>NC_090937.1:1672588970-1678012843 GCF_040938575.1 Ambystoma mexicanum | reverse complement strand
CACCCCTCACCCCCGCCCCTCCTCATATGCACAGCAGAAAGGCTACAAGGGAAGGAGCCGTGTATCCTACCCCCCTCCCCTCCTCATATGCAGAGGCAGAAAGGCTACAAGGGAAGGAGCCGTGTATCCCACCCCTCCCCCCACCCCTCCTCATATGCAGAGCAGAAAGGCTACAAGGGAAGGAGCCGTGTATCCCACCCCTCTCCTCCCGCCCCTCCTCATATGCAGAGCAGAAAGGCTAAAAGGGAAGGAGCCGTGTATCCCACCCCCCGCCCCTCATATGCAGAGCAGAAAGGCTACAAGGGAAGGAGCCGTGTATCCCACCCCTCACCCCCCGCCCCTCCTCATATGCAGAGCAGAAAGGCTACAAGGGAAGGAGCTGTGTATTCCACCCCCTCACCCCCCGCCCCTCCTCATATGCAGAGCAGAAAGGCTACAAGGGAAGGAGCCGTGTATCGCACCCCTCTCCTCCCTCCAATCCTCATATGCAGAGCAGAAAAGCTACAAGGGAAGGAGCCATGTATCCCACCCTTCACCCCTCCTCATATGCACAGCAGAAAGGCTACAAGGGAAGGAGCCGCGTATCCCACTCCTCACCCCCCACCCCTCCTCATGTGCAGAGCAGAAAGGCGCCGTGTATCCCACCCCTCACCTCCCTCCCCTCCTCATATGCAGAGCAGAAAGGCTACAAGGGAAGGAGCCGTGTATCCCACCTCTCTCCCCCCTGTCCCTCCTCATATGCAGAGCAGAAAGGCTACAAGGGAAGGAGCTGTGTATCCCACCCCTCACCCCCGCCCATCCTCATATGCAGAGCAGAAAGGCTACAAGGGAAGGAGCTGTGTATCCCATCCCTCACTCCCCCCTGCCCTCCTCATATGCAGAGCAAAAAGGCTACAAGGGAAGGAGCCGTGTATCCCCACCCCTCTCCCCCACGCCCCTCCCTGATATGCAGAGCAGAAAGGCTACAAGGGAAGGAGCCGTGTATCCCACCCCTCTCTCCCCTGTCCCTCCTCATATGCAGAGCAGAAAGGCTACAAGGGAAGGAGCCGTGTATCCCACCCCTCTCCCCCGCCCCTCCTCATATGCAGAGCAGAAAGGCTACAAGGGAAGGAGCCGTGTATCCCACCCACCCCTCACCCCCGCACCTCCTCATATGCAGAGCAGAAAGGCTACAAGGGAAGGAGCCATGTATCCCACCCCTCACCCCTCCTCATATGCAGAGCAGAAAGGCTACAGGGGAAGGAGCCATGTATCCCACCCCTCACCCCCGCCCCTGCTCATATGCAGAGCAGAAAAGCTACAAGGGAAGGAGCCATGTATCCCACCCCTCACCCCCGCCCCTCCTCATATGCAGAGCAGAAAAACTACAAGGGAAGGAGCCATGTATCCCACCCCTCACCCCCGCCCCTCCTCATATGCAGAGCAGAAAGGCTACAAGGGAAGGAGCCATGTATCCCACCCCTCACACCCCCCCATATGCAGAGCAGAAAGGCTACAAGGGAAGGAGACGGGTATCCAACCCCTATCCCCCCACCCCTACTCATATGCAGAGGAGAAAGGCTACAATGGAAGGAGCCCGTGCATCCCACCCTCACCCCCCGCCCCTCCTCATATGCAGAGCAGAAAGGCTACAAGGGAAGGAGACGGGTATCCCACCCCTATCCCCCCACCCCTACTCATATGCAGAGGAGAAAGGCTACAAGGGAAGGAGCCGTGTATCCCACCCTCACCCCCGCCCCACCTCATATGCAGAGCAGAAAGGCTACAAAGGGAAGGAGACGGGTATCCCACCCCTATCCCCCCACCCCTACTCATATGCAGAGCAGAAAGGCTACAAGGGAAGGAGCCCATGTATCACACCCCTCACCCCTCCTCATATGCAGAGCAGAAAGGCTATAAGGGAAGGAGCCGTGTATCCCACCCCTCACTCCCCCCTGCCCCTCCTCATATGCAGAGCAGAAAGGCTACAAGGGAAGGAGCCATGTATCCACCCCTCTCCCCCCACTCCTCCTCATATGCAGAGCAGAAAGGCTACAAGGAAAGGAGCCATGTATCCCACCCCTCTTCCCCGCCCCTCCTCCTATGCACAGCAGAAAGGCTACGGGGGAAGGAGCTGTGTATCCCACCCTCACCCCCACCCCTGCTCATATGCTGAGCAGAAAGGCTACAAGGGAAGGAGCCGTGTATCCCACCCCTCTCCTCCCCGCCCCTCCTCATATGCACAGCAGAAAGGCTACAAGGGAAGGAGCATGTATACCACCCCTCACCCCCACGCCCCTCCTCATATGCAGAGCAGAAAGGCTACAATGTAAGGAGCCGTGTATCCCACCCTTCACCACTTCTCATAAGCACAGCAGAAAGGCTACAAGGGAACGAGCCGCATATCCCACCCCTCACCCCTGCCCCTCCTCATATGCAGAACAGAAAGGCTACAAGGGAAGGAGCCGTGTATCCCACCCCTCAACCCCGCCCCTCCTCATATGCAGAGCAGAAAGGCTACAAGGGAAGGAGCTGTGTATCCCACCCCTCACCTCCCTCCCCATATGCAGAGCAGAAAGGCTACAAGAGAAGGAGCCGTGTATCCCAACACTCCCCTCACCCCTCCTCATATGCAGAGCAGAAAGGCTACAAGGGAAGGAGCCGTGCATCCCACCCCTCTCCTCCCACCCCTCCTCATATGCACAGCAGAAAGGCTACAAGGGAAGGAGCCACATATCCCACCCCTCACCCCCGCCCCTCCTCATATGCAGAACAGAAAGGCTACAAGGGAAGGAGCCGTGTATCCCACGCCTTTCCTCCCGCCCCTCCTCATATGCAGAGCAGAAAGGAGCCATTTATCCCACCCCTCACCTCCCGCCCCTCCTCATAGGCAGAGCAGAAAGGCTACAAGGGAAGGACCTGTGTATCCCAACCCTCTCCCCCGCCCCTCCTCATATGCACAGCAGAAAGGCTACAAGGGAAGGAGCATGTATACCACCCATCACCCCCACGCCCCCCCCTCATATGCAGAGCAGAAACGCTACAAGGGAACGAGCCGCATATCCCACCCCTCACCCCTCATATGCAGAGCAGAAAGGCTACAAGGGAAGGAGCCGTGCATCCCACCCCTCTCCTCCCACCCCTCCTCATATGCACAGCAGAAAGGCTACAAGGGAAGGAGCTGTGTATCCCACCCCTCACCTCCCGCCCCTCCTCATATGCAGAGCAGAAAGGAGCCATTTATCCCACCCCTCACCTCCCGCCCCTACTCATATGCAGAGCAGAAAGGCTGCAAGGGAAGGAGCCGTGTATCCCACCCCTCACCCCCCCCCTCATATGCAGAGCAGAAAGGCTACAAGGGAAGGAGTCGTGTATCCCACCCCTCACCCCTCCTCATATGCAGAGCAGAAAAGCTACAAGGGAAGGAGCCATGTATCCCACCCCTCACCCCTCCTCATATGCAGAGCAGAACGGCTACAAGGGAAGGATCCGTGTATCCCACACCTCTCCTCCACGCCCCTCCTCATATGCAGAGCAGAAAAGCTACAAGGGAAGGAGCCATGTATTCCACCCCTCACCTCCTCATATGCAGAGCAGAAAGGCTACAATGGAAGGAGCCGTGCATCCCACCCCTCACCCCCCGACCCTCCTCATATGCAGAGCAGAAAGGCTACATGGGAAGGAGCCTTGTATCCCACCTCTCTCCATCCTGCCCCTCCTCATATGCAGAGCAGAAAGGCTACAAGAGAAGGAGCCGTGTATCCCATCCCTCTCTCCCCGCCCCTCCTCATATGCAGAGCTGAAAGGCTACATGGGAAGGAGCCGTGTATCCCACCTCTCTCCATCCTGCCCCTCCTCATATGCAGAGCAGAAAGGCTACATGGGAAGGAGCCATGTATCCCACCTCTCTCCATCCTGCCCCTCCTCATATGCAGAGCAGAAAGGCTACATGGGAAGGAGCCGTGTATCCCACCCCTCACCTCCCCTCCCCTCATATGCAAAACAGAAAGGCAACAAGGAAAGGAACCGTGTATCCCACCCCTCACCTCCTGTCCCTCCTCATATGCAAAACAGAAAGGCTACAAGGGAAGGAGCTGTGTATCCCACCCCTCTCCTCCCTCCCCTCCTCATATGCAGAGGAGAAAGGCTACAAGGGAAGGAGCTGTGGATCCTACCCCTCACCCCCGCCCCTCAAATGCAGAGAAGAAAGGCTACAAGGGAAGGAGCTGTGTATCCCCCCTCACCCCCTGCCCCTCCTCATAGGCAGAGCAGAAAGGCTAAAAGGGAAGGAGCTGTGTATCCCACCCCTCACCCCCGCCCCTCCTCATAGGCAGAGCAGAAAGGTTTCAAGGGAAGGATCCGTGTATCCCACCCCTCACCCCCGCCAATCTTGATATGCAGAGCAGAAAGGCTACAAGGGAAGGAGCCGTGTATCCCACCTCTCTCCCCCCTGCCCCTCCTCATATGCAGAGCAGAAAGGCTACAAGGGAAGGAGCTGTGTATCCCACCCCTCTCCCCCCCCTCCTCATATGCAGAGCAGAAAGGCTACAAGGGAAGGAGCCGTGTATCCCACCCCTCACTCCCCCATGCCCTCCTCATATGCAGAGCAGAAAGGCTACGGCGGGGAAGGAGCCGTGTATCCCACCCTCACCCCCCGCCCCTGCTCATATGCAGAGCAGAAAGGCTACAAGGGAAGGAGCTGTGTATCCCACCCCTCTCCCCCGACCCCCCTCCTATGCACAGCAGAAAGGCTACGGGGGAAGGAGCCGTGTATCCCACCCTCACCCCCCCGCCACTGCTCATATGCAGAGCAGAAAGGCTACAAGGGTAGGAGCTGTGTATCCCCCCCCTCACCTCCTGCCACTCCTCTTAGGCAGAGCAGAAAGGCTACAAGGGAAGGAGCCTCGTATCCCACCCCTCACCCCAGCCCCTCCTCATATGCCCAGCAGAAAAACTACAAGGGAAGGAGCCGTGTATACCACCCCACCCCTCCCTCCAATCCTCATATGAACAGCAGAAAGGCTACAAGGGAAGGAGCCATGTATCCCACCCCTCCACATTTGCAGAGCAGAAAGGCTACAAGGGAAGGAGCCGTGTATCCCACCCCTCACCCCTCCTCATATGCACAGCAGAAAGGCTACAAGGGAAGGAGCCGTGTATCCCACCCCCCACCCCTCCTCATGTGCAGAGCAGAAAGGCTACAAGGGAAGGAGCTGTGTATCCCATCCCTCTCTCCCCTGTCCCTCCTCATATGCACAGCAGAAAGGCTACAAGGGAAGGAGCCGTGTATCCCACCCCTCTCCCCCGCCCCTCCTCATATGCAGAGCAGAAAGGCTACAAGGGAAGGAGCCGTATATCCCACCCACCCCTCCCCTCCCTCCAATCCTCATATGAACAGTAGAAAGGCTACAAGGGAAGGAGCCATGTATCCCACCCCTCCACATTTGCAGAGCAGAAAGGCTACAAGGGAAGGAGCCGTGTATCCCACCCCTCACCCCTCCTCATATGCACAGCAGAAAGGCTACAAGGGAAGGAGCCGTGTATCCCACCCCCCACCCCTCCTCATATGCAGAGCAGAAAGGCTACAAGGGAAGGAGCCATGTATCCCACCCCTCACCCCTCCTCATATGCAGAGCAGAAAGGCTACAGGGGAAGGAGCCGTGTATCCCACCCGTCTCCCCCCCACCCCTCCTCATATGCACAGCAGAAAAACTACAAGGGAAGGAGCCGTGTATACCACCCCACCCCTCCCCTCCCTCCAATCCTCATATGAACAGCAGCAAGGCTACAAGGGAAGGAGCCATGTATCCCACCCCTCCACATTTGCAGAGCAGAAAGGCTACAAGGGAAGGAGCCGTGTATCCCACCCCTCACCCCTCCTCATATGCACAGCAGAAAGGCTACAAGGGAAGGAGCCGTGTATCCCACCCCCCACCCCTCCTCATATGCAGAGCAGAAAGGCTACAAGGGAAGGAGCCATGTATCCCACCCCTCACCCCTCCTCATATGCAGAGCAGAAAGGCTACAGGGGAAGGAGCCGTGTATCCCACCCCTCTCCCCCCCACCCCTCCTCATATGCAGAGCAGAAAAGCTACAAGGGAAGGAGCCATGTATCCCACCCCTCACCCCCGCCCCTCCTCATCTGCAGAGCAGAAAGGCTACAAGGGAAGGAGCCATGTATGCCACCCCTCACCCCTCCTAATATGCAGAGCGGAAAGGCTACAAGGGAAAGAGCCGTGCATCCCACCCCTCACCCCCCGACCCTCCTCATATGCAGAGCAGAAAGGCTACATGGGAAGGAGCCGTGTATCCCACCTCTCTCCATCCTGCCCCTCCTCATATGCAGAGCAGAACGGCTGCATGGGAAGGAGCCGTGTATCCCACCTCTCTCCATCCTGACCCTCCTCATATGCAGAGCAGAAAGGCTACATGGGAAGGAGCTTTGTATCCCACCCCTCACCTCCCGCCCCTCCTCATATGCAAAACAGAAAGGCTACAAGGGAAGGAGCCGTGTATCCCACCTCTCTCCCCCCTGCCCCTCCTCATATGCAGAGCAGAAAGGCTACAAGGGAAGGAGCTGTGTATCCCACCCCTCTCCCCCCCCTCCTCATATGCAGAGCAGAAAGGCTACAAGGGAAGGAGCCGTGTATCCCACCCCTCACTCCCCCATGCCCTCCTCATATGCAGAGCAGAAAGGCTACGGCGGGGAAGGAGCCGTGTATCCCACCCTCACCCCCCGCCCCTGCTCATATGCAGAGCAGAAAGGCTACAAGGGAAGGAGCTGTGTATCCCACCCCTCTCCCCCGACCCCCCTCCTATGCACAGCAGAAAGGCTACGGGGGAAGGAGCCGTGTATCCCACCCTCACCCCCCCGCCCCTGCTCATATGCAGAGCAGAAAGGCTACAAGGGTAGGAGCTGTGTATCCCCCCCCTCACCTCCTGCCACTCCTCTTAGGCAGAGCAGAAAGGCTACAAGGGAAGGAGCCTCGTATCCCACCCCTCACCCCAGCCCCTCCTCATATGCCCAGCAGAAAAACTACAAGGGAAGGAGCCGTGTATACCACCCCACCCCTCCCTCCAATCCTCATATGAACAGCAGAAAGGCTACAAGGGAAGGAGCCATGTATCCCACCCCTCCACATTTGCAGAGCAGAAAGGCTACAAGGGAAGGAGCCGTGTATCCCACCCCTCACCCCTCCTCATATGCACAGCAGAAAGGCTACAAGGGAAGGAGCCGTGTATCCCACCCCCCACCCCTCCTCATGTGCAGAGCAGAAAGGCTACAAGGGAAGGAGCTGTGTATCCCATCCCTCTCTCCCCTGTCCCTCCTCATATGCACAGCAGAAAGGCTACAAGGGAAGGAGCCGTGTATCCCACCCCTCTCCCCCGCCCCTCCTCATATGCAGAGCAGAAAGGCTACAAGGGAAGGAGCCGTATATCCCACCCACCCCTCCCCTCCCTCCAATCCTCATATGAACAGTAGAAAGGCTACAAGGGAAGGAGCCATGTATCCCACCCCTCCACATTTGCAGAGCAGAAAGGCTACAAGGGAAGGAGCCGTGTATCCCACCCCTCACCCCTCCTCATATGCACAGCAGAAAGGCTACAAGGGAAGGAGCCGTGTATCCCACCCCCCACCCCTCCTCATATGCAGAGCAGAAAGGCTACAAGGGAAGGAGCCATGTATCCCACCCCTCACCCCTCCTCATATGCAGAGCAGAAAGGCTACAGGGGAAGGAGCCGTGTATCCCACCCGTCTCCCCCCCACCCCTCCTCATATGCACAGCAGAAAAACTACAAGGGAAGGAGCCGTGTATACCACCCCACCCCTCCCCTCCCTCCAATCCTCATATGAACAGCAGCAAGGCTACAAGGGAAGGAGCCATGTATCCCACCCCTCCACATTTGCAGAGCAGAAAGGCTACAAGGGAAGGAGCCGTGTATCCCACCCCTCACCCCTCCTCATATGCACAGCAGAAAGGCTACAAGGGAAGGAGCCGTGTATCCCACCCCCCACCCCTCCTCATATGCAGAGCAGAAAGGCTACAAGGGAAGGAGCCATGTATCCCACCCCTCACCCCTCCTCATATGCAGAGCAGAAAGGCTACAGGGGAAGGAGCCGTGTATCCCACCCCTCTCCCCCCCACCCCTCCTCATATGCAGAGCAGAAAAGCTACAAGGGAAGGAGCCATGTATCCCACCCCTCACCCCCGCCCCTCCTCATCTGCAGAGCAGAAAGGCTACAAGGGAAGGAGCCATGTATGCCACCCCTCACCCCTCCTAATATGCAGAGCGGAAAGGCTACAAGGGAAAGAGCCGTGCATCCCACCCCTCACCCCCGACCCTCCTCATATGCAGAGCAGAAAGGCTACATGGGAAGGAGCCGTGTATCCCACCTCTCTCCATCCTGCCCCTCCTCATATGCAGAGCAGAACGGCTGCATGGGAAGGAGCCGTGTATCCCACCTCTCTCCATCCTGACCCTCCTCATATGCAGAGCAGAAAGGCTACATGGGAAGGAGCTTTGTATCCCACCCCTCACCTCCCGCCCCTCCTCATATGCAAAACAGAAAGGCTACAAGGGAAGGAGCTGTGTATCCCACCCCTCTCCTCCCTCCCCTCCTCATATGCAGAGGAGAAAGGCTACAAGGCAAGGAGCTGTGGATCCTACCCCTCACCCCCGCCCCTCCTCAAATGCAGAGAAGAAAGGCTACAAGGGAAGGAGCTGTGTATCCCCTCTCACCCACGCCCCTCCTCATATGCAGAGCAGAAAGGCTAAAAGGGAAGGAGCCGTGTATCCCACCCCCGCCCCTCATATCCAGAGCAGAAAGGCTACAAGGGAAGGAGCCGTGTATCCCACTCCTCACCTCCCCCTCCTCATATGCAGAGCAGAAAGGGTACAAGGGAAGGAGCCGTGTATCCCACCCCACTCCCCCAGCCCCTCTTCATATACAGAGCAGAAAAGCTACAAGGGAAGGAGCCGTGTATACCACCCCTCACCCCTCCTCATATGCACAGCAGAAAGGGTACAAGGGAAGGAGCCGTGTATCCCACCCCTCACCTCCCGCCCCTCCTCATATGCAGAGCAGAAAGGCTACAAGGGAAGGAGCCATTTATCCCACCCCTCACCCCCGCCCATCCTCATATGCAGAGCAGAAAGGCTACAAGGGAAGGAGCTGTGTATCCCACCCCTTACCCCGCGCCCCTCCTCATATGCAGAGCAGAAGGGCTACGGGGGAAGGAGCCGTGTATCCCACCCTCACCCCCGCCCCTGCTAATATACTGAGCAGAAAGGCTACAAGGGAAGGAGCCCTGTATCCCCCCGTCACCCTTCGCCCCTCCTCATAGGCAGAGCAGAAAGGCTAAAGGGGAAGGAGCCGTGTATCCCACCCCTCTCGCCTCCTCCTCATATGCAGAGCAGAAAGGCTACAAGGGAAGGAGCCGTGTATCCCACCCCTTACCCCCCGCCCCTCCTAATATGCAGAGCAGAAAGGCTACAAGGGAAGGAGCCGTGAATCCCACCCCTCTCCCCCGCCCCTCCTCCTATGCAGAGCAGAAAGGCTACAAGGGAAGGAGCTGTGTATCCCACCGCTCACCATTGCCCCTCCTCATATGCAGACCAGAAAGGCTACAAGGGAAGGAGCCGTGTATCCCACCCCTCTCCCCCACGCACCTCCTGATATGCAGGGCAGAAAGGCTACAAGGGAAGGAGCCGAGTATCCCACCCCTCAACCCCCGCCCCTCCTCATAATCAGAGCAGAAAGGCTACAAGGGAAGGAGCCGTGTATCCCACCCCTCTCCCCCACGCACCTCCTGATATGCAGGGCAGAAAGGCTACAAGGGAAGGAGCCGTGTATCCCACCCCTCACCCCCCGCCCCTCCTCATATGCAGAGCAGAAAGGCTACAAGGGAAAGAGCCGTGTATCCCACCCCTCACCACCCTGTCGCCCCTCCTCATATGCAGTGCAGAAAGGCTATAAGGGAAGGAGCCGTGTATCCCACCCCTCACCCCCGCCCCTCCTCATATGCAGAGCAGAAAGGCTACAAGGGAAGTAGCCGTGTATCCCACCCCTCACCCCTCCTCATATGCAGAGCAGAAAGGCTACAAGGGAAGGAGACGTGTATCCCACCCCTCACCCCCGCCCCTCCTCATGCACAGCAGAAAGGCTACAAGGGAAGGAGCCGTGTATCCTACCCCCCTCCCCTCCTCATATGCAGAGCAGAAAGGCTACAAGGGAAGGAGCCGTGTATCCCACCCCTCCCCCCACCCCTCCTCATATGCAGAGCAGAAAGGCTACAAGGGAAGGAGCCGTGTATCCCACCCCTCTCCTCCCGCCCCTCCTCATATGCAGAGCAGAAAGGCTAAAAGGGAAGGAGCCGTGTATCCCACCCCCGCCCCTCATATGCAGAGCAGAAAGGCTACAAGGGAAGGAGCCGTGTATCCCACCCCTCACCCCCCGCCCCTCCTCATATGCAGAGCAGAAAGGCTACAAGGGAAGGAGCTGTGTATTCCACCCCTCACCCCCCGCCCCTCCTCATATGCAGAGCAGAAAGGCTACAAGGGAAGGAGCCGTGTATCGCACCCCTCTCCTCCCTCCAATCCTCATATGCAGAGCAGAAAAGCTACAAGGGAAGGAGCCATGTATCCCACCCTTCACCCCTCCTCATATGCACAGCAGAAAGGCTACAAGGGAAGGAGCCGCGTATCCCACTCCTCACCCCCCACCCCTCCTCATGTGCAGAGCAGAAAGGCGCCGTGTATCCCACCCCTCACCTCCCTCCCCTCCTCATATGCAGAGCAGAAAGGCTACAAGGGAAGGAGCCGTGTATCCCACCTCTCTCCCCCCTGTCCCTCCTCATATGCAGAGCAGAAAGGCTACAAGAGAAGGAGCCGTGTATCCCATCCCTCTCTCCCCGCCCCTCCTCATATGCAGAGCTGAAAGGCTACATGGGAAGGAGCCGTGTATCCCACCTCTCTCCATCCTGCCCCTCCTCATATGCAGAGCAGAAAGGCTACATGGGAAGGAGCCATGTATCCCACCTCTCTCCATCCTGCCCCTCCTCATATGCAGAGCAGAAAGGCTACATGGGAAGGAGCCGTGTATCCCACCCCTCACCTCCCCTCCCCTCATATGCAAAACAGAAAGGCAACAAGGAAAGGAACCGTGTATCCCACCCCTCACCTCCTGTCCCTCCTCATATGCAAAACAGAAAGGCTACAAGGGAAGGAGCTGTGTATCCCACCCCTCTCCTCCCTCCCCTCCTCATATGCAGAGGAGAAAGGCTACAAGGGAAGGAGCTGTGGATCCTACCCCTCACCCCCGCCCCTCAAATGCAGAGAAGAAAGGCTACAAGGGAAGGAGCTGTGTATCCCCCCTCACCCCCTGCCCCTCCTCATAGGCAGAGCAGAAAGGCTAAAAGGGAAGGAGCTGTGTATCCCACCCCTCACCCCCGCCCCTCCTCATAGGCAGAGCAGAAAGGTTTCAAGGGAAGGATCCGTGTATCCCACCCCTCACCCCCGCCAATCTTGATATGCAGAGCAGAAAGGCTACAAGGGAAGGAGCCGTGTATCCCACCTCTCTCCCCCCTGCCCCTCCTCATATGCAGAGCAGAAAGGCTACAAGGGAAGGAGCTGTGTATCCCACCCCTCTCCCCCCCCTCCTCATATGCAGAGCAGAAAGGCTACAAGGGAAGGAGCCGTGTATCCCACCCCTCACTCCCCCATGCCCTCCTCATATGCAGAGCAGAAAGGCTACGGCGGGGAAGGAGCCGTGTATCCCACCCTCACCCCCCGCCCCTGCTCATATGCAGAGCAGAAAGGCTACAAGGGAAGGAGCTGTGTATCCCACCCCTCTCCCCCGACCCCCCTCCTATGCACAGCAGAAAGGCTACGGGGGAAGGAGCCGTGTATCCCACCCTCACCCCCCGCCCCTGCTCATATGCAGAGCAGAAAGGCTACAAGGGTAGGAGCTGTGTATCCCCCCCCTCACCTCCTGCCACTCCTCTTAGGCAGAGCAGAAAGGCTACAAGGGAAGGAGCCTCGTATCCCACCCCTCACCCCAGCCCCTCCTCATATGCCCAGCAGAAAAACTACAAGGGAAGGAGCCGTGTATACCACCCCACCCCTCCCTCCAATCCTCATATGAACAGCAGAAAGGCTACAAGGGAAGGAGCCATGTATCCCACCCCTCCACATTTGCAGAGCAGAAAGGCTACAAGGGAAGGAGCCGTGTATCCCACCCCTCACCCCTCCTCATATGCACAGCAGAAAGGCTACAAGGGAAGGAGCCGTGTATCCCACCCCCCACCCCTCCTCATGTGCAGAGCAGAAAGGCTACAAGGGAAGGAGCTGTGTATCCCATCCCTCTCTCCCCTGTCCCTCCTCATATGCACAGCAGAAAGGCTACAAGGGAAGGAGCCGTGTATCCCACCCCTCTCCCCCGCCCCTCCTCATATGCAGAGCAGAAAGGCTACAAGGGAAGGAGCCGTATATCCCACCCACCCCTCCCCTCCCTCCAATCCTCATATGAACAGTAGAAAGGCTACAAGGGAAGGAGCCATGTATCCCACCCCTCCACATTTGCAGAGCAGAAAGGCTACAAGGGAAGGAGCCGTGTATCCCACCCCTCACCCCTCCTCATATGCACAGCAGAAAGGCTACAAGGGAAGGAGCCGTGTATCCCACCCCCCACCCCTCCTCATATGCAGAGCAGAAAGGCTACAAGGGAAGGAGCCATGTATCCCACCCCTCACCCCTCCTCATATGCAGAGCAGAAAGGCTACAGGGGAAGGAGCCGTGTATCCCACCCGTCTCCCCCCCACCCCTCCTCATATGCACAGCAGAAAAACTACAAGGGAAGGAGCCGTGTATACCACCCCACCCCTCCCCTCCCTCCAATCCTCATATGAACAGCAGCAAGGCTACAAGGGAAGGAGCCATGTATCCCACCCCTCCACATTTGCAGAGCAGAAAGGCTACAAGGGAAGGAGCCGTGTATCCCACCCCTCACCCCTCCTCATATGCACAGCAGAAAGGCTACAAGGGAAGGAGCCGTGTATCCCACCCCCCACCCCTCCTCATATGCAGAGCAGAAAGGCTACAAGGGAAGGAGCCATGTATCCCACCCCTCACCCCTCCTCATATGCAGAGCAGAAAGGCTACAGGGGAAGGAGCCGTGTATCCCACCCCTCTCCCCCCCACCCCTCCTCATATGCAGAGCAGAAAAGCTACAAGGGAAGGAGCCATGTATCCCACCCCTCACCCCCGCCCCTCCTCATCTGCAGAGCAGAAAGGCTACAAGGGAAGGAGCCATGTATGCCACCCCTCACCCCTCCTAATATGCAGAGCGGAAAGGCTACAAGGGAAAGAGCCGTGCATCCCACCCCTCACCCCCCGACCCTCCTCATATGCAGAGCAGAAAGGCTACATGGGAAGGAGCCGTGTATCCCACCTCTCTCCATCCTGCCCCTCCTCATATGCAGAGCAGAACGGCTACATGGGAAGGAGCCGTGTATCCCACCTCTCTCCATCCTGACCCTCCTCATATGCAGAGCAGAAAGGCTACATGGGAAGGAGCTTTGTATCCCACCCCTCACCTCCCGCCCCTCCTCATATGCAAAACAGAAAGGCTACAAGGGAAGGAGCTGTGTATCCCACCCCTCTCCTCCCTCCCCTCCTCATATGCAGAGGAGAAAGGCTACAAGGCAAGGAGCTGTGGATCCTACCCCTCACCCCCGCCCCTCCTCAAATGCAGAGAAGAAAGGCTACAAGGGAAGGAGCTGTGTATCCCCTCTCACCCACGCCCCTCCTCATATGCAGAGCAGAAAGGCTAAAAGGGAAGGAGCCGTGTATCCCACCCCCGCCCCTCATATCCAGAGCAGAAAGGCTACAAGGGAAGGAGCCGTGTATCCCACTCCTCACCTCCCCCTCCTCATATGCAGAGCAGAAAGGGTACAAGGGAAGGAGCCGTGTATCCCACCCCACTCCCCCAGCCCCTCCTCATATACAGAGCAGAAAAGCTACAAGGGAAGGAGCCGTGTATACCACCCCTCACCCCTCCTCATATGCACAGCAGAAAGGGTACAAGGGAAGGAGCCGTGTATCCCACCCCTCACCTCCCGCCCCTCCTCATATGCAGAGCAGAAAGGCTACAATGGAAGGAGCCATTTATCCCACCCCTCACCCCCGCCCATCCTCATATGCAGAGCAGAAAGGCTACAAGGGAAGGAGCTGTGTATCCCACCCCTTACCCCGCGCCCCTCCTCATATGCAGAGCAGAAGGGCTACGGGGGAAGGAGCCGTGTATCCCACCCTCACCCCCGCCCCTGCTAATATACTGAGCAGAAAGGCTACAAGGGAAGGAGCCCTGTATCCGCCCGTCACCCTTCGCCCCTCCTCATAGGCAGAGCAGAAAGGCTAAAGGGGAAGGAGCCGTGTATCCCACCCCTCTCGCCTCCTCCTCATATGCAGAGCAGAAAGGCTACAAGGGAAGGAGCCGTGTATCCCACCCCTTACCCCCCGCCCCTCCTAATATGCAGAGCAGAAAGGCTACAAGGGAAGGAGCCGTGAATCCCACCCCTCTCCCCCGCCCCTCCTCCTATGCAGAGCAGAAAGGCTACAAGGGAAGGAGCTGTGTATCCCACCGCTCACCATTGCCCCTCCTCATATGCAGACCAGAAAGGCTACAAGGGAAGGAGCCGTGTATCCCACCCCTCTCCCCCACGCACCTCCTGATATGCAGGGCAGAAAGGCTACAAGGGAAGGAGCCGAGTATCCCACCCCTCAACCCCCGCCCCTCCTCATAATCAGAGCAGAAAGGCTACAAGGGAAGGAGCCGTGTATCCCACCCCTCTCCCCCACGCACCTCCTGATATGCAGGGCAGAAAGGCTACAAGGGAAGGAGCCGTGTATCCCACCCCTCACCCCCCGCCCCTCCTCATATGCAGAGCAGAAAGGCTACAAGGGAAAGAGCCGTGTATCCCACCCCTCACCACCCTGTCGCCCCTCCTCATATGCAGTGCAGAAAGGCTATAAGGGAAGGAGCCGTGTATCCCACCCCTCACCCCCGCCCCTCCTCATATGCAGAGCAGAAAGGCTACAAGGGAAGTAGCCGTGTATCCCACCCCTCACCCCTCCTCATATGCAGAGCAGAAAGGCTACAAGGGAAGGAGACGTGTATCCCACCCCTCACCCCCGCCCCTCCTCATATGCACAGCAGAAAGGCTACAAGGGAAGGAGCCGTGTATCCTACCCCCCTCCCCTCCTCATATGCAGAGCAGAAAGGCTACAAGGGAAGGAGCCGTGTATCCCACCCCTCCCCCCACCCCTCCTCATATGCAGAGCAGAAAGGCTACAAGGGAAGGAGCCGTGTATCCCACCCCTCTCCTCCCGCCCCTCCTCATATGCAGAGCAGAAAGGCTAAAAGGGAAGGAGCCGTGTATCCCACCCCCGCCCCTCATATGCAGAGCAGAAAGGCTACAAGGGAAGGAGCCGTGTATCCCACCCCTCACCCCCCGCCCCTCCTCATATGCAGAGCAGAAAGGCTACAAGGGAAGGAGCTGTGTATTCCACCCCTCACCCCCCGCCCCTCCTCATATGCAGAGCAGAAAGGCTACAAGGGAAGGAGCCGTGTATCGCACCCCTCTCCTCCCTCCAATCCTCATATGCAGAGCAGAAAAGCTACAAGGGAAGGAGCCATGTATCCCACCCTTCACCCCTCCTCATATGCACAGCAGAAAGGCTACAAGGGAAGGAGCCGCGTATCCCACTCCTCACCCCCCACCCCTCCTCATGTGCAGAGCAGAAAGGCGCCGTGTATCCCACCCCTCACCTCCCTCCCCTCCTCATATGCAGAGCAGAAAGGCTACAAGGGAAGGAGCCGTGTATCCCACCTCTCTCCCCCCTGTCCCTCCTCATATGCAGAGCAGAAAGGCTACAAGGGAAGGAGCTGTGTATCCCACCCCTCACCCCCGCCCATCCTCATATGCAGAGCAGAAAGGCTACAAGGGAAGGAGCTGTGTATCCCATCCCTCACTCCCCCCTGCCCTCCTCATATGCAGAGCAAAAAGGCTACAAGGGAAGGAGCCGTGTATCCCACCCCTCTCCCCCACGCCCCTCCTGATATGCAGAGCAGAAAGGCTACAAGGGAAGGAGCCGTGTATCCCACCCCTCTCTCCCCTGTCCCTCCTCATATGCAGAGCAGAAAGGCTACAAGGGAAGGAGCCGTGTATCCCACCCCTCTCCCCCGCCCCTCCTCATATGCAGAGCAGAAAGGCTACAAGGGAAGGAGCCGTGTATCCCACCCACCCCTCACCCCCGCACCTCCTCATATGCAGAGCAGAAAGGCTACAAGGGAAGGAGCCATGTATCCCACCCCTCACCCCTCCTCATATGCAGAGCAGAAAGGCTACAGGGGAAGGAGCCATGTATCCCACCCCTCACCCCCGCCCCTGCTCATATGCAGAGCAGAAAAGCTACAAGGGAAGGAGCCATGTATCCCACCCCTCACCCCCGCCCCTCCTCATATGCAGAGCAGAAAAACTACAAGGGAAGGAGCCATGTATCCCACCCCTCACCCCCGCCCCTCCTCATATGCAGAGCAGAAAGGCTACAAGGGAAGGAGCCATGTATCCCACCCCTCACACCCCCCCATATGCAGAGCAGAAAGGCTACAAGGGAAGGAGACGGGTATCCAACCCCTATCCCCCCACCCCTACTCATATGCAGAGGAGAAAGGCTACAATGGAAGGAGCCGTGCATCCCACCCTCACCCCCCGCCCCTCCTCATATGCAGAGCAGAAAGGCTACAAGGGAAGGAGACGGGTATCCCACCCCTATCCCCCCACCCCTACTCATATGCAGAGGAGAAAGGCTACAAGGGAAGGAGCCGTGTATCCCACCCTCACCCCCGCCCCACCTCATATGCAGAGCAGAAAGGCTACAAGGGAAGGAGACGGGTATCCCACCCCTATCCCCCCACCCCTACTCATATGCAGAGGAGAAAGGCTACAAGGGAAGGGGCCGTGTATCCCACCTCTCTCCCCCCTGCCCCTTTTCATATGCAGAGCAGAAAGGCTACAAGGGAAGGAGCCATGTATCACACCCCTCACCCCTCCTCATATGCAGAGCAGAAAGGCTATAAGGGAAGGAGCCGTGTATCCCACCCCTCACTCCCCCCTGCCCCTCCTCATATGCAGAGCAGAAAGGCTACAAGGGAAGGAGCCATGTATCCACCCCTCTCCCCCCACTCCTCCTCATATGCAGAGCAGAAAGGCTACAAGGAAAGGAGCCATGTATCCCACCCCTCTTCCCCGCCCCTCCTCCTATGCACAGCAGAAAGGCTACGGGGGAAGGAGCTGTGTATCCCACCCTCACCCCCACCCCTGCTCATATGCTGAGCAGAAAGGCTACAAGGGAAGGAGCCGTGTATCCCACCCCTCTCCTCCCCGCCCCTCCTCATATGCACAGCAGAAAGGCTACAAGGGAAGGAGCATGTATACCACCCCTCACCCCCACGCCCCTCCTCATATGCAGAGCAGAAAGGCTACAATGTAAGGAGCCGTGTATCCCACCCCTCACCACTTCTCATAAGCACAGCAGAAAGGCTACAAGGGAACGAGCCGCATATCCCACCCCTCACCCCTGCCCCTCCTCATATGCAGAACAGAAAGGCTACAAGGGAAGGAGCCGTGTATCCCACCCCTCAACCCCGCCCCTCCTCATATGCAGAGCAGAAAGGCTACAAGGGAAGGAGCTGTGTATCCCACCCCTCACCTCCCTCCCCATATGCAGAGCAGAAAGGCTACAAGAGAAGGAGCCGTGTATCCCAACACTCCCCTCACCCCTCCTCATATGCAGAGCAGAAAGGCTACAAGGGAAGGAGCCGTGCATCCCACCCCTCTCCTCCCACCCCTCCTCATATGCACAGCAGAAAGGCTACAAGGGAAGGAGCCACATATCCCACCCCTCACCCCCGCCCCTCCTCATATGCAGAACAGAAAGGCTACAAGGGAAGGAGCCGTGTATCCCACGCCTTTCCTCCCGCCCCTCCTCATATGCAGAGCAGAAAGGAGCCATTTATCCCACCCCTCACCTCCCGCCCCTCCTCATAGGCAGAGCAGAAAGGCTACAAGGGAAGGACCTGTGTATCCCAACCCTCTCCCCCGCCCCTCCTCATATGCACAGCAGAAAGGCTACAAGGGAAGGAGCATGTATACCACCCATCACCCCCACGCCCCCCCCTCATATGCAGAGCAGAAACGCTACAAGGGAACGAGCCGCATATCCCACCCCTCACCCCTCATATGCAGAGCAGAAAGGCTACAAGGGAAGGAGCCGTGCATCCCACCCCTCTCCTCCCACCCCTCCTCATATGCACAGCAGAAAGGCTACAAGGGAAGGAGCTGTGTATCCCCACCCCTCACCTCCCGCCCCTCCTCATATGCAGAGCAGAAAGGAGCCATTTATCCCACCCCTCACCTCCCGCCCCTACTCATATGCAGAGCAGAAAGGCTGCAAGGGAAGGAGCCGTGTATCCCACCCCTCACCCCCCCCCTCATATGCAGAGCAGAAAGGCTACAAGGGAAGGAGTCGTGTATCCCACCCCTCACCCCTCCTCATATGCAGAGCAGAAAAGCTACAAGGGAAGGAGCCATGTATCCCACCCCTCACCCCTCCTCATATGCAGAGCAGAACGGCTACAAGGGAAGGATCCGTGTATCCCACACCTCTCCTCCACGCCCCTCCTCATATGCAGAGCAGAAAAGCTACAAGGGAAGGAGCCATGTATTCCACCCCTCACCTCCTCATATGCAGAGCAGAAAGGCTACAATGGAAGGAGCCGTGCATCCCACCCCTCACCCCCCGACCCTCCTCATATGCAGAGCAGAAAGGCTACATGGGAAGGAGCCTTGTATCCCACCTCTCTCCATCCTGCCCCTCCTCATATGCAGAGCAGAAAGGCTACAAGAGAAGGAGCCGTGTATCCCATCCCTCTCTCCCCGCCCCTCCTCATATGCAGAGCTGAAAGGCTACATGGGAAGGAGCCGTGTATCCCACCTCTCTCCATCCTGCCCCTCCTCATATGCAGAGCAGAAAGGCTACATGGGAAGGAGCCATGTATCCCACCTCTCTCCATCCTGCCCCTCCTCATATGCAGAGCAGAAAGGCTACATGGGAAGGAGCCGTGTATCCCACCCCTCACCTCCCCTCCCCTCATATGCAAAACAGAAAGGCAACAAGGAAAGGAACCGTGTATCCCACCCCTCACCTCCTGTCCCTCCTCATATGCAAAACAGAAAGGCTACAAGGGAAGGAGCTGTGTATCCCACCCCTCTCCTCCCTCCCCTCCTCATATGCAGAGGAGAAAGGCTACAAGGGAAGGAGCTGTGGATCCTACCCCTCACCCCCGCCCCTCAAATGCAGAGAAGAAAGGCTACAAGGGAAGGAGCTGTGTATCCCCCCTCACCCCCTGCCCCTCCTCATAGGCAGAGCAGAAAGGCTAAAAGGGAAGGAGCTGTGTATCCCACCCCTCACCCCCGCCCCTCCTCATAGGCAGAGCAGAAAGGTTTCAAGGGAAGGATCCGTGTATCCCACCCCTCACCCCCGCCAATCTTGATATGCAGAGCAGAAAGGCTACAAGGGAAGGAGCCGTGTATCCCACCTCTCTCCCCCCTGCCCCTCCTCATATGCAGAGCAGAAAGGCTACAAGGGAAGGAGCTGTGTATCCCACCCCTCTCCCCCCCCTCCTCATATGCAGAGCAGAAAGGCTACAAGGGAAGGAGCCGTGTATCCCACCCCTCACTCCCCCATGCCCTCCTCATATGCAGAGCAGAAAGGCTACGGCGGGGAAGGAGCCGTGTATCCCACCCTCACCCCCCGCCCCTGCTCATATGCAGAGCAGAAAGGCTACAAGGGAAGGAGCTGTGTATCCCACCCCTCTCCCCCGACCCCCCTCCTATGCACAGCAGAAAGGCTACGGGGGAAGGAGCCGTGTATCCCACCCTCACCCCCCCGCCCCTGCTCATATGCAGAGCAGAAAGGCTACAAGGGTAGGAGCTGTGTATCCCCCCCCTCACCTCCTGCCACTCCTCTTAGGCAGAGCAGAAAGGCTACAAGGGAAGGAGCCTCGTATCCCACCCCTCACCCCAGCCCCTCCTCATATGCCCAGCAGAAAAACTACAAGGGAAGGAGCCGTGTATACCACCCCACCCCTCCCTCCAATCCTCATATGAACAGCAGAAAGGCTACAAGGGAAGGAGCCATGTATCCCACCCCTCCACATTTGCAGAGCAGAAAGGCTACAAGGGAAGGAGCCGTGTATCCCACCCCTCACCCCTCCTCATATGCACAGCAGAAAGGCTACAAGGGAAGGAGCCGTGTATCCCACCCCCCACCCCTCCTCATGTGCAGAGCAGAAAGGCTACAAGGGAAGGAGCTGTGTATCCCATCCCTCTCTCCCCTGTCCCTCCTCATATGCACAGCAGAAAGGCTACAAGGGAAGGAGCCGTGTATCCCACCCCTCTCCCCCGCCCCTCCTCATATGCAGAGCAGAAAGGCTACAAGGGAAGGAGCCGTATATACCACCCACCCCTCCCCTCCCTCCAATCCTCATATGAACAGTAGAAAGGCTACAAGGGAAGGAGCCATGTATCCCACCCCTCCACATTTGCAGAGCAGAAAGGCTACAAGGGAAGGAGCCGTGTATCCCACCCCTCACCCCTCCTCATATGCACAGCAGAAAGGCTACAAGGGAAGGAGCCGTGTATCCCACCCCCCACCCCTCCTCATATGCAGAGCAGAAAGGCTACAAGGGAAGGAGCCATGTATCCCACCCCTCACCCCTCCTCATATGCAGAGCAGAAAGGCTACAGGGGAAGGAGCCGTGTATCCCACCCGTCTCCCCCCCACCCCTCCTCATATGCACAGCAGAAAAACTACAAGGGAAGGAGCCGTGTATACCACCCCACCCCTCCCCTCCCTCCAATCCTCATATGAACAGCAGCAAGGCTGCAAGGGAAGGAGCCATGTATCCCACCCCTCCACATTTGCAGAGCAGAAAGGCTACAAGGGAAGGAGCCGTGTATCCCACCCCTCACCCCTCCTCATATGCACAGCAGAAAGGCTACAAGGGAAGGAGCCGTGTATCCCACCCCCCACCCCTCCTCATATGCAGAGCAGAAAGGCTACAAGGGAAGGAGCCATGTATCCCACCCCTCACCCCTCCTCATATGCAGAGCAGAAAGGCTACAGGGGAAGGAGCCGTGTATCCCACCCCTCTCCCCCCCACCCCTCCTCATATGCAGAGCAGAAAAGCTACAAGGGAAGGAGCCATGTATCCCACCCCTCACCCCCGCCCCTCCTCATCTGCAGAGCAGAAAGGCTACAAGGGAAGGAGCCATGTATGCCACCCCTCACCCCTCCTAATATGCAGAGCGGAAAGGCTACAAGGGAAAGAGCCGTGCATCCCACCCCTCACCCCCCGACCCTCCTCATATGCAGAGCAGAAAGGCTACATGGGAAGGAGCCGTGTATCCCACCTCTCTCCATCCTGCCCCTCCTCATATGCAGAGCAGAACGGCTGCATGGGAAGGAGCCGTGTATCCCACCTCTCTCCATCCTGACCCTCCTCATATGCAGAGCAGAAAGGCTACATGGGAAGGAGCTTTGTATCCCACCCCTCACCTCCCGCCCCTCCTCATATGCAAAACAGAAAGGCTACAAGGGAAGGAGCTGTGTATCCCACCCCTCTCCTCCCTCCCCTCCTCATATGCAGAGGAGAAAGGCTACAAGGCAAGGAGCTGTGGATCCTACCCCTCACCCCCGCCCCTCCTCAAATGCAGAGAAGAAAGGCTACAAGGGAAGGAGCTGTGTATCCCCTCTCACCCACGCCCCTCCTCATATGCAGAGCAGAAAGGCTAAAAGGGAAGGAGCCGTGTATCCCACCCCCGCCCCTCATATCCAGAGCAGAAAGGCTACAAGGGAAGGAGCCGTGTATCCCACTCCTCACCTCCCCCTCCTCATATGCAGAGCAGAAAGGGTACAAGGGAAGGAGCCGTGTATCCCACCCCACTCCCCCAGCCCCTCCTCATATACAGAGCAGAAAAGCTACAAGGGAAGGAGCCGTGTATACCACCCCTCACCCCTCCTCATATGCACAGCAGAAAGGGTACAAGGGAAGGAGCCGTGTATCCCACCCCTCACCTCCCGCCCCTCCTCATATGCAGAGCAGAAAGGCTACAAGGGAAGGAGCCATTTATCCCACCCCTCACCCCCGCCCATCCTCATATGCAGAGCAGAAAGGCTACAAGGGAAGGAGCTGTGTATCCCACCCCTTACCCCGCGCCCCTCCTCATATGCAGAGCAGAAGGGCTACGGGGGAAGGAGCCGTGTATCCCACCCTCACCCCCGCCCCTGCTAATATACTGAGCAGAAAGGCTACAAGGGAAGGAGCCCTGTATCCCCCCGTCACCCTTCGCCCCTCCTCATAGGCAGAGCAGAAAGGCTAAAGGGGAAGGAGCCGTGTATCCCACCCCTCTCGCCTCCTCCTCATATGCAGAGCAGAAAGGCTACAAGGGAAGGAGCCGTGTATCCCACCCCTTACCCCCCGCCCCTCCTAATATGCAGAGCAGAAAGGCTACAAGGGAAGGAGCCGTGAATCCCACCCCTCTCCCCCGCCCCTCCTCCTATGCAGAGCAGAAAGGCTACAAGGGAAGGAGCTGTGTATCCCACCGCTCACCATTGCCCCTCCTCATATGCAGACCAGAAAGGCTACAAGGGAAGGAGCCATGTATCCCACCCCTCTCCCCCACGCACCTCCTGATATGCAGGGCAGAAAGGCTACAAGGGAAGGAGCCGAGTATCCCACCCCTCAACCCCCGCCCCTCCTCATAATCAGAGCAGAAAGGCTACAAGGGAAGGAGCCGTGTATCCCACCCCTCTCCCCCACGCACCTCCTGATATGCAGGGCAGAAAGGCTACAAGGGAAGGAGCCGTGTATCCCACCCCTCACCCCCCGCCCCTCCTCATATGCAGAGCAGAAAGGCTACAAGGGAAAGAGCCGTGTATCCCACCCCTCACCACCCTGTCGCCCCTCCTCATATGCAGTGCAGAAAGGCTATAAGGGAAGGAGCCGTGTATCCCACCCCTCACCCCCGCCCCTCCTCATATGCAGAGCAGAAAGGCTACAAGGGAAGTAGCCGTGTATCCCACCCCTCACCCCTCCTCATATGCAGAGCAGAAAGGCTACAAGGGAAGGAGACGTGTATCCCACCCCTCACCCCCGCCCCTCCTCATATGCACAGCAGAAAGGCTACAAGGGAAGGAGCCGTGTATCCTACCCCCCTCCCCTCCTCATATGCAGAGCAGAAAGGCTACAAGGGAAGGAGCCGTGTATCCCACCCCTCCCCCCACCCCTCCTCATATGCAGAGCAGAAAGGCTACAAGGGAAGGAGCCGTGTATCCCACCCCTCTCCTCCCGCCCCTCCTCATATGCAGAGCAGAAAGGCTAAAAGGGAAGGAGCCGTGTATCCCACCCCCGCCCCTCATATGCAGAGCAGAAAGGCTACAAGGGAAGGAGCCGTGTATCCCACCCCTCACCCCCCGCCCCTCCTCATATGCAGAGCAGAAAGGCTACAAGGGAAGGAGCTGTGTATTCCACCCCTCACCCCCCGCCCCTCCTCATATGCAGAGCAGAAAGGCTACAAGGGAAGGAGCCGTGTATCGCACCCCTCTCCTCCCTCCAATCCTCATATGCAGAGCAGAAAAGCTACAAGGGAAGGAGCCATGTATCCCATCCTTCACCCCTCCTCATATGCACAGCAGAAAGGCTACAAGGGAAGGAGCCGCGTATCCCACTCCTCACCCCCCACCCCTCCTCATGTGCAGAGCAGAAAGGCGCCGTGTATCCCACCCCTCACCTCCCTCCCCTCCTCATATGCAGAGCAGAAAGGCTACAAGGGAAGGAGCCGTGTATCCCACCTCTCTCCCCCCTGTCCCTCCTCATATGCAGAGCAGAAAGGCTACAAGGGAAGGAGCTGTGTATCCCACCCCTCACCCCCGCCCATCCTCATATGCAGAGCAGAAAGGCTACAAGGGAAGGAGCTGTGTATCCCATCCCTCACTCCCCCCTGCCCTCCTCATATGCAGAGCAAAAAGGCTACAAGGGAAGGAGCCGTGTATCCCACCCCTCTCCCCCACGCCCCTCCTGATATGCAGAGCAGAAAGGCTACAAGGGAAGGAGCCGTGTATCCCACCCCTCTCTCCCCTGTCCCTCCTCATATGCAGAGCAGAAAGGCTACAAGGGAAGGAGCCGTGTATCCCACCCCTCTCCCCCGCCCCTCCTCATATGCAGAGCAGAAAGGCTACAAGGGAAGGAGCCGTGTATCCCACCCACCCCTCACCCCCGCACCTCCTCATATGCAGAGCAGAAAGGCTACAAGGGAAGGAGCCATGTATCCCACCCCTCACCCCTCCTCATATGCAGAGCAGAAAGGCTACAGGGGAAGGAGCCATGTATCCCACCCCTCACCCCCGCCCCTGCTCATATGCAGAGCAGAAAAGCTACAAGGGAAGGAGCCATGTATCCCACCCCTCACCCCCGCCCCTCCTCATATGCAGAGCAGAAAAACTACAAGGGAAGGAGCCATGTATCCCACCCCTCACCCCTCCTAATATGCAGAGCGGAAAGGCTACAAGGGAAAGAGCCGTGCATCCCACCCCTCACCCCCGACCCTCCTCATATGCAGAGCAGAAAGGCTACATGGGAAGGAGCCATGTATCCCACCTCTCTCCATCCTACCCCTCCTCATATGCAGAGCAGAACGGCTACATGGGAAGGAGCCGTGTATCCCACCTCTCTCCATCCTGACCCTCCTCATATGCAGAGCAGAAAGGCTACATGGGAAGGAGCTGTGTATCCCACCCCTCACCTCCCGCCCCTCCTCATATGCAAAACAGAAAGGCTACAAGGGAAGGAGCTGTGTATCCCACCCCTCTCCTCCCTCCCCTCCTCATATGCAGAGGAGAAAGGCTACAAGGCAAGGAGCTGTGGATCCTACCCCTCACCCCCGCCCCTCCTCAAATGCAGAGAAGAAAGGCTACAAGGGAAGGAGCTGTGTATCCCCTCTCACCCCTGCCCCTCCTCATATGCAGAGCAGAAAGGCTAAAAGGGAAGGAGCCGTGTATCCCACCCCCGCCCTTCATATGCAGAGCAGAAAGGCTACAAGGGAAGGAGCCGTGTATCCCACTCCTCACCTCCCCCCTCCTCATATGCAGAGCAGAAAGGCTACAGGGGAAGGAGCCGTGTATCCCACCCCACTCACCCAGCCCCTCCTCATATACAGAGCAGAAAAGCTACAAGGGAAGGAGCCGTGTATCCCACCCCTCACCCCTCCTCATATGCACAGCAGAAAGGGTACAAGGGAAGGAGCCGTGTATCCCACCCCTCACCTCCCGCCCCTCCTCATATGCAGAGCAGAAAGGCTACAAGGGAAGGAGCCATTTATCCCACCCCTCACCCCCGCCCATCCTCATATGCAGAGCAGAAAGGCTACAGGGGAAGGAGCCGTGTATCCCACTCCTCACCCCCAGCCCCTCCTCATATGCTCCTCACCTCCCCCCTGCCCCTCATATGCAGAGCATAAAGGCTACAGGGGAAGGAGCCGTGTATCCCACTCCTCACCCCCAGCCCCTCCTCATATGCAGAGCAGAAAGGCTACAAGGGAAGGATCTGTGTATCCCACCCCTCTCCCCCCCCACCCCTCCTCATATGCAGAGCAGAAAAGCTACAAGGGAAGGAGCCATGTATCCCACCCCTCCTCATATGCAGAGCAGAAAAGCTACAAGGGAAGGAGCCATGTATCCCACCCCTCCTCATATGCAGAGCAGAACGGCTACAAGGGAAGGATCCGTGTATCCCACTCCTCACCCCCCGCCCCTCCTCATATGCAGAGCAGAAAAGCTATAAGGGAAGGAGCCATGTAGCCCACCCCTCACCCCTCCTAATATGCAGAGCGGAAAGGCTACAAGGGAAGGAGCCGTGTATCCCACCCCTCACCTCCTCATATGCAGAGCAGAAAGGCTACAATGGAAGAAGCCGCGCATCCCACCCCTCACCCCCCGACCCTCCTCATATGCAGAGCAGAAAGGCTACATGGGAAGGAGCCGTGTATCCCACCAACCCCTCACCCCCGCACCTCCTCATATGCAGAGCAGAAAGGCTACAAGTGAAGGAGCCGTGTATCCCACCCCTCTCTCCCCGCCCCTCCTCATATGCAGAGCAGAACGGCTACATGGGAAGGAGCCGTGTATCCCACCTCTCTCCATCCTGACCCTCCTCATATGCAGAGCAGAAAGGCTACATGGGAAGGAGCTGTGTATCCCACCCCTCACCTCCCGCCCCTCCTCATATGCAAAACAGAAAGGCTACAAGGGAAGGAGCTGTGTATCCCACCCCTCTCCTCCCTCCCCTCCTCATATGCAGAGGAGAAAGGCTACAAGGGAAGGAGCTGTGGATCGTACCCCTCACCCCCGCCCCTCCTCAAATGCAGAGAAGAAAGGCTACAAGGGAAGGAGCTGTGTATCCCCCCTCACCCCCCGCCCCTCCTCATAGTCAAAACAGAAAGGCTACAAGGGAAGGAGCCATGTATCCCACCCCTCACCTCCCTCCCCTCTTCATATGCAGAGCAGAAAGGCTATAAGGGAAGCAGCCGTGTATCCCACCCCTCACTCCCCCCTGCCCTCCTCATATGCAGAGCAGAAAGGCTACAAGGGAAGGAGCTGTGTATCCCACCGCTCTCCCCCGCCCCTCCTCCTATGCACAGCAGAAAGGCTACGGGGGAAGGAGCCGTGTATCCCACCCTCACCCCCCGCCCCTACTCATATGCAGAGCAGAAAGGCTACAAGGGAAGGAGCCGTGTATCCCACCCCTCATGCCCTGCCCCTCCTCATAGGCAGAGCAGAAAGGCTAAAGGGGAAGGAACTGTGTATCCCACCCCTCACCCCCCGCCCCTCCTCATATGCAGAGCAGAAAGGCTACAAGGGAAGGAGACTGGTATCCCACCCCTATCCCCCCACCCCTACTCATATGCAGAGGAGAAAGGCTACAAGGGAAGGAGCCGTGTATCCCACCCTCACCCCCCGCCCCACCTCATATGCTGAGCAGAAAGGCTACAAGGGAAGGAGACGGGTATCCCACCCCTATCCCCCAACCCCTACTCATATGCAGAGGAGAAAGGCTACAAGGGAAGGGGCCGTGTATCCCACCTCTCTCCCCCCCTGCCCCTTTTCATATGCAGAGCAGAAAGGCTACAAGGGAAGGAGCCATGTATCACACCCCTCACCCCTCCTCATATGCAGAGCAGAAAGGCTATAAGGGAAGGAGCCGTGTATCCCACCCCTCACTCCCCCCTGCCCCTCCTCATATGCAGAGCAGAAAGGCTACAAGGGAAGGAGCCATGTATCCACCCCTCTCCCCCCACTCCTCCTCATATGCCGAGCAGAAAGGCTACAAGGGAAGGAGCCATGTATCCCACCCCTCTTCCCCGCCCCTCCTCCTATGCACAGCAGAAAGGCTACAAGGGAAGGAGCCGTGTATCCCACCCCTCTCCTCCCCGCCCCTCCTCATATGCACAGCAGAAAGGCTACAAGGGAAGGAGCATGTATACCACCCCTCACCCCCACGCCCCTCCTCATATGCAGAGCAGAAAGGCTACAATGTAAGGAGCCGTGTATCCCACCCCTCACCACTTCTCATAAGCACAGCAGAAAGGCTACAAGGGAACGAGCCGCATATCCCACCCCTCACCCCTGCCCCTCCTCATATGCAGAACAGAAAGGCTACAAGGGAAGGAGCCGTGTATCCCACCCCTCAACCCCGCCCCTCATATGCAGAGCAGAAAGGCTACAAGGGAAGGAGCTGTGTATCCCACCCCTCACCTCCCTCCCCATATGCAGAGCAGAAAGGCTACAAGAGAAGGAGCCGTGTATCCCAACACTCCCCTCACCCCTCCTCATATGCAGAGCAGAAAGGCTACAAGGGAAGGAGCTGTGCATCCCACCCCTCTCCTCCCACCCCTCCTCATATGCACAGCAGAAAGGCTACAAGGGAAGGAGCCACATATCCCACCCCTCACCCCCAACCCTCCTCATATGCAGAACAGAAAGGCTACAAGGGAAGGAGCCGTGTATCCCACCCCTTTCCTCCCGCCCCTCCTCATATGCAGAGCAGAAAGGAGCCATTTATCCCACCCCTCACCTCCCGCCCCTCCTCATAGGCAGAGCAGAAAGGCTACAAGGGAAGGATCCGTGTATCCCACTCCTCACCCCCCGCCCCTCATATACAGAGTAGAAAGGCTACAAGGGAAGGAGCCATGTATCCCACCTCTCTCCATCCTGCTCCTCCTCATATGCAGAGCAGAAAGGCTACAAGGGAAGGAGCTGTGTATCCTACCCCTCACTCCCGCCCCTCCTCCTATGCAGAGAAGAAAGGCTACAAGGGAAGGAGCTGTGTATCCCATCCCTCTCTCCCCTGTCCCTCCTCATATGCACAGCAGAAAGGCTACAAGGGAAGGAGCCGTGTATCCCACCCCTCTCCCCCGCCCCTCCTCATATGCAGAGCAGAAAGGCTACAAGGGAAGGAGCCGTATATCCCACCCACCCCTCCCCTCCCTCCAATCCTCATATGAACAGTAGAAAGGCTACAAGGGAAGGAGCCATGTATCCCACCCCTCCACATTTGCAGAGCAGAAAGGCTACAAGGGAAGGAGCCGTGTATCCCACCCCTCACCCCTCCTCATATGCACAGCAGAAAGGCTACAAGGGAAGGAGCCGTGTATCCCACCCCCCACCCCTCCTCATATGCAGAGCAGAAAGGCTACAAGGGAAGGAGCCATGTATCCCACCCCTCACCCCTCCTCATATGCAGAGCAGAAAGGCTACAGGGGAAGGAGCCGTGTATCCCACCCGTCTCCCCCCCACCCCTCCTCATATGCACAGCAGAAAAACTACAAGGGAAGGAGCCGTGTATACCACCCCACCCCTCCCCTCCCTCCAATCCTCATATGAACAGCAGCAAGGCTACAAGGGAAGGAGCCATGTATCCCACCCCTCCACATTTGCAGAGCAGAAAGGCTACAAGGGAAGGAGCCGTGTATCCCACCCCTCACCCCTCCTCATATGCACAGCAGAAAGGCTACAAGGGAAGGAGCCGTGTATCCCACCCCCCACCCCTCCTCATATGCAGAGCAGAAAGGCTACAAGGGAAGGAGCCATGTATCCCACCCCTCACCCCTCCTCATATGCAGAGCAGAAAGGCTACAGGGGAAGGAGCCGTGTATCCCACCCCTCTCCCCCCCACCCCTCCTCATATGCAGAGCAGAAAAGCTACAAGGGAAGGAGCCATGTATCCCACCCCTCACCCCCGCCCCTCCTCATCTGCAGAGCAGAAAGGCTACAAGGGAAGGAGCCATGTATGCCACCCCTCACCCCTCCTAATATGCAGAGCGGAAAGGCTACAAGGGAAAGAGCCGTGCATCCCACCCCTCACCCCCCGACCCTCCTCATATGCAGAGCAGAAAGGCTACATGGGAAGGAGCCGTGTATCCCACCTCTCTCCATCCTGCCCCTCCTCATATGCAGAGCAGAACGGCTACATGGGAAGGAGCCGTGTATCCCACCTCTCTCCATCCTGACCCTCCTCATATGCAGAGCAGAAAGGCTACATGGGAAGGAGCTTTGTATCCCACCCCTCACCTCCCGCCCCTCCTCATATGCAAAACAGAAAGGCTACAAGGGAAGGAGCTGTGTATCCCACCCCTCTCCTCCCTCCCCTCCTCATATGCAGAGGAGAAAGGCTACAAGGCAAGGAGCTGTGGATCCTACCCCTCACCCCCGCCCCTCCTCAAATGCAGAGAAGAAAGGCTACAAGGGAAGGAGCTGTGTATCCCCTCTCACCCACGCCCCTCCTCATATGCAGAGCAGAAAGGCTAAAAGGGAAGGAGCCGTGTATCCCACCCCCGCCCCTCATATCCAGAGCAGAAAGGCTACAAGGGAAGGAGCCGTGTATCCCACTCCTCACCTCCCCCTCCTCATATGCAGAGCAGAAAGGGTACAAGGGAAGGAGCCGTGTATCCCACCCCACTCCCCCAGCCCCTCCTCATATACAGAGCAGAAAAGCTACAAGGGAAGGAGCCGTGTATACCACCCCTCACCCCTCCTCATATGCACAGCAGAAAGGGTACAAGGGAAGGAGCCGTGTATCCCACCCCTCACCTCCCGCCCCTCCTCATATGCAGAGCAGAAAGGCTACAAGGGAAGGAGCCATTTATCCCACCCCTCACCCCCGCCCATCCTCATATGCAGAGCAGAAAGGCTACAAGGGAAGGAGCTGTGTATCCCACCCCTTACCCCGCGCCCCTCCTCATATGCAGAGCAGAAGGGCTACGGGGGAAGGAGCCGTGTATCCCACCCTCACCCCCGCCCCTGCTAATATACTGAGCAGAAAGGCTACAAGGGAAGGAGCCCTGTATCCCCCCGTCACCCTTCGCCCCTCCTCATAGGCAGAGCAGAAAGGCTAAAGGGGAAGGAGCCGTGTATCCCACCCCTCTCGCCTCCTCCTCATATGCAGAGCAGAAAGGCTACAAGGGAAGGAGCCGTGTATCCCACCCCTTACCCCCCGCCCCTCCTAATATGCAGAGCAGAAAGGCTACAAGGGAAGGAGCCGTGAATCCCACCCCTCTCCCCCGCCCCTCCTCCTATGCAGAGCAGAAAGGCTACAAGGGAAGGAGCTGTGTATCCCACCGCTCACCATTGCCCCTCCTCATATGCAGACCAGAAAGGCTACAAGGGAAGGAGCCGTGTATCCCACCCCTCTCCCCCACGCACCTCCTGATATGCAGGGCAGAAAGGCTACAAGGGAAGGAGCCGAGTATCCCACCCCTCAACCCCCGCCCCTCCTCATAATCAGAGCAGAAAGGCTACAAGGGAAGGAGCCGTGTATCCCACCCCTCTCCCCCACGCACCTCCTGATATGCAGGGCAGAAAGGCTACAAGGGAAGGAGCCGTGTATCCCACCCCTCACCCCCGCCCCTCCTCATATGCAGAGCAGAAAGGCTACAAGGGAAGTAGCCGTGTATCCCACCCCTCACCCCTCCTCATATGCAGAGCAGAAAGGCTACAAGGGAAGGAGACGTGTATCCCACCCCTCACCCCCGCCCCTCCTCATATGCACAGCAGAAAGGCTACAAGGGAAGGAGCCGTGTATCCTACCCCCCTCCCCTCCTCATATGCAGAGCAGAAAGGCTACAAGGGAAGGAGCCGTGTATCCCACCCCTCCCCCCACCCCTCCCCCCACCCCTCCTCATATGCAGAGCAGAAAGGCTACAAGGGAAGGAGCCGTGTATCCCACCCCTCTCCTCCCGCCCCTCCTCATATGCAGAGCAGAAAGGCTAAAAGGGAAGGAGCCGTGTATCCCACCCCCGCCCCTCATATGCAGAGCAGAAAGGCTACAAGGGAAGGAGCTGTGTATCCCACCCCTCACCCCCCGCCCCTCCTCATATGCAGAGCAGAAAGGCTACAAGGGAAGGAGCTGTGTATTCCACCCCTCACCCCCCGCCCCTCCTCATATGCAGAGCAGAAAGGCTACAAGGGAAGGAGCCGTGTATCGCACCCCTCTCCTCCCTCCAATCCTCATATGCAGAGCAGAAAAGCTACAAGGGAAGGAGCCATGTATCCCACCCTTCACCCCTCCTCATATGCACAGCAGAAAGGCTACAAGGGAAGGAGCCGCGTATCCCACTCCTCACCCCCCACCCCTCCTCATGTGCAGAGCAGAAAGGCGCCGTGTATCCCACCCCTCACCTCCCTCCCCTCCTCATATGCAGAGCAGAAAGGCTACAAGGGAAGGAGCCGTGTATCCCACCTCTCTCCCCCCTGTCCCTCCTCATATGCAGAGCAGAAAGGCTACAAGGGAAGGAGCTGTGTATCCCACCCCTCACCCCCGCCCATCCTCATATGCAGAGCAGAAAGGCTACAAGGGAAGGAGCTGTGTATCCCATCCCTCACTCCCCCCTGCCCTCCTCATATGCAGAGCAAAAAGGCTACAAGGGAAGGAGCCGTGTATCCCACCCCTCTCCCCCACGCCCCTCCTGATATGCAGAGCAGAAAGGCTACAAGGGAAGGAGCCGTGTATCCCACCCCTCTCTCCCCTGTCCCTCCTCATATGCAGAGCAGAAAGGCTACAAGGGAAGGAGCCGTGTATCCCACCCCTCTCCCCCGCCCCTCCTCATATGCAGAGCAGAAAGGCTACAAGGGAAGGAGCCGTGTATCCCACCCACCCCTCACCCCCGCACCTCCTCATATGCAGAGCAGAAAGGCTACAAGGGAAGGAGCCATGTATCCCACCCCTCACCCCTCCTCATATGCAGAGCAGAAAGGCTACAGGGGAAGGAGCCATGTATCCCACCCCTCACCCCCGCCCCTGCTCATATGCAGAGCAGAAAAGCTACAAGGGAAGGAGCCATGTATCCCACCCCTCACCCCCGCCCCTCCTCATATGCAGAGCAGAAAAACTACAAGGGAAGGAGCCATGTATCCCACCCCTCACCCCTCCTAATATGCAGAGCGGAAAGGCTACAAGGGAAAGAGCCGTGCATCCCACCCCTCACCCCCGACCCTCCTCATATGCAGAGCAGAAAGGCTACATGGGAAGGAGCCATGTATCCCACCTCTCTCCATCCTACCCCTCCTCATATGCAGAGCAGAACGGCTACATGGGAAGGAGCCGTGTATCCCACCTCTCTCCATCCTGACCCTCCTCATATGCAGAGCAGAAAGGCTACATGGGAAGGAGCTGTGTATCCCACCCCTCACCTCCCGCCCCTCCTCATATGCAAAACAGAAAGGCTACAAGGGAAGGAGCTGTGTATCCCACCCCTCTCCTCCCTCCCCTCCTCATATGCAGAGGAGAAAGGCTACAAGGCAAGGAGCTGTGGATCCTACCCCTCACCCCCGCCCCTCCTCAAATGCAGAGAAGAAAGGCTACAAGGGAAGGAGCTGTGTATCCCCTCTCACCCAAGCCCCTCCTCATATGCAGAGCAGAAAGGCTAAAAGGGAAGGAGCCGTGTATCCCACCCCCGCCCTTCATATGCAGAGCAGAAAGGCTACAAGGGAAGGAGCCGTGTATCCCACTCCTCACCTCCCCCCTCCTCATATGCAGAGCAGAAAGGCTACAGGGGAAGGAGCCGTGTATCCCACCCCACTCACCCAGCCCCTCCTCATATACAGAGCAGAAAAGCTACAAGGGAAGGAGCCGTGTATCCCACCCCTCACCCCTCCTCATATGCACAGCAGAAAGGGTACAAGGGAAGGAGCCGTGTATCCCACCCCTCACCTCCCGCCCCTCCTCATATGCAGAGCAGAAAGGCTACAAGGGAAGGAGCCATTTATCCCACCCCTCACCCCCGCCCATCCTCATATGCAGAGCAGAAAGGCTACAGGGGAAGGAGCCGTGTATCCCACTCCTCACCCCCAGCCCCTCCTCATATGCTCCTCACCTCCCCCCTGCCCCTCATATGCAGAGCATAAAGGCTACAGGGGAAGGAGCCGTGTATCCCACTCCTCACCCCCAGCCCCTCCTCATATGCAGAGCAGAAAGGCTACAAGGGAAGGATCTGTGTATCCCACCCCTCCCCCCCCCACCCCTCCTCATATGCAGAGCAGAAAAGCTACAAGGGAAGGAGCCATGTATCCCACCCCTCCTCATATGCAGAGCAGAAAAGCTACAAGGGAAGGAGCCATGTATCCCACCCCTCCTCATATGCAGAGCAGAACGGCTACAAGGGAAGGATCCGTGTATCCCACTCCTCACCCCCCGCCCCTCCTCATATGCAGAGCAGAAAAGCTATAAGGGAAGGAGCCATGTAGCCCACCCCTCACCCCTCCTAATATGCAGAGCGGAAAGGCTACAAGGGAAGGAGCCGTGTATCCCACCCCTCACCTCCTCATATGCAGAGCAGAAAGGCTACAATGGAAGAAGCCGCGCATCCCACCCCTCACCCCCCGACCCTCCTCATATGCAGAGCAGAAAGGCTACATGGGAAGGAGCCGTGTATCCCACCAACCCCTCACCCCCGCACCTCCTCATATGCAGAGCAGAAAGGCTACAAGTGAAGGAGCCGTGTATCCCACCCCTCTCTCCCCGCCCCTCCTCATATGCAGAGCAGAACGGCTACATGGGAAGGAGCCGTGTATCCCACCTCTCTCCATCCTGACCCTCCTCATATGCAGAGCAGAAAGGCTACATGGGAAGGAGCTGTGTATCCCACCCCTCACCTCCCGCCCCTCCTCATATGCAAAACAGAAAGGCTACAAGGGAAGGAGCTGTGTATCCCACCCCTCTCCTCCCTCCCCTCCTCATATGCAGAGGAGAAAGGCTACAAGGGAAGGAGCTGTGGATCGTACCCCTCACCCCCGCCCCTCCTCAAATGCAGAGAAGAAAGGCTACAAGGGAAGGAGCTGTGTATCCCCCCTCACCCCCCGCCCCTCCTCATAGTCAAAACAGAAAGGCTACAAGGGAAGGAGCCATGTATCCCACCCCTCACCTCCCTCCCCTCTTCATATGCAGAGCAGAAAGGCTATAAGGGAAGCAGCCGTGTATCCCACCCCTCACTCCCCCCTGCCCTCCTCATATGCAGAGCAGAAAGGCTACAAGGGAAGGAGCTGTGTATCCCACCGCTCTCCCCCGCCCCTCCTCCTATGCACAGCAGAAAGGCTACGGGGGAAGGAGCCGTGTATCCCACCCTCACCCCCCGCCCCTACTCATATGCAGAGCAGAAAGGCTACAAGGGAAGGAGCCGTGTATCCCACCCCTCATGCCCTGCCCCTCCTCATAGGCAGAGCAGAAAGGCTAAAGGGGAAGGAACTGTGTATCCCACCCCTCACCCCCCGCCCCTCCTCATATGCAGAGCAGAAAGGCTACAAGGGAAGGAGACGGGTATCCCACCCCTATCCCCCCACCCCTACTCATATGCAGAGGAGAAAGGCTACAAGGGAAGGAGCCGTGTATCCCACCCTCACCCCCCGCCCCACCTCATATGCTGAGCAGAAAGGCTACAAGGGAAGGAGACGGGTATCCCACCCCTATCCCCCAACCCCTACTCATATGCAGAGGAGAAAGGCTACAAGGGAAGGGGCCGTGTATCCCACCTCTCTCCCCCCCTGCCCCTTTTCATATGCAGAGCAGAAAGGCTACAAGGGAAGGAGCCATGTATCACACCCCTCACCCCTCCTCATATGCAGAGCAGAAAGGCTATAAGGGAAGGAGCCGTGTATCCCACCCCTCACTCCCCCCTGCCCCTCCTCATATGCAGAGCAGAAAGGCTACAAGGGAAGGAGCCATGTATCCACCCCTCTCCCCCCACTCCTCCTCATATGCCGAGCAGAAAGGCTACAAGGGAAGGAGCCATGTATCCCACCCCTCTTCCCCGCCCCTCCTCCTATGCACAGCAGAAAGGCTACAAGGGAAGGAGCCGTGTATCCCACCCCTCTCCTCCCCGCCCCTCCTCATATGCACAGCAGAAAGGCTACAAGGGAAGGAGCATGTATACCACCCCTCACCCCCACGCCCCTCCTCATATGCAGAGCAGAAAGGCTACAATGTAAGGAGCCGTGTATCCCACCCCTCACCACTTCTCATAAGCACAGCAGAAAGGCTACAAGGGAACGAGCCGCATATCCCACCCCTCACCCCTGCCCCTCCTCATATGCAGAACAGAAAGGCTACAAGGGAAGGAGCCGTGTATCCCACCCCTCAACCCCGCCCCTCATATGCAGAGCAGAAAGGCTACAAGGGAAGGAGCTGTGTATCCCACCCCTCACCTCCCTCCCCATATGCAGAGCAGAAAGGCTACAAGAGAAGGAGCCGTGTATCCCAACACTCCCCTCACCCCTCCTCATATGCAGAGCAGAAAGGCTACAAGGGAAGGAGCTGTGCATCCCACCCCTCTCCTCCCACCCCTCCTCATATGCACAGCAGAAAGGCTACAAGGGAAGGAGCCACATATCCCACCCCTCACCCCCAACCCTCCTCATATGCAGAACAGAAAGGCTACAAGGGAAGGAGCCGTGTATCCCACCCCTTTCCTCCCGCCCCTCCTCATATACAGAGCAGAAAGGCTACAAGGGAAGGAGCCATGTATCCCACCTCTCTCCATCCTGCTCCTCCTCATATGCAGAGCAGAAAGGCTACAAGGGAAGGAGCTGTGTATCCTACCCCTCACTCCCGCCCCTCCTCCTATGCAGAGAAGAAAGGCTACAAGGGAAGGAGCTGTGTATCCCACCCCTCCCCCCCCCACCCCTCCTCATATGCAGAGCAGAAAAGCTACAAGGGAAGGATCCATGTATCCCACCCCTCACCCCCCCCCCCTCATATGCAGAGCAGAAAGGCTACAAGGGAAGGAGTCGTGTATCCCACCCCTCACCCCTCCTCATATGCAGAGCAGAAAAGCTACAAGGGAAGGAGCCATGTATCCCACCCCTCACCCCTCCTCATATGCAGAGCAGAACGGCTACAAGGGAAGAATCCGTGTATCCCACTCCTCACCCCCTGCCACTCATATGCAGAGTAGAGAGGCTACAATGGAAGGATCCGTGTATCCCACCCCTCACCTCCTCATATGCAGAGCAGAAAGGCTACATGGGAAGGAGCCGTGTATCCCACCCCTCACCTCCTCTCCCATCATATGCAAAACAGAAAGGCAACAAGGGAAGGAGCCGTGTATCCCTCACCTCCCGCCCCTCCTCATATGCAAAACAGAAAGGCTACAAGGGAAGGAGCTGTGTATCCCACCCCTCTCCTCCCTCCCCTCCTCATATGCAGAGGATAAAGTCTACAAGGGAAGGAGCTGTGGATCCTACCCCTCACCCCCGCCCCTCCTCAAATGCAGAGAAGAAAGGCTACAAGGGAAGGAGCCGTGTATCCCACCTCTCACCCCCGCCCCTCTTGATATGCAGAGCAGAAAGGCTACAAGGGAAGGAGCCGTGTATCCCACCTCTCTCCCCCCTGCCCCTCCTCATATGCAGAGCAGAAAGGCTACAAGGGAAGGAGCTGTGTATCCCACCCCTCTCCCCCCCTCCTCATATGCAGAGCAGAAAGGCTACAAGGGAGGGAGCCGTGTATCTCACCCCTCACCTCCCTCCCCTCCTCATATGCAGAGCAGAAAGGCTATAAGGGAAGGAGCCATGTATCCCACCCCTCCTCATATGCAGAGCAGAAAGGCTACAAGGGAAGGAGCCGTGTATCCAACCCCTCACCCCCCGCCCCTCCTCATATGCAGAGCAGAAAGGCTACAAGGGAAGGAGCTGTGTATCCCACCCCTCTCCCCCGCCCCTCCTCCTATGCACAGCAGAAAGGCTACGGGGGAAGGAGCCGTGTATCCCACCCTCACCCCCCGCACCTGCTCATATGCAGAGCAGAAAGGCTACAAGGGAAGGAGCCGTGTATCCCCCCTCACCTCCTGTCCCTCCTCATAGGCAGAGCAGAAAGACTAAAGGGGAAGGAACTGTGTATCCCACCCCTCACCCCCCGCCCCTCCTCATATGCAGAGCAGAAAGCTACAAGGGAAAGAGCCGTGTATCCCACCCCTCACCCCCCCTCCTCATATGCAGAGCAGAAAGGCTACAAGGGAAGGAGCCGTGTATCCCACTCCTCACCTCCCCCCTGCCCCTCATATGCAGAGCAGAAAGGCTACAGGGGAAGGAGCCGTGTATCCCACCCCTCTCCCCCCACTCCTACTCATATGCAGAGGAAAAAGGCTACAAGGGAAGGAGCCGTGTATCCCACTCCTCACCCCCAGCCCCTCCTCATATGCAGAGCAGAAAGGCTACAAGGGAAGGAGCTGTGTATCCCACCCCTCTCCTCCCTCCCCTCCTCATATGCAGAGGAGAAAGGCTACAAGGGAAGGAGCTGTGGATCCTACCCCTCACCCCCGCCCCTCCTCAAATGCAGAGAAGAAAGGCTACAAGGGAAGGAGCTGTGTATCCCCCCCTCACCCCCCGCCCCTCCTCATAGGCAGAGCAGAAAGGCTAAAAGGGAAGGAGTGGTGTATCCCACCCCTCACCCCCGCCCCTCCTCATAGGCAGAGCAGAAAGGCTACAAGGGAAGGATCCGTGTATCCCACCCCTCACCCCCGCCCCTCTTGATATGCAGAGCAGAAAGGCTACAAGGGAAGGAGCCGTGTATCCCACCTCTCTCCCCCCTGCCCCTCCACATATGCAGAGCAGAAAGGCTACAAGGGAAGGAGCTGTGTATCCCACCCCTCTCCCCCCTCCTCATATGCAGAGTAGAAAGGCTACAAGGGAAGGAGCTGTGTATCCCACACCCCTCCTCATATGCAGAGCAGAAAGGCTACGGCGGGGAAGGAGCCGTGTATCCCACCCTTCACCCCTCCTCATATGCAGAGCAGAAAGGCTACAAGGGAAGGAGCTGTGTATCCCACACCCCTCCTCATATGCAGAGCAGAAAGGCTACAAGGGAAGGAGCCGTGTATCCCACCCCTCACCACCCCGCCGCCCCTCCTCATATGCACAGCAGAAAGGCTACAAGGGAAGGAGCCGTGTATCCCACCCCTCACCCCCGCCCCTCCTCATATGCACAGCAGAAAGGCTACAAGGGAAGGAGCCACATATCCCACCCCTCACCCCCCCCTCCTCATATGCAGAGCAGAAAGGCTACAAGGGAAGGAGCCGTGTATCCCACTCCTCACCCCCGCCCCTCTTGATATGCAGAGCAGAAAGGCTACAAGGGAAGGAGCCGTGTATCCCACCTCTCTCCCCCCTGCCCCTCCTCATATGCAGAGCAGAAAGGCTACAAGGGAAGGAGCCGTGTATCCCACCCCTCACCTCCCTCCCCTCCTCATATGCAGAGCAGAAAGGCTATAAGGGAAGGAGCCATGTATCCCACCCCTCACTCCCCCATGCCCTCCTCATATGCAGAGCAGAAAGGCTACGGCGGGGAAGGAGCCGTGTATCCCACCCTTCACCCCTCCTCATATGCAGAGCAGAAAGGCTACAAGGGAAGGAGCTGTGTATCCCACACCCCTCCTCATATGCAGAGCAGAAAGGCTACAAGGGAAGGAGCCGTGTATCCCACCCCTCACCACCTCGCCGCCCCTCCTCATATGCACAGCAGAAAGGCTACAAGGGAAGGAGCCGTGTATCCCACCCCTCACCCCCGCCCCTCCTCATATGCACAGCAGAAAGGCTACAAGGGAAGGAGCCACATATCCCACCCCTCACCCCCCCCTCCTCATATGCAGAGCAGAAAGGCTACAAGGGAAGGAGCCGTGTATCCCACTCCTCACCTCCCCCCTGCCCCTCATATGCAGAGCAGAAAGGCTACAGGGGAAGGAGCCGTGTATCCCACCCCTCTCCCCCCCACTCCTACTCATATGCAGAGGAAAAAGGCTACAAGGGAAGGAGCCGTGTATCCCACTCCTCACCCCCAGCCCCTCCTCATATGCAGAGCAGAAAGGCTACAAGGGAAGGAGCCATGTATCCCACCCCTCACTCCCCCATGTCCTCCTCATATGCAGAGCAGAAAGGCTACGGCGGGGAAGGAGCCGTGTATCCCACCCTTCACCCCTCCTCATATGCAGAGCAGAAAGGCTACAAGGGAAGGAGCTGTGTATCCCACACCCCTCCTCATATGCAGAGCAGAAAGGCTACGAGGGAAGGAGCCGTGTATCCCACCCCTCACCACCCCGCCGCCCCTCCTCATAGGCAGAGCAGAAAGGCTAAAGGGGAAGGAACTGTGTATCCCACCCCTCACCCCCCGCCCCTCCTCATATGCAGAGCAGAAAGGCTACAAGGGAAAGAGCCGTGTATCCCACCCCTCACCCCACCCTCCTCATATGCAGAGCAGAAAGGCTACAAGGGAAGGAGCCGTGTATCCCACTCCTCACCTCCCCCCTGCCCCTCATATGCAGAGGAAAAAGGCTACAAGGGAAGGAGCCGTGTATCCCACTCCTCACCCCCAGCCCCTCCTCATATGCAGAGCAGAAAGGCTACAAGGGAAGGAGCTGTGTATCCCACCCCTCTCCTCCCTCCCCTCCTCATATGCAGAGGAGAAAGGCTACAAGGGAAGGAGCTGTGGATCCTACCCCTCACCCCCGCCCCTCCTCAAATGCAGAGAAGAAAGGCTACAAGGGAAGGAGCTGTGTATCCCCCCCTCACCCCCCGCCCCTCCTCATAGGCAGAGCAGAAAGGCTAAAAGGGAAGGAGTGGTGTATCCCACCCCTCACCCCCGCCCCTCCTCATAGGCAGAGCAGAAAGGCTACAAGGGAAGGATCCGTGTATCCCACCCCTCACCCCCGCCCCTCTTGATATGCAGAGCAGAAAGGCTACAAGGGAAGGAGCCATGTATCCCACCTCTCTCCCCCCTGCCCCTCCACATATGCAGAGCAGAAAGGCTACAAGGGAAGGAGCTGTGTATCCCACCCCTCTCCCCCCTCCTCATATGCAGAGCAGAAAGGCTACAAGGGAAGGAGCCGTGTATCCCACCCCTCACCTCCCTCCCCTCCTCATATACAGAGCAGAAAGGCTATAAGGGAAGGAGCCATGTATCCCACCCCTCACTCCCCCATGCCCTCCTCATATGCAGAGCAGAAAGGCTACGGCGGGGAAGGAGCCGTGTATCCCACCCTCACCACCCGCCCCTGCTCATATGCAGAGCAGAAAGGCTACAAGGGAAGGAGCTGTGTATCCCACCCCTCTCCCCCGACCCCCCTCCTATGCACAGCAGAAAGGCTACGGGGGAAGGAGCCGTGTATCCCACCCTCACCCCCCGCCCCTGCTCATATGCAGAGCAGAAAGGCTACAAGGGAAGGAGCTGTGTATCCCCCCCCTCACCTCCTGCCCCTCCTCATAGGCAGAGCAGAAAGGCTACAAGGGAAGGAGCCGCGTATCCCACCCCTCACCCCAGCCCCTCCTCATATGCCCAGCAGAAAAACTACAAGGGAAGGAGCCGTGTATACCACCCCACCCCTCCCTCCAATCCTCATATGAACAGCAGAAAGGCTACAAGGGAAGGAGCCATGTATCCCACCCCTCCACATTTGCAGAGCAGAAAGGCTACAAGGGAAGGAGCCGTATATCCCACCCCTCACCCCTCCTCATATGCACAGCAGAAAGGCTACAAGGGAAGGAGCCGTGTATCCCACCCCCCACCCCTCCTCATGTGCAGAGCAGAAAGGCTACAAGGGAAGGAGCTGTGTATCCCATCCCTCTCTCCCCTGTCCCTCCTCATATGCAGAGCAGAAAGGCTACAAGGGAAGGAGCCGTGTATCCCACCCCTCTCCCCCGCCCCTCCTCATATGCAGAGCAGAAAGGCTACAAGGGAAGGAGCCGTATATCCCACCCACCCCTCCCCTCCCTCCAATCCTCATATGAACAGTAGAAAGGCTACAAGGGAAGGAGCCATGTATCCCACCCCTCCACATTTGTAGAGCAGAAAGGCTACAAGGGAAGGAGCCGTGTATCCCACCCCTCACCCCTCCTCATATGCACAGCAGAAAGGCTACAAGGGAAGGAGCCGTGTATCCCACCCCTCACCCCTCCTCATATGCAGAGCAGAAAGGCTACAGGGGAAGGAGCCGTGTATCCCACCCCTCTCCCCCCCACCCCTCCTCATATGCACAGCAGAAAAACTACAAGGGAAGGAGCCGTGTATACCACCCCACCCCTCCCCTCCCTCCAATCCTCATATGAACAGCAGAAAGGCTACAAGGGAAGGAGCCATGTATCCCACCCCTCCACATTTGCAGAGCAGAAAGGCTACAAGGGAAGGAGCCGTGTATCCCACCCCTCACCCCTCCTCATATGCACAGCAGAAAGGCTACAAGGGAAGGAGCCGTGTATCCCACCCCCCACCCCTCCTCATATGCAGAGCAGAAAGGCTACAAGGGAAGGAGCCATGTATCCCACCCCTCACCCCTCCTCATATGCAGAGCAGAAAGGCTACAGGGGAAGGAGCCGTGTATCCCACCCCTCTCCCCCCCACCCCTCCTCATATGCAGAGCAGAAAAGCTACAAGGGAAGGAGCCATGTATCCCACCCCTCACCCCTCCTCATCTGCAGAGCAGAAAGGCTACAAGGGAAGGAGCCATGTATCCCACCCCTCACCCCTCCTAATATGCAGAGCGGAAAGGCTACAAGGGAAAGAGCCGTGCATCCCACCCCTCACCCCCCGACCCTCCTCATATGCAGAGCAGAAAGGCTACATGGGAAGGAGCCGTGTATCCCACCTCTCTCCATCCTGCCCCTCCTCATATGCAGAGCAGAACGGCTACATGGGAAGGAGCCGTGTATCCCACCTCTCTCCATCCTGACCCTCCTCATATGCAGAGCAGAAAGGCTACATGGGAAGGAGCTGTGTATCCCACCCCTCACCTCCCGCCCCTCCTCATATGCAAAACAGAAAGGCTACAAGGGAAGGAGCTGTGTATCCCACCCCTCTCCTCCCTCCCCTCCTCATATGCAGAGGAGAAAGGCTACAAGGCAAGGAGCTGTGGATCCTACCCCTCACCCCCGCCCCTCCTCAAATGCAGAGAAGAAAGGCTACAAGGGAAGGAGCTGTGTATCCCCTCTCACCCACGCCCCTCCTCATATGCAGAGCAGAAAGGCTAAAAGGGAAGGAGCCGTGTATCCCACCCCCGCCCCTCATATGCAGAGCAGAAAGGCTACAAGGGAAGGAGCCGTGTATCCCACTGCTCAACTCCCCCTCCTCATATGCAGAGCAGAAAGGGTACAAGGGAAGGAGCCGTGTATCCCACCCCACTCCCCCAGCCCCTCCTCATATACAGAGCAGAAAAGCTACAAGGGAAGGAGCCGTGTATACCACCCCTCACCCCTCCTCATATGCACAGCAGAAAGGGTACAAGGGAAGGAGCCGTGTATCCCAGCCCTTACCTCCCGCCCCTCCTCATATGCAGAGCAGAAAGGCTACAAGGGAAGGAGCCATTTATCCCACCCCTCACCCCCGCCCATCCTCATATGCAGAGCAGAAAGGCTACAAGGGAAGGAGCTGTGTATCCCACCCCTTACCCCGCGCCCCTCCTCATATGCAGAGCAGAAGGGCTACGGGGGAAGGAGCCGTGTATCCCAGCCTCACCCCCGCCCCTGCTAATATGCTGAGCAGAAAGGCTACAAGGGAAGGAGCCCTGTATCCCCCCGTCACCCTTCGCCCCTCCTCATAGGCAGAGCAGAAAGGCTAAAGGGGAAGGAGCCGTGTATCCCACCCCTCTCGCCCCCTCCTCATATGCAGAGCAGAAAGGCTACAAGGGAAGGAGCCGTGTATCCCACCCCTTACCCCCCGCCCCTCCTAATATGCAGAGCAGAAAGGCTACAAGGGAAGGAGCCGTGAATCCCACCCCTCTCCCCCGCCCCTCCTCCTATGCAGAGCAGAAAGGCTACAAGGGAAGGAGCGGTGTATCCCACCGCTCACCATTGCCCCTCCTCATATGCAGACCAGAAAGGCTACAAGGGAAGGAGCCGTGTATCCCACCCCTCTCCCCCACGCACCTCCTGATATGCAGGGCAGAAAGGCTACAAGGGAAGGAGCCGAGTATCCCACCCCTCAACCCCCGCCCCTCCTCATAATCAGAGCAGAAAGGCTACAAGGGAAGGAGCCGTGTATCCCACCCCTCTCCCCCACGCACCTCCTGATATGCAGGGCAGAAAGGCTACAAGGGAAGGAGCCGTGTATCCCACCCCTCACCCCCCGCCCCTCCTCATATGCAGAGCAGAAAGATTACAAGGGAAAGAGCCGTGTATCCCACCCCTCACCACCCTGTCGCCCCTCCTCATATGCAGTGCAGAAAGGCTATAAGGGAAGGAGCCGTGTATCCCACCCCTCACCCCCACCCCTCCTCATATGCAGAGCAGAAAGGCTACAAGGGAAGTAGCCGTGTATCCCACCCCTCACCCCTCCTCATATGCAGAGCAGAAAGGCTACAAGGGAAGGAGACGTGTATCCCACCCCTCACCCCCGCCCCTCCTCATATGCACAGCAGAAAGGCTACAAGGGAAGGAGCCGTGTATCCTACCCCCCTCCCCTCCTCATATGCACAGCAGAAAGGCTACTAGGGAAGGAGTCTTGTATCCCACCCCTCACCCCTCCTCATATGCAGAGCAGAAAGGCTACAAGGGAAGGAGCCGTGTATCCCACCCCTCCCCCCACCCCTCCTCATATGCAGAGCAGAAAGGCTACAAGGGAAGGAGCCGTGTATCCCACCCCTCTCCTCCCGCCCCTCCTCATATGCAGAGCAGAAAGGCTAAAAGGGAAGGAGCCGTGTATCCCACCCCCGCCCCTCATATGCAGAGCAGAAAGGCTACAAGGGAAGGAGCCGTGTATCCCACCCCTCACCCCCCGCCCCTCCTCATATGCAGAGCAGAAAGGCTACAAGGGAAGGAGCTGTGTATTCCACCCCTCACTCACCGCCCCTCCTCATATGCAGAGCAGAAAGGCTACAAGGGAAGGAGCCGTGTATCGCACCCCTCTCCTCCCTCCAATCCTCATATGCAGAGCAGAAAAGCTACAAGGGAAGGAGCCATGTATCCCACCCCTCACCCCTCCTCATATGCACAGCAGAAAGGCTACAAGGGAAGGAGCCGCGTATCCCACTCCTCACCCCCCACCCCTCCTCATGTGCAGAGCAGAAAGGCGCCGTGTATCCCACCCCTCACCTCCCTCCCCTCCTCATATGCAGAGCAGAAAGGCTACAAGGGAAGGAGCCGTGTATCCCACCTCCCTCCCCCTGTCCCTCCTCATATGCAGAGCAGAAAGGCTACAAGGGAAGGAGCTGTGTATCCCACCCCTCACCCCCGCCCATCCTCATATGCAGAGCAGAAAGGCTACAAGGGAAGGAGCTGTGTATCCCATCCCTCACTCCCCCCTGCCTTCCTCATATGCAGAGCAAAAAGTCTACAAGGGAAGGAGCCGTGTATCCCACCCCTCTCCCCCACGCCCCTCCTGATATGCAGAGCAGAAAGGCTACAAGGGAAGAAGCCGTGTATCCCACCCCTCTCTCCCCTGTCCCTCCTCATATGCAGAGCAGAAAGGCTACAAGGGAAGGAGCCGTGTATCCCACCCCTCTCCCCCGCCCCTCCTCATATGCAGAGCAGAAAGGCTACAAGGGAAGGAGCCGTGTATCCCACCCACCCCTCACCCCCGCACCTCCTCATATGCAGAGCAGAAAGGCTACAAGGGAAGGAGCCATGTATCCCACCCCTCCTCATATGCAGAGCAGAAAGGCTACAGGGGAAGGAGCCATGTATCCCACCCCTCACCCCCGCCCCTGCTCATATGCAGAGCAGAAAAGCTACAAGGGAAGGAGCCATGTTTCCCACCCCTCACCCCCGCCCCTCCTCATATGCAGAGCAGAAAGGCTACAAGGGAAGGAGCCATGTATCCCACCCCTCACCCCTCCTAATATGCAGAGCGGAAAGGCTACAAGGGAAAGAGCCGTGCATCCCACCCCTCACCCTCCTCATATGCAGAGCAGAAAGGCTACATGGGAAGGAGCCGTGTATCCCACCTCTCTCCATCCTGCCCCTCCTCATATGCAGAGCAGAACGGCTACATGGGAAGGAGCCGTGTATCCCACCTCTCTCCATCCTGACCCTCCTCATATGCAGAGCAGAAAGGCTACATGGGAAGGAGCTGTGTATCCCACCCCTCACCTCCCGCCCCTCCTCATATGCAAAACAGAAAGGCTACAAGGGAAGGAGCTGTGTATCCCACCCCTCTCCTCCCTCCCCTCCTCATATGCAGAGGAGAAAGGCTACAAGGCAAGGAGCTGTGGATCCTACCCCTCACCCCCGCCCCTCCTCAAATGCAGAGAAGAAAGGCTACAAGGGAAGGAGCTGTGTATCCCCTCTCACCCACGCCCCTCCTCATATGCAGAGCAGAAAGGCTAAAAGGGAAGGAGCCGTGTATCCCACCCCGCCCCTCATATGCAGAGCAGAAAGGCTACAAGGGAAGGAGCCGTGTATCCCACTCCTCACCTCCCCCTCCTCATATGCAGAGCAGAAAGGCTACAGGGGAAGGAGCCGTGTATCCCACCCCACTCACCCAGCCCCTCCTCATATACAGAGCAGAAAAGCTACAAGGGAAGGAGCCGTGTATCCCACCCCTCACCCCTCCTCATATGCACAGCAGAAAGGGTACAAGGGAAGGAGCCGTGTATCCCACCCCTCACCTCCCGCCCCTCCTCATATGCAGAGCAGAAAGGCTACAAGGGAAGGAGCCATTTATCCCACCCCTCACCCCCGCCCATCCTCATATGCAGAGCAGAAAGGCTACAGGGGAAGGAGCCGTGTATCCCACTCCTCACCCCCAGCCCCTCCTCATATGCTCCTCACCTCCCCCCTGCCCCTCATATGCAGAGCATAAAGGCTACAGGGGAAGGAGCCGTGTATCCCACTCCTCACCCCCAGCCCCTCCTCATATGCAGAGCAGAAAGGCTACAAGGGAAGGATCTGTGTATCCCACCCCTCTCCCCCCCACCCCTCCTCATATGCAGAGCAGAAAAGCTACAAGGGAAGGAGCCATGTATCCCACCCCTCCTCATATGCAGAGCAGAAAAGCTACAAGGGAAGGAGCCATGTATCCCACCCCTCCTCATATGCAGAGCAGAACGGCTACAAGGGAAGGATCAGTGTATCCCACTCCTCACCCCCCGCCCCTCCTCATATGCAGAGCAGAAAAGCTATAAGGGAAGGAGCCATGTAGCCCACCCCTCACCCCTCCTAATATGCAGAGCGGAAAGGCTACAAGGGAAGGAGCCGTGTATCCCACCCCTCACCTCCTCATATGCAGAGCAGAAAGGCTACAATGGAAGAAGCCGTGCATCCCACCCCTCACCCCCCGACCCTCCTCATATGCAGAGCAGAAAGGCTACATGGGAAGGAGCCGTGTATCCCACCAACCCCTCACCCCCGCACCTCCTCATATGCAGAGCAGAAAGGCTACAAGAGAAGGAGCCGTGTATCCCACCCCTCTCTCCCTGCCCCTCCTCATATGCAGAGCAGAAAGGCTACATGGGAAGGAGCTGTGTATCCCACCCCTCACCTCCCGCCCCTCCTCATATGCAAAACAGAAAGGCTACAAGGGAAGGAGCTGTGTATCCCACCCCTCTCCTCCCTCCCCTCCTCATATGCAGAGGAGAAAGGCTACAAGGGAAGGAGCTGTGGATCGTACCCCTCACCCCCGCCCCTCCTCAAATGCAGAGAAGAAAGGCTACAAGGGAAGGAGCTGTGTATCCCCCCTCACCCCCCGCCCCTCCTCATAGGCAGAGCAGAAAGGCTACAAGGGAAGGAGCCATGTATCCCACCCCTCACCTCCCTCCCCTCTTCATATGCAGAGCAGAAAGGCTATAAGGGAAGCAGCCGTGTATCCCACCCCTCACTCACCCCTGCCCTCCTCATATGCAGAGCAGAAAGGCTACAAGGGAAGGAGCTGTGTATCCCACCGCTCTCCGCCGCCCCTCCTCCTATGCACAGCAGAAAGGCTACGGGGAAGGAGCCGTGTATCCCACCCTCACCCCCGCCCCTGCTCATATGCAGAGCAGAAAGGCTACAAGGGAAGGAGCCGTGTATCCCACCCCTCATCCCCTGCCCCTCCTCATAGGCAGAGCAGAAAGGCTAAAGGGGAAGGAACTGTGTATCCCACCCCTCACCCCCCGCCCCTCCTCATATGCAGAGCAGAAAGGCTACAAGGGAAGGAGCCGTGTATCCCACCCCTCTCCTCCCTCCAATCCTCATATGCAGAGCAGAAAGGCGACAAGGGAAGGAGCCGTGTATCCTACCCCTCACCCCCGCCCCTCCTCATATGCAGAGCAGAAAGGCTACAGGGGAAGGAGCCGTGTATCCCACCCCTCTCCCCCCACCCCTACTCATATGCATAGGAAAAAGGCTACAAGGTAAGGAGCCGTGTATCCCACCCCTCTCCCCCCCACTCCTCCTCATATGCAGAGCAGAAAAGCTACAAGGGAAGGAACCATGTATCCCACCCCTCACCCCTTATCATATGCAGAGCAGAAAGGCTACAAGGGAAGGAGCCGTGTATCCCACCCCTCACCCCTCCTCATATGCAGAGCAGAAAGGCTACAAGGGAAGGAGCCGTGTATCCCATCCCTCACCCCCCCCGACCCCTCCTCATATGCAGAGCAGAAAGGCTACAAGGGAAGGAGCCGTGTATCCCATCCCTCACCCCCCCGACCCCTCCTCATATGCAGAGCAGAAAGGCTACAAGGGAAGGAGCCGTGTATCCCACCCCTCTCCCCCCCACTCCTCCTCATATGCAGAGCAGAAAAGCTACAAGGGAAGGAACCATGTATCCCACCCCTCACCCCTTATCATATGCAGAGCAGAAAGGCTACAAGGGAAGGAGCCGTGTATCCCACTCCTCACCTCCCCCTCCTCATATGCAGAGCAGAAAGGCTACAGGGGAAGGAGCCGTGTATCCCACCCCACTCACCCAGCCCCTCCTCATATACAGAGCAGAAAAGCTACAAGGGAAGGAGCCGTGTATCCCACCCCTCACCCCTCCTCATATGCACCGCAGAAAGGGTACAAGGGAAGGAGCCGTGTATCCCACCCCTCACCTCCCGCCCCTCCTCATATGCAGAGCAGAAAGGCTACAAGGGAAGGAGCCATTTATCCCACCCCTCACCTCCTCATATGCAGAGCAGAAAGGCTACAATGGAAGAAGCCGTGCATCCCACCCCTCACCCCCGACCCTCCTCATATGCAGAGCAGAAAGGCTACATGGGAAGGAGCCGTGTATCCCACCAACCCCTCACCCCCGCACCTCCTCATATGCAGAGCAGAAAGGCTACAAGAGAAGGAGCCGTGTATCCCACCCCTCGATCCCCGCCCCTCCTCATATGCAGAGCAGAACGGCTACATGGGAAGGAGCTGTGTATCCCACCTCTCTCCATCCTGACCCTCCTCATATGCAGAGCAGAAAGGCTACATGGGAAGGAGCTGTGTATCCCACCCCTCACCTCCCGCCCCTCCTCATATGCAAAACAGAAAGGCTACAAGGGAAGGAGCTGTGTATCCCACCCCTCTCCTCCCTCCCCTCCTCATATGCAGAGGAGAAAGGCTACAAGGGAAGGAGCTGTGGATCCTACCCCTCACCCCCGCCCCTCCTCAAATGCAGAGAAGAAAGGCTACAAGGGAAGGAGCTGTGTATCCCTCCTCACCCCCCGCCCCTCCTCATATGCAAAACAGAAAGGCTACAAGGGAAGGAGCTGTGTATCCCACCCCTCTCCTCCCTCCCCTCCTCATATGCAGAGCAGAAAGGCTAAAAGGGAAGGAGTGGTGTATCCCACCCCTCACCCCCGCCCCTCCTCATAGGCAGAGCAGAAAGGCTACAAGGGAAGGATCCGTGTATCCCACCCCTCACCCCCGCCCCTCTTGATATGCAGAGCAGAAAGGCTACAAGGGAAGGAGCCGTGTATCCCACCTCTCTCCCCCCTGCCCCTCCACATATGCAGAGCAGAAAGGCTACAAGGGAAGGAGCTGTGTATCCCACCCCCCTCCCCCTCCTCATATGCAGAGCAGAAAGGCTACAAGGGAAGGAGCCGTGTATCCCACCCCTCACCTCCCTCCCCTCCTCATATGCAGAGCAGAAAGGCTATAAGGGAAGGAGCCATGTATCCCACCCCTCACTCCCCCATGCCCTCCTCATATGCAGAGCAGAAAGGCTACGGCGGGGAAGGAGCCGTGTATCCCACCCTCACCCCCCGCCCCTGCTCATATGCAGAGCAGAAAGGCTACAAGGGAAGGAGCTGTGTATCCCACCCCTCTCCCCCGACCCCCCTCCTATGCACAGCAGAAAGGCTACGGGGGAAGGAGCCATGTATCCCACCCTCACCCCCCGCCCCTGCTCATATGCAGAGCAGAAAGGCTTCAAGGGAAGGAGCTGTGTATCCCCCCCCTCACCTCCTGCCCCTCCTCATAGGCAGAGCAGAAAGGCTACAAGGGAAGGAACCGTGTATCCCACCCCTCACCCCAGCCCCTCCTCATATGCACAGCAGTAAAACTACAAGGGAAGGAGCCGTGTATACCACCCCACCCCTCTCCTCCCTCCAATCCTCATATGAACAGCAGAAAGGCTACAAGGGAAGGAGCCATGTATCCCACCCCTCCACATTTGCAGAGCAGAAAGGCTACAAGGGAAGGAGCCGTGTATCCCACCCCTCACCCCTCCTCATATGCACAGCAGAAAGGCTACAAGGGAAGGAGCCGTGTATCCCACCCCCCACCCCTCCTCATGTGCAGAGCAGAAAGGCTACAAGGGAAGGAGCTGTGTATCCCACCCCTCTCTCCCCTGTCCCTCCTCATATGCAGAGCAGAAAGGCTACAAGGGAAGGAGCCGTGTATCCCACCCCTCTCCCCCGCCCCTCCTCATATGCAGAGCAGAAAGGCTACAAGGGAAGGAGCCGTATATCCCACCCACCCCTCACCCCCGCACCTCCTCATATGCAGAGCAGAAAGGCTACAAGGGAAGGAGCCATGTATCCCACCCCTCACCCCTCCTCATATGCAGAACAGAAAGGCTACAGGGGAAGGAGCCGTGTATCCCACCCCTCTCCCCCCCCACCCCTCCTCATATGCAGAGCAGAAAAGCTACAAGGGAAGGAGCCATGTATCCCACCCCTCACCCCCGCCCCTCCTCATATGCAGAGCAGAACGGCTACATGGGAAGGAGCCGTGTATCCCACCTCTCTCCATCCTGACACTCCTCATATGCAGAGCAGAAAGGCTACATGGGAAGGAGCTGTGTATCCCACCCCTCACCTCCCGCCCCTCCTCATATGCAAAACAGAAAGGCTACAAGGGAAGGAGCTGTGTATCCCACCCCTCTCCTCCCTCCCCTCCTCATATGCAGAGGAGAAAGGCTACAAGGGAAAGAGCCGTGCATCCCACCCCTCACCCCCCGACCCTCCTCATATGCAGATCAGAAAGGCTACATGGGAAGGAGCCGTGTATCCCACCTCTCTCCATCCTGCCCCTCCTCATATGCAGAGCAGAACGGCTACATGGGAAGGAGCCGTGTATCCCACCTCCCTCCATCCTGACACTCCTCATATGCAGAGCAGAAAGGCTACATGGGAAGGAGCTGTGTATCCCACCCCTCACCTCCCGCCCCTCCTCATATGCAAAACAGAAAGGCTACAAGGGAAGGAGCTGTGTATCCCACCCCTCTCCTCCCTCCCCTCCTCATATGCAGAGGAGAAAGGCTACAAGGGAAGGAGCCGTGTATCCCACCTCTCTCCCCCCTGTCCCTCCTCATATGCAGAGCAGAAAGGCTACAAGGGAAGGAGCTGTGGATCCTACCCCTCACCCCCGCCCCTCCTCAAATGCAGAGAAGAAAGGCTACAAGGGAAGGAGCTGTGTATCCCCTCTCACCCACGCCCCTCCTCATATGCAGAGCAGAAAGGCTAAAAGGGAAGGAGCCGTGTATCCCACCCCCGCCCCTCATATGCAGAGCAGAAAGGCTACAAGGGAAGGAGCCGTGTATCCCACTCCTCACCTCCCCCTCCTCATATGCAGAGCAGAAAGGCTACAGGGGAAGGAGCCGTGTATCCCACCCCACTCCCCCAGCCCCTCCTCATATACAGAGCAGAAAAGCTACAAGGGAAGGAGCCGTGTATCCCACCCCTCACCTCCCGCCCCTCCTCATATGCAGAGCAGAAAGGCTACAAGGGAAGGAGCTGTGTATCCCACCCCTTACCCCGCGCCCCTCCTCATATGCAGAGCAGAAGGGCTACGGGGGAAGGAGCCGTGTATCCCACCCTCACCCCCGCCCCTGCTAATATGCTGAGCAGAAAGGCTACAAGGGAAGGAGCCCTGTATCCCCCCCCGTCACCCTTCGCCCCTCCTCATAGGCAGAGCAGAAAGGCTAAAGGGGAAGGAGCCGTGTATCCCACCCCTCTCGCCCCCTCCTCATATGCAGAGCAGAAAGGCTACAAGGGAAGGAGCCGTGTATCCCACCCCTTACCCCCTGCCCCTCCTAATATGCAGAGCAGAAAGGCTACAAGGGAAGGAGCCGTGAATCCCACCCCTCTCCCCCGCCCCTCCTCCTATGCAGAGCAGAAAGGCTACAAGGGAAGGAGCTGTGTATCCCACCGCTCACCATTGCCCCTCCTCATATGCAGACCAGAAAGGCTACAAGGGAAGGAGCCGTGTATCCCACCCCTCTCCCCCACGCACCTCCTGATATGCAGGACAGAAAGGCTACAAGGGAAGGAGCCGAGTATCCCACCCCTCAACCCCCGCCCCTCCTCATATGCAGAGCAGAAAGGCTACAAGGGAAGGAGCCGTGTATCCCACCCCTCTCCCCCACGCACCTCCTGATATGCAGGGCAGAAAGGCTACAAGGGAAGGAGCTGTGTATCCCACCCCTCACCCCCCGCCCCATCTCATATGCAGAGCAGAAAGGCTACAAGGGAAAGAGCCGTGTATCCCACCCCTCACCACCCTGTCGCCCCTCCTCATATGCAGTGCAGAAAGGCTATAAGGGAAGGAGCCGTGTATCCCACCCCTCACCCCCGCCCCTCCTCATATGCAGACCAGAAAGGCTACAAGGGAAGTAGCCGTGTATCCCACCCCTCACCCCTCCTCATATGCACAGCAGAAAGGCTACAAGGGAATGAGCCGTGTATCCCACCCCTCACCCCCGCCCCTCCTCATATGCACAGCAGAAAGGCTACAAGGGAAGGAGCCGTGTATCCTACCCCCCTCCCCTCCTCATATGCACAGCAGAAAGGCTACTAGGGAAGGAGTCGTGTATCCCACCCCTCACCCCTCCTCATATGCAGAGCAGAAAGGCTACAAGGGAAGGAGCCGTGTATCCCACCCCTCCCCCCCACCCCTCCTCATATGCAGAGCAGAAAGGCTACAAGGGAAGGAGCCGTGTATCCCAACCCTCTCCTCCCGCCCCTCCTCATATGCAGAGCAGAAAGGCTAAAAGGGAAGGAGCCGTGTATCCCACCCCCGCCCCTCATATGCAGAGCAGAAAGGCTACAAGGGAAGGAGCCGTGTATCCCACCCCTCACCCCCCGCCCCTCCTCATATGCAGAGCAGAAAGGCTACAAGGGAAGGAGCTGTGTATTCCACCCCTCACCCCCCGCCCCTCCTCATATGCAGAGCAGAAAGGCTACAAGGGAAGGAGCTGTGTATCCCACCCCTCTCCTCCCTCCAATCCTCATATGCAGAGCAGAAAAGCTACAAGGGAAGGAGCCATGTATCCCACCCCTCACCCCTCCTCATATGCACAGCAGAAAGGCTACAAGGGAAGGAGCTGTGTATCCCATCCCTCACTCCCCCCTGCACTCCTCATATGCAGAGCAGAAAGGCTACAAGGGAAGGAGCCGTGTATCCCACCCCTCTCCCCCACGCCCCTCCTGATATGCAGAGCAGAAAGGCTACAAGGGAAGGAGCCGTGTATCCCACCCCTCTCTCCCCTGTCCCTCCTCATATGCAGAGCAGAAAGGCTACAAGGGAAGGAGCCGTGTATCCCACCCCTCTCCCCCGCCCCTCCTCATATGCAGAGCAGAAAGGCTACAAGGGAAGGAGCCGTGTATCCCACCCACCCCTCACCCCCGCACCTCCTCATATGCAGAGCAGAAAGGCTACAAGGGAAGGAGCCATGTATCCCACCCCTCACCCCTCCTCATATGCAGAGCAGAAAGGCTACAGGGGAAGGAGCCGTGTATCCCACCCCTCTCCCCCCCCCACCCCTCCTCATCTGCAGAGCAGAAAAGCTACAAGGGAAGGAGCCATGTATCCCACCCCTCACCCCCGCCCCTCCTCATATGCAGAGCAGAAAGGCTACAAGGGAAGGAGCCATGTATCCCACCCCTCACCCCTCCTAATATGCAGAGCGGAAAGGCTACAAGGGAAAGAGCCGTGCATCCCACCCCTCACCCCCCGACCCTCCTCATATGCAGAGCAGAACGGCTACATGGGAGGAACCCGTGTATCCCACCTCTCTCCATCCTGACCCTCCTCATATGCAGAGCAGAAAGGCTACATGGGAAGGAGCTGTGTATCCCACCCCTCACCTCCCGCCCCTCCTCATATGCAAAACAGAAAGGCTACAAGGGAAGGAGCTGTGTATCCCACCCCTCTCCTCCCTCCCCTCCTCATATGCAGAGGAGAAAGGCAAGGAGCTGTGGATCCTACCCCTCACCCCCGCCCCTCCTCAAATGCAGAGAAGAAAGGCTACAAGGGAAGGAGCTGTGTATCCCCTCTCACCCACGCCCCTCCTCATATGCAGAGCAGAAAGGCTAAAAGGGAAGGAGCCGTGTATCCCACCCCGCCCCTCATATGCAGAGCAGAAAGGCTACAAGGGAAGGAGCCGTGTATCCCACTCCTCACCTCCCCCTCCTCATATGCAGAGCAGAAAGGCTACAGGGGAAGGAGCCGTGTATCCCACTCCACTCCCCCAGCCCCTCCTCATATACAGAGCAGAAAAGCTACAAGGGAAGGAGCCGTGTATCCCACCCCTCACCCCTCCTCATATGCACAGCAGAAAGGGTACAAGGGAAGGAGCCGTGTATCCCACCCCTCACCTCCCGCCCCTCCTCATATGCAGAGCAGAAAGGCTACAGGGGAAGGAGCCGTGTATCCCACTCCTCACCCCCAGCCCCTCCTCATATGCTCCTCACCTCCCCCCTGCCCCTCATATGCAGAGCATAAAGGCTACAGGGGAAGGAGTCGTGTATCCCACTCCTCACCCCCAGCCCCTCCTCATATGCAGAGCAGAAAGGCTACAAGGGAAGGATCTGTGTATCCCACCCCTCTCCCCCCCACCCCTCCTCATATGCAGAGCAGAAAAGCTACAAGGGAAGGAGCCATGTATCCCACCCCTCTCCCCCCCACCCCTCCTCATATGCAGAGCAGAAAAGCTACAAGGGAAGGAGCCATGTATCCCACCCCTCCTCATATGCAGAGCAGAACGGCTACAAGGGAAGGATCCGTGTATCCCACTCCTCACCCCCCGCCCCTCATATGCAGAGCAGAAAAGCTATAAGGGAAGGAGCCATGTAGCCCACCCCTCACCCCTCCTAATATGCAGAGCGGAAAGGCTACAAGGGAAGGAGCCTTGTATCCCACCCCTCACCTCCTCATATGCAGAGCAGAAAGGCTACAATGGAAGAAGCCGTGCATCCCACCCCTCACCCCCGACCCTCCTCATATGCAGAGCAGAAAGGCTACATGGGAAGGAGCCGTGTATCCCACCAACCCCTCACCCCCTCATATGCAGAGCAGAAAGGCTACAAGAGAAGGAGCCGAGTATCCCACCCCTCTCTCCCCGCCCCTCCTCATATGCACAGCAGAACGGCTACATGGGAAGGAGCCGTGTATCCCATTTCTCTCGATCCTGACCCTCCTCATATGCAGAGCAGAAAGGCTACATGTGAAGGAGCTGTGTATCCCACCCCTCACCTCCCGCCCCTCCTCATATGCAAAACAGAAAGGCTACAAGGGAAGGAGCTGTGTATCCCACCCCTCTCCTCCCTCCCCTCCTCATATGCAGAGAAGAAAGGATACAAGGGAAGGAGCTGTGTATCCCCCCTCACCCCCCGCCCCTCCTCATAGGCAGAGCAGAAAGGCTAAAAGGGAAGGAGTGGTGTATCCCACCCCTCACCCCCGCACCTCCTCATAGGCAGAGCAGAAAGGCTACAAGGGAAGGATCCGTGTATCCCACCCCTCACCCCCGCCCCTCTTGATATGCAGAGCAGAAAGGCTACAAGGGAAGGAGCCGTGTATCCCACCTCTCTCCCCCCTGCCCCTCCACATATGCAGAGCAGAAAGGCTACAAGGGAAGGAGCTGTGTATCCCACCCCTCTCCCCCTCCTCATATGCAGAGCAGAAAGGCTACAAGGGAAGGAGCCATGTATCCCACCCCTTACCTCCCTCCCCTCCTCATATGCAGAGCAGAAAGGCTATAAGGGAAGGAGCCATGTATCCCACCCCTCACTCCCCCATGCCCTCCTCATATGCAGAGCAGAAAGGCTACGGGGGGAAGGAGCCGTGTATCCCACCCTCACCCCCCGCCCCTGCTCATATGCAGAGCAGAAAGGCTACAAGGGAAGGAGCTGTGTATCCCACCCCTCTCCCCCGACCCCCCTCCTATGCACAGCAGAAAGGCTACGGGGGAAGGAGCCGTGTATCCCACCCTCACCCCCCGCCCCTGCTCATATGCAGAGCAGAAAGGATACAAGGGAAGGAGCTGTGTATCCCCCCCCTCACCTCCTGCCCCTGCTCATATGCAGAGCAGAAAGGCTACAATGGAAGAAGCCGTGCATCCCACCCCTCACCCCCCTCATATGCAGAGCAGAAAGGCTACATGGGAAGGAGCCGTGTATCCCACCAACCCCTCACCCCCGCACCTCCTCATATGCAGAGCAGAAAGGCTACAAGAGAAGGAGCCGTGTATCCCACCCCTCTCTCCCCGGCCCTCCTCATATGCAGAGCAGAACGGCTACATGGGAAGGAGCCGTGTATCCCACCTCTCTCCATCCTGACCCTCCTCATATGCAGAGCAGAAAGGCTACATGGGAAGGAGCTGTGGATCCTACCCCTCACCCCCGCCCCTCCTCAAATGCAGAGAAGAAAGGCTACAAGGGAAGGAGCTGTGTATCCCCCCTCACCCCCCGCCCCTCCTCATAGGCAGAGCAGAAAGGCTAAAAGGGAAGGAGTGGTGTATCCCACCCCTCACCCCCGCCCCTCCTCATAGGCAGAGCAGAAAGGCTACAAGGGAAGGATCCGTGTATCCCACCCCTCACCCCCGCCCCTCTTGATATGCAGAGCAGAAAGGCTACAAGGGAAGGAGCCGTGTATCCCACCTCTCTCCCCCCTGCCCCTCCACATATGCAGAGCAGAAAGGCTACAAGGGAAGGAGCTGTGTATCCCACCCCTCTCCCCCCTCCTCATATGCAGAGCAGAAAGGCTACAAGGGAAGGAGCAGTGTATCCCACCCCTCCCCTCCCTCCCCTCCTCATATGCAGAGCAGAAAGGCTATAAGGGAAGGAGCCATGTATCCCACCCCTCACTCCCCCATGCCCTCCTCATATGCAGAGCAGAAAGGCTACGGGGGGAAGGAGCTGTGTATCCCACCCCTCACCCCTCCTCATATGCACAGCAGAAAGGCTACAAGGGAAGGAGCAGTGTATCCCACCCCCCACCCCTCCTCATGTGCAGAGCAGAAAGGCTACAAGGGAAGGAGCTGTGTATCCCACCCCTCTCTCCCCTGTCCCTCCTCATATGCAGAGCAGAAAGGCTACAAGGGAAGGAGCCGTGTATCCCACCCCTCTCCCCCGCCCCTCCTCATATGCAGAGCAGAAAGGCTACAAGGGAAGGAGCCGTGTATCCCACCCACCCCTCACCCCCGCACCTCCTCATATGCAGAGCAGAAAGGCTACAAGGGAAGGAGCCATGTATCCCACCCCTCACCCCTCCTAATATGCAGAGCGGAAAGGCTACAAGGGAAAGAGCCGTGCATCCCACCCCTCACCCCCCGACCCTCCTCATATGCAGAGCAGAAAGGCTACATGGGAAGGAGCCGTGTATCCCACCTCTCTCCATCCTGCCCCTCCTCATATGCAGAGCAGAACGGCTACATGGGAAGGAGCCGTGTATCCCACCTCTCTCCATCCTGACCCTCCTCATATGCAGCGCAGAAAGGCTACATGGGAAGGAGCTGTGTATCCCACCCCTCACCTCCCGCCCCTCCTCATATGCAGAGGAGAAAGGCTACAAGGCAAGGAGCTGTGGATCCTACCCCTCACCCCCGCCCCTCCTCAAATGCAGAGAAGAAAGGCTACAAGGGAAGGAGCTGTGTATCCCCTCTCACCCACGCCCCTCCTCATATGCAGAGCAGAAAGGCTAAAAGGGAAGGAGCCGTGTATCCCACCCCCGCCCCTCATATGCAGAGCAGAAAGGCTACAAGGGAAGGAGCCGTGTATCCCACTCCTCACCTCCCCCTCCTCATATGCAGAGCAGAAAGGCTACAGGGGAAGGAGCCGTGTATCCCACCCCACTCCCCCAGCCCCTCCTCATATACAGAGCAGAAAAGCTACAAGGGAAGGAGCCGTGTATCCCACCCCTCACCCCTCTTCATATGCACAGCAGAAAGGGTACAAGGGAAGGAGCCGTGTATCCCACCCCTCACCTCCCGCCCCTCCTCATGTGCAGAGCAGAAAGGCTACAAGGGAAGGAGCCATTTATCCCACCCCTCACCCCCGCCCATCCTCATATGCAGAGCAGAAAGGCTACAAGGGAAGGAGCTGTGTATCCCACCCCTTACCCCGCGCCCCTCCTCATATGCAGAGCCGAAGGGCTACGGGGGAAGGAGCCGTGTATCCCACCCTCACCCCCGCCCCTGCTAATATGCTGAGCAGAAAGGCTACAAGGGAAGGAGCCCTGTATCCCCCCCGTCACCCTTCGCCCCTCCTCATAGGCAGAGCAGAAAGGCTAAAGGGGAAGGAGCCGTGTATCCCACCCCTCTCGCCCCCTCCTCATATGCAGAGCAGAAAGGCTACAAGGGAAGGAGCCGTGAATCCCACCCCTCTCCCCCGCCCCTCCTCCTATGCAGAGCAGAAAGGCTACAAGGGAAGGAGCTGTGTATCCCACCGCTCACCATTGCCCCTCCTCATATGCAGACCCGAAAGGCTACAAGGGAAGGAGCCGTGTATCCCACCCCTCTCCCCCACGCACCTCCTGATATGCAGGGCAGAAAGGCTACAAGGGAAGGAGCCGAGTATCCCACCCCTCAACCCCCGCCCCTCCTCATATGCAGGGCAGAAAGGCTACAAGGGAAGGAGCCGTGTATCCCACCCCTCTCCCCCACGCACCGCCTGATATGCAGGGCAGAAAGGCTACAAGGGAAGGAGCCGTGTATCCCACCCCTCACCCACCGCCCCTCCTCATATGCAGAGCAGAAAGGCTACAAGGGAAAGAGCCGTGTATCCCACCCCTCACCACCCCGTCGCCCCTCCTCATATGCAGTGCAGAAAGGCTATAAGGGAAGTAGCCGTGTATCCCACCCCTCACCCCTCCTCATATGCACAGCAGAAAGGCTACAAGGGAAGGAGCCGTGTATCCCACCCCTCACCCCTGCCCCTCCTCATATGCACAGCAGAAAGGATACAAGGGAAGGAGCCGTGTATCCTACCCCCCCTCCCCTCCTCATATGCACAGCAGAAAGGTTACTAGGGAAGGGGTCGTGTATCCCACCCCTCACCCCTCCTCATATGCAGAGTAGAAAGACTACAAGGGAAGGAGCCGTGTATCCCACCCCTCCCCCCACCCCTCCTCATATGCAGAGCAGAAAGGCTACAAGGTAAGGAGCCGTGTATCCCACCCCTCTCCTCCCGCCCCTCCTCATATGCAGAGCAGAAAGGCTAAAAGGGAAGGAGCCGTGAATCCCACCCCCGCCCCTCATATGCAGAGCAGAAAGGCTACAAGGGAAGGAGCCGTGTATCCCACCCCTCACCCCCCGCCCCTCCTCATATGCAGAGCAGAAAGGCTACAAGGGAAGGAGCTGTGCATTCCACCCCTCACCCCCGCCCCTCCTCATATGCAGAGCAGAAAGGCTACAAGGGAAGGAGCCGTGTATCCCACCCCTCTCCTCCCTCCAATCCTCATATGCAGAGCAGAAAAGCTACAAGGGAAGGAGCCATGTATCCCACCCCTCACCCCTCCTCATATGCACAGCAGAAAGGCTACAAGGGAAGGAGCCGCGTATCCCACTCCTCACCCCCCACCCCTCCTCATGTGCAGAGCAGAAAGGCGCCGTGTATCCCACCCCTCACCTCCCTCCTCTGCTCATATGCAGAGCAGAAAGGCTACAAGGGAAGGAGCCGTGTATCCCACCTCTCTCCCCCCTGTCCCTCCTCCTATGCAGAGCAGAAAGGCTACAAGGGAAGGAGCTGTGTATCCCACCCCTCACCCCCGCCCATCCTCATATGCAGAGCAGAAAGGCTACAAGGGAAGGAGCTGTGTATCCCATCCCTCACTCCCCCCTGCCCTCCTCATATGCAGAGCAGAAAGGCTACAAGGGAAGGAGCCGTGTATCCCACCCCTCTCCCCCACGCCCCTCCTGATATGCAGAGCAGAAAGGCTACAAGGGAAGGAGCCGTGTATCCCACCACTCTCTCCCCTGTCCCTCCTCATATGCAGAGCAGAAAGGCTACAAGGGAAGGAGCCGTGTATCCCACCCCTCTCCCCCGCCCCTCCTCATATGCAGAGCAGAAAGGCTACAAGGGAAGGAGCCGTGTATCCCACCCACCCCTCAACCCCGCACCTCCTCATATGCAGAGCAGAAAGGCTACAAGGGAAGGAGCCATGTATCCCACCCCTCACCCCTCCTCATATGCAGAGCAGAAAGGCTACAGGGGAAGGAGCCGTGTACCCCACCCCTCCCCCCCCCCACCCCTCCTCATATGCAGAGCAGAAAAGCTACAAGGGAAGGAGCCATGTATCCCACCCCTCACCCCCGCCCCTCCTCATATGCAGAGCGGAAAGGCTACAAGGGAAAGAGCCGTGCATCCCACCCCTCACCCCCCGACCCTCCTCATATGCAGAGCAGAAAGGCTACATGGGAAGGAGCCGTGTATCCCACCTCTCTCCATCCTGCCCCTCCTCATATGCAGAGCAGAACGGCTACATGGGAAGGAGCCATGTATCCCACCTCTCTCCATCCTGACCCTCCTCATTTGCAGAGCAGAAAGGCTACATGGGAAGGAGCTGTGTATCCCACCCCTCACCTCCCGCCCCTCCTCATACGCAAAACAGAAAGGCTACAAGGGAAGGAGCTGTGTATCCCACCCCTCTCCTCCCTCCCCTCCTCATATGCAGAGGAGAAAGGCTACAAGGCAAGGAGCTGTGGATCCTACCCCTCACCCCCGCCCCTCCTCAAATGCAGAGAAGAAAGGCTACAAGGGAAGGAGCTGTGTATCCCCTCTCACCAACGCCCCTCATCATATGCAGAGCAGAAAGGCTAAAAGGGAAGGAGCCGTGTATCCCACCCCCGCCCCTCATATGCAGAGCAGAAAGGCTACAGGGGAAGGAGCCGTGTATCCCACCCCCACGCCCCCAGCCCCTCCTCATAACCAGAGCAGAAAAGCTACAAGGGAAGGAGCCGTGTATCCCACCCCTCACCCCTCCTCATATGCACAGCAGAAAGGGTACAAGGGAAGGAGCCGTGTATCCCACCCCTCACCTCCCGCCCCTCCTCATATGCAGAGCAGAAAGGCTACAAGGGAAGGAGCCATTTATCCCACCCCTCACCCCCGCCCATCCTCATTTGCAGAGCAGAAGGGCTACGGGGGAAGGAGCCGTGTATCCCACCCTCACCCCCGCCCCTGCTAATATGCTGAGCAGAAAGGCTACAAGGGAAGGAGCCCTGTATCCCCCCCGTCACCCTTCGCCCCTCCTCATAGGCAGAGCAGAAAGGCTAAAGGGGAAGGAGCCGTGTATCCCACCCCTCTCGCCCCCTCCTCATATGCAGAGCAGAAAGGCTACAAGGGAAGGAGCCGTGTATCCCACCCCTTACCCCCCGCCCCTCCTAATATGCAGAGCAGAAAGGCTACAAGGGAAGGAGCTGTGTATCCCACCGCTCACCATTGCCCCTGCTCATATGCAGACCAGAAAGGCTACAAGGGAAGGAGCCGTGTATCCCACCCCTCTCTTCCACGCACCTCCTGATATGCAGGGCAGAAAGGCTACAAGGGAAGGAGCCGAGTATCCCACCCCTCAACCCCCGCCCCTCCTCATATGCAGAGCAGAAAGGCTACAAGGGAAGGAGCCGTGTATCCCACCCCTCTCCCCCACGCACCTCCTGATATGCAGGGCAGAAAGGCTACAAGGGAAGGAGCCGTGTATCCCACCCCTTACCCCGCGCCCCTCCTCATATGCAGAGCAGAAAGGCTACAAGGGAAGGAGCTGTGTATCCCACCCCTTACCCCGCGCCCCTCCTCATATGCAGAGCAGAAGGGCTACGGGGGAAGGAGCCGTGTATCCCACCCTCACCCCCGCCCCTGCTAATATGCTGAGCAGAAAGGCTACAAGGGAAGGAGCCCTGTATCCCCCCCGTCACCCTTCGCCCCTCCTCATAGGCAGAGCAGAAAGGCTAAAGGGGAAGAGCCATGTATCCCACCCCCCTCCCCTCCTCATATGCACAGCAGAAAGGCTACTAGGGAAGGAGTCGTGTATCCCACCCCTCACCCCTCCTCATATGCAGAGCAGAAAGGCTACAAGGGAAGGAGCAGTGTATCCCACCCCTCCCCTCCCTCCCCTCCTCATATGCAGAGCAGAAAGGCTATAAGGGAAGGAGCCATGTATCCCACCCCTCACTCCCCCATGCCCTCCTCATATGCAGAGCAGAAAGGCTACGGGGGGAAGGAGCTGTGTATCCCACCCCTCACCCCTCCTCATATGCACAGCAGAAAGGCTACAAGGGAAGGAGCAGTGTATCCCACCCCTCCTCATGTGCAGAGCAGAAAGGCTACAAGGGAAGGAGCTGTGTATCCCACCCCTCTCTCCCCTGTCCCTCCTCATATGCAGAGCAGAAAGGCTACAAGGGAAGGAGCCGTGTATCCCACCCCTCTCCCCCGCCCCTCCTCATATGCAGAGCAGAAAGGCTACAAGGGAAGGAGCCGTGTATCCCACCCACCCCTCACCCCCGCACCTCCTCATATGCAGAGCAGAAAGGCTACAAGGGAAGGAGCCATGTATCCCACCCCTCACCCCTCCTAATATGCAGAGCGGAAAGGCTACAAGGGAAAGAGCCGTGCATCCCACCCCTCACCCCCCGACCCTCCTCATATGCAGAGCAGAAAGGCTACATGGGAAGGAGCCGTGTATCCCACCTCTCTCCATCCTGCCCCTCCTCATATGCAGAGCAGAACGGCTACATGGGAAGGAGCCGTGTATCCCACCTCTCTCCATCCTGACCCTCCTCATATGCAGCGCAGAAAGGCTACATGGGAAGGAGCTGTGTATCCCACCCCTCACCTCCCGCCCCTCCTCATATGCAGAGGAGAAAGGCTACAAGGCAAGGAGCTGTGGATCCTACCCCTCACCCCCGCCCCTCCTCAAATGCAGAGAAGAAAGGCTACAAGGGAAGGAGCTGTGTATCCCCTCTCACCCACGCCCCTCCTCATATGCAGAGCAGAAAGGCTAAAAGGGAAGGAGCCGTGTATCCCACCCCCGCCCCTCATATGCAGAGCAGAAAGGCTACAAGGGAAGGAGCCGTGTATCCCACTCCTCACCTCCCCCTCCTCATATGCAGAGCAGAAAGGCTACAGGGGAAGGAGCCGTGTATCCCACCCCACTCCCCCAGCCCCTCCTCATATACAGAGCAGAAAAGCTACAAGGGAAGGAGCCGTGTATCCCACCCCTCACCCCTCTTCATATGCACAGCAGAAAGGGTACAAGGGAAGGAGCCGTGTATCCCACCCCTCACCTCCCGCCCCTCCTCATGTGCAGAGCAGAAAGGCTACAAGGGAAGGAGCCATTTATCCCACCCCTCACCCCCGCCCATCCTCATATGCAGAGCAGAAAGGCTACAAGGGAAGGAGCTGTGTATCCCACCCCTTACCCCGCGCCCCTCCTCATATGCAGAGCCGAAGGGCTACGGGGGAAGGAGCCGTGTATCCCACCCTCACCCCCGCCCCTGCTAATATGCTGAGCAGAAAGGCTACAAGGGAAGGAGCCCTGTATCCCCCCCGTCACCCTTCGCCCCTCCTCATAGGCAGAGCAGAAAGGCTAAAGGGGAAGGAGCCGTGTATCCCACCCCTCTCGCCCCCTCCTCATATGCAGAGCAGAAAGGCTACAAGGGAAGGAGCCGTGAATCCCACCCCTCTCCCCCGCCCCTCCTCCTATGCAGAGCAGAAAGGCTACAAGGGAAGGAGCTGTGTATCCCACCGCTCACCATTGCCCCTCCTCATATGCAGACCCGAAAGGCTACAAGGGAAGGAGCCGTGTATCCCACCCCTCTCCCCCACGCACCTCCTGATATGCAGGGCAGAAAGGCTACAAGGGAAGGAGCCGAGTATCCCACCCCTCAACCCCCGCCCCTCCTCATATGCAGGGCAGAAAGGCTACAAGGGAAGGAGCCGTGTATCCCACCCCTCTCCCCCACGCACCTCCTGATATGCAGGGCAGAAAGGCTACAAGGGAAGGAGCCGTGTATCCCACCCCTCACCCACCGCCCCTCCTCATATGCAGAGCAGAAAGGCTACAAGGGAAAGAGCCGTGTATCCCACCCCTCACCACCCCGTCGCCCCTCCTCATATGCAGTGCAGAAAGGCTATAAGGGAAGTAGCCGTGTATCCCACCCCTCACCCCTCCTCATATGCACAGCAGAAAGGCTACAAGGGAAGGAGCCGTGTATCCCACCCCTCACCCCTGCCCCTCCTCATATGCACAGCAGAAAGGATACAAGGGAAGGAGCCGTGTATCCTACCCCCCCTCCCCTCCTCATATGCACAGCAGAAAGGTTACTAGGGAAGGGGTCGTGTATCCCACCCCTCACCCCTCCTCATATGCAGAGTAGAAAGACTACAAGGGAAGGAGCCGTGTATCCCACCCCTCCCCCCACCCCTCCTCATATGCAGAGCAGAAAGGCTACAAGGTAAGGAGCCGTGTATCCCACCCCTCTCCTCCCGCCCCTCCTCATATGCAGAGCAGAAAGGCTAAAAGGGAAGGAGCCGTGAATCCCACCCCCGCCCCTCATATGCAGAGCAGAAAGGCTACAAGGGAAGGAGCCGTGTATCCCACCCCTCACCCCCCGCCCCTCCTCATATGCAGAGCAGAAAGGCTACAAGGGAAGGAGCTGTGCATTCCACCCCTCACCCCCGCCCCTCCTCATATGCAGAGCAGAAAGGCTACAAGGGAAGGAGCCGTGTATCCCACCCCTCTCCTCCCTCCAATCCTCATATGCAGAGCAGAAAAGCTACAAGGGAAGGAGCCATGTATCCCACCCCTCACCCCTCCTCATATGCACAGCAGAAAGGCTACAAGGGAAGGAGCCGCGTATCCCACTCCTCACCCCCCACCCCTCCTCATGTGCAGAGCAGAAAGGCGCTGTGTATCCCACCCCTCACCTCCCTCCTCTGCTCATATGCAGAGCAGAAAGGCTACAAGGGAAGGAGCCGTGTATCCCACCTCTCTCCCCCCTGTCCCTCCTCCTATGCAGAGCAGAAAGGCTACAAGGGAAGGAGCTGTGTATCCCACCCCTCACCCCCGCCCATCCTCATATGCAGAGCAGAAAGGCTACAAGGGAAGGAGCTGTGTATCCCATCCCTCACTCCCCCCTGCCCTCCTCATATGCAGAGCAGAAAGGCTACAAGGGAAGGAGCCGTGTATCCCACCCCTCTCCCCCACGCCCCTCCTGATATGCAGAGCAGAAAGGCTACAAGGGAAGGAGCCGTGTATCCCACCACTCTCTCCCCTGTCCCTCCTCATATGCAGAGCAGAAAGGCTACAAGGGAAGGAGCCGTGTATCCCACCCCTCTCCCCCGCCCCTCCTCATATGCAGAGCAGAAAGGCTACAAGGGAAGGAGCCGTGTATCCCACCCACCCCTCAACCCCGCACCTCCTCATATGCAGAGCAGAAAGGCTACAAGGGAAGGAGCCATGTATCCCACCCCTCACCCCTCCTCATATGCAGAGCAGAAAGGCTACAGGGGAAGGAGCCGTGTACCCCACCCCTCCCCCCCCCCACCCCTCCTCATATGCAGAGCAGAAAAGCTACAAGGGAAGGAGCCATGTATCCCACCCCTCACCCCCGCCCCTCCTCATATGCAGAGCGGAAAGGCTACAAGGGAAAGAGCCGTGCATCCCACCCCTCACCCCCCGACCCTCCTCATATGCAGAGCAGAAAGGCTACATGGGAAGGAGCCGTGTATCCCACCTCTCTCCATCCTGCCCCTCCTCATATGCAGAGCAGAACGGCTACATGGGAAGGAGCCATGTATCCCACCTCTCTCCATCCTGACCCTCCTCATATGCAGAGCAGAAAGGCTACATGGGAAGGAGCTGTGTATCCCACCCCTCACCTCCCGCCCCTCCTCATACGCAAAACAGAAAGGCTACAAGGGAAGGAGCTGTGTATCCCACCCCTCTCCTCCCTCCCCTCCTCATATGCAGAGGAGAAAGGCTACAAGGCAAGGAGCTGTGGATCCTACCCCTCACCCCCGCCCCTCCTCAAATGCAGAGAAGAAAGGCTACAAGGGAAGGAGCTGTGTATCCCCTCTCACCAACGCCCCTCATCATATGCAGAGCAGAAAGGCTAAAAGGGAAGGAGCCGTGTATCCCACCCCCGCCCCTCATATGCAGAGCAGAAAGGCTACAGGGGAAGGAGCCGTGTATCCCACCCCCACGCCCCCAGCCCCTCCTCATAACCAGAGCAGAAAAGCTACAAGGGAAGGAGCCGTGTATCCCACCCCTCACCCCTCCTCATATGCACAGCAGAAAGGGTACAAGGGAAGGAGCCGTGTATCCCACCCCTCACCTCCCGCCCCTCCTCATATGCAGAGCAGAAAGGCTACAAGGGAAGGAGCCATTTATCCCACCCCTCACCCCCGCCCATCCTCATTTGCAGAGCAGAAGGGCTACGGGGGAAGGAGCCGTGTATCCCACCCTCACCCCCGCCCCTGCTAATATGCTGAGCAGAAAGGCTACAAGGGAAGGAGCCCTGTATCCCCCCCGTCACCCTTCGCCCCTCCTCATAGGCAGAGCAGAAAGGCTAAAGGGGAAGGAGCCGTGTATCCCACCCCTCTCGCCCCCTCCTCATATGCAGAGCAGAAAGGCTACAAGGGAAGGAGCCGTGTATCCCACCCCTTACCCCCCGCCCCTCCTAATATGCAGAGCAGAAAGGCTACAAGGGAAGGAGCTGTGTATCCCACCGCTCACCATTGCCCCTGCTCATATGCAGACCAGAAAGGCTACAAGGGAAGGAGCCGTGTATCCCACCCCTCTCTTCCACGCACCTCCTGATATGCAGGGCAGAAAGGCTACAAGGGAAGGAGCCGAGTATCCCACCCCTCAACCCCCGCCCCTCCTCATATGCAGAGCAGAAAGGCTACAAGGGAAGGAGCCGTGTATCCCACCCCTCTCCCCCACGCACCTCCTGATATGCAGGGCAGAAAGGCTACAAGGGAAGGAGCCGTGTATCCCACCCCTTACCCCGCGCCCCTCCTCATATGCAGAGCAGAAAGGCTACAAGGGAAGGAGCTGTGTATCCCACCCCTTACCCCGCGCCCCTCCTCATATGCAGAGCAGAAGGGCTACGGGGGAAGGAGCCGTGTATCCCACCCTCACCCCCGCCCCTGCTAATATGCTGAGCAGAAAGGCTACAAGGGAAGGAGCCCTGTATCCCCCCCGTCACCCTTCGCCCCTCCTCATAGGCAGAGCAGAAAGGCTAAAGGGGAAGAGCCATGTATCCCACCCCCCTCCCCTCCTCATATGCACAGCAGAAAGGCTACTAGGGAAGGAGTCGTGTATCCCACCCCTCACCCCTCCTCATATGCAGAGCAGAAAGGCTACAAGGGAAGGAGCCGTGTATCCCACCCCTCCCCCCACCCCTCCTCATATGCAGAGTAGAAAGGCTACAAGGGAAGGAGCCGTGTATCCCACCCCTCTCCTCCCGCCCCTCCTCATATGCAGAGCAGAAAGGCTAAAAGGGAAGGAGCCGTGTATCCCACCCCCGCCCCTCCTAATATGCAGAGCAGAAAGGCTAAAGGGGAAGGAGCCGTGTATCCCACCCCTCTCGCCCCCTCCTCATATGCAGAGCAGAAAGGCTACAAGGGAAGGAGCCGTGTATCCCACCCCTTACCCCCCGCCCCTCCTAATATGCAGAGCAGAAAGGCTACAAGGGAAGGAGCTGTGTATCCCACCGCTCACCATTGCCCCTGCTCATATGCAGACCAGAAAGGCTACAAGGGAAGGAGCCGTGTATCCCACCCCTCTCCCCCACGCACCTCCTGATATGCAGGGCAGAAAGGCTACAAGGGAAGGAGCCGAGTATCCCACCCCTCAACCCCCGCCCCTCCTCATATGCAGAGCAGAAAGGCTACAAGGGAAGGAGCCGTGTATCCCACCCCTCTCCCCCACGCACCTCCTGATATGCAGGGCAGAAAGGCTACAAGGGAAGGAGCCGTGTATCCCATCCCTCACCCCCCGCCCCTCCTCATATGCAGAGCAGAAAGGCTACAAGGGAAAGAGCCGTGTATCCCACCCCTCACCACCCCGTCGCCCCTCCTCATATGCAGTGCAGAAAGGCTATAAGGGAAGGAGCCGTGTATCCCACCCCTCACCCCCGCCCCTCCTCATATGCAGAGCAGAAAGGCTACAAGGGAAGGAGCCGTGTATCCCACCCCTCACCCCCGCCCCTCCTCATATGCACAGCAGAAAGGCTACAAGGGAAGGAGCCGTGTATCCTACCCCCCTCCCCTCCTCATATGCACAGCAGAAAGGCTACTAGGGAAGGAGTCGTGTATCCCACCCCTCACCCCTCCTCATATGCAGAGCAGAAAGGCTACAAGGGAAGGAGCCGTGTATCCCACCCCTCCCCCCACCCCTCCTCATATGCAGAGCAGAAAGGCTACAAGGGAAGGAGCCGTGTATCCCACCTCTCTCCCCCCTGTCCCTCCTCATATGCAGAGCAGAAAGGCTACAAGGGAAGGAGCCGTGTATCCCACCCACCCCCCCTCCTCATATGCAGAGCAGAAAGGCTACAAGGGAAGGAGCCGTGTATCCCACCCCTCTCCTCCCGCCCCTCCTCATATGCAGAGCAGAAAGGCTAAAAGGGAAGGAGCTGTGTATCCCATCCCTCACTCCCCCCTGCCCTCCTCATAGGCAGAGCAGAAAGGCTACAAGGGAAGGAGCCGTGTATCCCACACCTCTCCCCCACGCCCCTCCTGATATGCAGAGCAGAAAGGCTACATGGGAAGGAGCCGTGTATCCCACCCCTTACCCCCCGCCCCTCCTGATATGCAGAGCAGAAAGGCTACAAGGGAAGGAGCCGTGTATCCCACCCCTTACCCCCCCCGCCCCTCCTCATATGCAGAGCAGAAAGGCTACAAGGGAAGGAGCCGCGTATCCCACTCCTCACCCCGCACCCCTCCTCATGTGCAGAGCAGAAAGGCGCCGTGTATCCCACCCCTCACCTCCCTCCCCTCCTCATATGCAGAGCAGAAAGGCTACAAGGGAAGGAGCCGTGTATCCCACCTCTCTCCCCCCTGTCCCTCCTCATATGCAGAGCAGAAAGGCTACAAGGGAAGGAGCCGTGTATCCCACCCACCCCCCCTCCTCATATGCAGAGCAGAAAGGCTACAAGGGAAGGAGCTGTGTATCCCACCCCTCACCCCCGCCCATCCTCATATGCAGAGCAGAAAGGCTACAAGGGAAGGAGCTGTGTATCCCATCCATCACTCCCCCCTGCCCTCCTCATATGCAGAGCAGAAAGGCTACAAGGGAAGGAGCCGTGTATCCCACCCCTCTCCCCCACGCCCCTCCTGATATGCAGAGCAGAAAGGCTACAAGGGAAGGAGCCGTGTATCCCACCCCTCACCCCCCGCCCCACATCATATGCAGAGCAGAAACGCTACACGGGAAGGAGCCGTGTATCCCACCCCTCACCCCCGCCCCTCTTGATATGCAGAGCAGAAAGGCTACAAGGGAAGGAGCTGTGTATCCCACCCCTTACCCCCCCGCCCCTCCTCATATGCAGAGCAGAAAGGCTACAAGGGAAGGAGCCGCGTATCCCACTCCTCACCCCCCCACCCCTCCTCATGTGCAGAGCAGAAAGGCGCCGTGTATCCCACCCCTCACCTCCCTCCCCTCCTCATATGCAGAGCAGAAAGGCTACAAGGGAAGGAGCCGTGTATCCCACCTCTCTCCCCCCTGTCCCTCCTCATATGCAGAGCAGAAAGGCTACAAGGGAAGGAGCCGTGTATCTCACCCCTCTCCCCCACGCCCCTCCTGATATGCAGAGCAGAAAGGCTACAAGGGAAGGAGCCGTGTATCCCACCCCTTACCCCCCGCCCCTCCTGATATGCAGAGCAGAAAGGCTACAAGGGAAGGAGCCGTGTATCCCACCCCTTACCCCCCCCGCCCCTCCTCATATGCAGAGCAGAAAGGCTACAAGGGAAGGAGCCGCGTATCCCACTCCTCACCCCCCACCCCTCCTCATGTGCAGAGCAGAAAGGCGCTGTGTATCCCACCCCTCACCTCCCTCCCCTCCTCATATGCAGAGCAGAAAGGCTACAAGGGAAGGAGCCGTGTATCCCACCTCTCTCCCCCCTGTCCCTCCTCATATGCAGAGCAGAAAGGCTACAAGGGAAGGAGCCGTGTATCCCACCCACCCCCCCTCCTCATATGCAGAGCAGAAAGGCTACAAGGGAAGGAGCTGTGTATACCACCCCTCACCCCCGCCCATCCTCCTATGCAGAGCAGAAAGGCTACAAGGGAAGGAGCCGTGTAACCCACCCCTCTCCCCCACGCCCCTCCTGATATGCAGAGCAGAAAGGCTACAAGGGAAGGAGCCGTGTATCCCACCCCTCTCCCCCACGCCCCTCCTGATATGCAGAGCAGAAAGGCTACAAGGGAAGGAGCCGTGTATCCCACCCCTCACCCCCGCCCCTCATCATATGCAGAGCAGAAAGGCTACACGGGAAGGAGCCGTGTATCCCACCCCCGCCCCTCTTGATATGCAGAGCAGAAAGGTTACAAGGGAAGGAGCCGTGTATCCCACCCCTCACCCCCGCCCCTCCTCATATGCAGAGCAGAAAGGCAACACGGGAAGGAGCCGTGTATCCCACCCCTCACCCCCCGCCCCTCCTCATATGCAGAGCAGAAAGGCTACTAGGGAAGGAGCCGTGTATCCCATCCCTCACCCTCTGCCCCTCCTCATATGCAGAGCAGAAAGGCTACAAGGGAAGGAGCCGTGTATCCCACCCCTCACCCCTCCTCATATGCAGAGCAGAAAGGCTACGGGGGAAGGAGCCGTGTATCCCACCCTCACCCCCGCCCCTCCTCATATGCAAAGCAGAAAGGCTACAAGGGAAGTAGCCGTGTATCCCCACCCCTCACCTCCCGCCCCTCCTCATATGCAGAGCAGAAAGGCTACAAGGGAAGGAGCCGTGTATCCCACCCCTCACCCCCCGCCCCTCATCATATGCAGAGCAGAAAGGCTACAAGGGAAGGAGCCGTGTATCCCACCCCTCACACCCTCCCCTCCTCATATGCAGAGCAGAAAGGCAACACGGGAAGGAGCCGTGTATCCCACCCCTCACCCTCCGCCCCTCCTCATATGCAGAGCAGAAAGGCTACTAGGGAAGGAGCCGTGTATCCCACCCCTCACCCCTCCTCATATGCAGAGCAGAAAGGCTACGGGGGAAGGAGCCGTGTATCCCACCCTCACCCCCGCCCCTCCTCATATGCAGAGCAGAAAGGCTACAAGGGAAGTAGCCGTGTATCCCACCCCTCACCTCCCGCCCCTCCTCATATGCAGAGCAGAAAGGCTACAAGGGAAGTAGCCAGTATCCCAACCCTCACCTCCCGCCCCTCCTCATATGCAGAGTAGAAAGGCTACAAGGGAAGGAGCTAACAGGGAAGGAGCCGTGTATCCCACCCCTCACCTCCCGCCCCTCCTCATATGCAGAGTAGAAAGGCTACAAGGGAAGGCGCTACAAGGGAAGGAGCTGTGTATCCCACCCCCGCCCCTCCTCATATGCAGAGCAGAAAGGCTACAAGGGAAGGAGCCGTGTATCCCACCCTTCACCCCTCCTCATATGCAGAGCAGAAAGGCTACAAGGGAAGGAGCTGTGTATCCCACACCCCTCCTCATATGCAGAGCAGAAAGGCTACAAGGGAAGGAGCCGTGTATCCCACCCCTCACCACCCCGCCGCCCCTCCTCATATGCACAGCAGAAAGGCTACAAGGGAAGGAGCCGTGTATCCCACCCCTCACCCCCGCCCCTCCTCATATGCACAGCAGAAAGGCTACAAGGGAAGGAGCCACATATCCCACCCCTCACCCCCCGCCCCTCCTCATATGCAGAACAGAAAGGCTACAAGGGAAGGAGCCGTGTATCCCACCCCTCACCCCTCCTCATATGCAGAGCAGAAAGGCTACAAGGGAAGGAGCCGTGTATCCCACCCCTCATTACCCAGCCGCCCCTCCTCATATGCACAGCAGAAAGGCTAGAAGGGAAGGAGCCGTGTATCCCACCCCTCACCCCCCGCCCCTCCTCATATGCAGAGCAGAAAGGCTACAAGGGAAGGAGCCACATATCCCACCCCTCACCCCCCGCCCCTCCTCATATGCAGAACAGAAAGGCTACAAGGGAAGGAGATGTGTATCCCACCCCTCACCCGCCCACCCCTCCTCATATGCAGAGCAGAAAGGCTACAAGGGAAGGAGCCGAGTATCCCACCCCTCACCCCTCCTCATACGCACAGCAGAAAAGCTACAAGGGAAGGAGCCGTGTATCCCACCCCTCTCCCCCGCCCCTCCTCATATGCAGAGCAGAAAGGCTACAAGGGAAGGAGCCACATATCCCACCCCTCACCCCCCGCCCCTCCTCATATGCACAGCAGAAAGGCCACAAGGGAAGGAGCCGTGTATCCCACCACTCACCCCCCGCCCCTCCTCATATGCAGAGCAGAAAGGCTACAAGGGAAGGAGCCACATATCCCCACCCCTCACCCCCCGCCCCTCCTCATATGCAGAGCAGAAAGGCTACAAGGGAAGGAGCTGTGTATCCCACACCCCTCCTCATATGCAGAGCAGAAAGGCTACAAGGGAAGGAGCCGTGTATCCCACCCCTCAACACCCCGCCGCCCCTCCTCATATGCACAGCAGAAAGGCTACAAGGGAAGGAGCCGTGTATCCCACCCCTCACCCCCGCCCCTCCTCATATGCACAGCAGAAAGGCTACAAGGGAAGGAGCCACATATCCCACCCCTCACCCCCCGCCCCTCCTCATATGCAGAACAGAAAGGCTACAAGGGAAGGAGCCGTGTATCCAACCCCTCACCCCTCCTCATATGCAGAGCAGAAAGGCTACAAGGGAAGGAGCCGTGTATCCCACCCCTCATTACCCAGCCGCCCCTCCTCATATGCACAGCAGAAAGGCTAGAAGGGAAGGAGCCGTGTATCCCACCCCTCGCCCCTCCTTATATGCAGAGCAGAAAGGCTACAAGGGAAGGAGCCACATATCCCACCCCTCACCCCCCGCCCCTCCTCATATGCAGAACAGAAAGGCTACAAGGGAAGGAGCCGTGTATCCCACCCCTCACCCCCCGCCCCTCCTCATATGCAGATCAGAAAGGCTACAAGGGAAGTATCTGTGTATCCCACCCCTCACCCGCCCACCCCTCCTCATATGCAGAGCAGAAAGGCTACAAGGGAAGGAGCCGAGTATCCCACCCCTCACCCCTCCTCATACGCACAGCAGAAAAGCTACAAGGGAAGGAGCCGTGTATCCCACCCCTCTCCCCCGCCCCTCCTCAAATGCAGAGCAGAAAGGCTATAAGGGAAGGAGCCACATATCCCACCCCTCACCCCCCGCACCTCCTCATATGCACAGCAGAAAGGCCACAAGGGAAGGAGACGTGTATCCCACCACTCACCCCCCCCCCCGCCCCTCCTCATATGCAGAGCAGAAAGGCTACAAGGGAAGGAGCCACATATCCCCACCCCTCACCCCCCGCCCCTCCTCATATGCAGAGCAGAAAGGCTACATGGGAAGGAGCCATTTATCCCACCCCTCACCCCCGCCCATCCTCATATGCAGAGCAGAAAGGCTACAAGGGAAGGCGCTGTGTATCCCACCCCTTACCCCGCGCCCCTCCTCATATGCAGAGCAGAAGGGCTACGGGGGAAGAAGCCGTGTATCCCACCCTCACCCCCGCCCCTGCTAATATGCTGAGCAGAAAGGCTACAAGGGAAGGAGCCCTGTATCCCCCCCGTCACCCTTCGCCCCTCCTCATAGGCAGAGCAGAAAGGCTAAAGGGGAAGGAGCCGTGTATCCCACCCCTCTCGCCCCCTCCTCATATGCAGAGCAGAAAGGCTACAAGGGAAGGAGCCGTGTATCCCACCCCTTACCCCCCGCCCCTCCTAATATGCAGAGCAGAAAGGCTACAAGGGAAGGAGCTGTGTATCCCACCGCTCACCATTGCCCCTGCTCATATGCAGACCAGAAAGGCTACAAGGGAAGGAGCCGTGTATCCCACCCCTCTCCCCCACGCACCTCCTGATATGCAGGGCAGAAAGGCTACAAGGGAAGGAGCCGAGTATCCCACCCCTCAACCCCCGCCCCTCCTCATATGCAGAGCAGAAAGGCTACAAGGGAAGGAGCCGTGTATCCCACCCCTCTCCCCCACGCACCTCCTGATATGCAGGGCAGAAAGGCTACAAGGGAAGGAGCCGTGTATCCCACCCCTCACCCCCCGCCCCTCCTCATATGCAGAGCAGAAAGGCTACAAGGGAAAGAGCCGTGTATCCCACCCCTCACCACCCCGTCGCCCCTCCTCATATGCAGTGCAGAAAGGCTATAAGGGCAGGAGCCGTGTATCCCACCCCTCACCCCCGCCCCTCCTCATATGCAGAGCAGAAAGGCTACAAGGGAAGGAGCCGTGTATCCCACCCCTCACCCCGCCCCTCCTCATATGCACAGCAGAAAGGCTACAAGGGAAGGAGCCGTGTATCCTACCCCCCTCCCCTCCTCATATGCACAGCAGAAAGGCTACTAGGGAAGGAGTCGTGTATCCCACCCCTCACCCCTCCTCATATGCAGAGCAGAAAGGCTACAAGGGAAGGAGCCGTGTATCCCACCCCTCCCCCCACCCCTCCTCATATGCAGAGTAGAAAGGCTAAAAGGGAAGGAGCCGTGTATCCCACCCCCGCCCCTCCTAATATGCAGAGCAGAAAGGCTACAAGGGAAGGAGCTGTGTATCCCACCACTCACCATTGCCCCTCCTCATATGCAGACCAGAAAGGCTACAAGGGAAGGAGCCGTGTATCCCACCCCTCTCCCCCACGCACCTCCTGATATGCAGGGCAGTAAGGCTACAAGGGAAGGAGCCGAGTATCCCACCCCTCAACCCCCGCCCCTCCTCATATGCAGAGCAGAAAGGCTACAAGGGAAGGAGCCGTGTATCCCACCCCTCTCCCCCACGCACCTCCTGATATGCAGGGCAGAAAGGCTACAAGGGAAGGAGCCGTGTATCCCACCCCTCACCCCCCGCCCCTCCTCATATGCAGAGCAGAAAGGCTACAAGGGAAAGAGCCGTGTATCCCACCCCTCACCACCCCGTCGCCCCTCCTCATATGCAGTGCAGAAAGGCTATAAGGGAAGGAGCCGTGTATCCCACCCCTCACCCCCGCCCCTCCTCATATGCAGAGCAGAAAGGCTACAAGGGAAGGAGCCGTGTATCCCACCCCTCAACCCCGCCCCTCCTCATATGCACAGCAGAAGGGCTACAAGGGAAGGAGCCGTGTATCCTACCCCCCTCCCCTCCTCATATGCACAGCAGAAAGGCTACTAGGGAAGGAGTCGTGTATCCCACCCCTCACCCCTCCTCATATGCAGAGCAGAAAGGCTACAAGGGAAGGAGCCGTGTATCCCACCCCTCCCCCCACCCCTCCTCATATGCAGAGCAGAAAGGCTACAAGGGAAGGAGCCGTGTATCCCACCCCTCTCCTCCCGCCCCTCCTCATATGCAGAGCAGAAAGGCTAAAAGGGAAGGAGCCGTGTATCCCACCCCCGCCCCTCATATGCAGAGCAGAAAGGCTACAAGGGAAGGAGCTGTGTATCCCACCCCTCACCCCCCGCCCCTCCTCATATGCAGAGCAGAAAGGCTACAAGGGAAGGAGCTGTGTATCCCACCCCTCACCCCCCGCCCCTCCTCATATGCAGAGCAGAAAGGCTACAAGGGAAGGAGCCGTGTATCCCACCCCTCTCCTCCCTCATATGCAGAGCAGAAAAGCTACAAGGGAAGGAGCCATGTATCCCACCCCTCACCCCTCCTCATATGCACAGCAGAAAGGCTACAAGGGAAGGAGCCGCGTATCCCACTCCTCACCCCCCACCCCTCCTCATGTGCAGAGCAGAAAGGCGCCGTGTATCCCACCCCTCACCTCCCTCCCCTCCTCATATGGAGAGCAGAAAGGCTACAAGGGAAGGAGCCGTGTATCCCACCTCTCTCCCCCCTGTCCCTCCTCATATGCAGAGCAGAAAGGCTACAAGGGAAGGAGCTGTGTATCCCACCCCTCACCCCCGCCCATCCTCATATGCAGAGCAGAAAGGCTACAAGGGAAGGAGCTGTGTATCCCATCCCTCACTCCCCCCTGCCCTCCTCATAGGCAGAGCAGAAAGGCTACAAGGGAAGGAGCCGTGTATCCCACACCTCTCCCCCACGCCCCTCCTGATATGCAGAGCAGAAAGGCTACATGGGAAGGAGCCGTGTATCCCACCCCTTACCCCCCGCCCCTCCTGATATGCAGAGCAGAAAGGCTACAAGGGAAGGAGCCGCGTATCCCACTCCTCACCCCGCACCCCTCCTCATGTGCAGAGCAGAAAGGCGCCGTGTATCCCACCCCTCACCTCCCTCCCCTCCTCATATGCAGAGCAGAAAGGCTACAAGGGAAGGAGCCGTGTATCCCACCTCTCTCCCCCCTGTCCCTCCTCATATGCAGAGCAGAAAGGCTACAAGGGAAGGAGCCGTGTATCCCACCCACCCCCCCTCCTCATATGCAGAGCAGAAAGGCTACAAGGGAAGGAGCTGTGTATCCCATCCCTCACCCCGCCCATCCTCATATGCAGAGCAGAAAGGCTACAAGGGAAGGAGCTGTGTATCCCATCCATCACTCCCCCCTGCCCTCCTCATATGCAGAGCAGAAAGGCTACAAGGGAAGGAGCCGTGTATCCCACCCCTCTCCCCCACGCCCCTCCTGATATGCAGAGCAGAAAGGCTACAAGGGAAGGAGCCGTGTATCCCACCCCTCACCCCCCGCCCCTCATCATATGCAGAGCAGAAACGCTACACGGGAAGGAGCCGTGTATCCCACCCCTCACCCCCGCCCCTCTTGATATGCAGAGCAGAAAGGCTACAAGGGAAGGAGCCGTGTATCCCACCCCTCACCTCCCTCCCCTCCTCATATGCAGAGCAGAAAGGCTACAAGGCAAGGAGCCGTGTATCCCACCTCTCTCCCCCCTGTCCCTCCTCATATGCAGAGCAGAAAGGCTACAAGGGAAGGAGCCGTGTATCCCACCCCTCTCCCCCACGCCCCTCCTGATATGCAGAGCAGAAAGGCTACAAGGGAAGGAGCTGTGTATCCCACCCCTTACCCCCCGCCCCTCCTGATATGCAGAGCAGAAACGCTACAAGGGAAGGAGCCGTGTATCCCACCCCTTACCCCCCCCCCCCGCTCCTCCTCATATGCAGAGAAGAAAGGCTACAAGGGAAGGAGCCGCGTATCCCACTCCTCACCCCCCACCCCTCCTCATGTGCAGAGCAGAAAGGCGCCGTGTATCCCACCCCTCACCTCCCTCCCCTCCTCATATGCAGAGCAGAAAGGCTACAAGGGAAGGAGCCGTGTATCCCACCTCTCTCCCCCCTGTCCCTCCTCATATGCAGAGCAGAAAGGCTACAAGGGAAGGAGCCGTGTATCCCACCCACCCCCCCTCCTCATATGCAGAGCAGAAAGGCTACAAGGGAAGGAGCTGTGTATACCACCCCTCACCCCCGCCCATCCTCATATGCAGAGCAGAAAGGCTACAAGGGAAGGAGCCGTGTAACCCACCCCTCTCCCCCACGCCCCTCCTGATATGCAGAGCAGAAAGGCTACAAGGGAAGGAGCCGTGTATCCCACCCCTCTCCCCCACGCCCCTCCTGATATGCAGAGCAGAAAGGCTACAAGGGAAGGAGCCGTGTATCCCACCCCTCACCCCCGCCCCTCATCATATGCAGAGCAGAAAGGCAACACGGGAAGGAGCCGTGTATCCCACCCCCGCCCCTCTTGATATGCAGAGCAGAAAGGTTACAAGGGAAGGAGCCGTGTATCCCACCCCTCACCCCCGCCCCTCCTCATATGCAGAGCAGAAAGGCAACACGGGAAGGAGCCGTGTATCCCACCCCTCACCCCCCGCCCCTCCTCATATGCAGAGCAGAAAGGCTACTAGGGAAGGAGCCGTGTATCCCATCCCTCACCCTCCGCCCCTCCTCATATGCAGAGCAGAAAGGCTACAAGGGAAGGAGCCGTGTATCCCACCCCTCACCCCTCCTCATATGCAGAGCAGAAAGGCTACGGGGGAAGGAGCCGTGTATCCCACCCTCACCCCCGCTCCTCCTCATATGCAAAGCAGAAAGGCTACAAGGGAAGTAGCCGTTTATCCCACCCCTCACCTCCCGCCCCTCCTCATATGCAGAGCAGAAAGGCTACAAGGGAAGGAGCCGTGTATCCCACCCCTCACCCCCCGCCCCTCATCATATGCAGAGCAGAAAGGCTACAAGGGAAGGAGCCGTGTATCCCACCCCTCACCCCCGCCCCTCCTCATATGCAGAGCAGAAAGGCAACACGGGAAGGAGCCGTGTATCCCACCCCTCACCCTCCGCCCCTCCTCATATGCAGAGCAAAAAGGCTACTAGGGAAGGAGCCGTGTATCCCACCCCTCACCCTCCGCCCCTCCTTTTATGCACAGCAAAAAGTCTACAAGGTAAGTAGCCTTGTATCCCACCCCTCACCCCTCCTCATATGCAGAGCAGAAAGGCTACGGGGGAAGGAGCCGTGTATCCCACCCTCACCCCTCCTCATATGCAGAGCAGAAAGGCTACAAGGGAAGTAGCCGTGTATCCCACCCCTCACCTCCCGCCCCTCCTCATATGCAGAGCAGAAAGGCTACAAGGGAAGTAGCCAGTATCCCAACCCTCACCTCCCGCCCCTCCTCATATGCAGAGTAGAAAGGCTACAAGGGAAGGAGCTACAAGGGAAGGAGCCGTGTATCCCACCCCTCACCTCCCGCCCCTCCTCATATGCAGAGTAGAAAGGCTACAAGGGAAGGAGCTACAAGGGAAGGAGCTGTGTATCCCACCCCTCACCCCCGCCCCTCCTCATATGCAGAGCAGAAAGGCTACAAGGGAAGGAGCCGTGTATCCCACCCTTCACCCCTCCTCATATGCAGAGCAGAAAGGCTACAAGGGAAGGAGCTGTGTATCCCACACCCCTCCTCATATACAGAGCAGAAAGGCTACAAGGGAAGGAGCCGTGTATCCCACCCCTCACCACCCCGCCGCCCCTCCTCATATGCACAGCAGAAAGGCTACAAGGGAAGGAGCCGTGTATCCCACCCCTCACCCCCGCCCCTCCTCATATGCACAGCAGAAAGGCTACAAGGGAAGGAGCCACATATCCCACCCCTCACCCCCCGCCCCTCCTCATATGCAGAACAGAAAGGCTACAAGGGAAGGAGCCGTGTATCCCACCCCTCACCCCTCCTCATTTGCAGAGCAGAAAGGCTACAAGGGAAGGAGCCGTGTATCCCACCCCTCATTACCCAGCCGCCCCTCCTCATATGCACAGCAGAAAGGCTAGAAGGGAAGGAGCCGTGTATCCCACCCCTCACCCCCCGCCCCTCCTCATATGCAGAGCAGAAAGGCTACAAGGGAAGGAGCCACATATCCCACCCCTCACCCCCCGCCCCTCCTCATATGCAGAACAGAAAGGCTACAAGGGAAGGAGCCGTGTATCCCACCCCTCACCCCCCGCCCCTCCTCATATGCAGATCAGAAAGGCTACAAGGGAAGTATCTGTGTATCCCACCCCTCACCCGCCCCCCCCTCCTCATACGCACAGCAGAAAAGCTACAAGGGAAGGAGCCGTGTATCCCACCCCTCTCCCCCGCCCCTCCTCATATGCAGAGCAGAAAGGCTACAAGGGAAGGAGCCACATATCCCATGCCTCACCCCCCGCCCCTCCTCATATGCACAGCAGAAAGGCCACAAGGGAAGGAGCCGTGTATCCCACCACTCACCCCCCGCCCCTCCTCATATGCAGAGCAGAAAGGCTACAAGGGAAGGAGCCACATATCCCCACCCCTCACCCCCCGCCCCTCCTCATATGCAGAGCAGAAATGCTACAAGGGAAGGAGCTGTGTATCCCACACCCCTCCTCATATGCAGAGCAGAAAGGCTACAAGGGAAGGAGCCGTGTATCCCACCCCTCACCACCCCGCCGCCCCTCCTCATATGCACAGCAGAAAGGCTACAAGGGAAGGAGCCGTGTATCCCACCCCTCACCCCCGCCCCTCCTCATATGCACAGCAGAAAGGCTACAAGGGAAGGAGCCACATATCCCACCCCTCACCCCTCCTCATATGCAGAGCAGAAAGGCTACAAGGGAAGGAGCCGTGTATCCCACCCCTCATTACCCAGCCGCCCCTCCTCATATGCACAGCAGAAAGGCTAGAAGGGAAGGAGCCGTGTATCCCACCCCTCCTCATATGCAGTGCAGAAAGGCTACAAGGGAAGGAGCCACATATCCCACCCCTCACCCCCCGCCCCTCCTCATATGCAGAACAGAAAGGCTACAAGGGAAGGAGCCGTGTATCCCACCCCTCACCCCCCGCCCCTCCTCATATGCAGAGTAGAAAGGCTACAAGGGAAGGAGCCGTGTATCCCACCCCTCACCTCCCGCCCCTCCTCATATGCAGAGTAGAAAGGCTACAAGGGAAGGAGCTACAAGGGAAGGAGCTGTGTATCCCACCCCTCACCCCCGCCCCTCCTCATATGCAGAGCAGAAAGGCTACAAGGGAAGGAGCCGTGTATCCCACCCTTCACCCCTCCTCATATGCAGAGCAGAAAGGCTACAAGGGAAGGAGCTGTGTATCCCACACCCCTCCTCATATGCAGAGCAGAAAGGCTACAAGGGAAGGAGCCGTGTATCCCACCCCTCACCACCCCGCCGCCCCTCCTCATATGCACAGCAGAAAGGCTACAAGGGAAGGAGCCGTGTATCCCACCCCTCACCCCCGCCCCTCCTCATATGCACAGCAGAAAGGCTACAAGGGAAGGAGCCACATATCCCACCCCTCACCCCCCGCCCCTCCTCATATGCAGAACAGAAAGGCTACAAGGGAAGGAGCCGTGTATCCCACCCCTCACCCCTCCTCATTTGCAGAGCAGAAAGGCTACAAGGGAAGGAGCCGTGTATCCCACCCCTCATTACCCAGCCGCCCCTCCTCATATGCACAGCAGAAAGGCTAGAAGGGAAGGAGCCGTGTATCCCACCCCTCACCCCCCGCCCCTCCTCATATGCAGAGCAGAAAGGCTACAAGGGAAGGAGCCACATATCCCACCCCTCACCCCCCGCCCCTCCTCATATGCAGAACAGAAAGGCTACAAGGGAAGGAGCCGTGTATCCCACCCCTCACCCCCCGCCCCTCCTCATATGCAGATCAGAAAGGCTACAAGGGAAGTATCTGTGTATCCCACCCCTCACCCGCCCACCCCTCCTCATACGCACAGCAGAAAAGCTACAAGGGAAGGAGCCGTGTATCCCACCCCTCTCCCCCGCCCCTCCTCATATGCAGAGCAGAAAGGCTACAAGGGAAGGAGCCACATATCCCATGCCTCACCCCCCGCCCCTCCTCATATGCACAGCAGAAAGGCCACAAGGGAAGGAGCCGTGTATCCCACCACTCACCCCCCGCCCCTCCTCATATGCAGAGCAGAAAGGCTACAAGGGAAGGAGCCACATATCCCCACCCCTCACCCCCCGCCCCTCCTCATATGCAGAGCAGAAATGCTACAAGGGAAGGAGCTGTGTATCCCACACCCCTCCTCATAGGCAGAGCAGAAAGGCTACAAGGGAAGGAGCCGTGTATCCCACCCCTCACCACCCCGCCGCCCCTCCTCATATGCACAGCAGAAAGGCTACAAGGGAAGGAGCCGTGTATCCCACCCCTCACCCCCGCCCCTCCTCATATGCACAGCAGAAAGGCTACAAGGGAAGGAGCCACATATCCCACCCCTCACCCCTCCTCATATGCAGAGCAGAAAGGCTACAAGGGAAGGAGCCGTGTATCCCACCCCTCATTACCCAGCCGCCCCTCCTCATATGCACAGCAGAAAGGCTAGAAGGGAAGGAGCCGTGTATCCCACCCCTCACCCCTCCTCATATGCAGTGCAGAAAGGCTACAAGGGAAGGAGCCACATATCCCACCCCTCACCCCCCGCCCCTCCTCATATGCAGATCAGAAAGGCTACAAGGGAAGTATCTGTGTATCCCACCCCTCACCCGCCCACCCCTCCTCATATGCAGAGCAGAAAGGCTACAAGGGAAGGAGCCGAGTATCCCACCCCTCACCCCTCCTCATACGCACAGCAGAAAAGCTACAAGGGAAGGAGCCGTGTATCCCACCCCTCTCCCCCGCCCCTCCTCATATGCAGAGCAGAAAGGCTATAAGGGAAGGAGCCACATATCCCACCCCTCACCCCCCGCCCCTCCTCATATGCACAGCAGAAAGGCCACAAGGGAAGGAGCCGTGTATCCCACCACTCACCCTCCGCCCCTCCTCATATGCAGAGCAGAAAGGCTACAAGGGAAGGAGCCACATATCCCCACCCCTCACCCCCCGCCCCTCCTCATATGCAGAGCAGAAAGGCTACAAGGGAAGGAGCTGTGTATCCCACCCCCCTCCCCGCCCCTCCTCATATGCAGAGCAGAAAGGCTACATGGGAAGGAGCCATGTATCCCACCTCTCTCCATCCTGACCCTCCTCATATGCAGAGCAGAAAGGCTACATGGGAAGGAGCCGTGTATCCCACCCCTCACCTCCCATCCCCTCATATGCAAAACAGAAAGGCAACAAGGGAAAGAGCCGTGTATCCCACCCCTCACCTCCTGTCCCTCCTCATATGCAAAACAGAAAGGCTACAAGGGAAGGAGCTGTGTATCCCACCCCTCTCCTCCCTCCCCTCCTCATATGCAGAGGAGAAAGGCTACAAGGGAAGGAGCCACATATCCCACCCCTCACCCCCCGCCCCTCCTCAAATGCAGAGAAGAAAGGCTACAAGGGAAGGAGCTGTGTATCCCACCCCTCACCCCCCGCCCCTCCTCATATGCAGAGCAGAAAGGCTACAAGGGAAGGAGCCATGTATCCCACCCCTGCCCCTACTCATATGCAGAGGAAAAAGGCTACAAGGGAAGGAGCCGTGTATCCCACTCCTCACCCCCAGCCCCTCCTCATATGCAGAGCAGAAAGGCTACAAGGGAAGGAGCCATGTATCCCACCCCTCATCTCCCTCCCCTCCTCATATGCACAGCAGAAAGGCTACAAGGGAAGGAGCCATTTATCCTACCCACTCCCCTCCTCATATGCAGAGCAGAAAGGCTACAAGGGAAGGAGCCGTGTATCCCACCCCTCACCCCCGCCCCTCCTCATATGCAGAGCAGAAAGGCTACAAGGGAAAGAGCCGTGTATCCCACCCCTCACCCCCCCTCCTCATATGCAGAGCAGAAAGGCTACAAGGGAAGGAGCCGTGTATCCCACCCCTCCCCCCACCCCTCCTCATATGCAGAGCAGAAAGGCTACAAAGGAAGGAGCCGTGTATCCCACCCCTCACCTCCCGCCCCTCCTCATATGCAGAGCAGAAAGGCTACAAGGGAAGGAGCCGTGTATCCCACCCCTCACCCCTCCTCATATGCAGAGCAGAAAGGCTACAAGGGAAGGAGCCGTGTATCCCACCCCTCACCCCCCCTCCTCATATGCAGAGCAGAAAGGCTACAAGGGAAGGAGCCGTGTATCCCACCCCTCACCCCCCCTCCTCATATGCAGAGCAGAAAGGCTACAAGGGAAGGAGCCGTGTACCAGACCTCTGCCCCTCCTCATATGCAGAGAAGAAAGGCTACAAGGGCAGGAGCCGTGTATCCCACCCCTCACCCCGGCCCCGCCCCTCCTCATATGCAGAGCAGAAAGGCTACAAGGGAAGGAGCCGTGTATCCCACCCCTCTCCCCCACGCCCCTCCTGATATGCAGAGCAGAAAGGCTACAAGGGAAGGAGCTGTGTATCCCACCCCTTACCCCCCGCCCCTCCTGATATGCAGAGCAGAAACGCTACAAGGGAAGGAGCCGTGTATCCCACCCCTTACCCCCCCCCCGCTCCTCCTCATATGCAGAGAAGAAAGGCTACAAGGGAAGGAGCCGCGTATCCCACTCCTCACCCCCCACCCCTCCTCATGTGCAGAGCAGAAAGGCGCCGTGTATCCCACCCCTCACCTCCCTCCCCTCCTCATATGCAGAGCAGAAAGGCTACAAGGGAAGGAGCCGTGTATCCCACCTCTCTCCCCCCTGTCCCTCCTCATATGCAGAGCAGAAAGGCTACAAGGGAAGGAGCCGTGTATCCCACCCACCCCCCCTCCTCATATGCAGAGCAGAAAGGCTACAAGGGAAGGAGCTGTGTATACCACCCCTCACCCCCGCCCATCCTCATATGCAGAGCAGAAAGGCTACAAGGGAAGGAGCCGTGTAACCCACCCCTCTCCCCCACGCCCCTCCTGATATGCAGAGCAGAAAGGCTACAAGGGAAGGAGCCGTGTATCCCACCCCTCTCCCCCACGCCCCTCCTGATATGCAGAGCAGAAAGGCTACAAGGGAAGGAGCCGTGTATCCCACCCCTCACCCCCGCCCCTCATCATATGCAGAGCAGAAAGGCTACACGGGAAGGAGCCGTGTATCCCACCCCCGCCCCTCTTGATATGCAGAGCAGAAAGGTTACAAGGGAAGGAGCCGTGTATCCCACCCCTCACCCCCGCCCCTCCTCATATGCAGAGCAGAAAGGCAACACGGGAAGGAGCCGTGTATCCCACCCCTCACCCCCCGCCCCTCCTCATATGCAGAGCAGAAAGGCTACTAGGGAAGGAGCCGTGTATCCCATCCCTCACTCTCCGCCCCTCCTCATATGCAGAGCAGAAAGGCTACAAGGGAAGGAGCCGTGTATCCCACCCCTCACCCCTCCTCATATGCAGAGCAGAAAGGCTACGGGGGAAGGAGCCGTGTATCCCACCCTCACCCCCGCCCCTCCTCATATGCAAAGCAGAAAGGCTACAAGGGAAGTAGCCGTGTATCCCACCCCTCACCTCCCGCCCCTCCTCATATGCAGAGCAGAAAGGCTACAAGGGAAGGAGCCGTGTATCCCACCCCTCACCCCCCGCCCCTCATCATATGCAGAGCAGAAAGGCTACAAGGGAAGGAGCCGTGTATCCCACCCCTCACCCCCGCCCCTCCTCATATGCAGAGCAGAAAGGCAACACGGGAAGGAGCCGTGTATCCCACCCCTCACCCTCCGCCCCTCCTCATATGCAGAGCAAAAAGGCTACTAGGGAAGGAGCCGTGTATCCCACCCCTCACCCTCCGCCCCTCCTTTTATGCACAGCAAAAAGTCTACAAGGTAAGTAGACTTGTATCCCACCCCTCACCCCTCCTCATATGCAGAGCAGAAAGGCTACGGGGGAAGGAGCCGTGTATCCCACCCTCACCCCTCCTCATATGCAGAGCAGAAAGGCTACAAGGGAAGTAGCCGTGTATCCCACCCCTCACCTCCCGCCCCTCCTCATATGCAGAGCAGAAAGGCTACAAGGGAAGTAGCCAGTATCCCAACCCTCACCTCCCGCCCCTCCTCATATGCAGAGTAGAAAGGCTACAAGGGAAGGAGCTACAAGGGAAGGAGCCGTGTATCCCACCCCTCACCTCCCGCCCCTCCTCATATGCAGAGTAGAAAGGCTACAAGGGAAGGAGCTACAAGGGAAGGAGCTGTGTATCCCACCCCTCACCCCCGCCCCTCCTCATATGCAGAGCAGAAAGGCTACAAGGGAAGGAGCCGTGTATCCCACCCTTCACCCCTCCTCATATGCAGAGCAGAAAGGCTACAAGGGAAGGAGCTGTGTATCCCACACCCCTCCTCATATGCAGAGCAGAAAGGCTACAAGGGAAGGAGCCGTGTATCCCACCCCTCACCACCCCGCCGCCCCTCCTCATATGCACAGCAGAAAGGCTACAAGGGAAGGAGCCGTGTATCCCACCCCTCACCCCCGCCCCTCCTCATATGCACAGCAGAAAGGCTACAAGGGAAGGAGCCACATATCCCACCCCTCACCCCCGCCCCTCCTCATATGCAGAACAGAAAGGCTACAAGGGAAGGAGCCGTGTATCCCACCCCTCACCCCTCCTCATTTGCAGAGCAGAAAGGCTACAAGGGAAGGAGCCGTGTATCCCACCCCTCATTACCCAGCCGCCCCTCCTCATATGCACAGCAGAAAGGCTAGAAGGGAAGGAGCCGTGTATCCCACCCCTCACCCCCCGCCCCTCCTCATATGCAGAGCAGAAAGGCTACAAGGGAAGGAGCCACATATCCCACCCCTCGCCCCTCCTCATATGCAGAACAGAAAGGCTACAAGGGAAGGAGCCGTGTATCCCACCCCTCACCCCCCGCCCCTCCTCATATGCAGATCAGAAAGGCTACAAGGGAAGTATCTGTGTATCCCACCCCTCACCCGCCCACCCCTCCTCATATGCAGAGCAGAAAGGCTACAAGGGAAGGAGCCGAGTATCCCACCCCTCACCCCTCCTCATACGCACAGCAGAAAAGCTACAAGGGAAGGAGCCGTGTATCCCACCCCTCTCCCCCGCCCCTCCTCATATGCAGAGCAGAAAGGCTACAAGGGAAGGAGCCACATATCCCACCCCTCACCCCCCGCCCCTCCTCATATGCACAGCAGAAAGGCCACAAGGGAAGGAGCCGTGTATCCCACCACTCACCCCCCGCCCCTCCTCATATGCAGAGCAGAAAGGCTACAAGGGAAGGAGCCACATATCCCCACCCCTCACCCCCCGCCCCTCCTCATATGCAGAGCAGAAATGCTACAAGGGAAGGAGCTGTGTATCCCACACCCCACCTCATATGCAGAGCAGAAAGGCTACAAGGGAAGGAGCCGTGTATCCCACCCCTCACCACCCCGCCGCCCCTCCTCATATGCACAGCAGAAAGGCTACAAGGGAAGGAGCCGTGTATCCCACCCCTCACCCCCGCCCCTCCTCATATGCACAGCAGAAAGGCTACAAGGGAAGGAGCCACATATCCCACCCCTCACCCCCCGCCCCCTCACCCCCCGCCCCTCCTCATATGCAGAACAGAAAGGCTACAAGGGAAGGAGCCGTGTATCCCACCCCTCACCCCTCCTCATATGCAGAGCAGAAAGGCTACAAGGGAAGGAGCCGTGTATCCCACCCCTCATTACCCAGCCGCCCCTCCTCATATGCACAGCAGAAAGGCTAGAAGGGAAGGAGCCGTGTATCCCACCCCTCACCCCCCGCCCCTCCTCATATGCAGAGCAGAAAGGCTACAAGGGAAGGAGCCACATATCCCACCCCTCACCCCCCGCCCCTCCTCATATGCAGAACAGAAAGGCTACAAGGGAAGGAGCCGTGTATCCCACCCCTCACCCCCCGCCCCTCCTCATATGCAGATCAGAAAGGCTACAAGGGAAGTATCTGTGTATCCCACCCCTCACCCGCCCACCCCTCCTCATATGCAGAGCAGAAAGGCTACAAGGGAAGGAGCCGAGTATCCCACCCCTCACCCCTCCTCATACGCACAGCAGAAAAGCTACAAGGGAAGGAGCCGTGTATCTCACCCCTCTCCCCGGCCCCTCCTCATATGCAGAGCAGAAAGGCTATAAGGGAAGGAGCCACATATCCCACCCCTCACCCCCCGCCCCTCCTCATATGCACAGCAGAAAGGCCACAAGGGAAGGAGCCGTGTATCCCACCACTCACCCTCCGCCCCTCCTCATATGCAGAGCAGAAAGGCTACAAGGGAAGGAGCCACATATCCCCACCCCTCACCCCCCGCCCCTCCTCATATGCAGAGCAGAAAGGCTACAAGGGAAGGAGCTGTGTATCCCACCCCCCTCCCCGCCCCTCCTCATATGCAGAGCAGAAAGGCTACATGGGAAGGAGCCATGTATCCCACCTCTCTCCATCCTGACCCTCCTCATATGCAGAGCAGAAAGGCTACATGGGAAGGAGCCGTGTATCCCACCCCTCACCTCCCCTCCCCTCATATGCAAAACAGAAAGGCAACAAGGGAAAGAGCCGTGTATCCCACCCCTCACCTCCTGTCCCTCCTCATATGCAAAACAGAAAGGCTACAAGGGAAGGAGCTGTGTATCCCACCCCTCTCCTCCCTCCCCTCCTCATATGCAGAGGAGAAAGGCTACAAGGGAAGGAGCCACATATCCCACCCCTCACCCCCCGCCCCTCCTCAAATGCAGAGAAGAAAGGCTACAAGGGAAGGAGCTGTGTATCCCACCCCTCACCCCCCGCCCCTCCTCATATGCAGAGCAGAAAGGCTACAAGGGAAGGAGCCATGTATCCCACCCCTGCCCCTACTCATATGCAGAGGAAAAAGGCTACAAGGGAAGGAGCCGTGTATCCCACTCCTCACCCCCAGCCCCTCCTCATATGCAGAGCAGAAAGGCTACAAGGGAAGGAGCCATGTATCCCACCCCTCATCTCCCTCCCCTCCTCATATGCACAGCAGAAAGGCTACAAGGGAAGGAGCCATTTATCCTACCCACTCCCCTCCTCATATGCAGAGCAGAAAGGCTACAAGGGAAGGAGCCGTGTATCCCACCCCTCACCCCCGCCCCTCCTCATATGCAGAGCAGAAAGGCTACAAGGGAAAGAGCCGTGTATCCCACCCCTCACCCCCCCTCCTCATATGCAGAGCAGAAAGGCTACAAGGGAAGGAGCCGTGTATCCCACCCCTCCCCCCACCCCTCCTCATATGCAGAGCAGAAAGGCTACAAAGGAAGGAGCCGTGTATCCCACCCCTCACCGCCCCTCCTCATATGCAGAGCAGAAAGGCTACAAGGGAAGGAGCCGTGTATCCCACCCCTCACCCCCCCTCCTCATATGCAGAGCAGAAAGGCTACAAGGGAAGGAGCCGTGTACCAGACCTCTGCCCCTCCTCATATGCAGAGAAGAAAGGCTACAAGGGCAGGAGCCGTGTATCCCACCCCTCACCCCCCTCCCCATATGCAGAGCAGAAAGGCTACAAGGGAAGGAGCCAGGTATCCCACCCCTCTCCCCCCGCCCCACCTCATATGCAGAGCAGAAAGGCTACAAGGGAAGGAGCCGTGTATCCCACCTCTCTCCATCCTGCCCCTCCTCATATGCAGAGCAGAAAGGCTACAAGGGAAGGAGCTGTGTATCCCACCCCTCACCCCCCGCCCCTCCTCATATGCAGAGAAGAAAGGCTACAAGGGAAGGAGCCGTGTATCCCACCCCCCTCTCCCCCCGCCCCCCCTCATATGCAGAGCAGAAAGGCTACAAGGGAAGGAGCCGTGTATCCCACCCCTCACCCCCCGCCCCTCCTCATATGCAGAGCAGAAAGGCTACAAGGGAAGGAGCTGTGTATTCCACCCCTCACCCCCCGCCCCTCCTCATATGCAGAGCAGAAAGGCTACAAGGGAAGGAGCTGTGTATCCCACCCCTCTCCTCCCTCCAATCCTCATATGCAGAGCAGAAAAGCTACAAGGGAAGGAACCATGTATCCCACCCCTCACCCCTTATCATATGCAGAGCAGAAAGGCTACAAGGGAAGGAGCCGTGTATCCCACTCCTCACCTCCCCCTCCTCATATGCAGAGCAGAAAGGCTACAGGGGAAGGAGCCGTGTATCCCACCCCTCACCTCCCTCCCTCCTCATATGCAGAGCAGAAAGGGTACAAGGGAAGGAGCCGTGTATCCCACCCCTCACCCCCGCCCCTCCTCATATGCAGAGCAGAAAGGCTACAAGGGAAAGAGCCGTGTATCCCACCCCTCACCACCCCGTCGCCCCTCCTCATATGCAGAGCAGAAAGGCTACAAGGGAAGGAGCCGTGTATCCCCACCCCTCCCCTCCTCATATGCAGAGCAGAAAGGCTACAAGGGAAGGAGCCGTGTATCCCACCCCTCACCTCCCCCTCCTCATATGCAGAGCAGAAAGGCTACAAGGGAAGGAGCCGTGTATCCCACCCCTCTCCCCTCCTCATATGCAGAGCAGAAAGGCTACAAGGGAAGGAGCCGTGTATCCCACCCCCTCCCCTCCTCATATGCAGAGCAGAAAGGCTACAAGGGAAGGAGCCGTGTATCCCACCCATCTCCCCCCGCCCCTCCTCATATGCAGAGCAGAAAGGGTACAAGGGAAGGAGCCGTGTATCCCACCCCTCACCTCCCCCTCCTCATATGCAGAGCAGAAAGGCTACAAGGGAAGGAGCCGTGTATCCCATCCCTCTCTCCCCGCCCCTCCTCATATGCAGAGCAGAAAGGCTACAAGGGAAGGAGCCGTGTATCCCACCCCTCACCCCCCTCCCCATATGCAGAGCAGAAAGGCTACAAGGGAAGGAGCCAGGTATCCCACCCCTCTCCCCCCGCCCCACCTCATATGCAGAGCAGAAAGGCTACAAGGGAAGGAGCCGTGTATCCCACCTCTCTCCATCCTGCCCCTCCTCATATGCAGAGCAGAAAGGCTACAAGGGAAGGAGCTGTGTATCCCACCCCTCACCCCCCGCCCCTCCTCATATGCAGAGAAGAAAGGCTACAAGGGAAGGAGCCGTGTATCCCACCCCCCTCTCCCCCCGCCCCCCCTCATATGCAGAGCAGAAAGGCTACAAGGGAAGGAGCCGTGTATCCCACCCCTCACCCCCGCCCCTCCTCATATGCAGAGCAGAAAGGCTACAAGGGAAGGAGCTGTGTATTCCACCCCTCACCCCCCGCCCCTCCTCATATGCAGAGCAGAAAGGCTACAAGGGAAGGAGCTGTGTATCCCACCCCTCTCCTCCCTCCAATCCTCATATGCAGAGCAGAAAAGCTACAAGGGAAGGAACCATGTATCCCACCCCTCACCCCTTATCATATGCAGAGCAGAAAGGCTACAAGGGAAGGAGCCGTGTATCCCACTCCTCACCTCCCCCTCCTCATATGCAGAGCAGAAAGGCTACAGGGGAAGGAGCCGTGTATCCCACCCCTCACCTCCCTCCCTCCTCATATGCAGAGCAGAAAGGGTACAAGGGAAGGAGCCGTGTATCCCACCCCTCACCCCCGCCCCTCCTCATATGCAGAGCAGAAAGGCTACAAGGGAAAGAGCCGTGTATCCCACCCCTCACCTCCCCCTCCTCATATGCAGAGCAGAAAGGCTACAAGGGAAGGAGCCGTGTATCCCGCCCCTCTCCCCTCCTCATATGCAGAGCAGAAAGGCTACAAGGGAAGGAGCCGTGTATCCCACCCCCTCCCCTCCTCATATGCAGAGCAGAAAGGCTACAAGGGAAGGAGCCGTGTATCCCACCCATCTCCCCCCGCCCCTCCTCATATGCAGAGCAGAAAGGGTACAAGGGAAGGAGCCGTGTATCCCACCCCTCACCCCCCGCCCCTCCTCATATGCAGAGCAGAAAGGCTACAAGGGAAGGAGCCATGTATCCCACCCCCCTCCCCTCCTCATATGCAGAGCAGAAAGGCTACAAGGGAAGGAGCCGTGTATCCCACCCCTCACCCCGCCTCCTCATAGGCGCAGCAGAAAGGCTACAAGGGAAGGAGCCATGTATCCCATCCCTCTCTCCCCGCCCCTCCTCATATGCAGAGCAGAAAGGCTACAAGGGAAGGAGTCGTGTATCCCATCCCTCTCTCCCCGCCCCTCCTCATATGCAGAGCAGAAAGGCTACAAGGGAAGGAGCTGTGTATCCCACCCCTCTCCCCCCGCCCCTCCTCATATGCAGAGCAGAAAGGGTACAAGGGAAGGAGCCGTGTATCCCACCCCTCACCTCCCCCTCCTCATATGCAGAGCAGAAAGGCTGCAAGGGAAGGAGCCGTGTATCCCATCCCTCTCTCCCCGCCCCTCCTCATATGCAGAGCAGAAAGGCTACAAGGGAAGGAGCTGTGTATCCCACCCCTCTCTCCCCTGCCCCTCCTCATATGCAGAGAAGAAAGGCTACAAGGGCAGGAGCCGTGTATCCCACCCCTCACCCCCCTCCCCATATGCAGAGCAGAAAGGCTACAAGGGAAGGAGCCAGGTATCCCACCCCTCTCCCCCCGCCCCACCTCATATGCAGAGCAGAAAGGCTACAAGGGAAGGAGCCGTGTATCCCACCTCTCTCCATCCTGCCCCTCCTCATATGCAGAGCAGAAAGGCTACAAGGGAAGGAGCTGTGTATCCCACCCCTCACCCCCCGCCCCTCCTCATATGCAGAGAAGAAAGGCTACAAGGGAAGGAGCCGTGTATCCCACCCCCCTCTCCCCCCGCCCCCCCTCATATGCAGAGCAGAAAGGCTACAAGGGAAGGAGCCGTGTATCCCACCCCTCACCCCCCGCCCCTCCTCATATGCAGAGCAGAAAGGCTACAAGGGAAGGAGCTGTGTATTCCACCCCTCACCCCCCGCCCCTCCTCATATGCAGAGCAGAAAGGCTACAAGGGAAGGAGCTGTGTATCCCACCCCTCTCCTCCCTCCAATCCTCATATGCAGAGCAGAAAAGCTACAAGGGAAGGAACCATGCATCCCACCCCTCACCCCTTATCATATGCAGAGCAGAAAGGCTACAAGGGAAGGAGCCGTGTATCACACTCCTCACCTCCCCCTCCTCATATGCAGAGCAGAAAGGCTACAAGGGAAGGAGCTGTGTATCCCACCCCTCACCCCTCCCCATATGCAGAGCAGAAAGGCTACAGGGGAAGGAGCCGTGTATCCCACCCCTCACCTCCCTCCCTCCTCATATGCAGAGCAGAAAGGGTACAAGGGAAGGAGCCGTGTATCCCACCCCTCACCCCCGCCCCTCCTCATATGCAGAGCAGAAAGGCTACAAGGGAAAGAGCCGTGTATCCCACCCCTCACCTCCCCCTCCTCATATGCAGAGCAGAAAGGCTACAAGGGAAGGAGCCGTGTATCCCACCCCTCTCCCCTCCTCATATGCAGAGCAGAAAGGAGCCATTTATCCCACCCCTCACCCCCCGCCCCTCCTCATATGCAGAGCAGAAAGGCTACAAGGGAAGGAGCCATGTATCCCACCCCCCTCCGCTCCTCATATGCAGAGCAGAAAGGCTACAAGGGAAGGAGCCGTGTATCCCACCACTCACCCCGCCTCCTCATATGCACAGCAGAAAGGCTACAATGGAAGGAGCCGTGCATCCCACCCCTCACCCCCCGACCCTCCTCATATGCAGAGCAGAAAGGCTACAAGGGAAGGAGCCATGTATCCCACCCCTCACCCCCCGCCCCTCCTCATATGCACAGCAGAAAGGGTACAAGGGAAGGAGCCGTGTATCCCACCCCTCACCCCTCCTCATATGCAGAGCAGAAAGGCTACAAGTGAAGGAGCCGTGTATCCCACCCCTCACCCCCCCTCCTCATATGCAGAGCAGAAAGGCTACAAGGGAAGGAGCCGTGTATCCCACCCCTCACCCCCCCTCCTCATATGCAGAGCAGAAAGGCTACAAGGGAAGGAGCCGTGTACCAGACCTCTGCCCCTCCTCATATGCAGAGAAGAAAGGCTACAAGGGCAGGAGCCGTGTATCCCACCCCTCACCCCCCTCCCCATATGCAGAGCAGAAAGGCTACAAGGGAAGGAGCCAGGTATCCCACCCCTCTCCCCCCGCCCCACCTCATATGCAGAGCAGAAAGGCTACAAGGGAAGGAGCCGTGTATCCCACCTCTCTCCATCCTGCCCCTCCTCATATGCAGAGCAGAAAGGCTACAAGGGAAGGAGCTGTGTATCCCACCCCTCACCCCCCGCCCCTCCTCATATGCAGAGAAGAAAGGCTACAAGGGAAGGAGCCGTGTATCCCACCCCCCTCTCCCCCCGCCCCCCCCTCATATGCAGAGCAGAAAGGCTACAAGGGAAGGAGCCGTGTATCCCACCCCTCACCCCCCGCCCCTCCTCATATGCAGAGCAGAAAGGCTACAAGGGAAGGAGCTGTGTATTCCACCCCTCACCCCCCGCCCCTCCTCATATGCAGAGCAGAAAGGCTACAAGGGAAGGAGCTGTGTATCCCACCCCTCTCCTCCCTCCAATCCTCATATGCAGAGCAGAAAAGCTACAAGGGAAGGAACCATGTATCCCACCCCTCACCCCTTATCATATGCAGAGCAGAAAGGCTACAAGGGAAGGAGCCGTGTATCCCACTCCTCACCTCCCCCTCCTCATATGCAGAGCAGAAAGGCTACAGGGGAAGGAGCCGTGTATCCCACCCCTCACCTCCCTCCCTCCTCATATGCAGAGCAGAAAGGGTACAAGGGAAGGAGCCGTGTATCCCACCCCTCACCCCCGCCCCTCCTCATATGCAGAGCAGAAAGGCTACAAGGGAAAGAGCCGTGTATCCCACCCCTCACCACCCCGTCGCCCCTCCTCATATGCAGAGCAGAAAGGCTACAAGGGAAGGAGCCGTGTATCCCCACCCCTCCCCTCCTCATATGCAGAGCAGAAAGGCTACAAGGGAAGGAGCCGTGTATCCCACCCCTCACCTCCCCCTCCTCATATGCAGAGCAGAAAGGCTACAAGGGAAGGAGCCGTGTATCCCACCCCTCTCCCCTCCTCATATGCAGAGCAGAAAGGCTACAAGGGAAGGAGCCGTGTATCCCACCCCCTCCCCTCCTCATATGCAGAGCAGAAAGGCTACAAGGGAAGGAGCCGTGTATCCCACCCATCTCCCCCCGCCCCTCCTCATATGCAGAGCAGAAAGGGTACAAGGGAAGGAGCCGTGTATCCCACCCCTCACCTCCCCCTCCTCATATGCAGAGCAGAAAGGCTACAAGGGAAGGAGCCGTGTATCCCATCCCTCTCTCCCCGCCCCTCCTCATATGCAGAGCAGAAAGGCTACAAGGGAAGGAGCTGTGTATCCCACCCCTCTCTCCCCTGCCCCTCCTCATATGCAGAGAAGAAAGGCTACAAGGGCAGGAGCCGTGTATCCCACCCCTCACCCCCCTCCCCATATGCAGAGCAGAAAGGCTACAAGGGAAGGAGCCAGGTATCCCACCCCTCTCCCCCCGCCCCACCTCATATGCAGAGCAGAAAGGCTACAAGGGAAGGAGCCGTGTATCCCACCTCTCTCCATCCTGCCCCTCCTCATATGCAGAGCAGAAAGGCTACAAGGGAAGGAGCTGTGTATCCCACCCCTCACCCCCCGCCCCTCCTCATATGCAGAGAAGAAAGGCTACAAGGGAAGGAGCCGTGTATCCCACCCCCCTCTCCCCCCGCATATGCAGAGCAGAAAGGCTACAAGGGAAGGAGCCGTGTATCCCACCCCTCACCCCCGCCCCTCCTCATATGCAGAGCAGAAAGGCTACAAGGGAAGGAGCTGTGTATTCCACCCCTCACCCCCCGCCCCTCCTCATATGCAGAGCAGAAAGGCTACAAGGGAAGGAGCTGTGTATCCCACCCCTCTCCTCCCTCCAATCCTCATATGCAGAGCAGAAAAGCTACAAGGGAAGGAACCATGTATCCCACCCCTCACCCCTTATCATATGCAGAGCAGAAAGGCTACAAGGGAAGGAGCCGTGTATCCCACTCCTCACCTCCCCCTCCTCATATGCAGAGCAGAAAGGCTACAGGGGAAGGAGCCGTGTATCCCACCCCTCACCTCCCTCCCTCCTCATATGCAGAGCAGAAAGGGTACAAGGGAAGGAGCCGTGTATCCCACCCCTCACCCCCGCCCCTCCTCATATGCAGAGCAGAAAGGCTACAAGGGAAAGAGCCGTGTATCCCACCCCTCACCTCCCCCTCCTCATATGCAGAGCAGAAAGGCTACAAGGGAAGGAGCCGTGTATCCCACCCCTCTCCCCTCCCCATATGCAGAGCAGAAAGGCTACAAGGGAAGGAGCCGTGTATCCCACCCCCTCCCCTCCTCATATGCAGAGCAGAAAGGCTACAAGGGAAGGAGCCGTGTATCCCACCCATCTCCCCCCGCCCCTCCTCATATGCAGAGCAGAAAGGGTACAAGGGAAGGAGCCGTGTATCCCACCCCTCACCCCCCGCCCCTCCTCATATGCAGAGCAGAAAGGCTACAAGGGAAGGAGCCATGTATCCCACCCCCCTCCCCTCCTCATATGCAGAGCAGAAAGGCTACAAGGGAAGGAGCCGTGTATCCCACCCCTCACCCCGCCTCCTCATAGGCGCAGCAGAAAGGCTACAAGGGAAGGAGCCATGTATCCCATCCCTCTCTCCCCGCCCCTCCTCATATGCAGAGCAGAAAGGCTACAAGGGAAGGAGTCGTGTATCCCATCCCTCTCTCCCCGCCCCTCCTCATATGCAGAGCAGAAAGGCTACAAGGGAAGGAGCTGTGTATCCCACCCCTCTCCCCCCGCCCCTCCTCATATGCAGAGCAGAAAGGGTACAAGGGAAGGAGCCATGTATCCCACCCCTCACCTCCCCCTCCTCATATGCAGAGCAGAAAGGCTACAAGGGAAGGAGCCGTGTATCCCATCCCTCTCTCCCCGCCCCTCCTCATATGCAGAGCAGAAAGGCTACAAGGGAAGGAGCTGTGTATCCCACCCCTCTCTCCCCTGCCCCTCCTCATATGCAGAGAAGAAAGGCTACAAGGGCAGGAGCCGTGTATCCCACCCCTCACCCCCCTCCCCATATGCAGAGCAGAAAGGCTACAAGGGAAGGAGCCAGGTATCCCACCCCTCTCCCCCCGCCCCACCTCATATGCAGAGCAGAAAGGCTACAAGGGAAGGAGCCGTGTATCCCACCTCTCTCCATCCTGCCCCTCCTCATATGCAGAGCAGAAAGGCTACAAGGGAAGGAGCTGTGTATCCCACCCCTCACCCCCCGCCCCTCCTCATATGCAGAGAAGAAAGGCTACAAGGGAAGGAGCCGTGTATCCCACCCCCCTCTCCCCCCGCCCCCCCGCATATGCAGAGCAGAAAGGCTACAAGGGAAGGAGCCGTGTATCCCACCCCTCACCCCCCGCCCCTCCTCATATGCAGAGCAGAAAGGCTACAAGGGAAGGAGCTGTGTATTCCACCCCTCACCCCCCGCCCCTCCTCATATGCAGAGCAGAAAGGCTACAAGGGAAGGAGCTGTGTATCCCACCCCTCTCCTCCCTCCAATCCTCATATGCAGAGCAGAAAAGCTACAAGGGAAGGAACCATGCATCCCACCCCTCACCCCTTATCATATGCAGAGCAGAAAGGCTACAAGGGAAGGAGCCGTGTATCCCACTCCTCACCTCCCCCTCCTCATATGCAGAGCAGAAAGGCTACAAGGGAAGGAGCTGTGTATCCCACCCCTCACCCCTCCTCATATGCAGAGCAGAAAGGCTACAGGGGAAGGAGCCGTGTATCCCACCCCTCACCTCCCTCCCTCCTCATATGCAGAGCAGAAAGGGTACAAGGGAAGGAGCCGTGTATCCCACCCCTCACCCCCGCCCCTCCTCATATGCAGAGCAGAAAGGCTACAAGGGAAAGAGCCGTGTATCCCACCCCTCACCTCCCCCTCCTCATATGCAGAGCAGAAAGGAGCCATTTATCCCACCCCTCACCCCCCGCCCCTCCTCATATGCAGAGCAGAAAGGCTACAAGGGAAGGAGCCATGTATCCCACCCCCCTCCCCTCCTCATATGCAGAGCAGAAAGGCTACAAGGGAAGGAGCCGTGTATCCCACCACTCACCCCGCCTCCTCATATGCACAGCAGAAAGGCTACAATGGAAGGAGCCGTGCATCCCACCCCTCACCCCCCGACCCTCCTCATATGCAGAGCAGAAAGGCTACAAGGGAAAGAGCCGTGTATCCCACCCCTCACCTCCCCCTCCTCATATGCAGAGCAGAAAGGAGCCATTTATCCCACCCCTCACCCCCCGCCCCTCCTCATATGCAGAGCAGAAAGGCTACAAGGGAAGGAGCCATGTATCCCACCCCCCTCCCCTCCTCATATGCAGAGCAGAAAGGCTACAAGGGAAGGAGCCGTGTATCCCACCACTCACCCCCCGCCCCTCCTCATATGTAGAGCAGAAAGGCTACAAGAGAAGGAGCCGTATCCCACCCCTCACCCCCCTGCCCCTCCTCATATGCAGAGCAGAAAGGCTACAAGGGAAGGAGCCGTGTATCCCACCACTCACCACAGACCCTCCTCATATGCAGAGCAGAAAGGCTACAAGAGAAGGAGCCGTGTATCCCCCCCCCCCTTACCCCCCTCTTGCCCCCTCCCCTCTTATGGTGGCATCGCCTCTGCACTCACCTGCAGTAACTGAGGCTGCCATCACCGCTTCATCGGCTGCGCTGCATTTTAACCCTTTGTGGTGTGCAGGAGACAGGGAGGGGGTCACAGAGACCTGAAGCAGCTCACCCAGGACCCGGAAGCAGTCCTGAGGGACCCAAACACCACAGCTGGCGACTTCCGGGGCAAAGATGTGCAGTGCCAGCACGGTCTGAATCTCCTTTCTGCGCATGCTCTTCACTGTTGAAAGCCATTCAACGCATGCGCAATGCCAGCACGGTCTGAATCTCCTTTCTGCGCATGCTCCTCACTGTTGAAAACCAATCAAAGCATGCGCAGTGCCAGCACGGTCTGAATCTCCTTTCTGCGCATGCTCCTCACTGTTGGAAACCATTCAACGCATGCGCATTGCCAGCACGGGCCGAATCTCCTTTCTGCGCATGCTCCTCACTCCTGAAAACCAATCAACGCATGCGCCGTGCCAGCACGGTCTGAATCTCCTTTCTGCGCATACTGCGTCTGACTGAAAACCAAGCAGGGCACGCGCATTGCTAAGTCCGCGGTCATCACGGCATGCGGACAAAGAGGATACCTGAACAGCCTCTGGTGAATCCTAAGAGAAGGCGCATGACGGGGATACTTAAGTGAGCATGCGCACTACTGGTATACTGATCATCAGAGCATGCGTACTAAGGGCATGCTGGCAGCCGCATGCGCAATGATGCTCTACTCCCAGGGATGACGCGGAAAGGTGCCCAGGAAGGAAGCGCATGCGCAGAGAAGAGGCGCCAATGCACTAGAGTGACAGCACGTGCTTATCATTAGAGTGTGATGCTTATAGTGGGACAGTTGCTACTGTTCACAGAAATAAACGGATACTATTTGCTTTTTCTGTTCTTTTCTTTAGCTCTGGGAAGCTTGTGATTCATGCGTGGCATCCTAGGCCCACAGAGAGAGAACTAGTCACAGAAAGCGGGAGAAGGGAATATTCCCATAGGATTGCACTGGGGTGAGATTTATTTAGGCGGGAGAAAATATTAAATCGGAAGGGTAGGCATGTATGACAAGAGAGTTCCTTATCCTGTGTTGATACCCGGTACAGTGGAGGTGATGAAGAAAGTGGGTTTCATCTCCAATAAGTTCCATTTTGCACTGGTTACAATGGATTCTCTCAGCCTCAGGTTTGTCTGTGTTTGCCCTCTTTTATCATTCCTTCTATATTTAGTCACTGTTTGTTTTTGATGTGTTTGTATATCAAAGCACATGAAATCAATCAGGCCGGCCTACCTGAATGCGCAGAGAAGAGTGACCCTGTGAAGAGCCTGCTGGTGCTTCCTAGTGATCCTGTGAAGAGCCTGCTGGTGCTTCATAGTGACCCTGTGAAGAGCCTGCTGGTGCTTCATAGTGACCCTGTGAAGAGCCTGCTGGTGCTTCATAGTGACCCTGTGAAGAGCCTGCTGGTGCTTCATAGTGACCCTGTGAAGAGCCTGCTGGTGCTTCATAGTGACCCTGTGAAGAGCCTGCTGGTGCTTCATAGTGAGCCTGCTGGTGCTTCATAGTGATCCTGTGAAGAGCCTGCTGGTGCTTCATAGTGACCCTGTGAAGAGCCTGCTGGTGCTTCATAGTGACCCTGTGAAGAGCCTGCTGGTGCTTCATAGTGATCCTGTGAAGAGCCTGCTGGTACTTCATAGTGACCCTGTGAAGAGCCTGCTGGTGCTTCATAGTGATCCTGTGAAGAGCCTTCTGGTGCTTCATAGTGATCCTGTGAAGAGCCTGCTGGTGCTTCATAGTGACCCTGTGAAGAGCCTGCTGGTGCTTCATAGTGACCCTGTGAAGAGCCTGCTGGTGCTTCATAGTGATCCTATGAAGAGCCTGCTGGTGCTTCATAGTGACCCTGTGAAGAGCCTGCTGGTGCTTCATAGTGATCCTGTGAAGAGCCTTCTGGTGCTTCCTAGTGATCCTGTAATGGGCCTGCTGTTGCTTCATAGTGACCCTGTGAAGAGCCTGCTGGTGCTTCATAGTGATCCTTGGAAGAGCCTGCTGGTGCTTCCTAGTTATCATGTGAAGAGCCTGCTGGTGCTTCATAGTGATCCTGTGAAGAGCCTTCTGGTGCTTCATAGTGATCCGTAAAGGGCCTGCTGGTGCTTCCTAGTGATCCTGTAATGGGCCTGCTGTTGCTTCATAGTGACCCTGTGAAGAGCCTGCTGGTGCTTCATAGTGATCCTTGGAAGAGCCTGCTGGTGCTTCATAGTGATCCTGTGAAGAGCCTGCTGGTACTTCATAGTGACCCTGTGAAGAGCCTGCTGGTGCTTCATAGTGATCCTGTGAAGAGCCTTCTGGTGCTTCATAGTGATCCTGTGAAGAGCCTGCTGGTGCTTCATAGTGACCCTGTGAAGAGCCTGCTGGTGCTTCATAGTGAGCCTGCTGGTGCTTCCTAGTGATCCTGTAAAGGGCCTGCTGGTGCTTCCTAGTGATCCTGTGAAGAGCCTGCTGGTGCTTCATAGTGACCCTGTGAAGAGCCTGCTGCTGCTTCATAGTGACCCTGTGAAGAGCCTGCTGGTGCTTCATAGTGATCCTATGAAGAGCCTGCTGGTGCTTCATAGTGACCCTGTGAAGAGCCTGCTGGTGCTTCATAGTGATCCTGTGAAGAGCCTTCTGGTGCTTCATAGTGATCCGTAAAGGGCCTGCTGGTGCTTCCTAGTGATCCTGTAATGGGCCTGCTGTTGCTTCATAGTGACCCTGTGAAGAGCCTGCTGGTGCTTCATAGTGATCCTGTGAAGAGCCTGCTGGTGCTTCATAGTGAGCCTGCTGGTGCTTCCTAGTGATCCTGTAAAGGGCCTGCTGGTGCTTCCTAGTGATCCTGTGAAGAGCCTGCTGGTGCTTCATAGTGACCCTGTGAAGAGCCTGCTGGTGCTTCATAGTGACCCTGTGAAGAGCCTGCTGGTGCTTCATAGTGATCCTATGAAGAGCCTGCTGGTGCTTCATAGTGACCCTGTGAAGAGCCTGCTGGTGCTTCATAGTGATCCTGTGAAGAGCCTTCTGGTGCTTCATAGTGATCCGTAAAGGGCCTGCTGGTGCTTCCTAGTGATCCTGTAATGGGCCTGCTGTTGCTTCATAGTGACCCTGTGAAGAGCCTGCTGGTGCTTCATAGTGATCCTGTGAAGAGCCTTCTGGTGCTTCATAGTGATCCGTAAAGGGCCTGCTGGTGCTTCCTAGTGATCCTGTAATGGGCCTGCTGTTGCTTCATAGTGACCCTGTGAAGAGCCTGCTGGTGCTTCATAGTGATCCTTGGAAGAGCCTGCTGGTGCTTCCTAGTTATCATGTGAAGAGCCTGCTGGTGCTTCCTAGTGATCCTGTGACGGGCCTGCTGGTGCTTCATAGTATTACTATGAAGCACCAGCAGACGCTTCTACTAAGTAATCCTGAAAGGGCTCCAATACACAGTGACACAGATAATCACATCCTGGCATGTTCAGGGACTAAATGGGGATACCAGACAAGCATGACATAACATCACCAGAAAACACATTGATATTAGCATATAGCATTCTCTGAAAGCACTTGAACACCCTGTAGATCTCCTCAGTAGCTGTACACAGCAAATTAGTGTTTGTTGTCAATGGCAATGATATATGAACCCTTTGTCCCCTTCGTGAAGCCATGTCAGTTCCCTACCTGAATACTCACCCTACTAATATCCTTTCCATGCCAAGGTAACCAAGGAATTTTACCCCTTGACCTCCATACATACAAAATTGCCCAGAATTAATGTTTCACTCTGCTAATGAATTTGCTTTGTGCATTCAGGATTCTTAGTTTCCCTCCCACTGCCGCCTTCTTCCTTCCCCGTCCCTATATTCACCACTTTCATTTTATTGTTTAAAGCATGGAGCGATCTCGAGAGCAATGGAGCTCTGTACAGGATGTGGGTAGCTGGCATATGGGGTGGCATCTTTTAACAGAAGCTCAGTACTGTGAGTTACGGTCCATAAATCGGCCTGTACATCCACTGTGATTGTTCCTTGGCCAAGTGTTGTTGAGAAAGTACGTTTTGAGAGATTGGAGAATTGTGGTTCCATTTAATCAGATTCTGGGATTGAGTTCCCACACCACACTCATCACACCTTATATATTTGTTTTAGGTGGTTTATTGAGTATCAAGGTTAGCCCACCGGCTGTGTCAGTAACTGCACAGCAAACTGAAATCACAAAATTTGTTCAGAGCACCTTTACCATCCATTCTATGTTCCATGTTCCACAGCTGCTCTGATGATGAGCTGTGGAACACAAAACCCATCCTGTAGTCTATAATAAGATATCACACACCTCCCTTCCTTATAAATAACAACAGCGACAACTGAACATTGTGCCTACTATTCCTAATTACTAGTACAGAAACAATATAACAAAATTACATAGTAACATAACACACTGTAAACACAAACTCCTCACACAGAAACTTGCTAATAATAACATACCATATATTACCTCATCCTATAAAATTACATGCTGAACAATGACTGGCATAATGCAGGCCAACATGAGACAATCAAAATTGAGGTTGTCTGTTGACTCTAACTGACATTGGCCTCATTACGAGGTCGGCGGTAAGCGGTTAACGGCGCTGGTAAAGGTGCCGGAGCCGTTAACCCCTTACAACCTTATTACGAGGTCCACTCACGGGACCCGCTCTGGACGCCTGGGTTTACCAGACCTCCTTAGCCGGTCCCACTCGTGGCCCAGCATGCTAACAACGGGCCCGTCGAATGGGAATGGGGATGGTCCAGGTCCGGGTTCCCTGAATGGGGAAATACCGGGCCCTCCAATGTCGGAATGGCCCGGTATTTCCCCATTCAGGGAACCCAGGCCCGATTTTGGAGGAAGCCATGCCCTTATCAAGGGCATGGCTGCCTCCAAACTCATAATGAGGCCCATAGTCTTTCAAATATGGCGGTTTCCCACATATACGTGTTTTGTACATTTGACCACTTCCTCTTGCATTACATTTCCTTTCTCATTCTTACTGTTCCTTTCATGGTTCATATTTCTATTACTTGACTCAGCATTCTTGCCAAAATGATTACCTCTCTTACAAACCCTGTTGACATTCCACACCCTACCATCTGCTACCTTTACAGAACCGTAAATTCGTTCCATCACTTATATAGGTACTGACCACCTGGAATGTCTACCTGCAGACACTTTGGGAAGTTTAATGCAAACCCAATCGCCTGCTTTCACATCACACACTTTCACAGCCTTCCTGACATAGAACTAGGATTTGTTCTTCACTTGCGTGTGAAATATTCTCTTGTTAACATCTTTGAAATCTTATTTGAGCTCTACCCAATCATGGAGGACAAACCCTCGTGTTGGATTTCCTGCCCCTCAACATCTCAAATGGTGATATGCCCGTGGTGATATGTGGGGTAAATCTATGTGTCACAACGGTCTCTTCCACAGCCTTTTTCCAATCCTCATTTATTGCTAGAGCCACTCTTATGCTGTTCTTTATGATTTTGTTAAACCTCTCGACAATTCCATTAGTTTGGGGATGATATATGGAACTGGTCCTATGCTCAACCCCATTTTCTTGGAGAAATGACTTCATCTCCTCAGGTACCAAATGTACACCATTATCCATGATAATCGTGTTGGGATAACCTTCCCTTTTTTAAAATGATATCTAAAAATGAAATGATGTCTTGTGAGCATATATTTTTCACCCATTGAACTTCCACCCATCTGGATAAAATGTCGATGACCACTATACAAAATGTCAAAGTTCCTTCACTCCTCACCGGACCCACAATGTCCAATCCAACACATCCCCAAGGTATGCTGTGTATGGACATAACAGTCATGGGTTCCTGTCTCAAAATGTACCCTTTGGCAGAATCCTCACATGCACAGCAATCTCGTATAATTCTCTCCACTTCCAGATCCATACCAGGCCACCAAAAAGCTTGCCTGACAAGCTGTTTAGTCTTTGTCATACCCTGATGACCCTCATGTGACAACTCTAAAATCTTTTTTCTCACTCCCATAGTTGGAAATACTTTGTCACCTCTCATAACTACATTTTTCTTAATATGCAACTCATCAAATATGTGTCTAACAGATTCTGGAATCACTCCCTTTCTGATCTCATTGCTCTTTACGCCACACAACAGCTGCTCTTTCACTTTCCCTAAAACTTCATCAGATGGCATGGCTTGCACCCATTCCTCCTCTGAAACGACCTCCTGATTGACATTGAGTATCTGTTCATCATCACTCTCATCATCTTCAATGTCATCAATCACATTGGTTAACCTGGATAAGCAATCAGCAGACGTGTCCTTGACACCAGGAACATACTCTACTTGCCAGTTATATTCCTGTAAACCAGCAACCCATTTTCTAATTCTAGAGCAAACTTTGTCTAATCCCGTTGTCATAAGAATTTCCTTAAGCTGTTTGTGATCTGACCTCACCACAAACTTTGTACCCCATATGAATTAGCGAAACCTTTCAACAGACCACTTCACGGCCAACAACTCCTTCTCAATTGTGGAATAATTCAGATTTTCCACACATTTGTTACAGAAAGTCATAATTCTATTAAAGACACGGAGGCGAAGGATTATGCTTCTCAATCTTTACTTAAAACTCGAGCAGCAAAAATAAACAAATTTATCATCAAAAAATAAACACATCCAAAACTACATTTCCCTCAATGTCTTTTGTGTGAAAGTTTCATTCTTTTGATGTCCATGAATAACAAGTCATGTGATTCCTTCCCCCAATCATCACACAACATGGGTCTCATTACGGGTATGGCGGCAGCCATGCCTGTAACACAGGCACGGCTGCCGCCAAACCCATGTTTTTACTGGCACCCCACAGTGGGGACAAATGTCGGGATTCCGACATTGACGGACCCGGTCCGTCCCCATTGCCGGGTGTCGGTGAGAAGGGACTCCTCATCCCCATGTGGCCCCATATGGCTGAACGGGAATGGGGAGCTCGGATGCACCGGCACCATTCATAACGGTGCCGGTGCATCCACGATTTGGGCTCGCTGGTGCCGCATTGCCCACCAGGTCCATCCAATCTGCTGTCACTGATATTCCTCTCTTTAGGCACAGGTGCCAACATTCTTTCGCTAGCATCACTAGCATTCTTGACCTCGTGCCTCCTAGTCTGTTTATATAATGAACTGCTGACACGTTGTCCATCTTGAGGACTACGCACCATTGTGCCCTCTCCTGAGTCCAGCATTTCACCGCAAAGGCTCCTGTTAGCAGCTCTAGGCAGTTTATGTGGAGATTTAATTCTTCTCCTGACCATTTGCCTCCTGTCGACAGATCTCCGCATCTGGCTCTGCATCCCCACCTTCTGGAATCGGACTCTATCACTAGGTCCGAGGATGAGCCAAATATTGCCATTCCATTCCAGGCATCCATGTGGTGCAACCACCATTCCAGTTCCTCTTTTGCCTCCATAGAAAGGGCTATCCTTTGCTCGTATTATGCCTCCTTCCTGAGGTGTTGTATTTTCAGTCTCTGAAGGGCCCTGTAATGTGAAGGGCCCGGAAATATCGCCTGTATTGACGAAGCTAGGTGTCCCACTATTCTCGCTAACTCTCTCTCAGGGATATCGTCTCTGAAGTTAGCCTGATCCACATCTCTTTCTTTATGTCGTTCACCTTGCTCAGAGGGAGGTTTAAGGTTCCCTGCACTGCGTCTAATCTGAAACCCAGGAATTCCATGTTCTGGTCTGCCTGTAGGTTCGACTTCTCTCAGTTTATTAGGAATCCCAGTCATTGTAACAGATCTATCGTAATATCTACCTGTTCCTTGATCAGTTCCCTGTCCTGGCACATTATACGAATGTCATCCAGGTAAATGATGAGTCTGATCCCTCTCTCTCTGAGGAAAGTCACAACCGGTTTCATCACATTTATGAAGCACCAAGGGGCCGATGCTAGTCCGAATGGTAGGCAGGTGAATTCCCACACTTGTCCTCACCAGCGAAACCTCAGAAACCTCTGTTGTTCTGCTGCCATAGGTATGGTCAGAAAGGCGTCTTTGAGATCTATTCTCGCAAGCCAATCACCCTGTTGCAAAATATCTCTCAGCAAGTGTATGCCCTCCATTTTGAAATGTCTGTAGACTGTGAACGTGTTTACTTCCCTTAAGTTTATGATCGGCCTTGTCTTGTGACGGCCTCTCACTATAAACATGTTGCTTATGAAGCTCTCTCCTATGTCTGCTACTTGTTTTATAGCATCTTTCTGTGCTAACCCTCTTATTTCTGTTTCTAGTAACTCTTCGTCTGCTGTGCTGAGCCTTAGGAACTTCGGCCATTTCTCCTGTTTTGGTAAACGTATCCAATCTATGTGGAAACCCTGTACGGTGTCTATAACCCAAGCATCTGAAGAAATTAATCTCCATTTCTCTACACATTTCGCTACTCTCCCCCCTACTGTGGGAATTTGTGATTGTGTCTCTTGCGCCTGCGCAGTTCTTCTCACTGTGTTATGCTGTTGTTGGTTTCCAGGGTGTCTCCACCCTCGCCCTCTTCCTCTTCCTCTTGACGGGAAGAATGGGTAGGTCTTCTCTCGTCCTGTTTCCAGTTATCCCTGTCACTTTGGAACCTGTTACTGTAGAAACGGCTGGAGGAGCGGCCCCTGCCTCTTCCGGCCCTGTCGAAAACCCGTCTGCCGAATACCCTCTTCAGGGAGGCTTGAGCATTGTCCATCGCCACATAAGAGTTGACAAATTTTGTTAGCTCTTTAATAAATGTATCTCCAAAGAGCTTCCCCTTCGCTGAAGCTGCTACCTCAGATGTGGCCAACTCCCTCAATTTGGGGTCAATCTTAAATAGAATTGACTTTCGCCTTTCCGCCATGATTGCGCTGTTGGCGTTACCCAGTAGACATATAGCCCTCAGGGCCCAGCCTGATAAAATGGTTGCATCGATGGGTTCACTCTTCTCTTTCCTCTCTTCTGCCATCTCTATTATCTTAGAAAGTGGTCCGACCACATCCAAAAGTCTGTCCTGACATGATCGCCAGTATCTGTCTAATCCTTTCTTTATATCCTTTGCGTATCTCCGCATGAACGTGACCATGTGGTCATCGATGTCGGGGGTTTCTGCGATCCCTTCTGGCATCTGTGGCCTTGGGCACTCGGCCCTCAAATTGTTCCTGGCTTCTCTTGCCAGCGGTGTTCTTAACCTCTTTTTTATATACGCCGCAATCTTGGACGGCGGTTCCTATTCTGAGGACCTCGGGAGTGTGTCCGGAACAAATTTGTCTCCGTCTTGCTCTTTGTCCTCTGTTCTCTTTTTCTTAGGAGCTCTCTCTTTTTATTCTTCCGAAGATATCACTTCCACCTCCTCTGATAATGGGCTATCCCAATCATCTTTGTCATACCCCTCTGAGGTATCAGAAGTGTCATCGCGCCATTTTTGTTCTTTTCTTTTTTGGCTTGTAGCCTTGCTCTTGCCCTTACTCTTTCGTGGCGAGCCTCTGGAGAACATGAGCCAGTCCTACATGACTGCCAGATGTTTGGGAACTGTGCCCCATGGATTGACTCAGTGCCTTGTAGCATCTCTCCCATGCCAGGCGGCAGCCTTTTCTGGCTCACTTGAGGCCTGCTTCCCTCACTTGAGCTAGACATGACATGGATAGGGGACAGTAATGCCACTGTATGTAATTCCAGGAGTCTTGGGTCTGTACCCATCTTAATATGCTTTTAGGGTAGATAATATCTCTTATTTGCGTGATGTAAAGCTCCTTCAAAAGGCTGTTTTGTCTTATTTGGCCACCAGGTGTCGCTAGTGTACCGTTAATACGTTCCTTTCCAGGTCTGACAAGACCTTCTTATCTCTATGCAGTCTCCGAGAGATCTGCTTTGAAATCCTCCTTTGATCTATCTTGCTCCGTGAGACCTATTCGCTTTCTCCTGTTCACACCTTTCGGGCTAACTGTCACTCCTAAGGCAGTAACTGACAAGGAGCACCGGAACCCTGAAGAGTCACTGTTGCGCTCCTCTAACTTCCATGTACGAAATCCTTTTCTATTACCCTCTTGCCGATATGCTTCGCCAAGCCTGTCAAACGCTGCACACGCTTATATGTCCATTCTTATAATAAGTTATCTTAAACATTACACACATAAGCTTTGAATTAATATAACGCTAGGTACTTAAATGGCTGCCCGAGCAGCATAGAAAGAGGAAGGAATTGAGAGTATTAAAGAGGATAAAGGACATGGTGTGTGATGATTGGGGGAAGGAATCACGTGACTTGTTATTCATGGACATCAAAAGAATGAAACTTTCACACAAAAGACATTGGGCCTCATCACGACTTCGGCGGTAACCCTTAAATCCAGCGGTTGCGCTATTACCGCCGGATTTAAGGGTCCGCCGAATTAGGGCTTTGTCGGATTTCGCCTCAGCTCTGAGCTGGGGCGAAATCCACCAAAAATGTGCGCTATTACCGCCGGCGGGAAATCCGCCGGCGGTAAGAGCGTGAAAATTCCCCATTGAGCCCAATGGGGAATGGGGCATTCCCGAATGGGCTCAATGGGGAATTACTTTACTGCCGAACTCGTGATCCGGCGCTATTAGCGCCGGGGAGTTCGGCGGTAGGGCTATTAACGCCGGCGGTAATACTGCCGGCGGTAGCGCCCAAGTCGTGATGAGGCCCTTTGTGGGAAATGTAGTTTTGGATGTGTTTATGTTTTGATGATAAGTTTGTTTAATTTATGCTGCTCGAGTTTTAAGTAAAGATTGAGAAGCATAATAGGAGCCTTCTTGTCTTGACATGGGGCCTCATCACGATTTGGGCGGTAACGCCGGCGCTATTAGCGCCGGCGCTATCTGCCCTACCGCTGAACTCCCCGGCGCTAATAGCGCCGGATCACGAGTTTGGCGGTAATGTTAATCCCCATTCCCCATTGGGCTCAATGGGGAAATTTTGTGCTAATACCGCCGGCGGATTTCCCGCCGGCGGTATGAGCGCGAATCTTTGGTGGATTTCCCCCCAGCTCAGAGCTGGGGCAAAATCCGCCGAACTCCTGATTTGGCGGACCCTTAAATCCGGCGGTAATAGCGCTACCGACGGATTTAAGGGTTACCTCCAAAGTCGTGGTGAGGCCCATAGAATTGTATTTGGCTTCCCTCAACACTCTTGAGATAAAAGCAATGGGAAATTCCACACCCTTTTCAGTCTGTGATAATACAGCCCCCAAACCATGATTACTGGCATCAGCAGTAATGATTCTTTTCTTGTTAAGATCTAAGGATTTCAAAGTGGGAGCATTGTTCAACTCTATCTTAATCTTACCAAACTCACATTCACACTGTTCATTCCACTCAAACTTCACATTCTTTTTCACCAAAGTTCTCATATTAAAAGTCTTACTCGCTAGATCAGGGATGAACTTGGCATAATACTCTGCCTTTCCCAAAAATGAAACCAGTTTGTCTTTACTAGCGGGACTGGGAAAGTTAACAATAGTGTTCACCAATTCAACTTCCGGTCTGATGCCTTTGTCTGAAATTTCATGACCGAAATACTATATGCTTATTCTATTGAATTTGCATTTGTCCCTGCTAAGGGTAAGACCAGCTCCTGTAAAAATGTCTAAAACTCTGTGAATTCTACTGTCATGTTCCTCTTGGTTCCTCCCATACACCACATCATCCTGGAAACATAAGACCCCCTCCATATGATGGAATAGATGATACATTATTCTTTGAAAAACAGCTGCAGCAGAAACAAGACCAAAGGGCATACTTTTGCATTGAAATAAACCCTGTGTCGTGATGAACGCTGTAAGATTGAGAACTGGGATGCAGTTTTATCTGGTGGTACGCAGACCTCAGGTCCAATGTACTCATTATTTTGGCATCTTTGATTGTGCCCAACATTTCTGTTATGTTGGGTAACAGATGTCTGTCTGGAATAACACAATTATTCACACATCTGAGGTCTATACACAATCTCAGTTTTCCATTTGGCTTGTGTACAATGACCAAAGGAGAAACCCATTCTGACGATTCAACTCTTTCTATTACTCCTTGTGCTTCAATTTTCTCTAATTCTTTCTTTACTGCAGTCCTGATGGTCAAAGGAACGGGTCTAACCGTTTGTACTACTGGAATCGCATCATTTTGCATTCAAATCTTATGATTGAAGTTCTTCAAAGTACCCAGTTCCTCCCTAAACACAGAATGTTGTTCCAGTGACTCAGGTCGAATTTCTTGTTCCACGGCATATACAGACTCCTCAGCACTGGGATCATACTTAGTTTTGAGCCTGCTCTGGTGTGACCAACTGAGCAGCGGTAGTCTTCCTTTTTTTGAGACATAGGGCCTCATCATGAGTTGGGCGGTAACGCCGGCGGTAATATTACCACCGGCGCTGTTAGCTCTGCCCCCAACCCCCCCGGCGCTATTAGCGGTTAGCGCTATTAGACCTTTCCTTTCGCCACTCGATCCTTAAATTTCAATACTGACCAAAACCAGACTTCTAACTCAATTATTTTTCCACCATACGCTACAGGTTTAACATCCACTCCATGCAGTGTGATCCAGGTCTTGAAATTCTCCTCGAAAAGTACCTTTGGTAATAGGGTATATTTTGCACCAGAGTCAATAACCATGGTTCCTCCCACTCAATTCTATTGTCGCCATCAGTTTTTCTAAATCCGCATCATCATCTTCAACTTCATTGACATTTGAGTCTTCTATCGAAAATGTACATTCTTCTATCTCATCACGTAGTTCATCAATGCATTCTATGTTTTCTTGTTTTGTCCAGCAACAACCAGTGAGATGTCCCTTCCTATTACATCTCTTGCACATTTCATAAATAGCAGGACAGTTTTCACTGCTCACCAAATGGTTAGTGCTGTTACATCGGTAACATTTCCTTTGAGCTTGAAACTCTTTCTTTTCTTTGAGCCTTGTTGTTTTCTTTTGTACATACATCTGATTTTTACTGAATTGCCTCTTCTTGGCTGTGTTTTTCTCTTAAGTCAACAAAACATCTTGTTCTGGCAACATCTCCTGTTTCTTGTTATCAGTTTCAGTTCCTTTCTTAAGTTCCCTCACACATTTGCTTGTATGTTCAACTTCTTTTGCAACCCTAATAACTTCCTCTAATGAAGGGTTACCTTTAGACCACAATGATTCCTTTACTTTGCTGTCATAACATTCCAGCATGAACTGGTCTCGCAACCTTTCATCCAAATTTGTTGCAAATTCACATGAGGTTGCTAAGCCCCTCAAAGAAGTGATGAATTGTTCCACTGTTTCTTCAAATTCTTTCTTTCGTTTGCCAAAATGATACCTCTCAAGAACAATACTGACAGATTTCTCATAATGGAGATCAAGTATTTTAACACACTTTTCATATTCTGAAAGTCCTACTGACTGCTCTTCTGAGAGACTGGGAAGATTCTCAAACTGCTCTTGTCCATAGTTGCCCAAACAATGTATTAAAAGGCATGTTTTCCTTTCATTAGCAACGTTTAGGCCGTGGGCGGCAAGTACATAATGTTCAAAACGTTTTTTTCACCTTTTCCAGGGTAATGCAGGCTCCCCTTTATTGTCTAGGAAATAGTGTGGAGGTGATATTCCTTGCCTTATTGCAATTTAATTCAATGACCTGTTGCAGACAGTAAAAACAATGTTTATTTACTCAGGGGTCAGGCGTTGGTGCTCTGACTTATTTCTCTTTGTCTGGGTTGGTGATGGGTTTTCCTTATCCTGCCGTTGATATCTTATTGGATTACTGTATTATCCAATGTTGTGTAATTGAATTGTGTCTTGTTGCTGCTTAATGGATATGCAATATACAGCAATACTTTGATGCAACCAATTTGTGGTTGGTTTATGAATTCTCACTCCTTGTAAACAGATAGATTTGTAATTGTTGCACTCTGTAAACGAATCTGTATACCTGATCAGCAGCTTGCTTTAAAGTCTCGTATTGATGTTGCGGTATGCGTTTGCTTTATGTTACTCTTGTTGTTATACAGTTTCACTTCGTTTGGTATCGTAACAGCGTTGCTATGTAACCAAAGTAAATTGGTTCACAAAACAAAATGGTTTTTAGGTCATTTCCTCTGATATCTGCGTCGCGCCCAACACCGCACGATTCAATCGTGGTAAGCTGTGGCTTGCGGTGTGTGCCAGTAAATCTGCTCACTAGAATGATGCTGTTTCGAATGATGCAGGTTCTATACGTATAATGATCCTTTGAAATTGTGTGGTTTTGGATCAAGCTGTAGTTTCAAAATTACCGTTGGAGTTCCCCAATTACATAACGTATATGATCAAAACGTATATGTTGAACTGAGAGCATTTGGAGCAAGCAATAGCATACACGCCTTGGCATTACTCTTACACTGCACTTCCTTTATCGCTTAGCTTATTGCAGCAGTTAATGGTGCCTTACTGTGATGAAAACAGAGACGTTGAATTTTTCAAACGTCACTCCTGTAGACAGCTTACAAGCTACAAACGTTTGTGACTTTGCACACAGTCACCGCTCGCAGCCATCGGTTTGCGTCTGTGTTCATACGCAGTTTCTTATTACAACTGTCCTATCAATTTCCTTTGCAGTGCCAATCGGGGTTCAGTACCTCATGGTTAACAGCTAATCGGTGGGCTGCCGTTTCTCTTGTTTCCTTTCTGCATATTCCATCCTAGTTGCCACTGAAATGATATTCACCAAAATGAACCACGACTGTTTCTAGAAAATACCAAATTCAAGTTACAATGGAGCTATATTGCTAACCGTTGTGGACGAGATTGGTTAATATTGATAATTGATACAGCAAAAGAAACAGCAACCAAAATAGAAATCAATTTAAAAAAGCTATAAAACGATATTAAAAAACTTATTGCGTTAGATGTTCTCAAGAACAGATTAGAAGAAATCGAAAAAGAAATGAAAGATTTCAAACAAACTAACACACTAGAAAGAATACAAAGATTAAAAAAAAACCTAAGCAGATATTCTCATGAAAAGGCATTTCCGTATACACAAGATGGTTATAAACCATCAACGGGACAAACACAAGGACAAACACGCCAAAATAGACGAGTAAATCTATCTTTCTATGAACCCACTTCTATTGAAAAACAACTATTAAATAAAGGCCTAGGATATGTTATCTCCAATAAACATGACCCTTTTGTATTTCGCACTGACTTCTTTAAATTCATGAGAAAAATTAGACTCAAAGAATTTTTCGCGAATTTACCCGAAAATTCGAATTTGAGTATGACTAATCACTCAGGACTCAAGAATCCTTCTACTTTCTATCCTCCAACTTATGCTCTTTCGCCCGAGTCAATCTTGTTTGAGAAAAGAGTTTTAACAGAAGTCAGTAAACTTGAAAAACTAGAAATACCTATGTACCAAAATCTAACCACACTAGAAAAAGAAGCTATGGAGTCACTAGCATCGAATGAAGATATTATAATCAAAAGAGGGGATAAAGGGGGAGCTATAGTTATGCTAAGAAAAAAAGACTACATAGAAGAATGCTAGAGACAACTTGATAACACAGAATACTCTACTAAACTATTAACTGATCCAACTAATGAACTAAAAAGTTTAATTGACTTGAAAACAACTAAAGCTCATGAGAGATGCTGGCTCAGTAAACAAGAATGGCTTTTTCGCAATAACCCTGAACCAACTATTCCAAAATTCTATTGTCTACCGAAAATACACAAGTCCTTAGTAAAACCACCAGGTAGACCAATAGTTTTAGGGATTAACTCAATTCTTGAGCCCCTGTCTAAATTCACTGACCATTATTTAAAAGGCTATGTGGTTAATATGAAATCCTATTTAAAAGACACAAAAGAAGTGATAAAGAAGTATGAAAACTTACCTTACGATCCAGAGAGCTCCTATCTAATAGGCCTAGATATAGTCTCCCTATATACAAACATTCCCCAACAGGCGACTTTGGAAACTATCGAAGAAATACTGCTCACCAGACTAGACAACGATCCAGTTCCTAGCTTGTTTATTCTGTGGTGTATAGAAGTAGCCCTGACTCGAAATTACTTTGAATTCTCAGGCATATTCTTTCAACAAATCGAAAGAACGGCCATTGGAGCCACTATGGCACCCAGTTTAGCAAATGTATTTGTTGAATATTTTGAGAAAAAATGTATTTACACACAGAACACGTTCTCGCCCAACATATTATCGTGGGCGAGATACATTGATGATGTCTTCATGTTATGGACAAGCACAGCAGAAAAAGCACAAGACTTGCTACTAGTGAAACCATTCCCTAAAACAACCGAAAAAAAATTCTCCTATATTATGAAAGTCATAATGTTAAACATTTAAGAGACAATTTACCCTATGGTCATTTTGTGCGCCTTACGAGAAACAGCAGTCGCACAACAGCATTTGAAGAAGTGGCAAAGATTTTAACATCCAAATTGAAACAAAGGGGCTACCCAAAAAAACGGATAAAAAAATCAGCAAAAAGAGCAGCGAATAATAATCGAGATGCACTTCTAGAAGAGAAAACTAAACAGCCTCAAAGAGATCAATTAGTATGTGTGAACACATTTACTAACCTCAGTCTGAGAATTAGCCAAATTGTAAAAAAAATTGGAACATTTTTCAAGATTCTAATTCAGAAGTACCTATACCAATGTTTGCTTATAAAAAATCCATCACCATCGGAAATCAGGTAAGCAGTAGCAAACTAAGAGAAAAAATACCAACTACTAACAGCCTGACCCGCTCCTGGGGCCTTGCATTAATAAATGGACACTATCCATGTGGGCACTGTGCAGTATGTAAACTGACAGAAAAAAACTAAAGAAGTCAACATAGGCCTTTCGAAACCGTGGCAACAAAAACAGATGACAAACTGTAAATGAGAATATGTGATCTACATGATCACATGCCCATGTAATAAATACTACATAGGAAAAACTAACAGAAAGGTAAAAGTAAGAATGCTTGAACACAAGAGTTGCTTAAAAAACAAGGTTCTAACAGCTCCATTAGTTAAACATTTCATTGAAAACAATCATCATTTTGAAAGTTTTAAATGGACAGTACTCCTGCTGGCAGTACAGGGCAGTAACCACAACATTAAGAGCAACATATTATTCGAAAAAGAACAAAGATTAATCTTTATGACAAAAAGTGATAAAGAAGGGCTAAATGAATCTATGGAATGGTTAAAAATCTGAGTTCTATGCCCAGTGAGAGACTCAACCATGAGAGAATATTTGAAGTCCGCAGAACTAAGAATAAAAAAAATGGCAATAACCGCTCAGGTGCTTAATAAACAACTTAAGTATGAAGTTTTATAGTCCAAAAAAACTGAATACACCCGAGTCGAGATAAAAAATCTGTTTTTCCACCCAAAAGATCTACGCTGCACTAATCAAATGGTTAGTTTGGGCAAGCAACGACAATCACTAAAAAAGGATTAGAACTCTGATAACTAGAACCTCCCAAGATGGCGCCCGTATACGACGCATAACTGGCGTCTTCCGGCATTGAATCGGAAATCAGTTACACTAAAGGAGCCCTACTAACAGAAAGCTCAAGACGGGAAACAAGACCAACCGAGCGAGACTATATCGCTGCGAGCACTCAAAAGAGACCGCGCTGAAACCACAGGTAAGCGGGAGCCTTTACCTAAACGCCGGATAGAGGTTTTTTAAAAGCCATAGATTATTGCCAAAGAGAGATGACAAAAACATACAAAAAATATTCCAAACAACTACAGAGATGTAGAATTATAAATACATCCGGACTATTTAAAATTCTGAACAATTTTTTTAAAAAACTGTCATTACAAAACGGTCATTGACCATAGTCTATGTATGATTTGTTCACTGACAGATTTACACTAGTATATCTGTGACCACGGGTATAGATACCTGAACCAACTGAACAAAAGAGACCCAGATTTACCAGACTCATCACACGGAGGTAAGAAATTCTAGCCCCAAAAAGAAACAATACGTTTCCAAACAATCTAGCAGAGTCAACAAAGAAACCAGTTTAGCAAAAGTTTTTTTTGTAAAAAGAACTGCCACTTTATATATCTGACTAATGGTCATATATTGTGAACCTATGAATAAGCATTTCCAGAGTACTGATATGGATAACCTGGCCGTTTCCACTGATCCTTCTATTTTTAAGAATTTTTTCATAGGAACCCATAGAAGAAATTGTCTTCTTATTAGAAAACTGTCCAACTATTGTAGGCGTTTCTCCTTCCTTAGAGGGCTCTACTACACATGGGAATTCAGGTAAATTTGGTTTAACACTGAAATTTGCCCATACACATTCATAGTGTTTAAAGAATACGAGCACAAGTGCTGATCTTGTTCCTTTTGGTTTTTTCTCAACAGTTACCCTTCTTAATACTGAATGAAGCCTCATTAAAAGAAGATTTTTATAACAGCAATGCATTTACTCTAAAAATTCACTATTGATTACTCCTGAAGAAAGTCACACTACCATCGAGAGGACTGAAACATGTCGTGTCTATAGTCTAGAATTAATACTAGACTATTCTTAATTACCTAGAGATTGTAAAGGATCTAAAACTGTGTCCTAATAGGATTTGTCCTATAGACCGATCCATTTACCAACAAGAGATATACATTTGCTTTTTATCTGTGTTTTAAGAATTATTGTATGTGTGTGCTTTGTCTTTGTTAGAATCTATTCTATTTCTAGAGTGTGATGATGAATGTAAGGAACTTTTCTCCATTTTATGAGACATTTTATGCTGAAATTATTAAAATAAATATATTTTTGTGAAATACGCATGTAATTCATCGTAATAGGGTATAACTTTTTACCAAAACCTTTCTCCTACCTTTCTCTATAGTAACTATTTGTCTCTCCCAAAACCAAGGTAGGTATCCACTCCATACAAGCAAAGGATTTTGGGATCTCCCCCATTAGTCTTATATGATACTCGCCACACCATATATATTTGTTGTAGGTGGTTTATTGAGTATAAAGGTTAGCCCAACGGCTGTGCCAGTAACTGCACAGCAAACTGAAATCACAACATTCTTTCAGAGCACCTTTACCATTCACATTCTACGTTCCATGTTCCACAGCTGCTCCGATGATGAGCTGTGGAACACAGAACCCATCCTGTAGTCTACAATAAGACATTACAAGTTCCAAATGATGGGTGCGTGGTAAGAGGATTGTAAGCGTGACCTCTCTTTGTGTGTGAGTTGGGATTCAAGCCGGGGGTCGATGTGCTGCGTAAGGAGCGTGTGCCACCAGGTATGTGGAGCTTAGCCACCAGGCACACTGGTGTGCTGCTCGTGACTGCTTTGAAGGTGATAGATGCAGTCTTTAACAGTATCCTGGCGAGGAAGCCAATGTAGTATGCCTAGGACGGGGGTGATTCATTCCAGTGTCCAGCACCTGTAGTAACACATTCTGGAGCTTGGTGGTCTGCTTTTAGTGGAGCCAAGTGAGCAGCTGGTTAGCCCATTAGGAGGCTATTTGCCCCATTGATGTACGAGACCAGAAGGCCCTGCACTACTTTCCTGAAGTCCTGCGGTATGATGAAGGGTTGGATTTTACAAAGGGTGGAGATTTGGGGCCAGGCCATTGGAGACTTCTTGTCTATGTGTTTCTGAAAGGACAAACTGTGCTCAATGGGGAAGCCTAAGGATTTTGCATAATCTGTCACTCCAGATACAAAACCAATATTAGCAGATGGCGTTCTGTGAAGGGATTTGACCACCCTGTTGATCTACTCCGTAGCTGTACACAGCAAATGAGAGTATGTTGTGGATGGCAACGCTATACGAACCTTCTGTCCCATGTCAGGCTTCTAGGGGCATATAATTGAGCTACAGTTGGACAATTTGTTGTTTAGCGGGGTGAGGGGGTAACTACTGGGTTAGGTGTGTGGTAGGTAGTGTGAGAAACACAATGGTATTCTCACTCCTTGACCCCTTGGATCCTCTGCACAGGTGGCCATGGAAAGGCCATCAGTATTTGATCCTCACCCTGAGTTAGAGAAGCGAGGGAGGATTCTCTCGGTGGAGGGTCCCTGGGGACTGGAAGTGGGGTACCCTCGGACGAGACATGGTATCCCCCTTTTATAATTAGTGACCAACCCAACCCTTCTCCCATTTTCCTAGGCTGTTATGAGCCAGTTCCCCTTATTTCTCCCCATGTAACACTTGAAAGTACTTGGACGAAGAAGTGGCAACTTAGAACAATGAGGATCACACTCTTTCACCACTCTGGTACTGGGACGAGGAAGATGACTGCTGAGAGATGTAAAGGTCAGGCACGTCCCGTTGATTGTGGTCAGGCAGGGCTGATTGGACATACACACCTGCCTAGACACAGACTTGGGGGCACTGAATTAACAGTAAACAGGGTAATGTCCTAACTGTTCTATCACAAAAAGGTGGGCAAAGCACAACTGTGTATAATTATCCTGCAGCACAGGAGTTCTTCCTCAGAAAGCAACTGGCTTTTGGAGGACAGAGTTGTTGGTGAAGACAGAAGGATAGATCTATTTTCTTACTACACCTGCCTAATCCCAGTCTAATACTGGTGGACCGCTTGTCCAATAGGGACAGGAAAAGAAGATAAAGAGAACATATTTTAAATAAATGTTCACAATCAAGGAGATTGTTTGAACCCTGTCTGTCCTGGGCCACTGTCATCCATGTGTGTGGATACATGAGAAGAAGTGTTCAAAAAGAACACCTATGGCATAACAACAGCCGTCTGATCTGGGTACATAACAGTTTAATATCCCGTAGACTAACTGAAATATCCTAGGGGTAACGGAGGATAAAACAGCAAAACCCAAACAGGAATAGTGTGCCAAAGAGAGTGGCAAGGCCTGTTGGGAAAGACAACGCCACACTTTCTGTCCTAGGGTACTTAATATAAGACAGAGCATGCAGAGAGTAAAAGGGTTGCTCAACATGTAGGTAGGTTTCTTTTGGCCTCCACAGTGTAGCAACCACTGTCTACCGGTTTCAGTGGTACAGGTGTTGATATGACCACTTTCTTCAGGACAATCTTCGATGCTTAGTGGTGCAGTTAGACATTCAGTAACCAGAGTAAGTGTGGGTTATACTTTATCACACTTCTATTGCCTTGGACTGGAAAGCTCGAGAGAGGAACCTAAGGACAGACAAACATAGTCCAGGGTCACTTCCTGCTGCAGCTCCAAGTAGATTGGCTTAAGAAAATGCAAACGATTCCATTAACTTCTTGCAAGTACGGTGTCTAATTGAGACATGCACAGTGTACACATGTAACACAAAATGCGGATATGGTAGGTCCATTGAGCAAATATCTTGGGGAACAGATCATTCTGACAATGCATTCTATATAAAGAGAGGGAGCACTAACCTTGCGTTATCTCTAGCCAGGGACAATGATAAGAGTGGGAAGAATAAAGTTCTTCTGTCAATGTGCAATTGTACCGGCCTCTGTTTGCTCCCACTGTGGAGGAAGACAGAATGGGCGTGTCAATAGTCACCATGTCGGGCACGCATGTATTTATTGCAAACTCGATGTTTCAATTAAACAATGTGTAAGTAAGCAGTCGGTTTCAATGTAACTCAGGGTTTAAAAAAACAAATGAATACGCCCCGAGAAAGGGCGAGCTCACTGTCTCGTTCGGAAACACAGAGGGTAGGCAGTCGCCTAATTACATCAATGCGTGGGGGGAGTGAGGGAGTCCAGCGTATTAATTAGCGGGTCCAATCTCTCCTAGTAGGTTAGCAAGTTCAATACAGACGTAGCGCGATGCCTAGACCCGTGTATGGAGCAGGGCATGCCACGCTGCCGTTTTACACTGCAATGATGCAATGGGGAGCAAGGCGCACTAGACAAGAAGTCTGGGGGTATAATGGAGCTGGGGAGCAAGGCAGACTAGACAAGAAGTCTGGGGGTATAATGGAGCTGGGGAGCAAGGCAGACTAGACAAGAAGTCTGGGGGTATAATGGAGCTGGGGAGCAAGGCGCACTAGACAAGAAGTCTGGGGGTATAATGGAGCTGGGGAGCAAGGCACATTAGACAAGATGTCTGGCGGTATAATGGAGCTGGAGTCAAGGCGCACTAGACAAGATGCCTGGGGGTATAATGGAGCTGGGGAGCAAGGCGCACTAGACAAGATGTCTGGGGGTATAATGGAGCTGGGGAGCTGGGGAGCAAGGCGCACTAGACAAGATGTCTGGGGGTATAATGGAGCTGGGGAGCAAGGCGCACTGGAGCTGGGGAGCAAGGCGCACTAGACAAGATGTCTGGGGGTATAATGGAGCTGGGGAGCAAGGCGCACCAGACAAGATGTCTGGGGGTATAATGGAGCTGGGGAGCAAGGCGCACCAGACAAGATGTCTGGGGGTATAATGGAGCTGGGGAGCAAGGCGCACCAGACAAGATGTCTGGGGGTATAATGGAGCTGGGGAGCAAGGCACACCAGACAAGATGTCTGGGGGTATAATGGAGCTGGGGAGCAAGGCAGACTAGACAAGATGTCTGGGGGTATAATGGAGCTGGGGAGCAAGGCAGACTAGACAAGATGTCTGGGGGTATAATGGATCTGGGGAGCAAGGCACACTAGACAAGATGTCTGGGGGTATAATGGAGCTGGGGAGCAATGCACACTAGACAAGATGTCTGGGGGTATAATGGAGCTGGGGAGCAAGGCACACTAGACAAGATGTCTGGGGGTATAATGGATCTGGGGAGCAAGGCACACTAGACAAGATGTCTGGGGGTATAATGGAGCTGGGGAGCAAGGCACACTGGACAAGATGTCTGGGGGTATAATGGAGCTGGGGAGCAATGCACACTAGACAAGATGTCTGGGGGTATAATGGAGCTGGGGAGCTGGGGAGCAAGGCGCACTAGACAAGATGTCTGGGGGTATAATGGAGCTGGGGAGCAAGGCGCACTAGACAAGATGTCTGGGGGTATAATGGAGCTGGGGAGCGAGGCGCACCAGACAAGATGTCTGGGGGTATAATAGAGCTGGGGAGCAAGGCGCACCAGACAAGATGTCTGGGGGTATAATGGAGCTGGGGAGCAAGGCGCACCAGACAAGATGTCTGGGGGTATAATGGAGCTGGGGAGCAAGGCACACTAGACAAGATGTCTGGGGGTATAATGGAGCTGGGGAGCAAGGCACACTAGACAAGATGTCTGGGGGTATAATGGAGCTGGGGTCAAGGCAGACTAGACAAGATGTCTGGGGGTATAATGGAGCTGGGGAGCAAGGCACACTAGACAAGATGTCTGGGGGTATAATGGATCTGGGGAGCAAGGCACACTAGACAAGATGTCTGGGGGTATAATGGAGCTGGGGAGCAATGCACACTGGACAAGATGTCTGGGGGTATAATGGAGCTGGGGAGCAAGGCACACTGGACAAGATGTCTGGGGGTATAATGGAGCTGGGGAGCAAGGCACACTGGAAAAGATGTCTGGGGGTATAATGGAGCTGGGGAGCAAGGCACACTGGACAAGATGTCTGGGGTATAATGGAGCTGGGGAGCAAGGCACACTGGACAAGATGTCTGGGGGTATAGTGGAGCTGGGGAGCAAGGCACACCAGACAAGATGTCTGGGGGTATAGTGGAGCTGGGGAGCAAGGCACACCAGACAAGATGTCTGGGGGTATAATGGAGCTGGGGAGCAAGGCAGACTAGACAAGATGTCTGGGGGTATAATGGAGTTGGGGTCAAGGCAGACTAGACAAGATGTCTGGGGGTATAATGGAGCTGGGGAGCAAGGCGCACTAGACAAGATGTCTGGGGTATAATGGAGCTGGGGAGCAAGGCGCACTAGACAAGATGTCTGGGGTATAATGGAGCTGGGGAGCAAGGCGCACTAGACAAGATGTCTGGGGGTATAATGGAGCTGGGGAGCAAGGCGCACTAGACAAGATGTCTGGGGGTATAAAGGAGCTGGGGAGCAAGGCGCACTAGACAAGATGTCTGGGGAGCAAGGCGCACTAGACAAGATGTCTGGGGGTATAATGGAGCTGGGGAGCAAGGCGCACTAGACAAGATGTCTGGGGTATAATGGAGCTGGGGAGCAAGGCGCACTAGACAAGATGTCTGGGGTATAATGGAGCTGGGGAGCAAGGTGCACTAGACAAGATGTCTGGGGGTATAATGGAGCTGGGGAGCAAGGCGCACTAGACAAGATGTCTGGGGGTATAATGGAGCTGGGGAGCAAGGCGCACTAGACAAGATGTCTGGGGGTATAATGGAGCTGGGGAGCAAGGCACACTAGACAAGATGTCTGGGGGTATAATGGAGCTGGGGAGCAAGGCACACCAGACAAGATGTCTGGGGGTATAATGGAGCTGGGGAGCAAGGCACACTAGACAAGATGTCTGGGGGTATAATGGAGCTGGGGAGCAAGGCACACTAGACAAGATGTCTGGGGGTATAATGGAGCTGGGGAGCAAGGCACACCAGACAAGATGTCGGGGTGTAATGGAGGTGGGGAGCAAGGCAGACTAGACAAGATGTCTGGGGGTATAATGGAGCTGGGGTCAAGGCACACTAGACAAGATGTCTGGGGGTACAATGGAGCTGGTGAGCAAGGCAGACTAGACAAGATGTCTGGGGGTATAATGGAGCTGGGGAGCAAGGCACACTAGACAAGATGTCTGGGGTATAATGGAGCTGGGGAGCAAGGCAGACTAGACAAGATGTCTGGGGAATGATGGAGCTGGGGAGCAAGCACACTAGACAAGATGTCTGGGGTATAATGGAGCTGGGGAGCAAGGCAGACTAGACAAGATGTCTGGGGGTATAATGGAGCTGGGGTCAAGGCACACTAGACAAGATGTCTGGGGGTATAATGGAGCTGGTGAGCAAGGCAGACTAGACAAGATGTCTGGGGGTATAATGGAGCTGGGGAGCAAGGCACACTAGACAAGATGTCTGGCGGTATAATGGAGCTGGGGAGAAAGGCACACTAGACAAGATGTCTGGGGGTATAATGGAGCTGGGGAGCAAGGCACACTAGACAAGATGTCTGGGGTATAATGGAGCTGGGGAGCAAGGCACACTAGACAAGATGTCTGGGGGTATAACGGTGCTGGGGAGCAAGGCACACTAGACAAGATGTCTGGGGTTTAATGGAGCTGGGGAGGAAGGCACACTAGACAAGATGTCTGGGGGTATAATGGAGCTGGGGAGCAAGGCACACTAGACAAGATGTCTGGGGGTATAATGGAGCTGGGGAGCAAGGCACACTAGACAAGATGTCTGTGGGTATAATGGAGCTGGGGAACAAGGCACACTGGACAAGATGTCTGGGGGTATAATGGAGCTGGGGAGCAAAGGCACACCGGACAAGATGTCTGGGGTTATAATGGAGCTGGGGAGCAAGGCACACCAGACAAGATGTCTGGGGGTATAATGGAGCTGGGGAGCAAGGCACACCAGACAAGATGTCTGGGGGTATAAGGGAGCTGGGGAGCAAGGCACACCAGACAAGATGTCTGGGGGTATAAGGGATCTGGGGAGCAAGGCACACCAGACAAGATGTCTGGGGGTATAATGGAGCCGGGGAGCAAGGCACACCAGACAAGATGTCTGGGGGTATAAGGGAGCTGGGGAGCAAGGCACACACACTAGACAAGATGTCTGGGGGTATAATGACGCAGCTATGCTTTGTCCATCGTGACGGACCGGCGTTCTGCTGGGTGGATCAGGAAATATATATATACAGTATGGTGTATTCTAATTACTGTGAGGTCCTCGCAGTGATGGATCACATGAGCAGGTCACGCGTCCCTGCCCGGTCACGTTTCCGTAGCGACAGACTCTACCCGGAATTAACGGCGGTCACACAGCCGCATGAAAGGGAGACCTAAAGTGAAGGTCAAGCAAATCAGGCACTACGTGTCTCAAGAGTTTCAACCATACTTTGATGTGTACCTGTTCGTAGGAGCCCAAAGCACAACATAGTGCTGTGCATATTGTGACCTGTAGGCCCTCATCTCCAAAGATGGAGGTCCATTCTATGTGCACAAAGGATATAGGAATCCCAGTGTATTATTGTTTGGTGGCAAATAACATTTGATGCACAATAAACAGGCGAATAGCCTATGAAAGTATCAGCGCTACATATCAGGAATGCAAACGTTATCTATTCTATTAATGACAGTGTCATTCAGGGAATGGACTCATTCAGACTGTTCCGATCCGTCCTCAGGCGAAATACCCAGTTCTTCTCACGTTTAAGTAGCATACTGGCAATGTCTCCTCCTCTTCTTGGACATGTAACACTTTCGATAATGTTCCATTCAATCTCATGGGTATTATGTCTCTCTTGTAGGAAATGTGCATCAAGGGGTGCGTTTTCACGCTTCGTCCTGATGCAGGACATGTGCTCCTGCATCCGTTTTTTCACAGGTCTACTGGTCATCCCTACGTACATGAGGTGGCAATGGCATTTTATTAGATAGATGACATTGGTCAAAGAGTTTTGTCTCCAATGCGTTCTCAGGCCAAGTTCCAGTGTTTTTGCACGTGAGGTCAGATTGCAAACGTTGCTGTGGCCACATGTTGAGTGTCCCAATGGCGGTGTAGCATCCCAGAGTGTGCTTTGTTGTGTGTTGGTATCCAGCGCTTGGAAGGAATGTACCAAGGTGTCTCGAAGATTCTTTCTCTTTTTTATAGCAAACCTTGGAGTGGGTAGGTTCACAGGTCTCACATTCAGAATGGGCCAGAGTTTTAGGATTCCTTTTTTATTATGTTAATTTTACTTGAATAGCCAAATACTACAGTAATGGTTTGGGGTCCTTGCGGTCGTACCTGTTGCTGCAGGGTTACGTCATGCAGAATGTTTCTGGCCCGTTTCCTTGCTTGTCTGATCATTTTGTTAGGATATCCTCTCTCAAGGAGGTGTTTGTACTTGCCGATACTAATGTCAAACTAGCCTATCTTGATTGCCTAGAACCCAATGCTAATATCGAACTAGCCTATCTTGATTGCCTAGAACCCAATGCTAATGTTGAACTAGCCTATTCTGTTGACTAGAACTAGCCTAGGCCCAATCCACTGTTTTTACTCGCCTACGCTAATATCGAACGAGCCTATCTTGTAGCTGGTTCTTGTTGCCCAGAACCAGCCCTGGCCCCTCCTATGGAGTATACCTGCATTGCTATTATCACTCTAGATCATCCTGCACTTTAGCCCACGAGTTGCTTATACTCACCTTCCTGCAGTATTCAACAAGCTGCCACTGTCGACCAGCTAACCACAGACTCTATAGCGCCAGTGCTGAATTATGTACACCAGAAAGACCCAGCGGAACACTCTACTACTGATCCTACTCTGCATCTACACAATAATGTCCCAAATCAGGTTCTCACCCTGCCCCCTACAAGACAAAAACAATAGACTCTGAGCCAGACTACCCCGTCTTTACAAGCCTAAGACCAACAGCAACATTAATTTAAACCCCCACCTTAACTACAACACCACTGCCCCAGCTCAGGAATCGATGTCCTGATCAGATCAGGAGGCCCTGCCTAAAACACTGAACTGCGCTTACCCCCCTTCCTTGATAATCCAAACCGGGACCCACCAATCCCCAAGAGCCTAATAACACCACCACTATCTCTGGAGCTCTCATCAATGCAAAACCGCAGACATATTATCCACTGATAACCTAGACATCCTAACAGACACTGAATCTTGGTTACGCGACGCAGCAGGCCTTGACCTTATGCTATCAAATCCAGATAATTATCAGATACTCAGAGTGGACAGACCCAATGCCAGAGGAGGCGGATTAGCTATTATAGCAAAAACCAACCTCGCCGTAAGAGTCCTAACTCCACCACCAATTAAATCCTATGAAATACTCACGGCCAAACTACCTATATCTAGCAGCCGCACGTTAACTATCTACCTGTTATAAAGACCTCCAGGACCTATTGGCACCCCTGAGGAGGACCTATCTAGTCTGCTGGCCAACAATACCAAAGAGTCCTTGCAGATCTTAATGTTGGGTGATTTCAATTTGGGCTTTAATGACCCAGAGGACAAACATGCTCAGACAGTAGCGTCTATCCTTTCTGATCACCGACTTACCCAAAAAGTCCTCGCCCCGACTCATGTCAAAGGAAGGACCCTCGATTGGGTCGCCAACTTGAACTGCATCACCTCTATCAACAAAATAACCCTGCAACTATGGACAGACCGCCATCTAATCGGTTTCTCCTCCACAATAGATAAACAAACTCTGAAAGTCACAGTTATGGCGCCTCCCCTTCCTACCAGATGTAAAAACAACATCACGCCAGACAAGCTATTACCTGACCTCCTCCTTTCCCTCAACTCCTTACCAAGCAACTCTGACCCCAACTTCCTAGTGAAGGCCTTCAACAACACCATGACCAAGGCTCTTAATATTATTGCACCAGTCAAACTTCGCAAAAGTAAACAGAAGGCTCAACTTAATGCCTCAAAAAAGAAAACTACAAGCCCTATGGCGACATACCCCTTCAGATGAGAACAAAGCACAACTAACTGACTTGTACAAAAAAGAAAGAAGTCACACCAAAAAAGACCTCTTCAATGAAAGAATCTCCAACACTATGGAGCTATTCTCTATCCTCCGGAACTGGACGCACCTTTCCCCCGACAGACAATGCACCAAAGGACAAACAATGGTGCACCAGCATTCAGAATGCCCTGACAAACAAAATAACACCACTCCAAATCAAAATAGCTAACAGAAAAGCCTCCTTGCTCCCCACTGAGTCGCAACCTACTTCACCTACTGAAGCTACCAGCACCCTCACACCATTCAGATTCACTGAAATCTCTATCCAGGAAACTGAGAAAATGATATTATCTCTGAAGCCATAAAACTGCCAGGGCGACAACTTCCCGGCACAAATAATCAAAGATGCAGCAAGAGACCTAATGCCGTTCATATCAAAATGAATCAATGCCTCCTTCAAGACTAACACCCTCCCAAGCAACCTCAAAGAGTCCTGGGTTTTACCTCTGCTTAAGAAACAGACCCTAGACCCGTCCATCTCTACAAACTACAGACCCATTACCACAGTACCCTTCCTCCTTAAAATAATAGCAGAGCAGCATACCTGCAAATTCAGAACTACCTTGAAGCAAACCGCCTACTAGGCTCCCGCCAACCGGATTCAGGCCACAACACAGCACAGAAACAGCATTAATTGATCTAAAGACATACATTGATGAGCTTAAGGACAAAGGCAAAAGAGCCATGCTACTCCTCCTCGACCTGTCGGCAGCCTTCGACTTGGGGGACCACGCAGTTATAGGTAAACACCTAGTGTCGGCAGCTCACTTCTCGAGTGATGCTATAGCCTGGGTCCAGTCCTTCCTAGCAAACAGAACGATGAGAGTCTTTTCCCCTTCGGCATCGGCAGACCCGATCCAGACCACATGTGGCGTTCCACAAGGATCCTGTGTCTTGCCGACTATGTATAAAACTATTGTCAAGCCCCTAATCGATAAATTGGACAGACTGGGTGTCACCTACACAAATTATGCAGATGACACCCAGATCCTCATTCCCCTTTCTGGCAATTTTGACAAGGATACAGCCTTTGTAAATAAAATATACCTCCTCATTCAGGCATGGAAGGCATCACATGGCCTCTGCCTGAATGACCATAAAACGGAGATCCTGATTCTTGGCTCTGATGCCAACCTAAAAAACTGAGCTCCAACTATGCCTCATTCAATATTGAACGGCAACATAATCAAAGTAGTGACCCAGGTAAAAATGCTAGGGTTCTACCTCGACTCCACCCTAACCTTAAGGAAGCAGGTCAACTCCATGGCATCACCTACTGCCTACACCTGCAAACTTGTTAGGGCATGCAGACCATTTTTAACCAAAGCCATCTGCATCACCCTCGCCAATGCATTAATAATTTCAAAACTGGACTACTTTAACACCCTATACCTAGGAGCCAACAAATACATCCTCGATAAAATACAAACATTACAAAATAACACCCTGATTGCAGCTCTGAATATACCAAAGAGAGTGTTAGGGAGAATTCTCATTCAATGGCTAATTTCCCTTACCTATAGAGTCCCCCAGCAGCTTTGCTGGATTTGAAGGGTTTATTCCTTTTTACCTGCTAAGAGTGAGACTCTTTCTTCCCACTCTTAGGCATCTTTGCTATGTGTGTTCTAGGCTATTTTTGTGTTTAATGCCTATGGGATCTTTTCTCTCACCCATAGGAACCATCTTTATGCACATGTGTTACACAGCACCCTCAGTACAGTGACACAGGGGTGTCGTAGCGACCCCCAAACATAGACTCCATACCCTGGGACTGACTACTGTCTCCCAGGGCATGTAAAGTCCCCATTGACTTTACTAGTCAATCTCTCTGAACTAAACCAGTACAACCCATCTTAATATGGAAGTACTGGAAGGGGTTAATAGTTTTTCCCCTATGTTCATTTTCGAGAGGGTACCTTAAAGTCTCCCTCTGCAAAGTTTCTGGCTGGTGGTAGTGGTTACTACCTTTTATATTCGACCGCAAATATTTCCCTATCGGATTTTCCCATTGTTCGAGGCTACCACTTTTACTGACAGCCTCTAACATACTGCCGGTTTATTTTATTATTAACTTTACTCCGGTAAGTTTTATTTGCCAGAACTTTGATATAAATTCTTTCTCGTGTCTTACTCTAAACTCCTAACCCAGGTCGGGTGTCCTTTGTTCGCTCTTTTGGCAGGCTTCTGCCAAGAAGCCCTCCTTTCGGCACCTCTGAGTCTGTGGTGGGTCTGTTGTTTGAGAGGGGGAGTAGAACCCCTGGACAGAGTTGCCACAGCAACTCAGGTCGCACTCTAACCTGATAGGCTGGAGGGTCTCCCGCCAAGAAGACCACTCCACTATGTGAGTGATAGCTAGGCTGTATGGATGGGTCTCTTTCTGCATAAAAGCAGGGTCTTGAGGACTGGAAGAGCAAGACGTCGCCACTGGAACTACGGAACCGAAAGACATCTTCAGCATCTACACCACCAGTGAATCCCTGACGGATCGTCTCACCACTTTTCTTCCACACGACGAGAGGAGATCGCCAATCGCTTCCTCGGACCTGCCTTGGTCGAATCGACAGTGCACAGCACTTGGAGACCGGATAGACAGGCAGCTATCGACCCGGACCGCGATTAAAAGGAACGTACCTTTTAAACTTTGTTTGGCAGCACCGCGGCTTATTTCTTCCCTGGGTAGTGCAGCGACTCGAACCTTCCTCCACGACGAGAGCCTCTCTTCCTCTGCTGGACCCCTCGACCTGCAAGAATTACCAGGAACAACCGCCACTGCAGGAGCCACTTCTTCACGTTTAAGGTACATTGTTCCGCCAGGCCGCCCTTTCTTCATGGTAGCCCCAAAGGTGTTTTAAATCCTTTGACTACTTGTTGGGTTGGCAGCCCCCTCTTTTAACATTGTCTTTCGCCCGCATCTACCTCTTCAATATGTTTCTACTAAAGACTTGACTGCAGCTAAAAGAACATTTCTGCTCCTAAGCTCTTGGTCCTGTACCACTGACTCTGGCTCAGGCCTATTGACTTTGGCTGATTTGTTAGATCTGCTCTCACTAGATTGGTTTTTAATATGAAATGTGTTGATGCACCTAAACCTTCTAAACCCCTCTTCCTTCCTACTGTTTTAACTTGTGGAGTGCCATTTTGCTCAGTTTTCATTCACTTATCTTTCTGCTAAAGTGTTACTGTGCATTACTTGTTCACAAAACTTCAGAGAAGTGTTGCTAGGGGGTATCTGAAGATATTTCGATTAACTTGTGCTTTCCCTTCCTTTCGTCACATTGCTAGTGTGCCATTTGTAGTTGGTTTTCATGGGCCGTTTTGCTCAGTTTTCACTCTACCGCAAACATGTCTACAATTGAATAGGGAGTTGTATTTATTTTTCCTTGATTGAACTTACCTTACTTTATTAACTGTGATCCATGTGTTTGAATTAGATGTGTAAAAATAAATATATATTCTCTTTTTGATACAAACTTTGGTCAGTGTTTCCTTGTCCCACAGTACTGTAGTGCCTATTGTGTAAACCCTGAATACTGCTCATCTCCCTCTTGAGATAAGTCTGACTGCTCAGCCACAACTATCAACTAAATCTTTGTGGTACAGACTGATACCAAAGGGGATTTATTGCTCTCACCTGTAGTCCTAATATGGGGTAGTGCTCCCTAAGGGAACTGCACTGGATTCTGCCTAACACTGGTGTACAACGGTGAGGATAAAGTATTGGATTTACATTTTAGTGTGCTGCTAGTACCTTGGTGCAACTAACCACAAGGTTAACAATCACAAAAAGTTATTTTAACAAAATCAAGAATGGAAAGTTATAGTCAGGAGACTCTCCTTGCAAAAACTGCTGATTATCTTAAAGATTTGTGCAGACAGAAAGGTCTTCCTGTCAAAGGCAAGAAAACAGAAATGATTGATAGACTGTTAGAGAAACAAAGGGCCTCATCACGAGTTGGGCGGTAACGGGTATTGCCATTCCCCATTGAGCCCATTCTGGAATTCCCCATTCCCCATTGGGCTCAATGGGGAAATTTCGAGCTCATACCGCTGGCGGATTTCCCGCCGGCGGTAAGAGCGCGAAATTTCGGCGGATTTCCCCCCAGCTCACAGCTGGGGAGAAATCCGCCAAGGCCCTGATCTGGCGAACCCTTAAATGCGGCGGTAATAGCGCTACCGCCGCATTTAAGGGTTACCGCCAGATTCGTAATGAGACCCAAAGTCTGGATAGTGGTGCTGTAGAGCCTACTACTCCAGCAAAAGTAGCAACCAGCAATGAGGATAATGTTGAAAATGTTATTATTGAGACAGATGAGGAAGAGGAGGATAACTATATCACCCCCTCTGGTCCTCTGCCTGCTCAAGGGCCTCAACCTGTAGCTACTGGACCCTTACCAGGTCCCACATTAAGTCCTGAATTTATATCACTATAAAAAATGAGACTTGAACTTGAATTCAAACAAATTAGTGCCAAAACTGAACAGAGACATCAAGAACTAAGGCTCAAAGAAATGGAGCTCAACCATGAGCTGGAGATGAAGAAATTGTCTTTGGAAAATGCTTCTCTCCCCGAATCCTCTAGATCTTCCAGTCCCAAAAGACCTTGGATGCCTAAAGAGTTTGTGGGTATGTATGAACCTATGTTGGATGTATTAGATTGGCTTGCTATGTTTGAATATAATCATGGGCTCCAGGATATCACAGGTAATCAGTTGATCCCCTGGTTATTCTTTAGGCTCCCCCCTGTTGGATCTGATGTGGTAATGGAGTTGGGGGAGGTGGATAGGATGGAGTATGAATGTGTAAAGCTAGCTTTGATAGCTAGATTTGGGAAGACTCCTTCCCAGTACCTTCAGAGGTTAAGGACCCTCAAAAAGCATGATAGTACCCCTTGGGCTACTTGGGCGAATGATTGTTTGAAGAACTTAGAGGGATGGTTTAAGGGTTATAGAGTTAACACTTATGAAGGAATGAGAAATCTTGTTATGATGGAGTCTATCTATGATGCCTGCTCTCCTGAGCTCAGACAGCACTTGGCTGATTAAAAAAAAATTAGATTCTAAGAAACTGGCTAAAGCTGACTTGTGGGTTGCCAACAGGGCTACTCACATGGATTCAGGGGTAACTCAGAAAAAGGATGAGGGAAAGCAGCCAAAGAAAGACAACAAAGAGAATTCAAATAATTCCAATCCCAAAGAGGGCCACAAACAAAATTCTAACGGTAAGCCACAAGGGAAACCTACTCAGGCTAGTGTACCTTCAGGTCCCAGACCAGAAGGAGGTCAGAACAAGCCACCATTCATATAGACATTTGGAAAATGTTATGTTTGTGGTTCAACTGATCATGTGAAAGGGGATTCCAGATGTAAGGGTAAACCTTCAGGGATCCACACTGTCTCCTATAACCTCCCCCCTCCTGGGCAGCCCTCTGCCCGGCAGCCCCCGCGACTAAGGGCCCCAGGCCAAGGGCGACTCCTACAGTGCGGCTCCCTGTGTGTCTGCAGGTGTCCGCAGGGGACGCCAGGCACCAGTTTCCACCTGTTCTCCGTTCCCCGGCCCACCCCTCCTACTCCTGGTTACATCCGCATGGGGCCTTGCCTCACTGTATTCACAGTTGTGGTATACTAGGGTGATTTTTCTCCCCTCGCAGGATTCTCAATCTTAGGTGGCCCGGTACCCAATACGCATTACTGTTTTTGCTCTGTTTTGTGTTATACTAGGGTGCTTTTTCTCCCCTCGCAGGATTCTCAATCTTAGGTGGCCCGGTACCTAATACGCATTACTGTTTTTGCTCTGTTTTGTGGTATACTAGGGTGCTTTTTCTCCCCTCGCAGGATTCTCAATCTTAGGTGGCCCGGTACCTAATACGCATTACTGTTTTGCTTGCTCTAATTGTGGTAACTTGTGCTTGCCGCTCACTTCCTGTCTGCGTGCTCTCTTTTCGTCTGTCTCCCCCCCTCCCTCCCTCCTACTCCATGGTGCTCTCCGTCTCGCCTATCTTCTCTAACTGCTTCTCCATTGACTATCCTGCTCTCCTCACTAAATCTGGTAGGAAAAAGTTTAAAAAGGACATCCAGGTCTCCAACCCAGGCCTCCCTATCGCTGACACCTACACTAATGTCTGCTCTAAGGAAACTCTCACTGACATCCTCTTTTTCGTGCCTTCGCCTGACCTATGGACCCTTCATATGGTCTCTGTGCTCTCTCCTTTCTCCTCCTGTCCCATTAATGGTGGCACCCATTGGGATGTCCTCTTGGCCCCCTTCCGCTCCTCTAAGGCCATCATTAATGTCTACGCTAATGGGACCGTCTTGGTCCAAGGCCCTCAGGCCAACCTTCACCTCTTCGATAGACGCTTCCCACACCTCATCAACTTCCTCTCCTCTCCTGCTGTCCCCCCTCCTCTATCCTTGGCTACCTTGCCTCTACCCTCCCTCCCTGCCCCCTCTCGTGCTCCTTCTTCACCTCCTTCTTCAATACCTCCGCAGGGCGTACCTCTGATCTGTACCCCTCCCCGGAAGTTCTTCAAGGATGGCAGCCTTCTCCACATTGCCACACTAAACACTCGCTCTGCCATCAAGCACTCCTCCAATATCTGTCACCTTCTTGAGGAACTGGACCTCGACGTCCTTTGTCTCACTGAGACATGGTTCACAGCCAGCTCTGCCACCAGCTTTGACACACTCCTACCTGATGGTTACAAGATCCTCTCCGTGCCCAGGCCCAACCGTGCAGGGGGTGGTGTTGCCCTTATCTTGCCTGAGTGGATTCCTGCCACTGTCACTCCTACGCAGACCTACTCCTCTTTTGAATGCCTTGTCTGCCGACTCTCTCTCTCTCCTAGCCATTCCCTTACCGTGGCTACTATCTATCGGCCACCTGGTCAAATTTCCTCCTTCCTCTCTGAGTGGGCTGACCTCTCCTCCTCACTCCTGTCCTCAATCACTCAACTCCTCTTTCTTGGAGACTTCAACATCCACCTGGATGCCTCCTGTCCCCCCTCTGGACTCTTTCGCAACCTCTGCGACTCTCTCTCACTCTCTATTCTCCCGTCTGGGCCGACTCATTCTGCAGGGCACACTCTTGATGCCCTGATCTCCTCTGACCTTCCCCTCTCTGTCCCTCTCTCCACTCCTCTCTCCTGGAGTGATCACTTTCTCCTCTCCTCCCACCTCACCCTCCCTACCCCACAGGCAAAGCCACCCCCATCACTGCCACCTTCCTTCTCGGTCATCCGACCCATGAAGCGTGTGTCAGTTGAGGCTTTTGCTGCTACCTTCTCGCCCCCCCCTGCCCCTTCGGCTGACTCCCACCCTGACACAGCCCTCTCCATGCTCCACTCTGCTATATCTGTTACTCTTGATATCCTTGCCCCCGTCATGAGAATCCGCCTGAAGCCCAAAGCCAAATGTAACTCCTGGTATGACTTGGATCTCGCCACCCTAAAACGCAAGTGCAGGGTTGCAGAGAGGAAATGGCGTGCTTCATGTTCATCCTCTGACAAACTGGCCTGCCGCCTGCTCCAAAGGCAGTACCGGCTCTCCGTTCTCACCAAGAAGAGAGCCCTTATCCAAGCCCGCATCTCTGTGGCATCAAACAACTCCGCCGAACTCTTTAAAATCTGCAAGGAGCTGGCCAACCCTGTTGCAGTCTCTACCTCTCCTGTCCCCTCCCAGGCCCTCTGCACTGCACTGGCCTCTCACTTCATCTCTAAAACTCAGGACATCCTGTCCTCGCTCTCCTCCTTTCACCTCCCTCCCTCCCTACCCGACCCTTCCTCTGGCCCTTCTGCGGTCACCCCTCCTCCCTCTTTCTCTGCCTTTCCACCTTTCTCTGCTGACGAGGTTTCCAGACAAGTCCGATCTATGAAAGTCTCGTCTAAACAGGTTCACCCCTGTTCCTCCAAAACTATCAAGGACCACATCGACTCCCTGCCTCCTGCCCTGGCTGACTTTTGCAACCACTCCTTCGCCTCTGGAGTCTTCCCTTCCCCCCTCAAGCACTCCCTTGTGCACCCTCTTCTCAAGAAACCCTCTTCCGACCCCTCCTGCCCGGCTAACTATCGCCCTATCTCCATCACTCCCTTCCTGGGCAAGCTCCTGGAGAAACTGGCCATCTCCCAGCTTAACCTCCATGCTGAATCTGTTGGTAGTCTTCATGACCATCAATCTGGCTTCAGAGCTGCCAGAAGCACGGAAACTGCTCTCCTGAACATCCGTGAAGACCTGCTCTTGAACCTCGATTCCAACACTCCGTGTGCTCTCATTCTGCTCGATCTCTCCTCTGCCTTTGACACTGTCAACCATGCCATCCTGCTCAACCGTCTCCGGGAAAACCTGGGTATCACTGGTCAGGCTCTGGCGTGGTTGACCTCTTTCCTTTCAAATCGACCCTCCCAGGTCCAACTGGGGTCCTTCCTCTCCGACATCTTTTTCTCCACCTGTGGTGTCCCCCAGGGATCTAATCTCTCTCCCTGGCTGTTCAACCAGTATCTGGCACTCCTTGCCCACCGCATCGCCGCTCTCTGCCCTAATTTCCAGTGCTATGCGGACGATACCCAACTCATCTTCAGGCTACCCTCAGCCTCCCCCTCTCCTTCCCTCATCTCTGACTGTCTGTCTGCTATCCAAGAATGGTGTGCCGCCAATGACCTCTGCCTTAATGCCAGTAAGACTGAGATCCTACTCATCGGTACTCCCACTCCCTCCTTCCCTGTAGCTCTCTGGCCTGCCGCCCTTGGCCCCCTCCCTGCTCCTACCTGCATGGCAAAAAACCTTGGGGTCATCTTCGACTCCACACTCTCCTTCTCTCCTCATATTTCTGACGTCGCCAAGAGGTCACACTACCAGCTGCACCTCCTCAGAGGTATTCTTCCCTTCCTCTCCTTCCCCCAGAAGCTCACTGTCTCCCGAGCCCTGGTTCTCTCGAAGCTGGACTACTGTAACAGCCTCTATCTTAATCTGCCTGCCTCCACTCTCCGCCCTCTGCAACTCATCCAGAACAGAACTGCGAGACTTGTCCTTGGCCTCAAGCCCAGGGACCGTATCTCTCCAGGACTGAAATCTCTACACTCGCTCCCAGTGGCTGCGAGGATAAAGTTCAAAACCCTCTGCATTGTCCACAAGGCCTTCTGGGGCCTGGGTCCTAAATACCTTCAACTCTCTCTTCCCAAATATCTTCCTTCCCGAGCCCTTCGCTCATCCGCCTCCAATTCCCTCAGGGTTAGCCGCTTCTCGAAGCAACGAGCTGGGGGTAGATCTCTCTCCGCGGCAGGGGTCTCCCTCTGGAACAGCCTTCCTGCCTCCCTGAAACTTGAGGAGAACCATCTCCGGTTCCGGAAGCACCTCAAAACCTTCCTCTTTGCTTCTGCTTTCTCTCTCCCTCTCCCCTGCTGAACAGCTAATTTAATTCCTCACTGAAACTGCACTGATCCTGCAACTGGACCACTCTAAACGGCCTCGGCCCTGGGCCCTGCCACTCTCCACTTGCACTGATGCCCTGGAACCCCTTTGCACTGCGGGACTGTTCTCTGTATCCCTACAGCCCCCCCCTCCCCCAGCACTTGTTCTGCACTTACCTCACACTTGCCACCAGCTGGCCCTATTTATTTATTTATTACGTTACGCCACTTACCTTGTACTGCACTTCCCCCCCTCCCCTTCACCTTGCACTTTTCCCCCTCCCCCACCCCTGCACTTGCGTGATCTGAATGACACCTGGCCTAGTAAGATCGTTGTCTGTCTCCCCTTGTCCCCCCCTCCCTGCCTCGTCGCGCCTTGAAACACATGTGTATAGGCGCGTTACAAATACCATATCATATCATATCATATCCTTAGCCTTCGCTCCAGAGGAGGAAGTACATATGGCCAGTGGAAACTTTCAACTACTGGCTGATGACCCCATTGGAGTCTCAGCTAGTGTATCTTTAGTATCTCTTGGGTTGTGGGAACAACATAGTTTAGATGTGAATAATTCTATCCCTCCTAATACTAAAGAGTATTACAAAGACAGTGTCCTAGTCAATGGCCAGGAGATTCCTGCCATTAGAGACACTGGGGCTAGCATAACTGTGATGGACACATCTTTTTTCAAGGTGGAGGATGTTGCTAAGGCACCCAAATGCCTCACCAAGTTAGCTGGAGGGCCTGTGCAGATGCTTCCCCAATTACCAGCTCTCATCCAGTGTAATGAAATGACTGTCAGGATACCTGTGAGTGTACAATCTGAAGTAGCAGGAAGGGTGCTGTTGGTCAATGATCTGCAAGACCTTGGAGTAGTGTCAAGTACCCCCAGACCTCCTAGTAAGAGATTACAGGAGCTTACCAGACCTGAAAGGGAGAGGACCTTGAAGGGCTCTCCTGAGGAGATGATAGAAAAATAAATCACTCCTACTCCACTGGAGTTACTAACTGCTATTTCAAAGCAATCAGAAGCAAAGGGGAAACCCAAGACTTCCAAGAAGTAACCAGCAGAAAGCACTCCAGCACTGCCAACCAGGAACTCTCCTAGGTTAGCAAACACCTGTGATTCCTCCTCCAGTTGAGGGTGAGAGTGAGGTACAACCCTGTGTGGTTGAACTAGAGCCTGATGACTCAGATCTAGTAGGAGGCCAGGAACTCATTGGAGATCTTGACCCTGTGGACCATCCTGAGCTGCAGTCTTTACTGGCAGAAGGTGGGCCCCAGAGGGCAGACTTCAGTAGGGGACAAAGAGAATGTCCAACTCTGGAAGGTCTTCGTCACCAGCCAGCTTCTCAGCTTGAAGGGCAAAAGCCTGGGAAGTATAGGTTACACTGGGAAGATGGCCTCTTCTATAGTGAACCGACAGAGTCAACTCCTGGGGACTAGAAGAGACTTGTAGTACCCCAAGCAAACAGACTCCAATTCTTGCAACTAGCCCATGAGATACCTTTGGCTGGTCACTTGAGCTTTAAGAAGACCGAGGAAAGGCTCTCTCTCTACTTTTATTGGCCTAAAATGGGGGCTGAGGTAGATAAGTATTGCAAGAGTTGCCACACTTGCCAAACCTCTGGTAAAAGTGGCTCCAGGAACGTGGTACCTCTAGTGCCTCTCCCTGTGGTGGGAGTACCATTTGAGAGGGTAGGAATTGACATTGTTGGTCCCCTTGATCCTCCAACCTCTTCAGGCAACAGGTTTATCCTTGCTGTAGTAGACCATGCTACTAGGTTCCCTGAAGCAATTCCTATGAGGACTGTTACAGCTCCGGCTGTAGCTAAAGCCCTCCTTGGTATTTTTACCAGGATTGGGTTTCCTAAGGAGGTAATATCCGACAGGGGGTCACGTTATTTTTTTTAAATTAATTTAATACAGTTTGAAACAAACTTTTTAAAAGGAAACAAACTTTTTAAAAGTAAAAAAAAAAGAAAAATGTGAGATAGAACCCATCCTTTTTTTTGTTTTTACGTTCATTCTGTTCTCACGAGCCCATTGAATTTTTTTTTAAATTTTCTTCTTTAGACTAAGTAACAGCTTCTTACATACATCTTTCCTATTTTTATAATGAGCGCTCGGTTTGCTGAACAGGGTTTTTTTGGATTCTTCTCAATGTTCCGTGTCTTCTCTTTCATACAATTTTCTTTCTCTACAGATTCTTACAATCGTTACGGTCAATGACTACCATTGTCTTCTGTCAATAGTTTCTGTAGTTTTTCTAGGTAGCGAGCCAGGGTTACAGTATGTCTCTGTGAGTCATCGTTGTGGAATTTAATCCACCATGCTTCTGAGCTATATGTAGTGAATTTTGCCAGTTCTTCTCCTATATATTTTGTTCTTAGGTTTTTCATCTCTGGACATTCTAGTACAAGATGTTTCAGTGTCTCCTCAGAGTCAGTGCTGAAACGACATTGATCGTCTTCACTCCCGGGTGCATGCCTTAATTTCTGGATCTCCTTGGTCTCTAGTAGGTTTAATCTGAATCTCATGTATATTTTTCTGAGATGCTTACAAGGAAATACTTCAAGGTATTTTGAATGGATATTAAGACCTCTTGCTTCTATGGGTCTGTTGTTCATGCATTTATGTTGATTTCATTTCTCGGTCGTCTCAATCCAGTCTTATTGGAGTAATTTCTTTTTGACTGCGCTTGGGTTCTTCATTAACGTTGTTTCATCAGTGTTCAATTGACTTAGGATGCCTCGACATCCTGCCCTCCATTTTTGAAGAAGATTGTCTTTTTTGCCATTTTCGTGTTCCCACAATATCTCAAATTGAGGTATGTTCACTTCAGCAAGGGTCTTTCTGTACAGTGCCAAGGTGTTCCACATAATTCTCACATTTAAAGTGGATATAATCAGTTTGTATAGTACACAGGCTGTTGGGAAACCTTGTGGCAACTGTAAAATTTTCTTCCAGAAAACCCCTTCACATCTTTTCCATAACTCATTTGTACAACCAAACATGCTTTCTGCACCATATACTAAGACTGGTGTTACTTTGCCTTTGTAGAAGTTCACGTTTTATGTCCCACTACATGAAAGCCATGTGGAAAAACTGCAGAGTTACCTACAAGTTCTCAACAGCATGCCACCCTCAAACAAATGGATTGGTAGAAAGGTTTAACAGAACCATGAAGCGCATGATAGGAGCTTTGGAGGACCCCCTTAAGAAAAAAGTGGGATCTTCTACGGCCATGCCTTCTCTTTGCATATAGAGAAGTCCCTCAGGAGGGAGTGGGTTACAGTCCCTTTGAACTTCTCTATGGCCATCCGGTTAGAAGTCCATTGGCCCTGATCAAGGAGGGGTTGGAGAGTGCTCCTTCCCCCACCCCAGTCAGAGTCACTAACTATGTGACAGGACTCCGGAGGAGAATGTCACACATGATGACTGAGGCAAGTGATAACTTGAAAGCAGGTCAGGCTCTGGTCAAACATTGGCATGACCAGAAGGCCAACATGGTTGAGTTCGCTCAAGACCAGCTAGTTCTTGTTATGGTCCCCACAAGGCAGAGGGCCTTGCAGGACAAATGGATGGGACCCTTCAAGGTTGTGGGAGAACCTGGAGAGGTAAACTATCGGGTGGACTTAGGCAATCCTAAGGAGGCTTCTATAGTCTTTCACATCAACCGTCTAAAAGCTTATGTCTCAAGACCAGAACTGGGAGCTTTGCTTCTAGCTTCAGCTCAAGAGGAGGAGGAGAGTGAACCTCTACCTGACCTCCTCAGAGGCAAATCTTTAGATGAGAAAATAGAAGGAGTCAATATCTCTTCTAATCTGACACCTGAGCAACAGGAGGAGTGCAAAGTTTTGTTGAATCAATTTGCCCCTCTGTTCTCTCTGACACCAGGTTTGACCCCTTGGGGCCAGCATGATATCCAAACTGGTGACTGTTTACCTGTCAAAAGCAGGGGCTACAGGATGTCAGAAAATGTAAGAACCCACATCAAAGCAGAGGTCAACAAGATGCTTGATCTCGGGGTAATAGAGCCCTCTACTAGTCCATGGTCTAGCCCAGTTGTGTTAGTACCAAAGGCAGGATCCAAAGAGTTGAGATTCTGTGTGGACTATAGAGCTCTAAATGCAGTCACTAAGTTCCTCAGCACATTTGATCTCACGTCAGGGTATTGGCAAATAGCCCTGGCTGACCATGCCAAGGAGATAACTGCATTCTCCACCCCAGTTGGCTTATACCAGTTTAAGGTTATGCCTTTTGGATTAAAGAATGCACCTGCTACATTCCAAAGGATGGTTAATCAGGTTCTGAATGGGATGGAGGACTTCTGCATGGCATACTTGGATGACATTGCAGTGTTCAGCCCTACTTGTAAAGAACATGTTGACCACCTAGGATATGTTTTGCAGGCTCTGGAACAGGCCCATCTGACCATACAGGCAAGTAAGTGCCAGATTGGTCAGAGTAAAGTGGTCTACCTTGGGCATGAGGTAGGAGGTGGTGAAATAAGGCCTTTGCTCAGCAAGATTGAAGCTGTGCAAAATTGGACAACCCCTTCTACTCAAACCCAGGTGAGAGCCTTCCTAGGCCTCACTGGGTATTACAGGAATTTCATTGAGAACTATGGGTCCATAGCTTCTCCACTGAATGTAATCTCCTCTCCCAAATTCCCTAAAAAGATCAATGGAATGAGGAGTGCAATCGGGCCTTTAAAAGCCTGAAGAAAGCCCGTTGTCAAGCTCCAGTTCTCAGAGCTCCTGACTACCACCAACCCTTCATTGTACAGACAGATGCTTCTAATATAGGTATAGGTGCAGTACTCAGTCAACTGGATGAGAAAGGTTGGGAGCACCCCATTTGCTTCATCAGTAGGAAACTGAAGGCACCTTAGACAAGGTGGGCAACTATTGAGAGAGAATGTTTTGCCATTGTGTGGCTTTGAAGAAGTTCAGACCATACATAAATGGATCTACTTTCACCATTCAAACAGACCACCAACCCTTGAGATGGTTGATGCAAATGAAAGGGGAAAACCCAAAACTGCTAAGATGGTCAATCTGCCTGCAAGGGTTTGATTTTACCATTGAGAACAGGTCAGGATGTCACCACCAAAATGTCAATGGTCTCTCTAGGATGTTTATAACCGACTAGAGGTATGAGACTCATCCAGGACTGGATTAGATCCTCCTGTCCCTTAGTCTGGGGGGGAAGGGCGAGTGTTAGGGAGAATTCTTATTCAATGGCTAATTTCCCTTACCTATAGAGTCCCCCAGCAGCTTTGCTGGATTTGAAGGGTTTGTTTCTTTTTACCTGCTAAGAGTGATACTCTTTTTCCCACTCTTAGGCATTTTTGCTTTGTGTTCTAGGCTATTTTTGTGGCCTCAGCAGAAGAAAGAGATCTACCACCAACTCGCTGCTTGGAGAAGCGACAACAATGAGGGAGTTGGAGGCGGATGAGCGAAGCGCTTGAGAAGGAAGATATTTAGGAAGAGAGAGTTGGAGGTATTGAGGCCCCAGGCCACAGAAGGCCTTATGGAGAATGCAGAGGGTTTTGAACTTAATCTTTGCTGCCGCTCGGAGCCAGTGCAGAGATTTCAGTCCTGGAGAGATACGATCCCTGGGCTTGAGGCCAAGAACAAGTCTTGCAGTCCTGTTCTGAATAAGTTGCAGAGGGCGAAGAGTAGAGGGAGGCAGATTTAGAAAGGGGCTGTTGCAGTAATTCAGCCTGGAGAGAATAAGAGCTCTGGAGACAGTGAGCTTCTGGGGGAAGGAGAGGAAAGGAAGAATACCTCTGAGGAGGTGCAGCTGGTAGTGTGACTTTTTAGAGACATCAGAGATGTGAGGAGAGAAGGAAAGTGTGGAGTAGAAGATGACACCAAGGTTTTTAGTCTCACAGGTGGGAGCAGGAAGAGGGCCAAGAGAGGCCGGCCAGAGAGTGACAGAAAAGGAGGGAGTGGTTGTACCAATGAGGAGAATCTCGGTCTTAGTAGCTTTAAGGCAGGGATCATTGGAGGCACATCACTCCTGGATGGGAGACAGACAGTCAGATATTAGAGAAGGAGAAGAGGTGGCGGAAGGGAGCCTGAAAATGAGTTGAGTGTCATCTGCATAGCACTGGGTCAGAGTACTTTACCATCCCAGCCAAAAGCAGGCACCCAGAACCCTCAATCACCAATGTGGCAAGGGTAAAGCTTGAGACCATGTTGGGCCAAAGTGGAAGCCAGAGGCGTAAACAAGGCATGCACCCCCTGGCAAATAGGCTTGTGTTGTGTGAAAATTCCCCCATGACTTGTGTTTCAAATAAAAACACACATGAAACAAAATATCCCATGCACTTGTAGACATGCACCCACTAGTTAAGTTGCTGCCTGCATTACAAAGAGCTTTTCAATGGACAGTAAAAGAAATACACAACCAAGGCGCTGAGTTCCCGAGAGACAAATTGCATCTACATCAACCAACAAGAACGCTCAGATCAAGCATTGACATTCGCCTGGAACCGAAACCCTACAATAAAAGAAAGCTTGGAGGATCCTCCTTCTCTCACCAAGCCCCGAAAACCAAGACAACCTCCCAAAGTACATCCGTAACACAAGAAACCACCTACTATTCAGGAAACTACTCTAAACCTGGCGCTTCACGTCATAACTAGAAAGCACGGCCACAGGGGCACACACACAACTAAAACATCGATGAACGAAAGGACAGGCCCTGATCCACACCAAGCAACCAATGGAAAAACCTTAAGGAAAATATCCCACCACATACCAAAACGACTTACTGGGAGACAGCCGTAATAGGACCAAAAACTGACTACATAGCAAGACAAAGACAGAAACACTTGGACGACTCATCAATAGCAGCCTGGCCCTAAACTATAACCACCCAGAACAGACCTAATCACTGCAGATAGCTAGGGAACAGGAAACCCTGTACCATTAGCACCAATCCAGAGGGTGAGAAACAGAATAACCACCCACACTACACAACGTCCACCAAGATACAGCGGGAAGCACAATGTACCAACACACAGTAACTACAACTAAACAACAGCCCAAGGAAGATACCCCACGGAAACCAAAGAACCAACTTAAAGATAGTCATGGCAGGAGGAAACTAACGACTGAATACACAGGCTGACCTAGACAGATACACTAGGACGCCCCATCAACAGCACTCCGACCCTGAACCATTCAAAGCCTCAACCGACCACGGTCACATTAGACGACAAGAGAATAGATACTACCAACCCAGCTCCACACCTGAAGGAAAGGTTCAAACACACCTATCGCTCCATGGCAGGAGATGGTAGGCATTCCATACAAAACTTGCTACGATAAAGCTGGATCAGCGCAGCACCACCACAGCGAGACGGCCCATAAGGAACCAGCAACAACCCTACTCACAGGGATACAGCCCAAACAGAACCAGACGTACCTGACAACAAACCTGGCATTAGGAGCCAGACCCCACTAACCCAACCCTCTACTTTCTGCATACTTAACCTACAAAAAGAAACACAACCATTTATCTCCCAGCAATCCGCACGCACTTTACCACACCACAGCAAAAACACATAAACAGCACCCATTGCACAATAGGTCTCGCCCGATCCTATACTTGCACCAAAGCCCAGCACTCAGAGTATACCGAGCTGAAGCTGCCAACAGCACACAACACTTCCCTCTCTCCTACTCCCCTCCTCCCGACTAACCCAACCCGCCCTCCTTCATGTATACAGATCCGCCAGAGCACCTGCGGATCAATTCCGTTTGTGACGGTGCGCTATATAAATACCTTTAACATAACATAAAATGTATATCACTCAATGCAGCCTGGAAACTGAAAAGGCGCGCCTCGTCTTGCTTTCATTATCAGTAGAACACGCTTTAAAAGTCCCTATGAGACCTAAGAGTATTGTGTGTTTGTTTAAATGTTTGTCGACAATTTCTGAAATGCCTTTCAGGCGTCATGACGTATGGACGTTGACCACGTAGGACGTCTGCGTGCTTACAAAAAGAATCACGGAGAAAGGAGGAAGACGGACCCCATGCCATACACTGGCAGCTGCAGCTAAATATACTTGCCCGTGTCTTTCGTTTTGTCTGCAGGTACGGCAGGGCTTCGTGTGTGTTTTTCTTTATTACCTGGTAAGTGGCATTCAGTCTTCTGCTGCTCGCTTCCCGGTAACAGAAGTGATGAATGGCCGCGCTCCCATGCTGTCCCGCAATTTGCATAGTGGCTGTCCCGCAGATATCTGTTCTGGGGTCATCTGAATAGGTTGTACCCCTGGCACTGCAGCGGCTGCAGACACGTCAGTTATAGCTTTAACCGTGAGGAGTGCAGATATGGAACAGGTTGTGGAGGTTTGGGCACTGTTTCAATGGATGGCATTATGCAGAAACGTCCCTCATGCAATGCCCGGGGTTCTACGTGATTTCATCGCCGCACTTTTCATCGTGGATTTTTTGCAGTGATTTTTTTTTCTCGAAAAAAACATCAATTTTTTTTTGTGGGGGGTAACCTCCCAAACCCCCCTTTCTTTGTTGCCTTTTGTTTACATCCCGAACACCCAAACCCATTTTTTAAAAAAATTTACCCCCCCCAAAAAATTAGCAGGCCGATTCATGGAATAATTAGCGCGGCGCAAGTCGCCAAAAACGTGCGATTCGCAGTGGAATAGCGAAAATCGCAGTGCAAGTGCGAAAATCGCACGAAAAGCAGCGCATATCGTTTCATGGAAGGGCGTGCGAGAGAAAACCATGGGATGTGCGCTAAAAAAGTGCGCGGCGCACGTTGCCGCACAGGCCATCTAACGGCGTGCGCCAGGTCACAGCGAAAATCGCACAGGCCACAGCGAAAATCGCACATAGCGCGGCGCACACAACAAAAGTAGGCGGAACACGGGGCGTAACACTCGGAATGGGGAACAACTTGCAAAAATGTGGGCGTCACGGGGGAAGTACAGGGTGCAAGTGCGCGGAACGCCCACACGCTCACCTACAACACGTATTCATGGAATCGAATACGGCAAAAAAGCGCACGGTCAAACCAGCGCAAGGCACAAACACGACCGCCACAAGAAAGCAGGCGGTAGCGTCTCTGCGCCTGTAATAAATGTGCGCCAAAAGGTGCGCCAACAAATAGCACCTATATACAGCTATGATGAATGTCCTATGCTGTGGCCCTCCAGGACAAATGACGTGCAAAGGGGTACCCACAAACACAGACACCCGCTGACTGAAAAATAACGTGTGCGTGTATTGCGGGGTGCGCGGGAACTTTCACACGTGATTTGGCAGGGTACGTGGATTTCAGGGGTGCGTGGGAAGTTCCACACGCGATTTGGCCGGGTACGTGCGCGGGAATTTCAACACGCGACTTGGCTGGGTACGTGGATCTCAGGGGTGCGCGGGAAGTCTCACACACGATTTGGCAGGGCACGTGGATTTCAGGGGTGCGTGGGAAGTTCCACAGGCGATTTGGCCGTGTACGTGCGCAGGAATTTCCACACGCGACTTGGCTGGGTACGTGGATCTCAGAGGTGCGCGGGAAGTCTCACACGCGATTTGGCAGGGTACATGGATTTCAGGGGTGCGTGGGAAGTTCCACACGCGATTTGGCCGGGTACGTGCGCGGGAATTTCCACACGCGATTTGGCTGGGTACGTGGATCTCAGGGGTGCGCGGGAAGTCCCACACACGATTTGGCAGGGTACATGGATTTCAGGGGTGCGCGGGAAGTTGCACACGCGATTTGGCCGGGTACGTGCGCGGGAATTTCCACACGCGATTTGGCTGGGTACGTGGATCTCAGGGGTGCGCGGGAAGTCCCACACATGATTTGGCAGGGTACGTGGATTTCAGGGGTGTGCGGGAAGTTGCACACGCGATTTGGCCGTGTACGTGCACGGGAATTTCCACACGCGATTTGGCTGGGTACGTGGATCTCAGGGGTGCGCGGGAAGTCCCACACGGGATTTGGCAGGGTACGTGGATTTCAGGGGTGCGCGGGAAGTTGCACACGCGATTTGGCTGGGTACGTGCGCGGGAATTTCCACACGCGATTTGGCTGGGTACGTGGATCTCAGGGGTGCGCGGGAAGTCTCACACGCGATTTGGAAGGGTACGTGGATTTCAGGGGTGCGCGGGAAGTTCCACATGCAATTTGGCCGGGAACGTGCGCAGAAATTTCCACGCGCGACTTGGCTGGGTACGTGGATCTCAGGGGTGCGCGGGAAGTCCCACACGCGATTTGGCCGGGTACATGCGCGGGAATTTCCACACACGATTTGGCTGGGTATGTGTATTTCAGGGGTATGCGGGAAATTCTACACGCGATTTGGCTGTGTGCTCCCAGGTATTCCCTGTACACCCTCCACGGCCCCTGCAGGCAGCCGACACCACAGGGGACTACCCTGCACACCTGCTCATGTCACCCAGCACCCCCACCCCCCAGCAGTGTGGGGCACCCTCCACCAGGCCCACACTCATGTCCCCTATCACCCCCACCCCCCAGCATCCAGGGGCAGCCTCCACCAGGCCCCCACTCATGGCCCCCTGCACCCCCACCCCCCAGCAGTGCAGGGCACCCTCCACCAGGCCCCCACTCATGTCGCCCAACACCCCCACCCCCCAGCCACCATGGGCAGCCCCCACCAGGCCCACACTCATGTCCCCTATCACCCCCACCCCCCAGCCACCATGGGCAGTCCCCACCAGGCCCCCACTCATGTCTCCCACCCACCCCCACCCACCAGCCACCATGGGCAGCCTCCACCAGGCCCCCACTCATGTCTCCCACCACCCCCACCCCCCCAGCAGTGTGGGGCAGCCCCCACCAGGCCCCCACTCATGACTCCCACCCACCCCCACCCCCCAGCCACCATGGGCAGCCCCCACCAGGGCCCCACTCATGTCTCCCACCCCCCACCCCCCCAGCAGTGCAGGGGAACCCTCCACCAGGCCCCCACTCATGTCCCCCTGCACCCCCAACCCCCAGCCACCATGGGCATCCCCCACCAGGCCCCCACTCATGTCCCCTATCACCCCCACCCCCCAGCCACCATGGGCAGCCCCCACCAGGCCCCCACTCATGTCTCCCACCACCCCCACCCCTCAGCAGTGCAGGGGCACCCTCCACCAGGCCCCCACTCATGTCTCCCACCACCCCACCCCCCAGCAGTGCAGGGCACCCTCCACCAGGCCCACACTCATGTCCAACTCATGTGCCCCACCACCCCCACCCCCAGCATCCAGGGGCACCCTCCACCAGGCCGCCACTCATGTCCAACTCATGTCTCCCACCACCTCCACCCCTCAGCAGTGCAGGGGCACCCTCCACCAGGCCCCCACTCATGTCTCCCACCACCCCCACCACCCCCACCACCCAGCCACCATGGGCAGCCTCCACCAGGCCCCCACTCATGTCCCCTATCACCCCCACCCCCCAGCCACCATGGGCAGTCCCCACCAGGCCCACACTCATGTCCCCCTGCACCCCCACCCCCCAGCATCCAGGGGCACCCTCCACCAGGCCCCCACCCATGTCTCCCACCACCCCCACCCCCCAGCCACCATGGGCAGCCTCCACCAGGCTCCCACCCATGTCCCCTATCACCCCCACCCCCCAGCAGTGCAGGGTCAGCCTCCACCAGGCCCCCACTCATGTCCCCTATCACCCCCACCCCCCAGCCACCATGGGCAGCCCCCACCAGGCCCCCACTCATGTCTCCCACCCACCCCCCCAGTCACCATGGGCAGCCCCCAACAGGCCCCCACTCATCTCCCCTATCACCCCCACCCCCAGCCACCATGGGCATCCCCCACCAGGCCCCCACTCATGTCTCCCACCACCCCCAACCCCCCAGCAGTGTGGGGCACCCTCCACCAGGCCCCCACTCATGTCTCCCACCACCCCCACCCCTCAGCAGTGCAGGGGCACCCTTCACCAGGCCCCCACTCATGTCTCCCACCACCCCCACCCCCCAGCAGTGCAGGGCACCCTCCACCAGGCCCACACTCATGTCCAACTCATGTCTCCCACCACCCCCACCCCTCAGCATCCAGGGGCACCCTCCACCAGGCCCCCAATCATGTCCAACTCATGTCTCCCACCACCCCCACCCCTCAGCAGTGCAGGGGCACGCTCCACCAGGCCCCCACTCATGTCTCCCACCACCCAGCCACCATGGGCAGCCTCCACCAGGCCCCCACTCTTGTCCCCTATCACCCCCACCCCCCAGCCACCATGGGCAGCCCCCACTAGGCCCCCACTCATGTCCCCCTGCACCCCCAACCCCCAGCATCCAGGGGCACCCTCCACCAGGCCCCCACTCATGTCTCCCACCACCCCCACCCCCAGCCACCATGGGCAGCCTCCACCAGGCTCCCACCCATGTCCCCTATCACCCCCACCGCCCAGCAGTGCAGGGGCAGCCTCCACCAGGCCCCCACTCATGTCCCCTATCACCCCCACCCCCCAGCCACCATGGGCAGCCCCCACCAGGCCCCAACTCATGTCTCCCACCCACCCCCCCCAGCCACCATGGGCAGCCCCCACCAGGCCCCCACTCATGTCCCCTATCACCCCCACCCCCCAGCCACCATGGGCAGCCCCCACCAGGCCCCCACTCATGTCCCCTATCACCCCCACCCCCCAGCCACTATGGGCAGCCTCCACCAGGCCCCCACTCATGTCTCCCACCACCCCCACCCCCCCAGCAGTGTGGGGCACCCTCCACCAGGCCCCCACTCATGTCTCCCACCACCCCCACCCCTCAGCAGTGCAGGGGCACCCTCCACCAGGCCCCCACTCATGTCTCCCACCACCCCCACCCCTCAGCAGTGCAGGGGCACCCTCCACCAGGCCCCCACTCATGTCTCCCACCACCCCCACCCCCCAGCAGTGCAGGGCACCCTCGACCAGGCCCACACTCATGTCCAACTCAGGTCTCCCACCACCCCCACCCCTCAGCAGTACAGGGGCACCCTCCACCAAGCCCCCACTCATGTCTCCCACCACCCCCACCACCCAGCCACCATGGGCAGCCTCCACCAGGCCCTCACTCATGTCCCCCTGCACCCCCAACCCCCAGCATCCAGGGGCACCCTCCACCAGGCCCCCACTCATGTCTCCCACCACCCCCACCCCCCAGCCACCATGGGCAGCCTACACCAGGCTCCCACCCATGTCCCCTATCACCCCCACCGCCCAGCAGTGCAGGGGCAGCCTCCACCAGGCCCCCACTCATGTCCCCTATCACCCCCACCCCCCAGCCACCATGGGCAGCACCCACCAGGCCCCCACTCATGTCTCCCACCCACCCCCCCCAGCCACCATGGGCAGCCCCCACCAGGCCCCCACTCATGTCCCCTATCACCCCCACCCCCCAGCCACCATGGGCATCCCCCACCAGGCCCCCACTCATGTCCCCTATCACCCCCACCCCCCAGCCACCATGGGCAGCCCCCACCAGGCCCCCACTCATGTCCCCTATCACCCCCAGCCCCCAGCCACTATGGGCAGCCTCCACCAGGCCCCCACTCATGTCTCCCACCACCCCCACCCCCCCAGCAGTGTGGGGCACCCTCCACCAGGCCCCCACTCATGTCTCCCACCACCCCCACCCCTCAGCAGTGCAGGGGCACCCTCCACCAGGCCCCCACTCATGTCTCCCACCACCCCCACCCCTCAGCAGTGCAGGGGCACCCTCCACCAGGCCCCCACTCATGTCTCCCACCACCCCCACCCCCCAGCAGTGCAGGGCACCCTCGACCAGGCCCACACTCATGTCCAACCCAGGTCTCCCACCACCCCCACCCCTCAGCAGTACAGGGGCACCCTCCACCAGGCCCCCACTCATGTCTCCCACCACCCCCACCACCCAGCCACCATGGGCAGCCTCCACCAGGCCCCCACTCATGTCCACTATCACCCCTACCCCCCAGCCACCATGGGCAGCCCCAACCAGGCCCCCACTCATGTCCCCCTGCGCCCCCACCCCCCAGCATCCAGGGGCAGCCTCCACCAGGCTCCCACCCATGTCCCCTATCACCCCCACCCCCCAGCAGTGCAGGGGCAGCCTCCACCAGGCCCCCACTCATGTCCCCTATCACCCCCACCCCCCCAGCCACCATGGGCAGCCCCCACCAGGCCCCCACTCATGTCTCCCACCCACCCCCCCCAGCCACCATGGGCAGCCACCACCAGGCCCCCACTCATGTCCCCTACCACCCCCACCCCCCAGCCACCATGGGCATCCCCCACCAGGCCCCCACTCATGTCCCCTATCACCCCCACCCCCCAGCCACCATGGGCAGCCCCCACCAGGCCCCCACTCATGTCCCCTATCACCCCCACCCCCCAGCCACCATGGGCAGCCTCCACCAGGCCCCCACTCATGTCTCCCACCACCCCACCCCCCCAGCAGTGTGGGGCACCCTCCACCAGGCCCCCACTCATGTCCCCCTGCACCCCCACCCCCCAGCCACCATGGGCATCCCCCACCAGGCCCCCACTCATGTCCCCTATCACCCCCACCCCCCAGCCACCATGGGCAGCCCCCACCAGGCCCCCACTCATGTCTCCATGGAAATTACATGTTACACCCCCAATGTTCATAAAGCAAATGAACCCATGTCCGTCACACACAATGGTTGCAATTGAATGGGAAAACACCCAACATGACATGCATGAAACCAATGAGATGATACCACACAGTGAAGTATGAAAACAAAATTGTATTAAAAGAAATTGAATGCAAATGAAATGAAACAAACTACAATGGCAATGAAAAAAAGATAAGCTGCATGTCTGTCCAAAAAAATCAAAACCACAAATCCAAATCCAAAAAAATGTTGTCCAAAGTCACATTAAAAATAAAATCAATCCGAGAGAGAAAAATAAATGCAAAGACCATTGCTCCATGGAGAATAAATAAAAAAAAATAAAAATAAAACAATACAATGAAGAACTATGTACAAAACATCCAAGGGTTCATGAGCCCAACTGAACAAAGGAAACCTACAAAAAACCACCAATGCAGTTTCGTGAAAAAACACATTCATGCAGCTAAAATGAATACCCACTTGCAAAATGCAACATGAGGACAGTGCCATGTCACCCAACCCATCCCCAGCACCGCCACACGACACACCGTGCCATGTCATGCTATGTGCAGGTAAAGAAAGTAATCCCCACAACATGACACAAGTGTCACAAAGTACAGTGTCCCTAATTGAGACTCGCGACACCTGAAATGCTCACAGTAATGCAGGACCAACAACACACTTGAGCAGGTATTTAGCAATAACACTTCTCAGCTACTGACCCGCAAAACTACCATTAACATGACATTACGAATGTAAGGAATCAGTAGTCTCACCACCTGGAAATGCCTGCACTCCCACCACTTCCAACTGTACAGTGTTGCCGCCATGTAGAGTTGTAGGTGCACTGCTGGCAACATGGACCCCATCTCCAAAGTAGAGGGCCTTGTGTAGACATGAGGAAAGGACCTGCAAATTAGAAGGTAGACATGGATGATGAGTTACACATCAATGCAACATGCAGTGTACAACACAACAGCAATATGCACTAGGAATGTATACACAGTATTGACTAGACTACCCACACATGTAGTGGGAGTCCAATGTCACCATGTACGTCAATGTCACTTGGGCACACCCTTTGCAAGCCCATGGAAACGGGAAGCAGGAGGGGTGTGTGTGACAAAAACCCAAGCATCTGAACCAAATACATGACAAGCCTGCATGTGCCCAGCCACAATGCAGCGTATGCCCATGGGAGCCACACAAGGCAACACACTGTCCCAAATAAAAATAACAAAAAAATAAAAAATAAATAAAAATAAAAATCAAAAAGAGCCATTAATGGGCCTGGGGGGTTGGGGAGGCCACCCAGGAGGTCCGAGGACAGGGTGCACACCAAAACCCACCTGTGTGGATCTTGCGGAAAAAAACACCTCCATGGGCTCATGGCCCACACGGCTACCCTATTGTGGGAGTATCACTGCTGTCACTATTATCACCCTGTGCAGCTGCATCCGTAGGTGGTGGCACTATGGGAGGCAGCCCACGCAAGGCCCTAGTCTGTTCCTCCATGGCTGCAAGCATGCGGGTGTGGTAGGTCTCGTTCTGGAGGATGAGTGTGCAGAGGTCCCCATGCAACAACTCACGGGATGCCCGGACCTCCGCCCTAGTTGCCTGCATCTCAGCTGAGAGCGTACGGGTGAGACGCTCCAGCTGCTGTTCTGTCCTTCGGTTTGTTGAAGCCTCAAGCTCAACAAGAGTCGTCCTGAGGTGAAGGAGTTCCAGCCTCAGGGCTTCCCTGTGGCCCTGGGACTCTATGGAGATGGCTTCCTGCAGAGTCGCCAGTGCCGCCCGCCTGTCCCTGTTGGACGCCAACATGTCCTCCCTGTGTGACTGGCAGATGGAGTAGGTTGCCTGCTGTAGTCGCTCCATCAGCCTTTCGGGGGGGACAATGGAAGTGGCCACCCTATCCATGGCCTGAGCCATCATCTCTGATGATGCTGCCTGTTGGGTTGCCATACCGTAAATGGATTGCTCCCATGCCGTATTGCCAGGTGGCGTACGGCCACCACGTCGGCGGGCACCACACCTGTCTGGGGCAAGGCGAACTGCGCCTTGCTGTGCCGGCACTGCCTGAGGCTGCAGGACTGCATTCCCCCTCTGATCTGCTGGCCCAGGAACAGGATCAGATGTCGCGGAGTGTGACCCTGCATCCGTAACCACCAAAGGCGTAGCTGCCAACACTGACATCCCCATTGAGGGTTCTGACCCTGGTGCAGGTGGGTGGGACAGAACAGAATCCCTCCCAGGAACACTCACCTGCGACGGCACGTAGGTCTCATCATCCGAATCAACACCTGAGTACAGCTCGGGGGAGGTGCAGCCAGAGACACCCCTTGAGATCACGACCTGCAGCAGTTGTGGGTTCTCACCCACCACCACACCACGTCCCTCACTGGTGGCCGGTCGGCCCTCGGACCCCTCCTGGGTCTGCACCATCTCCACAACCCCAGCAGTATCAGGTGCGTCTTCCCCTACAAAGACATAAAAGCAAACAAATGGAAACAGGCATTAGCACCATGGCACACAATGAGGGCTGAGAAGCAAGAGAACCAGTACTTGATTGACACATGTCCCACATGACTAAAACCCTCCCATGCATGCACCCTCACTGCGTATGAAGGGTAGGCAAATGGCACACACTGATGACACCAAGATGGAAGATGAACACATTTTCTGCATGCTGCTTGGCAGTGGCATCACACATTGGCCAGTGATTGCCAGGTGAAATACACATGCCATCACACAGATGGCATGTACCATTGCTATTGAGTGAAGATGGAGAGGAGGGCAGCACTTATTCATTCAGTCCAGTTCCCTCATGTAATAGCTTTTCTAATTCAAACAGGTCTGATTTTTCACCTGGAGCTGCCAGTCCAAAATGGTCCGATTGCACAGGGACATGTCTAAAAAAATGATATCCAGGTAACAAAGTCACTCCACTTTACCATAGCCATGTCAGACATGTGACTACAGGACTGAGAAATGCCTAGTAAAAGTGGTGGAATGCAAACAATCTGCCTGAATGAACAGAGAAAAATAAGCAACAATGTTGTGGCAAGGTGACACTTCAAGGGCAACTGGCGTGATGTTGGCCTAGATGTCTACTGTTGGCAGAAGGGATACTGCTATGGCCAAATGCTGCTGCGCAGAATGTTTTGCATGAAGCACATGGGTGACCCAAACGACTCAGGCGCACACACCCTCACCTGGCACACAAACAGAAGCCCTCACACACACACCATCCACATGGATGACACACACATGCATGTGCACTCACCGGACAATGCCTCATAATCAGGCAGCTCTCCCACGCCTTGGATCTGTTCCTCCGTGACGTAGGTCCCAGCGACTGACTCATGTGGAGTGAGTTCCATGTCTTCTACTGGAGACCCACCTCCAGTCACTAGAGTTGCGGCATGACTTGAGGCCAGCTTATTCTTTGCCCTGCGCTTTAGGTCATTCCAGCGCTTATAGCAATCATTGGCTGTGCGCCTCACGATTCCAAGGGCACTTACGATGTCCGCAACGGTCTGCAAGTGTGCCTGGCGTTGTGCAGGTGTGGTCTTGGATCCTGCAACAATGACCATTTCGTTATCATGTGCGGACACATACTCGGCAAGTGCATTCAGTTCGGCATCCGTGAAGCTGGGCTTCCTCGACGGGCCGGACTGTGTAGCCGTGTCTGGGGCATCAGCCTGTGCCGGACGAGCACTCTTCCTCTTTCGCTTGGAAGGTGGTGGTGATCCTGAGTGTCCTATGCCGCTCTGGACACTAGGGGCAGGAGCCCTGGTGGACTCTGTATCAGGAGTGTGGGATTGCACACTCAGCATGGGAGTTGGTGCAGGCATTGGCTCAAGTGTAATGGTGTCAGGGGGAATGTCAGCAGGATGGACTAGGACCGACACTGTCCTGGCTGGGTGTGTGAGAGCTGGGGTGGATGGAGCCGCAGCTGCCCCTGCAGCCTCTCCGCCCTGCCTACTTGGGGCAGCAGATGACCTTGCTGCCCCAGATCCACGTGGCCTGATGACATCAACGTGCACCAGCGCACGTGTCATAGGCCTGCTGACCTGGAAGTCAGCCATGGAGTCAGCCAGGTCTGGTGCCACAATGGGCTGGTCCAACAAGGGCTGAGCATGGATGGTGTCAGCCACATCAGCCTCAACCAGGGGGAGGGGGGGGGGGGATTATGGGTGCCCTTGACTGGTCCTCCACACATGGGGGGACAGGGTCACCCTGCAAGTAACGACCACGTCCCCTACCGGATCCACCACGGCCACCACTTGTGGCTCATCCACCTTTGCCACCCTTACGGATTACACGCCTCCCAACCATGGCACTGATGTTAATGTGCGTATGGGAGTGGCTGTAAACTATTGTCCTGGGCAATTGGGGGTCAAAGGGGTTGGGTACCAGATGGTAATTGTACCCTAGTGCTCTAGCAAGGCTGAATGTGACCCCTGGGGAAAGATGACGGGTCACGCAACGCACAGGAAGCCCAAAAAAGGGAGATGACGTGCACGCAACCCCTCCTAGACCACGTGTGCGGAAAAAAAAACCTGCACTACGCTGTGGCACCCAGTAACACAAGAATGAACGTATGCATGTCACACGCAGCCTAGAATGACCTCTGAAGGGGTAGGCTACACACGGGGCAAGCACAGATGTTAGATACGTGCGTGACTCACCGTCTGCCAGGAAAAAGAGCGTGAAAAAGAAGCGCGTGTGCGCGTTGGCAACACCCCCACCAAAAGAAGAATTGTACGCTGTCTGAGGAGACAGGACAACAGTAGAAGGGAACGCTGTTTGAGGGAACAGGCCCAGGAAAACCAGAAAAAGAGAAAAAAGAGAAAAAGCTGTCAGAGGTAACAGGGAGTACGAACTTGAAACGCTGTGAAGTAAATCGCGTGTGAAACGACAAGAAGTACAGATTTCACCCACTCGCTCTCCACGAAAAGCACGTACAAGGAAATGGTGTTCTACACGTACATTTTATGCAGGCCCTGTATGCGGTAGGGCCATTTCCACCAATTACACGCTTTGTCACTTCCGCGTGTAGGGCCATCTCCACCAATTACACACTTTGTCACTTCCGCATGTAGGGCCATTTCCACCAATTACACGCTTTGTCATTTCCGCGTGAACGCGCTAAGGCCATTTCCACCAATTACACGCTTTGTCACTTCCGCGTGTACGCGCTAAGGCCATTTCCACCAATTACACGCTTTGACACTCAGACGTGTCTTTCATTTTTTTAACACGCAACATTTCAAACGTGTGCCATATTCAACATGCACGTGACTTCATAGACGCGCATACGCTGGTGGCCTTTGGGCCAATGAACGTACAGACGTGTGCTGACGCGCTTACGTGCTAAGGGCCTTTCCTCGGATTTACACGCAGACGTGCAGGATTTTCACGTGCAAAATCACTCCGTATCAAGCTGGCCACGCGTTCACACACGGAAGACCACGCTCCTGCCCAGAAGGCCGAATTACTGCCCCCCAGAGCCCTGAGCACGTTCCCACCTGCCATCTGCTGCTGCCTGACTGCCTGCTGCCCACGTGCCCTGCCATTTGCTGCCTGCACATCAGCCAGGGGTGCTGTTGCTGTGACCACCCCTGCTGGAACCGAAGACTCCCGACTGCTTTTCCATCGCCCCACAGCCCAGCCCCAGGACCCAGTTGCCCACCCACTCCTGACTCTGGGGTTGCCATGTCGGGCACTGCAACATCTGGAACCAGTGGCAACCCCCGGCCAAGGAGGCAGAGGGGCACCAGCTTCACTGCCGCCGAAGTTGGTGTCCTGGTGGAGCATGTCCTGGGGCAGTATGATGCCCTCTTCGGAAGGTTGCGCGCCGACAAGAAAGGACGGACTCGGATCTGGATGGACATCGTGACTGCCATCAACGTGGAGGAGATGGCAGTCCGCGACTACGAACGTGTCAGGAAGCGCTGGGAGGACTTCAGGTCCAGGACCCTCAACAAGGCCCGGCGCATCCTGAAGGCAGCGGATGCTAAGGGGCGCTGGGGCCACTTGTCGGAAGATCAGATAAGGGTCCTGGAACGCATATCCCCAGCGCTCCACGTCCAGGTCCTTGAGAGGCAGACCCATCTAGAGTCGAGCGGTAAGTGTACATGCATACTGATTGTGAGCTGTGTGTGTGGTGTGCCAGGAGTGTGCAGGTTGAACATGTATTTTTATGTGGGCAAGTAGGGGGGGTGTACAGGGCCGTGAGGGTGACACATGCGAGGGGTCTCATGTGTGACACATGGATGGTGCTTGTGTGTGTGGGCATGCATGGCACAGGATGTGGAGGAATGATTGTCAGGTGTGACATGGATGTCGATCGGAACATTGCGACAGTTGGCGGAGGAGTACACATGCATGCAAGTTTGGTGGTGTGTGTGCATGTGTAGTGTACTCCCTATGTTGCATGTGATGTGTGGATGACCTTTGGCTGCTCATGCTGTTGTATGTGAATGGATGGTGCTGGCTGTTGCAATATGGCTGTGGTATGGCTCATGTGTGCAAGTTGAAATGACATGTGTGTTGGGGATTGTGATGCCATGTCTGAGGTTAACCAATGCCACTCATGTATGACTGTCATGTGTGTATGAGTCCATTGGACAGTGCCCTGATGCCTGTGTTTTCTTTCTCCCTGTCTGCAGCGTCAACTGATGAAGAGGGCGGAGAAGGTGCTGTGGAGCACAGCGGCAGGGGTCGCACCACCAGCCGGAGACGCAAGGCCCAGATCCTCTCCCAGGTTCTGATCTCGTCGGGGAGTGAGGAGTCCGGTGCCATGTCCCAGGCCGCAGCTGCCGAGGGGACGTCCAAGAGGCGGAGGTTGGAGTTGGACTCCTCGGCAGCAGAAGGGGCAGCTGGGACCCCACAGGGCCCAACGGAGGAAGATGGCATGGAGTCATCCAGGTTGGTGGGGGGTTTGGAGGAGGAGGAGGCCGTGCAAGCGACAGAGGCGGGGTCTGGAGGTGGGGATTCCACTGGTGCTAGTGGTGCAGTGCAGGGGCAGGGACAGGAGGCAGCACATGCCGCCGCGGAGGTGCCTGTGTGCAATCCTGTCCCTGCTCCTGTCACTGCATCATCTTGCACCAGCGGGGATGCCTACCTCCAGACCCGTTCTCAGGGAGGGGATTGGCTTACAACACCTGGCCTTCCTCTGCCTGCGGATGTGGCTATCCTGCACCAGGTTGAGCCTGTACAGGATGGGGTGGCGTTGCGTCAACGGGCCATGCGAGCTGACCTGCAGTCTTTTCATGATGAGTCTGCACGTCTTCTCGCATGGCTCGTTGACTGCGTTGACCCACTGGGACAGCTCACCAGGGCTGGATTCCTCCGTTTCCTGGACCTTGTTCCGACCCCCTCCTCCACGGAACCCCCTATGCCCCAGTCATCCTCCATGTCATCTTCCCACCCATGTGTCACCTGGGTGCCCTGTGGAGCTGCCTCCGACCGTGCGGCCAGGCTGGTGGACAACAGATCCCTGCCACAGTCGGGAGTCGGAGGTCCAGCAGGGGTGGCCACATCAATGACTGCACCCCAGCTGGAGGAGCATGTTCAGGCACCATCGGAGAGGGCACATGGACAGCAGCAGCTGCAGCAGCAGGAGGCTGTAGGTGGGAGCCACGATAGCTCGGGGCCTTCAACATCGGAGGGGCAGGCATCGGCCGGAGGGCAGGAGGACCCTGGACGGGAAGTGTCTTCCGTGTAGCAGCGGTTGGGCCACGCCATAGATGCGGTGCGGCGGCGGGCGGAAGAGGCGCGGCTCACGATGGTCAGGGCGGAGAACTCCATGCGGAGGGCCCTGAGGCGGGCCGAGTGCCTCGAGGCAATCCGCAGGGAGTTGGAGGTGAACATGTCGGCGTCCCTGCGGACCCTCGGGGCCATGGAACAGGACCGCCTCCGGGACATAGACGAGGAGTTCGATGATGCCCTGGCCCGGAACACCACTAAGTGAGCCGCTGGACTGGCCCGCCGCCATTGTATATAGTTATTTAGTGATAGGTTTCCTTTATAGTTTATTTTTATTTGGAGTCGACGGACACTGCTCCACCTTTTGTATATAGTTCCATTTTAGATAGGTTTTTTGGTAGGTTTCATTTCTTCTGTTGGGATGATGGACCCTGAATACTTTGTACATAGTTGGATTTTGGATTTGGACATTTTTTTTACTATGAATATTTTTTCCCATGGAGCAATGGTTTTCTATTTCTTTTTTCGCTTCATTTCCTTTTTATGGAGTTGAACTTTGGAAGAAATGTTTTTGGATTATCATTTATTGATTTTAATTTGAAGAGGGACAGCCAGCTTAATTATTTTTTTTTTTTATTTGTGTATTTTGTTTAATTTTGATTGCCATTACTGTTGTCATTAATACACTATTTGGATTTTTTCATTCTTCAATGTGTGGTTTCATCTCATTGTTTTCATGCATGTCATGATATGGGTTTTCAGGTTCACTTGCAACCATTGTGTGTGTGTGAGACACATGTGTTGATTTACATTGTTTCCATTGGAGTAGTATCATGGGCGCATGTAATACTTGGTTGTGTCTTTGGGCTGTGGTGGCTGGCCATGAGGCCCATGCTTGAGGATTGTCAGGGCCTGTGGGCAGGGGGACATGAGTGGGGGCCTGGTGGAGGGTGCCCCACACTGCTGGGGGGGGTGGGGGTGGTGGGAGACATGAGTGGGGGCCTGGTGGAGGCTGCCCATGGTGGCTGGGGGGTGGGGGTGGGTGGGAGACATGAGTGGGGGCCTGGTGGGGGATGCCCATGGTGGCCGGGGGGTGGGAGTGGTGGGAGAAATGGGTGGGGGCCTGATGGAGGGTGCCCCACACTGCTGGGGGCGTGGGGGTGGTGGGAGACATGAGTGGGGGCCTGGTGGAGGCTGCCCATGGTGGCTGGGGGGTGGGGGTGGTGGGAGACATGGGTGGGGGCCTAGTGGAGGGTGCCCCACACTGCTGGGGGGGTGGGGGTGGTGGGAGACATGAGTGGGGGCCTGGTGGAGGCTGCCCATGGTGGCTGGGGGTGGGGGTTGTGGGAGACATGGGTGGGGGCCTGGTGGAGGGTGCCCAACACTGCTGGGGGGGTGGTGGGAGACATGAGTGGGGGCCTGGTGGAGGGTGCCCAACACTGCTGGGGGGGTGGGGGTGGTGGGAGACATGAGTGGGGGCCTGGTGGAGGCTGCCCATGGTGGCCGGGGGGTGGGGGTGGTGGGAGACATGGGTGGGGGCCAGGTGGAGGGTGCCCCACACTGCTGGGGGGTGGGTGTGGTGGGAGACATGAGTGGGGGCCTGGTAGAGGGTGCCCCACACTGCTGGGGGGTGGTAGACATGGGTGGGAGCCTGGTGGGGGCTGCCCATGGTGGCTGGGGGGTGGGGGTGGGTGTCAGACATGAGTGGGGGCCTGGTGGGGGCTGCCCCTGCACTGCTGGGGGTGGGGGTGATAGGGGCCATGAGTGGGGGCCTGGTGGAGGCTGCCCATGGTGGCTGGGGGGTGGGGGTGGGTGGGAGACATGAGTGGGGGCCTGGTGGGGGCTGCCCCTGCACTGCTGGGGGGTGGGGGTGGGGGGTGGGGCCTGGTTGAAGCTTGCCCATGGTGGCGGGGGGTGGTAGACATGGGTGGGAGCCTGGCGGGGGCTGCCCATGGTGACTGGGGGGTGGGGGTGGGTGGGAGACATGAGTGGGGGCCTGGGGGGGGCTGCCCATGGTGGCTGGGGGGTGGTAGACATGGGTGGGAGCCTGGTGGGGGCTGCCCATGGTGGCTGGGGGGTGGGGGTGGGTGGGAGACATGAGTGGGGGCCTGGTGGGGGATGCCCATGGTGGCTGGGGGTGGGGTTGATAGGGGCCATGAGTGGGGGCCTGGTGGAGGCTGCCCATGGTGGCTGGGGGGTGGGGGTGGGTGGGAGACATGAGTGGGGGCCTGGTGGGGGATGCCCATGGTGGCTGGGGGGTGGGGGTGGTGGGAGACATGGGTGGGGGCCTGGTGGAGGGTGCCCCACACTGCTGGGGGGGTGGGGGTAGTGGGAGACATGAGTGGGGGCCTGGTGGAGGGTGCCCCACACTGCTGGGGGGGTGGGGGTGATAGGGGCCATGAGTGGGGGCCTGGTGGAGGCTGCCCATGGTGGCTAGGGGGTGGGGGGGTGGTAGACATGGGTGGGGGCCTGGTGGGGGCTGCCCATGGTGGCTGGGGGGTGGGGGTGGTGGGAGACATGAGTGGGGCCTGGTGGAGGCTGCCGCTGCACTGCTGGGGGGTAGGGGTGGTGGGAGACATGAGTGGGGGCCTAGTGGGGGCTGCGCATGGTGGCTGGGGGGTGGGGGTGGTGGGAGACATGAGTGGGGGCCTGGTGGAGGGTGCCCCACACTGCTGGGGGGGTGGGGGTGGTGGGAGACATGAGTGGGGGCCTGGTGGAGGGTGCCCCACACTGCTGGGGGGGTGGGGGTGATAGGGGCCATGAGTGGGGGCCTGGTGGGGGCTGCCCATGGTGGCTGGGGGTGGGGGTGCGTGGGAGACATGAGTGGGGGCCTGGTGGGGGATGACCATGGTGGCTGGGGGGTGGGTGTGGTGGGAGACATGGGTGGGGGCCTGGTGGAGGGTGCCCCACACTGCTGAGGGGGTGGGGGTGGTGGGAGACATGAGTGGGGGCCTGGTGGAGGGTGCCCCACACTGCTGGGGGGTGGGGGTGATAGGGGCCATGAGTCGGGGCCTGGTGGAGGCTGCCCATGGTGGCTGTGGGGTGGGGGGGTAGACATGGGTGGGGGCCTGGTGGGGGCTGCCCATGGTGGCTGGGGGTGGTGGGAGACATGAGTGGGGGCTTGGTGGAGGCTGCTCCTGCACTGCTGGGGGGTGGGGGTGGTGGGAGACATGAGTGGGGGCCTGGTGGGGGCTGCCCATGGTAGCCGGGGGGTGGGGGTGGTGGGAGACATGAGTGGGGGCCTGGTGGAGGGTGCCCCACACTGCTGGGGGGTGGGGATGGTAGGAGACATGAGTGGGGGCCTGGTGGGGGCTGCCCCTGCACTGCTGGGGGGTGGGGGTGATAGGGGCCCTGAGTGGGGGCCTGGTGGAGGCTGCCCATGGTGGCTGGGGGGTGGTAGATGTTAGGGAGAATTCTCTGTTTAGGCTGAATTTCCTAACCTAGTGAGTCCCCCAGCAGCTTTGCTGGATTTCTGGAGTTTTTTTTTTCCATCCTGCCAAGAGTGAGACTCTTTTCTCCCACTCTTGGACATGTATGTGTGTAATTCCTTTGAAATGTCAATGTGTTCGATGGGCTATGGGGTCTTTTACTCCATAGGGTCTCATATGTTTTTCTATGTGTGTTACACCGTACCCTACATGTCGTAACACGGGGGCGCCCTAGAGGGTCCCCCACCATAGACTCCATACCCGGGGACTGACTCCTGTCTCCCCGGGCATGTAAAGTCACCATTGGCTTTACTAGACCTAAATTTACTAACAGAACTAGTACCAACCATCTTATTGTGGACGTACTAGTAGGGGTAATTCGATTACTCCTGGATCTGTTACTCGAGGGGGCACTGTCCCGTCCCCCCTCGTCGAGTTTTGGCTGGTGGCAGTGGAAACTACTTGTTATGTTCGACCCCGAGCATAACCCTATGGGATTCGTCCCATTGTTGGAGATTGATACTTTTTTCTCATTAATCTCTGACGTACCACCGATCTACTTATCTTAAATAAGTTTATCGGATAGTATTTTCTGCCAGAACTCGGTTTTAAAATGGCGTCTGTGTTTGTCTTTGTGACTCCTAAACCAAAGGTTGAGCCCTTTGTTCCACATTTGGCGGGACTCTGTACAGAGGCCCTCCAAAGTGGTGCCATTCTGTCTGGGTTACCTCAGGGGTGTGGGAGGGGGTTTAGGCACCCTGGACCGAGTTGCCTTACCAACTCAGGTCGCACTCTGGAGTGATTGGCCCCGGTGGTGAGCCTTCCCGCTCACCACTTAGCATGTGTTGATTGACAGCTAGGCTGAATGAATGGGGATTTTCTTCATAAAAGCAGGGCTTTTGGGACTGGATCTTCAGAAGTCGCCACAGGACCTAAGAAGCCGACGAGGGTAACGCTGAGCCGACCTGCACGACGACACCTCCGGTGGAGCCCTGCGGAACCGACTCACCACTTCCCGACGACAGAGGAGATCTCCCTGCCGAGAGTCTCTTCCCCTGACTGGTGGGAACAACCAGTCCCCTTTGCTTTTTATTCGCCTCAGGACGCAGTGGTCGAATTGCCCGTGTAGAGCACCTCGGCAACCGGATAGCCACTACCCCTGTACCGCGACCAAAAGGTGGTGCCTTGTGACGGAACACTCTGCGGCTGGTCTCTTCCCTGGTGGTGCACCGGACTTTACTTTCCTTCGACGACGAGATCATCTCTACTCTTGGCCAAGACCCGACGTGCATCCACCACCAGGAACAACTGCCCCCGCCGGAGCTGCCCTCCACAACAAGGTACCATGTCCGCCTGGCTTCCCTTTCGGTCGGTTCGAGTGAGGTGTCTTAATCCTCTCCATTCCGCTGGGTCGCCTTCAAGCTTTGCTCATTCTTTGTTCTGAACTGGTTCGATCTGCCGATAACAATTTGCTATAAAGACTTGAATGCATCTCCACTAGAGACTTTTTGGGACATTGCGCCTTGCCTCTCTCCGAGTGGGCCTGGCCTCTGAACTTTACAAATCTATTGTGATTCTTGCCTTCCTGCCTTGCATTTTATCCGCATAGGATTGAACTGTGTTGATTTCATAACCTACCGATCTTTTTCTCTCCCGTCCTATCTAATATTCGAGTGTCATCTAGGTTGAGATATACACCTCTGTCTGAAAATAAGTCGTACCGGTAGAACCTAGAGTTGTCGATATTTTGCTAGGGGGATTGATCGTTTTCTACTCCGTAGAGTAATTGTGTTTGATTTGTTTGCCGTGATTTGCTTTAGTGTTTTCCATAGATGTTGTGTTATAAATAAATAACTTACTATCTTTACACTAAGCCTTGTTGCATGTTTGCTTGTCTTGCTGTGAAGAATTGCCCTATGTTGTATACTCCACATACTGACCAACTTTTCTTGAGAGAAGTCTGACTGCTCAGCCACAGCTACCAAGTGAATCTGTGTGGTACAGACTGCTACCAAGTGGGTTTACCGCCAACGCCTGTAGTCCTAAATCTTTTGCAGTGGTCCCAGAGGGAACTGCACAGGTTTCCGCCTAACACTGGTGTACAGCGGTGGGATTTGTATCAAGTATACAGTTTAGAGTGCTTTTCGACGCTGTAGGATAACTAACCACAAAACTTTGCACAAAAAGCAACTTTCAGAAACATGTCTACGATGGAAACTTACAGTCAAGAATCTTTGTCAGTTGATAATACTGAGAGTTTGCGAGCTCTCTGTAGGCAAGAGAATCTTTCTGTAAGAGGCAAGAAGTTAGAACTGATAGAGAGATTGCTGGCGAACCACAGTCTGGGTACTGGTTCAGAGGAACCAATCTCTCCAGCAATTGTAGATAACAGTAATGGTGTTGATCTGAATCATAATTCTGATGATAGCGATGAAGAGGCTGACGAGGACGGAGAGGCTAACGAAAATGTCTCCCCTGCTCCTCTACCAGCCTTACCAGCTGTGCCTACGGGGCCCATACCAGGTCCCACAAGTAACCCTGCTTATTTTGAACTTGAAAAAATGAAGCTCGAACTAGAATACAAGCGGTTCTTGGCTCAATCCGAACGAAACCAAGAGCTTGAGTTCAGACGGATGAATGCCCAAGCTGAGCAGAAGCAAGCTGAGTTAAGACTCAGAGAAATAGAACTTAATCACGAGTTAGAAATGAAAAAGTTGTCTATGGAAAATGCTTCTCTCTCCTCTGGTTCCTCTAGGAGCTCCAGTCCCAGAAGACCCCGGATGCCGAAGGAATTAGTGGGTACGTATGAACCGAGATTGGATGTGTTGGATTGGTTGAAACTGTTTGAATACAATCATGGGCTCCAGGACATCACCGGGAATGCGTTGCTTCCCTGGTTGTTCTCTAGGCTTCCTCTAGTTGCGACTGATGTGGTAATGGAGTTGGGGGAGGCGGATAAGACGGATTACGAAAGTGTGAAACTAGCTTTGATAGCTAGATTCGGGAAGACCCCTTCCCAGTATCTTAAGAGGTTTAGAACCCTCAAAAAGCATGATGGTACCCCTTGGGCTACCTGGGTGAGTGAAGGGTTGAAAAACTTAGAGGGATGGATTAAGGGTTACAAAGTGAACACTTATGAAGGTATGAGAAATCTTTTTATGTTGGAGTCTATTTATGATGCCTGTTCTCCTGAGCTCAGACAGCACTTGGCTGATTCGAAGGAATTGGATTCCAGGGCACTAGCTAAGGCTGCTGACTTGTGGGTTGCCAACAGGGCTACTCATAAGGATTCTGGGGCAACTCAGAAAAAGGATGAGGGAAAACAGCCTAAAAAAGACTCAAAAGAGAATTCGAATAACTCACATTCCAAAGAGGGCCCCAAACAAAACCAGAAGGGTAAGCCACCGGGAAAACCACAGCAGAATAGTGTGTCTTCTGGTACCAAACCGGAAGGAGGTCAGAACAAGCCACCATTCCAGAAAGCATTCGGTAAATGCTTTGTTTGTGGCTCGACTGACCACGTGAAAGGAGATCCCAGATGTAAGGGTAAACCTTCAGGGGTCCAGCTTGTCTCCTTAGCCTTCGCTCCAGAGGAGGAAGTCCGAATGGCAAGTGGAAACTTTCTACTGCTAGCTGACGAACCCATTGGAGTCTCAGCCAGCGTTTCTTTAGTATCTCTGGGGTTGTGGGAACAACAGAATTTAGATGTCTATAATTCTATCCCCGATAATACTAAAGAGTATTATAAGGACAGTGTCCAGGTGAATGGTCAGGAGACTCCTGCCATTAGGGACACTGGGGCCAGCATAACTGTGGTGGATAAATCGTTTTTTCAGGCTGAGGATGTTGCTAAGGCACCCAAACGCCTCACCAAGTTAGCTGGAGGGCCTGTGCAGATGCTTCCCCAATTACCAGTTCTCATCCAGTGTAACGACATGACTGTGAAGATACCTTTCAGCATACAGAGTGAGGTACCAGGACGCGTACTGTTGGGTAACGATGTGAAAACTCTCGGAGTTGTATCGCATACTCCCAGACCTCCTAGTAAATGGTTACAGGAGCTAACCAGACCTGCAAGAGAGAGGAACATGCGCGGTACTCTCGGGGAGATGATGAAGAAAGAAATCACTCCTGCTCCACTGGAATTGTCGGCCGCTGTCTCCAAGAAATCAGAAGCGAAAGGGAAACCTAAGACTTCTCTCCCGAAACCAGCAGCCAGCATTCCAGTGCAGCCGACACGGACTTCCCCGCGGTTGTCCAACGTCACTGTTAGGCGGAAACCTGTGCAGTTCCCTCTGGGACCACTACAAAAGATTTAGGACTACAGGCGTTGGCGGTGAACCCACTTGGTAGCAGTCTGTACCACACAGATTCACTTGGTAGCTGTGGCTGAGCAGTCAGACTTCTCTCAAGAAAAGTTGGTCAGTATGTGGAGTATACAACATAGGGCAATTCTTCACAGCAAGACAAGCAAACACGCAATGAGGCTTAGTGTAAAAGATAGTAAGTTATTTATTTATAACACAACGTCTATGGAAAACACTAAAGCAAATCACGGCAAACAAATCAAACACAATTACTCTACGGAGTAGAAAACGATCAATCCCCCTAGCAAAATATCAACAACTCTAGGTTCTACCGGTACCACTTATTTTCAGACAGAGGTGTATACCTCAACCTAGATGACACTCGAATATTAGTTAGGACGGGAGAGAAAAAGATAGGCAGGTTATGAAATCAACACAGTTCAATCCTATGCAGATAAAATGCAAGGCAGGAAGGCAAGAATCACAATAGATCATAAAGTTCAGAGGCCAGGCCCACTCGGAGAGAGGCAAGGCGGGATGTCCCAAAAAGTCTCTAATGGAGATGCATTCAAGTCTTTCTAGCAAATTGTTATCGGCAGATTGAACCCGTTCACAACAAAGAATGAGCAAAGCTTGGAGGCGACCCAGCGGAACGGAGAGGATTAAGACACCTCCCTCGAACCGATCGAATGGGAAGCCAGGCAGACACGGTACCTTGTTGTGGAGGGCAGCTCCGGCGGGGGCAGTTGTTCCTGGTGGTGGATGCACGTCGGGTCTTGGCCAAGAGTAGAGATGATCTCGTCGTCGAAGGAAAGTAAAGTCCGGTGCACCACCAGGGAAGAGACCAGCCGCGGAGTGCTCCGTCACAAGGCACCACCTTTTGGTCGCGGTACAGGGGTAGTGGCTATCCGGTTGCTGAGGTGCTATGCACGGCAATTCGACCACTGCGTCCTGAGGCGAATAAAAAGCAAAGGGGACTGGTTGTTCCCACCAGTCAGGGGAAGAGACTCTCCGGCAGGGAGATCTCCTCTGTCGTCGGGAAGTGGTGAGTCGGTTCCGCAGGGCTCCACCGGAGGTGTCGTCGTGCAGGTCGGCTCAGCGTTACCCTCGTTGGATTCTTAGGTCCTGTGGCGACTTCTGAAGATCCAGTCCCAAAAGCCCTGCTTTTATGCAGAAGACCCCCATTCATTCAGCCTAGCTGTCAATCAACACATGCTAAGTGGTGAGCGGGAAGGCTCACCACCTGGGCCAATCACTCCAGAGTGCGACCTGAGTTGGCAAGGCAACTCGGTCCAGGGTGCCTAAACCCCCTCCCACACCCCTGAGGTAACCCAGACAGAATGGCACCACTTTGGAGGGTCTCTGTACAGAGGCCCGCCAAAAGTGGAACAAAGGGCTCAACCTTTGGTTTAGGAGTCACAGAGACGAACACAGACGCCATTTTAAAATCGAGTTCTGGCAGAAAATACCACTCGATAAACTTATTTAAGATAAGTAGATCGGTGGTACGTCAGAGATAAATGAGAAAAAGTATCAATCTCCAACAATGGGACGAATCCCATAGGGTTATGTTCGGGATCGGACATAACAAGTAGTTTCCACTGCCACCAGCCAAAACTCGACGAGGGGGGGACGGGACAGTGCCCCCTCGAGTAACAGATCCAGGAGTAATCATTACCCCTACTAGTACGTCCACAATAAGATGGTTGGTACTAGTTCTGTTAGTAAATTTAGGTCTAGTAAAGCCAATGGTGACTTTACATGCCCGGGGAGACAGTAGTCAGTCCCCGGGTATGGAGTCTATGGTGGGGGACCCGCTAGGGCACCCCCGTGTTACGACACGTAGGGTGCGGTGTAACACACATAGAAAAACATATGAGACCCTATGGAGTAAAAGACCCCATAGCCCATCGAACACATTTACATTTCAAAGGAATTACACACATACATGTCCAAGAGTGGGAAAAAAGAGTCTCACTCTTGGCAGGATGGAAAAAAACAAACTCCAGAAATCCAGCAAAGCTGCTGGGGGACTCACTAGGTTAGGAAATTCAGACTAAACAGAGAATTCTCCCTAACACTCGCCCCCCCCCCCAGACTAAGGGACAGGAGGATTTAATCCACTCCTGGATGAATCTCATACCTCTAGTCGATGACATACATCCTAGAGAGACCATCAGCATTTTGGTGGTGACACCGTGACCTGTGCTCAATGGTGAAATCAAACCCTTGCAGGCAGATCGACTATCTCAATAGTTTTGGGTTCTCCCCTTTCATTTGCATTAACCATCTCAAGGGTTGGTGGTCAGTCTGAATAACAAAAGTAGAACCATACAAGTACGGCCTAAACTTCTTCAGAGCCCACACGATAGCAAAGCACTCTCTTTCGATTGTTGCCCACCTTGTTTCAGGATCCTTCAGCTTGCGGCTGATGAAGCAAACGGGGTGCTCCCTACCTTTCCCAACCAGTTGACTGAGTACGGCACCTATCCCTACATTGGAAGCGTCTGTCTGCACAATGAAGTGTTGGCGGTAATCAGGAGCTCTGAGTACTGGGGCTTGGCAAAGAGCCTGTTTCAGGTTTTCAAAAGCCTGATGGCACTCCTCGTTCCATTTGACCTTTTTAGGAAATTTGGGCGAGGAGATGACATTCAGTGGAGAAGCTATGGTCCCATAGTTCTCTATGAAATTCCTGTAATACCCAGTGAGGCCTAGGAAGGCTCTCACCTGGGTTTGAGTAGTCGGTGTCGTCCAATTTTGCACAGCTTCAATCTTACTGAGCAAAGGCCTTATTTCTCCACCGCCTACCTCATGCCCAAGATAGACTACCTTACTCTGTCCAATTTGGCATTTACTTGCCTTTATGGTCAGATTGGCTCGTCCAAGAGCCTGCAAAACATCTCTCAGGTGGATTACATGTTCTTCCCAGGAATTGCTGAACACTGCGATGTCATCCAAGTATGCCATGCAGAAGTCCTCCATCCCATTCAGAACCTGGTTTACCATCCGTTGAAACGTAGCAGGTGCATTCTTCAGTCCGAAAGGCATCACCTTAAACTGGTATAAGCCAACGGGGGTAGAAAATGCAGTTTTCTCCTTGGCATGGTCTGTCAGGGCTATTTGCCAATAGCCTGACGTCAAGTCAAATGTGCTGAGGAACTTGGCGGCGCCAAGTTTATCCACCAACTCATCTGTTCTTGGCAAAGGATGGGCATCAGTCATGGTGACTGCATTAAGAGCTCTATAATACACGCAGAATCTAAGCTCTTTAGATCCGGCCTTTGGTACTAACACAACTGGGCTAGACCATGGACTAGTTGAGGGCTCTATTACCCCGAGATCAAGCATCTTGCTGACCTCACCTTTGATGTGGGTTCGTACGTTTTCTGACATGCGGTATCCTCTGCTTTTGACCGGCAGACAGTCACCAGTGAGTATGTCGTGCTGGCCCCAAGGGGTCAAGCCTGGTGAAAACGAGAACAGAGAGGCAAACTGATTCAACATAGATTTGCACTCTTCTTGTTGCTCGGGTGTCAGATTGGAGGAGAGATTCACTCCTTCAATTTTTTCATCTAAAGGTAAGCCTCTGAGGAGGTCCGGAAGAGCTTCACTCTCTTCTTCTTCCTCGGATGATGCCAGAAGCAACGCTCCTACATCCGGTCGTGAGACATACGCTTTAAGTCGGTTGGTGTGAAAGACTGTCGGAGCCTCCTTGGGATTGCCCAAGTCCACCAGATAGTTAACCTCTCCGAGTTTACCCACTACTCGGTAGGGTCCCATCCATTTCTCTTGCAAGGCCCTCTGCCTTGTTGGGATCATAACGAGAACGAGCTGGTCTTGAGCGAACTCAACCATGTTAGCCTTTTGATCGTGCCAGTGCTTGACCAATGCTTGTCCAGCTTTCAAGTTATCGCTTTCTTCCGTCATCATGTGCGACATTCTCCTTCGGAGACCTATCACGTAGTCAGTCACTCTGACTGGCTTGGGGGAAGGCGCACTCTCCAACCCCTCCTTAATCAGGGCCAATGGACCTCTGACGGGATGACCATAGAGTAGTTCGAAGGGAGAGTAACCTACTCCCTCCTGAGGAACTTCTCTATAAGCAAAGAGAAGGCATGGCAATAGAAGGTCCCACTTACGCTTAAGGGGTTCCTCTAGAGCACCTATCATGCTCTTCATGGTTCGGTTGAACCGTTCTACCAACCCATTGGTTTGTGGGTGGTAAGCCGTTGAGAACTTGTAAGTTACTCCGCAGGTTTTCCACATGGCTTTCATGTAGTGGGACATAAAGTTTGACCCCCTGTCAGAGATTACTTCCTTAGGAAACCCGACCCTGGTAAAAATACCAAGGAGGGCCTTAGCCACAGCCGGAGCTGTAACAGTCCTCATAGGAATTGCCTCAGGATACCTAGTAGCATGGTCTACTACAACAAGTATAAACCTGTTGCCTGAGGAGGTTGGAGGATCAAGGGGACCAACAATGTCAATCCCTACTCTCTCAAATGGGACTCCCACAACCGGGAGAGGCACTAACGGTGCCACGTTCTTGGATCCAACCTTATCAGAGATCTGGCAGGTGTGGCAGCTCCTGCAGTGTTTTTCTACTTCGGCCCCCATCTTTGGCCAATAGAAGTAAAGCGAGAGCATTTCCTTAGTCTTCTTAAAACTCAAGTGACCAGCCAAAGGAATCTCGTGGGCTAACTGCAAGAACTGTGGTCTGTTCTCTTGGGTTACTACAAGGCGTTTGTAGTCTCCAGGTGCAGACTCGGTCGGTTCACTGTAGAAGAGGCCATCTTCCCAGTGCAACCTGTATTTTCCAGGCTCTTGCCCTTCAGCCTGAGCTTCTGCCTGATGGCGAAGACCTTCCAGAGTTGGACATTCTCTCTGTCCCTTACTGAAGCCTGCCCTGCTGGGTCCACCTTCTGCCAGTAAAGACTGCAGCTCAGGATGGTCAACAGGATCCAGATCTCCAATGAGTTCCTGGCCTTCCATTAGCTCTTCCTCAGAGTCTAATTCTACCACACAGGGTTGTACCTCCCTCTCAGCCTCGGCTGGAGGTGGAGCTATGGGTGTGACATTGGACAACCGCGGGGAAGTCCGTGTCGGCTGCACTGGAATGCTGGCTGCTGGTTTTGGGATAGAAGTCTTAGGTTTCCCCTTCACTTCTGATTTCTTGGATACAGCAGCCGACAATTCCAGTGGAGCAGGAGTGATTTCTTTCTTCATCATCTCCCCGAGAGTACCGCGCATGGTCCTCTCTCTTGCAGGTCTGGTTAGCTCCTGTAACCATTTACTAGGAGGTCTGGGAGTATGCGATACAACTCCAAGAGTTTTCAAATTGTTACCCAACAGTATGCGTCCTGGTACCTCACCTGTATGCTGACAGGTATCTTCACAGTCATGTCGTTACACTGGATGAGAACTGGTAATTGGGGAAGCATTCGCACAGGCCCTCCAGCTAACTTGGTGAGGCGTTTGGGTGCCTTAGCAACATCCTTAGCCTGAAAAAAACGATTTATCCAATACAGTTATGCTGGCCCCAGTGTCCCTAATGGCAGGAGTCTCCTGACCATTCACCTGGACACTGTCCTTATAATACTCTTTAGTATTATCGGGGATAGAATTATAGACATCTAAATTCTGTTGTTCCCACAACCCCAGAGATACTAAAGAAACGCTGGCTGAGACTCCAATGGGTTCGTCAGCTAGCAGTAGAAAGTTTCCACTTGCCATTTGGACTTCCTCCTCTGGAGCGAAGGCTAAGGAGACAAGCTGGACCCCTAAAGGTTTACCCTTACATCTGGGATCTCCTTTCACGTGGTCAGTTGAGCCACAAACAAAGCATTTACCGAATGCTTTCTGGAATGGAGGCTTGTTCTGACCTCCTTCCGGTTTGGCACCAGAAGAAACACTATTCTGCTGTGGTTTTCCCGGTGGCTTACCCTTCTGGTTTTGTTTGGGGCCCTCTTTGGAATGTGAGTTATTCGAATTCTCCTTTGAGTCTTTTTTAGGCTGTTTTCCCTCATCCTTTTTCTGAGTTGCCCCAGAATCCTTGTGAGTAGCCCTGTTGGCAACCCACAAGTCAGCAGCCTTAGCTAGTGCCCTGGAATCCAATTCCTTCGAATCAGCCAAGTGCTGTCTGAGCTCAGGAGAACAGGCTTCATAAATAGACTCCAACATAAAAAGATTTCTCATACCCTCATAGGTGTTCACTTTGTAACCCTTAATCCATCCCTCTAAGTTTTTCGACCCTTCACTCACCCAGGTAGCCCAAGGGGTACCATCATGCTTTTTGAGGGTTCTAAATCTCTTAAGATACTGGGAAGGGGTCTTCCCGAATCTAGCTATCAAAGCTAGTTTCACACTTTCGTAATACGTCTTATCCGCCTCCCCCAACTCCATTACGACATCAGTCGCAACAGGAGGGAGCCTAGAGAACAACCAGGGAAGCAACGCATTCCCGATGATGTCCTGGAGCCCATGATTGTATTCAAACAGTTTCAACCAATCCAACACATCCAATCTCGGTTCATACATACCCACTAATTCCTTCGGCATCCGGGGTCATTTGGGACTGGAGCTCCTAGAGGAACCAGAGGAGAGAGAAGCATTTTCCATAGACAACTTTTTCATTTCTAACTCGTGATTAAGTTCTATTTCTCTGAGCCTTAACTCAGCTTGCTTCTGCTCAGCCTGGGCATTCATCCGTCTGAACTTGAGCTCTTGGTTTCGTTCAGATTGAGCCAAGAACCGTTTATATTCTAATTCGAGCTTCATTTTTTCAAGTTCAAAATAAGCAGCGTTACTTGTGGGACCTGGTATGGGCCCCGTAGGCACAGCTGGTAAGGCAGGAAGAGGAGCGGGGGAGACAGTTTCGTTAGCCTCTCCGTCCTCGTTAGCCTCTTCATCGCTATCATCAGAATTACGATTCAGATCAACACCATTACTGTTATCTACAGTTGCTGGAGAGTTTGGTTCCTCTGAACAAGTACCCAGACTTTGGTTCGCCAGCAATCTCTCTATTAGTTCTAACTTCTTGCCTCTTACAGAAAGATTCTCTTGCCTACAGAGAGCTCGCAAACTCTCAGTATTTTCACCTGACAAAGACTCTTGACTGTAAGTTTCCATCGTAGACATGTTTTTTGAAAGTTGCTTTTTAGTGCTAAGTTTTGTGGTTAGTTATCCTACAGCGTCGAAAAGCACTATAAACTGTATACTCGATACAAATCCCACCGCTGTACACCAGTGTTAGGCGCAAACCTTTGCTGTTCCCTCTGGGACCACTGCAAAAGATTTAGGACTACAGGCGTTGGCGGTGAACCCACTTGGTAGCAGTCTGTACCACACAGATTCACTTGGTAGCTGTGGCTGAGCAGTCAGACTTCTCTCAAGAAAAGTTGGTAAGTATGTGGAGTATACAACATAGGGCAATTCTTCACAGCAAGACAAGCAAACACGCAACGAGGCTTAGTGTAAAAGATAGTAAGTTATTTATTCATAACACAACGTCTATGGAAAACACTAAAGCAAATCACGGCAAACAAATCAAACACAATTACTCTATGGAGTAGAAAACGATCAATTCCCCTAGCAAAATATCGACATCTCTAGGTTCTACCGGTACCACTTATTTTCAGACAGAGGTGTATACCTCAACCCAGATGACACTCGAATATTAGTTAGGACGGGAGAGAAAAAGATAGGCAGGTCATGAAATCAACACAGTTCAATCCTATGCGGATAAAATGCAAGGCAAGAAGGCAAGAATCACAATAGATCATAAAGTTCAGAGGCCAGGCCCACTCGGAGAGAGGCAAGGCGCGATGTCCCAAAAAGTCTCTAGTGGAGATGCATTCAAGTCTTTCTAGCAAATTGTTATCGTCAGATTGAACCAGTTCAGAACAAAGAATGAGCAAAGCTTGGAGGCGACCCAGCGGAATGAAGACGATTAAGACACCTCCCTCGAACCGATCGAAAGGGAAGCCAGGCGGACACGGTACCTTGTTGTGGAGGGCAGCTCCGGCGGGGGCAGTTGTTCCTGGTGGTGGATGCACGTCGGGTCTTGGCCAAGAGTAGAGATGATCTCGTCGTTGAAGGAAAGTAAAGTCCGGTGCACCACCAGGGAAGAGAACAGCCGCGGAGTGCTCCGTCACAAGGCACCACCTTTTGGTCACGGTACAGGGGTAGTGGCTATCCGGTTGCCGAGGTGCTATGCACGGCAATTCGACCACTGCGTCCTGAGGCGAATAAAAAGCAAAGGGGACTGGTTGTTCCCACCAGTCAGGGGAAGAGACTCTCCGGCAGGGAGATCTCCTCTGTCGTCGGGAAGTGGTGAGTCGGTTCTGCAGGGCTCCACCGGAGGTGTCGTCGTGCAGGTCGGCTCAGCGTTACCCTCGTCGGATTCTTAGGTCCTGTGGCGACTTCTGAAGATCCAGTCCCAAAAGCCCTGCTTTTATGCAGAAGACCCCCATTCATTCAGCCTAGCTGTCAATCAACACAAGCTAAGTGGTGAGCGGGAAGGCTCACCACCTGGGTCAATCACTCCAGAGTGCGACCTGAGTTGGCAAGGCAACTCGGTCCAGGGTGCCTAAACCACCTCCCACACCCCTGAGGTAACCCAGACAGAATGGCACCACTTTGGAGGGTCTCTGTACAGAGGCCCACCAAAAGTGGAACAAAGGGCTCAACCTTTGGTTTAGGAGTCACAGAGACGAACACAGACGCCATTTTAAAATCGAGTTCTGGCAGAAAATACCACTCGATAAACTTATTTAAGATAAGTAGATCGGTGGTACGTCAGAGATTAATGAGAAAAAGTATCAATCTCCAACAATGGGACGAATCCCATAGGGTTATGTTCGGGATCGAACATAACAAGTAGTTTCCACTGCCACCAGCCAAAACTCGACGAGGGGGGACGGGACAGTGCCCCCTCGAGTACCAGATCCAGGAGTAATCGAATTACCCCTACTAGTACGTCCACAATAAGATGGTTGGTACTAGTTCTGTTAGTAAATTTAGGTCTAGTAAAGCCAATGGTGACTTTACATGCCCGGGGAGACAGTAGTCAGTCCCCGGGTATGGAGTCTATGGTGGGGGACCCGCTAGGGTGCCCCCGTGTTACGACACCGTAGGGTGCGGTGTAACACACATAGAAAAACATATGAGACCCTATGGAGTAAAAGACCCCATAGCCCATCGAATACTTTGACATTTCAAAGGAATTACACACATACATGTCCAAGAGTGGGAAAAAAGAGTCTCACTCTTGGCAGGATGGAAAAAAACAAACTCCAGAAATCCAGCAAAGCTGCTGGGGGACTCACTAGGTTAGGAAATTCAGCCTAAACAGAGAATTCTCCCTAACACCCCACCCCCCCAGCAGTGTGGGGCACCCTCCACCAGGCCCCCACCCATGTCTCCCACCACCCCCACCCCCCGGCCACCATGGGCATCCCCCGTGTTAGGCGGAAACCTGTGCAGTTCCCTCTGGGACCACTGCAAAAGATTTAGGACTACAGGCGTTGGCGGTGAACCCACTTGGTAGCAGTCTGTACCACACAGATTCACTTGGTAGCTGTGGCTGAGCAGTCAGACTTCTCTCAAGAAAAGTTGGTCAGTATGTGGAGTATACAACATAGGGCAATTCTTCACAGCAAGACAAGCAAACACGCAACGAGGCTTAGTGTAAAGATAGTAAGTTATTTATTTATAACACAACATCTATGGAAAACACTAAAGCAAATCACGGCAAACAAATCAAACACAATTACTCTACGGAGTAGAAAACGATCAATCCCCCTAGCAAGATATCGACAACTCTAGGTTCTATCGGTACCACTTATTTTCAGACAGAGGTGTATACCTCAACCTAGATGACACTCGAATATTAGATAGGACGGGAGAGAAAAAGATCGGTAGGTTATGAAATCAACACAGTTCAATCCTATGAGGATAAAATGCAAGGCAGGAAGGCAAGAATCACAATAGATTTGTAAAGTTCAGAGGCCAGGCCCACTCGGAGAGAGGCAAGGCGCGATGTCCCAAAAAGTCTCTAGTGGAGATGCATTCAAGTCTTTATAGCAAATTGTTATCGGCAGATCGAACCAGTTCAGAACAAAGAATGAGCAAATCTTGAAGGCGACCCAGCGGAATGAAGAGGATTAAGACACCTCACTCGAACCGACCGAAAGGGAAGCCAGGTGGACACGGTACCTTGTTGTGGAGGGCAGCTCCGGCGGGGGCAGTTGTTCCTGGTGGTGGATGCACGTCGGGTCTTGACCAAGAGTAGAGATGATCTCGTCGTCGAAGGAAAGTAAAGTCTGGTGCACCACCAGGGAAGAGACCAGCCGCGGAGTGCTCCGTCACAAGGTACCACCTTTTGGTCGCGGTACAGGGGTAGTGGCTATCCAGTTGCCGAGGTGCTCTGCACGGGCAATTCGACCACTGCGTCCTGCGGCAAATAAAAAGCAAAGGGGACTGGTTGTTCCCACCAGTCAGGGGAAGAGACTCTCCGGCAGGGAGATCTCCTCTGTCGTCGGGAAGTGGCGAGTCGGTTCCGCAGGGCTCCACTGGAGGTGTCGTCGTGCAGGTCGGCTCAGCGTTACCCTCGTCGGATTCTTAGGTCCTGTGGCGACTTCTGAAGATCCAGTCCCAAAAGCCCTGCTTTTATGCAGAAAACCCCCATTCATTCAGCCTAGCTGTCAATCAACACATGCTAAGTGGTGAGCGGGAAGGCTCACCACCTGGGCCAATCTCTCCAGAGTGCGACCTGAGTTGGCAAGGCAACTCGGTCCAGGGTGCCTAACCCCCTCCCACACCCCTGAGGTAACCCAGACAGAATGGCACCACTTTGGAGGGCCTCTGTACAGAGGCCCGCCAAAAGTGGAACAAAGGGCTCAACCTTTGGTTTAGGAGTCACAAAGACGAACACAGACGCCATTTTAAAACCGAGTTCTGGCAGAAAATACCATCCGATAAACTTATTTAAGATAAGTAGATCGGTGGTACGTCAGAGATTAATGAGAAAAAAGTATCAATCTCCAACAATGGGACGAATCCCATAGGGTTATGCTCGGGGTCGAACATAACAAGTAGTTTCCACTGCCACCAGCCAAAACTCGACGAGGGGGGACGGGACAGTGCCCCCTCGAGTAACAGATCCAGGAGTAATCGAATTACCCCTACTAGTACGTCCACAATAAGATGGTTGGTACTAGTTCTGTTAGTAAATTTAGGTCTAGTAAAGCCAATGGTGACATTACATGCCCGGGGAGACAGGAGTCAGTCCCCGGGTATGGAGTCTATGGTGGGGGACCCTCTAGGGCGCCCCCGTGTTACGACACATAGGGTGCGGTGTAACACACATAGAAAAACATATGAGACCCTATGGAGTAAAAGACCCCATAGCCCATCGAACACATTGACATTTCAAAGGAATTACACACATACATGTCCAAGAGTGGGAGAAAAGAGTCTCACTCTTGGCAGGATGGAAAAAAACAAACTCCAGAAATCCAGCAAAGCTGCTGGGGGACTCACTAGGTTAGGAAATTCAGCCTAAACAGAGAATTCTCCCTAACACTCGCCCTCCTCCCCCAGACTAAGGGACAGGAGGATTTAATCCACTCCTGGATGAATCTCATACCTCTAGTCGATGACATACATCCTAGAGAGACCATCAGCATTTTGGTGGTGACACCCTGACCTGTGCTCAATGTTGAAATCAAACCCTTGCAGGCAGATCGACCATCTCAATAGTTTTGGGTTTTCCCCTTTCATTTGCATTAACCATCTCAAGGGTTGGTGGTCAGTCTGAATAACAAAAGTAGAACCATACAAGTACGGCCTAAACTTCTTCAGAGCCCACACGATAGCAAAGCACTCTCTTTCGATTGTTTCCCACCTTGTTTCAGGATCCTTCAGCTTGCGGCTGATGAAGCAAACGGGGTGCTCCCTACCTTTCCCATCCAGTTGACTGAGTACGGCACCTATCCCTACATTGGAAGCGTCTGTCTGCACAATGAAGTGTTGGCGGTAATCAGGAGCTCTGAGTACTGGGGCTTGGCAAAGAGCCTGTTTCAGGTTTTCAAAAGCCTGATTGCACTCCTCGTTCCATTTAACCTTCTTAGGAAATTTGGGTGAGGAGATGACATTCAGTGGAGAAGCTATGGTCCCATAGTTCTCTATGAAATTCCTGTAATACCCAGTGAGGCCTAGGAAGGCTCTCACCTGGGTTTGAGTAGTCGGTGTTGTCCAATTTTGCACAGCTTCAATCTTACTGAGCAAAGGCCTTTTCTCTCCACCGCCTACCTCATGCCCAAGATAGACTACCTTACTCTGTCCAATTTGGCATTTACTCGCCTTTATGGTCAGATTGGCTCGTCCAAGAGCCTGCAAAACATCTCTCAGGTGGATTACATGTTCTTCCCAGGAATTGCTGAACACTGCGATGTCATCCAAGTATGCCATGCAGAAGTCCTCCATCCCATTCAGAACCTGGTTTACCATTCGTTGAAACGTAGCAGGTGCATTCTTCAGTCCGAAAGGCATTACCTTAAACTGGTATAAGCCCACGGGGGTAGAAAATGCAGTTTTCTCCTTGGCATGGTCTGTCAGGGCTATTTGCCAATAGCCTGACGTCAAGTCAAATGTGCTGAGGACATGCAGCTCAGGATGGTCAACAGGATCCAGATCTCCAATGAGTTCCTGGCCTTCCATTAGCTCTTCCTCAGAGTCTAACTAATATTCGAGTGTCATCTAGTGTCATCTAGGTTGATGGGGGCTGCCCATGGTGGATGGGGGTGGTAGACATGGGTGAGAGCCTGGTGGGGGCTGCCCATGGTGGCTGGGTGGTGGGGGTGGTGGGAGACATGGGTGGGGGCCTCGTGGAAGGTGCCCCACACTGATGGGGGGTGGGTGGTGGGAGACATGAGCAGGTGTGCAGGGTAGTCCCCTATTTTGGGGCCGTGGAGGGTGTACAAGGAACACCTGTGAGGACCCACCCAGCCTAATCGCGTGTGATTATTCCCGCGCACCCCTGTAATACACGTACCCAGCCAAATCGCGTGTGATAATTCCCGCGCACCCCTGTAATACACGTACCCAGCCAAATCGCGTGTGATTATTCCCGCGCACCTCTGTAATACACGTACCCTGGCTAATCGCGTGTAAAACGTCACGCGTACCCCTGTCATACACGTACCCAGCCAAATTGCGTGTGAAAATTCCCACGTACCCCTGTAATACACGTACCCTGGCTAATCGCGTGTTTAACTTCACGCGTACCCCTGTCATACACGTACCCTGGCTAATCGCATGTAAAACTTCCCGCGTACCCCTGATATGAACATTACCCGCTTTGCGTTCCTTGTTTGGCAGCCCTGTAAACTGGTCCAGGGTTAGCGCAGCACTTTGCGATGATTTAGCGATTTTGATGGCTTTTCCTTGCGCGAGGGCGTTCTTGGGGGCGTTACTGGCGCTGCTGCAGGGTCGCTGCGATACTCCTGTAGTCCTAAATCTTTTGCAGTGGTCCCAGAGGGAACTGCACAGGTTTCCGCCTAACATGGGGGTGGTGGGAGACATGAGTGGGGGCCTGGTGGGGGCTGCCCATGGTGGCTGGGGGGTGGTAGACATGGGTGGGAGCCTGGTGGGGGCTGCCCATGGTGGCTGGTGGTGGGGGTGGTGGGAGACATGGGTGGGGGCCTGGTGGAGGGTGCCCCACACTGATGGGGGGGTGGGTGGTGGGAGACATGAGCAGGTGTGCAGGGTAATCCCCTGTTTTGGGGCCGTGGAGGGTGTACAAGGAACACCTGTGAGGACCCACCCAGCCTAATCGCGTGTGATAATTCCCGCGCACCCCTGTAATACACATACCCAGCCAAATCGCGTGTGATTATTCCCGCGCACCTCTACAATACACGTACCCTGGCTAATCGCGTGTAAAACTTCATGCGTACCCCTGTCATACACGTACCCAGCCAAATCGCGTGTGAAAATTCCCGCGTACCCCTTTAATACACGTACCCTGGCTAATCGCGTGTTTAACTTCACGCGTACCCCTGTCATACACGTACCCTGGCTAATCGCATGTAAAACTTCCCGCGTACCCCTGATATGAACGTTACCCGCTTTGCGTTCCTTGTTTGGCAGCCCTGTAAACTGGTCCAGGGTTAGCGCAGCCCTTTGCGATGATTTAGCGATTTTGATGGCTTTTCATTGCGCGAGGGCGTTCTTGGGGGCGTTACTGGCGCTGCTGCAGGGTCGCTGCGATACTCCTGTAGTCCTAAATCTTTTGCAGTGGTCCCAGAGGGAACTGCACAGGTTTCCGCCTAACATGGGGTTGGTGGGAGACATGAGTGGGGGCCTGGTGGGGGCTGCCCATGGTGGCTGGTGGGTGGTAGACATGGGTGGGAGCCTGGTGGGGGCTGCCCATGGTGGCTGGTGGTGGGGGTGGTGGGAGACATGGGTGGGGGCCTGGTGGAGGGTGCCCCACACTGATGGGGGGTGGGTGGTCGGAGACATGAGCAGGTGTGCAGGGTAGTCCCCTGTTTTGGGGCCGTGGAGGGTGTACAAGGAACACCTGTGAGGACCCACCCAGCCTAATCGCGTGTGATTATTCCTGCGCACCCCTGTAATACACGTACCCAGCCAAATCGCGTGTGATAATTCCGGTGCACCCCTGTAATACACGTACCCAGCCAAATCGCGTGTGATTATTCCCGCGCACCTCTGTAATACACATACCCTGGCTAATCGCGTGTAAAACTTCACGCGTACCCCTGTCATACACGTACCCAGCCAAATCGCGTGTGAAAATTCCCGTGTACCCCTGTAATACACGTACCCTGGCTAATCGCGTGTTTAACTTCACGCGTACCCCTGTCATACACGTACCCTGGCTAATCGCATGTAAAACTTCCCGCGTACCCCTGATACGAACGTTACCCGCTTTGCGTTCCTTGTTTGGCAGCCCTGTAAACTGGTCCAGGGTTAGCGCAGCCCTTTGCGATGATTTAGCGATTTTGATGGCTTTTCCTTGCGCGAGGGCGTTCTTGGGGGCGTTACTGGTGCTGCTGCAGGGTCGCTGCGATACTCTGCGCCAACGCCTGTAGTCCTAAATCTTTTGCAGTGGTCCCAGAGGGAACTGCACAGGTTTCCGCCTAACATGGGGGTGGTGGGAGACATGAGTGGGGGCCTGGTGGGGGCTGCCCATGGTGGCTGGGGGGGTGGTAGACATGGGTGGGAGCCTGGTGGGGGCTGCCCATGGTGGCTGGGTGGTGGGGGTGGTGGGAGACATGGGTGGGGGCCTGGTGGAGGGTGCCCCACACTGATGGGGGGGTGGGTGGTGGGAGACATGAGCAGGTGTGCAGGGTAGTCCCCTGTTTTGGGGCCGTGGAGGGTGTACAAGGAACACCTGTGAGGACCCACCCAGCCTAATCGCGTGTGATTATTCCCGCGCACCCCTGTAATACACGTACCCAGCCAAATCACGTGTGATAATTCCCGCGCACCCCTGTAATACACGTACCCAGCCAAATCGTGTGTGATTATTCCCACGCACCTCTGTAAAACACATACCCTGGCTAATCGCGTGTAAAACTTCACTCGTACCCCTGTCATACACGTACCCAGCCAAATCGCGTGTGAAAATTCCCGCGTACCCCTGTAATACACGTACCCTGGCTAATCGCGTGTTTAACTTCACGCGTACCCCTGTCATACACGTACCCTGGCTAATTGCATGTAAAACTTCCCGCGTACCCCTGATATGAACGTTACCCGCTTTGCGTTCCTTGTTTGGCAGCCCTGTAAACTGGTCCAGGGTTAGCGCAGCCCTTTGCGATGATTTAGCGATTTTGATGGCTTTTCCTTGCGCGAGGGCGTTCTTGGGGGCGTTACTGGCGCTGCTGCAGGGTTGCTGCGATACTCTGCGCCACGGCTGGTTTGGGAGCCTAAAATCCATGAATACGCTGTGCGCGGAAATCGGTTTTGGCGCACGCGCCTGGCGCAGACAATCGCACGCGGACACTCTGCGCCAGCCGCTTGCAACACTTTTCTGCGAAATTCTATGAATTACCCTGTAGATGTTTTTTTTTACGAAAAAAGAATCGTGACAAAAAACCTTCACGATGAAAAGTGTGGCGATGAAATGACAGTATACCATGCCGGAAGGCTGGATAATGAGTGCTAGCGCGAGCCTTCCTGTGTACTATCCCATAGTGTTGTGTTGGAAAATGCCGCTACAACTGCAAGCATAGCTCTCAACTCACCCGCTTTTGGCGGGTGTCATCCGCCAAAAGCATCCAGACTCCCGCCCACCCGCCAGCTCATCTGTTTCACCTGCCACGGACTCGGGTGCATACCTCACACAGGTAGAGGGGTTAACTTTCCAAGGGTGGGAGCTACCGTTCATATTTTTGCCCGTACCCGATTTAGAAATCCCGAAATCGGGTCCCGGTGCGACTCTTCCTGGGCGAATGGGGGAGTGAACTGCTTATCACGCCTCCATTTCCTCCCCCTTCCCCTCCCTGGCACTCTCCTCCAATTAGAGGATTGTGCCTGGGAGCACACTCCTCCCCGCCCCACCCCGCAAAAGGTCTGCGACATAGAAGTAGGACTACCGATTTATTTGTTTTTACGTCAATCCTATTTATGTTTATGGCCTTTCTGAGTTTTCTTTTTTAAAATCTGGTCACCCTAGTTTTCAACCGCCTTGGTGTCCAAAAGGTTGAGAGCTATGACTGCAAGGCGAATAATAAGGAACAAGGGTACTGCGTGTCTAAGCAGCTAAGAACACATTAAAAGGACACAGAGAAACACAGCTGCATAGATGAGGAGAAAGCAAGACGGGAATCAAGCAGGGCCTTTTGACAACGTTTCACCAACCACCATGCATGTGTTATACTGAGAGAGGAAAAACACATTCTTGCCTTTCCTTTTCGACTCACAAATAGTGACTTACCTGTCCTTTTGGAATGCGTGTAGTCAGGTGGTGGAGTGGAGCAGTACAGGTGGGGAGAAAGAGGAATCCATGGGTAGAGCCGGGTCAGGGTCAGGCAATGGAGTCTGGCTTGCCCACTGGAGCCTAACGCGAGCCAAGCGGGCAAAATAATGCCAGTGGAATCCTGCTTCCAAACCCCCACAACAAAAGACCTACCTGCCACCCTGCCCACCGCACAAAAATAAACACTTGCCATCCCGACTCCCATCCGCAGGCAACACAAGACCCCTACCAGGCATCCGGCCAGCGACAAAAGACCCCGACTGGGAATCCTGCCTCATCACCTTGGAAACAGTGAGCTCAGTAGTCGTGTCGCGCATCCTGTCCCCTGACAGCAGAAAAGTCAGTCACGAGAGCCGCCTCTCAGTCCCAGTATAATACCCGTTCCTGGTGTCATGCCCCCTTCAAACACCAAAAGACTCCTACCTGATAACCTGCCCGACATGAAGACGCCTAAATGAAATGGTGCCCACCCACCCTGCAACAAAAGACTCCTACCCAGCATCCTCCCTCCCCATGCCCCCCCCCACTGCAAAACCCGTACCTGGCTCCATTTTGATGGGAGTGGTGGGACCACCAAGAGGGGGGAGCGGACCTGCAGCGCTGCCACAGCTGCAGGGCAAGAAGAATGTCTTTGTTTTCCAAGGGCAGAAAGTGATCTTGGCATCCACCTACCCATGCTCTGACTGGCCTTTAGGGCAATAGGCCCAAGACCGAATCAAAAACGCAAAATGCTGGTGTGGGCCAGATTTTTGGGTTAAAGTGGGCCACTTTTTTGGCCAATGTGGGCCAGTTTGAGTTACTTCAATATGTGGCGAGTAGTTTTGAGCAGTTTTTCTGAATCAATATTCTTTAAAATGCACAGTTTGCATCACATTTTATCAAAAAACTCATCCTTGCCTGCTATTCAAACAGTGTCACAAAAAGAATGAATAGCCATTTGCAACTGTGGCCCACTTTTTCATTGGTGCCCGAGACCATTTTATGGCCCAGTCCAGCCCTGCACCTACCCTGGGATGATGTGGTAGGGCAGAAGAGCTGTTTCACTGAGGCACATAGTTCAGGATCTTGACTTACTTTGTCACCCCCAAAGAATCTGGAGTTGTGTGATGGGGGAGTCAAGGCATCCGGCGAGCAGATGCACCCCGTCCACACCCCAGCATGATGTGTTTTCCTCTCAAACTTTTTTCTTTTCCCAAATAGCTCCGTCTTGCATGCACACAAGGAATGACTCATGCTTCAGACAAACACTGGCTGTCAAGTCAGTTGCTTGTCCCAGCCCAGCTTGAATGAGCAGCAAGCTTGCGGGGAACACAGTTAGCGTTCTGTAGATTGGGCAAAGTAAATCACTTTCTGAACAATACACGGGCAGCTTTTGGAGTCCCTAGTGAAAAAGAAATCCACTTTTTGTATTGTTTTGGGATTGCTTCTGGCTTGTTTTCAAGCTGTGGATTCTTTTTGGATTTATTTTAGATTGTTTGGGGATTTTTCCAAGCAAGGATTTATTTGTCTTGGGTTGGAGGATTTATTTTGGATTTTTACTGACTTGTTTCTCAGTAAAAACAATCCACTAACACTAATTTCCAGGCACAAATTTCTAAAGGATTTATTTTGGATTTTTTGAAGCAAGGATTGTTTGGTCTTAAAGTGGAGGATTTAGTTTGGATTTTTTTCGACTTGTTCCTCAATATAACAAATCCAGCAATACTACACATTTTTACTGCATTTATTTTTGATTCTTTTACAAGCAAGCATACATTGGAAGATTTAGTTTGGATTTTTTCCAACTTGTATCTCTGTAAAAACAATCCAGCAACATAGGCACACATTTTTACTGCATTTAAGTGTTGCAAAAATAATGTCAAACTAGTTTCAACATTGGTTAAAGTTATTTAGCATTTTAATCTGGTTAAACATTTCGCAGAGTTTAGGTTTTATATATTTTGCATTTTATTGATGCAAATTACAAGTCCAACTGCACTTAACTAATTTCTCCAGTAAATAATGCCTAGTGGCTAACATTCAGGGTGTACCAATTTGCAGCAATGGGTAGAAGAAATGGCTAACACCTCGGCCATCCCATCGAGCCACCTGACTCGCTGGACGGTCGCTGCCTGTCTCCTGCCTGCCACCCTGTACAGCTGTACCCCTCCTCTGTGCCCCGCTGCATACCACCCCTGGCTGTATATCTGTTCTGTTGTTACCTCAGAAAAGTGCTCCGTTATGCATCTGTATTGTTGTATACCTCTGTAAAGCGCTCTGCTGTTTCTAGAAGCTCGGTCTGCGCTTAATAAATTCAATAATAATCAAATAGGATCTAGTCAGACTGCATTCTGTTCACATAGACAGGGAGCAGACAAGGGGCCTTATGAGCGGGGCCAGCGTGGATGAAATAGTTGCACGTTGTTAGGCAATGTGGCACAACACAAAGCAAGATGCCAACGGGCCGCAAAAGCGCCAGCTATTTTGGTAAATGTTAAAGGTATTTGTTCTGTGCACCATCACCAACGGAGTTGGTCCCCAGGTGCTCTGGCGGATCTGCAAACGAGAAGGTAGGATGGGTTAGTAAGGTGAAGAGGGATTAGGATAGTAAGAGGAGTGGTGTTCTGTTTGCAGCTTCAACTCGTTATACATCGGATGCTGAGCTTTGGTGCGAGTGTCGGATCGATGTCAGTACTCGTTAGCTGTTGGTGCGGCTTATGTGTTGTTGCAGTGTTGTGAAGTGTGTGTGGGTTGTTGTGCGAGAGATGGTTGTGTGAGTTTTTTGAGTGAGATAAGTATGCAGAAATGTTGAGCTTTTTTTTGGTTAGTGGGTTATATGACATTTAACATGCTAACATTCACACTTCCGTTTAAGTGTGGCACTTGCTAACCTTCACAATCCCATCAACAAGCAGCTCAGGCTAATGTTCACAATTCTCTCTAAGTGTGGGACATGCTAACATTCCCAATTCCATTTAAGTGCTGCACTTGCTAATCTTCATATTTCCATATAAGTGTGGCAGCATGCTAACATTCACAATTACATCTAAGTGCGTCACTTGCTAGCCTTCATAATCCCATCTTTGTGTGGCACATGCTAACATTCACAATCCTATCTATATGCCACTTAGGCTAATGTTCACAATTCTATCTAAGTGTGGCACGTGATAACATTCAAGTTCCATCTAAGTGTGACAGATGCTAACATTCACAATCCTATTTAGGTGTGGCGCAAGCTAATGTTCACAATTCTAAGTGTGACAGATTCTAACATTCACAATCCTATTTAGGTGTGGCGCAAGCTAATGTTCACAATTCTAAGTGTGACAGATGATAACATTCACAATCCTATTTAGGTGTAGTGCAGGCTAATGTTCACAATTCCATCTAAGTGTGGCGCAAGCTGACATTCACATTCCTATCTATGCTGGGGTGGTATTGGTTGGTGGGGCACTGGGGTTAGGTGCTGAGGAGTCTGTGTGGTGTAGCACTGGAGTGAGGTTCTTGGGGATGTTGGTGGTGAGGCTGTGGGTGGATTGTCAGGCTTTGGAACCAGGCCCCTGCCAATGGGATTTAATCTTACTCTACATAAAGCAACCCCCCCCCCCTGACAAATGACCAAAAGGGGTGACTGGATTGAATGGAAGATATGGAGGGGAACTGAAAGGCGTTGTTTAATATCTGCATCCTGTTCTGTCTGGCAACGTTTGTGTAGGTCAGAACATACAAAAGAGAAGCTGCACACCCTTGTTTGTATAGAAGGTAATGAAAGTAAATTCAAGAGATTTCGAGCTCCTAGGGCTCATAAAGTCTCATCAGATCTTCTAGGGGTGCCGGGGAGAAGGCAAATGACTCTGCTATCACAAAGTCCCTAATATCATATTGGTAATAGGAACTCCCGTCCCCTGCACACCATTTGGTATTGGAAAACCTATTATACCAAACAATATTTTACCAATTTCAATAGTTCAACACTCATGAGCTTTAGGAATTCGAATTGTGACTGTGGCAGCTGTTCCAAAGGAATTCTGATTCCACAATTGCATTCAAAAAATACATTTCAATATCGTAAGTTCCTTCCGAGAAATTCATTCAAGAGAGATATTTTTCATTATCATTTTTATATGCTAGACATCAGAGTTCAACTCAATAATTCAAATTAGACTAATCAAGAGCTCTACACGTTTCGAGAGTGTACCTCTCTTCTTCAGGAGCAAAAATAATTTTTGAACAGTTTGAACAGTTAAGTAAATCGTGCTCTTAATAAAGTTTTGTTACAAAAACAACAATATTTTTCAAATGTCTTTTCTTTGTGTCTTCAGATGGTCATTCCGTTGTGGAACTATGGAAACGTCATCTTACAGCACAATTATCGATTCTCTGATATTCTGTGAATAGTATTAATATGTGTATTAAAGATCTGTTTATTAAAGTATTAATTCTGCTTAACATAAGAGCCGCTCCTACCTGCATATTGTTGTAGCATATACCAAAGAATCTCGGGTTTGTGGACACTTGGAAGCTCAAACAATGATTCCCTAAAGAGGTAAGTGTTTCATTTGGAGAAAGGTGCTTGAAACCCTGCTGAACGCTCACCTGGATGCTGCAAGACCCGCATTATAGCAGCAATATAGCACCAATATAGCACGACACTGCGAGCTAGTCAGGCTCTTGTTGTGCCAGTTTTTTACTTCCTGGAGGAGGCGGGTCCGGCTTGGATGACGTGACTCATCACGTGACTCTGTCCATGCTCTTAAGCGGACTACAGCCGCCCGAGCGGCGCATTTGTTTCATTTGGAGAAAGGTGCTTGAAACCCTGCTGAACGCTCACCTGGATGCTGCAAGACCCGCATTATAGCAGCAATATAGCACCAATATAGCACGACACTGCGAGCTAGTCACGCTCTTGTTGTGCCCGTTTTTTACTTCCTGGAGGAGGCGGGTCTGGCTTGGATGACGTGACTCATCACGTGACTCTGTCCGTGCTCTTAAGCAGACTACAGCCACCCTTGCGCCGTTAAGCCCGACGGCGAAAAGCCCATTGGCTGTTGTGCGGCTGTTTGGCGGCGCATCTAGAAGGGAGACTGCGGTGATTCTTCACTTTGATCCCTTAGGTTTCTTATTTTTAAATAGTGCTGTTTGGTTAAGTGTCTTGTGCACGTCCATCTATTAAGTGATAAGTTGACCAGACTTGCGCACTAACTGCGAATTCATTTGCATATCGTTATAGTAGGCGCTCAAGGTATCCAATTTTGTAGATTTTATGCTCATATTATGTGGGTAGGTGTGCATGAGTGAAGCTCTGTCTTAGCATTCTTTTTTGATACTACTTCTTATAAAGTGCGAAGCGTTAGTCACAATATAATTGCTAACTGGTATTTTACAAAATTACCACTGTAAACCAAGACTGGTTTTATACTGATTATCGTTTATTTTTGAGATCAACTTAGTAGGTTGATAATTTTGTCTCCTCATTAATTTATCTTATAAGTGTTACTATCCTTATTTTAACAATGGCTAAAGGTTTGCACAGTGGGAGGTGTACTGAAGCAATGACTAAAGCTCTAAATGTAGTTAACACAGACTCTCTGGAGTTTAAAGGGAATTTATCCAACAATGAGTTACCTAATATTACTAATTCAGTAGATGCAGATAAAGATAGCAATCTGAACCATATTGATGCTTTTACCCATGATACTCATTTGGCTCAGGTTCATGCCGTCTCTACTGATAGCATACATAATCCCATAATAGATGAAGAGAAGAAGTGTACCAGGGCAAGTTTGAGTCATTGTACAACCCCATTGTTATCTGGCACTTCTAATGAAGATCCGTTTACGATTACCATGAGGAACATGGTTGAATTAGATGAACAGGTCAATCAATCAATTAATATGATGACCCCACTTGTTCATAGATCATCTAACATGGATATACTGAAAACAACCTGTAGAGAGGATACTATGAAAAAATATGGAACACTAGGTGATGGTGTCCCTAATGGCACTTTGCATGTTTTATTGTATTCTCCTGAGCAAATTAAAGATCAAAGCAGGTCGTTAAATGATGACCCTGAAGGGTCTATATTTGACAGGGGAGGTGCAGAACAGCAATCGCCTAGTTCCCTCCCAGTGATTACAAAAATATTCGATCTTCTTGATAAGGGCCATGAACTTACTCACTTGGAGCTTAAAGAATTAAAGGCAATCATGCATTACCTTTGTTCTAAGATGGACAAGATTGAGGGATTCATTACTGCAATCGACTCCCTGCGATCAATGCAACATGAGATATGCGGACAAAGAACCAATGAGGTCTCTAATATGAGACATGAGAAAGGTATGCGATGTTTGCAACCTGGTTTTCAGGAGCACGATCATGCTAGACAGATAATTGATGTACCATGCGAACCTCTGAAGTGTAATTGTGAGAACGATTTAAGAGAGATTAAGGCATCGATAACAGCTTTAAATGATACAATTGTCTCACAATTATTGAATAAAGCTCCATCTCTAGATATGCCGCTTAGTCCATCGTCTGTGGCTCCTAACCTAGTACCGCCGGATAGTCCTTCCGTCTTGTTGGAAGAAATTGAAAAACATAAAAAGGTAGAAAATGAAAATCCTCCTATTGAAGTATCTCCCACCTTTATGTCTCGTCGGGCTAAAAGGATGCACATGCGTGCTGTGAAGAGACTTGCCAAAAGAAGGAGAGAGGCTCTATTAGATAAAAAAGAATCTATGACAGGGGATATAAAATTAACTCCTATCCTAGAAATTGTAGATGAGGAGCCTATCGACTTGGATCAATTGTCCAAAGAGAGTCGGGATTCCCTCACACCTGTAAATGATGGAATTATGGACACTAGTAGTGGAGGTTTGGGTAACTCCCTGATATCGAGGGAAGACGTGCATACTGATATAGGAACGATTAAAACTTGTAACACACAATTGCCTAAAGCAAATCCTGAGTTAATTACCTCTTGCAAAACTGTACCATATCAAAAAACAGGCACAACTATCCCTAAATATCATGTACTTGATGATAAAGGAATTGAAAAGTCTGACACAGAAATTACTCTTAAAACCTTGGCTAAACCCACGTTAAGTAAATATTTTCCGACTATAGGTAGATCCTGTACGTCAAAAAGTCAAATGAAACATCATGATGTAGGTGCCAGTATTTCCTCACAAACATCAGTAAGGAAATCTTATAGTGAGATATGTACAAATGTCCGTAATAAGGGAACAAATTTAACGAATGAGTGTATGCTGAGTAAAGAAAAACAATTAGTAGTAGCCAATAGACAGGGCAATAAAATGAATGTAACATGCGATCATTCCTTGAGGCTTGAAAATGGTTTATTGGACAAAAATAAGAACTTAGTGGTGTTAAATGGTCAGGGGAAAAAACTGAAATGGCTGTGGCATATTCTACGACCCTGTTTGGGAATCGGTCGACTAACGAAGTGGATAATGCCCCCTCAGACATATCTATCCTGTGGGATATTTTTACCCATGCATCCGAGCCCTACCTCAAAAACTGTGCAGTACTGACATTGAAAACATCATGATGGCCAGAGCTTCCCAGAAAATGCCCAGGGAAGTGCATGAAGAATAGGCTGCCACCCATTTTTGCCGATGTTATGGGCACAGAAGGGCACTGCCTAAAAACCCCATTGGACTACCCACACAGTAGCCTGAAACCATTGGGAATGGCAATGTTGATTGCCAAAAGCAACCTAGAATTGTGGGGAATTCATTTCTTAAATCCCAAAAATGGGTGCATTACCAGTACTCACCACTATCCAAAAGCCGGCGTTTTAAAACAACACCAGATTTTACTTTTTGTATAAAACTGAATAAATGAACCCAAAGCAGGCCAAAGAAAGACTTACTGAAAGGTGGATATAATCTAAAGTTATATTCTGAAGTGACTTGAAGGTTCATAACTGGCTGAGCTGTGGATTTCAGCAGTTTAAGTAAATTTGGACTGAAAGACACTAAAAATCTAAATGTTTAAAAGAAATGAGTGACCTACTTTGAGTGTCACATAGGTTGCAATTGTTTAAATGTCATAGTTTAAACTTAGAATCAGCATTCTAGCTGCATATGTAAAACTGTCAGTTTTAGTTGAATGCAGAAAACTGGGGAACAAAAAGTGACATTTTATCTGAAACCTGGCTTAAGGAACTGGATTCTGCTTGACAACTTCCCCCCAATTGGGGTGAAACTGGATCCACAGCAGTTCCCAGGCCTAGCTGCCTTTTGCTGTTCCCACCAAAAGGGATATGACACTTCTCTGATTGAATTACCTGGGCTCTGCAGGAAATTGAACAAAGCCCTGTCCTCACTCAGGCAAATGTTTTATTATGGGGGCCGTAAAAGTGGCTTCCTCCTGGAAGTAAAGGGGAGGAGCACTGCCTGTGAGAGCAAGCTGGCTTGGCAGAACTGGAAAAACCAGAAATTCAACCTTGTGCTGGGGGGAAGCCACACCCCTTTGGGGCCAGAACATAATTCTAAAAAGATGGATCATTCATAGAGCGGACTTGTGAAAATTTTATAAATGATACCATAATTCTTGTGATTTTCTGCCCACATTTTAAGACGTGTTAGGACCCGGTGGTATGTTCAGCGGGGTTTTAGCGGAAAAGAGGATATTACTCTAAATGTATGCATGTTAAAAATCTGACACTTCATCAATTAATGTCCATACTCCTTGCGCACATGGGTGTAAATTTGGGGTAATGTCCGAAATTGCAAAATCAGTTAAAAAGTGCAAATGTTGCCATTTCTGAATGCAAGCCCCCAGGAAGAGCAGATTTGGACAGGGTATACCTCCTGTGATATGTGATGGGTGCATGTAATTTTAAACAAATGTGTACCTGTGCAAATATGTCTTTTTTTATCAAATATAGATTGTGTGCAATTTGACAGGGGAGTGTCCTCTCTGCAAGCCATAAAATGACATCGCTCTGACTCACAGTTCCTTCCCCAATCATGGGAGAGGGGAGAATTGGGCCAAAGGCAAGTGGAGATGGGTAGGGTCTAGTGATGCTGCACACACACCCATTTTAAAAACAGATAAAAGCAGACAGACAGGACAGATAGGGACATTCATTTCCATCTGCTGCGGGACGCTCTGCCGGAAAAATCCATACTTTACCTCCATCAACCTCCAGAAAGCCAACATAGAGACTTCAATCTATCCACCTTCAGAGACCCAGACCAGACCAGCAGAGTAGAGCTGACCCAGACCGCTGTTAGCAGAACTAGTGAGCTGAACCGGAGTCCAGTCCAAAACCTGACCAGATCCGTGGCGAGGCATATTTCTAAATATATTGTGAGTACCTAGTAGAACTGTGCAGAACCAATCTCTTAGTTAAAATAATATAATTCAATCTATTTTAATCTAACCAGAACTGTCTCCTAGAAGTTGTACCTTGTCATTTTGCAAAACTGTCACTTGTCACTTTGAATTTTAACATTCCAAATCCGAAAAAAAACTACCTTTATTTAATTGCTCATATCTCCGTGACCGTTTGTCTTAGAGACTTGCAGTAACTTTCCTCTGAAAGCTGGGAATCTTGGCTTTTCAACGAACCGAGAACCGCATTCCTACTCCATATATTCTTGCCGCAATCGCGAAAAATGCACTCGCGAATTTTGCCGCGATTTGCAAATTCCTCCTCGTGTGAAAACAGCAGCTTCCTTACTATTGATTGGCCAGAAATTCGTTTAACCTGCTAATCATCCCTGAATCATTGCAAGAGTGAGCCTGGACTAATATTAACTAGATACCACTCACCCTGATCCTCTAGAGGGAATTAAAAGCAATTTAGCATATTTTTCACTTCATTGCCAGCACATATAAAAGCATTTTGGGCCTGTGTTTTCAACTTCTGTAGTCTAAGTTGCTGGGGTGAACTGAATCACATTTGATTGCATTTCTGAGAACTGTGTGCCTTCCTTCCATTTCCTTGCATTGCATAAAAGGGGGGGGGAATTGTCTAAGAAAGCGATTACATTGTCTTTTGCTGAAATCCTATCAAGTTATTTTCTGTACTGCATTTCATTCCACATTGCATCCATTTGAAACCATAAAAGTATTGTTGCTATCTTATCCATCCTAGAACCACTCATCATTTATTATAAAGAAGTGTGCTAGTGCCAGACTATCCATTATTGATTACTGATCAGATTAAGTGTGATATTCAATTATTAATTTATTATAAAGTGTGATATATATATATATTGTTTAAATTATCAAATAAACCTTTTAAACTTGCAAAACAGAACTACTTCTTGGCTCAGTGGGGTCAGGAGGATTCCAAGAGAGGGGTGTTATATAGGGGTAGTCATCCAGAACGCATGAACTGGACATAAAGATATATCAATAAGGGTTTCCATTCAGTATCCCAGACTAGGCATTGACTTAGCTGTAGTGCGGGATTGAATCCTCTTACAAATTGGGGGCTCGGGCCGGACGTTTGGGTTAGATCTATCACTTGTGCAGATTAATACAGTGTGCCAGCTGACCAGATACACATATCCGGTCGGATCACCACGCTGTGTTACGCTGTAAAGCACTCCTCAAAGGAACGCTCTAAGGAAAAGGTCTGTTTTGCAAAAATAAAATACAAACTTCTGTAAGTCAGGACAGAGACCAATCTCTAGAATGACGACCTTAGTAGACATGAAAATAGCCAGAGAGCACTTCTTACATAAGTTATTTGTGAGAGGTGAGTGGCCTCACCAGGACCAAACAGTCTGGTTGCAGGCCATCACGCAACAGGTCACGGAAAAAGGGTCAGATATATGGAGAGATCAGGGTCCCTTACATGTGGCCCTGAGTGAACTATATATGTCCTCTAAGGCCAAGGATGAGCACAACAAGATTGCCAGGGTAGCGGCATATTTATATTTACATATGGGAGCCTTGCGGGACAAATGTGCTGAAGGCCAAGATCTGGCGAGTAGGCAACTGCTGGCATTACAGAAGGCCCAATCTGATCTGGACTCTTCTGAGCAGAGGCTGCAGAGGAGCCAGGAGTCAGAAAATGATAGTAGGCAGTATATCATTAAAATAAAAGAGGACATGGATATACTGCAACAGGAAAAGGCTGACCAGGATACTAGATTTCTGGCCCTGCAAAAGGAGCACCAAGACAGTTTGGACTCCTTACTGCAGAGCCAGAAAAAGCTGGAGCAACAACTAGACTTTAACAGGGCATGCACGGAGCAGGTAGCCACCCTGCAAAGTCATCTAGATAGAGGGAAGGTAGAGAGCAACAAGCTGATTTTGAAAGACCTGGATACCCAGGCAGAGTTTGATGAACAACGCCAGAAAGCTGGTGCCTTTCAAAGGCAGAGGGACGACCTGGCGGCACAAATGCAGGCTCTTAGTCAGGAAAGAGACGCCTTAGGCCAGGAAGTCTGCCATTTAAAAAGAAAAACAGAAGAAAATCACTTGGCCCTCCAGGGGCTGGGTGACCTCCAAAAAGAACACCAGAACTTGTTAGAGCACACCAGGAGGGTGGAGGATGCTCTAGCAAGAAAGGAGAAGGCCAATAGGGACACAGCTCAGGAGGTAACCCTCCTGCAGCAAAGACTGGTCCAGTGCTCCAGGACCAATCAGGAAACGCAGAGAGAGAATGAGGCTCTCTGCCAGCACAATGATAGACTCCAACAACAGGTAGCGATGCAGGAGAGACTGATAGAGTCTAGTAAGGCCTTAACTGAGGAACTGAAGGCGCAGGCTCTTGCATTGCAACAGGGAGCAGGGGCGGATAGAGATGAGGTTCGCTGGGAAAGAGAAACTCCTGAGCATAACCCCAGGAGCCCTAGTACCAGAGGCCTTTATCTCTCTCAGTCCCTGGACTCTGCCACCCCCATGTCCCCTGGCGCACATGAGCACAGGGCCACAGGGATGGCAGATTACTATCCAGCCAGAAGCAAGGGGCTCATAGGCCAGTACCACCCAGGAATGGAGGGGCGGGCATCCGGGTATGGGCACCCAAGCACAGTGCAATTTAATGGGGAACCCCAGGAGAGTAGGCCCATTAAGGGCATCCTGAAAACCTCTGCCCAGTTAGGTCAGTGGGGGGGTACCCATCAAATCCTGGCAGCAAGGAGGGATCTGTAGACTCCTCTGAGCGGTACAGAACACAGGAGACCAGGTCCCCACATTCTGCCAGCCATTCCCAGGCTCGCAGAATCCGGGAAAACCTGGAAGAACAGACGGGAACCTCTGGGAGCAGTGCCTCTGAGTCAGAAGATGAATGGACCAGGGTTACCCGAACCAAAAGGGCCAGTAAGGCAAAAAGGGCCTTGCTTAAGGACCCCTTAAAGCAGATTAAGGCGATCAGGAGCGTCATCACACCTTACCATAAGAACGCTAAGTATTCTGTTTGGGAGCACTTAGAGTTGTTTGAGCAAATGATGGAGACTTTCCATTTGAAGGACAGCCAAAGCTGTATTCAATATGTAAAGTGGACCTTCTCCCCGGAATACTCCAGTTTCTTTGCGGGGCTGGAGGACCAAAATCATTTAAGATGGTCCACCTATAAGGCGGCCATCTTGAAACATTTTTCTACTCATAGAAATCCTCAAGAGGCTCGCAAGGCAGCCTACAATTTACAATGTGGGGAGGATCAGGCCCCACAAGAATTTGTGCAGGAGTTAAAGCGTGCTTTTGCACAGACCACAAGAAGGGTGCGCACGGATAGCAGAGAATTTATTAATACGTTTTTCCATGCCTTGCCCAAATACATAATGACCCAGCTCGTGAGGGATTTTCATGAGAAAAGATCTTTAGACTGGGTCATTGAACAGGCGACCCGGATCTATGAGGTGCAGAAGCCAATAGAAAATAAAAATAATGCGCCCAAAAAAAACAACACCCCTGCTGCTGCCAAGGTGGCAGAGGTAAAGGTCACCCCCGTTTTAGATTTGGAGATGGGGGGGGCCTAAAAACCTACCTGCACCTAATAATGCTAAGCCCAGAAATCCCTCGGGACAGTCACAGGCAGGGAGTGAAAGAGGTAGTCCCCCCAATGGGGTCCCTCGCTCTCCTGACTATGGAAGTCCTCGCTACAAAGGTAACAGTCCAATCCTGGGTTATGTGTGGACTCCCCCAGCCCAAGGGGGGGGGATCCAACCGAGCACCGAACCCAGGGAACTTCCCTCCAAACAGAAATTCTCCAAATCCTGGGCAGAACTTTTTCCCCAGCTATCCACCCAACTTCCAACCCCAAAATCATCCATCCTTCTTTCCCCAATTCCGTGAGCCCAGACAACCTAATCCGGGAGAGGGGAGGCCAAGGGTGGAGGGGTACCCAAATCTTCCCAACCAGGGGTACTACCAAAGAAGGGATAGCTACCCTTCCCGGGATCAGCCCAGGGGAGAAAACAGGGCCCCGTATCAGCCTGAGCGGGTTTCCCAGTTAGAGCGCCAGGTTCAAAACATGGAGCGGGATCTGGGTCACATACTGAGGGCTCAGCAGAACCCTCAGATCGGCATGCCAGCGCAGAACGCACCCAACTCTGGACCTGGTGCTCCAGAACAATGACGGGGGCAGCACCCCGATAACACACCGGTTCCCAGGGAGGAGGCACAAAGGGAAGGGGGGTGTAAAGCCTTGGAGGAAGCTTCCTTCCTCACTTGTAAACAGCCCCTGGAAACCCAGGAACCGGAAACAAAATCTCTTGCCCCTGAAAGTCTGCCTCCTAAGGAGCAGAGGGGGGGTAGGAGAAACAAAAGACCCAAACAGACTCAGTTTGAGGAGGAGGTACAGATCTTCCAATTTGAGGGAGAGGGATCCTCAGAGGATCCTGGGAAAAGGATCTTCTCCTTCAGAGATGGGGCAACTCCTCCCAAAGAAAAATGGGTCCCTAGGGATGCAAATCCAGACTGGGGAGATGTGGAGACTGAGCTACCGCCGCCCACCATCTCATCCCAGAACCAACAGCAAGAAAATCCCCTGGTTCAAACCCATCCTGGGGACTGCCTCCAAAAAGGGGGGGGCGGCCCAGAACTGGAACCAGGAGAACCCACTATGGCTCTGATCTCCAGTTGCCAACTTTTTCTTTCAGATTCCCAAGACCCTCCTCAGAATTCTGCCCAAATCTCTTCTCTCGCCATGTCCAAAACCAGAAAATTAGCCCACCAGTTGTCCAAAAATGTACATTATCTGTGCCCCCTTGAGGAGAAGGAGGGAAGATATTATGACCCGGTACAAGTACAGGGGCAGGGTACAATCTCAGCGCTGGTGGACACTGGATCTCAAGCTACCCTTCTGTCCAGAAGGGCCTTTGATGAACTGAATGCAGGAAGGGGGGAGAATTATCGTATTCCTCTCACCTCTCTTCCTGGACAACTCCAGAACTTCGACGGGAAGGAAATTCCCGTTGAGGGGACGGCAGATTTGGACATACAAATTGGGCGACATAAGTTGAAACACCCGGTCATAGTTGTGACCCCAGAGGGCACCCCTTGTTTACTAGGGAATGACCTCCTGAGAAGGTTGTCACCCCTAATAGACTGCGTAAACAAGGTCCTCTGGACCCAGACTAGCCGACCAATAAAATTAAAACAGAGTGTCAACCATGTTAGTTTAAACGGCACCTGCCACATGGTTGAACAAAAATCTGACCAAGTAGAATTTCACTTCCAGAACAACCAAATTCCAGACGTGACAGTAATAGCAGTAGGACAACAGACTGGTGATGGGGGGTCCTCTCTATTTCTGAAAATCAACCTTCCCTCCAGTTTAAGGTGGTATTCCACACTGGAAGGAAACACCCTGAAATTCTATACTAACCCACAATCTGAAACTCCCACTCCTATAGTCCAGAAAGATGTGAAATCAGCTCAGAGCCTGGCTGAGATTCAGCAAATTGGAGAGCAGTGGTTCATCCCTGTTCAGTTAAATGATAATAATAATAATAATAATAATAATTAGGCTTTTATATAGCGCTACAAACCCTCAGGTATCCGAGCGCTGCTTATTATTACCCACGGTGTGTGGTGCTCATTTATCGACCTCGGAAGGATGAAAGGCTGAGTTTGGCCCCGCCGGGATTCGAACCTGCGTTAACAGGCTCTGCACGGGTGTCAAAGCGAGCGCTCTACTCGCTGTGCCACTTGACCGCTCGAGTGTGTGTGAACAACGGTAAGAGCTTCATCAGCGAAGCCATGTTCCGCCAACTCCCAAAAGATCCAGCCATTCCCACATTCAAACTGATAGACAAATGGGAAATGGACCTGGAAGCGCCTAATTCCAAACATCTCCTGCCAAGCAGGTGTATGCTCAAAATCTCCTTTGGCAACAAGAGCATAGTCCATAATTGTTGGGTCGTGCGAGACGTCTCTGCCGCCTTTTACTTAGGCAGTGACATTCTCAATCGCTTTGCCATTAGTTTGGACCTAATAAACTTCAAAGCTTGGTCCCGATTAGCGGATAATCCCATGGGCTTTGATGATCCAGAAAAAGCATTTAGGTCAGCTCAATTGCTACCTTATGCAGTTGAAATTCAGATCAAAGAGGAAGTCACCATCCCAGAAAGGACCCGACAATTCTCCCTGGAAGTGAAAGTTAAAAGAGGACAAGAGTTGAAAAACCCTGATGCTTACATACATCTAAATGCTTCTCTCCAACAGCAAGGGTTGGGGGTAAACCCAACTCCATTAGTCAACATAGAACATGACACCATTCCAATAGAGGTGGATAACAGCGACTTAAAGAGTATTACTCTAGCCGCAGGCACCATTATTGGAATGGCGGTTGATGACCGACATTTCTCCATTGATCTTGGAAATGAACTGTTAGGACCAATCCCCAAGGACTATTTTGACAGTGACAGTGATGACAACGCAACACCAGACAGGATCTTTACCCGGCATGGGGGGAACTTCCTGGTGTACACTTCCTGCCCTTATGGTAAGGAAGATGTGACGTGTGACTTCAGGAGGGATGAGGTGATTTTCCAGGTTCATGAGGGCTGCCTTTCCCACCTGAAGCCTCCGGTCCAAATCAGCACTCTGACCAGGGACTTCTCCACCCAGCTGGAGGAGGCCGCGGAGATAGCCCAACCAGAAGTCTTTCCAGGCTTCAGGCAGATGGTGGAAGAGAGGGTCAACCTAGCTGATGCCTGTGTGACTCTGGAACAAAAGCAAAAGTTGAAACAAGTTTTCTTGGATTTCCAAGATCTCTTTGCGGTAGACTCATATGACTGTGGTCGCACTGACATCCACACAACAACAAACCCACGGACCCTGGCATGACTCCAGTGTTTGTGAAGCAATATCGCTTGCCTCTCGCATCCATGGAGTCCCTTACTGAAATAATTAAGAACCTTGAGTCCAGGGGAATAATCCGTCCAGTCCACAGCACCTTCAATAATCCGGTGCTGGGAATATTGAAGCCAAACGGCCAGTGGAGACTCTGCGCCGACCTCAGGGAGCTCAACAAACGAGTCCATACTTCCCGATGGCCTCTGCCCTACATTGACCAAGGGCCTGCCCAGATCCAGGGGTCACAGGTATTCACTGCAATAGACCTGACCAATGGATACTGGACCGTGCCTGTCAGCAGGGAGGACCAATACAAACTGGCTTTTACCTTTGGGGGCCAGCAGTACACATGGACCCGGACTCCCTTCGCATACCTTAACTCCGGTAATGAGTTCAATATTTTCCTACATAAGGCCATGCCCGACCTGGGTGCGAGGGGTAACCTGGCTTATGTATATGATGTCCCCATCAAAAGCTCAACCATTGAGGAACACATACCGGAGATCCGTTATGTTCTGACACAGTTGAGGGCCGCCGGAGCAAAACTTTCCTTTCAGAAAGCACAGTGGTGTAGAACCCGTGTTAATTTCTTGGGGCATGAGATTACTCCTCAGGGTCTCTGTCCCCAGGAAAAGAAAGTGGAAGCACTTCAGAAACTGAAAGACCCCACAACTCTGCGGGAACTAAGGAGCCTCCTTGGACTGACTAATTACAGCAGAAAGTTCATTGAGGGCTACGCAGAGATCACCAGACCCCTGATTCATCTCCTGAAGGGGGGGTCAAGTGGGAATGGGGTCCAGAACAAGCCGAGGCAGTAAGACAACTCAAAAGAAGCCTCTCACAAGCGCCCTGCCTAGCTTACCCTGTCAGAAAAAAGGAGTTCTTCCTGGAGACGGGGTTCTCTAATACGTGCTTGACAGCAGTATCATACCAAAAGCATGACAAGGTCAATAAAGTAATCTCCTATGCGAGCAAAACTTTATCCTCTGTGGAGGAAATATTCAACGATTGTGAGAAGGCACTCCTGGCAACGGTGTGGGCATTGAAGAATTACTGCCCGTTTATCCAGGGGGGAACACATCATAGTGAAGACCCCACACCAGCCTCTGCAATATCTCCAAAGTGACAGAATCCGGGCCGGAAATGTGAGTAATTCCCGAATTACTTCCTGGATTCTGTCAATGCAAGGCTTTCCTGTGGAGGTCAGATATGGCCAAAACAAGAAGAGTCCCCTCGCGCAAGGTCTGGCTGACTTGAATGATTGTGCCAGAGAAAACTGTCTCGAGGACGAAAGTCTAAAAATCAAGGACAACATGGAGGCATACCTTAATTCCCTCCACAAAGTCTTTGAAGAAGACAAGTGTGAGGGAATGCCCACTGTGTATGTGGATGGATGCTCTTACCATGTTGACAACGACGGGGAGAAAGAACTGGTGGCCGGCGTAGGGAATGCATGGGTGAATGAGTCCCCAGAACCCTCCGCTGGATACAAAATTGGTCCCCGAAGTAGTCAGGTGGCAGAATTGATGGCTGTGCATCAGGCCATCCTCACTGCTGTCCAGTATCAACTCCACGAACTGGTCATAATCACAGATTCGGATTATGTACGGAATGGGTTCGTGGAGCACCTGGTTAATTGGAAAACCAGAGGCATGTTATGTGCTAACAACAAACCCTGGAAACATGGGAAGTTGATCCAAAACATTGATGATCTGGTCACCTCGAAGGGAATGACCATCTATTGGAAGAAGATCAAGGGTCATTCCAAAGTAGAGGGACCAGATAAAACTGGAAATGACTTAGCTGATCAGCTGGCCAAAACCGGGGCCATCCAAGGGGATCTAATTGAGATTGAGTCCCTGTTGGGGGAAACCCAGGTCACTGCTATCACTAGGTCCCAGACAAATGCTCACAACGACCTTTCAATCGCACAATGGAGTAAGGAGACCCCTGATGCTGATTTGATTACCGCTCAGAAGGGGGATCCAATAATTGGTAAATTTTACCAGCACCTTGAGGACCCTGAGAACTTTCCCCTGACGGATACCGATTACATTGGGAAAGAGGACCTAAGAGTGTTGATGAAATGTCCCAAAATGTTCCGAATCCAAGACGGTTTGCTGGTAAGGAAATCCAAAGCTGGCCACGATCAGTGGGTGGTTCCTACCTCATTCCGAAGCCTGATGTTAAGTCACGCCCATGATGCGGCCACCGCCGGTCATAGGGGGTTTCACACAACATTGGAAATCTTAAGAGAGGTTGCATACTGGCCACACATGGGGCAGGACCTGGACCAATATTTGAAGGGGTGTCTTGTGTGTGCACAATTTCAGCCATCATCCCTCACACACCGGGCGCCTCTCCAAAAGAGGGGGATGACACTGCCATGGTCAGATTTACAAATCGACTTTGTAGGCCCTGTGATTCGCTCTGCTAGGGGGAATAAGTACATGTTGACTATGACATGCTTGTTTACCAAGTGGGTGGAATGTCTCCCAGCCCCAAATTGCAAGGCAGAAACTGCAGCTGCCCTGATGATTAACCACATCTTTTACGGTTTCGGTCTACCTCAAAGGATTGAGTCAGACAGGGGTAGCCACTTCACCAGTGAAGTAATGACAAAGATGTGGGAGATACTGAGGGTCAAGAGAAAACTACATATTGCTTACAGGCCAGCTTCTTCTGGGGCAGTAGAGAGATATAACCGAACCATTGTGAGCATATTAAAGAAGTTTGTGGCAGATTCTGGGCCAAGTTGGGATATCCGATTACCCCTGGTCCTAATGGCCATCAGATCTACCCCTTCATCTGCAACCAAAATGTCACCATTTGAGTTGATGACTGGGCGCAAGATGGTGCTTCCTCAGCATTTGCTCTACAGGACCCAAGAGCAGACACTGATAAATGCCTCCACAACTCATGAGTATGTGGAGAATTTAAGGAAACACCTTCAATATGCTTTTGCTTATGCTCAGCGGAATCTAGAAAGATCAGCTGATAGCATGAAGACCCACTATGACCTGAAAACTTCCAGGAAGGAATATCAGGTGGGGGACCGGGTCTATTTATACAACTTCCAAAGAAACCAGGCAAAACAACGAAAATGTTTGCCTACATGGAAGGGACCCTTTGAGATCATCGACAAGATCTCCCCTGTGGCCTACAAAATCCACATCCCCAAAGGTCCTTGGGCAGCGGGGGAAGACAAGTGGGTCCACATAAACCAGTTGAAATGTTGCCATCCCAGGCACACTCTGCAACAACTGGAGGAATCCTCTGGAATCCTAGCGGGTACAGTCTCAGACTAATTCAGTTCCCATCATAAAACATACCACATCTAGTCTCTAAAATATTGTGATTTGCATGAAACTGTCTCTTAGTTATACTGTTTTTTTTTCAAAATAAGAATGTAATGTTACGTTATGATGAAATGCATATGCTGCCCCACTATCTCAACAGTGGTGGAAAAACGTCTATGAGTAGGTATTGCCGCTTTTGCTTTATCATCCTAGGAGAGATGAAACCATGGAGAATGACCAAGGAGGATGACCCGGAGACCGGGAGCAGAGACGCAAGGGGCCCAGCGTACCGCCCAATATTCCCATCAGGACCGGCGAGGAGAACCGATCGATCAGTACCGGATGAAGGAAAAGATGCTGAACTGTGCCATCTATTGGAAGAAGATGAGGAAACATCCCAGGTCTTGCGAGTCACATCAGTGAAACAGATTGGCCATCGCAAGAGGGGGGCTTGTGGGATATTTTTACCCATGCATCCGAGCCCTACCTCAAAAACTGTGCAGTACTGGCATTGAAAACATCATGATGGCCAGAGCTTCCCAGAAAATGCCCAGGGAAGTGCATGAAGAATAGGCTGCCACCCATTTTTGCCGATGTTATGGGCACAGAAGGGCACTGCCTAAAAACCCCATTGGACTACCCACACAGTAGCCTGAAACCATTGGGAATGGCAATGCTGATTGCCAAAAGCAACCTAGAATTGTGGGGAATTCATTTCTTAAATCCCAAAAATGGGTGCATTACCAGTACTCACCACTATCCAAAAGCCGGCGTTTTAAAACAACACCAGATTTTACTTTTTGTATAAAACTGAATAAATGAACCCAAAGCAGGCCAAAGAAAGACTTACTGAAAGGTGGATACAATCTAAAGTTATATTCTGAAGTGACTTCAAGGTTCATAACAAGACTGGCTGAGCTGTGGATTTCAGCAGTTTAAGTAAATTTGGACTGAAAGACACTAAAAATCTAAATGTTTAAAAGTAATGAGTGACCTACTTTGAGTGTCACATAGTTTGCAATTGTTTAAATGTCATAGTTTTAAACTTAGAATCAGCATTGTAGCTGCATAGGTAAAACTGTCAGTTTTAGTTGAATGCAGAAAACTGGGGAACAAAAAGTGACATTTTATCTGAAACCTGGCTTAAGGAAAGGAACTGGATTCTGCTTGACAACTTCCCCCCAATTGGGGTGAAACTGGATCCACAGCAGTTCCCAGGCCTAGCTGCCTTTTGCTGTTCCCACCAAAAGGGATATGACACTTGTCTGATTGAATTACCTGGGCTCTGCAGGAAATTGAACAAAGCCCTGTCCTGACTCAGGCAAATGTTTTATTATGGGGGCCGTAAAAGTGGCTTCCTCCTGGAAGTAAAGGGGAGGAGCACTGCCTGTGAGAGCAAGCTGGCTTGGCAGAACTGGAAAAAACAGAAATTCAACCTTGTGCTGGGGGGGAAGCCACACCCCTTTGGGGCCAGAACATAACTCTAAAAAGATGGATCATTCATAGAGCGGACTTGTGAAAATTTTATAAATGATACCATAATTCTTGTGATTTTCTGCCCACATTTTAAGACGTGTTAGGACCCGGTGGTATGTTCAGGGGGGGTTTAGCGGAAAAGAGGATATTACTCTAAATGTATGCATGTTAAAAATCTGACACTTCATCAATTAATGTCCATACTCCCTGCGCACATGGGTGTAAATTTGGGTTAATGTCCGAAATTGCAAAATCAGTTAAAAAGTGCAAATGTTGCAATTTCTGAATGCAAGCCCCCAGGAAGAGCAGATTTGGACAGGGTATACCTCCTGTGATATGTGATGGGTGCATGTAATTTTAAACAAATGTGTACCTGTGCAAATATGTCTTTTTTATCAAATATAGATTGTGTGCAATTTGACAGGGGAGTGTCCTCTCTGCAAGCCATAAAATGACATCGCTCTGACTCACAGTTCCTTCCCCAATCATGGGAGAGGGGAGAATTGGGCCAATGGCAAGTGGAGAGGGGTAGGGTCTAGTGATGCTGCACACACACCCATTTTAAAAACAGATAAAAGCAGACAGACAGGACAGATAGGGTCATTCATTTCCATCTGCTGCGGGACGCTCTGCCGGAAAAATCTATACTTTACCTCCATCAACCTCCAGAAAGCCAACATAGAGACTTCAATCTATCCACCTTCAGAGACCCAGACCAGACCAGCAGAGTAGAGCTGACCCAGACCGCTTTTAGCAGAACTAGAGAGCTGAACCAGAGTCCAGTCCAAAACCTGACCAGATCCGTGGCGAGGCATATTTCTAAATATATTGTGAGTACCTAGTAGAACTGTGCAGAACCAATCTCTTAGTTAAAATAATATAATTCAATCTATTTTAATCTAACCAGAACTGTCTCCTAGAAGTTGTACCTTGTCATTTTGCAAAACTGTCACTTGTCACTTTGAATTTTAACATTCCAAATCTGAAAAAACTACCTTTATTTAATTGCTCATATCTCCGTGACCGTTTGTCTTAGAGACTTGCAGTAACTTTCCTCTGAAAGCTGGGAATCTTGGCTTTTCAACGAACATAGAACCGCATTCCTACTCCGTATATTCTTGCCGCAATCGCGAAAAATGCACTCGCGAATTTTGCCGCGATTTGCAAATTCCTCCTCGTGTGAAAACAGCAGCTTCCTTACTATTGATTGGCCAGAAATTCGTTTAACCTGCTAATCATCCCTGAATCATTGCAAGAGTGAGCCTGGACTAATATTAACTAGATACCACTCACCCTGAACCTCTAGAGGGAATTAAAAGCAATTTAGCATATTTTTCACTTCATTGCCAGCACATATAAAAGCATTTTGGGCCTGTGTTTTCAACTTCTGTAGTCTAAGTTGCTGGGGTGAACTGAATCACATTTGATTGCATTTCTGAGAACTGTGTGCCTTCCTCCCATTTCCTTGCATTGCATAAAAGGGGGGGGATTGTCTAAGAAAGTGATTACATTGTCTTTTGCTGAAATCCTATCAAGTTATTTTCTGTACTGCATTTCATTCCACATTGCATCCATTTGAAACCATAAAAGTATTGTTGCTATCTTATCCATCCTAGAACCCCTCATCATTCATTATAAAGAAGTGTGCTAGTGCCAGACTATCCATTATTGATTACTGATCAGATTAAGTGTGATATTCAATTATTAATTTATTATAAAGTGTGATATATATATATATATATATATTGTTTAAATTATCAAATAAACCTTTTAAACTTGCAAAACAGAACTACTTCTTGGCTCAGTGGGGTCAGGGGGATTCCAAGAGAGGGGTGTTATATAGGGGTAGTCATCCAGAACGCATGAACTGGACATAAAGATATATCAATAAGGGTTTCCATTCAGTATCCCAGACTAGGCATTGACTTAGCTGTAGTGCGGGATTGAATCCTCTTACAATCCATGGTCCTGCTTTAAGAAGGTCCCCATCTGAAAACAAAATGAATACGATCCACTCACACAAATAAACTGATTCATGTGATTGCAAGCGTGAACTCTCACTTGAGACCAATCACAACGCTAAGGGTAATACTAGAACATTGCCCTCACAACTTCCACAGGTGCTTACTAGGGCCTCTTCGATAGCACCAATGTCTACAAACATAGTAACAAACATAAACTCTACTAGGCCTCTACTAATGGATTCTGAAAGACACTATATTATTGGATTTGAGGGGGATGAAAGGGCATTGATGGACAATTGCATTAATCGATCCTTTGTATTCTCTGTATTTTCAAAAATACCTCAACTAAGAGTGATCAAATCTGAAGCTTTCACAAGGGTTTCTTTGGCAAGGGTTAACAATCACAGGGCTATTTGTAATCAGAGCTCCGAGGCTATAATGAAATGTATCTGGTTCAGCCGTGAGGAAATAAAAAATGAAGGTTTGGTGTTGTTTACCTTCGATGGTCAGTTGGATGCTATGGAATTTGTAGAAACTCCAGGTAAGGGCGTTGAAAAGATCGCAGAAGAAGGCAGATCTAGTAGCAAACTGAAACAGGTTTAGAAGGAGGAATGTTGGAAATTCTGAAATTAGCAGCCAATACAAAAGGGCTACCATGGCTGGAACCCATGCTCGCTGCGATTCTGTGTCCAAAAACATCCTTGCCTGTTACATAGCCATCCAACGATATTAGTATGAAAATCATATCTTGGAACTCTTGTGGATACGCAAACCTAATGAAGTGGCACTCTGCTCTAACGCATGAAGATCAACCAACAATAGAAATGGTACAAGAAACGATGAAAACGGAGCCATTTCTGTTTCCTGGATATTTGATCTTTTCCTCGCCCGCAAAGAGATCCCTCCAAGGGCGGCCCTCGGGGGTCTTGATGGTTGCAGTCAATATATCTTTGCGGGCGCTATCGCAATTGGTTTGGGAATCTGCCTATATTTTGGGGATACATCTTACTCTACCCTCATTCAGATTCGCCTCACTAACGATAATTCCTTTATATTGGAACCCCGTCTCCTTAACAGTTGAGGAGAGGTTGGATGAACTTGATGCTTGTTTATTATTTATATCTGGCAGATATCAATCTTGTGAAATTATTATAGGTGGCGACTTTAATTGTGACTGTAGAGACCGGACTGAAAGATTCACATTTAAACCTTCCACTCTTTCTCGCAGTAGTGGAGCCAAATTTAGGGAACTTCTTACGGAGTGGGATATCGAATTAATGGTAAGCAATGACCTGAAATTTGCAAACACATGGGCTAGAGGTTCAATGTTCTCAACGATAGATTATATATATGTATCTCACAATCTTATTATGCATATGGCACCGCTTACAATAGGCTTGATAGAGATTGGAGACCATGCACAACTCTCTACTCTCATTCAACCGAAATGTCAAATGCTTATGCCAAATATAACATTGGCAGTTGTAGAAACTAATCCACCTCAGCATTCCATTAGATGGAACCGTGGGACGTGTAACTTTGTTGTTAAACAAATACACTTAGAGATGGAGAGGATTAGAAGAGCAGGGGGAAATTATGAAGAAACATCTTGTACTCATTATTCTGAAATAGTGGCTTTAGCTCTTGAGCGGTGTGGTAAGATACAAAGCAATGTGATACACACACATGTATATGATCATACATGCAAACTAGTAAAAAGGGATAAAAAAAATAGGGCGTTGAGATAGTTAAAGAAAAGCAGATTGGGCACTGAAGATATTAAGGCAAGGCGGAATAAAATGTTATCGACATACAAACAACATTCAAGATTTGCTCGTATTGCAAGATATAATGAGGTGAACTGCACACTAATTCAAGCCATTACGTCCCATGATACAGGTGTAATCTGGCGCACATTGAAAGCTGATAATACATGTGTGGCATTGTTCTCCCCGAACTGCATTCCTGAACAGACATGGCAAACTTTTATTAAGGATAAATATCAACTGCCTTGTAAATTCTCATCAATTCCGGACGTTTCTCTGGATTATCCTATTATTCCAAAATTGAAGTGGAGCTGTAGGGATATTATCTGGGCTATTTCCAGGTTGTCATACTCAAAAGCTGCAGGACCTGATGGCCTTCCCCCATGTCTTTATAAGCCGGATCCCATGTTGTGGGCTGACATTATAAAAATAAATTTGATATTATTATCAAGACGGGTGATGTTCCATCTTCTTGGTTAACGGCAAACATAGTGCCCATATTCAAAAAGGGTGATCCATCTTGTCCAGAGAATTATCGTCCTATTTCATTGATGGACACTGAGGCTAAGATTTTTGCTATTCTTCTCTTAAATGAACTTGAGAGAGTAATTTATGTCAACAACCTATACTCGAGATACCAAACCGGCTTTAGGAAAAATATGAGCACAACTTTAAATGCTTTTATTATGTCGCATATTATTGCTGGTGTGAAAGAAAAAAATTCTATTCCTGCTTATGTAGCAATGATCGACATGAGTTCAGCGTTTGATACGGTTGTCCGCAATTTATTATGGAAGAAAATGATGAAGATAGGGATTACGTCTGCGTCGTTGTATTGGATTATTAAGATGCACAAGAATACATCATATAGAATAAGAATTAGTCCAGAGGTGGCACTACTCCTCCTATTTGTAAAACAATTGGTTTGAAACAAGGTTGCAATCTGGCGGCCACCCTTTTTAACTTATATCTTTCTGATTTGGGTGAGAATTGGGAAAATGGGAATATGTTCTCTGTTAAAATTGGGAGTATTCATTTGAAATGGATTGCATTTGCCGATGATATTATTTTGTTTGACCCTACCCCTGCAGGACTTCAAGCAAAACTCTCATCATTCGAGTCTTTTGCAGAAGCACATAACTTGACCCCCAATCCAGCCAAAACTGCAATCATGACATTTGGAGTGAAATCAAAAAGAGGCAATTTTAGATGGAAAATTTCAGAAACACAACTTTCTTGTGTCAACAACGCAATATATTTAGGGTATTATTTGTCAGCCCTTAACTCCATTAATTCATGGTCCATAATTATTAAAACTAAGAAGCGACCATTATTGTCTCAAATGAAAAGGATTTTCACCCAATATTGCAAATTCTCTTTAACTCCGTTAATAGATTTTATGACATTAAAAATTGAAAGTGTTATACTGTATACATTAGACATTTGTCTATGTGATATGACAACGACCCTCGATAGTCTACAGGGTTCACTTTTGAAATCTGCAATGTTCCTACCAATGTCAGTTCCAAATGCTATTATCCGACATGAATTGGGATTGATTTCACTTTCAACTCGTTGGAAATGGAGACAGTTGTCCAATTATGTTAAGATTCACTATCCTCCTTCAAACTCACTGTATATGGACTTGAACAAAATGTTGGGCTCTCGAACTTCTAATTCCCTTTTTAAATATCATCTAAAAATTCAACAAGTTTTGGATAATGTAAATATAACTGTTGAGGATATACATTATCGCCCGTGCTTCGCCAAGAAAAAATTGTTTGAAATGGATTGGTGTTTAACTATTGATTCAATCAAGACCTATGAGCTATATAAAGAATATGGTCGATATGTCAAACAGCGCATCCCATGCTATGACCATGTTTTGTTGTTTCCCTGTGAAAACATTCGAAAGGTTTATATTCGTTACAGATTGAACTTATTTCACACAAGAGAAAGAACTAAGAATTGGGAAACGAACAAACTTCAAAATTGTGTGGGATGTCGATTTGATGAATGTAACGAACCATATGAAACATTGAAACATCTTATATGGTATTGTTAGCATGTTAAGAACATCAGGACACTCAAACTCATGAAATTTGTGAAGGTTGAATTTGTGGACTGCCTCGAAGTTTTGTGGTCCAGAATGATGCAGGGTTCACATAAACAATTAATTTATGAGTTGGCAAGTTTTTGTAAACACATTGAGAATGAATTAGCACTGATGTTGTAGTTGATATGACTGTTTTTATGATGATATGTTAGATTTTAACTTTTGTAAAGGTTCTACATTAATTTTTTTTATGTAATTGAACCAAATGCAAATAAAAAAAAAAAGAGGTAAGTGTATATGTTGTAATTGATTTGCTTTCTAACATTAGATACAAATTTATAAGTAGTATACATTCAATGTAAGTTCTTAAACATGGCAAAGAACTCACCAATTCAGGAGTGCACTGCATGTCGCGGTCAACGTTAGTGCTCGTCTGTGTTCATTTTCAAAATCCTCTCTAAGTTAATGATAATATGTATCAGTACACAATCATACCATTCTTGACTCCATAATGTTCTAACAGAGAAGTCATAACTTTTACCTGTGCGTGAATGCGCATGTGTTATTTCCTGCTTGCACAGTGCACAGCAAATCACCTTTGGGTACTTGTCCCTGTTCGTTTAGGATGTATCTAAATAAATGACAATATGTGTCAGCGTTTAGTCTTCTAATTATTTAGTAGTATTCTAATAGTACAAAAGTCGCAACTTTTACCTGTGCGTTTGGACGCGCTCGCTGCGAGTGTTTCTCTTCCTGCTTTCCCAAAAACGAAAGTGGTTGTCTGACAACGTTTCCTTATATTGTCATGTGATGTTGTTCACATGATGCCATGGAATTATGGGAGTTGTAGTGCCCATTCTAAAGTTTTAAACTTTTAAACTAATCCTAATTTTAAGGTTAGAGGCAAAGCTAATGTACTGGTTCTGATGCTACTATACCAATCTTATATGCAAAGATATATGTATATCTCCAGATCACATTTTATATTGATTTCAAGTATCTCGTATTAATTGGTAATTATTGGCTGATAATGTTAGCAGGTCACATGATCATCGCAGTTAGAATGTAGATCATCTTTCCATTAATGTCTTTTCCATGTATGCAAATAACAATTATTGGTGTTTTACATATCTGTACATTTTCAAACATTTCTCAATCTTCAAAACTTTCCCAGATTTTCAAATGCACATTCATCATGTCTTGACCTCAATTCTGCATTTAGTCAACATCTCGTTGTAAATTATGCATTTTTATAGCATCATGTGCAAATATATGTAAGTGATACAAATTCCTATCACTGTTATTCACAAGAACACGCTCAGGGAAAATTCTTCCTTCATGCCTCTGGGTTCTAAGGCATCTAACTTATGCACCCAAAACATCTCTCTGCGAGACAATATTTGTCATGTTATAGTCTCAAGGACCACAAACTTAAGTTGTGAGATTGTGTGTTGTTGATCGCTGAAATGTCTAGTGACTGGTGATTTCAAATTTCCAGTTCTAATGTTCGAATTGTGTTCCGAAATGCAATTTTAATTTTTGGCCATGATAATACTTGCCACAGGGGCAAATTAATCTGTATATCGCACACTTACTTTCACAAGTGGCATAGTGTTGTAGATTGATTTTCTGTCCTGTATATGGATGTCTTATGATTGGGCCTTTCTGTACATTGTTGCATTGACTGCAGTTTAGGCAAGGAAATGTTCCCTTCTTAGGCTTTAACAAAAGGCGTTGTTGTATTGTGCAAGTTTTTTCTGCTTTCACTAATGAGTCCCGTAGATTTCTCCCTCTGTTGTAGGCCATTAGGGGTGGTTTTGGGAACAGGGTACAGAGTTGTGGATCCAACCTTGTAATTTTCCAATTCTTTAGTATTGTATTGTATTGTAGGTCAGCCATGTCTTGTCAACAAAGCCCAAAATGTTGCGGGAGGGGTGTGGGGGCTGAAGCCTGGTCAGCTCAATGCTGTTGCGCCACTGCGTGGGCTTGACTTGTAAGAATATCTTGCATGAATAGGCTTGCTCTGCCGGGATGGCCCAGCTCTAGTACCCCACCTAATAAAACACACCTTTTGGCTTTAGCCTTAAACATGCCATGTCACATTAAGAAAAATGTCCAAACTGGAGGCGCAATGTAGGCCAGTCTAGGCATGTGATAACAGCAATGTAGGCCAGTCTAGGCATGTGATAACAGCAATGTAGGCCAGTCTAGGCACGTGATAACAGCAATGTAGGCCAGTCTAGGCATGTGATAACAGCAATGTAGGCCAGTCTAGGCACGTGATAACAGCAATGTAGGCCAGTCTAGGCATGTGATAACAGCAATGTAGGCCAGTCTAGGCACGTGATAACAGCAATGTAGGCCAGTCTAGGCATGTGATAACAGCAATGTAGGTCAGTCTAGGCACGTGATAACACCTATCATCAGGCCTGACTCAAGAGGTATGGGGGCCTATCTCAACATTATGGTTGGGGGGTTAAAGTAATATAGAAGGGATTATATTTCTAGGAACAGAAGTGAAGGACCAAAAGCCAATGATGTGAACATTCTAGTTGTCAGAAAAATAAAATGCATTTTAAATAAATATTTTTGTATTGTAATATATGGGTGTGTTTTGTCTCTGTTTATTCTATTGTACTCTGTTCTTACTTTTGAGACCTATCCACAGCGTTGTGGGGTGCTCTGGGGTCAGCAGGCAGACTGGGCCATGGCTCTGAGCCACCCCTTTCATTTTCTGCCTCTTGGAATGGGATGGGTTCGCGGCGGTGAGAGAGGCCTGCCTGCGAATTCAGGACTCCATTGCCGCCCAACCCATATTGCAAACGCCAGACAGAATATTCAATAAGCAATGCACATATTGCCGCGTGAGCAGGGAAACGTCTCCAAACAGTGGCAAAGCAGAAGTGTTTCACTGAATTCAATCCTTGCCTGGGCAGAATCCCATCTCCCACGATAGTAAAGAGGAATGCCACTTGAAGTGGGGTATTGGAGCTCCAGACAAGAGTGGGTCGGCGAGGGCATGGTATGTGGCACCGCCCAGAGCACTGTAAAAGCCCCCGGAGATGCCAAGGAGCGCGTCTGGGCAACCCCAGGCCTCACCCATTCACCAGATGAGGACACAATACACCGACTGCTCGCCTGTAGGAAACGTGTAACGGTGCGTGCAGCTGCCGAGCCTGCTAGGGGTGTGGGATTGAGCTCCCCTCCCCCAGCAGCACACTCTTTCACACCGTCCATCTGCCTTGCCCTCCCCGAGCTGCACAAAGGTCACTCCATAATCTGATCTGAAGAGTGTTCCACAGTGGGTGCAAAGCTACCTGGCACAATATAAATGTGCTCAATGTATATCCGACAACCAATGCTAAAAGGAGAGCCATTGGCCATACGTGAGAAGGTCCACCAGTCCTGTGTTTCCACTTGAATTCTGGGACTAGTAGTTTTTTCCTTCTCATTTCTAATTTAAAAAAACTGCAAGTCCCAGAACTCTGAGCAAAATCAGGAACGGATGCCTTTCTCGCGCATGGTCAAGGGAAGCTTGAGAGATCTGCCTGCCTTTCTGTGCATGGTCAAGGGAAGCTTGAGAGATCTGCCTGCCTTTCTGTGCATGGTCAAGGGAAGCTTGAGAGATCTGCCTGCCTTTCTGCGCATGGTCAAGGAAAGCTTTAGAGATCTGCCTGCCTTTCTCGGGCATGGTCAAGGGAAGCTTGAGAGATCTGCCTGCCTTTCGGGACATGGTCAAGGGAAGCTTGAGAGATCTGCCTGCCTTTCTCGCGCATGGTCAAGGGAAGCTTGAGAGATCTGCCTGCCTTTCTCGGGCATGGCCAAGGGAAGCTTGAGAGATCTGCCTGCCTTTCTGCACATGGTCAAGGGAAGCTTGAGAGATCTGCCTGCCTTTCTCGCGCATGGTCAAGGGAAGCTTGAGAGATCTGCCTGCCTTTCTGCGCATGGTCAAGGGAAGCTTGAGAGATCTGCCTGCCTTTCTGCGCATGGTCAAGGAAAGCTTGAGAGATCTGCCTGCCTTTCTCGGGCATGGTCAAGGGAAGCTTGAGAGATCTGCCTGCCTTTAGGGACATGGTCAAGGGAAGCTTGAGAGATCTGCCTGCCTTTCTCGCGCATGGTCAAGGGAAGCTTGAGCGATCTGCCTGCCTTTCTCGGGCATGGCCAAGGGAAGCTTGAGAGATCTGCCTGCCTTTCTGCACATGGTCAAGGGAAGCTTGAGAGATCTGCCTGCCTTTCTCGCGCATGGTCAAGGGAAGCTTGAGAGATCTGCCTGCCTTTCTGCACATGGTCAAGGGAAGCTTGAGAGATCTGCCTGCCTTTCTGTGCATGGTCAAGGGAAGCTTGAGAGATCTGCCTGCCTTTCTCGCGCATGAGAGGTCTGCCTGCCTTTCTGCGCATGGTCAAGGGAAGCTTGAGAGATCTGCCTGCCTTTCTCGCGCATGAGAGGTCTGCCTGCCTTTCTCGTGCATGGTCAAGGAAAGCTTGAGAGATCTGCCTGCCTTTCTGCGCATGGTCAAGGAAAGCTTGAGAGATCTGCCTGCCTTTCTCGCGCATGGTCAAGGGAAGCTTGAGAGATCTGCCTGCCTTTCTGCACATGGTCAAGGGAAGCTTGAGAGATCTGCCTGCCTTTCTGTGCATGGTCAAGGGAAGCTTGAGAGATCTGCCTGCCTTTCTCGTGCATGAGAGGTCTGCCTGCCTTTCTCGTGCATGGTCAAGGGAAGCTTGAGAGATCTGCCTGCCTTTCTGCGCATGGTCAAGGAAAGCTTGAGAGATCTGCCTGCCTTTCTCGTGCATGGTCAAGGGAAGCTTGAGAGATCTGCCTGCCTTTCTGCACATGGTCAAGGGAAGCTTGAGAGATCTGCCTGCCTTTCTGCGCATGGTCAAGGAAAGCTTGAGAGATCTGCTTGCCTTTCTCGCGCATGGTCAAGGAAAGTTTGAGAGATCTGCCTGCCTTTCTGCACATGGTCAAGGGAAGCTTGAGAGATCTGCCTGCCTTTCTGCGCATGGTCAAGGAAAGCTTGAGAGATCTGCCTGCCTTTCTCGCGCATGGTCAAGGGAAGCTTGAGAGATCTGCCTGCCTTTCTGCGCATGGTCAAGGAAATCTTGAGAGATCTGCCTGCCTTTCTCGCGCATGGTCAAGGGAAGCTTGAGAGATCTGCCTGCCTTTCTGTGCATGGTCTAGGGAAGCTTGAGAGATCTGCCTGCCTTTCTCACGCATGAGAGGTCTGCCTGCCTTTCTCGTGCATGGTCAAGGGAAGCTTGAGAGATCTGCCTGCCTTTCTGCGCATGGTCAAGGAAAGCTTGAGAGATCTGCCTGCCTTTCTCGCGCATGGTCAAGGGAAGCTTGAGAGATCTGCCTGCCTTTCTGCACATGGTCAAGGGAAGCTTGAGAGATCTGCCTGCCTTTCTGCGCATGGTCAAGGAAAGCTTGAGAGATCTGCCTGCCTTTCTCGCACATGGTCAAGGAAAGCTTGAGAGATCTGCCTGCCTTTCTGCACATGGTCAAGGGAAGCTTGAGAGATCTGCCTGCCTTTCTGCGCATGGTCAAGGAAAGCTTGAGAGATCTGCCTGCCTTTCTCGCGCATGGTCAAGGGAAGCTTGAGAGATCTGCCTGCCTTTCTGCGCATGGTCAAGGAAAGCTTGAGAGATCTGCCTGCCTTTCTCGTGCATGGTCAAGGGAAGCTTGAGAGATCTGCCTGCCTTTCTGCGCATGGTCAAGGGAAGCTTGAGAGATCTGCCTGCCTTTCTGCGCATGGTCAAGGGAAGCTTGAGAGATCTGCCGGCCTTTCTCGCGCATGAGAGATCTGCCTGCCTTTCTGCGCATGGTCAAGGGAAGCTTAAGAGATCTGCCTTTGTGGCTGTTGGTGACAAATAATGTCCAGACTTTTTGCACAAGGAAGATAATATGGGCAAGGCTCTTCTGTGTCTTGTCGTTTAGGCCTTCTAGGTTTTAGTACCATCAGAACACTTTTTGGCTTCTCCTAACGTGGGTTGTGGAAAGACAGAGTGCCCCTTAAACACGGGAATCCTAAACCATCTATTGGAGTCTGAAAACTCAATGGGGGCCGATTCACATCGTTTATACCAGGGCTGTCACTCCAGAAAAAGTAATTAGTTATGCTTGTGTATGTGTGTGTACATTACACCAGAGTCACAAAGGCGGATCTCAGCTCCCCCCAGCCACGCCTGAGCCCACCCAGTCCTGTGTGTTCCTTTTGAAGTCTGGGATTTGTAGTTCTGTGTATCGCATTTTTAATGTAAGAATAAAAGTCACAGAACTCCAAAGAAAATAGGAGTGAAGGACTGTTCTCACACATGGCACAGCAAACTATAAGTCCTGAGTATGAGTGCTGAACGGCCATCCATTCCCACCATGCGAGAGATTACAGAAACCTTTCACCGGTACAAGTGCAATGTGTTTGTCCTAGTACTAATATGGATTGGTAGGGCAAACTTTGATAATACTGTCCAATAAAGCATTTATTTGCACTGGTGAAAAGATTCTGTAATCAGGCCCCATATATGAGTGAAGCATTTGCCTTTCCCATACGAACCAGCAAAAGTACTTCCATGCTGCGGTGTTGGGTACTTGCAGCCCACGGGCACGCCCTGTGAAGAAGAACGCGATCCGATGTGCAAACGCCCCCAAAATCACAAGCTAAGAAAACAAACTCTGCACTGTCGGAGTATTTCCATATGAAGATTACCCAAGCACAGGTTCCGGGTGTCAGTCGTCTTGGGACGACAAGGGTACCCGAAGGACCGAGTTTCAGGCCGTGGATGTGGCCGCTCTGGGTAGTGAACACGGAGGCAGGATCGTGCGCGGTAGTGCCGTGGGTGTTGGCTAGTTGCCCGGCAGCCGCTATGAAGTGCACTAGAGGGCACTGGCCAGGCACTGATGGGCAGGTTCTGTTACACAGTGTCTTCAACCTGGCTTTCCAGCAGCAGCAAAGAGCGGTATATGCAAGGAGGCCAAGGGGATGTAACGTGGGTGATTGGCTGCCAGGTGCTCTTGAGACTTGACATTTGAGAGATGACCCATGCTGACCGAAGAAGCATGCTGAATGGTAGTGAATGGAGGACTAGGCGTGACACGCTTGGACGAGATACACATGACAACAGCACGCTTGCTGACATCACAGACGCACACATGGGCGAATATATCAAGGGCAGACAGCGAGCACAAGATTACAGAGCGAACTGAATGATTGATAAGGGCAGTGGCCAAAGTACCCTAGTGTGGGGAAGTCCGTGCCGACATTGATTTCCCCTCTCTCCCAACCCCATCCTTTCCCACCCCTGTCCCTGTATGCCCCGCTGCTTCACCCTCATCATCTTCATCCAAAAAGGCTCATTATCTCGCTTTGCACCCTTTAAATGCATTTCTCCTCCTCACATCCCCCCACCATATTTTTATTTTGCCCAAAAGCAGTAGACCCAGAGCCGCTGCCCTGCAGCCTCCCCACCTGAAGAAGAAAAAGGCTGTGAAAGGGGGCGGAGAGAAACGGGTAGAGGGAAGCAGAGAGCCTGGAGCAGGGTGAAGGAGGCCAGGGGGGCAGTCCCACAAAGGTACCAGCACATCAGACATATGGCTGCCAACACGTACAGGGTCGGAGGTCATTAAAAGATGCAGCAAACGCACGCACAAATTCCTGCTTGGTTTTGTGCCTTCGACAAATGCATATTTTGGGTTTATGCGCTGAGATCTGGGGGGTCAAGTCGAAAAAAGGAAAGTGGGGGACTCCTTGACAAACACATTTCCTTAAATTGGCTTTGCATAACCACCCAAATTGCACAGGGCGAATGGAATTTGTCTTTCATAAAATCAACACACACACAAAACCAAGAGAGGATATTTTCCTCTAATAGTGTTTTTGAAAACATTAAAAGGTGAGCATGTTTTAAACTCCAAGAACCAATATGTTCCTCGGGACTTGCAGCACTGAAATGCGACATTTCACCCTAAATCGGTGGTTCATTTTCATCAGGTTATATAGCACCAACTGCCCGTTTCCCTAGGCACTCACGCTCGGCAGGTCATTAAGGTGCTCAGGTTGCAAACACACTTCTTTTATCAGTGCCAGTGCCTTTCATGTGCATGATGGGGCATTTCCTCTCAAATAGCTCACAAAGCACCAGTTACCCTGCACATCTCTGCTAGTTAAAGTGTGCAACACAAGGCGACCCTGTAAAGATCTGTTTATATCCATGATGTCTACTGTCTTGACATGCAGAGTTGCTTTAAGTCACTAATCACATGTTTTCAACATCACGAATAACAACGAGCCGGAGGTTTGTGACAGAAGCTGCATGTCTACCTTTGTTTATTGCACAACTTCTTGCATGTCTTAAATCACTGAAAATACAGTGGGGTTAAAGAGATTCTTCAGGTTGACATTATCTTGCATTCTGTGACTTGTAGTTTACCATTCAGGATTTGAAAATGAAAGCCACAATGATAGTCGTTCAGCTTAACATGTTGCTCTAAGGATGTACATGTTGTCATGTGGCTTTACTATACAATCTAAATACTCTGTAAGGTATTATTTCTATAGACCTTGAAATCTAACAATTTGAGCCAAGGTTTGTGATCCTGCATGGTCACCCCCCCCACTAGACACCCATACCCGCCGCCATCTGTCTGACCACAGCGTCAACTGAATGCTACTTTTGAGGGCTTTCTGATCGTGGCGGGCTGAGTGGGTATGACTGTGTGACTAGACATACCGGACCGAATGTGTGCCTGAGCGAGCATGACAGTGTTTTTAATCAGTGACTTAGTGTAACTAATTGTGACGATTGCAGAGTAAGCATGACTGAGTCCAGCCAAGCACTTTTAACTGAATGACTGGGATTGTGTGGAGTGACTGACTGACTGAATGTGACTGCATGAGTGGCAGGGTGATTGACTCTCAGACTGAGTGAGAAGAAAGTGACTGACTGACTGACTGGCTGAGTGAGGGAGTGAATGTTTGGTTGACTGATTGACTGGTTGGCTGGAAATGTTACAAAAGCCAGCAACTGATTGGGCCTCATTCCGAGTATGGAGGTAGTAATCGCGCTATTTGCATCTTGACTACCTCCCATACCAGTACCGACTCCAACTTGGTTCAATGGGGACTTACCGGTGTAGTCCGACCTTTGCGGGACTGGTAAGTCCCCATTGAAATATCCATTCCCATTTGAGCCCCAATTGGGCTCAATGGGAATGGGGAAGTAGCTAAAAACGTTACCGCAATTTGCAGTACCGTTATTAGCTCTGAAGTCCCTTAACGGGTCCCGTCCATAACGCCTGTTCAGAGCAGGCGTTAAAGGAGGGACCCGCTAAGGGACCTCGGAATAGGGTGCAAAGGGTTTACCGGCACCGGGGTCCTTACCGGTGCCGGTAATCCCTTTGCGCCCAACTCGGAATGAGGCCCAATGTCTTTTTCCCCAGCGGATGCAAACAGCGCTCTTGGTGAAAGTTGCCGGCGCGGATTTATCTTCTTGGTGTTTACAAACTCTTGAAGCCAGGACGGATAAGGAAAATGAGAGTGAACTCTTGGGAAGAAGTGTCTGCTCCTCCATTGCAAACATGCTACCTTTTTAAGAATGGTATCTCAAATTTGTATTTCTTTTAAAATGTGTTTTTGTTCATGTGCGTGTTGGGAGATATTGTATGTATGGATTGTAAGGAGAAGAGGTGTGGGGCAGTTGGGGTAGAAGGGAATGTGGTCACTGGTCACAGCACTCGTATCCACCTCACATCCTGTCTCAATGCAAACTAGCTGAAGCTTGCCGCACCAGTTCTAAATCGAGCGGCTGAAGGCAGACCTGGTTAACACATTTTATTACACCAGTAGTGGGTTTAAAACTCAATAACTCTCAGACTGCTTTGAAAAAACACTGGCAGGCCCGTTCGTGGGGCGGTGTGTGCCTGGAGGGCATATTGTCTCCGGGGGGGTTGGCCCCATGTCGGAGGTGAATATTAGCTTTTTGTAAGCATGGTGTTCAACAAATTTGAATATCCAGATAAAATGAAACCATTTCAGGGGAAAAAGAGGGGGACCGGATCCACTGAGTGCTTTAATCTGATCCCGGTCCTGGTCCGGCAACCACATCAGAAGTAAAAACCCCATGAGAAAAAAAGAAAGTTGGTTAACGCCCCTATTAAAATAAATGCTTAATTTTCTCTGTCACTATGCAAGTGAAATCATAGGGCCTCATTACGACTCAGGCGGTAAGGGGTTTACGGCGACCTAAACAGCGCCAACCCTGACCGCCTGATTCTGAGGTCCCTTAGCGCTATGGAGGTTTTAACACCTGCTTTTAGCAGGTGTTAAAATCCATGGCGCTAAGGGACCTTGATGTTAATTACGCCACCGTAATTTACGGTGGCGTAATTAACGCCTTCCCCACTCCCATTATGCCCTATGGGGCAAAAATGGGAATGGGGAAGGGTAAATGGGGATTGGGGATTTACCGCCCCGCCAACCTCGGAATGGGGCGGTAAGTCCGCCAACCACCATGGCGTAAACATAGTTTACGCCATGGTGGTAAAGGTACGACCCAGGCGGTAACTTACCGCCTGGGTCGTAATGAGGCCCATAGTCTTCCTCCTGACTTATCTCTCCCCTCTCCCCCTGGCCTTCCTGTGAAGACATCTTCGGGTTGATACCCTTATACCATTGTACAATTGGCAATCGACTATATGCCTAAGCCTACAGCCCTAGGATGTTGCGTATTGTGCTTGCAAAGCTGTTTCACCAAAGCATGACAAAATGTTAATAAATAACCAGTTAGGCAGAAAACTAGAAAAGTAGTAAGGAACCAAGATAAACAGACCACCATAAAGAGAGAATATTCTAGTGGATGTGGCTTTATTACATATAGAAATAGGAACAATTTCCATATCTTGAAATAGATTTTCAGTTTTGAGAAACCTAATCATTTTTCATTTCTTATGTGCACAGAGGAACATTCTTTGTGTTAGACTTCTTGGTGAACACTGTGAAACCATGGGAGATTGGAATGACAGCAAAAAAGACAGACGAGCAACTTGGCATGCCACCTGCTGAACAAATTGCTGGACATCGAATGTAGCAAAATGGAAGAAACGTCAAGATTAATGTTGGAATGTCATTGACAAGAAGCTATAAAAGGTACGTAATGCTATTCAGAAGATACATGTGAGCTTAGAGCCTTTTGGATAACCCGCATGCAATGGCTGGGATGCAGAATAACTCTGACACCAAATAATCGAACCAACTCAGGAAGAGGGCAAAGGTTTCTGTTTTAATATCAATTGTCTAAACAGGGAGTTACAACGGACATTGACGGAGGTTCGCTTGAGCATATCTTTATACTAAAGCATTGAAATGCAAGCTTTGAATGGCTTGCATTTTCTGTAGTGCATCACACAGGTGCAATCTTTTCTTTGTATATGAAAGTGTACTTGATTCTTAACTTCATCATCAGTTTCTATAAGGTCCTTATATTTTCTGCAGCCAGTATTCTCAGGGTGTCCCGCTTCATCTTTCGTGACATCACCAGCTTCTCTTTCACTCTTTTTCATATTCCTTCAGGGAGTTCCTCCCTTTCAGCCTTGCATCCCTGTGCCAGGCACATCTTTACCAAAGTTATAATGCTTGTTGAGCAGCTCATTTCAAGATCTACCTGTTGCTTAGATGTGTTTTGCTCGCTCTTTCCAAACTATTTCTACAGAATTCTTCCATTTTTGCATTTCAGAATGTATCAGTTATAGCAACAGAAATTGACTTTGCAGAACTCTCCACTGTTGAGTACAGAAAAGCACTGCCAAACAAAATTGGTATCTACCGATTGAAGCAGATGGCACCCGACTTGTAATTCTACACAAGTCTACTTGCAACTTAAGGAATGCAAAATGTCTTATTTTTCAAAACATTTAGTTATTGTATTATAAACCGCTACCTGGGATGGTTCGGGGAAACTCCCTTTCGGCCTGGGCCTTCTTGCTCCCTGCTCGGAATCCTCTCCCCCCCATCTTTCTCCCACACATGATTTTGTGTTCTCCCCTCTCTGACTCTCTTGCTCCATGGGCCAGTATCCCTCCCCTTTGTGCCCTGTACTGGGTTTGCGTGTAACCTCCTGGGTCGCTCCCTCACTGTCTTGCTCCCTGTGATGGGTCTGTGTCACCATCTCCTTTTACTTGCTGGGCCTGTGTCCCCACCTCCCAATTTTCTCCCTGGGATGGGTCATGCACCCCCACCTCATTGGGCTGGGTCTGTGTCCACCCCGCTCCCTTGCCCCATGGGCTGGTTATCCACCTGACTCCCATGATCCCTGGGTGGGGTCTCGGTGCCCATCTGGCTGCCTGGGCTGGTTCTGGGTCCCTCCTTCACCCTTGCTCCCTGGGCTGGGTCGCCACCTGACTCCCTTGCTCCATGGGCTGGTTATCCACCTGACTCCCCATATCCCTGCACAGGGTCTCGGTACCCATCTGGCTGCCTGGGCTGGTTCTGGGTCCCTCCTTCACCCTTGCTCCTTGGGCTGGGTCTCCACCTGACTCCCTTGCTCTCTGTGCTGGTTATCCACCTGACTCCTCTGATCCCTGGGCTGGGTCTTGGTACCCTTCTGGCTGCCTGGGCTGGTTCTGGGTCCCTCCTTCACCCTTGCTCCCTGGGCTGGGTGTCCACCTGACTCCCTTACTCCATGGGCTGGTTATCCACCTGACTCCTCTGATCCCTGGGCTGGGTCTCGGTACCCATCTGGCTGCCGGGACTGGTTCTGGGTCCCTCCTTCACCCTTGCTCCCTGGGCTGGGTCTCCACCTGACTCCCTTGCTCCATGGGCTGGTTATCCACCGGACTCCCCTGATCCCTGTGCGGGGTCTCGGTACCCATCTGGCTGCCGGGGCTGGTTCTGGGTCCCTCCTTTACCCTTGCTCCCTGGACTGGGTCTCCACCTGACTCCCTTGCTCCATGGGCTGGTTATCCACCTGACTCCCCTGATCCTTGGTAGGGGTCTCGGTACCCATCTGGCTGCCTGGGCTGGTTCTGGGTCCCTCCTTCACCCTTGCTCCCTGGGCTGGGTCTCCACCTGACTCCCTTGCTCTCTGGGCTGGTTATCCACCTGACTCCTCTGATCCCTGGGCTGGGTCTTGGTACCCTTCTGGCTGCCTGGGCTGGTTCTGGGTCCCTCCTTCACCCTTGCTCCCTGGGCTGGGTCACCACCTGACTCCCTTGCTCTCTGGGCTGGTTATCCACCTGACTCCCCTGATCCCTGGGCTGGGTCTCGGTACCCATCTGGCTGCCTGGGCTGGTTCTGGGTCCCTCCTTCACCCTTGCTCCCTGGGCTGGGTCTCCACCTGACTCCCTTACTCCATGGGCTGGTTATCCACCTGACTCCTCTGATCCCTGGGCTGGGTCTCGGTACCCATCTGACTGCCGGGACTGGTTCTGGTCCCTCCTTCACCCTTGCTCCCTAGGCTGGGTCTCCACCTGACTCCCTTGCTCCATGGGCTGGTTATCCACCGGACTCCCCTGATCCCTGGGTTGGGTCTCGGTACCTATCTGGCTGCCGGGGCTGGTTCTGGGTCCCTCCTTTACCCTTGCTCCCTGGGCTGGGTCTCCACCTGACTCCCTTGCTCCATGGGCTGGTTATCTACCTGACTCCACTGATCCTTGGTAGGGGTCTCAGTACCCATCTGGCTGCCTGGGCTGGTTCTGGGTCCCTCCTTCACCCTTGCTCCCTGGGCTGGGTCTCCACCTGACTCCCTTGCTCTCTGGGCTGGTTATCCACCTGACTCCTCTGATCCCTGGGCTGGGTCTTGGTACCCTTCTGGCTGCCTGGGCTGGTTCTGGGTCCCTCCTTCACCCTTGCTCCCTGGGCTGGGTCTCCACCTGACTCCCTTGCTCCATGGGCTGGTTATCCACCTGACTCCTCTGATCCCTGGGCTGGGTCCGGTACCCATCTGGCTGCCTGAGCTGGTTCTGGGTCACTCCTTTACCCTTGCTCCCTGGGCTGGGTCTCCACCTGACTCCCTTGCTCCATGGGCTGGTTATCCACCTGACTCCTCTGATCCCTGGGCTGGGTCTCAGTACCCATCTGGCTGCCTGAGCTGGTTCTGGGTCCCTCCTTCACCCTTGCTCCCCGGGTTGGTTCCCCACCTGACTCCCTTGCTCGCTGGGCTGGGTCTCCACCTGACTCCCTTGCTACATGGGCTGGTTATCCACCTGACTCCCCATATCCCTGCACAGGGTCTCGGTACCCATCTGGCTGCCTGGGCTGGTTCTGGGTCCCTCCTTCACCCTTGCTCCCTGGGCTGGGTCTCCACCTGACTCCCATGCTCTCTGTGCTGGTTATCCACCTGACTCCTCTGATCCCTGGGCTGGGTCTTGGTACCCTTCTGGCTGCCTGGGCTGGTTCTGGGTCCCTCCTTCACCCTTGCTCCTTGGGCTGGGTCTCCACCTGACTCCCTTACTCCATGGGCTGGTTATCCACCGGACTCCCCTGATCCCTGGGCGGGGTCTCGGTACCCATCTGGCTGCCGGGGCTGGTTCTAGGTCCCTCCTTTACCCTTGCTCCCTGGGCTGGGTCTCCACCTGACTCCCTTGCTCCATGGGCTGGTTATCTACCTCACTCCCCTGATCCTTGGTAGGGGTCTCGGTACCCATCTGGCTGCCTGGGCTGGTTCTGGGTCCCTCCTTCACCCTTGCTCCCTGGGCTGGGTCTCCACCTGACTCCCTTGCTCCATGGGCTGGTTATCCACCTGACTCCTCTGATCCCTGGGCTGGGTCCGGTACCCATCTGGCTGCCTGAGCTGGTTCTGGGTCACTCCTTCACCCTTGCTCCCTGGGCTGGGTCTCCACCTGACTCCCTTGCTCCATGGGCTGGTTATCCACCCGACTCCTCTGATCCCTGGGCAGGGTCTCAGTACCCATCTGGCTGCCTGAGCTGGTTCTGGGTCCATCCTTCACCCTTGCTCCCCGGGTTGGTTCCCCACCTGACTCCCTTGCTCGTTGGGCTGGGTCTCCCCCTGACTCCCTTGCTCGCTGGGCTTGCCCTGGGTCTTCATTTGACTTATTGGCTGGTTCTGGGTCCCCACTAGACTTCCCTGGTTGCTGGGCTGTGTCTGGGCACCCTCTTCAAAATTTTTCACTGAGCTTGGTCCCTACCCGACTCCCCTGATCCCTGGGCTGGGTCTCGGTACCCATCTGGCTGCCTGGGTGGGTTCTGGGTCTCTCCTTCACCCTTGCTCCCTGGGCTGGGTCTCCCCCTGACTCCCTTGCTCCATGGGCTGGTAATCCACCTGACTCCCCTGATCCCTGGGCTGGGTTATGGTACCCATCTGACTGCCTGGGTGGGTTCTGGGTCCCTCCTTCACCCTTGCTCCATGGGCTGGGTCCCCAACGGACTCCCTTGCTCTCTGGGCTGGTTATCCACCGGACTCCCCTGATCCCTGCGCTGGATCTCGGTACCCATCTGGCTGCCTGGGCTGGTTCCGGGTCCCTCCTTCACGCTTGCTCCCTGGGCTGGGTCCCCACCTGACTCCCTTGCTCTCTGGGCTGGTTTTCCACCTAACTCCTCTGATCCCTGGGCTGGGTCTTGGTGCCCATCTGGCTGCCTGGGCTGGTTCTGGGTCCCTCCTTCACCCTTGCTCCCTAGGCCGGATCTCCACCTGACTCCCTTGCTCTCTGGGCTTGCCCTGTGTCTCCATTTGACTTATTGGCTGGTTCTGGGTCCCCACTAAACTTACTTGGTAGCTGGGCTGTGTCTGGGTACCTCCTACACAATTGCTCCCTGAGTTGGGTCCCCAGCCTCCTCCCTTGCTCACTGAGCTGGGTCCCCATCTGACTCTCTTGCTCCCTGGGTATAGCCTGGGTCCACATTGGACTCCCTGGCTTGTAGTGTTTTTTTAATCCATGCATGTCCACTAATTGTAAAGCACCCAGTTCTGGGATTGCTACAGTCATGCATGTGTGCTTGTATATTTTCAGGTTGAACCTCATTGTGCATCTTTTTTTAATAAATACAATTGAATAAAAAGCAGTTGTTTAATGCTTTTTGTCTTTAGTTGTAATACATAATATCCCATTAACCTTGCTCAACTTTCCTGTCATCGTACCCAAATGAATAATAAGACCAATGCATGTAATCACTTTTGGAGGTTTTCTTTTCAGGGTTATAGTTAACATTGTTTTGGGATTGCATCGCTTCTACCAGGTAGAATTTCTAAGTGACATATTTAAGATGCATTAAGGCAAAATGAAGCCAAATGCAATCCATTGCTTTTGGGTATTGCATTGCTTTTGGATTTTTAGTGGATTCTTTGGGGATTGGATTGCTTTTGGATTGTTAGTGGATTCTTTGGGGATTGGATTGGTTTGGGATTTTAGTGGATTGTTTGGGGATTGCATTGGTTTGGGATTTTTAGAGGTTTGGGGATTGGATTGCTTTTGGATTTTTAGTGGATGGTTTCGGGGTTGGAGTGCTTTTGGATTTTCAGTGGATTGTTTGGGGATTGGATTGCTTTTGGATTTTTAGAGGTTTGGGGATTGGATTGCTTTTGGATTTTAATGGATTGTTTGGGGATTGCATTGATTTGGGATTTTTAGAAGTTTGGGGATTGGATTGCTTTTGGATTTTTAGTGGATTGTTTCGGGGTTGGAGTGCTTTTGGATTTTTAGTGGATTGTTTGGGCATTGGATTGCTTTTGGATTTTTAGTGGATTGTTTGGGGATTGGTTTGCTTGGATTGTTTTGGGATTGCATTCCACTGAGGATTGCTAATTAACATATTTCGGGTGTATTAAGCCAAAGGAAGCCAAAAGCAATCCACTGAGTACAATGGGAGTTTCTGCAGTTAAAGAGGATTTAAAGAGGATTTAAATGTTTTGGGAAAATCCAGTAGCAATCCACGTTCAATCCAGACAGATTTTTTTGGTAGGGTAAGGGCAGTACACGCTTTTGTGGCAGAACTCGCCTGCGCAACATGGTGTTTGTGATGATGTGTCCTGGTGCTGCAGACTGTTAAACCATTCTCTACATGTTCACTCGAAGAAAGCCTTTGTGTTATGTGAACCAGGAAGTGGGTGTAGCATTATCAGAGAAGCATTTCTCCCACTGAGTGGATGGAGTTCTGCCCATGCCGCCTTTGAAGTCTCCGGGTCCCCCATTTCTTTGTAGGAGGATCAGTGGCCCTGAGGGGTACTCATGCAGCTCTGGCAGGATTCTTGTGTGTGTAAGGATTCCGCTGTTATTAATCAAGTCTAAAGTATGATTGTTACATTATATATATTCACCTCGCATGTCTTGTGGATACCAAAATATGATCCTCCTAGCTCCAATCGCTTCATACAAATCAACTCCCTTTAACAATATAGTATGCTTGAACTGGAAGCGTCTCCTTACAGTACATGCAGATCTCTCGGTGTCTTGGCTCAGTTCTCTTAAACATGTCACATTCTTAACGCATTTGTACTGCAGATTTGGTTATTAACACAAGAATGTGCATAGGAATTGTATCTTTAATTATTACATTTGTTACACACCCAGACTCTGGGGTATCACGGCGTGGTTACAGACAGTTTGTGCATTAATAGTAAATATCGACATGTGTATTGTCACCTTTTGTTACAACCAATCAAACCTATGAGCAGAAACTCTGCCAGGGGCAAATGAAAAAAGTATCCAGGGAATTTGTTAATCTCTGGTACTCTGGTACTAGTATATTTTACCAAATGGCTTCTGACATGGGGTGACATGGGGTGACATGGGGTGAGCATCTGCAATCTGCCATGCCTCAGAGTGAGGCTTTCGCTGCGATCTTTGTGTCTCTCAGGAGGCATACAAACGTCATCTTGGTTTACGAGGCAGACCTGCACTCAGACTGTCCTCATGGGGTCAGAGGCCACAACAGGCCATTAAAGTGTTTATCACAATTTGTGTTTCACTGCATTACTCGTAATTCTAATACTGTCCCATGTGGAGCTGCCTATACTGTAAACTTTGTTTCTCCTGGCACCTGCTCTGACACCCCCACAATGAAACCTCCTATTCTTTAATATATATGGACTCTTGTATCCTTAAAATCTGCATGCCTTGGAACGTCCATTGTTGTAATCTGCACCTTCCAAGGCACCCTCCCATGGGCCACAACAGGATGTGACTAAGTAATAGTGTGACTGCATGAGTGGCAGGGTGATTGAGTGACTAGCAGACTGAGTGCGAGAGTGAGTGACTGAGTGAGTGGCTGACTGGCTGAGTGAGGGAGTGAAGGGTTGGTTGAGGGAGTGAGTGGATGGGGTCATGAGTGGCTGGCCCAAGCAGGGGCTATTTCTGACATTGGGCCTCATTACGAGTATGGAGGTAGCAATGCCGCTTTTAGCGGCATGGCTACCCCCATACCGGGTACCGGGTCCGGGTTCCTGGAATGGGGAATTACCAGGCCCGGTAATTCCCATTCCCGGTTCCCGGACCCGGTACATCCCCATTCCCATTTGAGCCCCCATAGGCCTCAATGGGAATGTGGAGGATGCTAACAACGGGCCCGTTATTAACGGGCCCGTTGTTAGCATCCTAGTCTGCTAGCAGGACCCGCTAAGGATGACTGGTTTTACCAGACGTCCTTAGCGGGACCCGCGAGCAGGCCTCATAATAAGGCGGTAGAAGGTTAACAGCGCCGGCAGCTCTAACGGCGCCGTTAACCCTCTACCGCCTGGGTCGTAATGAGGCCCATTGTCTTTTTTTCCCCAGCGGATGCAAACAGCGCTCTTGGTGAAAGCTGCCGGCGCGGATTTATCTTCTTGGTGTTTACGAACTCTCGAGGCCAGGACGGATAAAGAAAACAAGAGTGAACTCTTGGGAGGAAGTGTCTGCTACTCCAATGTAAATATGCTAACGTTTTAAGAATGGTATCTCAAGTTAGTATTTCTTTTAAAGTGTTTTAATTTTTTTCTTGGCTATTTTATTTGGGTGTTATACTGTACTTTTTGCCCCCTTTAATGCATAGAGGGAGTGATCGAGTAGCTGGGTCGGCAAGAGAGGTTGAGATGGTGGGAGTGTGGGTAGAAGATATTGTGTGCACGTTTTTGGGAGCTATTGTATGTATGAGGGTGGGGGCAGAAGGGGAGGTAGTTGGGGAAGAAGAAGACTGGGGCACTTGAGGGAGAAGAGGGTGGGGGCAGAATGGAATTTGTTCACTGTTCACAGCACTCGCTATTCACCTTGCTACCTGTCTCAATGCAAACTAGCTTGAAGTGCCAAGCTTGCCGCACCAGTTCTAAATCGAGTGGCTGAAGGCAGACCTGGTTAAGATATTTTTGTTAAACCAGTAGTGGGTTTAAAACTCCAATCATTAACTCTCAGAAGACTGCATTGAAAAACCACTGCCAGCCGGTGCATGGGGCGGTGTGTGCCAGGAGGGCATATTGTCCCCGGGGGGGGGGGGGTTTGCCCCATGTCGGAGGTAAATACTAGCTTTTTGTAAGCGTGGTGTTCAACAAATTTGAACATTCAGATAAAATGAAACCATGTGTGTCAAACTAGAAGCCATTATAGGTAGTGAGTTTAATGTTTTTGCAGACTTTCATTGCCTAGTAAGAAGTGCCATTTATTGCTATTGGAATAAGAAATATTAATGTTTGTGCTACTATTTCAGTGTACTGGAATGGATTTGCATCAGAAGCTGGCCATCGGACACTGCCTGGAACTGGCTCTTCAGTGGAAAAAGAGGGGGGTGGAAACACTGAGTGCCTGATCCCAGTCCTGGTCCAACAACAGCATCAGAAGTAAGATCCCCTTGAGTAAAAAAGAAAGTTGATTGACGCCCCTAATAAAATAAAAGCTGTATTTTCTCAGTCAATATGCAAGTGAAATCTTAATCTTCCTCCTGCCTCATCCCTCCCCTCTTCCCCGGGCATCTCATGGTTGATACCCTTGTAAAATATGCAGTGACTATATACCTAAGCCTGCAGCGCTATCATTTTATGTATTGTACTTATAAAGCTAGAAAAACAGTAAGGAAACAAGATAAACAGAGCACCAGAAAGAGAGAATATCCTTCTGGATGTGGCTGACAAATATTGAAATCTAAACAATTTCCATATCTTGATATGGATTTTCAGTTTTGAGACACCTGATCATTGTTCATTTCTTATGTGCACAGAGGAAAATTCTTCTAGTTACGGACTCCATGGTGAGCAGTGTGAAACCAAGGGAGATTGTGATGACGGCAAAAAAAGACAGACAAGCAACTTGCCACTCTACCCGCTGGACCTTGTTTGTAGCAAAATGGTGGAAAGGGCAAGATTAACATTGGATTGTCATCGACAAGGGTTAGGCAGAAACCTGTGCAGTTCCCTTGGGGAACACTGCAAAAAGACTACAGGTGTTAGCAGCAAACCCACTTGGTAGCAGTCTGTACCACCCAGATTTACCTGGTAGCTGTGGCTGAGCAGTCAGACTTCCCTCAAGAAGAGTTAGGCAGTATGCAAAGTATACACAATAGGCACTCAGATACAACAACACAAGCAAACACTGACCAGAGCTTTGGTATCAAAGTATATAATTATTTATTTAAAAACACACTGTTTGAAACACTCCAGCACTCTTATTGTAAAACACTCTAAACACAGTGGGCCTCATTACGACCCTGGCGGTAAGTTACCGCCAGGGCCGTGACTTTACCGCCATGGTGCTAACTACGTTAACGCCATGGCGGTAAGGGGATTTACCGCCCCATTCCGACCTTGGCGGGGCGGTAAATCCCCAATCCCCATTTACCCTTCCCCATTCCCATTTTTGCCCCATAGGGCATAATGGGAGTGGGGAAGGCGTTAATTACGCCACCGTAAATTACGGTGGCGTAATTAACACCAAGTTCCCTTACCGCCATGGTTTTTTACACCCGCTAAAAGCAGGTGTAAAAACCGCCATGGCGGAAAGGGAACTCGTAATTGGCGGTAAGGGGTCGGCGCAGCTAACGCTGGCGCTAACCCCTTACCGCCAGGGTCGTAATGAGGCCCAGTTACTATTATAATATAAACAACCCTTATTCCTTATCAGATAAGTCTTAGTTAACACCACTTATTTCCAGACAGAGGTGAGCGCTTAACTATAGATGACACTCCAATAAGTTCACGAAGAAGGGAGGGAAAAAGACAGAATATGGAAAGGTACACCACTCTAAGATTCAGGAACACTATTAGCAAGGCAGAAAAGCAAAAGTCACTTGTGAGCCAAAGTCCATAGGCTGGGCCCACTCTTAGAGAGAGCAGAGCACAAATGCGCCCAAGATCACACAGTTACACTAGGCTTTGAAAGTCTTGCAGAGAGTTCGAAAAGAGTTTAGAGAGGCTCAGAAAAGTTTAGCCAGGGTGTCCCAGGCTAACCCAGGTTCGAAAGCCGGGGGCTAAATCTACCCCATACAGTCGGTGGCAAGGGAAGCCAGGCGAGACACGGTACCTTAAGTGGGAAGGATCCTCCAGCGGTGGCAGTAGTTCCTGGCAGTGGGTGCAAGTCTCGGCGTCGTCCAGGGGAAGAGAAGATCTCGACTTGGAGGAAAGCTGAAAGGCAGAGGCCTGGGGGGGGACAGTCACAGCAGCCTCACCCTCCTCTTCTGACTCTTCCTCAAGATCATCAACATTTGGTTCAGTTTCAATCTCAATACTGTTATCTACAGTTGCTGGAGTGGTAGGTTCCTCTGAACCATCATCCAGGCTTTGGTTAGCTAACAACCTTTCTATTAGTTCCATTTTCTTGCCTTTAGTCAGGAGATTCTTATGCTTACAGAGTTCCTGGCAGTGGGTGCAAGTCTCGGCGTCGTCCAGGGGAAGAGAAGATCTCGACTTGGAGGAAAGCTGAAGGTTGTTGCACTGCCAGGGAAGAAACCAGCCGTGGAGATTTCCGGTTAAAGGTATTACCCTTTATTTCGCGGTCGTGGTAAAACGTGGTATCCCGGTTGCCGGGGTGCTTGGCACAGGCAAGGCAGCCATGAGATACGTCGGGGAGGTGAAAAGATGGTGAAACTGTTTATCCCCACCAGTCAAAGGAAGAAGACTCTCCGGCGGGAGATCTCCTCTGTTGTTGGGAAAAGTGGTGAGATGGTCCAGCAGGGCTCTACCGGTGGTGTTGTCGTGGCAGGTCGGCTCAGCTTCTCCCTCGTCGGATTCTTAGGTCCTGTGGCGACTTCTGAAGTTCCAGTCCCCAAAGCCCTGCTTTTATGCAGAAAACCCCCATTCACTCAGCCTAGCTGTCACTCAAACATGCTAAGTGGTGAGCCGGCCGGCTCACCACTCGGGCCAATCAGGACAGAGTGCGACTTGAGTTGCCTAGGCAACTCAGTCCAGGGTGCCTAAATCCCCCTCCACCCCTCCTAAGTACCCCAGACAGAGTGGCACCACTTTGGAGGGCTTCTGTGGAGAAGCCCGTCAAAAAGTGGAACAAAGGGCTCGACTTGGGTTGGAGTCACAGAAGAGAACACAAACGCCATTTTAGAACCGAGTTTTGGCAAAAAATACCAACCGGAGAATTAATAATAATTAAATAAACCGGCAGTATGTTCGAGGCTATCGTAATTAAATAAATAAAGATAGTAGCCTCGAACAATGGGAAAATCCCATAGAGAAATATTTGCGGTTGAATATAAAAAGTAGTATCCACTGCCACCAGCCAAAACTCGATCAGGGGGGATGGAGACGTGCCCCCTCGACTAACAGACCCCGGGGCAATCGAATTGCCCCAGCCAGTACGTCCACAATATGATGGTTTGTACTGGTTCTGTTCAGAATTCAAGACTAGTAAAGTCAATGGTGACTTTACATGCCCTGGGAGACAGTAGTCAGTCCCAGGATATGGAGTCTATACTGGGGGTCACTATGACACCCCTGTGTTACTGCACTGAGGCTGCTGTGTAACACACATCACAAAAACACATGAAGCCCTATGGAGTAAAAGACCCCATAGGCCATTAAACACATCTAGAGTCAAAGAAACACACTCAAATCATGCCCAAGAGGGAGGGTAAAAGAGTCTCACTCACTCTTGGCAGGAGAAAAAAATAAACCCCACAAATCCAGCAAAGCTGCTGGGGGACTCACTAGTTTAGGAAATTCAGCCTAAACAGAGAATTCTCCCTAACAACAAGAAGCTATAAAAGGTACTTAAATGCTATTCAGAACACATGTGTTAAATATATTTATTTGTAGATTGTACAGTTCTAATTGTCTACTGTGCTTCCTTTCATCCACGCATCCCTGTGCCAGGCACATCGGTATCCAGTCATAATTTCGAATACAATATATGCGAAAGTAAAAATGTCGAAAATATTTAGTCGAAAAACAAAAATGTCGAAAAACAAAAATGTCGACTTTTTTTCGATTTTATGTGTTAATAATAAATATTTTATTAAACTTTTTTTAAAAAATAATTAAAGGTATTTCCATGGGGGTTGGGGGTGATGGGGAGGATGGGGGGGGTTGGGGATAGGGGTTTGGGATGGTTTTTTAAATAATGAATTAATTATTTAATATTATATTAAAGATTTTTTAAAAATAATTAAAGGTATATCTATGGGGGTGGGGGGGATGGGGAGGAGGGGGGGTTGGGTTTAGGGGTTTAGGGGTTTGGGATGGGGGGGTTGGGGGGGGACCCCCCCCCATAATAAATGTTACTATCTGGGTAAAAAAAAAAAAAAAAGTGTTTTGGGTTTTCGATTTTTTTTTCAACATTTTTTTTTCGAAATTATGACTTTTCCTATTATATGTATGTTTTTTCGACTTTTTTACATTCGACATTTTTTTTTCGACATTTTTGCTATTCGACATTATGTTTTCGACTTTTTGACTATAAACCAGGCACATCTTCAGCAGAGTAATAATGCTTGTTGAGCAGCTCCTCTCAAGATCTACCTGTTGGTTAGATGTGTTTTGCTAGCTCTTTTCAAACTATTTCTACAGAATTCTTCCTTTTACACTCTCTCTGCTTCTCTACTCTCTCCTCCTAGTCTACCTTTTCACCCCTCCTTTCTCTAGCTGCCCTTTACTATCCTGATCTAACCGCTCCATATCTCGCCCCCTCTCATTCTCTCTTTCTTATTCTCTCATTCAATCACATGCAAACAACCAAACTGGTATCAACTACTCAGACCCAAAGCCTTACTTTCACTCCATCCTAACAAACCAAAACCCTCCTCCAAGTCCTCCACCTACTGTACATGCTTCTGTGGTCTTTGGTCCTACTCCAACTCCTCCCAACTTTGCCTACGCATCTTTCACTGTCAGCTGACACTCCGGGATTTATATAGCCCTCCCTTTCCTCTCTAGATACTTCGTTGTGCTTCCATTGGACACTTGGCTCACTTGTTTTCCCGGTCATTCACAAGCTGATCTACTGACATCGCCTTCCATTCAGGGCTGAGACTTCCCCAGGAAGTCTTCATGAGGGCCTTTATCCGCATCGCTTTTCAATCTCCATTTTTCTACTGCCAGCCATGAGGTCACTGTGAATGTTTTCTGTTCCTCTTCTATTTTTGGTGACTCACTTTACAAACAAGGTTTGTGGAGTGTTCCTGGGTCTGTCCTATTCCTGTGCAGTCTCTTGCTAGTTCCAGTGACCCAGCAGCTCTGTGCTTCGTGCAGCGAGTGTTGGGTCTCCCATTCTGCTCTTGACTGGGGAAGGATAGTTAATTTCCATTACGGCAACCAGTGTGCTCCTTCTGTTCTGTATGGGGTCTTATCCATAGGGCCAGAAACAGGAAGAACCCAGACACATTGTGATACATGCCCAGGGGGGTCAGGGCATAAGCCCCCCAACTCCCTCACCACTCCTCTGGGATAGGATTGGCTCTGGCATATATCTTGGTAAGCCTATGACAGGTTGGGAGGGGTCAAGACCCTGACCCGGCCACATAGTGAAAAGATCCTTCAAATAATTAAAGATAAATTAGAAGCCTGGTTGCCCAAACAGCTAACCTGGTGGGGAAGGGCACTAGCAATAGTGAACATCAATCAAAAGTGGATGGAGCAGTTTTTCTCCCGAAAAATAAGCCCAGAGCAAAATGAGGGTCGCTGCCAACATGATACTGTAGGCTCAAAGGAGGAAGAGATTTTTCTGTGATGGATGGCTAAGTAAACTCGGGGAACTGGATTACCATGGGATTAAATGCAGTGGGGTGCTTTATTGCAGATGTCTAAATTCAGTATGAGATTCTTATTTCAAAATGTGACGTGCTACATTGTACGTCGCTGTGTGTTCATTTTCAGGTTCCGCGGCACAGCACGTAGTTGCTTATGGGTGCATTTGGCTACGCTGGAGAGGAACGTCATCCAAAAAAGGTGTAGAATATCATTAGGGTTGTGACGAGATGTGGGAGTGTTTTCGTATTAGACAAGTGTCCTAATGTAATTTAAAACATAGCGGTATACGTTTACTGACTGAGGGGTAGGCTGTAGCCATGGGGAGTGGGCAGAATGTCAGGGTCATGGTATAAGGTCAGGATTCGCACAATGTGGCTACTGGCCATGACCAGAAGGGAGAAAAGATAGGCTTACAGTGGCCATGTCCACCTGGGACTGGCTTTGTGGTAAAGTTGTTCGACATTAGGATACATTTGAAAGGGAAGAAAAAAGTTCTCGTGGTAAAATGTTAACAGGGTTTCCTTTGTGCTTTTTGCAGGCTACCATGGAAAGCGAAGAGGGGCCCTGTATGGAACAACCGCCTTCCCTTTCTATGGTGGCCATCTTGGAAAAGGATTTTGTTTTCTAATCCGGGACACTACAGGCGTCCCGGATTACGACGAAAAATCCTCTTTTTTAGTAGTACGGGTTACTGCTTTGAAAATCTAGATTGTTAATGGCATTCATCCCCCATTTTAGGAGTGGAAGGGGGGGGTAAGGATCCAGAGAGGTGTTATGCACTCTCGCTTGAACTTTACTTTTCACTCTCGCTTCGATTGGACTGATAACTTGCCCTGCCTGCCCTTTATTCACTGTTCCAGTCCCTGGAACGGAGGATGAACGCTACAATATTCCCATTAGCAGAATACAAACTGCAAATGGAAATGGTGGAAAATCTTATTGCGTCTATGAGCTTTACTGAGAAATATAAAGTAGATGGAGTCTATGCGATTTTTAAAAAAATATTTTTACACTGTGAAAGGTGGTTCTTAAAGGAACATTTAATTTGTTAACGGACAGCTTTTTTTGTTGTTGAAAGAACAGCTAAGAAGGAAAGTTGCAGACAAAAATGGGCAAAGAGGCGCCATAGTTTCATGTATCATCAAGTGAGCTAAGGGTCTCATAGTTTCATGTTTCAGAAAGTGAGCTAAAGGCCCCATAGCTTCATGTATCATCAAGTGAGCTAAGGGCCCCTTTGTTTCATGTATCATCAAGTGAGCTTAGGGCCCCATTGTTGCATGTATCATCAAGTGCGCTAAGGGCCTCATAGTTACATGTATCATCAAGTGAGCTAAGGGCCTAATAGTTTCATGTATCATCAAGTGAGCCTAGGGGCCCATTGTTCCATGTATCATCAAGTGAGCTAAGGGCCCCATAGTTTCATGTATCATCAAGTGAGCTAAAGGCCTCAGTTACATGTATCATCAAGTGAGCTTAGGGCCCCATAGTTTTATGTATCATCAAGTGAGCTAAAGGCCCCATTGTTTCATGTATCATCAAGTGAGCTTAGGGACCCTTTGTTGCATGTATCATCAAGTGAGCTAAGGGCCCCATTGTTTCATGGATCATCAAGTGAGCTTAGGGCCTCATAGTTTCATGAATCAAGTGAGCTAAGGGCACTGCTGTTTCGTGTATCATCAAGTGAGCTAAGGGCCCCATTGTTTCATGGATCATCAAGTGAGCTAAGGGCCTCATAGTTTCATGAATCAAGTGAGCTAAGGGCCGCGCTGTTTCATGTATCATCAAGTGAGCTAAGGGCCGCGCTGTTTCATGTATCATCAAGTGAGCTTAGGGCCCCATTGTTGCATGTATCATCAAGTGAGCTAAGGGCCCCATTGTTTAATGTATCATCAAGTGAGCCAACGGCGTCATAGTTTCATGTATCATCAAGTGAACTAAGGGCCTCATAGTTTCATATATCATCAGGTGAGCTAAGGGCCTCATAGTTTCATGTATGATTGAGTGAGTTTAGGGCCCCGTTGTTGCATGTATCATCAAGTGAGCTCAGGGCCCTGCTGTTTCATGTATCATCAATTGAGCTAAGGGCCCCATTGTTTCATGTATCATCAAGTGAGCTAAGGGCCTCATAGTTTCATGTATCATCAAGTGAGCTAAGTGCCTCATAGTTTCATGTATCATCAAGTGAGCGAAGGGCCCCGCTGTTTCATGTATCAGCAATTGAGCTAAGGGCCCCATTGTTTCATGTATCATCAAGTGAGCTAAGGGCCCCATTTTTTCATGCATCATCAAGGGAGCTAAGGGTCACATACTTTTATGTATCATCAAGTGATCTTAGGGCGCATTTGTTTCATGTATCATCAAGTGAGCTAAGGGCCCCATAATTTTATTTATCATCAAGTGAGCTAAGGGCCTCATAGTTTCATGTATCATCAAGTGAGCTAAGGGCCCCATAGCCTCATGTATCATCAATTGAGCTAAGGGCCCCTTTGTTTCATGTATCATCAAGTGAGCTTAGGGCCCCATTGTTGCATGTATCATCAAGTGAGCTTAGGGCCCCATTGTTGCATGTATCATCAAGTGCGCTAAGGGCCTCATAGTTACATGTATCATCAAGTGAGCTAAGGGCCCCATTGTTTCATGTATCATCAAGTGAGCTAAGGGCCCCATAGTTTCATGTATCATCAAGTGAGCTAAGGGCATCATAGTTTCATGTATCAAGTGAGCTAAGGGTCCCATAGTTTCATGTATCATCAAGTGAGCTAAGGGCCCCATAGTTTCATGTATCATCAAGTGAGCTAAGGGCCTAATAGTTTCATGTATCATCAAGTGAGCTTAGGGGCCCATTGTTGCATGTATCATCAAGTGAGCTAAGGGCCCCATAGTTTCATGTATCATCAAGTGAGTTAAAGGCCTCAGTTACATGTATCATCAAGTGAGCTTAGGGGCCCATAGTTTTATGTATCATCAAGTGAGCTAAAGGCCCCATTGTTTCATGTATCATCAAGTGAGCTTAGGGACCCATTGTTGCATGTATCATCAAGTGAGCTAAGTGCCCCATTGTTTCATGTATCATCAAGTGAGCTAAGGGCCTCATAGTTTCATGTATCAAGTGAGCTAAGGGCACTGCTGTTTCGTGTATCATCAAGTGAGCTTAGGGCCCCATTGTTGCATGTATCATCAAGTGAGCTAAGGGCCGTGCTGTTTCATGTATCATCAAGTGAGCTAAGGGCCGCGCTGTTTCATGTATCATCAAGTGAGCTTAGGGCCCCATTGTTGCATGTATCATCAAGTGAGCTAAGGGCCCCATTGTTTAATGTATCATCAAGTGAGCCAAGGGCCTCATAGTTTCATGTATCATCAAGTGAGCTAAGGGCCTCATAGTTTCATATATCATCAAGTGAGCTAAGGGCCTCATAGTTTCATGTATGATTGAGTGAGCTTAGGGCCCCGTTGTTGCATGTATCATCAAGTGAGCTCAGGGCCCTGCTGTTTCATGTATCATCAATTGAGCTAAGAGTTCCATTGTTTCATGTATCATCAAGTGAGCTAAGGGCCTCATAGTTTCATGTATCATCAAGTGAGCTAAGTGCCTCATAGTTTCATGTATCATCAAGTGAGCGACGGGCCCCGCTGTTTCATGTATCATCAATTGAGCTAAGGGCCCCATTGTTTCATGTATCATCAAGTGAGCTAAGGGCCCCATTTTTTCATGCATCATCAAGGGAGCTAAGGGTCTCATACTTTTATGTATCATCAAGTGATCTTAGGGCGCATTTGTTTCATGTATCATCAAGTGAGCTAAGGGCCCCATAATTTCATTTATCATCAAGTGAGCTAAGGGCCTCATAGTTTCATGTATCATCAAGTGAGCTAAGGGCCCCATAGTTTGATGTATCATCAAGTGAGCTAAGGGCACTGCTGTTTCATGTATCATCAAGTGAGCTTAGGGCCCCATTGCTGCATGTATCATCAAGTGCGCTAAGGGCCTCATAGATTCATGTATCATCAAGTGAACTAAAGGCCCCATTGTTTCATGTATCATCAAGTGAGCTAAGGGCCCCATAGTTTCATGTATCATCTAATGAGCTAAGGGCCTCATAGTTTCATGTATGATTGAGTGAGCTTAGGGCCCCGTTGTTGCATGCATCATCAAGTGAGCTAAGGGCCCTGCTGTTTCATGTATCATTAATTGAGCTAAGGGCCCCATTGTTTCATGTATCATCAAGTGAGCTAAGGGCCTCATAGTTTCATGTATCATCAAGTGAGCTAAGTGCCTCATAGTTTCATGTATCATCAAGTGAGCTAAGGGCCCCGCTGTTTCATGTATCATCAATTGAGCTAAGGGCCCCACAGTTTTTAATGTATTATCAAGTGAGCTAAGGGCCCCATTGTTTCATGTATCATCAAGTGAGCTAAGGGCCCCACAGTTTTTAATGTATTATCAAGTGAGCTAAGGGCCCCATTGTTGCATGTATCATCAAGTGAGCTAAGTGCCTCATAGTTTCATGCATCATCAAGTGAGCTAAGGGCCCCATTTTTTCATGTATCATCTAGTGAGCTAAGGGCCCCATAGTTTCATGTATCATCAAGTGAGCTAAGGGCCCCTTTGTTTCATGTATCATCAATTGAGCTAAGGGCCCCATAGTTTCATTTATCATCAAGTGAGCTAAGGGCCTCATAGTTTCATGTATCATAAAGTGAGCTAAGGGCCCCATTGTTGCATGTATCATCACGTGAGCTAAGTGCCTCATAGTTTCATGTATCATCAAGTGAGCTAAGGGCCTCATAGTTTCATATATCCTCAAGTGAGCTTAGGGGCCCATTGTTGCATGTATGATCAAGTGAGCTAAGGGCCCCATAGTTTCATGTATCATCAAGTGAGCTAAGGGCCTCATAGTTTCATGTATCATCAAGTGAGATAAGGGCCTCATAGTTTCATGTATCATCAAGTGAGCTTAGGGACCCATTGTTGCATGTATCATCAATTGAGCTAAGGGCCCCGCTGTTTCATGTATCATCAAGTGAGATAAGGGCCCCATTGTGTCATGTATCAAGTGAGCTAAGGGCCTCATAGTTTCATGTATCATCAAGTGAGCTAAGGGCACTGCTGTTTGATGTATCATCAAGTGAGCTTAGGGCCCCATTGTTGCATGCATCATCAAGTGAGCTAAGGGCCACGCTGTTTCATGTATCATCAAGTGAGATTAGTGCCCCATTGTTGCATGTATCATCAAGTGAGCTTAGGGCCCCATTGTTGCATGTATCATCAAGTGAGCTAAGGGCCGCGCTGTTTCATGTATCATCAAGTGAGCTAAGGGCCGCGCTGTTTCATGTATCATCAAGTGAGCTTAGGGCCCCATTGTTGCATGTATCATCAAGTGAGCTAAGGGCCCCATTGTTTAATGTATCATCAAGTGAGCCAAGGACCTCATAGTTTCATGTATCATCAAGTGAGCTAAGGGCCTCATAGTTTCATATATCATCAAGTGAGCTAAGGGCCTCATAGTTTCATGTATGATTGAGTGAGCTCAGGGCCCTGCTGTTTCATGTATCCTCAATTGAGCTAAGGGCCCCATTGTTTCATGTATCATCAAGTGAGCTAAGGGCCTCATAGTTTCATGTATGATCAAGTGAGCTAAGTGCCTCATAGTTTCATGTGTCATCAAATGAGCGAAGGGCCCCGCTGTTTCATGCATCATCAATTGAGTTAAGGGCCCCATTGTTTCATGTATCATCAAGTGAGCTAAGGGTCCCGTTTTTTCATGCATCATCAAGGGAGCTAAGGGTCTCATATTTTTATGTATCATCAAGTGATCTTAGGGCCCATTTGTTTTATGTATCATCAAGTGAGCTAAGGGCCCCATAATTTCATTTATCATCAAGTGAGCTAAGGGCCTCATAGTTTCATGTATCATCAAGTGAGCTAAGGGCCCCATAGTTTGATGTATCATCAAGTGAGCTAAGGGCACTGCTGTTTCATGTATCATCAAGTGAGCTTAGGGCCCTATTGCTGCATGTATCATCAAGTGCGCTAAGGGCCTCATAGTTTCATGTATCATCAAGTGAGCTAAGGGCCCCATTGTTTCACGTATCATCAAGTGAGCTAACGGCCCCATAGTTTCATGTATCATCAAGTGAGCTAAGGGCCCCGTTTTTTCATGCATCATCAAGGGAGCTAAGGGTCTCATATTTTTATGTATCATCAAGTGATCTTAGGGCCCATTTGTTTTATGTATCATCAAGTGAGCTAAGGGCCCCATAATTTCATTTATCATCAAGTGAGCTAAGGGCCTCATAGTTTCATGTATCATCAAGTGAGCTAAGGGCCCCATAGTTTGATGTATCATCAAGTGAGCTAAGGGCACTGCTGTTTCATGTATCATCAAGTGAGCTTAGGGCCCCATTGCTGCATGTATCATCAAGTGCGCTAAGGGCCTCATAGTTTCATGTATCATCAAGTGAGCTAAGGGCCCCATTGTTTCATGTATCATCAAGTGAGCTAACGGCCCCATAGTTTCATGTATCATCAAGTGAGCTAAGGGCCTCATAGTTTCATGTATGATTGAGTGAGCTAAGGGCCCCGTTGTTGCATGTATCATCAAGTGAGCTCAGGGCCCTGCTGTTTCATGTATCATCAATAGAGCTAAGAGCCCCATTGTTTCATGTATCATCAAGTGAGCTAAGTGCCTCATAGTTTCATGTATCATCAAGTGAGCTAAGGGCACTGCTGTTTCATGTATTATCAAGTGATCTTAGGGCCCCACTGTTTCATGTATCATCAAATGAGCTAAGGGCCCCATAGTTTGATGTATCATCAAGTGAGCTAAGGGCACTGCTGTTTCATGTATCATCAAGTGAGCTTAGGGCCCCATTGCTGCATGTATCATCAAGTGCGCTAAGGGCCTCATAGTTTCATGTATCATCAAGTGAGCTAAGGGCCCCATTGTTTCATGTATCATCAAGTGAGATAAGGGCCCCATAGTTTCATGTATCATCAAGTGAGCTAAGGGCCTCATAGTTTCATGTATGATTGAGTGAGCTTAGGGCCCCGTTGTTGCATGTATCATCAAGTGAGCTAAGGGCCCTGCTGTTTCATGTATCATCAATTGAGCTAAGGGCCCCATTGTTTCATGTATCATCAAGTGAGCTAAGGGCCTCATAGTTTCATGTATCATCAAGTGAGCTAAGTGCCTCATAGTTTCATGTATCATCAAGTGAGCTAAGGGCCCCGCTGTTTCATGTATCATCAATTGAGCTAAGGGCCCCATTGTTTCATGTATCATCAAGTGAGCTAAGGGCCGCACAGTTTTTAATGTATTATCAAGTGAGCTAAGGGCCCCATTGTTGCATGTATCATCAAGTGAGCTAAGTGCCTCATCGTTTCATGCATCATCAAGTGAGCTAAGGGCCCCATTTTTTCATGTATCATCAAGTGAGCTAAGGGCCCCATAGTTTCATGTATCATCAAGTGAGCTAAGGGCCCCTGTGTTTCATGTATCATCAATTGAGCTAAGGGCCCCATAGTTTCATGTATCATAAAGTGAGCTAAGGGCCCCATTGTTGCATGTATCATCACGTGAGCTAAGGGCCTCATAGTTTCATATATCCTCAAGTGAGCTTAGGGGCCCATTGTTGCATGTATCATCAAGTGAGCTAAGGGCCCCATAGTTTCATGTATCATCAAGTGAGCTAAGGGCCTCATAGTTTCATGTATCATCAAGTGAGCTAAGGGCCTCATAGTTTCATGTATCATCAAGTGAGCTTAGGGACCCATTGTTGCATGTATCATCAACTGAGCTAAGGGCCCCGCTGTTTCATGTATCATCAAGTGAGCTAAGGGCCCCATTGTTTCATGTATCAAGTGAGCTAAGGGCCTCATAGTTTCATGTATCATCAAGTGAGCTAAGGGCACTGCTGTTTGGTGTATCATCAAGTGAGCTTAGGGCCCCATTGTTGCATGCATCATCAAGTGAGCTAAGGGCCCCACAGTTTTTAATGTATTATCAAGTGAGCTAAGGGCCCCATTGTTGCATGTATCATCAAGTGAGCTTAGGGCCCCATTGTTGCATGTATCATCAAGTGAGCTAAGGGCCCCATTGTTTAATGTATCATCAAGTGAGCCAAGGGCCTCATAGTTTCATGTATCATCAAGTGAGCTAAGGGCCTCATAGTTTCATATATCATCAAGTGAGCTAAGGGCCTCATAGTTTCATGTATCATCAAGTGAGCTAAGGGCCTCATAGTTTCATGTATGATTGAGTGAGCTCAGGGCCCCGTTGTTGCATGTATCATCAAGTGAGCTCAGGGCCTCATAGTTTCATGTATCATCAAGTGAGCTAAGTGCCTCATAGTTTCATGTGTCATGAAATGAGCGAAGGGCCCCGCTGTTTCATGCATCATCAATTGAGCTAAGGGCCCCATTGTTTCATGTATCATCAAGTGAGCTAAGGGCCCCGTTTTTTCATGCATCATCAAGGGAGCTAAGGGTCTCATATTTTTATGTATCATCAAGTGATCTTAGGGCGCATTTGTTTCATGTATCATCAAGTGAGCTAAGGGCCCCATAATTTCATTTATCATCAAGTGAGCTAAGGGCCTCATAGTTTCATGTATCATCAAGTGAGCTAAGGTCCCCATAGTTTGATGTATCATCAAGTGAGCTAAGGGCACTGCTGTTTCATGTATCATCAAGTGAGCTTAGGGCCCCATTGCTGCATGTATCATCAAGTGCGCTAAGGGCCTCATAGTTTCATGTATCATCAAGTGAGCTAAGGGCCCCATTGTTTCATGTATCATCAAGTGAGCTAACGGCCCCATAGTTTCATGTATCAAGTGAGCTAAGGGCCTCGTATTTTCATGTATGATTGAGTGAGCTTAGGGCCCCGTTGTTGCATGTATCATCAAGTGAGCTCAGGGCCCTGCTGTTTCATGTATCATCAATAGAGCTAAAGGCCCCATTGTTTCATGTATCATCAAGTGAACTAAGGGCCTCATAGTTTCATGTATCATCAAGTGAGCTAAGTGCCTCATAGTTTCATGTATCATCAAGTGAGCTAAGGGCCCCGCTGTTTCATGTATCATCAATTGAGCTAAGGGCCCCATTGTTTCATGTATCATCAAGTGAGCTAAGCGCCCCACAGTTTTTAATGTATTATCAAGTGAGCTAAGGGCCCCATTGTTGCATGTATCATCAAGTGAGCTAAGTGCCTCATAGTTTCATGCATCAGCAAGTGAGCTAAGGGCCCCATTGTTTCATGTATCATCAAGTGAGCTAAGGGCCCCATAGTTTCATGTATCATCAAGTGAGCTAAGGGCCCCTTTGTTTCATGTATCATCAATTGAGCTAAGGGCCCCATTGTTTCATTTATCAACAAGTGAGCTAAGGGCCTCATAGTTTCATGTATCATAAAGTGAGCTAAGGGCCCCATTGTTGCATGTATCATCAAGTGAGCTAAGTGCCTCATAGTTTCATGTATCATCAAGTGAGCTAAGGGCCTCCTAGTTTCATATATCCTCAAGTGAGCTTAGGGGCCCATTGTTGCATGTATCATCAAGTGAGCTAAGGGCCCCATAGTTTCATGTATCATCAAGTGAGCTAAGGGCCTCATAGTTTCATGTATCATCAAGTGAGCTTAGGGCCCCATTGTTTCATGTATCATCAAGTGAGCTTAGGGACCCATTGTTGCATGTATCATCAATTGAGCTAAGGGCCCCGCTGTTTCATGTATCATCAAGTGAGTTTAGTGCCCCATTGTTGCATGTATCATCAAGTGAGCTAAGGGCCCCATTGTTTCATGTATCATCAAATGAGCTAAGTGCCGCATTGTTTCATGTATCATCAAGTGAGCTAAGGGCCCCATAGTTTCATGTATAATCAAGTGAGCTAAGGGCCTCATGGTTTCATGTATCATCAAGTGAGCTAAGGGCCCCATAGTTTCATGTATCATCAAGTGAGCTTAGGGCCCCATTGTTTCATGTATCATCAAATGAGCTAAGGGCCCCATTGTTTCATGTATCATCAGGTGAGCTAAGAGCCCCATTGTTTCATGTATCATCAAGTGAGCTAAGGGCCTCATAGTTTCATGTATGATTGAGTGAGCTTAGGGCCCGTTGGTGCATGTATCATCAAGTGAGCTCAGGGCCCTGCTGTTTCATGTATCATCAATTGAGCAAAGGGCCCCATTGTTTCATGTATCATCAAGTGAGCTAAGTGCCTCATAGTTTCATGTATCATCAAGTGAGCTAAGGTCCCCATAGTTTGATGTATCATCAAGTGAGCTAAGGGCACTGCTGTTTCATGTATCATCAAGTGAGCTTAGGGCCCCATTGCTGCATGTATCATCAAGTGCGCTAAGGGCCTCATAGTTTCATGTATCATCAAGTGAGCTAAGGGCCCCATTGTTTCATGTATCATCAAGTGAGCTAACGGCCCCATAGTTTCATGTATCAAGTGAGCTAAGGGCCTCGTATTTTCATGTATGATTGAGTGAGCTTAGGGCCCCGTTGTTGCATGTATCATCAAGTGAGCTCAGGGCCCTGCTGTTTCATGTATCATCAATAGAGCTAAAGGCCCCATTGTTTCATGTATCATCAAGTGAACTAAGGGCCTCATAGTTTCATGTATCATCAAGTGAGCTAAGTGCCTCATAGTTTCATGTATCATCAAGTGAGCTAAGGGCCCCGCTGTTTCATGTATCATCAATTGAGCTAAGGGCCCCATTGTTTCATGTATCATCAAGTGAGCTAAGCGCCCCACAGTTTTTAATGTATTATCAAGTGAGCTAAGGGCCCCATTGTTGCATGTATCATCAAGTGAGCTAAGTGCCTCATAGTTTCATGCATCAGCAAGTGAGCTAAGGGCCCCATTGTTTCATGTATCATCAAGTGAGCTAAGGGCCCCATAGTTTCATGTATCATCAAGTGAGCTAAGGGCCCCTTTGTTTCATGTATCATCAATTGAGCTAAGGGCCCCATTGTTTCATTTATCAACAAGTGAGCTAAGGGCCTCATAGTTTCATGTATCATAAAGTGAGCTAAGGGCCCCATTGTTGCATGTATCATCAAGTGAGCTAAGTGCCTCATAGTTTCATGTATCATCAAGTGAGCTAAGGGCCTCCTAGTTTCATATATCCTCAAGTGAGCTTAGGGGCCCATTGTTGCATGTATCATCAAGTGAGCTAAGGGCCCCATAGTTTCATGTATCATCAAGTGAGCTAAGGGCCTCATAGTTTCATGTATCATCAAGTGAGCTTAGGGCCCCATTGTTTCATGTATCATCAAGTGAGCTTAGGGACCCATTGTTGCATGTATCATCAATTGAGCTAAGGGCCCCGCTGTTTCATGTATCATCAAGTGAGTTTAGTGCCCCATTGTTGCATGTATCATCAAGTGAGCTAAGGGCCCCATTGTTTCATGTATCATCAAATGAGCTAAGTGCCGCATTGTTTCATGTATCATCAAGTGAGCTAAGGGCCCCATAGTTTCATGTATAATCAAGTGAGCTAAGGGCCTCATGGTTTCATGTATCATCAAGTGAGCTAAGGGCCCCATAGTTTCATGTATCATCAAGTGAGCTTAGGGCCCCATTGTTTCATGTATCATCAAATGAGCTAAGGGCCCCATTGTTTCATGTATCATCAGGTGAGCTAGGAGCCCCATTGTTTCATGTATCATCAAGTGAGCTAAGGGCCTCATAGTTTCATGTATGATTGAGTGAGCTTAGGGCCCGTTGGTGCATGTATCATCAAGTGAGCTCAGGGCCCTGCTGTTTCATGTATCATCAATTGAGCAAAGGGCCCCATTGTTTCATGTATCATCAAGTGAGCTAAGTGCCTCATAGTTTCATGTATCATCAAGTGAGCTAAGGGCACCGCTGTTTCATGTATCATCAATTGAGCTAAGGGCCCCATTGTTTCATGTATCATCAAGTGAGCTAAGGGCCCCACAGTTTTTAATCTATTATCAAGTGAGCTAAGGGCCCCATTGTTGCATGTATCATCAAGTGAGCTAAGTGCCTCATAGTTTCATGCATCATCAAGTGAGCTAAGGGCCCCATTGTTTCATGTATCATCAAGTGAGCTAAGGGCCCCATAGTTTCATGTATCATCAAGTGAGCTAAGGGCCCCTTTGTTTCATGTATCATCAATTGAGCTAAGGGCCCCATAGTTTCATTTATCATCAAGTGAGCTAAGGGCCTCATAGTTTCATGTATCATAAAGTGAGCTAAGGGCCCCATTGTTGCATGTATCATCAAGTGAGCTAAGTGCCTCATAGTTTCATGTATCATCAAGTGAGCAAAGGGCCTCATAGTTTCATATATCCTCAAGTGAGCTTAGGGGCCCATTGTTGCATGTATCATCAAGTGAGCTAAGGGCCCCATAGTTTCATGTATCATCAAGTGAGCTAAGGGCCTCATAGTTTCATGTATCATCAAGTGAGCTAAGGGCCTCATAGTTTCATGTATCATCAAGTGAGCTTAGAGACCCATTGTTGCATGTATCATCAATTGAGCTAAGGGCCCCGCTGTTTCATGTATCATCAAGTGAGCTAAGGGCCCCATTGTTTCATGTATCAAGTGAGCTAAGGGCCTCATAGTTTCATGTATCATCAAGTGAGCTAAGGGCACTGCTGTTTGATGTATCATCAAGTGAGCTTAGGGACCCATTGTTGCATGTATCATCAATTGAGCTAAGGGCCCCGCTGTTTCATGTATCATCAAGTGAGTTTAGTGCCCCATTGTTGCATGTATCATCAAGTGAGCTAAGGCCCCCATTGTTTCATGTATCATCAAATGAGCTAAGTGCCGCATTGTTTCATGTATCATCAAGTGAGCTAAGGGCCCCATAGTTTCATGTATAATCAAGTGAGCTAAGGGCCTCATGGTTTCATGTATCATCAAGTGAGCTAAGGGCCCCATAGTTTCATGTATCATCAAGTGAGCTTAGGGCCCCATTGTTTCATGTATCATCAAATGAGCTAAGGGCCCCATTGTTTCATGTATCATCAAGTGAGCTAAGGGCCCCATTGTTTCATGTATCATCAAGTGAGCTAAGGGCCTCATAGTTTCATGTATGATTGAGTGAGCTTAGGGCCCCGTTGGTGCATGTATCATCAAGTGAGCTCAGGGCCCTGCTGTTTCATGTATCATCAATTGAGCAAAGGGCCCCATTGTTTCATGTATCATCAAGTGAGCTAAGTGCCTCATAGTTTCATGTATCATCAAGTGAGCTAAGGGCACCGCTGTTTCATGTATCATCAATTGAGCTAAGGGCCCCATTGTTTCATGTATCATCAAGTGAGCTAAGGGCCCCACAGTTTTTAATCTATTATCAAGTGAGCTAAGGGCCCCATTGTTGCATGTATCATCAAGTGAGCTAAGTGCCTCATAGTTTCATGCATCATCAAGTGAGCTAAGGGCCCCATTGTTTCATGTATCATCAAGTGAGCTAAGGGCCCCATAGTTTCATGTATCATCAAGTGAGCTAAGGGCCCCTTTGTTTCATGTATCATCAATTGAGCTAAGGGCCCCATAGTTTCATTTATCATCAAGTGAGCTAAGGACCTCATAGTTTCATGTATCATAAAGTGAGCTAAGGGCCCCATTGTTGCATGTATCATCAAGTGAGCTAAGTGCCTCATAGTTTCATGTATCATCAAGTGAGCTAAGGGCCTCATAGTTTCATATATCCTCAAGTGAGCTTAGGGGCCCATTGTTGCATGTATCATCAAGTGAGCTAAGGGCCCCATAGTTTCATGTATCATCAAGTGAGCTAAGGGCCTCATAGTTTCATGTATCATCAAGTGATCTAAGGGCCTCATAGTTTCATGTATCATCAAGTGAGCTTAGAGACCCATTGTTGCATGTATCATCAATTGAGCTAAGGGCCCCGCTGTTTCATGTATCATCAAGTGAGCTAAGGGCCCCATTGTTTCATGTATCAAGTGAGCTAAGGGCCTCATAGTTTCATGTATCATCAAGTGAGCTTAGGGCCCCATTGTTGCATGCATCATCAAGTGAGCTAAGGGCCGCGCTGTTTCATGTATCATCAAGTGAGCTAAGGGCCGCGCTGTTTCATGTATCATCAAGTGAGTTTAGTGCCACATTGTTGCATGTATCATCAAGTGAGCTTAGGGCCCCATTGTTGCATGTATCATCAAGTGAGCTAAGGGCCGCGCTGTTTCATGTATCATCAAGTGAGCTAAGGGCCGCGCTGTTTCATGTATCATCAAGTGAGCTAAGGGCCGCGCTGTTTCATGTATCATCAAGTGAGCTTAGGGCCCCATTGTTGCATGTATCATCAAGTGAGCTAAGGGCCCCATTGTTGCATGTATCATCAAGTGAGCTAAGGGCCCCATTGTTTAATGTATCATCAAGTGAGCCGAGGGCCTGATAGTTTCATGTATCATCAAGTGAGCTAAGGGCCTCATAGTTTCATATATCATCAAGTGAGCTAAGGGCCTCATAGTTTCTTGTATCATCAAGTGAGCTAAGGGCCTCATTGTTTCATGTATCATCAAGTGAGCTAAGGGCCTCATAGTTTCATGTATCATCAAGTGCGCTAAGTGCCTCATAGTTTCATGTGTCATCAAGTGAGCGAAGGGCCCCGCTGTTTCATGTATCATCAATTGAGCTTAGGGCCCCATTGTTTCATGTATCATCAAGTGAGCTAAGGGCCCCGTTTTTTCATGCATCATCAAGGGAGCTAAGGGTCTCATATTTTTATGTATCATCAAGTGATCTTAGGGCCCATTTGTTTCATGTATCATCAAGTGAGCTATGGGCCCCATAGTTTGATGTATCACCAAGTGAGCTAAGGGCACTGCTGTTTCATGTATCATAAAGTGAGCTTAGGGCCCCATTGCTGCATGTATCATCAAGTGCCCTAAGGGCCTCATAGTTTCATGTATCATCAAGTGAGCTAAGGGCCCCATTGTTTCATGTATCATCAAGTGAGCTAACGGCCCCATAGTTTCATGTATCATCACGTGAGCTAAGGGCCTCATAGTTTCATGTATGATTGAGTGAGCTTAGGGCCCCGTTGTTGCATGTATCATCAAGTGAGCTCAGGGCCCTGCTGTTTCATGTATCATCAATTGAGCTAAGGGCCCCATTGTTTCATGTATCATCAAGTGAGCTAAGGGCCTCATAGTTTCATGTATCATCAAGTGAGCTAAGTGCCTCATAGTTTCATGTATCATCAAGTGAGCTAAGGGCCCCGCTGTTTCATGTATCATCAATTGAGCTAAGGGCCCCATGGTTTCATGTATCATCAAGTGAGCTAAGGGCCCCACAGTTTTTAATGTATTATCAAGTGAGCTAAGGGCCCCATTGTTGCATGTATCATCAAGTGAGCTAAGGGCCCCATTGTTTCATGTATCATCAAGTGAGCTAAGGGCCCCATAGTTTCATGTATCATCAAGTGAGCTAAGGGCCCCTTTGTTTCATGTATCATCAATTGAGCTGAGGGCCCCATTGTTTCATTTATCATCAAGTGAGCTAAGGGCCTCATAGTTTCATGTATCATAAAGTGAGCTAAGGGCCACATTGTTGCATGTATCATCAAGTGAGCTAAGGGCCCCATAGTTTCATGTATCATCAAGTGAGCTAAGGGCCTCATAGTTTCATGTATCATCAAGTGAGCTTAGGGCACCATTGTTTCATGTATCATCAAGTGAGCTTAGGGACCCATTGTTGCATGTATCATCAATTGAGCTAAGGGCCCCGCTGTTTCATGTATCATCAAGTGAGCTAAGGGCCCCATTGTTTCATGTATCATCAAGTGAGCTAAGGGCCTCATAGTTTCATGTATCATCAAGTGAAAAAAGGGCACTGCTGTTTGATGTATCATCAAGTGAGTTTAGGGCCCCATTGTTGCATGCATCATCAAGTGAGCTAAGGGCCTCACTGTATCATGTATCATCAAGTGACTTTAGTGCCCAATTGTTGCATGTATCATCAAGTGAGCTAAGGGCCCCATTGTTTCATGTATCATCAAATGAGCTAAGTGCCGCATTGTTTCATGTATCATCAAGTGAGCTAAGGGCCCCATAGTTTCATGTATAATCAAGTGAGTTAAGGGCCTCATAGTTTCATGTATCATCAAGTGAGCTAAGGGCCCCATAGTTACATGTATCATCAAGTGAGCCTAGGGCCCCATAGTTTCATGTATCATCAAGTGAGCTAAGGGTACTGCTGTTTCATGTATCATCAAGTGAGCTTAGGGCCCCGTTGTTTCATGTATCATCAAGTGAGCTAAGGGCACTGCTGTTTCATGTATCATCAAGTGAGTTTAGGGCCCCATTGTTGCATGTATCATCAAGTGAGCTAAGGGCCGCACTGTTTCATGTATCATCAAGTGAGTTTAAGGGCCCCATAGTTTCATGTATCATCAAGTGAGCTAAGGGCCTCATAGTTTCATGTATCATCAAGTGAGTTTAAGGGCCCCATAGTTTCATGTATCATCAAGTGAGCTAAGGGCCTCATAGTTTCATGCATCATCAAGTGAGCTAAGGGCCGCGCTGTTTCATGTATCATCAAGTGAGCTAAGGGCCGCGCTGTTTCATGTATCATCAAGTGAGTTTAGTGCCACATTGTTGCATGTATCATCAAGTGAGCTTAGGGCCCCATTGTTGCATGTATCATCAAGTGAGCTAAGGGCCGCGCTGTTTCATGTATCATCAAGTGAGCTAAGGGCCGCGCTGTTTCATGTATCATCAAGTGAGCTAAGGGCCGCGCTGTTTCATGTATCATTAGCCGGTCAAGTGGCACAGCGAGTAGAGCGCCCGCTTTGGCACCCGTGCAGAGCCTGTTAACGCAGGTTCGAATCCCGGCAGCGCCAAACTCAGCGTTTCATCCTTCCGAGGTCGATAAATGAGCACCACACACCGTGGGTAATAATAAGCAGCGCTCAGATACCTGAGGGTTTGTAGCGCTATATAAAAGCCTAATTATTATTATTATTATTATTATTATTATTATTATTATTATTATTATCATCAAGTGAGCTTAGGGCCCCATTGTTGCATGTATCATCAAGTGAGCTAAGGGCCCCATTGTTGCATGTATCATCAAGTGAGCTAAGGGCCCCATTGTTTAATGTATCATCAAGTGAGCCGAGGGCCTGATAGTTTCATGTATCATCAAGTGAGCTAAGGGCCTCATAGTTTCATATATCATCAAGTGAGCTAAGCGCCTCATAGTTTCATGTATCATCAAGTGAGCTAAGGGCCTCATTGTTTCATGTATCATCAAGTGAGCTAAGGGCCTCATAGTTTCATGTATCATCAAGTGAGCTAAGTGCCTCATAGTTTCATGTGTCATCAAGTGAGCGAAGGGCCCCGCTGTTTCATGTATCATCAATTGAGCTAAGGGCCCCATTGTTTCATGTATCATCAAGTGAGCTAAGGGCCCCGTTTTTTCATGCATCATCAAGGGAGCTAAGGGTCTCATATTTTTATGTATCATCAAGTGATCTTAGGGCCCATTTGTTTCATGTATCATCAAGTGAGCTAAGGGCCCCATAATTTCATTTATCATCAAGTGAGCTAAGGGCCTCATAGTTTCATGTATCATCAAGTGAAAAAAGGGCACTGCTGTTTGATGTATCATCAAGTGAGTTTAGGGCCCCATTGTTGCATGCATCATCAAGTGAGCTAAGGGCCTCACTGTATCATGTATCATCAAGTGACTTTAGTGCCCAATTGTTGCATGTATCATCAAGTGAGCTAAGGGCCCCATTGTTTCATGTATCATCAAATGAGCTAAGTGCCGCATTGTTTCATGTATCATCAAGTGAGCTAAGGGCCCCATAGTTTCATGTATAATCAAGTGAGTTAAGGGCCTCATAGTTTCATGTATCATCAAGTGAGCTAAGGGCCCCATAGTTACATGTATCATCAAGTGAGCCTAGGGCCCCATAGTTTCATGTATCATCAAGTGAGCTAAGGGTACTGCTGTTTCATGTATCATCAAGTGAGCTTAGGGCCCCGTTGTTTCATGTATCATCAAGTGAGCTAAGGGCACTGCTGTTTCATGTATCATCAAGTGAGTTTAGGGCCCCATTGTTGCATGTATCATCAAGTGAGCTAAGGGCCGCACTGTTTCATGTATCATCAAGTGAGTTTAAGGGCCCCATAGTTTCATGTATCATCAAGTGAGCTAAGGGCCTCATAGTTTCATGTATCATCAAGTGAGCTAAGGGCACTGCTGTTTCATGTATTATCAAGTGAGCTTAGGGCCCCATTGTTTCATGTATCATCAAATGAGCTAAGGGCCCCATTGTTTCATGTATCATCAAGTGAGCTAAGGGCCCCATAGTTTTAAGTATCATCAAGTGAGCTAAGGGCTTCATAGTTTCATGTATCATAAAGTGAGCTAAGGGCCCCATAGTTTCATGTATCATCAAGTGAGCTAAGGGCCCCTTTATTTCATGTATCATCAAGTGATCTTAGGGCCCCATTGTTGCATGTATCATCAAGTGAGCTAAGGGCCCTGCTGTTTCATGTATCATCAAGTGAGCTAAGGGCCCCATTATTTCATGCATCATCAAGTGAGCTAAGGGTCTCATAGTTTCATGTATCATCAAGTGAGCTTAGAGCCCCATTGTTTCATGTATCATCAAGTGAGCTGAGGGCCCCATAGTTTCATGTATCATCAAGTGAGCTAAGGGCCTCATAGTTTCATGTATCATCAAGTGAGCTAAGGGCACCATAATTTCATGTATCATCAAGTGAGCTAAGTGCCCCATAGTTTCATGTATCATCAAGTGAGCTAAGGGCCTCATAGTTTCATGTATCATCAAGTGAGCTAAGGGCCCCATAGTTTCATGGATCATCAAGTGAGCTAAGGGCCCCTTTGTTTCATGTATCATCAAGTGAGCTTAGGGCCCCACTGTTGCATGTATCATCAAGTGATCTAAGGGCCCGCTGTTTCATGTATCATCAAGTGAGCTACGGGCCCCATTGTTTCATGCATCATCAAGTGAGCTAAGGGCCTCATAGTTTCATATATCATCAAGTGAGCTTAGGGCCCCACTGTTGCATGTATCATCAAGTGAGCTAAGGGCCCGCTGTTTCATGTATCATCAAGTGAGTTAAGGGCCATATAGTTTCATGTATCATCAAGTGAGCTAAGGGCATTGCTGTTTCATGTATCATCAAGTGAGCTAAGGGCCCCATAGTTTCATGTATCATCAAGTGAGCTAAAGGCCCCTTTGTTTCATGTATCATCAAGTGAGCTTAGGGCTCCATTGTTGCCTGTATCATCAAGTGAGCTAAGGGTACTGCTGTTTCATGTATCATCAATTGAGCTAAGGGCCCTGCTGTTACAGGTATCATCAAGTGAGCTAAGGGCCCCAGAGATTCATGTATCATCAAGTGAGCTAAGGGCCTCATAGTTTCATGTATCCTCAAGTGAGCTTAGGGGCCAATTGTTGCATGTATCATCAAGGGAGCTAAGGGCCCCATAGTTTCATGTATCATCAAGTGAGCTAAGGGCCTCATAGTTTCATGTATCATCAAGTGAGCTTAGGGCCCCATAGTTTTATGTATCATCAAGTGAGCTAAGGGCCCCATTGTTTCATGTATCATCAAGTGAGCTTAGGGACCCTTTGTTGCATGTATCATCAAGTGAGCTAAGGGCCCCGCTGTTTCATGTATCATCAAGTGAGCTAAGGGCCCCATTGTTTCATGTATCATCAAGTGAGCTAAGGGCCTCATAGGTTCATGTATCATCAAGTGAGCTAAGGGCACTGCTGTTTCATGTATCATCAAGTGAGCTTAGGGACCCATTGTTGCATGTATCATCAAGTGAGCTAAGGTCCGCACTGTTTCATGTATCATCAAGTGAGTTTAGGGCCCCATTGTTGCATGTATCATCAAGTGAGCTAAGGGCCTCATAGTTTCATGTATCATCAAGTGAGCTAAGGGCCCCATAGTTTCATGTATCATCAAGTGAGCTAAGGGCCTCATAGTTTCATGTATCATCAAGTGAGCTAAGGGCCCCATAGTTTCATGTATCATCAAGTGAGCTAAGAATCCGTTAGTTTCATGTATCATCAAGTGAGCTAAGGGCCCCTTTGTTTCATGTATCATCAAGTGAGCTTAGGGACCCATTGTTGCATGTATCATCAAGTGAGCTAAGGGCCCCGCTGTTTCATGTATCATCAAGTGAGCTAAGGGCCCCATTGTTTCATGTATCATCAAGTGAGCTAAGGGCCTCATAGGTTCATGTATCATCAAGTGAGCTAAGGGCACTGCTGTTTCATGTATCATCAAGTGAGCTTAGGGACCCATTGTTGCATGTATCATCAAGTGAGCTAAGGTCCGCACTGTTTCATGTATCATCAAGTGAGTTTAGGGCCCCATTGTTGCATGTATCATCAAGTGAGCTAAGGGCCTCATAGTTTCATGTATCATCAAGTGAGCTAAGGGCCCCATAGTTTCATGTATCATCAAGTGAGCTAAGGGCCTCATAGTTTCATGTATCATCAAGTGAGCTAAGGGCCCCATAGTTTCATGTATCATCAAGTGAGCTAAGAATCCGTTAGTTTCATGTATCATCAAGTGAGCTAAGGGCCCCTTTGTTTCATGTATCATCAAGTGAGCTTAGGGACCCATTGTTGCATGTATCATCAAGTGAGCTAAGGGCCCCGCTGCTTCATGTATCATCAAGTGAGCTAAGGGCCCCATTTGTTTATGCATCAACAAGTGAGCTAAGGGCCTCATAGTTTCATGTATCATCAAGTGAGCTTAGGGCCCCATTGTTTCATGCATCATCAAGTGAGCTAAGGGCCCCATAGTTTCATGTATCATCAAGAGAGCTAATGGCACCATAGTTTCCTGTATCATCAAGTGAGCTAACGGCCCAATAGTTTCATGTATTATCAAGTGAGCTAAACGCCTCATAGTTTCACGTATCATCAAGTGAGCTAAGGGCCCCATATTTTAATGTATCATCAAGTGAGCTAAGGGCCCCATAGTTTCATGTATCATCAAGTGAGCTAAGGGCCCCTTTGTTTCATGTATCATCAAGTGAGCTAAGGGCCTCATAGTTTCATGTATCATCAAGTGAGCTAAGGGCCCCATAGTTTCATGTATCAAGTGAGCTAAGGGCCCCTTTGTTTCATGTATCATCAAGTGAGCTTAGGGCCCCATTGTTGCATGTATCATCAAGTGAGCTAAGGGCCCCATTGTTTAATGTATCATCAAGTGAGCCAACGGCCTCATAGTTTCATGTATCATCAAGTGAACTAAGGGCCTCATAGTTTCATATATCATCAGGTGAGCTAAGGGCCTCATAGTTTCATGTATGATTGAGTGAGTTTAGGGCCCCGTTGTTGCATGTATCATCAAGTGAGCTCAGGGCCCTGCTGTTTCATGTATCATCAATTGAGCTAAGGGCCCCATTGTTTCATGTATCATCAAGTGAGCTAAGGGCCTCATAGTTTCATGTATCATCAAGTGAGCTAAGTGCCTCATAGTTTCATGTATCATCAAGTGAGCGAAGGGCCCCGCTGTTTCATGTATCATCAATTGAGCTAAGGGCCCCATTGTTTCATGTATCATCAAGTGAGCTAAGGGCCCCATTTTTTCATGCATCATCAAGGGAGCTAAGGGTCTCATACTTTTATGTATCATCAAGTGATCTTAGGGCGCATTTGTTTCATGTATCATCAAGTGAGCTAAGGGCCCCATAATTTTATTTATCATCAAGTGAGCTAAGGGCCTCATAGTTTCATGTATCATCAAGTGAGCTAAGGGCCCCATAGTTTAATGTATCATCAAGTGAGCTAAGGGCCCCATAGCTTCATGTATCATCAAGTGAGCTAAGGGCCCCTTTGTTTCATGTATCATCAAGTGAGCTTAGGGCCCCATTGTTGCATGTATCATCAAGTGAGCTTAGGGCCCCATTGTTGCATGTATCATCAATTGCGCTAAGGGCCTCATAGTTACATGTATCATCAAGTGAGCTAAGGGCCCCATTGTTTCATGTATCATCAAGTGAGCTAAGGGCCCCATAGTTTCATGTATCATCAAGTGAGCTAAGGGCATCATAGTTTCATGTATCAAGTGAGCTAAGGGCCCCATAGTTTCATGTATCATCAAGTGAGCTAAGGGCCCCATAGTTTCATGTATCATCAAGTGAGCTAAGGGCCTAATAGTTTCATGTATCATCAAGTGAGCTTAGGGGCCCATTGTTGCATGTATCATCAAGTGAGCTAAGGGCATCATAGTTTCATGTATCAAGTGAGCTAAGGGCCCCATAGTTTAATGTATCATCAAGTGAGCTAAGGGCCCCATAGTTTCATGTATCATCAAGTGAGCTAAGGGCCCCATAGTTTCATGTATCATCAAGTGAGTTAAAGGCCTCAGTTACATGTATCATCAAGTGAGCTTAGGGGCCCATAGTTTTATGTATCATCAAGTGAGCTAAAGGCCCCATTGTTTCATGTATCATCAAGTGAGCTTAGGGACCCATTGTTGCATGTATCAACAAGTGAGCTAAGTGCCCCATTGTTTCATGTATCATCAAGTGAGCTAAGGGCCTCATAGTTTCATGTATAGAGTGAGCTAAGTGCACTGCTGTTTCGTGTATCATCAAGTGAGCTTAGGGCCCCATTGTTGCATGTATCATCAAGTGAGCTAAGGGCCGCGATGTTTCATGTATCATCAAGTGAGCTAAGGGCCGCGCTGTTTCATGTATCATCAAGTGAGCTTAGGGCCCCATTGTTTAATGTATCATCAAGTGAGCCAAGGGCCTCATAGTTTCATGTATCATCAAGTGAGCTAAGGGCCTCATAGTTTCATATATCATCAAGTGAGCTAAGGGCCTCATAGTTTCATGTATGATTGAGTGAGCTTATGGCCCCGTTGTTGCATGTATCATCAAGTGAGCTCAGGGCACTGCTGTTTCATGTATCATCAATTGAGCTAAGTGCCCCATTGTTTCATGTATCATCAAGTGAGCTAAGGGCCTCATAGTTTCATGTATCATCAAGTGAGCTAAGTGCCTCATAGTTTCATGTATCATCAAGTGAGCGAAGGGCCCCGCTGTTTCATGTATCATCAATTGAGCTAAGGGCCCCATTGTTTCATGTATCATCAAGTGAGCTAAGGGCCCCATTTTTTCATGCATCATCAAGGGAGCTAAGGGTCTCATACTTTTATGTATCATCAAGTGATCTTAGGGCGCATTTGTTTCATGTATCATCAAGTGAGCTAAGGGCCCCATAATTTCATTTATCATCAAGTGAGCTAAGGGCCTCATAGTTTCATGTATCATCAAGTGAGCTAAGGGCCCCATAGTTTGATGTATCATCAAGTGAGCTAAGGGCACTGCTGTTTCATGTATCATCAAGTGAGCTTAGGGCCCCATTGTTTCATGTATCATCAAGTGAGCTAAGGGCCCCATAGTTTCATGTATCATCAAGTGAGCTAAGGGAATCATAGTTTCATGTATGATTGAGTGAGCTTAGGGCCTCGTTGTTGCATGTATCATCAAGTGAGCTAAGGGCCCTGCTGTTTTATGTATCATCAACTGAGCTAAGGGCCCCATTGTTTCATGTATCATCAAGTGAGCTAAGGGCCTCATAGTTTCATGTATCATCAAGTGAGCTAAGTGCCTCATAGTTTCATGTATCATCAAGTGAGCTAAGGGCCCCGCTGTTTCATGTATCATCAATTGAGCTAAGGGCCCCATTGTTTCATGTATCATCAAGTGAGCTAAGGGCCCCACAGTTTTTAATGTATTATCAAGTGAGCTAAGGGCCCCATTGTTGCATGTATCATCAAGTGAGCTAAGTGCCTCATAGTTTCATGCATCATCAAGTGAGCTAAGGTCCCCATTTTTTCATGCATCATCAAGTGAGCTAAGGGCCCCATAGTTTCATTTATCATCAAGTGAGCTAAGGGCCTCATAGTTTCATGTATCATAAAGTGAGCTAAGGGCCCCATTGTTGCATGTATCATCACGTGAGCTAAGTGCCTCATAGTTTCATGTATCATCAAGTGAGCTAAGGGCCCCATAGTTTCATATATCCTCAAGTGAGCTTAGGGGCCCATTGTTGCATGCATCATCAAGTGAGCTAAGGGCCCCATAGTTTCATGTATCATCAAGTGAGCTAAGGGCCTCATAGTTTCATGTATCATCAAGTGAGCTAAGGGCCTCATAGTTTCATGTATCATCAAGTGAGCTTAGGGACCCATTGTTGCATGTATCATCATTTGAGCTAAGGGCCCCGCTGTTTCATGTATCATCAAGTGAGCTAAGGGCCCCATTGTTTCATGTATCAAGTGGGCTAAGGGCCTCATAGTTTCATGTATCATCAAGTGAGCTAAGGGCACTGCTGTTTGATGTATCATCAAGTAAGCTTAGGGCCCCATTGTTGCATGCATCATCAAGTGAGCTAAGGGCCACGCTGTTTCATGTATCATCAAGTGAGTTTAGTGCCCCATGGTTGCATGTATCATCAAGTGAGCTTAGGGCCCCATTGTTGCATGTATAATCAAGTGAGCTAAGGGCTGCGCTGTTTCATGTATCATCAAGTGAGCTAAGGGCCGCGCTGTTTCATGTATCATCAAGTGAGCTTAGGGCCCCATTGTTGCATGTATCATCAAGTGAGCTAAGGGCCCCATTGTTTAATGTATCATCAAGTGAGCCAAGGGCCTCATAGTTTCATGTATCATCAAGTGAGCTAAGGGTCTCATAGTTTCATATATCATCAAGTGAGCTAAGGGCCTCATCGTTTCATGTATCATCAAGTGAGCTAAGGGCCTCATAGTTTCATGTATGATTGAGTGAGCTCAGGGCCCCGTTGTTGCATGTATCATCAAGTGAGCTCAGGGCCCTGCTGTTTCATGTATCATCAATTGAGCCTAGGGCCCCATTGTTTCATGTATCATCAAGTGAGCTAAGGGCCTCATAGTTTCATGTATCATCAAGTGAGCTAAGTGCCTCATAGTTTCATGTGTCATCAAATGAGCGAAGGGCCCCGCTGTTTCATGCATCATCAATTGAGCTAAGGGCCCCATTGTTTCATGTATCATCAAGTGAGCTAAGGGACCCGTTTTTTCATGCATCATCAAGGGAGCTAAGGGTCTCATATTTTTATGTATCATCAAGTGATCTTAGACCCATTTGTTTCATGTATCATCAAGGGAGCTAAGGGCTCCATAATTTCATTTATCATCAAGTGAGCTAAGGGCCTCATAGTTTCATGTATCATCAAGTGAGCTAAGGGCCCCATAGTTTGATGTATCATCAAGTGAGCTAAGGGCACTGCTGTTTCATGTATCATCAAGTGAGCTTAGGGCCCCATTGCTGCATGTATCATCAAGTGCGCTAAGGGCCTCATAGTTTCATGTATCATCAAGTGAGCTAAGGGCCCCATTGTTTCATGTATCATCAAGTGAGCTAACGGCCCCATAGTTTCATGTATCATCAAGTGAGCTAAGGGCCTCATAGTTTCATGTATGATTGAGTGAGCTTAGGGCCCCGTTGTTGCATGTATCATCAAGTGAGCTCAGGGCCCTGCTGTTTCATGTATCATCAATAGAGCTAAGGGCCCCATTGTTTCATGTATCATCAAGTGAGCTAAGGGCCTCATAGTTTCATGTATCATCAAGTGAGCTAAGTGCCTCATAGTTTCATGTATCATCAAGTGAGCTAAGGGCACTGCTGTTTCATGTATTATCAAGTGATCTTAGGGCCCTATTGTTTCATGTATCATCAAATGAGCTAAGGGCCCCATAGTTTGATGTATCATCAAGTGAGCTAAGGGCACTGCTGTTTCATGTATCATCAAGTGAGCTTAGGGCCCCATTGCTGCATGTATCATCAAGTGCGCTAAGGGCCTCATAGTTTCATGTATCATCAAGTGAGCTAAGGGTCCCATTGTTTCATGTATCATCAAGTGAGCTAAGGGCCCCATAGTTTCATGTATCATCAAGTGAGCTAAGGGCCTCATAGTTTCATGTATGATTGAGTAAGCTTAGGGCCCCGTTGTTGCATGTATCATCAAGTGAGCTAAGGGCCCTGCTGTTTCATGTATCATCAATTGAGCTAAGGGCCCCATTGTTTCATGTATCATCAAGTGAGCTAAGGTCCTCATAGTTTCATGTATCATCAAGTGAGCTAAGTGCCTCATAGTTTTATGTATCATCAAGTGAGCTAAGGGCCCCGCTGTTTCATGTATCATCAAGTGAGCTAAGTGCCCCATTGTTTCATGTATCATCAAGTGAGCTAAGGGCCCCACAGTTTTTAATGTATTATCAAGTGAGCTAAGGGCCCCATTGTTGCATGTATCATCAAGTGAGCTAAGGGCCTCATAGTTTCATATATCATCAAGTGAGCTAAGGGCCTCATAGTTTCATGTATCATCAAGTGAGCTAAGGGCCTCATAGTTTCATGTATGATTGAGTGAGCTCAGGGCCCCGTTGTTGCATGTATCATCAAGTGAGCTCAGTGCCCTGCTGTTTCATGTATCATCAATTGAGCTAAGGGCCCCATTGTTTCATGTATCATCAAGTGAGCTAAGGGCCTCATAGTTTCATGTATCATCAAGTGAGCTAAGTGCCTCATAGTTTCATGTGTCATCAAATGAGCGAAGGGCCCCGCTGTTTCATGCATCATCAATTGAGCTAAGGGCCCCATTGTTTCATGTATCATCAAGTGAGCTAAGGGCCCCGTTTTTTCATGCATCATCAAGGGAGCTAAGGGTCTCATATTTTTATGTATCATCAAGTGATCTTAGGGCCCATTTGTTTCATGTATCATCAAGTGAGCTAAGGGCTCCATAATTTCATTTATCATCAAGTGAGCTAAGGGCCTCATAGTTTCATGTATCATCAAGTGAGCTAAGGGCCCCATAGTTTGATGTATCATCAAGTGAGCTAAGGGCACTGCTGTTTCATGTATCATCAAGTGAGCTTAGGGCCCCATTGCTGCATGTATCATCAAGTGCGCTAAGGGCCTCATAGTTTCATGTATCATCAAGTGAGCTAAGGGCCCCATTGTTTCATGTATCATCAAGCGAGCTAACGGCCCCATAGTTTCATGTATCATCAAGTGAGCTAAGGGCCTCATAGTTTCATGTATGATTGAGTGAGCTTAGGGCCCCGTTGTTGCATGTATCATCAAGTGAGCTCAGGGCCCTGCTGTTTCATGTATCATCAATAGAGCTAAGGGCCCCATTGTTTCATGTATCATCAAGTGAGCTAAGGGCCTCATAGTTTCATGTATCATCAAGTGAGCTAAGTGCCTCATAGTTTCATGTATCATCAAGTGAGCTAAGGGCACTGCTGTTTCATGTATTATCAAGTGATCTTAGGGCCCTATTGTTTCATGTATCATCAAATGAGCTAAGGGCCCCATAGTTTGATGTATCATCAAGTGAGCTAAGGGCACTGCTGTTTCATGTATCATCAAGTGAGCTTAGGGCCCCATTGCTGCATGTATCATCAAGTGAGCTAAGGGCCCCATAGTTTCATGTATCATCAAGTGAGCTAAGGGTCCCATTGTTTCATGTATCATCAAGTGAGCTAAGGGCCCCATAGTTTCATGTATCATCAAGTGAGCTAAGGGCCTCATAGTTTCATGTATGATTGAGTAAGCTTAGGGCCCCGTTGTTGCATGTATCATCAAGTGAGCTAAGGGCCCTGCTGTTTCATGTATCATCAATTGAGCTAAGGGCCCCATTGTTTCATGTATCATCAAGTGAGCTAAGGTCCTCATAGTTTCATGTATCATCAAGTGAGCTAAGTGCCTCATAGTTTTATGTATCATCAAGTGAGCTAAGGGCCCCGCTGTTTCATGTATCATCAAGTGAGCTAAGTGCCCCATTGTTTCATGTATCATCAAGTGAGCTAAGGGCCCCACAGTTTTTAATGTATTATCAAGTGAGCTAAGGGCCCCATTGTTGCATGTATCATCAAGTGAGCTAAGGGCCTCATAGTTTCATATATCATCAAGTGAGCTAAGGGCCTCATAGTTTCATGTATCATCAAGTGAGCTAAGGGCCTCATAGTTTCATGTATGATTGAGTGAGCTCAGGGCCCCGTTGTTGCATGTATCATCAAGTGAGCTCAGTGCCCTGCTGTTTCATGTATCATCAATTGAGCTAAGGGCCCCATTGTTTCATGTATCATCAAGTGAGCTAAGGGCCTCATAGTTTCATGTATCATCAAGTGAGCTAAGTGCCTCATAGTTTCATGTGTCATCAAATGAGCGAAGGGCCCCGCTGTTTCATGCATCATCAATTGAGCTAAGGGCCCCATTGTTTCATGTATCATCAAGTGAGCTAAGGGCCCCGTTTTTTCATGCATCATCAAGGGAGCTAAGGGTCTCATATTTTTATGTATCATCAAGTGATCTTAGGGCCCATTTGTTTCATGTATCATCAAGTGAGCTAAGGGCTCCATAATTTCATTTATCATCAAGTGAGCTAAGGGCCTCATAGTTTCATGTATCATCAAGTGAGCTAAGGGCCCCATAGTTTGATGTATCATCAAGTGAGCTAAGGGCACTGCTGTTTCATGTATCATCAAGTGAGCTTAGGGCCCCATTGCTGCATGTATCATCAAGTGCGCTAAGGGCCTCATAGTTTCATGTATCATCAAGTGAGCTAAGGGCCCCATTGTTTCATGTATCATCAAGCGAGCTAACGGCCCCATAGTTTCATGTATCATCAAGTGAGCTAAGGGCCTCATAGTTTCATGTATGATTGAGTGAGCTTAGGGCCCCGTTGTTGCATGTATCATCAAGTGAGCTCAGGGCCCTGCTGTTTCATGTATCATCAATAGAGCTAAGGGCCCCATTGTTTCATGTATCATCAAGTGAGCTAAGGGCCTCATAGTTTCATGTATCATCAAGTGAGCTAAGTGCCTCATAGTTTCATGTATCATCAAGTGAGCTAAGGGCACTGCTGTTTCATGTATTATCAAGTGATCTTAGGGCCCTATTGTTTCATGTATCATCAAATGAGCTAAGGGCCCCATAGTTTGATGTATCATCAAGTGAGCTAAGGGCACTGCTGTTTCATGTATCATCAAGTGAGCTTAGGGCCCCATTGCTGCATGTATCATCAAGTGCGCTAAGGGCCTCATAGTTTCATGTATCATCAAGTGAGCTAAGGGTCCCATTGTTTCATGTATCATCAAGTGAGCTAAGGGCCCCATAGTTTCATGTATCATCAAGTGAGCTAAGGGCCTCATAGTTTCATGTATGATTGAGTAAGCTTAGGGCCCCGTTGTTGCATGTATCATCAAGTGAGCTAAGGGCCCTGCTGTTTCATGTATCATCAATTGAGCTAAGGGCCCCATTGTTTCATGTATCATCAAGTGAGCTAAGGGCCTCATAGTTTCACGTATCATCAAGTGAGCTAAGTGCCTCATAGTTTTATGTATCATCAAGTGAGCTAAGGGCCCCGCTGTTTCATGTATCATCAATTGAGCTAAGGGCCCCATTGTTTCATGTATCATCAAGTGAGCTAAGGGCCCCACAGTTTTTAATGTATTATCAAGTGAGCTAAGGGCCCCGCTGTTTCATGTATCATCAATTGAGCTAAGGGCCCCATTGTTTCATGTATCATCAAGTGAGCTAAGGGCCCCACAGTTTTTAATGTATTATCAAGTGAGCTAAGGGCCCCATTGTTGCATGTATCATCAAGTGAGCTAAGTGCCTCATAGTTTCATGTATCATCAAGTGAGCTAAGGGCCCCATAGTTTCATGTATCATCAAGTGAGCTAAGGGCCCCTTTGTTTCATGTATCATCAATTGAGCTAACGGCCTCATAGTTTCATGTATCATAAAGTGAGCTAAGGGCCCCATTGTTGCATGTATCATCACGTGAGCTAAGTGCCTCATAGTTTCATGTATCATCAAGTGAGCTAAGGGCCTCATAGTTTCATATATCCGCAAATGAGGTTAGGGGCCCATTGTTGCATGTATCATCAAGTGAGCTAAGTGCCTCATAGTTTCATGTATCATCAAGTGAGCTAAGGGCCCCATAGTTTCATGTATCATCAAGTGAGCTAAGGGCCCCTTTGTTTCATGTATCATCAATTGAGCTAACGGCCTCATAGTTTCATGTATCATAAAGTGAGCTAAGGGCCCCATTGTTGCATGTATCATCACGTGAGCTAAGTGCCTCATAGTTTCATGTATCATCAAGTGAGCTAAGGGCCTCATAGTTTCATATATCCTCAAATGAGGTTAGGGGCCCATTGTTGCATGTATCATCAAGTGAGCTAAGGGCCCCATAGTTTCATGTATCATCAAGTGAGCTAAGGGCCTCATAGTTTCATGTATCATCAAGTGAGCTAAGGGCCTCATAGTTTCATGTATCATCAAGTGAGCTTAGGGACCCATTGTTGCATGTATCATCAATTGAGCTAAGGGCCCCGCTGTTTCATGTATCATCAAGTGAGCTAAGGGCCCCATTGTTTCATGTATCAAGTGAGCTAAGGGCCTCATAGTTTCATGTATCATCAAGTGAGCTAAGGGCACTGCTGTTTGGTGTATCATCAAGTGAGCTTAGGGCCCCATTGTTGCATGCGTCATCAAGTGAGCTAAGGGCCCCACAGTTTTTAATTTATTATCAAGTGAGCTAAGGGCCCCATTGTTGCATGTATCATCAAGTGAACTTAGGGCCCCATTGTTGCATGTATCATCAAGTGAGCTAGGGGCCCAATTGTTTAATGTATCATCAAGTGAGCCAAGGGCCTCATTGCTTCATGTATCATCAAGTGAGCTAAGGGCCTCATAGTTTCATATATCATCAAGTGAGCTAAGGGCCTCATAGTTTCATGTATCATCAAGTGAGCTAAGGGCCTCATAGTTTCATGTATGATTGAGTGAGCTCAGGGCCCCGTTGTTGCATGTATCATCAAGTGAGCTCAGGGCCCTGATGTTTCATGTATCATCAAATGAGCTAAGGGCCCCATTGTTTCATGTATCATCAAGTGAGCTAAGGGCCTCATAGTTTCATGTATCATCAAGTGAGCTAAGGGCCTCATAGTTTCATGTATGATTGAGTGAGCTTAGGGCCCCGTTGTTGCATGTATCATCAAGTGAGCTCAGGGCCCTGCTGTTTCATGTATCATCAATAGAGCTAAGGGCCCCATTGTTTCATGTATCATCAAGTGAGCTAAGGGCCTCATAGTTTCATGTATCATCAAGTGAGCTAAGGGCACTGCTGTTTCATGTATTATCAAGTGATCTTAGGGCCCCATTGTTTCATGTATCATCAAATGAGCTAAGGGCCCCATAGTTTGATGTACCATCAAGTGAGCTAAGGGCACTGCTGTTTCATGTATCATCAAGTGAGCTTAGGGCCCCATTGCTGCATGTATCATCAAGTGCACTAAGGGCCTCATAGTTTCATGTATCATCAAGTGAGCTAAGGGCCCCATTGTTTCATGTATCATCAAGTGAGCTAAGGGCCCCATAGTTTCATGTATCATCAAGTGAGCTAAGGGCCTCGTAGTTTCATGTATGATTGAGTGAGCTTAGGGCCCCGTTGTTGCATGTATCATCAAGTGAGCTAAGGGCCCTGCTGTTTCATGTATCATCAATTGAGCTAAGGGATCCATTGTTTCATGTATCATCAAGTGAGCTAAGGGCCTCATAGTTTCATGTATCATCAAGTGAGCTAAGTGCCTCATAGTTTTATGTATCATCAAGTGAGCTAAGGGCCCCGCTGTTTCATGTATCATCAATTGAGCTAAGGGCCCCATTGTTTCATGTATCATCAAGTGAGCTAAGGGCCCCACAGTTTTTAATATATTATCAAGTGAGCTAAGGGCCCCATTGTTGCATGTATCATCAAGTGAGCTAAGTGCCTCATAGTTTCATGCATCATCAAGTGAGCTAAGGGCCCCATTTTTTCCTGTATCATCAAGTGAGCTAAGGGCCCCATAGTTTCATGTATCATCAAGTGAGCTAAGGGCCCCTTTGTTTCATGTATCATCAATTGAGCTAAGGGCCCCTTAGTTTCATTTATCATCAAGTGAGCTAAGGGCCTCATAGTTTCATGTATCATAAAGTGAGCTAAGGGCCCCATTGTTGCATGTATCATCACGTGAGCTAAGTGCCTCATAGTTTCATGTATCATCAAGTGAGCTAAGGGCCTCATAGTTTCATATATCCTCAAGTGAGCTTAGGGGCCCATTGTTGCATGTATCATCAAGTGAGCTAAGGGCCCCATAGTTTCATGTATCATCAAGTGAGCTAAGGGCCTCATAGTTTCATGTATCATCAAGTGAGCTAAGGGCCTCATAGTTTCATGTATCATCAAGTGAGCTTAGGGACCCATTGTTGCATGTATCATCAATTGAGCTAAGGGCCCCGCTGTTTCATGTATCATCAAGTGAACTAAGGGCCCCATTGTTTCATGTATCAAGTGAGCTAAGGGCCTCATAGTTTCATGTATCATCAAATGAGCTAAGGGCACTGCTGTTTGGTGTATTATCAAGTGAGCTTAGGGCCCCATTGTTGCATGCGTCATCAAGTGAGCTAAGGGCCCCACAGTTTTTAATGTATTATCAAGTGAGCTAAGGGCCCCATTGTTGCATGTATCATCAAGTGAGCTTAGGGCCCCATTGTTGCATGTATCATCAAGTGAGCTAAGGGCCCCATTGTTTAATGTATCATCAAGTGAGCCAAGGGCCTCATAGATTCATGTATCATCAAGTGAGCTAAGGGCCTCATAGTTTCATATATCATCAAGTGAGCTAAGGGCCTCATAGTTTCATGTATCATCAAGTGAGCTAAGGGCCTCATAGTTTCATGTATGATTGAGTGAGCTCAGGGCCCGCTGTTGCATGTATCATCAAGTGAGCTCAGGGCCCTGCTGTTTCATGTATCATCAAATGAGCTAAGGGCCCCATTGTTTCATGTATCATCAAGTGAGCTAAGGGCCTCATAGTTTCATGTATCATCAAGTGAGCTAAGTGCCTCATAGTTTCATGTGTCATCAAATGAGCGAAGGGCCCCGCTGCTTCATGCATCATCAATTGAGCTAAGGGCCCCATTGTTTCATTTATCATCAAGTGAGCTAAGGGCCCCGTTTTTTCATGCATCATCAAGGGAGCTAAGGGTCTCATATTTTTATGTATCATCAAGTGATCTTAGGGCCCATTTGTTTCATGTTTCATCAAGTGAGCTAAGGGCCCCATGATTTCATTTATCATCAAGTGAGCTAAGGGCCTCATAGTTTCATGTATCATCAAGTGAGCTAAGGGCCCCATAGTTTGATGTATCATCAAGTGAGCTAAGGGCACTGCTGTTTCATGTATCATCAAGTGAGCTTAGGGCCCCATTGCTGCATGTATCATCAAGTGCGCTAAGGGCCTCATAGTTTCATGTATCATCAAGTGAGCTAAGAGCCCCATTGTTTCATGTATCATCAAGTGAGCTAACGGCCCCATAGTTTCATGTATCATCAAGTGAGCTAAGGGCCTCATAGTTTCATGTATGATTGAGTGAGCTTAGGGCCCCGTTGTTGCATGTATCATCAAGTGAGCTCAGGGCCCTGCTGTTTCATGTATCATCAATAGAGCTAAGGGCCCCATTGTTTCATGTATCATCAAGTGAGCTAAGGGCCTCATAGTTTCATGTATCATCAAGTGAGCTAAGTGCCTCATAGTTTCATGTATCATCAAGTGAGCTAAGGGCCCCGCTGTTTCATGTATCATCAATTGAGCTAAGGGCCCCATTGTTTCATGTATCATCAAGTGAGCTAAGGGCCCCACAGTTTTTAATGTATTATCAAGTGAGCTAAGGGCCCCATTGTTGCATGTATCATCAAGTGAGCTAAGTGCCTCATAGTTTCATGCATCAGCAAGTGAGCTAAGGGCCCCATTGTTTCATGTATCATCAAGTGAGCTAATGGCCCCATAGTTTCATGTATCATCAAGTGAGCTAAGGGCCCTGCTGTTTCATGTATCATCAATTGAGCTAAGGGATCCATTGTTTCATGTATCATCAAGTGAGCTAAGGGCCTCATAGTTTCATGTATCATCAAGTGAGCTAAGTGCCTCATAGTTTTATGTATCATCAAGTGAGCTAAGGGCCCCGCTGTTTCATGTATCATCAATTGAGCTAAGGGCCCCATTGTTTCATGTATCATCAAGTGAGCTAAGGGCCCCACAGTTTTTAATATATTATCAAGTGAGCTAAGGGCCCCATTGTTGCATGTATCATCAAGTGAGCTAAGTGCCTCATAGTTTCATGCATCATCAAGTGAGCTAAGGGCCCCATTTTTTCCTGTATCATCAAGTGAGCTAAGGGCCCCATAGTTTCATGTATCATCAAGTGAGCTAAGGGCCCCTTTGTTTCATGTATCATCAATTGAGCTAAGGGCCCCTTAGTTTCATTTATCATCAAGTGAGCTAAGGGCCTCATAGTTTCATGTATCATAAAGTGAGCTAAGGGCCCCATTGTTGCATGTATCATCACGTGAGCTAAGTGCCTCATAGTTTCATGTATCATCAAGTGAGCTAAGGGCCTCATAGTTTCATATATCCTCAAGTGAGCTTAGGGGCCCATTGTTGCATGTATCATCAAGTGAGCTAAGGGCCCCATAGTTTCATGTATCATCAAGTGAGCTAAGGGCCTCATAGTTTCATGTATCATCAAGTGAGCTAAGGGCCTCATAGTTTCATGTATCATCAAGTGAGCTTAGGGACCCATTGTTGCATGTATCATCAATTGAGCTAAGGGCCCCGCTGTTTCATGTATCATCAAGTGAACTAAGGGCCCCATTGTTTCATGTATCAAGTGAGCTAAGGGCCTCATAGTTTCATGTATCATCAAATGAGCTAAGGGCACTGCTGTTTGGTGTATTATCAAGTGAGCTTAGGGCCCCATTGTTGCATGCGTCATCAAGTGAGCTAAGGGCCCCACAGTTTTTAATGTATTATCAAGTGAGCTAAGGGCCCCATTGTTGCATGTATCATCAAGTGAGCTTAGGGCCCCATTGTTGCATGTATCATCAAGTGAGCTAAGGGCCCCATTGTTTAATGTATCATCAAGTGAGCCAAGGGCCTCATAGATTCATGTATCATCAAGTGAGCTAAGGGCCTCATAGTTTCATATATCATCAAGTGAGCTAAGGGCCTCATAGTTTCATGTATCATCAAGTGAGCTAAGGGCCTCATAGTTTCATGTATGATTGAGTGAGCTCAGGGCCCGCTGTTGCATGTATCATCAAGTGAGCTCAGGGCCCTGCTGTTTCATGTATCATCAAATGAGCTAAGGGCCCCATTGTTTCATGTATCATCAAGTGAGCTAAGGGCCTCATAGTTTCATGTATCATCAAGTGAGCTAAGTGCCTCATAGTTTCATGTGTCATCAAATGAGCGAAGGGCCCCGCTGCTTCATGCATCATCAATTGAGCTAAGGGCCCCATTGTTTCATTTATCATCAAGTGAGCTAAGGGCCCCGTTTTTTCATGCATCATCAAGGGAGCTAAGGGTCTCATATTTTTATGTATCATCAAGTGATCTTAGGGCCCATTTGTTTCATGTTTCATCAAGTGAGCTAAGGGCCCCATGATTTCATTTATCATCAAGTGAGCTAAGGGCCTCATAGTTTCATGTATCATCAAGTGAGCTAAGGGCCCCATAGTTTGATGTATCATCAAGTGAGCTAAGGGCACTGCTGTTTCATGTATCATCAAGTGAGCTTAGGGCCCCATTGCTGCATGTATCATCAAGTGCGCTAAGGGCCTCATAGTTTCATGTATCATCAAGTGAGCTAAGAGCCCCATTGTTTCATGTATCATCAAGTGAGCTAACGGCCCCATAGTTTCATGTATCATCAAGTGAGCTAAGGGCCTCATAGTTTCATGTATGATTGAGTGAGCTTAGGGCCCCGTTGTTGCATGTATCATCAAGTGAGCTCAGGGCCCTGCTGTTTCATGTATCATCAATAGAGCTAAGGGCCCCATTGTTTCATGTATCATCAAGTGAGCTAAGGGCCTCATAGTTTCATGTATCATCAAGTGAGCTAAGTGCCTCATAGTTTCATGTATCATCAAGTGAGCTAAGGGCCCCGCTGTTTCATGTATCATCAATTGAGCTAAGGGCCCCATTGTTTCATGTATCATCAAGTGAGCTAAGGGCCCCACAGTTTTTAATGTATTATCAAGTGAGCTAAGGGCCCCATTGTTGCATGTATCATCAAGTGAGCTAAGTGCCTCATAGTTTCATGCATCAGCAAGTGAGCTAAGGGCCCCATTGTTTCATGTATCATCAAGTGAGCTAATGGCCCCATAGTTTCATGTATCATCAAGTGAGCTAAGGGCCCCTTTGTTTCATGTATCATCAATTGAGCTAAGGGCCCCATTGTTTCATTTATCAACAAGTGAGCTAAGGGCCTCATAGTTTCATGTATCATAAAGTGAGCTAAGGGCCCCATTGTTGCATGTATCATCAAGTGAGCTAAGTGCCTCATAGTTTCATGTATCATCAAGTGAGCTAAGGGCCTCATAGTTTCATATATCCTCAAGTGAGCTTAGGGGCCCATTGTTGCATGTATCATCAAGTGAGCTAAGGGCCCCATAGTTTCATGTATCATCAAGTGAGCTAATGGCCTCATAGTTTCATGTATCATCAAGTGAGCTTAGGGCCCCATTGTTTCATGTATCATCAAGTGAGCTTAGGGACCCATGGTTGCATGTATCATCAATTGAGCTAAGGGCCCCGCTGTTTCATGTATCATCAAGTGAGCTAAGGGCCCCATTGTTTCATGTATCATCAAGTGAGCTAAGGGCCTCATAGTTTCATGTATCATCAAGTGAGCTAAGGGCACTGCTGTTTGATGTATCATCAAGTGAGTTTAGGGCCCCATTGTTGCATGCATCATCAAGTGAGCTAAGGGCCGCGCTGTATCATGTATCATCAAGTGAGTTTAGTGCCCCATTGTTGCATGCATCATCAAGTGAGCTAAGGGCCCCATTGTTTCATGTATCATCAAATGAGCTAAGTGCCGCATTGTTTCATGTATCATCAAGTGAGCTAAGGGCCCCATAGTTTCATGTATAATCAAGTGAGCTAAGGGCCTCATAGTTTCATGTATCATCAAGTGAGCTAAGGGCCCCATAGTTTCATGTATCATCAAGTGAGCTTAGGGCCCCATTGTTTCATGTATCATCAAGTGAGCTAAGGGCCTCATAGTTTCATGTATGATTGAGTGAGCTTAGGGCCCGTTGGTGCATGTATCATCAAGTGAGATCAGGGCCCTGCTGTTTCATGTATCATCAATTGAGCTAAGGGCCCCATTGTTTCATGTATCATCAAGTGAGCTAAGTGCCTCATAGTTTCATGTATCATCAAGTGAGCTAAGGGCCCCGCTGTTTCATGTATCATCAATTGAGCTAAGGGCCCCATTGTTTCATGTATCATCAAGTGAGCTAAGGGCCCCACAGTTTTTAATGTATTATCAAGTGAGCTAAGGGCCCCATTGTTGCATGTATCATCAAGTGAGCTAAGTGCCTCATAGTTTCATGCATCATCAAGTGAGCTAAGGGCCCCATTGTTTCATGTATCATCAAGTGAGCTAAGGGCCCCATAGTTTCATGTATCATCAAGTGAGCTAAGGGCCCCTTTGTTTCATGTATCATCAATTGAGCTAAGGGCCCCATAGTTTCATTTATCATCAAGTGAGCTAAGGGCCTCATAGTTTCATGTATCATAAAGTGAGCTAAGGGCCCCATTGTTGCATGTATCATCAAGTGAGCTAAGTGCCTCATAGTTTCATGTATCATCAAGTGAGCTAAGGGCCTCATAGTTTCATATATCCTCAAGTGAGCTTAGGGGCCCATTGTTGCATGTATCATCAAGTGAGCTAATGGCCCCATTGTTTCATGTATCATCAAGTGAGCTAAGGGCCTCATAGTTTCACATATCATCAAGTGAGCTAAGTGCCTCATAGTTTTATGTATCATCAAGTGAGCTAAGGGCCCCGCTGTTTCATGTATCATCAATTGAGCTAAGGGCCCCATTGTTTCATGTATCATCAAGTGAGCTAAGGGCCCCACAGTTTTTAATGTATTATCAAGTGAGCTAAGGGCCCCATTGTTGCATGTATCATCAAGTGAGCTAAGGGCCTCATAGTTTCATATATCCTCAAGTGAGCTTAGGGGCCCATTGTTGCATGTATCATCAAGTGAGCTAATGGCCCCATTGTTTCATGTATCATCAAGTGAGCTAAGGGCCTCATAGTTTCACGTATCATCAAGTGAGCTAAGTGCCTCATAGTTTTATGTATCATCAAGTGAGCTAAGGGCCCCGCTGTTTCATGTATCATCAATTGAGCTAAGGGCCCCATTGTTTCATGTATCATCAAGTGAGCTAAGGGCCCCACAGTTTTTAATGTATTATCAAGTGAGCTAAGGGCCCCATTGTTGCATGTATCATCAAGTGAGCTAAGTGCCTCATAGTTTCATGCATCATCAAGTGAGCTAAGGGCCCCATTTTTTCATGTATCATCAAGTGAGCTAAGGGCCCCATAGTTTCATGTATCATCAAGTGAGCTAAGGGCCCCTTTGTTTCATGTATCATCAATTGAGCTAACGGCCTCATAGTTTCATGTATCATAAAGTGAGCTAAGGGCCCCATTGTTGCATGTATCATCACGTGAGCTAAGTGCCTCATAGTTTCATGTATCATCAAGTGAGCTAAGGGCCTCATAGTTTCATATATCCTCAAATGAGGTTAGGGGCCCATTGTTGCATGTATCATCAAGTGAGCTAAGGGCCCCATAGTTTCATGTATCATCAAGTGAGCTAAGGGCCTCATAGTTTCATGTATCATCAAGTGAGCTAAGGGCCTCATAGTTTCATGTATCATCAAGTGAGCTTAGGGACCCATTGTTGCATGTATCATCAATTGAGCTAAGGGCCCCGCTGTTTCATGTATCATCAAGTGAGCTAAGGGCCCCATTGTTTCATGTATCAAGTGAGCTAAGGGCCTCATAGTTTCATGTATCATCAAGTGAGCTAAGGGCACTGCTGTTTGGTGTATCATCAAGTGAGCTTAGGGCCCCATTGTTGCATGTATCATCAAGTGAGCTAAGTGCCTCATAGTTTCATGCATCATCAAGTGAGCTAAGGGCCCCATTTTTTCATGTATCATCAAGTGAGCTAAGGGCCCCATAGTTTCATGTATCATCAAGTGAGCTAAGGGCCCCTTTGTTTCATGTATCATCAATTGAGCTAACGGCCTCATAGTTTCATGTATCATAAAGTGAGCTAAGGGCCCCATTGTTGCATGTATCATCACGTGAGCTAAGTGCCTCATAGTTTCATGTATCATCAAGTGAGCTAAGGGCCTCATAGTTTCATATATCCTCAAATGAGGTTAGGGGCCCATTGTTGCATGTATCATCAAGTGAGCTAAGGGCCCCATAGTTTCATGTATCATCAAGTGAGCTAAGGGCCTCATAGTTTCATGTATCATCAAGTGAGCTAAGGGCCTCATAGTTTCATGTATCATCAAGTGAGCTTAGGGACCCATTGTTGCATGTATCATCAATTGAGCTAAGGGCCCCGCTGTTTCATGTATCATCAAGTGAGCTAAGGGCCCCATTGTTTCATGTATCAAGTGAGCTAAGGGCCTCATAGTTTCATGTATCATCAAGTGAGCTAAGGGCACTGCTGTTTGGTGTATCATCAAGTGAGCTTAGGGCCCCATTGTTGCATGCGTCATCAAGTGAGCTAAGGGCCCCACAGTTTTTAATTTATTATCAAGTGAGCTAAGGGCCCCATTGTTGCATGTATCATCAAGTGAACTTAGGGCCCCATTGTTGCATGTATCATCAAGTGAGCTAGGGGCCCAATTGTTTAATGTATCATCAAGTGAGCCAAGGGCCTCATTGCTTCATGTATCATCAAGTGAGCTAAGGGCCTCATAGTTTCATATATCATCAAGTGAGCTAAGGGCCTCATAGTTTCATGTATCATCAAGTGAGCTAAGGGCCTCATAGTTTCATGTATGATTGAGTGAGCTCAGGGCCCCGTTGTTGCATGTATCATCAAGTGAGCTCAGGGCCCTGATGTTTCATGTATCATCAAATGAGCTAAGGGCCCCATTGTTTCATGTATCATCAAGTGAGCTAAGGGCCTCATAGTTTCATGTATCATCAAGTGAGCTAAGGGCCTCATAGTTTCATGTATGATTGAGTGAGCTTAGGGCCCCGTTGTTGCATGTATCATCAAGTGAGCTCAGGGCCCTGCTGTTTCATGTATCATCAATAGAGCTAAGGGCCCCATTGTTTCATGTATCATCAAGTGAGCTAAGGGCCTCATAGTTTCATGTATCATCAAGTGAGCTAAGGGCACTGCTGTTTCATGTATTATCAAGTGATCTTAGGGCCCCATTGTTTCATGTATCATCAAATGAGCTAAGGGCCCCATAGTTTGATGTACCATCAAGTGAGCTAAGGGCACTGCTGTTTCATGTATCATCAAGTGAGCTTAGGGCCCCATTGCTGCATGTATCATCAAGTGCACTAAGGGCCTCATAGTTTCATGTATCATCAAGTGAGCTAAGGGCCCCATTGTTTCATGTATCATCAAGTGAGCTAAGGGCCCCATAGTTTCATGTATCATCAAGTGAGCTAAGGGCCTCGTAGTTTCATGTATGATTGAGTGAGCTTAGGGCCCCGTTGTTGCATGTATCATCAAGTGAGCTAAGGGCCCTGCTGTTTCATGTATCATCAATTGAGCTAAGGGATCCATTGTTTCATGTATCATCAAGTGAGCTAAGGGCCTCATAGTTTCATGTATCATCAAGTGAGCTAAGTGCCTCATAGTTTTATGTATCATCAAGTGAGCTAAGGGCCCCGCTGTTTCATGTATCATCAATTGAGCTAAGGGCCCCATTGTTTCATGTATCATCAAGTGAGCTAAGGGCCCCACAGTTTTTAATATATTATCAAGTGAGCTAAGGGCCCCATTGTTGCATGTATCATCAAGTGAGCTAAGTGCCTCATAGTTTCATGCATCATCAAGTGAGCTAAGGGCCCCATTTTTTCCTGTATCATCAAGTGAGCTAAGGGCCCCATAGTTTCATGTATCATCAAGTGAGCTAAGGGCCCCTTTGTTTCATGTATCATCAATTGAGCTAAGGGCCCCTTAGTTTCATTTATCATCAAGTGAGCTAAGGGCCTCATAGTTTCATGTATCATAAAGTGAGCTAAGGGCCCCATTGTTGCATGTATCATCACGTGAGCTAAGTGCCTCATAGTTTCATGTATCATCAAGTGAGCTAAGGGCCTCATAGTTTCATATATCCTCAAGTGAGCTTAGGGGCCCATTGTTGCATGTATCATCAAGTGAGCTAAGGGCCCCATAGTTTCATGTATCATCAAGTGAGCTAAGGGCCTCATAGTTTCATGTATCATCAAGTGAGCTAAGGGCCTCATAGTTTCATGTATCATCAAGTGAGCTTAGGGACCCATTGTTGCATGTATCATCAATTGAGCTAAGGGCCCCGCTGTTTCATGTATCATCAAGTGAACTAAGGGCCCCATTGTTTCATGTATCAAGTGAGCTAAGGGCCTCATAGTTTCATGTATCATCAAATGAGCTAAGGGCACTGCTGTTTGGTGTATTATCAAGTGAGCTTAGGGCCCCATTGTTGCATGCGTCATCAAGTGAGCTAAGGGCCCCACAGTTTTTAATGTATTATCAAGTGAGCTAAGGGCCCCATTGTTGCATGTATCATCAAGTGAGCTTAGGGCCCCATTGTTGCATGTATCATCAAGTGAGCTAAGGGCCCCATTGTTTAATGTATCATCAAGTGAGCCAAGGGCCTCATAGATTCATGTATCATCAAGTGAGCTAAGGGCCTCATAGTTTCATATATCATCAAGTGAGCTAAGGGCCTCATAGTTTCATGTATCATCAAGTGAGCTAAGGGCCTCATAGTTTCATGTATGATTGAGTGAGCTCAGGGCCCGTTGTTGCATGTATCATCAAGTGAGCTCAGGGCCCTGCTGTTTCATGTATCATCAAATGAGCTAAGGGCCCCATTGTTTCATGTATCATCAAGTGAGCTAAGGGCCTCATAGTTTCATGTATCATCAAGTGAGCTAAGTGCCTCATAGTTTCATGTGTCATCAAATGAGCGAAGGGCCCCGCTGCTTCATGCATCATCAATTGAGCTAAGGGCCCCATTGTTTCATTTATCATCAAGTGAGCTAAGGGCCCCGTTTTTTCATGCATCATCAAGGGAGCTAAGGGTCTCATATTTTTATGTATCATCAAGTGATCTTAGGGCCCATTTGTTTCATGTTTCATCAAGTGAGCTAAGGGCCCCATGATTTCATTTATCATCAAGTGAGCTAAGGGCCTCATAGTTTCATGTATCATCAAGTGAGCTAAGGGCCCCATAGTTTGATGTATCATCAAGTGAGCTAAGGGCACTGCTGTTTCATGTATCATCAAGTGAGCTTAGGGCCCCATTGCTGCATGTATCATCAAGTGCGCTAAGGGCCTCATAGTTTCATGTATCATCAAGTGAGCTAAGAGCCCCATTGTTTCATGTATCATCAAGTGAGCTAACGGCCCCATAGTTTCATGTATCATCAAGTGAGCTAAGGGCCTCATAGTTTCATGTATGATTGAGTGAGCTTAGGGCCCCGTTGTTGCATGTATCATCAAGTGAGCTCAGGGCCCTGCTGTTTCATGTATCATCAATAGAGCTAAGGGCCCCATTGTTTCATGTATCATCAAGTGAGCTAAGGGCCTCATAGTTTCATGTATCATCAAGTGAGCTAAGTGCCTCATAGTTTCATGTATCATCAAGTGAGCTAAGGGCCCCGCTGTTTCATGTATCATCAATTGAGCTAAGGGCCCCATTGTTTCATGTATCATCAAGTGAGCTAAGGGCCCCACAGTTTTTAATGTATTATCAAGTGAGCTAAGGGCCCCATTGTTGCATGTATCATCAAGTGAGCTAAGTGCCTCATAGTTTCATGCATCAGCAAGTGAGCTAAGGGCCCCATTGTTTCATGTATCATCAAGTGAGCTAATGGCCCCATAGTTTCATGTATCATCAAGTGAGCTAAGGGCCCCTTTGTTTCATGTATCATCAATTGAGCTAAGGGCCCCATTGTTTCATTTATCAACAAGTGAGCTAAGGGCCTCATAGTTTCATGTATCATAAAGTGAGCTAAGGGCCCCATTGTTGCATGTATCATCAAGTGAGCTAAGTGCCTCATAGTTTCATGTATCATCAAGTGAGCTAAGGGCCTTATAGTTTCATATATCCTCAAGTGAGCTTAGGGGCCCATTGTTGCATGTATCATCAAGTGAGCTAAGGGCCCCATAGTTTCATGTATCATCAAGTGAGCTAATGGCCTCATAGTTTCATGTATCATCAAGTGAGCTTAGGGCCCCATTGTTTCATGTATCATCAAGTGAGCTTAGGGACCCATGGTTGCATGTATCATCAATTGACCTAAGGGCCCCGCTGTTTCATGTATCATCAAGTGAGCTAAGGGCCCCATTGTTTCATGTATCATCAAGTGAGCTAAGGGCCTCATAGTTTCATGTATCATCAAGTGAGCTAAGGGCACTGCTGTTTGATGTGTCATCAAGTGAGTTTAGGGCCCCATTGTTGCATGCATCATCAAGTGAGCTAAGGGCCGCGCTGTATCATGTATCATCAAGTGAGTTTAGTGCCCCATTGTTGCATGTATCATCAAGTGAGCTAAGGGCCCCATTGTTTCATGTATCATCAAATGAGCTAAGTGCCGCATTGTTTCATGTATCATCAAGTGAGCTAAGGGCCCCATAGTTTCATGTATAATCAAGTGAGCTAAGGGCCTCATAGTTTCATGTATCATCAAGTGAGCTAAGGGCCCCATAGTTTCATGTATCATCAAGTGAGCTTAGGGCCCCATTGTTTCATGTATCATCAAGTGAGCTAAGGGCCTCATAGTTTCATGTATGATTGAGTGAGCTTAGGGCCCGTTGGTGCATGTATCATCAAGTGAGATCAGGGCCCTGCTGTTTCATGTATCATCAATTGAGCTAAGGGCCCCATTGTTTCATGTATCATCAAGTGAGCTAAGTGCCTCATAGTTTCATGTATCATCAAGTGAGCTAAGGGCCCCGCTGTTTCATGTATCATCAATTGAGCTAAGGGCCCCATTGTTTCATGTATCATCAAGTGAGCTAAGGGCCCCACAGTTTTTAATGTATTATCAAGTGAGCTAAGGGCCCCATTGTTGCATGTATCATCAAGTGAGCTAAGTGCCTCATAGTTTCATGCATCATCAAGTGAGCTAAGGGCCCCATTGTTTCATGTATCATCAAGTGAGCTAAGGGCCCCATAGTTTCATGTATCATCAAGTGAGCTAAGGGCCCCTTTGTTTCATGTATCATCAATTGAGCTAAGGGCCCCATAGTTTCATTTATCATCAAGTGAGCTAAGGGCCTCATAGTTTCATGTATCATAAAGTGAGCTAAGGGCCCCATTGTTGCATGTATCATCAAGTGAGCTAAGTGCCTCATAGTTTCATGTATCATCAAGTGAGCTAAGGGCCTCATAGTTTCATATATCCTCAAGTGAGCTTAGGGGCCCATTGTTGCATGTATCATCAAGTGAGCTAATGGCCCCATAGTTTCATGTATCATCAAGTGAGCTAAGGGCCTCATAGTTTCATGTATCATCAAGTGAGCTAAGGGCCTCATAGTTTCATGTATCATCAAGTGAGCTTAGGGACCCATTGTTGCATGTATCATCAATTGAGCTAAGGGCCCCGCTGTTTCATGTATCATCAAGTGAGCTAAGGGCCCCATTGTTTCATGTATCAAATGAGCTAAGGGCCTCATAGTTTCATGTATCATCAAGTGAGCTAAGGGCACTGCTGTTTGATGTATCATCAAGGGAGCTAAGGGTCTCATATTTTTATGTATCATCAAGTGATCTTAGGGCCCATTTGTTTCATGTTTCATCAAGTGAGCTAAGGGCCCCATGATTTCATTTATCATCAAGTGAGCTAAGGGCCTCATAGTTTCATGTATCATCAAGTGAGCTAAGGGCCCCATAGTTTGATGTATCATCAAGTGAGCTAAGGGCACTGCTGTTTCATGTATCATCAAGTGAGCTTAGGGCCCCATTGCTGCATGTATCATCAAGTGCGCTAAGGGCCTCATAGTTTCATGTATCATCAAGTGAGCTAAGAGCCCCATTGTTTCATGTATCATCAAGTGAGCTAACGGCCCCATAGTTTCATGTATCATCAAGTGAGCTAAGGGCCTCATAGTTTCATGTATGATTGAGTGAGCTTAGGGCCCCGTTGTTGCATGTATCATCAAGTGAGCTCAGGGCCCTGCTGTTTCATGTATCATCAATAGAGCTAAGGGCCCCATTGTTTCATGTATCATCAAGTGAGCTAAGGGCCTCATAGTTTCATGTATCATCAAGTGAGCTAAGTGCCTCATAGTTTCATGTATCATCAAGTGAGCTAAGGGCCCCGCTGTTTCATGTATCATCAATTGAGCTAAGGGCCCCATTGTTTCATGTATCATCAAGTGAGCTAAGGGCCCCACAGTTTTTAATGTATTATCAAGTGAGCTAAGGGCCCCATTGTTGCATGTATCATCAAGTGAGCTAAGTGCCTCATAGTTTCATGCATCAGCAAGTGAGCTAAGGGCCCCATTGTTTCATGTATCATCAAGTGAGCTAATGGCCCCATAGTTTCATGTATCATCAAGTGAGCTAAGGGCCCCTTTGTTTCATGTATCATCAATTGAGCTAAGGGCCCCATTGTTTCATTTATCAACAAGTGAGCTAAGGGCCTCATAGTTTCATGTATCATAAAGTGAGCTAAGGGCCCCATTGTTGCATGTATCATCAAGTGAGCTAAGTGCCTCATAGTTTCATGTATCATCAAGTGAGCTAAGGGCCTCATAGTTTCATATATCCTCAAGTGAGCTTAGGGGCCCATTGTTGCATGTATCATCAAGTGAGCTAAGGGCCCCATAGTTTCATGTATCATCAAGTGAGCTAATGGCCTCATAGTTTCATGTATCATCAAGTGAGCTTAGGGCCCCATTGTTTCATGTATCATCAAGTGAGCTTAGGGACCCATGGTTGCATGTATCATCAATTGAGCTAAGGGCCCCGCTGTTTCATGTATCATCAAGTGAGCTAAGGGCCCCATTGTTTCATGTATCATCAAGTGAGCTAAGGGCCTCATAGTTTCATGTATCATCAAGTGAGCTAAGGGCACTGCTGTTTGATGTATCATCAAGTGAGTTTAGGGCCCCATTGTTGCATGCATCATCAAGTGAGCTAAGGGCCGCGCTGTATCATGTATCATCAAGTGAGTTTAGTGCCCCATTGTTGCATGTATCATCAAGTGAGCTAAGGGCCCCATTGTTTCATGTATCATCAAATGAGCTAAGTGCCGCATTGTTTCATGTATCATCAAGTGAGCTAAGGGCCCCATAGTTTCATGTATAATCAAGTGAGCTAAGGGCCTCATAGTTTCATGTATCATCAAGTGAGCTAAGGGCCCCATAGTTTCATGTATCATCAAGTGAGCTTAGGGCCCCATTGTTTCATGTATCATCAAGTGAGCTAAGGGCCTCATAGTTTCATGTATGATTGAGTGAGCTTAGGGCCCGTTGGTGCATGTATCATCAAGTGAGATCAGGGCCCTGCTGTTTCATGTATCATCAATTGAGCTAAGGGCCCCATTGTTTCATGTATCATCAAGTGAGCTAAGTGCCTCATAGTTTCATGTATCATCAAGTGAGCTAAGGGCCCCGCTGTTTCATGTATCATCAATTGAGCTAAGGGCCCCATTGTTTCATGTATCATCAAGTGAGCTAAGGGCCCCACAGTTTTTAATGTATTATCAAGTGAGCTAAGGGCCCCATTGTTAAATGTATCATCAAGTGAGCTAAGTGCCTCATAGTTTCATGCATCATCAAGTGAGCTAAGGGCCCCAATGTTTCATGTATCATCAAGTGAGCTAAGGGCCCCATAGTTTCATGTATCATCAAGTGAGCTAAGGGCCCCTTTGTTTCATGTATCATCAATTGAGCTAAGGGCCCCATAGTTTCATTTATCATCAAGTGAGCTAAGGGCCTCATAGTTTCATGTATCATAAAGTGAGCTAAGGGCCCCATTGTTGCATGTATCATCAAGTGAGCTAAGTGCCCCATAGTTTCATGTATCATCAAGTGAGCTAAGGGCCTCATAGTTTCATATATCCTCAAGTGAGCTTAGGGGCCCATTGTTGCATGTATCATCAAGTGAGCTAATGGCCCCATAGTTTCATGTATCATCAAGTGAGCTAAGGGCCTCATAGTTTCATGTATCATCAAGTGAGCTAAGGGCCTCATAGTTTCATGTATCATCAAGTGAGCTTAGGGACCCATTGTTGCATGTATCATCAATTGAGCTAAGGGCCCCGCTGTTTCATGTATCATCAAGTGAGCTAAGGGCCCCATTGTTTCATGTATCAAATGAGCTAAGGGCCTCATAGTTTCATGTATCATCAAGTGAGTTAAGGGCACTGCTGTTTGATGTATCATCAAGTGAGCTTAGGGCCCCATTGTTGCATGCATCATCAAGTGAGCTAAGGGCCGCGCTGTTTCATGTATCATCAAGTGAGCTAAGGGCTGCGCTGTTTCATGTATCATCAAGTGAGTTTAGTGCCCCATTATTGCATGTATCATCAAGTGAGCTTAGGGCCCCATTGTTGCATGTATCATCAAGTGAGCTAAGGGCCGCGCTATTTCATGTATCATCAAGTGAGCTAAGGGCCGCGCTGTTTCATGTATCATCAAGTGAGCTAAGGGCCGCGCTGTTTCATGTATCATCAAGTGAGCTTAGGGCCCCATTGTTGCATGTATCATCAAGTGAGCTAAGGGCCCCATTGTTGCATGTATCATCAAGTGAGCTAAGGGCCCCATTGTTTAATGTATCATCAAGTGAGCCAAGGGCCTGATAGTTTCATGTATCATCAAGTGAGCTAAGGGCCTCATAGTTTCATATATCATCAAGTGAGCTAAGGGCCTCATAGTTTCATGTATCATCAAGTGAGCTAAGCTCCTCATTGTTTCATGTATCATCAAGTGAGCTAAGGGCCATATAGTTTCATGTATCATCAAGTGAGCTAAGTGCCTCATAGTTTCATGTGTCATCAAGTGAGCGAAGGGCCCCGCTGTTTCATGTATCATCAATTGAGCAAAGGGCCCCATTGTTTCATGTATCATCAAGTGAGCTAAGGGCCCCGTTTTTTCATGCATCATCAAGGGAGCTAAGGGTCTCATATTATTATGTATCATCAAGTGATCTTAGGGCCCATTTGTTTCATGTATCATCAAGTGAGCTAAGGGCCCCATAATTTCATTTATCATCAAGTGAGCTAAGGGCCTCATAGTTTCATGTATCATCAAGTGAGCTAAGGGCCCCATAGTTTGATGTATCATCAAGTGAGCTAAGGGCACTGCTGTTTCATGTATCATCAAGTGAGCTTAGGGCCCCATTGCTGCATGTATCATCAAGTGCGCTAAGGGCCTCATAGTTTCATGTATCATCAAGTGAGCTAAGGGCCCCATTGTTTCATGTGTCATCAAGTGAGCTAACGGCCCCATAGTTTCATGTATCATCAAGTGAGCTAAGGGCCTCATAGTTTCATGTATGATTGAGTGAGCTTAGGGCCCCGTTGTTGCATGTATCATCAAGTGAGCTCAGGGCCCTGCTGTTTCATGTATCATCAATTGAGCTAAGGGCCCCATTGTTTCATGTATCATCAAGTGAGCTAAGGGCCTCATAGTTTCATGTATCATCAAGTGAGCTAAGTGTCTCATAGTTTCATGTATCATCAAGTGAGCTAAGGGCCCCGCTGTTTCATGTATCATCAATTGAGCTAAGAGCCCCATTGTTTCATGTATCATCAAGTGAGCTAAGGGCCCCACAGTTTTTAATGTATTATCAAGTGAGCTAAGGGCCCCATTGTTGCATGTATCATCAAGTGAGCTAAGTGCCTCATAGTTTCATGCATCATCAAGTGAGCTAAGGGCCCCATTGTTTCATGTATCATCAAGTGAGCTAAGGGCCCCATAGTTTCATGTATCATCAAGTGAGCTAAGGGCCCCTTTGTTTCATGTATCATCAATTGAGCTGAGGGCCCCATTGTTTCATTTATCATCAAGTGAGCTAAGGGCCTCATAGTTTCATGTATCATAAAGTGAGCTAAGGGCCCCATTGTTGCATGTATCATCAAGTGAGCTAAGGGCCCCATAGTTTCATGTATCATCAAGTGAGCTAAGGGCCTCATAGTTTCATGTATCATCAAGTGAGCTTAGGGCCCCATTGTTTCATGTATCATCAAGTGAGCTTAGGGACCCATTGTTGCATGTATCATCAATTGAGCTAAGGGCCCCGCTGTTTCATGTATCATCAAGTGAGCTAAGGGCCCCATTGTTTCATGTATCATCAAGTGAGCTAAGGGCACTGCTGTTTGATGTATCATCAAGTGAGTTTAGGGCCCCATTGTTGCATGCATCATCAAGTGAGCTAAGGGCCGCGCTGTATCATGTATCATCAAGTGAGCTAAGGGCCCCATTGTTTCATGTATCATCAAATGAGCTAAGTGCCGCATCGTTTCATGTATCATCAAGTGAGCTAAGGGCCCCATAGTTTCATGTATAATCAAGTGAGCTAAGGGCCTCATAGTTTCATGTATCATCAAGTGAGCTAAGGGCCCCATAGTTTCATGTATCATCAAGTGAGCTTAGGGCCCCATTGTTTCATGTATCATCAAATGAGCCAAGGGCCCCATTGTTTCATGTATCATCAAGTGAGCTAAGGGCCCCATAGTTTCATGTATCATCAAGTGAGCTAAGGGCCTCATAGTTTCATGTATGATTGAGTGAGCTTAGGGCCCCGTTGGTGCATGTATCATCAAGTGAGCTCAGGGCCCTGCTGTTTCATGTATCATCAATTGAGCTAAGGGCCCCATTGTTTCATGTATCATCAAGTGAGCTAAGTGCCTCATAGTTTCATGTATCATCAAGTGAGCTAAGGGCCCCGCTGTTTCATGTATCATCAATTGAGCTAAGGGCCCCATTGTTTCATGTATCATCAAGTGAGCTAAGGGCCCCACAGTTTTTAATGTATTATCAAGTGAGCTAAGGGCCCCATTGTTGCATGTATCATCAAGTGAGCTAAGTGCCTCATAGTTTCATGCATCATCAAGTAAGCTAAGGGCCCCATTGTTTCATGTATCATCAAGTGAGCTAAGGGCCCCATAGTTTCATGTATCATCAAGTGAGCTAAGGGCCCCTTTGTTTCATGTATCATCAATTGAGCTAAGGGCCCCATAGTTTCATTTATCATCAAGTGAGCTAAGGGCCTCATAGTTTCATGTATCATAAAGTGAGCTAAGGGCCCCATTGTTGCATGTATCATCAAGTGAGCTAAGTGCCTCATAGTTTCATGTATCATCAAGTGAGCTAAGAGCCTCATAGTTTCATATATCCTCAAGTGAGCTTAGGGGCCCATTGTTGCATGTATCATCAAGTGAGCTAATGGCCCCATACTTTCATGTATCATCAAGTGAGCTAAGGGCCTCATAGTTTCATGTATCATCAAGTGAGCTAAGGGCCTCATAGTTTCATGTATCATCAAGTGAGCTTAGGGACCCATTGTTGCATGTATCATCAATTGAGCTAAGGGCCCCGCTGTTTCATGTATCATCAAGTGAGCTAAGGGCCCCATTGTTTCATGTATCAAATGAGCTAAGGGCCTCATAGTTTCATGTATCATCAAGTGAGCTAAGGGCACTGCTGTTTGATGTATCATCAAGTGAGCTTAGGGCCCCATTGTTGCATGCATCATCAAGTGAGCTAAGGGCCGCGCTGTTTCATGTATCATCAAGTGAGCTAAGGGCTGCGCTGTTTCATGTATCATCTAGTGAGTTTAGTGCCCCATTATTGCATGTATCATCAAGTGAGCTTAGGGCCCCATTGTTGCATGTATCATCAAGTGAGCTAAGGGCCGCGCTGTTTCATGTATCATCAAGTGAGCTAAGGGCCGCGCTGTTTCATGTATCATCAAGTGAGCTAAGGGCCGCGCTGTTTCATGTATCATCAAGTGAGCTTAGGGCCACATTGTTGCATGTATCATCAAGTGAGCTAAGGGCCCCATTGTTGCATGTATCATCAAGTGAGCTAAGGGCCCCATTGTTTAATGTATCATCAAGTGAGCCAAGGGCCTGATAGTTTCATGTATCATCAAGTGAGCTAAGGGCCTCATAGTTTCATATATCATCAAGTGAGCTAAGGGCCTCATAGTTTCATGTATCATCAAGTGAGCTAAGCTCCTCATTGTTTCATGTATCATCAAGTGAGCTAAGGGCCATATAGTTTCATGTATCATCAAGTGAGCTAAGTGCCTCATAGTTTCATGTGTCATCAAGTGAAAGAAGGGCCCCGCTGTTTCATGTATCATCAATTGAGCTAAGGGCCCCATTGTTTCATGTATCATCAAGTGAGCTAAGGGCCCCGTTTTTTCATGCATCATCAAGGGAGCTAAGGGTCTCATATTTTTATGTATCATCAAGAGATCTTAGGGCCCATTTGTTTCATGTATCATCAAGTGAGCTAAGGGCCCCATAATTTCATTTATCATCACGTGAGCTAAGGGCCTCATAGTTTCATGTATCATCAAGTGAGCTAAGGGCCCCATAGTTTGATGTATCATCAAGTGAGCTAAGGGCACTGCTGTTTCATGTATCATCAAGTGAGCTTAGGGCCCCATTGCTGCATGTATCATCAAGTGCGCTAAGGGCCTCATAGTTTCATGTATCATCAAGTGAGCTAAGGGCCCCATTGTTTCATGTATCATCAAGTGAGCTAACGGCCCCATAGTTTCATGTATCATCAAGTGAGCTAAGGGCCTCATAGTTTCATGTATGATTGAGTGAGCTTAGGGCCCCGTTGTTGCATGTATCATCAAGTGAGCTCAGGGCCCTGCTGTTTCATGTATCATCAATTGAGCTAAGGGCCCCATTGTTTCATGTATCATCAAGTGAGCTAAGGGCCTCATAGTTTCATGTATCATCAAGTGAGCTAAGTGTCTCATAGTTTCATGTATCATCAAGTGAGCTAAGGGCCCCGCTGTTTCATGTATCATCAATTGAGCTAAGAGCCCCATTGTTTCATGCATCATCAAGTGAGCTAAGGGCCCCACAGTTTTTAATGTATTATCAAGTGAGCTAAGGGCCGCATTGTTGCATGTATCATCAAGTGAGCTAAGTGCCTCATAGTTTCATGCATCATCAAGTGAGCTAAGGGCCCCATTGTTTCATGTATCATCAAGTGAGCTAAGGGCCCCATAGTTTCATGTATCATCAAGTGAGCTAAGGGCCCCTTTGTTTCATGTATCATCAATTGAGCTGAGGGCCCCATTGTTTCATTTATCATCAAGTGAGCTAAGGGCCTCATAGTTTCATGTATCATAAAGTGAGCTAAGGGCCCCATTGTTGCATGTATCATCAAGTGAGCTAAGGGCCCCATAGTTTCATGTATCACCAAGTGAGCTAAGGGCCTCATAGTTTCATGTATCATCAAGTGAGCTTAGGGCCCCATTGTTTCATGTATCATCAAGTGAGCTTAGGGACCCATTGTTGCATGTATCATCAATTGAGCTAAGGGCCCCGCTGTTTCATGTATCATCAAGTGAGCTAAGGGCCCCATTGGTTCATGTATCATCAATTGAGCTAAGGGCCTCATAGTTTCATGTATCATCAAGTGAGCTAAGGGCACTGCTGTTTGATGTATCATCAAGTGAGTTTAGGGCCCCATTGTTGCATGCATCATAAAGTGAGCTAAGGGCCGCACTGTATCATGTATCATCAAGTGAGCTTTAGTGCCCCATAGTTTCATGTATAATCAAGTGAGCTAAGGGCCTCATAGTTTCATGTATCATCAAGTGAGCTAAGGGCCCCATAGTTTCATGTATCATCAAGTGAGCTTAGGGCCCCATAGTTTCATGTATCATCAAGTGAGCTAAGGGTACTGCTGTTTCATGTATCATCAAGTGAGCTTAGGGCCCCGTTGTCTCATGTATCATCAAGTGAGCTAAGGGCACTGCTGTTTCATGTATCATCAAGTGAGCTTAGGGCCCCATTGTTGCATGTATTATCAAGTGAGCTAAGGTCCGCACTGTTTCATGTATCATCAAGTGAGTTTAAGGGCCCCATAGTTTCATGTATCATCAAGTGAGCTAAGGGCCCCATAGTTTCATGTATCATCAAGTGAGCTAAGGGCACTGCTGTTTCATGTATTATCAAGTGAGCTTAGGGCCCCATTGTTTCATGTATCATCAAATGAGCTAAGGGCCCCATTGTTTCATGTATCATCAAGTGAGCTAAGGGCCCCATAGTTTTATGTATCATCAAGTGAGCTAATGGCTTCATAGTTTCATGTATCATAAAGTGAGCTAAGGGCCCCATAGTTTCATGTATCATCAAGTGAGCTAAGGGCCCCTTTATTTCATGTATCATCAAGTGATCTTAGGGTCTCATAGTTTCATGTATCATCAAGTGAGCTAAGGGCCTCAAAGTTTCATGTATCATCAAGTGAGCTAAGGGCCCCATAGTTTCATGTATCATCAAGTGAGCTAAGGGCCCCTTTGTTTCATGTATCATCAATTGAGCTAAGGGCCCCATAGTTTCATTTATCATCAAGTGAGCTAAGGGCCTCATAGTTTCATGTATCATAAAGTGAGCTAAGGGCCCCATTGTTGCATGTATCATCAAGTGAGCTAAGTGCCTCATAGTTTCATGTATCATCAAGTGAGCTAAGGGCCTCATAGTTTCATATATCCTCAAGTGAGCTTAGGGGCCCATTGTTGCATGTATCATCAAGTGAGCTAATGGCCCCATAGTTTCATGTATCATCAAGTGAGCTAAGGGCCTCATAGTTTCATGTATCATCAAGTGAGCTAAGGGCCTCATAGTTTCATGTATCATCAAGTGAGCTTAGGGACCCATTGTTGCATGTATCATCAATTGAGCTAAGGGCCCCGCTGTTTCATGTATCATCAAGTGAGCTAAGGGCCCCATTGTTTCATGTATCAAATGAGCTAAGGGCCTCATAGTTTCATGTATCATCAAGTGAGCTAAGGGCACTGCTGTTTGATGTATCATCAAGGGAGCTAAGGGTCTCATATTTTTATGTATCATCAAGTGATCTTAGGGCCCATTTGTTTCATGTTTCATCAAGTGAGCTAAGGGCCCCATGATTTCATTTATCATCAAGTGAGCTAAGGGCCTCATAGTTTCATGTATCATCAAGTGAGCTAAGGGCCCCATAGTTTGATGTATCATCAAGTGAGCTAAGGGCACTGCTGTTTCATGTATCATCAAGTGAGCTTAGGGCCCCATTGCTGCATGTATCATCAAGTGCGCTAAGGGCCTCATAGTTTCATGTATCATCAAGTGAGCTAAGAGCCCCATTGTTTCATGTATCATCAAGTGAGCTAACGGCCCCATAGTTTCATGTATCATCAAGTGAGCTAAGGGCCTCATAGTTTCATGTATGATTGAGTGAGCTTAGGGCCCCGTTGTTGCATGTATCATCAAGTGAGCTCAGGGCCCTGCTGTTTCATGTATCATCAATAGAGCTAAGGGCCCCATTGTTTCATGTATCATCAAGTGAGCTAAGGGCCTCATAGTTTCATGTATCATCAAGTGAGCTAAGTGCCTCATAGTTTCATGTATCATCAAGTGAGCTAAGGGCCCCGCTGTTTCATGTATCATCAATTGAGCTAAGGGCCCCATTGTTTCATGTATCATCAAGTGAGCTAAGGGCCCCACAGTTTTTAATGTATTATCAAGTGAGCTAAGGGCCCCATTGTTGCATGTATCATCAAGTGAGCTAAGTGCCTCATAGTTTCATGCATCAGCAAGTGAGCTAAGGGCCCCATTGTTTCATGTATCATCAAGTGAGCTAATGGCCCCATAGTTTCATGTATCATCAAGTGAGCTAAGGGCCCCTTTGTTTCATGTATCATCAATTGAGCTAAGGGCCCCATTGTTTCATTTATCAACAAGTGAGCTAAGGGCCTCATAGTTTCATGTATCATAAAGTGAGCTAAGGGCCCCATTGTTGCATGTATCATCAAGTGAGCTAAGTGCCTCATAGTTTCATGTATCATCAAGTGAGCTAAGGGCCTCATAGTTTCATATATCCTCAAGTGAGCTTAGGGGCCCATTGTTGCATGTATCATCAAGTGAGCTAAGGGCCCCATAGTTTCATGTATCATCAAGTGAGCTAATGGCCTCATAGTTTCATGTATCATCAAGTGAGCTTAGGGCCCCATTGTTTCATGTATCATCAAGTGAGCTTAGGGACCCATGGTTGCATGTATCATCAATTGAGCTAAGGGCCCCGCTGTTTCATGTATCATCAAGTGAGCTAAGGGCCCCATTGTTTCATGTATCATCAAGTGAGCTAAGGGCCTCATAGTTTCATGTATCATCAAGTGAGCTAAGGGCACTGCTGTTTGATGTATCATCAAGTGAGTTTAGGGCCCCATTGTTGCATGCATCATCAAGTGAGCTAAGGGCCGCGCTGTATCATGTATCATCAAGTGAGTTTAGTGCCCCATTGTTGCATGTATCATCAAGTGAGCTAAGGGCCCCATTGTTTCATGTATCATCAAATGAGCTAAGTGCCGCATTGTTTCATGTATCATCAAGTGAGCTAAGGGCCCCATAGTTTCATGTATAATCAAGTGAGCTAAGGGCCTCATAGTTTCATGTATCATCAAGTGAGCTAAGGGCCCCATAGTTTCATGTATCATCAAGTGAGCTTAGGGCCCCATTGTTTCATGTATCATCAAGTGAGCTAAGGGCCTCATAGTTTCATGTATGATTGAGTGAGCTTAGGGCCCGTTGGTGCATGTATCATCAAGTGAGATCAGGGCCCTGCTGTTTCATGTATCATCAATTGAGCTAAGGGCCCCATTGTTTCATGTATCATCAAGTGAGCTAAGTGCCTCATAGTTTCATGTATCATCAAGTGAGCTAAGGGCCCCGCTGTTTCATGTATCATCAATTGAGCTAAGGGCCCCATTGTTTCATGTATCATCAAGTGAGCTAAGGGCCCCACAGTTTTTAATGTATTATCAAGTGAGCTAAGGGCCCCATTGTTAAATGTATCATCAAGTGAGCTAAGTGCCTCATAGTTTCATGCATCATCAAGTGAGCTAAGGGCCCCAATGTTTCATGTATCATCAAGTGAGCTAAGGGCCCCATAGTTTCATGTATCATCAAGTGAGCTAAGGGCCCCTTTGTTTCATGTATCATCAATTGAGCTAAGGGCCCCATAGTTTCATTTATCATCAAGTGAGCTAAGGGCCTCATAGTTTCATGTATCATAAAGTGAGCTAAGGGCCCCATTGTTGCATGTATCATCAAGTGAGCTAAGTGCCCCATAGTTTCATGTATCATCAAGTGAGCTAAGGGCCTCATAGTTTCATATATCCTCAAGTGAGCTTAGGGGCCCATTGTTGCATGTATCATCAAGTGAGCTAATGGCCCCATAGTTTCATGTATCATCAAGTGAGCTAAGGGCCTCATAGTTTCATGTATCATCAAGTGAGCTAAGGGCCTCATAGTTTCATGTATCATCAAGTGAGCTTAGGGACCCATTGTTGCATGTATCATCAATTGAGCTAAGGGCCCCGCTGTTTCATGTATCATCAAGTGAGCTAAGGGCCCCATTGTTTCATGTATCAAATGAGCTAAGGGCCTCATAGTTTCATGTATCATCAAGTGAGTTAAGGGCACTGCTGTTTGATGTATCATCAAGTGAGCTTAGGGCCCCATTGTTGCATGCATCATCAAGTGAGCTAAGGGCCACGCTGTTTCATGTATCATCAAGTGAGCTAAGGGCTGCGCTGTTTCATGTATCATCAAGTGAGTTTAGTGCCCCATTATTGCATGTATCATCAAGTGAGCTTAGGGCCCCATTGTTGCATGTATCATCAAGTGAGCTAAGGGCCGCGCTATTTCATGTATCATCAAGTGAGCTAAGGGCCGCGCTGTTTCATGTATCATCAAGTGAGCTAAGGGCCGCGCTGTTTCATGTATCATCAAGTGAGCTTAGGGCCCCATTGTTGCATGTATCATCAAGTGAGCTAAGGGCCCCATTGTTGCATGTATCATCAAGTGAGCTAAGGGCCCCATTGTTTAATGTATCATCAAGTGAGCCAAGGGCCTGATAGTTTCATGTATCATCAAGTGAGCTAAGGGCCTCATAGTTTCATATATCATCAAGTGAGCTAAGGGCCTCATAGTTTCATGTATCATCAAGTGAGCTAAGCTCCTCATTGTTTCATGTATCATCAAGTGAGCTAAGGGCCATATAGTTTCATGTATCATCAAGTGAGCTAAGTGCCTCATAGTTTCATGTGTCATCAAGTGAGCGAAGGGCCCCGCTGTTTCATGTATCATCAATTGAGCAAAGGGCCCCATTGTTTCATGTATCATCAAGTGAGCTAAGGGCCCCGTTTTTTCATGCATCATCAAGGGAGCTAAGGGTCTCATATTATTATGTATCATCAAGTGATCTTAGGGCCCATTTGTTTCATGTATCATCAAGTGAGCTAAGGGCCCCATAATTTCATTTATCATCAAGTGAGCTAAGGGCCTCATAGTTTCATGTATCATCAAGTGAGCTAAGGGCCCCATAGTTTGATGTATCATCAAGTGAGCTAAGGGCACTGCTGTTTCATGTATCATCAAGTGAGCTTAGGGCCCCATTGCTGCATGTATCATCAAGTGCGCTAAGGGCCTCATAGTTTCATGTATCATCAAGTGAGCTAAGGGCCCCATTGTTTCATGTGTCATCAAGTGAGCTAACGGCCCCATAGTTTCATGTATCATCAAGTGAGCTAAGGGCCTCATAGTTTCATGTATGATTGAGTGAGCTTAGGGCCCCGTTGTTGCATGTATCATCAAGTGAGCTCAGGGCCCTGCTGTTTCATGTATCATCAATTGAGCTAAGGGCCCCATTGTTTCATGTATCATCAAGTGAGCTAAGGGCCTCATAGTTTCATGTATCATCAAGTGAGCTAAGTGTCTCATAGTTTCATGTATCATCAAGTGAGCTAAGGGCCCCGCTGTTTCATGTATCATCAATTGAGCTAAGAGCCCCATTGTTTCATGTATCATCAAGTGAGCTAAGGGCCCCACAGTTTTTAATGTATTATCAAGTGAGCTAAGGGCCCCATTGTTGCATGTATCATCAAGTGAGCTAAGTGCCTCATAGTTTCATGCATCATCAAGTGAGCTAAGGGCCCCATTGTTTCATGTATCATCAAGTGAGCTAAGGGCCCCATAGTTTCATGTATCATCAAGTGAGCTAAGGGCCCCTTTGTTTCATGTATCATCAATTGAGCTGAGGGCCCCATTGTTTCATTTATCATCAAGTGAGCTAAGGGCCTCATAGTTTCATGTATCATAAAGTGAGCTAAGGGCCCCATTGTTGCATGTATCATCAAGTGAGCTAAGGGCCCCATAGTTTCATGTATCATCAAGTGAGCTAAGGGCCTCATAGTTTCATGTATCATCAAGTGAGCTTAGGGCCCCATTGTTTCATGTATCATCAAGTGAGCTTAGGGACCCATTGTTGCATGTATCATCAATTGAGCTAAGGGCCCCGCTGTTTCATGTATCATCAAGTGAGCTAAGGGCCCCATTGTTTCATGTATCATCAAGTGAGCTAAGGGCACTGCTGTTTGATGTATCATCAAGTGAGTTTAGGGCCCCATTGTTGCATGCATCATCAAGTGAGCTAAGGGCCGCGCTGTATCATGTATCATCAAGTGAGCTAAGGGCCCCATTGTTTCATGTATCATCAAATGAGCTAAGTGCCGCATCGTTTCATGTATCATCAAGTGAGCTAAGGGCCCCATAGTTTCATGTATAATCAAGTGAGCTAAGGGCCTCATAGCTAAGGGCCCCATAGTTTCATGTATAATCAAGTGAGCTAAGGGCCTCATAGTTTCATGTATCATCAAGTGAGCTAAGGGCCCCATAGTTTCATGTATCATCAAGTGAGCTTAGGGCCCCATTGTTTCATGTATCATCAAATGAGCCAAGGGCCCCATTGTTTCATGTATCATCAAGTGAGCTAAGGGCCCCATAGTTTCATGTATCATCAAGTGAGCTAAGGGCCTCATAGTTTCATGTATGATTGAGTGAGCTTAGGGCCCCGTTGGTGCATGTATCATCAAGTGAGCTCAGGGCCCTGCTGTTTCATGTATCATCAATTGAGCTAAGGGCCCCATTGTTTCATGTATCATCAAGTGAGCTAAGTGCCTCATAGTTTCATGTATCATCAAGTGAGCTAAGGGCCCCACAGTTTTTAATGTATTATCAAGTGAGCTAAGGGCCCCATTGTTGCATGTATCATCAAGTGAGCTAAGTGCCTCATAGTTTCATGCATCATCAAGTAAGCTAAGGGCCCCATTGTTTCATGTATCATCAAGTGAGCTAAGGGCCCCATAGTTTCATGTATCATCAAGTGAGCTAAGGGCCCCTTTGTTTCATGTATCATCAATTGAGCTAAGGGCCCCATAGTTTCATTTATCATCAAGTGAGCTAAGGGCCTCATAGTTTCATGTATCATAAAGTGAGCTAAGGGCCCCATTGTTGCATGTATCATCAAGTGAGCTAAGTGCCTCATAGTTTCATGTATCATCAAGTGAGCTAAGAGCCTCATAGTTTCATATATCCTCAAGTGAGCTTAGGGGCCCATTGTTGCATGTATCATCAAGTGAGCTAATGGCCCCATACTTTCATGTATCATCAAGTGAGCTAAGGGCCTCATAGTTTCATGTATCATCAAGTGAGCTAAGGGCCTCATAGTTTCATGTATCATCAAGTGAGCTTAGGGACCCATTGTTGCATGTATCATCAATTGAGCTAAGGGCCCCGCTGTTTCATGTATCATCAAGTGAGCTAAGGGCCCCATTGTTTCATGTATCAAATGAGCTAAGGGCCTCATAGTTCCATGTATCATCAAGTGAGCTAAGGGCACTGCTGTTTGATGTATCATCAAGTGAGCTTAGGGCCCCATTGTTGCATGCATCATCAAGTGAGCTAAGGGCCGCGCTGTTTCATGTATCATCAAGTGAGCTAAGGGCTGCGCTGTTTCATGTATCATCTAGTGAGTTTAGTGCCCCATTATTGCATGTATCATCAAGTGAGCTTAGGGCCCCATTGTTGCATGTATCATCAAGTGAGCTAAGGGCCGCGCTGTTTCATGTATCATCAAGTGAGCTAAGGGCCGCGCTGTTTCATGTATCATCAAGTGAGCTAAGGGCCGCGCTGTTTCATGTATCATCAAGTGAGCTTAGGGCCACATTGTTGCATGTATCATCAAGTGAGCTAAGGGCCCCATTGTTGCATGTATCATCAAGTGAGCTAAGGGCCCCATTGTTTAATGTATCATCAAGTGAGCCAAGGGCCTGATAGTTTCATGTATCATCAAGTGAGCTAAGGGCCTCATAGTTTCATATATCATCAAGTGAGCTAAGGGCCTCATAGTTTCATGTATCATCAAGTGAGCTAAGCTCCTCATTGTTTCATGTATCATCAAGTGAGCTAAGGGCCATATAGTTTCATGTATCATCAAGTGAGCTAAGTGCCTCATAGTTTCATGTGTCATCAAGTGAGCGAAGGGCCCCGCTGTTTCATGTATCATCAATTGAGCTAAGGGCCCCATTGTTTCATGTATCATCAAGTGAGCTAAGGGCCCCGTTTTTTCATGCATCATCAAGGGAGCTAAGGGTCTCATATTTTTATGTATCATCAAGAGATCTTAGGGCCCATTTGTTTCATGTATCATCAAGTGAGCTAAGGGCCCCATAATTTCATTTATCATCACGTGAGCTAAGGGCCTCATAGTTTCATGTATCATCAAGTGAGCTAAGGGCCCCATAGTTTGATGTATCATCAAGTGAGCTAAGGGCACTGCTGTTTCATGTATCATCAAGTGAGCTTAGGGCCCCATTGCTGCATGTATCATCAAGTGCGCTAAGGGCCTCATAGTTTCATGTATCATCAAGTGAGCTAAGGGCCCCATTGTTTCATGTATCATCAAGTGAGCTAACGGCCCCATAGTTTCATGTATCATCAAGTGAGCTAAGGGCCTCATAGTTTCATGTATGATTGAGTGAGCTTAGGGCCCCGTTGTTGCATGTATCATCAAGTGAGCTCAGGGCCCTGCTGTTTCATGTATCATCAATTGAGCTAAGGGCCCCATTGTTTCATGTATCATCAAGTGAGCTAAGGGCCTCATAGTTTCATGTATCATCAAGTGAGCTAAGTGTCTCATAGTTTCATGTATCATCAAGTGAGCTAAGGGCCCCGCTGTTTCATGTATCATCAATTGAGCTAAGAGCCCCATTGTTTCATGCATCATCAAGTGAGCTAAGGGCCCCACAGTTTTTAATGTATTATCAAGTGAGCTAAGGGCCGCATTGTTGCATGTATCATCAAGTGAGCTAAGTGCCTCATAGTTTCATGCATCATCAAGTGAGCTAAGGGCCCCATTGTTTCATGTATCATCAAGTGAGCTAAGGGCCCCATAGTTTCATGTATCATCAAGTGAGCTAAGGGCCCCTTTGTTTCATGTATCATCAATTGAGCTGAGGGCCCCATTGTTTCATTTATCATCAAGTGAGCTAAGGGCCTCATAGTTTCATGTATCATAAAGTGAGCTAAGGGCCCCATTGTTGCATGTATCATCAAGTGAGCTAAGGGCCCCATAGTTTCATGTATCACCAAGTGAGCTAAGGGCCTCATAGTTTCATGTATCATCAAGTGAGCTTAGGGCCCCATTGTTTCATGTATCATCAAGTGAGCTTAGGGACCCATTGTTGCATGTATCATCAATTGAGCTAAGGGCCCCGCTGTTTCATGTATCATCAAGTGAGCTAAGGGCCCCATTGGTTCATGTATCATCAATTGAGCTAAGGGCCTCATAGTTTCATGTATCATCAAGTGAGCTAAGGGCACTGCTGTTTGATGTATCATCAAGTGAGTTTAGGGCCCCATTGTTGCATGCATCATAAAGTGAGCTAAGGGCCGCACTGTATCATGTATCATCAAGTGAGCTTTAGTGCCCCATAGTTTCATGTATAATCAAGTGAGCTAAGGGCCTCATAGTTTCATGTATCATCAAGTGAGCTAAGGGCCCCATAGTTTCATGTATCATCAAGTGAGCTTAGGGCCCCATAGTTTCATGTATCATCAAGTGAGCTAAGGGTACTGCTGTTTCATGTATCATCAAGTGAGCTTAGGGCCCCGTTGTCTCATGTATCATCAAGTGAGCTAAGGGCACTGCTGTTTCATGTATCATCAAGTGAGCTTAGGGCCCCATTGTTGCATGTATTATCAAGTGAGCTAAGGTCCGCACTGTTTCATGTATCATCAAGTGAGTTTAAGGGCCCCATAGTTTCATGTATCATCAAGTGAGCTAAGGGCCCCATAGTTTCATGTATCATCAAGTGAGCTAAGGGCACTGCTGTTTCATGTATTATCAAGTGAGCTTAGGGCCCCATTGTTTCATGTATCATCAAATGAGCTAAGGGCCCCATTGTTTCATGTATCATCAAGTGAGCTAAGGGCCCCATAGTTTTATGTATCATCAAGTGAGCTAATGGCTTCATAGTTTCATGTATCATAAAGTGAGCTAAGGGCCCCATAGTTTCATGTATCATCAAGTGAGCTAAGGGCCCCTTTATTTCATGTATCATCAAGTGATCTTAGGGTCTCATAGTTTCATGTATCATCAAGTGAGCTAAGGGCCTCAAAGTTTCATGTATCATCAAGTGAGCTAAGGGCCCCATAGTTTCATGTATCATCAAGTGAGCTAAGGGCCTCAAAGTTTCATGTATCATCAAGTGAGCTAACGGCCCCATAGTTTCATGTATCATCAAGTGAGCTTAGGGCCCCATTGTTGCATGTATCATCAAGTGAGCTAAGGTCCGCACTGTTTCATGTATCATCAAGTGAGTTTAAGGGCCCCATAGTTTCATGTATCATCAAGTGAGCTAAGGGCCCCATAGTTTCATGTATCATCAAGTGAGCTAAGGGCACTGCTGTTTCATGTATTATCACGTGAGCTTAGGGCCCCATTGTTTCATGTATCATCAAATGAGCTAAGGGCCCCATTGTTTCATGTATCATCAAGTGAGCTAAGGGCCCCATAGTTTTATGTATCATCAAGTGAGCTAATGGCTTCATTGTTGCATGTATCATCAAGTGAGCTAAGGGCCCTGCTGTTTCATGTATCATCAAGTGAGCTAAGGGCCCCATTTTTTCATGCATCATCAAGTGAGCTAAGGGTCTCATAGTTTCATGTATCATCAAGTGAGCTAAGGGCCTCAAAGTTTCATGTATCATCAAGTGAGCTAAGGGCCCCATAGTTTCATGTATCATCAAGTGAGCTAAGGGCCTCAAAGTTTCATGTATCATCAAGTGAGCTAACGGCCCCATAGTTTCATGTATCATCAAGTGAGCTAAGGGCCCCTTTTGTTTCATGTATCATCAAGTGAGCTTAGGGCCCCACTGTTGCATGTATCATCAAGTGAGCTAAGGGCTTGCTGTTTCATGTATCATCAAGTGAGTTACGGGCCCCATTGTTTCATGCATCATCAAGTGAGCTAAGGGCCTCATAGTTTCATGTATCATCAAGCGAGCTTAGGGCCCCACTGTTGCATGTATCATCAAGTGAGCTAAGGGCCCGCTGTTTCATATATCATCAAGTGAGTTAAGGGCCTCATAATTTCATGTATCATCAAGTGAGCTAAGGGCATTGCTGTTTCATGTATCATCAAGTGAGCTAAGGGCACAATAGTTTCATGTATCATCAAGTGAACTAAAGGCCCCTTTGTTTCATGTATCATCAAGTGAGCTGAGGGCCCCATAGTTTCATGTATCATCAAGTGATCTAAGGACACCATAATTTCATGTATCATCAAGTGAGCTAAGTGCCCCATAGTTTCATGTATCATCAAGTGAGCTAAGGGCCTCAAAGTTTCATGTATCATCAAGTGAGCTAAGGGCCCCATAGTTTCATGTATCATCAAGTGAGCTAAGGGCCCCTTTGTTTCATGTATCATCAAGTGAGCTTAGGGCCCCACTGTTGCATGTATCATCAAGTGAGCTAAGGGCTTGCTGTTTCATGTATCATCAAGTGAGCTACGGGCCCCATTGTTTCATGCATCATCAAGTGAGCTAAGGGCCTCATAGTTTCATGTATCATCAAGCGAGCTTAGGGCCCCACTGTTGCATGTATCATCAAGTGAGCTAAGGGCCCGCTGTTTCATATATCATCAAGTGAGTTAAGGGCCTCATAATTTCATGTATCATCAAGTGAGCTAAGGGCATTGCTGTTTCATGTATCATCAAGTGAGCTAAGGGGACAATAGTTTCATGTATCATCAAGTGAGCTAAAGGCCCCTTTGTTTCATGTATCATCAAGTGAGCTTAGGGCTCCATTGTTGCCTGTATCATCAAGTGAGCTAAGGGCACTGCTGTTTCATGTATCATCAATTGAGCTAAGGGCCCTGCTGTTACATGTATCATCAAGTGAGCTAAGGGCCCCAGAGATTCATGTATCATCAAGTGAGCTAAGGGCCTCATAGTTTCATGTATCCTCAAGTGAGCTTAGGGGCCAATTGTTGCATGTATCATCAAGGGAGCTAAGGGCCCCATAGTTTCATGTATCATCAAGTGAGCTAAGGACCTCATAGTTTCATGTATCATCAAGTGAGCTTAGGGCCCCGTAGTTTTATGTATCATCAAGTGAGCTAAGGGCCCCATTGTTTCATGTATCATCAAGTGAGCTTAGGGACCCTTTGTTGCATGTATCATCAAGTGAGCTAAGGGCCTCATAGGTTCATGTATCATCAAGTGAGCTAAGGGCACTGCTGTTTCATGTATCATCAAGTGAGCTTAGGGCCCCATTGTTGCATGTATCATCAAGTGAGCTAAGGTCCGCACTGTTTCATGTATCATCAAGTGAGTTTAGGGCCCCATTGTTGCATGTATCATCAAGTGAGCTAAGGGCCTCATAGTTTCATGTATCATCAAGTGAGCTAAGGGCCCCATAGTTTCATGTATCATCAAGTGAGCTAAGGGCCTCATAGTTTCATGTATCATCAAGTGAGCTTAAGGGCCCCATAGTTTCATGTATCATCAAGTGAGCTAAGAATCCGTTAGTTTCATGTATCATCAAGTGAGCTAAGGGCCCCTTTGTTTCATGTATCATCAAGTGAGCTTAGGGACCCATTGTTGCATGTATCATCAAGTGAGCTAAGGGCCCCGCTGTTTCATGTATCATCAAGTGAGCTAAGGGCCCCATTTGTTTATGCATCAACAAGTGAGCTAAGGGCCTCATAGTTTCATGTATCATCAAGTGAGCTTAGGACCCCATTGTTTCATGCATCATCAAGTGAGCTAAGGGCCCCATAGTTTCATGTATCATCAAGAGAGCTAATGGCACCATAGTTTCCTGTATCATCAAGTGAGCTAAGGGCCCCATAGTTTCATGTATTATCAAGTGAGCTTAACACCTCATAGTTTCACGTATCATCAAGTGAGCTAAGGGCCCCATATTTTCATGTATCATCAATTGAGCTAAGGGCCCCATAGTTTCATGTATCATCAAGTGAGCTAAGGGCCCCTTTGTTTCATGTATCATCAAGTGAGCAAAGGGCCTCATAGTTTCATGTATCATCAAGTGAGCTAAGGGCCCCATAGTTTCATGTATCAAGTGAGCTAAGGGCCCCTTTGTTTCATGTATCATCCAGTGAGCTTAGGGCCCCATTGTTGCATGTATCATCAAGTGAGTTAAGGGCCCGCTGTTTCATGTATCATCAAGTGAGATAAGTGCCCCATAGTTTCATGTATCATCAAGTGAGCTAAGGGCCCCCTAGTTTCATGTATCATCAAGTGAGCTAAGGGCCACTTTGTTTCATGTATCATCAAGTGAGCTTAGTGCCCCACTGTTGCATGTATCATCAAGTGTGCTAAGGGCCCGCTGTTTCATGTATCATCAAGTGAGCTACGGGCCCCATTGTTTCATGCATCATCAAGTGAGCTAAAGGCCTCATAGTTTCATGTATCATCAAGTGAGCTTAGGGCCCCACTGTTGCATGTATAATCAAGTGAGCTAAGGGCCCGCTGTTTCATGTATCATCAAGTGAGTTAAGGGCCTCATAGTTTCATGTATCATCAAGTGAGCTAAGGGCATTGCTGTTTCATGTATCATCAAGTGAGCTAAGGGCCCCATAGTTTCATGTATCATCAAGTGAGCTAAAGGCCCCTTTGTTTCATGTATCATCAAGTGAGCTTATGGCTCCATTGTTGCCTGTATCATCAAGTGAGCTAAGGGCACTGCTGTTTCATGTATCATCAATTGAGCTAAGGGCCCTGCTGTTACATGTATCATCAAGTGAGCTAAGGGCCCCAGAGATTCATGTATCATCAAGTGAGCTAAGGGCCTCATAGTTTCATGTATCCTCAAGTGAGCTTAGGGCCCCATAGTTTTATGTATCATCAAGTGAGCTAAGGGCCCCATTGTTTCTTGTATCATCAAGTGAGCTTAGGGACCCTTTGTTGAATGTATCATCAAGTGCGCTAAGGGCCACGCTGGTTCATGTATCATCAAGTGAGCTAAGGGCCTCATAGTTTCATGTATCATCAAGTGAGTTTAGGGCCCCATAGTTTTATGTATCATCAAGTCGCTAAGGGCCCCATTGTTTCATGTATCATCAAGTGAGCTTAGGGACCCTTTGTTGCATGTATCATCAAGTGAGCTAAGGGCCCCGCTGTTTCATGTATCATCAAGTGAGCTAAGGGCCCCATTGTTTCATGTAGGGTTTTTCCCCCCTCGCAGGTTCCTCAAACTTAGGTGGCCTCTCCACTGGGCGTACCTAATATGCATTTACTGTTGTTCTCTAAAATGTGGTAAACTAGGGTTTTTCCCCCCTCGCAGGTTTCTCAAACTTAGGTGGCCTCTCCACTGGGTGTACCTAATATGCATTTACTGTTGTTCTCTAAAATGTGGTAAACTAGGGTTTTTCTCCCCTCTCAGGTTTCTCAAACTTAGGTGGCATCTCCACTGGGTGTACCTAATACGCGTGGTCAACTTGGCCTTGCCGCTCACTGTCCTCGTGCTTTCATATTGTCTGTCTCCCCCCCCACCGCCTCCTACTCCATGGTGCTCTCTATCTCGCCTATCTTCTCTAACTGCTTCTCTATTGACTATCCTGCTCTCCTCACTAAATCTGGTAGGAAAAGGTTTAAAAAGGACATCCTGGTCTCCAACCCAGGCCTCCCTATCGCTGACACCTACACTAATGCCTGCTCCAAGGAAACTCTTACTGACATCCTCTTTTTTGTGCCTTCGCCTGACCTATGGACCCTTCATATGGTCTCTGTGCTCTCTCCTTTCTCCTCTTCTCCCATTAATGGTGGCACCCTTTGGGATGTCCTCTTGGCCCCCTTCCGCTCCTCTAAGGCCATCCTTAATGTCTACGCTAATGGGACCGTCTTGGTCCAAGGCCCTCAGGCCAACCTTCTCCTCTTTGATAGACGCTTCCCACACCTCATCAACTTCCTTTCCTCTCCTCTGTCCCCCCTCCTCTGTCCTCGGCTACCTTGCCTCTACCCTCCCTGCCCCCTCTCTTGCTCCTTCTTCACCTCCTTCTTCTACACCTCCGCAGGGCGTACCTCTGATCTGTACCCCTACCCGGAAGTCCTTCAAGGCTGGCAACCTTCTCCACATTGCCACTCTTAACTCTCGCTCTGCCATCAAACATTCCTCTGACATCTGTCGCCTTCTTGAGGAACTGGACCTGGATGTCCTCGGTCTCACTGAGACATGGTTCACGGCCAGCTCTGTCACCAGCTTTGACACACTCCTACCTGACAGTTATAAGATCCTCTCCGTGCCTAGGCCCAACCGTGCAGGGGGTGGTGTGGCCCTTATCTTCCCTGAGTGGATTCCTGCCACTGTCACTCCTAGGCAGACCTACGTCTCTTTTGAGTGTCTTGTCTGCCGACTCTCTCTCTCTCCTAGCCATTCCCTTACAGTGGCTACTATCTATCGGCCACCTGGTCAAATTTCCTCCTGCCTCTCTGAGTGGGCTGACCTCTCCTCCTCACTCCTGGCCTCAACCACTCAACTCCTCTTCCTTGGTGACTTCAACATCCACCTGGATGCCTCCTGTCCCCCCTCTGGACTCTTTCGTGACCTCTGCGACTCTCTCCCACTCTCTATTCTCCCGTCTGGGCCTACCCATTCTGCAGGGCACACTCTTGATGCTCTGATCTCTTCTGACCTTCCCCTCTCCGTCCCTCTCTCCACTCCTCTCTCCTGGAGTGACCACTTTCTCTTATCCTCCCACCTCACCCTCCTTACCCCACAGGCAAAGCCACCCTCATCTCTGCCAACCGCCTTCTCGGTCATCCGACCCATGAAGCGCGTGTCAGTTGAGGCTTTCGCTGCCACCTTCTTGCCCCCCCTCCCCCTTCGGCTGACTCCCACCCTGACACAGCCCTCTCCACACTCCACTCTGCTATATCTGATAGTCTTGATATCCTTGCCCCTGTCATGAGAATCCGCCTGAAGCCTAAAGCCAAATGCAACTCCTGGTATGACTCGGAACTTGTCACCCTAAAACGCAAGTGCAGGGTGGCAGAGAGGAAATGGCGTGCTTCATGTACATCCTCTGACAAACTGGCCTGCCGCCTGCTCCAAAGGCAACACCGTCCCTCCGTTCTCACCAAGAAGAGAGCCCTTATCCAAGCCCGCATCTCTGCTGCATCTAACAACTCGGCCGAACTCTTCAAAATCTGCAAGGAGCTTGCCAACCCTGCTGCAGTCTCTACCTCTCCTGTCCCCTCCCAGTCCCTCTGCACTGCACTGGCCTCTCACTTCGTCTCTAAAACTCAGGACATCCTGTCCACACTCTCCTCCTATCACCTCCCTCCATCTCTTCCTGGCTCTCCCTCTGGCCCTTCTGCAGCCACCCCTCCTCCCTCCTTCTCTGCCTTTCCCCTTTTTTCTGCTGACGAGGTTTCCAGACAAGTCCGATCTATGAAAGTCTCGTCTAAACAGGTTTACCCCTGCTCTTCCAAAACTATCAAGGACCACATCGACTCCCTGGCTCCTGCCCTGGCTGATTTTTGCAACCACTCCTTCGCCTCTGGAGTCTTCCCATCCCCCCTTAAGCACTCCCTTGTGCATCCTCTTCTTAAGAAACCCTCTTCCGACCCCGCCTGCCCAGCTAACTATCGCCCAATCTCCATCACTCCCTTCCTGGGCAAGCTCCTGGAGAAACTGGCCATCTCCCAGCTCAACCTCCATGCTGAATCTGTTGGTAGTCTTCATGACCATCAATCTGGCTTCAGAGCTGCCAGAAGCACGGAAACTGCTCTCCTGAACATCCGTGAGGACCTGCTCTCAAACCTCGACTCCAACACTCTGTGTGTTCTCATTCTGCTCGATCTCTCTTCTGCCTTTGACACTGTCAACCATGCCATCCTGCTCAACCGTCTCCGTGATAACCTTGGTATCACTGGTCAGGCTCTGGCGTGGCTGACCTCTTTCCTTTCCAACCGACCCTCCCAGGTCCAACTGGGGTCCTTCCTCTCTGACATCTTCTTCTCTACCTGTGGTGTCCCCCAGGGATCTAATCTCTCTCCCTGGCTGTTCAACCAGTATCTGGCACTCCTTGCCCACCGCATCGCCACTCTCTGCCCCAACTTTCAGTGCTATGCGGATGATACCCAGCTAATTTTCAGGCTACCCTCGGCCTCCTCCTCTCCTTCCCTCATCTCCGACTGTCTGTCTGCCATCCAGGAATGGTGTGCCGCCAATGACCTCTGCCTTAATGCCAGTAAGACTGAGATTCTAATCATCGGCACACCCACTCACTCCTTCCCTGCAGCGCTCTGGCCAGCCTCGCTTGGCCCGCTTCCTGCTCCTACTTGCAAGGCAAAAAACCTCGGGGTCATCTTCGACTCCACACTCTCCTTCTCTCCTCATATTACTGACGTCTCTAAGAAGTCTCACTACCAGCTGCACCTCCTCAGAGGTATTCTTCCCTTCCTCTCCTTCCCCCAGAAGCTCACGGTCTCCAGAGCCCTGGTTCTCTCGAAGCTGGACTACTGTAACAGCCTCTATCTTAATCTGCCTGCCTCTACTCTCTGCCCTCTGCAACTCATCCAGAACAGGACTGCGAGACTTGTCCTTGGCCTCAAGCCCAGGGACCGTATCTCTCCAGGACTGAAATCTCTACACTGGCTCCCTGTGGCTGCGAGGATTAAGTTCAAAACCCTCTGCATTGTCCACAAGGCCTTCTGGGGCCTGGGGCCTATATACCTTCAACTCTCTCTTCCTAAATATCTTCCTTCCCGATCCCTTCGCTCATCTGTCTCCAACTCCCTCAGGGTCAGCCGCTTCTCGAAGCAACGAGCTGGGGGTAGATCTCTCTCTGCGGCAGCGGCCTCCCTCTGGAACAGCCTTCCTGCCTCCCTGAAACTTGAGGAGAACCATCTTCGGTTCCGGAAGCACCTCAAAACCTTCCTCTTTGCTTCTGCTTTCTCTCTCCCTCTCCCCTGCTAATTCTTCACTGAAACTGCACTGAACCTGCACCTGGGCCACTCTCACCGACCTCGGTCCTTGGCCCAGCCACTCTCCACTTGCACTGCCTCCCTGGCAACCCCAGCACTGCGGGACTGTCTCTGCATCCCTTACAGCCCCCCCTCCCAGCACTTGTCTGCACTTACCTTGCACTTGCCACCAGCTGGCCCTATTTAATATTTATTTTTTATTCTACTTACCCTGTTCAGCACTTCCCCCTCTCCCCTTTCCCCTTGCACTTTTTCCCTTCCACCTACCCCTGCACTTGCGCGATCTGAATGACACCTGGCCTAGTAGGATCGTTGTCTGTCTTCCCCCTGTTCCCTCCTCCCTGCCTCGTCGCGCCTTGAAAAACTTGTGTATAGGCGCCTTACAAATGCCATATCATATCATGTATCATCAAGTGAGCTAAGGGCCTCATAGGTTCATGTATCATCAAGTGAGCTAAGGGCACTGCTGTTTCATGTATCATCAAGTGAGCTTAGGGCCCCATTGTTGCATGTATCATCAAGTGAGCTAAGGTCCGCACTGTTTCATGTATCATCAAGTGAGTTTAGGGCCCCATAGTTTCATGTATCATCAAGTGAGCAAAGGGCCTCATAGTTTCATGTATCATCAAGTGAGCTAAGGGCCCATAGTTTCATGTATCATCAAGTGAGCTAAGGGCCCCTTTGTTTCATGTATCATCAAGTGAGCTTAGGGACCCATTGTTGCATGTATCATCAAGTGAGCTAAGGGCCCCGCTGTTTCATGTATCATCAAGTGAGCTAAGGGCCCCATTTGTTTATGAATCAACAAGTGAGCTAAGGGCCTCATAGTTTCATGTATCATCAAGTGAGCTTAGGGCCCCATTGTTTCATGCATCATCAAGTGGGCTAAGGGCCTCATAGTTTCATGTATCATCAAGTGAGCTTAGGGCCTTATTGTTTCATGCATCATCAAGTGGGCTAAGGGCCCCATAGTTTCATGTATCATCAAGTGAGCTAAGTGCCCCATTGTTGCATGTATCATCAAGTGAGCTAAGTGCCTCATAGTTTCATGTATCATCAAATGAGCTAAGGGCCTCATAGTTTCATATATCCTCAAGTGAGCTTAGGGGCCCATTGTTGCATGTATCATCAAGTGAGCTAAGGGCCCCATAGTTTCATGTATCATCAAGTGAGCTAAGGGCCTCATAGTTTCATGTATCATCAAGTGAGCTTAGGGCCCCATTGTTTCATGTATCATCAAGTGAGCTTAGGGACCCATTGTTGCATGTATCATCAATTGAGCTAAGGGCCCCGCTGTTTCATGTATCATCAAGTGAGCTAAGGGCCCCATTGTTTCATGTATCATCAAGTGAGCTAAGGGCCTCATAGTTTCATGTATCATCAAGTGAGCTAAGGGCACTGCTGTTTGATGTATCATCAAGTGAGTTTAGGGCCCCATTGTTGCATGCATCATCAAGTGAGCTAAGGGCCCCCAGTTTTTAATGTATTATCAAGTGAGCTAAGGGCCCCATTGTTGCATGTATCATCAAGTGAGCTAAGTGCCTCATAGTTTCATGCATCATCAAGTGAGCTAAGGGCCCCATTGTTTCATGTATCATCAAGTGAGCTAAGGGCCCCATAGTTTCATGTATCATCAAGTGAGCTAAGGGCCCCTTTGTTTCATGTATCATCAATTGAGCTAAGGGCCCCATAGTTTCATTTATCATCAAGTGAGCTAAGGGCCTCATAGTTTCATGTATCATAAAGTGAGCTAAGGGCCCCATTGTTGCATGTATCATCAAGTGAGCTAAGTGCCTCATAGTTTCATGTATCATCAAGTGAGCTAAGGGCCTCATAGTTTCATATATCCTCAAGTGAGCTTAGGGGCCAATTGTTGCATGTATCATCAAGTGAGCTAAGGGCCCCATAGTTTCATGTATCATCAAGTGAGCTAAGGGCCTCATAGTTTCATGTATCATCAAGTGAGCTAAGGGCCTCATAGTTTCATGTATCATCAAGTGAGCTTAGGGACCCATTGTTGCATGTATCATCAATTGAGCTAAGGGCCCCGCTGTTTCATGTATCATCACGTGAGCTAAGGGCCCCATTGTTTCATGTATCAAGTGAGCTAAGGGCCTCATAGTTTCATGTATCATCAAGTGAGCTAAGGGCACTGCTGTTTGATGTATCATCAAGTGAGCTTAGGGCCCCATTGCTGCATGCATCATCAAGTGAGCTAGGGGCCGCGCTGTTTCATGTATCATCAAGTGAGCTAAGGGCCACGCTGTTTCATGTATCATCAAGTGAGTTTAGTGCCCCATTGTTGCATGTATCATCAAGTGAGCTTAGGGCCCCATTGTTGCATGTATCATCAAGTGAGCTAAGGGCCGCGCTGTTTCATGTATCATCAAGTGAGCTAAGGGCCGCGCTGTTTCATGTATCATCAAGTGAGCTAAGGGCCGCGCTGTTTCATGTATCATCAAGTGAGCTTAGGGCCCCATTGTTGCATGTATCATCAAGTGAGCTAAGGGCCCCATTGTTGCATGTATCATCAAGTGAGCTAAGGGCCCCATTGTTTAATGTATCATCAAGTGAGCCAAGGGCCTGATAGTTTCATGTATCAACAAGTGAGCTAAGGGCCTCATAGTTTCATATATCATCAAGTGAGCTAAGGGCCTCATAGTTTCATGTATCATCAAGTGAGCTAAGGTCCTCATTGTTTCATGTATCATCAAGTGAGCTAAGGCCATATAGTTTCATGTATCATCAAGTGAGCTAAGTGCCTCATAGTTTCATGTGTCATCAAGTGAGCGAAGGGCCCCGCTGTTTCATGTATCATCAATTGAGCTAAGGGCCCCATTGTTTCATGTATCATCAAGTGAGCTAAGGGCCCCGTTTTTTCATGCATCATCAAGGGAGCTAAGGGTCTCATATTTTTATGTATCATCAAGTGATCATAGGGCCCATTTGTTTCATGTATCATCAAGTGAGCTAATGGCCCCATAATTTCATTTATCATCAAGTGAGCTAAGGGCCTCATAGTTTCATGTATCATCAAGTGAGCTAAGGGCCCCATAGTTTGATGTATCATCAAGTGAGCTAAGGGCACTGCTGTTTCATGTATCATCAAGTGAGCTAAGGGCCCCATTGTTTCATGTATCATCAAGTGAGCTAACGGCCCATTAGTTTCATGTATCATCAAGTGAGCTAAGGGCCTCATAGTTTCATGTATGATTGAGTGAGCTTAGGGCCCCGTTGTTGCATGTATCATCAAGTGAGCTCAGGGCCCTGCTGTTTCATGTATCATCAATTGAGCTAAGGGCCCCATTGTTTCATGTATCATCAAGTGAGCTAAGGGCCTCATAGTTTCATGTATCATCAAGTGAGCTAAGTGTCTCATAGTTTCATGTATCATCAAGTGAGCTAAGGGCCCCGCTGTTTCATGTATCATCAATTGAGCTAAGGGCCCCATTGTTTCATGTATCATCAAGTGAGCTAAGGGCCCCACAGTTTTTAATGTATTATCAAGTGAGCTAAGGGCCCCATTGTTGCATGTATCATCAAGTGAGCTAAGTGCCTCATAGTTTCATGCATCATCATGTGAGCTAAGGGCCCCATTGTTTCATGTATCATCAAGTGAGCTTAGGGCCCCATAGTTTCATGTATCATCAAGTGAGCTAAGGGACCCTTTGTTTCATGTATCATCAATTGAGCTGAGGGCCCCATTGTTTCATTTATCATCAAGTGAGCTAAGGGCCTCATAGTTTCATGTATCATAAAGTGAGCTAAGGGCCCCATTGTTGCATGTATCATCAAGTGAGCTAAGGGCCCCATAGTTTCATGTATCATCAAGTGAGCTAAGGGTCTCATAGTTTCATGTATCATCAAGTGAGCTTAGGGCCCCATTGTTTCATGTATCATCAAGTGAGCTTAGGGACCCATTGTTGCATGTATCATCAATTGAGCTAAGGGCCCCGCTGTTTCATGTATCATGAAGTGAGCTAAGGGCCCCATTGTTTCATGTATCATCAAGTGAGCTAAGGGCCTCATAGTTTCATGTATCGTCAAGTGAGCTAAGGGCACTGCTGTTTGATGTATCATCAAGTGAGTTTAGGGCCCCATTGTTGCATGCATCATCAAGTGATCTAAGGGCCGCACTGTATCATGTATCATCAAGTGACTTTAGTGCCCCATAGTTTCATGTATAATCAAGTGAGCTAAGGGCCTCATAGTTTAATGTATCATCAAGTGAGCTAAGGGCCCCATAGTTTCATGTATCATCAAGTGAGCTTAGGGCCCCATAGTTTCATGTATCATCAAGTGAGCTAAGGGTACTGCTGTTTCATGTATCATCAAGTGAGCTTAGGGCCCCGTTGTTTCATGTATCATCAAGTGAGCTAAGAGCACTGCTGTTTCATGTATCATCAAGTGAGCTTAGGGCCCCATTGTTTTTTTTTTTTTTTTTTATAACTCTGTTTATTGAGTTTTACAGCATAACAACATAACAAGCAACATGAATCATCGACATTCAATAAATGAGAAAGGCATAGCATAGCAGCAGCAAAAACAATATCTAAGGCAAGAGGGGCAACACCAGGCCAGGGGCCAAAGGCAGTTGCATGTCAAGGCAGGCAGGTGAAGTTAGGCAAGATGTTGAGCTGTATCGACCGGCGGGGCTTACTGCGCATCTAGCCATTTGCCCCATATTTTCTCAAATTTGCGGGGGCAACCCCGCGCATTGTAGATCCGGCGTTCCGAGGCCGCACACCTGTCTAGGTCATTCCTCCATCGGTTCAGGCACAGTGGGTCAGCAGAGCCCCATTTAGCCGCGATAAGTCTCTTACCGGCCCCAAGCGCTATTGACAGGAACATTTTCCCATGTTTTGTCAGGTCTACTTCTCCCCAGATGCCCAGGAGTACCATTTTGGGGTCCCTAGGGATTGGTGTTCCCATGGCAGCCGAGATCCTACTAATACAGTCCCCCCAGAAGAGCTGTAACACTGGGCATTCCCATATCATATGGTAGAAGGTGGCGGACTCGATTTGGCATCTGATACATGTCCCATCATCTAGTCCCCCCCACCTGGCCATCGCAGCCCGTGAGTGATACGAGCGGTGGAGAATTCTCAATTGTATTAGTCTGAGTTTGTTATCTATCCCAATTTCCCTGGGGGACATCAACGCATCTACCCAGTCTTCCGGCTCCAGTTGACCCACATCCCTTTCCCATTTCGCCCTGAGCTCATCAAGTTGCGTAGTCCCGAAAGAATTGAGAGCCTGGTAGAGAGTGGAGGTGACCTTTGAAGGGATGCCTTGGGGGAGGATGTTGGTCTCAATGGGAGAGCACGGGGGTATGTCCGTCGTGTCTGGGAATTGGGCGTGGATGGCGTGGGCCAGCTGTGCGTGTCGAAACCGGTCCATGGGCGTCAGACCAAACTGTACTTGCATAGTCTCGAAGTCTAGGAGGCGCCCCCCCTGTATTACATGTGCCAGTGTATGTATCCCTTTTGCGTGCCAGTGAGCGAAAGCACCCATTTTCACTACTTCTGGGAGGAGTGCGTTGTGCCATATAGGTTGGGACAGTGTTGGGATTCCCTTCCAGCCGACCAGTTTGTGTGCCTCTCGCCAAGCTCGGCGGACGTGGTGAATCGTCTTGGGAAGCCTCGGGAGTTGGTCGTGGGTGGCATACAATGTCTGGAGTGGGGATAGCGGGGTTATAGTCTCCAGCTCGATACGGATGTGCGGTAATGTGGGGTCTGCATGCAGCCAATCGTTTACCACGCCGATCTGTGTTGCAAGGTAGTATGTACGTATGCAGGGCAAGCCGATCCCCCCCTCCCAGACCGATCTTTGGAGCGTATCAAGGGCGATTCTGGATTGCTTCCCTCCCCATAATAGTGTGCGGAGATTCCTATCGATAAGTGCAAAGGTTTCCTTGGAGATGGTGAATGGGGCGTTCTGGAGGACGTGGAGGAGTCTGGGGAGGGTCATCATCTTAAATAGTGCGGCTCTACCCAACAGCGATAGGGGGAGTGATTGCCAGTGGGAAGTGTCTCTGTTGAACCGCTCAAGCACAGGTTGTAGGTTCAGTTGGGGGAACCTTTCAAGTGTCGGATCGAGTCGTATGCCTAAGTATGTAAATTCCCTGATAGAGATGTGGTATGGGCAGGACTCAGGGATCGCGGAATGACCACCCTGGACTGGGAAATAAATAGTTTTGGTTTCATTCACTTTCAGACCCGCAAAGTTCTGATATTCCCTAAGGATGTGGGAAACAATAGGGCATGAGATGCAAGGGTTACTAAGGTAGACGAGGAGATCGTCCGCGTATAGCGAAAGGCGGTCTTCACCCCTCCCCGGCCAGGCGAACCCAGTCCAGTTGGTGTTAGCTCTGAGCTCAATAGCAAGTGGTTCGATCGCCAGGAGAAAGAGAAGCGGAGACAGCGGGCACCCCTGTCTCGTACCCCTACCCAGTGGGAATGATTTGGAGGATCTACCATTTACCCTTACCGTGGCCTCTGGGAATGCATATAGCAGCCTGACCCAGGATATGAAAGCGTGTCCCAGGTTCATCCGGTCCATGATCGCCCACAGAGCGTCCCACCCCACCGAGTCAAATGCCTTTTCAAAGTCCACCGCCAGGAGGGCTAGTGGGGCCGGTATCTCTTTGGCTCTGCACAGCGCCAGTTGGACCCTGCGTAGGTTCATACGAGTGGACTTGTTGGGCATAAATCCACACTGGTCCGGATGAATAAGGGTCTCTATTACTTTTAGGAGTCTGTTGGCGAGTGCTCTGGCGAGGACCTTGGCTTCCCCATTAATTAATGAGATGGGGCGATAGGAGGCACACTCCTCCGGAGGTTTCCCAGGTTTATGTATAACTATGATGCATGCCTTCCTGAGGTCCGGGGGGAGCGCCCCGAGTTCTTTGCTACGTAGGAACATGCGGTGCATATGGGTCGATAGCCCACCTCCGAGGTATTTCCATGTTTCTGTGGGGAAGCCGTTGGGGCCCGGGGTTTTCCCGGGTTGGAGCTGTGTTAGCGCCTCTTGCACCTCGGCCTCTGTGAGTTCCGCATTCAGGAGTTCCGACTGGCGTCGCGAGAGTTTCAGGATCTCGATCCGGTCGAGGTAATGGGAGGGTGCGGCCGGCGAGCTCTCGGCGGGTGGGGTATAGAGCTTCTCATAGTAGGCGGCAAATGCTTCGACAATGTCAGGGTCGTCCGTGAGTAGTGTGCCATCCAGTGACTTGATGGCGCGCACATGTCCCCTGTTTTGTTGCCGCCTCTCCAGCCAGGCCAGTGTTTTATTTGCTTTGTCGCCACGTTCATAGATTTGACTCCGGACGAGCTGGTGAGCAGTTCGTGCTGTGTCCAGGGCCAAGTTACTGAGGGCATCTTGTGCCGTGGACAGGGCATCCTTTGTCTCTCGGTCGTTGCGCTCCAGGGTCTGTTTTTCACACTCCAGGACATATGCCTCTGTCTCTCTGATCTTCTGGGTTTGTCTTCTTTGGTGGGCCGAAACCGCCGAGATAGCTTCTCCCCGAAGGACTGTCTTATATGCCTCCCAAATCGCGATCGGGCAATCCACTGAGCCCTCATTGAGGTCAAAAAACTCTGTTGTCTTTTTTTCCAGTTCCTCCGCTATCTCGGGGAGCCGCAGATGGTATGTGTTCAGACGCCAGTTGCGATCCGGACCTGGGCAGGCGCTCTTTAGGGTCAAGAGGAGTGGAGAGTGGTCCGAAACTCCCCTTGCGAGGAACTCAGCCACCAGGAGTCTGTGGTTTATGCTACTAGGAATGAAGGCATAATCGATCCTGGAGAACGATTTGTGCGCGCCAGAGAAGAATGAGAAACCGGCCTCGTCGCCATGGAGTGAACGCCAAGTGTCCGTCATTCCCAGGGCTTCGGCAAAAAGGCGAGTGGCGTGGAGGCGGGGCGGCCTCCGGGTCTCCTATGAGATCTATCAAGATCGGTGTCCATGACCTCGTTAAAGTCCCCTCCTATCACCCACAGATCGGCCTCTTCCTCCAGGAGGACATGCCGCAGTTCAGACAGTAGTTCCTTCGTGAGCGTGGGAGGGGCATAGATCGCTGCGATGCCCCATTTTTCGCCCCAGACATTGGCGAGCAGCAACACATAACGGCCTCGGGGGTCAGCTCTGACCTTCCTAACCTGTAGGGGGACGCGTTTGTGGACGAGGATCATCGTGCCCCTGGCGCCTTTCGTAAATCCGGCCTGGTAGGTGTGTGGGTAGTTGGACCTTTTGAAAAAATTGGAGTTCGTACCGATCAGGTGTGTTTCGTTTAAAAGAGCTATGTCCGGCGAGTAGCGATTAAGATATTGGAGCACCAGCCTTCGCTTTATGCTGGAGCCTAGTCCATTAACATTCCAGGATAGTAAGGAAATCTTGTTGGAGGTCATCCTATCTGCGTGGGTGCCGTGGCTCGTCGTCTGGACGGATCAATGGCAGGTGCATAGTGTCAGGGGAGCGCAGGGGTGCTCCCGCAGAGGAGACGCCCGTGGGTCGATCCATGACGACCCGCCAGTCGCTTGGAGAGCAGTAGTGTTAGTAGCCATTTCGCCCGGAGGCCGTGCGTGCCCCCCTCGCCAGTGTCCGCCGGTGTCATGCCTTCTCGATCCATAAATCGGATTCCTTATATGCCTAAAACGCCCCCCTCCCTGTACTTCCCCCCCAACTGGGAGCACCTGTCGCCCAAACATCAAACTTCTAACTTATTGAACTTCTTCGGGGTCGCCCGGACTGCGATAGCGCTCGCACCGCACTCGGTGTGGCGGCCGCTAAGTGAGCAATCCCACATTGACGTGTTGCAGAATCGTCCCCACATTGCGTAGAGTTTATCCCTTTTCTGTAGGGTTTCCAGTCGTGCCGTCGCCTGCATTAGTCAGGGGTCGAGGGGGCGAGGGTCGCTCAGGCCAGGGTTTCTGTATGGACGGGCCCAGTGGTGTACGCCTCGTTCCAGGGCCCGAAGGGATTTGAGTTTCAAGCCAGTCCCATGTCTCCTTGGGGTTGTGGAAGAGGTAGGTGGTGCCCTCGTAGTAGACTTTGAGTAGTGCCGGGAAGAACAGGGCGTATTTGATTGATAGTGACTGGAGTTTCTTCTTAACCGAGTCGAACGACTGGCGGGCTTTTTGGACTTCCTTGGTGTAATCGGGGTAGAATCCAACCTTATATCCATTGTAGGTGATCGGGCCGGAGGCCCTTGCCATTTGCAGGATCGTATCTCGGTCTCGATAGTTGAGCAGCCTTGCGATCATTGTTCTGGCTGGGGCTCCAGGGGTAGGTGGGCCGGTGGGTACCCTGTGTGCTCTTTCAATGGAGAAAAATTTGGATAACTTTTTAGGGGCAAAGACGTGGGTCAGCCAGTCCTCCAGGAACAGTTCGGCGCAGGGGCCCTCCTCTTTCTCCGGTATTCCGAGGATCCTCAGGTTGTTGCGCCGCACTCTCCCCTCATTGTCCTCAGCGCGGTATTCCAGTTGGGAGACTTTCTGAGCGATTGCGGCGAGGTGTTGTTCCAGGCGATGGACGGTGTCTTCTGTGACAGACACCCTTTGTTCCGCCTCGCCCACCCTGGTGGAGAGGTTGCGTAGATCCTGTCGGATGAGGGAGACCTCTGAGGACAGGCCGCCGATTTTGAGTTCCAGCGACGTTCTCGAGTCCCCAATCGCCTTCATGAGATCGGAGAGAGAGATTGGGGGATCCTGAGTCTCCTCACTGGCAATATCCTCTTCCGGGGTCTGCGCTCCCTGACGGGGCCCAGTTGTGTAAAAGTCCATCTTACTTTGGAGGGTTTGGCGTTTGGATTTTTCTTTCCCCATGTCGTGGGTGGCTAGCCCAGTGTGGCAACCGGCACGGGTGTAACACGAAGTTGGGCCAGGAGTGACACGAGGGGGCCCTGGTGCGTTCAGGCCTCAAGGAGAGCGGGGTGTGGTTCTCTCGTACCAGCTGGCGGGTAAGGCTGGTGGGGGGAGCTCACCTCGTGGTTACGATGTCCAGGGGGAGCTGTCTCGCAGGACGACCCTCACATCCGTGCCCCCATCGCAGATCCGGTGTAGTAAAACCCTGATCCGAGGGAGATGTCTTGCCCCCACAAAGTTCCCAGGGCAGTTATTGCCTGCTACGATCCATGGGAGTTCCAGTCACCGCCAGGGCCTTGTCGCCGGACCAGGATTATAAGGGGTCGTGTGGAGAACAGGGGGGGGGGGAAGCGGGGTTGGCACTTGGGGCACACTCACACCCCTACCTGGCCGTGATCAGGTCTCCGCCGTCGTGGTGTCTTTCGGATGGGGAGCGCGGCACTAGATCTTCTCCGGTGTGCCGCGGCTCAACCCTGGGTGGTCTCGCTGATGGGGGGGGGGGGAGACCACCGATGAAAGGCTTGTGGCTGGTCCAGGAGGGGAGGCGACTGGGCGCTTCCCGCGTAGTTCTCCGGCGGCACTAGGGTGATCGCAGCGGAGCTCCCCAGAGAGTGCGTCGTTGTCTCGTGGGCGCCCCTCCAGCGCGTAGCACGGCTGCGCAGCATTGGTGTGTCCCGGGGGGGAGGGGCGAGGAGCAGCCTCCCCTCGCGCCGCTGTTGCGGGCCACGAAAGTTCCGATCCTAGGCAGCCTGGGCCCCGGCGCCGGATCAGGACCACAAGGGGATGCGCGGAAGCAAGGTGGGACCTGGGGCTAGCACACACCCCCGTCCGGTCGCGCCCCGGCCCCCGTCGCCGTGATGCCTTCTGGATGGGGAGCGCAGCACTCGATCGTCCCGGTGTGCCGCAGCTCGACCCTGGGTGGTGCTGTCTCATTGATGGGTGGGGGGGGAGGGGAGACCGCCTCCAGGCGAGGGGGTGTCGGAGCGCTTCACGCCTACCCCTCCGGCGACACTCCGGCGATCACTGCGGAGCTCCCAAGGGAGTGTTTCGTTGTATCGCGGGCGCGATGCTTTGGCCTGCCCCGGAGGGGGGGAGGGGCGAGGAGCCGTCTCCAGTCGCGCTGCGTGGGCCGTGGCGCGCCCGCCAGCCGGCCGATGGTTTTCCAAGTCGGCGTTGGGGCCCCACGGGTCCGATTTGGCCCAGTAGTGCGTCGACCGTTGCCCAGGTGCATTCACCAACGGTCTTGGGGAGGTATGGTACCTGATGTCAGAGAAGAGGGGGTATTTTCAAAGGATAATTGCCGCGGCCGCCGGGAGCCAGAGAGTTTAGGTCCGCATGCGATGCTCGCGCATGCGCAGTCCTTAGGGCCCCATTGTTGCATGTATCATCAAGTGAGCTAAGGTCCGCCCTGTTTCATGTATCATCAAGTGAGTTTAAGGGCCCCATAGTTTCATGTATCATCAAGTGAGCTAAGGGCCCCATAGTTTCATGTATCATCAAGTGAGCTAAGGGCACTGCTGTTTCATGTATTATCAAGTGAGCTTAGGGCCCCATTGTTTCATGTATCATCAAATGAGCTAAGGGCCCCATTGTTTCATGTATCATCAAGTGAGCTAAGGGCCCCATAGTTTTATGTATCATCAAGTGAGCTAAGGGCTTCATAGTTTCATGTATCATAAAGTGAGCTAAGGGCCCCATAGTTTCATATATCATCAAGTGAGCTAAGGGCCCCTTTATTTCATGTATCATCAAGTGATCTTAGGTCCCCATTGTTGCATGTATCATCAAGTGAGCTAAGGGCCCTGCTGTTTCATGTATCATCAAGTGAGCTAAGGGCCCCATTTTTTCATGCATCATCAAGTGAGCTAAGGGTCTCATAGTTTCATGTATCATCAAGTGAGCTTAGAGCCCCATTGTTTCATGTATCATCAAGTGAGCTGAGGGCCCCATAGTTTCATGTATCATCAAGTGAGCTAAGGGCCTCATAGTTTCATGTATCATCAAGTGATCTAAGGGCACCATAATTTCATGTATCATCAAGTGAGCTAAGTGCCCCATAGTTTCATGTATCATCAAGTGAGCTAAGGGCCTCATAGTTTCATGTATCATCAAGTGAGCTAAGGGCCCCATAGTTTCATGTATCATCAAGTGAGCTAAGGGCCCCTTTGTTTCATGTATCATCAAGTGAGCTTAGGGCCCCACTGTTGCATGTATCATCAAGTGAGCTAAGGGCCCGCTGTTTCATGTATCATCAAGTGAGCTATGGGCCCCATTGTTTCATGCATCATCAAGTGAGCTAAGGGCCTCATAGTTTCATGTATCATCAAGTGAGCTTAGGGCCCCACTGTTGCATGTATCATCAAGTGAGCTAAGGGATCGCTGTTTCATGTATCATCAAGTGAGTTAAGGGCCTCATAATTTCATGTATCATCAAGTGAGCTAAGGGCATTGCTGTTTCATGTATCATCAAGTTAGCTAAGGGCCCCATAGTTTCATGTATCATCAAGTGAGCTAAAGGCCCCTTTGTTTCATGTATCATCAAGTGAGCTTAGGGCTCCATTGTTGCCTGTATCATCAAGTTAGCTAAGGGCACTGCTGTTTCATGTATCATCAATTGAGCTAAGGGCCATGCTGTTACATATATCATCAAGTGAGCTAAGGGCCCCAGAGATTCATGTATCATCAAGTGAGCTAAGGGCCTCATAGTTTCATGTATCCTCAAGTGAGCTTAGGGCCCCATAGTTTTATGTATCATCAAGTGAGCTAAGGGCCCCATTGTTTCTTGTATCATCAAGTGAGCTTAGGGACCCTTTGTTGAATGTATCATCAAGTGCGCTAAGGGCCACGCTGGTTCATGTATCATCAAGTGAGCTAAGGGCTCCATAGTTTTATGTATCATCAAGTGAGCTAAGGGCCCCATTGTTTCTTGTATCATCAAGTGAGCTTAGGGACCCTTTGTTGAATGTATCATCAAGTGCGCTAAGGGCCACGCTGGTTCATGTATCATCAAGTGAGCTTAGGGCTCCATAGTTTTATGTATCATCAAGTGAGCTAAGGGCCCCATTGTTTCATGTATCATCAAGTGAGCTTAGGGACCCTTTGTTGCATGTATCATCAAGTGAGCTAAGGGCCCCGCTGTTTCATGTATCATCAAGTGAGCTAAGGGCCCCATTGTTTCATGTAGGGTTTTTCCCCCCTCGCAGGTTCCTCAAACTTAGGTGGCCTCTCCACTGGGTGTACCTAATATGCATTTACTGTTGTTCTCTAAAATGTGGTAAACTAGGGTTTTTCCCCCCTCGCAGGTTTCTCAAACTTAGGTGGCCTCTCCACTGGGTGTACTTAATATGCATTTACTGTTGTTCTCTAAAATGTGGTAAACTAGGGTTTTTCTCCCCTCGCAGGTTTCTCAAACTTAGGTGGCCTCTCCACTGGGTGTACCTAATACGCGTGGTCAACTTGGCCTTGCCGCTCACTGTCCTCGTGCTTTCATATTGTCTGTCTCCCCCCCCACCGCCTCCTACTCCATGGTGCTCTCTATCTCGCCTATCTTCTCTAATTGCTTCTCTATTGACTATCCTGCTCTCCTCACTAAATCTGGTAGGAAAAAGTTTAAAAAGGACATCCTGGTCTCCAACCCAGGCCTCCCTATCGCTGACACCTACACTAATGCCTGCTCCAAGGAAACTCTTACTGACATCCTCTTTTTTGTGCCTTCGCCTGACCTATGGACCCTTCATATGGTCTCTGTGCTCTCTCCTTTCTCCTCTTCTCCCATTAATGGTGGCACCCGTTGGGATGTCCTCTTGGCCCCCTTCCGCTCCTCTAAGGCCATCCTTAATGTCTACGCTAATGGGACCGTCTTGGTCCAAGGCCCTCAGGCCAACCTTCTCCTCTTTGATAGACGCTTCCCACACCTCATCAACTTCCTTTCCTCTCCTACTGTCCCCCCTCCTCTGTCCTCGGCTACCTTGCCTCTACCCTCCCTCCCTGCCCCCTCTTTTGCTCCTTCCTCACCTCCTTCTTCTACACCTCCGCAGGGCGTACCTCTGATCTGTACCCCTCCCCGGAAGTCCTTCAAGGATGGCAACCTTCTCCACATTGCCACTCTTAACTTTCGCTCTGCCATCAAACATTCTTCTGATATCTGTCGCCTTCTTGAGGAACTGGACCTGGATGTCCTCGGTCTCACTGAGACATGGTTCACGGCCAGCTCTGTCACCAGCTTTGACACACTCCTACCTGACGGTTACAAGATCCTCTCCGTGCCTAGGCCCAACCGTGCAGGGGGTGGTGTGGCCCTTATCTTCCCTGAGTGGATTCCTGCCACTGTCACTCCTACGCAGACCTACGTCTCTTTTGAGTGTCTTGTCTGCCGACTCTCTCTCTCTCCTAGCCATTCCCTTACAGTGGCTACTATCTATCGGCCACCTGGTCAAATTTCCTCCTTCCTCTCTGAGTGGGCTGACCTCTCCTCCTCACTCCTGGCCTCAACCACTCAACTCCTCTTCCTTGGTGACTTCAACATCCACCTGGATGCCTCTTGTCCCCCCTCTGGACTCTTTCGTGACCTCTGCGACTCTCTCCCACTCTCTATTCTCCCGTCTGGGCCTACCCATTCTGCAGGGCACACTCTTGATGCTCTGATCTCTTCTGACCTTCCCCTCTCCGTCCCTCTCTCCACTCCTCTCTCCTGGAGTGACCACTTTCTCCTATCCTCCCACCTCACCCTTCCTACCCCACAGGCAAAGCCACCCTCATCTCTGCCAACCGCCTTCTCGGTCATCCGACCCATGAAGCGCGTGTCAGTTGAGGCTTTCGCTGCCACCTTCTTGCCCCACCCTCCCCCTTCGGCTGACTCCCACCCTGACACAGCCCTCTCCACACTCCACTCTGCTATATCTGATAGTCTTGATATCCTTGCCCCTGTCATGAGAATCCGCCTGAAGCCTAAAGCCAAATGCAACTCCTGGTATGACTCGGATCTCGTCACCCTAAAACGCAAGTGCAGGGTGGCAGAGAGGAAATGGCGTGCTTCATGTACATCCTCTGACAAACTGGCCTGCCGCCTGCTCCAAAGGCAATACCGTCTCTCCGTTCTCACCAAGAAGAGAGCCCTTATCCAAGCCCGCATCTCTGCTGCATCTAACAACTCGGCCGAACTCTTCAAAATCTGCAAGGAGCTTGCCAACCCTGCTGCAGTCTCTACCTCTCCTGTCCCCTCCCAGGCCCTCTGCACTGCACTGGCCGCTTACTTCGTCTCTAAAACTCAGGACATCCTGTCCACACTCTCCTCCTATCACCTCCCTCCATCTCTTCCTGGCTCTCCCTCTGGCCCTTCTGCAGCCACCCCTCCTCCCTCCTTCTATGCCTTTCCCCTTTTTTCTGCTGACGAGGTTTCCAGACAAGTCCGATCTATGAAAGTTTCGTCTAAACAGGTTTACCCCTGCTCTTCCAAAACTATCAAGGACCACATCGACTCCCTGGCTCCTGCCCTGGCTGATTTTTGCAACCACTCCTTCGCCTCTGGAGTCTTCCCATCCCCCCTTAAGCACTCCCTTGTGCATCCTCTTCTTAAGAAACCCTCTTCCGACCCCGCCTGCCCAGCTAACTATCGCCCAATCTCCATCACTCCCTTCCTGGGCAAGCTCCTGGAGAAACTGGCCATCTCCCAGCTCAACCTCCATGCTGAATCTGTTGGTAGTCTTCATGACCATCAATCTGGCTTCAGAGCTGCCAGAAGCACGGAAACCGTTCTCCTGAACATCCGTGAGGACCTGCTCTCAAACCTCGACTCCAACACTCCGTGTGTTCTCATTCTGCTCGATCTCTCTTCTGCCTTTGACACTGTCAACCATGCCATCCTGCTCAACCGTCTCTGTGATAACCTGGGTATCACTGGTCAGGCTCTGGCGTGGCTGACCTCTTTCCTTTCCAACCGACCCTCCCAGGTCCAACTGGGGTCCTTCCTCTCTGACATCTTCTTCTCTACCTGTGGTGTCCCCCAGGGATCTAATCTCTCTCCCTGGCTGTTCAACCAGTATCTGGCACTCCTTGCCAACCACATCGCCACTCTCTGCCCCAACTTTCAGTGCTATGCGGATGATACCCAGCTCATTTTCAGGCTACCCTCGGCCTCCTCCTCTCCTTCCCTCATCTCCGACTGTCTGTCTGCCATCCAGGAATGGTGTGCCGCCAATGACCTCTGCCTTAATGCCAGTAAGACTGAGATTCTACTCATCGGCACACCCACTCCCTCCTTCCCTGCAGCGCTCTGGCCAGCCTCGCTTGGCCCGCTTCCTGCTCCTACTTGCAAGGCAAAAAACCTCGGGGTCATCTTCGACTCCACACTCTCCTTCTCTCCTCATATTACTGACGTCTCTAAGAAGTCTCACTACCAGCTGCACCTCCTCAGAGGTATTCTTCCCTTCCTCTCCTTCCCCCAGAAGCTCACGGTCTCCAGAGCCCTGGTTCTCTCGAAGCTGGACTACTGTAACAGCCTCTATCTTAATCTGCCTGCCTCTACTCTCTGCCCTCTGCAACTCATCCAGAACAGGACTGCGAGACTTGTCCTTGGCCTCAAGCCCAGGGACCGTATCTCTCCAGGACTGAAATCTCTACACTGGCTCCCTGTGGCTGCGAGGATTAAGTTCAAAACCCTCTGCATTGTCCACAAGGCCTTCTGGGGCCTGGGGCCTATATACCTTCAACTCTCTCTTCCTAAATATCTTCCTTCCCGATCCCTTCGCTCATCTGTCTCCAACTCCCTCAGGGTCAGCCGCTTCTCGAAGCAACGAGCTGGGGGTAGATCTCTCTCTGCGGCAGGGGCCTCCCTCTAGAACAGCCTTCCTGCCTCCCTGAAACTTGAGGAGAACCATCTTCGGTTCCGGAAGCACCTCAAAACCTTCCTCTTTGCTTCTGCTTTCTCTCTCCCTCTCCCCTGCTAATTCTTCACTGAAACTGCACTGAACCTGCACCTGGGCCACTCTCACCGACCTCGGTCCTTGGCCCAGCCACTCTCCACTTGCACTGCCTCCCTGGCAACCCCAGCACTGCGGGACTGTCTCTGCATCCCTTACAGCCCCCCCCTCCCAGCACTTGTCTGCACTTACCTTGCACTTGCCACCAGCTGGCCCTATTTAATATTTATTTTTTATTCTACTTACCCTGTTCAGCACTTCCCCCTCTCCCCTTTCCCCTTGCACTTTTTCCCTTCCACCTACCCCTGCACTTGCGCGATCTGAATGACACCTGGCCTAGTAGGATCGTTGTCTGTCTTCCCCCTGTTCCCTCCTCCCTGCCTCGTCGCGGCTTGAAACACTTGTGTATAGGCGCCTTACAAATGCCATATCATATCATATCATATCATATCATATCATATCATGTATCATCAAGTGAGCTAAGGGCCTCATAGGTTCATGTATCATCAAGTGAGCTAAGGGCACTGCTGTTTCATGTATCATCAAGTGAGCTTAGGGCCCCATTGTTGCATGTATCATCAAGTGAGCTAAGGGCCCCGCTGTTTCATGTATCATCAAGTGAGCTAAGGGCCTCATAGTTTCATGTATCATCAAGTGAGCTAAGGGCCCCATAGTTTCATGTATCATCAAGTGAGCTAAGAATCCGTAAGTTTCATGTATCATCAAGTGAGCTAAGGGCCCCTTTGTTTCATGTATCAACAAGTGAGCTTAGGGACCCATTGTTGCATGTATCATCAAGTGAGCTAAGGGCCCCGCTGTTTCATGTATCATCAAGTGAGCTAAGGGCCCCATTTGTTTATGCATCAACAAGTGAGCTAAGGGCCTCATAGTTTCATGTATCATCAAGTGAGCTTAGGGCCCCATTGTTTCATGCATCATCAAGTGGGCTAAGGGCCTCATAGTTTCATGTATCATCAAGTGAGCTTAGGGCCCCATTGTTTCATGCATCATCAAGTGGGCTAAGGGCCCCATAGTTTCATGTATCATCAAGTGAGCTAAGTGCCCCATTGTTGCATGTATCATCAAGTGAGCTAAGTGCCTCATAGTTTCATGTATCATCAAGTGAGCTAAGGGCCTCATAGTTTCATATATCCTCAAGTGAGCTTAGGGGCCCATTGTTGCATGTATCATCAAGTGAGCTAAGGGCCCCATAGTTTCATGTATCATCAAGTGAGCTAAGGGCCTCATAGTTTCATGTATCATCAAGTGAGCTTAGGGCCCCATTGTTTCATGTATCATCAAGCGAGCTTAGGGACCCATTGTTGCATGTATCATCAATTGAGATAAGGGCCCCGCTGTTTCATGTATCATCAAGTGAGCTAAGGGCCCCATTGTTTCATGTTTCATCAAGTGAGCTAAGGGCCTCATAGTTTCATGTATCATCAAGTGAGCTAAGGGCACTGCTGTTTGATGTATCATCAAGTGAGTTTAGGGCCCCATTGTTGCATACATCATCAAGTGAGCTAAGGGCCGCGCTGTATCATGTATCATCAAGTGAGTTTAGTGCCCCATTGTTGCATGTATCATCAAGTGAGCTAAGGGCCCCATTGTTGCATGTATCATCAAGTGAGCTAAGTGCCTCATAGTTTCATGTATCATCAAGTGAGCTAAGGGCCTCATAGTTTCATATATCCTCAAGTGAGCTTAGGGGCCCATTGTTGCATGTATCATCAAGTGAGCTAAGGGCCCCATAGTTTCATGTATCATCAAGTGAGCTAAGGGCCTCATAGTTTCATGTATCATCAAGTGAGCTTAGGGCCCCATTGTTTCATGTATCATCAAGCGAGCTTAGGGACCCATTGTTGCATGTATCATCAATTGAGCTAAGGGCCCCGCTGTTTCATGTATCATCAAGTGAGCTAAGGGCCCCATTGTTTCATGTTTCATCAAGTGAGCTAAGGGCCTCATAGTTTCATGTATCATCAAGTGAGCTAAGGGCACTGCTGTTTGATGTATCATCAAGTGAGTTTAGGGCCCCATTGTTGCATACATCATCAAGTGAGCTAAGGGCCGCGCTGTATCATGTATCATCAAGTGAGTTTAGTGCCCCATTGTTGCATGTATCATCAAGTGAGCTAAGGGCCCCATTGTTTCATGTATCATCAAATGAGCTAAGTGCCGCATTGTTTCATGTATCATCAAGTGAGCTAAGGGCCCCATAGTTTCATGTATAATCAAGTGAGCTAAGGGCCTCATAGTTTCATGTATCATCAAGTGAGCTAAGGGCCCCATAGTTTCATGTATCATCAAGTGAGCTTAGGGCCCCATTGTTTCATGTATCATCAAATGAGCTATATGCCCCATTGTTTCATGTATCATCAAGTGAGCTAAGGGCCCCATAGTTTCATGTATCATCAAGTGAGCTAAGGGCCTCATAGTTTCATGTATGATTGAGTGAGCTTAGGGCCCTGTTGGTGCATGTATCATCAAGTGAGCTCAGGGCCCTGCTGTTTCATGTATAATCAATTGAGCTAAGGGCCCTGCTGTTTCATGTATCATCAATTGAGCTAAGGGCCCCATTGTTTCATGTATCATCAAGTGAGCTAAGGGCCCCCAGTTTTTAATGTATTATCAAGTGAGCTAAGGGCCCCATTGTTGCATGTATCATCGAGTGAGCTAAGTGCCTCATAGTTTCATGTATCATCAAGTGAGCTAAGGGCCCTGCTGTTTCATGTATCATCAATTGAGCTAAGGGCCCCATTGTTTCATGTATCATCAAGTGAGCTAAGGGCCCCCAGTTTTTAATGTATTATCAAGTGAGCTAAGGGCCCCATTGTTGCATGTATCATCAAGTGAGCTAAGTGCCTCATAGTTTCATGCATCATCAAGTGAGCTAAGGGCCCCATTGTTTCATGTATCATCAAGTGAGCTAAGGGCCCCATAGTTTCATATATCATCAAGTGAGATAAGGGCCCCTTTGTTTCATGTATCATCAATTGAGCTAAGGGCCCCATAGTTTCATTTATCATCAAGTGAGCTAAGGGCCTCATAGTTTCATGTATCATAAAGTGAGCTAAGGGCCCCATTGTTGCATGTATCATCAAGTGAGCTAAGTGCCTCATAGTTTCATGTATCATCAAGTGAGCTAAGGGCCTCATAGTTTCATATATCCTCAAGTGAGCTTAGGGGCCCATTGTTGCATGTATCATCAAGTGAGCTAAGGGCCCCATAGTTTCATGTATCATCAAGTGAGCTAAGGGCCTCATAGTTTCATGTATCATCAAGTGAGCTAAGGGCCTCATAGTTTCATGTATCATCAAGTGAGCTTAGGGACCCATTGTTGCATGTATCATCAATTGAGCTAAGGGCCCCGCTGTTTCATGTATCATCACGTGAGCTAAGGGCCCCATTGTTTCATGTATCAAGTGAGCTAAGGGCCTCATAGTTTCATGTATCATCAAGTGAGCTAAGGGCACTGCTGTTTGATGTATCATCAAGTGAGCTTAGGGCCCCATTGTTGCATGCATCATCAAGTGAGCTAAGGGCCGCGCTGTTTCATGTATCATCAAGTGAGCTAAGGGCCACGCTGTTTCATGTATCATCAAGTGAGTTTAGTGCCCCATTGTTGCATGTATCATCAAGTGAGCTTAGGGCCCCATTGTTGCATGTATCATCAAGTGAGCTAAGGGCCGCGCTGTTTCATGTATCATCAAGTGAGCTAAGGGCCGCGCTGTTTCATGTATCATCAAGTGAGCTTAGGGCCCCATTGTTGCATGTATCATCAAGTGAGCTAAGGGCCCCATTGTTGCATGTGTCATCAAGTGAGCTAAGGGCCCCATTGTTTAATGTATCATCAAGTGAGCCAAGGGCCTGATAGTTTCATGTATCATCAAGTGAGCTAAGGGCCTCATAGTTTCATATATCATCAAGTGAGCTAAGGGCCTCATAGTTTCATGTATCATCAAGTGAGCTAAGGTCCTCATTGTTTCATGTATCATCAAGTGAGCTAAGGGCCATATAGTTTCATGTATCATCAAGTGAGCTAAGTGCCTCATAGTTTCATGTGTCATCAAGTGAGCGAAGGGCCCCGCTGTTTCATGTATCATCAATTGAGCTAAGGGCCCCATTGTTTCATGTATCATCAAGTGAGCTAAGGGCCCCGTTTTTTCATGCATCATCAAGGGAGCTAAGGGTCTCATATTTTTATGTATCATCAAATGATCTTAGGGCCCATTTGTTTCATGTATCATCAAGTGAGCTAAGGGCCCCATAATTTCATTTATCATCAAGTGAGCTAAGGGCCTCATAGTTTCATGTATCATCAAGTGAGCTAAGGGCCCCATAGTTTGATGTATCATCAAGTGAGCTAAGGGCCCCATAGTTTCATTTATCATCAAGTGAGCTAAGGGCCCCTTTGTTTCATGTATCATCAATTGAGCTGAGGGCCCCATTGTTTCATTTATCATCAAGTGAGCTAAGGGCCTCATAGTTTCATGTATCATAAAGTGAGCTAAGGGCCCCATTGTTGCATGTATCATCAAGTGAGCTAAGGGCCCCATAGTTTCATGTATCATCAAGTGAGCTAAGGGCCTCATAGTTTCATGTATCATCAAGTGAGTTTAGGGCCCCATTGTTTCATGTATCATCAAGTGAGCTTAGGGACCCATTGTTGCATGTATCATCAATTGAGCTAAGGGCCCCGCTGTTTCATGTATCATCAAGTGAGCTAAGGGCCCGATTGTTTCATGTATCATCAAGTGAGCTAAGGGCCTCATAGTTTCATGTATCATCAAGTGAGCTAAGGGCACTGCTGTTTGATGTATCATCAAGTGAGTTTAGGGCCCCATTGTTGCATGCATCATCAAGTGAGCTAAGGGCCGCACTGTATCATGTATCATCAAGTGACTTTAGTTCCCCATAGTTTCATGTATAATCAAGTGAGCTAAGGGCCTCATAGTTTCATGTATCATCAAGTGAGCTAAGGGCCCCATAGTTTCATGTATCATCAAGTGAGCTTAGGGCCCCATAGTTTCATGTATCATCAAGTTAGCTAAGGGTACTGCTGTTTCATGTATCATCAAGTGAGCTTAGGGCCCCGTTGTTTCATGTATCATCAAGTGAGCTAAGGGCACTGCTGTTTCATGTATCATCAAGTGAGCTTAGGGCCCCATTGTTGCATGTATCATCAAGTGAGCTAAGGGCCCCATAGTTTCATGTATCATCAAGTGAGCTAAGGGCCTCATAGTTTCATGTATCATCAAGTGAGCTTAGGGCCCCATTGTTTCATGTATCATCAAGCGAGCTTAGGGACCCATTGTTGCATGTATCATCAATTGAGCTAAGGGCCCCGCTGTTTCATGTATCATCAAGTGAGCTAAGGGCCCCATTGTTTCATGTTTCATCAAGTGAGCTAAGGGCCTCATAGTTTCATGTATCATCAAGTGAGCTAAGGGCCTCATAGTTTCATGTATCATCAAGTGAGTTTAGGGCCCCATTGTTGCATACATCATCAAGTGAGCTAAGGGCCGCGCTGTATCATGTATCATCAAGTGAGTTTAGTGCCCCATTGTTGCATGTATCATCAAGTGAGCTAAGGGCCCCATTGTTTCATGTATCATCAAATGAGCTAAGTGCCGCATTGTTTCATGTATCATCAAGTGAGCTAAGGGCCCCATAGTTTCATGTATAATCAAGTGAGCTAAGGGCCTCATAGTTTCATGTATCATCAAGTGAGATAAGGGCCCCATAGTTTCATGTATCATCAAGTGAGCTTAGGGTCCCATTGTTTCATGTATCATCAAATGAGCTATATGCCCCATTGTTTCATGTATCATCAAGTGAGCTAAGGGCCCCATAGTTTCATGTATCATCAAGTGAGCTAAGGGCCTCATAGTTTCATGTATGATTGAGTGAGCTTAGGGCCCCGTTGGTGCATGTATCATCAAGTGAGCTCAGGGCCCTGCTGTTTCATGTATCATCAATTGAGCTAAGGGCCCTGCTGTTTCATGTATCATCAATTGAGCTAAGGGCCCCATTGTTTCATGTATCATCAAGTGAGCTAAGGGCCCCCAGTTTTTAATGTATTATCAAGTGAGCTAAGGGCCCCATTGTTGCATGTATCATCAAGTGAGCTAAGTGCCTCATAGTTTCATGTATCATCAAGTGAGCTAAGGGCCCTGCTGTTTCATGTATCATCAATTGAGCTAAGGGCCCCATTGTTTCATGTATCATCAAGTGAGCTAAGGGCCCCCAGTTTTTAATGTATTATCAAGTGAGCTAAGGGCCCCATTGTTGCATGTATCATCAAGTGAGCTAAGTGCCTCATAGTTTCATGCATCATCAAGTGAGCTAAGGGCCCCATTGTTTCATGTATCATCAAGTGAGCTAAGGGCCCCATAGTTTCATGTATCATCAAGTGAGCTAAGGGCCCCTTTGTTTCATGTATCATCAATTGAGCTAAGGGCCCCATAGTTTCATTTATCATCAAGTGAGCTAAGGGCCTCATAGTTTCATGTATCATAAAGTGAGCTAAGGGCCCCATTGTTGCATGTATCATCAAGTGAGCTAAGTGCCTCATAGTTTCATGTATCATCAAGTGAGCTAAGGGCCTCATAGTTTCATATATCCTCAAGTGAGCTTAGGGGCCCATTGTTGCATGTATCATCAAGTGAGCTAAGGGCCCCATAGTTTCATGTATCATCAAGTGAGCTAAGGGCCTCATAGTTTCATGTATCATCAAGTGAGCTAAGGGCCTCATAGTTTGATGTATCATCAAGTGAGCTTAGGGACCCATTGTTGCATGTATCATCAATTGAGCTAAGGGCCCCGCTGTTTCATGTATCATCACGTGAGCTAAGGGCCCCATTGTTTCATGTATCAAGTGAGCTAAGGGCCTCATAGTTTCATGTATCATCAAGTGAGCTAAGGGCACTGCTGTTTGATGTATCATCAAGTGAGCTTAGGGCCCCATTGTTGCATGCATCATCAAGTGAGCTAAGGGCCGCGCTGTTTCATGTATCATCAAGTGAGCTAAGGGCCACGCTGTTTCATGTATCATCAAGTGAGTTTAGTGCCCCATTGTTGCATGTATCATCAAGTGAGCTTAGGGCCCCATTGTTGCATGTATCATCAAGTGAGCTAAGGGCCGCGCTGTTTCATGTATCATCAAGTGAGCTAAGGGCCGCGCTGTTTCATGTATCATCAAGTGAGCTTAGGGCCCCATTGTTGCATGTATCATCAAGTGAGCTAAGAGCCCCATTGTTGCATGTATCATCAAGTGAGCTAAGGGCCCCATTGTTTAATGTATCATCAAGTGAGCCAAGGGCCTGATAGTTTCATGTATCATCAAGTGAGCTAAGGGCCTCATAGTTTCATATATCATCAAGTGAGCTAAGGGCCTCATAGTTTCATGTATCATCAAGTGAGCTAAGGTCCTCATTGTTTCATGTATCATCAAGTGAGCTAAGGGCCATATAGTTTCATGTATCATCAAGTGAGCTAAGTGCCTCATAGTTTCATGTGTCATCAAGTGAGCGAAGGGCCCCGCTGTTTCATGTATCATCAATTGAGCTAAGGGCCCCATTGTTTCATGTATCATCAAGTGAGCTAAGGGCCCCGTTTTTTCATGCATCATCAAGGGAGCTAAGGGTCTCATATTTTTATGTATCATCAAATGATCTTAGGGCCCATTTGTTTCATGTATCATCAAGTGAGCTAAGGGCCCCATAATTTCATTTATCATCAAGTGAGCTAAGGGCCTCATAGTTTCATGTATCATCAAGTGAGCTAAGGGCCCCATAGTTTGATGTATCATCAAGTGAGCTAAGGGCACTGCTGTTTCATGTATCATCAAGTGAGCATAGGGCCCCATTGCTGCATGTATCATCAAGTGCGCTAAGGGCCTCATAGTTTCATGTATCATCAAGTGAGATAAGGGCCCCATTGTTTCATGTATCATCAAGTGAGCTAACGGCCCATTAGTTTCATGTATCATCAAGTGAGCTAAGGGCCTCATAGTTTCATGTATGATTGAGTGAGCTTAGGGCCCCGTTGTTGCATGTATCATCAAGTGAGCTCAGGGCCCTGCTGTTTCATGTATCATCAATTGAGCTAAGGGCCCCATTGTTTCATGTATCATCAAGTGAGCTAAGGGCCTCATAGTTTCATGTATCATCAAGTGAGCTAAGTGTCTCATAGTTTCATGTATCATCAAGTGAGCTAAGGGCCCTGCTGTTTCATGTATCATCAATTGAGCTAAGGGCCCCATTGTTTCATGTATCATCAAGTGAGCTAAGGGCCCCACAGTTTTTAATGTATTATCAAGTGAGCTAAGGGCCCCATTGTTGCATGTATCATCAAGTGAGCTAAGTGCCTCATAGTTTCATGCTTCATCAAGTGAGCTAAGGGCCCCATTGTTTCATGTATCATCAAGTGAGCTAAGGGCCCCATAGTTTCTTGTATCATCAAGTGAGCTAAGGGCCCCTTTGTTTCATGTATCATCAATTGAGCTGAGGGCCCCATTGTTTCATTTATCATCAAGTGAGCTAAGGGCCTCATAGTTTCATGTATCATAAAGTGAGCTAAGGGCCCCATTGTTGCATGTATCATCAAGTGAGCTAAGGGCCCCATAGTTTCATGTATCATCAAGTGAGCTAAGGGCCTCATAGTTTCATGTATCATCAAGTGAGCTTAGGGCCCCATTGTTTCATGTATCATCAAGTGAGCTTAGGGACCCATTGTTGCATGTATCATCAATTGAGCTAAGGGCCCCGCTGTTTCATGTATCATCAAGTGAGCTAAGGGCCCCATTGTTTCATGTATCATCAAGTGAGCTAAGGGCCTCATAGTTTCATGTATCATCAAGTGAGCTAAGGGCACTGCTGTTTGATGTATCATCAAGTGAGTTTAGGGCCCCATTGTTGCATGCATCATCAAGTGAGCTAAGGGCCGCACTGTATCACGTATCATCAAGTGACTTTAGTGCCCCATAGTTTCATGTATAATCAAGTGAGCTAAGGGCCTCATAGTTTCATGTATCATCAAGTGAGCTAAGGGCCCCATAGTTTCATGTATCATCAAGTGAGCTTAGGGCCCCATAGTTTCATGTATCATCAAGTGAGCTAAGGGTACTGCTGTTTCATGTATCATCAAGTGAGCTTAGGGCCCCGTTGTTTCATGTATCATCAAGTGAGCTAAGGAAACTGCTGTTTCATGTATCATCAAGTGAGCTTAGGGCCCCATTGTTGCATGTATCATCAAGTGAGCTAAGGGCCGCACTGTTTCATGTATCATCAAGTGAGTTTAAGGGCCCCATAGTTTCATGTATCATCAAGTGAGCTAAGGGCCCCATAGTTTCATGTATCATCAAGTGAGCTAAGGGCACTGCTGTTTCATGTATTATCAAGTGAGCTTAGGGCCCCATTGTTTCATGTATCATCAAATGAGCTAAGGGCCAAATTGTTTCATGTATCATCAAGTGAGCTAAGGGCCCCATAGTTTTATGCATCATCAAGTGAGCTAAGGGCTTCATAGTTTCATGTATCATAAAGTGAGCTAAGGGCCCCATAGTTTCATATACCATCAAGTGAGCTAAGGGCCCCTTTATTTCATGTATCATCAAGTGATCTTAGGGCCCCATTGTTGCATGTATCATCAAGTGAGCTAAGGGCCCTGCTGTTTCATGTATCATCAAGTGAGCTAAGGGCCCCATTTTTTCATGCATCATCAAGTGAGCTAAGGGTCTCATAGTTTCATGTATCATCAAGTGAGCTTAGAGCCCCATTGTTTCATGTATCATCAAGTGAGCTGAGGGCCCCATAGTTTCATGTATCATCAAGTGAGCTAAGGGCCTCATAGTTTCATGTATCATCAAGTGATCTAAGGGCACCATAATTTCATGTATCATCAAGTGAGCTAAGTGCCCCATAGTTTCATGTATCATCAAGTGAGCTAAGGGCCTCATAGTTTCATGTATCATCAAGTGAGCTAAGGGCCCCATAGTTTCATGTATCATCAAGTGAGCTAAGGGCCCCGTTGTTTCATGTATCATCAAGTGAGCTTAGGGCCCCACTGTTGCATGTATCATCAAGTGAGCTAAGGGCCCGCTGTTTCATGTATCATCAAGTGAGCTATGGGCCCCATTGTTTCATGCATCATCAAGTGAGCTAAGGGCCTCATAGTTTCATGTATCATCAAGTGAGCTTAGGGCCCCACTGTTGCATGTATCATCAAGTGAGCTAAGGGATCGCTGTTTCATGTATCATCAAGTGAGTTAAGGGCCTCATAATTTCATGTATCATCAAGTGAGCTAAGGGCATTGCTGTTTCATGTATCATCAAGTTAGCTAAGGGCCCCATAGTTTCATGTATCATCAAGTGAGCTAAAGGCCCCTTTGTTTCATGTATCATCAAGTGAGCTTAGGGCTCCATTGTTGCCTGTATCATCAAGTGAGCTAAGGGCACTGCTGTTTCATGTATCATCAATTGAGCTAAGGGCCCTGCTGTTACATGTATCATCAAGTGAGCAAAGGGCCCCAGAGATTCATGTATCATCAAGTGAGCTAAGGGCCTCATAGTTTCATGTATCCTCAAGTGAGCTTAGGGGCCAATTGTTGCATGTATCATCAAGGGAGCTAAGGGCCCCATAGTTTCATGTATCATCAAGTGAGCTAAGGGCCTCATAGTTTCATGTATCATCAAGTGAGCTTAGGGCCCCATAGTGTTATGTATCATCAAGTGAGCTAAGGGCCCCATTGTTTCATGTATCATCAAGTGAGCTTAGGGACCCTTTGTTGCATGTATCATCAAGTGAGCTAAGGGCCCCGCTGTTTCATGTATCATCAAGTGAGCTAAGGGCCCCATTGTTTCATGTATCATCAAGTGAGCTAAGGGCCTCATAGGTTCATGTATCATCAAGTGAGCTAAGGGCACTGCTGTTTCATGTATCATCAAGTGAGCTTAGGGCCCCATTGTTGCATGTATCATCAAGTGAGCTAAGGTCCGCACTGTTTCATCTATCATCAAGTGAGTTTAGGGCCCCATTGTTGCATGTATCATCAAGTGAGCTAAGGGCCTCATAGTTTCATGTATCATCAAGTGAGCTAAGGGCCCCATAGTTTCATGTATCATCAAGTGAGCTAAGGGCCTCATAGTTTCATGTATCATCAAGTGAGCTAAGGGCCCCATAGTTTCATGTATCATCAAGTGAGCTAAGAATCTGTTAGTTTCATGTATCATCAAGTGAGCTAAGGGCCCCTTTGTTTCATGTATCATCAAGTGAGCTTAGGGACCCATTGTTGCATGTATCATCAAGTGAGCTAAGGGCCCCGCTGTTTCATGTATCATCAAGTGAGCTAAGGGCCCCATTTGTTTATGCATCAACAAGTGAGCTAAGGGCCTCATAGTTTCATGTATCATCAAGTGAGCTTAGGGCCCCATTGTTTCATGCATCATCAAGTGAGCTAAGGGCCCCATAGTTTCATGTATCATCAAGAGAGCTAATGGCACCATAGTTTCCTGTATCATCAAGTGAGCTAAGGGCCCCATAGTTTCATGTATTATCAAGTGAGATAAACGCCTCATAGTTTCACGTATCATCAAGTGAGCTAAGGGCCCCATAGTTTCATGTATCATCAAGTGAGCTAAGGGCCCCTTTGTTTCATGTATCATCAAGTGAGCAAAGGGCCTCATAGTTTCATGTATCATCAAGTGAGCTAAGGGCCCCATAGTTTCATGTATCAAGTGAGCTAAGGGCCCCTTTGTTTCATGTATCATCAAGTGAGCATAGGGCCCCATTGTTGCATGTATCATCAAGTGAGTTAAGGGCCCGCTGTTTCATGTATCATCAAGTGAGCTAAGTGCCCCATAGTTTCATGTATCATCAAGTGAGCTAAGGGCCCCATAGTTTCATGTATCATCAAGTGAGCTAAGGGCCACTTTGTTTCATGTATCATCAAGTGAACTTAGGGCCCTACTGTTGCATGTATCATCAAGTGAGCTAAGGGCCCGCTGTTTCATGTATCATCAAATGAGCTACGGGCCCCATTGTTTCATGCATCATCAAGTGAGCTAAAGGCCTCATAGTTTCATGTATCATCAAGTGAGCTTAGGGCCCCACTGTTGCATGTATAATCAAGTGAGCTAAGGGCCCGCTGTTTCATGTATCATCAAGTGAGTTAAGGGCCTCATAGTTTCATGTATCATCAAGTGAGCTAAGGGCATTGCTGTTTCATGTATCATCAAGTGAGCTAAGGGCCCCATAGTTTCATGTATCATCAAGTGAGCTAAAGGCCCCTTTGTTTCATGTATCATCAAGTGAGCTTAGGGCTCCATTGTTGCCTTTATCATCAAGTGAGCTAAGGGCACTGCTGTTTCATGTATCATCAATTGAGCTAAGGGCCCTGCTGTTACATGTATCATCAAGTGAGCTAAGGGCCCCAGAGATTCATGTATCATCAAGTGAGCTAAGGGCCTCATAGTTTCATGTATCCTCAAGTGAGCTTAGGGCCCCATAGTTTTATGTATCATCAAGTGAGCTAAGGGCTCCATTGTTTCTTGTATCATCAAGTGAGCTTAGGGACCCTTTGTTGCATGTATCATCAAGTGCGCTAAGGGCCCCGCTGGTTCATGTATCATCAAGTGAGCTAAGGGCCTCATAGTTTCATGTATCATCAAGTGAGCTTAGGGCCCCATAGTTTTATGTATCATCAAGTGAGCTAAAGGCCCCATTGTTTCATGGATCATCAAGTGAGCTTAGGGACCCTTTGTTGCATGTATCATCAAGTGAGCTAAGGGCCCCGCTGTTTCATGTATCATTAAGTGAGCTAAGGGCCCCATTGTTTCATGTATCATCAAGTGAGCTAAGGGCCTCATAGGTTCATGTATCATCAAGTGAGCTAAGGGCACTGCTGTTTCATGTATCATCAAGTGAGCTTAGGGCCCCATTGTTGCATGTATCATCAAGTGAGCTAAGGTCCGCACTGTTTCATGTATCATCAAGTGAGTTTAGGGCCCCATTGTTGCATGTATCATCAAGTGAGCTAAGGGCCTCATAGTTTCATGTATCATCAAGTGAGCTAAGGGCCTCATAGTTTCATGTATCATCAAGTGAGCTAAGGGCCTCATAGTTTGATGTATCATCAAGTGAGCTTAGGGACCCATTGTTGCATGTATCATCAATTGAGCTAAGGGCCCCGCTGTTTCATGTATCATCACGTGAGCTAAGGGCCCCATTGTTTCATGTATCAAGTGAGCTAAGGGCCTCATAGTTTCATGTATCATCAAGTGAGCTAAGGGCACTGCTGTTTGATGTATCATCAAGTGAGCTTAGGGCCCCATTGTTGCATGCATCATCAAGTGAGCTAAGGGCCGCGCTGTTTCATGTATCATCAAGTGAGCTAAGGGCCACGCTGTTTCATGTATCATCAAGTGAGTTTAGTGCCCCATTGTTGCATGTATCATCAAGTGAGCTTAGGGCCCCATTGTTGCATGTATCATCAAGTGAGCTAAGGGCCGCGCTGTTTCATGTATCATCAAGTGAGCTAAGGGCACTGCTGTTTGATGTATCATCAAGTGAGCTTAGGGCCCCATTGTTGCATGCATCATCAAGTGAGCTAAGGGCCGCGCTGTTTCATGTATCATCAAGTGAGCTAAGGGCCACGCTGTTTCATGTATCATCAAGTGAGTTTAGTGCCCCATTGTTGCATGTATCATCAAGTGAGCTTAGGGCCCCATTGTTGCATGTATCATCAAGTGAGCTAAGGGCCGCGCTGTTTCATGTATCATCAAGTGAGCTAAGGGCCGCGCTGTTTCATGTATCATCAAGTGAGCTTAGGGCCCCATTGTTGCATGTATCATCAAGTGAGCTAAGAGCCCCATTGTTGCATGTATCATCAAGTGAGCTAAGGGCCCCATTGTTTAATGTATCATCAAGTGAGCCAAGGGCCTGATAGTTTCATGTATCATCAAGTGAGCTAAGGGCCTCATAGTTTCATATATCATCAAGTGAGCTAAGGGCCTCATAGTTTCATGTATCATCAAGTGAGCTAAGGTCCTCATTGTTTCATGTATCATCAAGTGAGCTAAGGGCCATATAGTTTCATGTATCATCAAGTGAGCTAAGGGCCTCATAGTTTCATGTATCATCAAGTGAGCTAAGGTCCTCATTGTTTCATGTATCATCAAGTGAGCTAAGGGCCTCATAGTTTCATGTATCATCAAGTGAGCTAAGGGCACTGCTGTTTGATGTATCATCAAGTGAGCTTAGGGCCCCATTGTTGCATGCATCATCAAGTGAGCTAAGGGCCGCGCTGTTTCATGTATCATCAAGTGAGCTAAGGGCCACGCTGTTTCATGTATCATCAAGTGAGTTTAGTGCCCCATTGTTGCATGTATCATCAAGTGAGCTTAGGGCCCCATTGTTGCATGTATCATCAAGTGAGCTAAGGGCCGCGCTGTTTCATGTATCATCAAGTGAGCTAAGGACCGCGCTGTTTCATGTATCATCAAGTGAGCTTAGGGCCCCATTGTTGCATGTATCATCAAGTGAGCTAAGAGCCCCATTGTTGCATGTATCATCAAGTGAGCTAAGGGCCCCATTGTTTAATGTATCATCAAGTGAGCCAAGGGCCTGATAGTTTCATGTATCATCAAGTGAGCTAAGGGCCTCATAGTTTCATATATCATCAAGTGAGCTAAGGGCCTCATAGTTTCATGTATCATCAAGTGAGCTAAGGTCCTCATTGTTTCATGTATCATCAAGTGAGCTAAGGGCCATATAGTTTCATGTATCATCAAGTGAGCTAAGTGCCTCATAGTTTCATGTGTCATCAAGTGAGCGAAGGGCCCCGCTGTTTCATGTATCATCAATTGAGCTAAGGGCCCCATTGTTTCATGTATCATCAAGTGAGCTAAGGGCCCCGTTTTTTCATGCATCATCAAGGGAGCTAAGGGTCTCATATTTTTATGTATCATCAAATGATCTTAGGGCCCATTTGTTTCATGTATCATCAAGTGAGCTAAGGGCCCCATAATTTCATTTATCATCAAGTGAGCTAAGGGCCTCATAGTTTCATGTATCATCAAGTGAGCTAAGGGCCCCATAGTTTGATGTATCATCAAGTGAGCTAAGGGCACTGCTGTTTCATGTATCATCAAGTGAGCATAGGGCCCCATTGCTGCATGTATCATCAAGTGCGCTAAGGGCCTCATAGTTTCATGTATCATCAAGTGAGCTAAGGGCCCCATTGTTTCATGTATCATCAAGTGAGCTAACGGCCCATTAGTTTCATGTATCATCAAGTGAGCTAAGGGCCTCATAGTTTCATGTATGATTGAGTGAGCTTAGGGCCCCGTTGTTGCATGTATCATCAAGTGAGCTCAGGGCCCTGCTGTTTCATGTATCATCAATTGAGCTAAGGGCCCCATTGTTTCATGTATCATCAAGTGAGCTAAGGGCCTCATAGTTTCATGTATCATCAAGTGAGCTAAGTGTCTCATAGTTTCATGTATCATCAAGTGAGCTAAGGGCCCTGCTGTTTCATGTATCATCAATTGAGCTAAGGGCCCCATTGTTTCATGTATCATCAAGTGAGCTAAGGGCCCCACAGTTTTTAATGTATTATCAAGTGAGCTAAGGGCCCCATTGTTGCATGTATCATCAAGTGAGCTAAGTGCCTCATAGTTTCATGCTTCATCAAGTGAGCTAAGGGCCCCATTGTTTCATGTATCATCAAGTGAGCTAAGGGCCCCATAGTTTCTTGTATCATCAAGTGAGCTAAGGGCCCCTTTGTTTCATGTATCATCAATTGAGCTGAGGGCCCCATTGTTTCATTTATCATCAAGTGAGCTAAGGGCCTCATAGTTTCATGTATCATAAAGTGAGCTAAGGGCCCCATTGTTGCATGTATCATCAAGTGAGCTAAGGGCCCCATAGTTTCATGTATCATCAAGTGAGCTAAGGGCCTCATAGTTTCATGTATCATCAAGTGAGCTTAGGGCCCCATTGTTTCATGTATCATCAAGTGAGCTTAGGGACCCATTGTTGCATGTATCATCAATTGAGCTAAGGGCCCCGCTGTTTCATGTATCATCAAGTGAGCTAAGGGCCCCATTGTTTCATGTATCATCAAGTGAGCTAAGGGCCTCATAGTTTCATGTATCATCAAGTGAGCTAAGGGCACTGCTGTTTGATGTATCATCAAGTGAGTTTAGGGCCCCATTGTTGCATGCATCATCAAGTGAGCTAAGGGCCGCACTGTATCATGTATCATCAAGTGACTTTAGTGCCCCATAGTTTCATGTATAATCAAGTGAGCTAAGGGCCTCATAGTTTCATGTATCATCAAGTGAGCTAAGGGCCCCATAGTTTCATGTATCATCAAGTGAGCTTAGGGCCCCATAGTTTCATGTATCATCAAGTGAGCTAAGGGTACTGCTGTTTCATGTATCATCAAGTGAGCTTAGGGCCCCGTTGTTTCATGTATCATCAAGTGAGCTAAGGACACTGCTGTTTCATGTATCATCAAGTGAGCTTAGGGCCCCATTGTTGCATGTATCATCAAGTGAGCTAAGGGCCGCACTGTTTCATGTATCATCAAGTGAGTTTAAGGGCCCCATAGTTTCATGTATCATCAAGTGAGCTAAGGGCCCCATAGTTTCATGTATCATCAAGTGAGCTAAGGGCACTGCTGTTTCATGTATTATCAAGTGAGCTTAGGGCCCCATTGTTTCATGTATCATCAAATGAGCTAAGGGCCAAATTGTTTCATGTATCATCAAGTGAGCTAAGGGCCCCATAGTTTTATGCATCATCAAGTGAGCTAAGGGCTTCATAGTTTCATGTATCATAAAGTGAGCTAAGGGCCCCATAGTTTCATATATCATCAAGTGAGCTAAGGGCCCCTTTATTTCATGTATCATCAAGTGATCTTAGGGCCCCATTGTTGCATGTATCATCAAGTGAGCTAAGGGCCCTGCTGTTTCATGTATCATCAAGTGAGCTAAGGGCCCCATTTTTTCATGCATCATCAAGTGAGCTAAGGGTCTCATAGTTTCATGTATCATCAAGTGAGCTTAGAGCCCCATTGTTTCATGTATCATCAAGTGAGCTGAGGGCCCCATAGTTTCATGTATCATCAAGTGAGCTAAGGGCCTCATAGTTTCATGTATCATCAAGTGATCTAAGGGCACCATAATTTCATGTATCATCAAGTGAGCTAAGTGCCCCATAGTTTCATGTATCATCAAGTGAGCTAAGGGCCTCATAGTTTCATGTATCATCAAGTGAGCTAAGGGCCCCATAGTTTCATGTATCATCAAGTGAGCTAAGGGCCCCGTTGTTTCATGTATCATCAAGTGAGCTTAGGGCCCCACTGTTGCATGTATCATCAAGTGAGCTAAGGGCCCGCTGTTTCATGTATCATCAAGTGAGCTATGGGCCCCATTGTTTCATGCATCATCAAGTGAGCTAAGGGCCTCATAGTTTCATGTATCATCAAGTGAGCTTAGGGCCCCACTGTTGCATGTATCATCAAGTGAGCTAAGGGATCGCTGTTTCATGTATCATCAAGTGAGTTAAGGGCCTCATAATTTCATGTATCATCAAGTGAGCTAAGGGCATTGTTGTTTCATGTATCATCAAGTTAGCTAAGGGCCCCATAGTTTCATGTATCATCAAGTGAGCTAAAGGCCCCTTTGTTTCATGTATCATCAAGTGAGCTTAGGGCTCCATTGTTGCCTGTATCATCAAGTGAGCTAAGGGCACTGCTGTTTCATGTATCATCAATTGAGCTAAGGGCCCTGCTGTTACATGTATCATCAAGTGAGCAAAGGGCCCCAGAGATTCATGTATCATCAAGTGAGCTAAGGGCCTCATAGTTTCATGTATCCTCAAGTGAGCTTAGGGGCCAATTGTTGCATGTATCATCAAGGGAGCTAAGGGCCCCATAGTTTCATGTATCATCAAGTGAGCTAAGGGCCTCATAGTTTCATGTATCATCAAGTGAGCTTAGGGCCCCATAGTTTTATGTATCATCAAGTGAGCTAAGGGCCCCATTGTTTCATGTATCATCAAGTGAGCTTAGGGACCCTTTGTTGCATGTATCATCAAGTGAGCTAAGGGCCCCGCTGTTTCATGTATCATCAAGTGAGCTAAGGGCCCCATTGTTTCATGTATCATCAAGTGAGCTAAGGGCCTCATAGGTTCATGTATCATCAAGTGAGCTAAGGGCACTGCTGTTTCATGTATCATCAAGTGAGCTTAGGGCCCCATTGTTGCATGTATCATCAAGTGAGCTAAGGTCCGCACTGTTTCATCTATCATCAAGTGAGTTTAGGGCCCCATTGTTGCATGTATCATCAAGTGAGCTAAGGGCCTCATAGTTTCATGTATCATCAAGTGAGCTAAGGGCCCCATAGTTTCATGTATCATCAAGTGAGCTAAGGGCCTCATAGTTTGATGTATCATCAAGTGAGCTTAGGGACCCATTGTTGCATGTATCATCAATTGAGCTAAGGGCCCCGCTGTTTCATGTATCATCACGTGAGCTAAGGGCCCCATTGTTTCATGTATCAAGTGAGCTAAGGGCCTCATAGTTTCATGTATCATCAAGTGAGCTAAGGGCACTGCTGTTTGATGTATCATCAAGTGAGCTTAGGGCCCCATTGTTGCATGCATCATCAAGTGAGCTAAGGGCCGCGCTGTTTCATGTATCATCAAGTGAGCTAAGGGCCACGCTGTTTCATGTATCATCAAGTGAGTTTAGTGCCCCATTGTTGCATGTATCATCAAGTGAGCTTAGGGCCCCATTGTTGCATGTATCATCAAGTGAGCTAAGGGCCGCGCTGTTTCATGTATCATCAAGTGAGCTAAGGGCCGCGCTGTTTCATGTATCATCAAGTGAGCTTAGGGCCCCATTGTTGCATGTATCATCAAGTGAGCTAAGAGCCCCATTGTTGCATGTATCATCAAGTGAGCTAAGGGCCCCATTGTTTAATGTATCATCAAGTGAGCCAAGGGCCTGATAGTTTCATGTATCATCAAGTGAGCTAAGGGCCTCATAGTTTCATGTATCATCAAGTGAGCTAAGGGCACTGCTGTTTGATGTATCATCAAGTGAGTTTAGGGCCCCATTGTTGCATGCATCATCAAGTGAGCTAAGGGCCGCACTGTATCACGTATCATCAAGTGACTTTAGTGCCCCATAGTTTCATGTATAATCAAGTGAGCTAAGGGCCTCATAGTTTCATGTATCATCAAGTGAGCTAAGGGCCCCATAGTTTCATGTATCATCAAGTGAGCTTAGGGCCCCATAGTTTCATGTATCATCAAGTGAGCTAAGGGTACTGCTGTTTCATGTATCATCAAGTGAGCTTAGGGCCCCGTTGTTTCATGTATCATCAAGTGAGCTAAGGAAACTGCTGTTTCATGTATCATCAAGTGAGCTTAGGGCCCCATTGTTGCATGTATCATCAAGTGAGCTAAGGGCCGCACTGTTTCATGTATCATCAAGTGAGTTTAAGGGCCCCATAGTTTCATGTATCATCAAGTGAGCTAAGGGCCCCATAGTTTCATGTATCATCAAGTGAGCTAAGGGCACTGCTGTTTCATGTATTATCAAGTGAGCTTAGGGCCCCATTGTTTCATGTATCATCAAATGAGCTAAGGGCCAAATTGTTTCATGTATCATCAAGTGAGCTAAGGGCCCCATAGTTTTATGCATCATCAAGTGAGCTAAGGGCTTCATAGTTTCATGTATCATAAAGTGAGCTAAGGGCCCCATAGTTTCATATACCATCAAGTGAGCTAAGGGCCCCTTTATTTCATGTATCATCAAGTGATCTTAGGGCCCCATTGTTGCATGTATCATCAAGTGAGCTAAGGGCCCTGCTGTTTCATGTATCATCAAGTGAGCTAAGGGCCCCATTTTTTCATGCATCATCAAGTGAGCTAAGGGTCTCATAGTTTCATGTATCATCAAGTGAGCTTAGAGCCCCATTGTTTCATGTATCATCAAGTGAGCTGAGGGCCCCATAGTTTCATGTATCATCAAGTGAGCTAAGGGCCTCATAGTTTCATGTATCATCAAGTGATCTAAGGGCACCATAATTTCATGTATCATCAAGTGAGCTAAGTGCCCCATAGTTTCATGTATCATCAAGTGAGCTAAGGGCCTCATAGTTTCATGTATCATCAAGTGAGCTAAGGGCCCCATAGTTTCATGTATCATCAAGTGAGCTAAGGGCCCCGTTGTTTCATGTATCATCAAGTGAGCTTAGGGCCCCACTGTTGCATGTATCATCAAGTGAGCTAAGGGCCCGCTGTTTCATGTATCATCAAGTGAGCTATGGGCCCCATTGTTTCATGCATCATCAAGTGAGCTAAGGGCCTCATAGTTTCATGTATCATCAAGTGAGCTTAGGGCCCCACTGTTGCATGTATCATCAAGTGAGCTAAGGGATCGCTGTTTCATGTATCATCAAGTGAGTTAAGGGCCTCATAATTTCATGTATCATCAAGTGAGCTAAGGGCATTGCTGTTTCATGTATCATCAAGTTAGCTAAGGGCCCCATAGTTTCATGTATCATCAAGTGAGCTAAAGGCCCCTTTGTTTCATGTATCATCAAGTGAGCTTAGGGCTCCATTGTTGCCTGTATCATCAAGTGAGCTAAGGGCACTGCTGTTTCATGTATCATCAATTGAGCTAAGGGCCCTGCTGTTACATGTATCATCAAGTGAGCAAAGGGCCCCAGAGATTCATGTATCATCAAGTGAGCTAAGGGCCTCATAGTTTCATGTATCCTCAAGTGAGCTTAGGGGCCAATTGTTGCATGTATCATCAAGGGAGCTAAGGGCCCCATAGTTTCATGTATCATCAAGTGAGCTAAGGGCCTCATAGTTTCATGTATCATCAAGTGAGCTTAGGGCCCCATAGTGTTATGTATCATCAAGTGAGCTAAGGGCCCCATTGTTTCATGTATCATCAAGTGAGCTTAGGGACCCTTTGTTGCATGTATCATCAAGTGAGCTAAGGGCCCCGCTGTTTCATGTATCATCAAGTGAGCTAAGGGCCCCATTGTTTCATGTATCATCAAGTGAGCTAAGGGCCTCATAGGTTCATGTATCATCAAGTGAGCTAAGGGCACTGCTGTTTCATGTATCATCAAGTGAGCTTAGGGCCCCATTGTTGCATGTATCATCAAGTGAGCTAAGGTCCGCACTGTTTCATCTATCATCAAGTGAGTTTAGGGCCCCATTGTTGCATGTATCATCAAGTGAGCTAAGGGCCTCATAGTTTCATGTATCATCAAGTGAGCTAAGGGCCCCATAGTTTCATGTATCATCAAGTGAGCTAAGGGCCTCATAGTTTCATGTATCATCAAGTGAGCTAAGGGCCCCATAGTTTCATGTATCATCAAGTGAGCTAAGAATCTGTTAGTTTCATGTATCATCAAGTGAGCTAAGGGCCCCTTTGTTTCATGTATCATCAAGTGAGCTTAGGGACCCATTGTTGCATGTATCATCAAGTGAGCTAAGGGCCCCGCTGTTTCATGTATCATCAAGTGAGCTAAGGGCCCCATTTGTTTATGCATCAACAAGTGAGCTAAGGGCCTCATAGTTTCATGTATCATCAAGTGAGCTTAGGGCCCCATTGTTTCATGCATCATCAAGTGAGCTAAGGGCCCCATAGTTTCATGTATCATCAAGAGAGCTAATGGCACCATAGTTTCCTGTATCATCAAGTGAGCTAAGGGCCCCATAGTTTCATGTATTATCAAGTGAGATAAACGCCTCATAGTTTCACGTATCATCAAGTGAGCTAAGGGCCCCATAGTTTCATGTATCATCAAGTGAGCTAAGGGCCCCTTTGTTTCATGTATCATCAAGTGAGCAAAGGGCCTCATAGTTTCATGTATCATCAAGTGAGCTAAGGGCCCCATAGTTTCATGTATCAAGTGAGCTAAGGGCCCCTTTGTTTCATGTATCATCAAGTGAGCATAGGGCCCCATTGTTGCATGTATCATCAAGTGAGTTAAGGGCCCGCTGTTTCATGTATCATCAAGTGAGCTAAGTGCCCCATAGTTTCATGTATCATCAAGTGAGCTAAGGGCCCCATAGTTTCATGTATCATCAAGTGAGCTAAGGGCCACTTTGTTTCATGTATCATCAAGTGAACTTAGGGCCCCACTGTTGCATGTATCATCAAGTGAGCTAAGGGCCCGCTGTTTCATGTATCATCAAATGAGCTACGGGCCCCATTGTTTCATGCATCATCAAGTGAGCTAAAGGCCTCATAGTTTCATGTATCATCAAGTGAGCTTAGGGCCCCACTGTTGCATGTATAATCAAGTGAGCTAAGGGCCCGCTGTTTCATGTATCATCAAGTGAGTTAAGGGCCTCATAGTTTCATGTATCATCAAGTGAGCTAAGGGCATTGCTGTTTCATGTATCATCAAGTGAGCTAAGGGCCCCATAGTTTCATGTATCATCAAGTGAGCTAAAGGCCCCTTTGTTTCATGTATCATCAAGTGAGCTTAGGGCTCCATTGTTGCCTTTATCATCAAGTGAGCTAAGGGCACTGCTGTTTCATGTATCATCAATTGAGCTAAGGGCCCTGCTGTTACATGTATCATCAAGTGAGCTAAGGGCCCCAGAGATTCATGTATCATCAAGTGAGCTAAGGGCCTCATAGTTTCATGTATCCTCAAGTGAGCTTAGGGCCCCATAGTTTTATGTATCATCAAGTGAGCTAAGGGCTCCATTGTTTCTTGTATCATCAAGTGAGCTTAGGGACCCTTTGTTGCATGTATCATCAAGTGCGCTAAGGGCCCCGCTGGTTCATGTATCATCAAGTGAGCTAAGGGCCTCATAGTTTCATGTATCATCAAGTGAGCTTAGGGCCCCATAGTTTTATGTATCATCAAGTGAGCTAAAGGCCCCATTGTTTCATGGATCATCAAGTGAGCTTAGGGACCCTTTGTTGCATGTATCATCAAGTGAGCTAAGGGCCCCGCTGTTTCATGTATCATTAAGTGAGCTAAGGGCCCCATTGTTTCATGTATCATCAAGTGAGCTAAGGGCCTCATAGGTTCATGTATCATCAAGTGAGCTAAGGGCACTGCTGTTTCATGTATCATCAAGTGAGCTTAGGGCCCCATTGTTGCATGTATCATCAAGTGAGCTAAGGTCCGCACTGTTTCATGTATCATCAAGTGAGTTTAGGGCCCCATTGTTGCATGTATCATCAAGTGAGCTAAGGGCCTCATAGTTTCATGTATCATCAAGTGAGCTAAGGGCCTCATAGTTTCATGTATCATCAAGTGAGCTAAGGGCCTCATAGTTTGATGTATCATCAAGTGAGCTTAGGGACCCATTGTTGCATGTATCATCAATTGAGCTAAGGGCCCCGCTGTTTCATGTATCATCACGTGAGCTAAGGGCCCCATTGTTTCATGTATCAAGTGAGCTAAGGGCCTCATAGTTTCATGTATCATCAAGTGAGCTAAGGGCACTGCTGTTTGATGTATCATCAAGTGAGCTTAGGGCCCCATTGTTGCATGCATCATCAAGTGAGCTAAGGGCCGCGCTGTTTCATGTATCATCAAGTGAGCTAAGGGCCACGCTGTTTCATGTATCATCAAGTGAGTTTAGTGCCCCATTGTTGCATGTATCATCAAGTGAGCTTAGGGCCCCATTGTTGCATGTATCATCAAGTGAGCTAAGGGCCGCGCTGTTTCATGTATCATCAAGTGAGCTAAGGGCACTGCTGTTTGATGTATCATCAAGTGAGCTTAGGGCCCCATTGTTGCATGCATCATCAAGTGAGCTAAGGGCCGCGCTGTTTCATGTATCATCAAGTGAGCTAAGGGCCACGCTGTTTCATGTATCATCAAGTGAGTTTAGTGCCCCATTGTTGCATGTATCATCAAGTGAGCTTAGGGCCCCATTGTTGCATGTATCATCAAGTGAGCTAAGGGCCGCGCTGTTTCATGTATCATCAAGTGAGCTAAGGGCCGCGCTGTTTCATGTATCATCAAGTGAGCTTAGGGCCCCATTGTTGCATGTATCATCAAGTGAGCTAAGAGCCCCATTGTTGCATGTATCATCAAGTGAGCTAAGGGCCCCATTGTTTAATGTATCATCAAGTGAGCCAAGGGCCTGATAGTTTCATGTATCATCAAGTGAGCTAAGGGCCTCATAGTTTCATATATCATCAAGTGAGCTAAGGGCCTCATAGTTTCATGTATCATCAAGTGAGCTAAGGTCCTCATTGTTTCATGTATCATCAAGTGAGCTAAGGGCCATATAGTTTCATGTATCATCAAGTGAGCTAAGGGCCTCATAGTTTCATGTATCATCAAGTGAGCTAAGGTCCTCATTGTTTCATGTATCATCAAGTGAGCTAAGGGCCTCATAGTTTCATGTATCATCAAGTGAGCTAAGGGCACTGCTGTTTGATGTATCATCAAGTGAGCTTAGGGCCCCATTGTTGCATGCATCATCAAGTGAGCTAAGGGCCGCGCTGTTTCATGTATCATCAAGTGAGCTAAGGGCCACGCTGTTTCATGTATCATCAAGTGAGTTTAGTGCCCCATTGTTGCATGTATCATCAAGTGAGCTTAGGGCCCCATTGTTGCATGTATCATCAAGTGAGCTAAGGGCCGCGCTGTTTCATGTATCATCAAGTGAGCTAAGGACCGCGCTGTTTCATGTATCATCAAGTGAGCTTAGGGCCCCATTGTTGCATGTATCATCAAGTGAGCTAAGAGCCCCATTGTTGCATGTATCATCAAGTGAGCTAAGGGCCCCATTGTTTAATGTATCATCAAGTGAGCCAAGGGCCTGATAGTTTCATGTATCATCAAGTGAGCTAAGGGCCTCATAGTTTCATATATCATCAAGTGAGCTAAGGGCCTCATAGTTTCATGTATCATCAAGTGAGCTAAGGTCCTCATTGTTTCATGTATCATCAAGTGAGCTAAGGGCCATATAGTTTCATGTATCATCAAGTGAGCTAAGTGCCTCATAGTTTCATGTGTCATCAAGTGAGCGAAGGGCCCCGCTGTTTCATGTATCATCAATTGAGCTAAGGGCCCCATTGTTTCATGTATCATCAAGTGAGCTAAGGGCCCCGTTTTTTCATGCATCATCAAGGGAGCTAAGGGTCTCATATTTTTATGTATCATCAAATGATCTTAGGGCCCATTTGTTTCATGTATCATCAAGTGAGCTAAGGGCCCCATAATTTCATTTATCATCAAGTGAGCTAAGGGCCTCATAGTTTCATGTATCATCAAGTGAGCTAAGGGCCCCATAGTTTGATGTATCATCAAGTGAGCTAAGGGCACTGCTGTTTCATGTATCATCAAGTGAGCATAGGGCCCCATTGCTGCATGTATCATCAAGTGCGCTAAGGGCCTCATAGTTTCATGTATCATCAAGTGAGCTAAGGGCCCCATTGTTTCATGTATCATCAAGTGAGCTAACGGCCCATTAGTTTCATGTATCATCAAGTGAGCTAAGGGCCTCATAGTTTCATGTATGATTGAGTGAGCTTAGGGCCCCGTTGTTGCATGTATCATCAAGTGAGCTCAGGGCCCTGCTGTTTCATGTATCATCAATTGAGCTAAGGGCCCCATTGTTTCATGTATCATCAAGTGAGCTAAGGGCCTCATAGTTTCATGTATCATCAAGTGAGCTAAGTGTCTCATAGTTTCATGTATCATCAAGTGAGCTAAGGGCCCTGCTGTTTCATGTATCATCAATTGAGCTAAGGGCCCCATTGTTTCATGTATCATCAAGTGAGCTAAGGGCCCCACAGTTTTTAATGTATTATCAAGTGAGCTAAGGGCCCCATTGTTGCATGTATCATCAAGTGAGCTAAGTGCCTCATAGTTTCATGCTTCATCAAGTGAGCTAAGGGCCCCATTGTTTCATGTATCATCAAGTGAGCTAAGGGCCCCATAGTTTCTTGTATCATCAAGTGAGCTAAGGGCCCCTTTGTTTCATGTATCATCAATTGAGCTGAGGGCCCCATTGTTTCATTTATCATCAAGTGAGCTAAGGGCCTCATAGTTTCATGTATCATAAAGTGAGCTAAGGGCCCCATTGTTGCATGTATCATCAAGTGAGCTAAGGGCCCCATAGTTTCATGTATCATCAAGTGAGCTAAGGGCCTCATAGTTTCATGTATCATCAAGTGAGCTTAGGGCCCCATTGTTTCATGTATCATCAAGTGAGCTTAGGGACCCATTGTTGCATGTATCATCAATTGAGCTAAGGGCCCCGCTGTTTCATGTATCATCAAGTGAGCTAAGGGCCCCATTGTTTCATGTATCATCAAGTGAGCTAAGGGCCTCATAGTTTCATGTATCATCAAGTGAGCTAAGGGCACTGCTGTTTGATGTATCATCAAGTGAGTTTAGGGCCCCATTGTTGCATGCATCATCAAGTGAGCTAAGGGCCGCACTGTATCATGTATCATCAAGTGACTTTAGTGCCCCATAGTTTCATGTATAATCAAGTGAGCTAAGGGCCTCATAGTTTCATGTATCATCAAGTGAGCTAAGGGCCCCATAGTTTCATGTATCATCAAGTGAGCTTAGGGCCCCATAGTTTCATGTATCATCAAGTGAGCTAAGGGTACTGCTGTTTCATGTATCATCAAGTGAGCTTAGGGCCCCGTTGTTTCATGTATCATCAAGTGAGCTAAGGACACTGCTGTTTCATGTATCATCAAGTGAGCTTAGGGCCCCATTGTTGCATGTATCATCAAGTGAGCTAAGGGCCGCACTGTTTCATGTATCATCAAGTGAGTTTAAGGGCCCCATAGTTTCATGTATCATCAAGTGAGCTAAGGGCCCCATAGTTTCATGTATCATCAAGTGAGCTAAGGGCACTGCTGTTTCATGTATTATCAAGTGAGCTTAGGGCCCCATTGTTTCATGTATCATCAAATGAGCTAAGGGCCAAATTGTTTCATGTATCATCAAGTGAGCTAAGGGCCCCATAGTTTTATGCATCATCAAGTGAGCTAAGGGCTTCATAGTTTCATGTATCATAAAGTGAGCTAAGGGCCCCATAGTTTCATATATCATCAAGTGAGCTAAGGGCCCCTTTATTTCATGTATCATCAAGTGATCTTAGGGCCCCATTGTTGCATGTATCATCAAGTGAGCTAAGGGCCCTGCTGTTTCATGTATCATCAAGTGAGCTAAGGGCCCCATTTTTTCATGCATCATCAAGTGAGCTAAGGGTCTCATAGTTTCATGTATCATCAAGTGAGCTTAGAGCCCCATTGTTTCATGTATCATCAAGTGAGCTGAGGGCCCCATAGTTTCATGTATCATCAAGTGAGCTAAGGGCCTCATAGTTTCATGTATCATCAAGTGATCTAAGGGCACCATAATTTCATGTATCATCAAGTGAGCTAAGTGCCCCATAGTTTCATGTATCATCAAGTGAGCTAAGGGCCTCATAGTTTCATGTATCATCAAGTGAGCTAAGGGCCCCATAGTTTCATGTATCATCAAGTGAGCTAAGGGCCCCGTTGTTTCATGTATCATCAAGTGAGCTTAGGGCCCCACTGTTGCATGTATCATCAAGTGAGCTAAGGGCCCGCTGTTTCATGTATCATCAAGTGAGCTATGGGCCCCATTGTTTCATGCATCATCAAGTGAGCTAAGGGCCTCATAGTTTCATGTATCATCAAGTGAGCTTAGGGCCCCACTGTTGCATGTATCATCAAGTGAGCTAAGGGATCGCTGTTTCATGTATCATCAAGTGAGTTAAGGGCCTCATAATTTCATGTATCATCAAGTGAGCTAAGGGCATTGTTGTTTCATGTATCATCAAGTTAGCTAAGGGCCCCATAGTTTCATGTATCATCAAGTGAGCTAAAGGCCCCTTTGTTTCATGTATCATCAAGTGAGCTTAGGGCTCCATTGTTGCCTGTATCATCAAGTGAGCTAAGGGCACTGCTGTTTCATGTATCATCAATTGAGCTAAGGGCCCTGCTGTTACATGTATCATCAAGTGAGCAAAGGGCCCCAGAGATTCATGTATCATCAAGTGAGCTAAGGGCCTCATAGTTTCATGTATCCTCAAGTGAGCTTAGGGGCCAATTGTTGCATGTATCATCAAGGGAGCTAAGGGCCCCATAGTTTCATGTATCATCAAGTGAGCTAAGGGCCTCATAGTTTCATGTATCATCAAGTGAGCTTAGGGCCCCATAGTTTTATGTATCATCAAGTGAGCTAAGGGCCCCATTGTTTCATGTATCATCAAGTGAGCTTAGGGACCCTTTGTTGCATGTATCATCAAGTGAGCTAAGGGCCCCGCTGTTTCATGTATCATCAAGTGAGCTAAGGGCCCCATTGTTTCATGTATCATCAAGTGAGCTAAGGGCCTCATAGGTTCATGTATCATCAAGTGAGCTAAGGGCACTGCTGTTTCATGTATCATCAAGTGAGCTTAGGGCCCCATTGTTGCATGTATCATCAAGTGAGCTAAGGTCCGCACTGTTTCATCTATCATCAAGTGAGTTTAGGGCCCCATTGTTGCATGTATCATCAAGTGAGCTAAGGGCCTCATAGTTTCATGTATCATCAAGTGAGCTAAGGGCCCCATAGTTTCATGTATCATCAAGTGAGCTAAGGGCCTCATAGTTTGATGTATCATCAAGTGAGCTTAGGGACCCATTGTTGCATGTATCATCAATTGAGCTAAGGGCCCCGCTGTTTCATGTATCATCACGTGAGCTAAGGGCCCCATTGTTTCATGTATCAAGTGAGCTAAGGGCCTCATAGTTTCATGTATCATCAAGTGAGCTAAGGGCACTGCTGTTTGATGTATCATCAAGTGAGCTTAGGGCCCCATTGTTGCATGCATCATCAAGTGAGCTAAGGGCCGCGCTGTTTCATGTATCATCAAGTGAGCTAAGGGCCACGCTGTTTCATGTATCATCAAGTGAGTTTAGTGCCCCATTGTTGCATGTATCATCAAGTGAGCTTAGGGCCCCATTGTTGCATGTATCATCAAGTGAGCTAAGGGCCGCGCTGTTTCATGTATCATCAAGTGAGCTAAGGGCCGCGCTGTTTCATGTATCATCAAGTGAGCTTAGGGCCCCATTGTTGCATGTATCATCAAGTGAGCTAAGAGCCCCATTGTTGCATGTATCATCAAGTGAGCTAAGGGCCCCATTGTTTAATGTATCATCAAGTGAGCCAAGGGCCTGATAGTTTCATGTATCATCAAGTGAGCTAAGGGCCTCATAGTTTCATATATCATCAAGTGAGCTAAGGGCCTCATAGTTTCATGTATCATCAAGTGAGCTAAGGTCCTCATTGTTTCATGTATCATCAAGTGAGCTAAGGGCCATATAGTTTCATGTATCATCAAGTGAGCTAAGTGCCTCATAGTTTCATGTGTCATCAAGTGAGCGAAGGGCCCCGCTGTTTCATGTATCATCAATTGAGCTAAGGGCCCCATTGTTTCATGTATCATCAAGTGAGCTAAGGGCCCCGTTTTTTCATGCATCATCAAGGGAGCTAAGGGTCTCATATTTTTATGTATCATCAAATGATCTTAGGGCCCATTTGTTTCATGTATCATCAAGTGAGCTAAGGGCCCCATAATTTCATTTATCATCAAGTGAGCTAAGGGCCTCATAGTTTCATGTATCATCAAGTGAGCTAAGGGCCCCATAGTTTGATGTATCATCAAGTGAGCTAAGGGCACTGCTGTTTCATGTATCATCAAGTGAGCATAGGGCCCCATTGCTGCATGTATCATCAAGTGCGCTAAGGGCCTCATAGTTTCATGTATCATCAAGTGAGCTAAGGGCCCCATTGTTTCATGTATCATCAAGTGAGCTAACGGCCCATTAGTTTCATGTATCATCAAGTGAGCTAAGGGCCTCATAGTTTCATGTATGATTGAGTGAGCTTAGGGCCCCGTTGTTGCATGTATCATCAAGTGAGCTCAGGGCCCTGCTGTTTCATGTATCATCAATTGAGCTAAGGGCCCCATTGTTTCATGTATCATCAAGTGAGCTAAGGGCCTCATAGTTTCATGTATCATCAAGTGAGCTAAGTGTCTCATAGTTTCATGTATCATCAAGTGAGCTAAGGGCCCTGCTGTTTCATGTATCATCAATTGAGCTAAGGGCCCCATTGTTTCATGTATCATCAAGTGAGCTAAGGGCCCCACAGTTTTTAATGTATTATCAAGTGAGCTAAGGGCCCCATTGTTGCATGTATCATCAAGTGAGCTAAGTGCCTCATAGTTTCATGCTTCATCAAGTGAGCTAAGGGCCCCATTGTTTCATGTATCATCAAGTGAGCTAAGGGCCCCATAGTTTCTTGTATCATCAAGTGAGCTAAGGGCCCCTTTGTTTCATGTATCATCAATTGAGCTGAGGGCCCCATTGTTTCATTTATCATCAAGTGAGCTAAGGGCCTCATAGTTTCATGTATCATAAAGTGAGCTAAGGGCCCCATTGTTGCATGTATCATCAAGTGAGCTAAGGGCCCCATAGTTTCATGTATCATCAAGTGAGCTAAGGGCCTCATAGTTTCATGTATCATCAAGTGAGCTTAGGGCCCCATTGTTTCATGTATCATCAAGTGAGCTTAGGGACCCATTGTTGCATGTATCATCAATTGAGCTAAGGGCCCCGCTGTTTCATGTATCATCAAGTGAGCTAAGGGCCCCATTGTTTCATGTATCATCAAGTGAGCTAAGGGCCTCATAGTTTCATGTATCATCAAGTGAGCTAAGGGCACTGCTGTTTGATGTATCATCAAGTGAGTTTAGGGCCCCATTGTTGCATGCATCATCAAGTGAGCTAAGGGCCGCACTGTATCACGTATCATCAAGTGACTTTAGTGCCCCATAGTTTCATGTATAATCAAGTGAGCTAAGGGCCTCATAGTTTCATGTATCATCAAGTGAGCTAAGGGCCCCATAGTTTCATGTATCATCAAGTGAGCTTAGGGCCCCATAGTTTCATGTATCATCAAGTGAGCTAAGGGTACTGCTGTTTCATGTATCATCAAGTGAGCTTAGGGCCCCGTTGTTTCATGTATCATCAAGTGAGCTAAGGAAACTGCTGTTTCATGTATCATCAAGTGAGCTTAGGGCCCCATTGTTGCATGTATCATCAAGTGAGCTAAGGGCCGCACTGTTTCATGTATCATCAAGTGAGTTTAAGGGCCCCATAGTTTCATGTATCATCAAGTGAGCTAAGGGCCCCATAGTTTCATGTATCATCAAGTGAGCTAAGGGCACTGCTGTTTCATGTATTATCAAGTGAGCTTAGGGCCCCATTGTTTCATGTATCATCAAATGAGCTAAGGGCCAAATTGTTTCATGTATCATCAAGTGAGCTAAGGGCCCCATAGTTTTATGCATCATCAAGTGAGCTAAGGGCTTCATAGTTTCATGTATCATAAAGTGAGCTAAGGGCCCCATAGTTTCATATACCATCAAGTGAGCTAAGGGCCCCTTTATTTCATGTATCATCAAGTGATCTTAGGGCCCCATTGTTGCATGTATCATCAAGTGAGCTAAGGGCCCTGCTGTTTCATGTATCATCAAGTGAGCTAAGGGCCCCATTTTTTCATGCATCATCAAGTGAGCTAAGGGTCTCATAGTTTCATGTATCATCAAGTGAGCTTAGAGCCCCATTGTTTCATGTATCATCAAGTGAGCTGAGGGCCCCATAGTTTCATGTATCATCAAGTGAGCTAAGGGCCTCATAGTTTCATGTATCATCAAGTGATCTAAGGGCACCATAATTTCATGTATCATCAAGTGAGCTAAGTGCCCCATAGTTTCATGTATCATCAAGTGAGCTAAGGGCCTCATAGTTTCATGTATCATCAAGTGAGCTAAGGGCCCCATAGTTTCATGTATCATCAAGTGAGCTAAGGGCCCCGTTGTTTCATGTATCATCAAGTGAGCTTAGGGCCCCACTGTTGCATGTATCATCAAGTGAGCTAAGGGCCCGCTGTTTCATGTATCATCAAGTGAGCTATGGGCCCCATTGTTTCATGCATCATCAAGTGAGCTAAGGGCCTCATAGTTTCATGTATCATCAAGTGAGCTTAGGGCCCCACTGTTGCATGTATCATCAAGTGAGCTAAGGGATCGCTGTTTCATGTATCATCAAGTGAGTTAAGGGCCTCATAATTTCATGTATCATCAAGTGAGCTAAGGGCATTGCTGTTTCATGTATCATCAAGTTAGCTAAGGGCCCCATAGTTTCATGTATCATCAAGTGAGCTAAAGGCCCCTTTGTTTCATGTATCATCAAGTGAGCTTAGGGCTCCATTGTTGCCTGTATCATCAAGTGAGCTAAGGGCACTGCTGTTTCATGTATCATCAATTGAGCTAAGGGCCCTGCTGTTACATGTATCATCAAGTGAGCAAAGGGCCCCAGAGATTCATGTATCATCAAGTGAGCTAAGGGCCTCATAGTTTCATGTATCCTCAAGTGAGCTTAGGGGCCAATTGTTGCATGTATCATCAAGGGAGCTAAGGGCCCCATAGTTTCATGTATCATCAAGTGAGCTAAGGGCCTCATAGTTTCATGTATCATCAAGTGAGCTTAGGGCCCCATAGTGTTATGTATCATCAAGTGAGCTAAGGGCCCCATTGTTTCATGTATCATCAAGTGAGCTTAGGGACCCTTTGTTGCATGTATCATCAAGTGAGCTAAGGGCCCCGCTGTTTCATGTATCATCAAGTGAGCTAAGGGCCCCATTGTTTCATGTATCATCAAGTGAGCTAAGGGCCTCATAGGTTCATGTATCATCAAGTGAGCTAAGGGCACTGCTGTTTCATGTATCATCAAGTGAGCTTAGGGCCCCATTGTTGCATGTATCATCAAGTGAGCTAAGGTCCGCACTGTTTCATCTATCATCAAGTGAGTTTAGGGCCCCATTGTTGCATGTATCATCAAGTGAGCTAAGGGCCTCATAGTTTCATGTATCATCAAGTGAGCTAAGGGCCCCATAGTTTCATGTATCATCAAGTGAGCTAAGGGCCTCATAGTTTCATGTATCATCAAGTGAGCTAAGGGCCCCATAGTTTCATGTATCATCAAGTGAGCTAAGAATCTGTTAGTTTCATGTATCATCAAGTGAGCTAAGGGCCCCTTTGTTTCATGTATCATCAAGTGAGCTTAGGGACCCATTGTTGCATGTATCATCAAGTGAGCTAAGGGCCCCGCTGTTTCATGTATCATCAAGTGAGCTAAGGGCCCCATTTGTTTATGCATCAACAAGTGAGCTAAGGGCCTCATAGTTTCATGTATCATCAAGTGAGCTTAGGGCCCCATTGTTTCATGCATCATCAAGTGAGCTAAGGGCCCCATAGTTTCATGTATCATCAAGAGAGCTAATGGCACCATAGTTTCCTGTATCATCAAGTGAGCTAAGGGCCCCATAGTTTCATGTATTATCAAGTGAGATAAACGCCTCATAGTTTCACGTATCATCAAGTGAGCTAAGGGCCCCATAGTTTCATGTATCATCAAGTGAGCTAAGGGCCCCTTTGTTTCATGTATCATCAAGTGAGCAAAGGGCCTCATAGTTTCATGTATCATCAAGTGAGCTAAGGGCCCCATAGTTTCATGTATCAAGTGAGCTAAGGGCCCCTTTGTTTCATGTATCATCAAGTGAGCATAGGGCCCCATTGTTGCATGTATCATCAAGTGAGTTAAGGGCCCGCTGTTTCATGTATCATCAAGTGAGCTAAGTGCCCCATAGTTTCATGTATCATCAAGTGAGCTAAGGGCCCCATAGTTTCATGTATCATCAAGTGAGCTAAGGGCCACTTTGTTTCATGTATCATCAAGTGAACTTAGGGCCCCACTGTTGCATGTATCATCAAGTGAGCTAAGGGCCCGCTGTTTCATGTATCATCAAATGAGCTACGGGCCCCATTGTTTCATGCATCATCAAGTGAGCTAAAGGCCTCATAGTTTCATGTATCATCAAGTGAGCTTAGGGCCCCACTGTTGCATGTATAATCAAGTGAGCTAAGGGCCCGCTGTTTCATGTATCATCAAGTGAGTTAAGGGCCTCATAGTTTCATGTATCATCAAGTGAGCTAAGGGCATTGCTGTTTCATGTATCATCAAGTGAGCTAAGGGCCCCATAGTTTCATGTATCATCAAGTGAGCTAAAGGCCCCTTTGTTTCATGTATCATCAAGTGAGCTTAGGGCTCCATTGTTGCCTTTATCATCAAGTGAGCTAAGGGCACTGCTGTTTCATGTATCATCAATTGAGCTAAGGGCCCTGCTGTTACATGTATCATCAAGTGAGCTAAGGGCCCCAGAGATTCATGTATCATCAAGTGAGCTAAGGGCCTCATAGTTTCATGTATCCTCAAGTGAGCTTAGGGCCCCATAGTTTTATGTATCATCAAGTGAGCTAAGGGCTCCATTGTTTCTTGTATCATCAAGTGAGCTTAGGGACCCTTTGTTGCATGTATCATCAAGTGCGCTAAGGGCCCCGCTGGTTCATGTATCATCAAGTGAGCTAAGGGCCTCATAGTTTCATGTATCATCAAGTGAGCTTAGGGCCCCATAGTTTTATGTATCATCAAGTGAGCTAAAGGCCCCATTGTTTCATGGATCATCAAGTGAGCTTAGGGACCCTTTGTTGCATGTATCATCAAGTGAGCTAAGGGCCCCGCTGTTTCATGTATCATTAAGTGAGCTAAGGGCCCCATTGTTTCATGTATCATCAAGTGAGCTAAGGGCCTCATAGGTTCATGTATCATCAAGTGAGCTAAGGGCACTGCTGTTTCATGTATCATCAAGTGAGCTTAGGGCCCCATTGTTGCATGTATCATCAAGTGAGCTAAGGTCCGCACTGTTTCATGTATCATCAAGTGAGTTTAGGGCCCCATTGTTGCATGTATCATCAAGTGAGCTAAGGGCCTCATAGTTTCATGTATCATCAAGTGAGCTAAGGGCCTCATAGTTTCATGTATCATCAAGTGAGCTAAGGGCCTCATAGTTTGATGTATCATCAAGTGAGCTTAGGGACCCATTGTTGCATGTATCATCAATTGAGCTAAGGGCCCCGCTGTTTCATGTATCATCACGTGAGCTAAGGGCCCCATTGTTTCATGTATCAAGTGAGCTAAGGGCCTCATAGTTTCATGTATCATCAAGTGAGCTAAGGGCACTGCTGTTTGATGTATCATCAAGTGAGCTTAGGGCCCCATTGTTGCATGCATCATCAAGTGAGCTAAGGGCCGCACTGTTTCATGTATCATCAAGTGAGCTAAGGGCCACGCTGTTTCATGTATCATCAAGTGAGTTTAGTGCCCCATTGTTGCATGTATCATCAAGTGAGCTTAGGGCCCCATTGTTGCATGTATCATCAAGTGAGCTAAGGGCCGCGCTGTTTCATGTATCATCAAGTGAGCTAAGGGCACTGCTGTTTGATGTATCATCAAGTGAGCTTAGGGCCCCATTGTTGCATGCATCATCAAGTGAGCTAAGGGCCGCGCTGTTTCATGTATCATCAAGTGAGCTAAGGGCCACGCTGTTTCATGTATCATCAAGTGAGTTTAGTGCCCCATTGTTGCATGTATCATCAAGTGAGCTTAGGGCCCCATTGTTGCATGTATCATCAAGTGAGCTAAGGGCCGCGCTGTTTCATGTATCATCAAGTGAGCTAAGGGCCGCGCTGTTTCATGTATCATCAAGTGAGCTTAGGGCCCCATTGTTGCATGTATCATCAAGTGAGCTAAGAGCCCCATTGTTGCATGTATCATCAAGTGAGCTAAGGGCCCCATTGTTTAATGTATCATCAAGTGAGCCAAGGGCCTGATAGTTTCATGTATCATCAAGTGAGCTAAGGGCCTCATAGTTTCATATATCATCAAGTGAGCTAAGGGCCTCATAGTTTCATGTATCATCAAGTGAGCTAAGGTCCTCATTGTTTCATGTATCATCAAGTGAGCTAAGGGCCATATAGTTTCATGTATCATCAAGTGAGCTAAGGGCCTCATAGTTTCATGTATCATCAAGTGAGCTAAGGTCCTCATTGTTTCATGTATCATCAAGTGAGCTAAGGGCCTCATAGTTTCATGTATCATCAAGTGAGCTAAGGGCACTGCTGTTTGATGTATCATCAAGTGAGCTTAGGGCCCCATTGTTGCATGCATCATCAAGTGAGCTAAGGGCCGCGCTGTTTCATGTATCATCAAGTGAGCTAAGGGCCACGCTGTTTCATGTATCATCAAGTGAGTTTAGTGCCCCATTGTTGCATGTATCATCAAGTGAGCTTAGGGCCCCATTGTTGCATGTATCATCAAGTGAGCTAAGGGCCGCGCTGTTTCATGTATCATCAAGTGAGCTAAGGACCGCGCTGTTTCATGTATCATCAAGTGAGCTTAGGGCCCCATTGTTGCATGTATCATCAAGTGAGCTAAGAGCCCCATTGTTGCATGTATCATCAAGTGAGCTAAGGGCCCCATTGTTTAATGTATCATCAAGTGAGCCAAGGGCCTGATAGTTTCATGTATCATCAAGTGAGCTAAGGGCCTCATAGTTTCATATATCATCAAGTGAGCTAAGGGCCTCATAGTTTCATGTATCATCAAGTGAGCTAAGGTCCTCATTGTTTCATGTATCATCAAGTGAGCTAAGGGCCATATAGTTTCATGTATCATCAAGTGAGCTAAGTGCCTCATAGTTTCATGTGTCATCAAGTGAGCGAAGGGCCCCGCTGTTTCATGTATCATCAATTGAGCTAAGGGCCCCATTGTTTCATGTATCATCAAGTGAGCTAAGGGCCCCGTTTTTTCATGCATCATCAAGGGAGCTAAGGGTCTCATATTTTTATGTATCATCAAATGATCTTAGGGCCCATTTGTTTCATGTATCATCAAGTGAGCTAAGGGCCCCATAATTTCATTTATCATCAAGTGAGCTAAGGGCCTCATAGTTTCATGTATCATCAAGTGAGCTAAGGGCCCCATAGTTTGATGTATCATCAAGTGAGCTAAGGGCACTGCTGTTTCATGTATCATCAAGTGAGCATAGGGCCCCATTGCTGCATGTATCATCAAGTGCGCTAAGGGCCTCATAGTTTCATGTATCATCAAGTGAGCTAAGGGCCCCATTGTTTCATGTATCATCAAGTGAGCTAACGGCCCATTAGTTTCATGTATCATCAAGTGAGCTAAGGGCCTCATAGTTTCATGTATGATTGAGTGAGCTTAGGGCCCCGTTGTTGCATGTATCATCAAGTGAGCTCAGGGCCCTGCTGTTTCATGTATCATCAATTGAGCTAAGGGCCCCATTGTTTCATGTATCATCAAGTGAGCTAAGGGCCTCATAGTTTCATGTATCATCAAGTGAGCTAAGTGTCTCATAGTTTCATGTATCATCAAGTGAGCTAAGGGCCCTGCTGTTTCATGTATCATCAATTGAGCTAAGGGCCCCATTGTTTCATGTATCATCAAGTGAGCTAAGGGCCCCACAGTTTTTAATGTATTATCAAGTGAGCTAAGGGCCCCATTGTTGCATGTATCATCAAGTGAGCTAAGTGCCTCATAGTTTCATGCTTCATCAAGTGAGCTAAGGGCCCCATTGTTTCATGTATCATCAAGTGAGCTAAGGGCCCCATAGTTTCTTGTATCATCAAGTGAGCTAAGGGCCCCTTTGTTTCATGTATCATCAATTGAGCTGAGGGCCCCATTGTTTCATTTATCATCAAGTGAGCTAAGGGCCTCATAGTTTCATGTATCATAAAGTGAGCTAAGGGCCCCATTGTTGCATGTATCATCAAGTGAGCTAAGGGCCCCATAGTTTCATGTATCATCAAGTGAGCTAAGGGCCTCATAGTTTCATGTATCATCAAGTGAGCTTAGGGCCCCATTGTTTCATGTATCATCAAGTGAGCTTAGGGACCCATTGTTGCATGTATCATCAATTGAGCTAAGGGCCCCGCTGTTTCATGTATCATCAAGTGAGCTAAGGGCCCCATTGTTTCATGTATCATCAAGTGAGCTAAGGGCCTCATAGTTTCATGTATCATCAAGTGAGCTAAGGGCACTGCTGTTTGATGTATCATCAAGTGAGTTTAGGGCCCCATTGTTGCATGCATCATCAAGTGAGCTAAGGGCCGCACTGTATCATGTATCATCAAGTGACTTTAGTGCCCCATAGTTTCATGTATAATCAAGTGAGCTAAGGGCCTCATAGTTTCATGTATCATCAAGTGAGCTAAGGGCCCCATAGTTTCATGTATCATCAAGTGAGCTTAGGGCCCCATAGTTTCATGTATCATCAAGTGAGCTAAGGGTACTGCTGTTTCATGTATCATCAAGTGAGCTTAGGGCCCCGTTGTTTCATGTATCATCAAGTGAGCTAAGGACACTGCTGTTTCATGTATCATCAAGTGAGCTTAGGGCCCCATTGTTGCATGTATCATCAAGTGAGCTAAGGGCCGCACTGTTTCATGTATCATCAAGTGAGTTTAAGGGCCCCATAGTTTCATGTATCATCAAGTGAGCTAAGGGCCCCATAGTTTCATGTATCATCAAGTGAGCTAAGGGCACTGCTGTTTCATGTATTATCAAGTGAGCTTAGGGCCCCATTGTTTCATGTATCATCAAATGAGCTAAGGGCCAAATTGTTTCATGTATCATCAAGTGAGCTAAGGGCCCCATAGTTTTATGCATCATCAAGTGAGCTAAGGGCTTCATAGTTTCATGTATCATAAAGTGAGCTAAGGGCCCCATAGTTTCATATATCATCAAGTGAGCTAAGGGCCCCTTTATTTCATGTATCATCAAGTGATCTTAGGGCCCCATTGTTGCATGTATCATCAAGTGAGCTAAGGGCCCTGCTGTTTCATGTATCATCAAGTGAGCTAAGGGCCCCATTTTTTCATGCATCATCAAGTGAGCTAAGGGTCTCATAGTTTCATGTATCATCAAGTGAGCTTAGAGCCCCATTGTTTCATGTATCATCAAGTGAGCTGAGGGCCCCATAGTTTCATGTATCATCAAGTGAGCTAAGGGCCTCATAGTTTCATGTATCATCAAGTGATCTAAGGGCACCATAATTTCATGTATCATCAAGTGAGCTAAGTGCCCCATAGTTTCATGTATCATCAAGTGAGCTAAGGGCCTCATAGTTTCATGTATCATCAAGTGAGCTAAGGGCCCCATAGTTTCATGTATCATCAAGTGAGCTAAGGGCCCCGTTGTTTCATGTATCATCAAGTGAGCTTAGGGCCCCACTGTTGCATGTATCATCAAGTGAGCTAAGGGCCCGCTGTTTCATGTATCATCAAGTGAGCTATGGGCCCCATTGTTTCATGCATCATCAAGTGAGCTAAGGGCCTCATAGTTTCATGTATCATCAAGTGAGCTTAGGGCCCCACTGTTGCATGTATCATCAAGTGAGCTAAGGGATCGCTGTTTCATGTATCATCAAGTGAGTTAAGGGCCTCATAATTTCATGTATCATCAAGTGAGCTAAGGGCATTGCTGTTTCATGTATCATCAAGTTAGCTAAGGGCCCCATAGTTTCATGTATCATCAAGTGAGCTAAAGGCCCCTTTGTTTCATGTATCATCAAGTGAGCTTAGGGCTCCATTGTTGCCTGTATCATCAAGTGAGCTAAGGGCACTGCTGTTTCATGTATCATCAATTGAGCTAAGGGCCCTGCTGTTACATGTATCATCAAGTGAGCAAAGGGCCCCAGAGATTCATGTATCATCAAGTGAGCTAAGGGCCTCATAGTTTCATGTATCCTCAAGTGAGCTTAGGGGCCAATTGTTGCATGTATCATCAAGGGAGCTAAGGGCCCCATAGTTTCATGTATCATCAAGTGAGCTAAGGGCCTCATAGTTTCATGTATCATCAAGTGAGCTTAGGGCCCCATAGTTTTATGTATCATCAAGTGAGCTAAGGGCCCCATTGTTTCATGTATCATCAAGTGAGCTTAGGGACCCTTTGTTGCATGTATCATCAAGTGAGCTAAGGGCCCCGCTGTTTCATGTATCATCAAGTGAGCTAAGGGCCCCATTGTTTCATGTATCATCAAGTGAGCTAAGGGCCTCATAGGTTCATGTATCATCAAGTGAGCTAAGGGCACTGCTGTTTCATGTATCATCAAGTGAGCTTAGGGCCCCATTGTTGCATGTATCATCAAGTGAGCTAAGGTCCGCACTGTTTCATCTATCATCAAGTGAGTTTAGGGCCCCATTGTTGCATGTATCATCAAGTGAGCTAAGGGCCTCATAGTTTCATGTATCATCAAGTGAGCTAAGGGCCCCATAGTTTCATGTATCATCAAGTGAGCTAAGGGCCTCATAGTTTCATGTATCATCAAGTGAGCTAAGGGCCCCATAGTTTCATGTATCATCAAGTGAGCTAAGAATCTGTTAGTTTCATGTATCATCAAGTGAGCTAAGGGCCCCTTTGTTTCATGTATCATCAAGTGAGCTTAGGGACCCATTGTTGCATGTATCATCAAGTGAGCTTAGGGCCCCATTGTTGCATGTATCATCAAGTGAGCTAAGGTCCGCACTGTTTCATCTATCATCAAGTGAGTTTAGGGCCCCATTGTTGCATGTATCATCAAGTGAGCTAAGGGCCCCATAGTTTCATGTATCATCAAGTGAGCTAAGGGCCTCATAGTTTCATGTATCATCAAGTGAGCTAAGGGCCCCATAGTTTCATGTATCATCAAGTGAGCTAAGAATCTGTTAGTTTCATGTATCATCAAGTGAGCTAAGGGCCCCTTTGTTTCATGTATCATCAAGTGAGCTTAGGACCCATTGTTGCATGTATCAGCAAGTGAGCTAAGGGCCCCGCTGTTTCATGTATCATCAAGTGAGCTAAGGGCCCCATTTGTTTATGCATCAACAAGTGAGCTAAGGGCCTCATAGTTTCATGTATCATCAAGTGAGCTTAGGGCCCCATTGTTTCATGCATCATCAAGTGAGCTAAGGGCCCCATAGTTTCATGTATCATCAAGAGAGCTAATGGCACCATAGTTTCCTGTATCATCAAGTGAGCTAAGGGCCCCATAGTTTCATGTATTATCAAGTGAGATAAACGCCTCATAGTTTCACGTATCATCAAGTGAGCTAAGGGCCCCATAGTTTCATGTATCATCAAGTGAGCTAAGGGCCCCATAGTTTCATGTATCATCAAGTGAGCTAAGGGCCCCTTTGTTTCATGCATCATCAAGTGAGCAAAGGGCCTCATAGTTTCATGTATCATCAAGTGAGCTAAGGGCCCCATAGTTTCATGTATCAAGTGAGCTAAGGGCCCCTTTGTTTCATGTATCATCAAGTGAGCATAGGGCCCCATTGTTGCATGTATCATCAAGTGAGTTAAGGGCCCGCTGTTTCATGTATCATCAAGTGAGCTAAGTGCCCCATAGTTTCATGTATCATCAAGTGAGCTAAGGGCCCCATAGTTTCATGTATCATCAAGTGAGCTAAGGGCCACTTTGTTTCATGTATCATCAAGTGAACTTAGGGCCCCACTGTTGCATGTATCATCAAGTGAGCTAAGGGCCCGCTGTTTCATGTATCATCAAATGAGCTACGGGCCCCATTGTTTCATGCATCATCAAGTGAGCTAAAGGCCTCATAGTTTCATGTATCATCAAGTGAGCTTAGGGCCCCACTGTTGCATGTATAATCAAGTGAGCTAAGGGCCCGCTGTTTCATGTATCATCAAGTGAGTTAAGGGCCTCATAGTTTCATGTATCATCAAGTGAGCTAAGGGCATTGCTGTTTCATGTATCATCAAGTGAGCTAAGGGCCCCATAGTTTCATGTATCATCAAGTGAGCTAAAGGCCCCTTTGTTTCATGTATCATCAAGTGAGCTTAGGGCTCCATTGTTGCCTTTATCATCAAGTGAGCTAAGGGCACTGCTGTTTCATGTATCATCAATTGAGCTAAGGGCCCTGCTGTTACATGTATCATCAAGTGAGCTAAGGGCCCCAGAGATTCATGTATCATCAAGTGAGCTAAGGGCCTCATAGTTTCATGTATCATCAAGTGAGCTAAGGGCCTCATAGTTTCATGTATCATCAAGTGAGCTAAGGGCACTGCTGTTTGATGTATCATCAAGTGAGCTTAGGGCCCCATTGTTGCATGCATCATCAAGTGAGCTAAGGGCCGCGCTGTTTCATGTATCATCAAGTGAGCTAAGGGCCACGCTGTTTCATGTATCATCAAGTGAGTTTAGTGCCCCATTGTTGCATGTATCATCAAGTGAGCTTAGGGCCCCATTGTTGCATGTATCATCAAGTGAGCTAAGGGCCGCGCTGTTTCATGTATCATCAAGTGAGCTAAGGACCGCGCTGTTTCATGTATCATCAAGTGAGCTTAGGGCCCCATTGTTGCATGTATCATCAAGTGAGCTAAGAGCCCCATTGTTGCATGTATCATCAAGTGAGCTAAGGGCCCCATTGTTTAATGTATCATCAAGTGAGCCAAGGGCCTGATAGTTTCATGTATCATCAAGTGAGCTAAGGGCCTCATAGTTTCATATATCATCAAGTGAGCTAAGGGCCTCATAGTTTCATGTATCATCAAGTGAGCTAAGGTCCTCATTGTTTCATGTATCATCAAGTGAGCTAAGGGCCATATAGTTTCATGTATCATCAAGTGAGCTAAGTGCCTCATAGTTTCATGTGTCATCAAGTGAGCGAAGGGCCCCGCTGTTTCATGTATCATCAATTGAGCTAAGGGCCCCATTGTTTCATGTATCATCAAGTGAGCTAAGGGCCCCGTTTTTTCATGCATCATCAAGGGAGCTAAGGGTCTCATATTTTTATGTATCATCAAATGATCTTAGGGCCCATTTGTTTCATGTATCATCAAGTGAGCTAAGGGCCCCATAATTTCATTTATCATCAAGTGAGCTAAGGGCCTCATAGTTTCATGTATCATCAAGTGAGCTAAGGGCCCCATAGTTTGATGTATCATCAAGTGAGCTAAGGGCACTGCTGTTTCATGTATCATCAAGTGAGCATAGGGCCCCATTGCTGCATGTATCATCAAGTGCGCTAAGGGCCTCATAGTTTCATGTATCATCAAGTGAGCTAAGGGCCCCATTGTTTCATGTATCATCAAGTGAGCTAACGGCCCATTAGTTTCATGTATCATCAAGTGAGCTAAGGGCCTCATAGTTTCATGTATGATTGAGTGAGCTTAGGGCCCCGTTGTTGCATGTATCATCAAGTGAGCTCAGGGCCCTGCTGTTTCATGTATCATCAATTGAGCTAAGGGCCCCATTGTTTCATGTATCATCAAGTGAGCTAAGGGCCTCATAGTTTCATGTATCATCAAGTGAGCTAAGTGTCTCATAGTTTCATGTATCATCAAGTGAGCTAAGGGCCCTGCTGTTTCATGTATCATCAATTGAGCTAAGGGCCCCATTGTTTCATGTATCATCAAGTGAGCTAAGGGCCCCACAGTTTTTAATGTATTATCAAGTGAGCTAAGGGCCCCATTGTTGCATGTATCATCAAGTGAGCTAAGTGCCTCATAGTTTCATGCTTCATCAAGTGAGCTAAGGGCCCCATTGTTTCATGTATCATCAAGTGAGCTAAGGGCCCCATAGTTTCTTGTATCATCAAGTGAGCTAAGGGCCCCTTTGTTTCATGTATCATCAATTGAGCTGAGGGCCCCATTGTTTCATTTATCATCAAGTGAGCTAAGGGCCTCATAGTTTCATGTATCATAAAGTGAGCTAAGGGCCCCATTGTTGCATGTATCATCAAGTGAGCTAAGGGCCCCATAGTTTCATGTATCATCAAGTGAGCTAAGGGCCTCATAGTTTCATGTATCATCAAGTGAGCTTAGGGCCCCATTGTTTCATGTATCATCAAGTGAGCTTAGGGACCCATTGTTGCATGTATCATCAATTGAGCTAAGGGCCCCGCTGTTTCATGTATCATCAAGTGAGCTAAGGGCCCCATTGTTTCATGTATCATCAAGTGAGCTAAGGGCCTCATAGTTTCATGTATCATCAAGTGAGCTAAGGGCACTGCTGTTTGATGTATCATCAAGTGAGTTTAGGGCCCCATTGTTGCATGCATCATCAAGTGAGCTAAGGGCCGCACTGTATCATGTATCATCAAGTGACTTTAGTGCCCCATAGTTTCATGTATAATCAAGTGAGCTAAGGGCCTCATAGTTTCATGTATCATCAAGTGAGCTAAGGGCCCCATAGTTTCATGTATCATCAAGTGAGCTTAGGGCCCCATAGTTTCATGTATCATCAAGTGAGCTAAGGGTACTGCTGTTTCATGTATCATCAAGTGAGCTTAGGGCCCCGTTGTTTCATGTATCATCAAGTGAGCTAAGGACACTGCTGTTTCATGTATCATCAAGTGAGCTTAGGGCCCCATTGTTGCATGTATCATCAAGTGAGCTAAGGGCCGCACTGTTTCATGTATCATCAAGTGAGTTTAAGGGCCCCATAGTTTCATGTATCATCAAGTGAGCTAAGGGCCCCATAGTTTCATGTATCATCAAGTGAGCTAAGGGCACTGCTGTTTCATGTATTATCAAGTGAGCTTAGGGCCCCATTGTTTCATGTATCATCAAATGAGCTAAGGGCCAAATTGTTTCATGTATCATCAAGTGAGCTAAGGGCTTCATAGTTTCATGTATCATAAAGTGAGCTAAGGGCCCCATAGTTTCATATATCATCAAGTGAGCTAAGGGCCCCTTTATTTCATGTATCATCAAGTGATCTTAGGGCCCCATTGTTGCATGTATCATCAAGTGAGCTAAGGGCCCTGCTGTTTCATGTATCATCAAGTGAGCTAAGGGCCCCATTTTTTCATGCATCATCAAGTGAGCTAAGGGTCTCATAGTTTCATGTATCATCAAGTGAGCTTAGAGCCCCATTGTTTCATGTATCATCAAGTGAGCTGAGGGCCCCATAGTTTCATGTATCATCAAGTGAGCTAAGGGCCTCATAGTTTCATGTATCATCAAGTGATCTAAGGGCACCATAATTTCATGTATCATCAAGTGAGCTAAGTGCCCCATAGTTTCATGTATCATCAAGTGAGCTAAGGGCCTCATAGTTTCATGTATCATCAAGTGAGCTAAGGGCCCCATAGTTTCATGTATCATCAAGTGAGCTAAGGGCCCCGTTGTTTCATGTATCATCAAGTGAGCTTAGGGCCCCACTGTTGCATGTATCATCAAGTGAGCTAAGGGCCCGCTGTTTCATGTATCATCAAGTGAGCTATGGGCCCCATTGTTTCATGCATCATCAAGTGAGCTAAGGGCCTCATAGTTTCATGTATCATCAAGTGAGCTTAGGGCCCCACTGTTGCATGTATCATCAAGTGAGCTAAGGGATCGCTGTTTCATGTATCATCAAGTGAGTTAAGGGCCTCATAATTTCATGTATCATCAAGTGAGCTAAGGGCATTGCTGTTTCATGTATCATCAAGTTAGCTAAGGGCCCCATAGTTTCATGTATCATCAAGTGAGCTAAAGGCCCCTTTGTTTCATGTATCATCAAGTGAGCTTAGGGCTCCATTGTTGCCTGTATCATCAAGTGAGCTAAGGGCACTGCTGTTTCATGTATCATCAATTGAGCTAAGGGCCCTGCTGTTACATGTATCATCAAGTGAGCAAAGGGCCCCAGAGATTCATGTATCATCAAGTGAGCTAAGGGCCTCATAGTTTCATGTATCCTCAAGTGAGCTTAGGGGCCAATTGTTGCATGTATCATCAAGGGAGCTAAGGGCCCCATAGTTTCATGTATCATCAAGTGAGCTAAGGGCCTCATAGTTTCATGTATCATCAAGTGAGCTTAGGGCCCCATAGTTTTATGTATCATCAAGTGAGCTAAGGGCCCCATTGTTTCATGTATCATCAAGTGAGCTTAGGGACCCTTTGTTGCATGTATCATCAAGTGAGCTAAGGGCCCCGCTGTTTCATGTATCATCAAGTGAGCTAAGGGCCCCATTGTTTCATGTATCATCAAGTGAGCTAAGGGCCTCATAGGTTCATGTATCATCAAGTGAGCTAAGGGCACTGCTGTTTCATGTATCATCAAGTGAGCTTAGGGCCCCATTGTTGCATGTATCATCAAGTGAGCTAAGGTCCGCACTGTTTCATCTATCATCAAGTGAGTTTAGGGCCCCATTGTTGCATGTATCATCAAGTGAGCTAAGGGCCTCATAGTTTCATGTATCATCAAGTGAGCTAAGGGCCCCATAGTTTCATGTATCATCAAGTGAGCTAAGGGCCTCATAGTTTGATGTATCATCAAGTGAGCTTAGGGACCCATTGTTGCATGTATCATCAATTGAGCTAAGGGCCCCGCTGTTTCATGTATCATCACGTGAGCTAAGGGCCCCATTGTTTCATGTATCAAGTGAGCTAAGGGCCTCATAGTTTCATGTATCATCAAGTGAGCTAAGGGCACTGCTGTTTGATGTATCATCAAGTGAGCTTAGGGCCCCATTGTTGCATGCATCATCAAGTGAGCTAAGGGCCGCGCTGTTTCATGTATCATCAAGTGAGCTAAGGGCCACGCTGTTTCATGTATCATCAAGTGAGTTTAGTGCCCCATTGTTGCATGTATCATCAAGTGAGCTTAGGGCCCCATTGTTGCATGTATCATCAAGTGAGCTAAGGGCCGCGCTGTTTCATGTATCATCAAGTGAGCTAAGGGCCGCGCTGTTTCATGTATCATCAAGTGAGCTTAGGGCCCCATTGTTGCATGTATCATCAAGTGAGCTAAGAGCCCCATTGTTGCATGTATCATCAAGTGAGCTAAGGGCCCCATTGTTTAATGTATCATCAAGTGAGCCAAGGGCCTGATAGTTTCATGTATCATCAAGTGAGCTAAGGGCCTCATAGTTTCATATATCATCAAGTGAGCTAAGGGCCTCATAGTTTCATGTATCATCAAGTGAGCTAAGGTCCTCATTGTTTCATGTATCATCAAGTGAGCTAAGGGCCATATAGTTTCATGTATCATCAAGTGAGCTAAGTGCCTCATAGTTTCATGTGTCATCAAGTGAGCGAAGGGCCCCGCTGTTTCATGTATCATCAATTGAGCTAAGGGCCCCATTGTTTCATGTATCATCAAGTGAGCTAAGGGCCCCGTTTTTTCATGCATCATCAAGGGAGCTAAGGGTCTCATATTTTTATGTATCATCAAATGATCTTAGGGCCCATTTGTTTCATGTATCATCAAGTGAGCTAAGGGCCCCATAATTTCATTTATCATCAAGTGAGCTAAGGGCCTCATAGTTTCATGTATCATCAAGTGAGCTAAGGGCCCCATAGTTTGATGTATCATCAAGTGAGCTAAGGGCACTGCTGTTTCATGTATCATCAAGTGAGCATAGGGCCCCATTGCTGCATGTATCATCAAGTGCGCTAAGGGCCTCATAGTTTCATGTATCATCAAGTGAGCTAAGGGCCCCATTGTTTCATGTATCATCAAGTGAGCTAACGGCCCATTAGTTTCATGTATCATCAAGTGAGCTAAGGGCCTCATAGTTTCATGTATGATTGAGTGAGCTTAGGGCCCCGTTGTTGCATGTATCATCAAGTGAGCTCAGGGCCCTGCTGTTTCATGTATCATCAATTGAGCTAAGGGCCCCATTGTTTCATGTATCATCAAGTGAGCTAAGGGCCTCATAGTTTCATGTATCATCAAGTGAGCTAAGTGTCTCATAGTTTCATGTATCATCAAGTGAGCTAAGGGCCCTGCTGTTTCATGTATCATCAATTGAGCTAAGGGCCCCATTGTTTCATGTATCATCAAGTGAGCTAAGGGCCCCACAGTTTTTAATGTATTATCAAGTGAGCTAAGGGCCCCATTGTTGCATGTATCATCAAGTGAGCTAAGTGCCTCATAGTTTCATGCTTCATCAAGTGAGCTAAGGGCCCCATTGTTTCATGTATCATCAAGTGAGCTAAGGGCCCCATAGTTTCTTGTATCATCAAGTGAGCTAAGGGCCCCTTTGTTTCATGTATCATCAATTGAGCTGAGGGCCCCATTGTTTCATTTATCATCAAGTGAGCTAAGGGCCTCATAGTTTCATGTATCATAAAGTGAGCTAAGGGCCCCATTGTTGCATGTATCATCAAGTGAGCTAAGGGCCCCATAGTTTCATGTATCATCAAGTGAGCTAAGGGCCTCATAGTTTCATGTATCATCAAGTGAGCTTAGGGCCCCATTGTTTCATGTATCATCAAGTGAGCTTAGGGACCCATTGTTGCATGTATCATCAATTGAGCTAAGGGCCCCGCTGTTTCATGTATCATCAAGTGAGCTAAGGGCCCCATTGTTTCATGTATCATCAAGTGAGCTAAGGGCCTCATAGTTTCATGTATCATCAAGTGAGCTAAGGGCACTGCTGTTTGATGTATCATCAAGTGAGTTTAGGGCCCCATTGTTGCATGCATCATCAAGTGAGCTAAGGGCCGCACTGTATCACGTATCATCAAGTGACTTTAGTGCCCCATAGTTTCATGTATAATCAAGTGAGCTAAGGGCCTCATAGTTTCATGTATCATCAAGTGAGCTAAGGGCCCCATAGTTTCATGTATCATCAAGTGAGCTTAGGGCCCCATAGTTTCATGTATCATCAAGTGAGCTAAGGGTACTGCTGTTTCATGTATCATCAAGTGAGCTTAGGGCCCCGTTGTTTCATGTATCATCAAGTGAGCTAAGGAAACTGCTGTTTCATGTATCATCAAGTGAGCTTAGGGCCCCATTGTTGCATGTATCATCAAGTGAGCTAAGGGCCGCACTGTTTCATGTATCATCAAGTGAGTTTAAGGGCCCCATAGTTTCATGTATCATCAAGTGAGCTAAGGGCCCCATAGTTTCATGTATCATCAAGTGAGCTAAGGGCACTGCTGTTTCATGTATTATCAAGTGAGCTTAGGGCCCCATTGTTTCATGTATCATCAAATGAGCTAAGGGCCAAATTGTTTCATGTATCATCAAGTGAGCTAAGGGCCCCATAGTTTTATGCATCATCAAGTGAGCTAAGGGCTTCATAGTTTCATGTATCATAAAGTGAGCTAAGGGCCCCATAGTTTCATATACCATCAAGTGAGCTAAGGGCCCCTTTATTTCATGTATCATCAAGTGATCTTAGGGCCCCATTGTTGCATGTATCATCAAGTGAGCTAAGGGCCCTGCTGTTTCATGTATCATCAAGTGAGCTAAGGGCCCCATTTTTTCATGCATCATCAAGTGAGCTAAGGGTCTCATAGTTTCATGTATCATCAAGTGAGCTTAGAGCCCCATTGTTTCATGTATCATCAAGTGAGCTGAGGGCCCCATAGTTTCATGTATCATCAAGTGAGCTAAGGGCCTCATAGTTTCATGTATCATCAAGTGATCTAAGGGCACCATAATTTCATGTATCATCAAGTGAGCTAAGTGCCCCATAGTTTCATGTATCATCAAGTGAGCTAAGGGCCTCATAGTTTCATGTATCATCAAGTGAGCTAAGGGCCCCATAGTTTCATGTATCATCAAGTGAGCTAAGGGCCCCGTTGTTTCATGTATCATCAAGTGAGCTTAGGGCCCCACTGTTGCATGTATCATCAAGTGAGCTAAGGGCCCGCTGTTTCATGTATCATCAAGTGAGCTATGGGCCCCATTGTTTCATGCATCATCAAGTGAGCTAAGGGCCTCATAGTTTCATGTATCATCAAGTGAGCTTAGGGCCCCACTGTTGCATGTATCATCAAGTGAGCTAAGGGATCGCTGTTTCATGTATCATCAAGTGAGTTAAGGGCCTCATAATTTCATGTATCATCAAGTGAGCTAAGGGCATTGCTGTTTCATGTATCATCAAGTTAGCTAAGGGCCCCATAGTTTCATGTATCATCAAGTGAGCTAAAGGCCCCTTTGTTTCATGTATCATCAAGTGAGCTTAGGGCTCCATTGTTGCCTGTATCATCAAGTGAGCTAAGGGCACTGCTGTTTCATGTATCATCAATTGAGCTAAGGGCCCTGCTGTTACATGTATCATCAAGTGAGCAAAGGGCCCCAGAGATTCATGTATCATCAAGTGAGCTAAGGGCCTCATAGTTTCATGTATCCTCAAGTGAGCTTAGGGGCCAATTGTTGCATGTATCATCAAGGGAGCTAAGGGCCCCATAGTTTCATGTATCATCAAGTGAGCTAAGGGCCCCATTGTTTCATGTATCATCAAGTGAGCTTAGGGACCCTTTGTTGCATGTATCATCAAGTGAGCTAAGGGCCCCGCTGTTTCATGTATCATCAAGTGAGCTAAGGGCCCCATTGTTTCATGTATCATCAAGTGAGCTAAGGGCCTCATAGGTTCATGTATCATCAAGTGAGCTAAGGGCACTGCTGTTTCATGTATCATCAAGTGAGCTTAGGGCCCCATTGTTGCATGTATCATCAAGTGAGCTAAGGTCCGCACTGTTTCATCTATCATCAAGTGAGTTTAGGGCCCCATTGTTGCATGTATCATCAAGTGAGCTAAGGGCCTCATAGTTTCATGTATCATCAAGTGAGCTAAGGGCCCCATAGTTTCATGTATCATCAAGTGAGCTAAGGGCCTCATAGTTTCATGTATCATCAAGTGAGCTAAGGGCCCCATAGTTTCATGTATCATCAAGTGAGCTAAGAATCTGTTAGTTTCATGTATCATCAAGTGAGCTAAGGGCCCCTTTGTTTCATGTATCATCAAGTGAGCTTAGGGACCCATTGTTGCATGTATCATCAAGTGAGCTAAGGGCCCCGCTGTTTCATGTATCATCAAGTGAGCTAAGGGCCCCATTTGTTTATGCATCAACAAGTGAGCTAAGGGCCTCATAGTTTCATGTATCATCAAGTGAGCTTAGGGCCCCATTGTTTCATGCATCATCAAGTGAGCTAAGGGCCCCATAGTTTCATGTATCATCAAGAGAGCTAATGGCACCATAGTTTCCTGTATCATCAAGTGAGCTAAGGGCCCCATAGTTTCATGTATTATCAAGTGAGATAAACGCCTCATAGTTTCACGTATCATCAAGTGAGCTAAGGGCCCCATAGTTTCATGTATCATCAAGTGAGCTAAGGGCCCCTTTGTTTCATGTATCATCAAGTGAGCAAAGGGCCTCATAGTTTCATGTATCATCAAGTGAGCTAAGGGCCCCATAGTTTCATGTATCAAGTGAGCTAAGGGCCCCTTTGTTTCATGTATCATCAAGTGAGCATAGGGCCCCATTGTTGCATGTATCATCAAGTGAGTTAAGGGCCCGCTGTTTCATGTATCATCAAGTGAGCTAAGTGCCCCATAGTTTCATGTATCATCAAGTGAGCTAAGGGCCCCATAGTTTCATGTATCATCAAGTGAGCTAAGGGCCACTTTGTTTCATGTATCATCAAGTGAACTTAGGGCCCCACTGTTGCATGTATCATCAAGTGAGCTAAGGGCCCGCTGTTTCATGTATCATCAAATGAGCTACGGGCCCCATTGTTTCATGCATCATCAAGTGAGCTAAAGGCCTCATAGTTTCATGTATCATCAAGTGAGCTTAGGGCCCCACTGTTGCATGTATAATCAAGTGAGCTAAGGGCCCGCTGTTTCATGTATCATCAAGTGAGTTAAGGGCCTCATAGTTTCATGTATCATCAAGTGAGCTAAGGGCATTGCTGTTTCATGTATCATCAAGTGAGCTAAGGGCCCCATAGTTTCATGTATCATCAAGTGAGCTAAAGGCCCCTTTGTTTCATGTATCATCAAGTGAGCTTAGGGCTCCATTGTTGCCTTTATCATCAAGTGAGCTAAGGGCACTGCTGTTTCATGTATCATCAATTGAGCTAAGGGCCCTGCTGTTACATGTATCATCAAGTGAGCTAAGGGCCCCAGAGATTCATGTATCATCAAGTGAGCTAAGGGCCTCATAGTTTCATGTATCCTCAAGTGAGCTTAGGGCCCCATAGTTTTATGTATCATCAAGTGAGCTAAGGGCTCCATTGTTTCTTGTATCATCAAGTGAGCTTAGGGACCCTTTGTTGCATGTATCATCAAGTGCGCTAAGGGCCCCGCTGGTTCATGTATCATCAAGTGAGCTAAGGGCCTCATAGTTTCATGTATCATCAAGTGAGCTTAGGGCCCCATAGTTTTATGTATCATCAAGTGAGCTAAAGGCCCCATTGTTTCATGGATCATCAAGTGAGCTTAGGGACCCTTTGTTGCATGTATCATCAAGTGAGCTAAGGGCCCCGCTGTTTCATGTATCATTAAGTGAGCTAAGGGCCCCATTGTTTCATGTATCATCAAGTGAGCTAAGGGCCTCATAGGTTCATGTATCATCAAGTGAGCTAAGGGCACTGCTGTTTCATGTATCATCAAGTGAGCTTAGGGCCCCATTGTTGCATGTATCATCAAGTGAGCTAAGGTCCGCACTGTTTCATGTATCATCAAGTGAGTTTAGGGCCCCATTGTTGCATGTATCATCAAGTGAGCTAAGGGCCTCATAGTTTCATGTATCATCAAGTGAGCTAAGGGCCTCATAGTTTCATGTATCATCAAGTGAGCTAAGGGCCTCATAGTTTGATGTATCATCAAGTGAGCTTAGGGACCCATTGTTGCATGTATCATCAATTGAGCTAAGGGCCCCGCTGTTTCATGTATCATCACGTGAGCTAAGGGCCCCATTGTTTCATGTATCAAGTGAGCTAAGGGCCTCATAGTTTCATGTATCATCAAGTGAGCTAAGGGCACTGCTGTTTGATGTATCATCAAGTGAGCTTAGGGCCCCATTGTTGCATGCATCATCAAGTGAGCTAAGGGCCGCGCTGTTTCATGTATCATCAAGTGAGCTAAGGGCCACGCTGTTTCATGTATCATCAAGTGAGTTTAGTGCCCCATTGTTGCATGTATCATCAAGTGAGCTTAGGGCCCCATTGTTGCATGTATCATCAAGTGAGCTAAGGGCCGCGCTGTTTCATGTATCATCAAGTGAGCTAAGGGCACTGCTGTTTGATGTATCATCAAGTGAGCTTAGGGCCCCATTGTTGCATGCATCATCAAGTGAGCTAAGGGCCGCGCTGTTTCATGTATCATCAAGTGAGCTAAGGGCCACGCTGTTTCATGTATCATCAAGTGAGTTTAGTGCCCCATTGTTGCATGTATCATCAAGTGAGCTTAGGGCCCCATTGTTGCATGTATCATCAAGTGAGCTAAGGGCCGCGCTGTTTCATGTATCATCAAGTGAGCTAAGGGCCGCGCTGTTTCATGTATCATCAAGTGAGCTTAGGGCCCCATTGTTGCATGTATCATCAAGTGAGCTAAGAGCCCCATTGTTGCATGTATCATCAAGTGAGCTAAGGGCCCCATTGTTTAATGTATCATCAAGTGAGCCAAGGGCCTGATAGTTTCATGTATCATCAAGTGAGCTAAGGGCCTCATAGTTTCATATATCATCAAGTGAGCTAAGGGCCTCATAGTTTCATGTATCATCAAGTGAGCTAAGGTCCTCATTGTTTCATGTATCATCAAGTGAGCTAAGGGCCATATAGTTTCATGTATCATCAAGTGAGCTAAGGGCCTCATAGTTTCATGTATCATCAAGTGAGCTAAGGTCCTCATTGTTTCATGTATCATCAAGTGAGCTAAGGGCCTCATAGTTTCATGTATCATCAAGTGAGCTAAGGGCACTGCTGTTTGATGTATCATCAAGTGAGCTTAGGGCCCCATTGTTGCATGCATCATCAAGTGAGCTAAGGGCCGCGCTGTTTCATGTATCATCAAGTGAGCTAAGGGCCACGCTGTTTCATGTATCATCAAGTGAGTTTAGTGCCCCATTGTTGCATGTATCATCAAGTGAGCTTAGGGCCCCATTGTTGCATGTATCATCAAGTGAGCTAAGGGCCGCGCTGTTTCATGTATCATCAAGTGAGCTAAGGACCGCGCTGTTTCATGTATCATCAAGTGAGCTTAGGGCCCCATTGTTGCATGTATCATCAAGTGAGCTAAGAGCCCCATTGTTGCATGTATCATCAAGTGAGCTAAGGGCCCCATTGTTTAATGTATCATCAAGTGAGCCAAGGGCCTGATAGTTTCATGTATCATCAAGTGAGCTAAGGGCCTCATAGTTTCATATATCATCAAGTGAGCTAAGGGCCTCATAGTTTCATGTATCATCAAGTGAGCTAAGGTCCTCATTGTTTCATGTATCATCAAGTGAGCTAAGGGCCATATAGTTTCATGTATCATCAAGTGAGCTAAGTGCCTCATAGTTTCATGTGTCATCAAGTGAGCGAAGGGCCCCGCTGTTTCATGTATCATCAATTGAGCTAAGGGCCCCATTGTTTCATGTATCATCAAGTGAGCTAAGGGCCCCGTTTTTTCATGCATCATCAAGGGAGCTAAGGGTCTCATATTTTTATGTATCATCAAATGATCTTAGGGCCCATTTGTTTCATGTATCATCAAGTGAGCTAAGGGCCCCATAATTTCATTTATCATCAAGTGAGCTAAGGGCCTCATAGTTTCATGTATCATCAAGTGAGCTAAGGGCCCCATAGTTTGATGTATCATCAAGTGAGCTAAGGGCACTGCTGTTTCATGTATCATCAAGTGAGCATAGGGCCCCATTGCTGCATGTATCATCAAGTGCGCTAAGGGCCTCATAGTTTCATGTATCATCAAGTGAGCTAAGGGCCCCATTGTTTCATGTATCATCAAGTGAGCTAACGGCCCATTAGTTTCATGTATCATCAAGTGAGCTAAGGGCCTCATAGTTTCATGTATGATTGAGTGAGCTTAGGGCCCCGTTGTTGCATGTATCATCAAGTGAGCTCAGGGCCCTGCTGTTTCATGTATCATCAATTGAGCTAAGGGCCCCATTGTTTCATGTATCATCAAGTGAGCTAAGGGCCTCATAGTTTCATGTATCATCAAGTGAGCTAAGTGTCTCATAGTTTCATGTATCATCAAGTGAGCTAAGGGCCCTGCTGTTTCATGTATCATCAATTGAGCTAAGGGCCCCATTGTTTCATGTATCATCAAGTGAGCTAAGGGCCCCACAGTTTTTAATGTATTATCAAGTGAGCTAAGGGCCCCATTGTTGCATGTATCATCAAGTGAGCTAAGTGCCTCATAGTTTCATGCTTCATCAAGTGAGCTAAGGGCCCCATTGTTTCATGTATCATCAAGTGAGCTAAGGGCCCCATAGTTTCTTGTATCATCAAGTGAGCTAAGGGCCCCTTTGTTTCATGTATCATCAATTGAGCTGAGGGCCCCATTGTTTCATTTATCATCAAGTGAGCTAAGGGCCTCATAGTTTCATGTATCATAAAGTGAGCTAAGGGCCCCATTGTTGCATGTATCATCAAGTGAGCTAAGGGCCCCATAGTTTCATGTATCATCAAGTGAGCTAAGGGCCTCATAGTTTCATGTATCATCAAGTGAGCTTAGGGCCCCATTGTTTCATGTATCATCAAGTGAGCTTAGGGACCCATTGTTGCATGTATCATCAATTGAGCTAAGGGCCCCGCTGTTTCATGTATCATCAAGTGAGCTAAGGGCCCCATTGTTTCATGTATCATCAAGTGAGCTAAGGGCCTCATAGTTTCATGTATCATCAAGTGAGCTAAGGGCACTGCTGTTTGATGTATCATCAAGTGAGTTTAGGGCCCCATTGTTGCATGCATCATCAAGTGAGCTAAGGGCCGCACTGTATCATGTATCATCAAGTGACTTTAGTGCCCCATAGTTTCATGTATAATCAAGTGAGCTAAGGGCCTCATAGTTTCATGTATCATCAAGTGAGCTAAGGGCCCCATAGTTTCATGTATCATCAAGTGAGCTTAGGGCCCCATAGTTTCATGTATCATCAAGTGAGCTAAGGGTACTGCTGTTTCATGTATCATCAAGTGAGCTTAGGGCCCCGTTGTTTCATGTATCATCAAGTGAGCTAAGGACACTGCTGTTTCATGTATCATCAAGTGAGCTTAGGGCCCCATTGTTGCATGTATCATCAAGTGAGCTAAGGGCCGCACTGTTTCATGTATCATCAAGTGAGTTTAAGGGCCCCATAGTTTCATGTATCATCAAGTGAGCTAAGGGCCCCATAGTTTCATGTATCATCAAGTGAGCTAAGGGCACTGCTGTTTCATGTATTATCAAGTGAGCTTAGGGCCCCATTGTTTCATGTATCATCAAATGAGCTAAGGGCCAAATTGTTTCATGTATCATCAAGTGAGCTAAGGGCCCCATAGTTTTATGCATCATCAAGTGAGCTAAGGGCTTCATAGTTTCATGTATCATAAAGTGAGCTAAGGGCCCCATAGTTTCATATATCATCAAGTGAGCTAAGGGCCCCTTTATTTCATGTATCATCAAGTGATCTTAGGGCCCCATTGTTGCATGTATCATCAAGTGAGCTAAGGGCCCTGCTGTTTCATGTATCATCAAGTGAGCTAAGGGCCCCATTTTTTCATGCATCATCAAGTGAGCTAAGGGTCTCATAGTTTCATGTATCATCAAGTGAGCTTAGAGCCCCATTGTTTCATGTATCATCAAGTGAGCTGAGGGCCCCATAGTTTCATGTATCATCAAGTGAGCTAAGGGCCTCATAGTTTCATGTATCATCAAGTGATCTAAGGGCACCATAATTTCATGTATCATCAAGTGAGCTAAGTGCCCCATAGTTTCATGTATCATCAAGTGAGCTAAGGGCCTCATAGTTTCATGTATCATCAAGTGAGCTAAGGGCCCCATAGTTTCATGTATCATCAAGTGAGCTAAGGGCCCCGTTGTTTCATGTATCATCAAGTGAGCTTAGGGCCCCACTGTTGCATGTATCATCAAGTGAGCTAAGGGCCCGCTGTTTCATGTATCATCAAGTGAGCTATGGGCCCCATTGTTTCATGCATCATCAAGTGAGCTAAGGGCCTCATAGTTTCATGTATCATCAAGTGAGCTTAGGGCCCCACTGTTGCATGTATCATCAAGTGAGCTAAGGGATCGCTGTTTCATGTATCATCAAGTGAGTTAAGGGCCTCATAATTTCATGTATCATCAAGTGAGCTAAGGGCATTGCTGTTTCATGTATCATCAAGTTAGCTAAGGGCCCCATAGTTTCATGTATCATCAAGTGAGCTAAAGGCCCCTTTGTTTCATGTATCATCAAGTGAGCTTAGGGCTCCATTGTTGCCTGTATCATCAAGTGAGCTAAGGGCACTGCTGTTTCATGTATCATCAATTGAGCTAAGGGCCCTGCTGTTACATGTATCATCAAGTGAGCAAAGGGCCCCAGAGATTCATGTATCATCAAGTGAGCTAAGGGCCTCATAGTTTCATGTATCCTCAAGTGAGCTTAGGGGCCAATTGTTGCATGTATCATCAAGGGAGCTAAGGGCCCCATAGTTTCATGTATCATCAAGTGAGCTAAGGGCCTCATAGTTTCATGTATCATCAAGTGAGCTTAGGGCCCCATAGTTTTATGTATCATCAAGTGAGCTAAGGGCCCCATTGTTTCATGTATCATCAAGTGAGCTTAGGGACCCTTTGTTGCATGTATCATCAAGTGAGCTAAGGGCCCCGCTGTTTCATGTATCATCAAGTGAGCTAAGGGCCCCATTGTTTCATGTATCATCAAGTGAGCTAAGGGCCTCATAGGTTCATGTATCATCAAGTGAGCTAAGGGCACTGCTGTTTCATGTATCATCAAGTGAGCTTAGGGCCCCATTGTTGCATGTATCATCAAGTGAGCTAAGGTCCGCACTGTTTCATCTATCATCAAGTGAGTTTAGGGCCCCATTGTTGCATGTATCATCAAGTGAGCTAAGGGCCTCATAGTTTCATGTATCATCAAGTGAGCTAAGGGCCCCATAGTTTCATGTATCATCAAGTGAGCTAAGGGCCTCATAGTTTCATGTATCATCAAGTGAGCTAAGGGCCCCATAGTTTCATGTATCATCAAGTGAGCTAAGAATCTGTTAGTTTCATGTATCATCAAGTGAGCTAAGGGCCCCTTTGTTTCATGTATCATCAAGTGAGCTTAGGGACCCATTGTTGCATGTATCATCAAGTGAGCTTAGGGCCCCATTGTTGCATGTATCATCAAGTGAGCTAAGGTCCGCACTGTTTCATCTATCATCAAGTGAGTTTAGGGCCCCATTGTTGCATGTATCATCAAGTGAGCTAAGGGCCCCATAGTTTCATGTATCATCAAGTGAGCTAAGGGCCTCATAGTTTCATGTATCATCAAGTGAGCTAAGGGCCCCATAGTTTCATGTATCATCAAGTGAGCTAAGAATCTGTTAGTTTCATGTATCATCAAGTGAGCTAAGGGCCCCTTTGTTTCATGTATCATCAAGTGAGCTTAGGACCCATTGTTGCATGTATCATCAAGTGAGCTAAGGGCCCCGCTGTTTCATGTATCATCAAGTGAGCTAAGGGCCCCATTTGTTTATGCATCAACAAGTGAGCTAAGGGCCTCATAGTTTCATGTATCATCAAGTGAGCTTAGGGCCCCATTGTTTCATGCATCATCAAGTGAGCTAAGGGCCCCATAGTTTCATGTATCATCAAGAGAGCTAATGGCACCATAGTTTCCTGTATCATCAAGTGAGCTAAGGGCCCCATAGTTTCATGTATTATCAAGTGAGATAAACGCCTCATAGTTTCACGTATCATCAAGTGAGCTAAGGGCCCCATAGTTTCATGTATCATCAAGTGAGCTAAGGGCCCCATAGTTTCATGTATCATCAAGTGAGCTAAGGGCCCCTTTGTTTCATGCATCATCAAGTGAGCAAAGGGCCTCATAGTTTCATGTATCATCAAGTGAGCTAAGGGCCCCATAGTTTCATGTATCAAGTGAGCTAAGGGCCCCTTTGTTTCATGTATCATCAAGTGAGCATAGGGCCCCATTGTTGCATGTATCATCAAGTGAGTTAAGGGCCCGCTGTTTCATGTATCATCAAGTGAGCTAAGTGCCCCATAGTTTCATGTATCATCAAGTGAGCTAAGGGCCCCATAGTTTCATGTATCATCAAGTGAGCTAAGGGCCACTTTGTTTCATGTATCATCAAGTGAACTTAGGGCCCCACTGTTGCATGTATCATCAAGTGAGCTAAGGGCCCGCTGTTTCATGTATCATCAAATGAGCTACGGGCCCCATTGTTTCATGCATCATCAAGTGAGCTAAAGGCCTCATAGTTTCATGTATCATCAAGTGAGCTTAGGGCCCCACTGTTGCATGTATAATCAAGTGAGCTAAGGGCCCGCTGTTTCATGTATCATCAAGTGAGTTAAGGGCCTCATAGTTTCATGTATCATCAAGTGAGCTAAGGGCATTGCTGTTTCATGTATCATCAAGTGAGCTAAGGGCCCCATAGTTTCATGTATCATCAAGTGAGCTAAAGGCCCCTTTGTTTCATGTATCATCAAGTGAGCTTAGGGCTCCATTGTTGCCTTTATCATCAAGTGAGCTAAGGGCACTGCTGTTTCATGTATCATCAATTGAGCTAAGGGCCCTGCTGTTACATGTATCATCAAGTGAGCTAAGGGCCCCAGAGATTCATGTATCATCAAGTGAGCTAAGGGCCTCATAGTTTCATGTATCCTCAAGTGAGCTTAGGGCCCCATAGTTTTATGTATCATCAAGTGAGCTAAGGGCTCCATTGTTTCTTGTATCATCAAGTGAGCTTAGGGACCCTTTGTTGCATGTATCATCAAGTGCGCTAAGGGCCCCGCTGGTTCATGTATCATCAAGTGAGCTAAGGGCCTCATAGTTTCATGTATCATCAAGTGAGCTTAGGGCCCCATAGTTTTATGTATCATCAAGTGAGCTAAAGGCCCCATTGTTTCATGGATCATCAAGTGAGCTTAGGGACCCTTTGTTGCATGTATCATCAAGTGAGCTAAGGGCCCCGCTGTTTCATGTATCATTAAGTGAGCTAAGGGCCCCATTGTTTCATGTATCATCAAGTGAGCTAAGGGCCTCATAGGTTCATGTATCATCAAGTGAGCTAAGGGCACTGCTGTTTCATGTATCATCAAGTGAGCTTAGGGCCCCATTGTTGCATGTATCATCAAGTGAGCTAAGGTCCGCACTGTTTCATGTATCATCAAGTGAGTTTAGGGCCCCATTGTTGCATGTATCATCAAGTGAGCTAAGGGCCTCATAGTTTCATGTATCATCAAGTGAGCTAAGGGCCTCATAGTTTCATGTATCATCAAGTGAGCTAAGGGCCTCATAGTTTGATGTATCATCAGTGAGCTTAGGGACCCATTGTTGCATGTATCATCAATTGAGCTAAGGGCCCCGCTGTTTCATGTATCATCACGTGAGCTAAGGGCCCCATTGTTTCATGTATCAAGTGAGCTAAGGGCCTCATAGTTTCATGTATCATCAAGTGAGCTAAGGGCACTGCTGTTTGATGTATCATCAAGTGAGCTTAGGGCCCCATTGTTGCATGCATCATCAAGTGAGCTAAGGGCCGCGCTGTTTCATGTATCATCAAGTGAGCTAAGGGCCACGCTGTTTCATGTATCATCAAGTGAGTTTAGTGCCCCATTGTTGCATGTATCATCAAGTGAGCTTAGGGCCCCATTGTTGCATGTATCATCAAGTGAGCTAAGGGCCGCGCTGTTTCATGTATCATCAAGTGAGCTAAGGGCCGCGCTGTTTCATGTATCATCAAGTGAGCTTAGGGCCCCATTGTTGCATGTATCATCAAGTGAGCTAAGAGCCCCATTGTTGCATGTATCATCAAGTGAGCTAAGGGCCCCATTGTTTAATGTATCATCAAGTGAGCCAAGGGCCTGATAGTTTCATGTATCATCGAGTGAGCTAAGGGCCTCATAGTTTCATATATCATCAAATGAGCTAAGGGCCTCATAGTTTCATGTATCATCAAGTGAGCTAAGGTCCTCATTGTTTCATGTATCATCAAGTGAGCTAAGGGCCATATAGTTTCATGTATCATCAAGTGAGCTAAGTGCCTCATAGTTTCATGTGTCATCAAGTGAGCGAAGGGCCCCGCTGTTTCATGTATCATCAATTGAGCTAAGGGCCCCATTGTTTCATGTATCATCAAGTGAGCTAAGGGCCCCGTTTTTTCATGCATCATCAAGGGAGCTAAGGGTCTCATATTTTTATGTATCATCAAATGATCTTAGGGCCCATTTGTTTCATGTATCATCAAGTGAGCTAAGGGCCCCATAATTTCATTTATCATCAAGTGAGCTAAGGGCCTCATAGTTTCATGTATCATCAAGTGAGCTAAGGGCCCCATAGTTTGATGTATCATCAAGTGAGCTAAGGGCACTGCTGTTTCATGTATCATCAAGTGAGCATAGGGCCCCATTGCTGCATGTATCATCAAGTGCGCTAAGGGCCTCATAGTTTCATGTATCATCAAGTGAGCTAAGGGCCCCATTGTTTCATGTATCATCAAGTGAGCTAACGGCCCATTAGTTTCATGTATCATCAAGTGAGCTAAGGGCCTCATAGTTTCATGTATGATTGAGTGAGCTTAGGGCCCCGTTGTTGCATGTATCATCAAGTGAGCTCAGGGCCCTGCTGTTTCATGTATCATCAATTGAGCTAAGGGCCCCATTGTTTCATGTATCATCAAGTGAGCTAAGGGCCTCATAGTTTCATGTATCATCAAGTGAGCTAAGTGTCTCATAGTTTCATGTATCATCAAGTGAGCTAAGGGCCCTGCTGTTTCATGTATCATCAATTGAGCTAAGGGCCCCATTGTTTCATGTATCATCAAGTGAGCTAAGGGCCCCACAGTTTTTAATGTATTATCAAGTGAGCTAAGGGCCCCATTGTTGCATGTATCATCAAGTGAGCTAAGTGCCTCATAGTTTCATGCTTCATCAAGTGAGCTAAGGGCCCCTTTGTTTCATGTATCATCAATTGAGCTGAGGGCCCCATTGTTTCATTTATCATCAAGTGAGCTAAGGGCCTCATAGTTTCATGTATCATAAAGTGAGCTAAGGGCCCCATTGTTGCATGTATCATCAAGTGAGCTAAGGGCCCCATAGTTTCATGTATCATCAAGTGAGCTAAGGGCCTCATAGTTTCATGTATCATCAAGTGAGCTTAGGGCCCCATTGTTTCATGTATCATCAAGTGAGCTTAGGGACCCATTGTTGCATGTATCATCAATTGAGCTAAGGGCCCCGCTGTTTCATGTATCATCAAGTGAGCTAAGGGCCCCATTGTTTCATGTATCATCAAGTGAGCTAAGGGCACTGCTGTTTGATGTATCATCAAGTGAGTTTAGGGCCCCATTGTTGCATGCATCATCAAGTGAGCTAAGGGCCGCACTGTATCATGTATCATCAAGTGACTTTAGTGCCCCATAGTTTCATGTATAATCAAGTGAGCTAAGGGCCACATAGTTTCATGTATCATCAAGTGAGCTAAGGGCCCCATAGTTTCATGTATCATCAAGTGAGCTTAGGGCCCCATAGTTTCATGTATCATCAAGTGAGCTAAGGGTACTGCTGTTTCATGTATCATCAAGTGAGCTTAGGGCCCCGTTGTTTCATGTATCATCAAGTGAGCTAAGGACACTGCTGTTTCATGTATCATCAAGTGAGCTTAGGGCCCCATTGTTGCATGTATCATCAAGTGAGCTAAGGGCCGCACTGTTTCATGTATCATCAAGTGAGTTTAAGGGCCCCATAGTTTCATGTATCATCAAGTGAGCTAAGGGCCCCATAGTTTCATGTATCATCAAGTGAGCTAAGGGCACTGCTGTTTCATGTATTATCAAGTGAGCTTAGGGCCCCATTGTTTCATGTATCATCAAATGAGCTAAGGGCCAAATTGTTTCATGTATCATCAAGTGAGCTAAGGGCCCCATAGTTTTATGCATCATCAAGTGAGCTAAGGGCTTCATAGTTTCATGTATCATAAAGTGAGCTAAGGGCCCCATAGTTTCATATATCATCAAGTGAGCTAAGGGCCCCTTTATTTCATGTATCATCAAGTGATCTTAGGGCCCCATTGTTGCATGTATCATCAAGTGAGCTAAGGGCCCTGCTGTTTCATGTATCATCAAGTGAGCTAAGGGCCCCATTTTTTCATGCATCATCAAGTGAGCTAAGGGTCTCATAGTTTCATGTATCATCAAGTGAGCTTAGAGCCCCATTGTTTCATGTATCATCAAGTGAGCTGAGGGCCCCATAGTTTCATGTATCATCAAGTGAGCTAAGGGCCTCATAGTTTCATGTATCATCAAGTGATCTAAGGGCACCATAATTTCATGTATCATCAAGTGAGCTAAGTGCCCCATAGTTTCATGTATCATCAAGTGAGCTAAGGGCCTCATAGTTTCATGTATCATCAAGTGAGCTAAGGGCCCCATAGTTTCATGTATCATCAAGTGAGCTAAGGGCCCCGTTGTTTCATGTATCATCAAGTGAGCTTAGGGCCCCACTGTTGCATGTATCATCAAGTGAGCTAAGGGCCCGCTGTTTCATGTATCATCAAGTGAGCTATGGGCCCCATTGTTTCATGCATCATCAAGTGAGCTAAGGGCCTCATAGTTTCATGTATCATCAAGTGAGCTTAGGGCCCCACTGTTGCATGTATCATCAAGTGAGCTAAGGGATCGCTGTTTCATGTATCATCAAGTGAGTTAAGGGCCTCATAATTTCATGTATCATCAAGTGAGCTAAGGGCATTGCTGTTTCATGTATCATCAAGTTAGCTAAGGGCCCCATAGTTTCATGTATCATCAAGTGAGCTAAAGGCCCCTTTGTTTCATGTATCATCAAGTGAGCTTAGGGCTCCATTGTTGCCTGTATCATCAAGTGAGCTAAGGGCACTGCTGTTTCATGTATCATCAATTGAGCTAAGGGCCCTGCTGTTACATGTATCATCAAGTGAGCAAAGGGCCCCAGAGATTCATGTATCATCAAGTGAGCTAAGGGCCTCATAGTTTCATGTATCCTCAAGTGAGCTTAGGGGCCAATTGTTGCATGTATCATCAAGGGAGCTAAGGGCCCCATAGTTTCATGTATCATCAAGTGAGCTAAGGGCCTCATAGTTTCATGTATCATCAAGTGAGCTTAGGGCCCCATAGTTTTATGTATCATCAAGTGAGCTAAGGGCCCCATTGTTTCATGTATCATCAAGTGAGCTTAGGGACCCTTTGTTGCATGTATCATCAAGTGAGCTAAGGGCCCCGCTGTTTCATGTATCATCAAGTGAGCTAAGGGCCCCATTGTTTCATGTATCATCAAGTGAGCTAAGGGCCTCATAGGTTCATGTATCATCAAGTGAGCTAAGGGCACTGCTGTTTCATGTATCATCAAGTGAGCTTAGGGCCCCATTGTTGCATGTATCATCAAGTGAGCTAAGGTCCGCACTGTTTCATCTATCATCAAGTGAGTTTAGGGCCCCATTGTTGCATGTATCATCAAGTGAGCTAAGGGCCTCATAGTTTCATGTATCATCAAGTGAGCTAAGGGCCCCATAGTTTCATGTATCATCAAGTGAGCTAAGGGCCTCATAGTTTCATGTATCATCAAGTGAGCTAAGGGCCCCATAGTTTCATGTATCATCAAGTGAGCTAAGAATCTGTTAGTTTCATGTATCATCAATTGAGCTAAGGGCCCCTTTGTTTCATGTATCATCAAGTGAGCTTAGGGACCCATTGTTGCATGTATCATCAAGTGAGCTAAGGGCCCCGCTGTTTCATGTATCATCAAGTGAGCTAAGGGCCCCATTTGTTTATGCATCAACAAGTGAGCTAAGGGCCTCATAGTTTCATGTATCATCAAGTGAGCTTAGGGCCCCATTGTTTCATGCATCATCAAGTGAGCTAAGGACCCCATAGTTTCATGTATCATCAAGAGAGCTAATGGCACCATAGTTTCCTGTATCATCAAGTGAGCTAAGGGCCCCATAGTTTCATGTATTATCAAGTGAGATAAACGCCTCATAGTTTCACGTATCATCAAGTGAGCTAAGGGCCCCATAGTTTCATGTATCATCAAGTGAGCTAAGGGCCCCTTTGTTTCATGTATCATCAAGTGAGCAAAGGGCCTCATAGTTTCATGTATCATCAAGTGAGCTAAGGGCCCCATAGTTTCATGTATCAAGTGAGCTAAGGGCCCCTTTGTTTCATGTATCATCAAGTGAGCATAGGGCCCCATTGTTGCATGTATCATCAAGTGAGTTAAGGGCCCGCTGTTTCATGTATCATCAAGTGAGCTAAGTGCCCCATAGTTTCATGTATCATCAAGTGAGCTAAGGGCCCCATAGTTTCATGTATCATCAAGTGAGCTAAGGGCCACTTTGTTTCATGTATCATCAAGTGAACTTAGGGCCCCACTGTTGCATGTATCATCAAGTGAGCTAAGGGCCCGCTGTTTCATGTATCATCAAATGAGCTACGGGCCCCATTGTTTCATGCATCATCAAGTGAGCTAAAGGCCTCATAGTTTCATGTATCATCAAGTGAGCTTAGGGCCCCACTGTTGCATGTATAATCAAGTGAGCTAAGGGCCCGCTGTTTCATGTATCATCAAGTGAGTTAAGGGCCTCATAGTTTCATGTATCATCAAGTGAGCTAAGGGCATTGCTGTTTCATGTATCATCAAGTGAGCTAAGGGCCCCATAGTTTCATGTATCATCAAGTGAGCTAAAGGCCCCTTTGTTTCATGTATCATCAAGTGAGCTTAGGGCTCCATTGTTGCCTTTATCATCAAGTGAGCTAAGGGCACTGCTGTTTCATGTATCATCAATTGAGCTAAGGGCCCTGCTGTTACATGTATCATCAAGTGAGCTAAGGGCCCCAGAGATTCATGTATCATCAAGTGAGCTAAGGGCCTCATAGTTTCATGTATCCTCAAGTGAGCTTAGGGCCCCATAGTTTTATGTATCATCAAGTGAGCTAAGGGCTCCATTGTTTCTTGTATCATCAAGTGAGCTTAGGGACCCTTTGTTGCATGTATCATCAAGTGCGCTAAGGGCCCCGCTGGTTCATGTATCATCAAGTGAGCTAAGGGCCTCATAGTTTCATGTATCATCAAGTGAGCTTAGGGCCCCATAGTTTTATGTATCATCAAGTGAGCTAAAGGCCCCATTGTTTCATGGATCATCAAGTGAGCTTAGGGACCCTTTGTTGCATGTATCATCAAGTGAGCTAAGGGCCCCGATGTTTCATGTATCATTAAGTGAGCTAAGGGCCCCATTGTTTCATGTATCATCAAGTGAGCTAAGGGCCTCATAGGTTCATGTATCATCAAGTGAGCTAAGGGCACTGCTGTTTCATGTATCATCAAGTGAGCTTAGGGCCCCATTGTTGCATGTATCATCAAGTGAGCTAAGGTCCGCACTGTTTCATGTATCATCAAGTGAGTTTAGGGCCCCATTGTTGCATGTATCATCAAGTGAGCTAAGGGCCTCATAGTTTCATGTATCATCAAGTGAGCTAAGGGCACCATAGTTTCATGTATCATCAAGTGAGCTAAGGGCCTCATAGTTTCATGTATCATCAAGTGAGCTAAGGGCCCCATAGTTCCATGTATCATCAAGTGAGCTAAGAATCCGTTAGTTTCATGTATCATCAAGTGAGCTAAGGGCCCCTTTGTTTCATGTATCATCAAGTGAGCTTAGGGACCCATTGTTGCATGTATCATCAAGTGAGCTAAGGGCCCCGCTGTTTCATGTATCATCAAGTGAGCTAAGGGCCCCATTTCTTTATGCATCAACAAGTGAGCTAAGGGCCTCATAGTTTCATGTATCATCAAGTGAGCTTAGGGCCCCATTGTTTCATGCATCATCAAGTGGGCTAAGGGCCCCATAGTTTCATGTATCATCAAGAGAGCTAATGGCACCATAGTTTCATGTATCATCAAGTGAGCTAAGGGCCCCATAGTTTCATGTATTATCAAGTGAGCTAAACGCCTCATAGTTTCACGTATCATCAAGTGAGCTAAGGGCCCGATAGTTTCATGTATCATCAAGTGAGCTAAGGGCCCCATAGTTTCATGTATCATCAAGTGAGCTAAGGGCCCCTTTGTTTCATGTATCATCAAGTGAGCTAAGGGCCTCATCGTTTCATGTATCATCAAGTGAGCTAAGGGCACCATAGTTTCATGTATCAAGTGAGCTAAGGGCCACTTTGTTTCATGTATCATCAAGTGAGCTTAGGGCCCCATTGTTGCATGTATCATCAAGTGAGTTAAGGGCCCAGCTGTTTCATGTATCATCAAGTTAGCTAAGGGCCCCATTGTTTCATGTATCATCAAGTGAGCTAAGGGCACTGCTGTTTCATGTATCATCAAGTGAGCTTAGGGCCCCATTGTTGAATGCATCATCAAGTGAGCTAAGGGCCGCGCTGTTTCATGTATCATCAAGTGAGTTTAGTGCCCCATTGTTGCATGTATCATCAAGTGAGCTAAGGGCCCCATTGTTTCATGTGTGAGCTAAGGGCCGCATTGTTTCATGTATCATCAAGTGTGCTAAGGGCCCCATAGTTTCATGTATAATCAAGTGAGCTAAGGGCCACATTGTTTCATGTATCATCAAGTGAGCTAAGGGCCCCATAGTTTCATGTATCATCAATTGAGCTAAGGGCCCATTTGTTTCATGTATCATCAAGTGAGCTTATGGCCCCATTGTTGCATGTATCATCAAGTGAGCTAAGGGCCCTGCTGTTTCATGTATCATCAAGTGAGCTAAGGGTCTCATAGTTTCATGTATCATCTAGTGAGCTTAGAGCCCCATTGTTTCATGTATCATCAAGTGAGCTAAGGGCCCCATAGTTTCATGTATCATCAAGTGAGTTAAGGGTCCCATGATTTCATTTATCATCAAGTGAGCTAAGGGCCTCATAGTTTCATGTATCATCAAGTGAGCTAAGGGCCCCATAGTTTGATGTATCATCAAGTGAGCTAAGGGCACTGCTGTTTCTTGTATCATCAAGTGAGCTTAGGCCCCCATTGCTGCATGTATCATCAAGTGTGCTAAGGGCCTCATAGTTTCATGTATCATCAAGTGAGCTAAGGGCCCCATAGTTTCATGTATCATCAAGTGAGCTAAGGGCACTGCTGTTTCATGTATCATTAAGTGAGCTTAGGGCCCCATTGTTGCATGTATCATCAAGTGTGCTAAGGGCCTCATAGTTTCATGTATCATCAAGTGAGCTAAGGGCCCCATAGTTTCATGTATCATCAAGTGAGCTAAGGGCCCCATAGTTTCATGTATCATCAAGTGAGCTAAGGGCACTGCTGTTTCATGTATCATTAAGTGAGCTTAGGGCCCCATTGTTGCATGTATCATCAAGTGAGTTAAGGGCCCCGCTGTTTCATGTATCATCAAGTGAGCTAAGGGCCCCATTGTTTCATGTATCATCAAGTGAGCTAAGGGCCTCATAGTTTCATGCATCATCAAGTGAGCTAAGGGCACTGCTGTTTCATGTATCATCAAGTGAGCTTAGGGCCCCAATTGTTGAATGCATCATCAAATGAGCTAAGGGCAACGCTGTTTCATGTATCATCAAGTGAGTTCAGTGCCCCATTGTTGCATGTATCATCAAGTGAGCTAAGGGGCCCATTGTTTCATGTATCATCAAGTGAGCTAAGGGCCGCATTGTTTCATGTATCATCAAGTGATCTAAGGGCCCCATAGTTTCATGTATAATCAAGTGAGCTAAGGGCCTCATAGTTTCATGTATCATCAAGTGAGCTAAGGGCCCCATAGTTTCATGTATCATCAAGTGAACTAAGGGCCCCATAGTTTCATGTATCATCAAGTGAGCTAAGGGCACTAATGTTTCATGTATTATCAAGTGAGCTTAGGGCCCCATTGTTTCATGTATCATCAAATGAGCTAAGGGCCCCATTGTTTCATGTATCATCAAGTGAGCTAAGGGCCCCATAGTTTCATGTATCATCAAGTGAGCTAAGGGCCTCATAGTTTCATGTATCATCAAGTGAGCTAAGGGCCCCATAGTTTCATGTATCATCAAGTGAGCTAAGGACCCCTTTATTTCATATATCATCAAGTGAGCTTAGGGCCCAATTGTTGCATGTGTCATCAAGTGAGCTAAGGGCCCTGCTGTTTCATGTATCATCAAGTGAGCTAAGGGCCCCATTTTTTCCTACATCATCAAGTGAGCTAAGGGTCTCATATTTTCATGTATCATCAAGTGAGCTTAGAGCCCCATTGTTTCGTGTATCATCAAGTGAGCTAGGGGCCCCATAGTTTCATGTATCATCAAGTGAGCTAAGGGCCTCATAGTTTCTTGTATCATCAAGTGAGCTAAGGGCACCATAATTTCATGTATCATCAAGTGAGCTAAGTGCCCCATAGTTTCATGTATCATCAAGTGAGCTAAGGGCCTCATAGTTTCATGTATCATCAAGTGAGCTAAGGGCCCCATAGTTTCATGTATCATCAAGTGAGCTAAGGGCACCATAGTATCATGTATCATCAAGTGAGCTAAGGGCTCCTTTGTTTCATGTATCATCAAGTGAGCTTAGGGCCCCACTGTTGCATGTATCATCAAGTGAGCTAAGGGCCCGCTGTTTCATGTATCAAGTGAGCTACGGGCCCCATTGTTTCATGCAAAATCAAGTGAGCTAAGGACCTCATAGTTTCATATATCATCAAGTGAGCTTAGGGACCCATTGTTGCATGTATCATTAAGTGAGCTAAGGACCCCGCTGTTTCATGTATCATAAAGTGAGTTAAGGGCCCCATTGTTTCTTGTATCATCAAGTGAGCTAAGGGCATTGCTGTTTCATGTATCATCAAGTGAGCTAAGGGCCCCTTAGTTTCATGTATCATCAAGTGAGCTTAGGGCTCCATTGTTGCCTGTATCATCAAGTGAGCTAAGGGCACTGCTGTTTTAAGTATCATCAATTGAGCTAAGGGCCCTGCTGTTACATGTATCATCAAGTGTGTTAAGGGCCCCAGAGTTTCATGTATCATCAAGTGAGCTAAGGGCCTCATAGTTTCATGTATCCTCAAGTGATCTTAGGGGCCAATTGTTGCATGTATCATCAAGGGAGCTAAGGGCCCCATAGTTTCATGTATCATCAAGTGAGCTAAGGGCCCCATAGTTTCATGTATCATCAAGAGAGCTAATGGCACCATAGTTTCCTGTATCATCAAGTGAGCTAAGGGCCCCATAGTTTCATGTATTATCAAGTGAGCTAAACGCCTCATAGTTTCACGTATCATCAAGTGAGCTAAGGGCCCCATAGTTTCATGTATCATCAAGTGAGCTAAGGGCCCCTTTGTTTCATGTATCATCAAGTGAGCAAAGGGCCTCATAGTTTCATGTATCATCAAGTGAGCTAAGGGCCCCATAGTTTCATGTATCAAATGAGCTAAGGGCCCCTTTGTTTCATGTATCATCAAGTGAGCTTAGGGCCCCATTGTTGCATGTATCATCAAGTGAGTTAAGGGCCCGCTGTTTCATGTATCATCAAGTGAGCTAAGTGCCCCATAGTTTCATGTATCATTAAGTGAGCTAAGGGCCCCATAGTTTCATGTATCATCAAGTGAGCTAAGGGCCACTTTGTTTTATGTATCATCAAGTGAACTTAGGGCCCCACTGTTGCATGTATCATCAAGTGAGCTAAGGGCCCGCTGTTTCATGTATCATCAAGTGAGCTACGGGCCCCATTGTTTCATGTATCATCAAGTGAGCTAAGGGCCTCATAGTTTCATGTATCATCAAGTGAGCTAAGGGCCCCATAGTTTCATGTATCATCAAGTGAGCTAAGGGCACCATAGTATCATGTATCATCAAGTGAGCTAAGGGCTCCTTTGTTTCATGTATCATCAAGTGAGCTTAGGGCCCCACTGTTGCATGTATCATCAAGTGAGCTAAGGGCCCGCTGTTTCATGTATCAAGTGAGCTACGGGCCCCATTGTTTCATGCAAAATCAAGTGAGCTAAGGACCTCATAGTTTCATATATCATCAAGTGAGCTTAGGGACCCATTGTTGCATGTATCATTAAGTGAGCTAAGGACCCCGCTGTTTCATGTATCATAAAGTGAGTTAAGGGCCCCATTGTTTCTTGTATCATCAAGTGAGCTAAGGGCATTGCTGTTTCATGTATCATCAAGTGAGCTAAGGGCCCCTTAGTTTCATGTATCATCAAGTGAGCTTAGGGCTCCATTGTTGCCTGTATCATCAAGTGAGCTAAGGGCACTGCTGTTTTAAGTATCATCAATTGAGCTAAGGGCCCTGCTGTTACATGTATCATCAAGTGTGTTAAGGGCCCCAGAGTTTCATGTATCATCAAGTGAGCTAAGGGCCTCATAGTTTCATGTATCCTCAAGTGATCTTAGGGGCCAATTGTTGCATGTATCATCAAGGGAGCTAAGGGCCCCATAGTTTCATGTATCATCAAGTGAGCTAAGGGCCCCATAGTTTCATGTATCATCAAGAGAGCTAATGGCACCATAGTTTCCTGTATCATCAAGTGAGCTAAGGGCCCCATAGTTTCATGTATTATCAAGTGAGCTAAACGCCTCATAGTTTCACGTATCATCAAGTGAGCTAAGGGCCCCATAGTTTCATGTATCATCAAGTGAGCTAAGGGCCCCTTTGTTTCATGTATCATCAAGTGAGCAAAGGGCCTCATAGTTTCATGTATCATCAAGTGAGCTAAGGGCCCCATAGTTTCATGTATCAAATGAGCTAAGGGCCCCTTTGTTTCATGTATCATCAAGTGAGCTTAGGGCCCCATTGTTGCATGTATCATCAAGTGAGTTAAGGGCCCGCTGTTTCATGTATCATCAAGTGAGCTAAGTGCCCCATAGTTTCATGTATCATTAAGTGAGCTAAGGGCCCCATAGTTTCATGTATCATCAAGTGAGCTAAGGGCCACTTTGTTTTATGTATCATCAAGTGAACTTAGGGCCCCACTGTTGCATGTATCATCAAGTGAGCTAAGGGCCCGCTGTTTCATGTATCATCAAGTGAGCTACGGGCCCCATTGTTTCATGCATCATCAAGTGAGCTAAAGGCCTCATAGTTTCATGTATCATCAATTGAGCTTAGGGCCCCACTGTTGCATGTATAATCAAGTGAGCTAAGGGCCCGCTGTTTCATGTATCATCAAGTGAGCTAAGGGCATTGCTGTTTCATGTATCATCAAGTGAGCTAAGGGCCCCATAGTTTCATGTATCATCAAGTGAGCTAAAGGCCCCTTTGTTTCATGTATCATCAAGTGAGCTTAGGGCTCCATTGTTGCCTGTATCAACAAGTGAGCTAAGGGCACTGCTGTTTCATGTATCATCAATTGAGCTAAGGGCCCTGCTGTTACATGTATCATCAAGTGAGCTAAGGGCCCCAGAGATTCATGTATCATCAAGTGAGCTAAGGGCCTCATAGTTTCATGTATCCTCAAGTGAGCTTAGGGCCCCATAGTTTTATGTATCATCAAGTGAGCTAAGGGCCCCATTGTTTCTTGTATCATCAAGTGAGCTTAGGGACCCTTTGTTGCATGTATCATCAAGTGCGCTAAGGGCCCCGCTGGTTCATGCATCATCAAGTGAGCTAAGGGCCTCATAGTTTCATGTATCATCAAGTGAGCTTAGGGCCCCATAGTTTTATGTATCATCAAGTGAGCTAAGGGCCCCATTGTTTCATGTATCATCAAGTGAGCTTAGGGACCCTTTGTTGCATGTATCATCAAGTGAGCTAAGGACCCTTCTGTTTCATGTATCATCAAGTGAGCTAAGGGCCCCATTGTTTCATGTATCATCAAGTGAGCTAAGGGCCTCATAGGTTCATGTATCATCAAGTGAGCTAAGGGCACTGCTGTTTCATGTATCATCAAGTGAGCTTAGGGCCCCATTGTTGCATGTATCATCAAGTGAGCTAAGGTCCGCACTGTTTCATGTATCATCAAGTGAGTTTAGGGCCCCATTGTTGCATGTATCATCAAGTGAGCTAAGGGCCTCATAGTTTCATGTATCATCAAGTGAGCTAAGGGCCCCATAGTTTCATGTATCATCAAGTGAGCTAAGGGCCTCATAGTTTCATGTATCATCAAGTGAGCTAAGGGCCCCATAGTTTCATGTATCATCAAGTGAGCTAAGAATCCATTAGTTTCATGTATCATCAAGTGAGCTAAGGGCCCCTTTGTTTCATGTATCATCAAGTGAGCTTAGGGACCCATTGTTGCATGTATCATCAAGTGAGCTAAGGGCCCCGCTGTTTCATGTATCATCAAGTGAGCTAAGGGCCCCATTTGTTTATGCATCAACAAGTGAGCTAAGGGCCTCATAGTTTCATGTATCATCAAGTGAGCTTAAGGCCCCATTGTTTCATGCATCATCAAGTGGGCTAAGGGCCCCATAGTTTCATGTATCATCAAGAGAGCTAATGGCACCATAGTTTCATGTATCATCAAGTGAGCTAAGGGCCCCATAGTTTCATGTATTATCAAGTGAGCTAAACGCCTCATAGTTTCACGTATCATCAAGTGAGCTAAGGGCCCGATAGTTTCATGTATCATCAAGTGAGCTAAGGGCCCCATAGTTTCATGTATCATCAAGTGAGCTAAGGGCCCCTTTGTTTCATGTATCATCAAGTGAGCTAAGGGCCTCATAGTTTCATGTATCATCAAGTGAGCTAAGGGCACCATAGTTTCATGTATCAAGTGAGCTAAGGGCCACTTTGTTTCATGTATCATCAATTGAGCTTAGGGCCCCATTGTTGCATGTATCATCAAGTGAGTTAAGGGCCCAGCTCTTTCATGTATCATCAAGTGAGCTAAGGGCCCCATTGTTTCATGTATCATCAAGTGAGCTAAGGGCACTGCTGTTTCATGTATCATCAAGTGAGCTTAGGGCCCCATTGTTGAATGCATCATCAAGTGAGCTAAGGGCCGCGGTGTTTCATGTATCATCAAGTGAGTTTAGTGCCCCATTGTTGCATGTATCATCAAGTGAGCTAAGGGCCCCATTGTTTCATGTATCATCAAGTGAGCTAAGGGCCGCATTGTTTCATGTATCATCAAGTGGGCTAAGGGCCCCATAGTTTCATGTATAATCAAGTGAGCTAAGGGCCGCATTGTTTCATGTATCATCAAGTGAGCTAAGGGCCCAATGGTTTCATGTATCATCAATTGAGCTAAGGGCCCATTTGTTTCATGTATCATCAAGTGAGCTTATGGCCCCATTGTTGCATGTATCATCAAGTGAGCTAAGGGCCCTGCTGTTTCATGTACCATCAAGTGAGCTAAGGGTCTCATAGTTTCATGTATCATCTAGTGAGCTTAGAGCCCCATTGTTTCATGTATCATCAAGTGAGCTAAGGGCCCCATAGTTTCATGTATCATCAAGTGAGTTAAGGGCCCCATAATTTCATTTATCATCAAGTGAGCTAAGGGCCTCATAGTTTCATGTATCATCAAGTGAGCTAAGGGCCCCATAGTTTGATGTATCATCAAGTGAGCTAAGGGCACTGCTGTTTCATGTATCATCAAGTGAGCTTAGGCCCCCATTGCTGCATGTATCATCAAGTGTGCTAAGGGCCTCATAGTTTCATGTATCATCAAGTGAGCTAAGGGCCCCATTGTTTCATATATCATCAAGTGAGCTAAGGGCCCCATAGTTTCATGTATCATCAAGTGAGCTAAAGGCCTCATAGTTTCATGTATCATCAAGTGAGCTAAGGGCCTCATAGTTTCATGTATCATCAAGTGAGCTAAGGGCCTCATAGTTTCATGTATCATCAAGTGAGCTAAGGGTCCCATAGTTTCATGTATCATCAAGTGAGCTAAGGGCACTGCTGTTTCATGTATCATTAAGTGAGCTTAGGGCCCCATTGTTGCATGTATCATCAAGTGAGTTAAGGGCCCCGCTGTTTCATGTATCATCAAGTGAGCTAAGGGCCCCATTGTTTCATGTATCATCAAGTGAGCTAAGGGCCTCATAGTTTCATGCATCATCAAGTGAGCTAAGGGCACTGCTGTTTCATGTATCATCAAGTGAGCTTAGGGCCCCAATTGTTGAATGCATCATCAAATGAGCTAAGGGCAACGCTGTTTCATGTATCATCAAGTGAGTTCAGTGCCCCATTGTTGCATGTATCATCAAGTGAGCTAAGGGCCCCATTGTTTCATGTATCATCAAGTGAGCTAAGGGCCGCATTGTTTCATGTATCATCAAGTGATCTAAGGGCCCCATAGTTTCATGTATAATCAAGTGAGCTAAGGGCCTCATAGTTTCATGTATCATCAAGTGAGCTAAGGGCCCCATAGTTTCATGTATCATCAAGTGAAGTAAGGGCCCCATAGTTTCATGTATCATCAAGTGAGCTAAGGGCACTAATGTTTCATGTATTATCAAGTGAGCTTAGGGCCCCATTGTTTCATGTATCATCAAATGAGCTAAGGGCCCCATTGTTTCATGTATCATCAAGTGGGCTAAGGGCCCCATAGTTTCATGTATCATCAAGTGAGCTAAGGGCCTCATAGTTTCATGTATCATCAAGTGAGCTAAGGGCCCCATAGTTTCATGTATCATCAAGTGAGCTAAGGGCCCCTTTATTTCATATATCATCAAGTGAGCTTAGGGCCCAATTGTTGCATGTGTCATCAAGTGAGCTAAGGGCCCTGCTGTTTCATGTATCATCAAGTGAGCTAAGGGCCCCATTTTTTCATACATCATCAAGTGAGCTAAGGGTCTCATATTTTCATGCATCATCAAGTGAGCTTAGAGCCCCATTGTTTCATGTATCATCAAGTGAGCTAGGGGCCCCATAGTTTCATGTATCATCAAGTGAGCTAAGGGCCTCATAGTTTCTTGTATCATCAAGTGAGCTAAGGGCACCATAATTTCATGTATCATCAAGTGAGCTAAGTGCCCCATAGTTTCATGTATCATCAAGTGAGCTAAGGGCCTCATAGTTTCATGTATCATCAAGTGAGCTAAGGGCCTCATAGTTTCATGTATCATCAAGTGAGCTAAGGGCCCCATAGTATCATGTATCATCAAGTGAGCTAAGGGCCCCTTTGTTTCATGTATCATCAAGAGAGCTTAGGGCCCCATTGTTGCATGTATCATCAAGTGAGCTAAGGGCCCGCTGTTTCATGTATCATCAAGTGAGCTACGGGCCCCATTGTTTCATGCAAAATCAAGTGAGCTAAGGGCCTCATAGTTTCATATATCATCAAGTGAGCTTAGGGACCCATTGTTGCATGTATCATCAAGTGAGCTAAGGACCCCGCTGTTTCATGTATCATAAAGTGAGTTAAGGGCCCCATTGTTTCATGTATCATCAAGTGAGCTAAGGGCATTGCTGTTTCATGTATCATCAAGTGAGCTAAGGGCCCCATAGTTTCATGTATCATCAAGTGAGCTTAGGGCTCCATTGTTGCCTGTATCATCAAGTGAGCTAAGGGCACTGCTGTTTTAAGTATCATCAATTGAGCTAAGGGCCCTGCTGTTACATGTATCATCAAGTGTGCTAAGGGCCCCAGAGTTTCATGTATCCTCAAGTGAGCTTAGGGGCCAATTGTTGCATGTATCATCAAGGGAGCTAAGGGCCCCATAGTTTCATGTATCCTCAAGTGAGCTTAGGGGCCAATTGTTGCATGTATCATCAAGGGAGCTAAGGGCCCCATAGTTTCATGTATCATCAAGTGAGCTAAGGGCCCCTTTGTTTCATGTATCATCAAGTGAGCAAAGGGCCTCATAGTTTCATGTATCATCAAGTGAGCTAAGGGCCCCATAGTTTCATGTATCAAATGAGCTAAGGGCCCCTTTGTTTCATGTATCATCAAGTGAGCTTAGGGCCCCATTGTTGCATGTATCATCAAGTGAGTTAAGGGCCCGCTGTTTCACATATCATCAAGTGAGCTAAGTGCCCCATAGTTTCATGTATCATTAAGTGAGCTAAGGGCCCCATAGTTTCATGTATCATCAAGTGAGCTAAGGGCCACTTTGTTTTATGTATCATCAAGTGAACTTAGGGCCCCACTGTTGCATGTATCATCAAGTGAGCTAAGGGCCCCATTGTTTCATGCATCATCAAGTGAGCTAAAGGCCTCATAGTTTCATGTATCATCAATTGAGCTTAGGGCCCCACTGTTGCATGTATAATCAAGTGAGCTAAGGGCCCGCTGTTTCATGTATCATCAAGTGAGCTAAGGGCATTGCTGTTTCATGTATCATCAAGTGAGCTAAGGGCCCCATAGTTTCATGTATCATCAAGTGAGCTAAAGGCCCCTTTGTTTCATGTATCATCAAGTGAGCTTAGGGCTCCATTGTTGCCTGTATCAACAAGTGAGCTAAGGGCACTGCTGTTTCATGTATCATCAATTGAGCTAAGGGCCCTGCTGTTACATGTATCATCAAGTGAGCTAAGGGCCCCAGAGATTCATGTATCATCAAGTGAGCTAAGGGCCTCATAGTTTCATGTATCCTCAAGTGAGCTTAGGGCCCCATAGTTTTATGTATCATCAAGTGAGCTAAGGGCCCCATTGTTTCTTGTATCATCAAGTGAGCTTAGGGACCCTTTGTTGCATGTATCATCAAGTGCGCTAAGGGCCCCGCTGGTTCATGTATCATCAAGTGAGCTAAGGGCCTCATAGTTTCATGTATCATCAAGTGAGCTTAGGGCCCCATAGTTTTATGTATCATCAAGTGAGCTAAGGGCCCCATTGTTTCATGTATCATCAAGTGAGCTTAGGGACCCTTTGTTGCATGTATCATCAAGTGAGCTAAGGGCCCTTCTGTTTCATGTATCATCAAGTGAGCTAAGGGCCCCATTGTTTCATGTATCATCAAGTGAGCTAAGGGCCTCATAGGTTCATGTATCATCAAGTGAGCTAAGGGCACTGCTGTTTCATGTATCATCAAGTGAGCTTAGGGCCCCATTGTTGCATGTATCATCAAGTGAGCTAAGGTCTGCACTGTTTCATGTATCATCAAGTGAGTTTAGGGCCCCATTGTTGCATGTATCATCAAGTGAGCTAAGGGCCTCATAGTTTCATGTATCATCAAGTGAGCTAAGGGCCCCATAGTTTCATGTATCATCAAGTGAGCTAAGTGCCTCATAGTTTCATGTATCATCAAGTGAGCTAAGGGCCCCATAGTTTCATGTATCATCAAGTGAGCTAAGAATCCATTCGTTTCATGTATCATCAAGTGAGCTAAGGGCCCCTTTGTTTCATGTATCATCAAGTGAGCTAAGGGCCCCTTTGTTTCATGTATCATCAAGTGAGCTAAGGGCCCCGCTGTTTCATGTATCATCAAGTGAGCTAAGGGCCCCATTTGTTTATGCATCAACAAGTGAGCTAAGGGCCTCATAGTTTCATGTATCATCAAGTGAGCTTAGGGCCCCATTGTTTCATGCATCATCAAGTGGGCTAAGGGCCCCATAGTTTCATGTATCATCAAGAGAGCTAATGGCACCATAGTTTCATGTATCATCAAGTGAGCTAAGGGCCCCATAGTTTCATGTATTATCAAGTGAGCTAAACGCCTCATAGTTTCACGTATCATCAAGTGAGCTAAGGGCCCGATAGTTTCATGTATCATCAAGTGAGCTAAGGGCCCCATAGTTTCATGTATCATCAAGTGAGCTAAGGGCCCCTTTGTTTCATGTATCATCAAGTGAGCTAAGGGCCTCATAGTTTCATGTATCATCAAGTGAGCTAAGGGCACCATAGTTTCATGTATCAAGTGAGCTAAGGGCCACTTTGTTTCATGTATCATCAATTGAGCTTAGGGCCCCATTGTTGCATGTATCATCAAGTGAGTTAAGGGCCCAGCTCTTTCATGTATCATCAAGTGAGCTAAGGGCCCCATTGTTTCATGTATCATCAAGTGAGCTAAGGGCACTGCTGTTTCATGTATCATCAAGTGAGCTTAGGGCCCCATTGTTGAATGCATCATCAAGTGAGCTAAGGGCCGCGCTGTTTCATGTATCATCAAGTGAGTTTAGTGCCCCATTGTTGCATGTATCATCAAGTGAGCTAAGGGCCCCATTGTTTCATGTATCATCAAGTGAGCTAAGGGCCGCATTGTTTCATGTATCATCAAGTGGGATAAGGGCCCCATAGTTTCATGTATAATCAAGTGAGCTAAGGGCCGCATTGTTTCATGTATCATCAAGTGAGCTAAGGGCCCAATGGTTTCATGTATCATCAATTGAGCTAAGGGCCCATTTGTTTCATGTATCATCAAGTGAGCTTATGGCCCCATTGTTGCATGTATCATCAAGTGAGCTAAGGGCCCTGCTGTTTCATGTACCATCAAGTGAGCTAAGGGTCTCATAGTTTCATGTATCATCTAGTGAGCTTAGAGCCCCATTGTTTCATGTATCATCAAGTGAGCTAAGGGCCCCATAGTTTCATGTATCATCAAGTGAGTTAAGGGCCCCATAATTTCATTTATCATCAAGTGAGCTAAGGGCCTCATAGTTTCATGTATCATCAAGTGAGCTAAGGGCCCCATAGTTTGATGTATCATCAAGTGAGCTAAGGGCACTGCTGTTTCATGTATCATCAAGTGAGCTTAGGCCCCCATTGCTGCATGTATCATCAAGTGTGCTAAGGGCCTCATAGTTTCATGTATCATCAAGTGAGCTAAGGGCCCCATTGTTTCATATATCATCAAGTGAGCTAAGGGCCCCATAGTTTCATGTATCATCAAGTGAGCTAAAGGCCTCATAGTTTCATGTATCATCAAGTGAGCTAAGGGCCTCATAGTTTCATGTATCATCAAGTGAGCTAAGGGCCTCATAGTTTCATGTATCATCAAGTGAGCTAAGGGTCCCATAGTTTCATGTATCATCAAGTGAGCTAAGGGCACTGCTGTTTCATGTATCATTAAGTGAGCTTAGGGCCCCATTGTTGCATGTATCATCAAGTGAGTTAAGGGCCCCGCTGTTTCATGTATCATCAAGTGAGCTAAGGGCCCCATTGTTTCATGTATCATCAAGTGAGCTAAGGGCCTCATAGTTTCATGCATCATCAAGTGAGCTAAGGGCACTGCTGTTTCATGTATCATCAAGTGAGCTTAGGGCCCCAATTGTTGAATGCATCATCAAATGAGCTAAGGGCAACGCTGTTTCATGTATCATCAAGTGAGTTCAGTGCCCCATTGTTGCATGTATCATCAAGTGAGCTAAGGGCCCCATTGTTTCATGTATCATCAAGTGAGCTAAGGGCCGCATTGTTTCATGTATCATCAAGTGATCTAAGGGCCCCATAGTTTCATGTATAATCAAGTGAGCTAAGGGCCTCATAGTTTCATGTATCATCAAGTGAGCTAAGGGCCCCATAGTTTCATGTATCATCAAGTGAAGTAAGGGCCCCATAGTTTCATGTATCATCAAGTGAGCTAAGGGCACTAATGTTTCATGTATTATCAAGTGAGCTTAGGGCCCCATTGTTTCATGTATCATCAAATGAGCTAAGGGCCCCATTGTTTCATGTATCATCAAGTGAGCTAAGGGCCCCATAGTTTCATGTATCATCAAGTGAGCTAAGGGCCTCATAGTTTCATGTATCATCAAGTGAGCTAAGGGCCCCATAGTTTCATGTATCATCAAGTGAGCTAAGGGCCCCTTTATTTCATATATCATCAAGTGAGCTTAGGGCCCAATTGTTGCATGTGTCATCAAGTGAGCTAAGGGCCCTGCTGTTTCATGTATCATCAAGTGAGCTAAGGGCCCCATTTTTTCATACATCATCAAGTGAGCTAAGGGTCTCATATTTTCATGTATCATCAAGTGAGCTTAGAGCCCCATTGTTTCATGTATCATCAAGTGAGCTAGGGGCCCCATAGTTTCATGTATCATCAAGTGAGCTAAGGGCCTCATAGTTTCTTGTATCATCAAGTGAGCTAAGGGCACCATAATTTCATGTATCATCAAGTGAGCTAAGTGCCCCATAGTTTCATGTATCATCAAGTGAGCTAAGGGCCTCATAGTTTCATGTATCATCAAGTGAGCTAAGGGCCTCATAGTTTCATGTATCATCAAGTGAGCTAAGGGCCCCATAGTATCATGTATCATCAAGTGAGCTAAGGGCCCCTTTGTTTCATGTATCATCAAGAGAGCTAAGGGCCCCATTGTTGCATGTATCATCAAGTGAGCTAAGGGCCCGCTGTTTCATGTATCATCAAGTGAGCTACGGGCCCCATTGTTTCATGCAAAATCAAGTGAGCTAAGGGCCTCATAGTTTCATATATCATCAAGTGAGCTTAGGGACCCATTGTTGCATGTATCATCAAGTGAGCTAAGGACCCCGCTGTTTCATGTATCATAAAGTGAGTTAAGGGCCCCATTGTTTCATGTATCATCAAGTGAGCTAAGGGCATTGCTGTTTCATGTATCATCAAGTGAGCTAAGGGCCCCATAGTTTCATGTATCATCAAGTGAGCTTAGGGCTCCATTGTTGCCTGTATCATCAAGTGAGCTAAGGGCACTGCTGTTTTAAGTATCATCAATTGAGCTAAGGGCCCTGCTGTTACATGTATCATCAAGTGTGCTAAGGGCCCCAGAGTTTCATGTATCCTCAAGTGAGCTTAGGGGCCAATTGTTGCATGTATCATCAAGGGAGCTAAGGGCCCCATAGTTTCATGTATCCTCAAGTGAGCTTAGGGGCCAATTGTTGCATGTATCATCAAGGGAGCTAAGGGCCCCATAGTTTCATGTATCATCAAGTGAGATAAGGGCCTCATAGTTTCATGTATCATCAAGTGAGCTTAGGGCCTCATAGTTTTATGTATCATCAAGTGAGCTAAGGGCCCCATTGTTTCATGTATCATCAAGTGAGCTTAGGGACCCTTTGTTGCATGTATCATCAAGTGAGCTAAGGGCACCACTGTTTCATGTATCATCAAGTGAGCTAAGGGCCCCATTTTTTCATGTATCATCAAGTGAGCTAAGGGCATTGCTGTTTCATGTATCATCAAGTGAGCTAAGGGCCCCATAGTTTCATGTATCATCAAGTGAGCTTAGGGCTCCATTGTTGCCTGTTTCATCAAGTGAGCTAAGGGCACTGCTGTTTTAAGTATCATCAATTGAGCTAAGGGCCCTGCTGTTACATGTATCATCAAGTGTGCTAAGGGCCCCAGAGTTTCATGTATCATCAAGTGAGCTAAGGGCCTCATAGTTTCATGTATCCTCAAGTGAGCTTAGGGGCCAATTGTTGCATGTATCATCAAGGGAGCTAAGGGCCCCATAGTTTCATGTATCATCAAGTGAGCTAAGGGCCTCATAGTTTCATGTATCATCAAGTGAGCTTAGGGCCCCATAGTTTTATGTATCATCAAGTGAGCTAAGGGCCCCATTGTTTCATGTATCATCAAGTGAGCTTAGGGACCCTTTGTTGCATGTATCATCAAGTGAGCTAAGGGCACCGCTGTTTCATGTATCATCAAGTGAGCTAAGGGCCCCATTGTTTCATGTATCATCAAGTGAGCTAAGGGCCTCAAAGTTTCATGTATCATCAAGTGAGCTAAGGGCACTGCTGTTTCATGTATCATCAAGTGAGTTTAGGGCCCCATTGTTGCATGTATCATCAAGTGAGCTAAGGGCCCCATTGTTTCATGTATCATCAAGTGAGCTAAGGGCCCCATAGTTTCATGTATCATTAAGTGAGCTAAGGGCCTCATAGTTACATGTATCATCAAGTGAGCTAAGGGCCCCATAGTTTCATGTATCATCAAGTGAGCTAAGGGCCTCATAGTTTCAGGTATCATCAAGTGAGCTAAGGGCCCTATAGTTTCATGTATCATCAAGTGAGCTAAGAATTCAATAATTTCATGTATCATCAAGTGAGCTAAGGGCCCCTTTGTTTCATGTATCATCAAGTGAGCTTAGGGCCCCATTGTTGCATGTATCATCAAGTGAGCTAAGGGCCCCACTGTTTCATGTATCATCAAGTGGGCTGAGGGGTCAATTTCTTCATGCATCATCAAGTGAGCTAAGGGCCTCATAGTTTCATGTATCATCAAGTGAGCTTAGGGCCCCATTGTTTCATGCATCAAGTGAGCTAAGGGCCCCATAGTTTCATGTATCATCAAGTGAGCTAAGGGCCTCATAGGTTCATGTATCATCAAGTGAGCTAAGGGCACCATAGTTTCATGTATCATCAAGTGAGCTAAGGGGCCCATAGTTTCATGTATCATCAAGTGAGCTAAGGGCCCCTTTGTTTCATGTATCATCAAGGGAGCTTAGGGCCCCACTGTTGCATGTATCATCAAGTGAGCTAAGGGCCCCTTTGTTTCATGTATCATCAAGGGAGCTTAGGGCCCCACTGTTGCATGTATCATCAAGTGAGCTAAGGGCCCACTGTTTCATGTATCATCAAGTGAGCTAAGGGCCCCATTGTTTCATGCATCATCAAGTGAGCCGAGGGCCCCATAGTTTCATGTATCATCAAGTGAGCTAAGTGCCTAATAGTTTCATGTATCATCAAGTGAGCTAAACGCCTCATAGTTTCATGTATCATCAAGTGAGCTAAGGGCCCCATAGTTTCATGTATCATCAAGTGAGCTAACGGCCCCATAGTTTCATGTATCATCAAGTGAGCTAAGGGCCCCACTGTTGCATGTATCATCAAGTGGGCTAAGGGCCCGCTGTTTCATGTATCATCAAGTGAGCTTAGGGGCCCATTGTTGCATGTATCATCAAGTGAGCTTAGGGGCCCATTGTTGCATGTATCATCAAGTGAGCTTAGGGCCCCACTGTTGCATGTATCATCAAGTGTGCTAAGGGCCCGCTGTTTCATGTATCATCAAGTGAGCTAAGGGTACCATTGTTTCATGCATCATCAAGTGAGCTGAGGGCCTCATAGTTTCATGTATCATCAAGTGAGCTTAGGGACCCATTGTTGCATGTATCATCAAGTGAGCTAAGGGCCCCGCTGTTTCATGTATCATCAAGTGAGCTAAGGGCCCCATTGTTTCATGTATCATCAAGTGAGCTAAGGGCCTCATAGTTTCATGTATCATCAAGTGAGCTAAGGGCACTGCTGTTTCATGTATCAAGTGAGCTAAGGGCCCCATTGTTGCATGTATCATCAAGTGAGCTAAGGGCCACGCTGTTTCATGTATCACCAAGAGAGCTTAGGACCCCATTGTTGCATGTATCATCAAGTGAGCTAACGGCCCCATTGTTTCATGTATCATCAAGTGAGCTAAGGGCCCCATTGTTTCATGTATCATCAAGTGAGCTAAGGGCCCCATAGTTTCAATGTATCATCAAGTGAGCTAAGGGCCCCTTTGTTTCATGTATCATCAAGTGAGCTAAGGGCCCCATTGTTTCATGTATCATCAAGTGAGCTAAGGCCCCATCGTTTCATGTATCATCAACTGACCTAAGGGCCTCAGTTTCATGTATCATCAAGTGAGCTAAGGGCCCCATAGTTTCATGTATCATCAAGTGAGCTAAGGGCCCCATAGTTTCATGTATCATCAAGTGAGCTAAGGGCACTGCTGTTTCATGTATCATCAAGTGAGCTAAGGGCCCCATTGTTTCATGTATCATCAAGTGAGCTAAGGGCCCCATAGTTTCATGTATCATCAAGTGAGCTAAGGGCCTCATAGTTTCATGTATCATCAAGTGAGCTAAGAATCCCATAGTTGCATGTGTCATCAAGTGAGCTTAGGGCCCCATTGTTACATGTATCATCAAGTGAGCTAAGGGCCCTGCTGTTTCATGCATCATCAAGTGAGCTAAGGGCCCCATTTTTTCATGCATCATCAAGTGAGGTAAGGGCCTCATAGTTTCATGTATCATCAAGTGAGCTAAGGGCACTGCTGTTTCATGTATCATCAAGTGAGCTAAGGGCCACGCTGTTTCATGTATCAAGTGAGCTAAGGGCACTGCTGTTTCATGTATCATCAAGTGAGTTTAGGGCCCCATTGTTGCATGCATCATCAAGTGAGCTAAGGGCTGCGCTGTTTCATGTATCATCAAGTGAGCTTAGGGCCCCATTCTTTCATGCATCATCAAGTGAGCTAAGGGCCCCATAGTTTCATGTATCATCAAGTGAGCTTAGGGCCCCATTCTTTCATGCATCATCAAGTGAGCTAAGGGCCCCATAGTTTCATGTATCATCAAGTGAGCTTAGGGCCCCATTGTTTCATGTATTATCAAGTGAGCTAAGGGCACTGCTGTTTCATGTATCATCAAGTGAGTTTAGGGCCCCATTGTTGCATGCATCATCAAGTGAGCTAAGGGCTGCGCTGTTTCATGTATCATCAAGTGAGCTTAGGGCCCCATTCTTTCATGCATCATCAAGTGAGCTAAGGGCCCCATAGTTTCATGTATCATCAAGTGAGCTTAGGGCCCCATTCTTTCATGCATCATCAAGTGAGCTAAGGGCCCCATAGTTTCATGTATCATCAAGTGAGCTAAAGGCCTAATAGTTTCATGTATCATCAAGTGAGCTAAACGCCTCATAGTTTCATGTATCATCAAGTGAGCTAAGGGCCCCATAGTTTCATGCATCATCAAGTGAGCTAACGGCCCCATAGTTTCATGTATCATCAAGTGAGCTAAGGGCCTCTTTGTTTCATGTATCATCAAGTGAGCTTAGGGCCCCACTGTTGCATTTTCGCACCTTGAAACACCTGTGTATAGGCGCGTTACAAATACCATATCATATCATATCATGTATCATCAAGTGGGCTAAGGGCCCGCTGTTTCATGTATCATCAAGTGAGCTAAGGGCACCATTGTTTCATGCATCATCAAGTGAGCTGAGGGCCTCATAGTTTCATGTATCATCAAGTGAGCTTAGGGACCCATTGTTGCATGGATCATCAAGTGAGCTAAGGGCCCCACTGTTTCATGTATCATCAAGTGAGCTAAGGGCCCCATTGTTTCATGTATCATCAAGTGAGCTGAGGGCCTCATAGTTTCATGTATCATCAAGTGAGCTAAGGGCACTGCTGTTTCATGTATCATCAAGTGAGCTAAGGGCCCCATTGTTGCATGTATCATCAAGTGAGCTAAGGGCCACGCTGTTTCATCTATCACCAAGAGAGTTTAGGGCCCCATTGTTGCATGTATCATCAAGTGAGCTAACAGCCCCATTGTTTCATGCATCATCAAGTGAGCTAAGGGCCCCATTGTTTCATGTATCATCAAGTGAGCTAAGGGCCCCATAGTTTCAATGTATCATCAAGTGAGCTAAGGGCCCCTTTGTTTCATGTATCATCAAGTGAGCTAAGGGCCCCATTGTTTCATGTATCATCAAGTGAGCTAAGGGCCCCATAGTTTCATGTATCATCAAGTGAGCTAAGGGCACTGCTGTTTCATGTATCATCAAGTGAGCTAAGGGCCCCATTGTTTCATGTATCATCAAGTGAGCTAAGGGCCCCATAGTTTCATGTATCATCAAGTGAGCTAAGGGCCCCATAGTTTCATGTATCATCAAGTGAGCTAAGGGCCCCATAGTTTCATGTATCAAGTGAGCTAAGGGCACTGCTGTTTCATGTATCATCAAGTGAGCTAAGAATCCCATAGTTTCATGTATCATCAAGTGAGCTAAGGGCACTGCTGTTTCATGTATCATCAAGTGAGCTAAGGGCCCCATTGTTTCATGTATCATCAAGTGAGCTAAGGGCCCGATAGTTTCATGTATCATCAAGTGAGCTAAGGGCCTCATAGTTTCATGTATCATCAAGTGAGCTAAGAATCCCATAGTTGCATGTGTCATCAAGTGAGCTAAGGGCCCCTTTGTTTCATGTATCATCAAGTGAGCTTAGGGCGCCATTGTTACATGTATCATCAAGTGAGCTAAGGGCCCTGCTGTTTCATGCATCATCAAGTGAGCTAAGGGCCCCATTTTTTCATGCATCATCAAGTGAGGTAAGGGCCTCATAGTTTCATGTATCATCAAGTGAGCTAAGGGCACTGCTGTTTCATGTATCATCAAGTGAGCTAAGGGCCCCATAGTTTCATGTATCATCAAGTGAGCTAAGGGCCACGCTGTTTCATGTATCACCAAGTGAGCTAAGGGCCCCATAGTTTCATGTATCATCAAGTGAGGCTAAGGGTCCCATAGTTTCATGTATCATCAAGTGAGCTAAGGGCCCCATAGTTTCATGTATCATCAAGTGAGCTAAGAATCCCATAGTTTCATGTGTCATCAAGTGAGCTAAGGGCCCCTTTGCTTCATGTATCAAGTGAGCTAGGGGCACCATAGTTTCATGTATCATCAAGTGAGCTAAGGGCCCCGCTGTTTCATGTATCATCAAGTGAGCTAGGGGCACCATAGTTTCACGTATCATCAAGTGAGCTAAGGGCCCCATTTTTTCATGCATCATCAAGTGAGCTAAGGGCCCCATAGTTTCATGTATCATCAAGTGAGCTAACGGCCCCATAGTTTCATGTATCATCAAGTGAGCTAAGGGCCTCTTTGTTTCATGTATCATCAAGTGAGCTTAGGGCCCCACTGTTGCATGTCTCATCAAGTGAGCTAAGGGCCCGCTGTTTCATGTATCATCAAGTGAGCTAAGGGCCCCATTGTTTCATGCATCATCAAGTGAGCTGAGGGCCCCATTGTTTCATGTATCATCAAGTGAGCTAAGGGCCTCATAGTTTCATGTATTATCAAGTGAGCTAAGGGCCCCTTTGTTTCATGTATCATCAAGAGAGCTTAGGTCCCCGTAGTTGCATGTATCATCAAGTGAGCTAAGGGCCCCCGCTGTTTCATGTATCATCAAGTGAGCTAAGGGCACTGCTGTTTCATGTATCATCAAGTGAGCTAAGGGCCCCATAGTTTCATGTATCATCAAGTGAGCTAAGGGCCACGCTGTTTCATGTATCATCAAGTGAGCTAAGGGCCCCATTGTTTCATGTATCATCAAGTGAGCTAAGGGCCGCATTGTTTCATGTATCATCAAGTGAGCTAAGGGCCCCATCGTTTCATGTATCATCAACTCTGCTAAGGGCCTCAGTTTCACGTATCATCAAGTGAGCTAAGGGCCTCATAGTTTCATGTATCATCAAGTGAGCTAAGGGCCCCATAGTTTCATGTATCATCAAGTGAGCTAAGGGCACTGCTGTTTCATGTATCATCAAGTGAGCTTAGGGCCCCATTGTTTCATGTATCATCAAGTGAGCTAAGGGCCGCATTGTTTCATGTATCATCAAGTGAGCTAAGGGCCCCATTGTTTCATGTATCATCAAGTGAGCTATGGGCCGCATTGTTTCATGTATCATCAAGTGAGCTAAGGGCCCCATCGTTTCATGTATCATCAACTCTGCTAAGGGCCTCAGTTTCATGTATCATCAAGTGAGCTAAGGGCCTCATAGTTTCATGTATCATCAAGTGAGCTAAGGGCCCCATTGTTTCATGTATCATCAAGTGAGCTAAGGGCACTGCTGTTTCATGTATGATCAAGTGAGCTTAGGGCCCCATTGTTTCATGTATCATCAAGTGAGCTAAGGGCCCCATTGTTTCATGTATCATCAAGTGAGATAAGGGCTTCATAGTTTCATGTATCATCAAGTGAGCTAAGTGCCTCATAGTTTCATGTATCATCAAGTGAGCTAAGGGCCCCTTTGTTTCATGTATCATCAAGTGAGCTTAGGGCCCCATTGTTGCATGTATCATCAAGTGAGCTAAGGGCCCCATTGTTTCATGTATCATCAAGTGAGCTAAGGGCACTGCTGTTTCATGTATCATCAAGTGAGCTTAGGGCCCCATTGTTGCATGTATCATCAAGTGAGCTAAGGGCCCCATTGTTTCATGTATCATCAAGTGAGCTAAGGGACGCATTGTTTCATGTATCATCAAGTGAGCTAAGGGCCCCATCGTTTCATGTATCATCAACTCTGCTAAGGGCCTCAGTTTCATGTATCATCAAGTGAGCTAAGGGCCTCATAGTTTCATGTATCATCAAGTGAGCTAAGGGCCCCATAGTTTCATGTATCATCAAGTGAGCTAAGGGCACTGCTGTTTCATGTATCATCAAGTGAGCTTAGGGCCCCATTGTTTCATGTATCATCAAGTGAGCTAAGGGCCCCATAGTTTCATGTATCATCAAGTGAGATAAGGGCCTCATAGTTTCATGTATCATCAAGTGAGCTAAGGGCCTCATAGTTTCATGTATCATCAAGTGAGCTAAGGGCCCCATTGTTTCATGTATCATCAAGTGAGCTAAGGGCACTGCTGTTTCATGTATGATCAAGTGAGCTTAGGGCCCCATTGTTTCATGTATCATCAAGTGAGCTAAGGGCCCCATTGTTTCATGTATCATCAAGTGAGATAAGGGCTTCATAGTTTCATGTATCATCAAGTGAGCTAAGTGCCTCATAGTTTCATGTATCATCAAGTGAGCTAAGGGCCCCTTTGTTTCATGTATCATCAAGTGAGCTTAGGGCCCCATTGTTGCATGTATCATCAAGTGAGCTAAGGACCCCATTGTTTCATGTATCATCAAGTGAGCTAAGGGCACTGCTGTTTCATGTATCATCAAGTGAGCTTAGGGCCCCATTGTTGCATGTATCATCAAGTGAGCTAAGGGCCCCATTGTTTCATGTATCATCAAGTGAGCTAAGGGACGCATTGTTTCATGTATCATCAAGTGAGCTAAGGGCCCCATCGTTTCATGTATCATCAACTCTGCTAAGGGCCTCAGTTTCATGTATCATCAAGTGAGCTAAGGGCCTCATAGTTTCATGTATCATCAAGTGAGCTAAGGGCCCCATAGTTTCATGTATCATCAAGTGAGCTAAGGGCACTGCTGTTTCATGTATCATCAAGTGAGCTTAGGGCCCCATTGTTTCATGTATCATCAAGTGAGCTAAGGGCCCCATAGTTTCATGTATCATCAAGTGAGATAAGGGCCTCATAGTTTCATGTATCATCAAGTGAGCTAAGTGCCTCATAGTTTCATGTATCATCAAGTGAGCTAAGGGCCCCTTTGTTTCATGTATGTTAATGTTAATGTTAAAGGACATTTGTACCGCGCACTATCACCACCGGAGTGGTCCCCTGGCGCTCTGGCGGCTCTGAAAAAGGGGAGGAGAGGGGATGGGTTAGTGGGAATAAGCTGGAAAATTGCAAGAGAGCAGTGATGTGCTGTTGGCAGCCTCAGCCCGGTGGGTCCGTCGGCTGGGCTTGGGGTGTTTTATGGTCCGTAGTCACCGTGTGCTGTTGTGCAAGTCTATGTGTGGTTTGTTTTGTTGTTGCATTGTTGTGAAGTTTGTGCGGATTGCTGCGTTTAAGGCTTGTGGTTGTGTTTGGTTATAGTTTGAGAGGTGTATGCAGAGGGATGGAATTGTTAGTTGGTTGGTTAGTTGGCATTGCTGTCCTTGCAATTGTGGGATTCCACCTAGGTCCGGTACATGCCAACAGTCACATTTCTATCTAGATGCCGCGCAAGCTAGGTTCATAATTCTAAGTGTGGTGCATGCTAAGAATCACATATGCTAACAATCACATTTCTGAGATTCCATCCAGGTGTGGCACTCGCCAGCAACCACATTTCCATCAAGATGCAACGCGGGTCAAGCCCGAGAATCCGGTCCAAGTGTGGCACATGCCAACAATCGCACCTCTGCCCAGAATCTGCGCAAACTATGCTTGAGAATTCCATCTAAGTGTGGCACATGCTAACAACCACATTTCTGTCTAGATTCGGCGTAGACTAAACTTGAGAAATTTCATCTAACTGTGGCATGTGCTAGCCATCCTATTTCTATCTGGATGCGACGCGGGCTAAGCTTGAGAATTCCATGTAAGTGTGGCATATGCTAACAATCACATTTCTGAGAATTCCATCTAAGTGTGGTATATGCTAACAATCACATTTCTGTCTAGATTTGGCGCAGACTAAGCTTGAGAATTCCATCTAAGTGTGGCATATGCTAACAATCACATTTCTGTCTAGATTTGGTGCAGGCTAAGCTTGAGAATTCCAACTAAGTGTGGGATATGTTAACAATCACTTTTCTGAAATTCCATATAAGTGTGGCATATGCTAGCAATCATATTTCTGTCTAGATGCGACGTGGGCTAAGCTTGAGAATTCCATCTAAGTGTGGCATATGCTAACAATCACATTTGTGAGAATTCCATCTAAGTGTGGTATATGCTAACAATCACATTTCTGTCTAGATTTGGCGCAGACTAAGCTTGAGAATTCCATCTAAGTGTGGCATATGCTAACAATCACATTTCTGTCTAGATTTGGCGCAGACTATACTTGAGAAATTCCATCTAAGTGTGGGATATGCCAACAATCACTTTTCTGAAATTCCATATAAGTGTGGCATATGCTAGCAATCATATTTCTGTCTAGATGCGACGTGGGCTAAGCTTGAGAATTCCATCTAAGTGTGGCATATGCTAACAATCACATTTCTGAGAATTCCACCTAAGTGTGGTATATGCTAACAATCACATTTCTGTCCTGTCTAGATTTGGCGCAGACTAAGCTTGAGAATTCCATCTAAGTGTGGCATATGCTAACAATCACATTTCTGGAAATTTCATCTAAGTGTGGTATATGCTAACTATCACATTTCTGTCTAGATTTGGTGCAGACTATACTTGAGAAATTCCATCTAAGTGTGGGATATGCCAACAATCACTTTTCTGAAATTCCATATAAGTGTGGCATATGCTAGCAATCATATTTCTGTCTAGATGCGACGTGGGCTAAGCTTGAGAATTCCATCTAAGTGTGGCATACGCTAACAATCACATTTCTGGAAATTTCATCTAAGTGTGGTATATGCTAGCAATCATATTTCTGTCTAGATGCGACGTGGGCTAAGCTTGAGAATTCCATCTAAGTGTGGCATATGCTAACAATCACATTTCTGAAAATTTCATCTAAGTGTGGCATATGCTAACAATCACATTTCTGTCTAGATTTGGCGCTTCTATCTAAGAGTGGACATGCTAACATTCACAATTCTATCTAAGGGTGGACATGCTGGTATTATGGCACTCTATGTTATTGGTAGGTAGGATAGAGTGGCAGGGTTTTCTGGAATAGAGCGATTGCTCTACTCCCCACCCATGCCACACTCACGTTCTTTTTGTTGATGTCTGTTGTATCATCAAGTGAGCTTAGGGCCCCATTGTTGCATGTATCATCAAGTGAGCTAAGGGCCCCATTGTTTCATGTATCATCAAGTGAGCTAAGGGCACTGCTGTTTCATGTATCATCAAGTGAGCTTAGGGCCCCATTGTTGCATGCATCATCAAGTGAGCTAAGGGCCTAGTAGTTTCATGTATCATCAAGTGAGCTAAACGCCTCATAGTTTCATGTATCATCAAGTGAGCTAAGGGCCCCATTGTTTCATGTATCATCAAGTGAGCTAAGGGCCGCATTGTTTCATGTATCATCAAGTGAGCTAATGGCCCCATAGTTTCATGTATAATCAAGTGAGCTAAGGGCCCCATAGTTTCATGTATAATCAAGTGAGCTAAGGGCACTGCTGTTTCATGTATTATCAAGTGATTTTAGGGCCCCATTGTTTCATGTATCATCAAATGAGCTAAGGGCCCCATTGTTTCATGTATCATCAAGTGATCTAAGGGCCCCATAGTTTCATGTTTCATCAAGTGAGCTAAGGGCCTCATAGTTTCATGTATCATCAAGTGAGCTAAGGGCCCCATAGTTTCATGTATCATCAAGTGAGCTAAGGGCCCCTTTGTTTCATGTATCATCAAGAGAGCTTAGGGCCCCATTGTTGCATGTATCATCAAGTGATCTAAGGGCCCTGCTGTTTCATGTTTCATCAAGTGAGCTAAGGGTCTCATAGTTTCATGTATGATCAAGTGAGCTTAGAGCCCCATTGTTTCATGTATCATCAAGTGAGCTAAGGGCCCAATAGTTTCATGTATCATCAAGTGACCTAAGGGCCTCATAGTTTCATGTATCATCAATGTTAGGCGGAAACCTGTGCAGTTCCCTCTGGGACCACTGCAAAAGATTTAGGACTACAGGCGTTGGCAGTGAACCCACTTGGTAGCAGTCTGTACCACACAGATTCACTTGGTAGCTGTGGCTGAGCAGTCAGACTTCTCTCAAGAAAAGTTGGTCAGTATGTGGAGTATACAAAATAGGGCAATTCTTCACAGCAAGACAAGCAAACACGCAACAAGGCTTAGTGTAAAGATAGTAAGTTATTTATTTAGAACCGAACGTCTATGGAAAACACTAAAGCAAATCACGGCAAACAAATCAAACACAATTACTCTACGGAGTAGAAAACGATCAATCCCCCTAGCAAATTATCGAGAACTCTAGGTTCTACCGGTACCACTTATTTTCAGACAGAGGTATACACCTCAACCCAGATGACACTCGAATATTAGATAGGACGGGAGAGAAAAAGATAGGAAGGTTACGAAATCAACACAGTTCAGTCCTTTGCGAATAAAATGCAAGGCAGGAAGGCAAGAATCACAATAGATTATAAAGTTCAGAGGCCAGGCCCACTCGGAGAGAGGCAAGGCGCGATGTCCCAACAAGTCTCTAGTGAAGATGCATTCAAGTCGTTGTAGCAAATTGTTATCGGCAGATTGAACCAGTTCAGAACAAAGAATGAGCAAAGCTTGGAGGCGACCCAACGGGACGGAGAGGATTAAGACACCTCACTCGAACCGATCGAAAGGGAAGCCAGGCGGACACGGTACCTTGTTGTGGAGGGCAGCTCTGGCGGGGGCAGTAGTTCCTGGTGGTGGATGCACGAGGGGTCTTGGCTAAGAGTAGAGATGATCTCGTCGTCGAAGGAAAGGAAGTCCGGTGCACCACCAGGGAAGAAACCAGCCGCGGAGTGCTCCGTCACAAGGCACCACCTTTTGGTCGCGGTACAGGGGTAGTGGCGATCCGGTTGCCTATGTGCTCCGCACGGCAATTCGACCACTGCGTCCTGGGCGAATAAAAAGCAAAGGTGACTGGTTGTTCCCACCAGCCAGGGGAAGAGACTCTCCGGCAGGGAGATCTCCTCTGTCGTCGGGAGTGGTGAGTCGGTTCCGCAGGGCTCCACCGGAGTTGTCGTCGTGCAGGTCGGCTCAGCGTTACCCTCGTCGGATTCTTAGGTCCTGTGGCGACTTCTGAAGATCCAATCCCAAAAGCCCTGCTTTTATGCAGAAAACCCCCATTCATTCAGCCTAGCTGTCAATCAACACATGCTAAGTGGTGAGCGGGAACGCTCACCACCTGGGCCAATCACTCCAGAGTGCGACCTGAGTTGGCAAGGCAACTCGGTCCAGGGTGCCTAAACCCCCTCCCACACCCCTGTGGTAACCCAGACAGAATGGCACCACTTTGGAGGGTCTCTGTACAGAGCCCGCCAAAAGTGGAACAAAGGGCTCGACCTTTGGTTTAGGAGTCACAGAGACGAACACAGACGCCATTTTAAAACCGAGTTCTGGCAGAAAATACCACCCGATAAACTTATTTAAGATAAGTAGATCGGTGGTACGTCAGAGATTAATGAGAAAAGTATCAATCTCCAACAATGGGACGAATCCCATAGGGTTATGTTCGGGGTCGAACATAACAAGTAGTTTCCACTGCCACCAGCCAAAACTCGACGAGGGGGGACGGGACAGTGCCCCCTCGAGTAACAGATCCAGGAGTAATCGAATTACCCCTACTAGTACGTCCACAATAAGATGGTTGGTACTAGGTCTGTTAGTAAATTTAGGTCTAGTAAAGCCAATGGTGACTTTACATGCCCGGGGAGACAGTAGTCAGTCCCCGGGTATGGAGTCTATGGTGGGGGACCCGCTAGGGCGCCCCCGTGTTACGACACGTAGGGTGCGGTGTAACACACATAGAAAAACATATGAGACCCTATGGAGTAAAAGACCCCATAGCCCATCGAACACATTGACATTTCAAAGGAATTACACACATACATGTCCAAGAGTGGGAAAAAAGAGTCTCACTCTTGGCAGGATGGAAAAAAACAAACTCCAGAAATCCAGCAAAGCTGCTGGGGGACTCACTAGGTTAGGAAATTCAGCCTAAACAGAGAATTCTCCCTAACAATCAAGTGAGCTAAGGGCACCATAATTTCATGTATCATCAAGTGAGCTAAGTGCCCCATAGTTTCATGTATCATCAAGTGAGCTAAGGGCCTCATAGTTTCATGTATCATCAAGTGAGCTAAGGGCCCCATAGTTTAATGTATCATCAAGTGAGCTAAGGGCACTGCTGTTTCATGTATCATCAAGTGAGCTTAGGGCCCCATTGTTTCATGTATCATCAAGTGAGCTAAGGGCCCCATTGTTTCATGTATCATCAAGTGAGCTAAGGGCCCCATAGTTTCATGTATCATCAAGTGAGCTTAGGGCCCCATTGTTGCATGTATCATCAAGTGAGCTAAGGGCCCCATTGTTTCATGTATCATCAAGTGAGCGAAGGGCACTGCTGTTTCATGTATCATCAAGTGAGTTTAGGGCCCCATTGTTGCATGCATCATCAAGTGAGCTAAGGGCTGCGCTGTTTCATGTATCATCAAGTGAGCTTAGGGCCCCATTCTTTCATGCATCATCAAGTGAGCTAAGGGCCTCATAGTTTCATGTATCATCAAGTGAGCTTAGGGCCCCATTCTTTCATGCATCATCAAGTGAGCTAAGGGCCCCATAGTTTCATGTATCATCAAGTGAGCTAAGGGCCTAATAGTTTCATGTATCATCAAGTGAGCTAAACGCCTCATAGTTTCATGTATCATCAAGTGAGCTAAGGGCTCCATAGTTTCATGTATCATCAAGTGAGCTAACGGCCCCATAGTTTCATGTATCATCAAGTGAGCTAAGGGCCTCTTTGTTTCATGTATCATCAAGTGAGCTTAGGGCCCCACTGTTGCATGTATCATCAAGTGGGCTAAGGGCCCGCTGTTTCATGTATCATCAAGTGAGCTAAGGGCACCATTGTTTCATGCATCATCAAGTGAGCTGAGGGCCTCATAGTTTCATGTATCATCAAGTGAGCTTAGGGACCCATTGTTGCATGTATCATCAAGTGAGCTAAGGGCCCCGCTGTTTCATGTATCATCAAGTGAGCTAAGGGCCTCATAGTTTCATGTATCATCAAGTGAGCTAAGGGCACTGCTGTTTCATGTATCATCAAGTGAGCTAAGGGCCCCATTTTTTCATGCATCAAGTGAGCTAAGGGCCGCATAGTTTCATGTATCATCAAGTGAGCTAACGGCCCCATAGTTTCATGTATCATCAAGTGAGCTAAGGGCCTCTTTGTTTCATGTATCATCAAGTGAGCTTAGGGCCCCACTGTTGCATGTCTCATCAAGTGAGCTAAGGGCCCGCTGTTTCATGTATCATCAAGTGAGCTAAGGGCCCCATTGTTTCATGCATCATCAAGTGAGCTGAGGGCCCCATTGTTTCATGTATCATCAAGTGAGCTAAGGGCCTCATAGTTTCATGTATTATCAAGTGAGCTAAAGGCCCCTTTGTTTCATGTATCATCAAGAGAGCTTAGGGCCCCGTAGTTGCATGTATCATCAAGTGAGCTAAGGGCCCCGCTGTTTCATGTATCATCAAGTGAGCTAAGGGCACTGCTGTTTCATGTATCATCAAGTGAGCTAAGGGCCCCATAGTTTCATGTATCATCAAGTGAACTAAGGGCCACGCTGTTTCATGTATCATCAAGTGAGCTAAGGGCCCCATTGTTTCATGTATCATCAAGTGAGCTAAGGGCCGCATTGTTTCATGTAACATCAAGTGAGCTAAGGGCCCCATCGTTTCATGTATCATCAACTCTGCTAAGGGCCTCAGTTTCATGTATCATCAAGTGAGCTAAGGGCCTCATAGTTTCATGTATCATCAAGTGAGCTAAGGGCCCCATAGTTTCATGTATCATCAAGTGAGCTAAGGGCACTGCTGTTTCATGTATCATCAAGTGAGCTTAGGGCCCCATTGTTTCATGTATCATCAAGTGAGCTAAGGGCCCCATTGTTTCATGTATCATCAAGTGAACTAAGGGCCCCATAGTTTCATGTATCATCAAGTGAGCTTAGGGCCCCATTGTTGCATGTATCATCAATTGAGCTAAGGGCCCCATTGTATCATGTATCATCAAGTGAGCTAAGGGCACTGCTGTTTCATGTATCATCAAGTGAGTTTAGGGCCCCATTGTTGCATGCATCATCAAGTGAGCTAAGGGCTGCGCTGTTTCATGTATCATCAAGTGAGCTTAGGGCCCCATTCTTTCATGCATCATCAAGTGAGCTAAGGGCCCCATAGTTTCATGTATCATCAAGTGAGCTAAGGGCCTAATAGTTTCATGTATCATCAAGTGAGCTAAACGCCTCATAGTTTCATGTATTATCAAGTGAGCTAAGGGCCCCATAGTTTCATGTATCATCAAGTGAGCTAACAGCCCCATAGTTTCATGTATCATCAAGTGAGCTAAGGGCCTCTTTGTTTCATGTATCATCAAGTGAACTAAGGGCCACGCTGTTTCATGTATCATCAAGTGAGCTAAGGGCCCCATTGTTTCATGTATCATCAAGTGAGCTACGGGCCGCATTGTTTCATGTAACATCAAGTGAGCTAAGGGCCCCATCGTTTCATGTATCATCAACTCTGCTAAGGGCCTCAGTTTCATGTATCATCAAGTGAGCTAAGGGCCTCATAGTTTCATGTATCATCAAGTGAGCTAAGGCCCCATAGTTTCATGTATCATCAAGTGAGCTAAGGGCACTGCTGTTTCATGTATCATCAAGTGAGCTTAGGGCCCCATTGTTTCATGTATCATCAAGTGAGCTAAGGGCCCCATTGTTTCATGTATCATCAAGTGAACTAAGGGCCCCATAGTTTCATGTATCATCAAGTGAGCTTAGGGCCCCATTGTTGCATGTATCATCAAGTGAGCTAAGGGCCCCATTGTTTCATGTATCATCAAGTGAGCTAAGGGCACTGCTGTTTCATGTATCATCAAGTGAGTTTAGGGCCCCATTGTTGCATGCATCATCAAGTGAGCTAAGGGCTGCGCTGTTTCATGTATCATCAAGTGAGCTTAGGGCCCCATTCTTTCATGCATCATCAAGTGAGCTAAGGGCCCCATAGTTTCATGTATCATCAAGTGAGCTAAGGGCCTAATAGATTCATGTATCATCAAGTGAGCTAAACGCCTCATAGTTTCATGTATTATCAAGTGAGCTAAGGGCCCCATAGTTTCATGTATCATCAAGTGAGCTAACAGCCCCATAGTTTCATGTATCATCAAGTGAGCTAAGGGCCTCTTTGTTTCATGTATCATCAAGTGAGCTTGGGGCCCCACTATTGCATGTATCATCAAGTGGGCTAAGGGCCCGCTGTTTCATGTATCATCAAGTGAGCTAAGGGCACCATTGTTTCATGCATCATCAAGTGAGCTGAGGGCCTCATAGTTTCATGTATCATCAAGTGAGCTTAGGGACCCATTGTTGCATGTATCATCAAGTGAGCTAAGGGCCCCGCTGTTTCATGTATCATCAAGTGAGCTAAGGGCCCCATTGTTTCATGTATCATCAAGTGAGCTAAGGGCCTCATAGTTTCATGTATCATCAAGTGAGCTAAGGGCACTGCTGTTTCATGTATCATCAAGTGAGCTAAGGGCCCCATTGTTGCATGTATCATCAAGTGAGCTAAGGGCCATGCTGTTTCATGTATCACCAAGAGAGTTTAGGGCCCCATTGTTGCATGTATCATCAAGTGAGCTAACGGCCCCATTATTTCATGTATCATCAAGTGAGCTAAGGGCCCCATTGTTTCATGTATCATCAAGTGAGCTAAGGGCCATGCTGTTTCATGTATCACCAAGAGAGTTTAGGGCCCTATTGTTGCATGTATCATCAAGTGAGCTAACGGCCCCATTGTTTCATGTATCATCAAGTGAGCTAAGGGCCCCATTGTTTCATGTATCATCAAGTGAGCTAAGGGCCCCATAGTTTCATGTATCATCAATTGAGCTAAGGGCCCCATTGTTTCATGTATCATCAAGTGAGCTAAGGCCCCCATCGTTTCATGTATCATCAACTGACCTAAGGGCCTCAGTTTCATGTATCATCAAGTGAGCTAAGGGCCCCATAGTTTCATGTATCATCAAGTGAGCTAACAGCCCCATAGTTTCATGTATCATCAAGTGAGCTAAGGGCCTCTTTGTTTCATGTATCATCAAGTGAGCTTAGGGACCCATTGTTGCATGTATCATCAAGTGAGCTAAGGGCCCCGCTGTTTCATGTATCATCAAGTGAGCTAAGGGCCCCATTGTTTCATGTATCATCAAGTGAGCTAAGGGCCTCATAGTTTCATGTATCATCAAGTGAGCTAAGGGCACTGCTGTTTCATGTATCATCAAGTGAGCTAAGGGCCCCATTGTTTCATGTATCATCAAGTGAGCTAAGGGCCATGCTGTTTCATGTATCACCAAGAGAGTTTAGGGCCCCATTGTTACATGTATCATCAAGTGAGCTAACGGCCCCATTGTTTCATGTATCATCAAGTGAGCTAAGGGCCCCATTGTTGCATGTATCATCAAGTGAGCTAAGGGCCATGCTGTTTCATGTATCACCAAGAGAGTTTAGGGCCCCATTGTTGCATGTATCATCAAGTGAGCTAACGGCCCCATTGTTTCATGTATCATCAAGTGAGCTAAGGGCCCCGAAGTTTCAATGTATCATCAAGTGAGCTAAGGGCCCCTTTGTTTCATGTATCATCAAGTGAGCTAAGGGCCCCATTGTTTCATGTATCATCAAGTGAGCTAAGGCCCCTTTGTTTCATGTATCATCAACTGACCTAAGGGCCTCAGTTTCATGTATCATCAAGTGAGCTAAGGGCCCCATAGTTTCATGTATCATCAAGTGAGCTAAGGGCCCCATAGTTTCATGTATCATCAAGTGAGCTAAGGGCCCCATTGTTTCATGTATCATCAAGTGAGCTAAGGGCCCCATAGTTTCATGTATCAAGTGAGCTAAGGGCCTCATAGTTTCATGTATCATCAAGTGAGCTAAGAATCCCATAGTTGCATGTGTCATCAAGTGAGCTAAGGGCCCCTTTGTTTCATGTATCATCAAGTGAGCTTAGGGCCCCATTGTTACATGTATCATCAAGTGAGCTAAGGGCCCTGCTGTTTCATGCATCATCAAGTGAGCTAAGGGCCACACTGTTTCATGTATCACCAAGTGAGCTAAGGGCCCCATAGTTTCATGTATCATCAAGTGAGCTAAGGGCCCCATAGTTTCATGTATCATCAAGTGAGCTAATAATCCCATAGTTTCATGTGTCATCAAATGAGCTAAGGGCCCCTTTGCTTCATGTATCATCAAGTGAGCTAGGGGCACCATAGTTTCATGTATCATCAAGTGAGCTAAGGGCCCCGCTGTTTCATGTATCATCAAGTGAGCTAGGGGCACCATAGTTTCATGTATCATCAAGTGAGCTAAGGGCCCCATTTTTTCATGCATCATCAAGTGAGCTAAGGGCCCCATAGTTTCATGTATCATCAAGTGAGCTAACGGCCCCATAGTTTCATGTATCATCAAGTGAGCTAAGGGCCTCTTTGTTTCATGCATCATCAAGTGAGCTTAGGGCCCCACTGTTGCATGTCTCATCAAGTGAGCTAAGGGCCCTCTGTTTCATGTATCATCAAGTGAGCTAAGGGCCCCATTGTTTCATGCATCATCAAGTGAGCTGAGGGCCCCATTGTTTCATGTATCATCAAGTGAGCTAAGGGCCTCATAGTTTCATGTATTATCATGTGAGCTAAGGGCCCCTTTGTTGCATGTATCATCAAGTGAGCTAAGAGCCCCGCTGTTTCATGTATCATCAAGTGGGCTAAGGGCACTGCTGTTTCATGTATCATCAAGTGAGCTAAGGTCCCCATAGTTTCATGTATCATCAAGTGAGCTAAGGGCCACGCTGTTTCATGTATCATCAAGTGAGCTAAGGGCCCCATTGTTTCATGTATCATCAAGTGAGCTAAGGGCCTCATAGTTTCATGTATCATCAAGTGAGCTAAGGGCACTGCTGTTTCATGTATCATCAAGTGAGCTAAGGGCCCCATTGTTGCATGTATCATCAAGTGAGCTAAGGGCCATGCTGTTTCATGTATCACCAAGAGAGTTTAGGGCCCCATTGTTGCATGTATCATCAAGTGAGCTAACGGCCCCATTGTTTCATGTATCATCAAGTGAGCTAAGGGCCCCATTGTTTCATGTATCATCAAGTGAGCTAAGGGCCATGCTGTTTCATGTATCACCAAGAGAGTTTAGGGCCCTATTGTTGCATGTATCATCAAGTGAGCTAACGGCCCCATTGTTTCATGTATCATCAAGTGAGCTAAGGGCCCCATTGTTTCATGTATCATCAAGTGAGCTAAGGGCCCCATAGTTTCAATGTATCATCAAGTGAGCTAAGGGCCCTTTTGTTTCATGTATCATCAAGTGAGCTAAGGGCCCCATTGTTTCATGTATCATCAAGTGAGCTAAGGCCCCCATCGTTTCATGTATCATCAACTGACCTAAGGGCCTCAGTTTCATGTATCATCAAGTGAGCTAAGGGCCCCATAGTTTCATGTATCATCAAGTGAGCTAACAGCCCCATAGTTTCATGTATCATCAAGTGAGCTAAGGGCCTCTTTGTTTCATGTATCATCAAGTGAGCTTAGGGACCCATTGTTGCATGTATCATCAAGTGAGCTAAGGGCCCCGCTGTTTCATGTATCATCAAGTGAGCTAAGGGCCCCATTGTTTCATGTATCATCAAGTGAGCTAAGGGCCTCATAGTTTCATGTATCATCAAGTGAGCTAAGGGCACTGCTGTTTCATGTATCATCAAGTGAGCTAAGGGCCCCATTGTTTCATGTATCATCAAGTGAGCTAAGGGCCATGCTGTTTCATGTATCACCAAGAGAGTTTAGGGCCCCATTGTTACATGTATCATCAAGTGAGCTAACGGCCCCATTGTTTCATGTATCATCAAGTGAGCTAAGGGCCCCATTGTTGCATGTATCATCAAGTGAGCTAAGGGCCATGCTGTTTCATGTATCACCAAGAGAGTTTAGGGCCCCATTGTTGCATGTATCATCAAGTGAGCTAACGGCCCCATTGTTTCATGTATCATCAAGTGAGCTAAGGGCCCCGAAGTTTCAATGTATCATCAAGTGAGCTAAGGGCCCCTTTGTTTCATGTATCATCAAGTGAGCTAAGGGCCCCATTGTTTCATGTATCATCAAGTGAGCTAAGGCCCCTTTGTTTCATGTATCATCAACTGACCTAAGGGCCTCAGTTTCATGTATCATCAAGTGAGCTAAGGGCCCCATAGTTTCATGTATCATCAAGTGAGCTAAGGGCCCCATAGTTTCATGTATCATCAAGTGAGCTAAGGGCCCCATTGTTTCATGTATCATCAAGTGAGCTAAGGGCCCCATAGTTTCATGTATCAAGTGAGCTAAGGGCCTCATAGTTTCATGTATCATCAAGTGAGCTAAGAATCCCATAGTTGCATGTGTCATCAAGTGAGCTAAGGGCCCCTTTGTTTCATGTATCATCAAGTGAGCTTAGGGCCCCATTGTTACATGTATCATCAAGTGAGCTAAGGGCCCTGCTGTTTCATGCATCATCAAGTGAGCTAAGGGCCACACTGTTTCATGTATCACCAAGTGAGCTAAGGGCCCCATAGTTTCATGTATCATCAAGTGAGCTAAGGGCCCCATAGTTTCATGTATCATCAAGTGAGCTAAGGGCCCCATAGTTTCATGTATCATCAAGTGAGCTAATAATCCCATAGTTTCATGTGTCATCAAGTGAGCTAAAGGGCCCCTTTGCTTCATGTATCATCAAGTGAGCTAGGGGCACCATAGTTTCATGTATCATCAAGTGAGCTAAGGGCCCCGCTGTTTCATGTATCATCAAGTGAGCTAGGGGCCCCATTGTTTCATGTATCATCAAGTGAGCTAAGGGCCCCATAGTTTCATGTATCAAGTGAGCTAAGGGCCTCATAGTTTCATGTATCATCAAGTGAGCTAAGAATCCCATAGTTGCATGTGTCATCAAGTGAGCTAAGGGCCCCTTTGTTTCATGTATCATCAAGTGAGCTTAGGGCCCCATTGTTACATGTATCATCAAGTGAGCTAAGGGCCCTGCTGTTTCATGCATCATCAAGTGAGCTAAGGGCCACACTGTTTCATGTATCATCAAGTGAGCTAAGAATTCAATAATTTCATGTATCATCAAGTGAGCTAAGGGCCCCTTTGTTTCATGTATCATCAAGTGAGCTTAGGGCCCCATTGTTGCATGTATCATCAAGTGAGCTAAGGGCCCCACTGTTTCATGTATCATCAAGTGGGCTGAGGGGTCAATTTCTTCATGCATCATCAAGTGAGCTAAGGGCCTCATAGTTTCATGTATCATCAAGTGAGCTTAGGGCCCCATTGTTTCATGCATCAAGTGAGCTAAGGGCCCCATAGTTTCATGTATCATCAAGTGAGCTAAGGGCCTCATAGGTTCATGTATCATCAAGTGAGCTAAGGGCACCATAGTTTCATGTATCATCAAGTGAGCTAAGGGGCCCATAGTTTCATGTATCATCAAGTGAGCTAAGGGCCCCTTTGTTTCATGTATCATCAAGGGAGCTTAGGGCCCCACTGTTGCATGTATCATCAAGTGAGCTAAGGGCCCCTTTGTTTCATGTATCATCAAGGGAGCTTAGGGCCCCACTGTTGCATGTATCATCAAGTGAGCTAAGGGCCCACTGTTTCATGTATCATCAAGTGAGCTAAGGGCCCCATTGTTTCATGCATCATCAAGTGAGCCGAGGGCCCCATAGTTTCATGTATCATCAAGTGAGCTAAGTGCCTAATAGTTTCATGTATCATCAAGTGAGCTAAACGCCTCATAGTTTCATGTATCATCAAGTGAGCTAAGGGCCCCATAGTTTCATGTATCATCAAGTGAGCTAACGGCCCCATAGTTTCATGTATCATCAAGTGAGCTAAGGGCCCCACTGTTGCATGTATCATCAAGTGGGCTAAGGGCCCGCTGTTTCATGTATCATCAAGTGAGCTTAGGGGCCCATTGTTGCATGTATCATCAAGTGAGCTTAGGGCCCCACTGTTGCATGTATCATCAAGTGTGCTAAGGGCCCGCTGTTTCATGTATCATCAAGTGAGCTAAGGGTACCATTGTTTCATGCATCATCAAGTGAGCTGAGGGCCTCATAGTTTCATGTATCATCAAGTGAGCTTAGGGACCCATTGTTGCATGTATCATCAAGTGAGCTAAGGGCCCCGCTGTTTCATGTATCATCAAGTGAGCTAAGGGCCCCATTGTTTCATGTATCATCAAGTGAGCTAAGGGCCTCATAGTTTCATGTATCATCAAGTGAGCTAAGGGCACTGCTGTTTCATGTATCAAGTGAGCTAAGGGCCCCATTGTTGCATGTATCATCAAGTGAGCTAAGGGCCACGCTGTTTCATGTATCACCAAGAGAGCTTAGGACCCCATTGTTGCATGTATCATCAAGTGAGCTAACGGCCCCATTGTTTCATGTATCATCAAGTGAGCTAAGGGCCCCATTGTTTCATGTATCATCAAGTGAGCTAAGGGCCCCATAGTTTCAATGTATCATCAAGTGAGCTAAGGGCCCCTTTGTTTCATGTATCATCAAGTGAGCTAAGGGCCCCATTGTTTCATGTATCATCAAGTGAGCTAAGGCCCCATCGTTTCATGTATCATCAACTGACCTAAGGGCCTCAGTTTCATGTATCATCAAGTGAGCTAAGGGCCCCATAGTTTCATGTATCATCAAGTGAGCTAAGGGCCCCATAGTTTCATGTATCATCAAGTGAGCTAAGGGCACTGCTGTTTCATGTATCATCAAGTGAGCTAAGGGCCCCATTGTTTCATGTATCATCAAGTGAGCTAAGGGCCCCATAGTTTCATGTATCATCAAGTGAGCTAAGGGCCTCATAGTTTCATGTATCATCAAGTGAGCTAAGAATCCCATAGTTGCATGTGTCATCAAGTGAGCTTAGGGCCCCATTGTTACATGTATCATCAAGTGAGCTAAGGGCCCTGCTGTTTCATGCATCATCAAGTGAGCTAAGGGCCCCATTTTTTCATGCATCATCAAGTGAGGTAAGGGCCTCATAGTTTCATGTATCATCAAGTGAGCTAAGGGCACTGCTGTTTCATGTATCATCAAGTGAGCTAAGGGCCACGCTGTTTCATGTATCAAGTGAGCTAAGGGCACTGCTGTTTCATGTATCATCAAGTGAGTTTAGGGCCCCATTGTTGCATGCATCATCAAGTGAGCTAAGGGCTGCGCTGTTTCATGTATCATCAAGTGAGCTTAGGGCCCCATTCTTTCATGCATCATCAAGTGAGCTAAGGGCCCCATAGTTTCATGTATCATCAAGTGAGCTTAGGGCCCCATTCTTTCATGCATCATCAAGTGAGCTAAGGGCCCCATAGTTTCATGTATCATCAAGTGAGCTTAGGGCCCCATTGTTTCATGTATTATCAAGTGAGCTAAGGGCACTGCTGTTTCATGTATCATCAAGTGAGTTTAGGGCCCCATTGTTGCATGCATCATCAAGTGAGCTAAGGGCTGCGCTGTTTCATGTATCATCAAGTGAGCTTAGGGCCCCATTCTTTCATGCATCATCAAGTGAGCTAAGGGCCCCATAGTTTCATGTATCATCAAGTGAGCTTAGGGCCCCATTCTTTCATGCATCATCAAGTGAGCTAAGGGCCCCATAGTTTCATGTATCATCAAGTGAGCTAAAGGCCTAATAGTTTCATGTATCATCAAGTGAGCTAAACGCCTCATAGTTTCATGTATCATCAAGTGAGCTAAGGGCCCCATAGTTTCATGCATCATCAAGTGAGCTAACGGCCCCATAGTTTCATGTATCATCAAGTGAGCTAAGGGCCTCTTTGTTTCATGTATCATCAAGTGAGCTTAGGGCCCCACTGTTGCATTTTCGCACCTTGAAACACCTGTGTATAGGCGCGTTACAAATACCATATCATATCATATCATGTATCATCAAGTGGGCTAAGGGCCCGCTGTTTCATGTATCATCAAGTGAGCTAAGGGCACCATTGTTTCATGCATCATCAAGTGAGCTGAGGGCCTCATAGTTTCATGTATCATCAAGTGAGCTTAGGGACCCATTGTTGCATGGATCATCAAGTGAGCTAAGGGCCCCACTGTTTCATGTATCATCAAGTGAGCTAAGGGCCCCATTGTTTCATGTATCATCAAGTGAGCTGAGGGCCTCATAGTTTCATGTATCATCAAGTGAGCTAAGGGCACTGCTGTTTCATGTATCATCAAGTGAGCTAAGGGCCCCATTGTTGCATGTATCATCAAGTGAGCTAAGGGCCACGCTGTTTCATCTATCACCAAGAGAGTTTAGGGCCCCATTGTTGCATGTATCATCAAGTGAGCTAACAGCCCCATTGTTTCATGCATCATCAAGTGAGCTAAGGGCCCCATTGTTTCATGTATCATCAAGTGAGCTAAGGGCCCCATAGTTTCAATGTATCATCAAGTGAGCTAAGGGCCCCTTTGTTTCATGTATCATCAAGTGAGCTAAGGGCCCCATTGTTTCATGTATCATCAAGTGAGCTAAGGGCCCCATAGTTTCATGTATCATCAAGTGAGCTAAGGGCACTGCTGTTTCATGTATCATCAAGTGAGCTAAGGGCCCCATTGTTTCATGTATCATCAAGTGAGCTAAGGGCCCCATAGTTTCATGTATCATCAAGTGAGCTAAGGGCCCCATAGTTTCATGTATCATCAAGTGAGCTAAGGGCCCCATAGTTTCATGTATCAAGTGAGCTAAGGGCACTGCTGTTTCATGTATCATCAAGTGAGCTAAGAATCCCATAGTTTCATGTATCATCAAGTGAGCTAAGGGCACTGCTGTTTCATGTATCATCAAGTGAGCTAAGGGCCCCATTGTTTCATGTATCATCAAGTGAGCTAAGGGCCCGATAGTTTCATGTATCATCAAGTGAGCTAAGGGCCTCATAGTTTCATGTATCATCAAGTGAGCTAAGAATCCCATAGTTGCATGTGTCATCAAGTGAGCTAAGGGCCCCTTTGTTTCATGTATCATCAAGTGAGCTTAGGGCGCCATTGTTACATGTATCATCAAGTGAGCTAAGGGCCCTGCTGTTTCATGCATCATCAAGTGAGCTAAGGGCCCCATTTTTTCATGCATCATCAAGTGAGGTAAGGGCCTCATAGTTTCATGTATCATCAAGTGAGCTAAGGGCACTGCTGTTTCATGTATCATCAAGTGAGCTAAGGGCCCCATAGTTTCATGTATCATCAAGTGAGCTAAGGGCCACGCTGTTTCATGTATCACCAAGTGAGCTAAGGGCCCCATAGTTTCATGTATCATCAAGTGAGGCTAAGGGTCCCATAGTTTCATGTATCATCAAGTGAGCTAAGGGCCCCATAGTTTCATGTATCATCAAGTGAGCTAAGAATCCCATAGTTTCATGTGTCATCAAGTGAGCTAAGGGCCCCTTTGCTTCATGTATCAAGTGAGCTAGGGGCACCATAGTTTCATGTATCATCAAGTGAGCTAAGGGCCCCGCTGTTTCATGTATCATCAAGTGAGCTAGGGGCACCATAGTTTCACGTATCATCAAGTGAGCTAAGGGCCCCATTTTTTCATGCATCATCAAGTGAGCTAAGGGCCCCATAGTTTCATGTATCATCAAGTGAGCTAACGGCCCCATAGTTTCATGTATCATCAAGTGAGCTAAGGGCCTCTTTGTTTCATGTATCATCAAGTGAGCTTAGGGCCCCACTGTTGCATGTCTCATCAAGTGAGCTAAGGGCCCGCTGTTTCATGTATCATCAAGTGAGCTAAGGGCCCCATTGTTTCATGCATCATCAAGTGAGCTGAGGGCCCCATTGTTTCATGTATCATCAAGTGAGCTAAGGGCCTCATAGTTTCATGTATTATCAAGTGAGCTAAGGGCCCCTTTGTTTCATGTATCATCAAGAGAGCTTAGGTCCCCGTAGTTGCATGTATCATCAAGTGAGCTAAGGGCCCCCGCTGTTTCATGTATCATCAAGTGAGCTAAGGGCACTGCTGTTTCATGTATCATCAAGTGAGCTAAGGGCCCCATAGTTTCATGTATCATCAAGTGAGCTAAGGGCCACGCTGTTTCATGTATCATCAAGTGAGCTAAGGGCCCCATTGTTTCATGTATCATCAAGTGAGCTAAGGGCCGCATTGTTTCATGTATCATCAAGTGAGCTAAGGGCCCCATCGTTTCATGTATCATCAACTCTGCTAAGGGCCTCAGTTTCACGTATCATCAAGTGAGCTAAGGGCCTCATAGTTTCATGTATCATCAAGTGAGCTAAGGGCCCCATAGTTTCATGTATCATCAAGTGAGCTAAGGGCACTGCTGTTTCATGTATCATCAAGTGAGCTTAGGGCCCCATTGTTTCATGTATCATCAAGTGAGCTAAGGGCCCCATTGTTTCATGTATCATCAAGTGAGCTAAGGGCCGCATTGTTTCATGTATCATCAAGTGAGCTAAGGGCCCCATTGTTTCATGTATCATCAAGTGAGCTATGGGCCGCATTGTTTCATGTATCATCAAGTGAGCTAAGGGCCCCATCGTTTCATGTATCATCAACTCTGCTAAGGGCCTCAGTTTCATGTATCATCAAGTGAGCTAAGGGCCTCATAGTTTCATGTATCATCAAGTGAGCTAAGGGCCCCATTGTTTCATGTATCATCAAGTGAGCTAAGGGCACTGCTGTTTCATGTATGATCAAGTGAGCTTAGGGCCCCATTGTTTCATGTATCATCAAGTGAGCTAAGGGCCCCATTGTTTCATGTATCATCAAGTGAGATAAGGGCTTCATAGTTTCATGTATCATCAAGTGAGCTAAGTGCCTCATAGTTTCATGTATCATCAAGTGAGCTAAGGGCCCCTTTGTTTCATGTATCATCAAGTGAGCTTAGGGCCCCATTGTTGCATGTATCATCAAGTGAGCTAAGGGCCCCATTGTTTCATGTATCATCAAGTGAGCTAAGGGCACTGCTGTTTCATGTATCATCAAGTGAGCTTAGGGCCCCATTGTTGCATGTATCATCAAGTGAGCTAAGGGCCCCATTGTTTCATGTATCATCAAGTGAGCTAAGGGACGCATTGTTTCATGTATCATCAAGTGAGCTAAGGGCCCCATCGTTTCATGTATCATCAACTCTGCTAAGGGCCTCAGTTTCATGTATCATCAAGTGAGCTAAGGGCCTCATAGTTTCATGTATCATCAAGTGAGCTAAGGGCCCCATAGTTTCATGTATCATCAAGTGAGCTAAGGGCACTGCTGTTTCATGTATCATCAAGTGAGCTTAGGGCCCCATTGTTTCATGTATCATCAAGTGAGCTAAGGGCCCCATAGTTTCATGTATCATCAAGTGAGATAAGGGCCTCATAGTTTCATGTATCATCAAGTGAGCTAAGGGCCTCATAGTTTCATGTATCATCAAGTGAGCTAAGGGCCCCATTGTTTCATGTATCATCAAGTGAGCTAAGGGCACTGCTGTTTCATGTATGATCAAGTGAGCTTAGGGCCCCATTGTTTCATGTATCATCAAGTGAGCTAAGGGCCCCATTGTTTCATGTATCATCAAGTGAGATAAGGGCTTCATAGTTTCATGTATCATCAAGTGAGCTAAGTGCCTCATAGTTTCATGTATCATCAAGTGAGCTAAGGGCCCCTTTGTTTCATGTATCATCAAGTGAGCTTAGGGCCCCATTGTTGCATGTATCATCAAGTGAGCTAAGGACCCCATTGTTTCATGTATCATCAAGTGAGCTAAGGGCACTGCTGTTTCATGTATCATCAAGTGAGCTTAGGGCCCCATTGTTGCATGTATCATCAAGTGAGCTAAGGGCCCCATTGTTTCATGTATCATCAAGTGAGCTAAGGGACGCATTGTTTCATGTATCATCAAGTGAGCTAAGGGCCCCATCGTTTCATGTATCATCAACTCTGCTAAGGGCCTCAGTTTCATGTATCATCAAGTGAGCTAAGGGCCTCATAGTTTCATGTATCATCAAGTGAGCTAAGGGCCCCATAGTTTCATGTATCATCAAGTGAGCTAAGGGCACTGCTGTTTCATGTATCATCAAGTGAGCTTAGGGCCCCATTGTTTCATGTATCATCAAGTGAGCTAAGGGCCCCATAGTTTCATGTATCATCAAGTGAGATAAGGGCCTCATAGTTTCATGTATCATCAAGTGAGCTAAGTGCCTCATAGTTTCATGTATCATCAAGTGAGCTAAGGGCCCCTTTGTTTCATGTATGTTAATGTTAATGTTAAAGGACATTTGTACCGCGCACTATCACCACCGGAGTGGTCCCCTGGCGCTCTGGCGGCTCTGAAAAAGGGGAGGAGAGGGGATGGGTTAGTGGGAATAAGCTGGAAAATTGCAAGAGAGCAGTGATGTGCTGTTGGCAGCCTCAGCCCGGTGGGTCCGTCGGCTGGGCTTGGGGTGTTTTATGGTCCGTAGTCACCGTGTGCTGTTGTGCAAGTCTATGTGTGGTTTGTTTTGTTGTTGCATTGTTGTGAAGTTTGTGCGGATTGCTGCGTTTAAGGCTTGTGGTTGTGTTTGGTTATAGTTTGAGAGGTGTATGCAGAGGGATGGAATTGTTAGTTGGTTGGTTAGTTGGCATTGCTGTCCTTGCAATTGTGGGATTCCACCTAGGTCCGGTACATGCCAACAGTCACATTTCTATCTAGATGCCGCGCAAGCTAGGTTCATAATTCTAAGTGTGGTGCATGCTAAGAATCACATATGCTAACAATCACATTTCTGAGATTCCATCCAGGTGTGGCACTCGCCAGCAACCACATTTCCATCAAGATGCAACGCGGGTCAAGCCCGAGAATCCGGTCCAAGTGTGGCACATGCCAACAATCGCACCTCTGCCCAGAATCTGCGCAAACTATGCTTGAGAATTCCATCTAAGTGTGGCACATGCTAACAACCACATTTCTGTCTAGATTCGGCGTAGACTAAACTTGAGAAATTTCATCTAACTGTGGCATGTGCTAGCCATCCTATTTCTATCTGGATGCGACGCGGGCTAAGCTTGAGAATTCCATGTAAGTGTGGCATATGCTAACAATCACATTTCTGAGAATTCCATCTAAGTGTGGTATATGCTAACAATCACATTTCTGTCTAGATTTGGCGCAGACTAAGCTTGAGAATTCCATCTAAGTGTGGCATATGCTAACAATCACATTTCTGTCTAGATTTGGTGCAGGCTAAGCTTGAGAATTCCAACTAAGTGTGGGATATGTTAACAATCACTTTTCTGAAATTCCATATAAGTGTGGCATATGCTAGCAATCATATTTCTGTCTAGATGCGACGTGGGCTAAGCTTGAGAATTCCATCTAAGTGTGGCATATGCTAACAATCACATTTGTGAGAATTCCATCTAAGTGTGGTATATGCTAACAATCACATTTCTGTCTAGATTTGGCGCAGACTAAGCTTGAGAATTCCATCTAAGTGTGGCATATGCTAACAATCACATTTCTGTCTAGATTTGGCGCAGACTATACTTGAGAAATTCCATCTAAGTGTGGGATATGCCAACAATCACTTTTCTGAAATTCCATATAAGTGTGGCATATGCTAGCAATCATATTTCTGTCTAGATGCGACGTGGGCTAAGCTTGAGAATTCCATCTAAGTGTGGCATATGCTAACAATCACATTTCTGAGAATTCCACCTAAGTGTGGTATATGCTAACAATCACATTTCTGTCCTGTCTAGATTTGGCGCAGACTAAGCTTGAGAATTCCATCTAAGTGTGGCATATGCTAACAATCACATTTCTGGAAATTTCATCTAAGTGTGGTATATGCTAACTATCACATTTCTGTCTAGATTTGGTGCAGACTATACTTGAGAAATTCCATCTAAGTGTGGGATATGCCAACAATCACTTTTCTGAAATTCCATATAAGTGTGGCATATGCTAGCAATCATATTTCTGTCTAGATGCGACGTGGGCTAAGCTTGAGAATTCCATCTAAGTGTGGCATACGCTAACAATCACATTTCTGGAAATTTCATCTAAGTGTGGTATATGCTAGCAATCATATTTCTGTCTAGATGCGACGTGGGCTAAGCTTGAGAATTCCATCTAAGTGTGGCATATGCTAACAATCACATTTCTGAAAATTTCATCTAAGTGTGGCATATGCTAACAATCACATTTCTGTCTAGATTTGGCGCTTCTATCTAAGAGTGGACATGCTAACATTCACAATTCTATCTAAGGGTGGACATGCTGGTATTATGGCACTCTATGTTATTGGTAGGTAGGATAGAGTGGCAGGGTTTTCTGGAATAGAGCGATTGCTCTACTCCCCACCCATGCCACACTCACGTTCTTTTTGTTGATGTCTGTTGTATCATCAAGTGAGCTTAGGGCCCCATTGTTGCATGTATCATCAAGTGAGCTAAGGGCCCCATTGTTTCATGTATCATCAAGTGAGCTAAGGGCACTGCTGTTTCATGTATCATCAAGTGAGCTTAGGGCCCCATTGTTGCATGCATCATCAAGTGAGCTAAGGGCCTAGTAGTTTCATGTATCATCAAGTGAGCTAAACGCCTCATAGTTTCATGTATCATCAAGTGAGCTAAGGGCCCCATTGTTTCATGTATCATCAAGTGAGCTAAGGGCCGCATTGTTTCATGTATCATCAAGTGAGCTAATGGCCCCATAGTTTCATGTATAATCAAGTGAGCTAAGGGCCCCATAGTTTCATGTATAATCAAGTGAGCTAAGGGCACTGCTGTTTCATGTATTATCAAGTGATTTTAGGGCCCCATTGTTTCATGTATCATCAAATGAGCTAAGGGCCCCATTGTTTCATGTATCATCAAGTGATCTAAGGGCCCCATAGTTTCATGTTTCATCAAGTGAGCTAAGGGCCTCATAGTTTCATGTATCATCAAGTGAGCTAAGGGCCCCATAGTTTCATGTATCATCAAGTGAGCTAAGGGCCCCTTTGTTTCATGTATCATCAAGAGAGCTTAGGGCCCCATTGTTGCATGTATCATCAAGTGATCTAAGGGCCCTGCTGTTTCATGTTTCATCAAGTGAGCTAAGGGTCTCATAGTTTCATGTATGATCAAGTGAGCTTAGAGCCCCATTGTTTCATGTATCATCAAGTGAGCTAAGGGCCCAATAGTTTCATGTATCATCAAGTGACCTAAGGGCCTCATAGTTTCATGTATCATCAATGTTAGGCGGAAACCTGTGCAGTTCCCTCTGGGACCACTGCAAAAGATTTAGGACTACAGGCGTTGGCAGTGAACCCACTTGGTAGCAGTCTGTACCACACAGATTCACTTGGTAGCTGTGGCTGAGCAGTCAGACTTCTCTCAAGAAAAGTTGGTCAGTATGTGGAGTATACAAAATAGGGCAATTCTTCACAGCAAGACAAGCAAACACGCAACAAGGCTTAGTGTAAAGATAGTAAGTTATTTATTTAGAACCGAACGTCTATGGAAAACACTAAAGCAAATCACGGCAAACAAATCAAACACAATTACTCTACGGAGTAGAAAACGATCAATCCCCCTAGCAAATTATCGAGAACTCTAGGTTCTACCGGTACCACTTATTTTCAGACAGAGGTATACACCTCAACCCAGATGACACTCGAATATTAGATAGGACGGGAGAGAAAAAGATAGGAAGGTTACGAAATCAACACAGTTCAGTCCTTTGCGAATAAAATGCAAGGCAGGAAGGCAAGAATCACAATAGATTATAAAGTTCAGAGGCCAGGCCCACTCGGAGAGAGGCAAGGCGCGATGTCCCAACAAGTCTCTAGTGAAGATGCATTCAAGTCGTTGTAGCAAATTGTTATCGGCAGATTGAACCAGTTCAGAACAAAGAATGAGCAAAGCTTGGAGGCGACCCAACGGGACGGAGAGGATTAAGACACCTCACTCGAACCGATCGAAAGGGAAGCCAGGCGGACACGGTACCTTGTTGTGGAGGGCAGCTCTGGCGGGGGCAGTAGTTCCTGGTGGTGGATGCACGAGGGGTCTTGGCTAAGAGTAGAGATGATCTCGTCGTCGAAGGAAAGGAAGTCCGGTGCACCACCAGGGAAGAAACCAGCCGCGGAGTGCTCCGTCACAAGGCACCACCTTTTGGTCGCGGTACAGGGGTAGTGGCGATCCGGTTGCCTATGTGCTCCGCACGGCAATTCGACCACTGCGTCCTGGGCGAATAAAAAGCAAAGGTGACTGGTTGTTCCCACCAGCCAGGGGAAGAGACTCTCCGGCAGGGAGATCTCCTCTGTCGTCGGGAGTGGTGAGTCGGTTCCGCAGGGCTCCACCGGAGTTGTCGTCGTGCAGGTCGGCTCAGCGTTACCCTCGTCGGATTCTTAGGTCCTGTGGCGACTTCTGAAGATCCAATCCCAAAAGCCCTGCTTTTATGCAGAAAACCCCCATTCATTCAGCCTAGCTGTCAATCAACACATGCTAAGTGGTGAGCGGGAACGCTCACCACCTGGGCCAATCACTCCAGAGTGCGACCTGAGTTGGCAAGGCAACTCGGTCCAGGGTGCCTAAACCCCCTCCCACACCCCTGTGGTAACCCAGACAGAATGGCACCACTTTGGAGGGTCTCTGTACAGAGCCCGCCAAAAGTGGAACAAAGGGCTCGACCTTTGGTTTAGGAGTCACAGAGACGAACACAGACGCCATTTTAAAACCGAGTTCTGGCAGAAAATACCACCCGATAAACTTATTTAAGATAAGTAGATCGGTGGTACGTCAGAGATTAATGAGAAAAGTATCAATCTCCAACAATGGGACGAATCCCATAGGGTTATGTTCGGGGTCGAACATAACAAGTAGTTTCCACTGCCACCAGCCAAAACTCGACGAGGGGGGACGGGACAGTGCCCCCTCGAGTAACAGATCCAGGAGTAATCGAATTACCCCTACTAGTACGTCCACAATAAGATGGTTGGTACTAGGTCTGTTAGTAAATTTAGGTCTAGTAAAGCCAATGGTGACTTTACATGCCCGGGGAGACAGTAGTCAGTCCCCGGGTATGGAGTCTATGGTGGGGGACCCGCTAGGGCGCCCCCGTGTTACGACACGTAGGGTGCGGTGTAACACACATAGAAAAACATATGAGACCCTATGGAGTAAAAGACCCCATAGCCCATCGAACACATTGACATTTCAAAGGAATTACACACATACATGTCCAAGAGTGGGAAAAAAGAGTCTCACTCTTGGCAGGATGGAAAAAAACAAACTCCAGAAATCCAGCAAAGCTGCTGGGGGACTCACTAGGTTAGGAAATTCAGCCTAAACAGAGAATTCTCCCTAACAATCAAGTGAGCTAAGGGCACCATAATTTCATGTATCATCAAGTGAGCTAAGTGCCCCATAGTTTCATGTATCATCAAGTGAGCTAAGGGCCTCATAGTTTCATGTATCATCAAGTGAGCTAAGGGCCCCATAGTTTAATGTATCATCAAGTGAGCTAAGGGCACTGCTGTTTCATGTATCATCAAGTGAGCTTAGGGCCCCATTGTTTCATGTATCATCAAGTGAGCTAAGGGCCCCATTGTTTCATGTATCATCAAGTGAGCTAAGGGCCCCATAGTTTCATGTATCATCAAGTGAGCTTAGGGCCCCATTGTTGCATGTATCATCAAGTGAGCTAAGGGCCCCATTGTTTCATGTATCATCAAGTGAGCGAAGGGCACTGCTGTTTCATGTATCATCAAGTGAGTTTAGGGCCCCATTGTTGCATGCATCATCAAGTGAGCTAAGGGCTGCGCTGTTTCATGTATCATCAAGTGAGCTTAGGGCCCCATTCTTTCATGCATCATCAAGTGAGCTAAGGGCCTCATAGTTTCATGTATCATCAAGTGAGCTTAGGGCCCCATTCTTTCATGCATCATCAAGTGAGCTAAGGGCCCCATAGTTTCATGTATCATCAAGTGAGCTAAGGGCCTAATAGTTTCATGTATCATCAAGTGAGCTAAACGCCTCATAGTTTCATGTATCATCAAGTGAGCTAAGGGCTCCATAGTTTCATGTATCATCAAGTGAGCTAACGGCCCCATAGTTTCATGTATCATCAAGTGAGCTAAGGGCCTCTTTGTTTCATGTATCATCAAGTGAGCTTAGGGCCCCACTGTTGCATGTATCATCAAGTGGGCTAAGGGCCCGCTGTTTCATGTATCATCAAGTGAGCTAAGGGCACCATTGTTTCATGCATCATCAAGTGAGCTGAGGGCCTCATAGTTTCATGTATCATCAAGTGAGCTTAGGGACCCATTGTTGCATGTATCATCAAGTGAGCTAAGGGCCCCGCTGTTTCATGTATCATCAAGTGAGCTAAGGGCCTCATAGTTTCATGTATCATCAAGTGAGCTAAGGGCACTGCTGTTTCATGTATCATCAAGTGAGCTAAGGGCCCCATTTTTTCATGCATCAAGTGAGCTAAGGGCCGCATAGTTTCATGTATCATCAAGTGAGCTAACGGCCCCATAGTTTCATGTATCATCAAGTGAGCTAAGGGCCTCTTTGTTTCATGTATCATCAAGTGAGCTTAGGGCCCCACTGTTGCATGTCTCATCAAGTGAGCTAAGGGCCCGCTGTTTCATGTATCATCAAGTGAGCTAAGGGCCCCATTGTTTCATGCATCATCAAGTGAGCTGAGGGCCCCATTGTTTCATGTATCATCAAGTGAGCTAAGGGCCTCATAGTTTCATGTATTATCAAGTGAGCTAAAGGCCCCTTTGTTTCATGTATCATCAAGAGAGCTTAGGGCCCCGTAGTTGCATGTATCATCAAGTGAGCTAAGGGCCCCGCTGTTTCATGTATCATCAAGTGAGCTAAGGGCACTGCTGTTTCATGTATCATCAAGTGAGCTAAGGGCCCCATAGTTTCATGTATCATCAAGTGAACTAAGGGCCACGCTGTTTCATGTATCATCAAGTGAGCTAAGGGCCCCATTGTTTCATGTATCATCAAGTGAGCTAAGGGCCGCATTGTTTCATGTAACATCAAGTGAGCTAAGGGCCCCATCGTTTCATGTATCATCAACTCTGCTAAGGGCCTCAGTTTCATGTATCATCAAGTGAGCTAAGGGCCTCATAGTTTCATGTATCATCAAGTGAGCTAAGGGCCCCATAGTTTCATGTATCATCAAGTGAGCTAAGGGCACTGCTGTTTCATGTATCATCAAGTGAGCTTAGGGCCCCATTGTTTCATGTATCATCAAGTGAGCTAAGGGCCCCATTGTTTCATGTATCATCAAGTGAACTAAGGGCCCCATAGTTTCATGTATCATCAAGTGAGCTTAGGGCCCCATTGTTGCATGTATCATCAATTGAGCTAAGGGCCCCATTGTATCATGTATCATCAAGTGAGCTAAGGGCACTGCTGTTTCATGTATCATCAAGTGAGTTTAGGGCCCCATTGTTGCATGCATCATCAAGTGAGCTAAGGGCTGCGCTGTTTCATGTATCATCAAGTGAGCTTAGGGCCCCATTCTTTCATGCATCATCAAGTGAGCTAAGGGCCCCATAGTTTCATGTATCATCAAGTGAGCTAAGGGCCTAATAGTTTCATGTATCATCAAGTGAGCTAAACGCCTCATAGTTTCATGTATTATCAAGTGAGCTAAGGGCCCCATAGTTTCATGTATCATCAAGTGAGCTAACAGCCCCATAGTTTCATGTATCATCAAGTGAGCTAAGGGCCTCTTTGTTTCATGTATCATCAAGTGAACTAAGGGCCACGCTGTTTCATGTATCATCAAGTGAGCTAAGGGCCCCATTGTTTCATGTATCATCAAGTGAGCTACGGGCCGCATTGTTTCATGTAACATCAAGTGAGCTAAGGGCCCCATCGTTTCATGTATCATCAACTCTGCTAAGGGCCTCAGTTTCATGTATCATCAAGTGAGCTAAGGGCCTCATAGTTTCATGTATCATCAAGTGAGCTAAGGCCCCATAGTTTCATGTATCATCAAGTGAGCTAAGGGCACTGCTGTTTCATGTATCATCAAGTGAGCTTAGGGCCCCATTGTTTCATGTATCATCAAGTGAGCTAAGGGCCCCATTGTTTCATGTATCATCAAGTGAACTAAGGGCCCCATAGTTTCATGTATCATCAAGTGAGCTTAGGGCCCCATTGTTGCATGTATCATCAAGTGAGCTAAGGGCCCCATTGTTTCATGTATCATCAAGTGAGCTAAGGGCACTGCTGTTTCATGTATCATCAAGTGAGTTTAGGGCCCCATTGTTGCATGCATCATCAAGTGAGCTAAGGGCTGCGCTGTTTCATGTATCATCAAGTGAGCTTAGGGCCCCATTCTTTCATGCATCATCAAGTGAGCTAAGGGCCCCATAGTTTCATGTATCATCAAGTGAGCTAAGGGCCTAATAGATTCATGTATCATCAAGTGAGCTAAACGCCTCATAGTTTCATGTATTATCAAGTGAGCTAAGGGCCCCATAGTTTCATGTATCATCAAGTGAGCTAACAGCCCCATAGTTTCATGTATCATCAAGTGAGCTAAGGGCCTCTTTGTTTCATGTATCATCAAGTGAGCTTGGGGCCCCACTATTGCATGTATCATCAAGTGGGCTAAGGGCCCGCTGTTTCATGTATCATCAAGTGAGCTAAGGGCACCATTGTTTCATGCATCATCAAGTGAGCTGAGGGCCTCATAGTTTCATGTATCATCAAGTGAGCTTAGGGACCCATTGTTGCATGTATCATCAAGTGAGCTAAGGGCCCCGCTGTTTCATGTATCATCAAGTGAGCTAAGGGCCCCATTGTTTCATGTATCATCAAGTGAGCTAAGGGCCTCATAGTTTCATGTATCATCAAGTGAGCTAAGGGCACTGCTGTTTCATGTATCATCAAGTGAGCTAAGGGCCCCATTGTTGCATGTATCATCAAGTGAGCTAAGGGCCATGCTGTTTCATGTATCACCAAGAGAGTTTAGGGCCCCATTGTTGCATGTATCATCAAGTGAGCTAACGGCCCCATTATTTCATGTATCATCAAGTGAGCTAAGGGCCCCATTGTTTCATGTATCATCAAGTGAGCTAAGGGCCATGCTGTTTCATGTATCACCAAGAGAGTTTAGGGCCCTATTGTTGCATGTATCATCAAGTGAGCTAACGGCCCCATTGTTTCATGTATCATCAAGTGAGCTAAGGGCCCCATTGTTTCATGTATCATCAAGTGAGCTAAGGGCCCCATAGTTTCATGTATCATCAATTGAGCTAAGGGCCCCATTGTTTCATGTATCATCAAGTGAGCTAAGGCCCCCATCGTTTCATGTATCATCAACTGACCTAAGGGCCTCAGTTTCATGTATCATCAAGTGAGCTAAGGGCCCCATAGTTTCATGTATCATCAAGTGAGCTAACAGCCCCATAGTTTCATGTATCATCAAGTGAGCTAAGGGCCTCTTTGTTTCATGTATCATCAAGTGAGCTTAGGGACCCATTGTTGCATGTATCATCAAGTGAGCTAAGGGCCCCGCTGTTTCATGTATCATCAAGTGAGCTAAGGGCCCCATTGTTTCATGTATCATCAAGTGAGCTAAGGGCCTCATAGTTTCATGTATCATCAAGTGAGCTAAGGGCACTGCTGTTTCATGTATCATCAAGTGAGCTAAGGGCCCCATTGTTTCATGTATCATCAAGTGAGCTAAGGGCCATGCTGTTTCATGTATCACCAAGAGAGTTTAGGGCCCCATTGTTACATGTATCATCAAGTGAGCTAACGGCCCCATTGTTTCATGTATCATCAAGTGAGCTAAGGGCCCCATTGTTGCATGTATCATCAAGTGAGCTAAGGGCCATGCTGTTTCATGTATCACCAAGAGAGTTTAGGGCCCCATTGTTGCATGTATCATCAAGTGAGCTAACGGCCCCATTGTTTCATGTATCATCAAGTGAGCTAAGGGCCCCGAAGTTTCAATGTATCATCAAGTGAGCTAAGGGCCCCTTTGTTTCATGTATCATCAAGTGAGCTAAGGGCCCCATTGTTTCATGTATCATCAAGTGAGCTAAGGCCCCTTTGTTTCATGTATCATCAACTGACCTAAGGGCCTCAGTTTCATGTATCATCAAGTGAGCTAAGGGCCCCATAGTTTCATGTATCATCAAGTGAGCTAAGGGCCCCATAGTTTCATGTATCATCAAGTGAGCTAAGGGCCCCATTGTTTCATGTATCATCAAGTGAGCTAAGGGCCCCATAGTTTCATGTATCAAGTGAGCTAAGGGCCTCATAGTTTCATGTATCATCAAGTGAGCTAAGAATCCCATAGTTGCATGTGTCATCAAGTGAGCTAAGGGCCCCTTTGTTTCATGTATCATCAAGTGAGCTTAGGGCCCCATTGTTACATGTATCATCAAGTGAGCTAAGGGCCCTGCTGTTTCATGCATCATCAAGTGAGCTAAGGGCCACACTGTTTCATGTATCACCAAGTGAGCTAAGGGCCCCATAGTTTCATGTATCATCAAGTGAGCTAAGGGCCCCATAGTTTCATGTATCATCAAGTGAGCTAATAATCCCATAGTTTCATGTGTCATCAAATGAGCTAAGGGCCCCTTTGCTTCATGTATCATCAAGTGAGCTAGGGGCACCATAGTTTCATGTATCATCAAGTGAGCTAAGGGCCCCGCTGTTTCATGTATCATCAAGTGAGCTAGGGGCACCATAGTTTCATGTATCATCAAGTGAGCTAAGGGCCCCATTTTTTCATGCATCATCAAGTGAGCTAAGGGCCCCATAGTTTCATGTATCATCAAGTGAGCTAACGGCCCCATAGTTTCATGTATCATCAAGTGAGCTAAGGGCCTCTTTGTTTCATGCATCATCAAGTGAGCTTAGGGCCCCACTGTTGCATGTCTCATCAAGTGAGCTAAGGGCCCTCTGTTTCATGTATCATCAAGTGAGCTAAGGGCCCCATTGTTTCATGCATCATCAAGTGAGCTGAGGGCCCCATTGTTTCATGTATCATCAAGTGAGCTAAGGGCCTCATAGTTTCATGTATTATCATGTGAGCTAAGGGCCCCTTTGTTGCATGTATCATCAAGTGAGCTAAGAGCCCCGCTGTTTCATGTATCATCAAGTGGGCTAAGGGCACTGCTGTTTCATGTATCATCAAGTGAGCTAAGGTCCCCATAGTTTCATGTATCATCAAGTGAGCTAAGGGCCACGCTGTTTCATGTATCATCAAGTGAGCTAAGGGCCCCATTGTTTCATGTATCATCAAGTGAGCTAAGGGCCTCATAGTTTCATGTATCATCAAGTGAGCTAAGGGCACTGCTGTTTCATGTATCATCAAGTGAGCTAAGGGCCCCATTGTTGCATGTATCATCAAGTGAGCTAAGGGCCATGCTGTTTCATGTATCACCAAGAGAGTTTAGGGCCCCATTGTTGCATGTATCATCAAGTGAGCTAACGGCCCCATTGTTTCATGTATCATCAAGTGAGCTAAGGGCCCCATTGTTTCATGTATCATCAAGTGAGCTAAGGGCCATGCTGTTTCATGTATCACCAAGAGAGTTTAGGGCCCTATTGTTGCATGTATCATCAAGTGAGCTAACGGCCCCATTGTTTCATGTATCATCAAGTGAGCTAAGGGCCCCATTGTTTCATGTATCATCAAGTGAGCTAAGGGCCCCATAGTTTCAATGTATCATCAAGTGAGCTAAGGGCCCTTTTGTTTCATGTATCATCAAGTGAGCTAAGGGCCCCATTGTTTCATGTATCATCAAGTGAGCTAAGGCCCCCATCGTTTCATGTATCATCAACTGACCTAAGGGCCTCAGTTTCATGTATCATCAAGTGAGCTAAGGGCCCCATAGTTTCATGTATCATCAAGTGAGCTAACAGCCCCATAGTTTCATGTATCATCAAGTGAGCTAAGGGCCTCTTTGTTTCATGTATCATCAAGTGAGCTTAGGGACCCATTGTTGCATGTATCATCAAGTGAGCTAAGGGCCCCGCTGTTTCATGTATCATCAAGTGAGCTAAGGGCCCCATTGTTTCATGTATCATCAAGTGAGCTAAGGGCCTCATAGTTTCATGTATCATCAAGTGAGCTAAGGGCACTGCTGTTTCATGTATCATCAAGTGAGCTAAGGGCCCCATTGTTTCATGTATCATCAAGTGAGCTAAGGGCCATGCTGTTTCATGTATCACCAAGAGAGTTTAGGGCCCCATTGTTACATGTATCATCAAGTGAGCTAACGGCCCCATTGTTTCATGTATCATCAAGTGAGCTAAGGGCCCCATTGTTGCATGTATCATCAAGTGAGCTAAGGGCCATGCTGTTTCATGTATCACCAAGAGAGTTTAGGGCCCCATTGTTGCATGTATCATCAAGTGAGCTAACGGCCCCATTGTTTCATGTATCATCAAGTGAGCTAAGGGCCCCGAAGTTTCAATGTATCATCAAGTGAGCTAAGGGCCCCTTTGTTTCATGTATCATCAAGTGAGCTAAGGGCCCCATTGTTTCATGTATCATCAAGTGAGCTAAGGCCCCTTTGTTTCATGTATCATCAACTGACCTAAGGGCCTCAGTTTCATGTATCATCAAGTGAGCTAAGGGCCCCATAGTTTCATGTATCATCAAGTGAGCTAAGGGCCCCATAGTTTCATGTATCATCAAGTGAGCTAAGGGCCCCATTGTTTCATGTATCATCAAGTGAGCTAAGGGCCCCATAGTTTCATGTATCAAGTGAGCTAAGGGCCTCATAGTTTCATGTATCATCAAGTGAGCTAAGAATCCCATAGTTGCATGTGTCATCAAGTGAGCTAAGGGCCCCTTTGTTTCATGTATCATCAAGTGAGCTTAGGGCCCCATTGTTACATGTATCATCAAGTGAGCTAAGGGCCCTGCTGTTTCATGCATCATCAAGTGAGCTAAGGGCCACACTGTTTCATGTATCACCAAGTGAGCTAAGGGCCCCATAGTTTCATGTATCATCAAGTGAGCTAAGGGCCCCATAGTTTCATGTATCATCAAGTGAGCTAAGGGCCCCATAGTTTCATGTATCATCAAGTGAGCTAATAATCCCATAGTTTCATGTGTCATCAAGTGAGCTAAAGGGCCCATTTGCTTCATGTATCATCAAGTGAGCTAGGGGCACCATAGTTTCATGTATCATCAAGTGAGCTAAGGGCCCCGCTGTTTCATGTATCATCAAGTGAGCTAGGGGCACCATAGTTTCATGTATCAAGTGAGCTAAGGGCCCCATTTTTTCATGCATCATCAAGTGAGCTAAGGGCCCCATAGTTTCATGTATCATCAAGTGAGCTAACGGCCCCATAGTTTCATGTATCATCAAGTGAGCTAAGGGCCTCTTTGTTTCATGCATCATCAAGTGAGCTTAGGGCCCCACTGTTGCATGTCTCATCAAGTGAGCTAAGGGCCCTCTGTTTCATGTATCATCAAGTGAGCTAAGGGCCCCATTGTTTCATGCATCATCAAGTGAGCTGAGGGCCCCATTGTTTCATGTATCATCAAGTGAGCTAAGGGCCTCATAGTTTCATGTATTATCATGTGAGCTAAGGGCCCCTTTGTTGCATGTATCATCAAGTGAGCTAAGAGCCCCGCTGTTTCATGTATCATCAAGTGGGCTAAGGGCACTGCTGTTTCATGTATCATCAAGTGAGCTAAGGGCCACGCTGTTTCATGTATCACCAAGTGAGCTAAGGGCCCCATAGTTTCATGTATCATCAAGTGAGCTAAGGGCCCCATAGTTTCATGTATCATCAAGTGAGCTAAGGGTCCCATAGTTTCATGTATCATCAAGTGAGCTAAGGGCCCCATAGTTTCATGTATCATCAAGTGAGCTAAGAATCCCATAGTTTCATGTGTCATCAAGTGAGCTAAGGGCCCCTTTGCTTTATGTATCATCAAGTGAGCTAGGGGCACCATAGTTTCATGTATCATCAAGTGAGCTAAGGGCCCCGCTGTTTCATGTATCATCAAGTGAGCTAGGGGCACCATAGTTTCATGTATCATCAAGTGAGCTAAGGGCCCCATTTTTTCATGCATCATCAAGTGAGCTAAGGGCCCCATAGTTTCATGTATCATCAAGTGAGCTAACGGCCCCATAGTTTCATGTATCATCAAGTGAGCTAAGGGCCTCTTTGTTTCATGCATCATCAAGTGAGCTTAGGGCCCCACTGTTGCATGTCTCATCAAGTGAGCTAAGGGCCCTCTGTTTCATGTATCATCAAGTGAGCTAAGGGCCCCATTGTTTCATGCATCATCAAGTGAGCTGAGGGCCCCATTGTTTCATGTATCATCAAGTGAGCTAAGGGCCTCATAGTTTCATGTATTATCATGTGAGCTAAGGGCCCCTTTGTTGCATGTATCATCAAGTGAGCTAAGAGCCCCGCTGTTTCATGTATCATCAAGTGGGCTAAGGGCACTGCTGTTTCATGTATCATCAAGTGAGCTAAGGTCCCCATAGTTTCATGTATCATCAAGTGAGCTAAGGGCCACGCTGTTTCATGTATCACCAAGTGAGCTAAGGGCCCCATAGTTTCATGTATCATCAAGTGAGCTAAGGGCCTCATAGTTTCATGTATCATCAAGTGAGCTAAGGGTCCCATAGTTTCATGTATCATCAAGTGAGCTAAGGGCCCCATAGTTTCATGTATCATCAAGTGAGCTAAGAATCCCATAGTTTCATGTGTCATCAAGTGAGCTAAGGGCCCCTTTGCTTTATGTATCATCAAGTGAGCTAGGGGCACCATAGTTTCATGTATCATCAAGTGAGCTAAGGGCCCCGCTGTTTCATGTATCATCAAGTGAGCTAGGGGCACCATAGTTTCATGTATCATCAAGTGAGCTAAGGGCCCCATTTTTTCATGCATCATCAAGTGAGCTAAGGGCCCCATAGTTTCATGTATCATCAAGTGAGCTAACGGCCCCATAGTTTCATGTATCATCAAGTGAGCTAAGGGCCTCTTTGTTTCATGTATCATCAAGTGAGCTTAGGGCCCCACTGTTGCATGTATCATCAAATGAGCTAAGGGCACGCTGTTTCATGTATCATCAAGTGAGCTAAGGGCCCCATTGTTTCATGCATCATCAAGTGAGCTGAGGGCCCCATTGTTTCATGTATCATCAAGTGAGCTAAGGGCCTCATAGTTTCATGTATTATCAAGTGAGCTAAGGGCCCCTTTGTTTCATGTATCATCAAGTGAGCTTAAGGCCCCGTAGTTGCATGTATCATCAAGTGAGCTAAGGGCCCCGCTGTTTCATGTATCATCAAGTGAGATAAGTGCCTCATAGTTTCATGTATCATCAAGTGGGCTAAGGGCCCCATTGTTTCATGTATCATCAAGTGAGCTAAGGGCCCCATAGTTTCATGTATCATCAAGTGAGCTAAGGGTCTCATCGTTTCATGTATCATCAAATGAGCTAAGGGCCCCATTGTTTCATGTATCATCAAGTGAGCTAAGGGCCCCATTGTTTCATGTATCATCAAGTGAGCTTAGGGCCCCATTGTTGCATGTATCATCAAGTGAGCTAAGGGCCCCATACTTTCATGTATCATCAAGTGAGCTAAGGGCACCATAGTTTCATGTATCATCAAGTGAGCTAAGGGCCCCATAGTTTCATGTACATCAAGTGAGCTAAGAGCCCCATAGTTTCATGTATCATCAAGTGAGCTTAGGGCCCGCAGTTTCATGTATCCTCAAGTGAGCTTAGGGCCCCATTGTTTCATGTATCATCAAGTGAGCTAAAGGCCCCATAGTTTCATGTATCATCAAGTGAGCTAAGGGCACCATAGATTCATGCATCCTCAAGTGAGCTTAGGGCCCCATTGTTTCATGTATCATCAAGTGAGCTAAGGGCCTCATAGTTTCATGTATTATCAAGTGAGCTAAGGGCCCCTTTGTTTCATGTATCATCAAGTGATCTTAGGGCCCCATCGTTGCATGTATCATCAAGTGAGCTAAGTGCCTCATAGTTTCATGTATCATCAAGTGGGCTAAGGGCCCCATTATTTCATGTATCATCAAGTGGGCTAAGGGCCCCATTGTTTCATATATCATCAAGTGCGCTAAGGGCCTCGTAGTTTCATGTCTCATCAAGTGAGCTAAGGGCCCCATAGTTTCATGTATTATCAAGTGAGCTAAGGCCCCTTTGTTTCATGTATCATCAAGTGAGCATAGGGCCCCATAGTTTCATGTATCATCAAGTGAGCTTAGGGCCCCATAGTTTCATGTATCATCAAGTGAGCCAAGGGCCCTGCTGTTACATGTATCATCAAGTGAGCTAAGGGCCTCAGAGTTTCATGTATCATCTCCACCAGTGGAAGCCTGCTTTGAAGCCCCATAGGCTGGGCTGTGTGCTCTCACAGGGACAATGTTCTAGAGTCCACCTCCATGTTCGCTTCTGCCCCGCCTCCTCCTTGCTCCTCTCTTCCACACACCCTGCCCTGAATTTACCACCTCCTCTTTACATGACATGTGCCACCCTCTTCGTCCTTTGCTCCTATTTGCACCACTTTCTCTGCTGCTTTTCTCCCTCTAGGTCCATGAAGGTCTTCTGCTCCTCTGTCCTTTCTAACCTCCTCCACTCTCGCGCCTTCACCAAACTCCAACAGATATCCTTTCTGAGACCTTGGGCCTCATTACACGGTACGCAGTAAAAAACTGCATTTACCGGCATGGTGCTATTAACGTGTCCCCATTGGCAAAATGCCGCTAATTGCGTACCATTACGAGTATGCGGACACAAGCATAGCACCATGCCGGTAATGACCCTACCGCCATGCCGTTAAAGACCCCAAAAAAAACCTTAGCGGCACAGACGAAAGCGCTGATAGCACTTCCGACCTCCTGCACCAGCGGTCACCGTTAAATAGCGGAACCGGAAATAGCATCATCGCACAGGAACGGGAAAGAGCACGGCGGCCATCTTTAAAAACACAATCCATTGCCATCCTCTGCCCCCTGGACCTGTTTCGACAACTGTGCCATCCCAAAGCCACAAGGATCTCCTCACCATGCCAAAGGCCATAAAAAAAAAAACACTGACCGCCAGCGTAAAGAGAAGTTTATGAAGGAGGAACTCATAATGCTGATAGAGACCCTTGCAGCAAACTCTGATGTGATATTTGCCAACGACATGCGGCGGGAGACCCTGATCCAGAAAAAGGCCACCTGGGCAGATGTTGCCCAGAAAGTGAGTGCGGTGGGCACCACCACCCGCACCATCAGGGAGTGCAGGAAGCGGTGGGACGATCTCCGCCTCAGGGTCCGCAGCATACTGGCTGCGAACCGCAAGCTGGCCATGGCCACAGGAGGTGGCGCTGATTCACCAATTTAATTGAAGGAGTGGGAGGAGACCTGCGCCAGCACGATTGGTGTTGAATCAATCGAGGGAGTTGGGAGCATGGAGCATGGTGTGGCCTCGACATCGGATGGGGCGAGTGTACACATGAAACAATGCACTGTGATTGTTGAGGCATCCCCCAAATGTGAGCCCAGATTCACCTCATGAATGCGGCCACAATTATACATGCACACAACCCTGCCCATGTGAGTGTCACACCCCAACACACACATGCATGCATCACCACAGACAAGTGCCACACAGACCCATGCATGGATGACCCACTCAACAGCCTCATCACCTGAATTCCCACCAATTAAGTCCCAATGCACAGAACAGCATGATGAACTGAATCTGCATGAAGCACATTGAACCATCACCAATGCCATCCCCCTCTTTGTCCCCCACAGGCTCACATACAGACAGCGAAGAACCTGCCACTGCGACTCAGGCTCCCCCTGCCAAGAAAAAACCCCAGGGCACAGGAGACTGGGGACACACCTCACCACATCAAGGGTCACAGGGAGGAGTGAGCCCCTGCAGAGGGTCAAACATTGCAAGAGCACCACTGCACCAATACCGCAGTCTACGCCAGCAACAATTGCCACACCCACTGATGTGAACCCCCCCCACCACAGGTTACACGCACGGAGGGCCCACCCTCTGCTGCCACAAGTTCTACTGAGCAGCCACAGCGCCGCTGTCAGATGTGGAGGACCCTATAGAGGTCACCATGCAAATGCACACCCCCACCCCCCAGGAAGCCCGGAAGCAACTCCAGGGCCAACACCAGGATCCAGTGTCCATGGCCAGTCTGGCGAGGAGAACACGGGAGGGTGCTGGAGCCCACCGGTAGACTCACCTGATGTCCGGGACGTAGAGGAAGGCGCAGCAGCCACACCACGAGCTGGCCACAGTGGCCATGACCTGGCCACCATCAGGCAGCGCCAGGAGGACATTACAGTGCTGGTTGGGCAGCATGTGGAAGAGGCTGCCCGTCTCAGGGGGGAGATCACGGAGACTGCTAGGCACTCAAGGGGGGCGATGGAAGCCTGTACCAACAGGCTGTGCATGGAGATTGGCCAACTGATGCAGGTCCTTGTTAGGGAGAATTCTCTGTTTAGGCTGAATTTCCTAACCTAGTGAGTCCCCCAGCAGCTTTGCTGGATTTCTGGAGTTTGTTTTTTTCCATCCTGCCAAGAGTGAGACTCTTTTCCTCCCACTCTTGGACATGTATGTGTGTAATTCCTTTGAAATGTCAATGGGCCTCATTCCGAGTACGGCGCTAACCAATGGCGCTATTAACGCCTTGGTTGACGCCGTACCCGGACCGGCAGCGCCTTGGTGGATGGCGGAATTACCGCCCCATTCCAAGGTTGGCGGGGCGGTAATTCCCCAATCCCCATTTACCCTTCCCCATTCCCATTCTTGCCCCATAGGGCATAATGGGAGTGGGGAAGGCGTTAATTACGCCACCGTAAATTACGGTGGCGTAATTAACATCAAGGTCCCTTAGCGCCATGGATTTTAACACCTGCTAAAAGCAGGTGTTAAAACCTCCATGGCGCAAAGGGAACTCGGAGTATGGCGGTAAGGGATTACCGCCACCGCTCTCGTTAGCAGTGGCCGCTATCCCTTACCGCCATACTCGGAATGAGGCCCAATGTGTTCAATGAGCTATGGGGTCTTTTACTCCATAGGGTCTCATATGTTTTTCTATGTGTGTCGCACCGCACCCTACGTGTCGTGACACGGGGCGCCCTAGCGGGTCCCCCCACCATAGACTCCATACCCGGGGACTGACTACTGTTTCCCCGGGCATGTAAAGTCACCATTGGCTTTACTAGACCTAAATTTACTAACAGAACCAGTACCAACCATCTTATTGTGGACGTACTGGTAGGGGTGATTCGATCACTCCTGGATCTGTTACTCGAGGGGGCACTGTCCCGTCCCCCCTCGTCGAGTTTTGGCTGGTGGCAGTGGAAACTACTTGTAATGATTCGACCCCGAACATAACCCTATGGGATTCGTCCCATTGTTGGAGATTGATACTTTTCTCATTAATCTCTGACGTACCCCCGATTTACTTATCTTAAATAAGTTTATCGAGTGGTATTTTCTGCCAGAACTCGGTTTTAAAATGGCGTCTGTGTTCGTCTCTGTGACTCCTAAACCAAAGGTTGAGCCCTTTGTTCCACTTTTGGCGGGTCTCTGTACAGAGACCCTCCAAAGTGGTGCCATTCTGTCTGGGTTACCTCAGGGGTGTGGGAGGGGGTTTAGGCACCCTGGACCGAGTTGCCTTGCCAACTCAGGTCGCACTCTGGAGTGATTGGCCCAGGTGATGAGCCTTCCCGCTCACCACTTAGCATGTTTTGATTGACAGCTAGGCTGAATGAATGGGGGTCGTCTGCATAAAAGCAGGGCTTTTGGGACTGGATCTTCAGAAGTCGCCACAGGACCTAAGAATCCGACGAGGGTAACGCTGAGCCGACCTGCACGACGACACCTCCGGTAGAGCCGTGCGGAACCGACTCACCACTTCCCGACGACAGAGGAGATCTCCCTGCCGGAGAGTCTCTTCCCCTGACTGGTGGGAACAACCAGTCTCCCTTTGCTTTTTATTCGCCTAAGGACGCAGTGGTCGAATTGCCCGTGCAGAGCACCCGGCAACCGGATAGCCACTACCCCTGTACCGCGACCAAAAGGTGGTGCCTTGTGACGGAGCACTCCGCGGCTGGTCTCTTCCCTGGTGGTGCACCGGACTTCACTTTCCTTCGACGACAAGATCATCTCTACTCTTAGCCAAGACCAACGTGCATCCACCACCAGGAACAACTGCCCCCGCCGGAGCTGCCCTCCACAACAAGGTACCGTGTCTGCCTGGCTTCTCTTGCGCTCGGTTCGAGTGAGCTGTCTTAATCCTCTCCGTTCTGTTGGGTCACCTCCAAGCTTTGCTCATTCTTTGTTCTGAACTGGTTCAACCTGCCGATAACAATTTGCTACAAAAGACTTGAATGCATCTCCACTAGAGACTTTTTGGGACATCGCGCCTTGCCTCTCTCCAAGAAGGCCTGGCCCCTGAACTTTATGACCTATTGTGATTCTTGCCTTCCTGCCTTGCATTTTATCCGCATAGGATTAACTGTGTTGATTTCATAACCTGCCTATCTTTTCTCTCCCGTCCTATCCAATATTCGAGTGTCATCTAGGTTGAGGTATACACCTCTGTCTGAAAATAAGTGGTACCGGTAGAACCTAGAGTTGTCGATATCTTGCTAGGGGGATTGATCGTGTTCTACTCCGTAGAGTAATTGTGTTTGATTTGTTTGCCGTGATTTGCTTTAGTGTTTTCCATAGACGTTCTGTTATAAATAAATAACTTACTATCTTTACACTAAGCCTCGTTGCTGTACTCCACGTACTGACCAACTTTTCTTGAGAGAAGTCTGACTGCTCAGCCACAGCTACCAAGTGAATCTGTGTGGTGCGGACTGCTACCAAGTGGGTTCACCGCCAACGCCTGTAGTCCTAAATCTTTTGCAGTGGTCCCAGAGGGAACTGCACAGGTTTCCGCCTAACAGTCCTCACGCGCATAGCGGGCGCGATGGACCGCCAGTTCCCACCACCACCACCACAGGGACAGACAGCCACCTCATCATCTGCAAATTCAAGGCAGACAAGCCTCCTCCGCCGCTCCATGCGCACCACAAGGCGCACATCATCCTAACCTCCTAATGGTGGTGGTGGCAATGGGAAATAGGGACAGCAGGGTCTAGCTGGCACGTGTGCAGCAGGACACCAACATTGTGCAAGCCACACATGGGGTTGTTGTGGGGGGAGTGGGGAAAGGGTGGTGGGATAGTTGGGGACATGCACCTTTTCATCTCATTATTCCTTAATACACTGGTGACTATTTAAAACACAGGCTTGGACTTCGTCATTGTGTATGTGTACTTTATTGGTGACAGGGTCCATTGTGCGCTTCACCACAGACACCAGTGCACTAATACCCATATCCATCCTACAGAGTTAAACCATGTGTCTCAGAATATTTGGTTGATCAGATGCTGTCGCACATCGCGTCCCTCCTGGCCATCCCCTCTTGCATGATCTGCATCCCCTTCACCTCCGTCCTCATCACCATCATCATCATCCTCATCAGGTGCCTCCATTTCAACGTCAGGGGGCAGTGGCACATTCCGTCTGATACACATATTGTGCAGCATGACACATGCCATGGTGATCTTGGCCACCTTCTCATGGCCGTACAGGAGAGCCCCACCCGACCTGCTTATGCACCTGAACCGTGTCTTCAAAAGGCCAAATGTCTGCTCAATCACGACGCAGGTACGGGTATGTGCACGATTGTAGTCCTCTTCGTGCCTGTTCTGTGGGGTCCGTACAGGGGTAAGGAGCCACCTCTTCAGGGGATAGCCAGCATCACCTGTATGGGGGGGGAAGAATGGGGACCTGTTACTGTTCACCTCAAGAGCGGCCTGTACATATCACACAAATCGACCTTGTATTGTGATTGAAATCCACGATTACCAGCATGCATGCAGACGATCTGTGTGACTGCAATGTGCAAAGGTGAGCTCGACCCTGCAAGTGGACATGCCCGATTCATGCCTCCGACAGTAATTGACATGTCCTGAGTGAGGCCAGGTCTTAGGTGTCCCTGGGCCCAGGCAAATTTGGTACCACACTGCTAGTGTACTGCCATTCCGACATTGATGTTGCCATCCTGTGAAGCATCACTTCAGTGGTGCTAAAGGTGTGTGGTTCAATGCTATGGCTAGGGGTGATCCCTTTGCATGCATTCAAGGGCACATTGCTGTATTGATGTTGTGCTGCGCTAATTCTGTATTACTATCTTGACGCCATGTTGCTGATTTGTGTATTATATGGTGTGGCATAATGTGCAACGTGGATGGATGTGTAATAATTGGAATCCTGGATTGTTCTCAATGTTGTGCAGCTTCAAATTGCATGTGGGTTCTTCTCAAGTACATTGTGGCCTTCCCTGATGGACATTGGCGTACATCTGTATGTCCACTTGTCCTACGGACGGCAGTCAACACCCAGTTGGAGTATGTATCTCTCCCCCCCAATCACACCCAGTTGGAGTATGTATCCCCCCCCCAATCACACCCAGTTGGAGTATGTATCTCTCCCCCCAAAATCACACCCAGTTGGAGTATGTATCTCCCCCCTACCCCCAATCACACTGCCATGTGCTTGCCTTGCTACTCACCAAGTAGCCATGAACGTTGTCCGGCTTGTCGCTCCATGTAGCGTGGTATGGTTGAGTTCCGCAGGACCATAGAATCATGGGTTGATCCGGGATATCGGGCACAACAATGTGTGATTATCTTGTTTGCGTCACATACCATTTGGACATTGATGGAGTGGAATTGCTTTCTGTTTCGGTAGACTACTTCATTGTGATGTGGGACCACCAATTCCACATGGGTACAGTCGATGGCCCCGATGCAACTTGGGATGCCTGCCAGTGAATAGAAGCCGACTTTGGTGTTTGCAATCTCCTGGGCAGTCCGTGGCAGGAATATGTGTTCACGTGCATGCTTCAGGAGGGCATCGAGTACCTGGTTCAGCATGCGTGAGAATACTGGTTGTGAGATTCCATGCATCTGCCCCACTGTATGCAGGTAGGTGCCTGTGGCCAGGAAGTGGAGCAGTCACCACCTTCAGTAGAGGGGGAATGGCAGTTCTGATGTCTTTGAGGCTCACAATGTCATCATGTATCATGTCCACGATGCTGGTGATGGTATCCCGGTCCAGGGTGTGTATCTGCTCGTGGCTGCTTCTGTGGTATTACTAGGTGCCCTGGTGGTGCTTGCTGCCCCTGTGTTGCCCTCATCCTCCTCCTGCGTCTCCTCTGTGCTGCCTGTTGTTGCTGCTGCTGCACTGCAATCACGTCCTCCAGCCCATGTAATGCTGCTAGTATTAGAACCATCTTGGCCTGGGAAGGGGTGTGGTGTGCTCCTTTTGGGGCTTTACCATGCCACTATTAGCATGTCCGCATGGCTTGTGATGGTGTGCTATTAGCGCCATGCCGCTATTTACGGGATGAAGGGTCGCGCGCCCGCGAACTAGCCGCTATTAGCGGTAATCCGGGTCGTAATTGGCATGGGCATTTAACGATACCGGTATTCCCTTACCGGTAACGTTAATCCCTTACCGCACAACGTGTAATGAGGCCCCTAGTATTTATATTCAATCCTGCTATCCCCAGATGTTGGGCTTGTTCAAAGAGAATGCACGTGTTATGAAGGGGTTTCATTGCATGACTGGTTGGACTCAAAGGGATTAATTGATTCAGTTGTTTCTAATTCCTGACTGTGGGCCTCGCTTCCTGTGCAGACCAAGTCTACAGAAGTCCTGGTCAGAGTCTTGAATTCTAAGTACTGTTGCACATGGGCAGAAAAGCTGAACCTCCATGATGTGCGAGTACAGGGCCTGTCCAGCAGTCTGCTATACTAGATGTTTCTCCCACGACGCCTAGCACCACAGCACCTTTGCTTGGGTACGCATTAATGGTATGTGGATTGCATTCTGCACACAGGACCTACTCCTAAGGACCTGCATCTTCCCATATAAATGGAACAATGTGCACTGCTGTTATCACCATCTGTTAGAGAGGCACTGGAACCTACGTCACATGTGACAAGCCTTTGCACAGTTTTTCCTAGGTGTTGTGGGGGTATTTCCCACAACACCCACAAGCCCTTCCTCATAGGGCAGGTGGTGGCAGCCAGCCACACCAAGGTCATCCCTTATCACAAGCCATGCCTCATGGGGCAGTTGGCGGCAGCAGCCACACCATTGTCATCCCGTATCACAAGCCCTTCCTCATAGGGCAGGTGGCGGCAGCCACACCATGGTCCTCCCTTATCACAAGCCCTTCCTCATAGGGCAGGTGGCGGCAGCCACACCATGGTCCTCCCTTATCACAAGCCCTTCCTCATCGGGCAGGTGATGGCAGCCACACCATGGTCATCCCCTATCACAAGCCCTTCCTCATAGGGCAGGTGGCGGCAGCAGCCACACCATGGTCATCCCTTACCACAAGCCCTTCCTCATAGGGCAGGTGGCGGCAGCAGCCACACAATGGTCATCCTTTATCACAAGCCCTTCCTCATAGGGCAGGTGGTGGCAGCCAGCCACACCATGGTCATCCCTTTTCACAAGACATGCCTCATGGGGCAGGTGGCGGCAGCAGCCACACCATGGCCATCCCTTATCACAAGCCCTTCCTCATAGGGCAGGTGGTGGCAGCAGCCACACCATGGTCATCCCCTATCACAAGCCCTTCCTCATAGGGCAGGTGGCGGCAGCAGCCACACCATGGTCATCCCTTATCACAAGCCCTTCCTCATAGGGCAGGTGGCGGCAGCAGCCACACAATGGTCATCCTTTATCACAAGCCCTTCCTCATAGGGCAGGTGGTGGCAGCCAGCCACACCATGGTCATCCCTTTTCACAAGACATGCCTCATGGGGCAGGTGGCGGCAGCAGCCACACCATGGTCATCCCTTATCACAAGCCCTTCCTCATAGGGCAGGTGGTGGCAGCAGCCACACCATGGTCATCCCCTATCACAAGCCCTTCCTCATAGGGCAGGTGGCGGCAGCAGCCACACCATGGTCATCCCTTATCACAAGCCCTTCCTCATAGGGCAGGTGGCGGCAGCCAGCCACACCATGGTCATCCCGTATCACAAGCCCTTCCTCATAGGGCAGGTGGCGGCAGCCACACCATGGTCCTCCCTTATCACAAGCCCTTCCTCATAGGGCAGGTGATGGCAGCCACACCATGGTCATCCCCTATCACAAGCCCTTCCTCATAGGGCAGGTGGCGGCAGCAGCCACACCATGGTCATCCCTTATCACAAGCCCTTCCTCATAGGGCAGGTGGCGGCAGCAGCCACACAATGGTCATCCTTTATCACAAGCCCTTCCTCATAGGGCAGGTGGTGGCAGCCAGCCACACCATGGTCATCCCTTTTCACAAGACATGCCTCATGGGGCAGGTGGCGGCAGCAGCCACACCATGGTCATCCCTTATCACAAGCCCTTCCTCATAGGGCAGGTGGTGGCAGCAGCCACACCATGGTCATCCCCTATCACAAGCCCTTCCTCATAGGGCAGGTGGCGGCAGCAGCCACACCATGGTCATCCCTTATCACAAGCCCTTCCTCATAGGGCAGGTGGCGGCAGCCAGCCACACCATGGTCATCCCTTATCACAAGCCCTTCCTCATAGGGCAGGTGGCGGCAGCAGCCACACCATGGTCATCCCTTATCACAAGCCACGCCGCATGGGGCAGATGGTGGCAGCCACACCAAGGCCATCCCTTATCACAAGCCCTTCCTCATAGGGCAGGTGGCGGCAGCAGCCACACCATGGTCATCCTTTATCACAAGCCCTTCCTCATAGGGCAGGTGGTGGCAGCCAGCCACACCATGGTCATCCCTTTTCACAAGACATGCCTCATGGGGCAGGTGGCGGCAGCAGCCACACCATGCTCATCCCTTATCACAAGTCCTTCCTCATAGGGCAGGTGGCGGCAGCAGGCACACCACACCATGGTCATCCCTTATCACAAGCCCTTCCTCATAGGGCAGGTGGTGGCAGTCAGCCACACCATGGTCATCCCTCATCACAAAGCCCTTCCTTATAGGGCAGGTGGCGGCAGCAGCCACACCATGGTCATCCCTTATCACAAGCCCTTCCTCATAGGGCAGGTGGCGGCAGTCAGCCACACCATGGTCATCCCTTATCACAAGCCCTTCCTCATAGGTCAGGTGGCCGCAGCAGACACACCATGGTCATCCCTTATCACAAGTCCTTCCTCATAGGGCAGGTGGCGGCAGCCAGCCACACCATGGTCATCCCTTATCACAAGCCCTTCCCCATAGGGCAGGTGGCGGCAGCCAGCCACACCATGGTCATCCCTTATCACAAGCCATGCCTCATGGGGCAGGTGGCGGCAGCAGCCACACCATTGTCATCCCTTATCACAAGCCCTTCCTAATAGGGCAGGTGGCGGCAGCCAGCCACACCATGGTCATCCCTTATCACAAGCCCTTCCTCATAGGGCAGGTGCTGGCGGCCACACCATTGTCATCCCTTATCACAAGCCATGCCTCATGGGGCAGGTGGTGGTGGCAGCCACACCATGGTCATCCCTTATCGCAAGCCCTTCCTCATAAGGCAGGTGGCAGCAGCCACACCATGGTCACCCCTTATCACAAGCCCTTCCTCATAGGGCAGGTGGCGGCAGCCAGCCACGCCATGGTCATCCCTTATCACAAGCCATGCCTCATGGGGCAGGTGGTGGTAGCCACACCATGGCCATCCCTTATCACAAGCCCTTCCTCATAGGGCAGGTGGCGGCAGCCAGCCACACCATGGTCATCCCTTATCACAAGCCTTTCCTCATAGGGCAGGTGGCGGCGGCAGCCACACCATGGTCATCCCTTATCACAAGCCCTTCCTTATAGGGCAGGTGGCGGCAGCAGCCACACCATGGTCATCCCTTATCACAAGCCACGCCGCATGGAGCCGATGTGGCAGCCACACCATGGCCATCCCTTATCACAAGCCACACCGCATGGGGCAGATCGTGGCAGCCACACCATGGCCATCCCTTATACACCGCGGCGGTCAGGCAGGAGACACCTTCACATAATAATATGCTCTTGCTGGAGTAATATGTGAATAAGCAAACAAGTTCAAAATGGGGGACAATGATTACAGCAGGGAACTAGCGTGTGTGGCACTTTAGCCAAGAAGAGCATGTGGATGAAGCAACGTGCATTAGATTAAACAGATGACGTGTGATCTATTCACACACAATGTCGCATAAGACCAACACCAGATGGGTGTACACTACTAAATGTGTGCTTGTCCGAGATCAACCAACCAACCAACCAACCAACCAACCAACCAACCAACCAACCAACCAACCAACCAACCAACCAACCAACCAACCAACCAACCAACCAACCAACCAACCAACCTTAGTATTTGGTCAGCTTGAGGTGAGAGTCATAACTTGTATAGGACATCTCTGACCATCAAAGTGTGAATCCTTCGATGTTTGTTAAAATCACTCACTTGATACGATGAAGCGCATCTTCTTTGCCTCTCGGCTCTCTAATGTAAATCAGAATAATCCTGTAAAGGCTCCAAGAGGATGAACAGTGATCAGGCAATGCAGTAATTTCCTAAATCCCAGGGTAAACTGAAATACTGTTTGGTGTAATCGAAGCCAACTACATTTTTGTGTTTATATCTTTTAATCCTTAGTGGTTGGGTTCCAATAGGTTTAGACATATAGCACTCTTCTAATATTAAGTACAATTGTGCTATTTAAAATCTTAAAATGGTATATAAGGTTTGCTACCTGCCTTGGAGCATTTTTCATTTATCGTTTAAAGCACACACCTATCTCTAGAGAAGCAGAGAATGTACAAAGTGTGGGTCCTGTGAGTTGAGATCTGTGTGTGGGTCCTGTGAGTTGAGATCTGTGTGTGGGTCCTGTGAGCTGAGATCTGTGTGTGGGTCCTGTGAGCTGAGATCTGTGTGCGGGTCCTGTGAGTTGAGCTCTGTGTGTGGGTCCTGTGAGTTGAGATGTGTGTGTGGGTCCTGTGAGTTGAGATCTGTGTGTGGGTCCTGTGAGTTGAGATCTGTGTGCGGGTATATGTGTGGGTCCTGTGAGTTGAGATCTGTGTGTAGGTATGTGTGTGGGTCCTGTGAGTTGAGATCTGTGTGTGGGTATGCACACCACTGGGATTAGACAATGATCAGGTGTTGTTGAAATAGTCACTATGTGAGAGCTTTTGAAACTAGGTCAGCATTTTTTTCACCAGACACGTTTGAGAACACCATTATGTAATCACTGATGACCTCATTTCATGTGGGCAAACACGAATATATAACAAACAGCATTATTGAGGAAACAAGGACTGAATTGAGATTTAAAGAAAAAGCACCAGTGTCTTCCCACTGAGAATGGCACAGGCCAGACTACACTGCATTTAAATATGGACTTTAAATAGTCACTTTCCAAAAACTAGAGAATTGAAAATAAAACTGAAATCAAACTGAAATCAAGATGGCCACCCCAATATTTAAAATTAAAAAAATGCCTCTGTTCCAGGAAGCAGTTTACTTCAAAGCCAGAAAAAAGAAATTGATTTCACACACACATGGAGGTACTGCTAACAATGTATTTGTAATGTTAACACAGTGACATATTCGTTTGAAGGACAATTTTCTTTTAATCTCCATTTCATTCAGTTAATTAACATAATTGGGTAAGGAGTACATTCGCAATCTCAGCTTATCCAGGACCAATTTAATTTAGTAAAATGTTTTGCTCACTATTCCTTCTTGAATTTTCACGAGAACAGCTATGGAATCATTACGCCCCAACACTTTCATTTTAGACAGAAAAGCACAATTTCATTTCTAAATGTGCATGAATTGTATTACCTTACAACTCTGTGAATACTTCTGTTTGCCCTTTATAAAATGTCACCTTTTTTTAAATACATTTACATATAATTTAATGTAACGCTTCACATCTTTTTCAGGCCCTTCACACCAAACCAATTTCCTTTAAAACTGTGCTTTAACAGTGGACCTGCACCCTCCCTTATGTAAGTACCTCCCTATGCCGACCTTAGGCCAGGGAACTATATAGCAGGCTCGTACTGCCCTAAAGGGCAATAGGTCCATGGCTGAACCAAAAAGGCAAAATGCTTGCGTGTGCCATTTTTTTGGGCCAGTTTGGTGAATTACTTCACTATGCGGCTAGTAATTTTGACCAGTGTTGCTGAATACATTTTCTTTAAAATGCACAATTTGCATCACATTTTATCAAAAAAACCTCCCTCTTGGGTACTCTTCAAACAGTGTCACAAAAGGAATGAATTCCCATTTGCAACTGTGGGCCACTGTTTCGTTGGTGCCCAAGACAATTTGTTTGCCCCAGTCCAACCCTGCTATCTAGTAAACTTGTGTGCTCCAATATAGATAGACAATAGTGTAATACATTAGAGGGAGTCCCAAGGAGAAAAGTGGTCCACTAGAATTAGGCAATAGTATAATACACTAGAGCGGATCCCGAGGAGAAGAGTACTCCACTAGAGATAGGCAATAGTGTAATACACTAGCGGGGATCCTAAGGAGAAGAGTGTTCCACTAGAGAAAGGAAAGTGTAATACACTAGAGGGGGTCCCGAGGAAGCTGAAGTGATTTAAAATTTGCTGCAAAAGTGGAACACTTCAACATAGCAATTAAGCAAATTCCCCCATGTATCCAATGAGGGTCGATAGTTACTGATTCAACCACAGTCTTTAAGCGGTTTCAAAATGTTCGAGCCCATTAATTCAGGCAAAGTATTCCACAGGATGGGTATCTTCGGAATATTCCAGAAGGGATGCATTTCAAACAGCAGAGATTTAACCAATCATAATCAGCTACTATATGTGTGCCAAAGGAAACTGGGCGCAGCTGTGCAGGCAGGTTCTTCACAGTTTTAGTCGAAAGCCAAACTCCATCCCATTGAAGAAGCCGCTCCTCCTCTCTGAAGGTTCAATTGCAGAGGAGATTTCACTACCTACACGCCCTCTCTCTTGACGGATAAGATCATCCTGTGTAATGAAGTATTCCCCATATTAAGTACACTGAAATGGATACTGACATTTATGTTTGCTGTGGTGCCTAATGAGGTTACTGTTCCGACTGAAGCTTTTTCCACACTCAGTGCTCTCATGAGGTTTCGCACCTGTATGTGTTCTCTGGTGGGTAGCAAGATTTCTCCTATGAGCAAACCATTTCCCACATTCAGTGCACACATGAGGTTTCGCACCTGTATGTGTTCTCTGGTGCCCAGTTAGCACCCCCTTCCTAGCAAACCATTTCCCACATTCAGTGCACTCATAAGGTTTCTCACCTGTGTGTGTTCTCTGGTGGATAGCAAGATTTCCCTTCTTAGCAAACCCTTTCCCACATTCAGTGCACTCATGCAGTTTCTCACCTGTGTGTGTTCTCTGGTGGAGAGTAAGATCTCCCTTCTGAGCAAACCCTTTCCCACATTCAGTGCACTTGTGAGGTTTCTCACCTGTATGTGTTCTCTGGTGGAGAGTAAGATCTCCCTTCTGAGCAAACCCTTTCCCACATTCAGTGCACTCATGAGGTTTCTCACCTGTATGTGTTCTCTGGTGACGAGTAAGCGCTCCCTTCTCAGCAAACCCATTCCCACATTCAGTGCACTCATGAGGTTTCTCACCTGTATGTGTTCTCTGGTGGAGAGTAAGAGCTCCCTTCTGAGAAAACCCTTTCCCACATTCAGTGCACTCATGCAGCTTCACACCTGTATGCTTTCTCTGGTGGATAGCAAGCTTTCCCTTCGCTGCAAACGCTTTCCCACATTCACTGCACTTATGAGGTTTCTCGCCTGTATGTGTTCTCTGGTGGATAGCAAGATTTACCTTCCTAACAAACCCTTTCCCACATTCAGTGCACTTATGAGGTTTCTCACCTGTATGTGTTCTCAGGTGGAGAGTAAGAGCTCCCTTCTGAGCAAACCCTTTCCCACATTCAGTGCACTCATGAGGTTTCTCACCTGTATGTGTTCTCACGTGGCAAGTAAGATGATGCTTGACAGCAAACCCTTTCCCACATTCAGTGCACTCATGAGGTTTCTCACCTGTATGTGTTCTCTGGTGGATAGCAAGATTTCTCTTCTCAGCAAACTCTTTCCCACATTCACTGCACTCATAAGGTTTCTCGCCTGTATGTGTTCTCTTGTGGCGAGTAAGGACTCCCTTCTCAGCAAACCCTTTCCCACATTCAGAACACACATAAGGTTTTTCACCTGTATGTACTTGTTGGCAGATAAGTGCATCAGACAAATTGACATTATTCTCAAATGCAGTGCACTGATAAGGATTTTTACCCATGTCCTCATGTGGGCAATATGTTTTTTCTTGAGACAGCAACATTCTCCACATTCTGAACACGTGTACGGTTTTTCACTAGTGTATTTTCAAAGGTGCTTAATAGAAGGCCCCTTTCCACTGATCATTTCATCAAATTCAGGGCACAGTTGAGCTTCCTCACCTGAAAATTATTTTTTGGTTGATAAACAGGCGTTTTCCTTTGACTGAAGCTTTTAAAATATTCAGTGCAGGGATACTGTTAGCAATTTGAATTTACTGGTGTTTCCAAATAATCCTTTAAGCAAACTAGACTTGCATTCAGAATATATATAAACTAACACTCATATGTGTTCTCTCAAGAATAACAGGCAAAACAAAAGGCCTGCTCTTAATGCACATAACGCCCTGGAGCTATCATTCTCAAACCCTATTGCGTTAGTCTGTAATGCTGGTTTCAGGCTTTGCAAATCATTAGTCCACAGAACCTAACAGTCATTGTCGATTAATTCTTTGGGCCATTAATCACCTATTGAAGTAAAAAAAAAGAAGCACATTATTAGTTTCAAAACATTCCCAATCACAGGCATCACATGTAACATGCAGAATGGTTCTCAGTAATAGTGAAATGGTGCTCAGTAATAGTGATGTGCATTAGTTAATTGCTCACATCACATAGTAACAAGGCACCCTGATAGGTCAGCAGTTTTCCACCAATCAGACACGTTTGAGAACACTTATGTAATCACTGATGACCTCATTTCATGTGGGCAAACAGAAACATATAACAAACAGCAGTATTGAGGAAACAAGGACTGAAATGAGATTTAAAGAAAAAGCACCAGTGTCTTCCCACTGTGAGAATGGCACAGGCCAGACTAAATTGCATCTAAACATTGACTGTAAACCAGATAATCTCCTAACACATCCCCCCTTCCTTTAGAATTCACAGAAAGAACAAGCGTATGCTAGAGACCGATAGAATGAGGCACAGTGTATGGGAGACTCCCCCAAACTTCCCTCGATAGTCCCATTTGACTTTATAATTGTGTATACAAATGCCCTATGGCCATGTAATGAGGTTAATTGGCCCAAAGGGCACCACTTGTGTTTATGTTTATTTTATTTATATAGCGCTTTACGCCAAAGCGCTGTACATTATAACAACAATACAATAACAGTAGAAGCAGATACAAATATGAGTCAAACCATCAATACATCAACTAGAACTTGTATTGCCCTGTACAAAATACCACAGGGTAAGTTTCAGAAGGGGGACACCCACTATGTTTTATTGTTAATGAGCGTGTGCCAATGGTTCTGTCACGTGCATGTGTCCCATAGACCGATCCAGACCCCGTCTTTTTGTGGATTCTTATAATTGGACCCTAGGTTCAATCTCATCGTGCCCCTGCGCCCTCTGTGCTGTGCCAAAGAATAGGTTCAATCTCAGTGTGCCCCTGCGCCCTCTGTGCTGTGCCCACGAATAGGTTCAATCTCAGTGTGCCTCTGCGCCCTCTATGCTGTGACCAAGAATAGGTTCAATCTCAGCGTGCCCCTGCGCCCTCTGTGCTGTGACCAAGAATAGGTTCAATCTCAGCGTGCCCCTGCGCCCTCTGTGCTGTGCCAAAGAATAGGTTCAATCTCAGTGTGCCCCTGCGCCCTCTGTGCTGTGCCCACGAATAGGTTCAATCTCAGTGTGCCTCTGCGCCCTCTATGCTGTGACCAAGAATAGGTTCAATCTCAGCGTGCCCCTGCGCCCTCTCTGCTGTGACCAAGAATAGGTTCAATCTCAGCGTGCCCCTGCGCCCTCTGTGCTGTGCCAAAGAATAGGTTCAATCTCAGTGTGCCCCTGCGCCCTCTGTGCTGTGCCCACGAATAGGTTCAATCTCAGTGTGCCTCTGCGCCCTCTATGCTGTGACCAAGAATAGGTTCAATCTCAGCGTGCCCCTGCGCCCTCTGTGCTGTGACCAAGAATAGGTTCAATCTCAGCGTGCCCCTGCGCCCTCTGTGCTGTGACCAAGAATAGGTTCAATCTCAGCGTGCCCCTGCGCCCTCTGTGCTGTGACCAAGAATAGGTTCAATCTCAGCGTGCCCCTGCAAACTCAGTGCTGTCACCAAGAATGGGTTCAATCTCAGCGTGCCCCTGCGCCTCCTGTGCTGTGACCAAGAATAGGTTCTATCTCAGCGTGCCCCTGCACCCTCTGTGCTGTGCCCAAGAATAGGTTCAATCTCAGCGTGCCCCTGCGCCCTCTATGCTGTGACGAAGAATAGGTTCAATCTCAGCATGCCCCTGCGCCCTCTGTGCTGTGACCAAGAATAGGTTCAATCTCAGCGTGCCCCTGCGCCCTATGTGCTGTGACCAAGAATAGGTTCAATCTCAGCGTGCCCCTGCAAACGCCGTGCTGTCACCAAGAATAAGTTCAATCTCAGTGTGCCCCTTCGCCCTCTGTGCTGTGACAAAGAATAGGTTCAATCTTAGCGTGCCCTTCGCCTTCTGTGCTGTAATGAAGAATAGGTTCAATCTCAGTGTGCCCTTCATCCTCTATGCTGTGACGAATAGGTTAAATCTCAGCGTGCCCTTCATCCTCTGTGCTGTGACGAATAGGTTCAATCTCAGCGTGCCCCTGCGCCCTCTGTGCTGTGCCAAAGAATAGGTTCAATCTCAGTGTGCCCCTGCACCCTTTGTGCTGTGACGAAGAATAGGTTCAATCTCAGCGTGCCCCTGCGCCCTGCTTTCTGTGCTGTGACCAATAACTCTCTAAATGTTACCCCGAGAACTGCTTTTATCACAGCTCTCGTATCTAGTGGGGATGGCGCCCCATTATTGCCAATATCCAACAACTTGGAAGGGAAGACAATGCAGATCAACATGGGTTCAAAGCCCGGTCTCGTGTTTAGAGGCTGGACTCCAGCATGAAGTACGATATACAAACCCATTTTAATGTTCTTTTAATGTACTACCAAAATGAAAGAACGCTTTCTCACATACTCATTTCAACCAAAATTGAATCCATTACTTCCAACTTGCAATCTGTTACTTTAATATCTGTTAATTCTTATGGGGCTTAGGGATCCTCTGATTAGAAAGGAGACAAGTTGACATTTAATTTGATGCTTGTTTTGCAGAGGTCATTCTGCCAACTTGGATTTGCAATAGCCCCTCCTCTCCAGTTTCACCAGGTGTCTAAAGGGAAGCCGTCTTCAAGTCGTGATGTAATTACTGGAGCCTTCTCTGCAGGCACCGTCCAGCTCTGTGAGTAGAGCCCAATGAAAGCCTTACTACTCGCTAGACCAATGTGGCCTGTGGTGCCCTGAGAGCAACCTCATGCTCGAGGCTTGGGCAGTGGTGCCATGTTCACCTACTGAGGTTCACTTGCTAGTCCAGTGTGGGCAGTGGTGTCCTGAGAGCAATCCTATTCTCGAGGCTTGGGCAGTGGTGCCAAGTTCACCTACTGAGACTCGCTCGCTAGTCCAGTGTGGCCAGTGGTGCCAGAGAGTAATCTCATGCTTGAGGCTTGGGCAGTGTTGCCATGTTAACCTATTGACACATGCTCGTTAGTCCAATGTGGCCGGGGATGTCCTCAGAGCGTTCTCATGCTCGAGTCTTCGGCAGTGTTGAATGTTATTTGGTAATAGCTTCCCTCCCTCCACCCCACCTCAACCAGCAGAGATCTACATGACTCCAGGACTGAAAAGTGCATACCTGTTAGTTAAGTCCCTGAGCACCGCAAGCACAGTGGTGTGCTTTGAGATCATTTATATTGCAGGCTTTGCAGGAGAACCACATTAAATCACCGTGCTACAACAGTGCGCTTATTTTTATCCGCAGACCCGTGTTTGGCCCATATCTACCGAGTGCTCGTTCAACTTTCAAAAAAGCCCACCCTCATCCTCGGCAGCAGAGTGCCTCCAAGGATTACCATGGAGCCCGATCAACAAGGCTCTTGAATGGCCTGCCTTGTGTTATCTGGGCCTATCGGGAGTCAGATGGCGAAAGACCTGGCCCCCTGCATGAAGGGCCACAAAAAGGCCCCTGTCTGGGCCTGGCCAGAGCTGGAGGGAGAGCCCCCCCCACCTTCATGCTGCCATTCCTGCACCATTCCCCAGCCCACGCTGCATAATGAACAATCGTACTGTACACTGCTTTTCGGGACCATGAGAAATGTGCTACTACATTGTACTGGTAAGCACCGCGGCTCAACTACTCCTTGTCCACAAGCCTCTACCTGGTCGCCTGCTGAATCCTGTTCCCCCCCCCCCGCCTTGCCTTGCAGCCTGACCTCAACCCGTTTCTTCTTCCCACTTTATGTGTGTATCTGCTGTAAATATCACATACAGCTTGCTTCCTGTTACGTCCTCTCTAAGAGCGCCTTTAAGATGTCTATCCTCTTTTTTTGTGCGTGTTGGCAATTTTGAATCTAGCTGTGCTTTCATATTCTGTGCACCGATTGTCTTCCTTTGTACAACCCCTCCTCTGTGCATGCCTGGCTGATAGGCCACTTGGTGAATTCCTGTGCACTGTGCAGCTCCCCTGCACATCTCTCTCCTCCCCTCTACTCCCATGGCATTCTCCATCTCTCCGAACTGCTATTCTAACACTTATCCTACCTCTCTCACAAAGTCTGGAAGAGGAAAGCTGAAAAACACTCTCCTGAACTGTAACCCAGGCCTACCCATTCATGCCACTTCCAGACAGACCATCATGCCCATCCTCTTGCCTGTCCCCTCTCCTGACCCATCACCATCTGGTCTCCAACGCTTTCTCCTTTTGCCTCCTCACCCATTAATGGTGGCACTAGGTGAGAAGTACTCCTTGCATACTTCTCATCCTCTATATATGTCAGCTCAGAAGAAAAAGTCCAGAGGATTTTGATTTATAAACTAAGTATCAAAAAGATAAGGTTCCCAACCCATCAAAAAAGTCACGTCAAAAGTCACTGATCAGAAAGTCAGACTTGGTGAAGGTTAAATGTCCTTGTCAGGGAATGTGGTGTCTGAAGAATAACCAGAGGAAACCCCATACATTCAACAGGTGAGATTAGTTCATCAATTATCAATATTTGGGGACTCCTCTGTGGACTTCACAAAAGTGTTGTTTACTAATCCAGCACTTACTTAGGGCTGGAGGAAGATTATCTGTAAGGAGCCCCAACTCACTCAGCAAACACAGCATCACACATAAACGCGGACACAGGGGCAAGGGAACCCTGCTTAAGCTATTTATGTATCTCTTTTTTTGTGTAAGAAGGTGGTGGTGAATGGCCAACACAGCATTCCCGTTCAGCTTAAGCCTTAATAATGACATAGAATAAAAAGAAATAAAAAAAAAAAATCAATTGTTGAATTCCATAGATACATAGCTAAAAGATATAAAAGTTTAAATAATCTGAAACAATCAGAAAAAGAATCAGAGAATTGAGTTTAAAGATGTCATTTGTGATGGCCATGCAGCCGCTACATCTTTCATAGTTACAGTCAGGCGTGTTCCACTTGTAGTATTTTTCAACGGTCTGTAAGCTTCATGAATAGTTCTTTTTTTCCTCAATAAACAACGGTTTTAAGAGAAGTAAAGTGTGACTACTGTGGCAGGCAATGCGGAAGCATGAGGAGCACTCCAAGAACCACTAGTCAGCATTCTAGTGGTTCCTGAAATCGGTAGTTCAGTCCTCCATGAGGAGGCACAAGCAAGTCGGCGGAGCGGCGTAGAGAATCAAGGCATAGCGGGTTGTGAGACGAGAAGGTGAAGCGTCTCCCCAGCGTCCGAAGCAGAACAACTCTTCTCCCTAGTGGAAAGCTGCCGATTTACCTGATGGTGGAAGAGGGACCGCACGGTCTCAGAATAGAGAATAATGATCCAAATAAGAACAGTGGAGATCACCTGGAAAGAAGGGCTAAGAAAATAGCCCAGGAGAAAGCCTGTGGGAACGTGATATGTGAAGCAGTATGTGTCTCAGACCCGCACCCACAAGAAGGAAAGCTTATCAGTTATCTTCACAATCGCAGTACCTGGCAGAGAAACCTATGGGTCTGGGAGCCACACCCACAAGACTGGAAGCCAGATCTATATTAGGGAAAGAGTACAAATCATAGAAAGAGGCCAGGGGAAGGGAGTATTGCCCCTTGGTATTCAGCCACTCAAATAACTTATTTGCATAAAAACCTGGAAGTACACATCAAACTCAAATTTTTATTTCTGCAAAAGGCGCAGAAAAAAATAAAAGGAAATGCAGACAAATACTGATAAGGGGCGTGGTTAAGAAGCCATGAAGTAGGACGTGATTCCTGAGGAGCTCCTGCAGATCCTGGAATGATCCTTGTAGAAGTCACTCTGAATGAAGCCTACGACTGACCAAACTAAGCATACGGACATGGGACACTGCGCTGCAGACCAGGAGTGCAAGTTGTGACAGATCGCCACCTTGGTTCATGTACAGCGAGTCTCCGAAGATTGCAGCTTCTCACGAGCGAAAATACAAGATGGCGGCTCGTGACAGACAAAAGGAACCGAGTGAGGAGATAAGCGGCGGCAGAGAAACTGTTGCTTCTAGACATGCTAGCAGCGGACTGAGGTTAAAAAAGGAAACCGGAACTAGATTGGAAGGGAAGGGAAGGGAACCTGGATTGTGCACACCTTGATGTACGGCTGGAGTCTGGTGGTAAAACAAATGACGAGGTAGCCTTCATAACGGCTGGTGGGAGTGCACAAGTGGAGGTGTGCAGATAGATCCAGACACAGAGGGATCTGCCCAGGAGGGTGTGTGAACATGTCGGATTCCCTTTATCCCTGCTGTAGTGCGGTAGGGAAAGCAAAGGAGCTGGTGGCAATGGGTCAATGTCACGCGACTGTGCAGAGCTGCGGTATGCCCGTTAACTAGGGTATATACGGTAACAACAGAAGCAGCTGTAACACCTGAAAGGTGCAGCGGCAGGCCAAACGACAATCGTTTAAGCACGGAGATGCATTGTTGCTGTTACTGACCACCGTGGCAGCGTAATCCTGGAAAGGGTCGTTGAACAAAATGGCGGCTGGGTTTATGTTATGAAGGCAGTGCTGTGACAGTAATAGAGAGGCACACAGAAGCCTACAACGGGAAAGCGGACCGATAGGAGTGCTGGCAGTGCAGGGTTATAGCCAGTGTATAGCCACAATGCACTGGGGTTTATAGGGCAAGGGCATTGCGATGCAACATGAAATGACAGATTAATTGAGGATCATTAAGATGCTGTGAGTGCCCCAGCTGCTAACACAGGTGAAATACTGTGCACCTATGAATTGAGACCACATCATTGAAATGGGACACTGAGCTGTCTTAGCTGCGGTCCCAGACCTGCTAGGTAACAGCCCTCACACGTTCTGGCTGTAGCAGGTGGCCCCCACAGAACAGGGGTGCAGGAGAGTGACTGAGAATTTTATGAGGACACTGCACTTTTACTCTCAGCGCCACGGCACGTGCAGCATGTTGTAGTCGGCTCAGGCGATAACGGAAGTCTGCCCCCGCTGGGGCTGAAAAACCACAAGTGGTGGGGCTCACCCACGAATTCTAGCTGCAGTGCCATGCCCAACAAATCTCCAAGACTGAAGGGTAAGCAGCCTACGCTAGACGAATATGCCAGGACACCGCCCAACCCGGAAGGGGCCAGGAGCAAGGACAGGACCCCCGCTGGGAGCGTGGCCGCCATGGGCACAAACCAGGAGGTCCTTGCCGCAATCGCTGACCTGAAGGTGGCTTGGGAGACCAAGCTTGAACTGGCCGTGACTGAATTGAAAACAGCGCTGGAGCTCAAAGTTGGAGCGGTGCAAGAGGAGGTGAATCTTCTCCGGCAAGATGTCAGGTCACTGGCGGAGCGCACTGAGAACCTTGAGAAAGAGGTGGTTCCAAACACAGCGGACTGTGCTTCACACAAACCGGAACTTCAGGCCCTAGTGCAGCGCGTGGGCAACCTAGAGAATAGGGCGGAGGAGGCGGAAGGACGTGCCCGGAGGAATAATATCCGCATCGTTGGCTTGCCGGAGGGAACAGAGGGTCCCAACCCCACAGAGTTTGTTGAATCTATGCTGCTGCAGGAGATAACCGGAGGAGTCTTGTCCCAGGGGTTCGTGGTGGAATGGGCACATAGCGCTCCAACGAGGAATCTGCTGCCGGGCAACCCACCTAGGCAGGTGATTGCTAAGATCCTGAACTATCGGGATCGAGAAAGAATCCTTGAACACTTCCGTAAGGGCGGAACAATACAAAGAGGGACAGCAAATATAACTGCCTACCCGGATTATACCCTGATGGTGCAACGGAGCCGTATGAACTTTGGGACTGTCAAGAGAAGACTGCGAGAAGCGGGCCACAAGTACATGTTGCTCTACCCGGCGAAACTAAAAGTTTTACATAAAAGCAGAACCTTGTTTTTCGACACTCCGAAAGAAGCTATGAGGTGGCTCGATATGCAAAGCTGCCTCCAGGAGTCGAGCATCCAGATGGGAGAAGGCGAAGGAAGAGATAAGTAATGCGCAGGGGAGGGGCACCTGAAGGTGTCGTGGCTTAAGACTATGGGACTTGATTATAGTAACTGATGCAGCGTATGGGCTGGCATGAACAGGTTGGAAAGGAACATGATCCGCGAGCACTGTGACTATTGCTTAGTTAGGGAGCCTCGCAGAGCTAGTCCTTATACCCCCATTTAGAGTTTAGTTAGGTCACTGATAGTGCAGTGACACCCTGCTGGGGTCCTGACCTGGGTGTTCCACGGTCGGACCAAACGCTGGGGAGCCTGAAATCCAGGGATGGAGCTGGGCACCTGTTGGGGTTGGGGTAGGGTGGAATGGGGGGAGGGAAGGGGTAGGGTGGAATGGGGGGAGGGAAGGGGTTGTGTGCAGTGGTGTGTTGTAGTTGGGGAGAGTGTACAGTTGGGGTAGGAGCCTACACCACGGGACAAAAGATATGAACCATGGGAGACCTTAAGATAGTTACTTGGAATGTCAGGGGGCTCAACAGTTATGATCTACCTACACAGATAGAAAGTGGACATAGCCTTGTTAAAAGAAACTCATTTAAACACAGGAAAAATTGGAAATGATACAGAAGAAGTGGGTGATTACATGGGTGGCCCCACATGTCCCGTTCCAGTTGGTGCATTCTGCAGCGGAGTCAGACAGCAGAATGGTGGCTATGAAAGGGCTGGTGGAAAATAGAGAGATATGTATTGTAAATACGTATGCCCCGAATCAGGACACGGCTGCGTACTTTAGAACCCTGTATGGTAAACTTAGTGGTAGTGTGGAGGGGGCTGTGCTGTGGGGGGGGGGGTGATTTCAACTGCGTGTTAAACCCAAACATGGATAGATCAGACGCTAAGGTAGACAGACCCACTCCGGCTGCAAAGGCATTGCAGTCATTATTGGCAGATTTTGGGCTGGACGATGCATGGAGGTTACACCATCCGCAGGATAGACAATATTCACACTATGCGGCCCCTCAGGGCCTATAGACTAGACTATGTGTTTGTCACGCATGAACTAATGACTGAAATAACACAAGCAGAATACAAAGCAAGGGTCCTCTCAGACCACTCGCCATTGATGTTAGTGTGGCAGTACCGACCCCGAGGGGAAGGATACCCACATGGCGCTTGCGTGCAGAGGCGCTGTAAGACAACGTATTCAGGGAGGATATGTGAGAGGTAATACATTATTTTGAGATAAACACTGGCAGTGTTAAGACAGCGGGCACACTGTGGGAAGCCTTCAAGGTGGTGGTGAGGGGGATTGCCATAGCCAAGTCTAGGAGACTGCAGGATGGGATCCTGACCGAGTTGCAGGAAACCGAAAAGGAGCTAGAAAGGGCGTCAGAAAGGGGCAGTGATACTAAGGAAGACACGGAAAGAGTACTCGGCCTGCAACAGAAATGTGCAGTATACTGAGATAGATTATGCAACCTCAATTATAAAACGTATATAGAGAGACAACATGCAGAAGGGGACAAACCAGGGAGAGTCCTGGCATGGCTATATAAAAATGAGACCCCTAGGCCCCCAATTAGAACAATAGTGAAAGAAGATGGGAGCATAGCAGACACACAAGAGGGAGTTAATCAGGAATTTGTAGAGTATTATAGACGCCTGTATGGGGATGAGACAGGAAGCAACAGTGAGGAGATAAGGGTTACATTGGAAGATACTGGACTACCCCAGATCAGTGCAGAGGAGAGGGAGGAGCTAGATGCCCCGATCACTCTGGAGGAACTAGAAGAGGTAGTGAGGCAGCTGCCCACGTGCAAAACCCCAGGAACTGATGGACTCCCAAGCGAATTCTATAAAGCATAGGTACTCCCCCCCCGCTGCTGGAGATGCTTAACAAAGCATATGAAGCTGGACAATTACCGGAATCCTTACGTGAAGCGGTCATTATACCACTTCCCAAACCCAATAAGCCTGATAGTGACTGTGGGTCTTACAGACCCTTGTCGATGTTAAACCAAGACAGCAAGATTCTAACAGCGGTCCTGGCAAATAGACTGAAGAAAGTCATCAATAAGTTAATACATCCCGATCAGACAGGATATGTCCCGAATAGGAACATCTCAAATAACGTTAGGCGACTCCACCGAGTCATTGAACATGCTAATGGGGATGCAGGTGAGATGGCGATAGTATCATTAGATGCAATCAAGGCATTTGACTCAGTCAAATGGCCCTGATTAACGGCGGCTCTAACCATTTATGGCATGGGACCAGGATATCTCAAATGGGTCAAACTGTTATACAGCGCGCCACTAGCTAGAGTGAAAACAGGAGCTGTAGTTTCTGAAAGATGGCAACTCAGTAGAGGTACTAGACAGGGATGCCCATGGACCCCCATGCTGTATATTTTAGCCTTAGAACCCCTGGTGATTTATTTAAGGCAGCAATATGATGCAATAGGTATTGTCGTAGGGGGAGACACAACATTTAATTTCATTGTATGCAGATGACATGTTACTGTATTTGCGCTACCCAGAAGAGAACCTCCAATATATATTAGAAGAGATGAAGAGGTTTGCAGAACTATCAGGCATAGCTGTGAACCCCAGTAAGTCCTGTATGTTCCCGTTGGGTAGATATAGAGGGCTCCCGTTAGAGCATTTGCCGGTCCTACAGATACCGTGGGAGGTTACCACATTCAGATATCTTGGGGTAGACATATATCATACGGTAGAAGCTGAACATAGGCATAACACGGAGAGAACAGTTAAGATACTGGAGAGTAGCATGAAGTTTTGGGTGAAGCTCCCCTTTGCAATGATGGGACGAGGGACGATGCTTAAGATAGCGGCGCTGCCCAGATTGTTGCACTGCTTCGCGAACATCCCATACTCAATACCCAGGAAATTCTTTGCTAAGCTGGACGGCATATGCAAGGAATTCTTATGGCATGGGATGAGGAACAGGGTAGCCCTGTGGAAATTACAAAATCCATACGAGAAAGGAGGTATTAAATTACCAAACTGGGAAATCTATTATGTAGCAAGCCAATTACAATACGCAGCCAAATGGCTCTCTGATGAACCTACCTTAGAACAAAGGCTGTTTCAGAGGGACTGTGCCCCATACTTTCTACAAGAGATGATATGGTTGCCTAAATCGGAGTTGGAAGGCCGCCCGGGGATGATGGGCCTTGGGTGGGGGATGTGGCGAAGAGCGTGCCGATTAATGGAAAAGCCATCCCTGTGCTCCTCACAGATCCCATTGGTCACAGTGGTGGGGAGAGAAAAGCAACTGAGGTTAATGATTAGGAAGCACTGGGAACCGGTTGGGATAGCAACGATGGGGGTGTGTGGCAGGAAGGGAAGATACTGGAATTTGGGGAGCTGGTGGAACTAATGGGGTTGGGTGTGGGGCAATATATTACGTATTATATTACGTATCACAGGGTGGTGCAACGCATTAAAGATACCTGGCCTGAAGTGGTACTGGCGGGGGAACCGGACGCCACCATTGATACGATATATGACATAGCAGAAGGGGGACATGAAAGATCTAGGTTATATCAAATGATAATGTCCCAAGCGGGCAAGGAGGTGGTGTAACTTACACTGGAGTGCGAAGAAGAAGTAGGGGCCCCGATGAGCGATGGGATGTGGGAGAGAGCACAAGAATATCATAAAAAAGTATCGAGAAATGCTAGGTTACAGCAGATACAGTTGTATATAACTCACAGGGCATAACTGACACCTCAAAAGATAGCTAAATTTAAAAACGCCGGACGTCCGGTGTGCCCTAAATGTAATGAAGAAAATGCGGGAATGGTGCATATGTTTTGGGCATGCCCATTGATAGAGAGATATTGGGTACAAATAGCACAGAAAATGGAAGACAAAGGGATCCACATGAAGGTGGATACTGCATGGGCTTGTTTGATAGGAGGGTTTCCCAGACCATGTAAGCTTAAACATGTAAGCAAACTGAAAGATTTAGCGTATGTCCTAGCGAAGAGAAGGATCGCGATGGGTCGGAAGGCATGTCATAAACCCAAAATGGAAACATGGTGGAGGGATCTGCAGAGGTGGGCGGAGGCGGAAACAGTGGTATGGCAGGAGGCGTGTAAATGAGAGATAGAAGAAGAAGCCGGAACCCTATCGGGTTGGAGGCAACTGATTGCTGAGTTATTTGGGCCTTCGCATGATGGACCAAAGGATGGAGACCCAATGAGTTCTGTCAAAGAGGAATCCCCACGCAAGAGGTAGAGAATGGAAATGAGGGGGAGTAGGCTGGGGAGGTGGGAGGGGAGGGGAGATACAGTGGGCCGGAATACAGCATTGATGTTTATTTGTGATTGACATTATGCATCCACTGTAAATTTGGTTTGAGCTGTTATTTTTTGAATAAAATTAATAATAAAAAAAAATACTGATAACATAATAAAAACTTAATAAAACAGACTAAAATTGGTATTCCAGTTTCTAAAACTCCTTTCCCGATGCTTCTATAAAAGGGAATGAAATGCACACCCACAATCCAACAGCATTTCATCGATACAGACAGAGAACATTGGGAACAGAGGTTTACAATTATACGACAAAAAAAAGATACAAGGTGAGCAGCCTCGCAAAGTTGTCATCGTCTTGACAATCATCCCATATGTGGGCGCAGACTTCATAAGATCCTATACCTTTCTGCACCACACTCTCAGGGGCCACCTGTTTTAGAGCCCCTATTCTCTGTATCCAGGCTGTAAATACAGCGTGGGGCACCAGAGAATACCTAAGAAAATTCATAGCATCACATGTAGTACAAATCCTGCCGCTCTTATGCTCGGTCTCAAATATATGTGTCATATGCAGAACAGAAAGGCTACAAGGGAAGGAGTCACATATCCCACCCCTCTCCCCCGCCCCTCCTCATATGCAGAACAGAAAGGCTACAAGGGAAGGAGCCGTGTATCCCACCCCTCACCTCCCGCCCCTCCTCATATGCAGAGCAGAAAGGCTACAAGGGAAGGAGCCGTGTATCCCACCCCTCTCCCCCCGCCCCTCCTCATGCAGAACAGAAAGGCTACAAGGGAAGGAGCCGTGTATCCCACCCCTCACCTCCCGCCCCTCCTCATATGCAGAGCAGAAAGGCTACAAGGGAAGGAGCCGTGTATCCCACCCCTCTCCCCCCGCCCCTCCTCATGCAGAACAGAAAGGCTACAAGGGAAAGAGCCGTGTATCCCACCCGTCACCCCCGCCCCTCCTCATATGCACAGCAGAAAGGCTACAAGGAAAGGAGCCGTGTATCCCCACCCCTCACCCCCGCCCCTCCTCATATGCAGAGCAGAAAAGCTACACAGGAAGGAGCCATGTATCCAACCCCCCCTCCCCTCCTCATATGCAGAGCAGAAAGGCTACAAGGGAAGGAGCCATGTATCCCACCCCTCACCTCCTCATATGCAGAGAAGAAAGGCTACAAGGGAAGGAGCCGTGTATCCCACCCCTCACCCCTGCCCCTCCTCATATGCAGAGCAGAAAGGCTACAAGGGAAGGAGCCATGTATCCCTCCTCATATGCAGAGCAGAAAGGCTACAAGGGAAGGAGCCGTGTATCCCACCCCTCACCTCCCTCCTCACATGCAGAGCAGAAAGGCTACAAGGGAAGGAGATGTGTATCCCACCCCTCACCCCCCGCCCCTCCTAATATGCAGAGCAGAAAGGCTACAAGGGAAGGAGCCACATATCCCACCCCTCACCCCCCCACTCATATGCAGAGCAGAAAGGCTATAGGGAAGGAGCCGTGTATCCCACCCCTCACCTCCCTCCTCATATGCAGAGCAGAAAGGCTACATGGGAAGGAGCAGTGTATCCCACCCCTCACCCCCGCCCCTCCTCATATGCAGAGCAGAAAGGCTACAAGGGAAGGAGCCATGTATCCCGCCCCTCCTCATATGCAGAGCAGAAAGGCTACAAGGGAAGGAGCCGTGTATCCCACCCCTCTCCCCCCGCACCTCCTCATGCAGAACAGAAAGGCTACAAGGGAAAGAGCCGTGTATCCCACCCGTCACCCCCGCCCCTCCTAATATGCAAAGCAGAAAGGCTACAAGGGAAGGAGCCGTGTATCCCCACCCCTCTCCCCCCACCCCTCCTCATGCAGAACAGAAAGGCTACAAGGGAAGGAGTCACATATCCCACCCCTCTCCCCCCGCCCCTCCTAATATGCAGAGCAGAAAGGCTACAAGGGAAGGAGCCGTGTATCCCACCCCTCACCCCCTCCCCTCCTCATATGCAGAGCAGAAAGGCTACAAGGGAAGGAGCCGTGTATCCCACCCCTCACCCCCGCCCCTCCTCATATGCAGAGCAGAAAGGCTACAAGGGAAGGAGTCACATATCCCACCCCTCTCCCCCCGCCCCTCCTCATGCAGAACAGAAAGGCTACAAGGGAAGGAGCCGTGTATCCCACCCCTCTCCCCCCCGCCCCTCCTCTTATGCAGAGCAGAAAGGCTACAAGGGAAGGAGCCGTGTATCCCACCCCTCACCCCTCCCCTCCTCATTTGCAGAGAAGAAAGACTACAAGGGACGGAGTTGTGTATCCCACCCCTCACCCCTCCTCATATGCAGAGCAGAAAAACTACAAGGGAAGGAGCCGTGTATCCCACCCCTCTACCCCGCCCCTCCTCATATGCAGAGCAGAAAGGCTACAAGGGAAAGAGCCGTGTATCCCACCCCTCACCCCCCGCTCCTCATATGCAGAGCAGAAAGGCTACAAGGGAAGGAGCCGTGTATCCCACCCCTCACCCCCCCTCATATGCAGAACAGAAAGGCTACAAGGGAAGGAGCCCTGTATCCCACCCCTCTGCCCCCGCCCCTCCTCATGCAGAACAGAAAGGCTACAAGGGAAGGAGCCGTGTATCCCACCCCTCTCCCCCCGCCCCTCCTCTTATGAAGAGCAGAAAGGCTACAAGGGAAGGAGCCGTGTATCCCACCCCTCACCCCTCCCCTCCTCATTTGCAGAGAAGAAAGACTACAAGGGACGGAGTTGTGTATCCCACCCCTCACCCCTCCTCATATGCAGAGCAGAAAAACTACAAGGGAAGGAGCCGTGTATCCCACCCCTCAACCCCGCCCCTCCTCATATGCAGAGCAGAAAGGCTACAAGGGAAAGAGCTGTGTATCCCACCCCTCACCCCCCGCTCCTCATATGCAGAGCCGAAAGGCTACAAGGGAAGGAACCATGTATCCCACCCCTCACCCCCGCCCCTCCTCATATGCAGAGCAGAAAGGCTACAAGGGAAGGAGCCATGTATCCCGCCTCTCCTCATATGCAGAGCAGAAAGGCTACAAGGGAAGGAGCCGTGTATCCCACCCCTCTCCCCCCGCCCCTCCTCATGCAGAACAGAAAGGCTACAAGGGAAAGAGCCGTGTATCCCACCCGTCACCCCCGCCCCTCCTCATATGCAGAGCAGAAAGGCTACAAGGGAAGGAGTCACATATCCCACCCCTCTCCTCCCGCCCCTCCTCATGCAGAACAGAAAGGCTGCAAGGGAAGGAGCCGTGTATCCCACCCCTCTCCCCCCGCCCCTCCTCATGCAGAACAGAAAGGCTACAAGGGAAGGAGCCGTGTATCCCACCCCTCACCCCCGCCCCCCTCATATGCAGAGCAGAAAGGCTACAAGGGAAGGAGCCGTGTACCCCACCCCTCACCCCCCGCCCCTCCTCATATGCACAGCAGAAAGGCTGCAAGGGAAGGAGCCGTGTAGCCCACCCCTCACCCCCCGCCCCTCCTCATATGCAGAGCAGAAAGGCTACAAGGGAAGGAGCCGTGTAACCCACCCCTCACCCCCTCCCCTCCTCATTTGCAGAGAAGAAAGACTACAAGGGACAAGGTTGTGTATCCCACCCCTCACCCCTCCTCATATGCAGAGCAGAAAGGCTACAAGGGAAGGAGCAGTGTATCCCACCCCTCCCCCGCCCCTCATATGCAGAGCAGAAAGGCTACAAGGGAAGGAGCCGTGTATCCCACCCCTCACCCCCGCCCCTCCTCATATGCAGAGCAGAAAGGCTACAAGGGAAGGAGCCGTGTATCCCACCCCTCACCCCCGCCCCTCCTCATATGCAGAGCAGAAAGGCTACAAGGGAAGGAGCCGTGTATCCCAGCCCCTCCTCATATGCAGAGCAGAAAGGCTACAAGGGGAGGAGCCGTGTATCCCACCCCTCACCCCGCCGCTCCTCCTATGCAGAGCAGAAAGGGTACAAGGGAAGGAGTCACATATCCCACCCCTCTCCCCCCGCCCCTCCTCATATGCAGAGCAGAAAGGCTACAAGGGAAGGAGCGGTGTATCCCACCCCTCACCCCCGCCCCTCCTCATATGCAGAGCAGAAAGGCTACAAGGGAAGGAGCCGTGTATCCCACCCCCCTCCCCTCCTCATATGCAGAGCAGAAAGGCTACAAGGAAGGAGCTGTGTATCCCACCCCTCACCCCTGCCCCTTCCTCATATGCAGAGAAGAAAGGCTACAAGGGAAAGAGCCGTGTATCCCCCCCCTCACCCCCCGCCCCTCCTCATATGCAGAGCAGAAAGGCTACAAGGGAAGGAGTCACATATCCCACCCCTCTCCCCCCGCCCCTCCTCATATGCAGAGCAGAAAGGCTACAAGGGAAGGAGCCGTGTATCCCACCCCTCTCCCCCGCCCCTCCTCATATGCAGAGCAGAAAGGCTACAAGGGAAGGAGTCACATATCCCACCCCTCTCCCCCCGCCCCTCCTCATATGCAGAGCAGAAAGGCTACAAGGGAAGGAGCCGTGTATCCCCACCCCTCACCCCCGCCCCTCCTCATATGCAGAGCAGAAAGGGTACAAGGGAAGGAGTCACATATCCCACCCCTCTCCCCCCGCCCCTCCTCATATGCACAGCAGAAAGGCTACAAGGGAAGGAGCTGTGTATCTCACCCCTCACCTCCGCCCCTCTTGATATGCAGAGCAGAAAGGCTACAAGGGAAGGAGCCGTGTATCCCACCCCTCTCCCCCGCCCCTCCTCATATGCAGAGCAGAAAGGCTACAAGGGAAGGAGTCACATACCCCACCCCTCTCACCCCGCCCCTCCTCATATGCAGAGCAGAAAGGCTACAAGGGAAGGAGCCGTGTATCCCACCCCTCACCCCCGCCCCTTCTCATATGCAGAGCAGAAAGGGTACAAGGGAAGGAGTCACATATCTCACCCCTCTCCCCCCGCCCCTCCTCATATGCACAGCAGAAAGGCTATAAGGGAAGGAGCTGTGTATCTCACCCCTCACCCCCGCCCCTCTTGATATGCAGAGCAGAAAGGCTACAAGGGAAGGAGCCGTGTATCCCACCCCTCTCCCCCGCCCCTCCTCATATGCAGAGCAGAAAGGCTACAAGGGAAGGAGTCACATATCCCACCCGTCTCCCCCGCCCCTCCTCATATGCAGAACAGAAAGGCTACAAGGGAAAGAGCCGTGTATCCCCCCCTCACCCCCCGCCCCTCCTCATATGCACAGCAGAAAGGCTACAAGGGAAGGAGTCACATATCCCCACCCCTCTCCCCCCGCCCCTCCTCATATGCAGAGCAGAAAGGCTACAAGGGAAGGAGCCGTGTATCCCACCCCTCACCCCGCCCCTCCTCATATGCAGAGCAGAAAGGGTACAAGGGAAGGAGTCACATATCCCACCCCTCTCCCCCCGCCCCTCCTCATATGCACAGCAGAAAGGCTACAAGGGAAGGAGTCACATATCCCACCCCTCTCCCCCCGCCCCTCCTCATATGCAGAGCAGAAAGGCTACAAGGGAAGGAGTCACATATCCCACCCCTCTCCCCCCGCCCCTCCTCATATGCAGAGCAGAAAGGCTACAAGGGAAGGAGCCGTGTATCCCCACCCCTCTCCCCCGCCCCTCCTCATGCAGAGCAGAAAGGCTACAAGGGAAGGAGTCACATATCCCACCCCTCTCCCCCCGCCCCTCCTCATATGCAGAGCAGAAAGGCTACAAGGGAAGGAGCTGTGTATCTCACCCCTCACCTCCGCCCCTCTTGATATGCAGAGCAGAAAGGCTACAAGGGAAGGAGCTGTGTATCCCACCCCTCTCCCCTGCCCCTCCTCATATGCACAGCAGAAAGGCTACAAGGGAAGGAGTCACATATCCCACCCCTCTCCCCCCGCCCCTCCTCATATGCAGAGCAGAAAGGCTACAAGGGAAGGAGCCGTGTATCCCACCCCTCACCCCCGCCCCTCCTCATATGCAGAGCAGAAAGGGTACAAGGGAAGGAGTCACATATCCCACCCCTCTCCCCCCGCCCCTCCTCATATGCACAGCAGAAAGGCTACAAGGGAAGGAGTCACATATTCCACACCTCTCCCCCCGCCCCTCCTCATATGCAGAGCAGAAAGGCTACAAGGGAAGGAGTCACATATCCCACCCCTCTCCCCCCGCCCCTCCCCATATGCAGAACAGAAAGGCTAAAAGGGAAGGAGCCGTGTATCCCACCCCTCACCCCCGCCCCTCCTCATATGCAGAGCAGAAAGGCTACAAGGGAAAGAGCTGTGTATCCCACCCCTCACCCCCCCCTCCTCATATGCAGAGCAGAAAGGCTACAAGGGAAGGAGCCGTGTATCCCACCCCTCTCCCCCGCCCCTCCTCATATGCAGAGCAGAAAGGCTACAAGGGAAGGAGTCAGATATCCCACCCCTCTCCCCCCGCCCCTCCTCATGCAGAACAGAAAGGCTACAAGGGAAGGAGCCGTGTATCCCCCACCTCACCCCCCGACCCTCCTCATATGCAGAGCAGAAAGGCAACAATGGAAGGAGCTGTGTATCCCACCTCTCTCCATCCTGCCCCTCCTCATCCAGAACAGAAAGGCTACAAGGGAAAGAGCCGTGTATCCCCCCCCCTCACCCCCCCGCCCCTCCTCATATGCACAGCAGAAAGGCTACAAGGGAAGGAGCCGTGTATCCCACCCCTCTCCCCCGCCCCTCCTCATATGCAGAGCAGAAAGGCTACAAGGGAAGGAGTCACATATCCCACCCCTCTCCCCACGCCCCTCCTCATGCAGAACAGAAAGGCTACAAGGGAAGGAGCCGTTTATCCCCCCCTCACCCCCCGGCCCTCCTCATATGCAGAGCAGAAAGGCTACAAGGGAAGGAGCCGTGTATCCCCACCCCCCTCCCCACCCCCCCTCCTCCTCCTCCTCATATGCACAGCAGAAAGGCTACAAGGGAAGGAGCCGTGTATCCCACCCCTAACCCCCCCGCCCCTCCTCATATGCAGAGCAGAAAGGCTACAAGGGAAGGAGCCGTGTATCCCACCCCTCACCCCACATCATATACAGAGCAGAAAGGCTACAAGGGAAGGAGTCACATATCCCACCCCTCTCCCCCCGCCCCTCCTCATGCAGAACTGAAAGGCTATAAGGGAAAGAGCCGTGTATCCCCCCCCTCGCCCCCCGGCCCCCCTCATATGCACAGCAGAAAGGCTACAAGGGAAGGAGCCGTGTATCCCACCCCTCTCCCCCGCCCCTCCTCATATGCAGAGCAGAAAGGCTACAAGGGAAGGAGTCACATATCCCACCCCTCTCCCCCCGCCCCTCCTCATGCAGAACAGAAAGGCTACAAGGGAAGGAGCCGTGTATCCCACCCCTCACCCCCCCTCATATGCAGAGCAGAAAGGCTACAGGGGAAGGAGCCGTGTATCCCACCCCTCACCCCCTGCCCCTCCTCATATGCAGAGCAGAAAGGCTACAAGGGAAGGAGCCGTGTATCCCACCCCTCACCCCCGCCCCTCCTCTTATGCAGAGCAGAAAGGCTACAAGGGAAGGAGCCGTGTATCCCACCCCTCTCTCCCCGCCCCTCCTCATATGCAGAGCTGAAAGGCTACAAGGGAAGGGGCCGTGTATCCCACCCCTAACCCCCCCGCCCCTCCTCATATGCACAGCAGAAAGGCTACAAGGAAAGGAGCCGGGTATCCCACCCCTCACCCCCGCACCTCCTCATATGCAGAGCAGAAAGGCTACAAGGGAAAGAGCAGTGTATCCCACCACTCATTCCCCCCTCCTCATATGCACAGCAGAAAGGCTACAAGGGAAAGAGCCGTGTATCCCACCACTCATTCCCCCCTCCTCATATGCACAGCAGAAAGGCTACAAGGGAAGGAGCTGTGTATCCCACCCCTCACCCCCCGCCCCTCCTCATATGCAGAGCAGAAAGGCTACAAGGGAAGGAGCCGTGTATCCCACCCCTCACCCCCGCCCCTCCTCATCTGCAGAGCAGAAAGGCTACAGGGGAAGGAGCCATGTATCCCACCCCTCACCCCCCGCCCCTCCTCATATGCAGAGCAGAAAGGCTACAAGGGAAGGAGCCGTGTATCCCACCCGTCACCCCCGCCCCTCCTCTTATGCAGAGCAGAAAGGCTACAAGGGAAGGAGCCGTGTATCCCACCCCTCTCTCCCCGCACCTCCTCATATGCAGAGCAGAAAGGCTACAAGGGAAGGAGAGGTGTATCCCACCCCTCTCTCCCTGCCCCTCCTCATATGCAGAGCAGAAAGGCTACAAGGGAAGGAGCCGTGTATCCCACCCCTCTCTCCCCGCCCCTCCTCATATGCAGAGCAGAAAGGCTACAAGGGAAGGAGCATGTATACCACCCCTCACCCCGCCCCTCCTCATATGCAGAGCAGAAAGGCTACAAGGGATGGAGTCGTGTATCCCACCCCTCACCCCTCCTCATATGCAGAGCAGAAAGGCTACAAGGGAAGGAGCCGTGTATCCCACCCCTCACCCCCCCCTCCTCATATGCAGAGCAGAAAGGCTACAAGGGAAGGAGCCGTGTATCCCACCCCTCACCCCGCCCCTCCTCATATGCAGAGCAAAAAGCCTACAAGGGAAGGAGCCGTGTGTCCCACCCCTCACCCCTCCTCATATGCAGAGCAGAAAGGCTACAAGGGAAGGAGCCGTGTATCCCCCCGTCACCCCCTGCCCATCCTCATAGGCAGAGCAGAAAGGCTACCAGGGAAGGAGCCGTGTATCCCACCCCTCACCTCCCTCCCCTCCTCCTCATATGCAGAGCAGAAAGGGTACAAGGGAAGGAGCCGTGTATCCCACCCCTCACCCCTGCCCCTCCTCATATGCAGAGCAGAAAGGCTACAAGGGAAGGAGCCATGTATCCCACCTCTCTCCCCCCTGCCCCTCCTCATATGCAGAGCAGAAAGGCTACAAGAGAAGGAGCCGTGTATCCCACCCCTCACCTCCCTCCTCACATGCAGAGCAGAAAGGCTACAAGGGAAGGAGCTGTGTATCCCACCCCTCACCCCCCGCCCCTCCTAATATGCAGAGCAGAAAGGCTACAAGGGAAGGAGCCACATATCCCACCCCTCACCCCCCCACTCATATGCAGAGCAGAAAGGCTACAAGGGAAGGAGCCGTGTATCCCACCCCTCACCTCCCTCCTCATATGCAGAGCAGAAAGGCTACATGGGAAGGAGCCGTGTATCCCACCCCTCACCCCCGCCCCTCCTCATATGCAGAGCAGAAAGGCTACAAGGGAAGGAGCTGTGTATCCCACCCCTCACCCCCGCCCCTCCTCATATGGAGAGCAGAAAGGCTACAAGGGAAGTAGCCATGTATCCCACCCCTCCTCATATGCAGAGCAGAAAGGCTACAAGGGAAGGAGCCATGTATCCCATCCCTCAGCCCCCGCCCCTCCTCATATGCAGAACAGAAAGGCTACAAGGGAAGGAGCCGTGTATCCCACCCCTCACCCCCACCCCTCCTCATATGCAGAGCAGAAAGGCTACAAGGGAAGGAGCCGTGTATCCCACCCCTCACCCCTCGCCCCTCGCCCCTCCTCATATGCAGAGCAGAAAAGCTACAATGGAAGGAGCCGTGTATCCCACTCCTCACGCCCCACCCCTCTTCATATGCAGAGCAGAAAGGCAACAAGGGAAGGAGCCGTGTATCCCACTCCTCACGCCCCACCCCTCTTCATATGCAGAGCAGAAAGGCAACAAGGGAAGGAGCCGTGTATCCCACTCCTCACGCCCCACCCCTCTTCATATGCAGAGCAGAAAGGCTACAAGGGAAGGAGCCGTGTATCCCACCCCTCACCCCCAGCCCCTCCTCATATGCAGAGCAGAAAGGCTACAAGGGAAGGACCCGTGTATCCCCCCCCTCACCCCCCCCTCCTCATATGCAGAGCAGAAAGGCTACAAGGGAAGGAGCCGTGTATCCCACCCCTCACCCCCCCCCCCCCTCATATGCAGAGCAGAAAGGCTACAAGGGAAGGAGCCGTGTATCCCACCCCTCACCCCCGCCCCTCATATGCAGAGCAGAAAGGCTACAAGGGAAGGAGCCGTGTATTCCACCCCTCACCCCCGCCCCAGCCCCTCCTCATATGCAGAGCAGAAAGGCTACAAGGGAAGGAGCCATGTATCCCACCCCTCACCCCCGCTCCTCCTTATATGCAGAGCAGAAAGGCTACAAAGGAAGGAGGCGTGTATCCCACCCCTCACCCCCGCCCCTCATATGCAGAGCAGAAAGGCTACAAGGGAAGGAGCTGTGTATCCCACCCCTCTCTCCCCTCCCCTCATATGCAGAGCAGAAAGGCTACAAGAGAAGGAGCCTTGTATCGTATCCCACCCCTTACCCCCCCTCCCCTCCTCATATGCAGAGCAGAAAGGCTACAAGGGAAGGAGCCGTGTATCCCACCCCTCACCCCCGCCCCTCCTCATATGCAGAGCAGAAAGGCTACAAGGGAAGGAGCCATGTATCCCACCTCCTCCTCATATGCAGAGCAGAAAGGCTACAAGGGACGGAGCCGTGTATCCCACCCCTCTCTCCCCGCCCCTCCTCATATGCAGAGCAGAAAGGCTACAAGGGAAGGAGACGTGTATCCCACCCCTCTCTCCCCACCCCTCCTCATATGCAGAGCAGAAAGGCTACAAGGGAAGGAGCCGTGCATCCCACCCCTCTCTCCCCGCCCCTCCTCATATGCAGAGCAGAAAGGCTACAAGGGAAGGAGCCGTGTATCCCATCCCTCACCCCCGCCCCTCCTCATATGCAGAGCAGAAAGGCTACAAGGGAAGGAGCCATGTATCCCACCTCCTCCTCATATGCAGAGCAGAAAGGCTACAAGGGACGGAGCCGTGTATCCCACCCCTCTCTCCCCGCACCTCCTCATATGCAGAGCAGAAAGGCTACAAGGGAAGGAGACGTGTATCCCACCCCTCTCTCCCCGCCCCTCCTCATATGCAGAGCAGAAAGGCTACAAGGGAAGGAGCCGTGCATCCCACCCCTCTCTCCCCGCCCCTCCTCATATGCAGAGCAGAAAGGCTACAAGGGAAGGAGCATGTATACCACCCCTCACCCCGCCCCTCCTCATATGCAGAGCAGAAAGGCTACAAGGGATGGAGTCGTGTATCCCACCCCTCACCCCTCCTCATATGCAGAGCAGAAAGGCTACAAGGGAAGGAGCCGTGTATCCCACCCCTCACCCCGCCCCTCCTCATATGCAGAGCAGAAAGGCTACAAGGGAAGGAGCCGTGTATCCCACCCCTCACCCCGCCCCTCCTCATATGCAGAGCAAAAAGGCTACAAGGGATGGAGTCGTGTATCCCACCCCTCACCCCTCCTCATATGCAGAGCAGAAAGGCTACAAGGGAAGGAGCCGTGTATCCCACCCCTCACCCCACCCCTCCTCATATGCAGAGCAGAAAGGCTACAAGGGAAGGAGCCGTGTATCCCACCCCTCACCTCCCTCCCCTCCTCATATGCAGAGCAGAAAGGGTACAAGGGAAGGAGCCGTGTATCCCACCCCTCACCTCTGCCCCTCCTCATATGCAGAGCAGAAAGGCTACAAGGGAAGGAGCCATGTATCCCACCTCTCTCCCCCCTGCCCCTCCTCATATGCAGAGCAGAAAGGCTACAAGAGAAGGAGCCGTGTATCCCACCCCTCACCTCCCTCCTCACATGCAGAGCAGAAAGGCTACAAGGGAAGGAGCTGTGTATCCCACCCCTCACCCCCCGCCCCTCCTAATATGCAGAGCAGAAAGGCTACAAGGGAAGGAGCCACATATCTCACCCCTCACCCCCCCACTCATATGCAGAGCAGAAAGGCTACAAGGGAAGGAGCCGTGTATCCCACCCCTCACCTCCCTCCTCATATGCAGAGCAGAAAGGCTACATGGGAAGGAGCCGTGTATCCCACCCCTCACCCCCGCCCCTCCTCATATGCAGAGCAGAAAGGCTACAAGGGAAGGAGCTGTGTATCCCACCCCTCACCCCCGCCCCTCCTCATATGGAGAGCAGAAAGGCTACAAGGGAAGGAGCCATGTATCCCACCCCTCCTCATATGCAGAGCAGAAAGGCTACAAGGGAAGGAGCCATGTATCCCATCCCTCAGCCCCCGCTCCTCCTCATATGCAGAACAGAAAGGCTACAAGGGAAGGAGCCGTGTATCCCACCCCTCACCCCCACCCCTCCTCATATGCAGAGCAGAAAGGCTACAAGGGAAGGAGCCGTGTATCCCACCCCTCACCCCTCGCCCCTCGTCATATGCAGAGCAGAAAAGCTACAATGGAAGGAGCCGTGTATCCCACTCCTCACGCCCCACCCCTCTTCATATGCAGAGCAGAAAGGCAACAAGGGAAGGAGCCGTGTATCCCACTCCTCACGCCCCACCCCTCTTCATATGCAGAGCAGAAAGGCAACAAGGGAAGGAGCCGTGTATCCCACTCCTCACGCCCCACCCCTCTTCATATGCAGAGCAGAAAGGCTACAAGGGAAGGAGCCGTGTATCCCACCCCTCACCCCCAGCCCCTCCTCATATGCAGAGCAGAAAGGCTACAAGGGAAGGACCTGTGTATCCCACCCCTCACCCCCCCCTCCTCATATGCAGAGCAGAAAGGCTACAAGGGAAGGAGCCGTGTATCCCACCCCTCACCCCCCCCCTCCTCATATGCAGAGCAGAAAGGCTACAAGGGAAGGAGCCGTGTATCCCACCCCTCACCCCCGCCCCTCATATGCAGAGCAGAAAGGCTACAAGGGAAGGAGCCGTGTATTCCACCCCTCACCCCCGCCCCAGCCCCTCCTCATATGCAGAGCAGAAAGGCTACAAGGGAAGGAGCCGTGTATCCCACCCCTCACCCCCGCTCCTCCTTATATGCAGAGCAGAAAGGCTACAAAGGAAGGAGGCGTGTATCCCACCCCTCACCCCCGCCCCTCATATGCAGAGCAGAAAGGCTACAAGGGAAGGAGCTGTGTATCCCACCCCTCTCTCCCCTCCCCTCATATGCAGAGCAGAAAGCTACAAGAGAAGGAGCCTTGTATCCCACCCCTTACCCCCCCTCCCCTCCTCATATGCAGAGCAGAAAGGCTACAAGGGAAGGAGCCGTGTATCCCACCCCTCACCCCCGCCCCTCCTCATATGCAGAGCAGAAAGGCTACAAGGGAAGGAGCCATGTATCCCACCTCCTCCTCATATGCAGAGCAGAAAGGCTACAAGGGACGGAGCCGTGTATCCCACCCCTCACCCCCGCCCCCTCCTCATATGCAGAGCAGAAAGGCTACAAGGGAACGAGCCATGTACCCCACCCCTCTCCCCCCGCCCCTCCTCATATGCAGAGCAGCAAGGCTACAGGGGAAGGAGCCGTGTATCCCACCCCGCACCCCCGCCCCCTCCTCATATGCAGAGCAGAAAGGCTACAAGGGAAGGAGCCGTGTATCCCACCCCTCTCCCCCCGCCCCTCCTCATATGCAGAGCAGAAAGGCTACAAGGGAAGGAGTCACATATCCCACCCCTCTCCCCCCGCCCCTCCTCATATGCAGAACAGAAAGGCTACAAGGGAAAGAGCCGTGTATCCCCCCCCCCTCACCCCCCGCCCCTCCTCATATGCACAGCAGAAAGGCTACAAGGGAAGGAGCCGTGTATCCCACCCCTCTCCCCCGCCCCTCCTCATATGCAGAGCAGAAAGGCTACAAGGGAAGGAGTCACATATCCCACCCCTCTCCCCCGCCCCTCCTCATATGCAGAACAGAAAGGCTACAAGGGAAAGAGCCGTGTATCCCCCCCTCACCCCCTGCCCCTCCTCATATGCACAGCAGAAAGGCTACAAGGGAAGGAGCCGTGTATCCCACCCCTCTCCCCCGCCCCTCCTCATATGCAGAGCAGAAAGGCTACAAGGGAAGGAGTCACATATCCCACCCCTCTCCCCCCGCCCGTCCTCATGCAGAACAGAAAGGCTACAAGGGAAGGAGCCGTGTATCCCCCCCCCTCACCCCCGACCCTCCTCATATGCAGAGCAGAAGGGCTACAAGGGAAGGAGCCGTGTATCCCACCCCCCTCCCCTCCCCCCTCCTCATATGCACAGCAGAAAGGCTACAAGGGAAGGAGTCACATATCCCACCCCTCTCCCCCCGCCCCTCCTCATATGCAGAACAGAAAGGCTACAAGGGAAGGAATCACATATCCCACCCCTCTCCCCCCGCCCCTCCTCATGCAGAACAGAAAGGATACAAGGGAAGGAGCCGTGTATCCCCCCCTCACCCCCCGAACCTCCGCATATGCAGAGCAGAAAGGCTACAAGGGAAGGAGCCGTGTATCCTACCCCTAACCCCCCCCGCCCCTCCTCATATGCAGAGCAGAAAGGCTACAAGGGAAGGAGCCGTGTATCCCACCCCTCACCCCACATCATATGCAGAGCAGAAAGGCTACAAGGGAAGGAGTCACATATCCCACCCCTCTCCCCCCGCCCCTCCTCATGCAGAACAGAAAGGCTACAAGGGAAAGAGCCGTGTATCCCACCCCTCACCCCCCCCTCCTCATATGCAGAGCAGAAAGGCTACAAGGGAAGGAGCCGTGTATCCCACCCCTCACCCCGCCCCTCCTCATATGCAGAGCAGAAAGGCTACAAGGGAAGGAGCCGTGTATCCCACCCCTCACCCCGCCCCTCCTCATATGCAGAGCAAAAAGTCTACAAGGGAAGGAGCCGTGTGTCCCACCCATCACCCCTCCTCATATGCAGAGCAGAAAGGCTACAAGGGAAGGAGCCGTGTATCCCCCCGTCACCCCCTGCCCATCCTCATAGGCAGAGCAGAAAGGCTACAAGGGAAGGAGCCGTGTATCCCACCCCTCACCTCCCTCCACTCCTCATATGCAGAGCAGAAAGGGTACAAGGGAAGGAGCCGTGTATCCCACCCCTCACCCCTGCCCCTCCTCATATGCAGAGCAGAAAGGCTACAAGGGAAGGAGCCATGTATCCCACCTCTCTCCCCCCTGCCCCTCCTCATATGCAGAGCAGAAAGGCTACAAGAGAAGGAGCCGTGTATCCCACCCCTCACCTCCCTCCTCACATGCAGAGCAGAAAGGCTACAAGGGAAGGAGCTGTGTATCCCACCCCTCACCCCCCGCCCCTCCTAATATGCAGAGCAGAAAGGCTACAAGGGAAGGAGCCACATATCCCACCCCTCACCCCCCCACTCATATGCAGAGCAGAAAGGCTTCAAGGGAAGGAGCCGTGTATCCCACCCCTCACCTCCCTCCTCATATGCAGAGCAGAAAGGCTACATGGGAAGGAGCCGTGTATCCCACCCCTCACCCCCGCCCCTCCTCATATGCAGAGCAGAAAGGCTACAAGGGAAGGAGCCGTGTATCCCATCCCTCAGCCCCCGCCCCTCCTCATATGCAGAACAGAAAGGCTACAAGGGAAGGAGCCGTGTATCCCACCCCTCACCCCCACCCCTCCTCATATGTAGAGCAGAAAGGCTACAAGGGAAGGAGCCGTGTATCCCACCCCTCACCCCTCGTCCCTCGCCCCTCCTCATATGCAGAGCAGAAAAGCTACAATGGAAGGAGCCGTGTATCCCACTCCTCACGCCCCACCCCTCTTCATATGCAGAGCAGAAAGGCAACAAGGGAAGGAGCCGTGTATCCCACTCCTCACGCCCCACCCCTCTTCATATGCAGAGCAGAAAGGCAACAAGGGAAGGAGCCATGTATCCCTCTCCTCACGCCCCACCCCTCTTCATATGCAGAGCAGAAAGGCTACAAGGGAAGGAGCCGTGTATCCCACCCCTCACCCCCAGCCCCCCCTCATATGCAGAGCAGAAAGGCTACAAGGGAAGGACCCGTGTATCCCACCCCTCACCCCCCCCTCCTCATATGCAGAGCAGAAAGGCTACAAGGGAAGGAGCCGTGTATCCCACCCCTCACCCCCCCCTCATATGCAGAGCAGAAAGGCTACAAGGGAAGGAGCCGTGTATCCCACCCCTCACCCCCGCCCCTCATATGCAGAGCAGAAAGGCTACAAGGGAAGGAGCCGTGTATTCCACCCCTCACCCCCGCCCCAGCCCCTCCTCATATGCAGAGCAGAAAGGCTACAAGGGAAGGAGCCGTGTATCCCACCCCTCACCCCTGCTCCTCCTTATATGCAGAGCAGAAAGGCTACAAAGGAAGGAGGCGTGTATCCCACCCCTCTCTCCCCTCCCCTCATATGCAGAGCAGAAAGGCTACAAGAGAAGGAGCCTTGTATCCCACCCCTTACCCCCCCTCCCCTCCTCATATGCAGAGCAGAAAGGCTACAAGGGAAGGAGCCGTGTATCCCACCCCTCACCCCCGCCCCTCCTCATATGCAGAGCAGAAAGGCTACAAGGGAAGGAGCCATGTATCCCACCTCCTCCTCATATGCAGAGCAGAAAGGCTACAAGGGACGGAGCCGTGTATCCCACCCCTCTCTCCCCGCACCTCCTCATATGCAGAGCAGAAAGGCTACAAGGGAAGGAGACGTGTATCCCACCCCTCTCTCCCCGCCCCTCCTCATATGCAGAGCAGAAAGGCTACAAGGGAAGGAGCCGTGCATCCCACCCCTCTCTCCCCGCCCCTCCTCATATGCAGAGCAGAAAGGCTACAAGGGAAGGAGCATGTATACCACCCCTCACCCCGCCCCTCCTCATATGCAGAGCAGAAAGGCTACAAGGGATGGAGTCGTGTATCCCACCCCTCACCCCTCCTCATATGCAGAGCAGAAAGGCTACAAGGGAAGGAGCCGTGTATCCCACCCCTCACCCCGCCCCTCCTCATATGCAGAGCAGAAAGGCTACAAGGGAAGGAGCCGTGTATCCCACCCCTCACCCCGCCCCTCCTCATATGCAGAGCAAAAAGCCTACAAGGGAAGGAGCCGTGTGTCCCACCCCTCACCCCTCCTCATATGCAGAGCAGAAAGGCTACAAGGGAAGGAGCCGTGTATCCCCCCCGTCACCCCCTGCCCCTCCTCATAGGCAGAGCAGAAAGGCTACAAGGGAAGGAGCCGTGTATCCCACCCCTCACCTCCCTCCCCTCCTCATATGCAGAGCAGAAAGGGTACAAGGGAAGGAGCCGTGTATCCCACCCCTCACCCCTGCCCCTCCTCATATGCAGAGCAGAAAGGCTACAAGGGAAGGAGCCATGTATCCCACCTCTCTCCCCCCTGCCCCTCCTCATATGCAGAGCAGAAAGGCTACAAGAGAAGGAGCCGTGTATCCCACCCCTCACCTCCCTCCTCACATGCAGAGCAGAAAGGCTACAAGAGAAGGAGCCGTGTATCCCACCCCTCACCCCCCCACTCATATGCACAGCAGAAAGGCTACAAGGGAAGGAGTCGTGTATCCCCCCCCCTCACCCCCGACCCTCCTCATATGCAGAGCAGAAGGGCTACAAGGGAAGGAGCCGTGTATCCCACCCCCTCCCCTCCCCCCTCCTCATATGCACAGCAGAAAGGCTACAAGGGAAGGAGTCACATATCCCACCCCTCTCCCCCCGCCCCTCCTCATATGCAGAACAGAAAGGCTACAAGGGAAGGAGTCACATATCCCACCCCTCTCCCCCCGCCCCTCCTCATGCAGAACAGAAAGGATACAAGGGAAGGAGCCGTGTATCCCCCCCTCACCCCCCGAACCTCCGCATATGCAGAGCAGAAAGGCTACAAGGGAAGGAGCCGTGTATCCCACCCCTAACCCCCCCCGCCCCTCCTCATATGCAGAGCAGAAAGGCTACAAGGGAAGGAGCCGTGTATCCCACCCCTCACCCCACATCATATGCAGAGCAGAAAGGCTACAAGGGAAGGAGTCACATATCCCACCCCTCTCCCCCCGCCCCTCCTCATGCAGAACAGAAAGGCTACAAGGGAAAGAGCCGTGTATCCCACCCCTCACCCCGCCCCTCCTCATATGCAGAGCAGAAAGGCTACAAGGGAAGGACCTGTGTATCCCACCCCTCACTCCCGCCCCTGCTCATATGCAGAGCAGAAAGGCTACAAGGGAAGGAGCTATGTATCCCACCCCTCACCCCCCCTCCTCATATGCAGAGCAGAAAGGCTACAAGGGAAGGAGCCGTGTATCCCACCCCTCACCCCGCCCCTCCTCATATGCAGAGCAGAAAGGCTACAAGGGAAGGAGCCGTGTATCCCACCCCTCACCCCGCCCCTCCTCATATGCAGAGCAAAAAGCCTACAAGGGAAGGAGCCGTGTGTCCCACCCATCACCCCTCCTCATATGCAGAGCAGAAAGGCTACAAGGGAAGGAGCCGTGTATCCCCCCGTCACCCCCTGCCCATCCTCATAGGCAGAGCAGAAAGGCTACAAGGGAAGGAGCCGTGTATCCCACCCCTCACCTCCCTCCCCTCCTCATATGCAGAGCAGAAAGGGTACAAGGGAAGGAGCCGTGTATCCCACCCCTCACCCCTGCCCCTCCTCATATGCAGAGCAGAAAGGCTACAAGGGAAGGAGCCATGTATCCCACCTCTCTCCCCCCTGCCCCTCCTCATATGCAGAGCAGAAAGGCTACAAGAGAAGGAGCCGTGTATCCCACCCCTCACCTCCCTCCTCACATGCAGAGCAGAAAGGCTACAAGGGAAGGAGCTGTGTATCCCACCCCTCACCCCCCGCCCCTCCTAATATGCAGAGCAGAAAGGCTACAAGGGAAGGAGCCACATATCCCACCCCTCACCCCCCCACTCATATGCAGAGCAGAAAGGCTTCAAGGGAAGGAGCCGTGTATCCCACCCCTCACCTCCCTCCTCATATGCAGAGCAGAAAGGCTACATGGGAAGGAGCCGTGTATCCCACCCCTCACCCCCGCCCCTCCTCATATGCAGAGCAGAAAGGCTACAAGGGAAGGACCCGTGTATCCCACCCCTCACCCCCCCCTCCTCATATGCAGAACAGAAAGGCTACAAGGGAAGGAGCCGTGTATCCCACCCCTCACCCCCACCCCTCCTCATATGCAGAGCAGAAAGGCTACAAGGGAAGGAGCCGTGTATCCCACCCCTCACCCCTCGTCCCTCGCCCCTCCTCATATGCAGAGCAGAAAAGCTACAATGGAAGGAGCCGTGTATCCCACTCCTCACGCCCCACCCCTCTTCATATGCAGAGCAGAAAGGCAACAAGGGAAGGAGCCGTGTATCCCACTCCTCACGCCCCACCCCTCTTCATATGCAGAGCAGAAAGGCAACAAGGGAAGGAGCCGTGTATCCCTCTCCTCACGCCCCACCCCTCTTCATATGCAGAGCAGAAAGGCTACAAGGGAAGGAGCCGTGTATCCCACCCCTCACCCCCAGCCCCCCCTCATATGCAGAGCAGAAAGGCTACAAGGGAAGGACCCGTGTATCCCACCCCTCACCCCCCCCTCCTCATATGCAGAGCAGAAAGGCTACAAGGGAAGGAGCCGTGTATCCCACCCCTCACCCCCCCCTCATATGCAGAGCAGAAAGGCTACAAGGGAAGGAGCCGTGTATCCCACCCCTCACCCCCGCCCCTCATATGCAGAGCAGAAAGGCTACAAGGGAAGGAGCCGTGTATTCCACCCCTCACCCCCGCCCCAGCCCCTCCTCATATGCAGAGCAGAAAGGCTACAAGGGAAGGAGCCGTGTATCCCACCCCTCACCCCTGCTCCTCCTTATATGCAGAGCAGAAAGGCTACAAAGGAAGGAGGTGTGTATCCCACCCCTCTCTCCCCTCCCCTCATATGCAGAGCAGAAAGGCTACAAGAGAAGGAGCCTTGTATCCCACCCCTTACCCCCCCTCCCCTCCTCATATGCAGAGCAGAAAGGCTACAAGGGAAGGAGCCGTGTATCCCACCCCTCACCCCCGCCCCTCCTCATATGCAGAGCAGAAAGGCTACAAGGGAAGGAGCCATGTATCCCACCTCCTCCTCATATGCAGAGCAGAAAGGCTACAAGGGACGTAGCCGTGTATCCCACCCCTCTCTCCCCGCACCTCCTCATATGCAGAGCAGAAAGGCTACAAGGGAAGGAGACGTGTATCCCACCCCTCTCTCCCCGCCCCTCCTCATATGCAGAGCAGAAAGGCTACAAGGGAAGGAGCCGTGCATCCCACCCCTCTCTCCCCGCCCCTCCTCATATGCAGAGCAGAAAGGCTACAAGGGAAGGAGCATGTATACCACCCCTCACCCCGCCCCTCCTCATATGCAGAGCAGAAAGGCTACAAGGGATGGAGTCGTGTATCCCACCCCTCACCCCTCCTCATATGCAGAGCAGAAAGGCTACAAGGGAAGGAGCCGTGTATCCCACCCCTCACCCCGCCCCTCCTCATATGCAGAGCAGAAAGGCTACAAGGGAAGGAGCCGTGTATCCCACCCCTCACCCCGCCCCTCCTCATATGCAGAGCAAAAAGCCTACAAGGGAAGGAGCCGTGTGTCCCACCCCTCACCCCTCCTCATATGCAGAGCAGAAAGGCTACAAGGGAAGGAGCCGTGTATCCCCCCCGTCACCCCCTGCCCCTCCTCATAGGCAGAGCAGAAAGGCTACAAGGGAAGGAGCCGTGTATCCCACCCCTCACCTCCCTCCCCTCCTCATATGCAGAGCAGAAAGGGTACAAGGGAAGGAGCCGTGTATCCCACCCCTCACCCCTGCCCCTCCTCATATGCAGAGCAGAAAGGCTACAAGGGAAGGAGCCATGTATCCCACCTCTCTCCCCCTCCTCATATGCAGAGCAGAAAGGCTACAAGAGAAGGAGCCGTGTATCCCACCCCTCACCTCCCTCCTCACATGCAGAGCAGAAAGGCTACAAGAGAAGGAGCCGTGTATCCCACCCCTCACCCCCCCACTCATATGCAGAGCAGAAAGGCTACAAGGGAAGGAGCCGTGTATCCCACCCCTCACCTCCCTCCTCATATGCAGAGCAGAAAGGCTACATGGGAAGGAGCCGTGTATCCCACCCCTCACCCCCGCCCCTCCTCATATGGAGAGCAGAAAGGCTACAAGGGAAGGAGCCATGTATCCCACCCCTCCTCATATGCAGAGCAGAAAGGCTACAAGGGAAGGAGCCATGTATCCCATCCCTCAGCCCCCGCCCCTCCTCATATGCAGAACAGAAAGGCTACAAGGGAAGGAGCCGTGTATCCCACCCCTCACCCCCACCCCTCCTCATATGCAGAGCAGAAAGGCTACAAGGGAAGGAGCCGTGTATCCCACCCCTCGCCCCTCGCCCCTCCTTATATGCAGAGCAGAAAAGCTACAATGGAAGGAGCCGTGTATCCCACTCCTCACGCCCCACCCCTCTTCATATGCAGAGCAGAAAGGCAACAAGGGAAGGAGCCGTGTATCCCACTCCTCACGCCCCACCCCTCTTCATATGCAGAGCAGAAAGGCAACAAGGGAAGGAGCCGTGTATCCCACTCCTCACGCCCCACCCCTCTTCATATGCAGAGCAGAAAGGCTACAAGGGAAGGAGCCGTGTATCCCACCCCTCACCCCCAGCCCCTCCTCATATGCAGAGCAGAAAGGCTACAAGGGAAGGACCCGTGTATCCCACCCCTCACCCCCCCCTCCTCATATGCAGAGCAGAAAGGCTACAAGGGAAGGAGCCGTGTATCCCCACCCCCCTCCCCTCCTCATATGCAGAGCAGAAAGGCTACAAGGGAAGGAGCCGTGTATCCCGACCCCTCACCCCGCCGCCCCTCCTCATATGCAGAGCAGAAAGGCTACAAGGGAAGGAGCCGTGTATCCCAACCCTCACCCCTGTCCCTCCTCATATGCAGAGCAGAAAGGCTACAAGGGAAGGAGCCATGTATCCCACCCCTCACCCCCTACCCCTCCTCATATGCAGAGGAAAAAGGCTACAAGGGAAGGAGCCATGTATCCTACCCCCTCCCCTCCTCAAATGCAGAGCAGAAAGGCTACAAGGGAAGGAGCCGTGTATCCCACCCCCTCCTCATATGCAGAGCAGAAAGGCTACATGGGAAGGAGCCGTGTATCCCACCCCTCACCCCGCCCCTCCTCATATGCAGAGCAGAAAGGCTACAAGGGAAGGAGCCGTGTATCCCACCCCTCTCCCCCCGCCCCTCCTCATATGCAGAGCAGAAAGGCTACAAGGGAAGGAGCCGTGTATCCCACCCCTCTCCCCCCGCCCCTCCTCATATGCAGAGCAGAAAGGCTACAAGGGAAGGAGCCGTGTATCCCACCCCTCTCCCCCCGCCCCTCCTCATATGCAGAGCAGAAAGGCTACAAGGGAAGGAGCCGTGTATCCCACCCCTCACCCCCGCCCCTCCTCATATGCAGAGCAGAAAGGCTACAAGGTAAGGAGCCGTGTATCCCACCCCTCACCCCCGCCCCTCCTTATATGCAGAGCAGAAAGGCTACAAGGGAAGGAGCCGTGTATCCCACCCCTCACCCCCACCCCTCCTCATATGCAGTGCAGAAAGGCTACAAGGGAAGGAGCCATGTATCCCACCCCTCACCCCCCCCTCGTATGCAGAGCAGAAAGGCTACAAGGGAAGGAGCCGTGTATCCCACCCCTCACCCCCACACCTCCTCATATGCAGAGCAGAAAGGCTACAAAGGAAGGAGCCGTGTATCCCACCCCTCACCCCCCGCCCCTCCTCATATGCAGAGCAGAAAGGCTACAAGGGAAGGAGCCACATATCCACACCGCTCACCCCCGCCCCTCTTCATATGCACAGCAGAAAGGCTACAAAGGAAGGAGCCGTGTACCCCACCCCTCACCCTCCGCATATGCACAGCAGAAAGGCTACAAGGGAAGGAGCCGTGTATCCCACCCCTCACTCCCGCCCCTCCTCATATGCAGAACAGAAAGGCTACAAGGGAAGGAGCCGTGTATCCCACCCCTCACCCCCGCCCCTCCTCATATGCAGAGCAGAAAGGCTGTAAGGGAAATAGCCGTGTATCCCACCCCTGACCCCCCCCTCCTCATATGCAGAGCCGAAAGGCTACAAGGGAAGGAACCATGTATCCCACCCCTCACCCCCACCTCCTCATATGCAGAGAAGAAAGGCTACAAGGGAAGGAGCTGTGTATCCCACACCTCTCCTCCATGCCCCTCCTCATATGCAGAGCAGAAAAGCTACACAGGAAGGAGCCATGTATCCACCCCCCCCCCCTCCTCATATGCAGAGCAGAAAGGCTACAAGGGAAGGAGCTGTGTATCCCACCCCCCGCCCCTCCTCGTATGCAGAGCAGAAATGTTACAAGGGAAGGAGCCATGTATCCCACTCCTCACCCCCGCCCCTCCTCATATGCAGAGCACAATGGCTACAAGGGAAAGAGCTGTGTATCCCACCCCACACCTCCCGCCCCTCCTCATATGCAGAGCAGAGAGGCTACAAGGGAAGGAGCCGTGTATCCCACCCTTCACCCCCGCCCCGCCTCATATGCAGAGCAGAAAGGCTACAAGGGAAGGAGCCGTGTATCCCACCCCTCACCCCCGCACCTCCTCATATGCAGAGCGGAAAGCCTACAAGGGAAGGAGCCGTGTATTCCACCCCTCACTCCCCGCCCCTCCTCATATGCACAGCAGAAAGGCTACAAGGGAAGGAGCCATGTATCCCACCCCTCACCCCCGCCCCTCCTCATATGCAGAGCAGAAAGGTTACAAGGGAAGGAGCCGTGTATCCCCACCCCTCACCCCCACCCCTCCTCATATGCAGAGCAGAAAGGCTACAAGGGAAGGAGCCGTGTATCCCACCCCTCACCCCCCGCCCCTCCTCGTATGCAGAGCAGAAAGGCTACAAGGGAAGGAGCCGTGTATCTCACCCCTCACCCCCGCACCTCCTCATATGCAGAGCAGAAAGGCTACAAGGGAAGGAGCCGTGTATCCCACCGCTCACCCCCCGCCCCTCCTCATATGCAGAGCAGAAAGGCTACAAGGGAAGGAGCCACATATCCCCACCCCTCACCCCCGCCCCTCCTCATATGCACAGCAGAAAGGCTACAATGGAAGGAGCTGTATCCCACCCCTCACCCCCGCCCCTCCTCATATGCAGAGCAGAAAGGCTACAAGGGAAGGAGCCGTGTATCCCAACACTCACCCCCCATCCCTCCTCATATGCAGAGAAGAAAGGCTACAAGGGAAGGAGCCACATATCCCACCCCTCACCCCCCGCCCCTCCTCATATGCAGAGCAGAAAGGCTACAAGGGAAGGAGCCGTGTATCCCAACCCTCACCCCCACCCCTCCTCATATGCAGAGCAGAAAGGCTACAAGGGAAGGAGCCATGTATCCCACCCCTCAACCCCCCCTCCTCATATGCAGAGCAGAAAGGCTACAAGGGAAAGCTGTGTATCCCACCCCTCACCCCCGCCCCTCCTCATATGCAGAGCAGAAAGGCTACAAGGGAAGGAGCCATGTATCCCACCCCTCTCCCCTCCTCATATGCAGAGCAGAAAGGCTACAAGGGAAGGAGCCGTGTATCCCACCCCTCACCCCCACCCCTCCTCATATGCACAGCAGAAAGGCTACAAGGGAAGGAGCCGTGTATCCCACCCCTCACCCCCCGCCCCTCCTCATATGCACAGCAGAAAGGCTACAAGGGAAGGAGCCGTGTACCCCACCCCTCACCCCCCGCCCCTCCTCATATGCAGAGCAGAAAGGCTACAAGGGAAGGAGCCGTGTATCCCACCCCTCACCCCTCCTCATATGCACAGCAGAAAGGCCACAAGGGAAGGAGCCGTGTATACCACCCCCCTCCCCTCCTCATATGCAGAGCAGAAACGCTATAAGGGAAGGAGCCGTGTATCCCACCCCTCACCCCTACCCCTCCTCATATGCACAGCAGAAAGGCTACAAGGGAAGGAGCCGTGTATCCCACCCCTCACCCCCTGCCCCTCCTCATATGCAGAGCAGAAAGGCTACAAGGGAAGGAGCCGTTTATCCCACCCCCCCCCCCTCCTCATATGCACAGCAGAAAGGCTACAAGGGAAGGAGCCGTGTATCCCACCCCTTACCCCCCGCCCCTCCTCCTATGCAGAGCAGAAAGGCTACAAGGGAAGGAGCCGTTTATCCCACCCCCCCTCCTCATATGCACAGCAGAAAGGCTACAAGGGAAGGAGCCGTGTATCCCACCCCTTACCCCCCGCCCCTCCTCCTATGCACAGCAGAAAGGCTACGGGGAAGGAGCCTGTATCCACCCCCCCCCCTCACCCCTCCTCATAGGCAGAGCAATAAGGCTACAAGGGAAGGAGCCATGTATCCCACCCCTCACCTCTCCTCATATGCAGAGCAGAAAGGCTACAAGGGAAGGAGCTTGTGTATCCCACCCCTCACCCCCCCTCATATGCACAGCAGAAAGGGTACAAGGGAAGGAGCCGTGTATTCTACCCCTCACCTCCCGCCCCTCCTCAAATGCAGAGCAGAAAGGCTAAAAGGGAAGGAGCTTGTGTATCCCACCCCTCACATCCCGCCCCTCCTCATATGCAGAGCAGAAAGGCTACAAGGGACGGAGCCATGCATCCCACCCCTCTCCTCCCGCCCCTCCTCATATGCAGAGCATAAAGGCCACCAGGGAAGGAGCTGTGTATCCCACCACTCTCCCCCCACCCCTCCTCATATGCAGAGAAGAAAGGCTACAAGGGAAGGAGCCGTGTATCCCACCCCCCCACCCCGCCACACCTCCTCATATGCACAGCAGAAAGGCTACAAGGGAAGGAGCCGTGTATCCCCACCCCTAACCCCCCGCCCCTCCTCATATGCACAGCAGAAAGGCTACAGGGGAAGGAGCTGTGTATCCCACCCCTCACCCCCCGCCCCTCCTCATATGCACAGCAGAAAGGCTACAAGAGAAGGAGCCTTGTATCCCACCCCTCTCCTCCCGCCCCTCCTCATATGCAGAGCAGAAAGGCTACAAGGGAAGGAACTGTGTATCCCACCCCTCTCCTCCCGCCCCACCTCATATGCAGAGCATAAAGGCTACAAGGGAAGAGGCTGTGTATCCCACCACTCTCCCCCCACCCCTCCTCATATGCAGAGCAGAAAGGCTACAAGGGAAGTAGCCGTGTATCCCACCCCTCACCTCCCCCTCCTCATATGCAGAGCAGAAAGGCTACAAGGGAAGGAGTCACATATCCCACCCCTCATCCCCCGCCCCTCCTCATATGCAGAACAGAAAGGCTACAAGGGAAGGAGCCGTGTATCCCACCCCTCAACCCCGCCCCTCCTCATATGCACAGCAGAAAGGCTACAAGGGAAGGAGCCGTGTATCCCACCCCTCACCCCCGCCCCTCTTCATATGCAGAGCAGAAAGGGTACAAGGGAAGGAGCTGTGTATCCCACCCCTCACCCCGCCCCTCCTCATATGCAGAGCAGAAAGGCTACAAGGGAAAGAGCTGTGTATCCCACCCCTCACCCCCCGCCCCTCCTCATATGCACAGCAGAAAGGCTACAAGGGAAGGAGCCGTGTATCCCACCCCTCACCCCCTCTCCTCATATGCAGAGCAGAAAGGCTACAAGGGAAGGAGCCATGTATCCCACCCCACTCCCCTCCCCTCCTCATATGCAGAGCAGAAAGGCTACAAGGGAAGGAGCCGTGTATCCCACCCCTCACCCCTGCTCCTCCTCATATGCAGAGCAGAAAGGCTACAAGGGAAGGAGCCGTGTATCCCACCCACCCCCCTCCTCATATGCAGAACAGAAAGGCTACAAGGGAAGGAGACGTGTATCCCACCCCACACCCCCCGCCCCTCCTCATATGCAGAGCAGAAAGGCTACAAGGGACGGAGCCGTGTATCCCACCCCTCTCTCCCCGCACCTCCTCATATGCAGAGCAGAAAGGCTACAAGGGAAGGAGACGTGTATCCCACCCCTCTCTCCCCGCCCCTCCTCATATGCAGAGCAGAAAGGCTACAAGGGAAGGAGCCGTGCATCCCACCCCTCTCTCCCCGCCCCTCCTCATATGCAGAGCAGAAAGGCTACAAGGGAAGGAGCATGTATACCACCCCTCACCCCGCCCCTCCTCATATGCAGAGCAGAAAGGCTACAAGGGATGGAGTCGTGTATCCCACCCCTCACCCCTCCTCATATGCAGAGCAGAAAGGCTACAAGGGAAGGAGCCGTGTATCCCACCCCTCACCCCGCCCCTCCTCATATGCAGAGCAGAAAGGCTACAAGGGAAGGAGCCGTGTATCCCACCCCTCACCCCGCCCCTCCTCATATGCAGAGCAAAAAGCCTACAAGGGAAGGAGCCGTGTGTCCCACCCCTCACCCCTCCTCATATGCAGAGCAGAAAGGCTACAAGGGAAGGAGCCGTGTATCCCCCCCGTCACCCCCTGCCCCTCCTCATAGGCAGAGCAGAAAGGCTACAAGGGAAGGAGCCGTGTATCCCACCCCTCACCTCCCTCCCCTCCTCATATGCAGAGCAGAAAGGGTACAAGGGAAGGAGCCGTGTATCCCACCCCTCACCCCTGCCCCTCCTCATATGCAGAGCAGAAAGGCTACAAGGGAAGGAGCCATGTATCCCACCTCTCTCCCCCCTGCCCCTCCTCATATGCAGAGCAGAAAGGCTACAAGAGAAGGAGCCGTGTATCCCACCCCTCACCTCCCTCCTCACATGCAGAGCAGAAAGGCTACAAGAGAAGGAGCCGTGTATCCCACCCCTCACCCCCCCACTCATATGCACAGCAGAAAGGCTACAAGGGAAGGAGTCGTGTATCCCCCCCCTTCACCCCCGACCCTCCTCATATGCAGAGCAGAAGGGCTACAAGGGAAGGAGCCGTGTATCCCACCCCCTCCCCTCCCCCCTCCTCATATGCACAGCAGAAAGGCTACAAGGGAAGGAGTCACATATCCCACCCCTCTCCCCCCGCCCCTCCTCATATGCAGAACAGAAAGGCTACAAGGGAAGGAGTCACATATCCCACCCCTCTCCCCCCGCCCCTCCTCATGCAGAACAGAAAGGATACAAGGGAAGGAGCCGTGTATCCCCCCCTCACCCCCCGAACCTCCGCATATGCAGAGCAGAAAGGCTACAAGGGAAGGAGCCGTGTATCCCACCCCTAACCCCCCCCGCCCCTCCTCATATGCAGAGCAGAAAGGCTACAAGGGAAGGAGCCGTGTATCCCACCCCTCACCCCACATCATATGCAGAGCAGAAAGGCTACAAGGGAAGGAGTCACATATCCCACCCCTCTCCCCCCGCCCCTCCTCATGCAGAACAGAAAGGCTACAAGGGAAAGAGCCGTGTATCCCACCCCTCACCCCGCCCCTCCTCATATGCAGAGCAGAAAGGCTACAAGGGAAGGACCTGTGTATCCCACCCCTCACTCCCGCCCCTGCTCATATGCAGAGCAGAAAGGCTACAAGGGAAGGAGCTATGTATCCCACCCCTCACCCCCCCTCCTCATATGCAGAGCAGAAAGGCTACAAGGGAAGGAGCCGTGTATCCCACCCCTCACCCCGCCCCTCCTCATATGCAGAGCAGAAAGGCTACAAGGGAAGGAGCCGTGTATCCCACCCCTCACCCCGCCCCTCCTCATATGCAGAGCAAAAAGCCTACAAGGGAAGGAGCCGTGTGTCCCACCCATCACCCCTCCTCATATGCAGAGCAGAAAGGCTACAAGGGAAGGAGCCGTGTATCCCCCCGTCACCCCCTGCCCATCCTCATAGGCAGAGCAGAAAGGCTACAAGGGAAGGAGCCGTGTATCCCACCCCTCACCTCCCTCCCCTCCTCATATGCAGAGCAGAAAGGGTACAAGGGAAGGAGCCGTGTATCCCACCCCTCACCCCTGCCCCTCCTCATATGCAGAGCAGAAAGGCTACAAGGGAAGGAGCCATGTATCCCACCTCTCTCCCCCCTGCCCCTCCTCATATGCAGAGCAGAAAGGCTACAAGAGAAGGAGCCGTGTATCCCACCCCTCACCTCCCTCCTCACATGCAGAGCAGAAAGGCTACAAGGGAAGGAGCTGTGTATCCCACCCCTCACCCCCCGCCCCTCCTAATATGCAGAGCAGAAAGGCTACAAGGGAAGGAGCCACATATCCCACCCCTCACCCCCCCACTCATATGCAGAGCAGAAAGGCTTCAAGGGAAGGAGCCGTGTATCCCACCCCTCACCTCCCTCCTCATATGCAGAGCAGAAAGGCTACATGGGAAGGAGCCGTGTATCCCACCCCTCACCCCCGCCCCTCCTCATATGCAGAGCAGAAAGGCTACAAGGGAAGGAGCCGTGTATCCCATCCCTCAGCCCCCGCCCCTCCTCATATGCAGAACAGAAAGGCTACAAGGGAAGGAGCCGTGTATCCCACCCCTCACCCCCACCCCTCCTCATATGCAGAGCAGAAAGGCTACAAGGGAAGGAGCCGTGTATCCCACCCCTCACCCCTCGTCCCTCGCCCCTCCTCATATGCAGAGCAGAAAAGCTACAATGGAAGGAGCCGTGTATCCCACTCCTCACGCCCCACCCCTCTTCATATGCAGAGCAGAAAGGCAACAAGGGAAGGAGCCGTGTATCCCACTCCTCACGCCCCACCCCTCTTCATATGCAGAGCAGAAAGGCAACAAGGGAAGGAGCCGTGTATCCCTCTCCTCACGCCCCACCCCTCTTCATATGCAGAGCAGAAAGGCTACAAGGGAAGGAGCCGTGTATCCCACCCCTCACCCCCAGCCCCCCCTCATATGCAGAGCAGAAAGGCTACAAGGGAAGGACCCGTGTATCCCACCCCTCACCCCCCCCTCCTCATATGCAGAGCAGAAAGGCTACAAGGGAAGGAGCCGTGTATCCCACCCCTCACCCCCCCCTCATATGCAGAGCAGAAAGGCTACAAGGGAAGGAGCCGTGTATCCCACCCCTCACCCCCGCCCCTCATATGCAGAGCAGAAAGGCTACAAGGGAAGGAGCCGTGTATTCCACCCCTCACCCCCGCCCCAGCCCCTCCTCATATGCAGAGCAGAAAGGCTACAAGGGAAGGAGCCGTGTATCCCACCCCTCACCCCTGCTCCTCCTTATATGCAGAGCAGAAAGGCTACAAAGGAAGGAGGTGTGTATCCCACCCCTCTCTCCCCTCCCCTCATATGCAGAGCAGAAAGGCTACAAGAGAAGGAGCCTTGTATCCCACCCCTTACCCCCCCTCCCCTCCTCATATGCAGAGCAGAAAGGCTACAAGGGAAGGAGCCGTGTATCCCACCCCTCACCCCCGCCCCTCCTCATATGCAGAGCAGAAAGGCTACAAGGGAAGGAGCCATGTATCCCACCTCCTCCTCATATGCAGAGCAGAAAGGCTACAAGGGACGTAGCCGTGTATCCCACCCCTCTCTCCCCGCACCTCCTCATATGCAGAGCAGAAAGGCTACAAGGGAAGGAGACGTGTATCCCACCCCTCTCTCCCCGCCCCTCCTCATATGCAGAGCAGAAAGGCTACAAGGGAAGGAGCCGTGCATCCCACCCCTCTCTCCCCGCCCCTCCTCATATGCAGAGCAGAAAGGCTACAAGGGAAGGAGCATGTATACCACCCCTCACCCCGCCCCTCCTCATATGCAGAGCAGAAAGGCTACAAGGGATGGAGTCGTGTATCCCACCCCTCACCCCTCCTCATATGCAGAGCAGAAAGGCTACAAGGGAAGGAGCCGTGTATCCCACCCCTCACCCCGCCCCTCCTCATATGCAGAGCAGAAAGGCTACAAGGGAAGGAGCCGTGTATCCCACCCCTCACCCCGCCCCTCCTCATATGCAGAGCAAAAAGCCTACAAGGGAAGGAGCCGTGTGTCCCACCCCTCACCCCTCCTCATATGCAGAGCAGAAAGGCTACAAGGGAAGGAGCCGTGTATCCCCCCCGTCACCCCCTGCCCCTCCTCATAGGCAGAGCAGAAAGGCTACAAGGGAAGGAGCCGTGTATCCCACCCCTCACCTCCCTCCCCTCCTCATATGCAGAGCAGAAAGGGTACAAGGGAAGGAGCCGTGTATCCCACCCCTCACCCCTGCCCCTCCTCATATGCAGAGCAGAAAGGCTACAAGGGAAGGAGCCATGTATCCCACCTCTCTCCCCCTCCTCATATGCAGAGCAGAAAGGCTACAAGAGAAGGAGCCGTGTATCCCACCCCTCACCTCCCTCCTCACATGCAGAGCAGAAAGGCTACAAGAGAAGGAGCCGTGTATCCCACCCCTCACCCCCCCACTCATATGCAGAGCAGAAAGGCTACAAGGGAAGGAGCCGTGTATCCCACCCCTCACCTCCCTCCTCATATGCAGAGCAGAAAGGCTACATGGGAAGGAGCCGTGTATCCCACCCCTCACCCCCGCCCCTCCTCATATGGAGAGCAGAAAGGCTACAAGGGAAGGAGCCATGTATCCCACCCCTCCTCATATGCAGAGCAGAAAGGCTACAAGGGAAGGAGCCATGTATCCCATCCCTCAGCCCCCGCCCCTCCTCATATGCAGAACAGAAAGGCTACAAGGGAAGGAGCCGTGTATCCCACCCCTCACCCCCACCCCTCCTCATATGCAGAGCAGAAAGGCTACAAGGGAAGGAGCCGTGTATCCCACCCCTCGCCCCTCGCCCCTCCTTATATGCAGAGCAGAAAAGCTACAATGGAAGGAGCCGTGTATCCCACTCCTCACGCCCCACCCCTCTTCATATGCAGAGCAGAAAGGCAACAAGGGAAGGAGCCGTGTATCCCACTCCTCACGCCCCACCCCTCTTCATATGCAGAGCAGAAAGGCAACAAGGGAAGGAGCCGTGTATCCCACTCCTCACGCCCCACCCCTCTTCATATGCAGAGCAGAAAGGCTACAAGGGAAGGAGCCGTGTATCCCACCCCTCACCCCCAGCCCCTCCTCATATGCAGAGCAGAAAGGCTACAAGGGAAGGACCCGTGTATCCCACCCCTCACCCCCCCCTCCTCATATGCAGAGCAGAAAGGCTACAAGGGAAGGAGCCGTGTATCCCCACCCCCCTCCCCTCCTCATATGCAGAGCAGAAAGGCTACAAGGGAAGGAGCCGTGTATCCCGACCCCTCACCCCGCCGCCCCTCCTCATATGCAGAGCAGAAAGGCTACAAGGGAAGGAGCCGTGTATCCCAACCCTCACCCCTGTCCCTCCTCATATGCAGAGCAGAAAGGCTACAAGGGAAGGAGCCATGTATCCCACCCCTCACCCCCTACCCCTCCTCATATGCAGAGGAAAAAGGCTACAAGGGAAGGAGCCATGTATCCTACCCCCTCCCCTCCTCAAATGCAGAGCAGAAAGGCTACAAGGGAAGGAGCCGTGTATCCCACCCCCTCCTCATATGCAGAGCAGAAAGGCTACATGGGAAGGAGCCGTGTATCCCACCCCTCACCCCGCCCCTCCTCATATGCAGAGCAGAAAGGCTACAAGGGAAGGAGCCGTGTATCCCACCCCTCTCCCCCCGCCCCTCCTCATATGCAGAGCAGAAAGGCTACAAGGGAAGGAGCCGTGTATCCCACCCCTCTCCCCCCGCCCCTCCTCATATGCAGAGCAGAAAGGCTACAAGGGAAGGAGCCGTGTATCCCACCCCTCTCCCCCCGCCCCTCCTCATATGCAGAGCAGAAAGGCTACAAGGGAAGGAGCCGTGTATCCCACCCCTCACCCCCGCCCCTCCTCATATGCAGAGCAGAAAGGCTACAAGGTAAGGAGCCGTGTATCCCACCCCTCACCCCCGCCCCTCCTTATATGCAGAGCAGAAAGGCTACAAGGGAAGGAGCCGTGTATCCCACCCCTCACCCCCACCCCTCCTCATATGCAGTGCAGAAAGGCTACAAGGGAAGGAGCCATGTATCCCACCCCTCACCCCCCCCTCGTATGCAGAGCAGAAAGGCTACAAGGGAAGGAGCCGTGTATCCCACCCCTCACCCCCACACCTCCTCATATGCAGAGCAGAAAGGCTACAAAGGAAGGAGCCGTGTATCCCACCCCTCACCCCCCGCCCCTCCTCATATGCAGAGCAGAAAGGCTACAAGGGAAGGAGCCACATATCCACACCGCTCACCCCCGCCCCTCTTCATATGCACAGCAGAAAGGCTACAAAGGAAGGAGCCGTGTACCCCACCCCTCACCCTCCGCATATGCACAGCAGAAAGGCTACAAGGGAAGGAGCCGTGTATCCCACCCCTCACTCCCGCCCCTCCTCATATGCAGAACAGAAAGGCTACAAGGGAAGGAGCCGTGTATCCCACCCCTCACCCCCGCCCCTCCTCATATGCAGAGCAGAAAGGCTGTAAGGGAAATAGCCGTGTATCCCACCCCTGACCCCCCCCTCCTCATATGCAGAGCCGAAAGGCTACAAGGGAAGGAACCATGTATCCCACCCCTCACCCCCACCTCCTCATATGCAGAGAAGAAAGGCTACAAGGGAAGGAGCTGTGTATCCCACACCTCTCCTCCATGCCCCTCCTCATATGCAGAGCAGAAAAGCTACACAGGAAGGAGCCATGTATCCACCCCCCCCCCCTCCTCATATGCAGAGCAGAAAGGCTACAAGGGAAGGAGCTGTGTATCCCACCCCCCGCCCCTCCTCGTATGCAGAGCAGAAATGTTACAAGGGAAGGAGCCATGTATCCCACTCCTCACCCCCGCCCCTCCTCATATGCAGAGCACAATGGCTACAAGGGAAAGAGCTGTGTATCCCACCCCACACCTCCCGCCCCTCCTCATATGCAGAGCAGAGAGGCTACAAGGGAAGGAGCCGTGTATCCCACCCTTCACCCCCGCCCCGCCTCATATGCAGAGCAGAAAGGCTACAAGGGAAGGAGCCGTGTATCCCACCCCTCACCCCCGCACCTCCTCATATGCAGAGCGGAAAGCCTACAAGGGAAGGAGCCGTGTATTCCACCCCTCACTCCCCGCCCCTCCTCATATGCACAGCAGAAAGGCTACAAGGGAAGGAGCCATGTATCCCACCCCTCACCCCCGCCCCTCCTCATATGCAGAGCAGAAAGGTTACAAGGGAAGGAGCCGTGTATCCCCACCCCTCACCCCCACCCCTCCTCATATGCAGAGCAGAAAGGCTACAAGGGAAGGAGCCGTGTATCCCACCCCTCACCCCCCGCCCCTCCTCGTATGCAGAGCAGAAAGGCTACAAGGGAAGGAGCCGTGTATCTCACCCCTCACCCCCGCACCTCCTCATATGCAGAGCAGAAAGGCTACAAGGGAAGGAGCCGTGTATCCCACCGCTCACCCCCCGCCCCTCCTCATATGCAGAGCAGAAAGGCTACAAGGGAAGGAGCCACATATCCCCACCCCTCACCCCCGCCCCTCCTCATATGCACAGCAGAAAGGCTACAATGGAAGGAGCTGTATCCCACCCCTCACCCCCGCCCCTCCTCATATGCAGAGCAGAAAGGCTACAAGGGAAGGAGCCGTGTATCCCAACACTCACCCCCCATCCCTCCTCATATGCAGAGAAGAAAGGCTACAAGGGAAGGAGCCACATATCCCACCCCTCACCCCCCGCCCCTCCTCATATGCAGAGCAGAAAGGCTACAAGGGAAGGAGCCGTGTATCCCAACCCTCACCCCCACCCCTCCTCATATGCAGAGCAGAAAGGCTACAAGGGAAGGAGCCATGTATCCCACCCCTCAACCCCCCCTCCTCATATGCAGAGCAGAAAGGCTACAAGGGAAAGCTGTGTATCCCACCCCTCACCCCCGCCCCTCCTCATATGCAGAGCAGAAAGGCTACAAGGGAAGGAGCCATGTATCCCACCCCTCTCCCCTCCTCATATGCAGAGCAGAAAGGCTACAAGGGAAGGAGCCGTGTATCCCACCCCTCACCCCCACCCCTCCTCATATGCACAGCAGAAAGGCTACAAGGGAAGGAGCCGTGTATCCCACCCCTCACCCCCCGCCCCTCCTCATATGCACAGCAGAAAGGCTACAAGGGAAGGAGCCGTGTACCCCACCCCTCACCCCCCGCCCCTCCTCATATGCAGAGCAGAAAGGCTACAAGGGAAGGAGCCGTGTATCCCACCCCTCACCCCTCCTCATATGCACAGCAGAAAGGCCACAAGGGAAGGAGCCGTGTATACCACCCCCCTCCCCTCCTCATATGCAGAGCAGAAACGCTATAAGGGAAGGAGCCGTGTATCCCACCCCTCACCCCTACCCCTCCTCATATGCACAGCAGAAAGGCTACAAAGGAAGGAGCCGTGTATCCCACCCCTCACCCCCTGCCCCTCCTCATATGCAGAGCAGAAAGGCTACAAGGGAAGGAGCCGTTTATCCCACCCCCCCCCCTCCTCATATGCACAGCAGAAAGGCTACAAGGGAAGGAGCCGTGTATCCCACCCCTTACCCCCCGCCCCTCCTCCTATGCAGAGCAGAAAGGCTACAAGGGAAGGAGCCGTTTATCCCACCCCCCCTCCTCATATGCACAGCAGAAAGGCTACAAGGGAAGGAGCCGTGTATCCCACCCCTTACCCCCCGCCCCTCCTCCTATGCACAGCAGAAAGGCTACGGGGAAGGAGCCTGTATCCACCCCCCCCCCTCACCCCTCCTCATAGGCAGAGCAATAAGGCTACAAGGGAAGGAGCCATGTATCCCACCCCTCACCTCTCCTCATATGCAGAGCAGAAAGGCTACAAGGGAAGGAGCTTGTGTATCCCACCCCTCACCCCCCCTCATATGCACAGCAGAAAGGGTACAAGGGAAGGAGCCGTGTATTCTACCCCTCACCTCCCGCCCCTCCTCAAATGCAGAGCAGAAAGGCTAAAAGGGAAGGAGCTTGTGTATCCCACCCCTCACATCCCGCCCCTCCTCATATGCAGAGCAGAAAGGCTACAAGGGACGGAGCCATGCATCCCACCCCTCTCCTCCCGCCCCTCCTCATATGCAGAGCATAAAGGCCACCAGGGAAGGAGCTGTGTATCCCACCACTCTCCCCCCACCCCTCCTCATATGCAGAGAAGAAAGGCTACAAGGGAAGGAGCCGTGTATCCCACCCCCCCACCCCGCCACACCTCCTCATATGCACAGCAGAAAGGCTACAAGGGAAGGAGCCGTGTATCCCCACCCCTAACCCCCCGCCCCTCCTCATATGCACAGCAGAAAGGCTACAGGGGAAGGAGCTGTGTATCCCACCCCTCACCCCCCGCCCCTCCTCATATGCACAGCAGAAAGGCTACAAGAGAAGGAGCCTTGTATCCCACCCCTCTCCTCCCGCCCCTCCTCATATGCAGAGCAGAAAGGCTACAAGGGAAGGAACTGTGTATCCCACCCCTCTCCTCCCGCCCCACCTCATATGCAGAGCATAAAGGCTACAAGGGAAGAGGCTGTGTATCCCACCACTCTCCCCCCACCCCTCCTCATATGCAGAGCAGAAAGGCTACAAGGGAAGTAGCCGTGTATCCCACCCCTCACCTCCCCCTCCTCATATGCAGAGCAGAAAGGCTACAAGGGAAGGAGTCACATATCCCACCCCTCATCCCCCGCCCCTCCTCATATGCAGAACAGAAAGGCTACAAGGGAAGGAGCCGTGTATCCCACCCCTCAACCCCGCCCCTCCTCATATGCACAGCAGAAAGGCTACAAGGGAGGGAGCCGTGTATCCCACCCCTCACCCCCGCCCCTCTTCATATGCAGAGCAGAAAGGGTACAAGGGAAGGAGCTGTGTATCCCACCCCTCACCCCGCCCCTCCTCATATGCAGAGCAGAAAGGCTACAAGGGAAAGAGCTGTGTATCCCACCCCTCACCCCCCGCCCCTCCTCATATGCACAGCAGAAAGGCTACAAGGGAAGGAGCCGTGTATCCCACCCCTCACCCCCTCTCCTCATATGCAGAGCAGAAAGGCTACAAGGGAAGGAGCCATGTATCCCACCCCACTCCCCTCCCCTCCTCATATGCAGAGCAGAAAGGCTACAAGGGAAGGAGCCGTGTATCCCACCCCTCACCCCTGCTCCTCCTCATATGCAGAGCAGAAAGGCTACAAGGGAAGGAGCCGTGTATCCCACCCACCCCCCTCCTCATATGCAGAACAGAAAGGCTACAAGGGAAGGAGACGTGTATCCCACCCCACACCCCCCGCCCCTCCTCATATGCAGAGCAGAAAGGCTACAAGGGAAGGAGCCGTGTATCCCACCCCTCACCTCCCTCCCCTCCTCATATGCAGAGCAGAAAGGCTACAAGGGAAGGAGCCGTGTATCCCAACCCTCACCCCTGTCCCTCCTCATATGCAGAGCAGAAAGGCTACAAGGGAAGGAGCCATGTATCCCACCCCTCACCTCCCGCCCCTCCAAATATGCAGAGCAGAAAGGCTACAAGGGAAGGAGCCGTGTATCCCACCCCTCACCTCCCCCTCCTCATATGCAGAGCAGAAAGGCTACAAGGGAAGGAGCTGTGTATCCCACCCCTCTCCCCCTGCCCCTCCTCATATGCAGAGCAGAAAAGCTACAAGGGAAGGAGCCGTGTATCCCACCCCTCACCCCCCGCCCCTCCTCATATGCACAGCACAAAGGCTACAAGGGAAGGAGCTGTGTATCCCACCCCTCACCCCCGCCCCTCCTCATATGCACAGCAGAAAGGCTACAAGAGAAGGAGCCGTGTATCCCACCCCTCTCCCCCGCCCCTGCTCATATGCAGAGCAGAAAGGCTAAAAGGGAAGGAGCTTGTGTATCCCACCCCTCACGCCAGCCCCTCCTCATATGCACAGCAGAAAAACTACAAGGGAAGGAGCCGTGTATCCCACCCCTCAACCCCGCCCCTCCTCATATGCAGAGCAGAAAGGCTACAAGGGAAAGAGCCGTGTATCCCACCCCTCACCCCCCGCTCCTCATATGCAGAGCCGAAAGGCTACAAGGGAAGGAACCATGTATCCCACCCCTCACCCCCACCTCCTCATATGCAGAGCAGAAAGGCTACAAGGGAAGGAGCTGTGTATCCCACACCTCTCCTCCATGCCCCTCCTCATATGCAGAGCAGAAAAGCTACACAGGAAGGAGCCATGTATCCAACCCCCCCTCCCCTCCTCATATGCAGAGCAGAAAGGCTACAAGGGAAGGAGCCATGTATCCCACCCCTCACCTCCTCATATGCAGAGAAGAAAGGCTACAAGGGAAGGAGCCGTGTATCCCACCCCTCATCCCCTGCCCCTCCTCATATACAGAGCAGAAAGGCTACAAGGGAAGGAGCCGTGTATCCCACCCCTCACCCCCCCTCGTATGCAGAGCAGAAAGGCTACAAGGGAAGGAGCCGTGTATCCCACCCCTCACCCCCGCCCCTCCTAATATGCAGAGCAGAAAGGCTACAAGGGAAGGAGCCGTGTATCCCACTCCTCACCCCCCGCCCCTCCTCATATGCAGAGCAGAAAGGCTACAAGGGAAGGAGCCGTGTATCCCACCCCTCACCCCCCCTCGTATGCAGAGCAGAAAGGCTACAAGGGAAGGAGCCGTGTATCCCACCCCCCACCCCGCCGCACCTCCTCATATGCACAGCAGAAAGGCTACAAGGGAAGGAGCCATGTATCCCACCCTCACCTCCTGCCTGTCCTCATATGCAGAGCAGAAAGGCTACAAGGGAAGGAGCCATGTATCCTACCCCCCTCCCCTCCTCGTATGCAGAGCAGAGATGCTACAAGGGAAGGAGCCATGTATCCCACCCTCACCTCCCTCCCCTCCTCATATGCAGAGCAGAAAGGCTACAAGGGAAGGAGTCGTGTATCCCACCTCCCTCCTCATATGCAGAGCAGAAAGGCTACAAGGGAAGGAGCCATGTATCCCCCCCACTCCCCCCTCCCCATATGCACATCAGAAAGGCTACAAGGGAAGGAGCTTGTGTATCCCCACCCCTCACGCCAGCCCCTCCTCATATGCACAGCAGAAAAACTACAAGGGAAGGAGCCGTGTATCCCCACCCCTCAACCCCGCCCCTCCTCATATGCAGAGCAGAAAGGCTACAAGGGAAAGAGCCGTGTATCCCACCCCTCACCCCCCCGCTCCTCATATGCAGAGCCGAAAGGCTACAAGGGAAGGAACCATGTATCCCACCCCTCACCCCCACCTCCTCATATGCAGAGCAGAAAGGCTACAAGGGAAGGAGCTGTGTATCCCACACCTCTCCTCCACGCCCCTCCTCATATGCAGAGCAGAAAAGCTACACAGGAAGGAGCCATGTATCCAACCCCCCCTCCCCTCCTCATATGCAGAGCAGAAAGGCTACAAGGGAAGGAGCCATGTATCCCACCCCTCACCTCCTCATATGCAGAGAAGAAAGGCTACAAGGGAAGGAGCCGTGTATCCCACCCCTCACCCCCTGCCCCTCCTCATATGCAGAGCAGAAAGGCTACAAGGGAAGGAGCCATGTATCCCACCCCTCACCCCTCACCACCCCTCGTATGCAGAGCAGAAAGGCTACAAGGGAAGGAGCCGTGTATCCCACCCCTCACCCCCGCCCCTCCTAATATGCAGAGCAGAAAGGCTACAAGGGAAGGAGCCGTGTATCCCACTCCTCACCCCCCGCCCCTCCTCATATGCAGAGCAGAAAGGCTACAAGGGAAGGAGCCGTGTATCCCCACCCCCACCCCGCCGCACCTCCTCATATGCACAGCAGAAAGGCTACAAGGGAAGGAGCCATGTATCCCACCCTCACCTCCCGCCTGTCCTCATATGCAGAGCAGAAAGGCTACAAGGGAAGGAGCCATGTATCCTACCCCCCCTCCCCTCCTCGTATGCAGAGCAGAGATGCTACAAGGGAAGGAGCCATGTATCCCACCCTCACCTCCCTCCCCTCCTCATATGCAGAGCAGAAAGGCTACACGGGAAGGAGCCGTGTATCCCACCTCCCTCCTCATATGCAGAGCAGAAAGGCTACAAGGGAAGGAGCCATGTATCCCCCCCACTCCCCCCTCCCCATATGCACATCAGAAAGGCTACAAATGAAGGAGCCGTGTATCCCACCTCCCTCCTCATATGCAGAGCAGAAAGGCTACAAGGGAAGGAGCCATGTATCCCCCCACTCCCCCCTCCCCATATGCACATCAGAAAGGCTACAAGGGAAGGAGCCGTGTATCCCACCCCTCACCCCGCCACTCCTCATATGCAGAGCAGAAAGGCTACAAGGGAAGGAGCCGTGTATCCCACCCCTCATATGCAGAGCAGAAAGGCTCCAAGGGAAGAAGCCGTGTATCCCACCCCTGCCCCTCCTCATATGCAGAGCAGAAAGGCTACAAGGGAAGGAGCCGTGTATCCCACCCCCCACCTCCCTCCCTCCTCATATGCAGAGCAGAAAGGCTACAAGGGAAGGAGCCGTGTATCCCGACCCCTCACCCCGCCGCCCCTCCTCATATGCAGAGCAGAAAGGCTACAAGGGAAGGAGCCGTGTATCCCACCCCTAACCCCAGGCCCCTCCTCATATGCACAGCAGAAAGGCTACAGGGGAAGGAGCTGTGTATCCCACCCCTCAACCACACCTCCTCATATGCACAGCAGAAATGCTACAAGGGAAGGAGTCACATATCCCACCCCTCACCCCCCGCCTCATATGCAGAGCAGAAAGGCTACAAGGGAAGGAGCCGCGTATCCCACCCCTCACCTCCCTCCCCTCTTCATATGCACAGCAGAGAGGCTACAAGGGAAGGAGCCGTGTATCCCACCCCTCTCCCCCGCCCCTCCTCATATGCACAGCAGAAAGGCTACAAGGGAAGGAGCCGTGAACCCCACCCCTCACCCCCCGCCCCTCCTCATATGCACAGCAGAAAGGCTACAAGGGAAGGAGCCGTGTATCCAACCCCTCTCCCCCGCCCCTCCTCATATGCAGAGCAGAAAGGCTACAAGGGAAGGAGCCGTGTATCCCCAACCCTCACCCCTGTCCCTCCTCATTTGCAGAGCAGAAAGGCTACAAGGGAAGGAGCCATGTATCCCACACCTCACCTCCCGCCCCTCCAAATATGCAGAGCAGAAAGGCTACAAGGGAAGGAGCCATGTATCCCACCCCTCACCTCCCCCTCCTCATATTCAGATCAGAAAGGCTACAAGGGAAGGAGCTGTGTATCCCACCCCTCTCCCCCTGCCCCTCCTCATATGCAGAGCAGAAAGGCTACAAGGGAAGGAGCCGTGTATCCCACCCCTCACCCCCCGCCCCTCCATATATGCACAGCACAAAGGCTACAAGGGAAGGAGCTGTGTATCCCACCCCTCACCCCCGCCCCTCCTCATATGCACAGCAGAAAGGCTACAAGAGAAGGAGCCGTGTATCCCACCCCTCTCCCCCGCCCCTGCTCATATGCAGAGCAGAAAGGCTAAAAGGGAAGGAGCTTGTGTATCCCACCCCTCACGCCAGCCCCTCCTCATATGCACAGCAGAAAAACTACAAGGGAAGGAGCCGTGCATCCCACCCCTCAACCCCGCCCCTCCTCATATGCAGAGCAGAAAGGCTACAAGGGAAAGAGCCGTGTATCCCACCCCTCACCCCCCGCTCCTCATATGCAGAGCTGAAAGGCTACAAGGGAAGGAACCATGTATCCCACCCCTCACCCCCACCTCCTCATATGCAGAGCAGAAAGGCTACAAGGGAAGGAGCTGTGTATCCCACACCTCTCCTCCACGCCCCTCCTCATATGCAGAGCAGAAAAGCTACACAGGAAGGAGCCATGTATCCAACCCCCCCTCCCCTCCTCATATGCAGAGCAGAAAGGCTACAAGGGAAGGAGATATGTATCCCACTCCTCACCTCCTCATATGGAGAGAAGAAAGGCTACAAGGGAAGGAGCCGTGTATCCCACCCCTCACCCCCTGCCCCTCCTCATATGCAGAGCAGAAAGGCTACAAGGGAAGGAGCCGTGTATCCCACCCCTCACCCCCCCTCGTATGCAGAGCAGAAAGGCTACAAGGGAAGGAGCCGTGTATCCCACCCCTCACCCCCGCCCCTCCTAATATGCAGAGCAGAAAGGCTACAAGGGAAGGAGCCGTGTATCCCACTCCTCACCCCCCGCCCCTCCTCATATGCAGAGCAGAAAGGCTACAAGGGAAGGAGCCGTGTATCCCACCCCTCACCCCCCCTCGTATGCAGAGCAGAAAGGCTACAAGGGAAGGAGCTGTGTATCCCACCCCCCACCCCGCCGCACCTCCTCATATGCACAGCAGAAAGGCTACAAGGGAAGGAGCCATGTATCCCACCCTCACCTCCTGCCTGTCCTCATATGCAGAGCAGAAAGGCTACAAGGGAAGGAGCCATGTATCCTACCCCCTCCCCTCCTCGTATGCAGAGCAGAGATGCTACAAGGGAAGGAGCCATGTATCCCACCCTCACCTCCCTCCCCTTCTCATATGCAGAGCAGAAAGGCTACAAGGGATGGAGCCGTGTATCCAACCTCCCTCCTCATATGCAGAGCAGAAAGGCTACAAGGGAAGGAGCCATGTATCCCCCCACTCCCCCCTCCCCATATGCACATCAGAAAGGCTACAAGGGAAGGAGCCGTGTATCCCACCTCCCTCCTCATATGCAGAGCAGAAAGGCTAAAAGGGAAGGAGCTTGTGTATCCCACCCCTCACGCCAGCCCCTCCTCATATGCACAGCAGAAAAACTACAAGGGAAGGAGCCGTGTATCCCACCCCTCAACCCCGCCCCTCCTCATATGCAGAGCAGAAAGGCTACAAGGGAAAGAGCTGTGTATCCCACCCCTCACCCCCCGCTCCTCATATGCAGAGCCGAAAGGCTACAACGGAAGGAACCATGTATCCCACCCCTCACCCCCATCTCCTCATATGCAGAGCAGAAAGGCTACAAGGGAAGGAGCTGTGTATCCCACACCTCTCCTCCACGCCCCTCCTCATATGCAGAGCAGAAAAGCTACACAGGAAGGAGCCATGTATCCAACCCCCCCTCCCCTCCTCATATGCAGAGCAGAAAGGCTACAAGGGAAGGAGCCATGTATCCCACCGCTCACCTCCTCATATGCAGAGAAGAAAGGCTACAAGGGAAGGAGCCGTGTATCCCACCCCTCACACCCTGCCCCTCCTCATATGCAGAGTAGAAAGGCTACAAGGGAAGGAGCCGTGTATCCCACCCCTCACCCCCCCTCGTATGCAGAGCAGAAAGGCTACAAGGGAAGGAGCCGTGTATCCCACCCCTCACCCCCGCCCCTCCTAATATGCAGAGCAGAAAGGCTACAAGGGAAGGAGCCGTGTATCCCACTCCTCACCCCCCGCCCCTCCTCATATGCAGAGCAGAAAGGCTACAAGGGAAGGAGCCGTGTATCCCACCCCCCACCCCGCCGCACCTCCTCATATGCACAGCAGAAAGGCTACAAGGGAAGGAGCCATGTATCCCACCCTCACCTCCCGCCTGTCCTCATATGCAGAGCAGAAAGGCTACAAGGGAAGGAGCCATGTATCCTACCCCCTCCCCTCCTCGTATGCAGAGCAGAGATGCTACAAGGGAAGGAGCCATGTATCCCACCCTCACCTCCCTCCCCTCCTCATATGCAGAGCAGAAAGGCTACAAGGGAAGGAGCCGTGTATCCCACCTCCCTCCTCATATGCAGAGCAGAAAGGCTACAAGGGAAGGAGCCATGTATCCCCCCCCTCTCCCCCCCCCCATATGCACATCAGAAAGGCTACAAGGGAAGGAGCCGTGTATCCCACCTCCCTCCTCATATGCAGAGCAGAAAGGCTACAAGGGAAGGAGCCATGTATCCCCCACTTCCCCCTCCCCATATGCACATCAGAAAGGCTACAAGGGAAGGAGCCGTGTATCCCACCCCTCACCCCGCCACTCCTCATATGCAGAGCAGAAAGGCTACAAGGGAAGGAGCCGTGTATCCCACCCCTCATATGCAGAGCAGAAAGGCTCCAAGGGAAGAAGCCGTGTATCCCACCCCTGCCCCTCCTCATATGCAGAGCAGAAAGGCTACAAGGGAAGGAGCCGTGTATCCCACCCCCCACCTCCCTCCCTCCTCATATGCAGAGCAGAAAGGCTACAAGGGAAGGAGCCGTGTATCCCGACCCCTCACCCCACCGCCCCTCCTCATATGCAGAGCAGAAAGGCTACAAGGGAAGGAGCCGTGTATCCCACCCCTAACCCCAGGCCCCTCCTCATATGCACAGCAGAAAGGCTACAGGGGAAGGAGCTGTGTATCCCACACCTCCTCATATGCACAGCAGAAATGCTACAAGGGAAGGAGTCACATATCCCACCCCTCACCCCCCGCCTCATATGCAGAGCAGAAAGGCTACAAGGGAAGGAGCCGCGTATCCCACCCCTCACCTCCCTCCCCTCCTCCTCATATGCACAGCAGAAAGGCTACAAGGGAAGGAGCCGTGTATCCCACCCCTCTCCCCCGCCCCTCCTCATATGCACAGCAGAAAGGCTACAAGGGAAGGAGCCGTGTACCCCACCCCTCACCCCCCGCCCCTCCTCATATCCACAGCAGAAAGGCTACAAGGGAAGGAGCCGTGTATCCCACCCCTCACCCCCGCCCCCCCCTCATATGCAGAGCAGAAAGGCTACAAGGGAAGGAGCCGTGTACCCCACCCCTCACCCCCCGCCCCTCCTCATATGCACAGCAGAAAGGCTACAAGGGAAGGAGCTGTGTATCCCACCTCCCTCCTCATATACAGAGCAGAAAGGCTACAAGGGAAAGAGCCATGGCTCCCCCCACTCCCCCCTCCCCATATGCACAGCAGAAAGGCTACAAGGGAAGGAGCCGTGTATCCAACCCCCCTCCCCTCCTCATATGCAGAGCAGAAAGGCTACAAGGGAAGGAGCTGTGTATCCCACCCCTCACCCCGCCACTCCTCATATGCAGAGCAGAAAGGGTACAAGGGAAGGAGCCGTGTATCCCACCCCTCACCCTGACCCTCCTCATATGCAGAGCAGAAAGGCTACAAGGCTACAAGGGAAAGAGCCAGTATCCCACCCCTCACCCCCTCTCCTCATATGCAGAGCAGAAAGGCTACAAGGGAAGGAGCCATGTATCCCACCCCACTCCCCTCCTCATATGCAGAGCAGAAAGGCTACAAGGGAAGGAGCCGTGTATCCCACCCCTCACCCCTGCTCCTCCTCATATGCAGAGCAGAAAGGCTAGAAGGGAAGGAGCCGTGTATCCCACCCACCCCCCTCCTCATATGCAGAGCAGAAAGGCTACAAGGGAAGGAGACGTGTATCCCACCCCACACCCCCCGCCCCTCCTCATATGCAGAGCAGAAAGTCTACAAGGGAAGGAGCCTTGCATCCCACCCCCCACCCCGCCGCACCTCCTCATATGCACAGCAGAAAAGCTACAAGAGAAGGAGCTTTGTATCCCACCCCTCTCCCCCCGCCCCTCCTTATATGCACAGCAGAAAGGCTACAAGAGAAGGAGCCTTGTATCCCACCCCATTCCCCTCCTCATATGCAGAGAAGAAAGACTACAAGGGAAAGAGCTGTGTATCCCACCCCTCACCTCCCGCCCCTCCTCATATGCAGAGCAGAAAGGCTACAAGGGAAGGAACTGTGTATCCCACCCCTCAACCCCACCTCCTCATATGCAGAGCAGAAAGGCTACAAGGGAAGGAGCCATGTATCCCACACCTCCTCATATGCAGAGCAGAAAGGCTACAAGGGAAGGAGCCATGTATCCCACCCCTCAACCCCCCTCCTCATATGCAGAGCAGAAAGGCTACAAGGGAAAGAGCTGTGTATCCCACCCCTCACCCCCGCCCCTCCTCATATGCAGAGCAGAAAGGCTACAAGGGAAGGAGCCATGTATCCCACCCCTCTCCCCTCCTCATATGCAGAGCAGAAAGGCTACAAGGGAAGGAGCCGTGTATCCCACCCGCTCCCCTCCTCATATGCAGAGCAGAAAGGCTACAAGGGAAGGAGCCGTGTATCCCACCCCTCACCCCTACCCCTCCTCATATGCACAGCAGAAAGGCTACAAGGGAAGGAGCTGTGTATCCCACCCCTCACCCCCTGCCCCTCCTCATATGCAGAGCAGAAAGGCTACAAGGGAAGGAGCCGTTTATCCCACCCCCCCTCCTCATATGCACAGCAGAAAGGCTACAAGGGAAGGAGCCGTGTATCCCACCCCTTACCCCCCGCCCCTCCTCCTATGCAGAGCAGAAAGGCTACAAGGGAAGGAGCCGTGTATCCCACCCCTCACCTCTCCTCATATGCAGAGCAGCAAGGCTACAAGGGAAGGAGCCGTGTATCCCACCCCTCACTCCCCGCCACTCCTCATATGCAGAGCAGAAAGGCTACAAGGGAAGGAGCTTGCGTATCCCACCCCTCACCCCCCCCTCATATGCACAGCAGAAAGGGTACAAGGGAAGGAGCCGTGTATCCTACCCCTCACCTCCCGCCCCTCCTCATATGCAGAGCAGAAAGGCTAAAAGGGAAGGAGCTTGTGTATCCCACCCCTCACCTCCCGCCCCTCCTCATATGCAGAGCAGAAAGGCTACAAGGGACGGAGCCATGCATCCCACCCCTCTCCTCCCGCCCCTCCTCATATGCAGAGCAGAAAGGCTACAAGGGAAGTAGCCGTGTATCCCACCCCTCACCTCCCGCCCCTCCTCATATGCAGAGCAGAAAGGCTACAAGGGAAGGAGCCATGTATCCCACCCCTCACCTCCCGCCCCTCCTCATATGCAGAGCAGAAAGGCTACAAGGGAAGGAGCCATGTATCCCACCCCTATCCTCCCGCCCCTCCTCATATGCAGAGCAGAAAGGCTACAAGGGAAGGAGCCGTGTATCCCACCCCTCACCTCCCCCTCCTCATATGCAGAGCAGAAAGGCTACAAGGGAAGGAGCCATGTATCCCACCCCCCGCCCCGCCGCACCTCCTCATATGCACAGCAGAAAGGCTACAAGGGAAGGAGCCGTGTATCCCACCCCTCACCCCCCGCCCCTCCTCATATGCACAGCAGAAAGGCTACAAGGGAAGGAGCCGTGTATCCCACCCCTCACCACCCCGCCACCCCTCCTCATACGCACAGCAGAAAGGCTACAAGGGAAGGAGCTGTGCATCCCACCCCTATCCTCCCGCCCCTCCTCATATGCAGAGCAGAAAGGCTACAAGGGAAGGAGCCGTGTATCCCACCCCTCACCTCCCCCTCCTCATATGCAGAGCAGAAAGGCTACAAGGGAAGGAGCCATGTATCCCACCCCCCGCCCCGCCGCACCTCCTCATATGCACAGCAGAAAGGCTACAGGGGAAGGAGCCGTGTATCCCACCCCTCACCCCGCCTCCTCATATGCAGAGCAGAAAGGCTACAAGGGAAGGAGCCGTGTATCCCACCCCTCACCCCCCGCCCCTCCTCATATGCACAGCAGAAAGGCTACAAGAGAAGGAGCCTTGTATCCCACCCCTCTCCTCCCGCCCCTCCTCATATGCAGAGCAGAAAGGCTACAAGGGAAGGAACTGTGTATCCCACCCCTCTCCTCCCGCCCCACCTCATATGCAGAGCATAAAGGCTACAAGGGAAGAGGCTGTGTATCCCACCACTCTCCCCCCACCCCTCCTCATATGCAGAGCAGAAAGGCTACAAGGGAAGTAGCCGTGTATCCCACCCCTCACCTCCCGCCCCTCCTCATATGCAGAGCAGAAAGGCTACAAGGGAAGGAGCCGTGTATCCCCACCCCTCTCCTCCCGCCCCTCCTCATATGCAGAGCAGAAAGGCTACAAGGGAAGGAGCCGTGTATCCCACCCCTCACCTCCCCCTCCTCATATGCAGAGCAGAAAGGCTACAAGGGAAGGAGCCATGTATCCCACACCCCACCCCGCCGCACCTCCTCATATGCACAGCAGAAAGGCTACAAGGGAAGGAGCCGTGTATCCCACCCCTCACCACCCCGCCACCTCTCCTCATATGCACAGCAGAAAGGCTACAGGGGAAGGAGCTGTGTATCCCACCCCTCACCCCCCGCCCCTCCTCATATGCACAGCAGAAAGGCTACAAGAGAAGGAGCCTTGTATCCCACCCCTCTCCTCCAGCCCCTCCTCATATGCAGAGCAGAAATGATACAAGGGAAGGAACTGTGTATCCCACCCCTCAAGCCCACCTCCTCATATACACAGCAGAAATGCTACAAGGGAAGGAGTCACATATCCCACCCCTCACCCCCCGCCCCTCCTCATATGCAGAACAGAAAGGCTACAAGGGAAGGAGCCGTGTATCCCACCCCTCACCCCTGCTCCTCCTCATATGCAGAGCAGAAAGGCTACAAGGGAAGGAGCCGTGTATCCCACCCACCCCCCTCCTCATATGCAGAACAGAAAGGCTACAAGGGAAGGAGACGTGCATCCCACCCCACACCCCCCGCCCCTCCTCATATGCAGAGCAGAAAGGCTATAAGGGAAGGAGCCATGTATCCCACCCCTCACTCCCCACCCCTCCTCATATGCAGAGCAGAAAGGCTACATGGGAAGGAGCCGTGTATCCCCACCCCCCTCCCCTCCTCATATGCAGAGCAGAAAGGCTACAAGGGAAGGAGCCGTGTATCCCACCCCTCACCCCTGCCCCTCCTCATATGCAGAGCAGAAAGGCTACAAGGGAAGGAGCCGTGTATCCCACCCCTCACCTCTCCTCATATGCAGAGCAGCAAGGCTACAAGGGAAGGAGCCGTGTATCCCACCCCTCACTCCCCGCCCCTCCTCATATGCAGAGCAGAAAGGCTACAAGGGAAGGAGCTTGTGTATCCCACCCCTCACCCCCCCTCATATGCACAGCAGAAAGGGTACAAGGGAAGGAGCCGTGTATCCTACCCCTCACCTCCCGCCGCTCCTCATATGCAGAGCAGAAAGGCTAAAAGGGAAGGAGCTTGTGTATCCCACCCCTCACCTCCCGCCCCTCCTCATATGCAGAGCAGAAAGGCTACAAGGGACGGAGCCATGCATCCCACCCCTCTCCTCCCGCCCCTCCTCATATGCAGAGCATAAAGGCCACAAGGGAAGGAGCGGTGTATCCCACCACTCTCCCCCCACCCCTCCTCATATGCAGAGCAGAAAGGCTACAAGGGAAGTAGCCGTGTATCCCACCCCTCACCTCCCGCCCCTCCTCATATGCAGAGCAGAAAGGCTACAAGGGAAGGAGCCATGTATCCCACCCCTCACCTCCCGCCCCTCCTCATATGCAGAGCAGAAAGGCAACATGGGAAGGAGCCGTGTATCCCACCCCTATCCTCCCGCCCCTCCTCATATGCAGAGCAGAAAGGCTACAAGGGAAGGAGCCGTGTATCCCACCCCTCAACTCCCCCTCCTCATATGCAGAGCAGAAAGGCTACAAGGGAAGGAGCCGTGTATCCCACCCCTCACCACCCCGCCCCTCCTCATATGCAGAGCAGAAAGGCTACAAGGGAAGGAGCTATGTATCCCACCCCCCACCCCGCCGCACCTCCTCATATGCACAGCAGAAAGGCTACAAGGGAAGGAGCCGTGTATCCCACCCCTCACCCCCCACCCCTCCTCATATGCACAGCAGAAAGGCTACAAGGGAAGGAGCCGTGTATCCCACCCCTCACCACCCCGCCACCCCTCCTCATACGCACAGCAGAAAGGCTACAAGGGAAGGAGCTGTGCATCCCACCCCTAACCCCCCGCCCCTCCTCATATGCACAGCAGAAAGGCTACAGGGGAAGGAGCCGTGTATCCCACCCCTCACCCCGCCTCCTCATATGCAGAGCAGAAAGGCTACAAGGGAAGGAGCCGTGTATCCCACCCCTCACCACCCGCCCCTCCTCATATGCACAGCAGAAAGGCTACAAGAGAAGGAGCCTTGTATCCCACCCCCTCTCCTCCCGCCCCTCCTCATATGCAGAGCAGAAAGGCTACAAGGGAAGGAACTGTGTATCCCACCCCTCTCCTCCCGCCCCACCTCATATGCAGAGCATAAAGGCTACAAGGGAAGAGGCTGTGTATCCCACCACTCTCCCCCCACCCCTCCTCATATGCAGAGCAGAAAGGCTACAAGGGAAGTAGCCGTGTATCCCACCCCTCACCTCCCGCCCCTCCTCATATGCAGAGCAGAAAGGCTACAAGGGAAGGAGCCGTGTATCCCCACCCCTCTCCTCCCGCCCCTCCTCATATGCAGAGCAGAAAGGCTACAAGGGAAGGAGCCGTGTATCCCACCCCTCACCTCCCCCTCCTCATATGCAGAGCAGAAAGGCTACAAGGGAAGGAGCCATGTATCCCACCCCCCACCCCGCCGCACCTCCTCATATGCACAGCAGAAAGGCTACAAGGGAAGGAGCCGTGTATCCCACCCCTCACCACCCCACCACCCCTCCTCATATGCACAGCAGAAAGGCTACAGGGGAAGGAGCGGTGTATCCCACCCCTCACCCCCCGCCCCTCCTCATATGCACAGCAGAAAGGCTACAAGAGAAGGAGCCTTGTATCCCACCCCTCTCCTCCAGCCCCTCCTCATATGCAGAGCAGAAATGATACAAGGGAAGGAACTGTGTATCCCACCCCTCAAGCCCACCTCCTCATATGCACAGCAGAAATGCTACAAGGGAAGGAGTCACATGTCCCACCCCTCACACCCCGCCCCTCCTCATATGCAGAACGGAAAGGCTACAAGGGAAGGAGCCGTGTATCCCACCCCTCACCCCCGCCCCTCCTCATATGCAGAGCAGAAAGGGTACAAGGGAAGGAGCCGTGTATCCCACCCCTCACCCCGCCCCTCCTCATATGCAGAGCAGAAAGGCTACAAGGGAAAGAGCCGTGTATCCCACCCCTCACCCCCCCTCCTCATATGCAGAGCAGAAAGGCTACAAGGGAAGGAGCTGTGTATCCCACCCCTCACCCCCCGCCCCTCCTCATATGCACAGCAGAAAGGCTACAAGGGAAGGAGCCAGTATCCCACCCCTCACCCCCTCTCCTCATATGCAGAGCAGAAAGGCTACAAGGGAAGGAGCCATGTATCCCACCCCACTCCCCTCCTCATATGCAGAGCAGAAAGGCTACAAGGGAAGGAGCCGTGTATCCCACCCCTCACCCCTGCTCCTCCTCATATGCAGAGCAGAAAGGCTACAAGGGAAGGAGCCGTGTATCCCACCCACCCCCCTCCTCATATGCAGAACAGAAAGGCTACAAGGGAAGGACACGTGTATCCCACCCCACACCCCCGCCCCTCCTCATATGCAGAGCAGAAAGGCTACAAGGGAAGGAGCCGTGTACCCCCACCCCCCTCCCCTCCTCATATGCAGAGCAGAAAGGCTACAAGGGAAGGAGCCGTGTATCCCACCCCTCACCACTGCCCCATCTCATATGCAGAGCAGAAAGGCTACAAGGGAAGGGGCCGTGTATCCCACCCCTCACCCCCGCCCCTCCTCATATGCAGAGCAGAAAGGCTACAATGGAAAGAGCCGTGTATCCCACCCCTCACCCCCCTCCTCATATGCAGAGCAGAAAGGCTACAAGGGAAGGAGCTGTGTATCCCACCCCTCACCCCCCTCCTCATATGCAGAGCCGAAAGGCTACAAGGGAAGGAGCCATGTATCCCACCCCTCACCTCCCGCCCCTCCTCATATGCAGAGCCGAAAGGCTACAAGGGAAGGAGCCATGTATCCCACCCCTCACCTCCAGCCCCTCCTCATATGCAGAGCAGAAAGGCTACAAGGGAAGGAGCCGTGTATCCCACCCCTCACCCCCGCCCCTCCTCATATGCAGAGCAGAAAGGCTACAAGGGAAAGAGCCGTGTATCCCACCCCTCACCCCCCCTCCTCATATGCAGAGCACAAAGGCTACAAGGGAAGGAGCCGTGTATCCAACCCCTCACCCCCTCCCCTCCTCATATGCACAGCAGAAAGGCTACAAGGGAAGGAGCCATGTATCCCACCCCTCACCCCCTCCCCTCCTCATTTGCAGAGAAGAAAGACTACAAGGGACGGAGTTGTGTATCCCACCCCTCACCCCTCCTCATATGCAGAGCAGAAAGGCTACAAGGGAAGGAGCCGTGTATCCCACCCCTCACCCCCGCCCCTCCTCATATGCAGAGCAGAAAGGCTACAAGGGAAGGAGCCGTGTATCCCACCCCTCTCCCCCCGCCCCTCCTCATATGCACAGCAGAAAGGCTACAAGGGAAGGAGCCGTGTATCCCACCCCTCACCCCCCGCCCCTCCTCATATGCACAGCAGAAAGGCTACAAGGGAAGGAGCCATGTATCCCACCCCTCACCCCCCGCCCCTCCTCATATGCAGAGCAGAAAGGCTACAAGGGAAGGAGCCATGTATCCCAACCCCTCACCCCCTCCCCTCCTCATATGCAGAGCAGAAAGGCTACAAGGGAAGGAGCCGTGTATCCCACCCCTCACCCCCGCCCCTCCTCATATGCAGAGCAGAAAGGCTGCAAGGGAAGGAGCCGTCTATCCCACCCCTCACCCCTGTCCCTCCTCATATGCAGAGCAGAAAGGCTACAAGGGAAAGAGCCGTGTATCCCACCCCTCACCCCCCCTCCTCATATGCAGAGCAGAAAGGCTACAAAAGAAGGAGCCGTGTATCCCACCCCTCTCACCCCCCCCCCAGCTCATATGCAGAGCAGAAAGGCTACAAGGGAAGGAGCTTGTGTATCCCACCCCTCACCTCCTGCCCCTCCTCATATGCAGAGCAGAAAGGCTAAAAGGGAAGGAGCCATGTATCCCCACCCTCACCTTCCTCCACTCCCCATATGCACAGCAGAAAGGCTACAAGGGAAGGAGCCATGTATCCCACCCTCACCTCCCGCCTGTCCTCATATGCAGAGCAGAAAGGCTACAAAGGAAGGAGCCATGTATCCTACCCCCCCTCCCCTCCTCGTATGCAGAGCAGAGATGCTACAAGGGAAGGAGCCATGTATCCCACCCTCACCTCCCTCCCCTCCTCATATGCAGAGCAGAAAGGCTATAAGGGAAGGAGCCATGTATCCCACCCACACCCCGGCCCCTCCTCATATGCAGAGCAGAAAGGCTACAAGGGAAGGAGCCATGTATCCCACCCCTCACCCCCTCCCCTCCTCATTTGCAGAGAAGAAAGACTACAAGGGACGGAGTTGTGTATCCCACCCCTCACCCCTCCTCATATGCAGAGCAGAAAGGCTACAAGGGAAGGAGCCGTGTATCCCACCCCTCACCCCCGCCCCTCCTCATATGCAGAGCAGAAAGGCTACAAGGGAAGGAGCCGTGTATCCCACCCCTCTCCCCCCGCCCCTCCTCATATGCACAGCAGAAAGGCTACAAGGGAAGGAGCCGTGTATCCCACCCCTCTCCCCCCGCCCCTCCTCATATGCAGAGCAGAAAGGCTACAAGGGAAGGAGCCATGTATCCCAACCCCTCACCCCCTCCCCTCCCCTCCTCATATGCAGAGCAGAAAGGCTACAAGGGAAGGAGCCGTGTATCCCACCCCTCACCCCCGCCCCTCCTCATATGCAGAGCAGAAAGGCTACAAGGGAAGAGGCTGTGTATCCCACCACTCTCCCCCCACCCCTCCTCATATGCAGAGCAGAAAGGCTACAAGGGAAGTAGCCGTGTATCCCACCCCTCACCTCCCGCCCCTCCTCATATGCAGAGCAGAAAGGCTACAAAGGAAGGAGCCGTGTATCCCACCCCTCTCCTCCCGTCCCTCCTCATATGCAGAGCAGAAAGGCTACAAGTGAAGGAGCCGTGTATCCCACCCCTCACCACCCCGCCACCCCTCCTCATATGCACAGCAGAAAGGCTACAGGGGAAGGAGCTGTGTATCCCACCCCTCACCCCCCCGCCCCTCCTCATATGCACAGCAGAAAGGCTACAAGGGAAGGAGCCATGTATCCCACCCCTCTCCTCCAGCCCCTCCTCATATGCAGAGCAGAAATGATACAAGGGAAGGAACTGTGTATCCCACCCCTCACGCCCACCTCCTCATATGCACAGCAGAAATGCTACAAGGGAAGGAGTCACATATCCCACCCCTCACCCCCCGCCCCTCCTCATATGCAGAACAGAAAGGCTACAAGGGAAGGAGCCGTGTATCCCACCCCTCACCCCCGCCCCTCCTCATATGCACAGCAGAAAGGCTACAAGGGAAGGAGCCGTGTATCCCACCCCTCACCCCCGCCCCTCCTCATATGCAGAGCAGAAAGGGTACAAGGGAAGGAGCCATGTATCCCACCCCACTCCCCTCCTCATATGCAGAGCAGAAAGGCTACAAGGGAAGGAGCCGTGTATCCCACCCACCCCCCTCCTCATATGCAGAACAGAAAGGCTACAAGGGAAGGAGACGTGTATCCCACCCCACCACCCCCCGCCCCTCCTCATATGCAGAGCAGAAAGGCTATAAGGGAAGGAGCCGTGTATCCCACCCCTCACCATATGCAGAGCAGAAAGGCTACAAGGGAAGGAGCCGTGTATCCCCACCCCCCTCCCCTCCTCATATGCAGAGCAGAAAGGCTACAAGGGAAGGAGCCGTGTATCCAACCCCTCACCCCCGCCCCTCCTCATATGCAGAGCAGAAAGGCTACAATGGAAAGAGCCGTGTATCCCACCCTTCACCCCCCCTCCTCATATGCAGAGCAGAAAGGCTACAAGGGAAGGAGCTGTGTATCCCACCCCTCACCCCCCCTCCTCATATGCAGAGCCGAAAGGCTACAAGGGAAGGAGCCATGTATCCCACCCCTCAACTCCCGCCCCTCCTCATATGCAGAGCCGAAAGGCTACAAGGGAAGGAGCCATGTATCCCACCCCTCACCTCCCGCCCCTCCTCATATGCAGAGCAGAAAGACTACAAGGGACGGAGTTGTGTATCCCACCCCTCACCCCTCCTCATATGCAGAGCAGAATGGCTACAAGGGAAGGAGCCGTGTATCCCACCCCTCACCCCCGCCCCTCCTCATATGCAGAGCAGAAAGGCTACAAGGGAAGGAGCCGTGTATCCCACCCCTCTCCCCCCGCCCCTCCTCATATGCACAGCAGAAAGGCTACAAGGGAAGGAGCCATGTATCCCACCCCTCACCCCCCGCCCCTCCTCATATGCAGAGCAGAAAGGCTACAAGGGAAGGAGCCATGTATCCCAACCCCTCACCCCCTCCCCTCCTCATATGCAGAGCAGAAAGGCTACAAGGGAAGGAGCCGTGTATCCCACCCCTCACCCCCGCCCCTCCTCATATGCAGAGCAGAAAGGCTGCAAGGGAAGGAGCCGTGTATCCCACCCCTCACCCCTGTCCCTCCTCATATGCAGAGCAGAAACGCTACAAGGGAAAGAGCCGTGTATCCCACCCCTCTCACCCCCCCCCAGCTCATATGCAGAGCAGAAAGGCTACAAGGGAAGGAGCTTGTGTATCCCCACCCCTCACCTCCCGCCCCTCCTCATATGCAGAGCAGAAAGGCTAAAAGGGAAGGAGCCATGTATCCCACCCTCACCTTCCTCCACTCCCCATATGCACAGCAGAAAGGCTACAAGGGAAGGAGCCATGTATCCCACCCACACCTCCCGCCTGTCCTCATATGCAGAGCAGAAAGGCTACAAGGGAAGGAGCCATGTATCCTACCCCCCTCCCCTCCTCGTATGCAGAGCAGAGATGCTACAAGGGAAGGAGCCATGTATCCCACCCTCAATTCCCTCCCCTCCTCATATGCAGAGCAGAAAGGCTATAAGGGAAGGAGCCATGTATCCCACCCACACCCCGGCCCCTCCTCATATGCAGAGCAGAAAGGCTACAAGGGAAGGAGCCATGTATCCCACCCCTCACCCCTCCCCTCCTCATTTGCAGAGAAGAAAGACTACAAGGGACGGAGTTGTGTATCCCACCCCTCACCCCTCCTCATATGCAGAGCAGAAAGGCTACAAGGGAAGGAGCCGTGTATCCCACCCCTCACCCCCGCCCCTCCTCATATGCAGAGCAGAAACGCTACAAGGGAAGGAGCCGTGTATCCCACCCCTCTCCCCCCGCCCCTCCTCATATGCACAGCAGAAAGGCTACAAGGGAAGGAGCCGTGTATCCCACCCCTCACCCCCCGCCCCTCCTCATATGCAGAGCAGAAAGGCTACAAGGGAAGGAGCCATGTATCCCACCCCTCACCCCCCGCCCCTCCTCATATGCAGAGCAGAAAGGCTACAAGGGAAGGAGCCATGTATCCCAACCCCTCACCCCCTCATATGCAGAGCAGAAAGGCTACAAGGGAAGGAGCCGTGTATCCCACCCCTCACCCCCGCCCCTCCTCATATGCAGAGCAGAAAGGCTACAAGGGAAGGAGCCGTGTATCCCACCCCTCCCCCCGCCCCTCATATGCAGAGCAGAAAGGCTGCAAGGGAAGGAGCCGTGTATCCCACCCCTCACCCCTGCCCCTCCTCATATGCAGAGCAGAAAGGCTACAAGGGAAAGAGCCGTGTATCCCACCCCTCACCCCCCCTCCTCATATGCAGAGCAGAAAGGCTACAAAAGAAGGAGCCGTGTATCCCACCCCTCTCACCCCGCCCCTCCTCATATGCAGAGCAGAAAGGCTAAAAGGGAAGGAGCCATGTATCCCACCCTCACCTTCCTCCACTCCCCATATGCACAGCAGAAAGGCTACAAGAGAAGGAGCCATGTATCCCACCCTCACCTCCCGCCTGTCCTCATATGCAGAGCAGAAAGGCTACAAGGGAAGGAGCCATGTATCCTACCCCCCTCCCCTCCTCGTATGCAGAGCAGAGATGCTACAAGGGAAGGAGCCATGTATCCCACCCTCACCTCCATCCCCATCTCATATGCAGAGCAGAAAGGCTACAAGGGAAGGAGCCGTGTATCCCACCTCCCTCCTCATATGCAGAGCAGAAAGGCTACAAGAGAAGGAGCCATGTATCCCCCCACTCCCCCCTCCCCATATGCACATCAGAAAGGCTACAAGGGAAGGAGCCGTGTATCCAACCCCCCTCCCCTCCTCATATGCAGAGCAGAAAGGCTACAAGGGAAGGAGCTGTGTATCCCACCCCCCACCTCCCTCCCTCCTCATATGCAGAGCAGAAAGGCTACAAGGGAAGGAGCCGTGTATCCCGACCCCTCACCCCGCCGCCCCTCCTCAATGCAGAGCAGAAAGGCTACAAGGGAAGGAGCCGTGTATCCCACCCCTAACCCCAGGCCCCTCCTCATATGCACAGCAGAAAGGCTACAGGGGAAGGAGCTGTGTATCCCACCCCTCAACCCCACCTCCTCATATGCACAGCAGAAATGCTACAAGGGAAGGAGTCACATATCCCACCCCTCACCCCCCGCCTCATATGCAGAGCAGAAAGGCTACAAGGGAAGGAGCCGCGTATCCCACCCCTCACCCCCCCTCCCCTCCTCATATGCAGAGCAGAAAGGCTACAAGGGAAGGAGCTGTGTATCCCACCCCTCACCCCGCCACTCCTCATATGCAGAGCAGAAAGGCTACAAGGGAAGGAGCCGTGTATCCCACCCCTCATATGCAGAGCAGAAAGGCTACAAGGGAAGGAGCCGTGTATCCCACCCCTCACCCCCCCCTCATATGCAGAGCAGAAAGGCTCCAAGGGAAGAAGCCATGTACCCCACCCCTGCCCCTCCTCATATGCACAGCAGAAAGGCTACAAGGGAAGGAGCCGTGTATCCCACCCCTCTCCCCCCGCCCCTCCTCATATGCAGAGCAGAAAGGCTACAAGGGAAGGAGCCGTGTATCCCCACCCCCACCTCCCTCCCTCCTCATATGCAGAGCAGAAAGGCTACAAGGGAAGGAGCCGTGTATCCCCACCCCTCACCCCGCCACCCCTCCTCATATGCAGAGCAGAAAGGCTACAAGGGAAGGAGCCGTGTTTCCCACCCCTAACCCCAGGCCCCTCCTCATATGCACAGCAGAAAGGCTACAGGGGAAGGAGCTGTGTATCCCACCCCTCAACCCCACCTCCTCATATGCACAGCAGAAATGCTACAAGGGAAGGAGTCACATATCCCACCCCTCAACCCCCGCCTCATATGCAGAGCAGAAAGGCTACAAGGGAAGGAGCCGCGTATCCCACCCCTCACCTCCCTCCCCTCCTCATATGTACAGCAGAAAGGCTACAAGGGAAGGAGCCGTGTATCCCACCCCTCTCCCCCGCCCCTCCTCATATGCACAGCAGAAAGGCTACAAGGGAAGGAGCCGTGTACCGCACCCCTCACCCCCCGCCCCTCCTCATATGCACAGCAGAAAGACTACAAGGGAAGGAGCCGTGTATCCCACCCCTCTCCCCCGCCCCTCCTCATATGCACAGCAGAAAGGCTACAAGGGAAGGAGCCGTGTATCCCACCCCTCACCCCCGCCCCCCTCATATGCAGAGCAGAAAGGCTACAAGGGAAGGAGCCGTGTACCCCACCCCACGCCCCTCCTCATATGCACAGCAGAAAGGCTACAAGGGAAGGAGCCGTGTATTCCACCCCTCTCCCCCGCCCCTCCTCATATGCACAGCAGAAAGGCTACAAGGGAAGGAGCCGTGTATCCCACCCCTCTCCCACGCCCCTCCTCATATGCACAGCAGAAAGGCTACAAGGGAAGGAGCCGTGTACCCCACCCCTCACCCCCCGCCCCTCCTCATATGCACAGCAGAAAGGCTACAAGGGAAGGAGCCGTGTATCCCACCCCTCTCCCCCGCACCTCCTCATATGCACAGCAGAAAGGCTACAAGGGAAGGAGCCGTGTACCGTACCCCACCCCTCCCCCCGCCCCTCTTCATAGGCAGAGCAGAAAGGCTACAAGGTAAGGAGCCATGTATCCCCACCCCTCACCCCCCGCAACTCCTCATATGAAGAACCGAAAGGCTACAAGGGAAGGAGCCGCGTATCCCACCCCTCACCCCCCGCCTCATATGCAGAGCAGAAAGGCTACAAGGGAAGGAGCCGTGTATCCCCACCCCTCACCCCCGTCCCCTCCTCATATGCACAGCAGAAAGGCTACAAGGGAAGGAGCCGTGTATCCCACCCCTCAAACCCGCCCCTCCTCATATGCAGAGCAGAAAGGCTATAAGGGAAGGAGCCGTGTATCCCACCCCTCACCCTCGCCCCTCCTCATATGCAGAGCAGAAAGGCTACAAGGGAAGGAGCCATGTATCCCATCCCTCACCCCCTACTCATATGCAGAGGAAAAAGGCTACAAGGGGAGGAGCCGTGTATCCCACCCACCCCTTACCCCCGCACCTCCTCATATGCAGAGGAAAAAGGCTACAAGGGAAGGAGCCATGTATCCTACCCCTCACCCCCGCCCCTCATCATATGCAGAGCAGAAAGGCTACAAGGGAAGGAGCCGTGTATCCCACCCCTCACCCCCGCCCCTCCTCATATGCAGAGCAGAAAGGCTACAAGGGAAGGAGCCGTGTATCCCACCCCTCACCCCCGCCCCTCCTCATATGCACAGCAGAAAGTCTACAAGGGAAGGAGCCGTGTATCCCACCCCTCACCCCGCCTCCTCATATGCAGAGCAGAAAGGCTACAAGGGAAGGAGCCGTGTATCCCACCCCTCACCCCCACCCCTCCTCATATGCAGTGCAGAAAGGCTACAAGGGAAGGAGCCGGTATCCCACCCCTCACCCCCTCTCCTCATATGCAGAGCAGAAAGGCTACAAGGGAAGGAGCCGTGTATCCCACCCCTCACCCTGCCTCCTCATATGCAGAGCAGAAAGGCTACAAGGGAAGGAGCCATGTATCCCACCCCTCACCCCCCCTTGTATGCAGAGCAGAAAGGCTACAAGGGAAGGAGCTGTGTATCCCACCCCTCACCCCCCCTCGTATGCAGAGCAGAAAGGCTACAAGGGAAGGAGCCGTGTATCCCAGCCCTCACCCCGCCCCTCCTCATATGCAGAGCAGAAAGGCTACAAGGGAAAGAGCCGTGTATCCCACCCCTCACCCCCCCTCCTCATATGCAGAGCAGAAAGGCTACAAGGGAAGGAGCTGTGTATCCCACCCCTCACCCCCGCCCCTCATATGCACAGCAGAAAGGCTACAAGGGAAGGAGCCGGTATCCCACCCCTCACCCCCTCTCCTCATATGCAGAGCAGAAAGGCTACAAGGGAAGGAGCCATGTATCCCACCCCACTCCCCTCCTCATATGCAGAGCAGAAAGGCTACAAGGGAAGGAGCCTTGTATCCCACCCCTCACCCCTGCTCCTCCTCATATGCAGAGCAGAAAGGCTATAAGGGAAGGAGCCGTGTATCCCACCCCTCACTCCCCACCCCTCCTCATATGCAGAGCAGAAAGGCTACAAGGGAAGGAGCCATGTATCCCACCCCCCACCCCGCCGCACCTCCTCATATGCACAGCAGAAAGGCTACAAGGGAAGGAGCCGTGTATCCCACCCCTCACCACCCCGCCACCCCTCCTCATATGCACAGCAGAAAGGCTACAGGGGAAGGAGCGGTGTATCCCACCCCTCACCCCCCGCCCCTCCTCATATGCACAGCAGAAAGGCTACAAGAGAAGGAGCCTTGTATCCCACCCCTCTCCTCCAGCCCCATCTCATATGCAGAGCAGAAATGATACAAGGGAAGGAACTGTGTATCCCACCCCTCAAGCCCACCTCCTCATATGCACAGCAGAAATGCTACAAGGGAAGGAGTCACATATCCCACCCCTCACACCCCGCCCCTCCTCATATGCAGAACAGAAAGGCTACAAGGGAAGGAGCCGTGTATCCCACCCCTCACCCCCGCCCCTCCTCATATGCACAGCAGAAAGGCTACAAGGGAAGGAGCCGTGTATCCCACCCCTCACCCCCGCCCCTCCTCATATGCAGAGCAGAAAGGGTACAAGGGAAGGAGCCGTGTATCCCACCCCTCACCCCGCCCCTCCTCATATGCAGAGCAGAAAGGCTACAAGGGAAAGAGCCGTGTATCCCACCCCTCACCCCCCCTCCTCATATGCAGAGCAGAAAGGCTACAAGGGAAGGAGCTGTGTATCCCACCCCTCACCCCCCGCCCCTCCTCATATGCACAGCAGAAAGGCTACAAGGGAAGGAGCCAGTATCCCACCCCTCACCCCCTCTCCTCATATGCAGAGCAGAAAGGCTACAAGGGAAGGAGCCATGTATCCCACCCCACTCACCTCCTCATATGCAGAGCAGAAAGGCTACAAGGGAAGGAGCCGTGTATCCCACCCCTCACGCCTGCTCCTCCTCATATGCAGAGCAGAAAGGCTACAAGGGAAGGAGCCGTGTATCCCACCCACCCCCCTCCTCATATGCAGAACAGAAAGGCTACAAGGGAAGGAGACGTGTATCCCACCCCACACCCCCCGCCCCTCCTCATATGCAGAGCAGAAAGGCTACAAGGGAAGGAGCCGTGTATCCCACCCCTCACTCCCCACCCCTCCTCATATGCAGAGCAGAAAGGCTACAAGAGAAGGAGCCGTGTATCCCCACCCCCCTCCGCTCCTCATATGCAGAGCAGAAAGGCTACAAGGGAAGGAGCCGTGTATCCCACCCCTTACCCCTGCCCCATCTCATATGCAGAGCAGAAAGGCTACAAGGGAAGGAGCCGTGTATCCCACCCCTCACCCCCGCCCCTCCTCATATGCAGAGCAGAAAGGCTACAATGGAAAGAGCCGTGTATCCCACCCCTCACCCCCCTCCTCATATGCAGAGCAGAAAGGCTACAAGGGAAGGAGCTGTGTATCCCACCCCTCACCCCCCTCCTCATATGCAGAGCCGAAAGGCTACAAGGGAAGGAGCCATGTATCCCACCCCTCACCTCCCGCCCCTCCTCATATGCAGAGCCGAAAGGCTACAAGGGAAGGAGCCATGTATCCCACCCCTCACCTCCAGCCCCTCCTCATATGCAGAGCAGAAAGGCTACAAGGGAAGGAGCCGTGTATCCCACCCCTCACCCCCGCCCCTCCTCATATGCAGAGCAGAAAGGCTACAAGGGAAAGAGCCGTGTATCCCACCCCTCACCCCCCCTCCTCATATGCAGAGCACAAAGGCTACAAGGGAAGGAGCCGTGTATCCAACCCCTCACCCCCTCCCCTCCTCATATGCACAGCAGAAAGGCTACAAGGGAAGGAGCCATGTATCCCACCCCTCACCCCCTCCCCTCCTCATTTGCAGAGAAGAAAGACTACAAGGGACGGAGTTGTGTATCCCACCCCTCACCCCTCCTCATATGCAGAGCAAAAAGGCTACAAGGGAAGGAGCCGTGTATCCCACCCCTCACCCCCGCCCCTCCTCATATGCAGAGCAGAAAGGCTACAAGGGAAGGAGCCGTGTATCCCACCCCTCTCCCCCCGCCCCTCCTCATATGCACAGCAGAAAGGCTACAAGGGAAGGAGCCGTGTATCCCACCCCTCACCCCCCGCCCCTCCTCATATGCACAGCAGAAAGGCTACAAGGGAAGGAGCCATGTATCCCACCCCTCACCCCCCGCCCCTCCTCATATGCAGAGCAGAAAGGCTACAAGGGAAGGAGCCATGTATCCCAACCCCTCACCCCCTCCCCTCCTCATATGCAGAGCAGAAAGGCTACAAGGGAAGGAGCCGTGTATCCCACCCCTCACCCCCGCCCCTCCTCATATGCAGAGCAGAAAGGCTGCAAGGGAAGGAGCCGTGTATCCCACCCCTCACCCCTGTCCCTCCTCATATGCAGAGCAGAAAGGCTACAAGGGAAAGAGCCGTGTATCCCACCCCTCACCCCCCCTCCTCATATGCAGAGCAGAAAGGCTACAAAAGAAGGAGCCGTGTATCCCACCCCTCTCACCCCCCCCCCAGCTCATATGCAGAGCAGAAAGGCTGCAAGGGAAGGAGCTTGTGTATCCCACCCCTCACCTCCTGCCCCTCCTCATATGCAGAGCAGAAAGGCTAAAAGGGAAGGAGCCATGTATCCCCACCCTCACCTTCCTCCACTCCCCATATGCACAGCAGAAAGGCTACAAGGGAAGGAGCCATGTATTCCACCCTCACCTCCCGCCTGTCCTCATATGCAGAGCAGAAAGGCTACAAGGGAAGGAGCCATGTATCCTACCCCCCCTCCCCTCCTCGTATGCAGAGCAGAGATGCTACAAGGGAAGGAGCCATGTATCCCACCCTCACCTCCCTCCCCTCCTCATATGCAGAGCAGAAAGGCTATAAGGGAAGGAGCCATGTATCCCACCCACACCCCGGCCCCTCCTCATATGCAGAGCAGAAAGGCTACAAGGGAAGGAGCCATGTATCCCACCCCTCACCCCCTCCCCTCCTCATTTGCAGAGAAGAAAGACTACAAGGGACGGAGTTGTGTATCCCACCCCTCACCTCTCCTCATATGCAGAGCAGAAAGGCTACAAGGGAAGGAGCCGTGTATCCCACCCCTCACCCCCGCCCCTCCTCATATGCAGAGCAGAAAGGCTACAAGGGAAGGAGCCGTGTATCCCACCCCTCTCCCCCCGCCCCTCCTCATATGCACAGCAGAAAGGCTACAGGGGAAGGAGCCGTGTATCACACCCCTCACCCCCCGCCCCTTCTCATATGCACAGCAGAAAGGCTACAAGGGAAGGAGCCATGTATCCCACCCCTCACCCCCCGCCCCTCCTCATATGCAGAGCAGAAAGGCTACAAGGGAAGGAGCCATGTATCCCAACCCCTCACCCCCTCCCCTCCTCATATGCAGAGCAGAAAGGCTACAAGGGAAGGAGCCGTGTATCCCACCCCTCACCCCCGCCCCTCCTCATATGCAGAGCAGAAAGGCTACAAGGGAAGAGGCTGTGTATCCCACCACTCTCCCCCCACCCCTCCTCATATGCAGAGCAGAAAGGCTACAAGGGAAGTAGCCGTGTATCCCACCCCTCACCTCCCGCCCCTCCTCATATGCAGAGCAGAAAGGCTACAAAGGAAGGAGCCGTGTATCCCACCCCTCTCCTCCCGTCCCTCCTCATATGCAGAGCAGAAAGGCTACAAGGGAAGGAGCCGTGTATCCCACCCCTCACCCCTCCTCATATGCAGAGCAGAAAGGCTAAAAGGGAAGGAGCCATGTATCCCACCCCTCACCTCCTCATATGCAGAGCAGAAAGGCTACAAGAGAAGGAGCCTTGTATCCCACCCCTCACCCCCCGCCCCTCCTCATATGCGGAGCAGAAAGGCTACAAGGGAATGAGCCGTGTATCCCACTCCTCACCCCTCGCCCCTCCTCATATGAAGAGTAGAAAGGCTACAAGGGAAGGAGCCGTGTATCCCACCCCTCACCACCCCGCCCCTCCTCATATGCAGAGCAGAAAGGCTACAAAGGAAGGAGCCGTGTATCCCACCTCTCACCTCCCTCCCCTCCTCATATGCAGAGCAGAAAGGCTACAAGGGAAGGAGCTGTGTATCCCACCCCTCACCCCCCTGCCCCTCCTCATATGCACAGCAGAAAGGCTACAAGAGAAGGAGCCTTGTATCCCACCCCTCTCCTCCAGCCCCTCCTCATATGCAGAGCAGAAATGATACAAGGGAAGGAACTGTGTATCCCACCCCTCACGCCCACCTCCTCATATGCACAGCAGAAATGCTACAAGGGAAGGAGCCGTGTATCCCACCCCTCACCCCCGCCCCTCCTCATATGCAGAGCAGAAAGGGTACAAGGGAAGGAGCCATGTATCCCAACCCCTCACCCCCTCCCCTCCTCATATGCAGAGCAGAAAGGCTACAAGGGAAGGAGCCGTGTATCCCACCCCTCACCCCCGCCCCTCCTCATATGCAGAGCAGAAAGGCTGCAAGGGAAGGAGCCGTGTATCCCACCCCTCACCCCTGTCCCTCCTCATATGCAGAACAGAAAGGCTAAAAGGGAAGGAGCCGTGTATCCCACCCCTCACCCCTGTCCCTCCTCATATGCAGAGCAGAAAGGCTACAAGGGAAAGAGCCGTGTATCCCACCCCTCACCCCCCCTCCTCATATGCAGAGCAGAAAGGCTACAAAAGAAGGAGCCGTGTATCCCACCCCTCACCCCCGCCCCTCCTCATATGCACAGCAGAAAGGCTACAAGGGAAGGAGCCGTGTATCCCACCCCTCACCCCCGCCCCTCCTCATATGCAGAGCAGAAAGGGTACAAGGGAAGGAGCCATGTATCCCACCCCACTCCCCTCCTCATATGCAGAGCAGAAAGGCTACAAGGGAAGGAGCCGTGTATCCCACCCACCCCCCTCCTCATATGCAGAACAGAAAGGCTACAAGGGAAGGAGACGTGTATCCCACCCCTCACCCCCGCCCCTCCTCATATGCACAGCAGAAAGGCTACAAGGGAAGGAGCCGTGTATCCCACCCCTCACCCCCGCCCCTCCTCATATGCAGAGCAGAAAGGGTACAAGGGAAGGAGCCATGTATCCCACCCCACTCCCCTCCTCATATGCAGAGCAGAAAGGCTACAAGGGAAGGAGCCGTGTATCCCACCCACCCCCCTCCTCATATGCAGAACAGAAAGGCTACAAGGGAAGGAGACGTGTATCCCACCCCACCACCCCCCGCCCCTCCTCGTATGCAGAGCAGAAAGGCTATAAGGGAAGGAGCCGTGTATCCCACCCCTCACCATATGCAGAGCAGAAAGGCTACAAGGGAAGGAGCCGTGTATCCCCACCCCCCTCCCCTCCTCATATGCAGAGCAGAAAGGCTACAAGGGAAGGAGCCGTGTATCCCACCCCTCACCCCCGCCCCTCCTCATATGCAGAGCAGAAAGGCTACAATGGAAAGAGCCGTGTATCCCACCCTTCACCCCCCCTCCTCATATGCAGAGCAGAAAGGCTACAAGGGAAGGAGCTGTGTATCCCACCCCTCACCCCCCCTCCTCATATGCAGAGCCGAAAGGCTACAAGGGAAGGAGCCATGTATCCCACCCCTCACCTCCCGCCCCTCCTCATATGCAGAGCCGAAAGGCTACAAGGGAAGGAGCCATGTATCCCACCCCTCACCTCCCGCCCCTCCTCATATGCAGAGCAGAAAGACTACAAGGGACGGAGTTGTGTATCCCACCCCTCACCCCTCCTCATATGCAGAGCAGAATGGCTACAAGGGAAGGAGCCGTGTATCCCACCCCTCACCCCCGCCCCTCCTCATATGCAGAGCAGAAAGGCTACAAGGGAAGGAGCCGTGTATCCCACCCCTCACCACCCCGCCACCCCTCCTCATATGCACAGCAGAAAGGCTACAGGGGAAGGAGCGGTGTATCCCACCCCTCACCCCCCGCCCCTCCTCATATGCACAGCAGAAAGGCTACAAGAGAAGGAGCCTTGTATCCCACCCCTCTCCTCCAGCCCCATCTCATATGCAGAGCAGAAATGATACAAGGGAAGGAACTGTGTATCCCACCCCTCAAGCCCACCTCCTCATATGCACAGCAGAAATGCTACAAGGGAAGGAGTCACATATCCCACCCCTCACACCCCGCCCCTCCTCATATGCAGAACAGAAAGGCTACAAGGGAAGGAGCCGTGTATCCCACCCCTCACCCCCGCCCCTCCTCATATGCACAGCAGAAAGGCTACAAGGGAAGGAGCCGTGTATCCCACCCCTCACCCCCGCCCCTCCTCATATGCAGAGCAGAAAGGGTACAAGGGAAGGAGCCGTGTATCCCACCCCTCACCCCGCCCCTCCTCATATGCAGAGCAGAAAGGCTACAAGGGAAAGAGCCGTGTATCCCACCCCTCACCCCCCCTCCTCATATGCAGAGCAGAAAGGCTACAAGGGAAGGAGCTGTGTATCCCACCCCTCACCCCCCGCCCCTCCTCATATGCACAGCAGAAAGGCTACAAGGGAAGGAGCCAGTATCCCACCCCTCACCCCCTCTCCTCATATGCAGAGCAGAAAGGCTACAAGGGAAGGAGCCATGTATCCCACCCCACTCACCTCCTCATATGCAGAGCAGAAAGGCTACAAGGGAAGGAGCCGTGTATCCCACCCCTCACGCCTGCTCCTCCTCATATGCAGAGCAGAAAGGCTACAAGGGAAGGAGCCGTGTATCCCACCCACCCCCCTCCTCATATGCAGAACAGAAAGGCTACAAGGGAAGGAGACGTGTATCCCACCCCACACCCCCCGCCCCTCCTCATATGCAGAGCAGAAAGGCTACAAGGGAAGGAGCCGTGTATCCCACCCCTCACTCCCCACCCCTCCTCATATGCAGAGCAGAAAGGCTACAAGAGAAGGAGCCGTGTATCCCCACCCCCCTCCGCTCCTCATATGCAGAGCAGAAAGGCTACAAGGGAAGGAGCCGTGTATCCCACCCCTTACCCCTGCCCCATCTCATATGCAGAGCAGAAAGGCTACAAGGGAAGGAGCCGTGTATCCCACCCCTCACCCCCGCCCCTCCTCATATGCAGAGCAGAAAGGCTACAATGGAAAGAGCCGTGTATCCCACCCCTCACCCCCCTCCTCATATGCAGAGCAGAAAGGCTACAAGGGAAGGAGCTGTGTATCCCACCCCTCACCCCCCTCCTCATATGCAGAGCCGAAAGGCTACAAGGGAAGGAGCCATGTATCCCACCCCTCACCTCCCGCCCCTCCTCATATGCAGAGCCGAAAGGCTACAAGGGAAGGAGCCATGTATCCCACCCCTCACCTCCAGCCCCTCCTCATATGCAGAGCAGAAAGGCTACAAGGGAAGGAGCCGTGTATCCCACCCCTCACCCCCGCCCCTCCTCATATGCAGAGCAGAAAGGCTACAAGGGAAAGAGCCGCGTATCCCACCCCTCACCCCCCCTCCTCATATGCAGAGCACAAAGGCTACAAGGGAAGGAGCCGTGTATCCAACCCCTCACCCCCTCCCCTCCTCATATGCACAGCAGAAAGGCTACAAGGGAAGGAGCCATGTATCCCACCCCTCACCCCCTCCCCTCCTCATTTGCAGAGAAGAAAGACTACAAGGGACGGAGTTGTGTATCCCACCCCTCACCCCTCCTCATATGCAGAGCAAAAAGGCTACAAGGGAAGGAGCCGTGTATCCCACCCCTCACCCCCGCCCCTCCTCATATGCAGAGCAGAAAGGCTACAAGGGAAGGAGCCGTGTATCCCACCCCTCTCCCCCCGCCCCTCCTCATATGCACAGCAGAAAGGCTACAAGGGAAGGAGCCGTGTATCCCACCCCTCACCCCCCGCCCCTCCTCATATGCACAGCAGAAAGGCTACAAGGGAAGGAGCCATGTATCCCACCCCTCAACCACCCGCCCCTCCTCATATGCAGAGCAGAAAGGCTACAAGGGAAGGAGCCATGTATCCCAACCCCTCACCCCCTCCCCTCCTCATATGCAGAGCAGAAAGGCTACAAGGGAAGGAGCCGTGTATCCCACCCCTCACCCCCGCCCCTCCTCATATGCAGAGCAGAAAGGCTGCAAGGGAAGGAGCCGTGTATCCCACCCCTCACCCCTGTCCCTCCTCATATGCAGAGCAGAAAGGCTACAAGGGAAAGAGCCGTGTATCCCACCCCTCACCCCCCCTCCTCATATGCAGAGCAGAAAGGCTACAAAAGAAGGAGCCGTGTATCCCACCCCTCTCACCCCCCCCCCAGCTCATATGCAGAGCAGAAAGGCTGCAAGGGAAGGAGCTTGTGTATCCCACCCCTCACCTCCTGCCCCTCCTCATATGCAGAGCAGAAAGGCTAAAAGGGAAGGAGCCATGTATCCCCACCCTCACCTTCCTCCACTCCCCATATGCACAGCAGAAAGGCTACAAGGGAAGGAGCCATGTATTCCACCCTCACCTCCCGCCTGTCCTCATATGCAGAGCAGAAAGGCTACAAGGGAAGGAGCCATGTATCCTACCCCCCCTCCCCTCCTCGTATGCAGAGCAGAGATGCTACAAGGGAAGGAGCCATTTATCCCACCCTCACCTCCCTCCCCTCCTCATATGCAGAGCAGAAAGGCTATAAGGGAAGGAGCCATGTATCCCACCCACACCCCGGCCCCTCCTCATATGCAGAGCAGAAAGGCTACAAGGGAAGGAGCCATGTATCCCACCCCTCACCCCCTCCCCTCCTCATTTGCAGAGAAGAAAGACTACAAGGGACGGAGTTGTGTATCCCACCCCTCACCTCTCCTCATATGCAGAGCAGAAAGGCTACAAGGGAAGGAGCCGTGTATCCCACCCCTCACCCCCGCCCCTCCTCATATGCAGAGCAGAAAGGCTACAAGGGAAGGAGCCGTGTATCCCACCCCTCTCCCCCCGCCCCTCCTCATATGCACAGCAGAAAGGCTACAGGGGAAGGAGCCGTGTATCACACCCCTCACCCCCCGCCCCTTCTCATATGCACAGCAGAAAGGCTACAAGGGAAGGAGCCATGTATCCCACCCCTCACCCCCCCGCCCCTCCTCATATGCAGAGCAGAAAGGCTACAAGGGAAGGAGCCATGTATCCCAACCCCTCACCCCCTCCCCTCCTCATATGCAGAGCAGAAAGGCTACAAGGGAAGGAGCCGTGTATCCCACCCCTCACCCCCGCCCCTCCTCATATGCAGAGCAGAAAGGCTACAAGGGAAGAGGCTGTGTATCCCACCACTCTCCCCCCACCCCTCCTCATATGCAGAGCAGAAAGGCTACAAGGGAAGTTGCCGTGTATCCCACCCCTCACCTCCCGCCCCTCCTCATATGCAGAGCAGAAAGGCTACAAAGGAAGGAGCCGTGTATCCCACCCCTCTCCTCCCGTCCCTCCTCATATGCAGAGCAGAAAGGCTACAAGGGAAGGAGCCGTGTATCCCACCCCTCACCCCTCCTCATATGCAGAGCAGAAAGGCTAAAAGGGAAGGAGCCATGTATCCCACCCCTCACCTCCTCATATGCAGAGCAGAAAGGCTACAAGAGAAGGAGCCTTGTATCCCACCCCTCACCCCCCGCCCCTCCTCATATGCGGAGCAGAAAGGCTACAAGGGAATGAGCCGTGTATCCCACTCCTCACCCCCCGCCCCTCCTCATATGAAGAGTAGAAAGGCTACAAGGGAAGGAGCCGTGTATCCCACCCCTCACCACCCCGCCCCTCCTCATATGCAGAGCAGAAAGGCTACAAAGGAAGGAGCCGTGTATCCCACCTCTCACCTCCCTCCCCTCCTCATATGCAGAGCAGAAAGGCTACAAGGGAAGGAGCTGTGTATCCCACCCCTCACCCCCCTGCCCCTCCTCATATGCACAGCAGAAAGGCTACAAGAGAAGGAGCCTTGTATCCCACCCCTCTCCTCCAGCCCCTCCTCATATGCAGAGCAGAAATGATACAAGGGAAGGAACTGTGTATCCCACCCCTCACGCCCACCTCCTCATATGCACAGCAGAAATGCTACAAGGGAAGGAGCCGTGTATCCCACCCCTCACCCCCGCCCCTCCTCATATGCAGAGCAGAAAGGGTACAAGGGAAGGAGCCATGTATCCCAACCCCTCACCCCCTTCCCTCCTCATATGCAGAGCAGAAAGGCTACAAGGGAAGGAGCCGTGTATCCCACCCCTCACCCCCGCCCCTCCTCATATGCAGAGCAGAAAGGCTGCAAGGGAAGGAGCCGTGTATCCCACCCCTCACCCCTGTCCCTCCTCATATGCAGAACAGAAAGGCTAAAAGGGAAGGAGCCGTGTATCCCACCCCTCACCCCTGTCCCTCCTCATATGCAGAGCAGAAAGGCTACAAGGGAAAGAGCCGTGTATCCCACCCCTCACCCCCCCTCCTCATATGCAGAGCAGAAAGGCTACAAAAGAAGGAGCCGTGTATCCCACCCCTCACCCCCGCCCCTCCTCATATGCACAGCAGAAAGGCTACAAGGGAAGGAGCCGTGTATCCCACCCCTCACCCCCGCCCCTCCTCATATGCAGAGCAGAAAGGGTACAAGGGAAGGAGCCGTGTATCCCACCCCTCACCCCGCCCCTCCTCATATGCAGAGCAGAAAGGCTACAAGGGAAAGAGCCGTGTATCCCACCCCTCACCCCCCCTCCTCATATGCAGAGCAGAAAGGCTACAAGGGAAGGAGCTGTGTATCCCACCCCTCACCCCCCGCCCCTCCTCATATGCACAGCAGAAAGGCTACAAGGGAAGGAGCCAGTATCCCACCCCTCACCCCCTCTCCTCATATGCAGAGCAGAAAGGCTACAAGGGAAGGAGCCATGTATCCCACCCCACTCACCTCCTCATATGCAGAGCAGAAAGGCTACAAGGGAAGGAGCCGTGTATCCCACCCCTCACGCCTGCTCCTCCTCATATGCAGAGCAGAAAGGCTACAAGGGAAGGAGCCGTGTATCCCACCCACCCCCCTCCTCATATGCAGAACAGAAAGGCTACAAGGGAAGGAGACGTGTATCCCACCCCACACCCCCCGCCCCTCCTCATATGCAGAGCAGAAAGGCTACAAGGGAAGGAGCCGTGTATCCCACCCCTCACTCCCCACCCCTCCTCATATGCAGAGCAGAAAGGCTACAAGAGAAGGAGCCGTGTATCCCCACCCCCCTCCGCTCCTCATATGCAGAGCAGAAAGGCTACAAGGGAAGGAGCCGTGTATCCCACCCCTTACCCCTGCCCCATCTCATATGCAGAGCAGAAAGGCTACAAGGGAAGGAGCCGTGTATCCCACCCCTCACCCCCGCCCCTCCTCATATGCAGAGCAGAAAGGCTACAATGGAAAGAGCCGTGTATCCCACCCCTCACCCCCCTCCTCATATGCAGAGCAGAAAGGCTACAAGGGAAGGAGCTGTGTATCCCACCCCTCACCCCCCTCCTCATATGCAGAGCCGAAAGGCTACAAGGGAAGGAGCCATGTATCCCACCCCTCACCTCCCGCCCCTCCTCATATGCAGAGCCGAAAGGCTACAAGGGAAGGAGCCATGTATCCCACCCCTCACCTCCAGCCCCTCCTCATATGCAGAGCAGAAAGGCTACAAGGGAAGGAGCCGTGTATCCCACCCCTCACCCCCGCCCCTCCTCATATGCAGAGCAGAAAGGCTACAAGGGAAAGAGCCGCGTATCCCACCCCTCACCCCCCCTCCTCATATGCAGAGCACAAAGGCTACAAGGGAAGGAGCCGTGTATCCAACCCCTCACCCCCTCCCCTCCTCATATGCACAGCAGAAAGGCTACAAGGGAAGGAGCCATGTATCCCACCCCTCACCCCCTCCCCTCCTCATTTGCAGAGAAGAAAGACTACAAGGGACGGAGTTGTGTATCCCACCCCTCACCCCTCCTCATATGCAGAGCAAAAAGGCTACAAGGGAAGGAGCCGTGTATCCCACCCCTCACCCCCGCCCCTCCTCATATGCAGAGCAGAAAGGCTACAAGGGAAGGAGCCGTGTATCCCACCCCTCTCCCCCCGCCCCTCCTCATATGCACAGCAGAAAGGCTACAAGGGAAGGAGCCGTGTATCCCACCCCTCACCCCCCGCCCCTCCTCATATGCACAGCAGAAAGGCTACAAGGGAAGGAGCCATGTATCCCACCCCTCACCCCCCGCCCCTCCTCATATGCAGAGCAGAAAGGCTACAAGGGAAGGAGCCATGTATCCCAACCCCTCACCCCCTCCCCTCCTCATATGCAGAGCAGAAAGGCTACAAGGGAAGGAGCCGTGTATCCCACCCCTCACCCCCGCCCCTCCTCATATGCAGAGCAGAAAGGCTGCAAGGGAAGGAGCCGTGTATCCCACCCCTCACCCCTGTCCCTCCTCATATGCAGAGCAGAAAGGCTACAAGGGAAAGAGCCGTGTATCCCACCCCTCACCCCCCCTCCTCATATGCAGAGCAGAAAGGCTACAAAAGAAGGAGCCGTGTATCCCACCCCTCTCACCCCCCCCCAGCTCATATGCAGAGCAGAAAGGCTGCAAGGGAAGGAGCTTGTGTATCCCACCCCTCACCTCCTGCCCCTCCTCATATGCAGAGCAGAAAGGCTAAAAGGGAAGGAGCCATGTATCCCCACCCTCACCTTCCTCCACTCCCCATATGCACAGCAGAAAGGCTACAAGGGAAGGAGCCATGTATTCCACCCTCACCTCCCGCCTGTCCTCATATGCAGAGCAGAAAGGCTACAAGGGAAGGAGCCATGTACCCCCTCCCCATATGCACATCAGAAAGGCTACAAGGGAAGGAGCTGTGTATCCCACCCCTCACCCCGCCACTCCTCATATGCAGAGCAGAAAGGCTACAAGGGAAGGAGCCGTGTATCCCACCCCTCATATGCAGAGCAGAAAGGCTCCAAGGGAAGAAGCCGTGTATCCCACCCCTGCCCCCCCTCATATGCACAGCAGAAAGGCTGCAAGGGAAGGAGCCGTGTATCCCACCCCTCACCCCTGCCCCTCCTCATATGCAGAGCAGAAAGGCTACAAAAGAAGGAGCCGTGTATCCCACCCCTCTCACCCCGCCCCTCCTCATATGCAGAGCAGAAAGGCTACAAAAGAAGGAGCCGTGTATCCCACCCCTCTCACCCCGCCCCTCCTCATATGCAGAGCAGAAAGGCTAAAAGGGAGGAGCCATGTATCCCACCCTCACCTTCCTCCACTCCCCATATGCACAGCAGAAAGGCTACAAGAGAAGGAGCCATGTATCCCACCCTCACCTCCCGCCTGTCCTCATATGCAGAGCAGAAAGGCTACAAGGGAAGGAGCCATGTATCCTACCCCCCTCCCCTCCTCGTATGCAGAGCAGAGATGCTACAAGGGAAGGAGCCATGTATCCCACCCTCACCTCCCTCCCCATCTCATATGCAGAGCAGAAAGGCTACAAGGGAAGGAGCCGTGTATCCCACCTCCCTCCTCATATGCAGAGCAGAAAGGCTACAAGAGAAGGAGCCATGTATCCCCCCACTCCCCCCTCCCCATATGCACATCAGAAAGGCTACAAGGGAAGGAGCCGTGTATCCAACCCCCCTCCCCTCCTCATATGCAGAGCAGAAAGGCTACAAGGGAAGGAGCTGTGTATCCCACCCCCCACCTCCCTCCCTCCTCATATGCAGAGCAGAAAGGCTACAAGGGAAGGAGCCGTGTATCCCGACCCCTCACCCCGCCGCCCCTCCTCAATGCAGAGCAGAAAGGCTACAAGGGAAGGAGCCGTGTATCCCACCCCTAACCCCAGGCCCCTCCTCATATGCACAGCAGAAAGGCTACAGGGGAAGGAGCTGTGTATCCCACCCCTCAACCCCACCTCCTCATATGCACAGCAGAAATGCTACAAGGGAAGGAGTCACATATCCCACCCCTCACCCCCCGCCTCATATGCAGAGCAGAAAGGCTACAAGGGAAGGAGCCGCGTATCCCACCCCTCACCCCCCTCCCCTCCTCATATGCAGAGCAGAAAGGCTACAAGGGAAGGAGCTGTGTATCCCACCCCTCACCCCGCCACTCCTCATATGCAGAGCAGAAAGGCTACAAGGGAATGAGCCGTGTATCCCACCCCTCATATGCAGAGCAGAAAGGCTACAAGGGAAGGAGCCGTGCATCCCACCCCTAACCCCACGCCCCTCCTCATATGCACAGCAGAAAGGCTACAGGGGAAGGAACTGTGTATCCCACCCCTCAACCCCACCTCCTCATATGCACAGCAGAAATGCTACAAGGGAAGGAGTCACATATCCCACCCCTGACCCCTCCTCATATGCAGAACAGAAAGGCTACAAGGGAAGGAGCCGTGTATCCCACCCCTCACCCCTCCTCATATGCAGAGCAGAAAGGCTACAAGGGAAGGAGCCATGTATCCCACCCCTCACCCCTCCTCATATGCAGAGCAGAAAGGCTACAAGGGAAGGAGCCATGTATCCCACCCCTCACCCCTCCTCATATGCAGAGCAGAAAGGCTAAAAGGGAAGGAGCCATGTATCCCACCCCTCACCCCTCCTCATATGCAGAGCAGAAAGGCTACAAGGGAAGGAGCCATGTATCCCACCCCTCAGCCCTCCTCATATGCACAGCAGAAAGGCTACAAGGGAAGGAGCCATGAATCCCACCCCTCACCCCTCCTCATATGCAGAGCAGAAAGGCTACAAGGGAAGGAGCCATGTATCCCACCCCTCACCCCTCCTCATATGCAGAGCAGAAAGGCTACAAGGGAAGGAGCCGTGTATCCCACCCCTCACCCCTGCCCCTCCTCATATGCAGAGCAGAAAGGCTACAAGGGAAGGAGCCATGTATCCCACCCCTCACCCCTCCTCATATGCAGAGCAGAAAGTCTACAAGGGAAGGAGCCATGTATCCCACCCCTCAACCCTCCTCATATGCAGAGCAGAAAGGCTACAAGGGAAGGAGCCATGTATCCCACCCCTCACCCCTCCTCATATGCAGAGCAGAAAGGCTACAAGGGAAGGAGCCATGTATCCCACCCCTCACCCCTCCTCATATGCAGAGCAGAAAGGCTACAAAGGAAGGAGCCGTGTATCCCACCCCCTCACCTCCCGCCCCTCCTCATATGCAGAGCAGAAAGGCTACAAGGGAAGGAGCCGTGTATCCCACCCCTCACCCCTGCCCCTCCTCATATGCAGAGCAGAAAGGCTACAAGGGAAGGAGCCGTGTATCCCACCCCTCACCCCCGCCCCTCCTCATATGCAGAGCAGAAAGGCTACATGGGAAGGAGCCGTGTATCCCACCTCTCTCCATCCTGCCCCTCCTCATATGCAGAGCAGAAAGGCTACAAGGGAAGGAGCCGTGTATCCCACCCCCTCCCCTCCTCATATGCAGAGCAGATAGGCTACAAGGGAAGGAGCCGTGTATCCCACCCCTCACCCCTGCCCCTCCTCATATGCAGAGCAGAAAGGCTACAAGGGAAGGAGCCGTGTATCCCACCCCTCACCCCTGCCCCTCCTCATATGCAGAGCAGAAAGGCTACAAGGGAAGGAGCCGTGTATCCCACCCCTCACCCCTGCCCCTCCTCATATGCAGAGCAGAAAGGCTACAAGGGAAGGAGCCGTGTATCCCACCCCTCAACCCTGCCCCTCCTCATATGCAGAGCAGAAAGGCTACAAGGGAAGGAGCCGAGTATCCCACCCCTCACCCCCCCTCATATGCACAGCAGAAAGGGTACAAGGGAAGGAGCCATGTATCCCACCCCTCACCCCTCCTCATATGCAGAGCAGAAAGGCTACAAGGGAAGGAGCCGTGTATCCCACCCCTCACCCCTGCCCCTCCTCATATGCAGAGCAGAAAGGCTACAAGGGAAGGAGCCATGTATCCCACCCCTCACCACCCCCCGCCCCTCCTCATATGCAGAGCAGAAAGGCTACAAGGGAAGGAGCCGTGTATCCCCACCCCTCACCACCCCCCGCCCCTCCTCATATGCAGAGCAGAAAGGCTACAAGGGAAGGAGCTGTGCATCCCACCCCTAACCCCACGCCCCTCCTCATATGCACAGCAGAAAGGCTACAGGGGAAGGAACTGTGTATCCCACCCCTCAACCCCACCTCCTCATATGCACAGCAGAAATGCTACAAGGGAAGGAGTCACATATCCCACCCCTCACCCCTCCTCATATGCAGAACAGAAAGGCTACAAGGGAAGGAGCCGTGTATCCCACCCCTCACCCCTCCTCATATGCAGAGCAGAAAGGCTACAAGGGAAGGGAGCCATGTATCCCACCCCTCACCCCTCCTCATATGCAGAGCAGAAAGGCTACAAGGGAAGGGGCCATGTATCCCACCCCTCACCCCTCCTCATATGCAGAGCAGAAAGGCTACAAGGGAAGGAGCCATGTATCCCACCCCTCACCCCTCCTCATATGCAGAGCAGAAAGGCTACAAGGGAAGGAGCCATGTATCCCACCCCTCACCCCTCGTCATATGCAGAGCAGAAAGGCTACAAGGGAAGGAGCCATGTATCCCACCCCTCACCCCTCGTCATATGCAGAGCAGAAAGGCTAAAAGGGAAGGAGCCATGTATCCCACCCCTCACCCCTCCTCATATGCAGAGCAGAAAGGCTACAAGGGAAGGAGCCATGTATCCCACCCCTCACCCCTCCTCATATGCACAGCAGAAAGGCTACAAGGGAAGGAGCCATGTATCCCACCCCTCACCCCTCCTCATATGCAGAGCAGAAAGGATACAAGGGAAGGAGCCATGTATCCCACCCCTCACCCCTCCTCATATGCAGAGCAGAAAGGCTACAAGGGAAGGAGCCGTGTATCCCACCCCTCACCCCTGCCCCTCCTCATATGCAGAGCAGAAAGGCTACAAGGGAAGGAGCCATGTATCACACCCCTCACCACCCCCCGCCCCTCCTCATATGCAGAGCAGAAAGGCTACAAGGGAAGGAGCCGTGTATCCCACCCCTCACCACCCCCCGCCCCTCCTCATATGCAGAGCAGAAAGGCTACAAGGGAAGGAGCTGTGCATCCCACCCCTAACCCCACGCCCCTCCTCATATGCACAGCAGAAAGGCTACAGGGGAAGGAACTGTGTATCCCACCCCTCAACCCCACCTCCACATATGCACAGCAGAAATGCTACAAGGGAAGGAGTCACATATCCCACCCCTCACCCCTCCTCATATGCAGAACAGAAAGGCTACAAGGGAAGGAGCCGTGTATCCCACCCCTCACCCCTCCTCATATGCAGAGCAGAAAGGCTACAAGGGAAGGAGCCATGTATCCCACCCCTCACCCCTCCTCATATGCAGAGCAGAAAGGCTACAAGGGAAGGAGCCATGTATCCCACCCCTCACCCCTCATATGCAGAGCAGAAAGGCTAAAAGGGAAGGAGCCATGTATCCCACCCCTCACCCCTCCTCATATGCACAGCAGAAAGGCTACAAGGGAAGGAGCCATGAATCCCACCGCTCACCCCTCCTCATATGCAGAGCAGAAAGGCTACAAGGGAAGGAGCCATGTATCCCACCCCTCACCCCTCCTCATATGCAGAGCAGAAAGGCTACAAGGGAAGGAGCCGTGTATCCCACCCCTCACCCCTGCCCCTCCTCATATGCAGAGCAGAAAGGCTACAAGGGAAGGAGCCATGTATCCCACCCCTCACCCCTCCTCATATGCAGAGCAGAAAGTCTACAAGGGAAGGAGCCATATATCCCACCCCTCAACCCTCCTCATATGCAGAGCAGAAAGGCTACAAGGGAAGGAGCCATGTATCCCACCCCTCACCCCTCCTCATATGCAGAGCAGAAAGGCTACAAGGGAAGGAGCAATGTATCCCACCCCTCACCCCTCCTCATATGCAGAGCAGAAAGGCTACAAAGGAAGGAGCCGTGTATCCCACCCCTCACCTCCCGCCCCTCATATGCAGAGCAGAAAGGCTACAAGGGAAGGAGCCGTGTATCCCACCCCTCACCCCCGCCCCTCCTCATATGCAGAGCAGAAAGGCTACATGGGAAGGAGCCGTGTATCCTACCCCTCTCCCCCCACCCCTCCTCATATGCAGAGCAGAAAGGCTACAAGGGAAGGAGCCGTGTATCCCACCCCTCACCCCGCCTCATATGCAGAGCATAAAGGCTACAAGGGAAGGAGCCGTGTATCCCACCCCTCACCTCCCGCCCCTCCTCATATGCAGAGCAGAAAGGCTACAAGGGAAGGAGCCGTGTATCCCACTCCTCACCCCTCACCCCGCCTCATATGCAGAGCAGAAAGGCTACAAGGGAAGGAGCCGTGTATCCCACACCTCACCCCGCCTCATATGTAGAGCAGAAAGGCTACAAGGGACGGAGCCATGCATCCCACCCCTCTCCTCCCGCCCCTCCTCATATGCAGAGCAGAAAGGCTACAAGGGAAGGAGCTGTGTATCCCACCACTCTCCCCCCACCGCTCCTCATATGCAGAGCAGAAAGGCTACAAGGGAACGAGCTGTGTATCCCACCACTCTCCCCCCACCCCTCCTCATATGCACAGCAGAAAGGCTACAAGGGAAGGAGCCGTGTATCCCACCCCTCACCTCCCGCCCCTCCTCATATGCAGAGCAGAAAGGCTACAAGGGAAGGAGCCATGTATCCCCACCCCTCACCTCCCCCGCCCCTCATATGCAGAGCAGAAAGGCAACATGGGAAGGAGCTGTGTATCCCACCCCTATCCTCCCGCCCCTCCTCATATGCAGAGCAGAAAGGCTACAAGGGAAGGAGCCACATATCCCCACCGCTCACCCCCGCCCCTCCTCATATGCACAGCAGAAAGGCTACAAAGGAAGGAGCCGTGTATCCCACCCCTCACCCCCGCACCTCCTCATATGCAGAGCATAAAGGCTACAAGGGAAATAGCCGTGTATCCCACCCCTCACTCCCCACCCCTCCTCAGATGCAGAGAAGAAATGCTACAAGGGAAGGAGCCAAATATCCCACCCCCCACCCGCCGCCCCTCCTCATATGCAGAGCAGAAAGGCAACAAGGGAAGGAGCCGTGTATCCCACCCCCCACCCCCCAATTCTTCTCATATGCAGAGCATAAAGGCTACAAGGGAAGGAGACGTGTATCCCACCCCTCACCTCCCCCTCCTCATATACAGAGCAGAAAGGCTACAAGGGAAGGAGCTGTGCATCCCACCCCTAACCCCACGCCCCTCCTCATATGCACAGCAGAAAGGCTACAGGGGAAGGAACTGTGTATCCCACCCCTCAACCCCACCTCCTCATATGCACAGCAGAAATGCTACAAGGGAAGGAGTCACATATCCCACCCCTCACCCCTCCTCATATGCAGAACAGAAAGGCTACAAGGGAAGGAGCCGTGTATCCCACCCCTCACCCCTCCTCATATGCAGAGCAGAAAGGCTACAAGGGAAGGAGCCATGTATCCCACCCCTCACCCCTCCTCATATGCAGAGCAGAAAGGCTACAAGGGAAGGAGCCATGTATCCCACCCCTCACCCCTCCTCATATGCAGAGCAGAAAGGCTAAAAGGGAAGGAGCCATGTATCCCACCCCTCACCCCTCATATGCAGAGCAGAAAGGCTACAAGGGAAGGAGCCATGTATCCCACCCCTCACCCCTCCTCATATGCACAGCAGAAAGGCTACAAGGGAAGGAGCCATGTATCCCACCCCTCACCCCTCCTCATATACAGAGCAGAAAGGATACAAGGGAAGGAGCCATGTATCCCACTCCTCACCCCTCCTCATATGCAGAGCAGAAAGGCTACAAGGGAAGGAGCCGTGTATCCCACCCCTCACCCCTGCCCCTCCTCATATGCAGAGCAGAAAGGCTACAAGGGAAGGAGCCATGTATCCCACCCCTCAACACCCCCCGCCCCTCCTCATATGCAGAGCAGAAAGGCTACAAGGGAAGGAGCCGTGTATCCCACCCCTCACCACCCCCCAGCCCCTCCTCATATGCAGAGCAGAAAGGCTACAAGGGAAGGAGCTGTGCATCCCACCCCTAACCCCACGCCCCTCCTCATATGCACAGCAGAAAGGCTACAGGGGAAGGAACTGTGTATCCCACCCCTCAACCCCACCTCCTCATATGCACAGCAGAAATGCTACAAGGGAAGGAGTCACATATCCCACCCCTCACCCCTCCTCATATGCAGAACAGAAAGGCTACAAGGGAAGGAGCCGTGTATCCCACCCCTCACCCCTCCTCATATGCAGAGCAGAAAGGCTACAAGGGAAGGAGCCATGTATCCCACCCCTCACCCCTCCTCATATGCAGAGCAGAAAGGCTACAAGGGAAGGAGCCATGTATCCCACCCCTCACCCCTCCTCATATGCAGAGCAGAAAGGCTACAAGGGAAGGAGCCATGTATCCCACCCCTCACCCCTCCTCATATGCACAGCAGAAAGGCTACAAGGGAAGGCGCCATGTATACCACCCCTCACCCCTCCTCATATGCAGAGCAGAAAGGCTACAAAGGAAGGAGCCGTGTATCACACCCCTCACCTCCCGCCCCTCCTCATATGCAGAGCAGAAAGGCTACAAGGGAAGGAGCCGTGTATCCCACCCCTCACCCCTGCCCCTACTCATATGCAGAGCAGAAAGGCTACAAGGGAAGGAGCCGTGTATCCCACCCCTCACCCCCGCCCCTCCTCATATGCAGAGCAGAAAGGCTACATGGGAAGGAGCCGTGTATCCCACCCCTCTCCATCCTGCCCCTCCTCATATGCAGAGCAGAAAGGCTACAAGGGAAGGAGCCGTGTATCCCACCCCCTCCCCTCCTCATATGCAGAGCAGAAAGGCTACAAGGGAAGGAGCCATGTATCCCACCCCTCACCACCCCCCGCCCCTCCTCATATGCAGAGCAGAAAGGCTACAAGGGAAGGAGCCGTGTATCCCCACCCCTCACCACCCCCCGCCCCTCCTCATATGCAGAGCAGAAAGGCTACAAGGGAAGGAGCTGTGCATCCCACCCCTAACCCCACGCCCCTCCTCATATGCACAGCAGAAAGGCTACAGGGGAAGGAACTGTGTATCCCACCCCTCAACCCCACCTCCTCATATGCACAGCAGAAATGCTACAAGGGAAGGAGTCACATATCCCACCCCTCACCCCTCCTCATATGCAGAACAGAAAGGCTACAAGGGAAGGAGCCGTGTATCCCACCCCTCACCCCTCCTCATATGCAGAGCAGAAAGGCTACAAGGGAAGGGAGCCATGTATCCCACCCCTCACCCCTCCTCATATGCAGAGCAGAAAGGCTACAAGGGAAGGAGCCATGTATCCCACCCCTCACCCCTCCTCATATGCAGAGCAGAAAGGCTACAAGGGAAGGAGCCATGTATCCCACCCCTCACCCCTCCTCATATGCAGAGCAGAAAGGCTACAAGGGAAGGAGCCATGTATCCCACCCCTCACCCCTCGTCATATGCAGAGCAGAAAGGCTACAAGGGAAGGAGCCATGTATCCCACCCCTCACCCCTCGTCATATGCAGAGCAGAAAGACTAAAAGGGAAGGAGCCATGTATCCCACCCCTCACCCCTCCTCATATGCAGAGCAGAAAGGCTACAAGGGAAGGAGCCATGTATCCCACCCCTCACCCCTCCTCATATGCACAGCAGAAAGGCTACAAGGGAAGGAGCCATGTATCCCACCCCTCACCCCTCCTCATATGCAGAGCAGAAAGGATACAAGGGAAGGAGCCATGTATCCCACCCCTCACCCCTCCTCATATGCAGAGCAGAAAGGCTACAAGGGAAGGAGCCGTGTATCCCACCCCTCACCCCTGCCCCTCCTCATATGCAGAGCAGAAAGGCTACAAGGGAAGGAGCCATGTATCACACCCCTCACCACCCCCCGCCCCTCCTCATATGCAGAGCAGAAAGGCTACAAGGGAAGGAGCCGTGTATCCCACCCCTCACCACCCCCCGCCCCTCCTCATATGCAGAGCAGAAAGGCTACAAGGGAAGGAGCTGTGCATCCCACCCCTAACCCCACGCCCCTCCTCATATGCACAGCAGAAAGGCTACAGGGGAAGGAACTGTGTATCCCACCCCTCAACCCCACCTCCACATATGCACAGCAGAAATGCTACAAGGGAAGGAGTCACATATCCCACCCCTCACCCCTCCTCATATGCAGAACAGAAAGGCTACAAGGGAAGGAGCCGTGTATCCCACCCCTCACCCCTCCTCATATGCAGAGCAGAAAGGCTACAAGGGAAGGAGCCATGTATCCCACCCCTCACCCCTCCTCATATGCAGAGCAGAAAGGCTACAAGGGAAGGAGCCATGTATCCCACCCCTCACCCCTCATATGCAGAGCAGAAAGGCTAAAAGGGAAGGAGCCATGTATCCCACCCCTCACCCCTCCTCATATGCACAGCAGAAAGGCTACAAGGGAAGGAGCCATGAATCCCACCGCTCACCCCTCCTCATATGCAGAGCAGAAAGGCTACAAGGGAAGGAGCCATGTATCCCACCCCTCACCCCTCCTCATATGCAGAGCAGAAAGGCTACAAGGGAAGGAGCCGTGTATCCCACCCCTCACCCCTGCCCCTCCTCATATGCAGAGCAGAAAGGCTACAAGGGAAGGAGCCATGTATCCCACCCCTCACCCCTCCTCATATGCAGAGCAGAAAGTCTACAAGGGAAGGAGCCATGTATCCCACCCCTCAACCCTCCTCATATGCAGAGCAGAAAGGCTACAAGGGAAGGAGCCATGTATCCCACCCCTCACCCCTCCTCATATGCAGAGCAGAAAGGCTACAAGGGAAGGAGCAATGTATCCCACCCCTCACCCCTCCTCATATGCAGAGCAGAAAGGCTACAAAGGAAGGAGCCGTGTATCCCACCCCTCACCTCCCGCCCCTCATATGCAGAGCAGAAAGGCTACAAGGGAAGGAGCCGTGTATCCCACCCCTCACCCCCGCCCCTCCTCATATGCAGAGCAGAAAGGCTACATGGGAAGGAGCCGTGTATCCTACCCCTCTCCCCCCACCCCTCCTCATATGCAGAGCAGAAAGGCTACAAGGGAAGGAGCCGTGTATCCCACCCCTCACCCCGCCTCATATGCAGAGCATAAAGGCTACAAGGGAAGGAGCCGTGTATCCCACCCCTCACCTCCCGCCCCTCCTCATATGCAGAGCAGAAAGGCTACAAGGGAAGGAGCCGTGTATCCCACTCCTCACCCCTCACCCCGCCTCATATGCAGAGCAGAAAGGCTACAAGGGAAGGAGCCGTGTATCCCACACCTCACCCCGCCTCATATGTAGAGCAGAAAGGCTACAAGGGACGGAGCCATGCATCCCACCCCTCTCCTCCCGCCCCTCCTCATATGCAGAGCAGAAAGGCTACAAGGGAAGGAGCTGTGTATCCCACCACTCTCCCCCCACCGCTCCTCATATGCAGAGCAGAAAGGCTACAAGGGAACGAGCTGTGTATCCCACCACTCTCCCCCCACCCCTCCTCATATGCACAGCAGAAAGGCTACAAGGGAAGGAGCCGTGTATCCCACCCCTCACCTCCCGCCCCTCCTCATATGCAGAGCAGAAAGGCTACAAGGGAAGGAGCCATGTATCCCCACCCCTCACCTCCCCCGCCCCTCATATGCAGAGCAGAAAGGCAACATGGGAAGGAGCTGTGTATCCCACCCCTATCCTCCCGCCCCTCCTCATATGCAGAGCAGAAAGGCTACAAGGGAAGGAGCCACATATCCCCACCGCTCACCCCCGCCCCTCCTCATATGCACAGCAGAAAGGCTACAAAGGAAGGAGCCGTGTATCCCACCCCTCACCCCCGCACCTCCTCATATGCAGAGCATAAAGGCTACAAGGGAAATAGCCGTGTATCCCACCCCTCACTCCCCACCCCTCCTCAGATGCAGAGAAGAAATGCTACAAGGGAAGGAGCCAAATATCCCACCCCCCACCCGCCGCCCCTCCTCATATGCAGAGCAGAAAGGCAACAAGGGAAGGAGCCGTGTATCCCACCCCCCACCCCCCAATTCTTCTCATATGCAGAGCATAAAGGCTACAAGGGAAGGAGACGTGTATCCCACCCCTCACCTCCCCCTCCTCATATACAGAGCAGAAAGGCTACAAGGGAAGGAGCTGTGCATCCCACCCCTAACCCCACGCCCCTCCTCATATGCACAGCAGAAAGGCTACAGGGGAAGGAACTGTGTATCCCACCCCTCAACCCCACCTCCTCATATGCACAGCAGAAATGCTACAAGGGAAGGAGTCACATATCCCACCCCTCACCCCTCCTCATATGCAGAACAGAAAGGCTACAAGGGAAGGAGCCGTGTATCCCACCCCTCACCCCTCCTCATATGCAGAGCAGAAAGGCTACAAGGGAAGGAGCCATGTATCCCACCCCTCACCCCTCCTCATATGCAGAGCAGAAAGGCTACAAGGGAAGGAGCCATGTATCCCACCCCTCACCCCTCCTCATATGCAGAGCAGAAAGGCTAAAAGGGAAGGAGCCATGTATCCCACCCCTCACCCCTCATATGCAGAGCAGAAAGGCTACAAGGGAAGGAGCCATGTATCCCACCCCTCACCCCTCCTCATATGCACAGCAGAAAGGCTACAAGGGAAGGAGCCATGTATCCCACCCCTCACCCCTCCTCATATACAGAGCAGAAAGGATACAAGGGAAGGAGCCATGTATCCCACTCCTCACCCCTCCTCATATGCAGAGCAGAAAGGCTACAAGGGAAGGAGCCGTGTATCCCACCCCTCACCCCTGCCCCTCCTCATATGCAGAGCAGAAAGGCTACAAGGGAAGGAGCCATGTATCCCACCCCTCAACACCCCCCGCCCCTCCTCATATGCAGAGCAGAAAGGCTACAAGGGAAGGAGCCGTGTATCCCACCCCTCACCACCCCCCAGCCCCTCCTCATATGCAGAGCAGAAAGGCTACAAGGGAAGGAGCTGTGCATCCCACCCCTAACCCCACGCCCCTCCTCATATGCACAGCAGAAAGGCTACAGGGGAAGGAACTGTGTATCCCACCCCTCAACCCCACCTCCTCATATGCACAGCAGAAATGCTACAAGGGAAGGAGTCACATATCCCACCCCTCACCCCTCCTCATATGCAGAACAGAAAGGCTACAAGGGAAGGAGCCGTGTATCCCACCCCTCACCCCTCCTCATATGCAGAGCAGAAAGGCTACAAGGGAAGGAGCCATGTATCCCACCCCTCACCCCTCCTCATATGCAGAGCAGAAAGGCTACAAGGGAAGGAGCCATGTATCCCACCCCTCACCCCTCCTCATATGCAGAGCAGAAAGGCTACAAGGGAAGGAGCCATGTATCCCACCCCTCACCCCTCCTCATATGCACAGCAGAAAGGCTACAAGGGAAGGCGCCATGTATACCACCCCTCACCCCTCCTCATATGCAGAGCAGAAAGGCTACAAAGGAAGGAGCCGTGTATCACACCCCTCACCTCCCGCCCCTCCTCATATGCAGAGCAGAAAGGCTACAAGGGAAGGAGCCGTGTATCCCACCCCTCACCCCTGCCCCTACTCATATGCAGAGCAGAAAGGCTACAAGGGAAGGAGCCGTGTATCCCACCCCTCACCCCCGCCCCTCCTCATATGCAGAGCAGAAAGGCTACATGGGAAGGAGCCGTGTATCCCACCCCTCTCCATCCTGCCCCTCCTCATATGCAGAGCAGAAAGGCTACAAGGGAAGGAGCCGTGTATCCCACCCCCTCCCCTCCTCATATGCAGAGCAGAAAGGCTACAAGGGAAGGAGCCGTGTATCCCACCCCTCACCCCTGCCCCTCCTCATATGCAGAGCAGAAAGGCTACAAGGGAAGGAGCCGTGTATCCCACCCCTCACCCCTGCCCCTCCTCATATGCAGAGCAGAAAGGCTACAAGGGAAGGAGCCGTGTATCCCACCCCTCTCCTCCCGCCCCTCCTCATATGCAGAGCAGAAAGGCTACAAGGGAAGGAGCCATGTATCCCACCCCTCACCTCCCCCTCCTCATATGCAGAGCAGAAAGGCTACAAGGGAAGGAGCCATGTATCCCACCCCTCACCCCCGCCCCTCCTCATATGCAGAGCAGAAAGGGTACAAGGGAAGGAGCCGTGTATCCCACCCCTTACCCCCGCCCCTCCTCATATGCAGAGCAGAAAGGCTACAAGGGAAGGAGCCGTGTATCCCACCCCTCACCCCCGCCCCTCCTCATATGGAGAGAAGAAAGGCTACAAGGGAAGGAGCCGTGTATCCCACCCCTCACCCCTCCTCATATGCAGAGCAGAAAGGCTACAAGGGAAGGAGCCATGTATCCCACCCCTCACCCCTCCTCATATGCAGAGCAGAAAGGCTACAAGGGAAGGAGCCATGTATCCCACCCCTCACCCCTCCTCATATGCAGAGCAGAAAGGCTACAAGGGAAGGAGCCATGTATCCCACCCCTCACCCCTCCTCATATGCAGAGCAGAAAGGCTACAAGGGAAGGAGCCATGTATCCCACCCCTCACCCCTCCTCATATGCACAGCAGAAAGGCTACAAGGGAAGGAGCCATGAATCCCACCCCTCACCCCTCCTCATATGCAGAGCAGAAAGGCTACAAGGGAAGGAGCCATGTATCCCACCCCTCCTCATATGCAGAGCAGAAAGGCTACAAGGGAAGGAGCCATGTATCCCACCCCTCACCCCTCCTCATATGCAGAGCAGAAAGGCTACAAGGGAAGGCGCCATGTATACCACCCCTCACCCCTCCTCATATGCAGAGCAGAAAGGCTACAAAGGAAGGAGCCGTGTATCACACCCCTCACCTCCCGCCCCTCCTCATATGCAGAGCAGAAAGGCTACAAGGGAAGGAGCCGTGTATCCCACCCCTCACCCCTGCCCCTACTCATATGCAGAGCAGAAAGGCTACAAGGGAAGGAGCCGTGTATCCCACCCCTCACCCCCGCCCCTCCTCATATGCAGAGCAGAAAGGCTACATGGGAAGGAGCCGTGTATCCCACCCCTCTCCATCCTGCCCCTCCTCATATGCAGAGCAGAAAGGCTACAAGGGAAGGAGCCGTGTATCCCACCCCCTCCCCTCCTCATATGCAGAGCAGAAAGGCTACAAGGGAAGGAGCCGTGTATCCCACCCCTCACCCCTGCCCCTCCTCATATGCAGAGCAGAAAGGCTACAAGGGAAGGAGCCGTGTATCCCACCCCTCACCCCTGCCCCTCCTCATATGCAGAGCAGAAAGGCTACAAGGGAAGGAGCCGTGTATCCCACCCCTCTCCTCCCGCCCCTCCTCATATGCAGAGCAGAAAGGCTACAAGGGAAGGAGCCATGTATCCCACCCCTCACCTCCCCCTCCTCATATGCAGAGCAGAAAGGCTACAAGGGAAGGAGCCATGTATCCCACCCCTCACCCCCGCCCCTCCTCATATGCAGAGCAGAAAGGGTACAAGGGAAGGAGCCGTGTATCCCACCCCTCACCCCCGCCCCTCCTCATATGCAGAGCAGAAAGGCTACAAGGGAAGGAGCCGTGTATCCCACCCCTCACCCCCGCCCCTCCTCATATGGAGAGAAGAAAGGCTACAAGCGAAGGAGCCGTGTATCCCACCCCTCACCCCTCCTCATATGCAGAACAGAAAGGCTACAAGGGAAGGAGCCGTGTATCCCACCCCTCACCCCGCCTCCTCATATGCAGAGAAGAAAGGCTACAAGGGAAGGAGCCGTGTTTCCCACCCCTCACCCCGCCTCCTCATATGCAGAGCAGAAAGGCTACAAGGGAAGGAGCCGTGTAACCTACCCCTCCCCCCGCCCCTCCTCATATGCAGAGAAGAAAGGCTACAAGGGAAGGAGCTGTGTATCCCACCACTCTCCCCCCACCCCTCCTCATATGCAGAGCAGAAAGGCTACAAGGGAACGAGCTGTGTATCCCACCACTCTCCCCCCACCCCTCATCATATGCACAGCAGAAAGGCTACAAGGGAAGGAGCCGTGTATCCCACCCCTCACCTCCCGCCCCTCCTCATATGCAGAGCAGAAAGGCTACAAGGGAAGGAGCCATGTATCCCCACCCCTCACTTCCCGCCCCTCCTCATATGCAGAGCAGAAAGGCAACATGGGAAGGAGCTGTGTATCCCACCCCTATCCTCCCGCCACTCCTCATATGCAGAGCAGAAAGGCTACAAGGGAAGGAGCCGTGTATCCCACCCCTCACCTCCCGCCCCTCCTCATATGCAGAGCAGAAAGGCTACAAGGGAAGGAGCCGTGTATCCCACCCCTCACCCCGCCTCCTCATATGCAGAGCAGAAAGGCTACAAGGGAAGGAGCCGTGTATCCCACACCTCAACCCTCCTCATATGCAGAGCAGAAAGGCTACAAGGGAAGGAGCCGTGTATCCCACCCCTCACCCCCGCCCCTCCTCATATGCAGAGCAGAAAGGCTACAAGGGAAGGAGCCGTGTATCCCACCCCTCACCCCCACCCCTCCTCATATGCACAGCAGAAAGGCTACAAGGGAAGGAGCCGTGTATCCCACCCCTCAACCCCCGCCCCTCCTCATATGCAGAGCAGAAAGGCTACAAGGGAAGGAGCCGTGTATCCCACCCCTCACCCCCGCACCTCCTCATATGCAGAGCAGAAAGGCTACAAGGGAAGGAGCCGTGTATCCCACCCCTCACCCCCCGCCCCTCCTCATATGCAGAGCAGAAAGGCTACAAGGGAAATAGCCGTGTATCCCACCCCTCACCCCCCACCCCTCCTCAGATGCAGAGAAGAAATGCTACAAGGGAAGGAGCCACATATCCCACCCCCCACCCCCCGCCCCTCCTCATATGCAGAGCAGAAAGGCAACAAGGGAAGGAGCCGTGTATTCCACCCCCCACCCCCCAATTCTTCTCATATGCAGAGCATAAAGGCTACAAGGGAAGGAGACGTGTATCCCACCCCTCACCTCCCCCTCCTCATATACAGAGCAGAAAGGCTACAAGGGAAGGAGCTGTGCATCCCACCCCTAACCCCACGCCCCTCCTCATATGCACAGCAGAGAGGCTACAGGGGAAGGAACTGTGTATCCCACCCCTCAACCCCACCTCCTCATATGCACAGCAGAAAGGCTACAGGGGAAGGAACTGTGTATCCCACCCCTCAACCCCACCTCCTCATATGCACAGCAGAAATGCTACAAGGGAAGGAGTCACATATCCCACCCCTCACCCCTCCTCATATGCAGAACAGAAAGGCTACAAGGGAAGGAGCCGTGTATCCCACCCCTCACCCCTCCTCATATGCAGAGCAGAAAGGCTACAAGGGAAGGAGCCATGTATCCCACCCCTCACCCCTCCTCATATGCAGAGCAGAAAGGCTACAAGGGAAGGAGCCATGTATCCCACCCCTCACCCCTCCTCATATGCAGAGCAGAAAGGCTAAAAGGGAAGGAGCCATGTATCCCACCCCTCACCCCTCATATGCAGAGCAGAAATGCTACAAGGGAAGGAGCCATGTATCCCACCCCTCACCCCTCCTCATATGCACAGCAGAAAGGCTACAAGGGAAGGAGCCATGTATCCCACCCCTCACCCCTCCTCATATACAGAGCAGAAAGGATACAAGGGAAGGAGCCATGTATCCCACTCCTCACCCCTCCTCATATGCAGAGCAGAAAGGCTACAAGGGAAGGAGCCGTGTATCCCACCCCTCACCCCTGCCCCTCCTCATATGCAGAGCAGAAAGGCTACAAGGGAAGGAGCCATGTATCCCACCCCTCAACACCCCCCGCCCCTCCTCATATGCAGAGCAGAAAGGCTACAAGGGAAGGAGCCGTGTATCCCACCCCTCACCACCCCCCAGCCCCTCCTCATATGCAGAGCAGAAAGGCTACAAGGGAAGGAGCTGTGCATCCCACCCCTAACCCCACGCCCCTCCTCATATGCACAGCAGAAAGGCTACAGGGGAAGGAACTGTGTATCCCACCCCTCAACCCCACCTCCTCATATGCACAGCAGAAATGCTACAAGGGAAGGAGTCACATATCCCACCCCTCACCCCTCCTCATATGCAGAACAGAAAGGCTACAAGGGAAGGAGCCGTGTATCCCACCCCTCACCCCTCCTCATATGCAGAGCAGAAAGTCTACAAGGGAAGGAGCCATGTATCCCACCCCTCACCCCTCCTCATATGCAGAGCAGAAAGGCTACAAGGGAAGGAGCCATGTATCCCACCCCTCACCCCTCCTCATATGCAGAGCAGAAAGGCTAAAAGGGAAGGAGCCATGTATCCCACCCCTCACCCCTCCTCATATGCAGAGCAGAAAGGCTACAAGGGAAGGAGCCATGTATCCCACCCCTCACCCCTCCTCATATGCACAGCAGAAAGGCTACAAGGGAAGGAGCCATGAATCCCACCCCTCACCCCTCCTCATATGCAGAGCAGAAAGGCTACAAGGGAAGGAGCCATGTATCCCACCCCTCCTCATATGCAGAGCAGAAAGGCTACAAGGGAAGGAGCCATGTATCCCACCCCTCACCCCTCCTCATATGCAGAGCAGAAAGGCTACAAGGGAAGGCGCCATGTATACCACCCCTCACCCCTCCTCATATGCAGAGCAGAAAGGCTACAAAGGAAGGAGCCGTGTATCACACCCCTCACCTCCCGCCCCTCCTCATATGCAGAGCAGAAAGGCTACAAGGGAAGGAGCCGTGTATCCCACCCCTCACCCCTGCCCCTACTCATATGCAGAGCAGAAAGGCTACAAGGGAAGGAGCCGTGTATCCCACCCCTCACCCCCGCCCGTCCTCATATGCAGAGCAGAAAGGCTACATGGGAAGGAGCCGTGTATCCCACCCCTCTCCATCCTGCCCCTCCTCATATGCAGAGCAGAAAGGCTACAAGGGAAGGAGCCGTGTATCCCACCCCCTCCCCTCCTCATATGCAGAGCAGAAAGGCTACAAGGGAAGGAGCCGTGTATCCCACCCCTCACCCCTGCCCCTCCTCATATGCAGAGCAGAAAGGCTACAAGGGAAGGAGCCGTGTATCCCACCCCTCACCCCTGCCCCTCCTCATATGCAGAGCAGAAAGGCTACAAGGGAAGGAGCCGTGTATCCCACCCCTCTCCTCCCGCCCCTCCTCATATGCAGAGCAGAAAGGCTACAAGGGAAGGAGCCATGTATCCCACCCCTCACCTCCCCCTCCTCATATGCAGAGCAGAAAGGCTACAAGGGAAGGAGCCATGTATCCCACCCCTCACCCCCGCCCCTCCTCATATGCAGAGCAGAAAGGGTACAAGGGAAGGAGCCGTGTATCCCACCCCTCACCCCCGCCCCTCCTCATATGCAGAGCAGAAAGGCTACAAGGGAAGGAGCCGTGTATCCCACCCCTCACCCCCGCCCCTCCTCATATGGAGAGAAGAAAGGCTACAAGGGAAGGAGCCGTGTATCCCACCCCTCACCCCTCCTCATATGCAGAACAGAAAGGCTACAAGGGAAGGAGCCGTGTATCCCACCCCTCACCCCGCCTCCTCATATGCAGAGAAGAAAGGCTACAAGGGAAGGAGCCGTGTTTCCCACCCCTCACCCCGCCTCCTCATATGCAGAGCAGAAAGGCTACAAGGGAAGGAGCCGTGTAACCTACCCCTCCCCCCGCCCCTCCTCATATGCAGAGAAGAAAGGCTACAAGGGAAGGAGCTGTGTATCCCACCACTCTCCCCCCACCCCTCCTCATATGCAGAGCAGAAAGGCTACAAGGGAACGAGCTGTGTATCCCACCACTCTCCCCCCACCCCTCATCATATGCACAGCAGAAAGGCTACAAGGGAAGGAGCCGTGTATCCCACCCCTCACCTCCCGCCCCTCCTCATATGCAGAGCAGAAAGGCTACAAGGGAAGGAGCCATGTATCCCCACCCCTCACCTCCCGCCCCTCCTCATATGCAGAGCAGAAAGGCAACATGGGAAGGAGCTGTGTATCCCACCCCTATCCTCCCGCCACTCCTCATATGCAGAGCAGAAAGGCTACAAGGGAAGGAGCCGTGTATCCCACCCCTCACCTCCCGCCCCTCCTCATATGCAGAGCAGAAAGGCTACAAGGGAAGGAGCCGTGTATCCCACCCCTCACCCCGCCTCCTCATATGCAGAGCAGAAAGGCTACAAGGGAAGGAGCCGTGTATCCCACACCTCAACCCTCCTCATATGCAGAGCAGAAAGGCTACAAGGGAAGGAGCCGTGTATCCCACCCCTCACCCCCGCCCCTCCTCATATGCAGAGCAGAAAGGCTACAAGGGAAGGAGCCGTGTATCCCACCCCTCACCCCCACCCCTCCTCATATGCACAGCAGAAAGGCTACAAGGGAAGGAGCCGTGTATCCCACCCCTCACCCCCCGCCCCTCCTCATATGCAGAGCAGAAAGGCTACAAGGGAAGGAGCCGTGTATCCCACCCCTCACCCCCGCACCTCCTCATATGCAGAGCAGAAAGGCTACAAGGGAAGGAGCCGTGTATCCCACCCCTCACCCCCCGCCCCTCCTCATATGCAGAGCAGAAAGGCTACAAGGGAAATAGCCGTGTATCCCACCCCTCACCCCCCACCCCTCCTCAGATGCAGAGAAGAAATGCTACAAGGGAAGGAGCCACATATCCCACCCCCCACCCCCCGCCCCTCCTCATATGCAGAGCAGAAAGGCAACAAGGGAAGGAGCCGTGTATCCCACCCCCCACCCCCCAATTCTTCTCATATGCAGAGCATAAAGGCTACAAGGGAAGGAGACGTGTATCCCACCCCTCACCTCCCCCTCCTCATATACAGAGCAGAAAGGCTACAAGGGAAGGAGCTGTGCATCCCACCCCTAACCCCACGCCCCTCCTCATATGCACAGCAGAGAGGCTACAGGGGAAGGAACTGTGTATCCCACCCCTCAACCCCACCTCCTCATATGCACAGCAGAAATGCTACAAAGGAAGGAGTCACATATCCCACCCCTCACCCCTCCTCATATGCAGAACAGAAAGGCTACAAGGGAAGGAGCTGTGTATCCCACCCCTCACCCCTCCTCATATGCAGAGCAGAAAGGCTACAAGGGAAGGAGCCATGTATCCCACCCCTCACCCCTCCTCATATGCAGAGCAGAAAGGCTACAAGGGAAGGAGCCATGTATCCCACCCCTCCCCCCTCCTCATATGCAGAGCAGAAAGGCTAAAAGGGAAGGAGCCATGTATCCCACCCCTCACCCCTTATATGCAGAGCAGAAAGGCTACAAGGGAAGGAGCCATGTATCCCACCCCTCACCCCTCCTCATATGCACAGCAGAAAGGCTACAAGGGAAGGAGCCATGTATCCCACCCCTCACCCCTCCTCATATGCAGAGCAGAAAGGATACAAGGGAAGGAGCCATGTATCCCACTCCTCACCCCTCCTCATATGCAGAGCAGAAAGGCTACAAGGGAAGGAGCCGTGTATCCCACCCCTCACCCCTGCCCCTCCTCATATGCAGAGCAGAAAGGCTACAAGGGAAGGAGCCATGTATCCCACCCCTCACCACCCCCCGCCCCTCCTCATATGCAGAGCAGAAAGGCTACAAGGGAAGGAGCCGTGTATCCCACCCCTCACCACCCCCCGCCCCTCCTCATATGCAGAGCAGAAAGGCTACAAGGGAAGGAGCTGTGCATCCCACCCCTAACCCCACGCCCCTCCTCATATGCACAGCAGAAAGGCTACAGGGGAAGGAACTGTGTATCCCACCCCTCAACCCCACCTCCTCATATGCACAGCAGAAATGCTACAAGGGAAGGAGTCACATATCCCACCCCTCACCCCTCCTCATATGCAGAACAGAAAGGCTACAAGGGAAGGAGCCGTGTATCCCACCCCTCACCCCTCCTCATATGCAGAGCAGAAAGGCTACAACGGAAGGAGCCATGAATCCCACCCCTCACCCCTCCTCATATGCAGAGCAGAAAGGCTACAAGGGAAGGAGCCATGTATCCCACCCCTCACCCCTCCTCATATGCAGAGCAGAAAGGCTACAAGGGAAGGAGCCGTGTATCCCACCCCTCACACCTGCCCCTCCTCATATGCAGAGCAGAAAGGCTACAAGGGAAGGAGCCATGTATCCCACCCCTCACCCCTCCTCATATGCAGAGCCGAAAGTCTACAAGGGAAGGAGTCATGTATCCCACCCCTCAACCCTCCTCATATGCAGAGCAGAAAGGCTACAAGGGAAGGAGCCATGTATCCCACCCCTCACCCCTCCTCATATGCAGAGCAGAAAGGCTACAAGGGAAGGAGCCATGTATCCCACCCCTCACCCCTCCTCATATGCAGAGCAGAAAGGCTACAAAGGAAGGAGCCGTGTATCCCACCCCTCACCTCCCGCCCCTCCTCATATGCAGAGCAGAAAGGCTACAAGGGAAGGAGCCGTGTATCCCACCCCTCACCCCTGCCCCTCCTCATATGCAGAGCAGAAAGGCTACAAGGGAAGGAGCCGTGTATCCCACCCCTCACCCCCGCCCCTCCTCATATGCAGAGCAGAAAGGCTACATGGGAAGGAGCCGTGTATCCCACCTCTCTCCATCCTGCCCCTCCTCATATGCAGAGCAGAAAGGCTACAAGGGAAGGAGCCGTGTATCCCACCCCTCACCCCTGCCCCTCCTCATATGCAGAGCAGAAAGGCTACAAGGGAAGGAGCCGTGTATCCCACCCCTCACCCCTGCCCCTCCTCATATGCAGAGCAGAAAGGCTACAAGGGAAGGAGCCGTGTATCCCACCCCTCTCCTCCCGCCCCTCCTCATATGCAGAGCAGAAAGGCTACAAGGGAAGGAGCCATGTATCCCACCCCTCACCTCCCCCTCCTCATATGCAGAGCAGAAAGGCTACAAGGGAAGGAGCCATGTATCCCACCCCTCACCCCTGCCCCTCCTCATATGCAGAGCAGTAAGGGTACAAGGGAAGGAGCCGTGTATCCCACTCCTCACCCCCGCCCCTCCTCATATGCAGAGCAGAAAGGCTACAAGGGAAGGAGCCGTGTATCCCACCCCTCACCCCCGCCCCTCCTCATATGGAGAGAAGAAAGGCTACAAGGGAAGGAGCCGTGTATCCCACCCCTCACCCCTCCTCATATGCAGAACAGAAAGGCTACAAGGGAAGGGGCCGTGTATCCCACCCCTCACCCCGCCTCCTCATATGCAGAGAAGAAAGGCTACAAGGGAAGGAGCCGTGTATCCCACCCCTCACCCCGCCTCCTCATATGCAGAGCAGAAAGGCTACAAGGGAAGGAGCCGTGTAACCTACCCCTCCCCCCGCCCCTCCTCATATGCAGAGAAGAAAGGCTACAAGGGAAGGAGCCGTGTATCCTACCCCTCTCCCCCCGCCCCTCCTCATATGCAGAGCAGAAAGGCTAAAAGGGAAGGAGCCATGTATCCCACCCTCACCTCCCGCCTGTCCTCATATGCAGAGCAGAAAGGCTACAAGGGAAGGAGCCATGTATTCTACCCCCCTCCCCTCCTCGTATGCAGAGCAGAGATGCTACAAGGGAAGGAGCCATGTATCCCACCCTCACCTCCCTCCCCTCCTCATATGCAGAGCAGAAAGGCTACAAGGGAAGGAGCCATGTATCCCACCCACACCCCGGCCCCTCCTCATATGCAGAGCAGAAAGGCTACAAGGGAAGGAGCCGTGTATCCCACCTCCCTCCTCATATGCAGAGCAGAAAGGCTACAAGGGAAGGAGCCGTGTATCCCACCCACCCCTCACCCCCCCACCTCCTCATATGCAGAGCAGAAAGGCTACAAGGGAAGGAGCTGTGTATCCCACCCCTCTCCCCCCGCCCCTCCTCATATGCAGAGAAGAAAGGCTACAAGGGAAGGAGCCGTGTATCCCACCCCTCACCCCCTGCCCCTCCTCATATGCAGAGAAGAAAGGCTACAAGGGAAGGAGCCGTGTATCCTACCCCTCTCCCCCCGCCCCTCCTCATATGCAGAGCAGGAAGGCTAAAAGGGAAGGAGCCCTGTATCCCACCCCTCACCTTCCTCCACTCCCTATATGCACAGCAGAAAGGCTACAAGGGAAGGAGCCATGTATCCCACCCACACCCCGGCCCCTCCTCATATGCAGAGCAGAAAGGCTACAAGGGAAGGAGCCATGTATCCCACCCCTCACCTCCCTCCCCTCCTCATATGCAGAGCAGAAAGGCTACAAGGGAAGGAGCCGTGTATCCCACCCACCCCTCACCCCTCCTCATATGCAGAGAAGAAAGGCTACAAGGGAAGGAGCCGTGTATCCCACCCCTCACACCCCCCCTCATATGCAGAGCAGAAAGGCTACAAGGGAAGGAGCCGTGCATTCCACCCCTCTCCTCTCACCCCCCCTCATATGCAGAGCAGAAAGGCTACAAGGGGAGGAGCCGTGTATCCCACCCCTCTCCCCCCGCCCCTCCTCATATGCAGAGCAGAAAGGCTACAAGGGAAGGAGCCGTGTATGTATCCCACCCCTCTCCCCCGCCCCTCCTCATATGCACAGCAGAAAGGCTACAGGGGTAGGAGCTGTGTATCCCACCCCTCACCCCCGCCCCTCCTTATATGCACAGCAGAAAGGCTACAAGGGAAGGAGCCGTGTATCCCACCCCCCACCTCCCGCCCCTCCTCATTTGCAGAGCAGAAAGGCTACAAGGGAAGGAGCCGTGTATCCCACCCCCCCTCCCCTCCTCATATGCAGAGCAGAAAGGCTACAAGGGACGGAGCCATGGATCCCACCCCTCACATCCCCCCTCCTCATATGCAGAGCAGAAAGGCTACAAGGGAAGGAGCCGTGTATCCCACCCACTCCCCTCCTCATATGCAGAGCAGAAAGGCTACAAGGGAAGGAGCCGTGTATCACACCCCCCTCCCCTCCTCATATGCAGAGCAGAAAGGCTACAAGGGAAGGAGCCGTGTATCCCACCCCTCACCTCCCCCTCCTCATATACAGAGCAGAAAGGCTACAAGGGAAGGAGCCGTGTATCCCACCCCCCTCCCCTCCTCATATGCAGAGCAGAAAGGCTACAAGGGAAGGAGCCGTGTATCCCCACCCCCCTCCCCTCCTCATATGCAGAGCAGAAAGGCTACAAGGGAAGGATCCGTGTATCCCCACCCCCCTCCCCTCCTCATATGCAGAGCAGAAAGGTTACAAGGGAAGGAGCCGTGTATCCCACCCCTCACCCCTGCCCCTCCTCATATGCAGAGCAGAAAGGCTACAAGGGAAGGAGCCGTGTATCCCACCCCTCACCCCGCCCCTCCTCATATGCAGAGCAGAAAGGCTACAAGGGACGGAGCCGTGTATCCCACCCCTCACCCCCCCTCCTCATATGCAGAGCAGAAAGGCTATAAGGGAAGGAGCCGTGTATCCCACCCCTCACCCCCCCTCCTCATATGCAGAGCAGAAAGGCTACAAGGGAAGGAGCCGTGTACCCCACCCCTCATATGCAGAGCAGAAAGGCTATAAGGAAAGGAGCCGTGTATCCCACCCCCCTCACCTCCTCATATGCAGAGCAGAAAGGCTACAAGGGAAGGAGCTGTGTATCCCACCCCTCACCCCCCCTCCTCATATGCAGAGCCGAAAGGCTACAAGGGACGGAGTTGTGCATCCCACCCCTCGCCCCTCCTCATATGCAGAGCAGAAAGGCTACAAGGAAAGGAGCCGTGTATCCCACCCCTCACCCCTCCTCATATGCAGAGCATAAAGGCTACAAGGGAAGGAGCCGTGTACCCCACCCCTGCCCCTCCTCATATGCAGAGCATAAAGGCTACAAGGGAAGGAGCCGTGTATCCCACCACTCTCCCCCCACATATGCAGAGCGAAAGGCTACAAGGGAAGTAGCCGTGTATCCCACCCCTCACCTCCCGCCCCTCCTCATATGCAGAGCAGAAAGGCAACATGGGAAGGAGCCGTGTATCCCACCCCTCACCCCCCCTCCTCATATGCAGAGCCGAAAGGCTACAAGGGACGGAGTTGTGTATCCCACCCCTCGCCCCTCCTCATATGCAGAGCAGAAAGGCTACAAGGGAAGGAGCCGTGTATCCCACCCCTCACCCCCCCTCGTATGCAGAGCAGAAAGGCTACAAGGGAAGGAGCCGTGTATCCCACCCCTCACCCCCGCATCTCTTCATATGCAGAGCAGAAAGGCTACAAAGGAAGGAGCCGTGTATCCCACCCCTCACCCCCTACCCCTCATATGCAGAGCAGAAAGGCTAAAGGGAAGGAGCCACATATCCACACCGCTCACCCCCGCCCCTCTTCATATGCACAGCAGAAAGGCTACAAAGGAAGGAGCCGTGTACCCCACCCCTCACCCTCCGCACCTCCTCATATGCAGAGCAGAAAGGCTACAAGGGAAGGAGCCGTGTATCCCACCCCTCACCCCGCACCTCCTCATATGCAGAGCAGAAAGGCTACAAGGGAAGTAGCCGTGTATCCCACCCCTCACCACCCCTCGTATGCAGAGCAGAAAGGCTACAAGGGAAGGAGCCGTGTATCCCACCCCTCACCCCCGCATCTCTTCATATGCAGAGCAGAAAGGCTACAAAGGAAGGGGCCCTGTATCCCACCCCTCACCTTCCTCCACTCCCTATATGCACAGCAGAAAGGCTACAAGGGAAGGAGCCATGTATCCCACCCACACCCCGGCCCCTCCTCATATGCAGAGCAGAAAGGCTACAAGGGAAGGAGCCATGTATCCCACCCCTCACCTCCCTCCCCTCCTCATATGCAGAGCAGAAAGGCTACAAGGGAAGGAGCCGTGTATCCCACCCACCCCTCACCCCTCCTCATATGCAGAGAAGAAAGGCTACAAGGGAAGGAGCCGTGTATCCCACCCCTCACCCCCCCCTCATATGCAGAGCAGAAAGGCTACAAGGGAAGGAGCCATGCATTCCACCCCTCTCCTCTCACCCCCCCTCATATGCAGAGCAGAAAGGCTACAAGGGGAGGAGCCGTGTATCCCACCCCTCTCCCCCCGCCCCTCCTCATATGCAGAGCAGAAAGGCTACAAGGGAAGGAGCCGTGTATCCCACCCCTCTCCCCCGCCCCTCCTCATATGCACAGCAGAAAGGCTACAGGGGAAGGAGCTGTGTATCCCACCCCTCACCCCCGCCCCTCCTTATATGCACAGCAGAAAGGCTACAAGGGAAGGAGCCGTGTATCCCACCCCCCACCTCCCGCCCCTCCTCATTTGCAGAGCAGAAAGGCTACAAGGGAAGGAGCCGTGTATCCCACCCCCCCTCCCCTCCTCATATGCAGAGCAGAAAGGCTACAAGGGACGGAGCCATGGATCCCACCCCTCTCCTCCCGCCCCTCCTCATATGCAGAGCATAAAGGATACAAGGGAAGGAGCCGTGTATCCCACCCCCCTCCCCTCCTCATATGCAGAGCAGAAAGGCTACAATGGAAGGAGCCGTGTATCCCACCCCTCACCTCCCCCCTCCTCATATGCAGAGCAGAAAGGCTACAAGGGAAGGAGCCGTGTATCCCACCCACTCCCCTCCTCATATGCAGAGCAGAAAGGCTACAAGGGAAGGAGCCGTGTATCACACCCCCCTCCCCTCCTCATATGCAGAGCAGAAAGGCTACAAGGGAAGGAGCCGTGTATCCCACCCCTCACCTCCCCCTCCTCATATACAGAGCAGAAAGGCTACAAGGGAAGGAGCCGTGTATCCCACCCCCCTCCCCTCCTCATATCCAGAGCAGAAAGGCTACAAGGGAAGGAGCCGTGTATCCCCACCCCCCTCCCCTCCTCATATGCAGAGCAGAAAGGCTACAAGGGAAGGATCCGTGTATCCCCACCCCCCTCCCCTCCTCATATGCAGAGCAGAAAGGTTACAAGGGAAGGAGCCGTGTATCCCACCCCTCACCCCTGCCCCTTCTCATATGCAGAGCAGAAAGGCTACAAGGGAAGGAGCCGTGTATCCCACCCCTCACCCCGCCCCTCCTCATATGCAGAGCAGAAAGGCTACAAGGGACGGAGCCGTGTATCCCACCCCTCACCCCCCCTCCTCATATGCAGAGCAGAAAGGCTATAAGGGAAGGAGCCGTGTATCCCACCCCTCACCCCCCCTCCTCATATGCAGAGCAGAAAGGCTACAAGGGAAGGAGCCGTGTACCCCACCCCTCATATGCAGAGCAGAAAGGCTATAAGGAAAGGAGCCGTGTATCCCACCCCCCTCCCCTCCTCATATGCAGAGCAGAAAGGCTACAAGGGAAGGAGCTGTGTATCCCACCCCTCACCCCCCCCTCCTCATATGCAGAGCCGAAAGGCTACAAGGGACGGAGTTGTGCATCCCACCCCTCGCCCCTCCTCATATGCAGAGCAGAAAGGCTACAAGGAAAGGAGCCGTGTATCCCACCCCTCACCCCTCCTCATATGCAGAGCATAAAGGCTACAAGGGAAGGAGCCGTGTACCCCACCCCTGCCCCTCCTCATATGCAGAGCATAAAGGCTACAAGGGAAGGAGCCGTGTATCCCACCACTCTCCCCCCACATATGCAGAGCAGAAAGGCTACAAGGGAAGTAGCCGTGTATCCCACCCCTCACCTCCCGCCCCTCCTCATATGCAGAGCAGAAAGGCAACATGGGAAGGAGCCGTGTATCCCACCCCTCACCCCCCCTCCTCATATGCAGAGCCGAAAGGCTACAAGGGACGGAGTTGTGTATCCCACCCCTCGCCCCTCCTCATATGCAGAGCAGAAAGGCTACAAGGGAAGGAGCCGTGTATCCCACCCCTCACCCCCCCTCGTATGCAGAGCAGAAAGGCTACAAGGGAAGGAGCCGTGTATCCCACCCCTCACCCCCGCATCTCTTCATATGCAGAGCAGAAAGGCTACAAAGGAAGGAGCCGTGTATCCCACCCCTCACCCCCCGCCCCTCATATGCAGAGCAGAAAGGCTAAAGGGAAGGAGCCACATATCCACACCGCTCACCCCCGCCCCTCTTCATATGCACAGCAGAAAGGCTACAAAGGAAGGAGCCGTGTACCCCACCCCTCACCCTCCGCACCTCCTCATATGCAGAGCAGAAAGGCTACAAGGGAAGGAGCCGTGTATCCCACCCCTCACCCCGCACCTCCTCATATGCAGAGCAGAAAGGCTACAAGGGAAGTAGCCGTGTATCCCACCCCTCACCCCCCCTCATATGCAGAGCAGAAAGGCTACAAGGGAAGGAGCCAGGTATCCAACCCCTCTCCTCCCGCCCCTCCTCATATGCAGAACATAAAGGCTACAAGGGAAGTAGCCGTGTATCCCACCCCTCACCTCCCCCTCCTCATATGCAGAGCAGAAAGGCTACAAGGGAAGGAGCCGTATATCCTACCCCTCTCCCCCCGCCCCTCCTCATATGCAGAGCAGAAAGGGTGCAAGGGAAGGAGCCGTGTACCCCACCCCTCCTCATATGCAGAGAAGAAAGGCTACAAGGGAAGGAGCCGTGTATCCTACCCCTCTCCCCCGCCCCTCCTCATATGCAGAGCAGAAAGGCTACAAGGGAAGGAGCCGTGTATCCCACCCCTCACCCCGCCTCATATGCAGAGCAGAAAGGCTACAAGGGAAGGAGCCGTGTATCCCACCCCTCACCTCCCGCCCCTCCTCATATGCAGAGCAGAAAGGCTACAAGGGAAGGAGCCGTGTACCCCACCCCTCACCCCGCCTCATATGCAGAGCAGAAAGGCTACAAGGGAAGGATCCGTGTATCCCACCCCTCACCTCCCGCCCCTCCTCATATGCAGAGCAGAAAGGCTACAAGGGAAGGAGCCGTGTATCCCACACCTCAACCCTCCTCATATGCAGAGCAGAAAGGCTACAAGGGAAGGAGCTGTGTATCCCACCACTCTCCCCCCACCCCTCCTCATATGCAGAGCAGAAAGGCTACAAGGGAAGGAGCTGTGTATCCCACCACTCTCCCCCCACCCCTCCTCATATGCACAGCAGAAAGGCTACAAGGGAAGGAGCTGTGTATCCCACCCCTCACCTCCCGCCCCTCCTCATATGCAGAGCAGAAAGGCTAAAAGGGAAGGAGCCATGTATCCCCACCCCTCACCTCCCGCCCCTCCTCATATGAAGAGCAGAAAGGCAACATGGGAAGGAGCTGTGTATCCCACCCCTATCCTCCCGCCACTCCTCATATGCAGAGCAGAAAGGCTACAAGGGAAGGAGCCGTGTATCCCACCCCTCACCTCCCGCCCCTCCTCATATGCAGAGCAGAAAGGCTACAAGGGAAGGAGCCGTGTATCCCACCCCTCACCCCCCGCCCCTCCTCATATGCAGAGCAGAAAGGGTGCAAGGGAAGGAGCCGTGTACCCCACCCCTCCTCATATGCAGAGAAGAAAGGCTACAAGGGAAGGAGCCGTGTATCCTACCCCTCTCCCCCGCCCCTCCTCATATGCAGAGCAGAAAGGCTACAAGGGAAGGAGCCGTGTATCCCACCCCTATCCTCCCGCCACTCCTCATATGCAGAGCAGAAAGGCTACAAGGGAAGGAGCCGTGTATCCCACCCCTCTCCCCCCGCCCCTCCTCATATGCAGAGCAGAAAGGGTGCAAGGGAAGGAGCCGTGTACCCCACCCCTCCTCATATGCAGAGAAGAAAGGCTACAAGGGAAGGAGCCGTGTATCCTACCCCTCTCCCCCGCCCCTCCTCATATGCAGAGCAGAAAGGCTACAAGGGAAGGAGCCGTGTATCCCACCCCTCACCCCGCCTCATATGCAGAGCAGAAAGGCTACAAGGGAAGGAGCCGTGTATCCCACCCCTCACCTCCCGCCCCTCCTCATATGCAGAGCAGAAAGGCTACAAGGGAAGGAGCCGTGTACCCCACCCCTCACCCCGCCTCATATGCAGAGCAGAAAGGCTACAAGGGAAGGATCCGTGTATCCCACCCCTCACCTCCCGCCCCTCCTCATATGCAGAGCAGAAAGGCTACAAGGGAAGGAGCCGTGTATCCCACACCTCAACCCTCCTCATATGCAGAGCAGAAAGGCTACAAGGGAAGGAGCTGTGTATCCCACCACTCTCCCCCCACCCCTCCTCATATGCAGAGCAGAAAGGCTACAAGGGAAGGAGCTGTGTATCCCACCACTCTCCCCCCACCCCTCCTCATATGCACAGCAGAAAGGCTACAAGGGAAGGAGCTGTGTATCCCACCCCTCACCTCCCGCCCCTCCTCATATGCAGAGCAGAAAGGCTACAAGGGAAGGAGCCATGTATCCCCACCCCTCACCTCCCGCCCCTCCTCATATGAAGAGCAGAAAGGCAACATGGGAAGGAGCTGTGTATCCCACCCCTATCCTCCCGCCACTCCTCATATGCAGAGCAGAAAGGCTACAAGGGAAGGAGCCGTGTATCCCACCCCTCACCTCCCGCCCCTCCTCATATGCAGAGCAGAAAGGCTACAAGGGAAGGAGCCGTGTATCCCACCCCTCACCCCGCCTCCTCATATGCAGAGCAGAAAGGCTACAAGGGAAGGAGCCGTGTATCCCACACCTCAACCCTCCTCATATGCAGAGCAGAAAGGCTACAAGGGAAGGAGCCGTGTATCCCACCCCTCACCCCCGCCCCTCCTCATATGCAGAGCAGAAAGGCTACAAGGGAAGGAGCCGTGTATCCCACCCCTCACCCCCACCCCTCCTCATATGCACAGCAGAAAGGCTACAAGGGAAGGAGCCGTGTATCCCACCCCTCACCCCCCGCCCCTCCTCGTATGCAGAGCAGAAAGGCTACAAGGGAAGGAGCCGTGTATCCCACCCCTCACCCTCGCACCTCCTCATATGCAGAGCAGAAAGGCTACAAGGGAAGGAGCCATGTATCCCACCCCTCACCCCCGCACCTCCTCATATGCAGAGCATAAAGGCTACAAGGGAAGGAGCCGTGTATCCCACCCCTCACCCCCCGCCCCTCCTCGTATGCAGAGCAGAAAGGCTACAAGGGAAGGAGCCGTGTATCCCACCCCTCACCCCTGCACCTCCTCATATGCAGAGAAGAAAGGCTACAAGGGAAGGAGCCACATATCCCACCCCTCACACCCCGCCCCTCCTCATATGCAGAGCATGAAGGCTACAAGGGAAGGAGCCGTATATCCCACCCCTCACCTCCCCCTCCTCATATGCAGAGCAGAAAGGCTACAAGGGAAGGAGCCGTGTATCCCACCCCTCACCACCCCCGCCCCTCCTCATATGCAGAGCAGAAAGGCTACAAGGGAAGGAGCTGTGCATCCCACCCCTAACCCCACGCCCCTCCTCATATGCACAGCAGAAAGGCTACAGGGGAAGGAACTGTGTATCCCACCCCTCAACCCCACCTCCTCATATGCACAGCAGAAATGCTACAAGGGAAGGAGTCACATATCCCACCCCTCACCCCTCCTCATATGCAGAACAGAAAAGCTACAAGGGAAGGAGCCGTGTATCCCACCCCTCACCCCTCCTCATATGCACAGCAGAAATGCTACAAGGGAAGGAGTCACATATCCCACCCCTCACCCCTCCTCATATGCAGAGCAGAAAGGCTACAAGGGAAGAAGCCATGTATCCCACCCCTCACCCCTCCTCATATGCAGAGCAGAAAGGCTAAAAGGGAAGGAGCCATGTATCCCACCCCTCACCCCTCCTCATATGCAGAGCAGAAAGGCTACAAGGGAAGGAGCCATGCATCCCACCCCTCACCCCTCCTCATATGCAGAGCAGAAAGGCTACAAGGGAAGGAGCCATGTATCCCACCCCTCACCCCTCCTCATATGCAGAGCAGAAAGGCTACAAGGGAAGGAGCCATGTATCCCACCCCTCACCCCTCCTCATATGCAGAGCAGAAAGGCTACAAGGGAAGGAGCCGTGTAGCCCACCCCTCACCCCTGCTCCTCCTCATATGCAGAGCAGAAAGGCTACAAGGGAAGGAGCCATGTATCCCACCCCTCACCCCTCCTCGTATGCAGAGCAGAAATTCTACAAGGGAAGGAGCCATGTATCCCACCCCTCAACCCTCCTCATATGCAGAGCAGAAAGGCTACAAGGGAAGGAGCCATGTATCCCACCCCTCAACCCTCCTCATATGCAGAGCAGAAAGGCTACAAGGGAAGGAGCCATGTATCCCACCCCTCACCCCTCCTCATATGCAGAGCAGAAAGGCTACAAGGGAAGGAGCCATGTATCCCACCCCTCCTCATATGCAGAGCAGAAAGGCTACAAAGGAAGGAGCCGTGTATCCCACCCCTCACCTCCTGCCCCTCCTCATATGCAGAGCAGAAAGGCTACAAGGGAAGGAGCCGTGTATCCCACCCACCCCTCACCCCCGCCCCTCCTCATATGCAGAGCAGAAAGGCTACAAGGGAAGGAGCCGAGTATCCAACCCACTCCCCCTCATATGCAGAGCAGAAAGGCTACAAGGGAAGGAGCCGTGTATCCCACCCCTCACCCCCCCTCATATGCACAGCAGAAAGGGTACAAGGGAATGAGCCGTGTACCCCACACCTCCTCATATGCAGAGAAGAAAGGCTACAAGGGAAGGAGCCGTGTATCCTACCCCTCTCCCCCCCGCCCCTCCTCATATGCAGAGCAGAAAGGCTACAAGGGAAGGAGCCGTGTATCCCACCCCTCACCCCGCCTCACATGCAGAGCAGAAAGGCTACAAGGGAAGGAGCCGTGTATCCCACTCCTCACCCCTCACCCCGCCTCATATGCAGAGCAGAAAGGCTACAAGGGAAGGAACCGTGTATCCCACACCTCACCCCGCCTCATATGTAGAGGAGAAAGGCTACAAGGGACGGAGCCATGCATCCCACCCCTCTCCTCCCGCCCCTCCTCATATGCAGAGCATAAAGGCTACAAGGGAAGGAGCTGTGTATCCCACCACTCTCCCCCCACCCCTCCTCATATGCAGAGCAGAAAGGCTACAAGGGAAGGAGCTGTGTATCCCACCACTCTCCCCCTACCCCTCCTCATATGCACAGCAGAAAGGCTACAAGGGAAGGAGCCGTGTATCCCACCCCTCACCTCCCGCCCCTCCTCATATGCATAGCAGAAAGGCTACAAGGGAAGGAGCCATGTATCCCCACCCCTCACCTCCCGCCCCTCCTCATATGCAGAGCAGAAAGGCAACATGGGAAGGAGCCGTGTATCCCACCCCTCACCTCCCGCCCCTCCTCATATGCAGAGCAGAAAGGCTACAAGGGAAGGAGCCGTGTATCCCACCCCTCACCCCGCCTCCTCATATGCAGAGCAGAAAGGCTACAAGGGAAGGAGCCGTGTATCCCACACCTCAACCCTCCTCATATGCAGAGCAGAAAGGCTACAAGGGACGGAGCCATGCATCCCACCCCTCTCCTCCCGCCCCTCCTCATATGCAGAGCATAAAGGCTACAAGGGAAGGAGCTGTGTATCCCACCACTCTCCCCCCACCCCTCCTCATATGCAGAGCAGAAAGGTTACAAGGGAAGTAGCCGTGTATCCCACCCCTCACCTCCCGCCCCTCCTCATATGCAGAGCAGAAAGGCTACAAGGGAAGGAGCCGTGTATCCCACCCCTATCCTCCCGCCCCTCCTCATATGCAGAGCAGAAAGGCTACAAGGGAAGGAGCCGTGTATCCCACCCCTCACCTCCCCCTCCTCATATGCAGAGCAGAAAGGCTACAAGGGAAGGAGCCATGTATCCCACCCCTCACCTCCCGCCCCTCCTCATATGCAGAGAAGAAAAGCTACAAGGGAAGGAGCCGTGTATCCTACCCCTCTCCCCCACGCCCCTCCTCATATGCAGAGCAGAAAGGCTACAAGGGAAGGAGCCGTGTATCCCACCCCTCACCCCGCCTCACATGCAGAGCAGAAAGGCTACAAGGGAAGGAGCCGTGTATCCCACCCCTCACCTCCCGCACTTCCTCATATGCAGAGCAGAAAGGCTACAAGGGAAGGAGCCGTGTATCCCACTCCTCACCCATCACCCCGCCTCATATGCAGAGCAGAAAGGCTACAAGGGAAGGAGCCGTGTATCCCACCCCTCCTCTCCCGCTCCTCCTCATATGCAGAGCATAAAGGCTACAAGGGAAGGAGCCGTGTATCCCACACCTCAACCCTCCTCATATGCAGAGCAGAAAGGCTACAAGGGACGGAGCCATGCATCCCACCCCTCTCCTCCCGCCCCTCCTCATATGCAGAGCATAAAGGCTACAAGGGAAGGAGCTGTGTATCCCACCACTCTCCCCCCACCCCTCCTCATATGCAGAGCAGAAAGGTTACAAGGGAAGTAGCCGTGTATCCCACCCCTCACCTCCCGCCCCTCCTCATATGCAGAGCAGAAAGGCTACAAGGGAAGGAGCCATGTATCCCACCCCTCACCTCCCGCCCCTCCTCATATGCAGAGAAGAAAGGCTACAAGGGAAGGAGCCGTGTATCCTACCCCTCTCCCCCGGCCCCTCCTCATATGCAGAGCAGAAAGGCTACAAGGGAAGGAGCCGTGTATCCCACCCCTCACCCCGCCTCACATGCAGAGCAGAAAGGCTACAAGGGAAGGAGCCGTGTATCCCACCCCTCACCTCCCGCCCCTCCTCATATGCAGAGCAGAAAGGCTACAAGGGAAGGAGCCGTGTATCCCACTCCTCACCCCTCACCCCGCCTCATATGCAGAGCAGAAAGGCTACAAGGGAAGGAACCGTGTATCCCACACCTCACCCCGCCTCATATGCAGAGCATAAAGGCTACAAGGGAAGGAGCTGTGTATCCCACCACTCTCCCCCCACCCCTCCTCATATGCAGAGCAGAAAGGCTACAAGGGAAGGAGCTGTGTATCCCACCACTCTCCCCCTACCCCTCCTCATATGCATAGCAGAAAGGCTACAAGGGAAGGAGCCGTGTATCCCACCCCTCACCTCCCGCCCCTCCTCATATGCAGAGCAGAAAGGCTACAAGGGAAGGAGCCATGTATCCCCACCCCTCACCTCCCGCCCCATCTCATATGCAGAGCAGAAAGGCAACATGGGAAGGAGCCGTGTATCCCACCCCTATCCTCCCGCCCCTCCTCATATGCAGAGCAGAAAGGCTACAAGGGAAGGAGCCGTGTATCCCACCCCTCACCTCCCGCCCCTCCACATATGCAGAGCAGAAAGGCTACAAGGGAAGGAGCCGTGTATCCCACCCCTCACCCCGCCTCCTCATATGCAGAGCAGAAAGGCTACAAGGGAAGGAGCCGTGTATCCCACCCCTCACCTCCCGCCCCTCCTCATATGCAGAGCAGAAAGGCTACAAGGGACGGAGCCATGCATCCCACCCCTCTCCTCCCGCCCCTCCTCATATGCAGAGCATAAAGGCTACAAGGGAAGGAGCTGTGTATCCCACCACTCTCCCCCCACCCCTCCTCATATGCAGAGCAGAAAGGTTACAAGGGAAGTAGCCGTGTATCCCACCCGTCACCTCCCGCCCCTCCTCATATGCAGAGCAGAAAGGCTACAAGGGAAGGAGCCATGTATCCCACCCCTCACCTCCCGCCCCTCCTCATATGCAGAGCAGAAAGGCAACATGGGAAGGAGCCGTGTATCCCACCCCTATCCTCCCGCCCCTCCTCATATGCAGAGCAGAAAGGCTACAAGGGAAGGAGCCGTGTATCCCACCCCTCACCTCCCCCTCCTCATATGCAGAGCAGAAAGGCTACAAGGGAAGGAGCCATGTATCCCACCCCCCACCCCGCCGCACCTCCTCAAATGCAGAGCAGAAAGGCTACAAGGGAAGGAGCCGTGTATCCCACCCCTCACCTCCCCCTCCTCATATGCAGAGCAGAAAGGCTACAAGGGAAGGAGCCATGTATCCCACCCCCCACCCCGCCGCACCTCCTCATATGCAGAGCAGAAAGGCTACAAGGGAAGGAGCTGTGCATCCCACCCCTAACCCCCCGCCCCTCCTCATATGCACAGCAGAAAGGCTACAGGGGAAGGAGCTGTGTATCCCACCCTTCACCCCCCGCCCCTCCTCATATGCACAGCAGAAAGGCTACAAGAGAAGGAGCCTTGTATCCCACCCATCTCCTCCCGCCCCTCCTCATATGCAGAGCAGAAAGGCTACAAGGGAAGGAACTGTGTATCCCACCCCTCCTCTCCCGCTCCTCCTCATATGCAGAGCATAAAGGCTACAAGGGAAGGAGCTGTGTATCCCACCACTCGCCCCCCACCCCTCCTCATATGCAGAGCAGAAAGGCTACAAGGGAAGTAGCCGTGTATCCCACCCCTCACCTCCCGCCCCTCCTCATATGCAGAGCAGAAAGGCTACAAGGGAAGGAGCCGTGTATCCCACCCCTCTCCTCCCGCCCCTCCTCATATGCAGATCAGAAAGGCTACAAGGGAAGGAGCCGTGTATCCCACCCCTCTCCTCCCGCCCCTCCTCATATGCACAGCAGAAAGGCTACAGGGGAAGGAGCTGTGTATCCCACCCCTCACCCCCCGCCCCTCCTCATATGCAGAGCAGAAAGGCTACAAGAGAAGGAGCCTTGTATCCCACCACTCTCCTCCCGCCCCTCCTCATATGCAGAGCCGAAAGGCTACAAGGGAAGGAACTGTGTATCCCACCCCTCTCCTCCCGCTCCTCCTCATATGCAGAGCATAAAGGCTACAAGGGAAGGAGCTGTGTATCCCACCACTCTCCACCCACCCCTCCTCATATGCAGAGCAGAAAGGCTACAAGGGAAGTAGCCGTGTATCCCACCCCTCACCTCCCGCCCCTCCTCATATGCAGAGCAGAAAGGCTACAAGGGAAGGAGCCGTGTATCCAACCCCTCTCCTCCCGCCCCTCCTCATATGCACACCAGAAAGGCTACAAGGGAAGGAGCTGTGCATCCCACCCCTAACCCCACGCCCCTCCTCATATGCACAGCAGAAAGGCTACAGGGGAAGGAGCTGTGTATCCCACCCCTCACCCCCCGCGCCTCATCATATGCACAGCAGAAAGGCTACAAGAGAAGGAGCCTTGTATCCCACCCCTCTCCTCCCGCCCCTCCTCATATGCACAGCAGAAAGGCTACAAGGGAAGGAACTGTGTATCCCACCCCTCAACCCCACCTCCTCATATGCACAGCAGAAATGCTACAAGGGAAGGAGTCACATATCCCACCCCTCACCCCCCGCCCCTCCTCATATGCAGAACAGAAAGGCTACAAGGGAAGGAGCCGTGTATCCCACCCCTCACCACAGCCCCTCCTCATATGCAGAGCAGAAAGGCTACAAGGGAAGGAGCCGTGTATCCCACCCCTCACCCCGCCCCTCCTCATATGCAGAGCAGAAAGGGTACAAGGGAAGGAGCCGTGTATCCCACCCCTCACCCCGCCCCTCCTCATATGCAGAGCAGAAAGGCTACAACTGAAGGAGCCATGTATCCCACCCCTTACCTCCCCCTCCTCATATGCAGAGCAGAAAGGCTACAAGGGAAGGAGCCATGTATCCCACCCCTCACCCCCGCCCCTCCTCATATGCAGAGCAGAAAGGCTAAAAGGGAAGGAGCCGTGTATCCCACCCCTCACCTCCCCATCCTCATATGCACAGCAGAAAGGCTACAAGGGAAGGAGCCGTGTATCCCACCCCCTCCCCTCCTCATATGCAGAGCAGAAAGGCTACAAGGGAAGGAGCCGTGTATCCCATCCCCTCCCCTCATATGCAGAGCAGAAAGGCTACAAGGGAAGGAGCCGTGTATCCCCACCCCTCACCTCCCCCTCCTCATATGCAGAGCAGAAAGGCTACAAGGGAAGGAGCCGTGTATCCCACCCCCCTCCCCTCCTCATATGCAGAGCAGAAAGGCTACAAGGGAAGGAGCCGTGTATCCCACCCCCTCCCCATCTCATATGCAGAGCAGAAAGGCTACAAGGGAAGGAGCCGTGTATCCCACCCCCCTCCCCTCCTCATATGCAGAGCAGAAAGGCTACAACGGAAGGAGCCGTGTATCCCACCCCTCACCCCCGCCCCTCCTCATATGCAGAGCAGAAAGGCTATAAGGGAAGGAGCCGTGTATCCCACCCCCCTCCCCTCCTCATATGCAGAGCAGAAAGGCTACAAGGGAAGGAGCCGTGTATCCCACCCCTCACCTCCCCCTCCTCATATGCAGAGCAGAAAGGCTACAAGTGAAGGAGCCGTGTATCCCACCCCCCTCCCCTCCTCATATGCAGAGCAGAAAGGCTACAAGGGAAGGAGCTGTGTATCCCACCACTCTCCCCCCACCCCTCCTCATATGCAGAGCAGAAAGGCTACAAGGGAAGGAGCTGTGTATCCCACCACTCTCCCCCTACCCCTCCTCATATGCATAGCAGAAAGGCTACAAGGGAAGGAGCCGTGTATCCCACCCCTCACCTCCCGCCCCTCCTCATATGCAGAGCAGAAAGGCTACAAGGGAAGGAGCCATGTATCCCCACCCCTCACCTCCCGCCCCATCTCATATGCAGAGCAGAAAGGCAACATGGGAAGGAGCCGTGTATCCCACCCCTATCCTCCCGCCCCTCCTCATATGCAGAGCAGAAAGGCTACAAGGGAAGGAGCCGTGTATCCCACCCCTCACCTCCCGCCCCTCCACATATGCAGAGCAGAAAGGCTACAAGGGAAGGAGCCGTGTATCCCACCCCTCACCCCGCCTCCTCATATGCAGAGCAGAAAGGCTACAAGGGAAGGAGCCGTGTATCCCACCCCTCACCTCCCGCCCCTCCTCATATGCAGAGCAGAAAGGCTACAAGGGACGGAGCCATGCATCCCACCCCTCTCCTCCCGCCCCTCCTCATATGCAGAGCATAAAGGCTACAAGGGAAGGAGCTGTGTATCCCACCACTCTCCCCCCACCCCTCCTCATATGCAGAGCAGAAAGGTTACAAGGGAAGTAGCCGTGTATCCCACCCGTCACCTCCCGCCCCTCCTCATATGCAGAGCAGAAAGGCTACAAGGGAAGGAGCCATGTATCCCACCCCTCACCTCCCGCCCCTCCTCATATGCAGAGCAGAAAGGCAACATGGGAAGGAGCCGTGTATCCCACCCCTATCCTCCCGCCCCTCCTCATATGCAGAGCAGAAAGGCTACAAGGGAAGGAGCCGTGTATCCCACCCCTCACCTCCCCCTCCTCATATGCAGAGCAGAAAGGCTACAAGGGAAGGAGCCATGTATCCCACCCCCCACCCCGCCGCACCTCCTCAAATGCAGAGCAGAAAGGCTACAAGGGAAGGAGCCGTGTATCCCACCCCTCACCTCCCCCTCCTCATATGCAGAGCAGAAAGGCTACAAGGGAAGGAGCCATGTATCCCACCCCCCACCCCGCCGCACCTCCTCATATGCAGAGCAGAAAGGCTACAAGGGAAGGAGCTGTGCATCCCACCCCTAACCCCCCGCCCCTCCTCATATGCACAGCAGAAAGGCTACAGGGGAAGGAGCTGTGTATCCCACCCTTCACCCCCCGCCCCTCCTCATATGCACAGCAGAAAGGCTACAAGAGAAGGAGCCTTGTATCCCACCCATCTCCTCCCGCCCCTCCTCATATGCAGAGCAGAAAGGCTACAAGGGAAGGAACTGTGTATCCCACCCCTCCTCTCCCGCTCCTCCTCATATGCAGAGCATAAAGGCTACAAGGGAAGGAGCTGTGTATCCCACCACTCGCCCCCCACCCCTCCTCATATGCAGAGCAGAAAGGCTACAAGGGAAGTAGCCGTGTATCCCACCCCTCACCTCCCGCCCCTCCTCATATGCAGAGCAGAAAGGCTACAAGGGAAGGAGCCGTGTATCCCACCCCTCTCCTCCCGCCCCTCCTCATATGCAGATCAGAAAGGCTACAAGGGAAGGAGCCGTGTATCCCACCCCTCTCCTCCCGCCCCTCCTCATATGCACAGCAGAAAGGCTACAGGGGAAGGAGCTGTGTATCCCACCCCTCACCCCCCGCCCCTCCTCATATGCAGAGCAGAAAGGCTACAAGAGAAGGAGCCTTGTATCCCACCACTCTCCTCCCGCCCCTCCTCATATGCAGAGCCGAAAGGCTACAAGGGAAGGAACTGTGTATCCCACCCCTCTCCTCCCGCTCCTCCTCATATGCAGAGCATAAAGGCTACAAGGGAAGGAGCTGTGTATCCCACCACTCTCCACCCACCCCTCCTCATATGCAGAGCAGAAAGGCTACAAGGGAAGTAGCCGTGTATCCCACCCCTCACCTCCCGCCCCTCCTCATATGCAGAGCAGAAAGGCTACAAGGGAAGGAGCCGTGTATCCCACCCCTCTCCTCCCGCCCCTCCTCATATGCACACCAGAAAGGCTACAAGGGAAGGAGCTGTGCATCCCACCCCTAACCCCACGCCCCTCCTCATATGCACAGCAGAAAGGCTACAGGGGAAGGAGCTGTGTATCCCACCCCTCACCCCCCGCGCCTCATCATATGCACAGCAGAAAGGCTACAAGAGAAGGAGCCTTGTATCCCACCCCTCTCCTCCCGCCCCTCCTCATATGCACAGCAGAAAGGCTACAAGGGAAGGAACTGTGTATCCCACCCCTCAACCCCACCTCCTCATATGCACAGCAGAAATGCTACAAGGGAAGGAGTCACATATCCCACCCCTCACCCCCCGCCCCTCCTCATATGCAGAACAGAAAGGCTACAAGGGAAGGAGCCGTGTATCCCACCCCTCACCACAGCCCCTCCTCATATGCAGAGCAGAAAGGCTACAAGGGAAGGAGCCGTGTATCCCACCCTTCACCCCGCCCCTCCTCATATGCAGAGCAGAAAGGGTACAAGGGAAGGAGCCGTGTATCCCACCCCTCACCCCGCCCCTCCTCATATGCAGAGCAGAAAGGCTACAACTGAAGGAGCCATGTATCCCACCCCTTACCTCCCCCTCCTCATATGCAGAGCAGAAAGGCTACAAGGGAAGGAGCCATGTATCCCACCCCTCACCCCCGCCCCTCCTCATATGCAGAGCAGAAAGGCTAAAAGGGAAGGAGCCGTGTATCCCACCCCTCACCTCCCCATCCTCATATGCACAGCAGAAAGGCTACAAGGGAAGGAGCCGTGTATCCCACCCCCTCCCCTCCTCATATGCAGAGCAGAAAGGCTACAAGGGAAGGAGCCGTGTATCCCATCCCCTCCCCTCATATGCAGAGCAGAAAGGCTACAAGGGAAGGAGCCGTGTATCCCCACCCCTCACCTCCCCCTCCTCATATGCAGAGCAGAAAGGCTACAAGGGAAGGAGCCGTGTATCCCACCCCCCTCCCCTCCTCATATGCAGAGCAGAAAGGCTACAAGGGAAGGAGCCGTGTATCCCACCCCCTCCCCATCTCATATGCAGAGCAGAAAGGCTACAAGGGAAGGAGCCGTGTATCCCACCCCCCTCCCCTCCTCATATGCAGAGCAGAAAGGCTACAAGGGAAGGAGCCGTGTATCCCACCCCTCACCCCCGCCCCTCCTCATATGCAGAGCAGAAAGGCTATAAGGGAAGGAGCCGTGTATCCCACCCCCCTCCCCTCCTCATATGCAGAGCAGAAAGGCTACAAGGGAAGGAGCCGTGTATCCCACCCCTCACCTCCCCCTCCTCATATGCAGAGCAGAAAGGCTACAAGTGAAGGAGCCGTGTATCCCACCCCCTCCCCTCCTCATATGCAGAGCAGAAAGGCTACAAGGGAAGGAGCCGTGTATCCCACCCATCACCTCCCCCTCCTCATATGCAGAGCAGAAAGGCTACAAGGGAAGGAGCCGTGTATCCCACCCCCCTCCCCTCCTCATATGCAGAGCAGAAAGGCTACAAGGGAAGGAGCTTGTGTATCCCACCCCTCACCCCCCCTCATATGCACAGCAGAAAGGCTACAAGGGAAGGAGCCGTGTATCCCCCCCCTCTCCCCTGCCCCTCCTCATATGCAGAGCAGAAAGGCTATAAGGGAAGGAGCCGTGTATCCCACCCCTCCTCATATGCAGAGCAGAAAGGCTATAAGGGAAGGAGCCGTGTATCCCACCCCTCACTCCCCACCCCTCCTCATATGCAGAGCAGAAAGGCTACAAGAAAAGGAGCCTTGTATCCCACCCCTCTCCTCCCGCCCCTCCTCATATGCAGAGCAGAAAGGCTACAAGAGAAGGAGCCTTGTATCCCACCCCTCTCCTCCCGCCCCTCCTCATATGCAGAGCAGAAAGGCTACAAGAGAAGGAGCCTTGTATCCCACCCCTCTCCTCCCGCCCCTCCTCATATGCAGAGCAGAAAGGCTACAAGGGAAGGACCTGTGTATCCCCACCCCTCTCCTCCCGCCCCTCCTCATATGCAGAGCATAAAGGCTACAAGGGAAGTAGCCGTGTATCCCACCCCTCACCTCCCGCCCCTCCTCATATGCAGAGCAGAAAGGCTGCAAGGGAAGGAGCCGTGTATCCCCACCCCTCTCCTCCCGCCCCTCCTCATATGCAGAGCAGAAAGGCTACAAGGGAAGGAGCCGTGTATCCCACCCCTCACCTCCCCCTCCTCATATGCAGAGCAGAAAGGCTACAAGGGAAGGAGCCAAATATCCCCACCCCCCACCCCGCCGCACCTCCTCATATGCACAGCAGAAAGGCTACAAGGGAAGGAGCCGTGTATCCCACCCCTCACCACCCCGCCACCCCTCCTCATATGCACAGCAGAAATGCTACAAGGAAAGGAGCTGTGCATCCCACCCCTCGCCCCTGCCCCTCCTCATATGCACAGCAGAAAGGCTACCGGGGAAGGAGCTGTGTATCCCACCCCTCACCCCCCGCGCCTCCTCATATGCACAGCAGAAAGGCTACAAGAGAAGGAGACTTGTATCCCACCCCTCTCCTCCCGCCCCTTCTCATATGCAGAGCAGAAAGGCTACAAGGGAGGAAGCCGTGTATCCCCACCCCCCTCCCCTCCTCATATGCAGAGCAGAAAGGTTACAAGGGAAGGAGCCGTGTATCCCACCCCTCACCCCTGCCCCTCCTCATATGCAGAGCAGAAAGGCTACAAGGGAAGGAGCCGTGTATCCCACCCCTCACCCCGCCCCTCCTCATATGCAGAGCAGAAAGGCTACAAGGGAAGGAGCCGTGTATCCAACCCCTCACCCCCCCCTCCTCATATGCAGAGCAGAAAGGCTATAAGGGAAGGAGCCGTGTATCCCACCCCTCACCCCCCCCTCCTCATATGCAGAGCAGAAAGGCTACAAGGGAAGGAGCCGTGTACCCCACCCCTCATATGCAGAGCAGAAAGGCTATAAGGGAAGGAGCCGTGTATCCCACCCCCCTCCCCTCCTCATATGCAGAGCAGAAAGGCTACAAGGGAAGGAGCCGTGTATCCCACCCCTCACCCCCCCTCCTCATATGCAGAGCAGAAAGGCTACAAGGGAAGGAGCCGTGTATCCCACCCCTCTCCTCCCGCCCCTCCCCATATAAAGAGCAGAAAGGCTAAAGGGGAAGGAACTGTGTATCCCACCCCCCACCCCTCCTCATATGCAGAGCAGAAAGGCTACAAGGGAAGGAGCTGTGTATCCCACCCCTCACCCACCCTCCTCATATGCCGAGCCGAAAGGCTACAAGGGACGGAGTTGTGTATCCCACCCCTCGCCCCTCCTCATATGCAGAGCAGAAAGGCTACAAGGGAAGGAGCCGTGTATCCCACCCCTCACCCCTCCTCATATGCAGAGCATAAAGGCTACAAGGGAAGGAGCCGTGTACCCCACCCCTCCTCCTCCTCATATGCAGAGCATAAAGGCAACAAGGGAAGGAGTCGTGTATCCCACCACTCTCCCCCCACATATGCAGAGCAGAAAGGCTACAAGGGAAGTAGCCGTGTATCCCACCCCTCACCTCCCTCCCCTCCTCATATGCAGAGCAGAAAGGCTACAAGGGAAGGAGCCATGTATCCCACCCCTCCCCCCGCCCCTCCTCATATGCAGAGCAGAAAGGCTACAAGGGAAGGAGCCGTGTATCCCACCCCTCATCCCCACCCCTCCTCATATGCAGTGCAGAAAGGCTACAAGGGAAGGAGCCATGTATCCCACCCCTCACCCCCCCTCGTATGCAGAGCAGAAAGGCTACAAGGGAAGAAGCTGTGTATCCCACCCCTCACCCCCCTCGTATGCAGAGCAGAAAGGCTACAAGGGAAGGAGCCGTGTATCCCACCCCTCACCCCCCCTCGTATGCAGAGCAGAAAGGCTACAAGGGAAGGAGCCGTGTATCCCACCCCTCACCCCCGCACCTCCTCATATGCAGAGCAGAAAGGCTACAAAGGAAGGAGCCGTGTATCCCACCCCTCACCCCCCGCCCCTTCTCATATGCAGAGCAGAAAGGCTGCAAGGGAAGGAGCCACATATCCACACCGCTCACCCCCGCCCCTCTTCATATGCACAGCAGAAAGGCTACAAAGGAAGGAGCCGTGTACCCCACCCCTCACGCTCCGCACCTCCTCATATGCAGAGCAGAAAGGCTACAAGGGAAGGAGCCGTGTATCCCACCCCTCACCCCCGCACCTCCTCATATGCAGAGCAGAAAGGCTACAAGGGAAGTAGCCGTGTATCCCACCCCTCACCCCCCCTCATATGTAGAGCAGAAAGGCTACAAGGGAAGGAGCCGTGTATCCCACCCCTCACCCCCGCACCTCCTCATATGCAGAGCAGAAAGGCTACAAGGGAAGTAGCCGTGTATCCCACCCCTCACCTCCCCCTCCTCATATGCAGAGCAGAAAGGCTACAAGGGAAGGAGCCGTGTACCCCACCCCTCCTCATATGCAGAGAAGAAAGGCTACAAGGGAAGGAGCCGTGTATCCTACCCCTCTCCCCCCGCCCCTCCTCATATGCAGAGCAGAAAGGGTACAAGGGAAGGAGCCGTGTACCCCACCCCTCCTCATATGCAGAGAAGAAAGGCTACAAGGGAAGGAGCCGTGTATCCTACCCCTCTCCCCCCGCCCCTCCTCATATGCAGAGCAGAAAGGGTACAAGGGAAGGAGCCGTTTACCCCACCCCTCCTCATATGCAGAGCAGAAAGGCTACAAGGGAAGGAGCCGTGTATCCCACCCCTCACCCCGCCTCATATGCAGAGCAGAAAGGCTACAAGGGAAGGAGCCGTGTATCCCACCCCTCACCTCCCGCCCCTCCTCATATGCAGAGCAGAAAGGCGACAAGGGAAGGAGCCGTGTATCCCACCCCTCACCCCGCCTCATATGCAGAGCAGAAAGGCTACAAGGGAAGGAGCCGTGTATCCCACCCCTCACCTCCCGCCCCTCCTCATATGCAGAGCAGAAAGGCTACAAGGGAAGGAGCCGTGTATCCCACACCTCAACCCTCCTCATATGCAGAGCAGAAAGGCTACAAGGGAAGGAGCTGTGTATCCCACCACTCTCCCCCCACCCCTCCTCATATGCACAGCAGAAAGGCTACAAGGGAAGGAGCCGTGTATCCCACCCCTCACCTCCCGCCCCTCCTCATATGCAGAGCAGAAAGGCTACAAGGGAAGGAGCCATGTATCCCCACCCCTCACCTCCCGCCCCTCCTCATATGCAGAGCAGAAAGGCAACATGGGAAGGAGCTGTGTATCCCACCCCTATCCTCCCGCCACTCCTCATATGCAGAGCAGAAAGGCTACAAGGGAAGGAGCCGTGTATCCCACCCCTCACCTCCCGCCCCTCCTCATATGCAGAGCAGAAAGGCTACAAGGGAAGGAGCCGTGTATCCCACCCCTCACCCCGCCTCCTCATATGCAGAGCAGAAAGGCTACAAGGCAAGGAGCCGTGTATCCCACACCTCAACCCTCCTCATATGCAGAGCAGAAAGGCTACAAGGGAAGGAGCCGTGTATCCCACCCCTCACCCCCGCCCCTCCTCATATGCAGAGCAGAAAGGCTACAAGGGAAGGAGCCGTGTATCCCACCCCTCACCCCCCGCCCCTCCTCATATGCAGAGCAGAAAGGCTACAAGGGAAGGAGCCACATATCCCCACCGCTCACCCCCGCCCCTCCTCATATGCACAGCAGAAAGGCTACAAAGGAAGGAGCCGTGTATCCCACCCCTCACCCCCGCACCTCCTCATATGCAGAGCATAAAGGCTACAAGGGAAGTAGCCGTGTATCCCACCCCTCACCTCCCCTCCTCATATGCAGAGCAGAAAGGCTACAAGGGAAGTAGCCGTGTATCCCACCGCTCACCCCCCACCCCTCCTCATATGCAGAGAAGAAAGGCTACAAGGGAAGGAGCCACATATCCCACCCCTCACCCCCCGCCCCTCCTCATATGCAGAGCAGAAAGGCTACAAGGGAAGGAGCCGTGTATCCCACCCGCCACCCCCAATTCTTCTCATATGCAGAGCAGAAAGGCTACAAGGGAAGGAGCCATGTATCCCACCCCCCACCCCGCCGCCCCTCCTCATATGCACAGCAGAAAGGCTACAAAGGAAGGAGCCGTGTATCCCACCCCTCACCCCCGCACCTCCTCATATGCAGAGCATAAAGGCTACAAGGGAAGTAGCCGTGTATCCCACCCCTCACCTCCCCTCCTCATATGCAGAGCAGAAAGGCTACAAGGGAAGGAGCCGTGTATCCCACCCCTCACCTCCCCCTCCTCATATGCAGAGCAGAAAGGCTACAAGGGAAGGAGCCATGTATCCCACCCCTCACCCCTCCTCATATGCAGAGCAGAAAGGCAACAAGGGAAGGAGCCGTGTATCCCACCCCTCACCACCCCCCGCCCCTGCTCATATGCAGAGCAGAAAGGCTACAAGGGAAGGAGCTGTGCATCCCACCCCTAACCCCACGTCCCTCCTCATATGCACAGCAGAAAGGCTACAGGGGAAGGAACTGTGTATCCCACCCCTCAACCCCACCTCCTCATATGCACAGCAGAAATGCTACAAGGGAAGGAGTCACATATCCCACCCCTCACCCCTCCTCATATGCAGAAGAGTAAGGCTACAAGGGAAGGAGCCGTGTATCCCACCCCTCACCCCTCCTCATATGCAGAGCAGAAAGGCTACAAGGGAAGGAGCCATGTATCCCACCCCTCACCCCTCCTCATATGCAGAGCAGAAAGGCTACAAGGGAAGGAGCCATGTATCCCACCCCTCACCCCTCCTCATATGCAGAGCAGAAAGGCTAAAAGGGAAGGAGCCATGTATCCCACCCCTCACCCCTCCTCATATGCAGAGCAGAAAGGTTACAAGGGAAGGAGCCATGTATTCCACCCCTCACCCCTCCTCATATGCAGAGCAGAAAGGCTACAAGGGAAGGAGCCATGTATCCCACCCCTCACCCCTCCTCATATGCAGAGCAGAAAGGCTACAAGGGAAGGAGCCATGTATCCCACCCCTCAACCCTCCTCATATGCAGTGCAGAAAGGCTACAAGGGAAGGAGCCATGTATCCCACCCCTCACCCCTCCTCATATGCAGAGCAGAAAGACTACAAGGGAAGGAGCCATGTATCCCACCCCTCACCCCTCCTCATATGCAAAGCAGAAAGGCTACAAAGGAAGGAGCCGTGTATCCCACCCCTCACCTCCTGCCCCTCCTCATATGCAGAGCAGAAAGGCTACAAGGGAAGGAGCCGTGTATCCGACCCCTCACCCCTGCCCCTCCTCATATGCAGAGCAGAAAGGCTACAAGGGAAGGAGCCGTGTATCCCACCCACCCCTCACCCCGCCACTCCTCATATGCAGAGCAGAAATGCTACAAGGGAAGGAGCCATGTATCCCACCCCCTACCCTCCTCATATGCAGAGCAGAAAGGCTACAAGGGAAGGAGCCGTGTATCCCACCCCTCACCCCTGCTCCTCCTCATATGCAGAGCAGAAAGGCTACAAGGGAAGGAGCTGTGTATCCCAACCCCTACTCATATGCAGAGCAGAAAGGCTATAAGGGAAGGAGCCGTGTATCCCACCCCTCCTCATATGCAGAGCAGAAAGGCTATAAGGGAAGGAGCCGTGTATCCCACCCCTCACTCCCCACCCCTCCTCATATGCAGAGCAGAAAGGCTACAAGAAAAGGAGCCTTGTATCCCACCCCTCTCCTCCCGCCCCTCCTCATATGCAGAGCAGAAAGGCTACAAGAGAAGGAGCCTTGTATCCCACCCCTCTCCTCCCGCCCCTCCTCATATGCAGAGCAGAAAGGCTACAAGAGAAGGAGCCTTGTATCCCACCCCTCTCCTCCCGCCCCTCCTCATATGCAGAGCAGAAAGGCTACAAGGGAAGGACCTGTGTATCCCCACCCCTCTCCTCCCGCCCCTCCTCATATGCAGAGCATAAAGGCTACAAGGGAAGTAGCCGTGTATCCCACCCCTCACCTCCCGCCCCTCCTCATATGCAGAGCAGAAAGGCTGCAAGGGAAGGAGCCGTGTATCCCCACCCCTCTCCTCCCGCCCCTCCTCATATGCAGAGCAGAAAGGCTACAAGGGAAGGAGCCGTGTATCCCACCCCTCACCTCCCCCTCCTCATATGCAGAGCAGAAAGGCTACAAGGGAAGGAGCCAAATATCCCCACCCCCCACCCCGCCGCACCTCCTCATATGCACAGCAGAAAGGCTACAAGGGAAGGAGCCGTGTATCCCACCCCTCACCACCCCGCCACCCCTCCTCATATGCACAGCAGAAATGCTACAAGGAAAGGAGCTGTGCATCCCACCCCTCGCCCCTGCCCCTCCTCATATGCACAGCAGAAAGGCTACCGGGGAAGGAGCTGTGTATCCCACCCCTCACCCCCCGCGCCTCCTCATATGCACAGCAGAAAGGCTACAAGAGAAGGAGACTTGTATCCCACCCCTCTCCTCCCGCCCCTCCTCATATGCAGAGCAGAAAGGCTACAAGGGAGGAAGCCGTGTATCCCCACCCCCCTCCCCTCCTCATATGCAGAGCAGAAAGGTTACAAGGGAAGGAGCCGTGTATCCCACCCCTCACCCCTGCCCCTCCTCATATGCAGAGCAGAAAGGCTACAAGGGAAGGAGCCGTGTATCCCACCCCTCACCCCGCCCCTCCTCATATGCAGAGCAGAAAGGCTACAAGGGAAGGAGCCGTGTATCCAACCCCTCACCCCCCCCTCCTCATATGCAGAGCAGAAAGGCTATAAGGGAAGGAGCCGTGTATCCCACCCCTCACCCCCCCCTCCTCATATGCAGAGCAGAAAGGCTACAAGGGAAGGAGCCGTGTACCCCACCCCTCATATGCAGAGCAGAAAGGCTATAAGGGAAGGAGCCGTGTATCCCACCCCCCTCCCCTCCTCATATGCAGAGCAGAAAGGCTACAAGGGAAGGAGCCGTGTATCCCACCCCTCACCCCCCCTCCTCATATGCAGAGCAGAAAGGCTACAAGGGAAGGAGCCGTGTATCCCACCCCTCTCCTCCCGCCCCTCCCCATATAAAGAGCAGAAAGGCTAAAGGGGAAGGAACTGTGTATCCCACCCCCCACCCCTCCTCATATGCAGAGCAGAAAGGCTACAAGGGAAGGAGCTGTGTATCCCACCCCTCACCCACCCTCCTCATATGCCGAGCCGAAAGGCTACAAGGGACGGAGTTGTGTATCCCACCCCTCGCCCCTCCTCATATGCAGAGCAGAAAGGCTACAAGGGAAGGAGCCGTGTATCCCACCCCTCACCCCTCCTCATATGCAGAGCATAAAGGCTACAAGGGAAGGAGCCGTGTACCCCACCCCTCCTCCTCCTCATATGCAGAGCATAAAGGCAACAAGGGAAGGAGTCGTGTATCCCACCACTCTCCCCCCACATATGCAGAGCAGAAAGGCTACAAGGGAAGTAGCCGTGTATCCCACCCCTCACCTCCCTCCCCTCCTCATATGCAGAGCAGAAAGGCTACAAGGGAAGGAGCCATGTATCCCACCCCTCCCCCCGCCCCTCCTCATATGCAGAGCAGAAAGGCTACAAGGGAAGGAGCCGTGTATCCCACCCCTCATCCCCACCCCTCCTCATATGCAGTGCAGAAAGGCTACAAGGGAAGGAGCCATGTATCCCACCCCTCACCCCCCCTCGTATGCAGAGCAGAAAGGCTACAAGGGAAGGAGCTGTGTATCCCACCCCTCACCCCCCTCGTATGCAGAGCAGAAAGGCTACAAGGGAAGGAGCCGTGTATCCCACCCCTCACCCCCCCTCGTATGCAGAGCAGAAAGGCTACAAGGGAAGGAGCCGTGTATCCCACCCCTCACCCCCGCACCTCCTCATATGCAGAGCAGAAAGGCTACAAAGGAAGGAGCCGTGTATCCCACCCCTCACCCCCCGCCCCTTCTCATATGCAGAGCAGAAAGGCTACAAGGGAAGGAGCCACATATCCACACCGCTCACCCCCGCCCCTCTTCATATGCACAGCAGAAAGGCTACAAAGGAAGGAGCCGTGTACCCCACCCCTCACGCTCCGCACCTCCTCATATGCAGAGCAGAAAGGCTACAAGGGAAGGAGCCGTGTATCCCACCCCTCACCCCCGCACCTCCTCATATGCAGAGCAGAAAGGCTACAAGGGAAGTAGCCGTGTATCCCACCCCTCACCCCCCCTCATATGTAGAGCAGAAAGGCTACAAGGGAAGGAGCCGTGTATCCCACCCCTCACCCCCGCACCTCCTCATATGCAGAGCAGAAAGGCTACAAGGGAAGTAGCCGTGTATCCCACCCCTCACCTCCCCCTCCTCATATGCAGAGCAGAAAGGCTACAAGGGAAGGAGCCGTGTACCCCACCCCTCCTCATATGCAGAGAAGAAAGGCTACAAGGGAAGGAGCCGTGTATCCTACCCCTCTCCCCCCGCCCCTCCTCATATGCAGAGCAGAAAGGGTACAAGGGAAGGAGCCGTGTACCCCACCCCTCCTCATATGCAGAGAAGAAAGGCTACAAGGGAAGGAGCCGTGTATCCTACCCCTCTCCCCCCGCCCCTCCTCATATGCAGAGCAGAAAGGGTACAAGGGAAGGAGCCGTTTACCCCACCCCTCCTCATATGCAGAGCAGAAAGGCTACAAGGGAAGGAGCCGTGTATCCCACCCCTCACCCCGCCTCATATGCAGAGCAGAAAGGCTACAAGGGAAGGAGCCGTGTATCCCACCCCTCACCTCCCGCCCCTCCTCATATGCAGAGCAGAAAGGCGACAAGGGAAGGAGCCGTGTATCCCACCCCTCACCCCGCCTCATATGCAGAGCAGAAAGGCTACAAGGGAAGGAGCCGTGTATCCCACCCCTCACCTCCCGCCCCTCCTCATATGCAGAGCAGAAAGGCTACAAGGGAAGGAGCCGTGTATCCCACACCTCAACCCTCCTCATATGCAGAGCAGAAAGGCTACAAGGGAAGGAGCTGTGTATCCCACCACTCTCCCCCCACCCCTCCTCATATGCACAGCAGAAAGGCTACAAGGGAAGGAGCCGTGTATCCCACCCCTCACCTCCCGCCCCTCCTCATATGCAGAGCAGAAAGGCTACAAGGGAAGGAGCCATGTATCCCCACCCCTCACCTCCCGCCCCTCCTCATATGCAGAGCAGAAAGGCAACATGGGAAGGAGCTGTGTATCCCACCCCTATCCTCCCGCCACTCCTCATATGCAGAGCAGAAAGGCTACAAGGGAAGGAGCCGTGTATCCCACCCCTCACCTCCCGCCCCTCCTCATATGCAGAGCAGAAAGGCTACAAGGGAAGGAGCCGTGTATCCCACCCCTCACCCCGCCTCCTCATATGCAGAGCAGAAAGGCTACAAGGCAAGGAGCCGTGTATCCCACACCTCAACCCTCCTCATATGCAGAGCAGAAAGGCTACAAGGGAAGGAGCCGTGTATCCCACCCCTCACCCCCGCCCCTCCTCATATGCAGAGCAGAAAGGCTACAAGGGAAGGAGCCGTGTATCCCACCCCTCACCCCCCGCCCCTCCTCATATGCAGAGCAGAAAGGCTACAAGGGAAGGAGCCACATATCCCCACCGCTCACCCCCGCCCCTCCTCATATGCACAGCAGAAAGGCTACAAAGGAAGGAGCCGTGTATCCCACCCCTCACCCCCGCACCTCCTCATATGCAGAGCATAAAGGCTACAAGGGAAGTAGCCGTGTATCCCACCCCTCACCTCCCCTCCTCATATGCAGAGCAGAAAGGCTACAAGGGAAGTAGCCGTGTATCCCACCCCTCACCCCCCACCCCTCCTCATATGCAGAGAAGAAAGGCTACAAGGGAAGGAGCCACATATCCCACCCCTCACCCCCCGCCCCTCCTCATATGCAGAGCAGAAAGGCTACAAGGGAAGGAGCCGTGTATCCCACCCGCCACCCCCAATTCTTCTCATATGCAGAGCAGAAAGGCTACAAGGGAAGGAGCCATGTATCCCACCCCCCACCCCGCCGCCCCTCCTCATATGCACAGCAGAAAGGCTACAAAGGAAGGAGCCGTGTATCCCACCCCTCACCCCCGCACCTCCTCATATGCAGAGCATAAAGGCTACAAGGGAAGTAGCCGTGTATCCCACCCCTCACCTCCCCTCCTCATATGCAGAGCAGAAAGGCTACAAGGGAAGGAGCCGTGTATCCCACCCCTCACCTCCCCCTCCTCATATGCAGAGCAGAAAGGCTACAAGGGAAGGAGCCATGTATCCCTCCCCTCACCCCTCCTCATATGCAGAGCAGAAAGGCAACAAGGGAAGGAGCCGTGTATCCCACCCCTCACCACCCCCCGCCCCTGCTCATATGCAGAGCAGAAAGGCTACAAGGGAAGGAGCTGTGCATCCCACCCCTAACCCCACGTCCCTCCTCATATGCACAGCAGAAAGGCTACAGGGGAAGGAACTGTGTATCCCACCCCTCAACCCCACCTCCTCATATGCACAGCAGAAATGCTACAAGGGAAGGAGTCACATATCCCACCCCTCACCCCTCCTCATATGCAGAAGAGTAAGGCTACAAGGGAAGGAGCCGTGTATCCCACCCCTCACCCCTCCTCATATGCAGAGCAGAAAGGCTACAAGGGAAGGAGCCATGTATCCCACCCCTCACCCCTCCTCATATGCAGAGCAGAAAGGCTACAAGGGAAGGAGCCATGTATCCCACCCCTCACCCCTCCTCATATGCAGAGCAGAAAGGCTAAAAGGGAAGGAGCCATGTATCCCACCCCTCACCCCTCCTCATATGCAGAGCAGAAAGGTTACAAGGGAAGGAGCCATGTATTCCACCCCTCACCCCTCCTCATATGCAGAGCAGAAAGGCTACAAGGGAAGGAGCCATGTATCCCACCCCTCACCCCTCCTCATATGCAGAGCAGAAAGGCTACAAGGGAAGGAGCCATGTATCCCACCCCTCAACCCTCCTCATATGCAGTGCAGAAAGGCTACAAGGGAAGGAGCCATGTATCCCACCCCTCACCCCTCCTCATATGCAGAGCAGAAAGACTACAAGGGAAGGAGCCATGTATCCCACCCCTCACCCCTCCTCATATGCAAAGCAGAAAGGCTACAAAGGAAGGAGCCGTGTATCCCACCCCTCACCTCCTGCCCCTCCTCATATGCAGAGCAGAAAGGCTACAAGGGAAGGAGCCGTGTATCCGACCCCTCACCCCTGCCCCTCCTCATATGCAGAGCAGAAAGGCTACAAGGGAAGGAGCCGTGTATCCCACCCACCCCTCACCCCGCCACTCCTCATATGCAGAGCAGAAATGCTACAAGGGAAGGAGCCATGTATCCCACCCCCTACCCTCCTCATATGCAGAGCAGAAAGGCTACAAGGGAAGGAGCCGTGTATCCCACCCCTCACCCCTGCTCCTCCTCATATGCAGAGCAGAAAGGCTACAAGGGAAGGAGCTGTGTATCCCAACCCCTACTCATATGCAGAGCAGAAAGGCTACAAGGGAAGGAGCCGTGTATCCCACCCCCCTCCCCTCCTCATATGCAGAGCAGAAAGGCTACAAGGGAAGGAGTCGTGTATCCCACCCCTCACCCCTGCCCCTCCTCATATGCAGAGCAGAAAGGCTACAAGGGAAGGAGCCGTGTATCCCACCCCTCACCCCGGCCCCTCCTCATATGCAGAGCAGAAAGGCTACAAGGGAAGGAGCCGTGTATCCCACCCCTCACCCCTGCCCCTCCTCATATGCAGAGCAGAAAGGCTACAAGGGAAGGAGCCGATTATCCAACCCCTCACCCCCCCTCATATGCACAGCAGAAAGGCTACAAGGGAAGGAGCCGTGTATCCCACCCCTCACCTCCCGCCCCCCCTCATATGCAGAGCAGAAAGGCTACAAGGGAAGGAGCCATGTATCCCACCCCTCCTCATATGCAGAGAAGAAAGGCTACAAGGGAAGGAGCCGTGTATCCTACCCCTCTCCCCCCGCCCCTCCTCATATGCAGAGCAGAAAGGCTACAAGGGAAGGAGCCGTGTATCCCACCCCTCACCCCGCCTCATATGCAGAGCAGAAAGGCTACAAGGGAAGGAGCCGTGTATCCCACCCCTCACCTCCCGCCCCTCCTCATATGCAGAGCAGAAAGGCTACAAGGGAAGGAGCCGTGTATCCCACACCTCACCCCTCACCCCGCCTCATATGCAGAGCAGAAAGGCTACAAGGGAAGGAGCCGTGTATCCCACACCTCACCCCGCCTCGTATGTAGAGCAGAAAGGCTACAAGGGACGGAGCCATGCATCCCACCCCTCTCCTCCCACCCCTCCTCATATGCAGAGCATAAAGGCTACAAGGGAAGGAGCTGTGTATCCCACCACTCCCCCCCCACCCCTCCTCATATGCAGAGCAGAAAGGCTACAAGGGAAGGAGCTGTGCATCCCACCACTCTCCCCCTACCCCTCCTCATATGCACAGCAGAAAGGCTACAAGGGAAGGAGCCATGTATCCCCACCCCTCACCTCCCGCCCCTCCTCATATGCAGAGCAGAAAGGCAACATGGGAAGGAGCCGTGTATCCCACCCCTATCCTCCCGCCCCTCCTCATATGCAGAGCAGAAAGGCTACAAGGGAAGGAGCCGTGTATACCACCCCTCACCTCCCGCCCCGCCTCATATGCAGAGCAGAAAGGCTACAAGGGAAGGAGCCGTGTATCCCACCCCTCACCCCGCCTCCTCATATGCAGAGCAGAAAGGCTACAAGGGACGGAGCCATGCATCCCACCCCTCTCCTCCCGCCCCTCCTCATATGCAGAGCATAAAGGCTAAAAGGGAAGGAGCTGTGTATCCCCACCACTCTCCCCCCACCCCTCCTCATATGCAGAGCAGAAAGGCTACAAGGGAAGTAGCCGTGTATCCCACCCCTCACCTCCCGCCCCTCCTCATATGCAGAGCAGAAAGGCTACAAGGGAAGGAGCCGTGTATCCCACCCCCCTCCCCTCCTCATATGCAGAGCAGAAAGGCTACAAGGGAAGGAGTCGTGTATCCCACCCCTCACCCCTGCCCCTCCTCATATGCAGAGCAGAAAGGCTACAAGGGAAGGAGCCGTGTATCCCACCCCTCACCCCGGCCCCTCCTCATATGCAGAGCAGAAAGGCTACAAGGGAAGGAGCCGTGTATCCCACCCCTCACCCCTGCCCCTCCTCATATGCAGAGCAGAAAGGCTACAAGGGAAGGAGCCGATTATCCAACCCCTCACCCCCCCTCATATGCACAGCAGAAAGGCTACAAGGGAAGGAGCCGTGTATCCCACCCCTCACCTCCCGCCCCCCCTCATATGCAGAGCAGAAAGGCTACAAGGGAAGGAGCCATGTATCCCACCCCTCCTCATATGCAGAGAAGAAAGGCTACAAGGGAAGGAGCCGTGTATCCTACCCCTCTCCCCCCGCCCCTCCTCATATGCAGAGCAGAAAGGCTACAAGGGAAGGAGCCGTGTATCCCACCCCTCACCCCGCCTCATATGCAGAGCAGAAAGGCTACAAGGGAAGGAGCCGTGTATCCCACCCCTCACCTCCCGCCCCTCCTCATATGCAGAGCAGAAAGGCTACAAGGGAAGGAGCCGTGTATCCCACACCTCACCCCTCACCCCGCCTCATATGCAGAGCAGAAAGGCTACAAGGGAAGGAGCCGTGTATCCCACACCTCACCCCGCCTCGTATGTAGAGCAGAAAGGCTACAAGGGACGGAGCCATGCATCCCACCCCTCTCCTCCCACCCCTCCTCATATGCAGAGCATAAAGGCTACAAGGGAAGGAGCTGTGTATCCCACCACTCCCCCCCCACCCCTCCTCATATGCAGAGCAGAAAGGCTACAAGGGAAGGAGCTGTGCATCCCACCACTCTCCCCCTACCCCTCCTCATATGCACAGCAGAAAGGCTACAAGGGAAGGAGCCATGTATCCCCACCCCTCACCTCCCGCCCCTCCTCATATGCAGAGCAGAAAGGCAACATGGGAAGGAGCCGTGTATCCCACCCCTATCCTCCCGCCCCTCCTCATATGCAGAGCAGAAAGGCTACAAGGGAAGGAGCCGTGTATACCACCCCTCACCTCCCGCCCCGCCTCATATGCAGAGCAGAAAGGCTACAAGGGAAGGAGCCGTGTATCCCACCCCTCACCCCGCCTCCTCATATGCAGAGCAGAAAGGCTACAAGGGACGGAGCCATGCATCCCACCCCTCTCCTCCCGCCCCTCCTCATATGCAGAGCATAAAGGCTACAAGGGAAGGAGCTGTGTATCCCCACCACTCTCCCCCCACCCCTCCTCATATGCAGAGCAGAAAGGCTGCAAGGGAAGTAGCCGTGTATCCCACCCCTCACCTCCCGCCCCTCCTCATATGCAGAGCAGAAAGGCAACATGGGAAGGAGCCGTGTATCCCACCCCTATCCTCCCGCCCCTCCTCATATGCAGAGCAGAAAGGCTACAAGGGAAGGAGCCGTGTATCCCAAACCTCAACCCTCCTCATATGCAGAGCAGAAAGGCTACAAGGGACGGAGCCATGCATCCCACCCCTCTCCTCCCGCCCCTCCTCATATGCAGAGCATAAAGGCTACAAGGGAAGGAGCTGTGTATCCCCACCACTCTCCCCCCACCCCTCCTCATATGCAGAGCAGAAAGGCTACAAGGGAAGTAGCCGTGTATCCCACCCCTCACCTCCCGCCCCTCCTCATATGCAGAGCAGAAAGGCAACATGGGAAGGAGCCGTGTATCCCACCCCTATCCTCCCGCCCCTCCTCATATGCAGAGCAGAAAGGCTAAAAGGGAAGGAGCCGTGTATCCCACCCCTCACCTCCCCCTCCTCATATGCAGAGCAGAAAGGCTACAAGGGAAGGAGCCATGTATCCCACCCCCCACCCCGCCGCACCTCCTCATATGCACAGCAGAAAGGCTACAAGGGAAGGACCCGTGTATCCCACCCTTCACCCCCGCCCCCCTCATATGCAGAGCAGAAAGACTACAAGGGAAGGAGCCGTGTACCCCACCCCCCGCCCCTCCTCATATGCACAGCAGAAAGGCTACAGGGGAAGGAGCTGTGTATCCCACCCCTCACCCCCCACCCCTCCTCATATGCACAGCAGAAAGGCTACAAGAGAAGGAGCCTTGTATCCCACCCCTCTCCTCCCGCCCCTCCTCATATGCAGAGCAGAAAGGCTACAAGGGAAGGAACTGTGTATCCCACCCCTCCTCTCCCGCTCCTCCTCATATGCAGAGCATAAAGGCTTCAAGGGAAGGAGCTGTGTATCCCACCACTCGCCCCCCACCCCTCCTCATATGCAGAGCAGAAAGGCTACAAGGGAAGTAGCGGTGTATCCCACCCCTCACCTCCCGCCCCTCCTCATATGCAGAGCAGAAAGGCTACAAGGGAAGGAGCCGTGTATCCCACCCCTCTCCTCCCGCCCCTCCTCATATGCACAGCAGAAAGGCTACAGGGGAAGGAGCTGTGTATCCCACCCCTCGCCCCCCGCCCCTCCTCATATGCACAGCAGAAAGGCTACAAGAGAAGGAGCTTTGTATCCCACCACTCTCCTCCCGCCCCTCCTCATATGCAGAGCCGAAAGGCTACAAGGGAAGGAACTGTGTATCCCACCCCTCTCCTCCCGCTCCTCCTCATATGCAGAGCATAAAGGCTACAAGGGAAGGAGCTGTGTATCCCACCACTCTCCCCCCACCCCTCCTCATATGCAGAGCAGAAAGGCTACAAGGGAAGTAGCCGTGTATCCCACCCCTCACCTCCCGCCCCTCCTCATATGCAGAGCAGAAAGGCTACAAGGGAAGGAGCCGTGTATCCCACCCCTCTCCTCCCGCCCCTCCTCATATGCAGAGCAGAAAGGCTACAAGGGAAGAAGCCATGTATCCCACCCCTCACCTCCCCCTCCTCATATGCAGAGCAGAAAGGCTACAAGGGAAGGAGCCATGTATCCCACCCCCCACCCCGCCGCACCTCCTCATATGCACAGCAGAAAGGCTACAAGGGAAGGAGCCGTGTATCCCACCCCTCACCACCCTGCCACCCCTCCTCATATGCACACCAGAAAGGCTACAAGGGAAGGAGCTGTGCATCCCACCCCTAACCCCACGCCCCTCCTCATATGCACAGCAGAAAGGCTACAGGGGAAGGAGCTGTGTATCCCACCCCTCACCCCCCGCGCCTCCTCATATGCACACCAGAAAGGCTACAAGAGAAGGAGCCTTGTATCCCACCCCTCTCCTCCCGCCCCTCCTCATATGCAGAGCAGAAAGGCTACAAGGGAAGAAACTGTGTAACCCACCCCTCAACCCCACCTCCTCATATGCACAGCAGAAATGCTACAAGGGAAGGAGTCACATATCCCACCCCTCACCCCCAGCCCCTCCTCATATGCAGAACAGAAAGGCTACAAGGGAAGGAGCCGTGTATCCCACCCCTCACCCCCGCCCCTCCTCATATGCAGAGCAGAAAGGCTACAAGGGAAGGAGCCGTGTATCCCACCCCTCACCTCCCGCCCCTCCTCATATGCAGAGCAGAAAGGGTACAAGGGAAGGAGCCGTGTATCCCACCCCTCACCCCGCCCCTCCTCATATGCAGAGCAGAAAGGCTACAAGGGAAGGAGCTGTGTATCCCACCCCTCACCTCCCGCCCCATCTCATATGCAGAGCAGAAAGGCTACAAGGGAAGGAGCCGTGTATCCCACCCCTCTCCTCCCGCCCCTCCTCATATGCAGAGCAGAAAGGCTACAAGGGAAGGAGCCATGTATCCCACCCCTCACCTCCCCCTCCTCATATGCAGAGCAGAAAGGCTTCAAGGGAAGGAGCCATGTATCCCACCCCTCACCCCCGCCCCTCCTCATATGCAGAGCAGAAAGGGTACAAGGGAAGGAGCCGTGTATCCCACGCCTCACCCCCGCCCCTCCTCATATGCAGAGCAGAAAGGCTACAAGGGAAGGAGCCGTGTATCCCACCCCTCACCCCCGCCCCTCCTCATATGGAGAGAAGAAAGGCTACAAGGGAAGGAGCCGTGTATCCCACCCCTCTCCCCCCGCCCCTCCTCATATGCAGAGCAGAAAGGCTACAAGGGAAGGAGCCGTGTATCCCACCCCTCACCCCTCCTCATATGCAGAACAGAAAGGCTACAAGGGAAGGAGCCGTATCCCACCCCTCACCCCGCCTCCTCATATGCAGAGAAGAAAGGCTACAAGGGAAGGAGCCGTGTATCCCACCCCTCACCCCGCCTCCTCATATGCAGAGCAGAAAGGCTACAAGGGAAGGAGCCGTGTAACCTACCCCTCCCCCCGCCCCTCCTCTTATGCAGAGAAGAAAGGCTACAAGGGAAGGAGCCGTGTATCCTACCCCTCTCCCCCCGCCCCTCCTCATATGCAGAGCAGAAAGGCTAAAAGGGAAGGAGCCATGTATCCCACCCTCACCTTCCTCCACTCCCCATATGCACAGCAGAAAGGCTACAAGGGAAGGAGCCATGTATCCCACCCTCACCTCCCGCCTGTCCTCATATGCAGAGCAGAAAGGCTACAAGGGAAGGAGCCATGTATCCTACCCCCCTCCCCTCCTCGTATGCAGAGCAGAGATGCTACAAGGGAAGGAGCCATGTATCCCACCCTCACCTCCCTCCCCTCCTCATATGCAGAGCAGAAAGGCTACAAGGGAAGGAGCCATGTATCCCACCCACACCCCGGCCCCTCCTCATATGCACAGCAGAAAGGCTACAAGGGAAGGAGCCGTGTATCCCACCCCTCACCCCCGCCCCTCCTCATATGGAGAGAAGAAAGGCTACAAGGGAAGGAGCCGTGTATCCCACCCCTCTCCCCCCGCCCCTCCTCATATGCAGAGCAGAAAGGCTACAAGGGAAGGAGCCATGTATCCCACCCCTCACCCCTCCTCATATGCAGAGCAGAAAGGCTAAAAGGGAAGGAGCCATGTATCCCACCCCTCACCCCTCCTCATATGCAGAGCAGAAAGGTTACAAGGGAAGGAGCCATGTATTCCACCCCTCACCCCTCCTCATATGCAGAGCAGAAAGGCTACAAGGGAAGGAGCCATGTATCCCACCCCTCACCCCTCCTCATATGCAGAGCAGAAAGGCTACAAGGGAAGGAGCCATGTATCCCACCCCTCAACCCTCCTCATATGCAGTGCAGAAAGGCTACAAGGGAAGGAGCCATGTATCCCACCCCTCACCCCTCCTCATATGCAGAGCAGAAAGACTACAAGGGAAGGAGCCATGTATCCCACCCCTCACCCCTCCTCATATGCAAAGCAGAAAGGCTACAAAGGAAGGAGCCGTGTATCCCACCCCTCACCTCCTGCCCCTCCTCATATGCAGAGCAGAAAGGCTACAAGGGAAGGAGCCGTGTATCCGACCCCTCACCCCTGCCCCTCCTCATATGCAGAGCAGAAAGGCTACAAGGGAAGGAGCCGTGTATCCCACCCACCCCTCACCCCGCCACTCCTCATATGCAGAGCAGAAATGCTACAAGGGAAGGAGCCATGTATCCCACCCCCTACCCTCCTCATATGCAGAGCAGAAAGGCTACAAGGGAAGGAGCCGTGTATCCCACCCCTCACCCCTGCTCCTCCTCATATGCAGAGCAGAAAGGCTACAAGGGAAGGAGCTGTGTATCCCAACCCCTACTCATATGCAGAGCAGAAAGGCTACAAGGGAAGGAGCCGTGTATCCCACCCCCCTCCCCTCCTCATATGCAGAGCAGAAAGGCTACAAGGGAAGGAGTCGTGTATCCCACCCCTCACCCCTGCCCCTCCTCATATGCAGAGCAGAAAGGCTACAAGGGAAGGAGCCGTGTATCCCACCCCTCACCCCGGCCCCTCCTCATATGCAGAGCAGAAAGGCTACAAGGGAAGGAGCCGTGTATCCCACCCCTCACCCCTGCCCCTCCTCATATGCAGAGCAGAAAGGCTACAAGGGAAGGAGCCGATTATCCAACCCCTCACCCCCCCTCATATGCACAGCAGAAAGGCTACAAGGGAAGGAGCCGTGTATCCCACCCCTCACCTCCCGCCCCCCCTCATATGCAGAGCAGAAAGGCTACAAGGGAAGGAGCCATGTATCCCACCCCTCCTCATATGCAGAGAAGAAAGGCTACAAGGGAAGGAGCCGTGTATCCTACCCCTCTCCCCCCGCCCCTCCTCATATGCAGAGCAGAAAGGCTACAAGGGAAGGAGCCGTGTATCCCACCCCTCACCCCGCCTCATATGCAGAGCAGAAAGGCTACAAGGGAAGGAGCCGTGTATCCCACCCCTCACCTCCCGCCCCTCCTCATATGCAGAGCAGAAAGGCTACAAGGGAAGGAGCCGTGTATCCCACACCTCACCCCTCACCCCGCCTCATATGCAGAGCAGAAAGGCTACAAGGGAAGGAGCCGTGTATCCCACACCTCACCCCGCCTCGTATGTAGAGCAGAAAGGCTACAAGGGACGGAGCCATGCATCCCACCCCTCTCCTCCCACCCCTCCTCATATGCAGAGCATAAAGGCTACAAGGGAAGGAGCTGTGTATCCCACCACTCCCCCCCCCACCCCTCCTCATATGCAGAGCAGAAAGGCTACAAGGGAAGGAGCTGTGCATCCCACCACTCTCCCCCTACCCCTCCTCATATGCACAGCAGAAAGGCTACAAGGGAAGGAGCCATGTATCCCCACCCCTCACCTCCCGCCCCTCCTCATATGCAGAGCAGAAAGGCAACATGGGAAGGAGCCGTGTATCCCACCCCTATCCTCCCGCCCCTCCTCATATGCAGAGCAGAAAGGCTACAAGGGAAGGAGCCGTGTATACCACCCCTCACCTCCCGCCCCGCCTCATATGCAGAGCAGAAAGGCTACAAGGGAAGGAGCCGTGTATCCCACCCCTCACCCCGCCTCCTCATATGCAGAGCAGAAAGGCTACAAGGGACGGAGCCATGCATCCCACCCCTCTCCTCCCGCCCCTCCTCATATGCAGAGCATAAAGGCTACAAGGGAAGGAGCTGTGTATCCCCACCACTCTCCCCCCACCCCTCCTCATATGCAGAGCAGAAAGGCTACAAGGGAAGTAGCCGTGTATCCCACCCCTCACCTCCCGCCCCTCCTCATATGCAGAGCAGAAAGGCTACAAGGGAAGGAGCCGTGTATCCCACCCCCCTCCCCTCCTCATATGCAGAGCAGAAAGGCTACAAGGGAAGGAGTCGTGTATCCCACCCCTCACCCCTGCCCCTCCTCATATGCAGAGCAGAAAGGCTACAAGGGAAGGAGCCGTGTATCCCACCCCTCACCCCGGCCCCTCCTCATATGCAGAGCAGAAAGGCTACAAGGGAAGGAGCCGTGTATCCCACCCCTCACCCCTGCCCCTCCTCATATGCAGAGCAGAAAGGCTACAAGGGAAGGAGCCGATTATCCAACCCCTCACCCCCCCTCATATGCACAGCAGAAAGGCTACAAGGGAAGGAGCCGTGTATCCCACCCCTCACCTCCCGCCCCCCCTCATATGCAGAGCAGAAAGGCTACAAGGGAAGGAGCCATGTATCCCACCCCTCCTCATATGCAGAGAAGAAAGGCTACAAGGGAAGGAGCCGTGTATCCTACCCCTCTCCCCCCGCCCCTCCTCATATGCAGAGCAGAAAGGCTACAAGGGAAGGAGCCGTGTATCCCACCCCTCACCCCGCCTCATATGCAGAGCAGAAAGGCTACAAGGGAAGGAGCCGTGTATCCCACCCCTCACCTCCCGCCCCTCCTCATATGCAGAGCAGAAAGGCTACAAGGGAAGGAGCCGTGTATCCCACACCTCACCCCTCACCCCGCCTCATATGCAGAGCAGAAAGGCTACAAGGGAAGGAGCCGTGTATCCCACACCTCACCCCGCCTCGTATGTAGAGCAGAAAGGCTACAAGGGACGGAGCCATGCATCCCACCCCTCTCCTCCCACCCCTCCTCATATGCAGAGCATAAAGGCTACAAGGGAAGGAGCTGTGTATCCCACCACTCCCCCCCCACCCCTCCTCATATGCAGAGCAGAAAGGCTACAAGGGAAGGAGCTGTGCATCCCACCACTCTCCCCCTACCCCTCCTCATATGCACAGCAGAAAGGCTACAAGGGAAGGAGCCATGTATCCCCACCCCTCACCTCCCGCCCCTCCTCATATGCAGAGCAGAAAGGCAACATGGGAAGGAGCCGTGTATCCCACCCCTATCCTCCCGCCCCTCCTCATATGCAGAGCAGAAAGGCTACAAGGGAAGGAGCCGTGTATACCACCCCTCACCTCCCGCCCCGCCTCATATGCAGAGCAGAAAGGCTACAAGGGAAGGAGCCGTGTATCCCACCCCTCACCCCGCCTCCTCATATGCAGAGCAGAAAGGCTACAAGGGACGGAGCCATGCATCCCACCCCTCTCCTCCCGCCCCTCCTCATATGCAGAGCATAAAGGCTACAAGGGAAGGAGCTGTGTATCCCCACCACTCTCCCCCCACCCCTCCTCATATGCAGAGCAGAAAGGCTACAAGGGAAGTAGCCGTGTATCCCACCCCTCACCTCCCGCCCCTCCTCATATGCAGAGCAGAAAGGCAACATGGGAAGGAGCCGTGTATCCCACCCCTATCCTCCCGCCCCTCCTCATATGCAGAGCAGAAAGGCTACAAGGGAAGGAGCCGTGTATCCCACACCTCAACCCTCCTCATATGCAGAGCAGAAAGGCTACAAGGGACGGAGCCATGCATCCCACCCCTCTCCTCCCGCCCCTCCTCATATGCAGAGCATAAAGGCTACAAGGGAAGGAGCTGTGTATCCCCACCACTCTCCCCCCACCCCTCCTCATATGCAGAGCAGAAAGGCTACAAGGGAAGTAGCCGTGTATCCCACCCCTCACCTCCCGCCCCTCCTCATATGCAGAGCAGAAAGGCAACATGGGAAGGAGCCGTGTATCCCACCCCTATCCTCCCGCCCCTCCTCATATGCAGAGCAGAAAGGCTACAAGGGAAGGAGCCGTGTATCCCACCCCTCACCTCCCCCTCCTCATATGCAGAGCAGAAAGGCTACAAGGGAAGGAGCCATGTATCCCACCCCCCACCCCGCCGCACCTCCTCATATGCACAGCAGAAAGGCTACAAGGGAAGGACCCGTGTATCCCACCCTTCACCCCCGCCCCCCTCATATGCAGAGCAGAAAGACTACAAGGGAAGGAGCCGTGTACCCCACCCCCCGCCCCTCCTCATATGCACAGCAGAAAGGCTACAGGGGAAGGAGCTGTGTATCCCACCCCTCACCCCCCACCCCTCCTCATATGCACAGCAGAAAGGCTACAAGAGAAGGAGCCTTGTATCCCACCCCTCTCCTCCCGCCCCTCCTCATATGCAGAGCAGAAAGGCTACAAGGGAAGGAACTGTGTATCCCACCCCTCCTCTCCCGCTCCTCCTCATATGCAGAGCATAAAGGCTTCAAGGGAAGGAGCTGTGTATCCCACCACTCGCCCCCCACCCCTCCTCATATGCAGAGCAGAAAGGCTACAAGGGAAGTAGCGGTGTATCCCACCCCTCACCTCCCGCCCCTCCTCATATGCAGAGCAGAAAGGCTACAAGGGAAGGAGCCGTGTATCCCACCCCTCTCCTCCCGCCCCTCCTCATATGCACAGCAGAAAGGCTACAGGGGAAGGAGCTGTGTATCCCACCCCTCGCCCCCCGCCCCTCCTCATATGCACAGCAGAAAGGCTACAAGAGAAGGAGCTTTGTATCCCACCACTCTCCTCCCGCCCCTCCTCATATGCAGAGCCGAAAGGCTACAAGGGAAGGAACTGTGTATCCCACCCCTCTCCTCCCGCTCCTCCTCATATGCAGAGCATAAAGGCTACAAGGGAAGGAGCTGTGTATCCCACCACTCTCCCCCCACCCCTCCTCATATGCAGAGCAGAAAGGCTACAAGGGAAGTAGCCGTGTATCCCACCCCTCACCTCCCGCCCCTCCTCATATGCAGAGCAGAAAGGCTACAAGGGAAGGAGCCGTGTATCCCACCCCTCTCCTCCCGCCCCTCCTCATATGCAGAGCAGAAAGGCTACAAGGGAAGAAGCCATGTATCCCACCCCTCACCTCCCCCTCCTCATATGCAGAGCAGAAAGGCTACAAGGGAAGGAGCCATGTATCCCACCCCCCACCCCGCCGCACCTCCTCATATGCACAGCAGAAAGGCTACAAGGGAAGGAGCCGTGTATCCCACCCCTCACCACCCTGCCACCCCTCCTCATATGCACACCAGAAAGGCTACAAGGGAAGGAGCTGTGCATCCCACCCCTAACCCCACGCCCCTCCTCATATGCACAGCAGAAAGGCTACAGGGGAAGGAGCTGTGTATCCCACCCCTCACCCCCCGCGCCTCCTCATATGCACACCAGAAAGGCTACAAGAGAAGGAGCCTTGTATCCCACCCCTCTCCTCCCGCCCCTCCTCATATGCAGAGCAGAAAGGCTACAAGGGAAGAAACTGTGTAACCCACCCCTCAACCCCACCTCCTCATATGCACAGCAGAAATGCTACAAGGGAAGGAGTCACATATCCCACCCCTCACCCCCAGCCCCTCCTCATATGCAGAACAGAAAGGCTACAAGGGAAGGAGCCGTGTATCCCACCCCTCACCCCCGCCCCTCCTCATATGCAGAGCAGAAAGGCTACAAGGGAAGGAGCCGTGTATCCCACCCCTCACCTCCCGCCCCTCCTCATATGCAGAGCAGAAAGGGTACAAGGGAAGGAGCCGTGTATCCCACCCCTCACCCCGCCCCTCCTCATATGCAGAGCAGAAAGGCTACAAGGGAAGGAGCTGTGTATCCCACCCCTCACCTCCCGCCCCATCTCATATGCAGAGCAGAAAGGCTACAAGGGAAGGAGCCGTGTATCCCACCCCTCTCCTCCCGCCCCTCCTCATATGCAGAGCAGAAAGGCTACAAGGGAAGGAGCCATGTATCCCACCCCTCACCTCCCCCTCCTCATATGCAGAGCAGAAAGGCTTCAAGGGAAGGAGCCATGTATCCCACCCCTCACCCCCGCCCCTCCTCATATGCACAGCAGAAAGGGTACAAGGGAAGGAGCCGTGTATCCCACGCCTCACCCCCGCCCCTCCTCATATGCAGAGCAGAAAGGCTACAAGGGAAGGAGCCGTGTATCCCACCCCTCACCCCCGCCCCTCCTCATATGGAGAGAAGAAAGGCTACAAGGGAAGGAGCCGTGTATCCCACCCCTCTCCCCCCGCCCCTCCTCATATGCAGAGCAGAAAGGCTACAAGGGAAGGAGCCGTGTATCCCACCCCTCACCCCTCCTCATATGCAGAACAGAAAGGCTACAAGGGAAGGAGCCGTATCCCACCCCTCACCCCGCCTCCTCATATGCAGAGAAGAAAGGCTACAAGGGAAGGAGCCGTGTATCCCACCCCTCACCCCGCCTCCTCATATGCAGAGCAGAAAGGCTACAAGGGAAGGAGCCGTGTAACCTACCCCTCCCCCCGCCCCTCCTCTTATGCAGAGAAGAAAGGCTACAAGGGAAGGAGCCGTGTATCCTACCCCTCTCCCCCCGCCCCTCCTCATATGCAGAGCAGAAAGGCTAAAAGGGAAGGAGCCATGTATCCCACCCTCACCTTCCTCCACTCCCCATATGCACAGCAGAAAGGCTACAAGGGAAGGAGCCATGTATCCCACCCTCACCTCCCGCCTGTCCTCATATGCAGAGCAGAAAGGCTACAAGGGAAGGAGCCATGTATCCTACCCCCCTCCCCTCCTCGTATGCAGAGCAGAGATGCTACAAGGGAAGGAGCCATATATCCCACCCTCACCTCCCTCCCCTCCTCATATGCAGAGCAGAAAGGCTACAAGGGAAGGAGCCATGTATCCCACCCACACCCCGGCCCCTCCTCATATGCACAGCAGAAAGGCTACAAGGGAAGGAGCCGTGTATCCCACCCCTCACCCTCCGCCCCTCCTCATATGCAGAGCAGAAATGCAACATGGGAAGGAGCCGTGTATCCCACCCCTCACCCCCCCTCCTCATATGCAGAGCAGAAAGGCTACAAGGGAAGGAGCCGTGTATCGAACCCCCCTCCCCTCCTCATATGCAGAGGAGAAAGGCTACAAGGGAAGGAGCTGTGTATCCCACCCCTCACCCCCCCACTCCTCATATGCAGAGCAGAAAGGCTACAAGGGAAGGAGCCGTGTATCCCACCCCTCTCCCCCCGCCCCTCCTCATATGCAGAGCAGAAAGTCTACAAGGGAAGGAGCCGTGTATCCCACCCCTCAGCCCGCCTCCTCATATGCAGAGAAGAAAGGCTACAAGGGAAGGAGCCGTGTATCCCACCCCTCACCTCGCCTCCTCATATGCAGAGAAGAAAGGCTACAAGGGAAGGAGCCGTGTATCCTACCCCTCTCCCCCCGCCCCTCCTCATATGCAGAGCAGAAAGGCTAAAAGGGAAGGAGCCATGTATCCCCACCCTCACCTTCCTCCACTCCCTATATGCACAGCAGAAAGGCTACAAGGGAAGGAGCCATGTATCCCACCTACACCCCGGCCCCTCCTCATATGCAGAGCAGAAAGGCTACAAGGGAAGGAGCCGTGTATTCCACCTCCCTCCTCATATGCAGAGCAGAAAGGCTACAAGGGAAGGAGCCATGTATCCCACCCCTCACCTCCCTCCCATCCTCATATGCACAGCAGAAAGGCTACAAGGGAAGGAGCCGTGTATCCCACCCCTCACCCCCCCCTCATATGCAGAGCAGAAAGGCTACAAGGGGAGGAGCTGTGTATCCCACCCCTCACCTCCCTCCCCTCCTCATATGTACAGCAGAAAGGCTACAAGGGAAGGAGCCGTGTATCCCACCCCTCACCCCCCCCCCTCATATGCAGAGCAGAAAGGCTACAAGGGGAGGAGCCGTGTATCCCACCCCTCTCCCCCCGCCCCTCCTCATATGCAGAGCAGAAAGGCTACAAGGGAAGGAGCCGTGTATCCCACCCCTCTCCCCCGCCCCTCCTCATATGCACAGCAGAAAGGCTACAGGGGAAGGAGGAGTATCCCACCCCTCACCCCCGCCCCTCCTTATATGCACAGCAGAAAGGCTACAAGGGAAGGAGCTGTGTATCCCACCCCTCACCTCCCGCCCCTCCTCATATGCAGAGCAGAAAGGCTACAAGGGAAGGAGCCGTGTATCCCACCCCTCACCTCCCCCTCCTCATATGCAGAGCAGAAAGGCTACAAGGGAAGGAGCCGTGTATCCCACCCCCCTCCGGTCCTCATATGCAGAGCAGAAAGGCTACAAGGGAAGGAGCCGTGTATCCCACCCCTCACCCCCGCCCCTCCTCATATGCACAGCAGAAAGGCTACAAGGGAAGGAGCCGTGTATCCCACCCCCCTCCCCTCCTCATATGCAGAGCAGAAAGGCTACAAGGGAAGGAGCCGTGTATCCCACCCCTCACCTCCCCCTCCTCATATGCAGAGCAGAAAGGCTACAAGGGAAGGAGCCGTGTATCCCACCCCCTCCCCTCCTCATATGCAGAGCAGAAAGGCTACAAGGGAAGGAGCCGTGTATCCCACCCCCTCCCCTCCTCATATGCAGAGCAGAAAGGCTACAAGGGAAGGAGCCGTGTATCCCACCCCTCACCTCCCCCTCCTCATATGCAGAGCAGAAAGGCTACAAGGGAAGGAGCCGTGTATCCCACCCCCTCCCCTCCACATATGCAGAGCAGAAAGGCTACAAGGGAAGGAGCCGTGTATCCCACCCCCCTCCCCTCCTCATATGCAGAGCAGAAAGGCTACAAGGGAAGGAGCCGTGTATCCCACCCCCCTCCCCTCCTCATATGCAGAGCAGAAAGGCTACAAGGGAAGGAGCCGTGTATCCCACCCTCACCCCCGCCCCTCCTCATATGCAGAGCAGAAAGGCTACAAGGGAAGGAGCCGTGTATACCACCCCCCTCCCCTCCTCATATGCAGAGCAGAAAGGCTACAAGGGAAGGAGCTGTGTATCCCACCCCTCACCTCCCCCTCCTCATATGCAGAGCAGAAAGGCTACAAGTGAAGGAGCCGTGTATCCCACCCCCCTCCCCTCCTCATATGCAGAGCAGAAAGGCTACAAGGGAAGGAGCCGTGTATCCCACCCCTCACCTCCCCCTCCTCATATGCAGAGCAGAAAGGCTACAAGGGAAGGAGCCGTGTATCCCACCCCCCTCCCCTCCTCATATGCAGAGCAGAAAGGCTACAAGGGAAGGAGCTTGTGTATCCCACCCCTCACCCCCCCTCATATGCACAGCAGAAAGGCTACAAGGGAAGGAGCCGTGTATCCCTCCCTCTCCCCTGCCCCTCCTTATATGCAGAGCAGAAAGGCTATAAGGGAAGGAGCCGTGTATCCCACCCCTCCTCATATGCAGAGCAGAAAGGCTATAAGGGAAGGAGCCGTGTATCCCACCCCTCACTCCCCACCCCTCCTCATATGCAGAGCAGAAAGGCTACAAGAGAAGGAGCCTTGTATCCCGCCCCTCCTCATATGCAGAGCAGAAAGGCTACAAGTGAAGGAGCCGTGTATCCCACCCCTCACCCCTGCCCCTCCTCATATGCACAGCAGAAAGGCTCCAAGAGAAGGAGCCTTGTATCCCACCCCTCTCCTCCCGCCCCTCCTCATATGCAGAGCAGAAAGGCTACAAGAGAAGGAGCCTTGTATCCCACCCCTCTCCTCCCGCCCCTCCTCATATGCAGAGCAGAAAGGCTACAAGGGAAGGAACTGTGTATCCCACCCCTCTCCTCCCGCCCCTCCTCATATTCAGAGCATAAAGGCTACAAGGGAAGTAGCCGTGTATCCCACCCCTCACCTCCCGCCCCTCCTCATATGCAGAGCAGAAAGGCTACAAGGGAAGGAGCCGTGTATCCCACCCCTCACCTCCCCCTCCTCATATGCAGAGCAGAAAGGCTACAAGGGAAGGAGCCATGTATCCCACCCCTCTCCTCCCGCCCCTCCTCATATGCACAGCAGAAAGGCTACAAGGGAAGGAGCCGTGTATCCCACCCCTCACCACCCCGCCACCCCTCCTCATATGCACAGCAGAAAGGCTACAAGGAAAGGAGCTGTGCATCCCACCCCTCACCCCTTCCCCTCCTCATATGCAGAGCAGAAAGGCTACAGGGGAAGGAGCTGTGTATCCCACCCCTCACCCCCCGCGCCTCCTCATATGCACAGCAGAAAGGCTACAAGAGAAGGAGCCTTGTATCCCACCCCTCTCCTCCCGCCCCTCCTCATATGCAGAGCAGAAAGGCTACAAGGGAAGGAGCCGTGTATCCCCACCCCCCTCCCCTCCTCATATGCAGAGCAGAAAGGTCAAAGGGAAGGAGCCGTGTATCCCACCCCTCACCCCTGCCCCTCCTCATATGCAGAGCAGAAAGGCTACAAGGGAAGGAGCCGTGTATCCCACCCCTCACCCCCCCTCCTCATATGCAGAGCAGAAAGGCTATAAGGGAAGGAGCCGTGTATCCCACCCCTCACCCCCCCCCTCCTCATATGCAGAGCAGAAAGGCTACAAGGGAAGGAGCCGTGTACCCCACCCCTCATATACAGAGCAGAAAGGCTATAAGGGAAGGAGCCGTGTATCCCACCCCCTCCCCTCCTCATATGCAGAGCAAAAAGGCTACAAGGGAAGGAGCCGTGTATCCCACCCCTCACCCCCCCTCCTCATATGCAGAGCAGAAAGGCTACAAGGGAAGGAGCCGTGTATCCCACCGCCCCCTCCTCATATGCAGAGCAGAAAGGCTACAAGGGAAGGAGCCGTGTATCCCACCCCCTCCCCTCCTCATATGCAGAGCAGAAAGGCTACAAGGGAAGGAGCCGTGTATCCCACCCCCTCCCCTCCTCATATACAGAGCAGAAAGGCTACAAGGGAAGGAGCCGTGTATCCCACCCCCCTCCCATCCTCATATACAGAGCAGAAAGGCTACAAGGGAAGGAGCCGTGTATCCCACCCCTCACCCCCCGCCCCTCCTCATATGCAGAGCAGAAAGGCTACAAGGGAAGGAGCCGTGTATCCCATCCCTCACCCCCCGCCCCTCCTCATATGCAGAGCAGAAAGGCTACAAGGGAAGGAGCCGTGTATCCCACCCCTCACCCCCGCACCTCCTCATATGCAGAGCAGAAGGGCTACAAGGGAAGGAGCCATGTATCCCACCCCCCTCCCCTCCTCATATGCAGAGCAGAAAGGCTACAAGGGAAGGAGCCGTGTATCCCACCCCTCACCCCCGCCCCTCCTCATATGGAGAGAAGAAAGGCTACAAGGGAAGGAGCCGTGTATCCCACCCCTCTCCCCCCGCCCCTCCTCATATGCAGAACAGAAAGGCTACAAGGGAAGGAGCCGTGTATCCCACCCCTCACCCCCTCATATGCACAGCAGAAAGGCAACATGGGAAGGAGCCGTGTATCCCACCCTTCACCCCTGCCCCTCCTCATATGAAGAGCAGAAAGGCTACAAGGGAAGGAGCTGTGTATCCCACCACTCTCCCCCCACCCCTCCTCATATGCAGAGCAGAAAGGCTACAAGGGAAGTAGCTGTGTATCCCACCCCTCACCTCCCGCCCCTCCTCATATGCAGAGCAGAAAGGCTACAAGGGAAGGAGCCGTGTATCCCACCCCTCACCTCCCGCCCCTCCTCATATGCAGAGCAGAAAGGCTACAAGGGAAGGAGCCGTGTATCCCACCCCTCTCCTCCCGCCCCTCCTCATATGCAGAGCAGAAAGGCTACAAGGGAAGGAGCCGTGTATCCCACCCCCTCCCCTCCTCATATGCAGAGCAGAAAGGCTACAAGGGAAGGAGCCGTGTATCCCACCCACCCCCCCCCTCCTCATATGCAGAGCAGAAAGGCTACAAGGGAAGGAGCCGTGTATCCCACCCACCCCCCCTCCTCATATGCAGAGCAGAAAGGCTACAAGGGAAGGAGCCGTGTATCCCACCCACCCCCCCCCCTCATATGCAGAGCAGAAAGGCTACAAGGGAAGGAGCCGTGTATCCCACCCCTCAGCCCTCCCCCCACCTCATATGCACAGCAGAAAGGCCACAAGGGAAGGAGCCATGTATCCCACCCCCTCCCCTCCTCATATGCAGAGCAGAAAGCCTACAAGGGAAGGAGCCGTGTATCCCACCCCTCACCCCCGCACCTCCTCATTTGCAGAGCAGAAAGGCTACAAGGGAAGGAGCCGTGTATCCCACCCCTCACCCCCGCACCTCCTCATATGCAGAGCAGAAAGGCTACAAGGGAAGGAGCCATGTATCCCACCCCCCTCCCCTCCTCATATGCAGAGCAGAAAGGCTACAAGGGAAGGAGCCGTGTATCCCACCCCTCACCCCCGCCCCTCCTCATATGGAGAGAAGAAAGGCTACAAGGGAAGGAGCCGTGTATCCCACCCCTCACCCCCGCCCCTCCTCATATGGAGAGAAGAAAGGCTACAAGGGAAGGAGCCGTGTATCCCACCCCTCACCCCCGCCCCTCCTCATATGGAGAGAAGAAAGGCTACAAGGGAAGGAGCCGTGTATCCCACCCCTCACCCCCGCCCCTCCTCATATGGAGAGAAGAAAGGCTACAAGGGAAGGAGCCGTGTATCCCACCCCTCACCCCCGCCCCTCCTCATATGGAGAGAAGAAAGGCTACAAGGGAAGGAGCCGTGTATCCCACCCCTCACCCCCGCCCCTCCTCATATGGAGAGAAGAAAGGCTACAAGGGAAGGAGCCGTGTATCCCACCCCTCACCTCCCGCCCCATCTCATATGCAGAGCAGAAAGGCTACAAGGGAAGGAGCCGTGTATCCCACCCCTCTCCTCCCGCCCCTCCTCATATGCAGAGCAGAAAGGCTACAAGGGAAGGAGCCGTGTATCCCACCCCTCACCCCGCCTCCTCATAGGCACAGCAGAAAGGCTACAAGGGAAGGAGCCATGTATCCTACCCCCTCCCCTCCCCTCCCCTCATATGCAGAGCAGAAAGGCTACAAGGGAAGGAGCCGTGTATCCCACCCACCCCCCCCTCATATGCAGAGCAGAAAGGCTACAAGGGAAGGAGCCGTGTATCCCACCCCTCACCCCCGCACCTCCTCATATGCAGAGCAGAAAGGCTACAAGGGAAGGAGCCATGTATCCCACCCCCATCCCCTCCTCATATGCAGAGCAGAAAGGCTACAAGGGAAGGAGCCGTGTATCCCACCCATCACCTCCCCCTCCTCATATGCAGAGCAGAAAGGCTACAAGGGAAGGAGCCGTGTATCCCACCCCTCACCTCCCGCCCCATCTCATATGCAGAGCAGAAAGGCTACAAGGGAAGGAGCCGTGTATCCCACCCCTCTCCTCCCGCCCCTCCTCATATGCAGAGCAGAAAGGCTACAAGGGAAGGAGCCGTGTATCCCACCCCTCACCCCCACGCCCCTCCTCATAGGCACAGCAGAAAGGCTACAAGGGAAGGAGCCATGTATCCTACCCCCTCCCCTCCTCATATGCAGAGCAGAAAGGCTACAAGGGAAGGAGCCGTGTATCCCACCCACCCCCCTCATATGCAGAGCAGAAAGGCTACAAGGGAAGGAGCCGTGTATCCCCCCCTCACCCCCGCACCTCCTCATATGCAGAGCAGAAAGGCTACAAGGGAAGGAGCCATGTATCCCACCCCCCTCCCCTCCTCATATGCAGAGCAGAAAGGCTACAAGGGAAGGAGCCGTGTATCCCACCCCTCACCCCGCCTCCTCATAGGCGCAGCAGAAAGGCTACAAGGGAAGGAGCCATGTATCCTACCCCCTCCCCTCCTCATATGCAGAGCAGAAAGTCTACAAGGGAAGGAGCCGTGTATCCCACCCACCCCCCCTCCTCATATGCAGAGCAGAAAGGCTACAAGGGAAAGAGCCGTGTATCCCACCCCTCACCCCTCCTCATATGCAGAGCAGAAAGGCTACAAGGGAAGGAGCCGTGTATCCCACCCCTCACCCCCACACCCCCTCATATGCAGAGCAGAAAGGCTACAAGGGAAGGAGCCGTGTATCCCACCCCTCACCTCCCGCCCCTCCTCATATGCAGAGCAGAAAGGCTACAAGGGAAGGAGCCATGTATCCCCACCCCTCACCCCCCGCCCCTCCTCATATGCACAGCAGAAAGGCTACAAGGGAAGGAGCCGTGTATCCCACCCCTCACCTCCCGCCCCTCCTCATATGCAGAGCAGAAAGGCTACAAGGGAAGGAGCCATGTATCCCCACCCCTCACCCCCGCCCCTTCTCATATGCACAGCAGAAAGGCTACAAGGGAAGGAGCCGTGTACCCCACCCCTCCCCCCGCCCCTCTTCATAGGCAGAGCAGACAGGCTACAAGGGAAGATGCCATGTATCCCCACCCCTCACCCCCCGCCCCTCCTCATATGCACAGCAGAAAGGCTACAAGGGAAGGAGCCGTGTATCCCACCCCTCACCTCCCTCCTCATATGCAGAGCAGAAAGGCTACAAGGGAAGGAGTCACATATCCCACCCCTCTCCCCTACTCATATGCAGAGCAGAAAGGCTACAAGGGAAGGAGCCGTGTATCCCACGCCTCATATGCAGAGCAGAAAGGCTACAAGGGAAGGAGCCGTGTATCCCACCCCTCACCCCCCCACCCCTCCTCATATGCAGAGCAGAAAGGGTACAAGGGAAGGAGCCGTGTATCCCCCCCTCTTGCCCCCTCCCCTCCTCATATGCAGAGCAGAAATGCTACAAGGGAACGAGCCGTGTATCCCACCCCTCACCCCCCGCGCCTCCTCATATGCACAGCAGAAAGGCTACAAGAGAAGGAGCCTTGTATCCCACCCCTCACCCCGCCCCTCCTCATATGCAGAGCAGAAAGGCTACAAGGGAAGGAGACGTGTATCCCACCCCTCTCTCCCCGCCCCTCCTCATATGCAGAGCAGAAAGGCTACAAGGGAAGGAGCCGTGTATCCCACCCCTCTCCTCCCGCCCCTCCTCATATGCAGAGCAGAAAGGCTACAAGGGAAGGAGCCGTGTATCCCCACCCCCCTCCCCTCCTCATATGCAGAGCAGAAAGGCTACAAGGGAAGGAGCCGTGCATCCAACCCCTCACCCCCTCCCCTCCTCATATGCAGAGCCGAAAGGCTACAAGGGAAGGAGCCGTGTATCCCACCCCTCACCCCCGCCCCTCCTCATATGCAGAGCAGAAAGGCTACAAGGGAAAGAGCCGTGTATCCCACCCCTCACCCCCCCTCCTCATATGCAGAGCACAAAGGCTACAAGGAAAGGAGCCGTGTATCCAACCCCTCACCCCCTCCCCTCCTCATATGCACAGCAGATAGGCTACAAGGGAAGGAGCCATGTATCCCACCCCTCACCCCCTCCCCTCCTCATTTGCAGAGAAGAAAGACTACAAGGGACGGAGTTGTGTATCCCACCCCTCACCCCCTCCCCCTCCTCATATGCAGAGCAGAAAGGCTACAAGGGAAGGAGCCGTGTATCCCACCCCCCTCCCCTCCTCATATGCAGAGCAGAAAGGCTACAAGGGAAGGAGCCGTGTATCCCACCCCCTCCCCTCCTCATATGCAGAGCAGAAAGGCTACAAGGGAAGGAGCCGTGTATCCCACCCCCCCCCCCTCCTCATATGCAGAGCAGAAAGGCTACAAGGGAAGGAGCCGTGTATCCCACCCCTCACCCCCGCCCCTCCTCATATGCAGAGCAGAAAGGCTACAAGGGAAGGAGCCGTGTATCCCACCCCCCTCCCCTCCTCATATGCAGAGCAGAAAGGCTAAAAGGGAAGGAGCCGTGTATCCCACCCCTCACCTCCCCCTCCTCATATGCAGAGCAGAAAGGCTACAAGTGAAGGAGCCGTGTATCCCACCCCACTCCCCTCCTCATATGCAGAGCAGAAAAGCTACAAGGAAAGGAGCCGTGTATCCCACCCATCACCTCCCCCTCCTCATATGCAGAGCAGAAAGGCTACAAGGGAAGGAGCCGTGTATCCCACCCCCCTCCCCTCCTCATATGCAGAGCAGAAAGGCTACAAGGGAAGGAGCCGTGTATCCCACCCCTCACCCCTGCTCCTCCTTATATGCAGAGCAGAAAGGCTACAAAGGAAGGAGGTGTGTATCCCACCCCTCTCTCCCCTCCCCTCATATGCAGAGCAGAAAGGCTACAAGGGAAGGAGCCGTGTATCCCCCCCCTCTCCCCTGCCCCTCCTCATATGCAGAGCAGAAAGGCTAGAAGGGAAGGAGCCGTGTATCCCACCCCTCACCCCCCCTCCTCATATGCAGAGCAGAAAGGCTACAAAGGAAGGAGGTGTGTATCCCACCCCTCTCTCCCCTCCCCTCATATGCAGAGCAGAAAGGCTACAAGGGAAGGAGCCGTGTATCCCCCCCCTCTCCCCCTCCCCTCCTCATATGCAGAGCAGAAAGGCTACAAGGGAAGGAGCCGTGTACCCCACCCCTCATATACAGAGCAGAAAGGCTACAAGGGAAGGAGCCGTGTATCCCACCCCTCACCCCCCCTCCTCATATGCAGAGCAGAAAGGCTACAAGGGAAGGAGCCGTGTATCCCACCCCTCACTCCCGCCCATCCTCATATGCAGAGCAGAAAGGCTACAAGGGAAGGAGCTGTGTATCCCACCCCTCCTCCTCATATGCAGAGCAGAAAGGCTGCAAGGGAAGGAGCCGTGTATCCACCCCCTTACCCCCCTCTTGCCCCCTCCCTCCCCTCCCCTCTTATGGTGGCATCGCCTCTGCACTCACCTGCAGTAACTGAGGCTGTCATCACCGCTTCATCGGCTGCGCTGCATTTTAACCCTTTGTGGTGTGCAGGAGACAGGGAGGGGGTCACAGAGACCTGAAGCAGCTCACTCAGGACCCGGAAGCAGTCCTGAGGGACCCAAACACCACAGCTGGCGACTTCCGGGGCAAAGATGTGCAGTGCCAGCACGGTCTGAATCTCCTTTCTGCGCATGCTCCTCACTGTTGACAACCATTCAACGCATGCGCAGTGCCAGCACGATCTGAATCTCCTTTCTGCGCATGCTCCTCACTGTTTAAGGCCAATCAAAGCATGCGCCGGGCCAGCACTGTCTGAATCTCCTTTCTGCGCATGCCCCTCACTGTTTAAGGCCAATCAAAGCATGCGCAGTGCCAGCACGGGCCGAATCTCCTTTCTGCGCATACTGCGTGTGACTGAAAACCAAGCAGGGCACGCGCATTGCTAAGTCTGCGGTCATCACGGCATGCGGACAAAGAGGATACCTGAACAGCCTCTGGTGAATCCTAAGAGAAGGCGCATGACGGGGATACTTAAGTGAGCATGCGCACTACTGGTATACTGATCATCAGAGCATGCGTACTAGGGGCATGCTGGCAGCCGCATGCGCAATGATGCTCTACTCCCAGGGATGACGCGGCAAGGTGCCCAGGAAGGAAGCGCATGCGCAGAGAAGAGGCGCCAATGCACTAGAGTGACAGCACGTGCTTATCATTAGAGTGTGATGCTTATAGTGGGACAGTTGCTACTGTTCACAGAAATAAACGGATACTATTTGCTTTTTCTGTTCTTTTCTTTAGCTCTGGGAAGCTTGTGATTCATGCGTGGCATCCTAGGCCCACAGAGAGAGAACTAGTCACAGAAAGCGGGAGAAGGGAATATTCCCATAGGATTGCATTGGGGTGAGATTTATTTAGGCGGGAGAAAATATTAAATCAGAAGGGTAGGCATGTATGACAAGAGAGTTCCTTATCCTGTGTTGATACCCGGTACAGTGGAGGTGATGGAGAAAGTGGGTTTCGTCTCCAATAAGTTCCATTTTGCACTGGTTACAACGGATTCACTCAGCCTCAGGTTTGTCTGTGTTTGCCCTCTTTTATCATTCCTTCTATATTTACTCACTGTTTGTTTTTGATGTGTTTGTATATCAAAGCACATGAAATCAATCAGGCCGGCCTACCTGAATCTATGAATTAATAAAAAAAACAAATATTTTGATTGTTTCCGCCATAGCTCTCAAACCTTTAATGGCACCTGGGCGGTGAAAACACCCGATTTTGTATTTGGCGGCTGAAAGCCCATTGATTACTGTGGGCGTGTAGGGAGCTTAGAGGGTGAGAGAGCTGTGTAAGTGGCGGGTGAGTTGGGAGGTATGGTTCCCGCTCTCCCAGTTTCGTTATGTTTCCTGCCTCTGCAGTTTTCCATGTTACATTGGATTTCCTCCGCTGTGGCTCTCTTACCCCTATTCATTTGCAAACAGCCCACAATTACTCTTGTGCACTCCTACTGCATTGATCCAGCGAGTCTCCCAGGCCTACGTGCAATGTCTTCCAGTGCTCCCTGCATGCATCCTCTTTGCTTGCACACTCCTAAGTTATTTAAACCTTTACTGAATGCTTCTTCCTGGAACATCTAACTTTCCCCTGTGAATACGCTATATCTTGAGTAGTTTTTCCTTAGAACTCCAACGTTTTCTACACTATTTGTTCTATGTGGGAGAAATAGGGGTAGGAAGGTGTCAGCAGGATGCAGTGTCCATAAGCCTTCTACTAGGTAAGTCCTGTAGTTTGAAGTTTAGTTTATTTATAAAGCGCAAGCCAGGCCTGGGGCAACCAGGTGCATATTCTTGAGAGACAGGTTACAATAACAGTAAATACATAATAAGAATATGCAAATATACACAATATACAAGTAGTAACATTTACATTTAAGTTTTTATACAGGTACATTATGACGAATGAGTACACAGACCTAAGTTACACATGGTGTGACGTATTAAGGTCAAGGGCCTCATAAGTTGTGAGAGAAAAGCCAAGATTTGGCGTTGTTCTTGAAGGTGAGGAACGAGGGTTCAGTTCTGATGGGAGTCGGCAGAGAGTTCCAGAGTTTGGAGGCTAGAACAGGGAAGCTCACACCACCCGCATTTTGGAGTTTGAATCTAGGCAGGGTTAAGCTGTGAGCTTGGGCTGATCTAGTGGGTTGCGAGGAAGTGTGGAGTGTAAGACGAGAGGATAGGTAGGGTGGGGCATTGTTGTTCAGACATTTGTGGGTCAAGGCTTGAGTTTTCAGGGCGATTCTTTGTTTTACTGGGAGCCATCTTAAGTCAGATCTGACGGAGGAGATATGGGATCGTCTCGCGATGTTTAAGGCTGCCCTTATGGCATTGTTTTGTACAGTTTGCAATTTATTGAGGTTAGACTGTGAAGGGCCTGCTTGTGCTTCATAGTGATTCTGTGAAGAGTTTGCTTGTGCTTCATAGTGATCCTGTGAAGAGCCTGTTGGTGCTTCCTAGTGATCATGTGAAGGGTCTGCTGGTGCTTCCTAGTGATCCTGTGAAAAGCCTGCTGGTGCTTCATAGTGATCCTGTAAAGAGCCTACTGGTGCTTCATAGTGATCCCGTGATGAGACTGCTGGTGCTTCATAGTGATCCCGTAAAGGGCCTACTGGTGCTTCATAGTGATCCCGTAAAGGGCCTGCTGGTGCTTCATAGTGACAATGTGAAGGGCCTGCTGGTGCTTCATAGTGATCCTGTGTAGGGCCTGCTGGTGCTTCCTAGTGATCCTGTGAAGGGCCTGCTGGTGCTTCATAGTGACCCCGTAAAGGGCCTGCTGGTGCTTCATAGTGACCCAGTAAAGGGCCTGCTGGTGCTTCATAGTCATTCTGTGTAGGGCCTGCTGGTGCTTCCTAGTGATCCTGTGAAGGTCCTGCTGATGCTTCATAGTGATCCTGGAAGAGCCTGCTGGTGCTTTATTGTGATCCTGTGAAGGGCCTGCTGATGCTTCATAGTGATCCTGGAAGAGCCTGCTGGTGCTTCATAGTGACCCCGTAAAGGGCCTGCTGGTGCTTCATAGTGACACTGTGAAGGGCCTGCTGGTGCTTCATAGTGATCCTGTGTAGGGCCTGCTGGTGCTTCCTAGTGATCCCGTGAAGGGCCTGCTGATGCTTCATAGTGATCGTGGAAGAGCCTGCTGGTGCTTCCTAGTGATCCTGTGAAGGGCCTGCTGGTGCTTCCTAGTGATCCTTTGAAGGGCCTGCTGATGCTTCATAGTGATCCTGGAAGAGCCTGCTGATGCTTCATAGTGATCCTGTGAAGAGCCTTCTGGTGCTTCCTAGTGACTATGTGAAGAGCCTGCTGTGCTTCATAGTGATCCTGTGAAGAGGCTGCTGTGCTTCATAGTGATCCTGTGAAGAGCTGCTGGTGCTGCCTAGTGATCCTGTGAAGGGCCTGCTGGTGCTTCATAGTGAATATGTGAAGAGCCTACTGGTGCTTCATAGTGATCCTGTGAAGGGCCTGCTGATGCTTCCTAGTGGTCATGTGAAGGGCCTGCTGGTGCTTCCTAGTGATCCTGTAAAGGGCCTGCTGGTGCTTCCTAGTGATCCTGTGAAGAGCCTTCTGGTGCTTCCTAGTGATCCTGTGAAGAGCCTGCTGGTCCTTCATAGTGATCCAGTGAAGAGCCTTCTGGTGCTTCCTAGTGATCCTGTGAAGAGCCTGCTGGTGCTTCCTAGTGATCCTGTGAAGAGCCTGCTGGTGCTTCCTAGTGATCCCGTGAAGAGCCTGCTGGTGCTTCCTAGTGATCCCATGAAGAGTCTGCTCCTGAGCTTCCCATGTTTGGTCAACCCCCTTTCTTTGGACATAGGAACACTAGGGTGTAACATTCATCCTGGAGATTGATAGGGATGGAAGAGTTGCTGACCACGTCTTCAGAAGATATGTTCCAGTTGTGACAGCCCATCATACCTGTTAATTTTGGAGGCTGAAAGGGCTCCTATGCACAGTGACACAGATAATTAATCACATCCTGGTATGTTCAGGGACTGAAAGGGGATACTGGACAAGCATGACATAACATCACCAGAAAGAACCATCTCCGGTTCCGGAAGCACCTCAAAACCTTCCTCTTTGCTTTTGCTTTCTCTCCCCCTCTCCCCTGCTAAACCACTGATACTGTACTGAATCAGCAACTGGGCCACTCACTAACCTTGGTCCTTGTCCCAGCCACTCTCCCCTGCACTGCGGGACTGTCTCTGTATCCCTACAGCCCCCCTCCCAGCACTTGTTCTGCACTTATCTTGCACTTGCCACTAGCTGGCCCTCTTTCATTACTAACCCTGTATTGCACTTTCCCCTCTCCCTTCCCCCTTGCACTTTTCCTGTCCCCCCCACCCATGCACTTGCGCGGTCTGAATGACACCTGGCCTAGTAGGATCGTTGTCTGTCTCCCCTTGTTCCGCCCTCCCTGCCTCGTCGCGCCTTGAAACACTCGTGTATAGGTGCGTTACAAATGCCATATCATATCATCATAAACCACATCGATATTAGCATATAGCATTCTCTGAAAGCACCTGAACACCATGTAGATCTCCTCAGTAGCTGTACACAGCAAATTAGTGTATGTTGTCAATGGCAATGATATATGAACCCTTTGTCCCCTTCATGAATCCATGTCAGTTCCCTACCTGAATACTCACCCTACTAATATCCTTTCCATGCCAAGGTAATCAAGGAATTTTACCCCTTTACCTCCATACATACAAAATTGCCCAGAATTAATGTTTCACTATCTGCTAAAGAATTTGCTTTGTGCATTCAAGATTCTTAGTTTCCCTCCCACTGCCGCCTTCTTCCTTCCCCGTCCCTATATTCACCACTTTTATTTTATTGTTTAAAGCATGGAGCGATCTCGAGAGAATTGGAGCTCTGTACAGGATGTGGGTAGCTGGCATATGGGGTGGCATCTTTTAACAGAAGCTCAGTACTGTGAGTTACGGTCCATAAATCGGCCTGTACATCCACTGTGATTGTTCCTTGGCCAAGTGTTGTTGAGAAAGTCACGTTTTGAGAGATTGGAGAATTGTGGGGCCATTTAATCAGATTCTGGGATTGAGTTCCGACACACTCACCACACCTTATATATTTGTTGTAGGTGGTTTATTGAGTATCAAGGTTAGCCCACCGGCTGTGTCAGTAACTGCACAGCAAACTGAAATCACAACATTCTTTCAGAGCACCTTTACCATCCATTCTATGTTCCATGTTCCACAGCTGCTCTGATGATGAGCTGTGGAACACAGAACCCATCCTGTAGTCTATAATAAGATATTACACACCTCCCTTCCTTATAAATAACAACAGCGACAACGGAACATTGTGCCTACTATTCCTAATTACTAGCACAGAAACAACATAACAAAATTGCATAGTAACATAACACACTGTAAACTCAAACTCCTCACACAGAAACTTGCTAATAATAACATACCATATATTACCTCATCCTATAAAATTACATGCTGAACATTGACTGGCATAATGCAGGCCAACGTGAGCCAATCAAAATCGAGGTTGTCTGTTGACTATAACTTACATTGGGCCTCATTACGAGGTGGGCGGTAAGGGGTTAACGGGCCTGTCAAATGGGAATGGGGATGGTCCGGGTCCGGGTTCTCTGAATGGGGAAATACCGGGCCCTCCAAGGTCGGAATGGCCCGTTATTTCCCCATTCAGGGAACCCGGACCCGAGTTTGGAGGCAGCCATGCCCTTAGTAAGGGCATGGCTGCCTCCAAACCCGTAATGTGGCCCATATTCTTTCAAATATGGCGGTTTCCCACATATACATTTTGTACGTTTGACCACTTCCTCCTGCATTACATTTCCTTTCTCATTCTTACTGTTCCTTTCATGGTTCATATTTTTATTACTTGACTCAGCATTCTTGCCAAAATGATTACCAGTCTTACAAACCCTGTTGACATTACACACCCTACCATCTGCTACCTTTACAGAACCGTAAAATCTCTCCATCACTTATATAGGTACTGAATACCTGGAATGTCTACCTGCAGACACTTTGGGAAGTTTAATGCGAATCCAATTGCCTGCTTTCACATCACACACTTTCACAGCCTTCCTGGCATCGAACTAGGATTTGTTCTTCACTTGCGTGTGAAATATTCTCTTCTTAAGATCTTTGAAATCTTATTTGAGCTCTACCGAACCATGAAGGACAAACCCTCGTGTTGGATTTCCTGCCCCTCAACATCTCAAATGGTGATATGCCCGTGGTGATATGTGGGGTAAATCTATGTGTCACAACAGTCTCTTCCACAGCCTTTTTCCAATCCCCATTTATTGCTAGAGCCACTCTTATGCTGTTCTTTATGATTTTGTTAAACCTCTCGACAATTCCATTAGTTAGGGGATGATATATGGAACTTGTCCTATGCTCAACCCCATTTTCTTGGAGAAATGACTTCATCTCATCAGATAACAACTGTACACCATTATCCATGATAATCGTGTTGGGATAACCTTCCCTTTTTTAAAATGATATCTAAAAATGAAATGATGTCTTGTGAGCATATATTTTTCACCCATTGAACTTCCACCCATCTGGATAAAATGTCGATGACCACTATACAAAATGTCAAAGTTCCTTCACTCCTCACCGGACCTACAATGTCCAATCCAACATGACCCTCATGTGACAAATCTTTTTTCTCACTCCCATAGTTGGAAATACTTTGCCACCTCTCATAACTACATTTTTCTTAATATGCAACTCAGCAAATATGTGTCTAACAGCTTCTGGAATCACTCCCTTTCTGATCTCATTGCTCTTTACGCCACACAACAGCTGCTCTTTCACTTTCCCTAAAACTTCATCAGATGGCATGGCTTGCACCCATTCCTCCTCTGAAACGACCTCCTGATTGACATTGAGTATCTGTTCATCCTCACTCTCATCATCTTCAATGTCATCAATCACATTGGTTAACCTGGATAAGCAATCAGCAGACGTGTCCTTGACACCAGGAACATACTCTACTTGCCAGTTATATTCCTGTAAACCAGCAACCCATTTTCTAATTCTAGAGGAAACTTTGTCTAATCCCGTTGTCATAAGAATTTCCTTAAGCTGTTTGTGATCTGACCTCACCACAAACCTTGTACCCCATATGAATTAGCGAAACCTTTCAACAGACCACTTCACGGCCAACAACTCCTTCTCAATTGTGGAATAATTCAGATTTTCCACACATTTGTTACAGAAAGTCATAATTCTATTAAAGACACAGAGGCGAAGGATTATGCTTCTCAATCTTTACTTAAAACTCGAGCAGCAAAAATCAAACAAATTTATCATCAAAAAATAAACACATCCAAAACTACATTTCCCTCAATGTCTTTTGTGTGAAAGTTTCATTCTTTTGATGTCCATGAATAACAAGTCATGTGATTCCTTCCCCCAATCATCACACACCATGTCCTTTATCCTCTTTAACACTCTCAAGTCCTTCCTCTTTCTTTGCTGCACGGACATCCAGTTAAGTACCTAGCGTTATATTAATTCAAAGCTTATGGGCCTCATTCCGAGTACGGCGCTAACCAATGGCGCTATTAACGCCTTGGTTGACGCCGTACCCGGACCGGCAGCGCCTTGGTGGTTGGCGGAATTACCGCCCCATTCCAAGGTTGGCGGGGCGGTAATTCCCCAATCCCCATTTACCCTTCCCCATTCCCATTCTTGCCCCATAGGGCATAATGGGAGTGGGGAAGGCGTCAATTACGCCACCGTAAATTACGGTGGCGTAATTAACATCAAGGTCCCTTAGCGCCATGGTATTTAACGCCTGCTAAAAGCAGGTGTTAAAAGCACCATGGCGCTAAGGGAACTCGGAGTATGGCGGTAAGGGATTACCGCCACCGCTCTCGTTAGCGGTGGCCGCTATCCCTTACCGCCATACTCGGAATGAGGCCCAATGTGTGTAATGTTTAAGATAACTTATTATAAGAATGGACATATAAGCTCGCGCAGCGTTTGACAGGCTTGGCGAAGCATATCGGCAAGAGGGTAATAGAAAAGGATTTCGTACACAGAAGTTAGAGGAGCGCAACAGTGACTCTTCAGGGTTCCGGTGCTCCTTGTCAGTTACTGCCTTAGGAGTGACAGTTAGCCCGAAAGGTTTGAACAGGAGAAAGCGAATAGGTCTCACGGAGCAAGATGTCAGGGGAGCGCGGCACATGGTGTCTGCTGGTGTACCGCAGGTCCAACCCGAGTGTTGAAGTCTCGCTGACGGTGGGAGGAGGCCCACCACCGAATCGCTCATCCGATGAAGCGCAGCCTCTGAAGGGGAGGGCTGGGAAGGGTCGACGCAGGAGCAGCCGCCTCCCCGAAACAGCGCGGGTCCAGCACCCCAGAATCGAAGCAGACCTCGGGCCGCACAGCTCCGACGGCCGCGTCCACCCGCAACATCGATGCGTGGCCTCAGCGCCCGCACAGTCCGCCCCCAATCCCTGCTTCTATTTAGAGCTGCGGCAGGCTTCCGTAAGTGTGGCGAGGTGTCTCGGGTATTTGGGGTGGATCGGTCCGTCTTTCCTCCGACGCAGTATTTTGGCGCGTCGGTGCGCCGCCGTTGGGGGATGGTCGCAGCGGTGCCCGATTACAGGGTCCCCGACACCGTTTTGTGTTGGGATTTGGACCGGGCGGTCCCTGGGCCAGCAGTTCGCAAATCGTGTCAGCTTGGTTTGAGTCCTTGGTCGCAGAGGCACCAGATCAGGATCGTATGAGCTGCCTGCCAAGGAGCTCACAATTCAGGCAGCCCTATCATTCAGCGTTCAACAGCGCCCCCCCCCCCCCCCCTGAATTGCCTCTTCTTGGCTGTGTTTTTCTCTTAAGTCAACAAAACATCTTGTTCTGGCAACATCTCCTGTTTCTTGTTATCAGTTTCAGTTTTTTTCTCAAGATCCCTCACACATTTGCTTGTATGTTCAACTTCTTTCGCAACCCTAATAACTTCCTCTAAATATGGATTACCTTTAGACCACAATGCTTCCCTTACTTTGCCGTCATAACATTCCAGCATGAACTGGTCTCGCAACATTTCATCCAAATTTGTTGCAAATTCACATGAGGTCGCTAAGCCCCTCAAAGAAGTGATGAATTGTTCAACTGTTTCTTCAAATTCTTGCTTTCGTTTGCCAAAATGATACCTCTCAAGAACAATACTCACAGATTTCTCATAATGGAGATCAAGTATTTTAACACACTTTTCATATTCTGAAAGTCCTACTGACTGCTCTTCTGAGAGACTGGGAAGATTCTCAAACTGCTCTTGTACATAGTTGCCCAAACAATGTATTAAAAGGCATGTTTTCCTTTCATTAGCAACGTTTAGGCCATGGGCGGCAAGTACATAATGTTCAAAATATTTTTTCCACCTTTTCCAGGGTAATGCAGGCTCCCCTTTATTGCCTAGGAAATAGTGTGGAGGTGGTATTCCTTGCCTTATTGCAATTTAATTCAATGACCTGTTGCAGACAGTAAAAACAATGTTTATTTACTCAGGGGTCAGGCGTTGGTGCTCTGACTTATTTCTCTTTGTCTGGGTTGGTGATGGGTTTTCCTTATCCTGCCGTTGATATCTTATTGGATTACTGTAATATCCAATGTTGTGTAATTGAATTGTGTCTTGTTGCTGCTTAATGGATATGCAATATACAGCAATACTTTGATGCAACCAATTTGTGGTTGGTTTATAAATTGACACACCTTGTAAACAGATAGATTTGTAATTGTTGCACTCTGCAAATGAATCTGTATACCTGATCAGCAGCTTGCTTTAAAGTCTCGTATTGATGTTGCGGTATGCGTTTGCTTTATGTTACCCTTGTTGTTATACAGTTTCACTTTGTTTGGTTTCGTAACGGCATTGCTGTGTAACCAAAATAAATTGGTTCACAAAACAAAATGGTGGCACGTTTTATTCTAAACCTTCCAGCCATCAACTCTTTTGTTTTGCTATTGTCACCCCGAGTGAGACGGTTATGCCCAGACGTGGGTCCCTTGCCTGCTGGGCCTAGAGACCCAAGCTACTCCTCACTGATGATGCCCAACAAGGCTGAAACATGTCTGGGGATGCTTGTGGTCTCGTGCAAAAGGGATGTGACCTAGCAGTTCGGGCTGGACTACCCCTTTGGGGGTGGGACCAAGCCTGATTTGCATATGGTTTTTCCCCCTTTGTAATGGCTTGGCAGGCGAAGAACGATGGTCTGGAGGGTTGCCCAGAGCAATGCCAGAGGTCAAGATTTATTCTAAACCTTCCAGCCATCAACTCTTTTGTTTTGTCTTACCCATAGGGCCAGAAACAGGAAGAACCCAGACACATTGTGATACATGCCCAGGGGGGTCAGGGCATAAGCCCCCCAACTCCCTCACCACTCCTCTGGGATAGGATTGGCTCTGGCATATATCTTGGTAAGCCTATGACAGGTTGGGAGGGGTCAAGACCCTAACCTGACCACATAGTGAAAAGGACCTTCAAATAATTAAAGATAAATTAGAAGCCTGGTTGCCCAAACAGCTAACCTGGTGGGGAAGGGTACTAGCAATAGTGAACATCAATCAAAAGTGGATGGAGCAGTTTGTCTCCCAATAAATAAGCCCAGAGCAAAAGGAGGGTCACTGCCAACATGATACAGAATATTTTGTAGGCTCGAGGGAGTAAGAGATTTTTCTGTGATGGATGGCTAAGTAAACTCGGGGACCTGGATTACCATGGGATAAAATGCAGTGGGGGTGCTTTATTGCAGATGTCTAAATTCAGTATGAGACCTGTATTTCTAAGCACTAATGGCAGACCAATGTATGTGGCACCACCAACTAGCCTTGTTAGAAGATGGTAGTATGTTAGGTATATCATTATATCATGGAATCCAAACAAATGTATTAATTTTGACCTCTACATGTTCCACATCCCATAGATCAGATGGCAGTGTTACAAATCCAACCTCCCATCAGATAAGTGCAATTTCCTGTTAACACCTTTCCTCACTTAAATTACTACTGTTGAATGTCCCATGCAGCTGCACAGTGAAATGCTTTTCTTGATTTGTGTTTCCTATACGTTAAATAGAAGACCAGCCAACAAAGGATTGTCTTGTTGACCCTGACATCTTTGGTATGTTTAAAATAATGCATCTTTTCCCCTTTGCAAATACAGTGGGCATTACAATTAAACTTGGATTTGGGTACTAAACTTAGCATCCCTTGTCTTCCATTCATACAACCCTATGTAATTCTACCACTGTTCTGTGCACTGATAAACACAGTAACCCATCCAAATATTCACCCATGCTGTGGCAGGAGAAGTAGATTGGTGCCATAGGGCTGTTTTTGTATCTGCAATGTGTGGTGTGTGTACATTATTTGTTCATGTCTGTGCCATTATTTGGTCATGTATGTATTATCTGTATTTTTAGATATCAGGCAGTCATTCAGATGATTTGCTGCCATCATTGGTAATAATGGTGATAGCTTGGTATTTGTGTCAGGGTGTGCCAATGAAGCTGCAGTTTGGTGTGGCACCAAGAACAAAATAGTGAGGCCAACCGCAAAATGTGTGGCCCGAACCTTGCACACAGAGTTTATCTTGGCGTAATGTAACAAGAGTGGGGGAGGGAATATGCACTAGCTAATCCTGTATTGGCAGCAGAAGACCATCATCATTTAAGATTGAGCAAGATAGCTGCTTGCTACACAGCTCTGCTCTGAGGCACGAGAATCCAGCCAAAACTACAGTAATTACTGACAGCCACTCCAAAATAATGTACCTGATAATCCGAATGGGTATCCAAGGGGAAGTCGCAATCTAGAACCCCCAATGTCCTTCCTGTGTAGGGCTCTGCTCGATTGGCTGTCAGAATAACGTATGTCCTGATAAGCGGCGGGGACATCGAGAGTACTGCGTCAGAGAGTGACCAAGATGTCTTGGTTGTAGTGCCTGAGCCTGGTGCAGCAGCGCAGGCAGAGTGAAGAGAGATGCTCAGATCCTTGGTAGAAGGCAGTGACTGCTGGAGGAACAGGGAGAGGGAGCGGCTTGCTGCAAGAGCATAGGAGAGAGTGGACGCGAGGGGGGGCGCCGCAGTGGCTTCCACGCCCTTTGCAACCTATGTTCTTGGCTTGCCTATATGAGCGGATGAGTGCCCTGCCTCAGGGTAAGCACTGGTACCAATTGAAGCTGGTCCAGTCTGCATCGGCGGAGAGTGGCAAACGGGGTGACCGCTCAGTACAAGGCTCCATAAAGCAGTCATGTCCACCATTTTAAAGGGTGGCTGCAGCACCTTCATAACTAAGTGACTGGACAATGATGTATTCAACAATATTTGGACATGGACGGCATATGCAGGACAATGAGGTAAGTGAGCGCAAAGGTTGGGAACTCACAGTGAGTGTGCAGGGAAGAGAGGCGCATCAGATCTGCTGCATGAGCAGCACGATAACCCTGCTGCCCCTGACTCTTGCACCACACGTCCCCCTTCCATCTGGTGATGCTGCCGATTGTTCCACCCTCATGTTGAGGTCTCTCTTCTCTGGCCTGAACTTTCCTCTCGTTCACCTGATCTCTCTGCGCCTGTCTTGCTGCTAGGCCGCCTGGTGAATTCATTGTGCATTGTGCAGTTTCTCCATCTCTCTCTACTCCCCCTTCCATCTCTGCCCTCTCCCTCTGTGGTGCTCTCCATCTCCCCTATTTACTCTAACTGCTACACCATCACCTGTCCTACCTCTTTTCCGAAGCCTGGAAGGAAAAAGTTAAAGAAAGATCTCCTGGTCTCCAATACAGGCCTACCCATCACTGATGCCTATGTTAGCACCTCTTCCAGGCAGACTGTCACTGACATCCTCTTTGTCACACCATCTCCAGAGCTTTGGACTCTTCACCCATTCATGGTGGACCCAGATGGGAAGTACTCTTGGCACACTTCCCATCCTCTAGGCGCATCATTAATGTCTACCAGAATTGCACTGTCATGGCCCAGGGCTCTCAGCCCAACCTCCTCCTTCTTGATGGGTGTCTCCATCTCTCATCAACTTCCTCCTTTCTCCTACCACTCCTCCTTTCCTCCTTCTGCCACCCCCCGACACATCTGCCATCACCAACGGGTGTACTGCCTCCCTGTACCCCTCAGAAGACCTTCAAAGGTGGCAACCAACTTCACTTGTCTACTCTCAACTCTCGCTCTGCTGTTGAACATTCCTCTGATATCTGTCACCTCCTTGAAGACCTTGACCTTGAGGTCCTCACTCTCACTGAGGCGTGGTTCACTGCCAGCTCTGTCACTGCTTTTGACACACTCCTCCCTGAGGGCTACAGGATGCACTCTTAACCCAGGCCTAACCGGGCTGGAGGCAGAGTGGCCCTGATCTTCCCAGAAGGAGTCTGCTACTATCGTACCCACTTGGTCCTACTATTCCTTCGAATGCCTCCTCTGCAGGCTTGGTGTCAACTGCTCACTTTGTAATATTATTTGTCTGTACTCTTATGTAACATGGAAGCATAGTGCCCAGATGCCTAAGGGCTTGGCATGCTCTACAAATAAATAAACTAAACTTTGGTCCTCTCACTGACTCTCGCCACCATCTACAGGACCCCTGGTCCGGTCTCCCACTTCCTTTCGGAGTGGTCTCACCTCACCTCTTCTCTCCTGGACTCTACCTCCAAGCTTCTCCTCAGAAACTTCAATATTTGCTTTGAATCTCCTGATGTGGCCACTGGACTCTTCCGTAGCCTCTGTGATTCTTTCCCTCACCATTCTACCCTCCTGTCTGACGATCTCAGCTCGACACACCTTGGATGAAGGATGAGGATCCGCACCTGATATGATTCCGGCCTAGCCGCTCTCAAACACAAGTGCAAAGTTGCTGGCTTCAAGCACATCCAAGATAGACTGGCCTGCTGCCGGCTCCAAAGGCAATACAGACTCTCCATCCATTCAAAGAAAGGGCCAATATCCAAGCCTGCATCTCTGGGGCCACCAACAACACAGCTGAACTTTTCAAAATCTGCAAGGAACTCGCCAATCCTACTACAGTCTCCACTTCTCCTATGCCATGCCAGGCCCTCTGCACTGCACAGGCCTCCCACTTCACAACCTTAACTCAGGACATCCTGTGCACACTCTGCTCCTCTCACTTTTCCCTCACCCACCCTAGGCCTCCATTGACCCCCCTTTCCCCTACCCTCCTCCTTCTCGCCCATAGCACAGGATGAGGTCTCTAAACAAGTCCTCTCTATGAAAGTCTCTTCCACACAGGTGCTCCCCTGCTCCTCCAGCTCCTCCAAAACTATCAAGGACAACATTGCCTCCCTTGCTCCAGCCTTGGATGATTTCTGCAGTCAATCCTTTGCCACTGGCTCCATTCCACTACCCCTCCAGCACTCACTTATGTACCCTCTCCTTATAAAGCCCTCTGCTCACCCTTGCTGCCTTGCTAATTACTACCCTATCTTCATTATCCCTTCCTTGGCAAACTCTTGGAGAAGTTGGTCATCTCCCAACTGATATAGCACACTGAATTTGTTGGTTGTCTCTACGACCACAAGTCTGACTTCAGAGCAGCCAGAGGCATGGAAACTGCTGTCCTGAACACCCATGAAGACTTGCTCTCAAATCTTCATTCCAACTCTCGCTCCGTTCTCGCTCCCTTCTCATCCTTCTCAATCTTTCCTCTGCCTTTGACATGGTCAATCATGCCACCATTAGCACCATTAGCTATTAGCACCATGGTCCATGCCGGTGTCCGCCATGGCGGAATGGGGAATTACCACCCCATTCCAAGGTTGGCGGGGCGGTAATTCCCCATGCCACCATGGCCCTTCCCCATTCCCATTTTTGCCCCACAGGGCTCAATGGGAATGGGGAAGGCGAAAAGTGCGGTGCCACAAATTGCGGCACAGTACTTAGCACCAAGGTCCCTTTGCGGGTCCCTACTTTAACGGCTGGTAAAACCAGCCATTAGGGTCGGGTCCCGCAAGGGGACCTCGTAATTAGGCGCTAATAGGTTAACGGCGCCGCAGCCTTTTACGGTGCCATTAACCCATTAGTGCCTGGGTCGTAATGAGGCCCTATATAAATAAGCAATAAGTACATACATAAAATATGTATTTTGCATTGTGGAAAGTGCAAAACTTTGAGCCATATGAAAAATGTTGGCACAATGTGCAAGACAGACAATTTTGTTCTCTTTTGTCCTCCTCAAATGGAATGCAGCAAAGCTCATGCTTGTAGATTCAAAGAGCCCAGTTAGCTTGACACCAAGCAATACCCGTAGCTAGAGTTAACTCCCTTGTCAATCCGGTGCCATTCAAATATACCTATGTGAAAATACAGTTTTGGGACTGTGTATACAGAAGCATTATGACACATATAAAACATTTAAAGGTAAAGTGCATCGTATTAATAATAGAACCTAGTGTATAGCTTAAAATAATCTTTCGACAAAACAATCACACCTTAACATTAAAAAAACATTTATCAAACACAATTCCAATCACATTACAATGAGGCATATATAATGGACAATAGTTTGTATCTCTGTTACATTTGTGGCATGCCATGTACAAGCTGCTAGTTCGACAGATATGTGTCGTGTGTACTAGGTAATGCCAGATACCTTGGAGCTGCTCCTAGGTGATCATGTCCATCAAATCTTTATTTTGATTAGTAGGAACATGTCCCCAGTCACAATCTCATGTCCTCATTGCTGGTAATAACAGGTAGTAGATAGTCAGAAGACTTGAGTTGCAAGCCAGATTGCCTTTACCCAGTCTGTGTACCAAGAGTTACTTCTATGCTGTTCCAGCTTCCTGATAAGAGAGCTCGACAACCGCTAGTGTAAGGATGGGTACTTGGAAATAGGTGAAATATAGTAGCACGCCAGGGTTTTGACCTGCTGCGTTTTACAAGCATGAGTCAGGTTTCTGGAAATCTGATTAGGTTCGAGGGAACAGCAGCACCACACAGACATATGTTGGTGATGGATTGTAACGCTAACCAGAATTGGTAATAAATAAATCCTCTTTATTTTGGGAAGGCTGTTCGAATTTGGGTATGAGTTTATTGATATTAAAAACACAATATACGCATCTTTCACTGAAAAATGTTTAACCTGAAATAAAGGGGCTAAAGGGAATTTGGTTGAAGATGATAGTGCTGAACCCACCGTATTCGACTGAATGAGTATAGAGTGGGATTCTTTGATGCGATCCCTGCCCAGGTGCACCCACGAAATTATGTGTGGTGTCACTAAAGAAACAAGGTATAATAATAAGCTAATGAACTAGTTAAAAGAATCTGTTTGTGTCCGAGACAGATAATGCCCTGATCCAGAAAATATGTTAAACAACACCCAAACGGTGTGTTAAAAAAAAAGAATTCCTAGTCATGCCAAAGCTTACCACAGTAACGAGATTAAACGTCTCTGTAAGAAAATATATAGTTGTAATTGTATGTATATGTGTGTTAAAATAAGCAATTCTTAAAGCTCTCATTGCTGAGTAAACAGACTCCAGAAAATTAGGATTCACATACCAGATGATTAGCATCTCAATTGCAGTCATACGGAGAATGATAAGGACTTTATCAAGGTGGGCAGTATCCCGATGCTCGCCACGTAAGTCAAAATGAGTCTGTATGACTAAAAACAGAGGAACCAAGGGAGCTAGCTTAATGGTATGTTAACTCGAGGCACTATTGTCTAAAAGCTATTTCAAAACATTATCTGTTATAAACAATCTTACCTAAATTTGGTTAGGTCTTGTCATTCAAAGGAAAATATGAAAGGTCAAATACCATGCGCTGAAATTAACGGGATCAATCCCTGCAAAAAGTAACATGTTTACACTGTAAAATAGCTATTGTAAACGTGCCCTTAAAGCACTAACCCATATTCATAAGCTCCAAAATGTAGAATTATACTCTGTATATTTACCTGCTCAACGTGAAAAATGAGCCACCTTTCACGAACCGCGTACTAGCGTTCACACACCGTCTCCACAGAAATTGAAAGAGTGTTGATGTATCACAAAACGTGCATGTCACGCGTGCGCTCCGGCCCGCATGCGTAGCCTCACACGTTGAAAAAAGTGACATTGTTTGTTTACTTTGCTCCGCGCATGCACACAGACAAAAAATGCTGCACTTATCTTTCCAAAATCACCTCGCTACATTTCAATCACGATTATGCTGCACGCTGACATTCGTTATGAGCCAATGCTACTCAATACTGAAGCAATGTAGTATCAAATATATACCAAATGACTGAGTAATCTCAAACATCAACACATATTACGGGCATGTGTCACCCAGGACGACACTCCCAACACACATCAACGCCCAACAGCAGCCAACATGGTGTACATGTGAACACGACTACGGTTTCAAAATGCACCCTCCAACATTGCATGTACACAGGCCCCTACAAAGCCAGGAATGCAACTGATCAGATGGCGCCACATGCCCAAAGACCAATGCATGCATAATGCAAGCGCCACAATCACTGATGCCCTGCCACTCTCTGTCCCCCACAGGTACGGATGCAGACAGTGATGAAGCACATGGGAGTGCACAATGCATAACAGCAGCCAAAAGGCCTAGGAGGCAAGCTGATGGCACAGGACCATCAACCTCAAATGGACCAAGGATGGGCCAAGCGGGAAGCGGGTGAACAACTGGTGCCAATACAGCCACACAGACAACCACACAGGATGAGCAGACACCTGCCCCTGCACCCCTGGTCACACCATCCACACTGGCTGAGGACACAGCAGGCATGGAGGAAGGCACACAGTCCGCTGCTGCCAGCACAATTGGGCAGATGGCTGCATCGGCAGATCATAGTGTTGATGAGGGAGCTGAGCTGGACAATGAGGGCGATGCAGGACTTGTCCACTCAGAGCCTGTAGTGCACACACCAAGCCCGCAGGCCACACCTCGGCGGGACTCATCCGACCAGGGCAGCCATGGAGAGTGGTCTCCGGCCATACACAGCCCCATGATTCATGCTGTGCCACCACATTACCCACCGACCACAACCCACACTGCCATACGGGACATTGAGGGACGTCTCTCCAGGATGGAGGCCCGGCAGGAGGCGATGCAAGGCTATGTGCAGCAGTACCTTGCTGAAGGGGAGACAACATGCCGTATTATCCAGGACAGCACTGCAGCCGTTATCCAGGCCATTAACTCAAGTGCACAGCAAGTGCGTGATGGCTTCAATGCCTTGGGTCAGATCCTCACCAGGATTGCTGACAGCATGGACCAACGGCAAACCTTGCCCCTGGGATCACAACCATCTGGGTCATCCGCATCATCCACGCCAGGGAGCGCGAGGCAGACCAGCCCCGTGCGCATGTCCCTGCGGAGTTCCCGCTGCTCAGAGATCCAACCCCCACCTCCAAAGGAGGCTCAACAGTAGCAGGGCCACCCTGCAGAATCTCTTTGGGTATACATCCAGACACATGTCGTGCCATAGTTGACTTTAGGTGTTAGGGGGTGGGTGGAGGGTGGTGGTGGGTGTAGTGTGTAGTACTGGGGTGTTTGGGGGAATGGGAGTAAGGTGGGGGAGGTGGAGAGGTGTTGGGGGCGTGGATTGTTGAATCATGTACTTAATTTCTCACGAATACACCAGTTGTGTAACAAACATCACATGAGTGGACATTGCTGATTTTTTGTATGTCAATTTATTGCTTCATGGTGATTCGTGCACATGTGCCCACACACCAAGTGCCCACAGTTCACAACGCATTGCACCCTCTGCATCAAAGTACATCAGAATGATTGGTCTATGACCATTTGGCACACTGCGAAACCCTCATGTGTTTCGCGTCCTGGCCTATGTCCTACTTCTACCCCTTCCTCTCCTTCTACTTCACCAGCTCCACGTCAGGTGGTAAGCGGTATGTTCCGCCGGATGCACATGTTATGCAGCATTGCACATTCCGTGATGATCTTGCCCACCTTCTCATGGCCGTACAGGAGTGCCCCTCCCGACCTGCTGATGCAGCGAAACCGTGCCTTCAAAAGGCCGAACGTCTGCCCAATGACCACACGTGTACATGTATGTGCACGATTGAAGTCCACAGGGGTGAGTAGCCACAGCTTCAGAGGATATTCAGCATCACCTACATGGGAGCAGAAGGAGGTATGTGTGAGCATGAGGCTCAGTTGACAGGTGTGCTCAGCCTGTACATCATTCAAGTTCATATGCACAATCTTGTCATTGGCAGCCACATCCATAGAGGGAGCCTTGTGTGACATACACAACCTAGGGTCCTAGGCTTTTAAACCACCAGGCCACCCAATGTATGTCTTGGCTAGGGGCATTTTGCTGCATGCAAATGTGAGTGCTGTGTGTCGGCGGATGACTTAAGAAACGTCCATTCCCCACAAATCCATCTGTCCCTATGGCCCAGAGGGCATTCCCCTTGCATATCCATGTACCCCCCCAATCCATCTGCCCCCATGGCCCAGAGGGCAGACTCACCCAACAGCCAGCCACTTCGTACAATGTCTCCTTCCATTTAGCGGGGTAGTGGGGAGTTCCGCAGCACCATGGCATCATGCGTGGATCCTGGGTATCTGGCACAGCAATATGTTATTATCTGGCTGGCATCACACACCATCTGCAAATTGATGGAATGGTATAGCTTCCGATTGCGGTACACCACCTCCACAGCATGTGGGACTACCAACTCTACATGGGTATATTCGAGGGCACCAATTACATTGGGCATGCCTGCCAGTGCATGGAATGCTATTTTGGTGGCATTTGCCTCCTGTGGTGTCCTTGGTAAGGATATGTAGGCACTTGCGTGCTTCAGTAGTGCATCCAGCACTTGGTTTAACACAACAGAGAAGCATGATTGCGACATGCCATGCATTTGGCCCACTGTGTGTTGGTAAGTGCCTGTGGCCAGGAAGTGGAGCACAGATGCCACATTCAGCAGAGGGGGGATGGCTGTGCGGATGTTGATCAGGCTGACCAAGTCATCCTGTATTCATTCCACCATGTTGGTGATGGTGTCTCTGTCCAGGCGGTACAGGGTGTGGATCTGTGCTGGGGTTAAGTCAAATGGATTGGCCCTTATACATGGGATTGTTGGCTGTCTGCAGGGAGCGACTGGTGGGATTTGCTGGGCATGTCTCACCCTCCTTCTCCTCCTGCACCTCCTCTGTGTTGCCTGTTGTACTGCCTGCTCAAGGAGTAGCAGTGCAGGCATGTCCTCCAGCCCCAGTATGGCAGGTGCAAGTGGTAGCATTTTGGTTTGGAAAGGGGTGTGGTCTTTGGGTGTGCTCCTTTTGTGCTGACCCTGAATCCATTGCCTCCACCTGTACTGATTGTGTGCACCTGTGGCACTTGGTTACACAGCAGTTTGCAGTTTGGGGGTGGTCCGCGATGCCGGTATTGCCGGCATCATGGTGGCCCTTCTTACCGGCATCTCGATGCCGGTATGTAGTTTGTATGTGCCATTTCGTGTCCACTTCTTTGCTGCGTGCCAGTATTAAGGCCTCCCCATATGCGCGTGTGCCCGCATGCTGGTACGGTGGTGCATGGCCACAGCGGGTCCTTGACGATGTCAGTAGCAATGGCATCTAGGGTCATGATACACCGGCCCGGTAATGGATGCCGGTATTGCCTTACCTGTGCCGTTCTTACCGGAGCGCCAACCTTGTGATGAGGGCCACTGACTTTCCAGAGCTAGTGGGGAGACCAATCGATGTTGACGTTTTCACTTTCATCAGAGACCCAGCCAATATTGCACAGATGGGAATGCTCTTACACAGAATCATATCCAAGTAGAACTTTCTAACCATCAGAGGAGCTATCTGAGGAGATTCTAAGAGCCTTCCGCCGAGGGACAGATCAAGGAAGTGGTGCCAAGAACTCCACGTGTCATATTTGTTGTTATTTTTGTCCCTAATCCGTCATACTGATCAACGTACACTATGTCCTCAGGACTGAAGCAAATACGAGGAGTGGATTGGGAGCCCACTTATTTTGAACATGCACAGTAAAGGGACTTACTAAAATGTTATTTTAGTTCTGATTTTTCCCATAGTCTAGCAAAGGAACTGTATCCTGATAAAAAGAGACAATTTGAAACTCGTGAGAGGGGGGACACTTGTGGAGTACCGGACACTCTTAAAACACAGAAACAATAAACACTGACATTTGTTGAATGATTGAGATGGGGGTCCAGAACAGCAATCTGGTCCTCCCACAAGAAGAGTGGCACCCCCACCTCTCTGGAAGAAAACGCTGTCTTTTGACCTACAGGGGCATAATGTACCTGTGCATCATGTTCATTATTGTTTTACTGTCATTAACGATCAGAACTTCATTCTTTATTGGTGCACAAAGCGTCCCAATTTCAGTGCACCCACCTAATGATTCATGCATAAAACCCACAAAAGCACCCAGACCTTATATAGTCAGTCCAATACCTAGAAGATCTGACGGTGCAGTGAATGAACTTGAAATGGATGTAATTAGCAACAATATACACACATTTGTGGTAACAAACGAAAAGAAAAGCCGGAGACAGGGTCGGCAAGGGATGAATGAAGTAACATCACTGCAACTACACGCACGCAAACACTGAATGTACATGAAACAGGCCTAGTGTCAGTAACTGCAGAACCACAAACCAAAGCAGCAGAGAAGAAGAGACTGCCTGCCATAAGAAACTCCACAGCAGACGCAAGAAAACAAGAATTAAAGCAAACACCAACAGAAGCAGTTATATCAGAAACTCTTAAGAAAACAAGAACCAACACTGAGAAACTCTCTGCACAAACACAATTGATAATAGACTCATTAGTTCCGCACATAGCCCGAGCTAGGGAAATACAAGTGGAACTGAAGAACAAAATCGCAGATACTGTATTGCCGAGCATATACATTCCAACGCAAGGAACAAGTACCAGTTCTACAATACAACCATTCACCGGACCAGTGTCAGGCTGGTTGGCATGAGCATTTGTAACCAGCAGGAGAAGGATGTATGAGGAGAGGGAAAGAGCTACCAGGCTCTTGTCCACTTTAAATGGTGCAGGTGAGGTGGCCTGCACCATGGACCAGGATACCTGAGAATCCTCCAGCAAGAAAAAGCCATAACGATGCATTCAGGGATGCAGTCATAGCCAACTACAGGAAAACATTAAGAATCAAGAGAAGCATGCATGGAGATGACAATGACCTAAATGACTACCTGGACAGCACAGCACATCTGGGAAACAACATTTGGTACCAGCACATGAAAGAAGTTGGAAAACGAAGTTCAGAAGGGGAATGCTTTGTTGCGCACTCCTACCATACAGCATTGGGAAGTCCAAGATATTTGTAGCTGTAGAAATCGATGTCCAGAATGCACACTGTATGTCACATGTAGCAATGTGCAAGACCAGAGGCCAGTTCATGGGTAGTGATTGCTCTCTGAAATGGGCCACTGAAGCAACTGATCCAAATGAAGACGATTATGTCCAGGACATAAAGACAAGAAACAATGGAAAGACGAAACACAGTGTGATCAGATATGAGAAGCCCGGAGTTAAAGGAGCAGAGATCAGAAGAGAAGCAAATCAGAAGCTAAATGTCCAAGGAAAAACTCCAGAAGAAGATTGAAGATGGAAGAATAGAGGCCAAATGCAAATTTGGGGAACAGTGCTTTCACCAAACGGATGGGAGAAAGGAGTAGTGATATGCCGAGCATGGATGGTCTTCGGTTGCTATGAGCCAACCATCAACATAGTGCGAAATGGATGCAAGCCATTGTGGCCAAAACTTGCAAAACTACTCACATGGGTCAAAGACAGAGGAGGACCCTTGCAGAGAGTGCCACTAGAAAGCCCAAAGTTCTGTTTCAGGAATAATGGCACAAGGAAGATGGGAGAAAATCAGAACTGTGGACGAGTTTTCGACGCTCCAGGAATGGTACATTGAACCGCAGTGATTATGGACCATTATTGGGCGTGTGGATCCAAAGCATACATCAGACTGCCAAGAGACTGGTGAGGCATATGCACCATAGTGAACGTCCACATTCCAGCATTGGTAATCCCGAAAAAGTGACCTAAATATTGACAGTTTGCCAAAAGCAGATGCTCACCTGAGGAAGAAGAGATCTGTGGAACTGATAACTCGGATGAAGAGAGATAATTACTTCTCTGCTAAATCAGAAGAAGCTTTTCATGCAATCCCATATGAACACAGGCTGTTCAGGCTCACCTCATTGGTGTTCGCAACAATTTTCATGCCAAGATTCCAAGTTGGAGCAAATACTAAATGGTTACAGATAACCAGATGGGAGTTACTGCAGACCATCAACACGACAATAAAATGATTCAATGCAATAAAGGAAGAGTTAAGAGCCATCCGACTGATAGCTCTCCAGAACAGACATGTGCTTGACATGATCACAGCCATGGATGGAAGAGTTTGTGCAAAAATAGGAGAATCATGTTGAGCATTTATACCTTCTCACAACGAGGAAAATGGAACCTTAACAGAAGCCATAGGTATGCTGACGAAGCTACAGAACCAGATGATCGACGAAACTGACAAAGTTGATGATGATGGCTGGTTTGGATCACTATTCTCTTGGGTCCCACAATGGATGGCAGATATATTCAAGTTTCTAGGAGCCCTGCTAGTGATGATATTACTAGGATTTTGTGTTATCAAGATAATAATCTCGCAATGCCGAAAACTGTGAAGAAAGCCATAGGGATGAAGATCATGATTGATGTCAAGCCAGAATGGAAGCCCAAAGACCTGACTGATGAAGAAAGAAGAGACTTTGTGAAGGCCAGCAGACACGCGCAAGAAGGTATAAAGTTTCTCTATCCCAGGAAGCACAGAAACTATGTGGGAAGATGGGTTTACTGCAGCCCAAATGGACACTGTCAACTGATGACATGGAATAAAGAAGAACATGTAAGGACAGCAGGAAGCCTGAAAGGTGTAATGGAAATTCAAACCATAAAGTATATATCCAGAAGATGAAGAAGGAATGAACCGAGGCGATGGAGTAAAGATAAATATAGAAGAATCGAGTGAATTGCATCCAAAGGAGCAGGTGAAAGTGGTTGATGAATCGCCCAGAGGGGGGAGTATAGAGGAGGTCCCAAATAAAGCCTGTTCTCCCATCGCCCATTTTGAAGTACCAGGAACATTCACACCAAAATATGTGATGTATGATGAGCAAATAAACCAGCAGAGAGCTGCAGTAGGGCTCTGCCCAGTACCCATCAGAAGAGCAACACCTATTGAAGTACCAATAACCAGACAACCGTGGACAGTAAGGTATCCATTGAGAAAACCCTACCAACAAATGAGATGAAATGAAGATTGCCTAAGTACCGTCCCGGAAGAAACCAAAAAGGTCTTAATGGAAGACGAATGGTGACGTCACGAGAGCCTGGATGGACTTACAGATAGAACAAATGACGAACCAAGAACGACACAAGAAGATGGAATGCCATGAGAAAAGAGATTGTGAGCTTAAAGGGATAGGAAGCTATCAAAGTGTAAGAGAGTTAAACTGTAAGCAGGATGAAGATATTTGACCAGCTAACACTTGTAAATATGCTTGAAACCGCAAGAAGCTAAGAAAACAGAGCGGCTTGCTATGCTAAGTAGAAGAATAAGCAAGCGCCATTGTACATAATCTACCTCAAAACGAAGCGCATTATTATAAGTGCGATTCCACTTTACACGAAAAGCAGAATCAACTCAGGTTACTAGAGGCCAAACAAGACAAGAGTCATATTCTAGCAAAATGAGAAGAGACGGCTGAATCAAAACTCAGCAGATGCAACTCATGCCAAGAGAGCCAAGGTCATACCAATAGAAGAAACAAACAGTAGCTGCATCTAATTGAAACTTAATAACAGAATATCTTGTCTCTGAAAGTTGAAGATAAGGAAGCATAGGCAGGTGGCAAGCCGAATAAGAAATAAATACACAAATCGAGAGAAACTAGGAAATTCATGGTGTCTGCATCACGTGACCATCGAGGAGAAGCACGAGTTCACACCTACGCGTGGCATCCGCCCAGGAGAAGATATCGGAACTTTCCCAGACAGAAGATGCAGTTTCAAGGCCAACCACAGTAACATAATTGACACATTGTTGTTGAAGCGATGATTGATTGTAACCTTAATTGGAGGAAGGCTGGGTAGCTGAGGGGGGCACCCTGCACCTGGCTGACCATTCTGCGTGCTGTTAAGTAAAGTGGAAATGTATGCATGGGGTTGGTGCCAAACCAATCACAATGGACCAAATAATCTAGGCTCCTATAGTAGTATAACCAATGGGACGTTGTACATTTAGTGATGTCTACAGTAGTCATTTTGAAGGAAGGGCTTGGATGCCCACCTGACAGTATTTACCTAATCCCCTCACTCGGTTACCATATACAGATATAGCACATATATTAAAGTTATCTTTTCTGAACCAATAGAAATGCTTATTAACTTTTGAGTGTTACACGTCACTTATGACGAATTTTCAGTATAAATGATGTGTTTTTTATGAAGTTCATTGGAGTTGAAGAGGGACGGACTATATCATCACTGCTGATTGCCATGACTCCCAGTTTTTGTACTTGTCATTAAACTGACTCCCTTTGCCAAACCATTGAGTTGTCCTTATTAATTGGTGTTGGAGTAATAAATCTGCACCTCCATACATCTCAAGGTGCAGCTATCTCGGCTCAATGTACTCTCGGAGCAAACCTCAGCTATATGGGCCGGCCGGGGGTCTCTTGAGTAGTAGTACTAAAACATGTATTGACAAACTATAACATTAAAGTTTCAATTGACCCGGGCCTTCTAAAATATAGTCACCGGGCAAAATGCTGTGTGCTGATGCACAATACTTGCATCCAATGAGCCAGCTGATTGGTCTCATGGCCCATCTAATCCCTGCAAGGGCGGGGAGCCTGTAGGCGAATGCCGGTCCCTTTCGAAGCACCCCCATCAAACAGCTTTGACATACCCTGTCGGGCCCTCTCTGGGCCTGGGAGGCCTGAGTGGGCCCCCTGCCTTGACCACAGAACTGGACTACCATTGCCAACAGTCCACTGCACTGGTTAAGCCCACCCATTAGAATGCCTGTTGCCAATCAGTAATAGAGCCCTTGTGTACTACTCGTGTTTCTTGCACAAAGTGCTCCCCATCCATGGATGCACCCTCTGCCACCTTCTGAGCCCCCACCAATACCACAAGTCATCGGGCTCACTTCTCCACATCGCTGCTGTAAGTCACATGTCTCTGAGCTCTTGAGCTCTAATTGTATCTGCCTCTTATTCACCTGTAGTATTATTAATGTGCCATGATTCTCATACCCCATGTCCTATTTGCCTAAGTTTTCCTTAACTCTGCTGATCTTCCCTCACCTGGTGTGCTTACCGTATGTGAATGGATCTTTTGATTCTCTCCACTATACGCTACCTGACTCTTACCTTAATCGGTCTATAGCGATCCTACCTTACTACTGCGGGCTGTGTTAAATATTACCTCCTGTTGCCCATGTTGAATTGTTGCAGTCCCTGCCTTTGGATCTCAAATTGGGGTATTTTAAAATCCTGTTGACCTGTTAAAATGCGTACAATTTTCATGTATGATTGATTTTCAAATCTGGATGCATTTAATTATCTGTTGGCTGTGCTGAATTGTTGTATGTTCCCTGCCTTTGGAACTCAAATCTGGGTTAAAATCTGCTGCCCCTGTTGTATTTCGCTGGTGTTATCCCATATTTGTTTCATGCTATCTAGCTGTTCTCTCCTCGGGGCTGTTCCCTGGCACACCTTGCCTCGTAGAGTTAGGCTTTGCACATGGCCTACAGCACGTGGCCCCGACAATCAGCACAGGTGGTGACGTGGCTTGCGTAACCCTGCCAACGTAACTCCATCTGTTAGGCGGTCTGATTCCTGGGTTGAACATTGCCCAACCTGTTTGCAGTTCAATAAGGCATAGTATGACCAGATTTGTGTCTCTTTTGCCAATGTCTCAAGCCATGAGAGCAAACTCCAGCTCTTCACTCACATGCACACTGAGTGACAAGTAGTGGGTGCTCCCGAACACACCCCATATTTTGCATTTTAACCTCATGTACATCCCAAATATGATGTCATATTTAAAGTTCTTTCTCAGGATGTAGGAAGAATCTAAGGATTGTGGACCTTCATGAGCATTGTGCTACACATAGAGGGTGTGGTTAAATCTTCTATCATCCTCAGGGTCCTGTGACAGGTAATATCGCAGACACATGGTGGAGGGTGCAGGAATTCATAGCCCTTCTATGTCACGAGCCCTTGCAAGGAACAGACAACTATTGGCTCTTCACAATAATTCCACTCACAACTACTAGCCTAGATTAGAATGAATATAAAAGGACAGTTTGTGCACTGCCATCCTATCCCTGCTGCTGTGGTCATGAATCTTATACACAACTATTGACAAAATGGAGTGCAGGGGACAAAGAAGTTGGGTGAAGGCAAGCGCTCCAACCCTGGTATTGTTTCCACCTGAATCCAAATTCATGGACTGAGTTTAACTCTTCAGTCCACTTTTTAGAGGCTGATTAGTCAATTTGTGGCGGTGTGATGGGTGGATAGTTGCAACTCCTGAGGACACCACAACAGATCTAGCAACATTATGAATGGGCATGGAGACATGCCCAATATTGCTGCTCGTAAGAGATAGGACATTTGCCCATCCACTCAAAATCATTATTAGCTTGTTTAAGTTTTTCAGAGCCATACAAAGAGCGTTAGAGGAGAGCAGGATTTGGTAAACTTCGGGAAATGGGTTCCAGTGAGAATGAGGTACATGTTAACAGCCGCCAGAAAGAAGGTGACAACAGTGCCAGCGGAGGGATGCTACACAGCAACCCAGGAGAAACACAAATGACAGAAAGGAAAATGAGCCATATATACATCAGGCTCTACAGGAGGGAGAAGATTGTGTTACACATTTTCTGGGAGCTTTGGTTTACATTCTTGCAGGATCTAGAAAAGAGGGAAGCGATAAAAAGAGCATAACCTTTCCATGGCACAAACCCAATAGTGTTACTCCTGTTTAATGGGTAATAGTAAAGGCAGCCTGACAAGCACGACCTAAAGGAGGAAATAGTTGCCAGTAACAGCACCTGTAATACCCTGCGGGGGGCAATACTTCTACTGACCAAGTATCCACTATGGCATGGTGGAGTAGGAAGTTCTTGCTGACAGGTATTTGTGTTACAAAGAACACAAGGAAAGTGATCCATGGTTCAGGGGGGAATACATTCTGGTCCAAGAAAAATCTCCCAAGAGCATGAAGCATGCTGGGTGACATATTACCAGATTTGTGGGTGCAGCACAAACTATGTCGGTATTCTCTCCTTGAGACTACAATTGCATCAAAGAGGTGAGCTAAGCTCTATATGCCATATGTACGTGTTCAGTCCTCAATCTGACATACCCCACTTTTCCAGCTATAAGTGAATTTCCCTAGATATGTCAGGATTATTTTTAATCCTGTAACCTAAAGGAGCCAAGGTCATTGGAGGCAACCTGGAATAAGAAAGGACTAAACATTGTCACAGAAACGCCAGGAGACCTAGGAGAACTGCAGCATTTAATTTAGTTCAATCACTGTCATGGTTACAGAAGCAAGCCAGTTACTCCAGTGCTGTCTAACTCCAACTCTCGTGAGTGGAAATCCTGATGCCACCATTAATATTCATAAGGAAAAATGTGCATATATTAATGAGGGGTATCCTGGAAATCCAACATGTTTCTGGTCCCTGACGCCCTGAGTTAGGCCATCCCGTTAAAAAAAAAATAGGCATCATTTCAACCTCAAGCTTGAGTTATCAATTACCAATAAAGTTGATGAACTATGGTACTAGTGTCTCTGGCTTTCTGTTGGACACCCTAATTCACCCCCTAATGCGGACTTGCTAAGGCAGCACACCAAGGTTGGTTTAACTTGAAACCAATTAGAAAAGTGGGGGGAGATCCAGAGACCTGGGGACCTAGAGAATGAGGAGTTCCAAACCTGCTGAGGGCTGCTTTTATGACCAGAGCATATGTAGGCATGGACTTTTAGCTCCGCCCCTTTACCCACATTAGGCCCATCTCTAGAACTAGTAAGTGTGCCTTTTGTCCATAAAGCAAGGTTTATTGTACAAATGGCAGGGAGGGGGCTCAGATGAAATCTAACAGTCACACTAACCCAGGTCCCTGGGAACCACACAAAGAACACATATTATATACAGTTTGCAAAAGTTAATACACACCCCCAGATACTGTCACAAAGACATCCCCCAAACATGATTGGTTGCCCTCTACAAGAAATCTAAAACCCACACAGTTCATTGGACACAGACATTAATATACAATCCGCTAAAAACAGATAACTACAAGGTTTACATTTTCAACACATCTTTTCCCAAATACCTCTCCATATTTGGTGGCAGCCCCTCCTCTTAATTACACAATAACAGAATTCATTTTAATGACACACACAGACCTGCCGTAAAAACACCTAAGCACTTGAAGATGAGAGAAAGACACGTAGACTATTTGCGTTTGCTAGCCGCATTGCCCAAACCTGTCCGGTGTCTGATTTTTATGACTACTAACCTTTCCTATTCACATGAGTTCCGCCACTCTCTGACAACACAATCGCTCTCCTGAAATGTATTACTACTGATCTCGGCAAGTGACCCGGGAGAAGCCACCTGTTCCAAATACCCTGCGAGTTTCCCCGCGAGTTTCACAAATGCCTATCCCTTACAACAATGAGCTCTCCTGTTTACCGGAGATCATATCTTCCCTTCACCCTCCAGCACTTGAGCCATCTGCAAACTGACTGCAACCACCCGTTGACCAACTTACGAAACCTGTTCCCTGACTGCTGACAGGCCTTTGCCATGATTGCGAAAACACCCTTCTAATTAATCCACAATATGGAGACCCATGATACACAGAGCAACTACACCTCATATATTTCATATAATGCGTGCGTTTTATACCTATTATGATCTCCTCTAATTTCCGCCATTCATACATATCGATCGGCTGCTTCACCTGAGTGGTGAGGGGCCCTCCGTGTGACAATGTTTCATTGATATGTTTCTGAACGCATGGAAATCGTCAAATGTATCGCCTCTACATAAAATAACACAAAATAACCTAAATGTAACACTTATCCCATTTACCGTAAATATTGCAATATTTGTAGCAATTTGCAAAAGTGACAGAAATCACGATGATGACATGTCCACCCCCCAGTCAGTGGAATGGCGCGCAGAGTTCAAACTTTTCCAATTTCCCAACACATTGCAGTGTCCAGACCAAGACAAACTTTGAAAGTTTAAGGGCCTCATTACATGGAAGGCGGTAATGGTTAACGGCCACCGTTAATGGTAACGGTGGCCGTTAACCATTACCGCCTTACTACGAGGTCCCTTGGCGGGTTGGTGTTTTAACGCCTGCTTTTTGCAGGCGTTAATAACCAACCCGCTAAGGGACCTCGGAGCTAATTACGGCACCGCAAAATTGCGGTGCCGTAATTAGCGCCTTCCCCATTCCCATAGAGCCCTATGGGGCAAAAATGGGAATGGGGAAGGGCAATGGCGGAAGGGGGATTTACCGCCCCACCAACCTTGGAATGGGGCGGTAAATCCCCTTTCCGCCACGGCGGTGCCGGTAATTTAGCGGCATGGTCCAGGGTGCTAATAGCACCCTGGACCACCGCCTTCCGTGTAATGAGGCCCTAAGTCTGCTGTGGGTGGTTTGTCATTCACTAGCATAATACAGACGCAGAGAGAAAGCTGTGAATCTACTGAGGGCTACAGCTCAGACAAAGATAAGACCCTGAGATGGGGGAAGAGCTTAAACCCTACCAATGGCTATATATGAGAAGCAGGCTGAAATCAGACCCAGAGGAGGAGAAGGTGTTGCATTCTGTTTGAAAGCTATAGCTCGGAAACTGACAGGGTAGATTCAAAATAAAGAGAGCAGAAAACCCGAGCAGGGTTATAGCCCAGTCCCTTTGCTAGGATTACGCTGATAAGGGCAACCAAAGGCTGGCCACAGCCTGACAAAATCTCCAAGCAAGGGGTAAGACATGCTAATTGGTAGGATTGCCTAAAAGGTATTATTGGTAGCCCAGCAGTGTTACCTCCTTCTAGCGGGTGATACGTCTATGCCTAAATAAATGAAATAAACATGGGGGCAATACATATTTGCTGGTAGGAGTGTATAACAGTTGCTTTGTTTCCTCCACTGGAACAGAAGGGGAATCCATTGCCAGGGTGAGAATATCCGATCCAGACCCGTACCCTAAAGCAAGGGGGGTATTTTCTGGTGAGCACATCGAGCAGGAAACTGGGTGCTGCATTCCCCAGACTAAGCTTAAACTTGCAAGTGAACTGGGCACTATAACCCTCAGACTGGTAGTACGATTATAGTGACGGGACGATTAATCTCTTAGGCAGTCCCTTGCACCATTTTCGAAAATCCTGTTTATAGGCTACAGCCAAGGCCCGCATCAGATGCTATATCAGGAGTCTGGCTCGGATATTCTTTTATAAAAAAAAATACTAACTCGTCGTTTGAATAGTCATCCCTAACCGTTCTCGATCCCCTTCCCTCAGTGTCTGTCCCATGAAGCATTACCCTTTCTTCTCTGACCACTGCTGCTTCTAATTCTAAAGGGATAACTTGCCCGTCCTCATCATCCATGGTAAGTTTTGGCCTGAACAAAAATGTACCAGGTATTTATTTATTTTTGCATTTTATATAGCGCTTCGAACCCTCAGGCATCTGAGCGCTGCTTATTTCCCGTGGTGTGTGGTGCTCATTTATCGACCTCGGAAGGATGAAAGGCTGAGTTTGGCCCTGCCGGGATTTGAACCTGTGATGGCAGGCTCTGCACGGATGTCAAAGCGAGCGCTCTACTTGCTGTGCTATCTGACCGGCTTCTAAATAACTTACCTACTAACTTTAGGAAACCATGGTAGTAAAACAGCCAGTCCATAAAAAATACTGTGTAAAGGAGCAAAAAAACACCACTGGCTACCCAACTTCCCTACACACTATCAGAAGAGTGGTTATTCCTATAAGTCATTCTTATTTTCACTTAGCTGCATTGATCACATACACGTAGGTATCAAAAAACAATTTTAAAACAATAATATGTCAGCGTTGTCTCAGGGTACTTCATCTTAACTTTTGTCATAGCACGTCCTGTCATGCTTACCTAAAGTCGCTTTGGTACTAACATCACAGTTGCTAGAATAGATATCATGAGAGAACCATCTATCCAAAAGTCAACAAGTTGTCATTAGTATATCACTGTGAAATGTATAAGGTTGATGTTATGATTGAGATTCTGAAGTACCCTGAGACAACGCTGACATATTATTGTTTTTTTGTCTTGTATTTTAGCCAGACCATTGATTTATTTGGCCTACAGATGGTCGTTTTAACGATTTGGACATGAATTAAAAAGTTTTTTTTTATACCTACATGTATGTGATCAATGCAGCTAAGTGAAAATAAGAATGACTTATAGGAATAACCACTCTTCTGATAGTGTGTACGGAAGTTGGGTAGCCAGTGGTATTTCTTTGCACCTTTACACAGTTCTTTCCTCGTACACCCTGGCCCCCGAAAAAAAGAGGAAAACGTTTTGCTCAAACTGTTAACGCCATAAAAAAAATACTTCCTCATCTAGAGGGATTCTTCGGAAGGCTTTCTTACCCGTAAAAGCCAATATAAGCCCCCTCACATTTACATGATGTATTCCCGGGGTAGAGCTGAACCAAAATTTCAGGGTGGGAGGTCAGGCAACAGTTCCAATCTAATACTAGACAAGCAACAAACAGTTAAGCTGCAATCCTTTTTTTTTTTTTTTTTTTTTTTTTTCCCACAAAAAGTTTAATTTTTTAATTTTTATAGCAAAATAGATAGTATTAGTGGTGATAGAACACTCAAGGTGTATTCAAGACACAACAATACAATGTGAGTATGATCCAGTATAGGCAACTGGATCTCAATGTGATGGTACAAAAAAGTGCTGTTTCGAGTAGATCACAGACATTTATGCAGTCACAGAAATAAAACATAAAACCACATTAGTGGACATGTATATAAAAGACACAAAAAAATCAATGTTTCAAAAAATGCATTGTCTTAATGGTCATATCGTCGACACAATAGTGTTTCGGCCTAGAAAAGAGCTGTGTAGTATAGCTAAGTAAGCAGGCCTTCATCAGGACTTGTAGAAACCTGAAAGGTAATCCTGGAGTGTCTATCTGGGGGAAAAAACAAATGGGGAATTGTCAGTGGAACTATGACCTCTAATAAAATGAATGATTCAAAAAAGCTCTCACAAGATGCTGAAGAGAACTCCTTAAACTAGGAGCCTAAAATCTTACCAGAGATTTGTCCAATGCTATGGTGCAAAAGAATATCCATCATCAGTCAAGATATCTGGGGTGCACTAAATGCGTCATGGAGGAACAGGGATTGGACCTGTAACGACATGTGCATAGTGCTGTAAAAATACAGTACAGAATAATAGGCCTTATAAATGCTAAATGCCCGATGTAAACAGCCAAATATGGAGAGTCTTACCTCAACAGGTAAGTGATGCTCAGCCAGACAAAGTGGAAGCGGTAACTATAGAACGTGATTTCTCCGCCAAATATATTAGGATATAGCTCAACTGTGTGGGGAAAACACAAAAATAATAGAAAAAACTATATATAAAGATGGTGTCCTATATAGTATAAACATATACAGATTATGAAGCACTAAGCAGTAACAAAGTTTGTTTGAGAAGGGCCCAAACGTCACGTTATAGACTGAACAGCATACTTGATTACTTACAATTGTATGCGCAATTTTGCGGCCGAGCAGAAAGGCAAGGAGTCTCAAAACGCGAGCGTCGTCACAATGAAAGGGTGTCCCGGGGACTCGCGAGCAGAAAAACAAAGCGTCTCAGTACGCGAGCATAGCCTTTCCCAGGAAGTCGTGAAAAAAATATACTAGTGAGACAATCCGATTGGTTAGACATGGCGCTGTGTCAATCACAAGAGGACCAATAAGAGACAAGGTAGAACCGTGACTGAAAGTTGGAGGAACCTTAAACGGTGAGTCACCACCCACGTGATAGAGCGCAAGCCGCCACGCCAGAGAAGGGCACGTGTAGATGAAAAGTTACGGGAGCGAATTCAACGTTCAGAGCGCATGCTGATGCTGTGTTGATGAGTGTCACTAATGGTTTATGTGTGGAAACAGGCACTCAAACATAATAATACACAAAGGTGAAGCATAGAGTAAAACAATGAAACACATGGCAACAATATTGCGGTACAACAGTGTTGTTTGAAAATGAGCACACGAAAAGCACTATTGACGTTTGTTTGTAAACACGGTGCTTATTTCAAAAGGTACATTGTTGCTTTTGTAGGACCGTACATCAAAACTAATGCCGAACAATAACGCAGTATAGCTAATATAGATTTGATAATGCTGTCACTGAATCTGATCAGAGTGCCCCACATGACACCCTAATTACAGCACTACAGTCATGCGTATATTGCATGCATAATTGAAAAAAAGTTGGAATATAAAACAACATCCTGTGATGGCCCAAGCTTGCATGCAGCATTATAATGGTACAAATGCACAAAATTATAAGTTAACTAGACAAAAAGTCTAAATGCTCAAAAATGAGCCAGTGGCTAAAGAACAAGAATTCTCGTAAATCGAACAAATCAAGAGAGCTGGGGTGATCAAAAGGGAGTGGACAAAACAGGCCAGGGATTCATTGGCTGTAGAAATGTTTCCATTCCACCGAAATATTCAACCCTGATCTGACAGTGTCAAGTTGATGGACTAGTAGTTGTTCCAATCTAGTCAAAGCTCCATCTCTGTCACCGCCTCTTTTTTGTGGAATAAGTTGCTGGACAATAGTCCAGGATAAATCATCGTTAGTGTGTCCTAGTCGGCTAAAATGGTCAACAAGAGGTTTGTCCTGAATCTTATTCTTGATGCATGATCTATGCTCTGAGATCCGTTGTTTCACAGGTCTAGTGGTTTTGCCTATGTATAACAGGTGGCATGGGCATAATATTGCGTAGATCACGAACTTGCTGTTGCAGTTGGTATGTGTTTGTAGGGTATGATGATAGCCCTTATAATCAAACGTTTTAGTGGGGCTCGTGTAGCGACATGCTATACAGGTGCCACACCGAAAGTGACCAACAACCTTCGGAAGGTCCCACAACGTGTTTGATGTCTTTGTTTCCTCAATGTAGGTATGGACCAAGGAATCCCTTAGGTTCCTGTTCTTCTTGAAAGCGAAAATGGGCTTTTTCTCCAGGGTGCCTTTGTTCTTGATCAAATGCCAATGTTTATTGATGGTTTGTTTGATGAGGTTGCTTAAAGGACTATAGGTAGTGACGCAAACCAATCTATTCATTTCAGTTTTGTCCTTAGGGGAAAGACATATGGTTCTGTCGGTGTTCAAAGCCCTTTTTCTTGCTTGTTTAACAGATTTATTTGGATAACCTCTTTCCTTCAGTCGTAGTTGTAATCCATCGGCATGTTGTTCATACTTTTCTTTGCTGGAACAATTCCGCCTAATTCTCAGAAACTGGCCATAGGGGAGATTATATCTCAGGCCCTGGGGATGGTAACTAGAGAAATGCAACAAAGTGTTGCGGTCAGTTGGTTTCCTGTAAAGTTCAGTTTCAAGAATATTACCTGATCTGTAAATATGCAGATCTAGGAAATCTACCTCCTGGTAGCTCCACTCAATAGTGAAACGGATGTAGTCATTGCATTGATTTAACCATAGATGGAACGAATTCAGCTCACTTTCTGTGCCCGTCCAAATAAGTAGGACGTCATCAATGTATCGTCGCCACAGAAGAATCTGTGACTTGTGAGGGTTATGATCATGATATATGTAATCTGTCTCGTATTGTGCCATGTACAAATTAGCGACATCCGGAGCAAAAGTGGCCCCCATACTGACGCCTTTAATTTGTTGGTATAGTTGTTCCTTGAATAGGAAGAAGTTCTCTGACATAGCCAAACGTACACATTCCAGGATGAAATCTGTGGGTGTGGAAATAACATCGGTCCTTTTATTCAGGCAGACCTTAAGGGCCTCTAGCCCCTCTGTTTGTGGAATGGAAGTATACAAAGCTTCTACGTCCAGAGTGGCCAGTATACAATGCTGTGGTAATTCAAGATCTTGTAGTATCCGTATTACATTTGTGGAGTCCTTAATGTAGGATGGCATCTTGCCTACAAAGGGTTTCAGGAAAAAATCTGTATAAAGGGACAAAGGTTCCAATAACGAATCACATGCAGAAACAATAGGTCTTCCTGGTGGTTGCCTAGGATTCTTATGGATCTTTGGCAGAACATAGAACGCTGGAATCCTTGGGTGTATTTTATTAAGAAACTGACGTTCTCCCTCGCAGATCCAACCTTCCTGCTCCGCGTGTTTCGTAAGGTTGATGATCTCTTCTTGGAGTCTAGTGGTGGGATCCCTTCTTAGGGGTTTATATGAAGTAGTATCTGCGAGCAGACGCCGACATTCATTGTTGTAGTCTGTTGTTTCCATAATGACGATCCCTCCTCCTTTGTCAGCAGGTTTTAGCGTGATAGATGGATCTTTTTTAAGGTCTGCTAGGGATTTTCTTTCATCTTGGGATAAATTGTCCTGATAATAGTTCTTTTTAGACAAACCTTCTTTTAGACTTTTGGAAACCAAGTTCTCGAAAGTTTCAAATTCAGCTGGTATGGCGTGTGGTGGAGGCATAAAAATTGATTTGGGTTTGAGCCCGGTGGTGTTCTTGGGTTTTTCGTTAATCTCAGATACAGTCTCTTGATGATCTGGTAGATATATTTCAAAAAAATATTTCAGTCGGAGGTTACGAAAAAATCTCTTAAGCTCCATTTCAGCTTGGAAAGGATTAGCTCGTGATGAGGGGACGAACGACAAGCCTTTTTCCAAAAGAGTTTCTTCCGATGGAGTAAGTATTCGTAAAGATAAGTTGAAAATGGGAATCTGTTGTCTCATGGTTGATTTGAGTACCACTGTCGGGTTCTCATATACTGTCCTTGTTGGTAGGGTCGTCTCTTGGGGCGGCCCCGTTGTCCCCCCCGGGGAAAAAAAGGTGGTTGTTGTGGAGGGTTGCTAGTTGAATTACTGCTCGAGGGACTCGGATCACTCCCACTAGAGGAGGCTGAACTGCCAGAGAAATTGACAAACTTGTTTCGTCTGTACAGATTACTCTGTTGTTGTTGTTGTAGATCCGTATAATAGGTTTCCCGTAAATAAGGGTAGGTCTTTTCTTCGGCGTAGCCGCTCAAATCCTTTCTGAGTTTTTGAATCTTTTTGTCAATAGTGATCTGTTTAAATTTTGCAATTTCCTCTTCTAATTTTTCTAATTTTTGCTTTGCATCTTGTATTGCTGCATTTTCTGTGAATGTTTTCTCTAATTCGAGTAACTCATCACCTTGTTTTTTACATTCCTCTTGGGCGGTATCAATAATTAAAATGATCCAATCCCTACTGCATTTATTTCCCACACCACTAAAGTTCTTTTTGAACTTCGGGTTGTCGATGAATACTCTAGGTATGTTTTTTACCTGTAGACCATCAGGAATGATCCCAGATCTGAGGTACTCAAGCATGAAGGTACCATGCATCTCTGTCCGTATTAGCTTTTTCTTTCGTTGGTTAATGCCGTCGTATTCATCTTTGTTGGATCCTTGTGCAAGAACTCCTTCTTGTGATCCAAAGGCTGGTGAGACGCCTAGTAATTTTTGAAAATATTCGTCAGTATATGATACGACATTAACTCTGTCCATGGTTAATTTTAATTAGAACTATGACCAAATTTTTCTAATGTGGTCACAATTGTCTCGTTGAAGAAAAGCCCAACAGCCAAGGGCTGTACTTAGACTAAATTGTATAAAGGGCGCCTGGCAGAGCCCTGAAAAACCCAGGTGGGAATGCTTAAATAAACTGAACCAAAATTTCAGGGTGGGAGGTCAGGCAACAGTTCCAATCTAATACTAGACAAGCAACAAACAGTTAAGCTGCAATCCTTTTTTTTTTTTTTTTTTTTTTTTTTTTTTCCCACAATTTTGATCACCCCAGCTCTCTTGATTTGTTCGATTTACGAGAATTCTTGTTCTTTAGCCACTGGCTCATTTTTGAGCATTTAGACTTTTTGTCTAGTTAACTTATAATTTTGTGCATTTGGACCATTATAATGCTGCATGCAAGCTTGGGCCATCACAGGATGTTGTTTTATATTCCAACTTTTTTTCAATTATGCATGCAATATACGCATGACTGTAGTGCTGTAATTAGGGTGTCATTTGGGGCACTCTGATCAGATTCAGTGACAGCATTATCAAATCTATATTAGCTATACTGCCTTATTGTTCGGCATTAGTTTTGATGTACGGTCCTACAAAAGCAACAATGTACCTTTTGAAATAAGCACCGTGTTTACAAACAAACGTCAATAGTGCTTTTCGTGTGCTCATTTTCAAACAACACTGTTGTACCGCAATATTGTTGCCATGTGTTTCATTGTTTTACTCTATGCTTCACCTTTGTGTATTATTATGTTTGAGTGCCTGTTTCCACACATAAACCATTAGTGACACTCATCAACACAGCATCAGCATGCGCTCTGAACGTTGAATTCGCTCCCGTAACTTTTCATCTACACGTGCCCTTCTCTGGCATGGCGGCTTGCGCTCTATCACGTGGGTGGTGACTCACCGTTTGAGGTTCCTCCAACTTTCAGTCACGGTTCTACCTTGTCTCTTATTGGTCCTCTTGTGATTGACACAGCGCCATGTCTAACCAATCGGATTGTCTCACTAGTATATTTTTTTCACGACTTCCTGGGAAAGGCTATGCTCGCGTACTGAGACGCTTTGTTTTTCTGCTCGCGAGTCCCCGGGACACCCTTTCATTGTGACGACGCTCGCGTTTTGAGACTCCTTGCCTTTCTGCTCGGCCGCAAAATTGCGCATACAATTGTAAGTAATCAAGTATGCTGTTCAGTCTATAACGTGACGTTTGGGCCCTTCTCAAACAAACTTTGTTACTGCTTAGTGCTTCATAATCTGTATATGTTTATACTATATAGGACACCATCTTTATATATAGTTTTTTCTATTATTTTTGTGTTTTCCCCACACAGTTGAGCTATATCCTAATATATTTGGCGGAGAAATCACGTTCTATAGTTACCGCTTCCACTTTGTCTGGCTGAGCATCACTTACCTGTTGAGGTAAGACTCTCCATATTTGGCTGTTTACATCGGGCATTTAGCATTTATAAGGCCTATTATTCTGTACTGTATTTTTACAGCACTATGCACATGTCGTTACAGGTCCAATCCCTGTTCCTCCATGACGCATTTAGTGCACCCCAGATATCTTGACTGATGATGGATATTCTTTTGCACCATAGCATTGGACAAATCTCTGGTAAGATTTTAGGCTCCTAGTTTAAGGAGTTCTCTTCAGCATCTTGTGAGAGCTTTTTTGAATCATTCATTTTATTAGAGGTCATAGTTCCACTGACAATTCCCCATTTGTTTTTTTCCCCAGATAGACACTCCAGGATTACCTTTCAGGTTTCTACAAGTCCTGATGAAGGCCTGCTTACTTAGCTATACTACACAGCTCTTTTCTAGGCCGAAACACTATTGTGTCGACGATATGACCATTAAGACAATGCATTTTTTGAAACATTGATTTTTTTGTGTCTTTTATATACATGTCCACTAATGTGGTTTTATGTTTTATTTCTGTGACTGCATAAATGTCTGTGATCTACTCGAAACAGCACTTTTTTGTACCATCACATTGAGATCCAGTTGCCTATACTGGATCATACTCACATTGTATTGTTGTGTCTTGAATACACCTTGAGTGTTCTATCACCACTAATACTATCTATTTTGCTATAAAAATTAAAAAATTAAACTTTTTGTGGGAAAAAAAAAAAAAAAAAAGGATTGCAGCTTAACTGTTTGTTGCTTGTCTAGTATTAGATTGGAACTGTTGCCTGACCTCCCACCCTGAAATTTTGGTTCAGTTTATTTAAGCATTCCCACCTGGGTTTTTCAGGGCTCTGCCAGGCGCCCTTTATACAATTTAGTTCCCGGGGTAGAGCACACAATACCTTTGTCAGTAAAATATATTGTCAAGTTAAGTTTTGTCATTAAGTCACACCGTAGTATATTTACCAACATTGATTTATTTATTGTGCATTTATTAGGCCCTTATACAACAAGTAAATTCTGTTTCAAAGCGCCCACAGGGCAACAGGCATGGAACATGGGCAAGGAATCCATGAATCCCAATGTCTCGGGAGGATAGCTCAGAAGCAACGGGCTCGCCTTGGAAACAAGACGACATCGAGAAACACAGGTTTGATCCCTGGGTCCGCGGTTAGAATCCTCTGGGTATTAAGCACGTTATAAATAACCCATCACATCATATCACATATCACATTACACTGGAGGATAAAAACGAACCTACTAAGCCTTGGGAGCATTCACAGCTTGTATTTGCAGAGAGAGGAAAGGGGAAGAGAAAGAGGGGCATAAGTGCTGGAGTGCCCGTGCTCATGAGTGAGCAGCAGGTGTAAGTGCCCAGTGTAGGAAGTGCTAGGTAACTTTCAGCTGTAATATATAAATGGGCGATTGCTGGCCTACAGTGGCAAAGGCCAGAAAGTGCCAAGGCAAGTGCTGTGTGTGGGCAGAGGCTGAAGGCGGTTCGGTGTGGGAGGCCCAGGCCCCGTCGGACACATAAGGGCCCTATTAACCAATCACAGCGACTGTAAGATTAGTAGACAAGGGAAGGATGAGGTGAAATTGAAAGTCTTGAGGAGCTTCCAGAATTTGCGGAGGTTCGGCTCAAGATGGAGGGGAAGGGGGAGGTTGATCCATAAAAGGGAGCCAGTTGAGGAAAGAGATCGGCCTCCAGCACTCTATTTAGTGAAATGCTTGACACACAGAGAGTTGGTACCAGTGGAGTTTAGAGATCTAGAGGGAGAGTATTTCAGAATAGAACAAGTTACAGATAGCGTGGTCCCCAGCCCCAGACAGCCTTATGGATGTGTGGACTATAGAGCTCTTAATGCAGTCACAAAGACTGATGCCCACCCTTTACCAAGGACAGATGAACTGGTGGATAGTCTTGCTTCAGCCAAGTACCTCAGTACATTTGATCTCACTTCAGGTTATTGGCAAATAGCACTGACAGACCATGCCAAGGAGAAAACTGCATTCTCCACCCCAGCAGGCCTCTACCAGTTTAAGGTAATGCCTTTTGGACTAAAGCATGCACCTGCTACATTCCAAAGGACGGTTAATCAAGTTCTGAATGGGATGGAGGACGTCTGCATGGCATACTTGGATGACATTGCAGTGTTCAGCCCTACTTGGAAAGAACATGTTGACCACTTAGGATATGTTTTGCAGGCTCTTGAGCAGGCCCATCTGACCATAAAGGCAAGCAAATGTCAAATTGGTTAGAGTAAAGTGGTCTACCTTGGACATGAGGTAGGAGGAGGTGGAATCAGGCCATTGTCTAGCAAAGTACAAGCTGTACAAAACTGGGCCACCCCTACTACTCAAACCCAAGTGAGAGCCTTCCAGGGCCTCACTGGTTACTATAGGACCGTAGCTTCTCCCTTGTATGTAATCTCCTCTCCCAAATTCCCTAAAAAGGTCGGGTGGAATGAGGAGTGCAATCAAGCATTTGAAGGCCTAAAGAAAGCCCTTTGTCAAGCTCCAGTCCTAAGAACTCCTGACTATAACCAAACCTTCATTGTGCAAACTGATGCTTCAAATACAGGTATAGGTGCAGTCTTTAGTCAACTAGATAAGAAAGGTAGGGAGCACCCCATTTGCTTCATCAGCAGGAAGCTGAAGGAACCAGACACAAGGTGGGCAACCATTGAGCGTGAGTGCTTTGCCATTGTGTGGTCACTGAAGAGGTTTAGACCATACTTGTATGGATCTACTTTTGTTCAGACTGACCACCAACCCTTGAGATGGTTGATGCAAATGAAAGGGGAAACTCCAAAATTACTGAGATGGTTAATCAGCTTGCAAGGTTTTGATTTTACCATTGAACACAGGTCAGGGCATCACCACCAAAATGCTGATGGTCTCTCCAGGATGTTTGACCAACTGGAGTAAGGAGATTCATCCAGGAGTGGATTAAATCCTCTTGTGCCTTAGTGGGGGGGGGGGGGCGAGTGTTAGGGAGAATTCTCAAAATGTGCTAATTTCCCTTACCTTTTTAGACCCCCAACAACCTTGCTGGATTTCTAGGATTTGATTTTTTACCTGGGAAGAGTATGAGCCTTTTTTCCCACTCTTCCATGTATTTTGTGTGTGTTTTACTTTTGTGTTCTTTGGTTATGGAGTTTTAAAACAACTCCATAGGCATCATATGTTTCTGTGCGTCACACAGCACCTTCAGTACAGTGGCACAGGGGTGTCTTTCAGACTCCCCAAGGTTTGAATACCTTCTCTGGGACTGCCTACCATCTCCCAGAGCATGTAAAGTTAAATTGGGCTTTACTAGTCTTTTTAAATGTACTGACCCAGCACACACTATCTTCCTATAGAGTGCTGGAGGGGTTGCCTAGCTTCCCCTGAGTCAAAACACTCATGTAATAGTCAAATGTTACCTTTTCCTACTTTAAATGGCTGGTGGCAGTGGTTTAGATCAACTTCCATGATTTTTCCGACCGCTAACAACGGTAGCTAAAATTGGGTCAGCCATGTTTTTCAATATGGCACCCAAGACCTATCTGTAAAAACACACTACGGTCATCTTTTTTCAACATTTCTTTTAGGAAAAGTCCTTCTTGTGTTTGTCTCTGCGCGCCAAACCAGGTTTGGTCCCTTTGTTCATTGGCCTTTGGCGGGCTTCAGTGCTGAAGCCCTCCTCTGGCGCCTGAGTATCTGGGGTGGACAGGATGTGAGGGAGGTGCCCGAAACTCCCTGTGCTTAGTCTCCTAGGAGACCTGAATGCACTCTGGTATGATTGGCCGGCTGACTGTCTGGCAAGGACTGCCACCCTGCTGTGTGAGTGAAAGCCAGGCTGGAATGAATGGGGGAAAACTGTTTAAAAGCAGTTCTCTGGGACTTGAAAAGCAGAGTCGACCACTGGAACGAAAGAACCGAAGACGCGCTGAAGGAAGAGGACTGCTGCAACTTTTAGATGACTGGTGAAGTCCTGCTGCAGGTCCAAATTCCCTGAAACTCCAATCGACAGAGAATCCCTTCAAGGTTAACATCTTCCCTTGAGTTTGGTGGGAACAACCAACTCATTAGCCACCTGGACACCATCCCCATGTGGTCAAATTTTCATCAGAGTGCTGTTGAAAACCGGATAGCCAGAGGGAAGGAAACCATCTTATGGTCTTTAAGGCACTCACACCTTACACCGACGTCTTGCTAAAGCTTTTGGCCTCATCCCTGGGCAGTGCAGGAATCTCCCGACGTCCTCCTTCTTGTCCCCACGACTGAAGCTCAGGAACAGCGAGATCTGCTCATCTGCCAGGAACAACTGCCTCAGCTACAGCTTTTCTTCAATAACAAGATACTCCGAACTCGTTTCGGCCATCGAGAAAGTGCGTGAAACCCTTTACTCTGCCTACGAATGCATTTGTGCTGTAGATTCGCATAACCTTGTCTTTTTACCCCTTTTTAAAGTATATGAAGTGCCATTTTGCTCCCACTTCATTGGAGAGCTAAACTTGTTCATTTACTTGCCGGTTGCGTATTTGTGGTTTATTAGTGTGTGATATTGAGCTGCTCTTGCTAGTGTAATGTTTTCTAACTGACTGAGTAAATAAATGTATATTCTTTTACCAAGAAACCTTCAGTTAGTATTGTTTGAATCACTGTATTAGTTGGTCCTTTGTGTAACTTGTTCTACTGCTCACTTAAACTCTTGAGATAAGTCTGGCTGCTCAGCCATCGCTACCACTTTACTGTGTATTACAGACTTGTACCAAAGGTGAAATTGTGCTTAGACTTGTAGTCCTAATTGCATGTAGTGTTCCCCAAGGCACTGCATGTGATTCTGCCTAACACACCCCTAGATCAATTCGGCCTAGCTGCTCACATACGAACACTATCCCATGAACACCCATCGCTCTAATAAAACAAGCTATATCCCATGACAAACTGGCCTAGCTGCACACATAAGCGTCCCATAGGCCTAACGCAGGCAACAACCCAGTCTTGGTGTCCACCCGCCGGACTGCACACATTAAACTGATATCGGTACCACCACACCTAATGCTAGGATGCAGCTACCAACAGGCAACTACATCAGCTGCACACATAACTGGTGCACCCAAGCACCCTTCGACACCCTACTCTCTCAACTGACCTGGACTACGGTACCTGAGAGCGTTCAACCTACCAGCACTTTGAGGTCATAGAGCACTATATAAATGTCAAATAACATAACATAACAGGAATGGTTGGTTAGGAATGAGCTAAGCCACTCCACTGCCCGCTCCGAGATTAGAAGTGTATAATGGAGCATTTTAATGAGGAAGGAATGGTTCACTGTGTCAAATGCAGATGAGAGATCAAGGAGGATGAGGACAGCAGGGGATTAGGAATTGAGGGATGCCAGCAGTTCTTCTCAAGTGTTCAGGAGAGCCGTGTCCGTGGCTCAGGCAGCTTTGAATCCACACTGGTGTACATGTAAACTGCCAACAGGTATGTTATAGGTGTTGATTTTGGGGGTGGGGGCAACTTCTCGTGCACTTTCCCCAGGAAGGGGGTGATTGAAATGGTGCATTAGTTGGCTGGGCAGGAAGGGTCTGCAGATGGTATTGTAAGGATGTGGCGCACAAGGGAGTGCTTCAGGGAGGTTGGAGATGAACCAGCAGCAAACGAGTGGTTGCAGAGATCAGCAAGAGCAGGGGCCACAGAGGAGATGTTGCCCTTGATGGTTCTGGATGAGCAGGGGTCAGAGAGGAGATGTTGCCCTTGATGGTTCTGGATGAGCATGGGCCAGAGAGGAGATGTTGCCCTGGTTGGAGATTGTTCAGTATGAGCAGGGGCCAGAGAGGAGATGTTGCCCTTGATGGTTCAGGATGAGCAGGGGCCAGAGAGGAGATGTTACCCTGGTTGGAGATGGTTCAGGATGAGCAGGGGCCAGAGAGGAGATATTGTCCTTGATGGTTCTGGATGAGCAGGGGCCAGAGAGGAGATGTTACCCTGGTTGGAGATGGTTCAGGATGAGCAGGGGCCAGAGAGGAGATATTTTCCTTGATGGTTCTGGATGAGCCCACCTGTTTGGTGGAGATCTTCATGGAGTTGACAACTCTGGCGACTTGTTCAGGGGAGACAGGAGTGAAGGAGGAGAAGGAGGAAGGAGGAGGGTGAGTGACAGGGGGGAAGAGAGGGGAGGGTTGTGTTGGAAGAGTGTGTCACAAGGATGTTCACTATGTCCCGGCTTTTTTTAAAATACCTGAGATGTGAGTGCATTACAAAGGGACTGTGAATGAGTAGGGGCAGAAGATACAGCAGATGGGTTGGCAAGGTGGCTCTACATTTTGTAGAGTGCAGCCGTGATGCAAACCTCAAGAATGCAAGTACACAAATACTCACCTCTTGCACTCCCAGCAGGATCATGCTTGACGCATAAATTCACAGAAGCCAATGTTGTTTCTTTGTTTGTTTGTTTTTGCATTTATATAGTGCTACGAACCCTCGGGCATTTGAGCGCTGCTTATTTCCCACGATGTGTAGTGCTCATTTATCGACCTCGAAAGGATGAAAGGCTGAGTTTGGCCTTGCTGGAATGGAAACCTGCGTTGGCAGGCTCTGCACGGATGTCAAAGCGGGCGCTCTACTCGCTGTGCTATCTGATGTCACAATGGAAGGCTGGCCCTGAGGCAACTGCCATGGAAGACATAAGCTGACAACACAAAGCAATGTGATACAGCAAGCCAGGATACATGCATGCAAAATGTAGGATGCACACACAAAGTGCATGGTCAATGCAGACTTCATTGTCAGAGCATACAATTGGCCAAATACTGCATTCAATAGAATGCAGCAGCAGTAACATGCACCCAGCTGTGTTCAGGTTGAAGCTGAAAACACGATGGTGCAGCATGCATGGTACATGCATGAAAAAGCACCAACACCACTAACCCTATTGTGCTGGTACACAACATAAAATCACAAAAGAGTGCATACATCCCCACCACTGGTGCTGTACACCATAATGGTTGATCCATAATCAAGACAGCCCAATTGTGCCGTCCATCCATAACCCCACAAACACTGCATGGGATGTGAAGTGTCACTCATAACACATGCTTAAAGTGCCATGAGACACACACCAGCACAACCCGCAACATCTTTCACAGGCCACAAACAGCCGGCCATCCAACCCACTCCTAAAAACACATGAGAGGCCCACACAGTTTTAACACCCACAATTTAGAATATGAATCCAGTGGCCCCACCAATCCATCAAACAACACCATGCCCAGACCCATCACCATAAGCACACCCTGTGAAACAAGCACCCATGAAGAAGTACTGTTGCTCCACAAGACAGGTCACTCCAAAGTGATCACACACAGTGATAGACTCCCATGCAAACACCACACAAGCGTCTGCTAATGCTCTTCACTTACCTGTACAGGGTATCCACCCGCCTTGCATACGATGCACACCATCGGGAGACACGTCCCCTAAATGCAATCACATGCATAGTAACAACAGAAACAACATGCACATCCATGACAACATATGAATGGATCCAGAAAATATGCAGAGAGCACCGACTGCAGGAGCATCACAGGGTGGAAGAGGGTGACAGGACATAGGGCCTCATTACGATTGCGGCGGTAAGGGGTTAACGGCACCGGTAATGATGCTGGTGCTGTTAACCACTTATCACCGCATTCCGAGGTCCGTTAACGGGTCCCACTAAGGCCGGCTGGTAAAACCAGCCGTCCTTAGCCGCTAAGGGACCAGGGAACTAATAATGGGCCCCCTATTTGCAGGCCCGTTATTAGCTCCTTCCCCATTTCCATTGAGCCCTATGGGGGATCGAATGGGAATGAGGAAGGGTTTTGTGAATGGGGATTTACCGGGTCCTCCAAGGTTGGAATGACCCGGTAAGTCCCCATTCAGAGAACCCAGACACGAGTTTGGAGGCAGCCATTGCGCTAATAGCACCATGGCTACCTCCAAATTCGTAATGACCCCCACAGATTGTGATCTGCCCATGAGTGCAGTGTACCACAATAGAGAGAGGGAGAGGGAGTGACACTGAGAGGGAAGGCCAAGTAAAAGCCACATCAAGGAGTACACTGCCTGGATTGGAGATGGACAATGACCACAGTAGGTGCGGCCATAGATGAATAGACCAAGGTTGATAACACAGTGACATGGGTACCACTTAACCATCCCGGCATGGTAGCATGCAAAGCACATATTAGTTAAGTAACACATGCAGCAAACATGCAAGACTGTGCTCATGCTTACCCGCTGAATGTGTCCGCATGGTGTGAATCCTGCATCATCTTCACCCAGAACTATGTCTCCTAATTAGGTACAGGAGGGACAGTGATTAGTGGAGGGCAGGGGGAGCATGGACATCAAAGGGTGCAGGGTGTCTCCCCCAGGACAGCGTCCACTGCCAAATCATGGATTACTGAAACAGCATGGGCAAAGACATTACAACAGGCATAGTGAAGTACCATTCTCACAGCACACATGTGCGAGGGAACACAGAAACCATAGTTACCTGCACATGCCATCCTGTGCACCACCATGCAAACATGCATCTGACCTCAGTATACATGCCTGCATTTCCACCACTGAAAACATCATGTCCTTGAGATTTTAACAGCACACCTAAAGGAATAAATGAGTAAAAAACATTTTCTTTTTAAAAACAGGAAATGGCAACTCAAAAATAAAATGCCAAAGTCTGGCCCTGTGGTGAACAAAAGTATCAACAAAAAAAAGAAAAATATCAAAATTGTCCTGCATGGACTGGGGGTGGGTGGTCCACCCAGGAGGGGGAAGGGCAGGGTGCATATCTACTTCCACAGGGCTGGATGTAAACAAATAAAAGTAAAAAGAAAATACCCTCAATGGGCTCATGGACTGCACGGCTATGGTGGATCAGGAGGCATGTCTCTGCTGGCACCACTATCCTGGTTTGAATCAGAATGTGGTAGTGGTGCCTGAGGCTGACCATGCAGTGCCCTGGCCTGGTTCTCAGTGGCAGTGGCCATGCGTGACACTGATGAATGCACCAGCACATTGAGGGCTTGGAAGTCACCATGCACAACCTCACGGTATGCACAGAGTTCCTCTGAGATATTCTTTCTCACTGCTAGCATCTACTGTTGTAACAGTCTCCTGGTGGCTGCCTCTTCCTCTTAGATTGCAGCTATGTGGGAAAACAACTCTTGCCTCAGGGCGTCCCTGTGTGCCTGACCCTCTGCAAGCAGGGATGCCTGCAGAGACCTCAGATCTGCCTGTCGACTCCTGATGTTGGCCTTTATGCGCAGCCTGTGGGAGCGGCATGTGGACCACATTACATGCAGATGTTGCTCCACCTGTGTTGCTGGTGGGATGATGGAACTGGCCACCCTATCCATGCCCTCAGCCAAACTCTCATAGGTAGCACCCTGTCGGTGTGCGGAATGAAACATCTGCTGCTCCCACTCGGTCTTTCCAAGCTGCACATATCCCCCACGTGTGCGGGGACCACGCCTGCCTGACACAAGGGAGCATGCCCCTTGCTGTGATGCCCTGTCTCTGGCTGCAGGATTGCAACCCTCCCTTGAACATCTGCCCCAGAACAAAAAACCAATAAATGGGAGCATGGCCTTGCATCCGTAACCACCAAAGACGGCCCCGACACCAATGGCTGGCTATGTGAAGGCACCTGACCTTGTGGCCTAGGGCATGGCATTACCCCCTGGGGCTGGGACAGCTGCTTCAGTTGGACGTCCCTTACCCTTCTAGACTGGGACTGCTGCTTTAGCTGTACGCCCCTTACCCTTTTTAGCTGGGACAGCTGCTTCAGCTGCATGTCCTTTATCTTTCCGGGCTGGGACTGCTGCTTCAGGTGCACGTCCCTTACCCTTCCAAGCTGGGACAGCTGCTTCAGTGGCATATCCCTTACCCTTCTGGGCTGGGACTGCTGCTTCAGCTGCACATCCCTTACCCTTCCAAGCTGGGACAGCTGCTTCAGCGGCATATCCCTTGCCCTTCTGGGCTGGGACAGCTACCTCAGCTGCACCTCCCTTACCCTTCTGGGCTGGGACAGCTGTTTCAGCTGCATGTCCCTTATCCTTCTGGGCTGGGATAGCTGCTTCAGCTGCATGTTCCTGGACCCTTGGGACTGGGACAGCTGCTTCCGTAGGAGGTCCATGGTACCTTGGGCCTGGGACAGCTGCTTCTGCAGGACATCCCTCACTCTGGCCACCTCTTCTGCCCCTTTTCCCTCTTGCAGCCTTTCCACTCATGTTCCAGGTGTAAGTAAACAATGGAAGGCACACCAAGCAATTGTCCTGGGCAATTAGAGTGAGGGGGCAGTGTACGTGATGGAAGACTAACTTCTGTGGTCCAGCTAGGCTTAAAGTACCCCAGGGACAAAAATATGGAATGCATAACACACAGTCATCCCAAAAAATGTTAAATTGCATATGCGAGACCAGGATAGCTTCCGTAACAAGAAAAAGTATTATGCGATACGCAGAGGCACACAGCATCAGATAAAATGCATACGCGGTCCCCAGAAAGCTACACTAAAGGTAAGAATAGAGGTACGCGATACACAGAGTAGTCCAGAGTAGGAAAAGTGCATACGCGACTCACTGGTAGCCTCTGAAAATACAAAAGTAGACACGCGTATGCACTGAGGAAAATCCCCCACCAAAATAAAACATTTGTACGGTCCCTGAAGTGAACGAATTGCGTGGCACCCCAAAATCCACTTGTCCATCTACTCCCCTTCACACGTGTGGTCAGAGTTGCTTCTACGTGTACTTATTTTTTTTTTTATATGTTTATTAGTTTTAAACAACCTGAACCAAACTTACAACATTTCCAAATGCATTGTTCATGGTTTGCACATGTAGTTCCCTGCCTTCCCCTCCCACCCTTCCCTCCCAAGACCACAATTTGTCCATCAGTTCTATCTGTACCAAACTCCGAGCTCAAGCTGCCTTCTACGTGTACTTATGTATCTTCGATTCTGCCGTGCTCAACACCAGGGCACAGCGCATGTCACGTAAGTTACGCGCAGAGGGCCTTTCCTCGGATTTCATGTGTCCACGCTCATTTTTTTCATGCATAATCCTGTCACTCTGCTTCCGGCTGCCCTCCAATTAATACACGGAAGACCCATGCTCCTGCCTCAGTGCCTTTTTTACCTGCCTCCTACTGCCCTGAGCTGCCTCCTACTCATCCATCTGCTGCTGCCTGTCCAGTGTTTGTGCCTGCTGCCCACCTGCACAGCTTTTGGAGTGCCTGCTGTCCAGCCATTGCCAATGCTCTGTCCTTGGCCCTGTGACCACCTCAGCTGCTTTATAGGACTCCCACCGTGCCATACCACCACCACCGCTCCACAGCCCAGCTCCAGGACCACCTTGCCAACCAACACCTACCTCAGGGGTTGCCATGTCTGCACCGTCATCTTCAGACCAGAGCGGCAAACCCACGGCAGGGAGGCAGAGGGCTGTCCACTGCACCACCTGGGAAGTTGACATCCTGTTGGAGAAGGTCTTGGAGCATTATGATTGTGGATCAACTTTTATTCAGTTCTCTCCCATTCATTCCAGCCTAGCTGTCAGTCACCCAGCAGGGTGGCTGTCCTTGTTGGACAGTCAGCCAGCCAATCACCACATAGTGCATTTGGGTCTCCTAGGAGATTAAGCACAGGGAGTTTCGGGCACCTCCCTCACTTCCTGCCTACCCCAGACACTCTGGAGCCAGAGGTGTGTTTCATTCCTGAAGCCTGCCAAAGGATAAATAAACAAAGAGACCAAACATGGTGTGGTGCGCAGATAAAATTTCAAAAAGGACCTTTCCACAAAGAAATGGCGAAAAAAGAAGACCGGGCACCATTTTATCAAAGATGGCTCTGCTCCATTTTGAAAAAGATGGCTCCCGCAAACGCAGCCCACGGTAAAGACATACCATGGTAGTTCAAATGAAACCACTGCCACCAGCCATTCAGTGAGGAAATGGTAACATAAAATGTTACATGAGAAGCTAGACAAAGTGGACACTATGTTACCCCTCCAGCATCCTATTGCAAGATAGTGTGTACTGGGTCTAGCAAGTTACAATGGTAAGTAAAGTCAATTTCACCAAACTGCTCTTGTAAACAGTAGTTTATCCCAGAGAAGGTATTTAAAACTTTGGGAAATCTTGGAAGACTCCCTGTGTATCTGCACTGAAGGTGCTGTGCGGCACAATTGTAAAAGATGATGCCTTTGGAGTTTGTCAGACTCCATACAAAAAGAAACACAGTGTATAAAATCAGATTAAAACACATGAGAGAGTTGGAAAAAGGGTCACACTCTCTCCAGGTTAAAATAATCAAGTCCTCAAAATCCAGCAAAGTTGCTGGGGGTCTCAAAGGTGAAGGGATTTAGCATATTTCTGAGAATTCTCCCTAACACTCGTCCCCCCAAGATTAAGGGACAGGAGGATTTAATCCACCTCTGGATGAATCTCCTTACTCCAGTCGGTCATACTTTCTGGAGAGACCATCAGCATTTTGGTGATTACACCCTGACCTATGTTCAATGGTAAAATCAAACCCCTTTTGGCCGATTGACCATCTTAACAATTTAGGATTCTCCCCCTTCATCTGCATTAACCATCTCAAGGGTTGGTGGTCTGTCTGAATCACAAAAGTAGATCCATAAAAGTATGGTCTAAACTTCTTCAAAGACCACGCAATGGCAACACTTTCTCTTTCTATGGTTGCCCACCTTGTCTCAGGGTCCTTCAGTTTCCTACTGATGAAGCAGATTGGGTGTTCCCTACCTTTCTCATCCAGCTGACTCAGACTGCACCTATACCTGTATTGGAAGCATCTGTCTGTACAATGAAGGATTGGTTGTAGTCAGGAGCTCTTAATACTGGAGCTTGACAAAGGGATTTCTTAAGTAGTGCACTCCTCATTCCACCTGACCTTATTGGGGAATTTGGGTGAGGAAACCACATTCAAGGGAGAAGCTATGGTCCCATAGTTCTCAATGAAGTTCCTATAATAACCTGTGAGACCTAAAAAGGCTCTCACTTGTGTTGGAGTAGTAGGGGTGGCCCAGTCTTGTACAGCCTTTACTTTGCTAGGCAATGGCCTGATTACACCTCCTCCTACCTCATGTCCAAGGTAGACCACTTTACTCTGAGCATTTTGACATTTACTTGCCTTTATGGTCAGATGGGCCTGCTCAAGAGCCTGCAAAACATATCCTAAGTGGTCAACATGTTCTTTCCAAGTAGGGCTGAACACTGCAATGTCATCCAAGTATGCCATGTAGAAGTCCTCCATCCCATTCAAAACATGATTCACCATCCTCTGGAATGTAGCAGGTGCATTTTTCTGTCCCAAGAGCATACCCTTAAACTGGTAGATGCCTCCAGGGGTCAAAAATGTAGTTTTCTCCTTGGCATGGTCTGTCAGAGCTATTTGCCAATAGCCTGAGGTTAGGTCAAATGTACTGAGGTACTTGGCTGAACCAAGTTTGTCCACAAGTTCATCTGTCCTTGGCAAAGGATAGGCATCAGTCTTGGTGACTGCATTAAGAGCTCTATAGTCCACACAGAATCTCAACTCATTGGATCCTGCCTTTGGTACTAGAACAACTGGGCTAGACCATGGACGTGTAGAGGGCTCTATAACCCTGAGATCAAGCATCTTGTTTACCTCCTCCTTTATGTGGTTTCTTACATGGTCTGACATTCTGTAACCTCTGCTTTCAACAGGTAAACAGCCACCAGTGAGAATCTTATGCTGGCCCCAAGGGGTCAAGCCTGGTGATAGTATAAACAGGGAGGCAAACTAATTTAACAGAGCTTTGCACTCCTCCTGTTGTTCCAATGTCAGATCAGAAGAGAGATTAACTCCTTCTATCTTCCCATCTAAAGGATGTCCCCTGAGGAGGCCAGGTAGAGGTTCACTCTCCTCCTCATCCTGATCAAAGGCCAGAAGCAAAGCTCCCAGTTCTGGTCTAGAGACATAGGGGGTCATTACGAGTTTGGAGGTAGCCATGGTGCTATTAGCGCCATGGCTGCCTCCAAAGTCGTGTCCGAGTTCTCTGAATGGGGACTTACTGGGTCATTCCAACCTTGGAGGACCTGGTAAATCCCCATTCAAAAAACCTTTCCCCGTTCCCATTCGAGCCCCCATAGGGCTCAATGGAAATGGGGAGGGAGCTAATAATGGGCCTGTAAATAGCGGGCCTGTTATTAGCTCCCTGGTCCCTTGGCGGCTACCGCTAAGGATGGCTGGTTTAACCAGTCGGCCTTAGTGGAACCCATTAAGGGACCTCAGGAGGCGGCGGTAAGGGGTTAATGGCACCGGCATCCTTACCGGTGCCGTTAACCCCTTACCGCCACACTCGTAATGAGGCCCATAGACCTTTATTCGGTTGGTGTGAAAGACTCTGGGAGCCTCCTTAGGATTGCCTAAATCCACCAAATAATTGACCTCTCCATGTTTTCCCACAACCTTGAAGGGTCCAATCCACTTATACTGTAAGGCCCTCTGCCTTGTAGGTACTTGAACTAGCTGGTTTGGAATAAATTCAACCATGTTGGCCTTCTGGTGATGCCAATGATTCACCAGAGCCTGACCTGCTTTCAAGTTATTTGAAGCTTCTTTCATTATTGTTAAGGAGAATTCTCTTCAAAGGCTAATTTCCCTTACCTAGGGAGTCCCCCAGCAGCTTTGCTGGATTTCAAGGGTTTATTTTTTTCTCCTGCTAAGAGTGAGACTCTTTTTCCCACTCTTAGGCATATTTGTGGTGTGTGTTTGAGGCTATTTCTGTGATTATGGTCTATGAGGTTTTTCTCACCCCCATAGGTATCATCTTATTTTTGTGTGTTACACAGCACCCTCAGTGCAGTAACACAGGGGTGTCTTGGTGATCCCCAAACATAGACTCCATACCCTGGGACTGACTACTGTCTCCCAGGGCATGCAAAGTTACCATTGACGTTACTAGTCAATAGTTATGAACAAAACCAGTACACACCATCTTACTATGGAGGTACTGGAAAGGGTTAATAGTTTTTCCCTGTTGCTCATTTTCGAGAGGGTACTGTCCAGTCCCTCTCTCCAAATTTCTGGCTCGTGGCAGTGGTTGCTACCATAAATATTCAACCGCAAATATTTTCCTATGGGATTTTCCCATTGTTCGAGGCTACCACTTTTTATGATAGCCTTTAACATACCGCCGGGTCATTTTATTATTAACTTTACTCCAGTGTTTTTTTTTGCCAGATCTTTGATAATATTTCTTTCTCGTGTCTCTCTCTGTAATCCAAGCCGAGGTGGGGGCCCTTTGTTCATCCTTTTGGCGGACTTCTGGACAGAAGCCCTCCTTCAGGCGCCAGTGAGTCTGGCGTAGACAGATGTGTGGGAGGGGGAATAGGCACCCTGGACAGAGTTGCCTAAGCAACCCAAGTCACACTCTGCCCTGATAGGCTGGGGGGTTATCCCGCCAGGATAACCACCCCGCTGTGTGAGTGACAGCTAGGCTGTATGAATGGGGACTTTTCTGCATAAAAGCATGGACCTGCGGACTGGAAAATAGACGTCGCCACAGGACCTAAGAAATCCGAAGAGAAGAGAAGCAGAACACATCTGCAATGACTGAACCACCGGCGAAGCCCTGCTGCAGATCCTCACCACTTTTCTCCAACGACAATAGAAGATCTTCACCAGCAAGAGCCTCCTTCCCTTGAGCTGGTGGGGCCAACCAATTCGCCAATCGCCTTCCAGGACCTGCCTTGGTCAAATCGCCAGTGCCAAGCACTAGTAGACCGGATAGCCAGGCACCCGTCCACCACGACCGCGATTTAAAGGAGCGTACCTTTTATTCCGTTTTGGCATTACCGCGGCTGGCTTCTTCCCTGGCAAGTGCAGTGACTTGAACCTTCCTCGACGACGAGAGCCTCTCTTCCTCTGCTGGATCTCCCAATATGCAGGAACTGCCAGGAACTACTGCCACCGCAGGAGCCTCATCCACCTTTAAGGTACATTGTTCCGCCAGGCCTCCCGTTTCATTGGGTACTGCTAAAGGTGTTTTAAATCCTTTACTTACCTTCTGGGCTGGCCGTCCCTTTCGTCTAACATTATCTTGTTACCTTCTGCACCCTCCTTTTCAACCGTTAAACAAAGGCTTGACTGCGGCTACTAGAACCGTTTGATCCTGGGCACATTGCCTTGTACCATTGACTCTGGCACAGGCCTATTGACTCTGGCTATTTCAGTTACAACTGCCTCCTCTAGATTGCTTGTCATCAAGAAATGTGTTGGTGCACCTAAACTCTTATAATCACCTTTCCTTCCCCTTTATATATTGTTGAAGTGTCATTTTGCTTGGTTTTCACCTAAGTATTGCTTATGCTAAAGTACTACCTTGCCTAACTTGTTCACAATCCAATTGGGAAGTGTTGCTGGTGTGTTTAGGAGTCTAACCCTGTATAACTTGACCTTTCCCTCCCTCTGAAGAAATTGTTAGAGTGCCATTTCTGCTTGGTTTACACTGCCATTTTGCTCAGTTTTCACTCTTGCTCAAACTTGTCTACAATTTAAATAGGGAGTTGTGTATACTTTTCTTGACTGTTTTAACTTGCTTTAATGATAGTGATTTGTGTGTTGAGTTAAGAGTGTGTAAAATAAATATATATATATTATTTTTGATACAAAGCTTTGGTCAGTGTTTCCTTGTTCCATAGTACTGTAGTCCTATTGTGTAAACCCTGAATACTGCTCATCTCCCTCTTGAGATACGTCTGACTGCTCAGCCACAGCTACCAACTAAATCTGCGTGGTACAGACTGATACCAAAGGGGATTTATTGCTCTCACCTGTAGTCCTAATCTTCTGTAGTGCTCCCTAAGGGAACTGCATAGGATTTTGCCTAACAATCATGAGTGTCATTCTCCATCAGAGATCTAACACATAGGGCCTCATTACGACCCAGGCGGTAAGTTACCGCCTGGGCCGTGACTTTACCACCATGGCGTAAACTACGTTTACGCCATGGTGGTTGGCGGACTTACCGCCCCATTCCGAGGTTGGCGGGGGCGGTAAGTCCCCAATCCCCATTTACCCTTCCCCATTCCCATTTTTGCCCCATAGGGCATAATGGGAGTGGGGAAGGCGTTAATTACGCCACCGTAAATTACGGTGGTGTAATTAACTCCATGGTCCCTTAGCGCCATGGATTTTAACACCTGCTAAAAGCAGGTGTTAAATCCGCCATGGCGCTAAGGGACCTCGTACTCAGGCGGTAAGGGTCGGCGCTGTTTACGCCGTCGTAAAACCCTTACCGCCTGCGTCGTAATGAGGCCCATAGTCAGTGACTGTCACTGGCTTGGGTGAAGGAGCACTGTCCAACCCCTATTGATTAGGGCCAATGGACCTCTAACCGGATGACCACAGAGGAACTCAAAGGGCCTGAATCCAACCCCTTCCAGAGGGACTTCTCTATAAGCAAAGAGAAGGCATAGCAGTAAAAGGTCCCACTTTCATCTAAGGGGTTCTTCTAAAGCACCTATCATGCTCTTCATAGTTCTGTTTGAACCTCTCTAGCAACCCATTGGTCTGGGGATGGTAGTGTGTTGAGAACATGGAGGTCACTCTACAGTTTTACCACATGGTCTGCATGTAGTGGGACATAAAGTTTGATCCCCTGTCAGAGATAACCTCCTTAGGAAAACCTACACTGCTAAAAATACCAAGTTGGGCCTTAGACACGGCCTGAGCTGTGTCGGTCCTCATAGGTATTGCTTCAAGATACCTGGTAGCATGGTCTACCAAAACCAAGTTGGAGGGTCTAAGGGACCAACAATGTTGATTCCTACCCTCTCATAAGGGACTCCCACCATAGGGAGAGGCGCCAAAGGTGCCACATTCTTGGCTCCACTGTTGCCAGATGTCTGACAAGTGTGACAGCTTCAACAGAATCTATCTACATCAGACCCCAACTTAGGCCAGTAGAAATAAAGAAAAAGCCTTTCCTTGGTCTCCTTAAAACGTAAGTGACCAGCCAAAGGAATCTCATGGGCTAACTGTAGAAACTGGTGTCTCACCTCCTGCAGCACTACAAATCTTCTGTAGTCTCTTGGGGTAGACTCAATAGGTTCACTGTAGAGGAGCCCATCCTCCCAGTATAACCTGTGCTTCCCTAGCTCTTGCCCTTCCAGCTGGGAAGCTGCCTGTTGGCAAAGTCCTTCAAGAGTAGAACACTCTCTTTGCGCTCTGCTGAAGTCGGCCCTACAAGGGGCCACCTTCTTCCAGTAAAGACTGCAGCTCGGGATGGTGTTTAGGATCCAGATCCTCAACAGGGGGAAGGTCTTCTTCCAGCACTGTGTCACCAGTAGCTGACTCAACCTCTACTGGTTGGATCTCACACTCAGATGGTGGAGTAGTCACAGGTGTGACTTTGGACTGTTCTCTCGGGGATGTCCTGGTTTGATGCACAGGAGTGCTATCTTTCTTGTTTCCTGCGACCTTGGGTTTCCCCTTTGTCTCTTTTTTCTTGGAAATAGAAGTGGGCTCTTTCTGTGGACTGGGTATTATAGCTTCTTCTGTAACGACCCACTGAGAGCTCTCTGGCCTTCTTAGTTTGCTCCTGCTTCGTTCTACTGGGAAGCCTAGGGGTGCTTGGTACAACTCCAAGAGTTTTAAGTCATTCCCCAGCAGGACTCTCCCAGGAACCTCACTTTGTACACTGACAGGTATTCTTACAGTGACATTGTTGCACTGGATGAGAGATGGTAGTATTGGGACCATCTGGATAGGGCCTCCAGCAAGCTTAGTGGGGCCTTTGGGTTCCTTAGCAACATCCTCAGGTTTGGAAAAAGCTTCATCCATCACTGTGATGGTGCCCCAGTGTCTCTAATGGCAGGGGTCACTGTAGTATTTGTGTTATCTGGTATAGAGTTATACACGTATAAATTCTGCTGTTCCCAGAGACCCTGGGACACTTAGGAAACACTGACAGAGACTCCAATGGGGTCTTCAGCCAATAGTTGAAAGTTTCCACTTGCCATATGTACTTCTCCCTCAGGGATGAAAGATAAGGAGGCAGTGTGGACCCCTGAAGGTTCACCCTTGCATTCGGGATCCCCTTTCACATGGTCAGTTGACCCACAAGCATAACATTTACCAAATGTTTTGACAAATGGGGGCTTCTGCTGACCTCCCACTGGTCTGGCACCAGAGGTTTCACCAGACTGGCCTGGTTTCCCATGGGGGTTACCCTTCTTATGTTTGTGGCCCTCTTTTGTATGGGAGGTTTTAGGATTCTCTTTGTCATCTTTCTTGTGCTGGTTCCCTCATCCTTTTTATGAGTGGCCCCAGAATCCATGTGAGTAGCCCTGTTGGCAACCCACAAGACAGCAGCTTTTGCCAGCTTCTTGGGATCAATCTCTTTAGAGTCCGCCAAATGCTGTCTCAGCTCAGGAGAGCAGGCATCAAAAATAGATTCCAACAAAAACAGATTTCTCATTCCTTCAAAAGAGTTCACTCTGTAACCCTTAACCCAACCATCTAAGTTTCTCAAACACTCACACACCCAGGTAGCCCGAGGGGTACCATCAGTCTTTTTGAGGGTCCTAAACCTTTTAAGGTACTCGGAAGAAGTTTTTCCAAATATAGCTATCAAACCTAGTCTCACATTTTCATACACCAATCTTTCAAGTTCCCCCACCTCCATTACAGCATCAGTTGTAACCTGGGGGAGCCTAGACAAAAGCCAAGGAATCAACTGATTCCCTGTGAAATCCTGAATCCCATAGTTCTATTCAAAAGCACCCAACCAATCCAAAATATCAAGTTTGACATCAAACACATTCACTGCTTCTTTAGGCGTGTGTGGCCTCTTTGGACTGGAAGACCTAAAAGACTCTGGGATAGAACCATTCTCAAGAGACAATGGGCCTCATTATAACCTTGGCGGAATGAGTTAACGGGTGCCGCAAATGGATGCGGACCCGTTAAACCCATTCCACCTGATTACGAGGTCCCCTCACGACCCGGTAAGGACGCCTGGTAAAACCAGGCATCGTTACCGGGTCCCGCGAGAGGACCAGGGAGCTAACAACGGGCCGGTCGTAATCGGCCCGTTGTTAGCTCCCTGCACCCATTCCAATTGAGCCCTATGGGGGCTCAAATGGGAATGGGGAAGGTCCGGGCCCGGGTTCCCTGTAGGGGGAATTACCGGGCCCTCCAAACTCAGAATGGCCCGGTAATTCCCCATTCAGGGAACCCGGACCCGGGTTTGGTGGCAGCCATGCCGCCAATAGCGGCATGACTACCGCCAAAGCCGTAATGAGGCCTTCATTTCAAGAGCATGTTGTAATTCTATTTCCCTTAGTTTGATGTCCTGATGTTTGTTTTCAGCTTGGACTTTTAATCTTTTGAATTCTAACTCCAGTCTCATTTTTTCAAGAGAGACACATTCTGGACTCACTACTGGACCTGGTAGGGTCCCTGTGGCTAAAAGTTGAGGCATAAGGGCCTGTTGAGGTAAAGAGGGGCTCTCTTCCTGAGCTCCCTCTAACTCTTCTGACTCTTCAACAATGTTAGAGCTAGACTCTGAATTAACATCCTCATGATCAATTTCCACATTTCCTGGGTTAGTAGCTGTGACCGGCCTACTACTCAGACTTTGATTATTCAACAATCTTGCAATTAGTACATTTTTCTTTCCTTTAACATGGAGATTCCTGACTTTACACATTTATTTTAGTTGTTCTACTGTTAAAATTATCAGGGCTTCCTGCCTGAAGTTATCCATATCTGGCATGTTACAATTGCTTTTCTAGTGGAGCTTAGCCTTGTGAAGGTTTTAGTTGAACAAAAGAAAAGCAAACTCTCATTGTAACCCTTTGTTTCTACGCCTTTGGCGGGCATCAGGACTGAAGACCGCCTCTGGCGTCCGAGTTTCTTGGGTAGGCAGGAAGTGAGGGAGGTGCCCGACACTGCCTGTGCTTAGTCTCCTAGGAGACCCAAATGCACTCTGGCGTGATTGGCTGGCTGAATGTCCGGCAAGGACAGCCACTCTGCTGGGTGAGTGGCAGCTAGGCTGGAATGAATGGGATAAAACTGTTTCAAAGGCGAGTCTCTTGGACTGAAAGGCAGAGTCGACCACTGGAACGAAAGAACCGAAGACGAGCTGGAAGAGGACGGTTCCCTGCTGCAGGTCCAAATCGCCATGTTCACCTTGACAGAGAAGCCCTTCAAGGACGACTTCTTCCTTTGAGTTGGTAGGACCAATCAACTCGTAAGACACCTGGACACCATTCTTGGAGCTGGTTGTAGTTTCCTCAGAGTGCTGCAGGAAACCGAATAGCCAGGGAGAAGGACACCAATTTGTGCGCTTTAAGACAGCTACCGGAATCGATGATTTGCCAGTTTGCCAGCTTTGTGACCAGTCCCCATGCAGTGCAGGAGTCCCCCGACGTCCTTCCTCTTGTCCCCACGACTAAGGCTCAGGAACAGCGAGATCTGCGGGAACTGCCAGGAACAGAAGGCTTGAGCTGCATCTTTTTCTTCTATACAAGGTACTGTGAAAACCAGACTGAGAGAACTTACCTCTCACTGCGAAAGTGCATACAACTTTGGAAAATTGCAGGCCTAGTCAGTTTGTGACCCGACATATGAACCTTTCTTCTGTGAACTACTTCCGAGAACCGAGGAAAAGACCTTTCTGTTTAAATACCAGAACCGTTTTTACCTATAAAAGACCCTGGTCCATTGACTTTTGCCTACCTATTGCATTGAATCAACTGCTCTGGTGAACTCAAACTATTTGCACTGTTGAAGAGTAACTCCGTTATTTGTTTTATTAACTTATGCCTTTTTGCTCCTACTTCAAATTCTCTGAATGCCATTTTGCTCCTACTTCATAGTAGTTTAAATGTCTCAGAACCTGATAGTGTAAAGTACTGTGGTATATTTCCGTGTGATATTGATAACCTCCTTCTAGTGAATGTTTTATAACTGACTGTGTAATAAATTAAGAAGTGTTTTACCAAGAAACATTGAGTATAAGTGTCTATCTGAATACTTGTAATTATAGACTTCTGTGTAACACCCTTACAATCTCATATTCCCTCTTGAGATAAGCCTGGCTGCTCAGCTCGCTACCAATAACTGTGTGGTTCAGACTTATACCGAAGGTTGATTTTGCTTACACCTGTAGTCCTAGTTGTGTGTACTGGTCCCTGAGGGTACTGCATACAAACTTTACCTAATAACCTCTTCTGCACAGACTACACGAGTCCAAACCACACTCCCTGTGACCACAAAAAGGTCAGAGATAATAACCAACCCGGTGAAAAAGGAAAAGGTTTAGGGGTCCCTGAAAGGAGACAACAGAACCCCCTTAAAATGGAATGAATGTGGAAGCAGAAGTTTGATGTCTGTTGCTATCCTACTCCTGCTTCTCTGCTCCCTTAACCTCACCCCCTTTCCCTTTTGTTTCCTTCCTTCGGCCAAGGGGGGAACAATGTCCCGCTACCTGGGCAAGCCTGGCTGTTGCAAGACTAGTACATTGGGAGGGTTAAAGTATAAAACCATGACAATAGAACACCATCCATTATACTATCCCTTTTACCAATTGTCCTTTGTCACAGTGCTTCTCACTTGTCCTTCTCCATTATATGTCTTTGTCCTTCATCACCATAGTCCTTTCTTCTAGTTTTAGTCAGACCTCCCTCTGCCAGGCACAGTCTCCAAGCCTCCCTCTCTTTCTCAGTCCCTTAGTGACACCTCCCTCTTCCATGCACAGTCTCCAAGCCTCTCTCTCTTTCTCAGGCCCTTAGGGACACCTCCCTCTCCCAGGCACAGTCTCCAAGCCTCCCTCTCTGTCTCAGCCCCTTAGTCAGACCTCACTCTCCCAGGCACAGTCTCCAAGCCTCCCTCTCTTTCTCAGCCCCTTAGTCAGACCTCCCTCTCCCAGGCACAGTCTCCAAGCCTCCCTCTCTTTCTCAGCCCCTTAGTCAGACCTCCCTCTCCCAGGCACAGTCAACAAGCCCCCCTTTCTTTCTCAGCCCCTTAGTCAGACCTCCCTCTCCCAGACACTGTCTCCAAGCCCCCCTCTCTTTCTCAGCCCCTTAGTGGCACCCCCCACTCCCAGGCACAGTCTCCAAGCCCCTCTCTCTTTCTCAGCCCCTTAGTGACACCCCCCACTCCCAGGCACAGTCTCCAAGCCCCTCTCTCTTTCTCAGCCCCTTAGTGACACCCCCCACTCCCAGGCACAGTCTCCAAGCCTCCCTCTCTTTCTCAGCCCCTTAGTGACACCCCCCACTCCCAGGCACAGTCTCCAAGCCTCCCTCTCTTTCTTAGCCCTCTTTATCCCTCATCTTTCCTTTCTATTCACCATCTATACGGCCCCTCGATTATATGTGCTCCTCTTTCTCCTTTGCTTGCTCAGTCTCTCCATTCCTTGTCCTCGGGTGTGTGCTGCCTGTTGGAGGGGAAATACCCAAACTGCAGGTGTATGAAGGAGGCATATTCACAGAAATACTATTGATATCCACAATGATACCACAATGAGTACCTGTCTGCTGTATTCAGAAATCAAATGTTGTCAACACCATCTACCAATTAGACTTTGGGGTACTTGGCAAGTAACCCTCTGTTGGTGTTGCCAAACTTGATGGAACTGACCCCGGCCACCAGATTTGTTGCATAGATAGTTCCATGTTTTGCTGCATGACCTCTGCACAGGCAGCAATGCCTTCCATTAGTGTCCTTACACATTGCCTGTAGACTGTCAATGCGGCAGTTGTAGCAGATGCTTGTGCCCAGTCACGCTCCATGCACGTCACAATCTGGCTAGTGGCAACCGGGTTGCAGTGCCGGGTGGCCTGGAGGTAAAGGGAGTGTGTATTCTCAATTGCCTCCATTTCCACCTTGCGCCTTTCCATAGCGTCCAGCCTCAGCATGATGGTGTGGTCAGGTGTTGGCTGGGGAATGGGTTGTGGACTATGGGGAGAGCTCGGGCTGAAACATGGCGACCTATAGAAGGGAGTGACCGAGTCTCCCTCTGATGACTGGGCCTGCTGGCCAGGGTGTATGTTGTCATGGCCAGGTGATGCGTGGGCGCCCTCTGCCTGTCCGGTGGGTTGTTCCACACTGGCATTCCATCAGATGGTTGCAGTGGATGATGACGCTCTGGAGGCCCGGGTCCTCAATGGGCCCTCACCCTCATTCTCTTCTGCCTCATCCTGAGCCGGCTGAGAGCCTGCAGGGGGGACCCATTACATGCAGTTAGGCATTGTGTGTCCCTGTGCGTTGGCTTGCAAGTCACACATGCTCTTTATCAGACGGAAACACCACACAAGTGGCCAGAAAGGTATGGTTGTAAATGGGCCATTGCCTGTGATCACAGCAGGGCGGTTATGTACGCAGCTGAGTGTGTCAGACCCATGGCCAGGTGCTCTATGCAGGTGCTGGTTGTGAATGGGCCATTGCCTGTGATCACAGCAGGGCAGGTATGTACGCAGCTGAGTGCGTCTGACCCAAGGCCAGGTGCTCTATGCAGGTGCTGGTTGTGAATGGACCATTGCCTGTGATCACGGCAGGGCGGTATGTACGCAGCTGAGTGTGCCTGACCCAAGGCCAGGTGCTCTATGCAGGTGCTGGTTGTGAATGGGCCATTGCCTGTGATCACAGCAGGGCGGGTATGTACGCAGCTCAGCGTGTCTGACCCATGGCCAGGTGCTCTATGCAGGTGTTGGTTGTGAATGGGCCATTGCCTGTGATCACAGCAGGGCGGGTATGTACGCAGCTGAGTGTGTCTGACCCACGGCCAGGTGCTCTATGCAGGTGCAGCTGGCAGTGACACCCATGCTTTCAAGTGGCTCTGCATGGACTTGGATCTTGTGGCGTACTCTTATGGCCATGTGCTGGCATCCAGTCCTGGCCTTCACTGCGCATGGGGTGATCATATGTGATCTAGCCCTCCCCCTCCCCTGGCAACACAAACCTGTGGGGAGCAGATTTGTATGCATCATCCAGGGCACTGCCATGACTCTTTGGGGTGCTGCAGAGACAGCAACGGGGCTCAGTTTCGTGATTTACTCACTGGTGCCATGTAAGTGAAGGGAGTCCTACACTGCCATACCGCTCGGCTGCCATACAAGTATGGGGCAGCCTTACGTAGGCTGGGACATGCTTTTTTGATAGGCAGGCTAGCTGTATTGTGATTAATTGCATCTCACACTCCTGCTGGCATGCCCAGCATCATCAGGTGAGTGGAGTGGGGTGCATTACACTTCGCTAGGGTGCTAGCCACACCTTCACACTCCTCACCAGCTCAGGGGTGCACTTGGATGTCTCCCCCCGGACTGGCATTGCAAGGGGCTAATGTGGCACTCCAGTTGGTCACCCCGACTGCCGAGGCCTGATCCTGGCCTTGCTGACATCTCTCCATGTCTATTGGGCAAATTGGGGATAAGGGACACTTTTGCACTGTACATGGGGGGTTGGGGGATCACTACTCGCCTCTTGGCTGCTGGTACGCGCCTCCGCTCTGCCAACTCCCTTGATCCCTTTCATGTTGAGCATGATCCAGAGTGTTTTGGTGGATTTACAGCCAGGTTGCCTAGTTACCGTCGGAGGGGTATGCACATTCACGACTCATTGTGATACGGTGCTAAATCTGCCGCATGCCAGGGCAGTAACTGTAATTCTGCTGAAGAATTACCGCTGGGATAACACCCTACTCATGAAGAGGCTCAATCGAGTAGGAATTATTTAAGTTTTAAAAACATATTTTTTTACAGGTAAAAAGGTATGGCAATGGGGGCAAGCTTCTACCCCAATTTAGCTAATCTGTACACACCCAAATTTGAAGAGCTTTATATTTTGACCAGGGCTAATAGCTTTTTTCCCAGCGATACAGATGTTCAAATGATATATTCATGATATTTTTAAAATTTGGGACACCAAGCAGGGGAGGATATTTTCATTTGAGTTAATTCTCTGAATCCCCATTTGACATTCACTGCCTCCAAAGATAATAAGATCATTCTGCCACTCCATTCTTGGACCTAAGTATTAAGGTTTGTGACAGGATATTAGGGGCAAGCATGTTTTGAAAAACCATGGATAGAAACACTATCCTTCATTTTCAGAGTTTCCATCCAAAAGCAACGAGATAAAATGTGCGTTCTGACACATTTCTGAGAATCAGAAGAAATTGAACTTCACTTCAAGATTTTCAGACTGAACCTGACTCACTGATGGGCCGTTTTCCTAAAAGAGGGTATCCCAAACATGTGTTATGACAAGCTAGAAAAAGACTGAAAACCCAGAACAGAGCCACTCTTTTAGCGAAAGCAGATTCAAAAAAGAACCCTGTCGTTGTGTCAGTACTTTCTGTCCTCACAGCAATGCCATAAAAAAAAACAGATCATAAGAATTGGCACATTTTGCAACCTTAGAAGCCAGAGCTTCAACCATCTTTGTTTGCCTCTAGAAAAGGTACAAATCTAGAACAGCATCTGATTATTGCAGACAGGAAAACCCAGACACCCATTCAGAATTTCAGATCTCACCTAGGCTTGCCACCAGTAACAGGGCATTTCCCGTGCGGCAATTGCACAGCTTGCAAATGTACAACTGTTCAACACAGCGTCACAGTGAATGATAAGGAATGGCAACTTAGATTTCACAGCACTTGCAAAAGCTGCAATGTGGTTTATAATGTGCTAATATTTACATATGAGCAACCACTAGACAGGCGAGGACCCGTATTTCAGAACACAGGTCGAGAATTAGAACAAACTCTGCTACAGCACCATTGGTGGAATATTTGATCTCAATGTGACACTATTAAGATCAGCTGATTTGGTGGGTTATTGATAAGATAAGAGTGCTGACCACCAGTCAATTCAGGCAAAATGAGCCCCCAGGGAACAGCATTGGATGTATAGACTGCAGAGCATTGAAGAAGGTCTAAATCACAAGTAAGAATGGCACCCAGAGGGATGCATTTAATTGCAACTTCAGGATTATAGAAGGCAGACACTTATTAACGGATGTGGGAGCATATATTTGCTCAAGTCTATATTGATACTTGCTGATATGCTAACCTTAAAGGTTTTTCCCTGTGTTGTGGTTGCTATTACCCATGTTTGGATTTTTTAGTCATCCTGTTTTTCCCAAGTTTACACTGATAACTATCTTGTGAGGGATCCATTTTTTTAAAAATGTTCTATTCACGTGTCAATGCATGATCAGTCTATTACATATATGGGCTGACATACTGTTCCCGGGATTTTCTTTACTGAGCGGTCTTGTTGCTGGGTCATTTCTTTTCACTTCTGTATCCCAAAGTGATCACATGATCAGCCTGTAACGGGACGCTGGAGCTTCATTCACACAGCGTATGTCAGCACACTGGGTGGTTCAGGTTACAGGTTTTTTTTATGAGGAAGCAGTGGACAGTTTGTCAAGGATCCACAAAGGAACCAATTCTCACACAATTATTATGGTCGACTTCACATGTATGTACCAGTTTCAAGAAGAATTCAATTTCTAAAGATGTCAAGTGGGAATTTGAATTTGAGAAAGAGGAATAAGGTACGACAGCACATCATATTTATGTCTACATATGTATGTGGCCAGGGGTTCATGGCTTTCCCACTTTGCTTACAGTGGTGTCCCGTTGATGTCATTCCAGCTACCTTGTTTATCAGAATGAAGATATTCAGGTGGAACATTACTCCTTGCAGAAGTCCACCAAAGTGTGTTATCTGAAAACTAGACCACTCATTATTCAGCACTGGGTGCAGTTTTGGGATCAGGTAGATTAAGGTCGCCCTTTCTACATATTTTGCAGATCGCCTTGAGCAGAAGTGGTCTTGAGGGTCTCGGATTCACTTACATCGACTTTGGTCATGAGTACCTGATCACTTTTAAGTCATTCGTTTTCAGATCCCATGTTGCATAACCATCTTGCATCGATATGACTTTATACATTTTTTTAATTTTTTTTTCCAAATGAGGCCATTCAGTCCTGAGGAAATCATTGCCCTTATAGGGTGAACTTATACATTGAAACTAGCGAGGAGACTATGTCAGCATCCCCTCAAGAGCTCAATAATGAAGACACATGCCGCACCCAACCCATAACAATACTGAGGTCCGCCTAACTAATTAAAGCATAAGGCACGCTTCTGTACCAGGAAGCAGTTTGCACATAAGACAAGCCAGCAGACAACAGGGATAGAACAATAAAAAGGAGGCAGTAGTTCATTATGATGTTGGTCAGTTATGATTTTTAATGTTAAACAGACAATGCATTTCAACATTATTTGCGACAGCATATTACACATTTAATTCAGTTTATGAACCCCGATGGATGCTGGTTAGTCGGTTTAGCTGCAGTCAGATTTCCTTTGGCAAAACATATTTGTCCACCATTTATTTTTTGAATGAATATGGAACCATAATGATGTTTTAATTTACCAAGAAAGGACACCGTTTGATTTATGGATTTGCAGCAGTCATATTTCCTCTGAGCATAGGGAATATTTCATTTCCATCCTCTAATCCTAACATATTCGCAAAGGGTATTTTTTTTAAAGGTATTTTAAAGATATTTCATATTATGTAATAACAAATCATTGACATGTTCAGCTCATGGCACCAAATATTTTCTTATCATACAGGGCCTAAAGGGTGGACATTGCACCCTATAAGCTGATCCAAATCCAGGAAACAATCTGCTTATCTCAAGTGCTCCAATAGCGGAAGGCAGGAGCGCTAGACAGTTTTAGTGTTCCCAATAGAAAAGGAATATAGAGTTGAAAAAAGTACTGGCAAATGTACAAGTTAAAAAGGCATTCCATATTCCTTGGAATTTCTGAGGGCAGTGTTTTACTTCTGCGGCAGTGTTGAAGGTTCCAGTTTTATGAAACACCCAGTACATCCTTTTTTCCTCGATACACATTGGGCCTCATTACACGGACGGCGGTAAGGGTTAACGGTCACCGTTAATGGCAACGGTGACCGTTAGTACGGCGGTAAGGGTTAACGGTCACCGTTAATGGCAACGGTGACCGTTAACCCTTACCGCCGTACTACGAGGTCCCTTTGCGGGTTGGAGGAATCAACGCCTGCTTCTTGCAGGCGTTAAGTACCAACCCGCTAAGGGACCTCGGAGCTAATTACGGCACCGCAAAATTGCGATGCCGTAATTAGCGCCTTCCCCATTCCCATAGAGCCCTATGGGACAGAAATGGGAATGGGGAAGGGCAATGGCGGAAGGGGGATTTACCGCCCCTCCAACCTTGGAATGGGGCGGTAAATCCCCTTTCCGCCAAGGCGGTGCCGGTAATTTACCGGCATGGTCCAGGGTGCTAATAGCACCCTGGATTACCGCCTTCCGTGTAATGAGGCCCCTTGCCTTTTTGCAACTTTCTCCAATGTTATTAAAGAGGGTCCCAGAATTTTATTTTTGAAGCTGAAGTATTTGGGAGCAAAATTATTTTGGGGAGTAAACCAATGATTCTTTGTATCTTAAAATGTAAGAACGCTAAATGCAGCATTTTCATCTCAAAGATCCTCTTCAGATCAGACAATGACAATTGTATAACTCCTTCCTCTACTACTGCAGTGCTGGTAAATCTGGTGTCGCAGTGCTGGTAACTCTGGTGCTGCAGAACCTGGTAACTCTGGTGCTGCAGAACCTGGTAACTCTGGTGCTGCAGTGCTGGTAAATCTGGTGTTGCAGTGCTGGTAGCTCTGGTGCTGCAGTGCTGGTAGCTCTGGTGCTGCAGTGCTGGTAGCTCTGGTGCTGCAGTGCTAGTAGCTCTGGTGCTGCAGAGCTGGTAACTCTGGTGCCGCAGAGCTGGTAACTCTGGTGCCGCAGAGCTGGTAACTCTGGTGCCGCAGTGCTGGTAACCCTGGTGCTGCAGTGCTGGTAGCTCTAGTGCTGCAGTGCTGGTAGCTCTGGTGCTGCAGTGCTGGTAGCTCTGGTGCTGCAGAGGTGGTAGCTCTGGTGCTGTAGTGCTGGTAGCTCTGGTGTTGCAGTGCTGGTAGCTGTGGTGCTGCGGTGCAGGTAGTTGTGGTGTTGCGGTGCTGGTAGCTGAGGTGCTGCGGTGCTGGTAGCTGTGGTGCTGCGGTGCTGGTAGCTCTGGTAGCTGTGGTGCTTAAGTGCTGGTAGCTGTGGTGCTGCAGTGCTGGTAGCTGTGGTGCTGCAGTGCTGGTAACTCTGGTGCTGCAGTGCTGGTAGCTGTGGTGCTGCAGTGCTGGTAGCCCTGGTGCTGCAGTGCTGGTAGTTCTGGTGCTGCAGTGCTGGTAGCTCTGGTGCTGCAGTGCTGGTAGCTCTGGTGCTGCAGTGCTGGTAACTCAGGTGCTGCAGTGCTGGTAGCTGTGGTGCTGCAGTGCGGGTAACTCTGGTGCTGCAGTGCTGGTAGCTGTGGTTCTGCAGTGCTGGTAGCTCTGGTGCTGCAGTGCTGGTAGCTCTGGTGCTGCAGTTCTGGTAACTCCGGTGCTGCAGTGCTGGTAGCTGTGATGCTGCAGTGCTGGTAACTCTGGTGCTGCAGTGCTGGTAGCTCTGGTGCTGCAGTGCTGGTAGCTCTGGTACTGCAGTGCTGGTAACTTTGGTAACTCTAGTATAGCTTGTGTGCCTCCTCTCTGTGAAATGGTGTTAAGCGCTCTCTTTGTTCACCCAAAGGTTTCTTAGTGCAAACAGCAGATGGACATGAAAATATACAAGAAACCATTAAGCAAAGGAAAGGCAAATGAGAACAGATGGGTCTTCAACAAGCATGTGACCTCCTGGTCGGTTATAATGTGTAGTCTCAGAGGGAGGTCATTTTAGATACACTGGGCCTCATTATAAGTTTGCCAATCCGGGAACTACGGTACCAGTAAGCTTGCCGGTACCGTAGTTCCTGGACCGGCAAACAATGAGTTGTGCTCGCGGGTGCCTTTCTGCCCGCCATGGCTGACCTGGCGGGCAGAGCGGCTCCTGTGAGCATAGCACGTTGCATGCACCAGCGCTGTTTATAAGAGTGCCGGTGCATCCGGCTTCCCATTCCCATTGAGCCCTATGGGGAAGAATTATTTTCGGCGCCCAGGAATGGGCAAATATCGGGTCCAGCAAGATCATAATGACCCGGTAATTGCCCATTCCTGGGCGCCGGAAAAAAGAAACGACCAGCGACAGCCGTGCCAGTATTAAAGGCACGAATACTGCCAGCTTCCTAATGAGGCCCACTGAATTGCACCCGCCAAAGAAACACCTTCTGAAACGTGAAATCACTAATCTGGCATGAGGAGCTTGATCTAAAAGCACAGGAAGGGCATAGGGTTGAAGTTTGGGCTGCAGAAACTGAGGCTTTGACCACCAAAGCAACTTGCCCAAACAGTGATGAACTGCAGTGACGTGGTCACATGTCCATTGGCCTGAAAGCAGGGCAGCCATGGTGGGCTCTGCCTTAAGAGGTTTAGTGACCCAAATCAGACAACCAAGATGAATGGCATCCAGTAGTTGAGCCAGCGACACATCTGGCCTACAACCAATAGTGTCTCAGTAATGGGAGGCATAGGAAAGGGAGGCTTTTCATGTAACACCCCAAGGAACAGAAAGCAGCTGCCAACAACTGCATTTACCTGATGGCTAATTGAGAGCTTGCTGCCAATGTTAATAGGCCTCATTACGACCCAGGCGCTAACGGGTTAACGGCGCCGTAAAAGGCTGCGGCGCCGTTAACCACTTAGCGCCTTACTACGAGGTCCCTTTGCGGGACCCGACCTGAACGGCTGTTCTAGACCAGCTGATAAAGTAGGGACCCGCAAAGGGACTCTCAAGGTAAGTACAGTACCGCAATTTGCGGTACCGTATTTACTGCCTTCCCCAGTCCCATTGAGCCCTATGGGGCAAAAATGGGAATGGGGAAGGGCCAATGTTCAATGGGGAATTACCGCCCCGCCAACCTTGGAATGGGGTGGTAATTCCCCATTGAACATTGGCAGACTCGTTACGATACCGGCACCAACCATGGTGCTAATAGCGCCATGGTTTAGCACCAGTATCGTAATGAGGGCCAATAACTCGGATGGTGGCATGGATACAGAGGTCAGAGCGGAAAGGGTTTGATGCAAAAGCAGGCATCATAACTGTGTATGTTCTATCAACCAGGGAGAACTGTAGGCTGTATCCCCAATGTCTGCCTCTTAGCTTATGTAGAAGGGCCCGATGGTCAAAGGTGGCTTCAAATCACTTCAAAGCTTCTCCCACATTCTCTGCAGTAATGAGGTTTCTCCACTGTATATGTTTGCTGGCCAAAAATAAATGAGTGATGGCAAATTAAGTGAAAAGTGGCTGCTTTGTGCTAAGTTCTTATGACAGTTGGTTTATGGCTATTGAGTTCAAATCCATTCCGATCGTCATTTACAGGGTTTGGTTGTTATTAATGGGGCTTGAACCCTCAAGCAGAGTTTTATAGGATGGGTTACATAACACAGAAGGCACGTCTCCCAGTCTAATATTTTATGAGGAGTGCATATCAAGCACACATATGTCTTTCATTTGTAATCAGTGTTTTGTGTTAAAGGCCCTCTGTGCCATACACAGGGCTTTAGTTGCCAATGAACTGCCTCGACTGTATGATTTGCCTCATGCCAGATATAGACATTCCTTATTACCGATGAGGTTTCTCAGCTGCATGTGTCGTCTGGTGGTAAATAAGACCTACTTTTTGACTGAAGCTTTTCCCACATTCAGAGCATTGAAAGGGCTTCTCACCTGTATGTGTTCTCAGGTGTGAATTAAGAGATTGCTTCACAATGAAGCGCTTCCCACATTCAATGCACACATGAGGTTTATCACCTGAATGTATTCTCTTGTGGCGGGTAAGATTGTTCTTAATAGGGAAGCATTTCCCACATTCAGTGCACTGATGCGTTTTCGCGCATGCATGTGTTGTCCAGTGGTAAATAAGACCTGCTTTTTGACTGAAGCTTTTTCCCCATCGAGAGGACTGTAAGAGTTTCTCACCTGTATGTGCTCCTATGTGGTCAACAGTTTGTCCTTTATCAATCACGAGGGAACCACATTTTGTGTATAGGGGTTTCACACTTGACCGTGCTCTCTGGTTGTGAGTTAGATTAGTCTTATGAATGCAGTGTACCGAACATTCAGTGCACTGATGAGGTCTCTCACATGAATGTGTTGCCTGGTGGTAAATAAGACCTGCTTTTTGAGTGAAGGGTTTCCTGCACTCTGAGCACTGAAAGGGTTTCTCACCTGTATGTATTCTCAGATGTGAATTAAGAGTGGTCTTCAAGCTGAAATGTTTCCCACATTCAGTGCACTCATACGGTTTCTCTCCTGTATGTGTTCTCAGGTGTTCAATAAGAGACCTCTTCACTCCGTATTGTTTTCCACATTCAGTGCACTGGAAGGGTTTCTCACCTGTATGTGTTCGCAGGTGTGAATTAAGAGTACTCTTCAAATTGAAATGTTTCTCACACTCAGTGCATGGATACGGTTTCTCTCCTGTATGGGTTCTCAGGTGTGCAATAAGAGATCCCTTCACTCTATATTGCTTTCCACATTCAGTGCAGTGATGAGGTTTCTCTCTTGTATGTGTTCTCAGGTGGTCAATCAGATTTCTCTTCTCAATGAAGCATTTCCCACATGCAGTGCACTGATGAGGTTTCTCCCCTGTATGGATTTTCAGGTGCCGAATAAGACTGCCCTTCTCAATAAAGCATTTCCCACATTCAGTGCACTGAGGTTTCTCTCCTGTATGGGTTCTCAGGTGCCGAATAAGTCCTCCCTTCCTAATGAAGCATTGTCCACATTCAGTGCACTGATGAGGTTTCTCCCCTGTATGTGTTCTCAGGTGATCAATCAGTTTTGCCTTCTCAATGAAGCATTTTCCACATTCAGTGCACTGATGTTCCTCCCCTGTATGGCTTCTCATGTGCCTAATAAGTCCTCCCTTCACAGTGAAGCATTTTACACATTCAGTGCATTGATAAGGTTTCTCTCCTGTATGTGTTCTCATGTGGGAAATCAGTTTTGCCTTCTCAATGAAGCATTTCCCGCATTCGGTGCACTGATGGGGTTTCCTCCCTGTATGTGTTAGCAGGTGCCTAATAAGACTTCCCTTCTGAATGAAGCATTTGCCACATTCAGCGCACTGATGGGGTTTCCTCCCTGTATGTGTTAACAGGTGCCTAATAAGACTTCCCTTCTGAATGAAGTGTTTCCTGCAATCAGAGCACTGATGAGGTGTCTTACTTGAATGCTTTGCCTGATGCATTATAAGTTAATTGAACCTTCCTCTTCATTTAAAGCACAGAAACAATTTCACATTGCAGGCCTTCTCTGGTGACAAACAAGACTTTTGTTTCTACTCAACTTATTATCATACTCAGTGCTTGTCCATTTGTTTTCAAAGCTTGTTCAGAAAATACTATTAATAAGTGAAACTTGTATACAGAATACATATATTATGTTACAGGCATTCAATCACAACTATTAGTATAAACATTTCAAAAAGAACATAATACAGCAAGATCCTATGATTAGCCTACCATTCTATATATTTATTGTATCTCTATGTTGTAAAATGCTGGTTGTTACCACGCAGGTGATTGACTGAAAACCCTCTAGAATGCATTAGGCATCTCACATCCTAGTACCATATTATTCTGAAAAGGCAACAAGTTCCTAGCCTTGGGGGCTACTAAGATGCGTAGAAATGATGTCTTCCATCAATGAAGATTTGCACTGTATTAATCCATCAGCGGATTTAACATTACAGTGGCTACTTTTTCCTGGGCATCAATCACCTGTTGAAATAAAAGGAGATTCGCTTTATTACTATGTACGACATTGAAGAGGCAGAATGGGCCTCAGCAGTAGTGCTGCAGTGTGCTAGTTAAATACTTTCATGCAAAAACATTTTACGTGAATAATTACTTATCAAAACCATGCATTTAAATCCTATTTATTCAGGGCAGCCAAACCTAGCACACAGAAGCTCCATGTTTCCCGATACAATCTGTTTTAAAGCAGAGGCTTCACACTAGGTTTCGGGTTTGTCACCAATCACTATTTGCAAATGTACATTGTCCCTGTCACGCAAACATAAAAACAGACATTACTGCAGGAGCACCAGTATCTTTCCACTATTAGAATAGTAACAGTAGTAATGACTCATACTCACACCTTCACTGTAAACCCAGGGGCAGCTGCAAACACATCACTCCCCTGAACAATTGCTGGGAAGTACTAGCACAGGTCAGAGATGAGGCAGAGTCTAGGTGAGTCTTCACCGATTATCCTCCCACCTGCTAGAGATGAGGCAGAGCCTAGGTGAGGCTTCACCTATTATCCTCCCACCTGCCAGAGATGAGGCAGAGTCTAGGTGAGTCTTCACCTATTATCCTCCCACCTGCCAGAGATGAGGCAGAGTCTAGGTGAGTCTTCACCGATTATCCTCCCACCTGCCAGAGATGAGGCAGAGTCTAGGTGAGTCTTCACCGATTATCCTCCCACCTGCCAGAGATGAGGCAGAGCCTAGGTGAGGCTTCACCTATTATCCTCCCACCTGCCAGAGATGAGGCAGAGTCTAGGTGAGTCTTCAACGATTAGCCTCCCACCTGCCAGAGATGAGGCAGAGTTTCACTGATTATCCTCCCACATGCTAGAGATGAGGCAGAGTCTAGGTGAGGCTTCACCTATTATCCTCCCACCTGCCAGAGATGAGGCAGAGTCTAGGTGAGTCTTCAACGATTATCCTCCCACCTGCCAGAGATGAGGCAGAGCCTAGGTGAGTCTTCAACGATTATCCTCCCACCTGCCAGAGATGAGGCAGAGCCTAGGTGAGTCTTCAACGATTATCCTCCCACCTGCCAGAGATGAGGCTGAGTCTAGGTGAGTCTTCACTGATTATCCTCCCACCTGCCAGAGATGAGGCAGAGCCTAGGTGAGTCTTCAACAATTATCCTCCCACCTGCCAGAGTTGAGGCAGTCTATGTGAGTCTTCACCTATTATCCAGGCAGCTGGGGAGCAGGTATAAGTGGATGTAGGTCACCTGGCCTAAGCCCCGCCCACCTAGTGCCTTCCTGGTTGCAGCTCTTTCTCACCGCTTAGCAAGCCCCGCCAACCTGGTGCCTTCCTGCTTGCCGCTCTTTTCCTTATTTAAGGAGCCCTCCAGCCTCTTTTCCTTTGCAGCTGGGGAGAAGGTGCAAGTGGATCTAGGTCACCTGGCCTAAGCACCACCCACCTTTTAGACCCTGCCTCTTCCTGCCTGCTCTTAACCCTTAGATCAAGGGCGTCTCTCGCCCAGGCGTCCAAAACGAAGGGCAGACAAAGAAAAGGGTAATTCATGTTTGGACCTGTTCGGACCAGGATGATCCAGGGTCCGACCCCTTGCTAAGACAGCAGGTAAGCATGCACCAACATGTGTTTACACCCTCTGTCCCCACAGGCCATCCGCACCCTCTCTGGTCCCCTTGTGTAGTTCCCTTGTGCCCCCCCTTCCCGCACACTGGAGTCTGTCCTGATACATTCTAGTTTCACCATCACCGTCTTGTGGCCAATGCTGGATTTTACTTTTATGGACTTCATTGATTCACGGTGCGCCACCCTTTCTCAACTCTCATGCTGGACTTTCTTTGCATCTTGTACTCATGGTGGCCCTGAATCATGCTGTTCCCATCTTGATCTTGTATCCTGGCTTGCAACATTATGCGTTACTACTGACTTTTGCAATTGTATTCACTCTCCCCTCTTGCTTCTCCACTCTTTTTGACTGCTTACTCTCTGTTCTCTCCTCCCCTTGTCTCTTCCTTTTCCTATCTCCTCCCCTTACTTTCTTCTATGCACTTACTCTATCAGAATTGTCCCTGGACCTAGTATGATAGCAACCTCGCCTGTCGATCCCCCATTCCCTTACTGTTCACGCCCCCTCCCTCCAGCACTATCTGAAACATTGTCAGGCATAGTACGATAGCTTTGTTCCTCCTCTCCCTTTCTGCACCCCTCTCCCTCACCTTTTGTTTTTCTCCGGCTCTACCAGAAATGTCGTCAGGCCTAGTACGGTAGTCGCCTGTCTGTTTCCATTTCCTTCCCCCTCCCTTCCTTATCTATGTCTTAGCTCTTGCACTATCTGAAATGTCATCCGGCTGAGTACGATAGTTAATTTCACTTCCTTACCGTTCATGGCCTGTAAGAATGTCATTGTACTTTCCCTTGTTCCCTCCCTTGCCTTGAAGCGCTTTGAAACACATTGTGCATAGGCGCCATTTAAATAAACTGTCATATCATATCCTCCCACCTGCCAGAGATGAGGCAGAGTCTAGGTGAGTCTTCGCCTATTATGCTCCCACCTGCCAGAGATGAGGCAGAGTCGAGGTGAGTCTTCACCTATTATCCTCCCACCTGCCAAAGATGAGGCAGAGTCGAGGTGAGTCTTCACCTATTATCCTCCCACCTGCCAGAGATGAGGCAGAGTCTAGGTAAGTATTCACCTATTATCCTCCCACCTGCCAGAGATGAGGCAGTGTCCAGGTGAGTCTTCACCTATTATCCTCCCACCTGCCAGAGATGAGGCAGAGTCGAGGTGAGTCTTCACCTATTATCCTCCCACCTGCCAGAGATGAGGCAGAGTCGAGGTGAGTCTTCACCTATTATCCTCCCACCTGCCAGAGATGAGGCAGAGTCGAGGTGAGTCTTCACCTATTATCCTCCCACCTGCCAGAGATGAGGCAGAGTCGAGATGAGGCAGAGTCGAGGTGAGGCAGAGTCGAGGTGAGTCTTTACCTATCCTCCCATCTGCCTGCCTAATTTGATGCAAATGCACTACTGAGGTATCCCAAAGCTAATTGCCTAAGGGATGACCAATTGTATTTGCCTTTTGAAAATATTGCAGCATAGTTTTCAGATGGATGCAATCACTTTTGTAGATAAGCAACGGGCAAAATCAAGTTCTATTTTTGATAGTTGGGACCCATTTTCAGCTTCGGAAAGCCCATTGACCCAGTAAGTTCGCCTCACCTTCCCCCAGAAGCTCAATGTCTCCAGAGCTCCGGTACTCTCTAGGCTGGACTGCTGCAACAGCCTCTTCTTTAATCTACCTTCTTCTTTCCGCGCCCTCAAGCTAATCCAGAATAGGTCTGCAAGACTTATCCTTGGCCTCAAGCCCAGGAACCGCATCTCTACAGCCCTAAACTCTCTCCACTGGCCCACATTTGCTGCAAGGATCGATTTAAATCCCTCTGCATCATCCAGAAGGCTGCCTGGGGCCGGGGACCACGCCATCTACAACTGGCTCTCACCAAATACTCTGCTCCAGATCTCTCCGTTCATCTGGCTCTGAATCTCTGCTTGTCAAGTGCTTCTCTAAGCAGAGAGTGGGGAGGCTGTTCTCTTTCCTCGGCTGGCTCCTTCCTCTGGAACAGCTTTTACCCTTTTCTCTCCGTCTTGAGCCAGATCTCGTCAAGTTTCGCAAACACCTCAAGACTTTCCTATTCTCCTCCTTCCCTCACTCCCTCCCGTGCTAAACCCCACAATAGCTGTGATTGGTGGCTTGGGCCCTTATGTGTGCTTCGGGGAGCTGTCTTCTTCCTGATCACCTGCAGCATCCGCCCTCCCCCTGCCTTTGGGCACTTTGGCCTATGCTGCCACATAGGTCTGCACTTATTGTATGGGCTGGTGACCCCTCTTTCTTCATGTGGTCACTGCCTGGCACTTACCCGTGGCCTTCGCAACCGGCTCTTACAATAACCTGTTGCCTTGCAACAGTCTCCCTGGCACTTCACCCCTCTGTGGATCGTAAGATCCTCTAACAGTTCCCCACTCCCCAGACACTTCTCTCTCCCTGCACTTGCTCGATCCAAATGTTCATAAGGCCTAGCAGGACTGCTCTTTTTCTATTTTTTTCCTATTTCCATTGACTTGCTGCTTCCTTTGTTCCCTTCCCTTTGCCCTGTGGGTGCTTAGAAATACAATTTACTTGCTGTAGCAGTGCCTTACAAATGCACAATAAATAAATAATTTCTCTCCTATGAACTGCTTTAATCACACCAATTGCATGGTGCTCCAGCTAGGAGGATCAGTTAACCGTGCAACGTAGTAATTAACCTTTAATAGGTTACTCTGAAGACCCAGTCGCATGAATACCAGCTGACTCATTAAGGCGTTTGCTTTTTTTCTTGAAAAAGTTTCTAAGTGACTAAGCACTCACTGCAATCCCAGAAGGCCTTATCTATTAGCGTGCTCGTGCTGGTGCACGTGCGTGGTTTCGCAAAGCCCTGTGAGACGAAGGGCTGTCTGAGGCTGTCTTGGGCGGGATTGGAAGGGAGTTGGTAAGTCCTTTGGAAATAACTGTTTTCATTCTGCTAGGAATTCATTGTTGCTTTTATTGAAATCTGTTAGTGTTATTATTAGTTTGCATCGTTATTCATGTGTATTTAATATAGAATTGTCTGTTTTTTATCTTCTCTTTTCTCTTTTTATTTTTTCCTTGTTTATTGTATTTTAGATATATTGCATGGCCAGTAGCTGTGTGAACATTACATCAGTTGCTTAAGACGCCTTGTCTTGTCTAACACTTGCAAGGTTTTAGGTTTTTACATGATTTCTCGATTTCGCGTGGGCAAAAAGTTACCGACAACCATACATATTGCACTGCAAAGAAACCTAATAGCCTTGATTGATTTTCTAAGCAACCACTAGTTTCTGGATGAACCTAGCGAGAGACTGCATTGTAATAATGTCTGTAAATCAGTTTACTTTGAAATTTAGCATGCTGCCAAACAGTTCAATGCATGACTGCACACAATCAAACATGGTAGTGAAATCTCTCCCATCGAACTTGCACACACCCATTAAAAAAAAAGAGTGCCTAGTTGCATGGCTGATAAAAAAAAAATATTGAACAAAAGCCGTCTACGCACGTCAAATGATAATGACATACGTATCACATGTGCAACAATTAAGCGAGGCAAATTCGGAACAAAAATAAATTAACCAAATTGAACACTCAAATTAATGTCGAAATTGCTGTTATGAAAGACAGCTCATCTGAGGTTGTAACAGCAGGAAAGCCTAGCAGTGTGCTTTCTGACATTACAATGGAAATTGAAAGCAAGCGCTGTGATTTAGCAGTTCTGCTGACAAGTGAGGCTTCGCAGCATACAAGTGCTAGTCCGCCTCTGGTATGTACAGTGGAGGCGCAACATAAGTTAAGAGAAGCATAGCAAGCATTACATATCACTGGACAGGTTGATGATGAAGCACTCAATTTTATGAACTTGTCGCAATTCAGCTAGTAACGAAGAGATTATATTTCATAGATTTTATGTTTCACTGGGAGTTAATGTCCGTGAAAGGTAAGCGATGGGGTGCTCCATCCTGTCCCCGAATAGCTGTTTTAGAATGGCTCCAATAGCGTAGCTGGAGGCATCTGTCTCCACTATGAATGGTCGGTTGACATCAGGTTGAGCCAGGATGGGGGCTTGTGTAAACTCAGTCTTCAACCGTTTGAAGGCTTCCTCTTGAGCTGTGGTCCAAAGGAAGGGAATGTCTTTCTTTAACAGGGCAATGATTGGTTGGACTATCTCAGAAAAGGAAGGTATGAATTTCCTGTAAAAATTAGCTAAGCCCAGGAAAGACTGGATTTGTTTCACAGAGGTGGGACTTGGCCAGGATAATATAACCTTAACCTTGGATTGATCCATACCAATGCCTTCTGGACTAAGGACAAATCCAAGGTAGTGTACAGTAGAAGCATGGAAGATACATTTCTCGGGCTTTGCCAGGAGTTTGTTTTCGCGTAGTCGTTGTAACACTGCCTTAACATGTTCTTCGTGCTTGGAAAGGTCCTTTGAGAATATTAGGATATCGTCCAGATAGACAATCACGAAAAGAAATAGCATGTCTGAGAACACTCTATCCATGAAGCGTTGGAAGACCACTGGGGCATTAGCAAGTCCAAAAGGCATGACCAAGTATTCATAATGACCAAAGGGTGTTCTAAAGGCTGTTTTCCACTCGTCTCCTGCCCTAATACGAATCAGATGGTAGGCACCCCTGAGATCCAACTTGGTGAAAACCACTGCGCCCCTTACTGCCTCCAGGATGTCCGAGATCAAGGGTAACGGATAGCGATCCTTAAGGGTGCATTGATTTAGACCTCGATAGTCCAGACACGGTCTGAGTTCCTTGGTGTCTTTCTTGGGAACAAAAAACAGCGAGGCCCCCGCTGGGGATTTAGAGGGTCGTATGGTGCCATTTGCAAGATTTGTAACCAGGTATTCTCGAAGAGCTTTCTTTTCAGGTTCGGATAAGATGAACATCCGTCCAAAGGGAATCACAGCGGAAGGCTCCGTTTCTATAGCACAGTCTTCTGGTCTATGGGGAGGTAACGCCTGGACAATGGCAGAAGAGAAAACATCAGAATATTCCTGGTATATCTCCGGAACCCGGATAATGTTTGAGACTGAGATTGTACCTTGATGATTCGTAGGAAGTCCTTCTGATGGTGTCGGAGCAAGGTCTGACATTATGCAGTGGGACATACAAAATTCTGAGCCCAGGAACAAGGAACCCGCTGCCCAATTGATGTACGGATTGTGTTTTTGGAGCCAGGGCATTCCCAAAAGCATTGGGTAATGGGCCGACTTGATGATGTCAAATTTTATCCTTTCTCGATGGTGATTTATGGCAAGCTCGACGTCCTTGGTCTGAAGGGTTATGGGTCCTGAAGAAAGGGGTCTTCCATCAATTGCTTCTACAGGTTGCATGATAGATTCGTAAGGAATATGGTGTTTAAGAACCCATTTTTGGTCTATGAACACCCCCATAGCTCCACAGTCCACCAGTGCCAGGATGGGATAGGTTTCCTTCTTGGAAGGCGATAGGAAGGCCTGTAAAATCACCAAGGAATTTTGTCCAGGAGAGTTCAAGGATGGAATAGATGTGGAGCAGACATCTCTCTCCCGAACCTGTGCTCCATTTAGGATCGGGAGCTGGTGTTTCCCGAGCGCCGTGGGGGGGCTATTGGGCACTCTCTCACTAAATGTTTGTCTGATGCACAATACATACACAACCCGGTATGGATCCTACGCATTCTTTCTTGGGAGGATATGGGTCCACGAAATGCCCCTAGCTGCATAGGTTCAGGCTCGTTACTCGAAGTGGAAATACCTTCGGGGTTCGAGGGTTTCCCAATGGGGTTCTTCTGGAGTGGTAACTTGCTTTTCTTTTTCTCTGCCTTTCTCTCCTGAATGCGAAAGTCAATCTGCAGGGCAAGATCCATTAGGGCCTGATAAGAACTCGGGCGTGCCACTCTGGGTTCATCCTTGATGTCTTTGTTTAGCCCTCTTCGAAATAGGGTAAAACAAGCTTCAGAGGACCAATCCGCTTCTTTAGCCAGCTGTTTGAAGCATGTGACATACGTAAGCATATCCTGGGTACCTTGTTGAAAGTCGAGTAGACGTTCCTGGGCACTGTAGACCTGCTCTGGGCGGTCAAACATGGTCTTAAGGGCCTGTATGAAGCCATCGCAATCATCCAGGAGAGAATCCCCAGAGTTAACCAGTGGGGTGGCCCAGGTCAAGGCATTGCCGGAAAGATGCGAAATAATAAAGCCCACCTTAGCCCTGGGCGTAGAAAAATAATAAGGCTTGAAAGTGAAGTGGACCAAACATGAGTCAAGGAATCCACGAAGGCTCTTTGCGGAACCATCATATTTATCAACAACGCTGCCCAGTATTACACTCTCTTTCGTAGCGGATTCATGAGACAACACCAATTGCTTTAAGGTGGCGTTCTCTGCCTTTAAATTTTGCACTTCAGTCGTCAGCTCTTGCATGCCACGCATAAGGTCCTGGATGGCCGCTTCCATGTCTGTGTCGAATTCAATCAGGTGGCGTCTCAATCTGTCACAGGTTTCCTTTTTTATCACCTGCTTAAGCTGCCTTGCAGGATCCTTCGCCGGGGTTTACTTCCATGCTGTTCGTGTCTTGTATAAGCCCGCTCGGCCGTCGTTGGATTCCAGGATTCGTTCAGCTTCTTCGTCCGGGATCAAGGAAACTCCATGAAGACCAGGAAGGAAGGCCGCACACGGGGGGCGGTCTATGCGGAACGCGGATGAATACAGGTACAAGGAGAGGGAAGGGAGAAGGAGAAGGAAGGGGTCCGGGAATACAGCAGCAACTCTGTTCCAGGAGCACGAACTGCGACGCACGTCTAGCCTCAGCTAACGATAGCGTTGAGCCGCGCAGAGCCGCAGGGGAGTGGTTAATTTATGGAACGTGCCGCATGGTACGTAAAGGTCGATAGACCATGTCCTGCGAATATGGCCATGTTGGGTGTACTCCAGCGAGTAACCCCCAACGTGCCAGGGACCAGGAGGACCAAAAGGGGCGTGATCAATGGATGATGACAGTATGCCCCCTTCTAAAACCCGTTCCACCGGGCTAGCCTGGATGTATTAGATGGAACCTTCTGAGCAATCTGGGGGAGTTTAGGTTTCAGACTGGTTCCCAGGTACGTTCACTGGGTGGGTAGCCCTTCCATTCCACCAGGTATTGAAGTTGTCCTCGCCTATATCTGGAGTCACATATTCGAGACACTTCATATTCTAGCTGGTCATTGACAATCACAGGACTGGGTCTAAGATTAGTCCGGGTGGTTTGGATGTAAGGCTTCAACAGAGATTTGTGAAAAACTGGATGAATTTTCTTCCAGGAATCTGGTAGTTTAAGTCGAATTGAGGGGGACACCCCTGCAGGTTATACAAGGCACAAAGGCACACTAAGGGCCACGATTGACTACATTTTTACTAACCGTGTGTTCATGACTATAGTCAAGTCTTAAGAGGTAAAATCGAGTGACAAGGGTAATCATAGTCAATTGTTTTTCACTTGGGATTGGAAGCTATCACAGAACTTGAAAGCAAAAGACAGATATAAAGGACAAGTGTCAGTAAATAATGGTAGAAATCGTGTAAGGTGGTCTGAAAAAAACATTAGCTGACTTTGATAATGCACTAGCAGATGGGCAGGGAAAATGTTACCTATCCTCAATGCAGAAATATATATAGGTGAAATCAGCTATACAAGGTTACAATTATAAACATACCCACTCGTTCGATTGGGTTAATGACTTCTTTTATAGGAAAAGGCCCATAATATCGAGGAGCCAACTTATTCGGTCTGCGATGTCGATTCAGATGTAAAAGACAAATAAGCCGAACTGAACCATTTACCATTGCACGAGAGGTTGTCTAAAATAAAATCATCTAAAGTCGGTCTATAAGAATTGGCATTGGGGGGAAATCCATATGCTACCAGCATGATAGTGAGCATATGCTGAAGAAAATGGCTTTAAAATCATCAGCCGAGATATGGGGGCTAATAAATGAAGCCACCTTTAAATACCAGGCCTCAGTGCAAATAAATTCAATTTCTGAAAAAAACATGATGCAACTACTTTCAGGATGTTTATCAAACCCCCTTACCAGACTCTCATATTTTTTTCAATGGTGAAAGCTGGAATCACAAAATACAGTTTGACCATGATGACTTGCTTTACTACATTTCAAAATTGAGCATGATGCGTGCACTTGAGCCCGATGGCCTCCACAATAGAGTGTTAAAAGATCATCCAGAAACATGGGCTTCCAGTCTCAAAAAATATTTTTATCAAGTAATGAAATCAGGAGAGTTACCACCATCATGGAAGAAGTCTCTGTTAATTCCACTCTTCAAGAAAGGAAATTGATTAGACCCAAGCTTGTATAGGCCCATAGCCCTACTAGACTGCCATGGAAAATGTTTGCACGTTTGGTTTTAAGAGACTTTAATTGTTGGCTAACCAAAGAGAATTTAAGAGACCCATTTCAAACTTTCTTGCAGGGCTGGTAACGGGTATTAAATTACTTACTCTAAATGCATTTATAGCCAAACATTACCACATAAAGCAACCACTGTATATAGCATTCGCCAACTTTAGATCTACCTTCGACTCTGTACCGAGGGAGCTGCTATTGATGTCCGTGGCATATTCTAAAGTGGCTGATGGAATTCCATAATGAAACAACAATACAGATAAGACTGAATAGCAACGGTTTACTATCATACCCAATTCCCACATCAAGGGCGCTGAAGCAAGGTTGCATACTTGCTTCAGCCCTCTTTAACTTCAGATATGGGACTGGGTTTTGGAAGCAGTACAACTGATTCGCCCATACTAGAAGGACATGTGGTTAATGCGGATGACCTTTTGTTAATCTCTAAATCCCCTATGGGCTTACGAAATATGCTTCTAGTCCTGACAACATATGCCTGGGACAACAACATTACAATACATGCAAACAAGACACAGATAATCCAATTTGGCAACGTGAATCAGTGCAATTCTGCAAATATTTGGTTACTAGAAAAGGAAAGGTTACAAGTGGTATCAAATTACATCTATCTTGGTGTAAATGTTAACAACCACCCAAAGGATTTGCCATATGAAATAAGTATAAAATTGAAATTAAATAATTTGTTATCGCAAGCACGGATTATAAATGGTCGATATTGCAAATTCTCTGTTAGGGAGAATTCTCTGCATAGGCTAATTTCCCAAACCTAGGGAGTCCCCCAGCAGCTTTGCTGGATTTTTGGGGTTTATTTTTTTACTCCTGCTAAGAGTGAGACTCTTTTTCTCCCACTCTTAGACATGATTTCAGATATCATTGACTTTGCAATGTGTTTTATGGGCTATGGGGTCTTTTACTCCATAGGGTTTCATGTATTTTTGGTAAGTGTGTTACACAGCACTCTCAGTGCAGTAACACAGGGGTGTCATAGTGACCCCCAAACGTAGACTCCATACCCTGGGACTGACTACTGTCTCCCAGGGCATGTAAAGTCACCATTGACTTTACTAGTCTTAAAATGTGAACAGAACCAGTACAAACCATCATATTGTGGAAGTACTGGTAGGGGTAATTAGATTGCCCCTGGGTCTGTTTTTCGAGGAGGCACTGTGCAGTCCCCCCTCGTCAAGTTTCTGGCTGGTGGCAGTGGTCACCATGCGAAATATTCCACCAGAATATTTCCTATGGGATTTTCCCATTCATTTTAAACGCACCACTTTTTTGGTGCAATGTTAAAGATACCGCCGGGTTATTTATTTAATACTTATTCCCCGGTTCGGTCTTTTTGCCAGGACTCAGTTTTAAAATGGCGTTTGTGTTCGCCTCTGTAACTCCAACCCAAGTCGAGCCCTTTGTTCCACTTTTGGCGGACTTCTGCACAGAAGCCACCAAAAGTGGTGCCACTCTGTCTGGGTCTACAGGATGTGTGGGAGGGGGGGGTTTAGGCACCCTGGACTGAGTTGCCATGGCAACTGAAGTCGTACTCTTGTGTGATTGGCCCAGTGGTGAGCCGCCTGGCTCACCGCTTAGCATGTTTGAGTGACAGCTAGGACTGATGAATGGGGGTTTTCTGCATAAAAGCAGGGCTTTTGGGGCTTTGGGGACTGGAACTTCAGAAGTCGCCACAGGACCAAAGAATCCGAAGAGGGAGAAGCTGAGCCGACTTGCAACGACGACACCACTGGTGGAGCCCTGCTGATCCGCCTCACCACTTCCCGACGACAGAGAAGATCTTCATCCCAGAGAGTCTTCTTCCTCTGAACTGGTGGGAATAACCAGTTCACCCTCTTTTCGCCTTCCTGGATCGTCACGTGGTCGAATCGCCCGTGCCAAGCACCCCGGCAGCCGGAAAGCCACGCTTCACCACTACCGCGAATAAAAGGGTAGTACCTTTTAACTGGGAAACTCGGCAGCTGGTTTCTTCCCTGGCAGTGCAACGACCTCCAGCTTTCCTCCACGTCAAGATCTTCTCTTCCCCTGGACGAAGCACCGACTTGCACCCGCTGCCAGGAACAACTGCCCCCGCTGAAGCTTTCTCACCATTTCAGGTACTGTGTCCCGCCTGGTCTCCCTTGCAACAGACTGTTCAAGGTGTCCCGTAAATCCTTGACTCTCTATCCTGGGGTGACCTGGGACCTGTTAACTAACTTTCTCTGAACTGATCCAACTCTTTTTGAACTATCTGCAAAGACCTTTAAAGTATAATTCAACTGTGTGATCTTGGACATATTCCGCCTTGCTCTCTCCAAGAGTGGGCTGGGCCTATGAACTTTCTTGCTCTACAGTAGACTCTGCCTTTCCTGACTTGCTGTGGTTCTTTAAAAAGTGTTGGTATTGTGTACTTTCCTAATTCTGCCTTTTCCCTCCCGTTTTAATTAACTTATTGGATTGCCATCTTAGGTTAAGCGCTCACCTCTGTCTGCAAATGAGTGGTGTTTGAACTAAGACTTGTTCAATAAGTAATCAGGGATGTATATATATTGATAGTGACTGTGTTTGAACTTGCTTGCCATATTAGTGTTAGTGTATCTTACAAGTGTGTTTTTAAATAAATCATTATATACTTTTATACCCAAGCTCTGGTCAGTGTTTGCTTGTGCTACTGTATCCTGGTACCTATTTTGTATACTCTATATACTGTCTAACTCTTCTTGAGAGAAGTCTGGCTACTCAGCCACAGCTACCAGGTAAATCTGGGTGGTACAGACTGCTACCAATTGGGTTTACTGCCAACACCTGTAGTCCTAAGCCTTTTGCAGTGGTCCCTAAGGGAACTGCACAGGTTTCTGCCTAACATTCCCCATCCAACCTCTTGTTGTATATTATTAACAAAAAGTCCTACCGATTTTACTATATGGATCCGAAACGAAAGAATGCAGACCCACTATCTTTTGGAATAGGATGGAAAGTACATTTTGGAGAGCTTTGTTAAAACTGCCGTCATCTGTGCCTATAGCCCTGATCAGACATGAAATAGGGCTAATTTCCTTATACATACCATATAAATGGAAAATGCGTATGTTATATAGGAAATGTATCGCAGATAGCTACAGAAATGGTTTAGTTGTGATGCTGTCAAACTATGTACAAAACTCTGATGTTGCTTTTATTAAATGTTGGAGATTGAAGGTGCAGGAGTTTTTGCACGATGCAGACATAACTGAGGAATTGCTCCTTCAAAATCTTGATAGAGCTAAGGAAAACATTTGGCAAAATTATTGTATTCATAGAGAACAATGTGGTAAATATAAGGTCTTTAAGAAAGATCCTTTTGCATCCAAACGTTTTGGAATGCCTGAACCTTATCTCATGAAGTCACCTAACTCCCAGCATCGTGCAGGACTCCTGCACGTAAGATTCAATGTATGTAAAACCAGAGAAATCACAGTCAGGTGGCATCCCCAACATCAAGCAAATAATACTTGTCGTTTTTGTGAAACCACGGTTGAGACCTTAGAGCACATCGTTACTAAATGTGACACACTGTTAAATTTGCGAATCAAGTATTTTAAAAAACCAATTGAGTTTTCATCTTATATAGACGCAAAGGACCTATGGAAATACATATTACATAGATACTCTAAATCAATAGGATATGCAACAGTGAATCATTTGCATGAACTGAAATTAGACAATGAAGAAACTGGAGAAACATGAACTGTTCATTGAATTATATTATTGTGATCAGACACCAGTTGTTAAAACAATATTTCCAATGCGACCTGTGGAATAATTGTGGTTAGATTTTTATTTGTTTTATCATGTTAATGTTTCCTTTTCTTCCTTTATTTGGTAGATAAATTAAGTTTTAATTGTTAACATTTTGTATGATGTTGACAGGTTGAATGTTTCAGCCAAATCAATAAAAAAATGTTTTTCAATTAATCACATCCAAATTAACTGGTTACGATATATCCCTTTCAGTGTTACTATCAAAGAAGGAGTGGTCTGGCTCAAGTGATATTTGGCACAGCACAGTGGTAGGGCCAGAAAGCAAACAGGTTGATGACTGATGAGCACCGTAGGTTAGTATTTTAGGTTGGGAAATGCCTCTTAGCTGTTAGGAGAGATAGGCATTTTCTATTTTAGTTTAATAAAAAACCTTGACATAGCATCCTTAATTCCGACACCTTCTTCTGCTTTGCCACACATCACACTCACCTTTCTGAACCACGTACTATATGTCCTGCTCCTCTTACATCCCATACCACCACCTCTGCCAAATAGGCTTTCAAGAAACAACAAGTACTATTGATCAGTGTCTGACCCATCACCTTTTAACCTCCACGAGGAGTAAAGATATTAAAACAGAGCAACCATATCTAGCTATTTCAGATCTTAGTACGGCTTTTGACCTGTTCAATTGGAAAATGTTATGGAAAATACTTGATGAAATGAAGATACACAGGGATATCCCAGCATGCATTGTACAGTGATAGGAAGGCATGGGTTAGAGAACTAGTTCTTTCAAGATCACTAGGGTCATGAGGCAGGGTTAAGCCTTGACCCCATCAACAAAAAGAGTTGTTAAGGTGCCTAACTTGGGAGGTCTCGATGCAACGAACCTGGAACAACACACAAATAATATGCATGCAAAAAATTATGGATTACTTGTTCTCAAAATTACCTGAAGATTGCTTTGTACTGGACGGTGTGAGTAGTATATTGGGCCCCCTTTTTAAAGCGATCACATTGTGACAGGTGGGCCATCCATGTACCAACATATGTCGGGTATAGATAGCGTCACAGGGGCTGCCATCCATGTACCAACATATGTCGGGTATAGATAGTGTCACAGGGGCTGCCATCCATGTACCAACATATGTCGGGTATAGACAGCGTCACAGGGGCTGCCATCCATGTACCAACATATGTCGGGTATAGATAGCGTCACAGGGGCTGCCATCCATGTACCAACATGTGTCGGGTATAGACAGCGTCACAGGCGCTGCCATCCATGTACCAACATATGCCAGGTATAGACAGCGTCACAGGGGCTGCCATCCATGTACCAACATATGCCAGGTATCGATAGCGTCACAGGAGCTCACATCCATGTCTGCCAACCATGTACCAACATATGTCGGGAATAGATAGCGTCACAGGGGCTGCCATCCATGTACCAACATATGTCGGGTATAGACAGCGTCACAGGCGCTGCCATCCATGTACCAACATATGCCAGGCATAGACAGCGTCACAGGGGCTGCCATCCATGTACCAACATATGTCGGGTATAGACAGCGTCACAGGCGCTGCCATCCTTGTACCAACATATGCCAGGTACCGATAGCGTCACAGGGGCTCACATCCATGTCTGCCAACCATGTAACAACATATGACAGGTATAGATGGCGTCACAGGCGCTGCCATCCATGCACCAACATATGTCGGGTATAGATAGCGTCACAGGGGCTGCCATCCATGTACCAATATATGTCAGGTATAGATAGCGTCACAGGGGCTGCCATCCATGTACCAACATATGTCGGGTATAGACAGCGTCACAGGCGCTGCCATCCATGTACCAACATATGCCAGGTATAGACAGTGTCACAGGTGCTGCCATCCATGTACCAACATATGCCAGGTATCGATAGAGTCACAGGGGCTGCCATCCATGTCTGCCATCCATGTACCAACATATGTCGGGTATAGATAGTGTCACAGGGACTGCCATCCATGTACCAACATATGTCGGGTATAGATAGCGTCACAGGGGCTGCCATCCATGCACCAACATATGTCGGGTATAGATAGCGTCACAGGGGCTGCCATCCATGTACCAACATATGCCAGGTACCGATAGCGTCACAGGGGCTCACATCCATGTCTGCCAACCATGTAACAACATATGACAGGTATAGATAGCGTCACACGCGCTGCCATCCACGTACCAACATATGTCGGGTATAGATAGCGTCACAGGGGCTGCCATCCATGTACCAACTTATGTCAGGTATAGACAGCGTCACAGGGGCTGCCATCCATGTACCAACTTATGTCAGGTATAGACAGCGTCACAGGGGCTGCCATCCATGTACCAACTTATGTCAGGTATAGACAGCGTCACAGGGGCTGCCATCCATCTACCAACTTATGTCAGGTATAGACAGCGTCACAGGGGCTGCCACCCATGTACCAACTTATGTCAGGTATAGACAGCGTCACAGGGGCTGCCATCCATGTACCAACTTATGTCAGGTATAGACAGCGTCACAGGGGCTGCCACCCATGTACCAACTTATGTCAGGTAGTGCTAGCATCGCACATGAATGGGATGCAGCATCCACTGCATGGAATGGGGATTGTATGTATATGCTGGAGGCAGAAAATGTAGGGTGTAGAGGAGGTGAAGGGGGAGGGCTAGCATCATACGTGACAGGGAAGCAGCAGCCACTGAATGGAATGGGGCATGTATGTATATACTGGTGTCAGCAAATGAAGGGTGGGGTGGGAGGTGAAGGGGGAGTGCTAGCATCACACATGACTGGGAAGCAACATCCTCTGCATGAAATGGGGCATGTATGTATATACTGGTGGCAGCAAATGAAGGGCGGGGTGGGAGGTGAAGGGGGAGTGCTAGCATCACACGTGACTGGGAAGCAACATCCACTGCATGGAATGGGGCATATATGTATATACTGGTGGCAACAAATGAAGGGTGGGGGAGTGCTAGCCTCACACATGACTGGAAGCAGCACCCACCGCATAGAATGGGGCATGTATGTATATACTGGTGGCAGCAAATGATGGGTGGGGCTGGGAGGTGAAGGGGGAGTGCTAGCATCACACGTGACTGGTGGCAGAAAATGAAGGGCGGGGGAGGTGAAGGGGGAGTGCTAGCATCACACATGACAGGGAAGCAGCATCCACTGCATGGAACAGGGCATGTATGTATATACTGGTGGCAGCAAATGTAGGGTGGAGAGGAGGTGATGGGGGAGTGCTATCATCACACATGACAGGGAAGCAACATCCACTGCATGGAATGGGGCAGGTAAATATATACTGGTGGCAGCAAATGTAGGGTATGGTGTATTTGTATTTCTATTTGTATTTGTAATGCGCCGACAGCCCGCGGGCATCAGGGCAAAGAGAGACAAAACCAAAGTTGGGTAGACAGTCAGGTGTAGGTAGGAATACTGGTATGTCGAGGTTTCGCTTGAAAAGATGCGTCTTCAGGTTTTTCCTGAAGATTTTGTGATTTGGTTCTTCTCGCATTGTCACTGGGAGGTTATTCCATTTCCGGGCTGCCTGGACTGGGAAAGATTTCCCGGCACCCAGGGCTCGGTGGTTTGCCGATGGTACCAGTAGCTTGCCTAGTGCTTGTGATCTCAGGACCCTGTTGGGGATGTATCGGGTGAACTTGGATCTGAGGTACGACAGTGCTGCTCCATATAAGCATCTATGCACCAGCGTCATGGATTTGAAGAGGATTCTCTCCTCGACCCTGAGCCAATGAAGAGCTCTTCTGCTCTCCATCACGTGGTCTCTTCTTTTGATCCCTTTTACGACCCGGACCGCGTTATTTTGCATTATTTGACATTTCTTGATGCCTTTTTTTGAACCTCCCAGCAATAGTGAGTTGCCGTAATCAAGACACGCCAGTGTAATGGCCCTGGCTATCGTAGCCACGTTATTCTCGTTGAGGAGCGGGAGGATGGCCCTCAGGAGCCTTATATAGTAAGCGTTGTTTTTGTGGAGGTAGTTTGTCTGAGCCTCTGTCCCCAGGGTGGATTCCATCATCATCCCGAGCATTTTTACATGGTCGACTACTACGCGAGTCTTTAATCACAAACTCCTCAAATTCTGTTCCGAGCTTGTCCTTGGCTTGGCTGGAGCCGAAAATCATTAGCTCAGTTTTTTTGCTATTTAAGCACATCCAATTATCTTCCATCCATTTGTCAATCAGATCATATAAAGTCATGATCTTATTCTTGCCCATTTGGTAGTCACCCTCCAGTTCTAACACTAACTGTGGTCATCAGCATAGTTGGTAAAATATACGCCAATGTATTCTAGAAGGACACACAGATATTTCATAAAGAGGTTGAAAAGAAGCGGGGATATACTAGCTCCTTGAGGGACCCCTACGCTTATAGGGGTTGGAGTTGAGAACCTCTATTCCCAGTGTTCTCTGGCTACTCGATCTGTGAGAAAAGATGCCAGCCAGGCCAGGGCCGCTTGAGAGCATCCTACTGTTTTCTCCAGTACCTGCTGTAGTAATGGGTGATCAACAAGATCAAAAGCGGCACTTAAATCCAAAAGCATTAATATCCCTGTCTTGCCCTTGTCCACTATAGAAAGCATTCGTGATTGCAAGTCTAGCATTGCGGTTTCCGTGCTGTGTGCAGCACGGAAACGCGACTGCTGCTCATGCAAAATGTTGTGGCTTCAATATGTGCCTGCAGTTGTTCTGTGGCAATTTTATCCATCATTTACAGGATGGAATGAGTGTTGGTGATCGGCGCATATTGCCGGGATCCTTAGGATCCAAACCCGGTTTTTTAGCAATGGCGTGATAGTCACCTTCTTTATGGCTTGAGGAAACATGCCATCATGAAAGGAGGCATTGATTTAGGAGAAATTACATTTTCGGCACAGGAGGACGGTTTCATCTTGGCTAGCACCTTCACCATCTCAGCTTCCAGTTGTTCTGGACCTATTGTAACGCTCACCTGATTCCCGCAGAGGCGCCGGTCTTGACTGGGGGAATGCCGTATCTTCAAAGGTGATGTGTAACACACGGTTGGCTCTTTGGGCTGGACCTCTGTGCACTCTATGTCTGACTCGAAGAGTAAGATGTCTGCAGATAGAAAATATGGGATTAATGAACTGGGGTTATTGGGTGCCTCTCTCCTCTTCCCTTTCTCTTCTCCTGTAGAACCCCAAAGGTTAACGCCCTCACCTTAGGTAAGTGAACGCCGAGCTCTCCATCTGCCTCGGGGCAGGGTGCCGTAACCAGTTTCTTCACTGGATAAGGTTGCAGGCCTCTTGACCTCAGAGGACTGCTGTCCGTCGTTAACTGCACGAACGGTAAGTTCTGGGCACTTCAAATGTCTTAAAAGTCTTTTGTAATGATGTCTCTTGTTTTGCAGGGTTCCGGCGATGGCGGATGGCGGGCTGATGAGAGTTGAGGATCGAACCCGCGTGAAGAATAGAAGCGCCTGGAAGCACGTAAGTAAGCGCTTGTAGCCTGCTTCACGATGCGCACTGACTGTCCCTTTTATCTTGCAGGTACAAGTTCGGAGCTTTAGAGAAGCTGAAGGGTGCTGGAATACCCACTGGATTCGGCGTGGGAAGGAGTAATGGCACGTGAGTAATAAAGTTGCCCAATGTCTTTAAACGCACCTTCTTTTGTCTTTCAGATGCGGGATGCAGCGCCGAAGGCCTCCGGAGCGTGTGAAGAGCTGGTAAGCTTTTGTCTTTCAGATGCCGGAATGCAGTGCGAAGCCCTCCGGAGCATGCGAAGAGTAGGTAAGCCTTTGTCTTTCAGATGCCGGAATGCAGCGCGAGGCGTTGGTGACAGCCGATGGACCAGGTAAGAGATGCGCTGCCACTGAAGACCGTAGTGCTAACCTGTTCTTTCTTTGTCTTTACAGGTGCTGCTGAAGACTGGATTCCAGGATGGTAAGCCTTTGTTCCCTTAGGCCCAGGATCAGAAGCAGAAGACACGATGAGCGTTCTGCTGCAGAGAATGCAGAATAACGCAAAGCAAGATTCATCCATCGGGTGTGGTTTAAATAGCCTCCTGTAGTGCTTAGGTGTCTCCTTCCACAGCCACGCCTAGGTAAGAAAAGAGTTCCTGCTTTCCAGAAGAGTTCCAGTGTTCTGAACCTAGGGAGTGGCTCCTGCCCCACCCAACAGGAAAAGTAGTCCCAAACAGAAGAGGATCAGGGGTTCAACTGGCAGGTAAGTAAGCAGCATGGTCTGCTGCAGGGAAGTCCACCCAAGCATTATGAGCCCGGCGTTTCCAGCGCTGGCACTGGGCATCTTTATGAGCCTGGTGCCACTGGCACCAGGACAGGGTCCAAAAGGTCCCAATTGGGACTGGCTGGCACTCGGAACCGGGGGTATGGGTCTGCTTCCAAGGGAGTCGGGCAAGTCCTGATCTTTTGGAAGCAGAGATCATGACACCTATGCCTTTAAAATTTCTACTCTGAGTCCTGATGTGGGGACTGTGTTTAGGTTTGGGAGCGTCTTGCAGACATATTTAAAACGTAACTTTGAAATGGTCAGACCAGATGCAGCACTGGATTATGTTCTGAATGGTGATATTTGGAGTTACAAACCGGTCCAACTGGTTGCCTTTCATTGTGGTGGGTTCATTGTTTTGAATTATGTAGTCAATGTTTTTTAGCGAGTTTTCATGGCTGATTGCTTCTTTGTCTAGGGGGTTTCTACACCACCTGTTAAGATCGCCCACCAGAATTGAAGAGGAGTGGGTAGATTTCAATACATTCAGCTACTGGATGATCTCGCAGCTGAAGTCTGAAACGAGGGATGGAGGCCTATAATATATTATCACAATAAAATGGACACATTCTCTAGAGGTTGGGGAGTATTTGAGGTGGAGGGTTTCAAAACCTGTGCAAGTCAGTGGCGAATAGGAGAAAAGTCTCTCTTGCTATTATGGCTAGCCCCCCCTCCTGCCCCTTTGTCCCTATTCTGGTGATAGTGTATCCTTCTGGGACCACTTTGTTACAAACGGGTTCAACTGGTTCCTTGAGCCAGATTTCTGTCAGTAAAAGCATATCCAGCTCTTCCTCCCTGATGAGATCATGGATGTTCTCTGAGTGTTTACTGAGAGACTGTGTGTTTAAAAGACACACTTTTAGGGTCCTTAAGACCTGCTGTTGTTGATTAGTCTTCACTGTGGTGCCATTCTTGTCAGAAGTACCCAGTGTAATAAGAACCCTACGGTCTGACGGCTGTGATCCTGGCTTGATGAACGTTACCACCTGGGTCCCCAACTGCTCCCTTGTTTCGTGAATGTTGCTATGGGCGACTTTGAGCTTTCTTTCCTTCAAAGGACCTATCTCTTAACCTCTGTTTGGCACTAATGCCTGTTTTTTGATTTTGGCCAATGCTGTGGCACTTCCCAAGATAGGAATCTCACCTGAAAACGGTCTTTGTTTGAGTTGTGTTTCAGCAGTGACCAGGTGGCACAGGGAAACCAAGACAGAGCCGCGTTAAGCTGCGGACTGCCGCAGACTAACCCGAACTCGTCCGCGCCGGTGCATTCGCGCTGGGTTTCATAGGAAAAACCCTTCTGTACTACAATCTCCTTGGGAGTTGTAGTTCGGAGCGTGCGTGCAGACGTCCAATCACAGAGTGATTTAACTCGCATGGATTCTGAGAACCTTACAATTACTGAACGGTGCAGGGCTGCCCTGTGCTTACAATCAAGCTACAATTACACCAAGGCAGCTGAGCACAGCTGTGTGACAGGCAAAAGCGTGGAAATTAAAACGGATTGAAACTAAACAGTTTAAAATCAGATCACACAGTTTTAAAATATAGCATATTAAAATTAAGAGTTTAGGTAGATTTCAGCTGACTATACCCTTAAAGTGATGGGAGGTGAAGGGGGGGTGCTAGCATCACACACACGACTGAGAAGTTGCATCCTTCGACGTAGACATGGGATTGGAGTAGATGTAGCAAGCAACATACTTCGAAGGCAAAGAGTGAATTATTAGTGAAGTAGAAGGTGAGCTACCGGGCATCAGTGGGGGAGGGGCAGCACAGAGAGCAGTGCTTGAAGAGTTAGCTCTTAGTTCTGCCATACTAGAGAAGGCTCCTTCCTTGTCAAGTCACTATTTATGACCCGTGCCGCTTGTCCAGACACTAATCCTGGATTTTTTGAAATGTAGGAATAATTCAGGTAAAGCTGTTCTGTGACCTCACGGGCCGCGTAATTGTGCAGGTGGTGGAGTAACATGATTTCCGTGGACAGATTTATGTACAGGGCGCATACTTTTGAAATTACACTTTAATTCAGATCCTTTGATATTTTGACCCTTCAAACATAAAGTCAGATCCTTTGATATTCTGACCCTTCAAACATAAAGTCATGATCATTGATGTGGTTGTCTCTTTTGCTAGGACTTTTTTGCCCTATTCTCAAACAACTCATGTAAAGAAAATTGTCTGTTCGGATACTGCTTGGAGTTATGAAATATGAGGATGTCTCTTGCGCTTGCCCACACTGCATTGGCTGACTGCTAAACAAAGGGTTCTTTTATTGAGTGGCTGGATCTTTGTATTTATAGCCCCAAAGCCATACAATAATCGCTCTCTTTCTCTGACCCAAATAGATACATTTTACCCCGTAAGGAACGGAACAAGGGAAAGTACTGGTGGGAAACTCAGAAATGTCCATAACCTGCTGAGGCTTATGGGAAGCAAGAACTCAAGGTTCGGTGGACACGCAGATTAAAACTTAAGGACTGCTGTCGCCCATTTAACATTCCTTAGTATGTTGGTCAGCAGGCCTTAATCGAACATGCTCAGGTGCCATGACTGGTGATCTGCTGGTACTTTTGCCCAGCGAGGGAAGGGTGCATCGAGGCAGGGTAAGGTATTCGGCATGTCTTTATCAGGCAGTGGTGGGGGCTGGGGGCAGAATCCCAGCTAATCTCATACAGAGGTCTACCCCATTGTCTACCAGGAAGAGGGACGAGGAGAGGAAAGGCAGAAAGGGACAGGGAGGGCAAGAGCACGGGCATACAGCACAGAAGCACGCAGGCACATAGGCCAGGGAGGGCAAGTACACCACTCCCAGGAAGAGGGATGAGGAGAGGAAAGGCAGAAAGGGACAGGGAGGGCAAGAGCACGCATGGCACAGGCACACATGGGCACATAGGCCAGGGAGGGCAAGTACACCACTCCCAGGAAGAGGGACGAGGAAAGGCAGAAAGGGACAGGGAGGGCAAGAGCACGCATGGCACAGGCACACATGGGCACATAGGCCAGGGAAGGCAAGTACACCACTCCCAGGAAGAGGGACGAGGAGAGGAAAGGCAGAAAGGGACAGGGAGGGCAAGAGCACCCATGGCATAGGCACACATCGGCATACAGCACAGAAGCACGCAGGCACATAGGCCAGTGAGAGGAGGTACACCACTCCCAGGAAGAGGGACGAGGAGAGGAAATGCAGAAAGGGACAGGGAGGGCAAGAGCACGCATGGCACAGGCACACATGGGCACATAGGCCAGGGAGGGCAAGTACACCACTCCCAGGAAGAGGGACGAGGAGAGGAAAGGCAGAAAGGGACGGGGAGGGCAAGAGCACGCATGGCACAGGCGCACATGGGCACATAGGCCAGGGAGGGCAAGTACACCACTCCGAGGAAGAGGGATGAGGAGAGGAAAGGCAGGAAGGGACAGGGAGGGCAAGAGCACGCATGGCACAGGCACACATGGGCACATAGGCCAGGGAGGGCAAGTACACCACTCCCAGGAAGAGGGACGAGGAGAGGAAAGGCAGAAAGGGACAGGAAGGGCAAGAGCACGCATGGCACAGGCACACATGGGAACATAGGCCAGGGAGGGCAAGTACACCACTCCCAGGAAGAGGGACGAGGAGAGGAAAGGCAGAAAGGGACAGGGAGGGCAAGAGCACGCATCGCATGGCACAGGCACACGTGGGCACATAGGCCAGGGAGGGCAAGTACACCACTTCCAGGAAGAGGGACGAGGAGAGGAAAGGCAGAAAGGGACAGGGAGGGCAAGAGCACCCATGGCACAGGCACACATGGGCATACAGCACAGAAGCACGCAGGCACATAGGCCAGGGAGAGCAAGTACACCACTCCCAGGAAGAGGGACGAGGAGAGGAAATGCAGAAAGGGACAGGGAGGGCACGAGCACACATGGCACAGGCACACATGGGCACACAGGCCAGGGAGGGCAAGTACACCACACCCAGGAAGAGGGACGAGGAGAGGAAAGGCAGAAAGGGACAGGGAGGGCAAGAGCACGCATGGCACAGGCACACATGGGCACATAGGCCAGGGAGGGCAAGTACACCACTCCCAGGAAGAGGGACGAGGAGAGGAAAGGCAGAAAGGGACAGGGAGGGCAAGAGCACGCATGGCACAGGCACACATGGGCACATAGGCCAGGGAGGGCAAGTACACCACTCCCAGGAAGAGGGACGAGGAGAGGAAATGCAGAAAGGGACAGGGAGGGCAAGAACACGCATGGCACAGACACACATGGGCACATAGGCCAGGGAGGGCAAGTACACCACTCCCAGGAAGAGGGACGAGGAGAGGAAATGCAGAAAGGGACAGGGAGGGCAAGAACACGCATGGCGCAGGCACACATGGGCATACAGCACAGAAGCACGCAGGCACAAAGGCCAGGGAGGGCAAGTACACCACTCCCAGGAAGAGGGACGAGGAGAGGAAAGGCAGGAAGGGACGGGGAGGGCAAGAGCACGCATGGCACAGGCACACATGGGCACATAGGCCAGGGAGGGCAAGTACACCACTCCCAGGAAGAGGGACGAGGAGAGGAAAGGCAGAAATGGACGGGGAGGGCAAGAGCATGCATTGCACAGGCACACATGGGCACATAGGCCAGGGAGGGCAAGTACACCACTCCCATGAAGAGGGACGAGGAGAGGAAAGGCAGAAAGGGACAGGGAGGGCAAGAGCACGCATGGCACAGGCACACATGGGCACATAGGCCAGGGAGGGCAAGTACACCACTTCCAGGAAGAGGGACGAGGAGAGGAAAGGCAGAAAGGGACAGGGAGGGCAAGAGCACCCATGGCACAGGCACACATGGGCATACAGCACAGAAGCACGCAGGCACATAGGCCAGGGAGAGCAAGTACACCACTCCAGGAAGAGGGACGAGGAGAGGAAATGCAGAAACGGACAGGGAGGGCAAGAGCACACATGGGCACATAGGCCAGGGAGGGCAAGTACACCACTCCCAGGAAGAGGGACGAGGAGAGGAAAGGCAGAAAGGGACAGGGAGGGCAAGAGCACGCATGGCACAGGCACACATGGGCACATAGGCCAGGGAGGGCAAGTATACCACTCCCAGGAGGAGGGACGAGGAGAGGAAATGCAGAAAGGGACAGGGAGGGCAAGAACACGCATGGCACAGGCACACATGGGCACATAGGCCAGGGAGGGCAAGTACACCACTCCCAGGAGGAGGGACGAGGAGAGGAAATGCAGAAAGGGACAGGGAGGGCAAGAACACGCATGGCGCAGGCACACATGGGCATACAGCACAGAAGCACACAGGCACAAAGGCCAGGGAGAGCAAGTACACCACTCCCAGGAAGAGGGACGAGGAGAGGAAATGCAGAAAGGGACGGGGAGGGCGCGAACACACATGGCACAGGCACACATGGGCACATAGGCCAGGGAGGGCAAGTACACCACTCCCAGGAAGAGGGACGAGGAGAGGAAATGCAGAAAGGGACGGGGAGGGCAAGAGCACGCATGGCACAGGCACACATGGGCACATAGGCCAGGGAGGGCAAGTACACCACTCCCAGGAAGAGGGACGAGGAGAGAAAATGCAGAAAGGGACGGGGAGGGCAAGAGCATGCATGGCACAGGCACACATGGGCACATAGGCCAGGGAGGGCAAGTACACCACTTCCAGGAAGAGGGACGAGGAGAGGAAATGCAGAAAGGGACAGGGAGGGACAGGGAGGGCAAGAGCACGCATGGCACAGGCACACATGGGCACATAGGCCAGGGAGGGCAAGTACACCACTCCCAGGAAGAGGGACGAGGAGAGGAAATGCAGAAAGGGACAGGGAGGGCAAGAGCACGCATGGCACAGGCACACATGGGCATACAGCACAGAAGCACGCAGGCACATAGGCCAGGGAGAGCAAGTACACCACTCCCAGGAAGAGGGACGAGGAGAGGAAATGCAGAAAGGGACGGGGAGGGCAAGAGCATGCATGGCACAGGCACACATGGGCACATAGGCCAGGGAGGGCAAGTACACCACTTCCAGGAAGAGGGACGAGGAGAGGAAATGCAGAAAGGGACAGGGAGGGACAGGGAGGGCAAGAGCACGCATGGCACAGGCACACATGGGCACATAGGCCAGGGAGGGCAAGTACACCACTCCCAGGAAGAGGAACGAGGAGAGGAAATGCAGAAAGGGACGGGGAGGGCAAGAGCACGCATGGCACAGGCACACATGGGCACATAGGCCAGGGAGGGCAAGTACACCACTCCCAGGAAGAGGGACGAGGAGAGGAAATGCAGAAAGGGACAGGGAGGGCAAGAGCACCCATGACACAGGCACAAATGGGCATACAGCACAGAAGCACGCAGGCACATAGGCCAGGGAGAGCAAGTACACCACTCCCAGGAAGAGGGACGAGGAGGGGAAAGGCAGAAAGGGACGGGGAGGGCAAGAGCACGCATGGCACAGGCACACATGGGCACATAGGCCAAGGAGGGCAAGTACACCACTCCCAGGAAGAGGGACGAGGAGAGGAAATGCAGAAAAGGGACGGGGAGGGCAAGAGCACACATGGCACAGGCACACATGGGCACATAGGCCAGGGAGGGCAAGTACACCACTCCCAGGAAGAGGGACGAGGAGAGGAAAGGCAGAAAGGGACAGGGAGGGACAGGGAGGGCAAGAGCACGCATGGCACAGGCACACATGGGCACATAGGCCAGGGAGGGCAAGTACACCACTCCCAGGAAGAGGGACGAGGAGAGGAAAGGCAGAAAGGGACGGGGAGGGACAGGGAGGGCAAGAGCACGCATGGCACAGGCACACATGGGCACATAGGACAGGGAGGGCAAGTACACCACTCCCAGGAAGAGGGACGAGGAGAGGAAAGGCAGAAAGTGACAGGGAGGGCAAGAGCACGCATGGCACAGGCACACATGGGCACATAGGCCAGGGAGGGCAAGTACACCACTCCCAGGAAGAGGGACGAGGAGAGGAAAGGCAGAAAGGGACAGGGAGGGCAAGAGCACCCATGGCACAGGCACACATGGGCATACAGCACAGAAGCACGCAGGCACATAGGCCAGGGAGAGCAAGTACACCACTCCAGGAAGTGGGACGAGGAGAGGAAATGCAGAAACGGACAGGGAGGGCAAGAGCACACATGGCACGAGCACACATGGGCACATAGGCCAGGGAGGGCAAGTACACCACTCCCAGGAAGAGGGACGAGGAGAGGAAAGGCAGAAAGGGACAGGGAGGGCAAGAGCACGCATGGCACAGGCACACATGGGCATACAGCACAGAAGCACGCAGGCACATAGGCCAGGGAGAGCAAGTACACCACTCCCAGGAAGAGGGACGAGGAGAGGAAATGCAGAAAGGGACGGGGAGGGCAAGAGCATGCATGGCACAGGCACACATGGGCACATAGGCCAGGGAGGGCAAGTACACCACTTCCAGGAAGAGGGACGAGGAGAGGAAATGCAGAAAGGGACAGGGAGGGACAGGGAGGGCAAGAGCACGCATGGCACAGGCACACATGGGCACATAGGCCAGGGAGGGCAAGTACACCACTCCCAGGAAGAGGAACGAGGAGAGGAAATGCAGAAAGGGACGGGGAGGGCAAGAGCACGCATGGCACAGGCACACATGGGCACATAGGCCAGGGAGGGCAAGTACACCACTCCCAGGAAGAGGGACGAGGAGAGGAAATGCAGAAAGGGACAGGGAGGGCAAGAGCACCCATGACACAGGCACAAATGGGCATACAGCACAGAAGCACGCAGGCACATAGGCCAGGGAGAGCAAGTACACCACTCCCAGGAAGAGGGACGAGGAGGGGAAAGGCAGAAAGGGACGGGGAGGGCAAGAGCACGCATGGCACAGGCACACATGGGCACATAGGCCAAGGAGGGCAAGTACACCACTCCCAGGAAGAGGGACGAGGAGAGGAAATGCAGAAAAGGGACGGGGAGGGCAAGAGCACACATGGCACAGGCACACATGGGCACATAGGCCAGGGAGGGCAAGTACACCACTCCCAGGAAGAGGGACGAGGAGAGGAAAGGCAGAAAGGGACAGGGAGGGACAGGGAGGGCAAGAGCACGCATGGCACAGGCACACATGGGCACATAGGCCAGGGAGGGCAAGTACACCACTCCCAGGAAGAGGGACGAGGAGAGGAAAGGCAGAAAGGGACGGGGAGGGACAGGGAGGGCAAGAGCACGCATGGCACAGGCACACATGGGCACATAGGACAGGGAGGGCAAGTACACCACTCCCAGGAAGAGGGACGAGGAGAGGAAAGGCAGAAAGTGACAGGGAGGGCAAGAGCACGCATGGCACAGGCACACATGGGCACATAGGCCAGGGAGGGCAAGTACACCACTCCCAGGAAGAGGGACGAGGAGAGGAAAGGCAGAAAGGGACAGGGAGGGCAAGAGCACCCATGGCACAGGCACACATGGGCATACAGCACAGAAGCACGCAGGCACATAGGCCAGGGAGAGCAAGTACACCACTCCAGGAAGTGGGACGAGGAGAGGAAATGCAGAAACGGACAGGGAGGGCAAGAGCACACATGGCACGAGCACACATGGGCACATAGGCCAGGGAGGGCAAGTACACCACTCCCAGGAAGAGGGACGAGGAGAGGAAAGGCAGAAAGGGACAGGGAGGGCAAGAGCACGCATGGCACAGGCACACATGGGCACATAGGCCAGGGAGGGCAAGTACACCACTCACAGGAGGAGGGACGAGGAGAGGAAATGCAGAAAGGGACAGGGAGGGCAAGAACACGCATGGCACAGGCACACATGGGCACATAGGCCAGGGAGGGCAAGTACACCACTCCCAGGAGGAGGGACGAGGAGAGGAAATGCAGAAAGGGACAGGGAGGGCAAGAACACGCATGGCGCAGGCACACATGGGCATACAGCACAGAAGCACACAGGCACAAAGGCCAGGGAGAGCAAGTACACCACTCCCAGGAAGAGGGACGAGGAGAGGAAATTTAGAAAGGGACGGGGAGGGCAAGAACACACATGGCACAGGCACACATGGGCACATAGGCTAGGGAGGGCAAGTACACCACTCCCAGGAAGAGGGACGAGGAGAGGAAATGCAGAAAGGGACGGGGAGGGCAAGAGCACGCATGGCACAGGCACACATGGGCACATAGGCCAGGGAGGGCAAGTACACCACTCCCAGGAAGAGGGACGAGGAGAGGAAATGCAGAAAGGGACGGGGAGGGCAAGAGCATGCATGGCACAGGCACACATGGGCACATAGGCCAGGGAGGGCAAGTACACCACTTCCAGGAAGAGGGACGAGGAGAGGAAATGCAGAAAGGGACAGGGAGGGACAGGGAGGGCAAGAGCACGCATGGCACAGGCACACATGGGCACATAGGCCAGGGAGGGCAAGTACACCACTCCCAGGAAGAGGGACGAGGAGAGGAAATGCAGAAAGGGACGGGGAAGGCAAGAGCACGCATGGCACAGGCACACATGACCACATAGGCCAGGGAGGGCAAGTACACCACTCCCAGGAAGAGGGACGAGGAGAGGAAATGCAGAAAGGGACAGGGAGGGCAAGAGCACGCATGGCACAGGCACACATGGGCATACAGCACAGAAGCACGCAGGCACATAGGCCAGGGAGAGCAAGTACACCACTCCCAGGAAGAGGGACGAGGAGAGGAAATGCAGAAAGGGACGGGGAGGGCAAGAGCATGCATGGCACAGGCACACATGGGCACATAGGCCAGGGAGGGCAAGTACACCACTTCCAGGAAGAGGGACGAGGAGAGGAAATGCAGAAAGGGACAGGGAGGGACAGGGAGGGCAAGAGCACGCATGGCACAGGCACACATGGGCACATAGGCCAGGGAGGGCAAGTACACCACTCCCAGGAAGAGGGACGAGGAGAGGAAATGCAGAAAGGGACGGGGAGGGCAAGAGCACGCATGGCACAGGCACACATGGGCACATAGGCCAGGGAGGGCAAGTACACCACTCCCAGGAAGAGGGACGAGGAGAGGAAATGCAGAAAGGGACAGGGAGGGCAAGAGCACCCATGACACAGGCACAAATGGGCATACAGCACAGAAGCACGCAGGCACATAGGCCAGGGAGAGCAAGTACACCACTCCCAGGAAGAGGGACGAGGAGAGGAAAGGCAGAAAGGGACGGGGAGGGCAAGAGCACGCATGGCACAGGCACACATGGGCACATAGGCCAAGGAGGGCAAGTACACCACTCCCAGGAAGAGGGACGAGGAGAGGAAATGCAGAAAGGGGACGGGGAGGGCAAGAGCACACATGGCACAGGCACACATGGGCACATAGGACAGGGAGGGCAAGTACACCACTCCCAGGAAGAGGGACGAGGAGAGGAAAGGCAGAAAGTGACAGGGAGGGCAAGAGCACGCATGGCACAGGCACACATGGGCACATAGGCCAGGGAGGGCAAGTACACCACTCCCAGGAAGAGGGACGAGGAGAGGAAAGGCAGAAAGGGACAGGGAAGGCAAGAGCACCCATGGCACAGGCACACATGGGCATACAGCACAGAAGCACGCAGGCACATAGGCCAGGGAGAGCAAGTACACCACTCCAGGAAGAGGGACGAGGAGAGGAAATGCAGAAACGGACAGGGAGGGCAAGAGCACACATGGCACGAGCACACATGGGCACATAGGCCAGGGAGGGCAAGTACACCACTCCCAGGAAGAGGGACGAGGAGAGGAAAGGCAGAAAGGGACAGGGAGGGCAAGAGCACGCATGGCACAGGCACACATGGGCACATAGGCCAAGGAGGGCAAGTACACCACTCCCAGGAAGAGGGACGAGGAGAGGAAATGCAGAAAAGGGACGGGGAGGGCAAGAGCACACATGGCACAGGCACACATGGGCACATAGGACAGGGAGGGCAAGTACACCACTCCCAGGAAGAGGGACGAGGAGAGGAAAGGCAGAAAGTGACAGGGAGGGCAAGAGCACGCATGGCACAGGCACACATGGGCACATAGGCCAGGGAGGGCAAGTACACCACTCCCAGGAAGAGGGACGAGGAGAGGAAAGGCAGAAAGGGACAGGGAAGGCAAGAGCACCCATGGCACAGGCACACATGGGCATACAGCACAGAAGCACGCAGGCACATAGGCCAGGGAGAGCAAGTACACCACTCCAGGAAGAGGGACGAGGAGAGGAAATGCAGAAACGGACAGGGAGGGCAAGAGCACACATGGCACAGGCACACATGGGCACATAGGCCAGGGAGGGCAAGTACACCACTCCCAGGAAGAGGGACGAGGAGAGGAAAGGCAGAAAGGGACAGGGAGGGCAAGAGCACGCATGGCACAGGCACACATGGGCACATAGGCCAGGGAGGGCAAGTACACCACTCCCAGGAGGAGGGACGAGGAGAGGAAATGCAGAAAGGGACAGGGAGGGCAAGAACACGCACGGCACAGGCACACATGGGCACATAGGCCAGGGAGGGCAAGTACACCACTCCCAGGAGGAGGGACGAGGAGAGGAAATGCAGAAAGGGACAGGGAGGGCAAGAACACGCATGGCGCAGGCACACATGGGCACATAGGCCAGGGAGGGCAAGTACACCACTCCCAGGAAGAGGGACGAGGAGAGGAAATGCAGAAAGGGACGGGGAGGGCAAGAGCACGCATGGCACAGGCACACATGGGCACATAGGCCAAGGAGGGCAAGTACACCACTCCCAGGAAGAGGGACGAGGAGAGGAAATGCAGAAAAGGGACGGGGAGGGCAAGAGCACACATGGCACAGGCACACATGGGCACATAGGCCAGGGAGGGCAAGTACACCACTCCCAGGAAGAGGGACGAGGAGAGGAAAGGCAGAAAGGGACAGGGAGGGACAGGGAGGGCAAGAGCACGCATGGCACAGGCACACATGGGCACATAGGCCAGGGAGGGCAAGTACACCACTCCCAGGAAGAGGGACGAGGAGAGGAAAGGCAGAAAGGGACAGGGAGGGACAGGGAGGGCAAGAGCACGCATGGCGCAGGCACACATGGGCACATAGGACAGGGAGGGCAAGTACACCACTCCCAGGAAGAGGGACGAGGAGAGGAAAGGCAGAAAGTGACAGGGAGGGCAAGAGCACGCATGGCACAGGCACACATGGGCACATAGGCCAGGGAGGGCAAGTACACCACTCCCAGGAAGAGGGACGAGGAGAGGAAAGGCAGAAAGGGACGGGGAGGGCAAGAGCACGCATGGCACAGGCACACATGGGCACATAGGCAAGGGAGGGCAAGTACACCACTCCCAGGAAGAGGGACGAGGAGAGGAAAGGCAGAAAGGGACGGGGAGGGCTAGAGCACGCATGGCACAGGCCCACATGGGCACATAGGCCAGGGAGGGCAAGTACACCACTCCCAGGAAGAGGGACGAGGAGAGGAAAGGCAGAAAGGGACAGGGAGGGCAAGAGCACGCATGGCACAGGCACACATGGGCACATAGGCCAGGGAGGGCAAGTACACCACTCCCAGGAAGAGGGACGAGGAGAGGAAAGGCAGAAAGGGACGGGGAGGGCAAGAGCACGCATGGCACAGGCACACATGGGCACATAGGCCAGGGAGGGCAAGTACACCACTCCCAGGAAGAGGGACGAGGAGAGGAAAGGCAGAAAGGGACGGGGAGGGCTAGAGCACGCATGGCACAGGCACACATGGGCACATAGGCCAGGGAGGGCAAGTACACCACTCCCAGGAAGAGGGACGAGGAGAGGAAAGGCAGACAGGGAGGGCAAGAGCACGCATGGCACAGGCACACATGGGCACATAGGCCAGGGAGGGCAAGTACACCACTCCCAGGAAGAGGGACGAGGAGAGGAAAGGCAGAAAGGGACAGGGAGGGCAAGAGCACGCATGGCACAGGCACACATGGGCACATAGGACAGGGAGGGCAAGTACACCACTCCCAGGAAGAGGGACGAGGAGAGGAAAGGCAGAATGTGACAGGGAGGGCAAGAGCACGCATGGCACAGGCACACATGGGCACATAGGCCAGGGAGGGCAAGTACACCACTCCCAGGAAGAGGGACGAGGAGAGGCAGAAAGGGACGGGGAGGGCAAGAGCACGCATGGCACAGGCACACATGGGCACATAGGCCAGGGAGGGCAAGTACACCACTCCCAGGAAGAGGGACGAGGAGAGGAAAGGCAGAAAGGGACAGGGAGGGCAAGAGCACGCATGGCACAGGCACACATGGGCATACAGCACAGAAGCACGCAGGCACATAGGCCAGGAAGAGCAAGTACACCACTCCCAGGAAGAGGGACGAGGAGAGGAAAGGCAGAAAGGGACAGGGAGGGCAAGAGCACGCATGGCACAGACACACATGGGCACATAGGCCAGGGAGGGCAAGTACACCACTCCCAGGAGGAGGGACGAGGAGAGGAAATGCAGAAAGGGAGGGGGAGGGCAAGAGCACGCATGGCACAGGCACACATGGGCACATAGGCCAGGGAGGGCAAGTACACCACTCCCAGGAAGAGGGACGAGGAGAGGAAAGGCAGAAAGGGACAGGGAGGGCAAGAGCACGCATGGCACAGACACACATGGGCACATAGGCCAGGGAGGGCAAGTACACCACTCCCAGGAAGAGGGACGAGGAGAGGAAATGCAGAAAGGGACAGGGAGGGCAAGAGCACGCATGGCACAGGCACACATGGGCACATAGGCCAGGGAGGGCAAGTACACCACTCCCAGGAAGAGGGACGAGGAGAGGAAAGGCAGAAAGGGACAGGGAGGGCAAGAGCACGCATGGCACAGGCACACATGGGCACATAGGCCAGGGAGGGCAAGTACACCACTCCCAGGAAGAGGGACGAGGAAAGGCAGAAAGGGACAGGGAGGGCAAGAGCACGCATGGCACAGGCACACATGGGCACATAGGCCAGGGAAGGCAAGTACACCACTCCCAGGAAGAGGGACGAGGAGAGAAAAGGCAGAAAGGGACAGGGAGGGCAAGAGCACCCATGGCATAGGCACACATCGGCATACAGCACAGAAGCACGCAGGCACATAGGCCAGTGAGAGGAAGTACACCACTCCCAGGAAGAGGGACGAGGAGAGGAAAGGCAGAAAGTGACAGGGAGGGCAAGAGCACGCATGGCACAGGCACACATGGGCACATAGGCCAGGGAGAGCAAGTACACCACTCCCAGGAAGAGGGACGAGGAGAGGAAAGGCAGAAAGGGACAGGGAGGGCAAGAGCACGCATGGCACAGGCACACATGGGCACATAGGCCAGGGAGGGCAAGTACACCACTCCCAGGAAGAGGGACGAGGAGAGGAAAGGCAGAAAGGGACAGGGAGGGCAAGAGCACGCATGGCACAGGCACACATGGGCACATAGGCCAGGGAGGGCAAGTACACCACTCCCAGGAAGAGGGACGAGGAGAGGAAAGGCAGAAAGGGACAGGGAGGGCAAGAGCACGCATGGCACAGGCACACATGGGCATACAGCACAGAATCACGCAGGCACATAGGACAGGGAGGGCAAGTACACCACTCCCAGGAAGAGGGACGAGGAGAGGAAAGGCAGAAAGGGACAGGGAGGGCAAGAGCACGCATGGCACAGGCACACATGGGCACATAGGCCAGGGAGAGCAAGTACACCACTCCCAGGAAGAGGGACGAGGAGAGGAAAGGCAGAAAGGGACAGGGAGGGCAAGAGCACGCATGGCACAAGCACACATGGGCATACAGCACAGAAGCACGCAGGCACATAGGCCAGGGAGGGCAAGTACACCACTCCCAGGAAGAGGGACGAGGAGAGGAAAGGCAGAAATGGACAGGGAGGGCAAGAGCACGCATGGCACAGACACACATGGGCACATAGGCCAGGGAGGGCAAGTACACCACTCCCAGGAGGAGGGACGAGGAGAGGAAATGCAGAAAGGGACAGGGGGGCAAGAGCACGGATGGCACAGGCACACATGGACACATAGGCCAGGGAGAGCAAGTACACCACTCCCAGGAAGAGGGACGAGGAGAGGAAAGGCAGAAAGGGACAGGGAGGGCAAGAGCACGGATGGCACAGGCACACATGGGCACATAGGCCAGGGAGAGCAAGTACACCACTCCCAGGAAGAGGGACGAGGAGAGGAAAGGCAGAAAGGGACAGGGAGGGACAGGGAGGGCAAGAGCACGCATGGCACAGGCACACATGGGCACATAGGCCAGGGAGAGCAAGTACACCACTCCCAGGAAGAGGGACGAGGAGAGGAAAGGCAGAAAGGGACAGGGAGGGAAAGAGCACGCATGGCACAGGCACATGGGCATACAGCACAGAAGCACGCAGGCACATAGGCCAGGGAGGGCAAGTACACCACTCCCAGGAAGAGGGACGAGGAGAGGAAAGGCAGAAATGGACAGGGAGGGCAAGAGCACGCATGGCACAGGCACACATGGGCACATAGGCCAGGGAGGGCAAGTACACCACTCCCAGGAGGAGGGACGAGGAGAGGAAATGCAGAAAGGGACAGGGAGGGCAAGAGCACGCATGGCACAGGCACACATGGGCACATAGGCCAGGGAGGGCAAGTACACCACTCCCAGGAAGAGGGACGAGGAGAGGAAATGCAGAAAGGGACAGGGAGGGCAAGAGCACGCATGGCACAGGCACACATGGGCACATAGGCCAGGGAGGGCAAGTACACCACTCCCAGGAAGAGGGACGAGGAGAGGAAATGCAGAAAGGGACAGGGAGGGCAAGAGCACGCATGGCACAGGCACACATGGGCACATAGGCCAGGGAGGGCAAGTACACCACTCCCAGGAGGAGGGACGAGGAGAGGAAATGCAGAAAGGGACAGGGAGGGCAAGAGCACGCATGGCACAGGCACACATGGGCACATAGGCCAGGGAGGGCAAGTACACCACTCCCAGGAAGAGGGACGAGAAGAGGAAATGCAGAAAGGGACAGGGAGGGACAGGGAGCACGCATGGCACAGGCACACATGGGCATACAGCACAGAAGCACGCAGGCACATAGGCCAGGGAGAGCAAGTACACCACTCCCAGGAAGAGGGACGAGGAGAGGAAATGCAGAAAGGGACGGGGAGGGCAAGAGCATGCATGGCACAGGCACACATGGGCACATAGGCCAGGGAGGGCAAGTACACCACTTCCAGGAAGAGGGACGAGGAGAGGAAATGCAGAAAGGGACAGGGAGGGACAGGGAGGGCAAGAGCACGCATGGCACAGGCACACATGGGCACATAGGCCAGGGAGGGCAAGTACACCACTCCCAGGAAGAGGGACGAGGAGAGGAAATGCAGAAAGGGACGGGGAGGGCAAGAGCACGCATGGCACAGGCACACATGGGCACATAGGCCAGGGAGGGCAAGTACACCACTCCCAGGAAGAGGGACGAGGAGAGGAAATGCAGAAAGGGACAGGGAGGGCAAGAGCACCCATGACACAGGCACAAATGGGCATACAGCACAGAAGCACGCAGGCACATAGGCCAGGGAGAGCAAGTACACCACTCCCAGGAAGAGGGACGAGGAGAGGAAAGGCAGAAAGGGACGGGGAGGGCAAGAGCACGCATGGCACAGGCACACATGGGCACATAGGCCAAGGAGGGCAAGTACACCACTCCCAGGAAGAGGGACGAGGAGAGGAAATGCAGAAAAGGGACGGGGAGGGCAAGAGCACACATGGCACAGGCACACATGGGCACATAGGCCAGGGAGGGCAAGTACACCACTCCCAGGAGGAGGGACGAGGAGAGGAAAGGCAGAAAGGGACAGGGAGGGACAGGGAGCACGCATGGCACAGGCACACATGGGCATACAGCACAGAAGCACGCAGGCACATAGGCCAGGGAGAGCAAGTACACCACTCCCAGGAAGAGGGACGGGGAGAGGAAATGCAGGGAGGGACAGGGAGGGACAGGGAGGGCAAGAGCACGCATGGCACAGGCACACATGGGCACATAGGCCAGGGAGGGCAAGTACACCACTCCCAGGAAGAGGGACGAGGAGAGGAAATGCAGAAAGGGACGGGGAGGGCAAGAGCACGCATGGCACAGGCACACATGGGCACATAGGCCAGGGAGGGCAAGTACACCACTCCCAGGAAGAGGGACGAGGAGAGGAAAGGCAGAAAGGGACAGGGAGGGCAAGAGCACGCATGGCACAGGCACACATGGGCACATAGGCCAGGGAGGGCAAGTACACCACTTCCAGGAAGAGGGACGAGGAGAGGAAAGGCAGAAAGGGACAGGGAGGGCAAGAGCACGCATGGCACAGGCACACATGGGCACATAGGCCAGGGAGGGCAAGTACACCACTCCCAGGAGGAGGGACGAGGAGAGGAAATGCAGAAAGGGACAGAGAGGGCAAGAACACGCATGGCACAGGCACACATGGGCACATAGGCCAGGGAGGGCAAGTACACCACTCCCAGGAGGAGGGACGAGGAGAGGAAATGCAGAAAGGGACAGGGAGGGCAAGAACACGCATGGCGCAGGCACACATGGGCATACAGCACAGAAGCACACAGGCACAAAGGCCAGGGAGAGCAAGTACACCACTCCCAGGAAGAGGGACGAGGAGGGGAAATGCAGAAAGGGACGGGGAGGGCAAGAACACACATGGCACAGGCACACATGGGCACATAGGCCAGGGAGGGCAAGTACACCACTCCCAGGAAGAGGGACGAGGAGAGGAAATGCAGAAAGGGACGGGGAGGGCAAGAGCACGCATGGCACAGGCACACATGGGCACATAGGCCAGGGAGGGCAAGTACACCACTCCCAGGAAGAGGGACGAGGAGAGGAAATGCAGAAAGGGACGGGGAGGGCAAGAGCATGCATGGCACAGGCACACATGGGCACATAGGCCAGGGAGGGCAAGTACACCACTCCCAGGAAGAGGGACGAGGAGAGGAAAGGCAGAAAGGGACAGGGAGGGACAGGGAGGGCAAGAGCACGCATGGCACAGGCACACATGGGCACATAGGCCAGGGAGGGCAAGTACACCACTCCCAGGAAGAGGGACGAGGAGAGGAAATGCAGAAAGGGACGGGGAGGGCAAGAGCACGCATGGCACAGGCACACATGAGCACATAGGCCAGGGAGGGCAAGTACACCACTCCCAGGAAGAGGGACGAGGAGAGGAAATGCAGAAAGGGACAGGGAGGGCAAGAGCACGCATGGCACAGGCACACATGGGCACATAGGCCAGGGAGGGCAAGTACACCACTCCCAGGAGGAGGGACGAGGAGAGGAAATGCAGAAAGGGACAGGGAGGGCAAGAACACGCATGGCACAGGCACACATGGGCACATAGGCCAGGGAGGGCAAGTACACCACTCCCAGGAGGAGGGACGAGGAGAGGAAATGCAGAAAGGGACAGGGAGGGCAAGAACACGCATGGCGCAGGCACACATGGGCATACAGCACAGAAGCACACAGGCACAAAGGCCAGGGAGAGCAAGTACACCACTCCCAGGAAGAGGGACGAGGAGGGGAAATGCAGAAAGGGACGGGGAGGGCAAGAGCACGCATGGCACAGGCACACATGGGCACATAGGCCAGGGAGGGCAAGTACACCACTCCCAGGAGGAGGGACGAGGAGAGGCAGAAAGGGACAGGGAGGGCAAGAGCACGCATGGCACAGGCACACATGGGCACATAGGCCAGGGAAGGCAAGTACACCACTCCCAGGAAGAGGGACGAGGAGGGGAAATGCAGAAAGGGACGGGGAGGGCAAGAACACACATGGCACAGGCACACATGGGCACATAGGCCAGGGAGGGCAAGTACACCACTCCCAGGAAGAGGGACGAGGAGAGGAAATGCAGAAAGGGACGGGGAGGGCAAGAGCATGCATGGCACAGGCACACATGGGCAAATAGGCCAGGGAGGGCAAGTACACCACTCCCAGGAAGAGGGACGAGGAGAGGAAAGGCAGAAAGGGACAGGGAGGGCAAGAGCACGCATGGCACAGGCACACATGGGCACATAGGCCAGGGAGGGCAAGTACACCACTCCCAGGAAGAGGGACGAGGAGAGGAAAGGCAGAAAGGGACAGGGAGGGCAAGAGCATGCATGGCACAGGCACACATGGGCATACAGCACAGAAGCACGCAGGCACAAAGGCCAGGGAGGGCAAGTACACCACTCCCAGGAAGAGGGACGAGGAGAGGAAATGCAGAAAGGGACAGGGAGGGACAGGGAGGGCAAGAGCACGCATGGCACAGGCACACATGGGCACATAGGCCAGGGAGGGCAAGTACACCACTCCCAGGAAGAGGGACGAGGAGAGGAAAGGCAGAAAGGGACAGGGAGGGCAAGAGCACGCATGGCACAGGCACACATGGGCACATAGGCCAGGGAGGGCAAGTACACCACTCCCAGGAAGAGGGACGAGGAGAGGAAAGGCAGAAAGGGACGGGGAGGGCAAGAGCATGCATGGCACAGGCACACATGGGCACATAGGCCAGGGAGGGAAAGTACACCACTTCCAGGAAGAGGGACGAGGAGAGGAAATGCAGAAAGGGACAGGGAGGGACAGGGAGGGCAAGAGCACGCATGGCACAGGCACACATGGGCATACAGCACAGAAGCACGCAGGCACAAAGGCCAGGGAGAGCAAGTACACCACTCCCAGGAAGAGGGACGAGGAGAGGAAAGGCAGAAAGGGACGGGGAGGGACAGGGAGGGCAGGACACCCCAGAGAGGACCCGGCCATCCCTTACCTTTGGGAGCCTGGGCTTCTCACTGGGAGACAGGAACACTTCATTCAGGCCTGTAAACAGAAAAAGTGACGACATCATTCATTAGATGACATCATGTCTATTCCCCAAGCGCTTAGAAGCCCTCCTGATGAGCTTAATAACTGCACGTGGAAGGGACCCCCCCCCCATCAGGTGCTCAGGGGGGAGGACTATAAAGTAAATCCAGAAACAATTTCCCACGCACCCTAAGAAGAGGCCAGTGAGACGCACCCGCAGAGCCTTATGCCGCCATCACTGCTGCTTCCCGAGTGCCGTGTGTCCCGCCTTCCAGGGGGCCCCGCGATGCAGAACCTCGGGGGCCAGGGGACCTTGCCGATGAGCACGCATGCGCAGCACCGAGAGCCCGGTAACCAGAGCACGTATGCGCAGCACTGACAGGGGGGGGGGGGCTAACCAGAGCACGCATGCGCAGCACTGACAATCTGATAACCAGAGCACGCATGCGCAGCACTGACAGAGTGCTTTCCGGGATACGCATGCGCAGCACTGAGTGGGCAAACCATAGCACGCATGCGCAATACTGACAGGGTGCTAACCGGGGCACGCATGCGCAGCACTGAGAGTTGGCAAACCAAAGCACGCATGTGCAGCACTGCGATCGTGCGAACCAGAACACGCATGCGCAGTACTGAGAGCGTGAACCAAGGCACGCATGCGCCTTAGTGAGACCCTACTAACCAGAGCACGCATGCGCAGCAGTGACAAGGCAAAAACCAGAGCACGCATGCGCAGCACTGACATTCTGCTAACCAGATCACGCATGCGCAGCACTGAGAAGGGAACCACAGCACGCATGCGCATCAGTGAGAGCACACTAACCAGAGCACGCATGCGCAGCACTGAGAGAGAGCGAGAGGTAACCAGAGTACGCATGCGCAGCACTACGAGATTAATAACCCAGGCATTCATAGCGCTGAGAGACGGATAAAGTACGCATGCGCAAGGCTGAGCGAATTTATACGCGCATGCGTAGCACTGGGAGACACATAAAAGCGCATGTGCAGCGGGACTGTTAGGATTTGTTCATGAATGACAGCCATACACAGAGTGAATGATTTGTATGTGTTTAGGCTTTATTGGGAGGAGCCCCCATGTAGGCCAGCCTTCATATCAGACGCATCTTCGTGTATGGTTCCATCAACATTCTGGAACAAAACACGAACATGCTGTCATGGATACAGAACTATGTACATATACTTAATAACATCACAGCATCTTCCCTTCTATAACAACTTAACCATATACATTTTGCATTTTTAACATTAGGAAGTTATGAGCTAAAAAGCATAAATATATATATAAAAAAAACATTGCTATCAGATGATTACTGAAAAAGGATACTCTTGTGAAATAGATGCATAATTTGATACACTGGCTTCTTAGCGATGTTAGAGAACAAGTTAAACTCCATAATTTTCTCTCTCATCTGCACAGGAGGTATTATCCGGTCCCCTCAATACACGCATGTGTTGTCACTTGTTAATTCATCTTTTAGCTTCTCCCAAGATCTGATGTTCTCCTCAATATCTGTCCAACCATTTTCAATGGCCTTTTTCAGCGACTTCTGTTCACTGTCTTGTTCTCTCGCCTTTATCCATTCTTCTTTTGAAAAGCTGGGATGTATATGTGCTATTATACACTCCATGTTTTGATCATCTGTCAATTCCCCTTTGTCATCACAATCAATCATGTCGCTGGCACATGTTTCCTTCTCACTCTGTTGACTATTTCTTCCAAATGTATTTTTTTTTTTTAAAATGTTTTTACTAGCCATGCAGGTCTAAATCTGTTGGAAGCTATCCTTCCTCTCATCAAAGTGAATGGTTCTTCTTCAGTTGTCGAATGAGGAGTAACCTTATACGTGTTGAGTGCTTCCTTTAATGTTTCTCTTAATGGTATGTTATTGACAATAGCTAATTGAATGATACCTTTTATAAAACGATTCATCCTCTCCACCAATCCGTTACCCATGGGATGATACAAAGCTGTTGTTTTATGTCTAATGGCCCTATCTTTAAGAAAATCTTGAATTTCTTGCAACATGAATTGAGCACCGTTGTCAGATATTATTTCTAAAGGCTCTCCTTCTCTGTTAAAAATTTCTTCCAAAAACTTCTTAACTTTCATTGCTGAAATCGATTCTTCAACTATTCCACATTCCACCCATTTGGATGTTTAATCTATCAGTACAATAAAATAAACATTTTGTGGTCCTAAGGTTTCATATGGACCCGCTATATCAATTGCCAGTTTTGTCCATACAGTATTTGGAATCTCTACAGGTTGCAATGGCGTGATATGTGTTGTCTTGCTTTTATCACTTACTGCACATGCTGTGCAGTCTCTCACAAGATTTTCCAATTCACCCACATATTGGGCCACCAGTAAGCTTCTCTTACTTCTCTTTTTGTTAAATTTCTTCCTACATGGCCTTCATGTGCTATCTTCATAATTTTCTCTCTCATCTGCACATGAGGTATTATCCAGTCCCCTCAACACACGCATGTGTTGTCACTTGTTAATTCATCTTTTAGCTTCTCCCAAGATCTGATGTTCTCCTCAATATCTGTCCAACCATTTCCAATGGCATTTTTCAGCGACTTCTGTTCACTGTCTTGTTCTCTCGCCTTTATCCATTCTTCTTTTGAAAAGCTGGGATGTATATGTGCTATTATACATTTGATCATCTGTCAATTCCCCTTTGTCATCACAATCAATCATGTCGCTGGCACATGATAGACGCGAAAAACAATCTGCCACTACATTAGTTTTTCCAGGGGTGTATTTTATATGGACATTATATTGCATGATAATTAGTGTCCACCTCCTTATGCGTGGAGAAGTCATGTGGGGATTCTTTGAATTCAAAACATGTATTAACGGCTTGTGATCAGTCCTGATTTCAACAGGTATACCCCAAATGAGGCCTTTGAAATGTTCTAAAATCCACTTTACTCCCAAAGCCTCCTTCTCAATGGTCGAGTAATTCTTCTCAGCTCCTCTTAATGTCCTGGATGCAAAAGCAATGGGAACTACTTCACTATCTTGAATCTGCTCCAACACACCCCTAGCCCCATGTTGCTGGCATCCACCGATATTCTGGTTTTTGCACTTGAATCGAACATCTTAAGCGCAGGCGCCTTATTAATTAATGACTTAATTGTCTCAAACTCCTTCTTGCAGCCTTCAGACCAGTCAAATCTCACTCCCTTGCACATCAAACTTCTCATTTGCTCTGTTCTGTCGGAGTATGGAGTTGATCTTTATTGACTGGATCAGGTATCTTAAGAATGGTGTCAACCAATGATTCTTTGGGTTTTATGCCATCTGCGTTTATTCGATGACCCAAATAGGTTACCTCATTCTTCTTTATCTTACATTTTTCAATTTTTAGTGTCATACCTTTCTGCTGTATTACTTGAAGAACACCTAGCAATTTAGCATCATGTTCTTCTTCCGACATCGCAGATATCAAAATATCATCTTGGAAATAGTGAACTCCTTGCAAACCATCAAACAAATGATGCATTAATCTCTGAAATACTGCAGCCGCAGAAGCCAAACCAAACGGCATCCTCTTATATCTGAACGCACCCAATGGTGTTATGAATGATGTTAAATGCCTAGATCCTTCATCTAACACTACTTGGTGATATTCCGATGACAGGATGAGTGTCGTGAAGAATTTCGCTGGCTTCATCGTGGTCAACATTTCTCCTATGTTTGGCAGTGGGTGACGGTCTACCCAGATATTGGCATTCAAATCTCTCAAGTCCACACACATTCTGATTGACCCATCAGGTTTTTTGACAATGACAATGGGGGACAACCACTCAGAGCTTTCGATGGGTTCAATGATGTCTTGCATGCTTAATTTCTCTAGTTCACTTTTCAACGCTTCTCTGGTGCCAATGGGTATATTTCTAACTTTATGAACAACAGGATTCGCCCCTCTTTTGAGTATGATTCGATGCTTGAAGCCTTTAAGAAGTCCAATATTATCATTGAAAACTTTGGGAAAGCTTTTGGCTACGTTTTCAGATGTACTGCAGCTATCTTGATTTATACTCAAGATGGGCACATTCTCGCCCGGATGTATCCGAATCTTCAATGAGGCTTGTTCCCACCATCCTACGATAGAAAATCCATTTTCAGCAACATATTGGGGGTCATTACGACCCAGGCGGTAATTACGCCAACTTTACCACCATGGTGTAAACTACGTTTACACCATGGTGGATGGAGGATTTACCGCCCCATTCCAAGGTGAGTGGGGCGGTAAATCCCCATTTTCCCTTCCCCATTCCCATTTTTGCCCCATAGGGCATAATGGGAGTGGGGAAGGCGCTAATTACGCCACCGTAAATTAGGGTGGCGTAATTAGCATCATGGCGGGTTAGCGCCATGGATTTTAACGGCTGCTAAAAGCAGCTGTTAAAATCGGAATCAGGCGTTAAGGGTTAACGACGGCGTTAACCCTTAACGCCTGAGTTGTAATGAGGCCCATAGTCTGCAGTATGTCTTCCTGCCTTCAAAGTTCAAATGTACCCAGTCATACCCAATTATTTTTATAGGGGTTTTGCCATATCCAGTTGCTTTAATTATTGTTAATTGCAAATTTTCTTTCTTCTTTTTCAGTATGTTCACATATGTGTCCACATCTACCATGGTGTATGGCGAACCTGTGTCCACCATAACTTGCAAAGTTATCCCATTTATTTCCATTGGTACCCATGGACCTAAACCACTTTCATTAGGTGTGAGAGCAAGTATCTGTACTTCCTCTTCAAATCTATCAGTGATCGCCAACAGACTACTTGGACCACCAATTTCTTCTAAAGCTTTTATGCTCGTCGTGACAGCACCTCTACTTCTGCCATATCAACCATAATTCCTTGTATATCGGGTATTGAATCTGCCTCTGCCTCTGTTATTGCCTCTGTTGTTGCGACATACATTACCAAAATGACCTATTAGTCCACACTTGTATCACTCAGCTGATGTAGCAGGACAATCCTTTTCTGGATTGACATGTCTAAACCGACCACATTTGAAACACTTGTTGGTCGTTCTGAATGCACCGTGTCTTTCTTGCCTAGATCCTGCATCGACATCAGATTTAACTATTCTCTTGAAAATGGCAATCAAATCCTCATCACAGCCATATTGTCCATCTGTCGTTTCTCTAACTGACTTTATCTCTGCATTTTCCATCTTGCTCTGAACTTCTTTCATGCATTTTTCACCAAGTTCAATGGACCTAGCTATTTCAATTGCTTGATCTAACGTGGGATTCTTCGCTTGCCACAAACGCTGTTGTGTGCGAGGGTCTGCCACACGCAAAACCAGTTGATCTCTCAAGTATTCTTCCGCCACTCCTGTGAAGCTACATGTAGCCAACAAACCTCTTTTATATTCTTCCTGTTTCCTTCTCACTCTGTTGACTATTTCTTCCAGATTTATCTCTTTGTTTTTTTTTTTACTAGCCATGCAGGTCTAAATCTGTTGGTAGCTATCCTTCCTCTCATCAAAGTGAATGGTTCTTCTTCAGTTGTCGAATGAGGAGTAACCTTATACGTGTTGAGTGCTTCCTTTAATGATTCTCTCCATGGTATGTTATTGACAATAGCTAATTGAATGATACCTTTTATAAAACGATTCATCCTCTCCACCAATCCGTTACCCATGGGATGATACAAGGCTGTTATTTTATGTCTAATGGCCCGTCTCTTTCTTGCCTAGATCCTGCATCGACGTCGGATTTAACTATTCTCTTGACAATGGCAATCAAATCCTCATCACAGCCATATTGTCCATCTGTCGTTTCTCTAACTGACTTTATCTCTGCATTTTCCATCTTGCTCTGAACTTCTTTCATGCATTTTTCACCAAGTTCAATCTACCTAGCTATTTCAATTGCTTGATCTAACGTGGGATTCTTCGCTTGCCACAAACGCTGTTGTATGCGAGGGTCTGCCATACGCAAAACCAGTTGATCTCTCAAGTATTCTTCCGCCACTCCTCATCGTCAACATTTCTCCTATGTTTGGCAGTGGGTGACGGTCTACCCAGATATTGGCATTCAAATCTCTCAAGTGCACACACATTCTGATTGACCCATCAGGTTTTTTGACAATGACAATGGGGGACAACCACTCAGAGCTTTCGATGGGTTCAATGTCATCATACATACTCCAAGAGGACAGAGAGTCACCCTTAACACCTCCCTTCCTTCAAATCCTAACAATCCTAACACCTCCCTTCCTTCAACCGACACCAACACCTCTCCTCCTTAAAATGCACAACACTCACAGGGCAAAGCGCAACACAAACATGCACACCATGTCCAGTTCCGGGCACCCGGGGAAGTGTCTCCAACATGACAAACCAAACGAGAACAAGACCCAGCCGCCTCAAGTACTCTCACAACCCAACAGAAAACACTGATCACCTTCCATTCCCCACCGCCACCAGGGAACCTCGAAGCTGCCAACTACGAGCACAAACCGGCCCCACCATGGGCATACACACCATTCACAATCTACAAACCCTCAAAGAACTCTTGACTCCTTTTTTTCGACCCCTGCCACGGGCAAATCGTGGGGCTGCCACAAACATCCATTTCTTTAAATAATATCATATCATTCCATAAATGTCATTCTCAAGGACACATAGGATCTCCTGGTAGTGCCAAAAACTTCACTGGAGCGGCTATGTTTTGCATATTTATCTGTCCAAGAGCTCTAGCACCCACGTACGTGAGTTGCGTGCCGCCATTTTGGGGGATACAGCAATCTTCATCACACCGGCGAAGCTACGCTAGTGGAGTACGTTACGCGTATCATTGGAGATAATGTGTACGCTGAACTGTGTGTATTGATTTACGTGAGTTGCGGCCCCAGCTGTTCAGTCAAGAAGAACGTTCATTCTGCGGGAACGTGCTTTGAAATAAGGAAGAATGTGATGCACACCCAAGTTTTGTACACAGATTAAAGGAGGGGGGCTCCCTCTTACGAACTCCTCGTCGCCAATTGTTAAGATTTGTTCATGAATGATAGCCATACACAGAGGGCCTCATTACGACCCAGGCGGTAAGTTACCGCCTGGGCCGTGACTTTACCACCATGGCGTAAACTACGTTTACGCCATGGTGGTTGGCGGACTTACCGCCCCATTCCGACCTTGGCGGGGCGGTAAGTCCCCATTCCCCATTCCCATTTTTGCCCCATAGGGCATAATGGGAGTGGGGAAGGCGTTAATTACGCCACCGTAAATTACGGTGGCGTAATTAACTCCATGGTCCCTTAGCGCCATGGATTTTAACACCTGCTAAAAGCAGGTGTTAAAAGCGCCATGGCGCTAAGGGACCTCGTACTCAGGCGGTAAGGGTCGGCGCTGTTAACGCTGCCGTTAACCCATTACCGCCTGGGTCGTAATGAGGCCCAGAGTGATTGATTTGTATGTGTTTAGGCTTTATTGGGAGGAGCCCCCATGTAGGCCAGCCTTCATATCAGACGCATCTTCGTGTATGGTTCCATCAACATTCTGGAACCATACACAAACATGCTGTCATGGATACAGAACTATGTACATGGCCCCACTTGAGGACTCACGTATTTGTGCAATAATGGAATCCAAATCTTGATCTTCCATTACCCTTTCACCACTTAATTGTTCGATATTCTCATCAGAACATGGCAGGCGGGAAAAGCAGTCAGCAACCTTATTTGTTCTGCCTGGTGTATACTTTATGACCACATTGTACTGCATAATGATTAATGTCCATCTTCTAATGCGGGGAGATGTTAAGTGAGAATTCTTTGGGTTCAATACATGAACAAGTGGTTTGTGGTCCGTTTTGAGTTCAATAGGAATTCCCCATATCAGTCCTATGAAGTGTTCTAAAATCCACTTAACAGCTAGTGCCTCCTTCTCAATGGTCGAGTAGTTTCTCTCTGCTCCCTTTAGAGTCCTAGAGACAAAGGCGATTGGAACAACGGAACCATCATGGATCTGCTCTAGGACACCTCCTAAGCCCACATTACTTGCATCCACTGATAGTAGAGTCTTGGCACCACAATTGAACATCTTAAGAGTAGGTGCTTTATTAATTAAACTCTTGATTTTGTCCAATTCTTCTTTACATTCTGCCGACCATTCAAATTTCGTGCCTTTGGTCATCAGATTTCTCATATGACTGGTTCTATCTCCGTAATGGTCAATGAATTTAGAGTAATATTCCGTGAGGCCCAATAAGCTCCGAAGTTGGTCTTTATTTGTAGGATCAGGAATTTTAAGGATGGTGTTTATCAGAGCCTCTTTCGGTCTTATACCATCCTCATTGATGCAGTGGCCCAAATATGTAACTTTTTATCTTGCATTTCCCAATCTTGAGAGTTAGACCTTTCTGTTGTATTACTTGCAATACACCCAACAGTTTGGTATCATGGTCTTCTTCAGTCATGGCAGACACTAAAATGTCATCCTGTAAATAATGTACCCCTTTTAGACAACAGAAAAGATGTTGCATAAGTCTCTGAAATACGGCGGCCGCCGATGCCAAACCGAATGGCATCTTCTTATATCGGAAAGCCCCCAGGGGTGTTATAAAAGATGTAAGATGTCTGGACTCCTTTTCTAACACAACCTGATGATAGGCAGACGATAAATCTAGTGTGGAGAAAAACTTTGCCGGTTCCATTGTAGTTAGCATTTCTCCAATGTTGGGTAGTGGATGGCGATCAATCAATATATTGCTGTTGAGGTCTCTTAAGTCTACACACATTCTGATCGTCCCTTCAGGTTTCCTCACAATAACAATTGGAGAAAGCCACTCAGAGCTCTCGATTGGCTCAATAATGTCTTGAGAACATAGCTTTTCCAACTATTTCTGTAGAGCTTCTCTTGTACCAATTGGAATATTCCTCACTCTGTGCACTACCGGCCTTGCACCTCTTCTCAGTATTATGCGATGCTTGAAACCCTTCAGAGCTCCTATATTGTCATTGAACACTTTGGGAAAGCTCTTCGCCAAATTCTCAGCAGAGTCGCAACTGTTGCTCGTTATGCTCATTATCGGTACATCCTCACCAGGGTGTATTCTGATTCTCAGCGTTGCCTGCTCCCACCAACCAACTATCGAGAAGCCATCCTTCGCCACAAACAGTTTACAATACGTCTTCCTTCCCTCAAAGTACAATTGCACCCAGGTATACCCTACAATATCAATGGGTGTCTTGCCATATCCTGTCGCCTCGATATTAGGTACTTGGAGATCATTTTTGTCCATGTTTAACACATTTAGGTATGGGTTTGGGTATGATAGTAGTTTTTGTGGATGATTAGTTTACGCTTGCAGAAGAAATTTTGGAGTTTCATTTAAAAAGTAAAATGTCATAATGGATAGAGCAACAATGTGACAGGTTGTGACTGAAGAGTACTGTTGTGCATTAGTAGTGAATTAACATGAGAATTATTAGTGAGAATGATGTTGCACTGAGAATAGGAGATGCATTTTATTTTAGATGTTACCATTTTTAGGCATTGCAGGTTGGTTTTAGAGTTGGCAACATGGACGTTTAGGTCTCATTTAAAGTCGGTTTCCACATTTGTGTTGTGACAGGGGTTGTGTGTGAGTGGCATATATGAGGTTGATTGAGGTGGACAATCAAATGGTGTTGATCCTATTATGCTTAGCATAACGTTTTGAGGCATTTTAGCATATTAGGTTGCCTGTTTAATGGCGACATGGACTTTTAGAAAATGTGACTTGGATGTACTATGTTTCAACGTTCTGATCATTCTAACACTATGTTTTGCTTGTGTGTGTGTGTGGTGTGATATTTGTGATCTTAAAGCACAATAAGAGTGATGTTGTTCATTAATGGTTACCACAATCTTTGAGGCATTTCAGCATTTTGAGTTGCCCATGCTTTGGCAACATGGACTTTTAGGGAATTCGGTGTGCCGCTTGCTTTTAACTGCACCTGCCTTAACTGGACAGCTTTTCTGTGGGTTCTGTCTCTTCACGGTCCTCTGGATGTACTCGTGAAGTTAGCAACGCGCTTTCCACTGCTCTCGGGGGCTCCCTCCCACGAACTCCTCGTCGCCAATTGTTAAGATTTGTTCATGAATGATAGCCATACACAGAGTGATTGATTTGTATGTGTTTAGGCTTTATTGGGAGGAGCCCCCATGTAGGCCAGCCTTCATATCAGACGCATCTTCGTGTATGGTTCCATCAACATTCTGGAACCATACACGAACATGCTGTCATGGATACAGAACTATGTACATCATGGTTCACGTATATACGTAATAACATCACAACAGGGACTAACGAAGCACGCATGCGCAGCGCTGCGAGAAGGCTAAAACAGCGTGCGAAGGGCTGAGAGACGGAACGCGCGCATGTGCAGAGAACTGCATTAACCACTGAAACCCAACATCGGGGCACCGGCAAAGAAAAGGCATGTGCAGAAAACATCACGCAGTAACGCACGCACAGAGAGGAGACCCCTATCTGCAAGGCATGTCAGAGAGGAGACCCATATCTGCAAGGCATGTGCAGGGAAGAAACCCCTATCAGCAAGGTATGTCAGAGAGGAGACCCATATCTGCAAGGCATGTGCAGAGAAGTGACCCCTATCAGCAAGGTATGTCAGAGAGGAGACCCCTATCTGCAAGGCATGTCAGAGAGGAGACCCCTATCTGCAAGGCACGCACAGGGAAGAGACCCCTATCAGCAAGACTTGACAGAGAGGAGACCCCTATCTGCAAGGCATGTCAGAGAGGAGGCCCCTATCTGCAAGGCACGCACAGGGAAGAGACCCCTATCAGCAAGGCTTGTCAGAGAGGAGACCCCTATCTGCAAGGCATGTCAGAGAGGAGACCCCTATCTGCAAGGCATTTCAAAGAGTAGACCCCTATCTGCAAGGCACGCGCAGGGAAGAGACCCCTATCAGCAAGGCATGTCAGAGAGTAGACCCCTATCAGCAAGGCATACGCAGGGAAGAGACCCCTATCAGTGAGGCATGTCAGACAGGAGACAACTATCTGCAAGGCGCGCGCATGGAAGAGACCCCTATCAGCAAGGCATATCAGAGAGGAGACCCATATCTGCAAAGCATGCACAGGGAAGAGACCCCTATCAGCAAGGCATGTCATAGAGGAGACCCCTATCTGCAAGGCATATCAGAGAGTAGACCCCTATCTGCAAGGCACACGCAGGGAAGAGACCCCTATCAGCAAGGCATGTCAGAGAGTAGACCCCTATCAGCAAGGCATACGCAGGGAAGAGACCCCTATCAGTGAGGCATGTCAGACAGGAGACAACTATCTGCAAGGCGCACGCATGGAAGAGACCTCTATCAGCAAGGCATATCAGAGAGGAGACCCATATCTGCAAGTCATGGACAGGGAAGAGACCCCTGTCAGCAAGGCAAATCAGAGAGGAGACCCCGATCAGCAAGGCACATGCTGGGAAGAGACCCCTATCTGCAAGGCACGCGCAGAGAGGAGACACCTATCTGCAAGGCAAGTCAGAGAGGAGACCCCTATCTGCAAGGCACACGCAGGGAAGAGACCCCTATCTGCAAGGCATGTCAGAGAGCAGACCCCTATCTGCAAGGCATGTCAGAGAGGAGACCCCTATCTGCAAGGCACGCGCAGGAATGAGACCCCTATCTGCAAGGCCTGTCAGAGAGGAGACCCCTATCTGCAAGGAACGCACAGGGAAGAGACCCCTATCAGCGAGGCATGTCAGAGAGGAGACCCCTATGAGCAAGGCACGTGCAGAGAGCAGACCCCTATCAGCAAGGCACGTGCAGGGAAGAGACCCCTATCTGCAAGGCATGTCGGAGAGGCGACCCCTTTCTGCAAGGCACGCACAGGGAAGAGAACCCTATCTGCAAGGCCTGTCAGAGAGGAGACCCCTATCAGAAAGGCACGCGCAGGGAAGAGACTCCTATCAGCAAGGCATGTCAGAGAGCAGACCCTTATCTGCAAGGCACGCGCAGGGAAGAGACCCCTATCAGCGAGGCATGTCAGAGAGGAGACCCCTATCTGCAAGGCACACGCAGGGAAGAGACTCCTATAAGCAAGGCATGTCAGAGAGGAGACCCCTATCAGCAAGGCATGTCAGAAAGGAGACAACTATCTGCAAGACGCACACAGGGAAGAGACCCCTCTGAGCAAGGCATGTCAGAGAGGAGACCCATATCTGCAAGGCATGTGCAGGGAAGAAACCCCTATCTGCAAGGCATGTCAGAGAGGAGACCCCTATCTGCAAGGCATGTCAGAGAGGAGACCCCTATCTGCAAGGCATGCACAGGGAAGAGACCCCTATCAGTAAGTCTTGTCAGAGAGGAGACCCCTATCTGCAAGGCATGTCAGGTGAAGAGACCCCTATCAGTGAGGCATGTCAGACAGGAGACAACTATCTGCAAGGCGTGCGCAGGGAAGAGACCCCTATCAGCAAGGCGTATCAGAGAGGAGACCCATATCTGCAAGGCATGTACAGGGAAGAGACCCCTGTGAGCAAGGCATGTCAGAGAGGAGACCCCGATCAGCAAGGCACGTGCTGGGAAGAGACCCCTATCTGCAAGGCACGCGCAGAGAGGAGACACCTATCTGCAAGGCAAGTCAGAGTGGAGACCCCTATCTGCAAGGCATATCAGAGAGGAGACCCCTATCTGCAAGGCACACGCAGGGAAGAGACCCCTATCTGCAAGGCATGTCAGAGAGCAGACCCCTATCTGCAAGGCATGTCAGAGAGGAGACCCCTATCTGCAAGGCACACACAGGGATGAGAACCCTATCTGCAAGGCATGTCAGAGAGGAGACCCCTACCAGAAAGGCACGCGCAGGGAAGAGACTCCTATCAGAAAGGCATGTCAGAGAGGAGACCCCTATCTGCAAGGCACACGCATGGAAGAGGCCCCTATCAGCGAGGCATGTCAAAGAGGAGACCCCTATCTGCAAGGCACACGCAGGGAAGAGACTCCTATCAGCAAGACATGTCAGAGAGGAGACCCCTATCAGCAAGACACGCGCAGTGAAGAGACCCCTATCAGTGAGGCATGTCAGACAGGAGACAACTATCTGAAAGGCGCGCACAGGGAAGAGACCCCTATCAGCAAGGCATGTCAGAGAGGAGACCCATATCTGCAAGGCATGTGCAGATAGGGTTTCTTCCCTATCTGCCTTGCAGATAGAGAAGAAACCCCTATCTGCAAGGCATGTCAGAGAGGAGACCCCTATCTGCACGGCATGTCAGAGAGGAGACCCCTATCTGCAAGGCACGCACAGGGAAGAGACACCTATAAGCAAGGCTTGTCAGAGAGGAGACCCCTATCTGCAAGGCATGTCAGAGAGGAGACCCCTATCTGCAAGGCACGCACAGGGAAGAGACCCCTATCAGCAAGGCTTGTCAGAGAGGAGACCCCTATCTGCAAGGCATGTCAGAGAGGAGACCGCTATCAGCAAGGCACACGCAGTGAAGAGACTCCTATCAGCGAGGCATGTCAGACAGGAGACAACTATCTGCAAAGCGCGCACAGGGAAGAGACCCCTATCAGCAAGGCATGTCAGAGAGGAGACCCATATCTGCAAGGCATGCGCAGGGAAGAGACCCCTATCAGCAAGGCATGTCAGAGAGGAGACCCCTATCTGCAAGGCATATCAGAGAGGAGACCCCTATCTGCAAGGCACGCGCAGGGAAGAGACCCCTATCAGCAATACATGTCAGAGAGTAGACCCCTATCAGCAAGGCACGCGCAGTGAAGAGACCCCTATCAGTGAGGCATGTCAGACAGGAGACAACTATCTGCAAGGTGCGCGCAGGGAAGAGACCCCTATAAGCAAGGCTTGTCAGAGAGGAGACCCCTATCTGCAAGGCATGTCATAGAGGAGACCCCTATCTGCAAGGCAGGCACAGGGAAGAGACCCCTATCAGCAAGGCTTGTCAGAGAGGAGACCCCTATCTGCAAGGCATGTCAGAGAGGAGACCCCTATCAGCAAGACACGCGCAGTGAAGAGACCCCTATCAGCGAGGCATGTCAGACAGGAGACAACTATCTGCAAAGCGCGCACAGGGAAGAGACCCCTATCAGCAAGGCATGTCAGAGAGGAGACCCATATCTGCAAGGCATGCGCAGGGAAGAGACCCCTATCAGCAAGGCATGTCAGAGAGGAGACCCCTATCTGCAAGGCATATCATCAGAGAGGAGACCCCTATTTGCAAGGCACGCGCAGGGAAGAGACCCCTATCAGCAAGGCATGTCAGAGAGTAGACCCCTATCAGCAAGGCACGCGCAGTGAAGAGACCCCTATCAGTGAGGCATGTCAGACAGGAGACAACTATCTGCAAGGCGCGTGCAGGGAAGAGACCCCTATCAGCAAGGCATATCAGAGAGGAGACCCATATCTGCAAGGCATGCACAGGGAAGAGACCCCTGTCAGCAGGGCATGTCAGAGAGGAGACCCCTATCTGCAAGGCATGTCAGAGAGGAGTCCCCTATCTGCAAGGCAGGTGCAGGGAAGAGACCCCTATCAGCAAGGCACGTCAGAGAGGAGACCCGTATCTGCAAGGCATGCACAGGGAAGAGACCCCTATCAGCAAGGCATGTCAGAGAGGAGACCCCTATCTGCAAGTCACACATAGGGAAGAGACCCCTATCAGCAAGGCATGTCAGAGAAGAGACCCGTATCTGCAAGGCATGCGCAGGGAAGAGACCCCTATCAGCAAGGCATGTCACAGAGGAGACCCATATCTGCAAGGCACGTGCAGGGAAGAGACCCCTATCAGCAAGGCATGTCAGAGAGGAGACCCCTATCTGCAAGGCATGTCAGAGAGGAGACCCCGATCAGCAAGGCACGTGCTGGGAAGAGACCCCTATCTGCAAGGCACGCGCAGAGAGGAGACACCTATCTGCAAGGCAAGTCAGAGTGGAGACCCCTATCTGCAAGGCATATCAGAGAGGAGACCCCTATCTGCAAGGCACACGCAGGGAAGAGACCCCTATCTGCAAGGCATGTCAGAGAGCAGACCCCTATCTGCAAGGCATGTCAGAGAGGAGACCCCTATCTGCAAGGCACACACAGGGATGAGAACCCTATCTGCAAGGCATGTCAGAGAGGAGACCCCTACCAGAAAGGCACGCGCAGGGAAGAGACTCCTATCAGAAAGGCATGTCAGAGAGGAGACCCCTATCTGCAAGGCACACGCATGGAAGAGGCCCCTATCAGCGAGGCATGTCAAAGAGGAGACCCCTATCTGCAAGGCACACGCAGGGAAGAGACTCCTATCAGCAAGACATGTCAGAGAGGAGACCCCTATCAGCAAGACACGCGCAGTGAAGAGACCCCTATCAGTGAGGCATGTCAGACAGGAGACAACTATCTGAAAGGCGCGCACAGGGAAGAGACCCCTATCAGCAAGGCATGTCAGAGAGGAGACCCATATCTGCAAGGCATGTGCAGATAGGGTTTCTTCCCTATCTGCCTTGCAGATAGGGAAGAAACCCCTATCTGCAAGGCATGTCAGAGAGGAGACCCCTATCTGCACGGCATGTCAGAGAGGAGACCCCTATCTGCAAGGCACGCACAGGGAAGAGACACCTATAAGCAAGGCTTGTCAGAGAGGAGACCCCTATCTGCAAGGCATGTCAGAGAGGAGACCCCTATCTGCAAGGCACGCACAGGGAAGAGACCCCTATCAGCAAGGCTTGTCAGAGAGGAGACCCCTATCTGCAAGGCATGTCAGAGAGGAGACCGCTATCAGCAAGGCACACGCAGTGAAGAGACTCCTATCAGCGAGGCATGTCAGACAGGAGACAACTATCTGCAAAGCGCGCACAGGGAAGAGACCCCTATCAGCAAGGCATGTCAGAGAGGAGACCCATATCTGCAAGGCATGCGCAGGGAAGAGACCCCTATCAGCAAGGCATGTCAGAGAGGAGACCCCTATCTGCAAGGCATATCAGAGAGGAGACCCCTATCTGCAAGGCACGCGCAGGGAAGAGACCCCTATCAGCAATACATGTCAGAGAGTAGACCCCTATCAGCAAGGCACGCGCAGTGAAGAGACCCCTATCAGTGAGGCATGTCAGACAGGAGACAACTATCTGCAAGGTGCGCGCAGGGAAGAGACCCCTATAAGCAAGGCTTGTCAGAGAGGAGACCCCTATCTGCAAGGCATGTCATAGAGGAGACCCCTATCTGCAAGGCAGGCACAGGGAAGAGACCCCTATCAGCAAGGCTTGTCAGAGAGGAGACCCCTATCTGCAAGGCATGTCAGAGAGGAGACCCCTATCAGCAAGACACGCGCAGTGAAGAGACCCCTATCAGCGAGGCATGTCAGACAGGAGACAACTATCTGCAAAGCGCGCACAGGGAAGAGACCCCTATCAGCAAGGCATGTCAGAGAGGAGACCCATATCTGCAAGGCATGCGCAGGGAAGAGACCCCTATCAGCAAGGCATGTCAGAGAGGAGACCCCTATCTGCAAGGCATATCATCAGAGAGGAGACCCCTATTTGCAAGGCACGCGCAGGGAAGAGACCCCTATCAGCAAGGCATGTCAGAGAGTAGACCCCTATCAGCAAGGCACGCGCAGTGAAGAGACCCCTATCAGTGAGGCATGTCAGACAGGAGACAACTATCTGCAAGGCGCGTGCAGGGAAGAGACCCCTATCAGCAAGGCATATCAGAGAGGAGACCCATATCTGCAAGGCATGCACAGGGAAGAGACCCCTGTCAGCAGGGCATGTCAGAGAGGAGACCCCTATCTGCAAGGCATGTCAGAGAGGAGTCCCCTATCTGCAAGGCAGGTGCAGGGAAGAGACCCCTATCAGCAAGGCACGTCAGAGAGGAGACCCATATCTGCAAGGCATGCACAGGGAAGAGACCCCTATCAGCAAGGCATGTCAGAGAGGAGACCCCTATCTGCAAGTCACACGTAGGGAAGAGACCCCTATCAGCAAGGCATGTCAGAGAAGAGACCTGTATCTGCAAGGCATGCGCAGGGAAGAGACCCCTATCAGCAAGGCATGTCACAGAGGAGACCCATATCTGCAAGGCACGTGCAGGGAAGAGACCCCTATCTGCAAGGCATGTCAGAGAGGAGACCCCTATCTGCAAGGCATGTCAGAGAGGAGACCCCTATCTGCAAGGCACACGCAGGGAAGAGACCCCTATCAGCGAGGCATGTCAGAGAGTAGACCCCTATCAGCAAGGCACGTGCAGTGAAGAGACCCCTATCAGCGAGGCATTTCAGACAGGAAACAACTATCTGCAAGGCGCACACAGGGAAGAGACCCCTATCAGCAAGGCATGTCGAAGAGGAGACCCATATCTGCAAGGCATGCGCAGGGAAGAGACCCCTATCAGCAAGGCATGTCAGAGAGGAGACCCCTATCTGCAAGGCATGTCAGAGAGGAGACCCCTATCAGCAAGGCACGCGTAGTGAAGAGACCCCTATCAGTGAGGCATGTAAGACAGGAGACAACTATCTGCAAGGTGCGTGCAGGGAAAAGTCCCCTATCAGCAAGGCTGTCAGAGAGGAGACCCCGATCTGTAAGGCATGTCAGAGAGGAGACCCCTATCAGCAAGGCATGTCAGAGAGGAGACCCCTATCTGCAAGGCATATCAGAGATGAGACCCCTATCTGCAAGGCATGTCAGAGAGGAGTCCCCTATCTGCAAGGCAGGTGCAGGGAAGAGACCCCTATCAGCAAGGCCTGTCAGAGAGGAGACCCGTATCTGCAAGGCATGCACAGGGAAGAGACCCCTATCAGCAAGGCATGTCAGAGAGGAGACCCCTATCTGCAAGTCACACGCAGGGAAGAGACCCCTATCAGCAAGGCATGTCAGAGAGGAGACCCGTATCTGCAAGGCATGCGCAGGGAAGAGACCCCTATCAGCAAGGCATGTCAGAGAGGAGACCCATATCTGCAAGACACATGCAGGGAAGAGACCCCTATCTGCAAGGCATGTCAGAGAGGAGACCCCTATCAACAAGGCATGTCAGAGAGGAGACCCCGATCAGCAAGGCACGTGCTGGGAAGAGAACCCTATCTGCAAGGCATGTCAGAGAGGAGATCCATATCTGCAAGGCATGTGCAGGGAAGAGACCCCTATCAGCAAGGTATGTCAGAGAGGAGACCCATATCTGCAAGGCACGTGCAGGGAAGAGACCCCTATCAGCAAGGCATGTCAGAGAGGAGACCCCTATCTGCAAGTCACACGCAGGGAAGAGACCCCTATCAGCAAGGCATGTCAGAGAGGAGACCCGTATCTGCAAGGCATGCGCAGGGAAGAGACCCCTATCAGCAAGGCATGTCAGAGAGGAGACCCATATCTGCAAGGCACATGCAGGGAAGAGACCCCTATCTGCAAGGCATGTCAGAGAGGAGACCCCTATCAACAAGGCATGTTAGAGAGGAGACCCCGATCAGCAAGGCACGTGCTGGGAAGAGAACCCTATCTGCAAGGCATGTCAGAGAGGAGATCCATATCTGCAAGGCATGTGCAGGGAAGAGACCCCTATCAGCAAGGTATGTCAGAGAGGAGACCCATATCTGCAAGGCACGTGCAGGGAAGAGACCCCTATCAGCAAGGCATGTCAGAGAGGAGACCCATATCTGCAAGGCACATGCAGGGAAGAGACCCCTATCTGCAAGGCATGTCAGAGAGGAGACCCCTATCAACAAGGCATGTCAGAGAGGAGACCCCGATCAGCAAGGCACGTGCTGGGAAGAGAACCCTATCTGCAAGGCATGTCAGAGAGGAGATCCATATCTGCAAGGCATGTGCAGGGAAGAGACCCCTATCAGCAAGGTATGTCAGAGAGGAGACCCATATCTGCAAGGCACGTGCAGGGAAGAGACCCCTATCAGCAAGGCATGTCAGAGAGGAGACCCCTATCTGCAAGGCATGTCAGAGAGGAGACCCCTATTAGAAAGGCACGCGCAGTGAAGAGACCCCTATCAGCGAGGCATGTCAGACAGGAGACAACTATCTGCAAGGCGCGCACAGGGAAGAGACCCCTATCAGCAAGGCATGTCGGAGAGGAGACCCATATCTGCAAGGCATGCGCAGGGAAGAGACCCCTATCAGCAAGGCATGTCAGAGAGGAGACCCATATCTGCAAGGCATGCACAGGGAAGAGACCCCTATTAGCAAGGCATGTCAGAGAGGAGACCCTTATCTGCAGGGCATGTCAGAGAGCAGGCCCCTATCTGCAAGGCATGTCAGAGAGGAGACCCCTATCTGCAAGGCATGTCAGAGAGGAGACCCCTATCAGCAAGGCATGTCAGAGAGGAGACCCCTATCTGCTAGGCATGTCAGAGAGGAAACCCCTATCTGCAAGGCACGTGCAGGCAAGGCATGTCAGAGAGGAGACCTGTATCTGCAAGGCATGCAGAGGGAAGAGACCCCTATCAGCAAGGCATGTCAGAGAGGAGACCCCTATCTGCAAGGCACGCTCAGGGAAGAGACCCCTATCAGCAAGGCATGTCAGAGAGGAGACCCGTATCTGCAAGGCATGCGCAGGGAAGAGACCCCTATCAGCAAGGCATGTCAGAGAGGAGACCCCTATCTGCAAGGCACGCGCAGGGAAGAGACCCCTATCTGCAAGGTATGTCAGAGAGGAAACCCCTATCAACAAGGCATGTCAGAGAGGAGACCCCGATCAGCAAGGCACATGCTGGGAAGAGACCCCTATCTGCAAGGCAAGTGCAGAGAGGAGACACCTATCTGCAAGGCAAGTCAGAGAGGAGACCCCTATCTGCAAGGCATGTCAGAGAGGAGACCCCTATCTGCAAGGCATGTCAGAGAGGAGTCCCCTATTTGCAAGGCATGTCAGAGAGGAGACCCCTATCAGCAAGGCACGCGCAGTGAAGAGAACCCTATCAGCGAGGCATGTCAGACAGGAGACAGCTATCTGCAAGGCACGCACAGGGAAGAGACCCCTATCAGCAAGGCATGTCAGAGAGGAGACCCATATCTGCAAGGCATGTGCAGGGAAGAGACCCCTATTAGCAAGGTATGTCAGAGAGGAGACCCATATCTGCAAGGCATGTGCAGGGAAGTGACCCCTATATTCAAGGCATGTCAGAGAGGAGAGCCCTATCTGCAGGACATGTCAGAGAGGAGACCCCTATCTGCAAGGCACGCACAGGGAAGAGACCCCTATCAGCAAGGCCTGTCAGAGAGGAGACCCCTATCTGCAAGGCATGTCCGAGAGGAGACCCCTATCAGCAAGGCGCACGCAGTGAAGAGATCCCTATCAGCAAGGCATGTCAGAGAGGAGACCCATATCTGCAAGGCATGCACAGGGAAGAGACCCCTATTAGCAAGGCATGTCAGAGAGGAGACCCTTATCTGCAGGGCATATCAGAGAGCAGGCCCCTATCTGCAAGGCATGTCAGAGAGGAGACCCCTATCTGCAAGGCATGTCAGAGAGGAGACCCCTATCAGCAAGGCATGTCAGAGAGGAGACCCCTATCTGCTAGGCATGTCAGAGAGGAAACCCCTATCTGCAAGGCACGTGCAGGGAAGAGACCCCTATCAGCAAGGCATGTCAGAGAGGAGACCTGTATCTGCAAGGCATGCAGAGGGAAGAGACCCCTATCAGCAAGGCATGTCAGAGAGGAGACCCCTATCTGCAAGGCACGCTCAGGGAAGAGACCCCTATCAGCAAGGCATGTCAGAGAGGAGACCCGTATCTGCAAGGCATGCGCAGGGAAGAGACCCCTATCAGCAAGGCATGTCAGAGAGGAGACCCCTATCTGCAAGGCACGCGCAGGGAAGAGACCCCTATCTGCAAGGTATGTCAGAGAGGAAACCCCTATCAACAAGGCATGTCAGAGAGGAGACCCCGATCAGCAAGGCACATGCTGGGAAGAGACCCCTATCTGCAAGGCAAGTGCAGAGAGGAGACACCTATCTGCAAGGCAAGTCAGAGAGGAGACCCCTATCTGCAAGGCATGTCAGAGAGGAGACCCCTATCTGCAAGGCATGTCAGAGAGGAGTCCCCTATTTGCAAGGCATGTCAGAGAGGAGACCCCTATCAGCAAGGCACGTGCAGTGAAGAGAACCCTATCAGCGAGGCATGTCAGACAGGAGACAGCTATCTGCAAGGCACGCACAGGGAAGAGACCCCTATCAGCAAGGCATGTCAGAGAGGAGACCCATATCTGCAAGGCATGTGCAGGGAAGAGACCCCTATTAGCAAGGTATGTCAGAGAGGAGACCCATATCTGCAAGGCATGTGCAGGGAAGTGACCCCTATATTCAAGGCATGTCAGAGAGGAGACCCCTATCTGCAGGACATGTCAGAGAGGAGACCCCTATCTGCAAGGCACGCACAGGGAAGAGACGCCTATCAGCAAGGCCTGTCAGAGAGGAGACCCCTATCTGCAAGGCATGTCCGAGAGGAGACCCCTATCAGCAAGGCGCACGCAGTGAAGAGATCCCTATCAGCGAGGCATGTCAGACAGGAGACAACTATCTGCAAAGCATGCACAGGGAAGAAACCCCTATCTGCAAGGCATGTCGGAGAGGAGACCCATATCTGCAAGGCATGCGCAGGGAAGAGACCCCTATCAGCAAGGCATGTGAGAGAGGAGACCCATATCTGAAAGGCATGCGCAGGGAAGAGACCCCTATCAGCAAGGCATGTCAGAGAGGAGACCCCTACCTGCAAGGCATATCAGAGAGGAGACCCCTATCTGCAAGACACGCGCAGGGAAGAGACCCCTATCAGCAAGGCATGTCAGAGAGGAGACCCATATCTGCAAGGCACATGCAGGGAAGAGACCCCTATCTGCAAGGCATGTCAGAGAGGAGACCCCTATCAACAAGGCATGTCAGAGAGGAGACCCCGATCAGCAAGGCACGTGCTGGGAAGAGAACCCTATCTGCAAGGCATGTCAGAGAGGAGATCCATATCTGCAAGGCATGTGCAGGGAAGAGACCCCTATCAGCAAGGTATGTCAGAGAGGAGACCCATATCTGCAAGGCACGCGCAGGGAAGAGACCCCTATCAGCAAGGCATGTCAGAGAGGAGACCCCTATCTGCAAGGCATGTCAGAGAGGAGACCCCTATTAGAAAGGCACGCGCAGTGAAGAGACCCCTATCAGCGAGGCATGTCAGACAGGAGACAACTATCTGCAAGGCGCGCACAGGGAAGAGACCCCTATCAGCAAGGCATGTCGGAGAGGAGACCCATATCTGCAAGGCATGCGCAGGGAAGAGACCCCTATCAGCAAGGCATGTCAGAGAGGAGACCCATATCTGCAAGGCATGCACAGGGAAGAGACCCCTATCAGCAAGGCATGTCAGAGAGGAGACCCCTATCTGCAGGGCATATCAGAGAGCAGGCCCCTATCAGCAAGGCATGTCAGAGAGGAGACCCCTATCTGCTAGGCATGTCAGAGAGGAAACCCCTATCTGCAAGGCACGTGCAGGGAAGAGACCCCTATCAGCAAGGCATGTCAGAGAGGAGACCTGTATCTGCAAGGCATGCAGAGGGAAGAGACCCCTATCAGCAAGGCATGTCAGAGAGGAGACCCGTATCTGCAAGGCATGCGCAGGGAAGAGACCCCTATCAGCAAGGCATGTCAGAGAGGAGACCCCTATCTGCAAGGCACGCGCAGGGAAGAGACCCCTATCTGCAAGGTATGTCAGAGAGGAAACCCCTATCAACAAGGCATGTCAGAGAGGAGACCCCGATCAGCAAGGCACATGCTGGGAAGAGACCCCTATCTGCAAGGCACGTGCAGAGAGGAGACACCTATCTGCAAGGCAAGTCAGAGAGGAGACCCCTATCTGCAAGGCATGTCAGAGAGGAGACCCCTATCTGCAAGGCATGTCAGAGAGGAGTCCCCTATTTGCAAGGCATGTCAGAGAGGAGACCCCTATCAGCAAGGCACGAGCAGTGAAGAGACCCCTATCAGCGAGGCATGTCAGACAGGAGACAGCTATCTGCAAGGCACGCACAGGGAAGAGACCCCTATCAGCAAGGCATGTCAGAGAGGAGACCCATATCTGCAAGGCATGTGCAGGGAAGAGACCCCTATCAGCAAGGTATGTCAGAGAGGAGACCCATATCTGCAAGGCATGTGCAGAGAAGTGACCCCTATCTTCAAGGCATGTCAGAGAGGAGACCCCTATCTGCAGGACATGTCAGAGAGGAGACCCCTATCTGCAAGGCACGCACAGGGAAGAGACCCCTATCAGCAAGGCCTGTCAGAGAGGAGACCCCTATCTGCAAGGCATGTCCGAGAGGAGACCCCTATCAGCAAGGCGCACGCAGTGAAGAGATCCCTATCAGCGAGGCATGTCAGACAGGAGACAACTATCTGCAAAGCGTGCACAGGGAAGAAACCCCTATCTGCAAGGCATGTCGGAGAGGAGACCCATATCTGCAAGGCATGCGCAGGGAAGAGACCCCTATCAGCAAGGCATGTAAGAGAGGAGACCCATATCTGAAAGGCATGCGCAGGGAAGAGACCCCTATCAGCAAGGCATGTCAGAGAGGAGACCCCTACCTGCAAGGCATATCAGAGAGGAGACCCCTATCTGCAAGACACGCGCAGGGAAGAGACCCCTATCAGCAAGGCATGTCAGAGAGTAGACCCCTAACAGCAAGGCACGCGCAGTGAAGAGACCCCTATCAGTGAGGCATGTCAGACAGGAGACAACTATCTGCAAGGCGGGCACAAGGAAGAGACCCCTATCAGCAAGGCATGTCAGAGAGGAGACCCATATCTGCAAGGCATGCACAGGGAAGAGACCCCTATCAGCAAGGCATGTCAGAGAGGAGACCCCTATCTGCAAGGCATGTCAGAGAGGAGACCCCTATCTGCAATGCATGTCAGAGAGGAGACCCCTATCTGCAAGGCACGTGCAGGGAAGAGACCCCTATCAGCAAGGCATGTCAGAGACGAGACCCGTATCTGCAAGGCATGCACAGGGAAGAGACCCCTATCAGCAAGGCATGTCAGAGAGGAGACCCCTATCTGCAAGGCACACGCAGGGAAGAGACCCCTATCAGCAAGGCATGTCAGAGAGGAGACCCATATCTGCAAGGCACGTGCAGGGAAGAGACCCCTATCTGCAAGGCATGTCAGAGAGGAGACCCCTATCAACAAGGCATGTGAGAGAGGAGACCCCGATCAGCAAGGCACGTGCTGGGAAGAGACCTCTATCTGCAAGGCACGCGCAGAGAGGAGACAACTATCTGCAAGGCAAGTCAGAGAGGAGACCCCTATCTGCTAGGCATGTCAGAGAGGAGAACCCATTTGCAAGGCACATGCAGGGAATAGACCCCTATCTGCAAGGCATGTCAGAGAGCAGACCCCTATCTGCAAGGCATGTCAGAGAGGAGACCCCTATCTGCAAGGTATGCGCAGGGAAGAGACTCCTATCTGCAAGGCCTGTCAGAGAGGAGACCCCTATCTGCAAGGCCTGTCAGAGAGGAGACCCCTACCTGCAAGGTATGTCAGAGAGGAGACCCCTATCTGCAAGGAACGCACAGGGAAGAGACTCCTATCAGCGAGGCATGTCAGAGAGGAGACCCCTATGAGCAAGGCATGCGCAGAGAGGAGACCCCTATCAGCGAGGCACGCGCAGGGAAGAGACCCCTATCTGCAAGGCATGTCGGAGAGGAGACCCCTATCTGCAAGACACGCGCAGGGAAGAGAACCCTGTCTGCAAGGCATGTCAGAGAGGAGACCCCTATCAGCAAGCCACGCGCAGGAAAGAGACTCCTATCAGCAAGCCATGTCAGAGAGGAGACCCCTATCTGCAAGGCACGTGCAGGGAAGAGACCCCTATCAGCGAGGCATGTCAGAGAGGAGACCCATATCTGCAAGGCATGTGCAGGGAAGAAACCCCTATCAGCAAGGTATGTCAGAGAGGAGACCCATATCTGCAAGGCATGTGCAGGGAAGTGACCCCTATCAGCAAGGTATGTCAGAGAGGAGACCCCTATCTGCAAGACATGTCAGAGAGGAGACCCCTATCTGCAAGGCACGCACAGGGAAGAGACCCCTATCAGCAAGGCTTGTCAGAGAGGAGACCCCTATCTGCAAGGCATGTCAGAGAGGAGACTCCTATCTGCAAGGCACGCACAGGGAAGAGACCCCTATCAGCAAGGCTTGTCAGAGAGGAGACCCCTATCTGCAAGGCATGTCAGAGAGGAGACCCCTATCAGCAAGACACGTGCAGTGAAGAGACCCCTATCAGCGAGGCATGTCAGACAGGAGACAACTATCTGCAAAGCACGCACAGGGAAGAGACCCCTATCAGCAAGGCATGTCAGAGAGGAGAACCATATCTGCAAAGCATGCACAGGGAAGAGACCCCTATCAGCAAGGCATGTCAGAAAGGAGACCCCTATCTGCAAGGCATATCAGAGAGGAGACCCATATCTGCAAGGTATGCACAGGGAAGAGACCCCTGTCAGCAAGGCATGTCAGAGAGGAGACCCCGATCAGCAAGGCACGTGCTGGGAAGATACCCCTATCTGCAAGGCACGCGCAGAGAGGAGACACCTATCTGCAAGGCAAGTCAGGGAGCAGACCCCTATCTGCAAGGCATGTCAGAGAGGAGACCCCTATCTGCATCTGAAAGGCACGCGCAGGAATGAGACCCCTATCTGCAAGGCCTGTCAGAGAGGAGACCCCTATCTGCAAGGAACGCACAGGGAAGAGAACCCTATCAGCGAGGCATGTCAGAGAGGAGACTCCTATGAGCAAGGCACGTGCAGAGAGCAGACCCCTATCAGCAAGGCACGCACAGGGAAGAGACCCCTATCTGCAAGGCATGTCGGAGAGGAGACCCCTATCTGCAAGGCACGCGCAGGGAAGAGAACCCTATCTACAAGGCCTGTCAGAGAGGAGACCCCTATCAGAAAGGCACGCGCAGGGAAGAGACTCCTATCAGCAAGGCATGTCAGAGAGGAGACCCTTATCTGCAAGGCATGCGCAGGGAAGAGACCCCTATCAGTGAGGCATGTCAGAGAGGAGACCCCTATCTGCAAGGCACACGCAGGGAAGAGACTCCTATAAGCAAGGCATGTCAGAGAGGAGACCCCTATCAGCAAGGCACGCGCAGTGAAGAGACCCCTATCAGCGAGGCATGTCAGACAGGAGACAACTATCTGCAAGACGAACACAGGGAAGAAACCCCTATGAGCAAGGCATGTCAGAGAGGAGACCCATATCTGCAAGGCATGTGCAGGTAAGAAACCCCTATCTGCAAGGCATGTCAGAGAGGAGACCCCTATCTGCAAGGCATGTCAGAGAGGAGACCCCTATCTGCAAGGCATGCACAGGGAAGAGACCCCTATCAGCAAGTCTAGTCAGAGAGGAGACCCCTATCTGCAAGGCATGTCAGGTGAAGAGACCCCTATCAGTGAGGCATGTCAGACAGGAGACAACTATCTGCAAGGCGTGCGCAGGGAAGAGACCCCTATCAGCAAGGCATATCAGAGAGGAGACCCATATCTGCAAGGCATGCACAGGGAAGAGACCCCTGTCAGCAAGGCATGTCAGAGAGGAGACCCCGATCAGCAAGGCACGTGCTGGGAAGATACCCCTATCTGCAAGGCACACGCAGAGAGTAGACACCTATCAGCAAGGCAAGTCAGAGAGGAGACCCCTATCTGCAAGGCATATCAGAGAGTAGACCCCTATCTGCAAGGCACACGCAGGGAAGAGACCCCTATCTGCAAGGCATGTCAGAGAGCAGACCCCTATCTGCAAGGCATGTCAGAGAGGAGACCCCTATCTGCAAGGCACGCACAAGGAAGAGACCCCTATCTGCAAGGCCTGTCAGAGAGGAGACCCCTATCTGCAAGGAACGCACAGGGAAGAGACCCCTATCAGTGAGGCATGTCAGAGAGGAGACCCCTATGAGCAAGGCGCGTGCAGAGAGCAGACCCCTATCAGCACGGCACGCGCAGGGAAGAGACCCCTATCTGCAAGGCATGTCAGAGAGCAGACCCCTATCTGCAAGGCATGTCAGAGAGGAGACCCCTATCTGCATCTGCAAGGCACGCGCAGGAATGAGACCCCTATCTGCAAGGCCTGTCAGAGAGGAGACCCCTATCTGCAAGGAACGCACAGGGAAGAGACCCCTATAGGCGAGGCATGTCAGAGAGGAGACTCCTAAGAGCAAGGCACGTGCAGAGAGCAGACCCCTATCAGCAAGGCACGCACAGGGAAGAGACCCCTATCTGCAAGGCATGTCGGAGAGGAGACCCCTATCTGCAAGGCACGCGCAGGGAAGAGAACCCTATCTACAAGGCCTGTCAGAGAGGAGACCCCTATCAGAAAGGCACGCGCAGGGAAGAGACTCCTATCAGCAAGGCATGTCAGAGAGGAGACGCTTATCTGCAAGGCACGCGCAGGGAAGAGACCCCTATCAGCGAGGCATGTCAGAGAGGAGACCCCTATCTGCAAGGCACACGCAGGGAAGAGACTCCTATGAGCAAGGCATGTCAGAGAGGAGACCCCTATCAGCAAGGCATGCGCAGTGAAGAGACCCCTATCAGCGAGGCATGTCAGACAGGAGACAACTATCTGCAAGACGAACACAGGGAAGAGACCCCTATGAGCAAGGCATGTCAGAGAGGAGACCCATATCTGCAAGGCATGTGCAGGTAAGAAACCCCTATCTGCAAGGCATGTCAGAGAGGAGACCCCTATCTGCAAGGCATGTCAGAGAGGAGACCCCTATCTGTAAGGCATGCACAGGAAAGAGACCCCTATCAGCAAGTCTAGTCAGAGAGGAGACCCCTATCTGCAAGGCATGTCAGGTGAAGAGACCCCTATCAGTGAGGCATGTCAGACAGGAGACAACTATCTGCAAGGCGTGCGCAGGGAAGAGACCCCTATCAGCAAGGCATATCAGAGAGGAGACCCATATCTGCAAGGCATGCACAGGGAAGAGACCCCGGTCAGCAAGGCATGTCAGAGAGGAGACCCCGATCAGCAAGGCACGTGCTGGGAAGATACCCCTATCTGCAAGGCACGCGCAGAGAGGAGACACCTATCAGCAAGGCAAGTCAGAGAGGAGACCCCTATCTGCAAGGCATATCAGAGAGTAGACCCCTATCTGCAAGGCACACGCAGGGAAGAGACCCCTATCTGCAAGGCATGTCAGAGAGCAGACCCCTATCTGCAAGGCATGTCAGAGAGGAGACCCCTATCTGCAAGGCACGCGCAAGGAAGAGACCCCTATCTGCAAGGCCTGTCAGAGAGGAGACCCCTATCTGCAAGGAACGCACAGGGAAGAGACCCCTATCAGCGAGTCATGTCAGAGAGGAGACCCCTATGAGCAAGGCACGTGCAGAGAGCAGACCCCTATCAGCACGGCACGCGCAGGGAAGAGACCCCTATCTGCAAGGCATGTCGGAGAGGAGACCCCTATTTGCAAGGCACGCACAGGGATGCGAACCCTATCTGCAAGGCATGGCAGAGAGGAGACCCCTACCAGAAAGGCACGCGCAGGGAAGAGACTCCTATCAGCAAGGCATGTCAGAGAGGAGACCCCTATCTGCAAGGCACGCGCAGGGAAGAGACCCCTATCAGCGAGGCATGTCAGAGAGGAGACCCCTATCTGCAAGGCACACGCAGGGAAGTGACTCCTATCAGCAAGGCATGTCAGAGAGGAGACCCCTATCAGAAAGGCACGCGCAGTGAAGAGACCCCTATCAGCGAGGCATGTCAGACAGGAGACAACTATCTGCAAGGCACGCACAGGGAAGAGACCCCTATCAGCAAGGCATGTCAGAGAGGAGACCCATATCTGCAAGGCATGTGCAGGGAAGAGACCCCTATCAGCAAGGTATGTCAGAGAGGAGACCCATATCTGCAAGGCATGTGCAGGGAAGTGACCCCTATCTTCAAGGCATGTCAGAGAGGAGACCCCTATCTGCAAGACATGTCAGAGAGGAGACCCCTATCTGCAAGGCACGCACAGGGAAGAGAACCCTATCAGCAAGGTCTGTCAGAGAGGAGACCCCTATCTGCAAGGCATGTCCGAGAGGAGACCCCTATAAGCAAGGCACACGTAGTGAAGAGATCCCTATCTGCTAGGCATGTCAGACAGGAGACAACTATCTGCAAAGCGTGCACAGGGAAGAAACCCCTATCAGCAAGGCATGTCGGAGAGGAGACCCATATCTGCAAGGCATGCGCAGGGAAGAGACCCCTATCAGCAAGGCATGTGAGAGAGGAGACCCATATCTGAAAGGCATGCGCAGGGAAGAGACCCCTATCTGCAAGGCATGTCAGAGAGGAGAACCCTATTGGCAAGGCATATCAGAGAGGAGATCCCTATCTGCAAGACACGCGCAGGGAAGAGACCCCTATCAGCAAGGCATGTCAGAGAGTAGACCCCTAATAGCAAGGCACGCGCAGTGAAGAGACCCCTATCAGTGAGGCATGTCAGACAGGAGACAACTATCTGCAAGGCGGGCAGAGGGAAGAGACCCCTATCAGCAAGGCATGTCAGAGAGGAGACCCATTTCTGCAAGGCATGCACAGGGAAGAGACCCCTATCAGCAAGGCATGTCAGAGAGGAGACCCCTATCTGCAATGCATGTCAGAGTGGAGACCCCTATCTGCAAGGCACGTGCAGGGAAGAGACCCCTATCAGCAAGGCATGTCAGAGAGGAGACCTGTATCTGCAAGGCATGCACAGGGAAGAGACCCCTATCAGCAAGGCATGTCAGAGAGGAGACCCCTATCTGCAAGGCACACATAGGGAAGAGACCCCTATCAGCAAGGCATGTCAGAGAGAGAACCATATCTGCAAGGCACGTGCAGGGAAGAGACCCCTATCTGCAAGGCATGTCAGAGAGGAGACACCTATCAACAAGGCATGTCAGAGAGGAGACCCCGATCAGCAAGGCACGTGCTGGGAGAGACCTCTATCTGCAAGGCACGCGCAGAGAGGAGACACCTATCTGCAAGGCAAGTCAGAGAGGAGACCCCTATCTGCAAGGCATGTCGGAGAGGAGACCCCTATCTGCAAGGCAGGCACTGGGATGAGAACCCTATCTGCAAGGCATGTCAGAGAGGAGACCCCTACCAGAAAGGCACGCGCAGGGAAGAGACTCCTATCAGCAAGGTAACACATATAGGTATAAAGTGAAGTCTCCATAAGTCAATACAGTTTTGCCTGGCTTTGGCTTAGGTTGAGTACTCATAGTTTTGGCAAAGTACCCAAAGTGCATAAAGTAACACTTAATAAACATGGGTAACATATAAACCTCCATGAGAGTACCTCAAATGAATACATTTATGCTTGGTTTGCACTTAGCTTGGCCACTCATAGTTCCAACAAGGTACCCTCAGTGCATTACATAACAATTGGTAGACATTCCCATATTCCATATACCTTCAGCGAAACGAAAAAGAAAATTACCTGGCAAATTCAGGCAAGGTAGTATGTTAGGGAATGTTCCTACACAGAGGTTAAGAGCATGTGCTCTTTGGAGTTACGAAATAAATAATTTGCGGTTTCTGAAAACAAAAATTGGTGTTTTAGGGGCCAGCATGTATATGTTTCATAAGTGTCATATGATTATTACCATAATCAATTTATATAGCCAAGCAATCAATTTAATTAGCTTACCTGCCTGACGGTATACTAAATGGTATTTTTGTGCAGTATGCAGGTAAAGCGCCACAAATATTTGTGCCCGCAATATTTGTTGAAACGACCCCGTAGGTTTGTTGAATGTGTATATGGTCTCTGAAAGAATGGAATCAGTAGGTGCGTGTTAAAACATATGCTGCTAATTAGTTAGGTTTACAGATTGATATTTGGAACGTAAGCGTTATGGGTGAGTGCAGTACGTATAATATTCAGATTGGCATGATCTAATACATTTGGGCATTCAAATTAAGTATATTAAATGAATGCATGTCATCTGAGAGGAACTCACCAAATAAATTGCATAGTTTCAAGTTCACAAACGTTTCTGCTGAGTAGCGGTCCCTAACGCTGCAAATGCTGTCCACGCGGGTGTTGGCTGAACGGGCCTATAGCAACTAAGGTCAAGGATATTATATTTGGTCACACGATTGATCATGTGACCGGGTGTTCCATAGCAACGCTCGGTTGCTAGTCTAAAATGAAGACGAGTAGGCAAGCCTGGTAAATAATATGCCAGTTCTAAATGTATTTAGAGCACACGCACGTTAGGCATTTATCACAACCTATTTAACAATTCCATTCCCTCTGAGCGCGTTTCTGGATAATAGTGGGCGTTGGCCACATGAACCAATTAGAATTGGAAAGGCACCGGATGCTACTTGCACACATGATCCCTCTCGTAATTATGTGTTGCCTGTCAACGCTCGAAAACATAATAAAACGGCATAACAAGTTTAGAAAGGCTGATGATGCCTAATTAGGAAGTGCGCACCACAACTGGGATGATGTTGTCATTAACGGCTGTATTTGGATTGTGAGTACATGTATGAATTAGTAAAAATTCATGTATATAGACACATGCACGTAGTGCTGCCTGGGATAGACTGGCTGCTTAGAGTATCTGTGTTTGATCAGAGAAGGTGAAATGTGTATATGGTTTATGGGAAGTCAGTGTTATATGTAAATAAGAAACATCAGAGTTCAGGTTTAACACATGCCTTCTCTTTACTTATAGAGAGGTCCCTCAGGAGGGAATTGGTTACAGTCCCATTGAGCTCCTCTATGGCCATCCAGTCAGAGGTCCGTTGGCCCTTATCAAGGAGGGGTTGCAGAGTGTTCCTTCCCCCAAGACAGTCCGAGTGACTGACTATGTGATAGGTCTACGGAGTAGAATGTCACAAATGATGGCAGAAGCTAGTGATAACTTGAAAGCAGATCAGGCTCTGGTCAAACATTGGCATGGCCAGAAGGCCAACATGGTTGAGTTTACTCAAGACCAGCTGGTGTTAGTTATGGTGCCAACAAGGCAGAGGGCCTTGCAGGACAAATGGATAGGACCCTTCAAGGTTGTGGGCAAACTTGGAGAGGTGAAATATTTGGTGGACTTTGGCAGACCTAAGGAGGCTCCCAGAGTCCTTCACACCAACCATTTGAAGGTATATGTCTCGAGACTAGAAGTAGGAGCTTTGCTTCTAGCTTCAGCTCAAGAGGAAGAGGAGAGTGAATCTCTACCTGACCTCCTCAGAGGCCAAACCTTTAGATGAGAAAATAGAAGGAGTCAATCTCTCTTCTCAGCTGAATTCTGAACAACAGGAGGAGTGCAAAGTTCTGTTGAATCAGTGTGCCTTCCTGTTTTCACTATCACCAGGCTTGACCCCCTGGAGCCAACATGATATTCTCACTGGTGACTGTTTACCTGTGAAAAACGGAGGTTACAGAATGTCAGAGCATGTGAGATCCCACATCAAAGGAGAGGTCAACAAGATGCTTGATCTCGGGGTTATAGAGCTCTCTACAAGTCCATGGTCTAGTCCATTTGTTCTAGTACCAAAGGCAGGATCCAAGGAGTTGAGATTCTGTGTGGACTATAGAGCTCTAAATGCAGTCACTAAGACTGATGCCCATCCTTTGCCTAGGACAGATGAGCTGGTGGATAGACTTGGTTCAGCCAAGTACCTCAGTACATTTGACTTATCCTCAGGCTATTAGCAAATAGCCCTGACAGACCATGCCAAGGAGAAAACTGCATTCTCAACCCCAGCAGGCCTCTACCAGTTTAAGGTAATGCCTTTTGGACTGATGAATGCACCTGCTATATTACAAAGGATGGTCAATCAAGTTCCGAATGGGTTGGAGGACTTCTGTATGTCATATTCGGATGACATTGCAGTGTTCAGCCCGACTTGGAAAGAACATATATATCACTTGGGATATGTTTTGCAGGCTCTTGAGCAGGCCCATCTGACCATAAAGGCAAGCAAGTGTCGAATTGGTCAGAGCAAAGTGGTCTACCTCGGTCATGAGGTAGGAGGAGGTGAAATAAGGCCATTGCCCAGCAAAGTACAAGCTGTGCAAAACTGGGCCACCCCTACTACTCAAACCCAAGTGAGAGCTTTCCTAGGTCTCTCTGGGTACTACAGTAATTTCATAGAGAACTATGGGACCATAGCTTCTCCCTTGAATGTGATCTCCTCTCTAAAATCCCCTAAAAAGGTTAGATGGAATGAGGAGTGCACTCAAGCCTTTGAAAACCTGAAGAAAGCCTTTTTTCAAGCTCCAGTCCTAAGATTTGATTTCACCATTGAGCATAGAGCAGGATGTCACCACCAAAATGCTGATGGTCTCTCTAGGATGCTTTTAACCAACTAGAGGTAGAGATTCACCCAGGAGTGGATTAAATCCTCCTGTCCCTTAGTCTGGGGGAGGGGTGGAGAGTGTTAGGGAGAATTCTCCAGAATGGCTAATTTCTCTTACCTACTGAGTCCATCAGTAGCTTTGCTGGATTTCTAGTTTTTTTTTTCTCGTGGTAAGAATGTGAGCCTTTTTCCCACTCTTACATGTGTTTTGCTGTGCATGTTTAACATGTTTAACATTTTTGTGTTCATAGACCGTCGAGCCTCACCTACTCCACTGGCATCATCTTTTTATTGTGTGTTACACAGCAGTGCAGTGACACAGGGTTGTCTTTAAGACTTCCCAACTCAGACTCCATTTTCTGGGACTGACTGCTCTCTCCCAGAACCTATAAAGTTACTATTAACTTGATTAGCCTCTGTTAAACCACAGACTCAGTACAAACCATCTTACATGGAGTACTGGAAAGGGTTAATACTTATCCCTTTTTGTCTGTTCCTCTTGGAGTTTTTTTCGCTCCCTTTTCATCAAGACATGGCTGGTGGCAGTGGTAACTACCCTTTCGAATGGATTGTGTCCTCCAACGTATTCCTCATCTTAGATGTATTCCATCCAGCTTTAGCTGCTTCAGAAAATATTTTCGGCAGAGGGCGCTGTGCATCAATGTCGTCGAGTCGATGGTCCCTCGAAGGCCTCCGTAGAGGGTGATGTCATCGAGTATACAAGTAGCACGCTTTGCCCCTGTTGGCCTCAGTTCCATTTTTCTGCGGTACATGTTGCTTCGGAGATTTGGCGTGCCTCGAGTTCTGTGACGCAGTGAATATTACTCGAGAATATCGATATGTCTTCGTCATCGACACCGACTACGATCCGCGATCGGGTTTAAAAAAATGTAAATCTTGCGGTTCGAAAATGTCTATCACGGACCTGCACTGAGAATGTCTGTGGTGTCTCTGGGAAGGCCACGACATGGAGGCCTGTACGAAGTGTCAGGCGATGACGGGGAAGGCCTTGTGAGAGAGGAAGGGAAAACTAAAGGTAGGTCGTAAATCCGACCGAAAAGCCTCTAGCATTGAGTCGAGGTCCCGTGAGGAGAAATCTACTTGACGCGAAAGGCATCGGTCCAGGTCCCGAAGCGATTCCCATCGCTAGTCGTCTTCGACAAAAAAAAATGTAAGAAAAGACACCACAGGTCCCCCTCCACCTCGTCCTCGTACGAATCCCTGAAAAGAATTAAATGCCCCACAAAACATTCTTCCTCCGAGCATTCAGAATTAGAATGATGGAGGTGTTCGAAAAAGTGAAGCCTCGGTCCGTGCCTTCTTCGGATGCTGGCTGGGAGCGTCATCGCTCTGACACTCGCGCGCCCTCGAGCCCGGGTGATCGAAGAAGAAAGGATCGAGAACATTCCCGGACACCGAGCCAGAAAGACCGCTTGAGTCGAGTTGACCGCTCAAGGTCACCGACGCCGTCGAAAACCAGCACACCTCGAAGGGAAAATCTTCAAAGAGCGCCTCAACGCCCTCGAAGCCGACTCCCTCAACGACCAATATTCCGTCGGTGCCATCGACGCCTTTATCAACGTCGACCCCGAAGCCCTCGGCGCCAAGGGTTCCAAAGGCCTTCAGGGTCCACTAACACACCTCTTCCACCGCTCCCAGAAATGGTTTTTAAACCTCTCTATAGGAAGGAATTTTTCAAGTCCTTGACCTCAATTTTTGAGGAACAGGAGAGATCTGATGAGGAGAATGTTTGTTTGTTTGTTTGTTTATTAATTTGTATAGCGCACCTGACCCAAAGGTATATGGGCGCTTAATCTTCGAGTTACAGGCAAGGTAGGGTACAATTATACAATGATGAAGCAAAGGTATACAAGACAGGATAGCAATTCGTGCATAGACAGTAATATAGCAATTCGTGCATAGACAGTAATATGCTGGCATGGTGCAAAATACAATCAAGCAGGAGGTATGCATTCAATCATGGTAGGTTAATTGTTGAGTAACCAGGTGATGACCTTAGTTCTGAAAGGCTGGAAGGTGGGTGTGGATTTGATATCCAGTGGAATGGTGTTCCAAAGTTGTGAAGCCAGAACTGGGAAGCTGGAACCACCAGCTCTTTTGAGGGAGAATTTGGGCACAGTCAATTGTAGTGTTTGAGAGGATCTAGTGGTTCTAGTGTTCTGTCTTAGTGTGAATTTGTTGGTGAGATAGGGCGGGGTAAGGCCGTTGAGTGCTTTATAGGTGAGGCAGATAGTTTTTAGATCTATTTTTTGTTGGATGGATAGCCATTTGCATGCGATTCTGGTAGCCGAAATATGTTCTCTTCTGGGAATATTCAGGGCGGCACGGAGTGCATTATTTTGTATAACTTGCAGTTTATTGATTACCGTTTTGTTGGCACCTACGTAGAGACTATTGCAGTAATCTAGTTTAGATTGTATAAGTGCTCTGGCTAGGGTGAGGCAGTTGTTAGGGGAGATCAGCGGTCTACAGGCCCTGATTAGTTTGCCTGTGTAGGCCGTGGCTGAGGCAGTCATATTAATTTGTTTGGCTAGGTTAGTGTTCGTGTCGAGGTAAAAACCAAGGGTTTTTACGTTCTTGGCGATAGTGATGGTGTTGCCGTCAATGGTAAGGCTAGTGTAGCTAGGACTAAGTTTCCGAATGGTGTTGGGTGAGCCGACAAGGAGCAGTTCAGTCTTGTCATCATTCAGGCAGAGGCCATGTGTGGCCATCCATGCCTGAATGATGGAGAAGACTTCATTGATCCAAATGGCGTCCGAATTATAGTTGCCGGTTAAGGTGAGGAGTATCTGGGTGCGTAGTTGGTGTAGGTGACACCCAGATGGTCCAGCTTGTCGAATAGGGGCTTTGTAAAAATGTTATACAAAGTGGGTGATACACACGATCCTTGTGGGACACCACAAGTAATAGGAATAGGGTCGGCCGCTGCTAGGGGTGAGAAGACCCGCATGGTCCTATTGTCCAGGAAGGATTGGATCCATGAAATTGCGGAGTGGGAGAAGTGAACTGCCGATGACAGATGGTTGCACAGGATTTTGTGATCAACCAGATCAAAGGCAGCGGATAGGTCAAGAAGAAGAAGGATGCCAGCTTTACCTTTGTCTTTGAGGTCGTCTATCTGGCACTTGAGATCGACCAGGGCCGTTTCTGTCCCGTGTTGTGGACGAAAGCCGGACTGGCGAATTCCTAGTAGATGGTTTGTCTCAAGGTAATCCTGGATTTGTAGATAGGCCACTCTATCAAGAATTTTTAGTAGGAATGGGACAGTGGTGATGGGTCTGTAATTTGTGGGTATATCTGGGTCGAGGGTAGTTTTTTTTAGTAGTGGTAGGACCCAGGATTGTTTTAGATTACTAGGGACCGAGTTATCAGAGAAAGACAGGTTTATTAATTTTGTGATGAATGGGGAGAGATCCCTTGCAGCATCTTTTATAATCTGAGCGGGACAGCTGTCCCCCTTGCAGTTCGAAGGTTTCAATGACACTATGATTTTCTGTACTTCGGGTATGGATACCTTTTTGAAGGTGAATCCTGGGCTGGAGGCTGTAGGAGGGGGAGGGGTGGGACTGGAGGTCGGAACATAGGTGAGTTGTTGTTGTTTATTGTCAATTTTAGATTGGAGCCCTGAAATTTTGTTGACAAGGGCATTCTGGATCCCTGTGCACCATTGTTTATTTTTAGTGCAAGTATCCGTGGGAGGAATGGGGTTTTCTAGTTCCTTTAGGATCTTAAAGAGCTCCTTTGAGCTGGAGCTTGCCTCCAAGATCCTGGAGTTGAGCGATTCTTTCTTTGCGCGTATAATCTCATTTTTGTAGAAAGTGGAGATATTAGTGAGATTCGTTCTGTTAATTGCTGAGGGCGCTGATTTCCATAGTGCTTCAAGTTTACTTTTTTGTTGCCGGAGGGATTTAAGTTCTGGGGTGTACCATGTATTCAGGTGCGCTTTTGGTTTCCCTTTGCGCATTTTTAGTGGGGCAATAGTGTCAACAGCTATGGCCATGGAATTATTGTAGACGTTGACCAATTGGTTCAGGTCGGTTGTGGCTGGTAGTGCGTTCAGGATAGGGGTTACCAAGGGTATTAAGGCTTCCGCTGTGATGTTACTCTTTTTCCTAGTTAGGCAGGCTGGTGCGGTAACAGGCTTGTTATGCACTAGGCTGCTAGTGTTAATGTCAAATGGGAGGAAATGATGGTCAGTCCATAAGAGCTGTATGGGATCCTTCATGGTAATGTTGCAGTTAAGGGCGGTTACCCAATCGAGGATTCTGCCCTTCGAATGGGTAGGTTTGGAGCAGAATTGTTGGAGGCCATGCTCCTCTAATGCTGTGGCCAGGGCAGTGGCTGGGACGTCGAGGGGGTCATTAAACCCAAGATTGAAGTCTCCAAGTATAATCATTTGTGCTGAAAGTTTGGAGCTTTCGGCAACTAGTGAGGTGATGTCTTCCTCAAAGGAGCCTGGTGGGCCCGGGGGTCTGTAAATTAAGTGCATCGTAATGGTGTTCTTAGGGGACGTTTGTAATTTGAATGTGAGATGTTCACATGATTTAAGTGGGGGAGACGAGGCTAGTCTAATATTAAGCAAGGACTTGAAGATGATAGCTACACCGCCTCCTCGTGCGTTAGGTCTATCTGCTCTGAGGATGGTATAGTTGTCTGGTATAGCTAGGGTGAGAGATGGTCCAATGTGCCTTTTGAACTGGAATATGGTACACCAAATGTCCCAGATTGCCTGATTTCTGAAGAAAGCAGGATGAGGTACCTGATGGAGTCCTTACATGATGTAAGTGGCATTGATACATCTCCTGGAACAGATTTTGGCAGGCCGCAACCAGGAGAGCATGCCAGTCCCTCATACCATCAACTAATGACAAAAGTGGTTGATTATTTAAGATGGGCTAGACCACCAACCCAATTCATCCAGGATGATCTGACTGATGTATTGGACCATGGTCCCACCGAAGATCCAATCCTACCCTTCCATGTTGCCTTGCAAAATAGGGTGGCCAAAAATTGGGATTCTATTCCTCCAGTGTATAAATCCCTTACTTCAAAATACCGCACTGCCTAGAAGCGACCCCATCTATCTGTCTACACATCCCACTCCCGAGAGTCTGATGGTACAGGCAGCCACAGCTTTAAATAAAATGGTGCACCCTTCTATCCCTCCAGACAGGGACGATAAGCGTGTGGATGGCTGGGCACATAAGGTATTTTCAGCTGGGAGTATGGCGTTAAAATCGGCCAACTCCACAGGTGCCTTGGCAAAGTTCTCGTACACTCTGTGGGAGTGCATTGGAATGGCGGTCGAGCACATACCAGAAGAGGATGAAAGGGAAGGATTCCTAGCCATTGTTAGAGATGGAAAGGAGGCCATGCAGGAATCCCTTGAATCTGAATTGGACACTGTAGATAGTGTGAGCAGGTCCATGGGTACTAGCACGGTAATACGCAGATTTGCGTGGTTACGGAAGTCGGGTTTCACACCAGACATACAAAACCGCCTTCTGAACATGCCCTTTGATGGGTCTCACCTTTTTGGCAGCAAGGCTGACGAGAGCCTTGAGAGGTTGCAGACCTCAAAAGCAGCTGTCAACTCTTTAGGAGCTTCTATTAGGCAACCTCAGCCTTTTCGTGCGCCAGGACAATCTTGGAGGGGACGATCCTATCGTTACTACTCCTCATATGGAAAGGCAAGAGGAATGGCCAGGCAATGGGGCCAGAAAAAGGCCACTCGCGGTAGACGAGGAAAAGGTGCAAAGCCAGCTCCAGCTGCAGCCTCTTTGCCTTCGGTGGCTGCAGCAACCGCCACAAAATCACTTTGAGGATTTGCATCACAAGACACCTTTGGGAGGCAGGCTGTCACAGCATCTGCAAGAATGGCGAGCCATTACTTCAGATGTTTGGGCTCTATAAATAATAGCCCAAGGTTGCTGCCTTCCTTTTCTAACGCAACCTCAAAACAATCCACCAGGGAGACACCCTTTGAGGTTTTTAGACCCGCTCCTACAGCAGGAAGTTCTGACCCTGCTGGAGAAAGGTGCTATAGAGCCTGTAGCTGAGAGGAACAAGGGATGGTACTCCCCGTATTTTTTGATTCCCAAAAAGGACAGAGGACTGAGACCCATCTTGGACTTAAGAAACTTGAACAAGCTCCTCAGTAAGGACAGGTTCAAGATGGTCACTCTTTCTCAGATCCTTCAGGTCCTCCAACTTCAGGATTGGTTGGTGTCATTGGAACTCTAGGATGGTTATTTTCATGTGCCAATCCAGCGAAAGCACAGAAAATACCTGAGGTTCGTAGTTGGTGACTCACACTATCAGTTTCAAGCCCTGCTATTCGGATTGACCTCTGCCCGAGGGTCTTGACCAAGTTGATGATGGTGGTGGCAGTGCACCTCAGGAGAGGGGGGATTCACGTTTACCCCTACCTGGACGATTGGTTGATCTGGGCACGTTCTGCCGAACAAGCACTAGATCATCTGAAAGTCACCTGCAACTTCCTCCACAGACTGGGCTTCTCCCTCAATTTCAAGAACTCTCAAATGACACATTCCCAACAGCTCCAGTACATAGGGGCTGTATTGGACACATCCTTGGGAAAGAGCTCGCCTCCCAAGTCAAGGGCTCAAGACATTCTTCAGATGGTTTCCACATTCCAAAATGCCCAAAATGTCCAGGCCTACGACTTCTTAAGGTTGCTCGGCCTCATGGCATCCTGCATCTTCCTAGTGCCAGAAGCACGCCTGAGGATGAGATCCCTTCGATGGACTCCGAAGACTCAATGGTCCCAGTTCTCAGGTCAAATGACGGATTTTCTTCAGATTCCGAACAAGGTTCGGCAGGATCTTCTGTGGTGGAATTGCACAGAGAATATCCTAAAAGGAGAACAGCTTTGGCAACCATGGCCGGAGATTACAGTAGTTACAGACGCCTCACTGATGGGGTGGGGAGCTCATGCCAACGATCTGACATTCAGCGGTCGTTGGTCTCCGTCTGAGTCCAAACTACACATCAACCTTTTAGAGCTGAGAGCAATAGGACTAGCGCTGAAGGCTTTTCTGCCATCTGTCAGGGGAAAACATTTCCTAATAATGACGGACAACACAGTAGCCATGCACTATCTAAACAAAAGAGGAGGTGTAGGGTCACTACCTCTGTGCAGAGAGGCAATGCAGCTCTGGTATTGGGCAACTCAAGAAGGAATCTCCTTAACGGCAGTTCATCTAGCCGGGGAGGGGAATATGATGGCAGATGCTCTGAGCAGGCAGAGCATGGTGTCCCCCGAGAGGGAACTGGGTCAGGAAGTCATTCAAGAGATCTTCGCCCTTTGGGGAACTCCTCAAGTAGACCTGTTTGCGACCGGAATCAACCGGAAGTGCGAAAGGTATTGCTCAAGGGAATTTCACCCGAGAGGAGCCCTAGGGGATGCTTTCGTGGTATAGTGGAACTTCCCACTATTATACGCGTTTCCTCTGATTCCTGTCATTCCTCAGGTAATCAAGAGACTGAGATGAATCGGAAACCACATAATCCTAATTGCCCCTGATTGGGCAAGGAGAACGTGGTACCCGGACCTTCTAGACATGTCCATCTGCCCCCCGGTACGTCTTCCTCAGAGAGGACCTTCTCTCACAAATGGAAGGTCAGGTTCTCCATCCAGAGGTCAAGATTCTCAACCTTCACGCTTGGTACCTGAAAGGCTGAGATACAAGGATTTGGACCTTCCAGATGACATCATGGAGGTGTTGCTTTCGGCAAGAAGACCAGCAACAAAATCTCTATACCGTTGCCGTTGGAAAAAGTTTTGCAACTGGTGCAGGTAAAAGAATGTTCATCCTTTTCTATGTTCTAGTCCGGATATACTGCCCTTCCTCTTTCCTTGTCCCTAAAGGTTATCTTGCAGCGCTTTCCATCTTCAAGTGCTTGTCTCAAGAATGCTCCTATTTCAAAATTCCTTTAGTAGTACAATTCTTAAAAGGACTCACCAATGTGTTTCCTCCTTATCCTTTCCAAGTACATATTTGGGATCTTAATCTGGTTCTAAAATTCTTAATGTGTGCCCCTTTTGCACCCTTGCACACTTGTGCATTAAGATTACTGACATGGAAAACTGCTTTCCTAGTTGCTTTAACACCTGCAAGAAGAGTGAACGAATTGCAGGCACTGTATTCTAGGCCACGCTATACTGTTTTCCACAGGGACAGAGTGGTATTGAGGGTTAAACCCTCATTTTTGCCTAAAGTTGTGTCGATTTTCATTTAAATCAGAAAATTGTTCTACCCGCATTCTACCTTCCACTTCATCCTAGTAAGGAAGGATCGCACAGGTTGGAGCTGAAAAGAGTTCTAAGCTTTTACATATCTAGGCTCTCCAAGCTTAGAGTGGATAATCAACTTTTAATTGGCTACACTGGAAGGAAATCGGGTCAATCTGTGTAAATAAAAACATATCACGTTGGAGTGTGCTTTGCATTTCAGAATGCTACAGATTAGCAGGGAAAGACCCACCAGAGGGCTTAAGGGCCCATTCCACCAGAGGCATCGCCTCTTCGACAGCCCTTCAAATAGATGTTCACATAAGATCCATTTGTGAAGCAGCAACTTGGTCTTCTCTGCATACATTTTCAAAATTCTATAGTCTGGATGCTTTCCAGTCTAAGGATCTGAATTTTGGTAAAGCAGTACTATATTCAGCCATTTAAGGGTATCATTTATTTTTTTATTTTTAAAGAATCTACTCCCCCCTCCAGAGAATTGCCCATACTCTTTTGGGAGTCTATCTAAGATGGGGAGTACGTTGGAGGACACAATCCATTCGAAGAACAAGTTACTTACCAACTGGTAACGTTCTTTCGATTGGATGTTCCCCCAACGTGTTCCTCATCGCCCTCCCAGCCTTCCCCGCTTGTAGATTTTTTTCTGGGTTATTGCCACTTCAACGCTTGCAAGGCTGATACCTGATTACCGGCACAATCTACACAGTAGAACAAGTATGAGGGGGAAAAACAGAACTGAGGCCAAGGGGCGCCGCGCGTACTACTTGTATACCCGATGACGTCACCCTCGACGGAGGCCTTCGAGGGACCATCGACTCGACGACATCGACGCACGGCGCCCTCTGCCGAATTTGTTTTCCGAGGCAGCTAAAGCTGGATTGAATACATCTAAGATGAGGAATACGTTGGAGGAACATCCAATCGAAAGAACGTTACCAGTGGGTAAGTAACTTGTTAATTTTTTCTACCGCGGTTATCTTAAATAACCTTGGTATTGTTTTAGGCTATCTTGGTAGCCTCAAACTTAAACCCGCTTCACCATATTGTTTTTAATATTGTTCCAGCTGGGTTTATTTGCCATTTCTTTTTGTAAAAGTCGTTCTCGTGTTTTACTCTGCGTGCCAAACCAGGTTTGGTTCCTTTGTTTACCGTCTTTTCGCGGGCTTCTACGCAGAAGCCCTCCTTAGGCGCCTGTATGTTTGGCGGGGACAGGATGTGAGGGAGGGGTTCAGGACTTCCTGCACAGGATCTCCTTAGAGACCCATGTCGCACTCTGACATGAATGGCTGTGGTGACTGTCCTGGCGGGACAGAAACCCTGCTGTGAGATTGACAGCCAGGCTGTGTGAATGGGGGAAAGCTGCATAAAAAGCCGGTCTTTGGTTCTGGAAGGCAGAGTCGCCACTGGAACGAAAAAACCGACGAGGAGCTGATGGAAGAGGACCCCTACCACGATTGAACCACCCGATGAAGCCCTGCTGCAGGTCTGAGTCCTCAAACTCCAACGACAGAGAAGATCCTCCATGAATCTTCTTCCTCTGAGCTGGTGGGACCAACCAGTTTGCCCAAACTGCAAGCCAGGACTCCCTCCTCTGGTCAAATTCGCTGTACAGAGATACAGTGGGCCGGATAGCCAGGAAGGTTGGTCCCTGCTTGGGTTTTAAGGAGCACACCTTTTATTCGTTGCTTTGCTCTGCTGATGGTTTCTTCCCTGGGTAGCGCAGGACACTCCAGTCTTCCTATATTGTTTCAGTCCAACAGTCGCTTCAGGAACCGTGAGCCTGCAGGAACTGCCAGGAATGTTTGCCTCAGCTACAGCTTCTTCTCTATTGAAATGTACTGTTCAAATCCGGTTGTTCGTTTCGTTCAGCTGCGGTGAAAGTGTGTGAAATCTTTCTCCAATCCGAGGGCTTGTGCTTCTCTATCTTTTAAACTAACTTTTCTGCCGACCAACTTCGTCCGGAACTCTTGGCAAAGACTTAACCGCGAACTACCCTGAACTGTGTGATCTTGAGCAAAAGACTTTTGTCCTATTGACTTTGGCCCTAAGCCTAATTGATTTGATTCCATCACTGTAGTTCCTCTTTCTAGATTGCCCTGCTTACTTTCCTGTTGGTGCTGCTTCATTTCTACCTACCTTTGTCTTTCCCTCCCTTTTAAATTTCTGGAGTGCCATTTTGCTCCCACTTCATTTTATGAGCTTAACTTGTCTAGAAACTATTGGGAGTGGTGTATCACGAGTGTGATTTTTAAGACTGCTTTACTTGAGTGAAATGTTATATAACTGATGAGTAAATAAATATATATTCTTTTACTTAGAAACCTTGAGAAAGTGTTTGCCTGAATCATACTAATTCCTGTCCTTTGTGCAACTATTGCTACTGCTCACTTTCCCTTGAGATAAATCTGGCTGCTCAGCCATTGCTACCACTTTTACTTGGTGGTACATGCTTGTACCAAAGGTGCATTTGTGCTGCCACTTGTAGCCTTAATTGTGTGTGGTGTTCCCAAAGGGTACTGCATATAATTCTGTCTAACAGACAGTATAGCCTCTTATGGTTGCCAAAGTATTTGTCAGTGTCCTGCTCATGTTTGTGTTTATTCAGCATTAAGTAAATAAAGGGATATGAACAGTTTCTTAATTTGCAACCTATGTATGCTATCCAATACATCTAACCATTATTTTAATAACTGGAGTTTTCTGGCTACTTTCAGAGTAGAATGGAGTGGCTGGGGTGGTACTGGTGAGCTCATGCTCAGAACTGCTTGGGCAGTGCATCTGATACAGAGATTAGAACCGATGACCTGTGAGTAACTCTCATATCCTTTCGACCTAGGGCTCTCTGCCCCAAGCGCTCTATTTAAGCTTTGTGTATCAGCTGGAACTAACAGCCTCACACAGAGTGGCAGCAGCTTGTGAAGGTAGAGCAGGTCCTATTATTGTAAATTTGGACTAAAAGATCTAGTGACCGAGAGAGGGGTCATAATCGTGGGATAATGAGCCGCCTCCAAGGTATAGCCTGGGGCGAAGCCGAGGGTCATGAGCTGTATGAAGGCCCATGATGAGGGCTATAAACCTATTGGCACATAATGGTGATAGCAATACAGGTTTTGGAGTTGTAGTGGTGAAAAAAAATGTTAGTTTAATAATGAGTAAAGAAAGTCCATAAAACATGTTGGTAAATTAAATGGTACCACGTCCTTTCATCGCTTGCTTTTATATCATCAGGCTTTTAAACGTGCACATTCCATCGAATGTGCTCATCGTTTTTTTAGGGGGGGTGGGAAAAGGCAAATAAGGGTTTGGGCAGGTGGGCAATGGTAAAAAATAAGTGTGGGTGGTGGGTTTAGGGGGACCCCCCAAAAAAGAAAAAAAAGGAGCACATTCGATGGAATGTGCACGTTTAAAAGCCTGGTGATGTAAAAGCAGGCGATGAAATGACATGGAACCAATTAAATGTGGTGTTGTTATTTACAATTTAAATAACAAGGTTGTCGTACTAGGGTAATTATATTCATTATATAATGTGATGAACGGGAATGATTTTAGCATGCTCATGCATTAGGTGTAATGTAAAAGTAAATGGTTTCTGCATAAGAGGTGGAAGCGCTGTTACATGTTCCAGCTTTCACTTTGTGTGTTAAACTGGAGTGTTTTGTTCAATTTAATCTTGCTGGGAAATTGTGTTGTTCTTTCATGAATGCAGAGGAAAACGCTTTCTGTTGTGTCACTGTCTTCTTTTGTATTCCAAATGCTTGGAATGCAGCGAATAGTAGTAGTTATTGACTACACTGGTAACATTCTGAGTGGAGGTCAATAACAACCTTTTTGTATTAATTAGAGGACTTTTGGAACACCTAAATTGACACACTCTTTGATTTGATTACAAAGATACATGGGCCTGCTCTAAACTAGCAAAGTGCCTGCTTACTGGAGCCAGCAGGTACTTACAGTATTAAAGGGTGTTATTAATCTGAACTTCTAAACAAAATTACAATATTCCCTGAATCCCTATTATCAGATAGTTCTGAGTTTTTTTATTCAGCTTTCCCAGGCCCAGTTCTATATCACTCTCCACAGAAAAAAATTCTATCTCTAGGGTCTTGGTGAGAGAATCCACATGTGTGCACAGACAGGAAGTTAACATATGGTAAGAAGCATAAAGAAAATGCTAACCTAGTGGAAGATATGTCTTTATGAAATGGATTCATTTAGCAATATTGAAAGACGGCTATCTTGAAAGGGTTTGGATGTGTTCAGGTTAGCATCCTGCATTGCACATAGGACCGTGGCATTATTCACACTGTGTTTGGAATATCATACGTATAACCCATCATTACAAAATGTAGAAGCTTAGAAAAGAAAATTGGTGAAACATAACTGTATGTCCTTTTAAAGCCCATCCTCTCATATAGCTTCTGACCTGCGTATTGAACTATGCTGGTTTCCAAGACCACAGCCTCACAGCCTTGCTCTCTGGCAAAGTTGATCACCACTTGGCACAGAGCTTTGCCAATTCCTTGTACCCGGTGCTTCTTGCTCACGTACATACGCTTCAGCTCCATTTTCTTCTCTCCTTTGAGATCAGCTGCCACAAAACCGGCAACTTCTCCGTTAGACTTGGCCACCCAGAAACAGGCCCCTTTCTTCTGCAAGTAGGAGTGCTCTATGTCGCTAATGTCTTCATGGAGGTATCGGTAGAGGTATGAGTTTAAGACTTGGCTTGACCCATACCAGACAAATGCCAAAAACAATACAACTGATGAGGTGGAAAGAAGCAATGACTCGAAGGCTACGAAGAGGGCAAAGGGGACAGTCAAGAGGAAGAGCCTAGCGCGTGGGAGCTTCAACGCATATTTAAATAATGGAGAAATGTGTTCCCTTATGCCAAGTGCAAGCACCTCACAAACAGTCTTGTGATCCTCTTCCTTGTATGTTCTGATGCGGTAGGCAGCCATGATGTCGCTATTTGTTGCGTGCAGGTACAAATGACTATGAAACGTGTCTCAGACAGATTGCAGCCGATCAACGATCATCGCCAAATGGAAATTGGGAATTGTATGAAGATCTTTGCCCACAGGAAATGAAGAAGCACTTTCGAAGTTTAGGATGAGATTGGGAAGAGTGTCACCTGTCAAGATAAGTCACAAAAAGACACAATTTAAATGAAAAGTACGTAAATAGCAAAGAAAATGCATTTCATTGCAATAATTGACATCATCGTACACCGGTTAATGCACACAGTTTTATTTGGGAATCAAGAGGCATCAAAAAACAGACTTACGAAAAAACGATTTAACAGGAAAATTATATGTTTTTACTTCTAAGTAATAGCTAGAAGAGAGAGGGTGTTGGATGACACTGAGCTCTTGAATTCACAGTTAACACCATCTCCTGTCACCATGCTTACAAACAACGTAACTTGGAGATCTCAAACATACACACCAGCATCTATTGTATGCCCATCAATGGTGTCCTGGATTCTGTGCCATCTGTGGTAACCTTTCTCCATCCAGAACCTTTGACTTTATTGACTAAGCCGCTCTCTGTCAAGAAACCTCTCACCATTTCCTAGTGTCTTCCACTGTTATGCTGTGACCGGCTCCATCCCCTTGAACACACAAGTTAAGCATCCTCCCTCCAATGCCAGCAATGGGGAACCTCGCAGAGTACAGCCTCTTACATCCTTTCCATGGTGTTAAGCATCCTCGCTCCAATGCCAGCCATGGGGATCCTCTCCCATATATACAGAGTACAGTCAACTACATCCTTCCCAGGGTGTTACGCATCCTCACTCCAATGCCAGCAATGGGGATCCTCTCCCATAAATACATAGTACAGCCTCTTACATCCTTCCCAGGGAGTTAAGCATCCTGACTCCAATGCCAGCAATGGGGATCCTCTCCCATATATGCAGAGTACAGCTTCTTACATCCTTCGCAGGGTGTTAAGCATCCTCACTCCAATGCCAGCCATGGGGATCCTCTCCCATACATACAGAGTACAGCCTCTTACAACCTTTCCAGGGGGTTAAGCATCCTCGCTCCAATGCCAGCCATGGGGATCCTCTCCCATATGTAAAGAGTACAGTCAACTACATCCTTCCCAGGGTGTTAAGCATCCTCACTCCAATGCCAGCAATGGGGATCCTCTCCCATATATGCAGAGTACAGCCTCTTACATCCTTCGCAGGGTGTTACGCATCCTCACTCCAATGCCAGCAATGGGGATCCTCTCCCATAAATACACAGTACAGCCTCTTACATCCTTCCCAGGGAGTTAAGCATCCTCACTCCAATGCCAGCAATGGGGATCCTCTCCCACATATGCAGAGTACAGCTTCTTACATCCTTCACAAGGTGTTAAGCATCCTCACTCCAATGCCAGCCATGGGGATCCTCTCCCATACATACAGAGTACAGCCTCTTACAACCTTTCCAGGGGGTTAAGCATCCTCGCTCCAATGCCAGCCATGGGGATCCTCTCCCATATGTAAAGAGTACAGTCAACTACATCCTTCCCAGGGTGTTAAGCATCCTCACTCCAATGCCAGCAATGGGGATCCTCTCCCATAAATACACAGTACAGCCTCTTATATCCTTCCCAGGGAGTTAAGCATCCTCACTTCAATGCCAGCAATGGGGATCCTCTCCCATATATGCAGAGTACAGCCTCTTACATCCTTCCCAGGTGTTAAGCATCCTTACTCCAATGCCAGCAATGTGGACCCTCTCCCATATATACAGAGTACTTATACAGAGTACAGCCTCTGACATCCTTCCCAGGGTGTTAAACATCCTCACTCCAATGCCAGCAATGGGATCTGTTCTCATATATACAGAGTCCAGCCTCTTACATCCTTCCAGGGTGTAAAATACTTAAACCTAATTATAAAGTGTGCTATAATTAAGAGGGGCCTGCAATGAACTTTCCAAAGACCGACCTGTGGTAGCATAAACATCTTATAGTGTAGCTTTGTCCCTACAGCAGGACTAGGACAGGGATTTGGTATCGAAGAATCACAGACCAACTTGCAGTGGGCTCCTGGGTGTCTCGTGAGTATTTGTCAAACAATTGGGGGCAGCGAATCTAGTGACAAATAATGGACTTATTTCTCTGGCTTATCTAGCGAATGAAATCCCTCTTGGGTGATTTGTCAAGTTTCTTGAAGTTCCTTCAGCCAATCATAACAAACAAATCTCCTAAATGACTTCAATAATTAATAATATTAAAATAATGTGTGCCGGGTCCTCTATCTACACCACCGGTGGTTTCTGATATGCACTGTTTCGTTAGATGTACTAATTCCATCATAAACACAAAAACTATAGTTAGCCTTGACAGAATTAGTGACATTTTGGCAAATGTGACACGTGTGACAAATTGCCCAAGAAGTCGTTTAAAAAATAATAATAATCACGTCCTGTTAAATTCATCTAAAGCCTTGAGAGTCGTTGTTTAATCCATTAATATTTTCTTTTAAAAACTCAAGTGGTCAGCACATAGTAATGGTTCAGCTAAAAAGGGCATGAACGTTCCCCCTGAACTTTGTCACGTTGGCTGTGCTCCCAGTCGGACGCAGGGTCCGGAAGACCGCAAATTTGGGCAATGTGGCCTTAATGTGAGTCAGTGACATGAGACAGGGAAGGTCTTACCCAAGCAGTCACATTCTCTTGCAGAGTCAGGAATATGGCAAATTCCTTTTTCACATTCAGTTCTATGCTGATACCAGGGTGAGGGACTGCTTAAGACTAACAGACATACTTCAACTCACAAGACAGACATGTGGGGGCAAGCGAGATGGAAAAAAGGAGGTGATAAGGTCATCTGTATTTCTACTTGAAGAATTCCTGAGTGCTCTTCGCCATCCTGCACAAACTAGAAACCCTGTCTACCCCTTCCTCCACCCTCACCAAAAATGACTTTTGGGCTGGCCAGGTACAAAACGTTCTCCGGCGTAAAATCACTGTACTGCAAAACAAGATCTTGGCGAAAGAAGCCCCATTGGCGATACATCCCAGCTTATCATTCCCCTTTCACGCACCCCCCTTCCCATCCGTCTGCTTTCACCCTGTCACTGAAATAGAAGTCTCCCATCTCCTCAAAGGCCTCAAACCTTCACGCTGCAAAGACGACATCTGGCCCGCCCCACTCTTCAAAGATTGCACTGGACCACTACTGCAACTCATCACTGCCATCATCAATGCATCCTTTGCCCCATGCTCCGTCCCCTCCTCTCTCAAGGAAGCCTGGATCCTACCACTCCTCAAAAATCCCTCAAAAATTCCCTGCTTGACCCATCCACTCGCACCAACTACAGCCCCATTGCTACTGTTCCCTTCCTCCGGAAAGTCATCGATCAAGAATCCTACCTCGAAATCCAACAATACTTGGAGCAACACTACATCTTCAGCCCTCACCAATCTGTCTTCTGTCCTACCTACGGTATGGAATCTGCCCTGCTGGACTTGAGGCACCACCTGATGACATTAGATACTCAGGGAATCTTGCCCTCCTCCTGCTCCTAGACCTCTCAAACACTTTAATCTTGTTGACCACTCCACACACTGCCACCACCGGCAACATCTCCCCAGAACCTACTGAATGGATCGCATCCTTTTTAGCAAAAAGAACCTCTCAAGTCTTCGCCGGGAACTCTCCCACCCAGCCATCACCAATCTCCTGCAGTGTCCCACAAGGGTCATGTGTCTCCCACACCTTCTACAAACCCCTCTTCGATCACCAGGAATCACTTGGAATCACACACACAAACAATGCCGATGATCCGCAAATTCTCATCCTCCTCTCTGGTGACCACCAACAAGTAACTCTCAATCTTAACACCATCTACGAAATCATCCAAGCCTGGATGACCTATTATCTACTTTGTCTCACTGATGATAAAACTAAAATCTTGATAGTCGGTACCCAAGTCTGACTTGCCAAACTAGATCCAACCTATCAAGCATTCACAATAGATGACTTCTTAATACCAATATCTTCCTCCGTAAATACATTACGCATCCACCGTGAGGCCACTCTTAGCATGCCACGTCATTTCAATGCCATTGCATCGTTAGCAGAGTATGCCAGCAGATTATTCCTCTGTACAGCAATAACTACCTCACCATTGCCAGAACAATCATCGTCTCAAAACTTGATTACTGCAATGCCCTCTTGACACCTCAGAAAGGAACCTCCACTCATCCAAAACAATTTCCTCCGTGCAGCCTTCAGCCTCTCTAAGAACAACCACATCTCTGACGCAAGAAAGGTCCCCTGGCTCCCCATCAGAGAACGGATCAAATTCAAAGGCCTTAACATCACTCACCGTTGCCTGACCAACACTTCTAGATTTCTTCACATACCTTTTCACCTAATGAGATTTCACCGTATTTATTTCACTGAAAAATGGTAGGGGAAATGGTATATGTGTAATGCATAATAGGTGGGGTGTGGGGTAAGGGTATAAGTTAGGGTGGAGAGGGTGACTGCAAGGGGTCTCCCCCCTGCATTATATAAAAAAGAGTAGAACAAGTAGATTTTGTTTTTCCGTGAAATGGATTCTGTGAAATATCTATTAGGTGAAATATTTTCGAAGAAATCAGATGCATCTATCCAACACAGCACTATCATACCTCTCACAAAGTCTCACAAAGTCCATGGCCACAAGGGTATCACGCTCCATCTACAGTCACTGCCTCATCATCCCAAGGTTCAAATGCAGTAGAGGGGAAGGGTCAAACTTGGCAATTACAGCCCCCATGCTCTGGAACTCGCTGCCACTCACCTTACGCGTGGAACCCTCCTATGTTGTCTTCAGGAGACAACTAAAAAACATGGCTTCTCAAGAGACAATTTGTTCTTATCCATTCATTTATCAAAAACCCTCCAGCCTGAACTTTTCTCTCTGTAACTAGCGTCTTGATGCCCCTTGGATAAGTGCTTTACAAATGTCAAAATAAATAAAATAAAAATAAACTACACAATCTCAACTGCACATGATTTCTATCTCTGTGCACTTCTAGGAACAGCATTGTATCTGTCTAGTTGGTTCTTCCTCAGCGCTGAAGCTGGAAACCTCAGGAGATCACTCAGCCAGGTCTCTATGCTGGGCTTATGCCTAGTCTCCCTTATCCCAAGATCAGCGTTAAATTGGAAAAACCCCTCTATCCGAGGACGAAGTACATCCAAGCATTCATTCTGATGGGGTCCCCAACAACATACCCTGGGCATCACTGATCAGGATCCGGCGTGGCTAACTTCCTTTCTCTCCGACCGCCCATCCCAGGTGGAATTGGGATTCCTCCTCTCCCCTATCACTCTCTCTATGTGCGGTGTCCTCCAGGGATCTAACCTATCCCCCTGGTTTTTCAGTGGCTACATGGCCCACTTGGGCTGTATGATAGCCACCTTCACAAACAACTTTCAGTGTTACGCAGATGACACACAGCTCTCCTTCACGCTACCCTCGGCCTCTTCCTCTTCCTCTCTCATACCTGACTGCCTGTCAGCAATTCAGTCGTGTTGTACTGCAAACAACCTCTGCCTCAATGCCAGTAAGACAGAGATTGTCCTCATCAGAACCCCTGATCCCTCCTTCCCTCGTTCTCTTTGGCCGGCCTCCCTTGGCCCTGTGCCTACACCTACCAACGAGGCAAAAAATCTGGGGGTCATCTTCGACTCCACTCAATCCTTCTCATCTCACATCACAGACATCTCTAAAAAGTCCCACTACCAACTGCAGCATCTCAGAGGTATTCTACCTTTTCTCACCTTCCCCCAGAGGCTCACCATCTCCAGAGCTTTGGTCCTCTCAGGCTGGGCGACTGCAACAGCCTCTTTCTGAACCTGCCCTCTTCTTCCATCCGTCCTCTTCAACTCATCCAGAACAGAACCGCAAGACTTATCCTTGGCCTCAAGCCCAAGGACCGCATCTCTCTGGTGCTGAAATCAGTTCACCGGCTCCCTGTGGCTGCAAGGATTAAGTTCAAGACCCTTTGCATTGTCAACAAGGCTTTCTTTGGCCTGGGCCCACTCGATCTGCACCACTCTCTTCCTAAATACTTACCTTCCCGAGCCCTCCGCTCGTCTTCCTCCAACTCTCTGCTGGTGAGTACTTCCCCAAGTGGAAACTTGGGGGGATATCTTTATCCACTGCAGGTGCCTCCCTCTGGAATAGCCTCCCTGCCTCTCTGTCTTGAGGCGGATCTCCTTAAGTTCCGGAAACTCCTCAAAACCTTCCTCTTTGCCTCCTCCTTCTCTCTTCCCCTCTCCTGCTAGGCACCTCTTTCTGCTCTCTCGCTCGCTCTCCTCTACTTCTGCTCAGTTTCGCCGACTGGCTGCCTGGTGCACCTCAGAGACTCACAGGTCCAAAGCTTCCTCACCAGTCTCCTGCACTTGCCCCCAGGCCGTGCACTTGCTGAAGAACTTCTGCACTTCGGTTACTACCCATGAGAGTGGTATCTCTCTGCACTTAACCCAGGTCCTGATGGGACTGGGGGGCACATGGTCCATGTTGCTCCCCCCCCCAAGCAATTCCGATGCGCTCAATTAAAAAAAGACATGAACACTGTAAGGAACTCATGCAAAGTCAATAATGGATGTGCCAAACATGCTCCAGTGAACCCCAGTCTCCCAGGGCATTACACACACATGCATTCTCTTTCACCCACCGGTCACTCACCTATACATCCCCTCTCACATTCATTCACACTGCACACAGACACACACCCACCCAGAGCATTCAGAAACACACCATCATGTTCATACTCATTCACCCACCAGTCACTCACTCATACAACTTTTCTTAGCTCGACCCATTGCATTCTCTACACAGGCAGACACCTTCCCATCCAGAACATTAAAAAATATACCATCACATTCCGATGTTGCCTAAAAAAACACATCTCACCTTATGAGCCTGGCAGGGCTCTGCGATATGCAGAAAAAAGTAAAATCAGATGAGTCAGATAGAAACGGGAAAAAGGCTTGGGAAAATCCTTTGCCGTGAAAGCAGCAAAAGCATGGAACGCCCTGCCCACATCTCTGTCGGAAATCAGCAACCTGAAGACATTCCAGAAAAGCCTTAAAACTCACCTGTTCAGATAACTCTCTCCAATCTCTTCATGCCATCCCCCTGCTGCTCTGCCCACCCCCTGAACTTTGAACTGTGTTTTTTGGATCATCTTTTGTGTTTCTGTCCCAGCGCCCCGATGCCCACGGGCTTTCGGCACGATATAAATATATAAATAAATAAATACAATGTTCAAGTGGGTTATCCTGCTCTCCAACCTAGGCTTTCCTATCGCTGATACCTACACCAGTGCTTCCTTCAGACAGAATCTAACTGACATCCTCTGTGTCGTTCCCTCTCCAGACCTGTGGACCCTTCACATGATCTTTGTTCTCTTTATTTTCTCCTCATCTCCCATTAATGGCGGCACCCGATGGGAAGTCCTCTTGGCCTCCTACCATTCCTCCAAAGCCATCATCAATGTCTATCTAAATGGTACTGTTATGGTACTCTCAATGTGTCGAGATATAGTTCAAAATGAACCACAAGATTATACTTCCCTACCTGTAAGCGTCAGGTAGTAGAAGAGTTTCCCCTCGATTCACAGTCTCGGGTTAAAGGTTTATGGAACCCTTCTTTGATGGTCCTCTCAGGCTGTTACCCTAGTTTGCTTCTTAGGCCTGGATTTGATGGGTTCCCAAACCCTTTATTTCTGCTTTTCTTTGTTTTGAGGCACTCTGTCTCCTTTCCCCAAATAATATTTGCACTCTTGCCTTTCTACCACCTCAATACTCCTGCATTAGTCCTGCTATTCTTTGTTGCTATGCCACATAATTGTGCCTTTCCCATCCACAAACCTGACACCTGAAGATTTTGGTTTTACCCGTAGCCCATGCCTTGGTACCCTGTTGTACCTTCCTCATCTGACTGGATAGGTTTTCTCTCTATTTAGCCTGATGTTATTTGACCCCCTTCCCATGTTGGCCTCCAACAACATCCTCCTGATGTTCCTCTACTCTTTCCTCTATCTCTCTCTCCACCTCCTGATGTTCCAACCCTTCCTGATATACTCCTACAACTTCCTCCAAGTGGCTCTCTACCTCCTCATTGTGTTACCCTACAACTTCCTCCAAGTGGCTCTCCAGCCCATCTTGATGTTCTCCTACAACTTTCTCCAAGTATCTCTCCACCTCCCCCTTGTGTTATCCTTCAACTTCCTCCAAGTGGCTCTCCAGCCGCTCCTGATGTTCTCCTACAACTTGCTCCAAGTAGCTCTCCACCTTCTCCTTGTGTTACCCTACAACTTCTTCCAAGTGGCTCTCCACCTCCTCCTTGTGTTACCCTACAACTTCCTATGAGTGGCTCTCCACCTCCTCCGTGTGTTACCCTACAACTTCATCCAAGTGGCTCTCTAAGCCCTCCTGATGTTCTCCTACAACTTCCACCAAGTGGCTCTCCAAGCCCCCCTGATGTTCCTCTACAACTTGCTCCAAGTGGCTCTCCACCTCCTCCTTGTGTTATCCTACACCTTCTTCCAAGTGGCTCTCCAACCCCTCCGGATGTTCTCCTACAACTTCCTTCAAGTGGCTCTCCAGCCCATCTTGATTTACTCATACAACTTCCTCCAATTGGCTCTCCACCTCCTCCTTGTGTTATCCTACACCTTCCTCCAAGTTGCTCGTCAACTCTCCGGATGTTCTCCTACAACTTCCTCCGAGTGGCTCTCCAGCCCATCTTGATGTACTCCTACAACTTCCTCCAAGTATCTCTCCACCTCCTCCTTGTGTTATCCTGCAACTTCCTCCAAGTGGCTCTCCAGCCCATCCTGATGTTCTCCTGCATCGTGCCCCAAGTGGCTCTCCACCTCTTCCTTGTAGTACCGTACAACTTCCACTGAGTGGCTCTCCACCTCCTCCTTGTGTTACCCTACAACTTCCTCTGAGTGGCCCGCCACCTCCTCCTTGTGTTATCCTGCAAGTTCCTCCAAGTGGCTCCCCAACCCCTCCTGATGTCCTCCAACAACTTGCTCCAAATGGCTCCCCCCTCCTCCTTGTGTTACCCTAAATCTTCCTCCTAGTGTCTCTCCACCTCCTCCTTGTGTTACCCTACAACTTCCTTCAACTGGCTCTCCAACCCCTCCTGATGTTCTTCTACATCTTCCTGCAAATGGTTCTCCAACCCCTCCTGATGTTCTTTTACCAACACTTTTAACTCTCTCTCTCCACCTCGCTCTCCACCTTCCATTGACTTTTCTCCCCACTCCAACAACACCATCCACACCCCTTGCCCCAAAGGCCCCCTGCATCCTAATTTGCTCTTCAGACTCCTACCACCGGACCCTCCTCCAATTACCCAAATAGTTGGACTGAGAAGCCTACTTTTATAACTCTGCTAACCCATCCCTAGCATTGGGCGTCTTGTGAGGGTCTGAACCTATGAGGCCAAACAAGTGAAGAACTATGACTGGCTGTCCAGAATCGGTATCTCAGTGTGATTTTTGGGATAGGTAGCCATTCTAGCCATTTAGCACCTTGATGCCTGAGGGCTTGTTTAATGGCACTATATAAGTATAAATAGAAATAGAAATTTGGGATTTTATTCATAGATCACGTGTTTCCCAGTATTCCCCATCATTCTGCGTGAAACCAGAGCACTTCTTTGAGAATTATCTGCTCTGCCAGAGAAAGAGCGCAGTCACTGCAATATGCTTTAGTAGTCTCTGCTGGTTTAAAGTGAGACATGAGAAAAGATTTGCTCGGCTCATTTTTCTTTTGTATGCATAGAACCATTCAAAACATCTGTGAGGTCAGCTTGTGGCCTTAAGGTTGGCATTGGAGGGAATGGCCTGGTGCGCCACATGTTGGATTTTAGTCTTGGATCCCATTCTCTTAAAGGGAGAGAACGTCTATAACTATATCAGCATCCTGGTTAAATGAATGGCTTTCCTACGAGGAGTAGAGAAATATTCCATCAGTATTGCCATTTAATATTGAATACCCAGTGCAAGTGCTAACACACCTAAGGGTAAAATCCCCTCTAAGAGATCGGACTAAGTCGGGGTCACCAGAGAATCCTCCCCATTTGAACCCCTGAGCCAATCATCTGCTTGCTTAGTGAGGCACCCAGGTCATTTGGACACCCCACTTAATGCTCCCAGATCCGGTCAGGGGTCTTTGTAACAAGACCAGAACTGCAATGACACATTGCTACAGGTGAGCATAGAAAGAGGAGATGGGTTAAGCAAGGGCTGTCCAACCCAAGTCCTCAAGGGCCGGCATCCTGATGGGTTTTAAGGATTTCCCTCACTAATATTCTTGAGAACAATTTTGCAAACATTTAGAATCATTGTATGCAAATGTATCTCATGAATATTAATGTGGGGTATCTTGAAAATCCAACATGTATCCTATCTTGTATCCTATCCTACAATTCTATTTAATTCTTCTCTCCTCTCATCTACTTTCCCTTTGTCATTTAAGCATGCCACTATCATTCCTATTTTGAACAAACCTTCCACTGATGTCTCTTCTGCCTCTAATTTCCACCCTATCTCACTTCTCCCATACCTCTCTAAAATTCTCGAACACTTAACTTATACTCAACCTTCCACTTTTGTTTCCCAAAATTCTTTTCTTCCTTGTTTTCAATCCGGGTTTCGTCCTGGTTATTCTTCTGAGACTGCTCTCCTCTCTGTTCTTGACTCGCTACACTCTGCACGTCACACTAAACAATCTTCTCTTCTCAAACTTCTTGATATTTCTGCCACGTTCAATACTGTTGATCATACATTCTTGCTCTCTGCTCTCTCTTCCTTTGTTTTTTCTGGTCCCACCCTCTCTTGGTTCGAATCTTATCTCTTGCAGAGAACTTTTTCAGTTTCATGGACTGGGGTCTCCTCTGAAATACACTAACGTGTGGCGTTCCTCAGGGCTCTGTCCTTGGTCCTTTTATTTTTTCACTCTACACTTCATTAGCTCGGGTTATCTCCTCTTTTGGGTACTTAATTCACTTCTACGCTGATCATAAACAGCTTTTTCATCTACATTTTTCTGATGTGATCCCTCACAAACTTAGCGCCTTTATAACGGCTATCCAATCTTGGATGTCCGATCACTTTCTGGTTCTTAATGCAGCAAAAGCTGAGGTTCTTTTCTTTCTGTCTAACTCGTCTTGTCTGGCTTCCTTAGCTTCTGTTATTTCATTTCCACCAGCTCAGTTACCTATCTCATCAGTTGTGCATAATCTTGGTATTTTTCTCGATTCAGATCTTTTCTTCACTCATCACATCTCACTTACTGCTTGCTCCTGTCGTTTTCACCTCTATAATATCCGAAAAGTCTGTTCATTACTTTAAGCAACAACCTTATTGGTGCCTGCTCTAATCTTTTCATTACTTTTCTACTGCTCGCCTGCACTTTTCTGGCTTCCATTCTCTCATCTGGCTCCACTTATATAAGTATTTCATGCTTCTATTTGTGTTCATGGTCAACTCGCTCCTTGCGACTCTATTTCTTTCTCTCTGGTTCCACTTGGTTGGCTTCCTTTTCATAAACGTCTAAAGTTAAATTTCTTATGTCTGGTGTTTAAAGCACTCTATGGTCTCGCTCCTCCATATCTTTCTTTGGTTGTCAAATTTTTTCTTTGTCTTCGTCCGCGTCCCCTTCACTCTGCTTCTCATTTCCGCCTTGTTGTCCCCTCTCCTCCATGTGCCCAATCTCATCTCCGATCATTCTCTCTCCTCGACCTTTGAATTGGAGTACTCTCCCTCTCCGATCTATTACTGTTTGCTCCTCCTTCGAGCCTCTTTACGCTCTCACTAACTTTCATCTGGTTAGCAAGGTCCTATGGCAAATTTGAAATACTTTGTGGTTTAAATATTGATTCTATTGTATGTACTGTTTTATTGCTATGTAAAGCACTTTGGTGTAAGGCGCTATATAAAACAAAATAAAATACAAAAAAAATAAAGAAATACAAACTTGTTTCCGGCCCTCTAGGCCTGGAGCTGGACCTCTGTGAGTTAAGCCATCAGAGGCGTATATATGTTATAATCTGTGAACACACTGAAACATCCCACTGCTTTACAACCAAATCTACTCACTCCACAAAGATACACATTCGCTGCCCCAGCACATATGTGCACAGAAATATATCGTCCCATTTAACATACAGAAGATTAACACTAAGAAACCCATTCACCCAAAACACATGCACAAATACGTAGTTTATACGGTTGTAGGTCAAAGGATCGAATCAAAAGGATCGAAATACAATAGGGTTGAATCAAAAGGACCGAAAACAAAAAGGTCGATTTTTATGTATTTATTTCTTTTTTTTAGGGGGTACCCCCCCAAACCCACGGTTTTGGGTTTAAAAAACACTTTTTCTTCCTATACGGAAACCCCAAAAAAATATACATTTAAAAAAAAAAAATGGACCTTTTTGTTTTCGGTCCTATTGACTCGACCCTATTGCATTCGATCCTTTTGGTTTCGATCCTTTGAACGGACACCAGTTTATACTTGGGAGCAACATCAGACAGAGTGTACTGCGACAAGATTTTAATCAGTGATGACAATAAATCAGCTTGCTGCGTGAGTGTGGGGGTTATGCCCGAATTCTCAATAATAATAGTATAAAGATATACACACCCCATGCCCCTGCACGCAAAATGTAAAAATATTGTACTCTTTTAGATGGTGAGAACATTCAACTTTATTTATTTGCAGGTTTCCAATCTCTGGTTCTTCTAACCTCAACTGATTTCTATTCTTGCCTTAGCCACACGTGTTTAGACCTGATGAGATCTTCTTCAAGGCTGTTAGATGGCAATTGACAAATGTATGTGCATACAGATATATATTTTTTTGAAAATAAAGCTATTCAAGTCATTTAACAGTTTTGTCTTTCTACTAAGCTAGCACACTGTCACAGAAGGCCAAACAAGACAGGTTATGTCACACCACGTGGATACATTGGGCCTCATTACGAGTTTGGAGGTAACCATGGAGCCATGGCTGCCTCCAAACCCTTACCGACTCCGCCCTGGTGAATGGAGCTATTACCGCCCCATTCCAAGGTTGGCGGGGGTGGTAATTCCCCATTCACAAGGGCCCTTCCCCATTCCCATTGAGCCCCCATAGGGCTCATTGGTAATGGGGAAGGCGCTAATAACGGTACCGCAAATTGCGTTACCGTTATTAGCTCCAAAGTCCCTTTGCGGGTCCCGTCCTTAATGCCTGGAAAAACCAGGCGTTAAGGGAGGACCCGCAAAGGGAACTCGCAGTAGGGCGGTAAGGGATTACTGCCCAACTCATAATGAGGCCCATTTTATCAGACTGAAGAAACTATGAACGCAGTAGAAAGAGGCCCTGAGGTAGCTTAGTAGAAAGAAAAAGCAGTCACTTGAATTGGATGGGTTTATTTTGCAACAATCACAAGGAATGATGCATACTGGGACACAAATACGCTAAATGGAGAATAATTAAAGATGTCAAATGTAAATGTTAAATGTTAAAGGTATGTGTACCACCAAAGAAAGTAACACATAATTATGGATGTGTTTGTCACAAGACTTGCACATGTAATTCGACTATGAGAAAAATGTATGTGTTCACATTTCTATTTTGCATACTGCTTTAAACCAAGCCAACCTATTTGGCTTTCCCAATGTTTATTTATCTAGGGGGAGGCATGTCTCCAGATGTCAGAATCTCTCCAGAAGTATCCGTTCAATATTACACCATAGCCGTGTCGCACCATTTCAATAATGTAAAATAAATCTTTTCGGTTAGAGAAAATTGTTCTTTTTACTCAGAGAATGGTGGGTTCATTGGGTCCTTATCCCACAGGCAGCCGATACCACAAGGGACCCCCCCATCACCCGTGACCATATCCCACAGGCAGCCCACACCACAAGGGACCCCCCCAACACCCGTGACCATAACCCCGCAGGCAGCCCACATGGTACCATACCCCGCAGGCAGCCCACAACACATGGGACCTCCCATCACCCGTGACCATACCTCGCAGGTAGCCCACATGGGACCATAGCCTGCAGGCTGCCCACACCACATGGATCCCCCCACCACCTGTGACCATACCCGCAGTCAGCCTCACACCACAAGGGACCGCCCCAACACCCTTGACCATACCCCCTGGCAGACCACAGCACATGAGACCCCCACAACACCCGTGACCATACTCCGCAGGTATCCCACATGACAAGGGAGCCCCCCATCACCTGTGACCATGTCCCGTAGGCAGCCCACACCATAAGGGACCCCCCAACACCCGTGACCAGGTAGAGGAGGTCCGAAATGTGGCCTGCACTCCAGTCACCCATTTCGAAGTACCAGGAACATTCAAACCGAGATATGTGATATACGATGAGTAAATAAACCAGCAGAGAGCCGCACTAGGGCTCTGTCCAGTGCCAATCAGAAGAACTATACCTATTGAAGCGCCAATAACAAGACAACCATGGGCAGTAAGATATCCATTGAGACAACCATATCAGCAAATGACAAGAAATGAAGATTGTTTAAACACTGTCCCAGAAGAAACTCAAAAGACCTTAATGGAAGATGAATGATGACGTCACAAGTGTCCGGACAGACGTACAGATGAAGAACGGCAACCAAAGGATGACACACAAAGACGAAACACCATCGATAAGGATATCACAGACATAGAAGAAGAGACAATGTTGAAATATAAGGAAACCTAACGATAAAGCAGGATGAAAGTATTCAACCAGCTAACGCCTGTACATATGCCTGTGATGCAAGAAGCTAAGAAAACAGTGCAGCTTGCTATGCTTAGTAGAAGGATAGAGCGGGAAGCACCAACCATATATCAGCCTCAACAAAGCACATTATATAAGTGCAGTTCACTTTATACAAAAGCAGAATTAACCCAGTTTACTAAGGTTCAAACAGGCCAGGATTCTTATTCCAGCTAAAAAGAAGAGAGACGGCGGAATCGAAACTCGGCAAGAAGCAGGCCGTGCCTGGGAAATCAAGGTCAAACCAAGAGAGGGAGGCGGACAGTAACTTCGGAGAATCGAAACTTAAGAGCAGAGCAGCCTGCCCTTTGAAGGTCGAGATAAGGGGGCCCAGGCAGGTGGCAGCCGAAAAGGAAAATTAAATGGACAAATAGAAGGAAACTGAGGACGATTCACAGTGTGCTAACACGTGACCAGCCAAGCGTGAAGAGGTACCAACGTCTGATGTCACCCAAAGCAGGAGATACCATCACTTTTCCTGACAAGCTACAGTTTCGAGGCCAACCTCAGCCAACTAATTGACACATAGCCCTAAAGTACTGATTGATGGAAGGGAGGCAGGGTGAATCTTGGGCCATCCTGTATCTGGTTGACCATTCTGCATGCTGCTAATTAAAGTGGAGATTTATGCTTAGAGTTGTAGCCAGCCCAATCACAGTGGGCCAAATAATCTAAGGTCCTATAGATAGTAGAACCAATGAGATGTCGTACCTTTAGTGACGGTTGCATGAGTAATGTAGATGGAAGGCCGTAGATGCCCACCCGATAAGGGTTATCCAATCTTCACACTCCGTTACCATATAGAGATATAGCACCTATACTTAATTTACCTTTTCCAAACAATAAAATTGCATGACAAACTTTTGAGTGTTATACGTCAATGATGACGAATTTTGACTATAACTATTGCTGCTTGAATGAAGATTTTAGGGAGTTGAAGCGAGACGGGCCATCTTATCATTGTTGATCTCCATGTTTCCCTGTTTTTTGTACTTGTCTTTAAACTGACTCCCCTTTGCCAAACCATTGAAGTTGTCCTTATTGATTGGTGTTAGAGAAAGGGAATCCTGCACCCCATCCACCTCAAGGTGCAGCTATCTCATCTTAAAGTACTCGAGGGCGAGCTCTGATTCTATGGGCCTGTCAGAGATCACTCCCCCTACGTGTACACTTGGTAGCAGACCATCAATTATTGATTATTGATTAAAATAAGACACCTATTGACCGTCGACACAAAGTAACTCTGGGTCTTTGGCAATATCACGAAACCTTCACCATTCGGTTGAGTAGCCTGTGAAGCTTCCCGTTGACAATGGTAGTGTAATTGATCCAAAACTGCAGTGGGGCCTGAAGGGACCGTTTTAAAAACCCATAACCCTTCCCATTCCTACGAGCAGCGGATCAGGTGAAAGTCTGAAGAAGGCGGTAACGGCGGCGGTGATCCCGAGGGTACAGAGAGGAACGGTGCACACAGTGAGTGAAATAAAAAATGGAGTGCTTTGGCAAATCTCATAGGCATTAGAACAAGTAAGACAAGTAAGCGAAAAGGTAATGGAGGGAGGTGGAGAAAATGTAATTGTCAGAAGTAGAGAAGACTGTATATATATAAGGGGATAATGACTCAAGAATAATTGAATAAGAAAGAGACTACAAGGGTGGACACATGAGAAGAGAGGGAATACCAGGGTGGACACCTGAGAAGTGAGAGGATTTGCCTTATTCCTGCACTATAGCGGTCAGAAGAAATGTGAATTCAGTGCCACGCATTATAGGGAACGACTAGGCTACCACCACATTTAAAGACTTTGTGAATGGGGTTTGTTTAAACTCCATGTAGGGGTAATAATTAGAGGCAGAGATATTTGTGTCCAGCTGGTGTCTGTCTAGTCTGTAAAGTGTCTGTTTTACATGTTCTGTTGTGTGATCACATATGAAGGAATTCTTTTGTGTATTTTGTGTGAGACCTGATTAAGATGTGCGCGATTCGATAGTTGAGATGGAATCACACACTAATTGATGTTTTGAGTAAATTGGTGATATACAAATTTTGGCAGAACAAATTGGATTGGAGGTTGCAGTGTTTGGTGTTCGATCATATTGTTGGAAGGGTTAGGTTGCATGAAAGCATTGAAAGGTGTTGTATAAGAGGAAAGAGAACATATTTAAGCATGGAAGACATTACTCCATTAGCACACTTATGTAAGCAACTGCCGAAATACGTACCCAAGCTTAAGAAATATAGCACTGAGTGGGTTAAGGGTACCGCCCACAAGATGTTTATGCCGTGGCCACAAAATGGGTCTTTATCTAAAGCCGTCTTACAACATATGACAACGTACTTGCATTCCACATATTCAGGCAAGAAGCTAGAGAAATGCCTTGCTGTTCTAGAACTCTGGAAAATGTTCGAACAGCCAAAGGAGGAAGAGCTACCTGCAGATTGGATACTAAATGCATGCACGGAGGGGGGTGAGGCGCCTACCGCGCCACCTGCCCTGCCTGAAACAGAACCCGAAGAAAGTAAGCCTGAGGGACTCTACCCATTAAGGGAGCTTAAAGCAGCCACAGGCTACAGCAACCCCGCATATGAGTCACCTACTTACAGTAGTGACGATAATCAAGGGAAGGATTAGGACTCGAATCTCACCTCCATAGTCCTGAGGGACATGGGAAGACGAGATGATGAAAGAAAGGATCAGGCACAGACAAGTAATGCCCCGGTGCCCATAGTTACAGGCCCGAGCGAAGGGACAGCACTGACCACATTCCCCGGCGGGGGAAGATGGCAGCCTCCAGCTGTGAAGCTGCTGGGAGCGGGGGATTACCGCTGGTAATACCCACGTTCCGAGCCTCCTCATTGGCTGAGAGGCTGTCACCCCCCCCTCCGCTAGGTACTAATAAAAAAAAAGTCCACAATCAAGGTCATGTTTCTGCAATGAAGCCGACCCCTTGTCCCAAGCACATAGAGCCTGATTGTGGATGTATACTGACTTCATCTGGCAAATATAAAGTATGGATACTCTGAATAAATGACTCTAATGGATTTACTTCTACTTTACAAGCAATTTCCTTCACGTTTAAATTATCTCTTCTGAAGGACTTACCTCCTGCATATATCTTGGTGTGTACGCATAGAGCAGCAATTGATGAGTGCCGTGTGAACGACAGCGAAGGAAGTGGTGAAGGGTCAGAGAGGCAGTGGTGAAATCAAAATGGGCCAGGGGCAGGGATGTGGACATTTTTGGGAAATAGGAAAACATTTAATTAGATGATTGTGACTTTTGGGGATTGGAGGTGCATTGGAGATTAAAGACGTTGTTGCGGGAGTATCAGAGACTTACTGTACCAAGATGAGGGAAGTGGTGGGAAAATAATCAGAAGTATTGGCCAGGAATATCCATCCCTGGCCCAGATGGGTAACGGCAGGCTGGTCTTTGGCAAGCTATAGGAGCCCAGTTGGCATCCCTACAGTGTCTGTCAATTGCACTGCTGTTGGTGATACATAATTTAAATAGAGAGTGAGATCAAGTGATCCACTGTTGACCAATTAGAAAGGAGAGTGGAGCCTGAAATGGCTGCCATGATAAAATGGTTAAAAATGTAAGCGAATTAGCATGCAATGCGGGAGTAGGAAGGGATACGCCAGGCACCAAAGAAAATGTGAGAAGATAAATAGATGTAAGAATGAGAACAGGAAACCTCGCGCCAATGAAAGCTACAACAGAATAATCAAACTAACTCAAGTAAATTAATATAAAAGTTAAAAGTAACGTGGCAATCAATGAAAACCAGCGTGAGTGCAAGACTTAGTATGCTATATAGGACAGTGCAAATTCTTGTCCTATGGTATATAAACCTTTTAAATTTAAGTGAACGTTTGTCACCCACATTGTCAGAGTGCCGGTTATGCCTGAAGCGCTGGATGCAGGGTGAAAGCAGCTCCCTACAGTCCGTGGATGAATGCCATATTTCCCTCTAAAAACTTTGCATAATGGTACTTGGACTAACTGGAGACTAAAAAGATAAGTGTATATACTTATCACATATTTCTTTTTTTAACTTATAGATACTTAAAAAAAGTATTTTTGTTGTGAACCCACACCGCCTGCCGTGTCATCTACTACTTGACCAACGGGCTGCGCGCACTCGGAGTGCGACATAGTGCCTGTTGGCCTGGGGGAGGGGCTGAAGGCTAGAGCAACACGTTTTACACACAAATTACGTGTTTGGATATCATCTACTAAGCCGTACGATACTGGCATTCTTTTTGTGAGAGCAGAAATCTAAGTTGTGTAATTGTGTTACCCAATTTTCACTGTTTTAAAAATGAAGAAAAAAACGGCAGCTCTTAAAAAAGATGCTATATTAGCTGCTCCCCTGCCCTCAACATGTAGGGCGAGTATTTCTAGAGCTGCAGTGATGCCTCTTACTCCGACTACTGAGAATGATCAGGACAAGCTGGATTGTGCACAACAGTGTTCGAATGAGCGCATCCTTCCATTAATTGTGGCACTTAATATTTTAACCGTTGACGACTCATAATTTTCAGAACCTCTTTTTGGTGAGGATCGTGATAATGATGGTACTATTAGGGAACATATTGATGCTTTGGGAACTATGTATGAGAAAGTCTCGACCGAACAGGTCATGAACCGTTCATTTTTGGATACTCCCCCTATTTTTCTCTCCGGGGAAATTTAATGGATGGGACTATCTGAACACCTGGACCTAAGTGAAGGGCAATCGGACGTTACCGTTTTTTGTGGCAAGGTTAAAAACATGCCGATACATACGGGTGCTGCAGACTGGACTACTTGGTTTGGTTTGCAGACGAGCAAATACTTGGTCAACTGAGAAAGCATACAGTAATCTTTAATGAAATGGTGAATGCTGCGATATTACTCGATATTTCAAATACCGTCCCTCATAAGATGGATGTATTTGATTCTTATTCAGAACTTCCTGTAAAGGAAGGGGATAAGGTTGCCTCAGGAACCAGGGGGGATATACTTACAGAAGAAACAGCAGAGGTAACCAATCCTGAGGCTCCTCCTCCTCAATCCTCTGACTTAGGTATATTTAATGTAAGAATTTCACCCAAAAAAAAGAAATAAATTAACGTAAATTGCATTGGCTCAAAATTTTCTTAATAAACTGTCAAGGAAATTCCCAAGGGATAAAGGATTTTGCGACTTAATTGATGAAGTCAGGTGGAGGACGAAGTGCTCACGATCTCTGATTCATCAGTGCTCAAATACACAACCTCCTCATTCTACGATATCCCTCGCTACTAGAGCAACTCAGTGTGAATATCTAGAGGGCTCTAATAGGTTATCAGAAGTTTTGAAAAACCAGAAGAATACAGTTAGTATTGATCAACATCTCAAATCAATTGAGTAAGGTGTAAATGATATATTTGATATATTTGCAGGGTAATTCATAGAATTTCGCAGAAAAGTGTCGCAAGCGGCTGGCGCAGAGTGTCCGCGTGCGATTGACTGCGCCAGGCACGTGCGCTAAAACCGATTTCCGCGCACAGCGTATTCATGGATTTCAGGCTCCCAAACCAGCCGTGGCGCAGAGTATCGCAGCGACCCTGCAGCAGCGCCAGTAACGCCCCCAAGAACGCCCTCGCGCAAGGAAAAGCCATCAAAATCGCTAAATCATCGCAAAGGGCAGCGCTAACCCTGGACCAGTCCACAGGGCTGCCAGACAAGGAACGCAAAGCGGGTAACGTGCATATCAGGGGTACGCGTGAAGTTTTACACGCGATTAGCCAGGGCACGTGTATCACAGGGGTACGCAGGAATTATCACACGCGATTTGGCTGGGTACGTATATTACAGGGGTGCGCGGGAATTATCACACGCGATTTGGCTGGGTACGTGTATTCCAGGGGTGCGCGGGAATTATCACACGCGATTTGGCTGGGTACGTGTATTCCAGGGGTGCGCGGGAATAATCACACGCGTTTTGGCTGGGTACGTGTATTCCAGGGGTGCGCGGGAATTATCACACGCGATTTGGCTGGGTACGTGTATTCCAGGGGTGCGCGGGAATTATCACACGCGATTTGGCTGGGTAGGTGTATTACAGGGGTGCGTGGGAAGTTCTACACGCGATTGGCCAGGGTACGTGTATTACAGGGGTATGTGGGAATTATCACACGCGATTTGGCTGGGTACGTGTATTACAGGGGTACACGAGAAGTTCTACACGCGATTCGGCTGGGTACGTGTATTACAGGGGTGCGCGGGAATTTTCACATGCAATTTGGCCAGGTACGTGTATTACAGGGGTGCGTGGGAATTATCACACGCGATTTGGCTTGGTACGTGTATTACAGGGGTGCGTGGGAAGTTCTACACGCGATTGGCCAGGGTACGTGTATTACAGGGGTATGTGGGAATTATCACACGCGATTTGGCTGGGTACGTGTATTACAGGGGTACACGGGAAGTTCTACACGCGATTCGGCTGGGTACGTGTATTACAGGGGTGCGCGGGAATTTTCACATGCGATTTGGCCAGGTACGTGTATTACAGGGGTGCGTGGGAATTATCACACGCGATTTGGCTTGGTACGTGTATTACAGGTGTGTGCGGGAATTATCACACGCAATTAGGCTGGGTGGGTCCTCACAGGTGTTCCCTGTTCACCCTCCACAGCCCCTGCAGGCAGCCCACAAAACAGGGGACTACCCTGCACACCTGCTCATGTCCCCCTGCACCCCCACCCCCCAGCAGTGCAGGGGCAGCCTCCACCAGGCCCCCACTCATGTCACCCACCACCCCCACCCCCCAGCCACCAGGGTCACCCTCCACCAGGCCCCCACTCATGTCTCCCACCACCCCCACCCCCCAGCAGTGCAGGGGCAGCCTCCACCAGGCCCCCACTCATGTCCCCTATCACCCCCACCCCCCCACCACCAGGGGCACCCTCCACCAGGCCCCCACTCATGTCTCCCACCACCCCCACCCCCCAGCAGTGCAGGGGCAGCCTCCACCAGGCCCCCACTCATGTCACCCACCACCCCCACCCCCCAGCCACCAGGGGCACCCTCCACCAGGCCCCCACTCATGTCTCCCACCACCCCCACCCCCCAGCAGTGCAGGGGCACCCTCCACCAGGCCCCCACTCATGTCTCCCACCACCCCCACCCCCCAGCCACCAGGGTCACCCTCCACCAGGCCCCCACTCATGTCTCCCACCACCCCCACCCCCCAGCAGTGCAGGGGCAGCCTCCACCAGGCCCCAACTCATGTCTCCCACCACCCCCACCCCCCAGCAGTGCAGGGGCAGCCTCCACCAGGCCCCCACTCATGTCCCCTATCACCCCCACCCCCCCGCCACCAGGGGCACCCTCCACCAGGCCCCCACTCATGTCTCCCACCACCCCCACCCCCCAGCAGTGCAGGGGCAGCCTCCACCAGGTCCCCACTCATGTCTCCCACCACCCCCACCCCCCAGCAGTGCAGGGGCAGCCTCCACCAGGCCCCCACTCATGTCCCCTATCACCCCCACCCCCCCGCCACCAGGGGCACCCTCCACCAGGCCCCCACTCATGTCTCCCACCACCCCCACCCCCCAGCAGTGCAGGGGCAGCCTCCACCAGGCCCCCACTCATGTCTCCCACCACCCCCACCCCCCAGCCACCAGGGGCACCCTCCACCAGGCCCCCACTCATGTCTCCCACCACCCCCACCGCCCAGCAGTGCAGGGGCACCCTCCACCAGGCCCCCACTCATGTCACCCACCACCCCCACCCCCCAGCCACCAGGGTCACCCTCCACCAGGCCCCCACACATGTCTCCCACCACCCCCACCCCCCAGCAGTGCAGGGGCAGCCTCCACCAGGCCCCCACTCATGTCTCCCACCACCCACACCCCCCAGCAGTGCAGGGGCAGCCTCCACCAGGCCCCCACTCATGTCTCCCACCACCCCCACCCCCCAGCAGTGCAGGGGCACCCTCCACCAGGCCCCCACTCATGTCTCCCACCACCCCCACCCCCCAGCCACCAGGGTCACCCTCCACCAGGCCCCCACTCATGTCTCCCACCACCCCCACCCCCCAGCAGTGCAGGGGCAGCCTCCACCAGGCCCCCACTCATGTCTCCCACCACCCCCACCCCCAGCAGTGCAGGGGCAGCCTCCACCAGGCCCCCACTCATGTCCCCTATCACCCCCACCCCCCCGCCACCAGGGGCACCCTCCACCAGGCCCCCACTCATGTCTCCCACCACCCCCACCCCCCAGCAGTGCAGGGGCAGCCTCCACCAGGCCCCCACTCATGTCTCCCACCACCCCCATCCCCCAGCCACCAGGGGCACCCTCCACCAGGCCCCCACTCATGTCTCCCACCACCCCCACCGCCCAGCAGTGCAGGGGCACCCTCCACCAGGCCCCCACTCATGTCACCCACCACCCCCACCCCCCAGCCACCAGGGTCACCCTCCACCAGGCCCCCACTCATGTCTCCCACCACCCCCACCCCCCAGCAGTGCAGGGGCAGCCTCCACCAGGCCCCCACTCATGTCTCCCACCACCCCCACCCCCCAGCAGTGCAGGGGCAGCCTCCACCAGGCCCCCACTCATGTCTCCCACCACCCCCACCCCCCAGCAGTGCAGGGGCACCCTCCACCAGGCCCCCACTCATGTCTCCCACCACCCCCACCCCCCAGCCACCAGGGTCACCCTCCACCAGGCCCCCACTCATGTCTCCCACCACCCCCACCCCCCAGCAGTGCAGGGGCAGCCTCCACCAGGCCCCCACTCATGTCTCCCACCACCTCCACCCCCCAGCAGTGCAGGGGCAGCCTCCACCAGGCCGCCACTCATGTCCCCTATCACCCCCACCCCCCCGCCACCAGGGGCACCCTCCACCAGGCCCCCACTCATGTCTCCCACCACCCCCACCCCCCAGCAGTGCAGGGGCAGCCTCCACCAGGCCCCCACTCATGTCTCCCACCACCCCCACCCCCCAGCCACCAGGGGCACCCTCCACCAGGCCCCCACTCATGTCTCCCACCACCCCCACCGCCCAGCAGTGCAGGGGCACCCTCCACCAGGCCCCCACTCATGTCACCCACCACCCCCACCCCCCAGCCACCAGGGTCACCCTCCACCAGGCCCCCACTCATGTCTCCCACCACCCCCACCCCCCAGCAGTGCAGGGGCAGCCTCCACCAGGCCCCCACTCATGTCTCCCACCACCCCCACCCCCCAGCAGTGCAGGGGCAGCCTCCACCAGGCCCCCACTCATGTCTCCCACCACCCCCACCCCCCAGCAGTGCAGGGGCACCCTCCACCAGGCCCCCACTCATGTCTCCCACCACCCCCACCCCCCAGCCACCAGGGTCACCCTCCACCAGGCCCCCACTCATGTCTCCCACCACCCCCACCCCCCAGCAGTGCAGGGGCAGCCTCCACCAGGCCCCCACTCATGTCTCCCACCACCCCCACCCCCCAGCAGTGCAGGGGCAGCCTCCACCAGGCCCCCACTCATGTCCCCTATCACCCCCACCCCCCCGCCACCAGGGGCACCCTCCACCAGGCCCCCACTCATGTCTCCCACCACCCCCACCCCCCAGCAGTGCAGGGGCAGCCTCCACCAGGCCCCCACTCATGTCCCCTATCACCCCCACCCCCCCGCCACCAGGGGCACCCTCCAACAGGCCCCCACTCATGTCTCCCACCACCCCCACCCCCCAGCAGTGCAGGGGCAGCCTCCACCAGGCCCCCACTCATGTCTCCCACCACCCCCACCCCCCAGCAGTGCAGGGGCAGCCTCCACCAGGCCCCCACTCATGTCCCCTATCACCCCCACCCCCCCGCCACCAGGGGCACCCTCCACCAGGCCCCCACTCATGTCTCCCACCACCCCCACCCCCCAGCAGTGCAGGGGCAGCCTCCACCAGGCCCCCACTCATGTCTCCCACCACCCCCACCCCCCAGCCACCAGGGGCACCCTCCACCACCAGGCCCCCACTCATGTCTCCCACCACCCCCACCCCCCAGCAGTGCAGGGGCAGCCTCCACCAGGCCCCCACTCATGTCACCCACCACCCCCACCCCCCAGCCACCAGGGGCACCCTCCACCAGGCCCCCACTCATGTCTCCCACCACCCCCACCCCCCAGCAGTGCAGGGGCACCCTCCACCAGGCCCCCACTCATGTCTCCCACCACCCCCACCCCCCAGCAGTGCAGGGGCACCCTCCACCAGGCCCCCACTCATGTCTCCCACCACCCCCACCCCCCTGCCACCATGTGCAGCCACCACCAGGTCCTCACAATGTGCGTAATGGTCAGCCTCCACAGCCAAAAAGCCCTACCAAGTAATCCATTCACCCACATGGAAATGGAAATCACATGTTACACCCCCAATGTTCATGAAGCAAATGAACCCATGTCCGTCACACACATATTTTCCAATTGAATGGGAAAACACACAACATGACATGCATGAAACCAATGAGATGAAACCACACAGTGAACAATGTAAAAAAAAATGTATTAGAAAAAAATACGAATGCTAAAGAAAGAAAACTAACTACAATGTAAATGTGAAAAAAGAAGCTGCATGTCCGCATAAAAACACAAAACTAGAAAATCTAATCCAAAAAATTTTGTCCAAAGTGAAATGTCAAAACTCTCCGTGCAACAAAGAACTATGTACAAAAATAACAAGGCTCCATCATCACAACAGAACTAAGGAAACCTCCTAAAAAACCTACCTAAATATCAACTATATACAAAAAGTGGAGCAGTGTCCGTCGACTCCAAATCATAAGAAAAAACAAAGGAAACCTAAAACTAAAGAACTATATACAAAGGCGGCGGGCAAGTCCAGCGGCTCACTCTGTGGTGTTCCGGGCCAGGGCATCATCGAACTCCTGTTCGATGTCCTGGAGGCGGTCCAGTTCCATGGCCCCGAGGGTCCGCAGGGACGACGCCGTGTCCTCCTCGAACCCCCTGCGGATTGCCTCGAGGCACTCGGCCCGCCTCAGGGCCCTCCGCATGGAGTTCTCCGCCCTGACCATTGTGAGCCGCGCCTCTTCCGCCCGCCGCCGCTCCGCACCTATGGCGTGGCCCAACCGCTGCCACACGGAAGACACTCTCTGTCCTGGGTCCTCCTGCCCTCCGGCCGATGCCTGCCCCTCCGATGTCGAAGGCCCCGAGCCTTCATGGCTCCCACCATCTTGCTGCTGCTGCTGCTCTGCCTCTGCCCGTGCACTGCCTCCTGCTGCCTGCACATCCTCCACCGGCTGGGGTGCAGTTGTTGATGTGGCCACCCCTGCTGGACGTCCGACTCCCGACTGTGGCAGGGATGCCTCCTCCACCAGCCTGGCCGCACTGTCAGAGGCAGCTCCACAGGGCACCCAGGTGACTGATGGGTGGGAAGATGGCACAGAGGACGACTGGCGCGTAGGGGGTCCAGTTGAGGAGGGGGTCGGAACAAGCCCCATCAGACGGAGGAATCCGGTCTGGGTGACCTGTCCCAGCAGGCTGACGTGGTCAACGAGCCATTCGAGATGACGTGCAGTCTCTCCATGAAAAGACTGCAGGTCACCTCGCATGGCCCGTTGACGCAACGCCACACCAGCCAGGACAGGCTCAACCCGGACCTGGATAGCCACGTCCGCAGGCAGAGGAAGGCCAGTTGACGTCAGCTCATCCCCTGCCTGAAAACGGGTCTGGACGTAGGCATCCCTGCTGGTGCAAGATGATGCAGGGACAGGATCGGGGACAGGATTGCACACAGGCACCTCCGCGGCCGCCTGTGCTGCCTCCTGTCCCTGGTCCTGGACTGCACCACTAGCACCAGTGGGATCCCCACCTCCAGACCCCGTCTCTGGTACTTGCACGGCCTCCTCCTCCACCAGACCCCCCACCAACCTGGATGACTCTGTGCCATCTTCCCCTGTTGGGCCCTGTGGGGTCCCAGCTGCCCCTTCTGCTGCCGAGGAGTCCAACTGCAACCTCCGCCTCTTGGACCTCCCCCCGGCAGCTGCGGCCTGGGACGCGGCACCGGACTCCTCACTCCCCGACGAGATGACAACACGGGAGGGGAGCCGGGCCTTGCGTCTCCGGCTGGCGGTCGGATCCCCGCCGCTGTGCTCCACAGCACCTTCTCCGCCCTCTTCATCAGTTGACGCTGCAGACAGGGAGAAACAAAACACAGGCATCAGGGCACTGTACAATGGACACATACACGCATGACAGTTGCACATGAGTGGCATTGGCAAACCTCAGACATGTCATCACAATCCCCAACACACATGTCATTGCAACTGGCACACATGAGCCATACCACAGCCATATCGCAACTGCCACCACCATCCCTACACATACAACAGCATCAGCAGCCAAAGGGGAGCCATACATCACATGCAACACAGGAAGTGCACCACACATGTACACACACCACCACACTTGCATGCATGTCTACACCTCTGCCAAGTTTCGCACTGTTCAGACGGGCATCCATGTCACATCTGCCAATCAGGCTTCCACATACCGCTGTCACATGCATCCATGTAGCATCACTGTTGCACCTTTGACAAATACACACACATGCACATGTACACAGTGCTCATACATGCAGCCGAAAACAACATACATGCCTGACATCACGGACATGTCTACTTACATACACATTCATCCAAACATGTGTGCATGCACATCTGCATTTGCCATGCAAGCCCACACACACAAGCACCATCCATGTCTCACACATTACAGCCCTCGCATGTGTCAGCCCCACGGCCCTGTACACCCCCACCCATACTCCACCCCATACAAACAGATGTGCAACCGGCACAATGGGGAATGATCACCACACGCCCTGCTCACAACCAGGATGCATGTACACTCACCGCTCGACTCCAGACGGCTCTGCTTCTCTAGGACCTGGACGTGGAGCGCTGGGGATATGCGTTCCAGGACCCCCATCTGTTCTTCCGACAAGTGGCCCCGGCGCCCCTTGGCATCCGCTGCCTTCAAGAGGCGCCGGGCCTTGTTCAGGGTCCTGGACCTGAAGTCCTCCCAGCGCTTCCTGACATGTTGTAAGTCCCGGACTGCCACCCCCTCCGCGTTGATGGCAGTCACGATGTCAGTCCAGATCCGAGTCCGTCCTTCCTTGTCGGCGCGGGAACTTCCAAAGAGGGCATCATACTGCCCCAGGACTTGCTCCACCAGGACACCAACTTCGGTGGCACTGAAGCTGGTGCCCCTCTGCCTCTCTGGCCGGGGGTTGTCAGTGGTCACAGATGGTGTTAGCCCCGACATGACAACCCCAGAGGCAGGAGTGGGTGGGCAACTGGGTCCTGGGGCTGGGCTGTGGAGCGATGGAATTCCAGTCGGGAGTCTTCTGTTCCAGCAGGGGTGGTCACAGCAACAGCACCCCTGGCTGATGTGCAGGCAGCAAATGGCAGTGCACGTGGGCAGCAGGCAGTCAGGCAGCAGCAGATAGCAGGTGGGAGAGTGCTCGGGGCTCTGGGGGGCAGTAATTCGGCCTTCTGGGCAGGAGCGTGGTCTCCCGTGTGCTCACGCGTGGCCAGCTTGGTACGGAGTGAATTGGCACGTGAAAATCCTGCACGTCAGCGTGAAAACCGAGGAAAGGCCCTTAGCGCGTAAGCGCGTCAGCACGCATACGCGATTCCATTGGACCAAAGGCCCTCAGCGCGTAAGCGCGTCTGTGACGTGACCCGCACGGGTGTTTCCCACACAGCACGTGATGACAGAGCACACGTGGAAAGACTGCACGTCAGAGTCTCATCGCGTGTAATTGGACAAAAGTGCGTGTACACGCGATTGGCCTATGTACGTGTATATGAGGTGTGCGCGGACACTTACACATGCAAGTACGTCAGCGCACCTGTATCCCGGTGTACGGCCATTTCCACCAATCACACGCAATGAGACTCTGACGTGCAGTCTTTCCACGTGTGCTGTCATCACGTGCTGTGTGGGAAACACCCGTGCGGGTCACGTCACAGACGCGCCTACGCGCTGAGGGCCTTTGGTCCAATGGAATCGCGTATGCGTGCTGACGCGCTTACGCGCTAAGGGCCTTTCCTCGGTTTTCACGCTGACGTGCAGGATTTTCACGTGCCAATTCACTCCGTACCAAGCTGGCCACGCGTGAGCACACGGGAGACCACGCTCCTGCCCAGAAGGCCGAATTACTGCCCCCCAGAGCCCCGAGCACGCTCCCACCTGCTATCTGCTGCTGCCTGACTGCCTGCTGCCCACGTGCACTGCCATTTGCTGCCTGCACATCAGCCAGGGGTGCTGTTGCTGTGACCACCCCTGCTGGAACAGAAGACTCCCGACTGGAATTCCATCGCTCCACAGCCCAGCCCCAGGACCCAGTTGCCCACCCACTCCTGCCTCTGGGGTTGTCATGTCGGGGCTAACACCATCTGTGACCACTGACAACCCCCGGCCAGAGAGGCAGAGGGGCACCAGCTTCAGTGCCACCGAAGTTGGTGTCCTGGTGGAGCAAGTCCTGGGGCAGTATGATGCCCTCTTTGGAAGTTCCCGCGCCGACAAGGAAGGACGGACTCGGATCTGGACTGACATCGTGACTGCCATCAACGCGGAGGGGGTGGCAGTCCGGGACTTACAACATGTCAGGAAGCGCTGGGAGGACTTCAGGTCCAGGACCCTGAACAAGGCCCGGCGCCTCTTGAAGGCAGCGGATGCCAAGGGGCGCCGGGGCCACTTGTCGGAAGAACAGATGGGGGTCCTGGAACGCATATCCCCAGCGCTCCACGTCCAGGTCCTAGAGAAGCAGAGCCGTCTGGAGTCGAGCGGTGAGTGTACATGCATCCTGGTTGTGAGCAGGGCGTGTGGTGATCATTCCCCATTGTGCCGGTTGCACATCTGTTTGTATGGGGTGGAGTATGGGTGGGGGTGGACAGGGCCGTGGGGCTGACACATGCGAGGGCTGTAATGTGTGAGACATGGATGGTGCTTGTGTGTGTGGGCTTGCATGGCAAATGCAGTTGTGCGTGCACACATGTTTGGATGAATGTGTATGTAAGTAGACATGTCCGTGATGTCAGGCATGTATGTTGTTTTCGGCTGCATGTATGAGCACTGTGTACATGTGCATGTGTGTGTATTTGTCAAAGGTGCAACAGTGATGCTACATGGATGCATGTGACAGCGGTATGTGGAAGCCTGATTGGCAGATGTGACATGGATGCCCGTCTGAACAGTGCGACACTTGGCAGAGGTGTAGACATGCATGCAAGTGTGGTGGTGTGTGTACATGTGTGGTGCACTTCCTGTGTTGCATGTGATGTATGGCTCCCCTTTGGCTGCTGATGCTGTTGTATGTGTAGGGATGGTGGTGGCAGTTGCGATATGGCTGTGGTATGGCTCATGTGTGCCAGTTGCAATGACATGTGTGTTGGGGATTGTGATGACATGTCTGAGGTTTGCCAATGCCACTCATGTGCAACTGTCGTGCGTGTATGTGTCCATTGTACAGTGCCCTGATGCCTGTGTTTTGTTTCTCCCTGTCTGCAGCGTCAACTGATGAAGAGGGCGGAGAAGGTGCTGTGGAGCACAGCGGCGGGGATCCGACCGCCAGCCGGAGACGCAAGGCCCGGCTCCCCTCCCGTGTTGTCATCTCGTCGGGGAGTGAGGAGTCCGGTGCCGCGTCCCAGGCCGCAGCTGCCGGGGGGAGGTCCAAGAGGCGGAGGTTGCAGTTGGACTCCTCGGCAGCAGAAGGGGCAGCTGGGACCCCACAGGGCCCAACAGGGGAAGATGGCACAGAGTCATCCAGGTTGGTGGGGGGTTTGGTGGAGGAGGGGGCCGCGCAAGCACCAGAGACAGGGTCTGGAGGTGGGGATCCCACTGGTGCTAGTGGTGCAGTGCAGGACCAGGGACAGGAGGCAGCACAGGCGGCCGCGGAGGTGCCTGTGTGCAATCCTGTCCCCGATCCTGTCCCTGCATCATCTTGCACCAGCAGGGATGCCTACGTCCAGACCCGTTTTCAGGCAGGGGATGAGCTGACGTCAACTGGCCTTCCTCTGCCTGCGGACGTGGCCATCCAGGACAGGGTTGAGCCTGTCCTGGCTGGTGTGGCGTTGCGTCAACGGGCCATGCGAGGTGACCTGCAGTCTTTTCATGGAGAGACTGCACGTCATCTCGAATGGCTCGTTGACCACGTCAGCCTGCTGGGACAGGTCACCCAGGCCGGATTCCGCTGTCTGATGGGGCTTGCTCCGACCCCCTCCTCAACTGGACCCCCTACGCGCCAGTCGTCCTCTGTGCCATCTTCCCACCCATCAGTCACCTGGGTGCCCTGTGGAGCTGCCTCTGACAGTGCGGCCAGGCTGGTGGAGGAGGCATCCCTGCCACAGTCGGGAGTCGGACGTCCAGCAGGGGTGGCCACATCAACAGGTGCACCCCAGCCGGCGGAGGATGTGCAGGCAGCAGGAGGCAGTGCACGGGCAGAGGCAGAGCAGCAGCAGCAGCAAGATGGTGGGAGCCATGAAGGCTCGGGGCCTTCGACATCGGAGGGGCAGGCATCGGCCGGAGGGCAGGAGGACCCAGGACAGAGAGTGTCTTCCGTGTGGCAGCGGTTGGGCCACGCCATAGGTGCGGAGCGGCGGCGGGCGGAAGAGGCGCGGCTCACAATGGTCAGGGCGGAGAACTCCATGCGGAGGGCCCTGAGGCGGGCCGAGTGCCTCGAGGCAATCCGCAGGGGGTTGGAGGAGGACACGGCGTCGTCCCTGCGGACCCTCGGGGCCATGGAACTGGACCGCCTCCGGGACATCGAACAGGAGTTCGATGATGCCCTGGCCCGGAACACCACAGAGTGAGCCGCTGGACTTGCCCGCCGCCTTTGTATATAGTTCTTTAGTTTTAGGTTTCCTTTCGTTCTTATTATTATTTGGAGTCGACGGACACTGCTCCACTTTTTGTATATAGTTGATATTTAGGTAGGTTTTTTAGGAGGTTTCCTTAGTTCAGTTGTGATGATGGACCCTTGTTATTTTTGTACATAGTTCTTTGTTGCATGGAGAGTTTTTACATTTCACTTTGGACATAATTTTTTTGATTTGATTTTCTAGTTTTGTGTTTTTATGCGGACATGCAGCTTATTTTTTCACATTTACATTGTAGTTAGTTTTCTTTCTTTGGCATTTGTATTTTTTTCAATACATTTTTTTTCCATTGTTCACTGTGTGGTTTCATCTCATTGGTTTCATGCATGTCATGTTGTGTGTTTTCCCATTCAATTTGAAAATATGTGTGTGACGGACATGGGTTCATTTGCTTCATGTACATTGGGGGTGTAACATGTGATTTCCATTTCCATGTGGGTGAATGGGTTACTTGGTAGGTCTTTTTGGCTGTGGAGGCTGACCATTACGCACATGATTGGGGATTGTGAGGACCTGGTGGGGGCTGCACATGGTGGCAGGCGGGTGGGGGTGCAGGGGGACATGAGTGGGGGCCTGGTGGAGGTTGAGCCTGCACTGCTGGGGGTGGGGGTGGTGGGAGACATGAGTGGGGGCCTGGTGGAGGGTGACCCTGCACTGCTGGGGGGTGGGGGTGATGGGAGACATGAGTGGGGGCCTGGTGGAGGGTGACCCTGGTGGCTGGGGGGTGGGGGTGGTGGTAGACATGAGTGGGGGCCTGGTGGAGGGTGACCCTGCACTGCTGGGGTGTGGGGGTGGTGGGAGACATGAGTTGGACATGGGTGGGGGACTGCTGGCAGGTGCCCCACAGTGCTGGGGGGTGGGGGTGGTGGGAGACATGAGTTGGACATGGGTGGGGGCCTACTGGCAGGTGCCCCACAGTGCTGGGGGGTGGGGGTGGTGGGAGACATGAGTGGGGCCCTGGTGGAGGGTGACCCTGGTGGCTGGGGGGTGGGGGTGGTGGGAGACATGAGTTGGACATGGGTGGGGGCCTGCTGGCAGGTGCCCCACAGTGCTGGGGGGTGGGGGTGGTGGGAGACATGAGTTGGACATGGGTGGGGGCCTACTGGCAGGTGCCCCACAGTGCTGGGGTGTGGGGGTGGTGGGAGACATGAGTTGGACATGGGTGGGGGCCTGCTGGCAGGTGCCCCACAGTGCTGGGGGGTGGGGGTGGTGGGAGACATGAGTTGGACATGGGTGGGGGCCTACTGGCAGGTGCCCCACAGTGCTGTGGTGTGGGGGTGGTGGGAGACATGAGTTGGACATGGGTGGGGGCCTGCTGGCAGGTGCCCCACAGTGCTGGGGGGTGGGGGTGGTGGAAGACATGAGTTGGACATGGGTGGGGGACTGCTGGCAGGTGCCCCACAGTGCTGGGGGGTGGGGGTGGTGGGAGACATGAGTTGGACATGGGTGGGGGCCTGCTGGCAGGTGCCCCACAGTGCTGGGGGGTGGGGGTGGTGGGAGACATGAGTGGGGCCCTGGTGGAGGGTGACCCTGGTGGCTGGGGGGTGGGGGTGGTGGGAGACATGAGTTGGACATGGGTGGGGGCCTGCTGGCAGGTGCCCCACAGTGCTGGGGGGTGGGGGTGGTGGGAGACATGAGTTGGACATGGGTGGGGGACTGCTGGCAGGTGCCCCACAGTGCTGGGGGGTGGGGGTGGTGGGAGACATGAGTTGGACATGGGTGGGGGCCTGCTGGCAGGTGCCCCACAGTGCTGGGGGGTGGGGGTGGTGGGAGACATGAGTGGGGCCCTGGTGGAGGGTGACCCTGGTGGCTGGGGGGTGGGGGTGGTGGGAGACATGAGTTGGACATGGGTGGGGGCCTGCTGGCAGGTGCCCCACAGTGCTGGGGGGTGGGGGTGGTGGGAGACATGAGTTGGACATGGGTGGGGGCCTACTGGCAGGTGCCCCACAGTGCTGGGGTGTGGGGGTGGTGGGAGACATGAGTTGGACATGGGTGGGGGCCTGCTGGCAGGTGCCCCACAGTGCTGGGGGGTGGGGGTGGTGGGAGACATGAGTTGGACATGGGTGGGGGCCTACTGGCAGGTGCCCCACAGTGCTGGGGGGTGGGGGTGGTGGGAGACATGAGTGGGGCCCTGGTGGAGGGTGACCCTGGTGGCTGGGGGGTGGGGGTGGTGGTAGACATGAGTGGGGGCCTGGTGGAGGGTGACCCTGCACTGCTGGGGTGTGGGGGTGGTGGGAGACATGAGTTGGACATGGGTGGGGGACTGCTGGCAGGTGCCCCACAGTGCTGGGGGGTGGGGGTGGTGGGAGACATGAGTTGGACATGGGTGGGGGCCTGCTGGCAGGTGCCCCACAGTGCTGGGGGGTGGGGGTGGTGGTAGACATGAGTGGGGCCCTGGTGGAGGGTGACCCTGGTGGCTGGGGGGTGGGGGTGGTGGGAGACATGAGTTGGACATGGGTGGGGGCCTGCTGGCAGGTGCCCCACAGTGCTGGGGGGTGGGGGTGGTGGGAGACATGAGTTGGACATGGGTGGGGGCCTACTGGCAGGTGCCCCACAGTGCTGGGGGGTGGGGGTGGTGGGAGACATGAGTTGGACATGGGTGGGGGCCTGCTGGCAGGTGCCCCACAGTGCTGGGGGGTGGGGGTGGTGGGAGACATGAGTGGGGCCCTGGTGGGGGGTGACCCTTGTGGCTGGGGGGTGGAGGCGGGGGGTGACATGAGTGGGGGCCTGGTGGAGGGTGACCCTGGTGGCTGGGGGGTGGGGGTGGTGAGAGACATGAGTTGGACATGGGTGGGGGCCTACTGGCAGGTGCCCCACAGTGCTGGGGTGTGGGGGTGGTGGGAGACATGAGTTGGACATGGGTGGGGGCCTTCTGGCAGGTGCCCCACAGTGCTGGGGGGTGGGGGTGGTGGGAGACATGAGTGGGGCCCTGGTGGAGGGTGACCCTGGTGGCTGGGGGGTGGGGGTGGTGGGAGACATGAGTTGGACATGGGTGGGGGCCTATTGGCAGGTGCTCCACAGTGCTGGGGGGTGGGGGTGGTGGGGGACATGAGTTGGACATGGGTGGGGGACTGCTGGCATGTGCCCCACAGTGCTGGGGGGTGGGGGTGCAAGGGGACATGTGTTGGTGTTCATTAGTTCAAGGAGACATGTGCCTTTGCTGGGGGGCATGCCCATGTTGGGTGGGCTGCCTGCGGGACATGACCAGGGATGCAGGGTAGTCCCCTGTGGTGTGGGCTGCCTGCAGGGGCCGTGGAGGGTGTACAGAGTACACCTGGGAGGACCCACACTGTCAAATCACATGTGGGACTCCCCGGCACCCCTGAAATACACGTACCGTGCAGAAATCGCGTGTAAAACTTCCCGCGCACCCCTGAAATACACGCGCCCAGGCTATTCGCGTGTAAAACTTCCCGCGCACCCCTGAAATACACGCGCCCAGGCTATTCGCGTGTGGAACTTCCCGCGCACCCCTGTAATACACGGGCCCAGGCTATTCGCGTGTGGAACTCCCCGCGCACCCCTGAAATACACGCGCCCAGGCTATTCGCGTGTGGAACTTCCCGCGCACCCCTGAAATACACGCGCCCAGGCTATTCGCGTGTGGAACTTCCCGCGCACCCCTGAAATACACGCGCCCAGGCTATTCGCGTGTGGAACTTCCCGCGCACCCCTGAAATTCACGCGCCCAGGCTATTCGCGTGTGGAACTTCCCGCGAACCCCTGAAATACACGCGCCCAGGCTATTCGCGTGTGGAACTTCCCGCGCACCCCTGAAATACACGCGCCCAGGCTATTCGCGTGTGGAACTTCCCGCGCACCCCTCAAATTCACGCGCCCAGGCTATTCGCGTGTGGAACTTCCCGCGAACCCCTGAAATACACGCGCCCAGGCTATTCGCGTGTGGAACTTCCCGCGCACCCCTGAAATACACGCGCCCAGGCTATTCGCGTGTGGAACTTCCCGCGAACCCCTGAAATACACGCGCCCAGGCTATTCGCGTGAGGAACTTCACGCGAACCCCTGTAATACACGTAGCCCGCTCCCCCAGGCCCGATCGCGTGTGGAACTTCACGCGAACCCCTGAAATACACGTAGCCCGCGCCCCCAGGCCCGATCGCGTGAGGAACTTCACGCGAACCCCTGTAATACACGTAGCCCGCTCCCCCAGGCCCGATCGCGTGAGGAACTTCACGCGAACCCCTGTAATACACGTAGCCCGCTCCCCCAGGCCCGATCGCGTGAGGAACTTCACGCGAACCCCTGTAATACACGTAGCCCGCTCCCCCAGGCCCGATCGCGTGAATAACTTCACGCGAACCCCTGTGATGTACGTACCCTGCAAATCACGTGTGACACTTCCCGCGCACCCCGGTATACATGCACACGTATTTTTTGTCAGCGGGTGTCCGTGTTTGTGGGTACCCCTTTGCACGTCATTTTTCCTGGAGGGCCACAGTATGGGACATTCATCATGGCAGTATATAGGTGCTATTTGTTGGCGCACCTTTTGGCGCACATTTCTTACAGCCGCAGAGACGCTACCGCCTCCTTTCTTGTGGCGGTCGTGTTTGTGCCTGTGCGCTGGTTTGAGCGTGCGCTTTTTTCCCCTATTCTATTCCATGAATACGTGTTGTAGGCGAGCGTGTGGGCGTTCCGCGCACTTGTGCCCTGTACTTCCCCCGTGACGCCCACGTTTTGGCAAGTTGTTCCCCATTCCGAGTGTTACGCCCGTGTTCCGCCTACTTTTATTGCGTGCGCCGCGCTATGTGCGAATTTCGCTGTGGCCTGTGCGATTTTCGCTGTGACCTGGCGCACGCTGTTAGATGGCCTGTGCGCCAACGTGCGCCGCGCACTTTTTTATCGCACATCCGCTGGTTTTCTCGCGCACGGCCTTCCATGAATCGACGTGCGCTGCTTTTCGAGCGATTTTCGCACTTGCACTGCGATTTTCGCTATTCCACTGCGATTCGCACGTTTTTGCCCACTTGCGCCGCGTTAATTATTCCATGAATCGGCCTCTTAAATACCCTGCTGCTCTTTCGAGATCTAATAACCCAATATCAGCTGGGCACACTGCCTCGAGGGAAGAGGCGGACGTTACTCATTGTGGGCTATTGGGTCCGAGAAAGGAACTACCTATTGCACCTTGGAGGGAATTTTCAAGAAATAACGACTACTTTAAAGCAAAATCAACCATTTTCTTACCAAAGTCGAACGGTGAATCTCAAGCCACAGTGCTTGAGCTGAATCACTTACCTACTAATGGCGACCTGTTAGATAAGGAAAGAGGGGAGAAATTTCGGTCAGGTATAGGTATGGCACATACTATATCTGACAATGGCCCTCATTAGGACCCTGGCGGAGTGGGTTTCCGCCAGCGCTAATCGCGGCGGACCCGTCCGCCGTACTACGAGTTCCCTTAGCGCCATGGAGGTTTTCTCCGCCTGGTTTTACCGGGCGGAGAAAACCATGGCGCTAAGGGACCTCGTTGTTAATTACGCCGCCGTACTTTACGGCGGCGTAATTAACTCCTTCCCCACTCCCATTATACCCTATGGGGCAAGAATGGGAATGGGGAAGGGTAAAATGGGGATTGGGGATTTACCGCTCCGCCAAGGTCGGCATGGGGTGGTAAATCCGCCAACCCCCATGGCGCTATCGGCGGCTTTCCGCCATGCTCCGCGGTGCATTTAGCACCGCGGATTCCGCCAGGGTCGTAATGAGGGCCAATGTCTATCCCTACCCTGAGAGAGGTGGGCTGTCAGACAGGGGAATGGATGAAGACTCAATCAGACAGTTTATAGACAGAGCTTAACTTCTGATGGAGGAAGGGGTCAACATGCAGCTCATGGATATGATGTTGTTGCTCATGGCACAACTGAAAACAAAACTAAGGATTCGAACAATGATAATGTGGCTAAATCCAGGGACTTTGGTGGAATTGGTAACAAGAATTTAGAGAATTTGAATATCCCTGAGACAAATGTCTTAGAGCTCCGGTGTTGCCAGAAGATCCCAGTCTCACCTTGTACTATTTATTCGAGGAGGTGGGGCCTTATTCCCTAAATAGATCTTATGTACTTAGCGTATTCTCTGACATACCTGAATTAAGTCTAATTTCTTCTGCCGACATCAAACTGATTGACTTCCTTCAATTTATAAGTATAACCTCAATTCTAAGGTGTCCGATTGGCACAGAATTAAGTTCTTTCCTGATTTTTACTTTTCAGGTCAGCCTCCCTGTGAGCTGTATAGACCTGATGATAATAAAGGTCTACTGGAATGCACTTAATTTACCCAATAGCTAGTTGGAAACTGTGCTTGATAGTCTGAGTATGTTAATGTTACGCTCACCTGGTATCCACAGGGGCGCCAGCCAGCAGGGTTACTCGCTGGTATGCTTCTCAGCTTCGTCCTGATGTGGTCTGCGGGGAAGGTTCTGCCTGAAAATACAGGAGGACTGTGTTCAAGACTGACTGACTGGGCTAAGTATCCTCCCTCCACCCCCTTATGATTTCAGTCCCTCTGGTGCCCTCTCCTCACCTTGTGAAAGAATTAGGCGTGCTCTCCATCCTGCCTTCTTTGCAGGAGCACGTTGTCTTTCATGGGCGAGTGCGGTCCAGTTACTTCACTGACGCCGGCCCGTTTGATATTGTTCAGATAGGTCTTATTGCTGTTCTTTAGTTTTGTTGCTATCCTGCATGCCTTTCTTTGTTTAAAATGTCTCTTTTTTCTCCCTTAGGTATGCAGAGCTTCAGCGCGGCCAACTGGCTTGGTTGAGCCCCGCTGGTAAATGATGCCGCATTAAGAGCGCTATGATGCGGTAAGTACACGCTATGTGCAGCGCTACAAAGTCTTGCCTTTGCTAACCTGTGTTTTCCTTCCTTGTATGTCGCAGTGTTCTTCAGCGCGAGTGGAATGTCCGGAGTGGTGCCCAGAAGCCTTTTCAGCAGTTCGTAATTTGTAAATGTCTATACTGCTTTCTTTAATGTTGCCTCCATCTTCCTCTTTCAGGTCGTTCTGTCCGGGAGGCGTACAGATTCGAGGAAGCTGTTCTCAGTAGCTGCAAGTGTTCAAAGATGAAGACTGCAGGTAAGATGCTGCTGCTAATGATGTTCCTTTTGTCTCCTTGCAGGTTCTGCTTTTCCGAGGTTCGAGGGAATAGCTGGACACGGTGAGCGTCACGTTGCAAGCTGCAAAGTAACGCGAAGCGTGTTGTCTTGCTTGGGTGTGGTTTAAATAGCCCCAACAAAATAGTCCAGGTAAAGTAGTCCCTAGGCAACCACACCCAAAACACTAGACCGAATAGCTTGGTTCTTAGGAACCAAGCTATGTGGATGCCTCCATGTTGGCTGACAATACAATAAAGTAGTTCCCAAGCACATTGTTTTTCATGGTGTATGAGCCTGGCGCCATAGGTGCCAGGACTGGCCCCATGAGGGCTTTTGAAGAGGATGCCAGGCTCTAGAGGCCCGAGTCCTGACTCCACCTGGCCAATGGGTTTCCCAGAGGGGGTTTTGGGCAAGGGTCGTGACAGTTAATTGATTGACTTTATGAACAGCATGGAGGGTTTATCATAGTGGCAGGTGACTTCAATGCTAACTGTAATCAGGATCCATCTAGTATTGAAGGCTCGTTGTCCTCCTTAGGCTAAGCGAGTTCACAAAAAGGGAGTACATTGTTTAGGGGAGCGCTATGGCAGACACTGGCCAGTAGCTGGTGTCTGGAGCTCGTCCCAAATAATAGCCCACCTGGCATTCAAGAGGTGCCTCACCAATAATAGATTATATCTTTATTTTCCACCAACTTGTTGATAGATCGGGAGAACGTGAGCTACGTCGATCGCCAAGTAGTGCTCACTCCATGCTTATTTTGAACTTCAAATGGGCAATTGGCACTCAACCTCAAACGGTTTACTTTGAGGTAACTGAAATTAATGTTAGAGGGAATAGAGTTAAGTGGACTCCTCAAAGGACCAGGAAACTTATTGGAACAATCCTACATGATTTTAATTCAATTACTCTAGAAAAAAAGAAATCAATTATGCGGTGGCTAACTTTCCTGGTTATCTGGGGCACAAGATGAATAAACTGACAAATTTGGATATGTCTGCATTAATATCCCAGCGAAAATATAAACACTCACCTGACTCGCTGGTCATGGAACAAAAAGCGCACTTACGGAAAGAAATAAGAACAATACTTAAACGGGGAGGTGAAACTTTGTTATTAAAATCTCAGATCAAACATATAAAACAGCAGTATAAAAATTGGATGATCTATCACGGATCCGTGCTTCACGAGAGAGATAGTGAACACACATTAGCCTCACTGAGAGGTCATAATTCTCACAATTTCTGGGTTATCGTAAATAGCACAAAAGTCACCCAAATACCGTTGGTAACAAATCCGATTCCTGAATATGTTTGGATTGAACACTTTGAAAATGTGTATAAAACACCAGTGATAAGTCAGTGTCCACTCCTGCTCACTATGTATGAATGGTTCGTAGATATATCGGGCAGGAGATAGCTCAAGACATATTAATAACTGTAAAGTTTCAAAAACACCGGGACCTAATAATCTTTTGTACGCTATATTGGAAGAGAATATCCCTATGTGGTCAAGAATATTGAATATACTCTTTACCGATGACATCAGGTAAAAGATAACACCTCCATCCTGGAACATATTATACGTTCTTCCTATTTTTGAAAAAGGAAGTCAAATTTGTTTGCCCCATGAATTACAAGCCTATTGCCTTGATGGACGCAGACTCTAAGATATTTGCGTCAATAGTTCTGGATCATATACATTTATGGATAGATGAGAACAACATTCTGGATCAAAGACAGATAGGTTTCAGAAAATATGTGTGTACCGACTGTGGTAAGTTTCTTTTAACATGCATACAGTGGAAAGCCTGGTCGAACGACATCCCATCTGTATTTGTTGCCTTGATGGATCTGTTGATGGCATTCGACATGGTTAATAGAACAATTCTGTGGCAAAGGTTGTCAATACTGGGTATAGAGAAAGGTTTATTAGATTTAATCATTCACTTATACTGCAAAACCAAGATGAGGGTGAGGCTAAATACACAAGGTCTAATGTCTAAAGACAAAGTAACCCACAATGGTCTTACACAGGGTGCATATTAGCGCCAACGGAATTCAACTTGTATGTCTCCGGCGCTGGTAAAGCGTTACAACATTGCGGTTTTAATAACACCAAAATAAGGCACAATGAGACTTTAATGGATAGCTTACGCAGGTGATTTTCTCTTGTTGGATTGTACTAGAATTGGCCTGCAACGTTTAATAAAAGCATTTGGAACTTTTGTTGCTGAACTCAAACTGAAAATCAATCCATCAACGACTATTATCCTTCTTCTTGGTAAGGGTAGTAAAAGTGACTGTAAATATATGTGAAGATGTGAAGACAAAACCATAAAAATCCAGAATGTACTTCACTACGTTGGATACACTTTTTCCAGTACATATTCTAAAATCTTTTTCAGAAACTGTTTAAAGGTGAAGGCTATTGAAGCATCAAGGCAGTTACACTTAATTGAACGTAAATATGGGAAATACTCATTGTTACCATGTAGAGCATTCTACCTCCTTAAGGTGGTGCCTCACCTGTCATATGGTCTGGAAATGTGTCCCCTTGAGTTAACACACTGGCCCACATTACAAGTCAGGCGGTGGACCATGGTGCTATTAGCACCATGGTCCATGCCGGATTCCGCCATGGTGGATGGCGGAATTACCGCCCCATTCCAAGGTGAGTGGGGCGGTAATTCCCCATTCACCATTTGCCCTTCCCCATTCCCATTTTTGCCCCATAGGGCATAATGGGGATGGGGAAGGCGCTAATTACGGCACTGTAAATTACGGTGCCGTAATTAGCACCAAGGTCGCTTAGCGCCTTGGACTTTAACGCCTGCAAAAAGCAGACTTAAATCCAGCTTTAACCCCAGAGACAACCAACTACCCTCCTCCATCCTTACCTTTGAAAAGTGCATCACATCAGAAATCAAGAAACTCCAAAAAACACAACAACATCAGAGAAAAAATCTCACGAATGGAGAACGTCAAGCCCTCAAAGTACTTGCCAATAACGACAACTTGGTAATCAAGGCAGCAGACAAAGGAGGGGGGATAGTGATTCAGAACGTGGCACAATACAACAACATGGTGATGGCACTGCTGAACGATGAAAACAACTACAAGAGATTGCAGAGAGACCCAACCAGCACCATAAAAGCCAAGATACAAGAAATAACCAAATTCGCATCAGAAAGAGACTGGATCTCGGAGAAAGAAGAGGCCTTCCTCAATACAACTGAGGGAAGAACCCCCGCATTCTATGCGCTTCCCAAGATACATAAAAACAGCGCCATGCCACCAGGAAGACCGATAGTGTCCGGTTGTGGCTCCACTCTGGAGCCCATTTGCCAATTCATAGACTACTTTCTTAAACCACTCTGCCAGAAAACCGCCTCCTACCTTAGAGATACCATGATGACTATCACCGTTTTTGAAAATCAATCCTTTGATAACATCAGGAACCAATTAGTCACAATGGACATCAAAAGTCTCTACACAAGCATTCCACAAAACCAAACGATTGAATGCATTAGACGTCATCTAACTCTACATATGACTCAAAGGAGAATACCCATAAACTTCATTGTAGAACTACTAGAATTGGCACTCACCAACAATTTCTTCAGCTTTAATGAGTCATTTTACTTACAAGTCTGCGGTACTGCCATGGGCGCAGCATTCTCCCCGAGCATGGCAATAATTTATATGGCCGAATACGAACAAAGTTTTGTCCTTAACGACCACAACCCCTTCAAGGAAAGCATCCACTCATGGCGAAGATACATTGATGACATTATATTTATTTGGAAAGGAGAAAACAGCGAACTACAGAATTTCTTCACCTGGATTAATGGAAGGTCACAAGACATACAATTCACGATGGAACATGACAACACGAGCATTCATTTTCTTGATCTCAAAATTAGTGCTGAAAACAACCAAGTGAAAAGCGCCATTTTCAAAAAAGAAACAGACAGAAATACCATCCTTCATTACAACAGCCATCACCCCAAAAACTTACGAAATAATCTGCCTTACGGACAATTCTTGAGAATACGAAGGAATTGCACCAATACGGAAGAATTCAAGTTCCACGCGAACCTTCTGCAACAGAAACTGGCCGACAGAGGTTACCCCAAGAAATTACTCAAAAATACCATGAAGAGGGCCCTCTACACACCAAGAGAAATGCTGTTAACTCCCAAAATACATGACCAAGGGACAGAGAATACATTGGCCTGCATTTCGACGTTTGGAGCCAATACCACGCAATTCAGACACTTGATTAAAAAATACTGGCCCATCGTCCGTCTCAGTCTACCGGAGGAACCATTGCCTAGGATGGCACTGAAAAGGAATAAGAACCTAAAAGATTTATTGACTCATGCCAGATCCCGACAAAAACCCACAAGATCCACACTTTGGAACATGTGGGAAATTAGAGGGCACCACCCATGTGGTACATGCCAAGCATGCAACCAGACGAATAAAATGAAATCCTTCCAAATAGGAGATAAAGAATGGGAACTCCGGCAAGTTACCAACTGTAAAACCACCAACGTAATCTACCTCATTGAATGCACCTGCAAACTGAGATATTTAGGCCAAACGGCCAGACCGGTTCATAAAAGAATCAGCGAGCACAAATCAAGGATCAGGTGTAAAATACACACTGCACCTCTGGTACCTCACTTCATGGAACTACAACACCCCCATGACTCATTCAAATGGTGGGTAATTGACCGTGTATTAGGTACCACCAACATTACGAACTCGCTGAACTACAAAGAATCCTGGTGGATATTTAAACTCAACACCTTGGCCGCAGGCCTGAACGAGGCGGCCCCTATGGACTTTCAAACCTGAGGAGGTCCTGCCTCACCCCCGGCCTCTTTTGTAGATCAATACACAGGCACAAGCCACCTGCCACCTCTGGCAGGCCCTGTTCATTACTTTCCAACCAGATACTCTGCACCTTGCAGCATGACACAATTCCACGTGCTCCAAACTTAGCATACAGACTTAGCTCTACAAGCCCGGCCCCCCACACTCCCCTCCATATAGGGCCCCAGCCCTAACTTTTACAAATACAGGCCTTCCCTTTCATCTGCGTACAGTTAATCCTCACCAGGATAATCCCAGCCTGGACAGGCATCCACACGAGGCCGCAGCACACCAGGACTTGATCCCAGTTGCTAAGGACACATGGTTGCCAAGGATGCTGCCCTTCCGCAATCATCCACGCATACGAGAGCAAGCAACCACTCACAAGAGTGTCGCTGCACATGCGCACTGAGCTTTAGCCATACATGCCCGCCAGGTCGCCTCGGACGCCAACTCTAAGCGACCGCACACTAACAAATGAAACCTTCACAGCATCTGCGCATGGGCGCACCACCAGATACTTCACCAGCGCACAGGCGCACATATAGGAGCTTCAACGGTTCCGTTTTGCAGCACATCGCGGACCTTTGATTGCTACACGGAGACGGCGGACGCAGCCATGCCATACTCAAGCCTTTCTTTATTCAGGTGAGATCCCCTCAGGACAGGCACTATGACCACCCTTTGCCTTCCCAACTAACATCAGTTGCTTACCATGAGCGAGTACATATCCCTGATTGCCGCCTCCCTCCCGCTTGTCACCCCTTGTACTACAGGGTTTGATCCAGACACTGGAACCTGGCAACCAGATACGAACATGGATGCCTCCCACATTAATGCAGTGACCACTCCTGCAAGACACTAACTGCACCATGCACCCCCATCGACCACTGGAAGCACAAGAGTTTCCACACAGCTTCCGGGGACAGGTCAGTGGCTAGACTGGAAGGGCTAACAGCCCTTCACTAATTGTTTTTAACAGCACTCTACCCAGTGCATCCACTTTTTAACCTTCCCCCTACACTATGTGATCCCCTAGGAAAACACTTGGTACCCCACTATAAGTGGACCTTTTTCTTCTGTTTCCTCAGGGAGACCTTCATAATTAAGGTCCCAGAAGAAGATTGAGAATAAATACCAATCGAAACGTCAGTGTTCCCCGTGGTCCCCCTTTGCAAGACCACTTTCGAGGAACACACAGAACTATCTTTATTCTTTAAACAGACGTCGGACCAGTCTCTCTCGGTCTTGGACCAGCCGTGGCTGGCCACTATCATTAAAACTATTTCTACATAGAAATGACAACAACCCATCCAGGCTACTGTATGCAAAAGAATTGAATTGCAAAATATAATACTGGACAGCATTGTAACTAAAAGGTTATGTTTCAATATGAAGTAATATGACATATACCTCTATTCCATGCTTTTGCTAAACATAAGGAGTTTCTGCATATTAGTTACGCAGACTTGTGATAAGTTGTCTCAGAAAACTGTTAAAACTCCTCTTATTGCTATAACACAGTTCCTTACCAGTTTTTGATTGAAATTATGTGACGTTAAAACTCTGGTGCTTGACTGTGCTTTCCATGCTTTACTCTTTTTCTATATATTTGATTTTAATTGAATGTTTGTTTTTACAAAAAGTTACAAGAAAAAGCCATTTAAGAAATAAAATAAGCTACCTTCAAAAAACCAGATATTGTTAATGGTTGTTTTCTCATCCCATGCTCGGGATCCCTGCACCTCTGCATGGGGTTTCTAGGAAGGTTGAATCATCTGCTGCCTCAAATTGTGCGCAGCACACAGAACTCAGGGAGGACAGGGCCACCCAATGTGTACATACTTTGTTCATTTAGCCCACTATATCCTGTCCGTCTCTAAGGGCTACCCCTCCAGTTATAAATCAATGCCTCCCTGTAGCATGCCAGTCCCAGAGAGGACTACAATCTAGCCCAGTATAGCAATGGAATCAACATGATGTAGTCCTCAACTGGTTGAAGCTCCCATTCCATGCGCAAACGTGTGCCAGGAGTGCTCCTGGGTAGCAATTATTTTCAACTTTGCTGATAGACTGGATACTAGAACAGCCCCATACCTTGGCTCTGTACGAGGCCGAGGCAAGTGCCTGGGACTGGTACAGTTGGACAGCTGGGGTAATTGATCCTTTAGAGTGGCTACGATAGAATTGCCTTATGCCCCCGTTGTACTTCTCAAGGGTCGCAGTCTCCTTTGCTACTTGATTGGTCCACAACCAATTTTCAGAGAACTTGATCCCTATATGATCATACCTGGTGACTTGCTCGATCTCAATCCCCTCAACGCCTGCATCTAGCTTAACCTGCCCGGCGAGTCTATGTCCGAAGACAATTGTTTTAGTCGTCTCAGTTCAAGACTCAGTTCCTCACTTTCTCAGAAACGTTGCCAGGGTTAATTTGAACCCCACCGGAGATGTCGCCAGCAGGTCCACGTTGTCTGCAAAGAAAAGGCCAGAATATGTAGATTTGCTCATTTTTAAGGGGATCCAGGCTACACACCACCAGCTCATCAATCACCTCATTCATGTATAAACTAAAGCGGAAGGGCGGCAGTACGCACCCCCGCCTGACTCCTCTCTGGACATCAATGGGCCCGGTCAGCTCGCCTCCTAGGCCCCATCCAACAGACACTTTCTTAGACCGATACAAGGACTGGATTGATGTCAATATATTTCGAGGGATATTCTTCTTGGCCAGCACTCACCACAGCAATTCCCTTGGGACACAGTCGAAAGCAGTTTTAAGATGTAAAAAGACCGCATAAACCCTTGCCCTTCTTAAGACTGTGTATTTCTTAAGGATTAGTTCCAAATGAAAGTTCTGGTCTATTGAGTTTGTCCTTTTTTGAAACCCAGCCTGTAAGTGTTCCTTAGAACAGGGTATTTGACCCATGTTCGTTCTCAGTAGAGGGGCTCCCACACTCCTTTGTAGTTACCTAAGAGAACGTAGCCTCGCTTTCTGCGCAGGCTGGTCTTCCTTTACACATACTAAAAGATCCTTTTTTTGCCATTCTGCACTCTTCGTCGAACCAACTGGCTTGTTTAAGCACCCTCTTTTTAACAGTTCTAGCAGGCGTGGTGAAGACAGGTTGCAAACCTCGTATCGTGGCCTCATAGTGACACAATATCCATTGATTACAAACGGGGGCACCAGAGATGGCATCAATATCGTCCATTATAAGGCCATAGATTTCGGGCTTTCGATTGTTCCTCTCAACAGCCATCCATTTCACTTTTCACCTAACATGGCCCACTACGCTAATCTCCACCGCACATTGCAGGACCTGAATTGGCGTCACATCCCCAACCTTGCACTGCAATGTACATGTGAGAGACTTGTGATCACTCTCGTTTCACTGAAGAACCGCAAAGTTGTCAACCAAAAGCCATTCTAATAATAGGAGCTAATATTAATAGTTCCTGCAAGTGGTAGGAATCGGGCACAAAGCAGTAAATCGAAAACTGCTCTTTTTGCATGTGAACATGGAAGACTAGTTTCTCTTCACACTACCTTGTATGCATTGAAAAGCCTGCTTTTAAGCACAGTCACATAAGTTTGTCACCTCAAATGGCACTTGCTTTATTGACTCAGATGGAGGTGACCCTGTCTAATTTCAAACCTTTGACCTGCACCGTCAACACATTTTTCAGTGGGCACCCACTGGGCTGTACTTTGGTTAGTCCTACAGAGAAGTCGTGACTTATGCCGACTCATTTATGCAGTCAGCAACTACGCATTACAGGAGCATAAAACTACAGACAGAATCTCAGAATTGACAAAACATTCTATTTAGAAGATTGCAGAAAACACAGTTTGTGCTGAAATGTCTTTGGTGGCTCCTGCGCCTTGGTAGCCCTACCTGCCTCCTAAGCTTTTGGTATCTGTCCATCTACTCCATTCTCTCAACATCTAACCAGCCAGGCAGTTCCATCTGGGTACCAGGAAGAATATGGGGGGATTCCCAGGGAGGAATTTTTATAAATTAAACTGCCCCGTATGAATGCAAGTTGGACCAGAAACATGTTTAGCAGAACTAACTGAATTAAAATGACTACTTAAGTGTTCATAACTGGATTTGCGTCCGTGATGGTCATTAACGGTAAAGTATGGATGCTATTCGCAGCCCGACCCTGGGAAAGATGGTGCCTTTCATGCTCGGGCAGGGTGCGTGTGTGTGTCCTTTCATGAATGGAAAGCTTTCCCCAGTCCAAGACAGCCACCATAGATGTGTCAGGGATACAAGGAACACGTCCCTTCTTAGGACTGTCTGTGGTGGCTGATGTTAGATCCCTCCCTGCCGGTGCAGCCGGCGGAGGGAGATAAGATCAAGGCCTGCGTCAGGCCTGGCAGAGGAGCGGAATACTGGACACGACCCGCTTGCTCTGGCTCGTGCCCGTAACTGACTGCCTTGCGGCAGGGCGGGCCCTTTATTCTTCGTGTGGCTCACGTCACTCACCGCGCATGCGGGACGTGAAGCATATGTAACATTCCTCCTTTTTCCCAACCAAACAAAAATGCCACACAAACACATAACCAACATCGAACAACATCACTAACTTTGCTGTGCAATCTAGTCCAGAACAGTTTTGAACTCTCCACCTTGTCTTTTAGCCTCTCCGGAGCCTTCGGGGCTGCCCTCAGGTCATACCGGCGGGGCCTTGACCAGGGAGCTGTTTCCGTACCAGGTCCCCCTTCATCTTCTGGATCCTCCTCACCAGATCCTTCTGGTTGCTCCTGGGGTTCTCAACTCAGGGTCGCTTCTCTCTCGTTCCAGTGGCTCACATAGTCCGGTGGCAGCTCTGCCTCCACCTGGTACTGTTTGTTTCCATCAGTTCACATTTGTCGGGGCACCTTCTTGAACCACAAAGCATTCCTTGTGATCGACTGGTGCCCTCATGCTGCTGTCACCATCGTTCCTTTCATTCGGGTCACTGTCCATGGTGCACAGTTATACCGCATTTCAAGCTTGGTCTTTGTGGGGTTTTGCAGCACCAAAACGTGATCGCCAACCTTGTGTCTTGACCTTCTTGCGTTGCATCTGACAATCATGTGTTCCTTTGATGCCACTCTCCTACGTTGAGTGCAGTCGCTTTTGAAGGTGTCTACACCTCTGCATGGGTGGTGTGGTATGGACGAGTTTACCAGTGTCCCATACATGAGCTCCACCAGGGGGGCAAACCGGTGGTCCTGTGGGGCGTCACTCGGTAGTTCCGTAGGAATCGATATAGATCTATTTTCCTGGGGCTGGTTTGAGCCATCGATATGCGTAGCACCTTGTTGATGGTCCGCATGAACCTCTCCACGTCATTGTTCGCCTGTGGCCACCAGGGCAGGATGTGGTGACGTTTGATGTGCAAATCGTCCAGGTATTTCTTGAGCTCCGTACCCTGGAATGGCGGTCCATTGTCACTCTTGATGCATCTTGGCAGGCCATGTGTAGCGAACATCTTCTCGAGTGCAAGTATTACGGTTTCCGCTGCTGTTGAGAATATGATCTCCACTTCTGGGTATCGTGAGTGGTCGTTGATGGCCACCAGCACATATGTTCTTTCCTGTACCATGCAGAAATCGACGCTGAAGGCGTTCCACCTTGATGACCCGCGCTCCGCCGACTGTATAGGTTCAGGGCTAGGAGGTGCTCCTGTGGTTTGGCAAGGGAGGCAGGATGTAATGATCTGCTCGACCTTGGTGTCAATGTGCGGAAACCACACTCAGTGTCGAATCCTGGATTTTGTTCTGACCATACCCCGGTGTCCTTTGTGTGCCAGCGCTATGATTCTGTCCTGCAGGCTGCTGGGGATCACAATGCGGGCTACCCTCAGGATCAACCCTTCGCTGGTGATGGACAATTCCTGTTGTACTGGGAACATGCCATTGAGGAAGTCTCTGGCCGTCGGCATGCGGTTATGTACATGGCACAGGAAAGACTTCCACTCGCCCGACATGATGGTGTTCTTGACTGTCGCAGCAAGGGTCAGTGTGCGTGGCTTCCACAATGTCTTCGATGCTGACTGCCTTGGGCTTCATGGTGTGAATGATTTGGCATATGTGCTCTTCCGTCTCCTGTCCTTCACTCACTTCCCCTAAGGTCACAGCGCTCGGGTGCCTAGATAGGAAATCTGCCGGATTGTCCGGGCTCACTTTGGAGGCCAACTCAAACTCATATTGCTGGAGGTGGAGCATCCACTTCCCAATTCTGGCCGGAGGGTGTGATTATGAACCTGTGAAGATCGGGATGAGTGGCTTGTGATCTGTGTAGGCCTTACATTTCTGTCCATAGAGATAAATGTGGAAATGGCGGCAGCCCCAGAGCACTGCTATGGCCTCCTTCTCGATGTGCGAGTACGGCTGTTCAGTGGGCGTGAGGGCCAGGGAAGCATATGCGATGGGCTTTGTTTCGCCTCTCTGTGATATCTGAACGAAGATGGCCCCAAGGCCAACAGGGCTGGCATCGACGCATAGTTCCGTTGATAGCAATGAGTCATAATATGCCATTGTTGTTTAGGCTGAAAGGGATATCTTGATCCACTCGAATGCCTTCTGGCATTCAGGGTTCAGGGCATCAGTCCCATTTGGTGCTCGACCTGGTGAGCTCCCTTAGCGGCTCAGACATTGATGCCAGGTTGGGGATGAAACTCACGCAATAGGTTGACATCCCCAAGAATCTGCGTACCTCTGTGGGTGTTGTCGGGAGGAGGCCTCCTTTATGTCTGCAACCTTTTGTGGGTCGGCTGACATTCCTGCACTGTTGAAGACATACCCAAAGAATATTATTTCCTCTTTCAAAAATGTGCATTTGTCCCGGTGGATGGTTAGGCAGGTGGTCTCCAGCCTGCTGATCACACATGCGAGGCGACGCATGTGTTCCTGCTTGTCGCTGGCGTGGATGAGGATGTCATCACTGACATTCAACACCCCTGGGATTCCCATGATTCCTTCCTGGATGGCTTGCTGGAACACCTCTGTCGCTGAGGAGATACCGAAACTCAGTCTCTTGTACCGGCGTAGACCCAGGTGTGTGGATAAAGTAGTAATTACCTTGAGTCACGGTGTAGTTGTAACTGGTGGTAACCAGCGTTCAGGTCGATTTCCGAGAAAAATGTTCGATCCTGTGAGGTCCGTAATTATCTCATCTAGCGTGGGGGTGATATGACGCTCCCTTTTGATCGCTGCATTTGGCAGGCGCATCTTGATGCAAATTCTTACTTTCCCTGGTTTCTTCGGCTTCTGCGTTTCCACCATAGTTGAGACCCAGGGCGTTGATCCCGTGACTTGCTCAATGATGCCAGCCTTTTTGAGTTCTCTTAATTCCTTATTGACCAGGTCTCTCATATGAAACAGAGTTCTCCTGTGGTGTACCATCTGGTCGATGTGAAGCTTAATGAGTTTGCCTTTCAAACATCAGATGCCAATGAGGATACCCGGGTACTTCTTCAGGAGGTTGGAGATGTCTGTTTCATCTATGATATCACAGATGAAACAAATCAGTCCTAGGTCTTCCTCCCCACTAAGCAGGAATTCAATTCCTGCACTGACATCGTATATCTTCTACTGGAGGACTCTGTCGCCCCTGCTTAGTGTCATTCTGAAAAGTCCTTCCACTGACAGTGGTGTCTTGCATCCGTAGGCGAACAGGAGTGTTTCCATTGGCCTGAGGTCAGGTTGGGGACGCAGTGTCCAGAACATAGTTGACCGCATGACATTCACTGATGCTCTGGTGTCTATCGTCATTTGTGTCTCCTGGCCCTGTATGTACACAAGGCATTTGTGACTTCTCTGTTTTTTTTCCGGCTCCATGCTTCTGTGCTGGGATCACATTGACTTTTCTTCTTATTCTCGTTCCCCCAGTCCCTGTATTCGTCGCTGCATCGCCCTCATCATCTCTGGATTCGTCTGGTGATGAGTTAGCGGCCTCTATGTGGCGTGTGTCCGTTTGCTTCTTTTTCTTGGAGAAGGCTTTAGCTTGTTGCGGTTGGGGTTGTAGGTGTTGAGGCTGCCCTGAGGATAAGTGCGTAGTGATCCTTCCGGCCACATGCCCCACACGTGGTTCCTTGCGCTGGGAAGTTACTCCTTCCATGGCATGCACCCCCACACCATCCACACTCAGTGGGCCCCAAGATCCATGGTTCCACCGTGGTGAACTGTTCGTCTCATTGTATTCTTCCCTTGGTGCTTGGCGATCTGTGCTATCGTTGCCGTCGTTGGTGCCAGTTGGAGCTTCTGCAGCGGTGTGTCCATGTGTGCTGCCTTCGGGTGTGACAGCTCTCTTTGGCGCCCATATTCAAGGATCCCGGCTAGGGGAATACCCTTTTCACGCAGTTTCCCGGAGTGAATGCCGTTGATGATCTGGCACCTTATTTGCTTCTCGATGTTGTCGAATTCACACGAGAGTGCAAGTTTCCTGAGTCTTGTGTGGTAGGCGTCCAGTGTTTCATCCTCCATCTGTATTGTGGTGCAGAAATGGAATGTTTCGTAGTCCGGATTCAACTGTGCCATGAAATGTGCTGGGAGGACCTTTTTGGCCAATTAGTGAATGTCCACCCATTCGCCAATGACCAGCGTGTTGAAAATGCATAGGAAGTCGTCACACATGTTGAGCAGAAGGTGTGACCTTATCTTCCTGAGCATTGAAATGTCCGTACAGTCAATTGCCATCTCAAACTTTTGGATCCATATAATCCAGTGGGGTCCCACTGATGATGGATCAGTGTAGGAGTCAAAAGGTCCCAACGCAGCTCTTATCCCACCATGAGGTTGAGGGGACGGCGCTGGCGGCATCAGCGAGGCAGCAATGCTTGATGGTGTGCTGGACCTGGTCGTGGAAAGGCCATGATGCTCTTTCAGGTGGCACAGTGGTGCTCCTTGTGCTGCTTGGCATGAAGTATGAGGAGCAGAAGAAACAAAAAATTCCATTTTGACATCCACCAGATCTGGGAATACTCTGTGGATGTTTGAGTGTTTCGGGAGGGGAAAAAAATATAACTCTTTTTGGGTGGGGGATGGTGACCCCACTGTGTCTCCAAAAATCACCCTTGCCGTGGGCGTGTGGGCTGAGTTACAGCCAAGGAAACTGTTGAAGCTGTGCATGGGATTAGTTCCTCGTCGCCAGTGTTAGATACCTCCCTGCCGGTGCAGCCGGCGGAGGGAGAGAGGATCAGGGCCTATGTCGGGCCTGGCAGAGGAGAGGAATAATGGACACGACACGCTAGCTCTGGCTCGTGCCCGGAACTGCCTGCCTTCCGGCAGGGCAGGTCCTTTTTGTTTGTGAGCCTCACGTCTCCGCACATGTGGGACGTGAGGCGTATGTAACAGCTTTGAGAGCAGAAGAAGAAGTGGAAAGCCTGCAGATCACGGAAGTGGAGGGGGAACAGGTCCCATGTGTCTCAAAAGGATACAGGGAGGTTGCAAGGTGCAGGGTAGGGAGGTACCATGAGGGAAAATGGCATCTGTAGCACAGAGGAGAAAACCGCTCTCTCCAAAGGCAGGCTGTGACTGTGAGCTCAAGTTCGGCTTAGGAGGGAGCCGATTGGCTGGCTCGCATTCGCCGGGTGCTAATTTAAATTATCTTTGCAACTTCAGAAAGATATGGTACTTAGGAAAATGTGTTTGTGTATGAGGTGAGTTGAGCATGAGGTTACTAATCTTTCTTCTGGTTATGGCCATGTTATGGGTCTAAAATGTGTCAGGGCAGGAAACAATGAAGTTGAACGAATGGGCAGAGGGAGGAGGTTCCAGTGCATAGGAGCAAGGAGTGCAAATGACTAAAATGTAACTGGTTTTAGGATGGTTTGGGAATAGCCAAAAGAAAGAAAGATTGAGGGTGTAGACACTGAGTGGGAGAAAAGAAAGAAATAGTCCGGAAAGGTAGAATGGAGCAAGGCCATGAAGACATTTAAAGATTAGAAAAGTTTGGGCAAAAAAGACATAGATAGAGCGAAGAGGCAGCAGGCAATATGCCGGAAGACCAAATAGAAGGGATAAGCAGCACTGACATAGCAGGGACCCCCACAGCCTTCACAGTATGGGGTGCCCCGCCACACCAGGTCTAGGGGGGCCATCAGAGTGATGTCTCACACAGGAACCAGGAAGATCTGATTGTTTACTTGTTCCTGTCTGCGTACAACACGGAGGAGCCGGAAGCCTGGAGTGACACTGCAGACTGGTGGACTGAAGCTGCAGCGGGTATCGGTAAGAGAGCTTTTAAAAAAAAAGTGTATGTGCAAAAGTGTTGGTTTTTTTTGCGTGTGTGCGGTGCATGTGGGATGTATGTATTAGGTATTGGTGAGTGATTGGTGGGTGAATGAGTATGGATGTGATTATGTGTGTGTTTAAATGTTCTGGGTGGGTGGGTGCCCAGTGCCTGTTTTGAAAATGCCATGTGAGTGGTGGATGATTGGGTGCCCATGTGGAGAAAGCACTGTGAGGGGATTGTGAGTGAATGTGCGTGAGTGAGTGACTGGTGGGTGAATGTTTATGGATGCGATTATGTGGGTGTTTGATTGTTCTGGGTGGTATGGTGCCTGTTGGAAGAAAGCAGTGTGACTGGATGTGAGAGAAGGTGTGTGACTGGTGGGTGAATGGGTATGGATGTGATTATGTGGGTGTTTGACTGCTATGGGTGGGTGCACATGAGGAGAGTGCAGTGTGAGTGAATGTGAGAGAAGGTTATGGGTGAGTGACCGGTAGGTGAGTGGGTATGAATGTGATTATGTGTGTGCGTGTGTGTGCGCGTGCGTGTGTGTGTGTGTGCGTGTGCGTGTCTGTGTCTGTGTGTGTGTGTGTGTGTGTGTGTGAATGGTCTGGGTGGGTGGGTACCTGCATGAAGAATGCAGTGTGAGTGGTTGTGAGAGAATGTGTATGGGTGAGTGACTGGTAAGTGAATGGCTTTGAATGAAATTATGTGGGTGTTTGAATATTCGGGGTGGGTGCCTGTGGGAAGAATGCAGTGTGACTGGATGGGAGAGAATGTGTATAGGTGAGTTTCTAGTGGATGAATGAGTATGGATGTGATTATGTGTGTGTTGGAATGTTCTCGTGCTAGGGTGCCTGAGTGGAGAATGTAGTGTGAGTGGATGTGAGAGAAGGTGTGTGGGTGACTGTTGGGTGAAGGAGTATGAATGTGATTGTGCATGTATATTCCAGGTTGGTGGGTGTTAAATGCAGAGTGGGTGACTGGTGGGTGAAAGAGTATGAATGTGTTTATGCTGGTGTTTGATTTATCTGGGTGGGTGGGTGCCTGTGTGGAGAATGCAGTGTGATTGGATGTTTGAGAAGGTTATGGTGAGTGACTCGTGGGTGAATGTGTATGGATGTGTGTGTGTTTGTTTGTTTGTTTGTTCTGGATTGGTGGGTGCCTGTGTGGGGAATGGGGTTTGTAGGTGAGTGGCTGCTGGGTGAATAAGCATTAATGTGGTTGTGTTTGTGGTTAGGTGCCTGTGTGGAGAATGCAGTGTGAGTGAATGTGAGAGAAGATGTATGGGTGAGTGGCTGGTGGGTAAAAGGGGATGAATGTGATTATATGTGTGTTCAAGGCTGTGGGAGGCCGGAGATCACTGGATCATTTTTGAAATGTTCTTAAGTGACATGATATCTAATACTGGCATTTTTGGGCAAATCCAACTTCATGTGTGTTTTTACATGGCTTGGCTAGCATTTTGGTGCAGCCAGTTTAGCTATTGCTCACTGTGCCATGACAGTTTTCTTCTGGGCATCTATGATAAAGCAAGCATGACAAGTGTTATTACGTGGCTAGACTGCCATTTTGATTAGCCAATAGAGCCATTTCTTATTGTGGCATGACATTTATTACTGGCCATCTTTGATAAAGCAAGCAGGATAAGTGATATCACATTGCTAGACTGGCATGTTGGTGCAGCCAGCCTAGCTATTTCTTACTATGGCATGACATTTTTTACTGAGCAACTATGAAAAAGCAAGCGTGATCATTGTTTGTAAGTGTCTTCGCTAGCCTACATTGGAATCAGTTTGGACATGTTTTCTTATTGTGGCATGACATTTTTAATGGTTAATCCAACAGGAGTATGTTCTTACATAGGGGTACTGGCATATATTTGCAGATCCAGCTTTGACATGCTTTTGTATAGTATAATTACTAGCATTATGCGCAAAGTAAACATTATTAAGTTCTTTTATGGGAATACTGGCATATATTGGTGAACATGCATAGAAATGTATGGACGCAACCAGCATAAACATGTTGTGTTCTGTACTGGCATACAATGCAGGGTAAGGCGTGAACATGTGTTCTGTACTGGCATACAATGCAGGGTAAGGCGTGAACATGTGTTCTGTACTGGCATACAATGCAGGGTAAGGCGTGAACATGTGTTCTGTACTGGCATACAATGCAGGGTAAGGCGTGAACATGTGTTCTGTACTGGCATACAACGCAGGGTAAGGCGTGAACATGTGTTCTGTACTGGCATACAATGCAGGGTAAGGCGTGAACATGTGTTCTCTACTGGCATACAATGCAGGGTAAGGCGTGAACATGTTGTGTTCTGTACTGGCATACAATGCAGGGTAAGGCGTGAACATGTGTTCTGTACTGGCATACAATGCAGGGTAAGGCGTGAACATGTGTTCTGTACTGGCATACAATGCAGGGTAAGGCGTGAACATGTGTTCTGTACTGGCATACAATGCAGGGTAAGGCGTGAACATGTGTTCTGTACTGGCATACAATGCAGGGTAAGGCGTGAACATGTAAGGCATGAACATGCATTGGGAAATGCTCCTGTGTTCTTTTGGTGACTTGCATCTATTGGGTCTTTTCATGAGATACCCTAGAAAACCAATTGCACATTTTCTGAACTTTTACCCAATTTTGCAAAGACTTTGTGCTGTACAGTGCTCCATTTGAACCCATTATTCGAAACATTTTCTCAGGGAGTGGGGGAAATCAACCCAACTCCCCAAACCCATATGCATACTTGTGACAAATATTTACAACCTCCAATAAAACAACTCACTCGACACCACTGGTGACTGGTATATCTGGGGTTCAGGCGCCACCCCATTTTTTCTACGCTAGGTGAAACATTTAAGCTTTTATTAAAAAACATACTTGCATCTTTCACCTGGAGCAGTGCGTGCTCCTGCAGCGGCACAATCATCAGGACATTTCTCACATATGGCGGTTCCAGGCCGGTCCAGAGTGTGGCGGGACCCGTGCTTTCTTAATCAGCTTAGAGGGGACGCCCCCGTCAGCATGGATCGCAGGGATGCACCCAAATGTTGAGCTATGCCACTGAAGAGCAGTAGAAAAACTGAGACATAACAAAGGCTGAGACAAACATCTCGGGAATTTGGGGAGAACAGCACTTCTGTTTTTGAGGGGTTAAGGGTAGATAGGGTGAGTGCATCTGTTGTTGGATGTCAAGCAGGCAGGAAACAGTGAAGAAGGAAGAGTATAAGAGAAATTTAAGAATTTTTTTTTTATTTACTTGAATTTTAATCAAAAAGATTTTTTTGATTTTTACAAGAATCGCTTGCTTCTCATGTAATCAATTTTTCTCGTTTTCATAGATTGTCTCCCTCTGTCGTAGAGTTGGCGATTGATTTCAAGGCTAGTTCTATTAGCTTCACCATGGTTAAATTTAAGAATGAAAGAAAGACTTCTGAATCATCTGCGTGAAATCAAAAACCGAATTTGGCAGCAAAGGCATATTGAGGTGTAGAGCAAGAAGAGAAGGTGACCAAGAACCAAGCCCTGTGAATACTGCATTGCAAAGGAGAAGGGTGTGAGCGGGAGCCCGCCCAAAGACTGGTAAGCCCAGAGAAGATACCAGGGTCAAGAGAGAAAGAGGGTCTACGGTATAGAAAGTCGCAGATATATCCCAGAAGGACCAGGATAGAGGAGTGTTTAAGATGATGTGCAGAGAGTAGAGTTAGAAACAGAAAGGAGTGCAGTTTCTGTGGAATGCTTAGGGCGGAAACCTGACTGATGACAAGGAAGAGGTCATGAGTGATGGTAAAAATAAATTGGAAAGTTGTCTATAGACTACACGTTCGAGGAGCTTTGAAAGAAATGGAAGTAAATAGATAAGTCGACAGAGGGCAAAACAGGATCAAGTGTCGTTTTATGCATTTGTGCTGCTCCCGGGAAGGCCCAAATCAGAAAGCTCAAGGTCCAAGCTGCCTATAGGATACAAATGTGCACGGTGTAGCAAGGAACAGAAATGCCCAATTTCTTTCCTTGAAGAACTGCTTTGGGTGTTCCTCTTCTCCCAGCAGATGAAGGCAGAGGCCAAATCCATCAATGGTGTGACAGCCTTTACATGGAACACTGCTGCATGAGCAAAGTGAAGGTGGGGAGCACACAAATGAGTATGCGCAAACGCTTGCTGCATCATAGTGCCATTGCTGTGTCTCAGTGGCTGTTTGCAGGGTATTCCAAAGATGCACATAAGTAACGTGTTGTCACGTCCCCGGTCACACATTAGCCTGCCAACAGCCTTTCCCTTCATTCCCACATGCCCTCATGTAACTGTCAACGGCGGTTGGGCTACAGCTCCTGGCGGTACAAAAGAAACAAGAGACTTACTGCCGAGTCGAGCTGCTTACCTCCAGTGGCGATTGCCATGGCGACTTTCCACGCTGCGCCATGGTCATCGGCTTAGCTTGGGGGCTCGTCGCTCTAAGCGACACGTGATCAGGAAGTAAAGTGCTTGAATGGTACACTAGACTCGGAGCACAAATCACGTGACCAGGAAGCATTCTCCAGTTCAAGTAACATGTGTCACGGAACGTACACCATGTGACACGCTCACATGACCATCCCTGCCTTTCAAAAGAAACGAGCAAACGCTCGCACAACGCTTCACAGCTGCTTACGGCAGGTTTCGTTGAGCGTTTACCTTGTTCTTTCTTTCTCTGGATTCCATTGACCTCGGACTGCTTCACGGACCCGCTCTTGCTTCTCCTTGGTACCTCTACTCTGTTGATCTCACCCGGAAACTACGAACTTGGCTTTCACCTGGATTTGCTCTTGGACCATCCCTTGTCATTGACGTTACCTCTTGGCTTGTGACCACAGAATGTGTTTTGGATTGATTAGGGATTACCCCATCATTGTGCCTTGCTCACGTGTCTCTGCTGATCAGGTGTTAATCTTCATCAAGAGTGCCACCATATTCTTCCAACTGTCGCCTGCCGCCATCGACCACTGTAGACCCCTGCCCAGTACTACACCCGGGGTATCTGACCATTAACATTGGGGTAAGCTTTTTGTGTACCTTGCTCCTTGCACCCGTTTATTGTATTGCCTTCTTGTTCCTAATCTCATTGCTTGCCTTACAGTGGTCAGGGGGTTTCTTCCGGCGTTCCTGGTTCCAGGCTGACGGTACTCTACACCTGTGGCTCCAAAGACTGCCCGGGCAGTTATATTACTATTCTTGCCCGTGTGGTACTTGGGGACGGAGGTTTCATCATCTACACGACCGTCAGGTCTTAACACGTGTGTATTGAAAATACACCATCCCACCTAAGAGCGGCCAGCACAGATGCCATACTTCTCAATCTAACAAAAGTTTATTCACCTTCACCCTCCCAAACAGGCCATTTGTCTCACATCCCATGTAATTCAATGGCATCAAACGCCAAACAAACTCTTAACCCCATACACAGGACTTTTTTTTTATCTTATCCATGGCATTCAAATGCTTCACCCACATTTAGAAGGCTTTGCAGGTTCGGAGCTCTTTAAAGGACCAGTCTGCCCAATGGTGTTGCCGAAATACCCATCCAGTCCGCATGACACCCACCCCCCAGCCACAGAGCACACCACACGGGATGCTTGCTGTCCGGGCTCCACGGTCGCACGGCAGCGGCTGTTGCAACACCCTGTTTAGTACAAATACACGCGGCGCAGTTGCGTCACTCCGCTACGTGTGCGCCCTTAAAGGGGCAGGCACCACAAATGGTGGGCTGCAATCACAAAATGAATATTGTCATGCAGTTCAAATTTAAGTGAAGCGAAAAATATTGGCATCAAACATAAGCGCCACGAATGCATCTCTGTTGACTGCCTCTACAATTTAACCTAAGCTTCTAAAAGGAGATACCTTAAAAGGTGTTGCCGTTTGCTTACTTTAGCTGCAAAGATTGCCCTATAAAATGCTGAAATGTAAACCTCCACGTGGGTAAAGCTCATCTAAAAGACAGCAGAAAAACATCACTAATACAACATCATGGCACAAGACAGATGTGAAAAGCAGCATCTAACAACTTCCAAAACAGGCAGGGCTGGGCTTTTGTGCATCTGACCAGTAGCCACCAGACACAGCCAGGTCTGAGCACTGAGCAGCAGGAGCCGGGACCTTCTCTCAGACACGTGCTAGCCTTTGTGCATACCAGCAGACACCACCATCTACCAGACCCAGGATGGCCCTTTGCGTTATCAGGCCATCATCGTGCATACACAAATGTCGAATTGCGACGGCCCCATTTTGCTGCAAATGTATGTGGGTGGTAAAGTTAATATATATGAAGGGGTATGGGGCTGCGGGGGTCTCCCCTTGCATATATATGCGGCAAAATGCAGTAAAACAATTGACATTTTCATTATGCGCAGTAAAAAAAGTGCAGTGAAAAAATGTGCAGTGATCACATACTTGCCAACATTCTGTAAGTTTAAAAAATAATACTTAGCATAACAATGACATCACAGGAAATTACAAAACATACATTTTTGGCACCACTGAAACATTCCAAAATGCACAACCCATCAAACAGCACAACATGGAAAGATGCTCAAATGTTTAAGATGTATAATTGTGACTGGTAAATTAACACCAAATTCAATTACCTAACTTCACAGAAAATAATCACGCAGAGCCACTGTAAAAAGCAGTAGGAACAGTCGCCCAAATCTGTAGGCGGTAGAACTGCTTAAAAACGCAGTAGCCTACTGCCTAAATCAATAGGGTTGGCACACAGATCCACTTTGCACCACAGCACTATCAGTTTGTGGCAGACACCATTTTTAGCCTTGTGTACACCAGCAAGCGCCCCCTTCGCACAGACAAACGTGGGCCTTGTGTGTCATAAAATCTAGAATGTTCTACGTAAATACAGGCCAAGTCTTGTCAAGCGCAGCAGCTGCCACCTTATGCTAGGCAAAGCTTTGCTCTTCAAAATCACAAAACCGGACGCCTTCTGCCGGACACAGGCTGCCTTTTTTGCACCAGAGCATTCTTTCCACGTGCCTGGGTAGAGACTGCTCTTTGTGCATCACAGAACATGCCACCTTCTTAAAAACACAGGCTCCTGGCTCACCCTTGAACACAGCACTCTACATGTTCAACAAATCACAGGCAGAGCCAGTGTCCTGCAGCGTTGTATCCTTTCTGTCATACAGATGCTGTGCTTTTCACACCACGCTGCTGAAAACCAGTGTCACCCTCGCCGTTGTGCTGCAGAGGCCATAGCAGGACTTTGTTCACAGCTGTATTTTCTTTAAATACTGGTTAGTCCCGACACTGACCCTCGTAGAAAGTAGCATCCAACGACTTCGTACAAATAAAAAGCTTTCTTTACTTACCAGGCGAGTAGGCTTTTAGAATCCACCTCGACACAACACTTGCTTTTCCCAAGAGCTAGTCCAAGCAAAGAAAGCTCTTTCTCGTGCCACCGTGAACTTGGAAGCTAACTTTTCTCTGAGTGACGGGGACTGCGCAAAGCAAGATACATTTGCTCATGCTCCATAGTTGCTAAGCAACCAAACTTAAACTCACCTGGCTGCTCTCACTGTATTTCCAGGACATAGAGGCCAGCTGGCCTCTTACCAGGTCCCTCGGTCCCTCCAGCCTGAGGAAGAGCATGTATTTATTTATTGATTTAGTGCATATTGCAGACATGCCAGCGCTGGGAATAACAGCCAACTGGACTCGTGGGCACCTGCCCTTCTGGCCCCCAGCCCACCCATGGATGGGAGGGAGGGGATTTCCATCATCTTGCTAGCCCTATTCTTCCTCGTTCCAGTACTTGTGTATTAGTCACTTTACCTCATACACAAGTACTGGGATGAGGAAGCAGGACATGGAGATAATGCCTGGCTTAAGTAGCTATAATCTTCATTACTCCTAGTCCCACTCGTTCCCGTCCCAGTACTTCCCTATGACATACATGCCAACATTCAGACGCACTTGGGAGGGAGATTTCCACAGGGAAATCGGGAGAAGTATATTTACCCATAGCAATGCATTGGAGCTACAGTTATTTTAGACAGGAGACCGTGAAAAATAGCAATCTTTTTCACCGATAAATCGGGAGTCACTCGCCTAAATCAGGAGGGTTGGTATGTATGCAATGAGGCCAGCTGCCTCATACGTAAGCACTCGGACAAGGAAGAGGGACGTGAAGGTAATTCTGGGCCGAGGAGCTGATTTTTTGGGGTTTGGGCAGGGGCTTTTCAGGGAGAGGGGATGTGTGGGGCGTGGGGAGGTGAGAGTGTGCGATAATTCGTAATGGTCATCCATGTCCAGGATAAGTAGGCATGATATGTGGTATTAGTGGCTAGAGAGGCATTTTGGTGCAGCCAGTCTAGATATGTCTAAATGAGGCCTGCCATGCTTTATTGTAATATGGTATTACGTGTCTAGACTATTCTACATTGTGCAGCCAGTTGGACATGTTTTCATTGTGGCATGGACTTTATTAATAGTAAACCATTAAATTAATTAACGCATTGCTATCCTGTGCACTGTTGGTGACTTGCATGTATTGGATTTTTGGATTGGTGTTACCCTACAAAACAATTGCAAACGCTCTGGCTTTTTAGCCAATTTTTCTCCGAAAGTGAGCTGTATAATGCATTAAACACATATATATATATTACTACAAAAAAAAAAACTTTGTTAAGGGGACGTTATGGTTAAATTGCCCTACCAAAAACCTGTGCACTTCACTAAAAAAAACGTTCCCACCTCCCCACTATGGTTCAAAGTAAAACCGAAAACCCCCTGTAATTCGCCAGTTATGGTAGACTACACCACCATACCTGCCATCACAACTGTGCACTGCTAACATTAACACCCGGAACATGAAAGATGGAATCACAAATGTGATTGATGACATCACTGACGCCATCACTTGTTTAGCCCCTTTGTTTTCGTTCACTGCCATATATATATGTCCATTCAGTAAAACAACTTTGTTAAAGGGATGTTACACATCACAGTGAAACCAAAAAACACTGCACATTCCCCAATTATGGTAATCTAAGCAACCATAACTCACACCACCTATGTGTATTGCTAAGACTAACACCCAGGACATCAAAGATGACATCTCAAATGTCATTCATGACATCACTGATGACATCACTGATGATATCACATGTGTACCTCCCTCATCTTATATTTACTGACATATGTAAGCCAGGTGCCTTTCTTCACTATCAGCCAGGAAGTGAAAAGGTAAAAAGTGCGATATTTGTAGGTGTAAGCCTCCTCATATGTTCCTAAAATACTTTCCTTACGTACAATGACATGACATTATACACATACATAGGAGAAGAAGGAAATGTGAAACACGGCAATTGTTTCTGTGCATGTAAGTAATGTGGACGGTTATAAATATTTCTGGTAATACAGCAGGTTTTTTTGTCAGTAAGGAAGTAAGGGAAGCATTCGTAGATGTTTATGTAGCACAGTATTCAAAAATCTGTAATGGGAGCATATGTCAGTGTAGTAGTGGACATGGGAAGATTTAGAATATTGCACCTCTGTAGCATGTGCTGTAGACAATGGCAAGGTTTTTTTTAGGGCGTTCATGTATTGAAGGAACACACTATTTCAATGGAATTTTTTAGCATTTTAGCAAGCAATGCATTGCTTAATGAACTATTTGGCATATGATAGTTCTGCAATGGTCTGTTACACTTTTCGGTCAATATTCTAATGACAATGACGAGTGGAGGGATGTCATCTTTGATATCCTGGGTGTTAGTCTTAGCAATGAATGTAGATGGTGTGAGTTATGGTTGCTTAGATTACCATAATTAGGGAATGTGCAGTGTTTTTTGGTTTCACTGTGAAGTGTAACATCCCTTTAACAAAGTTGTTTTACTGAATGGACATATATATATATATATATATGGCAGTGAACGAAAACAAAGGGGCTAAACAAGTGATGGCGTCAGTGATGTCATCAATGACATTTGTGATTCCATCTTTCATGTTCCAGGTGTTAATGTTAGCAGTGCACAGTTGTGATGGCAGGTATGGTGGCGTAGTCTACCATAACTGGCGAATTTCAGGGGTTTTTTGGTTTTACTTTGAACCATAGTGGGGAGGTGGGAACGTTTTTTTTTAATGAAGTGCACAGGTTTTTGGTCGGGAAACTTAACTATAATGTCCCCTTAACAAAGTATTTTTTGTAGTGAATTTCACAGGTTTTTGGGAGGGCAACTTAACCATAACGTCCCCTTAACAATGTTTTTTATGTAGTGAATTTTACAGGTTTTTGGAAGGGGAACTTAATCGTACGATTGTGTTAATGAAGGTGTTGTGCTAAAGATACACTGTTGTCATGTGAGTTTGGGAGAAATGTAGTATAATGTACGTACTTGATGTACATGTAACATAGGACATACAGAACCCCCTCACTATTGATATTAGAGAGGGACGGACTGAGCGCCTGTTTGCGGATGGGCGCGGATGAGGGCAAAAGTACCCAAACAGGGAGGGGGTATCTGAAAATGTACTATTTTCTTACACTAGACATTACACAGACATTATAAGTATTAATAAATAAATATGGAAATCTAAACGTGTGAAATGAAAACGATGCATTTAATAACCATGTAGAATGAAATAATGGTACCATAAAAGAAAAAGGAAAAAGGATGCCTCCATCGTAATTACTTCACAGAAACTCTGCAGCCTGGACCGACAGTGGACGGACGCAGTGGGACGAAGGGAAATAACATCAAAATAGTAAGTGAAGGTCATTTTTTTGTATGTGTGTGTATTTTTTTTGGTATGTGGTGCAGAAATAATAATGCCTTTCTGTTGTCTTGACACAGAAATGACGAGTACTTTGGAGTGGTTGGAAGAGTACTTTCCGCATGGGGAAATGTCGGGAGATAGCGATAACAATGGTACACAGCACTCTGCATATGCAAAGTAATGGCCAGTATTTTATGGGCATTTAATCGATGTATAGTTATTTTTTACAGACCAGGAAAGAAAAGAAGAAAGGCCAACAAATGGCACAGAAGAAGACAGGATCAGAAGGATTGAATTGAAATGGACACATTGAATGAGAATTTTAAATGTTTAAGGGAGTTTGTGGAAGACTGTGTGAGAGGAAAAGTACGCTACTACTGTCCCACCTGTACCTGCCCCCTTCTCCATTCCCTAGTGAACCATCCCCAAACCTTCAAGAAGAACATAGACACTTGGACGAAACATCCATCCCTTCTTCCCCTCACAAATCTTCCCCTCGTAACCAGCCCGTGTTGAATCCTAATTCCCCTATATTTGTGTCAGTATCTGCTTTCCCAGGTTTTTCTTTGGAATGAAGTTTGTGTGTGTGTTTGGAATGTTTTTGTATAGTAGTTGTAGTTAAAGAGTTTGAGGAATAAAAAATGACTTAAAATATTCGCAAACAGCGCACCTGTTCGACCTATCCGAAAGGAATGGAATTTGGATGTTGTAAAGGCAGTACACCTACCCTTACTAATGTCAAGTAAGATGGATTTGATGTTTGACTGCACCATCTGAGCAAGTTGTGCGTACATAAACAGAAAGGGACCTCCTAAGGACATTATACCTTGGTGTACCACTTACAAATGAGATAAAACATGTTCATAGAACACACCAGGTGTCCGGGATGGCAGTAAATGAGCAAAATGGGAATGTGTTAAGGACAGTATACCTGTCCGTATTGTCTGCAGCCAAGATGGTGGCGTCCATAGAACAGGCGCGGCGACCGGCAAGGGCGTAGTCAAACAAAATGGAGTTGTCCTAAGAACACTGGACCTGTCCGTACAGTGAGCATATCATGTACGCACATGCGCAGTACAACCATAAGTACAGCGAACATCACGCCTGACCCTAACTGTCCGTCTCACTTGTGTCGCACTTTGAATTAGTTTGAGGACCCGAACAGTGTCCTTAGGACACTTGCGCAAGTTTGTTATTCTGCATTTGCAGTCCAGCGGACACCCATTTCTGTCGTGGATGTGTTTAAGGATGTCATCATGTGACCGCAGCCACGCTGAGCGTGTGGACTAATTTGCGCAGTTTGTGTGCTTCCGCAACAGTACAAAAGGAACCTATGCACACAAGACAAATATTGCACAGTCTAAAAATATCATTTCACATATTCCAGATAATAGCTTATCTGTGGACATGTGTGAAATTTTTTGAACGCTTTTCAGTGATAAAGATGGTCATGAGGCACACCCCTCCACGCCTTTAAATGGGCACACCCCCGAGCGCATCTTCATTGTCCTGCTAGCTGTAGCCGATTGAGGTGTACTGCCTTTACTGCTGTAGTGACCAAAAGGAAAGTAATTGATATGGTATCCATACCTGCTGTTGCTTCATTAACCACTGCACCACCCCCAAACCTGCCACCACCACCTCCCCAAGGGCCTGCAGAGAGATATACCGGTGAGGATGTAGAGATCGAGGAAGAAGAGGAGAAAGAGAATGACGTGGAGAAACTCTGCACTACAAGCACTCGCAGAGAGTCGTGGGTGTGGCGGTTGTTTTTCGTTTATGGTAACGTACCAAAAGCACGTGCAAACCTGGTGAGGTGTAACCAGTGCCAGGTGGTGCTGAGTCGCGGAAGACCTGGTGCATACAGCTTTGGTACGACAACCATAAAGCGACACCTCACTTCATTCCACAGTGCGGACATTCTCAAGGTGGTGCCATGTGAAGAGCGTAGTCGATTGAGTTCCTCCACAGCATCCTTCGTGTCCGATCTTGTCACCACAAGAGACACTCCTGTGGGGGAGCGCCTCCCTCCAGCTGCCTCACAAGCCATTCGCGATGCTGTTGACCCTTACCTTTCAAAGTTGACAATAGTGTGTATGTATTGTGACGCAGTACTCTGCGGGGAGAGAGTTTTCGAAGTGCTTTTGAGGCTACGGTCATGGAGCACCAGAAGATCTGCTCCTTACCTAAGTGAAGCTCACCCTATATCTTTCTTTGTCCACGTGCCCTTTCTTATCCCCGTGGTTGGTGTCCCATCCTTACCCTCCTTTGTCCTCCTCGTCTAGTGTGTCGTGTTGCCAAAAGCAGAAAAGTGGAAAACAACAAACATTTTAAAAAATGGCTCTTTTCAGAGCCGCATTTCTCAGTTTAACAATAGAACTATCAAGTGACCGATGTAGGCCTCTGCGCATTCGTGAAGAAGTTCACGGACAGTCGTAGGACACACAAAAAAGGAGGGTGCAAGCAGAGCAAATCCAATGAAGTGGACGCTGGGAGTAAGTGGTGGCTCTGAAAAGAGCCTTTCGGTGGTGTGTTGTGTGGGTCAAAAACTATGGATTGGAGAAAATAGATTGTCACATAGGTTATTGTGAATGCAACAGAGGTCTCAATGCATTTTGTACATTGCGAAGAAAAATCTGATTGCCAGCATATGTGAGATGTTCTTCATCTCTGCGGAAAATGAAAGAGCTGCAAAACAAAATGTTTTCATTGTGGAATGAGGACATGCCAACATCTCTTAGAAAGGCACAAACAGCTTTATTCACATTGTGTCTTGCTTTCTCCATTTTTGGACCAAATGCAGAAGAACGCAGCCATCTTTGTCTTTGTGCAATGCGGGAAAAAAGTATTTCACAATTTGGAAACATGTCCATGACCTTCGCAAGTCCTTCCTTCATTGCAAATTGCAAAGAAATTCCAGAGACATGGCCTAAACTGTTGCCTCTGGAATGAATGATAAGTATATCTGGAGGGCGCTCTGTCAGTAAAGTAACACAGAGAGGTACCAAGTCCAGCCACCTCATTCCACGCACGCCATGCCAGTGCACTTCCACATGAGGAAATCTGGGGATCTGCAGATACACGGCAGCTTTCTGCCTGCACCTTCAACCAATGTATCCATGAGTCTCCCAAAATCCAGATAATCTGTTTTCGAGCACGCAGAGCCATGGCTGTGTGGTGTCCTGTCAGGTAGAAGACGGTCTCACTGAATCTCGCCGTTCAGAACACACCTACTGAACTTTATTGACCAATCCCTAGCTCCGCTCATTCTCATTTGCATGCGTCTCCACTCCAGAATCCCCGTTGGTTATTTGCGCAGCCTGCAAACTACCGCCATGTCCGCGGACATGTATAGGATCAGAGCGTGCCGACGGTACATTAAAGTATTATTTCCCTTTTTCCGCTTTAAGGCGGGCTCTCAAAAGAGCCTTTTTTTTTTTATGGGCAGATGCCTTACAGACTTCTGTTATTTTGTTTACTTTTTAGTATTTTTTGTCCTTACTGTACTCCTACAACCATTACAGAAACTTCTCTAAAGCAAGCCTTACATTCCAAAAGAACATGCATTTCCCAAAGAAGATGGCGCAACACCATCTGCTTCAAAATAATCTGCATTACTTGGAACAATGTTATCGTGGCTGCAGAAAAACATACCAGCTCGTAACATGAATGCACGCATGCCGCAATTGATTATACACCTCCCAATACTTTGATCTGGACAGAAAACAGAATTGTTGTCCCATTTTACTCTAGGGATTAAACCAGAAAAAATTACTTTTGTTGTTATGAAGATGTTCATGAGTGCTTCAACCAACTGTTCCAAGTCTGCCAACAAAGTACGTGAACTCACGTAGCCCAAATGGCAAGCACCATAGTGCAAAATTACCAAATGAGGAGTGGTCATCATATGCATGTCTCTGCAAACTTGTAGAATTTCCGCAATATTGGCATCAGTGTCAGCGCTCCACACCACCTCCACTCCTCTCACATCGAAATGGTGTAGCACATGCCTACTCTCGGCATAGTGTTGTAAGCCATGTACAAAAATGTCTCCAAGCACCAAAACCCTGACCCTCTCCACCTATGCCATCTTCAGTATGCACACCATCTTTAGACACAAAAGAGTAATGTGAACATCTGATTGGCTGATGCCTACAGTCCCCTTTCCATGCAGGATTTGCTGTAGAAACCTGTATGTGACACGCCCTACCCGCTGACAAGCGTTGGCTACGTGCGGCACGTAGCTCTTATCCAGTCCTTCTACCCTTTCCACATCGGTAGCAAATCGAGTCCCTCATTGGACACAACTAAGCAGTCACACAACCATCCACCAATCACATTGAACGTCGCTAAATGTACGTCATCAACATTGCGCACTTCAAATGTACTGTCGATGACTCTGACTGGAAGTCGCATATCATTGCAAAGCACCTACTTCACAAACTACTGTGCAAGTGTTGCGGATTTCTACGTACAGCTCCATGCATGCGCACATGCATGAGTATAGAGTACAAGTATGCATATTTTAATCAGAGAACATGTGCAACCGTTATGAGGTAATTTAAATAAATTAATGCTGCTAAATGTGCATAGGCAATACATACCAACGCTCCCCCATTTAAGTGCAAAATGTCCGATTTATTATTGACAAACCGCACAACTTTTTACTGTCTTCCACATAACCTATATATACACGTTAAAAGCATGCCTATTTAGGGCGAAACTCGATTTTGCATTCGAAAATGTCGGAGGTGTGTACTGTGTACGGCCTACAGTAATGCTACTTGCTATGTGATCGGATGAGAAAAATAAGCGCTCCCGATTGCTGTGGTGAGATCTCCCTCTGATGGTCTTCCAATGTGTCGGCATCCTGCTTATAATTTGCAAGTAGAATTTTTTTTCCCATCTACTATTATGCCCTATCGCTTACAAACCTCTATCCTATAGATAGTATACCTTTTAAAAAACAAGGCATTACCATAACCTTAAAATTGTTCTCAATTCAGAAGGACTTGCAAGTAACATATTGCAAGTAACATACAAAGGCAGCACAGAGTGAAGTGAAATGCACACGTGCACTGGGTTGAAATATGAAAAGAGATTGCTCTGACGAAAGATGCACAATTAATGCGTGCAGTATCATCACTGCTGTAAACACACAAAGTAATTAATGTTTTTTTTTTTTATCGCAGTGAAGACTACTCTCCTGAGAATCAACAGCATCTACACTGCAAACGACATATCCAAAGAACCCTGGTCATTTCGCAAAAAAAAGTAAGCACAGTACTAACTTTATGTTGTAACTGTTCCTCAAAGAGGCTGTGGGGGTTATTTGTTTAATTTGTACACCAAAGCAAACATTGATTTCTGAACCATTCTTAAAATACCCATTTATTAAACAGAGAATTACAGGCAGAATGGCTCACAAATCCCTGTGTGTTTGGAACTCAAATAACATACAGAATCGTTAGAAGGTTAGTTCTAGAAAAGAACTTGCTGTTTCAAGTTTATGGCATTTCGTTTTCTAATAATGCTTCTCGTCACCACTAAGCCACTTTGTACTCTCATCTGAAGCACATTGTAGTAGTATACAAATAGTAAAATAGCCTTACCAAATCATGGTAAGAGTCCAATGCACATTCACACACCATGACAAAGAGCTTCCCCATCAGACTCATGCACGCATAAACACAGCACACATTCATTGAACAACAGTCCAAAGCATGCCTTGTTTTTTTCAACAGACACCAAAGAATGCCTGCCAAAAAGCAACTTCGTAGAAAGGAACGCAGAAGTAGACCAAATAAAAATAAAAGTGTTCAATCTAAGCATCCATCTGTAGTAGAGCTTGTAGAGAACATTGGAACAAACCAGCTAATGCAGTCGTTTAGCAAAACAAAGGAAGCTTCAACTACCGCAACTTTACCTCCTCCATCAAAAAGTGTCACAAAACACAAAAAGTGTAGCAAAAAAATCGTCTACCAGTACAGCTAACAATACTCCTAATAATCCTGATATAGTAACACAAACCCATAGTAAAAAAAGTATTTTAGCAAAAATGTTTCGTCACAGAGTGCTTCAGAATCTACTTAGAAGAGGACCAAAATTATCCTCACCCCTTAAAACCTACCGTAGAAAGTTAATCCTACAATCTCCCATGGACAGTGCAATCCTTCTAAAAAGGAAGTTGTTTATAATAGTGTTAAGTAGGATGAAAGCACTAACAAAACTAAGTACCAAACTACAAAAAAAACTCAGCAATAAACGGAATGTGAACAAAAATAATTTCTTAAATGTTTGTGGAGGTGAATGAAGTCACACGACAACCACAGAACCATATTTTAATGTAGAAGCACACAAACAAAATCAATCAAACACAATTGCCATCTATAGCAGTGGACGAGGGTATGAGAAAATCAATAGTACCATCATGGAACAAGAAACACTGCTTACAAAAGTATCCCCTGAAAACTCAGAATTACATCTCAATTCGAAAGAACCAAACCGTCCAGTATACAAATGGCCGTGCACATCAATGTGGCACATTCCTAACAAAGCTTTCACATCTTTACGTTAGTTCCTCAAACTGTATGTAAAAGGGAAAGACAAAAGTAAAATGAAAGTGCTGCAAAATATGGATATTTGGCCAGTGCGCAAATACACAGGACTACAAGGTCATTCATTAGCCTGAATTTCTGGGCCTATTTGCAAAAGCACCTTCCATGATATCAAAAGGATATCAGTACATCATTCAAATGTAAGAAATCTAGTGTATAAAATATACTATTTAAAAATTCCAGCTGCATTAGGCAATTTAAATAACACTCTTCTGCATGGTACACCCAAATACTTACAAGATAAAATTGACCGTATTCAGAGAAAGTATTTTGGAAGTGAAAGCCACTTACAAAATGCAATAGTTTTAGAGCATAGTAGCAACAAATCTGCACATAGCAACGTTCTATTACACACATACAGAAAAGAAATACTAAAATTTAAAAGTGCATCGGCTGAAGTACCAAACCATGTGTGTGTGTGTGTGTTGCCGCAGAACGTTTTACAAATGGAACACAAAAAATGTGGACATAGCAACCGAAATAGAAGACAATGAAGATTCCAAATGGTTTGAATTAGCGCTCTACCTTTTTGCAGAAAACAAATATGAACTAACTGAACGCCTAATATGTTGCAGTTACTGTACTACAAAATTAGACAACAACCACACTCCTTCATGTGCTATAACAAATATTTTGGAATTGTTCTCACTACCAAAAATCCTGCAACAACTCAATTTGTATGAGAGCATCATAATTCAAACAGTTCACCCATTTCAAACAATTATACGCCTTCATCCAAAAACAGCAAAATTACCTTCCTCTGAATTGGTGAAAGGCATTCATGTCAAAGTAGTTTATTTGCCATTAGATCTAACCAAAAATGTACAACGTTCAATAGAGCATTCTTTAATAGTCTTGGTAAATGGTGTACCAACAAAAGACAAACAAATTTGGCAACAACTGGTGGACTTACATAAAGTTAGAGAAGCATTGCAATATCTAAAAGATAATAACAAGTACTTCAAGGAAATAAATATTGAAGACAGCTTAAGGGAAACAACTAAAATAATTCAAGAGCCATCTGAAACTGGACAATTCAAACTTCTGGATCCTGCTACAGCATCCACTCTTTTGGACCAGTACACAATTCATCCATTGCATTCCAATGAAAGCATAGATGATGCACTAGACACTTACCAAATGCGACAAACCAAAGTTTCACCATTGAGTATATGGGAAAAAAGTATAGAAGCACGTGCGTTTCCACTGAAATTTCCTACTAGCAAAGGTGGAAGATACGATGATTGACCCACTCAGATTGGTGCATCAGAATACCGCTCATTACGAATGTATTCGCAAGATCCCAAATTTAGATAAAATGTGGAATACATATTCCACCTACTCCATGAAAGTGAATTAGCAACACTATGTTACGGAGTTGCACACATTTTGAAATCTGGAACCCACTTTCAAAATATGTCAGCTACGCAGTTAATACAAAAAGTACAGGAAAAAGATGAGGTTTTACAATCAAGTATAACAAATTTGTTTGCAAACATGCGTGGTACAAAGGAATACTGGTTCCGATGGCACGGAGACGTGCGTTGTATGATCAGAAACCTTGGACCACCGACTTGGTTTGTTACACTAAGTTGTGCAGAATATGCATGGGAAGATTTACATGAGTTCCTACGCATAGCAAACAGCAACAAAAACATCATAGATATATTAACAACTGGAGAACTTTGCTCTCTAGATCCAGTTAATGTGTCAAGATATTTCCATCATCGTTTCATTGCCATGCTACACTTTATTTGCAATAAAACTGTTCCTTCCCTTGGAGAAGTGCAACACTTCTTTTGGAGAAAAGAATATCAAGTGAGAGGAGCACCACATATTCACATGCTGTTATGGATCAAAGGTGCACCTAAATTTGGTCACGACCGTGATAGCATTGTTTGCAGTTTATCCATAAATATGTCACTTGTGAAATCCCTTCACAACAGACACATAGTGAGCTGCATGGGCAGATTTTACAATTTCAAAGACACAAATGTGGCAAATATTGTCGCTGCAAATACAAAAACAAAGGTAAATACTACACCAAATGCCACTTTGGTTTCCCAAAACCAGTTACAGAAACAGGTGAAGTAAACAACTTCATGTCTTCAGTTCGACATAGTGTTAAAGGTAAATCACCTAAGAACACGTATTACATAAAAAGAACAGAAGAATCAAAATATATCAATGATTACAATGCAATCATTGCCCTCTTATGGAATGCAAACATAGAGGTGCAGTACATTGCAGACAATTCTACTGCTGTTGCACGATACGTTACAGCCTACTTAACAAAAGCAGAAAAAACAGAGCTTCAGGACCTCTGGGATGACCTAGCATCAGACAAAACACTATCACAGAAATTGTACAGCCTAGACATAAAAATGCTCTCTCATAGAGAATGTGGCGCCTATGAAGCAGCAGATTGTTTAACCGGTACTGCTTTGTATGGAAAATCAGACAACATAGTATGGCCAAGTCTTGGTCCTGCTAAATCTAGAAAAAGATTGCTGAAATCATATGAGGACATAGAAACAATTGGCAGAAATGATCCCAACAGCCAAGACATTTAAAAAAACAATTTGCCGGCCACATACTATCCGAACAGGAGTAGCACTTTGGAAAGCATGTGTCTATACCATATAGCTCAAAACTTTGCATAAAAAAATAATATAAAACCTGATGAAAGCAAAGGTAGATATAGAGTGAGCGATTGTGAAGGGAGCTTAGTGAAACTTACCAAACAAAGCTTAATTAATCATGTAAAATTATCATTAAAAACTCCTCAACAGAAAGAACTATCTTACATGTCTCTGTTACAACTTTTTAAACCATGAAGAAAAGAGGAAGACATACTAGACAACTATGACTGCCATGAAGATGCGTTTAAAGCAAATGAAAACGCTATCACCGATGTGAACTTTACACAGTACAAAACAATGTTACACAATGAGCAGCAACAGGAAGAAGAACGTCAGGCCCAACTAGATAAGGACTCTTCGGACAGTAGTCAACCTTCTGTAACAGGAAGTCAAGAACCACTAGGACAACCACTAATAGCAAATGAGGCAGAAGTAGCTATGACAGAAGTAGAAAACACCATGTATCAGTATCAAGAAGATACAGAAGAATTAACTGTACAACAAGCAAAACTTAACAAAGATCAGCGCAGCATTTTTGAAGACGTAACAAAACAAATTGTACATGGTGTACAACACGAAAATAAAGAATGTTCCTGCCAAAATTACATACCTATACTACTGAACGTGAGTGGTGAAGCTGGATCAGGAAAAACATTCTTAATCAAAATCATCAGCAAGTTGCTTCAACAATTGACAAACAACAAACTGTCAGCTGTTGTAACGGGCCCCACAGGTTTAGTTGCCTACAACATAGGCGGTGTCACTTTACACCAATTACTACTGCTTCCAGTAGAGCCTCAAAATAATTTAGACTATTACAAACTTTCTGCAGAAGCTGCAATGGAATTACACATAGTATTAAAACAAATGAAAATGCTACTAATAGATGAAGTGAGCATGGTCTCCAACCTAATGTTGGCTTTGATTCACCTCAGATTGCAAGAAGTACTTAAAAGTAACAACGAAGAATTCTTTGCAGGGAAACACAAAAGGTGAACCTATTTTTAAGTTTAAGCCACAAACTCTGCCGTAAAACTGTTGGCAGCATAGGAAATGTCAACCTTTGGCAACATTTCCAACACAGAGAATTAACAGAGAACATGCGGCAATCTGCAGATCTCACTTATCCCAACATCTTAAAAAGTATTAGAGTTGGTGTACTATCGCAAGAAGCACAAGCAGTATTGAAAAACCGGCACATTCATGCACTTTATGGCGATAATGCATGTGCAACTGATGTTATGGAACAAATTGCTTACAAAAAATTGTATGGCCTTAATGCCAACTCTTGCAAGCTGTTTCAAATTCAATGAAACAATGTTAAATAAAGAAATGCAACCAATAATGGAAATTAGGGCTACAGACAAACTAGACGTACATGGTATGACAGTACCCATGTGTGAGCAAGCCACAACAAGACTAAACAGTTAAGAAAATTCAATCTCCAACACAGCTGGGTTGGAAAAAATATTAAAATTATCCTTAAATTGTAGAGTAATGCTTAAACGTAACCTTGACATCGAGCAAGGACTAGTTAATGGAGCACTGGGTGCAGTTGTTGGCTTTCAATCATTCCCACGTGACAGCAACATTCAGTTTGTCAATATTAGCTTTGATAAACTTTTAGAAGTGAAAAGGATAGGACGCTCAATTGCTCGATTCCTCTTCAAAGACATGTATGTACGTAGAGAGCAATTTTCTCGAACTCTTGCATATGCAGTTACCATTCATAAATCCCACGGTCTTACCCTAGACAAAGCATTGATAGATATAGGAAACACAGTCTTTAAAGAAGGCATGAGCTACGTAGCAGTATCACGCTTATGTACACTTGACGGTCTATTGCTAATGAACTTTGATGCAAGTAAAGTCAAAGCTGATATTCCTTGCATTCTAGAATACAATAGACTGTGTTCACTGTACACCCCCCATCTGAAACAATATCCTGTTCCACATAAAGTGAAAGGTGGTAAAAGAAAACTAAATCAAACAGAAATGCAACAGAATCCAACAGCAAATCCCTCAAAGAAAACAAAAGAAGCTAAAGCTTCATCAATTACCACACACAAAGAAGAACCTATTAGGGAATGCAAACCAGGTACGTCTTCAAAGAAGGAACAGAAACTCAGAAAAATGCACTCAGATACAGAACTAGCTGGTCCATCTAAATTTGCAAATGACACTGGGGTAAGTTGCTATGCAAATGTAGCAATGAATATTCTTTTTCAATTGCCACCAATTGTTAACAATATTTACTTACACAGTACAGACCAATTGTGTTTGCAAATGTTAGTGCTTCATAGAAATGTAACAAACAATCCTGACAACACATACAGTGTTCATGGAATAAGACAAGAATTGGACTACTGTGCTGGAATGGTGAGATTCACTATGAACTCAGAAGAAGATCGACAAGAATTTCTAATGTACTTACTACTAGTATTGGAAAACAAAAGCAGACCTGTAAATGAAATCTTCCAGATATCGTACATGTGGAAACATACATGCACTCCATGTTGGCTTGTAAGTGAAGAGGATATAACGTTGTTGTTGTGTGGAAGTTGGGTTTTTTCTATAGGTGTGGTATCCTTCAGTGCTTCTGGCCAGAGGCTGCAGTCCTAGCTGTATGTCCATAGATATTACATGGTATGGGTGTGCAGTGGCTGGGACGTCCAGTGCTTACAAGTTTGGTCTTGGGTGCACACTCCCCACAACCAGGCAATCGATACGTATTACTATGGGTGTATCCATGGGTGTGACATGCTGCAGTGGTTGTGGCTGGCCTACAGTCTTGGAAGTAAGGCCGTCGGCCATCCAAGACTCTAGGCCCTGGCCACAACCACCGTAGCATGTCACACCCATCGTGGCGTACTAATGAATGCAATATCCGTAGGAAAAAGTAATGCAATTACGGCATGTTTCAATGTTCGCTAACACCACGTGTGTCCTTACCACAGTTACAAGTTCCCTATGCACTGCATGGTCTGAAATACTACCGTTATTAGACCCCTCATTTTCTGTGCGTACAAGGTGGCCATAGAAAATACATCATGAAGACCGACTGCCAGAACAAAAGCATTCATCACCCAAGTCTTACTGTCTGAACCTTTCCCAACACTCTATGACACAGCAAAAGAGTTTTATAAATATAGCATGTTTCCGCTGGTTGTCGCTCCGCTTTCAGCGGATCCAAGATGTCAGGCGCATCCAAACAATCTGACGCAGTACTAATGAATGCAATATCTGTAGGAAAAAGTAATGCAATTTCGGCATTTTGTCATTTTCAATGTTCGCTAACACCACGCGTGTCCTTACAACAGTTACAAATTCCCGGTGCACTGCATGGACTGAAATACTACCGTTATTAGACCCCTCATTTTCTGTGCATACAAGGTGGCCATAGAAAATACATCATGAGGACCGACCGCCAGAACAAAAGCATTCATCACCCAAGTCTTACTGTCTGAACCTTTCCCAACGCTCTATGACACAGCAAAAGAGTTTTATAAATATAGCATGTTTTCGCTGGTTGTCGCTCCGCTATCGGCGGATCCAAGATGTCGGGCGCATCCAAACAATCTGACGCAGAACACGTCTCGCTGCAGCCAATCGGCAGAGACGTCACGGGTCTGCGGTCATGACGCCAGCCCCTTAGCCAATCGGTATCTTGTCCGTGAACCGAACAGGTAAGTGTGACCGCGAAGCGGACATAGATATCACTAATTTTTTGGTCATTTTAATGAAAAGTACTGCACGGAAGGTCACCAAATTTACAAAAGCACGCTTTCTGGACAAATAGCCGTGCGCAAAGTTTTTTCCCCATTCAGTCTATCGGAAAAACAGAAGTTTTGGGACCCCCCCCCTATAACTTTGCCCCCCCGGACCAAACCTCACCAAAGTTTGGAAAAAAATTCAGAGTGGCCCATACACTTTTTTTGCAAAGTTTGGTGAGGATTCGTACAGGGGGAGCGAAGTTATAAGCCGCCCAAAAAGTGCTCTTCCTATGGAAACAGCAACTTAACCATAACTATCGTGGCCGTGTAATATATATATATATATATATATATATATATATATATATATATATATATATATATATATATATATATATATATATATATTACAGGGCCTGCGATAGCGGCCCTGTAGTTATGGTTAAGTTGCCCAACCCATAGGAAGAGCATTTTTTGGGCAGCTTATAACTTTGCCTTCCTGGCTGAATCCATACAAAACTTAAACTGCAAATAAAGTGTCACGTCAGATTGATTCTGCAAAGTTTGGTGTGGTTTCGTGGAGGGGGGCAAAGTTATGGGGTCTCAAAATATCTGGTTTTTCCCATAGATGCAATGGGAAAAAGTGTTTTGCTCACGTCTACAGCCCAAACCGCTGGATGGATTTTCACCTAATTTGCGGCAGGAGCGGAGGCTTGGTGCCGAAAGGGTTCCTTTGCAAATTTGGTGTAAATCCGTCCAGGAGTTTATTTTTAAATGGCGAAAAAGTAGGGAAAAAAATGTGTGATATCTGGGTTCGGTCCACGGACTCACTTCCCTGTGCAGTCCGTGGACGGGGCTCCGATTGGCCCAGAGGGCGGCGTGAGGTCTGCGGACATCGGACACGCCCGCTGATTGGGTGGTGAAAAACGTGAGGCGTGTCAGATTTTTGGAAACGCCTGCCATGTTGGATTCCCACACAGCAGCCGGTGTCTGCGAAGATCATAGTAAAAGCATATTAAAAAACACAGCATTGGATTTGTCAACCTAATGAAACAATCTCTGCAGAGGTGAAAGGTGATGATGATAGGATGGGATATGGCCTTAAAAAGCCAAAAAAACAGGTGCTATTTCAACTTGAACATCGGCAAACAGTCCAGATGTCTAAGGCAGTCCAGTGATGTTCGCGAACATCTTAAATGTTCGGGGGCATCTATGCCTATTTCTGCATTACAGGGTTGGTGATTAGCTGTTTTTAGATGGATTATAACTTTGGCGCCACTCAATGAAACTTCATGGAATTTTGGAATTTCATTCCAGACCTGACTCCTAATTGTTCTGCAAAGTGTGGTGATGTTTTGTGAAGAAGGAAAAAAATTAGACGGGGGTCCCAAAATGTTTTAAAGGCTTATAAATATGGTGCCATTTGACAAATCTGCACATCATTTTGCTAAAGAATTGTAAACCTAGATCTGAATGTTTTTGCAAAGTGTGGTGGGATTTTGTCAAGAGGCGCCAAAATTAGAGGGGGTCTTAACATTTTTAGATGGCTTATAACTGATGCCGTTTGACGAATGTGGACAAAACGTTTTCAGAATGATAATAGATTCAACCTTGAGTGTTTGTGCAAAGTCTGAATGGATTTTGTCAAGTGGGGGCTAAGTTATATGACTAAAGTATGTACGTACATTTTGACACTTGTGAAAAAATAAAACATGGGCGGATTTGCAGTAAACTTGTTTAAGGAGCATTGGCAAGTACCTGAAAGCATGGTTTTGCAAATGTTGCCTTTTTTTTATTTAAAGTTTGATAATGTAGGTACAGAAAATAGTGAAATACCTTTAGTGACTGATGCCATGGCACAGACAATCTGGCTACTTGACATGACCACGAGGGGCCAGCAATAGGATTAAAGTGAGCATGGCCACCAGGGCCAGCTATGTGGTAACGTTTTTCAAAATTCGGACAGGGTTGAAAGGGAAAAGAAATCTGCTTGTTGGTCCAGGTTCAGGGCTCAAGTCGAGGATACACGCGGGGGGGCTGAGTCCCCCCACTTTATTCAGAGGATGGACTCAGTCCCCCCAGCTAAAAGAGAATCATTGGATGTCCTCTTTGAATTTATGAATTAAAGCCGACCTCTGGGATCGAACTACAGTAATCAGGTTTGCAGGCCGGACCCGTCACCACTGCACTGTGTAACCTGATCAAAAATAGCAAACAACTGTAGGTGAAATAACCCATTTCAGTAGTGAAGTCCCAGGGAAAACATTTGTATTGGTTCTTGGAGTTTAAAACATGCACACATTTCAATGTTTTCAAAAACACTATTAGAAGAAAATATCCTGTCTTGGTTTTGTGCGTGTGTTGATTTCATGAAAGGCAAATGCCATTCGTCCTGTTCAATTTGGGTTGTTATGCAAAGCCAATTTAATGAAATGTGCATATTTCACATTGATTTGCTAACTTCTGTCGACGTCACATCCCATTGCATTTGTTGATGAGCAAGGGATTGCAGCAATATGCACGAGGAGGGTTAGCAAGAACTTGAAAGCATAGTTTTGCAAATATGTCCTGTATTTTATTTTTTTCGAAAGTGTAGAATGTGTAAAATGTCAGTAAAATGTAAGTACACAAAACAGTGATATAACATTGTGGTGTCTGGGCAAAGTGCCTGGCCGTTAACAAGGAGAAATGTGTACTGAAATGTGCTTATTGGGGCATGCAGCATAGCCAAATCGGTAGGTTTGAATGGGAAAAAATATTCTGCTTACGGTTAGAGCCTGAAGTGGTGCACTAGATTTAAGTAATAGGCCCAAGCTGGGGTGGCATTACCACTTCAGGTAATGCCTGGTGCCCATAGTTAACAAAGGCCCCGGGGCATTACCTGAAGTGGTATTGCCCCCCCCTGCTAGGGGCCTATTGCTATTAGTACCCCAGCCCATAAGACCGGGGTACTATTAGTATTTTATTTCTGTTCTGAAACGCTCCCGCAAAGTTTTGGAGCAGAAATAAAAATGGAAAGAAATGGCTGCCGGGGAAGGGAAAACAAAGTCCATTTTCCCTTTCCATGGTGACAATTAAAAAAAATTGAAAAAAGTAAACAAAAAATGGCTGCCATGGAAATGGGAGAAAGGAGAACATGTAGTACCTTCTCTCTTAACATGGCAACCATTAAAAACGATTAAAAAAATGCCCGACATGAAAAGGAGAGAACGAACTACGTGTATTTGTATTTGTATTTGTTTTATTTGTATAGCGCAGCCAGGCCCGAAGGCATCCGGGCGCATTTCTTCAACAGTAAATTACAAGAATGACATGTAATCAGACGAGTGATTACAATCATGGCAGGATTACAGTTAACGTTGCAAAAAATGTATATACAATGGAGCAGTATCATACGAAAGTAGTCCCCACGGTCATGCTGAAAGTCAAGCTGTACCCATTGGTTCATGTGTGGTGGCTAGCCAGAGCTTCGATTTGTGTTTGAATAAGTTAAATGATGGTAGATTTCTGATGGTGCGTGGCAAGGTGTTCCAGAGTTTGGCGCCTGGACTGGGAAGCTAACACCTGTGTAGACCCTTCTTCCTTTCCATGATGGCCTGTCGCAGATCGGAAGCAAACGCGCTGGGGACAATGAACTTCAACGAAGGTAAGTGGGGATGGGGGGCAGAGAGGGAATTCTGTGGATGGGGGAGGAGGAAGGAGAAGTGGGACACCACTTACCTAATTCCCTGGCGGGGCAAGATGGTGGCCTCCAGGCTCCACTGGTAATCCCCCCCCAACCTGAGCCACCTCATTGGCTGAGAGGCTGCCACACCCCCCACCGGGTACTAATACAACAAACTTGCATGACAAGCATTATCAATGTAACACAAAATAGACAGAACCACTTTATTTGAAAAGTTATTCCTGCTTCTGAAGTCACTTGGTCAAAGTGTATCACCTTTTAGACAAGTGTAAATACAAATATACACTAAGCAATCCAGAAGCAGGATTGTGTTTTAACACTTGGTTAGGTTTAATCAAGTACCTTGTAGATTAATAAGACACACACATTGGAAGCAATAACAATAAAATTGGAAAAAATCGATTTCCAAATAGTGTGCACTAATTTTAGCACCTAGTGAAAGTGAGAGAGGATAGGGTAAGTTTCTTGTCTATCCCTCACACTAGATAGGCCTTACAGCAGCGCGTTCTATGACTTGAACATCACAGGGAGGGATAGCAAGATCTTCTTTGTAGGGACTTTTAGTTAGATGTAGGGACTTTAGAAGCAGGAATAACATTTCGAATAAAGTGGTTCTGTCTATATTGTGTTATACTGAAGCAGGTTGAGACAGAATGAGCTAACCCCACGGATCTACGTGATTTTTATATCACAGAAAAGTCTGAGACGGAAAAGATTGCATGAGAAATGTGCGAACCTCAAAAGGTGCGCACATTTCCCATGCCTACACACATTGAAACCCCAACTGACCCACACTCCCACCCACAACACACCCCACCCACACCCTTAGTACACCCCCACCCACACCTCCAACATACCCAACCCTACTTACCTTTTCAGATGCTGTGTCCCTGCGGCGCCAGTTCCCTTTCACTTCCGTGATCGGGAACCGGCGCTGCAGGGTCCTTTTCTTATTTCTATTTATTTTGAAAGCTGCAGGGGTATCCCCCGCAATCTCCGCTCACTATACCACACAGCGAGCGGGGTGTTGCAGGTGACACCCCCGCAGCCTCTGCAGTCTTTTTTTTTTACATATACTTACCTGAAATGCTACCATCAAAGGTTCGAGCTTTTGGTGTTCGAACATTTGGTGGTAGCATTTTTTGGGCTTTTTGTACGGTCAGACCTTTTTTTCAGTCCGGTAGGTGCAGAGAATAATAGGGGTGGTTTGATTGGTCTGAGTTCAACGGTGGAGCCTTATGCCGTAGACGATTGAAAGATGATTTCCATCCCCAGCATGCGCTGCTGATAACCATAGACATAAGTATGTGTTGCAAAACATATGTTTCTTGAAGGAGGTGTATAGTTCTTTTATGTACATGAAAAAAGGAATTATTAATAACCTATATACCGTGATTTAACATCATGAAACATTTTGACTTATAAAAACCTATTCAATTGGCAGAAAGAAAACTTTGTTAAAGGGATATTACGGTGAAGATGCCTCACATCCTTGAGACTCCTCTGCTCCAGCAGTTACCAAGTGGCGTCCCACCTTGGCATCTCTTGGCATTTCCCTCCTGGGTTCTCATAAGCACTTGCCCATTCATGCTGCCCATTCTATTCATGCACTTCTCTCACTGCACAATGCATATGTGTATTTATAAGAGCATTATGTAAACGTTTTTTGTATAAGTAAGGGAAATGCAGATGCAAAATATTTGTAGATTGTTAAGTGGCAGTTGGTGTGTGGAAGCTTGGTATGGTCATGGGATTATATGTACAGTTTTTGGAAGTGATTGGTGGATGGATGTGAGACTGTTTGAAAGCAGACATTGAAGGAGTGTTACAAATATAAAATAAAAAAAAGGGTAGAAGGGCTGCCCTGTGCAATGGTGTGCATGTGCCATCGGGTCGTTTAAGGATCCATGACCTGGAAAGAGTACTGTGGAGACGGTCCATAGTTATAAAGGTTCATCGATTATAGTCCTTATTGTATGCTAGAGAGAAGGATTTGGGACAGAGAATGTGTTTATTGTTTTACATATAATAGCAGCATACATACATTCAATAAAAACCACATCAAGTTGCTATTAATAAAAAAGTTTCCATAAAATCGAACTCATATTAATACATCATCTCATTAATACAAAATGTCAGTTGATAGTTCTTTTAAAACGGTTAAAATCACTTCATAAAATGTCTTTATGTGATAGATCAAGTTTATATCATTACCACACATCAAAGGTTCCCATATATCCCTTATAGTAGACCTCTCTCCAGAGTTATCATAAGCTGCCAGATGCTTTGCACGCAAATACTGTAAACTTTCACAGTCACATTCAATATGTTTAGCTTTTTCAATGACTGATGTGCCACAAAGTCTGCAGTATCTATTTTCTTTGGGAAGACATCATTTCCAAGGTGTCTCTCCTATTGAACTTAAACAGCAGATAATGTCTAATAGTTTCACATTCGGGGAAAGCCATCTGGTAGCTGGGTTTATATATCTTTACAGGTAAAAATTCAAGAAACATTCCGCCGTTGCTTTTTGTTGCTAAGTTAATCATGCTTTGTTCTTTACTATAATCATAAATTACTCAATTTCCATTTGATCTGTATAGCGGTTAGAGTGAGACAAATGTTTGCATCATCTTTAGCCCATTTAAAATAAATACAGCTAAGTCTTTCAGCTAGTTTTAGATCTTTTTGCTTCTTCAGTGTACTGAAGATTTTCATCAGTTCTACGATGAATATATCATTATATAAATTAGCTCGTTTTGCAAAAAGTGAAGCCATCTTAAATTCAAAAATATCGCTCATGCTAATCACCTGACATTTGCTTGTGCCCTCCCCGTCTTCATTGTGCAAGAGAATAAAACGGACTCTCCCCGGACGGGGAATAAGGCAAAGTGAGCAGGCTGCGAGAGTTCAAGGAAAAGTTTATCTAGATCTCTGAGAGCGCTCTGGCAAAATTAATGTTACAGTACATTATATAGGCACAATGACATATCTAACATATGATGCTATGTTGGACCCGGATTGGTCAGCCAGGGTGGTGTCTTAGGTGTGGGCATCATCTCTTCCTCCTGGTTGGTTGCTTGGTTGGCGGGAGGATGGACGTCAGATAGCTGTGCTCTGAATGGGTGAAGGTCAGGTCGCCATGAAGCAGGGTGGTCACTATCTAAGCAATTGAATACATTCTAAATAATGCATGCACTAAATAATGGTTGATCAAAAGACTCTCAGTTGTTTATCATGTCATTATATAAATCACACAGATGTCTATATCATCTATAACATTTGTGTTATACAGGTCACAGGTTTAAGGGTCTTGACCACTATAATACTCTCATTGAACTGTAGGGTTAGTCTCACAAGAATCTCAGGGTGGGTGGGTATCATGGCATGGTCGGTGCTCTGGCACATGAAAGGAATATCTTGCAGGGACACAGGGTCAGAATGGCAGTAAGTTTCCATCGATGAAGGTGCGAGGGCAAGGACACGTTTGTGGAGATGAACGAGCTATGTGCTTAGTTCATGCTGGTTCACATGCAGGACAGTGATCTCAGAGGAAGACTGATGTGATACATTTATTAGTTGTTGCGAATGCCTCCGGCTTCAGCGTGAGAATGGAGCAGCAGAGTTTTCCAGTCAGAGTGGGAACGAAGGTGGGGGCCATGTGCTCTGTGTGCCTGATCGCAGTGGGGAGAGGGAGAGAAGCGTTTCGTACTATCGCAGTGAGGCCTGGTCACCAAGATGGAGTCGAAAGGGGATACAAAAGATGAATGCCCTGTATCCTGCTCAGTGGTCCCATCTACACGAAAGTCAACAAAAGTTAACATCGCATAAGGGCAAGGGGCGAACCCACTACTGGACGCACTTGGTCCAAGCCTTGTGCTGAGAAGTGAAGGCAGAGAGGGGCTTCACACACACATTCAATCAATATATATATTTCCGAGACAGATTTTTAAGCATTCTCAGCAATATCCGAAATATTTTAGCTTCAAAGTTCTCCAATTCTTTCCTGAGAGGCATTCCCCAAATTTCAGCACCATATAATAAACATGAGGTGACCTTGTCGGAGTATAATGTCAAGATGGTCTGAACAGAAAAACCGCCCTGGTTGCCTATGAAATTACTTAAAGCCATTGTTGCAAGCATGCACTTTCTCTTAGTTTCTAACCAATGTAGTTTCCAACAAAGTTTGTGGTCAACTATTACTCCAAGGTATTTATAATGTTCTACTATTTTGATTGGTTGGCTATTAATAAGCCATTTATGCGTTACATCACTACCAATTTGTCGTTTTCCTGAGAATTTCATTATCTTAGTTTTGTTTATGTTAAAAATCAAGTGATTCACAGCGGCAAATTTTTCAAGGATGTGAAGTTTACATTGTAAACCTTTGGGTGTGAAGTCTTAGAGTAGGAGGTCATCAGCATATCCTAGCCACCCCGACCTTACTGTCCCAATTTTGATGTTATTCATAATAGGGTCAGATGTATCTTTCATAAAATCAGCAAGACATAGGTTGAAAAGGATGGGAGCCAATATACATCCTTGCTTTGTTGAAATTGCTTCGGACAGTTTGCCTTCGGCATCTAGGCGTATTCTTACTGAGGTGTTAATCTATAAAAGTTGGATCATATATAGAAGCCCTGGAGGAATTCCCCAAGACTTCAATTTGGCCCAGAGGTGTTCACGTACTACTGAGTCGAAGGCAGCTGCCGACTCTAAACCCTGACTGATATACTGGAAGAATCTTCTGAGTGGATCCAAAGGTTAAGTTCAATAAGCAACACCTTGGCGAACACTTTTGCAGGAATGTCAAGCATCGCCAACATCCTGTAGTTGGCAGGGTTATTCCATTCTCCCTTTTTGTAAATAGGGAACATTATACTCTTATGCCATGACTCAGGAATCTGACCATGCTTGGCAATGCAATCAAATAGGATTATTAATGCGTTGGCCCATTTAATAGGTGTCAATCGCAGCAGCGCATTACATTTGCCGTTAGGGCCTATGGTTCGAGAATTTGGCAATTTCTCAACAATTTTGGTTATATTTTCTAGGGTGATAGTGTTCTGCCATATGGTTGACCTATAATACATGCTTTCACCGCCACTCACAGTAGGGCCAATGGTCTTGGTGACATGTGCTATCCAGTCCATCTGTGACACATTATTAATAGTCTTTGCTACTATTGATAGTCGACACATTTCATGGCTGTTTTTGTTCTTTGCTTGAAATGCTAACGTCCGCCATATTTCTTCTGCTTTATTTTTTTGATGTAATCTGAGCCAAGAACTATAATGATATTTAGCCAATCTTATTCTATTTCTTGCATCATTAATTTTTATATATTGTAATTCCCTTGTATTATTTCTAAGTTGCTTTTTGGTGGCATGGATCACAGCATTAAACATATGTTAAATTCCATCTTTCACTATTAGAGACATATTTACGTTTCTGAATTGTAACAGATAATATAGCCTCTATAATAACTTCAAACATGGACATCGGGGTATTGGCTGACGTTCCAGGAGTTTTGCTAATATTCTTCCAAGTATGTGCTCTGTACTAGACTGTTAATTGATAATGAGTAGGAATTGGTGTAGGAGCTGTGCAAGGGTACATTTTGAGCTTAAAAAATTTCCTAGATCAGCAGAAAATGCAGTTACGAACTGTCCGCGAAGCACAGACCCGATCGCGAAGAGCGTACGCAAACACGTCATCATGCCGCATGGGAGGACACGTGACACTGTCCAGAAAGTCTGCAATGACATCAGACATTTGAGAACTTCAACGAACACAAAAAAAGTGGAAAAAGTTGCAAGAAGTGTGTAGAAGTGTTAAAAATAATGTTAGAAGGTGGGAAATGGCAGTGTTATAAGGTGACACTTTATAAATTGGACAAAAATGTTGCTATATTGGGGTAAGCATGATATTAGTAAGGTGTGGGAAATTAGCAGGCACTGGTAAAAACCTATGACATTCACTGAAAAAACTCATTAAAGGGACGTTATGGTTAAGTTGCACTAATAAAAACCTATGAAATTCACTGAAAAAACTTTTTTAAAAGGATCTTACGGTTACAAGTAAAACTGAAAAACCTCAGAAATTCACCAACTATGGTCATCTAAGCAACCATAACCACCCAAACCATCACACCTGTACACACACTTACTCTTACAACCTTCCAAAGCACAACTATCATCCAAATGTTTCTTTTGCCCAAACTGCCCTGTACAAATGGACATGCAGCTCAATGTGTGATGTAAGGCAACAATCCTGCAAATGTTTATGACAATTCCTCAATCACTATATCAAACTAAAAGACAAAAGTAGAGTGAAAGCTTTACAAACCATGGACTCTTGTACAGTACACAGCCACACTGGTCTGCGAGGACATTCATATTTTGCATTTCGAGAACTGCTTGCAAAAGCACCTTCCACCACATCAAAATGTTAGCAACACAACATTCTGCTGTATGGAATCTTGTGCGTAGACTATGCTATGGAAAGACTCCTACTCTAGAACTATAAAATGTTAATAACATTCTCCTACATGGAACAGCCAAAGAACTCTTTCAAAAAATAGAGCACATCCAAACTAAGAACTTTGGACTGAAGTTGACTTGGACAATTCAGTAACTTCAGAAAACATTACCGAAAACCTCACACACACCAACCTCCTAACAAACACACACAAAAAAGAAATAAATTTGTTACAAAACATATCTGCTGAAATACTAGACCAAGTAAGTGTCAGTTGTCAGAGAATATGGCCTTCAAAATAGTGGACAATGAAGAATCGCAATGGTTCCAGTTAGCTTTATATCTAACAGCAGAAAATAAATACAAAATAACAGACTCCTCAATACTTTGCACGTACTGCAACACAAAGCTTGACAATAACCTAATGCCATCACATGCTATCACTAATAATCTCTCCAAAAACTTAACTTGTACAAGAGCATTATAATCTAAACAGTACACCCATTTCAAGCTATAATATGCCTTCAGCCGAAAACAGCCACATTTCCTCAATCTGAGTTACTAAAGGGCATCCATGGCAAAGTAGTATATTTGCCATCAAGGGGTCGATTCACGGAATTAATGTGCGCCGAAAATTCCCGCGCAGAGGTGCCAAAACGTGCGAATCGCAGGAAAAGTGCGAAAATCGCAGTGCAAGTGCGAAAATCGCAGGAAAACCAGCGCACAGCGATTCATGGAAGTCCGTGCGCGAGAAAAACATTGGATGTGCTCTAAAAATGTGCGCCGCACACGCCGGAGCACAGGTCATCCAACAGCGTGCGCCACGGCCACTGCGAAATCGCACATAGCGCGGCGCACATCACAAAAGTAGGCGTAACACGGGGCGTAACACTCGGAATGGGGAACAACGCGTGAAAATATGGGCGTCACGGGGGAAGTACAGGAGGCAAGTGCGCGGAACGCCCACACGCTCGCCTACAACCCGTATTCATGGAATCGAATAGGGCAAACCAGCGCACAGTCAAAGATGCGCACAGTGCCAAACAAGTACGCCACAAGAAAGCAGGCGGTAGCGCCGCTGCGACTGAAAAAAATGTGCGCCAAAATGTGCGCTAACAAAAAGCACCCATATAAAGCCATGATGAATGGCCCATACAGTGGCCCTCTAGGACAAATGAGGTGCAAAGGGGCACCGACAAACACGGACACCCGCTGTGTGAAAAATAGAGTGTGGGCGTGTTCCTGGGTGCGTGGGAAGTTCCACATGGGAAGTACCCAGGAAGTACAAGCCTGGGTACGTGTACTTCGGGGTGCGCGGGAAGTTCCACACGCGATTAGCCTGGGTACATGTACTACGGGGTGCGCGGGAAGTTCCACACGCGATTGGCCTGGGTAGGTGGGGGTGCGTGGCAAGTTCCACACGCGATTGGCCTGGGTACGTGTACTACGGGGTGTGCGGGAAGTGCCACACGCGATTGGCCTGGGTACGTGTATTCTGAGGTGCGCAGAAGATTCACACGCGATTTCTGCAGGGTACGTGTATTTCGGTGGTGCCGGGGAATGCTACACGTGATTTGGCCATGTGGGTCCCCCGAGGTGTTCCCTCTACACCCGCCACGTCCCCTGCCGGCAGCCCACACCACAGGGTACTACCCTGCACCCCTGCTCATGTCCCACAGGCAACCCATCCACCATGGCCATGCCCACCAGCCAACCCACATGTCACCTTGCACTACTGATCACCAACACATGTCTCCCACCACCCCCACCCCCCAGCAGTGCAGGGGCAGCCTCCACCAGGCCCCCACTCATGTCCAACTAATGTCTCCCACCACCCCCACCCCCCAGCCACCATGGGCAGCTTCCACCAGGCATTCACTCATGTCTCCCACCACCCCCACCCCTCAGCAGTGCAGGGGCAGCCTCCACCAGGCCCCCACCCATGTCTACCACCACCCCCACCCCCAGCCACCAGGGGCAGCCTCCACCAGGCCCCCACTCATGTCCCCTATTACCCCCACCCCCCAGCAGTGCAGGGGCAGCCTCCACCAGGCCCCCACCCATGTCTACCACCACCCCCACCCCCCAGCAGTGCAGGGGCAGCCTCCACCAGGCCCACACTCATGTCTCCCATCACCCCCACCCCCCAGCCACCAGGGGCAGCCTCCACCAGGCCCCCACTCATATCTCCCACCACCCCCACCCCCCAGCAGTGCAGGGGCAGCCTCCACCAGGCCCCCACTCATGTCTCCCATCACCCCCACCCCCCAGCCACCAGGGGCAGCCTCCACCAGGCCCCCACTCATGTCTCCCACCACCCCCACCCCCAGCAGTGCAGGGGCAGCCTCCACCAGGCCCCCACTCATGTCTCCCACCACCCCCACCCCCCAGCCACCAGGGGCAGACTCCACCAGGCCCCCACTCATGTCCCCTATTACCCCCACCCCCCAGCAGTGCAGGGGCAGCCTCCACCAGGCCCCCACTCATGTCCCCATGCACCCCCATCCCCCAGCAGTGCAGGGGCAGCCTCCACCAGGCCCCCACTCATGGCTCCCACCACCCCCACCCCCCATCAGTGCAGGGGCAGCCTCCACCAGGCCCCCACTCATGTCTCCCATCACCCCCACCCCACAGCCACCAGGGGCAGCCTCCACCAGGCCCCCACTCATGTCTCCCATCACCCCCTCCCCCCAGCCACCAGGGGCAGCCTCCACCAGACCCCCACTCATGTCCCCTATTACCCCCACCCCCCAGCAGTGCAGGGGCAGCTCCACCAGGCCCCCACCCATGTCTACCACCACCCCCACCCCCCCAGCCACCAGGGGCAGCCTCCACCAGGCCCCCACTCATGTCCCCTATTACCCCCACCCCCCAGCAGTGCAGGGGCGTCCTCCACCAGGCCCCCACTCAAGTCCCCATGAACCCCCACCCCCCAGCAGTGCAGAGGCAGACTCCACCAGGCCCCCACTCATGTCTCCCACCACCCCCACCCCCCAGCCACCAGGGGCAGACTCCACCAGGCCCCCACTCATGTCTCCCACCACCCCCACCCCCCAGCAGTGCAGAGGCAGACTCCACCAGGCCCCCACTCATGTCTCCCACCACCCCCACCCCCCAGCCACCAGGGGCAGCCTCTACCAGGCCCCCACTCATGTCCCCTATTACCCCCACCCCCCAGCAGTGCAGGGGCAGCCTCCACCGGCCCCCACCCATGTCTGCCACCACCCCCACCCCCCAGCAGTGCAGGGGCAGCCTCCACCAGGCCCCCACTCATGTCTCCCATCACCCCCACCCCCCAGCCACCAGGGGCAGCCTCCACCAGGCCCCCACTCATGTCTCCCATCACCCCCACCCCCCAGCCACCAGGGGCAGCCTCCACCAGGCCCCCACTCATGTCCCCTATTACCCCCACCCCCCAGCAGTGCAGGGGCAGCCTCCACCGGCACCCACCCATGTCTCCCACCACCCCACCCCCCAGCCACCAGAGGCAGCCTCCACCAGGCCCCCACTCATGTCCCCTATTACCCCCACCCCCCAGCAGTGCAGGGGCAGCCTCCACCAGGCCCCCACCCATGTCTACCACCACCCCCACCCCCAAGCCACCATGGGCAGCCTCCACCAGGCCCCCACTCATGTCCCCTATTACCCCCACCCCCAGCAGTGCAGGGGCAGCCTCCACCGGCCCCCACACATGTCCACCACCACCCCCACCCCCCAGCCACCAGGGGCAGCCTCCACCAGGCCCCCACTCATGTCCCCATGCACCCCCACCCCCCAGCAGTGCAGGGGCAGCCTCCACCAGGCCCCCACCCATGTCTACCACCACCCCCACCCCCCAGCCACCAGGGGCAGCCTCCACCAGGCCCCCACTCATGTCCCCTATTACCCCCACCCCCCAGCAGTGCAGGGGCAGCCTCCACCAGGCCCCCACCCATGTCTCCCATCACCCCCATCCCCCAGCCACCAGGGGCAGCCTCCACCAGGCACCCACTCATGTCCCCATGCACCCCCACCCCCCAGCAGTGCAGGGGCAGCCTCCACCAGGCCCCCACTCATGTCCCCCTGCAGCCCCACCCCCCAGCCATGCGATTTGCCTGGGTATGTGTACTTCGGGGTGCGCGGGAAGTTCCACACGCGATTGGCCTGGGTACGTGTACTTCGGGGTGCGCGTGAACTTCCACACGCGATTAGCCTGGGTACGTGTACTTCGGGGTGCGCGGGAAGTCCCACACGCGATTGGCCTGGGTACGTGTACTTCGGGGTGCGCGTGAACTTCCACACGCGATTGGGCCTGTGAGAGTGGGGTACATGTATTCCAGGGGTGGCCGGGAATATTTACCCACGACTGTGCCTGTGAGAGCGTGCTACGTGTATTCCTGGGGTGGGCGGGAAGATTCACACATTCGCCTACGACGTGGCGAAAAATTAATGGTCCAATCCTGAGACACGTACGCCAGCATGAAGCAGGCGTACGTAGACCCGCGCAGTATAAAAGTGCGCGCAAAAAACAAACAAGCTCATACGCCAGGATGAATATACCATTCCTAGCAGCAGTGGCCGTGGGTTAGCAAAGGAGGAGGAGGAGGATAGTGAGGGCCCGAATTTTCACTCCCAGAACCAGCCTTTTTGGGATGCCTGATGACCAGGTGTATGGGAGGTACAGGTTTCCCCCACACATAATACTGGACCTGGTCAGTGAGTGGGAGGATGACCTCACATCACCCACCCTGTGCTCCCAAGCACTCATCCCCCTGGAGAAGGTCCTCAATGTACTGCACTTCTTGGCCACAGGATCATTTCAGCGGACAAGTGCCATAGTGGATGGGGTGTCACAGGCCACGCAGTCACGCTGCCTACACCAGGTCTTGAACATCATCACTGCACGCCCATCTGTCCGTAGGCACATATACCTGCCCAGGACACCTGCAGAAAGGCAGGCTGCCACCCTCGATTTCTACGGTGTGGCACAATTCCCAAAAGTGCTAGGTGCCATTGACTGCACCCATGTGGCACTACTTCCCCCCAGGGCATCTGAGCACATCTATAGGAACCGCAAGCACTGGCATCCATCAACGTGCAGGTAGTATGTAATGCTAAGGGAATCATCACCTCAGTATATGCCAACTATCCAGGGTCCACCCACGACAGCTTCATTTACCGAATGTCTACCCTAAGCCGGGAATTAGAAGCTGGGCGGCATGGCGATTCATGGCTGCTTGGTGAGTATGAATGCCACTGCACATGCATGCATGTCAGATGCAGAGCTATGTCACTACCCCACTAATGATACCATCCCCTCCTCACCAGGGGACAGTGCCTACCCTCTGAGCACCCACATGATGACAAAAATATACAGAAGACCAGGTAACAAACCTGGCCACACAGCCGCTCTCTGTATAAGCCCTACCAAGGGCAGTGCAATTTGCAAAATTAGAGTCAACTAATAAATGTTCACTGTATTTACAGAATGTAACTCATCCAAATAAATCTCTTAGTCGGATCCAAAAGTAATATGCGTTTATCAAAATGAAAATTCCAAGTTGGTCACTAATAAAATCTTAGTGAGGCCGCGGCTAACTCATCCCATAATTGTTATAGACATAAAGTGCCAATGCATTTCGGAGCATACAGCTCCTTCATCAGGGCAGGTCTAATTTACACAAACTGTGGAACATTTATACAAAAGCATCAAGTTTTGAAAAACATAAACAAAATCGTGATTGTGTTACAAAATACAACCATGCGTGAAAACAATATAAGAATAACATACCAATTTTCGATGAGTTGCAAGGTAAATGGAAAAGGTGAATTAAGCCACGCAGTAGGGAAAAGAAAAGATGCCAAAATAAATAATGTGTAAATGAAATAACACAGTTAATTTGAACATGATCAGAAAACCAAGGAAAGTTACCTCAAGGGATCGAGGTAGCCCGTGGAAAAAATGTGCGGGGAGTTGACAACAACTTCACGCAAGATCAAAGGTCTGGGAACCAGACCAAATCAATTCTTCAATCTGTAGGTGCAACAACATGTGTTTTAGTGGGTTGTCCCAGAATTTGTCATAGACACTAGTTGTAGAGGTCTGCAGGCTTACCTGTACTCGTAAAGCTACGAGTGTACTGAGGCTGGGATTGCGGTCAAGCAGGGGACGCCATTCCGCATTGCCAGGGAACAGCGTTCCCAAGGTTACTCATACTAATATAAACACGTGACCCAAATGTGTCCAATGATCGTCACGATGCCGATAGGCAGTTGCACTCTATGTAATCAGGCAATCAAGGCTAAGAATCATAGAAATAAAGAATTTGCAGTAGAGCTGATGATAATTACGGAATTATAGAAGGAAAAAAATCGAAAATTAAATATGAGAAAAACGGCTGATAGACATAGAAAACATACTGCCGATTACACACTACATAATCAGACAATTCAAGCCAAGAATTCGAATAAAAAAGAATTTGCAGTAGAGCTGATGATAGTTACGGAATTATAGAAGGAAAAAATCAAAAATAAATTTGAGAAAAAAGGCTGATAGACATAAAAAACATACTAACGATTGCACTCCATGCAATCAGGCAATTCAAGCCAGGAATCCAGATAAAAAAGAATTTACAGTAATGCTACTGATAAATGTAGAATTGTAGAAGGAAAAGAACAAAAAATTGAATATGAGAAAAAAGGCTAATAGACATAGAAAACATACAGACAATTGTGTATAAATGAGTTAAAATGTCATAGATAAAATAAACAAACATTGTGATAATAATAATAATGATAATAATAAGCATATTAGACACACTGCGATATATGGAAAAAATCATGCAAGGGTAGCATGTGTATCTAAACCATTACATAAACAACTAATGGGTGTAATCGTGGATATATCATGTACATTTATCATAAATACACCAGTCGCATACGGTAGCCCCCGAAAGGCGCTACCTTGGGTCCCAAACCTAAGTTCGGGACGGGCGACAATGGTGTGTAAACGTTGGTGATTGGATCCTAATGTGATAACAATTCATATTGAATCCTAAAATAAAAGACATGAATGACCCCCTTAAAGAGAGAGGTCATCCAAAGTGTCCCGGTATAAATGTACATTGGTAGAGGAAGGGAATCATGTAATAGTCACTCATGTATCAACATAATCCTCTTAAGTCAAGCATGGAAAACAATGATTCAAATGTAACAGTGATAGTTAATCTCTTCATTTAGGCCATTTGGGTAGAGGCTCCCAAGTTTGTCTATCCAAAAGGTTTCTCTTTGGTTGAGTCGCAGGCCCAAATCCTCATGGGGATTCGATTTCTTTAACACTTCAAGAATGACAAATCTAATTTGAGTCAGGTTGTGGCTCTCATCACGCCAGTGGCGTGCCACTGCCGAGTTGGTGTTACATGTACGTATGCACGAACGGTGCTCTTTCCAACGTGCCTTTGCTGATCTCGTGTACTGTCCTACATAATACTTACCACAGGGGCATTTTATACCATATATAATGTTCACACTATCACACGTACCAAATGTCTTCAGGAAAATCTTGTTGCCTGTTCTGGGATGGTATATCGTGTCACCCTTGATCACCAAATTACAATTGATGCAATGTAAGCACGGATATGTTCCTGTGCGTAAAGTAATGGGTTCTTTCATCGGTGGCCTCGTGTGGACCAGTTCATCTCGTAGGTTTTTGCTCCTTTGATAAGCAAAGACTGGAAGTTGTTCAAATAGATTCTGGACCCTTACATCATTCTTAAAAATGCTCCAATGTTTCTTAATGGAATTCTTTATTTTGTTACTCTGAATGGAAAATTTAGAAACATATACTGGAGTTTTGAGTTCTTTCTTGGGTTTAGTAGTACTTTTCAATAGGCTGTCACGATCAAGGGAATTAACCCTCTGGACTGCCAAATCCAATTCATCCTTTCTGTATCCACGTGCTTCAAATTTCTCTCTCATGTTCAATTGCTGTGCTAAGTAGTCTTCAGGATCGCTCACGATCTTTTTAACTCTCAACAATTGACTGTAAGGAAGATTTTTGAGTAAACTGGACTGATGGAAACTCAGGCGGTGAAGTAAGTTATTGCGATCTGTGATTTTTCGAAATAATGTAGTAGAATAGTTGGCGTCTTTTTTCTGAATCTGAACATCAAGGAATGTGATTCTGTCTCTGGAGGTCTCTTTGGTGAACTGGATGCGCTGGTCGATGTTGTTAAGATATGTGAAAAAATCACTGAAGCTCTCATCCGTGCCTGTCCATATTCCAAAAATATCATCGATGAACCGTAACCAGAGGTGTATATTTTTGTTCCATTCCTGGTTATTCAGTATATGGTCCATTTCATACTTGTGCATAAAACAGTTCGCATAGGATGGTGCCATAGTGGCCCCCATTGATGTACCAGACACTTGAAGGAAGAATTTGTCTTGAAATTGAAAATATGAGTTCTCTGAAATAAAGTGAAGGAGAGATAGTATAAATTCCTTCTGTGCTCGAATTTCTGGTGCTTTTAACAGCAGCCATTCAACTGATTCTATCCCAAGGTCATGAGGTATAGATGTGTATAGACTCTTCACATCAATGGTAAACATCAGGTGATCACAATCAAAAATAACAGAGTGTAGTTGCTGTAAGAAGTGTGTGGTATCTCTAACATATGTGGAAGTTTGTTGTATTAGAGGTTGCAGAAAAAAGTCAATATACACTCCCAATGGTTGATTGATGCTACTCATTCCAGCAACAATAGGTCTCCCCGGTGGTTTAACAAGATCCTTATGAATTTTGGGCAACGTATAGAAATTGGGAACCCTTGGGTGTGGGTTGTTGAGGAATTTATAGGTGTGTTCATTTATCCAGTCTAATTCCATGGCTTTATCCAACAACATCTCGAGGTTCAATTTGATAGAAAGAGTGGGGTCTTGGTCTAAAGGTGCATAAATGGTCCGATCTTGCAGTTGTCTGATACATTCAATGTTATAATCTGTAGTGTTCATGATGACTAGGGCGCCTCCCTTATCAGCTGGGCGTATGGTGATATCCTTATCACAATATAAATCTCTGATGATTTTCATTTCATGAGGTTTCATGTTTCTATGCGGTGGAGTTTTATAACTGATCCGTTCAATGTCTCGAGTAACAAGTTTTTGAAAAATATCAATTGATGGTACTGAGATTGGTGGTATGAAGCCACTCTTAGTTCTGAATTCTTGAAAATCTGGGGCATCCGAGGTGTTCTCGTATGGTTCTAACTCCTCAAAGAATACTTTCAATTTAAGTTTTCTTATGAATTTGTACAACTCAATCTTGGTATTAAATAGAGTGGTACTGTAAGTGGGTACAAAACTCAACCCCTTTTGTAGGGTATCCTCTTCAGTTTTATTCAGAGTTTTATGAGATATATTTATGACTAGGTTTTCCTCAGTTGTAATCTTGTTTGTGGTTTGTTTTTTAGATTTCCTCCTCCCCCTGCGGGTTCTTTTGGGCGAGCTCCTAAAAAAGGTCCAGTCGTAGATGTGCGTGTGGACGGGCTGGCCGTTTGGTTGGGATCGCTCGATGCTTGTTCTGTCGGGACCTCGGTCTCCCTCTGTGCGTCTGAATCGGAGCTGGAAGTGTTATCTGATGGATACCTGTGAAGTTTCTTTGATGCTATCAGACCATACTTCTCCATCCATGTATAAACCTCTTCATTGATATAATCATATGTGTCCCTTTTAAACTTCTTCACCTTCTTTTGTTCCAACTCGTTCTTGTAGTCTTCCAGTTTCGCATTGATGTCAGTTAGAATGATATCGTATTCTTCTTTTCCTAGTGAACCTACAAGTTCTTTCTCAATTTCCTGAATTTCAGTGTTTAGTGTAACCAAATTTTTTGATAATTCCTGTATGGTTAATAAAATCAGGTCAAGGGAACACTTATTCAAAATAGCCTCCCATTTCCGTACAAATTCTTTGCTTTCCTTGCAAAGTGTTGGGCGAAGTTGGATCCGTAACCCTCTTGGTATACGTTGATTCTTGAAATAGCGGCCTAGAGTGATCGCATGTAGCTTGCGGTTTATCTCCTTCCGTATCAAGTATTCAAGTTGTTTAATGCGTTTAGCCGGGTCTTTAGTTGTGGTGGAGTGTGTGCCAATGCTTGTTTCACTAATCAGTTCTAGAATGGCTGCCGCCTCCTCTGTGGAAAACCCTAGGGTTTCTGCGCATTTGGATGAAAGACCTTCGATGTCTTCAAAGGACATTATGTTGTTTAAAATTGTCGGAAGGTAAGTAAGTGGGCACCACCTGTGCATCAAGTTTTGAAAAACATAAACAAAATCGTGATTGTGTTACAAAATACAACCATGCGTTGGCACTTTATGTCTATATGAATTTTTTGAAAGATGATTTATAACCTCAACCTTTTTTGATCTGTTTGAAAGTGAATTTAAACAAGTGGTGCCCACTTACTTACCTTCCTGCTCTTGTTCTTCCTTTTTTGAGACACACGTGAGTGGAGGCACACAGTGATAGAGATTGTAATTTATACTCATACGACAATTTTAAACAACATAATGTCCTTTGAAGACATCGAAGGTCTTTCATCCAAATGCGCAGAAACCCTAGGGTTTTCCACAGAGGAGGCGGCAGCCATTCTAGAACTGATTAGTGAAACAAGCATTGGCACACACTCCACCACAACTAAAGACCCGGCTAAACGCATTAAACAACTTGAATACTTGATACGGAAGGAGATAAACCGCAAGCTACATGCGATCACTCTAGGCCGCTATTTCAAGAATCAACGTATACCAAGAGGGTTACGGATCCAACTTCGCCCAACACGTTGCAAGGAAAGCAAAGAATTTGTACGGAAATGGGAGGCTATTTTGAATAAGTGTTCCCTTGACCTGATTTTATTAACCATACAGGAATTATCAAATAATTTGGTTACACTAAACACTGAAATTCAGGAAATTGAGAAAGAACTTGTAGGTTCACTAGGAAAAGAAGAATACGATATCATTCTAACTGACATCAATGCGAAACTGGAAGACTACAAGAACGAGTTGGAACAAAAGAAGGTGAAGAAGTTTAAAAGGGACACATATGATTATATCAATGAAGAGGTTTATACATGGATGGAGAAGTATGGTCTGATAGCATCAAAGAAACTTCACAGGTATCCATCAGATAACACTTCCAGCTCCGATTCAGACGCACAGAGGGAGACCGAGGTCCCGACAGAACAAGCATCGAGCGATCCCAACCAAACGGCCAGCCCGTCCACACGCACATCTACGACTGGACCTTTTTTAGGAGCTCGCCCAAAAGAACCCGCAGGGGGAGGAGGAAATCTAAAAAACAAACCACAAACAAGATTACAACTGAGGAAAACCTAGTCATAAATATATCTCATAAAACTCTGAATAAAACTGAAGAGGATACCCTACAAAAGGGGTTGAGTTTTGTACCCACTTACAGTACCACTCTATTTAATACCAAGATTGAGTTGTACAAATTCATAAGAAAACTTAAATTGAAAGTATTCTTTGAGGAGTTAGAACCATACGAGAACACCTCGGATGCCCCAGATTTTCAAGAATTCAGAACTAAGAGTGGCTTCATACCACCAATCTCAGTACCATCAATTGATATTTTTCAAAAACTTGTTACTCGAGACATTGAACGGATCAGTTATAAAACTCCACCGCATAGAAACATGAAACCTCATGAAATGAAAATCATCAGAGATTTATATTGTGATAAGGATATCACCATACGCCCAGCTGATAAGGGAGGCGCCCTAGTCATCATGAACACTACAGATTATAACATTGAATGTATCAGACAACTGCAAGATCGGACCATTTATGCACCTTTAGACCAAGACCCCACTCTTTCTATCAAATTGAACCTCGAGATGTTGTTGGATAAAGCCATGGAATTAGACTGGATAAATGAACACACCTATAAATTCCTCAACAACCCACACCCAAGGGTTCCCAATTTCTATACGTTGCCCAAAATTCATAAGGATCTTGTTAAACCACCGGGGAGACCTATTGTTGCTGGAATGAGTAGCATCAATCAACCATTGGGAGTGTATATTGACTTTTTTCTGCAACCTCTAATACAACAAACTTCCACATATGTTAGAGATACCACACACTTCTTACAGCAACTACACTCTGTTATTTTTGATTGTGATAACCTGATGTTTACCATTGATGTGAAGAGTCTATACACATCTATACCTCATGACCTTGGGATAGAATCAGTTGAATGGCTGCTGTTAAAAGCACCAGAAATTCGAGCACAGAAGGAATTTATACTATCACTCCTTCACTTTATTTCAGAGAACTCATATTTTCAATTTCAAGACAAATTCTTCCTTCAAGTGTCTGGTACATCAATGGGGGCCACTATGGCACCATCCTATGCGAACTGTTTTATGCACAAGTATGAAATGGACCATATACTGAATAACCAGGAATGGAACAAAAATATACACCTCTGGTTACGGTTCATCGATGATATTTTTGGAATATGGACAGGCACGGATGAGAGCTTCAGTGACTTTTTCACATATCTTAACAACATCGACCAGCGCATCCAGTTCACCAAAGAGACCTCCAGAGACAGAATCACATTCCTTGATGTTCAGATTCAGAAAAAAGACGCCAACTATTCTACTACATTATTTCGAAAAATCACAGATCGCAATAACTTACTTCACCGCCTGAGTTTCCATCAGTCCAGTTTACTCAAAAATCTTCCTTACAGTCAATTGTTGAGAGTTAAAAAGATCGTGAGCGATCCTGAAGACTACTTAGCACAGCAATTGAACATGAGAGAGAAATTTGAAGCACGTGGATACAGAAAGGATGAATTGGATTTGGCAGTCCAGAGGGTTAATTCCCTTGATCGTGACAGCCTATTGAAAAGTACTACTAAACCCAAGAAAGAACTCAAAACTCCAGTATATGTTTCTAAATTTTCCATTCAGAGTAACAAAATTAAGAATTCCATTAAGAAACATTGGAGCATTTTTAAGAATGATGTAAGGGTCCAGAATCTATTTGAACAACTTCCAGTCTTTGCTTATCAAAGGAGCAAAAACCTACGAGATGAACTGGTCCACACGAGGCCACCGATGAAAGAACCCATTACTTTACGCACAGGAACATATCCGTGCTTACATTGCATCAATTGTAATTTGGTGATCAAGGGTGACACGATATACCATCCCAGAACAGGCAACAAGATTTTCCTGAAGACATTTGGTACGTGTGATAGTGTGAACATTATATATGGTATAAAATGCCCCTGTGGTAAGTATTATGTAGGACAGTCCACGAGATCAGCAAAGGCACGTTGGAAAGAGCACCGTTCGTGCATACGTACATGTAACACCAACTCGGCAGTGGCACGCCACTGGCGTGATGAGAGCCACAACCTGACTCAAATTAGATTTGTCATTCTTGAAGTGTTAAAGAAATCGAATCCCCATGAGGATTTGGGCCTGCGACTCAACCAAAGAGAAACCTTTTGGATAGACAAACTTGGGAGCCTCTACCCAAATGGCCTAAATGAAGAGATTAACTATCACTGTTACATTTGAATCATTGTTTTCCATGCTTGACTTAAGAGGATTATGTTGATACATGAGTGACTATTACATGATTCCCTTCCTCTACCAATGTACATTTATACCGGGACACTTTGGATGACCTCTCTCTTTAAGGGGGTCATTCATGTCTTTTATTTTAGGATTCAATATGAATTGTTATCACATTAGGATCCAATCACCAACGTTTACACACCATTGTCGCCCGTCCCGAACTTAGGTTTGGGACCCAAGGTAGCGCCTTTCGGGGGCTACCGTATGCGACTGGTGTATTTATGATAAATGTACATGATATATCCACGATTACACCCATTAGTTGTTTATGTAATGGTTTAGATACACATGCTACCCTTGCATGATTTTTTCCATATATCGCAGTGTGTCTAATATGCTTATTATTATCATTATTATTATTATCACAATGTTTGTTTATTTTATCTATGACATTTTAACTCATTTATACACAATTGTCTGTATGTTTTCTATGTCTATTAGCCTTTTTTCTCATATTCAATTTTTTGTTCTTTTCCTTCTACAATTCTACATTTATCAGTAGCATTACTGTAAATTCTTTTTTATCTGGATTCCTGGCTTGAATTGCCTGATTGCATGGAGTGCAATCGTCAGTATGTTTTTTATGTCTATCAGCCTTTTTTCTCAAATTTATTTTTGATTTTTTCCTTCTATAATTCCGTAACTATCATCAGCTCTACTGCAAATTCTTTTTTATTCGAATTCTTGGCTTGAATTGTCTGATTATGTAGTGTGTAATCGGCAGTATGTTTTCTATGTCTATCAGCCGTTTTTCTCATATTTAATTTTCGATTTTTTTCCTTCTATAATTCCGTAATTATCATCAGCTCTACTGCAAATTCTTTATTTCTATGATTCTTAGCCTTGATTGCCTGATTACATAGAGTGCAACTGCCTATCGGCATCGTGACGATCATTGGACACATTTGGGTCACGTGTTTATATTAGTATGAGTAACCTTGGGAACGCTGTTCCCTGGCAATGCGGAATGGCGTCCCCTGCTTGACCGCAATCCCAGCCTCAGTACACTCGTAGCTTTACGAGTACAGGTAAGCCTGCAGACCTCTACAACTAGTGTCTATGACAAATTCTGGGACAACCCACTAAAACACATGTTGTTGCACCTACAGATTGAAGAATTGATTTGGTCTGGTTCCCAGACCTTTGATCTTGCGTGAAGTTGTTGTCAACTCCCCGCACATTTTTTCCACGGGCTACCTCGATCCCTTGAGGTAACTTTCCTTGGTTTTCTGATCATGTTCAAATTAACTGTGTTATTTCATTTACACATTATTTATTTTGGCATCTTTTCTTTTCCCTACTGCGTGGCTTAATTCACCTTTTCCATTTACCTTGCAACTCATCGAAAATTGGTATGTTATTTTTATATTGTTTTCACGCATGGTTGTATTTTGTAACACAATCACGATTTTGTTTATGTTTTTCAAAACTTGATGCTTTTGTATAAATGTTCCACAGTTTGTGTAAATTAGACCTGCCCTGATGAAGGAGCTGTATGCTCCGAAATGCATTGGCACTTTATGTCTATAACAATTATGGGATGAGTTAGCCGCGGCCTCACTAAGATTTTATTAGTGACCAACTTGGAATTTTCATTTTGATAAACGCATATTACTTTTGGATCCGACTAAGAGATTTATTTGGATGAGTTACATTCTGTAAATACAGTGAACATTTATTAGTTGACTCTAATTTTGCAAATTGCACTGCCCTTGGTAGGGCTTATACAGAGAGCGGCTGTGTGGCCAGGTTTGTTTCCTGGTCTTCTGTATATTTTTGTGTTCCACGAGTCAGGGTGTCTCCAGACTCATCGTAGCCAGCTCCTGTGAATTTTTTGAAAGATGATTTATAACCTCAACCTTTTTTGATCTGTTTGAAAGTGAATTTAAACAAGTGGTGCCCACTTACTTACCTTCCCACCCACATGATGATGCCAATTCGGAACCCCATCACGCCTCCAGAGATAAGATACAACACAGCCCATATTGCAACCCGGGGCATAGTGGAGCGCACATTCGGAGTGCTCAAGTCATGCTTTCGCTCCCTTGACCGTTCTGGCGGGCAGCTGTTATATGCGCCCCCAGTAGTGTGCAGGATCATAGTGGCAGCATGTGTCCTGCACAATGTTGCAACACGCCGGGGCCTGGCTGTGGACATGGTGGTGCCCCCACATCCCCAACCACATGCACGGCCGCTGCGCATGGGAGGGGAGAGGGCACGGGGTGAGGCAGCCCGTACGCAGCTGGTGGCTAATTACTTCACATAGAAATCACGCCCCAGTGGAGTGCACACAGGCCTGGCACATACCATCTGATAAGCAATGATGACTCGACCTGACAATTAAGACGAACAAAGGGACTGTCAACTGTCAGAACCATAGCAGCCTGAGATTGTTCATGTGGAAGTGTCACAATGTGTGCATCCCTACCTACACAAACACCACCAATGCAGTGTCAGGAAAAGACACTTCCATGCTGCAGAAATGAATACCCACTTGCAAAATACTACATGAAAACAGTGCCATGCCACCCACCCCCTCCCCGGCACGGCCACACAACACACCATGGCATGTCATGCAATGTGAGAGGAAAGAAATTAATCCCCACAACATGCCCCAAGTGTCAGCAGCTACAGTGTCCCTAATGGAAACATGTCCACACATGAAATGCTCACAGTAATGCAGGACCTACAACCGACATTACCAAATACTTACCAAGAATACCAATCACCTACACAACCTCCTACCTATCTTAAACATGATATTACAGACTTAAAAATTAGCTAGCCTCACCACCTGATGATGACAGCCCTCTGAACAGTTCCAAGTATACAGTGTTAGCACCACGCAAGAGTGTAGGTTCACTGCTTACAACATGGACTCCAGTTCCAAGGTGGACCGCATTGTGAAGACATGAGGAATGGGCCTGCAAATATGGAGGATGAGATGGATGCAGAGGCACATATCAATACACCACACAGTGTACAATACAACAACAATATGCACTATGAATGTATACAGAGTATTGACTACAGACTGCCCACACAGCTCATGGGAGTCCAATGTCACCATGTACGTCAATGTCACTTGGGCACACCCTTTGCAAGCCCATGGAAACGGGAAGCAGGAGGGGTGTGTGTGACAAAAACCCAAGCATCTGAACCAAATCCATGACAACCCTGCATGTGCCCAGCCACAATGCAGCATATGCCCGCGGGAGCCACACAAGGCAACACACTGTCCAAAAAAGAAAAAAAAGAAAAAGAAGAAAAAAAAAGAAAAATGGCCATTAATGGGCCCGGGGGGGGAGGCCACCCAGGAGGTCCGAGGACAGGGTGCACACCAAAACCCACCTGTGTGGATCTTGCAAAAAACAAACACCTCCATGGGCTCATGGCCTACACGGCTACCCTATTGTGGGAGTATCACTGCTGTCGCTATCCTCACCCTCTGCAGCTGCATCAGGAGGTGGTGGCACTATGGGAGGCAGCCCACGCAAAGCCCTAGTCTGTTCCTCCATGGCTGCAAGCATGCGGGTGTGGTAGGTCTTGTTCTGGAGGATAAGTGTGCGGAGGTCCCCATGCAACAACTCACGGGATGCCCGGACCTCCGCCCTAGTTGCCTGCATCTCAGCACAGAGCATACGGGTGAGACGCTCCAGCTGCTGTTCTGTCCTTCGGTTTGTTGAAGCCTCAAGCTCAACAAGAGTCGTCCTGAGGTGAAGGAGTTCCAGCCTCAGGGCTTCCCTGTGGCCCTGGGACTCTATGGAGATGGCTTCCTGCAGAGTCGCCAGTGCCACCCGCCTGTCCCTGTCGGACGCCAACATGTCCTCCCTGTGTGACTGGCAGATGGAGTCGGTTGCCTGCTGTAGTCGCTCCATCAGCCTTTCGGGGGGGGACAATGGAAGTGGCCACCCTATCCATTGCCTGAGCCATCATCTCTGATGATACTGCCTGTTGGGTTGCCATACCGTAAATGGATTGCTTCCATGCGGTATTGCCATGTGGCGTACGGCCACCACGTCGGCGGGCACCACACCTGTCTGGGGCAAGGCGAACTGCGCCTTGCTGTGCCGGCACTGCCTGAGGCTGCAGGACTACATTCCCCCTCTGATCTGCTGGCCCAGGAACAGGATCAGATGTCGCGGAGTGTGACCCTGCATCCGTAACCACCAAAGGCGTACCTGCCAACACTGACATCCCCATTGAGGGTTCTAACCCTGGTGCAGGTGGGTCGGACAGAACAGAATCCCTCCCAGGAACACTCACCTGCGACGGCACGTAGGTCTCATCATCCGAATCGACACCTGAGTACAGCTCGGGGGAGGTGCAGCCAGAGATACCCCTTGAGAGCACGACCTGCAGCAGTTGTGGGTTCTCACCCACCACCACACCACGTCCCTCACTGGTGGTCGGTCGGCCCTCAGACCCCTCCTGGGTCTGCACCATCTCCACAACCCCAGCAGTATCAAGTGCATCTTCCCCTCCCTGCAAAGACATAAAAGAAAACAAATGGAAACAGGCATTAGCACTATGGCACACAATTAGGGCTGAGAGGCTACAGAAACAGTACTTGATTGACACATGTCCCACATGACTAAAACACTCCCATGCATGCACCGTCACTGCGTGTGATGGGGAGGCAGATGGCACACATTGATGACACCAAGATGGAAGATGAACACATTTGCTGCATGCTGCCTAGCAGTGGCATCACACATTGGCCAGTGATTGGCAGGTCAAATACACATGCCATCACACAGATGGCATGTGCCCTAGCCATGAAGTGAAGAGGGAGAGGAGGTCACCAATTGTTCATTCAGTCCAGTTTGTTCATATAATTGATTATTTTCATTGTAATGGTTCAAATGTTTAACCTGCAGCTGCCTGTCAAAAATGGTCCTATAGCACAGGGACATGTCCAAACTAATCATGTCCACGAAACTGAGCCAGTCCACTGTACCATAGCCATGTCAGACATGTGACAATAGGACTGAGTAATCCCGAGTAAAAGTGGTGTTATGCAAACAATCTGCCTGAATAAACAGAGGTAAATAAGCAACAGTGTTGTGGCAAGATGACACTCCAAGGGCAACTGGCGTGGTGTTGGGCTGGATGTCTAATGTTGGCCGAAGGGATGCTGCTATACCCAAATGCTGTTGCCAAGAATGTATAGGAAGAGGCACATGGGTGAGCCGAACCACTCAGGCACACACACCCTCCCCTGGCACCCAAACAGAAGCCCTCCCACACACACCATGCACATGGATGACACACACATGCATGTGCACTCACCGGACAATGCCTCGTAATCTGCCAGTTCTCCCACGCCTTAGATCTGTTCCTCCGTGACGTAGGTCCCAGCAACCTGCTCATGTGGAGTGAGTTCTATGTCGTCTGCTGGAGACCCACCTCCAGTCACTAGAGTTGCGGCATGACTTGAGGCCAGCTTATTCTTTGCCCTGCGCTTCAGGTCATTCCAGCGCTTGTAGCATTCATTAGCTGTGCAAGGGCACTTATGATGTCCGCAATGGTCTGCCAGTGTGCCTGACGTTGTGCAGGTGTGGTTTTGGATCCTACAACAATCACCATTTCGCGGTCATGTGCGCACACATACTCTACAAGTGCATTCAGTTCGGCCTCATTGAAGCTGGGCTTCCTTGACGGGCCGGACTGTGTAGCCGTGTCTGGGGCATCAGCCTCTACTGGACGAGCACTCTTCCTCTTCCGCTTGGAAGGTGGTGGGGATCCTGAGTGTCCTACGCCGCTCTGGACACTAGGGGCAGGAGCGTGGGATTGCACACTCAGCATGGGAGTTGGTGCAGGCATTATCTCAAGTGTGATGGTGTCAGGGGGAATGTCAGCATGATGGACTTGGACCGACACTGTCCTGGATGGGTGTGTGAGAGGTGGGGTGGATGGAGCCGCAGCTGCCCCTGCAGCCTCCCCAGCCTGCCTACGTGGGGCAGCAGATGACCTAGCTGCCCCTGATCCACGTGGCCTGATGACACCAACGTTCACCGGCGCACGTGGCCTAGACCTGCTGACCTGGAAGTCAGCCATGGAGTCACCCTGTGCCAGGTCTGGTTCCACAGTGAGCTGGTCCAACAAGGGCTGAGCATGGATGGTGTCAGCCACGGTAACCTCAACCAGGGGGGGTGCATGGGAATCCCTGACTGCTCCTCCACACATGGGGGGCTAGGGGCACCCTGCAAGTCACGGCCACGTCCCCTACTGGATCCACCACGGCCACCACTTGGGGCTCGGCCACCTTTGCCACCCTTACGGCTTGGTCGCCTCCCAGCCATGGCACTGATGTTATTGTGCGTATGGGAGTCGATGTGAACTATTGTCTTGGGCAATTGGGGGTCAAAGGGGTTGGGTACCAGATGGTAATCGTACCCTAGTGCTCTAGCAAGGCTGTATGTCACCCGTGGGGAAAGATGACGGGTCACGCAACGCACAGGCACCCCAAAAAAGCGAAGTAAGGTGCACGCAACCCCTCCTATACTATGTGCGTGGAAAAATAAACCTGCACTATGCTGTGGCACCCAGGAACACAAGAATGAACGTATGCGTGTCACACGCAGCCTAGAATGACCTCTGAAGGGGTACGCGACACACGGGGCAAGCAGAGATGTTAAATACGTGCGCGACTCACCGTCTGCCAGGAACAAAAGCGTGAAAAATATGCGCGTGTGCGTAGTAGGGAACACTGTTTGAGGAAACAGGCCCAGGAAAAAGAGGAAAAGAGAAAAAGCTGTCAGAGGTAACAGGGAGTACAAACTGGAAACGCTGTGAAGTAAATCGCGTGTGAACCGACAAGAAGTACAGATTTCACCCACTCGCTCTCCACTAAAAGCACGTACAAGGAAATGGCGTTGTACACGTACCTTTTATACACACGTCACAGACGCGCATACGCGATGAGGCCATTTCCACCAATTATGCGCTTTGACACTCGGACGTGTATCTCTTCATTTTTACACGCGCCATTCTCTACAGCCATGCGCGTGACGTCACAGCTGCGCATGGTGACCTTTGGGCCAATGAAATCGCATATGCGAGCACACGTGGTAAAACTGCACGTCTGAGTGTCATCGCGTGTAATCGGAGGGAAGTGAGCGTACACGCGATTGGCCTGGTTACGTGTATTTCTGGGGTGCGCAGGAAGTTCCACACGCGATTGGTGGAAATCCACGTGTGCTCTGTCATCACGTGTAATGAGGGAAACACCCGCGCGCCTCACGTCACAGACGCGCTCACGCGCTAAGGGCCTTTGGTCCAATGAAATCGCATATGCGTGCTGACGTGCATACACGCTAAGGGCCTTTCCTCGATTTACACGCAGACGTGCAGGATTTTCACGTGCCAAATCACTCCGCGTCAAGCTGGCCACGCGTAAGCACACGGAAGACCACGCTCCTGCCCAAAAGGCCACATTACTGCCCCCCAGAGCCCCGAGCAGCCTCCCACGAGCCATCTGCTGCTGCCTGCCTGCCTGCCTGCTGCCACCGTGCCCTGCCATTTGGTGCCTGCACATCAGCCATCTGCAGGGGTCCATTTGCTGTGTCCACCCCTGCTGGAACAGAAGACTCCCGACTGGGATACCATCGCTCCACAGCCCAGCCCCATGACCCAGTTGCCCACCCACTCCTGCCTCTGGGGTTGCCATGTCGGGCACTGAAACATCTGGCACCACTGGCAACCCCCGGCCAGAGAGGCAGAGGGGCACCAGCTTCACTGCCACCGAAGTTGGTGTCCTGGTGGAGCAAGTCCTCGGGCAGTATGATGCCCTCTTCGGAAGTAAGCGCGCCAACAAGGAAGGACGGACTCGGATCTGGACGGACATCGTGACTGCCATCAACGCGGAGGGGGTGGCAGTCCGCGTCTACCAACATGTCAAGAAGCGCTGGGATGACTGCAGGTCCAGGACCCTCTTGAAGGCCCGGCGCCTAGTGGAGGGGGGTCGGGGCAGCATGAGTACCATCCAGATATGGTCCTGGAACGCGTAGGCCCAGCGCTCCACGCCCAGATCCTTGAGAGGCAGACCCGTCCGGAGCTGAGCGGTAAGTGGCCAAGCATTGCTGTGTGAGACAGGGCATGTCGCAGTGTGCTGGTTGTCTGATACTTGCCTGTATGTGTGACATAGGCCATGTATGCATGTGTGTGTGCAGGGACGTCATGCATGTGAGACCAGTAATGTGTGAACCACACGGTTGGTCCATTGTTTGACTCTGAATAAGTAGACTTAACCTGTCTTAAACTCATTAGCCTGCATTGCTCGTACAGAGCACGCACTGCCTAGCCAAATAGTGCCTGTAACGCTTACCTATAACTCCCTCACAGACCCAGCAGCCCTTCCTCTCTAACCTCGGTAACATGCTACCACGCTGGTCCTCCCTAAGGTCACTGCTCTCCTCATTACAAGTACTACTCTCAGTGTGGTCAATTACCAGGTCATCACACCTACCACCTCCCGATTTAGCTGCACCTAGCTCCTTGCACACCTCATCCATGGCCACCTCTCACAGATCTCCTGATACCTACCAAAGTACTGCACCTCAATACCACAACATCTACCTCAACGATCCGGCCCTATGGCTCGACCATTTCGCCAAAAAACCCTCACCTAACCAACCATGTCCTATCACTCTTAGAAACCTAAGATTAGGATCTAGACTTATGGGTAAGAAGGGACACCCCATGTACCTGAGTTCATACCTCAAAACTCATACGCACAGCCCGCCTCCACAAACGGCCACCTCACCCACGCCCCATCACACTCAAACCATCACAGCTTCATCAAGCAACGTTGGTTTAATTAAAGCTGCCCTGATTAACGCAAGATCCCTAGCTGTGCACGCTCTGGACATTGCTGATCTTATCAAAACTCATGAACTCGACTTCATCGCCATCACCGAGACCTGGCTGCACGCGGCTTCCGGCCCGGCACTCTGATTGGCCATCCCCACTGATTACTCCATCATCAGATGTGATCGCACCTCGAGAGGTGGAGGAATTGCTTTCATCGCTAGAAACTCATTAGGACTTAGAACCATCCCAAGCACTAACGTGGAAACTGCAGAATTACTCTCTGTCAAGCTTGGACTCTCAGCTAACCAAACGGCTACCATCCACCTAATATACAGACCCCCTGGTCCACCCACATCCTTTGTGGATGATATCTCTACGTTTGTACTCAACAATGCTAAATCCAACTCCCAAACCATCATTCTTGGCAACCTCAATCTAGGACACCAAGACCCTAATGATCCTGCGGCCCTCGACCTAGTTAATACCTTAACAGATTTCGGTTTCACTCACCACATACAGGAACCCACCCACATTAAAGGGCGATCCCTTGACTGGCTTAGTGACACCAATTGCAATATTAGCATAATCTCCAACGCCCCTTGCTTGTGGTCTGACCACCATGTCATCACTTTCAGCATTGAAGCAGCCCCACCACCCAGGCCTTTGGTCGCCCCAGCCACCCTCACTAGAAATAAAAAGAACATTACGACAGAAAAAATACTCCCCCTTATCCTTCCCACACTAAATAACGCTCCTGACACTTGCTCAGACGCCACCAACCTAGCCGACATGTATAACCAGTCACTGCTTGCAGCCATAAACTCTATCGCCCCGCTCAAACTGAGGAAACCCAAACAACGAGCACACCTTAACTCATGGTTTACTCCCCAGCTTAGAGTGTTACGTAAAGAGAAACGCTCAGCAGAGTCACGCTGAAGAAGTCACCACTCCGACGCCCACAAGGACAGTCTTCTGATAGCCACCCTTAACTATAAAGAAGCTGTACTCCAGGCAAAAAAAGATTCTTATAATAACCGCATTATGTCAGCCCAGTCCAATACTAAGGAACTCTTTAATATCCTTAAGGAACTCGAGACACCTGCAGCCCCCCCTGACTCTTGCTCCAAAGACAACACTTGGTGCACCAATATTCAGTCAGCACTCCTGGGTAAAATTGCTACCCTCCAATCTAAAATCAGGGACAAACAGAAATCCCTACAGCTTGACCAACCACCGACCACACCTACACTTAATACATATTTAACCTATCCACATAAACCTTTCTCCTTCTCCCCACTCACTACTCTCGAAGTAGAAAATATCATAAACAATTTAAAACCTTCCAATTGCCAAGGCGACCCCTGCCCAGCACCTATTATCAAAGAAGCATCTCATGAGCTAGGCCCGTTCATTACAGCATTCATAAATGCCTCTTTCAAGACGGGTATTGTCCCCGACAACCTAAAGGATGCATGGGTTATCCCACTCCTCAAAAAACCCTCCCTTGACCCTAATATCCCAACTAACTTCAGACCTATCACTACGGTCCCATTCCTGCTCAAGATCCTGGACCGCGCAGCCTACCTGCAGATTCAGGATTACCTCGAACTAAACAATCTCCTGGGCTTAAGACAATCAGGGTTCCGCCCTAAACATGGCACGGAGTCAGCTCTGATCGACTTGAAAACTCAGATGGAGTCACTGAAGGACAATGGGAAGCTAGCTCTTCTCCTTCTCCTCGATCTCTCTGCGGCTTTTGATCTGGTCAACCACCAAATACTCTGCCAGCATCTCAAATCCGCAGCCCACTTCTCCGACTCTGCCAATGCCTGGATCCACTCATTCCTGAGCAATAGATCCATGAGGGTCTTCTCACTGCTGGCATCAGCGGATCCTTCCCCCATTCACTGTGGCGTTCCTCAAGGCTCGTGTGTATCCCCTACGTTGTATAACGTATTCACCAAGCCCCTCTTCGATGTGCTTGACTATCTGGGTGTCTCCTACACTAACTACGCGGACGACACCCAGATACTCATCCCTATCACAGGAGACTACACAGCTGACACCAAAGCCCTTAACGATGTTTACTCGGTCATCCAGGCCTGGATGGCACAGCACGAACTCTGCCTTAACGATGATAAGACTGAGCTCTTACTTTTAGGATCAAATCATCGGCTCAACAAACTAGACCAAACCTACAAGTCCTTCATTATTGACGGCAATGACATCAAAGTCTCCAAAGATACTAAGACGCTAGGGGTCTATCTTGACTCCTCGCTTTCTCTGAACAGACAAATAAATGCAGTTAGGTCAGCTTCGGCCTATACCTGCAAACTTATCACTGCCTGTAGACCCTTCCTAAACTCCACCAACTGTATCACACTCCCCAGAACTCTTGTTATGGCCAAAATCGACTACTGTAGTGCTCTCTACCTAGGGACCAGTCAGTCTAACCTTAATAAATTGAAAACTGTACAAAATAATGCCTTAAGGGCAACCTTAAACATCCCGAGACGCTCTCATATCTCCTCCGTCAGATTGGACTTACGCTGGCTCCCGGTAAAACAGAGAATTGCCCTGAAATCCCTAGCTTTGACTCACAAATGTCTGAACAACAACGCCCCACCTTACCTGTCCACTCGCTTCTCACGCCACACCTCCACTCGACCTACCAGAGCAGCCCAAACTCACAGCCTCATCGTGCCTAGATGCAAACTCCAAAAAGCTGGTGGGGTGAGCTTCCCCGTCCTGGCCTCCAAACTCTGGAACACCTTGCCCACACCTATCAGAATTGAACCATCATTCCACTCCTTCAAGAACAATGCTAAAACATGGCTGCTCTCCCAAGTCTCATGAGACCTTGACACAGTCCAGACTCCATGTGGGGTACAGAACTGAATATACATTTTCTCTCTGCTCTGTCCCTGTATTATACACTGTTAATGGTACCCTTCGGTACATGTATATATGCTGTATATTTTTGTAACTCACTGTAACTACTGCTTTTTGTAACATGTTTAAGAGTATGTACATGTATATATGCTGTATATTTTTGTAACTCACTGTAACTACTGCTTTTTGTAACATGTTTAAGAGTATGTACATGTATATATGCTGTATATTTTTGTAACTTCTGTAACTACTGCTTTTTGTAACATGTTTAAGAGTATGCGCCCGGTTGCCCCTGGGCCTGGTTTTTTGCGCTTTATAAATAAAATAAAATCAAATCAAATCAAATGTGTTCAAATGCAACATGGGTTGCCCTATGCGGAATGGCCACATGAAAGCATGCCAGTCTCTGTTCCTGGACATGGGTGAGGGATGGGTGCTGATGCCATGTACATGTATGCTGTCCATGTCTGTGTGTCTGACCTGCGTGTCTGTGACTTGTGAATGCCAGGGATGCATGACACATGTCTGTCGCAATGTTCAGGTTCACTGATGCAGCCTAGTCATCCTTGTATCCACTGTGTCTGTGGTGTACGAGGCCAGATGGATGAAACTAGGGTGAAGTGTATGCATGTGATAGGCATGGCCCATGATGCATGTGAGTTCCAAAACAACAGTGTATGTTTCAATAATCACTTGGACATGTATGCTAATGTCCATAGCATGTGCCATGCCTCTTACCGCATGTGTTTTACCTGCACTGAGCCATGTGTTGTGGAGGGACATGATGGAAGTGATCTTTGACAGTGCCACTCATCTGCTATTGCTTCCTGTCTAGGGGACCATTGTACAGTACCCTGATGCTTCTCCCTCTACACAGCGCCACGTGAAGAAGAGGGCAGAGACGGCTCTGTGGAGCAAAGCGGCGGGGATGCCCCCACGGCTGCAGCGGAAGGGGTGGGTGAGCCCCCACAGGGGCTTGCAACGGCGGAAGATGGGGTGGAGCCATCCAGGTTGGTGGTTTCCACAGAGGAGGAGGAGGCCGCTACTGAGGCGCACATGGGGCCTGGTGGGGGCATCCTTGCTGGTGCAAGTGTTGCAGTCCAGGGGCAGGAGGCAGCACAGGTCGCCGTGGAGGGGCCTGTGCATGTCACTGTCCCTGACACTGTGACTGCACCACCATGTACCAGCAGGGATGCCCCATCCCATGCCTGTCCGCAGGTAGGGGGGATGTCCATGTCATCTGACTCCCCTCCACCTGCGGATGAGGGGACCCCTGGCCGTATGGAGAAGGTCCTGATTGGTGTCGCGTTGCGCACAGGTGCAATTCGTGATGAGGTCCGTGCTTCCCGGGAGGAGCATGCACGTCATCACGGAGAGCACCGTGCCGACGTGGCCCAGTTGGCGACCCTCTCCTCCTCTGTGGAGACTATGCACCAGTCGTTCTGCAAGGAGGGGAAGGGTTCGGCGGGGGAAATCAGAAATCCCCAACACCTAGGACCACCGCCTCAATGTTGGTCATGCGGAAGGGTGGGGTACATTTCCCAAGTATGTAGGGGAAAGGGAGGAATGCAACTGATTGGCAAGACCCTAGAGGGGGACGACACATTCACCAGCATATAGCACAGAGCAACCTGACTTCGCCCAAGATCACATGCAGACACAGACCTATGCACCACAAATGGCACCAGCACAGTATGCACTGACAAGTCACAACAGTGTACACACAGCAACTGCAAGCAACACCACAAGCACTGGCAATGCAGAACACTTCAGCCATGAGGCATGTTCATACCACAGTACAGACATCTGCACCAATGCTCAGGAATGTAGCTGTAGTGGGAGGCAATCCCTTTACAGGGACAGGGATGAACTTATACGCACAATAGGACTTCCCACAAACTGACTTGATGTGTTCAATCCTATCTGTTACACGCGACCCAAATGAGAAACCACGTATGGGGTAACTATAGGTGACAAAACGTTCTCCTTTCTTGTATATATGGGAGCCACCTGGTCCTGTGTTAAGGAGGAGAGATACCCCATGTCAGTCATTGCCATGGATGCTGAAGGTTTTTCTGGGGCTAGAGATTTGGTTCTGTTCACTGCCAATTTGCCAATCTCAGTGGGAGAGCAGGATCTTACCATGCCACTGTTATATTCCCACCAGCAACTAGTTAACATAATATAAATGGGACATGATGAGTAAGCTCAACATTACCATAGTGTGCTCTACTCCAAGGATTCACTATATGAATGCATGAGAATGTATTCAAGCATTTTGCGGTCAGATTGCACAGAGGGGGTGCCCCTAGATACCAAGGTATTTCAGTATAGGGTGGATACTTTGATAGTATGGCTTCCATGGATACCGGTTAAAGAACTTCGGTTACCAAACGAGATTCTGTTTAGGCCTAAAATTCCCCTTGATGAGGAGGAAGGACATGTATACCCATTAGAATTGGAAGCAGCTATAGTAAGGGAAGAGAGAGTAGTGATTTGCGGAACTGATGACACTGGGAGGCCTTAAGAGCAGTAATTGCGGTAAGGGAAGGACACAAACTGATTGACTTGACAGACTTTGAACTGTTTTGGGATGACCATTCATGTATCGAGACAGTGTTTTTCATGAGCATTACTTACAGGATGAGAATCACATATAGGGAAGTCACACAGAGGATGGCCCTGATGAATCAGACACCATTATTTGTTGAGGATGATCTTGCACAGGTGCCAATCATGTTATGGACCAACAGCCCGTATGACGTTGGCTTGTTGAAGGGGATAGGAGCGATCAAAATAAAACTGAAGTCAGTGGCAATTCTGCCATGGGCAAAACAATATCCCCCGTTTTAGAAGGCAGACAAAGGCAATTTTGAGACAATCTCTGCACTACTGTAACCATCAGAGTCTCAATATAGCACCGCTGTGCACCCAGTGAAGAAGGGAACAGCAGGGCCTTGATGTTTTACATAGGATGTCCACCCTCTAAAAAATATTGTCGAAGCAGAGTTTTCCTTAGTTCCTATTCCAGTGACAACATTATGTAGCATCCAACCAGAAGCCACACATTTCACAGTAATAGATTTGAAGAATGCATTCTTCATGGTTCCCCTTCATGAGGAATCACAAGAACTGACCTTGTTTCTAGAAAATTAAAAGTGGATACATACAAGACTACCACAATGGTACTGTAAATCTCCTTCCATATTCAATAGGGTCCTCCAAATGGACCTGGGGAATGTACATCTAGACAGCACAGTGATCAAATATGTGGACAATATTCTCATGTGTATCAGTGTCAAAAAGACTCAATACAGTTGATGGCAATACTGGCAGAGAAGGGATACCAAGTGTACAAAGCAAATTACAATACTGCCCGGAAGAGGTTCTATACATTGGACATTTGATCTTACACAACGTAGGAAGGTAACACCTGAGAGGGTAGAGGTGATTATGAAAACACCACAGCCTAAGACTGTGGGGGAGATGCAGCAATTCTTTGGTTTTAGCAATAATTGCAGAGCCTGGGTGCACATTTCCCCATCGGATAGACTCACAGACGCACTACAACTCCCATCAACCGTAACTGTGGTCAAATGCCACGCCCACATGAAGGGTGAGAACATGGTTTCCCGTGGTAACGAAACTGCAAATGCAGAAGCAACAAATGCAGCATATTTCCCAGAGATAAATGAATTTGATACTCCTCCCAAAAGGTGCACACAAGTGTGTACCATGGTAATGCAAGAAGGGTTTAATTAATTGCCCATCACCCAAATAACGGAATCACAGGGACGAGCACTAGTAGAAGAAAAAGAAATGTCGATACAGAGGTGGTGTACAGAATCCCCCACGGATGAGATGTGGTGGCAAGAGAGCACCGGAAAGCCGGTCATGCCCCTCGCACTATTACAGACAGCTTTAAAGCAAATTGATTACTGAACCCACATAAGTAAGGAGAGGCTTGCAGCACAGATAGCGGAAGTCTGGTCCTGTCCCAATTTGGCAGAACATGTTGCTGCATTCATGTATAATTGTATTGTTTGTCAATGTTTTACAGCAGGACACACGTTGCGAGCAGTGCGAGGAGCAATAACAAGACCTAATTGACCTTTTCAACATCTCCATATAGACTATGGTTCAAAATTGTAATGGCTACAGGTATATGCTAGTAGTCAGGTGCCTATTTTCATGATGGAGCGAAGTAGGTCCATGCACCCACCCGATGCCGCTTGCACAGCGAGATTCCTCATTAGAGAGGTGTTCCCACAATTGGGGGTGTGCAAAGTACCCAGGTCTGATAATGGAATGCACTGAAGTATTCGGGCACATCAAGATCCTACTAGGGATAAAGCATAGGTTTTCCTGTGCTTATCACCCGCAGGCAAACAGGTTCCTTGAATGCCTCAATGGCCTGCTCAAAGAAAAAATGGCCAAAGCGAAACTGACTTTGAAAAAGGATGGCTTAATTGTCTACCCATAGCCTTGTTCACATTGCACAAATCAGCCTGCCTCTGACCACCATTTAACTCTTCATGAGGTGGTGATAGGGCGACGCATGCGACTCTCACTTACTCCTCCCACTAGAGCACTGACAGATGCCCAAAATGCTGCCACGGTTTTAGGTAATGAAATGTATGAGTATCTCATTTCAATGATGAATACTGCTTATTTATCTCTCAAGAGCTGAAGGCGAGGCAGGGGAGGTCGAAGAAGAATTGTGAAAATGACACATCAGTAAATCCACAAGAACTACTCAAAGCACCACCCCTTTACCCAGGAGATTTGGTTTTGTTGCAGAAACAGAAACTGGCAGAAGCCCCAATTTGATGACCCCTTTACTATAGGGTAAGCAACTGATAAAGCTGTAAAATTGGTAGGGAAGAAAGCTCTGAATTAACTGGGAGACGTCAAGCCCTACAGAGGTGAGACCACTGTTGCCTGGCCCTCAGACAGTGCAGCACAAGAAGAAGATGAGCGACAATTTCAGATGCATTCCAGAACCAGAGCTAGACATGAGCATACAGAAAATAAGAAAATAAGTTTAGGCACACTATTCTTTATATATTCAGCAACCAGCATACCTATTTGAACTGACGTTCTACGGGTATTATTGTACCTGCACAATGCAGAAAAAAGCACTTTTTTGAATTTACAGGGACACCGATCCAATGGTGCCAGAAAAACTCTTTGTTCATGCTTTCCCCATCTCTGTGGCACAAAGCTATCTAATACATAAAAGGATCAATGTGTGAATTTTGATAAACACCAGTTCCAAGCTCACGATCAACACCAAGAGCATGCATTTATGCAACATATGAACACCACTGCAAGAGCTACTGTATTGATTTCCTTTGCATTCTGCTGTCTCTACTTTTTTACCCTCTTTGCACTACAGAGAGCTGCTTTGTACTAAACACGCACTCAAGCATATGCCAACATAACACCCTTTCCCTTAGCAACCACAGCTATAACTGAGCTGGACACCATTGTGGCCCAAGAAGTAAAAAGGTTTAAACGAAGTGCTGATTTGAACATGTAAATGCTTGTATGGCGAATTCGACTCATTTCACAAATAATATGTGGTTCCAGCACATGACCAGGGTGGGGGAGAGAAACCTCAAGGGTGAGCTGTTACATATGTTCTCTCATCTCCTATGCCATGAGTGCTTCCTGGAAATTCATAGCAACAGAAATTCCAGTAGCCAGAGCACAATGCCTAATGCACTTAGCTCTCTGCACCACATGAGGCAAGTTCCAAGGGACATGGGCCACACTGCGATGGATGTCACAAAAGACGTGTCCTTATGAGGACAGCATTATAAAAACTCAAGCAATGAGAGAAGATTATTGGAGCTTGGATAAAAGGTTATAATTTATACTGGATGGCCCAAACCGAGGAGAAGGTAGAATAGTGATGCAGAGTTGTAATGCCCAAAGACAAAGACAGCGAAAAGAGAAGTAGGGGACATGGCAGGATGCTGGGAGAGAAAAGACCTCAACTGTTGGCGTATGGACAAGTGTTCACAGGGAAATTAATGGGTAGAAGAGATGATGGGGATGCAAAGCACCTGCACTTCTCACAGTTAGAGTGAAAGTGGTACATAAGGAGAACAACAAGTGTCTCAAGGGATGGGCACAAGTGCTAAATAGCTCACATGGGTCGCAAACGAAGCAAGCCATTTGCTAATAATACTACTCGAGAATGCTTCCTTGTGTTTCCAGAATGATGGTCCAGTAAAAGTTGAAGTGAACAAAGGATACAAGCGAACATCAAAGACACCTGGTATGAAGTTCGGCACAGCAGTACTAATAGACCACTACTTGGTTTGTAGCTCCAAGGCGTGCATGCAATTACCACCAAACTGGTTAGGGATATGTTCTCTAGTACAGTTGAATACACCTGCATTGGTAGTGCCTCAGAAGGATATAAAAGTTGTCGGATTCTCCAAAATGGATGCACACCAAAGGAAGAGAAGATCTGTGGAGCAGACCAGAGTAAAGAGAGGAAATTACATCTCAACCAGGATGGAAGAAGCACTCAATGCAATACTGCAAGATCATAGACTGTTCAGCAGGACTGTGATGTTCTTTGCCTCAGTCATTCAAGGGGTCCAGGCCAATATGAACACCAAATGGCTCCAGATTACCAGATGGGAGCTGTTGCAGTCAATCAATTCAACAGTGAAAGGGTTCTTCACCATAAAAGAATGCTGCCATGAGACTCATGACCCTTAAAAGCACATACTTTCTGGATCTTCTCACGGCTTTGGAGGGCGGCGTTTGTACAAAGAGAATGGGATTCTTACAGAGGCCATAATGCTGCTGTCAGACCTGCTTTCAAAGATGGAAGAAATCACAAGCTCATCAGGGGAAGATGACAATTGAGTGGTGTCTTGTTACTCACCACTCCGAAATGGTCGAAGATGCAGAGAAAATGACCTTGGAGATGTTGGTGGTATAAGATTCCGAATTCAGCCTTCCATCCCAGCTCCCCTGAGTACAATACTCAGGCTTCCTCAAAGAGGGGCTCTTTTCCACAATGTACCTCTCTGCTGTTTCAGTTAGAACAGACAGAGGTGTCAATTGAGTAAAAGAGCGGGGAGAACACACACCGCCAATACCAATGCTGCAAAAGAATACCAAGATATTAGACAGTGTTGATTTATACAAGTGATTAGAACAGTTGAAATAATTGGACAACTACCTAGATAGATATTGGAGTGGAGTTGAGTTTCCCCGGGATGATCTACAAAGAATGACACAAATGAGTGGAATTGAACTAAATCAGTATCGGTTCCCACTATAGCTATAGAATTGATAAACAACTGACATGAGTAAAGATAAATGGAGTAAGAGGAGTCCAGGATTCTAAAGACAACGACAGGAGAAAATAACAAACAGGGAAGTTAGTATAGGTAAGTAACCCCGAACGGCACGAGGGACGCACTAGTGTCGGGTTGGTGCAGTTCAGGAGGGCGTTCATATGCACTTAAGAGCAATCTCACAGAAAAGTCACTCAATGTCCCAGAATCCAACAGAAGACAATATCCATGGAAGACAATAGGTATGTACATGAGTACACGAGTATAGTTGAATAGCTGTTGAGATGATCCGGATAGTAGTCAGCAAGAATTGAAGTGCAGAGCGGTAACCAGGAAAGAACCGCAAGACACAGGAGAGAGGCGTATCCAGTAGCGTTCCGAGTCCAATAACCAGATGAGCACGACAGGAATGAAGGAGGAGACGAGCCAATCCAAAATTCAGGCACAGGGTCAAAACCAGGAGTTCAGATAAGGATTAGTGTAGGAAGACACGAAGAGGAAACAGACGAAACCGCGAGTAGCTGGTAACGCTAATTAGCAGCAACGAGCCCCTTGGAAGACGGTGGTTTTATAGTCGTAAGAGGGGCGTGGCTTGGCTTGTTGTACATCTTCCACGTACAAGACGTGTCAGGTGACCTGGAATGCGTCGACGTTTGTACAGACGCCATGGTAGCTTGTACCTGGACCATAGAGGAGCCTGTAAAGAAGTTGTATTCGGCAAGGATGCCCGCGAGGAAGCCTGAAGTGTAACAGCATCCTTCCCCAAAGACTCCGGCAACCCCCTGGCGGAATGGAAGCTTCTCAGAAGAACCGGACAATGCAAATTGGAGAGTGGCTCCCAAGTACGGTCCTCAGGCCCATACCCCTTCCAATCCACAAGGTAGAAGAACGTACCCCTAGACACCCTGCAGTCCAGGATACGCGAGACCTCATATTCCTCCTCCCCATCCACCAAGATCGGCGAAGGACGAGTAGGCAAACGGGTCCCATGGATGAAAGGCTTGATCATGGAGACATGAAAGACTGGATGTATGCGCCATGATCGCGGCAGAGAAAGCTTAACTGCCACAGTATTGATGAAATCAGTAATGACATAGGGACCCACAAATTTGGGCAGAAGCGAGCGTTTCCCTGCAATTCACAAATTGCGGGACGATAACCACACCTTCGTGCCACTGCGATAGACTGGAGCAGGTGATCGATGCACATCAGCATACTTCTTTGCACGATCTTGAGCTCGGAGTAAATGACAGCGTACATCCCGATGAACCTTATCGAGATCTCTGATGCAATCTTTTGCTGCAGGATTAATGGCCGGTAATACTGGATCAAGTGGAAGTGCGCTAGGATGACCACCATACAGGGCAAAAAAGGGAGAAACTCCAGTTGATGTATGCATAGAGTTGTTGTATGCAAATTCTGCATAAGGCAAAGAAGTAAACCAAGACTGTTGGTACTGAAGACATAAACAGCGTAGATACTGTTCGATGGTAGCATTAGTTCTCTCAGTCTGCCCATCCGTTTGAGGATGGTAAGCCGAGGAATACCTGTCCTCAATACCCAGAGAAGCTGTAAGAGTCTTCCAAAACCGTGACGTAAATTGTGAGCCACGATCGGAAACAATAACCGAGGGTAAACCAAAGAAACAAAACACATTTGTCAAGAACAGTTTCGCCAATTCCGGAGCTGCAGGCAAACCAGAACAAGGTATGAACAATGCATATTTAGTGAAGTAATCAACGATTACGCAAATAGTGTCATAACCCTGAACGTCAGGAAGTTCCACAATGAAATCCATTGACAGCATCTGCCAAGGTTTGTACGGCACAGGAAGAGGTTGTAACAATCCAACTGGTTTGGCTCTAGAAGTTTTACACTGAGTGCATATGGAACAAGTCAAAATGTAATCCTTTACATCACGAACCATGGAAGGCCACCAAGCCCAACGCCGTGAGGCTTCAAGAGTTTTTTGACTTCCTGGATGTGCAGCAATCAAAGAATCGTGAGACCACCGAAGCGCTAAATCTCTAGCTTGACCTGAGGGTATATAGAAGCGCCCTTGGATGAATGGCATACCCTGAATGATTTCCAGATTGAGGTCAGTGATCTCTATTGGATGTTTTGAAACCCAATCAAGGATGATTGAACGCAAAGAGGGCTGAACAGAACAACCACAAACAACCTTGTTTGGTAGAAGAGGAAGAGCTTCGACCTGTTGAGACTGACCATCCGCATGTAAACGCGAGAGAGTATCAGCCGGGACTTGCGCTTTAGCAGGACGGTATGTGATAACAAATTGGTATTGTGAAAAGAATAAATGCCACCGCGCCTGTCTAGCCGTAAGACATTTCATAGATTTGAAGGCTAACAGACTGCGGTGATCCGAATATACAGTTACAAGGTGTTTTGCCCCCAAAAGATGATGTCTCCATTCCAAGAATGCGTCTCTGATGGCTAAAAGTTCGCGTTCTGTGATGGAATAATTTTTTTCGTAAGCTGTCAATTTACGAGAGAAATAGGCAACAGGATGAATCTCTCCCGAATGCGGACAGGTTTGAGACAATACCGCCCCAAGGGCATAACCTCTGAAGCATCAGCTTCAACAAAAAAAGGAAGCTCGGGATCAGGATGTTTGAGGACAGGAGCGGAAGTGAAGGCTGATTTTAATTGATCAAAGGCTCTCTGAGCTTCTGAAGACCACACAAATGGTACTTTGGCACTTGTCAGAGAGGTAAGTGGTGCAGATATTTCAGAAAACCCATTAATGAAGTGTCTATAAAAGTTTGCAAATCCCAGGAATGATTGTAAAGATTTGACCGAATTGGGCACAGGCCATTCCAGAATCGCACTAATTTTGGATTGACTCATGCGCACTCCATTGTTAGTAAGGTCATATCCCAAAAATTCCACCTCTGAGGCATGAAATATGCACTTTTCGGCTTTAACAAACAATCTATGTTCCCTCAGACGTTGGAGTACTATCTTGACATGTTTTTCGTGGTCTTCCTGGTTTTGAGAGTAAATCAAGATGTCGTCCAGATAGACAACAACAAATTGATCAAGAATGTCGTAAAACAGATCATTCATGAAAGCCTGAAAGGTGGCCGGGGCATTACATAACCCAAAAGGCATGACAAGATACTCAAACAGACCGTAACGTGTTTTAAATGCGGTCTTCCATTTGTCCCCCTCTCTCATGCGGACGAGATTGTAAGCTCCTCTGAGATCAAGCTTAGTGAATATTTTGGAAGACCCCAATTGATCAAGAAGGACAGAGATCAGAGGAAGAGGATACTGGTTTTTTATGGTTGCTGCATTCAAAGCACGATAATCAATACAAGGATGTAGATCCCTTTCCTTCTTAGGGACAAAGAAAAGTGGTGATGAAATTGGTGATTTGGAAGGATGAATGAATCCCATGGTCAAAGCCTTGTCTATGTAATCTTTAAGAACTTCGTCTTCTTTGAGAGTGAGGGAGTACACTCTGCCGGATGGTATTTTTACACCCGGAATTAATTCTATTGGGCAATCATAAGCTCTAGGTGGGGGTAGAGTTTCTGCCATCCCTTTGTCAAAAACATCTGTGTAATCTGCATATTGAAAAGGTATCACAGGGGTAACATTTTTAGAGACAGCTCCGATATGCATCGTAGGTGAAACTAGCGCCCTGACTGGACTATCATGGGTAATACCGAGTAATGTAGTACATCGAGTATTGCACATATTAGAAGGGAACTGAATCTGAGATGTCGACCAGTCGATGGCAGGATTATGAAGTTTCAACCATGGAATGCCCAGAATGACTTTGTAATCTGGTGCTTTAATGATATCAAATGATATGTCTTCAGTATGGCCTTCATCAGTACTCATATGTAGTGTAACTGTTTGGTGAGTTACCATTCCTGAGACAAGAAATGAACCATCCACTGCATTCACTGTTTCAGGTATAGTTTTGCGAACCAGTGGTATTTTTGACATGGCGGCAAAACATTGATCAACATAATTACCTGTTGCACCTGAATCAATCACGGCTCTTGTCTGGAATGAAACACCATGATCTAAGGAAAATGTAACAGATAGACAGACTAAATGACTCGGATTCTGTGATGTAGAGTCCAAGGGTGAGTTTCCCGACATAGGGACTCTGTCTACTGTCGGGATTTGGCGTTTCCCGCCTTTCTTTTAGGTTTTTTGGTACACTCAGGTAATAAGTGATCAGAGGCCCAACAATACATGGAGAGATTGTGTACTCGACGATATTCTCGTTGAGCAGGGGTAAGCGGTCCCCTAACCACCCCAATCTGCATAGGTTCAGGCGCAGGAGACAATGAAGACGAGGCCTCTGCTGAAACCGTGCTGAACAATGCAGTTTTCTTCTCGCCGCGTCTTTCGGACTTACGAGCATCAATCTGAAGGACTAAGTCTAACAGTTCCCCGAATGCTGCGGGGACTACAGGAACAGTGGAGAGGATGTCCTTTAGTTCATCTGAGAGGCCTTGATAGAAGACAGCTGTCTTCTTTTCTTCAGGCCCGTCAGTTTCTGCTGCCAACTGATTGAATCGTGCCAAATAAACTAATAAAGAATTGTTTCCTTGTCGATGTTTTAAGAGTTCCCGATCAGTAGCTTGAGTAGTATAACGTGTATCAAATACTTTATTCATCATAGCAAGAAGGGCATCACAATTGTAGAGAACATGACTATTAGATTCCAACAACGGGTTAGCCCATGCGGCTGCAGTGCCTCCCAAATGAGACAAAACAAAAGCCGCTTTGGTTGTAGATGTGGGAAATGAGGCGGGGCGACACAGAAAATGCAATTTGGATTGATTAATGAAGGTTCGATATTGTTTAGGGTCGCCTAGGAAGCGTTCAAGAGGAGCTAGAGGGAACTGGGTTGTAAGCATGATCGGGTTTGGTTCTTGCTGTGGTGGTGGAAACCCAGAACCTGATGCTGTAGCTCCAGCACCAGCCATTTGTGATGCTGGTGTGGTAATCAAAGATTGAATGGCGTCCATGCGTTGGCGCAGTGCTTCTTGTGCATTGGCCAAGTCGGTACGTAGATCCGTGACCATTTGCACGATTTGATTCAAAGCATCACTGGCCTCTGTGGACATTTTTTAAGGCTGCTAATTCTGTTACTCACCACTCCGAAATGGTCAAAGATGCAGAGAAAATGACCTTGGAGATGTTGGTGGTATAAGATTCTGAATTCAGCCTTCCATCCCAGCTCCCCTGAGTACAATACTCAGGCTTCCTCAAAGAGGGGCTCTTTTCCACAATGTTTCAGTTAGAACAGACAGAGGTGTCAATTGAGTGAAAGAGTGGGGAGAACACACACCGCCAATACCAATGCTGCAAAAGAATACCAAGATATTAGACAGTGTTGATTTATACAAGTGATTAGAACAGTTGAAATAATTGGACAACTACCTAGATAGATATTGGAGTGGAGTTGAGTTTCCCCGGGATGATCTACAAAGAATGACACAAATGAGTGGAATTGAACTAAATCAGTATCGGTTCCCACTATAGCTATAGAATTGATAAACAACTGACCTGAGTAAAGATAAATGGAGTAAGAGGAGTCCAGGATTCTAAAGACAATGACAGGAGAAAATAACAAACAGGGAAGTTAGTCTAGGTAAGTAACCCCGAACGGCACGAGGGACGCACTAGTTCCGGGTTGGTGCAGTTCAGGAGGGCGTTCATATGCACTTAAGAGCAATCTCACAGAAAAGTCACTCAATGTCCCAGAATCCAACAGAAGACAATATCCATGGAAGACAATAGGTATGTACCTGAGTACACGAGTATAGTTGAATAGCTGTTGAGATGATCCGGATAGTAGTCAGCAAGAATTGAAGTGCAGAGCGGTAACCAGGAAAGAACCGCAAGACACAGGAGAGAGGCGTATCCAGTAGTATTCCGAGTCCAATAACCAGATGAGCACGACAGGAATGAAGGAGGAGACGAGGCAATCCAAAATTCAGGCAAAGGGTCAAAACCAGGAGTTCAGATAAGGATTCGTGTAGGAAGACATGAAGAGGAAACGGACGAAACCGCAAGTAGATGGTAACGCTAATTAGCAGCAACGAGCCCTTTGGAAGACGGTGGTTTTATAGTCGTAAGAGGGGCGTGGCTTGTTGTACGTCTTCCACGTACAAGACGTGTCAGATGACCTGGAATGCGTCGACGTTTGTACAGACGCCATGGTAGCTTGTACCTGGACCATAGAGGTGCCTGTAAAGAAGTTGTATTCGGCAAGGATGCCCGTGGGGAAGCCTGAAGTGTAACATGTCTATCTTTTCCTGGATTCCGTCATGGATGGCCAAAGGACTGAAGGTACTAATAGTGGCCCTAATGTTAGTACTATTTGCATTCTGTGTCATCAGCGTAGCTACAGCACAATGCAAGAGGACTACCAAGAAGACGATAGGGATGAAACTATTCTTAGATATAGAAACAAAAGCAGACGAACAGTCACAAACTCTTAAAGTGCTGCAGACACACCTGAAGCAGGAACCTCTTTTTCCTCCAGGCTCTAAATTCTTTTATCCTCCAGACCCCCGCAACTATGTTGGACGATGGTTGTAGTGCAAACCAGATTGAGAGTGCTGCTACATGACATGGAGTGTAGACGACATGTGAAGTACCATGGTGGCCTTAAGGGGGTATGAAGGTTTGGACTCCAAAGCAATATGTCAATAGGGAAGACCTTTGCAGAAATGTGGTCGATATTTTGACCAGAGGGGGGGATAGAAGAGGGACAGATGAATGTTGTCCTCGTTGCACCGGTCCCTCTCTCATCCCGACAATACAGAAATGACAGGTGTACATTGTTCCCTGCCCCCTCCTCTCTATCACCATTGTACCACAGATGTGAGAAACGCTATTCACTCAAACAACCATTCAGACCCTATCCTGATGACGTCATGGAGGAAATAAACTTGCAGACGATGGAGCAAGTGGATTGACTGTGACCACGTAGAGGGCCGATGATGTCACGACTAATGCCAGGGCGTAGATGAATTAGACATGATGCACACATGCATCCCTGCTCAAAGCTACACAGACACTTAGATTACATTTCTCTTAGACACGAAGAACATGCTTATGACGCACTTAGATAGAGGGCGTACACTCTTTGCTATGAAGTAAGACGCCCAAGAATTAGACATGAAGCTTGCTCAACGCTGAATGCAGTGAACATAGAAAGCCATGAAAATCAAAATGGAAGATGCAGCCCCATTGAAGTGAATGGAAGGCACGGAGAAGGCTCGAGAATGCAGGTAGAGGCCTGACTCGCTGATTTATCAGGGACACGCAGACGGGTCATGCAGCGATGCTAGAAACTCTTTGTAAATGTGCTCTTTACACACATGATCTGAGACTGAGGAACAAAGCTCATTTATTTGAACCAGGCAGAGACCTTTGTTCCCATCCAAAACATAACAGACAATACAAAATAATACGAGGTGAAAGCTAAATGTGCAAAGCTCAAGGCCTAGAGAATCAGAGATGGTAACTTTATTGGTGCAGACAACACCTTTTTGACTGTTCTGATCACCTTGAATTGTTGCTCATGGGCTGGTAACTGTCCAATGTACCAAGGCTAAGAAGACCCTCACTTACCAATCCCTACCCATCTTTCACACCTGTTCACACTTTGTTGCAATGTCCAAATATAATTGCACTAACCGAACATGCCTTTACTTGTAGCATTTAGGAGGTGGTCATAGGTGGAACCCCCAGATTAAGTATTTCCAATCAGAGCACTAAACCCATATGGATACTATATGTAGGTTGCCTCTCTAACCAACCCCAGCCTACCTTAGGTTTTTGTAGAACAACACGTCACTCATGATGTTATAGCTCATTCAAAGGCACTGACAAGCCTGTAACCAGTTCAGAGAAAGTGTTGGAAATCCTGTGATATCCATTTGCTGTCCCTGTTTACGAGATCTCTTATTAAACTGTTGGTTTGTCACATTTTTGGACTTTTCTGTTTCTTAGACATGGGGATGTCCCCCGAATCGGACCTCTAGCTATATGTTGGGGGATTTATCCTTGCCCCGCCACTTCAGGGATGAGCAATTTCATCTCTAATGCAGGCGGTAGAATTGCAAGTACCTCAAGGTTTACTCCCTTTGTCCCCTGCTCCCAGATTTTTATTTAAACCACTCATAGAATCTCGTTGTGACTTTGAAATGTTATTCAATTGCAAGCATGAGATTTAAATGCATGTCAGTGGCCACACAGAAAAGTTCATTGGCATCTGTGGTGGGTATTTACATGACTGCTGAAAGGATGCAGGAAGCCTCAGGTCATGTATGTTGCAAGTGTCATGTTGGCGCCTTTCCCTTTTGCAATTGTACTAGTTTGGCTGTCCCTGTGCACCACCACTGCTTTTGGAAAGGATTGTCTTGCCATAGAAGCAGCATTGTATGGTTTTGAGTGACTTTCAACTCAACAGAAGACAAACATGCTATTGCTGGACCCGGTCAGTTGACCATCAATCTCCTTCGATCCTTCTGTGCTTGCTGCCAGCGCAGTTCTGCTACCTAAGCCCAAACTGCAGCAGTTTTGTATACTTGCCACCATGACCCATTCCAGTCTGTAGGTGTTTATCTAGTCCTGTTTTGTTTCTTTGCATTTTGGGACATGTAGTTCTATTTTTCCCATTATAAATCTCGGTCAACAAGTCCCAGAATGCAAAGGTAAAACTCAGGACTGGATAAGCACCTACAGATTGGAATGGGACATGCTGGCAAATACAGTGCTGGGATAAATTCACAGATCTATGCAGTTGTACTTGAAGTTGTTTATGAGAGAGATAAAAAAAATCAATAATGTAGCATTTATCACTGGTATCTCGGGCGGGCTTCAATGGTATAATCCTGCCTGCTCAAGCCATGGCCCCCGACCGAGATGGTTAAAGCCATTAGTACCCCAAACCGACGGGAACATATTCCTTTATTTTTTTTAATGGAAAAACGAGATTGCGCTTCTTACTTATGCTGACTTTCCATTAAAAACTGAAATCAAAAAAGCAAAAAAGGAACAGTGTCCCTTTTCTGTTCCATGTTGGTCAAAGCAAAGCAACACAAAAGAGAAGATGGCTGAAGGTTTAGAATTAATCTTAACCACTGGCATTGCTCGGGGCAACCCTCCAGACCATCGTTCTCCCCCTGCCAAGCCATTACAGAAGGGGAAAGAACATATGCAAATCAGGCTTGGCCCCACCCCAAAAGGGGCAGTCCAGCCCCAACTGCTAGGTCACATCCCTTCTGCACGAGACCACAAGCATCCCCAAACATGTTTCACCCTTGTTGGGGATCATCAGTGAGGAGTAGCTTGGGTCTCTAGGCCCAGCAGGCACGGGATCCACATCTGGGCATACCCGTCCTACTCGGGATGACAAAGCAAAAACAAAGAGGTGATGGCTGGAAGGTTTAGACTGAATCTTAACCACTGGCATTGCTCTAGGCAACCCTCCAGACCATCGTTCTCCCCCTGCCAAGCCATTACAGAAGGGGAAAGAACATATGCAAATCAGGCTTGGCCCCACCCCAAAAGGGGCAGTCCAGCCCCAACTGCTAGGTCACATCCCTTCTGCACGAGACCACAAGCATCCCCAAACATGTTTCACCCTTGTTGGGGATCATCAGTGAGGAGTAGCTTGGGTCTCTAGGCCCAGCAGGCACGGGATCCACATCTGGGCATACCCGTCCTACTCGGGATGACAAAGCAAAAACAAAGAGGTGATGGCTGGAAGGTTTAGACTGAATCTTAACCACTGGCATTGCTCTAGGCAACCCTCCAGACCATCGTTCTTCACCTGCCAAGCCATTACAGAAGGGGAAAGACCATATGCAAATCAGGCTTGGCCCTACCCCAAAAGGGGCAGTCCAGCCCGAACTGCTAGGTCACATCCCTTCTGCACGAAACCACAAGCATCCTGAAACATGTTTTGACCTTGGTGGGCCTCATCAGCGAGGAGTAGCCTAGGTCCCTAGGCCCAGCAGGCATGGGGCCCATGTCTGGGCATACCCATCGTACTCAGGGTGACAAAAGCAACACAAAAGAGGAAATGGATGGAAGGTTTAGAATTCATCTTAACCTCTGGCAAACGGAATAGGATGCCATAGTCAGAGGCAGCAGCAGGTACGGAGGGTCATGGGTGGTGGGGGAGAGATGCCTGGAGTGGGAGGTGAGAGCGGACTGCAGGGGGGAGGTGGGATTCTGGGTGTCAGGGAGAGGGGGAAGATATGCAAAACATATGGCAGCTAAGGGAGTGGCACTGGAGGAAGGAATGGCATGTGGGCAATCACCAGCGGTGCAAGCACGGCTGCTAATCTCCTGACTGGCTGATGGCACTTCTCTGTGTGCTAATGACTATTCCAAACTGTCCCTTTATTTTATGATTCATGGTTGTGACCCATTGTGACCTTGCACATTGCAGAGTACCTTTAAGAAACCATTCAGATTATTTGCACCGATACATGCACCATTACCAGACCGCAACAATAACAGCCCCAGAATGTCCCATTGTTTGGTACATGGCTTGGTGTTGTGACCTGATGTACTATCATTCACTAGACTGAAGAGAAGCAATTGCAACATTAACATCCCCCACAACAGCAACTGAAACCTGAAACTTTAGTCCGAGTTTCATAATGGGAAAAGTGGAACTACACATCCCAGAATGCAAAGAAAGAAACTGGACTGGTCAAGTACCTACAGATTGGAATGGGTCATGTTGGCAAGTATGCTATAGCCACCAGCCCTAGGAAATGCATTGCCACTGGAACTGAAGTCTGCAGGGAGAGGTTACTGACCCGTCCACACTCTCTGCTGCTTATCACACACTACCAGCGGGGATAGAAGGTGGATGAAATGCAGGCTAAACAAGTTGCACATGTACCTCGACTCAACCCTCTCCTTTACGAAGCAAGTTAACACCCTGATCTCCACAACTGCGTATACATGCAAACTTATCAGAACCGGCAAACCCTTCCTTTCCAATAACAGCTGTATCATCCTGGCCAGAGCCTCAATTCTGTCTAGACTTGACTATTGTAACGCCCTTTACATTGGCTCTAACAAATCTATCATCAGTTAAATCTAAACTCTCCAAAACAATGTCCTCAGAGTGGTCCTTGGAGTGGCTAGGAGGAATCACATTTCCGAGCTTAGTCGACAAAACAATTGGCTCTCCTCTATTGACAAAATCAAGCTAAAAACTGCATCTCTTATGTATAAATATCTGAATAACGCTGCCCCCAGCTACCTATCAGAGACATTCCATAGACGAACCTCCCATAGACCTTCCAGCAAGTATACACTAACTGCCTTCATGTCCCCAGTTTCAAACTATCCAAGGTGGGGGGCAGCAGCTTTCCCATCAAAGCGGCCCAGCTCTCAGTAGACCTTCCAGACAAGTATACACTAACTGCCTCCATGTCCCCAGTTTCAAACTATCCAAGGTGGGAGGCAGCAGCTTTCCCATCAAAGCGGCCCAGCTCTCAAAAGACCTTCCAGACAAGTATACACTAACTGCCTCCATGTCCCCAGTTTCAAACTATCCAAGGTGGGAGGCAGCAGCTTTCCCATCAAAGCGGCCCAGCTCTCAATAGACCTTCCAGACAAGTATACACTAACTGCCTCCATGTCCCCAGTTTCAAACTATCCAAGGTGGGAGGCAGCAGCTTTCCCATCAAAGCGGCCCAGCTCTCAATAGACCTTCCAGACAAGTATACACTAACTGCCTCCATGTCCCCAGTTTCAAACTATCCAAGGTGGGAGGCAGCAGCTTTCCCATCAAAGCGGCCCAGCTCTCAATAGACCTTCCAGACAAGTATACACTAACTGCCTCCATGTCCCCAGTTTCAAACTATCCAAGGTGGGAGGCAGCAGCTTTCCCATCAAAGCGGCCCAGCTCTGAAACTGTGCCACCTGCAATCCAGGAAATTCAATCTTACCAGAACTTCAGAAACAACTGCATTAATTGGCTGCAGTAATCCTCTGATCTTTAACCCCAGCTTGCCATCCTCCATAATGGGGCCACCTTGCTCTATCTCTCATCTGCACAGCATCAATCCCCTTAGGGGCTAACATATGTATGTATCTGCAAGGTATATAATATCTGTAATGTATATAATTTTAACCGTACCGTCATTCTATATCTGAAATGTATCTGTAGTGTGTAACACATGTATGTATAATCTATCTATTATGTAACTAAGCTGTGAATTTCCATTGCAACTATGTACCCTGATACCCCTGGGTCTGGAGCGCATTACAAATGAATAAACAAACAAACAAACAAACATTTCTGTTAGACCCAGAAGCTGCCAGGTCCTCAACTTTCCTGCCCTTGAGTACTTTTATAAAGAGACAGGAGGTTTCTAGGGACAGCATTTTACCAGAATATACAGGGTTGCAGAAGTGACCTCACTTGCCTGTTGGTACCAAATGAAGTGGGATCACATAATTGTGTTTTGCCTCAATTGCATCACAGGAAATGCTGTCATGTGACCTTCAGTCTTGATGATATCATAGGAAATGGCATGAGTGATGCTTCTCTTATTTTAGCGGCTTTCTTTGCCTCAATGACGGGAGCTGAGGAGGCTTGTGCGTGTAGAGTTACTTAGCCAATCGTAGTGTCACAAACTTAACATATGTAACTGCCCTTCTGTCTTAATGATTATAATACATTTTTCTATATAGTGCTGAATAATGTACTGCCACTTCTAAGTTGAGGTGTCTTTCTTACCCATTTTAATGATAGGAAATGTATCAATCTTGGAATGAAGAATGGCTGAGGTTCCATTTTATGACTGCAGGCTGGGCACACATCTCTGAAGTGAGTGCCTAACTCAATGAGCTATCTCACGCACAAGTGTAGGACGGTGGACTGATTAGCCAAAGTACAATTTCATCTGCAGTCTATTTCGTTCATTTTAAGACTTGTTATTAATAACTGTTATTGTCATATAATATTCTTTAATGTGATACAGATTGAAAATAAATTCAAACTTTACACATAATACAAATTACATACATTAATATTAACTCGTTAAAAGAAACAAATCAGCAGATATATCATAAACAGATGAAGATATATAATAAAACAAACAACATTTCTTTACAATATTAAGACCTCAGGAAAAACAAAGTGCTCAAATAAGAACAGTTTTGTGTGACTTATAATCTTTGCCTTCACGTCAGCACAGTCTTAGCCATAAATACAAACATTAGACCTCTCACCCACTGATATCCTGCCTAGGAGTCGAAATAAGGGTGCCATAGATGTGGCATCCCTGACTAGTCAGAGTGACACCGACAATCTTTAACCCATCATAATGAGATGTTTCAAATCAAAGCAAAGAGCCCAGGTGGTTTTCAATCTGCTGCCAAACATTGTACAATGCAATAAACAAGTGCATGTTGCTGGTGTTAGTGCAATAGAGCCAGAATGAGGTTTCACAGATGGGTAAAGAATCGTGTACAAATTCCCCAAGATATTTGGAGATTGAACGCTCCAGAGTCGAACACTCAGTCAACAAATGGTTGGCTGTTTCCAAACCTTCAGGGGATTTGCATAAACGGCAAACTCGCTCACTGGCAGGAATCTTTTCCCTGGTTCCTATGTTATAAAGGGTAGGTAATTGCTCCAGTCGGAACAAAATAATGAAACGTCTGAGCCTTTTGGTGGGGCAGAGATACAGATATGCTTGTGGTTGCATAAAAGTATAGAGTCTATATCAACGTTCCCTGTAAGGTGCGTGCCTGTGCGGCCGCGCACCTTTGATTGGGATGCCACGCATATTGCTTATTTTGCCGCGCACGTGTTCCAATCATAATTTTGCTACAAACATTTATTTTTTAACAAAACATTTTTTTTGGCATGTGCTCCAATCATGCACTGCTCTGACTGCAGCAGCATGTGCCATCAGCAGGCACGGGCTGTCATTCTATCTGAATCCACGGGCCACAGTGATTGATTTGTTTCCATCATGATTTAACAACAGTGGGTTGGGGGAGGGGAGAACACGCAGGACCACGAGCAAGAGTTGTTGACAACATCTCTTGCTCGTGCGCGTTCCCCTCCTCCCCCAACCCCAGGGAATACAGCACGTGCTGCCAGCCCAGCCCTGCCTGGAGTGTTGTGCGCAGTGCGCCTGCGCAGCTTGCCAGCCTCCTCCTCCAGTCCTCACCTTCACACTAGCAGAAGGCGTGTGCTGCTTCGTTCTGAGAGAGTGACTGTGAGCCTGATTCGAGTCGTCGGTGACGGTGTGACTGCTGCTGCTCCCTGCTGCCCTTGGCCTCCTGCCTGCGACTCGAGTCCTCCTGACTCCTGCGAAGTGGAGGTGGAAAAAAAATCCCCAAGGTAAGAGTCCCATTTGAATTATTCCACTCACGTCCTAAAGACACGCGATAACACATGCCTTCAAAATATCTCGTGTCTTTTGGAGATTTGGGGACAAAACCCCAATATCATAGAATACGAATTCCTGGCGGGTGTCGAATACAGGATCAGCATATCTTTTAATTGTATTTATCATTTGAAAAATAATTAGGACACGTGTCCTAATGGTTCGTATAATTGGTAAAGGGTACATTTAGACCTCACAGCGCGGTGGGCTGTCTTCAGTGGTGCATAATGCTGGCTCTTAGGTGGGCTGCAGTCCGACATTGCATACAGATGAGATGACAGGCGATGCGTACATTGCAGATTGGAACACGCTTCACACCTGTGCAATGGTAATACTTATGAAACACTGGTCACAACAATAAACGACTCTGGGGTCTAGTAAAAAATTTGAAAAAGAGAGAATTATGTAGTAAATGCATTAGCCTCCTGAGCTATTTTACCGCCCTCAATAGCTCTATATATCATGATGCCGAGAGGCAATTGGCAAAATGGAATCCAAATCAGGCAGCGGTTTGCACGGTGCCATGTAGTCCTCTATATCTTGGAGGACTGATTCTTCCTTTTCTTCGTCAGAGGCCATTAAAAATGCAAACCGCAGATAATTGGGTTTCAGTGTCCTAACACCCTGCCATCAAGAGGGTCTTTTGACTTTTATAATACTCTGCAAAGCTTCGAGTTGCATTGTTTGAAACAAATGCACGCTTCTAAGTGATCCCATATAAGGAACACGAGAGACGTGGGGCGCGTAGAAATTTACCCAGGTTCACACCCTTTGGGTAAGAAAGGAATCCGAGATTAACGTATTTGGGGCCTAATTCATGGAACTTTTAGCACGATGCAAAGTGACTTTTCAATGAACCCCCCGATTCATGGAGCAGTGCAAAGTCTATTTTTGCAGTGCAAAGTTACTTTGCACCAGTGAAAAGTCACTTTGCACCGTGCAAAAAATTCCATGAATGAGGCTTGTTAGCTCCAGTGTTAAAGGTGAGCAATGTAACCACTCGATCACAGCCACAGATTTCCTGGCGAATAGCAGCAGGCGTTATTGACAGATAAAATGACATTGAGTTCGGCATTTTAGTCACTAACATTTCAGGCCAATATTTAAATGTGTGTGTGTGACCTTCTGGGGCTCAGGAGAGGACATTAAGCTGAACGTGACAGTGTTTTAGTGGCACTAGTAGGCATGTGTCGTGGTGATATGATCCCTGTGGTGTGGTTGCACATGTAAATCAACATGTGCACTGGCGTGGTGCAAATTTGCAGCAACAAAGAGGGAGGCCTTAGAAAGCCATTACGGTGGCTGCTTGTGGCAAAAAATATGATGCAACGCAAGTTGGCAATATAATTGTCTAGTTCCTATTACAAGAGTCTCTCACGTTTCCCTGCTGTGCCCAATAAGAGATTATTCTCTGAAACAAAGGGAGGGTGGCAGCACTGTGAATATTCAGTAAAGCAAGCATGCAGGTGTGTGTGTGTATATTTACAGTGGCAGGCAGCAGTACTGGGATTATTGGGTAAAGCAAGCGTGCAGGTGTGTGTGTGTATATTTACAGTGGCAGTACTGGGATTATTGGGTAAATCCATCCTTAAATGGCAATGCTGAAATATATTGCGGGGACAAGCATCCTGAAAGATGCAATGGAAAACGCTCTTGCATATATTTTGGTGGTCAGGCATCTATTGGTTTGCTTGACGTATTACATAACTGATTATAAATTGTATGGCTTTGTACACGGAATTTCACTCAAGTGTACTGTAAAATGTATGATTTTAACCCTTAATTTTAAAAATGTTGTTCGCTAAGAAATCTCCCTGAACTCTCCTTGGTCGGTTTGTGCTCCCTCAGTAACTTCAGCCATGCATGATAATTAGAGAGGTATTTTAGTGTTCCTCCGTTGAAAAAAGATTCCATCTGCCAGTGATGTTGCTCTCCTTTCAGTACGGGCCACCCTCACACTCTTGCTCTATGCATTCCGCCACATTTGGAGAACTTTGCGTTTGCTGCTCTCGCTTCTGATTCTATGTGTCCCAGTCTGCTCTGTAGTTCATGGCCGTGACGGGCCTGGTGCCTTGTTTCCCCCTCGCTCCTACTGCATCAGTGCTTGCTTGCAAGCTGAAAGTATGCTGCTTCAGTAACTCGGCACTCCGAGTGGGAGGAGTTTTCTCCACAGATAGTGAGTGTCTCTGTCTCAAGGTACCCAGTTGGTTTAGGTCCTCTGGCCCTTCTGCAGCGGCGAGGTGTCCCCTGGCCCCCCAAGATTTTATGGGTCTCCTACGCCCCTGGTGCATGGCAATGTGCTCCATCTTAATATGGTTGATTGCGGCCTATAGCCCACCCTGGCGAAAGTCCAAAATAGCAAAACAACCTCCATCAACTTGTGTGTGACTGACCTCTGCCAAACTCTGCATACCTTGGTTTCGAGTTTGACCCCCAACAACTGTACTGCACTTTATATATAGCCTCCCCAACACGAGGAGTGGCTTTGTTAAGTTGTATATATCATTTTTTATGGCTGATCCTCGGCTGTTGCAGTCCTTATTTTATTTATTTTATATACAGGGATAGGAAATCAGATTTGACGGGAAGCAGTGAGCTTCTTAGAATGCAGTGGGTTTCAGTGACAATCATTCTGAGCAGGTTTGTGAGGGAGGAGGGGGGGACTGGGGCTACTAACAGTCTCTCACTCGGGCCCGGCGCTGAAAAATGACATGGGTGATGGACTGGTGGTGTGGAAGGACAACCAACATTAGACATTTTCTAATGTTTAGAGAGGTAAAAGGACACAATTTGAGATGAGCTAAAGTCTTAGGAAGAGAATAGAGCACCCAAATGTCCCTTGAAGTAGAGCTTGTTGTGTCGCAAATTCGCATTCCTCGCTTGCACACTGTGGAATCGGATCACTAAATACTTGCTCACTGGTGGGGCGCCGGGCTGCCGCTGCCGCGCCGACCACCACCACCGGTCTGGCGGCGCATCACTCAGTTGCGCACATGACTGAAAAACAGCATGCACACAACTATTCTTTGGTGCACACAACCCCAAAAATTTAGAGGGAACATTGGTCTATATTTTACGAAATGATAAGACTTTAAGCTGCTAACTGTTATTGTACTCTTTTAAAATATCTTTGTTTTCTGGAACACACACACTAAACCAATATCCAATAGAAATAAATACGTCACGCCACGCTCTCTAAATATGTTAATAGCTTGTCCAGTCCTTTTTTCTTTTTTTGCATTCTGGTGCATGTCATTTTGTGTCTGTACTACAAATGCAAAACAGCAAGGGCTAGAATAAATAGAATAACATAAATCGGACAACAGGCAATCCTTGTCAATACCACTAAACTCACTTTTCTATGAAAATAAAGATTATCACACCATCATGTAAAAAGAAAAAAGTTTTTCGCCTAACATGTACAGCCTTGCGCTTCAGTTTACTCCATATTAAAGGTGATTGAGACCATGCGTTTTCTTGAAAATCACACAGATTGTAAACAAAACTACTTGTTATAGCATGTGCCTTGTGTGCAATGCCAGTGTTGATGTTTAAAAATGGATTTCAGGACGTCCTATTTTCTGTCTGCAGTGAGCTGGATCTCCCAGAGAGCCACACATTTCTAACTGCCACTGACAGTAGCTTTTTGACCAGGGGTATCAGAACAACTTCCAGGGGTCGGAAAATAGTTGCCAAGGAGCTGCAACCCTGACTGCTCCCAAATGATGTCCATGTCGGTTTCTTCACATAGAGAACACCTTTGTAATCTGCTCTTCCTGACGTATTAGACTACTCACATGAGATACAGACATGCCAAACGACGCCTAAACGGCACAGCACAGGCGTTATAGGGAGCGTATTCACACACATACCTCTTGAGGCTGGTCCTGAGGAAAGGAGAGGCAGAGGGAAACACTTTAACTGAATAGACAGGTTTTTACAGCTTCCGGAAGTAAAAGTAGTGTGGATAGGACCAGCCCAAGGAGGAAAAGTTCCTAAATATGGGTTCCAAAACAGAAAAGGATCCACCTCCAACCTATTGCCGATGGAAAGTAGTGAAGTTGACCAAAGACACCTAAAGGAGGGAATAAGAGAGCATATAGTCCTTTGATGGATTTATTTATTTACTTTTATCTGTAAAGCGCCTGAGCTCGGTGACATCAAGACGCTGTTGCATGACCAGTTACACGTATTGTGGAGACAGGGAGAAAATGCCATCTCGGGAGATAGCTCAGGGGCAACGCTGACGCGCAGCAACACAGGTTCGATCCCCGTGTCAGCGCCTAGAAACCTCTGGGTATTAAGTGTGTTATAAATAACCAATTACATTTACAAGGCACGATGCATCAGGCGCAGGGGATTCTGCCGTGAACAGGGAAGAGGGAGCTGTGATCAGGTGGCCTGCAAGAGTCTGTAAAAGTCAGACACGCGTAGTAGATGGAGTTGGAGCCCGAGGCATGACGAAATGACTGTAGTGTAAAGCGCTCTATGATATTTTCCCTCAGGACAGTCCTGCCAACGCCTGTTTCACAGGCCCAGCTCTACTGCTGTGGTAAAACACGGGTCTTGCGTCCGCTCCCTCACTGCAGCCTTCTCTAATGTGGGGTACACACCCACAATCCCCATAATCATAGCGACACCCCTTAGTTTCGGGAAAGACTGCCTGTCGAGGAAATAAAATGTGGGAAAGTGGGCGGCAAAGTCCAAAGAATAGCAGAAATGAGCAGAGAAGAGTTGAAAGAATGTGGGGGGTAAGACCCCTGAAGAATTTGAGAAGATACTGTAGCCTGAAAGAGAGCCAATCTGGAATGAGCCAGAAGGTGGTGAGTTAATGAGGAACAGACAGGAGTGGGGGTAGCACCAGAAGACAGAGTTCCTAATCTCCGGCCTGCCACCCAACAGAGGGACCTCTGGCGTGTCGGCATGAGGTGTAATGCAATGGCTGCTCATCCAACTTCCTACGACTCGCTGAAGTCCCAAAACAAGGAGATGGTGTGGCCCATATCCAGCCAAAGGTGTATCCATCTGCAAAGCAGAGCAAGGACAAGTCAAAGCAGATGCGGAGCACACATCAAAGGACATGATGATAACACATCAACGGAGATGATGATAACACATCAAAGGACATGATGATAACACATCAACGGAGATGATGATAACACATCAAAGGACATGATGATAACACATCAACGGAGATGATGATAACACATCAAAGGACATGATGATAACACATCTAAGGAGATGCTGAGCACACATCAAAGGCGATGATGATAACACATCAAAGGACATGATGATAACACATCTAAGGAGATGCTGAGCAAACATCAAAGGAGATGATGATAACACATCAAAGGACATGATGATAACACATCTAAGGAGATGCTGAGCACACATCAAAGGAGATGATGATAACACATCAAAGGACATGATGATAACACATCTAAGGAGATGCTGAGCACACATCAAAGGAGATGATGATAACACATCAAAGGACATGATGATAACACATCTAAGGAGATGCTGAGCACACATCAAAGGAGATGATGATAACACATCAAAGGACATGATGATAACACATCTAAGGAGATGCTGAGCACTCACCTAAGGAGATGCTGAGACCACATCAACAGAGAAGCTGAGCACACATCAAAGGACATGAGGATAACACATCTAAGGAGATGCTGAGCACTCATCTAAGGAGATGCTGAGACCACATCAACAGAGAAGCTGAGCACACATCAAAGGAGATGCTGAGCACATATCAAAGAAGATGCTGAGAACACATCAAAGGAGATGCAGAGCACACATCAAAGGAGATGTTGAGCACACATCAAAGGACATGATGATAACACATCTAAGGAGATGCTGAGACCACATCAAATGAGAAGCTGAGCACACATCAAAGGAGATGCTGAGCACATATCAAAGGAGATGCTGAGAACACATCAAAGGAGATGCGGAGCACACACCAAAGGAGATGCTGAGCACACATCAAAGGACATGATGATAACACATCTAAGGAGATGCTGAGACCACATCAAATGAGAAGCTGAGAACACATCAAAGGAGATGCTGAGAACACATCAAAGGAGATGCGGAGCACACATCAAAGGAGATGTTGAGCACACATCAAAGGACATGATGATAACACATCTAAGGAGATGCTGAGACCACATCAAATGAGAAGCTGAGCACACATCAAAGGAGATGTTGAGCACACATCAAAGGAGATGCTGAGCACATATCAAAGGAGATGCTGAGAACACATCAAATGAGAAGCTGAGCACACATCAAAGGAGATGCTGAGCACATATCAAAGGAGATGCTGAGAACACATCAAAGGAGATGCGGAGCACACACCAAAGGAGATGCTGAGAACACATCAACAGAGAAGCTGAGCGCACATCAAAGGAGATGCTGAGCACATATCAAAGGAGATGCTGAGAACACATCAAAGGAGATGCGGAGCACACATCAAAGGAGATGTTGAGCACACATCAAAGGACATGATGATAACACATCTAAGGAGATGCTGAGACCACATCAAATGAGAAGCTGAGCACACATCAAAGGAGATGTTGAGCACACATCAAAGGAGATGCTGAGCACATATCAAAGGACATGCTGAGAACACATCAAAGGAGATGCGGAGCACACACCAAAGGAGATGTTGAGAACACATCAACAGAGAAGCTGGGCACACATCAAAGGAGATGCTGAGCACATATCAAAGGAGATGCTGAGAACACATCAAAGGAGATGCGAAGCACACATCAAAGGAGATGTTGAGCACACATCAAAGGACATGCTGAGAACACATCAAAGGAGATGCTGAGTACACATCTTAGGAGATGCTGAGACCACATAAACAGAGAAGCTGAGCACACATCAAAGGCGATGCTGAGCACATATCAAAGGAGATGCTGAAAACACATCAAAGGAGATGCGGAGCACACATCAAAGGAGATGCTGAGAACACATCAACGGAGAAGCTGAGCACACATCAAAGGAGATGATGAGCACACATCAAAGGACATGATGATAACACATCAACGGAGAAGCTGAGCACACATCAAAGGAGATGCTGAGCACATATCAAAGGAGATGCTGAGAACACATCAAAGGAGATGCGGAGCACACATCAAAGGAGATGTTGAGCACACATCAAAGGACATGATGATAACACATCAAAGGAGATGCTGAGCACACATCTAAGGAGATGCTGAGACTACATAAACAGAGAAGCTGAGCACACATCAAAGGCGATGCTGAGCACATATCAAAGGAGATGCTGAAAACACATCAAAGGAGATGCGGAGCACACATCAGAGGAGATGCTGAGAACACATCAACGGAGAAGCTGAGCACACATCAAAGGAGATGATGAGCACACATCAAAGGACATGATGATAACACATCAATGGAGAAGCTGAGCACACATCAAAGGAGATGCTGAGCACATATCAAAGGAGATGCTGAGAACACATCAAAGGAGATGCTGAGCACATATCAAAGGAGATGCTGAGAACACATCAAAGGAGATGCTGAGAACACATCAAAGGAGATGTTGAGCACACATCAAAGGACTTGATGATAACACATCTAAGGAGATGCTGAGACCACATCAAATGAGAAGCTGAGCACACATCAAAGGAGATGCTGAGAACACATCAAAGGAGATGCGGAGCACACATCAAAGGAGATGTTGAGCACACATCAAAGGAGTAGCTGATAACACATCAACAGAGAAGCTGGGCACACATCAAAGGAGATGCTGAGCACATATCAAAGGAGATGCTGAGAACACATCAAAGGAGATGCGAAGCACACATCAAAGGAGATGTTGAGCACACATCAAAGGAGATGCGAAGCACACATCAAAGGAGATGATGAGCACACATCAAAGGACATGATGATAACACATCAACAGAGAAGCTGAGCACACATCAAAGGCGATGCTGAGCACATATCAAAGGAGATGCTGAAAACACATCAAAGGAGATGTGGAGCACACATCAGAGGAGATGCTGAGAACACATCAACAGAGAAGCTGAGCACACATCAAAGGAGATGATGAGCACACATCAAAGGACATGCTGAGACCACATCAATGGAGAAGCTGAGCACACATCAAAGGAGATGCTGAGAACACATCAAAGGAGATGCGGAGCACACATCAAAGGAGATGTTGAGCACACATCAAAGGACATGATGATAACACATCTAAGGAGATGCTGAGACCACATCAAATGAGAAGCTGAGCACACATCAAAGGAGATGCTGAGCACATATCAAAGGAGATGCTGAGAACACCTCAAAGGAGATGCGGAGAACACACCAAAGGAGATGCTGAGAACACATCAACAGAGAAGCTGGGCACACATCAAAGGAGATGCTGAGCACATATCAAAGGAGATGCTGAGAACACATCAAAGGAGATGCGAAGCACACATCAAAGGAGATGTTGAGCACACATCAAAGGAGATGCGAAGCACACATCAAAGGAGATGATGAGCACACATCAAAGGACATGATGATAACACATCAACAGAGAAGCTGAGCACACATCAAAGGCGATGCTGAGCACATATCAAAGGAGATGCTGAAAACACATCAAGGAGATGCGGAGCACACATCAGAGGAGATGCTGAGAACACATCAACGGAGAAGCTGAGCACACATCAAAGGAGATGATGAGCACACATCAAAGGACATGCTCAGACCACATCAATGGAGAAGCTGAGCACACATCAAAGGAGATGCTGAGCACATATCAAAGAAGATGCTGAGAACACATCAAATGAGATGCTGAGCACACAACAATGAGGATGATGAAAACACATCAAAGGAGATGCGGAGCACACATCAAAGGAGATGCTGAGAACACATCAACAGAGAAGCTGAGCACACATCAACAGAGAAGCTGAGCACACATCAAAGGAGATGCTGAGCACATATCAAAGGAGATGCTGAGAACACATCAAAGGAGATGCGGAGCACACATCAAAGGAGATGTTGAGCACACATAAAAGGACATGATGATAACACATCAAAGGAGATGCTGAGCACACATCTAAGGAGATGCTGAGACCACATAAACAGAGAAGCTGAGCACACATCAAAGGAGATGATGAGCACACATCAAAGGACATGATGATAACACATCAACGGAGAAGCTGAGCACACATCAAAGGAGATGCTGAGCACATATCAAAGGAGATGCTGAGAACACATCAAAGGAGATGCGGAGCACACATCAAAGGAGATGTTGAGCACACATCAAAGGACATGATGATAACACATCAAAGGAGATGCTGAGCACACATCTAAGGAGATGCTGAGACCACATAAACAGAGAAGCTGAGCACACATCAAAGGCGATGCTCAGCACATATCAAAGGAGATGCTGAAAACACATCAAAGGAGATGCGGAGCACACATCAAAGGAGATGCTGAGAACACATCAACGGAGAAGCTGAGCACACATCAAAGGAGCTGATGAGCACACATCAAAGAACATGATGATAACACATCAACGGAGAAGCTGAGCACACATCAAAGGAGATGCTGAGCACATATCAAAGGAGATGCTGAGAACACATCAAAGGAGATGCGAAGCACACATCAAAGGAGATGCTGAGAACACATCAAAGGAGATGCTGAGCACATATCAAAGGAGATGCTGAGCACATATCAAAGGAGATGCTGAGAACACATCAAAGGAGATGCGGAGCACACATCAAAGGAGATGTTGAGCACATATCAAAGGAGATGCTGAGAACACACCAAAGGAGATGGGGAGCACACATCAAAGGAGATGCTGAGAACACATCAAAGGAGATGCGGAGCACACATCAAAGGAGATGTTGAGCACACATCAAAGGACATGATGATAACACATCAAAGGAGATGCTGAGCACACATCTAAGGAGATGTTGAGACCACATAAACAGAGAAGCTGAGCACACATCAAAGGAGATGCTGAGAACACATCAAAGGAGATGCGGAGCACACATCAAAGGAGATGCTGAGAACACATCAACAGAGAAGCTGAGCACACATCAAAGGAGATGATGAGAACACATCAAAGGAGATGCTGAGCACACATCAAAGGAGATGCGGAGCACACATCAAAGGAGATGCGGAGCACACATCAAAGGAGATGCTGACACATCAACAGAGAAGCTGAGCACACACCAAAGGAGATGATGACACATTCTGCACCTTACTGGGTGGGAGAGGAAAGGGGCAAGAAGAATGAGCAAGTGTGATGGTACAAAGATGGATAAATGCCCAGGTTATGCGTGGCTGCACTCCTACCACTTGTGGCAAAATGGAGCTGTATGTACAATGCTGTTTGCATGTTTTATTTAGCACCGACAGACGCCCTTTGAATGAATTCTATTTTGTGTGTAGCTCACAGTCTTGGCTCTGTATTTGTTCCAATATGAAACAATGAAACATGATTGTGCTGTCACTGCTGTGCCTCCTGTGTCTCTGGCTTTCTTGCTCTGCGCTAGATTTTGGCTTTCACGTGGATGTTGAAAAGACAAACCATTAGTGTTGATGTTACTGGGCTGTGTCATGGGGGCCACTGTTGCTGAAATGGGTGGCGCTCCTTTCCTCGGGTGCAGTGGGGTTGGCCGGCCCTGTGGGGGTTTGCATCGGGCATCTAGGGGCTGCAGTCATGTCACAGCTGCAGGCACTCGATCCACTGAGCTGTTGTGCCGTCCAGATGATATTGGGAGACGTGTGTGGATAGCAGCTCGTAAAAGGGATGTCTCTGTGATTTGATGGGTCGCGTCTTGTTGCTCTTTGAGGGGGGAAACGCTGAGCCTTTCCTACCAGATTGCAGCCTTGACGTGCATTTTATGGAAGTAAGATCCCGGCAGCAGGCCCTACGTGGCGCCCCACTGCGTTCTCCTGCTGGAGCAAAAGTGCTGTGCAAATATTCTGCCGGTTGGTTGCTGAGAAGCGTGCAGCTCGACCGCTGAACTTGGGACTGTGCTGCTGGTATGATAAAATTGCGGCAAAAATGTCGCCTGTACAAAAAAATTGCGGCAAAATGCTGTGGTTTGAACCATTAAAGGTGTACCCCATTACACCATTTAAGGGGAGCAAGGGTTGCAGGGCTGTGCCCCGCTCCCATTAAATGGTATAATGGGTCTGGGGTAAGCGGGGGTGTCCCCCGCATCCTTTACATGGATTGCGGCGGCAAAATCACAGCCTTTTTGCCACGATATGGTGTGTCCACGGCCATTATTGCCACGATTTGAACACATGGAACCGTGCTGCCTATATTTACACGCAGTGACTATAGGCACTGTTATTCATCTTAAATAGCTGCTGACTGAAAGCAGCGCTCTCTCCATCCTCCTCTCTCCAGCACCCGCAGTGCCCATAATGTCTCCTCCCGACCCCACCCTGCACAACAAAACGCGATGCAAACGTGCATCTACTGTGCTCTGAGCACACTCGGCGTTGACCACTATTTCACTAAGCGGGCTTCACCTGTTACTTGATGAAGCAGGGATAGATTTTGAAAGACTGGGGTTTCTTCGTCCTTATCAATGCCTATTCTAATATGTAAATATTTAAGTACAGCTATGATCTATATCTATATATAAGCATTATGCATGACCTTCACTGAAGTCCTGTTAAAACAAGCATTGGCAAAGTCAACGGTTTTGGCTTGTTATGCATCGCCTTTATGGCCCCGATTCACAGAGAGTTTTCCACTGGGGGTTTGCCATTATAAAACGCTTCTGTGAATTTGGCCCTATATGCCTAGGTACTCGCACCACTTTGCAACTGCATCCATCAGTGGCCAGTTAATACTATTCGGCTCTAGCCAAATACTTGGGCCAACTATTCAGTATTCGTCCGAATAGTAAATTTACTATTCGGTACACCCTTACAATGAACCCATCATCACCTCGACTTAAGGAGCTCCTGCAACCAATGGAACGGATGCTAGCAGACTACCCAGCGAATGTGTCAGTATCTTTTAGGGGGACATCAAGTAGTCCAGGAAGGTTCAGTGAAGCACACTACCCTTGTGAACAGTAACAAAAGCATCTAGAAACTTTCCAAATGTGCAATTTTTCCAGGCAACCTGCATCACCATATTTATCTAGGTTTAACGAGATATAAGGTATATTTTCATAATAACACAGCATGGATATGCCTTTATTTAATGTGATAATACTTCTTTACTCTGTATTTTTAACTCTGCTCCCCTCCTAAGAGTTGACTGTGGCTGGGTCACGACAGGTAACATACGTGAGACAAGGAAAGCTTAAGAAGATTTGATTTAACTCTTGTAGATTTAGGAATATAACCAGAAAGGATTGTGTGGATACTCCTCACTACATCCTCGACCCAAAGCGACTAAACAGGATTGCCCCAAACATGAAAACATCTGAGACACGCTTTGTGGACCAGATGGGGCTAGGACTTCATTTTTACAATTCATGCTGAACTAGATCCATTCATAGTTCCGGCTTTACGTTCCCTTTGGAAGGCATTGGACCTTCCCATATACACTGCACAAACTCCATGTCCCACATTGCCCCTTTAATAGCTCTGAAAACATGGCTTTTATTGCATACAAGAGTCTGAACTTAACACGGAAAGTCCTACAGGCTTGCTTTCCATTCACCTCCCCATGTTCAGAGATGGAAGCAGCAGATTTCTTGATGGTGCTGTGCACCATGTCCTACTAACAAGCCGGCTTCAGCCCAAGGTTTTTTTTTAGTATTTTTGCAGATTCCTACATAAGCACTTTGTTCTTGCATTGAGTTTGTGTCCAGACCTTCTTGCTTTGAACTATGGTTTTCTACTGTAGCCAGTTGCTACTTTTAACTGTTCGGTTGTTGGGATGGTCGATAGTGCTCTCAATGTGAAAGAAAGGTTTACTTTGCCTGTGCCATATTGGTGACTGGTGTAGACGCGATGTTAGCGTGGTGTTGCAGTCTGGTATGTAGCTTGTATAGTCAATGAGAATGGGATGAGTGTATTAGTGTTATTGTGTGCATAGGTTGAGACATGTTTGATTTGCATACACGTAGCAACACAATGGGCCTCATTCCGACTCCGTTGGTAGCTGTGCCGGAAAAACCGGCAGGCTGCCACCGGACCCAGAATGAATTACCGCCCACGGACTTGCCAGACTTACTGTGGCATTACAGCCTCGGTGGACCGGTAATTCCGGAGCCGGAATAACGTTACTTCCCATTCCCATGGAAACACTGGCACTGTAATTAACGGTGCCAGTGTTTCCATTTCCGTCTGCAGATGGGTGGCATTACTCTCGCCAGGTCAGACCTGGCAGGAGTAACACCACCCGCCTGCAAAACTCTTAGTTAACCGGTCCGGAAACGGTGCCTGTACGGTTTTACCGGCGTGTAGAGCCTAAAGATGGGAAGCAAGGAGATTTATATGCACACGCAAAAGGAGAGATCTGCGGATGGGGGAGCCATCATGAGGAGATGCGGCAGTCCTGAACACACGCACATGAATATGTACACATTTGTTTTTAAGACAAATGCGTTTGGGACATTTGAGAACAGGGGGTGCATGGTGAATACATGGGAAGGTTGTATACCGCTTGTCCCTCATAGCTGGGGTTTGTGTTCGCTGCAGAAGCCTGGGTTAGTGAGAACAACCTGGAGGGTTGGTTCACTGGGGTCAAAGGAAGGAGGAAGGCAGCCAACTGCATTTGACTAGCTGTGACAGTATCAAATGGTTAATCGAAGTCAGGAGAACATTAAGTGCTAGTGGGGCAAAGGTTTATGACTTGGTGCTGTTGTGGCTAAGGGATATCATCTTCCTGAGAACAGGGTAACCTGTTATTCAGTGACCAGGGAAGTCCGGCTACATGCCAGGATCATCTTGGGCCCAGTTAATAAACCAGGTGCAAGAGGTGCTTAAGGGCACGGGTGGCAAAGGATTTATGGGTTTCAATTAGGTTCTCAGGAAGATGACCAGGGCGAAGATACGGGGGAACTGTCTCAATCTCCAGGGCAAAGAAAAGGGGAGCTGTGCCCCACTTGATACTTTGGGCACAAGAGTAGAAGCATAAACCAAGCTGAACAAGGAGAAGGAAGACTCAGGGCGAAGTATGAGCAGTAAACACCAGGTTAAAGAAAGAGTTCATGTTGAAATGAAATGCATTGTGCAGCCTGGATGTGAGTGCTGCTAGGGCAGAAGGAGGACTGGATACAAGTGCCACCTTGAGAGGAGACAGAGAGAGCAGAGGTTTTCTGGGGAGGTCAACCTGAGGATGCCAGCACAAAAAAGGGTGTTGTGCCAGGTTACAGGGTGAAGAAAAGTGTCCCTGGGGTGTCCCTGGCAGGAATTGACAGCGCATTGACTTACCCAGCATCTCATGTAACGGTTGGAGGCAGGCGCTCAATTAAGCTTAGCTATCAGGGCCGGTTTGATGACGTCTTCCCTGTGTGCTGGGTGATGGAGAGAGGTGGAACTCTCTCTCCTGGAGCACCAGAGAAACGCAGCTTGGCACTTGAGGAAAGCACCTTTGAGCATGATGGTGAGTGGTGATGTCACACGGTATGCACTTTTGGAAGAGTTAGATGTCGGGAGATATGCAGGTGCTGCTGGTGATGGAGTGCAGCTAAATCAAGCTGCGGTGTGTCAGCATTTCTTTTGTAAAACGTGGTGCAGGAGGAACAGCGTTTTGTTTGTAAAACCTGGCGCTGGAAGGAACAGTGTTCATTGTGAGGGCAGAGGTGGTGTATGAAGACTGGGGAGAGCTCCTGTAGGAGCAGTGTTCATTGTGAGGGCAGAGGTGGTGTATGAAGACTGGGGAGAGCTCCTGTAGGAACAGTGTTCATTGTGAGGGCAGAGTCGGTGAATGAAGACTGGGGAGAGCACCTGTAGGAACAGTGTTCATTGTGAGGGCAGAGTCGGTGAATGAAGACTGGGGAGAGCTCCTGTAGGAACAGTGTTCATAGTGAGGGCGGAGTTGGTGAATGAAGACTGGGGAGAGCTCCTGTAGGAACAGTGTTCATTGTGAGGGTAGAGTTGGTGTATGATGACTGGGGATAGCTCCTGTAGGAACAGTGTTCATTGTGAGGGCAGAGTTGGTGTATGAGGACTGGGGAGAGCTCCTGTAGGAACAGTGTTCATTGTAAAGTCTGAGTTGGTGAATGAAGACTGGGGAGAGCTCCTGTAGGAACAGTGTTCATTGTGAGGGCAGGGTTGGTAAATGAAGACTGCGGAGAGCTCCTGTAGGAACAGTGTTCATTGTGAGGGCAGAGTTGGTGTATGAAGACTGGGGAGAGCCCCTGTACGAACAGTGTTCATTGTGAGGGCAGAGTTGGTGAATGAAGACTGGGGAGAGCTCCTGTAGGAACAGTGTTCATTGTGAGGGCAGAGTTGGTGAACGAAGACTGGGGAGAGCTCCTGTAGGAACAGTGTTCATTGTGAGGGCAGAGTTGGTGTATGACAACTGGGGATAGCTCCTGTAGGAACAGTGTTCACTGTGAGGGCAGAGTTGGTGTATGAGGACTGGGGAGAGCTCCTGTAGGAACAGTGTTCATTGTAAAGTCTGAGTTGGTGAATGAAGACTGGGGATAGCTCCTGTAGGAACAGTGTTCATTGTGAGGGCAGGATTGGTGAACGAAGACTGGGGAGAGCCCCTGTACGACAGTGTTCATTGTGAGGGCAGAGTTGGTGAATGAAGACTGGGGAGAGCCCCTGTACGACAGTGTTCATTGTGAGGGCAGAGTTGGTGAATGAAGACTGGGGAGAGCTTCTGTAGGAACAGTGTTCATTGTGAGGGCAGAGTTGGTGAATGAAGACTGGGGAGAGCTCCTGTAGGAACAGTGTTCATTGTGAGGGCAGAGTTGGTGTACGAAGACTGGGGAGAGCTCCTGTAGGAACAGTGTTCATTGTAAAGGCTGAGTTGGTGTACGAAGACTGGGGAGAGCTCCTGTAGGAACAGTGTTCATTGTGAAGGCTGAGTTGGTGTACGAAGACTGGGGAGAGCTCCTGTAGGAACAGTGTTCATTGTGAGGGCAGAGTTGGTGTATGAGGACTGGGGAGAGCTCCTGTAGGAACAGTGTTCATTGTAAAGTCTGAGTTGGTGAATGAAGACTGGGGATAGCTCCTGTAGGAACAGTGTTCATTGTGAGGGCAGGATTGGTGAACGAAGACTGGGGAGAGCCCCTGTACGACAGTGTTCATTGTGAGGGCAGAGTTGGTGAATGAAGACTGGGGAGAGCCCCTGTACGACAGTGTTCATTGTGAGGGCAGAGTTGGTGAATGAAGACTGGGGAGAGCTTCTGTAGGAACAGTGTTCATTGTGAGGGCAGAGTTGGTGAATGAAGACTGGGGAGAGCTCCTGTAGGAACAGTGTTCATTGTGAGGGCAGAGTTGGTGTACGAAGACTGGGGAGAGCTGCTGTAGGAACAGTGTTCATTGTGAAGGCTGAGTTGGTGTACAAAGACTGGGGAGAGCTCCTGTACGACAGTGTTCATTGTGAGGGCAGAGTTGGTGTACGAAGACTGGGGAGAGCTCCTGTACGACAGTGTTCATTGTGAGGGCAGAGTTGGTGAATGACGACTGGGGAGAGCTCCTGTAGGAACAGTGTTCACTGTGAGGGCAGAGTTGGTGTATGAGGACTGGGGAGAGCTCCTGTAGGAACAGTGTTCATTGTGAGGGCAGAGTCGGTGAATGAAGACTGGGGAGAGCTCCTGTAGGAACAGTGTTCATTGTGAGGGCTGAGTCGGTGAATGAAGACTGGGGAGAGCTCCTGTAGGAACAGTGTTCATTGTGAGGGCAGAGTCAGTGAATGAAGACTGGGGAGAGCTCCTGTAGGAACAGTGTTCATTGTGAAGGCTGAGTTGGTGTACGAAGACTAGGGAGAGCTCCTGTAGGAACAGTGTTCATTGTGAGGGCAGAGTCGGTGAATGAAGACTGGGGGGAGCTCCTGTAGGAACAGTGTTCATTGTGAGGGCAGAGTCGGTGAATGAAGACTGGGGAGAGCTCCTGTAGGAACAGTGTTCATTGTGAGGGCAGAGTTGGTGTATGAGGACTGGGGAGAGCTCCTGTAGGAACAGTGTTCATTGTAAAGTCTGAGTTGGTGAATGAAGACTGGGGAGAGCTCCTGTAGGAACAGTGTTCATTGTGAGGGCAGAGTTGGTGTATGAAGACTGGGGAGAGCTCCTGTAGGAACAGTGTTCATTGTGAGGGCAGAGTCGGTGAATGAAGACTGGGGAGAGCTCCTGTAGGAACAGTGTTCATTGTGAGGGCAGAGTTGGTGTATGAGGACTGGGGAGAGCTCCTGTAGGAACAGTGTTCATTGTAAAGTCTGAGTTGGTGAATGAAGACTGGGGAGAGCTCCTGTAGGAACAGTGTTCATTGTGAGGGCAGAGTTGGTGTATGAAGACTGGGGAGAGCTCCTGTAGGAACAGTGTTCATTGTGAGGGCAGAGTCGGTGAATGAAGACTGGGGAGAGCTCCTGTAGGAACAGTGTTCATTGTGAGGGCAGAGTCGGTGAATGAAGACTGGGGAGAGCTCCTGTAGGAACAGTGTTCATTGTGAGGGCTGAGTCGGTGAATGAAGACTGGGGAGAGCTCCTGTAGGAACAGTGTTCATTGTGAAGGCAGAGTTGGTGAATAAAAAAAAGGGGTGGCAAAGATCAGATCCATGAATTTTTATATACTGTGCCATGGCATGACTTTGAAGGCATTTGAAGTCATATGCAGTTGATAGGCTCAATGTAGGTATTGGAGGCAGACTGCAATGACATTACCCACATCAGCTAGTATTGAGTGGCGTTGCGGCATTGTGTAGAGTGACACAGATTTTTCCCATGAAGAATGATCCGAACTTTAATTTCAATGCAGATGTTGTTTATCGTTATACAGCTGGATCTAAGGAACTGTGCGGAGGCGAGACTAATGCGCATTCTAGGCAAAGCAGAGGAAGAAGGACAAGCAGAGTGCATTAGACACACTGCCCAATGCACATCCTATATCCTTTGTGTAGCATGTAAGTGCTCCATGCTGTGGTTTGTGGGGAGTTAAAGTAGAGTGGTTAAATTGGCATGTTTAGAAAAGTACATGCGTTCAGTGATAGTGTGATACTATATGTACATTGCGTTGAAAAGTATTAAGTTTTGCCCAGCAAGTTATTTTGTGGGGAAATGGTTGAGAGCTGAATAGTTACATGTTTTAGTTAACCTTTTTGAAGAATTTTAGCTCTATGTTGCTCACTGCAGCAAGGACATTTAGGATTGAAGTACTTGCAGTGTTAAAAGTATTAATCCTAATGAAAGCAAGGTGCATGGGGAAAATGCAAGAGACTGGGTTTTGTTTTTAGCTTAACCAGTTTGAGGAATTTTGGGCATAGTGCTGATGCACAGCTATGGACCTGTAAGACATTGCCAAATATTCAAGTGTCAGCGTGTGAGTATTTCAAGAGTGGGCAGTGTTTGGGTGAAAGTGTGCTAGCTTAACCCCATTGAGGAATTTTAGGTATACCGCTGGCACACAGCTATGGACTTTTAGTGACAATGTCAAAATGTCAAATATCAGTGGGTTAGTATCTCAGGATGGGGAGTGTTCCCCCTTTTAAGTAGAGTTTGAGTGAGGTGTGTATGTTACGGTGTGGGACTGCTCCTGTGCGAGGGGTGGTTACAGATTTATGGCAACAACATGCCAACACATACTGTGTGTGTATGGTATGGCATGGGACGTCTCCCCTGTTGTGTGGCGTGGTCATTGGTCCTTTTGGACAGGGAGAGTTTGATTGATATGAAGCATTGAAGAGATGTTGTTGCATGAGGGAGGGGAGGTGGGCGCCTTCCTATTCTGTGAGAGAGGTTATGTGAGTGTGTGAGTAGAGTATGGGCAGAAAGGGGGGGTGCATCCGCTAAGTGTGGGTGGATGATATGTGGTCACAGCCAGAGTAGCCAGGAGGGACGCCCTCCGCCTTATTCTTGAGTTGCACCTCTCACTTAAAAGGTGCCCTCTGTGAGTGTTCCACGTATGTTCGGTCTCGTGTATCTGTGGGTGTGAGATGGTTGTTTTTGTTCCATGGGCAGAGGAGATGTGTTATTTGTTATGGTGTGCTCGGTTGTGATGGGTTTGTGATTGTGAGAAAATGTTGGTATGTCAGAGAGAATGCTTTGTGTGAGTGAAGGAATGCTTGGAGTGGAAGGTTCCAGAGAGAGCCGTTGGAGAGCTCCTGCCTGGGTGATGGGAGCCAGTGGTTCAGACTCTGTCATCTTATAGCAACTTAATGTAACTGGAATAAAGTTAACTGATGGAACCAACATGAAGTGTCCATGGAACCTACTTTTATTACACATTGTTGTAGGTAAAAAAGTTACTGTGTGCTGATGTCATGGTCAACTATGGAAAGAGTGCATAAATGGTTGTACTTGTAAATATGAGCTAATGTAAATGTATGTTAAAGGGGATGCTCTTTAGGTAAATGTGTCCAATAAGAGTGTGGGAGCCTAGGGGGATTATATTTCCTTGTATAGGGTTAGCCAATCATATTTGGGGATGACTTTGTAACATAATATGTGGGATTGTGTTGCAACAATGTATATAAGGTGCACCGTTTGGTGTGGTTTGAGGAGATTGGGGTTAGTTCAGACTCTAAGGAGCCGTCTAGCTCCTCCCAGTTGTTTGTATAAAATAGACTTGCTAAACGTGCACTCACTTCTTGAGAGGTGGGTTTATTTTGATTAGAGAGGTCTGTGGTCAGCCCTGACATTTGGTGACAGCCCGCCGTGATCACCAGGCTTTCCGAAATGCTGCGAGATTCCCGTTCACAGAAATCGGCTGTGGCGCTTCTATGCGAGGACCAGTTTTTTCATGCCCATTAAAAGGGCAGGTGTACAGGTGCCATTGGTCAAAGGCCTGTCTGTTCTCTAAGGCTTAGTGCCATGGCCCAACTTTGCAGAGCGATTTGAAGGAGCATCACTTCAGGGGACATCTACGTGAGTGTACATTTTTCTGGCCGGGTAATAGGGCGTGTATGTATGGAGTCAGAAAAGTTAGGTCCATTGGAAGGTGTGAGTGTTTTTGGCGGAGTGGATGAATTATGTGTTGTAAGTCCTTCTTATGTATTTTTAGTTTTGGCTATTAGGTGGCGCTGAAAGCGCTCCCTTTAAGCCAAACTATTGTCATTAAAATAAGAGCTTTAACATAAGCAGCTTTGAATGAGAGTCTGTAATGCTTTTCAATGGAGATGACATATGAGGCTGGATGCATGTTGTTTGGCTATGTCTCCACCCATTTAACACCCATCTATGTGATTTTTCTGCCCATTCCCACCCATCTTCAACCCAAACCACACCCCTTTTGCACTCTTTTGCTGCATTTATATTGTGTGCTGAATTTGGCAGCCATTTTTACTTCCAAAATGGCGACCACCATATGTTAATGGTTATAAAAAACTATTTTACTTCATTACAGCCCCTTACTTCGCACTTATCTTGTCGACCTACCTTCCCCTGCACTCTGTGCATTCCCATGACTCTGTTCACCTGGCCTCCCCTGGCACTCACTTTCTCATGGGCCCTCCCACCTGACCACTCCTCCCTGCACTTACACAATCCTAATGTCACAAACCTAGTAGCACTGTTTTTGTTTCTGTCATTCCTGTTTCCCCTGTTGCCTTGTTGCATCATCGAAACATATTGTGTATAGGTGCATTATAACTATCCAATAACTAAAAGAAATAAAATACATTGCTTTAAAAATGTTACAGCTTTTAAATTATGTTACATACTTTAATGTTTTTTGTACTAAAAATAAACAAGTTATTGTTATGGTTATGTTTTGTTCTAAAATGTCTCTGAAAATGACCATGTACTTGCTTGTGGGCGTGGGTGTCTAGTGTTTTCTGCTGTAAGTAGTACCTGATTGGATATGCTGTAAATTAGTGATGTCTGTAGGATGTGATTGGTTTGGTTCTACAGTATGTGTTTTTTTTTGCAAGGTAGCCATTTAACTTTTGCTCCATTTATTGATGTTCTGTAATGTGCACTTGTAGCAGGAATGGAGAATCGCCAAGAATCAGGAAATTCTTCATGTTCATGCATTTAAAATGTTCATTGCTATAGAGAGCACCTCAAAGCAGCAGCTTGGTCGTACTGTTGCATTTGAGAAAGACACAATTGTAGTTTGTCTTATTTCCATGACGCCATGCACAAAGGCGACTGCAAGAATATGCTGCAGAGGTTTTTCCTACACCACCCTCCTCCCAACAGGACATGGCCCATGATAGTGTGCCACGCCTGCCTTTTCTCAATGGCAGTGTGTTCAAGGAGGCCAACAGAACATGAGAAGCCTTAATAAGAATAGCTGCAACGTTACTGAACCATCCCATGCTGCTTCTGACTCCATACTCGTTGTGTTAATGGTGGTGGTGACAGGGAGGCGCAGGGCCAGGGGAGCTCAGCCATGCTGAACTCTTCTCCAGTGACCCCTCCTCAATGCTGGTGCATGGGAGAAGAGTGTATTTATCTAAGAGATGGAGGGAAGCGAGCAGCACCAGTGGGTATTGGGCATTTGACTGCAATGCTTTGGAAAGAGGCATATGCTTGACCAATCGATGACAGTAAGATGGCTATCTGTACTGTTAATCAGGCTTTGCAGTGGAGAAGATACCTGGGCACTTTGGCAATGGTACAAGTGCCTTGCAATTTGATGGCCATCTTTGGTAATGTGGAAAACTAGTTGATCCATGCCCTTCAAAGCAAATATGTGTAATTTCTTTTAAGAGGACACAAGGTACCTTTTCCGCACAATTTTCAGGTAAAACTGATCATTCATCGGATTTGCAGTCAGTTTTAAAAAGAACAGCTGATCCATAGCAACATTTCTTGCCATGTCTTGAACAGTTCATACATTCTATGGGAGCATTGCTCAGAGTTACTGACAATATTCTATTCGAACAGAAATGAAGTAAAAATATTGCATTGCATACAAACAGTATTTATAATGTCTATCGACTGTTCTATTATTAGCAGAGAACACCAGTGGAGTATGATAGGCATAATATGAAGAGGTTTCAGGCGCAGCGCTGATGCTCTGCCAGTGACTAAAGTGGTCGCAAAGTACCTACCCTTCCTCAGTTTCACCAGAAAATGGGTGGTAAGGGGAAAAGGGAGGTAAGACGGACGAGAAATTAGGAAAAGAGCAATGGAAGAAGGTGTGTACATGTGAATGGAAAGAATATAAATAAAGTAGATACTTTCTGTGGATGTATGAGGAGCTCAAGAGGTGCTTGGGCTATCATAAGTATAATAAAATGCATGGTTGACTAGGCCACCACTTGGGTACTCTGTTCTTGAAAGGTCTAGAGCAAAGGACAAACAAGTCCAAAATATGTATTGCTTATGCATACAAGGTTTAAAGAAATGGTAATAGTATTTGGTGTGGGGAGAAAGTAGACGGACGATTCAATTGCTTCCACCCACCACCACATTTGAATTTCAAGGTGCTATGTTAAGCAGAACAATTGAGAAGTCAATTTGCGCTGCTAATGTGAGGATATCTAATTGTCCAATTCCCCTCGGTTGGCAAGCTCAATAAGCTGATGGGAGGGGGAAGGTATTAACAGAAATGAGGAGAGAGATCGCATACACTTATGTTGCTTACTTGCATGTCTCCAAAAGGCTCTTAGGCTGTCTCATAGCTCTGAAGGAGAGTTAATGGGAAAATAAAAAAGTTAACTTTGAAGGTGCTCTGTACATTTATGTGTTGGAGTTTTGAGGACAAAAAATAGATTTTATTTTATACTGCACCAGTCACTACTGTAGTGGTCCAAGAGTGCTGAGGGTAGTCCGGAGAGAGGAGTAGTTGTCGCCTTCCAGATTGCCCAAATAGTTTACAATTTTTCACTGGGCAAGCTTCAGAACAATCATTTTAGCCCAGTTATGGTCTGGTGTAGAATAGACTGTGTTAATGGTGAATGCAGTCTGAGAACAATAGTGTGGGACAGGCTTCTATGGCTGTGGCCGGATTCTAGGTTTTATTGCAAGCATGCTTCCACAGACAAAGTCAGGTTACTTGGTTGGTATTCACGCAACACCATACATTTCCTGGACGTTGAAATCAAAATCACAGACAGCTAATACCAAACTACAATATTCCGGAAGAGCACGGATCGTAACAACCTATTACAAAGACTAAGCTTTCACCAACCACGTCTGATCAAAAACCTGCCTTATAGACAGATGCTACGGGTCAAAAGAATAGTCAGCAACCCCATAGACTATCAAACTGTTGTCAAAGAGATGGGTAAGAAATTATTCGAGCGTGGTTATTCGCAAGAGGAAGTGGAGGCAGCCGAGACACAGGCAGCCACACTGAATAGAGAAGACCTTTGAAACCCAAAATGAAGCAAGATTCAACACCGCCCCTAGTCTTTGTATCTAAGTACTCAAGACAGAGTAGTCGCATCAGAGCCATAATTAAAAAGAACTGGAACACGGTGACATGTGACCAGAGAGTTGAGCACCTATTCAGAGAGATCCCCACCTTTGCCTACCAACGCAGTCAAAACCTTAAAGACAAATTGGTCAACACGAAACCTCCACAGAAAAAGGAAATTACAGAACGCATTGGGACATTCCCTTGCTTAAATTGCAGTAACAGTAACTATATCATGAAAGGCGACACAGTCAATCATCCATACTCTGGAAACAAAATCAAATTGAAAAGCTATGCCATATGTGATACACACAGCATAATTTATGGGATCAAATGCCCATGCAGCCTCTTCTATGTAGGCCAGACACAACGCACAGCTAAGGTGCGATGGAACGAACATAGATCCTGTATAAGGAATCATACTGCCAACTCAGCAGTAGCCAGACATTGGCAAGAAAAACAACATAACTTAGCGCAGATTAAGTTTGTGATTTTAGAAACAGTCCAGAGGAGAGATGAACATGAAAACCTACAGAAAAGACTGGACCAACGGGAAACATTCTGGATCGATCGACTGAACTCTTTGGCACCGAAAGGGATTAACGAAGAGATTAATTACATGTGTTTTCTCTAACTAGGAGACGACACAGTATGCTTTACATAAAGTGTAGATAACATTGAATGTTGACCCTACCTGAATAACCATTAGCATATGAAATATTTTTTGATTTTTCATTTTGCATTTGCCATTTTTTTCCTTCCATATCATTAGGTATCCCATTTGGTACGCTACACTTTGACCACTACTATTTCAATATGGGCAACTAGGACAACAGACAAAATTCAGTATTGTACAACAACGGGCAATGATCTTACATAGATAGGTGGTTTTAGCACCAAACTCAGCACCATCTCCACTCCTCCCTGGAGCGAGGTCAATATATGCACAACTTTCACGATATGCACTATTGGCTTGTTGCTATGAGCAAATTCCATGGAGCGGCTGCTTGTTGACACACTCCATGGGTCCTGCAGTACCTCGTTGATACAAATTTTCAGGAAAAAGCATAATTGTCTTTTTTATTTACCTTAGAGCGGTGCACAATTCAAAGCAATCCACATTGTTATTGTGGTTGCCATGGAGACAGCCCCGCACATCCGTGTTTACACAGAGGGGTGGGGCCCGAGGCGTACGTGCAGCGGCCTTCCCGCTGCAGCGCATCGCCTCACCCCCATCTCCATGGCAACGTATAAATGCTCACGGAGTCACGCGCACTCGCAATTTCGCGTATGCGTCTGACTCCGGAGCTTCAGCACAAAAGAGAGAGGTTAGCGCTTGAGTTTATCAGATACTCGAAAACAAATAGAGATACCACCGTTTACTCACACGCCCCTATCTTTCTGGCAGGAGCTGCGATCACACGTGTGTTTCACACGCTTTAAGAAGACTTACATGACATAAGAGGTACATTTCTTTTTATCCGATTTAGCATTCATACCATGTGAATTCACCTAAAAATAACTTTGCTGACATTAAGTTTCCTTTTTTTCCCTAAACCAACACTTTGGGACATATTCGTGGACACGAATACGATTGGTATGTGATTAATAATATTTCTGCTCATGAATTTAATTGAATTCCGCTTAAACTTGTTGTTCTTTTGAAATTATGTTTGGCAATGAAAGTGAATGTTGGGCAAAGCATCATTTAGAATCTATACAATATGTACAGCCCTGAAGATGGTTTATAACCGAAATGCATTGGCACATGTACATGGAAAAGCTAACCATTATGTTTGCCTGGCCTCATGAAGTACTTAATGAAGTACACATAGAGGAATGTGAATAAACAACTCCTATGATAAATGAGAACATTTTTTTTGCAAGTAAATTATTTTTCAAACCATACAAGTACTAGACCACATACTTGTGCAGCCCTACAGGGGCCAACTGAGAGCACCAGTTTTAATAGGGTGGAGCCATCTTGTCTTTTCTGTACTTTCCTATGTTAAACATTTTTGGAGTCAGGCTCTTAGTGTCCTGAACAAGGGAGGATCATTACAAGGGTTTTTTAGATCGAGCTCGCTGCGACTATTGTGCAGGTTGTTCGTACTTGTGAAAGTGTGACATGTTGGATCACTCCTAGCAGGTATTCATTTGATGCAGCGACCTGCAGCTTATAAATGGAGCTCTGCAGCAGGCACTCAACCCACTGAGAGCTCGTACAAGCATAAGAAGGATAAAAACAACTATTATTAGTGGCAGCCTCAGAAGAAGGATCAGAAATATTACAATTAACATCACATCACACATCATTATTATAATTTTTCTTTTATAACGTGCTTAATAACAGCGAGTGGTTTCTAAGCTTATTGCCCTGCGTTGTCTTGCTTCCAAGACAAACACGTTGCCCCTGAGCTATCCTTCCTACCCATACTTATATATCACTCACGCTATTTAAGAAGCGTCCATCTATAAAGATTGTGGAAGTAGGCACCATAAAAGTATTATGCTATTATGGTTACCATTGTGTTATGTTGTATATTTATACTGCGCCCATCACTACCGTAGTTTTCTTACAGTGCCTTTCCTTGCAGAAGAAATGGCGTACTGTGACCCTGCCAGGGTCATCAGACCTTGGCCCTTGGATTTATAAGAAGGAGGGTGGGGACTTGGGGGAGAAGAGGTGATAGGAACACTTATTGGGAAGACAGTCCCATGAGCTGAGGAGGTGATGGTTGTCGGCCGGGATACGTGTTTCTCTACTGCAAAATATTTTGTAAAAAAACAAAATCAATTCAAGGAAAATTAATTATGAATTGGAAAACATTGGGTGTCTGGATTCTGCAGACTGCAGCATTTTTTTGAAGCATTTTGCATTTGGCTCGCTAAAATAAAACCGTGTGTGAGCAGCCCTGCGCCGCAGAGGCAGGTTGCAGCGGCAGAGGGGCTACTGGGCAAAGCTGCTCACATGACCTGGCAGCACCTCCTGTGCTGATGTGAGCAGCCCTGCGCCGCAGAGGCAGGTTGCAGCGGCAGAGGGGCTACTGGGCAAAGCTGCTCACATGACCTGGCAGCACCTCCTGTGCTGGTGTGAGCAGCCCTGCGCCGCAGAGGCAGGTTGCAGCGGCGGAGGGGCTACTGGGCAAAGCTGCTCACATGACCTGGCAGCACCTCCTGTGCTGGTGTGAGCAGCCCTGCGCCGCAGAGGCAGGTTGCAGCGGCAGAGGGGCTACTGGGCAAAGCTGCTCACATGACCTGGCAGCACCTCCTGTGCTGGTGTGAGCAGCCCTGCGCCGCAGAGGCAGGTTGCAGCGGCGGAGGGGCTACTAGGCAAAGCTGCTCACCGGACCTGGCAGCCCCTCCTGTGCTGGTGCGAGCAGCCCTGCGCCCCAGAGGCAGGTTGCAGCAGCGGAGGGGCTAGTGCAGCGGCAGAGGGTCTACTGGGTAAAGCTGCTCACAGTACCTGGCAGAACCTCCTGTGCTGGTGTGAGCAGCCCTGCGCCCCAGAGGCAGGTTGCAGCGTCGGAGGGGCTATTGGGGGAAACTACTCACATGACATGGCAGCACCTCCTGAGCTGGTGCGAGCAGCCCTGCACCCCAGAGGCAGGCTGCAGCAGCGGTGTGGCTACTGGGCAAAGCTGCTTACAGGACCTGGCAGCACCTCCTGTGCTGGTGTGAGCAGCCCTGCGCCGCAGAGGCAGGTTGCAGTGGCGGAGGGGCTACTGGGCAAAGTGGCTCACATCACCTGGTAGCACCTCCTGTGCTGGTGGATCGGTTGCTGGATGTGTCTGGCCGTAAACGCAGGACTCACCACCTGAAGTGGGCCACAATGGGGTGATTCCTGCACCTGTGTGTGGCAGGGTTTGTTGATAACAAACTTTTTTGGCCTGGGCCCCCCTTGAGCACATTTTGGGTAGGGCAGGTCCCTGCAAAAATGCCAAATGTACAGTATGTATTGCGCGCTGTCTTCGAACCCTAACCCTAGTATAGTCCCTGGGCTCCCCCACCTGCTCCCATCACAGTGTCTGGGCTCCCTCATCCCATTCCTACCCAGTCCCTGGGCTCTCCCCACCCCATCACACACACTGGGCTCTCCCCACCCTGCTCCCACCACTATCCCATGGGTCCCACCGATCCTGCTCCTACCACAGTTCGAGGCCCAGTGGCAGCTGGTGAATTTTTTAAGTGGAGGGCCATAACTATTTGTCCCAAAAAATGCCATAGTGACCGAGCCCACTGAGGGAGCCCGAACCAATCAAGGGGGGTTCGGGTGGTTTACCCCTGCACATTTTAAAATAAAATAATGGGTTACAATGTTGCATTGTAGAGCATACTTTAAAAATAATTGGTTAATAGCCAAACAGTTTGCAATTGGTGCTGGGGGGCCCAGGGGACAGGCATGCCATTTTTGACTGGACATCTATGATAGAAATTCAGTAAAGAAATACCATCCCTGTCCCCTGGGCTCCACAGCGTCTCAGACGGAGAGCTGATTTTGGCATGTGGGTAGGGGGATTGTGCAACAAAGACATTTAGGCATTTTTAAAATGCCTTTGTTGTACAACACTCCTCCCTCCCTCTATCCACCACTTGCCAAAATCAGCTCAACGGACCAAAACAAACTACCACACACACACACACACACATTCATACAGCAATCACTATCACTCACTCGAGCATCCATCGCCATACACTCACTCATAACACATGCATACACATGTTTAAATAAAAAGAATTAACATAAACATACCTTCTGCATTGGCCTGCGTGTGGATGCTGAAACGCACTGCTCCAGGCTGCTCTGTCAGTATGTGCTGGAGGCGCAGGAGCTCCCCCTCGCACATACAGACATGCAGTGTCCCAGCCAGCATTTCCAATGAGCTATGCAATGCTGGCAAAGCAAAATGCCCCAGCACTTGCATGGCTCAGTGAGCATGTTTGGCTGGGGAACTGAACTGAACTGTCAAAGGGAAATAGTGTTTCCCTTTGACAGTTCAGCCAGCCCAGGACACTCCCTCAGCTGGAAAAAGCAGCTGAGGGAGTGCTCATTCTTTCACTGGGCTGGCTCCTTAGCTCCTCCATAATGGGTGAAGGGGCCACTGGGTGGGCACCCCCTCGCCTTTATGGATGAGCAGCCAGGCTCCGACTGGCCTATAGTGCAATAGGGCAATGCCAGTACCAAAAAATCAAAATGCTAGTGTGGGCCAGTGAAAATGGGACACCTTTTTGGCCAATGTGGCCAGTTACTTCCCTATGCAGTTAGTAATTTTGACCATTGTTGCTGAATAAATATTCTATAAATATCACAAGTTACTTATATTTTAACACAAAGCACCCCCTTGGGTACTATTCAAACAGTCTGTGACTAAAGGATTGACTATGCATTTACAACTACGAGCCACTTTTTCATTGATGCTTGACACAAAAAAAAGAGCTCTCACAGCCCCCAGGGATGCGGCCGCACAGTTTGAACACCGCTGGCTTATAGGATATGTGTGTCTGTATAAATGTTCAGGACTTCCAAAGTACAACTCTAGCTGGGAAACAACAGAGAGGCGTCCATTGAGGATGCACCAAGGGTATCGCAGAGGTCGAGTGCGAGGGGAGCAGAAACAGCTAGTGTGAGTAGGTAGCTCGTGCCATTTCAGCAAGCCCAAATCCCACACAAAAGGCCCAGCATGCAGAAGCCTACTGGGCAATTCCAGAGTGCCCTAATGGACAGTCCACCCCTGGCTATGGGGCTCTTATAAGGGGGTTGCCGCAGTGCCTGGCATTGGGGAATGGACAGAATTGTTGCTGTGATGTTGCAGCACTTTGAGGGTTTGGGGACATCTGGGAAGTAAGGGGCACCCGAAGACATGAAAGGCAGTCAATGAGCAAATATTTTCTTAGGGTTATCACGGGGAAAACTCCTCCCACAAGTAATTATTTTTAACTGGGGACAAATTGTGCATTCTGAAGACAGTCTTACCAGGTACTTGCCTAACAAGACAGGCCACCCTCCTCATACATACAGTCACTGCCAAGGCGACCTGAGAGACAGGCCTGTGCCACAATCATGCTTAATATGGCTAGTGACGCACATAATGATAATGATTTGTTATTTATACAGCGCCTTAAGACAAAGTGCTTTACTTTAACACCACTTGCAACACTTTACTTTTAAAAACTGCTGAGTGGGCATTTACAGCTTTTAGTAGGGCCCGTCCATTCAGGCCCTACCCTGTCTACGTCTCTGCCATGCCCAGTGCTGGAATACTTCCATTCTGAAAAGCGCACTCCCTACCTCCCAGGCCTGGGTGTGAGACCATGGTAAACCCTAATGGTGGCCCCATAGCAGTAATAACGATTCATAAGAACCGACTCACAACGAAGTTACCAGGAGGAACCTGTGTCTACTCCTAACTTACTCTTTGCTTTCCATGAGAAAGTCAGGAGTATCTTAGAGCCACTCTGTGTAATTTTGTTGTGATTTAAATAGTCTGTCTCCTGGAGTAACTCTAGAGTAACTTTGAGTTGCTATGTGTAACTTCTTTGCCATAGTGGTATTAACTGGCCATTGATGGTAGCAGATGCAAAATAGTGTGATTACCCGGACATCTAATAGCAGCACCTGGCAACAATGTAGTACTTGTACACAGGTCAAAACTGTTGGCTTTGCCAATGCTGGTTTATTATTTTCTTTTCTTGGTTAGTGGAAGTAGTGAAGGGTATTGTCATAATGTGTGTGCGAGCTGGAATGCTGACCCGTGTTCCAGAGTGAGAATTCCAGCCTTGACACATAGAATATGGTTGGTCCAGTCTGGTGTCTGTGGCTTTGGGGGTCTGTCAATAAATGAGAGTTCACAGTACCTGCGTTACGGCTTTCATTTCCACAATGGTGATGAGGATACTAGAAGGAAAAGGGGGAACAGACCCTGAGTGCGAACCCAGGTCTGTAGCATCTGGCGCATCGGCAGAGCGACTTGACAGAGGCATCCAGGGGCGTCGTCTGGCCCAGGCTCCCCCCCTGCAGACGACTCACGGGGGGGCCAACCTTGGGTGCAATCAGGCCCTCGGTGCAGGGTGAGTCTAAGGATTTTGGATAACAGACTCGCAAATAGCACAGCTGCGTGGGACCAGACAAGCGCCGGACGTTGAAGTTAGAAGAGGGCACCTAGATACATCCGCATGCCGGCCTGCCGCGGCTTTGGTTGCCTAGCTACGGCAGCATTTGTGTCTCCGCCCCAGCACACCAACGCTCCTTGCTCTGATCGGGACCCCAGCAGGGTGGCTCTGCACAGCGGGAGAAGTGAGGCTGCGTTGGTTGTGGCGGGTGCAGGCAGAGCAGCCAGTCTGATTTTAGAGGAAGAGTAATGCCACAGCCATGCAACACCACAGTAATGCCAGACCCCGCCCCCCTGCTTTCCCGGTGGCCCCTGGCGAACCGCCCATGTCATGGGACTTGTTAGTGGACGCCTTCAGAGTGTACTTGAGGGCTACAGGAGGAACAAGGTTCAGTGATGACGACAAAGAGGCGACACTTTTAAACTGGATTGGGACTGAATGGCTTCGAATCTTCAGACACTTGCAAGGAGAAGAGGTGTATGTGCCTGGTGCTGGGGAGGGTGAAAGAGTGGTGAGCGCCTATGACACTGGCCTTAAGAAATTGGAGGCGCGGTTTGGCAAAAGGATCAACGTGGTGCTTGAAAGGTATCACTTTTTCTCAAGGGTGCAAGGGGTTGGCAAGAGCATCGACTCATACGTCACCGCACTATGGACACTGCTGGCCACGTGCAGGTTCACCGGCTTGAAGGATATGTATGTCAGAGACCAGATGATGATGAGAACGAGCAACCCCAAGGTCAGGGAGAGACTGTGGATAGAAAGAGACCCCGTTGGAGAAGGTGATATTGCCAGGGCAATAGAGGAATCACTGGTAAACGTTTTAATTGCTAATGTACACATTTTTACTCTTACCTTTGTCTATAGTGACCGCAAGCTTTGAATCATTGGGGAATACAAGAATGTTGCATCAACAATAAAGAAATTACCTGTCCTGAAGAGGGCTAAAACTAAAGAGTGAGACACCAGGGATGGTGTCATGATGCGACTTTAGCCGAAACATATCTAGACACATCTATTAGACATAAAAAGAAATGTTTCTAACTAAAATAGAGACTGCAATATCTGTCTCTGATTGTCAAGTTTTCCCCTGTAAGAAAACTATTGAGAAATGCCAACTATGGTGATATGTATACATCAGTGATTTGGCAATAACTATCTGTCATGTACTAATCCCACTTTGTTTCTGCCCTAAATTGGGCCTGTTTAAAAAAACTAAGATTGATGTTCAGATTCTTTTATTGTGTGCCTTGTGAAAAGCACCCGTAAACATAATATGTATGTGTTTTTATTTACGTAGTGATTGTGTGTTAAATGAATAAACTTTGTTTTAATGTGTTCAACACATTGGCATGACTTCATAAATTTGCTTGAATCTAGGAAATAGATAGCGCAAACTGCAAACCATCGACCGGCCATAAAGGTGGACTCAGAGAGAGGTAATTAGGCTGTTGTTTTCCTGCTCTCGCTAGTCCTGTCCCTTTTGCAGCCTGATCTCCTTTACCAAAGAATTAGGGAATCATCCATTATATCACCCATTATATTCCCCGCTACATTAACCATACAGTCACTTACTGCTGCTGTTGCACTGACAGGGGATAGCTAGTGGGCTTACAAAATGGTGGGACATAACAAATGTAATTATGTAGCGAGCGCAGCAAGTGAGCCTCGACTTGACCAGGGTAGTACAGGGGTGGGGGGTCCTTTCTTATTGATCATATCTCAGCTCTGCAGGTTTACACATCACCAGCTTGTCACAGTGGAGCTTTTAGGAAACAAAAGAAAAGGAAACAGAGAATGTTGCAGAAAAAGCACTATTTGGCACAATGGCACTTTTTGGATTCTGCACGCATAATCACTAAAAATAAAAGTGAAGATCCACAATTGTACTTCCGAATATCTTCCCTGGAATGGTAGAAGCATATTGATGCCAAAACGCCACCCTACATTGTTATCAGTTGTCCCATCCGACACCAAAAAGAAAGGTCTGACATTTTCCCCCCAAAAAATAGCAGTGATTTTAATGTGGCTTTTCATCTGTGGGGTTGTGTACAGGCGCTTTAATAAATGCCACATATATCATAAAACACATGAACAAAACAGAAGATGGCAGTCATGGCATCAGGACAGAGGAGCTTGCAGCCTGCAAGTCCTCACATCAGCAGACATTGGCGGGGTCATGCTGGAGCTGGGGTGGGGGGCATCAGAAAGAGGCTGCCTAACTCCAAGATGGTGGGTCTCCATTTTATGTCCCCGTGGTGCAGAGCTGCAGTGCAGTACACATTGCAAACAGGCACACATGGTGACATACATCATGGCAGTTCCACCAAGTCTCAGCGAATCAGAAAGGGTGGAAATACTACATGCTGGGACTCCGAGTGCGAGTACCTACCTGGAACATACTCAGAAAGTCACACCAGCACAAAACCATGTATGACCAAGCCACCCGGACAGTTACACTGTGCTGGTGGGACTCAGGATGAGAGTACCTGGTACATACTCGGAAAGTCACACCAACATGAAACAGGGTGTATGACTGAGCAATTCACCTAGACAGAAACATTGCGCTGCACTGAGCCTCAAAGTGGGAGTACCTGGCAGGAACCTCCAGTTTCAACAAAGCGCGTAGCCAAAAACAATTACAAGGAACAACTGTGTATGTTTGTCATACACAACCAAAAACACAGATCAGCAAGCGCCCAGACACACGATGAGCAGTACCACGTAGGTTGTTTGAATGCTCGCTGCAGTCACCTCCACCCATCACACTCAAAATGCAGGTCCGCATGGTTCATTTAATGTTTAAACGATTGTGCAGCAAATCCAAATGCGCCTGCAGGCAGAGGTGCTGGAATCCTTTGAGATTCACACAATGGCCCTTTGTGTGCCCATTCCCCATTCATTTTTGGCTTTCAAAATGAACAATTGAGCTGGGCCTCCTCCAGTAATTTGTGTGCAGCTCAGCCGACTCCTGTGAGGAGATGGTTCTAGCTTCTGCACGCACACACGAGCCCTTTGGGCTGATGTGTGTTGGGATGGCCTCCAAAAGTCATTATTTAAATAGAAATCCGGCTCTTAGGGCAGGAGCAGCCACTATGTGTTCCCCCCTCGGGGCCCACAGGCCTCACTTTATAGTAAGTTCTTATTGACATTTAGTTAACAAGCTGAGCTGCCTTAATTCACAACCAGGACACGATATCCTGTATCTCTTCTGCCTTTAATCCCTCCCTCCCCCACCCACCGTCCCGTCCCGCCTCTGCACCGGCTTCCCGCACTGCCCCACAATGACTGAGTGCCACTGTTGCAATAACGAGCAGCAGCGTGGCTGTGACCGTCTGAGCTGTCCTTGCAGACTGTCTTTTTCTGATGGCAACAGCTAGTTTGAACCCAAGGCCTCGGCAGGCCCGGTGCTCTGAAACACGAATGGCAGTGCTAACGGCTCCCAGGAAAGAACCTGCAGCTACTGGAGAAAGCAGGACTATCGCTCAAAACACAGTCTTTTTACACGTTAACTTATGTTATGTTACTTGATATCATAGCGCCTCGCTGCCATCAATATGGCTTCAAAGCGGTTTGAGCTGAGTGGTTTCGGCAGGTAAACGTAAACAGGGCATTGCATTGCACGAGACTGGAGCATTTACAATAGCAGGCAGGCGTCCAGTTATTAGAAGATGGCTATGTGCGTGAACCGTCCGGCCGACATTATTTTAGACAGTTCACTTGACTCAACTGCCTAAAATAATGTCGGTTCGGTTCCGAACTTTATGGCTGATTGACATTGCATAGAATGGCAGGTTTTCTGCAGCTTTGCTGTTAGCTGACAGTGCCCACCCAACAGAGCGTGCTCTGTCTGCCAGGGACAAAAGGAATAGAGGGTCGGTGCCCCGAAACCATTAGCAGAGGCGCTTGGATCTAGAACCTGCAAGTTCTGGCTACCACTCCCATCAGCCCTTGTCGGCATGATGAATGAGGAGGAATGATGGGAGTCCGAGTCCAGAACTTCTGGGGAGGCGCAGATTGAAGAACCCAGACCTAGACTATATAGAGCATCTGAGGGTCCTCCACAGGGGGTCTAGGACTCCATGGTATTTCACTTTGATGCATTTACGTCCCATTCTTTTCCGGGCATTTTCTAATGGCCTGTGGATCGGGCCTTTAATGAATAAGGAACACATCTAACCACAGCGCTTTTAGGTGTTTTGAAAGACTTTCAAATGAAGCACATGACACTCTGCTGCTCAGAACTAAAATCCTGCCAGTGGCAAATTCCGCAGAGAACCAATCAAAGAACCTGTTTAACTGTGAACCAAAGAATGTTTGAGCGGACCCCTTATTCTGTGAAATACTTTGGTGGACCTTGCCAGAGAGAATTCATATATTCATGGCTAGACAGCGAGCCCCCAAACCCCACCCACGGTAGGTTCTGGGGTAGACGTGGATCAGCACCCCCTTGTGATGGGTACCCCCTTTCCCATGTGAATCCAACCGCCTCCGGCTGGCGTGCGCACTGAGGACATACCGATGCCCCTTTACCATAGCCTGCCCTTGGACTCCCTCTGCCCCCGTTTATAGGAGGACGAGCCGATTATACCACCAGTAATCAGCGAGGAGGAGGGACTTAGTTCCGCTTAGTTCTGGCAATTAACGCATTGCCAAGACATTGTGTAAATAGCTTTTTTTTCTGATTAGTGGTAATTGAATAATTACAAACGAGAAAGTAGGCCGTGGGCATCGGCTATTACCGACCTACTTTAGCTGGCACCAGTGCAATTGCCGCCGCCGGCATGGGGTCGGGCCCGGCACTGCAGCTTCACAGGGGTGGGGGGCAGGTAGGTGACGCAGCTGGGGGGGGGGGGGGTCAGAGTAGACAGCTCGAGTTCCTCGCAGCAGGGACTGGGAGCACATGCATCAGTGTCTGCAGGCACGGGGCCCAGGGTGACCTGCTACTGGCTTCTGCACAAGTGCGCATGCAGGGAAAGGCCCAGGGCACGTGCGTGTGTGCCTGGGCGGTGACTCATCACCGTGAGCCCAGGAGGCAGCGAGCCATCTTCGAGTCACTCACCCTTTTGGATTCAAATAATTGCCGCTTCCTCCTGGGCTGCCCACCCGCCTTTCCAGCAAATCATGTTCGGATGTTCAGGGTTAGCCTTTGCTTGTAGCCCTGTGATCTTCATCCGGGGCTACAAGCAAAGGATCTGGGGCTATAGCCCACCTAGCCCCCAGGTGGACAGCCCCTCATCACATGAACTTGAGCCCCTGCAACGCAAAGCGCCCTGCAAAATACCAGTGAGTGAAGACTCCATCATTGCAACTGCCTCTCCACTAATCGTAACAACTGCTGAACCAAGGTCTTTTATTTCTTATTCTTGCCCTACTTTTTCCCTGGTGTCTATGGTTTATAACATCTCCACCACATCTCTGACACTCTGGCACGTTCCTTCATGCACCCTCCACCTGTGCCGCTAATTTCCTTTTGTGCGTTTAGAGTGCCTTGCATCAATAAACGATTTTAGCTGACCTTACATCTGTACTGCTAATTCTGTTTTTGTGTGTTTAGAGTGCCTTTTCATCAATATTGAATTTAGGTGACCCTACACCTGTACTGCAAATTTCATTCTGTGTATTTACAGTGCCTTGCATCAATATTGAATTTAGGTGCCCTGCACACGTTTTGTGTGATGTATTCCAGTGCTTCTGCATCTTGCTTCCCTCATGACTAGGCCACCTGGTGAGTTTGTGCTCCTACCGTGCTGTGCAGCCACTCCTCTGTCCCCCTCCTTCCTCCACCACTATGGCTCACCATCTCCCCAATCTTTTCTAACTGCTATACTATCACCTATCCTCCCTCTCTCACAAAGTCTGGAAGAAAAAAGCACCCATGGCCTCTGCCTGAATGACGAGAAGACTGAGCTCGTTGGATCCTCAGTAAGACTAAATAACCTAAGCAATCAGTTTAATTCCTTCGACATTGATGGCAATAATATTAAAGTCTCCAGAGAGGTGACAACATTGGGCTTCTACCTCGACTCAGCACTAAACCTAAAGAGGCAGATGAATGCACCAGCATCAGACACAGCCAACGCTTGCAAATCAATCAACGGTTGCAAGCCCTTCCTTTCAACATTCAGTTGTACTACATTGGCTAGAGCCCTAATCTTATCAAAATTAGACTACTGTAACGCCCTATATCTAGGCTCTGGTAATTACAATATAACCAAACTTCAAATCCTACAGAACAATGCGCTAAGAACAGTGCTCAGCATTCCAAGAACCCAGCACATCTCAGCTGTCAGGTGCAGTACTAAATGGCTTGCAGTCAAAGACAGAATTACGTTCAAAACTCTAACTCTCACACACATTTGTCTAGATAATTCTGCCCCTAAATATATAGCTGACAAATTTACCCAAAAAAACTCAGAACGCCCCATGAGAACTATACACTCACACTGCCTGAATGTGCCTAGATATAAACTGCAAAAACCAGGCTGAATTAGCTTTTCAGTGATGGCCTCTAATCAATGGAACTCACTACCTATTGACCTTAGAGCAGAACCTTCCTACTATAGTTACGGGAAGAACACGAAATCCTGGCTACAGTCCCTTGATGTATAATTCAGATATCAGTTCTAGCTCCCTGTACATATCTGTATGTAACGCATGTAATTGTTTTGTAATTAACTTGTAAATACTTTACATTGTTTTATTACTGCGCTGTATGTAACCTATGCAACTCTGTAATGCGCCCAGATACCTCTGGGTTTGGTGTGCTCTGTAAATAAACAAACACACATAAAAAAGATATCTCGACCAGCAACCCTGGACTACCTATCGCAGACACCTATTTCAGCGCAACTTCAAGACAGATCTTTACTGACATCCTTTTCTCTGTCTCCTCTCCGGATCTATGGACTCCTCATCTCATCCCTACTCTCCCTCCTCTTACATCCTCACCCACTAATAGTGGCACTAAATGGGAAGTCCTCTTGGCTGCCTTCGCAGCATCCAGGTGTATCATTAAATTCTATTGCACTGGCACTATCTTGGTTCAGGGTCCTCAACCCAACATCCTCCTCCTTGACCTGTGCCTACCGTCCCTCATTAACTTCCTCTCCACTCTTGCTATTCCTTCTTCCTCCTCTCTCTGCCTCTCCCCCTCTGACTGGTGTACCACGTCCCTGTACCCTTCGAAGGTGGAGATCTCCTGCATCTTGCCATGCATAATGCTCGTACTGCCATCAAACTCTCCTCCAACATCTGCCGCCTTCTTGAAGATCTTGACCTCGACAGCCTTGCTCTTTCCGAGATGTGGTTCAAGGCCAGCTCAGTCACTGCTTTTGACTCCCTTCTCCCTGATGGCTATAAGATCTTCTCCAAGCACTGCCCCGACCCTGCAGGCGGCGGGGTTGCTCTTATCTTCCCTGAGTCGGTTCCTTCTTCCCACATACCCACCCAGCCTTACTCCTCCTTCGAGAGCCTGGTTTGCAAGTTGGCCATCTCTCCCAACTCCTCACCGACCATTGCCACCTGGCTCTTCCACCCTGTTCCTCTCTGAATGAGCTGATTTATCCTCCTCTGTCCTCACTACCTCCACTAAACTCCTTCTCATGGGGCGATTTTAACATCCACATGGACTCCTCAATCACGACCTCCACTTTTTTCCATGACCTCTGCACCTCACTCTCCCTCTCCATTCTGGTCCTACCCACTCTGCTGGACACACTCTGGATGCCTTCATCCACACCAATCGTTCACTCTCCACCCCACTCTGCTGGTCAGACCACTCTCTCTTCTCCTTGCATCCGGTCCTCTCGATCCTCTGACCACGCCTCCCTCAGTAATGCCAACCCCATTCATGAACATCCGTCTGATGAAGCGAGTGTCATTTTCTGCTTCGCATCTACCATCATTCCCCTCTTACCCCACTACAGACTCTACCTCTGACTCCGCTCTCAGCAAGCTCCATCTTGCCATTACTAGCACCCTTGACATTCTTTCCCCAGTCATGAGGATCCACCTGAAACATGCCTCCAAGAGTAACACTTGATGCGACTCTGAACTTGCAGCCCTAAAACGCAAATACAGAGCCGTGGAATGGAAGTGGCAGACCTCAGGCAAACCCTCTGACAACCTGGCCTGTGGCCTGCTCCAAAGCCAATACAGATGCTCCATCCACACCAAGAAAGGAGCCGACATCCAGGCTTGCGTCTCCAGTGCATCCAACAACGCAGCAAAACTCTTTAAAATCTAGCCAACTCCTCTGCAGTCTCCTCCTCACCTCTTCCCTCCCAGGCCCTTTGCAATGCACTGGACACACACTCCACTGCAAAAACTCAGGGGATCCTGAGTACCCATGCATCCCCTCCCGCTCCCTTTCACCCATCCCCTTACCTCCTATGGCCTCCCTTCTTCCCTCTGCCTCTCCTCCTCCTCTCCAATCGCACCTGAGGAGGTCACCAGAGTTGTCCGCTCCATGAAGGTCTCCTCCAAACAGTTTTCCCCAGTTCCTCCAGAAACATCAAGGACAATATTGGCTCCCTTGCCTCTGCACTCGCTGATTTCGACATCCACTCTTTTTCTACTGGATCTTTCCCTCCTCCCGCAAGAACTCCCTTGTACGCCCTCACCTGAAAAAACCTGCTGCAGACCAAACTTGTCCAGCTAACTACCGCCCCATATCTATCACCCCCTTCCCTGGGAAACTCCTGGAGAAGCTGGTCTTTCCCTAACTGAACTCGTTGGTTGCCTCCATGACCACCAATCTGGATTCTGAGCAGCCAGAGGCACGGAAACTGCTCTTCTGAACACCCGTGAGGAACTGCCTGTATCTATTGATTCCAACTCTCCAGCTTTTCTAATTCTACTTGATCTCTCCTCCGCATTTGATACAGTCAACCACTTCATCCTCATAAAACGACTCCATGATACCCTAGGTATCTCGGAGCGGGCAATGGACTGGCTGACCTCCTTCCTCAGTGACCATACATCCCAGGGTATTCTAGGCTCTTTTTCCTCCCCCACCTCTATCACAACCTGCAGTGTCCCTCAGGGCTCCAAACTTTCCCCCTGGCTGTGGAACAATTACCTTGCTCTGCTTGCACAACTCATTTCCACCTTCTCTACAAACTTCCAGTGTTATGCAGACGACACACATCTCTTCTTCAAACTTCCCTCTGATCCTCTTCTTCTTCCATCATTTTGGACTATCTGACATACAGTCCAGGTGTACTTACAATGAACTCTGCCTCAACACCAGTAAGACCGAGATCCTTCCTATCGAGACTCCTGCTCCCTCTTTCTGGCAATCTTCTATGAGCTCTCCCCCTAATCCTTCATCTGAAGCCAGAAACCTTAGAGTCATCTTCAATTCCTCTCTTTCCTTCATCCCTAACACTCAGGGCCTTGCCAAGAAGACCCACGTTCAACTACACCTCTGCAAAGGAATTTTTCCTTTCCTCACCTTCCCACAGAAGCTCAATGTCTCCCGATCTCTGGATCGTTCTAGGCTAGACTACTACAATAACATTTTCCTTAATCTACCCTCTTCTTCTCTCTGACCCCCTTCAGCTAATCCAGAATAGGGCTGCAAGATTTATCCTTGGCCTCAAGCCCAGGGACTGCATGTCTCTAGACCTAAAAACTCTCCACTGGCTCCCGGTTGCTGCAAGGATCAAATTAAAATCCCTCTGCATCATCCACAAGGCTGTCTGGGGACGTAGACCACGCTACCTACAACTTGTTCTCATTACTCCTCCTCCAGATCTTTAAGTTCCTCCGGCACCAACTCTCTGTGTGTTAAGCGCTTCGCTAAACAGCAAGCTGGTGGCCGATCTCTTACCTCAGCAGGCTCCCTCCTATGGAATAGCCTCCCTTTTCCTCTTGAGCCGGATCTACTCAAATTCAGAAATCTCCTCAAGACTTTCCTTTTCACCCCCTTCTTCTCTTCCTCCCTCCTCTGTTAAATTCCACAGTTGCTGAGATTGGTGACCAAGCCCCTTTATTGTCCTCCCAGGTCCCAACAATCCACACCCAATCGCCTCCAGCCTCCACCCCTCCCATCACCTTGCCTTAGAACCCACTGGCCTGTCACTGCAGGCCTGCACTAACTTATTTTGGCAGCTGACCACTCCACCTATGCACTTACAGCTGCTCACTCCCTAGCACTTCCCTCTTGATACAACTAACACTTACCCCCCCACATTCCCTCATCCGTTTTCTTCTTCTGCACTTGCATGTTCTGAATCCCCTCAAGGCCTAGTAGGTCAGCCTCTATCTTTTAATTTTGCATTTTATCTTCATTCCCATATCCCCTCTCTGTTTCTGTGTGGGGGGCTTTGAAACACAATTTACTTGTTGTATAAGCACCTTACAAATGCACAAGAAAATAAATAAAAAAATATCCCTTGTAGCCTGCGCAGGGGTACACGAACCACGAGTTTGAGTCCCCACCATCCCCATTGGCCAATCCAGTGGTTGTTAGGTGGCTACTGGTAATGCCTCTACCAGCTAGGGCCTCTGAAAGATGGGATACTGAGGAAGCTGGAAAGATAAATCCTTTGATAGTTAGGACAACAGAGGGAATGACAACGGGTGTCGAAAGAAGAATAACTCCTCCAACCGCTAGGTTAGCAGAGAGACTAAGGATGGAGGAGCGAGAGAGAGAGGAACGCCTTTAACATGAAGTTTAGTTGAAGGATTGGCAATGGGTGAAAAAGAAAGAATTGTGCATATCGAAGGACACAGGACAGGTTGCTAAGGGTAGTGGAAAATCAAAGGTGGAGGAATTCAGAAGAAGCATGGAGACTATCAGAGGAAGAGGTAGCGCTGTTACGGCAGCAAAGAAGCAAAGAGCGGGAAGAAGAGAATAGGCAGGTAGAAAATGTAGGAAGAGAGAGGTGGAAGTATGGACAGTCCTCTTTAGGCTTGATAAGTCAGTTATCAAAGATGTCCAAGTGGAGCTTGAAGAGGACAGTGTTGCCTTAGGTACAGGAGTTGAACAGAGGGAACGGGAACCTGTACACCATGGTAGCATCGATTACAATTCCATGCCTATGGAAAGGCCAAAGGATGTGATAGCAGGGGAAGAGGGCGAGGAGGAGGAATGAAAACCATATACAGAGCAGGTGGTATGCTTGCTTACCACCGCCTGCAACACTTAAGTGCAAAATCTTGGCATCTGTATCCTGGGTGGCGCAGGCGGGTGCCACGGCTCCACGGATCCTTGCGCAACCTACCATCATGAGAGGCACCAGAGGGGTGCTCCGTGAGTCCTCCGTGTTCCAGCTGGATGTTTCTGGGGTCAGGGGTGCATTATGCATACATCACCACGCGGCCTTCTAAACTTGGGACATGTGACCGCTATCTCGGCCTTCAGCGTCTCGGTTGCCTGGCAACCACTGCTGCCGGTGATGCAGGCTCTACATAAGGCTGGCTGTCCCTCATTTCCAGTGTTTCTTATCGCTCACATGGTCTGACCTCTCCTCTGTCTCTCCATGGTCTGGGACCTGTATTCTAGCCACTCTTTCAGCCATTTGTCCTGTTTCTGCCTTCTGCTGCCCAGATTCTCTCCTTTCCAACCCTGTTGGCTTCTTTCCATCCTTCTCTCTGCTCGCTCTCTCTCTCTCTCTCTGTATCTCTCTCTCTCTCCTGTGGGGTTCCTGCTTCTATTCTTTGCTGTGACTTCTTGTCTGTCAACATGAGCTTGGGTCGGAAGGGGGCTGCATCTCCTGCCTGTATTGACCCCTATTCATCCTGGACGACTCTCGACCCAGTGCTTCCAAGAAGAAAGGGAAAGGATCATCACAACCAGGATTCGGTAAGCAACGCCCCAGTGATCCAGCCCTTAACAGCAGGGAGAACAGGGTGCTGTAGCCCCATCTCCCGCTCTAGCATCAGCGGCTACTACAGAAAACACACCATGGGGTCTTAGGACACGTTGTTTTGCCCATATGGGTGTATTAAGCTGTAAGGGAAAGATGGAGAAAGCCCTAGTAAAAACAAGTATTCCATTTCTGTTGCTCCAGATGGGACAAGGGAAAGCGCATTATGTCCCATGGTCACACCTGGACCGGAATAATTTTATAACAATCACTCCCCTCACTCACTGCAGGGGTGGGGAAATGGATTTATGCATTGGAGAAACAGACTGCCAGTGTTATGTAGGCCAAAGGGGGAATGAAAGATGTATTTAATATGTTCTCTATGGTCCCAATTTAGCTCATGTGTCCATCTATTTCTGTCAATAAGTATCTTTCTTCTTTAGAGTGCTACAGTCTTTATGGTATGTTCAGCGCCAGTCATATAGATTTTGTGGAGTGTAATCTCCTAGTAGCCCTTTAGACCTAATTAGGTGTCACCCTATTCTGCGGGACAATTCCCAGGCACCGTGAAAAAGAGTGACATTTTTTGCTGCGGTGCACAGGAATTATCCCACGCCAGGTTGAAGGGTCCACTGCTTCCTGCACTGGCCTCCTGGTCCTTCTTCTGTTGTTCCCCTTCCCCACAGGATTGGGCTCTGTTAATACCCCACAGTCCTGTAACAGACAGCAGTGGTGGATGACTTTTCCACTTTGCCTGACAACAAATAAAGGGACATTAGTTAATGTGCTTAGTACTAGGAACTATAAGAATATTTGGAAGGTGCTGGGCAGATACAAATCGACAAAAGAGCGACTTGTTGAAAACCCCATTAGTGGACAGAATATATAAGCCAGAATTTTACTTTTTAGAAAGAGTCCATCAATAATTATGATATAGTGAAGGTGGCCATCGACATAGACAGAGAAGGGATACTAAGGAAAATAGCAAACCATAAAAACTCCATTTCACCATGCCCAAATAGAGTAGCTAACTTAGTATTGAAAAACAATCCTGAAATATGGGCAACAGTGCTTCAGACCCAGCACACACCTCACTTAATGAAGCTAGGAATCCAGATTTGGAAAAGAGCCTGCAGGATCACAGGGCTAAGCGACCCATACTCACCCCAAATACCTATTGCAGCAATCATGGCAAGTAGACCGGGAGGCCTGAAGGAGAGCAGAAGCACTTGGGAACCATGGGGGGTCGCTACCCTCCGAGACCTTGTGAACGACCAGACCGTTTTGGCAGTTGTATGAAAACACCAGATTGCCGGTAGGACAGTTCCTGCTCCACGGAGCAGTGACAAGGAAGCTCGCCAACAGATGGCCTGATGTGGAGGACCCCGAAAATGGACTCGATACCATCGAAAACATGTTAAGTACAGCTGAGGGCGGACACGAAATCTCAGGACTATACGAAACTCTTGTAGACAGCGTAACCGGACAAGATCTGAAATGCAGGTCGAAATGGGAAATGGAGCTAGGCCAGCAATTTGTGGACAAAGAATGGGATTCGATAGCCCACTACCATAAGAAAGTGTCCAGAAATGCCTGGCTCCAACGAATACAGTTTTATATCACCAACAGAAGTTATCGCCAAATTCAAAGGAGCTAGACCAACAGGGTGCCCCAAATGCAACAAGCGCCATGTGGGAATGACCCACATGTTCTGGGATTGCCAAGTCATACGAACATTTTGGTCACAGATAGCGGCGAAGGTCGCTAACTCGGACATTATCGTGGACGCAACGTCACCCGGTGCGTGCATTCTGGGTAGATACAAAAGGAACAAGAAGAACAGGCCCCTGTGTAGGCTCAAAGATTTGATATATATCCTAGCAAAACGACACATAGCCATGGGGTGGAAGTCTCCCAAAACCCCCAGCGTAGCATTATGGTGGGAAGATCTCCGCAAGTGGACAATTGCCGAAACGTGAGCGTGGGAAAACGCGCAGAAGGAACAGAGACTCGACATCAGTGAGGACTTTCAACAATGGGTGGCGCTCACGGTGTCATTATTTCATCCACCAGCACCTGCTGCTACCTCAGAAGATATTACCCTCACAACAGAGGGGACCTTTCTCCAGCCACAGGCAAGGATGTGAGGGTAAGTACCAGCAGAAGCAAGGTTGCTTCCAGCACGTCCTTCACACTCCACGCGCTCCCTGCATTACCGTCACAGTGCTTAAATGAGGGGCGCCTTCCCCAGACACAGGCAAGGATGTGAGGGCCGCTGCCAGCAGAAGCAAGGTTACTTCCTGCATGTCCTCCACACGCCACGTGCTGCCCTGCATTACCCTCACACTCCTTAGCTGAGGGGCGCCTTCTCCAGACACAGGCATCTGGAGCCATCATGTTCTAAAATGGTTTAGGGGGGCCGTACATTTGATCGGCCCCCTAGGTTTGGGATATAAAGGGCCCTTTCACAGACAGGCCCACATGTGCATGCTGACCGAGCTTCCTGGGCTTGTGCTGCACCTTTATTAAATGCATCCCTATAGAAATAGATATTGTGCAGTGTCATGGACAGCTTTGCAGTGATTCCTCTGCGCAGGGTAAAATAGAATAAAAAGAACCGGCATCGGGCTGAGGAGTGTGAGCGACCGAGAGGAAGATGAGGGCCAGAGACAGGCAGAGTGAAGAGGAGGCCAGAAAAGGAGGGTCCGGGGAGAGCAGGAGTGTGAGCGATCGAGAGGAGGATGAGGCCCAGAGACAGGCAGAGTGAAAAGGAGGGCCCGGGGAGAGCAGGAGTGTGAGGGGCCGAGAGGAAGATGAGGGCCAGAGACAGGCAGAGTGAAAAGGAGGGCCCGGGGAGAGCAGGAGTGTGAGCGACCGAGAGGAAGATGAGGGCCAGAGACAGGCAGAGTGAAAAGGAGGGCCCGGGGAGAGCAGGAGTGTGAGCGGCCGAGAGGAAGATGAGGGCCAGAGACAGGCAGAGTGAAAAGGAGGGCCCGGGGAGAGCAGGAGTGTGAGCGACCGAGAGGAAGATGAGGGCCAGAGACAGGCAGAGTGAAAAGGAGGGCCCGGGGAGAGCAGGAGTGTGAGCGACCGAGAGGAAGATGAGGGCCAGAGACAGGCGGAGTGAAAAGGAGGGCCCGGGGAGAGCAGGAGTGTGAGCGATCGAGAGGAGGATGAGGCCCAGAGACAGGCAGAGTGAAGAGGAGAGGCCAGAAAAGGAGGGCTGGGGAGAGCAGGAGTGTGAGCGACTGAGAGGAAGAGGAGGCCCAGAAACCGGAGAGGCCAGAAAAGGGGGGCCCGGGGAGAGCAGGAGTGTGAGCAACCGAGAGGAGGATGAGGGCCAGAGACAAGCAGAGTGAAGAGGAGAGGCCAGAAAAGGAGGGTCCGGGGAGAGCAGGAGTGTGAGCTACCGAGACGAAGATGAGGGCCAGAGACAGGCAGAGTGAAAAGGAGGGTCTGGGGAGAGCAGGAGTGTGAGCAACCGAGAGGAAGATGAGGGCCAGAGACAGGCAGAGTGAAGAGGAGAGGCCAGAAAAGGAGGTCCGGGGTCCAGAGACAGGCAGAGTGAAGAGGAGAGGCCAGAAAAGGAGGTCCGGGGCCCAGAGACAGGCAGAGTGAAGAGCAGAGGCCAGAAAAGGAGGTCCGGGGCCCAGAGACAGGCAGAGTGAAGAGGAGAGGCCAGAAGAGGAGGGCCCGGGGAGAGCAGGAGTGTGAGCGATCGAGAGGAGGATGAGGCCCAGAGACAGGCAGAGTGAAGAGGAAAGGCCAGAAAAGGAGGTCCGGGGCCCAGAGACAGGCAGAGTGAAGAGGGGAGGACAGAAAAGGAGGTCCGGGGCCCAGAGACAGGCAGAGTGAAGAGGAGAGGCCAGAAGAGGAGGGCCCGGGGAGAGCAGGAGTGTGAGCGATCGAGAGGAGGATGAGGCCCAGAGACAGGCAGAGTGAAGAGGAGAGGCCAGAAAAGGAGGTCCGGGGCCCAGAGACAGGCAGAGTGAAGAGGAGAGGCCAGAAGAGGAGGGCCCGGGGAGAGCAGGAGTGTGAGCGACCCAGAGGAGGGTGAGGCCAGAAAAGGAGGGTCTGGGGAGAGTAGGCGTCTGAGCAGGAGTGTGAAAAGATGAGAAAAGGGGGGTTATCGGGGGGGGCAGAAACGCTCGGTCCGAGTGTAGAGATATCGCGAGAGTCACCAACTCTCGCGAGATCTCGCCACGGGAGCGAGGACCGCCCCCGCACGCTTCGCACGCATTACGGGAGCATCAGAGGACGCGGCAAGACGCGTCCTGCCGGATCCTCCGAGATTGGGGCCTGGGGGCTTGCATCACGAGACATTCCAGTCCCTCAGCCCTGCAGCAGTTATTAGGCATGTTTGCCTAGCCGCCTGGCTCTTTGTTACATACATGTTCCCGGCAGATGTCCCTTATGCAATAAAAGACATCCAGCCAGTAATCACGCCTCCTGTCATCTGTGCAAGAGTTTACTACATAAATTGGCGACGAGGATTACCACTGCAACCCACGGGGGAACATGCAAGGAGCGACGCCGCCACCCCCCTTCCTGCAAACTCCAGGTAGACCTGCCATCCCGTGGCCGCAATGGCAACCCCTTTTCACGACGTATGTAGAGGCGCTAGGAGGGGCAGGATTTTCAGCTGCACAGCGTAGGGCTATGTTACTAAATGCCCTAGGAGTGGAAGGGCAGAGGGTGTTTGAGAGACTCACCCCGATCCCGGTGGCAGAGGACAACGATGACGTCTTTAAGGAGGCTGTTAGGAGAATAGTGAAGAGATTTGCCAGTAAAGAAAACACGGTGTTACATAGAATACGCTTTTACACCCGCAGACAAGAAATATCTGAACCAGTCGACGACTACGTCACCAAGCTGCGGGAACTGGCGGCGCTGTGCAGTTTTGGCAACAATGCTGAGAGCCTCATCTGCGATATGTTGACAGTCCACACCAACAGCAGAAAAGTACAAGATAAATTCATTGTGGAGAAAGAATTACAACTAGAGAAGGCGATCGAAATTGCCAGAGCGGTTGAAGAAACAGCGGGAAGACGAAAAGAACTCATGGGAACCCAGAGTTCTGCTGAAATACAAGCAGTCACATATCACTCAAAGAAAGAAAGACAGACACCAGACACGAGAGAGGGGAGATGAGGTAAGAAAGAACCTCTGAAATGCCACAGGTGCACCAGCACGAAACACCTGGCGTTCGATAAGGAGTGCCCAGCCAGAGACAAAGAGTGCTCCATCTGCAAACGCATTGGCCATTTCTCGTTGGTGTGTCGGTGGAGAAACAAGAAAGTTACCAGTGTAAATACGGATCACAACAGGGAGCGAGAATCGTCCTCAGAAGATGAGGGGAGACCCACAGTCATTATGGTAAACAGCACAAGGGCAAGAAGAGAAAAGCCCCATTGCACAATCAAAATTGACTGTCGAGAAACAAGAGTTATGGCGGACTCTGGTTCGGACCTCACCATAATACCCCTACGGACATACAAGGAAATGGTGGGAAAAGAAAAGGTCCAAGTTCTCACCACACGACACAAACCCACAGTTTTTGGTGGGGCGTCAGTTGAACTACTGGGATATATCAAAGGGAAGGTGGAGTTTAAAGGAAGAGAAACCACCACCAGAGTTTATTTCAGCCATGAAGGCCCAGCAGTACTGGGATGGGACGACCAAGACAAGCTAAAAATCAAACTGGACCCCAGCACAGAAGACCAGGTACTGTCTGTCTGCGCGAGGAATGGGCCCATTGTCAAGAGTGACTACCCAAAACTTTTCTCGGAGGAGCAGGGTCACATCAAGGGCTTTGTCCATAAAATAATGCTCAAAAAGAATGCCGTCCCAGTCAAACATCGAGTGAGGCCTGTGCCAGCAACCGCAAGAGACACTCTCAGGAATCAATTGGACAAAATGAGAGCGGAGGGTGTCATTGAAGAAGTTGAAGCGTCAGAATGGCTGAGCCCAGTAGTGCTTATAAAGAAACCGAACTCACAAGAGCTAAGGGTGTGTATCGACCTTCGCAGTTTAAACTTAGAGGTCATCACCGACAACTACCCACTACCGAGCATAAATGAACTCATTCTGTTGATGAAGGAAGCCAAAATTTTCTCAAAACTGGATATGAGAAACGCATATCACCAAATACAATTGCATGAAGAGTCGAAACCCCTCACAGCATTCATCACACCATTTGGCACCTATCAGTTCACCAAGATGCCATTCGGCTTATCGTCGGCAGCATCAGCTTTTCAACGCATGATGGATGTCTTGCTACGAAAGGTCAAAAATGTTGCGTATTTCCAGGACGACATCCTTGTGTACGCAGGGGATGAACAAACGCATGATGCCACATTGAAAACTGTCCTGGCCAAGCTGCAAGAAGCAGGGGTGAGGCTACGCCACGAAAAATGTGTATTCAAAGCAAAAGAAGTCGAATACTTGGGGTACAAAATCTCAGAAAAAGGGATCAGTCCCAAACAAAATTTGATGCATGCAATCATAAAAGCACCGGAACCCACCAGCAAAGACGAAGTAAGATCATTTCTTGGACTGGCAGAGTATTACGCAAAATTTATCCCCAAGTTCTCCGAAACCTCAGCACCACTCCGTGACCTACTCAAAAAAGGTTTGGTATTTTTGTGGCAAGAACCCCAGAAGAAGGCGGTTGAAAGTATAAAACGGCACATCATGGAAGCGCCGTGTTTACAGCCATTTAACCCAGAGTGGGTTACAGTCATCACCACGGATGCCAGTGCATACGGACTAGGAGCAGTTCTTACGCAGAAGAAGGGGGACACGGAGCATGTGGTAGCCTTTGCCTCGAAGGCCTTGTTCTCGGCAGAACAGAACTACTCTACCATAGAAAAGGAAATGATGGCATGTGCATGGGCGGTGGACCATTTTAGAACATATGTGTGGGGCACGAAATTCAAATTGGTGACAGACCACAAACCCCTCATCCACATGCTCAGCCCGGGAGGTACTAAAGTGTCCACACCCAGATTGGCACGCATTGCAGCAAAACTGCAGGAGTACACGTTTGAAGTGCAGCACATCTCAGGATGGAAGAATTCGCAGGCAGACTGCATGTCAAGATTGCCAGAAGGTAAAGACAAGGCCACCACGTTTATACAAGGAGAATGCATTGTGGCATCCATCACCGATATAAAAGCACCTGATTATATGGAACTCAGCGAGAAACATTGGCTGTAAGAAGACGGAAAAGACCCGGCCATGGCGAAAATCCGTGAGTGGATCAAGGAAGGGTGGCCAGGTGAAAAAACGATGCCAGAAGGTATGAGACCCTATTGGAAGGTGGCCGAAGAGATATCTGAAACGGACGGAATAATAATGAAGACGGACCAGATAATCCCACCCGTAGGCATGAGGAGCACCATTCTATGCAGAGCCCACGCTGGTCACCTGGGAAACACGATGACCCGGCGCAGAGTCCGGGAGGCCTACTGGTGGCCGTCCATGGACCAAGAGATTCGCACCATGATAGAGCGGTGTCATGAGTGCCTCAATAGCGACAAAAGATTGTAACTCAGACAGGCACCCCTAATTCCCACAGAAGTACCAGAAGCGGTGTGGTCAAAAGTGGGTATAGACTTTATAGGACCCCTGGAAGCGATGGCACCAGAACATCGGTACGGCATAGTGCTGGTCGATTACCTATCCAAGTGGGTCGAGGCTGAGTTCGTCCCAAACATTACCACAGCGACGGTAATTGAAGTTCTCACTGAAATCTTTCAAAGAGAAGGCCTCCCCAGGGAAGTAGTAACGGACAATGGGGTACAACTGATCTCACGGGACATGGAACAATTCCTGAGAAAGCACAACATAGGCCAAAAGAAGTCGGCCTTGTATCATCCCCAAGCCAATGGGCTTGTTGAGAGGGCCAACAGGTTCATTAAGGGAGCAATCCAACTAGCCACGGCTTCTGGAATGGACCCCCTAAAAACCACTAAGGAGGCCATAGCGGCCCACAGACTCACTCCAAACGGAATCACGCAAATATCCCCGTTTCGAATGTTGAGAGGGAGGAGTGCAGCCTCCACGCTCATACCACCATGGTTATCCAAAGTAAGAGAAGATGAAGCAGTAGACAAGTCAGAAGTGGTGTGGAGAATTGAAAACAGCAAGGCACGCATGAAAACGTGGAGTGACCAAAGAAGAAGAACCAAGCAAGCGTCAGACATTGGAGGGGGAGATTGGGTCAAAATAAGACTACCGAAAAAAGACCAAATCACGGGCTCTCGGTTCAGCAGACCCACCAAAGTGATTCACAGGGGAACAAACCATGTCCGCACCGAGGACGGGCGCACATGGAATCTGGAAAGAGTAGCCCTATATCTGAAGAGACAAGAAAGAGCAAGAACCCCGGAGAGACCACATGCTGAAGAAGGAATAGACAATGAGCGAAGGGAAGAACGAGAGCCTGAGAGAAACGATGAAGAAAGGGAAGAAACAGAGATGGAACCGGAATCACCCATGCCAGAACCAGAACAGGAGCAACAGGAAGATCGCACTGGAAAGGGTGACCGATCCAGAAGAGAGCACAGAAGACCGGTGAGATACAGTGACTATGTTTTGCAATGAACTTCCTTTTTCTCAACAAAGGGAGGTGTGTAGAGATATCGCGAGAGTCAACAACTCTCGCGAGATCTCGCCACGGGAGCGAGGACCGCCCCCACGCGCTTCGCACGCATTACGGGAGCATCAGAGGACGCGGCAAGACGCGTCCTGCCGGCTCCTCCGAGATTTGGGCCTGGGGGCTTGCATCACGAGACATTCCAGTCCCTCAGCCCTGCAGCAGTTATTAGGCACGTTCGCCTAGCCGCCTGGCTCTTTGTTACATACATGTTCCCGGCAGATGTCCCTTATGCAATAAAAGACATCCAGCCAGTAATCACGCCTCCTGTCATCTGTGCAAGAGTTTACTACACCGAGATCTTAATGAGGTGAAGCTGATATTTTAAGGGGAATATAAACCACTGACCTTCCGACAAACACCCGCGGGCGAAGGGAGACAGGACTGGGAGATGGCCAGCATGCGCATGCTCATTACATTAACAGCATTTTTGCGCATGCCCAGTACCTTAGCCCTGCAGATGCGCATGCTCAGACCTTTACACCGCATTTGCAGTTGCTACACTGTCTGCATGACAGTTAGTGGATTCAAATACGTAGGACGTTAAGTGGTGTAAGAAATTGGGGGGGTTAGGTGCTCATTTGCGGCCGTGGCGTGCCTAAATAAGAGCATGTAAAAAAGAGGTTTCCTCTACATAAGTAAGCGTTCACTGCACCATTGCTGCTACTGCCAAAACGTGTGGTCCTCGGCAAATCATTCAATTGCTCTGTTGAGGGTGAGGCTTTTTAAAAAGAGAGAAAGTTGGCTTCTTTTAATATAAAATACAAGCAGTCCTTGCATTTGGGCAGGGGGGCCTACTCAGGGGGCTCGACATAAAAATGTTTGTATACCACAGCCATTGCCCAATGCGGCCAGGGCATGGTTGCAGAGCCCAGCGCCTGCACGTGGGTGTGCTGCCGACAGGTAAGGTGACAGGTGGAAGACGTGGGCTACAAAAACGCACTACCTGGGGCCCTCATATCTCCCTACCCCAACAAGCAAACAGAAAAGTTTACAATTGGTTGTTTTTAAATGTACGGGGGTGTCTTCTGGAAGGGCGCAATGCCTGCTCGCAGGGGTCGTTGTGTAAGAAATAAGAGATGGTTATGACTATGTGAGGAAGAGAGGGTGGTAGCAGGGGAGGACCGGGGCAGAGGCGGTGTGTGTGTTTGGTTCCACTGATAGGCCAAAGTTGTTTAACACCTTCTCAGCTGTCATCTGTTTATGCAAATGCTAGAACGGCCCCCAAAATAACTTCCCGGGCCAGCACCTGCCACCACTAGCACCCCCCCTTCATTCTAATCTCTGCCTTCTCTCTCTCTCTCTCTCTATCTTTCTTTCTCCTGCCTCCTAGCCACTTGTTCCTTCCTCCCTTGCCCGTTCTCCTCTCACTTGAGTGAACTCCTCCTCTGCACCCTCAGGAGGCCTTCCGCTTCCCCTCATTCCCTCACCTGTCCGTCCCGCCTGTACTTATTCAGAAATCTGTCACTGCCCCCGGCATTGTGTCCCTCTCCTGCCGAGCGTCCGGCTGCCCCCCTGGTTGTCCCACTTCCCCCGGTGTCTTTCCCACTGTGGGCTGTGCCTCTGCACTGCTCTATGCAGCACTGTCGTAACTTCGGTGTGCGCCCTGTCCGCCCTTATAAAGACAGCCACGCCACAGCAAACTTATTGGAGCCGCCCCTTTTTCTCTCGCTCTTTTTTCTTTTTAAGTCCAAAACCAAGCTGTGGCATAGAAGGCTGGGAACCTTTTGAGTCCCGTCATGGGGTTATGGGTCAACATTAACACCCTTTTGTCTCTATTCCTGTTTTGCCTGATACTCTCAGCCCTACGCTGTAAATGGCACAACAGGGAGTGAAAACAAAGGGGTGTTAATGATGGAGTGCGTTTCCTGAGCTGTGACTAACAATTGCCAGCCAGCCGCACCTTCGCGCAAACTAGTTTGAGCGAAGCTGTGACTTCCCTGCACTTCTGTCAGTCACAGCTGCCTGACTTGTCAATGGCGAGCCCATCTCCCGTCATGGCTGCGGCCGTGGTGGGATAATGATATGCCGTCAAGTGGTGGGACGGGAGGGCCCCGGCAGGGTAGAGTCTCAGCCTCACTTTTTGGAGACTGCCGGGACCGTTAGGCCCCAGCCTACTTAAATCACTGTGTAGGACACCCTTCAATTGATAAACCAAAATCAGAATCACCAAAAAAAGAAAATTTAGACGCAAACTTGTATTTATCCATTTTAAATGCAAATAAATATATCATCCGCCTTGGAAAAGAATCAATCACGATGTAGTGTGAAAAATAGAAGCACGAGAGAAGTGGAGCACTCTGGGTAGCGAGCGTTTGGCCGGGCATCTTTTAACAATAGCGCAGTTGAGGTCTATGCTTTGTCATGTGCGTCCACTGCGATTAGTCCTTGGTCAGGTGCTGTTGAAAAAGCCACATATTTAGATATTTGCAAAAATTGACAATTGTGGGGGCTTTCAGAGGAGATATCTAATTGTTTTCCAGAGCTTGGGTGCCCAATGAAAGAAAGATTGTTTGCCGGTCCTCTCTTTGCAGATGAGTTGTGTTGAAGCCAGTAAGTCAATTAGCTGTGCGAGCAGTGTGTGCCTACATATATGTGGAGCTTAGCCGCCAGGTACTAGTGACTGCTTTGAAGATGATACATGCCGTGTTGAACAGTGTCCTGGCCTGGAGAGGAAGCCAATGTAGTTTTAAAGGACAGGGGTGAATGGGTCAAATTTCTGCGCACCCATAATAAGTCATGATGCCGCGTGGTGGACTGCTTTTATCTGCACACCCACAATAAAAGTCTACAGCACCTGGCTGCCTTCGGAAACAGGAACCTCATCTGAAGGGCAGAACTAACGGTACAGGAAGGACAAAGGTAGGAGGATGGTCTACAGAAAGGGGGAGATGTGCCATAAAAGACTACACCACCCGGCTGCCTTCTGAAACAGGAAACTCATCTGAAGGGCAGAACAAACGGTACAGGAAGGACAAGGGTGGGAGGATGGTCTACAGAAAGGGGGAGATGTGCCATAAAAGACTACACCGCCTGGCGGCCTTCTGAAACAGGAAACTCATCTGAAGGGCAGAACTAACGGTACAGGAAGGACAAGGGTGGGAAGATGTGCTGCAGAAAGGGGGAGATGTGCCATAAAAGACTGCACCACCCGGCTGCCTTCTGAAACAGGAAACTCATCTGAAGGGCAGAACAAACGGTACAGGAAGGACAAAGGTAGGAGGATGGTCTACAGAAAGGGGGAGATGTGCCATAAAAGACTACACCGCCTGGCGGCCTTCTGAAATAGGAAACTCATCTGAAGGGCAGAACTAAAGGTACAGGAAGGACAAGGGTGGGAAGATGGGCTGCAGAAATGGGGGCGTGCCATAAAAGACTGCACCATCCCGCTGCCTTCTGAAACAGGAAACGCTCATCTGAAGGGCAGAACTAACGGTACAAGAAAGACAAGGGTGGGAAGATTGGCTGCAGAAAGGGGGAGATGTGCCATGAAAATGCTACACCACACGGCGGCCTTCTGAAACAGGAAACTCATCTGAAGGGCAGAACTAACGGTACAGGAAGAACAAGGGTGGGAAGATGGGCTGCAGAAAGGGGGAGATGTGCCTTGAAAGGCTGCACCACCTGGCTGCCTTCTGAAACAGGAAACCCTCATCTGAAGGGCAGAACACGTATTGAGGCTCACTTGCTAGTCCAATGTGGCTGGTGGTGTCCTGAGACCGATCTTAGGCCTAAGGCTAGGGCAGTGTTGCCATGTTCACCTACTGAGACTCGCTTGCTATTTTAATGCAGCCTGTGGTTTCCTCGGAGCAATCTTAGGCCGTTGGGTTGGGGAGTGTTGCCATATCCACATATTGAGGTTTGCTTGCTAGTCCAATGTGGCCGGTGGTGCCCTGAGAGAGATCTTAGGCCCAAGGCTAGGACAGTGTTGCCATGTCCACCTATTGAGAGTCGCTTTCTAGTCCGATGAGGTCTGTGGTGACCTTAGAGCTATCATAGACCCGAGGCTAGGGCAGTGATGTCATATTCACCTATTGAGGTTTGCTTGCTAGTCCAATGTGGCCGGTGGTGCCCTGGGAGATATCTTAGGCCTGAAGGTTGGGGAGTGTTGCCATGTTCACCTATTGAGGCTTGCTTTGTAGTCCAATGTGGCCGGTGGTGCCCTGAGATTCTAGGTCTCTAGTCTTGGTCAATGTTGCATGTTACTTATTGGAAACGGCATTCTGCTGGTTTTTCGAGCGACATTGATTAGAATATTTAGAGGTTGCTTGCTGCAGTTTTTGTCTGATTATTTGAATGCACATGCTTTTATAATTGGGCTTCCATAATTTGCAGAAATGCATATTGCGGACATCACATCCAGGCTGACACACATAGCCCCCAGACCTGGGTGCCACCACCGGAAGGACGTGCAGTTGCTGTAGTACTACATGTCTGGTATCTGCACACCCTTCTTATGTTTACATTCTTAGTCAGCTGACACTGGTGGGACATTTCCAAGTGAAAGACCCCCCCACCCACACACACAGCTTCAAACACGTACAAAGTCTGTGTCCACTTCCAAAAGCATTAAAGTGAATTATACAATAAACCTCCCATTTGAAGGTAAGCTCTTTGGCACCATCTGTATTTTGTTTATTTATAAGGCACTTTCAGAAAGCACCATACATACAAACCACTTGATAAATGATAAATAATAACGAGCCAACATAAAAACAATTTGGTCATAGCAGAAAGTAGATAGAGTTTAGGGTGAGAATGGAAATTAGCATAATAGGGGATATATCCGAAATGTGGGGGCAAAGTGTTCCATAGTTTAGGGCCAAGCAACCAGAAAGCATGAACACGGGTCTGGGTACCTGAGGGCTTAGGAACAGTTTGTAGAAAGTGTGACTCAGAGCAAAGGGACCGAGAAGGAACAAACAAGGAAACCAATGAGCAAAGATATGGCAGATCCAGTCCTAGGAGGCATTTAAAAGTGATGCAGAAGAAACGCAACTGTAGACGAAGGTCAAAGGACAGTCAGCATAGAGAGTGAAGAGAAGGAGAGACAGACGAGCGAGGGGGGATGCCGCAAAGAGTCCGAATAGCGGAATTTAATATAGATCGTCATGGAGCAGGATGGGAAGCCGGAAGGCCAACAAGAGGGCACTTCTAGATTAGTGAAGTGATAAGAAGTTTACAGGTGTGGAAAGTAGAAAAGAACGCGCTTTAGGTATGTCAAAAAAGTTGAAAACGACAGAAACGTGCAATATTAGGACCGTGAGAAGAAAAGGAAAGTGAAGCATCAAAGAGGACCCCTATGTTATAGGCAGATGGAGTAAAGGAAAGAGAGGCAGGAGGAAAGTTAATGGAGGTCAAATGTTCTATATAATCACACATATGAGCATGCTGCAAGTTGGTGACAAACCATATATCGAACTGGCCGAACTCCTTGCGGCCTTTTCACAGTATGTTTTGTGGTACTTTTAAGGGGGAAGAGGGAAGGGAAAGTCCTGGTTTGGGAATTATACAAATAATAATTCGTGTGTACTGGAGGGTGGGGAGGTGTTTGGGGGTGTGGGTGGATATCAGAGGCTTTCCCAGCATAAATAAAATGCTGCAAACATTTCAGGGTAACTGTCAGGGATGGCACTCTATTAAGAGTGGCACAGGACACCCAGGAAAGGTTTGGGTAGTTGTGCCAAAGTAAAGTGGACAGATAAGTACACACACAGCTGAAAGGAAAGAGAACGAAGAGTAGGCAAGAGTAGCAAGGAAAAAGGTACAGAATGAATTCCCTCTTGGGGTGTATGCAGATATAGGAAAAGAGTATTCCACGAACCTTAGGAAAACTCTAGCCTTCTGCACAGTTTGCTATAACAGAGGCCCTCGCTGTTTGCTCATAGCTTGGAACAACAGCTAAGGGTGTCTGTAACGCAGAAACGAGACAAGGGAAGGGGCAGAGGTTGCCTGACGGAAACCAACGGACAAGCTCTGTACAAGGGGTCTACAAACAGTACAAGAGAAGACACTGACAGATAAATCCAGGGAAATAAGGAAGTCGATAAGCAAACTAGCAGAAGGAAATGAAAGGAAAGAAGTATAACTGAATTGGACAGGGATAAAGAACTGGGGGTTGAAAGTGAGAAAGAAAGCAAGGGAGCAGCAGTCAGGAAACAGGGGGGCTGCAATAACTGAATGCAGGTAAACTGTTGTGGATTGCTGAGGGCTGTAGGGTACAAGGTAGAGAGCTCAGAGGAGCAGGACAGCAAGGAGCAGGCCCAGAGGAGCAGGGCTGTAAAGAAGGGAGCCCCAGGAAAAGGGCTGTAGGCAGCGGAATGAAAACAGACTGCAAGGCAAGGAGCCCAAAGGACAAGGGCTGAAGGCAGAGGGGTGTAGCAATCTGCAAGACAGGGGTACCAGAGGACAAGGGCTGTAAGCAGCGGAGAGATGCAGACTGTAAGGCAGGGAGCCCAAAAGGCTAGGGCTGTAGGCAGCAGGGTGTAGTAGGCTGCAAGGCAGGACACCCAGAGGAGCAGGGCTGAGGCAGGGAGCCCAAAAGGCTAGGGCCATAGGCAGCAGGGTGTAGCAGGCTGCAAGGCAGGACGCCCCGAGGAGCAGGGCTGAGGCGGGGAGCCCAAAAGGCCCAGGGCGGAAGGTAGAAGGCAGCAGAGCGTGATCAGCTGCAAGGCTGGAGCCCGCCAGGGCACTGGAACAAAAGCAGGTGTAAGCAGGAAACAGCATACAAAGTTTGTGGCTCGAAGCAAAAAGGAGCTGGAAGGACTCTCAATGCAAGAGACCGAGCTCTTGCAGGCAGCAGCTTTTATACCGCCCAGCCCAGCACAGAGGCAGGCTAATTGGTTGCACCTGGCTCAGCACACCTGCAGACAATCAGCCACCTCCCTCTCTGTTCCTGAGCTGGTGGAAGCAGAGCAAATCCCTAGGGCTTCTGGGGATTGTAGTTCTGATGAAGAAAAATAGGAATAGCCAGGAATAGATGGTTATAGCCAAGTGCATTGTGGTAAGTGTAGTTTTTTGGGAAAAATAAAAAAGCACCAAAGTCTCGCAAATGGGAAATAAGGTCCAAAAAGTGAATAGCGGTTGATCCAGGAGTTTTCTGTAGATAAATGAATAACAATTTGTCCATATTGATCGCCAATGTATGCGCCCATGGCGCAGGCATGACAGTAACATCCACTGCAACAAGCAGGGCCACACCTCAATATACCCCGAATTACCTTCTTACACAACGTTTTGGTGTACGTTGTAAGGAAGGTATGGTATCAAAGCAAGACAGACACAAGTGATCACGGTCCAAGTGTGTTTATTAAACTGTAAAATGGGTGCGATAAGCACCTAATCTAACCCTAAATCTAAGATGTGAGCAAGCTATGGCCATCAAATAATAATAGTACTGTCCTTGTGAAGTCTAGTCAAATAAAAAGGGCCTTTTCTAAAAAACCTATTGCCAATCCTTATCGCTATGCTACAAAATAGTGTGGGGTAATGTTTCACAAGAAAAGAAAGAAGTGTTCACCAAATGAATCACGTCACGATTCAAGTTGCAGAATGCTGGGGCAGTATCTATTCAATAGTAACGGCCAAACAGTGGAACAACCTACCAGTAGTGCTAATGCCGGAATCCTCCTACTAGAGCTTCCGAAAACACCTAAAAACTTGCCTATTTACATAGGAACTACAAGAATAACTGCACAAACGTGCACTTCACTTGAACCCACAATCACATGGGCACCACTTGATGTATATAGATAATTAAGTAACTACTGTATTTGATGTCTTTCACCTCTGCAACCCTGTAACCATGTAACCATGCAACTTGTGTAACTTGTGTAACTTTGCAACCATGTTACAATTTCAATGCCTTGAAATAACATTAATTGTGATAAAAAATGACGCTATGATGTAACCTTGTAACCATACTGTCGTTTACTACCAAGAACAGCGCCTAGATGCCCTCAGGCTCGGTGCACTATATAAATTGCTAAATAAATAAGTCAGGATGTTATGGCCTGGGTCTCCATTCCCCACATTTTAACCACAGCACAAGGCGGGACTCTCGAGCACAGCACACTCCTGGGCTTCTCTATATCAGGGCCTTCTGTGCCCAAGTCTCTTCTCATGCAAAGTCTCTTGCTTCAGATGGCCTGATATGCCAAAACAACAAAACAAAAACAGTTCCTTCTGGTAACCTTCACGTCGGGGGATTATTCTTCAGCCAATACAACAAAGCAAAAGTTCCTACTGTTAACCGTCATGTAGGGTGATTACTATGCACCCTTTGATCCCCCTGAGCCGTGCTACGATCCTCCTCTTTGTGGGTAGCCTCCCTCAATCTGGCTCAGACCAACCATTCACTGTGGACATCCCTCAGTCGGGTTCATACTTGTTGTCACAATGTTGTTCACTTAGCTTCTTTACACTTCTCTCTTGACGTCCCTCATCGTATTTCATTCAAGTTCCTTATTTGGAATATTCAAGAGTCTCAATGTCTTTTTAAACAACCACCTTTTGTTAGGTCCCCCTCATCCGGGCTCAGACCTTCCACTGCACTTGCCAACTTTAAACAAAGACTTCCGATGGGCGTTCACGTCTAGCTGACTCACTTTGTTAACCTATGGCAGCGGTATTCAAACAGCTTTTTTTTAAAAATATTAAAAGAAATGGGCAGGGGTCGGGCTGTTCGGGCTGAAGCATGAAACTGTCTCAGGCACCAATGAAAAAGTGGCCTGCAGTTGTAAATGGATATTCATTCCTTTAGTCATAGGCTTCATCACACGGTATGCGGTAACCATGGCGCTATTAGCGCCATGGTTGCCGCCGGTATTTTACCGTGTGCGCCTTGGTGGATGGCGGAATTACCGGCCTACTCCAAGGTGAGCGGGGCCGGCAATTCCTCATTCACCAAGGCACTTCCCCATTGCCATTTTTGCCCCCATAGGGCTCAATGGGAATGGGGAAGGAGGGAATTACGGTACCGCAAATTGCGGTACCGTAATTAGCACCAACGTCCCTTTGCGGGCCCGTTCCTTAATGGCTGGTAAAACCAGCCGTTGAGGTTTTGTCCAGCAACGGGACCTCGTAGTAAGGCGGTAAGGGTTTACCGGTACCGGTAAACCCTTACCGCATACTGTGTAATGAGACCCACAGTCTGTTTGAATAGTATCCAAGGGGGGTGCTTTGTGCTAAAATGTAAGTAAATTGTGATATTTAAAGAATATTTATTCAGCAACAATGGTCAACATTACTAACTGCATAGTGAAGTAGCTCATCAAACAGGCCCACATTGGCTAAAAAGGTAGCCCATTTTGACTGGCCCACACTAGCATTTTGCATTTGTGGTACATGCCTTGCCCTATTGCCCTATAGGCCAGTCCGAACCTGGCGGTTCATCCATAATGGCGAGGGAGCACCCACCAGTGGCCCCCTCACCCATTATGGAGGAGCTAAGGAGCCAGCCCAGTGAAACAATGAGCACTCCCCCAGCTGCTTTTTACAGCTGAGGGAGTGCTCCTGGGTTGGCTGAACTGTCAAAGGGAAGCACTATTTCCCTTTGACAGTTCAGTTCCCCAGCCACACATGCTCACTGAGCCATGCAAGGCTGGGGCGTTTTTCTTTGCCAGCATTGCATAGCTCATTGGAAATGCTGGCTGGGGCACTGCATGTCTGTATGTCCGAGAGGGAGCTCCTGCGCCTCCTCGCACATACGGACAGAGCAGCCTGGAGCTGGTGTTTCAGCACCCACACGCAGGCCAATGCAGAAGGTACGTTTATGTTCTTTTTTTTATTTAAACATGTGTATGGATGCGTGTATGCTTGTGTTATGAGTGAGCGTATGGTGATGGATGTTCGTGTGAATGATAAGAGTGATTGCTGTATGAATGTGTGTGTGTGTGTGTGTGTGTGTGTGTGTGTGTGTTAGTTTGTTTTGGTGCGTTGAGTTGATTTTGACAAGTGGTGGATGGGGGGGGTGGGTTGTACAACAAAGGCATTTTAAAAATGCCTAAATGCATTTGCTGCACAATTCCCCCTACCCACCTGCCAAAATCAGCTCTCCTTCTGAGGCGCTGTGGAGCACAGGGGACAGGGATGGTATTTTGTTACTGGATTTCTATCATATATGTGCAGTCAAAAATACCATGCTTTCCCCCTTTGCACCCCAGCGCCATACATACACACATGTGCAACCCCAGCACCTTACATACACGTCCCGGGAGGATAGCTCAGCTGCAACGTGCTCGCCTTGGAAACAAGATGACACGAAGCAACACGGGTTCGAATCCCGGGCCCGCGCTTAGAAACCTCTGGGTATTGAGCATGTTATAAAACGCAACTAAGAGAAACATGTTCCTGTACCAGCGCCTCGATGCAAATAAATAAATCATCATGTTGATTGTGTGAGGCCCAGTGGGGCCCAGGGAACATGGATGGTTTCTTTTTACTGGACATCTAACATAGATGTCCAGTAAAAAATGTCATGCCTGCCACCTGGGCCCACCCGGAACCAATTGCAATCTGTTCATAACTTCGCCCATTTTTTTTAAAAGTATGCTCTACAATGCAACTATTTAACCCATTATTTTTAAACAAATTCATGGGGGAAAACCCCTCAAACCCCCCGTGAGTGGTTTGGGCTTCCTCCCTGCACTCGATTGCATCGCTATGGCTTTTTCTGGGTAAATAGTAATGCCCCTCCACATAAAAAATTCACCAGCTGCCACTGGCCCTCGGACTGTGTTGGGAACGGGATGGGGGGACCACATGGACTGTGGTGGGAGCAGGATGGGCGGAAACCATGGGATAGTGGTCGGAGCAGGGTGGGGAGAGCCCAGGGTGTGTTATGGGGTGGGGAGAGCCCAGGGACTGGGTAGGAGTGGGATGAGAAGCCCAGCGACTGTGAAGGGAGGAGGTGCGGGCGCCCAGGGACTATACTGGGAAAAGGGTGTGGTGATGGCACGCAATACATACTGTCCATTTGGCATTTTTGGGGGGGGGGCCCAGTCTGCCCCCATTTTGCTAAGGGGGGCCCAGGCCAAAAATGTTTGAAGACCACTGGCCGATGGCAAGGGTGGGTCTATGTACAATTACCAGTTAGCATTTCCACAGTTCACAATTTCTACAACGTGCCAAGGACTTTCGATTGTACAAGGGGTTTGGCTTGGTCCTTGTATGACCACCTTAACACCTCACACTGGCCTTCTCTATGGCCTCTTGGTACTCGTAGTTCCAGTTTCTTACGGATAAATACTTTCCTTGTTCAAGAGAGGGGTACCATCCAGAAATCTTCTGGGTTCCCACATGGCGCTGAATCGCTCTATCTCTGGTACCAAGTTCATTCCAAAAGACTTTTTGATCTTCTTAATGCTGCCACTGCAAGCTTGAGTCTCACACAGTCCGGGCCACTATCAGGTTCGTCTGACTCGCCGCCTGTGCTGAACTTGTTGGCATTTCTTTTGCCTCTGGAGTCAAGGACGGTACCACAATGGCAACTGCAACTCCCTGCACTGGCTATCAGTGTGGGAGGGTTCCATGTACCGCTGACATCCGTTACACCACTCGCCAGCTGTGATTCCTGGTTTTATGCTTCTTTTGTCAGAGGCTTTGCAGGTCTGGGTTGAAAAGGGCAAGGGTAACTCATGCCTTGACGCCCTTTCGTGTTTCGCCACTTTTCTCCTCCGTTTGAACTGCCGTCTTGGAATAGCTGCTTCCTCGTACATTCTGCCTTTCTCCGTGTGTGCTCTTGTGCTCTGCCTTTTATCCCAGTGGGGAAGGGAAAGGGCAGTCAGGTGTGTGTAGTAGTCGGTAATTGCCTGACTCTGCCTGACCCTTGTGTTGGGACATGTCAGATAAAAGGCTGTGATAGTAGTCTGTTGTCTCTCACGGGGTGAGAAAGTGTTCATGTATGGAAAATTGGGGTGGGGTAGAGTTTTTACGTATCTTGCTGGACAGGGTGGGGAAAAGGTGTCAAAAGGAAGGGGATACCGCCTCTCACCCTTCGGCATCCCACTTCAACTCTGTGAAAGATACCCCATCCAGGTGATCCTCCCACACTGGTCGAAACCCCAGGAACCGGATCCAATAGCGATGGCTGTGTCCTGGCCACCTGGATGACCTATCCCCAGGGACTAGTCAGGGAGACACCTTCAGGTTTCTCACAACGTCTAGTGCTAACAGTAGAATGGTGTAAAGCAGGAGATTTGTGGTGCTTCCATTATTATGCTTTCTGGGACTTCCACATCCTAAACGGAAAACTTGAAAATACAGTCACAATATTGGTTCGGCTCAACATTCTTTTAAGGATCTACATAGTGTCAGGATGGTTTACTGCACGCTATGTGAATTTTGCAAGCCATCTTTACAAGAGAGTAGTTTTATTGGCTTTGTAAGTCACAAACGAAATACTTGTACCAAGTAGAGTTAAGTGGTCAAATACCTAAATTGCAGAGTGTTAAAATCCATGCTTCCGTGAAATGAACTGTGTGATCCTGAACAAATAATGTATTATAATTATACTTGCTAGAATGATATTCCTTCAAGCCATTTGTGTAGTGGGGCAGATTATAGGATTTTGGGACCAAAACACTGGGCCTCATTACAAGTATGGTGGTAAGGCAACAACGGTGCCGTTATCGCTACTGGCACCGTTTCTACCGTACTGCCATACTAGGAGTTCTACTCGCGGGTGCCCTTGCAGCCACCAGGTCTGACCTTGTGCGAGCAGAACATGATGATAGCACCGGTACCGTTATTAACAGTACCAGTGCTACCACCCTCCCCATTCCCATTGAGCCCAAAATTACCGGGTCTGGCAGGGCCGGAATAGCCCGGTAATTGCCCATTCACGGGTGGCGGACCCGAATGCGAGTTTGGAGGTAGCCTCCAAACTCGTTATGAGGCCCAGTGTCTCTTTGTTCTCCTCTGTGAGCGGCCACTGAAGCCTGTAAGGATATTTGGCGTGTTACAGCACAGAGTACAGCACTACTGCACAGGTAGCAATTTTTTTTTTTGATGCAGCACCACCACATGGGTGTGGTGCATTGCTATATGTGTTGCCAGATTAACATGGACATATAAGTAAAGACAGGCTATTCAGTCAAAAACGATTTTAACATATAAGATGCAAATCTATTTTTACAGTTAAAAGCACACGTGCACATTCAAAAATGCACACTATTTTTCACCTGAAATGCCTATGGTGCAAGAGACACATTTGAAAATTAATAACTAACCTTATTAATAACTAACCTAACTAATAAAACTGCATTTAACATAACCCACTAATAAAAATGTGTCTCCACTGTAGAATTAGGCCTACTCTGAAAGTGAACTTTTAAACGCACATTCATTTTTTTTCTTTTTCTCTGCTGCTCTGTCCACATAACAACAGGAAGCAAAGGGCTCGAAGGAACAGGAAATCAGTTGGTTACAAATGGTTACTGTAGAAATGAGCCATTGTGTAGTGAGGGAGGAGATGGCATGATTGATTCTGATTGGAGCAGCGTCATAGCAAGTATCATGCTAGAGGCAGTGATTAGAGTTTTGCTGGGGGAGCTTGAGGAGAGGGGGAGGACAATCGAGATTTGGCAGAGCTGGGAGAAGGACCTGTTTCCTGGCTGAAGCATTCCTGCTGCAAAAGCTGAGAATTCCAGGCAATAACCCCGGTTTGAGAACGAAAGACGCTTGTTTTCACTGGGGTTAATCTTTAAGGGAGCCAAATTCAGAAAGAGAACAGCTGGAGAAAACTCATGCTGAACAGATAAGGTAATTACAGAAGTGTGGGGGCTGAGTGTGTACGAGAATATTCAGTCAGTGTAGGAAAAGAGATTCCTGTGCTTTACTCACATGTTTAATGTTGCATATTGAGTTCTTGTCTCCGCCACTCTCTTTTCAGTGTATCACAGACAATGCTGTTACTGTGCTATTTTATTTATTTCTGTAAAGAGTGAGATCGTGTTTAAATGCAACTTTTATAATACACAAAAATATTTGAAAGCAGACGGGTGGTGTGTTTTATATTTACCAATACAGTGCTGATGATGTGGGGAGATGTTTAGACAGTGCAATTGTCATTTTCAAGGTAGCTAAACATCAAATTTGGCTGCAGCCATGTGCACCATGTAATTCAGTATGAGCAATTATAACTAACTGTGTGTGTTTGTCATGATCTCTGCTTCCAAAAGATCAGGACTTGCCCGACTCCCTTGGAAGCAGACCCATAACCCCGGTTCCGAGTGCCAGCCAGTCCCAATTGGGACCTTTTGGACCCTGTCCTGGCGCCAGTGGCACCAGGCTCATAAAGATGCCCAGTCCCAGCGCTGGAAGCGCCGGGCTCATAATGCTTGTGTGGACTTACCTGCAGCAGACCATGCTGCTTACTTACCTGCCAGTTGAGCCCCTGATCCTCTTCTGTTTGGGACTACTTTTCCTGTTGGGTGGGGCAGGAACTCCCTAGGTTCAGAACACTGGAACTCTTCTGGAAAGCAGGAACTCTTTTCTCACCTAGGCGAGGCTGTGGAAGGAGATACCTAAGCACTACAGGAGGCTATTTAAACCACACCCGATGGATGAATCTTGCTTTGCGTTATTCTGCATTCTCTGCAGCAGAACGCTCATCGTGTCTTCTGCTTCTGATCCTGGGCCTAAGGGAACAAAGGCTTACCATCCTGGAATCCAGTCTTCAGCAGCACCTGTAAAGACAAAGAAAGAACAGGTTAACACTACGGTCTTCAGTGGCAGCGCATCTCTTACCTGGTCCATCGGCAGTCACCAACGCCTCGTGCTGCATTCCGGCATCTGAAGGACAAAGGCTTACCTACTCTTCGCATGCTCCGGAGGTCTTCGCACTGCATTCCGGCATCTGAAAGACAAAAGCTTACCAGCTCTTCGCACGCTCCGGAGGCCTTCGGCGCTGCATCCCGCATCTGAAAGACAAAAGAAGGTGCGTTTAAAGACATTGGGCAACTTTATTACTCACGTGCCATTACTCCTTCCCACGCCGAATCCAGTGGGTATTCCAGCACCCTTCAGCTTCTCTAAAGCTCCGAACTTGTACCTGCAAGATAAAAGGGACAGTTAGTGCGCATCGTGAAGCAGGCTACAAGCGCTTACTTACGTGCTTCCAGGCACTTCTATTCCTCACGCGGGTTCGATCCTCAACTCTCATCAGCCCGCCATCCGCCATCGCCGGAACCCTGCAAAACAAGAGATATCATTACAAAAGACATTTGAAGTGCCCAGAACTTACCGTTCGTGCAGTTAACGACGGACAGCAGTCCTCTGAGGTCAAGAGGCCTGCACCCTTATCCAGTGAAGAAACTGGTTACGGCACCCTGCCCCGAGGCAGATGGAGAGCTCAGCGTTCACTTACCTAAGGTGAGGGCGTTAACCTTTGGGGTTCTACAGGAGAAGAGAAAGGGAGGAGGAGAGAGGCACCCAATAACCCCAGTTCATTAATCCCATATTTTCTATCTGCAGACATCTTACTCTTCAAGTCAGACATACAGTGCACAGAGGTCCAGCCCAAAGAGCCAAACGTGTGTTACACATCACCTTTGAAGATACGGCATTCACCCAGTCAAGACCGGCGCCTCTGCGGGAATCAGGTGAGCGTTACAGAACGCAAAGCCGACCGCAAAACTTCCACCCAGGCGCTATGGAAACCTCGGATACCGACCAGCTAGCCCAGTTACTTGGGGAACTAAGAGCAGAAGTGCATGCAGCCCGTCAGGAAACGAATGCTCTAAGAAGGGAACTGATTATTTCCAAAGAGCGAACAGACGATCTCGCTAGACAATTGCTACAGTCACAAGCCGGACAAACTCTGTTACCCGCATCAGGGGCAAATCTTCCTTCAACATCTTCTACGAACCCAGTGCAGATCAACCTACCTGGGAATGTACCTCTGGCTCCGCCCGAACGATTTTCTGGTGACCCAAAGAGGTTTGCAGTATTTATTAATCAGTGCCGGTTGCACTTCTTATGCCGGCCAGCAGCCTTTCCAACTGATCAAGCTAAGGTAGCTTTCGTGCTTTCGTACCTTAGTGGCAATGCGGCAGACTGGTCGATCCCTCTAGGTAATCAAGATGATCCGGTTCTCCATGATTTTCAAGCTTTTCAGCTCAGTATGGAAAAACTGTTTGCAACACATTCACAGGGGCAGGCCTTGGACAATGAGCTCCTTTCATTGCGACAGGGTAATCAAGACCTTTTGGCTTATATTGCGTCTTTCAACAGACTGATAGTGGAAACTCGATGGCCTGAGGACAAAAGGATTACGCTGTTTTATAGAGGTCTACGTGGCGAGCTCAAAGATGTGTTAGCCCAAGTAGTGAATCCCCCGCAAGACTGTTCGGACTATATTGACTTAGTCGTTCAAATTGACCACAGACTGCAGAACAGGAAGGCGATCGTTCCAAGTTTGATGCTCGAGTATTTTCCAAACCACCAACTCCTACCAAAGGAGTAGACTCCGGGGAACCCATGCAAATAGGGGGCCTGAAAGGACCACTAACACAAAAGGAGCGGGAAAGGAGAAAACAGCTGCAATTATGCCTCTATTGCGGAAACTCGGGGCACTTTCTTCGAGACTGTCCGGTGAAACCAGCCAAGAAGGCAGTAGGAGCTGCAGTTACCAGGGTCACAAACTCTGAGCAGGGAAACGACCTCGCCCGACAAGAATAGAGGTCCTCTTGCCGAGCGTTAAAACCAGTTCCGTGACCTCGCATTTCGTGATACCTATGGTCCTCATTAGCCCTGAACATCCGGATCGATTACATGCGATTGAAGCTTACGTCGACAGCGGTGCCATCGGCAATTATGTGGATCATGAAATGATTTTGAGGATGAATCTGACTCTTTGTCCAAAGGCTGTAAAGGATGTCATTACTACGGTGGATGGTACGGAGATAGCCTCCGGACCAGTAACGCATACCACCCAAGAAGTGACGCTAGTAAGTCAAGATGGACACCATGAGAAGATCGTGTTCGATGTGATCAAGGCCCCTCAGTTCCAGATTATTCTAGGAATTCCTTGGTTAGAGAAGCACAATCCTCAGATCGATTGGCGAGCAAGAACGGTTCAGTTTCCAGATTGTGTCTCTACGTGTCACCCTCGACCTGGTGTTGCACTGGCAGCAATTTCCTCGGAGGCTCCCCAGTTACCTCCTGAATACCTAGAATTCCAAGATGTTTTCTGGAAGGATCAGGCTAACTCTCTACCTCCTCATAGGTCTTATGACTGCCGGATAGACCTGATACCTGGATCTACTCCTCCTTGTAGTAGAATTTATGCCCTCACCGAGCCTGAGAATCTTCACCTCCGACAATACCTGGATCAATACCTAGCGAATGGGTTTATTCGTCCTTCCAAGTCCCCTGCTTCCTCAGCCTTGTTCTTCGTTCCAAAAAAAGAAGGGGACCTTAGAACTTGTATAGATTATCGCGCCCTGAACCAGATCATCGTTAAGAATAGATATCCGTTACCTTTGATCCCTGAACTCCTGGACCAAGTCAGAAAAGCATGCATATATACAAAGCTGGATCTTAGAGGAGCCTACCACTTGGTACGAGTAAAAGAGGGCAATGAATGGAAGACGGCATTCCGCACCAAGTATGGGCTATTTGAATATCAGGTCATGCCCTTCGGACTTTGCAATGCCCCGGCCGCCTTTCAATATTTTATGAACAATGTCCTCAGAGAGCTCATAGATGTGTGTGTTGTTGTTTACATTGACGACATGCTCGTTTATTCTTCATCGGAAACTGAACATCGGAAACATGTGAAAATGGTCCTCGAGAGATTGCGTCAACACAAACTTTTCGCTAAGTTGGAAAAATGTGTTTTCAACGTGACTGAAGTTGAATTCTTGGGATTCATATTATCACCTAGCGGAGTGCGTATGGATTCAAAGAAAGTTGATGCAATTCTCAAATGGCCATCGCCATCCTCCGTAAAAGGTGTTCAAAGCATGTTAGGCTTCGCTAACTTTTACCGCAGGTTTATCCCCGAATTCTCTCGAATAGTCCAGCCCATCACCGCCTTGTTAAAGAAAAACAAATGTTTTGAATGGTCTACCGAGGCGGAACAAGCTTTCCAGAATTTGAAGACTAGATTTATCTATGCACCGATCTTAAAACATCCTCGCCCAGAACTCCCCTACATCGTTGAAACTGATGCTTCGAGCCTTGCCATGGGGGCAGTTCTATCACAAAAGGACCCAGTAACCAATCAGTTGCATCCCGTGGCATTTTGGTCCCGCAAATTCTCACCTCCTGAAATCAATTACACTATTACTGATAAGGAACTTCTAGCTATCAAGTCCGCCTTTAAGGCTTGGCGGCATTATCTTCTGGGGGCCCGACACACCGTTACTGTGATTACAGATCACCGAAACCTGCAATATTTGAAAACCGCAAAAGCTCAATCCTCTAGGCAACTCCGTTGGGCACTATTCTTTGCCGAGTTTGACTTCATAATTACCTATCGACCTGGTACAAAAAACGGTAAAGCTGATGCCCTTTCTCGGATGGGAGTGGAAGAACATTTGATCAATCCTAAACCTGTACCTATCATTCCCGAACAAAGAATTCTAGGTGTAATCGCCACACAATCCATAGAGGAAGTTAAGGATAAAGCCAGGCTACTGGTAACTCCAGCAGACATACAAAATTGGCATCTGCAGGGAAAGGACTTTACGGTGAAGGACAACCTATTATATTTCCAAGAACGGTTATACCTGCCCAGCACAGATTTACAGAAAAAGGTAATCTCTTGTTATCACGATTCTTTAATGAAAGGACATCCCGGGATGACCAAGACCTCGGAAAAGATCAAGCGCTACTTCTGGTGGCCGTCTTGGAAAAAAGATATCAGAGACTTTATAATGTCCTGTGGAGTATGCGCCCAAAACAAGAGTCAAAAGGAAAAACCAGCCGGCCTCTTACGCCCTATTGACGTCCCACCTCGCCCTTGGCATCCGCTTTCTATGGACTTCATCACCGATCTACCTCCATGCTCCGGATACAATACGATCCTAGTAATCGTGGACCTATTCTCCAAGATGGCGCATTTCATTCCACTCAAAGGCTTACCAACAGCAGCAACTCTGGCCCGAGAATTTCTCGAAAACATCGTCCGACTGCACGGTTTTCCTTCAGTTCTCATTTCGGATCGAGGTAGTCAATTTATTTCTCATTTTTGGCGAAGTTGCTGTCGGTCGGCTCAAATTGATGTGAGACTTTCGACCAGCCACCACCCTCAAACCGACGGACAAACCGAGAGGACCAATCAAACTCTGGAACAGTATTTGCGCTGCATGCTACAACAAACTGAAAAAACTTGGAAAGATATCCTTTGGATAGCCGAATATGCCTACAATATCTCTGTCCACTCGGGAACTGGGAAGACCCCGTTTTTTCTTTTATACGGTAGTCACCCTCGAACCTCGGAGTTGGATCCACTCCAAGATCTTGGAACACCAGCAGTAGACCACCTGCATTCTACAATCGCCTCAAGCCTTTAAGGAAGCCGTTTCTCACCTTCAAATGGCTAAAGAACAATACAAGAAAGGAGCAGACCAACATCGGAAGGAAGCCCCCCAATATCAAGTAGGAGATCAAGTCTGGTTATCCACCAAATATCTACCTCTAAAAGGACCACGCACATTCAACCCAAGATACCTTGGTCCCTATTCCATATGAACTGCCCCCTTACATGAAGATACATCCGGTCTTCCACGTCTCTCGTGGAACCTCAAACCCGACTAACTAAATCTCCAAAACCTATTCTAGTTGATGGAGAACTCGAGTCTGAAGTCAAAAGCATCCTGGATTCCTGGATTCCAAGATCTCCAAATCTAAACTATTTTACCTGATTGACTGGAAAGGCTACGGTCCCCAAGAAAGATCCTGGGAACCTGCAGAATATGTCCACGCCCCTCGTCTAATCAAAAGATTTCATCGAACATTTCCTAACAAGCCCAAACCCCCGGAGAAGCCCGGTTTGGGAGGGGCCTTGAGGGGGGGGGTGCTGTCATGATCTCTGCTTCCAAAAGATCAGGACTTGCTCGACTCCCTTGGAAGCAGACCCATAACCCTGGTTCCGAGTGCCAGCCAGTCCCAATTGGGACCTTTTGGACCCTATCCTGGCACCAGTGGCACCAGGCTCATAAAGATGCCCAGTCCCAGCGCTGGAAGCGCCGGGCTCATAATGCTTGGGTGGACTTACCTGCAGCAGACCATGCTGCTTACTTGCCTGCCAGTTGAGCCCCTGATCCTCTTCTGTTTGGGACTACTTTTCCTGTTGGGTGGGGCAGGAGCCACTCCCTAGGTTCAGAACACTGGAACTCTTCTGGAAAGCAGGAACTCTTTTCTCACCTAGGCGAGGCTGTGGAAGGAGACACCTAAGCACTACAGGAGGCTATTTAAACCACACCCGATGGATGAATCTTGCTTTGCGTTATTCTGCATTCTCTGCAGCAGAACGCTCATCGTGTCTTCTGCTTCTGATCCTGGGCCTAAGGGAACAAAGGCTTACCATCCTGGAATCCAGTCTTCAGCAGCACCTGTAAAGACAAAGAAAGAACAGGTTAACACTACGGTCTTCAGTGGCAGCGCATCTCTTACCTGGTCCATCGGCAGTCACCAACGCCTCGCGCTGCATTCCGGCATCTGAAACACAAAGGCTTACCTACTCTTCGTATGCTCCGGAGGTCTTCGCACTGCATTCCGGCATCTGAAAGACAAAAGCTTACCAGCTCTTCGCACGCTCCGGAGGCCTTCGGCGCTGCATCCCGCATCTGAAAGACAAAAGAAGGTGCGTTTAAAGACATTGGGCAACTTTATTACTCACGTGCCATTACTCCTTCCCACGCCGAATCCAGTGGGTATTCCAGCACCCTTCAGCTTCTCTAAAGCTCCGAACTTGTACCTGCAAGATAAAAGGGACAGTTAGTGCGCATCGTGAAGCAGGCTACAAGCGCTTACTTACGTGCTTCCAGGCGCTTCTATTCCTCACGCGGGTTCGATCCTCAACTCTCATCAGCCCGCCATCCGCCATCGCCGGAACCCTGCAAAACAAGAGATATCATTACAAAAGACTTTTAAGACATTTGAAGTGCCCAGAACTTACCGTTCGTGCAGTTAACGACGGACAGCAGTCCTCTGAGGTCAAGAGGCCTGCACCCTTATCCAGTGAAGAAACTGGTTACGGCACCCTGCCCCGAGGCAGATGGAGAGCTCGGCGTTCACTTACCTAAGGTGAGGGCGTTAACCTTTGGGGTTCTACAGGAGAAGAGAAAGGGAAGAGGAGAGAGGCACCCAATAACCCCAGTTCATTAATCCCATATTTTCTATCTGCAGACATCTTACTCTTCGAGTCAGACATACAGTGCACAGAGGTCCAGCCCAAAGAGCCAACCGTGTGTTACACATCACCTTTGAAGATACGGCATTCACCCAGTGAAGACCGGCGCCTCTGCGGGAATCAGGTCTGCGTTACAGTGTTGTAGTTTGTCGGAGGTCTATGAGTCGGCAAAAAGGAAGGCCCGGGACATAGTTCACTACCGTATATAAGATAGTGAAAATACCACATAATAGCTCGCTGCCGTAGATAAGACAGAGAGAAATTGCCCATGGTGGCACACTAAAAATGAAAATGTGGTGTTCTTGAAATGCAAGCCTGAGGTCACTCTAGTGATTACATGAAAAATCTAAACAAAAATAAGGGGTTCTGGATATTGGGGCCACAAATAAAACAAGGGAATTATGCTCACCAAAATACCACCAACCACGCATACCAACTACGCATACCAAATACGCATGTCTGTGTGCTGAAATAATGCATGTCCACTGTATTATTGTTGTACATGGCCCAATCTGAATACAAGGAGTGATTGTTGCTAAGTTATTTTTCGGCGGTAAGAAAATACCGTCAGGCCCCAAATCTCCACAAAATACCCTACAAGCCTATCATCTAGAGTTGTATTGTAGCACTGGCCGTCTCTCAGTCGCATGTCACTTGATTTGGCAAATATAGAGTTCTGCCACCCCGGGCACCAGAGATTCTAGTATAGAAGACTAACTGGAAGAACCACATTAACTTCAACAACTGTTCCAGCCAGTCACCAAAGCAGCTTGGGCTGTCCAGAGTACAGCCCCACAGGAAAATGGGTTTGCTATACCTGGTTAGTAGAGGTTATAGCCCCTCGGATCTGCAAGAAGAGGGGTAAGGTAGCAATGTACGAGCTGGGCAAGGTACAATGTTGATGAGTGCAGATTACAAAATATAGGACTCTGTGGTGGGACGTTCAGATATTCTGTGATTTGTCTGAAGTAGTGGTTAATGTGAGCTCCAGGTGCTATTTTTAAACAATTGACTGCTAGCACAGACAACCATACACATTGGCGTGTCTGTTATGCTCACCTTGTCTCTGCAGGGATGTCCGGAGTCTCGATAAAGGGTGCTTGGATGTGTGCTTGTTCAGTCCTCACTCCTCCCCGACTTGCTTTCGTGGCACGAAACCTACAGCAAGGGAATAGGAATTAGAGCGCAGCGGGACCTCTCTCAAACTCTTCTCCCGGTAACTTCCCCCCCTTTTCTCCTTTTCCCCGTTGACTGCTGCTCACCTGATAGTATTAGTAGGTGGGCTCTCCATCCTTTTCTTCGTCAGGAGCACAATGTCTGTGCTTGTCCGTTGTCCAAGTCCAGTTACTTCACTGACTCGGAAATGAGAGCCAGACCCAGTCCAGCTGCGGTCTTGGTGTGTTGAATGTTGCAGTTCTAGTCATGCTTGAGTCACAACTTTTGTGCTGCCTTAGTGCGCTCCGTTTTTTCTTCTATCTTAGTTCACTTTCTGTTTTCTTGTCTTTTCACTGATTCGGCCTTGTTGGTGATGAGATGCCGTGGATCGCACTGGTGCGGTGATGCAGATGTAAGTATTTCCCTTACGCTGCAAATAATGATGTGCGAGTATGGAATTGCACTGTTTAATAACTGTCTCTACCTTTCCTTCTGCAGGTTTCCGTTCGCATGGATAGGCGTTAAAACAGCTGAAGTAAGTATGCTAACGCTGCTTTCTCTGCGCGGTATGGCAGCATATGCTTACTTCAATGTTTAATGTCTCTTTCTCTTCTTCCTTCCGCAGGCTTCAGTTCGGACTCATGCAGTGCTGAAAGTTTCCAGGTTTGTATGTTTGCACTGCTCTTGATGCACGATACGGCCCTCGATTCCTTACTCACGATGGTTCGTCGCCAGATGGTTGTTCAGGATGCTGTGGACTCGGTAACAGGTCGAGGATGCTGAAGACTTGATGCAGATAAGCCACGTGCTCTTGATGTCTGGTCTAACAATGTTTCTTCCCACAGGTCACGGTGAGCATCACGCTGCTGCTGCAGAATGACACAAAGCAGGGCTCCAGATGCAGGGTGTGGCTTATATAGGCAACCACACCCAAACACCTCTAAACACTAGAGCGCATGGATGGAAACCCAGGAGCTAATGAGTCAGCCATGTTAGCAGAACAGGAAGTAGCTAATTTATTAGTCCAACCATGAGCTTGGTGCCAAAGGCGCCAAGGCAGTGTCCATACTCCCTTCCTTTGCTTCTTGCTGATCTCTCTTGGTCCTGCACTACTCATGGCCTTCCTACGTGATGGCTCCGTAGTAGAAGAATGGGATCAGCATGCCAGTGAATGCTCTGGTTGTGATGGGGTTGGCCTAGTGGTCGTAACAGTGTGAAGAGTGTGGATATTATACTTGTGTTGATGTATCTGTGGCAGTTTAGTGTAGAGTGTCTTCAGGGGTGGTGTACATGCCATTGTGTGAACTGTGTTCTGGTGGGAGAGGGTGGTTGTGTGTCTCTGGGCTTTCCATTGTGGTAAAAGGGTGGAGAATGATTTCCAGGTGTGTGTTACCACATCTTGCCAACAGACCAAACACTAACAATTGGAGACTAACCTTTTCATTTGGAAAACATTACACTTGCTCATATATTTGCTTATATCCATGAAAAGCATCCTTCCCTCAGTGTGTCGATCTTGCTGTGCCATATTGTAGGATGTTTGGCTAAGTAATGCTTCATCTGGTTCCATGACACAATCCAGAGACCACAGTGTGTAGCTAGCCTGGAACTTCCTTCGGACTACCTACTGACACAGCAAAGGCACGCCCAAAAGTAGTGCTGGGCATGCATCATGAAGTAGAAGCTGACAATGCAACCATGCACCAAACCACAGCCGCAGGCATACAGCAAGAGGGGTGACTGACCAAAGCAGCAGGTCACAAGGGAGCCAAGGCCTAGAGGAGGGCACCTCACCAGGGAGGCAAGTTACAAAGGTACAACTCACAGGGTAGACACAGTTAAGAGGAGAGGGCCTCGCCAGGGCGGGAAGTACCAGACGTACAACTCATAGGGTAGACGAGATCTAGAGGAGAGCACCTCGCCAGGGAGGCAAGTACACGACGTAAACCTCAAAGGGCAGACCAGGTCTAGAGGAGAGCGCCTCCCCAGGGAGGCAAGGACCAGAGGTACAACTCACAGGGTAGACAAGATCTATAGGAGAGCGCCTCCCCAGGGAGGCAAGGACCAGAGGTACAACTCACAGGGTAGATGAGATCTAGAGGAGAGCGCCTCACCAGGGAGGCAAGCACCAGAGGTATGACTCACAGGGTAGACAAGATCTAGAGGAGAGCGCCTCGCCAGGGAGGCAAGTACCAGACATACACCTCAAAGGGCAGACAAGGTCTAGAGGAGAGCACCTCCCCAGGGAGGCAAGGACCAGAGGTACAACTCACAGGGTAGACAAGATCTAGAGGAGAGCGCCTCGCCAGGCAGGCAAGTACCAGACGTACACCTCAAAGGGCAGACAAGGTCTAGAGGAGAGTGCCTCCCCAGGGAGGCAAGGACCAGAGGTACAACTCACAGGGTAGACGAGATCTAGAGGAGAGCGCCTCGCCAGGGAGGCAAGTACCAGACATACACCTCAAAGGACAGACAAGGTCTAGAGGAGAGCGCCTCCCCAGGGAGGCAAGGACCAGAGGTACAACTCACAGGGTAGACGAGATATAGAGGAGAGCGCCTCGCCAGGGATGCAAGTACCAGACGTACACCTCAAAGGACAGACCAGGTCTAGAGGAGAGCGCCTCCCCATGGAGGAAAGGACCAGAGGTACAACTCACAGGGTAGACGAGATCTATAGGAGCTGCAGTGACGTGGCGTCTGGATGTCATTGAGGCCAGACAGATGCAAATTGAGGCCACATCCACAGTGCACAGCACCCACATCAAGGCCATCAGCCATGCCATACGGAATGTGTCTAAGAGAATGGCCCGTGACAATGCACAGACCCGTACAGTGGTGGAGGGATGCACAGCATCCCTGACAGGTTTCAGGCAGGGGGTACGGGAGTTGTGCGAGGGCCTATCTGCACATGCAGAGCAGATGAGGGAGTCAAACAATCTGATCCGCCAGCAGCTGCAGGTTACCGGAACCATTCCATCGACCTCCACTACGCCCACGGAGGGATCCCCGGAGCCATCACCTAGGCGCTGATTCATGCACAATATTATACGCCGCTCACCAGAGTGTCCCAGACTTGGGAAGCACCCGCGACCATCATAGATGGACATGGCACAATAGGGCTGGTTGTCAGGCCTCTGCAGCTACAGGCGCAGCAAGTAGATGTCATCATCAAGGCTCCCGGCTCCAAATGGCAGCATGGTGTTGGGGAGGGTGTGTTGTGCATGGGTGGGTCCTTTGTAGGCCTCTGATTTGCATTGGTTTCACATGGGCCCTTATTGCTGTCTCTTCCCTGCTCCTGCTGGTGTAATGGTGTTGGGGAGGGTGTTGTGCATGGGTGGGTCCTTTGTAGGCCTCTGATTTGCATTGGTTTCACATGGGCCCTTATTGCTGTCTCCTCCCTGCTCCTGCTGGTGTAATGGTGTTGGGGAGGGTGTGTTGTGCATAGGTGGGTCCTCTGTAGGCCTTTGATTTGCATTGGTTTCACCTGGGTCCTTATTGCTGTCTCCTCCCTGCTCCTGCTGGTGGAATGGTGTTGGGGAGGGTGTGTTGTACATGGGTGGGTCCTTTGTAGGCCTCTGATTTGCAGTGGGTCCTCCTGGGTCCTTATTGCTGTCTCCTCCCTGCTCCTGCTGGTGTAATGGTGTTGGGGAGGGTGTGTTGTGCATGGGTGGGTTCTTTGTAGGCCTCTGATTTGCAGTGGGCCCACCTTATTGCTGTCTCCTCCCTGCTCCTACTGGTGTTATGGTGTTAGGGAGGGTGTGTTGTGCATGGGTGGCTCCTTTGTAGGCCTCTGATTCGCATTGGTTTCACCTAGGCCTTTATTGCTGTCTCCTCCCTGCTCCTGCTGGTGTAATGGTGTTGGGGAGGGTGTGTTGTGCATGGGTGGGTCCTTTGTAGGCCTCTGATTTGCATTGGTTTCACCTGGGCCTTGGTTGCTGTCTCTTCCCTGCTCCTGCTGGTGTAATGGTGTTGGGGAGGGTGTGCTGTGCATGGGTAGGTCCTTTTTAGGCCTCCGATTTGCATCAGCTACAATAAGAAATGTACTGAATAATATGGAGAGATTAGCAAAAATGATCGTCCAGGAGAGGTGATTAGCAGTGGATCGGTCACTTTTTATTTTAAGAGGGCCATTACTTGCAGTAAGGGTACTTTTAGGCAGTGTATCAGGACTGGCAACATGTAACCAGATAAACAGATACATAGTGAGACAGTTGGAATGGGGGATGAATAGAGGAGGTGTGTGCTATGTTGGTCATTGCCTATTGGTCCATCTCATTGGGACGTTGCAGCCCCCATTGTTTGAGATATGATGGTCCAATTGAAATGAAGCCCTTTTTCAAATGGTTTTCCTGAGATGGGATGAAACAAGATACTTACCTCTAACTGTTGTTCTCCAGCATGGGTCTGGCATGGATTCACATGCTCATGCATATTCCCCGTCGTCAAGCTGTAGTTGCAGCGATCGCTCTGGTCAAGTGGGCTCTCGGACGGCCAGGTAACAGTCCATTTGCCCACCGATGACAATGGGTGATCCAGCTGGAGAGCTACCTGGAAATGGATGCCTTGGAGAGGGCCTTCCCCTGGTTCACAGGGCAAAAGTTCACAAAAAGTTGTGACGTCTACAAAAACTCTTTGTGCGGTCCACGTAGAACTTCAGCGTTCTAGCCACATCCAGCGAGTGCAAAGTCCTCTCAGCTGGCGACAAAAGCGACGGGAAAAATGCAGGCAACACCAAGGGCTCGTTTAGATGAAAGTCCGATGGAATCCTGGGCATGAAGGAGGGATGTGTCCGCAGCACCACTCTTGTCTCGTGGATTGTCAAGTAAGGCAGTTTACAAGAGAGGGCCTGGATCTCTCCCACTCGTCGTGCAGAGGTGATGGCCACAAGAAACGCTGTTTTCCACGACAAGAATTTCAGCGGCGCTGAATACATAGGCTCGTACGGTGGACCCATGAGCCTAGTCAGCACCACATTAAGCTCCCATGCCAGGGCCGGAGCCTTCACCGGCAGGAACAAACGGAACAGTCCTTTGATGAACTCCTTGACCAGGCAGTGTGACCGTAACAACGACCGTCTCGGAGTTCTGGTGTAGCGGGAGATAGCCGCCAGATGAACCTTGATGGAAGCATGAGCCAACCCTGCCTTTGCCAGTGACTGTAAGTACGGCAGCACCTGTGGAGCCGTAATCCGTAGAGGATCGAGTTTCAGCGTGCAGCACAGACGGCGAACCTCTTCCACCTATGTCCGTAGCATTTCATCGTCGGAACAGAAGATCCACTTGGTCCTGCTGAAGCTCCTACTCGTGACAAGAGCGCAGCTCCCTGCTGAGGGAGTGGGCGACGATGTTCTTCACTCCTGCCAGACGAAAAGGGACGAGGAACATCCCCAGGGCAACTGCCCAGTGCCATAGGTCCTGCGCCTCTCTGGAGAGCACTGGGGATCTGGTGCCCCCCTGCTTCCAGATATAAAACATTGTGATGGTGTTGTCCGTGAAGACCCGTACCACCTTGCACTTCAGGGCCCAAAACACTGCCCGCAGCTCCAGTATGTTGACATGCAACCACTTCTCCTTCGGCAGCCACAGGCCTCTTGCGTGGAGACTTCCTGTGTGCACGCCCCATCCTTCCAGGGAGGTGTCCGTAGTACAGGCTCCTGATGAGGTAATTGTAATTGTTTATTCATTTAAAGTGCGCGCCGGACCCCGAGGCATCTGGGTGATGAACAGGTTACAGGTTACATTTGACAGAAAAGCAATAGTCGAAACATAATATAAACATATGAACATATGATGCACATTACAGAAGGTGTGCTATATACAGTGGTACAGGCGCATCCAGGATGTGTGCAGTGGTGCGGTCTTGTCAACAGTCTAGGGAGTGCAGCCAATTCTTTACATTGGATTTGAAGAACTGGAAGGGAGATATGGCTCTGAGTGAGTCTGGGATGGAATTCCACAGCTGTGCGGCTAATACTGGGAAGCTGGCACCACCTGTTTTTTTATGTTTGAACTTTGGTATTCTGAGGCTATTTGCTTGGGCGTGTTAAGCTATGTTTGGAAAACCTGTCCGAAGGTATCGTGGGGCTTTGTTATAAAGGCATTTGTGCGTGAGATTGAGTGCCTTAAACTTCATTCTATCGTTTATGGAGAGCCAATTGATGTCCCGTCTCATGTGTGAGATTTGGGAATTCCAAGTGCTGCCCGAAGGGCGTTGTTCTGGATTATTTGCAGTTTGGATGTGCTGCATTTGCTGGTGCCTAGGTATAGGGCATTAAAGTAGTCAATTTTGGAGAGGATTACGGCTCTGGCAATTGTGATGCTGCTAGCTGCGGAGAGGAAGGGTTTGCAGGCATGTATCAGTTTGCATGTGTAGTTGGAAGCTGATGCTGTGGCACTGATTTGTTTGTTGAGATTGAGGCCGAAGTCGAGGTAGAAACTTAGAGTTATGACCATGTTGGAGACTTTGATCGTGATGCCATCAATGATAATGGAGTGGTAGTGAGTGGAGAGTTTAGCCAGTTTTTTTGGGGACCCAACGATGAGGAGCTCAGTTTCATCTTTGTTGAGGCATAATCCATGGGTGGCCATCCACGTTTGTACGTATAGGTACATTTTGTTGATCATGGATGTGTCCTTATCGTGGGTACCGGAGATGGGGATGAGGATCTGGGTATCGTCAGCATAGTTAGTTTATGAGACACCCAGATTATCAAGTATGTCAAACAGGGGCGTAGTAAAAATATTGTAAAGGGTGGGGAGACGCAGAAGCCTTGATGTACTCCACATGTGATGGGCACTGGGTCAGCTGCAGCGATCAGTGAGAAGACTTGCATGGTCCTTTTGTCCAGGAATGATCTAATCCATGTGGTGGCATCTTTAGAGAAGTGGGCAGCTGATTGAGGCGGTTGCAAAGGACATTATTGTTTACCAAGTCGAATGCAGCAGATAGGTCAAGGAGGATGGATGCTTCACCTTGATCTTTCTGGTCGTCTAGTTGGTTCTTGAGGTCTATGAGTGCCGTCTCTGTCCAGTGTCTGGGCCTGAAGCCTGACTGGCATGTACCCAGTAAGTTATTGATCTCCAGATATGCTTGGATCTGGACGTATGCGGTTTTGTCAAGGATTCTGAGGAGAAAGGAGACGGTTGTGATAGGCCTATAGTTGGTGGGGATTTCAGGATCTAGGTTGGGCTTTTTATTAAGGGTAATACCAAGGCATCTTTGAGATTGATGGGTACTGAGCAAGATTTGAAGGAGGTGTTGATAAAGGTAGAAATGAATGGGGCTAAGTTTCTTGCTGCTTCTTTGATGATGGGAGCTGGGCAGGTGTCTCCCAGGCATTTTGATGGTTTTAGGGACATGATCATTTTCTCAGTTTCTACGATGGAGATGGACTTGAATTTAAATTGGTGACTGGGTGGGGTTTGTTTGGCAGAGGTGGAGTCAGCCGACAGATGCACGCAGACTCCCCACCACCGTATCACTCGACAGAAACTCTCGTCGAGAGTGATCTTGTCCTCAAAGCTTCCCGATACCTGGATCCAACGGGCGTCGAGGAACTCCTGCAGTGGGTGCATCCGCAGCCTGCACAGGCAAATGAGGTATATGCATGACGACATCATGCCCAGAAGGGACTTGATGGACCTCACCCTTGCGATCTTCATGGTCAACAGCCATTGTACATTGCCCAGGATGGCCGATATCCTCTCCTCCGAAGGAGACACCAGGCACGACACCGTGTCGAGCCGAGACCCCAGAAACAGCGTGCCTTGCGATGGCACCCAGCAGGATTTCACATAGTTCACCGAGAACCCCAGCTCTGTCAGCAGCTGGACAGTTGCCGCCGTGTGTGCGACGGCGGTCTCCCTCGACTTCACTCGGACGAGCCAGTCGTCCATGTAGGAGTAAACGTGGATCCCTCGTAGATGCAGCCACGCCAAAACTGGCTCCAGGCACTTTGTGAAAACCCTTGGCGCCGACTTCAATCCGAGGGGAATGGCCTTGAACTGGCAATGTTGCGCAGGAACTTCCGGTGCCCCTTGTGAATGGGGATGTGAAAGTAGGCATCCTCCAAGTCCAGCGACGATAGGTAATCCCAGCTGTCCCAGCACGTGCTGTAGGGTGACCATCCGAAACTTCTGGGATCTGATGTACTTTTCAGACGACGGAAGTCTAGGATATGCCTCCAATCACCAGTTTTCTTCTTGGCGAGGAAGTACAGAGAGTACACTCCGGAGCCCCGGATCCTCTTTGGGACGAGCTCTATCGCGCCCTTCTTCAACATGGCCCACACCTGCAGCAGGAGCTAAGGGACGTGGTTTTCCTGTCTGGCCAGTGGTGGTACGCGCAGACACTTTCGTTGGGATTCCAGGGTGTTTCAGTGGCCAGAACGTCCAGCACCCAATGGTTGGTGGAGAAAAACTTCCAAACGCAGACGAAGCTCGCCAGCCGGCCTCCCACCGGGGTGCACAAGTGCGCCGTTTCAATCTTCTTTCACCGTGGAGGCACTGCCCTGGGGTCCTTGGCGATTTTCTCGTACTGGTCCCTCTTCGCCGGGGCTGAGGACGGGATCTTCATAAGGAACAGCCCCTCGTCCCAGATGTCATCCAGCAGCGGGATCAACAGCACGGTCTTCCTCTTTGCCTCATGGCGTTGGTACAGGAAGCCCTCCTCCTTTTCCTCGGAGGTTAGTTGCAACAGGTTCGAGGCCCTAGAGATCATGGCATGGAACAAGCCTATCTCGTTGGGCAGTGAGATTCTGAGCGGCGGAGACGGGAGGTCTCTTAACCCGCCGTCGTCGTCCGTGCCCGTTGTCGTCATGTCCGGCTCCTCGGTGGAGGAGAGGGGAGCGACCGGTGACAAGGTGGTGGAGGGTGGACCCTCCTTTTCTTGACCAGAGGCGCGCCTGATGGCCCCGGGAATGCGGGATCTTCTGGCGCGGGAACTTCCGTCGGAGGAAGAGGTATCCTCTGTCAGGACTCAGGGCTGGCAAAGACGAGGAGTGTTTAGATATGCCTCTTAAGCTGGGAAGGTCTAGAAACTACAATTCCCAGCATTCTCTGGGTCTGCGTGTAGTTCAACACGTGCGCGCTTGGTCAGCTGTCTGGGATTAAGGGCAGCATATTAACTGGTAACGGAAGCGTGCAGGTGTGGCTTATTCTGATTCAGCGTGGAGGCATACCGGCCGCGTGCGGAGAGGAACGATGGAGAGCAGGACTGCATGAACTACAGACGGCCGCATTTCGGAAGGAGCAGGAGAGTGCTGATAAGGATCACGGCTTTACGGTCATAGTCTGGGAAGTCCCGTGGGGCTCCCCAGACCAAAGATAAGTACGGGGAAATGCATGGTGATTGCTTACATTGTTGGGAGTGATTTACAGCGGGTCTCATTTTCGTCTGGGAAGTCCCGAGGGGCTCCCAGACATAAGATAAGTAGCGGCGAATGTTTTTTGGAATGTTGTGCTGAGAAAACACAGTGCATGCGCTCATGTACTGCTGCGTTGGAACATCCAGGGTGTTCACTCATTTACGGTTGTGCTGCGCAAACCTAGTGTGTATCAAGCAATAGTGAATTTGCATCTTTAATGGGTCTCTATGAGTAACAAACTATTTACTTACAAAAGACTCAATATGATACATGGATATTACATTTACCAAGTTCACCAAATCTTCACTGGTGCAGTAAACTAGTGTAGGAGGGAAATCATTTATGTTATATGTTGCTTTGCTGCCCGAAGGGCCATGTGTCTTATTTATCATGATGGGAAGTTTTCCTAATGTTTGTTTTCATCATGTTGCTTGCTTATGTGTTTTATTGTGAACCAACAGGGGTTAGTACACGTATTAAGGTGTACTAGATAGGAAGTCAGGTTATTTACGTGGACAGTGTTACATGCTGGACAGAGTAGGGTTCTTTTCTGGTGCTTCCCCTGTCCCATCCAAAGTAGGAGTTCCTTACCCTTTTTCCGGTGTTCCTAAATTCCCCATCCTATCCACAACCTCTCCCTAACCCCTCTTCCCCCCATTGGCTGCGATGTGGCGATCTGTTTTATATATCAGGTGTCTGTGCCAACCACGGTGGGAGGGTCGAGTTCATTCGGCTTCCGTGGTTCGGGGGAGAGTGTCGAGCTCTCTTCCTTTCCTTTAAAGTGTGATTGTGTCATCCTCGACCGAATCTCCGAACACAAGGTGTGAAGTGCCTGGAGAATGTCCACCGAAATGTCCGCTGGGGGGTTGAGGTAGTTGGGGAGGTGGCGGAAACGGGCGTGACAGAGGAAGCAGTGTAAGGTTCTCCAACCCCTCTATGGTCTGCTCCTCCTCGACGGTCTTGTCGCCCCTCGTTGGGCTCCTTCCCGTAGGACTTGGCATCGCCTTCTCCAGTGTCTTCTCTATGGGCTGAAACGACGATTCCCTCCTAGCAGGCAGGGAAACTTGCGCCTTGTGGGCCGTACCCTGCAAACCCGTGCCTGCGGCCTTCGCTAGGGACACCACCACACTTTCAATGGAAGGCTTCGCCGGGTGAAACTGGGCCTGCACGACCTTGGTCGAGCTAGGGGCCTTCACCTTGGGGGGGGGGGGTCAGCGCGCCGCACCCCGCCTGGCTTTTTCCAAGTGGCCCATCCGGGACTTCTCCAGAATCATACCCGGATGGTCCGACTTCCTCTTCTTCGCTGAACCTGAGCGGTGGCTCGTGGTTGAAGGTTCCGGCAACACTGATCCTGCCTTGACTGCCAGAGAGCCTGTCGCAACGGCGCTGCCGGTATTTGTATTTATCTTATTTGTATTGCGCACCTGGCCCGAAGGCATCTGGGCGCATATCTTCAAGTAGAAATGGCTACAAAAAACAATCAGTACAGTATGATATACGGTATTGAATGCCAACATAAAGGCAACCGAATTATACACAGATTACAGGATACATGTAGGAGATTACAGACAGTACAATCACATACAAATTAAATACAGTATTCATGATACAATGGGTCGGGTGCTTAGCCTTCTATTGGGCCCCCGTCGCCAGGGCGCCCTCAAAGGTCTTAGAAGACTGCTCAGTTTTCTTCTTGTGGCCAGGGAAGGCATGCTACCGGGACTCACCCGTAGCAGGAGCCTTCGCCTGGAGCCACTCGGTGAGATGCCTGCGCCGATCCTTCACGGTGCGGGGGACCATCTCCTTGCAAAACGCAGTATTCCTCCATGTGCGTTTGGTCCGAAAGTAGGCAATAAAGGCATAGGGAATGCCCATCGTCCAAGTAGATGTTCCGTAGGCCACATCCTTGGCAAGCCCTGAACAGGGGCGTTGAGTCTTCCTTATCCTCTGCCATGTCCACGCGGGGTAGGCCTCGAAGAATCTTCTGGAATGCTCCAAGAAGCGAACTCGATGAAAACTCGCCCTTGAGGGGCGATGGAAAATCTGAAAACAGGTCCCCGTTAATCGGATGATGGGTCGGTTGAGCTTGAGGCTCGATGGACCGAAAAGTAGAGTAAAACTTAAAAAGCCAGAGAGCTAATCACAAGGACTCCCACCACTCAAACATGCGGTACAAATCTGAAGGTGGCTTCCAAAGGAGGGGCATAGGTAGAGGGAAGTAATTGGCTGGGGGCAGTATGACCCAGAGACCAGTGATTGGTTGTTAGGAGAAAGACAGTTCAGAATTGAAACTGATTTTTTCTTTACAGAGGATTCCCAGCCTGACGACAGGGAATATTCATGAACATGTGAATCCATGCCAGATCACATGCTGGAGAATGGTGCAGTTTTTGTTGCTGATCAAGGGGATGTGACCATGAGGGGTGGGTGGTGATCTTTTTGTGACCAAATGGAAACAGACAGTAGTTTTTTTGACAATCTATAGAGATGTTTAGGAGGCTGGTGATGACCAACCAATCACAATGTTAGGATACTTGTGTCACACTTTTATTAAGATATGCTAATATCCTGATTGTGGCTATAAAATGTTGAGCCCACGATGGGAGGGTTGAAGTTGACATGTCTCATTCATCTTCCCGTCCGTAATGTACAAATACATTGTGTGTTTTTCCTGCATGTGGTGCACTCCTTTGTGAGTTTTTGTGGATTGTTTTTGCCTCGCTTTGTGGACCGGAGTTGGAGGCGCCCCTAGCTCTACATTTGGAGGCCCCAGCAAAATCGGGCAGAACGCGAGGAGCGCTCACGGCCGCACGCCTGGGAAGGTGGGGCCAGGTCGCAGAGACCAGTTCCCGTACACATAACCGAGGAGGCGTATGTAAGTAAGGCATATACCAAGCAGTAGACACAGACAATGGATACAAGTTTCTAAACCTTCATTCAAAGTTTTGCTTGGGAAAGTAGAATTCCTAACTGGCCCCAACTCTAAAATGGGTGTAATCTCGACCATTAAATAATAAAAAAAAATACGTCCAAGTCAGCCTGGTCAAAATAAAAAGACCTATACTAAGAAAACCTGACCTTGCCGCCCTCCTCAAAGTAACCAAATGTGTTAAGGAAATAGAAAAGGAAAGTACTGTTTCAAAAAGAAATGCCACAATGGCCTCAGGTTTAATCCCACGGGATGCAGAGAGTCGTGCATGAAAAACGAAAAATAGGTGAATGGCACAGTTCTTTCAGTCTTGCACACAGTTTGGCTTACTGGCACAGTTCAACGTTCCATCTCAGGCTTTCACTTTCCAATAGTTCAATCACTTTCTTTAGGCTTAACTCGCATTGCCATTAATGCTCATTTCATATGGTTCTCAGCTTTTCACAGTTCTGCACAGGCTTCCCTCTTTCCCGGGCTCAAGCCTGCCGTCCCCTCATGGGGATTTGATTGATTGATGTTTTATTTGTATCACACTTCTACACAAGTGTTTCATAACGCGACTAGGCAAAGGAGAACAAAAATAACAATCTTTCTAGGCCCAGTGAAATTGAGAATGCGCAAGAGAAGGGGAGAGGGAAGGGGAAAAGTGCAGGGAGGGAGGGGAAGAAATGGAAAGTGCTGAGCAAAACTCATTTGAAGGGCAGAACTAATGGTACAGGAAGAACAAGGGTGGGAAGATGGGCTGCAGAAAGGGGGATGTGTGCCATAAAAGGCTACACCACCTGGCTGCTTTCTGAAACAGGAAACTCTCATTTGAAGGGCAGAACTAAAAGGTACAAGAAGGTCATGGGTAGAAGGATAGATTGCAGAAAAGGGGGGCAAGTGTCATAAAAATCTACACTGCCCGGTTACCTTCTGAAACACGAAACTCATCCGAAGGGCAGAACTAACGATACAGGCAGGACAAGCGTGGAAGGATGGGAGGCAGAAAGGGGGGCGTGCCATAAAAGGCTACACCACCTGGCTGCCTTCTGAAACAGGAAACTCATCTGAAGGGCAGAACTAACAATACAGGAAGGACAAGAGGTGGAATGATGGGCTGCAGAAAGGGGGAGATGAGCCAAAGAGATTGCACCATCAGGCTGCCTTCTAAAACAGGTAACTCATCTGAAGAGCAGAACTAAAGGAACTGAAAGAACAAGGGTTGGAAGATGGGCTGCAGAAAGAGATTGAAGTGCCATAAAAGGCTACACCACCCCGCTGCCTTCTGAAAAGGGAAACTCTCATCGGAAGGGCAGAACTAACGATACAAGAAGGACAAGGGTGGGACGATGGGCTGCAGAAAGGGGGGGGGGGATGTGCCATAAAGGCTACACCACCTGGCTGCCTTCTGAAACAGGAATCTCATCTGAAGGGTAGAACTAAAGTTACAGGGAGGACCAGGGTGGAAGATGGGCTGCAGAAAGGGGGATGTGTGCCATAAAAGGCTACACCACCTGGCTGCTTTCTGAAACAGGAAACTCTCATTTGAAGGGCAGAACTAAAAGGTACAAGAAGGTCATGGGTAGAAGGATAGATTGCAGAAAAGGGGGGCAAGTGTCATAAAAATCTACACTGCCCGGCTACCTTCTGAAACACGAAACTCATCCGAAGGGCAGAACTAACGATACAGGCAGGACAAGCGTGGAAGGATGGGAGGCAGAAAGGGGGGCGTGCCATAAAAGGCTACACCACCTGGCTGCCTTCTGAAACAGGAAACTCATCTGAAGGGCAGAACTAACAATACAGGAAGGACAAGAGGTGGAATGATGGGCTGCAGAAAGGGGGAGATGAGCCAAAGAGATTGCACCACCAGGCTGCCTTCTAAAACAGGTAACTCATCTGAAGAGCAGAACTAAAGGAACTGAAAGAACAAGGGTTGGAAGATGGGCTGCAGAAAGAGATTGAAGTGCCATAAAAGGCTACACCACCCCGCTGCCTTCTGAAAAGGGAAACTCTCATCGGAAGGGCAGAACTAACGATACAAGAAGGACAAGGGTGGGACGATGGGCTGCAGAAAGGGGGGGGGGGATGTGCCATAAAGGCTACACCACCTGGCTGCCTTCTGAAACAGGAATCTCATCTGAAGGGTAGAACTAAAGTTACAGGGAGGACCAGGGTGGAAGATGGGCTGCAGAAAGGGGGATGTGTGCCATAAAAGGCTACACCACCTGGCTGCTTTCTGAAACAGGAAACTCTCATTTGAAGGGCAGAACTAAAAGGTACAAGAAGGTCATGGGTAGAAGGATAGATTGCAGAAAAGGGGGGCAAGTGTCATAAAAATCTACACTGCCCGGCTACCTTCTGAAACACGAAACTCATCCGAAGGGCAGAACTAACGATACAGGCAGGACAAGCGTGGAAGGATGGGAGGCAGAAAGGGGGGCGTGCCATAAAAGGCTACACCACCTGGCTGCCTTCTGAAACAGGAAACTCATCTGAAGGGCAGAACTAACAATACAGGAAGGACAAGAGGTGGAATGATGGGCTGCAGAAAGGGGGAGATGAGCCAAAGAGATTGCACCACCAGGCTGCCTTCTAAAACAGGTAACTCATCTGAAGAGCAGAACTAAAGGAACTGAAAGAACAAGGGTTGGAAGATGGGCTGCAGAAAGAGATTGAAGTGCCATAAAAGGCTACACCACCCCGCTGCCTTCTGAAAAGGGAAACTCTCATCGGAAGGGCAGAACTAACGATACAAGAAGGACAAGGGTGGGACGATGGGCTGCAGAAAGGGGGGGGGGATGTGCCATAAAGGCTACACCACCTGGCTGCCTTATGAAACAGGAATCTCATCTGAAGGGTAGAACTAAAGTTACAGGAAGGACCAGGGTGGAAGATGGGCTGCAGAAAGGGGGGAGATGTGCCATAAAAGGCACAATCAGCTTAACAACACCCTTTAAACCCAATCAGAGACATCACAGGAAGCCTGTGCAGAGTGAAAGGAACCAGAGTGATATGGTCACAATTGTGAACGCCTGAAAGAGGCAGGTCGGTTGTATACGAATTGTTCGTTTTACAACTGTTCGAATTACAATTGACCTTTTCACAATTGATCGAATTGTGAAGGTCAATAGTAACATATATGTGGGGGAAACCCCCCACAACCGCCCGCCCAATGCCAATCCCCCCAAAACCCCTATATATTACATGGACACGGTAGCGTCCATGTAGTTATGGTTAAGTTGGTGCTTCCATAGGAAGAGCATTTTTTGGGTGGCTTATAACTTCGCTCCCTCTGGACGAATCCTCACCAAACTTTGCAAAAAAAGTATATGGCCCACTCTGAATTTATTTGCAAAGTTTGGAGAGGTTTGGTCCAGGGGGGGGCAAAGTTATAGGGGGGTCCCAAAACTTTTGTTTTTTCCCATAGACATAATGGGGAAAAAACTTTGCGCACGCCTACAGCCCAAACCGCTGGACGGATTTACACCAAATTTGCGGCAGGAGTGGGGGCTTGGTCCCGAAAGCGTGCTTTTGCAAATTTGGTGTAAATCCGTCCAGTAGTTTTTTTTTAAAAATGACCAAAATGTAAGGCAAAAAAATGTGTGATATCTCCGTTCGCTCCGCAGACGGACTTTCCTGTTTGCTCCGCGGACAGCGCCCCGATTGGCTAAGTGGCTTGCGTGATGTCCGTGGACATGCGACGTGTTCGCTGATTGGACGGTGTGGTGCATGAAGCACGTCAGATTTTTTGTGGCGCCCGCCATCTTGCATTCGCTGACGACCGCGGACAGCGCAGTGAAACTTGGATGAAAAATTGTATTTAGTGGAGTGTGTTGGTGTGTAAGAGTGTTTGGGGAGGGTGGGGGAGTATGAGATAGGTTCAATGTTCTGTTTTTTTTATGTGCTAGCCGCTTTTGTTGTGTTCGATTTGTCTGCGGACAACACGGCTGTTCTGAAATTTTCTATATAAACTAAATGGTGGGGTGTTCTGAGGACGGAGTATGTGTCTGTTTTGTTCGCAAGCAAGCTAAAATTGAGCTAAGAACACTTGCGGTGTCCTTAAATGTTCGTACATAAACAAAATGGGGGTGTTCCGAGAACGCTGTTCGTATTGTTCTAAGAACCCTCCTTATGTCCGGTGACATTACAATTTTTGTTTTTTGTCATCAATGACATTTGTGATGTCATCTTTGATGTCTTGGGTGTTAGCCTTAGCAGTGCACGGTGGTGGCGTGAGATATGGTTGCTTAGCTTACCATAACTGGCGAATTTCAGGGGTTTTTCGGTTTTACTTGGAACGATAACGTCCCTTTAACAAAGTTTTTTTTACTGAATATATATATATCCAACCCGATATATATATATATATATATATATATATATATATATATACGGTCAATTGTGAAAAGGTCAATTGTGACCCTTTAAATTCGGTGAATTGTTCATTCGAACAATTGTAAACTAACAATTTGGGTAATACCGGCAGGTCAGCACGTTCTGGGCTACCTGAAGTTAGTCACATGTCCCAGGGGGCACAGAAAAAATGTCATAGGGCCTCATCACGACTTTGGCGGTAACCCTTAAATCCAGCGGTAGCAATATTACTGCTGGATTTAAGGGTCCGCCAAATCAGGACTTCGGCGGATTTCGCCCCAGCTCTTAGCTGGGGGGAAATCCGCCGAAAATTCGCGCTCATACGGCCAACGGGAAATCCGCTGGTGGTATTAGCGTGAAATTTCCCCATTGAGCCCAATGGCGAATGTGGCATTCCCGAATGGGCTCAATGGGGAATGGGGATTAACATTACCGCCAAACTCGTGATCCGGCCCTATTAGCGCCGGGGTGTTCGGCGGTAGGGATAATACCGCCCAAGTCGTGATGAAGCCCATAGTCAAGTTTGGAAAAATGTAAGGTTAAAAGAACTAACATCATAGTATGAACGGTAAGAAAAAGTAGGTGTTTCTGCAACAACTTAGTGTGTAAATAAATTGATGCCAATGGAAGTGTCTGAGAAACATGCGAGAGCTCAGTCAATTTTGACACCCAGGTATATGGCATGAGCTCTAAACTCATAGGAAGGCTGGAAAAGCATGCCAAGCGCACAGTGCAAGTGCAACTCCAACATCAATCTAAAGTGTTGGCATAGTTCAGCTTTAGTCAGTGAGAAACCATTCACTCCTTCAGTCATCAGACCGCTCTGAAAGTATTGTGAATTCTTTGCTGACCTCCTAAATAAGCATGAGAGGATCCACGTGTTGTGAGCCTAAAATCTGAAGCTGCAGGAGTAGATTAGTGGAGTCAGGAGCAGAGTATAAAGTGTTCAGGATAAGGGAAAAGGCAGAACCCTGGGGCATGCTGCATCCTGTTAAGTGGGACTCCGATATCAAATGAGGCCACATAGCTGCTCATGTTCTACTAGCCTGGAGTTATCACAAGAAGGAGTACGCTAAGACCCTGATGCAGGCGTCTCATAGACTAAGTAGGATCTAATGGTCAATGGCTAAAACCATGATGCAGGTGTCTCAAAGACAAAGTAGGATCTAATAGTCAATGGTGTCAAAGGCAATCCAGAGGTCCAAGAGAATACTAAAGGTTGCCCAAATGTACTTCACCAATGCAGGCTCTCATCTGTATGTGTTCTCTGACACCAGCCACACAAATGACTAAGCGGCCTCTGGGCAAATAATTCATAGGACAGTTTCCTCCATGTATCAAATGAGGGTCTGTAGTTTTGATTCAACCGCTTAGTCTTTGGGCTTTCAAAAATGTTGGTGCCCATTAATTTGCCTAAGTGTTCCATGGGATGGCTACCTTAACATGGACGGTACAGTCTCTCTTTAGAATGTGCCAGAAGGGATGCATTTAAAACAGCAGTGATTTAACAATTTGTAATCAGCTTCTATGTGTGTGCCAAAGGAAACTGGGAACAGCTATGTAGATAGGTTCTTCACAGTTTTATTCAATAGTCATACCAAATTTAGTCCCACTGAAGAAGCCCCTCCTCCTCTCTGAAGCTTCAATTGCAGAGGGGATTTCATGACCTACATGTCGCTTTCATGGCAGATAAGAACATCCTGTGCACTGAAGTATTTTCCAGATTCGCTACACTGAAATTGACCCTCGCGGGTATGTTTTGTCATGTGCCTAACAAGGTTACTGTTCTGACTGAAGCTTTTTCCACATTCAGTGCACACATGAGGTTTCTCACCTGTATGTGTTCTCAGGTGGATAGTAAGCTTTCCCTTCTCAACAAACCCTTTCCCACATTCAGTGCACACATGCGGTTTCTCACCTGTATGAGTTCTATGGTGGCAAACAAGATCTCCCTTATGAGCAAACCCTTTACCACATTCAGTGCACACATGAGGTTTCTCACCTGTATGAGTTCTATGGTGGCAAACAAGATCTCCCTTATGAGCAAACCCTTTACCACATTCGGTGCACACATGAGGTTTCTCGCCTGTATGTGTTCTCTGGTGGTTAGCAAGATCCCACTTAAAAGCAAACCCTTTCCCACATTCGGTGCACACATGAGGTTTCTCACCTGTATGCAAGGACTGATGGTAAATAAGACCTCCCTTACGAAGAAACCTTTTCCCACATTCAGTGCACACATGAGATTTCTCACCTGTATGTGTTCTCTGGTGGAGAGTAAGCTGTCCCTTCTGAGCAAACCCTTTCCCACATTCAGTGCACACATGAGATTTCAAACCTGTATGTGTGCTCTGGTGTAGAATAAGCTGTCCCTGCTGAACAAACCTCTTTGCACATTCAGTGCACTGATAAGGTTTCTCACCTGTATGTATTCTCTGGTGGCGAATAAGATCTCTCTTTATGCAGAAGCTTTTCCTACATTCCGTACACTTATGAGGTCTTACACCTGTATGCAAGGACTGATGGTAAATAAGACTTCCCTTACGAATAAACCCTTTCCCACATTCAGTGCACGTGTGTGGTTTCTCACCTGTATGTGCTATCTGGTGATCAATGAGCTGTACCTTCCAAACAAATCCTTGCCCACATTCAATACACTTATGAGGCTTCTCACCGGTATGTGCTCTCTGGTGGAGAATAAGATATCCCTTCTTAGCAAACCCTTTCCCACATTCAGTGCATTCATGGGGTTTCTCGTCTGTATGTCTTCTCAGGTGGTGAATAAGATTGCCCTTCTGAATGAAACCTTTCCCACATACACTGCACTCATGAGGTTTCTCACCTGGATGTGTTCTCTTGTAGCAGATAAGTGTATCAGGCAAATGGACACTATTCTGAAATTCAGTGCACTGATAAGAATGTTCACCTATGCCCTCATGTGTGCAATAAGTATGTTCTTGAGATGGTAACCGTTCCCTCATTGTGTGTATATTTACAATTTCTCGCCAGTTTATTCTGCCAGGTGCTTAATGAGAGGACCCTTAATACTGACCCTTTTCCCAAATTCAGAACAAAGATAGTCGTTCTATCATGTAGGTTATTCCTGGTAACAAACAATATTTTTCCTCTGGCTGAAGCTTTTAAAATATTCAGTGCATGGATTCTGTTTTTCATTCATATTTACAGGAGTTTTTCTTTAAACAAAACTAGCCTTAGATTCAGAATGTATATAAACCAGATCAGGAATAACAGGCAAAACAAAAAGGCTGGTTTTACAGCCCATCAGGCACTGTTGCCATCATCGTCAAGCACTGCTGCTATCATCGTCAAGCACTGCTGCTATCATCGTCAAGCACTGCTGCTATCATCGTCAAGCACTGCTGCTATCATTAGTCTGTAATGCTATATATTTAGGGCAGCTCTTTATAAAGGGATGGCATGCACGGATGCAATAATGTATTCAACCGGATTATCAATCTTAGTTCCATAAGTCCTCTGAAAAGATAACTGGATCCCGGACCTGCATACTTCCAAGATGTTTGGGAATTGCATATTATAAGAATGAAGTGTTGCAGTGCATTAGTCCAGAGAACGTATCAATCGCTGCTGTTGCATTTCTGGGGCATCAATCACCTATTGAAATAAAAGGAGATGCACTTTATTAGTTTCAACACATTCACTATCGCAGGCATCACATGTAAGAGGAAGACTGGTTCTCAGTAGTAGTGATGTGCATTAATTACCAACACAATAACTAAATATATGTGGCATAATCGGGTGCCATCGATTGGGGGCAGGCACCCTGACAGCTGGCAGAGTAGTGGTGCTCGAATGATATAATGGGACGGAGGGGACATGCAGCAGGAACAGAGTGATGCATTTATAGTTACAACATTTTAGCATCCAAGAGCATAAGAAAAAACAACACAGGGTAAGTGAACAAACACAAAGTGGATATTTTAACCATCAGGGCCGTGCATATAGGTGCTGCCATCACTGTTAATAGCCAAGAACTCACCATGTATCCAGTGCATCCACCATCATTCAGAGCATACCTGCATTTACAGTCGGCTAAAACCTCTATAAAGGGTATAGATGACATTGCTATACAAGATGGCCAAACCGGCCCTTTTTTGTCAGCACTGCCATGTTCCGAGTGGGTTATCCCTATAAGACAACCTCCCCCTTTCTGTTCTCAGGTAGGTCGTCTGTACAGCCCCGACCTTATCCAAATTACCCTCCAGAAGCAACACCTCTGTTTCAGGGAGTCAACTCCCACAACATTTTATAATCTGGGTCTATCCTTATGTTTATGTGGTGCATATCTTTCGAGTCTGCTTTGAATGGCCATCTCCACGCTCCCTCAATGGTGATCCATTTATCTGGCCACAATGTACCATAAAAAGAAGAAGAATGCCCTGCTGAACCTCAATGCCCTCCATCCTATTCTCTCCATGCTCGCGGAGTGAAAAACCCTTTAAAAGGCCGTAATTCTGTGAGGCAGCCAGAGCTACACCCCTGCCCTTGACCCAGTACCACTCCCGGCATAGCCAAGTCCATGTATCATTCAGCTCGGGGGGGGGGGGGGTATTCCACGATTAAGGGGGAAGATTTAATGCACATGCTCCTCCGCCAGAGAAGGTTCTCCCGATCTTTGCAGTGTTCCACATGTTGGTGGACTGCTTTCAGCCGGGCTGTCAGGAACCTGCGCTGCGGCTGAATACTCTCCCACAAGTTGCCAATGGAATTCTAGAAAGAGTAAAGTCTTCACATGGCCCAGGCCATTTGCCTGCCAGCACCACTATTATCGTGTCAGTGTGCCATCATACTGTGAATGGCTTTGCCTGCCAGTGCTTTGTCTAGTCAACCACCCCTACCTGCTGCCTTCAGCCATGCCCCTCTCTCTGTACTCTAGAACCTGCCTGTCATGGTCAATGCTTCCCTTTCCCTGGTGGGCTGCCCACCGGACCATCCCGCCATGGTAGCCTGAGCAATTGGTGACTCTTGAACTCTTTGACTCAGACTTTCCTTACTTTCGTTCAGGTTGGGAAATCCCACCTTAGCATAGGGCAGTTGGGCCTTCTACCATCCTGACATTTGATACAATAAACCATTTTCTTTTGAACTTTGAATCTGTTGTCTGTGTCCTTGCTTCATGATGCATTCGCACCTAGCAGCTCAAAAGGAATTAGAGTTCTGATAAAAGAAATAAATCACAATAGCCAGAACCCAGTTTAGGGCTTCAAAAATCCAGAGAAAGAACTAGGATTGGGTGCACCCCTCCCATCTTTCTTTTTCCTTCCAGCCATCCGAGTCTGCCTCAATCTTCTTGTCAGCTCTGTCGCCACGAATAGCAATGTGCAGGGTCTGAGCTCACCCTGTAATATACCCTCTGGACTATTTTATATGTTTTTACATGCCTTTTACGCCTACTATGTCTGGCCTTCAGCGACAACTGGGTATTTTTGACAAGAATAAACGTTCAGCTGATTGCACTGCCCACGTGCGCGACATGGCAGTAAGCATGGCTTCTGTGCTTCAGCAGCATTTAGGGATTTTGCCAATAATAAACTTCTATCTGTCTTCACTGTACTGGTGTACAGACTGGCCAAGGACAATTCTCTGTCCTTCAATGGCATTTAGGGATTTTGCCAGCAATAGTATTTTTAGCTGACTGGACTCTCCACGTGCTCAGCATGGCACAGGATATGGTCCTGTCCTTCAATGACAATTAGGAAATGTTCCAGGAACTTGCCAGCGAACTACAGATTCCAATTTAAATTGACATAATAGAACTACAGAAGGCCTGCCTTTTGCAGTTTGCAGTGTTCGCTGCTATCTATGTTTTGTGAGTATATTGAATTCCTTCCCGGACAGGGCCTACACAGCCTACATAACAGGCATTGTTTACTCAATCAGAGGGTGCTGTACCAGGCGCAAGGTCATTGGCTCGCAGTCCAGACTTTTAGAAAAAACTTGAATGTACTTCACTGCAACTTGGAAAAGCAAATATCGAGACTTGCAATTCACTAAATATAAATGTGTTTATATGGCACTGTGTACTATAACAAGAAGGCCTGCATTACACTAAATATACATGTGTTTACTGATGTGAGAAACCTGAGGATATTCTCACTCCTGCTCCCCTTGGATCCTCTGCGCAGGTGGCCAGGGAAAGGTTGTTGCTCTAGGATCACAACCCTCGGGATGTAGCAGCGAGGGAGGATCACCTGGGTGGAGGATCCTTGGGGATTGGGAGTGGGGTACATACAGACGAGACATGGTATCCCCCTTTTCCTGTTGAGGACCAACCTAACCCTCCCCCGACTGTTATGGGTTACTATAAAACTGTTCTCCTCATTTCCCCACATGTGACACTAAACAGTTCTGGGACCAGGAAGCGGTGACTAAGAGTACAGAACGCTATACAATTTCAACACTCTAGTACTGGGACGAGGCAGAGGCCTGTAGAATGTTGAAAGAGTCAGGCATATATCAAAGTCAGGCAGAACCAACTAAGAAAGCACACCTGCAACCTGTTAATTGGTTGAAGGTGTATACAATGAGACAGAGAACACCAAACGGAGGAACAGGGAGGCCTGTGTGGGTGCGGGGTTGGGGGGGATCATCAGGGGACCCTTGTTAAGAGGAGAAAGCCATAGTGGGGCAGGAGCAGGACGCCGGCATATAACCCGGAGGATTAGCGGGACACAAAGCATGTGGGCCGTGTAATTGTTGCAGGTTGGGGAGACTCCATAATAGAGAGCAGACAGCAGGAGCGGTGAGAAAGTCAGGAGAAGAAAGGGAGTAAGTGTAGAAGCATTCAGGTTACCAGCGTGTTGAGGAGAACACCCACAGGCGAGCTGGGCTCATAGTGGTGGACTTCCCGACTCCAGAAGTGTGGAGGAAGCAGCGGGAGCTACCGAGAGGAGACGCCTGAAGCAGATGAGTGTCGTAGGGGGGGGCACACGAGCACCGGGGCACTCCCATCAGACTGAATTCAAGTAACGGTCTGGGAAACTAATCAAAACAAATACATATTGAACACCGAACTGAATGGAAACTTTACATTGAGCAAAATTAGTATATATTGAATACTGAACATACAGCGAATTGAGTAAAATCCTGAAACTAAACATATCAAACATTAAATGGAATAAACCCTTATGGACACAGAGAGCAAGAGAGAACCACCCAAGTGCCCACATGAAAGCGAATGACAGAAAAGGGTGCAAGTGTGAGTGAGCATCATAACAGTGCTGCAAGGCCGAAGACTGACAAAAGGTGTATGAAACATGATGGCAGAGTCACGAGGCTAACAAAGGGAAAGCCAGAAGAGTGTAAAGCAGCACATAAAGCCAAGAGGCCGAAATAAAAATACCAAGTGAAGGTGATTTGGTGCACAGGAGCCAGTGCCAAAGAACCTCTGTGGGTTGAAGAGCACAGGGATCCTGGTTGGACGACCTGTGATGGGTGGACCGTGTGGTCTATAAACTGTGCTTACCCCAGTGAGCCCTGAACGATGGAAACCATGATGAAACAATCCAATGAGAGCACTGAAAGTGAACGGGCTAAGCAAACCAGTAGGAGGGGCAAGTGGACCCCGAGTTGTGTGAAACCTTTAGAAAAGTCTGAAGCAAGCATCAGTGGGGAAGATAAAGTCTTGGAGCAGGGCACCCTGAGACTCGGGGAAACGCATGTGTTGTCTTGAGAACAGAACCTCGAGATCTTTGGTTTTGAATTGTGTGCTTGGAACTTGGGGAAGGGAACCCAGAGTATTGTTTAGAAAGGTATTGCATTGACCAAGAGAGGTAATCTTGAGACATTTGTGGAACTTTCTTACACTTTGGGACGGGGAGCTGAAAGAGAGCTGGGAGCTGAAAGAGAGCTGGGAGCTGGAAGAAGCTTGGAACTTCAAGTTTAACAGTGCTTCTTTTGTTATTGGCATCCCTACACACGGTTTAGCTTTAGTTGTGAGGGCAAGTATAGATTTTGGACACAGACAGACTTTTAAGTTGAACTCTTTGACTTTCCTTAGTTTCACCGTAGCATAGGGCAAGTTAGGCCTTCTACCATCCTGACATTTAAGTTAATAAATATCTTTTGTTTTGAATCTTGAATCTGCTGTGTGTGTCCTACTTCATGATGCTTTCTCATTTAGCACAAGCAGAAGGTCTGGTCTGCGACTCTGACCACAAGCCCATTGAAGCATGGCGAAAATGGGCAGACATAGAAAATACATGTCAACCTTATCACATTCCCACGTGTCCCAATGAAAACTGTACCTTACATGTGTGCAATGAACTGGGCGCAAAGGGAGAAGGTTATATCACTGTACATCAAACGCCCTGGGAACAACAAACCTTACTATATTTGGCCTTGTGGACAACCCAAAGATTTGGGCCTGGGGTGTCAAAGCCACGCAGTAAAACAGAGAACCCCATGCATTTCTGAAAAGAATACACACGTGTGAATCCAAAGATGCCTCACTTGCATGGGTCAGGGAAGAAGTGCTTACCCAGAATGCCCAGCAAAGTCCAGAATGAAGGGGAAACAACACACTTGAAATATTTGCAACCAAGAAATAAACCAAAACACGTGGGCAAGAACACCAGTCCTACCTTCCCACGTTCTCACAGGTGTTCCAATGAAAACGGTACTTCGCTTGTGTGGGGGTGTGCACTGACCTGGGTGCAAAAGGAAAAGGCTAAACCACTGGTACAACAAATGCCTTGGGAAGACCGGAGGGAAAAGCTTTAATGTGTCCCAGCCACAGCTCCAGGATGGCCGGGGGTGCTGTGCCCCAGCCTTGGGCACCTGTCGCCCATGTGGATTGACCGTGCCTAAGCCCAGCAGCAGACCCGGGGAGCTCTGGCGGGGTCTCTGTCCCTCCTCAGAGGGAAAAGCTCTAACATGGCCCGGCCAGAGCTCTAGGACTGCTGGGGATGCCTTCAGCATCTGCCTCACACCTGGGTCGACTGCCCAGCAGCCCAACAGTGGTCATGGGTAGCCCCGTCAGGGTATCTGCCCTCCACAGAGAGAAAAGTTCTAAGGCGGGCCGTTCAGAGCTCCAGCCTTGGGCACCTGCCTCCATGTGGGTCGACCATCCACAAGCCCAAGATCAAGGGGGTGTGACTATGAAGGATGGGTGGTGATCTATCTGTGACAAAATGGAAACTGCCTGTAGTTTTTTGATAATGTACAGAGATATTTAGTTGGCTGGTGATGACGAGCCAATCACAATATTAGGATGATTATTTTAACACATTTATTAAGATATGCTAATGTCCCGATTATGGCTATACAATGTTGAGCCCACGATGGGAGGGTTGAAGTTGGCTTGTCTTGTCTTCCTGGCGATGATGTACAAATAAATGTGTTTTTCCTGCATGTGGTGCATTCCTTTTTGAGTTTTTGTAGTTTGTTTTTCCCTCACTTTTGGGACCCAAGATGGGAGTTTTGGGACCCAAGTTGGGAGTGCCCTTAGCTCTGCACGTGTAAGTAATGGGCTTGAGTGAAATTAGTTTGTCTGAGAGATCCTTAGGAGAGAGGAGACCGACTGCCTGTCTAGGAGGGGTGAGGGTACGGATAGCAGGGCTCTCTGTCTGGTTTTATCCATTTTGTTAATGAAGAAGGTTTTATTCTGTTGCATTTCTATTGAGAATCTGGCACTGCAAGGCCCGATGTGCACCGCAGGGACACAGCAGGGACCGGTGTGCACCGCAAGAGCCGGTGTGCACTTGGAGCAGTGCTTGGCTTCTTCCTATAAGGCTTTGCTCCTGGTAGAGCTGCCTCAGTCGTGGAGGTGTAGTAATCCGACTTAGCATGGGAGATCATGGGCCTCATTACAAGGTAGGCGGTCTGGTAATAACGATACCGGTAAGTGAATACCGGCATCGTATACCGAACTGACGCATTACGACCTGCGATGCTGGTGCTACCGGCAAGCACAGTGACCCACAGTGACCGGGTAGCGCCTACCCGGTATGGGCGCAGGCACGCAGCAGCCGTGCCAGTAACAGCAGCATGTCGTAAGGAAGTGAACATTACGAGCTGCATGGTCATGCACCTACCGGCATCCAGATGCTGGTAAGAGCGGTCACCATTATGCCGGCAATACAGGCATCGCGGGACAGGCATTAATACCAATCTGCTGTGTTCCAAACTGCCACAGGTGCACACAATCAGCACAGGTGGAGGCAATGGAGTCAGGCACAGCACAAAAGGAGCACACCCACATACCACCCCCCTTCCAAGTCCAAAACAATACCACTAGCAGTTGCCATACAGGGGCTGGAGGACATGCCTGCACCCCTACTACTGCAGCAGGCACTAAACCAGGGAATGCAGAGGAGGAGCAGGGGGAGAAGGAGGGTGAGACTGGGCCAGCACATACCACCAGTGCAGGCAGTGTACCCCGCAGTCAGCCACCAATTCCTCGCATAAGGGCCAGTCCATTTGACTTAACCCCTGCACAGATCCACACCCTGTACCCCCAGGACAGGGACTGTTAGGCAGAATTATATGCAGTACCCTTCGAGAATACGACACACAATTAAGACTACAAGTGACAGTACAAATTCGCCTTTGGTACAAGCCTGTACTACACAGTTAAGGCTTAAAGTTAAAGTGGTAGTGATGGCTGAGCAGCCAGACTTATCTCTAGAGTAAGTGAGCAGTTTCAAATAGTTACACAAAGGACAACAATTACTATGATTCAACAAACACTGATTCAAGGTTTTCAAGTAAAAGAATATATATTTATTTTACTCTTCAGTTATATAACATTTCTCTATTAGCAGTTTAAAAATTGCATTCTTAATACACCACACCACCCCCAACAAGTTCCAGACAAGTTAAGCTCACAAAATGAAGTGGGAGCAAAATGGCACTCCAGCAACTTCAAAAGGGAGGGAAAGACCAAGTTAATTAAAATTGAACCACACCAACAGGTAAGTACTCAGGGCAATTGAGCAAGAGGAACTACAATGACAGAATCAGGTAAAAAAGGCTTAGGGCCAAAGTCACTAGGTCAAAAGTCTTTTGCTGAAGATCACACGGTTCAGGGTAGTTCGCGGTAAAGTTTGTGCCACGGATTCCGGACAAGATTGGTTGGTAGAAAAGTTAGTTCAAAGAGAAGAGAAGGACAAGCCCTCGGATTGGAGAAAGATTTCAAACAATTTCACCACGGTTGAACGGAACCGGATTTGCAAAGTACCTTAAAATGGAGAAGAAGCTGTAGCTGAGACGGACGTTCCTGGTAGTTCCTGCAGGCTGACGGTTCCTGAAGCGACTGTCGGACTGACACGAAGAAGGAAGACTGGAGGGTCCTGCACTACCCAGGGAAGAAACTAGCAGCAGAGCAAAGCAGCGAATAAAAGGTGCGCTCCTTAAAACCCAAGCAGGGTCCGACCTTCCTGGCTATCGGGCACACTATAGCTCTGTACAGCAAATTTGACTAGAGGAGGGGTCCTGGCTTGCAGTTTGGGCGAACTGGTTGGTCCCACTAGCTCAAGGGAAGACATTTCATGGAGGATCTTCTCTGTTGTCGGATTCTGAAGATTCGGACCTGCAGCAGGGCTTCACCGGGCGGTTCAGTCATAGTAGGGGTCCTCTTCCATCAGCTCCTCATTGGTTCTTTCGTTCCAGTGGCGACTCTGCCTTTCCAGTCCCAGAGACCTGCTTTTTATGCAGTTTTTCCCCCAATTCACACAGCCTGGCTGTCAAATACACAGCAGGGTGGCTGTCCTGACAAGGACAGTCACCCAGCCAATCAAACAGGAATGCAACTTGGGTTACCAGGGGAACCCATGGCAGGGGTCCTAAGACCCCTCCCTCACATCCTGCCTACCCAGACTTTCAGGCGCCTTAAGGAGGGCTTCTGTGCAGAAGCCAGCGAAAAGACGGCGAACAAAGGGACCAAACCTGGTTTGGTGCGCAGAGTAAAACACGAGAAAGACTTTTACAAAAAGAAATGGTGAATAAAAGCAGAAATAAAATATATTTGGTCAAGCAGATTTATGTTCGAGGATAATATAATAGCCTAAAACAATATCATGGTTATTTAAGATAACTGCAGTATGAAAAATAGGGTAGTTACCACTGCCACCAGCCAGGTCTTGATGAGCGAAACAGTGCTCCAAGAGAAACAAACAAAAAGGGATACAAATTAACCCTTTCCAAGACTCCATGTAAGATGAGGTGTACTGGGTCTGTGGTTAACAGACTAAATAAAGTTAATGGCAACTGTACATGTTTCTGGGAGACAGTAGTCAGTCCCAGAAAAATGGAGTCAGTGGGAAGTCTAAAAGAAAACCCTGTGTCACTGCACTGAGGGTGCTGTGTAACACACATAAAAACGATGCTCATGGAGTAGGTGAGGCTCCAGAGCCCAAGATCATACAAGTGGTAAAAACACACACAGCAAAACACATGTAAGAGTGGGATAAAGGCTCACACTCTTACCAGTTGAAAAAATAAATCCTAGAAATCCAGCAATGCTGCTGAGGTACTCATTAGGTAAGGGAAATAAGCCATTTATGAGAAGTCTCCCTAACTGGGACACAATACGCACAATTATGGATCTCATTCACGATGACCTGATCAACATCCATACCGCCATCCCCCCTCTGCTCAAGGTAATGTCTGTGCTCTACATCCTTGCCACAGTCACCTACCAGCACACAGTGGGGCAGCTGCATGGCATCTCACAACCATGTTTCTCCCGTGTGTTCAACCAGGTGCTGGATGCACTCCTGAAACACGCAAGGCACCACCTATCGCTAACACGGACTGCGGAGGAGGTGAATGCCACCAAAATTGCATTCTATGGACTGGCAGGCATGCCAAACCTCATTGGTGTTGTCGACTGCACCCATGTGGAGCTGGTAGTCTGGCATGCCGTGGAGGTAGGGTACCGCAACCGGAAACTCTACCACTCCCTGAATGTCCAGATGGTGTGCGATGCAGGCAAGATAATAATGCATTGCAGTGCCAGATTTCCGGGATCCACAATGATACAATGGTGCTGCGCAACTCCACGCTTCCCCGCTACATGGAACGACACGCTGCACAACATGCCTGGCTGCTGGGTAAGTACAACCACAGGGCCATGGGGGTTGTTGTTGGGGGGGGGGCACAAGCATAGGTAACCTGTCTGCTGGCTGGGCCATGGGGGTTGTTGTGGGGGCAACAAGCATATGTAACCTGTCTGCTGGCTGGGTCATGGGGGTGGTTGTTGGGGGGAGTTACCCATGCTCCCCTACCATGGATCAACATCAAGTACACCAACCTGAGTGTTGCTCTAATGAAATGGCAATAGCTGGCAGCAATGATCTCTTACATTTGACCACGAACAATGTACAGCCAGCGCACACAAGGAATGGCAAAAACCCTCACAATGATAATCTCAATTGCTCCCATACAGGAAATGCTGGGTATCCCCGAAGCCGTGGCTCCTCACCCCTGCCAGGCATCCACTCAACAGGCATGAAGAGGACTACAATCGTGCACATGCACGCACTCGTGTGATGATTGAGCAGACTTTTGGGCTGTTGAAGGCACGGTTTCGCTGCCTTGCCTCAGCAGGTCTGGTGGGGCACTCGTATACAGCCCTGAGAAGGTGGGGAAGATTGTTTTGGTATGTGCCATGCTGCACAACATGTGCATCCGGCGCAATGTACCCTGCCACCTGACATGGAACTAAATCCACCGGAAGATGAGGAGGAAGATGCTGCATATCGGCCACAGCAGAATGTGCCCGAAAGACGTGCTGTATGCCAATCTTTGACTGCACATGCACAATATTTCTGATGAACTGGGTTACACAAGGCACTGGGAATGGTGAAGACTGTTTAGAAATAAATGTACGCACACTGAATAATCAATGTCCAGTAGTCTGTTGAGGGGACTTTTCGGACTCGATTAGTGTCTCTGGAGATCCACCAGGATGCCCACAAAGTTTCAGCGAGATTTGGAATTCAGAAAACTGTGCACCGCACAGTGGCTCGAGGTCCCAGGGTATAGGGGTATTGCAGCAACGGAAGGTCGCAGCAACATGTGGGATAGCTCAAAATGCAGGTCTTCTTAAGTCAAGTGGTTGCACCAGTCTCTGGGTCAGGATCGTCATTTCCGGAGTCCCATGGTCGATTGGAAGGAAGGGCTGCAGCAGGATCGGGTTACACAGCAGGCTCTCCGGTCGCTAGAAAATGTTTCTGCCACTTTTACTTCGCTATCCTCTTCGGTTTAAGTTCCAGTGGTCGACTACTCTTCAGCTTCACAGTATTTATCAGGAATTACAACACAACCTCTGCATTCTCTCCCTGCATTTTACTAGAAGGGTCGTCTGGTTGTCCAATCAGGACAGCCAGCACCCCCACTGGGATTTGTCCCCATTCAGGCAAGGCGTAAGACAAAGGGCTGTGGAGTTTTGGACTCCTCCCTCACTTCCTGCCCTCACCGACAGACTAGAGCCTGGGAGGGGAGTCCAGGGGACTCCCGTTAAAGATAAAAATCACACAAAGGAATTTCCCACCCTGGATGTCAGGGGAAGGATCAAGAAACGACAAGAAACACTAAAATGGTGAAAAAAGAAGACAGGAGCCATTTTGGTAAAAATGTACACCCTTAGATCCCTTTACTGCAACCGTGAACACAGCCCGCGGTAAAGGTGCACCAAATTAATACAAGGTATCACTGCCACCAGCCATTGAAGCTGAGATTGTCCCTACAACAGAATTGTTACAGTTTAAATGTGAAAGGGGATACATTGTATCTCCTCAGCAATCCACATAAGGGGGGGTTGCTGGTTTCACTTAACAAAATGTAAAAGGGATCCAAAGATCCTTTCTACCCATGGGAACTGTAGTTCTCTCAAGGTTAGCAAAAGAAAGTTAAAAGAGGAGCCCCTAGGCAACCCAGCAACAATAGTCACTTATTGCCAATAAGTTGTCAAAGAGAATAACTTTAAAAAAGACACTATGGAGAGTAGGAGTTAAAGATTATGTGAGTGTGGAAAAATGTTCCCACTCACTGAGGTATGAAGGAAAAATATCCCACCAGTAAAGCAAAATGTTCTGGGGTTGACCCAGGTCAGGAAGATTTACCAGCTCTGTGGAAATCTTACCCAACACTGGCCAAAGCTATTAGGTGGACTTTTCTGGTTGTTCCACCTGCAGAGCTCGTTAGTCATCTTCTTCGTCACAGTACTTGAGTGGTGTGTGTATGTATGAATGAATGAATGTCTATGGGAAAATAAGGGTCTAACCTACAATACCCTGCAAAGGTCTAGGGGATTGATGGGACATCTTAAAAGGGAAATAGGGGATACCGTGTCTCACCCAAGGGGGCCTCGTCCCCACTCCCCAAGTCTTCTCCAACCAGGTGATCCTCCCTTGCAAATCCACCCCCAGGGTCAGGATCCAAAAGCAAAGGCCTTTCCCTGGCCCCCTGGGAGGAGGATATATAGGAAAAGATGTGAGGCAGACTTCAGATTCCTCACAATGTGCAGTGTTCATGTTTTGCGGCGGATATGGTTTGTTTGACCGAGGTCAATACATTTATGGTGGAATTGACCGTAGTTTATTTCGCTGCTAATCTATTTGACCTCCAGCCAAACAAGCCAAATCCCTTGCCCGCCAGCAGCCCTATATCTATCCCCCCTCCCTTACTTCCCTTATTGCCGTTGATTCCCTTATACCGCTGCGGTGCCAGTTCCGCCGCTGCAACGTGGGTCGGAAGGGACGCCACAGGGCCCCCCTGTACACTTTACCCACATATTTATTTAATTGTATTTATTGTGTTTTAGTTGAAAATTGGACTTTTCACACATGTCAATCTTAGTAAGAATGAATACATTATTAATCAGCCAGACACGTTAATTCTATAGCAATACTACAAATCCAACACGTTTCCCAGAATATCTAAAACTCTTGATTCAAATCATTACTAAAACTCTAGCATATTTCCCAAGAAATCTAAAACTCTAATAAAATCCTAACCCAAAACTCATCACCAGCTAAGGACCAGTCTAACCCAAAGTGTTTCTCTCTCCCTAAGGGGGGGGGGGGGGCGGAATCAGGACAAGGTACGCACAAGGGTTTCAGGGATTGATCCTCCTCAAACAATACCGCCACAGTCGCACACCTCTTGGACCTTTCCCCCTAATCCCCAACACTTCCCTTGTCTGGAGCAGATTTATTTTCAACCTCAGGACTTTAAAATCGAAGTCCCTGGAAGGATGTTTCGTTAAGTATGGCAACAGCACATTAACATTTTAAACTGATCAACTAAAATGGTGTTAAAACAATGATATACCATTAACTCTGCCCTCAACTCAATCCATACATATCTATACAACGTCATTTTTGATTTATTGGGGTCCCCCTGACAACTCCTAGGTTGACATATCTATATTTAGCAACAGTTCTCTACACAATCGCCCCCACTGCTCCAATGCTCTACAGGAACCCTTTCCCAGCATAGAATTATAATGGACAAAAAAAGAAGCAGGCTTGGGCACCAAAGTCTTGGCATAGAATTGTAGACAACCCCGATCTATAAAGGTCTGGATTGGGGGTTGACCCAGTTTGTGAAGCACATCGGCCAATGGTACTGCTTTTGGGATATGGAAAACCTTCTTCCAGAACAATGCTGCCAACTTTTCCTACAAAATTCCCACATAATGGGATTCTACAACCACATAGCCGGTCCCCTCTGGCCATGGCCAGTGGCCAGATGGCCACAGACAACAAAGCTGGACTTCAGCACTCATTCTCCTGCACATTTCCATGCCTGCTGGTAGAACCATTTTCTCAGCATCAGTGGTAGGTTGTTTTATTTTGGCCAAGGAGAAGCTTCCGTATGTGCCATCACTTCCTGGACATTGCAGGTTTCATTCTCTGCCAATGTCTGACTTCTTTTTGACACTATATTTTTTGGACAAAAACCATCTCAAAACGAGTTCCTCACCTAACAAAAAATGTAAACTCCTGTGTTAAAGCCCGTTAGGCAGAAACCTGGCAGTTCCCTCTGGGACCACTGCAAAAGATTTAGGACTACAGGTGTTTGGCAGTAAACCCACTTGGTAGCAGTCTGTACCACACAGATTCACTTGGTAGCTGTGGCTGAGCAGTCAGACTTCCCTCAGAAGAGTTAGGCAGTATACAGAGTATTCACAATAGGTCAAGAGAACACAATAGAACAAGTAAACACTGACCAGGGCTTGGTGTAAAAGAGATATAATTATTTATTTAAAACCACATCTAGAAAAACACACAGGCACTAATAGTAAGCAATTTAAAAACACGGTCACTAAAAGATATACACTCCCTTAAAAGAATATTAGACAAGTCTAAGTAAAGCCCCACTTATTTTCAGACAGCGGTGAGCGCTTAACGTAGATGGCACTCTAATAATTTGTTTTAAAAAGGGAGAGAAAAGCAGAGAATAAATTGAAACAGATCCCAACACTTTTTCACAAACACAACAAGAGAGGAAGGCAAAGTAACACCGTGAATTCAGAGCCAGTAGGCCGCATCCGCTTTAAGAGGATCAAAACGAAACGTGTCCAAGGTCACACGGTTGCAGTGCACAAAAGTCTTGTAACGGTTCAAAAAGGAGTTGGACCAAAGAAAGGGACCAGTTACAGGGTCAAGGCGGCCAGCCCAGTCCAGAAGGTTAAGGGGTTATTATTACCTTGTAGCAATCTTTAGAAAGGGAGGCCTGGCGGACACGGTACCTTAAAGTGGTGAGAATACTCCAGCAGGGACAGTTGTTCCTGGCAGCGGATGCAAGTCGGTGCTTCGTCCGGGGGAAGAGAGGATCTCGTCAGGGAGGAAGACAGGAGTCCGTTGCACTGCCAGGGAAGAAACCAGCCGCGGAGTTTCTCAGGTACAAGGAGCGGTCCGTTCATTCGCGGTCCAGTGGTAAGTGGCTATCCGGCTGCCGGGGTGCTTGGCACGGGCAATTCGACCACAGACCGGTCTGGGGTGCGAAGAGAAGAAGGTAAACTGGTTGTGCCCACCAGTGAGGGGAAGAAGCCTCTCCAGCCGGGAGATCTTCTCTGTCGTCGGGAAGTGGTGAGTCGGTTCCGCAGGGCTCCACCGGTGGGGTTGTCGTGGTAGGTCGGCTCAGCTTCTCCCTCGTCGGATTCTCAGGTCCTGTGGCGACTTCTGAAGTTCCAGTCCCCAAAGCCCTGCTTTTATGCAGCATACCCCCATTCACTCAGCCTAGCTGTCAAACATGCTAAGTGGTGAGCCGGCCAGCTCACTACTTGGGCCAATCACACAAGAGTGCGACTTGAGTTACCAAGGTAACTCAATCCAGGGTGCCTAAACCCCCTCCCACACCCCCTGTGGTACCCAGACAGTGTGGCACCACTTTTGGAGGCTTCTGTGGAGAAGCCAGCCAAAAAGTGGAACAAAGGGCTCAACTTGGGTTGGAGTCACAGAAGAGAACACAAACGCCATTTTATAATCGAGTCCTGGCAAAAAATACCAACCGGCGAATTAATATTAATTAAATAAACCGGCGGTATGTTCGAGGCTATGAGAATTAAATAATTCAAGTTGGTAGCCTCCAACAATGGGAAAATCCCATAGGGAAATATTCGCGGTCGAATATAAAAAGTAGTATCCACTGCCACCAGCCAAAACTCGATCAGGGGGGCGGAGACGTGCCCCCTCGACTAACAGACCCCGGGGCAATCGAATTGCCCCGACCAGTGCGTTCACAATGTGATGGTTTGTATTGGTTTCTGTTAATAATTTGGGACTAGTAAAGCCAATGTGACTTTACATGCCCTGGGAGACAGTAGTCAGTCCCAGGGTATGGAGTCTATGGTGGGGTGTCACTATGACACCCCTGTGTCACTGCACGGAGGGAGCTGTGTAACACACATAGTAAAAACACATGAGACCCTATGGAGTAAAGGACCCCATAGCCCATAAAACACATTAACAGTCAAAGGAACACCATAAATCATGTCCAAGAGTGGGAGAAAAAGAGTCTCACTCTTGGCAGGAGAAAAAAAAAAAAACTCCAGAAATCCAGCAAAGCTGCTGGGGGACTGTTACACTTCAGACTTCCCCGCGGGCATCCTTGCAAAATACAACCTCTTTACAGGCTCCTCTATGGTCCAGGTACAAGCTAACACGGCGTCTGTACAGACGTCGACGCACTCCACGTCACCTGATACGTCTTGTACGTGGAAGACGCACAGCAAGCCACGCCCCACTTACGACTATAAAACCACTGTCTTCCAAGGGGCTCGTTACTGCTAATTAGCGTTACCAGCTACACGCGATCTACGTACTGTTTCCTCTTCGTGTTTCCTTACACGAATCCTTTTGAACTCCTAGTTTTGACCCTTTGCCTGACTTTTGGATTGCTTCGTCTCATCCTTTATTCCTGTCGTGCTCATCTGGTTGTTGGACTCGGAACGCTAATGGATACGTCTCTCTTCTTTGGTGGTTCTTCCCAGCTGCCGCTCTGCTCTTCAATTGCCGTCTCCTATCTGGATCAGCTACTCAGCTATACTCGTGAACTCAGGTGCATACCTATTGCCTTCCATGGATATTGTCTTCTGTTGGATTCTGGGACATTGAGTGACTTTTCTTGTGATTGCTCTTAAGTGCACATGAACGCCCTCCTGAACTGCACCAACCCGGCACTAGTGCGTCCCTAGTGCCGTTTGGGGTTACTTACCAGTACTAACTTCCCTGTTTGTTATTTTCTCCTGTCGTTGTCTTCAGAATCTTGGACTCCTCTTACTCTACTATCTTATTTCAGGTCAGTGAATATCAATCCTATAGCTATAGTGGGAACCGATACTGAATTTAGTTCAATTCCACTCATTTGTGTTATTCTTTATTTAGATCATTCCCGGGGAAATTCAACTCCACTCCAATATCTATATAGGTAGTTGTCCCATCATTTCATCTGTTCTAATTACTTGCATAATATCAACACTTTTTAATATCTTGGTATTCTTTTGCAGCATTGGTATTGGCGGTGTGTGTTCTCCCCGCTCTTTTATTCAATTGACATCTCTGTCTGTTCTAACTAAAACAGCAGAGAGGTACATTGTGGAAAAGAGCCCCTCTTTGAGGAAGCCTGAGTCTTGCACTCAGGGGAGCTGGATGTCTCACCACAGTGAAGTGAGGTAAGTTTGGAATCTTATACCACCATCTCCAAGGTCATTATCTCTGTATCTTCGGCCTACAGGGACTCACTAGGTTAGGAAATTCAGCCTAAAGAGAGAATTCTCCCTAACAAAGCCTATCACGATTACCTGAATTTCATGTACCGAATGAGGTGCACCAAAAGGCTGTTAAGTAAAATCAGGGGCAGGACAATCATGTTCCTCTAAAAGGGCCCCCACAGGTGCTATAGTGTTTTCTACATGTCCTAAGGAGCCCTGTTTAAAGAGCTGGGTGGATTCCAGCATCGAAAGATAGGCAAGGGACATTGCTGACTGACTGTGCTGGCGAAAGGCCATTCTGGAATTCAGTATTGCCTCTCCAAGGGACATTGCTGACTGACTGTGCTGGCCACAGCCCATTCAGGAATTAAGTATTGCCTCTCCAAGGGACATTGCTGACTGTGCTGACCACAGCCCATTCAGGAATTCAGTATTGCCTCTCCAAGTGTGAGGTTCTAGCTTTGCATCCAGTAAGCTCAGCCGCACTCCAAGCCGCTTTGCCCATCACTTCACAAAAACAAGCCCTCTGTACATGGCAACTTTTTTAAAACCTTTCAACTTTCAAATACACAGCCCCTCCATTTTACAGCACTCCAAAATAATTCTGCAACCAGAATTCTGCAGGAATACCCGCTGTAGCAACACATATGAACACATGCTTGCTGGTTGCTTACAAACTTCCCACACAATGCACCAGCTTTGGATCCCTCTCCACCAAACTTCTTACCTCACTTCACTGTGGTGAGACATGCAGAGGATGTCGCGTGCTTCAACCTCAGAAATTGGTAGGCACTGCCTTGTTTTATATTGACCACTGACCCTGGAAAGTAACAACAGTAAGTCAGAATATTAATCTTAGAAAAGAAAACTCTCAACGATGGTTCTTGTGAGCCCTCGGCATTCCCAGTGCCTCTGCTTTGCCAGTCACTGAGAAGAAAATACCCACACGAACAAGCCTTCAGTTGTGAATTCCTGTCAGCAGCACCCACCCCACAGCTGCAGCACCCACCCCACAGCTACCATGCTTGCCCCACACTAAGGATGACCACACAAGTCACTCTGGTGCGCTTACTTGGCAGTGCACTTCCACAAGGTCCAACTTCCGGGGACTGCTCTTCTAGAATTTTGAACCTAAAAGGGAAGAGGACAGCAGGTCAAATATTTGAAAAATTAACTCAGGTGTGGCTTCTACGAGCATTCTGTAACACCGAGCTTCCTCCAGCCCACCACCCAAAAACCAAAGAACAATTCTCACAGTTATAACCATCGGTGGCTACTGCATCACAAGTCGTGCTTTAATCAAGTACTACTATTTGTCTGAGTTCATGCAATTCTTTTTTGACAATGTGTATAACTTCAAAAGAAGAGTACCTATACTCAAGCAAGTTCTAATGATCAAGCTGGCAATATTTCTTCACAGTGTAGAGAGACTAAGGACAAAGCACTCAATTCACACCCCAAAAAGTGGTCATACATACAAACATGCCCCCATACAATTCTGAGGATGCTTTGAATAGAAAAGGGGAGGTCTGGATGAACCCCTAAATAACATGGATGACAATGAACTGTCTGAATCCATGTGCCACTTCCTAGCATTGTCCATAACATGATGACCTTGGCCTGTCTATATCCATGTGCCCCCTCCTAGCATTCTCCATAACACGGATGACCTTGGCCTGTCTGAATCCATGTGCCGCCTCCTAGCGTTCTACATAACATGATGACCTTGGCCTGTCTGAATCCATGTGGCCCCTCCTAGCGTTCTCCATAACACGGATGACCTTGGCCTGTCTGAATCCATGTGCCGCCTCCTAGCGTTCTTAATATGGATGACCTTGGCCTGTCTGAATCCATGTGGCCCCTCCTAGCGTTCTTCTTAATATGGATGACCTTGGCCTGTCTGAATCCATGTTCCTCCTCCTAGCGTTCTACATAACATGATGACCTTGGCCTGTCTGAATCCATGTGGCCCCTCCTAGCGTTCGCCTGCTGCCCCTTTGGTTTCAGGAGTGCTGGAGAACATTAGGGCAGAATCTTCACCAACACTGCCCCCGTGTTGCCAAGCATACCTCTCAGCTGTTTCAGTCCCCCGGCCGGGGGCAATGGAGGATTTCATTTTGGACGGGTGAGAGAGCATTGAAGTGACCCGGCCGGGGGGCAATGGAGGATTTCATATTGGGAGGGTGAGTGCGCATTGAAGTCACCCAGCTGGAGGGAAATGGAGGATTTAATTTTGGACGGGTGAGAGCGCATTGAAGTGACCCGGCCGGGGGCAATGGAGGATTTCATTTTGGACGGGTGAGAGTGCATTGAAGTGACCCGGCCGGGGGGAAATGGAGGATTTCATTTTGGACGGGTCAAAGCGCATTGAAGTGACCCGGCGGGGGGGCAATGGAGGATTTCATATTGGGAGGGTGAGTGCGCATTAAAGTCATCCAGCTGGAGGGAAATGGAGGATTTCATTTTGGGCGGGTGAGAGCGCATTGAAGTGACCCGGCAGGGGGGGGGGGTGGAATGGACGATTTCATATTGGGCAGGTGAGAGCGCATTGAAGTGACCCGGCCGGGGGAAATGGAGGATTTCATTTTGGATGGGTGAGAGCGCATTGAAGTGACCCGGCCGGGGGGAAATGGAGGATTTCATTTTGGACGGGTGAGAGCGCATTGAAGTGACCCGGCCGGGGGGGAAATGGAGGATTTCATTTTGGACCGGTGAGAGCGCATTGAAGTGACCCGGCCGGGGGGAAATGGAGGATTTCATTTTGGACGGGTGAGAGCGCATTGAAGTGACCCGGCCGGGGGCAATGGAGGATTTCATTTTGGGCGGGTGAGAGCGCATTGAAGTGACCCGGCCGGGGGCAATGGAGGATTTCATTTTGGGCGGGTGAGAGCGCATTGAAGTGACCCGGCCGGGGGCAATGGAGGATTTCATTTTAGACGGGTGAGAGCGCATTGAAGTGACCCGGCCGGGGGGCAATGGAGGATTTCATATTGGGAGGGTGAGTGCGCATTGAAGTCACCCAGCTGGAGGGAAATGGAGGATTTCATTTTGGGCGGGTGAAAGCGCATTGAAGTGACCCGGCGGGAGGGGGGGGGGGGGATGGATGATTTCATATTGGGCGGGTGAGAGCGCATTGAAGTCACCCAGCTGGAGGGAAATGGAGGATTTAATTTTGGGCAGGTGAGAGCGCATTGAAGTGACCCGGCCGGGGGCAATAGAGGATTTCATTTTGGACGGGTGAGAGCGCATTGAAGTGACCGGGTCGGGTGAAATTGAGGATTTTGTTTTGGGCGGGTGCAAGTGAGTAGCGTGCAAGGAGCAAGTGCCAGTGCGATTTTGTTTAGATGGCAGAACGTCCATTGCCAGCGCTCGGCAATGATGCGAGTTTGTCCTGTCCAGGCAATGGGAGGGGGGTCTGGCTATAGTCCTGGGCGCGTCCCATAAGAGGTGTGAATGTTAGCTGATTAGAGGGGGGGCTGCATGAAGCTGCATTGCTGTGGGGACAAACTAATGGTGCTCTTTTAAATGCATTTTCTTTACTTGTGTTTTCGCGACAAAATAATGCATCATCCACACCCCTCCCCCCTTCGGACCCCGAATAAGAGTCAAAAACGTAACCAATTTTCCAAAACAACAAATGGAATACAACAGACCCACGACTATCGCTTCCAGCACAGTTCCCCTAATCACAGTCCATAAGCTTGTGTTCCCCCTTCCACAAAAATTAACTATTGCCACCAACTTCATTCCTATTAATCAGATGGTCCCAGAGTTCCCCCCTCAATACATTGCAATTTCCTGCTGAATTCAAAGCACTCGTTCTCATTGTGACCATGGTTTCGCATTCCGTCAATAGATGTTTAACCATTTCCAAAACCTGTTCTCTACACAAGCGACAAGTTCTTTGGCTATGCCGGCTGCTGGTCCATGAGCCAGTAATTTCGAAGGTATTAACTGCATTTTGTTTTTAGCCTTAGAAAGTCCCAGGCTAGTGGATTCTCCAGGAACTCCTGGATATAGCTTGGAACCCGATACTGCTCCTAATATAAGCAGAGAACTCCAGGCAGTTATTCTTAGTTTGGATTTTACTGAAGTACTGCTCCTGGAAGGCTGTTTACAACCTTCGATTTCAGCCCATATTTATAGCGGGGGAAGCTAAAGGTCAAAGGGTCCTCCAGGAACCCAGAGTGCCAGCTAGAAGAATCTGTGATGATCTTAATCAGATTACTGCGTGGAATAAAGACACCTTTAGATGTGCTGCCTCAAAGATGAGATGATGGAGGCTTCCCGTTGGTGCATTAGCCAGTTTCCAGTGAGAGAAAAGTTTAGACAGTTGAACTCCCGCTACTCACGGCACCAATCCCAGCTCGAGATATAACATTTCTGGCTATACACGGCATCAATCCCAGCTCGAGATATAACATTTCTGGCTATACACGGCATCAATCCCAGCTCGAGATATAACATTTCTGGCTATACACGGCATCAATCCCAGCTTGAGATATAACATTTCTGCAGGAGTGTGTGACAGAAGGTGGAACAGCTTTTTTAAGAGAGTCCCCTCAAGGTTGGAGAGAGCATTCGTATTAGCATTAGCCCAGCTGTCCGCTCCATACATTAAAATGGGTAGGAGCGTGGCTGTGTACAATTGCACTAAAATGCCCACTGAGTAATCACCGCCCTTGGAGGCTAGATTTTTCAGTCACCCTGTAATGTGGGCACCCTTAAGTTTCAGAGATTCCATATGGCTAGAGCCAGCAAATGGTGGTCAAAAAGAAGACCGATACATTTGTATTCTTGTACCACATCCAACTCTTTCTGTCAAGATTCCATCTCATCCGCTTTGTTTTATGGCATCGGGCAAAAGACCATGACCTTGGGTTTATTAATGTTGATGACCAAGGAATTTGCATCTGAAAAGGACTTCAGGCGGTCCTAGGATGCCTGAAGGGCTGCCGGAGTGAGGTCCATCAATACAATATCATTGGCGTAGACTAGCCACGGCATTGAGGCAGTGCCCAGTTTCGTTGCGACCGAGGTCTGATTGACCAGTGCAGACCCCATGTCCGCTAAATGTAGGTTAAATGGGAGAGAGGCTAGATTGCATCCTTGCTTTAAACCCTGGTAGGTGGAAATCCAGGTAGACGTCGTCCCTGTTTGGTCTAACCTAACCTTTACCCGAGTGTTCTCGTGTAAAGCGATGATCATAGAGTCCAATTCTGGTGGAATATGCCAGTCCACCAGTTTTGTCCAAAGCTGACCCCTGTTCACAGAATCAAAGGCTGCACTATAATCGATGAAGGCCACGAACACTTGGCTTCCACGGATACCCCATGCCTGCTGTATTACAGATCTTAATGCCAGGCAATGTGTGGTCGTATTTAAACCCAGCTGAAAACCTGTTTTATTTAGAGGAATAAGGTTAGCGTCCACAACCCATTCATGTAGCTCACTCATTAGTAATCGAGAGAAAATCTTAGATGAAGCGTCCAACGTTGCCAGCAACTGGTAGTTGCTTGATTCCTCACGGCTACCCTTCTTCCAAATAGGCACAATGATGCTATCGTGCCCTGAGAGGGGGAGCACCTGGAATTCTGCAATGCATTTGAAGAGCCAACCGAGAGCAACCGCCCAATGAGCAGCATCGTTTTTAATTAAGGAACTGCAAATTCCATCCAGTCCCGGGGCCCTCAATGAGTTGCTACCTGTGATCAACTTCAGCATGTCACAGGGCCCCTTTTGGTATTGCCAGTTTGCTCGTTCAATTAGAGGCAAGAGTAGGGCTTTCCCACTGTTTCCCAAAGAATTGGCAAGGAATTCAGACCAAACTGTTTCGAAGAGGCCAATGATATCACGAGCCGGCACCAGATGGTATCCCTGGACGGCCTTCCAGAATGGACGGCTGTCTTTATTTAGTGCCAGGCCAACTAGAGATCGCTAGTAGCCACAGTCTAGGTGGTATCGTTTTTTCAACGATAATTTGCGATAATCACTCTTTGCTAACTTGATGCGAATAGCAAGAGCTGGTCCATCCAAAAGAGACATAGATAGTGCAGGCAGAGTGGCCCGCAGAATCCTTCCCTTATTAGCATGAGTTGGTCGCACAAATGGCTATGTATGGCCCGTGTTGTTCGACGCGATTTGGAGTTTCTCTTGGAGAACGTGTCTGTGATCACTGATGCTACCCTTTTACCGTAGTTTATCAGTTGTGATAGTAGTGTTGCAAAATACAGTGGGTGGAGGGGAAGAAGGACACAGATATGGGGATTGAATTGATGGGTGCCAGTGGAGCGTGGGGTGTATGGAGTCGGGGTAGAAGGAGGGAGCGAGGCAGGAGGAAAATAGTTCCACTTTATATTGAAGTACACCATTGTCCCTGTCACTTCCAGCCTTCTCCAGACACAGGCAAGGATGTGAGGGTAACTACCAGCAGAAGCAAGGTTACTTCCTGCACATCCTCCACACGCCACGTGCTGCCCTGCATTACCCTCACAGTGCTTAACTGAGGGGAGCATTCTCCAGACACAGGCAATGATGTGAGGGTCATTGCCAGCAGAAGCAAGGACACGTCCTGCACGTCCTCCACACGCTGCCCTGCATTACCCTCACAGTGCTTAACTGAGGGGCACCTTCTCCAGACACAGGCAAGGATGTGAGGGTCACTGCCAGCAGAAGCAAGGGTACTTCCTGCCCATCCTCCACACTCCCCTTGCTGCCCTGCATTACCCTCACAACAGAGGGGACCTTTCTCCAGACACAGGCAAGGATGTGAGGGTAACTACCAGCAGAAGCAAGGTTGCTTCCAGCACGTCCTTCACACTCCACGCGCTCCCTGCATTACCCTCACAGTGCATAACTGAGTGGAGCATTCTCTAGACACAGGCAGGGATGTGAGGGTCACTGCCAGCAGAAGCAAGGTTACTTCCTGCACATCCTCCACACGCCACGTGCTGCCCTGCATTACCCTCACAGTGCTTAACTGAGGGGCGGCTTCTCCAGACAAGAGGCATCTCGAGCCACCATGTCCTAAAATGGTTTAGGGGGGCCGTACATTTGAACGGCCCCCTAGGTTTGGGATATAAAGGGCCCTTTCACAGGCAGACCCACATGTGCATGCTGACCGAGCTTCCTGGGCTTGTGCTGCACCTTTATTAAATGCATCCCTATAGAAATAGATATTGTGCAGTGTCATGGACAGCTTTGCAGTGATTCCTCTGCGCAGGGTAAAATAGAATAAAAAGAACAGGCAGGAGGCTGAGGAGTGTGGCCTCTCCTTCCTCTCGTGACCGAGAGGAAGGAGAGGCCAGAAAAGGAGGGTCCGGGTAGAGCAGGAGTGTGAGCGACCGAGAGGTGGATGAGGCCCAAAGACAGGAAAAGCCAGAAAAGGAGGGCCTGGGGAGAGCAGGAGTGTGAGTGACCGAGAGGAAGATGAGGCCCAGAGATAAGAGAGGCCAGAAAAGGAGGGCCTGGGGAGAGCAGGAGTGTGAGTGACCGAGAGGAAGATGAGGACCAGAGACAGGAGCGGCCAGAAAAGGAGGGTCCGGGGAGAGCAGGAGTGTGAGTGACTGAGAGGAAGATGAGGTCCAGAAACCTGCAGAGTGAAGAGGAGAGGCCAGAAAAGGAGGGCACAGGGGGAGCAGGAGTGTGAGCAACCGAGGGGAAGATGAGGCACAGAGACAGGCGTGGTGAAGAGGAGAGGCCAGAAAAGGAGGGTCCAGGGAGAGCAGGAGTGTGAGCGGCCGAGAGGAAGATGAGGGCCAGAGACAGGCAGAGTGAAAAGGAGGGCCCGGGGAGAGCAGGAGTGTGAGCGACCGAGAGGAAGATGAGGGCCAGAGACAGGCAGAGTGAAAAGGAGGGCCCGGGGAGAGCAGGAGTGTGAGCGACCGAGAGGAAGATGAGGGCCAGAGACAGGCAGAGTGAAAAGGAGGGCCCGGGGAGAGCAGGAGTGTGAGCGACCGAGAGGAAGATGAGGGCCAGAGACAGGCAGAGTGAAAAGGAGGGCCCGGGGAGAGCAGGAGTGTGAGCGACCGAGAGGAAGATGAGGGCCAGAGACAGGCAGAGTGAAAAGGAGGGCCCGGGGAGAGCAGGAGTGTGAGCGACCGAGAGGAAGATGAGGGCCAGAGACAGGCAGAGTGAAGAGGAGAAGCCCTGGGGGAGAGCAGGAGTGTGAGCGACCGAGATGAAGATGAGGCCCAGAGACAGGCAGAGTGAAAAGGAGAAGCCCTGGGGGAGAGCAGGAGTGTGAGCGACCGAGAGGAAGATGAGGGCCAGAGACAGGCAGAGTGAAAAGGAGGGCCCGGGGAGAGCAGGAGTGTGAGCGACCGAGAGGAAGATGAGGGCCAGAGACAGGCAGAGTGAAGAGGAGAAGCCCTGGGGGAGAGCAGGAGTGTGAGCGACCGAGATGAAGATGAGGCCCAGAGACAGGCAGAGTGAAAAGGAGAAGCCCTGGGGGAGAGCAGGAGTGTGAGCGACCGAGAGGAAGATGAGGGCCAGAGACAGGCAGAGTGAAAAGGAGGGCCCGGGGAGAGCAGGAGTGTGAGCGACCGAGAGGAAGATGAGGGCCAGAGACAGGCAGAGTGAAAAGGAGGGCCCGGGGAGAGCAGGAGTGTGAGCGACCGAGAGGAAGATGAGGGCCAGAGACAGGCAGAGTGAAGAGGAGAAGCCCTGGGGGAGAGCAGGAGTGTGAGCGACCGAGAGGAAGTTGAGGGCCAGAGACAGGCAGAGTGAAAAGGAGGGCCCGGGGAGAGCAGGAGTGTGAGCGACCGAGAGGAAGATGAGGGCCAGAGACAGGCAGAGTGAAGAGGAGAAGCCCTGGGGGAGAGCAGGAGTGTGAGCGACCGAGAGGAAGATGAGGGCCAGAGACAGGCAGAGTGAAAAGGAGGGCCCGGGGAGAGCAGGAGTGTGAGCGACCGAGAGGAAGATGAGGGCCAGAGACAGGCAGAGTGAAGAGGAGAGGCCAGAAGAGGAGGGCCCGGGGAGAGCAGGAGTGTGAGCGACCGAGAGGAAGATGAGGGCCAGAGACAGGCAGAGTGAAGAGGAGAGGCCAGAAGAGGAGGGCCCGGGGAGAGCAGGAGTGTGAGCGACCGAGAGGAAGATGAGGGCCAGAGACAGGCAGAGTGAAAAGGAGGGCCCGGGGAGAGCAGGAGTGGAAAAAGACGAGAATGGGGATTATCGGGGGCAGAAACGGTCGGTCCTAGATACTAATGGGGTGACGACGATATTAAGGGGAATATAAACCACTGACCTTCCGACTCTGGAGATAATCCGGCGTCACGTCGGTCTCCCGCAGGCGAAGAGAGACCGGGCATGAGCTGAGCAGTGTCGCCCGATTACGCATGCGCAGCACCTTAACACTGCATATGCGCATGCCCAGTAATCTAACACTGCATATGCGCATGCCCAGTATCTGAATACGAATGTGCGCATGCTCAGTTATAGTTTGTATCTTCTTCTTAATTAACGAACGCGTGGGCGAACCCACGCAGGCGCTTCCCCATCCTAAAGGATGATGTGCACCACCTACACCAATCAACACACAGGCCACACTTCCACACAAACCACCCGCAACCCCACCCCACCAATCCAACACCAGCCACCCGCAATCCCACCGCAAACAACCACACCCCACCAATCCACACCAACAGACACTACACCCCAAACACACCACCCAGGGAGCCCGGAGACCAGCGCGCAGACCCGCGAGACCCCAGCCCGTACGCCTACACATGCGCTTCAGGCGAGGCACCGCGCGCTGCCGCCAACCCACCGCGACTAACCTAAGCGACACCCAGACACGAACCTCCAGCCACAAACAACTACTACCCCAAAACAACACCTGCCACCTGCAACCCTACCGCAAACTACCACACCCCACCAATCCAACACCAGCCACCCGCAATCCCCCCGCCAACTACCACACCCCACCAATCCAACACCAGCCACCCGCAATCCCACCGCAAACAACCACACCCAGCCAATCCACACCAACAGCCACCCCACCACAAACAAACGCCCCCCACCAACTCACTCCCCGACCCCAGCTCCGCTACTCCTGCCACTACTAATCGCAACCGCCACCCGCGCAACACCCCTCAACAGCCCGACCACCGACCCGAAACACGCCGACCGCACTCCAACGTTCAAACCCCCGGGGGCCCGCACTCCGACTGCCGCCTCCGAAACTCAAGGCCTCGAAGCGCCACGAACTGCGTGCGCCCCGCCCATAGTTTGTATCTCGCACATGTTCGGTTGCGGCAGCCTCAACCCTCACAATGGCGCGGCTCTCTCTAGTGCGCATGCTCGGCAACCTTTTAACCATTCTACGCATGCGTCTAAGCGAAATGTCCCTTTTAGACGCGATCCGTAACGGCAGCCTCGAACCCCGACTGGCGAGGCAATCTCCCCACACTGCGCATGCCCGGCACCATTAGCACTGCGCACTGCGCACTGCGCATGCTCCTCATATTTAATGACATCACATTCCATTGGCCCACACAGCATCGCAGTCAGTGGATTTAGGATTCAAATATGTAAAACACGATAAACCAAAATCAGAATCACCAAAAAAGAAAATTTACTGTTGTATAATTATGAAATGATGCACAGGAGGCTGCGTAGCTGCAGATGATGTTTCTTTATTCAAACGTGGAACATCAACTTGAAACCTGCATATGAACTCATGTAACAACAAGAGGGCAACAGGCCCTTAAACTCTGGTGCAGATGGTGTCAGTAGTTAGCCTCTATTAAGGCTCTCAGGCCAGTCCAATGGAGGAGCACACAGGAGCTTATGTTGCGCCATGCCTCCACTCCCAGCGTCTGCGCGCGTGAAGCGCGGGAGCCGCATTTCCCTTTCCTCGCGATATCTCTACACACCTCCCTCTGATAATGCAAAACAGGTTATTGCAGGACATAGTTATTGTGTCTCACCGGTCTTCTGTGTTCCCCTTCTCGGCCTTTCACCTCTCTCGCTATGGGCATCCTGCTTGTGGTAATCTTCTTCCTCTACTGTGGTTGCATCTGCTTCAATTTCATCTACTTCGACTTTTCTTCTCTCTCTCTCTCTCTCTCTCTCTCTCTCTCTCTCTCTCTCTCTCTCTCTCTCTCTCTCTCTCTCTCTCTCTCTCTCTCTCTCTCTCTCTCTCTCTCTCTCTCTCTCTCTCTCTCTCTCTCTCTCTCTCTCTCTCTCTCTCTCTCTCTCCTCGGGTCTTTCATGGGTCTTTTCCCTCGCCTCTTTTCAAACATGGCTACTCTCTCCATGTTCCATGTGTGCCGTCTTTGGTGCGGACGTGATTGGTTCCTCTGTGAACCACTTTTACGGGTCTGCTGAACTTTGAGCCCGTCATTTGATCCTTGGTTGGCAAACGTATTTTGATCCAATCTCCTTCTTTTACGTCTGACCCTTGGTTTTGTCCTTCTTCTGTCACTCCACCTTTTCATGCGTGCTTTGCTGTTCTCTATTCTCCACACCACTTCCGACATGTCTACTTCCTCATCTTCTCTTACTCTGACCAACCATGGTGGCACTAGTGTGGCGGCTGCTGTCCTCCCTCTCAACATGCGAAAAGGGGAGATTTGGGTGATCCTGTTGGGAGTCAGTCTGTGAGCTGCAATGGTTTCTTTGGTTGTTTTGAGGGGATCCATTCCCGAGGCGTTCGCTAATTGGATGGCTCCCTTAATAAACCTGTTGGCCCTCTCCACGAGCCCATTAGCTTGGGGATGATACAGCATGGCTTTCTTGTGTATGTTGTGCTTCTTCAGGAACAGCTCCTTGTCTCTGGATATTAGTTGTACCCCATTGTCTGTCACCAACTCATTTGGCAGCCCTTCCCTCTGGAAGATGGCAGTGACGACTTCTTTTACGGTGGCAGTCGTGATGTTGGGGACAAACTCGGCCTCAACCCACTTTGATAAGTAGTCCACTAGCACTACACCATAGCGAGGTTCGGGCGCCATTGCTTCCAATGAGTCCAGGCCCACTTTTGACCACACTGCTTCAGGGGTTTCCGTGGGAATCATGGGCACTTGTCTTATTTTTAGGCGCTTATCACTGTTGATACACTCATGGCATCTCTCAATCATAGTACGGATCTCCTGATCCATGGACGGCCACCAGTAGGCTTCCCTCACTCTACGACGTGTCATGGTGTTCCCCAAATGGCCTGCATGAGCTCTGCACAGGATGGTTTTCCTCATGCCTGTGGGCGGAATCACCTGGTCAGTCTTCATAATTATGCCGTCAGCCTCCGAGATTTCATCTGCCACTTTCCAATATGGTCTCATTCCTTCTGGCACTGCCCTTTCATCTGGCCATCCGTTCTTGACCCATTCTCTAACTCTCACCATGGTGGGGTCTTTTCCGTCTTCTTCCATCCAATGTCTCTCACTTAGCTCTAGGTAGTCTGGGGCCTTGAGATCTGTGATGGACGATACAATGCATTCTTCTTGCAAGAAGGTAGTGACATTGTCCTTGCCTTCTGGCAATCTTGACATGCAGTCCGCCTGCAAATTCTTCCACCCCGAGATGTGTTGTACCTAGAAGGTGTATTCTTGCAGTTTGGCTGCTATACGTGCTAATCTGGGTGTTGACACTTTGGTGCCACCTGGGCTGAGCATATGGATGAGGGGTTTGTGGTCGGTGACTAACCTGAACTTTGTGCCTCACACATATGTCCTGAAATGTTCCACAGCCCATGAACACACCAGCATCTCCTTCTCGATGGTGGAGTAGTTTTGTTCGGCCGACGATAGGGCTTTAGCGGCAAATGCTACCACATGTTCCGTGTCACCCTTTTTCTGGGTGAGAACAGCTCCTAATCCGTATGCGCTGGTGTTCGTAGTTATGACTGTACTCCAGTCTAGGTTGAACGGTTGCAGGCATGGTGCTTCCACTATGTGTCGTTTGATGCTTTCCACTGCTTTCTTCTGGGCTTCTTGCCATGCACGTGTACTCTGACCCTTTTTTGAGAAGCTCGCAGAGCTGCGCTGAGGATTCAGAGAATAAGGGGAAGAATTTGGCGTAATATTCCGCCAGCCCGAGGAATGACCTCACTTCGTCTTTGTTGGTGGGTTTGGGAGCTTTAATTATAGCCTGTAGTAGGTTTTGCTTGGGACTTATACCTTGCTCTGATATCTTGTACCCCAAATACTCAACTTCTTGCGCCTTGAATAAGCATTTTTCATACCTTAATCTTACTCCTGCTTCTTGAAGCTTGGTGAGGGCTGTTTTCAATGTGGCATCATGTGTCTGCTCATCTGCTGCGTATACCAGGATGTCATCCTGGAAGTAGGACTCGTTCATGACGTTCCGTAGTAGGGAGTCCATCATGCGTTGAAACGCTGAGGCTGCAGATGATAGGCCAAACGGCATCTTTGTTAATTGATAAGTGCCAAACGGAGTGATGAAAGCAGTCAGTGGCTTGGACTCCTTATGTAGTTGTATTTGATGATACACATTCCTCATGTCCAACTTCGAGAACACTCTGCTCTCCTTCATCATGAGGATTAACTCGTTGATGCTCGGCAGGGGGTAGCTGTCCGCAAATTCTTCCAGATTTAGACTGCGGAGATCGATGCATACCCTTAGCTCTTGTGAATTCTGTTTTTTTATGAGTACCACTGGGCTCAGCCACTCTGATGCTTTAATTTCCTCGATGGTTTGTGTGTTTATTTTATTTATATAGCGCTCCAGACACGGAGGTAAAAGGGCGCATCAGGAGATGGTTATAGAATACATGATATACAGTTTACATTTATACATTTGTACATTTATGCAATAATACAGTTTTCAGGTAGGTACAGTTAAGTATAGGCAGTATCGTCAGGCATGGGAGAGATGGAGAATGCTCATTTTTGTCCAGTAGCCAACTAATAACATGTTTCCTGAAAGACTGAAAGGACTCGATAGATTTGATGTTGAGTTGGGAGGCAAGGACTGTGAAGCTGGATCCTCCGGCTCTTTTTAATGTGAATCTAGGTACTGTTAGGCATAAGGTATTGGAGGATCTAGTAATTCTGGTGGTAGATTTCATAGTGAATTTGTTGGTGAGATAGGGTGGGGCTAGATGGTTTGAGGCTTTGTAGGTGAGACAAATGGTTTTAAGGTAAATTTTTTGTTGTATGGGGAGCCATTTGCATGATTTTATTGTGGTGGAAATGTGATCTCGTTTGGGAATGTTTAGGGCTGCTCGTAGTGCGTTGTTTTGGAGTACCTGTAGTTTATTGATTATGGATTGGTTTGCACCAAGGTATACACTGTAACAGTAGTCCAGTTTGGACTGTATGAGAGCCCTGGCCAGCGTAAGGCAGCTGTTAGAGGACAGGAAAGGTCTGCAGGCCATGACCAGCTTGCCAGTGTAGGCAGTGGCTGAGGCAGTCATGTTAATTTGTTTGGACAGGTTAGTGTTGGCATCAAGATAGAAGCCAAGGGTTTTCACACTTTTAACAATAGGAATGATATTACCACCGATGATGAAGCTATTGTAGCTGGGGCTGAGTTTTGCCAGGTTATTTGTTGATCCGACAAAGAGAAGCTCAGTCTTCTCATCATTGAGGCAGAGGCCGTGTAAGGCCATCTTTCTTCATTCTGTCCAATTGGCTTCTGAGTGCGTCTCTTGCGGTTGCCGGTACGGGTCTTACCCTGTGTTTGACCGGGACTGCGTTGGTCTCAAGTAGTATTTCGTGGATGAAGCCCTTGATGTGTCCTGGCTCTTCCAAAAATAGTTTTGGATAATCTCCTTTTGCTACTGGCGCTCCTCTCAAACAGACTGACAGTACCTGGTGCTCTGTGCTGGGGTCCAGCTTAATTTTCAGTTTTGCCTGGTCATACCACCATAGCACTGCTGGGCCTTCTTGACTAAAGTAAACTTTTGTGGTAGTCTCTCTTCCTTTGAACTCCACTTTACCTTTAATGTAACCAAGCAGGTCTACCGACGAGCCACCGAAGACTGTAGGCCTGTGCCGCATGCCACTTGGACTGTCTCTGTTCCCATCATCTCCTTGTACGTGCGCAGCGGTATTATGGTGAGGTCAGAGCCCGAGTCGGCCATGACTCTTGTTTCCAATCCAAGTTTTCTCTTCTGGCCCGTGGGCAGTTCACCATTATGATGGTAGGTCTCCCTTCATCCTCAGAGGACGATTCCCTCTCTGTGTTTCTGTTTCGCCATTGGCATACAATTGAAAAATGTCCAATCTTTTTGCACGCTGAGCATTCCTTGTCCCTTGCCGAACACTCTTTATCAAAAGCTAAGTGTTTCGTGCTGTGCACCTGTGGCATTTTAATGGTTCTTTCCTCACCCATTTCCCTTCTCTCGCGCCGAGGACCGGCCTCTCCTTCTTTGTGCGAAAATCTACTGCTTGCTCTTCGGCTGGGCTGTGCCCACTTGCGTATTTTTTCCTTCTACCTGCCGTTTCTTCCACCGCTCTCGCTATTTCAATTGCTTTTTCCAGCTATAGTTCTTTCTATAGGATGAACCTGTCTTGCACCTTCCTGCTGTTCGTATGAACCACCAGAATGTCACAGATCAGATCTTCCGCGTTGTTTCCAAAGTTGCATAGCGCCGCCAATTTGCGCAGTTTGGTAACATAGTCACCCACTGCTTCTGACGCCTCCTGTTTGCGGCTGTAAAACCGTTTACTGTGTAGGACAGTATTCTCCTTGCTGGCGAACCTTTTGACAATTCTTCTCACGGCTATCTTAAATACGTCATTGTTGTTGCCGGCTACTGGCTCCGGGGTGAGACTTTCGAACACCCTTTGTCCTTCGACGCCCAGGGCATTTAGTAGCATCGCTCTGCGTCTCGCTGCCGAGTAGCCTGCACTGCCCAAGGCCTCCACATACATGGTGAATAAGGGTTGCCACTGTGGCCACGGAATGGCAGGGCTACGTGGAGTCTGCAGGAAAGGCGGTGGTGGCGTTGCTCCTTGCATGGCACCACGAGGGTTTCAGTGGTGATCCTCGTCGCCAATTATGTTGTATAATTATGAAATGATGCAGGAGGCTGCATAGCTGCAGATGATGTTTCTTTATTCAAACGTGGAACATCAACTTGAAACCTGCATATTAACTCATGTAACAACAAGAGGGCTGTCAGTCTAGAAAAATGGATACCGCTACTGTATGACCGCAAACATATTTTGATGGCCGTGGGCCAACCGTCTCATGCACGATATGACAGAATATAGGTTTCCGAGTTTGCCAATGAACAGCTATTTTGATGTGACAAGAATCGCCATTTTGTTTTCTAACCATTGCTCATTGCTTTCTGTTCTTATTGCTTCGCAGTACATTTTCTGCTTACACTGCTCGACTGTAAAACATTGTTGTCTGCACGTAAAAGGACAAGGCCGCAGTGCCGCGAGGATAACAAGACTTCATTGAAACACAACGTAGGCAGCGCCAGGAAGAATGCCCGGCTCCCTCCCGAATGTAGCCTTGAAGCAGGGCTGCAGGGCATTTAATCATTTCGCAGCTGCCAGCCAGTCTTGTTATATGGTAGAATATGTTAGAATAAAGCAGCTAAAGGCTTGAATTATGCTCTTCTTACAGCCCCCCTTTGCTGAGCCCCGTTAGAGCGTGTCGGCTCCCAGGACACGAATAGCACCTCATAGATAGCAAGGTCTGGAATGCAACTCTCCCCCCGGTATGTAGCTAGCTTCCAAGAACAAAAGCGCTGTGTTCTGTTCAACAACTGAAAGATGCCTCCGCACTCACAAATTGCAAATTGTTACTAGAATAGATGTTCGAAGGTGTCATAGTTGTCAAAAATGTCCATCATCACACCAAGTTCAAAGAAACCCAATAAAGGGGGGTGTTAAACATGTCATAGCTGATTGTTTGATAAGCATTTTGTATATATGTAACTGATGTACGTAATTCACTCTCTTGCGTCCTTCGAGGTCTAGAGATACACGTCGCGGGGCGTGAGACCAAGTTGGCCAACTGAGACTTTTCCTTTGCAATAAACCCTAGCTTTGGGACTACAACCTCGTGTCTGGCGTATCTATCGTGTGTGGTGACTCGCCTTGTTTCCATAGACATAAGGGACCCCCAGGGGCCTCTTTCAAGACGGCGCCCAAATAGGGACCCTCCCCCACTTGTTCCATCGCATACGTTGTAATTCAGTAAGTTGCAGAACAGCGAGGATGGGACGATCGAGCCGGGATCAAGAGGTGTTCGGGGCGCCCTGTAGAAGTGATGAGAGACTCCTTTGCAGATCTGCACACATCTGATCCCTGATCGACTTGCCTGGCTAGAGAACAAGGAGGCGAGGGTCCCGAAACGAGGCGGAAGCCAAGAAACGCAGATACAACGTCATTTGGTGCATCAGTATACAGACGTCTTGATTTATGAGGTGAGTCATTCCCCGATTCAAAGTGATCCTGATATTGGTTGAGAGTTGACTTTGCAAAATCAAATGCCCTAGGTAAGGTTGATTAACCAGGGGGATGGTTGAAACATGCCTGAGGTATTGTACACCCTAGCAGGGTTTTTCCGCTGTGGTAGACAATCTTTAGAAGATGGCTAACCACCTGGGGGAACGCCGGCGTATGAGATGTATGTGAAGTATGGAGTGGGTGCGATAATATTCTGTGAGACTTGGCATAGGCAAACCAGAAAGCAACAAGATCATCAGTGGCCGATTAATGGTAGTTTTGAGATAGCGAGAATAGAGAACTTGGAAAGGGTGTTGACAAGAAAGAAAGCGCGTCATGCAGCATTAGAGACTATTAAAGACTGGAGAAGGGAAGCAATGCTCCGAGTTAGAAGAAGAGCAAAGCATACGCGCAGGCATAAATCGAAAGATGAAGTAGCGGAAGAGAAAGAAGAGGAGGAGTGGACTGAGAGTCTAAGAAGGGCAGGTAGGCGTGACCAGTTGAATATAGAAAAAATATACCCACAACGAGAATTACACATAGCAGATGAATTGATAGAAAACATATTGACCCATACAAAACAAGGTCCAAGATCAGAAGTGAGGCCAGACACGTCAGTAACTATTGCCCAAACCCCGCCCGTAGCTCAAGCTCTCCCTCCCGTAGCTCAAGCTCTCCCCCAGCCACCGACCGCGCACATATCACTTCCTATTAGCCAACCAGGCCCACAACAGACTCTCCCTGTTACCATCGTCCCTTCCGCACCTCCCGCCTCAGACACAGACTCGGTACCGTCTGTTCCTCCCAGGGTTGAAGTTGAAACCACGGGGGCAAGAGGCGGGACTGAATTACGGGGATGCACGAGGGTAACTCGCAGCGCGATCAGCAAAGAAAGGAAGGTGGAATTGCAGCAACAGGCAGAGATGTATATAGACGGGAATGATGGGAAAACAACATTGGCTTCGATATATGACTTCCGAAGATTCAAAGAAAGACAGGTAGTGTTGGAATGCATGGATGAATATTTGGTGGAGAAATGGAAACAGTTAATTGGGAAATTACCACCGCAGCGATTGTTAGATTTGAATGCATTGGCACGCTGTAGGGAGAGGGATGAAAAAGTGAGAGAACATGTATATGGACTTTTTGAACTTAAAGATGAATTAGATAATGATTATACCAAAATGTTTACTACAACTGGGTACAGGAGTAGGGATATCGGGAGAAATAGGAAGGAAACTGTAGAGCCGTATATACAACAACGACATTCAATGTCGTCAGTACAGAGGGGCGACCAGTTAAAAGTATGTATACGAGAAGCGTTTAGATGGATGTCGGATCCCAGTATCCCCACAATGGAGATACATGAGATATTTGATGAATATTCCATGCCCATGAAAAGAAAAGCACTGCAGTCGATGGCTGAACATTTATTAGACAAAGATATAAAAACCGACAAGGCCAGCCCACCCGAAATAATGGCAGTATATAGAAGAGCACTAGAGCGAGGGACAGGAGAAACAGCCCTATCACTTGATCTGGGAATATTGTTACACATGAGAGAAGGGGGAGGGACAGTAAGTGGGGCATTTCCTATGAGAGAGGTCCCACCTACCTTTGTACCCAAAGTAGAGGTTCCCGCAGCGGGCAATGTAGCAGTGCAGGTAACACCAGCCCATTATACCGCCCAATATGTGCATGTCCCCTTTTCCAGACAGGGGGCTCATTACATGGATGGCGGTAAGGGTTTACCGGTACTGGTATTTTACCGGTACCGGTAAATCCTTACCGCCTTACTACGAGGTCCCTTTGCGGGTTGGGGAAGCAGGCGTTAAAAATCCAACCCGCAAAGGGACCAGGGAACTAATTACGGTACCGCAATTTGCGGTACCGTAATTAGCGCCTTCCCCATTCCCATAGAGCCCTATGGGGCAAAAATGGGAATGGGGAAAGGCAATGGTGGAAGGGGGAATTACCGCCCCGCCAACCTTGGAATAGGGCGGTAATTCCCCTTTCCACCAAGGCGGTGCCGGTATTTTACCGGCATGAACCATGGCGCTAATAGCGCCATGGTTCACGGCCATCTGTGTAATGAGGCCCAGGAGGTGAACAACATAAAGCAGACGATTCCTGATATAAGAAAGAATCCTGCAGGGTTTTACAAGGAAGTAGAGTCCTGCCTGCAATCATCCGTGCTTACCATGGGTGACATAGACCTAATATTCCCAGTGATCCTGCCAGCAGACATATGGAAACAAATAAGAAAGGTGGATGACCCAACGACCTTTGGCACCACATAGGCAGACTTGATAATAGAAGACAGGAGGAACACCGGGACCGAATCTGGTAGCATTACCAGCACGTATAGTGCAGAAATTAAAAGAAATTGTTCCAGAGAAAAGAATTCAATGGGACAAATTGACTGCATGTGTACAAGGCAAGGATGAGTTAGCTACAGATTATTTTAACAGATTTGAAGAAGCATTCACAGACTTCAGTGGGCAGGATGTGGGCTCGGAAGCGGGAAAGAGGTTATTTGTTGACAAATATGTGAGGGGGTTAAAACATCCAATCCAGGATCTAATAATGACATCAGAGAGTGCATGGCAAGCAAAAACGCTGGGCGAAGTATTACACATGGCACAATATTATGAGCACATAGTGACTGCGGAAAAAGAGAAACAGGAGAAGGATAGGGTAAATCTGAAAACACGGGTACTACTACAGCAAGTAGTAGGACACAATAGAGGGAGTGGGAACGCACAAGGAAGGAGTAATTCGAATATGCATGGGGGAACAGTGGGACCAAATCAGTGTGCCTATTGTTAGGAGGAAGGACACTGGCGAGCGCAATGTCCGCATCAGCAGAATAGAAATGGGTCTGGTCAGAGAAGACAGCATAGAGGACACCAAGGAGCGAATGGACCAAATAGGAATAGTATGCAGCAGCACCACAATAACAGAGGTAATCAAAACCAAGCCCAAAACCAAAATGCCCTTAACCAGAGCCAGAGACAGCAAAACCAACAGTATGGAAACCAGAGTGGGGGAAATAGAGGAAAGAGTGGGAACGTTTTTGATACACAGCCAAACACGTATTACAGTAACAGCAATGATTACATATCGGACGATGTGTTATTTCCCCAATAGGACAGCCCAGGACAGGGGTCGGAACCAGTGTCTATTCCCGTGAATCAGAGAGGACCCTACGTAGAAATGAGAGTCGGGAATGAGGAGCACCGCTTTCTTGTAGACACAGGAGCGCAGAAGTGTTCAATAGACCACCACTTGGTTTCGGATATACCACTGTCAGGGCAATAGAATGTTTCCATAGGGTTCGCAGGTACACCAGTCATAAACCCAGTGTCCCAACCATTCCCAATTACTATAGGACCATTCACTGAACATTGTCCCTTCATTTTAACAGAAAATTGTGGGGAGAACCTGTTGGGATTAAATTTGTTGAAAAAATTAGGTTCCGTTATACATTGCACGGCAGACGGGGTGTTCCTAACGATTTGGCCACACAATGCCCCTGTGTCAGAATTCATGTCTGAAACTTTACCAGGAGAACTAAGTAAAGTGCCAACCTGTATATGGGCAATGCATGACAACGATGTAGGATGCTTGAAGATAGAGCCAGTAAAGATCATTTTGAAAGAAGGTGTTACCCTACCGCGAATTCCCCAATACAGAATTTCGGTTGAAGGTGAGAAAGGATTGAAGAGTATTGTTACAGATTTGGTGAAATTAGGGGTAATTGAAGAAATTACAGGCAGTACATGCAACAGCCCGATTCTTCCAGTTTATAAAAAAGGAGGCAATGAAGTACCATACCGTTTGATAATTGATTTGCGCGCATTAAACAAGGTAGTAGATCCACAATTTCCTTTAGTGCCAGATGTCACTACAATATTGACAATGATACCTGTTTCAGCAGAATATTTTAGTGTAGTTGATCTGAAAAACGCGTTCTTCAGCATTCCAGTGGACAAGGACAGCAGATATTTGTTCGGGTTCACATTAGGAGGACGTTCATTTACATTCACGCGGATTCCGCAAGGTTACACGGAAAGGCTGAGTATTTACAGTAGAGCATTAAAGGAGCAGCTAGACATGCTAGAATTACCAGTGGGTTGTGTACTCTTGCAATACATAGACAATCTATTGTTAGCTGCTGACACAGATGAGATTTGTAAAGAAAGCACTGTATTACTACTGTCACACCTAGCGGCACATGGCAATAAAGCTAGTTTGAAGAAATTTCAATATAATCGAAAGGAGGTGGCCTATTTGGGCTACCTACTTTCGAAAGAAGGGAGAAGGCTAACGCCAGAACGCATAGAAAGTATTTCTTGTATGCCTATTCCAAAGACAAAAAAAGGAGTCAGAGCCCTAATAGTCATGGCTTCATATTGCTGACAATGGATTGGTAATTTTGCGTTAATTGTGAAACCGATGGTGAATTTGACTAAAAAAGATGCGGTTATGCCGTTACAGTGGGATGAGGAATGTCAGAAAGCATTTGATCAATTGAAAACTGCATTATGCTCGGCTCCATAGGCCATGCGGCTATTTTTCTTCTGCGCTGGACCCTGTAGCGTGCGCACTACCACGATGTTTGCGATCTGTCGCGGCGGCTGCTGCGTCAGTGAAACAAACGGAAGGGATGGTATTGGGGCACACTTTCATTCTGATGGTGCCACATGCTATAGACGTTCTATTAAATAGGACACAGACGCAACACCTCACCTCTGCTAGACTGACAAGATATGAGATTATCTTGTTCACGCCCCATATCCAAATTATGAGGTGTAGCGCTTTGAATCCTGCAGAATTAATGCCACTACCCATAAAAGAAATTCGGGAGAATGAATTACCCCCCCACGATTGCTTAATGGTCACTGAGGAAGAAACTAAGGGGAGAGTTGATTTAAGTGATACCCCACAGAAAGAGCCAGATGGAGAGTTATTTTGTGACGGCTCATTTTTTAAATTACCAGATGGTACGATAACTGCCGCATACGCTATCACTACCCTAGAGAGCGTTGTAGAAACCAAAAGAATCCCCTACAATTCGGCACAAGCCACAGAGATGATAGGATTAATCAGAGCCTGCAAGATTTCTGAAAATTTGAATATAAATATATATACTGATAGTCAGTATGCTTTTGGGGTGGTTCATAACTTTGGTCGATTCTGGGCTGAGAGGGGGTTTTTGACATCACATGGTTCCAGAATTCAGCATGTCCCTTTGATTGTACGTTTGCTGTCTGCACTCACTCTTCCAAAACGCCTGGCAATAGTGAAATGCGAGGCACACAAAAAGGTAACATGCAAAGTAGGAGAGGGAAACGCGTTTGCAGAGTGTTAGGGAGAATTCTCTGTTTAGGCTGAATTTCCTAACCTAGTGAGTCCCCCAGCAGCTTTGCTGGATTTCTGGAGTTTGTTTTTTTTCCATCCTGCCAAGAGTGAGACTCTTTTCTCCCACTCTTGGACATGAATGTGGTTAATTCTTTTGAATGTCAATGTGTTCTATGGGCTATGGGGTCTTATACTCCATAGGGTCTGATGTGTTTTGCGATGTGTGTTACACAGCACCCTCCGTGCCGTAACACTGGGGTGTCCTAGAGGATCCCCACCATAGACTCCATACCCTGGGACTGACTACTGTCTCCCAGGGCATGTAAAGTCACCATTGGCTTTACTAGACCTAAATTTACTAACAGAACCAGTACAAACCATCCTATTGTGGACGTACTGGTAGGGGTAATTCGATTACCCCTGGGTCTGTTGTTCGAGGGGGCACTGTCCCGTCCCCCCTCGTCGAGTTTTGGCTGGTGGCAGTAGAAACTACTTGTTATATTCGACCCCGAATATAGTTCTATGGGATTCTTCCCATTGTTGGAGGCTAATACTTTTTCACATTAGTCTCTAACATACTGCTGGTTGATTTGTCTTAAATCTACCGGATGGTATTTTCTGCCAGAACTCGGTTTTTTAAAATGGCGTATGTGTTCGCCTCTGAAACTCCGAACCAAAGGTTGAGCCCTTTGTTCCACTTTTGGCGGGCTTCTGCACAGAGGCCCTCCAAAGTGGTGCCATTCTGTCTGGGTACCACGGGGGGTGTGGGAGGGGGTTTAGGCACCCTGGACTGAGTTGCCTTGCCAATTCCAGTCGCACTCTGGTGTGATTGGCCCAAGTGGTGAGCCACCCCGCGCACCACTTAGCGTGTTTTGATTGACAGCTAGGCTGAATGAAAGGGGGTTTTCTGCATAAAAGCAGGGCTTTGGGACTGGATCTTCAGAAGTCGCCACAGGACCTAAGAATCCGACAAGGGTAAAGCTGAGCCGAACTGCAACGACGACACCTCTGGTGGAGCCCTGCTGAACCGACTCACCACTTCCCAACGACGGAGGAGTTCTCCCGGCCAGAGAGTCTTCTTCCCCTGACTGGTTGGAACAACCAGTCCCCTTTGCTTTTTCTTCGGTTCCAGGGCGTAGTGGTCGAATTGCCCGTGCTGAGCACCCCGGCAACCGGATAGCCAAAAACCCGTACTGCGACCAAAAGGTGGTGCCTTGTGACGGAGCACTCCGTGGCTGGTCTCTTCCCTGGTGGTGCAGCGATCTTCAACTTTCCTTCGACGACGAGATCATCTCATCTCTTGGCAAAGCCCCGACTTGCATCCACCACTAGGAACAACTGCCCCTGCCAGAGCTGTCTCTTCACTTACAAGGTACTGTGTCCGCCTGGCTTCCCTTGTGATGGGTAGCGTGGGGTGTCTTAAATCCCTACCTTCCCCTTGGGTCGCCTCCAGACCATCGTAACTTTCTGTTCTAAACTGGTCCCACCTTTCTGTGACAATTTTGCTACAAAGACTCGAAATGCATTTCTACTGTGATACGTTTTGGGACATATCGCCTTGCCTCTCTCCGAGTGGGCCTGGCCTCTGAACTTTGTGATTTACAGTAGACCCTGCCTTACATGCCTTGCATTTGCTTCGTAAAAGTGTTGGTACTGAGTTGGTTTCATACCCTGCCTTTTCTCTCCCGTTCTAACGAATATTAGAGTGCCATCTAGGTTAAAGCATTCACCTCTGTCTGCAAATAAGTGGTGCCGTTGAACCTAGACTTGTCAAAATATTGTTAGGGGATTGATATACTTATAGTAATTGTAATTGGAGTTGTTTGCCGTATTAGTGCCAGTGTGTTCTTCATAGATGTGTTTTTAAAATAAATAACTATATATCTTTACACCAAAGCTCTGCTCCGTTCTGTTCCGTGTCTGCTTGTTCTACTGTGTAAATTGCCCTATCTTGTATACTCCACATACTGCCTAACTCTTCTTGAGGGAAGTCTGACTGCTCAGCCACAGCTACCAAGTGAATCTGTGTGGTACAGACTGCTACCAAGTGGGTTTACTGCCAAACACCTGTAAGCCTAAGGTGTCTATTCATGGAATTAATGTGCGCTGAAAATTCCCGCGCAGAGGTGCCAAAACGTGCGAATCGCAGTAAAGGTGCGAAAATCGCAGTGCAAGTGCGAAAATCGCAGGGAAACCAGCGCACAGCATTCATGGAAGTCCGTGCGCGAGAAAAACATTGGATGTGCGCTAAAAATGTGCGCCGCGCACGCCGGCGCACAGGTCATCCAACAACGTGCGCCACGGCCACTGCGACATCGCACACAGCGCGGCGCACATCACAAAAGTAGGCGGAAGAAGGGGCTTAACACTCGGAATGGGGAACAACGCGTAACAATATGGGCGTCACGGGGGAAGTACAGGAGGCAAGTGCGTGGAACGCCCACACGCTCGCCTACAACCCGTATTCATGGAATCGAATAGGGCAAACCAGCGCACGGTCAAACACGCGCACAGGGCCAAACAAGTACGCCACAAGAAAGCAGGCGGTAGTGCCCCTGCGACTGAAAAAAATGTGCGCCAAAATGTGTGCTAACAAAAAGCACCCATATACAGCCATGATGAATGGGCCATACAGTGGCCCTCTAGGACAAATGAGGTGCAAAGGGGTACCGACAAACATGGACACCCGCTGTGTGAAAAATAGTGTGTGCGTGTGTTCCTGGGTGCGCGGGAAGTTCCACACGCGATTGTCCTGGGTACGTGTACTTCGGGGTGCGCGGGAAGTTCCACACGCGATTAGCCTGGGTACGTGTACTACGGGGTGCGCGGGAAGTTCCACACGCGATTGTCCTGGGTACGTGTACTTCGGGGTGCGTGGGAAGTTCCACACGCGATTAGCCTGGGTACGTGTACTTCAGGGTGCGCGGGAAGTTCCACACGCAATTGGCCTGGGTACGTGTACTTCGGGGTGCGCAGGAAGTTCCACACGCGATTGGCCTGGGTACGTGTATTCCGAGGTGCGCGGGAAGATTCACACGCGATTTCAGCAGGGTACGTGTATTTCGGTGGTGCCGGGGAATGCTACACGTGATTTGGCCATGTGGGTCCTCCCAGGTTTTCCCTCTACACCCTCCACGGCCCCTGCAGGCAGCCCACACCGCAGGGGACTACCCTGCACCCCTGCTCATGTCCCATAGGCAACTCATCCACCATGGCCATGCCCACCAGCGAACCCACATGTCACCTTGCACTACTGATCACCAACACATGTCTCCCATCAGCCCCACCCCCCAGCAGTGCAGGGGCAGCCTCCACAAGGCCCCCACTCATGTCCCCTATCACCCCCACCTCCCAGCCACCAGGGGCAGCCTCCACCAGGCCCCCTCCCATGTCTCCCACCACCCGCACCCACCAGGGGAAGCCTCCACCAGGCCCCCACCCATGTCTCCCATAACCCCCACCCCCCAGCAGTGCAGGGGCAGCCTCCACCAGGCCCCCACCCATGTCTCCCACCACCCCCACCCCCACCCCGCAGCCACCGGGGGGCAGCCTCCACCAGGCCCCCACTCATGTCCCCTATCACCCCCACCCCCCAGCAGTGCAGGGGCAGCCTCCACCAGGCCCCCACTCATGTCTCCCACCACCCCCACCCCCCAGCAGTGCAGGGGCAGCCTCCACCAGGCCCCCACTCATGTGTCCCTGCACCACCACCCCCCAGCCACCAGGGGCAGCCTCCACCAGGCCCCCACCCATGTCTACCACCACCCCCACCCCCCAGCAGTGCAGGGGCAGCCCCCATCAGGGCCCCACTCATGTCCCCTATCACCCCCACCCCCCAGCAGTGCAGAAGCAGCCTCCACCAGGCCCCCACTCATGTCTCCCACCACCCCCAGCCACCAGGGGCAGCCTCCACCAGGCCCCCACTCATGTCCCCTATCACCCCCAGCCACCAGGGGCAGCCTCCACCAGGCCCCCACTCATGTCCCCTATCACCCCCAGCCACCAGGGGCAGCCTCCACCAGGTCCCCACCCATGTCTACCACCACCACCACCCCCACCCCCAGCAGTGCAGGGGCAGCCTCCACTAGGCCCCCACTCATGTCTCCCTGCACCCCCACCCCCCAGCCACCAGGGGCAGCCTCCACCAGGCCCCCACCCATGTCTACCACCACCCCCACCCCCCAGCAGTGCAGGGGTAGCCCCCACCAGGCCCCCACTCATGTCCTCTATCACCCCCACCACCCAGCAGTGCAGGGGCAGCCTCCACCAGGCCCCCACCCATGTCTACCACCACCCCCACCCCCCAGCAGTGCAGGGGCAGCCTCCACCAGGCCCCCACCCATGTCTCCCATCACCCCCACCCCCCAGCAGTGCAGGGGCAGCCTCCACAAGGCCCCCACTCATGTCTCCCAACACCCCCACCCCCCCAGTGCAGGGGCAGCCTCCACCAGGCCCCCACTCATGTCTCCCTATCACCCCCACCCCCCAGCCGTGCGATTGGCCTGGGTACGTGTACTACAGGGTGTGCGGGAAGTTCCACACGCGATTTGCCTGGGTACGTGTACTTTGGGGTGCGCGGGAAGTTCCACACGCCATTGGCCTGGGTACGTGTACTTCGGGGTGCGCGGGAAGTTCCACACGCGATTGGCCTCGGTACGTGTACTACGGGGTGCGCGGGAAGTTCCACACGCGATTGGCCTGGGTGCGTGTATTTCTGGGGTGCGCAGGAGTTTTAACACGCGATTGGTGGAAATCCATGTGTGCTCTGTCATCACGTGTAATGAGGGAAACACCCGCGCGCGTCACGTCACGTCACAGACGCGCTAAGGGCCTTTGGTCCAATGAAATTGCATATGCGTGCTGACGTGCATACGCGCTAAGGGCCTTTCCTCGATTTACACGCAGACATGCAGGATTTTCACGTGCAAAATCACTCCGTATCAAGCTGGCCACGCATAAGCACACGGAAGACCACGCTCCTGCCCACAAGGCCGAATTACTGCCCCCCAGAGCCCCGAGCACGCTCCCACCTGCCATCTGCTGCTGCCTGACTGCCTGCTGCCCACGTGCTCTGCCATTTGCTGCCTGCACATCAGCCAGGGGTGCTGTTGCTGTGACCACCCCTGCTGGAACCGAAGACTCCCGACTGGGATTCCATCGCTCCACAGCCCAGCCCCAGGACCCAGTTGCCCACCCACTCCTGCCTCTGGGGTTGTCATGTCGGGCACTGCAACATCTGGCACCACTGACAACCCCCCGGCCAGAGAGGCAGAGGGGCACCAGCTTCAGTGCCAGGGAAGTTGGTGTCCTGGTGGAGCAAGTCCTGGGGCAGTATGATGCCCTCTACGGAAGTGTGCGCGCCGACAAGGAAGGACGGACTCGGATCTGGACGGACATCGTGACTGCCATCAACGCGGAGGGGTTGGCAGTCTGCGACTTCCAACATGTCAAGAAGCGCTTGGAGGACTTCAGGTCCAGGACCCTGAACAAGGCTCGGCGCCTCTTGAAGGCAGCGGATGCTAAGGGGCGCCGGGGCCACTTGTCGGAACATCAGATGAGGGTCCTGGAACGCATATCCCCAGCGCTCCACGTCCAGGTCCTTGAGAGGCAGACCCGTCTGGAGTCGAGCGGTAAGTGTACATGCATCATGATTGTAAGCTGTGGGTGTGGTGATGTGCCAGTAGTGTGCCGGTTGCACATATGTTTGTATGGGGCCGAGTATGGGTGGGGGTGTACAGGGCCGTGCGGCTAACACATGCGAGGGCTGTCATGTGTGAGACATGGATGGTGCTTGTGTGTGTAGGCTTGCATGCCAAATGCAGTTGCGTGGGCACACATGTTTGGATGAATGTGTATGTAAGTGGGCATGGTCGTGATGTCACGCATGTATGTTGTTTTCAGCAGCATGTATCAGCACTGTGTACATGTGCATGTGTGTGTATTTGACATGGATGCATGTGACAGCGGGATGTGGAAGCCAGATTGGCAGATGTGACATGGATGCCCATCGGAACACTGCGACAGTTGGTTGAGGTGTACACATGCATGCAAGTGGGGTGGTGTGCGTGCATGTGTAGTGCACTACCTGTGTTGCATGTGATGTCTGGCTCACCTTTGCCTGCTCATGCTGTTGTATGTGTATGGATGGTGCTGGCAGTTGCGATGTGGCTGTGGTATGGCTCATGTGTGCAAGTTGAAATGACATGTGTGTTGCCGATTGTGATGCCATGTCTGAGGTTTGCCAATGCCGTTCATGTGCAACTGTCATGTGTGTATGTGTCCATTGTACAGTGCCCTGATGCCTGTGTTTCATTTCTCCCTGTCTGCAGCGTCAACTGATGAAGAGGGCGGACAAGGTGCTGTGGAGCACAGCGGCGGGGATCGCATCGCCGGCCGGAGACGCAAGGCCCGGCTCCCCTCCCAGGTTGTGATCTCGTCGGGGAGTGAGGAGTCCGGTGCCGCGTCCCAGGCCGCAGCTGCCGGGGGGAGGTCCAAGAGGCAGAGGTCGGAGTTGGACTCCTCGGCAGCAGAAGGGGCAGCTGGGACCCCACAGGGCCCAACGGGGGAAGATGGCACGGAGTCATCCAGGTTGGTGGGGGGTTTGGTTGAGGAGGAGGCCATGCAATCAACAGAGACGGGGTCTGGAGGTGGGGATTCCACTGGTGCTAGTGGTGCAGTACAGAACCAGGGACAGGAGGCAGCACAGGTCGCCGCGGAGGTGCCTGTGTGCAATCCTGTCCCTGATCCTGTCACTGCATCATCTTGCACCAGCAGGGATGCCTACGTCCAGACCCGTTTTCAGGCAGGGGATGAGCTCACGACAACTGGCCTTCCTCTGCCTGCGGACGTGGCTATCCGGGTCCGGGTTGAGCCTGTCCTGACTGGTGTGGCGTTGCGTCAACGGGCCATGCGAGGAGCTGCCTCAGACGGTGCGGCCAGGCTGGTGGAGGAGGCATACCTGCCACAGTCGGGAGTCGGACGTCCAGCAGGGGTGGACACATCAATGACTGCACCCCAGCCAGCGGAGGATGTGCAGGCAGCAGGAGGCAGTGCACAGGCAGAGGCGCAGCAGCAGCAGCAACGTGGTGGGAGCCATGATGGCTCGGGGCCTTCGACATCGGAGGGGCAAGCATCGGCCGGAGGGCAGGAGGACCCAGGACGGGAAGTGTCTTCCGTGTGGCAGCGGTTGGGCCACGCCATAGATGCGGAGCGGCAGCGGGCGGAAGAGGCACGGCTCACGATGGTCAGGGCGGAGAACTCCATGCGGAGGGCCCTGAGGCGTGCCGAGTGCCTCGAGGCAATCCGCAGGGAGTTTGGGGGGAACATGTGGACGGCCCTGCGGACCCTCGGGGCCATGGAGGAGGAGCGCCTCCGGGACATTGAGCAGGAGTTCGATGATGCCCTGGCCCAGAACATCCCGAAGTGAGCCGTCGGACTAGCCCGCTGCCCTTGTAAATAGTTCTGTAGTTAGTCTTAGGTTTCCTAAGGTTTAGCATTTCTTTTGGACCTTTTGGACAATGGGCCACATTTTTGTATATAGTTTATTTTTTAGGTAGTGTTATTAGATAGGTTTCATTTCTTCGTTTGGGATAATGTCCCTGGATTGTTTATCTGTATATAGTTGACTTTTGGATTTTCATTTTTTTATGATTTCCCCATGGAGCAATGGTTTTCGATTTTAATTTTCCATTGGATTAACTTTTGTGGACTGTGACTTTGGACACCTTTCGTTTGCATTATGATTTGTGGTTTTGCATTATTTCACGTACCTGCTGGTTTATTTTTAAAAAATTCAATTATTGTTTCTTTATTTTTGATTCAATTTATGTTGCGTTTAATACATATTTTTTCTTCAAACTTCAATGTGTAGTATCATCTCATTGGTTTCATGCATATCATGATATGGGTTTTGAGATTCACTGACACCCATTGGGTGTATGTGAGGGACATGTGTTCATTTGCAAACTTGCAATTGTGGTTCTATCATGTTTTTGCCATTTTTAAGTGGGTGGATGCAATACTCGGGTGGGTGTTTGGCATTTGGAGGCTGACCATAAGGGCCAGGGATCTAGATTGTTGTGGCCTGGTGGAGGCTGCCCCTGCACTGCTGGGGGGTGGGGGTGATAGGGGACATGAGTGGGGGCCTGGTGGAGGCTGCCCCTGGTGGCTGGGGGGTGGGGTGGAGGCTGCCCCTGCACTGCTGGGGGGTGGGGGTGATAGAGGACATGAGTGGGGGCCTGGGGGAGGCTGCCCCTGGTGGGAGGGGGTGATAGGGGACATGAGTGGGGGCCTGGGGGAGGCTGCCCCTGCACTGCTGGGGGGTGGGGGTGGTGGTACACATGGGTGGGGGCCTGGTGGAGGCTGCCCCTGCACTGCTGGGTGGTGGGGGTGATAGGGGACATGAGTGGGGGCCTGGTGGAGGCTGCCCCTGCACTGCTGGGGGGTGGGGGTGGTGGGAGACATGAGTGGGGGCCTGGTGGAGGCTGGCCCTGGTGGCTGGGGGTGATGGTAGACATGAGTGGGGGCCTGGTGGAGGCTGCCCCTGCACTGCTGGGGGGTGGGGGTGATAGGGGACATGAGTGGGGGCCTGGTGGAGGCTGCCCCTGATGGCTGGGGGGTGGGGTGGTGGGAGACATGAGTGGGGGCCTGGTGGAGGCTGCCCCTGCACTGCTGGGGGGTGGGGGTGATAGGGGACATGAGTGGGGGCCTGGTGGAGGCTGCACCTGGTGGCTGGGGGTGATGGGAGACATGGGTGTGGGCCTGGTGGAGGCTGCCCCTGCACTGCTGGGGGGTGGGGGTGATAGGGGACATGAGTGGGGGCCTGGTGGAGGCTGCACCTGGTGGCTGGGGGGTGATGGGAGACATGGGTGGGGGCCTGGTGGAGGCTGCCCCTGCACTGCTGGGGGGTGGGGGTGATAGGGGACATGAGTGGGGGCCTGGTGGAGGCTGCCCTGGTGGCTGGGGAGTGGGGGTGGTGGGAGACATGAGTGGGGGCCTGGTGGAGGCTGCCCCTGCACTGCTGGGGGGTGGGGGTGATAGGGGACATGAGTGGGGGCCTGGTGGAGGCTGCCCCTACACTGCTGGGGGGTGGGGGTGGTGGGAGACATGAGTGGGGGCCTGGTGGAGGCTGCCCCTGCACTGCTGGGGGGTGGGGGTGGTGGGAGACATGAGTGGGGGCCTGGTGGAGGCTGCCCCTGGTGGCTGGGGGATGGGGTGGTGGGAGACATGAGTGGGGGCCTGGTGGAGGCTGCCCCTGCACTGCTGGGGGGTGGGGGTGATGGGAGACATGCGTGGGGGCCTGGTGGAGGCTGCCCCTGGTGGCTGGGGGTGGTGGGAGACATGAGTGGGGGCCTGGTGGAGGCTGTCCCTGCACTGGTGGGGGAGATGGGAGACATGAGTGATGGCCTGGTGGAGGCTGCCCCTGGTGGCTGGGGGTGGTGGGAGACATGAGTGGGGGCCTGATGGAGGCTGCCCCTGCACTGCTGGGGGGTTGGGGTGATAGGGAACATGAGCGGGGGCCTGGTGGAGGCTGCCCCTGCACTGCTGGGGGGTGGGGGTGATAGGGGACATGAGTGGGGGCCTGGTGGAGGCTGCCCTTGGTGGCTGGGGAGTGGGGGTGTGGGAGACATGAGTGGGGGCCTGGTGGAGGCTGCCCCTGCACTGCTGGGGGGTGGGGGGATAGGGGGACATGAGTGGGGGCCTGGTGGAGGCTGCCCCTACACTGCTGGGGGTGGTGGGAGACATGAGTGGGGGCCTGGTGGAGGCTGCCCCTGCACTGCTGGGGGGTGGGGGTGGTGGGAGACATGAGTGGGGGCCTGGTGGAGGCTGCCCCTGGTGGGTGGGGGGTGGTGGGAGACATGAGTGGGGGCCTGGTGGAGGCTGCCCCTGCACTGCTGGGGGGTGGGGGTGATAGGGGACATGAGTGGGGGCCTGGTGGAGGCTGCCCCTGGTGGCTGGGGGTGGTGGGAGACATGAGTGGGGGCCTGGTGGTGACTGCCCCTGCACCGCTGGGGGGTGGGGGTGATGGGAGACATGTGTGGGGGCCTGGTGGAGGCTCCCCCTGGTGGCTGGGGGGTGGGGGTGATGGGAGACATGGGTGGGGGCCTGGTGGAGGCTGCCCCTGGTGGCTGGGGGTGCAGGGGGACATGCGTTGGTGGGCAGTAGTGCAAGGTGACATGTGGGTTGGCTGGGGGGCATGGTCATGGTGGATGGGGTGCCTGCAGGACATGTGCAGGGTAGGCCCCTGTGGTGTGGGCCACCTGCAGGTTCTGTGGAGGGTGTAGAGGGAACACCTGGGAGGACCCACACGTGCAATTCACGTGTGGTGCTCCCCGCGCACCCCTGTAATACATGTACCCTGATGGAATCGCGTGTGATACTTCCTGCGCACCCCTGAAATACACGTACCCTGCTGCTTTTGCGTGTGATACTTCCCACGCACCCCTGGAATACACGTACCCTGATGGAATCGCGTGTGATACTTCCCACGCACCCCTGAAATGCACGTACCCTGCTGATTTTGCGCGTGATACTTCCCACACACGCCTGAAATACACGTACCCTGCTGCTTTTGCGTGTGATACTTCCCGTGCACCCCTGGAATACACGTACCCTGCTGTTTTTGCGGGTGAAACTTCCTGCGCACCCCTGGAATACACGTACCCTGATGGAATCACGTGTGATACTTCCCGCGCACCCCTGAGATACAGGTACCCTGCTGCTTTTGCGTGTGATACTTCCCGCGCACCCCTGAAATACACGTACCCTGCTGCTTTTGCGTGTGTTACTTCCCACGCACCCCTGATGCACACGTACACAGGACAATCGCGTGTGGAACTTCCCACGAACCACTGAAATACACGTTCCCCGCTTGCTGTTTGCCAGCCCTGTGAACTGGTCCAGTGTTAGCGCAGCCCTTTGCGATAATTTGATGATTTTGAAGGCTTTTCCTTGCGCGAGGGCGTTCTTGGGGGCGTAACTGGTGCTGCTGCAGGGTCGCTGCGCCACGGCTGGTTTTGGATGCGAAAATCCATGAACACGCTGTGCGCGGAAATCGATTTTAGCGCACGCGGCTGGCGCAGACATTCGCACGGGCATGCTGTGCGCCAGCCGCGTGCGCCACTTTTGTGTGATTTTCTATGAATTACCCTGTAAATATTTTGCAGTGGTCCCAGAGGGAACTGCACAGGTTTCTGCTTAACACAGACAGAATTGCGAAACAAACTGCCACTGATTTAAATACCAAAATGATGACGGTTCAGACTGAGGAAGTACCCTGTATGATAGAAAATGGAGTTGCCACTGTCAAAGAAATGCAGGCCGAAGCTACGGCCGATGAAATACAAGGGTGGGCAGAGGGCTCTGCTGAGTTAGATCTGGAAGGTTGTTGGGTGGACAAGGGAACTAGAAACTGGATGTTGCCAAATTCCTACGTGACTGCAATGGTCACAATGGCCCACAGCCCTACCCACATCTGTGCGAAAAAGATAATACAGCGCCTATCTACAGTATGGCAGAATGTAAACAAAAAGAAGAATGCAGAGAGGTTGGTGCAGAACTGTATCACGTGTTTACAACACAATGTAGGGAAGGGATCAGTGACTCCAATGGGCAGTTTTGGCCGGCCCGCTATGCCGTTTGAGGTGATCCATTTTGATTTCATAGAGATGGAGAGATGCAAAACTTAAAATACGTTTTAGTGGTGATCTGTGCATTCAGTAAGTGGGTGGAGGCATATCCCTTGAAGGACTGCACAGCAATGAGCACGGCAAAAGTAATGCTTAAGGAATACATTTCAGATCGATAAGAGATTCTATAGTTCAAGGCATCTGAGTTCAGCCAGTCTTGTGGAGAGGCACAACGGGATTCTCAAATCAAAGATCAGTAAAATATGTGCGGGAAGCAATTTGAGTTGGGTGGATGCATTACCAATAGCGCTATTATGATGCATGCGTACGTCTGTACAGGCTAAAACTGGGCTCTCCCCGTACGAAATCGTAATGGGGAGGCCGGCAAATGTTTGGTGCGCACCTCAGCCAAAACGACTTAGAGAGGTAGAACATCCAGTGCTTAGTACTTATTGTGGCCTTTTAATGCAGAAATTGCGTTTGATTCATCAGCAGGTGCAGGCGGCATTACCAGTGAGATACACCGGTCCGGGGCACGCGCTGGAGCCATGAGACTGGGTGCTGCTTAAAAATTTTGAAAGAAAGTCATCGTTAGCACCCTGGTGGCGCGGCCCCTATCAAGTACTCTTGGCAACGCAGACGGCGATACGGGTGGATGGACGGAAGTCGTGGATCCATGCCACCCATGCCAAAAAGATTCCACCTTCACTGAAAGACTTGCCTGACCCAGATTACCGGAAAGAGACAGTGGTCCCAGAAACAGAAGAAACTGTTGCCAGTAAGCAGCCACCAAATCTGCCCAAACGTGAAGTGAAACTCGAAACAAAGCCTGAGACGATTGCCAAAAAGGGGGAAGGGCAAAGAGTGCCCCAACATTGCCCAGCAGAATCGACATCACTGTTGGCCGACACAAAATCTGCCTTGCAAATACCAGCAGAAACGAAACGTGTACCCCTTTGGCACCCAACAGCACTTGCCAGCACGCCAAAAACCGAATCTGCATCACTGGCGCGGCACACACCAGCACCTGCAGTAGCGCCACAGGCTGACTTTGAGCCTGAATCTGGAAGTGCACCGGCACTGTTCACGGATCACACAATACCAGGAGTGAGGCGATACAATTTGCAGGCCTCGAAAGATAAAGTGATCCACAGTTCTTTGGTGTTTATGTCAACCTCTGGTTCTGTTCATGGACGGAGAAGGAACTAGAGGTGTAGAGGAGAGAAGCTTGAGAATTGTGCAAGTCGGACAATTCAAGACTTGCGGCTCCTCAGTGCGATCATAAAAAGTACTTGTGTCTGGAACCAGAGCGGACAAGCTGGGCGCACATGGTACTAAGGCAATAAGATAACTGATGAAAAGTCCTCTGAGCAGTATGAGAAAGGACAAGTGATCTTGCCTAAAAATAAATAAGCAAATACAGGCGATAAAGGACTGGCAGAACTGAACTGTCACAATTCCGTTGAACTTATTGACATCAGAGCAAGAGCAACGAAGAGAGATATCCACGACGAACTGTAATAAGGAAGAAGAAGGACGATGAGAAACATGTCGGGACCGGTTCCAGCCTCGTCCTGCACCACTGCTGAGAATGAGTCAATTATAAAGACTGTAAGCTTAAGAAAAATGCATGGTAAAAATAATTGTATGCTGGCACTGACAATAATTATGTGCTTTATGAGCGTGGTAGCACCAATATTGACAGCCCTAATATTATGGTATGTGGAATCGATATACCCATTAGAAATGTTTTTACCAATAGTTAATATATCCACTACTGAAAGCCCGGTTCAGGTGATTACTTATACCCTGCCCCCAATGGAAGAACGACACAGGGAAGGTTTCGGGAATAACACGTTGTTATTAATTATGAACATGACACATGCAATTCTGAAGAAAACAAATTGATGGGTATGTTCCCATTTACCACAGCATGCTGGGAAAGGAATAGGGTGGTATGTACAGCCATTACCATTAAGTTCTGCATGTAGTGCATCTTTAGGTGCAATGTTCTATGGGAAATGGAATGAGAGTAGTATGGGTCAATTAGACAGAACCAACATGAATGAGTTTGAGGAGATAATAATGAAGCCTGTGGGTTGTTCCATATTCCATAAAGCACAAGTAATGGCCCCAGAGCCCACGAGGAAAAGTATGCGAAAGATATAACGACAAAATAGACGAGATAGATTGTCCCCACCAGACAAAACATCTGTAATGACGTTTTATGTAAGAACAGAAGGGGACAAAGATGCAATCTCCCCATCTTACACAGTGAATTACAGCCCAAGAACTGTCCCTTTTTGTCTAAAAAAGAAAGGCTCTTTTTCAGTCGGAACATATACTGGATGCATGAATACAGTGGTATTGAAATGGCAAATAGAACCAGTATATGTGGGAGATCCAGTTTATTTTATATGTGGACAGAAAGCATATCCTTGGTTGCCCAGAAACTGGGGAGGTACATGTTACCTAGGTCTACTGTTCCCAGGAGTATTCCTCTTAGAAACAGCAGACATGGCCAGACTATCCAGAGCTAGAGTCAAAAGGACTAACAAGGGTGTTTTGATAGCAACTGATGTAGCAAAATCATTCATTCCATTCTTAGGGCAGATAGTGAACTCCTATAATATAAGGCAGCTGTCCAGAATACTAAAAAATACCATAAACACAACAACAGATATACTATTTAACATGACGTTGGAAGAAAGGGGAATCAGGTTAATGACGCTGCAAAATAGAATGGCTCTCGATGTGATTCTGGTTGATTGTGGGGGAATTTGCAAAATAGTGGGATCAACGTGTTGCGTATATGTAGATGACTACTCCCCTACGATCTTTGAAGCGATAAAGAAAATGCATGTCCTAACCTCCAAACTCCCTACTGAAGAAGGAAGCTGGGGAATAGGGTCTTGGTTTTGGGGAATACTGCGTTCTTGGGGATGGAAGTTGATTTCAATATTAGTAGTGGTGTTTGGAATATTCATAACGTGCTGTTGTTGCATACACTGCCTACCAATAGTTTGCGCTGAAATAACTGAGGGATGTACGGAGGGATATATTCAAATGATGACAAGAAAAAAACAAACTCATGGTCGAGCTGACCAAGACACAAATGAGATGAAAACAGTAAAAGAGTTGATGGCTATAGATATTGATGAAGACGATGATGTTTACGATAGCATGCAAAATTCAGACATAAGTACTTCAGACTCATCATCACTAGAGCAGGTTTCAATAAATAGATGAGACGTTTGGCGTACGGCCAAAGGAGGGTTTGTCAGTCTAGAAAAATGGATACCTCTACTGTGTGACCGCAAACGTATTTTGATGGCCGTGGGCCAACCGTCTCATGCACGATTTGACAGAATATAGGTTTCCGAGTTTGCCAATGAACGGCCATTTTGATGTAACAAGAATCGCCATTTTGTTTTCTAACCATTGCTCATTGTTTTCTGTTCTTATTGCTTCGCAGTACATTTTCTGCTTACACTGCTCGACTGTAAAACATTGTTGTCTGCACGTAAAAGGACAAGGCCGCAGGCCCGCGAGGTTAACAAGTCTTTGTTGAAACACAACGTAGGCAGCGCCAGCAAGAATGCCCGGCTCCCTCCCGAATGTAGCCTTGAAGCAGGGCTGCAGGGCATTTAATCATTTTGCAGCTGCCAGCCAGTCTCGTTATATGGTAGAATATGTTAGAATAAAGCAGCTACAGGCTTGAATTATGCTCTTCTTACGGCCCCCCTTTTCTGAGCCCCGTTAGAGCTTGTCGGCTCCCAGGACACGAATAGCACCTCATAAATAGCAAGGTCTGGAATGCAACTCTCCCCCCGTATTTATCTCGCTTCCAAGAACAGAAGCGCTGTGTTCTGTTCAACAACAGAAAGATGCCTCCGCACTCACAAATTGCAAATTGTTACTAGAATAGATGTTTGAAGGTGTCATAGTTGTCGAAAATGTCCTCATCACACCAAGTTCAAAGAAACCCAATAAAGGGGGGTGTTAAACATGTCATAGCTGATTGTTTGATATGCATTTTGTATATATGTAACTGATGTACGTAATTCACTCTCTTGCGTCCCTCGAGGTCTCTTCATGTTCAAATTGGAATCTTTTCATATCCTATCCCACACCAATCCTTTTCGTTATTATATAACGAAATTGAAAAGGTACATTGATGATATCATCTTCATCTGGACCAGATCTAAAGCTGACTTAGCACTTTTTCACAACTGGTTGAACAGCGTGGATCCCAACATTAAATCCACTCTGGAATCCAGCAACATGCAAATTGCTTTTCTAGACCTAATAATCAAAGATGAATCAGGAAAATTGAACTGTTCTCTATATCGTAAAACCACTGCCCGCAATACTTTATTACATTATTCTAACAACCATCCACGGCATCTCCGGGATAATTTACCATATAAACAGTTTCTCCGTATACGGAGGAACTGTTCAAATCTGCATGATTTTTATGAACAATCAGACAAATTGAGCAGTCGTTTAAAAGAGAGAGGCTATCCTAAAAGATTGATCACTCAGGCGTTCAAAAGGGCCCGATTTACAGATCGGGACATTTTGCTTACGCCCAAACAAAACCTTAATTCTAAATCTGATACTGACAATACAAAAATGACCACAAACCTTCGAGATCAAAAAAGTTATCTCAAAATATTGGCCAATTGTAAAACTCAGTCTGCCCGAAGCACCTCTACCACGATTTGCCTTTAAAAGGGCCAACAACATCCGCGACAAACTTGTCCATTCTTCTCTCAAGAAAGACTCACCAAGAATGGGTCTCTGGGACCTCAGGACCACTGTAGGCCATTTTCCGTGTGGATCTTGTTCTGTTTGCCAATTCACTAAAAAACTTAAGGAGTTTAAAATTGGGCAAAAAACCTGGACTCTCTCTACCATGACAAATTGTAAAACGAAACAGGCAGTGTACTGCATTCAATGTCCCTGCGGGCTCCATTATGTCGGACAAACCTCTCGACCTGTCCATATCAGAATCTCGGAGCATCGCTCTAGAATCAGGTGCAGAACAGCATCTGCACCTTTGGTCAGTCACTACCTGGAACTACAACATTCCGCCAACGATATATTTTGGTGGATATTGGACGTGGTAAAAAATACCCCGAATGTTTCTCAATGTCTCCTTCAGAAGGAGGCACGATGGATTTATCGCTTATCCACTCACACAAGCGGACTTAATGAGGACTTTATTCCAATATAAGTTACCTCTGCTTCCTTTTTCATCTTTCTGTTTTTTGCTCCATTCCCTATCAGTATGATCCCTTTTCTTAATCACAGACTGGGAATTCTACCTCCATTAATGTGTCCCTTCCATTCATTAGTTGTCTTCATTACGCATTTTCCCAGTGCTGCTTTCCCTACCTCCTTTCATCCACTGCGATTGCATGCGGCTTTTTGCTTTCTTTTCATTTCCTTTTATGCATGCACAGTGTGGTTCATTCCACCCTTGAATTATATTTGGGAAGGTCTGTAAGTTCACTTTTCAGCCACGATTCAGACGTGTTCTTTCGATTACTTACCGTACTCTGGCTGACTCACCAGCGCCAGCCATGCTCGTTGCACTCCTCTCAGTCTGCCTGCTCATCTCTCCCGGCGATCTGCATCGTGACTCAGAATTACAGAAGCAGCCGCCGTGCAGGCAGCTCAAACCCAATCTTTTGATTGACGTGTAGGCATGCCAATCCCCAGCAAATCATGTCACTCCCTCCCGCGAACTGCACCGTAACTTAGTTTGATTGACGTGGAGGCACGGCCATTCCCAGCGAATCCTGTCGCTTCCAGGACCAACCTCTATTGGGACATGGCCATACGGACCCATGCCCCTGTTGCATCCGACAGCGCACACGCGCACATATTAAAGCCCCATTAGAGCATTGAGATTAGCAGGGAAAAGGAGCTCCCGGCCAGACGCGAGTTCGGCTCTTATCCAGGTAAGACACCGTTAGTCACGGACTGTCCCACCCTGTCCCACTGCAGCATGAAATGACTGCAGACATTCAAGCCACATCTCTCTGATATGTATGCTGTAGAAAATGACTGTTTTGCAGACGCTCTTAGCAATATCATTTTGCCTCTATTTTCATTTTGTAGAGGCAACACCCAGCGCTTCTTCCATGCAACCCTGAGGTGACAATACAGCGGTCCTTGCCCTCACCCAGCACTAAAGTGATTACTGAGCTGGGTATTCTTCCGGTCACTGTGCCTGAGGTCACCCCCTTGATGGTATCCCATGGACCTCACAAACCTTTCCCGATTACCTCACCGAATGCCACTGTGTAGGATCAATTACATTAGATACCCTTCTGCGAGCATTCTCTTATAAAGGTAGCTTTTCTATGCGCTTTTCCTAAATTAACCTTTTCTAGCTTCACATTCTAACTCAATCTATCTCCATTTTCAGTGAGTGTTTCTCCAGTGTGACCTCAATTTTGATGCAGTTACTCCGTGGATCACCCCGGGTCCACACTTCCAGGCGCCCACCACTGTGCTTCCCAGCCCCCCAACGCGCCTGGCCTTTTCCATTTCATCCACATCCAACTAACCTATTAGGTAATTCCCTTTTTTTCTCTTAGAGCAATCAGGGCATTTTTTTCATGAAAGGGGATTGTCCCTATCATGTTTTATTTACTCTTCTCATGTCTGCTTCCCCACAGGGTCCAGTTTTTGTGAGGTATCTCGCCCTGAGGAAGGCAATCTTTTACTATGTTATGGAACTCATGGCCAGACAGGTGGCACTTTCGCCGAAACGTTGTTTGATGATGTCAATCTGAACTTTCTTAGTTCAGAATTTTGTGACACGTAGGCAGACCTGTCATTGGAATACAGGAAACAGAACAAATTTGGACTTTGCCATTTCATTCAAGGAAATTACAAAACTCATGTTTATTGGCTTATGGCTAGGCCATTTTCTACTATTGGCAGTCCATGTATCTAGTTTCCACTAGTATTTCCCTTTTGTGCAAACACATTGATATTTGAATTTTCTGTTTGCTTTCTCTTCAATTCAAACAAATTGATAATTGAACTTCTGTGCGTTTTCTTTATAATAGTTCGTTTTTTATTAATATTCTCAAACCATGAAATCATTTGTGTTCGCATCTATTTGTTTTTTGTATTATGTTTTTTATTGTTGATAAACCATTCATGCTTAATTCATTTCATTTCTCTTTGTGAAATAAACACAAAAGAATTATTTTACAAACTTGCCCTGATTGTTTTCAGAGAAACCTAAAAACGAGTGATACCATTTTGGTACGCCTTGAGAAATAATCTGTGATTTGAATCTATTGCAAATTTTGTTCATAGCAGTAGGGACCCTCTTGTTATAAATACGACCCCTACCACCAGGCACAGTTCTGTGTGGAGATCCCCCCACCTGGGCAACCTGTAAATAAAGATATATAGCACAAGCACAGTCCATATATTGTCCGATAGTCTTACTTCCTCCTATTAATATTTTACCCCCCCAATGTACCTGGTGGAGTAGAGTTCTCCGACGATGCGTCGACCGATCCTTCTTGAGTGCCTCCCTTTCAGGCGGGAGCCACGGATCGAGAGGTGTCGGGGAATCGACGGCCCTTCTTGAGTGCCCTCCCTTTAAGGCGGGCGTCACGGGTCGAACGTCCGACAGTGAACAGGTTGAACTACGGCAGGGAAGTGACAGCTTCGTTCCTAGCAGGGCTCGTTGACGACAGAGCGTTGGCATCCTGCAAGGAAGAGGCGTGCGGGGCACCTCGGTGACGATAGTTCTGCACCGCAAATAGATGATGAAGAACTGTGGCCCAGCAAGGGCGTCGAGTCGTCGGCGTCTCTATGGTCCTTAGGTGGCTGGGAAACCCACCGGTGGATGCTCCTCGGCGCGTCGACGGTCAGGCCTTCTCCAGCGGGAGACAAGCGGGTGACGATGCAGACGAGACCGTCCGATGATCAATTGAAGTTCTTAGGCAAACAGGAGCACGGTGGCTCTGGTCGGCGACGGCGGTCGTCGACAGTGGCGGACAACAGTCCGAGTGCTTCTCCTTGGAGTTCCGCAGCAGTCCCTGTATCGGGTCGGCAGCCTGTCGAAGGTCTGTCTACCAGGGAGCGTTGGCAAAGATCAGCGGTGCACGATGGTCCCGCGTAGCTCGGGAAGAGGGCGCCTTACCAGGTCCTCTCTGGGTCAGTCCTTGGAGGCACAGCAGCTTTCAGATTGTGAAGGAGAGCAACAGCAATTCTTCTCATCCAGCAGGGCTTCAAGGTCAAGCGTCAGTTACTCCAGTTACTCGTCGTAGTGGACTTCAGCTTCTGAACACGATTCCTAGCAGTGAGAGGTCCCCAGATATACTGTTGATCTCCCATTCATTCCGCTGGGTCACACTCAAGCATCCAATCACGACTACGGGCATTCATGCAGGCAGGCAGCCAATCAGGCACACGAGGTATTCAGGCCATTCACTTCTCTCCAGACACTCACAACAAGTTATGTGTATTGGGACAAGTACCGAGCCATTCAACACTCCAAGCTGCATTCATACCGGTTTCAGGCAGGGTTGTCTCAGTCATTGTGTCAACCACCAGATACTAGACACCCACAACACAGAATGCATATTCGGCACACACTCTATTCACCCAGGTCCCACCCACAGGAGGTACCCACAACATACATCACCGGGAAGGCTCCAGCCAGTCTGGCCGGGCCTTCACAACACCACCATATATGGCACTTCCACCCAGCAGTCAGTCAGGGGGAAGGGACAGAGTCAGGGCTTCCCATGACTTTGGGAAAACAAGGTAATGGGGAATAGAAAGCAAGAGGCCACAGGGGCCATCTTGTTTTCCATCAGGAATCAACGGATCCCAATGGCAGGGCCGGGATATCCCAAAATAGAGGCTACTCCACGCACCTGTCAATTTCAGCATGGAGCTGCCACCAGCCCATACCCTGCTCTGTGGGCCACCCACAGGTGCCCAAACACATACACTAGGGGCACAGGGTTGTACCCCCGCCCATGGGTGCCGTAAGGGTATCCCACGGGTCTGTTCACCAAACCAAAAGAGAGAGCGCTGCACCGCCAGGAGTCCCACATGAACTCCTGTGCGGAAAACATGACAGAACACACGATAAAAAGCAGTAAAGGACAAGGATACGGAGGCCCTGTCCCTCCGATGCATTTCCAGCATCACAGTAGGATCTAATGCTCAAAGGCTGAGACCCTGATGCAGGCATCTCTTGGACTAAGTAGGATCTAATGGTCAATGGCCGAGACCCTGATGCAGGCGTCTCTTAGACTAAGTAGGATCTAATGGTCAATGGTGTCAAAGGCAATCCAGAGGTCCAAGAGAATACTACAGATTTCCCAAATGAACTTCACCAACGCAGGCTCTCATCTGTATGTGTTCTCTGACACCATCTACACAAAAAATAATTTATAGGACAGTTTCCTCCATATATCAAATGAGGGTCTAATAGTTTTGATTCAACCACTGAGTCTTTGGGCTTTATAAAATGTTTGTGCCCATTAATTAGCCTAAGGACCTTGCGCAAATTGTTCCATGGGATGGCTACCTTAACATGGAAGGTACAGTCTCCCTTTGGAATGTGCCAGAAGGGATGCATTTAAAATAGCAGTGATTTAACAAATTGAAATCAGCTTCTATGTGTGTATCAAAGGAAACTGGGGACAGCTATGTAGATAGGTTCTTCACAGTTTTATTCAATAGTCATGCCAAACTTAGTCCCACTGAAGAAGCCCCTCCTACTCTCTGAAGCTTCTTTTGCAGAGGAGATTTCATGACCTACATGTCCTCTCTCATGGCATATAAGAATATCCTGTGCACTGAAGTATTTCCCACATTTGCTACCCTGAAATGGACCCTCACGTGTAGGTTTTGTCACGTGCCTAACAAGGTTACTGTTCTGACTGAAGCTTTTTCCACCTTCAGTGCACACATGAGGTTTCTCACCTGTATGTGTTCTCTCTGGTGGATAGTAAGCTTTCCCTTCTCAGTAAATCCTTTCCCACATTCAGTGCACACATGAGGTTTCTCACCTGTATGCGTTCTCTGGTGGCGAACAAGATCTCCCTTATGAGCAAACCCTTTCCCACATTCGGTGCACACATGAGGTTTCTCACCTGTATGTGTTCTCTGGTGGTTAGCAAGATCACCCTTATGAGCAAACCCTTTCCCACATTCGGTGCACACATGAGGTTTCTCACCTGTATGAGTTCTATGATGGTGAATAAGGTGTTTCTTCTGAGCAAACCCTTTCCCACATTCAGTGCACACATGAGATGTCTCACCTGTATGCAAGGACTGATGGTAAATAAGACCTTCCTTACGAATAAACCCTTTCCCACATTCAGTGCACGTGTGTGGTTTCTCACCTGTATGTGTTATCTTGTGATCAATGAGCTGTACCTTCCAAACAAATCCTTGCCCACATTCAACACACTTATGAGGCTTCTCACCTGTATGTGTTCTCTGATGGAGAATAAGATATCCCTTCTGAGCAAACCCTTTCCCACATTCAGTGCACACATGAGGTTTCTCGCCTGTATGCAAGGACTGATGGTAAATAAGACCTCCCTTCCTAGCAAACCCTTTCCCACATTCAGTGCACACATGAGGTTTCTCACCCGTATGTGTTCTCTGGTGGGTAGCAAGATTTCCCTTCCTAGCAAACCCTTTGTCACATTCAGTGCACACATGAGGTTTCTCACCTGTATGTGTTGTCAGGTGGCGAGTAAGCTCTCCCTTCTGAGCAAACCCGTTCCCACATTCAGTGCACACATGAGGTTTCTCACCTGTATGTGTTCTCTGGTGGTTAGCAAGATCCCACTTATGAGCAAACCCCTTCCCACATTCAGTGCACTCATGAGGCATCTCACCTGTATGTGTTCTCTGGTGTAGAATAAGATTTCCCTTCTGAGCAAACCCTTTCCCACATTCAGTGCAGTCATGAGGTTGCTCACCTGTATGTGTGCTCTGGTGGCGAATAAGATTGTCCTTCCGAGCAAACCCTTTCCAACATTCAGTGCACACATGAGGTTTCTCACCTGTATGTGTTCTCAGGTGGAGTGTAAGCTCTACCTTCCGAGCAAACCTTTTCCAACATTCAGTGCACACATGAGATTTCTCACCTGTATGTCTTCTCTGGTGTACAACAAGATGTCCCTGCTGAACAAACCTTTTTGCACATTTAGTGCACTGATAAGGTTTTTCACCTGTATGTGTTCTCTGGTGGGTAGCAAGATTTCCCTTTCTAGCAAACCCTTTCCCACATTCAGTGCAGACATGGGATTTCTCACCTGTATGTGTTCTCTTGTGGCAGATAAGTGTATCATGCAAATGGAGACTATTCTGAAATTCAGTGCACTGAAAAGAATATTCACCCAAGCCCTCATGTGTGCAATAACTCTGTTTTTTAGACGGTAACCTTTCCATCATTGTGTGTACATGTATGATTTCTCGCCAGTTTATTCTGCCAGGTGCTTAAAAAGAGGACCCTCAATACTGAATATTTTCCCAAATTTGGAGCACAGATAGTCGTTCTCTCATGTAGGTCATTCCTGGTAACACACAATATGTTTCCTCTGGTTGAATCTTTTAAAATACTCAGTGCATGGATACTGTTTTTTCATTCACATTTACAGGTGTTTTCTTTAAACAAACTAGCCTTAGATTCATAATGTATATAAACTAGATCAGGAATAACAGGCAAAACATAAAGGCTCGTTTTACAGACCATCAAGCACTGTTGCTATCATTGTCAAGCACTGTTGCTATCATCGTCAAGCACTGCTGCTATCATTAGTCTGTAATGCTATATATTTAGTGTAGCTCTTCATAAAAGGATGGCATGCACGGATGCAATCATGTATTCAACGGGCTTATCAATCTTAGTTCCATAAGTCCTCTGAAAAGATAACTGGATCCCGGACCTGCATACTTCCAAGATGTTTGGGAATGGCATATTCTAAGAATGAAGCGTTGCAGTGCGTTAGTCCAGAGAACGTATCAATCGCTGCTGTTGTATTTCTGGGCATCAATCACCTATTGAAATAAAAGGAGATGCACATTATTAGTTTAAACGCATTCACTATCGCAGGCATCACAAGTAACAGGCAGACTGGTTCTCAGTGGCAGTGATGTGCACTAGTTACCAACACAATAACTAAGTATATGTGGCATAATCGGGTGCCATCGATTGGGGGCAGGTACCCTGACAACTGGCAGAGTAGTAGTGCTCGAATGATGTGATCTTGTAAGGCCATTTATGTCGGCAAATGGACTTACAGGATGAAAACTGAACAATAAATATATTCACATCATACTTAATTGAGTCAACTAGAATTTTTCAACACATTTTGAATACCATCATAAATCCTCAGCAATGTTCAGTGGTGTATCCACACAGGTCCTTCCAGTAGGCTGGTACAGTCAATCCAGCCAACAGTATATCAATAGCCAAGAACTCACCATGTATGCATCATGCACATGAGTCCTGTGACTCTACTGTGGAGATTCCGTCCCCGCCCCCCCTCTAGGGGAATCTGCTCAACACAATCCCTACGATCCTTGACCTGCATAAGCAATACCTCCTATGCCAGCATCCGTTGCAAATTTAAGAATTGTGTTCGTGTCCCATATGGCATCGATCTTGGCATAATTACAGTATTCAAAGTTAGTCACCCCAGGATGCGCGAGCCACACACATCCACATTTCTGCCTGTCAGACAGTCAGTCCTAGGTTAGTGAATGTATTCTGTGTCTATTGGAGGCAGCCTTCACATTAGTATATGCAAGGACCTTTGAGCATTCCAATATGGTGGCCAAACACCGGTTTGAGGTGACCCTATGCAATCAGTTCACCTTTTTGCCCCGCAAACCTTCTCGCACCTTCAATAGATAAAACAGGTGTGGGGACAGGGAGAGGTCTTACCAAGAGTTTTGTCTGCCAGTGCATCCACCATCATTCAGGGCATACCTGCATTTACAGTCGGCTAAAACCTCTATCAAGGGTATAGATGACATTGCTATACAAGATGGCCAAACCGGCCCTTTTTTGTCAGCACTGCCATGTTCCGAGTGGATAATCCCTATAAGACAACCTCCCACTCTCTGTTCTCAGGTAGGTCCTCTGGACAGCCCCGATCTTATCCAAATTACCCTCCAGAAGCAACACCTCTGTTTCAGGGAGTCAACTCTCACAACATTTTATAATCTGGGTCTATCCTTATGTTTATGTGGTGCAGATCTCTCGAGTCTGCTTTGAATGGCCATCTCCACGCTCCCTCAATGGTGATCCATTTATCTGGCCACAATGTACCATAAAAAGAAGAAGAATGCCCTGCTGAACCTCAATGCCCTCCATCCTATTCTCTCCATGCTCGCGGAGTAAAAAACCCTTTAAAAGGTTCTCCCGATCTTTGCAGTGTTCCACATGTTGGTGGACTGCTTTCAGCCGGGCTGTCAGGAACCTGCGCTGCGGCTGAATACTCTCCCACAAGTTGCCAATGGAATTCTAGAAAGAGTAAAGTCTTCACATGGCCCAGGCCATTTGCCTGCTAGCACCACTAGTATCGTGTCAGTATGCCATCATACTGTGAATGGCTTTGCCTGCCAGTGCTTTGTCTAGTCAACCACCCCTACCTGCTGCCTTCAGCCATGCCCCTCTCTCTGTACTCTAGAACCTGCCTGTCATGGTCAATGCTTCCCTTTCCCTGGTGGGCTGCCCACCGGACCATCCCGCCATGGTAGCCTAGGCAATTGCTGACTCTTCAACTCTTTGACTCAGACTTTCCTTACTTTCGTTCAGGTTGGGAAATCCCACCTTAGCATAGGGCAGTTGGGCCTTCTACCATCCTGACATTTGATACAATAAACCATTTTCTTTTGAACTTTGAATCTGTTGACTGTGTCCTTGCTTCATGATGCCTTCGCACCTAGCAGCTCAAATGGAATTAGAGTTCCGGTAAAAAAATAAATCACAATAGACAGAACCCAGTTTGGGGCTTCAAAAATCCAGAAAAAAATAGAATTTGGGTGCACCCATCCCATCTGGCTGCTTTCTTTTTCCTTCCAGCCATCCGAGTCGGCCTCAGTCTTCTTGTCAGCTCTGTCGCCACGAATAGCAATGTGCAAGGTCTGAGTTCACCCTGTTATATACCCTCTGGACTATTTTATATGTATTTTACATGCCTTTACGCCTACTATGTCTGGCCTTCAGCAACAACTGGGTATTCTTGGCAAGAATAAACGTTCAGCTGATTGCACTGCCCACGTGCGTGACATGGCGGTAAGCATGGCTTCTGTGCTTCAGCAGCATTTAGGGATTTTGCCAATAATAAACTTCTGTCTGCACTGTACTGGTGTACAGACTGGCCAAGGACAATTCTCTGTCCTTCAATGGCATTTAGGGATTTTGCCAACAATAGTATTTTTAACTGACTGGACTCTCCACGTGCGCAGCATGGCACAGGAGATGGTCCTGTCCTTCAATGGCAATTAGGAAATGTTCCAGGAACTTGCCAGCAAACTACAGATTCCAATTTAAATTGACATAATAGAACTACAGAAGGTCTGCCTTTTGCAGTGTTCGCTGCTATCTATGTTTTGTGAGTATATTGAATTCCTTCCCGGACAGGGCCTACACAGCCTACGTAACAGGCATTGTTTACTCAATCAGAGAGGGCTGTACCAGGTGCAAGGTCATTGGCTCCCAGCTCAGACTTTTAGAAAAAACTTGAATGTACTTCATTGCAACATGGAAAAGCAAATCTTGAGACTTGCATTTCACTAAATATAAAAGTGTTTATATGGCACTGTGTACTATAACAAGAAGGCCTGCATTACACTAAATATACATGTATTTACTGATGTGAGAAACCTGAGGGTATTCCCACTCCTACTCCCCTTGGATTCTCTGCGCAGGTGGCCAGGGAAAGGTCGTTGCTCTAGGATCCCGACCCTCGGGATGTAGCAGCGAGGGAGGATCACCTGGGTGGAGGATCTTTGGGGATTGGGATGCATACAGGTGAGACGAGGTATCCCCCTTTTCCTGTTGAGGACCAACCTAACCCTCCCCCGACTGTTATGGGTTACTATAAAACTGTTCTCCTCATTTCCCCACATGTGGCACTAAACAGTACTGGGACCAGGAAGCGGTGACTAAGAGTAGAGAACGCTATACCATTTCAACACTCTAGTACTGGGATGAGGCAGAGGCCTGCAGAATGTTGAGAGAGTCAGGCATATATCAAAGTCAGGCAGAACCAACTGAGAAAGCACACCTGCAACCTGTTAATTGGTTGAAGGTGTATACAATGAGACAGAAAACATCAAACGCAGGAACAGGGAGGCCTGTTGGGGTGGGGGTGGGGACCATCAGGGGACCCTTGTTAAGAGGAGAAAGCCATAGTGGGGCAGGAGCAGGCCGCCGGCATATAACCCGGAGGATTAGCGGGACCCAAAGCATGTGGGCCGTGTAATTGTTGCAGGTTGGGGAGACTCCGTAATAGAGAGCAGACTGCAGGAGCTGAGAGAAAGTCAGGAGAAGAAAAGGAGTAAGTGTAGAGGCATTCAGGTTACCAGCGTGGTGAGGAGAACACCCACAGACAAGCTGGGCTCATAGTGGTTGACTTCCCGAATCCAGAGGTGTGGAGGAAGCAGTGGGAGCTCCCGAAAGGAGACGCCTGAAGCCGATGGGTGTCGTAGGGGGGGCACACGAGCACCGGGGCACTCCCATCAGACTGAATTCAAGTAACGGACCGTGAAACTAATCAAAACAAATATTTATTGAATACTGATCTGAAGGGAAACTTACATTGAGGAAAATGAGTATATATTGAATACTGAACATATTGAACAGCGAATTGAGTAAAATCCTGAAACTAAAACATATCAAACATTAAATGGAATAAACCCTGATGGGCAAGAGAGCAAGAGAGAACCGCCCAAGTGCCTACGTGAAAGCGAATGACAGAAAAGGGTGCAAGTGTGAGTGAGCATCATAACAGTGCTGCAAGGCCAAAGACTGACAAGAGGTGTATGACACGTGACGGCAGAGCCAACGAGGCTGACAAAGGGAAGCCAGAAGAGAGTAAAGCAGCACATAAAGCCAGGAGGCTGAAATAAAAAACCCCAAGTGAAGGTGATTTGGTGCACAGGAGCCAGTGCCAAAGAACCTCTTTGGGCTGAAGAGCCCAGGGATCCTGGTTGCGCATCCTGTGATGGGTGGACTGTGTGGTCTATAAACTGTGCTTAGGCCAGTGAGCCCTGAACGATGGAAACCAAAGACATTGTGAAACAATCCAATGAGAGCACTGTAAGTGAACGGGCTAAGCAAACCAGTAGGAGGGGCAAGTGGACCCCGAGTTGTGTGAAACCTTTAGAAAAGTCTGAAGCAAGCATCAGTGGGGAAGATAAAGTCTTGGAGCAGGGCACCCTGAGACTCGGGGAAACGCATGTGTTGTCTTGAGAACAGAACCTCGAGATCTTTGGTTTTGAATTGTGTGCTTGGAACTTAGGGAAGGGAACCCAGAGTATTGTTTAGAAAGGTATTGCATTGACCAAGAGAGGTAATCTTGAGACATTTGTGGAACTGTCTTACACTTTGGGACGGGGAGCTGAAAGAGAGCTGGGAGCTGAAAGAGAGCTGGGAGCTGGAAGAAGCTTGGAACTTCAAGTTTAACAGTGCTTCTTTTGTTATTGGCATCCCTACACACGGTTTAGCTTTAGTTGTGAGGGCAAGTATAGATTTTGGACACAGACAGACTTTTAAGTTGAACTCTTTGACTTTCCTTAGTTTCACCGTAGCATAGGGCAAGTTAGGCCTTCTACCATCCTGACATTTAAGTTAATAAATATCTTTTGTTTTGAATCTTGAATCTGTTGTGTGTGTCCTACTTCATGATTCCTTCACATTTAGCACAAGCAGAAGGTCTGGTCTGAGGCTCTGACCACAAGCCCATTGAAACATGGCAAAAATGGGCAGACATAGAAAATACATGTCAACCTTATCACATTCCCACGTGTCCCAATGAAAACGGTACCTTATATGTGTGCAATGAACTCGGCGCAAAGGGAGAAGGTTATACCACTGTACATCAAACGCCCTGGGAAGAACAAATCCTTACTGTATTTGGCCTTGTGGACAACCCAGAGATTTGGGCCTGGGGTGTCAAAGCCATGCAGAAAAACAGAGAACCCCCTGCATTTCTGAAATTAATACACACGTGTGAATCCAAAGATGCCTCACTTGCATGGGTCAGGGAAGAAGTGCTTACCCAGAATGCCCAGCAAAGTCCAGAATGAAGGGGAAACAACACACTTGAGATATTTGCAACCAGGAAACCACCAAAACACGTGGGGGGCAAGAACACCAGTCCTACCTTTCCACGTTCCTACAGGTGTTCCAATGAACTTCGCTTGTGTGGGTGTGTGCACTGACCTGGGTGCAAAAGGAAAAGGCTAAACCACTGGTACAACAAATGCCTTGGGTAGACCGGAGAGAAAAGCTTTAAAGCGTCCCAGCCACAGCTCCAGGATGGCCGGGGGTGCTGTGTCCCGGCCTTGGGCACCTGTCGCCCATGTGGGTTGACTGTGCCCAAGCCCAGCAGCAGACCCGGGGAGCTCTGGCGGGGTCTCTGTCCCTCCTCAGAGAGAAAAGCTCTAACATGGCCCGGCCAGAGCTCTAGAACTGCTGGGGATGCCTTCAGCATCTGCCTCACACCTGGGTCTACTGGCCAGCAGCCCAACAGTGGTCATGGAGAGCCCCGTCAGGGTATCTGCCCTCCCCAGAGAGAAAAGTTCTAAGGCAGGCCGTTCAGAGCTCTAGGACAGCTGGAGTGCTGCCACTGACCTTCGACATCCGTCGAGGACCCACCAGTCCAGCAGTGGTCATGGGGAGCCCCGGCAGGGTCTCCGCCACCCCCAGAGGGAAAAGCTCTAATGTGGCCTGGTCAGAGCTCCAGCCTTGAGCACCTGCCTCCATGTGGGTCGACCATCCCCAAGCCCAAGATCAAGGGGGTGTGACTATGAAGGATGGGTGGTGATCTATCTGTGACAAAATGGGAACTGCGAGTAGTTTTGTGATAATGTACAGAGATATTTAGGTGGCTGGTGATGACGAGCCAATCACTATGTTAGGATGATATTATTTTAACACATTTATTAAGATATGCTAATGTCCTGATTATGGCTATAAAATGTTGAGCCCACGATGGGAGGGTTGAAGTTGGCTTGTCTCATCTTCCTGGCGATGATGTACACATAAATGTGTTTTTCCTGCATGTGGTGCATTCCTTTTTGAGTTTTTGTAGATTGTTTTTCCCTCACTTTTGGGACCCGAGTTGGGAGCGCCCCTAGCTCCGCACGTGTAAGTAATGGGTTTGAGTGAAATTAGTTTGCCTGAGAGATCCTTAGGAGAGAGGAGACTGACGTCTGTCTAGAAGGGGCAGGGGTATGGATAGCAGGACTCTGTCTGGTTTTGATGCATCAATGTGACTTCTGGTTTTATCCGTTTTGTTAATGAAGAAGGTTTTATTCTGTTGCATTTCTCTTGTGAATCTGGAACTGCAGGGCCCGGTGTGCACCGCAGGGACCGATGTGCACATCAGGGACTGGTGTGCACTGCAGGGACCGGTGTGCACTTAGAGCAATGCTTAGCTTCTTCCTATAAGGCTTTGCTCCTGATAGAGCTGCCTCAGTGGTGGAGGTGTAGCAAGCCGACTTAGCCTGGGAGATCATGGGCCTCATTACAAGGTAGGTGGTCTGGTAATAACAATACCGGTAAGTGAATACTGGCATCGTATACCGGAATGGCGCATTACGACACACGATGTTGGTGCTACCGGCAACCACAGGGACCCACAGTGACCGGGTAGCGATAGCCGTGCCAGTAACACCAGTATGTGGTAAGGAATCGCGGGACAGTTATTAATACCAATCTGCTGTGTTCCAAACTGCCATAGGTGCACACAATCAGCACAGGTGGAGGCAATGGAGTCAGGCACAGCACAAAAGGAGCACACCCACATACCACCCCCCTTCCAAGTCCAAAATGATACCACTAGCAGTTGCCATACAGGGGCTGGAGGACATGCCTGCACTCCTACTACTGCAGCAGGCACTAAACCGGGGTATGCAGAAGAGGTGCAGGAGGAGAAGGAGGGTGAGACTGGGCCAGCACATACCACCAGTGCAGGCAGTTGTAACCCCTGCACAGATCCACACCTTGTACCGCCAGGACAGGGACTGTTAGGCAGAATTATATGCAGTACCCTTTGGGAATACCACACACAATTAAGACTACAAGTGACAGTACACATTCACCTTTGGTGCAAGCCTGTACTACACAGTTAAAGTGGTAGCGAAGGCTGAGCAGCCAGACTTCTCAAGATTAAGTGAGCAGTGTGTGATGCAGGCAAGATAATAATGCATTGCAGTGCCAGATTTCCGGGATCCACAATGATGCAATGGTGCTGCGCAACTCAGCGCTTCCCCGCTACATGGAACGACACGCTGCACAACGTGCCTGGCTGCTGGCTAAGTACAACGACAGGGCCATGGGTGGTGTTGTTGGGGGGGGGGGGACCACAAGCATATGTAACCTGTCTTCTGGCTGGGCCATGAGGGTCGTTGTTGGGGGAGGGGCCCACAAGCATATGTAACCTGTCTGCTGGCTGGGCCATGGGTATGTTTTTGGGAGTGGGGGGGAGGGTGAACAAGCATATGTAACCCGTCTGTTGGCCGGGCCATGGGAGTTGTTGGGGGTGGGACACCGTCCTGGGTGCCAAACACAGTGACCCCAATGATAATGACGGGATGCGCGAGACCGACAATGGATGCAGACGTGCCATGGCCGCACAGCTATGTGTAAATGGTAGCTACGAACACAGCATCCACCCCTGCACATGATACATCACCAGACCGGAGCCACAGGTACCACAATGCACAAACCTGCAGTCACAGTGCATAATTCACATGAGCGCAGCAAAGTACAGCGCAGGTCATGCAGACATGACTGAGCCTAATCCAACTGCCTCTCAGGGAATCCCCTGTCACTGCCCCTTCCTGACAGGTACACCACACACCACCATGCCATTTCCTGCACCTGAAGGGACACCCAAAAAACCAATGGGACAGGGATGTAGAAAATAGATTTCAGCAAGTGGTCAACACCACGGACACAAGTGCGACTGCTGCAGGACCAATACACAGAACCTCACTTCCACCATGCCAGTTGACACCCAGCGCTATCACAGAATCGTCTCCCTACACTGGCGACCATACCACCAATTCCATTGTGCCATGGGTGAAGACGTTGACGGACATGTACATGGCGTCATCAAGAATTTGGAAGCATGATTGGCAAAACAACATGCATCATGTTGCACATCAGGCAAATGCATCATACAGTGCCCTACATGCAAACTGAATCCTCCTCTGCAACACAGCAATCACATGTGAGCACATCATGGGCCTACAGACATCTGTGTGAGTGCTGTATCGGGTGTCAAGGCCCCTGAGACCTGAACGTTACCCATGTTCCCCTACCACGGATCAACATCAAGTACACCAACCTGAGTGTTGCTATAATGAAATGGCAATAGCTGGCAGCGATGATTCTCTTGCATTTGACCACGAACAATGTACAGCCAGCGCACACAAGGAATGGCAAAAACCCTCACAATGATAATCTCAATTGCTCCCATACAGGTGATGCTGGGTATCCCCGAAGCCGTGGCTCCTCACCCCTGTCAGGCATCCACTCAACAGGCATGAAGAGGACTACAATCGTGCACATGCACGCACTCGTGTGATGATTGAGCAGACTTTTGGGCTGTTGAAGGCACTGTTTCGCTACCTCAGCAGGTCTGGTGGGGCACTCGTATACGGCCCTGAGAAGGTGGGGAAGATTGTTTTGGTATGTGCCATGCTGCACAACATGTGCATTCGGCGCAAAGTACCCTGCCACCTGACATGGACGTAAATCCACCGGAAGATGATGGGGAAGATGCTGCATATCGGCCACAGCAGAATGTGCCCGAAAGACGTGCTGTATGCCAATCTTTGATTGCACAATATTACTAATGTACTGGGTAACACATGGCACTGGGAATGGTGAAGACTGTTTAGAAATAAATGTACGCACACTGAATAATCAATGTCCAGTAGTCTGTTGAGGGGACTTTTCGGACTCGATTAGTGTCTCTGGAGATCCACCAGGATGCCCACGAAGTTTCAGCGAGATTTGGAATTCAGAAAACTGTGCACCGCACAGTGGCTCGAGGTCCCAGGGTATTGGGGTATTGCAGCAACGGAAGATCGCAGTGACGCGTGGGATGGCTCAAAATGCACGTCTTCTTGAGTCAACTGGGTTACACCAGGCTCTGGGTCAGGATCGTCGTTTCCGGAGTCCCACGGTCAATTGGAAGGAAGGGCTGCAGCATGATCGGGTTACACAGCAGACTCTCCGGTTGCTGTAAATCGGTTCTGCCGCCTTTCCTTCGCTATCCTCTTCGGTTTAAGTTCCAGTGGTCGACTACTCTTCAGCGTCACAGTATTTATCAGGAATTACAACACAACCTCTGCATTCTCTCCCTGTATTTTACCAGAAGGGGCGGTCTGGTTGTCCAATCGGGACAGCCAGCACCCCCAATGGGATTTGTCCCCATTCAGGTAAGGCGTAAAACAAAGGGCTGTGGAGTTTTGGACTCCTCCCTCACTTCCTGCCCTCACAGACAGACTGGAGCCTGTGAGGGGAGTACAGGGGACTCCCGCCAAAGATAAAAATCACACAAAGAAATGTCCCACCCTGGATGTCAGGGGAAGGAACAAGAAATGACAAACAGTAAAATGGTGAAAAAAGAAGACAGGGGCCATTTTGGTAAAAATGGACACCCTTAGATCCCTTTACTGCAGCTGTGAACACAGCCCGCGGTAAAGGTGCACCAAATTAATACAAGGTATCACTGCCACCAGCCATTGAAGCTAAGCAAGTCACTGTAACAGAATTGTTACAGTTTTAATGTGAAAGGGGATACATTGTATCTCCCCAGCACTCCACATAAGGTGGGGTGTGATGGTTTCACAGAATAAAATGTAAAAGGGATCCAAAGATCCTTTCTACCCTTGGGAACTGTAGTTCGCTCAAGGTTAGCACAAGAAAGTTAAATGGGAACCCCTAGGGCAACCCAGCAACAACAGGCACTTATTGCCAATAAGTTGTTAAAGAGATAACTTTGAAAAAGACACTATGGGCCTCATCACGACTTTGGCGGTAACCCTTAAATCCGGCGGTCGCGCTATTACTGCCGGATTTAAGGGGCCGCCAAATCAGGACTTTGGCGCATTTCGCACCAGCTCTTGGCTGGGGGGAAATCCGCCGAAAATTCGCGCCATTACCACCGGTGGGAAATCCGCCGGCGGTAAGAGCGTGAATTTTCCCCATTGAGCCCAATGGGGAATTACATTACCGCCGAACTCGTGATCCAGCGCTATTAGTGCCGGGGAGTTCGGCGGTAAGGCTAATACCACCGGCGGTAATACTGCCGGTGTTACCGCCAAAGTCATGATCAGGCACTATGGAGAGTCTTAAAAATGACACCCTTAAAAGGAGTTAAAGATTATGTGAGTGTGGAAAAAGGTTCCCACTCACTGAGGTATGAAGGAAAAATATCCCACTAGTAAAGCAAATAGTTCTGGGGTTGAACCAGGAAAGGAAGATTTACCAGCTCTGTGGATAATTTACCTAACACTGGCCAAAGCTATTAGGTGGACTTGCCCGGTTGTTCCACCTACATAGCTCTTTAGTCATCTTCTTCGTCACAGTACCAGAGTGGTGTGTGTATGTAGAAATGTCTATGGGAAAATAAGGATCTAACCTACAATACCCTGCAAAGGTCTAGGGCATGGGTGCACAACATAAGGCCCGCGGGCCAGTTGCGGCCTGCCATGCCCTTTTGACCGGCCCGCGAGGCACAAAGACTTTCCTAATGGAGGGCGGCCGCCCTCCATTAGGAAAGTCTTTGTTGTCTTCCGGCCCGGTGAAAACACTGGCCCTCATTGGCTCAGCACACACACGCATCACGTCGCTCCTACGAGCCACGTAATGCGTGTGTGCTGCAGCAATGGAGGGCCAGCACTACGGCTGGCGTGGTCCATAAGGCTTGATGCCGGAAGGCATTTCAGCCTTGGACCACGCCAGTCGTAGTGCGATTCCAGCGTTCCAGCTTACCTGCCGCTTACCTGCCTGCCTTCCAGCACGTCTCCGGTAAGTGGTCTGTTTGTGTTTGTGTGTCGGGTTTGTTTTGCTTTATGTTTGTGTGTGTATTTTGGGGGGGGGGGGTGTTGGATGTGTATGAATGTTTGTGTTTGAATGTATTTTGTGTGTATGTTGAGATGCGGGGGTTGGGGGGTGTGTCGGATGTGTATGAATGTTTGTGTTTGAATGTATTTTGTGTGTATGTTGAGATGCGGGGGTGGGGGGGTGTCGGATGCGTATGAATGTTTGTGTTTGAATGTATTTTGTGTGTATGTTGAGATGCGGGGGTGGGGGGGTGTGTATAACAATGGAAAATGTGTAGTACAAAATGTAAGTTTGAAATGCAAATAAAAATTGTTACCCCTCAAAAACATTCTTTTTCCATGTGTTTTGTACAAATTGGGGGTTTAAAAAGCCTCCTGCCACGTCCCGCCTACCGCCCCGTCCACATTTACTTTTCGGCCCACTATAGCCCTCATGTAAGGTACTTTCGGCCCTCTGTCAAAATCAGTTGTGCACCCCTGGTCTAGGGGATTGATCGAACATCTTGAAAGGGAAATAGGGGATACAGGGCCTGATCACAACTTTGGTGGTAACGCTGGCGTTCTTAGTCCTACCGCCGAACTCCCCGGCGCTAATAGTGCCGGATCAGGAGTTTGGTGGTAATGTAATTCCCCATTGAGCCCATTCGGGAATGCCCCACCCCCCATTGGGCTCAATGGAAAAAATGTGCGCTCTTACCGCCGGCGGATTTCCCGCCGGCAGTAATAGCACAAATTTTCAGCGGATTTCCCCCTAGCCAAGAGCTGGGGCGAAATCAGCTGAAGTCCTGATTTGGCGGACCCTTAAATCTGGCGGTAATAGCGCTACCGCCGGATTTAAGGGTTACCGCCAAAGTCGTGATGAGGCCCTGTGTCTCACCCAAGGGGGCCTCATCCCCACTCCCCAAGTCTTCTCCACCTAGGTGATCCTCCCTTGCAAATCCACCCCCAGCGTCAGGATCCAAAAGCGATGGCCTTTCCCTGGCCCCCTGGGAGGAGGATATATCGGAAAAGATGTGAGGCCGACTTCAGATTCCTCACAATGTGCAGTGTTCATGTTTTGTGGCGGATATTGTTTGTTTGACTGAGGTCAATACATTTATGGTGGAACTGACCGTAGTTTATTTCGCTGCTAATCTATTTGACCTCCAGCCAAACAAGCCAAATCCCTTGCCCGCCAGCAGCCCTATATCCATCCCCCCTCCCTTACTTCCCTTATTGCCGTTGCTTCCCTTATACCCCTGCGGTGCCAGTTCCGCTCTGCAACGTGGGTCGGAAGGGACGCCACAGGGTCCCCCTGTCCACTTTACCCACATATTTATTTAATTGTATTTATTGTGTGTTTTAGTTGAAAATTGGACTTTTCACACGTCAATCTTAGTAAGAATGAATACATTATTAATCAGCCAGACACGTTAATTCTATAGCAATACTACAAATCCAACACGTTTCCCAGAATATCTAAAACTCTTGATTCAAATCATTACTAAAACTCTAGCTTATTTCCCAAGAAATCTAAAACTCTAATAAAATCCTAACCCAAAACTCATCACCAGCTAAGGACCAGTCTAACCCAAAGTGTTTCTCTCTCCCTAAGGGGGGCTGGGGGGGGGGTGGGGGGGGGGGGTGGGGGGGGGGGGGCGGCGGAATCAGGACAAGGTACGCACATGGGTTTCAGAGATTGATCCTCCTCAAACAATACCGCCACAGTCGCACGCCTCTTGGACCTTTCCCCCTAATCCTCAACACTTCCCTTGTCTGGAACAGATTTATTTTCAACCTCAGGACTTTAAAATCGAAGTCCCTGGAAGGATGTTTCGTTAAGTATGGCGACAGCGCATTAACATTTTTAACTGACCAACTAAAATGGTCATAAAAACAATGATATACCATTAACTCTGCCCTCAACTCAATCCATACATATCTATACGACTTCATTTTTGATTTATTGGGGGGGTCACCTGACAATTCCTCAGTTGACAAATCTATTTTTGGCAACAGTTCTCTACACAATCGCCCCCACTACTCCAATGCTCTACAGGAACCCTTTCCCAGTATAGAATTATGATGGACAAAGAAAGAAGCAGGCTGGGGCACCAACGTCTTGGCATAGAATTGTAGACAACCACAATCTATAAAGGTCTGGACTGGGAGTTGAGCCAGTTCGTGAAGCACACCGGCCAATGGTACTGCTTTTCGGGATATGGAAAACCTTCTTCCAGAACAATGCTTCCAACTTTGCCTACAAAGTTCCCACATAATGGAATTCTGCAACCACATAGCCGGTCCCCTCTGGCCATGGCCACAGACAACAAAGCACTCATTCTCCTGCACATTTCCATGCCTGCTGGTAGAACCATTTTCTCAGCATCAGTGGTAGGTTGTTTTATTTTGGCCAAGGAGAAGCTTACGTATGTGCCATCACTTCCTGGACATTGCAGGTTTCATTCTCGGCCAATGTGTTACTTCCTTTTGACACTATTCTTTTTGTGCAAAAAGTTGGCACCATCTCAAAACGAGTTCCTCATCTAACAAAAAATGTAAACTCCTGTGTTAAAGCCCCCCACGATTACCTGAATTTCATGTACCGAATGAGGTGCACTAAAAATAAAATCGGGGGCAGGAAAATCATGGTCCTCTAAAAAGGGCCCCACAGATGCTGTAGTGTTTTCTGCATGTCCCAAGGAGCCCTGTTTAAAGAGCTTGGGTGGATTCCAGCATCAAAAGATAGGCAAGGGACATTGTTGACTGACTCTGCTGGCCATAGGCCATTCGGGAATTCAGTATTGCCTATCCAAGGGATATTGCTGACTGACTGTGCTGGCCACAGGCCATTCGGGAATTCAGTATTGCCCCTCCAAGGGACATTGCTGACTGTGCTGGCCACAGCCCACTCAGGAATTCAGTATTGCCTATCCAAGGGATATTGCTGACTGACTGTGCTGGCCACAGGCCATTTGGGAATTCAGTATTGCCTCTCCAAGGGACATTGCTGACTGTGCTGGCCACAGCCCATTCAGGAATTCAGAATTGCCTCTCCAAGGGACATTGCCGACTGACTGTGCTGGCCACAGCCCATTCAGGAATTCAGTATTGCCTCTCCAAGTGCGAGGTTCTAGCTTTGCATCCAGTAAGCTCAGCCGCACTCCAAGCCGCTTTGCCCACCACTTCACAAAAACAATCCCTCTGTACATGGCAACTTTTCTAAAACCTTTCAACTTTCAAATACACAGCCCCTCCATTTTACAGCACACCAGAATAATTCGGAAACCAAAATTCGGCGGGAGTACCCAGCTGTAGCAACCCATATGAACACATGCTTGCTAGTTACTTACAAACATCCCACACAATGCACCAGCTTTGGATCCCTCTCCGACAAATTTCTTACCTAACTTCACTGTGGTGAGACATGCAGAGGATGTTGCGTGCTTCAACCTCAGAAATTGGTAGCCACTGCCTTGTCTTATATTGACCACTGACCCTGGAAAGTAACAACAGTAAGTCAGAATATTAATCTTAGAAAAGAAAACTCTCAACAATGGTTCTTGAGAGCCCTCGGCATTCCCAGTGCCTCTGCTTTGCCAGTCACTGAGAAGAAAATACCCACAAGAACAAGCCTTCAGTTGCGAACTCCTGTCAGCAGCACCCACCCCACAGCTGCAGCACACACCCCACAGCTACCATGCTTGCCCCACACCAAGGATGACCACACAAGTCACTCTGGTGCGCTTACTTGGTGGTGCACTTCCACAAGGTCCAACTCTGGAGGACTGCTCTTCTACAATTTTGAGGACAGCGGGTCAAATATTTGAAAAAATAACTCAGATGTGGCTTCTACGAGCATTCTGTAACACCTAGCTTCCTCCAGCCCCCCACCCAAAAACCAAAAGACCAATTCTCACAATTATAACCATCAGTGGCTACTGCATCACAAGTCGTGCTTTAATCAAGTACTACTATTTGTCTGAGTTCATGCAACTCTTTTTTGACAATGTGTATTACTTCTAAAGAAGAGTGCCTATACTCAAGCAAGTTCTAATGATCAAGCTGGCAATATTTCTTCACAGTGTAGAGAGACTAAGGACAAAGCACTCCATTCACACCCCACAAAGTGGTCATACATACAAACATGCTCCCGTGCAATTCTGGGGATGCTTTGAATAGAAAAAGGGAGGTCTGGATGAACCTCCTCTGAATAACATGGATGACCTTGGCCTGTCTGAATCCATGTGCCCCCTCCTAGCGTTCTCCATAACATGATGACCTTGACCTGTCTGAATCCATGTGCCCCCTCCTAGCGTTGTCCATAACATGATGACCTTGGCCTGTCTGAATCCATGTGCCCCCTCCTTGTGTTCTCCATAACATGGATGACCATGACCTGTCTGAATTCATGTGCTGCCCCCTAGCGTTCTCCATAACATGAATGACCTTGGCCTGTCTGAATCCATGTGCCCCCTCCTAGCGTTCTCCATAACATGATGACCTTGGCCTGTCTGAATCCATGTGCCCCCTCCTTGTGTTCTCCATAACATGGATGACCATGGCCTGTCTGAATCCATGTGCCCCCTCCTTGTGTTCTCCATAACATGGATGACCATGACCTGTCTGAATTCATGTGCCCCCTCCTTGTGTTCTCCATAACATGGATGACCATGACCTGTCTGAATTCATGTGCTGCCCCCTAGCGTTCTCCATAACATGAATGACCTTGGCCTGTCTGAATCCATGTGCCCCCTCCTAGCGTTGTCCATAACATGATGACCTTGGCCTGTCTGAATCCATGTGCCCCCTCCTTGTGTTCTCCATAACATGGATGACCATGACCTGTCTGAATTCATGTTCATGTGCCCCCTCCTTGTGTTCTCCATAACATGGATGACCATGACCTGTCTGAATTCATGTGCTGCCCCCTAGCGTTCTCCATAACATGAATAACCTTGGCCTGTCTGAATCCATGTGCTGCCTCCTAGCGTTCTCCATAACATGGATGACCTTGGCCTGTCTGAATCCATGTGCTGCCTCCTAGCGTTCTCCATAACATGGATGACCTTGGCCTGTCTGAATCCAGGTGCCCCCTCCAAGCGTTCTCCATAACATGGATGGCCTTGGCCTGTCTGAATCCATGTTCCCCCTCTTAGTGTTCTCCGTAACATGGATGACCTTGGCCTGTCTGATTCCATGTGCCATCTCCTATCGTTCTCCATAACATGGATGAGCTTGACTTGTCTGAATCCAGGTGCTCCCTCCTAGTGTTCCCCTGCTTCCCCTTTGGTTTCAGGAGTGCTGGAGAACATTAGGGCAGAATCTTCACCAACACTGCCCCCGTGTGGCCAAGCATACCTCTCAGCTGTTTCAGTCCCCCGGCCAAGGGGAAATGGAGGATTTCATATTGGGCGGGTGAGAGCGCATTGAAGTGACCCGGCTGGGGGAAATGAGGATTTCATTTTGGGCAGGTGAGAGCGCATTGAAGTGACCCAGCCGGGGAGAAATTGAGGATTTCATATTGGGAGGGTGAGAGCGCATTGAAGTCACCCAGCCGGGGGGGAATGGAGGATTTAATTTTGGGCTGGTGAGAGCGCATTGAAGTGAGTAGCGTGTAAGGAGCAGGTGCTAGAGCGATTTTCTTTAGATGGCAGAACGTCCATTGCCAGCGCTCGGCAATGATGCGAGTTTGTCTTCTGTAATCAAGCATGGATCACTGCAGGCACAGTGTCCAGGCAATGGGAGGGGGGTATGGCTATAGTCCTGGGCGCATCCCATAAGAGGTGTGAATGTTAGCTGATTAGAGGGGGGGGCTGCATGAAGCTGCATTGCTGTGGGGGACAAACTAATGGTGCTCTTTTAAATGCATTTTCTTTCCTTGTGTTTTCGCGACAAAATAATGCATCATCCACACCCCTCCCCCCTTCGGACCCCGAATATGAGTCACAAAAGTAACCAATTTTCCAAAAACAACAAATGGAATACAGCAGACCCACAACTATCGCTTCCAGCACAGTTCCCCTAATCACAGTCCATAAGCTTGTGTTTCCCCTTCCACAAAAATTAACTATTGCCACCAACTTCATTCCTATTAATCAGATGGTCCCAGAGTTCCCCCCTCAATACATTGCAATTTCCTGCTGAATTCAAAGCACTCGTTCTCATTGTGACCATGGTTTCGCATTCCGTCAATAGATGTTTCACCGTTTCCAAAACCTGTTCTCTACACAAGCGACAAGTTCTTTGGCTACGCAAGATGCTGGTCCATGAGCCAGTAATTTCGAAGGTATTAACCACATTTGTTTTAAGCCTTAGATAGTCTTAGGCTAGTGGATTCTCCAGGAACTCCTGGATATAGCTTGGAACTCCCATTCTGCTCCTAATATAAGCTGAGAACTCCAGGCAGTTATTCTTAGTTTGGATTTTACTGAAGTAATGCTCCTGGAAGGAGGTTTACAACCTTTGATTTCAGCCCATATTTTTAGCGGGGGGAGCTAAAGGTCAAAGGGTCCTCCAGGAACCCAGAGTGCCAGCTAGAAGAATCTGTGATGATCTTAATCAGATTACTGCGTGGAATAAAGACACCTTCAGATGTGCTGTCTCAAAGATGAGATGATGGAGGCTTCCCGTCGGTGCATTAGCCAGTTTCCAGTGAGAGAACAGTTTAGACAGTTGAACTCCCGCCATACACGGCACCAATCCCACCTCGAGATTTAACATTTCTGCAGGAGTGCGTGACGGAAGGTGGAACAACTTTTTTTTTTTTAAAGAGTCCCCTCAAGGTTGGAGAGAGCATTTGTATTAGCATTAGCCCAGCTGTCCGCTCCATACATTAAAATGGGTAGGAGCATGGCTGTGTACAATTGCGCTAAAATGCCCACTGAGTAACCTCTGCCTTTGGAGGCTAGATTTTTTAGTCGCCCTGTAATCTGGACACCCTTCAGTTTCAGAGATTCCATATGGTTAGAGCCAGCAAATGGTGGTCAAAAAGAAGACAAATATTTGTATTCTTGTACCACCTCCAACTCTTTCCGTCAAGATTCCATCTCATCCGCTTTGTTTTATGGCATCAGGGCCAAAGACCATGACCTTGGGTTTATTAATGTTGATGACCAAGGAATTTGCATCTGAAAAGGACTTCAGGCGGTCCAAGGACGCCTGAAGGCCCGCCGGAGTGAGGTCTATCAGCACAGTATCATCGGCGTAGACTAGCCACAGCATCGAGGCAGTTCCCAGTTCGTTGAGATTGGAGGTCTGATTAGCCAGTGCAGACACCATGTCTGCTAAATGTAGGTTAAACAGGAGACGGGCTAGATTGCATCCTTGCTTTAAACCCTGGTCGGTGGAAATCCAGGTAGACGTCCTCCCTGTTTGGTCTAACTCAACCTTTACCCGAGTGTTCTCGTGTAAAGCGATGATCATAGAGTCCAATCCTGGTGGAATATGCCAGTCCACCAGTTTTGTCCGAAGCCGACTCCTGTTAACAGAATCAAAGGCTGCACTATAAAATCGATGAAGGCCACAAACACTTGGCTTCCACGGATACCCCCATGTCTGCTGTATTACAACTGTTAATTCCAGGAAATTTGTGGTCGTACTTAAACCCGACTGAAAACCTGTTTCATTTAGAGGAATAGGGTTTGCGTCCTCAACCCATTCATGTAGCTCACTCATTAGTAATCGAGAGAAGATCTTAGATGGAGCGTCCTACACTGCCAGCAACCGGTAGTTGCTTGACACCTCACGGCTACCCTTCTTCAAAATAGGCACGATGATGCTATCGTGCCCTGAGCGGGGGAGCACCTGGAATTCTGCAATCCATTTGAAGAGCCAACCGAGAGCAAACGCCCAATGAGCAGCATCCTTTTTAATTAAGGAACTGCAAATTCCATCCGGACCCGGGGCCCTCGATGAGTTGCTACCTGTGATCAACTTCAGCATGTCACAGGGCCCATTGTGGTATTGCCAGTTTGCTCGTTGAATTAGAGGCAAGAGTAGGACTTTCCCACAGTTTCCCAAAGTATTGGCAAGGAATTCAGACTAAACTGTTTCAAAGACGCCAATGATATAACGAGCCAGCACCTGATGGTATCCCTGGATGGCCTTCCAGAATTGACGGCTGTCTTTATTTAGTGCCAGGCCAACTAGAGATCGCCAGAAGCCACAGTCTAGGTGGTATCGTTTTTTCAACGATAATTTGCAATAATCGCTTTTTGCTAACTTGATGTGAATAGCAAGAGCTGATCCATCCAAAAGAGACTTACAGAGGGCAGGCAGAGTGGCCTGCAGGATCCTTCCCTTGATAGCAACGAGTTGGGTCGCACAAATGGCTATGTATGGCTCGTGTTGTTCGATGCGATTTGGAGTTTCTCTTGGAGAAGGGGTCTGTGATCACCGATGCTACCTTTGTACCGTAGTTTTCACCAGTTTTGATAGTAGTGTTGCAAAACACAGCGGGTGGAGGGGAAGAAGGACACAGATATGGGGATTGAATTGATGGGTGCCAGTGGAGCGTGGGGTGTATGGAGTCGGGGTAGAAGGAGGGAGCGAGGCAGGAGGAAAATAGTTCCACTTTATAAAATAATAAAGTGCACCATTGTCCCTGTCACTTCCAGACACCATCAAAACACCCCATCTCTATTTTGCGCAATCGCACAGCGTAAAAATAAAGATGACGGGGGTGCCCTCAGAAGACTCCTTCAGACAGCTGAAGCAGGGCAGGGGGAAATGCGGCTATTACTAAATTGGAAAACACTGATCCAATGGGCATGGGGACTGGAGCTACTGCAACACCGGAAGCCACAAGGTTCCCCAGAGTGCACAGGGATTGCAGCTACTGCACCACCGGAAGCCTCGAGGCTCCCCAGATTGCACAGGGACTGCAGCTGCTGCAACACCGGAAGCCACGAGCTTCCCCAGAGTGCACAGGGATTGCAGCTACTGCAACACCGGAAGCCTCAAGCTTCCCCAGAGTGCACAGGGATTGCCGCTACTGCAATGCTGGAAGCCTCGAGCCTCTCTGTAGTCCTTAACTGAAGGGAGCCTTCTCCAGACACTAGCAAGGATGTGGGGGTCACTGCCAACAGAAGCAAGGTCACGTCCTCCATGTCCTCCACACCCCACCTGCTGCCCTGCATTACCCTCACAACGGAGGTGACCTTTCTCCAGACACAGGCAAGGATGTGAGGGTAACTACCAGCAGAAGTAAGGTTGCTTCCAGCACGTCCTTCACACACCACGCGCTCCCTGCATTACCCTCACAGTCCTTATCTGAGGGGAGCCTTCCCCAGACACAGGCAAGGATGTGAGGGCCACTGCCAGCAGAAGTAAGGTTGCTTCCTGCATGTCCTCCACACTCCACCTGCATTACCCTCACACTCCTTAGCTGAGGGGCGCCTTCTCCAGACACAGGCATCTGGAGCCATCATGTTCTAAAATGGTTTAGGGGGGCCGTACATTTGAACGGCCCCCTAGGTTTGGGATATAAAGGGCCCTTTCACAGGCAGACCCACATGTGCATGCTGACCGAGCTTCCTGGGCTTGTGCTGCACCTTTATTAAATGCATCCCTATAGAAATAGATATTGTGCAGTGTCATGGACAGCTTTGCAGTGATTCCTCTGCGCAGGGTAAAATAGAATAAAAAGAACAGGCATCGGGCTGAGGAGTGTGAGCGACCGAGAGGAAGATGAGGGCCAGAGACAGGCAGAGTGAAAAGGAGGGCCCGGGGAGAGCAGGAGTGTGAGCGGCCGAGAGGAAGATGAGGGCCAGAGACAGGCAGAGTGAAAAGGAGGGCCCGGGGAGAGCAGGAGTGTGAGCGACCGAGAGGAAGATGAGGGCCAGAGACAGGCAGAGTGAAAAGGAGGGCCCGGGGAGAGCAGGAGTGTGAGCGACCGAGAGGAAGATGAGGGCCAGAGACAGGCAGAGTGAAAAGGAGGGCCCGGGGAGAGCAGGAGTGTGAGCGACCGAGAGGAAGATGAGGGCCAGAGACAGGCAGAGTGAAGAGGAGAAGCCCTGGGGGAGAGCAGGAGTGTGAGCGACCGAGATGAAGATGAGGCCCAGAGACAGGCAGAGTGAAAAGGAGAAGCCCTGGGGGAGAGCAGGAGTGTGAGCGACCGAGAGGAAGATGAGGGCCAGAGACAGGCAGAGTGAAAAGGAGGGCCCGGGGAGAGCAGGAGTGTGAGCGACCGAGAGGAAGATGAGGGCCAGAGACAGGCAGAGTGAAAAGGAGGGCCCGGGGAGAGCAGGAGTGTGAGCGACCGAGAGGAAGATGAGGGCCAGAGACAGGCAGAGTGAAAAGGAGGGCCCGGGGAGAGCAGGAGTGTGAGCGACCGAGAGGAAGATGAGGGCCAGAGACAGGCAGAGTGAAGAGGAGAAGCCCTGGGGGAGAGCAGGAGTGTGAGCGACCGAGAGGAAGATGAGGGCCAGAGACAGGCAGAGTGAAAAGGAGAAGCCCTGGGGGAGAGCAGGAGTGTGAGCGACCGAGAGGAAGATGAGGGCCAGAGACAGGCAGAGTGAAAAGGAGGGCCCGGGGAGAGCAGGAGTGTGAGCGACCGAGAGGAAGATGAGGGCCAGAGACAGGCAGAGTGAAAAGGAGGGCCCGGGGAGAGCAGGAGTGTGAGCGACCGAGAGGAAGATGAGGGCCAGAGACAGGCAGAGTGAAAAGGAGGGCCCGGGGAGAGCAGGAGTGTGAGCGACCGAGAGGAAGATGAGGGCCAGAGACAGGCAGAGTGAAGAGGAGAGGCCAGAAAAGGAGGGTCCGGGGAGAGCAGGAGTGTGAGCGATCGAGAGGAAGATGAGGGCCAGAGACAGGCAGAGTGAAAAGGAGGGCCCGGGGAGAGCAGGAGTGTGAGCGACCGAGACGAAGATGAGGCCCAGAGACAGGAAGAGTGAAGAGGAGAGGCCAGAAAAGGAGGGCCCAGGGAGAGCAGGAGTGGAAAAAGACGAGAATGGGGATGACCGGGGGCAGAAACGGTCGGTCCTAGATACTAATGGGGTGACGACGATATTAAGGGGAATATAAACCACTGACCTTCCGACTCTGGAGATAATCCGGGCGTCGCGTCGGTCTCCCGCAGGCGAAGAGAGACCGGGCATGAGCTGAGCAGTGTCTCCCGATTACGCATGCGCAGCACCTTAACACTGCATATGCGCATGCCCAGTAATCTAACACTGCATATGCGCATGCCCAGTATCTGAATACGAATGTGCGCATGCTCAGTTATAGTTTGTAACTCGCACATGTTCGGTAGCGGCAGCCTCAACCCTCACTATGGCGCGGCTCTCTCTAGTGCGCATGCTCGGCAACCTTTTAACCATTCTACGCATGCGTCTAAGCGAAATGTCCCTTTTAGACGCGATCCGTAACGGCAGCCTCGAACCCCGACTGGCGAGGCAATCTCCCCACACTGCGCATGCCCGGCACCATTACACTGCGCACTGCGCATGCTCCTCATATTTAATGACATCACATTCCATTGGCCCACACAGCATCGCAGTCAGTGGATTTAGGATTCAAATATGTAAAACACGATAAACCAAAATCAGAATCACCAAAAAAGAAAATTTTTACCTTCAAACCCGTATTTATCCATTTAAAATGCAAATTAATATATCATCCGCCCTCGAAAAGAATGTAGTGTGAAAAATAATAAACAGCTCTGGAGAAGCGCTCCTATTGGAACACACTATCAAGAAAAGCCTAGCTCTGCTGAGTACAGTGCATTCAAGTTACTGCTAGCAACACGAGTAAGAGTATATGGCCTGTGCTAGCAACACGAGTAAGAGTATATGGCCTGGTTCTCTGCATCAAAGCCTAGCCCTGCAGAGTACAGTGCATTCAAGTTACTGCTAGCAACACGAGTAAGAGTATATGGCCTGGTTCTCTGCATCAAAGCCTAGCCCTGCAGAGTACAGTGCATTCAAGTTACTGCTAGCGACACGAGTAAGAGTATATGGCCTGGTTCTCTGCATCAAAGCCTAGCCCTGCAGAGTACAGTGCATTCAAGTTACTGCTAGCAACACGAGTAAGAGTATATGGCCTGGTTCTCTGCATCAAAGCCTAGCCCTGCAGAGTACAGTGCATTCAAGTTACTGCTAGCGACACGAGTAAGAGTATATGGCCTGGTTCTCTGCATCAAAGCCTAGCCCTGCAGAGTACAGTGCATTCAAGTTACTGCTAGCGACACGAGTAAGAGTATATGGCCTGGTTCTCTGCATCAAAGCCTAGCCCTGCAGAGTACAGTGCATTCAAGTTACTGCTAGCGACATGAGTAAGAGTATATGGCCTGGTTCTCTGCATCAAAGCCTAGCCCTGCAGAGTACAGTGCATTCAAGGTACTGCTAGCGACACGAGTAAGAATATATGGCCTGGTTCTCTGCATCAAAGCCTAGCCCTGCAGAGTACAGTGCATTCAAGGTACTGCCAGCGACACGAGTAAGAGTATATGGCCTGGTTCTCTGCATCAAAGCCTAGCCCTGCAGAGTACAGTGCATTCAAGGTACTGCTAGCAACACCAGTAAGAGTATATGGCCTGGTTCTCTGCATCAAAGCCTAGCTCTGCTGAGTACAATGCATTCAAGGTACTGCTAGTGACATGAGTAAGAGTATAAGGCCTGGTTCTCTGCATCAAAGCCCAGCTCTGCTGAGTACAATGCATTCAAGGTACTGCTAGTGACATGAGTAAGAGTATAAAACCTGGTTCTCTGCATCAAAGCCCAGCTCTGCTGAGTACAATGCATTCAAGGTACTGCTAGCGACACAACTAAGAGTATAAGGCCTGGTTCTCTGCATCAAAGCCCAGCTCTGCTGAGTACAGTGCATTCAAGGTACTGCTAGAGACACGAGTAAGAGTATAAGGCCTGGTTCTCTGCATCAAAGCCTAGCCCTGCAGAGTACAGTGCATTCAAGGTACTGCTAGCGACACAACTAACAGGCCGATTCATGGAATCAACGTGCGCCGAAAAAACAGCGCACACATGTGAAAACGTGCGATTCGCAGAGAAACAGCAAAAATCGCAGTGCAAGTGCGATTATCGCACAGAAAACATCGCACATCAATTCATGGAAGTCCGTGCACGCGCGAAATGTGAGATGTGCGCTGAGAAAGTGCGCGGCGCACGCTGGCTCACAGGTCAACGAACACCGTGCGATAAGGCCACAGTGAATTCGCACATAGCGCGGCGCACATAACAAAAGTAGGCGTAACACGGGGCGTCACACGCAGAATGGGGAACAACTCGTGAAAATGTGGGCGTCACGGGGGAAGTACAGGAGGCAAGTGCGCAGAACGCCCACACGCTCGCCTACAACGCATATTCATGGAATCGAATAGTGAAAAACAGCGCACGGCCAAAGACACGCACAGGCCCATACATGTCCGCCACACGACACCAGGCGGTAGCGTCCCTGCGCAGGAAAAAAAATGTGCGCCAAAGTCCTACACGCGCGAGAAGGCCCACACGCGATCGGGCCTGGGGGAGCGTGTGCGTGTATTTCAGGGGTGCGCGTGAAGTACCACACGCGATTGGCCTGGGCGCGTGTATTCCAAGGGTGCGCGAGAAGCCACTCACACGCGATTGGCCTGGGCGCGTGTATTTCAGAGGCTCGTGGGTGTCCTCACATGCGATCGGGCCTGGGGGAGCGTGTGCGTGAATTTCAGGGGTGCGCGCGAAGTCCCACACACGATTGGCCTGGGCGCGTGTATTTCAGGGGTGCGCGAGAAGCTTCTCACACGCGATTGGCCTGGGCGCGTGTATTTCAGGGGCTCGCAGGTCGGGCCTGGGGGAGCGGGGTGCGTGTATTTCAGGGGCTTGCGGGTGTTTACACGCAATCGGGCCTGGGGGAGCGGGGTGCGTGTATTCCAGGGGCTCGCGGGTGTTTACACACGCGATCGGGCCTGGGGGAGCAGGGTACGTGTATTTCAGGGGCTCGCGGGTGTTTTTACACGCGATCGGGCCTGGGGGAGCGTGTGCGTGTATTCCAGGGGTGCGCGTGAAGTTCCACACGCGATTGGCCTGGGCGTGTGTATTTCAGGGGCTCGCGGGTGTTTATACACGCGATCGGGCCTGGGGGAGCGGGGTGCGTGTATTTCAGGGGCTTGCGGGTGTTTACACACGCGATCGGGCCTGGGGGAGTGGGGTACGTGTATTCCAGGGGTTCGCGGGTGTCTTTACAAGCGATCGGGCCTGGGGGAGCGGGGTAGGTGTATTCCAGGGGCTCGCGGGTGTTTATACACGCGATCGGGCCTGGGGGAGCGGGGTGCGTGTATTTCAGGGGCTTGCGGGTGTTTACACAAGCGATCGGGCCTGGGGGAGCGGGGTACGTGTATTCCAGGGGCTCGCGGGTGTCTTTACACGCGATCCGGCCTGGGGGAGCGGGGTGCGTGTATTTCAGGGGCTCGCGGGTGTTTACACACGCGATCGGGCCTGGGGGAGCGTGTGCGTGTATTCCAGGGGTGCGCGTGAAGTTCCACACGCGATCGGGCCTGGGCGCGTGTATTTCAGAGGCTCGCGGGTGTTTATACACGCGATCGGGCCTGGGGAAGCGGGGTGCGTGTATTTCAGGGGCTTGCAGGTGTTTACACACGCGATCGGGCCTGGGGGAGCGGGGTACGTGTATTTCAGGGGCTTGCAGGTGTTTACACACGCGATCGGGCCTGGGGGAGCGGGGTACGTGTATTTCAGGGGCTCGCGGGTGTTTATACACGCGATCGGGCCTGGGGGAGCGGGGTACATGTATTCCAGGGGCTCGCGGGTGTCTTTACACGCGATCGGGCCTGGGGGAGCGGGGTACGTGTATTTCAGGGGCTCGCGGGTGTTTTTACACGCGATCGGGCCTGGGGGAGCGGGGTGCGTGTATTTCAGGGGCTCGCGGGTGTTTACAGACGCGATCGGGCCTGGGGCAGCGTGTGCGTGTATTCCAGGGGTGCGCGTGAAGTTCCACACGCGATTGGCCTGGGCGCATGTATTTCAGGGGCTCGCGGGTGTTTATACACGCGATCGGGCCTGGGGGAGCGGGGTGCGTGTATTTCAGGGGCTTGCGGGTGTGTACACACGCGATCGGGCCTGGGGGAGCGGGGTACGTGTATTTCAGGGGCATGCGGGTGTTTACACACACGATCAGGCCTGGGGGAGCGGGGTACGTGTATTCCAGGGGCTCGCGGGTGTCTTTACACGCGATCCGGCCTGGGGGAGCGGGGTGCGTGTATTTCAGGGGCTCGCGGGTGTTTACACACGCGATCGGGCCTGGGGGAGCGTGTGCGTGTATTCCAGGGGTGCGCGTGAAGTTCCACACGCGATCGGGCCTGGGCGTGTGTATTTCAGAGGCTCGCGGGTGTTTATACACGCGATCGGGCCTGGGGGAGCGGGGTACGTGTATTTCAGGGGCTTGCAGGTGTTTACACACGCGATCGGGCCTGGGGGAGCGGGGTACGTGTATTTCAGGGGCTCGCGGGTGTTTATACACGCGATCGGGCCTGGGGGAGCGGGGTACATGTATTCCAGGGGCTCGCGGGTGTCTTTACACGCGATCGGGCCTGGGGGAGCGGGGTACGTGTATTTCAGGGGCTCGCGGGTGTTTATACACGCGATCGGGCCTGGGGGAGCGGGGTGCGTGTATTTCAGGGGCTCGCGGGTGTTTACAGACGCGATCGGGCCTGGGGCAGCGTGTGCGTGTATTCCAGGGGTGCGCGTGAAGTTCCACACGCGATTGGCCTGGGCGCATGTATTTCAGGGGCTCGCGGGTGTTTATACACGCGATCGGGCCTGGGGGAGCGGGGTGCGTGTATTTCAGGGGCTTGCGGGTGTTTACACACGCGATCGGGCCTGGGGGAGCGGGGTACGTGTATTTCAGGGGCTTGCGGGTGTTTACACACACGAACAGGCCTGGGGGAGCGGGGTACGTGTATTCCAGGGGTGCGTGAGAAGTTCCACACGCGATTGGCCTGTGTACGCAATTCCATTGGACCAAAGGCCCTGACAGCGCAGGCGCGTCTGTGACGTGACACGCGCGGGCTTGTCCCTGTACCCGGGGGAATGTTACAAGACCAAAAACTGCACGTCCTAGTGTCAGCCTGCGTGATTGGAGGATAGTGTCTCAGTGCGTATACGCGGAAGTGACGTTGGACGTGTAGTGCGGTTTAAAAGGTGCGTGTAGTACGTCATTTCCTTGTACGTGCTTCCCGTGGAGAGCGAGTGGGTGAAATCTGTTCTTCTTGTCGGTTCACACGCGATTTACTTCACAGCGTTTCCAGTTCGTACTCCCTGTTACCTCTGTCAGTATTTTTCTGATTTTCTTTTTGACCTGTTTCCTCAAACAGCGTTGACTTCTCTTTTTGTCCTGTCTCCTCAGACAGTGTACAATTCTTCTTTTGGCGGGGGTGTTGCCAACGCGCACACACGCGTATTTTTCACGCTCTTTTCCCAGGCAGACGGTGAGTCGCGCACGTATTTACCAACTGTGCTAGCCCCGTGTGTAGCGTACCCCTTCAGAGGACATTGTAGGCTGCGTGTGACACGCATACGTTCATTTTTGTGTTCCTGGGTGCCACAGCATAGTGCAGGTTCCTTTTCCCACGCACGTGGTCTACGAGGGGTCGCGTGCACGTCATATTCTGTTTTAGGGGTGCCTGTGCGTTGCGTGACCCGTCATCTTTCCCCAGGGGTTACATACAGCCTTGCTAGAGCACTTGGGTACGAATTCCATCTAGTACCCTACCCCTTTGACCCCCAATTGCCCAGGACAATTGTCCACTGCAACTCCCATACGCACAACTCCATCAGTGCCATGGCTGGGAGGCGAGCAAGTGGTAAGGGTGGCAAAGGTGGCCGAGCCGCAAGAGGTGGGCGTGGTGGGCGCGGTAGGGGACGTGGCCAGGATTTGCAGACTCCCCCAAGCCCCCCACGTGTGGAGGACCAGTCAGGGACACACATCCCCCCCCCATGGTTGAAGGAAACGTGGCTGACACCATCCCTGCTCAGCCCTTGTTGGACCGGCCCGTTGTGGCACCTGACCTAGCACAGGGTGACTCCCAGGCTGACTTCCAGGTCGCCAAGTCTAGGCCACGGGTGGCGGCGCAAGCCAGTGTCACCACGCCACGTGGTACAGGGGCAGCCATGTCATCTGCTGCCCCGAGTAGGCGGGGTAGGGAGGCTGCAGGGGCAGCTGCAGCTCCGTCCACCCCATCTCTGACTCCCCCAGCAAGGACAGTGTTGGTCCCGGTACATCAGACTGAGGTTCCCCCTGCCATCATCACACTTCAGCTAATGCCTGCAGAAAGTCATGTGGTCAGTGTGCCATCGCACACTACTACTACACAGTCCACCGGTGCTCCTGCCTCTAGTGTCCAGAGCAGCATAGGGCACTCTGGATCCCCACCACCCACAAAAAGAAAGAGGAAGAGTGCTCGTCCAGTACAGGCTGATGACCCCGACACGGCTACACGGTCCGGCACGCCAAGGAAGCCTAGCTTCAATGATGCCGAACTGGATGCACTTGTGCAGTATGTGTCCGAACATGACGCCGAAATGTTGGTCACTTCAGGGTGTAGGATTACACCTGCTCGACGTCAGGCACACTGGCAGTCCATCGCGGACAGCATAAGTGCCCTTGGGTTTATGAGGCACACAGCTGTTGAGAGCTACAAGCGCTGGAACGACCTTAAGCGTAGGGCAAAGAAAAAGCTGGCCTCAAGTCATGCCGCAACTCTGGTGACTGGAGGTGGGTCTCCACAAGAGGACATAGAACACTCTACATGAGCATGTTGCTGGGACCTACGTCACATAGGAGCAGATCCAAGGTGTGGGAGAACTGCCAGATTACGAGGCATTGTCCGGTGAGTGCACATGCATGTGTGTGTGATCCATGTGTATGTAGTTTGTGGGAGGGGATCTGGTTGAGTGCCAGGTCAGGGTGTGTGTGCCTGAGTGTTTTGTCCCACCCATGTGCTTCATCCAATGCATTCTGCGCCCCGGATTTGGGTATTACAGTATCCCTTCTGGCCACAGTAGGCGTTCTGCACTACATTGCGCCAGTTGCCCTTGAAGTGGCATCTTGCTACCACATTGTTCCGTATTTAGCTGTGTTCATTCAGGCTGATATTAGGAATTCACCTGGTTCTACTGTGCATCACTCTGCCCCATTGTCACATATATGACATGCCCATGGTACATGCCATCTGTGTGATGGCATTTGTCATGTATGTGTATTGGACATGCCACTCACAGGCCAATGTGTGATATCACTGCTAGACAGTATGCAGCTGATGCGTTGCTCTCCCATCTTGGTGTCACCAGTGTCTGACATTTCCCTCCACTTCCAACTCATGGACAGTGCATGCATGGGAGGGTTATAGTCATGTGGGACATGTGTAAATCAAGTACTGGTACTGTAGCTTGTCTGGCCTAATAGCGTGCCATGGTGCTAATGCCTGTTTCCATTTTTTGTCTTTCTTGTTTTTGCAGGGGATGACGCACCTGATGCTGTTTAGGGAGAGGAGATGGTGCAGGCCCAGGAGGGATCTGAAGCACGACCAGGCACCAGTGGGGGACGTGGTTTGGTGGTGGGGGAGAACCCTCTCTTGCTGCAGGCCATACTGTCCCGGGGTGTCCCTGGCTGCACCTCCCCAGAACTCTTTTCAGGTGTTGATTTGGATGAGGCCTATGTGGATTCGCAGGTATGTGTTCATGGAAGGGATACTGTTCTGTCCGACCCACATGCACCAGGGGTAGAGCCCACTATGGGGATGTCAGTGTTGGTAGGTGCGCCTGTGGTGGTTACGGATGCAGGGCCACACTCTGCAACATCTGATCCTGTTCCTGGGCCAGCAGTTCAGAGGGGAAATGCAGTCCTGCAGCCTCAGGCAGTGCCGACACAGCAAGGCGCAGTTCGCCTTGCCCCAGACAGGTGTGGTGCCCGCCAACGCGGTGGCCCTCCGCCACCAGGCAATACCGCATGGGAGCAATCCATTTACGGTATGGCCAACCAACAGGCAGCATCACCCGAAATGATTGCTCAAGCCATGGAGAGGGTGGCCACTTCCATTGTCCCCCCAGAAAGGCAGATGGAGCTACTACAGCAGGCAACAGACTCCATTTGTCAATCAGTCAGGGGGGACATGTTGGCGTCCAACAGGGACAGACAGGCGGCCCTGGACAATCTGAGGGAATCAATTTCTATAGATGCCCAGGGACAGAGGGAAGCCCTGAGGGGAGAGGTCCGGCACCTCAGGCAGACTCTTGTGGACCTTGAGGCTTCCACTGTCACCAGGACGGAACAGCTGCTGGAGCGTGTCACCCGTACGCTCTCAGCAGAGATGCAGGCAACTCGGGCGGAGGTCCGGGCAACACGTCGGGTGTTGCATGGGGATCTCCGCACCATATCCCTCCAGAACGAGGCCTTCCAGGCCCGCATGCTTGCTGCCATGGAGGACCAAACTAGGGCATTGCGTGGGCTGCCTCCCATGGCACCACCACCTCCTGTGGCAGCAGCAGAGGTTGAGGAGAGCGAATCCAGCAGTGAATCTCCCACTATTTAGTAGCCGTGCAGGCCATGAGCCCATGGAGGTGTTTTGTTTTCGCAACATTCACGCAGGTGGCTGTTGGTGGGCACCCTGTCCTCGGACCTCCTGGGTGGCCTCCCCTAACCCCCCCGGGCCCACATATGGCCATTTTTGATTTTTGAATTTTTGATTTTTCATTGCAGTGTGTTGCCTTGTGTGGCTCCCGTGGGCATCCACTGTATTCCGGCTGGGCACATGCAGGCTTGTCCTTAGTTTGGGTTAGATGCTTGGGTCAGTGAGACACACACCCCCCCTGCTTCCCGTTTCCATGGGCTTGCAAAGGGTGTGCACAAGTGACAGTGAATTACACAGTGACGTTGGACTCCCATGAGCTGTGTGGGCAGTCTGTAGTCAATACTGTGTATACATTCATAGTGCATATTGTTGTTGTATTGTGCACTGCATGGTGTATTGATGTGTGCTTGTGCATCCATGTCTCCCTCCTGATTTGCAGGTTCATTCCTCATGTCTTCACAAGGCCGTCCACTTTGGAGATGGGGCTCATGTTGTGAGCAGTGGACTTCCAGATGTGCGTGGCAACAACACTGTACAGTTGGAGGTGGTGGATGTGCTGGCATTCTCATGTTGTAAGACTACGTATCCTTTGCCTTAGTACTGTCATGTTTATGCTATGTCGATTGTATTGCGGTAAGTATTTGGTCATGTGTGTTGTTGTTTCTACATTCATGTGGGCATATTGTGTGTGGCCAGTTTCCATTAGGGACACTGTACTTTGTGACACGTGTCATGTTTGGGGGATGACTTTGTTTGCTCTCACATGGCATGTCATGCCATGCCATGGTGTGTTGGGTGGCGGTGCTGGGGAGGGGTTGGGTGACATGGCACTGTTGTCATGTTGTGTCTTGCAACGGGGTAATGATTCTAGCAGCATAGGAGTGTGTCTTTTGAACACGGCATTGGTGCTGTTTGTGTAGGTTGGGAAGCACACAATGGAACACTTCCAGATGTACAATCTCAGGCTGGTATGGTTGTGACAGTTGACTGTCCATTGACACATCATAATTGTCAGTAACAATCATCATTGATTGTCAGCTGGAATGTGCCAGGGCTGTGTGCACTCCACAGGGGTGTGATTTTATGTGAAGTAATTAGCCAAGAGCTGCGTACGGGCTGCCTCACCCCGTGCCCTTTCCCCTCCCATGCGCAGTGGGCATGCATGTGGTTGGGGATGTGGGGGTACCACCATGTCCACGGCCAGGCCCCGGCGTGTTGCAACGTTGTGCAGGACACATGCAGCCACTATGATCCTGCACACTACTGGGGGAGCGTATAACAGCTGCCCGCCAGAACAGTCAAGGGAGCGGAAGCGTGACTTGAGCACTCCGAATGTGCGCTCCACGATGCCCCGGGTTGCAATGTGGGCTGTGTTGTATCTTACCTGGGGTGGCGTGGTGGGGTTCCGAATTGGCGTCATGTGGGTGCTGAGAGGGTAGGCACTGTCCCCTGGGGTGGTGGTGATGGGTATCATCAGTGGGGTTGTGACATTACTCAGTATCTGACATGCATGCATGCGCAGTTGCATTTATACTCACAGAGCAGCCATGTATCGCCATGCCGCCCAGCTTCTATGTCCCGGTTTAGGGTAGACATTCTGTAGATGAAACTGTCGTGGGTGGAGCCTGGATAGTTGGCGTATACTGAGGTGATGATTCCCTTGGCATCACATGCTACCTGGGCGTTGATGGAATGCCAGTGCTTGCGGTTTCTATAGATGTGCTCAGTTGCCCTGGGGGGACGTAGAGCCACATGGGTGCAATCAATGGCACCTAGCACTTTTGGGAATTGTGCCACCCTGTAGAAGTCCTGGGCAACAGCCTGCCTTTCTGCAGGTGTTCTGGGCAGGTATATGTGCCTGCGGACTGATGGGCGTGCAGTGATGATGGCCAAGACCTGGTGTAGGCAGCGTGACTGCGTGGCCTGTGACACCCCACCCACTATGACACTTGTCCGCTGAAATGATCCTGTGGCCAAGAAGTGCAGTACATTGAGGACCTTCCCCAGGGGGCTGAGTGCTTGGGAGCACAGGGTGGTTGATGTGAGGTCATCCTCCCACTCACTGACCAGGTCGAGTATTATGTGAGGTGGAAACCTGTACCTCCCATACACATGGTCATCAGGCATCCCAAAAAGGCTGGTTCTGGGTGTAAATATTCTGGCCCGGACTATCCTCCTCCTTCTGCGGTATCCCACGGCCACTGCTGCTAGGAACAGTATGTTCATCCTGGCGTCTGAGCTTGTTTGTTGTTTGCGTGCACTTTTATGCTGTGCGGGTGGACGTACGCCTACTTCCTGCTGGCGTACGTGTTTCCGGATTGGCCACGTTCGTTTCCATGAATACGTGTTGTAGGCGAGCGTGTTAAACTTCCCGCGCAGCCCAGGCCAATCGTGTGTGGAACTTCTCGCGCACCCCTGAAATACACACGCCCAGGCCAATCGCGTGTGGAACTTCTCGCGCACCCCTGTAATACACGCACACGCTCCCCCAGGCCTGATCGCGTGTGGAACCACCCGCGAGCCCCTGAAATACACGCGCCCAGGCCAATCGCGTGTGGAACTTCCCGCGCACCCCTGAAATACACGTGCCCAGGGCAATCGCGTGTGGAACTTCTCGCGCACCTCTGAAATACACGCGCCCAGGCCAATCGCGTGTGGAACTTCTCGCGCACCCCTGTAATACACGCACACGCTCACCCAGGCCCGATCGCGTGTGAAACCACCCGCGAGCCCCTGAAATACACGCGCCCAGGCCAATCGCGTGTGGAACTTCCCGCGCACCCCTGAAATACACGCGCCCAGGCCAATCGCGTGTGGAACTTCCCGCGCACCCCTGAAATACACGCGCCCAGGCCAATCACGTGTGGAACTTCTCGCACTGGTACAGGGTTGGCGCAGCCCTTTGCGATGGTTTTGCGATCTTGATGGCTTTTCCTTGCGCGAGGGCGTTCTCGGGGGTGTAACTGGCGCTGCTGCAGGGTCGCTGCGCCACGTCTGCTTTTGGAGGTGGGAATCCATGAATACACTGTGCGCGGAAATTGGTTTTATCGCACGCGGCTGGCGCAGACATTCGCACGGGCACGCTGTGCGCCAGCCGCGTGCGACACTTTTGGAAGGAATAACATGAATCGGCCTGTAAGAGTATAAGGCCTGGTTCTCTGCATCAAAGCCCAGCTCTGCTGAGTACAATGCATTCAAGGTACTGCTAGCGACACAACATCAATCCGGCGGTATTACAGCTGTATCACGGTTTGGGTACTAACTAAGTCCCCATTCCCCATTGGGTCAGTGCAATTACCACGTGGTAATACCGCTGGCAGTAATTGTGCCAAATATGGGCTTTCTCTGCGTGTTTACTCCCAGCTCTGCGCTTGTGATAGGGCCAGCCCTTGAATGTAGTGGTAATACCATTTCCGCTGCATTTAAGGCTTCTGCCCAACTCGTGATGCTACAGTTATCTTGTAAACTAGAGGCAAAACAACATAAGTAGTGTTCAAGGGTCTGGTTCAATCTCTATGTCTGACCATTAGATTGAGGATGGTACTCCGAACTGAGGGTGTGTTGAAGTCCTAGCATCTTACAATTAAGTGTTCAACATTGGGAAGTGTTTTGAGGTCCTCTGTCTGATCTGATGGTATCTGGAAGTCCATGCAATTCTCACTCTCACATCACAAGCACACCCTATCCACATTATATCCACATCAAAACCTGTGAGCACCTATATTGCATGAAAGGCTAATCCTGGGGACCAGTACACTGAACTTGACACTGGCGCCTGTGAATCTTTTTTAATCAGAGTGGTGTAAATATTTCCCACAAATATGCCAGGGTGACTGAGCGTAGTAAGGGAGTCCAAACCAACCAAAGCTGGTTTCAGGGGATGGGAGATCCCCCACAGAAAGCTTTCTGAATGATGGGTTAAAATGGTGCTTTATGCAGCAAAATTGGATAACACAATGTATGCCAGTATAAAAACAATGTAATGGTGGCTATGCAGATACATTTCCAATCAGGCAGCACCAATATATGCCAGTATTCCTATGTAAGACCTATAAGAACATATTCAAGTTTGTTTTGCGCATTATTCTAGTAATGATACCATAGAAAAACATGTCCACGATGACGCAGCCGATATAACAGTAGCCGCTAGAGTTGGGGGAGCCAGAGAAGTCATGGGTAGGGCCGAGCCAGAGCCGAGGCTGGGGTCAGGCCTGGCTCTAGGAGCACACCACGGGCCAAGCCTGGGAAATGGAAGCACAAAACGGGGGGGAGGGTAGGCTGTGTCATACACAGATTACCGCAGCGAGCGCTCAACTCGCTGAGCAATCTTACCAGCTATGGTATAGATTAAAGTATAAGGAAGATGAAGATCTATTTTCTGAGTGTCACTTATCCAATATTTTCAACTTCAATCTCAAATGAATGGAAGCAGGATCAGTGCCCGGCACTGGCAAGTGCCTGTCCAATGCCACCACGTCTAAGTAGTGTGGTAATGAGTGTTCTTATTGCCTAATTACATGATACCCTTTAACAGTTAGAATGAAAATGATTCGTTCCTTAAATTGTAAATATAAGAATTGGATCAAGTCAAAAAAGAGCCCATCTTTATCAATGTGATGGGAGGCCATGTTGAAAGCAATGAGTAATTAAAATACATCTGAGATCTGGTGATTACTTAACATTACACAACCCTCTAAACCACTACCACTACAGGTCAAAGGTGTTTTAGAAAGTGACTGGGTAAATTATTACACTGAATTATACTCTCGTGCCGAAACTTCCATACAGAGAACTGAGACATTATTGTCAAATGCAAATACAAGAAGATGGTGCCTTGTATTACATTCAGAAATCCAGTAGCTCAAGGGCCCCAGGTCCTGATGGGCTTAACCATCAAATGTTTAAGCAACATTCTCATTTCTGGGCAAGAATACTGTACAACGTCTTCAAGCAGATTCTACACATCAATGTTATTCCTGACACCTGACGTCGATTTTCAAGAGAGGCGATCGGTCTGTTCCGTCCAACTACAGACCGATCGCCCTCTTTGATGCGCCAGGAAAAATCTTTTCTCGTTTCATCCTCAGAGATTTTAATAAATGGGCCATTGCTTATGCCAAACGAGACCCGTGTCAAACCGGGTTTGTTTCTGGCTTGGGAACTTCAATTAATTTACTAACCATAACATCTATGATCACACACTATCGCGCACTTAAACAACCACTTTATTTTTTGTTTTTGTTGATTTATGCGCGCGTTTGCTTCAGATTCCCGTGAACTACTACTTCAAAAATTGGAACGTGAGGGATGTCCATCATACATCATGCAACTCATTAGTGCCTTGCACACCGATGCCAGCATTCAAGTCGGACTGACACTAGAGGGTATTCTTTCGGCCCCCATTAAGACTTATAGAGGGCTGTGGCAGGGTTGCATCCTTGCCTCGGCTCTCTTCAACTTTTTTATAGCCGACATGGGAGGGGCCTTCCATGGTCTTGTAGTTGACGCTCCGAAGCTTGGCGGCCTTACTTTATGCCTCAAGGGCTACGTACTTTGCTAGATGCATTATCAGCATACGTCATGAACAATTTATTGAATATCAACAAAGATTATGACATGTAACCCTATCATGAAGAACCAAGTCAAGTCTTTTAAGTGGGCTGTCCAAGGTAAATATCTTGACCATGTACAACAATCTATTTATTTGGGTGTCATCATTTCAGATTTTAAGAACAAACCAAATGTGACAAGTTTGGGCGTCAAGTTAGACATGACCATCTCGCAAACTATTATTATTTAGGCCAAGTTTGGTACATTTTCAATCGGCCCAGCTCACATATTTTTGGCAAAAAGTCATACCCGTCCTATTGTACGGGTCTGAGACTGGAGAGCTAATCTCTGATACAACGTGGACCGGCGGCTTTGAGAGCACATTTTGGAAACGCATTCTTTTTATGGATCAGATAATTGCCTGTGCGCCATCTCTGGCAGATGATAGCCCTGTTTAAGAAATGCATTATGCCAACTGACACACATAAGGTAATAGGCATTCTTTCCCAATACATTTTCTCGTCCAACGATGCCCCACGCTTGAACAATGCTCACCTCCTTGTCTTTAATAGAATCAAGACTCCCTGCGCTATTAGCAGGGGTAATCTTCATTGGGCCACACATGGGACCAAACTGCCCATGGGTGTACTAGACATGGCACAGGGGCTCCCACGGATGAAAGGCCATCATTGTGGCCTCTTGGTGATAGGAGCGCCAGTGTCCCCTCACCAGAATTTGCAGGAGTAGGGTGGCACAGTTTATGTTGCACCACTGAAACAGTCTAAATGCCTTTTATCGGGGCACTTAAATGCGGTCCTGCAGAACTGCACCCTCAAGGACGGGTCAAGTGTATTCCGGGGCCTGGAACCCAGGATGCAAAGGGCAATGCCCACCGACAACTAAGTGTTTTACCTCGGGTGGCAGATTGCTTCTGAGACCAAAAACCTTAAGCGGCCAGAAGCTTGCGGTGCCCCCATGGTTTTTATTCATTGTGAACTCTTTATTATACTAGTTCCTTGTTTTTACTCTGCATTGTATGGACCCCCCTAAAGCCCATGGCTTCTATGGCATGCTTTTAATGTCCTTATATCCGAGGTGAGATCCCAATCCTGCTGGCGCTGTGTGGACTGCCTGGGTTCTGACATGTTCAACATGTTTGGGTACAGCCTGACAGCTGTACCTGGGGATACTATCTAGGGGTCACCAAAGGAAAATCAAGGTAGCCCAGCCACTGGATCAGTTCCCCCCGTATAGTTAATTAACTTAAGCTAAGATATTTAACTCTCCAGCAGAAGACTAGCCATGACTGAAAATCTTGTCTTGGTATTATATAATCATTTCTAAAGCGCGGACTCTCACCCCCGAAGGAGCACTACGGCATCATACATCGGTTGAGAGATCAGAGTGACTATGGGGCATTCCTGCAGAAAAGATTGCATGGTGCTTAAGTATTTGTGCGTTTCCAAAACAACGAAAGGTTCTTAATCTGCCTTAAGTTCACATAGAGGTTTTTACAGAGGGTAACAGCTCCGAATGAGAAGGCACAGCCTCCTGATTCGGCAAAGCGAAAGGATTTTGGGGAGAGTAATCAAAGATGGCCAGATCTAAGTGAAGAAGTTGGCATAGGAACAGATCCGAAGTAGAAAAGAGCTTTGGATCCCCATGATGCCCAGCCGCATGCATGAGCCAACAAAGGTGCTTCAGTGCCATGGTGAGATGAGCAATAACATCATAGTGGCAGATTTTTAGCTTTTTTCACCTCCCTTCCTACCTTCCAACCTTCTCACCCCCTTGGGATTTTTGTTGTTTTGTTTAATCTTTGTCTTCTTTATCCTTTCCATTTGATCTCTCCTTCCCTGTTTTTTTGTCCGAGCTCCTGTGCCTGGGATCTTCATCTTCTCTCCCCTCTCAGGGTTATTTCTATAGTGTTACCTTTCTGGTGTTCTCTTTTTCTCGCCCCCTCTGGGCTCCTTCACTGGTTTTCTTTTTCGGGGATTCTCTTCCACTTGCCCTACTTTGAGTTCCTCTTTTGACTTCCCTCTCTGGGATTTTTTTTCTCGCACCTCTCCCAGTATCCTTCTGTTCTCGTCTCTCTATGGGTCTTGCTTCCTATTGCCCTTCTTTGGGTTCCTCTCCTGGCCGCCCCTCTCTGAGGTTCTTTCCTTCTTGGCCTTCCTCCCGTTTCCCTTCTTGGGGTTTCCTCATTTTCGTTCATCATCAGGGTGCTTTGTTCATTTCTCCTTTCTGGGATTTTCTACCCCTCACTGTGCTTCAGTCCCTTTCTGCTTTTCCCCCCTCTCCCTTTTCAGGATTTGTTTTTCCTCTTTTCGCTTTCCCGAGGTGGTCTTTTGTTTAGGATTCTTAGTTGTTTCATTTCTGACCTTGCGTCTCCTCGCAAGGAAGCACTTCTTGACTATCCAGCCTTACAGCATGGTTTTTATTCATCCCTTCCCAGTTTCTTGTCTCCTCGGCTCTTTGCTACGTGCATTCATGTATCTCTTTCCATGTCCTGGATTTCCCTGTCTCCTTGTCATTTTGTGACTCAACTTCATCTGTCTCTTCCATCGTCTCATCTTTCCCGGTTAGTACTGTGAGAAAGCAGGTGGTGTCTCACCCGCCAATTCCCACAGATCTCTCTCTCACATGGCCAGGGCACAGCCATCACCTTTGGATGCAGACCCTGGGGGTGGACCAGTGTTGGAGGGTCACCGGGGTAAGGGGTCTTCGGGGAGCGGGTGTGGGACACTGGGTGGTGAGACACGGTATCCCTCTCTTCCCTCTAACATCTTTACCCCCCATCCTACCAGGTAGGCTATATGAAAACAGGACCAGATCAAAGACGGACCTTTCTCTACAAATGCCTATCAGTGAAAGCTACTCACTTTAGCATTCGGACGAATGCTGAGCAGACACGTTTCAACATGAAGCATGAAGGGCCTCTTTTTCTAATGTTGTTTCTCACTTGTTTCCAAGCGCCGTGACTCTGCGCTATATCGTGCCTTCACTAGACCCTCATGAGGCTGGCAGTCAGGTGGCCGGAATACAGGCAGGTCTTTCTTTAAATAAAATTGAAGGAGTGGGCGAGCACCCAGTGGGGCTCGTAGTAGGCATCTGCGTTGGGTAGGCACTGGCCTGGGAATGGGGTCAGGCAGGAGCCCTAGGTGGGGCTGGGGACGGCCTGAGCCCTGCCGCGCTCGCCCAACGCTGGTATCCCAACCTAATAAAATACTTCTATTGGGTTTGCCCTTAAAAATACCATGTCCCAGTGAGAAAACATATCCAAACTGGCTGCACAATGTAGGCCAGTCTAGACACGTGATAACACCTATTGTAGGGGAGGAATGGCCACGAGGCCCTCCTCACCTACAGCTCCCTCCCCAGGTGAGGACCATGGCTCGGTGGGAGCACCCTCATGCCACCCGGGCCCAGGTGGAGGGGGGTTCACCCGCCGACGACATTGCCCACACGCACCCTGTCTTTGCATTTACCGAAACTTAAGTTAGGCCTAGACGCCATCGTGCACAGCAAACATGGTGTGAGTTCAGCACACTGTAACGAGGCCCCCACCTTTGGAGGGCCTTTCATGCATCTCTGCCGCCTCAGCAGCCCTGGCAGGTCCGCTGCGAGCGCGTTCCCATGAGAAAGTCGGAGATGAGCTAAACCCGAGATGCCAACACGGCAACATTATATTAGTAACAATGTGATATTGCACCCCGTATGACCCAGACCGCAAGGCCGGGGCAACGGGGAAAAAAGCTGAAGCATCACTATCTGAAGAAGGTAGAAAATAGTTCAAGTATTGGTGTTAATGAACTACCTCTGTTTAAAATGTGAACGAACCATAAAAATGTAACGTTATATGATATCCCTCCAGGTCTGGACTAATGCTGCTATAACCACGGAGAAAGATGTTGACCAAACGTGTAACCTCTATTTGTAAAAGTGTTTTTCAATAGTATGTAGAAACTTGAACTCATATATGTTTTGAATCACCCAAAGCGGCGAGCATCAATCTCTGTAGGCCATAACCTAGATATCCCTCGTATAACGTCTAATGTACATACAATACGCACACAATGTAGTGAACATAATGTTAGGTAATGAAAAGGTACTGGAACCGACTGTATTAAAGAAATGTGTAACGAAAATGAAATATATATATATATATATGTGTGTCTGAATAACGTTAAAATGAGGCAGAACAGTATAAAACTTCTGCATTCACAGATCAGCAACGCACGAGGAAAATACCTTTGTGAGTATATGCAAGGTCATTCCCTCTCCCACCCCACCAAGCCTGCCAGATAAAAAAGCTAAGACTTGTGCTGCGCTCCCTCACCTCCCCCAACCAAGCTGGCGTTACTTCAGAGAGTCAGAGGCCCCGGCGCCGCAACCAAGGCCACAGCCCGCCACCTGTGTTATTTACAGCACGGTAATAAACCCACGGATGAACCCACTGATCTACCAGCACCCTCTCATAAATCCCCACGAACCCCCCCAAGAATCCTGACCCCGTGTAAGGACGACCCCCATCATTGGGACAAGACACAGAGACCCATCTATATAATAACTTCTAACGCAGCAGACAGACATGTATCACTCGGCCCAGGTCCCAGAGCCCCGTCCCGTGACCTAAAATACCGGTCAATAAGACTCAGGTAAATCTCACCCCAACCAACAACCACCAGACCTCTCACGAGGTGCATTCCTCATGTGTTGCGTTTATTTTATAAGATAAGCTACGGAACAATTTATTAGTGAACGTAAATGTCATTTTCTGAATAACTGCAGTGTGCATGGCCTAGGGCAACTAAGACAGGAAAGGTATTCATCATTGTCACAGGCTGCCCCAGCGCACCAACACCGCACGGATGACCTCAAGCCGGCCTGCCAGGCCCAACCCAACCCACGAGGCTGACCAGTGACGTCGTCTTGCCAAGACCAACCATGCTGCAGCAACACCTATAGTTAGTCGACGATACCCAATCCCAATTAACTTGTGCCCCCTATAGTGTTTAGGTGTTGATGACGTTTTCTGTATTAGAAATACGCCTGTCTTTGCTATTGTCAGACAGAGCGCTCTCGTAGGTTGCAGAGTTCTTTGCATGCCTTATCCTTGGATAAACTCCCACTTACGCTCACCCGCACTCTGTCTTGGTCTTATTCCCACTACGGGAGAGTCCCTTATTGTCTCTCATTGCGGGGAGGATCGTGCTGAATTGGGGGCGCTTCCTTTCAGTGGTGACCCCGATAGCGTGATATCTCCAAACTATTTTTCCTAACTCCTTCTTAAACGACCCCCTTGTGGCACGAGAATCTCCGGTCGAGAAGGGATACGCACGGTGAGCCGTCTCCGGGAGGCCGCCCGCCAACGGCGACCGGCACAATAAGAAGTGCGCACTCAATGAGAAAGGGTACGGGATCCCGATTGGAAAAAAATCCCCTTTGAGTGCCGCTCGCCGGAGCCAGGGGCTGACCGTTGAGTTACCGGTGACGCCGCCTGGACGGACCCAGTTTCGGAGAGTATCGGTTCAAGACGGGCACGTGAGTACCGAGTGCGAGTGATCGTCAAGGGGAAAAGAAAGGGAATTGGGAATAACAGAACGGGGACAGGTAGAGGAGAAGAATATCGGGGGTCTACTACAGACGGGTCTTGAAATTTTCTTTATTCTTTCTTTTGCATATGGCCATTAGGAGTAAGAAATAAGTGACGTGGTAGAAGTGACGGAAACCTAGCTCCGAGAGGGGGTGGAAGGCGGCGCCGCATAGTACTATCTAAATTAGTACTGGGAATATATGAAGAAGTGAGAAATAAGTTATTGGTGTCTGGCAAAAGGAGACACCGGGAATATTTTTTAGTGATTGTGCTCTCTCTCTCTCTATTTCTTTTTTTCCATTTCCACGGGGTAGGGGGTGAAAATGAGAAGGGTATGAAGTAGTTAGAACATCTTAAAAAGTGGGGACTCAGTAGTGGCACGTACAGACGTGAACATAGTAACCTTAGTAGGGAAACAGGGACAGCTGGCTAGGGAGGAAAGGGAGGAAAAAGACAAAAGTGTGAGTGGGAAGTATTGTGAAGGGTGCGCGCACCGTACGAGTGTGAGAGACGAACGGGTGGCCGCGAGGTGGTGTCAGAGAGTGTGGCCATAACCAGTACTTGATCAATTACAAGTGAGATCACATAAGAGTGCCTGGGAATGGGAAGGAGATGAGATATGGTGAGTGAGAAAAGATTTGTGCAGTGAATAACGGTGGGTGATAATTTTAAGAGGTCCGCTCTTGTCTGTGCCATAAAGGAATACATACGCATATTTACAGCTAATAAAAGATAACGATAGCGAACAAGGTAGCGCTAGCGATTTAAAGGATGGGGGCTGAAACTCCCTTGTCACACATCTGCAAGAGCTTGCCGGGATATGCTGAACGCATAAATAAATATCATGATCAATGGTTAACAGAATTGAAAGGGGAGGGGTTGCCCCATATTTGGCCAGAAGGAGGGTCTTTTGACAAAAGCGTTCTTGATATGGTATGTACATGTATTCGCCTTAAGTATAAGGGAAAAAAATGGCAGAACAGGAAGGAGATATTAGATCTTTGGAGATTGTTTGAGGAAGTACCCCCACCCAAAGCTCCAGCTCCAAATATTGATTTACCCTCCACCACAGACAATCCACTAATGATCCCGCGAGAGGAAAAGGAACAGTTAAGTACAGAACAGCCTGCGGAAGTGGTTATGTTGTACCCAATATTACCTAAACCAGCCCCTGCAACAGGATATAGCGACCCGATTTATGTGCCTCCCCCTTCAACCAGCACGCCACAAAGACCAACTGCACCCCCACCATACGAAAACACTAGAGAGCACACCCAGGGAGGCACACAGAGAGTGGACATAGAGAAGTTAACGAGTGACTTAGAGTCGAGGCTTACAGTGGCACGAGATGAGCTCTCAAGAATAAAAGACATATGTGAACGCACAGCGTGCGCCCCCACACAATCTGGACGCACGTCTAGAGCGTCGAGCGAAAGTAGACAAATTGAGGAAGGATGGAAAAAGGGGGAAATACTGTTCAGAATTGAGGAAGAACCGACCAGGATAATAGAAGTAGGGACAGCAGAAGGAAGCATTGGTGATGTCTCGAGAGAGAGAGGGATCAGAGAGGATTTGTTATGTGATGTCAGAGGAGGGGGGGATGAGAGTGATAGATTGAGCATGGCAGTGGGAGGAGAAGGCGAGGAGCTAGATGGGGCATGTTCACTGGGGACTATAGAGGATGAATGGATAGGACGACTAAGAAATAGGGTGGGGAAGATGGCGTCATTAGAGTCAGCAGTGACTAAGGAAAAGGAAGCTGCAACGGCAAAAGGGAAATTACAACTACCATTACTCCACAGGGGAGGTGGGAGGCCGAACTATATACCGTGGGCTCAGATGGACAAGGCTAACTTAATGAAATTACTACCACAGCTGTCAGGAGGGGCAAGCAAGTGGATATATGCATTTGAAAAACATACCGCGGGTATACCGCTGGCAGTAGGCGATGTGAAAAGCCTACTAGTGTCCTCAGTAGGGGATCAGGCAGACAGAGTGTGGGCTAAAGCGGGTTTTCCAGCTGTAACTTTGGAGTGTGATCGCCATGATGGGGCTTCTTTTAACACCGTGCGAGCAAGGGTGTGGGACGCACTGCGGGAAACTTTCCCAGATACCCCTGATCTGCAGTCAGTAATGCAATGTACCATGAATGATGGGGAGGACGCTATGGATTACATTCTCCGGGTGCAGGAGATGTGGAGAGCGGAAACGGGTACGCCCTGGCACCAATCCACGTCTCTATTTTACTTCATCATTAAAAGAGGGCTCCCAAAGGAAGTGCAAAAGGCACTAGATAAAATAGCAGGTGTTGAGGCAAAAGGCTGGCCGGAGATCCAAAGCATAATAGTACACCATTGTAAACGGATCAAAGAAAGAGAGAGGGAAGTAGCACAGAAAAGGTTGGCGGACGAGGCGAAGTTGGTGCAATCAAAATTGGTGAAGGTCGCAGCAGCGGTAGCGGGACTCCCACTCATACGGGAGGGAGAGGAAGGAGAGGAGGGGCAAATAGCAATACAAGGAAGAATAGCAGCGAATTGGGCAGGACAAGGGCAACGACAGTGGACAGAGCAGGAGCAGAACGGAGGTCCAACGTGGCAAGAGTGGGCCCCAAGAGGAGGAAGAGGTGGGTACAGGGGGCGAAGAGGAGGACAAGGGTATGGAGGAATGGGAGGAAATGGGTGGCAGGGTCCCAGAGGTCCACAGGGGAGCTGTTGGAATTGTGGGAGATGGGGGCATTACTCAAGGGAATGTAGGAGCAGACAAAACAACGGTTTCCAAGAGATAGAACAGTACGGACACCCCCATCCAGGAAGCCCCTACGGCCTCCCCATGGGACAATACCAGCAACCAGACAATGTAGTACAAAGGAGTAACGCACAACTACACGGACATCAATACCGAACACAAACCAGCCCACAGAATAATGACAATGTGCACTACACGCCTGGTAATACTTTCGCCACAGGAGCTAATGGGGCACCAGCCCCCGCACCTTACAGTGGAGTGTCAGTAGTTTCGGGGAATATTTTCGATCAAGGGGGGGCAATGAGACACCCCGCATAGGACAGCCCACAGAGAGCACTTGCGTGTCCAGTACTGTCTACGACCCACAATGCATCAGAGGAACCATTGATAGGAGCGCAGATAGGAGACAAGCAATTCATATTCATGGTGGATTCGGGAGCGGAGAAATCATGCATTAGAGAGGGCCGGTTCCCGTTATCTAATAGAACGTTAGAGACGCAGGGGTTCTCTGGGGCTGTAATTGAAGTTCCTTACACAGAGGTATTGGATGTGACAGTGGGGGGTAAAACAGTGAAAGCACCCTTACTGTACTATGAAAACTCTCCCATCAACTTACTGGGGAGAGATCTCTTGAGCAAACTAAACATGACCATATCATTCACAGGGAGCGGCATCGTATGTTCAACGCCAGGCATATGCCCCCTCCGTATATTAGCAGTAATACACGGCCACACAACAATAAAAGAGATCAGAGGGGTACCAAGAAATGAGGAGATGTTTGTTGAAGGCATGAGAACATTGGCTCTCATAGTACCAGAACTAAAAAGGGTGGAGTGGAGAATACCAGCAGAATTCCTTTTTCGTCCCATAGCAAGCCCTGACACTGCTCTTGGGGAAGTACTATCATTGGATTTGCATGCAATACATGTATCAGCAAACAGAATATGCGTGATTGGTATTGACATGGAAGGGTGTGAGTGGCGGACAGTATTGTGTACAAATGCAAATATCCCCCTGAGAGAGCTCTCGGACGAGGAGCTATTTTCTGACACTGAGGGAGATGGTGAAGTAGTGATGGAACTGGCAATGCCCTGCGACATCGTAGTTACAGCCAGACAAACTAAAGTTGAACTAATGGCGGTAGTAGGAGCACCGCATACATTTTTTGATGAAGACATGAGTTCAGTACCCGCTAACTTATGGACTAATGGCCCCCACGATGTAGGGTTGCTACATGAAGTTCAGCCTGTGGTGATAAAAGTAAAACAAGGAGCAATACTACCCCGGGTGAAACAATATCCACTGTCGCGAGAAGCAGAAGAAGGGATCAGAGAGACAATAGAAGCACTGCTAGCACAGGGTATAATAGTGCCCTCAAACTCCCCATGCAACACATGCATTTACCCAATCAAAAAAGCGAAGGGGGGTTCATGGAGGATGATACAAGATTTACGCCCATTGAACGATGTGGTAATGAAGGAGTTCCCTTTAGTCCCGAACCCGGCGACAATACTGTGCAACATTCCAAAAATAGCATCACACTTCACAGTAATTGACTTAAAAAATGCATTCTTTTCGATTCCCTTGGCAGAAGAGAGCAGGTACTTGACAGCATTTACATTGGGAGGAAGGAGGTTCGAACACTGCAGACTACCACAAGGATATTGCGAGAGCCCAAGCATATTTAACAGGGTACTACATGAAGATCTGGGGAATTTGTCTGTAGAAAGCACAGTGATTCAGTACGTTGATGATTTATTGGTTTGTGCACAGGCTGAGGAAGAATGCAGACAGGACTCGATAACACTCTTGACATTATTGGCAAATAAGGGGTACAAGGTGGACAAGGGGAAGTTACAATACTGTCTGACGGAGGTCCTATACTTGGGTCAGTTGATATCAAAGGATGGCAAGCGAATTATACCAGACAGGGCACAGGCGATTAGAACAATTGGGGAGCCCAAAACAGTAAAAGAGATGCAGAAATTTCTGGGTATGTGTAACTATTGCCGAGCATGGATATTGGACTATGCGGCGTACACAAGGCCCTTGCTACAGGCACTGAAAGAAGCACAACAAGAACACAAACACATAGAATGGACAGAGGTGATGAACACAGCATTTAACTCACTAAAAGAGCTGATATCAAGCGCTCCAGTACTAGCAAACCCAGATTATGGGCGCGAATTCTTCTTATTTTCACACTGCAAAGGAACATTGATGACAGCAGTACTGACACAGAAAACATCTTTAGGGCACAAACCACTCGCTTACTATAGCGGCACCCTAGACGCAGTAATGCAAGGTCATTTCGCGTGCGAGCAATCCCTAGCTGCAGCCGCGTTCGCAATTGAAAAAAGTGCCACGATAGTAATGGGCTGCCCGGTGACACTGTTCGTGGAACACTCACTTTTTGCAATATTAGAGCGAACAAAGAGCACATTGACAACACAACGCGCCACAGCATATGAGATAATACTGTCCAGCGCTAACATCCATATAGTAAGATGTAAAACAGTGAACCCAGCCACATTCATCACAGAGGCATGCACCATAGAGGACATGCAAAACCACAACTGCGCCACGTACACAGGTGACGAAAGTAAGGATCAAGTGATTTTTGAAAATGCCCTGACCGAGGGTGAGGTGTATTTTGTGGACGGGTCAGCATCAATAGACATGGAGACAGGAGAAAAGCATGTGGGTATGGCAGTGGTACGATTAGAGGAAGATGAATATGAGATACTAGTACAACACCGCCTCCCATCACACTATTCAGCGCAAGCAGCAGAACTAATAGCGCTAATAGAAGCATTGCATGCCGCCAAGGGGTGCGCAGTGACCATATATACAGACTCAGCATACATGACAACAACAGTTCACGGCGGGTTGGCCCGGTGGGGGCGGAGAGGGTTCCGACGAGCAGACGGAACGCCAGTCCAGCATGCAGAATTATTGAAAGAACTGATTGAGGCCCTGCAAGACCCCACGGCAGTGGCCATCGTAAAATGTCAAGCTCATACCACCAATACAGATTTTGTATCTTTGGGGAACGCGGCAGCAGACGCCGCTGCCAAAGCAGCTTCATATCTACAAAAAGGTGAAATAGGAGAGTACATGTTGCACCACACAGCAAGCCAAGAAGTCCCCACAGGATACAACATGATGTCCACACAGGAGATAATAGAGCTGCAAGAGGGAGCTAGTGCAGAGGAAAAATTGCTGTGGACTAAGAGAGGATGCAGCAAATCACCGACTGATTTATTGTGGCGACAAGAGAGTTCAGGAAAAGTGGTAATGCCAATCACGCTGTTAGAAATAGCATTTCAACAACTACACTTTCCTGCACACAACACAAAGAAACACATAATGGCAGAGATACAAGAAGATTGGTTTACACCTTGCCTCCAGGAACACGTCACAAGGTTAGCTCTAGAATGCACGACATGTCAAATTTACAACTCAGGTATGACATTGCGTACACTAAGGGGTACGATACCAAAACCAAGTGGCCCATTCAGAGAGCTCCACATTGATTATGTAGACATGGGAGAAAGGTGTAACGGGGCTCGATACATGATTGTGGTTGTATGTCCATTTTCGAGGTGGGTGGAGGCAGGCCCTTGTGCCCGCCCTGACGCGAAGGGCGCCGCGAAGTTCCTAGTGCGGGAAGTGTTTCCGCGCTGGGGAATTTGCGACGTTATTCGCTCAGATAACGGGACGCATTTTGTTAATGAACTCTTTAAAGAAGTGACTACATTATTGGGAATAAAGCACAAATTATGTTCGATTTATCATCCTCAAAGTAATGGCGTCGTAGAAAAGATAAACGGCCTGTTAAAAAGCAGATTATCAAAACTTTGTTTTTCCCTTAAAAAGACTTGGATGTACTGCCTGCCTTTGGCCTTGTTTGAGCTACGAAACCAGCCAAGTAAGGATCACCATTTGTCCCCGCACGAGATCGTCACGGGAAGAAGAATGCACACAGCGCATTCGCCTCTCCGTGAGCGTTCTGATGCACACAGAAGCGCAGCCATATTGGGGGAGGAGTTCACAGAATACCTGCGAAAATTGACACGGGCAGCGCGCGTAATTTCAAAGCAACTAGCCCCCCCCTCGACAAGAGAGGAGGGGAACGCGACTGAACCAAACGGTTTGCCTGAAAAACCACTACAGCTAATGCCTGGGGACCTTATATATGTTAGAAGTTTTGTGCGGAGGTGGAACGCACCACGCTTCCATGGCCCCTATGAGGTAGTGTTTTGCACGCCTACAGCAGTAAAGGTTAAGGGCCTGCGATATTGGGTGCATTTGACAGATGTACGTAAAGCTTACAGCGCTGCGGAGAGTGAGGTGCAGGATGAGGCACAGGCAACAGCGGACGATGAAGTTGTGCGGAATGAATGATTTGAATTTTGTGTGCTTCATGAGATGAACAGTGAACACAATTAGCGCGCAACAAATGTCCTGGACTAAAACATGTACACATGTATATGTAAATTTTCTTTTTACAATTTTTGAAAGTTTTGCGTGGGGTTCTTTTTTTTTCCTTCCTGTACTATTTAAGATGTTTTTTATTATTGTTGTTTTTAAAAATGTCATGTTTTTTTATTATTATTTATATATGTATATAGTAAGTTACGAATAATATTGACTGAAAGCTACCTTGTCTGTCAACAAACCCCCTTCCTCACCCAACCCTATATTTTATCACCGAAACGTTACAATGTGGAAATGCTTACATGTTTGTATTTAATGAACTTTTGTGTCTCAAACAGGATTTATCATGGCATCGAATGGGCAGCCTGCAACTAATAGATATGTTAGATTTAGAGAAATGTTAGTGGCTAGATTAACATATTCATTTGAATGTGGTTTATCAATGTGTGCTATCGTGTTCTTCATCTCAATGTTTTGTCTGGTGTTACACTGGATTATAGCGTTCATCTCTACCGAGGTGAACGAGGGGGGAGGGGGGAACAACACCACCCTTGCTCCTGGAACGAAAACAATTCCGACTGTAGGTATCAAAGAAGGTGATTTCTTGATCTGGGATGGATCACACTTTGTGTGGGGATACTATACTACACCACCCACTGCTGTCCTCTCACAATGGAGAACCAAAAATGTAGATAATGACACAATGTCCCAACCTGGAACATACAACAACCACACGATCCCTCCCGCCCCAATTTCAAACAACGATCTCTTGTTTATTAATGAGGATGGAAAAGTGATTATGATGACAGAACACACGTCCCTATATGAAGAATTAGAAAAGGGGGGTGGGAGGGAGGAAGGGGGGCCTGGTTCTTCACCTCCTATAACGAGAAGGTACAGAAGAAGGGAGAAAAGTAGGCGGAGAAGAGAGACTGGTGGAAAAGGGTATGATGAGTATTATGGGCTAGGGCTAGACAAAATGGAAGACCCACGACACCCACACCAAGCAAATAAATGGTATGCAGATATGAGCACAACAGCCAAACAAACAACCAATGAGAGCTGTTATGTCTGCTCACTTATCCCCCATGCATCAGGCACACCTAAAGTATTGTTGCCACGAGAATTGCCCATTGTGGATGCCCAATGTCTCCTTCATCTCACGCTGTGTAGAATAAAGAACACTTTCCAAGCACACGATGTCTCTTTCAGAATGCTACAGAACAACAAAACGTGCTATTCGCAGGCGTCTGGAGTGATCTGCCTTAAAGAACCTTTCTTTGCAATACAAGGGACACTGTTTTCCGAAAGCAAATGGAAAGACGAAGAAGTGCTGTGCAAGGCAGAAGCGCTGAAAGGTGTCCAACCGGACAAGTTGCGGTGGATGGAAAGAACGTGCTTGCCAATATGGAAAGAACACATCCCTAAACTAACATGGGTAACAGCGATGGAGAAACCCTTCAAGCTACAAAGTGAAATACAAAACGAACTATGTTTCAAGGGAGAAGGAAAAATGGCAATGGGAACGAACACGAACTGTAACAAAACTCTCACCATCCCGGATATGAAAAAAGGGACAGCAGCATTAATGGACACCTACTGGGTATGCGGAAACCAGGCGTACCTGCACCTTCCCCAATCATGGAGTGGTAGCTGCTCAATGGCCACCTTGCACTCGACACTAATGGTGATTCCAGAAAGCCATATTGACAGAAGTAACATGATGAAAGGAGGCTTGAACCAGAATGCAGCTTCTCCAACTACACAAGCGCACCTTTATGTCCTGTCCTCCGGGGGGAAGGAAGAAGAGCTCTCAAGAAACAAGCGAGCCTCGAACTACATATCACAAGCATCATCTGATTTATTGGCACAGATCCCAGACAAGTATCGCCTGTTCAGCTCCGTGGAAACATTCTTTGCTTCACTAGTGTCCAGTGTCCAAGCAAGAGCAAATGCAAAATGGCTCCAGATCACACGGTGGGAACTGATCCAGTTGGCCAATGACACTGAAGAAGGGTTCAACATAATAAAGGTGGAACTACGAGCTCTGCGATTAATGACCATGCAAAACAGGTATGTCCTAGACCTGTTAACAGCAATCGATGGAGGTGTTTGCCGAAAAATAGGAAGTGCATGCTGCACGTTCGTACCTTCTGAAGACGCAGAAAATGGGTCCCTGTCCCACGTTATTGAAGCAGTACATAACCTGGGCGAGAAGATGAAAATGGAAGGTGGAGCTGAGGATAGCTCGTGGTTCGACAATATCTTCTCCTGGGTTCCCTCATGGCTTGGAGTGACAATGAAGTTCCTGATACCAATAGTGGTGATCATCCTTGTGATGTTCTGCCTGTGCCAGGTGGGCCTCCGATGTTGTGCTAATGCAGTCCCTAACGGTGCAATGATGATGGTGACAATGGGCAACTCCGGTGGTACAATTAAAGCAACACAAGAAGTACATGTGCAGACAGGAACAGACAACACCCCCAGGTACCAGTTAGTGCCTATGTGCCGTGACAAGTACATAGTAGATAAGCTATGGCACACCACGATTAAAGAACCACGAGACGTAGAACTGGAATGGTATGAGGAGGTCTGGGTAGATCTGGAAGAGACCGGCGACTGTATATATTTGACATGTACACCAGACGAGTATGCTAGGAGAGGTGAGAGCTTAAGGGGGGTGTGCAGAGCATGGATGCCTATAAAAGGAACCCCTGCATGGGATGGTGCAGTGTTAGAAGAACAAGAATGTAGAAGATTAGAAGAGCTAAAGAAATTCGTTACTTTAAGTAACGAAAGGGGGGAAATGTAGGGGAGGAATGGCCACGAGGCCCTCCTCACCTACAGCTCCCTCCCCAGGTGAGGACCATGGCTCGGTGGGAGCACCCTCATGCCACCCGGGCCCAGGTGGAGGGGGGTTCACCCGCCGACGACATTGCCCACACGCACCCTGTCTTTGCATTTACCGAAACTTAAGTTAGGCCTAGACGCCATCGTGCACAGCAAACATGGTGTGAGTTCAGCACACTGTAACGAGGCCCCCACCTTTGGAGGGCCTTTCATGCATCTCTGCCGCCTCAGCAGCCCTGGCAGGTCCGCTGCGAGCGCGTTCCCATGAGAAAGTCGGAGATGAGCTAAACCCGAGATGCCAACACGGCAACATTATATTAGTAACAATGTGATATTGCACCCCGTATGACCCAGACCGCAAGGCCGGGGCAACGGGGAAAAAAGCTGAAGCATCACTATCTGAAGAAGGTAGAAAATAGTTCAAGTATTGGTGTTAATGAACTACCTCTGTTTAAAATGTGAACGAACCATAAAAATGTAACGTTATATGATATCCCTCCAGGTCTGGACTAATGCTGCTATAACCACGGAGAAAGATGTTGACCAAACGTGTAACCTCTATTTGTAAAAGTGTTTTTCAATAGTATGTAGAAACTTGAACTCATATATGTTTTGAATCACCCAAAGCGGCGAGCATCAATCTCTGTAGGCCATAACCTAGATATCCCTCGTATAACGTCTAATGTACATACAATACGCACACAATGTAGTGAACATAATGTTAGGTAATGAAAAGGTACTGGAACCGACTGTATTAAAGAAATGTGTAACGAAAATGAAATATATATATATATATATGTGTGTCTGAATAACGTTAAAATGAGGCAGAACAGTATAAAACTTCTGCATTCACAGATCAGCAACGCACGAGGAAAATACCTTTGTGAGTATATGCAAGGTCATTCCCTCTCCCACCCCACCAAGCCTGCCAGATAAAAAAGCTAAGACTTGTGCTGCGCTCCCTCACCTCCCCCAACCAAGCTGGCGTTACTTCAGAGAGTCAGAGGCCCCGGCGCCGCAACCAAGGCCACAGCCCGCCACCTGTGTTATTTACAGCACGGTAATAAACCCACGGATGAACCCACTGATCTACCAGCACCCTCTCATAAATCCCCACGAACCCCCCCAAGAATCCTGACCCCGTGTAAGGACGACCCCCATCATTGGGACAAGACACAGAGACCCATCTATATAATAACTTCTAACGCAGCAGACAGACATGTATCACTCGGCCCAGGTCCCAGAGCCCCGTCCCGTGACCTAAAATACCGGTCAATAAGACTCAGGTAAATCTCACCCCAACCAACAACCACCAGACCTCTCACGAGGTGCATTCCTCATGTGTTGCGTTTATTTTATAAGATAAGCTACGGAACAATTTATTAGTGAACGTAAATGTCATTTTCTGAATAACTGCAGTGTGCATGGCCTAGGGCAACTAAGACAGGAAAGGTATTCATCATTGTCACAGGCTGCCCCAGCGCACCAACACCGCACGGATGACCTCAAGCCGGCCTGCCAGGCCCAACCCAACCCACGAGGCTGACCAGTGACGTCGTCTTGCCAAGACCAACCATGCTGCAGCAACACCTATAGTTAGTCGACGATACCCAATCCCAATTAACTTGTGCCCCCTATAGTGTTTAGGTGTTGATGACGTTTTCTGTATTAGAAATACGCCTGTCTTTGCTATTGTCAGACAGAGCGCTCTCGTAGGTTGCAGAGTTCTTTGCATGCCTTATCCTTGGATAAACTCCCACTTACGCTCACCCGCACTCTGTCTTGGTCTTATTCCCACTACGGGAGAGTCCCTTATTGTCTCTCATTGCGGGGAGGATCGTGCTGAATTGGGGGCGCTTCCTTTCACTATCATCAGGCCTATTTCAACATGATGGTTGGGAGCCCCCTTGCCCAGAGAGGAAAACAGTCGAGGCACCTGTGGGGTGCATACATTTTAATGAAGGCAAAGAAATACAGCCAGGGGTTAATAGCCACCAATTATCACGAAATGGCCAGCCAGAGGGAGTTGAAACACTAATTGCCCACTGAAAAGCTATACATTCTTCTCTGTCAGCAAGCAGCTGATGTGGATGAACCTGTGTTAAAGGGCAACAAGGTAATAAGAACACTTTTGTATACCCCGAGGGAAGTGACGGACAGAAGGGCTCCAACAAACCCAGCTTGTAAGACAAGTGCTGAAAAGCGCACTTTTAAAGCCCCAGAATGAGAGTAATATAGAAAGGAATATATTTCCATGTTATAAGACTGCTGACTAGAAACATGGGGGCACTTGCTGGGGGACCTCCTGACCGCCGCCAGGGCCTAGAAACTACTTGTTGGACGACGGACCAGAAGTGAAGGACCAAAAGCTAATTATGTGCTTTTATAAGTGACTCACATGCAAGAAATTTAAATACTAATTGTCAGAAAAAGACAAAAAAAAGCATTTATTAAAAATGCATTTTCTAACATATGTGTGTGTTCTCTTTATGTATGTTTATGCTTTGTGCTATGTTTCTTACTTTGGAGTCCTATCCACACCGTTTTAGGAGTGTGCTTGTTTTTTCTGCTTATTTGGAGGGGAGTCAGCTTGTTTCGGCCTTGTTTCGGAAAGGCGTGCAGCTTATTTTTTACCTCCGACCTGGGACCACTGCCCACCATCAGCAATGGTGGGTCGAGATTCGAGCGTGGGATGGCATCGGAAAACAAGCCACAATAAGGTAAGAAGGCGATACACATCTTTCTGGCAAGGACCCATAAAACATGTTCATTCACAAGGCAGATGGTCTGCCTTTGTTGCTGGCTTCGCGTTTCGGTCTTCAAAATAAAGAATAAAGTGTTCACAAATAATAAGCCAGGATGTGATTGCCTTGAGGTCTCCCTTCCCCACGTTTTTAGCACGGGTCAAGGTGGGACTTTGGAGCACAGCACATGCTTGCGCCTTTGCAGCATAAACTAACAGTTTATGGCAGCTACAGGTTCTTAGTTGGTTAAGTCTCTTTTCAATAAATGTCTCTTGCCCTCGAGGCCTGATGCCCTCAACAAACAAGCACAACCTTTTTCTTCTGCGAACACGTTGGGTGATGGCTTCACGCCTGTGTCCCTCTCTTCTGGGCGCAGTCCCTTCACAAGTCGTATTCCCCAAATTAACAAAACAGTTATTTTCTCAGTGAACTTTGGGTGGTGACTTTCCACACCTATGATCTCCCTCGGTCAGCCTCAGACCCCAAATGCTAAGCGGCACACATCACCTCCCCTTGTCTTGCAATATTTCTTGCTTTCACACATTTTACTGTCCTTTTAAACAGTTCTTCTGGCTTTGCACCTAGTTGTCAGCTTCCCGCTGCTGGGATCACTCTTGCCAACTTTATGAAACACAGTTCATGTGTTAATTTTCTCCATGCAGGATTCACTTCCCTTAACTTTCATAATCATATGTCGGTCAAAGATTTCGATGGTACAGATTTTACAAGACCCCTGTATTAACACTTTGACCTTTCTTCACCTCTTCCCATGGCCTTCTGGTTACGATAGTCTTTCCCATTGGGTAATCACCCTGAGATTCTTCAGTGAGCACCCACGTGGTGCCGTTCTCCTCTACTGCTGGTTTTCCCCCTTCAAAATTTTGCACAGTTCTTTATTTGTTCAAAGTTCAAATAGCCACTTGCTACTTTTCATTCATCACAGTTCCGTTTCTCACCGGTTCTCCCATCGACTCACTGGCTGTGATGAACTTCTTGGCTTTCTTTCCCCTTGGAGTCAAGGTTGGTACCACTGAGACAAGCGTCTCTCCCCAGCTTGGCAATCAGTGGAAGAGGGTCTTGTGTAACGTAGACCTCTATTGCAACACACATTGGCTTTTGTTCGCAGCCTTATTATCCCCTGTGTGGAGGATTAATGGGCCTTGGTCGGAAAGGGCACCCTCTCGGTCTGCGCTGCCTTTCTCCTCATCTTGAACTGCTGTACTGAATTAGCTCTTACGTCGTGGGGTCTGCCTTGCTCGTAGTGTTCTCTTGTGCTCCACCTTTTATCCCTGTGGGAAAGGGCTTTTAGGTGTGTGTGATTCTGGTTAATTGCCGGACTTTGCCTGACCGTGGTATTGGGACACATCGGGTAAACGGTTCGTCAGTTGTCTTTCATGTTGTGCAAAAGTGTTTGTGTGGTAAAAGGGGGAGGGGCAGTGTTTTGAAATATCTTACGTGGTAGGATGGCGAAAAGGTGTTGGCCACCACATGGTCATCCCATATACACCAGAGACATCTTCACAGAACACTCACAGGCCCCGTCTCATGGAGCAGGTGGTGACACCCGGCCACCCCATGGTCATCCTTATACACCAGAGACATCTTCACAGAACACCCACAAGCCCTGCCTCATGGGTGGTAGCACCCAGCCACCCCATAGACACCCCTTATACACCAGAGAAATCTTCACAGAACACCCACAAGCCCTGCCTCATGGAGCAGGAGGTGGTACCCGGCCACCCGAGGGTCATCCCTTATACACCAGAGACATCTTCACAGAACACTTTCAAGCCCTGCCTCATGGAGCAGGTGGTGGCACCCAGCCACCCAATGGTCATTCCTTATTCACCAGAGATATCTTCACAGAACACCACCAAGCCCTGCCTCATGGAGCAGGTGGTGGCACCTGGCCACCCCATAGTCACCCCTTATACACCAGAGACATCTTCACAGAACACACACAAGCACTGCCTCAGGGAGCAGGAGGTGGCACCCAGCCACCCAATGGTCATTCCTTATTCACCAGAGATATCTTCACAGAACACCACCAAGCCCTGCCTCATGGAGCAGGTGGTGGCACCTGGCCACACCATAGTCACCCCTTATACACCAGAGACATCTTCACAGAACACACACGAGCACTGCCTCAGGGAGCAGGAGGTGGCACCCAGCCACCCAATGGTCATTCCTTATTCACCAGAGATATCTTCACAGAACACACACAAGCCCTGCCTCATGGAGCAGGTGGTGGCACCAAGCCACCCGATGGTCATCCCTTATAAACCAGAGATATCTTCACAGAACACCCACAAGCCCTGCCTCATGGAGCAGGTGGTGGCACCCGGCCACCCGAGGGTCATCCCTTATACACCAGAGACATCTTCGCAAAACCCCCACAAGCCCTGCCTCATGGAGCAGGTGGTGGCACCCGGCCACCCGAGGATCATCCCTTATAAACCAGAGATATCTTCACAGAACACCCACAAGCCCTGCCTCATGGAGCAGGTGGTGGCACCCGGCCACCCGAGGGTCATCCCTTATACACCAGAGACATCTTCGCAAAACCCCCACAAGCCCTGCCTCATGGAGCAGGTGGTGGCACCCGGCCACCCGAGGGTCATCCCTTATACACCAGAGATATCTTCACAGAACACTCACAAGCCCTGCTTCATGGTGCAGGTGGTGGCACCCGGCCACCGCATGGTCCTCTCTTATACACCCCAATAGAAAGGCAGGAGACATTCACATCCCATGCTCCTGTTACATTAATATGTAAATAGGCAAACGCATTTTACAACATCAAGTTCAAAATGGGTGAAAGAAATGACAATACGGAACTCAAACATGTGTGTAAAACATTTATCACAGAAGAGTGGATGAATCAAAGTGTACTCGATGACAGCGGTGTGGCATGAGCTATTCACCCGAAATGTTGAAAATAACCAATACCACCTTGCCTCCAATGTTATTATCTTGTGATCGATAGATGGGTGTACACTACTTAACATGTGCTCGTCCAAGATTACAGACCCAACCAACTACAATTAGGGTTTGGTCCGATTGAGAAGAGTCGTAATTTGTATTGGATTTCTGAGCATGAAAATGGAATTCCCTTGGATGTGTGTGCTAATCACCCACCTGATATGACCGGGCGTATCTCCTTCCACTGCCTGCCCTTTCATTTAAAACAGGATAACGATGCAAAGATTCTCAGTATAATTACCAGGTTGACCAGGAGTGAGCAAGGGTCATATTTGCGGATCCATTCCCTAAATCTCAAGAACAATGAAAATATATATGAAATATGAGGTCAGCTACATGTTTGTGTGTATATATTTTATGCCCTAATGGTTGGTTTTTGAGAGATTTAGACATAAGCCCCCCGTTTCATATTGAGTTGATTTGTACTTTTAAATGTATCACAAGTCATAGTTTTGGCCACCTGCCTTGGAGCTTGTTTTATTTTAATTTCATTGTTTAAAGTTGGACGTAGCACGAGAGAAGTGGAGCACTCTGGGTAGCAAGTTTTTGGCCGGGCATCGTTTAACAGTGAGGTCTGTGCTTTGTTATGTGCGTCCAATGCGATTTGTCCTTGGTCAGGTGCTGTTGAAAAAGCCACATTTTGAGATATTTGTAAAATTGCCTATTGTGGGGACACTCAGGGCAGATATCGAATTGTTTTCCAGAGCTTGGGTGCCCGAAGAAAGAAAGATGGTTTGCCGTTCCTCAATTTGCGGATGAGTTGTGTTCAAGCCAGTTGGTCAATTAGCTGTGCGAGCAGTGTGCACCTACATATATGTGGAGCTTAGCCGCCAGGTACTAGTGACAGTTTTGTAGATGATACATGCAGTCTTGAATAGTGTCCTGGCCTGGAGAGGAAGCCAATGCAGTTTGCATAGGACAGGGGTGAATGGGTCACATTTCTGCACTCCCATAACAAGACATGAGGCCGCCGCGTGGTGGACTGCTTTTATCTGCACACCCATAATAAGACATGATGCCGCCGCGTGGTGGACTGCTTTTATCTGCACACCCATAATAAGACATGATGCCGCAGCATGGTGGACTGCTTTTATCTGCACACCCATAATAAGACATGAGGCCGCCGCGTGGTGGACTGCTTTTATCTGCACACCCATAGTAAGACAGGAGGCCGCCGCGTGGTGGACTGCTTTTATCTGCACACCCATAATAAGACAGGAGGCCGCCGCGTGGTGGACTGCTTTTATCTGCACACCCATAATAAGACATGATGCCGCCGCGTGGTGGACTGCTTTTATCTGCACACCCATAATAAGACATGATGCCGCCGCGTGGTGGACTGCTTTTATCTGCACACCCATAATAAGACATGAGGCCGCCGCGTGGTGGACTGCTTTTATCTGCACACCCATAATAAGACATGAGGCCGCCGCGTGGTGGACTGCTTTTAGGAGGAGCCAAGTGAGCAGCTGGGAGCCCTTCCCCATCATTGTGTGAGACCACAAGCGCATGCACTACTGCCCAGAAGTGCTGTAGCTGGTTGAAGGGTTTGATTTGGTGAAGGGAGGAGAGTTGGGCCTTCTTGGATTCTGGAAGGACATGCTGACAATGGTAAAACCTAAAGATTTTGCTAAATCTGACAACTGCAGAAGTTATACCTCTAGATGCATCTCAGTGAGCCATTGTTAGTCCAGTTGATGTTTAGCGGGACACCCGATGAGGACGGATTCAGTCTTGAGTGGGTGAAGTTTAAGGTAGACTGTCAACTTCCAGGAGTCGATGATGGTGGGGTAATCGCAGAGATGTTTGATGTCCTTTGGGCTTTTAACGTTTGTGAATAACTAAGTTTAGTTTGTGTCTTGGTGGAAGGCTATACTGGAATCTTTTAGAAGCGTGCCCAGAGGCTACATGTAAAGGATAAACATAATTGCGATTGGATGGAGAAGTGGGGGACTCTGCCAGAGACTGGGCCTCGGTTAAAACACAGGTTCATTTGGTCGCCCTGGTGACTGCGCAGGAAAAAAAGAAGAGTATATCTATTCAGGACAGTGCCAGGAGGTATGGGTCGCTATTTACCATGATTTGGAGGGCATCATCTCCACCTGGATGGTGGTTTTCTCAATGCTACACTTGGGCTGGAACCCTGACTGAATGTCATTTACGAGGTGCAATTGTTTGATAATGGTGACTAGTTGTTTAGCAACTACTTTTCCCAATATTTTGATGGGAAGTTCGGAATCGCCAGTAGTTGGCTAGGTTGGCTTCTGTTGGGTGGTTTTCAATCCAGACGGGTTAGTGGGCAGTGCTGTCACGAGTAGAGCTGTGTCAGGTTTGGTTTGATATATACATTAGCAGATGTCTGCAATTAGACTGCAGGGAACAGTGGGTAAATCTGCCAGACGTAGCAGCTGGTGCGTTCCATCGTGTGCCATCTTCTCTCACCACAGTCACTTCCACCTCACCTATTACACACTCTGCCATCTCTATAAGGAGTGATGTGCTTTGAGAGGGGAACAGAGGGCATGCAGACACCTGGGAGTCGCCATAGAATACATGCCTGAACCCTACCAAATGATACGCGTCTCAGACTGCCTCTTTTGTTAAATCCTTCTCCACCCACATAGCCAGCTGCTGGCAATGGTTGGAGCGGGTGCTGTGTGCCACGCGCTGTACTAGCTGTCACAGCTCCTGGCAGTCAGCATGATCATATTAGCATGGATTGAATAAATGCTGTTTGGAACATATCTAATTTAAAAAACGATACCATTACTCCTGTTGAGGTCAGAATTGTGTAACCTCAAGGAAAATTGAAAGAAAAGCAAACAGAGTTTAAGTAGTAGAATATCTCATGCAATCTAACACAAGCCGGTCACCCCACTACTTACAATATATGAATCGCCTCTGTTCCAGGAAGCAGTCTAACACAAGCCGGTCACCCCACTACTTACAATATATGAATCGCCTCTGTTCCAGGAAGCAGTCTAACACAAGCCGGTCACCCCACTACTTACAATATATGAATCGCCTCTGTTCCAGGAAGCAGTCTAACACAAGCCTGTCACCCCACTACTTACAATATATGAATCGCCTCTGTTCCAGGAAGCAGTCTAACACAAGCCGGTCACCCCACTACTTACAATATATGAATCGCCTCTGTTCCAGGAAGCAGTCTAACACAAGCCGGTCACCCCACTACTTACAATATATGAATCGCCTCTGTTCCAGGAAGCAGTCTAACACAAGCCTGTCACCCCACTACTTACAATATATGAATCGCCTCTGTTCCAGGAAGCAGTCTAACACAAGCCTGTCACCCGACTACTTAACATATATGAATCGCCTCTGTTCCAGGAAGCAGTTTACTTTAAATTAAAGCAAGAAAAAATAAACATTTAACATACAAATGGCGGTTATTTTTAATGTTAACACAGTGGCATGCATGCTGTCCCTCAATATTCTTTTAATCAGTATTACAAACACAGGTGAGCAAGGTTTAAGACTGACATGTCAGCTGATCCTGGATCAATTTAATTTGATAAACCCTTTAGTCCAGTATTCCTTCTTGGAATTCAGACAGAACGGCTATAATACCATCACAGCCACAACACTTTCATTTTAGACAGAAGGGCACCATTTAATTTCCGAATTCATGAGTTTCATTTATTTAATATTTTTTTTTTCTTTTTTATTGATTCGGCTGAAATATTCAACCTTTCAATATTACACAATTTTTAACATTTAAAATTTTCCTTTGCTAATTAAAAAAATATTTATTTAAAATACTAACTTCACATAATATAAAACATTAGAATTCCAATTCCATTTCTTTCGATTATCTCAATCAATGATTGTCAAGATCTGCAATTAAGGTCATATCCCAAATCCCCTATACCAATTTCAGGTTCTACATTTCAAATGAATTAAATTCTCTAGTTTCAACTCATTTAAAAAATGTACTGTTGCATATACTATTGATTTTGAATAAATATGAAATATATATTTCCATAAAGCTTTAGCATTCATATGAGACAAAGCTAAACAATTTTCAGAAATATTTGATTTGTAAATGCCCTAATTCCGTACATTCAGTAATAATATGCTCAAGAGTTTCAGCCCTAGAATGACAAGAGCGACATATGTTGTTTGTTTGATCATCTCCCCGCCATCTAGCAGAAACCTCTCTGGTCTTCCATACATGTGATCTTAGGTGCAGGAGTCCTGCGCGATGCAGGGTAGTAGGTGATTTCAAAAGGTATAATTTGCTGGTGCCAAAGCGCTTTAAATTCAAATGGATCGTTCTCAAATACCTTATATCTGCCTATATATATATATATATATATATATATATACACACACACATACATACACCTTTTCTTTACCATTTCTCTACAGGTCAAGCGTGGTCAGGCTGCCTTCTGAAAAGGAAAGTCATCTGAAGGGCAGAACTAAAAGGTACAGGAAGGACAAGGGTGGGACGATGGGCTGCAGAAAGTGTGATGTGTGCCATAAAAGGCACAATCAGCTAAACAAAGCCCTTTAAACCCAATCAAAGACATCACAGGAAGCCTGTGCAGATTGTAAATAATCAGAGTAATATGGTCACAATTGTGAACACCTGAAAGAAGCAGGTCAGCACGTTCTAGGCCACTTGAAGTTAGTCACATGTCCCAGGGGCACAGAAAATATGTCATCACCATAGTCAAGTTTGGAACAAATTAAGGTTAAAAGAACTAACATCATAGTATGAAGGGTAAGAAAAGGTAGGTGTTTCTGCAACAACTTAATGTGTAAATAAATTGATGCCAACAGCAGCGTCTGAGAGACATGTGAGAGCTCACAGTCAATTTTGACACCCAGGTATATGGCATGAGCTCTAAGCTCATAGGAAGGCAGGAAAAGAATGCCAGGTGCCCAGTGCAACTCCAACATCAATCTAAAGCGTTGGCATAGTTCAGCTTTAGTCTGTGAGAAACCATTCACTCCTTCAGTCATCAGACCACTCTGAAAGTATTGTGAATTTTTTGCTGACCTCCCAAATAAGCGTGATAGGATCCAAGTGTTATGAGCCTAGAATCTGAAGCTGCAGGAGTAGATTAGTTGAGTCAGGAGCAGAGTATAAAGTGTTGAGGATAAGGGATAAGGCAGAACCCTGGGGCATGCTGCATTCTGTTAAGTGGGACTCTGATATCAAATGAGGCCGCATAGCTGCTCATGTTCTACTAGCCAAGAGGTATCGCAAAAAGGAGTACGCTAAGACCCTGATGCAGACATCTGTTAAACTAAGTAGGATCTAATTGCCAATGGCTAAGACCCTGATGCAGGCGTCTCTTAGACTAAGTAGGATCTAATGGCCAATGGCTGAGACCCTGATGCAGGCATCTCTTAGACTAAGAAGGAGCTAATGGTCGATGGCTGAGACCCTGATGCAGACATCTCTTAGACTAAGTAGGATCTCATGGTCGATGGCTAAGACCCTGATGTAGGTTTTGTCAGGTGCTTAACAAGGTGACTGTTCTGACTGAAGTTTTTTCCACCTTCAGTGCACACACGAGATTTCTCACTTGTATGTGTTCTCTGGTGGCGAGTAAGCTTTCTCTTCTCAACAAACCCTTTCCCACATTCAGTGAACACATGTTTCTCAGCTGTGTCTTCTCTGGTGGGTAGCAAGATTTTCCTTCCTAGCAAACCCTTTCCCACATTCAGTGCACACATGAGGTTTCAAACCTGTATGCGTTCTCTGATGGCGAACAAGAACTCCCTTATGAGCAAACCCTTTCCCACATTCGGTGCACACATGAGGTTTCTCACCTGTATGTGTTCTCAGGTGGACAGCAAGAACCCCCTTCTGAGAAAACCCTTTCCCACATTCGGTGCACACATAAGGTTTCTCGCCTGTATGCAAGGACTGATGGTAAATAAGACCTCCCTTCCAAGCAAACCCTTTCCCACATTCAGTGCACACATGAGATGTCTCACCTGTATGCAAGGACTGATGGTAAATAAGACCTTGCTTTCTAGCAAACCCTTTCCCACATTCAGTGCACACATGAGGTTTCAAACCTGTATGCGTTCTCTGATGGTGAACAAGATCTCCCTTATGAGCAAACCCTTTCCCACATTCGGTGCACACATGAGGTTTCTCACCTGTATGTGTTCTCAGGTGGATAGCAAGATCCCCCTTATGAGCAAACCCTTTCCCACATTCGGTGCACACATGAGGTTTCTCACCTGTATGCAAGGACTGATGGTAAATAAGACTTCCCTTACGAATAAACCCTTTCCCACATTCAGTGCACATGTGTGGTTTCTCACCTGTATGTGTTATCTGGTGATCAATGAGCTGTACCTTCCAAACAAATCGCTGCCCGCATTCAACACACTTATGAGGCTTCTCACCTGTATGTGTTCTCTGATGGAGAATAAGATATACCTTATGAGCAAACCCTTTCCCACATTCAGTGCACACATGAGGTTTCTCACCTGTATGCAAGGACTGATGGTAAATAAGACCTCCCTTCCTAGCAAACCCTTTTCCACATTCAGTGCACACATGAGGTTTCTCACCTGTATGTGTTCGCTGGTGGGTAGCAAGATTTCCCTTCGTAGCAAACCCTTTGTCACATTCAGTGCACACATGAGGTTTCTCACCTGTATGTGTTCTCAGGTGGCGAGTAAGCTCTCCCTTCTGAGCAAACCTGTGCCCACATTCAGTGCACACATGAGGTTTCTCACCAGTATGTGTTCTTTGGTGATAAGCAAGAGACCACTTATGAGCAAACCCCTTCCCACATTCAGTGCACTCATGAGGTATCTCACCTGTATGTGTTCTCAGGTGGTGTATAAGTTCTCCCTTCTGAGCAAACCCTTTCCCACATTCAGTGCACTCATGAGGTTGCTCACCTGTATGTGCTCTCTGGTGGCGAATAAGGTGGTCTTTCCGAGCAAACCCTTTCCCACATTCAGTGCACACATGAGGTTTCTCACCTGTATGTGTTCTCTGGTGGGTAGCAAGAGTTCCCTTCCGAGCAAACCCTTTTCCACATGCAGTGCACAAATGAGATTTCTCACATGTATGTGTTCTCTGGTGTACAACAAGATGTCCCTGCTGAACAAACTTCTTTGCACATTTAGTGCACTGATAAGGTTTTTCACCTGTATGTGTTCTCTGGTGGGTAGCAAGATTTCCCTTTCTAGCAAACCCTTTCCCACATTCAGTGCAGACATGAGATTTCTCACCTGTATGCGTTCTCTTGTGGCAGATAAGTGTATCATACAAATGGAAACTATTCTGAAATTCAGTGCACTGATAAGAATATTCACCTAAGCCCTCATGTGTGCAATAAGTCTGTTTTTGAGATGGTAACATTTCCATCATTGTGTGTACATGTATGATTTCTCGCCAGTTTATTATGCCAGGTGCTTAAAAAGAGGACCCTCACTACTGACAGTTTTCCCAAAATTGGAGGACAGATAGTCGTTTTCTCATGTAGGTCATTCCTGGTAACAAACAATATGTTACCTCTGGCTGAAGCTTTTAAAATATTCAGTGCATGGATACTGTTTTTTCATTCACATTTACAGGTGTTTTCTTTAAACAAACTAGCCTTAGATTCAGAATGTATATAAACTAGATCAGGAATAACAGGCAAAACATAAAGGCTCGTCTTACAGACCATCAAGCACTGTTGCTATCATCGTCAAACACTGCTGCTATCATTAGTCTGTAATGCTATATATTTAGTGTAGCTCTTCATAAAGAGATGGCATGCACGGATGCAATCATGTATTCAACAGGCTTATCAATCTTAGCTCCATGAATCCTCTGAAAAGATAACTGGACCCCAAACTTGCATACTTCCAAGATGTTTGGGAATTGCATATTCTAAGAACGAAGCGTTGCACTGCATTAGGCCAGAGAATGTATCAATCGCTGCTGTTGCATTTCTGGGGCATCACCACCTATTGAAATAAAAGGAGATGCACTTTATTAGTTTTAAGACATTCACTATCGCAGGCATCACAAGTAAGAGGAAGACTGGTTCTCAGTAGTAGTTATGTGAATAGGTTAAGCATTCATGTTCTAACTGATACAACTAAGACTGTTAGGGTGCAATCTATTGGGGACTGGCATCCTAATAGGTGGCAGAGTAGTAGGGCCCTAATGATAAAATGTAATGCGACAGCGGCGACATGCAGCAGGAACAGAGTGATGCATTTATAGTTAGAACATTTTATCAGACAAGAGCATAAGAAGGAAAGTAAAACAGGCTGGGCTAACAAATGAAATAAGTGGATTTTGTAACCACGAGGGCTGCGCATACACGTTATACAATCTCAGTTCCATGGTGAAAAGGTAAGTGGATCCCGGACCTGCATACTTCCAAGGTGTTTGGGAATTGCATATTCTAAGAACGAAGCGTTGCACTGCATTAGGCCAGAGAACGTATCAATCGCTGCTGTTGCATTTCTGGGGCATCAATCACCTATTGAAATAAAAGGAGATGCACTTTATTAGTTTCAACGCATTCACTATCGCAGGCATCACATGTAAGAGGAAGACTGGTTCTCAGTAGTAGTGATGTGCACTAGTTACCAACACAATAACTAAATATATGTGGCATAATCGGGTGCCATCGATTGGGGGCAGGCACCCTGACAGCTAGCAGAGTAGTAGTGCTCGAATTATGTAATGGGACGGAGGTGACTTGCAGCAGGAACAGAGGGATGCATTTATAGTTAGAACATTTTAGCATCCAAGAGCATAAGGAAAAACAACACAGGGTAAGTGAACAAACACAAAGTGGATATTTTAACCACCAGGGCCCTGCATATAGGTGCTGCCATCACTGTTAATAGCCAAGAACTGACCATGTATGCATCATGCACATGATTCCTGTGAAGAGATTCCGTCCCCGCCCCCCCTCTTGGGGAATCTGCTCAACACAATCCCTCCGATCCTTGACCTGCATAAGAGATACCTCCTATGTCAGCATCCGTTGCAAATTTAAGAATTGTGGTTGTGTCCCATTTGGCATCGATCTTGGCATAATTACAGTATTCACAGTTAGTCACCCCAGGATACGCGAGCCACACACATCCACCTTTCTGCCAGTCAGTCAGTCAGTCCTAGGTTATTGAATGTATTCTGTGTCTATTGGAGGCAACCTTCACAACATTCCAATATGGTGGACAAAAACCGGTTTGAGGTGACCCTATGCAATCAGTTCCCGTTTTAGCCACCCAAACCTTCTTGCAGCTTCAATAAATAAAATGGGTGTTAGGGGGAGGGAGAAGTCTTACCAAGAGTCTTGTCTGCTAGTGCATCCGCCATCATTCAGGGCATACCTGCATTTTCAGTCAGCTAAAGAGTATAGATGACATTTCTATACAAGATGGCCAAACCAGGCCTTTTTTTTGTCAGCACAGCAATGTTATTTATTTATTTATTAGCATTTATTGAGTGCACAAAAGCCCTGAGCCATCATGGCACTGTTGCAGAGACAATACAAAATTGCTGGTTACAGAAAAAGCATACTTAGTTACATAGCATGTAATCTGAATATACATACTTTGTTACATGGCATTATTTAATGTCTAGGTGTGAAAGGGGGCGGGGGGGAGTAGGGGGGGTGTGTGTTAGTTGAAGAGTGTGGTTTTGAGATTTGTATGGAATGTTGCAAGGGCGGTCTCGGCTCTTAGTGTGTTGGGCAGGGCGTTCCATAGTTTGGGTGCTATGTGTTGGAAGTCAAGCCCACCTGCTTTGGCCCTTTTAATAGGAGGGAGGCGCAGTTGGTTGGCGTAGCAAGTTCTCTTGGGGCAAGAGGAAGTAGCTCTGGCTATTGTTTCAGAAAAGTAAGGCGGGGCAGAGAGGTTTAGGCATTTATGCTTAAGTGTAAGGTTCTTGAGGGTGATTCTTTTACCAGGAGCCAGTGGGCAGCCCGTCTAGCCTGGGTGATGTGGTCTCTCCTCGGGATATTGAGGGCTGCTCCAAGTGTGTTGTTTTGGACTGTTTGGGGCCTATTTATATTTTTGGTCGACGTGCCTGCTAGGAGAGCATTGCAATAATCTAGTCTAGCTCCAATGGTGGCTCGGGCTATGGATTAAAGGTTCTGGTTGGTTAGGAAAGGTTGTATGGCATTTATAAGTTTAGTAGTGTGGGCAGAGGCAATGGCTCTGACTTGTGTCATTGACAGGGTGGAATCTAGATAGACACCAAGGGGGAGATGTTCTGAGTGGGTTATCCCTGTAAGACAACCTCCCATCATGTTCTCAGGTAGGTCCCTCTGTACAGCCCCGACCTTAGCCAAATTACCCTCCAGAAGCAACAGCTGTTTCAGGGAGTCAAGTCCCACAACATTTAATAATCTGGGTCTATCCTTATGTTTATGTGGTGCAGATCTCTCGAGTCGCCTTTGAATGGCCATCTCCACGCTCCCTCAATGGTGATCCATTTATCTGGCCACAATGTACCATAAAAAGAAGAAGAATGCCCTGCTGAACCTCAACGCCCTCGATCCTATTCTCTCCATGCTCGCGGAGTGAAAAACCCTTTAAAAGGCCGTCATTCTGTGAGGCAGCCAGAGCTACAACCCTGCCCTTGACCCAGTACCACTCCCGGCATAGCCAAGTCCATGTATCATTCAGCTCAGGGGGTTATTCCACTATTAAGGGGGAAGATGTAATGCACATGCTCCTCCGCCAGGGAAGGTTCTTTTTCCCGATCTTTGCAGTGTTCCACATGTTGGTGGACTGCTTTCAGCCGGGCTGTCAGGAACCTGCGGCTGAATACTCTCCCACAAGTTGCCAATGGAATTCTAGAAAGAGTAAAGCCTTCACATGGCCCAGGCCATTTGCCTGCCAGCACCACTAGTATCGCGTCAGTGTGCCATCATACTGTGAATGGCTTTGCCTGCCAGTGCTTTGTCTATTCAACCACCCCTACCTGCTGCCTTCAGCCATGCTCCTCTCTCTGTACTCTAGAACCTGCCTGTCATGGTCAATGCTTCCCTTTCCCTGGTGGGCTGCCCACCGGACCATCCCGCCATGGTAGCCTGGGCAACTGGTGGACGGGAGCACTCTGAAGCCCAGTTATTGATCACTGATTAGTTCTCTCCACAGCCTCACTGGTCTTCTATTGTGCAGTTGCCTGCCAAAGCCCTTTTTACCCACTTTCTTTTAGCTATCCCTCGACCCCCATGTGCCTCCTCTCGTTTCCGTTCTCTCTCTCTTCTGGCTCCAGCTTACTGGAATGCTCTCCCTCTTTCCCTGCATCATAATAATTTTTACTCTACCTTCCGTGAAGCTCTAAAAATGGTTTTACTTCAGCCTTAATTGTGAGTTCTAATTTAAGTTTTATTATTTTATTGTACTGCAAATCTGTTTTGTTCAGTGCTTTGGCGTAAGGCGCTATATAAATGACAAATATACATGTAGTAAGTGTTAGGAAAGAGGCCCAGGGATTAACATCTCAGGGGTCTACCCTTCCAAGCACATGTCATCTAGTCGTTTTACGGGTTGTTGATTTTTGGGGGAACGAGGAGGCCAAATTTGGTCTCAGTTAGGTACGGTTTGAGGTAAGCACTTGACATCCATGTTTGGATAGTATCCAGACATTTGCACATGTGAGCGATGTACTGGGGCCACTGACCTTAAGGCACAGCGGAGGGTCATCATAGTACTGATGGATGGTGATGCTGGGGTCACTTAGGAGATCTCCCAATGGGTCCATGTATAGATTGTAGATGATTGGGGAGGAAATGGAACCCCAGGGGACTTCGCACATGGCTAAGATGCAGCTGAATCTGAATGAATACATCGGTACGACCTGGTGTCTACTGCATTGGTAGGATGTAAACCATTTCAGGACAGTTTCAGAGAATCCATCCTGTCAGTAAGGAGGGAGAGGAGTATTTGCAGATCAAGGGCCTCATTACAACCCTGGCGTAGGACCATGGTGCTATTAGCACCATGGTCCATGCCAGATTCCGCCATGGTGGATGGCGGATTTACCGCCCCATTCCAAGGTTGGCGGGCGGTAAATCCCCATTCACCATTGCCCCTTCCCCATTCCCATTTTTGCCCCATAGGGCTCAATGGGGATGGGGAAGGCGCTAATTACGGTGCCATAATTAGCACCAAGGTCGCTTAGCGCCTTGGGCTTTAACGTCTGCAAAAAGCAGGCGTTAAAGTGTGAATCTGGTGTTGGGTTTAACGGCGCCGCAGCCTTTTACGGCGCCGTTAACCCCTTTAATGCCAGGGTTGTAATGAGGCCCCAACTGTGTTGAAGGCAGCCTGTGGCGTGACCAGCCGGCATGCATTGAGGCTGCTTTCCTTGCATACTCCCGCATGATCCTTTAATAGATGACAGCTTAGAGGATCTAATAATGCACGGAACCAGACAAAAATATAACAAGAGGAGGCGGAAAATACCGGGAGCACAGTAGTGGCGAAACAACAGAGTGGAGGACCACAGGTGGCCAAATCTGTCCTGGAAGCTGATGATCAGCACTTCCAAAATGGAAGCCGCAGGCAGAGGGTGGGTCGAGTAAACCAGGCTGAGCACCATCTGTCGGCTGAGGAGAGCAACGGAAGAGGGTGAATGATTGCGCCTGGATCCCAGCTGGAGGCGAGGCGGGTCCCAGCTAACACTACAGGCAAGTGGGCAGCAGATGGTGAAACCCCTCACGGAGACCACTTCACAAGGAGCATGGGTTGGAGATCTCCCCGCAACCCCCACTTGGCTGACAACATCTGGAGGCCGCGCTGATGATTGCTGGGGCCCCAGGAGGGAGAGACAATGTGCCCGTATGACTTAGCTGGCAAGCTAAGGGCTGACATTGGACCTGATGGTCTGGATTGCAGAGCGCAAACCCCAGCAGCTGCAGTGAAGACAACAGATTAGGTGCAATCAGCCTACCGACCAGGAATGCAAGAGCAGTCCGCCGGCAGTCTGAGAACATAATACCAGGCCACTGCACAAATGCTCCGGGGAGTGCTGCGGTCGCAGTGGTGCCGGGGCCCAGCAGAGGAAAAGAACCTGACCCCTCCATCTGGGTGTATGACTGTGAAGCCACTTTGTAGCCCTGGGTAGGCGGAGGTGCAGGTAATGGGGCCTATGACTATGGATGTTAAGAGGGCGCTCTAATGAGACTAGGTTCTGATTGGATCCAAGGAGCCACAGCAGCGGAACGGCCTGGGGCACTTATGCACTACCTGTACAATCTGGGGAGTGAAGCTGCGAAAACAGCACCGAGTGAGGGGTCATCCTGTGGAGGCTTGGAACTTCGAGGACGGCACGCCGTGACCTGCTGGCTCTGCCCCATGAGGACAACCATAGCGACAGGTGGCCCTGGAAGGGCACGAGATAACGGCACACTTGCGCAGGCACTGCTGATTGAGAGACCAACCTCTGGCTGGAAGCAAGAGTGTGGAACAACCTGGGGCCCATCGCTGTCTGTGTACACAGAGGGAGAAATCCATTTGGCACTGAGAAGAAGTTGAGTATGCACAACCAAAATTTCAATTCGTTGCAGAGATTTTACTCTCTTATTGATACTGCGTGGGGTGCAAACCCACTGATGAGGTGCCTCTGTGAAATGGCACTACAAGTTAAGCAAAAACGAGACCTTGGCTGTGAAGCCAGCAGTATGGGCTGCACTCCCAAAAACCACTATCCGGTGGTATATTCAGTTAAATTCAGTAATCAGTAATGTTCTTAGTGAAATATCAATTTATTTTGAAGATTGTTCTTCTATGTTCAATAACTGATAATTGCAGATGCTTCAGAATGTGTCCTATGCATTTCGGACTGGATAGTCCTTCATCGGGGCCAGTATCTTTAGTTGCTGTCGTACAGACACAATTCACATATCACTGGCAAGCTAAGGGCTGACATTGGACCTGATGGTCTGGATTGCAGAGCGCAAACCCCAGCAGCTGCAGTGAAGACAACAGATTAGGTGCAATCAGCCTACCGACCAGGAATGCAAGAGCAGTCCGCCGGCAGTCTGAGAACATAATACCAGGCCACTGCACAAATGCTCTCTGCACAAATATCACGTTATTAGTGAGCATCAAATCGCATGGAGTAGCCATTCCGTCAGGTATCCCATAGTATCACCAAATTGTTATACCACAATGCAGTCATGGTAACTATCACAAATGTAATTCACATATCAGTAATCAACAATAATAGGAGCCAATATAGATGTCACATTATCCATATCACAAATGTGTGTAGTAAACGTTGAATCATCAAGAGTATTAACACAGCGTATTAGATGGCCGTGGAATTCATTCATGAAAACACGTGTACATAAAGATTCATAACCGTTCATACGTACGTGTTACAGTGCAGTAAACAAAAAAGGAAAGAAAGAAAAGGAATTCTGTCAGCGACTGCCTGCATCGTTATTGTAATTAATACCATGCATCTTACTTTAGTGCTTAAAACTGACCTGAAGTTCTTAATTCAAACGAGAATCTGGAGGAAAATATAACGTAAATGTAATGTGTGACTTATAATTTAAAGTTTAAATGTGAAGAAAGGGCATGGCAGTGCCGTTCTTACCAATCTGGCATGCGGTTCATAGACTTGCGTGTATGTTAAGGCGTATAAACAGCGGGAGACGCTGAACACTCGATCTTTTGAATGCTGCTTGTACTAAGAGATCGCTCTATTGCAAGGACTTACCCTGTCAGTGCTAGGCTGGTGGAGGAAGGACGCCGAAGAAACGCGCGTGCTTCAAACCAATCTAAAACTATGATTGTGGTTGTCATGGGAACCATACGAATCTGAAGTAAAATGGAGGTCACCATTTTGGATTGATCAAAGTGATAAGCGAACATAATCTGATGTTCATAGTGCTGCGTCGGTACTTGCATTAACTTAACATTAAGTGTGATCAATATGGTTTAAAATCACCCAAATGTGAGATAGCAGAGGTCATCTGCCATGCGTCGCCATGCCTTGACAGATAGACACAGTGTGAACTATGTTCGGGGGTAGTAATGGAAACTATACGATTCTAAAGTCAGATAGTGATCACCATCTCAGAATATCCAAAATATATGGGTCAATCGTATAATATTGTCCGTGATATTATTATATTTTTTACCTGACGTTCTACTAAACCAATGTGATAGGGTAACACGTGGAAACTTAGACACCAGTAGAGACTGCTGAGGTCATCAATCTTAAATGTCAGACCCGTAGTGGACCTTGAATGTAAATTAATAAAGTTGCTAATTGCATTGTGTTGTGATACTAAAACACACCGCACAAACACAATAATATTGCATCATACTGCATTAATTACTACTGATCTGTTGAAGACACCTTAACTGCGTTAAGGTTCCGTATAGTAATCCCACTCCACGAACGGTAGGGTTCAATGTGGTACATCAACCAAAAGTTATTTTGCTGTATTTTTACTACATACATGCTCTAAACCTGTCATTGGCAGTCATAACGACCTAGAAAGGAATTATATTAAGTCAATTTAGAAATTATGAAACAAAGATACTTAGAGATGTTTCCTTACGACGGTTGAAAACCTGGAAAAGAAATTTAACTGCTACTCTATAGATGCTCAAAGGCTATCATTGTCAATCATGACAGTCTGGAGAAAGGGGAAACTCATGTCCGGTGAACTCATGAACTTCAAGGAAAGGTGCGTTTAGTACCCATTTTGTACTTGAATGAAATGAGAAAAAGTCTAACAGTCATAAGGTCATTTGCTCTGTATGAATCATAAAAAGCAACTCCAATCTAACTCTTCATTGAGTCCACCTGGCGATAGAAAATCAAGAACTTCTATCCAGAAGGCCTCTTGTTGTGCTCTTAGTTTTTTGATGCCACTGTTGTAGCCTCTAGTCTGTACAACTTCCAATACTAGAAATAGTAACTGTGTGATTGAATGACCATTTTCTTTAAAATACTTCCTACTGCTGAAGCCTATTGTTTCTTATACACGATTTATGTTCGTTAATGCACAGTTGCACTTTTCTAGACGTTTTGCCTACATAATACTTTGCACACGGGCACTTGATGGCATAGATGACATTTTTTGATAAACATGTGGCTTGGTATTTAAGTTTCATTTTTTCTCCTGTTCTTGGATGAGATACAGTGCTGCCTTTTATCACGTTGTTTCAGTTACCGCAACTCATACATGGATATGTCCCAGGATGTTTGTCTGGTGGCTTTTGTGATTTACTTCTGGTGTCCACCAGCATGTTGCAGAGATTGCTGCTGTTCTGGAAGGCAAACGCCGGTGGATGTGGAAATAGATCTTTCGTTCTATTGTTACTGGTTAGGATACTTTCTTTGATTAATTTGCTTCGGATTGAGTATCTGGACACAAAACCTAGATCTGGACTTGTACGTTCCGTTTCTTTCTGTAGCAATTGATTACGTTCTTGTCTGTTGGTTTTAGATAGGGCTGTTACCAAATCGGTCTCTGGGTAGCCTCTTAGTTGCAGCTTCTCGTGGAGTAGTTGAAGTTGTACTTTGCATTCTTCTGGATCACTCACGATCCGCTTAATGCTCAGCATTTGTCCGTAGGGCAAATTTCACAGAATGGTAGGAGGATGAAAACTCATCCGGTGTTATAAATTGTTGCGATCAGTTTTTTTGTGTATAGTGTGGTTGTGATTCTGGATCCTTTAATAATGGTCTGTACGTCCAGATAGTGTATATTTGGGTCTCCAATCTACATTGTATATTGGATACATGTGTCAATGCTCTTGAGATAAACCAAGAATTGTTCTAATTCTCCTTTCGTTCCATTCCACACTCCCAAAATATCATCAATGTAGCATACCCATTTTCTCAGATGTTTACTCCATCTTTGGTTTTCCAAAACATGTTCGGTTTGAAAACAATACATAAAACTATTTGCATATGAGGGCGCCATGGTTGCGCCCACTGCAGTTCCCGAAGTTTGTAGATAGTAAGTATGATTGTACTCAAAACATTAATTTATCGATATGAAACTCAGTATCATCATCAGAAATTCTTTACTTGCGCCTATTGATCCAGCTTGTAACAATAGTTTTTCAACCGCTTCCTGTCTAAGGTTGTGGGGAATGCTGGTGTACAGACTATTGACGTCTATGGCAAACAGTATGTCATCATCTGATAACTCGATTTGATTGAGAATTTGGAGGAAATGGGTAGTGTCCTGTCCTTTACATAAGTCAAAGTTTGTTGTACTATGGGCTGGAGAAAATAGTCTGTATAGGTGCCTAGCGGTTGTAGTATGCTCTTTGTTGCAGCTAAGATTGGCCTTCCAGGAGTATTAATGTGCATTGTGGTATAACAATTTGGTGATACAAATTTGGTGATACCATGGGATACCTGACGGAATGGATACTCCATGCAATTTGATGCTCCTTATGTTCCAGAAACTGCTCAAAACTCTGCTCTTTACCTCTTAATCTACCTTGCTAATCACCCCACTGCCGCTGTGACCAGTGGCCTTATCCTCATGAACCTGAGATGGTCTCAGGCCCTTCCTCCCTGTCCTTACCAGCACCCCCATTTCATAGTCCTGCGGGCCCCTGCCTTGGGGCTCCACATACCACCCTTGAGAGCTGCTTGTACTAGCACTTAGGCTGAGATGCTCCTCCTGGCTCCCCTTAGCACTTCCCTCTTGGGCCCTCCTCCAGCACTTGTCCACTCCTCTGCTTCCCCTTTCCACCCCCCTCCCCTGCACTTCTCTTCAATGCACTTGCATGGCTGAATGCCACAAGGCCTAGGACTATGACTGTGTGTGTGTATATATATATATATTGTTGCTTTTTGTATCATACCACTGTTATCTCTGTATCAAAGCCCAGCTCTGCTGAGTACAAAGCATTCAAGGTAGAGCAGCGTACCTGGCTGCTGGGTGAATCTAACTACTAGGCCATGTGCAGTGTTGAATTGGGGGGGAGGGAGGAAGTGAAAAGCATAGCATACCTGGCTGCTGGGAGTGTCTAACTACTAGGCTGTGTGCAGGGTTGAATTGGGGGGTTGGGGGGAGAGGGGGAGGTTTTAGGGAGAATTCTCATAAATGTGCCAATTCCCTTCACCTTAGAGACCCCCAGCAACTTTGCTGAATTTTGAGGGCATGATTTTTTTTACATGGAAAGAGTGTGAGCCCCCCCCCCCCTTTCATGTATTTTGATGTGTGTTTTACTCGTGTTCTTTGATTATGGAGTTTTAAAATAACTCCATAGGCATCTTTTCATGTGTGTTACACAGCACCCTCAATGCAGTAACACAGGGATGTCTTTTTAGACTTCCCAAAGATTTTAATACCTTCTCTGGGATAAACCACAGTTTCCCGGAGAATGTAAAGTTAAATTGCCTTTACTAGTTTTTTTAAATTCCTAGACCCCAGCACACACTATCTTCCTATAGAGTGTTGGAGGGGTTACCTAGTATCCCCTGTGTCTACAAACGTTTGTAGCAGCCAAATGCTACCCTTTCCTAACGAAATGGATGGTGGCAGTGGTTTTACAACGAACTACCATGATTTTTCCCAACCGCGAACACCGGTAGCATTAAATCGCAGGAGCCATGTTTTTCAAGATGGAGCCGTAAGCCCCTTTGTTTAAACAGGTCCGGGTCTTCTTTTTTCGGCCATTTCTTTTTGGAAAGGTCCTTCTAGAGTTGACTCTGCCCACCAAACTAGGTTTGGTCCCGTTTGTTTCCATGCCTTTGGCGGGCTTCAGGACTGAAGAACGCCTTGGCGTCAGAGTTTCAGGGAAGGGCAGGAAGTGAGAAAGGAGCCCAAAACTCCCTGTGTTTAGTCTCCTAGGAGACCCAAATGCACTCTGGTGTGATTGGCTGGCTGACTGTCCAGCAAGGACAGCCCCCTTGCTGGGTGGGTGGCAGCTAGACTGGAATGAATGGGAGAAAACCGTTTAAAAGGCGAGTCTCTTGGACTGGAAAGCAGAGTCGACCACTGGAACGAAAAAAACGAAGATGAACTGGAAGAGGATGGCTGCTGCAACTCCTGGACCATTGGTTTGGCCGGTGAGGCCCTGCTGCAGGTCCGAAGCGCCAAAGCGCCTTTCGACAGATAAGCCCCTTCAAGGACGACTTCTTCCTTTGAGTTGGTGGGCCCAATCAACTCGTAAGCCACCTGGATACCATTCTCAGAGCTGGTTAGGATTTACCAGGGGAGGAAGGACACCAGCTTGTGTGCTTGATGACAGCTACTTGAACCAAAGATCTTCCATTTTGCCAGCTTGTTTGACCCGTCCCCGTGCAGTGCAGGAGTCCTCCAACATCCTTCCTCTTGTCCCCGTGACTGAGGCCCAGGAACAGTGAGATCTGCAGGAACTGCCAGGAACCAACGTCTTCAGCTGCATCTTTTCCTCTTATTAAGGTACTATGCCAACCCGATTGAGAGAACTTAACTCTCACAGTGAAAGTTTGTGAAACCTTCCAAACTTGCAGGCCTAATCAGCTTGTGACCCAACATTTGATTCTTTTTTGTACAAACTACTTCTGAGAACTTTGGCAAAGACTTTCCGTTTACTACAAGAACTGTTCTTTCCTATCCAAGACACCAGTCTATTGACTTTGGCCTATTGTACTGAATCGAGTCCTCTAGTGAACTGAAACTATTTGCAATGGCTAAGAAAGTATTTGTGATCTACTCTTAACTTGTGCCTTTTTACTTCCATTCAAAGTAACTGAAATACTATTTAGCTCCTATTTCAGGGGAGCCTAATTTATCCAGAAACGTATTGGTTTGGTACTGAAGTGTATTTGTGTATAATATTGAGTTGCCTCCTTCTAGTGAATGTTTTCTAAATGATTGTGTAATAAATTAATAAGTGTTGTACCAAGAAACCTTGAGTGTAAGTGTCTACATGAACCACTGTGATTGTAAGACATCTGTGTAACATCCTTGTACTGCTCACATTCCCTCTTAAGATAAGCCTGGCTGCTCAGCTCACTACCACAAATCTGTGTAGTACAGACTTATACCAAAGGTTGGTTTGGCTTACACCTCTAGTCCTAATCGTATGTGGTGGTCCCATAGGATACTGCATGCACATTCTGCCTAACACTGGTGGCAAGAGGTGAGGATAAAGTATAGTTGTTACATTGAGTGCTGCTCTTACCTTTGTTCAAATAACCTTCACAAGGCTAAGCACCACTAGAAAAGCAATTGTTTCATAATGCCAGATATGGATAACTTCAGACAGGAAGCCCTGATCAGTCTAACAATAGATCAACTGAAAGATATGTGTAAGGTCAGGTCTCTCTCTGTTAAAGGCAAGATAAATGAATTGATTGAAAAGTTGTTGAATCACCAAAGTATGAGAGGTAGAGCTATAACCCCTACCCCCTCAGCAAATGTGGATAGTGTTGAGGATGATAATGATTCAGAGTCTAATATTATTGAGGAGCTAGAAGAGTCAGAGGAGTCTCAGGATGTGAGCCCCACTGCACCTCTACCTGCTTTAGGCCCTCAAGCTATAGCCACAGGAACCCTACCAGGTCCAGTACCGAGTCCAGAATGTGTCTCTCTTGAAAAAATGAGACTTGAGTTAGAGTTCAAAAGGCTCTAAATGCAAACTGAAAGTAAACATCAAGAAATCAAACTCAGAGAAATGGAAATGCATCATGCTCTTGAAATTAATAAATTGTCTCTTGAGAATGGTTCTATCCCAGAGTCTTCTAGGTCTTCCAGTCCTAAGAGGCCTTGCATGCCTAAAGAAGCTGTGAGTATGTATGAGGTAAGACTTGACATTTTGGATTGGTTGGCTGCTTTTGAATATAACTATGGGATTCAGGGTTTCACGGGGAATCAGTTGATTCCTTGGCTTTTGTCTAGGCTCCCCCAGGTTGCAACTAATGTTGTAATGGAGGTGGGGGAACTTGAAAGATTGGAGTATGAAATTGTGAAGCTAGCTTTATTACCTAGATTTGGGAAATCTCCTTCCCTTTACTTTAAGAGGTTTAGGACCCTCAAAAAACATGATGGTACCCCTTGGGCTACCTGGGTGTGTGAATGTTTGAAGAACTTAGATGGTTGGGTTAAGGGTTACAGAGTGAACTCTTCTGAAGGAATGATAAATCTATTTTAATTAGAATCTATTTTTTATGCCTGCTCTCCTGAGCTGAGACAGCACTTGGCTGACTCTATGGAAATTGATCCAAAGAAATTAGCAAAGGCTGCTGACTTGTGGGTTGCCAACAAGGCTACTCACATGGATTCTGGGGCAACTCAGAAAAAGGATGATGGGAAGCAGCAAAAGAAAGATGGCAAATAGAATTCGAATACCTCCAATCCAAAAGAGGTCCCCAAACAGAAAAAGGGTAAGCCACAAGAGAAACCGAATCAGGCTAGTGAAACCTCTGGTGGCAAACCAGAGGGCGGTCAGCAGAAACGCCAATTTTTCAAAACATTTGGAAAATGATATGCTTGTGGGTCTACTGACCATGTGAAAGGGGATCCAAGATGCAAGGGTAAACCTTCAGGGGTCCACACTGTCTTCATAGCCTTTTCCCCAGAGGGAGAAGTACAAATGACCAGTGGCAACTTTCAATTACTGGCCAAAGACCCCATTGGAGTCTCTACCAGAGTTTCTTTAGTGTCCCTGTGTCTGTGGAAACAGCAGAATTTAGAGGTCTATAATTCAATTCCAGATAACACAAAAGAATATTACAAGGACAGTGTACGTGTGAATGGTCAGGAGACCCATGCCATTACAGACACTGGGGCCAGCATTACAGTGGTGGATGAATGTTTTTACAAACCTGAGGATGCTGCTAGGCACCCAAAGGCCTAACTAAGCTTACTGGAGGCCCTGTCGAAATGCTTCGACTACCAGCTCTCATCCAGTGCAAAAACATGACTGTCAAGCTACCTGTTAGTGTACAAAGTGAGGTGCCTGGGAGAGTCCTGCTGGGGAATGACTTAAAGACTCTTGGAGTTGTATCAAGCATCCCCAGGCCTCCCAGCATAAGGAAACAGGAGCAGACAAGGAGGGCCAGGGAGAGTACCTTAGATGGCTCTCCAGAGGATGTTACAGAAGAATCTATAACACCTAGCCCACAGGAACTACAAACTGCTATTTCAAGGAAGAATGAGACAAAGGGGAAACCCAAGGTCTCAAAGAAAAAGCCAGAAAGCACTACTGTGGCTACCAACAACGACATCCCCGAGAGGACTGTCCAAAGTCACACCTGTGACTGCTCCACCAGCTGAGGCCGAGTGTGAGGAACAACCAGGAAAGGTTTAATCAGCTGCTGAAGATTCAGAGCTGGAAGAAGACCTTACCCCTGTTGGAGATCTGGATCCTAAAGACCATCCTGAGATGCAGTATTTACTGGCAGAAGGTGGCCCCTGTAGGGCAGACTTCAGCAGAGGTCAAAGCATGCCCTACTCTTGAAGGTCTTCGCCAACAGGCAGCTTCCCAGCTGGACAGGCAAGAGCCAGTGAAGCATAGGTTGTACTGGGAAGATGGCCTCTTCTACAGTGAACCAACTGAGTCTATCCCAGTGGACTAAAGAAGACTTGTAGTGCCTCTAGAGACAAGAAACCAGTTCTTACAGTTAGCCCACGAGATGCCTTTGGCTGGTCACTTGAGCTTCAAGACCACCAAGGAAAGGCTTTCTCTATATTTCTACAGGCCTAAATTGTGGTCTGATGTAGATATATTCTGTAGGAGCTGTCGCACTTGTCAGGCCTCTGGCAAGAGTGGAGCCAAGAATGCAGTGCTTGTGTGCCTCTCCCAGTGGTGGGAGTCGCTTTTGAGAGGGAAAGAATAGACATTGTTGGTACCTTAGACCCACCAACCTCTTCAGGCAATCGATTTATATTGGTTGCAGTAGACCATGCTACTAGGTATCCTGAAGCAATTCCTATGAGGACTGTTACAGCTCAGGCTGTTGCTAAGGCCCTACTTGGTATTATTACCAGGGTAGGTTTTCCTAAGGAGGTCATCTCTGACAGGGGGTTCAAATTATATGTCCCGCTACATGCAGGCCAAGTGGAAAAACTGTGGAGTGACTTACAAGTTCGCAACTGCTTACCATCCCCAGACGAATGGATTGGTAGAGAAGTTTAACCGTTCTATAAAGAGCATGATAGGTGCTTTAGAGGACCCCCCTTAGAAGAAAGTGGGACCTTCTATTGCCATGCCTTCTATTTGCTCATAAAGAAGCCCCTCAGGAGTGAGTTGGATTTAGTCCCTTTGAGCTTCTCTATGGTCATCCAGTTAGAGGTCCACTGGCCCTAATTAAGGAGGGGTTGGAGAGTGCTCCTACTCCCAAGCCAGTGAGAGTCACTGACTATGTGTTAGGTCTCTGGAGGAGAATGAATGACACACATGATGACAGAAGCATCTGATAACTTAAAAGCAGGTCAGGCTCTGGTGAAGCATTGGCATGACCAGAAGGCCAACATGGTTGGGTTTACTCAAGACCAGCACGTTTTAGTTATGGTACCTACAAGGCAGAGGGCCTTACAGGACAAATGGATTGGACCCTTCAAGGTTGTGGGAAAACTTGGCGAGGTCAATTATCGGGTGGATTTAGGCAATCCTAAGGAGGCCCCCAGAGTCTTTCACACCAACCATCTAAAAGCCTATGGGCCTCATTACGACTTTGGAGGTAGCCATGCCCTTACTAAGGGCATGGCTACCTCCAAAACCGTGTCCGGGTTCCCTGAATGGGGAAATACCGGGCCATTCCGACTTTGAAGTGCCCAGTATTTCCTCCTTCAGGGAACCCGGACCCGGTCCATCCCCATTCGAGCACCTATAGGGCTCAATGGAAAAGGGGAGGGAGCTAATAACGGACCCGTTGTTAGCTCCCTGGTCCCCTCACGGGACACGCTATGGATATCTGGTAAAACCAGACGTCAAGAGCGGGTCCCGCAAGGGCACCTTGTAGTAGGGCAGAATGGGTTTCACGGCGCTGGCACCATTACCAGCGCCATTAAACCAATTCCGCCATTCTTGTAATGAGGCCCTATGTCTCAAGATCAGAAGTGGGAGTTTAGCTTCTAGCTTCAGCTCAAGAGGAGGAAGAGAGTGAACCTCTACCTGATCTCCTCAGGGGACAACCTTTAGATGAGAAAATAGAAGGAGTTAATCTCTCTTCTAATCTGACACCTGAACAACAGAAGGAGTGTAAGTTTCTGTTAAATCAGTTTATCTCCCTGTTTTCACTATCACCAGGCTTGACCCCTTGGGGCCAGCATGATATTCTCACTAGTGACTGTTTACCTATTAAAAGCAGAGTTTACAGGATGTCGGATCATGTAAAACCCACATAAAGGAAGAAGTCAACAAGATGCTTGATCCCGGGGTAATAGAACCCTCTACCAGTCCATGGGCTAGTCCAGTTCTAGTACCATAGGCAGGATCCAAGGAGTTCAGATTCTACGTGGACTATAGAGCTCTAAATGCAGTCACTAAGACTGATCCCCATTCTCTGCCAAGGACAGATGAGCTGGTGGACAAACTTGGTTCAGCCAAGTACCTCAGTACATTTGACCTAACGTCAGGCTATTGGCAAATAGCCCTGACAGACCATGCCAAGGAGAAAACAGCATTTTCGACCCCAGCAGGCCTCTAACAGTTTAAGGTAATGCCTTTTGGATTAAAGAATGCACCTGCAACATTCCAAGGATGGTTAATCAAGTTCTGAATGGGATGGAGGACTTCTGCATGGCATACTTTGATGACATTGCAGTGTTCAGCCCTACTTGGAAAGAACATGTTGACCACTTAGGATATGTTTGCAGGCTCTTGAGCAGGTCCATCTGACCATAAAGGCAAGTAAATGTCAAATTAGTCAGAAAAAAGTGGTCTACCTTGTGCATGAGGTAGGAGGTGAAATAAGGACATTGCCTAGCAAAGAACAAGCTGTACAAGAATGCCCCCCCCCCTACTACTCAACCCCAAGTGAGAACCTTTTTAGGTCTCACTGGTTATTATAGGAACTTCATAGAGAACTATGGGTCCATAGCTTCTCCCTTGAATGTGGTCTCCTCACCCACATTTCCTAAAAAGCTCAGGTGGAATGAGGAGTGCAACATGGCATTTGAAGGACTTAAGAAAGCCCTTTGTCGGGGGCGCTGTTGAGCAGCCAAAGATGGCTGCTTGGTTTTTGAGCTCCAGGTCTCGCTGACAGAATACTGAAATTTACTGTGATTTCTTGAAGCTTCCATCCCTGGGAGGCAGACCCCATCTGTAGGATGGTATGAGGAAGCTGCACTTTGATTTTCAAGTGAATTGCCTGCTCCGTGGCGAAGAACGAGCGATATGCACGGAGCGAGGAAGACTGCCGCCGCCATATTGGTGTTAGGTGCCGCGGGCTGTAACCAACCCACCTGAACACCCCGCTTCCCTGCACTTGGTGACTGGCCACCCTGGAGATGCGAGCCCTGGGGCTGTGTCACGCGGCCCTCCTGTTGCCGTGGAAGAGCTTGCTGCCGGCTCCTCTGGGAGCAGAGCGAACACTGCCAGACCAAGCAGCGTGAAGGACTGATCTTGGGTCGGTGTTATAAGAGGCGTCACGAGATCGCTGGTTACCTTTTCTTCCTGGGGAGCGAGGGGATGAGGCTGCCAGTCTGTCGATGGATCTTCGCAAAGATGAAAGAGCAACGCGGGGAACCGACCCAACACCCTCCTGACAGTAAATGACAGGATCGAGCTGAACCAGCTCCCAAAGTCACGGGTAGCACTTCTCTGTATTTGCGTGACGTCAGGACAGTGTAAACACTGACAGAGAAGGCCAGGTGAAGTCCACTTCGGTACCAGCAGTTCGAGGGACAGATCTTCGGTAATTCCTCGGTGGTAGTAATGGCACAGATACCGGCAGGGCACAAGACCAGCAGAAGGAAATGGGGAGGCAGACCATTCAAGTAGGAAAGGAAGAGTAGGGGAAGAGAACGAACACCCCAGGACTGGACCCCTTCCCAACCAAGGAACGGTGCAGGGCTAGAGAGGAACCCAGGCAGGGAACCCCCAAAGACTAAGTACCAGACAGGAACCCAAAAGGGCAAGTAATAAGGCAGGGCAGGGCAAAAGGAACAAGGCAAGGATAAGGAGCACTGGGCTAGCACGTGGTAGAAATAGGAACAGGACAGGAGCAGAACAGAGATTCAGGCAAGTAGGGCTCCTGGAGCGCAACCACGGAACAAACCGCGTTGAGACGCGTTGTTTCCGGGTCTGCAACGGCTATTTATAGCCCGGGATCAAAGTGAGGCTTGGAACGCAAGCTGCTGTCACTGCGCATGCGCGAAACGTCGGATACTGACGTTCCGCGCATGCGCAGGACATTCAAGATGGCCGCGCCCAGGGAGCCGGGAGCCCGGACCGCGGTACGCCGAAGAGAAAGGCGCCAACGCGGATACAATCTCCAGGAGGGAGATCGCCGTGGCCGAGGACCCCGACCCCCAGAACAGGCGAGTGGCGCGCGCCGCGTGACAGTCGGGAGATTGTGCCTCCTGGAGCCCGCATCCCGTCCCTGGCTAATCCGCACGTGTCTCTGGTCCCTCACCGACCCTACCTGAAGCCGTAATACCACGTGACCCAATCTGGAGCAGCCCATTACCGGGTGCCCTCGCCCGGCAAGTATCCCCACGATATCCTCCAGACCCACAGAGCGGCTAACCCCTGGGCTCAGTGAGGCCCGGAGCAACCTTTCCAGGACACAGCTCTGCGATGCTGGGGGAGTGCACGGCATATTGGGAAGAACACAAGTAAGTGTATGTGCGGGGGCACAGATGGATGGCCCATTATCTGTCTGCTGATTGAGATGCTGAATTGTCTGGGGTGCCGGCCCCCCCAGGTCTAGCGACACTACACCTAGCTCCTCTGTGGGAATTGCGCACCAGCGACCGCCCTATATCGGTGGTCCTTGCTCTACAACCCGACTGAGTGCGGAGATACGCCAGGGGATCCAAGATGCCACCGCCATCTAGTCTTCATTTTGCACTTATGATTTCACATTAATGTATGTTATTTCTGTTGTCACAACTACCACTTGGCAATTATGGAAATGTTTCAATGTTTTGTCATAATGTTTGAAATAGTTCCTTATGTATATCACTTTCTGAACGCCCCGAGGATGGCCCAGAGAGGGCTGAAACATGTGTTGGCGTGTATTTTTTGTGAATACATCTTTAAAACTATAAGAAGGAGACTGCTGTCAGCCATTTTACTTTATTAGTAGAACTTGTGGGTACATATACCTATCCAGATATTTTCTCTCCACATAATGACAGTTGGGAAGCGCAGAAAGTGAGGCATCTCTTATTACTAGTCCATGTTTTTTCAGAAGGGATACCGAGAAATTACCCTTCTATGGCCCACCACTGCAGCAAACCCCATAGAATAGCACTTATCTAAACAAACTGTGAGAGATTGTGCGCACCAACCCATATTGGGGCTTTTTCTCAGACTCTTTTTACCCACCTGTGAGAGGACCTGCCACCGAGAGGCCAGTCATACGGATCAGATCGGCGGGCTTATTGCTGTACCACTTTAGCACCGTCACAACTGATTTGACCCCAAGGGCCTGTGAAACCACGCTCGGCCTGAGAGTGCAAAGCCCCAAAGACTACCAAACAGGCATCAATACAGCCACATTGCCACCCTCCCGGCAGCCTCACTGAGAGAATTGGAGTTAAGACCCCGTCCATGTCATAAACAGCCTCCCGCCGCCTGTGTCATTCTCTGATCCCACAAGTGCACATTACTGAAACCTCATGATGGTGCACAACCCAACCCGGACATACTCCCCTTCAGCCTAACCGCTCTCATTGATCCTACCTGTGGTCCATTTGCCCGACGACCGTGGGAGGCATGATACATAGGTTGTCACCCTACCCAAGCCCACGCTATCTCCCGACTCATCAACCCTCTGGTGGACTCTGCTGAGGAATTGGCCCTCTAGAGACTGATTTCTGCCCAACGGCCATGAATGGACAATCAACCACAGATAACAGCGGATACCCTACTGGCTGGCTGAGGGGGCCTCACTGCATCAGCGATCCCAGCTGCAACATCGGCACTCGTGCCCAACTGAGGTGACCACCGCCACATATATCACTGAAACCTAAAACCTCTTAATATCTTGAAGTGAACATTCATCCAATGTCTAGCAGAGCTTGTGGAGCAAATAAAGTGGGAGCCATGGACACATTTGCCAAAGCCACTCCAAAGACCGGAGCAGGGCCAAACATCTAATCAAGACGAGGAGACAGCGCACATGCACCCCCCCCCGTCAGTCGACCTAACCGCCATGATGGAATCCATGGCCAAAAACTTTGCATCCTTTCATGAAAAGCTAGATGATATAAATGCAAATGTGTCATCGCTGAGGTCCAAGCTGTACCAACACGGCACCAGAATCACTGAGGCTGAGACAAGGATCAGCACCAATGAGGATGGAATACACGTGCTACAGGACACTGTCGCGACCCTGACCCGGGATATGAAGTTCGTTAAAGCACGATGTGACGATCTGGAATCCAGATCGCGAAGAAGCAATATACGCCTCATTGGGGTCCCTGAGAACGCACTGAAGGGACGGATGGAACTGGCAACTGAAAATTTGATTAAAGAACTACTTGATAATCCCGAACTTTTGCCCTTCTTCGCTGTTGAGCGGGCCCACCGGGCACTGGCCCCGCGCCCCAAGCCGGGCAACTTCCCTAGGCCTATAATAGCAAAACTGTTGAGCTACCGAGACAGACCACATACTTCGCCTGGCACGCGAGAAAGGGGAGATCCGTCTGGACTTGCAGATCATTCAAATTTTCCCAGACTTCTCAACCGGCGTGCAACAGGAAAGGCGCCAGTTCATTGGAGTGAAGAAAATGCTACAAGAGAGAAATGTTCCATATGCAATCTTATTTCCTGCACGCCTCAAGTTCACCTTTAAAAACAAGCTTTATTTCTTCACTGTCCCTGATGAAGCAGTGAAATTCATTGAGGCGCAGATACCGCTGAACAATCCTTCAGATGACTTGATGGAAAATGACTGAGCAGGGAAGAGCTCTTTCCCGCATGATGTCCCGTGCACAGGGAGCTATTTTTCTACTTCCATGGGTAGCTTGCACCTCGGACAAATGGGACTTGCCCAATAGATTGAAAGTTAAAAGTTATGAGCTATGAGTTAATCTCATGGCAATGCCCAATGTTAGCTTCTGAGATTGGATTTGCCTCACCTGATATGAAGGGCATGCTACTGATTGTTTGTCCGCTGCACTTTGAATCCAAGTCCTTTTTAGCTATAATGAGACCTCAGATCAACATCTTCAGTTACAGGGTCTGCCACCCTGTCTGTAAGATCACATTGGGAAATAAGGAAATCAAAGTTGCCATGATGTATGATATGTAGTGGTATCGCTACGCCCCTTTAGGAGTCGGCAGCAGCGCACCCCACTGCGGCTGCAATGGTTTTTTGGAAGCAGTACAGCGCACGGGCCCCTGTTGGGCCCCAGCTGGGGATGGGCCATGTTGGGAGGGGCCCATCAGCATATGGGAGGGGTGGGGGCAAGACACACTGCTAGTTGGGGGAAGGACAGTGGGTGTGGGAAAGTTGGGGAATGTTTTGCAAAAAATGGCAGAGGTAATGCAGCATTGCACATAGCAGGCAGACAACAAGTTCTCACAGCCTGCAGGCTCCAACATATACAATGCAGAGGTGGCCGGCAAGTCCCCTGCAGTACAGCCCGGAATAATCAGCCAAGGTCATTGAAAACTCGTGAAACAAATACTCACACAGAAGCTTGAAGAACCACTGTGCAAACTCACAGATGCAGGAGCGCAATACTTTCACAGCTAGGAACTCATGAAACTTTGGGGGGGGGGGGGGGGGTCCGTTGTTACACATTGAAATTCAGGGATGGGAAGTTGTTGCTGGCACAGTTGAGTGTACACAACGGCGTGCGACCTGGGTTGTGCCTTGACATAATGACATGTCTGTACGAATAATGCCCTGGAATGTCCACGGTATATGGAACTACACCAAGTCCCGAAAGATCACGGCACACGCCCAGAGACACGGCGCAAAGATACTCCTACTGCAGGAGACCAACGCCCAGGGGCACCTTGCATCATGTTTGGCACCCTCCTGGGGCCTCAGTAGGTTCTATACCACATACTCTACACAATCTAGGGGTGTCCTAACACTGGTGCACAAGTCGATTAAATTTACACTGAAGAGGAGCTATGTAGACACAGAGGGGCGGTATGTAATCTTATATTGTGTGATAATGGGCGTGGAGTACCTACTGGTGAACACATATGGCCCAAATGTAGACACTCCTGACTTCTTTGACACTGTGGCCTCACTGTTGATGGGATATATTGGCGTCCCAATAATATGGGGGGGGGGGGGGGGACATGAACCTGATTTTGAACAATGACCTAGATAGGACGGCATAGCTCCTAGGGCTCTATCCCGCGCTGCTAGGAGACTACACTCGCATATGACATCACTTGGCCTGCATGATGTGTGGAGAACGCTTCTCCGCCTGGACCGCGAGTACACACCTACTACTCCTCAGTGCACGATAGCTCGTCGAGGATAGATCTTTTCCTGGTAACAGGGGGGACGGGGTGGGGGGGGGGTGGTGGGCCGTGTGGTCGAATGTGAAATACTTACCCGTACACTATCCGACCATCCTCCAGTGAATATGCAGATCGAGCCGGGTCCCACTCCTCTACCCCGCTCCACCTGGCGCTTCAAGTCGGAAGCTCTCCTAGATATTTTTTTTTAAAGCGGAGATCCTTTCAGACACAAAAATGTTCTTTGGATGCAATGCAGAACAGGACACAACACTGGGGGTCCGCTGGGAGGCCTTTAAAGTATATATAAGGGGCATGTCCATTTCACTGGAGGTGGGAGTGTTGAAGACTATAAGGAGTGATCTACACCGCTCTGAGGCAAGGCTCAAAGATCTGGAGCGCGAGTGTGTGACTGCAGCTAATTAGGAATCGGAGGCGTTCGAATCCCATGCTCTAAGGGAGATAAGGTACCTCTCTCGCCCCTTTGCGGCAAGCAAATATGGTGAACCCAATAGACCAGGGAGGACGCTTGCTAGGGTGGCCCGGGCGGAGGGTGGCAGGACCCAGATTGACTGTATCAGGGATGCACAGGGCACACAACAATGGTCAGACAAACAGATATTGGAAAGGTTCACCAATTTCTATACTGAACTATACACACCACCACAAGAGCACAACATATGTGACATCCAGGAATTCCTAGACCAAATTCCTATGACAGACATATCTCAGTCAACCAGGGAACAACTCGATTTGCCGATTACACTCGATGAAATAGTTAAAGCTATAACTGACTTCACAAAGGGTAAGGCCCCAGGGCCAGACGGGCTCACCTCCGAATTTTATCAGGAACAGGTGGCGCTGCTGGCACCGAGGCTGCTGGAGGTCTGGCCCGAGTCCCTCCGTGAAGCCATTCTTCCTCCATCGCTGCGTGAGGCGTTTATAACCATTCTACTTAAGCCTGGAAAGCCCAGCGATGAGTGTGGGTCTTATAGGCCATTGTCACTTATGAATCTTGACACCAAGATATTCGCCAAGACCATTGCGAATAGGTTTCTCCCCATCATGCCGCACCTCGTCCACGAGGAGCAGAGTGGATTTGTTCCCAGGCGATCGACCGCCCTCAATGTTAGACTACTATTTAGCGTCATGTCTAGGATAGACCAAGGGGCCTCTGCTGCCGCAGTTACACTTGAAGCCCAGAAGATATTTGACATGGTATCATGGCAATACATGTGGCATGTCTTAGAGACAACGGAAGTAGGCCCCTTCATGATACAATATATTAAATTACTATATACCTGTCCCACGGCCAGAGTACTGGTCAACTCTAACTCAGAGGCACCCGTCAGGTCTGCCCATTTTCTCCCATTCCATTTGCATTGGTAATCGAGCCAATGGCGGACTACATCAGGGCAAAGCACTCACAGAAGGGTATAAGTCTAACAGCGAACCCTGAAATAATATAATTGTACGCAGATGACGCGCTACTATGCGTTAGGGACCCGGCCGCACACCTGAATACTAATCTCCGAGACATAACAGAAATTGGCTCCTTCTCAGGCTACACTATCAATTATGCAAAACAAAAGATGGGTAAACCTCTACTTCGCTGACAAAGAGGAAGTAACAAATGTAGTGAACAGAGAGTGTGTCAGCGGAAACAAAATTCAAGTTAAAGTGGTGACCGGCAATGGGTTGGGGAGAGAGGGGGCCCCCGAAATTCGGAATCACAGATCAGACCATATAAACCAAACAATAATTGAAAAACATGAATATTTTATTTAAATTCCATTTGTTAAAACATACATATTAAATTTTAAATTTTGTTACGAGCTCATCTCTAAATAGCAGCAGATTGTTGTAGAATAAAGTGCATAGTGAAACAAAGTGCCAATATAAAACCAGACTGAAAATTCAGTCAGTATTAACTTCATGTTGCCAAGCTGTCTGAACCTCAAGTCGGCTGAAGGGGGTCACCCGGCTGGTGGTCAGAGGCTATGGCCGCATTTAACAATATAGAGAAAACCCCAAAAATATGTGGACAAGGCAATGGTAGTTCCTAATTAGAAAAAGGGGTGCCATACGTCTGACCCCTTTTTCTAATTAGGAACTACCATTGCCTTGATATGTTGGCAGACCCGCGTCCCTACTACAGATGGCTCTCCATCTGGGAGTTCCCCGGGCTAGAACCCACACACGACAAGCTCTTCACCCAGCGGTGGAAGGAGCTAGGATACCAAGTTCTATCCGACTTATTCGTAACCCTGCCCACTCCGGATCAGCACTAGAAATGCTGCAGTACTATAGACTGCAAGCATCGGTCCGGGCCATGTGGTCCCCTTACCCTGACGAACCCCCCCACCCCCAGAGATGCCTGAACTACTATACATAGCTAACTCCAGTAGCAGCCACAGGATAGTTTTGTCCATATACAAAATGCTGCTGGCAAAATCCCCAGACCAACCCGCCCGAGCCCGCAACGAGTGGGCCGATGAGCTGGGTATCGATCTATCGGATGGGCTGTGGAAAAGGATGTGTCTGCACACTTGTAGGGTCTCCCTCAATTTCAAATTCCGATGTATGCAATATAAACTACTGAACAGGGTATATTACACCCCACACAAACTAAATAGGTTCGCCAGAGCCCAGACACACGCCTGCCCTAGGTGCCACCATGAACATATACATATGTTCTGGTCATGCGCTGTGCTGAACACATACTGACTGAGATCTTGCAGGCTCTCTCTGAGATTGTGGAAATTGAGGTTGACCCAGATCCGTTGGGAGTACTGTTTGGGGACTGGGGTAATGAGGATGTCAAGAAAGTGTCCAAGTTTCTAAATGCAAGTAATATGGTGGCTAAGAGGTGTATGTTACAGCTCTGGAAACGCTCATCCCCACCTACTTTTACGATGTGGTTAAATTCACTTACTTGGACGCTAACCTGTGAGGAGGAATATATAGTGTTGCCGGTGCACTCGCGGCCAAAAAATGTATGGACTGCATTTAGTAGCTACCTCCGTAGACGGACCAAAGAGGCATCTGATACCACCACCTCCCAGAACACGTGCAACAGAACTGGGCCGTGAAGTGCTGGTTATACCCCACTCTGGATGACCATGTGATCTGTACAACATACTGCTATGCAAAGAAATGTAATGTATTGTATTGCCTATGCCAGAATGATTAATGTGTGTAACTGTTGCTTACTTCTGCCAACAACAAAAAAAGTAAAAATAAAAAAAAAGGAAAACCCTTTGTCAAGTTCCAGTCTTAAGAGCTCCTGACTATAGCCAAACCTTCTTTGTGCAAACAGATGCTTGCAATACAGGTATAGGTGCAGTTCTGAATCAGCTGGATGAGAAAGGTAGGGAGCACCCCATCTGCTTCATTAGGAGAAAGCTGAAGGAACCAGAAACAAGGTGGGCAACCATTGAAAGAGAATGTTATGCTATTGTGTGGTCACTGAAGAGGTTCAGACCATACGTGTATGGATCTACTTTTGAGATTCAGACTGACCACCAACCCTTGAGATTGTTAATGCAGATGAAGGGGGAGAATCCTAAATTGTTAAGATGGTCAATCAGCCTACAGGGGTTTGATTTTGTCATCTAACACAGGTCAGGGTGTTATCACCAAAATGCTGATGGTCTCTCCAGAATGTTTGACCGACTGGAGTAAGGAGATTCATCCAGGGGTGGATTAAATCCTCCTGTCCCTTAGTATGGGGGGGGGGGGGGAGTGTTATGGAAAAGTCTCATAAATCTGCCAATTCCCTTCACCTTAGAGACCCCCAGCAAATTTGCTGCATTTTGAGGACTTGATTTTTTTTTACCTGGAAAGAGTGTGAGCCTTTCCCCCCCCCCCTTTCATGTATTTTGATGTGCATTTTACTCTTGTGTTCTTTGATTATGGAGTTTTAAGATAACTCAATAGGCATCTTTTCATGTGTGTTACACATCACCCTCAGTGCACTAACACAGGGATGTCTTTTTATACTTCCCAAAGGTTTAAATACCTTCTCTGGGATAAACTACTGTTTCCCGGAGAATGTAAGGTTACATTGACTTTACTAGTTTTTTTAAATTCTTAGACCCAGCACACACTATCTTCCTATAGAGTGCTGGAGGGGTTACCTAGTATCCCCTGTGTCTAGAAACTCATGTAGCAGCCAAATGCTACCCTTTCCTAACGAATGGCTGGTGGTAGTGGTTTTACAACGAACTACCATGATTTTTCCCGACAGCGAACACTGGGAGCCATGTTTTTCAAGATGGCGCCTTAAGCCCCCTCCTTTAAACAGGTCCCGGTCTTCCTTTTTCGCCATTTCTTTTTTGAAAGGTCCTTCTAGAGTTTGTCTCTGCGCGCCAAACTAGGTTTGGTCCCTTTTGTTTCCATGCCTTTGGCAGGCTTCAGGACTGAAGACCACCTCTGGCGTCTGAGTGTCTGTGGTGGGCAGGAAGTGAGGGAGGTGCCCGAAACTCTCTGTGCTTAGTCTCCCAGGAGACCCAAATGCACTCTGGCGTGATTGGCTGGCTGAATGTCCGGCAAGGACAGCCACCCTGCTGAGTGAGTGGCAGCTAGGCTGGAATGAATGGGAGCAAACTGTTTAAAAGGAGAGTCTCTTGGACTGGAAAGAAGAGTCGACCACTGGAATGAAAGAACCGAAGACGAGCTGGAAGAGGATGGCTGCTGCAACTCCTGGACTGTTGGTTTGCCCGGTGAAGCCCTGCTGTAGGTCCAAAACGGCAAAGCTCCTTTCGACAGAGAAGCCACTTCAAGGACGGCTTCTTCCTTTGAGTTGGTGTGACCAATCAACTTGTAAGCCACCTAGATACCATTCTCTGAGCTGGTTAGGATTAACCAGAGGGAAGGACATCAGCTGGTCTGCTTGACGACAGCTACTCGAACCAAAGATCTTCCATTTTGCCACCTTGTTTGACCCGTCCCAATGCAGGAGTCCCCCGACGTCCTGTCTCTTGTCCCCACGACTAAGGCTCAGGAACAGTGAGATCTGCAGGAACTGCCAGAAACCAACATCTTCAGCTGCATCTTTTCTTCATATTAAGGTACTGCCCCAACCAGATTGAGAGAACTTAACTCTCACAGTGAAAGTTCATGAAACTTTCCCAACGTGCAGGCCTAATCAGCTTGTGAGCCAACATATCATTCTTTTTCGTACAAACTACTTCTGAGAACTTTGGCAAAGACTTTACCGTTTAATACAAGAACTGTTCGTTCCTATCCAAGACACTAGCCCATTGACTTTGGCCTATTGAACTAAATCGAGTCCTCTAGTGAACTGAAACTATTTGCACTGCCCAAGAAAGTATTTGTGATCTACTCTGTTAACTTGTTACTTTTTACTTCCATTCAAAGTAACTGAAATTCTATATTGCTCCTATTTACGGGGAGCCCAATTTACTCAGAAACATATTGGTTTGGTACTGAAGTGTATTTGTGTATAATATTAAGTTGCCTCCTTCTAGTGAATGTTTTCTAAATGATTGAATAAGTGTCTTACCAAGAAACCTTGAGTGCAAGTGTCTACTTCAACCACTGTGATTGTAAGACCTCTGTGTAACATCCTTGTACTGCTCACATTCCCTCTTGAGATAAGCCTGGCTGCTCAGCTCGCTACCACAAAATTGTGTAGTTCAGACTTATACCCAAGGTTGGTTTTGCTTACACCTGTAGTCCTAGTTGTATGTGGTGGTCCCAGAGAGTACTGCATGCAAATTCCGCCTAACAGAGTGCAGTGAACAGCATAGCATACCTGGCTGCTGGGAGAGTCTAAATATTAGGCCATGGGCAGTGTTGAATTGGGGGAGGGGCAGTGAACAGCATAGCATACCTGGCTGCTGGCAGTGTCGTATCATGGACCAGTATATCAGCCATGACCAGTGGATGTCCACACTGCATGCATGAATCCATCATTACTCCCACAGCAAATAGCTAAACCTATAACAACACCTCCATGTAAGTGCACAGAGGCCGGGTAGGGCGGCAAAAAGGGAAGGCAGACCAAGTGCAAGAGCAAGGCGCATAATTACCCACACGTGTAAAACAAGTAGCCCCGAGACACTGAACTGGAGATGACCCCACTCAGTGCTGGGAGTGCATGAAATGTGCAAGTGGGGAGGTGTACCTGGAGGTGCAGCACAGTAGTAGCATGGCTACTCCTATATGTAGGAGCCAATAAATATGTTACAAACAAAATCCAGATTTTGCAAAACAATGCTCTCAGAGCAGCGCTGAGTATCCCCAAAAAAGAACACATCTCCAACATTAGTAGAGCCCACAACTGGCTCACTACCACCGACAACATTATCCTCAAGGTAGCCTCCTTAACACACAAATGCCTTAACAATGCAGCCCCTCGCTACCTAGTCGACAGAATCAAGAGATACACCCCCAACCGATTTACCAGAACTGCCAACGCCAACCTACTCACAGTCCCCACGTTCAAACAAACCAAAACTGGTGGCAACAGCTTCCAGGTGAACCAGCCCAACACTGGAACTCTCTGCCACCAACCTTAACAACACCTCAAACCTACCCCCACTTTAGGCATAACTACATTCAGTGGATAAAGGAAAATGACCACTAACCTCACCCTTGCCTGCCCCTATGTATATTTGTAAATGACTTGCCATTGCTTCTGCTTTTATAACTGCAACTACTTTAACCTATGTACACACTGTAATTACTGTACAGCACTGTAACCAAGCTGAGAATAACCTTGTTGCTCTTGCGCCCCGATACCTGTGGGTCTGGCGCGCAATATAAATGAATAATCATAAACATAAACATGGCAAGGTGCAAGGCCCTGACAGGCGTGCATCCTGGTCTGAAATATACCACATCCACAGTACCCACATCGAGGCCATCAGCCGTACCATACAGAATGTTTCTAAGAGAATGGCCCGTGACAATGCACAGACCCGTACAGTGGTGGAGGGATGCACAGCGGCCCTGACAGGTTTCGGGCAGAGGGTACGGGAGTTGTACGAGGGCCTATCTGCGCATGCAGAGCAGATGAGGAGACAAACAATCTGCTCCGCCAGCAGCTGCAGGTTACCGGAGCCATTCCATCGACCTCGACTACACCCACGGAGGGATCCCCAGAGCCATCACCTACGCCGATCCATGCACAATATTAGATGCCGCTCACCAGAGAGTCCTGGACTTGGGAAGCACCCGCGACCATTGTAGATGGACATGGCACAATAGTGGCGGGCCTCGGGCACATGCACCCAACTGCACGGTTTTGGGGAGTTGACTGGGGGCATGGGGGATTTTGTGCTGGGAGTTGACTGGGGGAGAGGGTTATTGTGTGCTATGAGTTGACAGGGGGTGGGGGGATTGTGTGCTGGGAGTTCACTGGGGGAATCACGTTCAAAATTCATACACAGCATGGACAGTCATGATTCTGATAATGTACTCTTTAATGTTCATGTGATGTGTGTCAAATGTACCCATCACTCGTATCAAAAATAATTATCAACCTGGCCCTGTCTGACCAACCTCCCCTCCCTCACCCCATCCCTGTGGACACGTGCACCAGCTTCTGGCACATCATCATCTTCACTCCCATCCCCAGGTGGCTGCACATCGGCATCGGGGGGCAGTGGCACCTCACCCCATCCCTGTGTACACACGCACCAGCCTCTGGCGCATCATCATCTTCACTCCCATCCCCAGGTGGCTGCACATCGGCATCGGGGGGCAGTGGCACCTCACCCCATCCCTGTGTACACGCGCACCAGCTTCTGGCGCATCATCATCTTCACTCCCATCCCCAGGTGGCTGCACATCGGCATCGGGGGGCAGTGGCACCTCACCCCATCCCTGTGGACACGCGCACCAGCCTCTGGCGCATCATCATCTTCACTCCCATCCCCAGGTGGCTGCACATCGGCATCGGGGGGCAGTGGCACCTCACCCCATCCCTGTGTACACGCGCACCGGCTTCTGGCACATCATCATCTTCACTCCCATCCCCAGGTGGCTGCACATCGGCATCGGGGGGCAGTGGCACCTCACCCCATCCCTGTGCACACGCGCACCGGCTTCTGGCACATCATCATCTTCACTCCCATCCCCAGGTGGCTGCACATCGGCATCGGGGGGCAGTGGCACCTCAGCCCAGCCATGTGGACACGCGCACCAGCCTCTGGCGCATCATCATCTTCACTCCCATCCCCAGGTGGCTGCACATCGGCATCGGGGGGCAGTGGCACCTCACCCCATCCCTGTGTACACGCGCACCAGCTTCTGGCACATCATCTTCACTCCCATCCCCAGGTGGCTGCACATCGGCATCGGGGGGCAGTGGCACCTCACCCCATCCCTGTGCACACGCGCACCGGCTTCTGGCACATCATCATCTTCACTCCCATCCCCAGGTGGCTGCACATCAGCATCGGGGGGCAGTGCCACCTCACCCCATCCCTGTGCACACGTGCACCGGCTTCTGGCACATCATCATCTTCACTCCCATCCCCAGGTGGCTGCACATCGGCATCGGGGGGCAGTGGCACCTCAGCCCAGCCCTGTGTACACGCGCACCAGCTTCTGGCACATCATCATCTTCACTCCCATCCCCAGGTGGCTGCACATCGGCATCAGGGGGCAGTGGCACCTCACCCCATCCCTGTGTACACGCGCACCAGCCTCTGGCACACCATCATCTTCACTCCCATCCCCAGGTGGCTGCACATCGGCATCGGGGGCGGTGGCCACCTCACCCCATCCCTGTGTACACGCGCACCAGCTTCTGGCACATCATCATCTTCACTCCCATCCCCAGGTGGCTGCACATCAGCATCGGGGGGCAGTGGCACCTCACCCCATCCCTGTGTACACGCGCACCAGCCTCTGGCACATCATCATCTTCACTCCCATCCCCAGGTGGCTGCACATCAGCATCGGGGGGCAGTGGCACCTCACCCCATCCCTGTGTACACGTGCACCAGCTTCTGGCACATCATCTTCACTCCCATCCCCAGGTGGCTGCACATCGGCATCGGGGGGGCAGTGGCACCTCACCCCGTCCCTGTGTACACGTGCACCAGCTTCTGGCACATCATCTTCACTCCCATCCCCAGGTGGCTGCACATCGGCATCGGGGGGCAGTGGCACCTCACCCCATCCCTGTGTACACGTGCACCAACTTCTGGCACATCATCTTCACTCCCATCCCCAGGTGGCTGCACATCGGCATCGGGGGGCAGTGGCACCTCACCCCATCCCTGTGTACACGTGCACCAGCTTCTGGCACATCACCTTCACTCCCATCCCCAGGTGGCTGCACATCGGCATCGGGGGGCAGTGGCACCTCACCCCATCCCTGTGTACACGCGCACCAGCTTCTGGCACATCATCATCTTCACTCCCATCCCCAGGTGGCTGCACATCGGCATCGGGGGGCAGTGGCCCCTCACCCCATCCCTGTGTACACGCGCACCAGCTTCTGGCACATCATCTTCACTCCCATCCCCAGGTGGCTGCACATCGGCATCGGGGGGCAGTGGCACCTCACCTCATCCCTGTGTACACGCGCACCAGCCTCTGGCGCATCATCATCATCTTCACTCCCATCCCCAGGTGGCTGCACATCGGCATCGGGGGGCAGTGGCACCTCACCCCATCCCTGTGTACACGCGCACCAGCTTCTGGCACATCATCATCTTCACTCCCATCCCCAGGTGGCTGCACATCGGCATCGGGGGGCAGTGGCACCTCACCCCATCCCTGTGTACACGCGCACCAGCCTCTGGCACATCATCATCTTCACTCCCATCCCCAGGTGGCTGCACATCGGCATCGGGGGGCAGTGGCACCTCACCCCATCCCTGTGTACACGCGCAGCAGCTTCTGGCACATCATCATCTTCACTCCCATCCCTAGGTGGCTGCACATCGGCATCGGGGGGCAGTGGCACATTCCTGCAACAGCAAATGTTGTGCAGCATGGCACATGCAAGTACGATTTTGCCAACATGTGGCAACATGTGGGCTAGTTATCATATGGTCACTTACATTGTGGTGTGTGCTGTGCTAGGGGCAGCATTGATTCAATGGAGTACTTACAACTAGCAACGCCTCCGTTACTGAATGTAACAGTACCCGGTCCCTTGATTGGCACTATTATGTACAGTTCTCCAGGCAAGTGATTGGCCAATCAGGGGTCGGTGTTTCAGGGATGTACATTGTCCTTAATCAAACTAGTTATGTGTGGTGCTTTTGTGGATGTGCCTACTGTCGTGTAACATTGGCATGACTGTCGGGTGGCCAGGGTGGGATGTCTCTGCTGTGACAGGGTGGGAAGCAATACTGCGACACACACAGGAGGCTTTGTCGTAGTTGGGCTTCCATATGTGACTGTGCCGCCACATGTCTTTGCCATTCAGACTGGGTGTGTTCTGCTGTGTTGAACATATCCAAAGGTTCAATAGCGAGGTACATGCATGTCAATGTTGCAGTGCTGGTGCTGCCTATGTCTCCTGCTGGCATGCAGTGGTTTCACTGTGTATGTCCAGCCCCATCAGATGTCATTTAACATGCATTTGGGACTACATTTGTACTCACCCAGCCTCCATGTGTTTTGGCCTCAGTGCCTCTTCATGTAGGCTGGCAGGGTACTGTTGCGCAGGACCATGGAGTTGTGGGTGGATCCTGGATAGCGGGCGTAGCAGAGGCTGAAGGTGAGGTCAGGGCTACATGTCACCTGCACATTCAGGGAATGGAAATTCTTACGGTTTCTGTAGGCTGCCTCCTGTGCCCGGGGTGGTACTAGTGCTACATGTGTGCAGTCCAGGGCTGCTATGACATTGGGGACTTGGGCAATAGCATGGAACTGGCCCTTCAGCTGGTCCCCCTGTGCCTGTGTGGCTGGCAATGGAATGTGCTCATTCACATGGAGCAGCAGTGCATCCAGCACCTGTCCCAGCACGGCACTGAAGGTGGACTGGGCCATACAATGCATCATGGCACGGTGTGTTGGTACCTGCCAGTCCCCAGGTACTGCAGTACCAACACAAGCTTGACAAGTGAGGGCACAGCAGTGCTGATGTCTATGCGGCTGCTTATGTCATCCTGGATTGTGTTCAGCAACTGTGCGATGGTTGCCCTGTCCAGCCTGTACTCGTCACCAGCTGCCCTTCAGTCAGGGCCAAGGGTGTTGGCCTGAGCCTGGGGATGGCTGGCTACCTTGCTGGTGAGGGTCTCCTCCTCATCCCCAATTCCCCCTGTACTCCCAGGGCCCTGGCCTGGTTGGCTGGCCTCTGTAGCTCCAGGCGCAGCAGGTAGATGTCCACATCAAGGCTCCCGGCTCCAAATGGCAGCATGGTGTTGGGGAGGTTGTGTTGTGCATGGGTGGCTCCTTTGTAGGCCTCTGATTTGCATTGGTTTCACCTGAGCCCTTATTGCTGTCTCCTCCCTGCTCCTGCAATGGTGTCGGGGAGGGTGTATTGTGCATGGGTGGGTCCTTTGTAGGCCTCTGATTTGCAGTGGGTCCGCCTGGGCCCTTATTGCTGTCTCCTCCCTGCTCCTGCTGGTGTAATGGTGTTGGGGAGGGTGTATTGTGCATGGGTGGGTCCTTTGTAGGCCTCTGATTTGCATTGGTTTCACCTGGGCCCTTATTGCTGTCTCCTCCCTGCTCCTGCTGGTGTAATGGTGTTGGGGAGGGTGTGTTGTGCATGGGTGGCTCCTTTGTAGGCCTCTGATTTGCATTGGTTCCACCTGGGCCCTTATTGCTGTCTCCTCCCTGCTCCTGCTGGTGTAATGGTGTTGGTGAGGGTGTTTTGTGCATGGGTGGATCCTTTGTAGGCCTCTGATTTGCATTGGTTTCACCTGGGTCCTTATTGCTGTCTCCTCCCTGCTCCTGCTGGTGTAATGGTGTTGGGGAGGGTGTGTTGTCCATGGGTGGGCCCTTTGTAGGCCTCTGATTTGCATTGGTTTCACCTGGGTCCTTATTGGTGTCTCCTCCCTGCTCCTGCTGGTGTAATGGTGTTGGGGAGGGTGTGTTGTGCATGGGTGGGTCCTTTGTAGGCCTCTTATTTGCAGTGGGTCCACCTGGGCCCTGGTTGCTGTCTCCTCCCTGCTCCTGCTGGTGTTATGGTGTAGGGGAGGGTGTGCTGTGCATGGGTGGCTCCTTACTTGGCCTCTGATTTGCATTGGTCTCACCTGGGTCCTTATTGCTGTCTCCTCCCTGCTCCTGCTGGTGGAATGGTGTTGGGGAGGGTGTGTTGTGCATGGGTGGGTCCTTTGTAGGCCTCTGATTTGCAGTGAGTCCACCTGGGCCCTGGTTGCTGTCTCCTCCCTGCTCCTGCTGGTGGAATGGTTTGGGGAGGGTGTGTTGTGCATGCATGGGTGGCTCCTTTGTAGGCCTCTGATTTGCACTGGTTTCACCTGGGTCCTTATTGCTGTCTCCTCCCTGCTCCTGCTGGTGTAATGGTGTTGGGGAGGGTGGTTGTGCATGGGTGGGTCCTTTGTAGGCCTCTGATTTGTATTGGTTCCACCTGGGTCCTTATTGCTGTCTCCTCCCTGCTCCTGCTGGTGTTATGGTGTTGGGAGGGTGTGTTGTGCATGGGTGGGTCCTTTGTAGGCCTCTGATTTGCATTGGTTCCACCTGGGTCCTTATTGCTGTCTCCTCCCTGCTCCTGCTGGTGTAATGGTGTTGGGGAGGGTGTGTTGTGCATGGGTGCGTCCTTTGTATGCCTCTGATTTGCATAGGTTCCACCTGGGCCCTTATTGCTGTCTCCTCCCTGCTCCTGCTGGTGCAATGGTGTTGGGGAGGGTGTGTTGTGCATGGGTGGATCCTTTGTAGGCCTCTGATTTGCAGTCGGTCCACCTGGGTCCTTATTGCTGTCTCCTCCCTGCTCCTGCTGGTGTAATGTGTTGGGGAGGGTGGGTTGTGCATGGATGGCTCTTTTGTAGGCCTCCGATTTGCAGTGGGTCCACCTGGGTCCTTATTGCTGTCTCCTCCCTGCTCCTGCTGGTGTTATGGTGTTGGGGAGGGTGTGTTGTGCATGGGTGGGTCCTTTGTAGGCCTCTGATTTGCATTGCTTCCACCTGGGTCCTTATTGCTGTCTCCTCCCTGCTCCTGCTGGTGTAATGGTGTTGGGGAGGGTGTTTTGTGCATGGGTGGCTCCTTTGTAGGCCTCCGATTTGCATTGGTTTCACCTGGGCCCTTATTGCTGTCTCCTCCCTGCTCCTGCTGGTGTAATGGTGTTGGGGAGGGTGTGTTGTGCATGGGTGGCTCCTTTGTAGGCCTCTGATTTGCACTGGTTTCACCTGGGCCCTTATTGCTGTCTCCTCCCTGCTCCTGCTGGTGTAATGGTGTTGGGGAGGGTGTGTTGTGCATGGGTGGGTTCTTTGTAGGCCTCTGGTGTGCATTGTTTTCACCTGGGCCCTTATTGCTGTCTCCTCCCTGCTCCTTCTGGTGTAATGGTGAGGGTGTGTTGTGCATGGGTGGATCCTTTGTAGGCCTCTGATTTGCAGTGGGTCCACCTGGGTCCTTATTGCTGTCTCCTCCCTGCTCCTACTGGTATTCTGGTGTTGGGGAGGGTGTGTTGTGCATGGGTGGGTCCTTTGTAGGCCTCTGATTTGCAGTGGGTCCACCTGGGTCCTTATTGCTGTCTCCTCCCTGCTCCTGCTGGTGTTATGGTGTTGGGGAGGTTGTTGTAACGCTCACCTGGCTCCCACGGAGGCGCGGGCGTGGCTGGGACTGCTGTTACCTCTTCTGCAGAGATGCGTAAGACCCGGAAGATGGACTGGACTGGATTCCCCAACCTGGCTTTTCTGGCTCGGAGGAATATCCCACTGTGTGTGAAAAGGAAGGGTTAATAGTCTGCGGGTGATGTTCCGACCTCCCACTTCCCATCTCTCCCTCCGTGAAACCCTTTTGGGATTCCCTGCGAAGACTCACCTTAGGGACCAAAATGACGACCTCTCCATCCTGCTTCTGATGCAGGGGCGCGTTGTGATTCCAGTTACTTCACTGGATTGATGAGTTTAAACTAGTTTGTCCATTCCCGTCATACCGCAAATGTTTATGGCAAGTTTGGGTTTATATTCACTCATCTGTTCTTTTCTTTCGCAGGTGCTGGAGAACATTCCGGGCTGCAGGCGATTTGGATGAAGTCAAATTCTGGTAAGAATTCTGATGAGAGATTCCTTTGCAGTTTTAAGTATCTCCTTTAATGTCCAATGTCTTTTACCCCATAGGGGCCGGGGTACGGCAATGCCGGAGGTAAGGCGCCGACCCGAAAAGAGCTGCTGTGTCTCTCTTGCAAATGGGTAAGTCTTGAGTGAGCGTATTGCTAATGTTCTCACATGCTCTCACTAATACAATGTCTGTTTCTTTTCCCCTTAGGGGCCGGGGTGCTGAGATGCCGAAGGTATGGCACAAACCCGAAGGCGGAGAGGGAATTGAACCACAGGTAAGTTCTACTTAGATTTGTGTTTCCCTTCTCACCTCTCTTTCTCCTTCCTTCCAATAGGTGCTGGATGGCGGTGGAAGCTCCGGATGAACGTCGCAGGACTCGAAAACGCCACGTGCAGGTGAGTGAAATGCAGCGTGCTGCGCGCGACGTGATGCGCGTTTAAAATGTTTGCCTTCTTTGCAGGATCGTCGGCGTGCAGAATCCGGAGTGCAGATGTATCAGGTAAGGTTCTTGTTTTCACCGGGTCTCTTCCCTTTTCTTCTTTAGGTGTTTACAGGATGCTGGCAGGCGTGATGGAGGACCAAGGTAGGAGCAGGCACGGTGAGCGTCCAGCTGCTAAGTGCAGAACAACGCGAAGCGTGGTCTGCTGCTTGGGTGTGGCTTAAATAGCCTTTCAAGTAGTTCCAGGTATGTATTCTTCCCCCAGAAATATGTATTCCTCCACCGGTCACACCCTAGAGATCAAGTAGTCCCTAGAAAAATAGTTCCTTCCAGTCTTGGAAGTTGCAGCATGGTCTACACAGGGAACTTTACACCAAGCACTACTCCCAACCTACTTCTGTATGAGCCTGGCGCCGATGGCGCCAGGACTGATGTCCCCTATGAGCCTGACGCCAACGGCGCCAGGACTGAGTCCAAAGGGCCCCCATCTGGGGCTGCTGGGACTTCCCTTGAATGCATGGTGTCTGTCTCTGAGGGTGCCGGGCCTGGTTTGGCTCCTTGGAGGCAGGCATCATGACAGTTGTGTTGTGCATGGGTGGGTCCTTTGTAGGCCTCTGGTGTGCATTGGTTTCACCTGGGCCCTTATTGCTGTCTCCTCCCTGCTGGTGTAATGGTGTTGGTGAGGGTGTGTTGTGCATGGATGGCTCCTTTGTAGGCCTCTGATTTGCATTGGTTTCACCTGGGTCCTTATTGCTGTCTCCTCCCTGCTGGTGTTCTGGTGTTTGGAAGTGTGTGTTGTGCATGGGTGGGTCCTTTGTAGGCCTCTGATTTGCATTGGTTTCATCTGGGCCCTTATTGCTGTCTCCTCCCTGCTCCTGCTGGTGTTATGGTTGGGGAGAGTGTATTGTGCATGGGTGGGTCCTTTGTAGGCCTCTTATTTGCATTGGTTCCACCTGGGCCCTTATTGCTGTCTCCTCCCTGCTCCTGCTGGTGTAATGGTGTTGGTGAGGGTGTGTTGTGCATGGGTGGCTCCTTTGCAGGCCTCTGATTTGCATTGGTTCCACCTGGGCCCTTATTGCTGTCTCCTCCCTGCTCCTGCTGGTGTTATGGTGTTGGGGAGGGTGTGTTGTGCATGGGTGGGTCCTTTGTAGGCCTCTGATTTGCAGTGGGCACACCTGGGCCCTTATTGCTGTCTCCTCCCTGCTCCTGCTGGTGGAATGGTGTTGGGGAGGGTGTGTTGTGCATGGGTGGATCCTTTGTAGGCCTCTGATTTGCATTGGTTTAACATGGGCCCTTATTGCTGTCTCCTCCCTGCTCCTGCTGGTGTTATGGTGTTGGGGAGGGTGTGTTGTGCATGGGTGGGTCCTTTGTAGGCCTCTGATTTGCATTGGTTTCACATGGGCCCTTATTGCTGTCTCCTCCCTGCTCCTGCTTGTGTTATGGTGTTGGGGAGGGTGTGTTGTGCATGGGTGGGTCCTTTGTAGGCCACTGATTTGCATTGGTTCCACCTGGGTCCTTATTGCTGTCTCCTCCCTGCTCCTGCTGGTGTAATGGTGTTGGGGAGGGTGTGTTGTGCATGGGTGGGTCCTTTGTAGGCCTCTGATTTGCATTGGTTTCACCTGGGCCCTTATTGCTGTCTCCTCCCTGCTCCTGCTGGTGTTATGGTGTTGGGAGGGTGTGTTGTGCATGGGTGGGTCCTTTGTAGGCCTCTGATTTGCATTGGTTCCACCTGGGTCCTTATTGCTGTCTCCTCCCTGCTCCTGCTGGTGTAATGGTGTTGGAGAGGGTGTGTTGTGCATGGGTGCGTCCTTTGTAGGCCTGTGATTTGCATTCGTTTCACCTGGGCCCTTATTGCTGTCTCCTCCCTGCTCCTGATGGTGTAATGGTGTTGGGGAGGGAGTGTTGTGCATGGGTGCGTCCTTTGTAGGCCTGTGATTTGCATTGGTTTCACCTGGGCCCTTATTGCTGTCTCCTCCCCGCTCCTGCTGGTGTTATGGTGTTGGGGAGGGTGTGTTGTGCATGGGTGGGTCCTTTGTAGGCCTCTGATTTGCATTCTTTTAATCTGGGCACTTTTTTCTGTCTCCAGTGTTCTTTTACCTCCAGCATTTGGGTAGGGGTGTTTTCGGTGGATTTTATGCCGGTTTTCTGGCGCTTTCAGCGCCTACGCCATACTCGTGATTGCTCTGTAATAGCGCGAATGGATACTGGCGCTATTACAGCCGGCGCGCTCACAGCCGGCTGTACTTACGCCGGCTGTACTAGCGCTGGCGGTATTTGTACTTGTGATCGAGCGGAGCGGTATTGGCGGTGCTAATACTGTTCCGCCTGATTTAAGGATTACCGCCCAACTTGTGATGTGTAAAAATAAAGGATTTATTTAAATACAAGTAGGCCCAAATAAATCTAGGGGTAAGTAAGCACTATCACACAGTATATGTAATCACAATTATCAAAACACAACATTATGCTTGAAGGTGCACAGACCAAAGCATAAACCTTATTTGGAACACCCAATAGTAATTCTAGGGAAGTCAAAACCTTTTCATACCCATTCAGTATAGGTCACCCCTATTCTTGGGGAGAAAAAAAACAATGGTTACTTTAACAATTACTTTCAGTAAGGCAAGGGCAGTAGACCCTACCAGTTTTACAATGACTCTTAGTACAAATCACTTAATCAGTACACTGAACAATATACCTTTTGTGAATAGTGGAACACTTATTCCAGGTACAGTAAAAACCTATAACTACTTTTGTGATAACACACAGTTATACTAGCTGAGTAAAACCTAAGGATATAATATTCAATTGCAGGTGCTTTTGGGATCAGAGAAACACAGATAGAGATAAGCAGTAACTCGTGTAACTTATTTTTGGATGGCACACAGCCAAATCAAGGTAAGTAAAACCCACATACTTTTTCAATCTCACAAGCAGTCCAGGTTAGATGTTTCCCAGCTATACGGATAACTGATGTAGGACTTATAAGGGACAGTTAGAACCACAGACTCTGGGTTAGATAGCACAGGGAATGTAGACCCCAATGTTCCACATTACTGAATGACTCAAGGTTATTCTAGGTAGGCAACAACCTAATGCAGACTTATTCTGGACAGGATCGCAGCAAGTCAGGGGAAGCAAGGCCCATTTGGGGAACACTCATACAATTATCCTCAAAGGACTAATCTGGTGATACCAACAGTTGGAGGGCACTCATACAATTATCCTGCAGGAATAATCTGGTGAAACACACACTTTACTTTTGGGAAGAGGCACAACCTAATCACAGGAGAGTAAAATGCCCTCACATCTACTTTCCATTTGACTGGCAAAACAGTTTCTAAGGAAAGAAAAGATGTTAACCATATGTTTGAGAATAGTGCATCAAACATTCAAGATAAGTAAGAACTTTTGTAACTGTTCACTCTTAGAGTTACAGTTACCAACCAACTCTTTACAAGTAAGTAACTTTTAAACATTTCTTTTCTAGGCAAAAGTCCCAATCCTTTCAAAATTCTTTCCCTGGTTCTTAGAGCATGAGTGTTCTCAGCGGCAAAAGTGGGGGTCACTAGGGACTAGTGACTAACAGACAGTGTCAGAATAGGTTCTTTAGAAGCAAAAGTCAGAGTTCCTTAGGGAAACTGGGCAAACAGGTGAGTACTTTACTTCTAGGGTTAGAAGAGGGTTCAGGGGCTTCGCAGAAGACACCCTAGCAGGATTCTAACATTGGGACCGGGTGCATTGGATGAGAGACCTCCCCATCACAGAAAACACCACACAGCTACACAGAAATCCGAACAGGCTTCCGGTAAGTACATACCCAAGCCAACACAGTTCCTCAGCATTGAAAAAGAATGTGCAGCAAGAGGTCTTCAAGATCTGCAGCCAAATACCTGGTCAGTGGATTCCATGTTGTGGTAACTGAAAACAAGACCTCAGAAGGGACTTTGCAGCAGGGATCGATGTAGAAGGCTCTAGGCAAGGTTTCCCTCGCAGCTGAATGTTGTTCTGCAGATTTGGCGCCTTTTCAAGGAGCACAGAAGTAGACAGAAAATCACAGTTGAATTCTCATTGTTACAAAGGACCAGCACTCTGCTTCACACGATTCGTGTCTCTGGAGATCCACCAGGATGCCCACGAAGTTTCAATGAGATGCAGAAGACTGTGCGCTGCACAGTGGATAAGGTCCGAGGGTATTGGGGTATTGCAGCAACGGAAGGTTGAAGCAACGTGTGGGATGGCTCAAAATGCAGGTCTTCTTGAGTCTAGTGGGTCTCACCAGGCTCTGGGTTCGGATCATCGTTTTCAGAGTCTCCAGGTCGATTGGAAGGAAGGGCTGCAGCAGGCTCGGTTTACACAGCAGGCTCTCCGGTCGCTGGAAACAGTTTCTGCTGCTTCTCCTTCGTCATCCTCTTCGGTTTAAGTTCCAGTGGTTGACTACTCTTCAGCTTCACAGTATTTATCAGGAATTACAACACAACCTCTGCATTCTCTCCCTGCATTTTACTAGAAGGGGCGGTCTGGTTGTCCAATCAGGACAGCCAGCACCCCCACTGGGATTTGTCCCATTCAGGCAAGGCGTAAGACAAAGGGCTGTGGAGTTTTGGACTCCTCCCTCACTTCCTGCCCTCACAGACAGACAGACTGGAGCCTGGGCGGGGAGTCCAGGGGACTCCCGCTGAAGATAAAAATCACACAAAAGAATTTCCTACGCTGGATGTCAGGGGAAGGAACAAGAAATGACAAGAAAGACTAAAATGGCAAAAAAAGAAGACAGGGGCCATTTTGGTCAGAATGTACACCCTTAGGTCCCTTTATTGCAGCCATGAACACAGCCCGCGGTAAAGGTGCACCAAATTAATACAAGGTATCACTGCCACCCGCCATTGAAGGTAAGCTTGTCCCTACAACAGAATTGTTACAGTTTTAGTGTAAAAGGGGATACATTGCATCTCCCCAGCACTCCACATACAGGTGGGGTGTGATGGTTTCACTTAACAAAATGTAAAAGGGATCCAAAGATCCTTTCTACCCTTGGGAACTGTAGTTCTCTAAAGGTTAGCAAAAGAAAGTTAAAATGAGAGCCCCTAAACAACCCTGCAACAACAGGCACTTATTGCCAACAAGTTGTTAAAGAGGATAACTTTAAAAAGACACTATGGAGAGTCTTAAAAATGACACCCATAAAAGGAGTTAAAGATTATGGGAGTGTGGAAAAAGGTTCCCACTCACTGAGGTATGAAGGAAAAATATCCCACCAGTAAAGCAAAATGTTCTGGGGTTGACCCAGGTCAGGAAGAGTGCCAGTTCTGTGGAAATCTTACCCAACACGGGCCAAAGCTATTAGGTGGACTTTCCGGGTTGTTCCACCTGCATAGCTCTTTAGTCATCGTCTTCGTCACAGTACCAGAGTGGTGTGTGTATGTATGAATGTCTATGGGAAAATAAGGGTCTAACCTACAATACCCTGCAAAGGTCTAGGCGATTGATAGAACATCTTGAAAGGGAAATATGGCATACCGTGTCTCACCCAAGGGGCCTCATCCCCACTCCCCAAGTCTTCTCCACCCAGGTGACCCTCCCTTGCACATCCACACCCAGGGCCAGGATCCAAAAGCAATGGCCTTTCCCTAGCCCCCTGGGAGGAGGATATATGAGAAAGGATGTGTGGCTACCTTCAGATTCTTCACAATCTGCAGTGTTCATGTTTTGCAGCGGATATGGTTTGTTTGACTGAGGTCAATACATTTATGGTGGAATTGACCGTAGTTTATTTTGCTGCAAATCTATTTGACTTTCAGCCAAACAAGCCAAACCCTTATATCCATCACCCCTCCCTTACTTAACTTATTGCCGTCGGCCAGCGCTTCTCTTACACCCCTGCAGCATCAGTTCCGTCCCTGCAACGTGGGTCAGAACGGGCGCCACAGGGTCCCCCGTCCACTTTACCCACATATTTATTTAATTGTATTTATTGTGTGTTTTAGTTCAAAATTGTATTTTTCACACATGTCAATCATAGTAAAAATAAATACATTATTAATCAGTCGGACACATTAATTCTATAGCAATACTAAAAATCCAAAACGTTTCCCAAAATATCTAAAACTCTAGCATATTTCCCCCAAGAAATCTAAAACTATAATAAAATCCTAATCCAAAACTCATCACCGGCTAAGAACCAGTCTAACCCAATGTGTTTTCTCTCCCTGGGGGTGGGAGGGGGCGGGAGGTAAAGCAGGACAAGATACGCACAAAGGCTTTAGGGATTGATCCCCACTCAAATAATACCGACACAGTCGCGTGCCTCTCAGACCTTTCCCCTAATCCCCAACACTTCCCTTGTCGGGAGCAAATTTATTTACAACCTCAGGACTTTAAAATCGTAGTCCCTGGAAGGGTGTTTCGTTAAGTATGGAGAAAGCACATTAACATTTTTAACTGACCAACTAAAATGGTTGTTAAACAATGATATACCATTAACTCTGCCCTCAACTCAATCCATACATACATATCTATACAACTTCATTTTTGATTTATTGGGGTTTCCCCCCCCCCCACAACTCCTCGGTTGACAAATCTATTTTTAGCAACAGTTCTCTACACAATCGCCCCCACTGCTCCAATGCTCTACAGGAAACCTTTCCCTGCATAGAATTATGATGGACAAAGAAAGAAGCAGGCTGGGGCACCAAAGTCTTGGCATAGAATTGTAGACAACCCCGATTTATAAAGGTCTGGACTGGAAGTTGAGCCAGTTCGTGAAGCACACCGGCCAATGGTACTGCTTTCGGGATATGGAAAACCTTCTTCCAGAACAATGCTTCCAACTTTGCCTACGAAATTCCCACATAATGGGATTCTGCAACCACATAGCCAGTCCCCTCTGGCCATGGCCAGTGGCCAGATTGCCATGGTCACAGACAACAAAGCTGCACTTCAGCACTCATTCTCCTGCACATTTCCATGCCTGCTGGTAGAACCATTTTCTCAGCATCAGTGGTAGGTTGTTTTATTTTGGTCAAGGAGAAGCTTACGTATGTGCCATCACTTCCTGGACATTGCAGGTTTCATTCTCTGCCAATTTCTGACTTCCTTTTGACACCATTGTTTTTGGGCAAAAAGAAGCGCTCCATCTCAAAACGAGTTCCTCATCTAACAAAAAATGTAAACTCCTGTGTTAAAGCCTATCACGATTACCTGAATTTCATGTACCGAATGAGGTGCACCAAAAGGCTGTTAAGTAAAATCAGGGGCAGGACAATCATGGTCCTCTAAAAAGGGTCCTCACAGGTGCTGTAGTGTTTTCTACATTTTGTAAGGAGCCCTGTTTAAAGAGCTGGGTGGATTCCAGCATCGAAAGATAGGCAAGGGACATTGCTGACTGACTGTGCTGGCCACGCCCATTCAGGAATTCAGTATTGCCTCTTCAAGGCTGGGGTTCTAGCTTTGCATCCAGTAAGCGCAGTCGCACTCAAACCTGCTTTGCTCATCACTTCACAAAAACAATCCCTCTGTACATGGCAACTTTTCTAAAACCTTTAAGCATTCAAATAAACAACCTCTCCATTTTACAGCACTCCAAAATAATTCTGCAACCAGGAGTACCCAGCTGAAGCAACCCATATGAACACATGCTTGCTGGTTACTTACAAACTTCCCACACAATGCACCAGCTTTGGATCCCTCTCCACCAAACTTCTTACCTAACTTCACTGTGGTGAGACATGCAGAGAATGTCACGTGCTTCAACCTCAGAAATTGGTAGGCACTGCCTTGTCTTATATTGACCACTGACCCTGGAAAGTAACAACAGTACTTCAGAATATTAATCTTAGAAAATAAACACTCAACAATGGTTCTTGCGAGCCCTCGGCATTGCCAGTGCCTCTGCTTTGCCAGTCACTGAGAAGAAAATACCCACACAAACAAGCCTTCAGTTGTGAATTCCTGTCAGCAGCACGCAACCCATAGCTGCAGCACCCACCACATAGCTGCCATGCTTGCCCCACACTAAGGATGACCACACAAATAACCCCTTCCAACTCTAGGGCACCACAAGACTTAGCAGCATAAAATAAAACGCTTACTTGGCAGTGCCCTTCCACAAGGTCCAACTCTGGGGTACTGCTCTCAGGTGTGGCTTCTACGAGCATTCCGTAACACCGAGCTTCCTCCAACCCACCACCCAAAAACCAAAGAACAATTCTCACAGTTATAACCATAGGGTGGCTACAGCCTCAAGAGTCGTGCTTTAAGCAAGTACTACTATTTGTCTGACTTCTTGCAACTCTTTGTTTACAACGTGTTTTACTTCAAAAGAAGAGTGCCTATACTCAAGCAAGTTCTAATCATCAAGCTGGCAATATTTCTTCACAGTGTAGAGAGACTAAGGACAAAGCACTCCATTCACACCCCACAAAGTGGTCATACATACAAACATACCCCCATACAATTCTGGCGAAGCGTTGAAAAGGAAAAGGGAGGTCTGGATGAACCCCTGAATAACATAGATGACCTTGACCTGTCTTAATCCATGTGCCGGTGGTCAGTCAAAATCTCGAATTTCTAAATATCGAAAAATATAATCTCGAATTTATTTGACTGAAAATAAAAAATCTCGAAAGTCATAATCTCGAAATTTTTCAAGCAATCTCGAATTTATGTCAATCTCAAAGGTAAGTAAAAACCATACTTTTTATTATTTTTATTTTATTTAATAACTAACTTTTTCTAAAGTAATATACACTATATGAAAAGTATTATAATATAACATTATTTAATACATTTATATATATATTAATATAAGTTTACAGATTTTGTATGTCAAACTCGGTCATATTTTTAACATGTAATACATCTATTTTCCTCTTGATGGTGCTATTGCATCAATAATAACAGTTGTATATATTTTAATTTTGTGTTTGTTTACTTATTTAAATCCACGTTACTTAGTCCTACGTAAAACGTAAGCGCCATTTTTAAAGTTCATATTCTATCGGTTTCTGCTGCGGTCGCGTCTCCTGCAAGCTGTTCCTGGATCTTCATGGATTTTTCTTTTTTTTTTTTCCTTGGATTACCTTTTTTCAACTGGATTTACTCGGATTACATGGACTGTGGATTTCTACAGGATTTCCTGGATTCGATGAATTATGGATTTCCAGTGGATTTACTTGCAGTCGCTGGATTACGGATTATGGCTACAACGTGGTTTTTTTATGGATTAGCATTGGCTTTTATGTCTGCATGAGGACTTTTCTTGTTTTTTCCCACGGATTTTCTTGGTTATTTTTTTATTTCGATCGAGTTTTTCCTGGATGTGTACTCGAATATTTCTTGGCTTTTTTTTTTTAGGTAAGGATGGTTTTTCTCTGGATGTGTATTTTGATTTTTTTGAGTTTATTTCCAATGGATTGCCGTTCCAGTTCCTGTATTTTGCATCACCAAGATGTTTTATTCGCAATCACTTTTGCCATGGCACAATGGACTGCACCTTTATATGAAACGTGAGTAATTTTTTTTAACATTTCAAGTTGAACGCTATAGAGTCTAAGAAGGTTTCTTTATTTTGGGGGTCAAAAGCTTCTATTAACTGTATCAGTTTTCCTTCATAGTCTCTGTATTTTTTTCTCGGTTGTGCCTGGTTAGTTAAGGAAACGGTTTGTGTCAATTTAAATTGTTGGTGTTGTTCTTCATCCTGCAAGTCGCGTAAAAAATGCCACAACGTGGGGTTATTGATGTTAAATTGTTTGTTTAACCTGCTGTGCCATCCCTCCAGGGCGTTATTCGTTCTAGGTGTTTTTTCTAGGGTTGCCTGATAACAATTCCAAATATTTAATGGGTATTTTGGCCTTCTTCTTGTGCCACTTCTGGTTAATTGTCCAATCCATGATTTTTCAAAATAGTCTAATAGTCTAATAGATCACTAAATTCTTCCTCATGATTTTTGTAAAAGGTACCATCAATTAAATGTTCATTAAATTCAGTTACATAATCTATTTGTACAAAAGCCAATGCAAAAAGTTTTTTAATATTAAACTGGTAGCAACTGTCCTCCGTGTATTTTGTGTTTAGACCTAATTTCTGCATTTTGCGCCATATACTCTGTGTGAAGTGGAAAAAACATCCTTGAATTCGGGTATTTTCGAAAATTGATTTAAAACCGTTGATTTGTGCTGTCTCGTAATCCATGATTATTGTAGTTGGGTTTGCATCAGGGATCGATTGTTTTATTTTATCAAAAACGATTCTGTACGCCTCTTCAGTCTTTTTCGGCATTAATGTATACACAAGTGGAATTGTCTTGCCGTTTATTGTACCATGAATGGTATAAAACTGGAGGAATGGCTGCGGGCATACTTTAAAAGTTGCGTCACTTTGCCATTTTTCACTGTTAGTCAGATGGTGGAAATTACTTGCAGTGGCGAATATTAATATTTTTTCGCGGTTTAAATCAATTGTCGCTTGGTGAAAAATGTCTCAATTTTTTGTTGTTTTAAATACATCAGGGATTGTAATGTCTTCAAAAAGCCTTGGTACAGGTGGCATATTTTCTATTTGTTTTCTAGCTCTGTTTATTGTCCGTTGCATTAACCTCTCACCTGGTAACTGTGCAGCGATATGTATTGGTAAATGGTCACATACTTTTGACACAACCGAGCCACTTGGTTCCCCGAGACTTTCTTCAGCCTTTCTTTTTAGCTCTGAGAGGGGTTTTTTTTATAATAATATTAGATTGGTCCGGTAGATGATTATGTTCGTTTTTACTGTGCACATTTGTTCCCTCAGTAATAGCTCGAGCCGTGCATTTATTTTTTATATTCGGCGCATTTCTAGTACACACGCTCATTCTTCTCATATTCCTTATGATAAACGTATCCATTTAATGTCAGCTGTTTTCCTCCCTTTTGGTTTGTCACAAATTTCAATTTTGTATTCTAAAACAAACGGAAGAAACGTTTTCTGTCATATATCTCTAAGTAATATGTTTTTTTACTGTTATTCCACTTCAATGTTTTATAAATAGTACCTGGTGTTTTGCGAATCAAACTCAAGCGATTTCCCGCAGTACAGCATCAAATGTCGTCCTATCAGGTAATGACGGTTTGGCAATATCGTTATTCCAATCTTGGTTCCTGAACAAGGTTCTTTACTCTTGCTTTTCACAAATCAGTTTAACCCCTTCTAAACTCTTGATTCTAATACGTATGTTGACAGTATGGTGGGGGGGGGGTGATCGGGTGGGGGACAGGTGGGGAACCCCCCCCATCATAAAATGCTAATTTTGTTTTTTCTTTATTTCTATTTATGCATGTTCGTTTTTTTTTCCACATATACGTATTCGAGATAGTGACCCTTTTAACGAGATGTATATATTTTCGATATTTTATTTTTCGATATTTTTTTGTCGAGATTTTGGTAGTTTGAGATTATTTTTTTGGTATTTTGACTATAAACCCCCATGTGCCACCTCCTAGCATTCTCCATAACACAGATGACCTTGGCCTGTCTGAATCCATGTGCCACCTCCTAGTGTTCTCTATAACATGACGACTTTGGCCTGTCTTAATCCATGTGCCCCCCTCCTTGAGTTCTGCATAACGCGGATGACCTTGGCCTGTCTGAATCCATGTGCCCCCTCCTACTGTTCTCCATAACACGGATGACTTTGGCCTGTCTGAATCCATGTGCTGCCTCTTAGTGTTCTCCATAACACGGATGACCTTGGCCTGTCTGAATCCATGTGCCCCCTCCTTGTGTTCTCCATAACACAGATGACCTTGGCCTGTCTGAATCCATGTGCCCCCTCCTAGCGTTCTCCATAACATGGATGAGCTTGACCTGTCTGAATCCATGTGCCCTCTCATAGCATTCTCCATAACATGATGACCTTGGCCTGTCTGATTCCATGTGCCCCCTCCTTGTGTTCTCCATAACACGGATGACCTTGGCCTGACTGAATCCATGTGCCCCCTCCTAGCGTTCTCCATAACACGGATGACCTTGGCCTGTCTGAATCCATGAGCCCCCTCCTACTGTTCTCCATAACATGATGACCTTGACTTGTCTGAATCCATGTGCCCCCTCCTTCTGTTCTCCATAACACGGATGACCTTGACCTTTCTGAATCCATGTGCCCCCTCCTAGCGTTCTCCATAACATGATGACCTTGGCCTGTCTGATTCCATGTGCCATCTCCTAGTGTTCTCCATAACATGGATGACCTTGGTCTGTCTGAATCCATGTGCCCGCTCCTAGCGTTCCCCTGCTGCCCCTTTGGTTTCAGGAGTGCTGGAGAACATTAGGGCGGAATCTCCACCAACACTGCCCCCGTGTGGCCTCTCAACTGTTTCAGTCCCCCGGCCAAGGGGAAATGGAGGATTTCATGTTGGGCGCGTGAGTGCGCATTGAAGTGACCCGGCCGGGGGGAAATGGAGGATTTCATGTTGGGCGGGTGAGAGCACATTGAAGTGACCCGGCGGGGAGAAATGGAGGATTTCATATTGGGCGGGTGAGAGCGCATTGAAGTGACTGCTGCAACACCGGAAGCCTCGAGCCTCCCCAGAGTGCACAGGGACGGCAGCTACTGCAATACCGGAAGCCACTTCCCCCAATGGTGGCCAGGGACCAGAGGCGTAGACAGGCTAGGGCCTGAGCGGGCAAGGCCTACCCAAAATCTGTAAATGCTCACTCAGCAGCGCTGTGAAGACATTTATACAATAATGTCACTGCGGTGGGACCAAACATTAGCTTCAGGCCCCACTTGTAAGACAATCCTGGCTGCGCCTCTGCCAGGCACTGCAGCACCGGATGTCACTCTCCCCAGGGTGCACGGGGACTGAAGCTACTGCAACACCAGAAGCCCTGAGCTTCCCCAGAGTGCATAGGGATTGCAGCTACTGCAACACCGGAAGCCTCGAGCTTCCCCAGAGTGCACAGGGATTGCAGCTACTGCAATGCTGGAAGCCTCGAGCCTCTCTGTAGTCCTTAACTGAGGGTAGCCTTCTCCAGACACAGTCAAGGATGTGGGGGGTCACTGCCAACAGAAGCAAGGTCACTTACTCCATGTCCTCCACATTCCACATGCTGCCCTGCATTACCCTCACAGTGCTAAACTGAGGGGAGCATTCTCAAAAAAACAGGCAAGGATGCGAGGGTCACTGCAGGTAGAAGCTAGGGTACGTCCTCCACACTCCACGTGCTGCCCTGCATTACCCTCACAGTGCTTAACTGAGGGGAACATTCTCCATGCACAGGCAAAGAGGTGAGGCTCACTGCCAGCAGAAGCAAGGTTACTTCCTGCACATCCTCCACACGCCACGTGTTGCCCTGCATTACCCTCACAGTGCTTAACTGAGGGGTGGCTTCTCCAGACAGAGGCATCTCGAGCCACCATGTCCTAAAATGGTTTAGGGGGGCCGTACATTTGATCGGCCCCCTAGGTTTGGGATATAAAGGGCCCTTTCACATGCAGGCTCACATGGGCATGCTGACCGAGCTTCCTGGGCTTGTGCTGCTCTTTTATTAAATGCATCCCTATAGAAATAGATATTGTGCAGTGTCATGGACAGCTTTGCAGTGATTACTCTCCGCAGGGTAAAATATAATAAAAAGAACAGGCAGGGGGCTGAGGAGTGTGAGTGACGGAGAGGAAGATGAGACCCAGAGACAGGCAGAGTGAAGAGGAGGCCAGTAAAGGAGGGTCCAGGGAGAGCAGGAGTGTGAGCGACCGAGAGGAAGATGAGGCCCAGAGTAGGCAGAGTGAAGAGGAGAGGCCAGAAAAGGAGGGCCCGGGGAGAGCAGGAGTGTGAGCGACCGAGGGGAAGATGAGGCCCAGAGTAGGCAGAGTGAAGAGGAGAGGCCAGAAAAGGAGGGCTGGGGAGAGCAGGAGTGTGAGCGACCGAGACGAAGATGAGGGCCAGAGACAGGCAGAGTGAAAAGGAGGGTCTGTGGAGAGCAGGAGTGTGAGCAACCGGGAGGAAGATGAGGGCCAGAGACAGGCAGAGTGAAGAGGAGAGGCCAGAAGAGGAGGGCCCGGGGAGAGCAGGAGTGTGAGCGACCATGAGGAAGAGGAGGCCCAGAGACCGAAGAGGCCAGAAAAGGGGGGCCCGGGGAGAGCAGGAGTGTGAGCAACCGAGAGGAGGATGAGGTCCAGAGACAAGCAGAGTGAAGAGGAGAGGCCAGAAAAGGAGGGTCCGGGGAGAGCAGGAGTGTGAGCGATCGAGACGAAGATGAGGACCAGAGACAGGCAGAGTGAAAAAGAGGGTCTGTGGAGAGCAGGAGTGTGAGCAACCGGGAGGAAGATGAAGGCCAGAGACAGGCAGAGTGAAGAGGAGGGCCTGGGGAGAGCAGGAGTGTGAGCGACCGAGAGGAAGATGAGGGCCAGAGACAGGCAGAGTGAAAAGGGGGGCCCGGGGAGAGCAGGAGTGTGAGCGACCGAGAAGAAGATGAGGTCCAGAGACAGGCAGAGTGAAAAGGGGGGCCCGGGGAGAGCAGGAGTGTGAGCGACCGAGAGGAAGATGAGGGCCAGAGACAGGCAGAGTGAAAAGGGGGGCCCGGGGAGAGCAGGAGTGTGAGCGACCAAGAGGAAGATGAGGGCCAGAGACAGGCAGAGTGAAGAGGAGAGGCCAGAAGAGGAGGGCCCGGGGAGAGCAGGAGTGTGAGCGACCGAGAGGAAGATGAGGCCAGAAAAGGAGGGTCTGGGGAGAGAAGGAGTGTGAGCGACTGAGAGGAAAATGAGGCTCAGAGACAGGCAGAGTGAAGAGGAGAGGCCAGAAGAGGAGGGCCCGGGGAGAGCAGGAGTGTGAGCGACCGAGAGGAAGATGAGGCCAGAAAAGGAGGGTCTGGGGAGAGCAGGAGTGTGAGCAACCGAGAGGAAAATGAGGCTCAGAGACAGGCAGAGTGAAGAGGAGAGGCCAGAAGAGGAGGGCCCGGGGAGAGCAGGAGTGTGAGCGACCGAGAGGAAGATGAGGGCCAGAGACAGGCAGAGTGAAGAGGAGAGGCCAGAAGAGGAGGGCCCGGGGAGAGCAGGAGTGTGAGCGACCGAGAGGAAGATGAGGCCAGAAAAGGAGGGTCTGGGGAGAGCAGGAGTGTGAGCAACCGAGAGGAAAATGAGGGCCAGAGACAGGCAGAGTGAAGAGGAGAGGCCAGAAGAGGAGGGCCCGGGGAAAGCAGGAGTGTGAGCGGCCGAGAGGAAGATGAGGGCCAGAGACAGGCAGAGTGAAAAGGAGGGCCCGGGGAGAGCAGGAGTGGCAAAAGACGAGAATGGGGATGACCGGGGGCAGAAACGCTCGGTCCTAGATACTAATGGGGTGACGACGATATTAAGGGGAATATAAACCACTGACCTTCCGACTCTGGAGATAATCCGGCGTCACGTCGGTCTCCCGCAGGCGAAGAGAGACCGGACATGAGCCGAGGAGTGTCTTCCGAAAGCGCATGTCCAAAACACTGCACATGCGCATGCCCAATTCCTCAAGACAGCAGATGCGCATGCCCAGCACCGTCACACCGCATATGCGCATGCCCAAAACCGAAACGTGTTTTGGTGCGCACGCTCACTGAAGGAATCTTGACCGCAGAAGATGGTGCGGAACTCTCTAGTGCGCATGCTCGTCCCTAGAAACATTTTTCTGCGCATGCGCCTGAGCGAAAAGTTCCTTTTAGACGCGATCGGTATCGGCAGCCTCGATCCTCGGCTGGCGAGGCAATCTCCCCACACTGCGCATGCCCGGCACCATTAGCACTGCGCACTGCGCATGCTCCTCATATTTAATGACATCACATTCCATTGGCCCACACAGCATCGCAGTCAGTGGATTTAGGATTCAAATATGTAAGACACGATAAACCAACATCAGAATCACCAAAAAAGAAAATTTACCCTCAAACCCGTATTTATCCATTTAAAATGCAAATTAATATATCATCCGCCCTCGAAAAGAATGTAGTGTGAAAAATAATAAACAGCTCTGGAGAAGCGCTCCTATTGGAACACACTATCAAGAAAAGCCTATCTCTGCAGAGTACAGTGCATTCAAGGTACTGCTGGCAACACAAGTAAGAGTATAAGGCCTGGTTCTCTGCATCAAAGCCTAGCCCTGCAGAGTACAATGCATTCAAGGTACTGCTAGTAACATGAATAAGAGTATATGGCCTGGTTCTCTGCATCAAAGCCTATCTCTGCAGAGTACAATGCATTCAAGGTACTGCTGGCAACACAAGTAAGAGTATAAGGCCTGGTTCTCTGCATCAAAGCCTAGCCCTGCAGAGTACAGTGCATTCAAGGTACTGCTGGCAACACAAGTAAGAGTATAAGGCCTGGTTCTCTGCATCAAAGCCTATCTCTGCAGAGTACAGTGCATTCAAGGTACTGCTGGCAACACAAGTAAGAGTATAAGGCCTGGTTCTCTGCATCAAAGCCTAGCCCTGCAGAGTACAGTGCATTCAAGGTACTGCTGGCAACACAAGTAAGAGTATAAGGCCTGGTTCTCTGCATCAAAGCCTAGCCCTGCAGAGTACAGTGCATTCAAGTTACTGCTAGCAACACGAGTAAGAGTATATGGCCTGGTTCTCTGCATCAAAGCCTAGCCCTGCAGAGTACAGTGCATTTAAGGTACTGCTAGCAACACGAGTAAGAGTATATGGCCTGGTTCTCTGCATCAAAGCCTAGCCCTGCAGAGTACAGTGCATTTAAGGTACTGCTAGCAACACGAGTAAGAGTATATGGCCTGGTTCTCTGCATCAAAGCCTAGCCCTGCAGAGTACAGTGCATTCAAGTTACTGCTAGCAACACGAGTAAGAGTATATGGCCTGGTTCTCTGCATCAAAGCCTAGCCCTGCAGAGTACAGTGCATTCAAGGTACTGCTGGCAACACAAGTAAGAGTATAAGGCCTGGTTCTCTGCATCAAAGCCTAGCCCTGCAGAGTACAGTGCATTCAAGTTACTGCTAGCAACACGAGTAAGAGTATATGGCCTGGTTCTCTGCATCAAAGCCTAGCACTGCAGAGTACAGTGCATTTAAGGTACTGCTAGCAACACGAGTAAGAGTATATGGCCTGGTTCTCTGCATCAAAGCCTAGCCCTGCAGAGTACAGTGCATTCAAGGTACTGCTGGCAACACAAGTAAGAGTATATTGCCTGGTTCTCTGCATCAAAGCCTAGCCCTGCAGAGTACAGTGCATTCAAGTTACTGCTAGCAACACGAGTAAGAGTATATGGCCTGGTTCTCTGCATCAAAGCCTAGCCCTGCAGAGTACAGTGCATTCAAGGTACTGCTGGCAACACAAGTAAGAGTATATTGCCTGGTTCTCTGCATCAAAGCCTAGCCCTGCAGAGTACAGTGCATTTAAGGTACTGCTGGCGACAAGAGTAAGAGTATAAGGCCTGGTTCTCTGCATCAAAGCCCAGCTCTGCTGACTACAATGCATTCAAGGTACTGCTAGCGACACAACTAACAGGCCGATTCATGGAATCAACGTGCGCCGAAAAAACGCGTGCGAAAACGTGCGATTCGCAGAGAAACAGCGAAAATCGCAGTGCAAGTGCGATTATCGCACAGAAAACATCACACATCAATTCATGGAAGTCTGTGCACGCGCGAAATGTGGGATGTGCGCTGAGAAAGTGCGTGGCGCACGCTGGCTCACAGGTCAACGAACGCCGTGCGATAAGGCCACAGCGAATTCGCACATAGCATGTGACGGACCACATGATTTCCAGCCTGCACAAATTGCCGGCCCACCCACCCTTGCGGCGTGTTTCCTGTTACTTTGAAGGAGCGCTTTACTTACCGAACTAACGCTCCTGCCTGCAGTCTTCCTCATCACAGCAGCACTGCGAGCTGAGTTCTTGCTGGTACACTCGCTTCCTGGAGGGGGCGGAGCCCTTGCCGGGCACGTGACGGACCACGTGACTTCCAGCCTGCACAAATTGCCGTCCCAACCACCCTTGCGGCGTGTTTCCTGTTACTTTGAAGAAGCGCTTTACTTACCGAACTAATGCTCCTGCCTGCAGTCTTCCTCATCACAGCAGCACTGCGAGTTGAGCTCTTGCTGCTACACTCGCTTCCTGGAGGGGGCGGAGCCCTTGCCGGGCACGTGACGGACCACGTGACTTCCAGCCTGCACAAATTGCCGTCCCAACCACCCTTGCAGCGTGTTTCCTTTTACTTTGAAGAAGCACTTTACTTACCGAACTAACGCTCCTGCCTGCAGTCTTCCTCATCATAGCAGCACTGTGAGCTGAGCTATTGCTGGTACGCTCGTTTCCTGGAGGGGCGGGGCCCTTGCCGAGCATGTGACGGACCACATGATTTCCAGCCTGCACAAATTGCCGGCCCAACCACCCTTGCGGCGTGTTTCCTGTTACTTTGAAGAAGCGCTTTACTTACCGAACTAACGCTCCTGCCTGCAGTCTTCCTCATCACAGCAGCACTGCGAGCTGAGCTCTTGCTGGTACACTCGCTTCCTGGAGGGGGCGGAGCCCTTGCCGAGCACGTGACGGACCACGTGACTTCCAGCCTGCACAAATTGCCGGCCCAACCACCCTTGCGGCGTGTTTCCTGTTACTTTGAAGAAGCGCTTTACTTACCGAACTAACGCTCCTGCCTGCAGTCTTCCTCATCACAGCAGCACTGCGAGCTGAGCTCTTGCTGGTACACTCGCTTCCTGGAGGGGGCAGAGCCCTTGCCGAGCACGTGACGGACCACGTGACTTCCAGCCTGCACAAATTGCCGGCCCAAACACCCTTGCGGCGTGTTTCCTGTTACTTTGAAGAAGCGCTTTACTTACCGAACTAACGCTCCTGCCTACAGTCTTCCTCATCACAGCAGCACTGCGAGCTGAGCTCTTGCTGCTACACTCGCTTCCTGGAGGGGACGGAGCCCTTGCCGAGCACGTGACGGACCACGTGACTTCCAGCCTGCACAAATTGCCGGCCCAAACACCCTTGCGGCGTGTTTCCTGTTACTTTGAAGAAGCGCTTTACTTACCGAACTAACGCTCCTTCCTGCAGTCTTCCTCATCACAGCCGCACTGTGAGCTGAGCTCTTGCTGGTACACTCGCTTCCTGGAGGGGGCGGAGCCCTTACTGGGCACGTGACGGACCACGTGACTTCCAGCCTGCACAAATTGCCGGCCCAACCACTCTTGCGGCGTGTGTCTTGTTACTTTAAAGAAGCGCCTTACTTACCGAACTAACGCTCCTGCCTACAGTCTTCCTCATCACAGCAGCACTGCGAGTTGAACTCTTGCTGGTACACTCGCTTCCTGGAGGGGGCGGAGGCCTTGCCGAGCACATGACGGACCACGTGACTTCCAGCCTGCACAAATTGCCATCCCAACCACCCTTGCAGCGTGTTTACTGTTACTTTGAAGAAGCGCTTTACTTACCGAACTAACGCTCCTGCCTGCAGTCTTCCTCATCACAGCAGCACTGCGCGCTGAGCTCTTGCTGCTACACTCGCTTCCTGGAGGGGGCGGAGCCCTTGCCGAGCATGTGACAGACCACGTGACTTCCAACCTGCACAAATTAACATCCCAACCACCCTTGCGGTGTGTTTCCTTTTACTTTGAAGAAGCGCTTTACTTACCGAACTAACGCTCCTGCCTGCAGTCTTCCTCATCACAGCAGCACTGCGAGCTGAGCTCTTGCTGGTACACTCGCTTCCTGGAGGGGACGGGGCCCTTGCCGAGCACGTAACGGACCACAAGATTTCCAGCCTGCACAAATTGCCGGCCCAACCACCCTTGTGGCGTGTTTCCTTTTACTTTGAAGAAGCGCTTTACTTACCGAACTAACGCTCCTGCCTGCAGTCTTCCTCATCACAGCAGCACTGCGAGCTGAGCTCTTGCTGCTACACTCACTTCCTGGAGGGGGCGGGGCCCTTGCCGAGTACGTGATGGACCACATGATTTCCAGCCTGCACAAATTGCTGGCCCAACCACCCTTGCGGAGTGTTTCCTGTTACTTTGAAGAAGCGCTTTACTTACCGAACTAACGCTCCTGCCTGCAGTCTTCCTCATCACAGCAGCACTGCGAGCTGAGCTCTTGCTGCTACACTCGCTTCCTAGAGGGGGCGGGGACCTTGCCGAGCATGTGACGGACCACATGATTTCCAGCCTACACAAATTGCCGGCCCAACCACCCTTGCGGCGTGTTTCCTTTTACTTTGAAGGAGCGCTTTACTTACCGAAGAAGCGCTCCTGCCTGCAGTCTTCCTTATCACAGCAGCACTGCGAGCTGAGCTCTTGCTGCTACACTCGCTTCCTGGAGGGGGCGGAGCCCTTTCCGAGCACGTGATGGACCACATGATTTCCAGCCTGCACAAATTGACAGCCCAACCACCCTTGCGGCGTGTTTCCTGTTACTTTGAAGGAGCGCTTTAATTACCGAACTAACGCTCCTGCTTGCAGTCTTCCTCATCACAGCAGCACTGCGAGCTGAGCTCTTGCTGCTACACTCGCTTCCTGGAGGGGGCGGAGCCCTTGCCGAGCACGTGACGGACCACGTGACTTCCAGCCTGCACAAATTGCCGGCCCAACCACCCTTGCGGAGTGTTTCCTGTTACTTTGAAGAAGCGCTTTACTTACCGAACTAACGCTCCTGCCTGCAGTCTTCCTCATCACAGCAGCACTGCGAGCTGAGCTCTTGCTGCTACACTCGCTTCCTAGAGGGGGCGTGGACCTTGCCGAGCATGTGACGGACCACATGATTTCCAGCCTACACAAATTGACGGCCCAACCACCCTTGCGGCGTGTTTCCTTTTACTTTGAAGGAGCGCTTTACTTACAGAACTAGCGCTCCTGCCTGCAGTCTTCCTTATCACAGCAGCACTGCGAGCTGAGCTCTTGCTGCTACACTCGCTTCCTGGAGGGGGCGGAGCCCTTTCCGAGCACGTGATGGACCACATGATTTCCAGCCTGCACAAATTGACGGCCCAACCACCCTTGCGGCGTGTTTCCTGTTACTTTGAAGGAGCGCTTTAATTACCGAACTAACGCTCCTGCCTGCAGTCTTCCTCATCACAGCAGCACTGCAAGCTGAGCTCTTGCTGCTACACTCGCTTCTTGGAGGGGACAGAGCCCTTGCCGGGCACGTGATGGACCATGTGACTTCCAGCCTGCACAAATTGCCGGCCCAACCACCCTTGCGGTGTGTTTCCTGTTACTTTGAAGAAGCGCTTTACTTACTGAACTAACGCTCCTGCCTGCAGTCTTCCTCATCACAGCAGCACTGCGAGCTGAGCTCTTGCTGCTACACTCGCTTTCTGGAGGGGGCGGAGCCCTTGCCGGGCACGTGACGGACCATGTGACTTCCAGCCTGCACAAATTGCCGGCCCAACACCCATGCGGCGTGTTTCCTGTTACTTTGAAGAAGCGCTTTACTTACCGAACTAACGCTCCTGCCTGCAGTCTTCCTCATCACAGCAGCACTGCGAGCTGAGCTCTTGCTGGTACACTCGCTTCCTGGAGGGGGCGGAGCCCTTGCCGGGCACGTGACGGACCACATGACTTCCAGCCTGCACAAATTGCCGGCCCAACCACCCTTGCGGCATGTTTCCTGTTACTTTGAAGAAGCGCTTTACTTACCGAATTGACGCTCCTGCCTGCAGTCTTCCTCATCACAGCAGCACTGCGAGCTGAGCTCTTGCTGCTACACTCGCTTCCTGGAGGGGACGGAGCCCTTGCCGAGCACGTGACGGACCATGTGACTTCCAGCCTACACAAATTGCCGGCCCAAACACCCTTGCGGCGTGTTTCCTGTTACTTTGAAGAAGCGCTTTACTTACCGAACTAACGCTCCTGCCTGCAGTCTTCCTCATCACAGCAGCACTGCGAGCTGAGCTCTTGCTGGTACACTCGCTTCCTGGAGGGGACGGAGCCCTTGCCGAGCACGTGACGGACCATGTGACTTCCAGCCTGCACAAATTGCCGGCCCAAACACCCTTGCGGCATGTTTCCTGTTACTTTGAAGAAGCGCTTTACTTACCGAACTAACGCTCCTGCCTGCAGTCTTCCTCATCACAGCAGCACTGCGAGCTGAGCTCTTGCTGGTACACTCGCTTCCTGGAGGGGACGGAGCCCTTGCCGGGCACGTGACGGACCACGTGACTTCCAGCCTGCACAAATTGCCGGCCCAACCACCCTTGCGGCGTGTTTCCTGTTACTTTGAAGAAGCGCTTTACTTACCGAACTAACGCTCCTGCCTGCAGTCTTCCTCATCACAGCAGCACTGCGAGCTGAGCTCTTGCTGGTACACTCGCTTCCTGGAGGGGGCGGAGCCCTTGCCAAGCACGTGACGGACCACGTGACTTCCAGCCTGCACAAATTGCCGGGCCAACCACCCTTGCGGTGTGTTTCCTGTTACATTGAAGAAGCGCTTTACTTACCAAACTAACGCTCCTGCCTGCAGTCTTCCTCATCACAGCAGCACTGCGAGCTGAGCTCTTGCTGCTACACTCGCTTCCTGGAGGGTACAGAGCCCTTGCCGGGGTCGTGATGGACGATGTGACTTCCAGCCTGCACAAATTGCCGGCCCAACCACCCTTGCGGCGTGTTTCCTGTTACTTTGAAGAAGCGCTTTACTTACCGAACTAACGCTCCTGCCTGCAGTCTTCCTCATCACAGCAGCACTGCGAGCTGAGCTCTTGCTGGTACACTCGCTTCCTGGAGGGGACGGAGCCCTTGCCTAGCACGTGACAGACCACGTGACTTCCAGCCTGCACAAATTGCCGGCCCAAACACCCTTGCGGCATGTTTCCTGTTACTTTGAAGAAGCGCTTTACTTACCGAACGAACGCTCCTTCCTGCAGTCTTCCTCATCACAGCCGCACTGTGAGCTGAGCTCTTGCTGGTACACTCGCTTCCTGGAGGGGGCGGAGCCCTTGCCGGGCACGTGACGGACCACGTGACTTCCAGCCTGCACAAATTGCTGGCCCAACCACCCTTGCGGCGTGTGTCTTGTTACTTTAAAGAAGCGCTTTACTTACCGAACTAACGCTCCTGCCTACAGTCTTCCTCATCACAGCAGCACTGCGAGTTGAGCTCTTGCTGGTACACTCGCTTCCTGGAGGGGGCGGAGCCCTTGCCGAGCACATGACGGACCACGTGACTTCCAGCCTGCACAAATTGCCATCCCAACCACCCTTGCAGCGTGTTTCCTGTTACTTTGAAGAAGCGCTTTACTTACCGAACTAACGCTCCTGCCTGCAGTCTTCCTCATCACAGCAGCAGCACTGCGCGCTGAGCTCTTGCTGCTACACTCGCTTCCTGGAGGGGGCGGAGCCCTTGCCGAGCACGTGACAGACCACGTGACTTCCAACCTGCACAAATTGCCGTCCCAACCACCCTTGCGGTGTGTTTCCTTTTACTTTGAAGAAGAGCTTTACTTACCGAACTAACGCTCCTGCCTGCAGTCTTCCTCATCACAGCAGCACTGCGAGCTGAGCTCTTGCTGGTACACTCGCTTCCTGGAGGGGGCGGGGCCCTTTCCGAGCACGTAACGGACCACATGATTTCCAGCCTGCACAAATTGCCCGCCCAACCACCCTTGTGGCGTGTTTCCTTTTACTTTGAAGAAGCGCTTTACTTACCGAACTAACGCTCCTGCCTGCAGTCTTCCTCATCACAGCTGCACTGCGAGCTGAGCTCTTGCTGCTACACTCGCTTCCTGGAGGGGGCGGAGCCCTTGCCAAGCACGTGACGGACCACGTGACTTCCAGCCTGCACAAATTGCCGGCCCAACCACCCTTGCGGCGTGTTTCCTGTTACTTTGAAGGAGCGCTTTACTTACCAAACTAACGCTCCTGCCTGCAGTCTTCCTCATCACAGCAGCACTGCGAGCTGAGCTCTTGCTGCTATACTCGCTTCCTGGAGGGGGCGGAGCCCTTGCAGAGCACGTGACGGACCACGTGACTTCCAGCCTGCACAAATTGCCAGCCCAACCACCCTTGTGGCGTGTTTCCTGTTACTTTGAAGGAGCGATTTTCTTACCAAACTAACGCTCCTTCCTGCAGTCTTCCTCATCACAGCCGCACTGTGAGCTGAGCTCTTGCTGGTACACTCGCTTCCTGGAGGGGGCGGAGCCCTTACTGGGCACGTGACGGACCACATGACTTCCAGCCTGCACAAATTGCCGGCCCAACCACCCTTGCGGCGTGTGTCTTGTTACTTTAAAGAAGCGCCTTACTTACCGAACTAACGCTCCTGCCTACAGTCTTCCTCATCACAGCAGCACTGCGAGTTGAACTCTTGCTGGTACACTCGCTTCCTGGAGGGGGCGGAGGCCTTGCCGAGCACATGACGGACCACGTGACTTCCAGCCTGCACAAATTGCCATCCCAACCACCCTTGCAGCGTGTTTACTGTTACTTTGAAGAAGCGCTTTACTTACCGAACTAACGCTCCTGCCTGCAGTCTTCCTCATCACAGCAGCACTGCGCGCTGAGCTCTTGCTGCTACACTCGCTTCCTGGAGGGGGCGGAGCCCTTGCCGAGCACGTGACAGACCACGTGACTTCCAACCTGCACAAATTAACGTCCCAACCACCCTTGCGGTGTGTTTCCTTTTACTTTGAAGAAGCGCTTTACTTACCGAACTAACGCTCCTGCCTGCAGTCTTCCTCATCACAGCAGCACTGCGAGCTGAGCTCTTGCTGGTACACTCGCTTCCTGGAGGGGGCGGGGCCCTTGCCGAGCACGTAACGGACCACAAGATTTCCAGCCTGCACAAATTGCCGGCCCAACCACCCTTGTGGCGTGTTTCCTTTTACTTTGAAGAAGCGCTTTACTTACCAAACTAACGCTCCTGCCTGCAGTCTTCCTCATCACAGCAGCACTGCGAGCTGAGCTATTGCTGCTACACTCGCTTCCTGGAGGGGGCGGGGCCCTTGCCGAGTACGTGATGGACCACATGATTTCCAGCCTGCACAAATTGCCGGCCCAACCACCCTTGCGGAGTGTTTCCTGTTACTTTGAAGAAGCGCTTTACTTACCGAACTAACGCTCCTGCCTGCAGTCTTCCTCATCACAGCAGCACTGCGAGCTGAGCTCTTGCTGCTACACTCGCTTCCTAGAGGGGGCGGGGACCTTGCCGAGCATGTGACGGACCACATGATTTCCAGCCTACACAAATTGCCGGCCCAACCACCCTTGCGGCGTGTTTCCTTTTACTTTGAAGGAGCGCTTTACTTACCGAACTAGCGCTCCTGCCTGCAGTCTTCCTTATCACAGCAGCACTGCGAGCTGAGCTCTTGCTGCTACACTCGCTTCCTGGAGGGGGCGGAGCCCTTTCCGAGCACGTGATGGACCACATGATTTCCAGCCTGCACAAATTGACGGCCCAACCACCCTTGCGGCGTGTTTCCTGTTACTTTGAAGGAGCGCTTTAATTACCGAACTAACGCTCCTGCTTGCAGTCTTCCTCATCACAGCAGCACTGCGAGCTGAGCTCTTGCTGCTACACTCGCTTCCTGGAGGGGGCGGAGCCCTTGCCGAGCACGTGACGGACCACGTGACTTCCAGCCTGCACAAATTGCCGGCCCAACCACCCTTGCGGAGTGTTTCCTGTTACTTTGAAGAAGCGCTTTACTTACCGAACTAACGCTCCTGCCTGCAGTCTTCCTCATCACAGCAGCACTGCGAGCTGAGCTCTTGCTGCTACACTCGCTTCCTAGAGGGGGCGTGGACCTTGCCGAGCATGTGACGGACCACATGATTTCCAGCCTACACAAATTGACGGCCCAACCACCCTTGCGGCGTGTTTCCTTTTACTTTGAAGGAGCGCTTTACTTACCGAACTAGCGCTCCTGCCTGCAGTCTTCCTTATCACAGCAGCACTGCGAGCTGAGCTCTTGCTGCTACACTCGCTTCCTGGAGGGGGCGGAGCCCTTTCCGAGCACGTGATGGACCACATGATTTCCAGCCTGCACAAATTGACGGCCCAACCACCCTTGCGGCGTGTTTCCTGTTACTTTGAAGGAGCGCTTTAATTACCGAACTAACGCTCCTGCCTGCAGTCTTCCTCATCACAGCAGCACTGCAAGCTGAGCTCTTGCTGCTACACTCGCTTCTTGGAGGGGACAGAGCCCTTGCCGGGCACGTGATGGACCATGTGACTTCCAGCCTGCACAAATTGCCGGCCCAACCACCCTTGCGGTGTGTTTCCTGTTACTTTGAAGAAGCGCTTTACTTACTGAACTAACGCTCCTGCCTGCAGTCTTCCTCATCACAGCAGCACTGCGAGCTGAGCTCTTGCTGCTACACTCGCTTTCTGGAGGGGGCGGAGCCCTTGCCGGGCACGTGACGGACCATGTGACTTCCAGCCTGCACAAATTGCCGGCCCAACACCCATGCGGCGTGTTTCCTGTTACTTTGAAGAAGCGCTTTACTTACCGAACTAACGCTCCTGCCTGCAGTCTTCCTCATCACAACAGCACTGCGAGCTGAGCTCTTGCTGGTACACTCGCTTCCTGGAGGGGGCGGAGCCCTTGCCGGGCACGTGACGGACCACATGACTTCCAGCCTGCACAAATTGCCGGCCCAACCACCCTTGCGGCATGTTTCCTGTTACTTTGAAGAAGCGCTTTACTTACCGAATTGACGCTCCTACCTGCAGTCTTCCTCATCACAGCAGCACTGCGAGCTGAGCTCTTGCTGCTACACTCGCTTCCTGGAGGGGACGGAGCCCTTGCCGAGCATGTGACGGACCATGTGACTTCCAGCCTACACAAATTGCCGGCCCAAACACCCTTGCGGCGTGTTTCCTGTTACTTTGAAGAAGCGCTTTACTTACCGAACTAACGCTCCTGCCTGCAGTCTTCCTCATCACAGCAGCACTGCGAGCTGAGCTCTTGCTGGTACACTCGCTTCCTGGAGGGGACGGAGCCCTTGCCGAGCACGTGACGGACCATGTGACTTCCAGCCTGCACAAATTGCCGGCCCAAACACCCTTGCGGCATGTTTCCTGTTACTTTGAAGAAGCGCTTTACTTACCGAACTAACGCTCCTGCCTGCAGTCTTCCTCATCACAGCAGCACTGCGAGCTGAGCTCTTGCTGGTACACTCGCTTCCTGGAGGGGACGGAGCCCTTGCCGGGCACGTGACGGACCACGTGACTTCCAGCCTGCACAAATTGCCGGCCCAACCACCCTTGCGGCGTGTTTCCTGTTACTTTGAAGAAGCGCTTTACTTACCGAACTAACGCTCCTGCCTGCAGTCTTCCTCATCACAGCAGCACTGCGAGCTGAGCTCTTGCTGGTACACTCGCTTCCTGGAGGGGGCGGAGCCCTTGCCAAGCACGTGACGGACCACGTGACTTCCAGCCTGCACAAATTGCCGGGCCAACCACCCTTGCGGTGTGTTTCCTGTTACATTGAAGAAGCGCTTTACTTACCGAACTAACGCTCCTGCCTGCAGTCTTCCTCATCACAGCAGCACTGCGAGCTGAGCTCTTGCTGCTACACTCGCTTCCTGGAGGGTACAGAGCCCTTGCCGGGGACGTGATGGACGATGTGACTTCCAGCCTGCACAAATTGCCGGCCCAACCACCCTTGCAGCGTGTTTCCTGTTACTTTGAAGAAGCGCTTTACTTACCGAACTAACGCTCCTGCCTGCAGTCTTCCTCATCACAGCAGCACTGCGAGCTGAGCTCTTGCTGGTACACTCGCTTCCTGGAGGGGACGGAGCCCTTGCCGAGCACGTGACAGACCACGTGACTTCCAGCCTGCACAAATTGCCGGCCCAAACACCCTTGCGGCGTGTTTCCTGTTACTTTGAAGAAGCGCTTTACTTACCGAACGAACGCTCCTTCCTGCAGTCTTCCTCATCACAGCCGCACTGTGAGCTGAGCTCTTGCTGGTACACTTGCTTCCTGGAGGGGGCGGAGCCCTTGCCGGGCACGTGACGGACCACGTGACTTCCAGCCTGCACAAATTGCCGGCCCAACCACCCTTGCGGCGTGTGTCTTGTTACTTTAAAGAAGCGCTTTACTTACCGAACTAACGCTCCTGCCTACAGTCTTCCTCATCACAGCAGCACTGCGAGTTGAGCTCTTGCTGGTACACTCGCTTCCTGGAGGGGGCGGAGCCCTTGCCGAGCACATGACGGACCACGTGACTTCCAGCCTGCACAAATTGCCATCCCAACCACCCTTGCAGCGTGTTTCCTGTTACTTTGAAGAAGCGCTTTACTTACCGAACTAACGCTCCTGCCTGCAGTCTTCCTCATCACAGCAGCAGCACTGCGCGCTGAGCTCTTGCTGCTACACTCGCTTCCTGGAGGGGGCGGAGCCCTTGCCGAGCACGTGACAGACCACGTGACTTCCAACCTGCACAAATTGCCGTCCCAACCACCCTTGCGGTGTGTTTCCTTTTACTTTGAAGAAGCGCTTTACTTACCGAACTAACGCTCCTGCCTGCAGTCTTCCTCATCACAGCAGCACTGCGAGCTGAGCTCTTGCTGGTACACTCGCTTCCTGGAGGGGGCGGGGCCCTTGCCGAGCACGTAACGGACCACATGATTTCCAGCCTGCACAAATTGCCCGCCCAACCACCCTTGTGGCGTGTTTCCTTTTACTTTGAAGAAGCGCTTTACTTACCGAACTAACGCTCCTGCCTGCAGTCTTCCTCATCACAGCTGCACTGCGAGCTGAGCTCTTGCTGCTACACTCGCTTCCTGGAGGGGGCGGAGCCCTTGCCAAGCACGTGACGGACCACGTGACTTCCAGCCTGCACAAATTGCCGGCCCAACCACCCTTGCGGCGTGTTTCCTGTTACTTTGAAGGAGCGCTTTACTTACCAAACTAACGCTCCTGCCTGCAGTCTTCCTCATCACAGCAGCACTGCGAGCTGAGCTCTTGCTGCTATACTCGCTTCCTGGAGGGGGCGGAGCCCTTGCAGAGCACGTGACGGACCACGTGACTTCCAGCCTGCACAAATTGCCAGCCCAACCACCCTTGTGGCGTGTTTCCTGTTACTTTGAAGGAGCGATTTTCTTACCAAACTAATGCTCCTGCCTGCAGTCTTACTCATCACAGCAGCACTGCGAGCTGAGCTCTTGCTGCTACACTCGACTCCTGGAGGGTGCGGAGCACTTACCGAGCATGTGACGGACCACATGACTTCCAGCCTGCACAAATTGCCGGCCCAACACCCTTGCGGCGTGTTTCCTGTTGCTTTGAAGGAGCGCTTTACTTACCGAACTAACGCTCCTGCCTGCAGTCTTTCTCATCACAGCAGCACTGCGAGCTGAGCTCTTGCTGGTACACTCGCTTCCTGGAGGGAGGAGAGCCCATGCCAAGCACGTGACGGACCACGTGACTTCCAGCCTGCCCAAATTGCCAGGCCAACCACCCTTGCGGTGTGTTTCCTGTTACTTTGAAGAAGCGCTTTACTTACCAAACTAACGCTCCTGCCTGCAGTCTTCCTCATCACAGCAGCACTGCGAGCTGAGCTCTTGCTGCTACACTCGCTTCCTGGAGGGTACAGAGCTCTTGCCGGGCACGTGATGGACGATGTGACTTCCAGCCTGCACAAATTGCCGGCCCAACCACCCTTGCGGCGTGTTTCCTGTTACTTTGAAGAAGCGCTTTACTTACCGAACTAACGCTCCTGCCTGCAGTCTTCCTCATCACAGCAGCACTGCGAGCTAAGCTCTTGCTGCTACACTCGCTTCCTGGAGGGGACGGAGCCCTTGCCGAGCACGTGACAGACCACGTGACTTCCAGCCTGCACAAATTGCCGGCCCAAACACCCTTGCGGCGTGTTTCCTGTTACTTTGAAGAAGCGCTTTACTTACCGAACTAACGCTCCTTCCTGCAGTCTTCCTCATCACAGCAGCACTGCAAGCTGAGCTCTTGCTGGTACACTCGCTTCCTGGAGGGGGCGGAGCCCTTGCCGGGCACGTGACGGACCACGTGACTTCCAGCCTGCACAAATTGCCGGCCCAACCACCCTTGCAGCGTGTTTCCTGTTACGTTGAAGAAGCGCTTTACTTACCGAACTAACGCTCCTGCCTGCAGTCTTCCTCATCACAGCAGCACTGCGAGCTGAGCTCTTGCTGCTACATTCGCTTCCTGGAGGGGGCGGAGCCCTTGCCGAGCATGTGACAGACCACGTGACTTCCAACCTGCACAAATTGCCGTCCCAACCACCCTTGCGGTGTGTTTCCTTTTACTTTGAAGAAGCGCTTTACTTACCAAACTAACGCTCCTGCCTGCAGTCTTCCTCATCACAGCAGCACTGCGAGCTGAGCTCTTGCTGGTACACTCGCTTCCTGGAGGGGGCGGGGCCCTTGCCGAGCACATGACGGACCACATGATTTCCAGCCTGCACAAATTGCCGGCCCAACCACCCTTGCGGCGTGTTTCCTTTTACTTTGAAGAAGCGCTTTACTTACCGAACTAACGCTCCTGCCTGCAGTCTTCCTCATCACAGCAGCACTGCGAGCTGAGCTCTTGCTGCTACACTCGCTTCCTGGAGGGGGCGGGGCCCTTGCCGAGCACGTGATGGACCACATGATTTCCAGCCTGCACAAATTGCCGGCCCAACCACCCTTGCGGAGTGTTTCCTGTTACTTTGAAGAAGCGCTTTACTTACCGAACTAACGCTCCTGCCTGCAGTCTTCCTCATCACAGCAGCACTGCGAGCTGAGCTCTTGCTGCTACACTCGCTTCCTGGAGGGGGCGGAGCCCTTGCCGAGCACGTGACAGACCATGTGACTTCCAACCTGCACAAATTGCTGTCCCAACCACCCTTGCGGTGTGTTTCCTTTTACTTTGAAGAAGCGCTTTACTTACCGAACTAACGCTCCTGCCTGCAGTCTTCCTCATCACAGCAGCACTGCGAGCTGAGCTATTGCTGGTACACTCGCTTCCTGGAGTGGGCGGGGCCCGTGCCGAGCACGTGACGGACCACATGATTTCCAGCCTGCACAAATTGCCAGCCCAACCACCCTTGCGGCGTGTTTCCTGTTACTTTGAAGGAGCGATTTACTTACCGAACTAACGCTCCTGCCTGCAGTCTTCCTCATCACAGCAGCACTGCAAACTGAGCTCTTGCTGCTACACTCGCTTCCTGGAGGGGGCGGGGCCCTTGCCGAGCACGTGACGGACCACGTGACTTCCAGCCTGTACAAATTGCCGGCCCAACCACCCTTGCGGCGTGTTTCCTGTTACTTTGAAGGAGCGATTTACTTACCGAACTAACACTCCAGCCTGCAGTCTTCCTTATCACAGCAGCACTGCGAGCTGAGCTCTTGCTGCTACACTCGCTACCTGCAGGGGGTGGGGCCCTTGCCGAGCACGTGACTTCCAGCCTGCACAAATTTCCGACCCAACCACCCTTGCGGCGTGTTTCCTGTTACATTGAAGGAGCGCTTTACTTACCGAACTAACGCTCCTGCCTGCAGTCTTCCTTATCACAGCAGCACTGCGAGCTGAGCTCTTGCTGCTACACTCGCTTCCTGGAGGGGGCAGAGCCCTTGCCGAGCACGTGACGGACCACATGATTTCCAGCCTGCACAAATTGACGGCCCAACCACCCTTGCGGCGTGTTTCCTGTTACTTTGAAGGAGCGATTTACTTACCAAACTAATGCTACTGCCTGCAGTCTTACTCATCACAGCAGCACTGCGAGCTGAGCTCTTGTTGCTACACTCGCTTCCTGCAGGGGGCGGAGCCCTTGCAGAGCATGTGACGGACCACGTGACTTCCAGCCTGCACAAATTGCCGGCCCAACCACCCTTGTGGCGTGTTTCCTGTTACTTTGAAGGAGCGATTTACTTACCAAACTAATGCTCCTGCCTGCAGTCTTACTCATCACAGCAGCACTGCGAGCTGAGCTCTTGCTGCTACACTCGACTCCTGGAGGGTGCGGAGCACTTACCGAGCATGTGACGGACCACATGACTTCCAGCCTGCACAAATTGCCGGCCCAACCACTCTTGCGGCGTGTTTCCTGTTAGTTTGAAGGAGCGCTTTACTTACCGAACTAACGCTCCTGCCTGCAGTCTTTCTCATCACAGCAGCACTGCGAGCTGAGCTCTTGCTGATACACTGGCTTCCTGGAGGGGGCGGAGCCCTTGTCGAGCACGTGATGGACCACATGATTTCCAGCCTGCACAAATTGCCGGCCCAACCACCCTTGCGGCATGTTTCCTGTTACTTTGAAGGAGCGCTTTACTTACCGAACTAATGCTCCTGCCTGCAGTCTTCCTCATCACAGCAGCACTGCGAGTTGAGCTCTTGCTGATACACTCGCTTCCTGGAGGGTACGGAGTCCTTGCCGGGGACGTGACAGACCACATGATTTCCAGCCAGTACAAATTGCCGGCCCACCCACCCATGCGGCGTGTTTCCTGTTACTTTGAAGGAGCGCTTTACTTACCGAACTAACGCTCCTGCCTGCAGTCTTCCTTATCACAGCAGCACTGCGAGCTGATCTCTTGCTGCTACACTCGCTTCCTGGAGGGGGCGGAGCCCTTTACGAGCATGTGACGGAACATATGATTTCCAGCCTGCACAAATTGACGGCCCAACCACCCTTGCGGCGTGTTTCCTGTTACTTTGAATGAGCGCTTTACTTACCAAACTAACGCTCCTGCCTGCAGTCTTACTCATCACAGCAGCACTGCGAGCTGAGCTCTTGCTGCTACACTCGCTTCCTGGAGGGTGCGGAGCCCTTGCCGAGCATGTGACGGACCACATGACTTCCAGCCTGCACAAATTGCCGGCCCAACCACCCTTGCGGCGTGTTTCCTGTTACTTTGAAGGAGCGCTTTACTTACCGAACTAACGCTCCTGCCTGCAGTCTTCGTCATCACAGCAGCACTGCGAGTTGAGCTCTTGCTGCTACACTCGCTTCCTGGAGGGGGCGGAGCCCTTGCCGGGCACGTGACGGACCACGTGACTTCCAGCCTGCACAAATTGCCGGCCCAACCACCCTTGCGGTGTGTTTCCTGTTACTTTGAAGACGCGCTTTACTTACCGAACTAACGCTCCTACCTACAGTCTTCCTCATCACAGCAGCACTGCGAGCTGAGCTCTTGCTGGTACACTCGCTACCTGGAGGGGGCGGAGCCCTTGCCGAGCAACTGACGGACCACGTGATTTCCAGCCTGCACAAATTGCCGGCCCAACCACCCTTGTGGCGTGTTTCCTATTACTATGAAGGAGCGATTTACTTACCAAACTAATGCTCCTGCCTGCAGTCTTACGCATCACAGCAGCACTGCGAGCTGAGCTCTTGCTGCTACACTCGCTTCCTGGAGGGTGCGGAGTCCTTGCCGAGCATGTGATGGACCACATGACTTCCAGCCTGCACAAATTGCCGGCCCAACCACCCTTGCGGCGTGTTTCCTGTTACTTTGAAGGAGCGCTTTACTTACCGAACTAACGCTCCTGCCTGCAGTCTTTCTCATCACAGCAGCACTGCGAGCTGAGCTCTTGCTGCTACACTGGCTTCTTGGAGGGGGCGGAGCCCTTGCCGAGCAAGTGACGGACCACATGATTTCCAGCCTGCACAAATTGCCGGCCCAACCACCCTTGCGGCGTGTTTCCTGTTACTTTGAAGAAGCTCTTTACTTACCTAACTAACGCTCCTGCCTACAGTCTTCCTCATCACAGCAGCACTGCGAGCTGAGCTCTTGCTGGTACACTCGCTTCCTGGAGGGGGCGGAGCCCTTGCCGAGCACGTGACGGACCACGTGACTTCCAGCCTGCACAAATTGCCGGCCCAACCACCCTTGTGGCGTATTTCCTGTTACTTTGAAGAAGCGCTTTACTTACCGAACTAACGCTCCTGCCTGCAGCCTTCCTCATCACAGCAGCACTGCGAGCTGAGCTCTTGCTGCTACACTCGCTTCCTGGAGGGGACGGAGCCCTTGCCGAGCACGAGTCGGACCACGTGACTTCCAGCCTGCACAAATTGCCGGCCCAAACACCCTTGCAGCGTGTTTCCTGTTACATTGCAGAAGCGCTTTACTTACCGAACTAACGCTCCTGCCTGCAGTCTTCCTCATCACAGCAGCACTGTGAGCTGAGCTCTTGCTGGTACACTCGCTTCCTGGAGGGGGCAGAGCCCTTGCCGGGCACGTGACGGACCACGTGACTTCCAGCCTGCACAAATTGCCGGCCCAACCACCCTTGCGGCGTGTTTCCTGTTACTTTGAAGACGCGATTTACTTACCGAACTAACGCTCCTGCCTACAGTCTTCCTCATCACAGCAGCACTGCGAGCTGAGCTCTTGCTGGTACACTCGCTTCCTGGAGGGGGCGGAGCCCTTGCCGAGCAACTGACGGACCACGTGACTTCCAGCCTGCACAAATTGCCATCCCAACCACCCTTGCAGCGTGTTGCCTGTTACTTTGAAGAAGCGCTTTACTTACCGAACTAACGCTCCTGCCTGCAGTCTTCCTCATCACAGCAGCACTGCGCGCTGAGCTCTTGCTGCTACACTCGCTTCCTGGAGGGGGCAGAGCCCTTGCCGAGCACGTGACAGCCCACGTGACTTCCAACCTGCACAAATTGCCGTCCCAACCACCCTTGCGGTGTGTTTCCTTTTACTTCGAAGAAACGCTTTACTTACCGAACTAACGCTCCTGCTCGCAGTCTTCTTCATCACAGCAGTACTGCGAGCTGAGCTCTTGCTGGTACACTCGCTTCCTGGAGGGGGCGGGGCCCTTGCCGAGCACGTAACGGACCACATGATCTCCAGCCTGCACAAATTGCCGGCCCAACCACCCTTGTGGCGTGTTTCCTTTTACTTTGAAGAAGCGCTTTACTTACCGAACTAACGCTCCTGCCTGCAGTCTTCCTCATCACAGCAGCACTGCGAGCTGATCTCTTGCTGCTACACTCGCTTCCTGGAGTGGGCGGAGCCCTTGCCGAGCACGTGATGGACCACATGATTTCCAGCCTGCACAAATTGCCGGCCCAACCACCCTTGCGGAGTGTTTCCTGTTACTTTGAAGAAGCGCTTTACTTACCGAACTAACGCTCCTGCCTGCAGTCTTCCTCATCACAGCAGCACTGTGAGCTGAGCTCTTGCTGCTACACTCGCTTCCTGTAGGGGGCGGGGACCTTGCCGAGCATGTGACGGACCACATGATTTCCAGCCTGCACAAATTGCCGGCCCAACCACCCTTGCGGCGTGTTTCCTGTTACTTTGAAGGAGCGCTTTACTAACCGAACTAACGCTCCTGCCTGCAGTCTTTCTCATCACAGCAGCACTGTGAGCTGAGCTCTTGCTGCTACACTGGCTTCCTGGAGGGGGCGGAGCCCTTGCCGAGCACGTGACGGACCACATGATTTCCAGCCTGCACAAATTGCCGGCCCAACCACCCTTGCGGCATGTTTCCTGTTACTTTGAAGGAGCGCTTTACTTACCGAACTAACGCTCCTGCCTGCAGTCTTCCTCATCACAGCAGCACTGCGAGCTGATCTCTTGCTGCTTCACTCGCTTTCAGGAGGGGGTGGGGACTTCCAGCCTGCACAAATTGCCAGCCCAACCACCCTTGCAGCGTGTTTCCTGTTACTTTGAAGGAGCGCTTTACTTACCGAACTAACGCTCCTGCCTGCAGTCTTCCTCATCACAGCAGCACTGCGAGTTGAGCTCTTGCTGCTACACTCGCTTCCTGGAGGGGACGGAGCCCTTGCCGGGGATGTGACAGACCACATGATTTCCAGCCTGTACAAATTGCCGGCCCACCCACCCTTGCGGCGTGTTTCCTGTTACTTTGAAGGAGCGCTTTACTTACCGAACTAACCCTCCTGCCTGCAGTCTTCCTCATCATAGCAGCAATGCGAGCTGAGCTGTTGCTGCTACACTCGCTTCCTGCAGGGGGCGGAACCCTTGCCGAGCACGTGACAGACCACGTGACTTCCAGCCTGTACAAATTGCCGGCCCAACCACCCTTGCGGCGTGTTTCCTGTTACTTTGAAGGAGCGATTTACTTACCGAACTAACGCTCCTGCCTGCAGTCTTCCTCATCACAGCAGCACTGCGAGCTGAGCTCTTGCTGGTACACTCGCTTCCTGGAGGGGACGGAGCCCTTGCCGAGCACGTGACGGACCATGTGACTTCCAGCCTGCGCAAATTGCCGGCCCAACCACCCTTGCGGCGTGTTTCCTGGTACTTTGAAGGAGTGCTTTACTTACCGAACTAACGCTCCTGCCTGCAGTCTTCCTCATCACAGCAGCACTGCGAGCTGAGCTCTTGCTGGTACACTCGCTTCCTGGAGGGGACGGAGCCCTTGCCGAGCACGTGACGGACCATGTGACTTCCAGCCTGCACAAATTGCCGGCCCAAACACCCATGCGGCGTGTTTCCTGTTAATTTGAAGAAGCGCTTTACTTACCGAACTAACGCTCCTGCCTGCAGTCTTCCTTATCACAGCAGCACTGCGAGCTGAGCTCTTGCTGGTACACTCGCTCGCTGGAGGGGGCGGAGCCCTTGCCGGGCACGTGACGGACCACGTGACTTCCAGCCTGCACAAATTGCCGGCCCAACCACCCTTGCGGCGTGTTTCCTGTTACTTTGAAGAAGCGCTTTACTTACCGAACTAACGCTCCTGCCTGCAGTCTTCCTCATCACAGCAGCACTGCGAGCTGAGCTCTTGCTGCTACACTCGCTTCCTGGAGGGGACGGAGCCCTTGCCGAGCACGTGACGGACCATGTGACTTCCAACCTGCACAAATTGCCGGCCCAAACACCCTTGCAGCGTGTTTCCTGTTACTTTTAAGAAGCGCTTTACTTACCGAACTAACGCTCCTGCCTGCAGTCTTCCTCATCACAGCAGCACTGCGAGCTGAGCTCTTGCTGCTTCACTCGCTTCCAGGAGGGGGCGGGGCCCTTGCCGAGCACGTGACGGACCACGTGACTTCCAGCCTGCGCAAATTGCCGGCCCAACCACCCTTGCGGCGTGTTTCCTGGTACTTTGAAGGAGTGCTTTACTTACCGAACTAACGCTCCTGCCTGCAGTCTTCCTCATCACAGCAGCACTGCGAGCTGAGCTCTTGCTGCTACACTCGCTTCCTGGAGGGGGCGGAGCCCTTGCCGAGCACGTGACGGACCACATAATTTCCAGCCTGCACAAATTGCCGGCCCAAACACCCTTGCGGCGTGTTTCCTGTTACTTTGAAGGAGCGCTTTACGTACCGAACTAACGCTCCTGCCTGCAGTCTTCCTCATCACAGCAGCACTGCGAGCTAAGCTCTTGCTGGTACACTCGCTTCCTGGAGGGGACGGAGCCCTTGCCGAGCACGTGACGGACCATGTGACTTCCAGCCTGCACAAATTGCCGGCCCAAACACCCATGCGGCGTGTTTCCTGTTAATTTGAAGAAGCGCTTTACTTACCGAACTAACGCTCCTGCCTGCAGTCTTCCTTATCACAGCAGCACTGCGAGCTGAGCTCTTGCTGGCACACTCGCTTCCTGGAGGGGGCGGAGCCCTTGCCGGGCACGTGACGGACCACGTGACTTCCAGCCTGCACAAATTGCCGGCCCAACCACCCTTGCGGCGTGTTTCCTGTTACTTTGAAGAAGCGCTTTACTTACCGAACTAACGCTCCTGCCTGCAGTCTTCCTCATCACAGCAGCACTGCGAGCTGAGCTCTTGCTGGTACACTCGCTTCCTGGAGGGGACGGAGCCCTTGCCGAGCACGTGACGGACCATGTGACTTCCAACCTGCACAAATTGCCGGCCCAAACACCCTTGCAGCGTGTTTCCTGGTACTTTGAAGAAGCGCTTTACTTACCGAACTAACGCTCCTGCCTGCAGTCTTCCTCATCACAGCAGCACTGCGAGCTGAGCTCTTGCTGGTACACTCGCTTCCTGGAGGGGACAGAGCCCTTGCCGAGCACGTGACGGACCATGTGACTTCCAGCCTGCACAAATTGCCGGCCCAAACACCCTTGCGGCTTGTTTCCTTTTACTTTGAAGAAGCGCTTTACTTACCGAACTAACGCTCCTGCCTGCAGTCTTCCTCATCACAGCAGCACTGCGAGCTGAGCTCTTGCTGGTACACTCGCTTCCTGGAGGGGGCGGAGCCCTTGCCGGGCACTTGACGGACCAGACCACGTGACATCCAGCCTGCACAATTTGCCGGCCCAACCACCCTTGCGGCGTGTTTCCTGTTACTTTGAAGAAGCGCTTTACTTACTGAACTAATGCTCCTGCCTACAGTCTTCCTCATCACAGCAGCACTGCGAGCTGAGCTCTTGCTGGTACACTCGCTTCCTGGAGGGAGCGGAGCCCTTGCCAAGCACGTGACGGACCACTTGACTTCCAGCCTGCACAAATTGCCGGCCCAACCACCCTTGCGGTGTTTTTCCTGTTACTTTGATGAAGAAGCGCTTTACTTACCGAACTAACGCTCCTGCCTGCAGTCTTCCTTATCACAGCAGCACTGCGAGCTGAGCTCTTGCTGCTACACTCGCTTCCTGGAGGGTACAGAGCCCTTGCCGGGCACGTGATGGACCACGTGACTTCCAGCCTGCACAAATTGCCGACCCAACCACCCTTGCGGCGTGTTTCCTGTTACTTTGAAGAAGCGCTTTACTTACCGAACTAACGCTCCTGCCTGCAGTCTTCCTCATCACAGCAGCACTGCAAGCTGAGCTCTTGCTGCTACACTCGCTTCCTGGAGGGGGCGGAGCCCTTGCCGAGCACGTGACGGACCACATAATTTCCAGCCTGCACAAATTGCCGGCCCAACACCCTTGCGGCGTGTTTCCTGTTACTTTGAAGGAGCGCTTTACGTACCGAACTAACGCTCCTGCCTGCAGTCTTCCTCATCACAGCAGCACTGCGAGCTGAGCTCTTGCTGGTACACTCGCTTCCTGGAGGGGACGGAGCCCTTGCCGAGCACGTGACGGACCATGTGACTTCCAGCCTGCACAATTTGCCGGCCCAAACACCCATGCGGCGTGTTTCCTGTTAATTTGAAGAAGCGCTTTACTTACCGAACTAACGCTCCTGCCTGCAGTCTTCCTTATCACAGCAGCACTGCGAGCTGAGCTCTTGCTGGTACACTCGCTTCCTGGAGGGGGCGGAGCCTTTGCCGGGCACGTGACGGACCACGTGACTTCCAGCCTGCACAAATTGCCGGCCCAACCACCCTTGCGGCGTGTTTCCTGTTACTTTGAAGAAGCGCTTTACTTACCGAACTAACGCTCCTGCCTGCAGTCTTCCTCATCACAGCAGCACTGCGAGCTGAGCTCTTGCTGCTACACTCGCTTCCTGGAGGGGACGGAGCCCTTGCCGAGCACGTGACGGACCATGTGACTTCCAACCTGCACAAATTGCCGGCCCAAACACCCTTGCAGCGTGTTTCCTGTTACTTTGAAGAAGCGCTTTACTTACCGAACTAACGCTCCTGCCTGCAGTCTTCCTCATCACAGCAGCACTGCGAGCTGAGCTCTTGCTGCTTCACTCGCTTCCAGGAGGGGGCGGGGCCCTTGCCGAGCACGTGACGGACCACGTGACTTCCAGCCTGCGCAAATTGCCGGCCCAACCACCCTTGCGGCGTGTTTCCTGGTACTTTGAAGGAGTGCTTTACTTACCGAACTAACGCTCCTGCCTGCAGTCTTCCTCATCACAGCAGCACTGCGAGCTGAGCTCTTGCTGCTACACTCGCTTCCTGGAGGGGGCGGAGCCCTTGCCGAGCACGTGACGGACCACATAATTTCCAGCCTGCACAAATTGCCGGCCCAAACACCCTTGCGGCGTGTTTCCTGTTACTTTGAAGGAGCGCTTTACGTACCGAACTAACGCTCCTGCCTGCAGTCTTCCTCATCACAGCAGCACTGCGAGCTGAGTTCTTGCTGGTACACTCGCTTCCTGGAGGGGACGGAGCCCTTGCCGAGCACGTGACGGACCATGTGACTTCCAGCCTGCACAAATTGCCGGCCCAAACACCCATGCGGCGTGTTTCCTGTTAATTTGAAGAAGCGCTTTACTTACCGAACTAACGCTCCTGCCTGCAGTCTTCCTTATCACAGCAGCACTGCGAGCTGAGCTCTTGCTGGTACACTCGCTTCCTGGAGGGGGCGGAGCCCTTGCCGGGCACGTGACGGACCACGTGACTTCCAGCCTGCACAAATTGCCGGCCCAACCACCCTTGCGGCGTGTTTCCTGTTACTTTGAAGAAGCGCTTTACTTACCGAACTAACGCTCCTGCCTGCAGTCTTCCTCATCACAGCAGCACTGCGAGCTGAGCTCTTGCTGCTACACTCGCTTCCTGGAGGGGACGGAGCCCTTGCCGAGCACGTGACGGACCATGTGACTTCCAACCTGCACAAATTGACGGCCCAAACACCCTTGCAGCGTGTTTCCTGGTACTTTGAAGAAGCGCTTTACTTACCGAACTAACGCTCCTGCCTGCAGTCTTCCTCATCACAGCAGCACTGCGAGCTGAGCTCTTGCTGGTACACTCGCTTCCTGGAGGGGACAGAGCCCTTGCCGAGCACGTGACGGACCATGTGACTTCCAGCCTGCACAAATTGCCGGCCCAAACACCCTTGCGGCTTGTTTCCTTTTACTTTGAAGAAGCGCTTTACTTACCGAACTAACGCTCCTGCCTGCAGTCTTCCTCATCACAGCAGCACTGCGAGCTGAGCTCTTGCTGGTACACTCGCTTCCTGGAGGGGGCGGAGCCCTTGCCGGGCACTTGACGGACCAGACCACGTGACATCCAGCCTGCACAAATTGCCGGCCCAACCACCCTTGCGGCGTGTTTCCTGTTACTTTGAAGAAGCGCTTTACTTACTGAACTAATGCTCCTGCCTACAGTCTTCCTCATCACAGCAGCACTGCGAGCTGAGCTCTTGCTGGTACACTCGCTTCCTGGAGGGAGCGGAGCCCTTGCCAAGCACGTGACGGACCACTTGACTTCCAGCCTGCACAAATTGCCGGCCCAACCACCCTTGCGGTTTTTTTCCTGTTACTTTGATGAAGAAGCGCTTTACTTACCGAACTAACGCTCCTGCCTGCAGTCTTCCTTATCACAGCAGCACTGCGAGCTGAGCTCTTGCTGCTACACTCGCTTCCTGGAGGGTACAGAGCCCTTGCCGGGCACGTGATGGACCACGTGACTTCCAGCCTGCACAAATTGCCGACCCAACCACCCTTGCGGCGTGTTTCCTGTTACTTTGAAGAAGCGCTTTACTTACCGAACTAACGCTCCTGCCTGCAGTCTTCCTCATCACAGCAGCACTGCGAGCTGAGCTCTTGCTGCTACACTCGCTTCCTGGAGGGGACGGAGCCCTTGCTGAGCACGTGACGGACCACGTGACTTCCAGCCTGCACAAATTGCCGGCCCAAACACCCTTGCGGCGTGTTTCCTGTTACTTTGAAGAAGCGCTTTACTTACCGAACTATCGCTCCTGCCTGCATTCTTCCTCATCACAGCAGCACTGCAAGCTGAGCTCTTGCTGGTACACTCGCTTCCTGGAGGGGGCGGAGCCCTTGCCGGGCACGTGACGGACCACGTGACTTCCAGCCTGCACAAATTGCCGGCCCAACCACCCTTGCGGCGTGTTTCCTGTTACTTTGAAGAAGCGCTTTACTTACCGAACTAACGCTCCTGCCTGCAGTCTTCCCCATCACAGCAGCACTGCGAGCTGAGATCTTGCTGCTACACTCGCTTCCTGGAGGGGGCGGAGCCCTTGCCGAGCACGTGAAGGACCACGTGACTTCCAGCCTGCACAAATTGCCGGCCCAACCACCCTTGCGGCGTGTTTCCTGTTATTTTGAAGGAGCGCTTTACGTACCGAACTAACGCTCCTGCCTGCAGTCTTCCTCATCACAGCAGCACTGCGAGCTGAGCTCTTGCTGCTACACTCGCTTCCTGGAGGGGGCAGGGCCCTTGCCGAGCACGTGATGGACCACATGATTTCCAGCCTGCACAAATTGCCGGCCCAACCACCCTTGCGGAGTGTTTCCTGTTACTTTGAAGAAGCGCTTTACTTACCGAACTAACGCTCCTGCCTGCAGTCTTCCTCATCACAGCAGCACTGCGAGCTGAGCTCTTGCTGCTACACTCACTTCCTGTAGGGGGCGGAGCCCTTGCCGAGCATGTGACAGACCATGTGACTTCCAACCTGCACAAATTGCCGTCCCAACCACCCTTGCAGTGTGTTTCCTTTTACTTTGAAGAAGCGCTTTACTTACCGAACTAACGCTCCTGCCTGCAGTCTTCCTCATCACAGCTGCACTGCGAGCTGAGCTCTTGCTGCTACACTCGCTTCCTGGAGGGGGCGGGGCCCTTGCCGAGCATGTGACGGACCACATGATTTCCAGCCTGCACAAATTGCCGGCCCAACCACCCTTGCGGCGTGTTTCCTGTTACTTTGAAGAAGCGCTTTACTTACCAAACTAACGCTCCTGCCTGCAGTCTTCCTCATCACAGCAGCACTGCGAACTGAGCTCTTGCTGCTACACTCGCTTCCTGGAGGGGGCGGGGCCCTTGCCGAGCACGTGACGGACCACGTGACTTCCAGCCTGTACAAATTGCCAGCCCAACCACCCTTGTGGCGTGTTTCCTGTTACTTTGAAGGAGCGATTTACTTACCGAACTAACGCTCCAGCCTGCAGTCTTCCTTATCACAGCAGCACTGCGAGCTGAGCTCTTGCTGATACACTCGCTTCCTGGAGGGGGCGGAGCCCTTGCCGGGCACGTGACGGACCACGTGACTTCCAGCCTGCACAAATTGCCGGCCCAACCACGCTTGCGGCGTGTTTCCTGTTACTTTGAAGAAGCGCTTTACTTACCGAACTAATGCTCCTGCCTACAGTCTTCCTCATCACAGCAGCACTGCGGGCTGAGCTCTTGCTGGTACACTCTCTTCCTGGAGGGGGCGGAGCCCTTGCCAAGCACGTGACGGACCACGTGACTTCCAGCCTGCACAAATTGCCGGCCCAACCACCCTTGCGGCGTGTTTCCTGTTACTTTGAAGAAGCGCTTTACTTACCGAACTAACGCTCCTGTCTGCAGTCTTCCTCATCACAGCAGCACTGCGAGCTGAGCTCTTGCTGCTACACACGCTTCCTGGAGGGAACGGAGCCCTTGCCGAGCACGTGACGGATCATGTGACTTCCAGCCTGCACAAACTGCCGGCCCAAACACCCTTGCGGCGTGTTTCCTGTTACTTTGAAGAAGCGCTTTACTTACCGAACTAACGCTCCTGCCTGCAGTCTTCCTCATCACAGCAGCACTGCGAGCTGAGCTCTTGCTGGTACACTCGCTTCCTGGAGGGGACGGAGCCCTTGCCGAGCACATGACGGACCATGTGACTTCCAGCCTGCACAAATTGCCGGCCCAAACACCCTTGCGGCATGTTTCCTGTTACTTTGAAGAAGCGCTTTACTTACCGAACTAACGCTCCTGCCTGCAGTCTTCCTCATCACAGCAGCACTGCGAGCTGAGCTCTTGCTGGTACACTCGCTTCCTGGAGGGGACAGAGCCCTTGCCGGGCACGTGACGGACCACGTGACTTCCAGCCTGCACAAATTGCCGGCCCAACCACCCTTGCGGCGTGTTTCCTGTTACTTTGAAGAAGCGCTTTACTTACCGAACTAACGCTCCTGCCTGCAGTCTTCCTCATCACAGCAGCACTGCGAGCTGAGCTCTTGCTGGTACACTCGCTTCCTGGAGGGGGCGGAGCCCTTGCCAAGCACGTGACGGACCACGTGACTTCCAGCCTGCACAAATTGCCTGGCCAACCACCCTTGCGGTGTGTTTCCTGTTACTTTGAAGAAGCGCTTTACTTACCGAACTAACGCTCCTGCCTGCAGTCTTCCTCATCACAGCAGCACTGCGAGCTGAGCTCTTGCTGGTACACTCGCTTCCTGGAGGGGGCGGAGCCCTTGCCGGGCACTTGATGGACCAGACCACGTGACATCCAGCCTGCACAAATTGCCGGCCCAACCACCCTTGCGGCGTGTTTCCTGTTACTTTGAAGAAGCGCTTTACTTACTGAACTAATGCTCCTGCCTACAGTCTTCCTCATCACAGCAGCACTGCGAGCTGAGCTCTTGCTGGTACACTCGCTTCCTGGAGGGAGCGGAGCCCTTGCCAAGCACGTGACGGACCACTTGACTTCCAGCCTGCACAAATTGCCGGCCCAACCACCCTTGCGGTGTTTTTCCTGTTACTTTGATGAAGAAGCGCTTTGCTTACCAAACTAACGCTCCTGCCTGCAGTCTTCCTCATCACAGCAGCACTGCGAGCCGAGCTCTTGCTGCTATACTCGCTTCCTGGAGGGGGCGGAGCCCTTGCAGAGCACGTGACGGACCACGTGACTTCGAGCCTGCACAAATTGCCAGCCCAACCACCCTTGTGGCGTGTTTCCTGTTACTTTGAAGGAGCGATTTTCTTACCAAACTAATGCTCCTGCCTGCAGTCTTACTCATCACAGCAGCACTGCGAGCTGAGCTCTTGCTGCTACACTCGACTCCTGGAGGGTGCGGAGCACTTACCGAGCATGTGACGGACCACATGACTTCCAGCCTGCACAAATTGCCGGCCCAACCACCCTTGCGGCGTGTTTCCTGTTGCTTTGAAGGAGCGCTTTACTTACCGAACTAACGCTCCTGCCTGCAGTCTTTCTCATCACAGCAGCACTGCGAGCTGAGCTCTTGCTGGTACACTCGCTTCCTGGAGGGAGGAGAGCCCATGCCAAGCACGTGACGGACCACGTGACTTCCAGCCTGCCCAAATTGCCGGGCCAACCACCCTTGCGGTGTGTTTCCTGTTACTTTTAAGAAGTGCTTTACTTACCAAACTAACGCTCCTGCCTGCAGTCTTCCTCATCACAGCAGCACTGCGAGCTGAGCTCTTGCTGCTACACTCGCTTCCTGGAGGGTACAGAGCCCTTGCCGGGCACGTGATGGACGATGTGACTTCCAGCCTGCACAAATTGCCGGCCCAACCACCCTTGCGGCGTGTTTCCTGTTACTTTGAAGAAGCGCTTTACTTACCGAACTAACGCTCCTGCCTGCAGTCTTCCTCATCACAGCAGCACTGCGAGCTAAGCTCTTGCTGCTACACTCGCTTCCTGGAGGGGACGGAGCCCTTGCCGAGCACGTGACAGACCACGTGACTTCCAGCCTGCACAAATTGCCGGCCCAAACACCCTTGCGGCGTGTTTCCTGTTACTTTGAAGAAGCGCTTTACTTACCGAACTAACGCTCCTGCCTGCAGTCTTCCTCATCACAGCAGCACTGCAAGCTGAGCTCTTGCTGGTACACTCGCTTCCTGGAGGGGGCGGAGCCCTTGCCGGGCACGTGACGGACCACGTGACTTCCAGCCTGCACAAATTGCCGGCCCAACCACCCTTGCAGCGTGTTTCCTGTTACTTTGAAGAAGCGCTTTACTTACCGAACTAACGCTCCTGCCTGCAGTCTTCCTCATCACAGCAGCACTGCGAGCTGAGCTCTTGCTGCTACATTCGCTTCCTGGAGGGGGCGGAGCCCTTGCCGAGCATGTGACAGACCACGTGACTTCCAACCTGCACAAATTGCCGTCCCAACCACCCTTGCGGTGTGTTTCCTTTTACTTTGAAGAAGCGCTTTACTTACCAAACTAACGCTCCTGCCTGCAGTCTTCCTCATCACAGCAGCACTGCGAGCTGAGCTCTTGCTGCTACACTCGCTTCCTGGAGGGGGACCTGATGGACCACATGATTTCCAGCCTGCACAAATTGCCGGCCCAACCACCCTTGCGGAGTATTTCCTGTTACTTTGAAGAAGCGCTTTACTTACCGAACTAACGCTCCTGCCTGCAGTCTTCCTCATCACAGCAGCACTGCGAGCTGAGCTCTTGCTGCTACATTCGCTTCCTGGAGGGGGCGGGGCCCTTGCCGAGCACGTGACGGACCACGTGACTTCCAGCCTGTACAAATTGCCAGCCCAACCACCCTTGTGGCGTGTTTCCTGTTACTTTGAAGGAGCGATTTACTTACCGAACTAACGCTCCAGCCTGCAGTCTTCCTTATCACAGCAGCACTGCGAGCTGAGCTCTTGCTGATACACTCGCTTCCTGGAGGGGACGGAGCCCTTGCCGGGCACGTGACGGACCACGTGACTTCCAGCCTGCACAAATTGCCGGCCCAACCACGCTTGCGGCGTGTTTCCTGTTACTTTGAAGAAGCGCTTTACTTACCGAACTAATGCTCCTGCCTACAGTCTTCCTCATCACAGCAGCACTGCGGGCTGAGCTCTTGCTGGTACACTCTCTTCCTGGAGGGGGCGGAGCCCTTGCCAAGCACGTGACGGACCACGTGACTTCCAGCCTGCACAAATTGCCGGCCCAACCACCCTTGCGGCGTGTTTCCTGTTACTTTGAAGAAGCGCTTTACTTACCGAACTAACGCTCCTGTCTGCAGTCTTCCTCATCACAGCAGCACTGCGAGCTGAGCTCTTGCTGCTACACACGCTTCCTGGAGGGAACGGAGCCCTTGCCGAGCACGTGACGGATCATGTGACTTCCAGCCTGCACAAACTGCCGGCCCAAACACCCTTGCGGCGTGTTTCCTGTTACTTTGAAGAAGCGCTTTACTTACCGAACTAACGCTCCTGCCTGCAGTCTTCCTCATCACAGCAGCACTGCGAGCTGAGCTCTTGCTGGTACACTCGCTTCCTGGAGGGGACGGAGCCCTTGCCGAGCACATGACGGACCATGTGACTTCCAGCCTGCACAAATTGCCGGCCCAAACACCCTTGCGGCATGTTTCCTGTTACTTTGAAGAAGCGCTTTACTTACCGAACTAACGCTCCTGCCTGCAGTCTTCCTCATCACAGCAGCACTGCGAGCTGAGCTCTTGCTGGTACACTCGCTTCCTGGAGGGGACAGAGCCCTTGCCGGGCACGTGACGGACCACGTGACTTCCAGCCTGCACAAATTGCCGGCCCAACCACCCTTGCGGCGTGTTTCCTGTTACTTTGAAGAAGCGCTTTACTTACCGAACTAACGCTCCTGCCTGCAGTCTTCCTCATCACAGCAGCACTGCGAGCTGAGCTCTTGCTGGTACACTCGCTTCCTGGAGGGGGCGGAGCCCTTGCCAAGCACGTGACGGACCACGTGACTTCCAGCCTGCACAAATTGCCTGGCCAACCACCCTTGCGGTGTGTTTCCTGTTACTTTGAAGAAGCGCTTTACTTACCGAACTAACGCTCCTGCCTGCAGTCTTCCTCATCACAGCAGCACTGCGAGCTGAGCTCTTGCTGGTACACTCGCTTCCTGGAGGGGGCGGAGCCCTTGCCGGGCACTTGATGGACCAGACCACGTGACATCCAGCCTGCACAAATTGCCGGCCCAACCACCCTTGCGGCGTGTTTCCTGTTACTTTGAAGAAGCGCTTTACTTACTGAACTAATGCTCCTGCCTACAGTCTTCCTCATCACAGCAGCACTGCGAGCTGAGCTCTTGCTGGTACACTCGCTTCCTGGAGGGAGCGGAGCCCTTGCCAAGCACGTGACGGACCACTTGACTTCCAGCCTGCACAAATTGCCGGCCCAACCACCCTTGCGGTGTTTTTCCTGTTACTTTGATGAAGAAGCGCTTTGCTTACCAAACTAACGCTCCTGCCTGCAGTCTTCCTCATCACAGCAGCACTGCGAGCCGAGCTCTTGCTGCTATACTCGCTTCCTGGAGGGGGCGGAGCCCTTGCAGAGCACGTGACGGACCACGTGACTTCCAGCCTGCACAAATTGCCAGCCCAACCACCCTTGTGGCGTGTTTCCTGTTACTTTGAAGGAGCGATTTTCTTACCAAACTAATGCTCCTGCCTGCAGTCTTACTCATCACAGCAGCACTGCGAGCTGAGCTCTTGCTGCTACACTCGACTCCTGGAGGGTGCGGAGCACTTACCGAGCATGTGACGGACCACATGACTTCCAGCCTGCACAAATTGCCGGCCCAACCACCCTTGCGGCGTGTTTCCTGTTGCTTTGAAGGAGCGCTTTACTTACCGAACTAACGCTCCTGCCTGCAGTCTTTCTCATCACAGCAGCACTGCGAGCTGAGCTCTTGCTGGTACACTCGCTTCCTGGAGGGAGGAGAGCCCATGCCAAGCACGTGACGGACCACGTGACTTCCAGCCTGCCCAAATTGCCGGGCCAACCACCCTTGCGGTGTGTTTCCTGTTACTTTGAAGAAGCGCTTTACTTACCAAACTAACGCTCCTGCCTGCAGTCTTCCTCATCACAGCAGCACTGCGAGCTGAGCTCTTGCTGCTACACTCGCTTCCTGGAGGGTACAGAGCCCTTGCCGGGCACGTGATGGACGATGTGACTTCCAGCCTGCACAAATTGCCGGCCCAACCACCCTTGCGGCGTGTTTCCTGTTACTTTGAAGAAGCGCTTTACTTACCGAACTAACGCTCCTGCCTGCAGTCTTCCTCATCACAGCAGCACTGCGAGCTAAGCTCTTGCTGCTACACTCGCTTCCTGGAGGGGACGGAGCCCTTGCCGAGCACGTGACAGACCACGTGACTTCCAGCCTGCACAAATTGCCGGCCCAAACACCCTTGCGGCGTGTTTCCTGTTACTTTGAAGAAGCGCTTTACTTACCGAACTAACGCTCCTGCCTGCAGTCTTCCTCATCACAGCAGCACTGCAAGCTGAGCTCTTGCTGGTACACTCGCTTCCTGGAGGGGGCGGAGCCCTTGCCGGGCACGTGACGGACCACGTGACTTCCAGCCTGCACAAATTGCCGGCCCAACCACCCTTGCAGCGTGTTTCCTGTTACTTTGAAGAAGCGCTTTACTTACCGAACTAACGCTCCTGCCTGCAGTCTTCCTCATCACAGCAGCACTGCGAGCTGAGCTCTTGCTGCTACATTCGCTTCCTGGAGGGGGCGGAGCCCTTGCCGAGCATGTGACAGACCACGTGACTTCCAACCTGCACAAATTGCCGTCCCAACCACCCTTGCGGTGTGTTTCCTTTTACTTTGAAGAAGCGCTTTACTTACCAAACTAACGCTCCTGCCTGCAGTCTTCCTCATCACAGCAGCACTGCGAGCTGAGCTCTTGCTGCTACACTCGCTTCCTGGAGGGGGACCTGATGGACCACATGATTTCCAGCCTGCACAAATTGCCGGCCCAACCACCCTTGCGGAGTATTTCCTGTTACTTTGAAGAAGCGCTTTACTTACCGAACTATCGCTCCTGCCTGCATTCTTCCTCATCACAGCAGCACTGCAAGCTGAGCTCTTGCTGGTACACTCGCTTCCTGGAGGGGGCGGAGCCCTTGCTGGGCACGTGACGGACCACGTGACTTCCAGCCTGCACAAATTGCCGGCCCAACCACCCTTGCGGCGTGTTTCCTGTTACTTTGAAGAAGCGCTTTACTTACCGAACTAACGCTCCTGCCTGCAGTCTTCCTCATCACAGCAGCACTGCGAGCTGAGATCTTGCTGCTACACTCGCTTCCTGGAGGGGGCGGAGCCCTTGCCGAGCACGTGACGGACCACGTGACTTCCAGCCTGCACAAATTGCCGGCCCAACCACCCTTGCGGCGTGTTTCCTGTTACTTTGAAGGAGCGCTTTAAGTACCGAACTAACGCTCCTGCCTGCAGTCTTCCTCATCACAGCAGCACTGCAAGCTGAGCTCTTGCTGCTACACTCACTTCCTGGAGGGGGCGGAGCCCTTGCCGAGCACGTGATGGACCACATGATTTCCAGCCTGCACAAATTGCCGGCCCAACCACCCTTGCGGAGTGTTTCCTGTTACTTTGAAGAAGCGCTTTACTTACCGAACTAACGCTCCTGCCTGCAGTCTTCCTCATCACAGCAGCACTGCGAGCTGAGCTCTTGCTGCTACACTCACTTCCTGTAGGGGGCGGAGCCCTTGCCGAGCACGTGACAGACCATGTGACTTCCAACCTGCACAAATTGCCGTCCCAACCACCCTTGCAGTGTGTTTCCTTTTACTTTGAAGAAGCGCTTTACTTACCGAACTAACGCTCCTGCCTGCAGTCTTCCTCATCACAGCTGCACTGCGAGCTGAGCTCTTGCTGCTACACTCGCTTCCTGGAGGGGGCGGGGCCCTTGCCGAGCATGTGACGGACCACATGATTTCCAGCCTGCACAAATTGCCTGCCCAACCACCCTTGCGGCGTGTTTCCTGTTACTTTGAAGAAGCGCTTTACTTACCAAACTAACGCTCCTGCCTGCAGTCTTCCTCATCACAGCAGCACTGCGAACTGAGCTCTTGCTGCTACACTCGCTTCCTGGAGGGGGCGGGGCCCTTGCCGAGCACGTGACGGACCACGTGACTTCCAGCCTGTACAAATTGCCGGCCCAACCACCCTTGTGGCGTGTTTCCTGTTACTTTGAAGGAGCGATTTACTTACCGAACTAACGCTCCAGCCTGCAGTCTTCCTTATCACAGCAGCACTGCGAGCTGAGCTCTTGCTGATACACTCGCTTCCTGGAGGGGGCGGAGCCCTTGCCGGGCACGTGACGGACCACGTGACTTCCAGCCTGCACAAATTGCCGGCCCAACCACGCTTGCGGCGTGTTTCCTGTTACTTTGAAGAAGCGCTTTACTTACCGAACTAATGCTCCTGCCTACAGTCTTCCTCATCACAGCAGTACTGCGGGCTGAGCTCTTGCTGGTACACTCTCTTCCTGGAGGGGGCGGAGCCCTTGCCAAGCACGTGACGGACCACGTGACTTCCAGCCTGCACAAATTGCCGGCCCAACCACCCTTGCGGCGTGTTTCCTGTTACTTTGAAGAAGCGCTTTACTTACCGAACTAACGCTCCTGTCTGCAGTCTGCCTCATCACAGCAGCACTGCGAGCTGAGCTCTTGCTGCTACACACGCTTCCTGGAGGGAACGGAGCCCTTGCCGAGCACGTGACGGATCATGTGACTTCCAGCCTGCACAAATTGCCGGCCCAAACACCCTTGCGTCGTGTTTCCTGTTACTTTGAAGAAGCGCTTTACTTACCGAACTAACGCTCCTGCCTGCAGTCTTCCTCATCACAGCAGCACTGCGAGCTGAGCTCTTGCTGGTACACTCGCTTCCTGGAGGGGACGGAGCCCTTGCCGAGCACGTGACGGACCATGTGACTTCCAGCCTGCACAAATTGCCGGCCCAAACACCCTTGCGGCATGTTTCCTGTTACTTTGAAGAAGCGCTTTACTTACCGAACTAACGCTCCTGCCTGCAGTCTTCCTCATCACAGCAGCACTGCGAGCTGAGCTCTTGCTGGTACACTCGCTTCCTGGAGGGGACAGAGCCCTTGCCGGGCACGTGACGGACCACATGACTTCCAGCCTGCACAAATTGCCGGCCCAACCACCCTTGCGGCGTGTTTCCTGTTACTTTGAAGAAGCGCTTTACTTACCGAACTAACGCTCCTGCCTGCAGTCTTCCTCATCACAGCAGCACTGCGAGCTGAGCTCTTGCTGGTACACTCGCTTCCTGGAGGGGGCGGAGCCCTTGCCAAGAACGTGACGGACCACGTGACTTCCAGCCTGCACAAATTGCCTGGCCAACCACCCTTGCGGTGTGTTTCCTGTTACTTTGAAGAAGCGCTTTACTTACCGAACTAACGCTCCTGCCTGCAGTCTTCCTCATCACAGCAGCACTGCGAGCTGAGCTCTTGCTGCTACACTCGCTTCCTGGAGGGTACAGAGCCCTTGCCGGGCACGTGATGGACGATGTGACTTCCAGCCTGCACAAATTGCCGGCCCAACCACCCTTGCGGCGTGTTTCCTGTTACTTTGAAGAAGCGCTTTACTTACCGAACTAACGCTCCTGCCTGCAGTCTTCCTCATCACAGCAGCACTGCGAGCTGAGCTCTTGCTGGTACACTCGCTTCCTGGAGGGGACGGAGCCCTTGCCGAGCACGTGACGGACCACGTGACTTCCAGCCTGCACAAATTGCCGGCCCAAACACCCTTGCGGCGTGTTTCCTGTTACTTTGAAGAAGCGCTTTACTTACCGAACTAACGCTCCTTCCTGCAGTCTTCCTCATCACAGCCGCACTGTGAGCTGAGCTCTTGCTGGTACACTCGCTTCCTGGAGGGGGCGGAGCCCTTGCCGGGCACGTGACGGACCACGTGACTTCCTGCCTGCACAAATTGCCAGCCCAACCACCCTTGCGGCGTGTGTCTTGTTACTTTAAAGAAGCGCTTTACTTACCGAACTAACGCTCCTGCCTACAGTCTTCCTCATCACAGCAGCACTGCGAGTTGAGCTCTTGCTGGTACACTCGCTTCCTGGAGGGGGCGGAGCCCTTGCCGAGCACATGACGGACCACGTGACTTCCAGCCTGCACAAATTGCCATCCCAACCACCCTTGCAGCGTGTTTCCTGTTACTTTGAAGAAGCGCTTTACTTACCGAACTAACGCTCCTGCCTGCAGTCTTCCTCATCACAGCAGCAGCACTGCGCGCTGAGCTCTTGCTGCTACACTCGCTTCCTGGAGGGGGCGGAGCCCTTGCCGAGCGCGTGACAGACCACGTGACTTCCAACCTGCACAAATTGCCGTCCCAACCACCCTTGCGGTGTGTTTCCTTTTACTTTGAAGAAGCGCTTTACTTACCGAACTAATGCTCCTGCCTGCAGTCTTCCTCATCACAGCAGCACTGCGAGCTGAGCTCTTGCTGGTACACTCGCTTCCTGGAGGGGGCGGGGCCCTTGCCGAGCACGTAGCGGACCACATGATTTCCAGCCTGCAAAAATTGCCGGCCCAATCACCCTTGTGGCGTGTTTCCTTTTACTTTGAAGAAGCGCTTTACTTACCGAACTAACGCTCCTGCCTGCAGTCTTCCTCATCACAGCTGCACTGCGAGCTGAGCTCTTGCTGCTACACTCGCTTCCTGGAGGGGGCGGAGCCCTTGCCAAGCACGTGACGGACCACGGGACTTCCAGCCTGCACAAATTGCCGGCCCAACCACCCTTGCGGCGTGTTTCCTGTTACTTTGAAGAAGCGCTTTACTTACCGAACTAACGCTCCTGCCTGCAGTCTTCCTCATCACAGCAGCACTGCGAGCTGAGCTCTTGCTGGTACACTCGCTTCCTGGAGGGGACGGAGCCCTTGCCGAGCACGTGACGGACCATGTGACTTCCAGCCTGCACAAATTGCCGGCCCAAACACCCTTGCGGCATGTTTCCTGTTACTTTGAAGAAGCGCTTTACTTACCGAACTAACGCTCCTGCCTGCAGTCTTCCTCATCACAGCAGCACTGCGAGCTGAGCTCTTGCTGGTACACTCGCTTCCTGGAGGGGACAGAGCCCTTGCCGGGCACGTGACGGACCACATGACTTCCAGCCTGCACAAATTGCCGGCCCAACCACCCTTGCGGCGTGTTTCCTGTTACTTTGAAGAAGCGCTTTACTTACCGAACTAACGCTCCTGCCTGCAGTCTTCCTCATCACAGCAGCACTGCGAGCTGAGCTCTTGCTGGTACACTCGCTTCCTGGAGGGGGCGGAGCCCTTGCCAAGAACGTGACGGACCACGTGACTTCCAGCCTGCACAAATTGCCTGGCCAACCACCCTTGCGGTGTGTTTCCTGTTACTTTGAAGAAGCGCTTTACTTACCGAACTAACGCTCCTGCCTGCAGTCTTCCTCATCACAGCAGCACTGCGAGCTGAGCTCTTGCTGCTACACTCGCTTCCTGGAGGGTACAGAGCCCTTGCCGGGCACGTGATGGACGATGTGACTTCCAGCCTGCACAAATTGCCGGCCCAACCACCCTTGCGGCGTGTTTCCTGTTACTTTGAAGAAGCGCTTTACTTACCGAACTAACGCTCCTGCCTGCAGTCTTCCTCATCACAGCAGCACTGCGAGCTGAGCTCTTGCTGGTACACTCGCTTCCTGGAGGGGACGGAGCCCTTGCCGAGCACGTGACGGACCACGTGACTTCCAGCCTGCACAAATTGCCGGCCCAAACACCCTTGCGGCGTGTTTCCTGTTACTTTGAAGAAGCGCTTTACTTACCGAACTAACGCTCCTTCCTGCAGTCTTCCTCATCACAGCCGCACTGTGAGCTGAGCTCTTGCTGGTACACTCGCTTCCTGGAGGGGGCGGAGCCCTTGCCGGGCACGTGACGGACCACGTGACTTCCTGCCTGCACAAATTGCCAGCCCAACCACCCTTGCGGCGTGTGTCTTGTTACTTTAAAGAAGCGCTTTACTTACCGAACTAACGCTCCTGCCTACAGTCTTCCTCATCACAGCAGCACTGCGAGTTGAGCTCTTGCTGGTACACTCGCTTCCTGGAGGGGGCGGAGCCCTTGCCGAGCACATGACGGACCACGTGACTTCCAGCCTGCACAAATTGCCATCCCAACCACCCTTGCAGCGTGTTTCCTGTTACTTTGAAGAAGCGCTTTACTTACCGAACTAACGCTCCTGCCTGCAGTCTTCCTCATCACAGCAGCAGCACTGCGCGCTGAGCTCTTGCTGCTACACTCGCTTCCTGGAGGGGGCGGAGCCCTTGCCGAGCGCGTGACAGACCACGTGACTTCCAACCTGCACAAATTGCCGTCCCAACCACCCTTGCGGTGTGTTTCCTTTTACTTTGAAGAAGCGCTTTACTTACCGAACTAATGCTCCTGCCTGCAGTCTTCCTCATCACAGCAGCACTGCGAGCTGAGCTCTTGCTGGTACACTCGCTTCCTGGAGGGGGCGGGGCCCTTGCCGAGCACGTAGCGGACCACATGATTTCCAGCCTGCAAAAATTGCCGGCCCAATCACCCTTGTGGCGTGTTTCCTTTTACTTTGAAGAAGCGCTTTACTTACCGAACTAACGCTCCTGCCTGCAGTCTTCCTCATCACAGCTGCACTGCGAGCTGAGCTCTTGCTGCTACACTCGCTTCCTGGAGGGGACGGAGCCCTTGCCAAGCACGTGACGGACCACGGGACTTCCAGCCTGCACAAATTGCCGGCCCAACCACCCTTGCGGCGTGTTTCCTGTTACTTTGAAGGAGCGCTTTACTTACCAAACTAACGCTCCTGCCTGCAGTCTTCCTCATCACAGCAGCACTGCGAGCTGAGCTCTTGCTGCTATACTCGCTTCCTGGAGGGGGCGGAGCCCTTGCAGAGCACGTGACGGACCACGTGACTTCCAGCCTGCACAAATTGCCAGCCCAACCACCCTTGTGGCGTGTTTCCTGTTACTTTGAAGGAGCGATTTTCTTACCAAACTAATGCTCCTGCCTGCAGTCTTACTCATCACAGCAGCACTGCGAGCTGAGCTCTTGCTGCTACACTCGACTCCTGGAGGGTGCGGAGCACTTACCGAGCATGTGACGGACCACATGACTTCCAGCCTGCACAAATTGCCGGCCCAACCACCCTTGCGGCGTGTTTCCTGTTGCTTTGAAGGAGCGCTTTACTTACCGAACTAACGCTCCTGCCTGCAGTCTTTCTCATCACAGCAGCACTGCGAGCTGAGCTCTTGCTGGTACACTCGCTTCCTGGAGGGAGGAGAGCCCATGCCAAGCACGTGACGGACCACGTGACTTCCAGCCTGCCCAAATTGCCGGGCCAACCACCCTTGCGGTGTGTTTCCTGTTACTTTGAAGAAGCGCTTTACTTACCAAACTAACGCTCCTGCCTGCAGTCTTCCTCATCACAGCAGCACTGCGAGCTGAGCTCTTGCTGCTACACTCGCTTCCTGGAGGGTACAGAGCCCTTGCCGGGCACGTGATGGACGATGTGACTTCCAGCCTGCACAAATTGCCGGCCCAACCACCCTTGCGGCGTGTTTCCTGTTACTTTGAAGAAGCGCTTTACTTACCGAACTAACGCTCCTGCCTGCAGTCTTCCTCATCACAGCAGCACTGCGAGCTAAGCTCTTGCTGCTACACTCGCTTCCTGGAGGGGACGGAGCCCTTGCCGAGCACGTGACAGACCACGTGACTTCCAGCCTGCACAAATTGCCGGCCCAAACACCCTTGCGGCGTGTTTCCTGTTACTTTGAAGAAGCGCTTTACTTACCGAACTAACGCTCCTGCCTGCAGTCTTCCTCATCACAGCAGCACTGCAAGCTGAGCTCTTGCTGGTACACTCGCTTCCTGGAGGGGGCGGAGCCCTTGCCGGGCACGTGACGGACCACGTGACTTCCAGCCTGCACAAATTGCCGGCCCAACCACCCTTGCAGCGTGTTTCCTGTTACTTTGAAGAAGCGCTTTACTTACCGAACTAACGCTCCTGCCTGCAGTCTTCCTCATCACAGCAGCACTGTGAGCTGAGCTCTTGCTGCTACATTCGCTTCCTGGAGGGGGCGGAGCCCTTGCCGAGCATGTGACAGACCACGTGACTTCCAACCTGCAGAAATTGCCGGCCCAACCACCCTTGCGGTGTGTTTCCTTTTACTTTGAAGAAGCGCTTTACTTACCAAACTAACGCTCCTGCCTGCAGTCTTCCTCATCACAGCAGCACTGCGAGCTGAGCTCTTGCTGGTGCACTCGCTTCCTGGAGGGGGCGGGGCCCTTGCCGAGCACGTGACGGACCACATGATTTCCAGCCTGCACAAATTGCCGGCCCAACCACCCTTGCGGCGTGTTTCCTTTTACTTTGAAGAAGCGCTTTACTTACCGAACTAACGCTCCTGCCTGCAGTCTTCCTCATCACAGCAGCACTGCGAGCTGAGCTCTTGCTGCTACACTCGCTTCCTGGAGGGGGACCTGATGGACCACATGATTTCCAGCCTGCACAAATTGCCGGCCCAACCACCCTTGCGGAGTATTTCCTGTTACTTTGAAGAAGCGCTTTACTTACCGAACTAACGCTCCTGCCTGCAGTCTTCATCATCACAGCAGCACTGCGAGCTGAGCTCTTGCTGCTACACTCGCTTCCTGGAGGGGGCGGAGCCCTTGCCGAGCACGTGACAGACCATGTGACTTCCAACCTGCACAAATTGCCGTCCCAACCACCCTTGCGGTGTGTTTCCTTTTACTTTGAAGAAGCGCTTTACTTACCGAACTAACGCTCCTGCCTGCAGTCTTCCTCATCACAGCAGCACTGCGAGCTGAGCTATTGCTGGTACACTCGCTTCCTGGAGGGGGCGGGGCCCGTGCCGAGCACGTGACGGACCACATGATTTCCAGCCTGCACAAATTGCCAGCCCAACCACCCTTACGGCGTGTTTCCTGTTACTTTGAAGGAGCGATTTACTTACCGAACTAACGCTCCTGCCTGCAGTCTTCCTCATCACAGCAGCACTGCGAACTGAGCTCTTGCTGCTACACTCGCTTCCTGGAGGGGGCGGGGCCCTTGCCGAGCACGTGACGGACCACGTGACCACGTGACCACGTGACTTCCAGCCTGCACAAATTGCCGGCCCAACCACCCTTGCGGCGTGTTTCCTGTTACTTTGAAGGAGCGATTTACTTACCGAACTAACACTCCAGCCTGCAGTCTTCCTTATCACAGCAGCACTGCGAGCTGAGCTCTTGCTGCTACACTCGCTACCTGCAGGGGGTGGGGCCCTTGCCGAGCACGTGACTTCCAGCCTGCACAAATTTCCGACCCAACCACCCTTGCGGCGTGTTTCCTGTTACATTGAAGGAGCGCTTTACTTACCGAACTAACGCTCCTGCCTGCAGTCTTCCTTATCACAGCAGCACTGCGAGCTGAGCTCTTGCTGCTACACTCGCTTCCTGGAGGGGGCAGAGCCCTTGCCGAGCACGTGACGGACCACATGATTTCCAGCCTGCACAAATTGACGGCCAAACCACCCTTGCGGCGTGTTTCCTGTTACTTTGAAGGAGCGGTTTAGTTACCAAACTAACGCTCCTGCCTGCAGTCTTCCTCATCACAGCAGCACTGCGAGCTGAGCTCTTGTTGCTACACTCGCTTCCTGCAGGGGGCGGAGCCCTTGCAGAGCACGTGACGGACCACGTGACTTCCAGCCTGCACAAATTGCCGGCCCAACCACCCTTGTGGCGTGTTTCCTGTTACTTTGAAGGAGCGATTTACTTACCAAACTAATGCTCCTGCCTGCAGTCTTACTCATCACAGCAGCACTGCGAGCTGAGCTCTTGCTGCTACACTCGACTCCTGGAGGGTGCGGAGCACTTACCGAGCATGTGACGGACCACATGACTTCCAGCCTGCACAAATTGCCGGCCCAACCACTCTTGCGGCGTGTTTCCTGTTAGTTTGAAGGAGCGCTTTACTTACCGAACTAACGCTCCTGCCTGCAGTCTTTCTCATCACAGCAGCACTGCGAGCTGAGCTCTTGCTGATACACTGGCTTCCTGGAGGGGGCGGAGCCCTTGTCGAGCACGTGACGGACCACATGATTTCCAGCCTGCACAAATTGCCGGCCCAACCACCCTTGCGGCATGTTACCTGTTACTTTGAAGGAGCGCTTTACTTACCAAACTAACGCTCCTGCCTGCAGTCTTCCTCATCACAGCAGCACTGCGAGTTGAGCTCTTGCTGATACACTCGCTTCCTGGAGGGAACGGAGCCCTTGCCGGGGACGTGACAGACCACATGATTTCCAGCCAGTACAAATTGCCGGCCCACCCACCCATGCGGCGTGTTTCCTGTTACTTTGAAGGAGCGCTTTACTTACCTAACTAGCGCTCCTGCCTGCAGTCTTCCTTATCACAGCAGCACTGCGAGCTGATCTCTTGCTGCTACACTCGCTTCCTGGAGGGGGCGGAGCCCTTTACGAGCACGTGACGGAACACATGATTTCCAGCCTGCACAAATTGACGGCCCAACCACCCTTGCGGCGTGTTTCCTGTTACTTTGAAGGAGCGATTTTCTTACCAAACTAATGCTCCTGCCTGCAGTCTTACTCATCACAGCAGCACTGCGAGCTGAGCTCTTGCTGCTACACTCGACTCCTGGAGGGTGCGGAGCACTTACCGAGCATGTGACGGACCACATGACTTCCAGCCTGCACAAATTGCCGGCCCAACCACCCTTGCGGCGTGTTTCCTGTTGCTTTGAAGGAGCGCTTTACTTACCGAACTAACGCTCCTGCCTGCAGTCTTTCTCATCACAGCAGCACTGCGAGCTGAGCTCTTGCTGGTACACTCGCTTCCTGGAGGGAGGAGAGCCCATGCCAAGCACGTGACGGACCACGTGACTTCCAGCCTGCCCAAATTGCCGGGCCAACCACCCTTGCGGTGTGTTTCCTGTTACTTTGAAGAAGCGCTTTACTTACCAAACTAACGCTCCTGCCTGCAGTCTTCCTCATCACAGCAGCACTGCGAGCTGAGCTCTTGCTGCTACACTCGCTTCCTGGAGGGTACAGAGCCCTTGCCGGGCACGTGATGGACGATGTGACTTCCAGCCTGCACAAATTGCCGGCCCAACCACCCTTGCGGCGTGTTTCCTGTTACTTTGAAGAAGCGCTTTACTTACCGAACTAACGCTCCTGCCTGCAGTCTTCCTCATCACAGCAGCACTGCGAGCTAAGCTCTTGCTGCTACACTCGCTTCCTGGAGGGGACGGAGCCCTTGCCGAGCACGTGACAGACCACGTGACTTCCAGCCTGCACAAATTGCCGGCCCAAACACCCTTGCGGCGTGTTTCCTGTTACTTTGAAGAAGCGCTTTACTTACCGAACTAACGCTCCTGCCTGCAGTCTTCCTCATCACAGCAGCACTGCAAGCTGAGCTCTTGCTGGTACACTCGCTTCCTGGAGGGGGCGGAGCCCTTGCCGGGCACGTGACGGACCACGTGACTTCCAGCCTGCACAAATTGCCGGCCCAACCACCCTTGCAGCGTGTTTCCTGTTACTTTGAAGAAGCGCTTTACTTACCGAACTAACGCTCCTGCCTGCAGTCTTCCTCATCACAGCAGCACTGTGAGCTGAGCTCTTGCTGCTACATTCGCTTCCTGGAGGGGGCGGAGCCCTTGCCGAGCATGTGACAGACCACGTGACTTCCAACCTGCAGAAATTGCCGGCCCAACCACCCTTGCGGTGTGTTTCCTTTTACTTTGAAGAAGCGCTTTACTTACCAAACTAACGCTCCTGCCTGCAGTCTTCCTCATCACAGCAGCACTGCGAGCTGAGCTCTTGCTGGTGCACTCGCTTCCTGGAGGGGGCGGGGCCCTTGCCGAGCACGTGACGGACCACATGATTTCCAGCCTGCACAAATTGCCGGCCCAACCACCCTTGCGGCGTGTTTCCTTTTACTTTGAAGAAGCGCTTTACTTACCGAACTAACGCTCCTGCCTGCAGTCTTCCTCATCACAGCAGCACTGCGAGCTGAGCTCTTGCTGCTACACTCGCTTCCTGGAGGGGGACCTGATGGACCACATGATTTCCAGCCTGCACAAATTGCCGGCCCAACCACCCTTGCGGAGTATTTCCTGTTACTTTGAAGAAGCGCTTTACTTACCGAACTAACGCTCCTGCCTGCAGTCTTCATCATCACAGCAGCACTGCGAGCTGAGCTCTTGCTGCTACACTCGCTTCCTGGAGGGGGCGGAGCCCTTGCCGAGCACGTGACAGACCATGTGACTTCCAACCTGCACAAATTGCCGTCCCAACCACCCTTGCGGTGTGTTTCCTTTTACTTTGAAGAAGCGCTTTACTTACCGAACTAACGCTCCTGCCTGCAGTCTTCCTCATCACAGCAGCACTGCGAGCTGAGCTATTGCTGGTACACTCGCTTCCTGGAGGGGGCGGGGCCCGTGCCGAGCACGTGACGGACCACATGATTTCCAGCCTGCACAAATTGCCAGCCCAACCACCCTTACGGCGTGTTTCCTGTTACTTTGAAGGAGCGATTTACTTACCGAACTAACGCTCCTGCCTGCAGTCTTCCTCATCACAGCAGCACTGCGAACTGAGCTCTTGCTGCTACACTCGCTTCCTGGAGGGGGCGGGGCCCTTGCCGAGCACGTGACGGACCACGTGACCACGTGACCACGTGACTTCCAGCCTGCACAAATTGCCGGCCCAACCACCCTTGCGGCGTGTTTCCTGTTACTTTGAAGGAGCGATTTACTTACCGAACTAACGCTCCTGCCTGCAGTCTTCCTTATCACAGCAGCACTGCGAGCTGAGCTCTTGCTGCTACACTCGCTACCTGCAGGGGGTGGGGCCCTTGCCGAGCACGTGACTTCCAGCCTGCACAAATTTCCGACCCAACCACCCTTGCGGCGTGTTTCCTGTTACATTGAAGGAGCGCTTTACTTACCGAACTAACGCTCCTGCCTGCAGTCTTCCTTATCACAGCAGCACTGCGAGCTGAGCTCTTGCTGCTACACTCGCTTCCTGGAGGGGGCAGAGCCCTTGCCGAGCACGTGACGGACCACATGATTTCCAGCCTGCACAAATTGACGGCCAAACCACCCTTGCGGCGTGTTTCCTGTTACTTTGAAGGAGCGGTTTAGTTACCAAACTAACGCTCCTGCCTGCAGTCTTCCTCATCACAGCAGCACTGCGAGCTGAGCTCTTGTTGCTACACTCGCTTCCTGCAGGGGGCGGAGCCCTTGCAGAGCACGTGACGGACCACGTGACTTCCAGCCTGCACAAATTGCCGGCCCAACCACCCTTGTGGCGTGTTTCCTGTTACTTTGAAGGAGCGATTTACTTACCAAACTAATGCTCCTGCCTGCAGTCTTACTCATCACAGCAGCACTGCGAGCTGAGCTCTTGCTGCTACACTCGACTCCTGGAGGGTGCGGAGCACTTACCGAGCATGTGACGGACCACATGACTTCCAGCCTGCACAAATTGCCGGCCCAACCACTCTTGCGGCGTGTTTCCTGTTAGTTTGAAGGAGCGCTTTACTTACCGAACTAACGCTCCTGCCTGCAGTCTTTCTCATCACAGCAGCACTGCGAGCTGAGCTCTTGCTGATACACTGGCTTCCTGGAGGGGGCGGAGCCCTTGTCGAGCACGTGACGGACCACATGATTTCCAGCCTGCACAAATTGCCGGCCCAACCACCCTTGCGGCATGTTACCTGTTACTTTGAAGGAGCGCTTTACTTACCAAACTAACGCTCCTGCCTGCAGTCTTCCTCATCACAGCAGCACTGCGAGTTGAGCTCTTGCTGATACACTCGCTTCCTGGAGGGAACGGAGCCCTTGCCGGGGACGTGACAGACCACATGATTTCCAGCCAGTACAAATTGCCGGCCCACCCACCCATGCGGCGTGTTTCCTGTTACTTTGAAGGAGCGCTTTACTTACCTAACTAGCGCTCCTGCCTGCAGTCTTCCTTATCACAGCAGCACTGCGAGCTGATCTCTTGCTGCTACACTCGCTTCCTGGAGGGGGCGGAGCCCTTTACGAGCACGTGACGGAACACATGATTTCCAGCCTGCACAAATTGACGGCCCAACCACCCTTGCGGCGTGTTTCCTGTTACTTTGAATGAGCGCTTTACTTACCAAACTAACGCTCCTGCCTGCAGTCTTACTCATCACAGCAGCACTGCGAGCTGAGCTCTTGCTGCTACACTCGCTTCCTGGAGGGTGCGGAGCCCTTGCCGAGCATGTGACGGACCACATGACTTCCAGCCTGCACAAATTGCCGGCCCAACCACCCTTGCGGCGTGTTTCCTGTTACTTTGAAGGAGCGCTTTACTTACCGAACTAACGCTCCTGCCTGCAGTCTTCCTCATCACAGCAGCACTGCGAGTTGAGCTCTTGCTGCTACACTCGCTTCCTGGAGGGGGCGGAGCCCTTGCCGGGCACGTGACGGACCACGTGACTTCCAGCCTGCACAAATTGCCGGCCCAACCACCCTTGCGGTGTGTTTCCTGTTACTTTGAAGACGCGCTTTACTTAGCGAACTAACGCTCCTACCTACAGTCTTCCTCATCACAGCAGCACTGCGAGCTGAGCTCTTGCTGGTACACTCGCTACCTGGAAGGGGCGGAGCCCTTGCTGAGCAACTGACGGACCACGTGACTTCCAGCCTGCACAAATTGCCGGCCCAACCACCCTTGTGGCGTGTTTCCTGTTACTATGAAGGAGCGATTTACTTACCAAACTAATGCTCCTGCCTGCAGTCTTACGCATCACAGCAGCACTGCGAGCTGAGCTCTTGCTGCTACACTCGCTTCCTGGAGGGTGCGGAGCCCTTGCCGAGCATGTGATGGACCACATGACTTCCAGCCTGCACAAATTGCCGGCCCAACCACCCTTGCGGCGTGTTTCCTGTTACTTTGAAGGAGCGCTTTACTTACCGAACTAACGCTCCTGCCTGCAGTCTTTCTCATCACAGCAGCACTGCGAGCTGAGCTCTTGCTGCTACACTGGCTTCTTGGAGGGGGCGGAGCCCTTGCCGAGCAAGTGACGGACCACATGATTTCCAGCCTGCACAAATTGCCGGCCCAACCACCCTTGCGGCGTGTTTCCTGTTACTTTGAAGAAGCTCTTTACTTACCTAACTAACGCTCCTGCCTACAGTCTTCCTCATCACAGCAGCACTGCGAGCTGAGCTCTTGCTGGTACACTCGCTTCCTGGAGGGGGCGGAGCCCTTGCCGAGCACGTGACGGACCAAGTGACTTCCAGCCTGCACAAATTGCCGGCCCAACCACCCTTGTGGCGTGTTTCCTGTTACTTTGAAGAAGCGCTTTACTTACCGAACTAACGCTCCTGCCTGCAGCCTTCCTCATCACAGCAGCACTGCGAGCTGAGCTCTTGCTGCTACACTCGCTTCCTGGAGGGGACGGAGCCCTTGCCGAGCACGTGACGGACCACGTGACTTCCAGCCTGCACAAATTGCCGGCCCAACCACCCTTGCGGCGTGTTTCCTGTTACTTTGAAGAAGCGCTTTACTTACCGAACAAACGCTCCTGCCTGCAGTCTTCCTCATCACAGCAGCACTGCGAGCTGAGCTCTTGCTGCTACACTCGCTTCCTGGAGGGGGCAGAGCCCTTGCCGAGCACATGACGGACCACGTGACTTCCAGCCTGCACAAATTGCCATCCCAACCACCCTTGCAGCGTGTTTCCTGTTACTTTGAAGAAGCGCTTTACTTACCGAACTAACGCTCCTGCCTGCAGTCTTCCTCATCACAGCAGCACTGCGCGCTGAGCTCTTGCTGCTACACTCACTTCCTGGAGGGGGCAGAGCCCTTGCCGAGCACGTGACAGCCCACGTGACTTCCAACCTGCACAAATTGCCGTCCCAACCACCCTTGCGGTGTGTTTCCTTTTACTTTGAAGAAGCGCTTTACTTACCGAACTAACGCTCCTGCTCGCAGTCTTCTTCATCACAGCAGTACTGCGAGCTGAGCTCTTGCTGGTACACTCGCTTCCTGGAGGGGGCGGGGCCCTTGCCGAGCACGTAACGGACCACATGATTTCCAGCCTGCACAAATTGCCGGCCCAACCACCCTTGTGGCGTGTTTCCTTTTACTTTGAAGAAGTGCTTTACTTACCGAACTAACGCTCCTGCCTGCAGTCTTCCTCATCACAGCAGCACTGCGAGCTGAGCTCTTGCTGCTACACACACTTCCTGGAGGGGGCGGGGTCCTTGCCGAGCACGTGATGGACCACATGATTTCCAGCCTGCACAAATTGCCGGCCCAACCACCCTTGCGGAGTGTTTCCTGTTACTTTGAAGAAGCGCTTTACTTACCGAACTAACGCTCCTGCCTGCAGTCTTCCTCATCACAGCAGCACTGTGAGCTGAGCTCTTGCTGCTACACTCGCTTCCTGTAGGGGGCGGGGACCTTGCCGAGCATGTGACGGACCACATGATTTCCAGCCTGCACAAATTGCCGGCCCAACCACCCTTGCGGCGTGTTTCCTGTTACTTTGAAGGAGCGATTTACTTACCAAACTAACGCTCCTGCCTGCAGTCTTCCTCATCACAGCAGCACTGCGAACTGAGCTCTTGCTGCTACACTCGCTTTCTGGAGGGGGCGGGGCCCTTGCCGAGCACGTGACAGACCACGTGACTTCCAGCCTGTACAAATTGCCGGCCCAACCACCCTTGCGGCGTGTTTCCTGTTACTTTGAAGGAGCGATTTACTTACCGAACTAACGCTCCAGCCTGCAGTCTTCCTTATCACAGCAGCACTGCGAGCTGAGCTCTTGCTGCTACACTCGCTTCCTGGAGGGGGTGGGGCCCATGCCGAGCACGTGACTTCCAGCCTGCACACATTTCCGGCCCAACCACCCTTGCGGCGTGTTTCCTGTTACATTGAAGGAGCGCTTTACTTACCGAACTAGCGCTCCTGCCTGCAGTCTTCCTTATCACAGCAGCACTGCGAGCTGAGCTCTTGCTGCTACACTCGCTTCCTGGAGGGGGCGGAGCCCTTGCCGAGCACGTGACGGACCACATGATTTCCAGCCTGCACAAATTGACGGCCCAACCACCCTTGCGGCGTGTTTCCTGTTACTTTGAAGGAGCGCTTTACTTACCAAACTAGCGCTCCTGCCTGCAGTCTTCCTCATCACAACAGCACTGCGAGCTGAGCTCTTGCTGCTACACTCGCTTCCTGGAGTGGGCGGAGCCCTTGCAGAGCACGTGATGGACCACATGACTTCCAGCCTGCACAAATTGCCGGCCCAACCACCCTTGTGGCGTGTTTCCTGTTACTTTGAAGGAGCGATTTACTTACCAAACTAATGCTCCTGCCTGCAGTCTTACTCATCACAGCAGCACTGCGAGCTGAGCTCTTGCTGCTACACTAGCTTCCTGGAGGTTGCAGGCCCTTGCCGAGCATGTGACGGACCACATGACTTCCAGTCTGCACAAATTGCCGGCCCAACCACCCTTGCGGCATGTTTCCTGTTACTTTGAAGGAGCGCTTTACTAACCAAACTAACGCTCCTGCCTGCAGTCTTTCTCATCACAGCAGCACTGTGAGCTGAGCTCTTGCTGCTACACTGGCTTCCTGGAGGGGGCGGAGCCCTTGCCGAGCACGTGACGGACCACATGATTTCCAGCCTGCACAAATTGCCGGCCCAACCACCCTTGCGGCATGTTTCCTGTTACTTTGAAGGAGCGCTTTACTTACCGAACTAACGCTCCTGCCTGCAGTCTTCCTCATCACAGCAGCACTGCGAGCTGATCTCTTGCTGCTTCACTCGCTTTCAGGAGGGGTTTGGGACTTCCAGCCTGCACAAATTGCCAGCCCAACCACCCTTGCAGCGTGTTTCCTGTTACTTTGAAGGAGCGCTTTACTTACCGAACTAACGCTCCTGCCTGCAGTCTTCCTCATCACAGCAGCACTGCGAGTTGAGCTCTTGCTGCTACACTCGCTTCCTGGAGGGGACGGAGCCCTTGCCGGGGATGTGACGGACCACATGATTTCCAGCCTGTACAAATTGACTGCCCACCCACCCTTGCGGCGTGTTTCCTGTTACTTTGAAGGAGCGCTTTACTTACCGAACTAACCCTCCTGCCTGCAGTCTTCCTCATCATAGCAGCAATGCGAGCTGAGCTGTTGCTGCTACACTCGCTTCCTGCAGGGGGCGGAACCCTTGCCGAGCACGTGACAGACCACGTGACTTCCAGCCTGTACAAATTGCCGGCCCAACCACCCTTGCAGCGTGTTTCCTGTTACTTTGAAGGAGCGATTTACTTACCGAACTAACGCTCCTGCCTGCAGTCTTCCTCATCACAGCAGCACTGCGAGCTGATCTCTTGCTGCTTCACTCGCTTCCAGGAGGGGGCGGGGCCCTTGCCGAGCACGTGACGGACCACGTGACTTCCAGCCTGCGCAAATTGCCGGCCCAACCACCCTTGCGGCGTGTTTCCTGGTACTTTGAAGGAGTGCTTTACTTACCGAACTAACGCTCCTGCCTGCAGTCTTCCTCATCACAGCAGCACTGCGAGCTGAGCTCTTGCTGCTACACTCGCTTCCTGGAGGGGGCGGAGCCCTTGCCGAGCACGTGACGGACCACATAATTTCCAGCCTGCACAAATTCCCGGGCCAACCACCCTTGCGGCGTGTTTCCTGTTACTTTGAAGGAGCGCTTTACTTACCGAACTAACGCTCCTGCCTGCAGTCTTCCTCTTCACAGCAGCACTGCGAGCTGAGCTCTTGCTGCTACACTCGCTTCCTGGAGGGGGCGGAGCCCTTGCCGAGCACGTGACGGACCACGTGACGTCCAGCCTGCGCAAATTGCCGGCCCAAACACCCTTGCGGCGTGTTTCCTGTTACTTTGAAGAAGCGCTTTACTTACCGAACTAACGCTCCTGCCTGCAGTCTTCCTCATCACAGCAGCACTGCGAGCTGAGCTCTTGCTGGTACACTCGCTTCCTGGAGGGGACGGAGCCCTTGCCGAGCACGTGACGGACCATGTGACTTCCAGCCTGCACAAATTGCCGGCCCAAACACCCGTGCGGCGTGTTTCCTGTTAATTTGAAGAAGCGCTTTACTTACCGAACTAACGCTCCTGCCTGCAGTCTTCCTTATCACAGCAGCACTGCGACCTGAGCTCTTGCTGGTACACTCGCTTCCTGGAGGGGGCGGAGCCCTTGCCGGGCACGTGATGGACCACGTGACTTCCAGCCTGCACAAATTGCCGGCCCAACCACCCTTGCGGCGTGTTTCCTGTTACTTTGAAGAAGCGCTTTACTTACCGAACTAACGCTCCTGCCTGCAGTCTTCCTCATCACAGCAGCACTGCGAGCTGAGCTCTTGCTGGGACACTCGCTTCCTGGAGGGGACAGAGCCCTTGCCGAGCACGTGACGGACCATGTGACTTCCAGCCTGCACAAATTGCCGGCCCAAACACCCTTGCAGCTTGTTTCCTTTTACTTTGAAGAAGCGCTTTACTTACCGAACTAACGCTCCTGCCTGCAGTCTTCCTCATCACAGCAGCACTGCGAGCTGAGCTCTTGCTGGTACACTCGCTTCCTGGAGGGGGCGGAGCCCTTGCCGCGTACGTGACGGACCAGACCACGTGACATCCAGCCTGCACAAATTGCCGGCCCAACCACCCTTGCGGCGTGTTTCCTGTTACTTTGAAGAAGCGCTTTACTTACTGAACTAATGCTCCTGCCTACAGTCTTCCTCATCACAGCAGCACTGCGAGCTGAGCTCTTGCTGGTACACTCGCTTCCTGGAGGGAGCGGAGCCCTTGCCAAGCATGTGACGGACCACTTGACTTCCAGCCTGCACAATTTGCCGGCCCAACCACCCTTGCGGTGTTTTTCCTGTTACTTTGATGAAGAAGCGCTTTACTTACCGAACTAACGCTCCTGCCTGCAGTCTTCCTCATCACAGCAGCACTGCGAGCTGAGCTCTTGCTGCTACACTCGCTTCCTGGAGGGTACAGAACCCTTGCCGGGCACGTGATGGACCACGTGACTTCCAGCCTGCACAAATTGCCAACCCAACCACCCTTGCGGCGTGTTTCCTGTTACTTTGAAGAAGCGCTTTACTTACCGAACTAACGCTCCTGCCTGCAGTCTTCATCACAGCAGCACTGCGAGCTGAGCTCTTGCTGCTACACTCGCTTCCTGGAGGGGACGGAGCCCTTGCTGAGCACGTGACGGACCACGTGACTTCCAGCCTGCACAAATTGCCGGCCCAAACACCCTTGCGGCGTGTTTCCTGTTACTTTGAAGAAGCGCTTTACTTACCGAACTATCGCTCCTGCCTGCATTCTTCCTCATCACAGCAGCACTGCAAGCTGAGCTCTTGCTGGTACACTCGCTTCGTGGAGGGGGCGGAGCCCTTGCCGGGCACGTGACTGACCACGTGACTTCCAGCCTGCACAAATTGCCGGCCCAACCACCCTTGCGGCGTGTTTCCTGTTACTTTGAAGAAGCGCTTTACTTACCGAACTAACGCTCCTGCCTGCAGTCTTCCTCATCACAGCAGCACTGCGAGCTGAGATCTTGCTGCTACACTCGCTTCCTGGAGGGGGCGGAGCCCTTGCCGAGCACGTGACGGACCACGTGACTTCCAGCCTGCACAAATTGCCGGCCCAACCACCCTTGCGGCGTGTTTCCTGTTACTTTGAAGGAGCGCTTTACGTACCGAACTAACGCTCCTGCCTGCAGTCATCCTCATCACAGCAGCACTGCGAGCTGAGCTCTTGCTGCTACACTCGCTTCCTGGAGGGGGCGGGGCCCTTGCCGAGCACGTGATGGACCACATGATTTCCAGCCTGCACAAATTGCCGGCCCAACCACCCTTGCGGAGTGTTTCCTGTTACTTTGAAGAAGCGCTTTACTTACCGAACTAACGCTCCTGCCTGCAGTCTTCCTCATCACAGCAGCACTGCGAGCTGAGCTCTTGCTGCTACACTCGCTTCCTGGAGGGGGCGGAGCCCTTGCCGAGCACGTGACAGACCATGTGACTTCCAACCTGCACAAATTGCCGTCCCAACCACCCTTGCAGTGTGTTTCCTTTTACTTTGAAGAAGCGCTTTACTTACCGAACTAACGCTCCTGCCTGCAGTCTTCCTCATCACAGCTGCACTGCGAGCTGAGCTCTTGCTGCTACACTCGCTTCCTGGAGGGGGCGGGGCCCTTGCCGAGCATGTGACGGACCACATGATTTCCAGCCTGCACAAATTGCCGGCCCAACCACCCTTCCGGCGTGTTTCCTGTTACTTTGAAGAAGCGCTTTACTTACCAAACTAACGCTCCTGCCTGCAGTCTTCCTCATCACAGCAGCACTGCGAACTGAGCTCTTGCTGCTACACTCGCTTCCTGGAGGGGGCGGGGCCCTTGCAGAGCACGTGACGGACCACGTGACTTCCAGCCTGTACAAATTGCCGGCCCAACCACCCTTGTGGCGTGTTTCCTGTTACTTTGAAGGAGCGATTTACTTACCGAACTAACGCTCCAGCCTGCAGTCTTCCTTATCACAGCAGCACTGCGAGCTGAGCTCTTGCTGATACACTCGCTTCCTGGAGGGGGCGGAGCCCTTGCCGGGCACGTGACGGACCACGTGACTTCCAGCCTGCACAAATTGCCGGCCCAACCACGCTTGCGGCGTGTTTCCTGTTACTTTGAAGAAGCGCTTTACTTACCGAACTAATGCTCCTGCCTACAGTCTTCCTCATCACAGCAGCACTGCGGGCTGAGCTCTTGCTGGTACACTCTCTTCCTGGAGGGGGCGGAGCCCTTGCCAAGCACGTGACGGACCACGTGACTTCCAGCCTGCACAAATTGCCGGCCCAACCACCCTTGCGGCGTGTTTCCTGTTACTTTGAAGAAGCGCTTTACTTACCGAACTAACGCTCCTGCCTGCAGTCTTCCTCATCACAGCAGCACTGCGAGCTGAGCTCTTGCTGCTACACACGCTTCCTGGAGGGAACGGAGCCCTTGCCGAGCACGTGACGGATCATGTGACTTCCAGCCTGCACAAATTGCCGGCCCAAACACCCTTGTGGCGTGTTTCCTGTTACTTTGAAGAAGCGCTTTACTTACCGAACTAACGCTCCTGCCTGCAGTCTTCCTCATCACAGCAGCACTGCGAGCTGAGCTCTTGCTGGTACACTCGCTTCCTGGAGGGGACGGTGCCCTTGCCGAGCACGTGACGGACCATGTGACTTCCAGCCTGCACAAATTGCCGGCCCAAACACCCATGCGGCGTGTTTCGTGTTAATTTGAAGAAGCGCTTTACTTACCGAACTAACGCTCCTGTCTGCAGTCTTCCTTATCACAGCAGCACTGCGAGCTGAGCTCTTGCTGGTACACTCGCTTCCTGGAGGGGGCGGAGCCCTTGCCGGGCACATGACGGACCACGTGACTTCCAGCCTGCACAAATTGCCGGCCCAACCACCCTTGCGGCGTGTTTCCTGTTACTTTGAAGAAGCGCTTTACTTACCGAACTAATGCTCCTGCCTACAGTCTTCCTCATCACAGCAGCACTGCGAGCTGAGCTCTTGCTGGTACACTCGCTTCCTGGAGTGGGCGGAGCCCTTGCCAAGCACGTGACGGACCACATGACTTCCAGCCTGCACAAATTGCCGGCCCAACCACCCTTGCAGCGTGTTTCCTGTTACTTTGAAGAAGCGCTTTACTTACCGAACTAACGCTCCTGCCTGCAGTCTTCCTCATCACAGCAGCACTGCGAGCTGAGCTCTTGCTGCTACACTCGCTTCCTGGAGGGGACGGAGCCCTTGCCGAGCACGTGACGGACCATGTGACTTCCAGGCTGCACAAATTGCCGGCCCAAACACCCTTGCGGCGTGTTTCCTGTTACTTTGAAGAAGCGCTTTACTTACCGAACTAACGCTCCTGCCTGCAGTCTTCCTCATCACAGCAGCACTGCGAGCTGAGCTCTTGCTGGTACACTCGCTTCCTGGAGGGGACAGAGCCCTTGCCGAGCACGTGACGGACCATGTGACTTCCAGCCTGCACAAATTGCCATCCCAAACACCTTTGCGGCGTGTTTCCTTTTACTTTGAAGAAGCGCTTTACTTACCGAACTAACGCTCCTGCCTGCAGTCTTCCTCATCACAGCAGCACTGCGAGCTGAGCTCTTGCTGGTACACTCGCTTCCTGGAAGGGGCGGAGCCCTTGCCGGGCATGTGACGGACCACGTGACATCCAGCCTGCACAAATTGCCGGCCCAACCACCCTTGCGGCGTGTTTCCTGTTACTTTGAAGAAGCGCTTTACTTACTGAACTAATGCTCCTGCCTACAGTCTTCCTCATCACAGCAGCACTGCGAGCTGAGCTCTTGCTGGTACACTCGCTTCCTGGAGGGAGCGGAGCCCTTGCCAAGCACGTGACGGACCACTTGACTTCCAGCCTGCACAAATTGCCGGCCCAACCACCCTTGCGGTGTTTTTCCTGTTACTTTGAAGAAGCGCTTTACTTACCGAACTAACACTCCTGCCTGCAGTCTTCCTCATCACAGCAGCACTGCGAGCTGAGCTCTTGCTGCTACACTCGCTTCCTGGAGGGTACAGAGCCCTTGCCGGGCACGTGATGGACCATGTGACTTCCAGCCTGCACAAATTGCCGGCCCAACCACCCTTGCAGCGTGTTTCCTGTTACTTTGAAGAAGCGCTTTACTTACCGAACTAACGCTCCTGCCTGCAGTCTTCCTCATCACAGCAGCACTGCGAGCTGAGCTCTTGCTGCTACACTCACTTCCTGGAGGGGACGGAGCCCTTGCTGAGCACGTGACGGACCACGTGACTTCCAGCCTGCACAAATTGCCGGCCCAAACACCCTTGCGGCGTGTTTCCTGTTACTTTGAAGAAGCGCTTTACTTACCGAACTATCGCTCCTGCCTGCAGTCTTCCTCATCACAGCAGCACTGCAAGCTGAGCTCTTGCTGGTACACTCGCTTCCTGGAGGGGGCGGAGCCCTTGCCGGGCACGTGACGGACCACGTGACTTCCAGCCTGCACAAATTGCCGGCCCAACCACCCTTGCGGCGTGTTTCCTGTTACTTTGAAGAAGCGCTTTACTTACCGAACTAACGCTCCTGCCTACAGTCTTCCTCATCACAGCAGCACTGCGAGCTGAGCTCTTGCTGGTACACTCGCTTCCTGGAGGGAGCAGAGCCCTTGCCGAGCACGTGACGGACCACGTGACTTCCAGCCTGCACAAATTGCCAGCCCAACCACCCTTGCGGCGTGTTTCCTGTTACTTTGAAGAAGCGCTTTACTTACCGAACTAACCCTCCTGCCTGCAGTCTTCCTCATCATAGCAGCAATGCGAGCTGAGCTGTTGCTGCTACACTCGCTTCCTGCAGGGGGCGGAACCCTTGCCGGGCACGTGACGGACCACGTGACTTCCAGCCTGCACAAATTGCCGGCCCAACCACCCTTGCGGCGTGTTTCCTGTTACTTTGAAGAAGCGCTTTACTTACCGAACTAACGCTCCTGCCTGCAGTCTTCCTCATCACAGCAGCACTGCGAGCTGAGCTCTTGCTGCTACACACGCTTCCTGGAGGGAACGGAGCCCTTGCCGAGCACGTGACGGATCATGTGACTTCCAGCCTGCACAAATTGCCGGCCCAAACACCCTTGTGGCGTGTTTCCTGTTACTTTGAAGAAGCGCTTTACTTACCGAACTAACGCTCCTGCCTGCAGTCTTCCTCATCACAGCAGCACTGCGAGCTGAGCTCTTGCTGGTACACTCGCTTCCTGGAGGGGACGGTGCCCTTGCCGAGCACGTGACGGACCATGTGACTTCCAGCCTGCACAAATTGCCGGCCCAAACACCCATGCGGCGTGTTTCGTGTTAATTTGAAGAAGCGCTTTACTTACCGAACTAACGCTCCTGTCTGCAGTCTTCCTTATCACAGCAGCACTGCGAGCTGAGCTCTTGCTGGTACACTCGCTTCCTGGAGGGGGCGGAGCCCTTGCCGGGCACATGACGGACCACGTGACTTCCAGCCTGCACAAATTGCCGGCCCAACCACCCTTGCGGCGTGTTTCCTGTTACTTTGAAGAAGCGCTTTACTTACCGAACTAATGCTCCTGCCTACAGTCTTCCTCATCACAGCAGCACTGCGAGCTGAGCTCTTGCTGGTACACTCGCTTCCTGGAGTGGGCGGAGCCCTTGCCAAGCACGTGACGGACCACATGACTTCCAGCCTGCACAAATTGCCGGCCCAACCACCCTTGCAGCGTGTTTCCTGTTACTTTGAAGAAGCGCTTTACTTACCGAACTAACGCTCCTGCCTGCAGTCTTCCTCATCACAGCAGCACTGCGAGCTGAGCTCTTGCTGCTACACTCGCTTCCTGGAGGGGACGGAGCCCTTGCCGAGCACGTGACGGACCATGTGACTTCCAGGCTGCACAAATTGCCGGCCCAAACACCCTTGCGGCGTGTTTCCTGTTACTTTGAAGAAGCGCTTTACTTACCGAACTAACGCTCCTGCCTGCAGTCTTCCTCATCACAGCAGCACTGCGAGCTGAGCTCTTGCTGGTACACTCGCTTCCTGGAGGGGACAGAGCCCTTGCCGAGCACGTGACGGACCATGTGACTTCCAGCCTGCACAAATTGCCATCCCAAACACCTTTGCGGCGTGTTTCCTTTTACTTTGAAGAAGCGCTTTACTTACCGAACTAACGCTCCTGCCTGCAGTCTTCCTCATCACAGCAGCACTGCGAGCTGAGCTCTTGCTGGTACACTCGCTTCCTGGAAGGGGCGGAGCCCTTGCCGGGCATGTGACGGACCACGTGACATCCAGCCTGCACAAATTGCCGGCCCAACCACCCTTGCGGCGTGTTTCCTGTTACTTTGAAGAAGCGCTTTACTTACTGAACTAATGCTCCTGCCTACAGTCTTCCTCATCACAGCAGCACTGCGAGCTGAGCTCTTGCTGGTACACTCGCTTCCTGGAGGGAGCGGAGCCCTTGCCAAGCACGTGACGGACCACTTGACTTCCAGCCTGCACAAATTGCCGGCCCAACCACCCTTGCGGTGTTTTTCCTGTTACTTTGAAGAAGCGCTTTACTTACCGAACTAACACTCCTGCCTGCAGTCTTCCTCATCACAGCAGCACTGCGAGCTGAGCTCTTGCTGCTACACTCGCTTCCTGGAGGGTACAGAGCCCTTGCCGGGCACGTGATGGACCATGTGACTTCCAGCCTGCACAAATTGCCGGCCCAACCACCCTTGCAGCGTGTTTCCTGTTACTTTGAAGAAGCGCTTTACTTACCGAACTAACGCTCCTGCCTGCAGTCTTCCTCATCACAGCAGCACTGCGAGCTGAGCTCTTGCTGCTACACTCACTTCCTGGAGGGGACGGAGCCCTTGCTGAGCACGTGACGGACCACGTGACTTCCAGCCTGCACAAATTGCCGGCCCAAACACCCTTGCGGCGTGTTTCCTGTTACTTTGAAGAAGCGCTTTACTTACCGAACTATCGCTCCTGCCTGCAGTCTTCCTCATCACAGCAGCACTGCAAGCTGAGCTCTTGCTGGTACACTCGCTTCCTGGAGGGGGCGGAGCCCTTGCCGGGCACGTGACGGACCACGTGACTTCCAGCCTGCACAAATTGCCGGCCCAACCACCCTTGCGGCGTGTTTCCTGTTACTTTGAAGAAGCGCTTTACTTACCGAACTAACGCTCCTGCCTACAGTCTTCCTCATCACAGCAGCACTGCGAGCTGAGCTCTTGCTGGTACACTCGCTTCCTGGAGGGAGCAGAGCCCTTGCCGAGCACGTGACGGACCACGTGACTTCCAGCCTGCACAAATTGCCAGCCCAACCACCCTTGCGGCGTGTTTCCTGTTACTTTGAAGAAGCGCTTTACTTACCGAACTAACCCTCCTGCCTGCAGTCTTCCTCATCATAGCAGCAATGCGAGCTGAGCTGTTGCTGCTACACTCGCTTCCTGCAGGGGGCGGAACCCTTGCCGAGCACGTGGCAGACCACGTGACTTCCAGCCTGTACAAATTGCCGGCCCAACCACCCTTGCAGCGTGTTTCCTGTTACTTTGAAGGAGCGATTTACTTACCGAACTAACGCTCCTGCCTGCAGTCTTCCTCATCACAGCAGCACTGCGAGCTGATCTCTTGCTGCTTCACTCGCTTCCAGGAGGGGGCGGGGCCCTTGCCGAGCATGTGATGGACCACGTGACTTCCAGCCTGCGCAAATTGCCGGCCCAACCACCCTTGCGGCGTGTTTCCTGGTACTTTGAAGGAGTGATTTACTTACCGAACTAACGCTCCTGCCTGCAGTCTTCCTCATCACAGCAGCACTGCGAGCTGAGCTCTTGCTGCTACACTCGCTTCCTGGAGGGGGCGGAGCCCTTGCCGAGCACGTGACGGACCACATAATTTCCAGCCTGCACAAATTGCCGGGCCAACCACCCTTGCGGCGTGTTTCCTGTTACTTTGAAGGAGCGCTTTACTTACCGAACTAACGCTCCTGCCTGCAGTCTTCCTCTTCACAGCAGCACTGCGAGCTGAGCTCTTGCTGCTACACTCGCTTCCTGGAGGGGGCGGAGCCCTTGCCGAGCACGTGACGGACCACGTGACTTCCAGCCTGCACAAATTGCCGGCCCAAACACCCTTGCGGCATGTTTCCTGTTACTTTGAAGGAGCGCTTTACGTACCGAACTAACGCTCCTGCCTGCAGTCTTCCTCATCACAGCAGCACTGCGAGCTGAGCTCTTGCTGCTACACTCGCTTCTTGGAGGGGACAGAGCCCTTGGCGGGCACGTGATGGACCACGTGACTTCCAGCCTGCACAAATTGCCGGCCCAACCACCCTTGCGGTGTGTTTCCTGTTACTTGGAAGAAGCGCTTTACTTACCGAACTAACGCTCCTGCCTGCAGTCTTCCTCATCACAGCAGCACTGCGAGCTGAGCTCTTGCTGCTACACTCGCTTCCTGGAGGGGACGGAGCCCTTGCCGAGCACGTGACGGACCATGTGACTTCCAGCCTGCACAAATTGCTGGCCCAAACACCCTTGCGGTGTGTTTCCTTTTACTTTGAAGAAGCGCTTTACTTACCGAACTAACGCTCCTGCCTGCAGTCTTCCTCATCACAGCAGCACTGCGAGCTGAGCTCTTGCTGGTACACTCGCTTCCTGGAGGGGACGGATCCCTTGCCGAGCACGTGACGGACCATGTGACTTCCAGCCTGCACAAATTGCCGGCCCAAACACCCATGCGGCGTGTTTCCTGTTAATTTGAAGAAGCGCTTTACTTACCGAACTAACGCTCCTGCCTGCAGTCTTCCTTATCACAGCAGCACTGCGAGCTGAGCTCTTGCTGGTACACTCGCTTCCTGGAGGGGGCGGAGCCCTTGCCGGGCACGTGACGGACCACGTGACTTCCAGCCTGCACAAATTGCCGGCCCAACCACCCTTGCGGTGTGTTTCCTGTTACTTTGAAGAAGCGCTTTACTTACCGAACTAACGCTCCTGCCTGCAGTCTTCCTCATCACAGCAGCACTGCGAGCTGAGCTCTTGCTGCTACACTCGCTTCCTGGAGGGGACGGAGCCCTTGCCGAGCACGTGACGGACCATGTGACTTCCAACCTGCACAAATTGCCGGCCCAAACACCCTTGCAGCGTGTTTCCTGTTACTTTGAAGAAGCGCTTTACTTACCGAACTAACGCTCCTGCCTGCAGTCTTCCTCATCACAGCAGCACTGCGAGCTGAGCTCTTGCTGGGACACTCGCTTCCTGGAGGGGACAGAGCCCTTGCGAGCACGTGACGGACCATGTGACTTCCAGCCTGCACAAATTGCCGGCCCAAACACCCTTGCGGCTTGTTTCCTTTTACTTTGAAGAAGCGCTTTACTTACCGAACTAACGCTCCTGCCTGCAGTCTTCCTCATCACAGCAGCACTGCGAGCTGAGCTCTTGCAGGTACACTCGCTTCCTGGAGGGGGCGGAGCCCTTGCCGGGCACGTGACAGACCAGACCACGTGACATCCAGCCTGCACAAATTGCCGGCCCAACCACCCTTGCGGCGTGTTTCCTGTTACTTTGAAGAAGCGCTTTACTTACTGAACTAATGCTCCTGCCTACAGTCTTCCTCATCACAGCAGCACTGCGAGCTGAGCTCTTGCTGGTACACTCGCTTCCTGGAGGGAGCGGAGCCCTTGCCAAGCACGTGACGGACCACTTGACTTCCAGCCTGCACAAATTGCAGGCCCAACCACCCTTGCGGTGTTTTTCCTGTTACTTTGATGAAGAAGCGCTTTACTTACCGAACTAACGCTCCTGCCTGCAGTCTTCCTCATCACAGCAGCACTGCGAGCTGAGCTCTTGCTGCTACACTCGCTTCCTGGAGGGTACAGAGCCCTTGCCGGGCACGTGATGGACCACGTGACTTCCAGCCTGCACAAATTGCCGACCCAACCACCCTTGCGGCGTGTTTCCTGTTACTTTGAAGAAGCGCTTTACTTACCGAACTAACGCTCCTGCCTGCAGTCTTCCTCATCACAGCAGCACTGCGAGCTGAGCTCTTGCTGCTACACTCGCTTCCTGGAGGGGACGGAGCCCTTGCTGAGCACGTGACGGACCACGTGACTTCCAGCCTGCACAAATTGCCGGCCCAAACACCCTTGCGGCGTGTTTCCTGTTACTTTGAAGAAGCGCTTTACTTACCGAACTATCGCTCCTGCCTGCATTCTTCCTCATCACAGCAGCACTGCAAGCTGAGCTCTTGCTGGTACACTCGCTTCCTGGAGGGGGCGGAGCCCTTGCCGGGCACGTGACGGACCACGTGACTTCCAGCCTGCACAAATTGCCGGCCCAACCACCCTTGCGGTGTGTTTCCTGTTACTTTGAAGAAGCGCTTTACTTACCGAACTAACGCTCCTGCCTGCAGTCTTCCTCATCACAGCAGCACTGCGAGCTGAGATCTTGCTGCTACACTCGCTTCCTGGAGGGGGCGGAGCCCTTGCCGAGCACGTGACGGACCACGTGACTTCCAGCCTGCACAAATTGCCAGCCCAACCACCCTTGCGGCGTGTTTCCTGTTACTTTGAAGGAGCGCTTTACGTACCGAACTAACGCTCCTGCCTGCAGTCTTCCTCATCACAGCAGCACTGCGAGCTGAGCTCTTGCTGCTACACTCGCTTCCTGGAGGGGGCGGGGCCCTTGCCGAGCACGTGATGGACCACATGATTTCCAGCCTGCACAAATTGCCGGCCCAACCACCCTTGCGGAGTGTTTCCTGTTACTTTGAAGAAGCGCTTTACTTACCGAACTAACGCTCCTGCCTGCAGTCTTCCTCATCACAGCAGCACTGCGAGCTGAGCTCTTGCTGCTACACTCGCTTCCTGGAGGGGGCGGAGCCCTTGCCGAGCACGTGACAGACCATGTGACTTCCAACCTGCACAAATTGCCGTCCCAACCACCCTTGCAGTGTGTTTCCTTTTACTTTGAAGAAGCGCTTTACTTACCGAACTAACGCTCCTGCCTGCAGTCTTCCTCATCACAGCTGCACTGCGAGCTGAGCTCTTGCTGCTACACTCGCTTCCTGGAGGGGGCGGGGCCCTTGCCGAGCATGTGACGGACCACATGATTTCCAGCCTGCACAAATTGCCGGCCCAACCACCCTTGCGGCGTGTTTCCTGTTACTTTGAAGGAGCGATTTACTTACCGAACTAACGCTCCAGCCTGCAGTCTTCCTTATCACAGCAGCACTGCGAGCTGAGCTCTTGCTGATACACTCGCTTCCTGGAGGGGGCGGAGCCCTTGCCGGGCACGTGACGGACCACGTGACTTCCAGCCTGCACAAATTGCCGGCCCAACCACGCTTGCGGCGTGTTTCCTGTTACTTTGAAGAAGCGCTTTACTTACCGAACTAATGCTCCTGCCTACAGTCTTCCTCATCACAGCAGCACTGCGGGCTGAGCTCTTGCTGGTACACTCTCTTCCTGGAGGGGGCGGAGCCCTTGCCAAGCACGTGACGGACCACGTGACTTCCAGCCTGCACAAATTGCCGGCCCAACCACCCTTGCGGCGTGTTTCCTGTTACTTTGAAGAAGCGCTTTACTTACCGAACTAACGCTCCTGCCTGCAGTCTTCCTCATCACAGCAGCACTGCGAGCTGAGCTCTTGCTGCTACACACGCTTCCTGGAGGGAACGGAGCCCTTGCCGAGCACGTGACGGATCATGTGACTTCCAGCCTGCACAAATTGCCGGCCCAAACACCCTTGCGGCGTGTTTCCTGTTACTTTGAAGAAGCGCTTTACTTACCGAACTAACGCTCCTGCCTGCAGTCTTCCTCATCACAGCAGCACTGCGAGCTGAGCTCTTGCTGGTGCACTCGCTTCCTGGAGGGGACGGTGCCCTTGCCGAGCACGTGACGGACCATGTGACTTCCAGCCTGCACAAATTGCCGGCCCAAACACCCATGCGGCGTGTTTCCTGTTAATTTGAAGAAGCGCTTTACTTACCGAACTAACGCTCCTGCCTGCAGTCTTCCTTATCACAGCAGCACTGCGAGCTGAGCTCTTGCTGGTACACTCGCTTCCTGGAGGGGGCGGAGCCCTTGCCGGGCACATGACGGACCACGTGACTTCCAGCCTGCACAAATTGCCGGTCCAACCACCCTTGCGGCGTGTTTCCTGTTACTTTGAAGAAGCGATTTACTTACCGAACTAATGCTCCTGCCTACAGTCTTCCTCATCACAGCAGCACTGCGAGCTGAGCTCTTGCTGGTACACTCGCTTCCTGGAGTGGGCGGAGCCCTTGCCAAGCACGTGACGGACCACATGACTTCCAGCCTGCACAAATTGCCGGCCCAACCACCCTTGCAGCGTGTTTCCTGTTACTTTGAAGAAGCGCTTTACTTACCGAACTAACGCTCCTGCCTGCAGTCTTCCTCATCACAGCAGCACTGCGAGCTGAGCTCTTGCTGCTACACTCGCTTCCTGGAGGGGACGGAGCCCTTACCGAGCACGTGACGGACCATGTGACTTCCAGGCTGCACAAATTGCCGGCCCAAACACCCTTGCGGCGTGTTTCCTGTTACTTTGAAGAAGCGCTTTACTTACCGAACTAACGCTCCTGCCTGCAGTCTTCCTCATCACAGCAGCACTGCGAGCTGAGCTCTTGCTGGTACACTCGCTTCCTGGAGGGGACAGAGCCCTTGCCGAGCACGTGACGGACCATGTGACTTCCAGCCTGCACAAATTGCCGTCCCAAACACCCTTGCGGCGTGTTTCCTTTTACTTTGAAGAAGCGCTTTACTTATCGAACTAACGCTCCTGCCTGCAGTCTTCCTCATCACAGCAGCACTGCGAGCTGAGCTCTTGCTGGTACACTCGCTTCCTGGAAGGGGCGGAGCCCTTGCCGGGCACGTGACGGACCACGTGACATCCAGCCTGCACAAATTGCCGGCCCAACCACCCTTGCGGCGTGTTTCCTGTTACTTTGAAGAAGCGCTTTACTTACTGAACTAATGCTCCTGCCTACAGTCTTCCTCATCACAGCAGCACTGCGAGCTGAGCTCTTGCTGGTACACTCGCTTCCTGGAGGGAGCGGAGCCCTTGCCAAGCACGTGACGGACCACTTGACTTCCAGCCTGCACAAATTGCCGGCCCAACCACCCTTGCGGTGTTTTTCCTGTTACTTTGAAGAAGCGCTTTACTTACCGAACTAACACTCCTGCCTGCAGTCTTCCTCATCACAGCAGCACTGCGAGCTGAGCTCTTGCTGCTACACTCGCTTCCTGGAGGGTACAGAGCCCTTGCCGGGCACGTGATGGACCACGTGACTTCCAGCCTGCACAAATTGCCGGCCCAACCACCCTTGCAGCGTGTTTCCTGTTACTTTGAAGAAGCGCTTTACTTAACGAACTAACGCTCCTGCCTGCAGTCTTCCTCATCACAGCAGCACTGCAAGCTGAGCTCTTGCTGCTACACTCACTTCCTGGAGGGTACAGAGCCCTTGTCGGGCACGTGATGGACCACGTGACTTCCAGCCTGCACAAATTGCCGACCCAACCACCCTTGCGGCGTGTTTCCTGTTACTTTGAAGAAGCGCTTTACTTACCGAACTAACGCTCCTGCCTGCAGTCTTCCTCATCACAGCAGCACTGCGAGCTGAGCTCTTGCTGCTACACTCGCTTCCTGGAGGGGACGGAGCCCTTGCTGAGCACGTGACGGACCACGTGACTTCCGGCCTGCACAAATTGCCGGCCCAAACACCCTTGCGGCGTGTTTCCTGTTACTTTGAAGAAGCGCTTTACTTACCGAACTATCGCTCCTGCCTGCATTCTTCCTCATCACAGCAGCACTGCAAGCTGAGCTCTTGCTGTTACACTCGCTTCCTGGAGGGGGCGGAGCCCTTGCCGGGCACGTGACGGACCACGTGACTTCCAGCCTGCACAAATTGCCGGCCCAACCACCCTTGCGGCGTGTTTCCTGTTACTTTGAAGGAGCGCTTTACGTACCGAACTAACGCTCCTGCCTGCAGTCTTCCTCATCACAGCAGCACTGCGAGCTGAGCTCTTGCTGCTACACTCGCTTCCTGGAGGGGGCGGGGCCCTTGCCGAGCACGTGATAGACCACATGATTTCCAGCCTGCACAAATTGTCGGCCCAACCACCCTTGCGGAGTGTTTCCTGTTACTTTGAAGAAGCGCTTTACTTACCGAACTCATGCTCCTGCCTGCAGTCTTCCTCATCACAGCAGCACTGCGAGCTGAGCTCTTGCTGCTACACTCGCTTCCTGGAGGGGGCGGAGCCCTTGCCGAACACGTGACAGACCATGTGACTTCCAACCTGCACAAATTGCCGTCCCAACCACCCTTGCAGTGTGTTTCCTTTTACTTTGAAGAAGCGCTTTACTTACCGAACTAACGCTCCTGCCTGCAGTCTTCCTCATCACAGCTGCACTGCGAGCTGAGCTCTTGCTGCTACACTCGCTTCCTGGAGGGGGCGGGGCCCTTGCCGAGCATGTGACGGACCACATGATTTCCAGCCTGCACAAATTGCCGGCCCAACCACCCTTGCAGCGTGTTTCCTGTTACTTTGAAGAAGCGCTTTACTTACCGAACTAACGCTCCTGCCTGCAGTCTTCCTCATCACAGCAGCACTGCGAGCTGAGCTCTTGCTGCTACATTCGCTTCCTGGAGGGGGCGGAGCCCTTGCCGAGTACGTGACAGACCACGTGACTTCCAACCTGCACAAATTGCCGTCCCAACCACCCTTGCGGTGTGTTTCCTTTTACTTTGAAGAAGCGCTTTACTTACCGAACTAACGCTCCTGCCTGCAGTCTTCCTCATCACAGCAGCACTGCGAGCTGAGCTTTTGCTGGTACACTCGCTTCTTGGAGGGGGCGGGGCCCTTGCCGAGCACGTGACAGACCACATGATTTCCAGCCTGCACAAATTGTCGGCCCAACCACCCTTGCGGCGTGTTTCCTGTTACTTTGAAGAAGCGCTTTACTTACCAAACTAACGCTCCTGCCTGCAGTCTTCCTCATCACAGCAGCACTGCGAGCTGAGCTCTTGCTGCTAAACTCGCTTCCTGGAGGGAACGGAGCCCTTGCCGAGCACGTGACGGACCATGTGACTTCCAGCCTGCACAAATTGCCGGCCCAAACACCCTTGCGGCGTGTTTCCTGTTACTTTGAAGAAGCGCTTTACTTACCGAACTAACGCTGATGCCTGCAGTCTTCCTCATCACAGCAGCACTGCGAGCTGAGCTCTTGCTGGTACACTCGCTTCCTGGAGGGGACAGAGCCCTTGCCGAACACGTGACGGACCATGTGACTTCCAGCCTGCACAAATTGCCGGCCCAAACACCCTTGCGGCGTGTTTCCTTTTACTTTGAAGAAGCGCTTTACTTACCGAACTAACGCTCCTGCCTGCAGTCTTCCTCATCACAGCAGCACTGCGAGCTGAGCTCTTGCTGGTACACTCGCTTCCTGGAGGGGGCGGAGCCCTTGCCGGGCACGTGACGGACCACGTGACTTCCAGCCTGCACAAATTGCCGGCCCAACCACCCTTGCGGCATGTTTCCTGTTACTTTGAAGAAGCGCTTTACTTACCGAACTAATGCTCCTGCCTACAGTCTTCCTCATCACAGCAGCACTGCGAGCTGAGCTCTTGCTGGTACACTCGCTTCCTGGAGGGGGCGGAGCCCTTGCCAAGCACGTGACGGACCACTTGACTTCCAGCCTGCACAAATTGCCGGCCCAACCACCCTTGCGGTGTGTTTCCTGTTACTTTGAAGAAGCTCTTTACTTACCGAACTAACGCTCCTGCCTGCAGTCTTCCTCATCACAGCAGCACTGCGAGCTGAGCTCTTGCTGCTACACTCGCTTCCTGGAGGGTACAGAGCCCTTGCCGGGCACGTGATGGACCACGTGACTTCCAGCCTGCACAAATTGCCGGCCCAACCACCCTTGCGGCGTGTTTCCTGTTACTTTGAAGAAGCGCTTTACTTACCGAACTAACGCTCCTGCCTGCAGTCTTCCTCATCACAGCAGCACTGCGAGCTGAGCTCTTGCTGATACACTCGCTTCCTGGAGGGGACGGAGCCCTTGCTGAGCACGTGACGGACCACGTGACTTCCAGCCTGCACAAATTGCCGGCCCAAACACCCTTGCGGCGTGTTTCCTGTTACTTTGAAGAAGCGCTTTACTTACCGAACTAACTCTCCTGCCTGCAGTCTTCCTCATCACAGCAGCACTGCAAGCTGAGCTCTTGCTGGTACACTCGCTTCCTGGAGGGGGCGGAGCACTTGCCGGGCACGTGACGGACCACGTGACTTCCAGCCTGCACAAATTGCCGGCCCAACCACCCTTGCGGCGTGTTTCCTGTTACTTTGAAGAAGCGCTTTACTTACCGAACTAACGCTTCTGCCTACAGTCTTCCTCATCACAGCAGCACTGCGAGCTGAGCTCTTGCTGGTACACTCGCTTCCTGGAGGGGGCGGAGCCCTTGCCGAGCACATGACGGACCACGTGACTTCCAGCCTGCACAAATTGCCGGCCCAACCACCCTTGCAGCGTGTTTCCTTTTACTTTGAAGAAGCGCTTTACTTACCGAACTAACGCTCCTGCCTGCAGTCTTCCTCATCACATCAGCACTGCGAGCTGAGCTCTTGCTGGTACACTCAGTTCCTGGAGGGGGCGGGGCCCTTGCCGAGCACGTGACGGACCACATGATTTCCAGCCTGCACAAATTGCCGGCCCAACCACCCTTGCGGCGTGTTTCCTTTTACTTTGAAGAAGCGCTTTACTTACCGAACTAACGCTCCTGCCTGCAGTCTTCCTCATCACAGCAGCAATGCAAGCTGAGCTCTTGCTGCTACACTTGCTTCCTGGGGGGGCGGGGCCCTTGCCGAGCACGTGACAGACCTCATGATTTCCAGCCTGCACAAATTACCGGCCCAACCACCCTTGCGGCATGTTTCCTGTTACTTTGAAGGAGCGCTTTACTTACCGAACTAACGCTCCTGCCTGCAGTCTTCCTCATCACAGCAGCACTGCGAGCTGAGCTATTGCTGCTACACTCGCTTCCTGGAGGGTGCGGAGCCCTTGCCGAGCATGTGACGGACCACGTGACTTCCAGCCTGTACAAATTGCCGGCCCAACCACCCTTGCAGCCGGTTTCCTGTTACTTTGAAGGAGCGATTTACTTACGGAACTAACGCTCCTGCCTGCAGTCTTCCTCATCACAGCAGCAATGCAAGCTGAGCTCTTGCTGCTACACTTGCTTCCTGGGGGGGCGGGGCCCTTGCCGAGCACGTGACAGACCTCATGATTTCCAGCCTGCACAAATTACCGGCCCAACCACCCTTGCGGCATGTTTCCTGTTACTTTGAAGGAGCGCTTTACTTACCGAACTAACGATCCTGCCTGCAGTCTTCCTCATCACAGCAGCACTGCGAGCTGAGCTATTGCTGCTACACTCGCTTCCTGGAGGGTGCGGAGCCCTTGCCGAGCATGTGACGGACCACATGACTTCCAGCCTGCACAAATTGCCGGCCCAACCACCCTTGCGGCGTGTTTCCTGTTACTTTGAAGGAGCGCTTTACTTATCGAACTAACGCTCCTGCCTGCAGTCTTCCTCATCACAGCAGCACTGCGAGCTGAGCTATTGCTGCTACACTCGTTTCCTGGAGGGTGCGGAGCCCTTGCCGAGCATGTGACGGACCACATGACTTCCAGCCTGCACAAATTGCCGGCCCAACCACCCTTGCGGCGTGTTTCCTGTTACTTTGAAGGAGCGCTTTACTTATCGAACTAACGCTCCTGCCTGCAGTCTTTCTCATCACAGCAGCACTGCGAGCTGAGCTCTTGCTGATACACTGGCTTCCTGGAGGGGGCGGAGCCCTTGCCGGGGACGTGACGGACCACATGATTTCCAGCCTGTACAAATTGCCGGCCCACCCACCCATGCGGCGTGTTTCCTGTTAGTTTGAAGGAGCGCTTTACTTACCGAACTAACGCTCCTGCCCGCAGTCTTCCTCATCACAACAGCACTGCGAGTTGAGCTCTTGCTGCTACACTCGCTTCCTCGAGGGGGCGGAGCCCTTGCCGAGCACGTGACGGACCACGTAACTTCCAGCCTGCACAAATTGCCAGCCCAAACACCCTTGCGGCGTGTTTCCTGTTACTTTGAAGGAGCGCTTTACGTACCGAACTAACGCTCCTGCCTGCAGTCTTCCTCATCATAGCAGCACTGCAAGCTGAGCTCTTGCTGCTACACTCGCTTCCTGGAGGGGGCGGAGCCCTTCCAGAGCACGTGACGGACCACGTGACTTCCAGCCTGCACAAATTGCCGGCCCAACCACCCTTGTGGCGTGTTTCCTGTTACTTTGAAGGAGCGATTTACTTACCAAACTAATGCTCCTGCCTGCAGTCTTATTCATCACAGCAGCACTGCGAGCTGAGCTCTTGCTGCTACACTCGCTTCCTGGAGGGTGCGGAGCCCTTGCCGAGCATGTGACGGACCACATGACTTCCAGACTGCACAAATTGCCGGCCCAACCATCCTTGCGGCGTGTTTGCTGTTACTTTGAAGGAGCGCTTTACTTACCGAACTAACGCTCCTGCCTGCAGTCTTTCTCATCACAGCAGCGCTGCGAGCTGAGCTCTTGCTGCTACACTGGCTTCCTGGAGGGGGCGGAGCCCTTGCCGAGCACGTGACGGACCACATGATTTCCAGCCTGCACAAATTGCCGGCCCAACCACCCTTGCGGCATGTTTCCTGTTACTTTGAAGGAGCGCTTTACTTACCGAACTAACGCTCCTGCCTGCAGTCTTCCTCATCACAGCAGCACTGCGAGTTGAGCTCTTGCTGCTACACTCGCTTCCTGGAGGGGACGGAGCCCTTGCCGGGGACGTGACGGACCACATGATTTCCAGCTTGTACAAATTGAAGGCCCACCCACCCTTGCGGCGTGTTTCCTGTTACTTTGAAGGAGCGCTTTACTTACCGAACTAACGCTCCTGCCTGCAGTCTTCCTCATCACAGCAGCACTGCGAGTTGAGCTCTTGCTGCTACACTTGCTTCCTCGAGGGGGCGGAGCCCTTGCCGAGCACCTGACGGACCACGTGACTTCCAGCCTGCACAAATTGCCGCCCCAAACACCCTTGCGGTGTGTTTCCTGTTACTTTGAAGGAGCGCTTTACGTAACGAACTAACGCTCCTGCCTGCAGTCTTCCTCATCATAGCAGCACTGCAAGCTGAGCTCTTGCTGCTACACTTGTTTCCTGGAGTGGGCGGAGCCCTTGCCGAGCATGTGACGGACCACGTGACTTCCAGCCTGTACAAATTGCCGGCCCAACCACCCTTGCAGCCGGTTTCCTGTTACTTTGAAGGAGCGATTTACTTACGGAACTAACGCTCCTGCCTGCAGTCTTCCTCATCACAGCAGCAATGCAAGCTGAGCTCTTGCTGCTACACTTGCTTCCTGGGGGGGCGGGGCCCTTGCCGAGCACGTGACAGACCTCATGATTTCCAGCCTGCACAAATTACCGGCCCAACCACCCTTGCGGCATGTTTCCTGTTACTTTGAAGGAGCGCTTTACTTACCGAACTAACGCTCCTGCCTGCAGTCTTCCTCATCACAGCAGCACTGCGAGTTGAGCTCTTGCTGCTACACTCGCTTCCTGGAGGGGACGGAGCCCTTGCCGGGGACGTGACGGACCACATGATTTCCAGCTTGTACAAATTGAAGGCCCACCCACCCTTGCGGCGTGTTTCCTGTTACTTTGAAGGAGCGCTTTACTTACCGAACTAACGCTCCTGCCTGCAGTCTTCCTCATCACAGCAGCACTGCGAGTTGAGCTCTTGCTGCTACACTTGCTTCCTCGAGGGGGCGGAGCCCTTGCCGAGCACGTGACGGACCACGTGACTTCCAGCCTGTACAAATTGCCGGCCCAACCACCCTTGCGGCGTGTTTCCTGTTACTTTGAAGGAGCGATTTACTTACCGAACTAACGCTCCAGCCTGCAGTCTTCCTTATCACAGCAGCACTGCGAGCTGAGCTCTTGCTGCTACACTCGCTTCCTGGAGGGGGTGGGGCCCTTGCCGAGCACGTGACTTCCAGCCTGCACAAATTTCCGGCCCAACCACCCTTGCGGCGTGTTTCCTGTTACATTGAAGGAGCGCTTTACTTACCGAACTAACGCTCCTGCCTGCAGTCTTCCTTATCACAGCAGCACTGCGAGCTGAGCTCTTGTTGCTACACTCGCTTCCTGGAGGGGGTGGAGCCCTTGCCGAGCACGTGACGGGCCACATGATTTCCAGCCTGCACAAATTGACGGCCCAACCACCCTTGCGGCGTGTTTCCTGTTACTTTGAAGGAGCGCTTTACTTACCAAACTAACGCTCCTGTCTGCAGTCTTCCTCATCACAGCAGCACTGCGAGCTGAGCTCTTGCTGCTACAATCGCTTCCTGGAGGGGGCGGAGCCCTTGCCGAGCACGTGACGGACCACGTGACTTCCAGCCTGCACAAATTGCCGGCCCAACCACCCTTGTGGCGTGTTTCCTGTTACTTTGAAGGAGCGATTTACTTACCAAACTAATGCTCCTGCCTGCAGTCTTACTCATCACAGCAGCACTGCGAGCTGAGCTATTGCTGCTACACTCGCTTCCTGGAGGGTGCGGAGCCGTTGCCGAGCATGTGACGGACCACATGACTTCCAGCCTGCACAAATTGCCGGCCCAACCACCCTTGCGGCGTGTTTCCTGTTACTTTGAAGGAGCGCTTTACTTATCGAACTAACGCTCCTGCCTGCAGTCTTCCTCATCACAGCAGCACTGCGAGCTGAGCTCTTGCTGCTACAATTGCTTCCTGGAGGGGGCGGAGCCCTTGCCGAGCACGTGACGGACCACGTGACTTCCAGCCTGCACAAATTGCCGGCCCAACCACCCTTGTGGCATGTTTCCTGTTACTTTGAAGGAGCGATTTACTTACCAAACTAATGCTCCTGCCTGCAGTCTTTCTCATCACAGCAGCACTGCGAGCTGAGCTCTTGCTGATACACTGGCTTCCTGGAGGGGGCGGAGCCCTTGCCGAGCACGTGACGGACCTCATGATTTCCAGCCTGCACAAATTGCCGGCCCAACCACCCTTGCGGCATGTTTCCTGTTACTTTGAAGGAGCGCTTTACTTACCGAACTAACGCTCCTGCCTGCAGTCTTCCTCATCACAGCAGCACTGCGAGTTGAGCTCTTGCTGCTACACTCGCTTCCTGGAGGGGACGGAGCCCTTGCCGGGGACGTGACGGACCACATGATTTCCAGCCTGTACAAATTGACGGCCCACCCACCCATGCGGCGTGTTTCCTGTTAGTTTGAAGGAGCGCTTTACTTACCGAACTAACGCTCCTGCCTGCAGTCTTCCTCATCACAACAGCACTGCGAGTTGAGCTCTTGCTGCTACACTCGCTTCCTCGAGGGGGCGGAGCCCTTGCCGAGCACGTGACGGACCACGTAACTTCCAGCCTGCACAAATTGCCAGCCCAAACACCCTTGCGGCGTGTTTCCTGTTACTTTGAAGGAGCGCTTTACGTACCGAACTAACGCTCCTGCCTGCAGTCTTCCTCATCATAGCAGCACTGCAAGCTGAGCTCTTGCTGCTACACTCGCTTCCTGGAGGGGGCGGAGCCCTTCCAGAGCACGTGACGGACCACGTGACTTCCAGCCTGCACAAATTGCCGGCCCAACCACCCTTGTGGCGTGTTTCCTGTTTCTTTGAAGGAGCGATTTACTTACCAAACTAATGCTCCTGCCTGCAGTCTTACTCATCACAGCAGCACTGCGAGCTGAGCTCTTGCTGCTACGCTCGCTTCCTGGAGGGTGCGGAGCCCTTGCCGAGCATGTGACGGACCACATGACTTCCAGACTGCACAAATTGCCGGCCCAACCATCCTTGCGGCGTGTTTCCTGTTACTTTGAAGGAGCGCTTTACTTACCGAACTAACGCTCCTGCCTGCAGTCTTTCTCATCACAGCAGCGCTGCGAGCTGAGCTCTTGCTGCTACACTGGCTTCCTGGAGGGGGCGGAGCCCTTGCCGAGCACGTGACGGACCACATGATTTCCAGCCTGCACAAATTGCCGGCCCAACCACCCTTGCGGCATGTTTCCTGTTACTTTGAAGGAGCGCTTTACTTACCGAACTAACGCTCCTGCCTGCAGTCTTCCTCATCACAGCAGCACTGCGAGTTGAGCTCTTGCTGCTACACTCGCTTCCTGGAGGGGACGGAGCCCTTGCAGGGGACGTGACGGACCACATGATTTCCAGCTTGTACAAATTGAAGGCCCACCCACCCTTGCGGCGTGTTTCCTGTTACTTTGAAGGAGCGCTTTACTTACCGAACTAACGCTCCTGCCTACAGTCTTCCTCATCACAGCAGCACTGCGAGTTGAGCTCTTGCTGCTACACTTGCTTCCTCGAGGGGGCGGAGCCCTTGCCGAGCACGTGACGGACCACGTGACTTCCAGCCTGCACAAATTGCCGCCCCAAACACCCTTGCTGCGCGTTTCCTGTTACTTTGAAGGAGCGCTTTACGTAACGAACTAACGCTCCTGCCTGCAGTCTTCCTCATCATAGCAGCACTGCAAGCTGAGCTCTTGCTGCTACACTTGTTTCCTGGAGTGGGCGGAGCCCTTGCCGAGCATGTGACGGACCACGTGACTTCCAGCCTGTACAAATTGCCGGCCCAACCACCCTTGCAGCCGGTTTCCTGTTACTTTGAAGGAACGATTTACTTACGGAACTAACGCTCCTGCCTGCAGTCTTCCTCATCACAGCAGCACTGCGAGCTGAGCTCTTGCTGCTACACTCGCTTCCTGGAGGGGGCGGAGCCCTTGCCGAGCACGTGACGGACCACGTGACTTCCAGCCTGCACAAATTGCCGGCCCAAACACCCTTGCGGCATGTTTCCTGTTACTTTGAAGAAGCGCTTTACTTACCGAACTAACGCTCCTGCCTGCAGTCTTCCTCATCACAGCAGCACTGCGAGCTGAGATCTTGCTGCTACACTCGCTTCCTGGAGGGGGCGGAGCCCTTGCCGAGCACATGATGGACCACGTGACTTCCAGCCTGCACAAATTGCCATCCCAACCACCCTTGCAGCGTGTTTCCTGTTTCTTTGAAGAAGCGCTTTACTTACCGAACTAACGCTCCTGCCTGCAGTCTTCCTCATCAGAGCAGCACTGCGAGCTGAGGTCTTTCTGCTACATTCGCTTCCTGGAGGGGGCGGAGCCCTTGCCGAGTACGTGACAGACCACGTGACTTCCAGCCTGCACAAATTGCCGGCCCAACCACCCTTGCGGCATGTTTCCTGTTACTTTGAAGAAGCGCTTTACTTACCGAACTAACGCTCCTGCCTGCAGTCTTCCTCATCACAGCAGCACTGCGAGCTGAGATCTTGCTGCTACACTCGCTTCCTGGTGGGGGCGGAGCCCTTGCCGAGCACATGATGGACCACGTGACTTCCAGCCTGCACAAATTGCCATCCCAACCACCCTTGCAGCGTGTTTCCTGTTTCTTTGAAGAAGCGCTTTACTTACCGAACTAACGCTCCTGCCTGCAGTCTTCCTCATCACAGCAGCACTGCGAGCTGAGGTCTTGCTGCTACATTCGCTTCCTGGAGGGGGCGGAGCCCTTGCCGAGTACGTGACAGACCACGTGACTTCCAACCTGCACAAATTGCCGTCCCAACCACCCTTGCGGTGTGTTTCCTTTTACTTTGAAGAAGCGCTTTACTTACCGAACTAACGCTCCTGCCTGCAGTCTTCCTCATCACATCAGCACTGCGAGCTGAGCTCTTGCTGGTACACTCAGTTCCTGGAGGGGGCGGGGCCCTTGCCGAGCACGTGACGGACCACATGATTTCCAGCCTGCACAAATTGCCGGCCCAACCACCCTTGCGGCGTGTTTCCTTTTACTTTGAAGAAGCGCTTTACTTACCGAACTAACGCTCCTGCCTGCAGTCTTCCTCATCACAGCAGCACTGCGAGCTGAGCTCTTGCTGCTACACTCGCTTCCTGGAGGGGGCGGGGACCTTGCCGAGCACGTGATGGACCACATGATTTCCAGCCTGCACAAATTGCCGGCCCACCCACCCTTGCGGCGTGTTTCCTGTTACTTTGAAGGAGCGCTTTACTTACCGAACTAACGCTCCTGCCTGCAGTCTTCCTCATCACAGCAGCACTGCGAGCTGAGCTCTTGCTGCTACACTCGCTTCCTGGAGGGGGCGGAGCCCTTGCCGAGCACGTGACAGACCATGTGACTTCCAACCTGCACAAATTGCCGTCCCAACCACCCTTGCAGTGTGTTTCCTTTTACTTTGAAGAAGCGCTTTACTTACCGAACTAACGCTCCTGCCTGCAGTCTTCCTCATCACAGCTGCACTGCGAGCTGAGCTCTTGCTGCTACACTCGCTTCCTGGAGGGGGCGGGGCCCTTGCCGAGCATGTGACGGACCACATGATTTCCAGCCTGCACAAATTGCCGGCCCAACCACCCTTGCGGCGTGTTTCCTGTTACTTTGAAGAAGCGCTTTACTTACCAAACTAACGCTCCTGCCTGCAGTCTTCCTTATCACAGCAGCACTGCGAGCTGAGCTCTTGCTGCTACACTCGCTTCCTGGAGGGGGCAGAGCCCTTGCCGAGCACGTGACAGACCATGTGACTTCCAACCTGCACAAATTGCCGTCCCAACCACCCTTGCGGTGTGTTTCCTTTTACTTTGAAGAAGCGCTTTACTTACCGAACTAACGCTCCTGCCTGCAGTCTTCCTCATCACAGCAGCACTGCGAGCTGAGCTATTGCTGGTACACTCGCTTCCTGGAGGGGGCAGGGCCCTTGCCGAGCACGTGACGGACCACATGATTTCCAGCCTGCACAAATTGCCGGCCCAACCACCCTTGCGGCGTGTTTCCTGTTACTTTGAAGGAGCGATTTACTTACCGAACTAACGCTCCTTCCTGCAGTCTTCCTCATCACAGCAGCACTGCGAACTGAGCTCTTGCTGCTACACTCGCTTCTTGGAGGGGGCGGGGCCCTTGCCGAGCACGTGATGGACCTCGTGACTTCCAGCCTGTACAAATTGCCGGCCCAACCACCCTCGCGGCGTGTTTCCTGTTACTTTGAAGGAGCGATTTACTTACCGAACTAACGCTCCTGCCTGCAGTCTTCCTCATCACAGCAGCACTGCGAGCTGAGCTCTTGCTGCTACACTCGCTTCCTGGAGGGGGCGGAGCCCTTGCCGAGCACGTGACAGACCATGTGACTTCCAACCTGCACAAATTGCCGTCCCAACCACCCTTGCAGTGTGTTTCCTTTTACTTTGAAGAAGCGCTTTACTTACCGAACTAACGCTCCTGCCTGCAGTCTTCCTCATCACAGCTGCACTGCGAGCTGAGCTCTTGCTGCTACACTCGCTTCCTGGAGGGGGCGGGGCCCTTGCCGAGCATGTGACGGACCACATGATTTCCAGCCTGCACAAATTGCCGGCCCAACCACCCTTGCGGTGTGTTTCCTGTTACTTTGAAGAAGCGCTTTACTTACCAAACTAACGCTCCTGCCTGCAGTCTTCCTCATCACAGCAGCACTGCGAACTGAGCTCTTGCTGCTACACTCGCTTCCTGGAGGGGGCGAGGCCCTTGCCGAGCACGTGACGGACCACGTGACTTCCAGCCTGTACAAATTGCCGGCCCAACCACCCTTGTGGCGTGTTTCCTGTTATTTTGAAGGAGCGATTTACTTACCGAACTAAAGCTCCAGCCTGCAGTCTTCCTTATCACAGCAGCACTGCGAGCTGAGCTCTTGCTGATACACTCGCTTCCTGGAGGGGGCGGAGCCCTTGCCGGGCACGTGACGGACCACGTGACTTCCAGCCTGCACAAATTGCCGGCCCAACCACGCTTGCGGCGTGTTTCCTGTTACTTTGAAGAAGCGCTTTACTTACCGAACTAATGCTCCTGCCTACAGTCTTCCTCATCACAGCAGCACTGCGGGCTGAGCTCTTGCTGGTACACTCTCTTCCTGGAGGGGGCGGAGCCCTTGCCAAGCACGTGACGGACCACGTGACTTCCAGCCTGCACAAATTGCCGGCCCAACCACCCTTGCGGCGTGTTTCCTGTTACTTTGAAGAAGCGCTTTACTTACCGAACTAACGCTCCTGCCTGCAGTCTTCCTCATCACAGCAGCACTGCGAGCTGAGCTCTTGCTGCTACACACGCTTCCTGGAGGGAACGAAGCCCTTGCCGAGCACGTGACGGATCATGTGACTTCCAGCCTGCACACATTGCCGGCCCAAACACCCTTGCGGCGTGTTTCCTGTTACTTTGAAGAAGCGCTTTACTTACCGAACTAACGCTCCTGCCTGCAGTCTTCCTCATCACAGCAGCACTGCGAGCTGAGCTCTTGCTGGTACACTCGCTTCCTGGAGGGGACGGTGCCCTTGCCGAGCACGTGACGGACCATGTGACTTCCAGCCTGCACAAATTGCCGGCCCAAACACCCATGCGGCGTGTTTCCTGTTAATTTGAAGAAGCGCTTTACTTACCGAACTAACGCTCCTGCCTGCAGTCTTCCTTATCACAGCAGCACTGCGAGCTGAGCTCTTGCTGGTACACTCGCTTCCTGGAGGGGGCGGAGCCCTTGCCGGGCACATGACGGACCACGTGACTTCCAGCCTGCACAAATTGCCGGCCCAACCACCCTTGCGGCGTGTTTCCTGTTACTTTGAAGAAGCGCTTTACTTACCGAACTAATGCTCCTGCCTACAGTCTTCCTCATCACAGCAGCACTGCGAGCTGAGCTCTTGCTGGTACACTCGCTTCCTGGAGTGGGCGGAGCCCTTGCCAAGCACGTGACGGACCACATGACTTCCAGCCTGCACAAATTGCCGGCCCAACCACCCTTGCAGCGTGTTTCCTGTTACTTTGAAGAAGCGCTTTACTTACCGAACTAACACTCATGCCTGCAGTCTTCCTCATCACAGCAGCACTGCGAGCTGAGCTCTTGCCGCTACACTCGCTTCCTGGAGGGTACAGAGCCCTTGCCGGGCACGTGATGGACCACGTGACTTCCAGCCTGCACAAATTGCCGGCCCAACCACCCTTGCAGCGTGTTTCCTGTTACTTTGAAGAAGCGCTTTACTTACCGAACTAACGCTCCTGCCTGCAGTCTTCCTCATCACAGCAGCACTGCGAGCTGAGCTCTTGCTGCTACACTCACTTCCTGGAGGGGACGGAGCCCTTGCTGAGCACGTGACGGACCACGTGACTTCCAGCCTGCACAAATTGCCGGCCCAAACACCCTTGCGGCGTGTTTCCTGTTACTTTGAAGAAGCGATTTACTTACCGAACTAACGCTCCTGCCTGCAGTCTTCCTCATCACAGCAGCACTGCGAGCTGAGCTCTTGCTGCTACACTCGCTTCCTGGAGGGGGCGGAGCCCTTGCCGAGCACGTGACAGACCATGTGACTTCCAACCTGCACAAATTGCCGTCCCAACCACCCTTGCAGTGTGTTTCCTTTTACTTTGAAGAAGCGCTTTACTTACCGAACTAACGCTCCTGCCTGCAGTCTTCCTCATCACAGCTGCACTGCGAGCTGAGCTCTTGCTGCTACACTCGCTTCCTGGAGGGGGCGGGGCCCTTGCCGAGCATGTGACGGACCACATGATTTCCAGCCTGCACAAATTGCCGGCCCAACCACCCTTGCGGCGTGTTTCCTGTTACTTTGAAGAAGCGCTTTACTTACCAAACTAACGCTCCTGCCTGCAGTCTTCCTCATCACAGCAGCACTGCGAACTGAGCTCTTGCTGCTACACTCGCTTCCTGGAAGGGGCGGGGCCCTTGCCGAGCACGTGACGGACCACGTGACTTCCAGCCTGTACAAATTGCCGGCCCAACCACCCTTGTGGCGTGTTTCCTGTTACTTTGAAGGAGCGATTTACTTACCGAACTAACGCTCCAGCCTGCAGTCTTCCTTATCACAGCAGCACTGCGAGCTGAGCTCTTGCTGATACACTCGCTTCCTGGAGGGGGCGGAGCCCTTGCCGGGCACGTGACGGACCACGTGACTTCCAGCCTGCACAAATTGCCGGCCCAACCACGCTTGCGGCGTGTTTCCTGTTACTTTGAAGAAGCGCTTTACTTACCGAACTAATGCTCCTGCCTACAGTCTTCCTCATCACAGCAGCACTGCGGGCTGTGCTCTTGCTGCTACACACGCTTACTGGAGGGAACGAAGCCCTTGCCGAGCACGTGACGGATCATGTGACTTCCAGCCTGCACAAATTGCCGGCCCAAACACCCTTGCTGCGTGTTTCCTGTTACTTTGAAGAAGCGCTTTACTTACCGAACTAACGCTCCTGCCTGCACAAATTGCCGGCCCAACCACCCTTGCAGCGTGTTTCCTGTTACTTTGAAGAAGCGCTTTACTTACCGAACTAACGCTCCTGCCTGCAGTCTTCCTCATCACAGCAGCACTGCGAGCTGAGCTCTTGCTGCTACACTCACTTCCTGGAGGGGACGGAGCCCTTGCTGAGCACGTGACGGACCACGTGACTTCCAGCCTGCACAAATTGCCGGCCCAAACACCCTTGCGGCGTGTTTCCTGTTACTTTGAAGAAGCGCTTTACTTACCGAACTATCGCTCCTGCCTGCAGTCTTCCTCATCACAGCAGCACTGCAAGCTGAGCTCTTGCTGGTACACTCGCTTCCTGGAGGGGGCGGAGCCCTTGCCGGGCACGTGACGGACCACGTGACTTCCAGCCTGCACAAATTGCCGGCCCAACCACCCTTGCGGCGTGTTTCCTGTTACTTTGAAGAAGCGCTTTACTTACCGAACTAACGCTCCTGCCTACAGTCTTCCTCATCACAGCAGCACTGCGAGCTGAGCTCTTGCTGGTACACTCGCTTCCTGGAGGGAGCAGAGCCCTTGCCGAGCACGTGACGGACCACGTGACTTCCAGCCTGCACAAATTGCCAGCCCAACCACCCTTGCGGCGTGTTTCCTGTTACTTTGAAGAAGCGCTTTACTTACCGAACTAACACTCCTGCCTGCAGTCTTCCTCATCACAGCAGCACTGCAAGCTGAGATCTTGCTGCTACACTCGCTTCCTGGAGGGGGCGGAGCCCTTGCCAAGCACGTGACGGACCACGTGACTTCCAGCCTGCACAAATTGCCGCCCCAACCACCCTTGCGGTGTGTTTCCTGTTACTTTGAAGGAGCGCTTTACGTACCGAACTAACGCTCCTGCCTGCAGTCTTCCTCATCACAGCAGCACTGCGAGCTGAGCTCTTGCTGCTACACTCACTTCCTGGAGGGGGCGAGGCCCTTGCCGAGCACGTGATGGACCACATGATTTCCAGCCTGCACAAATTGCCGGCCCAACCACCCTTGCAGAGTGTTTCCTGTTACTTTGAAGAAGCGCTTTACTTACCGAACTAACGCTCCTGCCTGCAGTCTTCCTCATCACAGCTGCACTGCGAGCTGAGCTCTTGCTGCTACGCTCGCTTCCTGGAGGGGGCGGGGCCCTTGCCGAGCATGTGACGGACCACATGATTTCCAGCCTGCACAAATTGCCGGCCCAACCACCCTTGCGGCGTGTTTCCTGTTACTTTGAAGAAGCGCTTTACTTACCAAACTAACGCTCCTGCCTGCAGTCTTCCTTATCACAGCAGCACTGCGAGCTGAGCTCTTGCTGCTACACTCGCTTCCTGGAGGGGGCGGAGCCCTTGCCTAGCACGTGACAGACCATGTGACTTCCAACCTGCACAAATTGCCGTCCCAACCACCCTTGCAGTGTGTTTCCTTTTACTTTGAAGAAGCGCTTTACTTACCGAACTAACGCTCCAGCCTGCAGTCTTCCTCATCACAGCTGCACTGCGAGCTGAGCTCTTGCTGCTACGCTCGCTTCCTGGAGGGGGCGGGGCCCTTGCCGAGCATGTGACGGACCACATGATTTCCAGCCTGCACAAATTGCCGGCCCAACCACCCTTGCGGCGTGTTTCCTGTTACTTTGAAGAAGCGCTTTACTTACCAAACTAACGCTCCTGCCTGCAGTCTTCCTTATCACAGCAGCACTGCGAGCTGAGCTCTTGCTGCTACACTCGCTTCCTGGAGGGGGCGGAGCCCTTGCCTAGCACGTGACAGACCATGTGACTTCCAACCTGCACAAATTGCCGTCCCAACCACCCTTGCGGTGTGTTTCCTTTTACTTTGAAGAATCGCTTTACTTACCGAACTAACGCTCCTGCCTGCAGTCTTCCTCATCACAGCAGCACTGCGAGCTGAGCTATTGCTGGTACACTCGCTTCCTGGAGGGGGCGGGGCCCTTGCCGAGCATGTGACGGACCACATGATTTCCAGCCTGCACAAATTGCCGGCCCAACCACCCTTGCGGCGTGTTTCCTGTTACTTTGAAGGAGCGATTTACTTACCGAACTAACGCTCCTGCCTGCAGTCTTCCTCATCACAGCAGCACTGCGAGCTGAGCTCTTGCTGCTACACTCGCTTCCTGGAGGGGACGGAGCCCTTGCTGAGCACGTGATGGACCACGTGACTTTCAGCCTGCACAAATTGCCGACCCAAACACCCTTGCGGCGTGTTTCCTGTTACTTTGAAGAAGCGCTTTACTTACCGAACTATCGCTCCTGCCTGCAGTCTTCCTCATCACAGCAGCACTGCAAGCTGAGCTCTTGCTGGTACACTCGCTTCCTGGAGGGGGCGGAGCCCTTGCCGGGCACGTGACGGACCACGTGACTTCCAGCCTGCACAAATTGCCGGCCCAACCACCCTTGCGGCGTGTTTCCTGTTACTTTGAAGAAGCGCTTTACTTACCGAACTAACGCTCCTGCCTACAGTCTTCCTCATCACAGCAGCACTGCGAGCTGAGCTCTTGCTGGTACACTCGCTTCCTGGAGGGAGCAGAGCCCTTGCCGAGCACGTGACGGACCACGTGACTTCCAACCTGCACAAATTGCCGGCCCAACCACCCTTGCGGCGTGTTTCCTGTTACTTTGAAGAAGCGCTTTACTTACCGAACTAACGCTCCTGCCTGCAGTCTTCCTCATCACAGCAGCACTGCGAGCTGAGATCTTGCTGCTACACTCGCTTCCTGGAGGGGGCGGAGCCCTTGCCGAGCACGTGACGGACCACGTGACTTCCAGCCTGCACAAATTGCCGGCCCAACCACCCTTGCGGCGTGTTTCCTGTTATTTTGAAGGAGCGCTTTACGTACCGAACTAACGCTCCTGCCTGCAGTCTTCCTCATCACAGCAGCACTGCGAGCTGAGCTCTTGCTGCTACACTCGCTTCCTGGAGGGGACGGAGCCCTTGCTGAGCACGTGATGGACCACGTGACTTTCAGCCTGCACAAATTGCCGACCCAAACACCCTTGCGGCGTGTTTCCTGTTACTTTGAAGAAGCGCTTTACTTACCGAACTATCGCTCCTGCCTGCAGTCTTCCTCATCACAGCAGCACTGCAAGCTGAGCTCTTGCTGGTACACTCGCTTCCTGGAGGGGGCGGAGCCCTTGCCGGGCACGTGACGGACCACGTGACTTCCAGCCTGCACAAATTGCCGGCCCAACCACCCTTGCGGCGTGTTTCCTGTTACTTTGAAGAAGCGCTTTACTTACCGAACTAACGCTCCTGCCTACAGTCTTCCTCATCACAGCAGCACTGCGAGCTGAGCTCTTGCTGGTACACTCGCTTCCTGGAGGGTACAGAACCCTTGCCGGGCACGTGATGGACCACGTGACTTCCAGCCTGCACAAATTGCCAACCCAACCACCCTTGCGGCGTGTTTCCTGTTACTTTGAAGAAGCGCTTTACTTACCGAACTAACGCTCCTGCCTGCAGTCTTCATCACAGCAGCACTGCGAGCTGAGCTCTTGCTGCTACACTCGCTTCCTGGAGGGGACGGAGCCCTTGCTGAGCACGTGATGGACCACGTGACTTCCAGCCTGCACAAATTGCCGGCCCAAACACCCTTGCGGCGTGTTTCCTGTTACTTTGAAGAAGCGCTTTACTTACCGAACTATCGCTCCTGCCTGCATTCTTCCTCATCACAGCAGCACTGCAAGCTGAGCTCTTGCTGGTACACTCGCTTCCTGGAGGGGGCGGGGCCCTTGCCGAGCACGTGATGGACCACATGATTTCCAGCCTGCACAAATTGCCGGCCCAACCGACCTTGCGGTGTGTTTCCTGTTACTTTGAAGAAGCGCTTTACTTACCGAACTAACGCTCCTGCCTGCAGTCTTCCTCATCACAGCAGCACTGCGAGCTGAGCTCTTGCTGGTACACTCGCTTCCTGGAGGGGGCGGAGCCCTTGCCGAGCACGTGACAGACCATGTGACTTCCAACCTGCACAAATTGCCGTCCCAACCACCCTTGCAGTGTGTTTCCTTTTACTTTGAAGAAGCGCTTTACTTACCGAACTAACGCTCCTGCCTGCAGTCTTCTTCATCACAGCTGCACTGCGAGCTGAGCTCTTGCTGCTACACTCGCTTCCTGGAGGGGGCGGGGCCCTTGCCGAGCATGTGACGGACCACATGATTTCCAGCCTGCACAAATTGCCGGCCCAACCACCCTTGCGGCGTGTTTCCTGTTACTTTGAAGGAGCGATTTACTTACCGAACTAACGCTCCTGCCTGCAGTCTTCCTCATCACAGCAGCACTGCGAACTGAGCTCTTGCTGCTACACTCGCTTCCTGGAAGGGGCGGGGCCCTTGCCGAGCACGTGACGGACCACGTGACTTCCAGCCTGTACAAATTGCCGGCCCAACCACCCTTGTGGCGTGTTTCCTGTTACTTTGAAGGAGCGATTTACTTACCGAACTAACGCTCCAGCCTGCAGTCTTCCTTATCACAGCAGCACTGCGAGCTGAGCTCTTGCTGGTACACTCGCTTCATGGAGGGGGCGGAGCCCTTGCCGGGCACGTGACGGACCACGTGACTTCCAGCCTGCACAAATTGCCGGCCCAACCACGCTTGCGGCGTGTTTCCTGTTGCTTTGAAGAAGCGCTTTACTTACCGAACTAATGCTCCTGCCTACAGTCTTCCTCATCACAGCAGCACTGCGGGCTGAGCTCTTGCTGGTACACTCTCTTCCTGGAGGGGGCGGAGCCCTTGCCACGCACGTGACGGACCACGTGACTTCCAGCCTGCACAAATTGCCGGCCCAACCACCCTTGCGGCGTGTTTCCTGTTACTTTGAAGAAGCGCTTTACTTACCGAACTAACGCTCCTGCCTGCAGTCTTCCTCATCACAGCAGCACTGCGAGCTGAGCTCTTGCTGCTAAACTCGCTTCCTGGAGGGAACGGAGCCCTTGCCGAGCACGTGACGGACCATGTGACTTCCAGCCTGCACAAATTGCCGGCCCAAACACCTTTGCGGCGTGTTTCCTGTTACTTTGAAGAAGCGCTTTACTTACCGAACTAACGCTCCTGCCTGCAGTCTTCCTCATCACAGCAGCACTGCGAGCTGAGCTCTTGCTGGTACACTCGCTTCCTGGAGGGGACAGAGCCCTTGCCGGGCACGTGACGGACCACGTGACTTCCAGCCTGCACAAATTGCCGGCCCAACCACCCTTGCGGCATGTTTCCTGTTACTTTGAAGAAGCGCTTTACTTACCGAACTAATGCTCCAGCCTACAGTCTTCCTCATCACAGCAGCACTGCGAGCTGAGCTCTTGCTGGTACACCCGCTTCCTGGAGGGGGCGGAGCCCTTGCCAAGCACGTGACGGACCACTTGACTTCCAGCCTGCACAAATTGCCGGCCCAACCACCCCTGCGGTGTGTTTCCTGTTACTTTGAAGAAGCTCTTTACTTACCGAACTAACGCTCCTGCCTGCAGTCTTCCTCATCACAGCAGCACTGCGAGCTGAGCTCTTTCTGCTACACTCGCTTCCTGGAGGGTACAGAGCCCTTGCCGGGCACGTGATGGACCACGTGACTTCCAGCCTGCACAAATTGCCGGCCCAACCACCCTTGCGGCGTGTTTCCTGTTACTTTGAAGAAGCGCTTTACTTACCGAACTAACGCTCCTGCCTGCAGTCTTCCTCATCACAGCAGCACTGCGAGCTGAGCTCTTGCTGATACACTCGCTTCCTGGAGGGGACGGAGCCCTTGCTGAACACGTGACGGACCACGTGACTTCCAGCCTGCACAAATTGCCGGCCCAACCACCCTTGCGGCGTGTTTCCTGTTACTTTGAAGAAGCGCTTTACTTACCGAACTAACTCTCCTGCCTGCATTCTTCCTCATCACAGCAGCACTGCAAGCTGAGCTCTTGCTGGTACACTCGCTTCCTGGAGGGGGCGGAGCACTTGCCGGGCACGTGACGGACCACGTGACTTCCAGCCAGCACAAATTGCCGGCCCAACCACCCTTGCGGCGTGTTTCCTGTTACTTTGAAGAAGCGCTTTACTTACCGAACTAACGCTCCTGCCTACAGTCTTCCTCATCACAGCAGCACTGCGAGCTGAGCTCTTGCTGGTACACTCGCTTCCTGGAGGGGGCGGAGCCCTTGCCGAGCACATGACGGACCACGTGACTTCCAGCCTGCACAAATTGCCGGCCCAACCACCCTTGCGGCGTGTTTCCTGTTACTTTGAAGAAGCGCTTTACTTACCGAACTAACGCTCCTGCCTGCAGTCTTCCTCATCACAGCAGCACTGCGAGCTGAGATCTTGCTGCTATACTCGCTTCCTGGAGGGGGCGGAGCCCTTGCCGAGCACATGATGGACCACGTGACTTCCAGCCTGCACAAATTACCATCCCAACCACCCTTGCAGCGTGTTTCCTGTTTCTTTGAAGAAGCGCTTTACTTACCGAACTAACGCTCCTGCCTGCAGTCTTCCTCATCACAGCAGCACTGCGAGCTGAGCTCTTGCTGCTACATTCACTTCCTGGAGGGGGCGGAGCCCTTGCCGAGTACGTGACAGACCACGTGACTTCCAACCTGCACAAATTGCCGTCCCAACCACCCTTGCGGTGTGTTTCCTTTTACTTTGAAGAAGCGCTTTACTTACCGAACTAACGCTCCTGCCTGCAGTCTTCCTCATCACAGCAGCACTGCGAGCTGAGCTTTTGCTGGTACACTCGCTTCTTGGAGGGGGCGGGGCCCTTGCCGAGCACGTGACAGACCACATGATTTCCAGCCTGCACAAATTGTCGGCCCAACCACCCTTGCGGCGTGTTTCCTGTTACTTTGAAGAAGTCCTTTACTTACCAAACTAACGCTCCTGCCTGCAGTCTTCCTCATCACAGCAGCACTGCGAGCTGAGCTCTTGCTGCTAAATTCGCTTCCTGGAGGGAACGGAGCCCTTGCCGAGCACGTGACGGACCATGTGACTTCCAGCCTGCACAAATTGCCGGCCCAAACACCCTTGCGGCGTGTTTCCTGTTACTTTGAAGAAGCGCTTTACTTACCGAACTAACGCTGATGCCTGCAGTCTTCCTCATCACAGCAGCACTGCGAGCTGAGCTCTTGCTGGTACACTCGCTTCCTGGATGGGACAGAGCCCTTGCCGAACACGTGACGGACCATGTGACTTCCAGCCTGCACAAATTGCCGGCCCAAACACCCTTGCGGCGTGTTTCCTTTTACTTTGAAGAAGCGCTTTACTTACCGAACTAACGCTCCTGCCTGCAGTCTTCCTCATCACAGCAGCACTGCGAGCTGAGCTCTTGCTGGTACACTCGCTTCCTGGAGGGGGCGGAGCCCTTGCCGGGCACGTGACGGACCACGTGACTTCCAGCCTGCACAAATTGCCGGCCCAACCACCCTTGCGGCATGTTTCCTGTTACTTTGAAGAAGCGCTTTACTTACCGAACTAATGCTCCTGCCTACAGTCTTCCTCATCACAGCAGCACTGCGAGCTGAGCTCTTGCTGGTACACTCGCTTCCTGGAGGGGGCGGAGCCCTTGCCAAGCACGTGACGGACCACTTGACTTCCAGCCTGCACAAATTGCGGGCCCAAACACCCTTGCGGTGTGTTTCCTGTTACTTTGAAGAAGCTCTTTACTTACCGAACTAACGCTCCTGCCTGCAGTCTTCCTCATCACAGCAGCACTGCGAGCTGAGCTCTTGCTGGTACACTCGCTTCCTGGAGGGGACAGAGCCCTTGCCGAACACGTGACGGACCATGTGACTTCCAGCCTGCACAAATTGCCGGCCCAAACACCCTTGCGGCTTGTTTCCTTTTACTTTGAAGAAGCGCTTTACTTACCGAACTAACGCTCCTGCCTGCAGTCTTCCTCATCACAGCAGCACTGCGAGATGAGCTCTTGCTGGTACACTCGCTTCCTGGAGGGGGCGGAGCCCTTGCCGGGCACGTGACGGACCACGTGACTTCCAGCCTGCACAAATTGCCGGCCCAACCACCCTTGCGGCATGTTTCCTGTTACTTTGAAGAAGCGCTTTACTTACCGAACTAATGCTCCTGCCTACAGTCTTCCTCATCACAGCAGCACTGCGAGCTGAGCTCTTGCTGGTACACTCGCTTCCTGGAGGGGGCGGAGCCCTTGCCAAGCACGTGACGGACCACTTGACTTCCAGCCTGCACAAATTGCCGGCCCAACCACCCCTGCGGTGTGTTTCCTGTTACTTTGAAGAAGCTCTTTACTTACCGAACTAACGCTCCTGCCTGCAGTCTTCCTCATCACAGCAGCACTGCGAGCTGAGCTCTTGCTGCTACACTCGCTTCCTGGAGGGTACAGAGCCCTTGCCGGGCACGTGATGGACCACGTGACTTCCAGCCTGCACAAATTGCCGGCCCAACCACCCTTGCGGCGTGTTTCCTGTTACTTTGAAGAAGCGCTTTACTTACCGAACTAACGCTCCTGCCTGCAGTCTTCCTCATCACAGCAGCACTGCGAGCTGAGCTCTTGCTGATACACTCGCTTCCTGGAGGGGACGGAGCCCTTGCTGAACACGTGACGGACCACGTGACTTCCAGCCTGCACAAATTGCCGGCCCAAACACCCTTGCGGCGTGTTTCCTGTTACTTTGAAGAAGCGCTTTACTTACCGAACTAACTCTCCTGCCTGCATTCTTCCTCATCACAGCAGCACTGCAAGCTGAGCTCTTGCTGGTACACTCGCTTCCTGGAGGGGGCGGAGCACTTGCCGGGCACGTGACGGACCACGTGACTTCCAGCCTGCACAAATTGCCGGCCCAACCACCCTTGCGGCATGTTTCCTGTTACTTTGAAGAAGCGCTTTACTTACCGAACTAATGCTCCTGCCTACAGTCTTCCTCATCACAGCAGCACTGCGAGCTGAGCTCTTGCTGGTACACTCGCTTCCTGGAGGGGGCGGAGCCCTTGCCAAGCACGTGACGGACCACTTGACTTCCAGCCTGCACAAATTGCCGGCCCAAACACCCTTGCGGTGTGTTTCCTGTTACTTTGAAGAAGCTCTTTACTTACCGAACTAACGCTCCTGCCTGCAGTCTTCCTCATCACAGCAGCACTGCGAGCTGAGCTCTTGCTGGTACACTCGCTTCCTGGAGGGGACAGAGCCCTTGTCGAACACGTGACGGACCATGTGACTTCCAGCCTGCACAAATTGCCGGCCCAAACACCCTTGCGGCGTGTTTCCTTTTACTTTGAAGAAGCGCTTTACTTACCGAACTAACGCTCCTGCCTGCAGTCTTCCTCATCACAGCAGCACTGCGAGCTGAGCTCTTGCTGGTACACTCGCTTCCTGGAGGGGGCGGAGCCCTTGCCGGGCACGTGACGGACCACGTGACTTCCAGCCTGCACAAATTGCCGGCCCAACCACCCTTGCGGCATGTTTCCTGTTACTTTGAAGAAGCGCTTTACTTACCGAACTAATGCTCCTGCCTACAGTCTTCCTCATCACAGCAGCACTGCGAGCTGAGCTCTTGCTGGTACACTCGCTTCCTGGAGGGGGCGGAGCCCTTGCCAAGCACGTGACTGACCACTTGACTTCCAGCCTGCACAAATTGCCGGCCCAACCACCCCTGCGGTGTGTTTCCTGTTACTTTGAAGAAGCTCTTTACTTACCGAACTAACGCTCCTGCCTGCAGTCTTCCTCATCACAGCAGCACTGCGAGCTGAGCTCTTGCTGCTACACTCGCTTCCTGGAGGGTACAGAGCCCTTGCCGGGCACGTGATGGACCACGTGACTTCCAGCCTGCACAAATTGCCGGCCCAACCACCCTTGCGGCGTGTTTCCTGTTACTTTGAAGAAGCGCTTTACTTACCGAACTAACGCTCCTGCCTGCAGTCTTCCTCATCACAGCAGCACTGCGAGCTGAGCTCTTGCTGATACACTCGCTTCCTGGAGGGGACGGAGCCCTTGCTGAACACGTGACGGACCACGTGACTTCCAGCCTGCACAAATTGCCGGCCCGAACACCCTTGCGGCGTGTTTCCTGTTACTTTGAAGAAGCGCTTTACTTACCGAACTAACTCTCCTGCCTGCATTCTTCCTCATCACAGCAGCACTGCAAGCTGAGCTCTTGCTGGTACACTCGCTTCCTGGAGGGGGCGGAGCACTTGCCGGGCACGTGACGGACCACGTGACTTCCAGCCTGCACAAATTGCCGGCCCAACCACCCTTGCGGCGTGTTTCCTGTTACTTTGAAGAAGCGCTTTACTTACCGAACTAACGCTCCTGCCTACAGTCTTCCTCATCACAGCAGCACTGCGAGCTGAGCTCTTGCTGGTACACTCGCTTCCTGGAGGTGGCGGAGCCCTTGCCGAGCACATGACGGACCACGTGACTTCCAGCCTGCACAAATTGCCGGCCCAACCACCCTTGCGGCGTGTTTCCTGTTACTTTGAAGAAGCGCTTTACTTACCGAACTAACGCTCCTGCCTGCAGTCTTCCTCATCACAGCAGCACTGCGAGCTGAGATCTTGCTGCTATACTCGCTTCCTGGAGGGGGCGGAGCCCTTGCCGAGCACATGATGGACCACGTGACTTCCAGCCTGCACAAATTACCATCCCAACCACCCTTGCAGCGTGTTTCCTGTTTCTTTGAAGAAGCGCTTTACTTACCGAACTAACGCTCCTGCCTGCAGTCTTCCTCATCACAGCAGCACTGCGAGCTGAGCTCTTGCTGCTACATTCGCTTCCTGGAGGGGGCGGAGCCCTTGCCGAGTACGTGACAGACCACGTGACTTCCAACCTGCACAAATTGCCGTCCCAACCACCCTTGCGGTGTGTTTCCTTTTACTTTGAAGAAGCGCTTTACTTACCGAACTAACGCTCCTGCCTGCAGTCTTCCTCATCACAGCAGCACTGCGAGCTGAGCTTTTGCTGGTACACTCGCTTCTTGGAGGGGGCGGGGCCCTTGCCGAGCACGTGACGGACCACGTGACTTCCAGCCTGCACAAATTGCCGGCCCAACCACCCTTGCGGCATGTTTCCTGTTACTTTGAAGAAGCGCTTTACTTACCAAACTAACGCTCCTGCCTGCAGTCTTCCTCATCACAGCAGCACTGCGAGCTGAGATCTTGCTGCTACACTCGCTTCCTGGAGGGTGCGGAGCCCTTGCCGAGCACATGATGGACCACGTGACTTCCAGCCTGCACAAATTGCCATCCCAACCACCCTTGCAGCGTGTTTCCTGTTTCTTTGAAGAAGCGCTTTACTTACCGAACTAACGCTCCTGCCTGCAGTCTTCCTCATCACAGCAGCACTGCGAGCTGAGGTCTTGCTGCTACATTCGCTTCCTGGAGGGGGCGGAGCCCTTGCCGAGTACGTGACAGACCACGTGACTTCCAACCTGCACAAATTGCCGTCCCAACCACCCTTGCGGTGTGTTTCCTTTTACTTTGAAGAAGCGCTTTACTTACCGAACTAACGCTCCTGCCTGCAGTCTTCCTCATCACATCAACACTGCGAGCTGAGCTCTTGCTGGTACACTCAGTTCCTGGAGGGGGCGGGGCCCTTGCCGAGCACGTGACGGACCACATGATTTCCAGCCTGCACAAATTGCCGGCCCAACCACCCTTGCGGCGTGTTTCCTTTTACTTTGAAGAAGCGCTTTACTTACCGAACTAACGCTCCTGCCTGCAGTCTTCCTCATCACAGCAGCACTGCTATTGCTGCTACACTCGCTTCCTGGAGGGGGCGGGGACCTTGCCGAGCACGAGATGGACCACATGATTTCCAGCCTGCACAAATTGCCGGCCCACCCACCCTTGCGGCGTGTTTCCTGTTACTTTGAAGGAGCGCTTTACTTACCGAACTAACGCTCCTGCCTGCAGTCTTCCTCATCACAGCAGCACTGCGAGCTGAGCTCTTGCTGCTACACTCGCTTACTGGAGGGGGCGGAGCCCTTGCCGAGCACGTGACAGACCATGTGACTTCCAACCTGCACAAATTGCCGTCCCAACCACCCTTGCAGTGTGTTTCCTTTTACTTTGAAGAAGCGCTTTACTTACCGAACTAACGCTCCTGCCTGCAGTCTTCCTCATCACAGCTGCACTGCGAGCTGAGCTCTTGCTGCTACACTCGCTTCCTGGAGGGGGCGGGGCCCTTGCCGAGCATGTGACGGACCACATGATTTCCAGCCTGCACAAATTGCCGGCCCAACCACCCTTGCGGCGTGTTTCCTGTTACTTTGAAGAAGCGCTTTACTTACCAAACTAACGCTCCTGCCTGCAGTCTTCCTTATCACAGCAGCACTGCGAGCTGAGCTCTTGCTGCTACACTCGCTTCCTGGAGGGGGCAGAGCGCTAGCCGAGCACGTGACAGACCATGCGACTTCCAACCTGCACAAATTGCCGTCCCAACCACCCTTGCGGTGTGTTTCCTTTTACTTTGAAGAAGCGCTTTACTTACCGAACTAACGCTCCTGCCTGCAGTCTTCCTCATCACAGCAGCACTGCGAGCTGAGCTATTGCTGGTACACTCGTTTCCTGGAGGGGCGGGGCCCTTGCCGAGCATGTGACGGACCACATGATTTCCAGCCTGCACAAATTGCCGGCCCAACCACCCTTGCGGCGTGTTTCCTGTTACTTTGAAGAAGCGCTTTACTTACCAAACTAACGCTCCTGCCTGCAGTCTTCCTTATCACAGCAGCACTGCGAGCTGAGCTCTTGCTGCTACACTCGCTTCCTGGAGGGGGCAGAGCCCTTGCCGAGCACGTGACAGACCATGTGACTTCCAACCTGCACAAATTGCCGTCCCAACCACCCTTGCGGTGTGTTTCCTTTTACTTTGAAGAAGCGCTTTACTTACCGAACTAACGCTCCTGCCTGCAGTCTTCCTCATCAAGCAGCACTGCGAGCTGAGCTATTGCTGGTACACTCGCTTCCTGGAGGGGGCAGGGCCCTTGCCGAGCACGTGACGGACCACATGATTTCCAGCCTGCACAAATTGCCGGCCCAACCACCCTTGCGGCGTGTTTCCTGTTACTTTGAAGGAGCCATTTACTTACCGAACTAACGCTCCTGCCTGCAGTCTTCCTCATCACAGCAGCACTGCGAACTGAGCTCTTGCTGCTACACTCGCTTCCTGGAGGGGGCGGGGCCCTTGCCGAGCACGTGATGGACCACGTGACTTCCAGCCTGTACAAATTGCCGGCCCAACCACCCTCGCGGCGTGTTTCCTGTTACTTTGAAGGAGCAATTTACTTACCGAACTAACGCTCCAGCCTGCAGTCTTCCTTATCACAGCAGCACTGCGAGCTGAGTTCTTGCTGCTACACTCGCTTCCTGGAGGGGGTGGGGCCCTTGCCGAGCACATGACTTCCAGCCTGCACAAATTTCTGGCCCAACCACCCTTGCGGCGTGTTTCCTGTTACATTGAAGGAGCGCTTTACTTACCGAACTAACGCTCCTCCCTGCAGTCTTCCTTATCACAGCAGCACTGCGAGCTGAGCTCTTGCTGCTACACTCGCTTCCTGGAGGGGGCGGAGCCCTTGCCGAGCACGTGACGGACCACGTGACTTCCAGCCTGCACAAATTGCCGGCCCAACCACCCTTGTGGTGTGTTTCCTGTTACTTTGAAGGAGCGATTTACTTACCAAACTAATGCTCCTGCCTGCAGTCTTACTCATCACAGCAGCACTGCGAGCTGAGCTATTGCTGCTACACTCGCTTCCTGGAGGGTGCGGAGCCCTTGCCGAGCATGTGACGGACCACATGACTTCCAGCCTGCACAAATTGCCGACCCAACCACCCTTGCGGCGTGTTTCCTGTTACTTTGAAGGAGCGCTTTACTTATCGAACTAACGCTCCTGCCTGCAGTCTTTCTCATCACAGCAGCACTGCGAGCTGAGCTCTTGCTGATACACTCGCTTCCTGGAGGGGACGGAGCCCTTGCCGGGGACGTGACGGACCACATGATTTCCAGCCTGTACAATTTGCCGGCCCACCCACCCATGCGGCGTGTTTCCTGTTACTTTGAAGGAGCGCTTTACTTACCGAACTAACGCTCCTGCCTGCAGTCTTCCTCATCACAACAGCACTGCGAGTTGAGCTCTTGCTGCTACACTCGCTTCCTCGAGGGGGCGGAGCCCTTGCCGAGCACGTGACGGACCACGTGACTTCCAGCCTGCACAAATTGCCGGCCCAAACACCCTTGCGGCGTGTTTCCTGTTACTTTGAAGGAGCGCTTTACGTACCGAACTAACGCTCCTGCCTGCAGTCTTCCTCATCATAGCAGCACTGCAAGCTGAGCTCTTGCTGCTACACTCGCTTCCTGGAGGGGGCGGAGCCCTTGCAGAGCACGTGACGGACCACGTGACTTCCAGCCTGCACAAATTGCCGGCCCAACCACCCTTGTGGCGTGTTTCCTGTTACTTTGAAGGAGCGATTTACTTACCAAACTAATGCTCCTGCCTGCAGTCTTACTCATCACAGCAGCACTGCGAGCTGAGCTCTTGCTGCTACACTCGCTTCCTGGAGGGTGCGGAGCCCTTGCCGAGCATGTGACGGACCACATGACTTCCAGACTGCACAAATTGCCGGCCCAACCATCCTTGCGGCGTGTTTCCTGTTACTTTGAAGGAGCGCTTTACTTACCGAACTAACGCTCCTGCCTGCAGTCTTTCTCATCACAGCAGCGCTGCGAGCTGAGCTCTTGCTGCTACACTGGCTTCCTGGAGGGGGCGGAGCCCTTGCCGAGCACGTGACGGACCACGTGACTTCCAGCCTGCACAAATTGCCGGCCCAAACACCCTTGCGGCGTGTTTCCTGTTACTTTGAAGGAGCGCTTTACGTACCGAACTAACGCTCCTGCCTGCAGTCTTCCTCATCATAGCAGCACTGCAAGCTGAGCTCTTGCTGCTACACTTGTTTCCTGGAGGGGGCGGAGCCCTTGCCGAGCATGTGACGGACCACGTGACTTCCAGCCTGTACAAATTGCCGGCCCAACCACCCTTGCAGCCGGTTTCCTGTTACTTTGAAGGAGCGATTTACTTACGGAACTAACGCTCCTGCCTGCAGTCTTCCTCATCACAGCAGCAATGCAAGCTGAGCTCTTGCTGCTACACTTGCTTCCTGGGTGGGCGGGGCCCTTGCCGAGCACGTGACGGACCACGTGACTTCCAGCCTGCACAAATTGCCGGCCCAACCACCCTTGCGGCGTGTTTCCTGTTACTTTGAAGGAGCGCTTTACTTACCGAACTTACGCTCCTGCCTGCAGTCTTCCTCATCACAGCAGCACTGCGAGCTGAGCTCTTGCTGCTACACTCGCTTCCTGGAGGGGGCGGAGCCCTTGCCGAGCACGTGACGGACCACGTGACTTCCAGCCTGCACAAATTGCCGGCCCAAACACCCTTGTGGCGTGTTTCCTGTTACTTTGAAGAAGCACTTTACTTACCGAACTAACGCTCCTGCCTGCAGTCTTCCTCATCATAGCAGCACTGCGAGCTGAGCTCTTGCTGCTACACTCGCTTCCTGGAGGGGGCGGAGCCCTTGCCGAGCACGTGACGGACCACGTGACTTCCAGCCTGTACAAATTACCAGCCCAACCACCCTTGCGGCTTGTTTCCTGTTACTTTGAAGGAGCGATTTACTTACCGAACTAACGCTCCTGCCTGCAGTCTTCCTCATAACAGCAGCACTGCGAGCTGAGCTCTTGCTGCTACACTCGCTTCCTCGAGGGGGTGGAGCCCTTGCCGAGCATGTGACGGACCACATGACTTACAGCCTGCACAAATTGCCGGCCCAACCACCCTTGCGGCGTGTTTCCTGTTACTTTGAAGGAGCGTTTTCTCCTGCCTGCAGTCTTCCTCATCACAGCAGCACTGCGAGCTGAGCTCTTGCTGCTACACTCGCTTCCTGGAGGGGGCGGGGCCCTTGCCGAGCACGTGACGGACCACGTGACTTCCAGCCTGCACAAATTGCCGGCCAAAACACCCTTGTGGCGTGTTTCCTGTTACTTTGAAGGAACACTTTACTTACCGAACTAACGCTCCTGCCTGCAGTCTTCCTCATCATAGCAGCACTGCGAGCTGAGCTCTTGCTGCTACACTCGCTTCCTGGAGGGGGCGGAGCCCTTGCCGAGCACGTGACAGACCACGTGACTTTCAGCCTGTACAAATTACCGGCCCAACCACCCTTGCGGCGTATTTCCTGTTACTTTGAAGGAGCGATTTACTTACCGAACTAACGCTCCTGCCTGCAGTCTTCCTCATCACAGCAGCACTGCGAGCTGAGCTCTTGCTGCTACACTCGCTTCCTCAAGGGGGTGGAGCCCTTGCTGAGCATGTGACAGACCACATGACTTCCAGCCTGCACAAATTGCCGGCCCAACCACCCTTGCGGCGTGTTTCCTGTTACTTTGAAGGAACGCTTTACTTACCGAACTAACTCTCCTGCCTGCAGTCTTCCTCATCACAGCAGCACTGCGAGCTGAGCTCTTGCTGCTACACTCGCTTCCTGGAGGGGGCGGGGCCCTTGGCGAGCACATGACGGACCACGTGACTTCCAGCCTGCACAAATTGACGGCTCAACCACCCTTGCGGCTTTTTTCCTGTTACTTTGAAGGAGCGCTTTACTTACCGAACTAACGCTCCTGCCTGCAGTCTTCCTCATCACAGCAGCACTGCGAGCTGAGCTCTTGCTGCTACACTCGCTTCCTGGAGGGAACGGAGCCCTTGCCGAGCACGTGACGGACCATGTGACTTCCAGCCTGCACAAATTGCCGGCCCAAACACCCTTGCGGCGTGTTTCCTGTTACTTTGAAGAAGCGCTTTACTTACCGAACTAACGCTCCTGCCTGCAGTCTTCCTCATCACAGCAGCACTGCGAGCTGAGCTCTTGCTGGTACACTTGCTTCCTGGAGGGGACGGAGCCCTTGCCGAACACGTGACGGACCATGTGACTTCCAGCCTGCACAAATTGCCGGCCCAAACACCCTTGCGGCGTGTTTCCTTTTACTTTGAAGAAGCGCTTTACTTACCGAACTAATGCTCCTGCCTACAGTCTTCCTCATCACAGCAGCACTGCGAGCTGAGCTCTTGCTGCTACTCTCGCTTCCTGGAGGGTACAGAGCCCTTGCCGGGCACGTGATGGACCACGTGACTTCCAGCCTGCACAAATTGCCGGCCCAACCACCCTTGCGGCGTGTTTCCTGTTACTTTGAAGAAGCGCTTTACTTACCGAACTAACGCTCCTACCTACAGTCTTCCTCATCACAGCAGCACTGCGAGCTGAGCTCTTGCTGGTACACTCGCTTCCTGGAGGGGGCGGAGCCCTTGCCGAGCACGTGACGGACCACGTGACTTCCAGCCTGCACAAATTGCCATCCCAACCACCCTTGCAGCGTGTTTCCTGTTTCTTTGAAGAAGCGCTTTACTTACCGAACTAACGCTCCTGCCTGCAGTCTTCCTCATCACAGCAGCACTGCGAGCTGAGCTCTTGCTGCTACATTCGCTTCCTGGAGGGGACGGAGCCCTTGCCGAGTACGTGACAGACCACGTGACTTCCAACCTGCACAAATTGCCGTCCCAACCACCCTTGCGGTGTGTTTCCTTTTACTTTGAAGAAGCGCTTTACTTACCGAACTAACGCTCCTGCCTGCAGTCTTCCTCATCACAGCAGCACTGCGAGCTGAGCTCTTGCTGGTACACTCACTTCCTGGAGGGGGCGGGGCCCTTGCCGAGCACGTGATGGACCACATGATTTCCAGCCTGCACAAATTGCCGGCCCACCCACCCTTGCGGCGTGTTTCCTGTTACTTTGAAGGAGCGATTTACTTACCGAACTAACGCTCCTGCCTGCAGTCTTCCTCATCACAGCAGCACTGCGAGCTGAGCTCTTGCTGCTACACTCGCTTCCTGGAGGGGGCGGGGCCCTTGCCGAGCACGTGATGGACCACATGATTTCCAGCCTGCACAAATTGCCGGCCCACCCACCCTTGCGGCGTGTTTCCTGTTACTTTGAAGGACCGCTTTACTTACCGAACTAACGCTCCTGCCTGCAGTCTTCCTCATCACAGCAGCACTGCGAGCTGAGCTCTTGCTGCTACACTCGCTTCCTGGAGGGGGCGGAGCCCTTGCCGAGCACGTGACAGACCATGTGACTTCCAACCTGCACAAATTGCCGTCCCAACCACCCTTGCAGTGTGTTTCCTTTTACTTTGAAGAAGCGCTTTACTTACCGAACTAACGCTCCTGCCTGCAGTCTTCCTCATCACAGCTGCACTGCGAGCTGAGCTCTTGCTGCTACACTCACTTCCTGGAGGGGGCGGAGCCCTTGCCGAGCACGTGACAGACCATGTGACTTCCAACCTGCACAATTTGCCGTCCCAACCACCCTTGCGGTGTGTTTCCTTTTACTTTGAAGAAGCGCTTTACTTACCGAACTAACGCTCCTGCCTGCAGTCTTCCTCATCACAGCAGCACTGCGAGCTGAGCTATTGCTGGTACACTCGCTTCCTGGAGGGGGCGGGGCCCTTGCCGAGCACGTGACGGACCATATGATTTCCAGCCTGCACAAATTGCCGGCCCAACCACCCTTGCGGCGTGTTTCCTGTTACTTTGAAGGAGCGATTTACTTACCGAACTAACGCTCCTGCCTGCAGTCTTCCTCATCACAGCAGCACTGCGAACTGAGCTCTTGCTGCTACACTCGCTTCCTGGGTGGGCGGGGCCCTTGCCGAGCACGTGACGGACCACGTGACTTCCAGCCTGCACAAATTGCCAGCCCAACCACCCTTGCGGCGTGTTTCCTGTTACTTTGAAGGAGCGCTTTACTTACCGAACTTACGCTCCTGCCTGCAGTCTTCCTCATCACAGCAGCACTGCGAGCTGAGCTCTTGCTGCTACACTCGCTTCCTGGAGGGGGCGGAGCCCTTGCCGAGCACGTGACGGACCACGTGACTTCCAGCCTGCACAAATTGCCGGCCCAAACACCCTTGTGGCGTGTTTCCTGTTACTTTGAAGAAGCACTTTACTTACCGAACTAACGCTCCTGCCTGCAGTCTTCCTCATCACAGCAGCACTGCGAGCTGAGCTCTTGCTGCTACACTCGCTTCCTGGAGGGGGCGGAGCCCTTGCCGAGCACGTGACGGACCACGTGACTTCCAGCCTGTACAAATTACCAGCCCAACCACCCTTGCGGCTTGTTTCCTGTTACTTTGAAGGAGCGATTTACTTACCGAACTAACGCTCCTGCCTGCAGTCTTCCTCATAACAGCAGCACTGCGAGCTGAGCTCTTGCTGCTACACTCGCTTCCTCGAGGGGGTGGAGCCCTTGCCGAGCATGTGACGGACCACATGACTTACAGCCTGCACAAATTGCCGGCCCAACCACCCTTGCGGCGTGTTTCCTATTACTTTGAAGGAGCGTTTTCTCCTGCCTGCAGTCTTCCTCATCACAGCAGCACTGCGAGCTGAGTTCTTGCTGCTACACTCGCTTCCTGGAGGGGCGGGGTCCTTGCCGAGCACGTGACGGACCACGTGACTTCTAGCCTGCACAAATTGCCGGCCCAACCACCCTTGCGGCGTGTTTCCTGTTACTTTGAAGGAGCGATTTACTTACGGAACTAACGCTCCTGCCTGCAGTGTTCCTCATCACAGCAGCACTGCAAGCTGAGCTCTTACTGCTACACTTGCTTCCTGGAGGGGGCGGGGCCCTTGCCGAGCACGTGACGGACCACGTGACTTCCAGCCTGCACAAATTGCCGGCCAAAACACCCTTGTGGCGTGTTTCCTGTTACTTTGAAGGAACACTTTACTTACCGAACTAACGCTCCTGCCTGCAGTCTTCCTCATCATAGCAGCACTGCGAGCTGAGCTCTTGCTGCTACACTCGCTTCCTGGAGGGGGCGGAGCCCTTGCCGAGCACGTGACAGACCACGTGACTTTCAGCCTGTACAAATTACCGGCCCAACCACCCTTGCGGCGTATTTCCTGTTACTTTGAAGGAGCGATTTACTTACCGAACTAACGCTCCTGCCTGCAGTCTTCCTCATCACAGCAGCACTGCGAGCTGAGCTCTTGCTGCTACACTCGCTTCCTCAAGGGGGTGGAGCCCTTGCTGAGCATGTGACAGACCACATGACTTCCAGCCTGCACAAATTGCCGGCCCAACCACCCTTGCGGCGTGTTTCCTGTTACTTTGAAGGAACGCTTTACTTACTGAACTAACTCTCCTGCCTGCAGTCTTCCTCATCACAGCAGCACTGCGAGCTGAGCTCTTGCTGCTACACTCGCTTCCTGGAGGGGGCGGGGCCCTTGGCGAGCACATGACGGACCACGTGACTTCCAGCCTGCACAAATTGACGGCTCAACCACCCTTGCGGCTTTTTTCCTGTTACTTTGAAGGAGCGCTTTACTTACCGAACTAACGCTCCTGCCTGCAGTCTTCCTCATCACAGCAGCACTGCGAGCTGAGCTCTTGCTGCTACACTCGCTTCCTGGAGGGAACGGAGCCCTTGCCGAGCACGTGACGGACCATGTGACTTCCAGCCTGCACAAATTGCCGGCCCAAACACCCTTGCGGCGTGTTTCCTGTTACTTTGAAGAAGCGCTTTACTTACCGAACTAACGCTCCTGCCTGCAGTCTTCCTCATCACAGCAGCACTGCGAGCTGAGCTCTTGCTGGTACACTTGCTTCCTGGAGGGGACGGAGCCCTTGCCGAACACGTGACGGACCATGTGACTTCCAGCCTGCACAAATTGCCGGCCCAAACACCCTTGCGGCGTGTTTCCTTTTACTTTGAAGAAGCGCTTTACTTACCGAACTAACGCTCCTGCCTGCAGTCTTCCTCATCACAGCAGCACTGCGAACTGAGCTCTTGTTGGTACACTCGCTTCCTGGAGGGGGCGGAGCCCTTGCCAAGCACGTGACGGACCACTTGACTTCCAGCCTGCACAAATTGCCGGCCCAACCACCCTTGCGGCGTGTTTCCTGTTACTTTGAAGAAGCGCTTTACTTACCGAACTAATGCTCCTGCCTACAGTCTTCCTCATCACAGCAACACTGCGAGCTGAGCTCTTGCTGGTACACTCGCTTCCTGGAGGGGGCGGAGCCCTTGCCAAGCACGTGACGGACCACTTGACTTCCAGCCTGCACAAATTGCCGGCCCAACCACCCTTGCGGTGTGTTTCCTGTTACTTTGAAGAAGCTCTTTACTTACCGAACTAACCCTCCTGCCTGCAGTCTTCCTCATCACAGCAGCACTGCGAGCTGAGCTCTTGCTGCTACACTCGCTTCCTGGAGGGTACAGAGCCCTTGCCGGGCACGTGATGGACCACGTGACTTCCAGCCTGCACAAATTGCCGGCCCAACCACCCTTGCGGCGTGTTTCCTGTTACTTTGAAGAAGCGCTTTACTTACCGAACTAACGCTCCTGCCTACAGTCTTCCTCATCACAGCAGCACTGCGAGCTGAGCTCTTGCTGCTACACTCGCTTCCTGGAGGGGGCGGAGCCCTTGCCGAGCACGTGACGGACCACGTGACTTCCAGCCTGCACAAATTGCCGGCCCAACCACCCTTGCGGCGTGTTTCCTGTTACTTTGAAGAAGCGCTTTACTTACCGAACTAACGCTCCTGCCTGCAGTCTTCCTCATCACAGCAGCACTGCGAGCTGAGCTCTTGCTGATACACTCGCTTCCTGGAGGGGGCGGAGCCCTTGCCGAGCACATGATGGACCACGTGACTTCCAGCCTGCACAAATTGCCATCCCAACCACCCTTGCAGCGTGTTTCCTGTTTCTTTGAAGAAGCGCTTTACTTACCGAACTAACGCTCCTGCCTGCAGTCTTCCTCATCACAGCAGCACTGCGAGCTGAGCTCTTGCTGCTACATTCGCTTCCTGGAGGGGGCGGAGCCCTTGCCGAGTACGTGACAGACCACGTGACTTCCAACCTGCACAAATTGCCGTCCCAACCACCCTTGCGGTGTGTTTCCTTTTACTTTGAAGAAGCGCTTTACTTACCGAACTAACGCTCCTGCCTGCAGTCTTCCTCATCACAGCAGCACTGCGAGCTGAGCTCTTGCTGCTACACTCGCTTCCTGGAGGGGGCGGGGCCCTTGCCGAGCACGTGATGGACCACATGATTTCCAGCCTGCACAAATTGCCGGCCCACCCACCCTTGCGGCGTGTTTCCTGTAACTTTGAAGGACCGCTTTACTTACCGAACTAACGCTCCTGCCTGCAGTCTTCCTCATCACAGCAGCACTGCGAGCTGAGTTCTTGCTGCTACACTCGCTTCCTGGAGGGGGCGGAGCCCTTGCCGAGCACGTGACAGACCATGTGACTTCCAACCTGCACAAATTGCCGTCCCAACCACCCTTGCAGTGTGTTTCCTTTTACTTTGAAGAAGCGCTTTACTTACCGAACTAACGCTCATGCCTGCAGTCTTCCTCATCACAGCTGCACTGCGAGCTGAGCTCTTGCTGCTACACTCGCTTCCTGGAGGGGGCGGAGCCCTTGCCGAGCACGTGACAGACCATGTGACTTCCAACCTGCACAATTTGCCGTCCCAACCACCCTTGCGGTGTGTTTCCTTTTACTTTGAAGAAGCGCTTTACTTACCGAACTAACGCTCCTGCCTGCAGTCTTCCTCATCACAGCAGCACTGCGAGCTGAGCTATTGCTGGTACACTCGCTTCCTGGAGGGGGCGGGGCCCTTGCCGAGCACGTGACGGACCACATGATTTCCAGCCTGCACAAATTGCCGGCCCAACCACCCTTGCGGCGTGTTTCCTGTTACTTTGAAGGAGCGATTTACTTACCGAACTAACGCTCCTGCCTGCAGTCTTCCTCATCACAGCAGCACTGCGAACTGAGCTCTTGCTGCTACACTCGCTTCCTGGAGGGGGCGGGGCCCTTGCCGAGCACGTGATGGACCACGTGACTTCCAGCCTGTACAAATTGCCGGCCCAACCACCCTTGCGGCGTGTTTCCTGTTACTTTGAAGGAGCGATTTACTTACCGAACTAACGCTCCAGCCTGCAGTCTTCCTTATCACAGCAGCACTGCGAGCTGAGCTCTTGCTGCTACACTCGCTTCCTGGAGGGGGTGGGGCCCTTGCCGAGCACGTGACTTCCAGCCTGCACAAATTTCCGGCCCAACCACCCTTGCGGCGTGTTTCCTGTTACATTGAAGGAGCGCTTTACTTACCGAACTAACGCTCCTGCCTGCAGTCTTCCTTATCACAGCAGCACTGCGAGCTGAGCTCTTGCTGCTACACTCGCTTCCTGGAGGGGGCGGAGCCCTTGCCGAGCACGTGACGGACCACATGATTTCCAGCCTGCACAAATTGACGGCCGAACCACCCTTGCGGCGTGTTTCCTGTTACTTTGAAGGAGCGCTTTACTTACCAAACTAACGCTCCTGCCTGCAGTCTTCCTCATCACAGCAGCACTGCGAGCTGAGCTCTTGCTGCTACACTCGCTTCCTGGAGGGGGCGGAGCCCTTGCCGAGCACGTGACGGACCACGTGACTTCCAGCCTGCACAAATTGCCGCCCCAAACACCCTTGCGGCGTGTTTCCTGTTACTCTGAAGGAGCGCTTTACGTACCGAACTAACGCTCCTGCCTGCAGTCTTCCTCATCATAGCAGCACTGCAAGCTGAGCTCTTGCTGCTACACTTGTTTCCTGGAGGGGGCGGAGCCCTTGCCGAGCATGTGACGGACCACGTGACTTCCAGCCTGTACAAATTGCCGGCCCAACCACCCTTGCAGCCGGTTTCCTGTTACTTTGAAGGAGCGATTTACTTACGGAACTAACGCTCCTGCCTGCAGTCTTCCTCATCACAGCAGCAATGCAAGCTGAGCTCTTGCTGCTACACTTGCTTCCTGGGTGGGCGGGGCCCTTGCCGAGCACGTGACGGACCACGTGACTTCCAGCCTGCACAAATTGCCGGCCCAACCACCCTTGCGGCGTGTTTCCTGTTACTTTGAAGGAGCGCTTTACTTACCGAACTTACGCTCCTGCCTGCAGTCTTCCTCATCACAGCAGCACTGCGAGCTGAGCTCTTGCTGCTACACTCGCTTCCTGGAGGGGGCGGAGCCCTTGCCGAGCACGTGACGGACCACGTGACTTCCAGCCTGCACAAATTGCCGGCCCAAACACCCTTGTGGCGTGTTTCCTGTTACTTTGAAGAAGCACTTTACTTACCGAACTAACGCTCCTGCCTGCAGTCTTCCTCATCATAGCAGCACTGCGAGCTGAGCTCTTGCTGCTACACTCGCTTCCTGGAGGGGGCGGAGCCCTTGCCGAGCACGTGACGGACCACGTGACTTCCAGCCTGTACAAATTACCAGCCCAACCACCCTTGCGGCTTGTTTCCTGTTACTTTGAAGGAGCGATTTACTTACCGAACTAACGCTCCTGCCTGCAGTCTTCCTCATAACAGCAGCACTGCGAGCTGAGCTCTTGCTGCTACACTCGCTTCCTCGAGGGGGTGGAGCCCTTGCCGAGCATGTGACGGACCACATGACTTACAGCCTGCACAAATTGCCGGCCCAACCACCCTTGCGGCGTGTTTCCTGTTACTTTGAAGGAGCGTTTTCTCCTGCCTGCAGTCTTCCTCATCACAGCAGCACTGCGAGCTGAGCTCTTGCTGCTACACTCGCTTCCTGGAGGGGCGGGGTCCTTGCCGAGCACGTGACGGACCACGTGACTTCTAGCCTGCACAAATTGCCGGCCCAACCACCCTTGCGGCGTGTTTCCTGTTACTTTGAAGGAGCGATTTACTTACGGAACTAACGCTCCTGCCTGCAGTGTTCCTCATCACAGCAGCACTGCAAGCTGAGCTCTTACTGCTACACTTGCTTCCTGGAGGGGGCGGGGCCCTTGCCGAGCACGTGACGGACCACGTGACTTCCAGCCTGCACAAATTGCCGGCCAAAACACCCTTGTGGCGTGTTTCCTGTTACTTTGAAGGAACACTTTACTTACCGAACTAACGCTCCTGCCTGCAGTCTTCCTCATCATAGCAGCACTGCGAGCTGAGCTCTTGCTGCTACACTCGCTTCCTGGAGGGGGCGGAGCCCTTGCCGAGCACGTGACAGACCACGTGACTTTCAGCCTGTACAAATTACCGGCCCAACCACCCTTGCGGCGTATTTCCTGTTACTTTGAAGGAGCAATTTACTTACCGAACTAACGCTCCTGCCTGCAGTCTTCCTCATCACAGCAGCACTGCGAGCTGAGCTCTTGCTGCTACACTCGCTTCCTCAAGGGGGTGGAGCCCTTGCTGAGCATGTGACAGACCACATGACTTCCAGCCTGCACAAATTGCCGGCCCAACCACCCTTGCGGCGTGTTTCCTGTTACTTTGAAGGAACGCTTTACTTACCGAACTAACTCTCCTGCCTGCAGTCTTCCTCATCACAGCAGCACTGCGAGCTGAGCTCTTGCTGCTACACTCGCTTCCTGGAGGGGGCGGGGCCCTTGGCGAGCACATGACGGACCACGTGACTTCCAGCCTGCACAAATTGACGGCTCAACCACCCTTGCGGCTTTTTTCCTGTTACTTTGAAGGAGCGCTTTACTTACCGAACTAACGCTCCTGCCTGCAGTCTTCCTCATCACAGCAGCACTGCGAGCTGAGCTCTTGCTGCTACACTCGCTTCCTGGAGGGAACGGAGCCCTTGCCGAGCACGTGACGGACCATGTGACTTCCAGCCTGCACAAATTGCCGGCCCAAACACCCTTGCGGCGTGTTTCCTGTTACTTTGAAGAAGCGCTTTACTTACCGAACTAACGCTCCTGCCTGCAGTCTTCCTCATCACAGCAGCACTGCGAGCTGAGCTCTTGTTGGTACACTTGCTTCCTGGAGGGGACGGAGCCCTTGCCGAACACGTGACGGACCATGTGACTTCCAGCCTGCACAAATTGCCGGCCCAAACACCCTTGCGGCGTGTTTCCTTTTACTTTGAAGAAGCGATTTACTTACCGAACTAATGCTCCTGCCTACAGTCTTCCTCATCACAGCAACACTGCGAGCTGAGCTCTTGCTGGTACACTCGCTTCCTGGAGGGGGCGGAGCCCTTGCCAAGCACGTGACGGACCACTTGACTTTCAGCCTGCACAAATTGCCGGCCCAACCACCCTTGCGGTGTGTTTCCTGTTACTTTGAAGAAGCTCTTTACTTACCGAACTAACGCTCCTGCCTGCAGTCTTCCTCATCACAGCAGCACTGCGAGCTGAGCTCTTGCTGCTACACTCGCTTCCTGGAGGGTACAGAGCCCTTGCCGGGCACGTGATGGACCACGTGACTTCCAGCCTGCACAAATTGCCGGCCCAACCACCCTTGCGGCGTGTTTCCTGTTACTTTGAAGAAGCGCTTTACTTACCGAACTAACGCTCCTGCCTACAGTCTTCCTCATCACAGCAGCACTGCGAGCTGAGCTCTTGCTGGTACACTCGCTTCCTGGAGGGGGCGGAGCCCTTGCCGAGCACGTGACGGACCACGTGACTTCCAGCCTGCACAAATTGCCATCCCAACCACCCTTGCAGCGTGTTTCCTGTTTCTTTGAAGAAGCGCTTTACTTACCGAACTAACGCTCCTGCCTGCAGTCTTCCTCATCACAGCAGCACTGCGAGCTGAGCTCTTGCTGCTACATTCGCTTCCTGGAGGGGGCGGAGCCCTTGCCGAGTACGTGACAGACCACGTGACTTCCAACCTGCACAAATTGCCGTCCCAACCACCCTTGCGGTGTGTTTCCTTTTACTTTGAAGAAGCGCTTTACTTACCGAACTAACGCTCCTGCCTGCAGTCTTCCTCATCACAGCAGCACTGCGAGCTGAGCTCTTGCTGGTACACTCACTTCCTGGAGGGGGCAGGGCCCTTGCCGAGCACGTGACGGACCACATGATTTCCAGCCTGCACAAATTTCCGGCCCAACCACCCTTGCGGCGTGTTTCCTTTTACTTTGAAGAAGCGCTTTACTTACCGAACTAACGCTCCTGCCTGCAGTCTTCCTCATCACAGCAGCACTGCGAGCTGAGCTCTTGCTGCTACACTCGCTTCCTGGAGGGGGCGGGGCCCTTGCCGAGCACGTGATGGACCACATGATTTCCAGCCTGCACAAATTGCCGGCCCACCCACCCTTGCGGCGTGTTTCCTGTTACTTTGAAGGACCGCTTTACTTACCGAACTAACGCTCCTGCCTGCAGTCTTCCTCATCACAGCAGCACTGCGAGCTGAGCTCTTGCTGCTACACTCGCTTCCTGGAGGGGCGGAGCCCTTGCCGAGCACGTGACAGACCATGTGACTTCCAACCTGCACAAATTGCCGTCCCAACCACCCTTGCAGTGTGTTTCCTTTTACTTTGAAGAAGCGCTTTACTTACCGAACTAACGCTCCTGCCTGCAGTCTTCCTCATCACAGCTGCACTGCGAGCTGAGCTCTTGCTGCTACACTCACTTCCTGGAGGGGGCGGAGCCCTTGCCGAGCACGTGACAGACCACATGATTTCCAGCCTGCACAAATTGCCGGCCCAACCACCCTTGCGGCGTGTTTCCTGTTACTTTGAAGGAGCGATTTACTTACCGAACTAACGCTCCTGCCTGCAGTCTTCCTCATCACAGCAGCACTGCGAACTGAGCTCTTGCTGCTACACTCGCTTCCTGGGTGGGCGGGGCCCTTGCCGAGCACGTGACGGACCACGTGACTTCCAGCCTGCACAAATTGCCGGCCCAACCACCCTTGCGGCGTGTTTCCTGTTACTTTGAAGGAGCGCTTTACTTACCGAACTTACGCTCCTGCCTGCAGTCTTCCTCATCACAGCAGCACTGCGAGCTGAGCTCTTGCTGGTACACTTGCTTCCTGGAGGGGACGGAGCCCTTGCCGAACACGTGACGGACCATGTGACTTCCAGCCTGCACAAATTGCCGGCCCAAACACCCTTGCGGCGTGTTTCCTTTTACTTTGAAGAAGCGCTTTACTTACCGAACTAATGCTCCTGCCTACAGTCTTCCTCATCACAGCAACACTGCGAGCTGAGCTCTTGCTGGTACACTCGCTTCCTGGAGGGGGCGGAGCCCTTGCCAAGCACGTGACGGACCACTTGACTTCCAGCCTGCACAAATTGCCGGCCCAACCACCCTTGCGGTGTGTTTCCTGTTACTTTGAAGAAGCTCTTTACTTACCGAACTAACGCTCCTGCCTGCAGTCTTCCTCATCACAGCAGCACTGCGAGCTGAGCTCTTGCTGCTACAATCGCTTCCTGGAGGGTACAGAGCCCTTGCCGGGCACGTGATGGACCACGTGACTTCCAGTCTGCACAAATTGCCGGCCCAACCACCCTTGCGGCGTGTTTCCTGTTACTTTGAAGAAGCGCTTTACTTACCGAACTAACGCTCCTGCCTACAGTCTTCCTCATCACAGCAGCACTGCGAGCTGAGCTCTTGCTGGTACACTCGCTTCCTGGAGGGGGCAGAGCCCTTGCCGAGCACGTGACGGACCACGTGACTTCCAGCCTGCACAAATTGCCATCCCAACCACCCTTGCAGCGTGTTTCCTGTTTCTTTGAAGAAGCGCTTTACTTACCGAACTAACGCTCCTGCCTGCAGTCTTCCTCATCACAGCAGCACTGCGAGCTGAGCTCTTGCTGCTACATTCGCTTCCTGGAGGGGGCGGAGCCCTTGCCGAGTACGTGACAGACCACGTGACTTCCAACCTGCACAAATTGCCGTCACAACCACCCTTGCGGTGTGTTTCCTTTTACTTTGAAGAAGCGCTTTACTTACCGAACTAACGCTCCTGCCTGCAGTCTTCCTCATCACAGCAGCACTGCGAGCTGAGCTCTTGCTGGTACACTCACTTCCTGGAGGGGGCAGGGCCCTTGCCGAGCATGTGACGGACCACATGATTTCCAGCCTGCACAAATTTCCGGCCCAACCACCCTTGCGGCGTGTTTCCTTTTACTTTGAAGAAGCGCTTTACTTACCGAACTAACGCTCCTGCCTGCAGTCTTCCTCATCACAGCAGCACTGCGAGCTGAGCTCTTGCTGCTACACTCGCTTCCTGGAGGGGGCGGGGCCCTTGCCGAGCACGTGATGGACCACATGATTTCCAGCCTGCACAAATTGCCGGCCCACCCACCCTTGCGGCGTGTTTCCTGTTACTTTGAAGGACCGCTTTACTTACCGAACTAACGCTCCTGCCTGCAGTCTTCCTCATCACAGCAGCACTGCGAGCTGAGCTCTTGCTGCTACACTCGCTTCCTGGAGGGGGCGGAGCCCTTGCCGAGCACGTGACAGACCATGTGACTTCCAACCTGCACAAATTGCCGTCCCAACCACCCTTGCAGTGTGTTTCCTTTTACTTTGAAGAAGCGCTTTACTTACCGAACTAACGCTCCTGCCTGCAGTCTTCCTCATCACAGCTGCACTGCGAGCTGAGCTCTTGCTGCTACACTCACTTCCTGGAGGGGGCGGAGCCCTTGCCGAGCACGTGACAGACCATGTGACTTCCAACCTGCACAATTTGCCGTCCCAACCACCCTTGCGGTGTGTTTCCTTTTACTTTGAAGAAGCGCTTTACTTACCGAACTAACGCTCCTGCCTGCAGTCTTCCTCATCACAGCAGCACTGCGAGCTGAGCTATTGCTGGTACACTCGCTTCCTGGAGGGGGCGGGGCCCTTGCCGAGCACGTGACGGACCACATGATTTCCAGCCTGCACAAATTGCCGGCCCAACCACCCTTGCGGCGTGTTTCCTGTTACTTTGAAGGAGCGATTTACTTACCGAACTAACGCTCCTGCCTGCAGTCTTCCTCATCACAGCAGCACTGCGAACTGAGCTCTTGCTGCTACACTCGCTTCCTGGGTGGGCGGGGCCCTTGCCGAGCACGTGACGGACCACGTGACTTCCAGCCTGCACAAATTGCCGGCCCAACCACCCTTGCGGCGTGTTTCCTGTTACTTTGAAGGAGCGCTTTACTTACCGAACTTACGCTCCTGCCTGCAGTCTTCCTCATCACAGCAGCACTGCGAGCTGAGCTCTTGCTGCTACACTCGCTTCCTGGAGGGGGCGGAGCCCTTGCCGAGCACGTGACGGACCACGTGACTTCCAGCCTGCACAAATTGCCGGCCCAAACACCCTTGTGGCGTGTTTCCTGTTACTTTGAAGAAGCACTTTACTTACCGAACTAACGCTCCTGCCTGCAGTCTTCCTCATCACAGCAGCACTGCGAGCTGAGCTCTTGCTGCTACACTCGCTTCCTGGAGGGGGCGGAGCTCTTGCCGAGCACGTGACGGACCACGTGACTTCCAGCCTGTACAAATTACCAGCCCAACCACCCTTGCGGCTTGTTTCCTGTTACTTTGAAGGAGCGATTTACTTACCGAACTAACGCTCCTGCCTGCAGTCTTCCTCATAACAGCAGCACTGCGAGCTGAGCTCTTGCTGCTACACTCGCTTCCTCGAGGGGGTGGAGCCCTTGCCGAGCATGTGACGGACCACATGACTTACAGCCTGCACAAATTGCCGGCCCAACCACCCTTGCGGCGTGTTTCCTGTTACTTTGAAGGAGCGTTTTCTCCTGCCTGCAGTCTTCCTCATCACAGCAGCACTGCGAGCTGAGCTCTTGCTGCTACACTCGCTTCCTGGAGGGGCGGGGTCCTTGCCGAGCACGTGACGGACCACGTGACTTCTAGCCTGCACAAATTGCCGGCCCAACCACCCTTGCGGCGTGTTTCCTGTTACTTTGAAGGAGCGATTTACTTACGGAACTAACGCTCCTGCCTGCAGTGTTCCTCATCACAGCAGCACTGCAAGCTGAGCTCTTACTGCTACACTTGCTTCCTGGAGGGGGCGGGGCCCTTGCCGAGCACGTGACGGACCACGTGACTTCCAGCCTGCACAAATTGCCGGCCAAAACACCCTTGTGGCGTGTTTCCTGTTACTTTGAAGGAACACTTTACTTACCGAACTAACGCTCCTGCCTGCAGTCTTCCTCATCATAGCAGCACTGCGAGCTGAGCTCTTGCTGCTACACTCGCTTCCTGGAGGGGGCGGAGCCCTTGCCGAGCACGTGACAGACCACGTGACTTTCAGCCTGTACAAATTACCGGCCCAACCACCCTTGCGGCGTATTTCCTGTTACTTTGAAGGAGCGATTTACTTACCGAACTAACGCTCCTGCCTGCAGTCTTCCTCATCACAGCAGCACTGCGAGCTGAGCTCTTGCTGCTACACTCGCTTCCTCAAGGGGGTGGAGCCCTTGCTGAGCATGTGACAGACCACATGACTTCCAGCCTGCACAAATTGCCGGCCCAACCACCCTTGCGGCGTGTTTCCTGTTACTTTGAAGGAACGCTTTACTTACCGAACTAACTCTCCTGCCTGCAGTCTTCCTCATCACAGCAGCACTGCGAGCTGAGCTCTTGCTGCTACACTCGCTTCCTGTAGGGGGCGGGGCCCTTGGTGAGCACATGACGGACCACGTGACTTCCAGCCTGCACAAATTGACGGCTCAACCACCCTTGCGGCTTTTTTCCTGTTACTTTGAAGGAGCGCTTTACTTACCGAACTAACGCTCCTGCCTGCAGTCTTCCTCATCACAGCAGCACTGCGAGCTGAGCTCTTGCTGCTACACTCGCTTCCTGGAGGGAACGGAGCCCTTGCCGAGCACGTGACGGACCATGTGACTTCCAGCCTGCACAAATTGCCGGCCCAAACACCCTTGCGGCGTGTTTCCTGTTACTTTGAAGAAGCGCTTTACTTACCGAACTAACGCTCCTGCCTGCAGTCTTCCTCATCACAGCAGCACTGCGAGCTGAGCTCTTGCTGGTACACTTGCTTCCTGGAGGGGACGGAGCCCTTGCCGAACACGTGACGGACCATGTGACTTCCAGCCTGCACAAATTGCCGGCCCAAACACCCTTGCGGCGTGTTTCCTTTTACTTTGAAGAAGCGCTTTACTTACCGAACTAACGCTCCTGCCTGCAGTCTTCCTCATCACAGCAGCACTGCGAACTGAGCTCTTGTTGGTACACTCGCTTCCTGGAGGGGGCGGAGCCCTTGCCAAGCACGTGACGGACCACTTGACTTCCAGCCTGCACAAATTGCCGGCCCAACCACCCTTGCGGCGTGTTTCCTGTTACTTTGAAGAAGCGCTTTACTTACCGAACTAATGCTCCTGCCTACAGTCTTCCTCATCACAGCAACACTGCGAGCTGAGCTCTTGCTGGTACACTCGCTTCCTGGAGGGGGCGGAGCCCTTGCCAAGCACGTGACGGACCACTTGACTTCCAGCCTGCACAAATTGCCGGCCCAACCACCCTTGCGGTGTGTTTCCTGTTACTTTGAAGAAGCTCTTTACTTACCGAACTAACGCTCCTGCCTGCAGTCTTCCTCATCACAGCAGCACTGCGAGCTGAGCTCTTGCTGCTACACTCGCTTCCTGGAGGGTACAGAGCCCTTGCCGGGCACGTGATGGACCACGTGACTTCCAGCCTGCACAAATTGCCGGCCCAACCACCCTTGCGGCGTGTTTCCTGTTACTTTGAAGAAGCGCTTTACTTACCGAACTAACGCTCCTGCCTACAGTCTTCCTCATCACAGCAGCACTGCGAGCTGAGCTCTTGCTGCTACACTCGCTTCCTGGAGGGGGCGGAGCCCTTGCCGAGCACGTGACGGACCACGTGACTTCCAGCCTGCACAAATTGCCGGCCCAACCACCCTTGCGGCGTGTTTCCTGTTACTTTGAAGAAGCGCTTTACTTACCGAACTAACGCTCCTGCCTGCAGTCTTCCTCATCACAGCAGCACTGCGAGCTGAGCTCTTGCTGATACACTCGCTTCCTGGAGGGGGCGGAGCCCTTGCCGAGCACATGATGGACCACGTGACTTCCAGCCTGCACAAATTGCCATCCCAACCACCCTTGCAGCGTGTTTCCTGTTTCTTTGAAGAAGCGCTTTACTTACCGAACTAACGCTCCTGCCTGCAGTCTTCCTCATCACAGCAGCACTGCGAGCTGAGCTCTTGCTGCTACATTCGCTTCCTGGAGGGGGCGGAGCCCTTGCCGAGTACGTGACAGACCACGTGACTTCCAACCTGCACAAATTGCCGTCCCAACCACCCTTGCGGTGTGTTTCCTTTTACTTTGAAGAAGCGCTTTACTTACCGAACTAACGCTCCTGCCTGCAGTCTTCCTCATCACAGCAGCACTGCGAGCTGAGCTCTTGCTGGTACACTCACTTCCTGGAGGGGGCAGGGCCCTTGCCGAGCACGTGACGGACCACATGATTTCCAGCCTGCACAAATTTCCGGCCCAACCACCCTTGCGGCGTGTTTCCTTTTACTTTGAAGAAGCGCTTTACTTACCGAACTAACGCTCCTGCCTGCAGTCTTCCTCATCACAGCAGCACTGCGAGCTGAGCTCTTGCTGCTACACTCGCTTCCTGGAGGGGGCGGGGCCCTTGCCGAGCACGTGATGGACCACATGATTTCCAGCCTGCACAAATTGCCGGCCCACCCACCCTTGCGGCGTGTTTCCTGTAACTTTGAAGGACCGCTTTACTTACCGAACTAACGCTCCTGCCTGCAGTCTTCCTCATCACAGCAGCACTGCGAGCTGAGCTCTTGCTGCTACACTCGCTTCCTGGAGGGGGCGGAGCCCTTGCCGAGCACGTGACAGACCATGTGACTTCCAACCTGCACAAATTGCCGTCCCAACCACCCTTGCAGTGTGTTTCCTTTTACTTTGAAGAAGCGCTTTACTTACCGAACTAACGCTCATGCCTGCAGTCTTCCTCATCACAGCTGCACTGCGAGCTGAGCTCTTGCTGCTACACTCGCTTCCTGGAGGGGGCGGAGCCCTTGCCGAGCACGTGACAGACCATGTGACTTCCAACCTGCACAATTTGCCGTCCCAACCACCCTTGCGGTGTGTTTCCTTTTACTTTGAAGAAGCGCTTTACTTACCGAACTAACGCTCCTGCCTGCAGTCTTCCTCATCACAGCAGCACTGCGAGCTGAGCTATTGCTGGTACACTCGCTTCCTGGAGGGGGCGGGGCCCTTGCCGAGCACGTGACGGACCACATGATTTCCAGCCTGCACAAATTGCCGGCCCAACCACCCTTGCGGCGTGTTTCCTGTTACTTTGAAGGAGCGATTTACTTACCGAACTAACGCTCCTGCCTGCAGTCTTCCTCATCACAGCAGCACTGCGAACTGAGCTCTTGCTGCTACACTCGCTTCCTGGAGGGGGCGGGGCCCTTGCCGAGCACGTGATGGACCACGTGACTTCCAGCCTGTACAAATTGCCGGCCCAACCACCCTTGCGGCGTGTTTCCTGTTACTTTGAAGGAGCGATTTACTTACCGAACTAACGCTCCAGCCTGCAGTCTTCCTTATCACAGCAGCACTGCGAGCTGAGCTCTTGCTGCTACACTCGCTTCCTGGAGGGGGTGGGGCCCTTGCCGAGCACGTGACTTCCAGCCTGCACAAATTTCCGGCCCAACCACCCTTGCGGCGTGTTTCCTGTTACATTGAAGGAGCGCTTTACTTACCGAACTAACGCTCCTGCCTGCAGTCTTCCTTATCACAGCAGCACTGCGAGCTGAGCTCTTGCTGCTACACTCGCTTCCTGGAGGGGGCGGAGCCCTTGCCGAGCACGTGACGGACCACATGATTTCCAGCCTGCACAAATTGACGGCCGAACCACCCTTGCGGCGTGTTTCCTGTTACTTTGAAGGAGCGCTTTACTTACCAAACTAACGCTCCTGCCTGCAGTCTTCCTCATCACAGCAGCACTGCGAGCTGAGCTCTTGCTGCTACACTCGCTTCCTGGAGGGGGCAGAGCCCTTGCAGAGCACGTGACGGACCACGTGACTTCCAGCCTGCACAAATTGCCGGCCCAACCACCCTTGTGGCGTGTTTCGTGTAACTTTGAAAGAGCAATTTACTTACCAAACTAACGCTCCTGCCTGCAGTCTTCATCACAGCAGCACTGCGAGCTGAGCTATTGCTGCTACACTCACTTCCTGGAGGGTGCGGAGCCCTTGCCGAGCATGTGACGGACCATTTGACTTCCAGCCTGCACAAATTGCCGGCCCAACCACCCTTGCGGCGTGTTTCCTGTTACTTTGAAGGAGCGCTTTACTTATCGAACTAACGCTCCTGCCTGCAGTCTTCCTCATCACAGCAGCACTGCGAGCTGAGCTCTTGCTTATACACTGGCTTCCTGGAGGGGGCGGAGCCCTTGCCGAGCATGTGACGGACCTCACGATTTCCAGCCTGCACAAATTGCCGGCCCAACCACCCTTGCGGCATGTTTCCTGTTACTTTGAAGGAGCGCTTTACTTACCGAACTAACGCTCCTGCCTGCAGTCTTCCTCATCACAGCAGCACTGCGAGTTGAGCTCTTGCTGCTACACTCGCTTCCTGGAGGGGACGGAGCCCTTGCCGGGGATGTGACGGACCACATGATTTCCAGCCTGTACAAATTGCCGGCCCACCCACCCATGCGGCGTGTTTCCTGTTACTTTGAAGGAGCGCTTTACTTACCGAACTAACGCTCCTGCCTGCAGTCTTCCTCATCATAGCAGCACTTCAAGCTGAGCTCTTGCTGCTACACTCGCTTCCTGGAGGGGGCGGAGCCCTTGCCGAGCATGTGACGGACCACATGACTTCCAGACTGCACAAATTGCCGGCCCAACCATCCTTGCGGCGTGTTTCCTGTTACTTTGAAGGAGCGCTTTACTTACCGAACTAACGCTCCTGCCTGCAGTTTTTCTCATCACAGCAGCGCTGCGAGCTGAGCTCTTGCTGCTACACTGGCTTCCTGGAGGGGCGGAGCCCTTGCCGAGCACGTGACGGACCACATGATTTCCAGCCTGCACAAATTGCGGGCCCAACCACCCTTGCGGCGTGTTTCCTTTTACTTTGAAGAAGCGCTTTACTTACCGAACTAACGCTCCTGCCTGCAGTCTTCCTCATCACAGCAGCACTGCGAGCTGAGCTCTTGCTGCTACACTCGCTTCCTGGAGGGGGCGGGGCCCTTGCCGAGCACGTGATGGACCACATGATTTCCAGCCTGCACAAATTGCCGGCCCACCCACCCTTGCGGCGTGTTTCCTGTTACTTTGAAGGACCGCTTTACTTACCGAACTAACGCTCCTGGCTGCAGTCTTCCTCATCACAGCAGCACTGCGAGCTGAGCTCTTGCTGCTACACTCGCTTCCTGGAGGGGGCGGAGCCCTTGCCGAGCACGTGACAGACCATGTGACTTCCAACCTGCACAAATTGCCGTCCCAACCACCCTTGCAGTGTGTTTCCTTTTACTTTGAAGAAGCGCTTTACTTACCGAACTAACGCTCCTGCCTGCAGTCTTCCTCATCACAGCTGCACTGCGAGCTGAGCTCTTGCTGCTACACTCACTTCCTGGAGGGGGCGGAGCCCTTGCCGAGCACGTGACAGACCATGTGACTTCCAACCTGCACAATTTGCCGTCCCAACCACCCTTGCGGTGTGTTTCCTTTTACTTTGAAGAAGCGCTTTACTTACCGAACTAACGCTCCTGCCTGCAGTCTTCCTCATCACAGCAGCACTGCGAGCTGAGCTATTGCTGGTACACTCGCTTCCTGGAGGGGGCGGGGCCCTTGCCGAGCACGTGACGGACCACATGATTTCCAGCCTGCACAAATTGCCGGCCCAACCACCCTTGCGGCGTGTTTCCTGTTACTTTGAAGGAGCGATTTACTTACCGAACTAACGCTCCTGCCTGCAGTCTTCCTCATCACAGCAGCACTGCGAACTGAGCTCTTGCTGCTACACTCGCTTCCTGGGTGGGCGGGGCCCTTGCCGAGCACGTGACATACCACGTGACTTCCAGCCTGCACAAATTGCCGGCCCAACCACCCTTGCGGCGTGTTTCCTGTTACTTTGAAGGAGCGCTTTACTTACCGAACTTACGCCCCTGCCTGCAGTCTTCCTCATCACAGCAGCACTGCGAGCTGAGCTCTTGCTGCTACACTCGCTTCCTGGAGGGGGCGGAGCCCTTGCCGAGCACGTGACGGACCACGTGACTTCCAGCCTGCACAAATTGCCGGCCCAAACACCCTTGTGGCGTGTTTCCTGTTACTTTGAAGAAGCACTTTACTTACCGAACTAACGCTCCTGCCTGCAGTCTTCCTCATCACAGCAGCACTGCGAGCTGAGCTCTTGCTGCTACACTCGCTTCCTGGAGGGGGCGGAGCCCTTGCCGAGCACGTGACGGACCACGTGACTTCCAGCCTGTACAAATTACCAGCCCAACCACCCTTGCGGCTTTTTTCCTGTTACTTTGAAGGAGCGATTTACTTACCGAACTAACGCTCCTGCCTGCAGTCTTCCTCATAACAGCAGCACTGCGAGCTGAGCTCTTGCTGCTACACTCGCTTCCTCGAGGGGGTGGAGCCCTTGCCGAGCATGTGACGGACCACATGACTTACAGCCTGCACAAATTGCCGGCCCAACCACCCTTGCGGCGTGTTTCCTGTTACTTTGAAGGAGCGTTTTCTCCTGCCTGCAGTCTTCCTCATCACAGCAGCACTGCGAGCTGAGCTCTTGCTGCTACACTCGCTTCCTGGAGGGGCGGGGTCCTTGCCGAGCACGTGACGGACCACGTGACTTCTAGCCTGCACAAATTGCCGGCCCAACCACACTTGCGGCGTGTTTCCTGTTACTTTGAAGGAGCGATTTACTTACGGAACTAACGCTCCTGCCTGCAGTGTTCCTCATCACAGCAGCACTGCAAGCTGAGCTCTTACTGCTACACTTGCTTCCTGGAGGGGGCGGGGCCCTTGCCGAGCACGTGACGGACCACGTGACTTCCAGCCTGCACAAATTGCCGGCCAAAACACCCTTGTGGCGTGTTTCCTGTTACTTTGAAGGAACACTTTACTTACCGAACTAACGCTCCTGCCTGCAGTCTTCCTCATCATAGCAGCACTGCGAGCTGAGCTCTTGCTGCTACACTCGCTTCCTGGAGGGGGCGGAGCCCTTGCCGAGCACGTGACAGACCACGTGACTTTCAGCCTGTACAAATTACCGGCCCAACCACCCTTGCGGCGTATTTCCTGTTACTTTGAAGGAGCGATTTACTTACCGAACTAACGCTCCTGCCTGCAGTCTTCCTCATCACAGCAGCACTGCGAGCTGAGCTCTTGCTGCTACACTCGCTTCCTCAAGGGGGTGGAGCCCTTGCTGAGCATGTGACAGACCACATGACTTCCAGCCTGCACAAATTGCCGGCCCAACCACCCTTGCGGCGTGTTTCCTGTTACTTTGAAGGAACGCTTTACTTACCGAACTAACTCTCCTGCCTGCAGTCTTCCTCATCACAGCAGCACTGCGAGCTGAGCTCTTGCTGCTACACTCGCTTCCTGGAGGGGGCGGGGCCCTTGGCGAGCACATGACGGACCACGTGACTTCCAGCCTGCACAAATTGACGGCTCAACCACCCTTGCGGCTTTTTTCCTGTTACTTTGAAGGAGCGCTTTACTTACCGAACTAACGCTCCTGCCTGCAGTCTTCCTCATCACAGCAGCACTGCGAGCTGAGCTCTTGCTGCTACACTCGCTTCCTGGAGGGAACGGAGCCCTTGCCGAGCACGTGACGGACCATGTGACTTCCAGCCTGCACAAATTGCCGGCCCAAACACCCTTGCGGCGTGTTTCCTGTTACTTTGAAGAAGCGCTTTACTTACCGAACTAACGCTCCTGCCTGCAGTCTTCCTCATCACAGCAGCACTGCGAGCTGAGCTCTTGCTGGTACACTTGCTTCCTGGAGGGGACGGAGCCCTTGCCGAACACGTGACGGACCATGTGACTTCCAGCCTGCACAAATTGCCGGCCCAAACACCCTTGCGGCGTGTTTCCTTTTACTTTGAAGAAGCGATTTACTTACCGAACTAATGCTCCTGCCTACAGTCTTCCTCATCACAGCAACACTGCGAGCTGAGCTCTTGCTGGTACACTCGCTTCCTGGAGGGGGCGGAGCCCTTGCCAAGCACGTGACGGACCACTTGACTTTCAGCCTGCACAAATTGCCGGCCCAACCACCCTTGCGGTGTGTTTCCTGTTACTTTGAAGAAGCTCTTTACTTACCGAACTAACGCTCCTGCCTGCAGTCTTCCTCATCACAGCAGCACTGCGAGCTGAGCTCTTGCTGCTACACTCGCTTCCTGGAGGGTACAGAGCCCTTGCCGGGCACGTGATGGACCACGTGACTTCCAGCCTGCACAAATTGCCGGCCCAACCACCCTTGCGGCGTGTTTCCTGTTACTTTGAAGAAGCGCTTTACTTACCGAACTAACGCTCCTGCCTACAGTCTTCCTCAACACAGCAGCACTGCGAGCTGAGCTCTTGCTGGTACACTCGCTTCCTGGAGGGGGCGGAGCCCTTGCCGAGCACGTGACGGACCACGTGACTTCCAGCCTGCACAAATTGCCATCCCAACCACCCTTGCAGCGTGTTTCCTGTTTCTTTGAAGAAGCGCTTTACTTACCGAACTAACGCTCCTGCCTGCAGTCTTCCTCATCACAGCAGCACTGCGAGCTGAGCTCTTGCTGCTACATTCGCTTCCTGGAGGGGGCGGAGCCCTTGCCGAGTACGTGACAGACCACGTGACTTCCAACCTGCACAAATTGCCGTCCCAACCACCCTTGCGGTGTGTTTCCTTTTACTTTGAAGAAGCGCTTTACTTACCGAACTAACGCTCCTGCCTGCAGTCTTCCTCATCACAGCAGCACTGCGAGCTGAGCTCTTGCTGGTACACTCACTTCCTGGAGGGGACAGGGCCCTTGCCGAGCACGTGACGGACCACATGATTTCCAGCCTGCACAAATTTCCGGCCCAACCACCCTTGCGGCGTGTTTCCTTTTACTTTGAAGAAGCGCTTTACTTACCGAACTAACGCTCCTGCCTGCAGTCTTCCTCATCACAGCAGCACTGCGAGCTGAGCTCTTGCTGCTACACTCGCTTCCTGGAGGGGGCGGGGCCCTTGCCGAGCACGTGATGGACCACATGATTTCCAGCCTGCACAAATTGCCGGCCCACCCACCCTTGCGGCGTGTTTCCTGTTACTTTGAAGGACCGCTTTACTTACCGAACTAACGCTCCTGCCTGCAGTCTTCCTCATCACAGCAGCACTGCGAGCTGAGCTCTTGCTGCTACACTCGCTTCCTGGAGGGGGCGGAGCCCTTGCCGAGCACGTGACAGACCATGTGACTTCCAACCTGCACAAATTGCCGTCCCAACCACCCTTGCAGTGTGTTTCCTTTTACTTTGAAGAAGCGCTTTACTTACCGAACTAACGCTCCTGCCTGCAGTCTTCCTCATCACAGCTGCACTGCGAGCTGAGCTCTTGCTGCTACACTCACTTCCTGGAGGGGGCGGAGCCCTTGCCGAGCACGTGACAGACCACATGATTTCCAGCCTGCACAAATTGCCGGCCCAACCACCCTTGCGGCGTGTTTCCTGTTACTTTGAAGGAGCGATTTACTTACCGAACTAACGCTCCTGCCTGCAGTCTTCCTCATCACAGCAGCACTGCGAACTGAGCTCTTGCTGCTACACTCGCTTCCTGGGTGGGCGGGGCCCTTGCCGAGCACGTGACGGACCACGTGACTTCCAGCCTGCACAAATTGCCGGCCCAACCACCCTTGCGGCGTGTTTCCTGTTACTTTGAAGGAGCGCTTTACTTACCGAACTTACGCTCCTGCCTGCAGTCTTCCTCATCACAGCAGCACTGCGAGCTGAGCTCTTGCTGGTACACTTGCTTCCTGGAGGGGACGGAGCCCTTGCCGAACACGTGACGGACCATGTGACTTCCAGCCTGCACAAATTGCCGGCCCAAACACCCTTGCGGCGTGTTTCCTTTTACTTTGAAGAAGCGCTTTACTTACCGAACTAATGCTCCTGCCTACAGTCTTCCTCATCACAGCAACACTGCGAGCTGAGCTCTTGCTGGTACACTCGCTTCCTGGAGGGGGCGGAGCCCTTGCCAAGCACGTGACGGACCACTTGACTTCCAGCCTGCACAAATTGCCGGCCCAACCACCCTTGCGGTGTGTTTCCTGTTACTTTGAAGAAGCTCTTTACTTACCGAACTAACGCTCCTGCCTGCAGTCTTCCTCATCACAGCAGCACTGCGAGCTGAGCTCTTGCTGCTACACTCGCTTCCTGGAGGGTACAGAGCCCTTGCCGGGCACGTGATGGACCACGTGACTTCCAGCCTGCACAAATTGCCGGCCCAACCACCCTTGCGGCGTGTTTCCTGTTACTTTGAAGAAGCGCTTTACTTACCGAACTAACGCTCCTGCCTACAGTCTTCCTCATCACAGCAGCACTGCGAGCTGAGCTCTTGCTGGTACACTCGCTTCCTGGAGGGGGCAGAGCCCTTGCCGAGCACGTGACGGACCACGTGACTTCCAGCCTGCACAAATTGCCATCCCAACCACCCTTGCAGCGTGTTTCCTGTTTCTTTGAAGAAGCGCTTTACTTACCGAACTAACGCTCCTGCCTGCAGTCTTCCTCATCACAGCAGCACTGCGAGCTGAGCTCTTGCTGCTACATTCGCTTCCTGGAGGGGGCGGAGCCCTTGCCGAGTACGTGACAGACCACGTGACTTCCAACCTGCACAAATTGCCGTCCCAACCACCCTTGCGGTGTGTTTCCTTTTACTTTGAAGAAGCGCTTTACTTACCGAACTAACGCTCCTGCCTGCAGTCTTCCTCATCACAGCAGCACTGCGAGCAGAGCTATTGCTGGTACACTCGCTTCCTGGAGGGGGCGGGGCCCTTGCCGAGCACGTGACGGACCACATGATTTCCAGCCTGCACAAATTGCCGGCCCAACCACCCTTGCGGCGTGTTTCCTGTTACTTTGAAGGAGCGATTTACTTACCGAACTAACGCTCCTGCCTGCAGTCTTCCTCATCACAGCAGCACTGCGAACTGAGCTCTTGCTGCTACACTCGCTTCCTGGGTGGGCGGGGCCCTTGCCGAGCACGTGACGGACCACGTGACTTCCAGCCTGCACAAATTGCCGGCCCAACCACCCTTGCGGCGTGTTTCCTGTTACTTTGAAGGAGCGCTTTACTTACCGAACTTACGCTCCTGCCTGCAGTCTTCCTCATCACAGCAGCACTGCGAGCTGAGCTCTTGCTGCTACACTCGCTTCCTGGAGGGGGCGGAGCCCTTGCCGAGCACGTGACGGACCACGTGACTTCCAGCCTGCACAAATTGCCGGCCCAAACACCCTTGTGGCGTGTTTCCTGTTACTTTGAAGAAGCACTTTACTTACCGAACTAACGCTCCTGCCTGCAGTCTTCCTCATCACAGCAGCACTGCGAGCTGAGCTCTTGCTGCTACACTCGCTTCCTGGAGGGGGCGGAGCTCTTGCCGAGCACGTGACGGACCACGTGACTTCCAGCCTGTACAAATTACCAGCCCAACCACCCTTGCGGCTTGTTTCCTGTTACTTTGAAGGAGCGATTTACTTACCGAACTAACGCTCCTGCCTGCAGTCTTCCTCATAACAGCAGCACTGCGAGCTGAGCTCTTGCTGCTACACTCGCTTCCTCGAGGGGGTGGAGCCCTTGCCGAGCATGTGACGGACCACATGACTTACAGCCTGCACAAATTGCCGGCCCAACCACCCTTGCGGCGTGTTTCCTGTTACTTTGAAGGAGCGTTTTCTCCTGCCTGCAGTCTTCCTCATCACAGCAGCACTGCGAGCTGAGCTCTTGCTGCTACACTCGCTTCCTGGAGGGGCGGGGTCCTTGCCGAGCACGTGACGGACCACGTGACTTCTAGCCTGCACAAATTGCCGGCCCAACCACCCTTGCGGCGTGTTTCCTGTTACTTTGAAGGAGCGATTTACTTACGGAACTAACGCTCCTGCCTGCAGTGTTCCTCATCACAGCAGCACTGCAAGCTGAGCTCTTACTGCTACACTTGCTTCCTGGAGGGGGCGGGGCCCTTGCCGAGCACGTGACGGACCACGTGACTTCCAGCCTGCACAAATTGCCGGCCAAAACACCCTTGTGGCGTGTTTCCTGTTACTTTGAAGGAACACTTTACTTACCGAACTAACGCTCCTGCCTGCAGTCTTCCTCATCATAGCAGCACTGCGAGCTGAGCTCTTGCTGCTACACTCGCTTCCTGGAGGGGGCGGAGCCCTTGCCGAGCACGTGACAGACCACGTGACTTTCAGCCTGTACAAATTACCGGCCCAACCACCCTTGCGGCGTATTTCCTGTTACTTTGAAGGAGCGATTTACTTACCGAACTAACGCTCCTGCCTGCAGTCTTCCTCATCACAGCAGCACTGCGAGCTGAGCTCTTGCTGCTACACTCGCTTCCTCAAGGGGGTGGAGCCCTTGCTGAGCATGTGACAGACCACATGACTTCCAGCCTGCACAAATTGCCGGCCCAACCACCCTTGTGGCGTGTTTCCTGTTACTTTGAAGGAACGCTTTACTTACCGAACTAACTCTCCTGCCTGCAGTCTTCCTCATCACAGCAGCACTGCGAGCTGAGCTCTTGCTGCTACACTCGCTTCCTGTAGGGGGCGGGGCCCTTGGTGAGCACATGACGGACCACGTGACTTCCAGCCTGCACAAATTGACGGCTCAACCACCCTTGCGGCTTTTTTCCTGTTACTTTGAAGGAGCGCTTTACTTACCGAACTAACGCTCCTGCCTGCAGTCTTCCTCATCACAGCAGCACTGCGAGCTGAGCTCTTGCTGCTACACTCGCTTCCTGGAGGGAACGGAGCCCTTGCCGAGCACGTGACGGACCATGTGACTTCCAGCCTGCACAAATTGCCGGCCCAAACACCCTTGCGGCGTGTTTCCTGTTACTTTGAAGAAGCGCTTTACTTACCGAACTAACGCTCCTGCCTGCAGTCTTCCTCATCACAGCAGCACTGCGAGCTGAGCTCTTGCTGGTACACTTGCTTCCTGGAGGGGACGGAGCCCTTGCCGAACACGTGACGGACCATGTGACTTCCAGCCTGCACAAATTGCCGGCCCAAACACCCTTGCGGCGTGTTTCCTTTTACTTTGAAGAAGCGCTTTACTTACCGAACTAACGCTCCTGCCTGCAGTCTTCCTCATCACAGCAGCACTGCGAGCTGAGCTCTTGCTGCTACACTCGCTTCCTGGAGGGTACAGAGCCCTTGCCGGGCACGTGATGGACCACGTGACTTCCAGCCTGCACAAATTGCCGGCCCAACCACCCTTGCGGCGTGTTTCCTGTTACTTTGAAGAAGCGCTTTACTTACCGAACTAACGCTCCTGCCTACAGTCTTCCTCATCACAGCAGCACTGCGAGCTGAGCTCTTGCTGCTACACTCGCTTTTTGGAGTGGGCGGAGCCCTTGCCGAGCACGTGACGGACCACGTGACTTCCAGCCTGCACAAATTGCCGGCCCAACCACCCTTGCGGCGTGTTTCCTGTTACTTTGAAGAAGCGCTTTACTTACCGAACTAACGCTCCTGCCTGCAGTCTTCCTCATCACAGCAGCACTGCGAGCTGAGCTCTTGCTGATACACTCGCTTCCTGGAGGGGGCGGAGCCCTTGCCGAGCACATGATGGACCACGTGACTTCCAGCCTGCACAAATTGCCATCCCAACCACCCTTGCAGCGTGTTTCCTGTTTCTTTGAAGAAGCGCTTTACTTACCGAACTAACGCTCCTGCCTGCAGTCTTCCTCATCACAGCAGCACTGCGAGCTGAGCTCTTGCTGCTACATTCGCTTCCTGGAGGGGGCGGAGCCCTTGCCGAGTACGTGACAGACCACGTGACTTCCAACCTGCACAAATTGCCGTCCCAACCACCCTTGCGGTGTGTTTCCTTTTACTTTGAAGAAGCGCTTTACTTACCGAACTAACGCTCCTGCCTGCAGTCTTCCTCATCACAGCAGCACTGCGAGCTGAGCTCTTGCTGGTACACTCACTTCCTGGAGGGGGCAGGGCCCTTGCCGAGCACGTGACGGACCACATGATTTCCAGCCTGCACAAATTTCCGGCCCAACCACCCTTGCGGCGTGTTTCCTTTTACTTTGAAGAAGCGCTTTACTTACCGAACTAACGCTCCTGCCTGCAGTCTTCCTCATCACAGCAGCACTGCGAGCTGAGCTCTTGCTGCTACACTCGCTTCCTGGAGGGGGCGGGGCCCTTGCCGAGCACGTGATGGACCACATGATTTCCAGCCTGCACAAATTGCCGGCCCACCCACCCTTGCGGCGTGTTTCCTGTAACTTTGAAGGACCGCTTTACTTACCGAACTAACGCTCCTGCCTGCAGTCTTCCTCATCACAGCAGCACTGCGAGCTGAGCTCTTGCTGCTACACTCGCTTCCTGGAGGGGGCGGAGCCCTTGCCGAGCACGTGACAGACCATGTGACTTCCAACCTGCACAAATTGCCGTCCCAACCACCCTTGCAGTGTGTTTCCTTTTACTTTGAAGAAGCGCTTTACTTACCGAACTAACGCTCATGCCTGCAGTCTTCCTCATCACAGCTGCACTGCGAGCTGAGCTCTTGCTGCTACACTCGCTTCCTGGAGGGGGCGGAGCCCTTGCCGAGCACGTGACAGACCATGTGACTTCCAACCTGCACAATTTGCCGTCCCAACCACCCTTGCGGTGTGTTTCCTTTTACTTTGAAGAAGCGCTTTACTTACCGAACTAACGCTCCTGCCTGCAGTCTTCCTCATCACAGCAGCACTGCGAGCTGAGCTATTGCTGGTACACTCGCTTCCTGGAGGGGGCGGGGCCCTTGCCGAGCACGTGACGGACCACATGATTTCCAGCCTGCACAAATTGCCGGCCCAACCACCCTTGCGGCGTGTTTCCTGTTACTTTGAAGGAGCGATTTACTTACCGAACTAACGCTCCTGCCTGCAGTCTTCCTCATCACAGCAGCACTGCGAACTGAGCTCTTGCTGCTACACTCGCTTCCTGGAGGGGGCGGGGCCCTTGCCGAGCACGTGATGGACCACGTGACTTCCAGCCTGTACAAATTGCCGGCCCAACCACCCTTGCGGCGTGTTTCCTGTTACTTTGAAGGAGCGATTTACTTACCGAACTAACGCTCCAGCCTGCAGTCTTCCTTATCACAGCAGCACTGCGAGCTGAGCTCTTGCTGCTACACTCGCTTCCTGGAGGGGGTGGGGCCCTTGCCGAGCACGTGACTTCCAGCCTGCACAAATTTCCGGCCCAACCACCCTTGCGGCGTGTTTCCTGTTACATTGAAGGAGCGCTTTACTTACCGAACTAACGCTCCTGCCTGCAGTCTTCCTTATCACAGCAGCACTGCGAGCTGAGCTCTTGCTGCTACACTCGCTTCCTGGAGGGGGCGGAGCCCTTGCCGAGCACGTGACGGACCACATGATTTCCAGCCTGCACAAATTGACGGCCGAACCACCCTTGCGGCGTGTTTCCTGTTACTTTGAAGGAGCGCTTTACTTACCAAACTAACGCTCCTGCCTGCAGTCTTCCTCATCACAGCAGCACTGCGAGCTGAGCTCTTGCTGCTACACTCGCTTCCTGGAGGGGGCAGAGCCCTTGCAGAGCACGTGACGGACCACGTGACTTCCAGCCTGCACAAATTGCCGGCCCAACCACCCTTGTGGCGTGTTTCGTGTAACTTTGAAAGAGCAATTTACTTACCAAACTAACGCTCCTGCCTGCAGTCTTCATCACAGCAGCACTGCGAGCTGAGCTATTGCTGCTACACTCACTTCCTGGAGGGTGCGGAGCCCTTGCCGAGCATGTGACGGACCATTTGACTTCCAGCCTGCACAAATTGCCGGCCCAACCACCCTTGCGGCGTGTTTCCTGTTACTTTGAAGGAGCGCTTTACTTATCGAACTAACGCTCCTGCCTGCAGTCTTCCTCATCACAGCAGCACTGCGAGCTGAGCTCTTGCTTATACACTGGCTTCCTGGAGGGGGCGGAGCCCTTGCCGAGCATGTGACGGACCTCACGATTTCCAGCCTGCACAAATTGCCGGCCCAACCACCCTTGCGGCATGTTTCCTGTTACTTTGAAGGAGCGCTTTACTTACCGAACTAACGCTCCTGCCTGCAGTCTTCCTCATCACAGCAGCACTGCGAGTTGAGCTCTTGCTGCTACACTCGCTTCCTGGAGGGGACGGAGCCCTTGCCGGGGATGTGACGGACCACATGATTTCCAGCCTGTACAAATTGCCGGCCCACCCACCCATGCGGCGTGTTTCCTGTTACTTTGAAGGAGCGCTTTACTTACCGAACTAACGCTCCTGCCTGCAGTCTTCCTCATCATAGCAGCACTTCAAGCTGAGCTCTTGCTGCTACACTCGCTTCCTGGAGGGGGCGGAGCCCTTGCCGAGCATGTGACGGACCACATGACTTCCAGACTGCACAAATTGCCGGCCCAACCATCCTTGCGGCGTGTTTCCTGTTACTTTGAAGGAGCGCTTTACTTACCGAACTAACGCTCCTGCCTGCAGTTTTTCTCATCACAGCAGCGCTGCGAGCTGAGCTCTTGCTGCTACACTGGCTTCCTGGAGGGGCGGAGCCCTTGCCGAGCACGTGACGGACCACATGATTTCCAGCCTGCACAAATTGCGGGCCCAACCACCCTTGCGGCGTGTTTCCTTTTACTTTGAAGAAGCGCTTTACTTACCGAACTAACGCTCCTGCCTGCAGTCTTCCTCATCACAGCAGCACTGCGAGCTGAGCTCTTGCTGCTACACTCGCTTCCTGGAGGGGGCGGGGCCCTTGCCGAGCACGTGATGGACCACATGATTTCCAGCCTGCACAAATTGCCGGCCCACCCACCCTTGCGGCGTGTTTCCTGTTACTTTGAAGGACCGCTTTACTTACCGAACTAACGCTCCTGGCTGCAGTCTTCCTCATCACAGCAGCACTGCGAGCTGAGCTCTTGCTGCTACACTCGCTTCCTGGAGGGGGCGGAGCCCTTGCCGAGCACGTGACAGACCATGTGACTTCCAACCTGCACAAATTGCCGTCCCAACCACCCTTGCAGTGTGTTTCCTTTTACTTTGAAGAAGCGCTTTACTTACCGAACTAACGCTCCTGCCTGCAGTCTTCCTCATCACAGCTGCACTGCGAGCTGAGCTCTTGCTGCTACACTCACTTCCTGGAGGGGGCGGAGCCCTTGCCGAGCACGTGACAGACCATGTGACTTCCAACCTGCACAATTTGCCGTCCCAACCACCCTTGCGGTGTGTTTCCTTTTACTTTGAAGAAGCGCTTTACTTACCGAACTAACGCTCCTGCCTGCAGTCTTCCTCATCACAGCAGCACTGCGAGCTGAGCTATTGCTGGTACACTCGCTTCCTGGAGGGGGCGGGGCCCTTGCCGAGCACGTGACGGACCACATGATTTCCAGCCTGCACAAATTGCCGGCCCAACCACCCTTGCGGCGTGTTTCCTGTTACTTTGAAGGAGCGATTTACTTACCGAACTAACGCTCCTGCCTGCAGTCTTCCTCATCACAGCAGCACTGCGAACTGAGCTCTTGCTGCTACACTCGCTTCCTGGGTGGGCGGGGCCCTTGCCGAGCACGTGACGGACCACGTGACTTCCAGCCTGCACAAATTGCCGGCCCAACCACCCTTGCGGCGTGTTTCCTGTTACTTTGAAGGAGCGCTTTACTTACCGAACTTACGCTCCTGCCTGCAGTCTTCCTCATCACAGCAGCACTGCGAGCTGAGCTCTTGCTGCTACACTCGCTTCCTGGAGGGGGCGGAGCCCTTGCCGAGCACGTGACGGACCACGTGACTTCCAGCCTGCACAAATTGCCGGCCCAAACACCCTTGTGGCGTGTTTCCTGTTACTTTGAAGAAGCACTTTACTTACCGAACTAACGCTCCTGCCTGCAGTCTTCCTCATCACAGCAGCACTGCGAGCTGAGCTCTTGCTGCTACACTCGCTTCCTGGAGGGGGCGGAGCCCTTGCCGAGCACGTGACGGACCACGTGACTTCCAGCCTGTACAAATTACCAGCCCAACCACCCTTGCGGCTTTTTTCCTGTTACTTTGAAGGAGCGATTTACTTACCGAACTAACGCTCCTGCCTGCAGTCTTCCTCATAACAGCAGCACTGCGAGCTGAGCTCTTGCTGCTACACTCGCTTCCTCGAGGGGGTGGAGCCCTTGCCGAGCATGTGACGGACCACATGACTTACAGCCTGCACAAATTGCCGGCCCAACCACCCTTGCGGCGTGTTTCCTGTTACTTTGAAGGAGGGTTTTCTCCTGCCTGCAGTCTTCCTCATCACAGCAGCACTGCGAGCTGAGCTCTTGCTGCTACACTCGCTTCCTGGAGGGGCGGGGTCCTTGCCGAGCACGTGACGGACCACGTGACTTCTAGCCTGCACAAATTGCCGGCCCAACCACCCTTGCGGCGTGTTTCCTGTTACTTTGAAGGAGCGATTTACTTACGGAACTAACGCTCCTGCCTGCAGTGTTCCTCATCACAGCAGCACTGCAAGCTGAGCTCTTACTGCTACACTTGCTTCCTGGAGGGGGCGGGGCCCTTGCCGAGCACGTGACGGACCACGTGACTTCCAGCCTGCACAAATTGCCGGCCAAAACACCCTTGTGGCGTGTTTCCTGTTACTTTGAAGGAACACTTTACTTACCGAACTAACGCTCCTGCCTGCAGTCTTCCTCATCATAGCAGCACTGCGAGCTGAGCTCTTGCTGCTACACTCGCTTCCTGGAGGGGGCGGAGCCCTTGCCGAGCACGTGACAGACCACGTGACTTTCAGCCTGTACAAATTACCGGCCCAACCACCCTTGCGGCGTATTTCCTGTTACTTTGAAGGAGCGATTTACTTACCGAACTAACGCTCCTGCCTGCAGTCTTCCTCATCACAGCAGCACTGCGAGCTGAGCTCTTGCTGCTACACTCGCTTCCTCAAGGGGGTGGAGCCCTTGCTGAGCATGTGACAGACCACATGACTTCCAGCCTGCACAAATTGCCGGCCCAACCACCCTTGCGGCGTGTTTCCTGTTACTTTGAAGGAACGCTTTACTTACCGAACTAACTCTCCTGCCTGCAGTCTTCCTCATCACAGCAGCACTGCGAGCTGAGCTCTTGCTGCTACACTCGCTTCCTGGAGGGGGCGGGGCCCTTGGCGAGCACATGACGGACCACGTGACTTCCAGCTGCACAAATTGACGGCTCAACCACCCTTGCGGCTTTTTTCCTGTTACTTTGAAGGAGCGCTTTACTTACCGAACTAACGCTCCTGCCTGCAGTCTTCCTCATCACAGCAGCACTGCGAGCTGAGCTCTTGCTGCTACACTCGCTTCCTGGAGGGAACGGAGCCCTTGCCGAGCACGTGACGGACCATGTGACTTCCAGCCTGCACAAATTGCCGGCCCAAACACCCTTGCGGCGTGTTTCCTGTTACTTTGAAGAAGCGCTTTACTTACCGAACTAACGCTCCTGCCTGCAGTCTTCCTCATCACAGCAGCACTGCGAGCTGAGCTCTTGCTGGTACACTTGCTTCCTGGAGGGGACGGAGCCCTTGCCGAACACGTGACGGACCATGTGACTTCCAGCCTGCACAAATTGCCGGCCCAAACACCCTTGCGGCGTGTTTCCTTTTACTTTGAAGAAGCGCTTTACTTACCGAACTAACGCTCCTGCCTGCAGTCTTCCTCATCACAGCAGCACTGCGAACTGAGCTCTTGTTGGTACACTCGCTTCCTGGAGGGGGCGGAGCCCTTGCCAAGCACGTGACGGACCACTTGACTTCCAGCCTGCACAAATTGCCGGCCCAACCACCTTTGCGGCGTGTTTCCTGTTACTTTGAAGAAGCGCTTTACTTACCGAACTAATGCTCCTGCCTACAGTCTTCCTCATCACAGCAACACTGCGAGCTGAGCTCTTGCTGGTACACTCGCTTCCTGGAGGGGGCGGAGCCCTTGCCAAGCACGTGACGGACCACTTGACTTCCAGCCTGCACAAATTGCCGGCCCAACCACCCTTGCGGTGTGTTTCCTGTTACTTTGAAGAAGCTCTTTACTTACCGAACTAACGCTCCTGCCTGCAGTCTTCCTCATCACAGCAGCACTGCGAGCTGAGCTCTTGCTGCTACACTCGCTTCCTCGAGGGGGTGGAGCCCTTGCCGAGCATGTGACGGACCACATGACTTACAGCCTGCACAAATTGCCGGCCCAACCACCCTTGCGGCGTGTTTTCTGTTACTTTGAAGGAGCGTTTTCTCCTGCCTGCAGTCTTCCTCATCACAGCAGCACTGCGAGCTGAGCTCTTGCTGCTACACTCGCTTCCTGGAGGGGCGGGGTCCTTACCGAGCACGTGACGGACCACGTGACTTCTAGCCTGCACAAATTGCCGGCCCAACCACCCTTGCGGCGTGTTTCCTGTTACTTTGAAGGAGCGATTTACTTACGGAACTAACGCTCCTGCCTGCAGTGTTCCTCATCACAGCAGCACTGCAAGCTGAGCTCTTACTGCTACACTTGCTTCCTGGAGGGGGCGGGGCCCTTGCCGAGCACGTGACGGACCACGTGACTTCCAGCCTGCACAAATTGCCGGCCAAAACACCCTTGTGGCGTGTTTCCTGTTACTTTGAAGGAACACTTTACTTACCGAACTAACGCTCCTGCCTGCAGTCTTCCTCATCACAGCAGCACTGCGAGCTGAGCTCTTGCTGCTACACTCGCTTCCTCAAGGGGGTGGAGCCCTTGCTGAGCATGTGACAGACCACATGACTTCCAGCCTGCACAAATTGCCGGCCCAACCACCCTTGCGGCGTGTTTCCTGTTACTTTGAAGGAACGCTTTACTTACCGAACTAACTCTCCTGCCTGCAGTCTTCCTCATCACAGCAGCACTGCGAGCTGAGCTCTTGCTGCTACACTCGCTTCCTGGAGGGGGCGGGGCCCTTGGCGAGCACATGACGGACCACGTGACTTCCAGCCTGCACAAATTGATGGCTCAACCACCCTTGCGGCTTTTTTCCTGTTACTTTGAAGGAGCGCTTTACTTACCGAACTAACGCTCCTGCCTGCAGTCTTCCTCATCACAGCAGCACTGCGAGCTGAGCTCTTGCTGCTACACTCGCTTCCTGGAGGGAACGGAGCCCTTGCCGAGCACGTGACGGACCATGTGACTTCCAGCCTGCACAAATTGCCGGCCCAAACACCCTTGCGGCGTGTTTCCTGTTACTTTGAAGAAGCGCTTTACTTACCGAACTAACGCTCCTGCCTGCAGTCTTCCTCATCACAGCAGCACTGCGAGCTGAGCTCTTGCTGGTACACTTGCTTCCTGGAGGGGACGGAGCCCTTGCCGAACACGTGACGGACCATGTGACTTCCAGCCTGCACAAATTGCCGGCCCAAACACCCTTGCGGCGTGTTTCCTTTTACTTTGAAGAAGCGCTTTACTTACCGAACTAACGCTCCTGCCTGCAGTCTTCCTCATCACAGCAGCACTGCGAACTGAGCTCTTGTTGGTACACTCCCTTCCTGGAGGGGGCGGAGCCCTTGCCAAGCACGTGACGGACCACTTGACTTCCAGCCTGCACAAATTGCCGGCCCAACCACCCTTGCGGCGTGTTTCCTGTTACTTTGAAGAAGCGCTTTACTTACCGAACTAATGCTCCTGCCTACAGTCTTCCTCATCACAGCAACACTGCGAGCTGAGCTCTTGCTGGTACACTCGCTTCCTGGAGGGGGCGTAGCCCTTGCCAAGCACGTGACGGACCACTTGACTTCCAGCCTGCACAAATTGCCGGCCCAACCACCCTTGCGGTGTGTTTCCTGTTACTTTGAAGGAGCGCTTTACTTACCGAACTAACGCTCCTGCCTGCAGTCTTCCTCATCACAGCAGCACTGCGAGCTGAGCTCTTGCTGCTACACTCGCTTCCTGGAGGGAACGGAGCCCTTGCCGAGCACGTGACGGACCATGTGACTTCCAGCCTGCACAAATTGCCGGCCCAAACACCCTTGCGGCGTGTTTCCTGTTACTTTGAAGAAGCGCTTTACTTACCGAACTAACGCTCCTGCCTGCAGTCTTCCTCATCACAGCAGCACTGCGAGCTGAGCTCTTGCTGGTACACTTGCTTCCTGGAGGGGACGGAGCCCTTGCCGAACACGTGACGGACCATGTGACTTCCAGCCTGCACAAATTGCCGGCCCAAACACCCTTGCGGCGTGTTTCCTTTTACTTTGAAGAAGCGCTTTACTTACCGAACTAACGCTCCTGCCTGCAGTCTTCCTCATCACAGCAGCACTGCGAACTGAGCTCTTGTTGGTACACTCGCTTCCTGGAGGGGGCGGAGCCCTTGCCAAGCACGTGACGGACCACTTGACTTCCAGCCTGCACAAATTGCCGGCCCAACCACCCTTGCGGCGTGTTTCCTGTTACTTTGAAGAAGCGCTTTACTTACCGAACTAATGCTCCTGCCTACAGTCTTCCTCATCACAGCAACACTGCGAGCTGAGCTCTTGCTGCTACACTCGCTTCCTCAAGGGGGTGGAGCCCTTGCTGAGCATGTGACAGACCACATGACTTCCAGCCTGCACAAATTGCCGGCCCAACCACCCTTGCGGCGTGTTTCCTGTTACTTTGAAGGAACGCTTTACTTACCGAACTAACTCTCCTGCCTGCAGTCTTCCTCATCACAGCAGCACTGCGAGCTGAGCTCTTGCTGCTACACTCGCTTCCTGGAGGGGGCGGGGCCCTTGGCGAGCACATGACGGACCACGTGACTTCCAGCCTGCACAAATTGATGGCTCAACCACCCTTGCGGCTTTTTTCCTGTTACTTTGAAGGAGCGCTTTACTTACCGAACTAACGCTCCTGCCTGCAGTCTTCCTCATCACAGCAGCACTGCGAGCTGAGCTCTTGCTGCTACACTCGCTTCCTGGAGGGAACGGAGCCCTTGCCGAGCACGTGACGGACCATGTGACTTCCAGCCTGCACAAATTGCCGGCCCAAACACCCTTGCGGCGTGTTTCCTGTTACTTTGAAGAAGCGCTTTACTTACCGAACTAACGCTCCTGCCTGCAGTCTTCCTCATCACAGCAGCACTGCGAGCTGAGCTCTTGCTGGTACACTTGCTTCCTGGAGGGGACGGAGCCCTTGCCGAACACGTGACGGACCATGTGACTTCCAGCCTGCACAAATTGCCGGCCCAAACACCCTTGCGGCGTGTTTCCTTTTACTTTGAAGAAGCGCTTTACTTACCGAACTAACGCTCCTGCCTGCAGTCTTCCTCATCACAGCAGCACTGCGAACTGAGCTCTTGTTGGTACACTCCCTTCCTGGAGGGGGCGGAGCCCTTGCCAAGCACGTGACGGACCACTTGACTTCCAGCCTGCACAAATTGCCGGCCCAACCACCCTTGCGGCGTGTTTCCTGTTACTTTGAAGAAGCGCTTTACTTACCGAACTAATGCTCCTGCCTACAGTCTTCCTCATCACAGCAACACTGCGAGCTGAGCTCTTGCTGGTACACTCGCTTCCTGGAGGGGGCGGAGCCCTTGCCAAGCACGTGACGGACCACTTGACTTCCAGCCTGCACAAATTGCCGGCCCAACCACCCTTGCGGTGTGTTTCCTGTTACTTTGAAGGAGCGCTTTACTTACCGAACTAACGCTCCTGCCTGCAGTCTTCCTCATCACAGCAGCACTGCGAGCTGAGCTCTTGCTGCTACACTCGCTTCCTGGAGGGAACGGAGCCCTTGCCGAGCACGTGACGGACCATGTGACTTCCAGCCTGCACAAATTGCCGGCCCAAACACCCTTGCGGCGTGTTTCCTGTTACTTTGAAGAAGCGCTTTACTTACCGAACTAACGCTCCTGCCTGCAGTCTTCCTCATCACAGCAGCACTGCGAGCTGAGCTCTTGCTGGTACACTTGCTTCCTGGAGGGGACGGAGCCCTTGCCGAACACGTGACGGACCATGTGACTTCCAGCCTGCACAAATTGCCGGCCCAAACACCCTTGCGGCGTGTTTCCTTTTACTTTGAAGAAGCGCTTTACTTACCGAACTAACGCTCCTGCCTGCAGTCTTCCTCATCACAGCAGCACTGCAAACTGAGCTCTTGTTGGTACACTCGCTTCCTGGAGGGGGCGGAGCCCTTGCCAAGCACGTGACGGACCACTTGACTTCCAGCCTGCACAAATTGCCGGCCCAACCACCCTTGCGGCGTGTTTCCTGTTACTTTGAAGAAGCGCTTTACTTACCGAACTAATGCTCCTGCCTACAGTCTTCCTCATCACAGCAACACTGCGAGCTGAGCTCTTGCTGGTACACTTGCTTCCTGGAGGGGACGGAGCCCTTGCCAAGCACGTGACGGACCATGTGACTTCCAGCCTGCACAAATTGCCGGCCCAAACACCCTTGCGGCGTGTTTCCTTTTACTTTGAAGAAGCGCTTTACTTACCGAACTAACGCTCCTGCCTGCAGTCTTCCTCATCACAGCAGCACTGCGAACTGAGCTCTTGTTGGTACACTCCCTTCCTGGAGGGGGCGGAGCCCTTGCCAAGCACGTGACGGACCACTTGACTTCCAGCCTGCACAAATTGCCGGCCCAACCACCCTTGCGGTGTGTTTCCTGTTACTTTGAAGAAGCTCTTTACTTACCGAACTAACGCTCCTGCCTGCAGTCTTCCTCATCACAGCAGCACTGCGAGCTGAGCTCTTGCTGCTACACTCGCTTCCTGGAGGGTACAGAGCCCTTGCCGGGCACGTGATGGACCACGTGACTTCCAGCCTGCACAAATTGCCGGCCCAACCACCCTTGCGGCGTGTTTCCTGTTACTTTGAAGAAGCGCTTTACTTACCGAACTAACGCTCCTGCCTGCAGTCTTCCTCATCACAGCAGCACTGCGAGCTGAGCTCTTGCTGATACACTCGCTTCCTGGAGGGGGCGGAGCCCTTGCCGAGCACATGATGGACCACGTGACTTCCAGCCTGCACAAATTGCCATCCCAACCACCCTTGCAGCGTGTTTCCTGTTTCTTTGAAGAAGCGCTTTCCTTACCGAACTAACGCTCCTGCCTGCAGTCTTCCTCATCACAGCAGCACTGCGAGCTGAGCTCTTGCTGCTACATTCGCTTCCTGGAGGGGGCGGAGCCCTTGCCGAGTACGTGACAGACCACGTGACTTCCAACCTGCACAAATTGCCGTCCCAACCACCCTTGCGGTGTGTTTCCTTTTACTTTGAAGAAGCGCTTTACTTACCGAACTAACGCTCCTGCCTGCATTCTTCCTCATCACAGCAGCACTGCGAGCTGAGCTCTTGCTGGTACACTCACTTCCTGGAGGGGGCAGGGCCCTTGCCGAGCACGTGACGGACCACATGATTTCCAGCCTGCACAAATTTCCGGCCCAACCACCCTTGCGGCGTGTTTCCTTTTACTTTGAAGAAGCGCTTTACTTACCGAACTAACGCTCCTGCCTGCAGTCTTCCTCATCACAGCAGCACTGCGAGCTGAGCTCTTGCTGCTACACTCGCTTCCTGGAGGGGGCGGGGCCCTTGCCGAGCACGTGATGGACCACATGATTTCCAGCCTGCACAAATTGCCGGCCCACCCACCCTTGCGGCGTGTTTCCTGTAACTTTGAAGGACCGCTTTACTTACCGAACTAACGCTCCTGCCTGCAGTCTTCCTCATCACAGCAGCACTGCGAGCTGAGCTCTTGCTGCTACACTCGCTTCCTGGAGGGGGCGGAGCCCTTGCCGAGCACGTGACAGACCATGTGACTTCCAACCTGCACAAATTGCCGTCCCAACCACCCTTGCAGTGTGTTTCCTTTTACTTTGAAGAAGCGCTTTACTTACCGAACTAACGCTCATGCCTGCAGTCTTCCTCATCACAGCTGCACTGCGAGCTGAGCTCTTGCTGCTACACTCGCTTCCTGGAGGGGGCGGAGCCCTTGCCGAGCACGTGACAGACCATGTGACTTCCAACCTGCACAATTTGCCGTCCCAACCACCCTTGCGGTGTGTTTCCTTTTACTTTGAAGAAGCGCTTTACTTACCGAACTAACGCTCCTGCCTGCAGTCTTCCTCATCACAGCAGCACTGCGAGCTGAGCTATTGCTGGTACACTCGCTTCCTGGAGGGGGCGGGGCCCTTGCCGAGCACGTGACGGACCACATGATTTCCAGCCTGCACAAATTGCCGGCCCAACCACCCTTGCGGCGTGTTTCCTGTTACTTTGAAGGAGCGATTTACTTACCGAACTAACGCTCCTGCCTGCAGTCTTCCTCATCACAGCAGCACTGCGAACTGAGCTCTTGCTGCTATACTCGCTTCCTGGAGGGGGCGGGGCCCTTGCCGAGCACGTGATGGACCACGTGACTTCCAGCCTGTACAAATTGCCGGCCCAACCACCCTTGCGGCGTGTTTCCTGTTACTTTGAAGGAGCGATTTACTTACCGAACTAACGCTCCAGCCTGCAGTCTTCCTTATCACAGCAGCACTGCGAGCTGAGCTCTTGCTGCTACACTCGCTTCCTGGAGGGGGTGGGGCCCTTGCCGAGCACGTGACTTCCAGCCTGCACAAATTTCCGGCCCAACCACCCTTGCGGCGTGTTTCCTGTTACATTGAAGGAGCGCTTTACTTACCGAACTAAAGCTCCTGCCTGCAGTCTTCCTTATCACAGCAGCACTGCGAGCTGAGCTCTTGCTGCTACACTCGCTTCCTGGAGGGGGCGGAGCCCTTGCCGAGCACGTGACGGACCACATGATTTCCAGCCTGCAAAAATTGACGGCCGAATCACCCTTGCGGCGTGTTTCCTGTTACTTTGAAGGAGCGCTTTACTTACCAAACCAACGCTCCTGCCTGCAGTCTTCCTCATCACAGCAGCACTGCGAGCTGAGCTCTTGCTGCTACACTCGCTTCCTGGAGGGGGCAGAGCCCTTGCAGAGCACGTGACGGACCACGTGACTTCCAGCCTGCACAAATTGCCAGCCCAACCACCCTTGTGGCGTGTTTCGTGTTACTTTGAAAGAGCAATTTACTTACCAAACTAACGCTCCTGCCTGCAGTCTTCATCACAGCAGCACTGCGAGCTGAGCTATTGCTGCTACACTCACTTCCTGGAGGGTGCGGAGCCCTTGCCGAGCATGTGACGGACCATATGACTTCCAGCCTGCACAAATTGCCGGCCCAACCACCCTTGCGGCGTGTTTCCTGTTACTTTGAAGGAGCGCTTTACTTATCGAACTAACGCTCCTGCCTGCAGTCTTCCTCATCACAGCAGCACTGCGAGCTGAGCTCTTGCTTATACACTGGCTTCCTGGAGGGGGCGGAGCCCTTGCCGAGCATGTGACGGACCTCACGATTTCCAGCCTGCACAAATTGCTGGCCCAACCACCCTTGCGGCATGTTTCCTGTTACTTTGAAGGAGCGCTTTACTTACCGAACTAACGCTCCTGCCTGCAGTCTTCCTCATCACAGCAGCACTGCGAGTTGAGCTCTTGGTGCTATACTCGCTTCCTGGAGGGGACGGAGCCCTTGCCGGGGATGTGACGGACCACATGATTTCCAGCCTGTACAAATTGCCGGCCCACCCACCCATGCGGCGTGTTTCCTGTTACTTTGAAGGAGCGCTTTACTTACCGAACTAACGCTCCTGCCTGCAGTCTTCCTCATCACAACAGCACTGCGAGTTGAGCTCTTGCTGCTACACTCGCTTCCTCGAGGGGGCGGAGCCCTTGCCGAGCATGTGACGGACCACGTGACTTCCAGCCTGCACAAATTGCCGGCCCAAACACCCTTGCGGCGTGTTTCCTGTTACTTTGAAGGAGCGCTTTACGTACCGAACTAACGCTCCTGCCTGCAGTCTTCCTCATCATAGCAGCACTTCAAGCTGAGCTCTTGCTGCTACACTCGCTTCCTGGAGGGGGCGGAGCCCTTGCCGAGCATGTGACGGACCACATGACTTCCAGACTGCACAAATTGCCGGCCCAACCATCCTTGCGGCGTGTTTCCTGTTACTTTGAAGGAGCGCTTTACTTACCGAACTAACGCTCCTGCCTGCAGTTTTTCTCATCACAGCAGCGCTGCGAGCTGAGCTCTTGCTGCTACACTGGCTTCCTGGAGGGGGCGGAGCCCTTGCCGAGCACGTGACGGACCACATGATTTCCAGCCTGCACAAATTGCGGGCCCAACCACCCTTGCGGCGTGTTTCCTTTTACTTTGAAGAAGCGCTTTACTTACCGAACTAACGCTCCTGCCTGCAGTCTTCCTCATCACAGCAGCACTGCGAGCTGAGCTCTTGCTGCTACACTCGCTTCCTGGAGGGGGCGGGGCCCTTGCCGAGCACGTGATGGACCACATGATTTCCAGCCTGCACAAATTGCCGGCCCACCCACCCTTGCGGCGTGTTTCCTGTTACTTTGAAGGACCGCTTTACTTACCGAACTAATGCTCCTGCCTGCAGTCTTCCTCATCACAGCAGCACTGCGAGCTGAGCTCTTGCTGCTACACTCGCTTCCTGGAGGGGGCGGAGCCCTTGCCGAGCACGTGACAGACCATGTGACTTCCAACCTGCACAAATTGCCGTCCCAACCACCCTTGCAGTGTGTTTCCTTTTACTTTGAAGAAGCGCTTTACTTACCGAACTAACGCTCCTGCCTGCAGTCTTCCTCATCACAGCTGCACTGCGAGCTGAGCTCTTGCTGCTACACTCACTTCCTGGAGGGGGCGGAGCCCTTGCCGAGCACGTGACAGACCATGTGACTTCCAACCTGCACAATTTGCCGTCCCAACCACCCTTGCGGTGTGTTTCCTTTTACTTTGAAGAAGCGCTTTACTTACCGAACTAACGCTCCTGCCTGCAGTCTTCCTCATCACAGCAGCACTGCGAGCTGAGCTATTGCTGGTACACTCGCTTCCTGGAGGGGGCGGGGCCCTTGCCGAGCACGTGACGGACCACATGATTTCCAGCCTGCACAAATTGCCGGCCCAACCACCCTTGCGGCGTGTTTCCTGTTACTTTGAAGGAGCGATTTACTTACCGAACTAACGCTCCTGCCTGCAGTCTTCCTCATCACAGCAGCACTGCGAACTGAGCTCTTGCTGCTGCACTCGCTTCCTGGGTGGGCGGGGCCCTTGCCGAGCACGTGACGGACCACGTGACTTCCAGCCTGCACAAATTGCCGGCCCAACCACCCTTGCGGCGTGTTTCCTGTTACTTTGAAGGAGCGCTTTACTTACCGAACTTACGCTCCTGCCTGCAGTCTTCCTCATCACAGCAGCACTGCGAGCTGAGCTCTTGCTGCTACACTCGCTTCCTGGAGGGGGCGGAGCCCTTGCCGAGCACGTGACGGACCACGTGACTTCCAGCCTGCACAAATTGCCGGCCCAAACACCCTTGTGGCGTGTTTCCTGTTACTTTGAAGAAGCACTTTACTTACCGAACTAACGCTCCTGCCTGCAGTCTTCCTCATCACAGCAGCACTGCGAGCTGAGCTCTTGCTGCTACACTCGCTTCCTGGAGGGGGCGGAGCCCTTGCCGAGCACGTGACGGACCACGTGACTTCCAGCCTGTACAAATTACCAGCCCAACCACCCTTGCGGCTTGTTTCCTGTTACTTTGAAGGAGCGATTTACTTACCGAACTAACGCTCCTGCCGGCAGTCTTCCTCATAACAGCAGCACTGCGAGCTGAGCTCTTGCTGCTACACTCGCTTCCTCGAGGGGGTGGAGCCCTTGCCGAGCATGTGACGGACCACATGACTTACAGCCTGCACAAATTGCCGGCCCAACCACCCTTGCGGCGTGTTTCCTGTTACTTTGAAGGAGCGTTTTCTCCTGCCTGCAGTCTTCCTCATCACAGCAGCACTGCGAGCTGAGCTCTTGCTGCTACACTCGCTTCCTGGAGGGGCGGGGTCCTTGCCGAGCACGTGACGGACCACGTGACTTCTAGCCTGCACAAATTGCCGGCCCAACCACCCTTGCGGCGTGTTTCCTGTTACTTTGAAGGAGCGATTTACTTACGGAACTAACGCTCCTGCCTGCAGTGTTCCTCATCACAGCAGCACTGCAAGCTGAGCTCTTACTGCTACACTTGCTTCCTGGAGGGGGCGGGGCCCTTGCCGAGCACGTGACGGACCACGTGACTTCCAGCCTGCACAAATTGCCGGCCAAAACACCCTTGTGGCGTGTTTCCTGTTACTTTGAAGGAACACTTTACTTACCGAACTAACGCTCCTGCCTGCAGTCTTCCTCATCATAGCAGCACTGCGAGCTGAGCTCTTGCTGCTACACTCGCTTCCTGGAGGGGGCGGAGCCCTTGCCGAGCACGTGACAGACCACGTGACTTTCAGCCTGTACAAATTACCGGCCCAACCACCCTTGCGGCGTATTTCCTGTTACTTTGAAGGAGCGATTTACTTACCGAACTAACGCTCCTGCCTGCAGTCTTCCTCATCACAGCAGCACTGCGAGCTGAGCTCTTGCTGCTACACTCGCTTCCTCAAGGGGGTGGAGCCCTTGCTGAGCATGTGACAGACCACATGACTTCCAGCCTGCACAAATTGCCGGCCCAACCACCCTTGCGGCGTGTTTCCTGTTACTTTGAAGGAACGCTTTACTTACCGAACTAACTCTCCTGCCTGCAGTCTTCCTCATCACAGCAGCACTGCGAGCTGAGCTCTTGCTGCTACACTCGCTTCCTGGAGGGGGCGGGGCCCTTGGCGAGCACATGACGGACCACGTGACTTCCAGCCTGCACAAATTGACGGCTCAACCACCCTTGCGGCTTTTTTCCTGTTACTTTGAAGGAGCGCTTTACTTACCGAACTAACGCTCCTGCCTGCAGTCTTCCTCATCACAGCAGCACTGCGAGCTGAGCTCTTGCTGCTACACTCGCTTCCTGGAGGGAACGGAGCCCTTGCCGAGCACGTGACGGACCATGTGACTTCCAGCCTGCACAAATTGCCGGCCCAAACACCCTTGCGGCGTGTTTCCTGTTACTTTGAAGAAGCGCTTTACTTACCGAACTAACGCTCCTGCCTGCAGTCTTCCTCATCACAGCAGCACTGCGAGCTGAGCTCTTGCTGGTACACTTGCTTCCTGGAGGGGACGGAGCCCTTGCCGAACACGTGACGGACCATGTGACTTCCAGCCTGCACAAATTGCCGGCCCAAACACCCTTGCGGCGTGTTTCCTTTTACTTTGAAGAAGCGCTTTACTTACCGAACTAACGCTCCTGCCTGCAGTCTTCCTCATCACAGCAGCACTGCGAACTGAGCTCTTGTTGGTACACTCGCTTCCTGGAGGGGGCGGAGCCCTTGCCAAGCACGTGACGGACCACTTGACTTCCAGCCTGCACAAATTGCCGGCCCAACCACCCTTGCGGTGTGTTTCCTGTTACTTTGAAGAAGCTCTTTACTTACCGAACTAACGCTCCTGCCTGCAGTCTTCCTCATCACAGCAGCACTGCGAGCTGAGCTCTTGCTGCTACACTCGCTTCCTCGAGGGGGTGGAGCCCTTGCCGAGCATGTGACGGACCACATGACTTACAGCCTGCACAAATTGCCGGCCCAACCACCCTTGCGGCGTGTTTCCTGTTACTTTGAAGGAGCGTTTTCTCCTGCCTGCAGTCTTCCTCATCACAGCAGCACTGCGAGCTGAGCTCTTGCTGCTACACTCGCTTCCTGGAGGGGCGGGGTCCTTGCCGAGCACGTGACGGACCACGTGACTTCTAGCCTGCACAAATTGCCGGCCCAACCACCCTTGCGGCATGTTTCCTGTTACTTTGAAGGAGCGATTTACTTACGGAACTAACGCTCCTGCCTGCAGTGTTCCTCATCACAGCAGCACTGCAAGCTGAGCTCTTACTGCTACACTTGCTTCCTGGAGGGGGCGGGGCCCTTGCCGAGCACGTGACGGACCACGTGACTTCCAGCCTGCACAAATTGCCGGCCAAAACACCCTTGTGGCGTGTTTCCTGTTACTTTGAAGGAACACTTTACTTACCGAACTAACGCTCCTGCCTGCAGTCTTCCTCATCATAGCAGCACTGCGAGCTGAGCTCTTGCTGCTACACTCGCTTCCTGGAGGGGGCGGAGCCCTTGCCGAGCACGTGACAGACCACGTGACTTTCAGCCTGTACAAATTACCGGCCCAACCACCCTTGCGGCGTATTTCCTGTTACTTTGAAGGAGCGATTTACTTACCGAACTAACGCTCCTGCCTGCAGTCTTCCTCATCACAGCAGCACTGCGAGCTGAGCTCTTGCTGCTACACTCGCTTCCTCAAGGGGGTGGAGCCCTTGCTGAGCATGTGACAGACCACATGACTTCCAGCCTGCACAAATTGCCGGCCCAACCACCCTTGCGGCGTGTTTCCTGTTACTTTGAAGGAACGCTTTACTTACCGAACTAACTCTCCTGCCTGCAGTCTTCCTCATCACAGCAGCACTGCGAGCTGAGCTCTTGCTGCTACACTCGCTTCCTGGAGGGGGCGGGGCCCTTGGCGAGCACATGACGGACCACGTGACTTCCAGCCTGCACAAATTGACGGCTCAACCACCCTTGCGGCTTTTTTCCTGTTACTTTGAAGGAGCGCTTTACTTACCGAACTAACGCTCCTGCCTGCAGTCTTCCTCATCACAGCAGCACTGCGAGCTGAGCTCTTGCTGCTACACTCGCTTCCTGGAGGGAACGGAGCCCTTGCCGAGCACGTGACGGACCATGTGACTTCCAGCCTGCACAAATTGCCGGCCCAAACACCCTTGCGGCGTGTTTCCTGTTACTTTGAAGAAGCGCTTTACTTACCGAACTAACGCTCCTGCCTGCAGTCTTCCTCATCACAGCAGCACTGCGAGCTGAGCTCTTGCTGGTACACTTGCTTCCTGGAGGGGACGGAGCCCTTGCCGAACACGTGACGGACCATGTGACTTCCAGCCTGCACAAATTGCCAGCCCAAACACCCTTGCGGCGTGTTTCCTTTTACTTTGAAGAAGCGCTTTACTTACCGAACTAACGCTCCTGCCTGCAGTCTTCCTCATCACAGCAGCACTGCGAACTGAGCTCTTGTTGGTACACTCCCTTCCTGGAGGGGGCGGAGCCCTTGCCAAGCACGTGACGGACCACTTGACTTCCAGCCTGCACAAATTGCCGGCCCAACCACCCTTGCGGCGTGTTTCCTGTTACTTTGAAGAAGCGCTTTACTTACCGAACTAATGCTCCTGCCTACAGTCGTCCTCATCACAGAAACACTGCGAGCAGAGCTCTTGCAGGTACACTCGCTTCCTGGAGGGGGCGGAGCCCTTGCCAAGCACGTGACGGACCACTTGACTTCCAGCCTGCACAAATTGCCGGCCCAACCACCCTTGCGGTGTGTTTCCTGTTACTTTGAAGAAGCTCTTTACTTACCGAACTAACGCTCCTGCCTGCAGTCTTCCTCATCACAGCAGCACTGCGAGCTGAGCTCTTGCTGCTACACTCGCTTCCTGGAGGGTACAGAGCCCTTGCCGGGCACATGATGGACCACGTGACTTCCAGCCTGCACAAATTGCCGGCCCAACCACCCTTGCGGCGTGTTTCCTGTTACTTTGAAGAAGCGCTTTACTTACCGAACTAACGCTCCTGCCTACAGTCTTCCTCATCACAGCAGCACTGCGAGCTGAGCTCTTGCTGGTACACTCGCTTCCTGGAGGGGGCGGAGCCCTTGCCGAGCACGTGACGGACCACGTGACTTCCAGCCTGCACAAATTGCCGGCCCAACCACCCTTGCGGCGTGTTTCCTGTTACTTTGAAGAAGCGCTTTACTTACCGAACTAACGCTCCTGCCTGCAGTCTTCCTCATCACAGCAGCACTGCGAGCTGAGATCTTGCTGGTACACTCGCTTCCTGGAGGGGGCGGAGCCCTTGCCGAGCACATGATGGACCACGTGACTTCCAGCCTGCACAAATTGCCATCCCAACCACCCTTGCAGCGTGTTTCCTGTTTCTTTGAAGAAGCGCTTTACTTACCGAACTAACGCTCCTGCCTGCAGTCTTCCTCATCACAGCAGCACTGCGAGCTGAGCTCTTGCTGCTACATTCGCTTCCTGGAGGGGGCGGAGCCCTTGCCGAGTACGTGACAGACCACGTGACTTCCAACCTGCACAAATTGCCGTCCCAACCACCCTTGCGGTGTGTTTCCTTTTACTTTGAAGAAGCGCTTTACTTACCGAACTAACGCTCCTGCCTGCATTCTTCCTCATCACAGCAGCACTGCGAGCTGGGCTCTTGCTGCTACACTCGCTTCCTGGAGGGGGCGGGGCCCTTGCCGAGCACGTGACGGACCACATGATTTCCAGCCTGCACAAATTTCCGGCCCAACCACCCTTGCGGCGTGTTTCCTTTTACTTTGAAGAAGTGCTTTACTTACCGAACTAACGCTCCTGCCTGCAGTCTTCCTCATCACAGCAGCACTGCGAGCTGAGCTCTTGCTGCTACACTCGCTTCCTGGAGGGGGCGGGGCCCTTGCCGAGCACGTGATGGACCACATGATTTCCAGCCTGGACAAATTGCCGGCCCACCCACCCTTGCGGCGTGTTTCCTGTTACTTTGAAGGACCGCTTTACTTACCGAACTAACGCTCCTGCCTGCAGTCTTCCTCATCACAGCAGCACTGCGAGCTGAGCTCTTGCTGCTACACTCGCTTCCTGGAGGGGGCTGAGCCCTTGCTGAGCACGTGACAGACCATGTGACTTCCAACCTGCACAAATCGCCGTCCCAACCACCCTTGCAGTGTGTTTCCTTTTACTTTGAAGAAGCGCTTTACTTACCGAACTAACGCTCATGCCTGCAGTCTTCCTCATCACAGCTGCACTGCGAGCTGAGCTCTTGCTGCTACACTCGCTTCCTGGAGGGGGCGGAGCCCTTGCCGAGCACGTGACAGACCATGTGACTTCCAACCTGCACAATTTGCCGTCCCAACCACCCTTGCGGTGTGTTTCCTTTTACTTTGAAGAAGCGCTTTACTTACCGAACTAACGCTCCTGCCTGCAGTCTTCCTCATCACAGCAGCACTGCGAGCTGAGCTATTGCTGGTACACTCGCTTCCTGGAGGGGGCGGGGCCCTTGCCGAGCACGTGACGGACCACATGATTTCCAGCCTGCACAAATTTCCGGCCCAACCACCCTTGCGGCGTGTTTCCTTTTACTTTGAAGAAGTGCTTTACTTACCGAACTAACGCTCCTGCCTGCAGTCTTCCTCATCACAGCAGCACTGCGAGCTGAGCTCTTGCTGCTACACTCGCTTCCTGGAGGGGGCGGGGCCCTTGCCGAGCACGTGATGGACCACATGATTTCCAGCCTGCACAAATTGCCGGCCCACCCACCCTTGCGGCGTGTTTCCTGTTACTTTGAAGGACCGCTTTACTTACCGAACTAACGCTCCTGCCTGCAGTCTTCCTCATCACAGCAGCACTGCGAGCTGAGCTCTTGCTGCTACACTCGCTTCCTGGAGGGGGCTGAGCCCTTGCCGAGCACGTGACAGACCATGTGACTTCCAACCTGCACAAATTGCCGTCCCAACCACCCTTGCAGTGTGTTTCCTTTTACTTTGAAGAAGCGCTTTACTTACCGAACTAACGCTCATGCCTGCAGTCTTCCTCATCACAGCTGCACTGCGAGCTGAGCTCTTGCTGCTACACTCGCTTCCTGGAGGGGGCGGAGCCCTTGCCGAGCACGTGACAGACCATGTGACTTCCAACCTGCACAATTTGCCGTCCCAACCACCCTTGCGGTGTGTTTCCTTTTACTTTGAAGAAGCGCTTTACTTACCGAACTAACGCTCCTGCCTGCAGTCTTCCTCATCACAGCAGCACTGCGAGCTGAGCTATTGCTGGTACACTCGCTTCCTGGAGGGGGCGGGGCCCTTGCCGAGCACGTGACGGACCACATGATTTCCAGCCTGCACAAATTGCCGGCCCAACCACCCTTGCGGCGTGTTTCCTGTTACTTTGAAGGAGCGATTTACTTACCGAACTAACGCTCCTGCCTGCAGTCTTCCTCATCACAGCAGCACTGCGAACTGAGCTCTTGCTGCTACACTCGCTTCCTGGAGGGGGCGGGGCCCTTGCCGAGCACGTGATGGACCACGTGACTTCCAGCCTGTACAAATTGCCGGCCCAACCACCCTTGCGGCGTGTTTCCTGTTACTTTGAAGGAGCGATTTACTTACCGAACTAACGCTCCAGCCTGCAGTCTTCCTTATCACAGCAGCACTGCGAGCTTAGCTCTTGCTGCTACACTCGCTTCCTGGAGGGGGTGGGGCCCTTGCCGAGCACGTGACTTCCAGCCTGCACAAATTTCCGGCCCAACCACCCTTGCGGCGTGTTTCCTGTTACATTGAAGGAGCGCTTTACTTACCGAACTAACGCTCCTGCCTGCAGTCTTCCTTATCACAGCAGCACTGCGAGCTGAGCTCTTGCTGCTACACTCGCTTCCTGGAGGGGGCGGAGCCCTTGCCGAGCACGTGACGGACCACATGATTTCCAGCCTGCACAAATTGACGGCCGAACCACCCTTGCGGCGTGTTTCCTGTTACTTTGAAGGAGCGCTTTACTTACCAAACTAACGCTCCTGCCTGCAGTCTTCCTCATCACAGCAGCACTGCGAGCTGAGCTCTTGCTGCTACACTCGCTTCCTGGAGGGGGCAGAGCCCTTGCAGAGCACGTGACGGACCACGTGACTTCCAGCCTGCACAAATTGCCGGCCCAACCACCCTTGTGGCGTGTTTCCTGTTACTTTGAAAGAGCAATTTACTTACCAAACTAACGCTCCTGCCTGCAGTCTTCATCACAGCAGCACTGCGAGCTGAGCTATTGCTGCTACACTCGCTTCCTGGAGGGTGCGGAGCCCTTGCCGAGCATGTGACGGACCATATGACTTCCAGCCTGCACAAATTGCCGGCCCAACCACCCTTGCGGCGTGTTTCCTGTTACTTTGAAGGAGCGCTTTACTTATCGAACTAACGCTCCTGCCTGCAGTCTTCCTCATCACAGCAGCACTGCGAGCTGAGCTCTTGCTTATACACTGGCTTCCTGGAGGGGGCGGAGCCCTTGCCGAGCATGTGACGGACCTCACGATTTCCAGCCTGCACAAATTGCCGGCCCAACCACCCTTGCGGCATGTTTCCTGTTACTTTGAAGGAGCGCTTTACTTACCGAACTAACGCTCCTGCCTGCAGTCTTCCTCATCACAGCAGCACTGCGAGTTGAGCTCTTGCTGCTACACTCGCTTCCTGGAGGGGACGGAGCCCTTGCCGGGGATGTGACGGACCACATGATTTCCAGCCTGTACAAATTGCCGGCCCAAACACCCTTGCGGCGTGTTTCCTGTTACTTTGAAGGAGCGCTTTACGTACCGAACTAACGCTCCTGCCTGCAGTCTTCCTCATCATAGCAGCACTTCAAGCTGAGCTTTTGCTGCTACACTCGCTTCCTCGAGGGGGCGGAGCCCTTGCCGAGCATGTGACGGACCACATGACTTCCAGACTGCACAAATTGCCGGCCCAACCATCCTTGCGGCGTGTTTCCTGTTACTTTGAAGGAGCGCTTTACTTACCGAACTAACGCTCCTGCCTGCAGTTTTTCTCATCACAGCAGCGCTGCGAGCTGAGCTCTTGCTGCTACACTGGCTTCCTGGAGGGGGCGGAGCCCTTGCCGAGCACGTGACGGACCACATGATTTCCAGCCTGCACAAATTGCGGGCCCAACCACCCTTGCGGCATGTTTCCTGTTACTTTGAAGGAGCGCTTTACTTACCGAACTAACGCTCCTGCCTGCAGTCTTCCTCATCACAGCAGCACTGCGAGTTGAGCTCTTGCTGCTACACTCGCTTCCTGGAGGGGACGGAGCCCTTGCCGGGGACGTGACGGACCACATGATTTCCAGCTTGTACAAATTGAAGGCCCACCCACCCTTGCGGCGTGTTTCCTGTTACTTTGAAGGAGCGCTTTACTTACCGAACTAACGCTCCTGCCTGCAGTCTTCCTCATCACAGCAGCACTGCGAGTTGAGCTCTTGCTGCTACACTTGCTTCCTCGAGGGGGCGGAGCCCTTGCCGAGCACGTGACGGACCACGTGATTTCCAGCCTGCACAAATTGCCGACCCAAACACCATTGCAGCCGGTTTCCTGTTACTTTGAAGGAGCGATTTACTTACGGAACTAACGCTCCTGCCTGCAGTCTTCCTCATCACAGCAGCAATGCAAGCTGAGCTCTTGCTGCTACACTTGCTTCCTGGGGGGGCGGGGCCCTTGCCGAGCACGTGACGGACCACGTGACTTCCAGCCTGCACAAATTGCCGGCCCAACCACCCTTGCGGCGTGTTTCCTGTTACTTTGAAGGAGCGCTTTACTTACCGAACTAACGCTCCTGCCTGCAGTCTTCCTCATCACAGCAGCACTGCGAGCTGAGCTCTTGCTGCTACACTCGCTTCCTGGAGGGGGCGGAGCCCTTGCCAAGCAGTGACGGACCACGTGACTTCCAGCCTGCACAAATTGCCGGCCCAACCACCCTTGCGGCGTGTTTCCTGTTACTTTGAAGAAGCGCTTTACTTACCGAACTAACGCTCCTGCCTGCAGTCTTCCTCATCACAGCAGCACTGCGAGCTGAGCTCTTGCTGCTACATTCGTTTCCTGGAGGGGACGGAGCCCTTGCCGAGTACGTGACAGACCACGTGACTTCCAACCTGCACAAATTGCCGTCCCAACCACACTTGCGGTGTGTTTCCTTTTACTTTGAAGAAGCGCTTTACTTACCGAACTAACGCTCCTGCCTGCAGTCTTCCTCATCACAGCAGCACTGCGAGCTGAGCTCTTGCTGGTACACTAACTTCCTGGAGGGGGCGGGGCCCTTGCCGAGCACGTGACGGACCACATGATTTCCAGCCTGCACAAATTGCCGGCCCAACCACCCTTGCGGCGTGTTTCCTTTTACTTTGAAGAAGCGCTTTACTTACCGAACTAACGCTCCTGCCTGCAGTCTTCCTCATCATAGCAGCACTGCGAGCTGAGCTCTTGCTGCTACACTCACTTCCTGGAGGGGGCGGAGCCCTTGCCGAGCATGTGACGGACCACGTGACTTCCAGCCTGTACAAATTACCAGCCCAACCACCCTTGCGGCTTGTTTCCTGTTACTTTGAAGGAGCGATTTACTTACCGAACTAACGCTCCTGCCTGCAGTCTTCCTCATAACAGCAGCACTGCGAGCTGAGCTCTTGCTGCTACACTCGCTTCCTCGAGGGGGTGGAGCCCTTGCCGAGCATGTGACGGACCACATGACTTACAGCCTGCACAAATTGCCGGCCCAACCACCCTTGCGGCGTGTTTCCTGTTACTTTGAAGGAGCGTTTTCTCCTGCCTGCAGTCTTCCTCATCACAGCAGCACTGCGAGCTGAGCTCTTGCTGCTACACTCGCTTCCTGGAGGGGCGGGGTCCTTGCCGAGCACGTGACGGACCACGTGACTTCTAGCCTGCACAAATTGCCGGCCCAACCACCCTTGCGGCGTGTTTCCTGTTACTTTGAAGGAGCGATTTACTTACGGAACTAACGCTCCTGCCTGCAGTGTTCCTCATCACAGCAGCATTGCGAGCTGAGCTCTTGCTGCTACACTCGCTTCCTGGAGGGGGAGGAGCCCTTGCCGAGCACGTGACGGACCACGTGACTTCCAGCCTGCACAAATTTCCGGCCCAAACACCCTTGTGGCGTGTTTCCTGTTACTTTGAAGGAACACTTTACTTACCGAACTAACGCTCCTGCCTGCAGTCTTCCTCATCATAGCAGCACTGCGAGCTGAGCTCTTGCTGCTACATTCGCTTCCTGGAGGGGGCGGAGCCCTTGCCGAGCACGTGACAGACCACGTGACTTTCAGCCTGTACAAATTACCGGCCCAACCATCCTTGCGGCGTATTTCCTGTTACTTTGAAGGAGCGATTTACTTACCGAACTAACGCTCCTGCCTGCAGTCTTCCTCATCATAGCAGCACTGCAAGCTGAGCTCTTGCTGCTACACTCGCTTCCTCGAGGGGGTGGAGCCCTTGCCGAGCATGTGACGGACCACATGACTTCCAGCCTGCACAAATTGCCGGCCCAACCACCCTTGTGGTGTGTTTCCTGTTACTTTGAAGGAGTGCTTTACTTACCGAACTAACTCTCCTGCCTGCAGTCTTCCTCATCACAGCAGCACTGCGAGCTGAGCTCTTGCTGCTACACTCTCTTCCTGGAGGGGGCGGGGCCCTTGCCAAGCATTTGACGGACCACGTGATTTCCAGCCTGCACAAATTGCCGGCCCAACCACCCTTGCGGCGTGTTTCCTGTTACTTTGAAGGAGCGCTTTATCCTGCCTGCAGTCTTCCTCATAACAGCAGCACTGCGAGCTGAGCTCTTGCTGCTACACTCGCTTCCTGGAGGGGGCGGGGCCCTTGCCGAGCACGCAATGGACCACGTGACTTCTAGCCTGCACAAATTGCCGGCCCAACCACCCTTGCGGCGTGTTTCCTGTTACTTTGAAGGAGCGATATACTTACCAAACTAATGCTCCTGCCTGCAGTCTTCCTCATCACAGCAGCACTGCGAGCTGAGCTCTTGCTGCTACACTCGCTTCCTGGACGGGGCGGAGCCCTTGCCGAGCATGTGACGGAACACATGACTTCCAGCCTGCACAAATTGCCGGCCCAAGCACCCTTGCGGCGTGTTTCCTGTTACTTTGAAAGAGCGCTTTACTTACCGAACTAACACTCCTGCCTGCAGTCTTCCTCATCACAGCAGCACTGCAAGCTGAGCTCTTGCTGCTACACTGGCTTCCTGGAGGGGGCGGAGCCCTTGCCGAGCACGTGACGGACCACATGATTTCCAGCCTGCACAAATTGCCGGCCCAACCACCCTTGCAGCATGTTTCCTGTTACTTTGAAGGAGCGCTTTACTTACCGAACTAACGCTCCTGCCTGCAGTCTTCCTCATCACAGCAGCACTGCGAGTTGAGCTCTTGCTGCTACACTTGCTTCCTGGAGGGGACGGAGCTCTTGCCGGGGACGTGACGGACCACATGATTTCCAGCCTGTACAAATTGCCGGCCCACCCACCCTTGCGGCGTGTTTCCTGTTACTTTGAAGGAGCGCTTTACTTACCGAACTAACGCTCCTGCCTGCAGTCTTCCTCATCACAGCAGCACTGCGAGTTGAGCTCTTGCTGCTACACTCGCTTCCTGGAGGGGGCGGAGCCCTTGCCGAGCACGTGACGGACCACGTGACTTCCAGCCTGCACAAATTGCCGGCCCAAACACCCTTGCGGCATGTTTCCTGTTACTTTGAAGGAGCGCTTTACGTACCGAACTAACGCTCCTGCCTGCAGTCTTCCTCATCATAGCAGCACTGCAAGCTGAGCTCTTGCTGCTACACTTGTTTCCTGGAGGGGGGCGGAGCCCTTGCCGAGCATGTGACGGACCACGTGACTTCCAGCCTGTACAAATTGCCGGCCCAACCACCCTTGCAGCCGGTTTCCTGTTACTTTGAAGGAGCGATTTACTTACGGAACTAACGCTCCTGCCTGCAGTCTTCCTCATCACAGCAGCAATGCAAGCTGAGCTCTTGCTGCTACACTTGCTTCCTGGAGGGGGCGGGGCCCTTGCCGAGCACGTTATGGACCACGTGACTTCCAGCCTGCACAAATTGCCAGCCCAACCACCCTTGCGGCGTGTTTCCTGTTACTTTGAAGGAGCGCTTTACTTACCGAACTAACGCTCCTGCCTGCAGTCTTCCTCATCACAGCAGCACTGCGAGCTGAGCTCTTGCTGCTACACTCGCTTCCTGGAGGGGGCGGAGCCATTGCCGAGCACGTGACAGACCACGTGACTTCCAGCCTGCACAAATTGCCGGCCCAAACACCCTTGTGGCGTGTTTCCTGTTACTTTGAAGGAGCACTTTACTTACCGAACTAACGCTCCTGCCTGCAGTCTTCCTCATCATAGCAGCACTGCAAGCTGAGCTCTTGCTGCTACACTCGCTTCCTGGAGTTGGCGGAGCCCTTGCCGAGCACGTGACGGACCACGTGACTTCCAGCCTGTACAAATTACCAGCCCAACCACCCTTGCGGCGTGTTTCCTGTTACTTTGAAGGAGCGATTTACTTACCGAACTAACGCTCCTGCCTGCAGTCTTCCTCATCACAGCAGTACTGCAAGCTGAGCTCTTGTTGCTACACTTGCTTCCTGGAGGGGGCGGGGCCCTTGCCGAGCATGTGACGGACCACGTGACTTCCAGCCTGCACAAATTGCCGGCCCAACCACCCTTGCGGCGTGTTTCCTGTTACTTTGAAGGAGCGTTTTCTCCTGCCTGCAGTCTTCCTCATCACAGCAGCACTGCGAGCTGAGCACTTGCTGCTACACTCGCTTCCTGGAGTGGGTGGGGCCCTTGCCGAGCACGTGAAGGACCACGTGACTTCTAGCCTGCACAAATTGCCGGCCCAACCACCCTTGCGGCGTGTTTCCTGTTACTTTGAAGGAGCGATTTACTTACGGAGCTAACGCTCCTGCCTGCAGTCTTCCTCATCACAGCAGTACTGCAAGCTGAGCTCTTGCTGCTACACTTGCTTCCTGGAGGGGGCGGGGCCCTTGCCGAGCACGTGACGGACCACGTGACTTCCAGCCTGCACAAATTGCCGGCCCAACCACCCTTGCGGCGTGTTTCCTGTTACTTTGAAGGAGCGCTTTACTTACCGAACTAACGCTCCTGCCTGCAGTCTTCCTCATCACAGCAGCACTGCGAGCTGAGCTCTTGCTGCTACACTCGCTTCCTGGAGGGGGCGGAGCCCTTGCCGAGCACGTGAACTACCACGTGACTTCCAGCCTGCACAAATTGCCAGCCCAAACACCCTTGTGGCGTGTTTCCTGTTACTTTGAAGGAGCACTTTACTTACCGAACTAACGCTCCTGCCTGCAGTCTTCATCATCATAGCAGCACTGCGAGCTGAGCTCTTGCTGCTACACTCGCTTCCTGGAGGGGGCGGAGCCCTTGCCGAGCACGTGACAGACCACGTGACTTTCAGCCTGTACAAATTACCGGCCCAACCACCCTTGCGGCGTGTTTCCTGTTACTTTGAAGGAGCGATTTACTTACCGAACTAACGCTCCTGCCTGCAGTCTTCCTCATCACAGCAGCACTGCGAGCTGAGCTCTTGCTGGTACACTCACTTCCTCGAGGGGGTGGAGCCCTTGCCGAGCATGTGACGGACCACATGACTTCCAGCCTGCACAAATTGCCGGCCCAACCACCCTTGCGGCGTGTTTCCTGTTACTTTGAAGGAGCGCTTTACTTACCGAACTAACTCTCCTGCCTGCAGTCTTCCTCATCACAGCAGCACTGCGAGCTGAGCTCTTGCTGCTACATTCGCTTCCTGGAGGGCGCGGAGCCCTTGCCGAGCACGTGATGGACCACATGATTTCCAGCCTTCACAAATTGCCGGCCCAACCACCCTTGCGGCGTTAAGCCCTGGAGGCAGTAAGGGCTGGAGCTTCTGTTTTGCTGTTTGGCTGTGACCTGTGTCTGTGCAACGGCTCTGTGAGTAACCCAGCTTGAGGTCATATGCTGCCACCTTACTTGCAACATTTTAATCTGTCTCAAGGGTAAGGGGGGAGAGTCAGACTCTGGCAGCTCCTCAAACTGTCGAGCATTCCTTACCTGAGACTAGGTGCTCCTTCAGTTCTATGCTGATTTATGGGACTATTACTCAGTTAATGTGTTCTTCGGCGAAATAATTAAAGGACATACCTGATGATACATTTATACCTTATCCTCTCAATTCTAGAAAGAGATCCATATCTATTTGTATTTTATTCTAAAGTGTACCTGGGGTAGTGTGTGATGTGTTCTAGCTACTCCTTGTATTCAGTGCATTTTTAAATTACAGTCTGCTATTCCATAGGTCTTAGTATTTGTGATTTTTTCTGCTTGTGATAGATGTTTTAACATTAACTCTAGGAGTTTCCACACTCTATCATCCATAGAGCTACTCTGCTGTTACCCCTCCTGTTACCTGCCTTTCGCCCCTGCCGGTTCTCCACTTGTTTGGATGACACGTAAGGGTCTTAGGAGTCAGGCAGCTATGGAGGTTTCTTTTGATTCTACTTTTCCTGCTGTGGTGGCTCCTTCTCCTCCTTTGATAGATTGTATCCCACCAGTGAACCCCATCCCTGTTTCTCTGGGCAAGCCACAACATACACTAGTAGACAGCTCCCAGGATTCTTCTCCTCAAAAACCTTTGGTCCATGCCCAAATCCACTCACAAGATAGGACTGATCTATTTAATATGATGGGTATTACCCCATGCACTCCAGCTAATAACAGCTGCATCTTCAGTGGAAAACAAGATATATCCATAGATGCACAGGAAGCATGCCTAGCAGATATTATAGCTTTGAATTTGGAAGAAGGGGGTACTTTACCAAGGGCAAGGGTGCGCATTGATCACCCGAATAACAGTACAGTGAACTCTGCACACCCAATCCCCGTCCCATTACAACCTAAGCTGCCTTTACCTGTCTCAGTGCTGGGTGACTCTGTTGCGAGTGCTACAGAATCTCCTGTTCTGTCTAAAGAGGATATTGTTCAATAACTTCCCCCACCAGAGGGCAACAGAAACTATGGTATTACTCCCATTAATCTATCACCGGAGGTATCTTCCTCTGGTAAGGGGGTTAACATACTTCTTCTATTCATGTTACTCTCTCTGCTACTTCTGATGGTATTGCCAATACTTCCACAGTGAAATCCATAGTGTTTAAAACTCCACTCACAAAACCCCCAACTTATACTCCTAAAATAAAATCTTACATGGGTACTCAGGGTAAACCCATCCAAGGAAAAAAAACCTCTAACTTCTTTGGTAAAAGGACTGCCACTAGTACCCTCATCAAACCTCCGCTTTCAGCTTTTACAGTGGCTACCCTGGACCATACGCATCTGGCGGATGTAGCAAAGAAGTTGGAGACTAAAGATCCTGTAGATAATGATATTGATGACATTAGTATTATAGAATGTGCAGATAAGGCAACAGCTGAGAGTCAGTTGGATCCTACTTCCACTAACACAAATAATGTAACCCAGCAAACTTGTGATGCCTCCTACGTGGGTTCTCCTTCTGAACTCACTAATTTTATTGATGAGTATACAGAGAAGCAAAATGGGCTTAGAGAAAGGGGTTTACTCCCAGATATAAAAAAGGATCATGCCAGTGAGTCTATTCTGCATCATACCCTTAAAGAAGCGGACGACAGAATAAAACTAACTCAACCCATACTCTCTGCATTGAATATGGTTCTTAGTTACTTTGTGAGTCTCTATGACAATTGATGGTCAGAGGTTAGATCACACTCCCTCTTACTCTCTGAAATCTATAATAGGCTAGAAGGACTAGATAGATTTCAAGAGCTGGTTAAAATTATTAAGTAAGACCATCCCTCAATAATAAAACAGTCTCCAGACTCTGTCCTCCAAAGCCAACCCATTATGGAAGGGCCTCTTGTTAAAAAAGCCACTAATGTGGAAAAGGATAGTTTCTCGGGGGACGTTCCTAATAAGGTCCCAGGTACTACTGACCCTCATTGTTCAGACATGGGTACCTGTGATCAATCTTCTCTGATTCCCCCCACAAACGTTGAGGGTGTCCAAGCGGACCACGCCCCAGATGTAAAACTCCCTATCACGTCCATAAAAGCGATTACTAAACCCCTAGTGGAGAAAGCCCAAGAGGGGTTGATCGTCGATTCTCCTTCCCCCACTTCCCAGGGATTATCTGGTGAACTTACTACTTTAGAAATGGTTGAATCACTTAAGTGAGACAATGTTGCCTCCTCTCTTGTTTCTAAATCTGATCTTACGCTGGAGAAGCCGCCTGACTTCAATGACCTCATAAAAGAAGCGATACACTTAAAGGGCTTTGCTCACATAGTAAAAAAAACATAACCAACAAATAAAGAAAACTAAAAATCAGAAGTATATGAAAACAATAAACTCTTTTTCCAATCAATTCCTTAAACGTCTTTTTCTGGCAAGTGGTCCTGTGTGTGCAACAACTCTTACCCCTTTTAAGGAGATTAAGATTTTGGTGGAACCAGCGCAATCTGTGACCGCTATACCTAACACGGCTGATGTTTCTGTCGCTTTAACCCCTCTACATATTACTCCAGCTGTACCCAGTCAGTCCGATCCTTCGGCAGTCAGTTCTATGCCAAAGGATAATATTCCTCCTGCGGTGGTGGGCAATATTGGGCGGGCTGAGGAAATTATTGTCACCTGTCATCCAAAAATATTCTCAACTCAACTGGAGCCTATAAACAACTCTGCTCCAACTATATTGAACACCCAAACCGTACGTAAGTCGATGGAATCCTCTTTGGACGCAGAATCCTCAACTATTCCATGCAGTTCCTTATCCAGTTTAGATCCTACCTACCCTGAGTCTACTACCACTCTGATTCCGACAAATATGGTTAACCTAGACATGGTGAAACAATTATTTCAGGAGCTCTTTAGCACAAATTCAATTACTGCGGTGGTTCTTAACCCAACTACAGGCTCATCTCAGGATAGGGCCCCCACTATTCCTTCTTCCTCTATAGATGATCACCCTTCTTGCCATCTTGATGGTCACGTGAACAACATAGAGTCTATAACGGGGGAGCATGTTATGGGATTTAGACCAGTGGGGGGTCTCTATGTTCCCAGCTCTCTTAATTAAGCTCACCCTAAGCTGCCAAATGGAGGCTCATTCAATGGTCACGAAGGCCCTACCACCAGGCCCGAACCTTTTCGAAATAGGAATTCTCCCAATCTGTATGAAAGATTTCCTGTGGGACCACATGTAATTCAAAATAGGACCATATTAAGGGGTGCAAGGGGTACTGATCTGGAAGTTGACTCCTTAACTCAATTTACAAAAAGTATAACTGATTCATTACCTCACTCAGTGGAGACTAAAGATCCCTTGGACACCCTGCAGCTTACTAGCCTTTGGGGTCAAGACATGTCTATCTGTCTCAACCGCGGAAATATATTCAAAAATCTTCCACCAACTTCCTTCTCTTTCACTCATTTCTAGTTACGATATGGAAAGGATTTTCTTTCCCACTCAAGGACGTGTAGATATGAGCAATATTATTCTGAAATCAAGAGTGGTATTAGAACTAATGATGGGCCAAAGGGAAAGTTTAATGCAGCTTGGTTTTGAAGCAAATCTGCTACAATCTAATCAGCCTCCCGGTAAATATGGAGGGTGTGAGCAGTATAGGGAAAACCTTACAATGGTGTATCACCCGGAAAGAGCTCCACAGAACCAACGGAGGCAATTTACACCCAGATTCAATGAAAATGCAAGAAACTGGGCCCAGGTTACCTCAGGTCTGTGGAAATGAGCACTTCTTAAGTGCTCTGCTACACCCATTAGTGCCTTGGTCCTGAATAAATTCACTTTTCTTTCTTGGAATTCCAGGGGAAATAATCATCTCTTCACGAATACTGACACAGTACTTATGATCAGTGCTTCACACTGTTTTTTCCTACAGGAAACCTGGTTGTTCTCTCCTCCCGTTGTAGATGGATTTGATATCCATTCTCAAAATGCTAAATCTAGCTCGGGAGGGAGGGCCTCTGGGGGCCTTCTCATTGGAATTAGAGCTTCCTTTGGCTTCAGGAACAAGGTCCTTGTGGATACGCCTTTTGGGATTTTGGCTCTGGAGGTCAGTTCCCTTTATCGACTGGTTAACCTTCTTTTGATTAATGTATATTGGCACAAGGGCATTGCCGCCCTCGAGCCATTCTTGGAAAGTCTAACAGATATGGTACTTGCATGGAGATCTGTTTATCCCAGGGGGGAAATGATTTTGGCTGGTGATTTTAACTCTGACTGTTCTATCTCGTCCGAGGCCAACTATGACGACCTGGGTTTGGTTTTGGAGGATGACAATCGGCGAGGCACGAAATACGTATGGGGTGGAATGTGGAATCTCGCTTTGGATTCAGTTGGTTTAACATGTCTTAATGGCTCTTATGATGCTACTCTCCCACCTTGCCCTACATGGCATTTATGTGTCTTTCGATAAATGAATTATGTTGACACTGTTTAGATTCTATATTCACTTCAGTACAGCCCTGAAGATGGTCATAGACCGAAATGCATTGGCATATGTGCTTTTTTGAATAATTGACCTATCTATTTCGAGTTGCCTCGCAATACTTGAACTAACTAAGAAATACAAAACCAAGAAATGTGAATTAAACATTTCTTCTGGAAAACCATGTACCGTCTGGTGATACATTTGTTTGACATTATAAGTACTTCACGCAAGAGTTATATACAACTGTGCAACCTTATTTAAGGTCAACTGAGAGCACCAGTCTTGAGTACGGTATCATCACCTTACTTTTTTTCCAAATTTGTCTTTTAGACTTCACAACTCAGACTCCATTTTCTGGGTCTGACTACTGTCTCCTAGAACATTTAAAGTTGCCATTGACTTTATTAGTCTCTTTAAAATCCACAGACCCAGTGCAAACTATCTTACATAGAGTACTGGAAAGGGTTAATACTTATCCCTTTTCGTCTGTTTCTCTTGGAGCATTGTTTCGCTCCCTTTTCATCAAGACTTGTCTGGTGGCAGTGGTAACTACCCTATTTTTCCTACCGCGGTTATCTTAAATAACATTGGTATTGTTTTAGGCTATCTTGGTAGCCTCGAACTTAAACCCGCTGGACCATATACGTTTTTATACGGTTCCGGCTGGGTTTAATCGCCATTTCATTTTGAAAATGTCTTTCTCGTGCTTTACTCTGTGCATCACACATTCAAGATCAGTAAGAACTTTGTAACTGTTCACTCTGAGAATTACAGTTACCCACCAACTCTTTACAAGTAAGTAAAACACTTGATTTCTTTTCTAGGCAGAAGTCCCAATCCCTTCAAAGTCTTTCCCTTAGAGCATGAGTGTTCTTAGTGGCAGAAGGGGGGTCACTAGGACTAGTGATCAACAGGCAGTGTTAGAATACGTTCTTTAGTAGCAAAAGTCAGAGTTTCCTTAGGAAAACTGGCAAAGAAGTGAGTACTTTACTTCTAGGGTTAGAAAAGGGTCCAGGGGCTTCACAGAAGACACCCCAGCAGGATTCTAGCAGTGGGACTGGGTGTACTGGACAAGGGATCTCCCAATCACAGAAAACACCCCAGGACTACACAGAAATCCCAACAGGCTTAAGGTAAGTATATGCCCAAGCCAACACAGTACCTCAGCAATGAAGAAGAGATTGCAGCAGGAGAACTTCAGGGACTGCAGCCAAATACCCGGTCAGTGGATTCCTTGTCCTGGAGACTGAACACAAGACCTCAGAAGGGACTTTGCAGCAGGGATCAATGAAGAAGGCTCTAGGCAAGATTTCTCTCATGGCTGAATGCGGTTCTGCGGGTTTGGCGCCTTTTCAAGGAGCACAGAAGAAGACAGAAAATCACGGATGAATTCTTGTCATTTAAAAGATCCAGCACTCTTGTGAAGGGAATTTTTGGACTTGATTCGTGTTTCTGGAGATACACCAGGATGCCCACGAAGTTTCTGCGAGATTCGGAAATTCGGAAGACCGTGCACCGCACAGTGGCTGGAGGTCCCAGGGTATTGGGGTATTGCAAGAACGCAAGGTCACAGCAACCCGTGGGATGGCTCACAATGAAGGTCTTCTTGTGTCTAGTGGGTCTCACCAGGCTCTGGGTTCAGGTCGCCATTTTCGGAGACCCCAGCTCGATCGGAAGGAAGGGCTGCAGCAGGCTCCGGTTACAGAGCAGGCTCTCTGGTCGCTGGAAATGATTCCCGCCACTTTTCCTTCATCATCCTCTTCGGTTTTCTGTTCCAGTGGTTCACATGACTTCAGCTTCCAGGTTTCCAGTATTTATCAGGAACTGCAACACAACCTCTGCATACTCTCCTCACATTTTACAAGAAAGGGGCGTCTGGCTGTCCAATCAGGACAGCCAGCCCCCCACTGGGATTTGGCCCAGTTGGAGGAAGGCATAAGACAAAGGAGGGGGACGTTTTGGACTCCTCCCCCACTTCCTGTGCTTACAAACTGACTGGAGCCTGGGCGGGGTATCCAGGGGACTCCCGCCAAAGACAAAACTCAAACAAAGGTATTTCCCACCCTGGATGTCAGGGGAAGGAACAAGAAATGACAAGAAACACTAAAATGGCAGAAAAAGAAGACAGGGGCCATTTTGGTAAAATGAGCACCCTTAGGTGCCTTTACTGCAGCTGTGATTACAGCCCGCGGTAAAGGTGCACCAAATTAGTAAAAGGTATCACTGCCACCAGCCATTAAAGGTAAGCTTCTCACTGTAACAGAACTGTTACAGTTTTAATGTGAAAGGGGATACATTGTATCTCCCCAGCACTCCACATAAGGTGGGGTGTGCTGGTTTCACAGAATAAAATGTAAAGGGATCCAAAGATCCTTTCTACCCTTGGGAACTGTAGTTCACTCAAGGTTAGCACAAGAAAGTTAAATGGGGTGCCCCTGGGGCTACCCAGCAACAACAGGCACTTATTGCCAATAAGTTGTTAGACATGATAACTTCAAAAAGACAATATGGAGAGTCTTAAAAATGACACCCATAAAAAGAGTTAAAGATTAGGTGAGTGTGGAAAAAGGTTCCCACTCACTGAGGTATTAATGGAAAATATCTCACTAGAAAAGCAAAAAGTTCTGGAGTTGAACCAGGAAAGGAAGATTTACCAGCTCTGTGGAAATCTTACCTAACACTAGGTGCACGGAAGTCCAATATGATGCATTGGCTGAATTGGGTCTCGCCGGTAAATGATGGTGTATTTAGGAGCGCCTAGAAGCAGTGAGTAGGCGCTATGCACAGCGCTATGATGCCTTGCCTTTGCTAACCTGTTGTCTTTTCTTTCCCATAGGTCGCGGTGTTCACCCGGTGTATGAAATCCTGAGGCGATGCTGGTCGAGGGGCGACTTGCGAGGTAATCTTTTCGGCGCAGTTTGTTATGTTGTAAAATGTCTAATGTCTTGTTTCTTCCCTTTTTGCAGATCCGTCGGGGAGACGTGCTGGTCCTAGGATGCTGGTCGCAGGAGCTGTGGGCAGCTAACGATAAGAATCACAGGTAAGCTGCTGCTAACGATGTCCTTGGGCCTCATTACGACCCAGGCGGTAAGGGGTTTACGGCAGCGTAAACAGCGCCGACCCTTACCGCCTGAGTACGAGGTCCCTTAGCGCCATGGCGGATTTTACACCTGCTTTTAGCAGGTGTTAAAATCCATGGCGCTAAGGGACCATGGAGTTAATTACGCCACCGTAATTTACGGTGGCGTAATTAACGCCTTCCCCACTCCCATTATGCCCTATGGGGCAAAAATGGGAATGGGGAAGGGTAAATGGGGATTGGGGACTTACCGCCCCGCCAAGGTCGGAATGGGGCGGTAAGTCCGCCAACCACCATGGCGTAAACGTAGTTTACGCCATGGTGGTAAAGTCACGGCCCAGGCGGTAACTTACCGCCTGGGTCGTAATGAGGCCCCTTGTCTCTTTACAGATGCTGTTCTTTCGAGGTTCGCAGGTACAGCTGAACACGATGAGCGTCACGTTGCAGGATTGCAAAGTAACGCGAAGCGTGTTTTCCAAGTCGGGTGTGGTTTAAATAGCTTCAAGAAAGTAGGCCAGGTAAAGTAGTTCCTAGAGTACCACACCCAAAACACTATACCGCATATCTTGGTTCCAAGGAGCCAAGCTATGTGGACACCTCCATGTTGGCTGGCACTTGAAATAAAGTAGTTCCCAAACATAAGTCTTTATTAAGTATGAGTCTGGCGCCAAAGGTGCCAGGACTGGCTCCAAGAGGGCCTAGGCCAAGGATGCTTTGGTTTGTTGCAGACCCGAGCCAAGACCCCTCCGGGCCCATGGGCTTGCCAGGGGGTCCTCTGGATGTGGGTTGTGACATAATGTTTATAGTTTCTCCTCCGCGTTCGGTAGTTGCAGTAGTATACCCCCCTGTAGTCCCTTGGATTTGGCTATTGCTGCTCCTCTAACCACCACCTTGAATGCCTCCCACAGGGTCCCTGTTGACTCTACACTTCCCGTGTTAATTCGGAAATATTCTGCAATTTCACTTCTGAGGTCTTCTCTAAAGACCGTGGGCCTCATTACGACCCGTGCAGAATGGGTTAACAGGTTCCGCTAATGGAGGCGGACCCGTTAACACCATTCCGCACGATTACGAGGTCCCCTCGCGGGACTCGGTAAGGACGCCTGGTAAAACCAGGCATCGTTACCGGGTCCCGCGAGGGGAAGGGGTCGCTAACAACGGGCCGGTTGTAATCGGCCCGTTGTTAGCTCCCTCTCCCATTCCCATTGAGCCCTATGGGGGCTCAGATGGGAATGGGGAAGGTCCGGGCCCGGGTTCCCAGAGGGAGGAATTACTGGGCCCTCCGAACTCGGAATGGCCCGGTAATTCCTCATTCTGGGAACCCGGTAAAGGAGCCCGGTTTGGCGGAAGCCATGGAGCTATTAGCTCCATGGCTACCGCCAAACTCGTAATGAGGCCACGTGTCTTTTATGGCCTCTGCTCTGAGTCTCCAAGTGGGGATTCTGGCTCTGGGGGTTATGTATTGCCATGATACGGTCAGTGGCGAGTGGTCCGAAAGGACTCTTGCTCTATATTCTGGGCGTACAATTTCACAGATGATCTCTTGCGTGACAAACACGTAATCTAGCCGGGTGTACAGATTTTGTGGGGCTGAGTAATGTGAATAGTGCCTGTCTTGTGGGAGGTGCAGCCTCCACGTATCCTCTAGCTGGAGGTCTTGCAGCAGCGTTCTTAGGGCTCTGGTGGCAGGGGTGGGTCTATCATATTTCGTATCTGACCTGTCAACCGTTGGATCCAATGTACAATTAAAATCCCCACCCAATATGATTGTGCAGCCTAGGTACAGACTCGTTTTACTGAATAGGGTTCTAAAGTAGGTCACTGTGTCCTGGTTCGGGGCGGATGTATTAACAATACATATTTCTCTGTTTTCGATCAGTCCCCTCAATATTACCATTCTCTATCGGCCTCGGTCGTGGACTGTAGTAACTAGAATGGTACATGTGGTGCTACCCAGGTGATCACTCCTCTAGCATAAGCCGAGTACGTTGCACCTATAAGGGTGCCCTTCCAATGACTTCTAGTTTCTCTTTAGTGAGGTGCGTTTCCTGTATCAGAGCAATATCTATATTCTGTCTTTTTAGGTACATCATGACTTTATTTCTTTTCAAATATCTATTTAGCCCCCTAACATTCTAGGTCATTATCTTCAGGTCTCCCATGTCTCATCCATACCCCGTCCCTCCTCCTTCTCCTCTCTTTATCCTTTGTCGTCTTGGATGTGCATTAATACTGCTTCGTGCTCTATTTTATATTGTAGTCCCATTGTCTTAAGTCATACAGCACCTTGGCTTCCGGGGGCACTGCTTCAGTTCTCTGTTCCGTCCACCTTCTGCAGGTCGGTCTCATCTGGACAGCTATGGCTATCTAGCCATTCCGACGCCTCCTCTGGCGTTTCGAAAAAAAAGGGCCCTGCTTTTGTGGAGCACCTTCAGCTTTGCTGGGTACATCAGCCTGTACTTGTAGCCCGCATCTCGCAGTCTCCTCTTGATGGACCTGTAATTCAACCGTTTCCTCTGCACCAGGAGCGTGTAGTCATGGTACGCCGTGATGGATGCAGCCGCCCTGTGTATTGGGCCTCCTTTTCGTAAGAATTCTAGGATCTTCTCCCTGTCTCGATAGTTCAGGATCTTAGGGATGATAGGCCTTGTGGGGGCTCCCGGTGGTGGTCTCCTCGTGAGAGCCCTATGTGCCCTCTCCACTGCGAACCCCTGGGTGAGAGCTCCTCCTCGTCTTTCCTGTAGTAGCATGGTCTCTATGTAGTCTGTGGGGTTTTGGCCTTCCTCGCCTTCCGGAAGCCCATCAATGCGTATATTATTCCTGCGGGCCCGTCCTTCGGCTTCCTCAGCTCTGCTTTCCAGGTTGCCCACCTGTTGATGCAGTATGTGGATCTCCGAAGCGTGCGACTTACAGGCCACTGAGTTTAAGCTTGCCTCTTTTTCTAATTCACCCGTGCGTTCCGCCACTTTCCTGACATCTTGTCTCAGAACGTTCACATCATCCTGTACCGCTCCATTTTTAAGATCCAATGATGTTTTGAGATCTGCCATTGCTGCTTCCAATTTGGTCTCCCAAGCTGACTTCAGGTCTGCGATTGCGTCCAGGATCGGCTGATTGTCTCGCTCTGGCGTGTTATCCGGTTGCTGATTTTTGTCTTTCTTACTGGTGCCCTCCACTGCGTGGGGTGTTTTGGCGAAGTCTTCTATCGTCGCTTGCTTCCCTTTTGGTTTCGGGGGTTTGGAAGCCATTTTGCCTTACCCTGATGCCCTAGTTTGCTGCAGTTGGGTTCTGGTTCTCTCGCCTCACAATAAGTTGGGTCAGTGAAGCCTCCTTACACGCCGGCGGGAATCCACTCAGCTAGTTTTTGGTTCTTCCCACGTATTCCCTGCATGGCCTAGTGCTTCTTCAGGCATGTAACACCAGATGCATATGGCGACCGGGCTCCCGCTCTTCACGTCCTTTCTTCCGGTGTGCTCAATTTCTTTTAGTCCCTGGTCACATTTCCTTTTTTTTCCTACTAATATGCACTGCGCTCGAGTTGTGGGCCCCTACTTCAGGGTTCCGGGCCCGGTACTCTAGATCTTCGCTTCGCTGCCCTTGGGCTGGGTGCACTATTTATGAGCGTGTGCAGAGTCTGTTCTTTTGGCGTGGCAGGAGGGCTGTATTCTTGTGTCCGTTGTGCCCGTGCCATACAGGAAGGCCCGGTGGACTTGGACGTGCTGCTCGCACAACTTCCCTGCAGCAATGGGCCCTGCTCGTTCTGTATGCGTGCCTCTATTTATTGTGTTTGGTGTGCCTCAGGCAGTTGTTATTGCAGGGCACTATCGTGGTGTGCCCTGTTCCATGTGTTGAACCTGGTGTGTTTCCGCCGCCCCTTCTTTAGTGGAGCTGGAGTAGCAGCTGTGTTTTCAACTTAGGCGTCAGCTCGTTTATGTGTGCGGGATCATTATGTTGTCTATTCCGATCTCGTAAGCTTATGGGCACTACCGTTCGGCCTCTCTATTCGTTTTCTCTCCTGTCCACACGATCAGCTGGGGCCTCCGCATTCTATGGGGCCGTAACTGTGACGCGCTTCATTTCTCACGCTGCCTCAGCTGTCCCTTGTTGCGCCCGTGCGTTCTCAGCTGCTCGTTTGCAGGGGCCTTCGTTTCCTCACACAGCGTCCGCTGCTACTTTGTTGCGCTCATTCAAATTTGGCTGCTCGCTTGCAGGGGCCGTGTCCGCAGCGCACTCTGTTTCCCTTCGCTGCATCAGCTGCTACTTTGTTGTGCCCGCTGGATCCCAGCCGCTCCCTCACTCCTGGGGCCGCACCATTATCGGTCTTCCTTTCTGTCCTTCTGCCACCCTCCTGGTCTATTCCGGCCAGGGTTTGCTGATGTATTCCAGTGGCCGGCCTTGGTCTCTTGGCACAGCCAGAGGTCCCGTGTCTCACCAGTTACGTGTTCACGCCCTGCCCTGGCAATCTTTATCTCCATCTTGGGGAGCGCCCCTCCTGCCGCACGGGCGCACGTATCAGCTTCCTCTTCAGTGTCCCTTTGTTCTTCGTTATCTGCCGCCGGCCATTTTGTTTTCGCGTTCGTCGGAGATCGTCAAGATCTTCTGACGGCCAGTCTGCGGTCTCTTATCATCTCTGGAGGTCCAGATTCTCCTGCTGCGTGCCCCCGTATTTCAGACGCGAATGCCTGTTTTTTTATATTGAAACACACATCAGAAGTGTGCTTTCTGTGTCCAGGATCTTCACGGATCAGCAGGAGCAGCACGGAGACGCGTCTCACTCCATGGCCTCTTGGCCACGCCCCCTCCGCGGACTCTTATGTTCATAATGTTTCTGAAAACAAGCAACACCCCAAGCCAAACCTAATTCATGGTACACAGTATTTTTATGCTGATGACCTAAAGTGACCTACTTGGGGAGGAAGGATAGCTCGGGGCAACGCGTTTGTCTTGGAAGCGAGACAACGCGGCGCGACACAGGTTCCAATCCCGATAATAATATCTAGTTTTATATAGCACTGCAAGCCTGCAGGCATCTGAGCACTGAAATAACAGTTGATATTATTATCCCACAGCGTGGTATTGCGTCGTACTCAATGTATCGACCTCGGAAGGATAAAAGGTTGAGTTGGACTTGCTGGGATTCGAACCTGCATCAGCAGGCTGCACACAGATGTCATAAACAGGCGCTCAGCTCGTTGTGCTATCTGACTGGCTGTGCATTCTGGGTAATAACCGATCCCATGCTTAGAAACCCCTCGTTGGTGTTAAGAACTTTATAAAAGAACAATGATAATTATAATAATACTTAGCATTTGAAAATAAAATTAAATGTTAAAGGTATTGATATCGCGCACCGTCACCAACGGAGTTGGTCCCCAGGTGCTCTGGCGGATCTGTAAACAAGAAGGGGCGGGGTTGGGTTAGTCTGAAGATAAGGGAGTAGGAGAGTGAGAGGGGTGGTGTGCTGTTGGCGGCTTCAGCTCGGTATACATCATGCGCTGTGCTTTGGTGTAAGTATTGGACCGGGGCGAGACCATGTGTGCAGATGGTGCTGTTTATGTGTTGTTGGTTTGTTGTTGATGCGATGTGGTGAAGTGCGTGCAGTTTGTTGGGCGAGAGTTGGTTGTGTACATTTTCGTGTGAGTTAGGTATGCAGAGATTTGAAGGTGGGGTTAGTGGTGTGAGAATCCTGGTTGTGACACATCTTTTTTGGTTTAAATGAAGTTTTGTAACGGTGGGATTAGTTGCTATTATCCTTACTTGACCGCCTGACTATTGCAGGTTTTAGTGCAGCACACTCCCTGTTGTGTTCTAATGAACTAAGTTTAATGTGATTTGTGTGTCTATTCTCCTCCTTCGGTATCAGAGGAAGGGTTGGTTGGCCCCTTATCCCTACTATCTATGTGAATTTGTCTGCTGGAATACAGGAGTGGTACATGGCCACGATGCTATGGATGTGACGTCCTACCGCTCCCGTCTGGGTCTGTCTATGTGTTCACTCTTCAGTGCCCTATTATTGTGGGTATCACTCAGTCTGTCGTATGGTATATCGCGGGGTGTGTTGTTAGATTATGTTTGTAATTGATTTCTTGTTGGGAGTCCGGATCGGAATAATGAAAACCAATGTGGTGACGAATGCCAATCATAAATGTTTCGAACAAACACATGCAGACTCTTTGAAGGATAGGTGGCGTGCACAGGTCACCAAAGCGTGCAGTGCATAGCAGCGACTGAATGGAGGGCACGTTTGGGAAATTAAAGGGCATGTTTGGGAAATTAAAGGGCTGTGTAACAAAGCGAGGTGGCAAATGCATGGAAACATTATCACAATCAAGAGAAAACAACAAATGTCCTGCCTTCACACATTCCCACAGGTGACCCAATAAAAGTGGTACCTCATATGTGTGGGCACACTGTCCCTGGCCTAAAAGGAAATGGTTAAACCATGGCTACGACAAACGCCCTGGGTAGCCATTCCCAAAAAAGAAAACAAGGAACCAAATACATTTTCAAAAAGAAGATACATGTGGGAAATCAAATAAACCCAGCGTGCATTGATGGACCAAGAAGTTACTCAGAATGCACAGGAAAGGTGAAAAGGTGGTATAATTACACTAATCTCAGGTATTTGCTACTGAGATGCTCAGCAAACAACACATGCCTACCCTCACACATTGCCACATGTGTCCCGATGAAGTTGGTACCTCACATGTGTGGGTGCACTGGCCTGGACTGTAGGCAAAGGGTTAAAGCACCAGCATGGAAATGCTCTGTCTGTAGCATATTTGGGATTGTGGCATAGCTCTCAACTCACACGCTTTTGGCGGGTGACACCCGCCTTGCAAACAGCTGACTCACCCGCCAAGCCACCTTCACGCCCATTCGTTTCAATGGGCCATTCACCCGCCAAAAATAAAATCGGGTGTTTTCACCCGCCTTTGCAACATAAATGGTTGAGAGCTATGTTGTGGCAGCACATGGATTGAGAGCTCTGGTGTCACAACCACCAGGGAAAGGTGGGATCCCCGAAGCAGTTTGAAAAAGGAGAATCCCTGGGGAATCCAGACAGGTCTTCCTTTTGTTGATCGCAGAAGCATTTTCTACCCAGAATGCACAGCAAATTGGAAAAGTTGGGACAATATAATATTTGTATGCATTTGCAGTTGGGAAACCACAGAAATGGATGGCGAACAAACTATGTTTTACCTGCCCACATTCCCACAGGTGTCCCCTTGAAAGCGGTACCTCATATGTGTCGGTGAAGTGGCCGAATCCGAAAGGGAAATGGCTGAAGTACAGGTATGTTACATGCTCTGGGAAATCCAGATCAACACTGTATTCAGCCTTGCAAGCAGGCCAGTGATATCAAAGTGGGGTGTGACATCCACCAAGGAAAACAAGGAAACCCAGGCATTGAATTTCTTACCCAGAATGTCCAGCAAAGTCCGAAATATAGGGAAATCCCCCACAATTTTGATACATTTACGAACATTAAACCACAGAAACACACAGGAAATAACACATATCCTACCAGCTCATGTTCCCACAGGTGTCCTGAGGAAAACAGTACCTTGCATGTGTGTGTGTGCACTGACCTGGGTGCAAAGGGAAAAGGCTAAACCACTAGTACACCAAACGCCCTGGGAAGACCAAATCCACACTGTGTGTGTGTAGCCCTGTGGATCACCCACAGATTTAGAACTGTGGTGTTACCGCCACCAAGGAAAACAGGGAACTCCATGTGTTGAATTTCTTACCCAGAAGGCCCATCAAACTCCAAAATGTAGGGGAAAAAACACATTTGTCAAATATGTGCGAACATGAAACCACCGGAACACACAGGCAACAACAACCGTTATGTGAATTTTATCACCCCTAAATCCGAGCCTTTCCTTCACCCCCAGGGGAGTGTCCATGATCCATCCCAGCTGAGGCTGTGGTAGGTGTATGGGTACAGAAAAGCATGCACCTGTCACTGTGCAACAGAGATGAGAGCAGGCAATACACCATGCAGTAGGCAGCTGCTCACAATTGCCAACACAGGAGAGGTTCACCAATATCACATATATTTATATTGAAAGTCCATTGCTCACACCATCCGTTAACTCTTGGTATGTATTAAAAGACATGTTCCTTTTATAACACATCAATACACAGTAGTTCAAATAGATGCCCCATACTTCACACATAATATTCATGTTCAAAGTCATCTGATAACACTCAATAATGAACACTCAATGAATGTGTCTTACACTCTCATGTAGAAATATAGATCTTTTAATTATGAGAAATGTGTAATAAAAAACATCACCATCATCATTACTATACACAATACACTTAAATGCAATAAATCATTACGCATTGTCATGTGTCTCTCCCTCAAATCAATCAAGACTGAGACTGATCAGCCTGCTCCAAGAAATCAGTCACTTTAAAAATCCAGCACCTGCCTCACCAGGTCGTGATAGGCAATCTCACAGATCATGCTAGGCAATCTAGCACATGCCTCATCAAATCATGACAGGCAATCTCATAGAGCATGCTAGGCAATCTAGCACCTGCCTCACCGAATCGTGATAGGCAATCTCGTAGAGCATGCTAGGCAATCTAGCACCTGCCTCACCTGGTCGTGATAGGCAACCTCACAGATCATGCTAGGCAATCTAGCATCTGCCTCACCTGGTTGTGATAGGCAATCTCATAGAGCATACTAGGCAACCTAGCACATGCCTCATCAAATCATGACAGGCAATCTCATAGAGCATGCTAGGCAATCTAGCACCTGCCTCACCAAATCATGATAGGCAACCTCATAGAGCATGCTAGGATATCTAGCACCTACCTCACCTGGTTGTGATAGTCAATCTCACAGAGCATGCTAGGCATCTAGCACCTACCTCACCTCTTCATGATAGGCAATCTCATAGAGCATGCTAGGCAATCCAGCACCTGCCTCACCTGGTTGTGATAGGCAACCTCACAGATCATGCTAGGCAATCTAACACCTGCCTCATCTGGTTGTGATAAGCAATCCAATAGAGCATGCTAGGCAATCTAGCACCTGCCTCACCTGGTCGTGATAGGCAATCTCATAGAGCATACTAGGGAATCTAGCACCTGCCTCACCAAATCATGAAAGGAAATCCCATAGAGCATGCTAGGCAATTTAGCACCTGCCTCACCAAATCATGATAGGCAATCTCATAGAGCATGCTAGGCAATCTAGCACATGCCTCACCAAATCATGATAGGCAGTCTCATAGAGCATGCTTGGTAATCTAGCACCTGCATCACAAAAGAATGACAGGCAATCTCATAAAACATGCTAGGCAATCAGACGCCTGCCTCACCAAATCATGATAGGCAACCTCATAGAGCATGCTAGGATATCTAGCACCTGCCTCACCTGGTTGTGATAGTCAATCTCACAGAGCATGCTAGGCATCTAGCACCTGCCTCAACTGTTCATGATAGGCAATCTCATAGAACATGCTAGGCAATGTAGCACCTGCCTCACCTGGTCGTGATAGGCAATCTCACAGAGCATGCTAGGCAATTTAGCACCTACCTCACCTGGTCATGATAGGCAATCTCAGAGCATGCTAGGCAATCTAGCACCTGCCTCACCCGGTTGTGATATAGCATGCTAGGCAATCTACCACTGCCTCACCTGGTCGTGATAGGCAACCTCATGGAGCATGCTAAGCAATCTAGCACCTGCCTCAACAAAGCATGATAGGCAACCTCATAGAGCATACTAGGCAATCTAGCACCTGCCTCAACAAATCATGATAGGCAATATCACAGATCATGCTAGACAATCTCACAGATCATGCTAGGCAATCTAGCACCTGCCTTACCAAATCATGATAGGCAACCTAACACCTGCCTCACCAAATCATGATAGGCAATATCACAGATCATGCTAGGCAATCTAGCACCTGCCTCGGCAGGTCATGATAGGCAATCTCATAGAGCATGCTAGGCAATCTAGCAGCTGCTTGAGGTTGCTTGTCTAGCATGCTCTATGAGGTTGCTTATCACCAGGCCATGATAGGCAACCTCATAGAGCATGATAGACAAGCTAGCACCTGCCTCAACAAATCATGATAGGCAATATCATAGATCATGCTAGGTAATCTAGCACCTGCCTCACCAAATCATGATAGGCAACCTCATAGAGCATGTTAAGCAATCTAGCACCTGCCTCTCAAGGCCATGATAGGCAATCTCATAGAGCATGCTAGGCATTCTAGCACCAGCCTCACCAAATCGTGATCGGCAACCTCATAGAGCATGCTAGGCAATCAGACAACTGACTCACCAAAACATGATAGGCAACCTCATAGAGCATGCTAGGATATCTAGCACCTGCCTCACCTGGTTGTGATAGTCAATCTCACAGAGCATGCTAGGCATCTAGCACCCACCTCACCTGTTCATGATAGGCAATCTCATAGAGCATGCTAGGCAATGTAGCACCTGCCTCATCTGGTTGTGATAGGCAATCTCATAGAGCATACTAGGCAATCTAGCACCTGCCTCACCAAATCATGATAGGAAATCCCATAGAGCATGCTAGGCTATTTAGAACCTGCCTCACCAAATCATGATAGGCAATCTCATAGAGCATGCTAGGCAATCTAGCACATGGCTCACCAAATCATGATAGGCAGTCTCATAGAGCATGCTTGGCAATCTAGCACCTGCATCACAAAAGAATGACAGGCAATCTCATAAAACATGCTAGGCAATCAGACACGTACCTCACCAAATCATGATAGGCAACCTCACAGAGCATGCTAGGCATCTAGCACCTGCCTCACCTGTTGATGATAGGCAATCTCATAGAGCATGCTAGGCAATCTAGCCCTGCCTCACCTGGTCGTGATAGGCAATCTCACAGAGAATGCTAGGCAATCTAGCACCTACCTCACCTGGTCATGATAGGCAATCTCAGAGCATGCTAGGCAATCTAGCACCTGCCTCACCCGGTCGTGATATAGCATGCTAGGCAATCTACCACCTGCCTCACCTGGTCGTGATAGGCAACCTCATGAAGCATGCTAAGCAATCTAGCACCTGCCTCACCAAAGCACGATAGGCAACCTCATAGAGCATGCTAGGCAATCTAGCACCTGCCTCAACAAATCATGATAGGCAATCTCATAGAGCATGCAAGCCAATCTAGCACATGCCTCACCAAATCATGATAGGCAGTCTCGTAGAGCATGCTTGGCAATCTAGCACCTGCATCACAAAAGAATGACAGGCAATCTCATAAAACATGCTAGGCAATCAGACACCTGCCTCACCAAATCATGATAGGCAACTTCATAGATCATGCTAGGATATCTAGCACCTGCCTCGCCTGGTTGTGATAGTCAATCTCAAAGAGCATGCTAGGCATCTAGCACCTGCCTCACCTGTTCATGATAGGCAATCTCATAGAGCATGCTAGGCAATCTAGCACCTGCCTCACCTGGTCGTGATAGGCAATCTCACAGAGCATGCTAGGCAATCTAGCGCCTACCTCACCTGGTCATGATATGCAATCTCAGAGCATGCTAGGCAATCTAGCACCTGCCTCACCCGGTCATGATATAGCATGCTAGGCAATCTACCACCTGCCTCACCTGGTCGTGATAGGCAACCTCATGGAGCATGCTAAGCAATCTAGCACCTGCCTCACCAAAGTGTGATAGGCAACCTCATAGAGCATGCTAGGCAATCTAGCACCTGCCTCAACAAATCATGATAGGCAATCTCATAGAGCATGCTAGGCAATCTAGCAGCTGCTTGAGGTTGCTTATCACCAAGTCATGATAAGCAACCTCTTAGAGCATGATAGACAAGCTAGCACCTGCCTCAACAAATCATGATAGGCAATATCATAGATCATGCTAGGCAATCTAGCATCTGCCTCACCAAATCATGATAGGCAACCTCATAGAGCATGCTAAGCAATCTAGCACCTGCCTCACAAGGCCATGATAGGCAATCTCATAGAGCATGCTAGGCATTCTAGCACCAGCCTCACCAAATCGTGATAGGCAACCTCATAGATCATGCTAGGCAATCTAGCACCTGCCTCACCAAATCATGATAGGCAACCTCATAGAGCATGCTAAGCAATCTAGCACCTGCCTCACAAGGCCATGATAGGCAATCTCATAGAGCATGCTAGGCATTCTAGCACCAGCCTCACCAAATCGTGATAGGCAACCTCATAGAGCATGCTAGGCAATCTAGCAGCTGCTTGAGGTTGCTTGTCTAGCATGCTCTATGAGGTTGCTTATCACCAGGCCATGATAGGCAACCTCATAGAGCATGATAGACAAGCTAGCACCTGCCTCAACAAATCATGATAGGCAATATCATAGATCATGCTAGGTAATCTAGCACCTGCCTCAACAAATCATGATAGGCAACCTCATAGAGCATGTTAAGCAATCTAGCACCTGCCTCTCAAGGCCATGATAGGCAATCTCATAGAGCATGCTAGGCATTCTAGCACCAGCCTCACCAAATCGTGATAGGCAACCTCATAGAGCATGCTAGGCAATCAGACAACTGACTCACCAAAACATGATAGGCAACCTCATAGAGCATGCTAGGATATCTAGCACCTGCCTCACCTGGTTGTGATAGTCAATCTCACAGAGCATGCTAGGCATCTAGCACCCACCTCACCTGTTCATGATAGGCAATCTCATAGAGCATGCTAGGCAATGTAGCACCTGCCTCATCTGGTTGTGATAGGCAATCTCATAGAGCATACTAGGCAATCTAGCACCTGCCTCACCAAATCATGATAGGAAATCCCATAGAGCATGCTAGGCTATTTAGAACCTGCCTCACCAAATCATGATAGGCAATCTCATAGAGCATGCTAGGCAATCTAGCACATGCCTCACCAAATCATGATAGGCAGTCTCATAGAGCATGCTTGGCAATCTAGCACCTGCATCACAAAAGAATGACAGGCAATCTCATAAAACATGCTAGGCAATCAGACACGTACCTCACCAAATCATGATAGGCAACCTCATAGAGCATGCTAGGTTATCTAGCACCTGCCTCACCTGCTTGTGATAGTCAATCTCACAGAGCATGCTAGGCATCTAGCACCTGCCTCACCTGTTCATGATAGGCAATCTCATAGAGCATGCTAGGCAATCTAGCACCTGCCTCACCTGGTCGTGATAGGCAATCTCACAGAGCATGCTAGGCAATCTAGCACCTACCTCACCTGGTCATGATAGGCAATCTCAGAGCATGCTAGGCAATCTAGCACCTGCCTCACCCGGTCGTGATATAGCATGCTAGGCAATCTACCACCTGCCTCACCTGGTCGTGATAGGCAACCTCATGAAGCATGCTAAGCAATCTAGCACCTGCCTCACCAAAGCACGATAGGCAACCTCATAGAGCATGCTAGGCAATCTAGCACCTGCCTCAACAAATCATGATAGGCAATCTCATAGAGCATGCAAGCCAATCTAGCACATGCCTCACCAAATCATGATAGGCAGTCTCGTAGAGCATGCTTGGCAATCTAGCACCTGCATCACAAAAGAATGACAGGCAATCTCATAAAACATGCTAGGCAATCAGACACCTGCCTCACCAAATCATGATAGGCAACCTCATAGAGCATGCTAGGATATCTAGCACCTGCCTCACCTGGTTGTGATAGTCAATCTCAAAGAGCATGCTAGGCATCTAGCACCTGCCTCACCTGTTAATGATAGGCAATCTCATAGAGCATGCTAGGCAATCTAGCACCTGCCTCACCTGGTCGTGATAGGCAATCTCACAGAGCATGCTAGGCAATCTAGCGCCTACCTCACCTGGTCATGATATGCAATCTCAGAGCATGCTAGGCAATCTAGCACCTGCCTCACCCGGTCATGATATAGCATGCTAGGCAATCTACCACCTGCCTCACCTGGTCGTGATAGGCAACCTCATGGAGCATGCTAAGCAATCTAGCACCTGCCTCACCAAAGTGTGATAGGCAACCTCATAGAGCATGCTAGGCAATCTAGCACCTGCCTCAACAAATCATGAAAGGCAATGTCATAGAGCATGCTAGGCAATCTAGCAGCTGCTTGAGGTTGCTTATCACCAAGTCATGATAGGCAACCTCTTAGAGCATGATAGACAAGCTAGCACCTGCCTCAACAAATCATGATAGGCAATATCATAGATCATGCTAGGCAATCTAGCATCTGCCTCACCAAATCATGATAGGCAACCTCATAGAGCATGCTAAGCAATCTAGCACCTGCCTCACAAGGCCATGATAGGCAATCTCATAGAGCATGCTAGGCATTCTAGCACCAGCCTCACCAAATCGTGATAGGCAACCTCATAGATCATGCTAGGCAATCTAGCACCTGCCTCACCAAATTGTGTTAGGCAATCTCATAGATCATGCTAGGCAATCTAGCACCTACCTCACCTGGTCGTGATAGGCAACCTCATAGAGCATGCTAGGCAATCTAGCACCTGCTTCACAAAATCATGATAGGCAACCTCATAGAGCATGCTATGCAATCTAACAGCTGCCTCACCAGGTCGCGATAGGCAATTTCATAGTGCATGCTAGGCAATCTAGCACCTACCTCACCAGGTCATGATAGGCAATCTCATAGATCATGCTAGACAAGCTAGCACCTGCCTCACCAAATCATGATAGGCAATATCACAGATCATGCTAGGCAATCTAGCACCTGCCTCACCAGGTTGTGATAGGCAACCTCATAGAGCATGCTAGGCAATCTAGCACCTGCCTCATCTGGTCATGATAGGCAATCTCATAGAGCATGCTAGGTAATCTAGCACCTGCCTCACCAGGTCGTTATAGGCAATCTCACAGAGCATGCTAGACAAGCTAGCACCTGCCTCAACAAATCATTATAGCAACCTCATACAGCATGCTAGGATATCTAGCACCTGCCTCACCTGGTTGTGATAGTCAATCTCAAAGAGCATGCTAGGCATCTAGCACCTGCCTCACCTGTTGATGATAGGCAATCTCATAGAGCATGCTAGGCAATCTAGCACCTGCCTCACCTGGTCGTGATAGGCAATCTCACAGAGCATGCTAGGCAATCTAGCACCTGCCTCACCCGGTCGTGATATAGCATGCTAGGCAATTTACCACCTGCCTCACCTGGTCGTGATAGGCAACCTCATGGAGCATGCTAAGCAATCGAGCACCTGCCTCACCAAAGCATGATAGGCAAACTCATAGAGCATGCTAGGCAATCTAGTACCTGCCTCAACAAATCATGATAGGCAATATCACAGATCATGCTAGACAATCTCACAGATCATGCTAGGCAATCTAGCATCTGCCTTACCAATTCATGATAGGCAATCTCATGGAGCATGCTAGGCAACCTAACACCTGCCTCACCAAATCATGATAGGCAATATCACAGATCATGCTAGGCAATCTAGCACCTGCCTCGTCAGGTCATGATAGGCAATCTCATAGAGCATGCTAGGCAATCTAGCAGCTGCTTGAGGTTGCTTGTCTAGCATGCTCTATGAGGTTGCTTATCACCAAGTCATGATAGGCAACCTCTTAGAGTATGATAGACAAGCTAGCACCTGCCTCAACAAATCATGATAGGCAATATCATAGATCATGCTAGGCAATCTAGCATCTGCCTCACCAAATCATGATAGGCAACCTCATAGAGCATGCTAAGCAATCTAGCACCTGCCTCACAAGGCCATGATAGGCAATCTCATAGAGCATGCTAGGCATTCTAGCACCAGCCTCACCAAATCGTGATAGGCAATCTCATAGATCATGCTAGACAAGCTAGCACCTGCCTCACCAAATCATGATAGGCAATATCACAGATCATGCTAGGCAATCTAGCACCTGCCTCACCAGGTCGGGATAGGCAACCTCATAGAGCATGCTAGGCAATCTAGCACCTGCCTCACCTTGTCATGATAGGCAATCTCATAGAGCATGCTAGGCAATCTAGCACCTGCCTCACCAGGTCGTTATAGGCAATCTCACAGAGCATGCTAGACAAGCTAGCACCTGCCTCAACAAATCATGATAGGCAATATCACAGATCATGCTAGGCAATCTAGCACCTGTCTCACCAAATCGTGATAGGGAGTCTCATAGAGCATGCTAGGCAATCTAGCACCTGCCTCGCCTGGTCATGATAGGCAATCTCATAGAGCATGCTAGGCAATCTAGCAGCTGCTAGAGGTTGCTTGTCTAGCATGCTCTTTGAGGTTGCCTATCACCAGGTCGTAATAGGCAACCTCATAGAGCATGATAGACAAACTAGCACCTGCCTCAACAAATCATGATAGGCAATATCACAGATCATGCAAGGCAATCTAGCACCTGCCTCACCAAATCATGATAGACAACCTCATAGAGCATAGTAAGCAATCTAGCACCTGCCTCACCAGGTCATGATAGGCAATCTCATAGAGCATGCTAGGCAATCTAGCAGCTGCCTCACCTGGCCATGATAGTCAATCTCATTCAGCATGCTACGCATTCTAGCACCAGCCTCAACAAATCGTGATAGGCAACCTCATAGATCATGCTAGGCAATCTAGCACCTGCCTCACCAAATCGTGATAGGCAACCTCATAGAGCATGCTAGGCAATCTAGCACCTGCCTCACCTGGTCATGATAGGCAATCTCATAGAGCATGCTAGGCAATCTAGCACCTGCCTCACCAGGTCGTTATAGGCAATCTCACAGAGCATGCTAGACAAGCTAGCACCTGCCTCAACAAATCATGATAGGCAATATCACAGATCATGCTAGGCAATCTAGCACCTGCCTCACCAGATCGTGATAGGGAGTCTCATAGATCATGCTAGGCAATCTAGCACCTGCCTCACCTGGTCATGATAGGCTACCTCATACAGCATGCTCGGCAATCTCGCACCTGCCTCATCAAAGCATGATAGACAACCTCATAGAGCATGCTAGGCAATCTAGCACCTGCCTCGCCAGGTCATGATAGGCAATCTCATAGAGCATGCTAGGCAATCTAGCAGCTGCTAGAGGTTGCTTGTCTAGCATACTCTTTGAGGTTGCCTATCACCAGGTCGTAATAGGCAACCTCATAAAGCATGATAGACAAGCTAGCACCTGCCTCAACAAATCATGATAGGCAATATCACAGATCATGCTAGGCAATCTAGCACCTGCCTCACCAAATCATGATAGACAACCTCATAGAGCATAGTAAGCAATCTAGCACCTGCCTCACCAGGTCATGATAGGCAATCTCATAGAGCATGCTAGGCAATCTAGCACCTGCCTCACCTGGCCATGATAGTCAATCTCATTCAGCATGCTAGGCATTCTAACACCAGCCTCAACAAATCGTGATAGGCAACCTCATAGACCATGCTAGGCAATCTAGCACCTGCCTCACCAAATCGTGATAGGCAATCTCATAGAGCATGCTAGGCAATCTAGCACATGCCTCACCAAATCATGATAGGCAATCTCATAGAGCATGCTAGGCAATCTAGCACATGCCTCACCAAATCATGATAGGCAGTCTCATAGAGCATGCTTGGCAATCTAGCACCTGCATCACAAAAGAATGACAGGCAATCTCATAAAACATGCTAGGCAATCGGACACGTACCTCACCAAATCATGATAGGCAACCTCATAGAGCATGCTAGGTTATCTAGCACCTGCCTCACCTGGTTGTGATAGTCAATCTCACAGAGCATGCTAGGCATCTAGCACCTGCCTCACCTGTTCATGATAGGCAATCTCATAGAACATGCTAGGCAATCTAGCACCTGCCTCACCTGGTCGTTATAGGCAATCTCACAGAGCATGCTAGGCAATTTAGCACCTACCTCACCTGGTCATGATAATCAATCTCAGAGCATGCTAGGCAATCTAGCACCTGCCTCACCCGGTTGTGATATAACATGCTAGGCAATCTACCACTGCCTCACCTGGTCGTGATAGGCAACCTCATGGAGCATGCTAAGCAATCTAGCACCTGCCTCAAAAAAGCATGATAGGAAACCTCATAGAGCATACTAGGGAATCTAGCACCTGCCTCAACAAATCATGATAGGCAATCTCACAGATCATGCTAGACAATCTCACAGATCATGCTAGGCAATCTAGCACCTGCCTTACCAAATCATGATATGCAATCTCATGGAGCATGCTAGGCAACCTAACACCTGCCTCACCAAATCATGATAGGCAATATCACAGATCATGCTAGGCAATCTAGCACCTACCTCGGCAGGTCATGATAGGCAATCTCATAGAGCATGCTAGGCAATCTAGCAGCTGCTTGAGGTTGCTTGTCTAGCATGCTCTATGCGGTTGCTTATCACCAGGCCATGATAGGCAACCTCATAGAGCATGATAGACAAGCTAGCACCTGCCTCAACAAATCATGATAGGCAATATCATAGATCATGCTAGGTAATCTAGCACCTGCCTCACCAAATCATGATAGGCAACCTCATAGAGCATGTTAAGCAATCTAGCACCTGCCTCTCAAGGCCATGATAGGCAATCTCATAAAGCATGCTAGGCATTCTAGCACCAGCCTCACCAAATCGTGATAGGCAACCTCATAGAGCATGCTAGGCAATCAGACAACTGACTCACCAAAACATGATAGGCAACCTCATAGAGCATGCTAGGATATCTAGCACCTGCCTCACCTGGTTGTGATAGTCAATCTCACAGAGCATGCTAGGCATCTAGCACCCGCCTCACCTGTTCATGATAGGCAATCTCATAGAGCATGCTAGGCAATCTAGCACCTGCCTCATCTGGTTGTGATAGGCAATCTCATAGAGCATACTAGGCAATCTAGCACCTGCCTCACCACATCATGATAGGAAATCCCATAGAGCATGCTAGGCTATTTAGAACCTGCCTCATCAAATCATGATAGGCAATCTCATAGAGCATGCTAGGCAATCTAGCACATGCCTCACCAAATCATGATAGGCAGTCTCATAGAGCAATCTTGGCAATCTAGCACCTGCATCACAAAAGAATGACAGGCAATCTCATAAAACATGCTAGGCAATCAGACACGTACCTCACCAAATCATTATAGGCAACCTCATAGAGCATGCTAGGTTATCTAGCACCTGCCTCACCTGGTTGTGATAGTCAATCTCACAGAGCATGCTAGGCATCTAGCACCTGCCTCACCTGTTCATGATAGGCAATCTCATAGAGCATGCTAGGCAATCTAGCACCTGCCTCACCTGGTCGTGATATGCAATCTCACAGAGCATGCTAGGCAATCTAGCACCTACCTCACCTGGTCATGATAGGCAATCTCAGAGCATGCTAGGCAATCTAGCACCTCCCTCACCCGGTCGTGATATAGCATGCTAGGCAATCTACCACCTGCCTCACCTGGGCGTGATAGGCAACCTCATGAAGCATGCTAAGCAATCTAGCACCTGCCTCACCAAAGCATGATAGGCAACCTCATAGAGCATGCAAGCCAATCTAGCACATGCCTCACCAAATCATGATAGGCAGTCTCGTGGAGCATGCTTGGCAATCTAGCACCTGCATCACAAAAGAATGACAGGCAATCTCATAAAACATGCTAGGCAATCAGACACCTGCCTCACCAAATCATGATAGGCAACCTCATAGAGCATGCTAGGATATCTAGCACCTGCCTCACCTGGTTGTGATAGTCAATCTCAAAGAGCATGCTAGGCATCTAGCACCTGCCTCACCTGTTAATGATAGGCAATCTCATAGAGCATGCTAGGCAATCTAGCACCTGCCTCACCTGGTCGTGATAGGCAATCTCACAGAGCATGCTAGGCAATCTAGCGCCTACCTCACCTGGTCATGATATGCAATCTCAGAGCATGCTAGGCAATCTAGCACCTGCCTCACCCGGTCATGATATAGCATGCTAGGCAATCTACCACCTGCCTCACCTGGTCGTGATAGGCAACCTCATGGAGCATGCTAAGCAATCTAGCACCTGCCTCACCAAAGTGTGATAGGCAACCTCATAGAGCATGCTAGGCAATCTAGCACCTGCCTCAACAAATCATGAAAGGCAATGTCATAGAGCATGCTAGGCAATCTAGCAGCTGCTTGAGGTTGCTTATCACCAAGTCATGATAGGCAACCTCTTAGAGCATGATAGACAAGCTAGCACCTGCCTCAACAAATCATGATAGGCAATATCATAGATCATGCTAGGCAATCTAGCATCTGCCTCACCAAATCATGATAGGCAACCTCATAGAGCATGCTAAGCAATCTAGCACCTGCCTCACAAGGCCATGATAGGCAATCTCATAGAGCATGCTAGGCATTCTAGCACCAGCCTCACCAAATCGTGATAGGCAACCTCATAGATCATGCTAGGCAATCTAGCACCTGCCTCACCAAATCATGATAGGCAATCTCATAGAGCATGCTAGGCAATCTAGCACATGCCTCACCAAATCATGATAGGCAGTCTCATAGAGCATGCTTGGCAATCTAGCACCTGCATCACAAAAGAATGACAGGCAATCTCATAAAACATGCTAGGCAATCGGACACGTACCTCACCAAATCATGATAGGCAACCTCATAGAGCATGCTAGGTTATCTAGCACCTGCCTCACCTGGTTGTGATAGTCAATCTCACAGAGCATGCTAGGCATCTAGCACCTGCCTCACCTGTTCATGATAGGCAATCTCATAGAACATGCTAGGCAATCTAGCACCTGCCTCACCTGGTCGTTATAGGCAATCTCACAGAGCATGCTAGGCAATTTAGCACCTACCTCACCTGGTCATGATAATCAATCTCAGAGCATGCTAGGCAATCTAGCACCTGCCTCACCCGGTTGTGATATAACATGCTAGGCAATCTACCACTGCCTCACCTGGTCGTGATAGGCAACCTCATGGAGCATGCTAAGCAATCTAGCACCTGCCTCAAAAAAGCATGATAGGAAACCTCATAGAGCATACTAGGGAATCTAGCACCTGCCTCAACAAATCATGATAGGCAATCTCACAGATCATGCTAGACAATCTCACGGATCATGCTAGGCAATCTAGCACCTGCCTTACCAAATCATGATATGCAATCTCATGGAGCATGCTAGGCAACCTAACACCTGCCTCACCAAATCATGATAGGCAATATCACAGATCATGCTAGGCAATCTAGCACCTACCTCGGCAGGTCATGATAGGCAATCTCATAGAGCATGCTAGGCAATCTAGCAGCTGCTTGAGGTTGCTTGTCTAGCATGCTCTATGCGGTTGCTTATCACCAGGCCATGATAGGCAACCTCATAGAGCATGATAGACAAGCTAGCACCTGCCTCAACAAATCATGATAGGCAATATCATAGATCATGCTAGGTAATCTAGCACCTGCCTCACCTGTTCATGATAGGCAATCTCATAGAACATGCTAGGCAATCTAGCACCTGCCTCACCTGGTCGTTATAGGCAATCTCACAGAGCATGCTAGGCAATTTAGCACCTACCTCACCTGGTCATGATAATCAATCTCAGAGCATGCTAGGCAATCTAGCACCTGCCTCACCCGGTTGTGATATAACATGCTAGGCAATCTACCACTGCCTCACCTGGTCGTGATAGGCAACCTCATGGAGCATGCTAAGCAATCTAGCACCTGCCTCAAAAAAGCATGATAGGAAACCTCATAGAGCATACTAGGGAATCTAGCACCTGCCTCAACAAATCATGATAGGCAATCTCACAGATCATGCTAGACAATCTCACAGATCATGCTAGGCAATCTAGCACCTGCCTTACCAAATCATGATATGCAATCTCATGGAGCATGCTAGGCAACCTAACACCTGCCTCACCAAATCATGATAGGCAATATCACAGATCATGCTAGGCAATCTAGCACCTACCTCGGCAGGTCATGATAGGCAATCTCATAGAGCATGCTAGGCAATCTAGCAGCTGCTTGAGGTTGCTTGTCTAGCATGCTCTATGCGGTTGCTTATCACCAGGCCATGATAGGCAACCTCATAGAGCATGATAGACAAGCTAGCACCTGCCTCAACAAATCATGATAGGCAATATCATAGATCATGCTAGGTAATCTAGCACCTGCCTCACCAAATCATGATAGGCAACCTCATAGAGCATGTTAAGCAATCTAGCACCTGCCTCTCAAGGCCATGATAGGCAATCTCATAGAGCATGCTAGGCATTCTAGCACCAGCCTCACCAAATCGTGATAGGCAACCTCATAGAGCATGCTAGGCAATCAGACAACTGACTCACCAAAACATGATAGGCAACCTCATAGAGCATGCTAGGATATCTAGCACCTGCCTCACCTGGTTGTGATAGTCAATCTCACAGAGCATGCTAGGCATCTAGCACCCGCCTCACCTGTTCATGATAGGCAATCTCATAGAGCATGCTAGGCAATCTAGCACCTGCCTCATCTGGTTGTGATAGGCAATCTCATAGAGCATACTAGGCAATCTAGCACCTGCCTCACCACATCATGATAGGAAATCCCATAGAGCATGCTAGGCTATTTAGAACCTGCCTCATCAAATCATGATAGGCAATCTCATAGAGCATGCTAGGCAATCTAGCACATGCCTCACCAAATCATGATAGGCAGTCTCATAGAGCAATCTTGGCAATCTAGCACCTGCATCACAAAAGAATGACAGGCAATCTCATAAAACATGCTAGGCAATCAGACACGTACCTCACCAAATCATTATAGGCAACCTCATAGAGCATGCTAGGTTATCTAGCACCTGCCTCACCTGGTTGTGATAGTCAATCTCACAGAGCATGCTAGGCATCTAGCACCTGCCTCACCTGTTCATGATAGGCAATCTCATAGAGCATGCTAGGCAATCTAGCACCTGCCTCACCTGGTCGTGATATGCAATCTCACAGAGCATGCTAGGCAATCTAGCACCTACCTCACCTGGTCATGATAGGCAATCTCAGAGCATGCTAGGCAATCTAGCACCTCCCTCACCCGGTCGTGATATAGCATGCTAGGCAATCTACCACCTGCCTCACCTGGGCGTGATAGGCAACCTCATGAAGCATGCTAAGCAATCTAGCACCTGCCTCACCAAAGCATGATAGGCAACCTCATAGAGCATGCAAGCCAATCTAGCACATGCCTCACCAAATCATGATAGGCAGTCTCGTGGAGCATGCTTGGCAATCTAGCACCTGCATCACAAAAGAATGACAGGCAATCTCATAAAACATGCTAGGCAATCAGACACCTGCCTCACCAAATCATGATAGGCAACCTCATAGAGCATGCTAGGATATCTAGCACCTGCCTCACCTGGTTGTGATAGTCAATCTCAAAGAGCATGCTAGGCATCTAGCACCTGCCTCACCTGTTCATGATAGGCAATCTCATAGAGCATGCTAGGCAATCTAGCACCTGCCTCACCTGGTCGTGATAGGCAATCTCACAGAGCATGCTAGGCAATCTAGCACCTACCTCACCTGGTCATGATATGCAATCTCAGAGCATGCTAGGCAATCTAGCACCTGCCTCACCCGGTCATGATATAGCATGCTAGGCAATCTACCACCTGCCTCACCTGGTCGTGATAGGCAACCTCATGGAGCATGCTAAGCAATCTAGCACCTGCCTCACCAAAGTGTGATAAGCAACCTCATAGAGCATGCTAGGCAATCTAGCACCTGCCTCAACAAATCATGATAGGCAATATCACAGATCATGCTAGGCAACCTAACACCTGCCTCACCAAATCATGATAGGCAATATCACAGATCATGCTAGGCAATCTAGCACCTGCCTCGTCAGGTCATGATAGGCAATCTCATAGAGCATGCTAGGCAATCTAGCAGCTGCTTGAGGTTGCTTGTCTAGCATGCTCTATGAGGTTGCTTATCACCAAGTCATGATAGGCAACCTCTTAGAGCATGATAGACAAGCTAGCACCTGCCTCAACAAATCATGATAGGCAATATCATAGATCATGCTAGGCAATCTAGCATCTGCCTCACCAAATCATGATAGGCAACCTCATAGAGCATGCTAAGCAATCTAGCACCTGCCTCACAAGGCCATGATAGGCAATCTCATAGAGCATGCTAGGCATTCTAGCACCAGCCTCACCAAATCGTGATAGGCAACCTCATAGATCATGCTAGGCAATCTAGCACCTGCCTCACCAAATTGTGTTAGGCAATCTCATAGATCATGCTAGGCAATCTAGCACCTACCTCACCTGGTCGTGATAGGCAACCTCATAGAGCATGCTAGGCAATCTAGCACCTGCTTCACCAAATCATGATAGGCAACCTCATAGAGCATGCTATGCAATCTAACAGCTGCCTCACCAGGTTGCGATAGGCAATTTCATAGTGCATGCTAGGCAATCTAGCACCTACCTCACCAGGTCATGATAGGCAATCTCATAGATCATGCTAGACAAGCTAGCACCTGCCTCACCAAATCATGATAGGCAATATCACAGATCATGCTAGGCAATCTAGCACCTGCCTCACCAGGTCGTGATAGGCAACCTCATAGAGCATGCTAGGCAATCTAGCACCTGCCTCACCTGGTCATGATAGGCAATCTCATAGAGCATGCTAGGTAATCTAGCACCTGCCTCACCAGGTCGTTATAGGCAATCTCACAGAGCATGCTAGACAAGCTAGCACCTGCCTCAACAAATCATGATAGCAACGTCATAGAGCATGCTAGGATATCTAGCACCTGCCTCACCTGGTTGTGATAGTCAATCTCAAAGAGCATACTAGGCATCTAGCACCTGCCTCACCTGTTCATGATAGGCAATCTCATAGAGCATGCTAGGCAATCTAGCACCTGCCTCACCTGGTCGTGATAGGCAATCTCACAGAGCATGCTAGGCAATCTAGCACCTGCCTCACCCGGTCGTGATATAGCATGCTAGGCAATCTACCACCTGACTCACCTGGTCTTGATAGGCAACCTCATGGAGCATGCTAAGCAATCGAGCACCTGCCTCACCAAAGCATGATAGGCAAACTCATAGAGCATGCTAGGCAATCTAGTACCTGCCTCAACAAATCATGATAGGCAATATCACAGATCATGCTAGACAATCTCACAGATCATGCTAGGCAATCTAGCATCTGCCTTACCAATTCATGATAGGCAATCTCATGGAGCATGCTAGGCAACCTAACACCTGCCTCACCAAATCATGGTAGGCAATATCACAGATCATGCTAGGCAATCTAGCACCTGCCTCGTCAGGTCATGATAGGCAATCTCATAGAGCATGCTAGGCAATCTAGCAGCTGCTTGAGGTTGCTTGTCTAGCATGCTCTATGAGGTTGCTTATCACCAAGTCATGATAGGCAACCTCTTAGAATATGATAGACAAGCTAGCACCTGCCTCAACAAATCATGATAGGCAATATCATAGATCACGCTAGGAAATCTAGCATCTGCCTCACCAAATCATGATAGGCAACCTCATAGAGCATGCTAAGAAATCTAGCACCTGCCTCACAAGGCCATGATAGGCAATCTCATAGAGCATGCTAGGCATTCTAGCACCAGCCTCACCAAATCGTGATAGGCAACCTCATAGATCATGCTAGGCAATCTAGCACCTGCCTCAACAAATTGTGTTAGGCAATCTCATAGATCATGCTAGGCAATCTAGCACCTACCTCACCTGGTCGTGATAGGCAACCTCATAGAGCATGCTAGGCAATCTAGCACCTGCTTCACCAAATCATGATAGGTAACCTCATAGAGCATGCTATGCAATCTAACAGCTGCCTCACCAGGTCGCGATAGGCAATTTCATAGTGCATGCTAGGCAATCTAGCACCTACCTCACCAGGTCATGATAGGCAATCTCATAGATCATGCTAGACAAGCTAGCACCTGCCTCACCAAATCATGATAGGCAATATCACAGATCATGCTAGGCAATCTAGCACCTGCCTCTCCAGGTCGTGATAGGCAACCTCATAGAGCATGCTAGGCAATCTAGCACCTGCCTCACCTGGTCATGATAGGCAATCTCATAGAGCATGCTAGGTAATCTAGCACCTGGCTCACCAGGTCGTTATAGGCAATCTCACAGAGCATGCTAGACAAGCTAGCACCTGCCTCAACAAATCATGATAGGCAATGTCACAGATCATGCTAGGCAATCTAGCACCTGCCTCACCTGGTCATGATAGGCTACCTCATACAGCATGCTCGGCAATCTAGCACCTGCCTCATCAAAGCATGATAGACAACCTCATAGAGCATGCTAGGCAATCTAGCACCTGCCTCACCAAATCATGATAGGCAATATCACAGATCATGCTAGGCAATCTCGCACCTGCCTCGCCAGGTCATGATAGGCAATCTCATAGAGCATGCTAGGCAATCTAGCAGCTGCTAGAGGTTGCTTGTCTAGCATGCTCTATGAGGTTGCCTATCACCAGGTCGTAATAGGCAACCTCATAGAGCATGATAGACAAGCTAGCACCTGCCTCAACAAATCATGATAGGCAATATCACAGATCATGCTAGGCAATCTAGCACCTGCCTCACCAAATCATGATAGACAACCTCATAGAGCATGCTAGGCAATATAGCACCTGCCTCACCTGGCCATGATAGTCAATCTCATACAGCATGCTAGGCATTCTAGCACCAGCCTCAACAAATCGTGATAGGCAACCTCATAGATCATGCTAGGCAATCTAGCACCTGCCTCACCTGGTCATGATAGGCAATCTCATAGAGCATGCTAGACAAGCTAGCACCTGCCTCACCAAATCATGATAGGCAATATCACAGATCATGCTAGGCAATCTAGCACCTGCCTCACCAGGTCGTGATAGGCAACCTCATAGAGCATGCTAGGCAATCTAGCACCTGCCTCACTTGGTCATGATAGGCAATCTCATAGAGCATGCTAGGTAATCTAGCACCTGCCTCACCAGGTCGTTATAGGCAATCTCACAGAGCATGCTAGACAAGCTAGCACCTGCCTCAACAAATCATGATAGCAACGTCATAGAGCATGCTAGGATATCTAGCACCTGCCTCACCTGGTTGTGATAGTCAATCTCAAAGAGCATACTAGGCATCTAGCAATTGCCTCACCTGTTCATGATAGGCAATCTCATAGAGCATGCTAGGCAATCTAGCACCTGCCTCACCTGGTCGTGATAGGCAATCTCACAGAGCATGCTAGGCAATCTAGCACCTGCCTCACCCGGTCGTGATATAGCATGCTAGGCAATCTACCACCTGCCTCACCTGGTCTTGATAGGCAACCTCATGGAGCATGCTAAGCAATCGAGCACCTGCCTCACCAAAGCATGATAGGCAAACTCATAGAGCATGCTAGGCAATCTAGTACCTGCCTCAACAAATCATGATAGGCAATATCACAGATCATGCTAGACAATCTAACAGATCATGCTAGGCAATCTAGCATCTGCCTTACCAATTCATGATAGGCAATCTCATGGAGCATGCTAGGCAACCTAACACCTGCCTCACCAAATCATGGTAGGCAATATCACAGATCATGCTAGGCAATCTAGCACCTGCCTCGTCAGGTCATGATAGGCAATCTCATAGAGCATGCTAGGCAATCTAGCAGCTGCTTGAGGTTGCTTGTCTAGCATGCTCTCTGAGGTTGCTTATCACCAAGTCATGATAGGCAACCTCTTAGAATATGATAGACAAGCTAGCACCTGCCTCAACAAATCATGATAGGCAATATCATAGTCCACGCTAGGCAATCTAGCATCTGCCTCACCAAATCATGATAGGCAACCTCATAGAGCATGCTAAGAAATCTAGCACCTGCCTCACAAGGCCATGATAGGCAATCTCATAGAGCATGCTAGGCATTCTAGCACCAGCCTCACCAAATCGTGATAGGCAACCTCATAGATCATGCTAGGCAATCTAGCACCTGCCTCAACAAATTGTGTTAGGCAATCTCATAGATCATGCTAGGCAATCTAGCACCTACCTCACCTGGTCGTGATAGGCAACCTCATAGAGCATGCTAGGCAATCTAGCACCTGCTTCACCAAATCATGATAGGTAACCTCATAGAGCATGCTATGCAATCTAACAGCTGCCTCACCAGGTCGCGATAGGCAATTTCATAGTGCATGCTAGGCAATCTAGCACCTACCTCACCAGGTCATGATAGGCAATCTCATAGATCATGCTAGACAAGCTAGCACCTGCCTCACCAAATCATGATAGGCAATATCACAGATCATGCTAGGCAATCTAGCACCTGCCTCTCCAGGTCGTGATAGGCAACCTCATAGAGCATGCTAGGCAATCTAGCACCTGCCTCACCTGGTCATGATAGGCAATCTCATAGAGCATGCTAGGTAATCTAGCACCTGGCTCACCAGGTCGTTATAGGCAATCTCACAGAGCATGCTAGACAAGCTAGCACCTGCCTCAACAAATCATGATAGGCAATGTCACAGATCATGCTAGGCAATCTAGCACCTGCCTCACCTGGTCATGATAGGCTACCTCATACAGCATGCTCGGCAATCTAGCACCTGCCTCATCAAAGCATGATAGACAACCTCATAGAGCATGCTAGGCAATCTAGCACCTGCCTCACCAAATCATGATAGGCAATATCACAGATCATGCTAGGCAATCCTGCACCTGCCTCGCCAGGTCATAATAGGCAATCTCATAGAGCATGCTAGGCAATCTAGCAGCTGCTAGAGGTTGCTTGTCTAGCATGCTCTATGAGGTTGCCTATCACCAGGTCGTAATAGGCAACCTCATAGAGCATGATAGACAAGCTAGCACCTGCCTCAACAAATCATGATAGGCAATATCACAGATCATGCTAGGCAATCTAGCACCTGCCTCACCAAATCATGATAGACAACCTCATAGAGCATGCTAGGCAATATAGCACCTGCCTCACCTGGCCATGATAGTCAATCTCATACAGCATGCTAGGCATTCTAGCACCAGCCTCAACAAATCGTGATAGGCAACCTCATAGATCATGCTAGGCAATCTAGCACCTGCCTCACCTGGTCATGATAGGCAATCTCATAGAGCATGCTAGGCAATCTAGCACCTGCCTCACCAGGTCGTTATAGGCAATCTCACAGAGCATGCTAGACAAGCTAGCACCTGCCTCAACAAATCATGATAGGCAATACCACAGATCATGCTAGGCAATCTAGCACCTGCCTCACCAAATCGTGATAGGCAGTCTCATAGATCATGCTAGGCAATCTAGCACCTGCCTCACCTGGTCATGATAGGCTACCTCATACAGCATGCTCGGCAATTTAGCACCTGCCTCATCAAAGCATGATAGACAACCTCATAGAGCATGCTAGGCAATCTAGCACCTGCCTCACCAAATCATGATAGGCAATATCACAGATCATGCTAGGCAATCTAGCACCTGCCTCGCCAGGTCATGATAGGCAATCTCATAGAGCATGCTAGGCAATCTAGCACCTGCCTCACCAAATCATGATAGACAACCTCATATAGCATGCTAAGCAATCTAGCACCTGCCTCACCAGGTCATGATAGGCAATCTCATAGAGCATGCTAGGCAATCTAGCACCTGCCTCACCTGGCCATGATAGTCATACAGCATGCTAGGCATTCTAGCACCAGCCTCAACAAATCGTGATAGGCAACCTCATAGATCATTCTAGGCAATCTAGCACCTGCCTCACCAAATCGTGATAGGCAATCTCATAGATCATGCTAGGCAATCTAGCACCTGCCTCACCTGGTCGTGATAGGCAATCTCATAGAGCATGCTAGGCAATCTAGCACCTGCTTCACCAAATCATGACAGGCAACCTCATAGATCATGCTAGGCAATCTAGCACCTGCCTCAACAAATCGTGATAGGCAATCTCTTAGATCATGCTAGGCAATCTAGCACCTGCCTCACCTGGTTGTGAGACGCAACCTCATAGATCATGCTAGGCAATCTAGCACCTGCCTCACCTGGTCATGATAGGCAATCTCATAGAGCATGCTAGGCAATCTAGCACCTGCCTCACCAGGTCGTTATAGGCAATCTCACAGAGCATGCTAGACAAGCTAGCACCTGCCTCAACAAATCATGATAGGCAATACCACAGATCATGCTAGGCAATCTAGCACCTGCCTCACCAAATCGTGATAGGCAGTCTCATAGATCATGCTAGGCAATCTAGCACCTGCCTCACCTGGTCATGATAGGCTACCTCATACAGCATGCTCGGCAATCTAGCACCTGCCTCATCAAAGCATGATAGACAACCTCATAGAGCATGCTAGGCAATCTAGCACCTGCCTCACCAAATCATGATAGGCAATATCACAGATCATGCTAGGCAATCTAGCACCTGCCTCGCCAGGTCATGATAGGCAATCTCATAGAGCATGCTAGGCAATCTAGCAGCTGCTAAAGGTTGCTTGTCTAGCATGCTCTATGAGGTTGCCTATCACCAGGTCATAATAGGCAACCTCAAAGAGCATGCTAGGCAATCTAGCACCTGCCTCACCAAATCATGATAGACAACCTCATATAGCATGCTAAGCAATCTAGCACCTGCCTCACCAGGTCATGATAGGCAATCTCATAGAGCATGCTAGGCAATCTAGCACCTGCCTCACCTGGCCATGATAGTCATACAGCATGCTAGGCATTCTAGCACCAGCCTCAACAAATCGTGATAGGCAACCTCATAGATCATGCTAGGCAATCTAGCACCTGCCTCACCAAATCGTGATAGGCAATCTCATAGATCATGCTAGGCAATCTAGCACCTGCTTCACCAAATCATGACAGGCAACCTCATAGATCATGCTAGGCAATCTAGCACCTGCCTCAACAAATCGTGATAGGCAATCTCTTAGATCATGCTAGGCAATCTAGCACCTGCCTCACCTGGTTGTGAGACGCAATCTCATAGAGCATGCTAGGCAATCTAGCACCTGCCTCCCCAGGTCGCGATAGCAATTTCATAGAGCATGCTAGGCAATCTAGCACCTGCCTCACCTGGTCATGATAGGCAATCTCATAGATCATGCTAGGCAATCTAGCACCTGCCTCACCTGGTTGTGAGACGCAATCTCATAGAGCATGCTAGGTAATCTAGCACCTGCCTCCCCAGGTCGCGATAGCAATTTCATAGAGCATGCTAGGCAATCTAGCACCTGCCTCACCTGGTCATGATAGGTAATCTCATAGAGCATGCTCGGCAATCTAGCACCTGCCTCACCTGGTCGTGATAGGCAATCTCACAGAGCATGCTAGGCAATTTAGCACCTACCTCACCTGGTCATGATAGGCAATCTCAGAGCATGCTAGGCAATCTAGCACCTGCCTCACCCGGTTGTGATATAACATGCTAGGCAATCTACCACTGCCTCACCTGGTCGTGATAGGCAACCTCATGGAGCATGCTAAGCAATCTAGCACCTGCCTCAACAAAGCATGATAGGAAACCTCATAGAGCATACTAGGCAATCTAGCACCTGCCTCAACAAATCATGATAGGCAATATCACAGATCATGCTAGACAATCTCACAGATCATGCTAGGCAATCTAGCACCTGCCTCACCAAATCATGATAGGCAATCTCATGGAGCATGCTAGGCAATCTAGCACCTGCTTCACCAAATCATGATAGGCAACCTCATGGATCATGCTAGGCAATCTAGCACCTGCCTCAACAAATCGTTATAGGCAATCTCTTAGATCATGCTAGGCAATCTAGCACCTGCCTCACCTGGTTGTGAGAGGCAACCTCATAGAGCATGCTAGGCAATCTAGCACCTGCCTCCCCAGGTCGCGATAGGCAATTTCATAGAGCATGCTAGGCAATCTAGCACCTGCCTCACCTGGTCATGATAGGCAATCTCATAGATCATGCTAGGCAATCTAGCACCTGCCTCACCAAATCATGATTGGCAACTTCATAGTGCATGCTAGGCAATCTAGCACCTGCCTCACCAGGTCATGATAGGCAACCTCATAGAGCATGCTAGACAAGCTAGCACCTGCCTCAACAAATCATGATAGGCAATCTCACAGATCATGCTAGGCATTCTAGCACCTGCCTCACCAAATCATAATACACAACCTCACAGATCATGCTAGGCAATCTAGCACCTGCCTCACCAAATCACGATTGGCAACCTCATAGAGCATGCTAGGTAATCTAGCACCTGCCTCACCAGGTCGTGATAGGCAACCTCATAAAGCATGCTAGACAAGCTAGCACCTTCCTCAACAAAACATGATAGGCAACCTCACAGATCATGCTAGGCAATCTAGCACCTGCCTCACCAAATCATGATAGGCAACCTCACAGAGCATGCTAGGCAATCTAGCACCTGCCTCACCTGGTCGTGATAGGCAATCTCACAGAGCATGCTAGGCAATCTATCACCCACTTCACCAAATCATGATTGGCAATCACAGATTCTGTGTGGTTTAGCAGGAGCCATTTTAAGAGAAGTCCTCTTTGCTCTTTGAAGCGGGGCACACGTCAGAGGAGAGTACAGGCCAGTGTTGGAACCCTGTGGCGGAGAAGTTTGGGTGAGCATGCACATGTTAGTACACTCTTGTAAGCTATAACAAGGAGGGGACAGATTAAGTGGGAAGTGTGAATGGTGTGAGAATGTAGAGAGCGAGGTCGTTGATGTGAAGTGGGTGTGGGTCTGTGTTATTTCTTATTGGTGTTTGTATTGCAAAGATATTATTTCGGTAAGGCATTATAAGGTAAGGCAAAGGTAAGGAAGGGAGCCCCTCTTTGGAAGGGGAGAAAAGGTGGTACCAAAATAAAATATATTATTTACAGGAGGAATACGGAAATACAACTAGTAGGCCTGGAATAAGTAGCAGTTGTTATTTTAGTTCATTATATTTGTGTTTTATTAGATGAAGAGCAGGTTCTAGAAGGGGCAGTAATTGTATGTGTTGCTGCATGGTGTGGCACTGGATGGTTGTGTCAAGTAGTGTGTGTGCGTGAGGACGGGGACAGAAAAGGGTGGAGGGTGATTTTCTTTTTTGTTTTGTCGATTGTCACAAGCAGCGGCACGTCAGCTGGGCTTTGTAGGGTCAGTAAGACATAGACATCCCCAGCATGGGGGGAGGAACACCAATAGAGCACATGTACAAGGCCCTGACACTGTATCAGGACAGGGTGGAAAATACAATAAGCAGTGGATCACGGAGACGGGAGGGGGATGCCCTGCCGGTGGCGAAAGCAGGGCTCCCTCAATAAGAGCCTCTTGGAACATATGTCCACATCTTTAGAAGCTAAGTATAAGGGGAAACAGCTACAAGAGAGAAAAGAAATTAGAGACCTCTGGCGAATGTTTGAAGACACTGAGGACCAAGGGGACGGAGTGGGAGCACAGACACAGAAAGATGGAAAGTGCAGGAGGGGAGAAGGAGAAGGCGGTGCCAGCGGAGGGCAGGGGTTATATCCCTTGACAATGTGTCCTGCAGACAGGTACAGAAATCCAACCTATGTGCCCACTTTGATAGGGACCCCTTCAGCATCAGCAACACCCCAGGCTACTGCTCCCCTGCACCCTAATGCACACCCGCCTGATGTATAGGCATACGCGGATGTCAGGTGATGAGAGTTCAAGATAGGTTGGCAGAGTTGATAGCAGAGCTGAACAAGATGCAGGCATCGTCAAGTGAGGAATGCAAGGGTGTCAGAACAAAGATCAGGAGAATGGAAATGAAGGGACTTCTTTCTCAGGATGGATAATGAAGGAAAAAGAAGTGTATGTGTTGAGAAGGAGGGAAGGAAGGGTGAGTGGGCAATCTGGGGACAGGAGAATGCAGTGGGGGGGAAACAATGAGGGTGGACGACAATGGCATGTTTGATGAGGGACAGAGTGAAGAAGGAAGGGGTGAAGAGGTGCCTGAGAGTACGCCACAAGCAGAAGGCTTGGGAGCCGGGGGCAGGTTGTGGAATGGGGCCGGCCGGATGGCATTTGTAAAGAGAAGGGGTGTTATCAAGAAGGGTGTGGGAAGTGGGGCAAAGATGCAGATGCCCCTCATATATAAGGGGGCAGGGAGGACAAAGTATGTGCCCTGGCTTCAGATGGATAAAAACAACTTCATTAAGGCTCTCTCACAGCTCACATCGGGGGCAAGCAAGTGGATATATGAGTTTGAAAAGCAAACATCAGGAGTGCCCCTGGCAGTGGTTGATATCAGGAGCTTGATGGTCGCTATAATTGGGGACCAGGCAGGGGATATGTGGGTGAAAGCTGGGTATCCAGGAAAAACCTTGTCCTGGGAGGATAGCTCAGCGGCAGCGTGTGCGTCTTGGAAGCAAGACGACACGAAGCAACAACGGGTTCGATCCCCGGGTCCGCGCTTAAAAACCTCTGGGTGTTTAAGCGCGTTATAAATACGTAACTAAGACAAAAAAAACAACACAACTAAGAAAAACAAACAATTTCCTGTAACAGCGCCTCGATGCCTGTGGGCTGTGTGAGCGCTTTATAAATGTTAAATAAATAAATAAAATGACACACATGATGGAGCATCCTTCAAGAGAATTAGAGCACATGTGTGGGATGCGCTACGAAGGGCTTTCCCAGACACCCATGATTTACAGTCCCTGATGCAGTGTACAATGGGCGATGATGTATTCTTAAATTACGAGAGGTGTGGAGAGCTGAAACAGGAGCACCATAGGACCATTTGATACCATTTTTCTATTTCATTGCAAAGAGGTGCTTGCAAAGGAAGTGCAGAAAGCATTAGATAAAATTGTGGGTATCGAAGCAAAGGGATGGCCGGAGATACAGCCGAAAGGTGCCAAACGGTGGAAGTGAATCTGGTAGAAAAGAAATAAGACAAAATTATTGCCCAGGTACCTGTGTCGACGCCAGTACAGGTGGAGGGAACAAAGAGCACCCAGCATGTAGTGAGTGCCACTATTGCTGTACTCTGGGCTAAAGGAGGACAAGGACAGTGGGGCCGGGGCCCGCAGTACCCCGGTCCACAGTGGCAGCAAGGAGGACCACAGCGGGGAAGAGGGGGATTCTGACGAGCAAGTGGGTGGGGGGCTGAGCCCAGTGGGGCTGGGTCCGGACCATCACAATGTTGGAACTGTTTGTGGTGTGGGAATTTTGCAAGGGAATCAGGAGCAGGTCTGCAATGGGGTATAATTATGGGTCACAACAGCAGGGCTAAGGGCCCTATCGGCCTCAAGGGCCAGGGTTTCTACAACAGGGTCAAGGGTATCAGAATCAGGGGTATTTACAGGGGCAACACTAAACATATAACCAGGAGCCCCAGGCATCGGACACAGAAGTGCAGCACCTGCCACAGCAGCAGGGCGGTGTTGCCCCGGTCACTCGGGTACCGAACAGAACTACCGCCTCCTTTGGAGGAGCAACAGTGATGAGGGGTAACCCTTCTCATTCCCTGTAATGAATACATATCATGATTAGGACAGCCAACAGAGAGCACTTAAGTGTCCAGTCATGTCAACGACCATCCACCATGAAGAGAAAACCTTGGTGGGGGCAGAGATAGGAGACAAACAGATCATATTTATGGTGGATCCCAGTGCAACAAACTCATGCATCATGGAGGGGAATGTGCCATTATCAGGCATATTTCTTGACACGCAGAGATTCTCTGGGCCTATTTCCATGGTTCCACACACTGAGGAGCTGGGCGTAAAGGTGGAAGGGAAGGTGGTGCGGTATCCCTTACTATATTCTGAAAGTTCTCCTGTCAATTTGCTGGGCAGGGATCTGCTCAGCAAGTTAAATATGACAATATCCTTCACAGATCGTGGTATAGTTTGCTCCACACCTAGGATGTGTGCAATAAGGGCAATGCTGATCATACACTCAATGACAAGGGATGTGTGCAATAAGGGCAATGCTGATCATACACTCAATGACAAGGGATGTGTGCAATAAGGGCAATGCTGATCATACACTCAATGACAAGGGATGTGTGCAATAAGGGCAATGCTGATCATACACTCAATGACAAGGGATGTGTGCAATAAGGGCAATGCTGATCATACACTCAATGACAAGGGATGTGTTGGTGTGCGGGACTCCCATAGACCGGAACATGTTTATGTTGGTGAAGGTGGTGCCTCAGATCACTAAACAGTGCTGGCGAGTACCCACAGATTCAATCTTTCGTCCAGTTGTGTCGCATCTGGTGGTGGCAGGAACAATATTGTCGCTAGGCTTACAGGGATTGTTGGTCTCTGAAAAGAGGATTGTCATGCTAGGAATAATCAAAGACGGGTGTGAGTTGCACACAGTGCTCTGTATAGATGTACAGTTAAAAGAAGTGACAGATGATGAACTGTTTGAGAACAATGACAAAAATGGGGAGATAATATTAGAGATTTGTATCATTTGCAACATAATGATACAGTACCGAAAGATACAGTGCCCCTGATGGCAGTACTAACTGCTCCTCTATTTCTTGACGAAGACTTACAACACGTGCCTCTGCATTTGTGGACTACAAATCCACACGATGTGGGATTACTGAAAGACGTGACCCTTGTGCATATAAAACTGAAGCCAAGTGTGGTGTTCCCCAGGTTAAAACAACATCCATTATCAAGGGAGGCAGAGGAGGATATCAGAAATACAATACAGACCCTACTGGACCAGGGGATTATCGTGCTATCTCCGTCTCTGTGTAACATGGAGACATACCCTGTCAAGAAATCAACTGGGGGCAGTTGGAGAATGATTTAGGACTTACGCATCCTCAATGATGTGGTATAGAACGAATTTCCAGTCCTTCTGAATCCTGCCCCAATTCTATGCGGTATCCCCAAAAAGGCAACATACTTCACTGTAGTGGACTTGAAAAATGCATTCTTCTTGATTCCACGCCATCCGGAATCAAGGTACCTCATGGCATTTAACACACTAGGTTACCTCAAGGTTACTGCGAGAGTCCCGGCATCTTTAACACGATACTGCATGCTGATTTAAGGAACATTTAGATACCCAACAGGATTATCCAGTACGTGGATGATCTGTTAGTGTGTAGTGACAGTGAGCAGCACTTCCGAAGGGATTCCATTACACTCCTACAATTGCTGGTCTATAAGGGGTACAAGGTTGACAAGGCAAAGTTGCAATACTGCCAATAGGATGTTCATATCAGCAAATGGTAAAAGGATACTACCAGATAGGGCAGTGTCAGTATGCCCCACCCACAGTCCCACCTCAGTTAAAGAAATGCAGAGGTTTTTGGGTCTGTGTAACTACTTTGGGCATGGATCTTAGATTACGGAGCATACACAAGACCACTTCCTCAGGCCTTTAAGGAAGCACAAAAAACAAAGTATCATAAGTTACAATGGGCTGACAATAATCGAATAGTTTGACTATCTAAAAGAAGTCATTAGATCAGCGCCCGTACTGGCAACGCCAGACTACACACAGGAATTTGACTTATTCTTGCATTCAGATGGCCTGCTCATGACCGCAGTTTTGACATAGAAGTGTACGATGGGCCATTAGCCATTGTACTATTAATGGATTCAGTGATGCAAGGACAGTTCACATGTGAAAAAGCTTTAGCAGCTGCTGCATTTGCAAAAGAAAAAAGCTCTACTATTATAATGGGATGCTCAGTTAGGTTGTGTGTGGGACATTGTCTCTTTGCCATCCTAAAAAGTTCAAAATCCAACCTTACCACACAGAGATCGTCGGCATACACGATTATTTCAAAGCCCCACATTCAGGTGGTTAGATTCAAAACAGTGAATCCTGCCACCATCCTAACAGTTACGCCCACTGTCGAAGATCTAACAGTACATGACTGTGCCACATATGAGGGGAAGGAGGAAGACATCCCCAAAGAGAAAGATTGCACATTGACGGCGGGTGAGGTACTGTTCATTTCTGGGTCATCCACAATTCGCTAGGAGGATGTACAAAGACATACATGGGCAGCAATGGTATGACTTAAAGAAGGGGAGTATGAGATGGTGGTTATGAAAAGATTGTCTATGCATTATTCTGCACAGGTGGCAGAACTCATAGCGCTCATTCAAGCATTGAGAGCATTCCAGGGGTGCCATGTAACAATCCATTCAGGCTCTGCATACTTCACAAAGACTGTGCATGCCGGTCTATCCCACTGTAAGAGGAGGGGGTTTTGGAGGCAGTTGGGTCCCCAGTGCATCATGCAGCACTGCTAGAAACACTGATAGAAGCATTATCCCAGCCATGCATTGTGGTGGTCGTCAAGTGCACCGCCCACACTAGCGGGGTAGATGAAATATCAGTTAGGAATGCAGCCTCCGATGCAGCAGCCAAAATGGAGGTGAATCTGGAAAACAAATTGCCCGCTGAGTACACCGTGACCACTCCACCAGCAAGCTACTATCTAACACCTTAAACAGCATTTCTTATCTCGCAGATAATAGAGTTACAGGTTAGGGCAACAGAAAGGGAGAAGGAATTGTGGCTACAAAGGGGAAACGAGCAATCCCCAACAGATCTATTGTGGAGACAAGAGAGCTCTGGCAAGACAGTAATGCCCTAGGAGCTGCTAGCAGAAGAATTTGAACAGTTAGACTACCCATCTCACAGTTTGAAGCAGCACATCACAGCAGATATACAGGATGAGTTTATACCAAACATCCAGGAGAGCATCACAGAAATGGTCATACATTGAAACATATGTCAAGGTTTTAGTACAGGGATGCCACTGCAGACGTTATGGGCCACATTGCCCTACTCTACTGAGCCATTCTGTGAATTACATAGATTACACCGATATGGGTGAGCGTTGTAATGGCTCCAGGTATCTCATAGTCAAGGCTGGCCCTTTATCGATGTGGGTGGAAGCAGGGCATTGTGCACATCCGGACGCCAAATGTGCTGCTAGATTTTTAGATTGCAAAGTTTCCCTCGATGGGGTGTGTGCAAGGTCCTAAATTCAGACAATGGCACACATTATTTCAATGCACTGTTCAGAATGTCACAGCACTACTTGGCATTAAGCACCAGATGTGTTCGATGTATCACCCACAGACCAACAGTGTTATGTTATGAGAGGAATAACGGGCTCCTCAAAAGCAAATTGTGCAAACTGTTTACCAAGTTGAAAAATAACTTGGTGCACTGCTTGCCCCTTGCTCTCTGCAGTGTACGCACACAGCCCTGCAAAGACCACCATTTGTCACCTCATGAGGTTGTCAGTGGTCAGCGTATGCACACCCCCATACATCCTATAAGAGGAGCTTCAGACGCACACGGCACTGCAGCAGTGTTAGGTGATGAGCTCAAAGATTATTTGACCACACTACCATGTGCAATTAAATGTATCTCCTAACAGATTGAACCTCACAGAATTGAGACGACAGAAACACCGGATGTAGCAATCAAGATGGCGACAGATCCTGAGTGCATGATCACACAGCCGCTACTGCCTGGTGACTGTGTAGATTCACAATTTTGTGCATAGGTGGAACAACCTGCGGTTCCACGCACCCTACGAGATTGTGTTTTGCACTCCCCGCACTGTGAAGGTAAAGGGCTCCCGATATTGGGTCCACCTCTCTGACGTCCGCAGGGCACCTCCAGACAGCATGTCTGTACTTCATTTATTAAATCTACCTCACCGGACTGTGTAGGAACAGCAAGTGTGCGGTGTCACACTCCTCTAATAGGCCGAAGCTTAGCTGCTAGCTCCATATTTTTCTTTTTTCAGGAGCTCTCTCTCTCCCTCTTTTACTCTCTCTCTCTGTAAAGGTGTGTCTTGTACATCTGTCCTTTTCTTTGTTTTGTGTATTCTGCTTCCATTTCATGAGAGAAGATGGATGAATCTCACAAATGTAAATAATTGTTCGTGAAGTAGGAATCTGAAGTATAGATGCACAAATGGCCATATATGGGCCTTTGCCGACTACTGTGGAATGACCATTATTGCAGGTGTTTCTAGGACATTGATGGAATCATTATTGAGGCTTTATTGAGAGATTATGATATCGGGGGAGGTCCTATGAAGGGGGGAATGGGATTGTATATTTAGATGCGACAGTACTTATTAATGTTAATACTATTAGTGGATTTACAAATATTAGTAGCAACATGAATGCTAACAATAATAATGGAAAATGAATATAATGTAGCAATAGTGTTGATATATGGGTTAGTGATGATTATAGCAGGAACAATACGACAGCCACAGCATGTGCACAATTGGCAATAAGGGTAATAGTGAAGCTTGTTTCCAGCAATTCAAGGATTCTTTAATAATTCAAAGCAATATGATATTTCGATGGCACTGTTAAAGCTGGGAAAGGGAAGTACAAAAAAAGTATGATACATATCAAGGGTTGTGTGTGAATTCCATTAAGGATATACGATTAAGGATATATGCCATCCTGAGTTTACCAGCAGTTGGTATACTGACATAACTAAATATCCTCACCCGCCCTGCAAATCGCGCGAGCGAGGAAACTTTTCATCATTCACCCCACCTGTCAGAAAATCCTGATTCATTTGAGCGTGCTGACATCTCCCGAAACAGGAAGTTTACTAACTCCGCATGCATCTGAGACACCGAGCTCCTCTGAGAAGGCTTCAGCAAACACTACCGGAGGTTCGTGAGCAACCTGCCTGCATTCCTTAGTCTGTCTTACCCAACACTTACCAACCAAAGTCAGCACACAAACTTGAGTCTGAGCCAGCAACTAAATCTAACCAGACAATAGGGAATTGTATGTGGCAGAACCACGGTGGAGACTGAGGGCGAATTTATCCTTTGATACACCCATGATCACAACAAAGAGCACCCTGGTCTGACGTATAACCGTCCAAAGGGAAAGTGAGATAGGAAAGGAACACAGACTAGGACACACCTATGCATTAAGATTGATCATTGACATTGATATACAAGAGCAAAAACTTGTAAATACCTTGATACTCGTGTTCTAAATTACAACGAAGTTCATCCGACAGCACAGCTCGGCTGTGGGGAGGGGCCCGGCAGACAAAAGGAGGGGCATCAGGGTTCCCCAGATTGCCATTGATTGGCTGCTACGCCCAAAGATGATAGTGAAGGAAGTAGGACTAACAGTCCCGGACATACACTGAACAACGGATAGAGTGCCACTAACTCCCCACAGCACTTGAAATTAATCGCCAGTAACAATAAACAAAGAAAAAGAGGATAAAACCAAAAGTAACAAGAAGTGCAAAATGACTCTGCTGCAGACCAGAATGCGGAAAGAGACCATGGTAACTCCCAGTGCGAAGAAAAAATGCTCAAAGAAGCATGTAAAAAACAAGGTGCCATTACTGGACACACCATTTCTATCCAACGGTGAGACAGTTAAAGGAAGTGAGCAAAAAACACAAATGCAGAGCACGTGGCAAAACACGAGAGAAAAGTATTTGCTAAGAGACACGAAAAGAACATGGTGGAGATAAAACCCCAAAGCACAAGGAGCCGCAAATACAAATAAATAATAAAGAGGGATAGTGGACAAGGAAAAATAAAGAGAGTGACACTAGATCAAGAACAGATAGCTGTGAAAGATGAACCATGCTCAATAGACCAAAAACAGCGAGCAGATAAACAAACACACCAACGAATGGCAGGATGTCAATAACGTTGGACGAAACGGATGCGGATGACGACATGGTGAAAACGGTCCCTCCTATAAAGAGGGATTATAGTGACATGCCGGTCAGCCCCCATAAGGTAGGAGAAATGGGAACACACCATATCGGCGCGACTAATGGAACTGAAGACGATAAACAACAGGATATGCAACCAAATGAGTCAGAAGAATTAACACAGCAAAAAAAGCCCGAAGGAAATGGCAATCTCTATATGAGAGCGAAGATACTCACAACTGCCATCAAAAAAGACATTGGAGCAGATGAATCCGAAAGCAGCTTGACTCTCACTAGATATAGCTGAAATTGAAAATCTAATGAGAAATCATGAAAAAAGAAAGGAAGTTTTCAGAAGCAGACAGCGATCTGGGACGATAGATGCCAGGGAAATATTAACCCCCTAACAACAGACTGCAAAAAAAAAAGCTTGCAGAGAACAGAAGTTTAAACGCAATTAAGGAAATCTAGATAAAGGGGAACAATCCACATATGAATCACAACACAAAGTCAAAAGAACGCACCCGCAAGAAGATGCTTGTGCATCAAATATATGCGGATGCAAGACTGCACACAATCAGGAAATGGCATCAATTCTGACATCAATGCTAGACCTACAAAATATGTTAATAGCAACAACATCACAATCACTGATTCCATACATGAAATTGCAAGAAGCACTAAATGAGACAATAAAAGACCAAGCAACTCTACTTGCACTAATACACTCTAAACATATTTTCTCTGACACATACATGAAGAAAATACAAGAACGTCTGGACACAGCAGCCCAAGCCAGGCACATGTGGCAAACTAGACTATTTGATATCGCAAGGAGTGACCGAGCAGAAAAAATAGATTTAACCCACGCTCTGATCACGAAAATGACAGCAAATAATAAACCGCTAAATGTGATCACGAAGGAACGGCCAAATTGGAAAGCAGGGAATGAGATAACAGCAAGGCAGACATATGATAAAGATAAAATATCTCCCAACAACAACATAACGGAGGAAAGAGCACCCGGATCTCAAAGAACCACACAGTATATTCCCGAAGAGAATCTAATTGACCTGAGCGAAGAAGCATGCCCCCCGCCAACGTCTGGAAAAACTAACCTGAAAGGACCCGAAACCTATGGAATTTTCAGAAAGGGATACAAGACGCTACCAGGTAAAGAAATCGCAAAAAAAGGCGCCATTGGCAAAATTAAAAGACAAACAGGTTTGCGCGCTTTCTTGATAAATTTTAAAATCCCAGCAAAAGAGACTCAAGACAACAAGCAGAAGAAAAGTCAGCAGAAGACAAAGTCGCCACAACAGGAAAAGAATGCAGAAGAAAGTCAAAAAGCCAACCAACCTAGAGCTGAAGGTAATACGGAAGACAGAATAATTGAAGACCTGATGAAGATGTCAACATATATGGAAGAAATTAATGAGTAATCAGAGGAAGCACAAATTCAAATGAGCCAAGAATCAATGATTATTCTGGATCAATATAAAGATGACCACTCGCAAGAGTCCTCAAGAATTGACGTAACATTTGAGGAGATATCAATTGCAGACTTTCGAGATGAAACAACAGAAGTGTCAGAGGAAAACGAAATGACCACGGACGAAGACAACTTCCACGAAAGGCAATTGCAAGTTGAGCGACAGGAAAAGAACAAAGGTATGAGAAATACATCCAACAGAGATTCTGGAATGAAAATACAACTACCGACCTAAGTTGATCCACAAAAAAATCCAAAGGAAAGGAGCATAGGATAAAACTACGAAGAATAATTACGCAAAGTGATAATCTAATATTGAAACGCACAAATGTACTGAGGCTGATACAGGTAATACCCAACATGAAATAAATAACAACAAAAGATATTCAGTTCCTCGACAATGTAATAACGGATCAAGTATGGATAGAATTTACCACTTAAAAAGCACTATGCGTAATGATGGAAAATAAGACAATACTTCGACAATTAGGATTTGATCTATTACTTACTGACAAAATAAATAACGCTGAGAGGAAACAAAGAGAGATGCTAAACACACAAGGACAGACAAGCCCAAAGAACCCTGAGAACAACAACTCAGAAGAATATCAGAGCAGATCCCATGAGTCCAATAAAAAAAGGAGAATGATTGAGAGCGAAAGAAAAGAGCAAAAACGTCCGTCAAAGGAACAAGAGTCATACAAGAAGCGCGGTATATGGAGACAACTAGATGATTCAATATTGAATGAGCAAGAGAAGTATAATCAACAATGGTAACAATTAAATAAAGAGAAGATACCAACAGTCTCACTGTGTTCATGGAACACACAAGGACACAGACATTTATTTAGAATAACAGAAAAAGATCTATACAATTGAGACCTAATCTGCATACAAGAATCTTGGCTATCGCATCAACCAATATGCGATGGATATACTGTGCTCATGAATCCAGCTATTCAAAGGAAAAAAGGCCGCCCATCGGCAGGTCTTTTAACAATGAAAAAAAAAAGTGTACAAATATTGAAATAACCGAGTCAGAAAATTTGCATCCATGGGCTCAAATAACAATAGTCAAATACACGAGCACCTGCTCCAAGAAAACTGACCCGACCACTTGTCCAATGAAAGCCGAAACATGGGGTATAACTAACGTATACTGGAACCCAATAGTCATAACAGATGAAAGCTTCGTAGATACAGTTTTTTCAGCTATTGATCAAGCAAAAGCAAATACATCAAAATTGAATTCATTTTCTGTGGAGATTTAAATATCCACCTATGCAACATCAATGGCGATGAAATTGATGAACATAAGCTACAGTCTCGGGCCAAAAGCTGGTGCAAAGAAACAGCGAATAGGAGCATTTTCAGGTCGGATAGTCACGATAGAGCGACAGGTCGCCCGATAGAAACCTAGGTAAACTAGGTATTTTTATGACCAAATGAATCTATGATGAGATTAGCAGCAGCAGTAACCTCAAAAATCCGAATAGTGACCATTACATCAAAAGAACATGGAATGCTGAACACCTGAGTAAGGAGAAAAGAAGCCTCCCACACATGGACATAAATAATGGGAGGAACAGATTAAGGATCAGCCAAAATATGATAGGAAAGATGTCAGACCAATCAATCAAAACTGCCAGTGTACTTAAAGACATTCCCATCACCCAACATCAGAGACACCTAATGAGAATGAGACTAAATATTCTACCAACACGTGAAATCATGGCAGCCAGAAAAAAAATCCCCGGAAGCGAAAAATACTGCAGATTTTGTAATGACAAAGAGACAACCGAAAGTCTGCATCATATTTTAATGATATGCCCCACTCTAAGCAGGAAAATAAATCTATCTAGAGGATGGTTCATGAATAATCAAACTACATTTTCCCCCGAAGATTGACGGGTCCTAATTATAGATTGAAACGAGAAAAAAATGATATTTCCACCTCGGAATGAGGCCCTGTATCTTTGAATAATTCGGCCCTGAGTCTCTATGTTGGGATTCTAGCTGTAGGTGGTAGAATCTGCCATGTCACTACTAGCGGGGCATGGTCTGAGAGGACCATGGCTTTGTATTCTGCTTGTGTCGCTTCTTTCTTTAACTCTGTTCCAATAAATATATAATCTAGCCTTGTGTGCAGGTTCTGTGGGACAGGGTAGTGTGAGTATCCTCTATCCTGTGGGTGTCACAGCCTCCATACATCTAAAAGCCGAAAAGCTTTTTAACAGGGTGCTTAGGGCCTTCACAGCTGGGGTCGGTTGTGGGGCCTTTTCGTACGACCTATCCATCGCCGGATCCAGTGTACAGTTAAGGTCCACCCCACACCACCACTCTGTCCATATACAGACTTATTTTGGTATATAGGGTTCGAAAGTAGGCTGTAGTGTCTTGATTTGGGGCATAAACGTTGATGCACTGAAACACCCTTCCTACCTCCCTGCGAGCTGAACCTTCACTCACTGCCTTCAGCAAGGCCATGAAAGATCTCAGTTTCTCTCGATCCTCTGTGTGCACTTTCCAGCTGCTCAGTGTTCCACTAGGTCGCCCGTTTTTTCCTCCACCGGGAACCAGTTACATTCATGCTGTGTATCAACGGAGACTCCCTGCTCCCTTATGCTGCATCCAAGCTCTTCTGTTGGGTCTGGTCCGCTCTAAGCTCCAGCACATGCAGCAGTCTGCTAACAGATGCTTATCTCCGTCTTCCATCCCTTTGTTTGCCGAAGGTCACCATTTTGATTCCTTCGTTTACGAGTAGCGACAATCGTTTTTGGACCCTATGTGCATGAATCATTATGCCAATCAGATGCAGTCTCATAAGTCTGCACCTGTAATGTTATCCATCGTGAACAAGTTCAGGCATAACTTCTGCCCGGATCACTTCAGGATCAGCAGGAGTCCTACTGGAAACACGTCCTCTTACATGGCCCTGTAGCCACTCCCCCCTGTGGAGCTATCCTATTTGATGGTGAAAGTGAGTACACATGCCAATAACAAATGGCATGACACCACGCTACCTTGTCTGGTAGAAGGACTGGTAACATAAGGCAATGAAGTGATAGTGCGAGCAGACAAGTTCAGTGCACAAATATGGACAGATCATATCACAAAGCTGATGTGGAATGCAACAATGGAAAAGCTGCTGCGAGTGCAAAGGGAAGAAGTATATGGGCTTTGTTTTCGCAGCAAGCGTACAGTCTTTGTCGGCTCAAACGAACGTTGCAATAAGACTCTCCTGATTTCAGACATGAAGAAGGGAACGGCAGCTGGAATGGATTACTACTGGCTCTGTGGCCAACAAGCTTATTTGCATCTCTCGCCATCATGGAGGGGCTGGTGATCGCTAGCCACGCTGCACTAGGCACTACTAGTAATCCCAGAAGAACACCTGAAGGTGGGAGCACTGCCTGCCGAGGAACCAACTGGCCCCTCTGTATTCCAAAAAGAAGATGCAAACCTGTTGTCCACACACGAGCTCTCCATCCTGCCAGGGAAAGGACAGTTCCAACAACTAAAGAGGAAGAAAAGACATATCCAAAGACTCCTATGCATTGCTTGCTGAAATACCAGAGGAGTATCAACTGTTCAGCTCAGCAGAATCCTTTTTCGCATCTCTAATGTTGCCGGCAGTGCAGGCCACAGCAAACGCTAAATGGCTGCAAATCGTGCACTGGGAGCTGGCCCAGCTTGCGAATGTCACAGAGAATGGGTTCAACGTGATCAAGGTTGAGTTGAGTGCATTGAGACTTATGACCATGCAAAACCGCTATGTGCTGGACATGTTAATGACAATGGAAGGCAGGGTTTGAAAAACCTTTGGCGAATCCTGTTGCACATTTGTGCCTTCAGAAGAGGCAGAGAACGCATTGTTATCCAACATCATTTCAACCGTCCATTACCTGGGTGTTCGCATGAAGAAGCAGGGAGCAGTACTTGAGAGTGACTGGTTCACCTTGGCATTTAACTGGGCCCCATCGTGGCTCAGTGCCATCATGTAGATTTTGATGCCCATTATCGTGTTCACCCTAGTTATCTTCTGGACCTGCCAACCGGCACCCCCAATATTGTGCCAATGCGCAACCAATAGCGCAAGAAAGATGGTATCAATTGGGGTTTCAAAAGCACCTAGCGAGACAAAAGATAAGCAGACTGATATCCCGCAGAATGGCCCTAAGTATGAAATGCTCCCCATCCCATATGGAAATTAAGTTGACCACCTATACCACACTATACCACACTATCACTATCTTTGCTTGTATGTTTTTTATTTTTTATTTATTGTATATGGTTTGCAAGAAACCTTTACAAAAAAGAGACTTTAAGAAGCAAAAAGACATTCATTACATTTAAATTTCAATTGTACTAATAAACATTAAATATAGATCCAATTTCCAATTAAAATTTCCAGAGAATAAGGGACAAATTTAAATTTAGATTTGAAAGGTTCAGTGCGAAGTTCAGTGCAGCGTTCAAGAATATACCGACATTAAAATTTTAAAATTTTCAAAATTCTAATAGAAAAAAACCCTAATAAAAAAAAAACCTGCAGAAACTAAAAACATTTCATAAAGACAAGCATAATCATAACAGGCATAATCATAACAACGGGGCATATAAATCTAAAGCTTTGATAAAACCAGCCACAGCAAGTCCATCCTTAATATTTGAAATAGAGAGACACTGTGACCAGATCAGATTGTCTGCCCCCATTTGCCCCATTACATTAAAACGACCTAAATATTTGTCCCTTAAAGATGTCAAAGCAGTACAGTCTAAAAAGAGATGCCGAGCAGTTTCAAGCACCCCCAGATTTTTTCAAAAACGACAGATAGGATCTAAATCAGAAAACTCCTTCCTTTTATGTAGAACTTCCCGAGTCGGAAGGAGATTCCATCTGAGTTTAATGAGAAGGGAGCGATAATATCTGTTGGGAAATTGATTCAGAATAAAAGACAGCAGGCCTCTTTTCTTATGGTCAAATTGTAAATCTCTCAAAGAGGAATACGAATGTAATTTTTCAATAGTGTTACTCCAGTCGTGACTGAAAAGACACTCCTTGACCTTGTTAGGATTCGTTAGTAGGGTGTCCCTATCAGTCGAAATATCCAACAGGGTCTTATCACAGAGATCACTAAAAGCGTTAAGATATAAATTCTGGACTAAAGGTCCCTGAGAAGAAATCATGTGGCCCACGTCAGCATAGAGAGTATCAGGTTTAGGAGAGAGCAGAGCTGAAAAAAGTGAAAGAACCCTCCAGAGAATCCGGGCTCGGAATGAGACTAACCCTAGTTCATACCTAATAGCCACTGTTGGAATGGAATTTGGCAGTTTCAGAATAATCCTCCAATAGATACCCTCAAGAGAGTCCCAGAAAATCAGAAGTGCCGAGTAGTGGAATTCCATTCCATACAGAAGCTTTGGAGTAACCTTACCCTTAAAGAAATCTACTACAGGCTTAAGGGAGAACATGCCATATTTATTGTCTAGTCTAAGGGATTGGGAGATGAGTGGGAGCAATTTGTGTCTAGGAAATCGTCTAAGTTCGATCGCCGAGGGTTGGGCCAAAATCAAATAACCAAGATAGACTATTTTATTTGCTCTGATTATATTTGCACCACCTCTTTTCCATATTTTGTTATTCCCCATTCTCCCCTTTGAGAAGACCATAGTATGGGTTTTGCTCGGGTTAATCTTAAGCCCATTAAGAGTGGCATATTCATCAAATTTGCAAATGAGCCTCTGCAGGCCCACTTTAGTTTGATCAAAAAGAAGAAAATCGTCGGCATAAGCCAACCATGAGAGCCTCATATCCCCTAGTTTAGCACTCACCATGCCTGCATTTCTCAGAAAGTCATCAACATCAGCCATATAGAGGATAAAGAGACAGGGAGCTAACAAGCAACCCTGTCTCACCCCAATATGTGTCCTTATCCTTCTGGAGAGGGTTCCTGCCAGGTCAAGCCTGATATGGACCCCAGAATTTTCATACATAGCCATGATAAGAGTTAAAAGCCCGGCCGGAATGCCCCATTTAGTTAATTTTTCCCATAGTCTTTACCTGATAACCAGGTCGAATGCATTTGACAGGTCGATGGACGCAACGTAAAGAGAACCATCATACTTACCCCAGGTGGAAGTCTGCAGGGCGCTGAGAATAAGACCATTGAGATTAGTTGAGTGGCCTGTCCTAAAGCCTGTTTGATGTTTGGGGAGAATATGATTTTCCCTGATCCACACGTTAAGGTGGGAGAGCAACAAGGAGGCAAAAAGCTTACAATCCGCATCAATAAGCGAGATAGGCCTATAATTTCTGACCTCGTTACGCAGGCCTCTTTTAAAGATTGTACAATATGAGCAGTTTGCCAACTAATGGGTACCTTCCCAGAGTTAACGACATCTTGAAAGAGCAAAGAAAGAAGATTATCCCAGAGATCTGGCTCAGCTTTAAATGTATTGTTAGTGAGGCCATTAGGCCCAGGAGCCCTAGATTTCTTGGCTTTGGAGATGAGTCCTAGTACTGTCTCGGAATCAGTAGGAGGCTTCCATGAGTCCCTAGAGGGGTTGTTCCCCCACAGACAGGAAACTAATCCCTCACCCCCAATGTCAAAGAGTTTAGTGTAGTGCTCAACCCATTGAACCTCAGGGATGGCATTCAGCTGGTCGGCCACCGCCGCATTGTCTAAGCTAGATACCGTAACCCAAAATGCCCTCAGATCTCGTTTTATGAGCACTGCAAGCATATGTTCTGCGTCATTTTGTAGCATAGTAGCTTTTCTAGACTTACAATAATTTTTATATTTTTGGCAAATAGTTTTAATTTTTGTTTTTTTGTCAGCCCATTCAAGATCTAGGGCTTGTATATCTCTAATGAGTTTCCTAGTGAGACCCTTTACATTGGCCAATTCTTGGTCAAATCTATGAGGATGAGATAATTTAGAAACACCTTTCCTGAGCTGGCCATGAATACTACACTGGAGAGCATTGAGAAAGCTATCAAAATAGACTGTATTAAAAACTGCCAATTTCCAACTGAGAGAAGTATGGTTAAAAGAAAGAATCAGTTTACGATTAAGTACACTGATATTAAGAGGAGTCCAACGTACCCCTGTCCCTTGTCCCACAGTTTGGAGATGGGTAGGACCCCCCACGGGCAAAAACTTAGTGGGAAAGGGACAGAGAAATGAGACCCGGAGGATACCATGATCACTCCATGAATTGAAAGAAACCTCGACATTAGAGGAGAAAGGAATAAGAGAGTGATCTACAAACACGTAGTCTAAGGTAGATATTGATGAGGATTTACGTCATGTGGGACGAGGTAAATTAATAGCGTCATAAAAACCATTGAGACAAGTTAGACCCACTGAATCCAAGGCGAGATTCCAACGGCGACCCCGTGCGAATTTCAGGCCTAGGCGAGAATCATCCTCCATAGCCAATCCCAAGTCGTCATATTTGGATTCGGAAGAGATAGAGCAATCCGAATTAAGATCACCTGCCAGGATCAGTTTACCCCTGGGGTACAAAGATCTCCAAGAAAGAAGCATATCTGTTAACTCTTGCAGAAACGGCTCAAGAGGAGAGATTCCCTTGTGCCAGTATACATTAACCAGAAGTACAATAACCGTTAGATCAAGAGAGAACACCTCCAGGGCCAAGATACCAAAAGGCGTGTCCACAAGCACCTTAGTCCTAAAACCTAAAGAAGTTCTTAATCCTATAAGAAGACCACCCGACGGCCTCCCTCCCAAGCTGGGTTTAGCATTTTGAGAAAAGATATCAAACCCATCTAAAACGGGAGTTGAGAGCATCCAGGTTTCTTGGAGAAAGAAACAATGTGAAGCCCTAATCAGAGTGACAGTGTCTAAGTTCGTAAAGAGGTGAGAATTACCTCTAGAATTCCAGGAGAGAAACCCAAAGCTATTCACGGGAGGAACATCTGGAGAGAGTTCTGAATTAATCAGAGGGTACTCATTTCCACAGACCTGCGGTAACCTGTGCCCAGTGGTGAAAGTTTCCATTAGATTTGGGCATAAATTGCTTGTGTTGGGGCTGTGGGGTTCTTTCCGGATGATATACCATAGTGAGATTACCCCTATATTCTGCACCCCCTACATTGTTACTGAAGAACTGAGTGGGTTCCAGTAAATTTGCTTCAAAGCCAAGTTGCTTTAATCCTTCCCTATGCCCCATGATCAAGTCCAGAACCACTCTTGATTTAAGAATGATATTACTTACATCTACCCGATCCCGAATGGGGAAGAAAATGCTATCCATGTCATAGCTAGAGATGAGCGAGAGCGAGGGAAGTTGATGAAAAATCTTTAAAATATTACCACGATTTAAACAGATTGGTGTATCTTGACCCCAAAGGCTGGTAAGCTGTATAATGTCACGAGGAACTTTCGATTCTGATAAATCAGGTAGAGAATCAGAGATCTTTTTAGTGAACTGAGTTAAAGAATCAACCGCCAAGTCGGGGCCCCTAGCACCTCTTAATATAGTCCTATTTTGAATAACATTTGGACCCACAAGAAATCTTTCACATAACTTGAAAGGAGTGTTGTAATGAACAGAGTCGAGCCCAGAGGGGACACCTTCACGGCCCATAATCGGGCCCGCAATAGGCAAACTTAAAGAGGATGGGTTAAAAGAGAGCTGGGCAGACAAATCCCTCTGTAGTTGAACTCCCGTACCAGCGTCCCTCGTTATAAGCTCAATATTAGCAGGAGGACCCTCAGTAACAGAAATGAGCGATGGGACCAAAGGTAGGGGCGGGGTAGAAGAAGCCCCATCCTGGGACGGCCATATATTAGGTTTAGGCACTGCCCCACATACAGTTTTAGGAACCAGTATCTCCCGGAATAAGTGTTTGACCATATCAATGTTAACCAAGTTTGCTGTAATTGTTGGCAGAGTAGACTGTGAACGGCTCTGATCTATCCCTGATATGCAATTAGAAGGAATAATAGGGAGTACTGCAGCAGAAGAGAAATCCTTTGCAATGATATTGGTGGTTAGCACCGTAGAGGCATTGATGGAGGTCGGCTCTAGTGGAGTTGGAGCTGTTATCAAAGTACTAGAAGCCAGAGAGTCCACTGCCCCCTCAATATTAGGTCCCACTACTAGAGAAGGAGTGTTGTTAGTCGAGGGACCATCAGCCAAACCATCCGGTAAGGGAGATAGAGCTGCTGTAGTGGGAAGTAAGTCAGCAGTGGCCACAGTAGCCACCATAGTAGGAATAGGGGTCAGAGAAACCACTGGTTCAACAGAATTACCGGTCCCCTTTGGAACGGGAGTCGTAGATGAAGAAGCTAAAGTATTTGCCAGGAAGAGATTTTTGAAAAATTGGTTCGTATATGAATTTAGATTTTTCACGTTCTTCTGATTTTTAGTTTTCTTCATTTGCTGAGTAATTTTCCTTTTCCTTCCTATACAGGGCAAAACTTTTTGATGTAAAATTTCTTTGATGGGTTCAGTGGAAACAGATGGATTCTCTAAAGTCGGAATAGATATAAATTCTGATGAAGAGGCGATGAGGGCACCCTTAGAAGTATCTACTGGTTCTAAAGACCTACCCACAAAGGGAAGACCTTGAACAATAAGATTAGGAAGCGGACCAACCGATTCCTCTTGAACTTTCTCCTCCATAAGTACCATAGTGAGTTTGGTGTGAGGGGTAGGATGTACTGCCTTCAATCCAGTGACCTCTCGCATACCCTCAGGAATAGTTGTCAAAATCATAGATGGATGGCTACAAAAATCCAAAGCTGGGCCTTGAGGGACCGTGGGAGCCAGGCCCTTAACTAAAACTACATCTTGTATACTTGGCGGGGTCGCAGTGAGCCCTTTATGTACGATCTGGGCTTCAGACGGTAGTTGATTAGGAGAAATTGGGTCAGGACCGTGTGTGGTCAAAAGTGGATGTTCTTCCTTAATAATTTTAACTAACTCTTCAAATCTGTCAACACCCTCTAACCTAGAATAGATTTCCGATAGGAGGAGAGAGTGAGATCTGACCTCAGACCATATATTATCATACAAACTCACAAAGGAACTCAGAACCATATTAAGAGCCGAGATAGTAGGTTGAGAAAGTTTAATTCTTTCATCTGCCTCTTTAAGAGTATGATGTAAGATAGATTTGCTGCCCTGATCCTTATTTGAGTCTGGGAGTAGACCCCTTTCTTTCAACCAATTTTGTTTCTCTGTGTATTCATCAATAAAATTGATGAGATCAGAAGGAGAGCCTGCAAAGGAATCGTCACAGATTTGCTGGGTGACATTATTTGTATTATTACAATTGGGGCCCAGGTGACTATCAGCAATTGCCTTGTCTGCACATTCTATAATGCTGATATCGTCAATATCCTTAGCTAAAGGGTCTTCAATCTCCAATTTCTTAATTACATCGACTAGATTAGTGTGGTCTAATGAAGACACTGTTGGAAGTGAGTGTAGAGATTTAACAAGGGTACTAGATGTAGTCCTCTTTCCAAAGAAGTGTGAAATATTTTTCCCTTGAATTGGTTTCCCTAGGGTACCCAGATTGGATTTTGTTTTGAGGATGGAATTATGGGTTTTGTTAAATGGAGTTTTGAACAAAATAGGTATAGACTTCCCTGTAGGAGTGTATGGAGTTCCAGCCACATTAGTAGGCAGATTGACATGAATAGTCAAAGTATGGTTAATGCCCCTAGCTGCGGAATTAACCTCTGGCGAAGGTTCAGTGGGAGGAGAAACAATGTTCCCATTGACCGTCACCATAGGTAATGCAGAGGCATTAGCTACAGAGTCAGCCGCCATAACAGATAATATAGGCGTCCTGGGATGAGGGTGGGCAGGAGTTGACAGAACAATATTAACCATATTGTTGTTAGAGTAATCCAAGTGGCCCTTATCCTTTTGAAGAGTAGCACCTTCCGCAAGATTAGAGTCTAAGGTAGCTGCTAGACGTTCTTCCTGTGTATCTATCGAGATATCATGAGTTCCATTAAAAATACAGCTATTGTAAGCTGTATTGCGTGGAATAATACCCATAGCATTGAGTACCTCAGACCTATTGCTGACTTGAATTTGAGCCTGGGCCAGGGTTTTAAGGAGTAAAGGGTTATAGGGGACAGCTACAGGAACATGATGTAAATTCCCCAGTATAGCCGGGGAGGAAGCATCTAACAGAGTAGTAACTGGTGAAACAGAAGGTAAATTACCAGTAGCGGACGGAGTTAAAGCCAGTGAGGCCTCCATAGCTGTCTGACTTCGCAGTCCCTTACGTGTCATTCAGAGAGAACCAAGGCCCAGGAGGGAAATACAGGGGACTTGAGAAAATAACAATACTAGGTTAAGCTAAAACTAGACCTAAGATACAATGATACATTTTTTCATTAAAATACACAAAAACAACGTACACAACAGTCGATAAAATTATGAACACTGCGATCTAAAAATATAACACTAAAAAACCGGAGGCAACCTTAGGCAAAAATGACAATTGTCCCAAGAACACTCATGGATTAAAAATACAGAAGGAAATGGATCTATGCAGCCCCCCCACCCAAACAAATAAAAATAACAGATGTATTAAGAATTAGAGTTGATAATGTTCTTAATCAATACATAATCAAAATGTAATGATTTTTAGGAATAGCCATAATCGTCAAAAGAACCAAGAGGAGCGCTCAGTCTCAGGGTAGGGAACGCCCGACAGCTTGTGGAGCTGCCAGAGTCCGACTCTCCACCCCAAACCCTTAGAGCTGAAGAGGTGCTTGAGAATGAATTATACAGCACAAGACCCAAGTTCCAGTTGCTCACAGGTCACAGCCAAACAGCACAACAGCAGCTCCATCCCTTACTGCCTCCTGGGCTTAACGCCGCAAGGGTGGTTGGGTCGGCAATTTGTGGCACAGATCAGTCACGTGATGCTGTCATGATCTCTGCTTCCAAAAGGTCAGGACTTACCCAACTCCCTTGGAAGCAGACCCATAACCCAGGTTCCGAGTGCCAACCAGTCCCAATTGGGACCTTTTGGACCCTGTCCTGGCGCCAGTGGCACCAGGCTCATAAATATGCCCAGTCCCAGCGCTGGAAGCGCCGGGCTCATAATGCTTGGGTGGACTTACCTGCAGCAGACCATGCTGCTTACTTACCTGCCAGTTGAGCCTCTAATCCTCTTCTGTTTGGGACTACTTTTCCTGTTGGGTGGGGCAGGAGCCACTCCCTAGGTTCAGAACACTGGAACTCTTCTGGAAAGCAGAAACTCTTTTCTTACCTAGGCGTGGCTGTGGAAGGAGACACCTAAGCACTACAGGAGGCTATTTAAACCACACCCGATGGATGAATCTTGCTTTGCGTTATTCTGCATCCTCTGCAGCAGAACGCTCATCGTGTCTTCTGCATCTGATCCTGGGCCTAAGGAAAAAGGCTTACCATCCTGAATCCAGTCTTCAGCAACACCTATAAAGACAAGAAAGAACAGGTTAGCATTACGGTCTTCAGTGACAGCTCTTCACTTACCTGGTCCATCAGCTGTCACCAACGCCTCGCGCTGCATTCCGGCATCTGAAAGACAAAGGCTTACCTACTCTTCGTGCGCTCCGGAGGTCTTCACACTGCATTCCGGCATCTGAAAGACAAAAGCTTACCAGCTCTTCGCACGCCAAGACAAAAGAAGGTGTGTTTAAAGACATTGGGTAACTTTATTACTCACGTGCCATTACTCCTTCCCACGCCGAACCCAGTGGGTATTCCGGCACCCTTCAGCAGCTCCGAACTTGTACCTGCAAGATAGACAGTTAGTGCGCATCGTGAAGCAGGCAACAAGCGCTTACTTACGTGCTTCCAGGCGCTTCTATTCCTCACACGGGTTCCATCCTCAACTCACTTCAGCCCGTCATCCGCCATCGCCGGAACCCTGCAAAACAAGAGACATCATTACAAAAGACTTTTAAGACATTTGAAGTGCCCAGAACTTACCGTTCGTGCAGTAAACGACGGACAGCAGTCCTCTGAGGTCAAGAGGCCTGCACCCTTATCCAGTGAAGAAACTGGTTACGGCACCCTGCCCCGAGGCAGATGGAGAGCTCGGCGTTCACTTACCTAAGGTGAGAGCGTTAACCTTTGGGGTTCTACAGGAGAAGAGAAGGGGAAGAAGAGAGAGACACCCAATAACAGTTCATTAATCCCATATTTTCTATCTGCAGACATCTTACTCTTCGAGTCAGACATACAGTGCACAGAGGTCCAGCCCAAAGAGCCAACTGTGTGTTACACATCACCTTTGACGATACGGTATTCGCCCAGTCAAGACCGGCGCCTCTGCGGGAATCAGGTGAGCGTTACAGAACGCAAAGCCTTCCGCAAAACTCCCGCCCAGGCGCTATGGAAACCTCGGATACCGACCAGCTAGCCCAGTTACTTGGGGAACTAAGAGCAGAAGTGCATGCAGCCCGTCAGGAAACAAACGCTCTAAGAAGGGAACTGATTATTTCCAAGGAGCGAACAGACGATCTCGCTAGACAATTGTTACAGTCACAAGCCGGACAGACCCCATTACCCGCATCAGGGGCAAATCTTCCTTCAACATCCTCTATGAATCCAGTGCAAATCAACCTACCTGGGAATGTACCTCTGGCTCCGCCCGAACGATTTTCTGGTGACCCAAAGAGGTTTGCAGTATTTATTAATCAGTGCCGGTTACATTTCTTATGCCGGCCAGCAGCCTTTCCAACTGATCAAGCTAAAGTAGCTTTCGTGCTTTCGTACCTTAGTGGCAATGCGGCAGACTGGTCGATCCCTCTAGTTAATCAAGATGATCCGGTTCTCCATGATTTTCAAGCTTTTCAGCTCAGTATGGAAAAACTGTTTGCAAGACATTCACAGGGGCAGGCCTTGGACAATGAGCTTCTTTCGTTGCGACAGGGTAATCAAGACCTTTTGGCTTATATTGCGTCTTTCAACAGACTGATAGTGGAAACTCAATGGCCTGAGGACAAAAGGATTACGCTGTTTTATAGAGGTCTACGTGGAGAGCTCAAAGATGTGTTAGCCCAAGTAGTGAATCCCCCGCAAGACTGTTCGGACTATATAGACTTAGTCATTCAAATAGATCACAGACTGCAGAACAGGAAGGCCGATCATTCCAAGTTTGATGCTCGAGTATTTTCCAAACCACCAACTCCTTCCAAAGGAGTAGACTCCGGGGAACCCATGCAAATAGGGGGCCTGAAAGGACCACTAACACAAAAGGAGCGGGAAAGGAGAAAACAGTTGCAATTATGCCTCTATTGCGGAAACTCAGGGCACTTTCTTCGAGACTGTCCGAGAAACAAGCCAAAAAGGCAGTAGGAGCTGCAGTTACCAAGGTCACAAACTCTGAGCAGGGAAACGACCTCGCCCGACAAGAATAGAGGTCTTCTTGCCGAGCGTTAAAACCAGTTCCGTGACCTCGCATTTCGTGATACCTATGGTCCTCATTAGCCCTGATCATCCGGATCGATTACATGCAATTGAAGCTTACGTCGACAGCGGTGCCATCGGCAATTATATGGATCATGAAATGGTTTTGAGGATGAATCTAACTCTTTGTCCCAAGGCTGTAAAGGACGTCATTACTACGGTGGATGGTACGGAGATAGCCTCCGGACCAGTAACGCATACCACTCAAGAAGTGACGCTAGTAAGTCAAGATGGACACCATGAGAAGATCGTGTTCGATGTGATCAAGGCCCCTCAGTTCCAGATTATTCTAGGAATACCTTGGTTAGAGAAACACAATCCTCAGATCGATTGGCGAGCAAGAACGGTTCAGTTTCCAGAATGTGTCTCTACTTGTCACCCTCCACCTGGTGTTGCACTGGCAGCAATTTCTTCGGAGACTCCCCAGTTACCTCCCGAATACCTAGAATTCCAAGATGTTTTCCGGAAGGATCAGACTAACTCTCTACCTCCTCATAGGTCTTATGACTGCCAGATAGACCTGATACCTGGATCTACTCCACCTTGTAGTAGAATTTATGCCCTCACCGAGCCTGAGAACCTTCACCTCCGACAATACCTGGATCAATACCTAGCGAATGGGTTTATTCGTCCTTCCAAGTCCCCTGCTTCTTCAGCTTTGTTCTTCGTTCCAAAAAAGAAGGGGACCTTAGAACTTGTATAGATTATCGTGCCCTGAACCAGATCACCGTTAAGAATAGATATCCGTTACTTTTGATCCCTGAACTCCTGGACCAAGTCAGAAAAGCATGCATATATACAAAGCTGGATCTTAGAGGAGCCTACCACTAGGTACGAGTAAAAGAGGGCGATGAATGGAAGACGGCCTTCCGAACCAAGTATGGGCTATTTGAATATCAGGTCATGCCCTTCGGACTTTGCAATGCCCCGGCCGCCTTTCAATATTTTATGAACGATGTCCTCAGAGAGCTCATAGATGTGTGTGTTGTTGTTTACATTGACGACATCCTCTTTTATTCTTCATCGGAATATGAACATCGGAAACACGTGAAAATGGTCCTCGAGAGATTGCGTCAACACAAACTTTTCGCCAAGTTGGAAAAATGTGTTTTCAACGTGACTGAAGTTGAGTTCTTGGGATTCATATTATCACCTAGCGGAGTGCGTATGGATTCAAAGAAGGTCGATGCAATTCTCAAATGGCCGTCACCATCCTCCGTAAAAGGTGTTCAAAGCATGTTAGGCTTCGCTAACTTTTACCGCAGGTTTATCCCCGAATTCTCTCGAATAGTCCAGCCCATCACCGCCTTGTTAAAGGAAAACAAACGTTTTGAATGGTCTACCGAGGCGGAGCAAGCTTTCCAGAATTTGAAGACTAAATTTATCTCTGCACCAATTTTAAAACATCCTCGCCCCGAACTCCCCTACATCGTGGAAACTGATGCTTCGAGCCTTGCCATGGGAGCAGTTCTATCACAAAAGGACCCAGTAACCAATCAGTTGCATCCCGTGGCATTTTGGTCCGCAAATTCTCACCTCCTGAAATCAATTACACTATTACTGATAAGGAACTTCTGGCTATCAAGTCTGCCTTTAAGGCTTGGCGGCATTATCTTCTGGGGGCCCGACACACCGTTACTGTGATTACGGATCACCGAAACCTGCAATATTTGAAAACCGCAAAAGCCCAATCCTCTAGACAACTCCGTTGGGCACTATTCTTTGCCGAGTTTGACTTCATAATTACCTATCGACCTGGTACAAAAAACGGTAAAGCTGATGCCCTTTCTCGGATGGGAGTGGAAGAACACTTGATCAACCCTAAAACTGTACCTATCATTCCCGAACAAAGAATTCTGGGTGTAATCGCCACACAATCCATAGAGGAAGTTAAGGATAAAGCCAGGCAACTTGTAACTCCAGCAGACATACAGAATTGGCATCTGCAGGGAAAGGACTTTGCAGTGAAGGACAACTTATTGTATTTCCAAGAACGATTATACCTGCCCAGCACAGATTTACAGAAAAAGGTAATCTCTTGTTATCACGATTCCTTAATGGAAGGACATCCCGGTATGGCCAAAACCTCAGAAAAGATCAAGCGCTACTTCTGGTGGCCGTCTTGGAAAAAAGATATCAGAGACTTTATAATGTCCTGTGGAGTATGCGCCCAAAACAAGAGTCAAAAGGAAAAACCAGCCGGCCTCTTACGCCCTATTGACATCCCACCTCGCCCTTGGCATACGCTTTCTATGGACTTCATCACCGATCTACCTGCATGCTCCGGATACAATACGATCCTAGTAATCGTGGACTTATTCTCCAAGATGGCGCATTTCATTCCTCTCAAAGGCTTGCCAACCGCAACAACTCTGGCCCGAGAATTTCTCGAAAACATCGTCCGACTGCACGGTTTTCCTTCAGTTCTAATTTCGGATCGAGGTAGTCAATTTATTTCTCATTTTTGGCGAAGTTGCTGTCGGTCGGCTCAAATTGATGTGAGACTATCGACCAGTCACCACCCTCAAACCGACGGACAAACCGAGAGGACCAATCAAACTCTGGAACAGTATTTACGCTGCATGCTGCAACAAACTGAAAAAACTTGGAAAGATATCCTTTGGATAGCCGAATATGCCTACAATAACTCTGTCCACTCGGGAACTGGGAAAACCCCGTTTTTTCTTCTATACGGCAGTCACCCTCGAACCTCGGAGTTGGATCCACTCCAAGATCTTGGAACACCAGCAGTAGACTACCTGCATTCTACAATCACCCAAGCCTTTAAGGAAGCCGTTTCTCACCTTCAAAGAGCTAAGGAACAATACAAGAAAGGAGCAGATCAACATCGGAAGGAAGCCCCCCAATATCAAGTAGGAGATCAAGTCTGGTTATCCACCAAATATCTACCTCTAAAAGGACCACGCACATTCAACCCAAGATACCTTGGTCCCTATTCCATCACTACCATAGTAAACCCAGTAGCAGTCAAGTCGGACTTGCCCCCTCACATGAAGATACATCCGGTCTTCCACGTCTCTCTATTAAAACCCATGCAACCTCAAACCCGACTAACTAAATCTCCAAAACCTATCCTAGTTGATGGAGAACTCGAGTTTGAAGTCAAAAGCATCCTGGACTCCAAGATCTCCAAATCTAAACTATTTTACCTAATTGACTGGAAAGGCTACGGCCCCCAAGAAAGATCCTGGGAACCTGCAGAATATGTCCACGCTCCTCGTCTAATCAAAAGATTCCATCGAACATTTCCTGACAAGCCCAAACCCCCGGAGAAGCCCGGTTTGGGAGGGGCCTTGAGGAGGGGTGCTGTCATGATCTCTGCTTCCAAAAGGTCAGGACTTACCCAACTCCCTTGGAAGCAGACCCATAACCCAGGTTCCGAGTGCCAACCAGTCCCAATTGGGACCTTTTGGACCCTGTCCTGGCGCCAGTGGCACCAGGCTCATAAATATGCCCAGTCCCAGCGCTGGAAGCGCTGGGCTCATAATGCTTGGGTGGACTTACCTGCAGCAGACCATGCTGCTTACTTACCTGCCAGGTGAGCCTCTAATCCTCTTCTGTTTGGGACTACTTTTCCTGTTGGGTGGGGCAGGAGCCACTCCCTAGGTTCAGAACACTGGAACTCTTCTGGAAAGCAGGAACTCTTTTCTTACCTAGGCAAGGCTGTGGAAGGAGACACCTAAGCACTACAGGAGGCTATTTAAACCACACCCGATGGATGGATCTTGCTTTGCGTTATTCTGCATCCTCTGCAGCAGAACGCTCATCGTGTCTTCTGCATCTGATCCTGGGCCTAAGGGAAAAAGGCTTACCATCCTGAATCCAGTCTTCAGCAACACCTATAAAGACAAGAAAGAACAGGTTAGCATTACGGTCTTCAGTGACAGCGCTTCTCTTACCTGGTCCATCGGCTGTCACCAACACCTCGCGCTGCATTCCGGCATCTGAAAGACAAAGGCTTACCTACTCTTCGCGTGCTCCGGAGGTCTTCGCACTGCATTCCGGCATCTGAAAGACAAAAGCTTACCAACTCTTCACACGCTCCGGAGGCCTTCGGCGCTGCATCCCGCATCTGAAAGACAAAAGAAGGTGCGTTTAAAGTTGGGTAACTTTATTACTCATGTGCCATTACTCCTTCCCACGCCGAACCCAGTGGGTATTCCGGCACCCTTCAGCAGCTCCGAACTTGTACCTGCAAGATAAAAGGACAGTTAGTGCGCATCGTGAAGCAGGCAACAAGCGCTTACTTACGTGCTTCCAGGCGCTTCTATTCCTCACACGGGTTCCATCCTCAACTCACTTCAGCCCGTCATCCGCCATCGCCGGAACCCTGCAAAACAAGAGACATCATTACAAAAGATTTTTAAAGACATTTGAAATACTCGGAACTTACCGTTTGTGCAGTAAACGACGGACAGCAGTCCTCTGAGGTCAAGAGGCCTGCACCCTTATCCAGTGAAGAAACTGGTTACGGCACCCTGCCCCGAGGCAGATGGAGAGCTCGGCGTTCACTTACCTAAGGTGAGAGCGTTAACCTTTGGGGTTCTACAGGAGAAGAGAAGGGGAAGAAGAGAGAGACACCCAATAACAGTTCATTAATCCCATATTTTCTATCTGCAGACATCTTACTCTTCGAGTCAGACATACAGTGCACAGAGGTCCAGCCCAAAGAGCCAACTGTGTGTTACACATCACCTTTGACGATACGGTATTCACCCAGTCAAGACCGGCGCCTCTGCGGGAATCAGGTGAGCGTTACAGAACGCAAAGCCTTCCGCAAAACTCCCGCCCAGGCGCTATGGAAACCTCGGATACCGACCAGCTAGCCCAGTTACTTGGGGAACTAAGAGCAGAAGTGCATGCAGCCCGTCAGGAAACAAACGCTCTAAGAAGGGAACTGATTATTTCCAAGGAGCGAACAGACGATCTCGCTAGACAATTGTTACAGTCACAAGCCGGACAGACCCCATTACCCGCATCAGGGGCAAATCTTCCTTCAACATCCTCTATGAATCCAGTGCAAATCAACCTACCTGGGAATGTACCTCTGGCTCCGCCCGAACGATTTTCTGGTGACCCAAAGAGGTTTGCAGTATTTATTAATCAGTGCCGGTTGCATTTCTTATGCCGGCCAGCAGCCTTTCCAACTGATCAAGCTAAAGTAGCTTTCGTGCTTTCGTACCTTAGTGGCAATGCGGCAGACTGGTCGATCCCTCTAGTTAATCAAGATGATCCGGTTCTCCATGATTTTCAAGCTTTTCAGCTCAGTATGGAAAAACTGTTTGCAAGACATTCACAGGGGCAGGCCTTGGACAATGAGCTTCTTTCGTTGCGACAGGGTAATCAAGACCTTTTGGCTTATATTGCGTCTTTCAACAGACTGATAGTGGAAACTCAATGGCCTGAGGACAAAAGGATTACGCTGTTTTATAGAGGTCTACGTGGAGAGCTCAAAGATGTGTTAGCCCAAGTAGTGAATCCCCCGCAAGACTGTTCGGACTATATAGACTTAGTCGTTCAAATAGATCACAGACTGCAGAACAGGAAGGCCGATCGTTCCAAGTTTGATGCTCGAGTATTTTCCAAACCACCAACTCCTTCCAAAGGAGTAGACTCCGGGGAACCCATGCAAATAGGGGGCCTGAAAGGACCACTAACACAAAAGGAGCGGGAAAGGAGAAAACAGTTGCAATTATGCCTCTATTGCGGAAACTCAGGGCACTTTCTTCGAGACTGTCCGAGAAACCAGCCAAAAAGGCAGTAGGAGCTGCAGTTACCAAGGTCACAAACTCTGAGCAGGGAAACGACCTCGCCCGACAAGAATAGAGGTCTTCTTGCCGAGCGTTAAAACCAGTTCCGTGACCTCGCATTTCGTGATACCTATGGTCCTCATTAGCCCTGATCATCCGGATCGATTACATGCAATTGAAGCTTACGTCGACAGCGGTGCCATCGGCAATTATGTGGATCATGAAATGGTTTTGAGGATGAATCTAACTCTTTGTCCCAAGGCTGTAAAGGACGTCATTACTATGGTGGATGGTACGGAGATAGCCTCCGGACCAGTAACGCATACCACTCAAGAAGTGACGCTAGTAAGTCAAGATGGACACCATGAGAAGATCGTATTCGATGTGATCAAGGCCCCTCAGTTCCAGATTATTCTAGGAATACCTTGGTTAGAGCAACACAATCCTCAGATCGATTGGCGAGCAAGAACGGTTCAGTTTCCAGAATGTGTCTCTACTTGTCACTCTCCACCTGGTGTTGCACTGGCAGCAATTTCTTCGGAGACTCCCCAGTTACCTCCCGAATACCTAGAATTCCAAGATGTTTTCCGGAAGGATCAGACTAACTCTCTACCTCCTCATAGGTCCTATGACTGCCAGATAGACCTGATACCTGGATCTACTCCTCCTTGTAGTAGAATTTATGCCCTCACCGAGCCTGAGAACCTTCACCTCCGACAATACCTGGATCAATACCTAGCGAATGGGTTTATTTGTCCTTCCAAGTCCCCTGCTTCTTCAGCTTTGTTCTTCGTTCCAAAAAAGAAGGGGACCTTAGAACTTGTATAGATTATCGTGCCCTGAACCAGATCACCGTTAAGAATAGATATCCGTTACTTTTGATCCCTGAACTCCTGGACCAAGTCAGAAAAGCATGCATATATACAAAGCTGGATCTTAGAGGAGCCTACCACTTGGTACGAGTAAAAGAGGGCGATGAATGGAAGACGGCCTTCCGCACCAAGTATGGGCTATTTGAATATCAGGTCATGCCCTTCGGACTTTGCAATGCCCCGGCCGCCTTTCAATATTTTATGAACGATGTCCTCAGAGAGCTCATAGATGTGTGTGTTGTTGTTTACATTGACGACATCCTCGTTTATTCTTCATCGGAATCTGAACATCGGAAACACGTGAAAATGGTCCTCGAGAGATTGCGTCAACACAAACTTTTCGCCAAGTTGGAAAAATGTGTTTTCAACGTGACTGAAGTTGAGTTCTTGGGATTCATATTATCACCTAGCGGAGTGCGTATGGATTCAAAGAAGGTCGATGCAATTCTCAAATGGCCATCACCATCCTCCGTAAAAGGTGTTCAAAGCATGTTAGGCTTCGCTAACTTTTACCGCAAGTTTATCCCCGAATTCTCTCGAATAGTCCAGCCCATCACCGCCTTGTTAAAGAAAAACAAAAGTTTTGAATGGTCTACCGAGGCGGAGCAAGCTTTCCAGAATTTGAAGACTAAATTTATCTCTGCACCAATTTTAAAACATCCTCGCCCCGAACTCCCCTACATCGTGGAAACTGATGCTTCGAGCCTTGCCATGGGGGCAGTTCTATCACAAAAGGACCCAGTAACCAATCAGTTGCATCCCGTGGCATTTTGGTCCGCAAATTCTCGCCTCCTGAAATCAATTACACTATTACTGATAAGGAACTTCTGGCTATCAAGTCTGCCTTTAAGGCTTGGCGGCATTATCTTCTGGGGGCCCGACACACCGTTACTGTGATTACGGATCACCGAAACCTGCAATATTTGAAAACCGCAAAAGCCCAATCCTCTAGACAACTCCGTTGGGCACTATTCATTGCCGAGTTTGACTTCATAATTACCTATCGACCTGGTACAAAAAACAGTAAAGCTGATGCCCTTTCTCGGATGGGAGTGGAAGAACACTTGATCAACCCTAAACCTGTACCTATCATTCCCGAACAAAGAATTCTGGGTGTAATCGCCACACAATCCATAGAGGAAGTTAAGGATAAAGCCAGGCAAATTGTAACTCCAGCAGACATACAGAATTGGCATCTGCAGGGAAAGGACTTTGCAGTGAAGGACAACTTATTGTATTTCCAAGAACGATTATACCTGCCCAGCACAGATTTACAGAAAAAGGTAATCTCTTGTTATCACGATTCCTTAATGGAAGGACATCCCGGTATGGCCAAAACCTCAGAAAAGATCAAGCGCTACTTCTGGTGGCCGTCTTGGAAAAAAGATATCAGAGACTTTATAATGTCCTGTGGAGTATGCGCCCAAAACAAGAGTCAAAAGGAAAAACCAGCCGGCCCTTACGCCCTATTGACATCCCACCTCGCCCTTGGCATACGCTTTCTATGGACTTCATCACCGATCTACCTCCATGCTCCGGATACAATACGATCCTAGTAATCGTGGACTTATTCTCCAAGATGGCGCATTTCATTCCTCTCAAAGGCTTGCCAACCGCAACAACTCTGGCCCGAGAATTTCTCGAAAACATCGTCCGACTGCACGGTTTTCCTTCAGTTCTAATTTCGGATCGAGGTAGTCAATTTATTTCTCATTTTTGGCGAAGTTGCTGTCGGTCGGCTCAAATTGATGTGAGACTATCGACCAGTCACCACCCTCAAACCGACGGACAAACCGAGAGGACCAATCAAACTCTGGAACAGTATTTACGCTGCATGCTGCAACAAACTGAAAAAACTTGGAAAGATATCCTTTGGATAGCCGAATATGCCTACAATAACTCTGTCCACTCGGGAACTGGGAAAACCCCGTTTTTTCTTCTATACGGCAGTCACCCTCGAACCTCGGAGTTGGATCCACTCCAAGATCTTGGAACACCAGCAGTAGACTACCTGCATTCTACAATCACCCAAGCCTTTAAGGAAGCCGTTTCTCACCTTCAAAGAGCTAAGGAACAATACAAGAAAGGAGCAGATCAACATCGGAAGGAAGCCCCCCAATATCAAGTAGGAGATCAAGTCTGGTTATCCACCAAATATCTACCTCTAAAAGGACCACGCACATTCAACCCAAGATACCTTGGTCCCTATTCCATCACTACCATAGTAAACCCAGTAGCAGTCAAGTCGGACTTGCCCCCTCACATGAAGATACATCCGGTCTTCCACGTCTCTCTATTAAAACCCATGCAACCTCAAACCCGACTAACTAAATCTCCAAAACCTATCCTAGTTGATGGAGAACTCGAGTTTGAAGTCAAAAGCATCCTGGACTCCAAGATCTCCAAATCTAAACTATTTTACCTAATTGACTGGAAAGGCTACGGCCCCCAAGAAAGATCCTGGGAACCTGCAGAATATGTCCACGCTCCTCGTCTAATCAAAAGATTCCATCGAACATTTCCTGACAAGCCCAAACCCCCGGAGAAGCCCGGTTTGGGAGGGGCCTTGAGGGGGGGTGCTGTCATGATCTCTGCTTCCAAAAGGTCAGGACTTACCCAACTCCCTTGGAAGCAGACCCATAACCCAGGTTCCGAGTGCCAACCAGTCCCAATTGGGACCTTTTGGACCCTGTCCTGGCGCCAGTGGCACCAGGCTCATAAATATGCCCAGTCCCAGCGCTGGAAGCGCCGGGCTCATAATGCTTGGGTGGACTTACCTGCAGCAGACCATGCTGCTTACTTACCTGCCAGTTGAGCCTCTAATCCTCTTCTGTTTGGGACTACTTTTCCTGTTGGGTGGGGCAGGAGCCACTCCCTAGGTTCAGAACACTGGAACTCTTCTGGAAAGCAGGAACTCTTTTCTTACCTAGGCGAGGCTGTGGAAGGAGACACCTAAGCACTACAGGAGGCTATTTAAACCACACCCGATGGATGGATCTTGCTTTGCGTTATTCTGCATCCTCTGCAGCAGAACGCTCATCGTGTCTTCTGCATCTGATCCTGGGCCTAAGGGAAAAAGGCTTACCATCCTGAATCCAGTCTTCAGCAACACCTATAAAGACAAGAAAGAACAGGTTAGCATTACGGTCTTCAGTGACAGCGCTTCTCTTACCTGGTCCATCGGCTGTCACCAACGCCTCGCGCTGCATTCCGGCATCTGAAAGACAAAGGCTTACCTACTCTTCGCGTGCTCCGGAGGTCTTCGCACTGCATTCCGGCATCTGAAAGACAAAAGCTTACCAACTCTTCACACGCTCCGGAGGCCTTCGGCGCTGCATCCCGCATCTGAAAGACAAAAGAAGGTGCGTTTAAAGTTGGGTAACTTTATTACTCACGTGCCATTACTCCTTCCCACGCCGAACCCAGTGGGTATTCCGGCACCCTTCAGGAGCTCCGAACTTGTACCTGCAAGATAAAAGGACAGTTAGTGCGCATCGTGAAGCAGGCAACAAGCGCTTACTTACGTGCTTCCAGGCGCTTCTATTCCTCACACGGGTTCCATCCTCAACTCACTTCAGCCCGTCATCCGCCATCGCCGGAACCCTGCAAAACAAGAGACATCATTACAAAAGATTTTTAAAGACATTTGAAATACTCGGAACTTACCGTTCGTGCAGTAAACGACGGACAGCAGTCCTCTGAGGTCAAGAGGCCTGCACCCTTATCTGAAACTGGTTACGGCACCCTGCCCCGAGGCAGATGGAGAGCTTGGCGTTCACTTACCTAAGGTGAGAGCGTTAACCTTTGGGGTTCTACAGGAGAAGAGAAGGGGAAGAAGAGAGAGACACCCAATAACAGTTCATTAATCCCATATTTTCTATCTGCAGACATCTTACTCTTCGAGTCAGACATACAGTGCACAGAGGTCCAGCCCAAAGAGCCAACTGTGTGTTACACATCACCTTTGACGATACGGTATTCGCCCAGTCAAGACCGGAGCCTCTGCGGGAATCAGGTGAGCGTTACAGAACGCAAAGCCTTCCGCAAAACTCCCGCCCAGGCGCTATGGAAACCTCGGATACCGACCAGCTAGCCCAGTTACTTGGGGAACTAAGAGCAGAAGTGCATGCAGCCCGTCAGGAAACAAACGCTCTAAGAAGGGAACTGATTATTTCCAAGGAGCGAACAGACGATCTCGCTAGACAATTGTTACAGTCACAAGCCGGACAGACCCCATTACCCGCATCAGGGGCAAATCTTCCTTCAACATCCTCTATGAATCCAGTGCAAATCAACCTACCTGGGAATGTACCTCTGGCTCCGCCCGAACGATTTTCTGGTGACCCAAAGAGGTTTGCAGTATTTATTAATCAGTGCCGGTTGCATTTGGGGTTCTACAGGAGAAGAGAAGGGGAAGAAGAGAGAGACACCCAATAACCCCAGTTCATTAACACCATATTTTCTATCTGCAGACATCTTACTCTTCGAGTCAGACATACAGTGCACAGAGGTCCAGCCCAAAGAGCCAACCGTGTGTTACACATCACCTTTGACGATACGGTATTCGCCCAGTCAAGACCGGCGCCTCTGCGGGAATCAGGTGAGCGTTACAGATGCGTCACGTGTCCGTAGATGGCCCCACCTCCTCCAGGAAGCAGGGGAAGCAGCAAGAGCTCAGCTCGCAGTGCTGCTCGGAGCGGAGTTATTGTAGGTTAGTTGGAACGTTAAAATGTTCAGAGCACCAAGCACAATGCGCTCTCACACAGGAAACAAAAGCCACGCCGCAAGGGTGGTTGGATCGGCAATTTGTTGCACAGATCAGTCACGTGATGCGTCACGTGTCCGTAGATGGCCCGCCTCCTCCAGGAAGCAGGGGAAGCAGCAAGAGCTCGGCTCGCAGTGCTGCTCGGAGCGGAGTTATTGTAGGTTAGTTGGAACGTTAAAACGTTCAGAGCACCAAGCATAATGCGCTCTCACACAGGAAACAAAAGCTTGTATGCTTGTTGTCGGTTCCTGGAGTGCTGTATGTGTGTCTATGTGAATTGTTTTATTACGGTCACTTTTGACGCTGTGTGAACTGTAACCAGCTAACTCTGCACATCTTACCTGACTCTGCCTCTGAAGCAGTCACGTTGTCAGCTTTATTAGAATTGCAGAAATTGTAACATCTGCTAAGTGCTATCTTGGAACCTTACTCTATTTCACTAGGATCTCCTACTTACCGCTCCGTCCTCGCCTCTGATTGCTTCCGCATTGCGCAGCCAGTCAGCTTCATTTTGTAGTTCCCAGGCTTATTCCCACTCTTAAGCACCTCAGCGGTGCATTACGTGGGCCGGTTAGAGCCATTTCAGTCCGGGTTGTGGACGTTTCTACCTCTACGCCCACCTCATCCCTGACTCGGATCTTCACTCTCCCTGCTTTCAGGTATCCCCGTTTTACAAGCATTGTACATCATCTGCTTTGCGCAGTCCTTTTCATCATCTTAAATGTGTCCTATTTCCAAAGGACGCTCGGCGGTGTCTGACAACACGTTCTATAATGACTCGATTGTCTTATCACCTGTCAAAAGAGGGCCACCCAGGCAGTCCCTCACCACTGCACTCCTTAACACTCGATCCTTGGTGTCCCACGGGGTCGAGGTTGAGGACTTACTTACACAATCATATAATGACATCATGGCAGTCACAGAGTCATGGCTCAGTGACTGTATCTCCAATGAGGCAACTCAGGCTATGCCCCCAGGGTATGTCTTATTAAGGACTGATCGCCAAGATGTCAAAGGAGGGGGGTCGCCCTCCTTCTGAGAGATAGCCTTCAATACCATCTCTGTCCACACGAGCCCTTTGACGATTGTGAATCATTGATCACTAAAATCAAGATTTCTAGCAATACCACGCTTACCCGTATTCTCATTTACCGTCCTCCTCGTAACTTACCCATGTTTGAAGAACAACTTTTACATCTGCTTAATAATGTCATCACCAACCAAGTCCCTGTCGTTCTCTTAGGTGGCTTTAATTTATGGGCCAATGTCCCTTCTGACAAAACTGCACAATCCCTTCTTGGGGCTCTATCCTCTATTGGTTTTATCCAGCAGGTGACTGAACCCACTCACGCAGCCGGTCATATCTTGGACTGGGTCCTATTTCATGAAATTCCATCTTCCACCCCCACCATCTCCCCATGCCCGTGGTCGGACCACTTTTTACTTAATTTTACCATCACTCTCCCCACTGTATCTCCTAGAGTATATATCACATGCAGGCGCTCCACCACTTCTAGAACATTCAAAAAACGTACTCCTGAAAGACTATCTCTTGAACTTACTGAAAGACTAGGCAACTTGTCCAAATTTGAAAACTCTTCTGAGATTTCAGAACATATGAAAAACATACTTGATTCCATCATTGAGTAACTTGCCCCCATGAGCACAGGACTCATAAAACCTGAAACTCTTACCAAATATTGGTTCAACGATGAAATCCTCTTGTTACAGCATCGCAGGCGAGCCGCAGAACGTGCCTGGTGAAAACATCCTTCGCCTGACTTGTTAGCTGCCTACAAGAAGATAGTGATAATATTCAAAACTGCTGTCACTAATGCCAAAGCTGTTTACTACAGCATTCACACCCATCAAGCAAAATCTAAATCAAAAGAACTTTTTGCAATTCTTCAAGAATTCAATGCTAACACACAGACAACCCTGCAGGCACCTCAGGATGCCTCCTGGTGTCAAACTATTCACAACGCCTTTTCTGCTAAAATTGCCTCACACTTAGAAGCTAGTGTATCTTCTTCTGCTAATATTACTGTAATGCCCCCCCCAATAGCCTCTGCTCCTTTGCCCTCCAATTCACTTGAACAATCTCCTTTGTCGAAGACTTCTTTCAATGAAGCACAGGACCAATCCTCCTCCAGTGTACCCACCGAATTCTCCCCTCGCCGGCTTCAGGACCCCACCCATAAGCCTTCTACAAAAAAGCCTTTGTTCTCTTTTACCCCATGTACTGTATCTGCGGTAACTACGATCATACTGAATATGAAGCCTACTTCTTGCAAAGGTGATGCCTGTCCTTCCAGGCTCCTGGTACAATGCCTTGATACCATCAGTCCCATGATCACCAAACTGATCAACCAGTCCTTCAAGGAAGGCCAAGTCCCGGCGAACCTCAAGGAAGCATGGATTACCCCTTTGCTTAAAAAAGCTAATCTGGACCCTTCCCTTGCCAAGCACTATCGGCCTATAACCAATGTGCCCTTCCTTTTGAAGGTTATCGACAGTGTAGCTTATCTCCAGCTACAGAAATCTATTGACGACATTGCCATACTTGGCCCCCGTCAGTCTGGCTATCGAGCCTGTCACGGCACAGAAACTGCCATGTTAAATTTAAAATCGAATCTTGGATCCATCATCGACCGTGGCCATCCTGCCCTTTTGATGTTGCTAGATCTCTCTGCTGCGTTACACTTAGTTGACCACGCATTACTGGCAACAAGATTACAAACACTTGTCGGCTGCACAAATCTCACGACACAATGGCTAGCCTGTTTTATTGGTCCCGGAATGCCTGTGTGGTGATCCAAAATTCATCTTCTATACCCTCCTTGCTCACTCGTGGTGTACCCCAGGGATCTTCTCTGCCCCCTACTCTCTTCAACATTTACATTCTCCCTCTGCTCCTGTTGCTTGATGACCTGGGTGTCTTATATACCAACTATGCTGATGACACCCAGGTCATCCTCGAACTTTCAGGCTCTTACTCCTCTGACTCGAAAGCCATTGCTGCCATCTACTCCGTCATCCACTCCTGGATGAGTCTGAACTTTATGGCATTGAATGCCGATAAAACAGAGATACTCATTGCCGGTTCTAGTCATATGCTAAAGAATCTCTCTAAGGAATATGCGTCATTTATGATTGCCAATGTTTCCATTCCTGTGGCCCAAAGCGTTAAGACCTTCGGCGTCACCATTGACTTCGAACTCTCCATGTGCCCACACGTGGCCAAAACCCGAGCAGCATGCGGATGGATTAATAGGCAACTATTTACAATGTGTCCATTCTTATCTGTTAGCAATATGTCTCTTCTTGCTTCTGACCTCGTAAACTCCAGGTTGGACTATTGCAACAGTCTTCTAGCAGGCACCTTTGCTGGCAACATCGCTGCCTTGCAGATCACTCAAAACGGCGCGGTCAGAGCTCTGCTGGGTCTACCCAGGCACTTCTCTATCACCGAAGCCCGGAAGAAACTGCACTGGCTCCCTATCAAGAACAGGGTTTCCTTTAAGATACTCACCCTCACATTTAAATGCTTGACCAACTCTGCACCCATCTACCTGACAGTGCATCCAGCGCTATGTCCCTGGTCGATCACTCAGGTCGACTGAGCAGGTCAGGCTCAGTCAGCCTCGCTTTCGCTCAGTCAAATTTGGAAAAAGGAACTTCAACCTCACTGCGCTAGATCTGTGGAACTCACTCCCTCTTCACCTTAAGAGCTACACCTCACGGGTTATCTTTAAAAAGAACCTCAAGACTCATCTCTTTAAGACACCCTAGTCCCCCGACTAGCTTGTTGCCATCTTCTTGTCTCTGATCTTCTCGGTTTCTACTGATTGTCCCTGTCTTGTATTGTTTTTTGTGTGCCGTGAGGCCTGCAGGTGATTTGGCACGTTATCAAGAATTAAAATAAATAAATCATTACTCCACGCCCGGATCTAGAGTACTACACAGAGGTTTGGGTGGACCTGGTGGGGGAGGGGGAATGCATCTATATGACTTGTTCAGTTGAGGAATACGCCCGTACGGGGGAGAGTTTGTGGTCAATATGCAGGGCTTGGATGCCAATAAAGAGAACACAGCCATACGTTGAAGCAGAGAGTAGACAGCTGGAGCAAAGGGTATTAAGGAGTTTGTTACTGTACAAGTAACAAAAGGGGAATGTTGGGAAGGGGGCAACCATGTACCACCCACATAAGCACTTTAGAGTAAGGCGAACTGCATTCAAAGCACTATGATGGGCCAGGGAGAGGTTGGGGTGGTGGTATGACCCCAGTCTGATACAATCAACTCACATAGTGTAGCCCATGACACGAGCAAGAGTGCCATTTTGTGTAGATGTTAGTAACTATAGCTAGGAGACAGAGCCTGCACGGCGAATGCAGCATTTCATGCACTAGGTCTTAATTGTGAGATGAGGGGACCTTCCAGCCATGCCCAAGCTCCCATGAGGACAACACCCCCCCCCCCCCAAACGCCATAAACTTCATTCTATACCGAATGTGCCCTACAATGCTGCAATCCCAGACTGGCGCCTGGTGTGCATTATATCTCGCACTGGCCCAAGCATGACCTGGCTCGTCCCCAGGCAACCACGAGTTATAGCGCATAGAACTGCCTAAGCCCCAAGACCCTTGAATTTCATGGCACCAGGTGACCTTCGATTACTAACCCTAAAGTAACAAGTCCTCAATGTTCAAAGAGAACAGACATTGCACGTCTTTGAGCTACAATCCTATGATTTGTATTGTGAGGTGCTGGGAGGGATACATTGCAGTTCAAACCGAGGGTGGAGACCTTGGAGACAGATGGCGCGATAGGGAGTGAGTGAAATGTGTGTGCGAAGGTCAGAGTGCCCCAGAACCTCCTTTGAGCCACCAGTCTTTAACCTGCCAGGTGCACAGTATAATGATGAAGTAGCATTGTTTAGGAGTGTAGATAATTTGTTATTTAATCTTCGTCAATGAGAAGAAGATGATCTCCGCAGCACCCACGTGATGGAAGACGAGCGGTTTGGGCTGGAACTAATGACCTGGATTCTCTTTTGGAGAAGGCGGACCCTGTATAGACAGACACCACCCAGCTGTGCAGGTTTTTACTGAATGTATCGCATCACAATGACGATGTGTCTACCCATTTTCAGCAGAACGTTCCTAGCCGCAGCATTCTTTGTTGTTGCTCTCATCTTTGTGTGAGATTAATACTCATCCTTACAAGATCGACTTGGGCTTTTCTTCTCTAGCATTTGTATTCTCTCTGGTGTAAGCGTTCAGGGGAGTGCCTTCATTTTGCTAAAGCAACGTAATTAAAAAGACTTTACACACCAGGGTGTCATCGATTGGGGACTGGGAGTTAGTTAAAAAACATGTTCATATGGTCTTCCTGGCGTCTGGCCAGGAAAAAAGAGCAATATCAATTCAGGACAGTGCCAGAGAGTGTCAAAAGCAGCAGCAACATCAAGGAGCACATTCAGGACAGTGCCAGAGAGTCCCATTCTGTCGGCATGGAGGGAGAGAAGGATGCAATGGTCGACTGTGTCAAAAGCAGCAGCGACATCAAGGAGCACGTTCAGGACAGTGCCAGAGAGTCCCATTCTGTCGGCATGGAGGGAGAGAAGGATGCAATGGTCGACTGTGTCAAAAGCAGCAGAGACATCAAGGAGCACATTCAGGACAGTGCCGGAGAGTCCCATTCTGTCGGCATGGAGGGAGGGAAGGATGCAATGGTCGACTGTGTCAAAAGCAGCAGCGACATCAAGGAGCACGTTGAGGCATGAGTCACTATTAAGCATGATTTGGAGGGCACCGTCACCACCTAGATGATGGCTGTGTCGATGCTACACTTGGTGTGGAACCCTGACTGATCGTCATTTAAGAGGTACAATTGTTTGATACTGGTGAGTAGGTGTGTAGCAAACTGCGTTTTCCAATATTTTGCCGGGAAGTTCGGACTGGCCGGCAGTTGGCTATGTTGGCTTCTGTTGGGTTACCTTTTCAATCGGGATGGGTTAGTGGGCAGCGCTGTCGAGTAGAGCTGTGTCAAGTTTGGTTCGATATATACATTAGCAGATGTCTGCATCCTGTCTGGAATTAGATTGCAGGAAACAATGGGTACATCTGCCAGACGTAGCAGCTGGTGCGTTCCATCGTGTGCCATCTTCTCTCACCACAGTCACTTCCACCTCACCTATTACACACTCTGTCATTTCTATAAGGAGTGATGTGCTTTGAGAGGGGAACAGAGGGTATGCAGACATGTGGGAGCAGCAGGAAAAAAAATCTTCATCTCTATGTTAAGAACATTTAAAGAGCACCATCTGTTCCTACATGCCTGGACCATCCGAAATGATACACTGACCGTGTCCCAGACTGTCCCTTTTGTTAGATCCTTCTCAACCCACATAGCCAGCTGCTGGCAATGGATGGAGATGGCGCTGTGTGCCACATGCTGTACCAGCCGGCACAGCCCCTTGCAGCCAGCATGATCGTATTAGGATGGATTGACTCTACACTTTCCTTCTCTGCTCACATCTCTGAAGTCTCTAAGAAGACACACTACCAGCTGCACCTCCTCAGAGCAGAGGTATTCTTCCTTTCACCTCCTTCCCCCAGAAGCTCACTGTCTCCAGAGCTCTGGTTCTCTCTAAACTGGACTACTGCAACAGCCTCTTTCTTAATCTGCCTGCTTCTACTCTGCGCCCTCTGCAATTTATCCAGAACAGGACTGCGGGACTTGTCCATAGCCTCAAGCCCAGGGATCGTATCTCTCCAGGACTGAAATCTGTGCACTGGCTCCCAGTGGCTGCGAGGATTAAGTTCAAAACCCTCTGCATTGTCCACAAGGCCTTCTGGGCCCTGGTGCCTCAATACCTTCAACTCTCTCTTCTTAAATACCTTCCTTCTCAAGCTCTTCGCTCATCTGCCTCAAACTCCCTCAGGGTCAGTCGCTTCTCCAAGCAACGAGTTGGTGGTGGATCTCTTTGTTCGGCTGGGGCCTCCCTCTGGAACAGCCTCCCTGCCTACCTGAAACTTGAGGAGAATCATCTTCAGTTTCGGAAGCACCTCAAAACCTTTCTCTTTGCTTCTGCTTTTAATCCTCCTCTCCCTTGCTGTCTTCCTGGCTGACACTGAAACTGCACTGGTTACCTGGCCACCCTCTGAGCTCGGGCTCAGGTCCCTTCCCCCACCAGTCGCACTCCTGCACTGCCTTCCTGGATACCCCTACACTTGGGGACTGTTTTTCTGTATCCCTACAGTCCCATCACCCGCACATGACACGTGATGTCGGCACTCACCCTTGCACTTGCCACCTGCTGGCCGTACTTTTACTTATTGTTTATTTATTTTCTTATCCTATGTACTGCACTGCCCTGTCCCCTTTTCCCCCCTCACACTTCTCCTCCTTCCCCTTCCCATGCACTTGCATGATCTGAATGACACCTGGCCTAGTAGGATCGTTGTCTGTCTTCCCTCTGTTCCCCCTCCCTTGCCTCATCGCGCCTTGAAACACTTGTGTATAGGAGCATTATAAATGCCATATCATATCATATCATACGTTGTATGGAACACGTTTCCTTAAATAAACAATACCATTACTCCTGTTGTAGTCAGAATTGTGTAACCTCAAGGAAAACCTAATGAAACAAATACAAACAAAGTTTAATTAACTTAATATCACATTCAATCTAACACAAAACTGAAATCAAGCCTGTCACCCCACTACTTAAAATAGATTAACCGCCTCTGTTCCAGAAAGCAGTTTCTTTTAAATTAAAGCAAAATAAAAGAAATATATTGAACATACAAATGGCGGTACTATTAACAACTTATTTTTAATGTTAACACTGTGGCATGCTGGCTGACCCTCAATATTATTTTCATCAGTCTTACAAACACAGGTGAACAAGAGTTAAGTTTGACACGTCAGCTTATCCACCCTTTTGTCCACTATTCCATCTTGGAATTCAGACAGAACGGCTATAATACCATCACAGTCACAACACTTCCATTTTAGACAGAAAGGCACCATTTAATTTCCAAATTCATGAGTTGTATTGCCTCACAGCTCAGTGAATACCTCTACTCCACATATGTGTAAATATGCATGTTTAAATTATTTTTTCTCTACAGGTCAGGTGTGGTCAGGCATAATGCCTGTAGAACACCTTCCAGTGGCACAGCCTGGCTGGTATCACTGGGCTGAGCATATCCTTGGAGCTGAGTGGGTCAAAGGAGGAAGGCTGACACTTATGTGTCAGTTGCTTCCAACTTTATAGTTGGGAGTATTGCTACTTTCATGTATTTTTTATAGGTCATTCATTATACACCTATACGCGTGTGTGTCTCAAGGCGCAACAAGACAAGAGGGGTGGGTGAGGGTGGAACGATCCTACTAGACCTTATACATTTATATTGTGCAAGTGAAGGCTATTTATAACGTGCTTGGTTTCAATCACAGATCACGGATTCAAACCTGTGTTGCTCAGCGTGGTCTTGCTTCCAAGACCCGCGCGTTTCCACAGAGCTCTCCTCGCTTCACATGATGGGAGTATTTACCAATTCTTGGGTAGGAAATGTCGTCAATAGACCATGTCTCTGTGGGGGTGGTATTAAGAGCTAAGGCGCTCGTCCACGCAACAGTTTTTGGGTTCTAGTAGCTGGTGGGCATTAAAATATAAGCGTATCCAGCAAAAATAAAGAAAGGAAACCTGAATAAATGGGCCTTCAGCAAGCATCTGAAGGTCACATGGTCTGTGGTGGTGTGCAATCTTAGGGAGAGCGCATTGCATATATAGGGAACAAAATCCAAAAAGGCTACACCAACTGGCTGCACCACCTGGCTGCACCGCCCGGCTACACCACCCGGCTACACCACCCGGCTGCCTTCTGAAACAGGAAATTCTCATCTGAAGGGCAGAACTAAAGGTACAGGAAGGACACGGGTGGAAAGAAGGGTGGCAGAAAGGGCAAGGTGTGCAATAAAAGGCACAATCAGCTAAACAAAGCCCCTTAAATCCAATCAGAGATATCACAGGAAACCTGTGCAGATTGTGGTCACAATTGTGAACGCCTGAAAGAAGCAGGTCAGCATGTTCTGGGCCACCTGAAGTTAGTCACAAGCGCCAGGGGCAGAGTAAAATTGGCATTGCCATGGTCAAGTCTGGATAAAATTAAGGTTATAGCAACTGACATCCGAGTATGAAGGGTAAGAAAAGGGAGGTTATTCTGCCACAATTTATTTTGGGTATAAATTGATGCCAACAGCAACGTCTGAGAGACAAGTGAGAGCTCACAGTCAATTTTGACACTCAGGTATATGCCATGAGCTCCAAGCTCAAAGGAAGGCCAAGAAAGCATGGCAAGTGCCCAGTGCAACTCCACCAATATAATGCTTTTGCAGAGTTCGGTGAGAGATGTAAGGAAGGCATGATATTAACTGTAAAACAAGTGACCACAGTTCAAGGGTGTCTATTGAACTACAAAAATGGTTTGAGAAATGCCTATCTAATCCTAAATCTACAGATGGGAGCAAGCTACGTCCAACAAATAATAATAATGCAGTCCTAGTGGAGTCTAGTCAAATAAAAAGGCCTACGATAATAAACCTATTGCCAATCCTTACCTCTAAATACAAATAGTTTTGGAAACAGTGATTCGAAAAAGAAAAAAGTGTGTGCAAAAGGATGTTCAGGCCATTGTCTCCCTTCCCCATGTTTTCAACACGGGACAAGGTGGTACACTCGAGCTTAACACCATGTCTGGCTTCTCCAGCACAAGGATACAGTTCAGTCATTAGCATCAGGGCCGTCTGTGCCCAAGTTTCTTTGCCTTTCAAAGTCTCTTCTTTCAGAGGGTCTGATGCGACAAACAAACAATACGTTATTTTCCTCGTAGGATATCACAAGTACTCCATTTATTAGGTGATTCACTATTCAGCTTGGATCCCCCTCAGCCAGGTTCAAATCCTATTTACACAATACTCATAGCATATTCATGCATCTAATTTCTTGGGTGATTGAAGGTTCACCACGGATCACCGTCAGCCGGGCTCAGATCCTCTTAACACAATGTTCAATTAGTCTCCCTCGGTCAGGCTCGGACCAATTTCAATTTAACTTTGAACTCAAACTTAAGCTCTTAAACCAAAGCTCTTAGCTGATCTCCCTCCGCTGTGCTCGGGCCAACTTCGTCTACTTTGTCATCAACATTCTTTATTCTATTAACAGCAAAGACTTTCAATTGTGAACAGGATTTTGCTTGACCCATTGCAGGACCACTTCGATTCACACATTTTTCTCGCTCTTTTGCTTTTTCCACCTTTCAGTTGGATACCTGACAGAGACTTTCGAATGAGCATGCACGCAATGCTAGACCACTCTGTCTAAGGTATCATATCTTAGCTTCATATTTCAATCACTCATCTGTTGTTCAATTTTACTCACTTTGATTATATCAAATACACTTCATACACTGTTCACTATACAATGTTGCAGCTTGCAACCTTGGCTTCCATACAGACCGGTCTGGTATCAGTCTCCCCAACTCACTGGATGTGCTTTCTTCACTGGTGCTGCTTTATTGTAGGAGCCAAGGACCGTACGACAGCGGCAAGCAATTCTCCCCACCTTGACTATCGGTATGGGAGTGCCCTGTGTACTGCCAACACACAATGCAGGATTCTTCAGCCTTGTTTCCTGGTCTTACGTTTTCTATTCTCATGAAAGTAACGGTTCCTTGTTGAAAAGGTCAAGGGCACTTCAGTCTTGGAACTGCTGCTTTCTCGTGTGCTTTGCCTTGCTCAGAGTGTTCTCTCGTGCTCCGCCTTTTATTCGTGTGGTGAAGTGTAATGGATGTCAGGTGTGTAATGGTCGGTAATTGCTTGACCCTGCCTGACCATTGTATTGTGACATGTCAGGTATACGGCTCATGTGTTAGTCCGTTTCTCTCATAGCAAGCTGCCTGTGAGAACGTTTTTGTGTTGAGAAAGGGGGGGTTTGAGTTCCTAAGTGTCCTACTTGGTAGGGTGGGGTAAAGGTGTTACAGGGAAGAGGACACAGCGTCTTGCCATCTGGTGTCCCACTCCCTGAAGACCGCTCACCCAAGTGATCCTCCTGCACTGGTCCACTGGTCCCCCAGGACCTGGATCCAAAAGCGATGGCCGCGTCCTAGCCACCTGGATGACAGATCCCCGGGGACTAGCGGGTGAGACATCTTCAGGTTTCACAGTTATTAGACTGCTCTGGAAGTATTGTGAATTCTTTGCTGTCCTCCCAAATAAGAGTTTGAGGATACAAGTGTTGTGAGCCTAGAATCTGAAGCTGCAAGAATAGATTAGTAGAGCCAGGAGCAGAGTGTAAAGTGTTGAGGATGGGGGATAAGGCAGAACCCTGGGGCATGCTGCATCCTGTTAAGCAGGGATTCCAATATGAAATGAGGCCGCATAGCTTCTCATGTTCTATTAGCCTGTAGTATTGCAAAAAGGAGCAGTGATTTAACAAATCATAATCAGCTAGTATGTGTGTGCCTAAGGAAACTAGGAACAGCTGTGTTATTCAATAGCCATGCCAAACTTAGTCCCACCGAGGAAGCCCCTCCTCCTCTCTGAAGCTTCAATTGCAGAGGGGATTTCATGACCTACATGTCTGCTTTCATGGCAGATAAGAACATCCTGTGCACTGAAGTATTTTCCAGATTCGCTACAATGAAATTGACCCTCGCGGGTATGTTTTGTCATGTGCCTAACAAGGTTACTGTTCTGACTGAAGCTTTTTCCACATTCAGTGCACACATGAGGTTTCTCACCTGTATGTGTTCTCAGGTGGATAGTAAGTTTTCCCTTCTCAACAAACCCTTTCCCACATTCAGTGCACACATGAGGTTTCTCACCTGTATGTGTTCTCTTGTGGTTAGTAAAATCTCCCTTGTGAGCAAACCCTTTCCCACATTCACTGCACTCATGGGGTTTCTCACCTGTATGCGTTCTCTGGTGGTTAGCAAGATGTCCCTTCTTAGCAAAACCTTTCCCACATTCAGTGCAGACATGAGGTTTCACACCTGTATGTGCTCTCTGGTGGATAACAAGATCTCCCTTGTAAGCAAACCTCTTCGCACATTCAGTGCACTCGTGAGGTTTCTCACCTGTATGTGTTCTGATGTGGCGAATAAGATCTCTCTTAACGAAGAAGCTCTTCCTACATGTGGTACACTTGTGAGGTCTTAAACCTGTATGTAAAGACTGATGGCAGATAAGACCCCCCTTACGGCTAAACTCTTTCCCACATTCAGTGCACACATGAGGTTTCTCACCTGTATGTATTCTCTGGTGGCGAGTAAGCTCTTTCTTTCTGAAGAAGCTCATCCTACATTCCGTACACTCATGAGGTCTTACACCTGTATGTAAGGACTGATGGTAAATAAGACCTTCCTTATTTCTAAACCCTTGCCCACATTCAGTGCACTTGTGTGGTTTCTCACTTGTATGTGCTCTCTGGTGGCGAATAAGATGGTCCTTCTGAGCAAATCCTTTCCCACATTCAGTGCACTGATAAGGTTTCTCACCCGTATGTGTTCTCTGGTGGCGAAAAAGATCTCTCTTTATGAAGAAACTCTTCCTACATTCCGTACACTTATGCGGTTTTACACCTGTATGTAAGGACTGGTGGTAAATAAGACTTCCCTTACAAATAAACCCTTTCCCACATTCAGTGCACACATGAGGTTTCTCACCTGTATGTGTTCTCTGGTGGATAATACAATCTCCCTGCTGAACAAACCTTTTCCCACATACGTTGCACTGAAAAGGTTTCTCACCTGTATGTATTCTCTGGTGGTTGATAAGAGTTCCCTTCCGAGCAAACCCTTTCCCACATTCAGTGCACACATGAGGTTTCTCACCTGTATGTATTCTATGGTGGTTAATAAGAGCTCCCTTCCGAGCAAACCCTTTCCCACATTCAGTGCACACATGAGGTTTCTCACCTGTATGTGTTCGCTGATGGCAGATAAGTGTATCATGCAAATTCATGCTATTCATAAATTCAGTGCACTGATAAGGATTGTCACCTATGTACTCATATGGGCAATACGTATGTTCTTGAGATGGTAACTTTTCCCTCATTCTGTGCACATGTAAAAGTTCTCGCCATTCAATTCTGTCTTAGTAAGAGGGCCCTTGCTACTGACCCTTTTCCCAAATTCAGAGCACAGATGGGTGTTCTCTCGTGTGACATATTTAGTGTAGCTCTTCATACAGGGATTACAGGTATGGATGCAATCATGTATTCAACCGGATTATCAATCTTAGTTCCATAAATCTTCTGAAAAGATAACTGGATCCCGGACCTGCATACTTCCAAGATGTTTGGGAATTGCATATTCTAAGAATTAAGCTTTTCACTGCGTTAGTCCAGAGAACGTATCGATCGCTGCTGTTGCATTTCTGGGGCATCAATCACCTATTGAAATAAAAGGAGATGAACGTAATTAGATTCAACGCATTCACTATCGCAGGCATCACAAGTAACAGGCAGACTGGTTCTCAGTGGCAGTGATGTGCACTAATTACCAACACAATAACTAAATATATGTGGCATAATCGGGTGCCATCGATTGGGGGCAGGTACCTGACAGCTGGCAGAGTAGTGCTCGAATGATGTAATGGAATGGGACGGAGGTGACATGCAGCAGGAACAGAGTGATGCATTTATAGTTAGAACATTTTAGCATCCAAGAGCATAAGAAAAAACAACAAAGGGTAAGTGAACAACACAAAGTGGATATTTTAACCACCAGGGCCGTGCATATAGGTGCTGCCATCACTGTTAATAGCCAAGAACTCACCATGTATGCATCATGCACATGATTCCTGTGAATCTACAGTGGAGATTCCGTCCCCGCCCCCCCTCTAGGGGAATCTGCTCAACACAATCCCTCCGATCCTTGACCTGCATAAGCAATACCTCCTATGTCAGCATCCGTTGCAAATTTAAGAATTGTGTTTGCGTCCCATATGGCATCGATCTTGGCATAATTACAGTATTCAAAGTTAGTCACCCCAGGATGCGTGAGCCACACACTTCCACCTTTCTGCCTGTCAGACAGTCAGTCCTAGGTTATTGAATGTATTCTGTGTCTATTGGAGGCAACCGTCACAACATTCCAATATGGTAGCCACAAACTGGTTTGAGGTGGCCCTATGCAATCAGTTCCCCTTTTTGTCCACCAAACCTTTTCGCAGCTTCAATACATAAAACAGGTGTGGGGGTAGGGAGAAGTCTTACCAAGAGTCTTGTCTGCCAGTGCATCAGCCATCATTCAGGGCATACCTGCATTTACAGTCAGCTAAAATCATATGCCATTGTTCATGGAATAAGATTCATGCATGTGTGAACAGAATTCACAGTTAGTCACCCCAGTATGCGTGAGTGTAAAGACTGGAGGGGGGTGTCTGTACTTCTGCTCTCTATATGGTAGAGGAGAGGCACAGAGGACCCCAGCCAAGATTCTCTATTATTGGTAACGTAGTCGAGCAATCAAGGCCTAGCTTCTCAGGAGGTGATGCAGGCTGGTTCTTAAGTACAGTGTAGTCCCCAAGCCCCCACAAAGGAATGTCCACACACTGTATTACTGAAAACACAGTCTTTATATAATTAATATTCAAAGGTATGTACACTATCACAATAACGCACTTTGTACTCAGAAATCAACAACGGTAAATATATACAATTCTAAAGTGGTACCACCAATAATATTTGATCTCATTAAAGTGCATCAACTATACGGTCAGAATGTCACATAGATCAATAACAATGAAACCAGCAATAGAGATAGGAAGGAAAGCAAGATGGCAGACTACTGGCCCAGCTACCTAGACACAGTTCTGTGTGGAGATCTCCCCACCTGGGTAACCTGTAAAATAAATATATAGCACAAGCCGAGTCCATATATTGCTCAATGGTGTTGTTCTCTCCTATAATGTTTTTACCCCCCCAATATACCTGGGGGAGTAGAGTTCTTCGAAGAAGCGTTGACAGATCCTTCTTGAGTGACTCCCTTTAAAGCAGGAGCCACAGATCGTCGATAGGCGTCGAAGAAGGTGAACTTGGCATCAACGACATCAATGAGAAGTTTGAGGGTGCCGAGACCACGACGTCGATCCAGGAGGTGCTCGTCGGCGACGTCCTGCGAGGATGAGATGTGCGGGGCACCTCGGCGATTGATTGTTCAGGACTGCAAAGAGTTTCTGAAGAACTGTGGCCCAGCAAAGGTGTCGAGTCATCTATGTCTTTGTGGCCTTCAGGTGGCGTGAAACCCACCGGCGGATTCTCCTTGGCGCGTTGGCGGCCTTGACTTTCTCCGGTAGGACAAAGCGGTCGACGTTGCAGACAAGAGAGTCCTTCGATTCAAATGTTCTTAGGCAAAGGAGTGGGCGGTTCCGGTCGTCGGCGGCACGGCGTCAAGCGGTCCCCTCTTCTGGGGCAAAACGACTTCGACGAGCCTCCAGCGGTTACACAAACCTGCAAACCCTGGTCGACGGCAATGGACTTCGACAGCGGCGAAGTCCTAGTGCTTCACTTCGTTCTCCTCAGCGGTCCCCGTCTCCGGTCGGCAGCCTTTCGAGGGTCTGACTTCCAGGGAGCTTCGGCGAAGGTTAGCGGTGCTCGATGGTCCCTCGGAGCATGGGAAGAGGGAGCCTTACCAGGTCCTCTCTCAGATCAGTCTTCGATGAATTCGACAGCTTTCAGATCAGGTCAGGTCAAAGCAAATGCAACAGCAAGTCTTCTTCCAGCTGGGTGTCGAGGATCAGCAGTTCCAGTTACTCTTCAAGTGTAGATAAAGCTTCCAAACAATTTCCAGTGGTGAGAGGTCCCCAGATATACTATTCTGTCTCTCATCCACACTGCTGGTTCACGCTCAGCAGCCAATCATACAGAAGGGCATTCATGCAGTCAGTCAGCCAATCAGGCACACAGTGCATTCAGGCCATCCTTCTCCCTCTCAGACACTCACAACAAGGAATATGGATTGGGACAAGTACCCAGCCATTCAACACTACACACTGCATTCAGGCCAGGTTTGGGCAGGGCTGTCTCAGTCTTTGTCTCTCATACCAGAAACCAGACAACCACAACAAGAAGTGTATATGGGTCACACAATCCATTCACCCAGGTCCCACCACAGGGTGTACCCACAACATACAGTCACTGGGAAGGCTCCAGCCAGTCTGGACTGGACTTCACAAAAGCACCATATATAGAACTTCCACCCAACAACCAGTCAGGGGGAAGGGACAGAGTCAGGGCTTCCCAGGACTTTGGGAAAACAAGGTAACAGGCAATAGAAAGCAAGAGGCCACAGGGGGCATCTTGTTTTCTATCAGGAATCAACTGATTCTAATGGCAGGGCCTGGGTATACCAAAATGGAGGATACTCAGAGCACCTGTCAAATTCAGCATGGAGCTGCCACCAGCCCATACCCTGCTCTGTGGGCCACCCCCAGGTGACCAAAACATACACTGGGGCACAGGGTTGTACCTCCACCCATGGGTGCCATAAGGGTCTCCCATGGGTCTGTACACCAAACCAAAAACAGGAAGAGCTGCACTGCCAGGAGTCCAACATGGGCTCCTGGGAAGAAAACAATACAGAACACAATGAAATAGGACTACAGGACAAGTACAGGCAGGCCCTGTCCCTCCAATGCATTTCCAGCATCACAGCCAGCCACACACATCCATCTTTTTGCCTGCCAGACAGTCAGTCCTTGGTTATTAAATGTATTCTGTGTCTATTGGAGACAGCCTTGACAACAGTATACGTGAGAACCTTTGAGCATTCCAATATGGTGGCCAAACACCGGTTTGAGGAGACTCACCTTCTCACAGCTTCAATAAATAAAATAGACATAGGGATGTGTGTTTCTGTTTCAGGGAGTCAAGTCGCGTAACAGTTAACAATCTGAGTCTCCCCTCATGTTTATGTGGCACGTATCTCCCCAAGTCGCCTTTGAATGGCCATCTCCACAATCCCTCAATGGTGATCCATTTATCTGGCCACAATGTACCATAAAAAGAAGAAGAATGCCCCGCTGAACCTCAATGCCCTCCATCCTATTCTCTCCATGCTCGCGGAGTGAAAAACCCTTTAAAAGGCCGTCATTCTGTGAGGCAGCCAGAGCTACATCCCTGCCCTTGACCCAGTACCACTCCCGGCATAGCCAAGTCCATGTATCATTCAGCTCAGGGGGTTATTCCACGATTAAGGGGGAAGATGTAATGCACATGCTCCTCCGCCAGAGAATGTTCTCCCGATCTTTGCAGTGTTCCACATGTTGGTGGACTGCTTTCAGCCGGGCTGTCAGGAACCTGCGGCTGAATACTCTCCCACAAGTTGCCAATGGAATTCTAGAAAGAGTAAAGCCTTCACATGGCCCAGGCCATTTGCCTGCCAGCACCACTAGTATCGCGTCAGTGTGCCATCATACTGTGAATGACTTTGCCTGCCAGTGCTTTGTCTCGTCAACCACCCCTACCTGCTGCCTTCAGCCATGCCCCTCTCTCTGTACTCTAGAACCTGCCTGTTATGGTCAATGCTTCCCTTTCGCTGGTGGGCTGCCCACCGGACCATCCCGCCATGGTAGCCTGGGCAACTGGTGGACGGGAGCACTCTGAAGCCCAGTTATTGATCGCTGATTAGTTCTCTCCACAGCCTCACTGGTCTTCTATTGTGCAGTTGCCTGCCACAGACCGTCTTACACACATGCGGTATGCACGAGGAAAGAGGCATGCTCTTCTCCAGTCCACTTGCCTTTCTGACGTTCATCTCCTGCACAGTGTTGGAAGGCCTGGGAGTCTCTACTGGCTCACATGAGATCCCATTTTTGGCCAGCATATAATCTAGTCTCAGCATCTAAAATGTAAAGAGATTTTTAGAGTTGGTATATTTGCTGAATCTTTAAGTGGCAAGCAACATTTATTTTATTGTTTATAGCCCGAACCTAGCTCAAGAGCAACAGAGCGCTTTGCAACAGGAGGGTGCCAGCCGCGGGCTTGACATTTTATACCGTAGCGCAGTGGTAGAGGGAGAGAGGGATTAGTATTCGACTGTCAGGTATTGTTGAAAGAGCCAGGCTTTTAGTAGTTTGCTGACCTGGAGGGTGGTAGGGAGAAGCACTGCTTGCAAGTCTTGTCTTTGTGGGCTAGATTTGAGTCCAACCTTTTGAGGTGTGAAAGCCACCAGAAGTATGGGGTGTAGCCACTGACGATGCTAGTGTTCCATTTGAGACAGGTTTGTAGGAGATCATGCAGTTTTGAACATTATCCTGGAGGCGAGGTCGAGGCAGTGAAGCGTGCGCAGTGTTGGAGAAATACTGTCCAATGTGTAGGTAGTTGTAATGAGGCGGGCTGCAGCATGGTGGGCTGCTTTGAGTTGGGCAGGTGTGCAGTTGGAAGCCCAGTAAGGAGGGCATTTCTCCCATCGATGTATGGCTGAACAACCGGGTTGAATGTGATCAGGGAAATGAAGGATTCATTTTGCGGAGTGAGTATCTGTAGCCATGTGGTTTGTACCTTTTAGGCTAGGCTATTTAGTTGCGGATACTTGAATGCCTTGAATGGTTAATACATGCGATCAGGCTTTTCCATTACAATACCCGTGCAAGAGTGCACCTGGATAACGAGGGAAGTATGTCTGGGCCAATAAGTATAAATAGGGCAGTCAAGTAAGGATGCTTGCTGGCCCCCCGTACTGCATCATGTGGACACTACTGACCTGCCTGCTTGTCTTCTAAAGAGCTCTAATTGTCACCCCAAAATGGGGAGGGAAAATACAGGCTGCAGGTTGTATGTTGATGATTTGGTTTTATTTGACCACACGTTTAGTGAGATGAAAACCATGATAAATGAACTTCGTGGGCCTCATTATAACATTGGCGGAATGGGTTAACGGGTGCCGCTAATGGATGCGGACCCGTTAAACTCATTCCGCATGATTACGAGGTCCCCTTGCGGGACCCGGTAAGGACGCCTGGTAAAACCAGGCGTCCTTACCGGGTCCCGCGAGGGCACCAGGGAGCTAACAATGGGCCAGTCGTAATCGTCCCGTTGTTAGCTCCCTGCACCCATTCCCATTGAGCCCTATGGGGGCTCGAATGGGAATGGGGAAGGTCCGGGCCTGGGTTCCCTGAGGGAACACATTTTTGCCGATTTTGCAAAGAGATTGCTCATGAAGAAACCCAGCATTTAGTAGTAGAGTGTTCTGCACTGACGTCAGAAGGGGAAACGTATTTTAATAATCTTATGGAATTGGTATGTTTACAGAGTTGCGATGACATTTCGCAAGCTCTTTTTGCCACTACTAGAATGTCAAAATTGCTCTGGTACAGATTCTTTTTTTTTGATCAAAGACTTTATTGATTTTTAAACATAGGAAAACAACTTAACAGTACATGCATCTCTCTGTGTATCAGGGATGGGAGCAAGGGAGCAGTCATACAATCAACATTTTCAGGAGGAGGATCAGGAGAGGAGAGAGAAGCAGGTAAAAGAAAACTAAAAACAACAAAAGAGAGGAAAGAAGAGAGAAGAAAAGAAAACTCTTGATAACTGGGACTGCCGTCTAGTGGTCCGTCAGACTTTGCCAAAACAGGAGTTACTCGTGGCACAATCGGTATGTTCCTGGCTCGCTTCATTCAGCATCATGCGGCCCTGTCCGTTCCTAGCGTCTGTTGTGGCTCACCTGCCTTCTAGCTGGCTTCTTCCCAGCGACCCCATATTTTGTTCGCTTTTTGCGGGCGGCCCCTTGCAGCATATACCCGATGTTCTATGTCAGCGCAGATGTCCACATCCACGACCCATTGGTCGTAGTCCGGAGTGCGTTCTGCGCCCCACAGTTGTGCTATATTCCGCCTGAGCACGGCCGTTGCAGTGGAGCAGAGTATCTTTTCATACCGGGACAGGTCGGCTTCATTAGAGATCCCCAGAAGGAGGTGTTTTGGGCATCTGACTATTGTCTTGCCTATAACGCTGGATAGTTTGTCACAGCATTTCTGCCAGAGTTGTTGGATATTATTGCATTCCCATAGGATATGGAAGAATGTGCCTTCCTCATGCTTGCATCGCAGGCAGCGTGCGTCTGTCGTCTTCCCCCAGCGGAAAAGGGCGACTCTTGGGTAGTAGACGCGGTGCAGGATCTTTAGTTGGATCAGCCTGAGTCTTGAAGAGATGGTTACCTTGCGCGGGTACATTAGGGCCTCCACCCAGTCTTCCGGCTGGAGCGGTCCCACGTCCCGTTCCCATTTGGTCTTCAGGCTGGTCAATTCTGGTGTCGCAAAGGATGTAATCACATTGTACAAGGTGGAGGTGACTTTTCGTTTCACCTGGTCCGACACCATATTGCATTCAAGGGGGGAGCTTTCCGGTATGTTCCGTATATTTTGTTGGTGGGTGCTTAACGCATGTTGCAATTGCGTGTGGTGGTATCTTTCTGTGGCTGAGAGGGAAAATTCCTCTTGCAATGTTTCAAATGGTGCCAGTTTGTCCTCCCGCAGCACAGCCCCGACGGTGGTGATTCCTCGTTGGACCCATTCGGGCCATCTAGGTAGCTTTTGTATTTCAGGAAGATGGCAATTGTTCCATAGGGGTTGGGCCAGTGTCAGTTTCCCATCCCATGCTAGGTGTCGGTGTACCTCTTTCCATATTCTCACAATGTGTGTCGCCATATCTGGTTTCGGTGGGCGACCCAGGCTTCCGTAGAGATGTTCTAATGGTGCTGTTGTGTTGTGGGGGTTAATTGCCTTGATGTGCGGAAGTGTCCCATCCCCATGCAACATGTCATTGACCACCGTCAGCTGGCCGGCCCAGTAGTATGATTGCAGCCTGGGCAGTCCAATCCCTCCTTCCCATACGGACCTCTGGAGCGTGGAGAGAGCGATCCGCGGGTGCGCCCCTCCCCATAGCAGCTTTCTGAGGATGCATTTGAGCTTATGGAATTCTTGCTGCGGGATATATAGAGGGGCGTTTTGCAGGATATACAAGAATTTGGGGAGGGCAATCATTTTGAATAGTGCAGCTCTACCCAACAATGTCAATGGCAGTGAGATCCAGTTGCGGGTGCCTTCTGCGAATCTTGTTACGAGTGGGGCAAGGTTCAGGGATGTATAGTCTGCAAGTTGTTGCGTGATACGTATCCCAAGATATTTGAACTGTTCCATTTCGATCTGGTAGGGGCCGTTCATTGCACTGGTTGCAGGCGCATCCCCTATAGGGAATAGGATGGATTTGTCCCAGTTCACTCGTAGGCCACTGAATGCCCCATATTGCTCCAGTATGCTCGTAACTCTGGAGCAGGAATTGGCTGGGTCCTTCAGATAGATGAGCAGGTCGTCAGCAAAGAGTGATACTCTGACCTCCAAGGTTGCTGACCAGCGAAAGCCTTCCCAGGCAGGTGTGTTTCTCAGGAGAATTGCCAGGGGTTCTATTGCGATCGCAAAGATCATGGCTGACAGTGGGCAGCCCTGCCTCGTTCCTCTCCCCAGCCCAAAGGGATCTGATTGCCATCCATTGATCCTGGTTCCGACGGTTGGGCAGTTGTATAGTAGGCGTACCCAGCTCATGAAGTTCTTGCCAAAGCCCATACGGTGCATTATGTCCCAGATGGCCTCCCATCTCACTGAATCGAAGGCCTTCTCAAAGTCAATTGCAAGTAAGGCCAAGTGGCCTTGTATGCTGTGGGCTCTTTCCAGGGCTGAATATATTCTGTAAAGGTTCATGCGTGTTGATCTCCGTGGCATGAAGCCGCACTGGTCCGGGTGTATCAGAGAGGGAATAACCTGTTGGAGGCGGTCTGCTAGTATTTTGGCGAGTATCTTTGTTTCGCTGTTGATAAGTGAGATAGGCCTGTATGAACTGCAGGTTTCGGGGGGTTTGTCCGGTTTGGGTATCGCTATTATCGTTGCTTCACGTAGGTCAGGTGAGAGAATGCCCTTTTCACGTGCATACTGGTACATCCGTACCAGGTGCGGAGCGATCACATTGGTCCCCACCTTCCGCCATAGCTCGATCGGGAAGCCGTTGGGACCTGGGGATTTGCCGGTTTGGAGGCTGGATATGGCGCTTAGGATCTCGTCCTCCGTGACGTCTCTCTCCAGTAGTTCCTGCTGCGCCGCATTTAAGGTAGGGATGGCAATTTCCTCCATGATCGAGGCATCCATTCCAGTCCTGGGTGCCTCATAGAGTTCTGCGTAATACTCTGCAAAGCCTTGTGTTATGTCCTGGTCCGTTACACAAGTGTTTTGCTCTCCTGTCTCCAGCCGCAAGACATGGCTGCGCCCTTGCTCTTTCCTTTCTAGCCATGCCAGCATCTTCCCAGCTTTATCTCCCATTTCATAGATTCTCGCTCGCATCGCAGTATGTGCGTGCTTTGCGTTATCCATTGCTGTATTTTGGAGCTTCTTTTGTGCTCGAAGCAGGGTGTGGTTTGTGTCCGGTGTGTCTTCGCTTATGTGCTTTTCCTCTGCCTGCTTCACTTGCTGTTCTGCTTCAAGAATCTTGCTGAGATGCTTTCTCTTTTGGGCAGTCGTCCATGATATTAGCTCGCCCCTTAGCACTGCTTGTAGGCTTCCCACAGCGTCTCAGGGTTAGAAGCAGACTGTGTATTAAGCTCAAAGTATGTGTTTGTGCTCTCCTGGAGTTTATCCACTAGCTCGGGGTCCCCCAAGTAGTAGTTATTTAGTCGCTAGCTCGGCGGGGGAATCGGCCTGGATGTTGTGATTTTCAGTTCAAGCGGGGAGTGGTCAGATATGCCTCTAGGGAGCAGGTCTGTTTCCTGTACCTTGTGTTGATCTGAGGCTTGGACGAAAAAGTAGTCCAGCCTAGATAGGGAGGCATGGGCCCCGAATGGAAGGACTATTCCCTAGTGTCTGGGTGGAGTTTCCTCCATGAATCGCATAGACCCAGTGCATTGGTGAATGTGGCGAGTCGGGTAGTTGCGTTGGGGTTCCTGTTGCGTAAATGTGAGCGGTCTAAAGTTACGTTCATGACTTCATTGAAGTCTCCACCCAGAACCAGCAGGTTGGAAGTGTCATTCGTGATCAGCGGGGCAATGTCTGTGAGCAGTTGGTCCAGTTGGGTTGGTGGTGCATAGGTGGCTAGCAGTGCGATGGATTGGTCCCACAACGTGCCCGTCACAAATACGTATCTGCCGCCAGTGTCCAGGTGCACTGTGGTGAGTTGGAAAGGAAGGTTTTTGTGAAACAGGACCATGACTCCCCTTGATCCCATCGTGAAGCCTGAGTGGAGTGTCAGCTTGTAGTTTGTGCGTTTGAACAGGGTGCATTCCGTGCCCGCAAGATGGGTCTCAGTCAGAAGCACTATGTCTGGTGCCCGTCTATTAAGGAATTGCCTAACCAGGCGCCGTTTGATAGCATTGCCAAGGCCATTAACATTCCACGTCATGAGCCGGAGTGTTCTAAGGGCATGAGCAGTGTTGTTATGTGATACCATGTCTGCTTATGGGAGTGGATACGTGTGCCGCCGATGACGATGTGTCGCGTCTCGCGAGCTTGTGCCCATAAGTTATGCTGGTGCTGATTGGTCCTGATATGTTTCGTGTCCGGCGTGTCCCTTGTGTAATGAAACTTAACAAACCCGTTACCCCCCACCCCATACTCCTCCCAACTAGAAGCATCGGTCACCCGAACCTAGAAAACCACGTGTGTCAACTGGACACCTTACATGCAATAAACTCAACTTGTGCATGTATGCTAGTCCCCGGCGGTGTGCGATGAGGGGTTAGCACCACTGGGGCTACTCTCTGATGTGTCTCTTAGAGGGTGGGGGCCCCTCTAACGTGTGGCTGCGAGTCGACCCCGCGGCCGCAATTTTAGGGAGTGTGTTGATTCGTGTCAGCAGGTGGAAAGACTGCCTCGCTTTCTGCACCTCTCTCGTGTAGTCCGGAAAGAAGGCGATCCTGGAGCCGTTGAAGGTGATCGGGCCTTTGGTCCGTGCCAGTTGCAGTAGGGCGTCTCGGTCCCTGTAATTTAAGAATCTTACTGTGCGTGGTGGCGCCCCAGGCGTTGGTCTACCCGTGGGTACTCTATGTGCTCGTTCTATAGAGAAAAACTTGGAGAAGGAGCTCAGGTCATATAGGTCTGTTAGCCATTGTTCAAGGAAGAGCTCCATGCAGGGGCCTTAAGCTTTCTCAGGTATGCCAATTATGCGCACGTTATTGCACCTTGAGTGGCCCTCACCGTCTTCAACTTGGCTTTCCAGCAGTTTGAGTTTCGAAGTGACGCTTCTGAGCTGGTGTTGCATGTCTCGTACTCCATCTTCTGTAGTCGAGATGCGCTGTTCTCTGGTACAGTTTCTTGATGTGGTTTTGTTACAAACATCTACTCTAAGCAGTTGTCAAAAGGATGTTGACAGTGAGAAACTATCTATATAGATGGTAAGCAGTCGGCCTATTCTGTCTCTATCTGATTCTTTTTGAATTTATTTTATTTGCTGTCTTACTGTAACCTGGTTTTAAATGTATATGTGAATAATCTAAATAGAGATGAAATTGTATGATAACATGACTTGTATGACATGAGTTTTTGAAAGGTTGAATTTTGTCAGCCAACCAAAATAAAAATAAATACAAATGTTCACCTATTGAGGCTCGCTTGCTAGTCCGATGTGGCCGGAGGTTCCCTGAGAGCGATCTTAGGCCCAGGGTTGGGAAGTGTTGCCATGTTCACCTAGTGAGGCTCGTTTGCTAGTCTGATGTGGCCGGAGGTTCCCTGAGAGCGATCTTAGGCCCAGGGTTGGGGAGTGTTGCCATGTTCACCTATTGAGGCTCGCTTGCTAGTCCGATGTGGCCGGAGGTTCCCTGAGAGCGATCTTAGGCCCAAGGCTAGGACAGTGTTGCCATGTTCACCTATTGAGGCTTGCTTGCTAGTCCGATGTGGCCGGAGGTTCCCTGAGAGCGATCTAAGGCCCGAGGGTTGGGGAGTGTTGCCATGTTCACCTATTGAGGGTCGCTTGCTACTCCGATGTGGCCGGAGGTTCCCTGAGAGCGATCTTAGGCCCAGGGTTGGGGAGTGTTGCCATGTTCACCTATTGAGGCTCGCTTGCTAGTCCGATGTGGCCGGAGGTTCCCTGAGAGCGATCTTAGGCCCGAGACTTGGGCCCTGAGAGAGATTCTAGGTCTCTAGTCTTGGTCAATGTTGCATGTCACTTATTGGAGACGAAATTCTGCAGGTTTTTCGTGCAAAATCGATTGTAATATTTAGAGGTCGTTCAGTGCAGTTTTTGTCTGCTCATTTCTGTACACATGCTCTTATGATTGGGATTGCATACATTCTAGAAATGCATATTGCCCACATCACATCCAGGCTGACCTGGGTGCCATGAACGGAAGGACGTGCAGTTGCTGAGGTACTACATCTCTTGTGGTATTTCAGCGCTACAATGCCTAAGGGCTGCTGTGCGCTCTATAAATGCTAATGAATAAGTACCTGCACACCCTTCTTATGTTTACATTCTTAGTCAGTTGACACTGGTGGGACATTTCCAAGTGAAAGACCCCCCCCCCCCACACACAGAGCTTCCATCACGTACAAAGTCTGTGTCCACTTCCAAAAGCATTAAAGTGAATTATACACTAAAGCTCCCATTTGAAGGTAAGCTCTTTGGCACCATCTGTATTTTGTTTATTTATAAGGCACTTTCACCAAAGCGCCTGTTGGGATGCACTTACAGACTGCTGCCTCTCCCAAATGGTTCAGGCTGCAGAAAATATATTAAAATACAGAGAATGTGCAAAGGACCGTGTGGGAGGCCGGGGGACTTTTATGGGTAGAGTTGATGGGTGGGAAATAGATGTACATCAGGAGATTATAGTGGGGAAACTGACCAGTGAACTTGCAGTACTGACTGCTACGTAGAACATATTGAATGTGTGTGATGTTTAGAACACGATTTAACAATGCATTTAAAAGTAGGCCTGAACTCCCGCATGCTGTGTTGGAAAGACTGAACAACGAGACCTCATCCTTTGCTTTGATTATGCACATTCCAATTCCCAGACACAGCAAGGAAGATGCATATGCACAGACCTATGAGCAATTAGTTAGGAATGTGAGCTGCAAAATGGGAGACGGGCCTCAGCCCAGCACAAAGGCCGTACTCATGGGTACTGGGGCAAGGGTCGTGGGTTGCCAAAACATGAACCGAGATTTAGGACACCAGCACCCCCAAGATAATGTCCATTCTATTTCAACTACCAGATGTGTAGGAATAAATCCTTCACCAGGTGGACACTGGGCCTATTCCTTGAGACGGGGAACTGATACAGGGGAGAGCAGGTAACAACAAGGTCCGTGAGTTGTACCAGGGAGAGCAAAGGCTGAGGCCAATTCTTTGGGGAGGCATGATGGAGGCGCCTGCGTGTCTGGGATGAGAAAAGAGTTGCGGTGCTCACAATGACCAGGCGCCCTCGATGGCATCAGTTCATGGTGATAACCAGGTGCACATCATGTGGTGAGGCGTTGTGAGATAGGTGGGTATCCAGAGAGAGTAATAGGATTGGTGTAATGTCAAACTGGCACTAGCGATAATGGGATCGTTCCCTCAAGTGATGCTTCTAAAGGCTGTTGATGTCCATAAGATCAAAACCAAAATCCGTCTGTGTCATAATCTATGCTTGCCCTGACTCCTAGAACAAATGCAATGTTGGGACTTCTTAAAAGAAAAATGGTCATAAAAAAAAGAAATGTCAACGAAGGCTGGATTCAGACAGCCTTAACGCCAGGGTTAGTTCTGCCAGTTCAAAGAAACAGTTCAGCTCAAAAAGGGGTGTCCTTGGTATGTTCCAGGTAGGGCCCTTGCAGCAAGACAATATAGTTCACAATGGGGCTCATTACAAGTTTGTCAGTCCGGTAGTAATGGCGCTGGTAAGGTACCGGCGGCGTGACTACCGGACATGCAAACTACGAGTTTTGCTCGCAGGTGCCTTTCTGCCCGCCAGGCCTGACCTGGCTGGCGGAACAGTACTCGCGAGCAGAGAATATCGCATGCACAAGTACCATTCGTGAATGGTGCCGGTGCATCCAACCTCCCCATTCCCATTTGAGCCCTGTGCGGCTCAAATGGGAATGGGGAGTATTTAATTCCGGCACCCGCGAATGGCCAATTACCGGGTCCAGCGGGGCCATAATGACCCGGTAATTGCCCATTTCGCAAGTCTGGCGGCAGCCTGCAGGATTTACCGGCAAGGCTACCGCCAAACTTATAATGAGGCCCAATGTCTCTGGGTCTCTTAGGGGTCCCTTCCCCAAGCTCTGGCGCCTCTTGTTCCAAAAGAAAAGTGACAGTTCCGTTCAGGACTCCGGGTTCCCATCCACAATCCTAGGCCATTCCCTTCACAAAAAAAGAATGGGGGTCATTACGAGTTTGGAGGCAGCCATGGTGCTGCCTCCAAACCCGTGTCCGGGTAGTCGGAATGGGGATTTACCGGGTCATTCTAACCTTGGAGGACCCAGTAAGTCCCCATTCTGAAAACCATTCCCCATTCCCATTCGAGCCCCCATAGGGCTCAATGGGAATGGGGAAGGGGCTAATAACGGGCCCGCAAATAGCAGGCCCATTATTAGCGCCCTGATCCCTTAGCGGGTTCCGCTAACAGTGGCTAGTAAAACCAGCCGGTCCTGGTGGGACCCGCTAAGGGAACTCGGAAAGCGGCGGTAGGGGGTTAACGGCACCGGCATCCTTACCAGTGACGTTAATCCGCTACCGCTGTACTCGTATTGAGGCCCAATGTCTCTTACAGCTTCCTTTGGGCCTCTCAGGGTTCCCTTCCCCAAGTGTAAGCCCCTCTTGTCATCCCAAAAGTTTACTCAATACAAACACAAATTATCAAAGGTTCACCTTGTCAGGGTGTACCTCTCAAAACTTGTCATGTGGGTTTTCTTATCAGCCTTTCCTTCACTTTAAGGAATTTCGCTCCCACTTCGCTCTCAGTGTAGCTCCCCCTGTTCCACATTCACTCAAGTGGCGCTGTATACCTTCTTTTTTTAACACTGGGGCAATATCAGAGACTTTTGAGAATGCTGGGCTTTTACTCCTCCCCATGAGCGACCACTCGGATACACGGCCCACTCTCCATAGAGTCTTTTTCTTTCTTCTATTCTCTTTAGGCACTTTCTGTCTCTTTGTGCCCTATGCACACTTTTATCTGCCTCTCCAGTGCCCTTTGCACAGTTTGTTGTGGCACTTCTGCCTTGTCATGCCTCTTGCACACTTTCTCCTTCTTTTCCCTTTGTGTCGCTTGCATGCGTTACTTTCGTTCTCTCACATTGCTTCGTGCTACTCGCACCTTGTTATTTTCAGTTTACTTAATTTCAGGTCGCTCGCGCCTTCTAATTTCTCATTCTTCTTTCATATTTCACACTGTCCTTACTTTTTCTTCACGACGCTCGTGCACATTTTCCTTTTCTTCGTTCTTGCTTTTTTGCTAGTGTGCCGCTTACACGTTATCATTCAAACACTCCCTCTCCAGCCTCCTGAACGCTACTGAGTTTCTCTACACAATGTAAACTCACCAGCTAGCGCGATCTTGGCTGGTAGACTCATTAGATTTTAGTGTTGAGGTCAGGGTCTCACTGCCTGCCCCCAAGGGACCCATGGGAAGTGGACCCCTCTCAGGGGAATGAGTACTGGCCTGGACACGGCCAAAAGGATACAGCAACACCTGAACCAGTTCCCTGGAGACATAGCTCCCTCACCATGCTGCAACCCCTCTGACACACTGCCATGCTGCAACCCCTCTGACACTCTGCCATGCTGCAACCCCTCTGACACACTGGGTCAGCGGCTCAGAGTCCCGTGCTCCACTGTATCCTCCAGGCTCCGCCAGCTGCAGCCTCCTGCTCCCTGGCTCCCACGACCCATCCAGTAAGCCCAGCTCACTCATTTAATCTGGCAGAACTCTGCCTTTTATACCTTAGCTGGCGGACAATTGTAGTCAGGTGTGTATGGTCAGTGTCAAATGCCTGACTCTGTCTGACTCTATTAACGGGACATGTTAATGGTGGAATGCAGGCCTCTCCATCCACAATATTGTTCCCATGGGTAATCCTTCCAACTCTCAGTCGCCTCTTCCTCGTCCCAGTGCATGTTGGAAAAGGGGAGTGGGAGACAGGATAATATTGAAAATACCCCATGAGGGCCGGAGAAGAGTGTGATGCTGCACAACTGGGAAAGGGGGAATACCATGTCTCGCCTTCTGGTATTCTATTCCCAGTCCCCAGAGACCCTACATTCATGTGATCCTCCCTCGCTTGTCCACTCCAAGGGTCGGGATCCAAAAGCGATGGCCCTTTCCCGGGAGAGGAGGTTGGGAAAGACCTTAAGGTTTTTCACAGAGTACAGACAGGATGGTACTATTTGAGTTTAATCAATCGTTTTGCAGCGTCTCAAGGTGGTCGAGCTTGTTACCCACGTGTGGTGAAGATAGAGGAGAAGACGACATAGCCAACTGGAAGGAGGACTGTATGTATCCATTATTTTTTATTTATTTGTCTTTTTCATTTGTTACACGCCCAGACCCTGGGGTATCACGGCGTAGATACAGACATCTTGGTAATTGGTCATACATTTGAAGAAAAAAAGAAGAGCGTGCAAACATTATTTACAGGCAGAAAATCATTCAAAGCAGTATTAAGCAATATTTACAGGAAGCAGAAGGGGTTGCACTAGTATCGGTTTTGCAATGTACTAGTATTGGTTGAACAACCATGTCTTTAGCTGCTTTTTGAAACTGAAAAGGAAGTCTCTTTTTCGATGTTGATGGGGAGGGAGTTCCAATGTTTAGGGGCTAGGACATAAAAGCTGCTACCCCCTGCTTTGGTGTTGTTGTAGCGGGGTGACACTAGGAGTTGACTATCAGATCTCAGTGTTCTGGTCTTTTCTTTTTTCTGTAGGGTGTTGTTCAGATATAAAGGGGCTTTTTTGGCAAGACATTTATGCGCAATGCAGAGGGTTTTAAAGATGATTCTGGCTTTGATGGGCAGCTAGTGGGCATCCTTCCTAATCTTGGAGATGTGCGCACCCTTTTTTTTATCCCTAATGCTGCACTTAAAGCTTTATTTTGCAAAGGTTGCAGTTTGCTGAGGTTGGTGTTAGAAGTCCCTAGTAGCAACACATTGCAATAGTCCAACTTAGATAATACCAAGGCTCAAGACAGTGTGAGGCAGTTGTTCGGCGTCACGAATTGTCGACTTAGTGCGATCAGTTTGGATGTGCAAGCCGTGGATGATGACAGGGAGCTGATATGTTTGGTCATGGTGAGGTTAGCGTCTAGATATACGCCTAATGTTTTTACCTGCTTGAGGACTGGGATCAGAGTGCCGTCAATGTTGATAGAGTAGTAGTCTGCATGAAGGGGTGCCATTTTAGTTGGTGATCCCGCAATGAGGACTTCTGTCTTCTCATCGTTAAGACAGGCTATTTAGTGCCATCCAGTTCTGGATGATGGCGTATATTTTGTTGATAGTTAAGCTGTCCTGGCCGTAGTTCCCTGAGATGGGTATGAGGATCTGGGTGTCATCTGCAAAGTTGGTGTAGATGACACCCATGTCGTCAAGCGCAGAGAAGAGGAGTTTTGTGTAGGCATTATAGAGTGTTGGGGAGAGGCAAGAACCCTGGGGTACTCCTATGGGTACTGGTATGGGATCAGCAGCTTCCTTGCCTATGGTCACTCAAGAGGTCCGTTCAGCAAGGAAGGATTTTACCCACTAAATGGTGTCCCTGGAATACAGAGTTTCCCTGAATCTCTGATAGTGTCCATTTGGATTTTGAGATCCAGGAGGGCCCTTTCAGTGCGATGGTTAGGCCTGAAGCCTGATTGTCTGGTTCCTAGGAGCTGGTTCTGTTCCAGATGTGATTGAATCTGTGTGTATGCTATTTTGTCTATGAGCTTAAGGAGGAAGGGGACTGTTGTTATTGGCCGATAATAAGTATGTACTGTGGGGTCCAATGTTGTTTTGTTTAGAAGAGGGGTGACCCAGGCCCCTAATACTAGCTGGTACTGTATTGGTGTTGAAGGAGGAGTTGATAAAGTTGCTAATGGTGGGGGTGAGGGTAGTTGCACAAGCTTTCACTGGTTTGGCTGGTACACGGTCACCTTTGCAGTTGGAGGCTTTTAGTTTGGATATGGTGTTACGTACCAGTTCTTGGGTGACCGGGGCGAAGTGGAATAAAGAATTGGGATTTTCAGAAGGGCTAGGAAAGGTGTTGGTGGTGGAAGTGTTTTTTATCAACTAATGCCAGTCTTTTGGCAGAGATTTGCTTCTATATAGGTGGCAGCCAATGAGGGTGGGGGATGAACACTGTATATTGAATGTGTCATGAATGACGACTTGTACCTTTATAAACCTGACACCACCTTGAAGACGAGAGAGCGCTCTGAGACAGTGGATCTGTAATGCCCGGTCCGCCTTTCCTTTTTGATACAAAATAAAGCTCTTGTTCTTCTCAAAAAAGGGTGCACCCAGCCTTTTTCCCTAGCAAGTTGTTTTTTCTAGGCCTGGTTGTTTAGGAATCACCCTTCATGCAACGCATAAATGAGCAGGATAAAACACTTGATACATAATAACGAGCCAACAGAAGCAGAGTTCAGTGATATTAGAAAGTAGGTTGAGTTTAGGGTGAGAACAGAAATTAGCATAAGGGGATAGATATGTTGGGGCAAAGCGGTCCATAGTTTGGGGGCAAGCAAAGAGAAAGCATGAAAATGAGATTGTGTACCTGGGAGCTTGGGAACAGTTAGTAGAAATCGTGACTCGGCGCAAAGGGACCGAGACGGAACATAAAAGGAATCCAATGAGCAAAGATAAGGCAGGTCCAGTCCTAGAAAAAATATAAAAGTGATGCCAAGGCGGGGTCAAGCGGAAACTGAGATGGCTGCATGAATGAGGAGCTCCCGCTGACAGAGAATTATAATCACTAAAATTAACATATTTACTTACTTGTTTTTGTAAAAAAAGAACTGTGGAACACTAGGGTAACCAACTGCCTACTTCCACCTATGTCTGACTCTGAATTATGAATGTAGTTTACTTGGCGCTCTGCTGAAGTATGTCTCATCATCTGAACTGAAGCTGCCTTCCAGCAATGGCAGACCACAACACCTCTCCAGCTGGATGCATTTGAGGTAAACTGCCGTTCCATGAGCACAACTCCCCGACACAGCCTCGCTACTCCGGTTGGAACGCCCACCATGCTTCCACGCATCAGCGGTTAATTGTCGTTAGCTGACTGAAGGACTCCTCCACCGTTTGCTCTGAGATATTAAACCACCTCAAACCAAAAGCGGGAGCGCAGCGGCTTGCTTATTTTCAAACTGTTGTCACTGGGAAACAGGCCGCTGGGGTCCCTTCTTCTTTCCCTCTCCACATGTTTGTCGGCGTGACGCGCCGCTTTACATCGTGGCTTCAGATTGCTAGCCATGGCCTACTCAGTGCTGACACCCAGTGTCCAAACATAATATTGCATGTACTCTATCAGCCTATAAACGATGTGTTCTAATAATTGTGTGATACTACACAGTTACTATGGCTGACACTACTAAACCTCAATATGATAATCCTATTCTCAACACTTGTATGGAAAAAATACTTGAAGAGCTTAGTGGTATTTGCTCCTCAATTACTACACTTGACGCCAGATCTTCTAATATACAAGAGGAAATTAAAGCATTTAAGATTGATATGAAAAGAGTACTTGGCAGATTGGGGGATGCTGAGGAAAGAATAGCTTTTGTTAAAGACAGAGTTTAAGGCCTCGAAAATATGCAACACAAAATACTTCAGCTGGAACTCAATGTTACTGAATTGGAAGATAGGAATCATAGAAACAATGTCAGATTTTATGGGATCCCAGAAAAACTTGAATTGGATGACCCTATACATTTTCTCATCAACTGGAACCCCGCAGCACATGGAATTACTTTCAATCCTCCTTTAGAATTACAACAAGCTCCCAGAATTAGACCTCGATCATCTACCAACAACTCTATGCCCAGACCATTCTTTGCATGTTTCCTAAGCACCAACAGGCGCGGCAAACTCTAATTGCAGCCAAGAACAAATCTCCTATTTTATTTCCAGGCCATAACATTTTTATCTCTCCTGATTTCTCAAAGTCTACTCAAGCCAAAAGGAAAGGATTTCTGGATATGAGACCTCGTCTGAAAAACCTTGGCATTAGATATGGCCTACTTGACCCCGCTAAAATGATCATGAAAATTCCAGATGGCCCCATGAAGGAATTCACTCACCCTACTGATCTTTTCAGCCTACTTCAATAACTTCAACCTTTCTCCATGGAATTCTCAGCCTCCTCGGAATCTCCTACTTGTGCCTCTACATCAGATCATCACACACATCAGCCACTCTTCAAAAGAACAAAGAACAGACAAAGCAAATACAGCATCCCAGAAAGCAGGTTTGAAACGTCTATACCTTTGGATCCCTCTTGCAGCCCTAGTTGCTCCAGAGGCAAATCTAGATCATCCATAAGAAACAGAGAACCTACTCTCTCAGCATTACTGGCTTGAACGCTTCTATCTATTTCTTTCCACCCCGCCTATCGAAGGAATACTTAAGCTCTGAATGTTCTCCCTAGTTATTATCTTCATCCAGCATGAAAATGACTAGATATTATTGTATATGTGTGTTGTCCTTTTTCATCACACAGCAGTTTCATGATTCTCTCTTCTCAGTTGACTCTTTCTTTGTGTTGCACTTTTTTGTGTGCCCTTGAAACCCCCACAATATTCTTTATCCATAACTACCTGATGTGGACCCCTTTCCTCTTCTTTATTCTTATTTCTCATCATTCCCACATTAAATTGCTCTATATCAATAACTATTATTTATGTCTGATCCCTCCACTTTCTAAATGTTTCTCTCCTCACATATTTCCCCTGGTTTATCAAATTATCAACTAGACAGAGCTGTTAACATTTAATTTCTAGCTCATTTAAAATTTTATTTGGACTAATGCGCCTTTGAATGTAGTTTCCGATGTTATCTACAATAACGGTCATTTAAACACTCCATTTATGATGTACAAAGACTATTAAACTCATCACCTGGAATGTAAAAGGTTTAAATCATCCCATCGAGTGCTGCAAAGTTGTCTCTCATCGCACTAAACTCAAGGTTGATCTCGCTGGTCTTCAAGAAACACATTTAGATTCGGGTGAAGAGAACAAGAAGGTCAAAGCTTCATGGGGGAGTCATACTCTTATCCAATGCTGTAAACAAAAAAGATAGTGTTTCAATTTTGACTAATAAACGTTTAACCTTTACATTAATTAATGAAGAAAAAGAACGCTATTAACTATACCAATAATTGTGGTGAATATCTATGGCCCCCTCTTTTGGTCTAATCTCAAATTGAGACCAATACAGAAACATATTTTATTATTTTTTATTATTTACATTATTTGTGGAGATTTCAATCAAATCAAGTCGTAGATGTTTTCTCTTGATCGTAAATCCCCTCCCATCTTATTAACTCCAAATCCTACAAAAATGTCCTTCATTTATTAGAAAACCTGAATTCAGAACAAGCATGGCAATTTTGTCATCCTGAAGTCAAAGATTTCATGTTCTTTTCCCCTCCACATCAATCCTTTTCTAGACTAGATTATATATTCTTCAATCCCTCTCTAATCTCCTCAATTAATTCAGAAATTGGCCCTATCACTATTTCTGACCATGCCCCAGCCAGCAACACCCTAGAATGGTCTCATGCATCTAATTTTCCTCCCAGATGGAAATGTAATTCCTTTTTGTTAAAAGATAAAGGGGGTAATTCATAGCAATCAGCGCACAAGTGGTGCACGCGGCTGGCGCACAGTGTGCTTGTGCGGCAGTCTGCGACAGCCGTGTGTGCCAAAATCCATTTCCACGCACAGCGTATTCATGGATTCTAACATCCATAACGAGCCGTGGCGCAGAGTGGCGCAGCGAACCTGCAGCAGCGCCAGTTACGCCCCCAACCCTGCCCCGTGCGCCATGAACAGCACACAAATCCCGTAAATGGCACACAGGCCAGTGGACCAGCATACAGCCCCCAAACCACGAAAACGTCTGTAAAACTCCCCGCGCACCCCTCCGAATACACAAACCCTGCTCGCAGCGGGGTGCGCGTAGAGAAGGGTACGTGTATTTCGGGGGTGCGCGTGAAGAATCACACGCGATAGGCCTTGTGCGAGCGAGATACATGTATTTCGGGGGTGCGCATGGAGAATCACAAGTGACAGGCCTTGTGCGAGCGGGTACGTGTATTTCAGGGGTGAGCATGGAGAATCAGACGTGATAGGCCCTGTGCGAGTGTGGTACGTGTATTTCGGGGGTGCGCATGGAGAATCAGACGCGATAGGCCTTGTGCGAGCGGTGTACGTGTATTTTGGGGGTGCGCGTGGAGAATCACACGCGATAGGCCTTGTGTGAGCGGGGTATGTGTATTTCAGGGGTGCGCATGGAGAATCACACGCGATAGGCCTTGTGCGAGCGAGATACCTGTATTTCGGGGGTGCGCATGGAGAATCACACGCGATAGGCCAAGTGCGAGCGGGGTACGTGTATTTTGGGAGTGCGCATGGAGAATCACATGCGGTAGGCCTTGTGCGAGCGGGTATGTGTATTTCGGGGGTGCGCGTGGAGAATCACACGCGATAGGCCCTGTGCGAGTGGGGTACGTGTATTTTGGGGGTGCGCATGGAGAATCACACGCGATAGGCCTTGTGCGAGCGGGGTATGTGTATTTCGGGGGTGTGCGTGGAGAATCACACGTGACAGGCCTTGTGCGAGTGGGGTACGTGTATTTCGGGGTGCGTGTGGAGAATCACACACGATAGGCCTTGTGCAAGCGGGGTACGTGTATTTCGGGGGTGCGCATGGAGAATCACACGCGACAGGCCTTGTGCGAGTGGGGTATGTGTATTCTGAGGGGTGCGCGGAGAGTTTCAAACATGATTTTGCAGTGTGTGTCCTCCCAGGTGTGCCCTGTACTCCCTCCCCAGCCCCTGCAGGCAGCCCACACCACAGGGGACTACCCTGCAGCCCTGGTCATGTCCTGTAGGCAGCCCATCCACCCTGGCCATGCCCCCCAGCCAGCCCACATGTCACCATGCAACAGTGAGCACCGAGTCATGTCCCCCTGCACCCCCACCCCCCAGCATTGACGGGCACCTGCCAGCAGGCCCCGACACATGTCCCCCTGCACCCCCACCCCCCCAGCATTGAGGGGCACCTGCCAGCAGGCCCCGACACATGTCCCCCTGCACCCCCACCCACTCTGCATTGACGGGCACCTGCCAGCAGGCCCCGACACATGTCCCCCTGCACCCCCACCCCCCAGCATTGACGGGCACCTGCCAGCAGGCCCCGACACATGTCACCCTGCGCCCCCACCCACCCCGCATTGACGGGCACCTGCCAGCAGGCCCGACACATGTCCCCCTGCGCCCCCACCCACCCTGCATTGACGGGCACCTACCAGCAGGCCCCGACACATGTCCCCCTGAACCCCCACCCACCCAGCATTGACGGGCACCTGCCAGCTGGCCCCGACTCATGTCCCCCTGCACTCCCACCCCCCCAGCATTGACGGGCACCTGCCAGCAGGCCCCGACTCATGTCCCCCTGCACCCCTACCCACCCTGCATTGACGGGCACCTGCCAGCAGGCCCCCACTCATGTCCCCCTGCACACCCACCCTGCATTGACGGGCACCTGCCAGCAGGCCCCGACTCATGTCCCCACCCAACATGTCATAAAGATGCACATTCATGGGCCTCATGTCCACCAAAATCCCACTGCACGCCACCCCAGTCTTCAGAACCAATCAAGTTTCCCATCCACCCGATACTGAAAGGCCTATTTCTTGTCACAAACCAAAAGTCAACTATGCACATCAACACATGTCCGTCACACACACTGTGCCAGTGATTGTGTAAACCCACATTGTGACACACAGTAAACCAATGAGCGAATACCACACATGGAAGTAACAAATCAAAATGTATTGTGCACAAAATGGAGCAAATGGAATCAAAGCATGAAAATAATTTTAAACAAGAAAAAAATTCATGTCCAAAAAAGAAAAACAAAATAATGAAGTCACAATCCAAAGTAATCCAAAATAAAGTCACTGAAAACTCCTTGTCTACCAAAGCAAATCCAAAGGAAACCTAAATTTAAAAATCCATTCATCCATGGTGATGTAAAATAATATTTTCACAGAAATCTACAGTCCAACTATGTACAAAGATTGAAACCAGGGTCCATGAGCCCAACAAATGAAATGAAACCTATGAAAAAAAAAACTACCTAATTAAGAACTATTTACAAAAACGTGGGGCATTGTCCAAGCGTCCCAAAAGAAATAAAAATAGAAAGGAAACCTAACACTAACTAACTGTATACAATGGCGGCGGGCAAGTCCTACGGCTCACTCTGTGATGTTGTGGGCCAGGGCATCATCGAACTCCATGTCAATCTCCTGGAGGCGGATGTTAGGAAGAATTCTCCTTCTAGGGCTAATTTCCCTCACCTAGTGAGCCCCCCAGCAGCTTTGCTGGATTTCTGTAGTTTATTTTTCCACCGGGTAAGAGTGTACATCTTTTTTTCCACTCTTACATGTGTTTTGGCCTATGTGTTTTACTCATTGTGTGATCTTGGGCACTGGAGCACACCACTCCAGGTGCCCCTGTTCTTGTATGGGTTACACCGTACCTTTAGTGTAGTAACCCAGGGTTGTCTTTTAGACTTCCCTCTGACTCCACTTCGCTGGGGCTGACTACTGTCCCCCAGAGAAGGGTAAAGTTGCCATTTACTTTACATAGTCATTTTTACCACAGACCCAGTACACCCCATCTTACATGGAGTACTGGAAAGGGCTAATCGGTACCCCTTTTCGGTCTGTACCTCCCTGAGCATTGTTTTGCTCTTTTAAGATTTAGACTTGGCTGGTGGCAGTGGTATCTAGCCTAACTTTTCTACCGCGATTATATTAGATAAACGTGGTACTGTTCTTGGCTATTATATTAGCCTCGAACATAGACCCGCTTGACCAAATCGTCTTTCTTTTGGCTCCGGTTGGGTTTATTCGCCATTTCTTTTTGTTAAAATCCTTCTTGTGTTTTACTTTGCGCGGCAAAGTAGGTTTGCCTTGTTTGTTCACCGTCTTTTTGGCGGGCTTCTGCAGAGAAGCCCTCCTCAAGGCGCCTGGGTGTCTAGGTGGGCTGAATGTAAGGGAGGAGTGTAGTCCATCCCTGCACAGGGTATCCTAGGAAACCCAAGTTGCACTTTGCCATGATTGGCTGAGGTGGTTGTCCCGGCTGGGCAACCCCCCTGCTGCGTGATTGACAGCCAGGCTGTGTGAATGGGGGTTTTGCGCATAAAAGGCAGGTCTCTTGGGCTAGAAGTCGGAGTCGCCTCTGGAACTACAAGGAACCGAAGAGAAGCGGAGAGAACGACGGCTGCTGCAACTACCCGTTCCGGTGAAGCCCTGCTGCAGTCCTGAGCTATCTACCCTTCGACAACTGAGAGAAGATCCAGTCCAGAGTCTTCTTCCCTTGAGCCTGGTGGGGATAATCAGCTCATCTTCTTCAGCCAGAGATCTCCGCCGCGGTCAAAATCGCTGCACACTGTTATAGTGATCCGGATAGCCACCTGCTGAGCCTCTCCTGTTTTTAAGGAGCACACCTTTTCGTTGTTGCTGCTGCCGGCTTCATCCCTGTGTGGTGCAGACCCCCTTCAGACGTCCTCCTTCACAACGAAGCTCCAGGAATCGTGGGTCTGCGGGAAACCAACAGGAACAACTGCCAGGGCTCCAGCTGCATCGTGGAAATAAGGTACTGTGTTCTACTCGAGGAAACTGGGTGAATCCCTTTTCTTCATCCTCAAGGCTCGTCCTTGTCTTCCCTCCTTCTTATAACTTTTGCTTCTGAACATTGACAATATTAAGTACTTTTTGGCTACACTGAATCGTGAACTGTCTAACGGTGTGATCTTCGGCACAGGCCTCTGGTGTCACCTAAACTGGCTCCGACCCTTTGACTTTTCAACTCCTGTTTCTGAGTGTTTCTCGATACTGTCTGCCTAACCTAAATAGTGCCTGTGATTTTTGCCTCCAACTCCCTCTGGGTATCTCAGGTGCTAAGTGTATTTTTGCCCGGTAGCATTTCATGTCACGGATAAACGTTTTTTTTAGTAGACCGAACTGTCAAAAAGTGATCGCAACCGTATCCGCGGTATCGTGTTTTGTTCATAACACCGGTTCATTCAAACACAGGGTACTTACCTTGAGACTAACTGTACAAAGTGAATTGGTTAGTTGTAGTATATTTAACGTGTGGTTTTGTTTAAAGTTTAATAGAGGTGTTGTGTTTATAACTGATGGTTTAAGAATAAATGTACTTATATTTTTTTTACCTGAAACCTTGATGCAGTGTTTGCTTGAGTCACAGTAATTGTGGTTCCTTTGTGTAATCTCTACTACTGCTCATATACTCTTGAGATAAGCCTGGCTTCTCTGCTACTGCTACCACTATAACCTAGTAGTACAGGCTTGTACCAAAGGTAAAACTTGTACTGCCACCTGTAGTCTTAATTGTGTGTAGTGGTCCTTAAGGGCACTGCACAGGATTCTACCTAACAGCGGGTCTCTGCCCTGGCCCTGAGGTCTTGCCGGGATGCAGTCATGGCCTGTTCCAACTCCCTGCGAGTTGCTTCGAGGCACTCAGCCCGCCTCAACGCTCGACGCATGGAGAACTCCGGCCTGACCATGGTGAGCCGGGCCTCTTCCGCCCGCTGCCGCTCCACATCTATCGCATGGTCCAACCGCTGCCACACGGAAGACACTTCCCATCCAGGGTCCTCCTGCCCTCCGGCCGATGCCGGCCCCTCTGATGTTGATGGCCCCGAGCCATCATTGCTCCCACCTACAGCCTGCTCCTGCTGCTGCTGTCCATTTGCCCTGTCTGATGGTGCCTGCACATCCTCCATCTGCTGGTCTCCAGTTGTTATGGTGTCCACCCCTGCTGGACCGCCGACTCCCGACTGTGGCAGGGATGGGATCTCCACCAAGCTGGCTGTGTTGGTCAGGCCAGGTCCACAGGGGGCCCTGGTGGAATCTGGGCCAGTAGACAGCAGGGAGAACGACTGGGGCATAGTCTCCACAGAGGAGGAGAGGTCTGCCAGAGTGCGCGACACATATCAGAACCCACCGACCATGGCCCCTCCCAACTGTGCCACGTTGCCACGCAGCTCTTCGTGATGGCGTGCGTGGTCCCCCAGGAAGCACGCACATCATCATGAATGACACGCGTGCGCAACACGACACCACTCAGGATGGAGCCCATACAGTCTCCTCCTGAGTGGTGTCGTGTTGCGCAGTGACTCCTCGTCCGCAGGCAGTGGAGAGCCAGATGACGTGGGCCTCCCCCCTACCTGCGGTCGGGCCTGGGACAGGGCATCCCTGCTGGTGCATGGTGGTGCAGTCACAGGGTCAGGGACAGCAGCATGCAGTGGCCCCTCCGCGGCGGCCTATGCTGCCTCCTGACTCTGGCCCTGGACTGCACCACTTGCACCAGTGGTACTACCCCCACCAGGCCCCATGTGCGGCTCAGTAGCGGGCTCCTCCTCCTCTGTGGAGACCACCAACCTGGATGTCTCCGCACCGTCTTCCGCCATTGGAAGCCCCTGTGGGGGCTCACCCGGCCCTCCGCTACAGCCGTAGTGGCAGACGCGGCACCAGTCCCCTAGCTCCCTGATGATGGCAATACCTAGGAGGGGGGCTGGGCCTTGCATCGCCGCCCGGTGGAGGCATCCCCGCCGCTTAGCTCCACAGGGCTATATCCGCCCTCTTCTTCACTCGACGCTGCATAGAGGGAGACATAGAACACAAGCATGAGGGTACTGTACAATAGTCCCTTAGACAGAAAGCAATAACACATGAGTGGCACTGTAAAACGTCACTTCCATCCTGTCCCTCCACAACACATGGTTCAATGCACAATGTGCAACACACATGCAGAAACAGGCACGGCGCATGCAATCAACATCAGCATCCATGTACAAGGGCCTCTAGTGACATAAATGTTGCCTTAAAACTCACATGCATCATGGCTCATACTGATCCCATGCACACACATCACCGGAGGGTCATGCATCATGGCTCGTACACCACAGACACAGTGGATACAAGGGTGACCAGACTGCATAAGTGAATCTACACATCATCGCGGACATGTGTCATGCATCCATGGCATTTCAAAGTCACACACACGCTTCTCAGACACACAGACATGTACACCATACATGTACATGAGAGTAGCACCCATCTCTCACCCGCATCCATGTCCAAGAACAGGGACAGGCATGCATTCATGTGTGCATTCCGCATGCTGCTCCCCATGTTGCATTGGAACACATGCACCATCCATGTGGTTCACGCATTACTGGTCTCACATGCATTACCATGATGTCCCTGCACACACACATCCATACATGGCCTATCTTACACATACAGGCAAGTAGCTGACTACCAGCACACTGCAACATGCCCTGTTTCACACAGCAATGCATAGCCACTTACCGCTCAACTCCAGACGGGACTTCCTCCGAAGGATCTGGGCGTGGAGAGCTGGGTTTATGCTTTCCAGGACCCTCATCTGTATGTTGGTCAGGCTGACCCGGCACCCCTCTGCATCCTCTGCCTTCATGAGGCGCGGGCCTTGTTGAGGGTCCTGGACCTGAAGTCCTCCCAGCGCTTCCGGACGTGCCTGATGTCGCGGGTTGCCACCCCCTCCGCATTGATGGCAACCGCTACATCTTCCCAGATCCTCTCCCATCCTTCCTTGTCGGCGCGCGATGGTGTGAAGAGGGCATCATAATGCCCCAGAACATGCTCCACAAGGACACCACCTCCTTCTCACTGCAGCTGGTGGCCCTCTGCCTCTCTGGCTGGGGGTCGCCAGTGGTCTCAGATGGTGTTTGCCCCGACATGGCGACCCCCGAGGCAGGTGTGGGTGGGCAACTGGGTCCTGGGGCTGGGCTGTGGAGCGATGGTATCCCAGTCGGGAGTCTTCTGTTCTAGCAGGGGTGGACATAGCAACTGGACACCTGCAGATGGCTGACGTGCAGGCACCAAATAGCAGGGCACATGGGCAGCAGGCAGGCAGGCAGCAGCAGATGGCAGGTGGGAGCGTGCTCAGGGCTCTGGGGGACAGGGAAATGGCCTTTTGGGCAGGAGCGTGGTCTTTCGTGTGCTGTCACATGGCCAGCTTGATACGGAGTGATTTAGCACGTGAGAAAAGTGCACGTCAGCGTGTAATTTGCGGAAAGGCCCTTGGCGCGTAGGTGCGTCTGCGACGTAACATGCATGGGCATTTCCCTCAACACGGGTGCATATTGGATCAGCACGTGAAAAAACCACAAGTCCGTGTGTGAATGCGTGTAATTCGGGGAAAGGGCCTAAGCGCATAAGTGACGTGACGCACGTGGGTGTTTCCCTCAGCATGGTTTAAAGGTGAGCGTGGCCAGCCGTTCGCTGTACGTGCCTTTCGTGGAGACCGACGTGTGTGTTGCTACTTCGTGTTGTTTCGCGCGCTATCACAAGTTCACAGCGGATCAAGGAAGTAACTCTTCTTTTGGCAGGGGTATTGGCTACACATGTTTTTCATCATCACCCTAGTCTGACGGTGAGTCGCGCACACTATTTTTCCCACTGTCGGTGCCCCTGTGCATCGCGTACCCGTTTTCGAGGTCATAGTAGCCTGCGTGTCCCACGTGTATGCGTTTTTCATGTTCCTGGGTGCCACCGCATACTACGGGAGGTTGATTCCACGCACGTAGGCTGCAGGAGTTGCGTGCACGGTTTTACAGCAGTTTTGGGGTGTCTGAGCTTTGCGTGACCCGTCACTTCATCACCGGGGTCACATACAGCCTTGCAGGTGCAGGGGTGCTGTTAACATCGTGCATCCCACCCCCTTCACCCCAATTGCCCAGGACAATTGTCGTGTACACCTCCCATTGGCACTTCTCCATCTGTGCCGGCACTACTCCATCTGTGCCATGGTTGGGAGGCCACCAAAGGTGAGGGGCGCCTCAGCTGGGCATACTCCTCGTGGCGGGCGTGGTCAGGGACGTGGCCGGGGTCACCAGGGAGTAGGGGGACTCCAGGGAATCCAGGGTGGCTGCAGAGGGGGAAGAGGCAGGGGCGCGCCAGCTGGTGACGATGTTGTGCCACGTGTTGATGCAGTCATGCCACATCCCCTGCGGCTCTGGGAGATGCAGTACTTGCATCTGACACTGGCGCCCGTGTGACCCGGCAGTCCCTTTCATCGACTGCCACGGGCCCAAGGGTAGTGGTAGCTGCAGGTTCAGCTGTCGACACCACCACCCAGGCTCAGGGTCTGCCAGCGCAGGCTTCGTTGGCACTTGAAGAGTCCATGGAGGATTTCCAGCAGGTCAGGAGGAACACCGTAGGTGCACGCAGGGCTGCCCTGACCGAGACACATGTCCCTGGGGCAGTGATGTCATCTGCTGCCCCGACCAGCGGGGTGTTGGCAAGTGCAGGGGCAGATGCAGCCAACAACACCCCGGTTGTGAGTCTACCAACCAGGATAGTCGCGGTCAATAAACCTGGCACAGCTGATGTTGCTGCGCAGGGTCCATTCCAGGGCACCCAGCAGCCACTGACACAAGTCAGGCCTTCGGTCGTCCTACCACCTGCCATTCCCTTGGTTCAATCCTCCGGTGCCACTGGATCAGAGAGGCATTTGCCAGCCAGGGTCCGCGCCACAATCCAAGAGGAGGAAGGTTGCATCTGCAGCACAGGCTGGGACCCCAGACACAGCCACGGCCTCCTGCACGTCAAGGAAGAAGCCTTTCTGTGCGCAGGAACTGGACTCCCTTGTGGACTACGTGCAGGACCACAGCCGTGACATGCTAGTGGGGCAGAATTGTAAAACTACGGCTGCCCATCAGAATACCCACTGGAAGCATGTCGCGGATAATGTGAGTGCATTCGGCCATGAGGTGCGCACAGCTGCCGAGTGCAAGAAGCGTTGGAATGACCTCAAACGCAGCACTAAGGCCAAGCATGCCTCAAATTACAACATGACTCTTGTGACTGGCGGTGGGCCATCACCTGAGGAGGATGTCCTCACTCTGCATGAGGCACTCGTTGCGGGTTTCATACCAGATGAATTGGTCGAAGGAGTGGGAGAGATGCAGGACTTTGATGCCCCATCCAGTGAGTGTTATTGTGTTTATGTCCAGCCCATGTGTGGTTTGCCTGTGTGATGTGTTGTGCTTGACTGCCACTACATGCTATGTGTACATGGTTCTCATGTGCAAGTCATGCAATGCTTCACTGATGCGGGCTTGCTATGCAGGATGGTGGACATGTAGAGCAGACGGGGACTGTCCTCATCACCACACTTGCACCCTACTCACATGCTAGTCACCCAGATGCCCCTCCGGTCCATGTTCCAGCTCACTGGCCCTTCTGCATGTAGCCAGGGGTGTATTTCCTCTCAGCAATGGGACTATATCATTGCATGACTGACGTGCATGTGTCCTCTGCCTGCATGCGGGAACTCCACGTAGGCATGCCCCCTTGCTCCTCCACCCTCCCTGCACCCCAATTACACCATTGCACTGGTGTGTATCATTTTGGCGTACTGTTTTGGCCTGTTCAAGCCTCCTGTGTACATGCTAACTTCCACCAGCCAACCTGCCAGACACATGCAGTGGGGTACATCCTCTGCCCTTCATGCAGGGTGTCTCGCTTGGACTGTGCAGATGGCAGATGCTCCGCAGGGACATGAGTGCCCATTCATGCTCCATGTGCATTCCATGCATGCCCCTATATGTCCTTGGCAGGATGATCATTGTAGTACGTGTCTTTGATGAGCAACATTTCATGGCATATCTTCCGCCATCCCATGGCCACTCTGGCCCAGTCCTGCATCACACACGTTTAGGGTGTCACAGACTGTGTGGGGCTCAGTCCTCCCCCAGTTTCAGGCCCACTGACTCTGTCAAACTGGTGTAGTGGCTTTTGCACACTTGGGTGTACTACTGAGGGTTTGTCATGTGTCCTGCTTACTGTCCCATCATCATCTGCTGTGTTGTCAGTTGACTCAGATGATGCCATTGATGCTAGTCAACACTGGCTGCCAATACACAGGTATCTGGTCACCCTTTTGCTACCATGCAAGGCATCCCTGCATTTTCACTCAGGAGGGGGGGGGGCTTTGCTTGTAGCCATGCAACCCATTGAATGCACATTGCACGTGATGCCTGAACTTGCCCATGAACTGCCTTCACATTTTTTGATACACATCATGAAGTACTTGTTCATGTAGTTAGTGAGTAACGTACACATGTTCTGCACTGCATCAACCCACTTCTGAGCCATGTAACACCATTCTACATGCATACTCACTGATGCAATGGCAAAATCACCGGGCATGTATGGCAGGTTGTCTTGTGTGTGTGACATGTCTGCTTCATGTGTTGGCTGTCTGTGTGATGTCCATGTGTGAGTGTGCTATGTGCTTCTAACATGTTCTAATGTTTTTTCTCTCCACTTTTCAGATGATGACGCAATGGAGCCAGAGGATGGTGTTGTCATGCCAGGCACAGGGTTGTTATCACAACCGCAACCCAGCACAAGTGGGGGTCGTGGGGTGGTAGAGCACGAGCACCCACGTGTGCTACAGACCATCTTGTCTTTGGCTGGCAATGAGTCCAGCCCAGATGACCACTCTGACGTCCATGTCGAGTTGGATGAGCATCAGGTCTGTTAGGGAGAATTCTCTGTTTAGGCTGAATTTCCTAACCTAGTGAGTCCCCCAGCAGCTTTGCTGGATTTCTGGAGTTTGTTTTTTAATCCTGCCAGTGAGACTCTTTTCCTCACACTCTTGGACATGATTTGAGGGGTTCCTTTGACAGTTAATGTGTTTTATGGGCTATGGGGTCTTTTACTCCATAGGGTCTCATATGTTTTTCTATGTGTGTTACACAGCACCCTCCGTGCAGTAACACAGGAGTGTCATAGTGACACCCCACCATAGGCTCCATACCCTGGGACTGACTACTGTCTCCCAGGGCATGTAAAGTCACCATTGGCTTTACTAGTCCCAAATTTAGTAACAGAATCAGTACAAACCATCATATTGTGGAAGTACTGGTAAGGGATAATTCGATTGCCCCTGGGTCTGTTTTTCGAGGGGACACTGTCCCGTTCCCCCTCGTGGAGTTTCTGGCTGGTGGCAGTGGTTACCACGCGGAATATTCCTTAAGAATATTCTCTATGGGATTTCTCCCATGTATTTTAAACGCACCACTTTTTGGTGCAATGCTAAAGATACCGCCGGTTTATTTATTTAACATTAATTCACCGGTAGGGTCTTTTTGCCAGAACTCGGTTTTAAAATGGTGTTTGTGTTCGCCTCTGTAACTCCAAACCAAAGGTCGAGCCCTTTGTTCCACTTTTGGGGGGATTCTACACAGAAGCCCTCCAAAGTGGTGCCACTCTGTCTGGGTACCACAGAGGGTGTGGGAGGGGGTTTAGGCACCCTGGACTAAGTTGCCTTGCCAACCCAAGTCGCACTCTTGCGTGATTGGCCCAAGTGGTTAGCCGCCCCGTGCACCACTTAGCATGTTTGATTGACAGCTAGGCTAAATGAATGGGGGTTTCTTGCATAAAAGCAGGGCTTTAGGGACTGGAACTTCAGAAGTCGCCACAGGACCTGAAAATCCGAAGAGGGAGAAGCTGAGCCGCCCTGCAATGACGACACCACCGGTGGAGCCCTGCTGAACCGTCTCACCACTTCCCGACGACAGAGGAGATCTTCTTGCCGGAGAGTCTCGTCCCCTTGAGCTGGTGGGGACAACCAGTTTGCTTTCCTTTTCGCCTACCAGGACGTCTAGTGGTCGAATTGCCCGTGCCAAGCATCCCGGCAACCGGATAGCCACTTGCCACTGAACCGCGAATAAAAGGACCGCTCCTTTGAATCGAGAACTCCACGGCTGGTTTCTTCCCTGGCAGTACAACTACCTTCTCTTCCGCCGGATGAAGCACCGACTTGCAACCGCTGCCAGGAACAACTGCCCCTGCTGGAGCATTCTCACCATTTCAAGGTACCGTGTCCGCCTGGCCTCCCTTTCTATAGATTGCTACAAGGTGACAGTAAATCCTTAATTTTCTAGACTGGAATGGCCTCTTGACCATCTAACTGGTCCCTTCCTTTTGGTCCAACGTCTTTCTGAACATTCTGGAGACATTTGTGCACTTTCCAACCGTGTGACCTTGGACACATTTCGTTCTGATCATCTTAAAGTGGATCCGGCTTTCTGAACTCTAACTTCACGGTTTTATTCTGCCTTCCTCTCTTGCTGTGTTCTTCTGAAAGTGTTGGGATCTGTTTCAATTTATGGTCTGCCTTTCTCTCCCTTTCAAACCGAATTATTAGAGTGCCATCTGCGTTAAGCGCTCACCGCTGTCTGAAAATAAGTGGTGCTTTACTTAAGACTTGTCTAACACTCTTTTAAGGAAGTGTATATACTTTAGTAACTGTGTTTTTGAACTTGCTTGATATTAGTGCCCGTGTGTTTTTATAGATGTGTTAAATTAATTATGTATCTTTTACACCAAAGCTCTGGTCATTGTTTGCTTGTTTTACTGTGTTTACCTGCCCTATTGGATATGCTCTGTATACTGCCTAACTCTTCTTGAGAGAAGTCTGACTGCTCAGCCACAGCTACCAGATAAATCTGGGTGGTGCAGACTGCTACCAATTGGGTTTACTGCTAACTCCTGTGGTCTTAAACTTTTTGCAGTGGTCCCTAAGGGAACTGCACAGGTTTCTGCCTAACACTGGTGTACAGCGGTGGGATTTGTATTGAGTATACACTTTAGTGTGCTTTTAGATACTTTAGGACAACTAACCACAAAGCTTAGCACTAAAAAAGCTGATTTTCTAAAACCTGTGTGCTATGGAAAGTTATACCCTAGAATCATTGTCTGCCAAAACTGCTGATTGCTTAAAAGTATTGTGTAGCTATAAGAACCTCTCTGGGAAGGGCAGGAAAATAGAACTTATAGAAAGATTGTTAGAAAATCAAAGTCTGGGTGAAACAGAGGAATCTACCCCCCCCCCCCAGCAAATGTGGATAACAGTGATGGTATTGATCTGAATCAAAGTCTTGATAATGAGTCAGAAGAGGAAAGTGAACCTAATGAAGTTAGCCACCCTGAACCTCTGTCTGCCTTACCTACTGTACCTACTGGATTTATACCAGGTCCCACATGTAATCCTGAATATTTTGAACTTGAAAAAATGAAGCTTGAATTAGAATACAAACGTTTTATTGCTCAATCTGAACGGAATCAAGAGTTAGAGTTCAGAAGAATCAACGCCCAAGCTGAGCAGAAGCAAGCTGAGTTGAAGCTCAGAGAAATAGAGCTTAATCATGAACTTGAAATGAAAACGTTGTCTGTGGAAACTGCTTCTCTCTCTTCTGGTTCCTCTAGGAGTTCCAGTCCCAAAAGACCCCAGATGCCTAAGGAATTAGTGGGTATATATGAACCTAAGTTGGATGTGTTGGATTGGTTGAAAATGTTTGAATATAATCATGGGCTCCAGGACATCACAGGGAATGAGCTACTTCCTTGGTTGTTCTCTAGGCTCCCCCCTGTTGCAACTGATGTGGTAATGGAGTTGGGTGAGGTGGATAAGAAGGATTATGAGTGTGTGAAGCTAGCTTTAATAGCTAGATTTGGGAAGACCCCTTCCCAGTACCTTAAGAGGTTTAGGACCCTCAAAAAGCATGATGGTACCCTTTGGGCTACCTGGGTGAGTGAAAGTTTGAAAAACTTAGAGGGATGGGTTAAGGGTTACAGGGTTAACACTTATGAGGGAATGAAGAATCTTGTAATGTTGGAGTCAATTTATGATGCCTGCTCTCCTGAGCTCAGACAACACTTGGCTGATTCAAAGCAATTAGATTCCAGGAAGCTAGCTAAGGCTGCTGACTTGTGGGTTGCCAACAGGGCTACTCACAAGGATTCTGGGGCTACTCAGAAGAAGGATGAGGGAAAACAGCCTAAAAAGGACTCTAAAGAGAATTCTAATAATTCCAATCCCAAAGAGGGCCCCAAACAGAACCATAAGGTAAACCACAAGGGAAACCAAATCAGGCTAGTGTACCTTCTGGTGCCAAACCAGAAGGAGGTCAGAACAAGCCACCATTCCAAAATGCATTTGGTAAATGCTTTGTTTGTGGCTCTACTGACCATGTGAAAGGAGATCCCAGATGTAAGGGTAAACCTTCAGGGGTCTAGATTGTCTCCTTAGCCTTCGCTCCAGAGGAGGAAGTACAAATGGCAAGTGGAAACTTTCTATTACTGGCTGATGAACCCATTGGAGTCTCAGCCAGAGTTTCCTTAGTGTCTCAGGGTTTGTGGGAACAACAGAACTTAGATGTCTATAATTCTATCCCAGATAATACTAAAGAGTATTATAAGGACAGTGTCCAGGTGAATGGCCAGGAGACTCCTGCCATTAGGGACACTGGGGCCAGCATAACTGTGGTGGACAAATCGTTTTTTCAGGCTGAGGATGTTGCTAAGGCACCCAAACGCCTCACCAAGTTAGCTGGAGGGCCTGTGCAGATGCTTCCCCAGTTACCAGTTCTCATCCAGTGTAATGACATGACTGTGAAGATACCTGTCAGCATACAAAGTGAGTTGCCAGGAAGGGTTCCGTTGGGTAATGACTTGAAAACTCTTGGAGTAGTGTCACATTCCCCCAGACCTCCTAGTAAAAGATTACAGGAGCTCACCAGACCTGCAAGGGAGAGAACTATGAGAGGTACTCACAAGGAGATGATGAAGAAAGAGATCACTCCTACTCCACTGGAGCTGTCAGCTGCTGTATCCAAACAACCAGAAGAAAAGGGGAAATCTAAAACTTCTAAAAAGAAACCAGCAGTCAACACTCCAGTGCATCCAACAAGGACTTCCCCGAGGTTGTCCAAAGTTACACCTGTAACTCCCTCTCCAGCTGAGGCTGAGAGGGTGGTACAACCCTTTGTGGTAGAACTAGACTCTGAGGAAGAGCTGTGGAAGGCCAGGAACTCATTGGAGATCTGGATCCTATTGACCATCCTGAGCTGCAGTCTTTACTGGCAGAAGGTGGATCCAACAGGGCAGACTTCAGTAAGGGACAGTGAGAATGTCCAACTCTGGGAGGTCTTCGCCACCAGACAGATGATCAGGCTGAAGGGCAAGAGCCTGGGAAATATAGGTTGCACTGGGAAGATGGCCTCTTCTACAGTGAACCAACAGAGTCTGCCCCTAGGGACTACAAACGACTTGTAGTACCCCAAGAGATCAGACAACAGTTCTTGCAGTTAGCCCATGAGATTCCTTTGGCTGGTCACTTGAGTTTCAAGAAGACTAAGGCAAGGCTCTCACTCTACTTTTATTGGCCAAAGATGGGGGCTGAAGTAGATAAGTACTGCCGGAGCTGCCACACCTGCCAGACTTCTGGTAAGGTTGGCTCCAAGAATGTGGCACCCTTACTGACTCTCCCAGTTGTGGGAGTCCCATTTGAGAGAGTAGGGATTGACATTGTTGGTCCCCTTGATCCTCCAACCTCCTCAGGCAACAGGTTTATACTTGTTGTAGTAGACCATGCTACTAGGTATCCTGAGGCAATTCCTATGAGGACTGTTACATCTCCGGCTGTGGCTAAGGCCCTCCTTGGTATTTTTACCGGTGTTGGGTTTCCTAAGGAAGTAATCTCTGACAGGGGGTCCAATTTTATGTCCCAATACATGAAAGCCATGTGGAAAACCTGCGGCGTTACTTACAAGTTCTCAACCGTATACCACCCTCAGACAAATAGATTGGTTGAAAGGCTCAACCGAACCATGAAGAGCATGATAGGTGCTTTAGAGGACCCCCTTAAAAGAACAGATCTTCTACTGCCATGCCTTCTCTTTGCTTATAGAGAAGTCCCTCAGGAGGGAGTAGGTTATTCTCCCTTTGAACTTCTTTATGGTCATCCAGTCAGAGGCCCCTTAGCCCTGATTAAGGAGGGGTTGGAGAGTGCTCCTTCCCCCAAGCCAGTCAGAGTGACTGACTATGTGATAGGTCTCCGGAGGAGAATGTCACACATGATGGCAGAAGCAAGTGATAACCTGAAAGCTGGACAAGCTTTGGTCAAGCACTGGCATGATCAAAAGGCTAACATGATTGAGTTTACTCAGGACCAGCTAGTTCTCGTTATGATCCCAACAAGGCAGAGGGCCTTGCAAGACAAATGGATGGGACCCTTCAAGGTTGTGGGTAAACTTGGAGAGGTCAACTATCTGGTGGACTTGGGCAATCCCAAGGAGGCTCCCACAGTCTTCCACACCAACCAACTAAAAGCGCATGTCTCCAGACCTGATGTAGGAGCTTTGCTTCTGGCATCATCAGAGGAAGAAGAAGAGAGTGAAGCTCTTCCTGATCTCCTCAGAGGCTTACCTTTGGACGAAAAGATTGAAGGAGTAAATCTCTCTTCAAATCTGACACCTGAGCAACAAGAGGAGTGCAAATCTATGTTAAATCAGTTTGCCTCCCTGTTCTCACTTTCACCAGGCTTGACCCCTTGGGGACAGCATGACATTCTCACTGGTGACTGTCTGCCAGTCAAAATCAGAGGATATCGAATGTCAGAGAATGTAAGAACCCACATCAAAGGTGAGGTCAGCAAGATGCTTGATCTCGGGGTTATAGAGCCATCTACTAGTCCATGGTCTAGCCCAGTTGTGTTAGTACCAAAGGCAGGATCTAAAGATTCTGTGTGGATTATAGAGCCATTAATGCAGTCACCAAGACTGATGCCCACCCTTTGCCAAGGACAGATGAGTTGGTGGATAGACTTGGTTCAGCCAAGTTCCTCAGCACATTTGACTTGACGTCAGGCTATTGGCAAATAGCCCTGACAGACCATGCCAAGGAGAAAACTGCATTTTCTACCCCAGTTGGCTTATACCAGTTTGCACCTGCTACATTTCAAAGGATGGTGAATCAGGTTCTGACAGGGATGGAGGACATCTGCATGGCATACTTGGATGACATTGCAGTCTTCAGCCAAACCTGGGAAGAACAAGTGGACCACCTGAGCTATGTTTTGCAGGCTCTTGAGAAGGCCAATCTGACCATAAAGGCAAGTAAATGTCTACCATGGACATGAGGTAGGAGGTGGAGAAATAAGGACTTTGCTCAGTAAGATTGAAGCTGTGCACAATTGGACAACACCTACTACTCAGACTCAGGTGAGAGCCTTCTTAGGTCTCACTGGGTACTACAGGAATTTCATAGAGAACTATGGGACCATAGCTTCTCCATTGAATGTCATCTCCTTTCCTAAATTCCCTAAAAAGGTAAGATGGAATGATGAGTGCAATAAGGCCTTTGAAAACCTGAAAAAGGCTCTTTGTCAAGCCCCAGTACTCAGAGCTCCTGACTACCACCAAACTTTCATTGTGCAGACAGATGCTTCAAATGTAGGAATAGGTGCAGTCCTCAGTCAACTGGATGGGAAAGGTAGGGAGCACCCCATTTGCTTCATCAGTAGAAAGCTGAAGCATCCTGAAACAAGGTGGGCAACCATTGAACAAGAGTGTTTTGCTATTGTGTGGGCTCTGAAGAAGTTTAGGCCATACTTGTATGGTTCTACTTTTGTTATTCAGACTGACCACCAACCCTTGAGATGGTTAATGCAAATGAAAGGGGAAAACCCAAAACTATTGAGATGGTCAATCTGCCTGCAAGGGTTTGATTTCAACATTGAGCACAGGTCAGGGTGTCACCACCAAAATGCTGATGGTCTCTCTAGGATGTATGTCATCGACTAGAGGTATGAGATTCATCCAGGAGTGGATTAAATCCTCCTGTCCCTTAGTCGGGGGGGGGGGGGGGCGAGTGTTAGAGAGAATTCTCTGTTTAGGCTGAATTTCCTAACCTAGCGAGTCCCCAGCAGCTTTGCTGGATTTCTGGAGTTTGTTTTTTTCTCATGCCAAGAGTGAGACTCTTTTCCTCACACTCTTGGACATGATTTGAGGGGTTCATTTGACTGTGAATGTGTTTTATGGGCTATGGGGTCTTTTACTCCATAGGGTCTCATGTGTTTTTACTATGTATGTTACACAGCACCCTCAGTGCAGTGACACAGGAGTGTCATAGTGACACCCCACCATAGACTCCATACCCTGGGACTGACTACTGTCTCCCAGGGCATGTAAAGTCACCATTGGCTTTACTAGTCCCAAATTTAGTAACAGAACCAGTACAAAACATCATAATGTGGAAGTACTGGTAGGGGTAATTCGATTGCCCCTGGGTCTGTTTTTCGAGTGGGTACTGTGCAGTCCTCCCTCGTCGAGTTTCTGGCTAGTGGCAGTGGTTACCACGCAGAATATTCCTTAAGAATATTCTCTATGGGATTTTTCCCATGTATTTTAAACGCACCACTTTTTGGTGCAATGCTAAAGATACCGCTGGTTTATTTATTTAATATTAATTCACCGGTAGGGTCTTTTTGCCAGAACTCGGTTTTAAAATGGCGTTTGCCTCTGTAAATCCAAACCAAAGGTCGAGCCCTTTGTTCCACTTTTGGCGGGCTTCTACACAGAAGCCCTCCAAAGTGGTGCCACTCTGTCTGGGTACCACAGGGGGTGTGGGAGGGGGTTTAGGCACCCTGGACTAAGTTGCCTTGCCAACCCAAGTCACACTCTTGCGTGATTGGCCCAAGTGGTGAGCCCCCCCGCTCACCACTTAGCATGTTTGATTGACAGCTAGGCTGAATGAATGGGGGTTTCTTGCATAAAAGCAGGGCTTTTGAGACTGGAACTTCAGAGGTCGCCACAGGACCTGAAAATCCGAAGAGGGAGAAGTTGAGCTGACCTGCAATGACGACACCACCGGTGGAGTCCTGCTGAACCGTCTCACCACTTCCCGACGACAGAGGAGATCTTCTTGCCGGAGAGTCTATTCCCCTTGAGCTGCTGGGGACAACCAGTTCACTTTCCTTTTCGCCTACCAGGACGTCTAGTGGTCGAATTGCCCGTGCCAAGCACCCCGGCAACCGGATAGCCACTTACCACTGAACCGCGAATAAAAGGACCGCTCCTTTGAATCGAGAACTCCGTGGCTGGTTTCTTCCCTGGCAGTACAACAACCTTCTGCTTTCCTCCCCGACGAGATCTTCTCTTCCGCCGGACGAAGCACCGACTTGCAACCGCTGCCAGGAACAACTGCCCCCGCTGGAGCGTTCTCACCATTTCAAGGTACTGTGTCCGCCTGGCCTCCCTTTCTATAGATTGCTACAAGGTGACAGTAAATCCTTAACCTTCTAGAATGGGCTGGCCTCTTGACCATCTAACTGGTCCCTTTCTTTTGGTCCAACTTCTTTCTGAACCTTCTCGAGACTTTTGTGCACTTTCCAACCGTGTGACCTTGGACACATTTCGTTCTGATCCTCTTAAAGTGGATCCGGCTTTCTGAACTCTAAGTTCATGGTTTTATTCTGCCTTCCTCTCTTGCTGTGTTCTTTTAAAAGTGTTTGGATCTGTTTCAAATTATGCTCTGCCTTTCTCTCCCTTTTAAACCGAATTATTAGAGTGCCATTTGCGTTAAGCGCTCACCGCTGTCTGAAAATAAGTGGTGCTTTACTTTTAAGGGAGTGTATATACTTTAGTAACTGTGTTTTTGAACTTGCTTGATATTAGTGCCAGTGTGTTTTTAAATAAATAATTATATATCTTTTACACCAAAGCTCTGGTCAGTGTTTGCTTGTTTTACTGTGTTTACCTGCCCTATTGTGTATGCTCTGTATACTGCCTAACTCTTCTTGAGAGAAGTCTGACTGCTCAGCCACAGCTACCAGATAAATCTGGGGGTTGCAGACTGCTACCAATTGGGTTTACTGCTAACTCCTGTGGTCTTAAACTTTTTGCAGTGGTCCCTAAGGGAACTTCACAGGTTTCTGCCTAACAAGGTCCATACGTCAGGGATGAGTGATTCTGATGTGGACACTCCTCGGTCCGCGACACCTGCACTGAGGAGCCAGACAGTGGTGGGACTTCCGCCTGTGGTGGATCGGGACGCAGGGTCACCCTCCACACCAGTAGCTGATGTGCCTGGGGCATCACGTAGACGGGGCCTTGTAGTCGTGCAGCCGCGGGCGGTTCTAACCCAACAAGAACGCCTGGCCCTTGGGTCCCGCAGGTGTCGAGCCCAGCAATGCGGTGGCCGTGTGCCACCGAGGTATACTGAGTGGGAGCAAGACATGACTGCCAATTCAGAACGTAAGGGGGCAGCACTTGATAACATCGCTGTGAGCATGGAACGTGTGGCCTAATCCGTGCTCCCCCCTGCTAGGCAGGTGCTTCTCCAGCGGCAGGCGGCGCAGTCTACGGCCCGCTCGCTCAGGCTGGGCATGGCGGCATCTGACCGGGCATGCCAGGCTGAAATGTTGTCTCTGCATCAAGCAATTAATGCTCATGCAGCGGCACACATGGAGGCACTGAGGGCTGAGTATGAGTCTCTCAGATCTACTCTGGGTGCCCTCTTGACATCCCAGAGGGTGCGGTCAGAGGAGAGGTTTGAGCAGCTTCAGCGTACCATCTCAGCTGAGCTACATGCTTGCCGGGAGGTGCATCAGTTGTCCAGCCAGACCACACAGGAAGAACTCCGTGTTACACGTGTTACCTTGCAAGAGGAAGCACGTGTATCACGGGAGGTTCTGCATGCAGACCTGCGTGTCATTGCCGCACAGAACCAGGCTCACCCGTCCGTCAGACTTGCTGCCGACGAGGGGCAAGCTGTGCCTAGGCGTGGTCAGGCTCCTGGCCATCGTCCTCCTTTTCCGGATGAGGCAGACTCAGACGACGAGATATCTCCCACACAGGTCGTGGTGTGCAGGCGTTGAGCCCATGGAGGTTTTCTTTTTGTCTCAACATCATCACATGTGGGTGTTGAGGTGCACCCTGTACCTCCCCCCTCCTGGGTGCCCCCCCCCCCCCTGGGTCGTATGTGGCCATTTTTGATTTTTGATTTTAGTTTAGTTAGTTAATATTAACTATTTGATAGTTATTTTAATTAGGTTATGTAGGTTGTTCATTTTTAGTTTAATGAGTTAATATAGTTTAATATTGTTTGTCTATTGTGCAGTCATGTGACGTTGTGGTGCTTTGTGGCTTTTGAAAGCATCCACTGTTTGTTCGAGCTGAGCCCTTCAAGCTTGTCTTGTGTATGTGTTTGCAGCTTGGGGTCCTGACTCACATAGGCCACTCCTGCTTCCCTTATCCATGGGATCGCTAGAATGGTTCGGTGTTACAGAATTGTACATACGGGCTTTGGACTTTCTTAATAACTGTGGTCTGTCTGCTGCTGTACTATTTGTGTTAACACCCCTAGTGGGGATTGGTTGCGTTTTATCCACCCCATGTCTGTAATCAATTTGGGTGAGTATGTGATTGATGTCTCCATTAATTGATGTGGATTGTGATGTATGTTATTTTCTTGCCTGTATATGTGCTTGATGCACTTCATGCTGTAGACAGTAGCCTGCACCCTTGGCCTGTCAAAGTGACACTGATGGTGAGAGGAGTTTGATGTAGGTCTGTAACCTGGCCCAGTGACAACCAGCATGTAGACACACACACAGGGAACTTTCCAGCCTTATTGATTTATTTGATGCCCTTTCTGCTGGAAGATGAGCCTCCAGACTACCTTTGCCAGCAGACACAGGGACGACTAATCCAGAAAACTGTCCATGTTCGGTGGTGCAGACGTGTGGATGTGTGCGCAAGCAGAAGCACAGGGATTGTGCTCAGATGTCCGACAGAAGCAGACGTATTTCCAGGAGCTCCTGGCAAGGTGAGCAACACAAGGGCCCCCACCGCAGACTACCTTCCACCAGGCCACTTGCACATGGATGCTAAGTAGCATCAGTGCTGGGGAGCTTTGCCAGGCATTGTTGGAGAAGGACACAGTACAGCTGACATGCGTTGAGAGGCAAATGCCAAGTGGCTTAACATGTTGTCAGGGGAACACGCAAGGGCCATCAAACATATCCTCGAGTACCCCCTGCTCCATTGAAGCAGAGTAATTAGGGTAGTAGTGTTCCTAGCCAGAAACTGATACAGCGCACAGGGATACCCAGTGAGGCTCAGACTCGTGGTGAGTGCATGTCATTTGCATGTGCAAATTGCCACGTGAACTACCTATTTAAATCTGCGGCGGCCAGGTCACAACTTGTACTGAAGTTGCACCTTGCTATACACGTCTAGCAGCTCACCCAGGGACCATTGTATCATGTGTGATTCTTGACCAATTGGTCTTCCATTCCCCGCGCGGCCACATACGCCGGCCTTACTGCATTGACAGTGTATGTACCATTGGTGGGCCAGGCTAACATATGGGTACATAGCAGCAGACAGGGGTGTTTGTTTGTGGAGGAGTCACTTACTTTGGGGCATGGATGGGGTTGTGTGTGTGTGTGTTGTAAACACACATTCAGATTAGTAACTCACACTCTCTTTGCAGCATTGAAGTGCTCCTGTTACCGGTTCTGAGAGTGCACAGGCAGGAGGCCAGCACTCATCCCAGAGATAAGTCTCCCTTTGGCTTGCATTTGACTTATTTGGTACAATGTGCATGATGAACATGTTTTCTCTAATTGAGTATGTGTTTTTGTGATTGGTTGTATTTTGTCTACTTTCCCTTGCAAATCCACATCCACTCTCCTGCCCCTCTTTCCGGTTATCCTGAATACCAATGCCTGTCCATGCAACATATCCCTGACCCTCCTTCCCCGCCGGGGTCTTAGAGGCCTGTGTTAGTTTGACCTTGCAGGTGCCCAGACCACGGAGGGGGTGGTTGGTTTGTGCCACTCCTGCGTCTGGACACCGGAGCTGTGACACTACCCATCAGTTGATTCATCATCATTGTATGTTATGTACCGTGAATGGTACCCATCCTGTTGGACCATTGTTCAACTGTGCTACCTTGGTTGTTCTATCATTGTGCTTGTACATGTGCTTTGACATTTCCTGCTACTTCAAGTCATCTACTGGAGACTCTTCAAGGGTTTTTTGGTGCCTGCAGCCTTTTTCCCTGGTTTGTGGGTTTGCCTACTTGAAGTTCTCTGCAATTTGGCATTTTTACCAGTCAAGGTGGATCTGAGGGGGCTGGTCCCTATTTACACGCAAGCTGGAACATGGAGAGCAAGGGGTAGGGTGATCCTGTAGCCAGGTAGACTTGATGGAAGAAGGCTACATACCCTAGAGACAGTTGCTCAGAAGGTCACAGTGATGTGTAAGGGAGGGCCTTTTGTTGTTGGACAGTTGGCTTGGCCTACAGTGTTTTGGGCACTCTGACATTGTAATTGCGGGGTACTATGTATATGATGTGTTGTTCTAGTCAATGCCTGTTCCTGTGTTGTCTTTACCTTTCAGGTGTCAGGGGATTGGTGTGGTTTGACATGCTGGGGTGTTCACATGGCCAATGTTCACATGTGATGTGTACAGGACACTGAGGGTCACTTGATTTCACATGCATATATTGAGTGCATGTCCCTAATGACACACACAATTGCACAATGATCCACCACACGTACATCCACCCTTCAATGGCCAAAGGTGCACACAGATTGCCTTCTCGGGCCCGCTGTGTCCCTGCAGCACATGATCTATTTCCATGTGGGTATGGGAGGTTGTTGGTCAGTCATTTCATCTGATTCCATGTCAGGCATCATTGTCTCATGCCAGTTTTCATTTATGACATGTCTCTTTGTATCCTATTGGTCATGTGTTGGCCTTTTGCTATTGCATGCCATGTCATGGTGTGGCAGACAAGGGTGATGTGGGTTGGGAGGGTTTGGGTGACATAGCAGGGATTGTGATGGCCTGTTTTGCAGGGGTGTGTGATACACACCTTACATGTGTTCCTTTTGGTCACACAGGATTGGTTATGTTTAAGTAGCTAGGGATGCACACAATGTAGCACTTCCATGGCAACATTCTCAGGGTGGTAAGGTTGTGACAGTTGACTGTCTCTTTGTCATCATCGATTGTCACCTGGTATGTACCAAGATTGTGTGCACTCCGCAGGGGTGGGAGTTTAGGTGAAGAATGTGGCCACAAGCTGGGTCCGGGCTGCCTCGCCACGTGCCCTGTCCCATCCCATGGGCAGCGCCTGTGCCTGTAGTTGGGGATATGGGGGCACCACCATGTCCACTGGTACCTCCCGCCGTGTTGCAACATTGTGCCGGACACATGCTGCCACAATGATCCTGCACACTACTGGGGGATGCATATATTAGCTGCCCACCAGAGCGGTCAAGGGAGCAGAAGCGTGACTTCAGCACTCTGAATGTGCGCTCCACTATGCCCCTGGTTGCAATATGGGCGGCGTTGTATCTTACCTGGGGTGGTGTGGTGGGGGTCCGGATTGGCATCATCATGTGGCTGCTCAGAGGATAGGCACTGTCCCCTGGGGAGGTGATAATGGTTGAGATTATTAGGGTTTGGGTATTTGTCTGTGTGTGACTTGCATGCATGTGCACAGGCATTTGTACTCACCAAGGAGCCATGTATCGCCATGCTGCCCAGCTTCCAGGGCCCGGCTCAGGGCAGACATTCTGTATATGAAACTGTCATGGGTGGAGCCAGGGTAGTTTGCATAGACAGAGGTGATGATTCCTTTAGCATCGCATACAACCTGCACGTTGATGGAATGCCAGTGCTTGCGGTTTCGATAGATGTGCTCAGTGGCCCTAGGTGGACGTAGGGCCACATGGGTGCAATCTATGGCACTGAGCACTTTGGAGAAGTGTGCCACCCTGTAAAAGTCCTGGACCATGGCCTGCCTTTCTGCGGGTGTTCTGGGCATATATGTGCCTGCAGACTGAGGGGCATGCAGTGATGATTGCCAACACCTGGTGTAGGCAGCGTGACTGCGTGGCCTATGAGACCCCGCCCATTATGGCAGTAGTCCGCTGAAATGACCCAGTGGCCAAAAAATGCAGGACATTGATAACCTTCTCCAAGGGGCTCAATGCTTGGGAGCCCGAGGTGGGGGATGTAAGGTCATCTTCCCACTCCCTGACGAGGTCTGGGATGATATGAGGTGGAAACCTATACCTGCCATAGACGTGGTCGTCAGGCATCCCAAAAAGGCTGGTCCGGGAAAAAAAAATGTGGGCCCTGGCTATTCTCCTCCTCCTGCCGTGTCCCACGATCAGTACTGCGACAAATGGGGCATTAGCTGTATATACGTGTTTGTTGTTTGCGTGCACTTTTATACTGTGCGTGGGGACGCTTCCGCCTGCCTTCGAGTGGCGGACGCGTTGACGCCCATGCGCGTCTTTTGCCGTGCACGGGTTTCCCATATTTGAATCCATGAATACGGGTTGTTCGCGTGTGTGTGGCGTTCCGTGTATTTCCCTGCAGTACTTCCCCAGTTACGCCTTCTTTTTCACGCGTTGTTCCCCATTCCGCGTGTTACGCCCCGTGTCCTGCCCCCTTTTTGGTGTGTGCGCGGATGTTGTGTGCATTTCCTGTGCGCATCGCACACAGCGTTCGGGATGTTGCAATGACGTGTGCGCCCGTGTGCGCCACGCACGGGTTTGGCACAAATCCCGAGGGTAACACGCGCAGGGACTTCCATAAATCGCACGCATGCATGTGCGCTTGCTTTTTAACGCATGTGCCACCTTGCGCTGAGATTTTCGGTGCACGTTTGTTCCATGAATCGGCCTGAAAATCTTTATAGAAAAAAAAATTCTTTTATTGAAGAATTCTTTCATCATAATCGTCCTGAACATTCTTTGACCCACAATAACTGGGATGCTTTTAAAGTTACCTTTCAGGGATTTATTATTCAATATGTTGCTTCCAGAAAAGGACAATCTGAATCTATTTATAAGAATTTATTAACTTCCATTCAAGATCTGAAAAAAATGTATTGTAGTTATCCAGACAGTAATGTAGCCACACATCTTATGAATAAACACATTGAGTTCAACAAATTATGCACTAACAAAGAGTCAAATTCGATACTTTGATCTAAATCCAAATTCTATAGTGGCTCTAACAAAGCCGGGAACATGCTTGCTTCTTATCTTAAAAATAAGAAAGAAAAAGCATTACTTCTATTTCCTCTGCTGACGGTAAAAGGTTAACTAACCAAAAAGATATTAACAAAGCCTTCCTAGAATTCTACTCAACCTTATACTCCAAAGACCATTCGATTCCATTATCAGATATCCACTCCTTCTTTGAGCAAAATAAGAAAGACCCTGATAACCCTGTAGACTTATCATCTCTAAACATTCCAATATCCCTAACAGAAATTAAACAAGCTTTCTTGGACCTCAAACCAAAGAAAGCCATCGGCCTGATGGTTTCTCCATTGATTTCTTTAAAACCTTTACTAATTCTATCTCTCCCAAACTCCTTGAACAATATACTCACTACACTAAGACCCTTCTTTTGTTAAAAACTATAGGCACATCTTCTTAGTTAACTCAGACTCTAAAATGTTTGCTACAATTCTTGCCAAACATCTCAAAATATTTCTTCCCAAACTCATCCACGTTGATCAAACAGGTTTTCACAAAAATTGTTTTACCTCTTCCAACACTAGATTACTCTTCCATGCACTGTCTCATTCTCAATCATCAAATGACTCACTGGCCCTTCTTGCATTAGATGCCGAAAAAGCATTTGACCGTGTTTCTTGGACCTCAATTCTACAATCACTTATTTGGAATTGTTTCTCACCCGCTTTCATCAATCGCATACAAATCCTGTACTCCTCCCATCCATTTGAATCCTTATCAACAACTCACTTTCTCCCTCCTTTCAAATACAAAGAGGAACTTTGCAAGGTTAACCACTTTCACCATTACTGTTCAATTTAGCATTGGAACCCTTACTACAAAACATAAGGAATAATGTTAATATTAAAGGTATACAATCAATAAAGCAATAGTATGCTGACGATATATTACTTTATCTCTTCGACCCCGGTTGCTCTATTCAGCGTTTAAGTTCCACTATTAATGATTTCTCTAAAGTCTCCGGCTATAAACTTAACTTCGAGAAGTCTGAAATGAGGCCCTTACCAATGCTTGTAATGTAACTAACACTCCTATGTTTGGTGTGTCTTGGCAACTTTCATCTATTAAATATTTTGCATTTCCTTCATTTTGCTAAAGATATTCATGCTACTGTCTCCCTTAACACTTATCTAATGATTGAGAAAGTTACTGAAGTGGTTTCAGGCTGGCCTCTTCTTTTCTTATCGCTTAGACTCTATACAAATGATGATTTGCCCCACCATCTTTAATTTTCTATCCATGATACCATTAACAGTCCCAACCAATTTTTTCAAAAAACTTGACTCTACTTTTAAAATTCCTATCAAACCAAAACAAACCTAGAATTGCCATTAACAAACTCAGACTTTCTACATTTCTAGGTGGATTCAAATCCCCAACTTTTTAACCTATAATAAAGCCGTTATGTTAAAACAACTGACAACACTCTACCAATAAGCGAATCGCATCTATGATGCCCCTATATTAATCAACATTGAATCCAATATTATCTCCCAATTTCCCTCACTCACTTTCTCTTAACACCTTCATGGCCCAACATCACTTCTTACCCCTCTATTCACTTTTTAAAATCTATATGGAATGAGCTCCAACCTATGTCTTATTTTCAATCTGAAACAAAGGATAATTCTTTTTTGGTATTGTAAAAACTTCCCTAATAAATCCAACTTTTATCATAATTAATAGATGGTATTTCTCCGGTTTCAAATGAATCCAATATCTATTCCAAAATAATATAGAAATTCCATTTGTACAACTATGCCATCAATCCAATATCCCACAAATGAATACTTCCTTCCACAGATCACTTATCAACACTCTTACCAAATCCCTACCCAATCTAACTCAAAAATCTCCTTCGCCCCTTCTGACCTATTGATCATCTCGACCTTCCACTAAAGCCGCTAAATTGCATTCCTTGTTAAATGACAATTGCACCATCAACTCGCCAAACTCTATTATCATTAGACAGTGGGAACTAGACTCGAACTTTCACCCTACTCCAGATTCATGGTCTGACATTTGAAAATCACATTACTCCTCTTCAGTTGCAGCCAACCTTACCCAAACATTGTACTTCATTCTGCACCGTGCGTACCTTACCCCTTCAAGAATTGTGAAGATTTCTAGTAATACATCCACTAACTGCTGGTCATGCCATTCACCTAATGCAGAGTTTGTTCATCAAATGTATGACTGTAGATATATACATTCATTCTGGCTTGAGATCTGGACAAGCCTTCAAAAAATGTTAATATTCCAAGAACTACTGTAATCTCATGATTGGTACTATTGTTAATCCCTACCTACTAACGATAAACAGCCTGATTTATGGAATTATTTGCGTGAAAAACGCAGATTTGCGCGTCTTTCTGCCAGAAAATCCCTGTTTGAAGTATGGGGATTTTCGGGCAGATAATTCCATGAATCAGGCTGCTTGGCTCCCAGTTTATTCAACCTGTTTATCAGTACTGCTTTCCATATTATCACCTCCAATTGGAGAGACTGTACCAGACTTTCATATACTATGTGGTGAAATTACATCTGTTCTATGCATCGCATAGAAAAGTGCAATGATGTTTTTACTTTGCGTTGGCATAAATTTGATAAGAAAGGGAACATTTGTATTCAATATCTCAATCTGAATGTCTGAAATAATTTACAGATTGCATTAATATGATATATTTCTCTTGTAATACTCTTTTCCTGCCTTTCTCTCCTCTTGTCTCTTGTCCTGTTTGTCCACCTATTATTAGTTCAATCAATTCCAAGTGCTTTACTCTATTGATTTCAAACATGTTTTACTCTTGTTAAATATTTGATAACTCTTACATTGGTTTGTAATGTATATATTGGACCTCAGGAGGATGCTAACGGTAGCCGTGCCTGTAATACAGGCACAGCTGCCGGCGGTATTTTTTGTTTCCGGCGCCCAGGAATGGTCAATTACCAGGTCACTACGGCATTGCCGGACCGGGAATTTGCCCATTCCAGGGCTCCGGAAAATATTTTTCCCCATGGGGGACAGAAAGACACCCGCGAGCACAACTCGTAGTTTGGCGTTCTGGGAATTACGGTACCAGAAAGCTTACCGGTACTGTAGTTCCCAGACCAACAAACTCACAATGAGGCCCATTGTATTCTCAATAATTAATGAATATGTTATGTTATGTTATGTTATGTTACGTTAAAGGTACTTATATAGCGCACCGTCACCTTCGGAATTGGTCCCCAGGAGTTCTGGTGGATATGTAAACAGGAAGGAGGGCAGGTAGGGTTGGTCGGGAGGAGGGGAGTAGGAAAGTGGGAGAGGTGGTGTGCTGTTGGCAGCTTCAGCTCGGTATACACCGAGTGCTGAACTTTGGTGCAAGTATCAGATCGGACGAGGCCTTGTGTGCTGTAGGTGCTGTCTATGTGTTGATGCAGTGTGGTAAAGTGCATGCGTATTGCTAGGAGAGAAAAGGTTGTGTGAGTTTTGTGTGGGTTGAGTATGCAGAAAATTGAGGGTTTGGTTAGCGGGGTCTGTATCCTAGTTCAGGTACTTCTGGTTCAGTTTGAGCTGTATCCCTGTGGGTGGGGTTGTTGCTGGTTCCTTATGGGCCATTTCACTGTGGTGGTGCTGCACGTGTCCAGCTGTGTTACAGTGAGCCTTGTATGGGGTGGTGGGTGTTTCTGAACCATTTCTTTGGGTGTGGAACTGGGTTGGTACCATCAATTCTCTTGTTTTCTAATGTGGCACTGGTCAGTTGAAGCTTTAAATGGTTCAGGGTCAGAATGCTGTTGATGAGGCGGCCTAGTGCGTCTGTCTAGGTCAGCCTGTTTATTCCGGCGTTAGTTTCCTCCTCTCATGACTGTCTTTCAGTTAGTTCTTTGGTTTTTGTGAGCTGACTTCCTTAGGGCGATGAGCTCTCCTCTATACCTTGGTTGCCTTGTGAGTTGCGCCTCTGGTCCATCACTCCCTCTGGTCTCTTACCTGTCTGGCGAGGAGCCCTCCTCTAGACCTTGGTTGTCTTGTGAGTTGCACCTCTGGTCCATCACTCTCTCTGGTCTCTGACTGCCTGGTGAGGAGCTCTCCTCTAGACCTTGGTTGCCTTGTGAGTTGCACCTCTGGTCCATCACTCTCTCTGGTCCCTGCCTACCTGGTGATGAGCTCTCCTCTAGACCTTGGTTGACTTGTGAATTGGTTCCAGCATCCAATGATAGGCAAGGGACATTGCTGACTGACTGTGCTGGCCACAGCTCATTCAGGAATTCAGTATTGCCTCTCCAAGGGACATTTCTGTCTGACTGTGCTAGCCACAGCTCATTCAGGAATTCAGTATTGCCTCTCCAATGGGCATTGCTGTCTGACTGTGCTGGCCACAGTCCATTCAGGAATTCAGTATTGCCTCTCTAAGGGATATTGCGGACTGACTGTGCTGGCCACAGCCCATTCAGGAATTCAGTATTGCCTCTCCAAGGGACATTGCTGACTGACTGTGCTGGCCACAGCCCATTCAGGAATTTAGTATTGCCTCTCCAAGGGACATTGCTGACTGACTGTGCTGGCCACGCCCATTCAGGAATTCAGTATTGCCTCTCCAAGGGACATTGTTGACTGACTGTGCTGGCCACAGCCCATTCAGGAATTTAGTATTGCCTCTCCAAGGGACATTGCTGACTGACTGTGCTGGCAAAAGGCCATTCAGGAATTCAGTATTGCCTCTCCAAGGGACATTGCTGACTGACTGTGCTGGCCACAGCCCATTCAGGAATTCAGTATTGCCTCTTCAAGGCTGGGGTTTTAGCTTTGCATCCAGTAAGCTCAGCCGCACTCCAAGCCGCTTTGCCCATCACTTCACAAAAACAAACCCTCTGTACATGGCACTTTTCTAAAACCTTTAAGCTTTCACAGACACAACCCCTCCATTTTACAGCACTCCAAAATAATTCTGCAACCAAAATTCTGCAGGAATACCGCCCACCTGTGGCAACCCATATGAACACATGCTTGCTGGTTATTTACAAACTTCCCACACAATGCACCAGCTTTGCATCCCTCTCCACCAAACTTCTTACCTCTCTTCACTGTGGTGAGACATGCAGAGGATGTCACGTGCTTCAACCTCAGAAATTGGTAGGCACTGCCTTGTCTTATATTGACCACTGACCCTGGAAAGTAACAACAGTAAGTCAGAATATTAATCTTAGAAAAGAAAACTCTCAACGATGGTTCTTGCGAGCCCTCGGCATTCCCAGTGCCTCTGCTTTGCCAGTCACTGAGAAGAAAATACCCACAAGAATAAGCCTTCAGTTGTGAACTCCTGTCAGCAGCACCCACCCCACAGCTACCATGCTTGCCCCACACTCAGGATGACCACACAAGTCACTCTGGTGCGCTTACTTGGCAGTGCACTTCCACAAGGTCCAACTCTGGGGGACTGCTCTTCTAGAATTTTGAACCTAAAAGGGAAGAGGACAGCAGGTCAAATATTTGAAAAATTAACTCAGGTGTGGCTTCTACGAGCATTCCGTAACACCTAGCTTCCTCCAGCCCACCACCCAAAAACCAAAGACCAATTCTCACAGTTATAACCATCGGTGGCTACTGCATCACGAGTCGTGCTTTAATCAAGTACTACTATTTGTCCGAGTTCATGCAACTCTTTTTTGACAATGTGTATTACTTCTAAAGAAGAGTGCCTATACTCAAGCAAGTTCTAATGATCAAGCTGGCAATATTTCTTCACAGTGTAGAGAGACTAAGGACAAAGCACTCCATTCACACCCCACAAAGTGGTCATACATTCAAACATGCCCCCATACAATTCTGGCGATGCGTTGAAAAGGAAAAGGGAGGTCTGGATGAACCCCTAAATAACATGGATGACAATGAACTGTCTGAATCCATGTGCCGCCTCCTAGCGTTCTCCATAACATGATGACCTTGGCCTGTCTGAATCCATGTGCCCCCTCCTAGTGTTCTCCATAACATGATGACCTTGACCTGTCTGAATCCATGTGCCCCCTCCTAGCGTTCTCCATAACATGATGACCTTGGCCTGTCTGAATCCATGTACCACTTCCTAGCTTTGTCCATAACATGATGACCTTGGCCTGTCTGAATCCATGTGGCACTTCCTACTGTTCTCTATAAGATGATGACCTTGACTTGTCTGAATCCATGTGCCCCCTCCTTGTGTTCTCCATAACACGGATGACCTTGACCTGTCTTAATCCATGTACCACCTCCTTGCGTTCTCCATAACATGGATGACCTTGGCCTGTCTGAATCCATGTGCCACATCCTAGTGTTCTCCATAACATGGATTACCTTGGCCAGTCTTAATCCATGTGCCCCTCCTAGCGTTCTCCAAACCATGGATGACCTTGACCTGTGTGAAGCCATGTTCCCCCTCCTAGCGTTCTCCAAACCATGGATGACCTTGACCTGTCTGAATCCAGGTTCCCCGTCCTAGCGTTCTCCATACCCTGGATGACCTTGGCCTGTCTGAATTCAGGTGCCCCCTCTTAGTGTTCTCCGTAACATGGATGACCTTGGCCTGTCTGAATCCATGTTCCCCCTCTTAGTGTTCTCCATAACATGGATGACCTTGGCCTGTCTGAATCCATGTGCCCCCTCCTAGCGTTCTCCATAACATGGATGACCTTGGCCTGTCTGAATCCATGTGCCCCCTCCTAGCGTTCTACATAACATGGATGAGCTTGACCTGTCTGAATCCATGTGCCCCCTCCTAGCGTTCTACATAACATGGATGAGCTTGACCTGTCTGAATCCATGTGGCCCCTCCTAGCGTTCCCCTGCTGCCCCTTTGGTTTCAGGATTGCTGGAGAACATTAGGGCAGAATCTTCACCAACACTGCCCCCGTGTGGCCAAGCATACCTCTCAGCTGTTTCAGTCCCCCGGCCGGGGGGAAATGGAGGAGTTAGGGCGGGTGAGAGCGCATTGAAGTGACCCGGCCGGGGGCAATGGAGGATTTCATTTTGGGCGGGTGAGAGCGCATTGAAGTGAATAGTCATGTTAGGAGTTTGGCGGCTGAGAGAACTGATTCCATGTTGTATGATACCTTCCAAAGGTGTGTGAGTTGAGAGGTTTCACCGAGCGCCCAAGAGAGAGCCACGCTCCTAGCACATACATCTTTCTAAAGGTGTCATAATTGACCTTTTCACAATTGACCTCGGGAGAATTGACCTCGGGAGAATTTACCTAATTTAGATGGTCAATTAGGACATATATACGGGGGGAAAACCGCTGCAAACCCACCCAATCCAAAAACCCATGCAAACCCCCACCCAATCCCCTTATATTATTTATAATCCAAACCCAAGCCAATACATATATAAAATAACTAAAATAATATAAAGGTCAATTGTGCAGAAGGTCAATTAGGACCACTATAATTAGGTCAATTGTGCAAAAGATCAATTGTAAAAGGTCAATTCGAGTAATACCTTGTGTACACATGTCTGTGCTGGCACAGAGGCCCATTCCCTGCAGTGTTGTGGTGCTGACTTTGGGTCTTTCATGGATAGGAGGGGAGGTATCTGGCATTTATTGATAGGAGGGGAGGTATCTGGCATGTATGGATAGGAGGGAGGTATCTGGCATGTATGGGTAGGAGGGGAGGTATCTAGCATGTATGGATAGGAGGGGAGGTATCTGGCATGTATGGGTAGGAGGGGAGGTATCTGGCATGTATAGATAGGCGAGGAGGTATCTGGCATGTATTCTGGCAGGAACGGAAGGGCATTACGTTCCCTTACTCTTCAGGCAAATCCGCCATCAATACGTTTGCTTATTTTTTACTTCTCCTCTACTGGGGATTCGAACGTGGGCCCTGCTGGTGAGACTCCAATGTCCCATCATGCTGTGCTTTCGCACATCAACTTGTGGTTTACCCCATAACCTGCACGAACTATGCTGGGAGAAACACCTAGCAGAAGGCACTTGGAAAAAATCCCCTTCGGCCGCCTTCAAAACTCTGTTCCATATTGCCTCCAAACAGTAGAAACAGGCAGCCAAATAGGCAGACATTAATGCTAGGATCTCCAACGTCAGCTCAAACATCAAAGAAATCTTCAAGATACTTAGGGAATTGGTTACCTCTGCTGCCCCCCCCCCCCCCCAGCACCATCATTAAAGATGGAACTTGGTGTTCCAATATACAAGACGCCATGTTAGGAAAACTCAACTCCCTGCAATGCAAAATTGCACAAAAACAAGGGCCTTTCAAATCATCCTACAACCTCCCCCGTCCACCTACTCCTACCTGCCCCAACATCCCCACATTCCACTTCAGGAAAGTGATTGAATTCGAAGCTACTGACATCCTCAGACGCCTCAAACCATCCAGATGCAAAGGGGTTATATGCCCAGCCACTATTATCAAAGACTGCGCATAAGCCCTTGTCCCTTTTATCACTAGGTTTATTAATGCCTCCTTTGGTTCGTCCCACCGAGCTTAAAAGAAGCATGGGTTCTGTCCTTGCTAAAAAGAAACACGCTAGATCCCACTGATCCCAGTAACTACTGTCCCATAACAACAGTTCCTTTCCTCCTAAAGATTCTGGACAGGGCTGCCTACATCCAAATACAGAACTTCTTGGAATAGAATTGCATCCTAGGCATGCGCCAATCCGGCTTCCAGCCAGGACATGGCACCAAATCTGCATTACTGTATTTAAAAAACCAGCTGGATGATCTCAGAGATCAGGGTAAACCAGCCTGGCTCTTGTTGCTGTACTTCTCAGCAGCCTTTGACCTGCTTGACCACAAAAAATGTTGTCACTACCTCAAAACCTCTGCCAGCTTCTCCTTGGAAGCTACCACCTCTTTCCTTGAAGGAAGATCCATGAGAGTGTTTGCAGAGGCGGCTACACCCACAGAGCTTAGATCTTCTGTTTCCCGTTAGGGAGAATTCTCAAGAATGTGCTAATTTCCCTTACCTTTTGAGACCCCCAGAAACTTTGCTGGATTTCTAGGATTTTAATTTTTACCTGGAAAGAGTGTGAGCCTGTTTTTCCCACTCTTTCATGTATTTTTGGTGTGTTTTACTTTTATATTCTTTCGTTATGGGGTTTTAAAACAACCTCCATAGACATCTGTGTCACACAGCACCATTAGTGCAGTGGCACAGGGTTGTCTTTCAGACTTCCCAAGGTTTAAATACCTTCTCTGGGACTGACTACTGTCTCCCAGAGCATGTAAAGTTAAATTGACTTTACTAGTCCTTTTAAATTTACAGACCCAGCACACACTATCTTCCTGTAGAGTGCTGGAGGGGTTGCCTATCATCCCCTGAGTCAAAACACTCATGTAACAGTCAAATGTTACCCTTTCCTACTTTATATGGCTGCTGGCAGTGGTTTAGATCAAACTACCACGATTTTTCCCGACCGCAAACAACGGTAGCTAGAAATCGGGACAGCCATGTTTTTCAATATGGCACCCAAGACCAATCTGTAAAAACAGACTCCGGTCAACATTTTTCGCTGTTTCTTTTAGGAAAGGTCCTTCTTGTGTTTGTCTCTGCGCGCCAAACCAGGTTTGGTCCCTTTGTTCGTTGGCCTTTGGCAGGCTTCAGTGCTGAAGCCCTCCTCTGGCGCCTGAATGTCTGGGGTGGACAGGATGTGAGGGAGGTGCCCGAAACTCCCTGTGCTTAGTCTCCTAGGAGACCCAAATGCATTCTGGCATGATTGTCCGGCTGGCTGTCCAGCAAGGACAGCCACCCCGCTGTTTGAGTGACAGCCAGGCTGGAATGAATGGGGGAAAACTGTTTAAAAGCAGGTCTCTGGTACTTGGAAAGCAGAGTCGACCACTGGAACGAAAGAACCGAAGACGAGCTGAAGGAATGTTAGGGAGAATTCTCTCTTTAGGCTGAATTTCCTAACCTAATGAGTCCCCCAGCAGCTTTGCTGGATTTCTGGAGTTTGTTTTTTTCTCCTGCCAAGAGTGAGACTCTTTTTCTCCCACTCTTGGACATGATTTATGGTGTTCCTTTCACTGTTAATGTGTTTTATGGGCTATGGGGTCCTTTACCCCATAGGGTCTCATGTGTTTTTACTATGTGTGTCACACAGCACCCTCCGTGCAGTGACACAGGGGTGTCATAGTGACACCCCACCATAGACTCCATCCCCTGGGACTGACTACTGTCTCCCAGGGCATGTAAAGTCACCATTGGCTTTACTAGTCACAAATTATTAACAGAAACCGGTACAAACCATCATATTGTGGACGTACTGGTTGGGGCAATTCGATTGCCCCGGGGTCTGTTTGTCGAGGGGGCACATCTCCGTCCCCCCTGATCGAGTTTTGGCTGGTGGCAGTGGAAACTACTTTTTATATTCGACCGCGAATATATCCCTATGGGATTTTCCCATTGTTCGAGGCTACCAACTTTAATTATTTAATTCTCATAGCCTCGAACATACCGCCAGTTTATTTAATTAATATTAATTCGCCGGTTGGTATTTTTTGCCAGGACTCGATTCTAAAATGGCGTTTGTGTTCTCTTCTGTGACCCCAACCCAAGTTGAGCCCTTTGTTCCACTTTTTGGCAGGCTTCTCCACAGAAGCCTCCAAAAGTGGTGCCACTCTGTCTGGGTACCACGGGGGATGTGGGAGGGGGTTTAGGCACCCTGGACTGTGTTACCTTGGTAACTCAAGTCGCACTCTTGTGTGATTGGCCCAAGTGGTGAGCCGGCCGGCTCACCACTTAGCATGTTTGATTGACAGCTAGGCTGAGTGAATGGGGGTGTGCTGCATAAAAGCAGGGCTTTGGGGACTGGAACTTCAGAAGTCGCCACAGGACCTGAGAATCCGATGAGGGAGAAGCTGAGCCGACCTACCACGACGACACCACCGGTGGAGCCCTGCGGAACCGACTCAGCACTTCCCGACGACAGAGAAGATCTCCCGACTGGAGAGGCTTCTTCCCCTGACTGGTGGGCACAACCAGTTTACCTTCTTCTTTTCGCATGCCAGGCCGTCTTGTATTCGAATTGCCCGTGCCAAGCACCCCAGCAACCGGATAGCCACTTACCACTGGACCGCGAATAAAAGGACTGCTCCTTTTACCTGAGAACTTCACGGCTGGTTTCTTCCCTGGCAGTGCAACTGACTCCTGTCTTCGTCCCCGACGAGATCCTCTCTTCCGCCGGACGAAGCACCGACTTGCATCCGCTGCCAGAAACAACTGCCCCCGCTGGAGTATTCTCACCACTTTAAGGTACCGTGTCCGCCAGGCCTCCCTTTCTAAAGATTGCTACAAGGTAATAATAAACCCTTAACCTTCTGGACTGGGTTGGCCGCCTTGACCTTCTAACGGGTCCCTTTCTTTTGGTCCAACTCTTTTGTGAACATTTGCAAGACTCTTGTGCACTTCAACCGTGTGACCTTGGACACATTTTGTTCTGATCCTCTTAAAGTGGATCCGACCTTCTGAACTCTAACTTCACGGTTTTACTTGCCTCCCTCTCTTGTTTTGTTCTTATGAAAAGGGTTGGGATCTGTTTCATATTATACTCTGCTTTTCTCTCCCTTTTTAAAATGAATTATTATAGTGCCATCTGCGTTAAGCGCTCACCGCTGTCTGAAAATAAGTGGGGCTTTACTTAAGACTTGTCTAAAATTCCTCTAAGGGAGTGTATATCTTTTAGTGACCGTGTTTTTGAATTGCTTACTATTAGTGCCTGTGTGTTTTTCTAGATGTGGTTTTAAATAAATAATTATATCTCTTTTACACCAAGCTCTGGTCAGTGTTTACTTGTTCTACTGTGCTCTTCTGACCTATTGTGAATACTCTGTATACTGCCTAATTCTTCTTGAAGGAAGTCTGACTGCTCAGCCACAGCTACCAAGTGAATCTGTGTGGTACAGACTGCTACCAAGTGGGTTTACTGCCAAACACCTGGAGTCTTAAATCTTTTGCAGTGGTCCCAGAGGAAACTGCACAGGTTTCTGTCTAACACTGGTGGCAGCAGTGGGATTTGTATTGAGTATACACTTTAGAGTGCTTTTTGAACACTTTGACAATTAACCACAGAGCTTAGCACTAAAAAGCTGATTTTCTAACTATGTCTGCTATGGAGAGTTATACCCTAGAGTCATTGTCTGCCAAAACTGCTGATTGCTTAAAAGTATTGAGTAGACATAAGAATCTCTCTGAGAAGGGCAAGAAAATGGAACTTATAGAAAGATTGTTAGAAAAGCAAAGTCTGGGTGGTACAGAGGAATCTACCTCCCCCCAGCAAATGTAGAAAACAGTGATGGTATTAATCTGAATCAAAGTCTTGATAATGCGCCAGAAGAGGAAAGTGAACCTAATGAAGTTAGCCACTCTGAGCCTCTGTCTGCCTTACCTACTGTACCTACTGGGCCTATACCAGGTCCTACAAGTAACCCTGCTTATTTTGAACTTGACAAAATGAAGCTTGAATTAGAGTACAAACGTTTTATTGCTCAATCTGATAGAAACCAAGAGCTAGAGTTCAGAAGAATGAATGCCCAGGCTGAGCAGAAGCAAGCTGAGTTAAGACTCAGAGAAATAGAGCTTAATCATGAACTAGAAATGAAGAAGTTGTCTGTGGAAAATGCTTCTCTCTCCTCTGGTTCCTCTAGGAGTTCCAGTCCCAAAAGACCCCGGATGCCTAAGGAATTAGTGGGTATGTATGAACCTAAATTGGATGTGTTGGATTGGTTAAAAATGTTTGAGTATGATCATGGGCTCCAGGACATCACAGGGAATGAGTTACTTCCCTGGTTGTTCTCTAGGCTTCCCCCTGTTGCAACTGATGTGGTAATGGAGTTGGGGGAGGTGGATAAGAAGTATTATAAATGTGTGAAACTAGCTTTGATAGCTAGATTTGGGAAGACCCCTTCCCAGTACCTTAAGAGTTTTAGGACCCTCAAAAAGCATGATGGTACCCCTTGGGCTACCTGGGTGAGTGAAAGTTTGAAAAACTTAGAGGGATGGATTAAGGGTTACAGAGTTAACACTTATGAAGGAATGAAGAATCTTATAATGTTGGAGTCAATTTATGATGCCTGCTCTCCTGAGCTCAGACTGCACTTGGCTGATTCAAAGGAATTAGATTCCAGGAAGTTAGCTAAGGCTTCTGACTTGTGGGTTACCAACAGGGCCACTCACAAGGATTCTGGGGCTACTCAGAAAAAGGATGACGGAAAACAGCCAAAGAAGGACTCCAAAGAGAATTCTAATAATTCCAATTCCAAAGAGGGCCCCAAACAGAACCATAAGGGTAAGCCACAAGGGAAACCAAATCAGGCTAGTGTACCTCCTGGTGCCAAACCAGAAGGAGGTCAGAACAAGCCACCATTCCAGAAAGTATTTGGTAAATGCTTTGTTTGTGGCTCTACTGACCATGTGAAAGGAGATCCCAGATGCAAGGGTAAACCTTCAGGGGTCCATCTTGTCTCCTTAGCCTTTGCTCCAGAGGAGGAAGTACAAATGGCAAGTGCAAACTTTCTATTGCTGGCTGATGAACCCATTGGAGTCTCAGCCAGTGTTTCTTTAGTGTCTCTGGGGTTGTGGGAACAACAGAACTTAGATGTCTATAATTCTATCCCAGATAATACTAAAGAGTATTATAAGGACAGTGTCCAGGTGAATGGTCAGTAGACTCCTGCCATTAGGGACACTGGGGCCAGCATAACTGTGGTGGACAAATCTTTTTTTCAGGCTGAGGATGTTGCTAAGGCACCCAAATGCCTCACCAAGTTAGCTGGAGGGCCTGTGCAGATGCTTCCCCAATTACCAGTTCTCATCCAGTGTAATGACATGACTGTAAAGATAACTGTCAGCATACAACGTGAGGTGCCAGGAAGGGTTCTGCTGGGTAATGACTTAAACACTCTTGGAGTAGTGTCACATACCCCCAGACCTCCTAGTAAAAAGTTACAGGAGCTCACCAGACCTACAAAGGAGCGAACTATGAGAGGTACTCCCAAGGAGATGATGAAGAAAGAGATCACTCCTACTCCACTGGAGATGTCAGCTGCTGTCTCTAAGAAACTAGAAGGAAAAGGGAAACCTAAAACTTCTAAAAAGGACCTCACAGCCAGCACTCCGGTGCAGCCAACAAGGACTTCCCCTAGGTTGTCCAAAGTTACACCAGTAACTCCCCCACCAGCTGAGGCTGAGAGGGAGGTACAACCCTGTGTGGTTGAACTAGACTCTGAAGAAGAGCTAGTGGAAGGCCAGGAACTCATTGGAGATCTGGATCATGTTGACCATCCTGAGCTGCAGTCTTTATTGGCAGAAGGTGGACCGAACAGGGCAGACTTCAGTAAGGGACAGAGAGAATCTCCAACTCTGGAAGGTCTTCGCCACCAGGCAGATGCTCAGGCTGAAGGGCAAGAGCCTGGGAAATATAGGTTACACTGGGAAGATGGCCTCTTCTACAGTGAACCAACGGAGTCTGCACCTGGGGACAACAAACGACTTGTAGTACCCCAAGAGAACAGACAACAGTTTGCCTTGGCCATGGCATTAGAAGTTAGCTAAGGCTGCTGACTTGTGGGTTGCCAACAGGGCCACTCACAAGGATTCTGGGGCTACTCAGAAAAAGGATGACGGAAAACAGCCAAAGAAGGACTCCAAAGAGAATTCTAATAATTCCAATTCCACTGGCATGGCATTGCCCTGGCCATGGCATTAGAGGAGTATGGCCTCCAACAACTCTGCTCCAAACCTACCCACTCGAAAGGCAGAATCCTTGACTGGATCACCGCCCTTAACTGCAACATTACCTTGAAAGATCCCACACAGCTCATTTGGACAGACCACTACTTCCTCTCATTTGACATTAATACCAGCAACTTAGCGCATAAAAGACCTATTATTGCACCTGCCTGCGCAACTAGGAAAAAGAGCAACATCACAGCGGAAGCCTTAATACCCTTGGTGATCCCTACTCTGAACGCATTACCAGCCACAACTGACTTGAACCAATTGGTCAACGTCTACAACGATTCCATGGCCAAAGCCATTGACATCATTGCCCCACTGAAATTGTGCAAAGGGAAACCTAAAGCGCACCTGAATACATGGTACACCCCGGAGCTTAAAACTCTCCATCAACAAAAAAGTAAACTCGAAGCACTATGGAAATCAGTGCCATCAGTAAATAACAGAACTAATCTTACAAACATCTCCACTCTCTACAAAAATGAGATCACACGCGCTAAAAAAGAATCTCTCAACTCCAGGATTTCCCAGGCAAGCTCCAGCACTAAGGAGCTCTTTAACATACTAAAGGAACTAGAAAACCCCACTCCTCCCACTGACTCTTGCACTAAGGATAAACCTTGGTGCACAGGGATCCAGAATGCCCTTGCTAACAAATTTCAGGGCTCCAAACTAAAATTGACAACAAACGACAACAATTTACTCCCGGTCCTACCTCCAGTCCCACCCCTCTTCCACCTACCGCCACCAGCTCAGGCTTTACCTTCAAAAAGGTATCCATACCGGAGGTACAGAAAATTATAGCATCCCTGAAACCCTCGAACTGCAAGGGGGATAGTTGCCCCGCTCAGATCATAAAAGATGCAGCTATGGATCTCTCCCCCTTCATTACTAAATTAATAAACCTGTCTTTCTCCAATAACTTGGTCCCTAGTAATCTGAAACAATCCTGGGTCCTACCACTACTAAAAAAAAAAACACTCTCGACCCTGACATACCCACGAACTATAGACCCATTACCACCGTCCCATTCTTACTAAAAATTCTTGATAGAGTGGCCTATTTACAAATCCAGGATTACCTCGAGACAAATCATTTACTAGGAACTCGCCAATCTGGCTTTCAACCACAACACGGGACAGAAACGGCCCTTGTTGACCTCAAATGCCAGATAGACGAACTCAAAGATAAAGGTAAGGCTGCCATCCTTCTTCTCCTCAACCTCTCCGCTGCCTTTGACCTGGTCGACCACAAAATCCTGTGCAACCATCTGTCATCGGCAGCACACTTCTCCCACTCTGCGATCACATGGATCCAATCCTTCCTGGACAATAGGACTATGCGGGTCTTCTCACCCCTAGCAGCGGCTGACCCTATCCCTATTACCTGCGGTGTCCCACAAGGATCTTGTGTCTCACCTACTTTGTACAATATATTTACAAAACCCCTATTTGAGAAGCTGGACAATCTGGGTGTCACCTACACGAACTACGCAGATGACACCCAGATACTCCTCACTCTATCCGGTAACTACAACGTGGACGCCAAATGGATCAATGAAGTCTTCTCCATCATTCAGGCATTGATGGCCACACATGGGCTCTGCCTGAATGATGATAAGACCGAACTGCTTCTTGTCGGCTCACCTAACACCATCCGTAAACTCTGTCCCGGTTACCCAGCTTTACCATTGACGGCAACACCATACCCATCGCCAAAAGTGTAAAAACCCTCGGTTTCCATTTAGACATGAATACCAACCTAGCCAAACAAGTTAATATGACTGCCTCAGCCACTGCCTACACTGGTAAATTAATTAGGGCCTGCAGACCATTGATTTCCCCCAACAACTGTCTCACTTCAGCCAGAGCACTCATTCAATCCAAACTGGACTACTGTAATAGCCTCTATGTAGGTGCCAATAAAACAGTAATCAATAAATTGCAAGTCTTACAAAATAACGCACTCCGTGCAGCCCTAAATCTTCCCAGAAGAGAACATATCTCCGCCACAAGAATTGCTTGTAAATGGCTCTCCATCCAACAAAAAATAGACTTAAAAACCATATGCCTTACATACAAAGCTCTTAACCACTTAGACCCGCCCTATCTCACTAACAAATTCACATTAGGACAGAACACTAGAACCACTGGATCAACTAACACACTACAACTGACGCCCAAATACTCCCTCAAAAGAGCTGGTGGATCCAGCTTCCCAGCTCTGGCCTCACAACTTTGGAACACCATTCCACTGGATATCAAATCCACACCTACCTTCCAACCCTTCAGAACTAAGGTCATCACCTGGTTACTCAACAAATAACCAACCATGTATGTATGCATACCCAATGCTCAAATGCTTCTTATTGTGTTTGCCTATTATTATCTATGCACTAACTGCCTTCCTGTCAACCTTTACATGCCACATTACTGTTGTACTATTGTTCCCTACTGTTGCCTGTAACCAGATGCTCAAAGCGCACATATACCCCTGGGTCAAGAGTGCTATACAAATAAATAAACAAACAAACAAACAAACAAACAAACAAACAAACAGTTCTTGCAGTTAGCCCCTGAGATTCCTTTGGCTGGTCACTTGAGTTTCAAGACGACTAAGGAAAAGCTCTCACTCTACTTTAATTGGCCAAAGATGGGGGCCGAAGTAGACAAATACTGCAGGAGCTGCCACACCTGCCAGACTTCTGGTAAGGTTGGCTCCAAGAATGTGGCCCCTTTAGTGCCTCTCCCTGTAGTGGGTGTCCCATTTGAGAGAGTAGGGATTGACATTGTTGGTCCCTTTGATCCTCCAACCTCCTCAGGCAACAGGTTTATACTTGTTGTAGTAGACCATGCTACTAGGTACCCTGAGGCAATTCCTATGAGGACTGTTACAACTCCGGCTGTGGCTAAGGCCCTCCTTGGTATTTTTACCAGGTTTGGGTTTCCTAAGGAAGTAATCTCTGACAGGGGGTCGAATTTTATGTCCCACTACATGAAAGCCATGTGTAAAACCTGTGGAGTTACTTACAAGTTCTCAAGCGCATACCAAACTCAGACAAATGGGCTGGTTGAAAGGTTCAACAGAACCATGAAGAGCATGATAGGTGCTTTAGAGGACCCCCTTAAAAGAAAGTGGGACCTTCTTCTGCCATGCCTTCTCTTTGCTTATAGAGAAGTCCCTCAGGTGGGAGTAGGTTATTCTCCTTTTGAACTTCTTTATGGTCATCCGGTCAGAGGTCCATTGGCCCTGATCAAGGCGGGGTTGGAGAGTGCTCCTTCCCCCAAGCCAGTCAGGGTGACTGACTATGTGATAGGTCTCCGAAGGAGAATGTCACAAATGATGGCAGAAGCAAGTGATAACTTGAAAGCTGGACAAGCATTGGCCAAGCACTGGCATGACCAAAGAGCTAACATGGTTGAGTTTCCTCAGGACCAGCTAGTTCTCGTTATGATTCCAACAAGGCAGAGGGCCTTGCAAGACAAATGGATGGGACCCTTCAAAGTTGTGGGTAAACTTGGAGAGGTCAACTATCTGGTGGACTTGGGCAATCCCAAGGAGGCTCCAACAGTCTTCCACACCAACAGACTAAAAGCGTATGTCTCCAGACCTGATGTAGGAGCGTTGCTTCTAGCATCATCAGAGGAAGAAGAAGAGAGTGAAGCTCTTCCGGATCTCCTCAGAGGCTTACCTTTAGACGAAAAGATTAAAGGAGTAAATCTCTCTTCAAATCTGACACCTGAGCAACAGGAAGAGTGCAAATCCATGTTGAATCAGTTTGCCTCCCTGTACTCACTTTCACCAGGCTTGACCCCTTGGGGACAGCATGACATACTCACTGGTGACTGTCTGCCAGTCAAAAGCAGAGGATATCGAATGTCAGAAAATGTAAGAACCCACATCAAAGGTGAGGTCAGCAAGATGCTTGATCTCGGGGTAATAGAGCCCTCTACTAGTCCATGGTCTAGCCCAGTTGTGTTAGTACCAAAGGCCGGATCTAAAGAACTTAGATTCTGTGTGGATTATAGAGCTCTTAATGCAGTCACTAAGACTGATGCCCACCCTTTGCCAAGAACAGATGAGTTGGTGGATAAACTTGGCGCCGCCAAGTTCCTCAACACATTTGACTTGACGTCAGGCTATTGGCAAATAGCCCTGACAGACCATGCCAAGGAGAAAACTGCATTTTCTACCCCCGTTGGCTTATACCAGTTTAAGGTAATGTCGTTCGGATTGAAGAATGCACCTGCCACTTCCAGACACCATCAAAACGCTCCTTCCCTATTTTGAGTAATCCTGCAGAGTAAAATCAAAATGGTGGAGGGGGGCTACCAGAAGACTCCTTCCAGCAGCTAAAGCAGGGCAGCGGGAACTGTGGCTCTGTGCCAGACCGGAAGCCCCTGATCCCAGGGTACATGGTGGGGCTATCAGAAGACTCCTTCCAGCAGCTAAAGCAGGGCATCGGGAACTGTGGCTATGTGCCAGACCGGGAGCCCCTGATCCCAGGGTGCACGGTGGGGTTACCAGAAGACTCCTTCCAGCAGCTAAAGCAGGGCAGCGAGAACTGTGGCTATGTGCCAGACCGGGAGCCCCTGATCCCAGGGTGCACTGTGGGGCTACCAGAAGACTCCTTCCAGCAGCTAAAGCAGGGCAGCGGGAACTGTGGCTATGTGCCAGACCGGGGAAGCCCCTGATCCCAGGGTGCACGGTGGGGCTACCAGAAGACTCCTTCCAGCAGTTAAAGCAGGGCAGCGGGAACTGTGGCTACGTGCCAGACCGGGAGACCCTGATCCCAGGGTGCACGGTGGGGCTACCAGAAGACTCCTTCCAGCAGCTAAAGCAGGGCAGCGGGAACTGTGGCTATGTGCCAGACCGGGGAAGCCCCTGATCCCAGGGTGCACGGTGGGGCTACCAGAAGACTCCTTCCAGGAGCTAAAGCAGGGCAGCGGGAACTGTGGCTATGTGCCAGACCGGAAGCCCCTGATCCCAGGGTGCACGGTGGGGCTATCAGAAGACTCCTTCCAGCAGCTAAAGCAGGGCAGCGGGAACTGTGGTTATGTGCCAGACCGGGAGCCCCTGATCCCAGGGTGCACGGTGGGGCTACCAGAAGACTCGTTCCAGCAGCTAAAGCAGGGCAGCGGGAACTGTGGATATGTGCCAGACCGGGGAAGCCCCTGATCCCAGGGTGCACGGTGGGGCTACCAGAAGACTCGTTCCAGCAGCTAAAGCAGGGCAGCGGGAACTGTGGCTATGTGCCAGACCGGGGAAGCCCCTGATCCCAGGGTGCACGGTGGGGCTACCAGAAGACTCCTTCCAGCAGCTAAAGCAGGGCAGCGGGAACTGTGGCTATGTGCCAGACCGGGAGCCCCTAGTCCCAGGGTGCACGGTGGGGCTACCAGAAGACTCCTTCCAGCAGCTAAAGCAGGGCAGTGGGAACTGTGGCTATGTGCCAGACCGGGGAAGCCCCTGATCCCAGGGTGCACGGTGGGGCTACCAGAAGACTCCTTCCAGCAGCTAAAGCAGGGCAGCGGGAACTGTGGCTATGTGCCAGACCGGGAGCCCCTGATCCCAGGGTGCACGATGGGGCTACCAGAAGACTCCTTCCAGCAGCTAAAGCAGGGCAGCGGGAACTGTGGCTATGTGCCAGACCGGGGAAGCCCCTGATCCCAGGGTGCACGGTGGGGATACCAGAAGACTCCTTCCAGCAGCTAAAGCAGGGCAGCGGGAACTGTGGCTATGTGCCAGACCGGAAGCCCCTGATCCCAGGGTGCACGGTGGGGCTATCAGAAGACTCCTTCCAGCAGCTAAAGCAGGGCAGCGGGAACTGTGGCTATGTGCCAGACCGGGAGCCCCTGATCCCAGGGTGCACGGTGGGGCTACCAGAAGACTCCTTCCAGCAGCTAAAGCAGGGCAGCGGGAACTGTGGCTATGTGCCAGACCGGGGAAGCCCCTGATCCCAGGGTGCACGGTGGGGCTACCAGAAGACTCCTTCCAGCAGCTAAAGCAGGGCAGCGGGAACTGTGGCTATGTGCCAGACCGGGGAAGCCCCTGATCCCAGGGTGCACGGTGGGGCTACCAGAAGACTCCTTCCAGCAGCTAAAGCAGGGCAGCGGGAACTGTGGCTATGTGCCAGACCGGGGAAGCCCCTGATCCCAGGGTGCACGGTGGGGCTATCAGAAGACTCCTTCCAGCAGCTAAAGCAGGGCAGCGGGAACTGTGGCTATGTGCAGACCGGGAGCCCCTGATCCCAGGGTGCATGGTGGGGCTACCAGAAGACTCCTTCGAGCAGCTAAAGCAGGGCAGCGGGAACTGTGGCTATGTGCCAGACCGGGGAAGCCCCTGATCCCAGGGTGCACGGTGGGGCTACCAGAAGACTCCTTCCAGCAGCTAAAGCAGGGCAGCGGGAACTGTGGCTATGTGCCAGACCGGAAGCCCCTGATCCCAGGGTGCACGGTGGGGCTGTCAGAAGACTCCTTCCAGCAGCTAAAGCAGGGCAGCGGGAACTGTGGCTATGTGCCAGACCGGGAGCCCCTGATCCCAGGGTGCACGGTGGGGCTACCAGAAGACTCCTTCCAGCAGCTAAAGCAGGGCAGAGGAAACTGTGGCTATGTGCCAGACCGGGGAAGCCCCTGATCCCAGGGTGCACGGTGGGGCTACCAGAAGACTCCTTCCAGCAGCTAAAGCAGGGCAGCGGGAACTGTGGCTATGTGCCAGACCGGAAGCCCCTGATCCCAGGGTGCACGGTGGGGCTACCAGAAGACTCCTTCCAGCATCTAAAGCAGGGCAGCGGGAACTGTGGCTATGTGCCAGACCGGGGAAGCCCCTGATCCCAGGGTGCACGGTGGGGCTACCAGAAGACTCCTTCCAGCAGCTAAAGCAGGGCAGCGGGAACTGTGGCTATGTGCCAGCCCGGGGAAGCCCCTGATCCCAGGGTGCACAGTGGGGCTACCAGAAGACTCCTTCCAGCAGCTAAAGCAGGGCCGCGGGAACTGTGGCTATGTGCCAGACCGGAAGCCCCTGATCCCAGGGTGCACGGTGGGGCTATCAGCAGACTCCTTCCAGCAGCTAAAGCAGGGCAGCGGGAACTGTGGCTATGTGCCAGACCGGGAGCCCCTGATCCCAGGGTGCACAGCGACTGAAGCACTGGAAGCTACTCCCGCCGGGGTGAACGCGCACTGCAGTCTCTGTAAACCACTATCTACGGTTGCAGGGAGACTGCAGCTACTACAACACTAGAAGCTAATTTCCCTGGGTGCAGGGGGGCAGCAGCTACTGTAACTGAAGCCGCTCCGCCCAGCATGCGCAAGGACGGCAACACTGAAATTCGCTTCCCCTGAGGTGAATAGGAACTGCAGCTACTGCAAGACCGGAATCCGCTCGTCCCAGGGTGCACAGGGACTGCAACACCAGAAGCCGCTACCACACGGGATACACAGGGACTGCAGCACTGGATGCCGCTCACCCTGGGTGCACGGGGACTGCAGCTATCTCATCACTGGAAGCCTCAGACCTCTCATTCCTGTGGGTGGAGTAGAAGTGAGAGTCTTGTAGAGGAATTTGGGGCATATGACCCTCTCCTTTCCATTATGTCATGCCTATCGGCAACGCTAGCCAGAGAGGGGCGTTTCTGCTGGATCTGCCACAGGACTTGAACCTGCGCTCTGTCCAGTGTCATCCCCAGCATTTATCTGCCTGAGCTGTTTCCCAGGCACACAGGTTTGTGCCTGCCCCCGACCTGTTATATACATTGTGAAGCAAACGTCGTGAGGGTGATTTGTGGGTAAATGGTGGCTGTGGAATCTCACGCACTTCACAGCCTGTGTTTAGGTATCGAGACACGTATGGCACTTTCAGGCCTCAAATAAAGATTGAGGGAAAAGAACGCTACAATTTCTATCTTTTTGGTTAAAATACATCTGCAGGGGGTCTTATGTTTGGATTGCAAGATGTCACTTGTAGCTTTCAAATCACACATTTCTACCAACTAGAATGAAAGAAAATCTGTGGTCAAGTCCCTATATTGCTGACTGGTCTCAAATCCCAGCTTCACCAATTAAAGTTCAGCTAGTGATCCTGGGCACCACCATACATTGCTTCAGGTAACAGGGAAAGGAGGGTCTTTAACAAGAATATTTTGTTTGCATAACAAATGTCAGCCCAAAAGGTAATGAATGAGTGGTGTTCTATCCATGTAATCATTGAATAAAGTTTTTTGAGGCCCCCTCCTTCATCCTTACTTTGTTAGTAACCCTCCTATTAGTGAGGATCGTTAAGGATATTAAGAAGGATCCTAGCAAATTAAGATCCGTCTGGAGCTTGCTTACAAATGTTTCATTGGGCAACAAAAGACTTTTAAGAAAAATAATACAGTATTTGGCATATACATGGACTATAAAGTCATTGGGCCTCATTACACGGTAGGCGGTAAGGGTTTACCGGTACTGGTATTTTACCGGTACTGGTAAATTCTTACCGCCTTACTACGAGGTCCCTTTGCGGGTTGGGGTATTTAACGTCTGCTTTTTGCAGGCGTTAAAAACCAACCCGCAAAGGGACCCAGGGAGCTAATTACGGTACTGCAATTTGCGGTACCGTAATTAGCGCCTTCCCCATTTCCATTATGCCCTATGGGGCAAAAATGGGAATGGGGAAGGGGAATGGTGAAAGGGGGAATTACCGCCCCGCCATCCTTGGAATGGGGCGGTAATTCCCCTTTCCACCAAGGCGGTGCCGGTATTTAACCGGCATGAACCATGGCGCTAATAGCGCCATGGTTCTCCGCCTACCGTGTATTGAGGCCCAGTATATGTTGTGGCACTTTCATAGCTCCATGTTTGAGTGTAGGTTCACCCTAGTCTGATACGTACCAGTTCCCTAACCCATTTAAAGGTTAAAGACCTGTTAAATGATCCCTCTCACTATGTTGCCATCAGCACTGACCCTACCAACTCCATCATGACCAGATTACAGGAACTATGCAGGTCAGGAATTGAAAGCGGCTTTCTGTCGACCCATAAGGCCCAATACCTTACTCCTAGGGAAGTCTGCACACCTGTTCTGTATGCTTTGTCTAAGGTTCATAAAAACCAAGATAAGCCACACGCTCGTCTGATTGTTTCATTGTGTGGCTCCATCCTGGAAACCTGCGGGAAGTATCTTGATTACTTTTTACAGCTTTGGTAACAGCATCCAGAGCATATCTCAAAGATACCCTGTGGCCATTCTCTGGCTAGGAGGGTACTTCTTCGACTGATCCAGCAAGTTGTTAGTGACTTGCGACATTGTCGCTCTTCCTCAACTTGAGGCGATGCGTGTTGTTGAGGGGAGATTAGACGAATGACCAACCCCTCACCAGATGCTTACTTCCTTTCTGTTTACTCTATTGCGTATAGCATTGTGCGAGAACGTCATTACCTTCGGTAATGACTTGTTCTTACAGATCAAGGGTATGGCTATGGGGGCAGCTTTTGCCCCCAGTCTTGCCAACTTGTATGTGTCAGAGTTGGAGGATTCTTATATTTTTTCCAACAATCCCTTTTCAGACAACATCATAGACTGGAGACAATATATATATGACGTCTTCTTTAACTGCCACTGCCAATCCCATGACCTGTTAGCATTCCTAGGTTGGTTTAACAATCCCAATTCTAATCTTCAATTTACTTGTCAATGGAACCAAGACCAGATTTCGTTCTTGGATTTACCAGTTTCCCATGACCAAGGTACACTACATACTTCCTTGTACCGTAAGAAATTTGATTGCAATAGCTCTTTGCTTTTCAGAAGCCAGCATCCAAGGGCACTTTGCCAAAATCTCCCACCCCGTCAACTACTTAGGATGCAACGAAACTGAACTTTTAAAGATGATTATGCCAGATTGTTACTCAGCGCTCTGGTAATTGATCACTGCCTGTAGATAGGCGACCTTGGAGACAGTAGTTTCCACAGATATTCACAAGACAGCATCTGGTAACCCGACACCCCCTAAATGCTAAGATTCAGGCTTCCTCAAGGAGTGGCTCTTTTCTGCGATGTGCCCTTCTGCTGTTTCAACCTGAACAGGCAGAATTGCCCATCACCTAAAAGAGTGGGGAGAACACATACCGCCAACCAATGCTGCAAAGAAATACAAAGATGGTTAGAGGAGCCAAGGTATGAAGGAATGCAAGAAAACAATAGTACTAAGGAATACCTAGATATGATTTGAGGTGTGGACTCTGCTATAGGATTAACCTACAAAAGAAATAAACGATTACCCTCTACATAAATGTAATATACCAGAGCATCCCAGAAATAAATGGATAAATAATTCAAACACAGACCTGAAGGGAAAACTGGCAGGATTGAATGAAGTCCAAATAGAGGGGAATCAACGAAAGGACAAAATAATAGAAAGGTAGGTTAGTACAGGAGAGTAATCCGGGCCGCACGAGGGACGCACTAGTGACGGGTTGGTGCATGTACCGGAAAGCGTCAATATGCACTTGGTGAGTAGTTCACTGTGGAATGTTGAAGTCCCAGAGGATGTAGAAACCAAGTTCCAAAGTGGGTATTAACTAGTATGAACAGTTCAGGATAGCAGCAAGTGAAATGACCTCAGGAACCAGAAAGAGGCCGTGGATGAGAACAGGGGACAACCAATTACCTTAGTGGGCCGTAGTACCAGGACGTCACTGAGGAAAAAAGCAGGCAGTCTGTGAAGAGGTCTGGGTCAGTAAAGGAGCGGGCGTAACCAAACCAAAGGAGTATCCAAATGCAGTCCAAATTGAATAGTCAAGCGTCGGGAACCAGAAGATCAACAATAAAGCACTGACTGAAAGTCAGAAGGGAATAGGAAACATAATCGCAATGAGAGTAACGCTACAATTAGCAGCAGAGAGCTGTACGAGTAGCAGTACTTTAAAGTACAGAGGGGCGTGGTTTAGGTGCACGTTCCTTACGCCTGCAAGGTGTCAGCTGACACGAGACGCGCCGGCCTGCAAACAATTGCCATGGCAACCTGTATCGATTCCAGAGGAGAGCTCGTGAGTGTGCTCTTCTTCGCGTGAACGCCGCGGATGAACCAGCGCTATCATTCTGTGTTGAATGGGTAACACAGAAATACCAATGACAAGATCTCTTCTCGATTACGCGTCAGGGGATACCCTTCTAAATTTCTTAAGAGATCGGCTAAGCAAGGTCTACCACACTGACCACGACATTCTCCTTCAACCCTTGGAGAAGTAGACTGCATTATACTGGCTGGTTTGTGTGACCACCTGTGCATCAAAACCCACAGCCATTAAGAAGCTTATTAAGAAAAATTGGAACTTATAATGCAGCTCTGGTTACACTTCCAAAGCACCTCTGTTTGCCCTCAAGCGGGGCCAGAATATTTGAGAATGCGTGGTTCATGCTTGTGTGCTTTGTGAAAAGCCTTGAGTGCAAACCTTACGAGATCTGTGGAGCGGTCAATCCCAACCAGTAATGGGTCATTTCCCATACAGCTCATGTGACACTTGTATCACAAGTTCTGTTTTTCAATACAAAGACGTCACATGGATGTTAAGATCTCACACCAATTGCATCACAACCAATGTTATATACATCATTCACTGCCCCTGCTAGAAGCATTATGTAGGAATGACCACCCACAAACTTATTTTGCGCATTGGAGTGCATCGCCCGCATATCAGGGCTGGTTCCCCTCCTCCATTGGTCCAGCATTTTTTGGACCTTGGACATAATGAGCTTGAACTGAAGTTGATGAAAATAGGCTGCATCATCCCTGAGCACTGCTCATAGCCTTTTCAGGTTAGAACAACGCTGGATTTTTCGGCTAAAGACATACTTGAATGATTTAAATGAAGAGACCCAATGCTCTTCCCTCTTATAACATTGGTTGTCTTATATCAGCTTGTTTCACTTACCTGTGCCTGCGCAATATTTTTTGGAATGTCACAATATTCAAATCTATGATTCCTGTGTCCACCTTGATTCCTTAGTCCAGTGACCGCAGAAGATTTTCTATGGTTTTGTGTGTCCACCTTTAATCCTTAGTTCAGTGACCGTAGAAGGTTTTCTATGGTTTTGTGTGTCCACCTTGATTCCTTAGTCCAGTGACCGCAGAAGATTTTCTATGGTTTTGTGTGTCCACCTTGATTCCTTAGTTCAGTGACCGCAGAAGGTTTTCTATGGTTTTGTGTGTCCACCTTGATTCCTTAGTTCAGTGACCGCAGAAGATTTTCTATGGTTTTATGTGTCCACCTTGATTCCTTAGTCCAGTGGCCGCAGAAGATTTTCTATGGTTTTGTGTGTCCAACTTGATACCTTAGTCCAGTGACCGCAGAAGATCTTTTAGGGTTTTGTGTGTCCACCTTGATTCCTTAGTCCAGCGACCACAGAAGATTTTCTATGGTTTTGGGTGTCCACCTTGATTCCTTAGTCCAGTGACCGCAGAAGATTTTCTATGGTTTTGTGTGTCCACCTTTATTCCTTAGTCCAGCAACCGCAGAAGGTTTTCTATGGTTTTGTGTGTCCACCTTGATTCCTTGGATCAGTGACCACAGGAGGTTTTCTATGGTTTTGTGTGTCCACCTTGATTCCTTAGTTCAGTGACCGCAGAAGATTTTCTATGGTTTTATGTGTCCACCTTGATTCCTTAGTCCAGTGGCGCAGAAGATTTTCTATGGTTTTGGGTGTCCACCTTGATTCCTTAGTTCAGTGACCGCAGAAGATTTTTTAGGGTTTTGTGTGTCCACCTTGATTCCTTAGTCCAGCGACCGCAGAAGATTATTTAGGGTTTTGTGTGTCCACCTTGATTCCTTAGTCCAGTGGCCGCAGCAGATTTTTTATCTTGTTCATTTGATATGTGATACAGGAATGCTTTTTTTACCTACACTCCACAACAGACTTAGGGCCTCATTACACGGACGGCGGTAAGGGTTAACGGTCACCATTAATGGTACCGGTGACCGTTAACCCTTACCGCCTTACTACGAGGTCTCGTTGCGGGTTGGAGACTTTAACGCCTGCTTTTTGCAGGCGTTAAAAACCAACCCGCAAAGGGACCAGGGAGCTAATTACGGTACCGCAATTTGCGGTGCCGTAATTAGCACCTTCCCCATTCCCATTATACCCTATGGGGCAAAAATGGGAATGGGGAAGGGCAATGGGGGAAGGGGGAATTACCGCCACACCAACCTTGGAATAGGGCAGTAATTCCCCTTTCCACCAAGGCGGTGCCGGTATTTTACCGGCATGGACCAAGGTGCTAATAGCACCTTGGTCCACCGCCGTCCGTGTAATGAGGCCCTTAGTTCTCAACTTGTTTATCAATACCACTAATTTGTTCTATCTGCATGTAATCCAATTGAACATCTTAAAATTCCGACAAGCTCGACGCTGTTACCTCAACTACTTCCACCTTTAGGAGCGGTCACATGACCGCTATACAATTTGACTGCTGGCTTGATCAGAGCCTGAGTTTGACTGAGGCTGTGAGCTCTGTCCGACGCAGAAACGTCTGACCTTTGCCCGCTTGCAGGCTTCGTCCGGCAAGCATGATGGAACTCCATTCTTCCGAGGTGAGTGTACACCCTTGTCACAGTCCAACTGGGTGACGCTCCTGCAATGCCCCATTGGGCAAGATTTCTATATGTCTTTGTGACTGATGCAGTTTTTCCGTTTCCCTTTTGTCTCGTTCAGTGATGCGATTGCACTTCCTCGCGTTGATTCAAGTAAACTGAAGTTCTCACTACATGCAACATGTGTGCGACTTGAATGCACCTTCGTTGTGCACTTTTAGTTTATGTTAGACCTCTGCTTTCAATGCATTTGACTTGGTGAATGTTGTAGAAATAATATTGCCTTGGCACTTGTCATTAACCGGCTTTCAGGTCCCAGATGTCATCTCCGGCTTTCTGTATTTTTCTTTAAGATTCAGCAGTACGAACCATGTGTGTTCAATTTTTGATTTATTCTGTCCTCACTTCATGTATTTTGTTTTCAGTTAAATTTAGAACTGATTATTGTTTCAACCTTCTAAACTCATTCTCACCCTGATGAAGGCTCGGCCCCTCAAAGTTCTGGGGCTCTGATAGCCGAAACTCAAGTTAGCGTTTTTTTGTTCTGCTTATCACTGTTCTCTGAATTGAACCTTTTTGATACAAAGCTGAAGCTATTACTTAGCACCTTGCTGTGCAATAGGCCAACACGCAAGTGTGGCCTCAGGTGTTCACGTGTCCGGCATTCTTTTTGGCAGCAATATTCTCTGGCTCTTTGTTCATTTGGGTATTTGTATTGGCTCTGTGGGTCTAGCCCCTCTCCAGCAGGCCCTACTGGGTTATTCTCCCTTTTTCGCCACACGTGCAGAACTTGCATCCTCTTCTGAACTCTTGTTCTACATAATGCTTTTTGCATTGTTTTTAAACATTTTTCTAAGTGCTTGCTATGATGTTATTTTTCTAATATTCTTTTTTCCGAGTTTGTTTTCTACCATTTCCATAGAGTCATTTTCATTGATTGTTGGAACCTTGTCTTTGGTGTGTGCAGTTTGATCACACTTTGGAACCTTGTCTTTGGTATGTGCAGTTTGATCACACTTTGGAACCTTGTCTTTGGTGTGTGCAGTTTGATCACACTTTGGAACCTTGTCTTTGGTATGTGCAGTTTGATCACACTTTGGAACCTTGTCTTTGGTGTGTGCAGTTTGATCACACTTTGGAACCTTGTCTTTGGTGTGTGCAGTTTGATCACACTTTGGAACCTTGTCTTTGGTGTGTGCAGTTTGATCACACTTTGGAACCTTGTCTTTGGTGTGTGCAGTTTGATCACACTTTGGAACCTTGTCTTTGGTGTGTGCAGTTTGATCACACTTTGGAACCTTGTCTTTGGTGTGTGCAGTTTGATCACACGTTTTGGTTCAATTTTGCTTTGTTCCAGCGGGTTTCCGGTCCTGTTGATGGTTCCCTTATTCCAGTGGAACCTACAATGAAACATTCCTACCCTTTCTTCTGCACACAAGCTTAGCTTAGACAGCCTTATTGCATCTACACGCACAGATACGATAGAGAGGTGTGTTTAATGTGTGTCTGGTTCTGCAGAGGGGTACCATACATGTTACTTTGAACTTTACATTGGCCCTATGATTCTATAACCATTTAAGGATTCTCAACCTTTGGGAAAATGTGCAAACATTGGGCGTGATAGCGACCACCACATCTCTTGGTGTTTGTGCAGGGAGTTGGGCATATGAACGAGCTGCTGTGCATGAGCCCCTTCCCTTCTGCATTTGCTGGACCGCCAGACTGGACCACAATGCCATTGTGTTTTTAAGGAAATTGCTCTAGCAGGATCTTGTACAGGAGCAGCTCCGTCTCACCCACACACAACTGACTTATGAAGAGCAAATCCAATGTCGAAATGAAAGGCACCACCACTGTTTGCAAAATAGCCGAATAAAGCAATGGCGAATAATGATTAGTAATGGAATTACCGCCACTTTTACTGCTCTGCCATGTTTCGAGTTTGGCCTTGGAGTGGAGGATTTACCTCCAGCATCACGATCACGTGATGACCGTACGGCCTGCTGGAAAGGGTCTTGTCCCCCCGCCACTCCTCCCCTTTGCTGATCCTTGGCCTAGAAACAGGCCTTAGATCAGTACTTGTACACACCGCTGTGCCGCTAGAGAAGCCCTCCATCATCTCTGGTTGTTGGAAGTTTTAGGAGCCACCTCCTTCAATCAGGTGGATCACTGCATCCTTGCAGGATGCCACAACTTCACTGGTAGAACTGGGTCCCAATGCTACTACCATGTCCTTTAAAGGTGGCCCTCCTCTTCGCTTATTCACGCCAGGCGCTGTTTGGGCCCCAACGCGGAACTGTCCTCCCGAGTGGCATCAGGAACAATGTCGGGTGTGACATGCTCTAGACCCCCCTCCTGTGGCTGAGTCCATGGGCCAAGGTTCCCTCGAGGATTGTCTTTATGCAATGGGATCTCCAACCGTCTGCTCCACCAACATTGCTGGTAAACCACCTTCCTGGAGATTTGGATTGCCCGTGCTAAGGGACTAAGCTCCCCTCCAGGCCCTGCTGCACACCCCCAGGGCAGATTATACAGGCATCTCACTCTGGGCATAGGGGCAGACTATGAATGTACACGCTTGGGCAGAAATACTGCGCAGGGCCACTGTTACAGTTTGATGCCCCCGAGGAGACCATCCGCCTTCACATGCTGCACTGTCAGGGAGCGCATGCGCACATGCCAACGATTGTTCTTTGCTAAACGATAGCAATGTTATTGGCCCCTTTCAATTATTATCTAGGGCTTGTGCTCCCCTCAAATTGTTTGGTGGGAAACATCCGAATTTTAATGGCATCTTCAGGTAGGGCAGAGGACGGTTGGTTGCAAACGCTTACTGCATCCCTCAGTTAAATACACTATGCCAGCCTCATAGTCATATAAAAAAGAAAGCGATCAGTCAAGTGCCGTACAAAGTGCTACTCTGGTCTCCTGTGGCAGGAAAGTGCATGAAGTGCCACCCCAGAAACCTCTAATGGGCAAGACCCTGGGAACACGTGATGGGCACATCCATGAAGCGCTGCACTGAGCACATGTGAGGGGCAGATCCATGAAGCCCTGCACTGTGCGCATGTGATGCGCTGCTCAATGAGGCACTGCACTGAGCACATGTGAGGGGCAGATCCATGAAGCACTGCACTGGACGCATGTGATGGGGACATTCATGAAGCACTGCATGGGATGCATGTGATGGGGACATTTATGAAGCACTGCACTGGACACATGTGATGGGCAGACCCATGAAGCACTGCAAGGGATGCATGTGATGGAAAACCCATGAAGCACTGCACTGGATGCATGTAATGGGCAGATCCATGAAGCAGTGGACTGGGCGCATGTGATGGGCAGATCCATGAAGCACTGCACGGGACGCATGTGATGGCAAACCCATGAAGCACTGCATTGGGCGCATGTGATGGGCAGATCCATGAAGCAGTGGACTGGGCGCATGTGATGGGCAGATCCATGAAGCACTGCATTGGGCGCATGTGAAGGGCACATACATGAAGCACTGCACTGGGCGCATGTGATGGCAGATCCATGAAGCTCTGCATTGGACGCATGTGAGGGGCAGATCCATGAAGCACTGCACTGGGCGCATGTGAAGGGCTCATCCATGAAGTACTGCACTGGGCACATGTGATGGGCAGACCCATGAAGCACTGCAATGGGCGCATGTGAAGGTGACATCCATGAAGCACTGCACTGGGCGCATGTGATGTCAGATCCATGAAGCACTGTGTTGGCGCATGTGAAGGGCAGATCCATGAAGCACTGCACTGGGCGCATGTGATGGACAGATCCATGAAGCACTGCACTGGGCGAATGTGATGGGCATGGATATGAAGCACTGCACTGGGTGCATGTGCGGGGCAGATCGATGAAGCACTGCACTGGATGCCTGTGATGGACAGATCAATGAAGCACTGCACTGGGTGCATTTGATGGGAGCGGTTATGAAGCACTGCGCAGGGGACATGTGATGGCAGGTCCATGAAGCACTGCACTGGGTGCATGTGAAGGGCACATCAATGAAGCACTGCACTGGGCGCATGTGATGGCAGATCCATGAAGCACTGCACTGGGCGCATGTGATGGACAGATCCATGAAGCACTGCACTGGGCGAATGTGATGGGCATGGATATGAAGCACTGCACTGGGCGCATGTGAGGGGCAGATCCATGAAGCACTGCGCTGGACGCATGTGATGGACAGATCAATGGAGTACTGCACTGGGTGCATTTGATGGGAGCGGTTATGAATCACTGCACAGGGCACATGTGATGGCAGATTCATGAAGCACTGCACTGGGTGCATGTGAAGGGCACATCCATGAAGCACTGCACTAGGCGCATATGATGGCAGATCCATGAAGCACTACACTGGGTGCATGTGATGGACAGATCCATGAAGCATTGCACTGGGCGCATGTGAAGGGCACATCCATGAAGCACTGCACTGGGCGCATGTGATGGCAGATCCATGAAGCATTGAACTGGGTGCATTTGATGGGAGCAGTTATGAAGCACTGCACTGGGCGCATGTGATGGACAGATCCATGAAGCACTTCACTCGGCGCATGTGAAGGGCACATCCAGGAAGCACTGCACTGGGCGCATGTGATGGCAGATCCATGAAGCTATGCATTGGATGCATGTGAAGGGCAGATCCATGAAGCACTGCACTGGGTGCATGTGATGGGCATGGATATGAAGCACTACACTGGACCCATATGATGGCAAATTTATGAAGCACTGCACTGGGTGCATTTGATGGGAGCGTTTATGAAGCACTGCACAAGGCACATGTGATGGGCAGACCCATGAAGCACTGCACAGGACGCATGTGAGGGGCAGATCCATGAAGCACTGCACGGGACGCATCTGAGGGGCCGATCCATGAAGCACTGCACTGGATGCATGTGATGGACAAATCCATGAAGCACTGCACTGGGCGCATGTGAAGGGCACATCCATTAAGTACTGCACTGGGCGCATGTGATGGGCAGACCTATGAAGCACTGCACTGGGCGCAAGTGAAGGGCACATCCATGAAGTAATGCACTGGGTGCATGTGATGGCAGATCCATGAAGCACTGCAATGGGCGCATGTGAAGGGCACATCCATGAAGAACTGCACTGGGTGCATGTGATGGACAGATCCATTAAGCACTGCACTGGGCGAATGTGATGGGCATGGATATGAAGCACTGCACTGGGCGCACGCGAGGGGCAGATCCATGAAGCACTGCACTGGGCACATGTGAAGGGCACATCTATGAAGTACTGCACTGGGCACATGTGATGTCAGATCCATGAAGCACTGTGCTGGGCGCATGTGAAGGGCAGATCAGTGAAGCACTGCACTGGGCGCATGTGATGGCAGATCCATGAAGCACTGCACTGGGTGCATGTGATGGACAGATCCATGAAGCACTGCACTGGGCGAATGTGATGGGCATGGATATGAAGCGCTGCAATGGGCACATGTGCGGGGCAGATCCATGAAGCACTGCACTGGACGCATGTGATGGACAGATCAATGAAGCACTGCACTGGGTGCATTTGATGGGAGCGGTTATGAAGCACTGCGCAGGGCACATGTGATGGCAGATCCATGAAGCACTGCACTCGGCGCTTGTGAATGGCACATCCATGAAGCACTGCACTGGGCACATGTGATGGCAGATCCATGAAGCACTGCAATGGGCACATGTGATGGACAGATCCATGAAGCACTGCACTGGGCGAATGTGATGGGCATGGATATGAAGCACTGCACTGGGTGCACGTGCAGGGCAGATCCATGAAGCACTGCACTAGGCGAATGTGATGGGCATGGATATGAAGCACTGCACTGGGCGCATGTGAGGGGCAGATCCATGAAGCACTGCTCTGGGTGCAGGTGAAGGGCACATCCATGAATTACTGCACTGGGCGCAAGTGAAGGGCAGACCCATGAAGCACTGCAATGGGTGCATGTGAAGGGCACATCCATGAAGTACTGCACTGGGCGCATGTGATGGCAGATCCATGAAGCACTGCACTGGGCGCATGTGATGGACAGATCCATAAAGCACTGCACTGGGCGAATGTGATGGGCATGGATATGAAGCACTGCACTGGGTGCATGTGCGGGGCAGATCCATGAAGCACTTCACTGGGTGCAGGTGAAGGGCACATCCATGAATTACTGCACTGGGCGCAAGTGAAGGGCAGACCCATGAAGCACTGCAATGGGTGCATGTGAAGGGCACATCCATGAAGTACTGCACTGGGCGCATGTGATGTCATACTCATGAAGCACTGTGCTGGGCACATGTGATGGGCACATCTATGAAGTACTGCACTGGGCGCATGTGATGTCAGATCCATGAAGCACTGCACTGGGCGCATGTGAAGGGCACATCCATGAAGCACTGCACTGTGCGCATGTAATGGCAGATCCATGAAGCACTGCACTGGGCGCATGTGATGGACAGATCCATAAAGCACTGCACTGGGCGAATGTGATGGGCATGGATATGAAGCACTGCACTGGGTGCATGTGCGGGGCAGATCCATGAAGCACTGCACTGGACACATGTGATGGACAGATTAATGAAGCACTGCACTGGGTGCATTTGATGGGAGCGGTTATGAAGCACTGCACAGGACGCATGTGAGGGGCAGATCCATGAAGCACTGCACGGGACGCATCTGAGGGGCCGATCCATGAAGCACTGCACTGGACGCATGTGATGGACAAATCCATGAAGCACTGCACTGGGCACATGTGATGGCAGATTCATGAAGCACTGCACTGGGTGCATGTGAAGGGCACATCCATGAAGCACTGCACTGGGCACATTTGATGGCAGATCCATGAAGCACTGCACTGGGTGCATGTGAAGGGCACATCCATGAAGCACTGCACTGGGCACATATGATGGCAGATCCATGAATCACTGCAATGGGCGCATGTGATGGACAAATCCATGAAGCACTGCCCTGGGCGCATGTGAAGGGCACATCCATGAAGCACTGCACTGGGCGCATGTGATGGCAGATCCATGAAGCACTGCACTGGGCGCATGTGATGGACAGATCCATGAAGCACTGCACTGGGCGAATGTGATGGGCATGGATATGAAGCACTACACTGGGTGCATGTGCGGGGCAGATCCATGAAGCACTGCACTGGACACATGTGATGGATAGACTAATGAAGCACTGCACTGGGTGCATTTGATGGGAGCGGTTTTGAAGCACTGCACAGGACGCATGTGAGGGGCAGATCCATGAAGCACTGCACGGGACGCATCGGAGGGGCCGATCCACGAAGCACTGCACTGGACGCATGTGATGGACAAATCCATGAAGCACTGCACTGGGCGCATGTGAGGGGCAGATCCATGAAGCACTGCCCTGGACGCATGTGAAGGACAGATCAATGAAGTACTGCACTGGGTGCATTTGATGGGAGCGGTTATGAATCACTGCACAGGGCACATGTGATGGCAGATCTATGAAGCACTGCACTGGGTGCATGTGAAGGGCACATCCATGAAGCACTGCACTGGGCACATATGATGGCAGATCCATGAAGCACTGCACTGGGTGCATGTGAAGGGCACATCCATGAAGCACTGCACTGGGCACATATGATGGCAGATCCATGAATCACTGCAATGGGCGCATGTGATGGACAAATCCATGAAGCACTGCCCTGGGCGCATGTGAAGGGCACATCCATGAAGCACTGCACTGGGCACATGTGATGGCAGAATCATGAAGCACTGCACTGGGTGCATTTGATGGGAGCGGTTATGAAGCACTGCACTGGGTGCATGTGATGGACAGATCCATGAAGCACTGCACTGGGCACATGTGAAGGGCACATCCATGAAGCACTGCACTGGGCGCATGTGATGGCAGATCCATGAAGCACTTCACTGGGCGCCTGTGAAGGGCTCCTGTGAAGGGCACATCCATGAAACACTGCACTGGGCGCATGTGATGGCAGATCCATGAAGCTCTGCATTAGACGCATGTGAAGGGCAGATCCATGAAGCACTGCACTGGGCGCATGTGATGGCCATGGATATGAAGCACTGCACTGGGTGCATGTGATGGGCATGGATATGAAGCACTGCACTGGGTGCATTTGATGGCAGATTCATGAAGCACTGCACTGGGTGCATTTGATGGGAGCGGTTATGAAGCACTGCACAAGGCACATGTGATGGGCAGACCCATGAAGCACTGCACAGGACGCATGTGAGGGGCAGATCCATGAAGCACTGCACGGGACGCATCTGAGGGTCCGATCCATGAAGCACTGCACTGGATGCATGTGATGGGCAAATCCATGAAGCACTGCACTGGGCGCATGTGAAGGGCACATCCATTAAGTACTGCACTGGGCACATGTGATGGGCAGACCTATGAAGCACTGCACTGGGCACATGTGAAGGGCACATCCATGAAGTACTGCACTGGGCGCATGTGATGGCAGCTCCATGAAGCACTGCACTGGGCGCATGTGAAGGGCACATCCATGAAGCACTGCACTGGGCGCATGTGTTGGACAGATCCATTAAGCACTGCACTGGGCGAATGTGATGGGCATGGATATGAAGCACTGCACTGGACTCACGTGAGGGGCAGATCCATGAAGCACTGCACTGGGCACATGTGAAGGGCACATCTATGAAGTACTGCACTGGGCGCATGTGATGTCAGATCCATGAAGCACTGTGCTGGGTGCATGTGAAGGGCAGATCCATGAAGCACTGCACTGGGCGAATGTGAGGGACAGATCCATTAAGCACTGCACTGGGCGAATGTGATGGGCATGGATATGAAGCACTGCACTGGGCGCATGTGAGGGGCAGATTCATGAAGCACTGCACTGGGTGCATGTGAAGGGCACATCCATGAATTACTGCACTGGGCGCATGTGAAGGGCAGACCCATTAAGCACTGCAATGGGTGCATGTGAAGGGCACATCCATGAAGTACTGCACTGGGCGCATGTGATGTCAGATTCATGAAGCACTGTGCTGGGCACATGTGAAGGGCAGATCCATGAAGCACTGCACTGGGCGCATGTGATGTCAGATCCATGAAGCACTGCACTGGGCGCATGTGATGGACAGATCCATGAAGCACTGCACTGGGCGAATGTGATGGGCATGGATATGAAGCACTGCACTGGGTGCATGTGCGGGGCAGATCCATGAAGCACTGCACTGGACGCATGTGATGGACAGATCAATGAAGCACTGCACTGGGTGCATTGGATGGGAGCGGTTATGAAGCACTGTGCAGGGCACATGTGATGGCAGATCCATGAAGCACTGCACTGGGCGCATGTGAAGGGCACATCCATGAAGCACAGCACTGGGCGCATGTGATGGCAGATCCATGAAGCACTGCACTGGGTGCATGTGATGGACAGATCCATGAAGCACTGCACTGGGCGCATGTGAGGGGCAGATCCATGAAGCACTGCCCTGGACGCATGTGAAGGACAGATCAATGAAGTACTGCACTGGGTGCATTTGATGGGAGCGGTTATGAATCACTGCACAGGGCACATGTGATGGCAGATTCATGAAGCACTGCACTGGGTGCATGTGAAGGGCACATCCATGAAGCACTTCACTGGGCGCATATTATGGCAGATCCATGAAGCACTGCACTGGGCGCATGTGATGGACAAATCCATGAAGCACTGCACTGGGTGCATGTGAAGGGCACATTCATGAAGCACTGCTATGGGCGCATGAGATGGCAGATCGATGAAGCACTGCACTGGGTGCATTTGATGGGAGCAGTTATGAAGCACTGCACAGGGCACATGTGATGTGCAGATCCATGAAGCACTGCACACATGTGATGGGCAGATCCATGAAGCACTGCATTGGGCACATGTGATGGGCAGATCCAGGATGCACTGCACTGGATGCATGTGATGGGCACAATCATTAAGCACTGCACTGGGTGCATGTGATGGGCAGATCCAGGATGCACTGCACTGGATGCATGTGATGGGCACATTTGTGAACCACTGCACTGGGCGCCTGTGAGGGGCACATTCATGAAGCACTGCACTGGGCGCATGTGATGGGCAGATCCAGGAAGCACTGCACTGGGCGCATGTGATGGCCACATTCATGAAGCTCTGCACTGGATGCATGTGAAGGTGACTGTAAGGAAGGCCTGTTATCAAAGTAAGACAGGCACAAGTGATCACAGTTCAAGGATGTTCATTGAACTTTATCAGGGGTGTGAAAACCGCCTAAGGTAAACCTAAATCTAAAGATGGGAGCAACTTACGACCATAAAATTATAATAATACAGTCCCAGTGGAGTTTAGTCAAATAAACACAGCCTATACTTTAAAAATCGATTGCCAATCCTTACCGCTATGTTACAAAATAGTGTGGGACAATGCTCACAAAAGAAAGAAGTGTTCACAAAATGATAAGTCAGGATGTTTAGGGCGTTGGCCTCCCTTCCCCATGTTTTAAGCACAGGACAATGAGAGTCACTCAAGCACAGCACACTCCTGGGTTTCTTCGGCACACGGTCATAGTTCCTTTTACCAACATCACGGCCTTCTGTGCCCAAGTCTCTTTCGTTCAAAGTCTGTTGCTTCAGAGGGCCTGATGTACCAGAAACAACAAAGAAAGGTTCCTTTCCAAATATTCAAGTCAGCGATTTATTCTTCGCCCTGGATCCCACTCAGCTGGGCTCAGATCCTTCTTTCACAATTAGTCCCCATCTTCTGGGCTCAGACCAATTTCAGTTCACAGGCAAATCGAAGACTTTCAAATGTGCACAGGATTCAACTTAACCCTCTGCAGGACCACTTCGTTTTCACTGTTCAATAATCTTTTACACGCTTTGGGAGTACCAAACAGAGACCTTCGAGTGAGCAGCCACGTGGGGCCGGACCACTCTGTATCTGCTACCTATTTTGTTTTCATAAACTTCAATCGCAGGCAAGTTCTTTGGTCATACAATGTTGCTGCTTGCAAACTAGAGCATAACACAGTCCAGTCTGCTACCAGTTTCTCCCGACTCACCGGCTGGGCTGAACTCGTTGGGGTTGCTTTGCTGTTGGAGTCAAGGACAGTACCATGGTGGAAATTGCTTCTCCCCGTCTTGGCTATCAATGCGGGAGGCCCCGTGTACCTTTGACACATGCTACACCATGGCTCAGCTGTAATTCCTGGTCATATGTTTCATTTCCTTGAGGCTTCTTGAAAGTCGCAATCCTTTCTTGAAAAGGGCAAGGGTAACTCTCCCCTTGCTGTCCTCCATGGTCTCATCACCTTTCTCCTCGTTTTAAACTGCCACCCCGGAATAGCTGCTTCCTCGTGCGTTTGGCCTTGCTCAGAGTGCGCTTTTATGCTCCACCTTTTATCCATGTGGGGAAGTGTGATGGAAGTCAGGTGTGTGTAGTTATCAGTAATTGCCTGACTCTGCCTGACCTTTGTGTTGGTACATGTCAGGTATACGGCTCAGGTGTTAGTTTGTTGTCGCGCACAATGAACTGCTTGTGAGAAAGTGTTCATGTCGGAAAAGGGGGTGGGGGTTGAGTTTCCAGGTATGCTACCTGGTAGGATGGGGAAAAGGTGTCATAAGGAAGGGGATACTGAGTCTCACCCTTCAGTGTACCACTTCCCCTCCCGAAGACCCCCCATCCAGGTGATCCTCCCGCACTAGTCCAACCGCAGGAACTGGATACAATAGCGATGGCCATGTCCTGGTCACCTCAATGGCAAATCCCAGGACTAGCTGGTGAGACACCTTCAGTTTTTTTGCATATCCTTCCCCTATGCAAGGTGGATATGCCTGTTCTTTGTGGTTAAGTATGAAACAGGTGGTGGTGCCGGAAACACGAGAGCAACTGAAGAACAAGGCAAAGGATATTACATCAAAAATTAATTTTATTTTGTTATAAATTGTAAAAAATCTTTAATTAGTTCATTTTGTAAAACACATCCTATATAGCAGACATTCATACATTCATTCATACTAATACAGCTCTAAAAATAGTACATTTACATTTTTTTTAAGGAAATGTGAAGCAAATGCAACAACTGTTCCATTGTTAGGATACAAATTACACTTTCAAGAAAAACAATTAATGGGATCAAAGCAAACAGATACAAATTCTGTATAATGGAAATGTAAACAACACTTCCAGTGTTCAATGATAATGGTTCACTCCAGACAAAAGTTATCGACTATTGGTGCCCAGACTATTGATGCCAATATAAATGAGTCTTCTTAGTCAAACAGGCTTCTTAATACAAACAAAAAGCAACGATACAGTTACAATTGGATGTTAAAAAACCTTCATTCACTCAGAGCTCTCTGTGAATACCAATAGTCCAAATATGGGGAGAGGACAAATTAATTCATACTCTGAAACCAACCCAGAATTTGAATAAATGGAGAGGGTTAACTCCAATTCATTTAAATGTTGCCCACTGAGGGGCAGTGCATATCTCAAAGGCCTCACATAACATCCAGACCTCCATTTCCCTCAAAAGGTAGTCCTCGTTATAAAGCACACTCCAGGAGACAGACGGTGCCGACACTTCATCTATACAAAGTCAAGGAGTGTTATCCTTTTTGTTATTGGGGTAATTTCTCTGGCATATCTTCTGTGGTGTTGATTTGCCTTATATCAAATATTCTCAAAGTAGGATTGTGATACAGTGGTGACAGAAGCACCATGGTCCAAGGCCTGGGTCGTAATGAGGGCCAATGGGCCTCATTACGACCCAGGCGGTAAGTTACCACCTGGGTCGTACCTTTACCGCCATGGCGTAAACTATGTTTACGCCATGGTGGTTGGCGGATTTACCGCCCCATTCCGGCAGTAAATCCCCATTTCCCATTTACCCTTCCCCATTCCCATTTTTGCCCCATAGGGCATAATGGGAGTGGGGAAGGAGATAATTACGCCACCATAAATTACGGTGCCGTAATTATCTCCAAGGTCCCTTAGCGCCATGGATTTTAACGCCTCCAAAAAATGGAGTCACTTCAGTTCGAGTAGCTGTCATCAAGCACACAAGCTGGTATCCTTCGCCCTGGTTAATCCTAACCAGCTCTGAGAATGGTATCCACGTGGCTTACGAGTTGATTGGTCCCACCAACTCAAAGAAGGGGCTTTTCTGTCGAGATGAACTTGGCAATTCGGACCTGCCGCAGGGCTTCACCGGACAAACCAATGGTCCAGGAGTTGCAGCAGCTGTCCTCTTCCAGCTCGTCTTCGGTTCTTTCGTTCCGGTGGTCGACTCTGCTTTCCAGTCGAAGAGTCTCGCCTTTTAAAAGGTTTCACCCTTTTATTCCAGCATAGCTGCCACTCACTCAGCAGGGTGGCTGTCCTTGCCGGACAGTCAGCCAGCCAATCACGCCAGAGTGCATTTGGGTCTCCTAGGAGACTAAGCACAGAGAGTTTTGGGCACCTCCCTCACTTCCTGCCCGCCCCAGACACTCAGACGCCAGAGGCGGTCTTCAGTTTTGAAGGCATAGAAACAAAGGGACCAAACCTAGTTTGGTGCGCAGAGGCAAACTCTAGAAGGACCTTTCCAAAAAGAAATGGCAAGAAAAGAAGGCTGGGACCTGTTTAAACAAAGGGTCTTAAGGCGCCATTTTTAAAAACATGGCTCCTGCGATTTTTAGCTACCGGTGTTCGCGGTCGAGAATAATCATGGTAGTTCGTTGTAAAACCACTGCCACCAGCCATTTCGATAGAAAAGGGTAGCATTTGACTGCTACATGAGTTTCTAGACACAGGGGATACTAAGAAACCCCTCCAGCACTCTATAGGAAGATAGTATGTGCTGGGTCTAAGAATTTAAAAAGACTAGTAAAGTCAATTTAACCTTAGATTCTCTGGGAAACATTAGTTTATCCCAGAGAAGGGGCCTCATTACGACCCAGGCGCTTAGTGGTTAACGGCGCCGTAAAAGGCTGCAGCGCCGTTAACCACTTAGCGCCTTACTACGAGGTCCTCTTGCGGGACCCGATCTGAACGGCTGGTCTAGACCAGCCATTAAAGTAGGGACCCGCAAAGGGACCTCGCAGGCAATTACGGTACCGCAATTTGCGGTACCGTAATTGCCGCCTTCCCCATTCCCATTATGCCCTATGGGCCAAAAATGGGAATGGGGAAGGGCCATGGTGAAATGGGGAAATACTGCCCCGCCAACCTTGGAATGGGGCGGTATTTCCCCATTTCACCATGGTGGACTCGTTACAACACTGGCACCAACTATGGTGCTAATAGCGCCATAGTTTAGCGCTGGTGTTGTAATGAGGGCCAAGGTATTTAAACCTTTGGGAAGTCTAAAAAGACATCGCTGTGTCACTACACTTAGGGTGCTGTGTAATACACATGAAAAGATGCCTATGGAGTTAACTTAAAACTCCAAAATCAAAGAACACAAGAGTAAAACACAAATCAAAATACATGAAAGCGTGGGAAAAAAGGCTCACACTCTTTCGAGGTAAAAAAAATCAAGTCCTCAAAATACAGCAAAGTTGCTGGGGGTCTCTAAGGTGAAGGGAATTAGCACATTTATGAGAATTCTCCCTAACATAGATTATGCTTGCACTACTTTTCAGCAGAACGTTCTTAGCAGCAGAGTTCTTTGCTGTTGCTCTCATCTGACTTGGTCCTTTCTTCCCTAGCGGGTTGTATTCTCTCTGGTGTGAGTGTTCAGGGGCATGCCTTCAACTGCTGATCCTGACGTGATCCCAGCACCCCCTGTACCTGCAGAGGCTTCCAGGACACTTCTCCAGAATGAGCCGCGCCCACCTACAGCAACCAGCCCTGAAAAAACATATTGAGTGGTTTAGCAGGAGCAATTTTATGAAAAGTGCTCTCTGCTCTTTCGAAGCGGGGTGCTGCTCCGAGGAGAGTGCAGGCCGGTGTTGGATCCCCGTGGCGGAGGAGTTCGGGTGAGCACACACATATGAGAAGACTTTGGTAAGCGATAAGTAGGGGACAGATGCATGGGGAATTGTGAGAGGTGTATGTACCTGGAGAGCGAGGTCGATGTGACGTGGAAGAGGTTTGGGATATTGTTGGTAAAATTTGCATTATTGATTGAGTGCGTTGGTAAAGTATTATAAGGAAAGGCAATGGTAAGGCAGGGATCCCTTCCGCGGAAGAGGAAGGAAGGTGGTACCACAAGGCAGTATAATATTTAAAGGAGGTATATGGAAATACAAAATAGTGGTCTCGTATAAGTAGTAGGCCAGAAACAAGTAGTGGTTGCTAGTTTAACGTGTTGGTTTTAATTCATGGTGGTTGTGTTTTCTGGGTGTATGCAGTAATTTGGTGCGTCGCGGTGTGGTGTTGGATAATTTATTGGAGTGGTGCGTGTGTATGGAAGGGTGAGAGAGAAGAGTGGGGGTTGATTCTTTTGCAGCATGCGCGGGGCGTTAGAACGGCTTTGAAGGGTCAGTACGAGATAGACGTCACTGATTGATTGATTGATTGATTGATATTTTATTTCTATCGTGCTCGTACACAAGTGTTTCAGAGTGCGACAAGGCAAGGGAGGGGAACAGGGGAGAACAAAACAGCGATCTTACTAGGCCCAGTGACATTGAGAATGCGCAAGTGCATGGGAGAGGGGGGAGGGGAAAAGTGCATGGAAGGGGGGAGAGGTGGAAAGTGCGAAGCAAGGAGAAACAGAAACATAACAATAAATAAGGGGGTCCCAAAAGAGAACATGTACAAGGCCCTGTGACTGTATCGTGACAGGGTGGAGAAATATCATAAGCAGTGGATCACGAGACAGGGGGGGATGCCCTGTCCATGGCCAGGCTAGGGCTCACACAACAAGAGTATTTTGGAACACATGTCCACATTTCTAGTAGCAAATTATAAGAGGAAGCAGCTACAGAAGAGAAAAGAGATTCTCGATCTATGGCGTACGTTCAAAGATGCAGAAGATCAAGAGATTGGAGCCGAGGCACAGAGACAGAAAGATGGGAAGTGCAGAAAGGGAGAAGGAGAAGGCGGGGTGCCAGTGGAGGGTTGGGGATTATATCCCTTGACAGCGTATTCTGCAGAAGGGTACACTAATCCAAGCTAAGTATCTGTTGCAATGGGACCCCTTCGGCTGTGGTAGGGTCTCCTGCTGTGTCAGTAACACCACTGGTGGGGGGCTACTGCTCCCCCACCTCCGTATACCCATCAGCTCAAAGGACCGGCATCGGCGGGTTACACGTCTAGGGAGTTCGAGGATAGGTTGATCGGATTACTAACAGAACTAAAAAGGATACAGACATCCCCAGGAACTGTGAGGAATATAAGTGCATTGAGAGAAGGGCTGTGAGAGTGAAAGTGAGGGAAAGTGCTGCTTAAGATGGATACTGAAAGTATAAGATGTGCAGATGTTGAGAAAGAAAGAAGCCCGGTGGGTGGATCATCCTGGGAGAGGAGAATACAGTGTTGGGAGAGAATGTGGAGGAAGAGGACGCTGATATGTTTACTGAGGATCAGAGCGAAGGAGAAGGTAGGGGTGAATAGGCAGCTGAGAATACCCCGCAAAGAGGAAGTTTATGGGCGGGGGGCAGGTTGAGGAATAGGGCTAGCCGGATGGCATTGGTAAAGAGAAGTGGAATCACGAGGAAGGGTGTGGGAAGTAGGGCAAAGATGAAGATGCCACTCATCCATAAGGGGGCAGGGAGGACACAGTATGTGCCTTGGCCCCAAATGATACCGCAGCTCACAGCAAGGGCAAGCAAGTGGATATACAAATTTGAAAAACAAACAGCCGTTGTTTGCCGTAATTGGGGATCAGGATGGGGACGTGTGGGTTAAGGATGGATTCCCGGGAGTAACCTTGGGGGACGATGCACATGATGGAGCATCATTTATTGGAGTTAGGGCAGTGGTATGGGATACTGAGGACCTTCCCGAATACTCCCTATTTACAGTTTTTGATGCAGTAGACCATGGGTGATGATGAGGAGGAGATGATGACCCAGCTAGATGTATTCTTAAAATGCAAGAGAAATGGAGAGCTGAGACGGGAGGGCCGTGGGATCAATCAATACCATTCCTCTATTTTATCATAAAGATGGGTTTACCGAAGGAAGTGCAGAAAGCGCTGGATAAGATTGTGGGTGGGCATTGAGGCGAAGGGGTGGCCGGAAATACAGAGTATAATAGTGCATCATTGTAAACGGATCAATGAGCGGGAGAGGGAAACAGCACAAAGCCATCAGGGGAATGAAGCAAAATTGGAGGAGAAAAAGTTGGCAAAGTTCGCAGTCCAGGTGCCTGTATCAACGCCAGTACAGGTGGAAGGAACAGAGAGCCCCCAGCAAGCTGTGACTGCCACTTTTGCGGCACTCTGGCCGAAGGCAGATAAGGACAGTGGGGCAGGGGCAACAGTACCCCAGCCCAGAGTGGCAGCAAGCCAGGGTCGCAGCTGGGCAGAGGGGGATTTCAAGGAGCAAGAGGAGGAGGGCTTGGACCTAGGGGAGGTAGGTTCGGACAGTATCAATGTTGGATTTTTTTAAATTGGGGGCATTTACCAAGGGAATGCAGGAGCAGGTCTGCAGTGGGGTATAATTATGGGCCACAGAAACAGGGCAAAGGGCCTCAAGGACTACAAGAACTAGGGTACCAGCAACAGGGTCAAGGGTACCAGAATCAGGAGTATCCACAGGGGCAGTACCAAACTTATAATCAGCAGACCCAAGCACAGGACACACAAGTGTGGCACCTGTCGCAGCAACAGCAGGGTGGTGCTGCCCCGGTAAAACGGGTGCCAGGTGGGGCTGCTCCCTTTGGGGGAGCAGTAGTGGTAGGAGGTAGCCCCTTCTCGTTCCCTGGACTGAGCACATATCCTGATTAGGACAACCCACAGAGAGCACTCGCCTTGTCGACGACTATGGACACTGAAGTGGAACTTTTGATGGGGGCAGAGATAGGAAATTAGCAATTCATATTTATGGTGGGCTCTGGTGCAACAAAATCATGTATCATGGAAAGAAACTTTCCACTATCAGGAAAATATCTTGACGCGCAGGGATTCTCTGGGGCTATTCTCAAGGTTCCATACACTGAGGAGTTGGACGTAAAGGTGGGAGGGAAGGTGGGAGCGAAGGTAGAACGGGGGCCCTTACTATATTCTGAGAGTTCCCCATTCAATTTACTGGGTAGGGACCTGACTGTGGGCCTCATTATGAAACCGGCACGGCTGCCGACGGAGTAATTTTTTTTCCGGCGCCTAGGAATGGGCAATTGCCGGCGCATTACAGCCCAGGCGGACCCGGTAATTGCCCATTCGTGGGCATCAGAAAATATTAGTCCCCATTCCCATTGGACTCAATGGGAATGGGAGCTCGCACTCCTACACTTGTCCCAGAGAATCACCAAGCACACCGCCACAAGACTCTTGAGGGTGGGATATTCCAACATGATTCTCACACCAAAAACAAGGAAAGCCCGTGCGGGGTGGTGCAGTTTTCCTACAATGGCCGCTACCCATTGGAACGCACTCCCTACTCATCTAAGAATGATCGAGTCCCACCAAGCATTCCGCAAAGCCATTAAAACTAAGCTTTTTGTATAAAAGGTAAATATATATATATGTGCACCTCCCTGTATAACTGCCTTACTGCTATCTTACGTATGCTTGTAACAATTATCATACTTGTACTTCACTAAGTCTGTATCTGTAACTAAGAGAACTCTGGTTCCCATTGAACATTTGAATCAAAACTTCTTACAAATTCTTGTAACAGCGCCTTGATGCCTCCGGGTTGCAAGTGCGCTTCACAAATGCAAATAAATAAATAAAATTGGTAGGTTGGATGCACTGGCACCATTCGTGGTGCCGATGCATCCGACATGGTCTGCTCGCGGGTGCCAGTCTGCCAGGCACCTGCGAGCAGGACTCGAAGTTTGCCGGTACCGTTGTTACTGGACCGGCAACCTTGTAGCCCTATATCTTTTACAGATCATGGAGTAGTCTGTTCCACGCCTGGGATGTGTTCTGTAAGGGTGATGTTGACAATAAACACAGTGACAAAGGAGGTGGTAGTCCGCGGGATTCCCGTACACCCGGACATGTTTATCTATGGTATTACAGCGCTTGTGAAGTGCCCACTGATTTTGTCATCCAGCTGTGTCACCCGAGGTGGTGTGGCTGGACTGATATTAGCACCGGATTTACAGGAGTTGTTGGTTTTGGACAAAAGTGTTGTCCTATTGGGAATGGATAGGGACGGGTGTGAGTGGCGCACTCTGTAGAACCAACAATGCAATGCAATGAGATGACAAACTGTTTGGGAATAAAGACTAAGAGGGGGAAATAATACTAAAGGTTTGCATCCCATGTGACTTAATGATGCAGTACCAAAGAGTGCAGCGTCCCTTAATGGCAGCATTAACTCCATCCCCATTTTTTCGATGAGGATTTACAGCACTTGCCTTTACAATTGTGGACTACAAATCCACATGATTAGGATTATTGAAAGATGTAACACCTGTGCATATAATATTGAAGCCAGGTGCAGTGATGCCCAGGGTGAGACAATATCCACTGTTAAGAGATGCAGAGGAAGGCATTAGAAAAACAATACAGGCCCTACGTCCCTGTGTAACACAGCAATATGTCCTGTTAAAAGGGGGCAATTGGAGAATGGAATGATCCAGGATTTGCACCCCCTAAATGATGTGGTGCAGAAAGAGTTTCCAGTAGTCCCGAATCCTGTGACAATTTTATGCAACATCCCCAAAGAAGCCACATATTTTACTTTAGTGGATTTGAAAAAATGCATTCTTCTCGATTCCACTCCATCCGGAGTGGAGGTACCTTGCGGCGTTTATGCAGGGCCAGATGCGGTTTAAACACACTAAATTACCCCAGGTGTACTGTGAGAGCCTGAGCATATTCAACTGAATACTGCATGCCGATGTAGGTAATGTTCAGGTGTCTAGCATGATTATCCACTACATGGTCAATCTGCTAGTGTGTAGTGATAGTGAACAGCATTGCCGAAGGGACTCCACTGCACTGCTACAAGTGTTGCCCTACAAAGGGTACAAGGTCGATAAGGCCAAATTACACTATTGCCAGCAGGAAGAAATCTATTTGGGGAAGTACATATTGGTGAATGGGAAGAGGATAATACCTGACAGGGCAGCGTCAATACGCGCCACCCCCAGTCCCGCCTCAGTTCAAGAGATGCAGAAGTTTCTGGGCCTATGTAATTACTGTCGGGCTTGGATTCTAGATAACGCGGCATACACAAGCCCACTTCTACAGGCCCTAAGGGATGCACAAAAGATAAAGGAATGTAGACAGGAATTGCATTTGTTTTCACATTCTGATATGATATGGTGTGGCATTTATAACGCGCCTGTACACAAGTGTTTCTAGGTACAACAAGATAAGGAGGGGGGAACAAAAGGAGGACAAAATAACGATCTTACTAGGTCTTGTGTCATTCAGATTGTACAAGTGGGGGGGAGAGGGAAGGGGAGAAGTGCAGGGGGTATTGGAAGGGGGATGTGCAGTTAACTCACAAGTGCAGCCAGCAGGTGGCTCCTAAGTGCAGAGAGATGGGACTGTAGTGTTGCAGATACAGACCCTTAAGTGCCTGGGAGCCTGGATGCAGTGCAATGGCAACTGGACATGCAGTAGCCTGGGCCCGAGTTCAGAGGGTGACCAGGTGGCCAGTGCGCGGAGCAGTCAGGTGCATCACCAGCGGAGATGAAGAGAGAAAGCGGACGCGAAAAGGAAGTTCTGGAACCGGAGGTGGTTCTGCTCAAGTTTGAGAGAGGCAGGGAGGCTGTTCCAGAGGGAGTTCCTAGCCGAGCAGATAGATCCGCCCCCAACTCTCTGCTTGGAGAAGCGTCTGACCCTCAGACAGTTGGAGGTGGATGAGCGGAGAGCTCCAGAAGGAAGATATTTTGGATGGAAAATTTGTACGTAGAGCGGTCCGAGGCCCCTGAAATCCTTGTGGGTGATGCAGAGGGTCTTGAACTTGATCCTTGCAGCCACGGGTAGCCAGTGAAGAGATTTCAGAGCTGGAGAGGTACAATCCATGGGCTTGACGCCTAGTACAAGTCTTGCAGTCCTGTTCTGGATAAATTGTAAAGGTCAAAGAGAAGAGGCAGGAAGATTTAGAAAGAGGCTTTTGCAATAGTCCAGCCTACAAAGGACCAGAGCTCTGCAGATAGTGAGCTTCTGGTGGAAAGGAAGAAAAGGAAGAATACCTCCAAGGAGGTGCAGCTGATAGTTTGACTTGTTAAAGGCATCAGAGATGTGAGGACGGAAGGAAAGGGTGGAGTCAAGATGACACGAAGGTTCTTAGCCTGACAGGAAGGAGCAATAAGAGGGCCCAGATTGGGCAGCTAGAGAGAGAGAGGAAATGAGGGAGCGGGTGTCCCAATGAGGAAGACCTCAGACTTACTGGCATTTAGGTAGAGATAATTGACAGCACACTATTCCTGAAGTGCGGCCAGACAGTCTGGTATGAGAGAAGAAGCAGAGGTGGCTGAGGGGAGCCTGAAAGAGAGCTGAGTGTCATCCGCATAACACTGAAAATTGGAGCAGAAAGTAGCATTGCGGTGGGCAAGAGCTGCCAGGTAGTGGGTGAGGGGCCAGGGAGAGTGGTTAGGCTGCTGGGGAACACCACAAGTAGAGAGAGAGATAGAAGAGAGGAAAGGCCACAGTTGGACCTGAGAGGGGTGGTTGGTGAGAAATGAATTCAACTAGGCCAGGGACTGATCAGTAATACCAACGCTGTCCCCAAGACGATTGAGCAGGATGGCATGGTTGATCATGTCAAAAGCAGAGGATAGATCAAGGAAAATGAGGACAGAAGTAAGATTAGAGTCAAGATTGGAGAGCAGTTCTTCACAGGTGTTTTGGAGAGCAGTTTCCGTGCTTCTGGCAGCTCTGAAGCCAAACTGGTGGTCATGGAGGCAACAAAAAGATTCAGTCTGTAGATTAAGCTGGGAGATGGCCAGCTTTTCCAAGAGTTTGCCCAGGAAAGGAGTGATGGAGATTGGGTTATAGTTAGCTGGAGAAGAAGGATCGGCTGAGGCCTTCTTTAGAAGGGGGTGCACAAGAGAGTGCTTACGTGGGGAGGGGAAGATACCATGGAAAAGGAGTGATCGCAGAAATTGGCCAAGGCTGGAGCAAGGATGTTGATGTGGTCCTTGATAGTTCTGGATAAGCAGGAGAGAAATTGCTTTGATGAGACTTTCATAGATCGGACTTGTCTAGAAACATCATGAGGGGTGAACAGGAGAAAGGAGGAGAAGAGACGGCCTCAGACGGGCAAGGAGTGGTAGGAGGAGGAAGTGGAGGTAGAGGAAGAGAGGGTGGACCGGATGTCATGAGTTTTAGTAGTGAAATGAGAGGCCTCAATGAGAGGGGGGTAGGGAGCCCAGGCAGGGGAGGCGTTAGGGGAGTTCACGCGAGGGGGGCAGACTGAGGGAGGCACCAGGGGGACACAAAAGGGAGGGGTCACAACAAAGAACAAGAACAGACCTACAAATCAGATGCAGTACAGAACCATCAGAAAGAAAAGAGCACAACAGGCAACAAGAAGTATAGAATGCAGATGTAGTACAGAGCCAGGCAAAGCACAAATCACAACAGGGTACCTGGGAGTAAAGAAAGCAGATGCAATACTGGGCCAAAGGCAAAGCACAGCGGTCAGCAGGGAACCTAGATGTGAAGAATGCAGGCAATTGCAATGTGATGCCACAAACTGTGGATAGCAACACAACGATGCTTTTGGGCTGTTGTGCGCTCAACAAATGTGAATAAATAAATAAATAAATATCAAGAACCATAGAGAGCAAACACCAAGTCAATACAATCAACAATACAGTCAACAAGGCACAGAACACAACGGGAAGCAAGAAGAAGAATTCAGGCAATGCCAAATAATTCCCGAAAAAAGTGGAGCACAAGACAATGTCAGAACAGTACACAATAGATCAAAGAGGGAAGGGCTGAGATGCGAGAGGAAGGAAAGGAAACGCAGGAGGGGTGAATGGAACAGGATGCAGGGACCTACGATGCAAGGGAGCGCACGCAGCCAAGTTGTTGGCTAGGTTTCTGAGCACAGCACAATACAACACACACAGATTCGAAAAAGGCTATGTTTTTTAGCACAGCACAATACAACACACCCAGATTCGTCTTTCCCAAAAGGGAAAAAAACGCTAATGGTCAGCTTATGACGGCAGTGTTGACCCAAAAAACACTATGCGCCACAAGTCATTGGACTATTATAGTGGCACTCGGAATGCAGTGATGCAAGGGCAGTTCGTGTGCGAACAAGCATTAGCAGCTGCTTCCTTTGCCATAGAGAGAAATTCTACGACCGTGATTGGGTGTTCAGTAACGTATGTGGAACATTTTTGTTTGCTATTCTAGAAAGGTCAACATCTATCCTGACTACGCAAAGGTCGTCGGCATATGAGATCATCATCTCTAAACCCCATATTCATATGTTTAGGTGTAAGACAGTGAATGCTGCCACCTTTTTAACAGGCATGCCTACTAAGAGGACCTGACGGCACACAATTGTGCCACATATGAGGGGGAGGAGGATGATACTCCCAAAGCAAGGGACTGTGCATGGACAGAGGGTGAGATACTTTTCATTGATGGGTCATCCACAATTGATCAGGAGGATGGACAGAGACGGACATGGGCAGCAGTGGTACGACTTGAGGAAGTGGAGTACAAGACGGTGGTCATGAAAAGGTTGCCTACCCATTTTTCTGCACAAGCGGCAGAACTTGTGGTGCTCATTGAAGCACTGAGAGCGTCACAAGGGTGCCATGTCACAATATACTCTGACTCGGCATACGTTACAACAACGGTACACGCCGGTCTCTCCTGCTGGAATAGGAGAGGGTTTCAGGGGGAAATGGGTCCTCAGTGCAGCATGGGGTGAAAATACTGATAGAAGCCTTATCACAGCCATTGGTTGTGGCGGTCATCATGTGCACTGCCCATGCACAAGGGACAGATGAAATATCGAGGCGGAACGCAGCCGCCGACGTGGCGGCCAAAATGGCAGGGTATCTTCCAAATAAAATACCCGCTGAGTAAGTTGTAAGTGTCCCACCGGCGGCAAATGAGCAGCCAGTGCCTTATACAGCATTGCCCATCTCCCAGATTATCAAACTGCAAGGAAGGGCACCTGAGAGGGAAAAGGAGTTGTGGTTACAGAGAAGGTGTAAGCAATCTCCGACAGTTCTGGTATGGCGGCAGGAGAGCTCTGGGAAGACAGTAATGCTCCAGGAGCTGCTAGCAGTAGCATTTGAACTATTGCACTATCCTTCTCACAGTTTGAAGCAACACATAGCAGCAGACATACAGGTGGACTGGTTCACACCAAACATCCAGGAAAGCATTACAGAAATGGTCATACATTGCACCCCATATCAAGTTTTAGTACAGGGATGACACCATGAACTTTATGGGGCACCTTACCCCGCCATACTGGGCCATTCCGTGAATTACACATAGGCTATGCTGATATGGGTGAGCATTGTAATGGATCTAGGTACCACATTGTGGTGATTTGTCCTTTCTCAAGGTGGGTGGAAGCAGGGCCATGTTTGCACCCGGATGTCAAAAGTGCTGCAAGGTTTCTAGTGTGGGAGGTTTTCCCACGCTGGGGTGTGTGTGACATTTTAAAGGTCAGATAATGGCACATACTGCTTCAATGTGCTATTCTGACACGTTACAGCATCAAGCATCGGATGTGTTTGATTTATCATCCACAGGTCATTGGCATTGTGGAGAGAATACCACTATGAAAAGGTATAATGTTATTTCTGACAGTACTGCTAAAGCAGCCATCCCTGAAAATGTGTATAGAAGAATGAAAATAGAGGCAAAACAAAAATATGATACGTATGAAGGACTGGGTTTTGATGTGATCGAGGATATTCATCACCCCGAGTTCACTAACTCATGGTACTCTGATACGAGTGGTGCTGGGAGAAACTCTGTGAATGGGAGCTGTTATGTGTGGTCACTCCTTCCACATGTGTCAGGGGCTCCCAAGGTCTTAGTACTTGCAAGTAGTCCCAATTATAGAGGCACATTGCCTAGGTCATCTTGCGCTATGAAGAATAAAAGGAACATTCCAGGCCCAGATCTTGCAAAATGCACGAAGACCCGAGAACCATCAAGTGTGTGGAGTTACCCCATCTGATGGTGAATGGGTGGAAGTATATCAATAATAACTGGCAGGACAGCACACTACCTTGCTTGGCAGAAGAACTGGTAACATATAGCAAGGAAAGGATAGCACGAGTGGTCAACTTCTGAGTGCAAATCTGGACAGAGCATATCACAAAGCTGATGTGGATTGCAACAATGGAAAAGGCAGTGTGAGTGCACAAGGAAGAAGAATATGAACTCTGTTTCCGCAGCAAAGGTACACTCTTTGTCGGCACTAACAAACATTGTAATAAAACTCTCTTGCTCACAGACATGAAGAAAGGAACAGTGGTGATGATGGCTTACTGCTGGGTCTGTGGCCGACAAGCTTACTTGCACCTCCCACCATCATGAAGGGGCTGTTTCTCGCTGGCCACATTGCATTCAGCGCTATTAGTAATCCAAGAAGAACACCTGAAGGGGGGGAGTACTGCCTGCAGAGGGGCCAATGAGTTTTCTCAAAGTAGAAAATGAAGGTAAGAGTTTGGTGCCCACGCAAGATACTAAAATACCAGAAGAATACAGACTTTTCAGCTCAGCAGAATAATGTATCGCCTCTTTACTGTTGCCGGGAGTGCAGCCCGCAGCCTATGCCAAATTGCTGCAAATAGTGAAGTGGGAACTGGTCCAGCTTGTCAACGACACAGAGAATGGGTTCAAGGTGAATCAAGCTCGAGTTGTGGGAGTTAAGCTTTATGAAAATGCAAAATTGCTATGGGCCTCATTATGAGTGTGCCAGTCTGGAAACAGCGGTGCCGGTAAGCCTACCAGCACTGTTATTTCCGAACCGGCACACTAAGCACCGGCACCGTTATTAACGGTGCCGGTGCTTCCGTGTTCTCCATTCCCATTGAGTCCCCCATGGGACTCAATGGAATTACAGAATTACTGTTGCCTGACTCCCCGGCCGCCGGGGTGAGGATACCCCGGTGGCACTGGGAAGTCAGGCGCTGGTTATTTTTTTACAGGTCCGGGCGGCAAGCCACCGGTATCACCGGCAGGCTGCCACTGAACTTGCAAATTTTACCGGTGCCCGAGAATGGGCAATTACCGGGTCATTACGGCCCCGCCAGACCCGGTATTTGTCCATTCCCTGGCACCGGTAAAAAATGCTCCCCATTCTCATTTGAGCCCCATAGGGCCAATGAGAATGGGGAGGTCGGATGCACCAGCGCCATTCAGAATGGTGCCAGTGCACCCGACATGCTCTGCGGGTGTCGGAACTGGTGGGCGTAAAGGCAAGCTTACCGGGACCGTGGTTACCGGACCGGCAAACTTGTAATGGGGCCCTATGACATTTAACTGGGCCCGTCGTGGCTAGGACGTGATCGTGAAGATGTTAATGCCCATCATTGTGTTCGCCCTGGTCCTTTTCTGCACTTGTCAGCTGGCTCCTCGATGCTGTGTTACAGTAACACCTGATAGCACAAGAATGATGGTATCAATTTGGGGTTCAAAAGCACCTCGCGAAACAAAAAACATTGAAGTACAAACGGATGTCCAACAGGGAAGCCCGTATGGAGATGAAGTTGATCCTCTATACCACGCTATCATTTTCACACACCCTAATGAATCCAAAGAATTACACAGGGCTGGACTGGGCAGGGGCGGGGGATGCATTTATAAGACGTATATATGTCTTTCACCTGAAGAGTATGCGCGTAGGGGGGAGAGTTTGCAATCAGTGTGTAGGGGTTGGGTGCTAATAAGGAGAACTCAGCTATATGTGGATGCAGAGACTAGGTAGCAGGAATGCAGACCTATTCCAGAATTTGTTACCTTACAAATAACGAAAGGGAGGAATGTTGGGAAGGGGTCAGCCCCATCCACTCACCTCCTAGGTGCTTTAAGGTAAGGCGAGATGCATTCGAGGCACTGTGATGAGCCAAGGGGCAGGGGGGACAGTGAGAGGGATGCCTTCACATCCAGCAGGACTCCATGTTAATATAACCAATTATAGTGTAACTACATGGTCCTGCGAGTTACAGCCCATATAACTGACTAAACCCTAAACTCCCCGAATTCCATGGCACCAGTTCCCTTTGACCACCAACACCAAAGTAACAAGTCCAGAAATGTTCAAAGAGGATGGGCAGAGCTTATCGTTGAAGCGACAGTTGTGTGATTTGTATTGCGAGGTGCTGGGAGGGATACATTATAGTTCAAAACGAGGGTGGAGGCCTTGGAGCCAGATGTGCGGAGGGAGTGAGTGAAATGTGTGTGTGAAGGTTAAAGTGCCCTAGAACCTCCTTTGTGTCTGTCTTAAGGCCTGCCAAGTGCACAGTATGAGTGATAAAACAAGTTGTAAAGTAGCAGTATATTTGTTTTCTGACCTTCAACTTAAGTAGAAGATGAGCTCTGCAGCACCCATTTGATGGAAGACGAATGGGTCAAATAAACTATCATCCCTTATGGATAAAGGTGGTACCTGTAAAGGGTCCATCCAATGAGCCGTGTTGGGTTTTTACTATATGTGTTGCCTCATCTATGATGATGTATTGCTTTATAAGATTCTGCTTGTACTACTTTTCGTCAGAACGTTCTTAGCAGCAGAGTTCTTTGCTGTTGCTCTCATCTGTGTGTGAGATCAAACTTGTTATCCTTACAAGATCGACTTGGGCCTTTCTTGACTAGAGGGTTGTATTCTATCTGGTGTGAGTGTTCAGGGGCGTGCCATCACACTGCACTGGAGGCATGTGATTGGCAGATCCATGAAGCACATCACTGGGCACATCTAATGTGAACAGTTATGAAGCACTGCGCTGGATGCATGTGATGAGCACATTCATGAAGCACTGCACTGGACGCATTTGAAGGGCACATTCATGAAGCACTGCACTGGGCGCCTGTTATGGGCAGATCTAGGATGCACTGCACTGGACGTACGTGATGGACATATTCGAGAAGAACTGCACTCGGCACATGTGACGGGCATCGTTATGAAGCACTGCACTGGACGTATTTGATGGGCCCGTTTATGAAGCGCTGCACTGGATGCATGTGATTGGTACGGTTATGAAGCACTGCACTGGATGCATTTGATGGGCAGATTAATGAAGTGCTGCACTGAGGCCAGCAGAAGCAAGGTTATACCATCACAGTCCTTATCTGAGGGGAGCATTCTCCAGACACAGGCAAGGATGCATTTGTCACTGCCATCAGAAGCAAGGGTTCTTCCTGCATGGCCTCCACACTCCATGCTCTGTCGTGCCTAACCGTCACAGTCCTTAACTGAGACGAGCATTCTTCAGGCACAGGCAAGGATGTGAGTGTCACTGCCAGCAGAAGCAAGGTTACTTCCTTCCACGTGCTGCCCTGCATTACCCTCACAGTCCTTAACTGACGGAAGCCTTCTCCAGACACAGGGAGGAATGTATCACTGCTGGTAGAAGCCAGGGTAATTCCTGCACATCCTCCACACTCCACTCGCTGTCCTGCATTACCCTCACAGTCCTTAATAGAGGGGAGCATTCTCCAGACATAGGGATCTCGAGCCATCCTTTCCCAAAACGGTTTAGGTGGGCAGTACATTTGATAGGCCTCCTAGGCTTTGTTATGGGGACATGGGTCTCCAGGCCCTGCCATGGTGGTGGTGCCCCTCATGACAGGGTGGCCCGCTGGGCCAATATCCCGTGCTGGACACAGCATGGCAACAAAGACACAGACACCAGTTGGTAGTGTTACTGGTACTGCTGAGAGGGAGACCGCCCAGCCCTTTTATTAGAGGGCGCCACAGGTCTGGACACGTGGTCCTAACATGTGACTTTTGCACAAGCTACAGTGCTTGTGCTGATGTCACAACATCCCCTGCCAATGGGAAAGACAAACAACTGATTCAAGAATTACAATGGCATGTTTTCCAACTACAGCACTCGCTCCTACCCCAGAGGTCATTAGCAAACATTGATCTACGCATGTATGCATTGGTGGCTGACACACCTTTGGTGCTTCGTTCTTAAAAGCTTTATTAGTCCAATATGGAAGTGGGGATTGCCCTACTGGCTGGAAAAGTCACACCGGGGGTACCGGGGCCGCATCGGCAGATGGTCACAGGGCAATCGCTCTGTGTCTGCTCACCCATGATGGAATACGCTCCACTAGCCGGCAAAGCCTCCAGTGACGCCGGGGGCCACATCGGCTGGCGTCTTGCCAGCAGGTCTCTGGCCCATCTACTGTAGGATGGTCCTCCAGCAGGGCTGGGTGGTCTTTCTCCCATGTGGCAGACCATAGTCCTTTGCAGAGGCCAGAGTCTTTTGGGCCCCCTCACCCACAGGTGTGATACCGGTGAACAGTAGTGGGCCGACACGTGTCCAGGTTCCCCCTTCAGGTGGGAGTTTTTCCTTGGTTCCGTTTTGGCGGCAGTCCCACCATGCTGAGGCTCCCTGCAGAAGGAGTTGGCATGCGCAGTGATCAGGGCCCTGCACTGCCCAGGTCTTCCCTCTGCTTGTCAGGGGGAAGACCTGAACTTGTGTTGATAACGCAGCGCAAACGTCCGCGCCATGGCCAGCCTCTCTGGGTTAGGAGTTCTTCCTGGCTTGTCTTTTGCCTGGCCACACAAGCACACTCATCAGGGAGAGCGCAGACTGGCTAAGGCCACGTCTCCCCCAGGAAGGAGCTCCTTCTGGATCGCCTCTGGTGTAGGGCCACTGCAGTGGCGGAGCTCGCCACACTGCTCTTGTGTTTTGGTGGTGGAGGGGACAAACCCCGCTGTGTGACCCTCTCCAGGGCCGTTGGCAGCAAGGCTAGGCAGAGTCACTGTGGTGGCTTGCGTGAAGCCTTGGCGGTGCCCATTGTTACTTGGTCATTCTTCTCTCCCAGGCAGGGGCTGACGTCAGCCTGTTTCCTCTAGGATTGCTTTCATGAGCACCTTCTGCCTGACTGCACGTGCACTCTAACCTGGGAGAGCCGGGGTCATGCCAGCGCCATGGCAGGGATTCGTGGTGATTGGGTGCAGGATGGGCAGCGGCCCATTTTGTGCCATCTACGGGTTCCCTTCCAGGTGGGAGTGTTCCCTCACTGTCATGGGCTCCGGGAGGAAAGGCCACTGCAGTGGTGGTTCTTGCTGTGCCACTCTTATCCAGTTAAATGTCAGGGACAAGACCCCAATTCATGACCTGCTCCTGGCCTGTTACCCACAAGGATAGGCAGGATCACAGTGGTGGCTTCCTGCAAAACCCACTGCAGCACACGGACTTGCCGAACCACACTTTTTTACCCAGGCAGGAGTGTCCAGTACTGTAGCAGCATGGTCTGCTCTTCTCCTAGGCCTCTCCCATAGGCAGGAGCAGCTCAAGGCAGTGCACCTCTCCCACCGGCAGGAGTGCTTGTTTGAGGCAGTGCACCTCTCCCCCTGACAGGAGCGAAAGCTTTGAGTCTGCAGTGGGCCAGGGTGCCCGGCTGTCCTTTTGCGCCAGGCAAGGGCCTCTAGCGTTGTTGCGGCATGGGCAGCGAGTTCTCACGCAGGCAGGAGTACTAAAGGTCCTTGTGGAAACATGAGCTGTCAGTCATCCCCAAGGCAGAATGGGCTGCCTGTTCTCCCCAAGCAGGAGTACCTAATGTTCATGTGGTGGCATGTGTGACTTGCCCTCCCTATGCCCGAGTACGTAATGTCCAAGTGGCGGCACGGGCCACCTGCTCTCCCCCAGGCAGGAGTACCCCACAAGTCATTGTGGCAGCGTGGGCCGCTTGCCCTCCCCCAGGCAGAGTGCCCAACAGTCATGTGTTGGCCTGAGTCAATAATCTCCTCCAGGGGCTCTGGAAAAGCCGAGCCCCCTGCTCTTCCCCCGGCAGGAGACTTCCAGTTCACTCCCAGCATCTCTCCCCCAGGTGTGAACTAAGTTGCTGATGGCGGTAGCGTTCCGTGCAGCCCTTTCATCTCCCACAGGTGGGAGAAGTTCATTGGTCACTGCAGCGCTGCATGGCGGTGAGCTACTTCACTTTCCAGGGCGGGGACATTTTAAAATTGTTCATTCCTTTTTTTTCTCCTCTGGATGCAGGGCTCCGCTCCCCTTTTATTGCGGAGGGCCCTGCCACTCACTCCCTCTGCATGCAGAAGTATAGTGTTGCTAGTGGCAGCAGCCCTCGCAGTCTCCCCCAGGCAGGAGCACACTCTTTATTAGTTTGCTGCATATGCAGCGCAGGCCACGTCGCCGACTCCTGCGGACGGAAGATTCCATTTTTTATTGTGGCGTGGCCCCACCACTGATTGTCCTGAGTGAGGTGCGAGTTGCGCACCCTATTTTCTCCTACCTGCTGGGCAGAAGAAGAGGCTAGGGTTGCCCGCACTGTCGCGTTCCTCCCCAGAGTATGACTCCTGCCCCCTTCACTGCTGCCAGGCTGCCCTGGCCTCTGCCTTCCCCCCCTTTTTCTTTATTTGACTATGCTGGAAGGACCGGGGTGCAGTGAGTGGGTCTGGTCGGTGGACCCTCTCGTCGCCAGATGTTACAGGAGAGTCTCCGCTCCTCGCAATGGTGGTGGTGCCCCTGATGGTAGGGCGGCCCGCTGGGCCAAAGGCTCGCAGTGAAAGCAACAAAGACACAGACACCAGTTTGTAGTCTTACAGGAACTGCCGAGCAGGAGACCACTTGGTTCTTTTATTAGAGGGGCTAAGTGTCTACACACGAGGCCCTAACATGTGACTTTGACACGAGCCACGGTGCTTGTGGTGACATCACAACAGGCTTTAACAGGCTTTGAATGTAAAGGGCCCTTTCACATGCAGGCCCACATGTGCATGCTGACCGAGCTTCCTGGGCTTGTGCTGCACTTTTATTAAATGCATCCCTATAGAAATAGATATTGTGCAGTGTCATGGACAGCTTTGCAGTGATTCCTCTCCGCAGGGTAAAATAGAATAAAAAGAACAGGCAGGAGGCTGAGGAGTGTGGCCTCTCCTTCCTCGCGTGACTGAGAGGAAGGAGAGGCCAGAAAAGGAGGGTCCGGGGAGAGCAGGAGTGTGAGTGACCGAGAGGAAGATGAGGACCAGAGATAAGAGAGGCCAGAAAAGGAGGGCCTGGGGAGAGCAGGAGTGTAAGTGACCGAGAGGAAGATGAGGACCAGAGACAGGAGAGGCCAGAAAAGGAGGGTCCGGGGAGAGCAGGAGTGTGAGTGACCGAGAGGACGATGAGGCACAGAGACAGGCGTGGTGAAGAGGAGAGGCCAGAAAAGTAGGACCCGGGAGAGCAGGAGTGTGAGCGACCGAGAGGTGGATGAGGCCCAGAGACAGGAGAAGCCAGAAAAGGAGGGCCTGGGGAGAGCAGGAGTGTGAGTGACCGAGAGGAAGATGAGGCCCAGAGACAAGAGAGGCCAGAAAAGGAGGGCCTGGGGAGAGCAGGAGTGTGAGTGACCGAGAGGAAGATGAGGTCCAGAAACCTGCAGAGTGAAGAGGAGAGGCCAGAAAAGGAGGGCCTGGGGAGAGCAGGAGTGTGAGTGACCGAGAGGAAGATGAGGCCCAGAGACAAGAGAGGCCAGAAAAGGAGGGCCTGGGGAGAGCAGGAGTGTGAGTGACCGAGAGGAAGATGAGGTCCAGAAACCTGCAGAGTGAAGAGGAGAGGCCAGAAAAGGAGGGCCTGGGGAGAGCAGGAGTGTGAGTGACCGAGAGGAAGATGAGGCCCAGAGACAAGAGAGGCCAGAAAAGGAGGGCCTGGGGAGAGCAGGAGTGTGAGTGACCGAGAGGAAGATGAGGTCCAGAAACCTGCAGAGTGAAGAGGAGAGGCCAGAAAAGGAGGGCCTGGGGAGAGCAGGAGTGTGAGTGACCGAGAGGAAGATGAGGCCCAGAGACAGGCAGAGTGAAGCGGAGAGGCCAGAAAAGGAGGGCCTGAGGAAAGCAGGAGTGTGAGTGACCGAGAGGAAGATGAGGCCCAGAGACTGGCAGAGTGAAGAGGAGGACCCGGGAGAGCAGGAGTGTGAAAATACGAGAAAGCGGGATATGGGGGGGGGCAGAAAAGCTCGGTCCTAGATCTTAATGGGGTGACTCTGATATTAAGGGGGTTTAATATTAAACCTCTGACCTTCCGACTCCCCGCTCTGCAGAGTAGGAGAAACCGGGCGTCAGTCACCCGCCCGCCCGCAGTCGAAGAAAGACAGGGCATAAGGTGGGCAGTGTCTCCACATTGCGCATGCCCAGCACGTGCACGAGCACTGCTACGCATGCTCCTGAGTGAAGCGTTACTTTAAGAAACGTGTGCAGTAGCCACGGCTTAAAATCCCGGGCTGGATGCGCATGCTCAATAGCTCAGAACGGCATGAGCCACTTCCGCAAACGCCGAGACGGAGAAGTGTCTCTACTGCGCAGGCCCAGTGTCTTCACATTCCATCCTGCGCATGCGTACCAGTGAAGGCTTCCTTTCAGGCACGTTTGAGCCACATCCGCAAACGCCGAGACGGAGAAGTGTCTCTACTGCGCAGGCCCAGTGTCTTCACATCCCATCCTGCGCATGCGTACCAGTGAAGGCTTCCTTTCAGGCACGTTTGAGCCACATCCGCAAACGCCGAGACGGAGAAGGGTCTCTACTGCGCACGCCCATGGTCTGCACACTTCATCCTGCGCATGCGCACCAGTAATGGATTCCTTTTTCGATGCGTTCGATATCCAGTCGGTTGCTGCGGACTCAAAGCCTGAAATATGATAAGTCATTTATAAGGCGCCTTTGGGCAAGTGTTTCTAGGCGCGATGGAGAGGCCTTGTCTCTACTGGGCACCACACAGCAGCAGAGATTCTCCAATAGTAAAGCCCAATAGCTAATCCCCCACACTAACGTGAGATGGGGGTTTAGATTCTATTAAAGACAAGGAGGCGATTATTATGCATTCTAATCTTTACTCTGAAACCACAGCAGCAAAGAAAAAACTTTACAAACAAAAAAAGTTTAAAACAGAACTAAACAGAGTTCAATGTCAATGCAAGGGGGAACTCCCCAATCCATCATGGAGGACAGGTCATGCCCTGCAGGAGGCCAATGAGCAAGGACCCTTCCTTATATAAGTCCATTACTCTAAACCCAACCCCTCTTTCTGTAGCTGTCTTGAACCAGACGTCCACTGCACAGATCAGATGATAAACGATGAAGGCAAATCCAGCGAAGCTCTCGTACCACGCACTCCATAACTTGAAGCTGTGAGCCACCCTCCTGCTCAAAATCTCAACTCGTAGCTGTAAAACAAGCAAGAAGGGTGGGTGGATGGGAAGACCAACAAACCAAAGACTGTTCTTTCTTAAAACATCTGTGTACATGCGTATCATAACTGTCATATCATATCATACCCAGGGTGGGTGGGTGGGATAATAATCGCCTCCTTGTCTTTAATAGAATCTAAACCCCCATCTCACGTTAGTGTGGGGGATTAGCTATTCTATGACAAGACAGGAGGCTCATATTATGCAAGTTTAAAGCTCTTGCATCCCATTAGTACAACATAATCAATACAATAGACAATGTAATAAAATAATAGGAAAGAAATGTTTTAAATGCTTTCATTAAATCAATCAGCTGACTGCAAGAGAATTGCCCAAGACTAGGCTGCCCCAATAACTGACTTAAAAGGCATAGCCAAATCCACTGTAAGAAAACAGGAAGATGTGCTAATTCCAGCGACCCTACCAGCCACCAAAACCAACTGGTTAAAAGAAAAGAAGCACCCAACTCTCCTGGAGATAAAGAAAGTACCCCATAGGGGTGAAAGTTTTGTAGGGCTCCCTCCCATGCGTTAAAGGAAGCTATTGTAGTAGCAACAGAGCATGTCCCATAACTACACTGGGAAAACCAAGTGGGAGTAAAAAGTAATTATTAATAATTTGTAAGAGGACGACCCATCCTGAGCGGAGCAGAAAACAATAGACTAACCCCCAATTGTCTTAAGACAAATGTGTATACTAAGGAAGGATGACTTCTGGAGACAGAAGCAGAATTGAAGAGAGAGGGGCCATACCAGAGAAGCTGAACCTGTCAAACCGTCAACACGGAGACCCACAGACCTCCCGCGTTCGCGAAAAGGACTCTGCTACCATGACAAAAGGCAGATATTTACCCACCTGACCCCTAAGAGGCCAAACATTGCAAGGAGAAAAATGTATTTTACAACCAAACGTTCCCATTATATTGATATGTAAACTCCTTTGTATATATGCCCGGTGCTTGAACCTTGTTCTCTCCTCTCCGGGTGATAAAACCCCTAGAGGATCAAAAACTAACCGAAGGAGAACTCCTAAATTCCAAAGTCTTAGCAAGACTGTAACTGCAAAGAACCGATTGCTAAGCAGTTAAACTGAAGTTGCACACCAGAAGAGGTCTAACCTCTATTTCATCTAATTTGAAGATCCCTGAAGCTCACAGCACCCTGAGCTGGCACCGTATTGCAAAAACAAACTCTTGTGAAAACCCAAAGGTCCACCTGCCCTGCAGGTGACCAGGAGAAACAAGTCATTAACTAAATATATATCCCAGCCCACTGGGAATCGCACTGACAGACACCTTCTGATAGTTAATGTAGAGACGCTGGAACGCATCGTGATAGAGGGTCATAATAATCTGATGGGAGATTAGTATCACTCCCAGACCCCACTATCCCACAGAGGGATATTGAGATTTCCCAAAGGAGGAGGACCTTCCCCACATATCCAAGGGAAAAAACTTTGCAACCCCAGAAGAAGGCTACCCTGAGGACCATATTAAAGCCCTGCTGTACACCGCTAAGGGAAAACTAAATACACGCTTGTACTTTAACCAAACCCTTGACCGTGGACGGGTCCCCCTTAGTTTATTGAAATACCAGGGATTAGCGCAAAGGAAAGTAACTGACAGGAGGGAAATGCTCAGCGCCAGTATCATGATGCAATTTCCCCCAGGGATGGCGAAAAAAGGAATGAGGGGGGAAAGAACTCTGGGATAATTATTAATGCCCCGTAAATGAAAGGTTGTGCAATAAACCTGGGCCCACAGACCCCTCAAACCCTGAGGTCCGAGTCTCTGAATCCGTGAGAGGCTGACTGGCCACTAAGGGAATCAGGGGAAGGAAAATCAAGCACATAGTTCATAGCAAAACATCACTTATATAGTACTACGACCCTCAGGTATACGAGTGGTGCTTATCACTACAACGAACAGAGTGTGGTGTGAGGTGTTCACTTATCGATCTCAGCAGGATAAAAGACTGATTTAGACCCTTCCCAATTAGGGACCTGTATCTATACGGTCAGCACGGATGTGAAAACCCCATTCTATCCTCTGCACTGTAGAAAATAAAATATGTCTATATATATATATAAGTATATATATACCCAATGAAAGAGGTTAATCAACGCTCTTGAGGGTACCGAAGCCTGCTTGAACTCCTCGAGCAGAGGAGAAATTGCAACACCTGTTAGACGGTTAGCTGAACCACAGGCCAAGCCTTGGGAGGAAATCCCTGGGCAGGCGCCATAAAATCATTATTTGGCAACTCGTCTGTTAGATAGCATCAAGTGTTTCCAAACACTTCCTCCAAGTAGAACCTGGTTGCTGAACTTGCCATGCCACACAACTGAACAGCTCCTCTCGAGCTGACCCTGTCTCCACCAATAGTTCCAATAGAATAATGAATGTCCAAAGGGACAAATAGTAAGGGAAACACATCCCCATAAAGAGAGCTTCAAGCCCTGCAGACCTCAATAGAGGCATAACGCAACCTGTTTTCTTCCTCATGTTAGGAGAAAATACTGCAGCTTAATAAACACAGGTATTGGGTGGAGCAATTTATATCGGGAAAAACAAAACCTAAGGAAAGGACTGAGTTGTCCTGAAACTAACCAAGGTAACGGGCAACCGAATTTTAACTAAAAAGGCGAAGGTGAACACCAGCGGCTAGAGAGGAAGTTACAACCTCCCACATGGGTCTGTATACAACAACCTCCACACACTCTTTTCTTTAAAGTACTTAATACATAAATAAATATATAACATGTCCAAGAAGAGAGGTACGCCCTCACAGGGGTCTGGACCCCCAGCCCTTATAGAAGCTGATACTTACAGAGCTATGCGGGCTACTGAGCATTCTGAAAATGCAAATGTGTTCCAGTCAACACTTAAACCTAGTGGTTATCCAAAGTACACTGAGTAAGTGCGTCTCAACTGCTCACCCTAGCAGGGTGTGGCAACCAGCAGTACACAAGGGAGTTCCTCGCAGTAGAAACCAGGCAAAGCCTGAAAACCAAGCAGGTTATGGCGTGCTTACAGAAAGACAATGACCTCTGCCATATGCAGCACTTAAACAAAGTTGCCAACCTTAAGGGAGGAAAACACTGAGCAAGTGCACCTCCAACTGCTCGCCCGAGCAGGTCGTGATAACCAGCAGTACACGAGGGGGTAACCTCGCATTAGCACTCAGGCAGAACCTGAACCCGAGCAGGTTATGGCACAGCAACAGCCATATGCAGCACGCAACAAAGTTGCCGACTTTAAGCGAGGAATACACTGAGCACGTGTACCTCAAACTGACCACCACAGCAGGGTGTGGAACCAGCAGTAAACGAGGGGCCACCTCGCAGCAAAAAAACACAGGCAAAACCTGCCACCGAGCAGGTGACGGTACCCCTCCAGTGAGAATAATGACATCTGCCCCCAGCCGCACGTAAACAAAAAAACTGCCAAGTTTAAGGGAGGAATACAACGAGCCAATATACCTGAAACCGCTCACCCCAGCAGGGTGTGGAAAACCAGCAGTAGACGAGGGGTTAACCTCGCAATAGAACTCAGGCAGAATCTGAAACCGAAATAGGGTATCACCCCTACAGTGAAGGCAAACCACCCATGCCCTGAGTAGCACTGAAATAAATAAATAAAAAGCAGCAGAATGGCAGCGTATGAGGCTCTTCAATAGGCGAACTGGTGCAAGTATATAGGCTTAAAGTATCAATAAAACCCCACATCAAATATCTATTTTTAAATATATAAATACACACATGTCAATACAAATAAATAAAGGTATAAATGCACATCCATATGTGTACACTGCCAATGGCGGCAGCGAACCCAGGTCCCTCTGCCTGGAAAAACCTTTAACCTTCCCTTTGAGCTATGTCGCCTGTGCGCTGCAACAGAAGCCTTTCTGAACCATAAACACATAATATATATATATACTAAAGAATAATAGCTCAAAACCAAGAAAAACATGGCGTTTCAATGTAAGAGAGGGGACAGCAGCACGTAGTGGAAATGCTCATGAAAGAGCTCCACCAACGAAATGAGGGCCTAGGGAACTGCCTCCCAGCCGGGTCCTAGCATGCATGCATCTGAATCCAAACGCGAGCAGCGTCTAAAAGAAAAACACACACGCGATGCGTTTTAATTTGACATTTATATAGCGCTACGAATTACCCACGGTGTGTGGTGCTCATTTATCAAGCTTGGAAGGAGGAAAGGCTGAGTTTGGCCCTTCCGGGATTCGAACCTGTGTCAGCAGGCTCTGCACCCATGTCAAAGCGAGCGCTCTACTCGCTGCGCCACATTACCGTCCCTGTAAAGGGAAAAATGAAAGTATTAGGAGCCGCATTAGAGACGTGACGTGACATGACACGCGTCGGTAAGAAGCTGAGCTTCTAAAACAGACCGCGCGTGTCACAAACCAAGCATGTGTGCAATGCGCGCTGCCTCCGGGGACTGGAGGCAGCCGCACACGGAAAACCAGCCTTCCACAGAGGGGAAGAATTTCAATGAACACGTGGGCAATGCGTGGCGACTCCAGGCCGCACCAAAATAAACAAACTTTCCTTGAGGGGAAAGAATGTTAAGCATTTTCTAGGGACACGTGAGCAATGCGCGCTGGCTCCCGGGACTGGAGGCAGCCGCATCAAGATAAACAAACTTCCCCTGAGGGGAAAAAATTCCACGTGTCGCCGCCTGAGTTTTATGAGCAGGCGAAGCGACTGTAATTACCAGCGCTATAAATCACTTTCAATACATAAAGTAACAGAAAATAACATTCTAAACTCCATAAATTCCACACAAAGGTAAGAACTAGGAGGAGTAACTTAGCTGTGGATTTCAGCAGCAAAGAAAGAGAGGTTGGGTTTAGAGTAATGGACTTATATAAGGAAGGGTCCCTGCTCATTGGCCTCCTGCAGGGCATGACCTGTCCTCCATGATGGATTGGGGAGTTCCCCCTTGCATTGACATTGAACTCTGTTTAGTTCTGTTTTAAACTTTTTTTGTTTGTAAAGTTTTTTCTTTGCTGCTGTGGTTTCAGAGTAAAGATTAGAATGCATAATATGAGCCTCCTGTCTTGTCATAGAATCAGGACCAGTACTGAGTCGCTGTGTGTGACTGTGCCTCATGGCATCATGTTGTGGCAGAATAAACACGCTGGGCCCTGGTGAGGTTATCTTTATTCACCTCAAGAAGGACTGTGACGGCGCTTCAGTAGTCATTAGTGGAGTGTGGCATTGTTTGTTTATTGATTTGCATAGCTCTCAACCATTTGTCTCGCAAAGGCGGGTGAAATCACCCGATTTTGTTTCTGGCGGGTGAGACACCCATTGGAATGAATGGGCGTGCAGGAGACTTGGCGGGTGAGTCAGCCCTTTGCAAGGCGGGTGACACCCGCCAAAAGCGGGTGAGTTGAGAGCTATGGATTTGTAGGGCGCACCATACCTGCGGGAACTGGGCGCAGCAGGGTACAAGAATACTTTAGGCTTAGGTTACACAACGGAGCCAACACATTCTAGCGTGGAAGGAAAGCGCAGTCCTAGTTCTTGGTGCAGGATCACCTGGACAGGGAGCACAGCTCGGGTGTTTCCTGCATGTATGCACAAGCGAGTGAAATCAGCAAGACTTGCCTCATATCGCCCCGGCAGTCGGACATCCTGATGCGAGCAGGGATACAAGCGCGAAATCAAGGAACAGTACCGTGGCCACAAACATTGCTTTCCTCTGCAGAGACTCAGGACCCGACACGCAGCAAGCACAGCCGGCCCCTGCTGTGCTACACGCCATATACAGCTCGCATCCTGCTGCAAGAGAGCAGGCGCCCCCCACCCCACGACGGCAAAGGGCTGCGGAGGGCCGCTCCCTGCCTGAGCTCAAGAGGCTTCCGGACACTGCTGCTCTACAGTTGCCAAAGGTACACCTGCTGTGTTCCTGTTTCCCACAAGAGCCACTACTGCCCTACAGCTGCTGAGGACCAAGGAAAGGAGCGTACCCTGACTAAAGGAGCCACTGCTGCCCTACAGCTGCTGAGGACCAAGGAAAGGAGCTTACCCTGACTAAAGGAGCCACTGCTGCCCTACAGATGATGAGGACCAAGGAAAGGAGCTTACCCTGACTAAAGGAGCCACTGCTGCCCTACAGATGATGAGGACCAGGGACAGGCTGCCTCGGAAGGGCTGAACGCATTGTGTGCACTTCAGAAGATCCTGCTGAATTTGGCAGGCGCGCTACAAGCAGATCAGGACGTACTCACACTGTGTCGTCCGAAGAGCCCATGATGTCCACGCCCATCACCCCCACCCCATTCTAGCCCATCACGCCAGTACACCCTGAGCCGCAGAATGTGCAACTACAAGGGGTGCACCATTTGACATTACTCACACAAGCAGTCTAAGGCCTAGACGAGCTTGATGGCTCATGGAATACTGTGTCTACATCAACATATTAATGAACATGCTAGGACCCACAGTGCACAAAATGGTTTATGAGATGCCAGCTCAAACAACAGCCTCCTACACTGACGTAATTGACTCTCTCAATGCCTATTTTGCCCCGCATTGCACTATCAACTACAAGAGGCATTTTCTTCACACACCACTTAGGGAAAGGGTGATACCTGGGATCTGTTCGGGATGAGACTGAGACAATGGGTGAAATACTGTGTCTTTGATAATTACTCCACGTAGGAAACACTCAGATCGCACGTGATTGCTGGCTGCAAATTGGCAAAATTCTGCAAGGAATTACTCCAGAAGAGGAGATCCCTGGAGGGCATTCTAATGGTAGCAAAGACCGACATGGCAATAGACAGACAGGCTTATCCATGGGAAAAACTACTATCTCTCATGCCACTCCTTTCCCTCTGGGCCAGAAACAGTCCTCAAACAAGGACCACAAGAAAGACCCAATAGAATGTTACCAGTATGGCTACGACTTCCCTCCTGAAGGGACGTGTTCAACCAAGGGCCAAAGGTGTGATTGCTGCAGGGAGGAAAACCATTTTCGGTCCTTGTGCAAGATGTCAAAATATGGCCCGCACAAATCAGAGAGAAGACTCTTTTGCTGAGCCTCCGACTGGCAGAGGTCCACGCACTGGAGGTTGTTGCCATATCGAAGCAAGAAGAGTTCACTGGAGTGTTGCTGCTCATCATCATGAAGCTCAAAGCAGCCCACTGGATGGCGTTATGAACGTCGTCTGTCAACCACTCCTTGTGAGAGAGGCTATGCCCAGACGTGGGTCCCTTGCTCGCTGCGCCACAGGGAACCAGGCTGCACCTCACTGAGGAGGTCCAACAAGGCCGAAACATGTCTGGGGTTGCTTGGTTTTCTGTGCAGAGGGGACCTGGCCTAGCAGTTCGGGCTGGGCTGCTACCTTCGGTGGCAGCAGCTGCTGACTGATTTGCACATGGCTGGTCCCCTTTTGCAATGGCCCAGACGGGCTAAAAAACGGTGGTGTGGAAGGTTGGCCCAGAGCAATTGCCAGTGGTTTAGATTCATTCGAAACCTTCCACCCATCACTTTTGTGGTCAGTTTGTTTCTCCTTGTGAGAGAGGGTATGCCCAGGCGTGGGTCCCTTGCTCGCTGCGCCACAGGGAACCAGGCTGCACCTCACTGAGGAGGTCTAACAAGGCCGAAACATGTCTGGGGTTGCTTGGTTTTCTGTGCAGAGGGGACCTGGCCTAGCAGTTCGGGCTGGGCTGCTACCTTCGGTGGCGGCAGCTGCTGACTGATTTGCACATGGCTGGTCCCCTTTTGCAATGGCGCAGACGGGCTAAAAAACGGTGGTGTGGAAGGTTGGCCCAGAGCAATTGCCAGTGGTTTAGATTCATTCAAAACCTTCCGCCCATCACTTTTGTGGTCAGTTTGTTTCTCCTTGTGAGAGAGGGTATGCCCAGGCGTGGGTCCCTTGCTCGCTGCGCCACAGGGAACCAGGCTGCACCTCACTGAGGAGGTCTAACAAGGCCGAAACATGTCTGGGGTTGCTTGGTTTTCTGTGCAGAGGGGACCTGGCCTAGCAGTTCGGGCTGGGCTGCTACCTTCGGTGGCGGCAGCTGCTGACTGATTTGCACATGGCTGGTCCCCTTTTGCAATGGCGCAGACGGGCTAAAAAACGGTGGTGTGGAAGGTTGGCCCAGAGCAATTGCCAGTGGTTTAGATTAATTCGAAACCTTCCACCCATCACTTCTGTGGTCAGCAACCACGCATGATGACCACAAACAAAGGTCCACACGATGCAGCATACAGTACATTGAGACATCCTCCAGGCACCAATCAAAGGCGAATTCAACATCCAGCGGTGAAGGAGAAAAGGGATACATCCATGCCATAGGGAATAGGACAGTGACAGACTTCAGCCCGAGGCTGCTCCTACAGATCAATGACAGAATCCAGGAATTCCTCATTGACACAGGCGCTACTGTTAATGTCATGAGTGAGAGGACCTATGCAAGCCTTAAGCATCCTGCCAAACTGGAGGCCCCCTATATCAACATATACCTGCGGGTCAAGCACGTCCCTTCCATGCGTAGGCATGTTTGAGTCATCATGTTGCTACAAGCACAGAAGCAAACGGTTGCAGATATATGTAATAAAGGGCGGTGTACATGGAGAAAGCATAGTGAGTTTCAACTCTGCCTTAAAGATGGGTTTGGTTCACTCTGTGGGGTACATTTAAGACCCTAAGCAGAAATCCCCTTCAACCAAAACCGCATTTAAAAAGTGCTACAAAAACGGCAGTGCTTTTGTCTTCCTGGCACATGTGTGGCGAGCATTGAACACTGCCACTCAAAGAATGGCTCTGCATTTGCTGTACTCCGAGTTGAATCATAAGAAAATGACCTGCAGTCAGAACGGCTCTACATTTTCTGTTCTGTCATCTGAAATCCTAAAGTTGCGCGCATAATTCAAGACGGCACTGCATTTGTTCTTTATGTCATTTAAAACACCACAAAGTTGTGTGTGCCATTGAAAAACACCCCTGCATGACTTATTTCATCTGATTGCCAAAAAGTTAGGAAATACCTCCCAGGAACGGCATTGTCTGCTGAGAAATTACATGAGGGGCACGGAGTGCTGTTTTTCACTCAACACAGCTTTTGTTTTCCTCTGATGTGACCCATCACACTCAAATTACAGCAAATGAAAGAAATAGTGTGGCTTTTTCTCTTTTTCCCATGTCAATATCAAAGAAATTCTGTGCAGTATCCATGAACCAACAGTACCTGCAAAACACCCCAAAAGACTAATTGAAAGTCAATCCCGTGAGTTGCAGAAACCGCATTTGCAAACTTGAAATGCAAGGGCTACACACGTGTGAATCTGCTCTTTTTGAAAATAAGGAAAATGTTGTTTAAAGGTTAATGTCAAATGACAGCTTTTGCTCTCACTGAAATGTTATTAAATATGTGGGTGGGGGTGTGGATACATAATGTACATTATAATTGTCCCCACAAGACTTGGTTACTTTGAAAAGATTCAGAAACCAGTAAAACTGTTTTTTTGGGCCAGGCACAGAATTCAATAGCAATCCCCTGACTCCCACTGAAAAAATCACATCCATAAGTGAACCAGCCCATAAGGACATGTGAAAAGGCCAAGAGTGTGAGGATTCACTGAAAGAAGGAACAATGGAAGCCAGCATGGCTGGTGCATGACTAAGAGGTGTGATTTCCTCCAGCATCCACTCTGAAGGAGGAGCTGTCAAACCTCAAAGGGCATCATAAAAGTCCTTTGTCGGAAGGCGAGCCTGGCAGAGCCAGTTTACTGTAGGGTTCTGCAGCACCGCCTACAAAGGTGACACATCCACCCCATTGACATTAAAGGACTTCTGTACTTTAAGACATTTTGCCCAGCACCCTGAATAACTAGTAATGTTGTATTATGCCAGTTTTCCATGTGATTTTTGGACAAATGTAAAGAGACCAAGTACATGTTTCTAGAACTTGGTGAACCGAAATGGCCATGAAAGACGCATTTCGGGTTGAATCATAAATGAGACAAATATGAAAATAGGTGGAAAGATGCAACTTGTTATTGGGAATATGTGTAGTCATTGGCAGAATTTTAAATATTGTGCATTTCATCAAAAGGGTGAAATTGTGCCAAAGGGCGATGCGACCTCGCACAGAGTAAGTGATCGGATTGTCCAATTCCCGGTGACCTAGTGAATCCGCACATCTACGTCTCATGGTGGTGGCTACTAAGTTTTGATCCATAATGATTTTTGGTAAAAAGTAGAACTTGAGAGACAAAGGACAGTCATAAATGCAAACACGTAAATGATGTTAGTTATCCTGAACCAATCGGCCCGGGGTAGTCGGGAGGACAGGTAGGCTTTCCTATCCCAGGAGAGGAATAATGTTAGAGTACTTCCCCTCCAAGTTGTAAATTCGATGATGCCATTTTGGCTATATAAAGGGGAGAAAGAGAAACACAAGGGACTTCAAGACTTCCGCGGTTTCAAACTGCTGTGCGAGTGAAATCCATGCTGTTTTACTCATAAATCTGTTTTTCATTTTCTGTTCTGGCCTCCCATCTTGGGGTGGTGGGCTGAATCCTAAATTCTCTCTTCATACTGACTCCTTGCCACTGCCTTCCATCCACAAAGAATTTAGTTAGCAGATGTTTTGGTTGAGTGTTGCAGGGAGGGGGGTGCTTAACCTGAATGCTATCTGTTTTAAAGGTTTCTGTATATTTTGTTAGGAGTTCGAATTAACTGTGTTGGAGGGATTTTTGCATTTGTATTGCCACAATCTTGGTGGCTGCTGCCCAACTGTTTGATTTTGCTTGATTTTTCATTTGACCATAAATTAACAAATATCATATTGTGACACACCAGGCTGGTTCCTGGTCCATTGTTACCCGGGGTGTTTGTTAAAGAGGGTGCGAGGCAGGTTGGGGGCCTACTCAAATAAAGATCCCAAGGGCGATTAAATATAAAAAGTGTTTTTATAGTGCACCAAATTCATTGTCAGTGAAAGGATTCCCTGGCTGCAGTGTGCCGTGTTATAAAACCATTACACCATCATGTATCAGACCATGTCCGCCAACACCTCAAGCTCCAAGAACAGGGTGGTATAGCTGCTCCTTTCACTCTTTCAAGGCCTGGAAAGACTAAAAAACAAATCAAGCTACATCTCAACAAGCAAGTCAAGCCGACTGCCCAGCATAGCGCAGGCATTCCATTAAACATTCAGTCTGAAGTGGTGGAATAGCTGAAATACTTCCTCACACAAGACATCATAGAACATATTAAAGGCCAGACACCCAAGAGAGAGAGAACATTGAGAGATACGTGTCACACTCTGACTCTTCTTCCCTCCTTTCCTCCTCACCTGTATCTTCCAGAAGGTTGTTTCCTTGATTCTTCTTCTGCCGTCTGAGGTTCCGGGTTTCTTGCTTTCTTTTCCTTTCCTTCTTATGCAGTAAATAAGGTCTCTCTCCTCGGGAAGCCACTCTGTCGGCTGGATAGACCCCAACAGAGAGGCCCCCCCCCGGAGTAAGACCCAAATATCACAGGGAAAAGCCGCACGGCACAAAAACCCTGATTTCTTGATCCTTGGAACTTGTAATGAAGAGCAGCAAACTTCCACAGTCACCGGGGGACCCTGCACCGTTTCAGGAGAGAGGAAGGAAAGCAGAGCCGCGGTAAACAGGGTCTCTGGGATAGGAGGGCGGAGCAACCACTGGTAAGATAAGGAAAGGCAGACTGGATACGGGAAACAAAACGCAGCAAAGGACGGAGAGAATCCAGGAAGGGAAAGCACGGAATGAAGGCAAGTAGGAAACGAGTCACAAGACACAAGGTGGAGAAGAGTAGCAAGGGTAAACGCTACAAAGAGAAAATAAGCGGGCAACGAAAGGGAAAAAAGTAAAACTGAGCCGAGACACAGCACAGCGTGGGCACGTAAGAAACAAGTACAACGCGCAGAGCTGCAGGAGGAGTTTATGTTTATACACGGCAGCGGCCATTATGGAAAAACAACTAGACGGTTAACCAGAAGTACCGCTAAGGCGTGATGTGTCTAGTAATGGCGCCGCCATCTCCCCCATAGTTTCCAGTAGGTCATGACAATATGCCTCTGTGTTGATATGCGGCTGTCTAATGAAGCAACAGAAAGGGAAAGACAACTGTCTCCCAGAATGAATGACAAGATGCACTTGCTGCATGGAGCTAAAGTGTTTTAAAAATTGTACATTAATAAAGGTTCATCAGTTGAAATTACAAGCGGACAGTCGACATATCAACACTTTCAGCACACACGTAGTACTGTTTCAAAACAAACGCTTGAATTTCTGCATGTCTACGGCTACAGAAATCTTTCAAAACGAGATTCATCAGATCCTCAAGCATGTACTCCAGTGTTTGAACTACAGTGATGACATTTTGATTTACGGGGCCACAAAAGAAGCTCGTGATGACTTACTATGAAAGGTCTGCATGGACTTGAAACAAGTTAAGCTAACCCTCAATATAAACATTTCGGCCACATCTTCTCCCTTGAAAGTAAACAACCAGATCCAACAAAGGTGCAAGGACTGGTCAACTAACCCACTCTATCCTCCCTCATACAGTGAGATTGTTTCTAGGCATGGTAAATTATTGTACGAGGTACATCAAAGTCTTCACATCCTTTAGCACGCTGCTGAGGCTCCTCACAGGAAAGGGGCAGGAATTATTTTGGTCTCAGGAGTGTTAGGCTGTATTTCAGAAAATGAAGTCTCACATTTCCTCAGCCACATGCATGGCTTACTATGACCCTGAACTGGAGACGGGGCTGACGACAGTCCATGCTAGTCCCGTGGGCTTAGGAGCCATTCTGGCACAATTCTTAGGTTTAGAGCTCACCTGTGGATTGCTGAAAATTTTGCTTTTCGTGTTGTGCAAGTAGGGACGGCCCTCTCTGGCTGCCAGGACTCCCTAAAGTGGAACAGGGTGAACCATCCGCCAGACAGGCAGGACCCCAAGGAAAAAAACACCTCTGACAGGGAAAAATCCTGAAGAGATGCTGGAGTAGCAATGAATCTGGACTGATGAGAAGAGGAGCAGCAGAGGTCTTGTGGAACTCACAGGTGAACCAACAAGCAGTATATAGGGATAGACTAGATGGAGAGAAGGCATTGGTTCTCAAGGACTGAATGCTGCAGGGAATAGCCAGTAGTTAGGTAATAGCAGCGGTAGAAAAAGTGGAACTGGAACCGAGTGAGTAGTGCTCAAGGCACTGAAAGAAGGCATGTTAAAGAATAAGGAAGCGCGTATAGCAATGAGCGTTAGAAGGATGCAAAGTTGCAACGCGTGGAGCGAGCGTTGTTTTCCATATTTGTTTGAATTGTGGCAAACTCCTTCCGTTGCGTAGAATGCACAGCAGGCGTGGCCGCCATATTGGGGTTGGCCGATGTGGTTCCTACAGTGCGATTGGCCTTTGAATGGTTGGCAATGTGTTGCCGAGCATTAGGGAGGTGTTTGTCACTCGTCCGAAGACGGAGGAAGGACCACATGGGGCGTCTGGAAGTAACACTATATCCCCTCCAAGTCTGGTCCCAGCGGGTTTCCAGGGGTGCCGGCAATGGAAACGTTGCACCAAAGAGGGGCGTGTACTTCTCGCAGGTTCCCAGGTGTGATCTGCAGGACGATAGCCTTTCGAGTCTATGAGGTATTGCAAAACCCCCCTATGATAGTGAAAGACACACAGGCCGATTCATGGAATTAATGTGCGCCGAAAATTCCGGCGCAGAGGTGCCAAAACGTGCGATTCGCAGTAAAAGTGCGAAAATCGCAGTGCAACTGCGAAAATCGCAGGGAAACCAGCGCACATCGATTCATGGAAGTCTGTGCGTGAGAAAAATATTGGATGTGCGCGGCACACGCCGGCGCACAGGCCATCCAACGGTGTGCGCCACGGCCGCTGCGAAATCGCACATAGCGCGGCGCACATAACAAAAGTAGGCGGAACACGGTGCGTAACACTCGGAATGGGGAACAACGTGTGAAAATATGGGCGTCACGGGGGAAGTACAGGAGGCAAGTGCGCAGAACGCCCACATGCTCGCCTACAACTCGTATTCATGGAATCGAATAGGGCAAACCAGCGTACGGTCAAAGACGTGCACAGGGCCAAACAAGTACGCCACAAGAAAGCAGGTGGTAGCGTCCCTGCGCCTGAAATAAATGTGCGCCAAAATGTGCGCTAACAAAAAGCACCCATATACAGCTATGATGAATGATCCATACTGTAGCCCTCTAGGACAAATGAAGTGCAAAGGGGTACCGACAAACACGGACACCCGCTGTGTGAAAAATATCGTGTGCGTGTATTACGGGGTTCGCGGGAAGTTCCACACGCGATTGGCCTGGGCACGTGTATTCCGGGGTGCGCGGGAAGTTCCACACGCGAATTTGCAGGGTACGTGTATTTCGGTGTGCGCGTGAAGTTCCACACGCAATTTCAGCAGGGTATGTGTACTCTGGGTGCACGGGAAATTCCTCATGCGAATCCAGCAGCCTACATGTATTTCGGGGATGCCGGGGAGTCCCACACGTGAATTGGCCGTGTGGGTCCTCCCAGCTGTTCCCTCTACACCCTCTACACCCTCCACGGCCCCTGCAGGCGGCCCACACCACAGGGGACTACCCTGCACCCCTGCACATGTCCCGCAGGCAGCCCATCCACCATGGCCATGCCCCCCAGCCAACCCACATGTCACCTTACACTACTGCCCACCAACGCATGTCTCCCAGCACCCCCACCCCCCAGCAGTGCAGGGCACCCTCCACCAGGCCCCCACTCCTGTCTCCCACCCCCCACGCCCCAGCAGTGCGATTTGCCTGGGTACGTGTATTCCAGGGGTGCGCGGGTAGTCTTACACGCGATTTCATTAGGGTACGTGTATTATGGGTCCGCGTGAACTTCCACAGGCGATATCAGCAGGGTACGCGTATTAAGGGGTTCATGGGAAGTTCCACACGCGATTGGCCTGGGTTCGTGTATTTCGGGGTGCGCGGGAAGTTTCACACACAAATTTGCAGGGTACGTGTATTTCGGTGTGCCCGTGAAGATCCACACGCAATTTCAGCAGGGTACGTGTACTCCGGGTGCGCGGGAAATTCCACACGCAAATCCAGCGGGGGTGCCAGGGAGTCCCACACGTGATTTGGCCGTATGGGTCCTCCCAGCTGTTCCCTCTACACCCTCCACGGCCCCTGCAGGCGGCCCACACCACAGGGGACTACCCTGCACCCCTGCACATGTCCCGCAGGCAGCCCATCCACCATGGCCATGCCCCCCAGCCAACCCACATGTCACCTTGCACCACTGCCAACCAACGCAAGTCTCCCAGCACCCCCACCCCCCAGCATCCAGGGGCACCCTCCACCAGGCCCCCACTCATGTCCCCCTGCACCCCCACCCCCCTGCATCCAGGGGCACCCTCCACCAGGCCCCCACTCCTGTCTCCCAGCACCCACACCCCCCAGCACTGTAGGGTACCCTCCACCAGGCCCCCACTCCTGTCCCCCTCCACCCCCACCCCCCTGCATCCAGGGGCACCCTCCGCCATGCCCCCACTCCTGTCTCCCTGCACCCCAGTCCCCCAGCAGTGCAGGGCACCCTCCACCAGGCCCCCACTCCTGTCCCCCTGCACCCCCACCCCCCAGCACTGTAGGGCACCCTCCACCAGGCCCCCACTCATGTCTCCCAGCACCCCCAACCCCAGCATCCAGGGGCACCCTCCACCAGGCCCCCACTCATGTCTCCCTGCACCCCCACCCCCCAGCAGTGCAGGGCACCCTCCACCAGGCCCCCACCCCTGTCCCCCTGCACCCCCACCCCCTGCATCCAGGGGCATCCTCCACCATGCCCCCACTCCTGTCTCCCTGCACCCCCACTCCCCAGCAGTGCAGGGCACCCTCCACCAGGCCCCCACTCCTGTCCCCTTGTACCCCCACCCCCCAGCACTGTAGGGCACCCTCCACCAGGCCCCCACTCCTGACTCCCTGCACCCCCACCCCCCTGCATCCAGGGGCACCCTCCACCAGGTCCCCCCTCCTGTCCCCCTGCACCCCCATCCCCCTGCATCCAGGGGCTCCCTCCACCAGGCCCCCACTCCTGTCTCCCAGCACCCACACCCCCCAACACTGTAGGGCACCCTCCACCAGGCCCCCACTCCTGTCCCCCTGCACCCCAACCCCCCTGCATCCAGGGGCACCCTCCACCAGGCCCCCACTCATGTCCAACTCATGTCCCCCTGCACCCCCACCCCCCTGCATCCAGGGGCACCCTCCACCAGGCCCCACTCATGTCCAACTCATGTTCTCCTTCACCCCCACCCCCCTGCATCCAGGGGCACCCTCCACCAGGCCCCCACTCATGTCTCCCAGCACCCCCACCTCCCAGCATCCAGGGGCACCCTCCACCAGGCCCCCACTCCTGCCTCCCTGCACCCCCACCCCCCAGCAGTGCAGGGCACCCTCCACCAGGCCCTCACTCCTGTCCCCCTGCACCCCACCCCCCAGCACTGTAGGGCACCCTCCACCAGGCCCCCACTCATGTCTCCCAGCACCCCCACCCGCCAGCAGTGCAGGGCACACTCCACCAGGCCCCGACTCCTGTCCCCCTGCACCCCCACCCCCCAGCACTGTAGGGCACCCTCCACCAGGCCCCCACTCCTGTCACCCTGCACCCCTACCCCCCAGCACTGTAGGGCACCCTCCACCAGGCCCCCACTCCTGTCCCCCTGCACCCCCCTGCATCCAGGGGCACCCTCCACCAGGCCCCCACTCATGTCCAACTCATGTCCCCCTGCACCCCCACCCCCCTGCATCCAGGGGCACCCTCCACCAGGCCCCACTCATGTCCAACTCATGTTCCCCTGCACCCACACCCCCCTGCATCCAGGGGCACCCTCCACCAGGCCCCCACTCATGTCTCCCAGCACCCCCACCTCCCAGCATCCAGGGGCACCCTCCACCAGGCCCCCACTCCTGTCTCCCTGCACCCCCACCCCCCAGCAGTGCAGGGCACCCTCCACCAGGCCCTCACTCCTGTCCCCCTGCACCCCACCCCCCAGCACTGTAGGGCACCCTCCACCAGGCCCCCACTCATGTCTCCCAGCACCCCCACCCCCCAGCAGTGCAGGGCACACTCCACCAGGCCCCGACTCCTGTCCCCCTGCACCCCCACCCCCCAGCACTGTAGGGCACCCTCCACCAGGCCCCCACTCCTGTCACCCTGCACCCCTACCCCCCAGCACTGTAGGGCACCCTCCACCAGGCCCCCACTCCTGTCTCCTTGCACCCCCACCCCCTGCATCCAGGGGCACCCTCCACCAGGCCCCCACTCCTGTCCCCCTGAACCCCCACCCCCCTGCATCCTGGGGTACCCTCCACCAGGCCCCCACTCCTGTCTCCCAGCACCCACACCCCCCAGCACTGTAGGGCACCCTCCACCAGGCCCCCACTCCTGCCCCCCTGCACCCCCACCCCCCTGCATCCAGGGGCACCCTCCACCATGCCCCCACCCCTGTCTCCCAGCACGCCCATCCCCCAGCAGTCAGGGGCACCCTCCACCAGGCCCCCACTCATGTCCAACTCATGTCCCCCTGCGCCCGCACCCCCTGCATCCAGGGTCACCCTCCACCAGGCCCCCACTCATGTCTCCCAGCACCCCCACCCCCCAGCATCCAGGGGCACCCTCCACCAGGCCCCCACTCATGTCCAACTCATGTCCCCCTGCACCCCCACCCCCCTGCATCCAGGGGCACCCTCCACCAGGCCCCACTCATGTCCAACACATGTCCCCCTGCACCCCCACCCCCCTGCATCCAGGGGCACCCTCCACCAGGCCCCCACTCATGTCCAACTCATGTCCCCCTGCACTCCCACCCCCCTGCATACAGGGGCACCCTCCACCAGGCCCCCACTCATGTCCCCCTGCACCCCCACCCACCAGCAGTCAGGGGCACCCTCCACTGGGCCCCCACTCATGTCCAACTCATGTCCTCCTGCACCCCCACCCCCCTGCATCCTGGGGCACCCTCCACCAGGCCCCACTCATGTCCAACTCATGTCACCCTGCACCCCCACCCCCCTGCATCCAGGGGCACCCTCCACCAGGCCCCCACTCATGTCCAACTCATGTCCCCCTGCACCCACACCCCCCTGCATCCAGGGGCACCCTCCACCATGCCCCCACTCCTGTCTCCCTGCACCCCCACCCCCCAGCACTGTAGGGACCCTCCACCAGGCCCCCACTCCTGTCTCCCAGCACCCACACCCCCCAGCACTGTAGGGCACCCTCCACCATGCCCCCACTCCTGTCTCCCAGCACCCCTACCCCCCAGCAGTGCAGGGCACCCTCCACCAGGCCCCCACTCATGTCCCCCTGCACTCCCACCCCCCAGCACTGTAGGGCACCCTCCACCAGGCCCACACTCCTGTCCCCCTGCACCCCCACCCCCCTGCATCCAAGGGCACCCTCCACCATGCCCCCACTCCTGTCTCCCTGCACCCCCACCCCCCAGCACTGTAGGGACCCTCCACCAGGCCCCCACTCCTGTCTCCCAGCACCCACACCCCCCAGCACTGTAGGGCACCCTCCACCATGCCCCCACTCCTGTCTCCCTGCACCCCCACTCCCCAGCAGTTTGATTTGCCAGGGTACGTGTATTCCAGGGGTGCGCGGGTAGTCTTACACGCAATTTCATCAGGGTACGTGTATTATGGGTCCGCGTGAACTTCCACACACGATATCAGCAGGGTACGTGTTTTACGGGGTTCGCGGGAAGTTCCACACGCGATTGCCCTGGGTACGTGTATTTCGGGGTGCGCGGGAAGTTTCACACGCAAATTTGCAGGGTACGTGTATTTCAGGGGTGGGTGGGAATATTTACTCGCGACTGGGCCTGGGAGAGCATGTTACGTGTATTCCTGGGGTGGGCTGGAAGATTTACACGGGCAAAAAAAAAAAGGTCCAATCCGAAAACACGTACGCCAGCATGAAGCAGGTGCACGTCCCGCGCAGCATAAACGAGTGTGCAAACAACAAACAAGCTCAGACGCCAGGATGAATATACTGTTCCTAGCAGCAGTGGCCGTGGGATACCGCAGGAGGAGGAGAAGGATAGTCAGGGCCAGAATCTTCACACCCAGAACCAGCCTATTTGGTATGCCTGATGACCAGGTGTATGGGAGGTACAGGTTTCCACCACACATAATACTCGACCTGGTCAGTGAGTGGGAGGATGACCTCACATCACCCACCCTCTGCTCCCAAGCACTCAGCCGCCTGGAGAAGGTCCTCAATGTACTGCACTTCTTGGCTACCGGATCATTTCAGCAGACAAGTGCCATAGTGGGGGGGGGGTGTCACAGGCCACGCAGTCACGGTGCCTACACCAGGTGTTGGCCATCATCACTGCACGCCCATCAGTCCGCAGGCACATATACCTGCCCAGAACACCTGCAGAAAGGCATGCTGCCAGGCAGGATTTCTACAGGGTGCCACAATTCCCCAAAGTGCTAGGTGCCATTGATTGCACCCATGTGGCTCTACGTCCCCCCAGGGCATCTGAGCACATCTATAGAAACCGCAAGCACTGGCATTCCATCAACGTCCAGGTAGTATGTGATTCCAAGGGAATCATCACCTCAGTATATGCCAACTATCCAGGGTCCACCCACGACAGCTCCATTTACAGGATGTCAACCCTAAACCGGGACATGGAAGCTGGGCGGCATGGCGATGCATGGCTGCTTGGTGAGTATAAATGCCACAGCACACGCATGCATGACAGATACAGAGTAATGTCAATACCTCACTAATGATCCCCATCACCACCTCCCCAGGGGACAGTGCCTACCCTCTGAGCACCCACATGATGACGCCAATTCGGAACCCCATCACACCTCCAGAGGTAAGATACAACACAGCCCATACTGCAACACGGGGCATAGTGGAGCGCACATTCGGAGTGCTCAAGTCACGCTTTCGCTCCCTTGACCGTTCTGGCGGGCAGCCTTTATACGCTCCCCCAGTAGTGTGCAGGATCATAGTGGCAGCATGTGTCCTGCACAATGTTGCAACACGCCGGGGCCTGGCTGTGGACATGGTGGTGCCCCCACATCCCCAACCACATGCACGCCCGCTGCGCATGGGAGGGGAAAGGGCACGGGTGAGGCAGCCCGTACGCAGCTGGTGGCTAATTACTTCACATAGAAATCACACCCCTGTGGAGTGCACACAGCCCTGGCACATACCATCTGACAATCAATGATGACTCAATCTGACAATTATGATGAATTAAGGGACAGTCAACTGTCAGAACCATAGCAGCCTGAGATTGTTAATCTGGAAGTGTCACAATGTGTGCATCCCTACCTACACAAACACCACCAATGCAGTGTCATCAAAAGACACACTTCCATGCAGCAAAAATGAATACCCACTTGCAAAATACAACATGAGAACAGTGCCATGTCACCCAACCCCTCCCCGGCACGGCCACACAACACACCATGGCATGTCATGCTATGTGAGAGCAAACAAATGAATCCCCACAACATGACCCAAGTGTCACAAACTACAGCGTCCCTAATGGAAACTGGACACACATGAAATGCTCACAGTAATGCAGGACCAACAACACACATTACCAAATACTTACCAATAATACTAATCACCTACACAACCTCCAACCTACCATAAACATGACAGTACGGACTTAAAAAATTGGTAGCCTCACTACCTGATAATGCCAGCACTTCGAACACTTCCAACTGTACAGTGTTAGCGCCACGCAAAAGTGTAGGTGCACTGCTTACAACATGGACTCCATTTCCAAAGTAGACCACCTTGTGAAGACATGACAAATGGACCTGCAAATTAGGAGGATGAGATGGATGCAGAGGCACATATCAATACACCATGCAGTGTACAATACAACAACAATATGCAATAGGAATGTATACACAGTATTGACTACAGACTGCCCACACATCAAATGGGAGTCCAACGTCACTGTGTAAGTCAATGTCACTTGGGCACACCCTGTGCAAGCCGATGGAAACGGGAAGTAGGAGGGGCGTGTGTCACACAAACCCAATCATCTGACCCAAATTCAGGACAAGCCTGCATGTGCCCAGCCACAATACGGCGTATGCCCACGGGAGCCACACAAGGCAACACAATGTCCAAAAAATCAAAAATCAAAAATCAAAAATGGCCATGAATGGGCCTGGGGGGGGAGGCCACCCAGGAGGTCTGAGGACAGGGTGCACACCAAAACCCACCTGTGTGGATCTTGCGAAAATAAAACACCTCCATGGGCTCATGGCCTGCACGGCTACCCTATTGTGGGAGAATCGCTGCTGTCGCTCTCCTCACCCTCTGCAGCTGCATCAGGAGGTGGTGGCACTATGGGAGGCAGCCCACGCAAAGCCCTAGTCAGGTCCTGCATGGCTGCAAGCATGTGGGTGTGGAAGGTCTGGTTCTCGAGGATAATTGTGCGGAGGTCCCCATGCAACAACTCACGGGATGCCCGGACCTCTTCCCTAGTTGCCTGCATCGCAGCTGAGAGGGTACGTGTGAGCCGCTCCAGCTGCTGTTCTGTCCTTGTGTTACTTGAAGCCTCAAGCTCAACCAGAGTTACCCTGAGCTGACAGAGTTCCACCCTCAGGGCTTCCCTGTGGCCCTGGGACTCAATAGAAATGGCTTCCCGCAGAGTCTCCAGTGCCGCCCGCCTGTCCCTGTTGGACGCCAACATGTCCTCCCTGTGTGACTGGCTAATGGAGTCTGTTGCCTGCTGTAGTTGTTCAATCAGCCTTTCTTGGGGGTCAATGGAAGTGGCCACCCTATCCAAGGCCTGAGCCATCATCTCAGTTGATGCTGCCTGTTGGTTTGCCATACCGTATATGGATTGCTCCCATGCGGTATTGCCAGGTGGCATACGGCCACCGCATCGGCGGGCACCACACCTGTCTGGGGCAAGGCGAACTGCGCCTTGCTGTGCCGGCACTGCCTGAGGCTGCAGGACTGCATTCCCCCTCTGATCTGCTGGCCCAGGAACAAGATCAGATGTAGCGGAGTGTGACCCTGCATCTGTAACCCCCAAAGGCGGACCTACCAACACTGGCATCCCCATTGAGGGTTCTACCCCTGGTGCAGGTGGGTTGGACAGTACAGACCCCTCCCAAAAAAACTTACCTGCAACGGCACGTAGGTCTCATCATCCGAATCGACACCTGAATAGAGCTCGGGGGAGGTGCACACAGAGACATCCCTTGAGATGATGGTCTGCAGCAAGTGTGGGTTCTCACACACCACCACACCACGTCCCTCACTGGTGCCCGGTCGGGCCTGAGACCCCTCCTGGGTCTGCATCATCTCCACAACCCCAGCAGTATCAAGTGCGTCATCCCCTGCAAAGACATGAAAGAAAAGAAATGGGAACAGGCATTAGCACCATGGCACACAATTAGGGCTGAGAAGCAACAGAAACAGTACTTCATTGACACATGTCCCACATGACTATAACCCTCCCATGCATGCACTGTCACTGCGTGTGAAGGGGAGTCAAATGGCACACATTGATGACACCAAGATGGAAGACCAACACATTTGATGCATGCTGGCTAGCAGTGCCATCATACATTGGCCTGTGATTGGCATGTCCAATACACATACATGACACATGCCATCACACAGATGGCATGTACCCTAGCCATGTCACACATGTGACAATAGGACTGAGAAATGCCTACTGAAAGTGGTGGAATGCAGACAATCAGCCTGAATGAACACAGAATAATATGCAACTATGTTGTGGCAAGATGCCACTTCAAGGGCAACTGGCGTGAGGTTGGGCTGAATGTCTACTGTTGCCAGAAGGGATACTGCAATACCCAAATCCTGGTGCACAGAATGTATTGGATGAAGCACATGGGTGACCCAAACCACTCAGGCACACACCCCCTCACCTGGCACTCAATCAGAAGCACTCACACACACACCATGCACATGGATGACACACACATGCATGTGCATTCACCGGACAATGCCTCGTAATCTGGCAGGTCTCCCACGCCTTGGATCTGTTCCTCCATGACGTAGGTCCCAGCAACATACTCATGTGGAGTGAGTTCTCTGTCCTCTGCTGGAGACCCACCTCCAGTCACTAGAGTTGCGGCATGACTTGAGGCCAGCTTTTTCTTTGCCCTGCGCTTCAGGTCATTCCAGCGCTTGTAGCAATCATTAGCTGTGCGCCTCACGAATCCAAGGGCACTTATGAGTTCAGCAATGGTCTGCCAGTGTGCCTGACGTTGTGCAGGTGTGGTCTTGCATCCTGCAGTAATCACCATTTCGCTGTCATGTGCGGACACATACTTCACAAGTGCATCAAGTTCGGCCTGATTGAAGCTGGACTTCCTTGGTGGGCCGGACTGTGTAGCCGTGTCTGGGACATCAGCCTGTACTGGACGAGCACTCTTCCTCTTCCGCTTGGAAGGTGGTGGTGATACTGAGTGTCCTACGCCGCTCTGGACACTAGGGGCAGGAGCCCTGGTGGACTGTGGACTAGGAGTGTGGGAATGAACACTCACCATGGGACTTGGTGCAGGCATTAGCTGAAGTGTGATGTAGTCAGGGGGAACGTCAGCAGGATGGACTAGGACCGACATTGTCCTGGTTGGGAGACTCAGAGCTGGGGTGGATGGAGCTGCAGCTGCCCCTGCAGCCTCCCCACCCTGCCTACTCGGGGCAGCAGATGACATAGCTGCCCCTAATCCACGTGGGCTGGTGACACCAATGTGCAGCGCCACATGTGGCCTAGACCTGCTGACCTGGAAGTCAGCCATGGAGTCAACCTGTGCCAGGTCTGGTGCCACAATGGGCTGGTCCAACAAGGGCTGAGCAGGGTTGGTGTCAGCTACGTTTCCCTCAACCGGGGGGGGCATGGGTGTCCCTGACTGGTCACCCACACATGGGGGGCTAGGGGCACCCTGCAAGTCCCAGCCACATCCCCTACCGTATCCACCACAGCCACCTCTTGTGGCTCGCCCACCTTTGCCACCCTTACCGCGTGCTTGCCTCCCAACCATGGCACTGATGTTGTTGTGCATATGGGAGCTGCAGTAAACTATTGTCCTAGGCAATTTGGGGTCAAAGGGGTAGGGTACTAGATGGAATTCATACCCTAGTGCTCTAGCAAGGCTGTATGTGACTCCTGGGGGAAGATGACGGGTCACGCAACTCACAGGCACCCCAAAAAAGGGAGATAATGCGGTGGCACCCAGAAACACAAAAATGAACGTATGCGTGTCACACACAGCCTAGACTGACCTCTGAAGGGGTAGGCAACACATGGGGCAAGCACAGATGTCAAATACGTGCGCGACTCACCGTCTGCCAGGAAATAACGCGTGAAAAATACGCGCGTGTGCGCATTTGCAACACCCCCGCCAAAAGAAGAATTATACGCTGTCTGAGGAGACAGGACAACAGGAGAAGTGAACGCTGTTTGAGGAAACAGGCCCAGGAAAAAGACAAGAAGAGAAAAAGCTATCAGAGGTAACAGGGAGTACGAACTTGGAACGCCGTGAAGTAAATCGCGTGTGAACCGACAAGAAGTACAGATTTCACCCACTCGCTCTCCACGAAAAGCACGTACAAGGAAATGGCATTCTACACGTACCTTTTAAACATGCCCACATGTCCAGCGTCACTTCCGCGTGTACGCACTAAGGCCCCATCCTCCAATTACACGAGCTGACACTCTGACGTGCAGTCATTGGACGTGTAACATGCACCCGTGTACAGGGAAACGCCCGCGCATGCACGTCACAGACGCGCATACGCGCTGGTGGCCTTTGGGCCAATGAATTTGTGTACGTGTGCTGACGCGCTAAGGCCCTTTCCTCGAATTACACGCAGACGTGCTGGATTTTCACGTGCCAAATCACTCCGTATCAAGCTGGCCACGCGTGAGCACATGGAAGACCACGCTCCTGCCCAGAAGGCCGAATTACTGCCCCCAGAGCCCCGAGCACGCTCCCACCTGCCATCTGCTGCTGCCTGATTGCCTGCTGCCCATGTGCCCTGCCATTTGCTGCCTGCACATCAGCCAGGGGTGCTGTTGCTGTGACCACCCCTGCTGGAACAGAAGACTCCCGACTGGGATTCCATCGCTCCACAGACCAGCCCCAGGACCCAGTTGCCCACCCACTCCTGCCTCTGGGGTTGTCATGTCGGGCACTGCAACATCTGGCACCACTGACAACCCCCGGCCAGAGAGGCAGAGGGGCACCAGCTTCACTGCCACCGAAGTTGGTGTCCTGGTGGAGCAAGTCCTGGGGCAGTATGATGCCCTCTTCAGAAGTTTGCGCGCCGACAAGGAAGGACGGACTCGGATCTGGACGGACATCGTGACTGCCATCAACGCGGAGGGGGTGGCAGTCCGACTATTCCATCATGTCAAGAAGCGCTGGGAGGACTTCAGGTCCAGGACCCTCAACAAGGCCCGGCGCCTCTTGAAGGCAGCGGATGCTAAGGGGCGCCGGGGCCACTTGTCGGATGATCAGATGAGGGTCCTGGAACGCATATCCCCAGCGCTCCACGTCCAGGTCCTTGAGAGGCAGACCCGTCTGCATACATGCCAACATTCTGTGACCAAAAATCTGTAGGAATCTTAAAGTTTCAAAAATAGTCAGGCGAGGAGGTAATGATAGGAATAGGGCGCGTCAGCAGCCCATTGTCATTGAATGAGCCCGCTGCTGCGGGTGCATTCAATGACAATGAGGCGCCTGCCACGCCTTCTGCCATCACGCCAGCTCGGGGAAGCCCTTGAAAGACTCACCGGAGTTGACGTGGTGGGGGGATAATGGCGCCTTTTGTGAAAGGCACTTGCGGCGGAGGGGCGCCCTTAGCCCACTGCCGTGGGTGCCTTTTACATCAAAGGCCTGCATGCTGCGCCTTCTCCCGCTACGCCAGCTCGGGGAAGTCCTTGAAAGACTCCCCCGAGCTGGCGTGGTGGGGGGCTAATGGCGCCTTTGGCCAAAAGGCACCCGCGGTGGAGGGGTGCTTTTAGCCCACCGCCGTGGGTGCCTTTGACATTGAAAGCCTGCATGCTGCGCCTTCTCCCGTTACGCCAGCTCGGGGAAGTCCTTGAAAGACTCCCCCGAGTTGGCATGATGGGGGGCTAATGGCGCCTTTTGCCAAAGGCACCCGCGGCGGAGGGGTGCTTCTAGCCCACCGCCGTGGGTGCCTTTGACATTAACAGCCTGCATGCCGTGCCTTCTCCCGCTACGCCAGCTCGGGGAAGTCCTTGAAAGACTCCCCTGAGTTGGCATGGTGGGGGGCTAATGGCTGACCACAAAAGTGATGGGTGGAAGGTTTCGAATGAATCTAAACCACTGGCAATTGCTCTGGGCAACCTTCCACACCACCGTTTTTTAGCCCGTCTGCGCCATTGCAAAAGGGGACCAGCCATGTGCAAATCAGTCAGCAGCTGCCGCCACCAAAGGTAGCAGCCCAGCCCGAACTGCTAGGCCAGGTCCCCTCTGCACAGAAAACCAAGCAACCCCAGACATGTTTCGGCCTTGTTGGACCTCCTCAGTGAGGTGCAGCCTGGTTCCCTGTGGCGCAGCGAGCAAGGGACCCACGTCTGGGCATACCCTCTCTCACAAGGAGAAACAAACTGACCATGGTGGGGGGCTAATGGCGAATTTTGCCAAAGACACCCGCGGCGGAGGGGTGCTTCTAGCCCACTGCCATGGGTGCCTTTGACATTAACAGCCTGCATGCCGCGCCTTCTCCCGCTACGCCAGCTCAGGGATGTCCTCGAAAGACTCCCCCGAGTTGGCGTGGTGGGGGGCTAATGGCACCTTTTGCCAAAGGCACCCGCGGCGGAGGGGCGCTTTAGCCCACCGCCGTGGGTGCCTTTGACATTAAAAGCCTGCATGTCGGGCATTCTCCCGGTACGCCAGCTCGGGGGAGCCCTTGAAAGACTCCCCCGAGCTGGCGTGGGCAAAAAAAAAAAAAAAAGTTAAAAAAAAAAAAAAGTTTTTTTTTTTTTTACAAAAAAAATCGGTATTTGGTGTCAAAAAATCGGTAGGCGGTAGGACTGCTTAAAAAGCGGTATCCTACCGCCTAAATCGGTAGGGTTGGCAAGTATGCGTCTGGAGTCGAGCGGTAAGTGTACATGCATCATGATTGTGAGCTGTGTGTGTGGTGATGTGCCAGTAGTGTGCAGGTTGAACATGTGTTTTTATGGGGCCAAGTATGGGGGGGTGTACAGGGCCGTGAGGCTAACACATGCGAGGGCCGTCATGTGTGAGACATGGATAGTGCTTGTGTGTGTAGGCTTGCATGCCAAATGCAGTTGTGTGGGCACACATGTTTGGATGAATGTGTATGTAAGTAGGCATGTTCGTGATGTCACACATGGATGTTGTTTTCAGCTGCATGTATCAGCACTGTGTACATGTGCATGTGTGTGTATTTGACAAGGGTGCAACAGTGATGCAATATGGACGCATGTGACAGCGGGATGTGGAAGCCTGATTGGCAGATGTGACATGGATGCCAATCTGAACACTGCAACAGTTGTCAGAGGTGTACACATGCATGCAAGTGTGGTAGAGTGTGGTGGTGTGTGTGCATGTGTAGTGCACTCCCTGTGTTGCATGTGATGTCTGGCTCACCTTTGCCTGCTCATGCTGTTGTATGTGTATGGATGGTGCTGGCGGTTGCGATATGGCTGTGGTATGGCTCATGTGTGCGAGTTGAAATGACATGTGTGTTGGCGATTGTGATGCCATGTCTGAGGTTTGCCAATGCCACTCATGTACAACTGTCATGTGTGTATGTGTCCATTGTACAGTGGCCTGATGCCTGTGTCCTATCCCTCCCTGTCTGCAGCATCAACTGATGAAGAGGGCGGAGAAGGTGCTGTGGAGCACAGCGGCAGGGATCACACCACCAGCCGGAGACGCAAGGCCCGGCTCCCCTCCCAGGTTGTGATCTCGTCGGGGAGTGAGGAGTCCAGTGCCGCGTCCCAGGCCGCAGCTGCCGGGGGGAGGTCCAAGAGGCGGAGGTCGGAGTTGGACTCCTCGGCAGCAGAAGGGGCAGCTGGGACCCCACAGGGCCCAACGGGGGAAGATGGCACGGAGTCATCCAGGTTGGTGGGGGGTTTGGTGGAGGAGGAGGCAGTGCAAGCGACAGAGACGGGGTCTGGAGGTGGGGATTCCACTGGTGCTAGTGGTGCAGTGCAGGACCCGGGACAGGAGGCAGCACAGGCCGCCGCGGAGGTGCCTGTGTGCAATCCTGTCCCTGATCCTGTCACTGCATCATCTTGCACCAGCAGGGATGCCTACGTCCAGACCCGTTTTCAGGCAGGGGATGAGCTCACAACAACTGGCCTTCCTCTGCCTGCGGATGTGGCTATCCAGGTACGGGTTGAGCCTGTCCTGACTGGTGTGGCGTTGCGTCAACGGGCCATGCGAGGTGACTTGCAGTCTTTTCATGAGGAGACTGCACGTCATCTCGAATGGCTCGTTGATCGCGTCAGCCTACTGGGACAGGTCACCCAGGCTGGATTCCTCCGTTTGCTGCAGCTTGCTCCGACCCCCTCCTCAACTGAACACCCTATGCGTCAGACGTCCTCCGTGCCATCTTCCCACCCATTTGTCACCTGGGTGCCCTGTGGAGCTGCCTCTGACGGTGCGGCCAGGCTGGTGGAGGAGGCATCCCTGCCACAGTCGGGAGTCGGACGTCCAGCAGGGGTGGCCACATCAACGACTGCACCCCAGCCGGTGGAGGATGTGCAGGCAGCAGGAGCCAGGGCACGGGCACCCGCACAGCAGCAGCAGCAATGAGGTGGGAGCCAGGATGGCTCGGGGCCATCGACATCGGATGGACAGGTATCGGCCGGAGGGCAGGAGGACCCAGGACGGGAAGTGTCTTCCGTGTGGCAGCGGTTGGGCCACGCCATAGATGCGGAGCGGCAGCGGGCGGAAGAGGCACGGCTCACGATGGTCAGGGCGGATAACTCCATGCAGAGGGCCCTGAGGCGGGCCGAGTGCCTCGAGGCAATCCGCAGGGAGTTGGAGGTGAACATGTCGTCGGCCCTGCGGACCATCGGGGCCATGGAGGAGGACCGCCTCCGGGACATTGAGCAGGAGTTCGATGATGCCCTGGCCCGGAACATCCCGAAGTGAGCCGTCGGACTGGCCCGCTGCCCTTGTAAATAGTTCTGTAGTTAGTGTTAGGTTTCCTTTGCTATTTTATATTTTTTGGACCTTTTGGCAATGGACCACATTTTTTTATATAGTTTTTTTATTAGGTAGTGTTATTAGATAGGTTTCATTTCTTCTGTTGGGATCATGGACCCTGGATTGTTTATCTGTATATAGTTGACTGTTGGGAATTTTTTTATTTTTTTTTATTTTACCCATGGAGCAATGGTTTTTGATTTTAATTTTCCATTGGATTTACTTTTATGAACTGTGACTTTGGACACCTTTCCTTTGGATTATGATTTGTGGTTTTACATTATTTTACAGACATGCTGCTTTTTGTTTTTAATTCCCATTTTCGTTTGTTTATTTTTGATTCCATTTATGTTGCTTTTAATACATATTTTTTCATCATACTTCAATGTGTAGTATCATCTCATTGGTTTCATGCATGTCATGAAATGGGTTTTGATATTCATTGACACCCATTGTGTGTATGTGAGGGACATGTCTTCATTTACATACTTTCCATTGGGGTTGTATCATGTAATTGGCATTTCTAAGTTGGTGGATGCAATACTTGGGTGGGTGTTTGGCATGTGGAGGCTGCCCATAAGGGCCAGGGATCTAAATTGTGATGACGTGTTGGCTGGCGGAAATGTGTGGGGGCCTGCTGGCAGGTGCCCTTGACTGCTGGGGGGTGGCAGTGCTGGGAGACATGTGTGGGGGCCTGGTGGTGGGTGCCCCTGGATGCAGGGATGTGGGGGTGCAGGGAGACAGGATTGGGGGCCTGGTGGAGGGTGCCGTACAGTGCTGGGGTGTGGGGGTGCATGGGGACAGGAGTGGGGGCCTGGTGGAGGGTGCCCTACAGTGCTGGGGGGTGTGGGTGCTGGGAGACAGGAGTGGGGGCCTGGTGGAGGGTGCCCCTGGAGGCAGGGGGGTGGGGGTGGGGGTGCAGGGAGACAGGAGTGGGGGCCTGGTGGAGGGTGCCCTACAGTGCTGGGGGTGGAGGTGCAGGGGGACATGAGTTGGACATGAGTGGGGCCTGGTGGAGGGTGCCGCTGGATGCAGGGGGGTGGGGGTGCAGGGAGACAGGAGTGGGGGCATGGTGGAGGGTGCCCCTGGATGCAGGGGGGTAGGGGTGCAGGGGGACATGAGTTGGACATGAGTGGGGCCTGGTGGAGGGTGCCCCACAGTGCTGGGGGGTGGGGGTGCAGGGGGACATGAGTTGGACATGAGTGGGGCCTGGTGGAGGGTGCCCCTGGATGCAGGGGGGTGGGGGTGCAGGGGGACATGAGTTGGACATGAGTGGGGCCTGGCGGAGGGTGCCCCACAGTGCTGGGGGGTGGGGGTGCATGGGGACATGAGTTGGACATGAGTGGGGGCCTGGTGGAGGGTGCCCAACAGTGCTGGGGGGTGGGGGTGCAGAGGGACATGAGTTGCACATGAGTGGGGGCCTGGTGGAGGGTTCCCCACAGTGCTGGGGGGTGGGGGTGCAGGGGGACATGAGTTGGCCATGAGTGGGGCCTGGTGGAGGGTGCCCCTGGATGCAGGGGGGTGGGGGTGCAGGGGGTCATGAGTTGGACATGAGTGGGGGCCTGGTGGAGGGTACCCCACAGTGCTGGGGGGTGGGGGTGCAGGGGGACATGAGTTGGACATGTGTGGGGCCTGGTGGAGGGTGCCCCACAGTGCTGGGGGGTGGGGGTGCAGGGGGACATGAGTTGGACATGAGTGGGGCCTGGTGGAGGGTGCCCCTGGATACAGGGGGGTGGGGGTGCAGGGGGACAGGAGTGGTGGCCAGGTGGAGGGTGCCCTACAGTGCTGTGGGGTGTGGGTGCTGGGAGACAGGAGTGGGGGCCTGGTGGAGGGTACTCCTGGATGCAGGGGGGTGGGGGTGCATGGGGACATGAGTGGGGGCCTGGTGGAGGGTGCCCCTGGATGCTGGGGGGTGGGGGTGCTGGGAGACTTGCGTTGGTTGGCAGTGGTGCAAGGTGACATGTGGGTTGGCTGGGGGGCATGGCCATGGTGGATGGGCTGCCTGCGGGACATGTGCAGGGTAGTCCCCTGTGGTGTGGGCCGCCTGCAGGGGCCGTGGAGGGTGTAGAGTGAACAGCTGGGAGGACCCACATGGCCGATTCACGTGTAGGACTCCACGGCAGCCCTGGAATACACGCAGGCTGCTGGATTCACGTGTGGAATTTCCCGCGCACCTTTGAATACAAGTACCCTGCTGATATCGCGTGTGAAAGTTCACGAGGACCCATGATACATGTACCCTGATGAAATCGCGTGTAAGACTACCTGCGCACCCCTGGAATACACGTACCCAGGCAAATCGCACTGCTGGGGGTGGGTGGGGTGGGAGACATGAGTGGGGGCCTGGTGGAGGGTGCCCCACAGTGCTGGGGGTGGGGGTGCAGGGAGACAGGTGTGGGGGCCTGGTGGAGGGTGCCCTACAGTGCTGGGGGGTGGGGGTGCAGGGGGACATGAGTTGGACATGAGTGGGGGCCTGGTGGAGGGTGCCCCACAGTGCTGGGGGGTGGGGGTGCAGGGGGACATGAGTTGGACATGAGTGGGGACTGGTGGAGGGTGCCCCTGGATGCAGAGGGGTGGGGGTGCAGGGGGACATGAGTTGGACATGAGTGGGGGCCGGTGGAGGGTGCCCCACAGTGCTGGGGGGTGGGGGTGCAGGGGGACATGAGTTGGACGTGAGTGCGGCCTGGTGGAGGGGGCCCCACAGTGCCAGGGGTGGGGGTGCAGGGGGACATGAGTTGGACATGAGTGGGGTCTAGGGTGCCCCTGGATGCACGGGGGTGGGAGTGCAGGGGGACATGAGTTGGACATGAGTGGGGGCCTGCTGGAAGGTGCCCCTGACTGGTGGGGTGTGGGGGTGCTGGGAGACATGAGTTGGACATGAGTGGGGGCCTGGTGGAAGGTGCCCCACAGTGCTGGGGGGTGAGGGTGCAGGGGGACATGAGTTGGACATGAGTGGGGGCCTGGTGGAGGGTGCCCCACAGTGCTGGTGGGTGGGGGTGCTGGGAGACATGCGTTGGTGGGCAGTGGTGCAAGGTGACATGTGGGTTGGCTGGGGGGCATGGCCATGGTGGATGGGCTTCCTGCGGGACATGTCCAGGGTAGTCCCCTGTGGTGTGGGCCGCCTGCAGGGGCCGTGGAGGGTGTAGGGTGAACAGCTGGGAGGACCCACATGGCCGATTCACGTGTAGGACTCCACGGCACCCCCGGAATACACGTAGGCTGCTGGATTTGTGTGTGGAATTTCCCACGCACCTTGGAATACACGTACCCTGTTGAAATTGCGTGTGAAACTTCACGCAACCAGAAATACACGCACCACGGACAATCGCGTGTGGAACTTCCCGCGCACTTTGGAATACACGTACCCTGCTGAAATCGCGTGTGAAACTTCACGCGCAACCAGAAATACACGCAACACGGACAATCGCGTGTGGAATTTCCCGCGCACCTTGGAATACACGTACCCTGCTGAAATCGCGTGTGGAACTTCCCGCGCACCCCGAAATACACGTACACAGGGCAATCGTGTGTGGAACTTCCCGCACACCCCGAAATACACGTACCCAGGGCAATCGCGTGTGGAACTTCCCGCGCACCCCGAAATACATGTATCCAGGGCAATCGCGTGTGGAACTTCCCAAGCAACCCCGAAATACACGTACCCAGGGCAATCGCGTGTGGAACTTCCCGCGAACCCCGTAATACATGTACCCTGCTGATATCGCGTGTGGAAGTTCACGCGGACCCATAATACATGTACCCTGATGAATTCGCGTGTCAGACTACACGCGCACCCCTGAAATACATGTACCCAGGCGAATCGCACTGCTGTGGGGTGGGGGGGGTGGTAGACAGGAGTGGGGGCCTGGTGGAGGGTGCCCCTGGATGCTGGGGGGTGGGGGTGCAGGGAGACAGGAGTGGGGGCCTGGTGGAGGGTGCCCCTGGATGCTGGGGGGTTGGGTTGTGCAGGGGGACATGAGTTGGACATGTGTGGGGGCCTGGTGGAGGGTTGCCCTGGATGCAGGGGGGTGGGGGTGCAGGGGACATGAGTTGGACATGAGTGGGGCCTGGTGGAGGGTGCCCTGCACTGCGGGGGGTGGGGGTGCTGGGAGACATGAGTGGGGGCCTGGTGGAGGGTGCACCACAGTGCTGGGAGGTGGGGGTGCAGGGGGACATGAGTTGGACATGTGTGGGCACCTGCTGGCAGGTGACCCACAGTGCGGGGGGTGAGGGTGCTGGGAGACATGCGTTGTTGATCAGTGGTGCAAGGTGACATGTGGGTTGGCTGGGGGGCATGCCCATGGTGGATGGGCTGCCTGCGGGACATGAGCAGGGATGCAGGGTAGTCCCCTGTGGTGTGGGCTGCTTCAGGGGCCGTGGAGGGTGTAGAGGGAACACCTGGGGGGACCCACACGGCCAATTCACGTGTAGTACTCCCCGCGCACCCCTGAAATACACGTGCCCTGATAGAATTGCGTGTGATACTACCCGTGCGCCCCGGAAATACACGTACCCTGCTGAATTTGCGTGTGATACTTCCCACGCACCCCTGGAATACACGTGCCCTGATGGATTTGCGTGTATTACTTCACGCGCACCCCTGATGTACACGTACCCAGGACATTTGCGTGTGAAACTTCCCACAAACCACTGAAATACACGTTCCCCGCTTGGCGTTTGCTGTTTGGCAGCCCTGTGAACTGGTCCAGGGTTAGCGCAGACATTTGCGATGAATTGGGAATTTTTATGGCTTTTCCTTGCGCGAGGGCGTTCTTGGGGGCGTAACTGGCGCTGCTGCAGGGTCGCTGCGCCACTCTGCACCACGGTTGGTTTTGGAGGCTAAAATCCATGAATACGCTGTGCGATGAAATTGATTTTTTCGCACGCGGCTGGCGCAGTAAATCGCACGGGGACACTGTGCGCCAGCCGCGTGCGCCACTTTTGTGCGAAATTCTATGAATTACCCTGACAGATGTGTCCTACCTCATATTGTGGTTCTTGGTTGATGTAAATGGGTGGTGGTTTGGCTACTTGACTTCTTCCTGGAGAGACCTTATATGATTTCAACAGCAATGAGTGAAACACAGGATGTATTCTGTTCCAAGAAGGAGGGAGCTGTAAACGAAATGCCACAGGATTGATCTGTTTTGATATCTTAAAGGGACAAAATATTTGGGTATGAACTTCCCAGTCCTCAGACGAGTTGGTAGATATTTAGCAGCCAACCAAACCTTGTCTCCTATCTTGAAGTCTGGGTCTGGGTGTCTGTGTTTGTCTGCCTGTAGTTTAGGCTGTTTACGGGAATTTCAGAGATGAGTTTCCGTCTGGTCTTCTGTGGCTTGTAGATTTTGTACTATTTCTTCCATGTTAGAACTGGTTGGAGCCACTCAAGGTAGCCACGTGGGATGGTATCCATAGTTGCAGTAGAACGGTGTAGTGCCAATGGCCGAATGGTAGGCATTATTATAAAAGAATTCAGCAGCTGAAAGTAATGGAACCCAGTTATCTTGATTTCTCGTGAAAAAACAGCGTTTGTTCTCTCAGTGAGACCATTAGATTGTGGGTGGTAACCAGAAGAGAGGCATCTTGGTATGCCGAAATGGGAGCACAAGGTAGACCAAAACTTAGAGGTGTACTGACTTCCACGGTCTGATATAATATTATTGGGCAATCTGTGTAGTTTGAAAACTAAAGAGAAGAAAAGTGAAGCCATAGCAGTGGCAGTTGGTAAGGACTGACAAGGAGCAAAATGTGACATCTTAGTATAAGCATCTAATGTAACCATGATGACTGTACAGCCCTTTGATGGCGGAAGATCTACAATAGAATCTGTGGAAATTGTGTGCCACGGTCGGGGAGGCAAGGAAGGCTGTTTACCACTGGGGTTGCATCTGGGCGTTTTGGTTTGTGCACAAACCTAGCAAGTCTGGCAGTAGTCTGTGAGATCTTGACACGTGGAGGCCACCAAAAATATCATTGAAGTAAATGAAGGGTAGATCTTTCTCCCCGATGACCTGCAATGTTTGAGTCATGTGTGAGACACAATGCTTCTTTCTGGAACTCCACTTTAGGTAGAAATAGTCATTTACCTTTGAAGAGTAGGTCTTTTCTGTGTACCAGAGAATGTTGGGATAAGAGTAGAGGATTGATGTTGTTCTTTGAGGCCCGTTTGATTCCGTCGAACAAAGTTACCACTTGACATATAACAGTTGTTTGAGAAAACATATTCTGTTTTTGGCTCCCAGTTCAGGGGTTTAGTCAACGTACGTGTGAGAGCGTCGGCAACCAAATTGTTTGTACCTGGGATGAAGGTTAGTCAAAACCGAAATTGCAAAAATAAATGCACCCCTCTGGCCTGATGGCTATTACGACATTCCAACGAGTGCAACATGAGCAGATTGCAGTGGTCCGTCTAAAGCTCTGTTTCTTGTTCAGCTCCTAGGAGATAATGGGCCTCATTACAACTTTGCCAGTCCGGGAACTATGGTACCGGTAAGCATGTCGGTACCGTAGGTCCCGGACTGGCAAACTACAAGTACTGCTCGTGGGTGCCTTTGCAGCCAACAGGTCTGACCTGGCAGCTGCAAAGGCAGCCGCAAGCAGAGCACGTCGGATGCACCGGCACCATTCACGAATGGTGCCGGTGCATCCGGCTTCCCCATTCCCATTTGAGGCCCGATGGGGGTCAAATGGGAATGGGGAAGAATATTTTCCAGCGCCCTGGAATGGGCAATTACTGGATCTGCTGGGGTTGTAATACCCCAGTAATTGCCCATTCCAGGGCACCGGAAAAATGACGACTCCGGCGGCAGCCGTGCCTGTATTACAGGCACGGCTACCGCCACAGTCGTAATGAGGCCCAATGTCTCCACTCTGTACATGCTAACTTCATGGCTTACAGTTCTTTCTCCAACACTGAATAATGCACTTCGGATGGCAATAATGTTTTGGAATAAAAAGCGACTGGGTGTTCTTCGTAATCATCGCCAAGGACAGCACCAACTGCTTTGTCTGACGCATCAGTTTCGATGATAAAGGTTTTTATGTTCGTCGGGCATGTTCCTTATCAGAGCTGAGATGAAGGCTGACTAAAAGGTCTGAAAGGCTTTCTCTGTAGTAGCGTCCCATAAGTACTTAACTCCTTTTTTGAGCAGAGAGGTTAAAGGTAGTACAAGGTTGGAAAAATTGGGGATGAACTTCTTATAGGAATTGGGAATGGCGAGGAACTGTTGGAGTTCTTTTACAGAAGAAGGTCTCCTGCATTGCAAGATGGCTTTGAATTTTCGTGAGTCCATAGAAATGCCATGCTTGGATAGAGTAAAGCCAAGGAGCCTCATCACGAGTCTGGCGGTAACCCTTAAATGCGGCAGTAGCGCTATTACCGCTGAATTTAAAGGTCCGCCAAATCATGGCCTTGGCGGATTTCCCCCCAGCTCTGGGCTGGGGGGATATCCGCTGCAAATTTGCCGATTTTCGGCACTATTACTGCCGGCGGGAAATCCACCAGCGGTAATAGCATGAAATTTCCCCATTGGGCCCAATGGGGAATGAAGAATTCCGGAATGGGCCCAATGGGGAATGGGCACTAACCGCTCTGCCAAACCCCTGATCCAGCGCTAATAGCGCCGGGGGGTTTGGCGGTAGGGCTAATACCGCTGGCGGTAATACCGCCGGTGCTACCGCCCAACTCGTGATGAGGCCCAGGGTATGGTACAGAAGAAGCATCAAAGGTGTACCTTTCAAGTTTGACTTGTAAATGGTTGTCTTGCAACCAGCGAACAGCCTATTGGACATGGTCAGAAAGCTCAGCAGTACAAGTGGAAAAGACAAGAATATCGTTCAGGTACACTATGAGTGTGAAAGAGCAGATCTGCAAATATATGATCCATAAACCTTTGGAATATTGAAGGTGCATTCATTAGGCCCAAGGGCATGACTCGGTACTCATAATGTACGAAAGGCGTTCCGATGGCCGTTTTCCATTCATCGCCTTTCTGGATCCGTATGTTAATGTTAAAGGATATTTATACTGAGCACTATCCTCTCCGTAGTGGTCCCCTGGCGGATCTGAAAGAAAGGCGGGTAGGTCAGAGCGTGTTAGTAGGACAAAGTTTGTAGAAAGATCAAGGGAGCTGTGATGTGCTGTTGGCACCTTCAGTTCGGTTAACACCGTTCACTGAGCTTTTTGGTCTGGTATCCGGTTGGAGTCCATTGTGTGCTGTTGTGTAAGGCTGTATCTGGTGTGTCTGTTGTTGCGGTGTGGTGAAGTGCGTGCGGAATGCTGTGGTTTAAGAGGTATGGTTTTGTTTAGTTAGGGTTTGAGAGGTGTGTGAGGAGGGTGAGTTTTTGTAGGTTGGTTATTAGCATTGTTGTCCGGAGAAACGCACACTCATATTGTGTGTCTTGGTTAGGCAGAATTATATGCAGTACCCTTTGGGAACACCACACATAATTAAGACTACAAGTGACAGTACAAATTCACCTTTGGTACAAGCCTGTACTACACAGTAAAGTGGTAGCGATGGCTGAGCAGCAAGACTTATCTCAAGAGCAAGTGAGCAGTATCAAATAGTTACACAAAGGACAGCAATTACTACGATTCAAACAAACACTGACTCAAGGTTTCTGAGTAAAAGAATATACATTTATTTACACATCCGTTTATAAAACATTTCACTAAGTAAAACAGCTGAAAAATCACGTTACCAATACACCACACCACTCCCAATAGATTCTGGACAAGTTTAAACTCAAAATGAAGTCAGAGCAAAATAGCACTCCAGCAATTACAAAAAGGGTGGGAAACATAAAGTTAGACTAAAATTGAGCAACACCAACAGGTAGGTAAACAGGTAGGTAAGGAGGGCAATCTAGAAAGAGGAACTACAGTGATGGAATCAAATCAAAAAGGCTTAGGGCAAAAGTCAATAGGACAAAAGTGTTTTGCTCAAGATCACACAGTTCCAGGTCGTTCGCGGTTAAGTCTTTGCCAAGAGTTCTGGACAAAGTTGGTCAGTAGAAAAGTTTTTTAAAGAGAAGAGAAGGACAAGCCCAAGGATTGGCGAAAGGTTTCACACACCTTCACCGCGGCTGAACGAAAGGCACAACCGGATTTGCACAGTATCTTTAAATGGAGAAGAAGCTGTAGCGGAGGCGGACGTTCCTGGTAGTTCCTGCAGGCTCACGGTTCCTAAAGCGACTTTCAGACTGACATGAAGTAGGAAGACTGGAGGGTCCTGCACTACCCAGGGAAGAAACCAGCAGCAGAGCAAAACAACGAATAAAGGTGTGCTCCTTAAAACCCAAGCAGGGTCCGACCTTCCTGGCTATCTGGCCCACTGTAGCTCTGTACAGCGAATTTCGGCCAGAGGAGGGAGTGCTGGCTTGCAGTTTGGGTGAACTGGTTGGTCCAACCAGCTCAGGGGAAGAAGATTCCTGGAGGATCTCTCTGTCGTTGGAGTCTGAAGATTCGGACCTGCAGCAGGGCTTCACCGGTAGGTTCAGTCATTGTAGGGGTTCCTCTTTTGTCAGCTCCTCGTTGGTTCTTTCGTTCCAGTGGCGACTCTGCCTTTCCAGACCCAGAGACCTGCTTTTTATGCAGTTTTCCCCCATTCACACAACCTGGCTCTCAATCACACAGCAGGGTGGCTGTCCTGGCGGGGACAGTCACCCAGCCAATCAAACAGGAGTGCGACTTGGGTTACCAAGTGAACCCATAGCAGGGGTCCTGAAACCCCTCCCTCACATCCTGCATACCCAGACTTTCAGGTGCCTAAGTAGGGCTTCTGCGTAAAAGCCAGTGAAAAGACAGCGAATAAAGGAACCAAACCTAGTTTGGCACTCAGAGAAAAACACGAGAAAGACATTTTCAAAAAGAAATGGCGAATAAACCCAGCCACAACCATATAAAAATGTATATGGTCTAGCGGGTTTAAGTTCGAGGCTACCAAGATAGCCTAAAAACAATACCAAGGTTATTTAAGATAACCGCGGTAGGAAAAATAGGGTAGTTACCACTGCAACCAGCCAAGTCTTGATGAAAAGGGAGCGAAACAGTACTCCAAGAGAAACAGACAATTTCGTATTAACCCTTTCCAGTACTCCAGGTAAGATGGTTTGTACTGGGTCTGTGGATTTTTTAAAGACTAATAAGGTCAATGGCAACTTTACATGTTCTGGGAGACAGTAGTCAGTCCCAGAAAATGGAGTCTGAGTTGGGAAGCCTAAAAGACATCCCTGTGCTACTGCACCGAAGGTGCTGTGTAATACACAGTAAAAAGATGATGCCTCCACAGTCTATGAACACAAACATGTTAAACACACCCAGCAAAACACATGTAAGTGGGAAAAAGGATCACACTCTTACCAGGTGAAAAAAATAAATCTTAGAAATCCAGCAAAGCTGCTGAGGGACTAAGTAGATAAGGAAAATTAGCCATTCTGGAGAATTCTCCCTAACACTCGCCCCACCCAGACTAAGGAACAGGATGATTTAATCCACTCCTGGATGAATCTCTACCTCTAGTCGGTTAAAAACATCCTAGAGAGACCATCATCATTTTGGTGGTGACATCCTGCTCTGTGCTCAATGGTGAATTCAAACCCTTGCAGGCGGAGTGACCATCTCAGAAGTGTTGGGTTTTCCCCTTTCATTTGCATTAACCATCTCAAAGGTTGCTGGTCAGTTTGAATCACAAAAGTAGATCCATACAAGTATGGTCTTAACTTCTTCAAAGACACACAATAGCAAAATATTCACGCTCTATGGTTGCCCACCTTGTTTCTGGTTCCTTCAGTTTCCTACTGATGAAGCAAATGGGGTGCTCTCTACCTTTCTCATCCAGTTGACTAAAGACTGCACCTATACCTGTTTTGGAGGCATCTGTCTGCACAATGAAGGGTTGGTGATAATCAGGAGCTCTTAGAACTGGAGCTTGACAAAGGGCTTTCTTCAGGTTTTCAAAGGCTTGAGTGCACTCCTCATTCCATCTAACCTTTTTAGGGAATTTTGGAGAGGAGATCACATTCAAGGGAGAAGCTATGGTCCCGTAGTTCTCTATGAAATTACTGTAGTACCCAGTGAGACCTAGGAAAGCTCTCACTTGGGTTTGAGTAGTAGTCGTGGCCCAGTTCTGTACAGCTTGTACTTTGCTAGGTAACTGTAATTATTGACTTGACCTTAATTTGCCTGTAAATGTACTTAGTGTCCTGACTCACAGACCTACCTGTAACCTTTGGTCGACCCACCTGTTGATTGCGAGACCTACCTGTAACCTTTGGGTACCCCACCTGTTGAACACCTATGTATGTTTCCTGTAACTTAAGTTTTCCAGCGCCCAGTTACCTCAGGGTTAGGTGCGCAATACAAATAAACAAATACAAGAAATACAACACAATACAAGAAATTATGGCCTTATTACACCTCCTCCTACCTCATGACCAAGGTAGACCACTTTGCCCTGACCAATTTGACATTTTCTTGCCTTTATGGTCAGATGGGCCTGTTCCAGAGCCTGCAAAACATACCTTAGGTGATCAATATGTTCCTTCCATGTAGGGCTGAACACTGTAATGTCATCCAAGTATGCCATGCAGAGGTCCTCCATCCCATTCAGAACTTGATTGACCGTCCTTTGGAATGTAGCAGGTGCATTATTTAATCCAAAAGGCATAACCTTAAACTGGTAGAGGCCTGCTGGTGTTGAGAATGCAGTTTTCTCCTTGGCATGGTCTGTCAGGGCTATTTGCCAATAGCCTGACATCAGATCAAATGTACTGAGGTACTTGGCTGAACCAAGTCTATCCACCAGTTCATCTGTCCTTGGCAAAGGATGGGCATCAGTCTTAGTGACTGCATTTAGAGCTCTATAGTCCACACATAACCTCAACTCCTTGGATCCTGCCTTTGGTACTAGAACAACTGGACTAGAGCATTGACTGGTAGATGACTCTATAACCCCGAGATCAAGCATCTTGTTGACCTCTCCTTTGATGTGGGATCTCACATGTTCTGACATTCTGGAACCTCTGCTTTTCACAGGTCACAGTCACCAATGAGAATATCATGCTGGCCCCAAGGGGTCAGACCTGGTGAAAGTGAAAACAGGAAGGCAAACTGATTTAACAGAACTTTGCACTCCTCCTTTTGCTCGGAATTCAATTGAGAAGAGAGATTGACGCCTTCTATTTTCCCATCCAAAGGTTGGCCTCTGAGGAGGTCAGGTAGAGGTTCACTCTCCTCCTCCTCTTGAACTGAAGCTAGAAGCAAAGCTCCCACTTCTGGTCTCGAGACATATGCCTTCAAACGGTTGGTGTGAAAGACTCTGGGAGCCTCCTTAGGTCTGCCTAAGTCCACCAAATAGTTCACCTCTCCAAGTTTGCCCACAACCTTGAAGGGTCCTATCCATTTGTCCTGCAAGGCCCTCTGCCTTGTTGGCACCATAACTAATACAAGCTGGTCTTGAGTAAATTCAACCATGCTGGCCTTCTGGTCATGCCAATGTTTGACCAGAGCCTGACCTGCTTTTAAGTTATCACTAGCTTCTGCCATCATGTGTGACATTCTCCTCCGGACACCTATCACATAGTCAGTCACTCTGACTGGCTTGGGGGAAGAGGCACTCTCCAACCCCTCCTTGATAAGGGCCAATGGACCTCTGACTGGATGGCCATAGAGAAGCTCAAAGGGACTGTAACCAACTCCTTCCTGAGGGACTTCTCTATAAGCAAAGAGAAGGCATGGCAGTAGAAGGTCCCACTTTCTTTTAGGGGTTCTTTTAAAGAACCTATCATGCTCTTCATAGTACGATTAAACCTCTCCACCAGTCCAGTTGTCTGTGGATGGTAGGCTGTAGAGAACTTGTAAGTGACACCACATTTTTTCCACATGGCTTGCATGTAGTGGGACATAAAATTGGATCCCTTGTCAGATATCACTTCCTTAGAAAACCCTACTCTGGTAAAAATACCAAGTAGAGCCTTAGCCACAGCCTGAGCCGTAACAGTTCTCATAGGTATGGCTTCTGGGTATCTTGTAGCATGGTCTACTACAAACAGGATAAACCTGTCCCCTGAAGATGTGGGAGGGTCAAGGGGACCAACAATGTCGATGCCCACCCTCTCAAAAGAAACTTCCACCACTGGGAGAGGCACCAGGGGTGCCACATTCTTGGCTCCACTCTTGCCAGAGGTTTGGCAAGTGTGACAGCTCCTACAGAATCTATCAACTTCTGAACCCATCTTAGGCCAGTAGAAGTATAAGGTTAGCCTTTCCTTGGGCTTTTTGAAACTCAAATGACCAGCCAAAGGTATCTCATGGGCCAACTGTGTGAACTGGGGTCTGTTAGCAAGGGGCACTACAATTATTTTGCAGTCCCCAGGGATAGACTCAGTCGGTTCACTGTAGAAGAGGCCATCTTCCCAGCTTAACCTGCGCTTTCCTACTTCTTGCCCATCAAGTTAGTTAGCAACCTGTTGTCGAAGACCTTCGAGAGTAGGACACTCTCTTTGTCCTCTGCTGAAGTCTGCCCTGGTGGGTCCACCTTCTGCCAGTAAAAACAGCAGCTCAGGATGGTCAACAGGGTCAAGATCTCCAACTAAAACAGTGTCCTGTTCCAGATCTGACTCTTCACAAACTGGCTCAACCACACAAGGTTGCACCTCACACTCTGCCTCAGCAGGTGGAGGGATCACAGGTGGGATCTTGGAAGTTCTTGGGGATGTCCTTGTTGGTAACACAGGGGTGTTGTCTAACTTTTTCCTTGAGGTCTTGGGTTTCCCCTTTGCCTCTTTCTTGCTAGAAATAGCAGTGAGCAACTCCTGCAGAGTGGGAGTGATAGTTTCCTCTATCAACTCCTCTGGAGAGCTTCTTAGGTTTCTCTCCCTTGCAGGCCTAGTGAGCTCCTGTCTCCTCTTACTGGGAGGTCTGGGGGTGCTTGACACAACTCCAAGAGTTTTCAGGTCATTCCCCAACAGACCTCTCCCAGGCACTTCAATCTGCACACTAACAGGTATTTTGACAGTCATATCATTACACTGGATGAGAGCTGGTAACTTGGGTAGCATTTACAACGGCCTCCAGCTAACTTGGTGAGGAGTTTGGGTGCCTTAGAAACATCCTCCACCTTGGAAAATGATTCATCCACCACAGTTATGCTGGCTCCAATGTCTCTGATGGCAGGGGTCTCCTGGCCATTCACAAGAACACTATCTTTGTAATACTCTTTAGTATTATCTGGGATGGAATTATAGACATCTAAATACTGTTGTTCCCACAAGCCCAGTGACACTAAAGAAACACAAGCTGAGACTCTCATGGGTTCAACAGCCAGTAGGTGAAAGTTTCCACTTGCCATAGGTGCTTCTTCCTCTGGGGAGAAGGCTAAGGAGACAGTGTGGACCCATGAAGGTTTACTCTTACATCTGGGATCCCATTTCACATGGTTAGTTGACCCACAAACATAACATTTTCCAAATGTCTTGATGAATGGGGGTTTGTTCTGACCTCCATCTGGTTTGGGTCCAGATGGTGCACTAGCCTGATTTGGTTTCCCTGGTGGTTTACCCTTATGTTGTTGTTTGTGGCCCTCTTTTGGATTGGAGGTATTATAATTCTCCTTGTTATCTTTCTTTGGCTGCTTTCCCTCATCCTTCTTCTGAGTTGCCCCGGAATCCTTGTGTGTAGCCCTGTTGGCAACCCACAAGTCAGCAGCCTTAGCTAACTTCTTGGGATCTATTTCCTTAGAATCAGCCAAGTGCGCCTGAGCTCAGGAGAGCGGGCATCATAAATTGACTCCAACATAAGAAGATTTCGCAAACCTTCATAAGTGTTAACTTTGTAACCCTTAACCCAACCATCTAAGTTTTTCAAACATTCACATACCCAGGTAGCCCAAGGGGTACCATCATGCTTGTTGAGGGTCCTAAACCTCTTAAGGTACTGGGAAGGGGTCTTCCCAAATCTAGCAATTAAAGCTAGCTTCACACAATCATAATCCATCCTATCCACCTCCCCCAACTCCATCATAACATCGGATGCAACAGTGGGTAGCCTAGAGAAGAGCCAGGGAAGCAATTGATTCCCTGTAAGACCTTGAATACCATGGTTATATTCAAGCATTGCCAACCAATCCAAATATCAAGCTTAACCTCATACATACCCACAATTTATTTGGCATACAGGGTCTCTTAGGACTGGAAGACGTAGAAGACTCTGGGAGAGAAGCATTTTCAAGAGATAACCTTTCATTTCTAGTTCATGATTCAACTCCATTTCTCTGAGCTTAAGTTCTTGGTGTTTTTGTTCAGTTTGAGCATTTAACCGTTTGAATTCCAGTTCAAGCCTCATCTTTTCTAGAGCAATGAATTCATGAATGAGTGTAGGACCTGGTGGGGTCCCAGTGGACAAAGGTTGAGGTTGTTGAGCAGGTAAGGGAACAGTGAGGCCTACATTAGGAGACACATCTACTTCCTCTAACTCATCAATAATAGAAACATTATCATCCTCATTATTTTCCACATTTGCTGAGGGGTCAGGTATTTCAGACCCACCCTCCTGACTTTGTTTCTCTAACAATCTTTCAATCAATTCAGACTTTTTGCCTTTAACAAAGAGATTCATTTCTCTATTCAGATTTTTCAGATAATCCACAGTGTAACTAAGGAGGGTCTCCTGATTGTAGCTTTCCATATCAGACATGATTAATATTGCTTTTTAGTGATGTTTAGCCTTGTGGTTAGTTGATCCAAGGTAATAGCAGCACTCGAAGTGTAATTACTATACTTGATCCTCACTGACCAGTGTTAGGCAGAATTATATGCAGTACCCTTTGGGAACGCCACACATAATTAAGACTACAAGTGACAGCACAAATTCACCTTTGGCACATGCCTGTACTTCACAGTAACGTGGTAGCGATGGCTGAGCAGCCAGACTTATCTCAAGAGTAAGTGAGCAGTATCAAATAGTTACACAAAGGACAGCAATTACTATGATTCAAACAACAGTGACTCAAGGTTTATGAGTAAAAGAATATACATTCAGTGGTCGAAGTGAGCGGGAGCGGTCGGGAGCGGTGCTCCTATACTTTTTTTAATTACCTTGTACCGCTCCTATACTTTTATTTTAAAAAGAAACCGTTCCGGAATGGTTTTGCTTTAAAATAAAAGTGTAGGAAGAAGTTGAAACCTTCGCTTTCAGTGCACTGCACTGAACATTCCCTAAAACAGCAGGTGCAAGTGTTTGGGGGGTGTATAGTGTGTGGGAGGGCTTGTGGCAATGGGGTTTGTGGGGAGCTGGGCCAGGCCAGCAGGGAACATAGTTCCACTACTTCTTTTTCGTACACTTCGACCACTGTATACATTTATTTATACATCAGTTTATTAAACAATTCACTAAGTAAAGCAGTTGAAAAATCATGTTACTAATACACCACACCACTCCCAATAGATTCTGGACAACTTTAAACTCAAAATGAAGTGAGAGCAAAATGGCATTCCAGGAATTTAAAAAGGGAGGGAAAGACAAAGTTAGACTAAAATTGAGCAACCTCAACAGATAGGTAAGCAGGGCAATCTAGAAAGAGGAACTACAGTGATGGAATCAAATCAAAAATGCTTAGGGCCAAAGTCAATAGGACAAAAGTCTTTTGCTCAAGATCACACAGTTCAGGGTAGTTCGCGGTTAAGTCTTTGCCAAGAGTTCCGGACGGAGTTGGTCAGTAGAAAAGTTTGTTTAAAGAGAAGAGAAGGACAAGCCCTCGGATTGGCGAAAGGTTTCACACACCTTTCACACACCTTCACCGTGGCTGAACGAAACGCACAACCAGATTTGCACAGTACCTTTAAATGGAGAAGAAGCAGTAGCTGAGGCGGACGTTCCTGGTAGTTCCTGCAGGCTCACGGTTCCTGAAGCGACTGTCGGAGTGACACGAAGTAGGAAGACTGGAGGGTCTTGCACTACCCAGGGAAGAAACCTGCAGCAGAGCAAAACAACAAATAAAAGGTGCGGGCCTTAAAACCCAAGCAGGGTCCGACCTTTCTGGCTATCCGGCCCAATGTAGCTCTGTACAGCGAATTCGACCAGAGGAGGGAGTCCTGGCTTGTAGTTTGGGCGAACTGGTTGGCTCCACCAGCTCAGGGGAAGAAGATTCCTGGAGGGTCTTCTCTGTCATTAGAGTCTGAAGATTCGGACCTGCAGCAGGGCTTCACCGGGCGGTTCAGTTGTTGTAGGGGTCCTCTTCTGTCAGCTCCTCGTCGGTTCTTTCGTTCCAGTGGTGACTCTGCCTTTCCAGACCCAGAGACTGCTTTTTATGCAGTTTTCCCCCATTCACACAGCCTGGTTGTCAATCACACAGCAGGGTGGCTGTCCTGGCGGGACATTCACCCAGCCAATCAAACAGGAGTACGACTTGGGTCACCAAGGGAACCCATGGCAGGGGGTCCTAAAACCCCTCCCTCACATCCTGCCTACCCAGACTTTCAGGCGCCTAAGGAGGGCTTCTACGTAGAAGCCAGCGAAAAAACGGTGAACAAAGGAACCAAACCTGGTTTGACGCACAGTGAAAAACACGAGAAAGACAATTTCAAAAAGACAGCCGGAACCATATACAAACGTATATGGTCTAGCGGGTTTATGTTCGAGGCTACCAAGATAGCCTAAAGCAATACCAAGGTTATTTAAGATAACCGCGGTAGGAAAAATAGGGTAGTTACCACTGCCACCAGCCAAGTCTTGGTGAAAAGGGAGCGAAACAGTGCTCCAAGAGAAACAGACAAAAAGGGATACATATTAACCCTTTCCAGTAATCCATGTAAGATGGTTTGTACTGGGTCTGTGGATTTTTAAAAGAATAATAAAGTCAATGGAAATTTGACATGTTCTGGGAGACAGTCAGTCCCAGAAAATGGAGTCTGAGTTGGGAAGCCTAAAAGACAACCCTGTGTCACTGCACTGAAGGTGCTGTGTAACACACAGTAAAAAATTGTTGCCTGTGGAGTAGGTGAGGCCCCACAGTCTATGAACACAAACATTTTAAACACACACAGCAAAACACATGTAAGAGTGGGAAAAAGGCTCACACTCCTAACAGGTGAAAAAAAAATTCATCCTAGAAATCCAGCAAAGCTGCTGAGGGACTCAGTAGGTAAGGGAAATTAGGGAGAATTCTCAAGAATGGCTAACAGACGTTTGAGATTTAGAAACGGTTTCTTCCTTACAGTGATCCAGTTTCAGCATGAAAAGGCTGTCTCTCATCTTTCTGTCTATACGTTGCATTAGTTAGTCTCTGCAATTCTATCTTTGTTCTTGCTCAGGCCAGCCCCTACATCCCAGTCTGCACCTGACGCGAGCAGGTCCCCGCAGATCTATCTAGTTGTGACCTGTGCCCATACCCATAGCTCTGTCTGAGTGCAACGCAGTACAGTTTAGTCCTTACCAGCATGTCTGGATTGATGCAGGGGAATCATCACACCTATGTCTCAGATGATTATGTGGTGTGTGTTTGGTTAATCGTTGATAGTCAGTACATATCCAAGAATACTGCTAGGGTACAGTCTATGTCGGTCTAGTGCATTCCATCTTCTACTTGCTAGCTTGGGTGTGGTTTTCTTAGTGTAGTGATAGGGGTTTCATTTGGCTAGCGGGCTGGCTTACATAGAGGGTTGGTTTGAGGAAGTGGGTCTTGTGAGAGTGAGGTAGTAGATTGATCGTGTGGATGCCCAATTGGGTTGGGTTGGGGTTTACGCAAAGGTTTATGTAGTCATGTCTGTCAGTGGGATGTTTGGTAGTGGGTGAGGTTGATGGTCGTGCCTGTTGTTGTGTCAGCCTTTTTAGCTATTGGTCTGGTTGTGGCTCGTAGTCCGTTCCGTCTAGCATTGTCTCTTTGTTCTTGTGGTTGTCCCATCTCTGTCGGTTCTAGGTGTTATCTGTGTCGTCAGGGGTTCTGTCAACTGGTTCCCTTTGCATTTTCGGTTTTATTTTTTCTATTGTTTCTGTCTGGTTGCGAGTTCTTGAAGAGCCAGGTTTTTAGTAGTTTTCAGAATTTTAGGTGGTCTTTGGTGTTTCTTATTTCTTTTGGGAGGTTCCAGGTTTTGGCGCCAGGTGGGAGAAAGAGGAGCCCCCAAGTTCTCCCAGGCGTATGGCTTAGGTTCCAGGCAGGTTTCATTGCTTGATTTTAGGAGTTTTGTCGGCTTGTATATGGTTATTTTCTTTTGTACGAATTCTGCTCCCTCACCACTGATTGCCCTGTGTGTTATGCACATTATTTAGAACGTGATACGTTGGTTGATTGGCAGCTAATGTAGCATTTGTAGCGCTGGTGTGATGAGATCTCTTATAGATTAGAGCAAGAATCTAGCCACAGTGTTTTGGATGCGTTGTAGTTTCTTCAGCAGGTGTTTCTGCATTCCGAGGTAGAGGCTTGCGGCGTAGTCATATCTTGACATGATGAGGGTGATGATTGTCAGTGTTTTGTGGGGGAAGGACAGGAATGGTAGGATTCTTTTTGTTGAGTGAAGGAGGAAGAAGCATTTCTTAATTATCGCATTTGCTTGTGGTTATAAGGTTAGTGCGTTGTCCATTAGGACTCTGATTTTTTTTACTACATTTCATGGTGTGAAATGTATCCCAATTCTATCGCCACGGTATGTAGGTGTTGTTCTCTTGGTTTTTGGATATAATCATGATTTCCGTCTTTCCTGGGTTGATTTTAAGGTTGTTGGTGTTCATCCAGTCATATATTGCTTTGAGACATTCTCCTAGAGTCAGTGTTCTTGTGTATCTTCAATTTTGTTGATGATTTGAGTATCTTCCGCGTATTTGTAGCACGTATGATTGTATTTTTTTAAGATCTTGATTAGCAGAGTCTGGTAGATGTTGAAGTACACTGGTGATAGTGAGGATCCTTGTGCACAGTCGTTAACTCGTGGAGCAGATTTGAAGGGCTTTAATCAGACAGTTTTTGTTCTGTTTGCTAGGAATGATTTTATCCAGAGTAATGCTAAGTCAGTAATATCTGTTTCTTCTAATCTCTTGATGAGGGTGTCATGGCTTACAGTGTCGAATGCTGCTGAGAGGTCGAGCAGAATCGGGGCCGCGGTTGTGTTGGAGTCAGCGTTTATCTTTAGGTCATCCCAGATGGATAGGAGTGACGATTCTGTCCCTCTTGTGGGTCTGAAGCCGACTTGTGCATGGTCCAGCAACTGGTGTTTTTCTACATGCTCTTGGGTTAGTTTGTATATATAGGTTTCTAGGTGTCTGGCTGGGTAAGGGATGTTTGAATTAGGTCTGTAGTTGGAGGTCTTCCACGTCACCACTTGCGTTCTTAAGTAGTGGTTTAATATATGGTTTAATATACACTGATTTGAAGGATCGTGGTATGGTCCCTGTCGCGACCGACAAATTCAGGAGATTTCTGTAATATTCTGATGGTGTTCCTTGTGTGAGGATTGATTTGTAGATGTCTGAGGGGCAGGGATCCAAGGGCGAGTCTGCTTTCTTGCTATATTTTACCAGCTTGACCAAAGTCAAGTATTGGAGTTTGTGCTCTGGCTCCTCGTCGGATCTGGTTGGTTTTGTGTTAAGATTGGTCGGTCTGTTTTGTATGATTAGTCGGATGTTGTTTTGTTTTTTAAATGATCTGCTAGGTTGTTGCATAGTTTCTGTGAACGTATTGGAGTGTTGGTGCAACCTGGTGGGTTTCTCATTTCGTTAATGATGTTGAACATTTCTTTTTGTATGTTGGTGGCTTTGGTGATTCTGTCGTCATAATGCCTTTTCTTTGCTTTTTGAATTTCCTTCTTATACGATCGGATTTGTCTCTGGAACTGAGGTTTCTTACCTTGAACATTTTCTTTCCTCCATTCCAGTTCCATCTTCTTGTTTTTTTTCATGGTGCTTAGTAGTGGGGTGAACCATTTTGCCACTGCTCTTTTTCTTGAGGGGGTACATGTTTTTTTCCGGTGCAAAGTTTTCTAATGTATCAGCAATCCATTTATGTAGTAGGTCTGTTTTTTCATCTTGGTCTGCTTTCTCCAGTTCAGTCGCGGAAGGTTTTTTCAGCTCCAGTCGTTCTATTAAGTTGCTTGCTTTGACAACTTTCCTGTTTCTTTTTGTTGTGGTTGGGAGTTTGAGGGACTGATTGTTAGCTTTAGTTGCTAGTGTGATCACAAATGGGATGATGAGATGGTTGCTCCAAAGTGTCTGTATTGGCGGTGCGGTGGTGATAAGTTTTCTGTTGGCGAAAATTGCATCAAGTGTGTGCCCTGCCGAGTGTGTTGCTCCTTTGACCAGTTGCTGTAGTTTCATTGTTGCTAGTTGCCCAATTAGTGAGCTTTGTGAGTTGGCATGTTTTTCTTCGAACTATATGTTGAAGTCCCCCAGGATTATTAGATGTTCATGTTGGATGGCAATGTTGGTGGCTTCTCTGAAGTTGTCGACCAAGGTTGCATCGTATGTCGGTGGTCTGCAATCCAGTGTGAATGTAATGTTTATTTTTGGATTTGCTGCTAAGTGTATGACCATGGATTCGCAGTTATCGATGTTTAGGGGTTTGTCTGTTTTTATTTTCAGGTGTTCTTTGAATGCTATGGCAAGGCTCCTCCTTTTTTTCTTCCCTGTTTAACTGTAGGCATTTGAAGTTGATGGGGAGGCAGCTTTGGAGTGTGCTTTTGTAGTTGTGGTCCTGCCATGTTTCTGTGATGAATAGGATGTCGATGCTGTTGTCACACAGCAGGTCAAAGATCTCTGTTTAGTGTTTTAACATTGATCTTTTGTTGATTAGGCTGCAGTGGATTTTTATGGTATAATCTGGCTTGTGCTTTATTATCGGTGTTGTCTTCTGATTGGTGTTTTGGTTTATTTTCTTCCATGTAAATCTCTGGTGGTGGTGGTACAGCTCTTCTAGGTTAAGTCTTAGGTTTTTGATTTCTTCAGGCTCCTCTTCTCAATTTTGTGGCTGTTGAAGAATGGGTCCTCTTGTTTTGGTGATATATGGGGTTAGCACATCAATCATGTTCTTGTTCCCTCTAACATTTTTCCGTTCTACTTCTGCGTGGTTGTGTTCTGTTGTTGGTCATTCATGATTCTTTCGTGGGGGTCGGTTCATTCCAGTGAGAGGTTGTTTGCAAGGTATGGTGTTAGGTATAGGGCCTTTTCTCTTCTGTCGGCAGTAGTTCTGTTATCGATCTTGTTGGTGGGGGTGTGTTCCGCATTTGTTGATCTGTGGTGGTGTTCAGTTGGGTTTGTTCACCGTCCCATTTTTCTTTCTCGTGGTCCTATTCGTGGCATTTTGTGTTATTTGGTGGTCAGTTGTGGGGTTGATGTTGGAGTGTTCTCCATTTGGTTTTTGTATAGGATGTCGGGGTCGGGTTCCTTGTAGATTAGCTGGTTTATGTTTCCTTTGGGGTTGCCTTCAGGTTGAGGTCGCGGTTGCAGGCGCAGTAGCCCACGTGTAGTGCTTTTGCCGGTTGGCTGTTTTTTTAATGATTGTACAATTGTACATGCTGTTCCTGATTGATTTCATTCGGTTCTTTGCTTCCTTGCATGTACGATTGTGGGCGTTGTGCTGTCGTCGCACACAGTCGGTCTATCGTGCTTGGTTTGGCTGTTTCATGGGGTTAGTCTGGGGTGAGGCGGGTTTGTCCGATACAAGCTTGCAGGCTGTCTGGTGGTGTGGCTTGCTAGCTAACCACTATCATTACGAATCAGGTGTTAAGGGGTTAACGGCGCCGTAAACAGCGCCGACCCTTAACGCCTGATTACAAGGTCCCTTAGCGCCATGGTGATATTAACACCTGCTTTTTGCAGGCGTTAAAATCCATGGCGCTAAGGGACCATGGTGCTAATTACGCCACCGTAATGTACGGTGGCGTACTTAGCGCCTTCCCCACTCCCATTATGCCCTATGGGGCAAAAATGGGAATGGGGAAGGGTAAAATGGGAAATGGCGATTTACCTCCCCACTCACCTTGGAATGGGGCGGTAAATCCACCATCCACCATGGTGTAAACGTAGTTTACACCATGGTGGTAAGGGTACGACCCAGGCGGTAACTTACCGCCTGGGTCGTAATGAGGCCCACGTGTGTCTGGTTCAATAAGTGGCTATGGTGAAAAGGCTATGGGCCTCATTCCGAGTATGGCGGTAAGGGATAGCGGCCACCGGTAACGAGACCGGTGGCAGTGATCCCTTACCGCCATACTCCGAGTTCCCTTTGCGATCTCGCCCTTAACGCCTGCTTTGAGCAGGTGTTAAAGTCGAGGGCGCAAAGGGGCCTCCAAGCCAATAACGGTGACCGTAATGAACGGTCACCGTTATTTGCATCTTCCCCATTCCCATTGAGCCCTATGGGGGCTCATTTGGGAATGGGGAAGAGCCCTGGTGAATGGGGAATTACCGCCCCGCCAACCTTGGAATGGGGCGGTAATTCCGCCATCCACCAAGGCGCTGCCGGTCCGGGTACGGCGTCAACCAAGGCGTTAATAGCGCCATTGGTTAGCGCCGTACTCGGAATGAGGCCCTATGTGTGTTGGTGGGTGTGGGAATGATCTAGTCAGGGTTATATAGCTGGGGCAACTCTCCAGTTATTCGTCAGGTTCTGTCAGAGGTCTGTCTCAGTGTGGTGTTGGTTAGTATTCACAGTTCTGTCTTAATAGGCCGAGGCCAGTGGTCACAATTCTCTTTAGATCTGACTGAAGGCAGCATTCACAATTCTATTCCAATGGTCATTGTCCCCACTAGACATGACTTAAGGCGAGATTCACAGTTCTCTCTGAGTGCGACGCAAGTCAGTATTCACAGTTCTATCTTGATGCGCTAGAGGTCAGTGGTCACAACAATTCTTTCTGAGTGCAATGGAGCCTAGTAACCGCGGTACTATCTCAATGTGGCGTTCTCTATATGTGAATCAATCAAAGCAGCATTAGCCATTTTCTCTGAGTGCGACGCAGGTTAATATTCGTAGTTCTATCCCAATGTGGCATAGGCTAATACTCACAGGTATCTCTTAGTGTATCAGAGATTAGTATTCATAGTTCTATCTTAATGCGGTCTAGGCCAACAGTGAATGTTCTCACTTGATGTGACTCAAGGTGATATTCACAATTCTCACTGGGTGTGACGCAGGCTAATATTCACAATCCTAACTCAAGGTGGCACAGGCTAGTATTCACAGTCCTGTAGCAATGCAGCAATGCAGCAAAGGCTTATATTCACAATTCTACCTTAAATGGGTCGAGGCCAACGGTGAATATTCACACTAGATGTGACTCAAGGTGATATTGACAGTTCTCTCTAAGTGCGATGCAGGGTAATATTCCCAGTTCTAACCAAGTTTGTGCCGAGGCTAGTATTCACAGTCCTATATCAATGTGGCACTTTCTAGATGTGACTTAATGCAATATTGACAATTCTCTCTGGTAGTGACGCAGGCTAATATTCACAGACCTAACTCAGTGTGGTACAGGCTAGTATCCACGGTGCTAACTCAAGGCGTCACAGGCTAATATTCACAGTCCTATATCAATATTGTACAGGCTGGTATCCACAGTCCTAACTCAATGTGGAACAGGCTAGTATTCGCAGTCCTATATCAATCGTGTACAGGTTAGTGTTCACAGTCCTGTCTCAATGTGGTATGAGGTGGTAGGCTCCGGAAGATCAAGTTTAGTAAAGACCATGGCCTTTGAAGAATGGCATCCAGTATGTCCGGAAAAAGAGGTACAGGATAACGGTCTTTCACCATGACGGCATTCAAGCCTGTAGTCTAGACATGGTAGTTGTTCGGTGGTCTCCTTTTTTGGTATGAAGAAAAGAGAAGCGCCAGCCAAAGAAACTGATTCTCTCATCTGGCCATCCACCACATTTTCCTGAAGGTACGCTTTCAATGCAATGTTCTCAGCCGGTGTCAAGCTAAACATCCAATTGAATGGTACTGTCATGTTAGGCATACATTGAATGGCACAGTCCTCTGGTCGGACAAGGGGGTAAAGATTTGTGTTTTTCCTGTTCAAAGACCTCTGCAAAAGCCCAGTACTTCTGTGGTAAGGTGGTGGTTAAGGATAAAGCGGGAGTAGCCAAAGGGCGAGATGCAGCAGCACTGTTTTTAGAGCGGTACCCATAAGACATGTGGACACACAATGCTCAGAATCCCAAAATAGAGTGTGATCCTTCCATTTTATGTAATGGTTGTGAGTGAAGAGCCAAGGTATTGCAAGAATTATGGGATAAAGCGTCACCTGAATGAGGTTGAGCTGAATCCTTTCCCGATGGTGATTTATCAACATTTATATCGGTTTAGTGTTGTCAGCGATGGGTCCACTTTCCAGAAGCCGACCATCAACTCCTTCCACGTTTGTAGAGGTATGGTCATCTGCTTGGACCATGCCTTGTCCATGAAGTTCCCCCCTGCAGTGGAAACCACAAAGGCGGATACCTGGATGGAATATTCGTCAGTGACCTGTAGGGTAAAACTAAGAGGATGGTAGGTTCCTTTAAAGCAGCTAGTATTACTCCGATGTCATGACGAGTGGGATAAGGCAATTGCTCCCGACCCTGTATCCCAGTTAGGATCTGGAGGTGGGGTTTTCCTTCCATCTAGGAACCAAAGGACAGATGCGTAGATGAGTATCTGAACCGCAATACATGCATAAACCTTGTTGTCTGCGTCTATTCCGTTCCTCAGATGATAGAGGTCCTCTGGCAGCACCTAATTGCATGGGTTCGGTGATATCTCTATGTGTTTCTGTTTGGTAGGTGGTTGGAGCATAGGTGCGAGAGGAAGGGTTTCGATGTTTACTGCATTCTTGTCGTCTCTCTTCTACCGGTAGTCGATTTGAATAACCAACTGGATTAACTGATCCAATTTTTTAGGTTTAGGTACCCTTGAGAGCTCGTCTTTGAGGTCTTCTGACAAACCTTTTTGGAAAAGGTTAATACACGCCTGATCTGACCAATCAGCCTGTAGAGCTAGCTGTTTGAACTTTGCGGTATAAGACAGGGGGCCTCATTCCGACTCAGGCGTTAAGGGGTTTACGGCGCCGTAAACGGCGCCGACCCTTAACGCCTGATTACAAGGTTCCCTTTGCGGGATGGCTGTTTAACGGCTGCTTTTTGCAGCCGTTAAAAGCCATGCCGCAAATGGACCTTGGCGATAATTACGGAACCGTAATTTACGGTGCCGTAATTATCGCCTTTCCCCATTCCCATTATGCCCTATGGGGCAAACATGGGAATGGGGAAGGGGCCATTGGTGAATGGGGAATTACCGCCCCACTCACCTTGGAATGGGGCGGTAATTCCGCCATCCACCATGGCTGAATCGCAACCTTAGCGGCATGGACCATGGTGCTAATAGCACCATGGTCCTCCGCCAAGGTTGTAATGAGGGCCAGAATGTCCATCTGTCCTTGGTGAAATTCCAAGAGCTTTTCTTGCGTTGTATATGTCAGGTCCTGGATGATTAAAGAATCTTTTTATGGCATTGAGAAAACCTACATAAGAGTCGAGGATGGGGTCATTGAGAGAAACTAAGGTGGTAGCCCCCCAGGCCAGTGCACTACATGTCATGTACGTCACCATAAATCCAACTTTGGCCCTATCAGTGTGGTAGAAAACTTCCCTAAATGAAAACTGTACCAAACAGACATCCAAGAATTCCTTTAAGCATTTAGGATTTCCAGAGAATTTCTCCACTGAGGCAGTAGCACCTGTAGGACCCGACGGTAAGGCATCACAGGCTTGAAGGGCCTGTCGTAAGTATGTGTTTTCCACTTTAACATTTTGTACCTCTACGGTGAGATTCTGGACTGCAGCCACCAGTTCCTGTATTTGGGCCATCTCTGACATGTGGTGTTCCTCGCGTTGCAATCTCTTAGGTTTAGAGCTGGTATTCTTACTTTTCATGTCGTGCCAGTAAGGACGGTCCTCTCTCGCTGCCAGGCCTCCCTAAAGTTGAACAGGTTCAACCAGCCACCAGAGAGGCCAGTCCCCCAAGGAGAAAAAACCTCTGACTGGGGAAACCCCTGAGTAGATGCTGCAGTACCAGAAAATCCGGACTGATGAGAAGAGGAGCAGCAGAGGTCCTGTGGAACTCGCAGGTGAACCAAAAAGCAGAGCCTAGGGATAGACTAGATACAGAGAAGGCAGTGGTTCCCAAGGACTGAATGCTGCAGGGAATAGCCAGCAGGTAGTTAATAGCAGCGGTAGAAAAAGAGGAACAGCAACTGACCGCGCAGCTCTCAAGGCACAGAAGGAAGGCAGGTTAGAGAATAAGGAAGATATGATATGATGGGTTATTTATAATGTGCTTAATACCCAGAAGTTTCTAAGCGCGGACCCGGGGATTGAACCTGTGTTGCTCTGTGTCGTCTTGCTTCCAAGACGAGCACGTTTCCCCTGAGATATCCTCCCGAGACCAAGGACCAGGGAGAGAGCGTACAGCAACGAGCGTTAGAAGGATACAAAGTTGCAATGCGAGGAGCCAGCGCTGTTTTCCGTATTTGTTTGAGCTGTGCAAACTCCTCATTCTGTTGCGTAGAATGCACGGCAGGTGTGGCAGCACTCTTGGGGTTGGCCAACGTGGTTCCTGCAGTGCCTGTGGCCATTGAATGGTTGTCAATTTGTTGCCAAACATTAGGAAGTTATTTGTCACTCGTCCGAGGATGGAGGAAGCACCACAGGGGGCGTATGGACATAACAATTCAAACGGGGATCAAACTCTCCCAGGTGCATTGTCTTGTGTGCCAGCAGAAGTATTTCCAAAGCAGAACATGCTTACTCACAGCCTGAAAAAGAAACCTTGGCTGTGGTGTGGGCCTGTTAACACTATCATCTATTCCTATATGGGAAACATGGGAAAAGGTTTACCACTGTAACGGATCTTCAGGCCCCCATCACCGTCAATGGAATGCCCAACACAAACATGTCCCCTTTGCATGCTCAATGGGGCGTACGCCTGCAAGAATATTCCTTTGATATCATACACAAGCCTAGGAAGGAGTACAACCCACTGATTTCCTCTCCAGGTTCCCCCTGCCGGCCAAAGCGGAGGTGTAAACCTCCAAAGCCGATCAATATGTCAAATAGGTGCTCCCCGCGGCTCTGACAATACAGGAAAATATGCAAGAAATGAGGAAGTATGCACTCTTGTCTCTTGTACAACAAGAAATACTCATAAGGAGATGGCGTACCATGGAGAACAAAAGTGTGGTTCCTAAAAATGGACACCAAAATACAAATGCATTGGAAGATTGTGTGGTTTGCAGGGCCGTGGCGCCATGCATCTTCCCACAATGTGTGGAATGAAGTGACGGTTGCCCTATCTGGGCTGCTGGCGAATGGCAAGTATTTACTAGTGGCAGTTGACGGAATGTCAAGGTACCTAAAGTGCACTTGGTGTCATCTACAAGTGCACATGCGGACATACCCGCTTTGGACAAGATGTTGCGGAGTATGCCATACCCAGTATTCTTTAATCAGATAATGGTCCTCCTTTCAGTAGACAAGAGTTTGCCATGTTTGCCGAACACCTTGGATTTCAGTACAGAAAGGTCACTCTGCTGAGTTCCCACGCCAATGGCACTATAGAACATTTCATGGCTAATGTCAAGCAGTCTTACAGGCATGCACTATGTGAGAAATCTGAAGGTGCATCACCTGCTAGTCCTCAGGGATCTGTTATCCAGGTGGCCAGGACACGGCCATCACGTTTGGATCCAGTTCCTGGGGGTGGACCAGTGTAGGAGGATCACCTGGATGAGGTGTCTTCGGGGAGTGCATGTGGGACACCGGATGGTGAGACGCGGTATATCCTTCCCTATAACACCTTTTCTCCATCCTACCAGGAATGGGTGAACGTATCAAAAATACCGTAGCCCATAGGATCAATAACAAATTCCTGGAAGAATTAATAGAAATTATTACATTAGAACAGTTCACCAATTCCTTACCCCCTTTTTTGCAAAAGGCTGTATTATAGTTAAGTTAACCTACCCTAGCAAACGCCATTGAAACTTCACAAAACCACTCCGATGCAGCCAAACACTTTCACTCGGTCCATCGAGGTGAGGATCAGAAGGATTACAAACCTACCCACCAAACCCAACCTCAGGGAGTAGACAAACAAGGAAGGTCATATCAAATCAAGGAATGGATACCAAAGAAAAGAATAGAAGCCAGAAGATCCAACCCTAAAAGTAGAGAAGAAAGTTCCTACCTAAAGGAAGCAGACCACCACCCCCCCCCCAGAGCCCTTTATCTGTTTTTCATGTAGAAAAACTGGACATTTGGCTAGGCACTGTCTGATCAATTTAAAAGACGAACCTATGGGACTAGACTGTTTAAAGGGAGTGGGAATAACCCAAAGAAGATCTAGAGACCTTCAGCATATGTTTATGTCAGTCCTCTACTGACTTCACATATGAAAAGGCTTGGGTGAATGGGGAGCAAGTGAAGTCGTTAATTGACTCAGGTAGCAAGCAGACCGCCATAAGAGCTGACTTGGTCACAACAACGGACCTCAGGAACGCTACCCTAGTTAGAGTTACCTGTGTTCACAGGGACAATAGGCCTCGTTACAAGTTTGCTGGTCTGGTAGTAACAGCACCGGTAAGCTACTGGCGCCGTTACTACCGGACCCGCAAACTACGAGTTCTGTTCGCGGGTGCCTTTTCGCCTGCAAGGTCTGACCTGGTGGGCGTACAGTTACCCGCGAGCATTGCATGTCAAATGCACCGGCACTATTCACGAATGGTGCCGGTTCATCCGACCTCCCCATTCCCATTCACAAATGGTGCCGGTTCATCCGATCTCCCCATTCCCATTGAGCCCTATGGGGCTCGAATGGGTAGTAATTATTACCGGCACCCGGCCATGGGGATGTACCAGGTCTGCCGGGGCTGGAATGCCCTGGTACATCTCCATTGCGGTTAAAAAACAACTCCGGAAATTACCGGCACGGCTACCGCCAACGTTGTAATGAGGCCCAATGAAATGTACCCCAGAATACCCATGTACTTTAACATCAGGGGCAAAAAAGAACAGAGCTTGAACAATCAATTAAGAAAGAAAGAATGCCCTGCTGCCGCAGCGGGATCCTCTCCCTCTTCGACCCGCCAAGGCCCGTCTGTATGAGGCAAGCCAGGCAGGGCATACAAACATGCTACCATTACGCATCCATGCTAATCATCAGTGGCAGGAGGCAACGTAAGAACAAAGGGTTCCTGGGGCACCACCCATTGTGTGGCCCTATGTTAACACCTAGGGCGTCTCCGATGTTGGAAGGACACCTTTTTTCCCTCTTCTACTTTTTCATTTCTCTTTTAACTTTCAGCAGTGGGGGGGAAGGGCACAAGGGGGTCCATACAGGATACCGGGGGGGACTATGGGAAGCCAAAAGATCGAGAGACCAATCCACACAGTCCACATTCGAATCGAGCACAGGACACCCACACAATCTGTGGCTGAAAACATATTATCATAAGCCACATGCACACCTAAAAAATGAGAACCAACACTTATTCAGCAGAACACAACACACCTGGCCTCTGGAAGCGCATATCTCGCTCAACTCCGATGGCGGGTGACACTACGCATGAGGACCTTCAACATTAAAGGGCTCAACTCGCCACAGAAAAGATCCATGCTAGTCAGGGCATTCCAGCAGGCCAAACTGGACATCCTCTTTTTTTCAGGAAACCAAATTTAGGCACAAAGAGGAATTTACCCTAAGAGGAAGAAACATAGGAGGAGCCTTGTGGGCCTGAGGGCTGGAAAAGAAAGGTGGAGTGGGCATTTTATTTTGCTCCTCTCTCTCGAGCTTCACATATCACAAATGCACAGAGACCCAGGTGGAAGGTTCCTGATAGTGCAGGGATCCATTAGGTCCAAAGCAGTGACCTTATTCTCCACATATGCACCAAAGTCCCAGCAGCTATCCTTTTGCAGAGATCTCTTCCTGCAACTAGATAGGGAAAGAATGGGCTCACTGATCTGTGGGGGAAACTTTAACCTTATTATGAACCCTGACCTGGACTGGAGATACCACAGAGAGGGTGCCCTACCCCCGACAAACAGGAAATCCTTTCAAGACGTGATTGCAGATCACTTGTTTATTGACGAGTGGAGGTCCCAACACCCGCTACGCAAAACATACACATTCTATTCCTCCCCCATCAAACTTGTTCCCGTATAGACAATTTCTTCCTGGAATGGGACCTGGATCACCTGATGAAAAGAGCCACAATAGAGGTTGTGGGGTGGTCTGACCACGACATGGTCACCCTAGACCTCGACCTGGGCCCGGGTAGGCTTATAGACAAACGGTGGACATGCAACGACACGCTCTTCAAAGATAAACTCTTCAGGGAATAGCTAGATGAGGAAGCAAGGGGCTTCTTCAAAAGAAATGATACTGGGGAAATCTTCCACACCACGATATGGGAAGCAGCAAAAGCAACCACGAGGGGCTTGCTAATAGCCAAAGAGCCTCACTGAAAAGAATAAAACTCCTCAGGGAAGTCCAAATCAAACAGGCAATTAAAGACAAAGAAGCAGCCATGGAGAAGGAGGAGGGAGGCACGTCTGAATCAAGAGTGGAAATCAGGAGCCTCAGGCAAGAGCTGAAAGAGATCTGCCAGGAAAAGGCCCTGACTCACCCCAGATATGTCAAACAGAGATACTTCGAGAAGGGAGATAAAGCACACACTTTGCTAGCAGCCAGACCTCATAAACAGCGAGCCGAGAGGGCTGTCCATAAAATATACTCCACAACTAGAACCACCCTAGTAAACCCTCCCGACATCACTGCCTGTTTTGCCCAATACTACGAACAGCTATACACCTCAGACTGCAACCTCACACAAGAAAGCATGATGGAGTTCACGGCCTGGGTCACATTCCCCCGAATACAATCTTCAGACCAAGACAAACTGAATGCCCCCATAACATCATAAGAGATAGACCGCGCCATCTCACACTTAAAAGCAGGGTCAGCACCAGGCTTGGACGGGTTTACACCAGCATGTTACAAGAGGTTGAGGGGAGCCCTTGCTCCATTCCTTGCCCTTCTGTTTAATGACATCATGACCACCGGTCAAGCCCCACTATCGTTCACAGAAGCTAGAATCATTGTCATACCAAAGGAGGGAAGAGATAGGCTGGAATAGACCGATCTCTCTGCTAAACATAGATGCGAAAAATGTACACAAGCATCCTAGCCAATAGACTGAGCAAAGTCCTCCCCCAATTGGTCCACAATGACCAAGTAGGGTATGTGAAAGAAAAGTAGGGCACCGAAAATGTCAGCAAAACACTGGACCTAATGGCTTCAATCGATGCACATGACGTAAACCCCACTCTGATTTCGGTTAATGCCGAAAAAGCCTTCGACCGGGTGGAGTGGCGCTTCATGACACAAATTCTGCAAAAGGCGGGCATGGGTCCTGAATGGGTGCGAGGTGCACAAGCCCTGTATAACAACACTCGAGCCAGGGCCATAGTCAACGTGTGGCATTGCCTCAATTCACACTAACTAGAGGGACTAGGCAGGGGTGCCCCCTTTCACTGTTGGTCTTCGTTTTTGTCATGGAGACCTTGGCCCAGAATATCAGAAACGATAATATTTGAGAAATGTGGTAGAGAACACAAACTAGCTCTGTTTGCAGATGAAGTTCTTGTCTACGTCAAACATCCCTTGCAATCCGTCCCCACTTTTCTGGACAGGATAGAGGAATATGGGGAACATTCAGGGTTTCGCATAAATCGCAATAAGACATTAGCCCTCCCCCTTATTTTTTTATTTATTTTTTTATTTAAAAATGCATTTGGTTTACATCTTAAACCTTACATTTATGGTTCAAATCAATTTACATTGTCCTCTTGTAAGATACTTTGGGGGTCATTAACTTTTACGGCGCCGTTAAACCATTAACGCCTGATTACGAGGTCCCTTTGCGGGACCCGACCTTAACAGCTGGTCTACACCAGCTGTTAAAGTAGGGACCCGCAAAGGGACCTTGGTGCTAAGTACGGTACCGCAATTTGCGGTACCGTACTTAGTGCCTTCCCCAGTCCCATTGAGCTCTATGGGGCGAAAATGGGAATGGGGAAGGGCCATGGTTCAATGGGGAATTACCGCCCCGCCAACCTTGGAATGGGGTGGTAATTCCCCATTGAACCATGGCGGACCCGTTACAACACCGGCACCAACCATGGTGCTAATGGCGCCATGGTTTAGTGCTGGTGTTGTAATGAGGGCCTTTAACTTTACTATTCCTGTTTGCTACTACTGTTTTCCAAGATGATGGTTTCCCAGAAGTGGACTATGGTAGCAACCATCTTTCTGTTGTTTCACATTAGGATTTGACTCCATCGTTCTTCTATTTCCATTTCTACAAGGGCTCTTTGATATTTGTCGCTGTAGAGCAGTCTTTTTTGATTGAGTGCCTCACATTCCATAATTACATGGTATAAAGTTTCAGTTTTTCCCGATATTAGACAGAATCTACAGTCGCTGTTTGCACTTTTGTTTTGACTCCATTTCCCCAAGACTTCTCTTGTTGGGAGTAGGTTCAGTCCTAAACTTAGGAGCATATCTCTAATTCTTCGATCTGGATATAGATTGAGATAGTGGGGTAGTTGGTTGAGTGCTCGTGCCTCTCCGTTGCATTTTAAAGGAATGGTTTGGTCAAAAAATGTTATTGTCCCTAAGGGTGGGCCATGTGTTTTTAAGGCTAAGTGGCTCGATTTTAGAAAACTTTCCTATGGACCTTACCCGAGTTTTCGTCCATTAAACGCACACGGAAACAGGCATCAGGGAGCTGGCATTTTGTGATAATGCTATCATTTCCCCCATCGCCCTGGCTGACCTGCTTTTGCGGCACTAAATCAATTCCCCCGCCCCTGAGCCTGACATTATCAAAACATTCATATTCCCCGCCTCTCTCCGTGACGTTACTGTGCTGCGTAGGCAAATGCGCTCAGTCGTCTTCTACGCGACTTCACACAGAACCCAGAAACCAACACAGATCAACTCACAACACAGCGCGCCACAATTCGGAATATGAAACTGTACTTTACAATCAAACAGCAATACGGTACATTTGGTAAAGTACATTTATTTAACATTTAATGTTTAGAGAATATTCAGCAATTGGCATATTAAATTGGAATGGAATTATTTTTCTTTTCTCTCGATCCGCAAATCCTCTAAAGTTTATCGTGAGTCACGCGCTTTTCCTTTATGGTACACAGGGTGTTGGTTTTCATTAAAAGAAGCGCTTTGGAAGCACGGTGAACCGCAAGGATGTTCCATCAACTAGGCACTAAGCCACTGTAAAGGTTGATATGTTGCTTCTAGCCGCTAGTACTGCGTAAGGGCACATGGGACCTTGGCGATCGTCCCATAAATGGTCAACATTGTGCAGTTGTTTACAAGAAGCTGCAGCTGGCGATTAAAAAATCTGTCGCCCGGGGTCTGGAATAGGTGGCAGTAGCAGTACCGTAGGATGTGCCTGTTTAGAAAACATAAAAATTGAAATTAGTCTCACCAGCCGATCTTTATTACTATTATTCATTTTATTTATTACGGCCGAGCTGAAACTACTTGCTTGCGAGGATAGTGCAATGGATTATGTTCGGCTCTAAAAGTAATGCGAAAACTAACGAAATAAATCGAGGTAAACACACAATGTAATGATTTTTTAGCGTTGAACCACTGAGAAACAACTGTTTGTCTACATGCGTGTCGAATGGGCACATGCATGCCCATGTGCCCGGTAGAAAGACGATCCCACAAATGTTGTACTTGCTCTTCATTCATTCATTCATTCATTCATTCATTCATTCATTCATTCATTCATTCATTCATTCATTCATTCATTCCAGTATAAAAGCGTCTAAAGAGTTACTTACATTATATTTGCCATTTCCATTGTGTCTCTGCGTAATGCGGTCCGTAAATCCCACTGTGTCTGTGCCAACGATTTTTCATATACTGAACTAACATGAAACTCGGTCTAGGTCTGAATGTTCAGCCTTATCATCTCTTACGTTATAGCACCCCTCCTTCAAATGAAGTCCTTTCGGCAGGATCCCTGTTTCTCAAGGTCAAAAAACAATAGAACCTTATACTGCCAGTGCGAGTCGCGGGCCTCTTCAGCCTGCGAGCAAAAAATTAAAGCCACTGACCTTCACTCTGCATGAGCATACATTCTTCCTTTGCAACATCCCGTGTAAAGCCATCTGTGAGAACATGAATTGTTCACTCCATCCATGTACTAGGCCTCAATGTGCAAATGCGAACTGGCTTCTCTCCCATCTGCAACGCCTCGCTTGGCGCGTTCTAAGGCCCCCAATTGTGTCCTCATTGTCCGCAAGCTTTGCAGCCCTAGAGAACCATAACTATGGAGACATTGGGCCTCATTACACGGTAGGCGGTAAGGGTTTACCGGTACCGGTACTTTACCGGTACTGGTAAATCCTTACCGCCTTACTACGAGGTCCCTTTGCGGGTTGGGGAATTTAACACCTGCTTTTTGCAGGCGTTAAAAACCAACCCGCAAAGGGACCAGTGGAGCTAATTACGGTACCGCAATTTGCGGTACCGTAATAAGCGCCTTCCCCATTCCCATAGAGCTGTATGGGGCAAAAATGGGAATGGGGAAGGGCAATGGTGGAAGGGGGAATTACCGCCCACCAACCTTGGAATGGGGCGGTAATTCCCCTTTCCACCTAGGCGGTGCCGGTATTTTACCGGCATGAACCATGGCGCTAATAGCGCCATGGTTCACCGCCATCCGTGTAATGAGGCCCATTGACTTTTTGGGGGAAGGTCAGGGAAAGTATAAGGTACCCGAGGAGTTGAGTTGAAAGTGAGATTTACTGTTTGTTTGTTTTATTATTTGCAATACGCAAGCCTCCCCTCGGTTAACAGTGCGCAGCATTCACATGAGATTGCGAAACTTTGTTACAGCAACAAAAATATATACATACACATATTCACAAGGTCAGCGATATGAGGTGAATAGAGAGAGATGTCAAAGATGATACCCATGTTGTTCGCCACCCAGGATGGTGAAGGGGTTAGGGTTAGCATACTTTGTATGCACACTGTACAATAACATTATTTTCAAAAAGACAATCACTCTGCTATGGGTGGACATGGCACAGTGGCAATGTTCGGTGGCAATGCATCAGTGCTGTGCACAGAAACGCTCAAAATTCCATATCTGTGCTTCTCTAGTACACTAACAATTAGACCTTTAACAAAGTTGAACTCCATTTCCTCATATACTGGTTTCACCACCCATTTCTTACTTCTTTTTGAAAAGGCCGTAGTGTAGCGAGGCATCCCTACATTTCCCGTAGTCCTAGATTGTTCACGGCACACATTCTCATTATGGGCCAAGACCGCTAGTAGAGTCCTATGTTTCATGCCCTGAATGCCTAAATGCAAGCACTTTGGCCTGTACTTTAGGCACATATTGTGGAACACCTCCAAACCTCCTGTGTGACAGAATTCTGTCAGTCCCCTCAAATCTCTTGATAGAGTTTTATCGAAAACAATATTCTCAATGGCTTTGTGTGTCGGTGAAGATGGAATCAACCACTTCTTCCGTGCCTCCTCTGGGGACAAAGGGCCATGTTCACATTGGTGGAAATGTTCATTTGCTGTCCAGCGGTGAACGTTGGTACAGTGGTGCATCAGTGACCGCCATTTTTCAAGTAGGATTTCCACTGACCCTTCACATGTTTTTTCCCTGCAGCTGAGATTTTCTCATTGATTCATTTAGCAAGATGCCATACGTCAAATTGATGTTTAATATGTGGGAACTGCTCTCTCATTGTCTTGGCAATTGAAACGTGTCTGTCCATGGCTATGAGGTCGATGTGCATTCCCCTCGATTGTAGATATTCCAATGATTTTATAAATCCTAGTTTCTTCATGGCCACTGAGGATTTACATTGGGACACCTGCACGACCACCAAACTCACAATTTTCTTACTATCCATGTCCTGAAAGTGGTAGGTGCAGTACTTGGCAGAAAATCCAGGGCTGTCGCACTGTCCATCTCTGGCTAGCCTGAATCGTTTGCCTTCGAATGTACTTGCTAGAGACAATTGTTCAATTTTCCAAGCATCACTAATGGCCGGAAATAAATAATCATGTTGGAATTTGTAGTATGGAGTCCCACAAACTGAAAGAAAGACTCTAACTTTCTAAAACTGGACCCACTAAAAAGTGAGGCAGCTGCACACAGTAGATTGCCTGCTGGCAGTTTCCCCAGCATCGGTTGTGCGGACCATCAGAATGTATGATTCAATCTACAGGCGGCATGTATTTTGATGTTACTGCCTTGTTTTTGACAAGTCGCATGAATCAATGGCTTCCCACATACTTCCCCTCTAATGGAATGCCCACATTTCAGCATACTTATAATATCCATCAAACAACTGTCGAATACTATGGGCCTCATTACACGGTAGGCGGTAAGGGCACCGGTACCGGTAAACCCTTACCGCCTTATTACGAGGTCCCTTTGCGGGACCCGACCTTAACGGCTGGTGTAGACCAGCCGTTAAAGTTGGGACCCGCAAAGAAACCTTGGTGCTAATTACGGTACCGCAATTTGTGGTACCGTAATTACCTCCTTCCCCATTCCCATTGAGCCCTATGGGGCAAAAATGGGAATGGGGAAGGGCCATGGAGAAAGGGGGAATTACCGCCCCGCCAACCTTGTAATGGGGTGGTAATTCCCCTTTTCTACATGGTGGTACCGGTATGGTACCGGCGGCAACCATGGTGCTAATAGCACCATGGTTTTCTGCATTCTGTGTAATGAGGCCCTATGTATTTGCCCTCTTTCATTAGACGGTCATTCGGCGTCAAAGTTGTTTCGGACTGTATCGTTGAGGACATATCACCACATTTGAAAGAAATATCATTGATATCAGGTTCTGATGCGTCGGTGAATGCTGCTGCTGGTTCATTATCTGTCATTTCAACATCTGTTACTTCAACATTGATGGGAGAGCACAACAATGTCGACAGCTTTTTGGGTGGCATTTTTTTGGCGGGTGTAGATTGTGTGAATTGATCTGCGACTACTTCAGAGCTATCTTCAATACATTCAGTATCATCTTCTTGTGGTGGGGCGGTCGCACTGTAGCAATGGTCCAATAAAACTTTACTGGATTCTCCAGAAAAATTCAATTCATGTTCTGGCCATTGGACATAAGCATCTTGAGTCTCAACACGCCGCGTCTGAATTAATAGTTCCTCCATATTGTAAATGGTCTGGCAAGCAACATCTCTCATTTGCTTCACTGGGCCTACCAGTAAACCCTTACCGCCTTACTATGAGGTCCCTTTGCGAGACCCGACCTTAATGGCTGGTTTTACCAGCGGTTAAGGAATGGGCCCGCAAAGGGACCTTGGTGCTAATTACAGTACCGCAATTTGTGGTACCGTAATTAGCGCCTTCCCCATTCCCATTGAGCCCTATGGGGGCAAAAATGGGAATTGGGAAGTGCCTTGGTGAATGGGGAATTACCGCCCGGCTCACCTTGGAGTACGGCGGTAATTCCGCCATCCACTAAGGCGAACACGGTAAAATACCGGCAGCAACCATGGTAATAATAGCGCCATGGTTACCGCCTACCGTGTAATGAGGCCCACTGTCTGTGTATGTATAGTTCGTACACCCACGGGTAACTAGAGGACAGATTGGAAAAGGGATGTTCAGTTTAAACACAAGATAAAGTATAGTACAATTGACAGGAAAAAAACATAATATAGTCCCCAGCACAAAATAATTTCTAAAATTATGGACTGTTTGTAACTAACCTTATTTTTGTTTCTTTTCTTTGCAACTTTCTTGAGTTGAACTTCAACAACTGCACGCTGTTGCTCCAATTCGTTTCCGCATGTCTTCCCTTCCTCTTGCGCTGCAAAGACTATATTTTCTGGATCCGCATAGACAGCACGGAATGACGCTCCATCGACTCCCTGAAACATAGTACTTTCATTACTATGTATCACAATATTGAAAACATAAAACACACGTGAGGACGAACACACAGGTACATCTCAATAGCTAAACACGAATTAAACATTGGGCCTCATTCCAACCCTGGCGTTAAGGGGTTAACGGTGCCGTAAAAGGCTGCGGTGCCGTTAAACCCTTAACGCCCGATTCACACTTTAACGCCTGCTTTTTGCAGATGTTAAAGTCCAACCCGCTAAGGGACCTTGGTGCTAATTATGGCACCGTAATTTACGGTGCCGTAATTAGCGCCTTCCCCATTCCCATTGAGCCCTATGGGCCAAAAATGGGAATGGTGAAGGGGCCATGGTGAATGGGGATTTACCGCCCGCCAACCTTGGAATGGGGTGGTAAATCCGTCATCCACCATGGCGGAATCCGGCATGGACCATGGTGCTAATAGCACCATGGTCCAACGCCAGGGTTGTAATGAGGCCCATTGTGTAGAACAATCAAACGACAAGTATTCGAGCTCTGATGATCTAGTTCGATGGAACTGTCAGTATCCATACCTCTGGCTCCGCATGGACTGCCATGAATGATTTTATTGGAGAGGGCGCCTCAGCAACTCCCTGAAACACAGTACTTGCATTATTATGGTTTTCAATATTGAAAACATAACACACACTTGGGGTCAACGGCACAGGTAGATATAAAGAGATAACCACATATGATGCATTGTCTAAAAGAATCAATGGATATCTAAATATGAACCGATTTAATCAACTTATTTCTCCGATTTCTTTACATCTGCAGCACCTACAAGGGATGTTGTGATTGTAGAGGAAGCTCTGTCGTCTCCCTGAAACACAGTACTTGCGTTAGTATGGTTTTCAATATTGTAAACATAACACACACTTAGGGTAGACGGCACTGGTACATATAAAGAGATAACCACAAATTATGCACTGTCTAAAAGAAGCAAGGAATATCTAAATATGATCAGATTTAATCGACTTACTTCCTCCGATTTATTTACATCTGCATCATCTAAATGGGATGTTGTGATTGTAGAGGAAGCTCCGTCGTCTCCCTGAAACAAAGTACTTGCGTTAACAAGGAAGAAAGTATAGCAAATGGAATAACGTTATATGATCACGCTCGATGGAGCTGTCAGTATCCATACCTCGTGCTGCTGAAGAATATCTAGGGATGTTGTAAATGTAGTGCGCACTTCCGAAAGCTGTTGCGCCAATTCGTATACGCATGGTCCCGCTTCCACTTCCCCTGGATTTACTTGAATGTCAGGCTCTGCATCAAGTGCAGGGGTTGACGCTCCATCAACTGCCTGAAACATAGTACTTGCACTAGTAAGGATTACAAAATTGAAAACATAACACACACTTGGGGTCGACCGCACAGGTAGATATCAATGGCTAACCACAAATGAAACATTGTGTAGAAGAATCAAACGACAAGTATTCCAGTTCTGATGATCTAGTACGATGGAGCTGTCAGTAGCCATACCTCGTGCTGCTGAAGAACATCTAGGGATGTTGTCAATGTGGTGGACGTTTCAGCATCTCCCTGAAAGACAGTACTGGCATTAGTATGGATAACACTAATTATAACTGAAAACAAACACCAGTGGACGATAACTAAGGTGTATATCAATTGGAAAGCACTAACCAAACATTCGGTAAAATAATTACACGATACATAAAAACTATTACTTGACATGCATAAAACAAGTCTGTAGCGGATTAGCCTAGTAAGATTACCTGATACGTGCTAGAAGTGGTTGATAACTGCGAGCACGTGACGGATGTAGAATGTTCTTGCTTCAGATTCAAGGGATAGTCAAGCAGTTGTAAAGGTAAATTATTGTTTGTTAATGAAATGCCAATATTAAAAATTGCCATGTAAGGAGACAGAATACTTGAGAGTAATGCTATTGAAAATGCGCAATATAGCACAGTTCCCTGTGGCCATATATAGATTTTGTTTCTGGGTTATGAAATCGAAAAAGAATATATTGATAAATGTCATTATTCTAAAAGCTATAGACTCATATCAATGTCGAAAGTACTACAAGGGACACAACACCTAAAATATCAATTAATCCATTCAGCTACCTACACACTACCGCAAGGCCTAAAGCTAAATCCGGACACTTGACTTACCAGTGGCTTAATGTGTACGAATAGAGTGGGAATAGCGTTTGCGAGCAATTTTCGTGTCGTTCGCCGTTTATTCTTCTTTGTTACCCAAGATGTTACGTACATGTGCGAGGAAAAGTGCTGGCTGCAGATGCGGTATAGATCACCCCTCTTGTCCTCTAAGACTTGTTGGACTCTACTTTCCAGCTCAACCAGTGGATATCCGCAATGTCTGACTCATTCTCTCTTTTTCAATCAACAGTTTTCGGGAATACATGCATTGTAGTGCCTTCAGATTTAGCATGGGTCTTCGAAGGGCAACCGATAATCGAACAGGCAGGCATTGTTGAAAATTCTGAAAAGTAAATATCGACATTATTATACAATCTTGATGAATAAAAATGTGATACAAAAGTAAATGAACCATACAATGTTCAATGCAAGGTTTGTTTTGGTCGCCGGAACTATACCAGTTCATCATGTGTGGCTTAGTATTTGCATAAGTTGCAGAAATGTATAAAAGATGTGACTAAACTCTGAACATGTGACTCGTCCCTTGGATGTTCTGTCTTGCACGAGAAGGAAACGTGCTTACATTATAGACTGGACCCCCGAAGGATACAATTCGATGACAATTGACACAGATGAAAATAAATAGATCTATTGATAGCATAACAATTGAAACTCAAGTCAATAGCAAAGAGACCAATGAACATAGCACTATTGAGTACTCTACTCGCCAATAGATAGAAATTTAAAAATCAACGAAATATGACTAGGATACATGGCCTTACCTTGACCAACAAACAGTTGGATTCAGCAAGCCGAGCAGTATGTTGCAGGAGAACAGGTAGATGGCCACAGGTAGCACACTGACGAGTTTGCTCAAAGCGGTCACAGAAGTTCACAGATAGCACGACGACGAGCAGATTAGCATAGATCTCAGTGGTTCTCAGGTAGCACGTTCAGGAGTTGACTTGCAAAGCACAAAGATGTTCTCATGAGACATATCAAGTGGTTTATAAAGTATTAGAAACAGGGGTGTGTTTGTGAATGAATGACGTGTGTATGTCGTGGTATTATGCGGTTTGCCGGGGGCCGGCCAGCGTGGGGGGGGTTCCTGCCTGGAGACATGGGGTCTGAGGAGGCCATGTGAGCGATGGCCCCTGGGCGTGGGATACCTTTTGAAGTATACATGGTGTTTGACACCTTGGCCGTTTGCGCCTCTGACAGCCCCCCATTGCAGCGCTCCTCCACTGGCACAAACTGCCTTTGATAGAGGGGGTGGGATGGATGGGCCGGGGGCATGCAGATAAGGCAGAGGAAGACTGCTGAATGGAGACACACTTAAGTAGTTTGCAGGGGGGCGGACTGCCTGGAGACACAGGGTCTGAGAAGGCCATGTGAGCAATGGCCCATGGGTGTGGGATACCTTTTCAAGTGTACATAGTGTTTGGCACCTTGGCCGTTCGCGCCCCTGACAGCACACCATGGCAGCGCTCATCCCCGGGTGAGAACAGCCTTTGATAGGGGAGGGGGGTGGATGGATGGGCCGGTGGGCGTGCAGACAAGGCACAGAAAGACTGCTGAATGGAGACTCACTTATGTGGATTTCAGGGGTGCGGCCTGCCTGTAGACATGGGGTCTGAGGAGGCCATGTGAGCAATGGCCCCTGGGCGTGGGATACCTTTTGAAGTGTACATGGTGTTTGGCACCTTGGCCGTTTGTGCCCCTGACAGCCCCCCATGGCAGCGCACATCCACTGGCGCGAACTGCCTTTGATAGAGGGTGTGGGATGGATGGGCCGGGGGCGTGCAGACAAGGCACAGGAAGACTCTTGAATGGAGACACACTTGATTCATTTAAAAAATCGAAACAACCGTTGTTAAAATATATGTGGTGTTTTATTTTGATGGCACAAAAATACAAAAATTTACACATTGTACAGGTCAGGTTGCAGCACAGCGAGGGAAAATCCCCTGTACTGACCGCTGTCACTGGGGAAAGTTTGTCTTATGGCATGAACGGCACAGGCGGGTATTACTCTTCGAACGCGGTGTCCAAGCCTCCCGTGAAGCCACTGTGTAAAGCAATGATAGGCCACAAGCCTGTACCACCTGTGAAAAAGAATGATACAAACTGTTTTTAAATGACCAAGATAAGTTTATTAAACGTTTGTTGTCAATGACAATTCTTGTAACTAATGGCATTCTGCTCGGACAAATGCTATCTAGACACTGCAAACTATTGAACGACTTTCATGTGCTACAATGATATGTAGATGTAATTTTGGATATAGTAGAAGACCATGAAATAGGAGTGGCATGACACGCAGAGTATACTTACTCGTTACTCGGATTACAAGGATGAACAGTTGCGCGAAGTTCGTGCATAAGCACCATCATTATCCTCAACACGGATCGTGTGAGGCAGGCTAACCTGAAGTCTGGCAGCTTGGTGATGCATTGCGGCCATTGGATCTCCTTCCGGAATGTAGGCCATGCATCCCGAGTTTTCACAGCAGCAGCAGTTCTCGTCGTCGGTTGGCATTAGCTCGCACCAATTGCATCTGCACCAGGTGGAAACACCGTCCATACGACTAGGTCCAGGCTCTTCATCCGTTGATTCGTCCTGCCAACTCACGTCCGAAGCCCCATCGTTTTCGCATGTTTCCCTTTCCAGTAGTTCCTCCTCAGTATACTCGGGCTCGTACATGTAGGGCATTATTGAAGCCATTGTGTGGTAAACAAACTAAAATAATTTATAGTGATGGTACAGGTGTTCACACGGGCTACAAGCGGCGAAGGTAGCTGTCATGATGCCTACCCCCGGGCATCCGGATCGAGTCCATCAGCCCCGGGAGCAGGCATCCAGATACTCATAAAAACCCCAACAGCCCCGGCTCATCATAGAAATCAGTCCTGGCGCCATAGGCGGCAGGCTCATGGACTTTACTTACCTTATGCAGACCATGCTGCAAATGAGTCCAAGCCAACGTGAGGCCTGGATGGGACTATTTCATTACAGGGACTATTTTTTACTCGGGTGTGGTTCTGGGGAACTTCTTACCCGGGACTCCTTTGCAGGCTATTTAAACCACGCCCGAACAGCAGCTGATGCTTCGTTTTATTCTGCATCCAGCAGCGTAACGGTCACCGCGTCTGCAAGTCAGCATCCAGTCTTCTGCCACGCCCGCCTCGAATCCAGAGCTCCTAGACAAAAGGAAAAGAAAGGAGAAGAGGTTAGATCACGGACATTATTTGATTCCTTACCTGATTCCGGACCCAGCACATCTCCGAGCCTGGAAAGGACATTATTTCAGCACGCGTCGCTTCGCAAGCAGCAGCGCCGCATTATACTCACCAGTTCACCGCATCTTTCAACTCGGCGCTGCCTCCATCATTTTCTTCGTCGAAACCCAGCACCTGGGGGGAAAACAAAAGGAATAACAAGGTGAGCCGAGAAAACCGACAAAGACAATGGGCCTCATTACAAATGAGGCGGTCCGGAAATAACGGTGGTGGTAAACCCGCCACCACCTTTGTTTCCGGACCACCTGATCCCCACTCCTGCAGGCGGGAGGTGATGTTCCCGCCAGGTTTGACCTGGTGGGTTTAACACCGCCCGCCTGCAGGCGGACGAGGAAACACCGGCAGCATCATGAGATGCTGCCGGTGTTTCCATGATCCCCATTCCCATTGAGTCCCATAGGACTCAATGGGAATGGGGATTAACACCATTCCACCTTCGTGATTCCCGGGAAGCCGGGGTTGTAATGCCCCGGTAATTCTGGGAATCACGGAGGCGGAATGGTAATACGAGTCCGGCGGTAACCAGGCGGTTTTACCTCATTACGGGCTCGTAATGAGGCCCAATCTCTTTGCCACCGTAGGCTTACCTGCTTTACCACCGGAGGTATTATCCTTTAATTCGCTGCATCTTTCTATGCCGCACCTATAAAGGGAGAGAAAACAGCAAGTTAAACTCATGCAACTTTTACCGGACAGTGGGTTTCATCACGACTTTGGCGGTAACCCTTAAAGCCGGCGGTAGTGCTATTACCGCCGGATTTAAGGGTCCGCCGAATCAGGGCTTCGGTGGATTTCGCCTCAGCTCTGAGCTGGGGGGAAATCCGCCAAAAATTCACGCTATTACCGCCGGCGGGAAATCCACCGGCGGTATTATCGCGAGGATTCCCCATTGGGGCATTCCCGAATGGGCTCAGTGGGGAATGGGGATTTACATTACCGCCGAACTTGTGATCCGGCGCTATTAGCGCTGGGGAGTTCGGCGGTAGGGCTAATACCGCCCGCGCTTATAGCGTTACCGTTACCGCCCAAGTCGTGATGAGGCCCAGTGTTTGGTAATACAGACTCTTACCTGAACGCCATCAGCTGCCTCCAGGCAATATTCTTTTGGACCCAGCTGCAACCTAACGAGGGAATGGAACAAGAGTGAATATCGGACATATTGAACTCTTTGAACTTTATAGACACTGGAGTCAATATTATTCTGGAACTCCTCCAGTACCTTCAAACCAGTGAAGTAACTGGTATCTACGCGCCCCTCCATGCCATACAGGATGGAGAGCTCATCATTTAAAAACATAAGGTGAGGTTACCAAGAGGGGATATCGGAGGTGATTAGTGGGGAGAATGAGAACAGTTGGGGGGGCCATCACTAAAGTCCACGGGTGGCTAAATCCCTTTCTCCACTTGCAGGAGAATACTTCTATGGGCCTCATTACGACACAGGCGGTAAGTTACCGCCTGGGTCGTACCTTTACCACCATGGCGTAAACTACGTTTACGCCATGGTGGTTGGCGGACTTACCGCCCCATTCCGAGGTTGGCGGGGCGGTAAGTCCCCATTAACCCATTTACCCTTCCCCATTCCCATTTTTGCCCCATAGGGCCTAATGGGAGTGGGGAAGGCGTTAATTATGCCACCGTAAATTACGGTGGCGTAATTAACAACAAGGTCCCTTAGCTCCATGGATTTTAACACCTGCTAAAAGCAGGTGTTAAATCCTCCATGGCGCTAAGGGACCTCGGAATCAGGCAGTAAGGGTCAGCGCTGTTTACGCCGCCGTAAACCCCTTACCGCCTGGGTCCTAATGAGGCCCAATGAGTCCAGTAGACAAGATTAGGCGGGCCAGTACAGACTGTCATCTCTTCACTACGCATCACGTTGGTGGAGACCGCAGCTGTCCGGGTCCGATCGATGCCCCTGTGGGAACCAGGTGAGCGTAACAGAAGCTGACCAGAGCACAGAAACGAGTTACAGAATACTCAAAGTAACACAGAGGGCCTCATCACGAGTTTGGCGGTAACCCTTAAATCCGGCGGTAGTGCTGTTACCGCCAGATTCAAGGGTCCGAGCGTGAAATTTCCCCATTGAGCCCAATGGGGAATGGGGCATTCCCGAATGGGCTCAATGGGGAATGGGGATTTCCAATTCCGCCAAACCCGTGAACCGGTGCTAATAGCGCCGGTGGGTTTGGCGGTAGGACAGATAACGCCAGTGCTATTAGCACCAGCGTTACTGGCCAATTCGAGATGAGGCCCAGAGAGAGGAATGGAATCGAAAATCTGCTGCTATGTGTTGTGAAACGGTCTGTTTATACTTATTGCGGAAAGAGGCGTCTTGCCATTTCCATTGGGACACGTCATTAGCTGAAGCGCAGCAGTTGTTGACACGAGACGTGCTTTGGCGTTGGGAAATGGGCGTTACGCGTCTGCTGATGACAGGCTCAGGGGCGGGGGATATGATTTAGTGCCGCAAAAGCAGGTCAGCCAGGGCGATGCGGCAAGTGATATGATTATCACAAAATGGCAGCTCCCTGATGCCTGTTTTCGCGTGTGTTTAATGGACGAAAACTCGGGTATGGTCCATAGGAAATTTTTCTAAAATCGAGCGATTTAGGCTTAAAAACACATGGCCGACCCGTAGGGACACTACATTTTTTTGCCCGAACCGTTCCTTTAAGTTCAGTTTGTATCGGTCTTTCTGCTCTTGTGTCCCAATCCAATCGATTCGACTCAGCTTCTTTTTTGCGTTTTGTAGCATCTTCGTCAATGGGCCTGATTAAACGTTGTGCGGTAAAAATCCCCAAGTACCGGCATGGTGCTCTTAACGTGTCCGCCCTCGCAAGAGGGCGCTAATAGCGCACCATTACGAGTATGCGGACAGGAGCATAGCGCCATGCCGGTAATGACCCAACCGCCATGCTGCTAAAGACCCCAAAAGGTCACTTACCGCACTCGACGAAAGTGCAGATAGCACCTCCGCCCTCACGCTGCATGTAAATAGCGGTCACTGCCATTAGCGGTGACCGTTAAATTGCGGAACCGGAAATAGCGTCATCGCACAGGAACGGGAAACAGCATCATAGCCAAATTGGACTCAATGTATAAACATTTCCAGCTGGGAGATGTTCTGATCTCCACTCTTCCCAAGGTTAAAATCTTGGGTGTGGTATTGGATCAATCACTCAAGATGAACTCCTATGTAGCCAGTACCGTCTCTTCCGCTAACTACTACATTAAATTGTTATCCCATCTGCGTCCCTACATTTCCCAATCCAATGCTGAGACCATCGCCCGAGCCATTATAGGCTCCAAACTTGACTACTGTTGTAGCCTATTAGCGGGCGCCAGTAAAAAAATCGTCAAACGACTTCAGGTGGTTCAGAACGGAGCAGTCAGAGTGGTATCCGGTCTTGCTCACAGGGTACATGTCTCGGAGGCACGTCGAGCACTACACTGGCTGCCCGTAGAATCAAGAATCTCCTTTAGACTTATGGTCATCACCTTTAAATGTCTTCAGGGCAAGATGCCCCCATACCTGCAAAGGTACATAGGAAAAAAATCCTCTGCTAGAAACCTTCGGTCTAACAACCGGAACTTGCTTCAGCAGCCCAGAGTCAAAAGCAAAAAGGCACAATGTGGTGCTTTTTCCTCAGTGGCACCAGCACTTTGGAATGCTCTGCCAGACCAACTGAGAAACTCATCTTCTCTGAATTCATTCAAGAAGGGCCTTAAAACCTTCCTCTTCAAATAGCTGCCCCTGGCTTATTAATTCTGCTACCCCTTAGATCGTTTTAGCCTTTCTTTCTTCCTTCTCTGCTTTGTTTTTGTTTGTCTGCGCCCTCACACCTATGGGTTTATGGTGCGCCATATAAATGCAATGTAATGTAATGTAATGTAAAGTACGGCGGCCATCTTTAAAAACACAATCCATTGCCATCCTCTGCCCCTGGACCTGTTTGTGGTACTTTGCTGTTTGAGATTTACTGGAATACCCTTACCATGCCCAAGGCACTGAAAAAAACAACTGACCGCCAGCGGAAAGAAAAGTTTTCTAATGAGGAGTTACTCATGCTGACCCAGACCTTAGCAGACAATGCTGCAGTGGTCTTCGCTAACAACATGCAGCGGGAGACCCTCCTTAAGAAAAAGGCTATCTGGGCCAAAGTGGCAATGAAAGTAAGTGCCGTGGGCACCAGCACCCACAATATACGTGAGTGCAGGAAAAGATGGGATGACCTGAGACTCCGGGTCAGAATGATACTGGCAGAGAATCATAACACTGCCACCGCTGGCGGATCTGGGTCGCCAATCAAGCTAAAGGAATGGGAGGAGACATGCGCCAACCTGATCGGAGTCGAATGTATCGAGGGAGACGGGAGGATGGAGCATGGCGTGGCAGACACATTGGATGGAGGTAAGTGTACTGATGAAAGCATGCAATGTGTATCTACAGGTCCCCACAAATGTCAGCCCAGGATCACCTCATGGATGGCCAAACATCCACACATGCATCCCACCCTGCCCATGTCAGTGCCAGACCCAAACATCCACACATGCATCCCACCCTGCCCATGTCAGTGCCAGACCCAAACACACACACATGCACACATCAACAGAGCCAAGTGCCACACACAACACTGCATGGATGAGCCCATAGCTCTCAACCATTTGCCTCGCAAAGGCGGGTGAAATCACCCGATTTTGGTTTTTGGCGGGTGAGACGCCCATTGGAATGAATGGGAGTGCAGGAGGCTTGGCGGGTGAGTCAGCCCTTTGCAAGGCGGGTGACACCCGCCAAAAGCGGGTGAGTTGAGAGCTATGATGAGCCACTGAACTGGCACATCACCTGCACCCTTCACAATGAATTGCAAATGCCCACAACTGCATTGATGATGTATCCTGCATTAAGTACATCGAACCCTAACCAATGCCATCCCCCTTCTTGTCCCCGACAGGGTCACATTCAGACAGTGAGGATGCATCCCAGGCATGCCCTGCGCAGAAGAAGAAAAGGTCACAGCCCACCGAGGACACCCCCACGACATCAAGGGGAAAAGGCGCAAGGCTCCATTTGCAGAGTTCCAAACATCGTTCGAGCGCCACTGCCAAGGCCACACCAAACCCAACAGCCCCACCTCAGGAGGTTCACTCACCACCACCACTCACAGCCACCGAGGGACCACCCTCAGCTACTGCTAGTTCGGCAGGAGAGGCGGCAGCCACCGCACCATTAACTGATGTGGAGGACCCAACTGAATTCAAGCTGGGCATGCACACCGCAAGCCCCCCTGGAATCCCCGAGCCATCACCCCATCACACACCTGGCTCCAACATCACTGGTGACGAGACCATGGGATCCTTCAGGAGCCCCCCGGTGCCTCCATCTGTACACCTGCCAGCATCACAATGCACAGCAGCCACACCACCAGAGGCCGACACTGCCCTTGACCTGGCCAGCATCAGCCAGCGGCAACAGGGTCTCACTGTGCTGGTTGTTCAGCATGTGGCAGAGGCTGCCCGTCTCAGGGCGGAGATTGGGGAGACATCCAGGCACTCCAGGGAGAGTATGGAGGCCTGCACAGACAGGCTGTGTGGGGAGCTCATCAGAGTTCGTGAGGTACTCACACGCATTGCGGACGCAATGGACCGTCAATTCCCACCAGCACCAGGAAAGACAGTCTGCCACTTCTTCGTCCGCCAGTTCGCGGCAGACAAGCCCACTCTGACGTCCGCACGCACCACCAGGCGCACCTCCAGGCAGCCTCCAAATGCTGGATTAGGCAATGACCAATAGGGAGTGAATATCCATGCTTCCGCGTGAATGCCTGGATGCAAACATTGTGGAAGACACATGAGGGACAGTTGTAGGGGGTGGGGGGTAGGGTGTGATGGGACAGTTGTGGGGGGTGGGGGGTATGGTGTGATGGGACAGTTGTTGGGGGTGGGGGGTAGGGTGTGATGGGACAGTTGTGGGGGCTGGGGGGTAGGGTGTGATGGGTCAGTTGTGGGGGGTGGGGGGTAGGGTGGTGGGATGTTTGGGTACATGCACATTTTCCTGTTTGAGTTCATAAATACACTGGTGTTAGAGCAAAACACAGGCCTGGACCTCTTCATTGTGTATGTGTAATTTATTGACACCAGGGTCCATTGGGAGCTAACAAACAGACACCATTGCACCACTAGCCATATCCAGGTGACATTACGAGAACTTGTTACTCAGAATATTTGGTTGATCAGATGCTGCCTCACAGCACGTCCCTCCTGGCCATCCCCTCTTGCATGACCTGCATCCCCTTCACCTCCATCCTCATCATCATCCTCATCAGGTGATTCTATTTCAACGTCAGGGGGCAGTGGCACATTCCGTCTGATACACATATTGTGCAGCATGACACATGCCATGGTGATCTTGCCCACCTTCTCATGTCCATACAGGAGAGCGCCACCAGACCTGCTAATGCACCTAAACCGTGACTTCAAAAGGCCAAAAGTCTGCTCGATCACGATGCTCGTACAGGTATGTACACAATTGTATTCCTCTTCGTGCCTGTACTGTGGGTTCCGTAGCGGTGTGAGGAGCCACCTCTTCAGGGGATAGCCGGCATCACCTATATGGGGGAAGGAATGGGGTCCTGTTACTGTTCACCTCAAGTGTGGCCTGTTGATTTCATTGGCTTACATCTGTATGTGCATTTGGACGATGGACTACAGGCTACACCCGGTTGCAGTATCTATCTCTCCCCCCACGCACACCCAGTTGGAGTATCTATCCCCCCCCACGCACACTCGGTTGGAGTATCTATCTCTCCCCCCCACGCACACTCGGTTGGAGTATCTATCTCCCCCCCACGCACACTCGGTTGGAGTATCTATCTCTCCCCCCCACGCACACCCAGTTGGAGTATCTATCCCCCCCCACGCACACTCGGTTGGAGTATCTATCTCTCCCCCCACGCACACTCGGTTGGAGTATCTATCTCTCCCCCCCCACGCACACTCGGTTGGAGTATCTATCTCTTTCCCAAATTTCTTATGGATCGTCAGACCCTGTCGTGCTAGTGCTCTGGTTTTGGACTTCAAATGTTCTGCCCATGAAGTTTCTGTAAGGGATTGATTGATCCATATTCCTAAATATGTCTAGGTTATAACCTGTATCAATTTTTCTTTCTGTAGATAATAAGAAAAAACTTTTTTCGCTTTTTGTTTCTTATTTGTCAGGTACATAATTTTTGTTTTCTTGATGTTTATTGTAAGTTCGTTTTTTTCCATGTATTCTTGAGTTTTGTTGAGTGCTGTTTGTAGTCCGCACAGTGTTTTTGCCAATAGAATTATGTCATCTGCATAGATCAGACATGGTACTGCAGTCGCATTTAATTTCGGCAGATTAATTCTAAGTGTATTTATAGACGCTTTGAAATCTGACGTGAAGAGGCTAAACAGAGCTGCAGCCAGCAGACACCCTTGCTTTAGGCCATGCCAGGTATTGATTTGGTTTGTTATAATGCCATCAGCTGTCATTCTCACTTGTGTTTTTGTGTTCGTATACAAGAGTTTTATTGGCTCGAGAATGTTGCTAGGGCATCTCGATTGCTCAAGTTTAGTCCAAAGCAAGTCTCTATTGATCTTATCGTAGGCAAGGCTCAGGTCGACATACGCTACTATTATTTCTGTTTTTGTTCTTTCGGCTTCGTGCTTCATCAGATTTAGGATTATCAAGTTTATATTCGTGCCAACATTGCTTACAAATCCTGTCTGACGGACTGCAAGATGGTTTGTTTGTTTTGCCGAAATATTTAGTCTTGTCAAAAGGAGGTTGGCAAAGATTTTCCCCCGGGGGTCCAAGAGTGCCAATGGTCGATAGTTCTTTGGCTCCTTAGATGGTCCTTGTTTATATATTGGTATTAGTGTTACTATTTTCCATGAATCAGGAACACTTTTGGTACGATTGATCTGATCTATGATTTTTCCACAAAATTGGGCCCAGACTTCAGGGTTCTGTTTTAATGTAGCGTTTGACATGCCGTCAGGGCCAGGGGCTCTTGATGTATTTAGTTTTTTTATTGTGTTGATAAGTTCATTAATGTCATAACTCACACTTGGCCCTCATTACAACACCGGCGCTAAACCATGGCGCTATTAGCACCATGGTTGGTGCCGGTGTTGTAACGGGTCCGCCATGGTTGAATGGGGAATTACCACTCCATTTTAAGGTTGGCGGGGTGGTAATTCCCCATTGAACCATGGCCCTTCCCCATTCCCATTTTCACCCCATAGGGCTCTATGGGAATGGGGAAGGCGCTAAGTACGGTACCGCAAATTGCGGTACCGTACTTAACATCAAGGTCCTTTTGCGGGTCCCTACTTTAACGGCTGGTGTAGACCAGCCGTTAAGGTCGGGTCCCGCAAAGGGACCTCGTAATCAGGCGCCAATGGGTTAACGGAGCCACAGCCTTTTACAGCACCGTTAAAACATTAGCGGCAGGGTCGTAATGAGGCATGTCTTTTCCGTGCTTTGTGGGGATTTGTTCCCTACTGTGGGTCTTTCTTCGTAGAGTTCCGTAAAGTACTTTACCCAAGCTGATTCTGGGACATCCACTATCATCGCATCCTCTGTGTTTTTGTTCTGTTTCAATAATTCCCATAATCGTCTGGTGATAGTTTATTTTTATTTTTTAAACTCTTTTTTTATTAGTGGTCACATAAAGGCAATTAGCACCACAGCACATCTGTACAACTGTTACAACAAAAATAACTTATTCAATACATTTCACAGAGCAATATTATGGTGACAAGTCATCATCAGTAATTATATTGCACAGGTAGCCTCTAAACGGGCCCCAAATATCCTTAGATCTGCATGCCGAAGGTTGGGTCAAAACAAACTGTTCCTCTGAATCGTTGACATGTGTCAATTCTTGTAGGAATTCGTTCATGGTGGGCGGAAGGGAACTCTTCAATTTTTGTAAAATACATTTTTTGGCAATAGCGCATGAAATATTAAATAACCTTCTAATTTTTTCTGAGTGCTTGCCTATGTCCCCAAACAGGTACTTCTGGGGGTCAAATCGGGGGGGGTACCTGAGTAATTTCTTCTAGCGATTCAGCCACCGCTCTCTAAAATCCCCTGAATCCCGGACAGTCCCAGTACATGTGAAAGGAACAGTCATGAGGAGCATTACATTTATGACAGGCATCATATGTATTTGGTGCAAACCTTGCGATTCTGGCCGGTGTATAATGCAGCCTGTTCAGAATTTTAAATTGTATCAACCTCAGGCCAGAGTTAAGCGAGACCTTCTTGGTCAATGAGCAATATCTGGCCCATTTCTTCTCTTCAATAGGGCCTTGTAAGTCTGCTTCCCACTGCTCCTTTATCTGATTCAACATGGGGGTATGAGCCTGAACTGCTGTATATAACCTAGAAATCCCCAGGCCATTTTTAGATGTCACTATCTGCACACATGGATGTGGTGGGGGTTCATCCGGGAACAGAGGCCACCTCTTCTGAAATGCAGATCCCATACGATAATATTGCAATGTTTTCAGGGGCCACCCCCCAGCGCCCCTACCAAAAGACCCAGGTCCAGAAAAACACCATTAACAAACATGTCACCAAGCTTCATTTCCCCGTTCGGGTCCCAGGACTCCTGTATGTTAGTGTCATATGTGGGGGGTATACCTGGAAAGCCCCAAAGCGGTATATCGCGATTGTAGGGGGCCTCTACTCCCAGCCTCTTGAATATAGCCACCCATGCCCTGACTGTACAGCTAACCGGATTGTATTCACGTGTCTTTGTAATGTGGATCGAAGATAACTGATTGTATGTTCGTGGGATGTGTGGTGTATTCCTCTATCCACGCATGGGGTGTATTGTTCTCATTATTGTACCAATATTTCACAAATTGAGCTTGAGAGACATAATAGTAAAGCTCGAAATCGGGGTCCGATATCCCTCCAGAGGAATAGGGTTCTGTCATTTTCTCCCAGCTAATCTTAGCTGTTTTACCGTTCCTGAGAAATGTTACAACCATGGATCTAAGCCCGGAGAAGAAGGCCCTGCCTGGCCATATAGGAATATTAACAAACAAGTATAAAAGTTTAGGAAGGACCACCATTTTAAGAATGGCAACACGGCCGGCTAAGGAAATTGGGAGCCGTCCCCAAATCTGAAGCTTGGCGCCTAAGGCCTGCAGGGAGCCATCATGGTTATCTGAGTAGAGTGTGAGCTTGTTCCTGGAGACAAGTATTCCCAGGTATCTAATGTGGTCTCGGACCATCTGAGTCCACCCGTGACTGCCGGGCATCGGTTGGCAGATGTAAGAGGGAAAATTTCCGATTTGGACTTATTTATAGTGTAACCAGAATAGTCTGCGAACTTCTGTACCTCTACCATGATGGGTGTTATATTAACTTCAGGCTCCCTGACATAAAGTAATGTTTCATCCGCGTAGAGCGAAATTAGTTGGGTGGATCCCTTCATTTTGATCCCTTTGTCCGAGTGTCTAAGACGGACCGCAGCCGCCATTGGTTCAATGGTTAATGCGAACAGCAGGGGCCAAAAAGGACATCCCTGTCTGGTTCCCCTCCCCAAAAGGAACATTGCAGAAATGGCTTTATTGGTCAGGACACGAGCCCCAGGTTCCGTATAGATCAGTCTTCCATACCTTATGAAGTTGGGCCCCACCCCAAACGCCTCAAGCACCGAGAGGAGATAGACCCACAAGACCGAATCAAATGCTTTTTCAGCGTCAAGGGATATGGCCACTGCGCTCCTCGCACGGTCTATTTGCGCCATAATACCAAAGAGTCGTCTGAGGTTCAGGGCTGTAGATCGAGTAGGGACAAACCCATTCTGATCAGGATGAACTAGAGTTGGGACTGCTGGCAGAAGGTGATTCGCCAGGACCTTTGCAAATATTTTAGCATCAGTGTTGATGAGTGACAGGGGCCTGTAGGACGAAACGTCCTGTGGTGGTCGCCTGGGCTTATGGAGTACAATTATTATGGCCTCTCTCATAGTTGGGGGCAACCTACCGGATTTAAGCGCCTCCTCCCACACTTGTAATAGTATCGGCACGAGTTCCTCACGAAACTCTTTGTAGAATTCAGCACCCAACCCGTCGGACCCCGGTGCATTGCCTGTAGAGAGATCCTTGATTGCTTCTACAAACTCTTCTGCCGTCACCGGCTGATCCATCGCTAGGCGCACCTCATCGGGGAGCTTAGGGAGGGAGAGAGCTTCAAGATAAATCTTGATTTCTGCAGATGTTTTCTTATCTTGGTTTGAATATAATTGCTTATAAAATTCCATAAAATGCCCATTGATGTCCTCATCCCTAAGGAGAACCCTTCCCTGCAATGTGTGTATGCTTGTGATCTGTGTGGGTTGTTTATCGTGTTTAAGTAGGTTGGAAAGCACTCTGCCAGCCTTGTTACCCTCCCCGTATCTGCGTGCCCGAATAGGGGCCGCCACATATCGGACCTCCCACAGTGCAAGTTTGTCAAACTCTTGAAGATGTGTGTATATATCAGCCAATACTGTCTTGTCTTGTGCATTTGAGTATGTTTTCTCGAGAGCATCTAATTTCCTTTCAATAGATGACAATTTGGATCTCACAGCCTTCAACATACTCATAGTTCTGGACATCAACAAACCCCTTATCCAAACCTTGAAGGATTCCCACACTGTTGAGAATTTGTCAACCGATCCAATGTTATTGGATAAAAACTCTGAAATTTCAACATGGAGCGACTCCACTATCCCGGGGTCACCCAACATTCCACAAGGCATCCTCCACCTCTTGAAGGGACGCAGGGCATTCCGGAATATTAATTCCAACAGTACTAGGGAATGATCTGAAAGAGTGCGGGGAAGGATTTCACATCCCTCAACTAAGGCTGTTATGTGATTGGAGACAAACCAATAATCAATCCTGGACTCGGAGTCATGAACCGAGGAATAAAACATGTATCTCCCACAACCCGGGTGGATCTCCCGCCATGCATCAACCAGTGAAAGCTGTGAAAGGACATGTTTAAGATTCAGTACTGCCCTGCTTGGGGGTCTCACCACCTTAGAGGATCTATCAAGAACCGGGTCCAGGGCTAAATTGAAGTCCCCTCCCCATAAAATATTCGAAACATCAAGTGACATAATTATTTGATATATATCCATGTAAAAAGCAGGGTCGTCGATGTTGGGGCAGTATGTGTTGACCAGGAGAAGCTGTTGGCCAGCCACCTCACCCCAAACCATGACATATCTCCCCTGGGGATCGACCTTGTGGCCCCCAACCCTGAACCCAAGGCCTGCGTGAATAAAGGTGAGGACCCCTCTGGACTGGGATGAATAGTCTGTATAGAACCTCAGAGGACCCCACCCGGGCAGTATATGAGAATTACCAGTCCCAACTGCATGGGTTTCTTGTAACATCAGGATTTGGGGATTATGCCTGGAAACATAATTGGAAATCTTCCTGACCTTAACTGGATTGTTCAATCCCCACACATTCCAGGTCAGGAGTTTAACCTTAAGCCCATTACACAGGGTTTGAGATGGTGAATTAGCCATTACACAATCTGACAAGTTCACAGTAGTCGTGCCATACAATCAGTGCCAGCCCAAATGTGACCAAACTTTTACTTTTCAACCAAAAAGTTGCTTCAACCCACCCTCCACTTAGAGGTAGCTCGAAAGAGTGGCCAAAATCCCCAACAAAATTCCACCATAAATCGATACAAGAACTAAAATAAACAGTCCCTTCGCCCTGTCCCACCCATCCCCCCTCATCATCACCCCCAACTTGACGATGTGACCCACCGAATGTATGGAATATTCCACGGGTAGCCATGTTGCTTCACATGACCGCCGATCGGTCCAACAACACCACCAACCAAATTGCCTGGTTTACCTAAATCAGTTACTTATCTGGACTACAGGCCCAGCGAGGGTCGACTCACAAGTGTTTCTCAATCTACGGGTCTGGGCCTGTTGTTTTGCGCCGGTCTGCCCCCTCTGGGAGGAAGGGGTATGGAAGTTTCAATATACTGTGTGGCCTCGGCTGGGGACTTGAAGAAATGGGCCCTACCCGCGTGTTGAAGGCTCAATTTTGCCGGGAACAATAAAGCATATGGAATCTGGCGTTCTCTTAAGAGCTTCTTAACTGGCTCGTAGGACCTTCTGCTTGCTTGGACTCCAGAGGAGAAATCAGGATAAAAATGTATGCGACTTTCCTCATATTGAAGGGTGCCCGCCTCTCTTGCTTTACGTAGGATTGTGTCTCTGTCTCTATAATTGAGGAGCCCAGCAATTATAGTACGTGGTGGCGCGCCTGGTTTAGGTGGAGGAGCCAACGTGCGGTGTGCTCGTTCCACGAAGAATTTTTCAGAGAATGCCTCCGGTCCAAACAGGGTTTTAAGCAGTGTCTCAAGTTGTTTCTCCATTTGGCCCTTTCCAAACGATTCCGCTACACCCACAACACAGATATTGTTTCGCCTTAAGCGCGATTCTAGGTCCTCGCATTTGTTCTGCAGCTTCGTCATGCTTTTCTTGATTTGGATGATATCGCGGCTGTGGTGAGAGATAGTATCTTCATTAGTACTTATTCGGGTTTCAGTTTCCGTTATGCGCAAACTTTCTTTCTCCACTCTAGCCTTTAAGGAGCCGATGGTGGAAACTATGTCATCCAATTTTACATTGACTGAGCGAAAACCATTCTGGACTATAGCTGTTAGGTTGTCCAAATTCTCACTGGGTTCAGCAATGGGGGTCTCGGTATCGTCATTGTGGGCGTCAGCCGACTTGGCCTGACTCTGACTACCCGTGTAGGCGTCCATAGGGCCCTTACTTTGCTTCCCCGGAGTCTTGGTGCCCTTTGCTGACCTCTGTGGCTCACCCATGATGAATGGTGTTCCGGGTGGTGCAGTATACTGTCAGCCAAGTTATATATGCCGTCGAGGCTTCCCGTTTAAACAGTGTCTCAGTTCTGGGTAGGATCCGAGTAAGGGGCTAGAGGCGTTATGGGTGGTTAATTAATTGAGACCCCAGCCGGAGCCAGAACTCTGAGTGGACTGTGTTTCCCCACTTATTGATCTCTACGGTCGCCACGTTCGTGGATCTCTATTATCCTGAATCATTCCAGGAGGGGTCCCGAGCCACTGTCCACACCAGGGCCTGTACCCAGCCGGGTGCCACCACCACGCGCGGCCACAGCGGCCCAACCCGAGTCCCAACGGGAGGCGGCCCTCACCTGGGGGCCGATTCCAGGCCCGGGAAGCCGGTCCAGCGACCACCCCGTCGGGATCCGGAGCCGATCGTCTCAACAAGGGTAATCACTGGTCCGATTCAGCCGCTCATCCCGGCCGACCATGTGGCACCCCGCGGAAGCCCTTCCTCTGCCCAGCCTCGCCTCCTTACCAGTCGACAGCGTGGATATCTCCGTCACAGAGTTTCTTCAGGCAACGTACCACAAACCAGCCGGACGCTCCACCCCGCACCGTACCATAGGATTCGCAAGGGGCTCTCTAGGGCTCAGCGGACGTGGCGACCGCTTCCGGGGCTGGGTTGGGGCATGGGCAGGTCCGCACAGGAGGACCATCCATGCCGCGGCAACTCAGATGCCGCAGCGTATCATCAGAATGGTGTCGGGCCTGAGCAGACCCAAGCTCCTCCCACCTGGGGCCCAGTCACTTCAGCCGTGCCCGCGGCTCTCGAGTGGATACCCCTGGAGCTCGTCCCCGGGTTTCTGTTTCCTCCGTGTGCTGGCAATTCTGAATAGTGCTGTATCTCTGGCGTCCTCGGACCGTGAGCCACAGGAGCCACAGGAGTTTGTCTGGTCAACCACGGGTGGCCGGGCCAGCCCCCCAGTACGTCTGAAATGAAATAGGCAGTGCTGCACAGGATAAAATGGCTCAGGATTTCTCGGTGAAGCGGGAGCTCTGGAATCAAGCCCCCATTTCTAGCGTGCGCAACAGCGCCCCCTGGTGTTACAGTTTTTAAGGGGTATCCATCATGATTTCAGCATTTTCTTGTTCTTGGATCATTTTTGCATTTTTAAGCCAGTTTTTGAATTTTTGTTTTGCTTGACCAATTATTATTTTTTTTGGTCTGAGGGGATTCCTTTTGGGCTCCTTTTATAATAGATTTCTTTTCATGTTTCTTTTCCGCAATTGCTTTGTTATATTTTTTATTTTCGTTCAGGCTGTAAATGGTTATTCTGTCTCTGCTTCAGTTGGAATTGGTTTGTTAACCATCCATAATTAATTTTGCTGGAATCTTCTTTCTTTGAATTCTTTAATGTTTCTGTGATTTCACTTAGTTTGTTTTGCGGGATCCTCAGTCGGTTCATTCTATTTGATAAGGTCAGACCAGGAATAGTTATTTTAGGGCGTTCGCCTGTATTCATTTCCCACGAGCGCTTGAGTATGTAATGATCGCTATGCTCACTAAACAGATTCATGGCTTTGATTTTGGTTTGAGTGATTCCTTTACTGGTGTAAATGTAGTCAATAATTTACTTGGTTTTCCCACGTGACCATGTGGGTGTCGGTGTATTTTTTGATACATTAAATGCATCCCATCTTTCTAAATTTCTATTGCGTGTCTCTGTTGTCCATCTTCGGGTTCTATGTTTCGAGCAACTGTTCTTCTATTATTTCTCCGTTGCCGTCAAAAAGATGCAAGTTGAGATCGCCACATATAATAAATTGTACATCTTGGTGTTTTTGTGAAATGTTATCGACCTTAGTCAATATAGAATCTATTACTATTTCTTCATGAAATTTTCTCGGATGCCAGTAGACATTAGTGATGTTTAAATATTTAACCCTTGTTGTCATGGCAGTGCTCTGTAGTTGCATCATAGTTTGCATCTTAAATAGCGTGTTTTGTGCCCAATTTCCTATATTTTGGTATTCAATAATTTCTATTGCCAATTCCTGTCTGATTAAGGTAATGGGACCAGCTGATGGTGGTACTTGCAGGATTCATGTATGTGAGGAATCCTTCGCATACTGGTGGTTCAGTTAACCATGTCTCCTATAAACATATCACATTTGCTGAGTTCAGCTCTGGTCGTTACATTTGGAAAAGATGCGAATATCCCCTTGTATTCCACAAGCAAAGTATTACTGTGCGTTCGATGCTTTCGGTTCATTGTTATTGCATCAGTTTTTCTATCTTCTCTTGCCGGTTCGTTTCTATACTAATTTCACGCCAAAAAGGGGATTTCTCATAATTCCATCCAGTTGGTATTTTGTCTGTACATTGTCGGGGATTCATTCTTTTTTGATAGTCCCTGTGCCATCTTTCCTCCTCTTTTTCTTTCTTTCCTTCGTTATCATTGCACGTAATGCTTGTGGCACTACTAATATCAGAATACATTCTGCTGTTATCCTGCTGGTTCGTGTTGGAGTTTTCTTCGGACCTATTATCCAGTCTGTCTTCATTTGACACTATGAATCTATGGGATTCGAGTTCTTTGGCACATGATGATATTAAACTCTGCAGTTCCCATAAACAACAGTATATCCAGATTTTATCCAATCTTTGTTCATCTATAAACTCAATTAATTTCAGATCTTTTGACTTCAGCGTTTTCAATTTTGGGATTGCCTTGAAAAGGCGTAATATATTAGTTCTATTCATCACAATTTTGGCCTCTATTTCTGATTTTCCTTCCAACTTCAATCTGATTACCTTTTCTTTATAGTAAGGGTCTACAAATTGAGGTTGCTCAGAGTGGAGGCTTCCTTCATTAAAGTCTTGTTTCTTGTTCCAGTCAGTGCGTTTGTGGCTAGAGTTACAGGTTTCTTCAGACTGTTGTTCCTGATATGATCTCTCTAGCCTTATCGAATTCAGGGTGCTGTTTCCGGAATATAATTCTTCATCTGAAATTTCTTCACAGGAAAGTTCTATCGATATATATGATCCTGTAATAGTTTCCTCATAACAATCAATTACAATCATTGAGGAAGTATTTGTCTGTGATTCCTGTTGCTCAATTCCTATAATTTCTTCATTTTGAGCACCCTCTGATTCATGTGTTGAATATGTGGGAAGGTTCATCAGGGATTTTATGTTTCCCTGATCACTTGTTGTGGAACTTATGGACAGTGTGTTCGAGCCTACTTTTATTCTTTCTTGAGTTCGGGTGGACTCTTCTATTCCTCTGATTCCAGTGCCCCTTTCTTTTATTTCAGGGTTAGCTGTTCTCATTTCTTTAGTTTCTTAGGGCTGGGATTTTTTGGCGATTTCTTTGGCACTCTGGGACAGATTCCTGAGGAATGCTCTTGAGCCTCTTTGTTGTTTTTTGGTCAGTTTTTTTGCCGCTGTCATTTTCGCTTTGTTTGAATTATTCGGGGGCTGTTGTTCAAATATGCTATAATTCTGATTCCCTTTCGCTATTTTGCTGTGTTGATCTATGTGGTGTGCAGTTGATTCCAGACTCCGATTTGTGGGCTTTTTTGCTTATTTTATTCTGTAGCTTTTAAAATCAATCAAGAGGATGTCATCATCTATATTCGCACCATCTGAGTGATGCTTCTTGATCATGGTCTGTGCGCTAGCCAATCTTGTTATAGAAAGGCGTGCCTTTGGTACTCCATTTATATGACCATTCTCCTTTTGTGTTTTTTCTTGGGTGTTATTCTTGTTAGAGATGTCTTTGTAAAAGAGATTAAGGCTTCCGTTAGCGATGCTTTATCCATTCTGTCTTGTCTTGCTATGTCAGCGAGACGTTGTTGCCAGGTATAACTGTTTTCCGCTTCTATGCTAAAACATTCTTGTATTTTATATATAAACTATTCTAAGCTCTTCTGTTTGGTCAATATGGAGCCAAGTATCGTGGTCTGTTCTTTGGTTGTTTCATTGCTTGCTTCTTGTAGTTTTATGTAGGGTATTATTGTTTGCATTATTACGGCGATCAGCATATTCTGTAGATCCAGCATTGATGTGGCAACTGACTCCTGTTGGTTTACTGGCTTAGGTGCAAAGTAACAGACTGATTCTTCCATTTTATGGGCTGTTTTTAGCATTTATTTCGCTGTTTGATGTTTGAGTCTTATTTACTGTTGCATTGCTTAAATCAGAATAGCATGAAGAGCTATTGGTTACGTTACTTGTTTCGGTCTTTATTCCTGATAAATTAGCTTGTTGTTTATTTTTCCTATTTGTTTGTTGTAGTTCCATAAGTGCTTCCATTTCTGTTAAATCAAGCGATAGGCGTTCCAATCGATGTTGGCTGATTGGTGCAGTTTCTTTTGCAAATCGCTCTAATTTGGTTGCTCTTTGATAATATCATTTCCATTGTTCTTTTGCCTTGATGGCTTTCTCTTTCTGTGATAGTAAGGTGTTGTCACATTTACTAGTGTCGCTTTCTTGTGTTATTTCTTTTAAGATGTCATTTTGCTCAATATATATTTCGGGCTCTCTAGTTTGCATGTGTTCGGGCTTTGTGTCTTGTTCCTTTCCCCTTTGAAGCTGTGGATTATTTTTTTCTCCAGTATTTATTTAGTTTTGACTTGGCCCCTTGTTGCAATGCTGGTCTAAATTATTTTGAGTTACATCACATTTCTGTGTTGCACATGATTTTTCTTTTATGGGCAACATGGAGTCATGATTGTTTCCCTTGATATTGTTATTTCCCCTCATATCAAGTCCTGTCTCTTTAAGCGTTGGACAGCCAGGGACTTCTGACTGACACAGTATGTGCCCCTCCTCCATTACACTGCTGCTACTGTCATCGTGCTTCAACTGGTTCTCCGACATTTCTTTTGTTCTTAACCTTGTGTTTCTCTGTGATAATTGTTTGATTAACGTTGTTTTGGTGTCTTCTGCAGCTTTAGTCATTGTAGCAGTGTTTTTGGATTTGGGGGGAGGAGCTAACGCTTGCTCCGTTCCTCTCTGCTTTCCTTCCCTGTTCTCCTCTTGTCAGCTGGCGGTCTCACGACCCACAACCAACCGTTGGCGCGCCGCAGGCACTGCTCGCTTCCCCCGCCTTCTCTCCAGCACGGGTGCCCCCGCTCCTCGTCAACCCGCTTGAGCAAGTCCGCACCGTAAACAACCTTCGGCTCCAGGTAATGGCGGGGGGATGTTCGGTAGTTTCCTGAGTGTGTGTGGGGGTCAAAGGACCTTGTTCCGCAATCTCCCCACACAGTTCTCCTTCTGAAATCAGAATGATCTGTGCGGTTTCTTTGATGAATGTTACGACGCCGCCCGCTTTTGTTTAGCAGTTTCTTTGAGTATTGGACAATTATATTGAGATGATGTACGGTAATTCTATACCATTCTATATATTTCAATGGCCCTCATTACGACCCTGGCGGAGAGGGGTTTATGCCAGCGTAATGCATGGCGTACCTCTCCGCCAGATTACGACTTTCCGTAGCGCCATGGTGATTTTTATGCCCGGATTTTCCGGGCGGAAAAATCCATGGCGCTACGGGACCTCTTGTTAATTACGCCACCGTAATCTACGGTGGCGTAATTAACGCCTTCCCCACTCCCATTATACCCTATGGGGCAAAAATGGGAATGGGGAAGGGTAAATGGGGATTGGGGACTAACCGTCCCGCCAAGGTCGGAATGGGGCGGTGAGTCCGCCAACCCCCATGGCGGAGTTGGCAGCTCTGCGCCATGGACCATGGTGCAAATTGCACCATGGTCCTCCGCCAGGGTCGTAATGAGGCCCAATGTACTTTATTAAAATTTCTCAGTTTACCACCTGGGGGTCAAAGGACATAGTCCCACAGTCCCCCCACGCTGCTCACTCTCAATGGGCCTCATTCCAACCCTGGCGTTAACCAAGCCGCTATTAGCGCCTTGGTTGATGCCGTTATCTTTCCAAGGTTGGCGGGGTCGTTAATTCCCCATTCACCAAGGGCCCTTCCCCATTCCCATTTTTGCCCCATAGGGCTCAATGGGAATGGGGAAGGTGCTAATTACGGCACCGTAAATTACGGTGCCGTAATTAGCTCCTAGGTCCCTTTGCGGGTTGGTTTTGTAACGCCTGCAAAAAGCAGACGTTAAGTACCAACCCGCAAAGGGAACTCGGAGTAGGGCGGTAAGGGTTTAACGGCACCGGTCTCGTTAACGGTGACCGTTAACCCTTACCGCCCGACTCGGAATGACCCCCAATGTCTGTAAGGGCTTCGGTTGACAAGGTTGTTAAGGTTAAAGTCTGTCGAATTCTGTCGAGTACAGTCTTTTTATGTTACGTGGAAGGTCTCTAACTGCAGCTGGGTTTTTAAGATTACAAGGTTTCTTTTGTGTTCTAGATGATTGTGCACAATGAGGGTTTCCTACCTGGATAGGTCGCTTCCTCAGATCTGCTGATCCCACGGACTCCAGCAGATTCCACACTCTGCCTCCACACTCCGCGGCCCGCTCCGTGGCCAGGAGTGGTAGTTATGCTGTTCTTTGGCAACACCTCCAACTGTAGACACAGTGGACAGACTTGACTCCAGCAAACTCCACACTCTGCCTCCACACTCTTTCTTATGTGATCCGCTCAGAACTGGCACGGGTGCCCGAGTTGTTACACGAATCCTCCTTGGTTTTCCGTCATCCGGCAGCCGAACAGCCAAACAGTGCCAGCCCTTTTCGCATCCAGGGCTTATAGAAATTAACACACAGCCAGATGCAAATCCAGTGAATTGGAGCCTCCGATAACATACGCTACCTTGGGATCACAATAGGCAAATGACTGCGAGACCCATACCAGGCTAATTACAAACCACTCTGGGCCAAGATTCAGCAGGACCTGGAGAACTCAGGGAAACTGAACCTCTCTTGGGCAGGCAGGCTCACCGCCATAAAAATGAATATCCTGCCAAGGCTTCTCTTCCTGTTATAAACTCTCCCCATTGTGCGCCCGTACTCATTCCTTATCACAGCTAAAAGCGCCTTGTTGTCCTTCCTGAGGGAGCGGAAAAAACCCCGAATTGCTTACAATACACTGATTCCCCCAAAGGAGAAAGGGCGCCTGGCATACCCAAACCTCTACGAGTACCACAGGGCATCACAACTGCGAATCCTAGTAGATCACATCCAAGAGTCAAAACACAACTGGGCCTCATTACACGGATGGCGGTAAGGGTTAACGGTCACCGTTAATGGTACCAGTGACCGTTAACCCGTACCGCCTTACTACGAGGTCCCTTTGCGGGTTGGAGACTTTAACGCCTGCTTTTTGCAGGCGTTAAAAACCAACCCGCAAAGGGACCAGGGAGCTAATTACGGTACCGTAATTAGCACCTTCCCCATTCCCATTATGCCCTATGGGGCAAAAATGGGAATGGGGAAGGGCAATGGGGGAAGGGGGAATTACCGCCCCATCAACCTTGGAATAGGGTGGTAATTCCCCTTGCCTCCAAGGTGGTGCCGGTATTTTACCGGCATGGACCAAGGTCCTAATAGCACCTTGGTCCACCGCCGTCCGTGTAATGAGGCCCAAGCAGTGGGTTCATCTGGAAAATGGCCTCCTTGCCCCAGTAACCCTGGGAGAATGGCTATGGGCTGCCTTCAAATCAATCCCGCACAGTGCACGAGAACACCTGGGAGGTCATTACAACCTTGGTGCTAAGTGCACCAACTTTACCACCATGGTGTAAACTCAGTTTACACCATGGTGGATGGTGGATTTACCGCCCCATTCCAAGGTGAGTGGGGCGGTAAATCCCCATTTCCCATTTTCCCTTCCCCATTCCCATTTTTGCCCCATAGGGCATAATGGGAGTGGGGAAGGCGCTAATTACGCCGCCGTAAATTACGGCGGCGTAATTAGCACCATGGCGGGTTAGCGCCATGGATTTTAACGCCTGCTAAAAGCAGGCGTTAAAATCAGAATCAGGCGTTAAGGGTTAACGGTGGCGTTAACCCTTACCGCCTGAGTTGTAATGAGGGCCCTGGACTTAGAAACGCTGTGGCCTATATGGAACAAAAAGAACCCAAGTATGGTGGGAATCAAAACCTGGCCTTCCCCCCGTAGCTGCATTTGCCCCCCCACCATTAGGGACTCTATCATGCATCAAATCCGCTTCCAGCACAATATGAACAGGGGGCCTCATCACGAGTTTGGCGGTAACCCTTAAATCCGGCAGTCGCGCTATTACCGCTGGTTTTAAGGGTCCGCCAAATTAGGGCTTCGGCAGATTTCTCTCCAGCCCAGAGCTGGGGGAAATCCGCTGAAAATGTGTGCTATTACCGCCGGCAGGAAATCCGCCGGCGGTAAGAGTGCAAAAATTCCCCATTGAGCCGAATGGGGAATGGGGCATTCCCGAATGGGCTCAGTGGGGAATGAGGAATTCCATTACTGCCAAACCCGTGATCCAGCGGTAATAGGGCCGGGGGTTTGGTGGTAGGGCTAATACTGCCGGCGGTAATACCGCCGGCGTTACCGCCCAGCTCGTGATGAGGCCCAGGGTCTAAACAGGGCAGGCCAAATGTGGAATGACGGGATCTTCCTGACCAAGGAAGAACTAGAAAATGTACCGCAGGGCCGAAGTATTAAGCCACTCCCATACCTGCTGCTGAAGGGTGTCCTCACGGATTCGAAATGGAAAGGGCGGTTGCAGTGCCCCCTCACTCCCTTTGAAAACATACTAAACACTCACTCTGGTACGAAAGCTCTAATATAAAAAATATATAGAGCTCTCCTAGATAGGGGCCACCTGCCGCCACCGCGCACTAAAGCTAAACGGGAAGACGTCCTAGGGTGGGAAGATAACTAAGAAGGCTGGGATGCAATATCTAGTGCAGTCTCTTAATTATCCATCTCAGTACAATACAAAATGCACAATTGCAGAATTCTAACACAGTGGCACTTAACCCCCCAACGCCTGGCCAAAATTTACACGGGCATCACCCCATACTGCTGGAGAGGATGCCCACAAATCGACACCGATTGGCACCAATGGTGGGAATGCCCCCACATACAGTCTTACTGAAAAGCAAACCTGGGGTGGATCCACCAGATAGAGGGTATTCACAGGGAACTCTCCCCTCTCACGGTTCTCTTTGGGGTCGAACAGATAAAGGAGCAATACCTGCTTCTCCCACACATGCCCAGAAACCTGCTACTGGTGGCGCATGTTTGCGTAACAATCAAGTGGAAAGCAAACTTACTCCCCACCAGAACAGATGGGCTGCATAAAGCGAAAGAGATCTATGAAATGGAAAGTCTCACAGCACTGCTCATGGATTCTCACACACACCTTGACGCACAATGGCTCCCTTTCCTGGATTTTTTCAGAGCAGAAAATACCAAACCCTAACACTCTCGCTCCCGTCGAGCGTCACAACGTGCTGAACACTGTGGGTTCGCTGGTAAGGAGTTGTAGTCTCCCCTGTGCTTGCCAGATCGCGTTCTGTCTCTACCAGCTCTAAAATCTGCTCTTTCTTTTCTCACTTTGCTTTGTGGTTAAGCTTGTCCTCCTCATTTTGTACACTTGTGGATAGGCAAAGTAAGCTCCTACCTTTTGTTAGATCATCCTGCCACTCGGACTAAACGGACCTAGGGGGTGGGAGGGTGGAAAAACAAGGTTTGTGGGGAAGGGATTCTATTGTTTCAGAAAGTGTTAAAACCTTACCTTGTTGATCACGTACAGAGTTGGTAATACCTAAGAAAATGGCAATGTATTTGTTATGCTCTTGCTGATCACAATAAACATATATTTTAAAAAAACAGCAGCATTGAGTGGGGACTGTGTATGCACGATAGATGGAGTTTCGCTCACTGTGTTTTAGGTATGCGGCCCGTTAGAGCAACAATACATGGCTGCCAGATGAGATGCTATTTGTTGCATGAGTAGCAAATATTATTTCTTCAATTATAATTAAGCGACTTGTGACAGTGACTAATTCCACAGCCAAATCCTGTTGGGTGTTCCCAAATAATAGCCTTTTTCTCATGCTTAGCGCAAGGAAATTTGAAATATGTGGTTTAAACCAACAGTTTATTATACATTTCCAGGGATTACACATTTACATTTTTATTGAAGACCAGGTGGACGAATTACCATTTACTGTGTCATCCAGGCATTTAAGTAAAGGCTTTAATTATAATATATACCACACTGGCCCAAAGTGATGGTCTAGCCAAGGTCTAGAGGAGGGCTCCTCGCCAGGCAGGTACGGGACCAGAGAGAGTGATTGGCCAGAGGTGTACCTCACGAGGCAGCCAAGGTCTAGCGGAGAACTCCTCACCAGGTAGGCAAGGACCAGAGAGAGTGATGGGCCAGAAATGCAACTCAAAAGGCAGACAAGGTTTAGAGGAGAGCTCCTCGCCAGGTAGGCAAGGGCCAGAGGGAGTGTTGGACCAGAGGTGTAACTCACAAGGCAGACAAGGTCTAGAGGAGGGCTCCTCGCCAGGCAGGTACGGGACCAGAGAGAGTGATTGGCCAGAGGTGTAACTCACAAGGCAACCAAGGTCTAGAGGAGGGCTCCTCGCAGGCAGGTAAGGGACCAGAGAGAGTGATAGACTAGAGAAGCAACTCACAAGGCAGACAAGGTCTGGAGGAGGGTTCCTCACCGGAGAAGCAAGGAATAGAGGGGGTGATGGGCCTAGACGAGGGCTCCTGACCAGGTATGTAAGGACCAGAGGGAGTGATGGAACAGACATGCAATTCACAAGGCAGTCAAGGTCTAGCGGAGAGCTCCACAACATGCAGGCAAGACCATAGGGAGTGATGGACCAAAGGTGCAATTCACAAGCCATTCAAGGTCTAGAGGATAGCTCCTCACTAGGCAGGCAACGACCAGAGGGAATGATGGACCAGACTTGCAATTCGCAAGGCAGCCAAGGTCTAGAGGAAAGCTCATCGATGAAGATGAGAGGAATAGATGGAGTGATGGCCCGGAGGTGCAATTCACAAGGCATCTAAGGTCTGAAGGACAGCTCCTTGCTGAAGATGAAACTAATAGAGGGAGTGATGGACCAAATGTACAATTCACAAGGCATCCAAGGTCTAGAGGATAGCTTCTCACCAGACAGGCAACGACCAGAGGGAGTGATGGACCAGACTTGCAATTCGCAAGGCAGCGAAAGTCTAGAGGAGAGCCCCTCGCTGAAGATGAAAGGAATAGAGGGAGGGATGGACCGGAGGTGCAATTCACAAGGTATCTAAGGTCTAGAGGAGAGAACCTCGCCTGGTAGGCAAGGACCAGAGGGAGTAATGGAACAGAGGTGCAACTCACAAGGCAGCGAAGGTCTAGAGGAGAGAACCTCGCCAGGTAGGCGAGGACCAGAGGGAGTAATGGAACAGAGGTGCAACTCAAAGGGCAGCCATGGACTGGAGGAGATCTCCTTGCTAGAGAAGCAAGGAATAGAGGGAGTGATGGACCAGAGGTGCAATCCACAAGGCAGCCAAGGCATAGAGGAGAACTCCTTGCCAGGCAGGCAGGGACCAGACAGAGAGATTGGCCAGAAGGGGGTGAGGGGTGATGGACCAGAGGTGTAGCTCAAAAGGCAGCCAAGGTCTTGAGGAAAACTCCTTGCCAAAGAAGCAAGGACAGAGGGAGTGATGTGCCAGAGGTGCAATTCACAAGGCAGCCGGCAGACAGGGATCAGAGGGAGTGATGGACCAGAGGTGCAACTCACAGGGCAGCCAAGGTCTAGAGGGGAACTCCTCGCCAGGGAGGCAAGGACCAGAGGGAGTGATAGACCACAGGTGCAACTCGCAAGGCAGACAAGGCCTAGACGAGAGCTCCTCACCAGGTATGTAAGGACCAGAGGGAGTGTTGACATGCAATTCATAAGGCAGCCAAGGTCTAGCGGAGAGCTTCACAGCATGCAGGCAAGACCATAGGGAGTGATGGACCAAAGGTGCAATTCACAAGGCATCCAAGGTCTAGAGGATAGCTCATCACCAGGCAGGCAATGACCAGAGGGAGTGATGGACCAGACTTGCAATTCGCAAGGCAGCCAAGGTCCAGAGGATAGCTCCTCGCTGAAGATGAAAGGAATAGAGAGATGGATGGATCGGAGGTGCAATTCACAAGGCATCTAAGGTCTTGAGTACAGCTCCTTGCTGAAGATGAAAGGAATAGAGGGAGTGATGGACCAAAGGTGCAATTCACAAGGCATCCAAGGTCTAAAGGATAGCTCCTCACCAGGCAGGCAACGACCAGAGGGAGTGATGGACCAGACTTGCAATTCGTAAGGCAGCCAAGGTCTAGAGGATAGCTCCTCGCTGAAGATGAAAGGAATAGAGGGAGTAATGGATCGGAGGTGCAATTCACAAGGCATCTAAGGTCTTGAGGACAGCTCCTTGCCAGAGATGCAAAGACCAGAGGGAGTGACGGACCAGAGGTGCAATTCACAAGGCAGCCAAGATCTTGAGATCTCCTTGCCAGAGAAGCAAGGAATAGAGGGAATGATGGACCAGAGGTGCAATTCACAAGGCAGCCAACGTCTAGAGGAGAGAACCTCGTCAGGTAGGCAAGGACCAGTGAGAATAATGGAACAGAGGTGCTAGTCAAAAGGCAGCCATAGTCTGGATGATAGCTTCTTGCCAGAGAATCAAGGACCAGAGGGACTGATGGACCAGAAGTACAATTCACAAGGCAGCCAAGGCATAGAGGAGAACTTCTCACTAGGCAGGCAAGGACCAGACAGAGAGATGGGCCAGATGGCAGATGGAGGGTGAGGTGGTGATGGACCAGAGGTGCAGCTCACAATGCAGCCAAGGTCTTGAGGAAAGCTCCTTGCCAAAGAAGTAAGGACAGATGGAGTGATGTGTCAGAGGTGCAATTTACAAGGCAGCTGGCAGACAGGGATCAGAGGGAGTGATGGACCAGAGGTGCAATTCAGTGCAATTCACAAGGCATCCAAGGTCTAGAGGATAGCTCCTCACCAGGCAGGCAACGACCAGAGGGAGTGATGGACCAGACTTGCAATTCGCAAGGCAGTCAAGGTCTAGAGGATAGCTCCTCACTGAAGATGAAAGGAATAGAGGGAGTGATGGACCAAAGGTGCAATTCACAAGGCATCCAAGGTCTAGAGGATAGCTCCTTACCAGGCAGGCAACGACCAGAGGGAGTGATGGACCAGACTTGCAATTCACAAGGCAGCCAAGGTCTAGAGGATAGCTCCTCGCTGAAGATGAAAGGAATAGAGGGAGTGATTGACCAAAGGTGCAATTCACAAGGCATCCAAGGTCTAGAGGATAGCTCCTCACCAGGCAGGCAACCACCAGAGGGAGTGATGGAACAGACTTGCAATTAGGAAGGCAGCCATGGTCTAGAGGAGAGCTCCTCGCAGAAGATGAAAGGAATAGAATTAGTGATGGACCAAAGATGCAATTCAGAAGGCATCCAAGGTCTATAGGATAGCTCCTCACCAGGCAGGCAACGACCAGAGGGAGTGATGGACCAGACTTGCAATTTGCAAGGCAGCCAAGGTCTAGAGGAGAGCTCCTCGCTGAAGATGAAAGGAATAGAGGGAGGGATGGACCGTAGGTGCAATTCACAAGGCATCTAAGGTCTTGAGGACAGCTCCTTGCCAGAGATGCAAAGACCAGAGGGAGTGATGGACCAGAGGTGCAATTCACAAGGCAGCCAAGGTCTAGAGGATAGCTCCTTACCAGGCAGGTAAGAACCAGAGGGAGTAATGGAACAGAGATGCAACTCAAAAGGCAGCCAAGGTCTGGAGGATAGCTCCTTGCCAGAGAATCAAGGACCAGAGGGAGTGATGGACCAGAGGTGCAATCCAAAAGGCAGCCAAGGCATAGAGGAGAACTCCTCGCCAGGCAGGCAGGGACCAGAGAGAGAGATGGGCCAGGGGTGGGGTGGGGGGGTTATGGACCAGAGGTGCAGCTCACAGGGCAGCCGACAGACAGGGATCAGAGGGAGTGATGGACCAGAGGTGCAACTCACGGGGCAGCAAAGGTCTAGAGGGGAGCTCCTCGCCAGGGAGGCAAGGACCAGAGGGAGTGATAGACCACAGGTGCAACTCACAAGGCAGACAAGGCCTAGACGAGAGCTCCTCACCAGGTATGTAAGGACCAGAGGGAGTGATGGACCAGACATGCAATTCACAAGGCAGCCAAGGGCTAGCGGAGAGCTTCACAGCATGCCGGCAAGACCATAGGGAGTGATGGACCAAAGGTGCAATTCACAAGGCATCCAAGGTCTAGAGGATAGCTCCTCACCAGGCAGGCAACGACCAGAGGGAGTGATGGACCACATTTGCAATTCGCAAGGCAGCCAAGATCTAGATGATAGCTCCTCGCTGAAGATGAAAGGAATAGAGGGAGTGATGCACCAGAGGTGCAATTCACAAGGCATCTAAGATCTTGAGGACAGCTCCTTTCTGAAGATGAAAGGAATAGAGGGAGTGATGGACCAAAGGTGCAATTCACAAGGCATCCAAGGTCTAGAGGATAGCTCCTCACCAGGCAGGCAACGACCAGAGGGAGTGATGGACCAGACTTGCAATTCGCAAGGCAGCCAAGGTCTAGAGGATAGCTCCTTGCTGAAGATGAAATGTATAGAGGGAGTGATGGATCATAGGCACAATTCACAAGGCTTCTAAGGTCTTGAGGACAGCTCCTTGCCAGAGATGCAAAGACCAGAGGGAGTGATGGACCAGAGGTGCAATTCACAAGGCAGCCAAGATATTGAGGAGATCTCCTTGCCAGAGAATCAAGGAATAGAGGGAATGATAGACCAGAGGTGCAATTCACAAGGCAGCCAAGTTCTAGAGGAGAGAACCTCGCCAGGTAGGCACGGATCAGAGGGAGTAATGGAACAGAGGTGCAACTCAAAGGGCAGCCATGGACTGGAGGAGATCTCCTTGCCAGAGAAGCAAGGAATAGAGGGAGTGATGGACCAGAGGTGCAATCCACAAGGCAGCCAAGGCATAGAGGAGAACTCCTCGCCAGGCAGGCAGGGACCAGACAGAGAGGTGGGCCAGTGGGGGGTGGGGGATGATGGACCAGAGGTGTAGCTCAAAAGGCAGCCAAGGTCTTCAGGAAAACTCCTTGCCAAAGAAGCAAGGACAGAGGGAGTGATGTGCCAGAGGTGCAATTCACAAGGCAGCCGGCAGACAGGGATCAGAGGGAGTGATGGACCAGAGGTGCAACTCACAAGGCAGCCAAGGTCTAGAGGGGAGGTCCTCGCCAGGGAGGCAAGGACCAGCGGGAGTGATAGACCACAGGTGCAACTCGCAAGGCAGACAATGCCTAGACGAGAGCTCCTCACCAGGTATGTAAGGACCAGAGGGAGTGATGGACCAGACATGCAATTCATAAGGCAGCCAAGGACTAGGGGAGAGTTTCACAGCATGCAGGCAAGACCATAGGGAGTGATGGACCAAAGGTGCAATTCACAAGGCATCCAAGGTCTAGAGGATAGCCCATCACCAGGCAGGCAATGAACAGAGGGAGTGATGGGCCAGACTTGCAATTCGCAAGGCAGCCGAGGTCCAGAGGATAGCTCCTCGCTGAAGATGAAAGGAATAGAGTGAGGGATGGATCGGAGGTGCAATTCACAAGGCATCTAAGGTCTTGAGTACAGCTCCTTGCTGAAGATGAAAGGAATAGAGGGAGTGATGGACCAAAGGTGCAAATCACAAGGCATCCAATGTCTAGAGGATAGCTCCTCACGAGGCAGGCAACGACCAGAGGGAGTGATGGACCAGACTTGCAATTCGCAAGGCAGTCAAGGTCTAGAGGATAGCTCCTTGCTGAAGATGAAAGGAATAGAGGGAGTGATGGACCAAAGGTGTAATTCACAAGGGATCCAAGGTCTAGAGGGTAGCTACTTATCAGGCAGGCAACGGCCAGAGGGAGTGATGGACCAGACTTGCAATTCACAAGGCAGCCAAGGTCTAGAGGATAGCTCCTCACTGAAGATGAAAGGAATAGAGGGAGTGATTGACCAAAGGTGCAATTCACAAGGCATCCAAGGTCTAGAGGATAGCTCCTTACCAGGCAGGCAACCACCAGAGGGAGTGATGGACCAGACTTGCAATTTGCAAGGCAGCCAAGGTCTAGAGGAGAGCTCCTCGCTGAAAATGAAAGGAATAGAGGGAGGGATGGACCGTAGGTGCAATTCACAAGGCATCTAAGGTCTTGAGGACAGCTCCTTGCCAGAGATGCAAAGACCAGAGGGAGTGATGGACCAGAGGTGCAATTCACAAGGCAGCCAAGGTCTAGAGGGGAGCTCCTCGCCAGGGAGGCAAGGACCAGAGGGAGTGATAGACCACAGGTGCAACTCACAAGGCAGACAAGGCCTAGACGAGAGCTCCTCACCAGGTATGTAAGGACCAGAGGGAGTGATGGACCAGACATGCAATTCACAAGGCAGCCAAGGTCTAGCGGATAGCTTCACAGCATGCCGGCAAGACCATAGGGAGTGATGGACCAAAGGTGCAATTCACAAGGCATCCAAGGTCTAGAGGATAGCTCCTCACCAGGCAGGCAACGACCAGAGGGAGTGATGGACCACACTTGCAATTCGCAAGGCAGCCAAGATCTAGATGATAGCTCCTCGCTGAAGATGAAAGGAATAGAGGGAGTGATGCACCAGAGGTGCAATTCACAAGGCATCTAAGATCTTGAGGACAGCTCCTTGCTGAAGATGAAAGGAATAGAGGGAGTGATGGACCAAAGGTGCAATTCACAAGTCATCCAAGGTCTAGAGGATAGCTCCTCACCAAGCAGGAGACGACCAGAGGGAGTGATGGACCAGACTTGCAATTCGCAAGGCAGCCAAGGTCTAGAGGATAGCTCCTCGCTGAAGATGAAAGGAATAGAGGGAGTGATGGACCAAAGGTGCAATTCACAAGGCATCCAAGGTCTAGAGGATAGCTCCTCGCCAGGCAGGCAATGAACAGAGGGAGTGATGGACCAGACTTGCAATTCGCAAGGCAACCAAGGTCTAGAGGATAGCTCCTTGCTGAAGATGAAATGTATAGAGGGAGCGATGGATCAGAGGTGCAATTCACAAGGCTTCTTAGGTCCAGAGATGCAAAGACCAGAGGGAGTGATGGACCAGAGGTGCAATTCACAAGGCAGCCATGGACTGGAGGAGATCTCCTTGCCAGAGAAGCAAGGAATAGAGGGAGTGATGGACCAGAGGTTCAATCCACAAAGCAGCCAAAGCATAGAGGAGAACTCCTCGCCAGGCAGGCAGGGACCAGACAGAGAGATGGGCCAGAGGGGGGTGGGGGATGATAGACCAGAGGTGTAGCTCAAAAGGCAGCCAAGGTCTTCAGGAAAACTCCTTGCCAAAGAAGCAAGGACAGAGGGAGTGATGTGCCAGAGGTGCAATTCACAAGGCAGCCGGCAGACAGGGATCAGAGGGAGTGATGGACCAGAGGTGCAACTCACAGGGCAGCCAAGGTCTAGAGGGGAGCTCCTCGCCAGGGAGGCAAGGACCAGAGGGAGTGATAGACCACAGGTGCAACTCGCAAGGCAGACAAGGCCTAGACGAGAGCTCCTCACCAGGTATGTAAGGACCAGAGGGAGTGATGGACCAGACATGCAATTCATAAGGCAGCCAAGGTCTAGCGGAGAGTTTCACAGCATGCAGGCAAGACCATAGTGAGTGATGGACCAAAGGTGCAATTCACAAGGCATCCAATGTCTAGAGGATAGCTCATCACCAGGCAGGCAATGACCAGAGGGAGTGATGGACCAGACTTGCAATTCGCAAGGCAGCCAAGGTCCAGAGGATAGCTCCTCGCTGAAGATGAAAGGAATAGAGTGAGGGATGGATCGGAGGTGCAATTCACAAGGCATCTCAGGTCTTGAGTACAGCTCCTTGCTGAAGATGAAAGGAATAGAGGGAGTGATGGACCAAAGGTGCAATTCACAAGGCATCCAAGGTCTAAAGGATAGCTCCTCACCAGGCAGGCAACGACCAGAGGGAGTGATGGACCAGACTTGCACTTTGTAAGGCAGCCAAGGTCTAGAGGATAGCTCCTCGCTGAAGATGAAAGGAATAGAGGGAGTAATGGATCGGGGGTGAAATTCACAAGGCATCTAAGGTCTTGAGGACATCTCCTTGCCAGAGATGCAAAGACCAGAGGGAGTGATGGACCAGAGGTGCAATTCACAAGGTAGCCAAGATCTTGAGGAGATCTCCTTGCCAGAGAAGCAAGGAATAGAGGGAATGATGGACCAGAGGTGCAATTCACAAGGCAGCCAAGGTCTAGAGGAGAGAACCTCGCCAGGTAGGCAAGGACCAGAGAGAGTAATGGAACAGAGGTGCAAGTCAAAAGGCAGCCATGGTCTGGATGATAGCTCCTTGCCAGAGAATCAAGGACCAGAGGGACTGATGGACCAGAAGTACAATTCACAAGGCAGCCAAGGCATAGAGGAGAACTCCTCACTAGGCAGGCAAGGACCAGACAGAGAAATGGGCCAGGTGGAGGGTGGGGTGGTGATGGCCCAGAGGTGCAGCTCACAAGGCAGCCACAGTCTTGAGGAAAGCTCCTTGCCAAAGAAGTAAGGACAGAGGGAGTGATGTGTCAGAGGTGCAATTCACAAGGCAGCTGGCAGACAGGGATCAGAGGGACTGATGGACCAGAGGTGCAATTCAGTGCAATTCACAAGGCATCCACGGTCTAGAGGATAGCTCCTCACCTGGCAGGCAACGACCAGAGGGAGTGATGGACCAGACTTGCAATTCACAAGGCAGTCAAGGTCTAGAGGATAGCTCCTCGCTGAAGATGAAAGGAATAGAGGGAGTGATGGACCAAAGGTGCAATTCACAAGGCATCCAAGGTCTAGAGGATAGCTCCTTACCAGGCAGGCAACGGCCAGAGGGAGTGATGGACCAGACTTGCAATTCACAAGGCAGCTAAGGTCTAGAGGATAGCTCCTCGCTGAAGATGAAAGGAATAGAGGGAGTGATTGACCAAAGGTGCAATTCACAAGGCATCCAAGGTCTAGAGGATAGCTCCTCACCAGGCAGGCAACCACCAGAGGGAGTGATGGACCAGACTTGCAATTTGCAAGGCAGCCAAGGTCTAGAGGAGAGCTCCTCGCTGAAAATGAAAGGAATAGAGGGAGGGATGGACCGTAGGTGCAATTCACAAGGCATCTAAGGTATTGAGGACAGCTCCTTGCCAGAGATTCAAAGACCAGAGGGAGTGATGGACCAGAGGTGCAATTCACAAGGTAGCCAAGGTCTAGAGGGGAGCTCCTCACCAGGGAGGCAAGGACCAGAGGGAGTGATAGACCACAGGTGCAACTCACAAGGCAGACAAGGTCTAGAGGAGAGAACCTCGCCAGGTAGGCAAGGACCAGAGAGAGTAATGGAACAGAGGTGCAAGTCAAAAGGCAGCCATGGTCTGGATGATAGCTCCTTGCCAGAGAATCAAGGACCAGAGGGACTGATGGACCAGAAGTACAATTCACAAGGCAGCCAAGGCATAGAGGAGAACTCCTCACTAGGCAGGCAAGGACCAGACAGAGAAATGGGCCAGGTGGAGGGTGGGGTGGTGATGGCCCAGAGGTGCAGCTCACAAGGCAGCCACAGTCTTGAGGAAAGCTCCTTGCCAAAGAAGTAAGGACAGAGGGAGTGATGTGTCAGAGGTGCAATTCACAAGGCAGCTGGCAGACAGGGATCAGAGGGAGTGATGGACCAGAGGTGCAATTCAGTGCAATTCACAAGGCATCCACGGTCTAGAGGATAGCTCCTCACCTAGCAGGCAACGACCAGAGGGAGTGATGGACCAGACTTGCAATTCACAAGGCAGTCAAGGTCTAGAGGATAGCTCCTCGCTGAAGATGAAAGGAATAGAGGGAGTGATGGACCAAAGGTGCAATTCACAAGGCATCCAAGGTCTAGAGGATAGCTCCTTACCAGGCAGGCAACGGCCAGAGGGAGTGATGGACCAGACTTGCAATTCACAAGGCAGCCAAGGTCTAGAGGATAGCTCCTCGCTGAAGATGAAAGGAATAGAGGGAGTGATGTGCCAGAGGTGCAATTCACAAGGCAGCCGGCAGACAGGGATCAGAGGGAGTGATGGACCAGAGGTGCAACCCACAGGGCAGCCAAGGTCTAGAGGGGAGCTCCTCGCCAGGGAGGCAAGGACCAGAGGGAGTGATAGACCACAGGTGCAACTCGCAAGGCAGACAAGACCTAGACGAGAGCTCCTCACCAGGTATGTAAGGACCAGAGGGAGTGATGGACCAGACATGCAATTCATAAGGCAGCCAAGGTCTAGCGGAGAGTTTCACAGCATGCAGGCAAGACCATAGGGAGTGATGGACCAAAGGTGCAATTCACAAGGCATCCAAGGTCTAGAGGATAGCTCATCACCAGGCAGGCAATGACCAGAGGGAGTGATGGACCAGACTTGCAATTCGCAAGGCAGCCAAGGTCCAGAGGATAGCTCCTCGCTGAAGATGAAAGCAATAGAGTGAGGGACGGATCGGAGGTGCAATTGTCAAGGCATCTAAGGTCTTGAGTACAGCTCCTTGCTGAAGATGAAAGGAATAGAGGGAGTGATGGACCAAAGGTGCAATTCACCAGGCATCCAAGGTCTAAAGGATAGCTCCTCACCAGGCAGGCAACGATCAGAGGGAGTGATGGACCAGACTTGCACTTCGTAAGGCAGCCAAGGTCTAGAGGATAGCTCCTCGCTGAAGATGAAAGGAATAGAAGAAGTGATGCACCAGAGGTGCAATTCACAAGGCATCTAAGATCTTGAGGACAGCTCCTTGCTGAAGATGAAAGGAATAGAGGGAGTGATGGACCAAAGGTGCAATTCCCAAGGCAACCAAGGTCTAGAGGATAGCTCCTCACCAGGCAGGCAATGACCAGAGGGAGTGATGGACCAGACTTGCAATTCGCAAGGCAGCCAAGGTCTAGAGGATAGCTCCTTGCTGAAGATGAAATGAATAGAGGGAGTGATGGACCAAAGGTGCAATTCACAAGGCATCCAAGGTCTAGAGGATAGCTCCTCACCAGGCAGGCAATGAACAGAGGGAGTGATGGACCAGACTTGCAATTCGCAAGGCAGCCAAGGTCTAGAGGATAGCTCCTTGCTGAAGATGAAATGAATAGAGGGAGTGATGGATCAGAGGTGCAATTCACAAGGCTTCTAAGGTCTTGAGGACAGCTCCTTGCCAGAGATGCAAAGACCAGAGGGAGTGATGGACCAGAGGTGCAATTCACAAGGCAGCCAAGATATTGAGGAGATCTCCTTGCCAGAGAATCAAGGAATAGAGGGAATGATAGACCAGAGGTGCAATTCACAAGGCAGCCAAGTTCTAGAGGAGACGACCTTGCCAGGTAGGCAAGGACCAGAGGGAGTAATGAAACAGAGGTGCAACTCACAAGGCAGCCAAGGTCTAGAGGAGAGAACCTCGTCAGGGAGGCAAGGACCAGAGGGAGTAATGGAACAGAGGTGCAACTCAAAAGGCAGCCATGGTCTGGCGGATAGCTCCTTGCCAGAGAATCAAGGACCAGAGGGAGTGATGGACCAGAGGTGCAATTCACAAGGCAGCCAAGGCATAGAGGAGAACTGTCATGACCGCAGCCTCCAAGGAGTCAGGTTTAGCCCAACTGCCTCGGAAGCTGGGTCACAACTTCATTTCCAGGCACCCATCGGCTCCCATAGGGGCCTTATGGACCTTGTCCTGGCGCCAGTGGCGCCAGGCTCATAAGGGGACCCAGTCCCGGTACAGGACGTGCCGGGCTCATGATGTAAGGAATGGTGCTTGGGTGGACCTACCTGCTGCAGACCATGCTGCTCACTCACCTGCAGGATGAAATCCTCATCCATCCATGGCTGGAACTACTTTACCTTCTGGGTGTGGCCAGCACCACTCCCTGGGACTGGATACTGGAACTATTCTGGAAAGCTGGGACTTCTTACCTGGGCGAGGCTGCTGTGGAAGGAGACACCTAAGCACTCCAGTAAGCTATTTAAACCACGCCCGATCAGAGCAACGTGCTTCGCGTTATTCTGCAATAGCAGCAGGACGCTCACCGTGTCAGCTCCAGAGAATCTTCAACTTCTGCATCTGGGGAAGAGAAATCCGCAATCTTACCTTCCGAAATACCATCTTCGTCTTCAGCAGCATCTGAAAAGGGAAAAGAACACCAGGTTAGCACGAGATAAAAACCAGCGCAGCACTTACCCAATCCATCGGTGCATCTCAAGCCACGGGCTGCAGCTTTCCATTTTTTCGGCACCCTGTGGAAGTAAAAACATTGGTTAGTAAACCTCCGTGAAACTTTCCTTACCTGCGCTGCATTCTTCTCGCCTCCGCCGACGCTGCTACTCGCATCTGCAAAACAAAAGGACATCATTAAGAAATACAAAACTCTATCTATACGCACGTGTTTTGGGCAGCGCTCATCTTTCTCACTCCTCGGTGCATTCCTCGACATCCATTTTTCTACCCAGCTGCTTCTGCGACCTGAAAAAGGAAAAGAGACATTAAGAAGTGCTTTTAACTTCGAATTGACATTTTCTACTTACTTGCCTGCAATACCTTCGCCATTCCATCGCTCTCCAGACCTCCATATTCAAGCAACCGCCGTTCGTGCTGCTAACAACGGCCTAGCTCCAAATCTTCATCCTCTGCAACCAAGAGGCTGGACAATTAACCAGTGAAGTAACTGGCTTCGGCGCCCCTGCACAGACGCAGGATGGAGAGCTCCGCTTTCACCTACATAAGGTGAGCACATTTAGCCTACGAACTACTTGGGAGTACCAGGAAGGGGAGGCAGCTTACCCAGTCAGGCTTATATATCCATATTAACCCCTTGCTCTCATAATTGCAGACACCTCACCCTTCAGATCAAGATCTCAGTGAGGAAAGGCCCTTTCCAGGGTGGCATTCGAGGCCTGCGCGTGACCCTAGAAGACTCCGAGAACCCCCAGCCCAGACCTGCGCCTCCGAGGGATTCAGGTGAGCGTTACAGAACGCGAAGCCCACCGCAATTTTCCCACTCAGGCGCAATGGAAACCTCGGACACAGATCAACTGGCTCAATTATTTGGGGAACTAAGGGCAGAAGTACACGCATCTCGCCAAGAAACAAACGCTTTACGAAGGGAGTTGATCATTGCCAAGGAACGGACGGATGATCTGGCCAGACAGTTGCTACAGGCTCAAGCGGGACAGACGCCACTGCCTCCCTATGGAGGGGGCGGCACTCCTACAAGCTCAAGTAATTCGGTGCAAATTAATCTGCCAGGGAATGTGCCTTTGGCCCCGCCCGAACGTTTTTCCGGTGATCCAAAGCGATATGCAGTATTCATCAATCAATGCCGCTTGCACTTTCTGTGTAGACCCGCCGCATTCCCAACGGACCAAGCCAAGGTAGCGTTTGTACTTTCCTATTTTAGCGGTAGTGCTGCAGATTGGTCCATTCCTCTCGTGACACAGGATGACCCGCTCCTCTATAACTTTCAAGACTTTCAGACCAGTATGGAAAAGTTGTTCGCAAGACATTCACAGGGGCAGGCCTTGGACAATGAACTCCTGTCACTCAGACAAGGTAATCAGGATCTCCTGGCTTACATAGCGTCCTTTAATAGACTGGTGGTTGAGACCAGGTGGCCTGAAGATAAGAGAATCACGCTCTTCTACAGAGGTCTACGTGGGGAACTTAAAGACGTTTTAGCACAGGTGGTTAATCCGCCGCAAGACTGTTCAGATTATATCGACCTAGTAGTCCAATTAGATCATCGGCTACAGAACAGGAAGACCGATCGATCCAGATTTGAAACCCGGGTACTTTCAAGACCTCAGAGCTCCGCTAAAGGGAATGACTCCGTGGAACCAATGCAAATAGGAGTAGTAAAAGGACCATTAACTCAGAAAGAACGGGAAAGAAGAAGGCAATTACAGCTGTGCCTATACTGTGGGAATTCTGGACATTTCCTTCGTGATTGCTCAGTGAAACCGGTCAAGAAGACCGTAGGAGTTTCTGATAAAAATGCTGAGAAACTGGAATCGGGAAACAACCTCGCCGACAAGCGTAGAGGTCAACTTGCCGAGCGTTAAAACCAGTTCCTTGACCTCGCATTTGGTAATGCCTATGGTCCTCATAAGTCCCAATAGACCAGATCGCATGCATGCTATCAAAGTATACATTGATAGCGGAGCAATCGGTAATTATGTGGACCAAGACTTGGCTATCAGGATGGATCTTCCCCTACGTCCCAAGATGGTAAAGGACGTAATCACTACAGTGGATGGTACTGAAATAGCTTCCGGACCAGTTTCTCATACCACCATGGAGGTAACGTTGTTATGTCAAGACGGACATCGGGAGAAGATCGTGTTTGATGTAATCAAGGCCCCGCAGTTTCAGGTGATTCTGGGAATGCCTTGGTTGGAAAAGCACAATCCTCAGATAGACTGGCGAGCCAAGGTAATTCGGTTTCCAGAATGCGCTTCAACCTGTTATCCTCAGCCCGAAATCAAGCTAGCTGTCATCACTTCCGAGGACCCCCGATTACCTCTGGAATACCAAGAGTTCAGCGACGTCTTTCAGAAAGATCAAGCCAACACCCTGCCTCCGCATCGGTCATACGACTGCCAGATAGACCTAATACTTGGGTCCACCCCTCCGTGCAGTAGAATATATGCCCTCACTGAACCAGAAAACCTCCATCTCAGGCAATACTTGGACCAGTACTTGGCTAACGGATTCATCCGCCCCTCGAAATCCCCGGCTTCCTCAGCTTTGTTCTTCGTCCCGAAAAAGGAAGGTGACCTAAGAACTTGTATCGATTATCGCGCCCTGAACCAGATTACAGTCAAAAACCGATACCCGTTGCCCTTGATTCCTGAATTATTGGACCAGGTAAAAGGCGCCTGCATATACACAAAGTTAGACCTCAGAGGAGCTTAACATTTGGTACGCATTAAGGAGGGCGACGAATGGAAGACGGCCTTTCGCACTAAATATGGATTTTTTGAGTATCAAGTAATGCCCTTCGGACTATGTAACGCACCGGCCGCTTTCCAGTTTTTCATGAATGATGTCCTCAGAGAACTTATTGATGTGTGCGTAGTCGTTTATATTGACGACATCCTGGTATACTCAGCCTCAGAAACTGATCATCGTAGACACGTCACAGCGGTTTTACAGAGACTTCGCCAACACCGCTTGTTTGCTAAACTGGAGAAGTGTACCTTTCACGCAAAGGAAGTGGAATTTTTAGGGTTCATCTTGTCACCCAACGGAGTTCACATGGACTCAAGAAAAGTGGATGCTATCACCAAATGGCCTTCCCCAACTTCCGTGAAAGGTGTACAGAGCATGCTGGGCTTCGCTAATTTTTACCGAAGGTTCATTCCTGAATTCTCTCGGGTAGTCCAACCTATCACGGCTCTTCTGAAAAAGAATAAAAAATTTGAGTGGACTCCAGAAGCCGAACAAGCCTTCCAAGAATTAAAAGCCAAATTTATCTCTGCTCCAGTCTTAAGGCATCCCCGTCCAGAACTTCCCTACATCGTCGAGACAGACGCTTCCAGTCTAGCAATGGGGGCGGTGCTGTCACAAAGAGACCCCGAAACGCACCAGTTACACCCTGTAGCCTTTTGGTCTCGCAAATTTTCGGCTCCTGAGATCAACTACACAATTACGGACAAAGAACTCTTGGCAATTAAGTCCGCCTTTAAGGCCTGGCGGCATTATCTTTTGGGAGCCCGGCACACCGTAACTGTAATCACGGATCACCGTAACCTCCAGTACCTGAAGTCAGCTAAAGCTCAATCTTCGAGGCAACTACGCTGGGCTTTATTCTTCGCAGAATTCGATTTTGTAATCACATATCGACCAGGCGTTAGGAACGGAAAAGCAGACGCCCTTTCCCGGATAGGGGTAGACGAACTTACAGCTAATCCGGAGCCGGTGCCAATAATTCCTGAACAAAAGATACTAGGAGCAATCAACACACTATCCCTCGAAGAGATTAAAGCAAGGATCAATCAACTCATAACTCCCGAAGATTCATCGAATTGGCAATTGAAAGGAAAGGATTTTACAATAGATCAGAACCTATTATATTTCCAAGGAAGACTATTCTTACCCTGCGTTGACTTACAAAAACAGGTCATCACCTGCTACCATGATTCTCTAATGGAAGGACATCCTGGAGTTGCCAAAACCTCAGAGAAAATTAAAAGGCATTTTTGGTGGCCATCTTGGAGGAAAGATGTTAAAAAGTTTGTGGCTTCTTGTGGTATCTGCGGACAAAACAAGAGTCAGAAGGAAAAACCAGCAGGATTACTACGTCCAATAGACATTCCACCAGGCCCTTGGCACACGCTCTCGATGGATTTTATCACGGATTTACCCCCTTGCTCCGGATACAACACAATTCTAGTGATCGTGGACCTTTTTTCAAAAATGGCTCATTTTATCCCACTGAAGGGCTTACCTACAGCTTCCATTCTAGCCGAGAATTTCTTGAAAACATTGTCCGGTTGCACGGTTTCCCTTCAGTACTAATCTCTGACCGAGGGAGCCAATTTATTTCCCATTTTTGGCAGAGTTGTTGTCGTTTAGCACAAATTGATGTACGACTTTCCACCAGCCATCACCCTCAAACCGACGGGCAGACTGAGAGAACTAACCAAACTTTAGAACAATATCTGCGCTGCATGTTGCATCAATCCGAGGGTACTTGGAAGGATGTCCTTTGGATTGCTGAATACGCTTACAATAATTCAATCCATTCTGGGACGGGAAAAACCCCTTTTTTCCTGCTGTATGGAAGTCATCCTCTAACCTCAAATCTGGACCCACCTCAAGCTCTCGGAACACCTGCTGTTACCATCTGCATTCGACGATAACTCAAGCATTTAAAGAAGCCACAGCTCATCTTCAACGAGCTAAAGAATCATACAAAAAAGGAGCAGACCAACATCGAAAAGAGGCTCCTCAATATCAAAAAGGAGATCAAGTCTGGCTGTCCACTAAACATTTATCTTTAAAAGAGCCACGCACCTTCAACCCAAGATATTTAGGACCCTACTCGATCACGGCCGTGATTAACCCAGTGGCTGTCAAACTAGAATTACCTACTCGAATGAAGATACATCCTGTCTTCCATGTTTCTCTCCTGAAACCTGTGCAATCCGGAACCCGTTTGACTAAACCTCCTGAGCCAATCCAAATTGACGGAGAATCCGAATTTGAAATTCGAGACATCTTGGACTCCAAAATTTCCAAATCAAAACTATACTACTTGATTGATTGGAAAGGATATGGACCCCAGGAGAGATCTTGGGAACCCTCAGAATATGTACATGCACCTCGTCTAGTCCGAAAATTTCATCGGGCTTTTCCCAACAAGCCAAAACCTCCGGAAAAGACAAGCTTGGGAGGGGCCTTGAGGGGGGGTGCTGTCATGACCGCAGCCTCCAAGGAGTCAGGTTTAGCCCAACTGCCTCGGAAGCTGGGTGACAACTTCATTTCCAGGCACCCATCGGCTCCCATAGGGGCCTTATGGACCTTGTCCTGGCGCCAGTGGCGCCAGGCTCATAAGGGGACCCAGTCCCGGTACAGGACGTGCCGGGCTCATGATGTAAGGAATGGTGCTTGGGTGGACCTACCTGCTGCAGACCATGCTGCTCACTCACCTGCAGGATGAAATCCTCATCCATCCATGGCTGGAACTACTTTACCTTCTGGGTGTGGCCAGCACCACTCCCTGGGACTGGATACTGGAACTATTCTGGAAAGCTGGGACTTCTTACCTGGGCAAGGCTGCTGTGGAAGGAGACACCTAAGCACTCCAGTAAGCTATTTAAACCACGCCCGATCAGAGCAACGTGCTTTGCGTTATTCTGCAATAGCAGCAGGACGCTCACCGTGTCAGCTCCAGAGAATCTTCAACTTCTGCATCTGGGGAAGAGAAATCCGCAATCTTACCTTCCGAAATACCATCTTCGTCTTCAGCAGCATCTGAAAAGGGAAAAGAACACCAGGTTAGCACGAGATAAAAACCAGCGCAGCACTTACCCAATCCATCGGTGCATCTCAAGCCACGGGCTGCAGCTTTCCATTTTTTCGGCACCCTGTGGAAGTAAAAACATTGGTTAGTAAACCTCCGTGAAACTTTCCTTACCTGCGCTGCATTCTTCTCGCCTCCGCCGACGCTGCTACTCGCATCTGCAAAACAAAAGGACATAATTAAGAAATACAAAACTCCATCTATACGCACGTGTTTTGGGCAGCGCTCATCTTTCTCACTCCTCGGTGCATTCCTCGACATCCATTTTTCTACCCAGCTGCTTCTGCGACCTGAAAAAGGAAAAGAGACATTAAGAAGTGCTTTTAACTTCGAATTGACATTTTCTACTTACTTGCCTGCAATACCTTCGCCATTCCATCGCTCTCCGGACCTCCATATTCAAGCAACCGCCGTTCGTGCTGCTAACAACGGCCTAGCTCCAAATCTTCATCCTCTGCAACCAAGAGGCTGGACAATTAACCAGTGAAGTAACTGGCTTCGGCGCCCCTGCACAGACGCAGGATGGAGAGCTCCGCTTTCACCTACATAAGGTGAGCACATTTAGCCTACGAACTACTTGGGAGTACCAGGAAGGGGAGGCAGCTTACCCAGTCAGGCTTATATATCCATATTAACCCCTTGCTCTCATAATTGCAGACACCTCACCCTTCAGATCAAGATCTCAGTGAGGAAAGGCCCTTTCCAGGGTGGCATTCGAGGCCTGCGCGTGACCCTAGAAGACTCCGAGAACCCCCAGCCCAGACCTGCGCCTCCGAGGGATTCAGGTGAGCGTTACAGAACGCGAAGCCCACCGCAATTTTCCCACTCAGGCGCAATGGAAACCTCGGACACAGATCAACTGGCTCAATTATTTGGGGAACTAAGGGCAGAAGTACACGCATCTCGCCAAGAAACAAACGCTTTACGAAGGGAGTTGATCATTGCCAAGGAACGGACGGATGATCTGGCCAGACAGTTGCTACAGGCTCAAGCGGGACAGACGCCACTGCCTCCCTATGGAGGGGGCGGCACTCCTACAAGCTCAAGTAATTCGGTGCAAATTAATCTGCCAGGGAATGTGCCTTTGGCCCCGCCCGAACGTTTTTCCGGTGATCCAAAGCGATATGCAGTATTCATCAATCAATGCCGCTTGCACTTTCTGTGTAGACCCGCCGCATTCCCAACGGACCAAGCCAAGGTAGCGTTTGTACTTTCCTATTTTAGCGGTAGTGCTGCAGATTGGTCCATTCCTCTCGTGACACAGGATGACCCGCTCCTCTATAACTTTCAAGACTTTCAGACCAGTATGGAAAAGTTGTTCGCAAGACATTCACAGGGGCAGGCCTTGGACAATGAACTCCTGTCACTCAGACAAGGTAATCAGGATCTCCTGGCTTACATAGCGTCCTTTAATAGACTGGTGGTTGAGACCAGGTGGCCTGAAGATAAGAGAATCACGCTCTTCTACAGAGGTCTACGTGGGGAACTTAAAGACGTTTTAGCACAGGTGGTTAATCCGCCGCAAGACTGTTCAGATTATATCGACCTAGTAGTCCAATTAGATCATCGGCTACAGAACAGGAAGACCGATCGATCCAGATTTGAAACCCGGGTACTTTCAAGACCTCAGAGCTCCGCTAAAGGGAATGACTCCGTGGAACCAATGCAAATAGGAGTAGTAAAAGGACCATTAACTCAGAAAGAACGGGAAAGAAGAAGGCAATTACAGCTGTGCCTATACTGTGGGAATTCTGGACATTTCCTTCGTGATTGCTCAGTGAAACCGGTCAAGAAGACCGTAGGAGTTTCTGATAAAAATGCTGAGAAACTGGAATCGGGAAACAACCTCGCCGACAAGCGTAGAGGTCAACTTGCCGAGCGTTAAAACCAGTTCCTTGACCTCGCATTTGGTAATGCCTATGGTCCTCATAAGTCCCAATAGACCAGATCGCATGCATGCTATCAAAGTATACATTGATAGCGGAGCAATCGGTAATTATGTGGACCAAGACTTGGCTATCAGGATGGATCTTCCCCTACGTCCCAAGATGGTAAAGGACGTAATCACTACAGTGGATGGTACTGAAATAGCTTCCGGACCAGTTTCTCATACCACCATGGAGGTAACGTTGTTATGTCAAGACGGACATCGGGAGAAGATCGTGTTTGATGTAATCAAGGCCCCGCAGTTTCAGGTGATTCTGGGAATGCCTTGGTTGGAAAAGCACAATCCTCAGATAGACTGGCGAGCCAAGGTAATTCGGTTTCCAGAATGCGCTTCAACCTGTTATCCTCAGCCCGAAATCAAGCTAGCTGTCATCACTTCCGAGGACCCCCGATTACCTCTGGAATACCAAGAGTTCAGCGACGTCTTTCAGAAAGATCAAGCCAACACCCTGCCTCCGCATCGGTCATACGACTGCCAGATAGACCTAATACTTGGGTCCACCCCTCCGTGCAGTAGAATATATGCCCTCACTGAACCAGAAAACCTCCATCTCAGGCAATACTTGGACCAGTACTTGGCTAACGGATTCATCCGCCCCTCGAAATCCCCGGCTTCCTCAGCTTTGTTCTTCGTCCCGAAAAAGGAAGGTGACCTAAGAACTTGTATCGATTATCGCGCCCTGAACCAGATTACAGTCAAAAACCGATACCCGTTGCCCTTGATTCCTGAATTATTGGACCAGGTAAAAGGCGCCTGCATATACACAAAGTTAGACCTCAGAGGAGCTTAACATTTGGTACGCATTAAGGAGGGCGACGAATGGAAGACGGCCTTTCGCACTAAATATGGATTTTTTGAGTATCAAGTAATGCCCTTCGGACTATGTAACGCACCGGCCGCTTTCCAGTTTTTCATGAATGATGTCTTCAGAGAACTTATTGATGTGTGCGTAGTCGTTTATATTGACGACATCCTGGTATACTCAGCCTCAGAAACTGATCATCGTAGACACGTCACAGCGGTTTTACAGAGACTTCGCCAACACCGCTTGTTTGCTAAACTGGAGAAGTGTACCTTTCACGCAAAGGAAGTGGAATTTTTAGGGTTCATCTTGTCACCCAACGGAGTTCACATGGACTCAAGAAAAGTGGATGCTATCACCAAATGGCCTTCCCCAACTTCCGTGAAAGGTGTACAGAGCATGCTGGGCTTCGCTAATTTTTACCGAAGGTTCATTCCTGAATTCTCTCGGGTAGTCCAACCTATCACGGCTCTTCTGAAAAAGAATAAAAAATTTGAGTGGACTCCAGAAGCCGAACAAGCCTTCCAAGAATTAAAAGCCAAATTTATCTCTGCTCCAGTCTTAAGGCATCCCCGTCCAGAACTTCCCTACATCGTCGAGACAGACGCTTCCAGTCTAGCAATGGGGGCGGTGCTGTCACAAAGAGACCCCGAAACGCACCAGTTACACCCTGTAGCCTTTTGGTCTCGCAAATTTTCGGCTCCTGAGATCAACTACACAATTACGGACAAAGAACTCTTGGCAATTAAGTCCGCCTTTAAGGCCTGGCGGCATTATCTTTTGGGAGCCCGGCACACCGTAACTGTAATCACGGATCACCGTAACCTCCAGTACCTGAAGTCAGCTAAAGCTCAATCTTCGAGGCAACTACGCTGGGCTTTATTCTTCGCAGAATTCGATTTTGTAATCACATATCGACCAGGCGTTAGGAACGGAAAAGCAGACGCCCTTTCCCGGATAGGGGTAGACGAACTTACAGCTAATCCGGAGCCGGTGCCAATAATTCCTGAACAAAAGATACTAGGAGCAATCAACACACTATCCCTCGAAGAGATTAAAGCAAGGATCAATCAACTCATAACTCCCGAAGATTCATCGAATTGGCAATTGAAAGGAAAGGATTTTACAATAGATCAGAACCTATTATATTTCCAAGGAAGACTATTCTTACCCTGCGTTGACTTACAAAAACAGGTCATCACCTGCTACCATGATTCTCTAATGGAAGGACATCCTGGAGTTGCCAAAACCTCAGAGAAAATTAAAAGGCATTTTTGGTGGCCATCTTGGAGGAAAGATGTTAAAAAGTTTGTGGCTTCTTGTGGTATCTGCGGACAAAACAAGAGTCAGAAGGAAAAACCAGCAGGATTACTACGTCCAATAGACATTCCACCAGGCCCTTGGCACACGCTCTCGATGGATTTTATCACGGATTTACCCCCTTGCTCCGGATACAACACAATTCTAGTGATCGTGGACCTTTTTTCAAAAATGGCTCATTTTATCCCACTGAAGGGCTTACCTACAGCTTCCATTCTAGCCGAGAATTTCTTGAAAACATTGTCCGGTTGCACGGTTTCCCTTCAGTACTAATCTCTGACCGAGGGAGCCAATTTATTTCCCATTTTTGGCAGAGTTGTTGTCGTTTAGCACAAATTGATGTACGACTTTCCACCAGCCATCACCCTCAAACCGACGGGCAGACTGAGAGAACTAACCAAACTTTAGAACAATATCTGCGCTGCATGTTGCATCAATCCGAGGGTACTTGGAAGGATGTCCTTTGGATTGCTGAATACGCTTACAATAATTCAATCCATTCTGGGACGGGAAAAACCCCTTTTTTCCTGCTGTATGGAAGTCATCCTCTAACCTCAAATCTGGACCCACCTCAAGCTCTCGGAACACCTGCTGTTACCATCTGCATTCGACGATAACTCAAGCATTTAAAGAAGCCACAGCTCATCTTCAACGAGCTAAAGAATCATACAAAAAAGGAGCAGACCAACATCGAAAAGAGGCTCCTCAATATCAAAAAGGAGATCAAGTCTGGCTGTCCACTAAACATTTATCTTTAAAAGAGCCACGCACCTTCAACCCAAGATATTTAGGACCCTACTCGATCACGGCCGTGATTAACCCAGTGGCTGTCAAACTAGAATTACCTACTCGAATGAAGATACATCCTGTCTTCCATGTTTCTCTCCTGAAACCTGTGCAATCCGGAACCCGTTTGACTAAACCTCCTGAGCCAATCCAAATTGACGGAGAATCCGAATTTGAAATTCGAGACATCTTGGACTCCAAAATTTCCAAATCAAAACTATACTACTTGATTGATTGGAAAGGATATGGACCCCAGGAGAGATCTTGGGAACCCTCAGAATATGTACATGCACCTCGTCTAGTCCGAAAATTTCATCGGGCTTTTCCCAACAAGCCAAAACCTCCGGAAAAGACAAGCTTGGGAGGGGCCTTGAGGGGGGGTGCTGTCATGACCGCAGCCTCCAAGGAGTCAGGTTTAGCCCAACTGCCTCGGAAGCTGGGTGACAACTTCATTTCCAGGCACCCATCGGCTCCCATAGGGGCCTTATGGACCTTGTCCTGGCGCCAGTGGCGCCAGGCTCATAAGGGGACCCAGTCCCGGTACAGGACGTGCCGGGCTCATGATGTAAGGAATGGTGCTTGGGTGGACCTACCTGCTGCAGACCATGCTGCTCACTCACCTGCAGGATGAAATCCTCATCCATCCATGGCTGGAACTACTTTACCTTCTGGGTGTGGCCAGCACCACTCCCTGGGACTGGATACTGGAACTATTCTGGAAAGCTGGGACTTCTTACCTGGGCAAGGCTGCTGTGGAAGGAGACACCTAAGCACTCCAGTAAGCTATTTAAACCACGCCCGATCAGAGCAACGTGCTTTGCGTTATTCTGCAATAGCAGCAGGACGCTCACCGTGTCAGCTCCAGAGAATCTTCAACTTCTGCATCTGGGGAAGAGAAATCCGCAATCTTACCTTCCGAAATACCATCTTCGTCTTCAGCAGCATCTGAAAAGGGAAAAGAACACCAGGTTAGCACGAGATAAAAACCAGCGCAGCACTTACCCAATCCATCGGTGCATCTCAAGCCACGGGCTGCAGCTTTCCATTTTTTCGGCACCCTGTGGAAGTAAAAACATTGGTTAGTAAACCTCCGTGAAACTTTCCTTACCTGCGCTGCATTCTTCTCGCCTCCGCCGACGCTGCTACTCGCATCTGCAAAACAAAAGGACATAATTAAGAAATACAAAACTCCATCTATACGCACGTGTTTTGGGCAGCGCTCATCTTTCTCACTCCTCGGTGCATTCCTCGACATCCATTTTTCTACCCAGCTGCTTCTGCGACCTGAAAAAGGAAAAGAGACATTAAGAAGTGCTTTTAACTTCGAATTGACATTTTCTACTTACTTGCCTGCAATACCTTCGCCATTCCATCGCTCTCCGGACCTCCATATTCAAGCAACCGCCGTTCGTGCTGCTAACAACGGCCTAGCTCCAAATCTTCATCCTCTGCAACCAAGAGGCTGGACAATTAACCAGTGAAGTAACTGGCTTCGGCGCCCCTGCACAGACGCAGGATGGAGAGCTCCGCTTTCACCTACATAAGGTGAGCACATTTAGCCTACGAACTACTTGGGAGTACCAGGAAGGGGAGGCAGCTTACCCAGTCAGGCTTATATATCCATATTAACCCCTTGCTCTCATAATTGCAGACACCTCACCCTTCAGATCAAGATCTCAGTGAGGAAAGGCCCTTTCCAGGGTGGCATTCGAGGCCTGCGCGTGACCCTAGAAGACTCCGAGAACCCCCAGCCCAGACCTGCGCCTCCGAGGGATTCAGGTGAGCGTTACAGAACGCGAAGCCCACCGCAATTTTCCCACTCAGGCGCAATGGAAACCTCGGACACAGATCAACTGGCTCAATTATTTGGGGAACTAAGGGCAGAAGTACACGCATCTCGCCAAGAAACAAACGCTTTACGAAGGGAGTTGATCATTGCCAAGGAACGGACGGATGATCTGGCCAGACAGTTGCTACAGGCTCAAGCGGGACAGACGCCACTGCCTCCCTATGGAGGGGGCGGCACTCCTACAAGCTCAAGTAATTCGGTGCAAATTAATCTGCCAGGGAATGTGCCTTTGGCCCCGCCCGAACGTTTTTCCGGTGATCCAAAGCGATATGCAGTATTCATCAATCAATGCCGCTTGCACTTTCTGTGTAGACCCGCCGCATTCCCAACGGACCAAGCCAAGGTAGCGTTTGTACTTTCCTATTTTAGCGGTAGTGCTGCAGATTGGTCCATTCCTCTCGTGACACAGGATGACCCGCTCCTCTATAACTTTCAAGACTTTCAGACCAGTATGGAAAAGTTGTTCGCAAGACATTCACAGGGGCAGGCCTTGGACAATGAACTCCTGTCACTCAGACAAGGTAATCAGGATCTCCTGGCTTACATAGCGTCCTTTAATAGACTGGTGGTTGAGACCAGGTGGCCTGAAGATAAGAGAATCACGCTCTTCTACAGAGGTCTACGTGGGGAACTTAAAGACGTTTTAGCACAGGTGGTTAATCCGCCGCAAGACTGTTCAGATTATATCGACCTAGTAGTCCAATTAGATCATCGGCTACAGAACAGGAAGACCGATCGATCCAGATTTGAAACCCGGGTACTTTCAAGACCTCAGAGCTCCGCTAAAGGGAATGACTCCGTGGAACCAATGCAAATAGGAGTAGTAAAAGGACCATTAACTCAGAAAGAACGGGAAAGAAGAAGGCAATTACAGCTGTGCCTATACTGTGGGAATTCTGGACATTTCCTTCGTGATTGCTCAGTGAAACCGGTCAAGAAGACCGTAGGAGTTTCTGATAAAAATGCTGAGAAACTGGAATCGGGAAACAACCTCGCCGACAAGCGTAGAGGTCAACTTGCCGAGCGTTAAAACCAGTTCCTTGACCTCGCATTTGGTAATGCCTATGGTCCTCATAAGTCCCAATAGACCAGATCGCATGCATGCTATCAAAGTATACATTGATAGCGGAGCAATCGGTAATTATGTGGACCAAGACTTGGCTATCAGGATGGATCTTCCCCTACGTCCCAAGATGGTAAAGGACGTAATCACTACAGTGGATGGTACTGAAATAGCTTCCGGACCAGTTTCTCATACCACCATGGAGGTAACGTTGTTATGTCAAGACGGACATCGGGAGAAGATCGTGTTTGATGTAATCAAGGCCCCGCAGTTTCAGGTGATTCTGGGAATGCCTTGGTTGGAAAAGCACAATCCTCAGATAGACTGGCGAGCCAAGGTAATTCGGTTTCCAGAATGCGCTTCAACCTGTTATCCTCAGCCCGAAATCAAGCTAGCTGTCATCACTTCCGAGGACCCCCGATTACCTCTGGAATACCAAGAGTTCAGCGACGTCTTTCAGAAAGATCAAGCCAACACCCTGCCTCCGCATCGGTCATACGACTGCCAGATAGACCTAATACTTGGGTCCACCCCTCCGTGCAGTAGAATATATGCCCTCACTGAACCAGAAAACCTCCATCTCAGGCAATACTTGGACCAGTACTTGGCTAACGGATTCATCCGCCCCTCGAAATCCCCGGCTTCCTCAGCTTTGTTCTTCGTCCCGAAAAAGGAAGGTGACCTAAGAACTTGTATCGATTATCGCGCCCTGAACCAGATTACAGTCAAAAACCGATACCCGTTGCCCTTGATTCCTGAATTATTGGACCAGGTAAAAGGCGCCTGCATATACACAAAGTTAGACCTCAGAGGAGCTTAACATTTGGTACGCATTAAGGAGGGCGACGAATGGAAGACGGCCTTTCGCACTAAATATGGATTTTTTGAGTATCAAGTAATGCCCTTCGGACTATGTAACGCACCGGCCGCTTTCCAGTTTTTCATGAATGATGTCCTCAGAGAACTTATTGATGTGTGCGTAGTCGTTTATATTGACGACATCCTGGTATACTCAGCCTCAGAAACTGATCATCGTAGACACGTCACAGCGGTTTTACAGAGACTTCGCCAACACCGCTTGTTTGCTAAACTGGAGAAGTGTACCTTTCACGCAAAGGAAGTGGAATTTTTAGGGTTCATCTTGTCACCCAACGGAGTTCACATGGACTCAAGAAAAGTGGATGCTATCACCAAATGGCCTTCCCCAACTTCCGTGAAAGGTGTACAGAGCATGCTGGGCTTCGCTAATTTTTACCGAAGGTTCATTCCTGAATTCTCTCGGGTAGTCCAACCTATCACGGCTCTTCTGAAAAAGAATAAAAAATTTGAGTGGACTCCAGAAGCCGAACAAGCCTTCCAAGAATTAAAAGCCAAATTTATCTCTGCTCCAGTCTTAAGGCATCCCCGTCCAGAACTTCCCTACATCGTCGAGACAGACGCTTCCAGTCTAGCAATGGGGGCGGTGCTGTCACAAAGAGACCCCGAAACGCACCAGTTACACCCTGTAGCCTTTTGGTCTCGCAAATTTTCGGCTCCTGAGATCAACTACACAATTACGGACAAAGAACTCTTGGCAATTAAGTCCGCCTTTAAGGCCTGGCGGCATTATCTTTTGGGAGCCCGGCACACCGTAACTGTAATCACGGATCACCGTAACCTCCAGTACCTGAAGTCAGCTAAAGCTCAATCTTCGAGGCAACTACGCTGGGCTTTATTCTTCGCAGAATTCGATTTTGTAATCACATATCGACCAGGCGTTAGGAACGGAAAAGCAGACGCCCTTTCCCGGATAGGGGTAGACGAACTTACAGCTAATCCGGAGCCGGTGCCAATAATTCCTGAACAAAAGATACTAGGAGCAATCAACACACTATCCCTCGAAGAGATTAAAGCAAGGATCAATCAACATATAACTCCCGAAGATTCATCGAATTGGCAATTGAAAGGAAAGGATTTTACAATAGATCAGAACCTATTATATTTCCAAGGAAGACTATTCTTACCCTGCGTTGACTTACAAAAACAGGTCATCACCTGCTACCATGATTCTCTAATGGAAGGACATCCTGGAGTTGCCAAAACCTCAGAGAAAATTAAAAGGCATTTTTGGTGGCCATCTTGGAGGAAAGATGTTAAAAAGTTTGTGGCTTCTTGTGGTATCTGCGGACAAAACAAGAGTCAGAAGGAAAAACCAGCAGGATTACTACGTCCAATAGACATTCCACCAGGCCCTTGGCACACGCTCTCGATGGATTTTATCACGGATTTACCCCCTTGCTCCGGATACAACACAATTCTAGTGATCGTGGACCTTTTTTCAAAAATGGCTCATTTTATCCCACTGAAGGGCTTACCTACAGCTTCCATTCTAGCCGAGAATTTCTTGAAAACATTGTCCGGTTGCACGGTTTCCCTTCAGTACTAATCTCTGACCGAGGGAGCCAATTTATTTCCCATTTTTGGCAGAGTTGTTGTCGTTTAGCACAAATTGATGTACGACTTTCCACCAGCCATCACCCTCAAACCGACGGGCAGACTGAGAGAACTAACCAAACTTTAGAACAATATCTGCGCTGCATGTTGCATCAATCCGAGGGTACTTGGAAGGATGTCCTTTGGATTGCTGAATACGCTTACAATAATTCAATCCATTCTGGGACGGGAAAAACCCCTTTTTTCCTGCTGTATGGAAGTCATCCTCTAACCTCAAATCTGGACCCACCTCAAGCTCTCGGAACACCTGCTGTTACCATCTGCATTCGACGATAACTCAAGCATTTAAAGAAGCCACAGCTCATCTTCAACGAGCTAAAGAATCATACAAAAAAGGAGCAGACCAACATCGAAAAGAGGCTCCTCAATATCAAAAAGGAGATCAAGTCTGGCTGTCCACTAAACATTTATCTTTAAAAGAGCCACGCACCTTCAACCCAAGATATTTAGGACCCTACTCGATCACGGCCGTGATTAACCCAGTGGCTGTCAAACTAGAATTACCTACTCGAATGAAGATACATCCTGTCTTCCATGTTTCTCTCCTGAAACCTGTGCAATCCGGAACCCGTTTGACTAAACCTCCTGAGCCAATCCAAATTGACGGAGAATCCGAATTTGAAATTCGAGACATCTTGGACTCCAAAATTTCCAAATCAAAACTATACTACTTGATTGATTGGAAAGGATATGGACCCCAGGAGAGATCTTGGGAACCCTCAGAATATGTACATGCACCTCGTCTAGTCCGAAAATTTCATCGGGCTTTTCCCAACAAGCCAAAACCTCCGGAAAAGACAAGCTTGGGAGGGGCCTTGAGGGGGGGTGCTGTCATGACCGCAGCCTCCAAGGAGTCAGGTTTAGCCCAACTGCCTCGGAAGCTGGGTGACAACTTCATTTCCAGGCACCCATCGGCTCCCATAGGGGCCTTATGGACCTTGTCCTGGCGCCAGTGGCGCCAGGCTCATAAGGGGACCCAGTCCCGGTACAGGACGTGCCGGGCTCATGATGTAAGGAATGGTGCTTGGGTGGACCTACCTGCTGCAGACCATGCTGCTCACTCACCTGCAGGATGAAATCCTCATCCATCCATGGCTGGAACTACTTTACCTTCTGGGTGTGGCCAGCACCACTCCCTGGGACTGGATACTGGAACTATTCTGGAAAGCTGGGACTTCTTACCTGGGCAAGGCTGCTGTGGAAGGAGACACCTAAGCACTCCAGTAAGCTATTTAAACCACGCCCGATCAGAGCAACGTGCTTTGCGTTATTCTGCAATAGCAGCAGGACGCTCACCGTGTCAGCTCCAGAGAATCTTCAACTTCTGCATCTGGGGAAGAGAAATCCGCAATCTTACCTTCCGAAATACCATCTTCGTCTTCAGCAGCATCTGAAAAGGGAAAAGAACACCAGGTTAGCACGAGATAAAAACCAGCGCAGCACTTACCCAATCCATCGGTGCATCTCAAGCCACGGGCTGCAGCTTTCCATTTTTTCGGCACCCTGTGGAAGTAAAAACATTGGTTAGTAAACCTCCGTGAAACTTTCCTTACCTGCGCTGCATTCTTCTCGCCTCCGCCGACGCTGCTACTCGCATCTGCAAAACAAAAGGACATAATTAAGAAATACAAAACTCCATCTATACGCACGTGTTTTGGGCAGCGCTCATCTTTCTCACTCCTCGGTGCATTCCTCGACATCCATTTTTCTACCCAGCTGCTTCTGCGACCTGAAAAAGGAAAAGAGACATTAAGAAGTGCTTTTAACTTCGAATTGACATTTTCTACTTACTTGCCTGCAATACCTTCGCCATTCCATCGCTCTCCGGACCTCCATATTCAAGCAACCGCCGTTCGTGCTGCTAACAACGGCCTAGCTCCAAATCTTCATCCTCTGCAACCAAGAGGCTGGACAATTAACCAGTGAAGTAACTGGCTTCGGCGCCCCTGCACAGACGCAGGATGGAGAGCTCCGCTTTCACCTACATAAGGTGAGCACATTTAGCCTACGAACTACTTGGGAGTACCAGGAAGGGGAGGCAGCTTACCCAGTCAGGCTTATATATCCATATTAACCCCTTGCTCTCATAATTGCAGACACCTCACCCTTCAGATCAAGATCTCAGTGAGGAAAGGCCCTTTCCAGGGTGGCATTCGAGGCCTGCGCGTGACCCTAGAAGACTCCGAGAACCCCCAGCCCAGACCTGCGCCTCCGAGGGATTCAGGTGAGCGTTACAAGAACTCCTCACCAGGCAGGCAGGGACCAGACAGAGAGATGGGCCAGATGGGGGGTGGGAGCTTGATGGACTAGAGGTGCAGCTCACAAGGCAGCCAAGGTCTTGAGGAAAGCTCCTTGCCAAAGAAGCAAGGACAGAGGGAGTGATGTGCCAGAGGTGCAATTCACAAGGCAGCCGGCAGACAGGGATCAGATGGAGTGTTGAACCAGAGGTGCAATTCACAAGGCATCCTAGGTCTAGAGGATAGCTCCTCACCAGGCAGGCAACGACCAGAGGGAGTGATGGACCAGACTTGCAATTGGCAAGGCAGCCAAGATCTAGAGGATAGCTCCTCGCTGAAGATGAAAGGAATAGAGGGAGTGATGGACCGGAGGTGCAATTCACAAGCCATCTAAGGTCTTGAGGACAGCTCCTTGCTGAAGATGAAAGGACTAGAGGGAGTGATGGACCAAAGGTGCAACTCACAGGGCAGCCAAAGTGTTGAGGATAGCTGCTTGCCAGAGACGCAGGGACCAGTGGGAGTGATGGACCAGAGGTGCAATTTAGAGGGCAGCCAAGATCTAGAACAGAGCTTGTCCTAAGGCAGGCAGGGACCAGTTTGGCCAAAGCTCTTTGTATGGAGCTTCCAGACCTTGAAAATTCCAATATTTTCTCTCTGTCTTTATAATTCATTATTCTGTCTATTATTGGCCTGGGGTGCTCCTGTTGGAGGTTTCTTGGACAATGAAATGTGCGCCCGTCCGACCGAGAAGCCTGGTGTAATGTTGCCTGGTCCCACCTCCTGCAGCAACACATTTTCCACATAGGCTGTAGGGTCTGCGCCTTGCATGCTCTCCAGCAGGCCCAAAATCCTGATGGTATTTCTACGGGTTCTGCCCTCTGCGGCCTCTGATCTGTCTTCCAGCATTTTCACCTTCTGTTTCAATGCGTTGACTTCCCACTGTGTTTTTAGTATGCCTGTGGTGTTGTCTTTGACTTGTGTTTTCCCATTCCGTTCTGCCAATGCTCTGACATTTTCTCTCAAAAGACCCACATCTATCATCACAGCGTCTATCTTGGACTCCAATACAGATTGCAGTGTGGCGATAGCAGCAAGGATCTGGTGTTCTCCATTTTGTTCTCGTGCTGCACCAGATGCAGTTGCAAAATTAGTCTCTTCAGTCATGTTGGTTGGGCATTAAGTGAACAACCCCATCGTGGTCTACTTGCCATTCCTTTTCTTGGATTGGTTAGACATTTATTTATTTATTTATTTATTTATTTATTTATGTATTTATTTATTCGCATTTGTTAAGCGCACATACAGCCCATAGGGCATCGTGGCGCTTGTTACAGAGATGACTTGTTATACATACAAAGAAGTCATTACTTAGTTACAAGAGAGTAGTAAGGAGAAGATAGGAAAGGAAGAGGAGATGATGTTGTACGACGAGCTAGTTGAACAAGGTGGTTTTCAGTTTTTTTCGGAAGGCAAAGAGAGATGTTTCTGCTCTGAGTGTGCTAGGAAGTGCGTTCCATAGCTTCGGTGCAATGTAAGGGAAGCTTATTCCACCTGCTCTGGCTCGTTTGATGCGTGGGACCCTAAGCTGGTTGGTGTGGCATTGTCTGGTTGGTCTAGTGGAGTGCGATCTGACTAGCGTGTCAGACAGGTAGGAAGGTGCAGATAGGTGAATACATTTATGTGCAGTGGTAAGTATTTTGAATGTGATGCGCTCTTTGACAGGTAGCCAGTGTGCTGCCTCTCTGGCTTGCGCGATGTGGTCCCGTTTAGGTATATTGAGGGCTGCTCTTAGTGCATTATTTTGTGTTGTTTGGAGTTTATTGAGATTAGTGATGGAAGTACCAGCCAGTAGTGCATTACAATAATCTATCTTGGCTCCTATGGTGGCTCTTGCAATAGAGGTCTAGTCCGGTATTTGTCAGGTATTATGGTTTATCTCTGGCTCAAGACAGCTCAATCTTTTAATTCCTCAGTTCCTCTATTCGTCTTGCTAAGCTACTGGCCAGTATTGGATTGAGACCCGCACCCCATTTCCTCGGGCAAGTATGGTTTGTGCAGCCTACTTTGATTCAGCTGATCTGCACGGTGGGTTTGGGTCTTTTGGTTTGGGCCTTACGCACCCAGTCTTCACCTTTTCCCTCTGGCAGGAAGTCTGTGTGGACTGTGTCTATGGGCCTCATTACACGGAAGGCGTTAATGATTAACGGCCACCGTTAATGGTAACGGTGACCATTAACCATTACCGCCTTACTACGAGGTCCCTTAGCGGGTTGGTGCTTTAACGCCTGCTTTTTGCAGGTGTTAAAAACCAACCCGCTAAGGGACCTCAGAGCTAATTACGGCACCGCAAAATTGCGGTGCCGTAATTAGCGCCTTCCCCATTCCCATAGAGCCCTATGGGGCAGAAATGGGAATGGGGAAGGGCAATGGCAGAAGGGGGATTTACAGCCCCTCCAACCTTGGAATGGGGTGGTAAATCCCCTTTCCGCCAAGGCGGTGCCGGTATTTTACCGGCATGAGCCATGGCGCTAATAGCGCCATGGCTCACCGCCTTCCGTGTAATGAGGCCCTATGTCCTTGTTCTACGGTGTATTCAGGTGCTCACTTCCATAGCAATTATGCACACATCATCTTCTGCTTGACTTCCCTGTCCACTTTATGCCTCTTTGGTGTAGGCGATCTCTTTTCTACGCGCGTCCCTCACCACAGCAACAACATCCATGTGGGCACTTTCCACTGTCAACAGCTACTGCGTTTCCCTGCAAGTTCCCATGGACGACCTGTGGGGAATCTTACCAGACTGTTTCAGGGAGCCGCTGGTCCTGAAAGGGCATTCATGGTCGCCCACTCTGCACTCCAATAGTGCCATGCATTTATATTCTCTGCATCGGCGGGGATCCAACACCTGCTAAGGGTGCTGTCCTCTGCCACAGCCAGCTCACACCTTCAGGATCCCAGTTGGGTGCATGCTGGAGCTGTACCCTGTCTGCTGCTCTGTTCTATCTCAACGGGGATAACTGCTCTGTGTTCACTGCGGACTGTACTACTGCCAGCAGTTTCCTGCTCCTCCCCGGTTACAGTGTCCCCATAGGGAGGGTGGATCGGAGCGACCGTTCATCAGAGGATTTGGGTTGTCTAGATCTTTTGTAGTGCTTACTCTCGCAGTGCTTTGCTTATCAAATGCGTGTCGCCATTTTGAGTTGGTTTCTTCATTTCAGGTCAGAAAGCAGGGAGTCGGGCGCTTCACCTTCTGTTTCAATCTCAGCAGGACATGCCCCGTTTCCTCACCTTCTTTATGCACTTTGCAGGTCATAAGTTGTGCGAATTTGCTGCTTTCAATAGCAGATTCTTGTCAGAATGAAGCAGGAGCCATTGGAGATGCAACTTTACTGCATGGCAGCTAGCCACACCCCTCTCATCAGTGAATACATTAGTTAACATTACTGAAGTGTCTTGAATAGGATTTTCTCTCCACACATTAATATGAGAAGGTTATTATGACAGATGTGCGTTTTAATCTTTTAATCAGGTAATGAGATTCGATAGTTAGAAAGTTCTGCTTGCTCTATGACCTCATAAGGCCCATGCCACCTGGAGAGCATTTTCTTTTCGGAGGAGGAAATTAAAACCAATACCTTTTTGGCCCACAGAAACGATCTTCTCACTGCTATCTTATCATAGTATTCATTCTGATGTTCTTGGGTTTTGGCCATATTAGTCTGTACTATAGCGTGATTCACTCCCATATGTTCCTTCAATCGCTGAACAGTTCTTTTTTGGATTTCTTGGCATAGACGGTCGGGGAAGAAAGACCCGCGATATCTCTCAATTCTAAGAAAATGGCCTGGAATTGTATACATTTATTTGGGACCACCCTGCTTCAACTGTGGTTCGGTCAATATTAATGGACTTACCCAATGGGATGCTATTACTACATCCTCTTCAACTGCGTTGAATTGTAATGTTTGGTCTCTGAACATATAAGAGACGAGATCTATGGAGTTGACACCTATGAAGCAGCAATTATTCTGAGTACCACCACTGCGAGTGCATAAGCTCCATTTCTCTTCAGGTCCTGATGAAGGCAGTGATATTTTCCTCCTGCCGAAATGTTCTTTCTACAATACAGTGTTATCAAGTTCATCAGCACGGTTCAACATCAATACTGGGGATGTAGATCTGGGATGTGTTTTTGGTCTTCAATAATGGTTTTTATACTTAGATTATGTGGCACTGGAAAATCGAGGATGTTTTTGATCTGTTAGATAGATAGGGCTAGTAAGATCGGATTCTAACGTGTCCCCTCTAATTGGATTTATCCATTGTGTCATCTATGTATGTGCCTACTAATTCTATATTTTCACTTATTTACCAGAATGCGGATTTGTTCTTCTTCGTTTGCACACTTTGCTCACAAATATGTAAAAATGTATATCATTGTAAATAATGTATTGTTAAATGCTAAATATGTGATGTGTGCTATAGGTAATAAGAGTGAACCTATGCATTTTTTCATTGTTTTATTTATCTATATGTGCTTTGTTTTATCTGTAAAATTACAAACAGGTTCAATTAGCATTTTTATGGTTGAAGTTGTAGGACCCATGGCCTACGTAATAAATTATGAATAATTATATATAAACACAAACAATTCTTTTGTGTGCTTTTTTGTAGGCAAATCATAAGCCCCTTAAATATGGCCAGGTGTATGCAAAACCGAGGCTACTGAATCAGTTTTCTAAGTGGTTCATTTGGGGGACTCCCCTTTGTTTGTCAGGTTTATTACTCATTTCTCGCCTGGATCCCTTTTGAGTGTTTATCCCTCATGTGCAATACAGTTTAAGATAAGGACAGGGTAGCTTTCTCTGTCTCTACCCAGGTTTCCCATAAGATATCCAGTACATCGCTTAGTTTTCTCCCATACAAGAGCTTGAATGGGGGGACTCCAGTAGAAGACTTATGTGTTTTCCTAATGGCAAATGGGGCCCACGGTATCATAAAGTACCAATTCTTCCCTTCAACTTCTACTAACTTTTTAAAGATGTGTTTCAAAGTTTGATTGAATCTTTCCACCAAACCATCAGTTTGTGGATGGTAAATGGAAGTACATAAACTTTTAATCTGGCGGATCTCCTTAACCTCTGATTGCCTAACTGCCATTCAAGATTGGTGTGCCGCCAATGATCTTTTTCTGAATGGCAGCAAGACAGATATCCTCCTCATCGGCACACCTTCACCATCCTTTCCCCTCACTCTCTGTCCCACCTCCCTTGGCCCTCCTCTTAAGAACCTCTGGGTCATCTTTGACTCCACATTTTCCTTCTCCGCCCACATCTCTGATGTCTCTAAAAAGTCAAACTTCCTACTGCACCTCCTCAGAGGTACGTACTCTGCCTTTCCTCTCCTTCCCCCAGAAGCTCTTGGTCTCCCAAGGTCTGGTTCTCTCTAGGTTGGACTATTTTAACAGCCTCTTTTTAAATCTACCTGCCTCTACTCTCCGCCCTCTGCAGCTAATCCAAAACAGGACTGCAAGACTTATCCTAGACCTCAAGCCCTGGGATCATATCGCTCCAGCTCTGAAATCTCTCCATTGGCTCCCAGTAGATGCAAGGATTAAATTCAAAACCCTCTGCATTGTCCACAAGGTTTTCTGGGGCCTGGGTCCAAAAAACCTTCAGCTATCCATCTGCAAATACCTTCCCTCTCGAGCTCTTCGCTCATCTACCTCTAACTCCCTCAGGGTCAGTCGTTTTTCAAAGAAAAAAGCTGGGGGTAGATCCCTGTCTTCGTCTGGGGCCTCCCTCTGGAACAGCCTCCCTGCCACTCTAAAACTTGAGGAGAACCATCTCCGGTTCCGGAAGCACCTCAAGACCTTCGTCTTTGCTTCTGCCTTCGCCCCCCACACTCCCCTGCTGATCTGTTCTCTCTTAGCACTGTGCACCTGGCCACCCTCTGTCCTCTGGGCCCAGGTACCTGCTCACCCTGCCACCGTCCCGCACTGCCTCCTGGCCACTCCTTGCACTGGGGTCTGTATCTGTACCCATACAGCCTCCCCTTTTTTTCTTCCTGCACTTATCAGACCTATCCTGTCTGCTGCCTTACACCCAGAACTTGCCAATTGCTGGCTGCACTACCACTGTTTGTTGCCTTTATCATTTATTTATTATTATTCATCTGTTTCTCCTTTGCTCCACACTCTCCAATTCTCCCCCCTTCCATGCACGTTTCCCCTCCCCCTCTCCCATGCACTTGCGCGTTCTCAATGTCACTGGGCCTAGTTAGATTGTTGTTTTGTTCTCCCCTGTTCCCCTCCATTGCCTTGTCGTGTTCTGAAACAATTGTGTACGAGCGCAATAGAAATAAAATATCAATATCAACCACTGCCATAAATTTATTCATAAACGTGGATCCCTGATCTGTCAAAATCTCTTTTGGAAACCCAATTCTACAGAAGAAGGGAAGTAGGTGTCTTAAGATCTGTTGTGAAGTATTATTCCGTAAGGGAAAAGCATAATCTAAGATCACCAGTATATATAAATTCCCTAGTTTTGAGGTTTCTAGCAGACTCACTATATCCATTCCTATCTAGGAAAAGGGTACATCTATAATTGGCAAGGGTTGTAAGGGAACTGAAGGAGGAATTTGAGTACTAGTTTTCTGGCATAAGGCACAACTACTGATAACATTGTTTATATCAGCATAAATTCCTGGCCAGTAAAATCGGTTCACAATTTTCCCCAGAGTTTTTGCAGTTCCAGATGGCCTCCTGTTAAATGACAGGGAACAGTCTCTAGAACAATATTCTTATGGCTTTTAGGTACCATGATCTGTAACCTAGGAATACCCTCCGGTCCAACATCTCCCCTATATAACCATCCAGACTTTGGAAAACAAAATGGGCCACTCTTTTCCCTTCCTTCCTCTTCTGGCACTACCTGATGAAATGGCTCTGCTAGCAAGGGATCATTTCATTGAGCAAAAGCCAAATCTGGAATAACATCAGCCTCTTCGTCGACAACGGGGATAGGTTTAATTACTGGATCGGAGGAAGTTCTATATCTGCTTCTCCAAAACCCCTAGTCCCTTTCTCAGTGTTATCGCTGTTCTCAATTTCTTGGTCTTTTGGAAACAGAGCCTTCTCCAATATCCCTTGGGCTATTCTTCCCCTGCTTTAATTTTGTAGGGCTTTTTCCCATCATTTTACATCAGTACTTTGATATCCCCCCTATAATCAGGGTCAATCACTCCAGGCAATAAGTCTAAGCCATATCACCAGGCCAGGCCTGACTTAGAGGTGTATCTGATGTAGGTGCCAGGGGGTGGGGGTGGGGACGGACAAGAATCAAGTCAGTGGATCTCACACCCTTGCAGTGCTAGGCCATTCCGATCTGCAGTGTGTGCGGCCCACCTACCTGACTTCATCTGCTGCTGGCCCCTGCCCTGCCACCTGGATTGTGGACTTTCCATCTGCAGTGTAAACACCACAGCTGCCTCTGACTTCCCTCTGTGGCCCTGCCCCCTGGGACGTGCAGGAGCGATCATGTGACTATCACCTGACTGCTACTTCAGGAAGTGGCCTTAGGGCATCCTTAGCCCTGGTCTTACCATTCAAAGGGTGACCCTCTAAGGGCATTGTCTCTCCCTGTTTGCCCGTTTGTGCCTGATCATGCAACCCTGCACGCATTTCTGCCTCTGACTCCCACCTTGAAACAGCCCTCTCTAACTTTCACCTTTCCATCTCCAACACTCAACATCCTCGCCCCTGTCAAGGTCCGACTGAAGCCTGCCAAAAAGTGCAACTCTTGGTACAACTCTGATTTGGCTGACCTTAAACACAAGTGCAGGGCAGTGGAACGGAAATAGGGATCTTCAGGCGCATACTCTGACAAGATGGCCTGCCGCCTTTGCAAATGTAATATAGTCTCACTCACCGGTTGGTAATCCTGGTGATGCAGCGGAACCTTCACCCAGGACTTGATAGTAGAGCCCGTAGTTAGACCTAACCAGGGCCTCCTCTCTGTTGAGGGCAAGAGAGCTCTTTTAGCAATATGTCCCCAGACCATTCAAAAGATACAACCATGGAGACCGATGACTCAAAAGAGCTGGAACACACACCGCTATAGTCACCAGCTGTAAAGAAATGAGCATGTGTTATTATCAAGGAAGAATAAAGAATTCAACGCAGTTAATTCTCAGTATAATATTAGTAATACCTGCACTGACTACAGCTGATACTCCCTCTCGGTAACCTAACATTGAAGACAGATATGAAAATGGAATCAGTGAAAGGCTCAACTAATATGACAGGGCAAAACCTAAAGAAGCAGAGGTTATTACTGAGCTGTTAATCTTACCGTGTTGATTGGAGCCTAATATAGGCAAGATACGGAGGAAATCCACAACGACTGGTGTAAAACAACAAATAGGGAGATTAGTAGGGGAACTACACCCGACGGCACGCGGATCACTCTAGAGTCGGGATGGTGCACTTCCCTGCAGAGCGTTCTCGTGGAGGAGGTAAGTTAACAGGAAGTATGAGGAAACGGTTTAACTGGTAAGCAGTCACAACACAAAGGAAAGACAAACGAGATTACCCAGGTAAGGACAAAGATACTTGTGGTGCGCTTGTTCGCACTGTAGAGTGGATGTGTTCCAATTCCAATCCATATAACAATCCAGGTTCGGTACATGGGCAGAAGCGACTCAAGGCAAATTCAGCGTCCAGGAGGATGGTCTGTAGGCAGGCTTAATGGTTCGGTACACAGGCAGGAGCGATCAGGGATAAAGGCGAAGGCTAAGAGAATAGTCCGTAAACAGGCTGAGGGTTCGGTACACAGGCAGAAATCTCCAAGATAAAAATGCTGAAGTAAGTGAAGATGGAACTTCAGGAGCAACAAACCACCGGAGTAACTTCAATAGGAAGCGTACTTCCATGTTACGTGAAAAGTAATATGCAATCAAATGCGAGGCTCCCTGATTCCTATTGGATGAAAGAACGGAACCAAGGATGATGGGAATTGAAGTCCGTCCGCATCACGGACCATTAATGTAACCTCCAGCGTCTATGAAACGGGGCCGCAAAGCGGCGTATTCGGTGACATAGAAATGTGGCACGCCTGGCAGAACGTTGCCGGCCAACATACCGGGTAAGTTTAGAAGTTCCATGAGCCGCCGGCTGTCTCCTTGGTGTAACATATAGTCTCTGCATCCGGTCCAAGAAAAGAGTCCATATTCAAGCCTGCATCTCTGCGGCATCCAACAACATGGCTGAACTTTTCAAAGTCTGCAAGGAACTGGCCAACACTACTACAGCCTCATCCTCTATTGCACCCAGCCAGGACCTTTGAACAGCGCTGGCTGCACACTTCACTGCCAAAACACAGGACATCATGTCCTCTCTCTTCTCTGCCCCCACTCATGCACCAGCGTCTCTTGGGCCTCCATCGGCTGCTCCCACCCTTCCCCTCTTCTCTCCTCCCTTTCCCCTGCCACACCTGAGGAGGTTTCCAGACAAGTCCGGTCTATGAAAGCCTCTTCCGAACAGGTGGACCCCGGCCCCTCCAAAACCATAAAAGACAACATTGACTCTCATGCTACGGCCTTGGCAGGCCTCTGCAACCTCTCCTTCACCACTGGAGTTTTCCCCTCTCCTCTCAAGCACTCTCTTGTGCACCCACTGCTCAAAAAACCGTCTGCCGACCCTTCCATTCTGGCAAACTATCACCTGATCTCTATCACTCCTTTCCTGGGCAAACTCTTGGAGAAGTTGGCTATCTCTCAGCTTACCCTCCACACTGAAACTGCTTTCTTCATGACCATCAGTCTGGCTGTAGAGCATCCAGAGGCACGGACAGTGCTCTTCTGAACACCCGTGAAGACCTGCTCTCAAATCTTGTCTGTAACACTCCCTCTGTCCTCATCCTTCTTAACCTCTCTTCTGCTTTCGATACAGTAAACCACAACATCCTGATCTCCCATCTGCGTGATTCCCTTGGCATCACAGAGCAGGCCCTGGCGTGACTATCGTCCTATCTCTCAGATCGTCCCTCCCAGGTGGAACTTGGGTCTTTTCTCTCCGCTATCACTATCTCTACTTGTGGTGTTCCCCAGGGATCTGATCTATCCCCCTGGTTCTTCAATGTCTAGATGGCCCCTTTTGCCCAGAGGATCTCTGCTTCGCCACCACCTTTCAGTGTTTATGTGGATGACACACTGCTCTCTTTCGGGCTACCCTCAGCCTCTTCCTCATCATCACTCATCCCTGACTGTTTGTCTCCAATTTATTTCTGTTGTGCTGCTAAGGATCTCTGCCTTAATGCTAGTAAGACAGAGATTGTCCTCATTGGGACCCTTGTTCCCACTTTCACCTTGGGTCCTGGGCCATCACCCACCAGTGAGGCAAAAGATCTAGGGGTCATCTTTGACTCACACTCTCTTCTCACACCTTTTCTCACTTTCCCCCAGAGGCTCACCATCTCCAGAGTCCTGGTTCTCTCTATCTACAATGCTCTCTTCCTAAATGCTCTCCATCTAGAACCCTCTGCTCGGCCTCCTCCAACCCTCAGCGGGTTAGCCGTTTTTCCAATGAAAGAAGTGGGGTTAGATATTTATCCTCTGCAGGTACCTTCCAATGGAACAGCCTCCCTGCCTCTCTCCATCTTGAGCCGGACCTGAAGTTCAAAAACTCCTCAAGACCTTCCTCTTCTCTTCCTCTTCTCTTCCTCTTACGCTCTCCCTCTCCCCTGCTAACCTTATTTCACTTCTCTCCTGCTTCCCTCCTCTTTTATCCTCCCCAACTCTGCTCAGTTTCACTGACTGGTCACCTAGTGCACCTCCAGAGCCTCACAGCTCCCAAGCTCCCCTGCCAGTCCTGCACTTGCCTCTGGGCCTCTGCAGTCTGCCTGCCACTACTGCACTCGGAATATGTTCCATGAGAGGCACAAGCTCTCTGCACTTAATGCAGGCCCCTGATGGACTGGGCACACTTGTTTCCCCTCCCCCTCCCTCACACTTACTGTCTGTACACTTGGACTATCTGACAAGTCATTAGGCCTAGTAGGCAGTTTATTGATTGTATGCCCTTTCCTTCTTCTCTTCTTCCTCTATCGCCCTACTTCCATTACTCCCTTTTTGGGTAAGCTCCTGGAAAAGCTGGCCATCTCTCAGCTTAACCTTCATTCTGACTCGGTGAGCTCTCTCCATGACCACAATCCTGGCTTCAGAGCTGCGAGAAGCACAGAAACTGCTCTGCTCTCCAACCTTGACTCTAACATTCCCTCTGTCCTCATCCTACTTGATCTCTCCTTTGCTTTCAACACAGTCAAACACACCACCCTGCTCAATCATCTCTGTGACAACCTGGGTATCACCGATCCGGCTCTGGCCTGGCGGACCTCTTTCCTCTCTGATTGTTCTTCCCAGGTACAACTTGGGTCCTTCCTATCTTCTATCTCCCTCTCTACTTGTGGTGTTCCCCAGGGGTCTAACCTCTCGCCTTGGCTTTTCAACCAATATCTGGCAACTCTCGCCTACTGCATTTCCATGTTCTGCTCAAATTTCCAGTACTATGCTGATGACACCCAACTCATTGGGTCTCATTACGAGGTGGGAGGTAAGGGATTACCGGCACCGGTAAGGGCACTGGTGCCGGTAATCGCTTACCTCCCTACTACGAGTTCCCTTTTCTTGTCCTTCCTTAACACCTGTTTTTTGCAGGCAACAAGGACGGGACCCGCAAAGGGACTCTAGAGCTAATAACGGTACCGCAATTTGCGGTACCGTTATTAGCGCCTTCCCCACTCCCATTGAGCCCTATGGGGGCTGAAATGGGAATGGGGAATGGCCCTGGTGAATAGGAAATTACCGGTCCATCAGACCTCGGAATGGACCGGTAATTGCTCCATTCACCAGGGTGGAGTCGGAAGGGTTTTGGAGGCAGCCATGGAGCTAAAAGCTCCATGGCTGCCTCCAACCTCGTAATGAGGCCCATGTTTAGGCTTCCTTCAGTCACCTCCTCTCCTTCCCTCATCTTTGATTGACTAATCGCCATTCAATATTGGTGTGCCGCAAATGATCTTTGTCTAAATGAAAACAAGACTGAGATCCTTCTCATTGGTACACCTTCACCATCCTTTCCCCTCACTCTGTGGCCAGCCTCCCTTGGCCATCCTCCTACGCCTACCTGCGAGGCTATGAACCTCTGCGTCATCTTTGACTCCACACTTTCCTTCTCCGCACACATTTCTTACTGCATCTCCTTAGAGGTACTCTGCCTTTCCTCTCCTTCCCCCAGAACCTTACTCTCTCAAGCTCTGGTTCTCTCTAGCTTGCACTACTGTAACAGCCTCTTTCTAAATTTACCTGCCTCCACTCTCCGCCCTTTACAACTAATCCAGAACAAGACTGCAAGACGTGTCCTTGGCCACAAGCCCTGGGATCATATCTCTCCAGCTTCATTGGCTCCCAGTGGATGCAAGGATAACATTTAAAACCCTCTGCATTGTCCACAAGGCTTTCTGGGGCCTGGGTCAAAAATACCTTCAGCTATCCCTCTGTAAATACCTCCCCTCTCGAGCCTTTTGCTCCTCTTCTTCTAACTCCCTCAGGGTCAGCCGTTTTTCAAAGAACCGAGCTGGGGGTAGATTTCTGTCTTCGGCCTCCCTTTGGAACAGCCTTCCTGCCACCTTGAAACATCAGGAGAACCATCTCCGGTTTTAGAAACAGCTCAAGACCTTCCTCTTCGCTTCTGCCTTTTCCCCTCTTCTCGCCTGCTGACCTGTTTTCTCTCTTGGCACTGTGCACCTGGCCACCCTCTCTTCTTCGGGCCCAGGCACCTGCACACCCTGCCTCTTTCCTGCACTGCCTCCTGTCATGCAATTGCACTAGTAAAAATGTCTCAGGCCTAGAATGCTAGTTATTTTTGTTAGATAATTTGGAAACTTCAAGGCCTAAGAATGACCACTGTATTCCCTTGTTCCCTTCCTGCCTTGAAGCACTTTGAAGTGCTTCACATGTGTATAAGCGCTTTACAAATAAATAATTACAATTACCCACCTGCCACCCATTTATCTTTTACACTCTGTTTTTCATGCTTTGCCCTATTCCATCTAGGATAACCCACTGTTCCTTCCTCAGTACGTTTCTGCTCATTCTCGCCACCATTCTGTGTTCCTCTCCAGTTTCTACAGATGACTCTCCTGTTTTCCACTGATGACTTGCCTGTTTTTTGCCTTCGATCTTCTCAATGCCCGTTCAGTCTGCAATAACTCTCACTCGATTCTTGATCTGTTTTTCCGTTCTAATTTGCACTTTCTTTGCCTTACTGAAACTTGGATTACCCCAGACAACTCTATTATAACAACTTCATCTGATATGCTTCTATCCTATTCTCTCAAAGTCCTCACCCTATCAGACACGGCGGGGGTACTGGAGTTCTCTATATTTCTGCCTGGCCTCTATTTTCATCTTTTTCTGGCCTTCTTGGGCCTCTTCACAGTCTCACTTCTTGTTGTACATCGTATCCTGGGCCCAGCCAGTAAATTTCTGGACCATGTTGATCTCCTTCTATCCTTTCTTCTTCGTCACTAACTCCTATTATCTTCAGTTGTTCCCATCTATGCCCTCCCATCAGTCTGGCTCTTCTCTTGACCTAATCTCTTCCTCACTTCCTTCAGCCAAGCCTGTGACTTCTTGTCCTTTCTGTGCCTCTGATCACTTTTTACCTTCCTTTTCTCTCTCACTCTCTCTCCTTACCCTTTCTACTACTCCACCTTCTTCACCTACTTTTACTCTTCGTAATCTTCGTTCCTTTGACTCTGTGGGCTTCATTACGACCTTGGCAGTATGGCGTTAACGGCGCTGGTAGAGCTGCCACTGCCGTTAACCCCATAATGCCTCATTATGACGTTCGCTCGCGGGACCCGCTCAGGACGCCTGGTTTTACCAGACGTCCTTAGCGGGTCCCACGAGCGGCTGAGCATGCTAACAACAGGCCCGTAATTAACGGGCCCATTGTTAGCATGCTCCCCATTCCCATTGAGCCCTATGGGGGCTCAAATGGGGGATGGACCGGGTCCGGGTTCCCTGAATGGGGAAATACCGGGCCCTCCAAGGTCAGAATGGCCCGGTATTTCCCCATTCAGGGAACCCGGACCCGAGTTTGGAGGCAGCCATGCCCTTATTAAGGACATGATTGCCTAAAAAACTCGTAATGAGGGCCAGTATCTTTTCTCTCTTCTCTGCACTCTTCTCTTCCATCAATTCTACTTTCTCTTCAATGTCTACTGATGTGGCTGCTAGAAACCTCCATTCTACTTTGCTGTCTGTACTTGATTCTGTCTCTCCTCTTAGTTCTTTTACTCCCACTCATAAAACTCCCCAGCCATCACTTACTTCTGATCATTTCTCCTTCTGCTGCCATCTGCGTAAAGCTGAGCGGCACTGGAAAGAATCTACTGGAAAGAATCTAGATCACCGTCTGATCTTACTGCTCTTTCATCTTTACCCTCTTCTTTTGACTCTACCTTGCTTGCAGCAAATAAATCTTACTTTTTCGATCTTACTGTTTCTTTTTCTCATCACCCTCGTTGTCTTTTCCATCTTCTCCACAACATCCTGACTGCTAAATCTCCTGACCCGTCCCTCTTTTCAGGATAGGTATGATATGATTACCCAGAGGTTTCTAAGCGCGGCTCCGAGGTTCGAACCTGTGTTGCTCTGTGGCATCTTGCTCTGACATCACTAGTAGTTACTTCACATCTAAAATTGCTAATCTTCGTTCTGCTTTTGCTTCTTCTCCCACTCCTCCTCCTTCATCTTCTCCACATTCCCTCTTCTTACAGATTCTGATACTTCTGCCCTTCTTACCCATGCTCATCCAACGGCATCTCCTTCTGATCCCCTTCCCTTATTCCATATGTCTATCTTCATCTCCTTCCTTATCTTACTTCACTCGATTCTTCTCTTTCTAACTCATGTTTCCCTGCTACCATTAAGCATGATCTTATTCTCCCGATTCTAAAAAGAACTATGCTTGACCCTTCGATTCCTGCTCATTTTCACCCAAGTGCACTTCTTACTTTTCTCCCTAAAATTCTTGAGCGGGCTGCATATGCCCAAGTTGCTAGTTTCCTAAATCTTAATTTTCTTCTACCAACTCCTCAATCTGGATTCCGTCCTTCTCATTCTATTGAGACTGCTCTTTTTCATGTCTCTAACTCTCTTCTCGCTGCTCATCATTCTAAGCTCTCCTCTATACTTATTCTTCTCAAGTTATCTGCGGCATTCAATACTGTTGAACACACTCTTCTTATTTCCTCCCTTTCTTTGAGTATTACTGGGTCTGTCGTTGAATGGTTCTGTCCCATCTTTCTCAGCGGTTCTATTCTGTAACTTGAGCTGGACTCACCTCTTCCTCCCTTCTTCTTCTTCACAATGTTCCTCAATGTTCTGCACTTGGTCCTCTTCTTTTCACGCTCTACACTGCCCCACTCTCTGCTCTCATTTCATTCAATCTTTCCTTGCATCGGTACGCAGATGATACAGAAATATTGCTCTCTTTTTCTTCCTTTGTCTCTATCCTGTACTCCACTGTATCAACTTTCCTTTTTGCTGTGTAAAACTGGATGTCTTCTCATTTTCTATACCTCAATCCTTCTTTGACTGAGGTTCTGTTTTTTCTGGCTTTAACTATTCCGCCTCTCTTTATTCCTCCTTCCTTTCTGCCCTTTTCCTCTTCTGCACACAATTTGGGTGTTATCTGTGACCCCTCGCTTTCCTTTAAACTGCATATCGCTTCTTTTACTTGCTCCTGCCGCTATTCCATTTTTAACATTCATCGTGCTCGCCCCATCTATCATTTCATGCTACTAAACTTCTTTTGTTCTGCCGTGCATTTTCTCGTATCGATTACTGCTCTTCTCTTTTTGGCCTTCATATGCCCCCACATCTTCCTCCTCTCTGATCTGTTTATAATTCTCTGGTTCATCTTCTCTTCTCTTTACGTTTTTGCTCCTTTATCACTTCTTCTTTACTGTCAATTTCACTGTTCCCTTAGAATCACGTCTTCTCTACCATTTTCTTTCTATTGTGTTTGAATGTACTCACGGCTTGGCTTCTCCGTATCTTTCTTCGGTAGTATCGCTGTATTCTCCCTCTCAGAATTTCCGATCACAGAATCTGCTTCTTCTCACTATCCCCAAACACCCCCATGCTTCTTCCCGTTTCTGATCTTTTGCCCTCTTATCCCCTAAAGACTGGAATTCTCTCCCGCTCTCTATCCGCTCTTCTTCATCTCTTTGGGCCTCATCACAAGTTGGGTGGTAGGGCCGGCGCTATTAGCGCTGGGACTATTAGCGCGACCGCCAAAACCCCCACCCCATTCCCCATTGGGCCCATTCGGGAATTCCTCATCCCCCATTGGGCCCAATGGGGAATTTTCACGCTATTAATGACAGCGGATTTCCCACCGGCGGTAATAGGGCCGAAAATCAGCAAATTTTCTGCAGATTTCCCCCAAGCTCAGAGCTGGGGGGGAAATCTGCCAAAGCCATGATCTGGCAGATCCTTAAATGCAGCAGTAAGAGCACTACCGCCCCATTTAAGGGTTACTGCCAGACTCGTGATGAGGCTCTTTGTATTTTTCAATCCAACCTGAAAGCTCATCTTCTCTCCCTTCTTTCTACTTAGTGACTTTCTGTTTCTTCCCCTTTTCTGTTTTTAGTTGTTTTTTGCATTATCATGTACTGTTTTTCTAATATTTTGAAATAGCGCTTTTGGCAAAAGGCGCTTCATAAATTCAATTACTGAAATGAAATATCAATGCTCTGTCTCGTGGTTGAAGTAATTCGCCTATACTATTATGTATATCAAATCCTATAGATTGTTCCGTATAAATGGTGCAATCAGAGGCATTTTAACTAAGTTTCTCAAATTTAAGGATTCCCCAACTTGTATAAATCCCATGCATGACACCATATTTGAGGGGTCAGAAATATGAGACGGACCCAAAGGTATAGTTTTCTCAATGTTTGCAATTTATTAAAATCAAAAGGAGTCAGATAAACACCAAACTTTCACTATCGTAATGAGGAAATCCCTACCTAGCAAACTAAAACTAAAGAAAGAAGGCCTAGAGTCCAAAAAGCATCTTACCCTCACACTAATACATCCAACAAATGTATACAAGGAATATGTGGCTGACTTCAATTCAACAAAACAGTGTCAAAGTTCAAACATACAGGTTTTAGTAAGTACTCCTTGTGACCAGGGTTGGGCTCACTTACCCTGGATCAATTCAGGAATACCCTTGGAAAGGTTCAGATTCAACAAAGTTCTGCTCAGTGTTCAGTTCAACACAAGTGGGCCTCATTACACGGACGGCGGTGGACCAAGGTGCTATTAGCACCTTGGTCCATGCCGGTAAAATACCGGCACCGCCTTGGTGGAAAGGGGAATTACTGCCCTATTCCAAGGTTGGTGGGGCGGTAATTCCCCCTTCCCCCATTGCCCTTCCCCATTCCCATTTTTGCCCCTTAGGGCATAATGGGAATGGGGAAGGTGCTAATTACGGCACCGCAAATTGCGGTACCGTAATTAGCTCCCTGGTCCCTTTGCGGGTTGGTTTTTAACGCCAGAAAAAAAAGCAGGCATTAAATTCTCCAACCCCTAAAGGGACCTTGTAGTAAGGCGGTAAGGATTTACCGGTAAAATACTGGTACCAGTAAACCCTTACCGCCTACCGTGTAATGAGGCCCAATGTCTTTTCCTTCAACTGGCCCTCATTCCAACCCAGGCGTTAAGGGTTTAACGGCGCCGTCGGCACCGTTAACCCTTAACGCCTGATTTCCACCTTAATGCCTGCTTTTAGCAGGCGTTAAATACCAAGGCGCTAATTACGGCACCGTAATTTACGGTGCCGTAATTAGCGCCTTCCCCACTCCCATTATGCCCTATGGGGCAGAAATGGGAGTGGGGAAGGGTAAATGGGGATTGGGGATTTACCGCCCCACTCACCTTGGAATGGGGCGGTAAATCCGCCATCCACCATGGTGTAAACAGAGTTTACACCATGGTGGTAAAGTAGGGAACTTACCACCTGGGATGGAATGAGGGCCACTGAGTCATTCCTCTTGGTAAAGTAAATGGGCCTCATTACGACCCTGGCGGAAGACCATGGTGCTATTAGCACCATGGTCCATGCCGGTAAGTTACCGACTCCGCCATGGAGAAAGGGGGAATTACCACCCCATTACAAGGTTGGCGGGGCAGTAATTCCCCCTTCCTCCATGGCCCTTCCCCATTCCCATTTTTGCCCCATAGGGCTCAATGGGAATGGGTAAGGCGCTAAGTATGGTGCGGCAAATTGCGGCACCGTAATTAGCACCAAGGTCCCTTTATGGGTCCCTACTTTAATGGCTGGTCTACACCAGCCGTTAAGGTCGGGTCCCGCAAAGGGACCTCGTAATTAGGCGCTAATAGGTTAACGGCGCCGCAGCCTTTTACGGCGCCGTTACCCATTAGCGCCTGGGTCGTAATGAGGCCCAATGTCTCTTTCACAAACACTTGTTAAAAAATCAAAGTACTTGGTGTCTTCCACAGTATCCTTCCTGGTAAAGCAAATGCCTCGCTCACAAAACACAAGTTAATAAATCAAAGCAATTGTTTTCCTCCGGATGCAAAGCTTCTTTATAGTATGGTCGCTGTTAGCAATGCAGGTTACAGGTTTCCCCAAGTTGGTGTCCCATAAAAGGGGAATTGCACCCTTGGTGCCTCTTTACTTTACTTGTTCAGTATTCAAAATTATTGGTTACTGCCAAATGTCCTGCTTGGAATGCCACGGGTGACCTTTAACTTCAAGGAAACTCACTGGTCTCTTTTGGCATCTCCTCTACACTTTCTGCTGCTGCGGCGGACCTTTTGCATTCTGCCCACTCCCTTGCAGCTCCTGGATAACTTGAGCGGTCTGCACAGCTCTTCTCCTGAGGCCTGCCGGCTCTCTTGGGCCTCTGAGTCCTCCCGCACACCAAAGCAACTCACATTGGGTTGGGAGCACGTCTCCCATACGGTTGGGCTTCTCTTCCCGTTGCCATCCATGGCGTTGCTTTCTGCTGCACACACTCTGCAATATCAAACACTTTCGCTTCCGCTGGCGCTCTTACTTCTGCGGCAATTCCAGAACTCCAGACTGTTTCTGCCTCTAATACTCTTTCCACGTCTCTCTCCAGCTATGGCTCATTCTTGAATTTAATTGTCCCACTCAGGTGCCTTGCTCAACAACAACTAGACTGCAATACTGTTCATTAGCACCTCTGATTCTCATTGACTCGTGGTACTTCTTCCTCGTCCCAGTACCACAGGCATTATGGATCTTGAAGTACATAATGGATTGCATAGCAGTTACATTGATTTGCTCTACTATACAATATGCCCTCAATGCTTCTCGGAGAACAGGGGAATCATGAATTAAAGAGGTCACCAACACCCCTCCCATGTGGTCTTCCCACATAATACCGCCCCCAGGGTCAGGATCAGGTAACGGCTGCCTCCTCTTGGCCTCAGGAGAGGAAGCCCATGCTGGGGTTTTAGTGGTAATCCCACTAGGTTCTCAATGGTCAGTGCTGATACGAGTAGCGATGTGTCAATTTTGGATGATTGGGTTAGGTTTGATATATACACTAGCAGCTTGTTGCATCCTGTCTGCGAATTAGCTTTCAGGGAGCAGTGGACCAATCCGCTAGAGCTAGTCTGTGTACCGTGCTGTGGTGTGGTGAGTTCTGTATTACACCTCCTCTCATTCCTTCAAGGAGGGGTACTCTTTTACGGTTGGGTAGGGGCTTTGGTTTCACCTGGGAGTTGGAGCATCATCCTCTTCTGTATTTTCAGAGCGCCCACTGATCATATGTGCCTTAACCATCCCAAGTCACACTCTTACGCATGTGGTAATGCTGTGTGCCACGTGCTGCACTGGCCATTGCAGCCCAGGTCAGCTGGCATGATCCTACAAGTATGGCTTGAATGTTGTAAGAAACATATGTTGTTTGAATCCATTAAATAAAAAATGATCCTGTGCATTGACCATTACTCCTGTTGTGGTCAGAATTATGTGATCTCAAGGAGCATTAAGGGCAATACAAACACGAGGAGACACTGGAGACCAAGGAAATGGCAGCGGTATTAATCAACAAGTCTTAGCAGTTGATAATCACATTTGTTGTAACATACAATTAGAATCAAGACGGTCATCCCACAATGTAAAACAAATGAACCACTTCTGTTCCAGGAAGCAGTTTACTCCAAAGGGAAACCAGCTAAAAGAATGACATTTAACATACAAATGGAGGTACTACTAACAATGTATTTTTAATGTTAAAACACTGAAATATTGGCTGAAGTTCGATATTCTGCTAATCAGTATTTCATTCAGTTTAAGAGCTCAGAACATGTCCGCTTATTCTGGATTTCATCTGGTAAACATTTTTGTCCACTATCCATTCATATAATGAATTGATATGATATCATTACACACAACAAAAAATACATTTTAGTCAGAAAGACACCATTTCACTTCCAATTTTGCATGAGTTGTATTTCTTCACAGCTCATCGAATACTTCTATTACATTTGTCCTTTCACCTTTATTAATACATTCCCATATCGTTTAATCGAATGGAAGCAAACCACTTTTGTAAGAAATACTGTTTCCACAGTGGCCATGTGCCCTCCCTTGTGTAATTGTACCTCTGTGTGCTGACCCTAGGCCAGAGAACTGTTTACCGCTCTTAAGTGCTCCAACAGAGATAGGTAATAATGTTGGATCTGAGGGGAAAAGGAGAGGGCAGTGTTGTAGGATTTGCAGCAAAAGTGGAGGGTGTTCCAGGTACGGCTTGACCTTTCTTGGAAGTTCCGAAGTGTGGCGTAAGATACGAGGTCCCAGGTTTATGGATTCCATTCTCCATGTTTTCGCGCTCATCAGTATTGCCTATTCAAAAGTGTTCGGCCAAAAGACAACTTTCTTTAGGTATTACTGAGGCTCCAGATAGTTTAAATTTGGAATATTAAAATCACTATGTTTTGAACTTGAAGGTAAAATGACGTTATGGTGTGAAACAATGTACTTCTCATTCCCACTACAGGCTAGTTTCTGTACTTAAGTAAACATACACGTAATTTTGTGTAATTCATGCTTATTTGCAACTAGCAATTAATGTAAAGTAAATATGTATGTTTTCTTTACAGTCGCTCTACAGATCAGGCGTGTACGGGGCGTAATACCTGTAGAGCACCTTCCGGTGGCAGGGCCTGACTGGTATCACCAGGCTGAGCATATCCATGAAGCTGGCACCTACGGTTCCATTGCTTCCAATTTTATAGTTGGGATTATTGCTACTTTTCTGATGGGAGTATTTGTAAATGCTTGGGGAGTTAATGTGGTCAGGACACCACTTATCAGTAGGGCTGGTATTAAGGGCTACCTTTGTATAAAACTAATTCTCTATGGCACTTGTTCACTCAGAGGTTTATTGTTTCTAAATGGAGGTGGACATTAAAACATAAGAGAATTCAGCAAAATTAAGGTCAGGCAAACTATAATAGATGGTTCTACAGCAAGCCTCTGACGGTCAGATGTCCCGTGGCGCTGTGCACCTTGCAGATATAGAGAACTAAAACCAAAAAGGGTACACCACCTGGCTACAGGAAATCCTCATCCAAGGCCCTGGTCTGAAAAGGTCCATGGCAGTCAAGGGTGGACTGCCGTAAGGGGGGTGGACTGCCACCATATTTGAGGGGTGGGCTAAGGCTGTGCAGTAAAAAGGCACAATCAGCTAAACAACGCACCTTAATCCCAATCTGAGACATCACAGGCAGCCGGTTCAGATTGTCATGAAACAGTGTGATATCGTCCCCTTTCTGAACGCCTGAAAGAAGCAGGTTAGCACTTTTGGTGCCACCTGATGTTTTCCACATACACCAGAGAGCCCAGAGGAAAATGTCATCACCATAGTCAAGTCTGGGGACAAGTAGTGTTGTAGCAACTGATATCTGAGGAGGAAGGTTAAGAAACGCCTCTCCAGTTGCCAGTGCAACTCCAACAAACAATATACAGTTATGTCAGAGTTCAGCTTTAGCCAGTGAAAAAACATTCACTCGTTCACAGTTAGCAGACAGCTCTGAAAGTATAATGAAGGCTTCTCTGGGCTCTCAACTAAGCATATGAAGATAGGAGTGTCATAGCCGTAGAATCTGAAGCTGTAGGGGAAGATTAGCCTAGTCAGGAGCAGAACAGGGAATGTCTAGGATGGGGTATAAGGCAGACCCTGAGGCGTGCCACAGCCTGTAAGCAGGGACTTGGAGGGCATCATACCTGCTTATGTTCCATTAGCCTGGAAGGATTGCAAAATGGGTCCCTGATGCAGGTATCCCTTAGGCTAAGTAGGATCCAATGGTCAGTGGCCGAGTCCCTGATGCAGGCATCCCTTAGGCTAAGTAGGATCTAATGGTCAATAGCCGAGTCCCTGATGCAGGCTTCCCTGAGGCTAAGTAAGATCCAATGGTCAATAGCCGAGTCCCAGATGCAGGCTTCTCTTAGGCTAAGTAAGATCTAATGGTCAGTAACTGTGTCCCTGATGCAGGCTTCCCTTAGGCTAAGTAAGATCGAATGGTCAATGGCTGAGCCCTCAGGCTAAGTAAGATCTAATGGTCAATGGCTGAGTCCCTGATGCAGGCTTCCCTTAGGCTAAGTAAAATCTAATGGTCAATGGCTGAGTCCCTGATGCAGGCTTCCCTTAGGCTAAGTAAGATCTAATGGTCAATGGCTGAGTCCCTGATGCAGGCTTCCCTTAGGCTAAGTAAGATCTAATGGTCAATGGCTGAGACCCTGATGCAGGCTTCCCTTAGGCTAAGTAAGATATAATGGTCAATGGCTGAGTCCCTGATGCAGGCTTCCCTTAGGCTAAGTAAGATCTAATGGTCAATGGCTGAGTCCCTGATGCAGGCTTCCCTTAGGCTAAATAAGATCTAATGGTCAATGGCTGAGTCCCTGATGCAGGCAAATGGCTGAGTCCCTGATGCAGGCTTCCCTTAGGCTAAGTAAGATCTAATGGTCAATGGCTGAGTCCCTGATGCAGGCTTCCCTTAGTCTAAGTAAGATCCAATGGTCAGTGGCTGCGTCCCTGATGCAGGCTTCCCTTAGGCTAATAAGATCTAACGGTCAGTGGCTGAGTCCCTGATGCAGGCTTCCCTTAGTCTAAGTAAGATCCAATGGTCAGTGGCTGAGTCCCTGATGCAGGCTTCCCTTAGTCTAAGTAAGATCCAATGGTCAGTGGCTGCGTCCCTGATGCAGGCTTCCCTTAGGCTAAGTAAGATCTAACGGTCAGTGGCCGAGTCTCTGATGCAGGCTTCCCTTAGGCTAAGTAGGATCTAATGGTCAATGGCTGAGTCCCTGATGCAGGCTTCCCTTAGGCTAAGTAAGATCTAATGGTCAATGGCTGAGTCCCTGATGCACGCTTCCCTTAGGTCAAGTTAGATCTAATGGTCAATGGCTGAGTCCCTGATGCAGGCTTCCCTTAGGCTAAGTAGGATCTAATGGTCAATGGCTGAGTCCCTGATGCAGGCTTCCCTTAGGCTAAGTAGTATCTAATGGTCAGTGGCTGAGTCTCTGATGCAGGCTTCCCTTAGGCTAACTAAGATCCAATGGTCAGTGGCTGCGTCCCTGATGCAGGCTTCTCTTAGGCTAAGTTAGATCTAATGGTCAATGGCCGAGACCCTGATGCAGGCTTTGCTTCCACACTGTCGTGATACCCCCCTGGATGCCTGCATATCTGCTTGAGTCGTGATCCGATCTGCCCAAATCAGCTGTTTCTTCAACGAACAAACATCGAATCGTGCATCGCCTGACCATAAAATGGCTGGCTCAATGCGGAATGAAACCAAGGCTATACTCGGTCTCTAGGCAACAGTGTGCCTTATCTTCAAACAATTGCAGCGGCTTCTGGTAGAACATAGTAATATTATATTTGCAATCAGCATGCCTACTCTCCTTGCATACTTTCTGCCCATTGCACTTATCGGAAATAGCCTAGTGTGCCCATTGCATTGATCTGAAATAGCCTACTGTGCCCATTGCATTGATCTGAAGTAGCCTACGCCATTGCATTGATTTGAAATAGCCTACTGTTCCCATTGCATTGATCTGAAATAGCCTACTCCATTGCATTGATTTGAAATAGCTTACTGTGCCCATTGCATTGATTTGAAATAGCCTACTCCATTGCATTGATTTGAAATAGCCTACTGTGCCCATTGCATTGATATGAAATAGCCTACCCCATTGCATTGATTTGAAATAGCCTACTATGGCCATTGCATTGATTTGAAACAGCCTACTCCATTGCATTTATTTGAAATAGCCTATTGTGCCCATTGCATTGATATGAAATAGCCTACTATGCCCATTGTATTGATTGAAATAGCCTACTGTGCCCATTGCATCGATCTGAAATAGCCTACTGTGCCCATTGCATTGATCTGAAATAGCCTACTCCATTGCATTGATATGAAATAGCCTACTGTGCCCATTACATGTATTTCAAATAGCCTACTGTGCCCATTGCATTGATTTAAAATAGCATACTGTCCCCACTGTAGTACCTATTGAATCTGCCTACTGCTGACAGTTTGCCCAGTCTCTCTGCATACTTTGTGCACATTGCACTGACTATTGAAGCAGCTTAGAGCTCTCTTTACGCCGCTTTGTGCACTCTCTGTGGCAATAACCTTCCTACAGTGCCACCATCCTATTCTTCTCACTATCCTAAGCCCGTTATTTGTCGCACCACCATGTCCTCCTTTCACAGAGCCACTTTGGCCTTGGCCTCATTCCTTCCTCTAGTTCAGACAGGCACCCCTTCTCACTATCTACCTATACCACCCACTTTCACCCACAGAACTTCCAGTACACTACCCCCTATAACAGCAACCAGTGACCTACTATCACCCCTCACAAATGGTTACTACGCTTCACTACGCCACCAACAACACTCATCCCACTCCCAGTCCACATCAGAAACCAGAGACTAGGCTCTCGCTTTCCAAAACACAAAAATACCTTCAATACGAAAAACTTCAAACTTGATACCAGCTAAAACACAGCCTGTCATATTTCCTGGAACCTTGCGCACACTCCTAACACGATCACCTCACCAGCCCCTAAAATCAAAGGAGCCCTTATCAATGCTAGATCCATCGTCGCCCATGCTTCAGAGATCACAGATCTCATCATTGCAAACAGCCTAGACTTCTTGGCTCTTACAGAAACCTGGTTACACCATGCAGCAGGCCCCGCACTCTCCCTAGCCTTATCAGGCTACACCATTATCAGAGCCAACAGAACGACAGGTAAAGACGGTGCAGTGGCCTTCATTGCCAAAACCAACCTTACCCTCAGAGCTATTCCCACTTCCAGCCTCTCATCTGCCGAGCTCCTATCAGTGAAACTTACTCTCTTTTACCCAAACTATACTCTTGCACCTCATTTATCACCCCCCCCCGACCCCTCCCTCTTTTGAGGATGACATCCTAAATCTCCTCTCCACTCGCACCAAACTGGGATCCAAAACTATCCTCCTTGGTTATCTGAATCTTGGACTCCATGACCCTAACAATCATCTCACCTTAGCAGTGGACAATGCTATCTCTAATTTGGGATTTACACACAAAATCACATCACCTACCCACGCCAAAGTCAGAACGCTGGACTGGGTGTCAGACCTTAACTGCTCTGTCTCCATTACCCAAAACAAACCTGTAGCCTTGTCAGATCATCATCTCATACTATTCTCCATCCCTGGACTAGCCCCCTCCAAAGCAACACTAGCACCCCCTCACTCTCTAGAAACTGACACAATATCACCATTGATAGACTCCAACCCCTCATCAATGACATCCTCCACAAGACCAAATTTAGCAAGCTCGACCCTACTAACTTGGTAGATATCTAGAACAATGCTCTTAAGTCGGCACTAGACTCTGCTGCCCCTCTGTAACTCAGGAAGGCCAAACCCTTGGCCCACCATAATAAATGGTTCACCCCAGAATTAAAAAGCCTCAGACACATCAAAAGATCCGCTGAATCAACCTGGTGACAATCACCTACGACCAACAATAAAACTGCATTCACCTCAGCATCCACTATCTACAAAGCAGCTATCCTCTCTGCAAAAAAAGAAACCTATAATTCCAGAATCCATAATGCAAAATCCAGTACTAAGGAACTAAAAGAGCTTGAATCCGCCGCACCTCCCACCCAGGACTGCATCAAAAACGCAGAATGTTGCACAAAAATCCAGAAAGCCCTTGCAGATAAAATCACTTTACTCCAAAACAAGATCAAAGCCAAAAAAACAAGCCTTACTCTTGATCTTCACAATGCCCCCGACCCACCGAAAAACCCTCGACCCTGCACTCCCTTCTCCTTCTCTCAAGTGACTCCTAAGGAAGTTGAAGGCATCATAAAAAGTCTAAAACCATCTCACTGCCAAGGAGATATTTGCCCAACATCCATCATAAAAGAGGGAGCTAAACACCTAGCCCCTTTCATCACCTCCTTGATAAACTCCTCATTCTCATCCAATCAGGTACCCAATAAGCTCAAGGAAGCGTGGGTTATGCCGTTACAAAAAAAAAAAAAAATCAACCTCAACCCTAATGTCTCCATTACCTACAGGCCCATTGCCACCATCCCATTCCTGCTAAAAATCTTGGATCGAGTGGCCTACCTGTAAATCCAGAAGCACTTAGAGGAAAATGAACTCCTCGGACTCAGACAATCGGGATTCAGACCCAGACGTGGAACTGAGACAGCCCTGCCAGATCTTAAGATTCAAATGGACGAGGCGAAAGATAAAGGCAGGCTAGCAGTCCTCCTACTTCTAGACCTTTCCGATGCCTTTGAACTCATCGACCACCAAATTCTTACCAAGTACCTTAAAACAGCGGCAGCATTCTCCACCAATACATCTGACTGGATTAAATCCTTTCTCTTAAATCGGACTACAAGAGTCTTTTCACCCTCTGTTTCAGCTGATCCCACACTGCTACTGTGTTGCGTTCCTCAGGGATCCTGTGTGTCTCCCACACTATACAATATTTTTACAAAGCTACTCTTTGACCGCCTGGACAAGTTGGGTGTCATCTACACCAACTAGGTAGATGACACCCAAGTCCTCATCCCCCTCACTGGCTGTTTTGAACATGACTCAAAATTGTTAAACAACATCTACAGCAAAATCCAAGCATGGATGGCCACCAACAGTTTATACCGCAATGACAATAAAACCAAGTTAATGATCGTTGGTACACAGGCATGCCTGAACAAACTCGACACCAGATACACGACTTTCGTCATTGACGGCAACATAAATAACGCCTCCAAAGAGATTAAAACATTGGAGGTCTATCTTGACTCAACTCTTTCTCTTAAAAAACATGTCAGCAGTATTGCGTCCTCCACGGCCTATACTAACTAATTGATCTACAGTTGCAAATCCTATCTTTCCACAAGCAGATGTCTAACGCTAGCTAGAGCACTCTCTATCCAAACTTGATTACTGCAATACACTTGTCCTTGGGTCATCTGAATGAAATCTAAATAGGCTCCAAGTACTCCAAAATAACTCACTAAGAGCTGCACCCAGTCTCCCCAGATCCTGTCATATATCCACTCACAGAAATAGCGCCAACTGGTTGCCCATCCGTGATAGAATCACACTATGCAAGCTGGCCATCACGCACAAATGCCTCACAAATTCAGCCCCAAAATATTTGGCAGACAAAATCTGTATGCACAAACCACCAGATCTTCTCTCTCCCATAGCCTGGTGGTACCTAGGTTCAATCTCAAAACTGCCGGAGGAGGCAGCTTCCCTGGCCAAGCTGCCAAATGATGGAACGCCATCCCCATCCCTCTCAGACAGGAACCTTCCTTCCTCCCCTTCAAAGCCAGCATAAAAGGCTGGCTGAGCTCCTTGCCTCACCACTAAGATACTGCTATCTTGTTGTCTGTTCACTGAACATGTATGATACCGATTCTCTATATGTAACCGATTTTCTTTTTTTATTTATTTTTTATTGAATACATTGTTTTAGTTGAATTAACAACTTTTTTCATTTATTTACGTTCTCATTTCATTTCACACGATTGTACACTAGTTATTTAAACAGCATTTAGGCACATATACAAATGACATTAAGCAATTAATCTAGAAAACAAATATAGATGCTACAATAAAATATTCACAATAGTGAGTAACACCGTTTTCATACAAGGATTTTCTTAAACGAATAAATAAAATTTGATAAACATTGAGTATGAAAAACATTTAAAATTTGCTTTTTAAAATGACCATATATAATTGTTTGTAGTACTTTGACATCATGACAATAATTAAGTAGGGAAGACAACATTTCCTTGTACCTAAATGTTGCAATCATTCAATCGTGACACCTTAGAACTGAATAACATCGGACTGTCCCACCTCTAACAGTCATAATTAACTAAATGGTAACAGATTAAGTTCTTTCAGAAATTGTATGGTATCTATGATAAGTGAGGTATTGGAAGTATTAAATATTGCATCCCACAGTTCATCTTTAGTTAATAATGAACTGTGTTTAAAATGTTTATAAAGATAAAGAGTTCTTATGTCTAACAACGATGGACAGTCAACTAGAAGATGTCTTGTTGTCTCGATGGATTCAACGTCTTTACAATAAGTGCATGTTCTAGATAAATTTGCCAAGTGGTTATATGAAGCTAATTTTTCTTTTGTAGGAAGTAAATTGAACCGAAACCGCAAGAACGCATCGGCATACTTTCTGTCAGGAAATGTCATTAAATATTGTTTAATTAAATATTGTGGTAAAACGTTGACAGCTCGCAAATGGAAGTCACCTTTTTTAAATGTTTGGTATGCCTTGATTTGCTCAATGATATTAATCCAGTCACTTCTCCATAATTTTAGTTTGGCCTTATCAGGAAATTCTAATAGTTGTTCTAACGAGATGTCAACTTCATGAAGTATTAAAAGACAACAATTTTTCCATTCTAACAGTGGTTTAAACATTGGTTTATCAAGAACTTTTTTTAAGTACAGGAAATAGATTAATGGTTGTATCAGTAGCAATTAGACATTTCCTGTATAAGGCTAGCATGAGCCAAGAAACTGAAGCATTTAGCGATATAAGACCCAGTTCAAATCTGATGAGGGCAATCGGAGTACAAGCAGGGACCGGTAGAATATGCTTCCAAAAGATGCCCTCAATGAGGTCCCACTTGACGGCTTTGGGATTAATTTTGGTTTGGCTTCCATAAATTATGGTTAGCACAACCTTTTGTAAGTAAAATATCCTAGACGGGATAATAGAGAATTTTCCATAATTCCTTTGTAGCGCTTTACCCTGTATAGCAAGTAGTCTCATTTTAGCAGCAATCTCACTTTGGTATGGTATGTCAAGAGGATGTGTATTCAGATTCACACCTAGATATTTGTATTCTTGAACATGGTTTAGATTGCAGTTTCCTAGTTTCCAGTTAAAACTGAATTTAGCTGATGAGCGACTATGCTGTATACCGTGTATATTGGATTTGAAAGTGTTGATTGTTAATTTATTTCTAGTGGCATATTCTGATAATGCCAGAAGCTTTCTCTGTAACCCAATCGGCGTTCTGTCTATTAATACAAGGTCATCTGGATACAATAAATATGATATTTCATGGTTGTCTAGTTTTGGTGGAAACGAACGAGTAGAATTAAAAGCAGTACAAATGTCATTAATATAGAAATTAAACAAGATTGAAGCAAATGGACATCCTTGTTTTAGGCCAGAATTTGTTCTGATCGGCTCCGATAGGAATCCATTTGATGTAAGATTAATTCTTATAGTAGTTTCAGAATAAAATGTAAGAATTAAAAACCTAATGTATACAGGGCATTCAGTATCTATGAGTTTTTGCCATAAAACTTGTCTTGACACAGTATTGAATGCTTGTTTAAAATCTATAAAAGCAATAAAAAACGGCTGTTTAGTTAAAATTGCTTGTTGTTTTATAACTGATAAAATAAATAGATTTAATGTGGTGCCAATTCCTGCAACAAACCCTGATTGGTTAATAGCAAAAAGATGTTTGCTCAACCATTTAGAAAAGTCTCTAAGGACCAGCTTTGCAATTTTTTTTCCAGGAACATCAAGTAGTGCTATGGGTCTGTATTTAGTAGGATCAGACCCGTTTCCTTTTTTAAATATAGGAATAATTATGGCGTGTTGCCAGGATGCTGGAATTTGGTCCGTTTCTATAACTCTCGTGAAGATCGATTTTAACACGTTTTTCCACAGCTCAGGATTTCTTTTTAATATTGCGTTGGTAAGCAGGTCAGGACCCGGAGCTCTTGATGTACTTAATTTTTTAATTATTAGTAAAATATCTAATTCATCGAATACAAAATCTGCTAGAATCGGATTGCTTATGGGATCTGGATTGTGGATTAGATCTGCTTTTTGTAATAACAATTGAAAGTGACTAGACCATACCGATTGTGCTATAGGGTACAACAAAAAAGATCTATGTGCATTACGAGGCACATTGTTAATTACTATCCAAATCTCACCAGTGGATTTGGTAACTAATCTTTTTAGCATAGTTTCATCTCGTTCCTGATTGCAATTGTACAGGATTTATTTGATTTTATTTTTGTATTGACTTTTTATTTGATTTCTATGTACCTTGCATGCTTTTGCTGATGGAGTTCTTAACTCTTGTCTCATTTCTTTCTTCAAATTCGAGACTTGTGATAGACGTGGGTATTTATGTGTATAGGTTGTGCGAGGCAGTTTACTTAATTATTGGTTTAGAATAAAAATGCAGTCACTATAAAAAACGCTAAGTGATGTAGAATAATGCTGGTTTGCTTCAAAACATTTTTTGGGGAGTTTTGATATTTGGGCACAATGCCATTTAAGACGGTTGCCTACATTATTTATATCAAGAGGGAAAGTGTAATGATCGTGATTTTTGACATCATGAGGCAACCAAGAAACTCCAAGGATGTTATGGTCACTAAGTTTGGTGGGTACCACCTGGAATGACGCTATCAATGTATTTGCTTCAATTGAAATGTAGACATAGGGCCTCATTACACGGACGGCGGTAAGGGTTTACCGGTACCGGTAAGGGCACTGGTACCGGTAAACCCTTACCACCTTACTACGAGGTCCCTTTGCAGGTAGGTACTTTAACGCCTGCTGTTTAGCAGGCGTTAAAAACCAACCCGCAAAGGGACCAGGGTGCTAATTACGGTACCGCAATTTGCGGCACCGTAATTAGCGCCTTCCCCATTCCCATAGAGCCCTATGGGGCAAAAATGGGAATGGGGAAGGGCAATGGGGGAAGGGGGAATTACCGCCCCGACAACCTTGGAATAGGGCGGTAATTCCCCTTTCCACCAAGGCGGTGCCGGTATTTTACCGGCATGGACCAAGGTGCTAATAGCACCTTGGTCCTCCCCCTACCGTGTAAGGAGGCCCATAGTCTAATATAGATTTGCTGTTATTTCGCTTCCACGTCAGCTTTGCTGGCGATGATCCATTTAACATGAAAGGTTTTCTTGAAGCTGCCAATTTAGACCATTTATAAGCTCTTGAATTGAATTTCATATTAGTGGGTGTACAATTAAGGTTAAAGACCCCTGCAAAGATTACCGTTTTGATATTGGGATTCATTAGTGATTGATTTAAGAGGTTTTCAATTTCATCCATGAATCGAGGTTCAGAAGGAGAAATAACATTCCAATAGATATTTAACAGCACACAGGACAGAAAAAATGGGTGCTAAATGTTAGTGGTAGATAATTCAACTGCCTGAATCCCAATGTCAGGTGATGGCCACGCTTTAAGGGACAATTGTCAGTCATTACGGACTGCAACAAGAAGACCAGCAGCAGGACGCCCTCTCGTAAGTTTAGAGGCCGCCACAATGTTGACTTGATGATCCTCCCAACATGGAGTGGCTTGAAGCCAGGTTTCCTGTAAAAGAACTATGTCATTATTATTTAGATTTGATGCATTAGTAAAAAGAAGGTGAGCAAACCCTCTAGAGTTCCACGACATTACGGAGCAGCTGTGTAATAATCTTGTATATTTAATCTAATGGTTTAGTGGACCCAAGTGATTCTTTTCTTCATTTTTTAGCCACTCCCATTTGGATGGAGGGGCCCTTTACTTGTACATGCATCACATGTACACGTGCAACAAGTGGATTCCTTATTATGTGTTTGAATTCTTGGGAACAGATTCATCAATCTTAGGAGGAGGAAAAAAAGCTTCTACACGCAAGCCTCTATTGTATAGTTCTTGCCTTTCTTTCCATATTAAATGTTTAACAATTATTGAACTTACATTGATCGCACTAACATCTTGCTGAGCTGGAATAGGATACCATAGTGAGGTTATATCATTCAAATTAATTTGTAATAAGGCTGGAATTGAGTTTAGCATTAGCAAAATTGTTGTGCGATTTGGAAAGGAGTCCGAATGGACCCTATCAAGCATTGTTACTTTTAGACATTCATCCTTTAAAGTTGAAGGATTTGGTAGATACATGTCAGGTCTATATTCTTCATGAATAACATCTCCCGAAAGATTAGGCAACATTTTTGGTATAGATCTCAGCATCAAGGAAGATGTTGGTTCAGATCTTTCTGTTGATGGGCATTCCGAAGTTGTATGTTGTTGGACGACATTTACTTGAGCGCTTTGATTGGTTAAGAGAGGAGTAACTACACGGTTAGATTTTTCTATTAAACTATAAGCACTAGACTGTAATGCTTTCCACCTTTGATCCAAAGTCTTAAAAGTTGTGGAATATGCATCAAAGTTTACGCGAAAAGTTGGCATTGTCTGTTGTTTGTTTAATGTAAGATTGGGTTAACCATGGTGTACCACCTCTGTGATTATATGATTTGGGTATACCGAAAGATTCATAAATTCCTCTTGAGTACCATTCATATTAGCTTGATTTAATTCCTCGTTATCTATACATATAGGTTGAGTGAGGATAGGCTTCTTACCTTTGGAGATGTCCAAATCCAATGGAAGAGTAGAGGAGGCAGCTCTTGATGAAGAAGGAATAAATGGTGGTTGATCAGATGGTTGTACGGATAATTCATGTGACAATTAATTGCCAGAAGCCAGGTTAGCAATAAACCTTTTGGTTTTGGATTTTTTTTGTTTTTTGGAGATTTTTTGGGTGGTCTTTGTTCAATATCCAAATTACAACCAGAATAATTCAGGTTTTGGGACCTACATTTCCTGTTCCCTCTCCTCCTTCTTTTGGAGATTTGAACAGGCTTTGAAAACACCTCATACAGAGGTCTTTCCACAATTTGTAAATCAGGGGAGTTAGGAATTGTTTCACTAAGGTTGGTAGCTGGGGGCTTATCAAGGTTTGGCTGCACATCTCCAGTCGCTACTTCGCTTGGAGGTATCTCCAAAGGTATTACAGAGTGAAGCTCAACAATTTTCTCAGGTGAAACTACATTGTTTTTAAGGGCCACAACCCAGTCCATTTTCTTGTGTAAAAGAAGCAATGAATCCTGTTGAGTAGCTGATCTGAGGTCCAATACTTTGAATAGTTTAACTAGTGAAAAAATACTTGTGTTAATGGCTGTTAAAGCAGCTTCTAATGCAGGATTTGTAATGGACGGAAATCCAAATGATGGTCGCGCTATTGGCTTAGAGAAGGAGGCAACTAAGGATGATTGTGACTCACTCGGAGAGATAATATCATCCGGGGCATCAGTGGTGTATAATTCGGGAGTTTTGGAGAGTGTAGAAGTGTTGGACGCATTAGCGTCAGCACTCTGTGTTGGTAATGATTCTGTAAGATTAGGTACAGGTGTTTACGTAGAAGAAGAAAGGGGTAGTGGGAGTGGAAAGGAGGCATTGTACGAGTCAGAAGAAGTAGCTGCAACCTGCTCCAAAGTCAATGTTTTTTTGAGCACAGGGCTTACTACATCGGAGTATAAAACCTATGGTTCGCAACACTGAGGGGGTTGCACGGAAACAATTTGATGCAGTTCCATACAGAACTCTGGAAAGTAAGTAGGAGTATGAAAGTGCACATTATCTGAGGGACTAGAAGAAAGAGATATGCAGCGTTGCATTGTTCTGTCAGATAAATGTGTCGGTTGCTTATCTTTGTTTGCAAACTGCTGTTCAAGAAGCGCTATGTTAGCTGTTATCTTATTTAAAGGTGTAAGCAGTTTGTATCTCGGGTTGATCTGAGTTCACCAAAAAGTGGCGAATGTCAGGTGAAAATCCCACATTTTTCTTTGAGGTTATTCCTGATTTGGTGGCACCCATATACATTGGAGATTTATTTATACTTCATCGCGTTGTTAACAGCCTCGGTACGCGATGCGTGCCTGCAGTCAGGCGGTTCATGATCACGCAAATAAGTTATAACTAAATTACTTGTGTGACAGATAATGGCAGATAAGGGCTTCCAAATTTTATAAATCAGGCAAACAGGAAAGAACCAAATAGAAGTTTAGAGCCGGACTGGTTGGAAAAAGACAGAAAAGAAAAAGGACCAGATAGGGGCTTACCGGCAAAGTATGCCACTGACTCAATGCACAGCGGTACAGCGGTCAGCAGTCAGTACTCTGCGGGTACTCAGCTAGGTGAGCGCACGCAGGGGCACGCACGTCCTGGATTTGTAGGGCGGACACCAAAAAGGGGGCATGGCTTATTTTCAAGGCGGCAAACAGTGTCCCCATGATGAAGATCCAATAAAAGGCGCTGGAGCACAAGGAGCAGAGCGGGATGCAGACGGTGCAGTCAGTACTCTGTGGGTAACCGATTTTCTGTTATCTGTTATCCATGTCTTCCTATGTCCTATATTTAACCAGGGTCCCTTTTTCTTATTGTCCTCACGCCCAATTGTATTTCTCTGCCATTTGATGTATGTAACCCTAAGCTTTCAAGTGCCCAGCTACCTCAGGGTTTGGTGCGAGATATAAATATTTAAAAAATACAAATACAAAAATAAAAATACAAAATTCTCTTAGCCTAAGTAGGATCTAATGGTCAATGGAGTCAAAGGAAACTGAGAGGTCCAAGAGAATACTAAAAGTTTCCCACATTCACTTCACCAATGCGAATTGTCGTCTGTATGTGTTCTCTGGCACCAACTACACAAATGATTACGCATTTAGTGCTAGGTGGCCTCTTGATTATGAATTTGAAGTACAGTTTCACAGTATATTCAAAGAGGGTCTATAATTATTGATTCAACCACGGAATCTGTAGGCTTTTCCTTTATGCTAGTGCCCATCAACATCTTCAGGCAAAGTGTTCCATAGGATTTGTTCATTAACACGGAAGGTAGAGTATCCTTTTAGAATATTCCAGAAGGGATGCATTTCAAACAGCAGTGATTCACTCATTCATAATCAGCCACTATGTCTGTGCTGCAGGTCACTGGGAACCGCTGTGGAGATATGTTCTTCACAGTTTTAGTCAATACACATGTTGCATGCCGTCTCCTTGAAGAAGCACCTCCTCCTCTCTCTTCTCTGAAGCGTCAATTGCAGAGAGGATTTCACCACATGCATGTTCTCGCTCATGGCAGATTAGAACATCCTGTGTACGGAAGTATTTCCCAGATTCACTACCCTGAAAAGGATCCTCATGTGCATGCTTTGTCTGGTGACTAGTAAGAGAACCTCTCAGACTGAAGCTTTTCCCACATTCAGTGCACTTATGAGGTTTCTCACCCGTATGAATTCTCTGGTGGCGAATAAGATCACTCTTGAAAATGAAGCTCTTCCTACATTTGACACACTTATGAGGTTTCTCACCTGTATGTGAGAACTGATGGTAAATAAGACCTGCCTTACGACGAAATACTTTGCCACATTCAATGCACTTGTATGGTATCTCACCTGTATGTGTTATCTGGTGATCAATGAGCTGCACTTTCCAAACAAATCCTTGCCCACATTCACTGCACGTATGAGGTCTCTCACCTGTATGTGTTCTCTGGTGGCTAATAAGCTCTCCCTTATGAGCAAACCCTTTCCCACATTCACAGCACTCATAGGGTTTCTCACCTGTATGTATTTTCTGGTGACTAGTCAGATGACCCTTCCAAGCAAACCCTTTCCCACATTCAGTGCACTTATGAGGTCTCTCACCTGTATGCGTTCTCTGGTGGTAACAAAGATCTCCCTTCTGAGCAAAGCCTTTCCCACATTCGGTGCACTGATGAGGTTTCTCACCTGTATGTATTCTCTGATGGCCAATAAGATGAGCCTTGTGAGCAAACCCTTTACCACATTCAATGCACACATAAGGTTTTTCACCTGTATGTGTTCTCTGGTGGCTAGTAAGCTGCCCCTTCTGAGCAAACCCTTTCCCACATTCATTGCACTCATGGGGTTTCACACCTGTATGTGTTCTCTGATGGCAAGTAAGCTGTCCCTTCTGAGCAAACCCTTTCCCACATTCAGTGCATTCATAAGGTTTCTCACCGGTATGTGTTCTCTGGTGACAAGTAAGTTGTCCCTTCTGAGCAAACCCTTTACCACATTCAGTGCACTCATAAGGTTTCTCACCTGAATGTATTTGCTGGTGGCAAGTAAGCTTTCTCTTCTCAGCAAATCCTTTACCACATTCAGTGCACTCATAAGGTTTCCCACCTGAATGTATTTGCTGGTGGCAAGTAAGCTTTCTTTTCTTAGCAAACCCTTTACCACATTCAGTGCACTTGTAGGGTTTCTCATCTACTTGTGTTCTCTGGTGGTAAGTAAGCTGCTCTTTTTGACCAAACCCTTTTTCACATTCAGTGCTGTTGTGAAGTTTCCCACCTGTATGTATTTGCTGGGGGCACATAAGTGTATCATGCAAATTACTGCTATTCCCAAATTCAGTGCACCTATAAGAGGTTTCACCTATGTTCTCATGTGGGCAATAAGTATGTTCTTGAGATGGCCAGGTTTTCCACATTGTATTCATGTGTAAGCGTTCTGGCCAGTTTATAATGGCATGCTCTTAATAAAAGAACCATTTCCACTGGACGTTTTCTGAAATTTAGAGGGCAGATGAGTTTTCTCGTGTGTAGGTCATTTCTGCACGGACACTGTTTGTTCATTTACATTCACGGGATCTTCACAAAATGCTTTAGAGAATCTACCCTTACATTTAGAATGTGTGTAGAATAGCACTGACATGTGTTCTCCATCAGGAATAACAGGCTAAACAAATGTTTTTCTTACTGCACATCAAATGTTGTTTTCATGCTAGATATCCCGCTCCCCCAGGAGTGACAGAAAGAACACGCATGGTTACTAGCTGTTACCATGAAGGGGTTGCATGGATGAAAGTCACAATGTATCCAACAGGCTTCTCAATCTCAATTCCTGAATACACCGAAAAGACAACTGGACCCCAAACTTGCACACTTCTGAAATGTTTGGAAATTGCATAACAATGAAGCTTTGCTCTTCTCTAGTCCAGAACATGTATCAATCATGTTGTTGTATTTTTCAGGCATCAATGACCTATTGAAATAGAAGGGAAATCACATTATTAGTTTCACCATGTGACAGAGATGACCTGGAGCAGGAACAGTGCAATTCATTTCTCTTTAGAGTATTTTAGGGTCTAAAAACATGAGGAAAAAAGCCACAGGCTCGGTAAACAAACATGTTTAGTCAATATTTGAAACCTCAGGCATGCACATATAAGCTATACCAGAAAGGGCTAAACTAGTACATGAAGGGTCAACATTTCCATATACAAACGATAAAGGCTCGATTTTGTTACTAGGTCAGCGGTATGTCACCAATCTGACACATGTTTGACCACTCTATTATGTAATCACTGACGACTTCCTTACATTTAGCCAAATGTATATTGCCCCAAACACAAATATATAATTAAAAGCACTATTGATGAAACAAGAACTGGACTGAGGTTTAAAGAAAAAACACCAGTTAATTTAGACAGTGAGAAAAGGACAGGCTAGGCATCACCACATTCATAGCTGCTTACACATTTACATATTTGCAAAACTTCCTGTAAGACAGCACCTTCCCCTCTTGCCATTAACAGGGAGGGCTGTGTATTTCGATTTTGTAAACAACATTAAGAACAGCTTTCTCATGTTACAAGCAAGACTAATTACACTGCCATTAAAAGATATCTGTTGTTATTGGTCAGGAACTAAGTACTTAAATGATAATCACTGCTTCTGTGCTCCGGTCAAATCTTTGGTCCACTTTGGCTTATTCTGTACATTTATGAATGCAGAAATTATACCTCTTAAAAAGCTACTTAGAGGTTTTCTTTAAATCACATGAAACTTGCTTTTCGGATGTTACTGTGTCCTCCTGATGCCATTAGTGCTTTCAAACCTGCAAGCTATCTTCAACATGCGTGGAATAGAAGAGCCTGATTGCACTCTTCTGTCCCAGATTTTAACGTATCTTATTTTTGTCTGAGGTTTTATGGATTATTGTTCTTAATCCAAATAAACTACACATTCAATTCACTACATTCAAACATTGCCTTTAAAGCCGAGCTCAAAACATATCCCTCTCCCATGATGGACAGAAAGAACACGCTTGTGTCATGGACCGATAGAACAGCATTATTGGCAATGAGCCAAAGGGTATGGGATACTCCCCCCACAACTCCCATTGTCATCCCACTTGATTTCCTAATTGTTTATATGGTTAAAGTTACTTACCTGTAATTATACTTTTCTACCATGGGGTCTGGCATGGATTCACATGCTCATGAATATTCCCCTTCGTCAGGCTGGGAATTCTCATTAAAAGAAAAAACAGTTCACTTTGACTTTAAGACTGTTTTTCACCTCTAAATCAATCACTGTCCTCTGGGTCGTACTGCCCCATCCAATCACAGTCCTCACCCTAAACTCCAACCCTGAGGGCCAGCTTCAGATTTGGAAGCACATAAGGGGGCAGTATGTTCCAAGAAGAGCCACAGAGGGGAAGGAGGGAGGGTTTGCATGTTAATCCATACCAGACATATGCTGGAGAACAATAGTTACACGTAAGCAACTTAAACCTTCTCCAGCGTGGGGTCTGGCATGGATTCACATGCTCATGAATAACGATTAAACATCATTACATACACACAACCACGGAAGGTGGCAAGGCTCAACAGAAGCAATAATCACACACCTCTGGAACAGACTCACCTTGTACAACCAGGTTGCATAGCACTGCTTTGCCAACTCAGGAATCTTCCCTGGAATCCCTGTCGACGCAGTAGAACTTTGTGAAGGTGTGTGTGGACCTCCATGTAGCAGTCCTGCAGATGTCGAGTAGAGGCACACCAGTGAGAAATGCTGTTGTTGCTGCAATGGCTCTGGTGGAGTGGGCTCTCGGCTGGCCTGGCAGCAGCCTGCTAGCCAGTCGATGACAGTGCATGATGCAGCCTGAGAGCCCCACCTGGAGATGGAAGCCTTCAACAAGGCCTTTCCATGTTTCATTGGTCCAAAATTGATGTACAGCTAAGGAGGCTTCCGAAAGCTCCTTGTGCTTGCCATGCAAAACCTCAAGGCACAAGCTACATCCAGCGAATGCCAGGTCTACTCTGTTGAAGACGACAGATTCGGAAAGAAGAGAGGCAAAACCAAAGGTTTTTTGAGGTGGAACTCCAACTGCACCTTCTGCATAAAGGTGTGGGGTCTATGCAGTATGATATGATAAGTCATTTATAACGCGCCTGTACACAAGTGTTTCTAGGCGCACCAAGGCAAGGAAGGAGAGACAAAGGGAGTACAAAACAAACTATCTTACTAGGCCTTGTGTCATTCAGATCGTGCAAGGGCGACAGAGAGTAGAAGTGCCAGAGAGAGCGAGTGCAATAGGCAAAGTTCAAGTAAGTGCTCCCGGGTGTCCAGCACTAGATAAGTGCAAAGAAGCAAGGGACTGTGGGATTGCAGATACAGTCCTTTAGTGCGCACAAGGACCGGAGGCAGTGCATCGGGCTACTGGTCGTGAAGCAGCCTGGTGCCCATTAACGTGCAGAGGGTGGACAGGTAACCAGTTAGCTCAGCAGACAAGTACATCAGCAGGAGAGAGAGAGAAAGCAGAAGCACAAAGGAAGGTCTTGGGTTGCTATCGGAACCTTAGGTAGTCCTGCTGAAGTTTGAGAGAAGCACGGAGGCTGTTCCAGAGGGAGGCACCAACCAAGGAGAGAGATCTATCCCACCCCCACTCTCTGCCTGGAGAAGTGTCTGACCTTCAGAGAGTTGGAGGTGGATGAGCGGAGGGCTTGAGAAGGAAAGTTCTTAGGAAGAGAGAATTGGATGTAGTGTGGTCTCCAGCCCAAGAAAGCCTTGTGGACGATGCATGGGTCTTGAACTTTACCCTTGCAGACACCGGGAGCCAGTATAGAGATTTCAGGGCTGGATAGATAGGATCCCTGGGCTTGAGGCCAAGGACAAGTCTCACAGTCCTGTTCTGGATTAGTTGTAGAGGGTGGAGAGTAGAGGCAGGCAGATTTAGAAAGAGGCTGTTGCAGCAGTCCAGCCTAGAGAACCAGGGCTCTGGAGACAGTGAGCTTCTGGGGGAAAGTGAGAAAACGAAGGATACCTCTGAGGAGGTGCAGCTGGTAGAGGGACTTCTTGGCAAGATCTGTGATGTGAGGAGAGAAGGAAAGAGAGTCAAAGATGACACCAATGTTTTGGTATTCAGACTCCAGCAGGAGAGCCATCACTAAAATAGCACAGATATTCACACTCCAGCAGGAGCTCTTTCACTAGGGTAGCACAGATATTCACACTCCAGCAGGAGAACATTCACTAGGGGAGCACGGATATTCAGATGCCAGCAGGAGACCTTTCACTGGGGTAGCACAGGTATTTGGATTCTGGCAGCAGGGTTACAACTCAGGTAACACTGATATAGACATTGGGGTTTCAGACAACATGCACTACATTTTTTATGCAAAGCAGCTAGCATCCGATATTCAAGGCACCCATAGTATTGGACACCTAGCTCTGCCCCTCAGTTCCTCCCACACCACTGACAGTCCACCTTTCAAAGCGTCCTCCTGAATCCTCCCCCCCCCCCCATGAGGAGGAGAGGGAGAGCAGGGAGATCCCCACTAAATTGTGTTCATTTCCAGCACTGCAAACATGGTCAAAAAGAAAAAAGGCAAAGTGCCAATTAACAATGACATAAAAATGTATTAAAACAGAAAGTGAAAATCCTGTCTGAAGATCTACAGGTGGCCACTGTGCAGAAGATCTAGAGGTGGCCACCGTGCAGAAGATCTACAGGCGGCCACCATGCAGAAGATCTACAGGTGACCACCGTGCAGAAGATCTACAGGCTGACACCATGCAGAAGATCTACAGGCGGCCACCGTGCAGAAGATCTACAGGCGGCCACCGTGCAGAAGATCTACAGGCGGCCACCGTGCAGAAGATCTACAGGCGGCCACCGTGCAGAAGATCTACAGGCGGCCACCGTGCAGAAGATCTAAAGGCGGCCACCGTGCAGAAGATCTAAAGGCGGCCACCGTGCAGAAGATCTACAGGCGGCCACCGTGCAGAAGATGTCTACATGCCACATGGACGTGTTCCATTGAGACCAATGAGGCTTAAATGTTCACTGGTTCTCCTTGTTGTGAGATCATAGAATATCAAGACAGCAGCCCTTTGCCAAGGACTTGTGTTCCTCCTGCCTCTCTCACTCTCCCTGCATTACCATATTCACAACCATCTGCTTGGCTGCAATTAAGAAAATCGGCTTTCAGTGAATTTTTCACAAACTGTCAGAAAGCAATCCTATAACAAGCGACTACTTTCAAAGTGCTACTTTCGCTTTCAAAGCTTGCAGGCAAAATAAGGAACTATTTACTGATGGAAGTGCCAAAGATTTACCTAGTAAACGGAAAGCATAGTAGTGTTAGGAGGCCCTTGTGGTGATGTCCCCTGACCCAGCCTGAGAAGCCTGTGTGACCACAGCAACATTGAAGCAGGGGCATAGGCAGGTAAATTAAGGGGAAGTATTTTAATATGTAAACAATATCAATGAAGATAACATGTATAACTCTTTGTCTATATTAACGTAAGGTAAGTATATCTTATAGGGCCTCATTACGAGGTATGCCGGTAGCCATGCTGCTATTGGCGGCATGGCTGCCGGCAAAACCGCATCCGTGTCCGTGTCCTCGGAATGAGGACTTACCGGACCATTCCGAGTTCGGATGGCCCGGTAATTCCTCACTCGAGGACACGGACACGGTTCATCCCCATTCCCATTTCAGCCCCCATAGGGCTGAATGGGAATGGGAGAAGGAGTAAACAACAGGCCATTACGAGATGGCCCGTTGTTTGCTCCCTCTTCCCCTCGCGGGACCCGGTATGCACGCCTGGTTTTCCCAGGCGTGCTTAACGTGTCCCGCGAGGGGACCTCGTAATGTGGCGGAACGGGTTGAACGGTGCCGCAGCCTTTTATGGCGCCGTTTAACCCGTTCCGCCAGGGTCGTAATGAGGCCCATAGTCTCTTAAGGGTGTGTAGTGGACTAGGGAGTAACCGCATCCTTCATCTGTCTCTCTCTCCGTCTTTTTGTCTCTCTCCCCAACCGTCTTCTCCCTCGCGCTCCCTGTGTTCCATCTTACGCGTTCCTGCAGTATCTCACGAGGCTCCAGCTGGGTCACGCTCCTTGTAGTTAACTATGGATGCTACACATCTCCTCTCTTTAATAGAGATCTCCTTCTCAATTAAGCTTCTTCATAATCTAATAAATGTCTAGGTCGAATGTAAGTTCTCCCAGCTCTTGACGACATCCTCCGTTGCATATGTGTAGCACGTGCCAAGGAAAATGTCTTGCTTTCATCACTCCCTGCTACACCTCAAGCATGTTTGTACTCACTCAAACCATTCCCTTTATCAGTTCCATACAGCTCTTCTCCACTTACTCTCTCCTTCACCAACATCACCCTCTCATTGTTCCATACTCTTCCATCACTCATCTTTACAGCATGTTTAAACGTTTCTACTATTGCCACAGGTTTTGACTGACAACAACCACTGTCTCTCATTACTACTGGAAGTTTTATTCTGACCCAACTTCCCACTAAAAGTAACCCACCTTTCTTGTATCTCTTGTTATCATAGTGTTTCTTATTGATCATCTGATTTTTCTGAATATTCTCTGTCACATTTCTCAAATCAACACCTGTACCAGCCACCACATTCATCCATCCTGGATACAATTTAGTATTCACTCTCCTTCCTCTGCTTAATTCAAACGGGGAGACCCCAGTGGTGCAATGTGGCGTAAATCTATGAGCGAACACAGTTTTCTTTACTTCTACTCTCCAATCTCTACTATTAGACCATGACAAATTTATAGCATCCTTTATCACTCTATTTTATCTCTCAACTACCCCATTGGACTAGGGATGATAAATAGCACATACTATGTGAGCAATTGATCTCTCGTCTAAGTACTTTTCCATCTCTTTAGATTTGAACTGTGGTCCATTATCGGACCGTATTTGCTCAGGATACCCCTCACGCCCACAGACTTCTTCCAAACACTCTATAACGGTTTGGGTAGTGACATGAGCTACTATGGCCACTTCTGCCCATCTTGTCAGCATGTCGATCATTACCACACAATATGAAGCACTTCCATCACTCCAAATTGGACCCAGAATATCAATCGCAACTGTCTTCCAAACCCTCTCAGGGACATCTCTCAGCACCATTGGATAACTTGCTCCCATACATACTTTGTTGCTTTTCATGCAAAGGAATCAGTTCCTTATTCTTCTTTCCACTTGTAGATCGCATCCTGGCCACCAATATGTGTTTCTTATCCTTTGTTTTGTTTTCATCATTCCGATAGCCTTCATGTCCTAATTGGATGATCATGGTGCCAGCTATAACATGTCCAGCCTCAGTTATCAAGGAAGGAGCAAAAGATCTAGCTCCCTTCATTACTGCCTTTATTAACTCAGCTTTTGAATGCTGCTCAGTCCCTTACAACCTCAAAGAGGCTTGGGTTAAGCCCCTTCTTAAAAAACCCAATCTATATCCAAATGTACCCACTAACTACAGACCTATAACAACAGTTCCATTCCTCCTGAAAATACTAGATAGAGAGGCCTATCTACACATACAAAAACACCTGGAGGACAATAATCTCTTGGGCCTGCGTCAATCTGGTTTCAGACCCAGACACGGCACAGAAACTGCCCTTCTGGATCTAAAAATCCAAATGGATGAAGCCAAAGACAAAGGCAACCTGACCATTCTTCTACTGCGGGACCTGTGAGCAGCGTTTGACCTTGTTGATCATCAGATCCTCACCAAACATTTGACCACTGCTGCATCCACAAGGGTCTTTTCACCCACAGCATCAGTGGATCCAATACCAATTTCGTGTGGAATCCCACAGGGTTTGTGTGTTTCTTCCACACTGTATAACATTGTCACAAAGCGCCTCTTTGATCGTCTTGATAGCATGGGTGTCACCTACACGAATGAATGCCGACCACCTCATTACGCTCACTGGCTGCTATGAAAAAGATTCATACATGCTTAATGACATTTACCTCGGAATTCAGGCATGGATGGCTACCCACGGCCTTTGTCTAAACGACAATAAGACGGAGCTTCTGATCATTGGATCTCCAGCTCGTCTAAACAAACTTGACTCATGATACAAGAATTTCAACATTGAAATTAAAGTTGCCAATGAAGTTAAACCTCTAGGCGTCTACTTAGACTCCTGCTCTCCCTCAAAAAACAAGTTAGTACTACAGCCTAAACTACAGCTTACACCAACAAACTGATCAATGCCTGCAAACCATATCTACTAACAGCTGCCTTACGCTGGCCAGGGCATTGATTTTATCTAAATTGGACTACTGTAACACCTTATTTGTAGGTTTGTCTGAACGCAACTTGAATAAACTACAAGTTCTTAAGAACAATGCTCTCAGAGCTGCTTGAAATATTCCACGTTCGAATCACATCTCTGCCAATAAACGGGATGTTTGCTGGCTCCCAGTGCGTGATAGAATTTTGCTGTGCACATTAGTCATCACACACAAATGCCAGTCAAACACAGCCCCTAAATACTTGGCTATCACATTCACCAGGAACCAACCATCTAGACTTACACTGTCTCAACAAACTGAAACCAGCATGCAGGTCTAGCTTCCCCGTGCTAGCTGCTAAATGCTGAAACTCTCTACCCACCGCCATCAGGGCTGAACTCTCTTTTTGCACCTTTAAATCCAAAGTGAAAGCGTGGCTCCTTGCCCAGCAACATTAAACCTATCCCCGACCGCATCCACCGCTGATATCAGTGAAGTGCTCTGCGGCTGTCGCAGCCTTGCCGTATTTTGATGCAGGCACATTGACTAACTGGAAACCTTTGTCAACAAATTTGTATTTCTTTGATGTTGGTAAATTGGCCATCTTGTAACCCTTGTCAATAAACCTGGCTCACCTGTCTCTTCATGTATGTACTTGCAATCTCCTAAGTTCAAGCGCTCATATACCTCAATGTTAGGTGCGCTCTATAAATAAACTAAACTGTAACAGGCCTATTGGAGTCACAATCAACTAATGAAACATCCATGTTACTTAAAGAGTTGGGAATGGCAGGTGTGTACACTGAGCTGAATATACTCTGCTGTGAGAATGAGGTAACACATGTCTGTCTGTACATGTACTTGAAGTATGTGGAGCTCTGCTGCACACAGCAACACCACTAGCCATCAATCCCTGGAGTACATACGTCCTTTGCCGAAAACACTTTCCCCCATAGCCACCTTACATCGATCCACTTTTAAGATTTCCAACCTGAATACTCTGAGACCAGTGGAGCCAGGTCAGAAGGAAAAAATAAGCTGAATGCCTTTATTAAAACAAGCCCAAAACAAACCGACTCCCATCCAAATAGGCAGACAAAACAAGCGCACCCCTAAAACGCTGTGGCCAAGCCTCATAAATAAGAAATGTAACAACAGCATAAAGATACATACATAGGGCCGCATTACACGGTAAGGGCACCAGTGCCGGTAATCCCTTATCGCCCTACTACGAGGTCCCTCAGCGGGTCCCGTCCTTAACATGTGGTCAGACCACATGTCACGTTAAGGACGGGACCCCGCTGAGGGACTTCAGAGCTAATAACGGTACCGCTTGAGCCCTATGGGGGCTTGAATGGGAATGGGAAATGGTAATTGGCATGGGGATTTACCGGGTCCTCCAGGGTCGGAATGACCCGGTAAGTCCCCATACCGCCTACCCGGACCCAGAAGGCGGTAGGGGGTAGCCATGGCGCTAATAGCGCCATGGGTATCTCCTACCGTGTAATGAGGCCCATAACATAACAGACAGTGGGGGTCATTACAAGGTTGGCGGTAAGGGGTTAACCCCTTACCGCCGCATTACAAGGTCTTTTAGCGGGTCCCGCTAAGGGCGGCTGGTTTTACCAGGCGCCCTTAGTGGGAGCCGCTAAAGGACCAGCATGCTAACAACGGGCCGTTATTAACGGGCCCGTTGTTAGCATGGTCCCCATTCCCTTTGAGCCCTATGGTGGCTCGAATGGGGAAATACCGGGTCCTCCAAGGTTGGAATGGCCCGGTAATTCCCCATTCAGGGGACCCGGACCCGGTATGCGGTAAGGGGGTAGCCATGGTGCTAGTAGCACCATGGCTACCTCCAACCTCGCAATGACCCCGCAGTGTGTTACAACAAAAATATTGTACTATAATTGCATCATTCTGACATTTGCTATGTCATGTTTGCATGTCTTGTATATATGGTATTTAAAAGTATATCACTTGCCTAACTGGTCTTTGGCGAGTCGCTCTACTTTGGTCCTCATTTACTTGAGTCTTTCCCTGAGAAGGAAGAACTGTGGGGTTATGCCAAGACATTTAAGGGCCTATTGTCGTTATGATATACCTGAACCCCGTAGTAACTCAGCTGATGGGGTTAACGCTGATTGACTCCCATGGGCACTGTAGGGAAAAGAAAGCCGGCTAAAGTCTCTAAAAGTAAAAATTCCCCTTTCTCCCAAATGTCTATTGAAAGAAAGCATATAAAAGATGTAAAACAAATTGTCTCCCTCCTTCCAGCCAAATCTTAATGATTCTATTTCCAATGCAGTTAAGAAAAGTGAAAACCCAATTTTGTTGTCTGGGACTACAAGTCCCATAATCCCATAGGTACTGGGACACCGAAGAGGGGTGAAGAGTCATTCTGTATTAGTAGTCAGGCAATTAAACCTGATAGACCACACCTGAGGGAAGCTGCGAGGCTTAAACAACCCCCTCAGGTGCAGGCAATTAGAAGGAGCTGCAACTGTGGCTGGTGGGTATGCAGTAGTAGCAGAAGGAAGAAGGCACAGTGTTGGCAATCCAGGCAGACGTGCAAGATCCAAAGGGATGCTGGGACTCTGATGAAGCAGATTTCATTTGCTTGTCCTGTGAGGGTCTTGTCCCTCCAAACTCTGGTGTGCAGAGGCTGCGCAGCGGAAGGAGTAAAGGAACACTGCCTTTCCCCATGTGAGCCCAATTGCAGAGATTGCGCAGCGAGAAGCGTGTTGTAGACAGTGGTGAAGCTGTGGGTCTCAGTAACGAGAGGGGCTCTTTAATTGAGTGGGCGGACCGTAGACACCTTCAAGAGGAAAAGTATGGGTCCCAGGTGAAGCCAGAAGCTGTAGAAGTTGTGCAACATATGGAGAAAGGAAAACAGAATCCGATGAGTTAAACCTGGCTTTCCTATTCCTTGCGCAAGCACTGCCGGCAACAGTATCCAGCTTAAAATTCTCTTGCGTACAGATAGAAGTGAGGCAAAGTTGTTAGTTCATTCTATAAAAATGGAACACTTGAAATGTAGCACTTGTGTGTGATCGGGAATTTCTATTTCACTCGCGTGAAGAAAAAACGCGAATTGAACTTCAATAACAGATATAAGCGAATGGTATGTGGGCTGGGATAAGCACGGATATATCCTGGGGGGAAGCATCTGTTGGTACGTTCTTGGCAGTAATAGCCACAATGTGATTTCGTTGCCAGATCTGTCAAGCATTGCTCATAGCCAACTTCTTTCAATTTAAGTTTTAATGCATGTTTCATGCTGATCAGACTAATTTGGCCGGTAGTCATAGGTAAACCAGCCCAATTAGTGCGCAGCATTTTTAGTTTACCCATGGTGCCGAACAATACTTTGCCATCTTTCTTTAGAAATGCTGCAACATAAGGTGCCGTGATTGTGTCTATTTCTAACCTACTTAATTTCTCAAATCCCATCACACAATGGTTGATGAATGCATATGAGATACCAAGGAGATCAAATTCTAAATACAGCTACTCCACACTTACATTCATAGGTAAGCGGAACAGTTTACGCAACAGGCGTGCTTCAAAGCACGCTATGCGTTTGATTAGTTTATGCCCCCATATGATGATGGCGTATAGCAAAACCGATTGTATTTTTGCTATATATATGGCCAATACCGCAGAGGGACGCCCAATGAGAGGCCCATGTTAGTCTGTCATCCACAATGATACCGAGATATTTATAGGTATTCATTTGTTCAACTTTTTTGCCATTCAGCATTCATACATACATTTTTGTCCTGCGTTTTTTTGTGAAAGCCATCACTTTACTTTTGTCAATATTTATCGATAATCCATTATCAGTACAGTATTTGACAAGGGCATCGAGCATATGTTGGAGACCTGCTGAAGTGTAATCTATTAGTATGAGGTCATCTGCATATGCTAGCCATCCGAGGATAATATCAGTGATCTTCACTGGGTTGGAGGTATTAAGTTGGAATGTGGCTTGCATATCTGCCAAATAGCGATTAAATAGTACTGCGGCAACCATACACCCCTGTTTTACGCCACTGGACGTGTCCATTGTCGCTGATAGTTTGCCCTCCACATTCAAGCGAATCAGCACTGTGGTATCGGTATGTAACAATATGAGCATCTTAAGGAGGACTTTTGGAATGCCCCATGCATTCAGCTTCTGCCATAGTCGACTTCTCTGCACCGTGTCAAACACTGCAGAGAAGTCGATATATGCGCAGTACACATCAAGGTTACGTTTTTCTCAAGACTGTTCAACCACCGCAGATAGTAGCATCACACCATGCACTGCACTACACCTTTCTCGGTAGCCTATTTGATTTGGAGGCCAGTTTTTGTTCTCTTTTATCCATACATTAAATTTCTGCAATAATACACGAGCAAAAATCTTGGATGATGTGTCAAGCATCGCTAACATGCGATAGTTACTCGGGCAATCACAGGCTCCTTTTTTATGCACTGTTAGTATATGACTAAACTGCCAAGATTTGGAAATAATGCCTGTCATGCCTATTTGAACAAACAGGAGGTGCAGAGCTGCGGCCCAAAGCTCTGGTTGCTTTTTTAATAGCAAATTGCACACCCAGTCTTGCCCTGCAACGTGTGATTTTTTAAAATTTGCAATAATCATTATTATATCTAAAATTGACGTGCTGCACACCAAGGCACAGAGGCCAATTGCAAAATGTCCACGTTTGACACTTCACGTCCAAGAATTCTACTTATATGGCAGCTCCATTGTGCCTCTGTAATACAGTGTATAGGCAAAGATCTTGGTTTTGCGTACTGTAGGAGCTGCCATATTCCAGTAGAATCGCCAAGGGCGTGCGCGATCTGCAATTTGTTGCCATAATCTTGCCCCACATTCAGCCTTATGAATTGCTAGCTATTTTTTGTAAGACCTTTGGCATTTTTTATTAAAGATGATACTAATGATGGAGACGCACTAGGTGCATTGGCAGTTAGAATCACCTGTATTTCAATGCACATCCTCTTTTTGGCTTCATTACTAGATTTGTCAAAGCCAACGCTTCGGCGAGTGGGCATATTTGATTTTTCGGCAATACTAACACAAGATCTTCTTTCTGCTACCGTCTCTCTAATTGCATACATAATTTTGGAGAAATTAGATAGCATATTCTCAACGTTGTTAGAACCACCGGAACCTGTCTGGCTAATATCTGGCAGTAGAGCAGATGCCATAATGTTGGCTTGCTCAATATTACGCTGATGCCATCGAATGCGATTCTGACCTTCATTCAGAAACAAATGGCCATTTTCATCAACATCATTTACTACTATCTTCTAATTGGGTAACACCAATAGCCAACATAAAGGGACATGATCACTTTCATGTCTAGCGACTATACTCATATCCTTAGTAAATTTGAGCCCACTTATATTAGAGAGAGCATAATCAATGGTCGAAGCGGAATGACCCTCGATTCTGGTGAAAGCTGTGAGAAGATCACTAGGTGTTATGCCATTTAGTTTTACAATCCTATGGGCAGCCAGTATGGAGTGCCATTTACAGCCCTGCTTATTGGTCTTGCTAGGAGACAAGACAGAGGATGTGAAGTTTGCTATACTATCTTCTACTAGAGGGAGCTTACCAATTAACCCATTAAAGTGGCCAAGCAACCAGATGGGAAATTGCATGCTATACATCTGTAACACTGTCAACAACCCTAGTATTCTCAGTCGTCATAGCCATATTTGGCGGGTCATAAACATTTATCAAGATGATATCTAGTGATAGTAATGACAGTTTAGTAACTAGAATATTCTGTGTAGACTGATTTAATTTCGCTACCCGCCATGGTGGTTGGACAGATACAAAAATGTCACTTTTTGTTCGCCCTAAGGTGCCCTGGGTGGCCGTCTGGTGAACTGTACTTCTCCCGTCTAGCTGAACTTCAACCGTAAACCATGTTTCCTGTAAGGCAACAACACCAAACATGTTCATCACACTCACCAGGCCATCATTCTCAAACAGATGGGTATGCCCTCTGGTGTTCCAGGAATAGAGCATATACACGGTTTCATATCACTGGCGTTCCGCAGTGAAATGGGGCTTGAACGATGTGGGTAACCACTGCCAATAAGCCTCAGGAAACTCGTTAGAGGGGGTAGTGGCAGGGGTCACACTAATCTAGTCAAATCATTAGCTATGGTAGTAGCCATTTTATTAACAGTGATCACAGGCAATTCTATAGTTGGATTTGGACTGGATGGAGCTGAAGTGTGACGCGCTTTCACAGCACTAGTGTCAATATTTTGGCCCCTATTAATAGCACTTGATGGTGGCCCACTACCAGATTTATGTAGTGGGATTTCGACACGGAAGACATTGGGCCTCATTACGACTCAGGCGGTAAGGGGTTTACGGCGGCGTAAACAGCGCCAACCCTTACCGCCAATTACGAGGTCCCCTAGCGCCATGGTGCTTTTAACACCTGCTTTTAGCAGGTGTTAAAATCCATGGCGCTAAGGGACCTTGATGTTAATTACGCCACCGTAATTTACGGTGGCGTAATTAACGCCTTCCCCACTCCCATTATGCCCTATGGGGCAAAAATGGGAATGGGGAAGGGTAAATGGGGATTGGGGACTTACCGCCCCGCCAACCTCGGAATGGGGCGGTAAGTCCGCCAACCACCTGGCGTAAACGTAGTTTACGCCATGGTGGTAAAGGTACGACCCAGGCGGTAACTTACTGCCTGGGTCGTAATGAGGCCCATTGTATCTTAGGCGAAGAAAATCAGCTTCAAAGCCTAAGACATAGTTTAAGGAGGCCTCCACCTCGGAGCATATGTTTGATATGAACTGATTTTGAAGTTCGAACTGGTCAACTATTCGTATGTCACTAGATTAAATAACTCTTGATGGCACTATCGATTTAAAGATACATAACACAGCTGTTCTGTTCAAGGGTAGGGGAGAAAGCTCCTGGTTCAATTGCACGAGCTGAAGGGCGGGAACCTTTTTTATTTTGCATCTCTAGTCTCATCTGTGTAGGTGGACAAATAGCTACTGCTGGCAGCTGAGGGGTGGGAGCCCAGACTGCTGGTAAGATGGGTTGTGTGCTACTGGTCTTATTAGCACTGATCTTATTAGCACTGATCTTATTAGCATAGGTTTTTTTTTTGTTCGATTTTAGTTTGATAACACCTTGATTCGGTTTTAAGTTAGATTTATTAAAGTTAGCTAACTCCACCGGCAAGGCTTCAACTACAGTCACATCAACATCCTCAGTGCCAGGAGTCGTCACCATGAGTGAACTACCTATGATGGCAGTGGGAAGGGAGTGACAGCAGGAACACTGCTGCCGGATGCTCTGCATTGAGACTCGTGCGCTTTTAGTGTTTTCTTTATTTTGTAATGCTTCCTTAATGTCCTATTGCAATACATAAACGCATGTTGAAGAGGGGCGAGTAATGGTGCCCGTGTTTTTTTTCCTATGTTTCTTCTTCAACGTGTTCGTGGTCACGCTTAGCATGCGCGGAGAGCTACAGGCCGCGCCACTGCTTGCAACGTAACAACACCCGCGCATGTTCTTATGTATAATCAAGGATTGAATGTTGATCTTTTTTTTCCAGAATTTCACACTTTGAGATTAACAGTGTCAACAAGTTTTCAAGAGCATAGAACATGTCATCAGAGTTCATGCTAGTGTCGTTTGGGCTGTTCGTATCATCTTCACTGGGGTCCTGTGTTACTTTAGTTGAGGGAAAGTGGGTAGTGGGGTGCCTCACAGTATCAATAGATTGAAAGGTAAAACGGGATGGAGCAGAAGGTGAATGGTCAACCTTTATAGGCATAGCCTAGTCATCATAGAGATCTGAGATGTCCAGACCCCCTGCATTGCACGTGGTTTGCTAGGAGGTGTGAACTACATGGGGAGGTTGATAGTGCCTCAATTTACGATTGTTCAGGATCAGGACCCATCTATTCAACGTCCGGTTCTTCCAATAACGACACTGGCAGGTCGATGGGATGTTTCACCCCATCTAGATGGGAGTCATGCACCAGAGCTTTAATAAAAGCAAGTATCCTGTACTTGTATAGTAGATACACTTACATTTCGTACCGGTGAGAAGATGGTGGCTGTGGGGTCAAGTTTACTTCTCCCATTGCATCCAATCTCTTTACTGGCGAATTCTTCAATGAGGTTATTTCCTGTACAATCCACGTTTGTGGTTATGGACGTATAATCTGGTGGACCACATAACACATCACTCAGCAATTTAGAGCTCACACAACCCAGGTCGTTTGTCAGTTCTGTAATAAGAGTCTCTTTTACAGAGTTTAGGGCGACAGTGTCCATGGATGCAACTGGCCCTTTGCTGTAGGTGTCACTTTCTTTGGATTGGTAATGGTCTTTGGTATACATATCCGTCTATTACGGAGATTTTTATGTAGGGCAATCTCCAGCTCATACTCATCCATACTGAGCGCACAGCCACACGCACAGCCACGTGCCACGCGCTAATGTGAAACAGACAGGTAGGATAAATATGGAGGGAGAGATGCTACACAATTCACCAACACAATTCACCAACACAATTCACCAATAGGCAGACCAATCCAATCAAGCGCAAAAATAGTCAAGCTCAACTGCACGCTAACCAGGAAATAATACAAACAATGTATACAATGTTACCAGTAGCTACGAGCTGACACAAATCATTTGTAGAGTGTTCCTTAGGTTTCGGTGCTACTTTATCGTGTGAGAATCAACCACGGACGGTAGCACTAATGAGTGCTGAGAGATTACCAACAGCCGTCGGTCACCGGCGCTGCTTTGCATGTGGTAGGCAAACTAGTGGAAAGTTTTTAGGCGTGGCTTAAGTGATAACACAATACTAAACTAAACAATACTGAGCGAGTTATATTAGAGCGGGCCAACACGACCAGCGCAGCGACCAGGAAAGATATACCAGGACCAGCTGCGCGGCACACAACGCACGGCGCATGGACACAGACACACTTCTCCAGGCACTTCCACACTCGCCAGTACTTAAGGTGGTGGGTCAAAGAGGGCAGAGCCTATCAAATAAATATAAAATAAGACTATTAGTGTTTTTAAAAACAACTAAAACAGTTAATATGCACAATAGTAATGCTCTTCCAGTCAAAGTCCATTAGATCACAGAATGAGCATACCAATAGTATCCAATAGACAGGGTAATTCATAGAATTTCGCAGAAAAGTGTTGCAAGCGGCTGGCGCAGAGTGTCCGCGTGCGATTGTCTGCGCCAGGCACGTGTGCTAAAACCGATTTCCGCGCACAGCGTATTCATGGATTTTAGGCTCCCAAACCAGCCGTGGCGCAGAGAATCGCAGCGACCCTGCAGCAGCGCCAGTAACGCCCCCAAGAACGCCCTCGCGCAAGGAAAAGCAATCAAAATCGCTAAATCATCGCAAAGGGCTGCGCTAACCATGGACCAGTTCACCGGGCTGGCAAACAGCAAACGCCAAGCGGGGAACATGTATTTCAGGGGTGCGCGGGAAGTTCCACACGCGATTGGCCCCGTGCAAGCAGGGTACGTGTATTTCAGGGGTGCGCGGGAAGTTCCACACGCGATTGGCCCCGTGCAAGCAGGGTACGTGTATTTCAGGGGTGCGCGGGAAGTTCCACACGCGATTACATCAGGGTACGTGTATTTCAGGGGTGCGCAGGAAGTTCCACACGCGATTGGCCCAGTGCGAGCAGGGTACGTGTATTTCAGGGGTGCGCGGGAAGTTCCACACGCGATTGGCCCAGTGCGAGCAGGGTACGTGTATTTCAGGGGTGTGCGGGAAGTTCCACACGCGATTGGCCCAGTGCGAGCAGGGTACGTGTATTTCAGGCGTGCGTGGGAAGTTCCACACGCGATTTCAGCAGGGTACGTGTATTTCAGGGGTTCTGGGGAGTACTACACGTGAATTGGCCGTGTGGGTCCTCCCAGGTGTACGCTCCACAACCTCCATGGCCCCTGCAGGCAGCCCACACCACGGGGGACTACCCTGCACCCCTGCTCATGTCCCGCAGGCAGCCCATCCACCATGGGCATGCCCCCCAGCCAACCCACATGTCACCTTGTACTACTGATCAACAATGCATGTCTCCCACCATCCCCACCCCCCAGCAGTGCAGGGGCAGCCTCCACCAGGCCCCCACTCATGTCTCCCACCACCCCCACCCCCCAGCAGTGCAGGGGCACCCTCCACCAGGCCCCCACTCATGTCTCCCACCACCCCCACCCCCCAGCAGTGCAGGGGCACCCACCACCAGGCCCCCACCCATGTCTCCCACCACCCCCACCCCCCAGCCACCAGGGGCAGCCTCCACCAGGCCCCCACCCATGTCTCCCACCACCCCCACCCCCCAGCAGTGCAGGGGCAGCCTCCACCAGGCCCCCACCCATGTCTCCCACCACCCCCACCCCCCAGCAGTGCAGGGGCAGCCTCCACCAGGCCCCCACTCATGTCTCCCACCACCCCCACCCCCCAGCCACCAGGGGCAGCCTCCACCAGGCCACCACTCATGTCTCCCACCACCCCCACCCCCCCAGCCACCATGGGCACCCTCCACCAGGCCCCCACTCATGTCTCCCACCACCCCCACACCCCAACCACCATGGGCACCCTCCACCAGGCCCCCACCCATGTCTCCCACCACCCCCGCCCCCCAGCAGTGCAGGGGCACCCTCCACCAGGCCCCCACTCATGTCTCCCACCACCCCCACACCCCAGCCACCATGGGCACCCTCCACGAGGCCCCCACCCATGTCTCCCACCACCCCCACCCCCCAGCAGTGCAGGGGCACCCTCCACCAGGCCCCCACTCATGTCTCCCACCACCCCCACCCCCCAGCAGTGCAGGGGCACCCACCACCAGGCCCCCACTCATGTCTCCCACCACCCCCACCCCCCAGCAGTGCAGGGGCACCCTCCACCAGGCCCCCACCCATGTCTCCCACCACCCCCACCCCCCAGCCACCAGGGGCAGCCTCCACCAGGCCCCCACCCATGTCTCCCACCACCCCCACCCCCCAGCAGTGCAGGGGCACCCTCCACCAGGCCCCCACTCATGTCTCCCACCACCCCCACCCCCCAGCCACCAGGGGCAGCCTCCACCAGGCCCCCACCCATGTCTCCCACCACCCCCACCCCCCAGCAGTGCAGGGGCACCCTCCACCAGGCCCCCACTCATGTCTCCCACCACCCCCACCCCCCAGCCACCATGGGCACCCTCCACCAGGCCCCCACTCATGTCTCCCACCACCCCCACCCCCCAGCCACCAGGGGCAGCCTCCACCAGGCCCCCACTCATGTCTCCCACCACCCCCACCCCCCAGCCACCAGGGGCAGCCTCCACCAGGCCACCACTCATGTCTCCCACCACCCCCACCCCCCAGCCACCAGGGGCACCCTCCACCAGGCCCCCACTCATGTCTCCCACCACCCCCACCCCCCAGCCACCAGGGGCACCCTCCACCAGCCCCCACCCATGTCTCCCACCACCCCCACCCCCCAGCCACCAGGGGCAGCCTCCACCAGGCCCCCACCCATGTCTCCCACCACCCCCACCCCCCAGCAATGCAGGGGCACCCTCCACCAGTCCCCCACTCATGACTCCCACCACCCCCAACCCCCAGCCACCAGGGGCAGCCTCCACCAGGCCCCCACCCATGTCTCCCACCACCCCCACCCCCCAGCAGTGCAGGGGCACCCTCCACCAGGCCCCCACTCATGTCTCCCACCACCCCCACCCCCCAGCAGTGCAGGGGCACCCACCACCAGGCCCCCACCCATGTCTCCCACCACTCCCACCCCCCAGCCACCAGGGGCACCCTCCACCAGGCCCCCACCCATGTCTCCCACCACCCCCACCCCCCAGCCACCAGGGGCAGCCACCACCAGGCCACCACTCATGTCTCCCACCACCCCCACCCCCCAGCCACCAGGGGCACCCTCCACCAGGCCCCCACTCATGTCTCCCACCACCCCCACCCCCCAGAATAGCAGGGGTACCCACCACCAGGCCCCCACTCATGTCTCCCACCACCCCCACCCCCCAGCCACCAGGGGCACCCACTACCAGGCCCCCACTCATGTCTCCCACCACCCCCACCCCCCAGCAGTGCAGGGGCACCCACCACCAGGCCCCCACTCATGTCTCCCACCACCCCCACCCCCCAGCCACCAGGGGCACCCACCACCAGGCCCCCACCCATGTCTCCCACCACCCCCACCCCCCAGCCACCAGGGGCAGCCTCCACCAGGTCCTCACAATCCCCAATCATGTGCGTCATGGTCAGCCTCCACAGCCAAAAAGCCCTACCAAGTAACCCATTCACCCACATGGAAAAGGAAATTACATGTTACACCCCCAATGTTCATAAAGCTAATGAACCCATGTCCGTCACACACAATGGTTGCAATTGAATGGGAGAACACCCAACATGACATGCATGAAACCAATGAGATGATACCACACAGTGAAGTATGAAAACAAAATTCTATTAAAAAAATAAGAATGCAAATGAAATGAAACAAAGTACAATGGGAATGAAAAAAAGATAAGCTGCATGTCCGTGTAAAAAAATAAAAACACCAAATCCTAATCCAAAAAAATGTAGTCCAAAGTCAAATGAAAAATAAAATCAATCCAATGAAGAACTATGTACAAAACATCCAAGGGTCCATGAGCCCAACTGAACAAAGGTAACCTACAAAAAACCCTAACTAAAATGCAACTATATACAAAAAGTGGAGCAGTGTCCGTCGACTCCAAATCATAAGAACAAAGAAAGGAAACCTAAAACTAAAGAACTATATACAAAGGCGGCGGGCAAGTCCAGCGGCTCACTCCGTGGTGTTCCGGCCCAGGGCATCATCGAACTCCTGTTCGATGTCCCGGAGGCGGTCCTGTTCCATGGCCCCGAGGGTCCGCAGGGTCGACGCCGTGTCCTCCTCCAACCCCCTGCGGATTGCCTCGAGGCACTCGGCCCGCCTCAGGGCCCTCCGCATGGAGTTCTCCGCCCTGACCATTGTGAGCCGCGCCTCTTCCGCCCGCCGCCGCTCCGCACCTATCTGCTGGCCCAACCGCTGCCACACAGATGACACACCCCGTCCTGGGTCAACCTGCCCTCCGGCCGATGCCTGCCCCTCCGATGTTGAAGGCCCTGAGCCATCATGGCTCCCACCACGTTGCTGCTGCTGCTGTGCCTCTGCCCGTGCACTGCCTCCTGCTGCCTGCACATCCTCCGCCGGCTGGGGTGCAGTTGTTGATGTGGCCACCCCTGCTGGACGTCCGACTCCCGACTGTGGCAGGGATGCCTCCTCCACCAGCCTGGCCGCACCGTCAGAGGCAGCTCCACAGGGCACCCAGGTGACTGATGGGTGGGAAGATAGCACAGAGGATGACTGGCGTGTAGGGGGTCCAGTTGAGGAGGGGGTCGGAGCAAGCCCCATCAGACGGAGGAATCCGGCCTGGGTGACCTGTCCCAGCAGGCTGACGTGGTCAACGAGCCATTCGAGATGACGTGCAGTCTCTCCATGAAAAGACTGCAGGTCACCTCGCATGGCCCGTTGACGCAACGCCACACCAGCCAGGACAGGCTCAACCCGGACCTGGATAGCCACGTCCGCAGGCAGAGGAAGGCCAGTTGACGTCAGCTCATCCCCTGCCTGAAAACGGGTCTGGACGTAGGCATCCCTGCTGGTGCAAGATGATGCAGGGACAGGATCGGGGACAGGATTGCACACAGGCACCTCCGCGGCCGCCTGTGCTGCCTCCTGTCCCTGGTCCTCCACTGCACCACTAGCACCAGTGGGATCCCCACCTCCAGACCCCGTCTCTGGTGCTTGCACGGCCTCCTCCTCCACCAAACCCCCCACCAACCTGGATGACTCCGTGCCATCTTCCCCTGTTGGGCCCTGTGGGGTCCCAGCTGCCCCTTCTGCTGCCGAGGAGTCCAACTCCAACCTCCGCCTCTTGGATCTCCCCCCGGCAGCTGCGGCCTGGGACGCGGCACCGGACTCCTCACTCCCCGACGAGATGACAACACGGGAGGGGAGACGGGCCTTGCGTCTCCGGCTGGCGGTGGGATCCCCGCCGCTGTGCTCCACAGCACCTTCTCCGCCCTCTTCATCAGTTGACTCTGCAGACAGGGAGAAACAAAACACAGGCATCAGGGCACCGTACAATGGACACATACACACATCACAGTTGCACATGAGTGGCATTGGCAAACCTCAGACATGTCATCACAATCCCCAACACACATGTCATTACAACTCGCACACATGAGCCATACCACAGCCATATCGCAACTGCCACCACCATCCCTACACATACAACTGCATGAGCAGCCAAAGGTGAGCCAGACATCACATGCAACACAGGAAGTGCACCACACATGTACACACACCACCACACTTGCATGCATGTGTAAACCTCTGCCAAGTGTCGCACTGTTCAGACGGGCATCCATGTCACATCTGCCAATCAGGCTTCCACATACCGCTGTCACATGCATCCATGTTGCATCACTGTTGCACCCTTGTCAAATACACACACATGCACATGTACACAGTGCTCATACATGCAGCCGAAAAAAACATACATGCGTGACATCACGGACATGTCTACTTACATACACATTCATCCAAACATGTGTGCACACACAACTGCATTTGGCATGCAAGCCTACACACACAAGCACTATCCATGTCTCACACATTACAGCCCTCGCATGTGTCAGCCCCACGGCCCTGTACACCCCCACCCATACTCGACCCCATACAAACAGATGTGCAACCTGCACACTACCGAATAATCACCACACGCACTGCTCACAATCAGGATGCATGTACACTCACCGCTCGACTCCAGAAGGGTCTGCTTCTCTAGGACCTGGACGTGGAGCGCTGGCGATATGTGTTCCAGGACCCTCATCTGTTCTTCCGACAAGTGGCCCCGGCGCCCCTTGGCATCCGCTGCCTTCAAGAGGCGCCGGGCCTTGTTCAGGGTCCTGGACCTGAAGTCCTCCCAGCGCTTCCTGACATGTTGTAAGTCCCGGACTGCCACCCCCTCCGCGTTGATGGCAGTCACGATGTCAGTCCAGATCCGAGTCCGTCCTTCCTTGTTGGCGCGGGAACTTCCAAAGAGGGCATCATACTGCCCCAGGACTTGCTCCACCAGGACACCAACTTCGGTGGCACTGAAGCTAGTGCCCCTCTGCCTCTCTGGCCGGGGGTTGTCAGTGGTCACAGATGGTGTTTGCCCCGACATGACAACCCCAGAGGCAGGAGTGGGTGGGCAACTGGGTCCTGGGGCTGGGCTGTGGAGCAATGGAATCCCAGTCGGGAGTCTTCAGTTCCAGCAGGGGTGGTCACAGCAACAGCACCCCTGGCTGATGTGCAGGCAGCAAATGGCAGTGCACGTGGGCAGCAGGCAGTCAGGCAGCAGCAGATGGCAGGTGGGAGCGTGCTCGGGGCTCTGGGGGGCAGTAGTTCGGCCTTCTGGGCAGGAGCGTGGTCTTCCGTGTGCTTACGCGTGGCCAGCTTGATACGGAGTGATTTGGCACGTGAAAATCCTGCACGTCAGCGTGAAAATCGAGGAAAGGCCCTTAGCGCGTAAGCGCGTCAGCACGCATACGCGATTCTATTGGACCAAAGGCACTCAGCGCGTAAACGTGTCGCCAGCGTATGCGCGTCTATGAAGTCACGTGCACGTTGAATTGGGCACACGTTTGAACATGTTGCGTGTGAAAAAAATGAAAGACACGTCCGAGTGTCAAAGCGTGTAATTGGTGGGAATGGGCCTAGCGCGTACACGCGGCAGTGACAAAGCGTGTAATTGGTGGAAATGGCCCTACACGCAGAAGTGACAAAGCGTGTAATTGGTGGAAATGGCCCTACACGCAGAAGTGACAAAGCGTGTAATTAGTGGAAATGGCCCTAGCGCGAACACGCCGCGTAAGTGACGCTGGACGTGTGGGCCTGTATAAAAGGTACATGTAGAACACCATTTCCTTGTACGTGCTTTTCGTGGAAAGCGAGTGGGTGAATTCTGTACTTCTTGTCTTTTCACACGCGATTTACTTCACGGTGTTTCAAGTTCGTATTCCCTGTTACCTCTGACAGCTTTTTCTCTTTTTTCTCTTTTACTGGTTTACCTGGGCCTGTTCCCTCAAACAGTGTTCCCTTCTACTGTTGTCCTGTCTCCTCAGACAGCGTACAAATCTTCTTTTGGCGGGGGTGTTGCCAACCAAACGCGCTCCTTTTTCACGCTCTTTTACCTGGCAGACGGTGAGTCACGCACGTATCTAACATCTGTGCTTGCCCCGTGTGTAGCCTACCCCTTCAGAGGTCATTCTAGGCTGCGTGTGACACGCATACGTTCATTCTTGTGTTACTGGGTTCCACAGCGTAGTGCAGGTTTTTCTTTCTGCACACGTGGTCTAGGAGGGGTTGCGTGCACGTCATCTCCCTTTTTTGGGGCTCCTGTGCGTAGCGTGACCCGTCATCTTTCCCCAGGGGTTACATTCAGCCTTGCTAGAGCACTAGGGTACGATTACCATCTGGTACCCAACCCCTTTGACCCCCAATTGCCCAGGACAATAGATTACAGCCACTCCCATACGCACATTAACATCAGTGCCATGGCTGGGAGGCGAGGATTCCGTAAGGGTGGCAAAGGTGGAAGAGCCACAAGTGGTGGCCGTGGTGGATCCGGTAGGGGACGTGGTCGTTACTTGCAGGGTGAGCCTGTCCCCCCATGTGTGGAGGACCAGTCAAGGGCACCCATAATCCCCCCCCCTCCCGTTGAGGCTGATGTGGCTGACACCATCCATGCTCAGCCCTTGTTGGACCAGCCCATTGTGGCACCAGACCTGGCTGACTCCATGGCTGACTTCCAGGTCAGCAGGCCTATGACACGTGCGCTGGTGCACGTTGATGTCACCATGCCACGTGCATCTGGGGCAGCAAGGTCATCTGCTGCACCAAGTAGGCAGGGCGGAGAGGCTGCAGGGGCAGCTGCGGCTCCATCCACCCCAGCCCTCACACACCCAGCCCGGACAGTGTCGGTCCTAGTCCATGCTGCTGACATTCCCCCTGACACCATCACACTAGAGCCAATGCCTGCACCAACTCCCATGCTGAGTGTGCAATCCCACACTCCTGATACAGAGTCCACCAGGGCTCCTGCCCCTAGTGTCCAGAGCGGCATAGGACACTCAGGATCACCACCACCTTCCAAGCGGAAGAGGAAGAGTGCTCGTCCGGCACAGGCTGATGCCCCAGACATGGCTACACAGTCCGGCCCATCCAGGAAGCCCAGCTTCACGGATGACGAACTGAATGCACTTGTCGAGTATGTGTCCGCACATGACAACGAGATGGTCATTGTTGCAGGATCCAAGACCACACCTGCACAACGCCAGGCACACTGGCAGAGCGTTGCGGACATCGTAAGTGCCCTTGGAATCGTGAGGCGCACAGCCAATGATTGATATAAGCGCTGGAATGACCTAAAGCGCAGGGCAAAGAGTAAGCTGGCCTCAAGTCATGCCGCAACTCTAGTGACTGGAGGTGGGTCTCCAGTAGTAGACATGGAACTCACTCCACATGAGTCAGTCGCTGGGACCTACGTCACGGAGGAACAGATCCAAGGCGTGGGAGATCTGCCCGATTACGAGGCATTGTCCAGTGAGTGCACATGCATGTGTGTGTCATCCATGTGCATGGTGTGTGTGTGAGGGCTTCTGTTTGTGTGCCAGGTGAGAGTGTGTGCGCCTGAGTCGTATGGGTCAGCCATGTGCTTCATGCAATACATCCTGCGCAGCTGCATTAGGCCATAGCAGTATCCCTTCTGCCAACAGTAGACATCTAGCCCAACTGCACGCCAGTTGCCCTTGAAGTGTCACCTTGCCACAACATTGTTGCTTATTTTTCACTGTTCATTCAGGCAGATTGTTTGCATTCCACCACTTTTACTAGGCATTTCACAGTCCTCTAGTCACATGTCTGACATGGCTATGGTAAAGTGGAGTCACTTTGTTACCTGGATATCATTTGTTCACACATGTCCCTGTGCAATTGGACCATTTTGGACTGGCAGCTCCAGGTGAAAAATCTGACCTGTTTGAATTAGAAAAGCTATTACATGCGGGAACTGGACTGAATGAATAGGTGCTGCCCTCCTCTCCATCTTCACTCAATAGCAATGGTACATGTCCCAGGAGGATAGCTCAGCGGCAGCGTGCTCGATTTGGAAACAAGACGACACGGAGCAACACAGGTTCGATCCCTGGGTCCGCGCTTAGAAACCTCTGGGTATTAAGCGCGTTATAAATAACCTATCATATCATATCATATCATGGCATGTGTGTTTCACCTGGCAATCACAGGCCAATGTGTGATGCCACTGCCAGGCAGCATGCAGGAAATGTGCTCATCTTCCATCTTGGTGTCATCAGTGTGTGCCATTTGCCTGCCCTTCATATGCAGTGAGGGTGCATGCATGGGAGGGTTTTAGTCATGTGGGACATGTGTCAATCAAGTACTGGTTCTCTTGCTTCTCAGCCCTCATTGTGTGCCATGGTGCTAATGCCTGTTTCCATTTCTTTGTTTTTATTTCTTTGCAGGGGAAGACGCACCTGATACTGCTGGGGTTGTGGAGATGGTGCAGACCCAGGAGGGGTCCGAGGGCCGACCAACCACCAGTGAGGGACGTGGTGTGGTGGTGGGTGAGAACCCACAAGTGCTGCAGGTCGTGCTCTCAAGGGGTGTCTCTGGCTGCACCTCCCCCGAGCTGTACTCAGGTGTTGATTCGGATGATGAGACCTACGTGCCGTCGCAGGTGAGTGTTCCAGGGAGGGATTCTGTTCTGTCCCACCCACCTGCACCAGGGTCAGAACCCTCAATGGGGATGTCAGTGTTGGCAGCTACGCCTTTGGTGGTTACGGATGCAGGGTCACACTCCGCGACATCTGATCCTGTTCCTGGGCCAGCAGATCAGAGGGGGAATGCAGTCCTGCAGCCTCAGGCAGTGCCGGCACAGCAAGGCGCACTTCGCCTTGCCCCAGACAGGTGTGGTGCCCGCCGACGTGGTGGCCGTACGCCACCTGGCAATACCGCATGGGAGCAATCCATTTACGGTATGGCAACCCAACAGGCAGCATCATCTGAGATGATGGCTCAGGGCCATGGATAGGGTGGCCACTTCCATTGTCCCCCCTGAAAGGCTGATGGAGCGACTACAGCAGGCAACCGACTCCATCTGCCAGTCACACAGGGAGGACATGTTGGCGTCCAACAGGGACAGGCGGGCGGCACTGGCGACTCTGCAGGAGGCCATCTCCATAGAGTCCTAGGGCCACAGGGAAGCCCTGAGGCAGGAGCTCCTTCACCTCAGGACGACTCTTGTTGAGCTTGAGGCTTCAACACACCAAAGGACAGAACAGCAGCTGGAGCGTCTCACCCATACGCTCTCAGCTGAGATGCAGGCAACGAGGGCGGAGGTCCGGGCATCCCGTGAGTTGTTGCATGGGGACCTCCACACACTCATCCTCCAGAACCAGACCTACCACACCCGCATGCTTGCAGCCATGGAGGAGCAGACTAGGGCCTTGCGTGGGCTGCCTCCCATAGTGCAACCACCTCCGGATGCAGCTGCACAGGGTGATAATAGCGACAGCAGTGATACTCCCACAATAGGGTAGCAGTGTGGGCCATAAGCCCATGGAGGTGTTTTTTTTTCCCAGGATCCACACAGGTGGGTTTTGGTGTGCACCCTGTCCTCGGACCTCCTGGGTGGCCTCCCAAACCCACCCAGGCCCATCAATGGCCATTTTTGATTTTTATTGTTATTTTTGATTTTGATTTTTATTGTTATTTTTGATTTTTATTGTTATTTTTATTTTCTAATTTATTTTTCCCAATTTTTTTGGGACAATTTGTTGCCTTCCGTGGTTCCTGTGGGCATACGCTGCATTGTGGCTGGGCACATGCAGGCTTGTCATGTATTTGGTTCAGATGCTTGGGTTTGAGTCACACACACCCCTCATGCTTCCCGTTTCCATGGGCTTGCAAAGGGTGTGCCCAAGTGACATTGACATACATGGTGACATTGGACTCCCACTACATGTGTGGGTAGTCTAGTCAATACTGTGTATACATTCCTAGTGCATATTGCTGTTGTGTTGTACACTGCATGTTGCATTGATGTGTAACTCATCTTCTGTGTCTACCTCCCAATTTGCAGGTCCCTTCCTCATGTCTACACAAGGCCCTCTAGTTTGGAGATGGGGTCCATGTTGGCAGCAGTGCACCTACTACTCTACATGGGGCCAACACTGCACAGTTGGTAGTGGTGGGAGTGCAGGCATTTCCAGGTGGTGAGACTACTAATTTATTACATTTGTGATGTCATGTTAATGGTAGTACCTGCTCAAGTTTGTTGTTGGTCCTGCATTACTGTGAGCATTTCAGGTGTTGCAAGTTTAAATTAGGGACACTGTACATTGTGACACTAGTGTCATGTTGTGGGGATTACTTTGTTTACCTGCAAATGGCATGACATGGCACGGTGTGTCGTGTGGCGGTGCTGGGGATGGGTTGGCTGACATGGCACTGTCCTCTTGTTGCATTTTGCAAGTGGGTATTCATTTTAGCTGCTTGGATGTGTTTCTTCACAAAACTGCATTGGTGGTGTCTGTGTGGGTAGGGATGCACACATTGTAACACTTCCAGGTGAACAATCTCAGGCTGATATGGTTTTCACGGTTGATTCTCCAGACATTCAGGATCAGTGTCAGGTTGAGTCATCATTGATTGTCAGATGGAATGTGCCAGGGCAGTGTGCACTCCACAGGGGTGTGATTACTATGTGAAGTAATTAGCCACTAGCTGTGTACGGGCTGCCTCCCCCCGTGCCCTTTCCCCTCCCATGCGCAGCGGCTGTGCATGTGGTTGGGGATGTGGGGCCACCACCATGTCCACGGCCAGGCCCCGGCGTGTTGCAACGTTGTGCAGGACACAAGCTGCCACTATGATCCTGCACACTACTGGGGGAGCGTACAACAGCTGCCCGCCAGAACGGTCAAGGGAGCGAAAGCGTGACTTTAGCACTCCGAATGTGCGCTCCACTATGCCCCGGGTTGTAATGTGGGCTGTGTTATATCTTACCTGGGGTGGCGTGGTGGGGTTCCGAATTGGCGTCATCATGTGGGGGCTGAGAGGGTAGGCACTGTCCCCTGTGGAGGTGGTGATTGGTATCATTGGTGGGGTTGTGACCTTGCTCAGTATCTGACATGCATGCATGTGCAGTGGCATTCATACTCACCAAGCAGCCATGTATCGCCATGCCGCCCAGCTTCTAGGTCCCGGCTTAGGGTGGACATTCGGTAAATGAAGCTGTCGTGGGTGGACCCGGGATAGATGGCATATACTGAGGTGATGATTCCCTTGGCATTACATACTACCTGCACGTTGATGGAATGCCAGTGCTTGCGGTTCCTATAGATGTGCTCTGATGCCCTGGGGGGACGTAGAGCCACATGGGTGCAGTCGATGGCACCTAGCACTTTGGGGAATCGTGCCACACCGTAAAAATCCAGGGCGGCAGCATGCCTTTCAGCACGTGTTCTGGGCAGGTATATGTGCCTGCGGACTGATGGGCGTGCAGTGATGATGTTCAAGACCTGGTGTAGGCAGCGTGACTGGGTGGCCTGTGATACCCCACCCACTATGGCACTTGTCCGCTGAAATGATCCAGTGGCTAAGAAGTGCAGTACATTGAGGACCTTCTCCAGGGGGCTGAGTGCTTGGGAGCACAGGGTGGGTGATGTGAGGTCATCCTCCCACTCACTCACCAGGTCCAGTATTATGTGTGGTGGAAACCTGTACCTCCCATACACCTGGTCATCAGGCATCCCGAAAAGGCTGGTTCTGGGTGTGAATATTCTGGCCCTGACTATCCTCCTCCTCCTCCTTTGGTAGCCCACGCCCACTGCTGCTAGGAACGGTATGTTCATCCTGGGTCTGAGCTTGTTATTTTGTTAGCGCGCAAATTTATGCGTTGCGCGTGTTGTAGGCGAGCGTGTGACCCGCGCACCCCTGAAATCCAGTACCCAGTCCAATAGCGTGTGGAAATTCCCGCGCACCCCGGGATACAGGTGCGCTGACGTACTTGCGTGTGTAAGTGCCCGCGCACCCCTGATATACACGTACATAGGCCAATCGCGTGTACGTGCACTTTTGTCCAATTACACGCGATGACACTCTGACGTGCTGTCCAATTACACGCGATGACACTCTGACGTGCAGTCTTTCCACGTGTGCTCTGTCATCACGTGCTGTGTGGGAAACACCCATGCGGGTCACGTCACAGACGCGCTTACGCGCTGAGTGCCTTTGGTCCAATAGAATCGCGTATGCGTGCTGACGCGCTTACGCGCTAAGGGCCTTTCCTCGATTTTCACGCTGACGTGCAGGATTTTCACGTGCCAAATCACTCCGTATCAAGCTGGCCACGCGTAAGCACACGGAAACCACGCTCCTGCCCAGAAGGCCGAACTACTGCCCCCCAGAGCCCCGAGCACGCTCCCACCTGCCATCTGCTGCTGCCTGACTGCCTTCTGCCCATGTGCACTGCCATTTGCTGCCTGCACATCAGCCAGGGGTGCTGTTGCTGTGACCACCCCTGCTGGAACCGAAGACTCCCGACTGGAATTCCATCGCTCCACAGCCCAGCCCCAGGACCCAGTTGCCCACCCACTCCTGCCTCTGGGGTTGTCATGTCGGGGCAAACACCATCTGTGACCACTGACAACCCCCGGCCAGAGAGGCAGAGGGGCACCAGCTTCAGTGCCACCGAAGTTGGTGTCCTGGTGGAGCAAGTCCTGGGGCAGTATGATGCCCTCTTTGGAAGTTCCCGTGCCGACAAGGAAGGACGGACTCGGATCTGGACTGACATCGTGACTGCCATCAACGCGGAGGGGGTGGCAGTCCGTGACTTACAACATGTCAGGAAGCGCTGGGAGGACTTCAGGTCCAGGACCCTGAACAAGGCCCGGCGCCTCTTGAAGGCAGCGGATGCCAAGGGGCGCCGGGGCCACTTGTCGGAAGAACAGATGAGGGTCCTGGAACGCATATCCCCAGCGCTCCACGTCCAGGTCCTAGAGAAGCAGACCCGTCTGGAGTCGAGCGGTGAGTGTACATGCATCCTGATTGTGAGCAGTGCGTGTGGTGATTATTCGGTAGTGTGCAGGTTGCACATCTGTTTGTATGGGGTCGAGTATGGGTGGGGGTGTACAGGGCCGTGGGGCTGACACATGCGAGGGCTGTAATGTGTGAGACATGGATGGTGCTTGTGTGTGTAGGCTTGCATGCCAAATGCAGTTGTGTGTGCACACATGTTTGGATGAATGTGTATGTAAGTAGACATGTCCGTGATGTCACGCATGTATGTTGTTTTCGGCTGCATGTATGAGCACCATGTGCATGTGTGTGTATTTGACAAGGGTGCAACAGTGATGCAACATGGATGCATGTGACAGCGGTATGTGGAAGCCTGATTGGCAGATGTGACATGGATGCCCGTCTGAACAGCGCGACACTTGGCAGAGGTGTACACATGCATGCAAGTGTGGTGGTGTGTGTACATGTGTGGTGCACTTCCTGTGTTGCATGTGATGTCTGGCTCACCTTTGGCTGCTCATGCAGTTGTATGTGTAGGGATGGTGGTGGCAGTTGCGATATGGCTGTGGTATGGCTCATGTGTGCGAGTTGTAATGACATGTGTGTTGGGGATTGTGATGACATGTCTGAGGTTTGCCAATGCCACTCATGTGCAACTGTGATGTGTGTATGTGTCCATTGTACGGTGCCCTGATGCCTGTGTTTTGTTTCTCCCTGTCTGCAGCGTCAACTGATGAAGAGGGCGGAGAAGGTGCTGTGGAGCACAGCGGCGGGGATCCCACCGCCAGCCGGAGACGCAAGGCCCGGCTCCCCTCCCGTGTTGTCATCTCGTCGGGGAGTGAGGAGTCCGGTGCCGCGTCCCAGGCCGCAGCTGCCGGGGGGAGGTCCAAGAGGCGGAGGTTGGAGTTGGACTCCTCGGCAGCAGAAGGGGCAGCTGGGACCCCACAGGGCCCAACAGGGGAAGATGGCACGGAGTCATCCAGGTTGGTGGGGGGTCTGGTGGAGGAGGAGGCCGTGCAAGCACCAGAGACGGGGTCTGGAGGTGGGGATCCCACTGGTGCTAGTGGTGCAGTGCAGGACCAGGGACAGGAGGCAGCACAGGCCGCCGCGGAGGTGTATGTGTGCAATCCTGTTCCCGATCATGTCCGTGCATCATCTTGCACCAGCAGGGATGCCTACGTCCAGACCCGTTTTCAGGCAGGGGATGAGCTGACGTCAACTGGCCTTCCTCTGCCTGCGGACGTGGCTATCCAGTTCCAGGTTGAGCCTGTCCTGGCTGGTGTGGCGTTGCGTCAACGGGCCATGCGAGGTGACCTGCAGTCTTTTCATGGAGAGACTGCACGTCATCTCGAATGGCTCGTTGACCACGTCAGCCTGCTGGGACAGGTCACCCAGGCCGGATTCCTCCGTCTGATGGGGCTTGCTCCGACCCCCTCCTCAACTGGACCCCCTACGCGCCAGTCGTCCTCTGTGCCATCTTCCCACCCATCAGTCACCTGGGTGCCCTGTGGAGCTGCCTCTGACATTGCGGCCAGGCTGGTGGAGGAGGCATCCCTGCCACAGTCGGGAGTCGGACGTCCAGCAGTGGTGGCCACATCAACGACTGCACCCCAGCCGGCGGAGGATGTGCAGGCAGCAGGAGGCAGTGCACGGGCAGAGGCACAGCAGCAGCAACAACGTGGTGGGAGCCATGAAGGCTCGGGGCCTTCAACATCGGAGGGGCAGGCATCGGCCGGAGGGCAGGTTGACCCAGGACGGGGTGTGTCTTCTGTGTGGCAGCGGTTGGGCCAGCAGATAGGTGCAGAGCGGCGGCGGGCGGAAGAGGCGCGGCTCACAATGGTCAGGGCGGAGAATGCCTCGAGGCAATCCGCAGGGGGTTGGAGGAGGACACGGCGTAGACCTTGCGGACCCTCGGGGCCATGGAACAGGACCGCCTCCGGGACATCGAACAGGAGTTCGATGATGCCCTGGGCCGGAACACCACGGAGTGAGCCGCTGGACTTGCCCGCCGCCTTTGTATATAGTTCTTGTATATAGTTCTTTAGTTTTAGGTTTCCTTTCTTTGTTCTTATGATTTGGAGTCGACGGACACTGCTCCACTTTTTGTATGTAGTTGCATTTTAGTTAGGGTTTTTTGTAGGTTTCCTTTGTTCAGTTGGGCTCATGGACCCTTGGATGTTTTGTACATAGTTCTTCATTGGATTGATTTTATTTTTCATTTGACTTTGGACTACATTTTTTTGGATTAGGATTTGGTGTTTTTATTTTTTTACACGGACATGCAGCTTCTCTTTTTTCATTCCCATTGTAGTTTATTTCATTTGCATTCTTTTTATTTTTAATACAATTTTGTTTTCATACTTCACTGTGTGGTATCATCTCATTGGTTTCATGCATGTCATGTTGGGTGTTTACCCATTCAATTGCAACCATTGTGTGTGACGGACATGGGTTCATTAGCTTTATGAACATTGGGGGTGTAACATGTAATTTCCTTTTCCATGTGGGTGAATGGGTTACTTGGTAGGGCTTTTTGGCTATGGAGGCTGACCATGACGCACATGATTGGGGATTGTGAGGACCTGGTGGAGGCTGCCCATGGTGGCTGGGGGGTGGGGGTGGTGGGAGACATGGGTGGGGGCCTGGTGGTGGGTGCCCCTGGTGGCTGGGGGGTGGGGGTGGTGGGAGACATGAGTGGGGGCCTGGTGGTGGGTGCCCCTGCACTGCTGGGGGGTGGGGGTGGTGAGAGACATGAGTGGGGGCCTGGTGGTGGGTGCCCCTGGTGGCTGGGGCATGGGGGTGGTGTGAGACATGAGTGGGGGCCTGGTGGTGGGTGCCCCTGCACTGCTGGGGGGTGGGGGTGGTGGGAGACATGAGTGGGGGCCTGGAGGGTGCCCCTGCACTGCTGGGGGGTGGGGTGGTGGGAGACATGGGTGGGGGCCTGGTGGAGGCTGCCCCTGCACTGCTGGGGGTGGGGGTGGTGGGAGACATCAGTGGGGGCCTGGTGGAGGGTGCCCCTGGTGGCTGGGGGGTGGGGGTGGTGGGAGACATGGGTGGGGGCCTGGTGGAGGCTGCCCCTGGTGGCTGGGGGGTGGGAGACATGGGTGGGGGCCTGGTGGTGGGTGCCCCTGCACTGCTGGGGGGTGGGGGTGGTGGGAGACATGGGTGGGGGCCTGGTGGTGGGTGCCCCTGCACTGCTGGGGGGTGGGGGTGGTGGGAGACATGGGTGGGGGCCTGGTGGTGGGTGCCCCTGCACTGCTGGGGGGTGGGGGTGGTGGGAGACATGAGTGGTGGCCTGGTGGAGGCTGCTCCTGGTGGCTGGGGGGTGGGGGTGGTGGGAGACATGAGTGGGGGCCTGGTGGAGGCTGCCCCTGGTGGCTGGGGGTGGGGGTGGTGGGAGACATGAGTGGGGGCCTGGTGGAGGGTGTCCCTGCACTGCTGGGGGGTGGGGGTGGTGGGAGACATGAGTGGGGGCCTGGTGGAGGCTGCCCCTGGTGGCTGGGGGGTGGGGGTGGTGGGAGACATGAGTGGGGGCCTGGTGGAGGCTGCCCCTGGTGGCTGGGGGGTGGGGGTGGTGGGAGACATGAGTGGGGGCCTGGTGGAGGGTGCCCCTGCACTGCTGGGGGGTGGGGGTGGTGGGAGACATGGGTGGGGGCCTGGTGGAGGGTGCCCCTGCACTGCTGGGGGGTGGGGGTGGTGGGAGACATGAGTGGGGGCCTGGTGGAGGGTGCCCCTGCACTGCTGGGGGGTGGGGGTGGTGGGAGACATGGGTTGGGGCCTGGTGGAGGCTGCCCCTGGTGGCTGGGGGGTGGGGGTGGTGGGAGACATGAGTGGGGGCCTGGTGGAGGGTGCCCCTTCACTGCTGGGGGTGTGGGTGGTGGGAGACATGGGTGGGGGCCTGGTGGAGGCTGCCCCTGGTGGCTGGGGGGTGGGGGTGGTGGGAGACATGAGTGGGGGCCTGGTGGAGGGTGCCCCTGGTGGCTGGGGGGTGGGGGTGGTGGGAGACATGAGTGGGGGCCTGGTGGAGGGTGCCCCTGCACTGCTGGGGGGTGGGGGTGGTGGGAGACATGGGTGGGGGCCTGGTGGAGGGTGCCCCTGCACTGCTGGGGGGTGGGGGTGGTGGGAGACATGAGTGGGGGCCTGGTGGAGGGTGCCCCTGCACTGCTGGGGGGTGGGGGTGGTGGGAGACATGGGTTGGGGCCTGGTGGAGGCTGCCCCTGGTGGCTGGGGGGTGGGGGTGGTGGGAGACATGAGTGGGGGCCTGGTGGAGGGTGCCCCTGCACTGCTGGGGGGTGTGGGTGGTGGGAGACATGGGTGGGGGCCTGGTGGAGGCTGCCCCTGGTGGCTGGGGGGTGGGGGTGGTGGGAGCAGGGCTTTAAGTGGGCCGGGGCCTGCCGGGGCTGGGCCCCGGCAGGCTCCGAAATTTCGTTTTGAGGCGGGGCCCTGCCGGGGCCAACTAATCTCCCCTGGCAGCCCCGGCCACAACACGAAAAGGCATTTTTTTCTACAGCCTGAAGCTCTCGCTCGTGAGCGAGAGCTTCAGGCTTCAGAAAAAAATGCCTTTTAGCCATAATGGTGGCGCCGCACCTGCGAGGCATCCCTTTAATCAAGTGATGCACGTGGGCCGGCGCCACCATTATGGAGAAAACGTGAGGCCGCTGGAAGCAGAGGCCTTGCTTTCTAAATACTGAAGCTCCCGCGGATTCGCGAGAGTTTCAGTCTTTAGGAAAAAGCCTCTGCTTCCAGTGGCCTCACCCTTTCAGCCATGAAGGTGATGCTGCCTCTCCCCAGCTGGCGAGGGGCAGCACCACCATTAAGGCTGAAGAGGCGAGGCGCCGTCCCCTGCCAGGCAAGCCTATAAAAAATAAATGCAGAGATCAGCACCCTCTCCCCCATAGGGGAGAGGGTGCTAATCTCTACAAAAGGCTGTCTGGCAGGGGTGCCAGTAGCCCATTGAGCTGTGGCTCGTCAAGGGGGCGTGGCCTAACGGGCCATGAAGACCCCCGTTGTTAGGCCACGCCCCTCGATGAGCCCCGGCTCGATTTGTAGTGCCACTTAAGGCACTGGGTGGGAGACATGAGTGAGGGCCTGGTGGAGGGTGCCCCTGGTGGCTGGGGGGTGGGGGTGGTGGGAGACATGAGTGGGGGCCTGGTGGAGGGTGCCCCTGGTGGCTGGGGGGTGGGGGTGGTGGGAGACATGAGTGGGGGCCTGGTGGAGGGTGCCCCTGCACTGCTGGGGGGTGGGGGTGGTGGGAGACATGGGTGGGGGCCTGGTGGAGGGTGCCCCTGCACTGCTGGGGGGTGGGGGTGGTGGGAGACATGAGTGGGGGCCTGGTGGAGGGTGCCCCTGCACTGCTGGGGGGTGGGGGTGGTGGGAGACATGGGTTGGGGCCTGGTGGAGGCTGCCCCTGGTGGCTGGGGGGTGGGGGTGGTGGGAGACATGAGTGGGGGCCTGGTGGAGGGTGCCCCTGCACTGCTGGGGGGTGTGGGTGGTGGGAGACATGGGTGGGGGCCTGGTGGAGGCTGCCCCTGGTGGCTGGGGGGTGGGGGTGGTGGGAGCAGGGCTTTAAGTGGGCCGGGGCCTGCCGGGGCTGGGCCCCGGCAGGCTCCGAAATTTCGTTTTGAGGCGGGGCCCTGCCGGGGCCAACTAATCTCCCCTGGCAGCCCCGGCCACAACACGAAAAGGCATTTTTTTCTACAGCCTGAAGCTCTCGCTCGTGAGCGAGAGCTTCAGGCTTCAGAAAAAAATGCCTTTTAGCCATAATGGTGGCGCCGCACCTGCGAGGCATCCCTTTAATCAAGTGATGCACGTGGGCCGGCGCCACCATTATGGAGAAAACGTGAGGCCGCTGGAAGCAGAGGCCTTGCTTTCTAAATACTGAAGCTCCCGCGGATTCGCGAGAGTTTCAGTCTTTAGGAAAAAGCCTCTGCTTCCAGTGGCCTCACCCTTTCAGCCATGAAGGTGATGCTGCCTCTCCCCAGCTGGCGAGGGGCAGCACCACCATTAAGGCTGAAGAGGCGAGGCGCCGTCCCCTGCCAGGCAAGCCTATAAAAAATAAATGCAGAGATCAGCACCCTCTCCCCCATAGGGGAGAGGGTGCTAATCTCTACAAAAGGCTGTCTGGCAGGGGTGCCAGTAGCCCATTGAGCTGTGGCTCGTCAAGGGGGCGTGGCCTAACGGGCCATGAAGACCCCCGTTGTTAGGCCACGCCCCTCGATGAGCCCCGGCTCGATTTGTAGTGCCACTTAAGGCACTGGGTGGGAGACATGAGTGAGGGCCTGGTGGAGGGTGCCCCTGGTGGCTGGGGGGTGGGGGTGGTGGGAGACATGAGTGGGGGCCTGGTGGAGGCTGCCCCTGCACTGCTGGGGGGTGGGGATGGTGATAGGGGACATGGGTGGGGGCCTGGTGGAGGGTGCCCCTGCACTGCTGGGGGGTGGGGGTGGTGGGAGACATGGGTGGGGGCCTGGTGGAGGCTGCCCCTGGTGGCTGGGGGGTGGGGGTGGTGGGAGACATGAGTGGGGGCCTGGTGGAGGGTGCCCCTGCACTGCTGGGGGGTGGGGGTGGTGGGAGACATGGGTGGGGGCCTGGTGGAGGGTGCCCCTGGTGGCTGGGGGGTGGGGGTGGTGGGAGACATGGGTGGGGGCCTGGTGGAGGCTGCCCCTGGTGGCTGGCGGGTGGGGGATGGTGGGAGACATGAGTGGGGGCCTGGTGGAGGGTGACCCTGGTGGCTGGGGGGTGGGGGTGGTGGGAGACATGAGTGGGGGCCTGGTGGAGGGTGCCCCTGCACTGCTGGGGGGTGGGGGTGGTGGGAGACATGAGTGGGGGCCTGGTGGAGGGTGCCCCTGGTGGCTGGGGGGTGGGGGTGGTGGGAGACATGCATTGTTGATCAGTAGTGCAAGGTGACATGTGGGTTGGCTGGGGGGCATGCCCATGGTGGATGGGCTGCCTGCGGGACATGAGCAGGGGTGCAGGGTAGTCCCCCGTGGTGTGGGCTGCCTGCAGGGGCCGTGGAGGTTGTGGAGCGTACACCTGGGAGGACCCACACGGCCAATTCACGTGTAGTACTCCCCAGAACCCCTGAAATACACATACCCTGCTGAAATCGCGTGTGGAACTTCCCGCGCACCCCTGAAATACACGTACCCTGCTCGCACTGGGCCAATCGCGTGTGGAACTTCCCGCGCACCCCTGAAATACACGTACCCTGCTCGCACTGGGCCAATCGCGTGTGGAACTTCCCGCGCACCCCTGAAATACACGTACCCTGATGAAATCGCGTGTGGAACTTCCTGCGCACCCCTGAAATACACATACCCTGCTGAAATCGCATGTGGAACTTCCCGCGCACCCCTGAAATACACGTACCCTGCTCGCACTGGGCCAATCGCGTGTGGAACTTCCCGCGCACCCCTGAAATACACGTACCCTGCTCGCACTGGGCCAATCGCGTGTGGAACTTCCTGCGCACCCCTGAAATACACGTACCCTGATGAAATCGCGTGTGGAACTTCCCGCGCACCCCTGAAATACACGGACCCTGCTTGCACGGGGCCAATCGCGTGTGGAACTTCCCGCGCACCCCTGAAATCCACGTACCCGGGCAAATCGCGTGTGGAACTTCCCGCGCACCCCTGAAATCCACGTACCCTGACAAATCGCGTGTGGAACTTCCAGCGCACCCCTGTAATCCACGTACACGGCCAAATCGTGTGTGGAACTTCCCGCGCACCCCTGGAATCCACGTACACGGCCAAATCGCGTGTAGAACTTCCCGCGCACCCCTGTAATCCGCGTACCCTGACAAATTGCGTGTGGAACTTCCCGCGCACCCCTGGAATCCATGTACCCGGCCAAATCGCGTGTGGAAATTCCCGCGCTCCCCTGAAATCCACGTACACGGCCAAATCGCGTGTGAGACTTCCCGCGCACCCCGGTATACACGCACACGTATTTTTTGTCAGCGGGTGTCCGTGTTTGTGGGTACCCCTTTGCACGTCATTTGTCCTGGAGGGCCACAGTATAGGACATTCATCATGGCAGTATATAGGTGCTATTTGTTGGCGCACCTTTTGGCGCACATTTCTTACAGGCGCAGAGACGTTACCGCCTGCTTTCTTGTGGCGGTCGTGTTTGTGCCTGTGCGCTGGTTTGAGCGTGCGCTTTTTTGCCCTATTCTATTCCATGAATACGTGTTGTAGGCGAGCGTGTGGGCGTTTCGCGCACTTGTGCCCTGTACTTCCCCGTGACGCCCACATTTTGGCAAGTTGTTCCCCATTCCGAGTGTTACGCCCCGTGTTCCGCCTACTTTTGTTGCGTGCGCCGCGCTATGTGCGATTTTCGCTGTGGCCTGTGCGATTTTCGCTGTGACCTGGCGCACGCAGTTAGATGGCCTGTGCGCCAACGTGCGCCGCGCACTTTTTTATCGCACATCCGATGGTTTTCTCACGCACGGCCTTCCATGAATCGATGTGCACTGCTGTTCGTGCGATTTTCGCACTTGCACTGCGATTCGCACGTTTTTGGCCACTTGCGCCGCGCTAATTATTCCATGAATCGGCCAAAGAGTGTCCAAATTAATTGTCCAATTCGAAAAGGAGCTGGCAGCAGACCTCAGCAGACACACTTCTCCAGGCACTTCTGCAGTGCGCACGCGCTAGTGCGCATGCTCGCCAGTACTTAAGGTGGTGGGTCAAAGAGGGCGGGCCAATAGTATCCAATAGAGTGTCCAAATTAATTGTCCAATACGAAAAGGAGAGGGCAGCAGACCTCAGCAGACACATTTCTCCAGGCACTTCCGCAGTACGCAGGCGCTAGTGCGCACGCTCGCCAGTACTTAAGGTGGTGGGCCAAAGAGGGCAGAGCCAATAGTATCCAATAGAGTGTCCAAATTAAGTGTCCAATTCGAAAAGGAGCGGGCAGCAGACCTCAGCAGACACTTCTCCAGGCACTTCCGTAGTGAGCGCGCGCTAGTGTGCGTGCTCGCCAGTACTTAAGGTGGTGGGTCAAAGAGGGCAGAGCCTGAATTGAAAGTTGCAAGCCGGTGTGTCCGCTCTTTCGCCCTGTCGTCTAATGAATGGAAATCTAGAAGTCCCAGGATGCCAAATAATGCAGGCCTGAAATTACTAATGTATTTTATTCACTTTGAGAATTGCTAATGCATGTGTTGTAGCAACATAACGTGGATAAAGAATGGGTATAAGAAACCTCTGGCTTTCTATTGTGCAACACAGAAGAATCCCTTCTTTGCGTGTCAGTGAAGCGGACATCACGGCTCACCTTTCAAAGAGGGCTTGGTCTTCCGCATATGTTCCAGCATTTGCCATTGATGGGGCACATTTTGGCTAGGAAAGATCTGTGAGGGGCCATTCAGATGTGAATATCCAATCAGTTTTGTTATGTTAGGAGTTATTTGTATAGATTCTGCAGCCCTTGGTATGGCCTTGAAGCACTGTCTGGATAAACGCCCTTCAGAAGACCGTAGTCTGTGTTGAAAGTACTGAAGGAGTGGTAAAATGCGTGTGTGCATTCATAGCCAGATAGAAGGTAGTGTAAGGAACTCATGGTGGCAACAGTAAAGACAGACACAAGTGATCACAGTTGAAGGGTGTGAGAAAAACGCCTAATCTAAACCTAAATCTAAGATGGGAGCAAGCTTCGACCATCAAATAATAATAAGGCAGTCCTAGTGGTGTCTCATCAAATAAAAAAGGGCTTATACTAAAAAAAAAAAATATTGCCAGTCCTTACAGCTAAGTTACAAAAATCGTGTGAGATAGTGTTCACAAGAAAAGAAAGAAGTGTCCACAAAAATAATAAGTCAGGATAGTACTTTGAGGTCTCCCTTCCCTACATTTGTATCCCGGGACAAGACTGGCCTCTTCAGCACAGCACACTCCTGGGCTTTTCCAGCACGAGGTTACTGTTCTTCTCAGCAATATCAGGACCTTCAGTGGTCAAGTCTCTTTACACAAAGGGCCTCATTACACGGAAGGCGGGGAGCCATGGCGCTATTAGCGCCATGGCTCATGCCGGTAAAATACCGGCACCGCCTTGGCGGAAAGGGGATTTACCGCCCCATTCCAAGGTTGGTGGGGCGGTAAATCCCCCTTCCGCCATTGCCCTTCCCCATTCCCATTTCTGCCCCATAGGGCTCTATGGGAATGGGGAAGGCGCTAATTACGGCACCGCAATTTTGCGGTGCCGTAATTAGCTCCGAGGTCCCTTAGCGGGTTGGTTTTTAACGCCTGCAAAAAGCAGGCGTTAAAGCACCAACCCGCTAAGGGACCTCGTAGTAAGGCGGTAATGGTTAACGGTCACCGTTACCATTAACAGTGGCCGTTAACCATTACCGCCCTCCGTGTAATGAGGCCCAAAGTCTCTTGCTCGGAGAACCATCTCAGTACAAAGGGCCTGAGATGGACGAGGAGACGTGGAGACTGCAGAAGGATTAGCGAGTTCCTTACAGGTTTTGAAGAGTTCAGCCGTGTTGTTGGTGGCCCAGGAGATGCAGGCTTGGATATAGGCCCTCTTCTTGGAGCAGATAGAGAGAGATGGTAAAGCCCAGTCAAAGGGTAAAGCCTAGATAGACCAGTTCATCAGAGGATGTGTTTGAAGCCTGCCATTTCCGTTCAGCAACTCTGCACTTGCGTTTCAGTGAGATTAGCCCAGAATCATACCAGCTGATGCATTTAGAGGTAGGCTTCATACGGACCCTCATGACAGGGGCTACGGTGTCAAAGGTGTTGGAGATGGAGAGGTGAAGATTAGAGAGGGCTGTGTCAGTGGCAGAGTCAATAGCAGAGGTGGGAGGGGGCATGAAAGTGGCGGCAAAGGCAGCTACTGACACTCTCTTCATCAGTCGGATGATGAAGAAGGAGACTGGCAGTGCGGGCAGAGGCTTGGCAACGGACCCCAGGAGATCCAGATGAGAGGAAAGGAGGGAATGGTCAGACCATGAGAGAGGTGTGGTGAGAGGGTTAGAGATAGGGATGTCAGTTGAGATGAGTGCGCCCAAGGTGTGTCCGGCTGAGTGGGTCGGACTGGAGGAAGAATGGTGAGGGAGAAAGATTCACAGAGGTCACGGAAGAGTAAAGAGGTCGCGGAAGAGTACAGTGGGCGCTTCAAAGGAATCGAGATGAATGTTGAAGTCTCCAAGGAAGAGAAGCTTGGAGGTAGAGGTCGTGAAAGAGCAGGTGAAGCCAGCCCATTCAGAGAGTAAGAGGGAGAGTGGGCCAGGAGGCCTGCAGATGGTGGCGATAGTAAGCAAGAAGGTGATGAGACACAAAGCCTGCAGACAAGGGATTCAAAGGAGGAATAAGGGTGAATGGGTATGATAGTAGCAGAGACCGACTCTGGGAAAATCACGGTCACTCCGCCACGAGACGGGTTGGACCTGGGTTTGCAGAGGATCTTGTAGCCCTCAGGTAGAAGAGTGTCAAAAGCAGTGACAGAGCTTACATTGAACCACATTTCAGTGAGGGCAAGAAAGTCAAGGTCAAAGTCTTCAAGAAGGCGACAGATGTTGCAGGAGTGTTTATTAGCATGAGAAAGCATTGAGGGTAGCTAAGTGAATGCGGATTACCCCCTTTGAAGGTTTTCCAAGGAGAGGTACAGGGATGTGGTACACCCGTTGGCGGAGGAGAATGAGCCAGCGGGGTGGCAGAGGGAGTAATGGGAGGATAAGGAAGGAAATTGATGAGCGACGGAAGACGTCTATCAATAAGGAGGAGGTTGGCTGAGAGCCCTGAGCCACGACAGTGCCGTTCTGATAGACATTGATGATGCACCTAGAGGAACGGAAGTGTGCCAAGAGCACTTCTCATCTGGTGCCACCGTTAATGGGTGAGGACGAGAAAGGGGGGGAAGATACAGATCATATGAGGAGTCCACAGGATCGAGAAAGAGGTCAGTGATGGTCTGCCTGGAGGAAGAGCCGACGTAGGTGTCAGCAATGGGCAGGCCTGGGTTGGAGACCAGGAGTGCTTTCTTAAACGTTTTCCATCCAGACTTTGAGAGAGAGGTAGGATAGGTGATAGAGTAGCAGTTAGAATAGATAGAGGAGATGGAGAGCAACATGGTGGCAAGGGGGTGGGGGCGTTTGACAGAAGACATGGGCAATGCACAAGGAACTCAACAGAAGAACAGTAGGTCTGGCACAGGGGATATGAATTCAGAATTCAAAGAAACAGTAGAAGGCCTCACAATGATTACATGCAGTGGTGTATGAAGAAAGTATTTAGATGTGGCTTTCAAGTAAGGATAAAAGACTAACAATTGAACACAGTCAGTAGGTTTTAAACACCTAGGGCCTCATTAAACGGTAGGCGGTGAACCATGGCGCTAATAGCGCCATGGTTCATGCCGGTAAAATATCGGCACCGCCTTGATGGAAAGGGGAATTACCGCCCCATTCCAAGGTTGGCGGGCGGTAATTCCCCCTTCCACCATTGCCCTTCCCCATTCCCATTTTTGCCCCATAGGGCTCTATGGGAATGGGGAAGGCGCTAATTACGGTACTGCAAATTACGGTACCGTAATTAGCTCCACTGGTCCCTTTGCGGGTTGGTTTTTAACGCCTGCAAAAAGCAGGCGTTAAATTCTCCAACCCGCAAAGGGACCTCGTGGTAAGGCGGTAAGGATTTACCGGTACCGGTAAAATACCGGTACCGGTACACCCTTACCGCCTACCGTGTAATGAGGCCCCATGATTTGAATTTCAAGTACTTCAGCAAATTTAGCACAACAAAGTTTGACTTTCAAAATCATACCACCTAGATTTGACTTTCAAATACATCAGAAATGTAAAATGGATTCAGAGTTTAAAGAAATCTGGATTTGACATTCATAAATGAAGGTGAAGATAAAAACCCTCACGAGCAAGATACAGCAGGGCAAGATCATTACACAATGTAAGCACAATGTTGAGCAGTACATTGTCTCGAAGAATAGCTCAGGGGCAACGTGCTCGCCTTGGAAGCAAATCGACACGGAGCACCACAGGTTCGATCCCCGTGTCTGCGCTTAGAAACCTCTGGGTATTAAGCACGTTATAAATAACATATCATATCATACATAAATAGAAATTGTAGGCAACAGTAGTACAAAACAGCATAGGTAGCATAGTGGCTGGTGGGCATTACGCGATCCGTGCCAGCACAATGTATAGAATAGAGTGAAGGTAGCTCCGAGCAGGGACACAGAGTGGAGAGTGAACAGCCGGTAACTGGTAAAATTAATGAGTCAGAGTCAGTAGTTTGCAGGTATAATAGTTACGCAATGTAGATGGAGCAGGCAGAGTCAGGGGCAAGCAGCCACGCGCTTAACTCGATTAGGTTGTGGCCAAGCACAGTGTAGTGGATGGGCGGGGATCAATAGGTGGAGACCAGTATAATGAGACTCGGAGGCAGGAAGGCAGAAGAGAGGACCTGCGGCCTCAGCGGATGGAGTAAGGGAGCTGCTACAGATAATGGGAAGATCCTTTGGTGCCCGGCGGCAGTGCTTACCTGTTGACCAGACCAGGACGGTGAAGCATAACTCATCAGAGGTACCAGTAGGCAGGCAGAGTTGACATAGATAGAGTAGTGAACTGAAGAAAGTGGCGCGGCGTGCAGTGGTCGAAGTGAGCGGGAGCGGTCGGGAGCAGTGCTCCTCTACTTATTTTAAATGACTTTTTACAGCTCCTATACTTTTATTTTAAAAAGAAACCGTTCCGTAATGGTTTCGTTTTAAAATAAAAGTATAGCAAGAAGTTGAAACTTGCCCTTTCAATGCACTGCACTGAACGTTCCATTAAACAGCAGGTGCTAGTGTTTGGTGGTCTGTATTGTGTGTGGGAGGGGACGTGATGATAGGTTTTGTGGAGAGTGGGGGCAGGCCAGCAGGGAACATAGCTCCACTACTTCTTTTCGTACACTTCGACCACTGGCGGCGTGGCTGACCTGGCCGGACAGACCAGACATGGTGCGTTAAGGGACTCAAGTGTGGGCCTTATTGAGGGGTGGATTCACCTGCCGTCTCCCTCGATTGGCCTAAAGTAAGTAGAGCAGGCCAATCAGATGACTTCAAGGCATGCTCGAGGGAACACTAAGCAGGCAGTCCACAAAGGACAAAGGCGGCGGCCATCTTTTGATTGAAATAACACTGATATCTAGCATCGCCCAACTGGGCCTCCCTGGTGCTGTATGCTCGCCAACATCGGAGCGATCCTTGAGAGGTCTGGAAACAAGAGGAATTTGGTGAAGCCACAGCCCCAGGCTTGCACAAGTGAAGCGAAGTGGAATACAAACTATTGCTACTATATCGGCAAACTAACTCGCACACATGCCCAGAGATCGACCTACCTCTGCTACTAACCCCTCTCATCAAGCTGACCACCAAACATATTATCCTGGGAGATGTCAACCTGGGCTTCAATGACCCCGCCAACTCCGGCCAACTCCAAAGCTGCTTCCCCGGCCAACTCCAAAGCTGCTTCCCTGGCCAAATCATTTACAAAATGAACCTCCTACAACATGTCTCAGCTCCTACTCACAACAGAGGGTGCACTCAAGAATGCATATTCTAGACCAACTTGCACATTGATATATCAGCCAATAACCCAGTGTCCTGGTCTGATCACTCCTTGATAGAGTTCACCATCTACTCCCGGCATCAGACACGTAAACCTATCACTCCCTCTTTGCCTACGCTCATGCATAACACCAGTAAACTGACTGAATCTACTCTAGGGCCTATGCTACAGACCTACTTGGAACTGCAGACCCTACTTGCAACAATCCCAAACTACTCGCCGACATCTACACGCAGAGCCTCCAACTGCAATGGATCAGAATGCTCCACTGAAGCCCAGAGTACTCAAACCCCATGCAAACTAATCCCTGGTCTACGGAGGAACTCATCTCGCACTTGAAACATAGAAGAGCCCATCAACAGCTCTGGCGAAAACAGCCTAACCCCCTAAAGCTTGCCAACCTTTCTAGCCTCACTAATACCTATAAGCAAACCGTTATTACTGCCAAAGCCAATTCCTACAACACACGCATTGCCAACGTCAATTCTAATACCAAAGAACTATTTGTGATCCTTAAAGAGCTTGCAAATCCAAACCCCAGTAACTCTTAGCCACGTGCAGACAAAGATTGGTGCTCTACCTTACAATCGGCCCTATCTAACAAAATGGAGTCCCTAAGAATTAAAATCAACTCTAAGAAATCCAAACTCGCGGCCAAACCACCCTGTCTCTGCCCTTTTCACCCTCCCGATCACCCCTTTCTCCTTCGCACGTTTCCCGCACAAATGTTATCAAAGCCATCCAAACCGTCAAGCCTCCCAACTGCAAGGGTGATGCATGCTCCGCTGCGCCACTACCCTCTCCCCTCATTACCAATTTCATAAATGCCTCCTTCATGAACTCAACCATGCTAGTATCAAGGCTGCCTGGGTCACCCCCATACTCAAGAAACCTTTGCTTGACCCCACCCTACCCACAAACATCAGCCCCATTACCTCCGTGCCCGTCCTCCTCAAGAGCATCTTGACCGCATGGCCTATCACCAAGTACTGTCTATCTTAAACACCATAACATACCAGGTGCAAGATAATCGGGCTTCCACCCCAAACATAGCACGGAATCAGCGCTATTGGATCTCAAACTTCAATTAGACACTATCCAAGATTCAGGCAAGTTGGCCTTGGTCCCCTTGCTTGACCTCTTGGCAGCGTTTGACCTGGTTAGTCATGACTTGCTCCAAAACCACCTCACCGCCAACTTCCATTTCTTACCGGCAGCGGCTGTTTGGATCAAACCGTTCCTCAGTGAACGCACCTTCCAAAATGTCTATCAGGGACTCCGCTGCCGACCCCATCACTTATAATAACTACACAAAACCCCTTTTTGGCCTGCTTGACTCCCTTGGCATGACCTATACCCATTTTGCAGATGATACCGAAATCCTTATCCCCAGCTCAGGAAACCACCACCTGAAACAGTAACAGAAAAAAGGGTTTACAGCATCGTTCAATTTTGGATGGCCACCCACAACCTGTGCCTCAACAACGATAAAAAGGAGATCCTAATTATAGGCTCCTCTCATCACCTCCAAGGCTCAGACCCAGTCTTCTATTACTTTCTCACTGATGGTGCCACCATTCCAGTTTCAAAACATGTGAAAACACTAGGTATCCACCTAGATGCCCGACTCTCCATGAACAATCACATCAATGCCCTTGCCTCCTCCACCGCCAAGCTCATCTCCTTGAGCAGACAACACCCCAGACTAAATTACTAAAGAGCAGGAGACCCTAACTTCCTTGTTACGGCTCCCTCCCTCTGGAACTCCCTTCCCGCCAACATCAAAAATGAACACTTGTATACAATTTTCAGAAAGCGTGTCAAAACCTGGTTATTTAACAAATACAACTAACTCTGTCTAACACCGTTTGCGGTTTACTTACTTCCCATGTCTGACTACTGGCATTATTCTCGCTGCACGAAGGCTGCGATACCTGCAGGCCTGAGCGTTACATAAATGTAATAAATAAACAGTTTGGTCGATACTCATTTCCATCTATAAACAAATGCTCATCACAATGAAGCCAGCAAAGTTGTTCAGCACATTAGAACCATCATCGATACCAGCAAATGAACTGGAAGAGAGCTCCAAAGCTCCTACCTCATTTGTTAGTTTCAAAAGCATTCCTTTTGCTTTGGCATCCGCCGCTGCCGTGGTCCAAAGATTGATGCAACAGTTATGTGGTCGTATAGATGGCATTTATTTTTTCCAAGATGACATTCTTATTACAGGACTGAGGCCCTCATTACGACCCTGGCGGAAAGGGGTTTACGCCGGCGTAAAGCATGGCGTACCTTTCCGCCTGACTACGAGTTCCCGTAGCGCCATGGTGATTTTTACGCCTGCTTTTTGCAGGCGGAAAAATCCATGGCGCTACGGGACTTGTTGTTAATTACGCCACCGTAATTTACGGTGGCGTAATTAACGCCTTCCCCACTCCCATTATACCCTATGGGGCAAGAATGGGGAAGGGTAAATGGGGATTGGGGACTTACCGCCCCGCCAAGGTCGGAATGGGGCGGTAAGTCCGCTAACCACCATGGCGGAGTTGGCAGCTTAGCGCCATGGACCATGGTGCAAATTGCACCATGGTTCTCCGCCAGGGTCGTAATGAGGGCCTGAATGAATAGGAATAATACTCAAGGTTATTGATGGTGCTCAATGGGCCTTATTATGACCCAGGCGCTAAGTGTTTAACAGCGCCGTAAAAGGCTGCGGCACCGTTAAACACCTAGCGCCTAATTACGAGATCCCTTTGCGGGACCCGACCTTAACGGCTGGTTTTACCAGCCGTTAAAGTAGGGACCCGCAAAGGGACCTTGGTGCTAATTACGGTACCGCAATTTGCGGTACCGTAATTAGCGCCTTCCCCATTCCCATTGAGCCCTATGGAGCAAAAATGGGAATGGGGAAGGGCCATGGCGGCATGGGGAATTACCGCCCCACCAACCTTGGAATGGGGTGGTAATTCCCTATTCCGCCATGGCGGACTCCGGCATGGACCATGGTGCTAATAGCACCATGGTTTAGCGCCAGAGTCCTAATGAGGCCCAACGTGTTGAGAAGTAAGGGTCTCCCACTAACAATGGAAACATGTGAAAGTGGATGGGGTTGAATACTTGGGACACACTATCAGTAAGAATGGCAACAGGCCAAAAAGGAGCTTACTAGTTAACACACTCAAAATCGCCCCACCCATCAAGAAGAACAGTTGGCATCGGATATAGGGCTGTCAGAACACCACTCAGAATGTGTGGAGAACTGCACTGACAAAACGAGTAACTTGAGACCAATATTTAAAAAAAGACAATAAGTTTGTGTTGACAGACAAATGCCAGATATATTTCCAAAACAATAAATATGAATAAACAAAGTCTCCATTTTGCAAATGTTTGAACCTGCAGCAAATAAATATTAACGGTAGATGCCAACAATGAGGGCCTGGGTGAAATCCTAACACAAATTCAATGAAGTGGAGAGATGAATATTGCATTCTCATCCAGAACACTCAAGATGAGCAGAGAGAAGGTATTCCACAATTGAAAAAGGGGCCATAGGTATATATTTTGGGCATTGAACCACTTCAAAACGCTAGTTTTGGATTTACCCACTGTGGGGAGAACAGATCACAAGCCCCTTACACATATGTTCAACACCATGGGTATGGCCTGAAGGTCTCCTAGGATAGGAAAGTGATGTGCGGGCCTGATATATACACCAAGCAAAAGTGACTATCATCTGGATGGTTTGTCATGTTTACTGCCACTGGAGCAAGAGGGCGATGAAGAGAATTCATCAGATTTGGGTGGTCGAGATGAACAGGAGTCGATCAGCGCAATGATACAGCCTGGCATGTCCATGAAAGAGTGGAAAGAAGATTTGGAACATGAATAAACCAAAATTTCTAAGGAAAGGCACCCAAGGAGGATGGAGTTATATTGCGTGTGACGCACCGTGTCAAGAAATAGCAGGAGGCAAAGGATGCATATACGGAGGAGACAAACTCATTCACCACAAGCCCTCAGAGAGAGAATAATTAGAGAGGCCCATGAAGGACATTTAGGTAGGAGCATAAATAAGTGTAGGATCCGTGAGAGCAATTACTGGCCCAAAATGTTACAAGATGTTGAAGATTTGGTAGAAGAGTAGTCTCAACCGTGCGCACTTAGTGACAAGTCAAAGAAAACAAATGAGGCGCAACTAAAACCTACAGAAGGGCCAACATTGGTTCTGGCACAAACTGGCAGAGGACATTGTAGGTCCATTCCAGAGACTGGAAGAGCAACAGGTGTAGATTTCCTTACTTATGGATTATATGTCCAAATGGGTGGAGTGGGGTGTGATGTTACAAAATGTTAGGACACAGAAAATAGTAACACTTTTAAAAAACATATTTGAGAGAGAAGAAATCCCACAGGAAATGATCATGGAAAAAATGGCATACGATTTATATCTGAAGAGATGCCACATTTCTTGGAGTACGGAATCAGCTGCCAAAGGTCTGGTAGAAGGAATGACTGGCTCTATACAACTGGCACTAGCTATCTCTTTACCCCGGAAAAACTTTCTCAAAGAAACCTTAAATGCGTAGCAATACCCCACATTCTACAACCGAAGTCAAACCATTTACACTTGGGTGAACAAAAAAGGTGCAGCATAACCAACAGCTACACAAGTGATATTTTGACCTGATAAATGCGACTAAACCCAGTAAGATTATTGAAGGAAAATGTGTGAGAGTGAAGGAAAATGTTTAAAACATCCCATTTCAATAACTGTTTATGGATAAACGTGCTTTAAAATTTGCACTTTTACCCACATCCAACCTGTCTGTTGAGGGTCGGGATTGCTCGTTATGCCTCTGTTTGGTGCAACATGAGGGCAATTTGAACACATTTTCCGGGGACAATTTTGGTTCCTTGTCCACCCCTGGGCCTGAGGGGAGGAACAAGAGTAGAGAAAGGGAAGGAGGGACAGAGATGGCACAAGCACACAGGGCTGTGAATAAGCTGCCTCAGAAGCAAAGAACAAACTGTGCAGAAAGGCATAGCGATATCACAAGAGTTGTTTACCTTCTGCATCCTGCACTTCTTACTTCTTTCTAAACACGATGACACACCAATAAAGTGTTCAGGTCTGGAGAAAGAAAATGTTATCATATGATTAATCTACAGTAAGAATGACCTAAATTGAAGCATTTACATGACAGAAAAAAGATATAATCAAAATGTCCAAAGAAGGAGCTGCCTATCTTGTCCCCTTCCCCACTCCACCCCATCTCTGCCAGCATCACTATATTCCGCCCTCAGCCCCGTTTCCTGAGGCAGGCTGCGCGTGCCACTTCCCGTGGGGAAGAACTTAAGGCACTCGAGGGGAGGAGATAGGGGGAGGGGTATGCAAGAAGTGTCCAACCCAGACAGCTGCCTCTGAGTTTGCAACTGGTAAAATGTTAAGAATTCCTTTGTGTCAGATAAAAGAATGCATATTGCGAACACACACCGCCCCACCCCCCACCCAGGGACCAGTTTATGCACTTTAAGTAGATAGAGCCTTTAAGGTGGGTGCAATTTAGAAGTGACAGCTCATTTCACAAGCCATTGCTTTTACACTACAGGTACAAGAACTAAACATGGGTCATTTGTATTCTGAAGGCCAGCACAAAGCAGCCGTTAGATGGGCAAATCTATGTATTCTTCCAAGAGAATTACCATGCCACACAGAACAAGTTTAAAACTATGTTCTTTATTTTCATGTCTTTATTTCACACAACAAAACCTTTTTTTTACATGGCCTTTTAGTTACATATGGGCATGCCTGAGAAGGTTAACTGGCATTTTCTTGCCTAAGTGATCTGGTGGCTGCTTTGGGACATGGACTAAATGCATCCCCTCAGCGTCAAAGAACTATTCCTTTTCTTAACATGTCAACAGCTGCCAGATGTCTTGTTAATGCGACTTTGGTCCTCATTAGGACCCTGGTGCTAAGTGTTTAACAGCGCCGTAAAAGGCTGCGGCGCCGTTAAACACTTAGCGCCTTACTACGAGGTCCCTTTGCGGGACCTGACCTTAATGGCTGGTCTACACCAGCCGTTAAAGTAGGGACCCGCAAAGGGACCTTGGTGCTAAGTACGGTACCGCAATTTGCGGTACCGTACTTAGCGCCTTCCCCATTCCCATAGAGCCCTATGGGGTGAAAATGGGAATGGGGAAGGGCCATGGTTCAATGGGGAATTACCGCCCCACCAACCTTGGAATGGGGTGGTAATTCGCCATTGAAGCATGGCGGACCCGTTACAACACCGGCACCAACCATGGTGCTAATAGCGCCATGGTTTAGCACTGGTGTTGTAATGAGGGCCTTTGTGTCACTGTGCAGACAGTAGACCATGGCAAATCAATGCAGTGGTATGTGTGCAGCAATGATTTGTGCACTGCCCAAGTCACCACCCTGTTTATTAAGCCGTCTATGTGCTGCTCGTCTATGTAACAGCACATACGACTCTCATTGTTTGATGTGTCCCATGTGTATACAATAGCGCATGAGAATTGTTTGTGTGTAGATCTATAGGTCCTCATTATGACCCTGGCGCTAAGGGGTTAACAGCGCCGTCTGGTCCAGCCGTTAAAGTAGGGACCCGCAAAGGGACTTTGATGGCAATTACGGTACCACAATTTGCGGTACCGTAATTGCCGCCTTCCCCATTGAGACCTATGGGGCAAAAATGGGAATGGGGAAGGGCCATGGAGAAAGGGGGAATTACCGCCCCGCCAACCTTGGAATGGGGTGGTAATTCCCCCTTTCTCCATGGCGGAGTTCGGCATGGACCATGGTGCTAATAGCACCATGGTTTAGCGCCAGAGTCCTAATGAGGGCCATAGAGTGTGCCATTCTATCCCCACACTGAAACACATAAAGCAATCAAATCATACATCCACTAGGCCGGACAGGTTTTGTAACCTGTCACACCATGATTTTAACTAGCTGCAGGTCAGAACTAATAAGAGATGCCACTGCCAGCTCTGTTAGACAGAGCATAGATCTTCTCTTTTTTGCAGAAATAACCCCTGAGGCCTGCACAATGGTGAGGAGGTAGTGGCAGAGAAACTGTGGATCCTAAACCATCTGTCAGAAGCTGGTTTTGTTTAAAATGCTTTATCTGCTTATTACTGGTCAGGCTAATGATTTTAAGAAGTGCAATCCTTTCGGAACATGTTTTCCTTGTTCTTGGTGTCTTTTGTCAGGCATCCGTTCCTGTCTAAAGATATAATTCCCTAAAGAGGTTTCTGTATTGGGAACTGGGCATGCTCAGACCTAGACCAAGACCCTTCTTTTTTTTTTTATTTGTTTTAGTTGTATTACAAGTTTTCAAATTTCATTAACATATAAATAACATTAATATTCAAAACACAATAATTGTCAATCTTACAAGGCTAAAAGATAACACATTCTTGCAATACCTGTTATCACATAATTAATAACAATTCATTTTATATAACTAATCACACTAATTCATACGATTTACAAAATTCCACTTAAATGCTACTTGACTCGACTTTTCCTTTTACAACCCACCAGTTACCTGATAGCCTTATAGATAATACATTCCCCGTTTCACCCCTCTAACCCAGGGAGCACAATCTGAAAGAATTGCACTATGGCAATCTGGATTTTCGGGCGGGTACTAGAAAACAGCTCATGCCATCTTGCATCACTCTCCATTGGTCTTTGTACTACCTGAGTATGTGCAAAACATCTGGTTCGTACATCACAAAGTACTACACATTCCCCGAGCAGATGTTGCAGAGTCTCTCTTTGTTCTTTCACAGTACAATATCTACAGTAATTTTGTGCTTGTTCCAACATTTTCCAAAGGACATCCCTTGTCATCTAAAACTCTCCAGAAACAAAAAGCAAAAGAGCCCTTAAACCCCATTTAAGTGGCTGATGTTGCAGCCATTTTCAACTCAAATCCAAAAACTTAAGCTGTCCGAATGAGTATGTATGGTTCACAATTACAAACATTTTAAGGTTAGGGTGAATGTTGTGAACACTGATGTGAGCATTAAGCCACGTGCCTGTTATGTATTTACTGATTCGCACATACAACCATTTTGTCACAGACTGGTTTATAAAATATAAAGATCCCTGAACATGTTTATATTCACGAAATGGGCTGTGATTTAATGCAAAGCAGACAGGAACACTCATTGGTGCTATTTATCCATGTTCCCTCTCTCATAAGGGTATTTTGAGAGAGTGCAATAGGAGTGTATCAGATTATCCACCTTGGAATTATAACTGTCTATCAGAAATGTATTCATATGGTTAGTCTAGTGTTACACCTTGCAAAATACAAGTGAAGTGGTAAAAACAGAATTGATGCAACATAGGGCTAGTGGTCCCTGGGCCCTCAGACCCCGGCAGGCTGGTCAGGCCACAGTGTTTAAGGCCTTCCCTAAGAGCGGGTGACAGAAGAACCATTTACTTGGGCAGCAACAGCTGTGCTTTCACACTACATTTCTTCTGTAAACTATAATGTAATGAACCAGCTTGAATCCTTCAGCAATGATTTATTGATATTGAGGAGTGGTTTGGCGACTGACATTTGCCACAGGGGTGTAGTCTGTGAGTGGCGTGAGGCAGTCAAGGGGGCGCATTCTAGTGTTTTGTCCTGGGCACCAAGTTGGCTAGAAACTGCCCGCCCGCCCTCCATCCCATGCCCAGGAGAAAGGCTTAATGGAAGGTTAGGCAGCCCCCTCCCGGCACCCACCAGCACCCCCCCCCCCATGCACAGGAGAAAGGGTTAATGGGAGGTTTGTGAACATTTCTCCAAAAAAGACCTTTCTCACTACAAGATTGTGGCAACTGTAGCTCACCTGCAGCAAATGATGCTTTAATTACTGCGGCATAGTTTGTGCTGCATTTTAACCATTTGAGGAGTAAATGAGCGCGAGACCGGGCAGGAAGTCCCGGGAACACGTCCCCCGCTCAGAGCCTCCCAGAAGGACCGAGAAATCAGGGCTATGGGCTTCGGCAGCACGACAGGAAACAGCCATGCGCAGTGCAGAGACACCGATCATCAGAGCATGCGCAGAGGAACGCATCCACCGCTCCGTGTCTGGCGGAGGGACGGTGATACCCCATTACAGCTTCGGCTGCTGAGACGGGAAACAGACATGCGCTGTGTATATACACTGCGCAAGTGGCCATGCGCAGAGAGCTATAGCTTCGACAGAAGTCCCAGGGAAACAGACATGCGTAGTGCCGAGATACTGATAATTAGCACATGCGCAGAGTGACCGAGATACCCGAGCTCGGAATTCATCTGTAGAGCCGGGAAACAGACATGCGTATAGCAGAGAATACTAGCATCAGAGCATGCGCAGAGCAACGCATCCACCGCTCAGTGCCTCGCAGAGGCATACCTGCCAACATTTGAAAATCAAAATTCCTGAGATGTATGCCCCGCCCACAGCCACGCGAGACTCGCACATTTACACATGGCTCCGCCCACACGCCCCGCCCACCTGTCAAAAAGGTAAACTCAGTGGTTCCTTTCAATCCAATGATTAGTGCTTTATTTTATTTATTTATTTTGGATTTGTATAGCGCACTACAGCCCATGTGCATCGAGGCGCTGCTTTTCTCTCCTCAGAGCTTGGAGCAGTGAAGAGAGCCTAGTCCCAGGGAGACCCCAACCAAAGTGGAACTAGAACAGACCGAGAGCAGGTGAGAGATTGGCAGGAGATTTCTTTTGCTCCAGGATCATGATTTCAACTCCACCAGATCGAGTAAATGATATTTGCACGCCACCACCACTGAAATAATGCTGCTTTCAATCCAATTACATGGATTGTAAACAGCATTATTACGGCGGTCGCATTGAAAAAAAAAGTCAGTGAATGGTGGCCGCCAGCAGCGGCCACATATAGTGGTGCAGGCAGTGGGCACAAACATTTAGCGCCGTTTCTGGGTCCCGTCATATTGTGGACCGACAAAATTCCTGAGATTGCTGGGTCTTTTCCAGAGACGCAGAGAAATGCCTAAAATTTCGGAGTCTCCGGAAAAATTCCAGAGGTTAGGCATGAATGCGCAGAAGGCCCTAGATAGCTGGGCTATGGCTTCGCGCTGAGCCGGCAAACAGACATGCGCAGTGCAGATACGCGGTGCTGAGATACTGATCCTAAGAGCATGCGCAGAAAGGGGAGCCGGAAAGAGCTTGTGCGGAGTTGGGGGGGTTAGGAGAGCGCCCAAAGCGAGAACAATCACATTCTTATCATCAGAGCATGTGTCGAAGAGACACTATTATTTCCATGTCTGACAAACGGAAAACAGCTATTGCAAAGCTACATTCATTCCCACCCCTCCTTATTTATTTCCCTTATGTGCTCAATATTATGTAGATAAATACAGAAAGGGTTTTGATTTTAATTTTGGTCAAATTTGACTGAAGTTAGATATTCAGCCACTTTTTCTACAGTTTCACAGATTAAATATAGTCTAATGTGCATTTTCTGCTCATTGTTCAGCTTTGGGAAGTTTGTGGTCTTCCTTTCAAGGTATCACAGTGAGAACCTTTTCAAGTGGGGAAACACGCAATTTATTGGTGACGGGTCAAATCCCATTGGCTCATATGATATGATAGGTTATTTATAACGTGCTTAATACCCAGAGGATTATAAGCGCAGACCCAGGGACCAAACCTGTGTTGCTCCCTGTCATCTTGCTTCCAAGGCGAGCACGTTGCCCCCAAGCTATCATCCCGAGACCTATGGGCGTGTGAGTCAGATTGCTGCTTACAGGGTACATCACACCAGCTAAACGCGTGTGAGTTGAGAGGTATGGTTGATACCTGGTGCAGTGGAGGTGATGGAGAAAGTTGGTTTCTTTTTCAATGAGTTCCATGTTGCACTGGTTACGGATTCTGTCTTCCTCGGGTTTGTCTGTGTGCCTATTTCGATCACCACTTGGTTATCATTCATTCCATATTTATTTATTTTTTGTTTTTGATGCTTTATCTTAATTGTTGACAGTCGTACCTTTCAACTCACCTCTATATGGAGAGTGTGACCCACGACTGCAAACTTCTTCTCCTCCCAGAACACTGTTGTAATCTAAGCCCCTACTGGGCTCGTGCAGTATCACATGTGAGGCACACACTATGTAATCCCTTCAATAAATGGGGCGCACATCATGCTGTGCACCAGTTGACAACCTAACTCACTGTGTGTTTGTCAAGCCACGCCTGTGAGTTAAGACAGGGGTGTATCCTGGCTCCAGCCTTATTTAATCTCTACATCGCCGACCTGGGGACTTGGTTGGCTGGGGCATCAACTTTTCCACCTAAGTTATGCTTGAAGATGTGCCCCTATTTATTATATGCAGATGATCGAGTTATACTTGAACAGGCGCCTAGCGGCCTACAGCATGCCCTAAGTTTGTTGCCTCTCTTTACGGACACCCACGGGTTAGACATTAATATCCAGAATATGAAGGTTCTGGTCTGTAGAAACAAGAGAAAGAAATGTTCTTTCATATGGAGATTAAGGGTGAACAGCTGGAGAAGGTAGATAGGCATGTTTATCTATGTTATACCATCTATATTTCTTAATCAAAAATGAAAAATGGAACATCAAGACTGTCTAAAGAGGAAATACAGCATGTATGCCACCCATAAATTGGGGAAATACTCCCTCCTTCCTGCCTTATCTTATTATAAATCTAAGGTCTTTCCGTCCCCTCTTGTATGATATTGACATCTACTCCCGAACTCTTGAGCTGTAATGGAACCTCTTGGAGGGTTTTATCTGGCATAAAGTGCTACGTCTGCCCAGGGCGTGCCAGCCCCCGTTATAAGATGTTATAAGATATTAACTGGGTCTTCTGTGTGTGAATGCGTGTGGGCAATGGAAATCGTTGTCCTTTCTTCAGAAGATTAGGTTTTCACAGAAAACTCTCTTTTCTAAGCTCTCTGCATTCTGAAAAATTGAGAGAGGAGTTATTTATCATCAAAGATAGGTATTTGATGTTATGAGGTCTGGATAAATCTGTTGAGCGTCTAGATTGGGAACCATTAAAGGTAAAAAAGTGCTGTAGAAGAGAGGGATTTGATTCGTGCCACCGAGAGTGCTGGTAAATACACTCTTTTTCAAAATGCCCAGAATATATTAAATGGCAGAGAGATTGTTGGACATTTTGATGGAGAGATCAGCAGCGAGTTCAGGAAAAGAGAAGATTTGGGTTTCTTCCACAACGAGTTGGTACGAGAAACCAACTGAGATTATACAGCACTCTTCTACCAATAATGTTGGCATGGCTCTGGAAGGAAAGTGGGAATGGTGTGTTAGTTGGATAGCAGGAAGGCAGATGCAGAAGCCTTTGGTGTTGATGGATGCAGGTCGGAAGTACCCGGGATATGTGAGTCGATATGAAAATCTCCGTGATGTTTGTGGTTTGTACCAACCGTGCAGGTTAGCCATATGGGCAGTACCCGAATTGTGGAATGCAAAAATTAATGGTTGTTGATAGAAGATGGACAGGGTCTGAATTTTTTAAGTACACTAGACCAAAGATGCCGTCTGTAGGTGTGTGGGGGGTGTAAGATTTTAGTGGGTAATGAGGGGGTGGAGTTGAGGGTGCTGTCACTTCATGGCTCTTGGTGTTAGATTTCACTGATTTTAAAGGTGCAGACCAGTGTAACCCAGGAGAGTTTCATGAGTCAGCTTGGTTTCCCCACATGTGGTAGTGCAGAGAGTTCCGAAAAATGCTCATCGTAAATTAGCCCACGTTTCTGGTGCACAGCTTTTAGTCAGTTGCTATTATTATTTTTTTTCTTTCAAAGTGGTTGTTTGAAAATCCAAGTCTTCAGCTCTTTCCTGAAAATCAGGGGGTTCTCCTCCAGGTTGAGGAGTTTGTGTAGGGTGTTCCACAGTTTTGTGCACAGAACAGAAAAAGAGGTTCTTCCTTGAGGTTTCTTGTCGAAGCTCGTGACTAATACTAGGTGCAGCATTGGTGGACCGAAGTGTTCTGGAAGGAGTGTACTGCTGAAACTTACTTCTGAAGGCAGAACGGCGCCTTCCATGGTATGAACAATGTGCGATTCACAAGGGATTAAAATGAACCCCATCGCTTGATGGGTAGAGTATGTAATGTTGGTGTGACATGTTCAAATCGCTTCATTCTGAGAAGTAGTCTTGCTGCTGTATTTTGAAGTCTTTTAAGTTTCCCCATAAGGTAATCTGGGGGTTAGAGGTAGAGGCTGTTTGCATAGTCTAGTTTGAGTCGTATTAGAGAAATCATGGTCATGGCCCTGTGGGTGAATGTTAAGAAAGGTAAGGTGTGGCGTAGCATGCACAGCTGGGAGAAACAGCTTCCAATAATGGCTTTGTACCTCCCTATGCCGATCGTAGTCCAGGGATCCATCTGCTAATCTAAAGTGCTCCAAAAGAGATAGGCAATAGTGCTGGCACTAGTGGGGACCTTTCCAGAGAAGACTGTAGTGTTGTAGACGCTGCAAAAGGGGCACCACTTCAGGGTTCAGCAAGCAGGGCATTCCAGGCGAGGAAGGTATTTCTTGGAAATTACCTAGCTGCTCTAAAGGAACCTACCATCCTCTTAGTTTTACCCTACAGGTCACTGACGAATATTCCATCCAGGTATCCGCCTTTGTGAATTCCAGTGCAGGGGGGAACTTCATGGACAAGGCATGGTCCAAACAGATGACCATGCCTCTACAAACATAGCAGGAACCTATACCAATGTGTTAGGCAGAATTATATGCAGTACCCTTTGGAAACACCACACACAATTAAGACTACAAGTTGTAAGTGATTTCAATCCGGCACTTCATCTAAGGTCAATGCCTAGCGTGTAACGCAAACTGAAACCCTTATTTATTTTGTGTCTAAAAGTTCTTTTATTCCGAACTATGTACCACTCTTATCCCGCCCCTCTCTTGGAACTCCCCCACCCCCCGGTCACACTGAACCAGGAATCAGGCTGGTTTGCAAAGTTAAAATATTTATTTATGTAGTTCACAATATAATCACACTATGTTTAATGGTTATACAATGATCACCAATGAGGTGATGTAACACTAAGCAATCTCTTTAATCACAAGGAGTAATAATGAGCAAAACAATGCAGCACAGAAATAATACTTTTGTGGTTGTGTGTTCAAATCAAATAGCAATGTGGTTACTATTTCCCCCTGCACACCCCTCAACCCCCCAATGTGCAATATAAAGATATAGAAGGAGAGAGCGAGCAGGTATTCAGGAATGCAGAATTCAAACAAAATGTCAATCCCAATTCCCCCCCCCAACCCCCCATAGCAAACACAAGAGAGAAACAGAATTGATTGGCAAACTGTCAAAATGTTTTTTTAAGTTATCTCAGAATGGACTAAATTGCTGAAATTGTTTAAATTCTAATGGGAGCTGCTTTAGATAGTTACAAACAAACACTAGCAATGATCTGACAGTAATAAGCAATGTGAAAACTTAAAACTGAGGTCGGGTGCAATGAAAAGCTGTTTTACACGTGACCGAGTTTTCCTAAACCAAAATTTGCGGCAAAGTTTTCTGTGTGCGGTAATCGCGATTGCGGGAAAACTATATGGATTTGAGAATGTCACTGCCTAAATAAAATGCAGCAGGGACATCTCGCACGACCCAACAATTATGAACTATGCTCTTGTTGCCTATGGAAATTTTGAGCATACACCCGCTAGGCAGGAGATGTTTGGAATTGGGTATTTCCAAGTCCATTTCCCATTTGTCTAACAGTTAAAGGGGGTAATTCATAGATTTCAGCGCTGAGGCAGCGCACGCGAGCAGCGCAGAGAGGGAGCGTGGGCCAGCGTGCGCCAGCCACGTGCGCTAAACAGCATTCTCGGAATTCATGGAATTCCCAAGGCAATAAGAGCCCTGGCGCAGAGAACATCCCGCAGCGCCATTTACGTCCTCAAGAACGCCCCTCGCGCAAGGAAAAGCCATCAAAATCCCCAATCCAGTGCAAAGGGCTGCACTAACCCTGGACCAGCTTAAGGGCCGCTACACAGCAAACACCGAGCGGGGAACGTGTATTCCTGGGGTGCGCTGGAATTATCACACGCAGCAGGGCCTGTGCGAGCGGGGTACGTGTATTACTGGGGTTCGTGGGGAGTTTCACATGCGGTAGGGCCTGTGCGAGCAGGATACGTGTATTACTGGGGTTCGCGGGGAGTTTCACACGCAATTGGGCCTGTGCGAGCAGGCTATGTGTATTTAGGTGGTACGCGGGGAGTTTCACATGCGGTAGGCCCTGTGCGAGCGTGGTACGTGGATTTCGGGGGTGAGCGGGAAGTTTCACACGCGATTAGCCCTGTGCCAGCGGGGTACGTGGATTACGGGGGTACACTGGAAGTTTCACACGCGATTGGCCCTGTGCGAGGGGGTATGTGTATTTTGGGGGTGCGTGGGAAGTTTCACACGCAATTGGCCCTGTGCGAGCGGGGTACGTGTAATTCTGGGGTGCGCAGGAAGTTTCACACGCGATTGGCCCTGTGCGGGCGGGGTACATGTATTTCGGGGGTGCGCAGGAAGTTCTACACGCGATTGGCCTTGTGCGAGCGGGGTACGTGTATTGTGGGGGTGCGTGGGAAGTTTCACACGCAATTGGCCCTGTGCGAGCGGGGTACGTGTAATTCTGGGGTGCGCAGGAAGTTTCACACGCGATTGGCCCTGTGCGGGCGGGGTACATGTATTTCGGGGGTGCGCAGGAAATTCTACACGCGATTGGCCCTGTGCGAGCGGGGTACGTGTATTTCGGGGGTGCGTGGGAAGGTTCACACGCGATTGGCCCTGTGCGAGTGGGGTACGTGTATTTCGGGGGTGCGCAGGAAGTTTCACATGCGATTGGCCCTGTGCGGGCGGGGTACGTGTATTTTGGGGGTGCGCAGGAAGTTTCACATGCAAATTCGCTGTCAGATCGGGGTACGTGTATCTAGTGGGGTGCGCTGGAGTCCCACATGTGAATTGGCAGTGTGGGTCCTCCCAGGTGTGCCCTCTACCCCCTCCATGGCCCCTGCAGGCAGCCCACACCACAGGGGACTACCCTGCACCCCTAGTCATGTCCCGCAGGCAGCACATCCACCATGGGCATGCCCCCCAGCCAGGCCACATGTCACCTTGCACTAGTGATCACCAACTCATGTCCCCCTGCACCCGCACCCCCACCCCCCAGCAGTGAGTGGCACCTGCCAGCAGGCCCCTACTCATGTCCCACTCATGTCCCCCTGCAACCCCACCCCCCATCAGTGAGGCCCCCCTGCACCCCCACCCCCCAGCAGTGAGGTGCACCTGCTAACAGGCCCCCACTCATGTCCCCCTGCACCTCCACCCCCCAGCAGTGAGGGGCACCTGCCAGCAGGCCCCCACTCATGTCCCCCTGCACTCCCACCCCCCAGCAGTGAGGGGCACCTGCCAGCAGGCCCTCACTCATGTCCCACTCATGTCCCCCTGCACCCCCACCCCCAGCAGTGAGGGCCACCTGCCAGCAGGTCCCCACTCATGTCCCCCTGCACCCCCACCCCCCAGCAGTGAGGGGCACCTGCCAGCAAGCCCCCACCCATGTCCCCCTCATGTCCCCCTGCACTCCCACCCCCCAGCAGTGAGGGGCACCTGCCAGCAGGCCCCCACTCTTGTCCCACTCATGTCCCCCTCATGTCCCCCTGCACCCTCACCCCCCAGCAGTGAGGGGCACCTGCCAGCAGGCCCCCACTCATGTCCCCCTGCACCCCCACCCCCCAGCAGTGAGGGGCACCTGCCAGCAGGCCCCCACTCATGTCCCCCTGCACCCCCCAGCAGTGAGGGGCACCTGCCAGCAGGCCTCCACTCATGGCCCCCTGCACCCCCACCCCCCAGCAGTGAGGGGCACCTGCCAGCAGGCCCCCACTCATGTCCCCCCGCACACCCACCCCCCAGCAGTGAGGGGTACCTGCCAGCAGGCCCCCACTCATGTCCCCCTGCACCCCCACCCCCCAGCAGTGAGGGGCACCTGCCAGCAGGCCTCCACTCATGGCCCCCTGCACCCCCACCCCCCAGCAGTGAGGGGCACCTGCCAGCAGGCCCCCACTCATGTCCCCCTGCACCTCCACCCCCCAGCAGTGAGGGGCACCTGCCAGCAGGCCTCCACTCATGTCCTACTCGTCCCCCTGCACCTCCACCCCCCAGCAGTGAGGGGCACCTGCCAGCAGGCTCCCACTCATGTCCCCCTGCACCCCTCCCCCCAGCAGTGAGGGGCACCTGCCAGCAGGCCCCCACTCATGTCCCCCTGCACCCCCACCCCCCAGCAGTGAGGGGCACCTGCCAGCAGGCCCCCACTCATGTCCCACTCATGTCCCCTTGTACCCCCACCCCCAGCAGTGAGGGGCACCTGCCAGCAGGCCCCCATTCATGTCCCACTCATGTCCCCCTGCACCCCCACCCCCCAGCAGTGAGGGGCACCTGCCAGCAGGCCCCCACTCAGGTCCCCCTGCACCCCCCAGCAGTGAGGGGAACCTGCCAGCAGGCCCCCATTCATGTCCCCCTGCACCCCCACCCCCCAGCAGTGAAGGGAACCTGCCAGCAGGCCCCCACCCATGTCCCACACATGCCCCCCTGCTCCCCCACCCCCCAGCAGTGAGGGGCACCTGTGAGGGGCACCTGCCAGCAGGCCCCCACTCATATCCCCCTGCACCCCCACCCCCCAGCAGTGAGGGGAACTTGCCAGCAGGCCCCCAATCATGTCCCCCTGCACCCCCATCCACCCAGCAGTGAGGCTCAGGCCCGGACTCATGTCCCCCCAACACGTCATCATGATCCACAATCATGTGCCTCATGGCCTCCCAAATCCCACCACACGCCACCCCTGTGCAAAGACCCAACCAAGTATCCCATCCACCCCACATTGAAATGCCCATTACATGATACAACCCAAATGGCAAGAATGTACATCAACACATGTCTGTCACAAACCCACAATGGGTGCTGGTGATTGTGACAACCTACCGTGACATGCATGAAACCAACGAGAGAATACCACACATCAAAGTAATAAAACAAAATGTATTGTACAGAAAAATAATGAAATCCAATGAAAACATGAAAAAAATGTATCAACAAAAGATGAAATGCAGCATGTCCAAAACACAAACAGAAAATCATGAAGTCTGAATCCAAATCTATCGAAATGAAAATGTGTCCAAAGTCTCCGGCCAACAAATGAAATCCAAAGGAAACTGAAACAGTAAAATCCGTTGATCCATGGTGAGAAAAATAATTGTTTGTTTGTTTGTTTATTTTATTTATATCGCGCACCTGACCCGGAGGTAATTGGGCGCTAGAGGATAGTAAAGGTTACAGGCATATTATAGACAGTTAGGTACATGAATACAATTGTAAACATTCAAGGAAAAAATTACAGTGGTGCATATATACATAATAGACATTATACATACTATACATAGGTCATAGCTGTAGTATGGGATGGATGATACATACATGGGCGGACCACCTAGTGGTCATTGGTATCAAGAGTTAATATTTTATGTTTTGTTGAGTATTCATGTGATGACATGTCTTCTGAATTTATTGAAGGTTTGAATAGTCTGAATATTCTGAGGGAGAGTGTTCCAGAGCTCGGCGGCTAACACCGGGAAGCTGGAGCCACCGGCTCTTTCTAGATTATATTTAGGCTCCACCAGACATAGTATGTTGGACGATCTATTGATTCTGTTGGAAACCTTCCATGTAAACTTATCTGTGAGGTAGGGGGGGGCTTGGTAATTAAGCGCTTTGTGAGTGAGGCAGATCGTTTTTAGGTCAATTTTGTCATGTATAGAGAGCCATCTGTAGTGCTTTCTAGGTTCTGATATGTGCTCTCTTTTGGGAATATTTAACGCTGCTCTGAGCGCGTTGTTTTGTATAATTTGGAGTTTAGTTACGATGTTGCAATAATCCAGTTTGGATTGTATGAGCGCTCTCACCAGCGTAAGGCAGCTGGTGGGGGATAGTAAAGGTCTACAGGTTCTGATCAACTTGCCTGTGTAGGCTATGGCCGATGAGGTCATGTTAATCTGCTTAATTAGGTTAGACTGGGCATCGAGGTAGAAACCTAAAGTTTTTACATATTTGTCTAGTGAGGACTAAGTTTGAGAAGGTTATTAGAAGATCCGACTAGGAGTAGTTCTGACTTATCATCATTCAGGAAGAGGCCATGTGTGGCCATCCATGCCTGAATGATGGTGTAGACTTCGTTGATCCGCGCAACGTCTATACCATAGGTACCTGAAAGAGGTAGGAGTATCTGGGTGTCATCCGCATAATTTGTGTAGGTGACACCCAGACGGTCCAACTTGTCAAATAGTGGCTTTGTAAAAATGTTGTACAAAGTGGGCGAGACGCAGGATCCTTGAGGGACTCCACAGGTGATGGGGATGGGGTCAGCAGCTGCTGAGGGTGAGAACACACGCATAGTTCTGTTAGCGAGGAAAGATTGGATCCAGGTAACTGCCGAACTGGAGAAATGGGCCGCTGAGAAAAGGTGGTTACATAGTATGGAGTGATCCACCAGATCAAAAGCCGCAGAGAGGTTGAGTAGAAGTAGGATGGCCCTCTTTCCTTTGTCTTTTAGTTCATCGATCTGGCTTTTGAGGTCGACAAGTGCGGTTTCTGTCCCATGCTAGGGTCTGAAGCCAGATTGACGGGTAATAATAGATAAATCCACTGTTCAACTATGTACAAAGAAGTAATCCAGGGTCCATGAGCCCAACGAATGAAATGAAACCTAGCCAAAAAACTACCTAATAAAGAACTATATACAAAAAGGCGGGGCATAGTCCAAACGCGCCAAATGAATGAAAAAGATAAAGGAAACCTAAAACTACAAACTATATATAATGGCAGCAGGCTAGTCCAATGGCTCACTTCCCGATTTCCCGGGCCAGGGCATCATCGAACTCCTGCTCGATGTCCTGGAGGTGGTCCTCTTCCATGGCCCCGAGTGTTCGCAGGGACGATGACATGTTGACCTCCAACTCCCTGCGAATTGCCTCGAGGCACTCGGCCCGCCTCAGTGCCCTCCGCATGGAGTTCTCTGCCCTGACCATTGTGAGCCGTGCCTCTTTCGCCCGCCGCCGCTCCGCATCTATGGCGTGGCCCAACCGCTGCCACACGGAATACACTTGTAATCCTGGGTCCTCCTGTGCTCTGGCCGATGCCTGCCCCTCCGATGTCGATGGCCCTGAGCCATCATGGCTCCCACCTTGTTGCTGCTGCTGCTGTGCCTGTGCCCCTGCTCTTGCTGCCTGCACGTCCTCCTCTAGCTGGGGTGCAGTTGTTGTGGTGGCCACCCCTGCTGGACGCCCGACTCCCGACTGTGGCAGGGATGTGTCCCCCACCAGCCTGGCTGCTGGGTCAGAGGCAGCTCCACAGGGTACCCAGGTGATACATGGGTGGGAAGATGGCATGGAGGACGACTGGCGCGTAGGGTGTTCAGGTGAAGAGGGGGTTGGAACAAGGTCCAGCAAACGGAGGAATCCAGCCCTGGTGACCAGTTCCAGTAGGTCAATGAGGCATTCGATATGATGTGCAGTGTCTTCACGAAAACACTGCAGGTCACCTCGCATGTCCCGTTGACGCAACGCCATCCCACTCAGGACAGGCTCAACCCGATCCCGGATAGCCACGTCCGCAGGGAGAGGAAGGCCAGTTGTTGTAAGCGGATCCCCTCCCTGAAAACGGGTCTGGACATAGGCATCCCTGCTGGTGCGGGATGATGCACTCACAGGATCGGAGACAGGATTACACACAGGCACCTCCACAGCGGCCTGTGCTACCTGTCCCTGCCCCTGCACCACTAGCACCAGTGGAATCCCCACCTCCAGACCTCATGTGTGTCCCTTCCACGGCCTCCTCCTCCACCAAACCCCCGACCAACCTGGATAACTCCGTACCATCTTCCTCCATCGGGCCCTGTGGGGTCTCAGCTGCCCCTTCTGCTGCCGAGGAGTCCACCTCCAACCTCCGCCTCTTGGATCTACCCTCGGCAGCTGCGGCCTGGGATGCGGCACCATACTCCTCACTCCCCGACAAAATGGCAACCTGGGAGGGGAGCCGGGCCTTGCGTCTCCGGCTGGTGGTGTGATCCCTGCCGCTTTGCTCCACAGCACCCTCTCCGCCCTCTTCATCAGTTGATGCTGCAGACAGGGAGAGATAGAACACAGGCATCAGGGAACTGGACAATGGACTGATACACACATGACAGTTGTACATGAGTGTCAGTGTCAAACATCAGACATGGCATCACACTCCCCAACACACATGTCATTTCAACCCACACACATGAGCAATTCAACAGCATTATTGCACCAGGCATCACCATCCATACACAAACAACAGCACGAGCAGCCGAAGGTGAGCCTGATGTCACATGAAACACAGGGAGTGCACAACACATGCACACAGGCCACCACACTTACATGCATGTGTACATCTCCACAACTGTCGCAGTGATGAGATCACCATCCATGTCACATCTGCCATTCAGCCTTCTACATGTCAGTGTCACATGCATCCATGTTGCATCCCAGTTGCACACTTGTAAAATACACACACATGCACATGTACACAGTGCAGATACATGCAGCTGGAACCACCATCCATGTGTGATACCACAACCATACCAACGTACATACACAGTAATTCAAACATGTGTGCTCCCACACCTGCATTGGGCCTGCATGCTTACCAACACATACACCATCCATGTGTCTCACACATGAGAGGACTCACATGTGTCAGCCTCACGCCCCTGTACATACACATCCATACATGGCCCTACAAAAACACATGTGCAACCTGAACACTACTGGCACACCACAACATGCACAGCGTCCACTCAGTATGCATGTACACTTACCGTTTGACTCCAGACGGGTCTGCCTCTCAAGAAAATGGATGTGGAGCGCTGGGCGTGTGCGTTCCAGGACCCTCATTTGGTGGTCCGACAGGTGGCCCCGGCATCCATTGGCATCCGCTGCCTTCAAGAGGCGCTGGGCCTTGTCGCGGGTCCTGGACCTGAAGTACTCCCAGCGCTTCTGGACATGTTTGATGTCGCGGACTGCCACCCCCTCCTCGTTGATGGCAGTCACGATGTCCATCCAGATCCTGGTCCGTCCTTCATTTTCAGCGCGCAAACTTCCAAAGAGGGCATCATACTGCCACAGGACTTGCTCCACCAGGACACCAACTTCCCTGGCACTGAAGCTGGTGGCCCTCTGCCTCTCTGGCTGGGGGTTGCCATGGATTCGGATGGTGTTGTGCCAGAGGCAGGTGTGGGTGGGCAACTGGGTCCCGGGCTGGGCTGTGGAGCGATGGTATCCCAGTCGGGAGTCTTCAGTTCCAGCAGGGATGGTCACAGCAACTGCACCCCTGGCTGACGTGAAGGCAGCAAATAGCAGAGCACGTGGGCAGCAGGCAGTCAGGCAGCAGCAGATGGCAGGTGGGAGTGTGCTCGGGGCTCTGGGGGGCAGGAAAATGGCCTTTTGGGCAGCAGCGTGGTCTTCCATGTGTATTCGCGTGGCCAGCTTGATACGGAGTGATTTGGCACGTGAATAAATTGCACGTCAGCGTGTAATTCGAGGAAAGGCCCTTAGCGTGTAAGCGCGTCCCACAACACGGGTGCATAGTGAATCAGCACGTGAGAAAACTGCACGTCACCGTGCTATTGGAGGAAAGGGCCTTAGCGCGTAAGCGCGTAAGTGACGTTTCACGTGTGGGCTGGCTTAAAAGGTACGAGTATCACGCTATTTCCTTGTACTTGCTTTTTGTGGAGAGCGAGCGGGTGTATCTTGTACTTCTTGTCGGTTCACACGCGATTACTTCACAATGCTTCCAGTTCGTACTCCCTGTTTCCTCAGACTGCGTTCTTTTCTTCTTTTGGCGGGGGTGTTGCTTACGCACACACATGTGTCTTTTTCACGTTCTTTTTCAAGGCAGACGGTGAGTCGCGCACGTATTTTCCAACTGTGGTTGCCCCTGTGTGTCGCGTACCCCTTCAGAGGTCATTGTAGGCTGCGTGTAACATGCGTACGCTTATTTTTGTGTTTCTGGGTGCCACAGCGTAGTGCAGGTTTATTTTTCCACGCACGTGGTCTACCAGGGGTTGCGTGCACGTGTGCTTTTGTTTTTGGGGTGACTGTGCGTTGCGTGACCCGTCATCTTCCCCCAGGGGTCACATACAGCCTTGCTAGAGCACTAGGGTACAAATTCCATCTAGTACCCTACCCCTTTCACCTCAATTGCCCAGGACAATTGTTTACTGCAACTCCCATACGCACAACAAAATCAGTGCCATGGTTGGGAGGCGACCAAGCAGTAAGGGAGGCAAAGGTGGCCGACCTCCAAAAGGTGGGTGTGGTGGGCTCAGTAGGGGTCATGGCCAGGATTTGCAGGGTGCGCCTAGACCCCCGTGTGTGGAGGACCAATCAGGGACACCCCTGCCCCGCCCCCCATGGTTGTGGGAAACGTAGCTGACACCATCCCAGCTCAGCCCTAGTTGGACCAGCCCATTTTGGCACCTGAACCTGCACAGGCTGACTCCCAGGCTGACTTCCAGGTCAGCAAGTCTAAGCCACGTGTGGCGGTGCAAGTTTCTGTCACCAGGCCACATGGATCTGGGGAAGCTATGTCATCTGCTGCCCCAAGTAGGCAGGGTGGGGAGGCTGCAGGGGCAGCTGCAGCTCTATCCACCCCAGCTCTCAGTCTCCCAGCCGGGACAGTGTAGGTCCAGGTCCATCAAACCGACGTTGGCCCTGCCAACATCACCCTGCAGCCAATGCCTGCACCAAGACCTATGGTCATTCTGCATTCGCACACTTCTTGTACCCAGTCCACATGCGCTTCTGCCCCTACTGACCAAAGCGGTGTAAGCCACTAAGGATCCGTACCACCTTTGAAAAAGAAGAAGAAGGGTGCTCTGGCACTACAGGCTGAGACCCCAGACACGGCTACACACTCCGGCACGTCAAGGAAGCCTAGCTTTAATGACGCCGAACTTGATGCACTTGTAGCCTATGTGTTGGCACATAGCCGTGAAATGGTGGTGACTGCAGGGTGCAAGACCACACCTGGTCAATGTAGAGCACACTGGCAGACCATCGCGGACCACATTAGTGCCCTTGGATTTGTGAGGCGCACAGCTGATGATTGCTGCAAGTGGTGGAATGACCTGAAATGCAGAGCAAAGCACATGCTTGCCTCAAATCATGCATCTACTCTGGTGACTGGCGGTGGGTCTCCACCAGAGGACAACCAACTCACTGAATATGAGTCTGTTGCTAGAACCTTCATCACAGAGGAACAGTCCAAGGCGTGGGAGACCTACCATATTACGACGCATTGTCCGGTGAGTGCCCATGCATGTGTGTGTAATCCATGTGTATGTTGTTTGGGTGACGGGTTCTGATTGAGTGCCAGGTGAGGGTGTGTACTCCTGAGTGGTATGGGTCACCCATGTGCTTCCTCCAAAACATTCACCGGCCTTTGATTTGTGTATGACAGTATCCCTTCTGCCCACAGTAGCCAATTAGCGCCACATTACTGCAGTTGCCCTTGAACTGTCATCTTGCAACAACATTGTTCTGAATTTTTCAGTGTTCATTCAGGCTGATTGTTTCAATTCTCCCATTTTGCAAAACACATTTTTCAGCCCTAATGCCACATATGTGACATGCTTCTGTCATTGATTACACCCCACATTGGCCCACATTTGTTACCTTGTTATGTGAATGATTACACCATTCAGGCTGATTGAGTATTGGCCTGCTCACATTCATTTTTGGGGCCTGTTTGAATGTGGAACATGATAGTTGTTGCCTGTCATGTTGAAGTGACTAACCATTGATGTGTACATCTGCCTGCATTCACTGTATTATTGTACACTGGATGTGTTGCAGTGTGTGGCACATGCGTATTTTGTCACACTATTTAGCATTTTTCATCTCATCATGTCCATCTCACATGGATGGGTGACAGTACTCATTCACTGACATATGGCTGTACTTGTCAAATGTACCATGGCTAGGCTACATGCCATCTGTCTGCTGGCATGTGTCATGTATGTGTATTGGACATGCCACTCACAGGCTAATGTGTGATGCCAGTGCTACCCAGCGTGCAGCAAATGTGTTGCTTTTCCATCTTGGTGTCCTCAGTGTCTGCTTTTTGCCTCCCCTTCCAACTCATTGACAGTGCATGCATGCCAGGGTTATAGTCATGTGGGATATGTGTAATTCATGTACTGGATCTCTGGCTTGTCAGGCCTATGTGTGTGCTATGGTACTCATGCCTGTTTCCATTTGTTGTCTTTCATGTTTTTGCAGGTGATGACGCACTTGATGCTGTTGAGGTTGAGGATATGGTGCAGACCCAGGAGGAATCTCAGGCACGACCGGGCACCAGTGGGGGACGTGGTGTGGTGGTGGGTGAGAACCCAATCTTACTGCAGACCATACTGTCCACGGGTGTCTCTGGGTGCACCTCCCCAGACCTCTATTCAGGTGCTGAATCGGATCATGAGACCTATGTGCTGTCGCAGGTGAGTGTTTCTGGCAGGGATTCTGTTCTGTCCAACCCACCTGCACCAGGGGTAGAACCCTCTATGGGGATGTCAGTGTTGGTAAGTCCGCCTTTGGTGGTTACGGATGCAGGGTCACACTCCACAACATCTGATCTTGTTCCTGGGCCAGCAGATCAGAGGGGGAATGCAGTCCTGCAGCCTCAGGCAGTGCCAGCACAGCAAAGTGCAGATCGCCTTGCCCCGAACGGGTGTGGTGCCTGCCGACGCGGTGGCCGTATGCCACCAGGCAATACTGTATGGGAAAACTCCATGTACAGTATAGCAGCCCAACAGGGAGCATCGGTTGAAATGATGGCTCAGGCAATGGAGAGGGTGGCTACTTCCATTCTCCCCCCTGAAAGGCAGATGAAGCAACAACAGCAGGCAACAGACTCCATTTGCCAATCACACAGGGAATACATGTTGGCGTCCAACAGGGACTGACGGGTGGCACTGGAAACTCTGCGTGAAGCCATATCTATAGAGTCACAGGGCCACAGGGAAGCCCTGAGGGTAGAACTCCATAACCTCAGGGAGACTCTGGGTGAATTTGAGGCTTCCCGAAATTTTAGGTCAGAACAACAGCTGGAGCAGCTCACACGTTCGCTCTCAGCTGAGCTGCATGCAACTCGGGAGGAGATCCGGGCATCACGCGAGGCCATGCGTGCAGAAATGCAGGCAACCCGTCAGGTGCTGCATGGGGATCTCCATACTATCATCCTCCAGAACGAGACCTTCCACACCCGCATGCTTGCTGCCATGGAGGGCCATACCAGGGCTTTGTGTGGGCTGCCTCCCATAGCACCACCACCTCTTGATGCAGCAGCAGAGGGTGAAGGGAGCGACAGCAGCAGTTCTCCCACAGTAGCGTAGCCGTGCAGGCCATGAGCACCCTGTCCTCGAACCTCCTGGGTGGCCTCCCCCCCCTGGACCCCACATGGCCATTTTTGATTTTGATTTTGATTTTTTATTTATTTTTTTACAGTGTGTTGCCTTGTGTGGCTCCCGTGGGTATCCACTGTGTATTCCGGCTGGGCACATGCAGGCTTGTCCTGTGTTTGGGTTAGATACTTGGGTTCCTGACACACACACCCCTCCTGCTTCCCGATTCCATGGGCTTGCAAAGGGTGTGACCAAGTGACAGTGACTTACACAGTGACATTGGGCTCCCATGAGCTGTGTGGGCAGTTTGTAGTCATAACTGTGTGGACATCCCTAGTGGGGATTGTTTTTGTATTGAACACTGCATGGTGTATTGATATGTGCTTGTGCATCCATATCTTCCTCCTTATTCGCAGGTACCTTGCTCATGTCTTCACAAGGCCGTCTCCTTTGCAGATGCCGTTCATGTTGTATGCAGTACACTGACACATTTGCCTGACAGCAACACTCTGCAGTTGGAAGGGGTCGATATGCTGGCTTATTCAGGTTGTAAGACTTGCACTACTTTGAGTTTGTACTGTCATATTTTGGCAATGTTTCATGCTGTGTTGCTGTATTGTGTTGCTGGTAAGTATTTGTTCATGTGTGCGGTTTGTTATTGATTACTGGGAGCATATTGTCTGTGGCCTGTTTCCATTTGGGACAGTGCACTTTGTGATACTTGTGTCATGTGTTGTGCATTCCTTTGTTTGCTTTCACATTGCATGACATGCCATGGTGTGTTGGGTGGCGGAGATGGGGAGGGGTTGGGTGACATGGCGCTATTTTCATGTTGTATTTTGCAAGGTGGTAGTCATTCATGCAGCATAAATGTGTGTCTTTTTGTGACACAGCATTGGTTGTCTTTCGGTAGGTAGGGATGCACACAATGTAACACTTCCAGGTGACCAATCTCAGGCTCGTATGGTTGTGACAGTTGACTGTCCCTTATGTCATCATCATTGATTGTCAGCTGGAATGTGCCAGGGCTGTGTGCACTCCACAGGGGTGTGATTTTAGGTGAAGTAATTAGCCACCAGCTGCGTACGGGCTGCCTCACCACGTGCCCTTTCCCCTCCCATGTGCAGCGGCCGTGCATGTGGTTGGGGATGTGGGTGCATCACTATGTCCACCGGCAGGCCCTGGCGTGTTGCAACGTTGTGCAGGACACATGCTGCCACTATGATCCTACAAACTACTGGGGGCGTGTATAGCAGCTGCCCACCAGAGCAGTCAAGGGAGCGAAAGCGTGACTTGAGCACTCTGAATGTGCGCTCCACTATGCCCCGGGTTGCAATATGGGCTGTGTTGTATCTTACCTCGGGTGGTGTGGTGGGGTTCCGAATTGGCGTCATCATGTGGGTGCTCAGAGGGTAGGCACTGTCCCCTGGGGAGGTGATGATTGGTATCATTAGTGCGGTTGTGACATTACTCAGTATCTGACATGCATGCATGTGCAGAGGCATTTATACTCACCAAGCAGCCATGTATCGCCATGCCGCCCAGCTTCTAGGTCCCAGTTTAGGGGTGACATACTGTAAATGAAACTGTCATGGGTGGACCTTGGATAGTTCGCATATACTGAGGTGATGATTCCCTTGGCATCACATACTACCTGCACGTTGATGGAATGCCAGTGCTTGCGGTTTCTATAGATGTGCTCAGATGCCCTGGGGGGACGTAGAGCCACATGGGTGCAATCAATGGCACCTAGCACTTTGGGGAAGTGTGCCACCCCGTAAAAATCCTGGACGGCAGCCTGCCTTTCTGCAGGTGTTCTGGGCAGGTATATGTGCCTGCGGACTGATGGGCATGCAGTTATGATGGCCAACACCTGGTGTAGGCAGCGTGACTGCGTGGCCTGTGACACCCCCCCACTATGGCACTTGTCCGCTGAATGAACCAGTGGCCAAGAAGTGCAGTACATTGAGCACCTTTTCCAAGGGGCTCAGTGCTTGGGAGCAGAGGGTGGGTGATGTGAGGTCATCCTCCCACTCACTCACCAGGTCGAGTATTATGTGAGGTGGAAACTTGTACCTCCCATACACCTGGTCATCAGGCATCCCAAAAAGGCTGGTCCTGGGTGTAAAAATTCTGGCCCTGACTATCCTCCTCCTCGTGCAGTGTCCCCCGACCACTGCTGCGCGGAACGGTATATTCATCGTAGCGTCTGATCTTGTCTGTTGTTTGCGTGCACTTTTATGCTGCGCGAGTCCGCGTACGCCTGCTTCCTGCTGGCGTACGTGTTTCTGGATTAGCGCGTCTTTTTTGCCGCACGCGTTTCCCCTGTTCGATTCCATGAATATGTGTTGTAGGCGCGCGTGTGGGCGTTCCACGCATTTGCCTCCTGTACTTCCCCCGTAACGCCCACATTTCCACGCGTTGTTCCCCAGTCCGCGTGTTACGCCCCGTGTAACGCCTACTTTTGTTGGGTGCACCGCGCTATGTGCGCTTTCGCTGTGCACGTAGCGCACGCCATTTGATGACGTGTGCGCCCGCCATGAAGGATTATAGCGCACATCCCAGAATTTACACGCGCACGGACTTCCATGAAAATGTGGGAATGGCTGGATCTTTTGGGAGTTTGCGGAACATGGCCTCGCTGATGAAGCTCTTACCGTTGTTCACATACACTCGGGCGAGAACAGAGTCCTTCCCTTCATTTTACTGAATAGGGATGAACAATTGCTCTCCAATTTTCTGAATATCAGCCAAGCTTTGAGCTGATTGTTCATCTTTCTGGATTATAGGAGTGGGATTTTCTGATTGTGAATTTGTAAAGAATTTCAGAGTTTTTCCTTCCAGTGCTGAATGCCACCTTAGACTGGAAGGAAGGTTGATTTTCTGAAATAGAGAGGACCCCCCATCACCAGTTTGTTGTCCTACTACAATTAGTGTCACGTCTGGGTTTTGATTATTCTGGAAGTGAAATTCAATGTGGTCATGTTTTTGTTCAACCATGTGGCATGTGCCGTTTAAACTAACATGGTTGACACTATCCAGAGGACCTTGTTTGCACAATCTATGAGGGGTGACAACCTACGCAGGATGTAATTCCCTAGTAAACAAGGTGTGCCCTCTGGAGTCACAACTATGACCGGGTGCTTCACCTTGTGACGCCCAATTTTAATGTCCAAATCCGCAGTCCTCTCAATGGGAATTTCCTTCCCGTCGAAGTTCTGAAGTTGTCCAGGAAGAGGGGTGAGAGGAATTTGGTATTTCTCCCCCCTTACCGAATTCAGTTGGACAAAGGCCCTTTTTGACAGAAGAGTAGCTTGGGATCCAGTGTCCACCAGTGCCAAAATTGTACATTGCCCCTGTATTTGGACTGGGGCATAGAATCTTTCCTCCTTCTCCTCAAGAGGGCAGAGATAATACACATTTTCAGACAACTGGTGGGTTAGTTTCTTGGCTTTGGATACTGACAGAAAGGTGATTTGGGCAGGATTCTGTTTGGAGTCTTGGGAATCTGGAAGAAAAAGGTGACAGCTAGATATGGGAGAAGTTTTGGGTTCCCCTGGTTCTGATTCTGGGCCGTCCCGCCCCCCCCCCTTTTTGGAGGCAGTCACCAGGATGGGTTTTAACCAGGGGATTTTCATGCTGGTGATTCTGGGGTTTGATGATGGGCGGTGCTAACTTAGTCCCCACATCTACCTAGTCTGGATTTGGATCCTTTGTGACCCATTTTTCTTTGGGAGGAGTTCCCCCATCCCTGAAGGAGAAGATACTTTTCCCAGGGTCCTCTGAGGATCCCTCTCCTTCAAACTGGAAGACTTGTACCTTCTCCACAATATGGGTCTTTTTGGGGTCTTTATTTCTCCTACCCGCCCTCTGCTCCTTGGGTGGCAGCCTTTCGGGGGCAAGAGATTTTGTTTCCGGTTCCTGGGTTTCCAGGGGCTTTCTACAAGTGGGTAAGGAAGCCTCCTCCAAGGCTTTACAACCCCGTTCCCCTTGTGCCTCCTCATTGGGAACTGATAGGCTGTCGGGGTTCTTCCCCCATCATTGCTCTTATGGTGTTTTGGACTGCATTCCGCAGTTTCAGCAACCAAGAAAAAGGATTTGAAAACAAGATTCTGGATTCCTTTCAGCAAAACACTGCTTTTCATGCAGACTCCAGTTTTATTTGTTGTGAAGCCCCGTGACATGTTTTAGGAGTGAGGTCTCCGTTCCACCACTGACAACATGCATGGTAGATTTGGCAGCCATCTTTTCATGTTGTAAGGCACGATTTCCATAGGTGTTGGCGCGCATAGGGGGTTTGCGGCCATTTTCATAATTCTGGCACCATCAGCACACAGTGATGCCGCAGGGCAGAGCATAAGTGGGTTAATACATCCCACAAAGCGTCGGTACAATTTCACCTTTGGTACAAGCCTGTACTACACAGTAAAGTGGTAGTGATGGCTGAGCAGCCAGACTTATCTCAAAAGTAAAGTGAGCAGCACAAGAGGTTACACAAAGGACAACAATTACTATGGTTCAAACAAACACTGATTCAAGGTTTCTGAGTAAAAGAATATACATTTATTTACACCATCAGTTATAAAACAGTTAAATATTATAAAGCAGCAGAAAATCACAGTCTTAATACACTACAACCACACCCAATCAATTCTGGACAACTTAAGCTCAAAATGAAGTGTGAGCAAAATGGCACTCCAGCAATTTAAAGGGGAGGAAAGACAAGGTTATTCAAAATCAACAACACCAACAAGTTATAGACAGGGCAATCTAGAAAAGGCTTACTACAACTAGGATTCAAATCAATAGGCCTGGGCCAATGTTAATGGGTCAGAGTCTTTGCAGAGGATCACACAGTTCAATGTAGTTTGGGTTAAGTCTTTGCCAAGAGTTCAAAACGAAGTTGGTCGGAGGAAAAGTTATTCAAAGGAGAAGAGAAGGACAAGCCTTTGGAGAGGCAAAAGATTTCAAACACTTTCACCGCGGTCGGACGGAACGAACGACCGGATTTGCACAGTACCTTAAATGGAGAAGAATGCTGTAGCTGAGGCAGTTGTTCCTGGCAGTTCCTGCAGGCTCACGTTTCCTGAAGCTTCAGTCAAGGTGACAAGAAGGAGGATGTTTGGAGAGTCCTGCACTGCCCAGGGAAGAAACCAGCAGCGGAGCAAAACGTTGTATAAAAGGTGCGCTCCTTAAAACCCAAACAGGTCCCGTTCCCGCTGGCTATCCGGTTCACTGCAGTGATGCACAGGAAATTCGACCAGGAGAGGGAGGCCGGCGTTTGGTGTTCGGGGAGCTGGTTGGTCACACCAAGCTCAAGTGAAGAAAATTCCTTGCAGATCTCCTCTGTCGTCGAAGTTTCGGGCGATTCGGAACCTACAACAGGGCTTCACTGTGATATCCAGGAGTTGCAGCAGTCGTCTTCATTCAGCTTCTCTTTGGTTCTCTCAATCCAGTGGCGACTCTGCCTCCCAGTCCCAGAGACTTGCTTTTTATGCACCAAATCCCCTATTCACACAGCCTGGCTGTCAATCACAGCCAATCAAACTAGAGTGCGACATGGGTCTCCAAGGACACCATGTGCAGGGGGCCTAAAACCCCTCCCTCACATCCTGCCCACCCAGACACTCAGGCGCCTAAGGAGGGCTTCTGTGCAGAGGCCCGCCAAAGGACGGCGAACAAAGGAACCAAACCTAGTTTGGCACGCAGAGTAAAACACGAGAAAGACCTTTACAAAAAGAAATGGCAAATAAACCCGACTGGAACCAAATAAAAATAAAAGGGGTCCAACGGGGTAGAGTTTGAGGCTACCACCATAGCCTCTAACAGTAACAAGACTATTTTCATAGCTCGCGGTAGAATAAAAAGGGTATATACCACTGCCACCAGACAAATATTAGAGAAAGGGCAACAAACTAATTTTCCATGAGAATCAGACAAAAGGGGATAAATATGTACCCCTCCAGTACTCTATTGGAAGATAGGGTGTACTGGGTCTGTAAATTTAAAAAGACTAATAAAGTCAATGGCAACTTTACATGTTCTGGGAGACAGTAGTCAGTCCCAGAAAATTGAGTTTAAAGTGGGAAGTCTAAAAGACAACCCTGTGTCACTGCACTAAAGGTGCTGGGTGACACACACGAGTCCGGCGGTAACCGAGCCGGAAAAACCGGCAGGTTACCGCCGGACTCGTATTACCATTCCGCCTCCGTGATTCCCGGAATTGCCGGGGCATTACGACCCCGGTGACCCAGAAATTCTGGAGGCGGAATTGTGAAAGTCCCCATTCCCATGGAATCCCATATGACTCCATGGGGATGGGAACAATGGAAACACTGGTTCCATCTTTACGGAGCCAGTGTTTTCATTTCCGCCTGCAGGCGGGTGGTGTTAAACCCGCCAGGTCAGACCTGGCGGGAGTGACACCTCCCGCCTGCAGGACACTTAATCAGCTGGTCCGGAAAGAACGGTGTTGGCGGTTTTACCACCACCGTTCTTTCCAGACCGGCAGGGTCTTAATGAGGCCTGATGCCTATGGAGTAGGTTAGGCTCCACAGTCTATGAACACAGAAATGTTAAGCACACAAAGCAAAACACATGTAAGTGGGAAAAAAGGCTCACACTCTTACTAGGTGAAAAAATTTAATCCTAGAAATCCAGCAAAGCAGCTGAGGGACTCAGTAGGTAAGGGAAATTAGCCATTCTGGAGAAGTCTCCCTAATACAGAGACATCTCTCTCAAAAGCACTTGCGTTTTGACAGTGACACCATCCATGGAAACCTTCCTACCACATGACAAACATTCAATTCAATATATTTGCCCTCCGTGGAAATATTTAACCAGCAGAAAACACGATAAACAAAAAATAACTACACTACATTCAAATCATAGACATGAAGTAGATAGTTATTAAGTATGCACCGAGGAAAAAAGTAAATATATTATAGATTAAACACATCTATAATATATATAGACTCTATCCTTCCTCATCTTCCCCCAGAGACTCAGTGTAACCCGGGCTCTGGTTCTCTTCAGGCTAGACTAATGCAATAGCCTATTCCTTACTCTTCCTTCCTCCACCTTTCCACCCCTCCAGCTTACTCATAATAGGGCAGCAAGACTTATCCTGGGCCTCAAGCCCAGGGAACGCATCTCTCCTGCCCTACAAAGCCTTCACTGGTGCCGGTCCCAGCACGGATCAAATTCAAATCCCTCTGTATCATACACAAGGCTATCTAGGGCAGAGGACCACTTTATCATCAACGCTTCCTGACCAAATATTCCCCTTTTAGGTTCCTCAGTTACCTCCGGCACCAACTCCCTGTGTGTTAAGCATTTTGCCAAACAGAGAGCTGGTGGGTGATCACTTTCCTCAGCTTTCTCCCTCTCTGTCTTGAGTAAGAACTCCTTAAGTTCTGAAAAAGCCTCAAGACCTTTCTCTTTACCTCCTCCTTCTTCTCCTCCCTTCCCTGCTAATCCCACAGCAGCGTGACTGATGTGCAGGACCCTTATGTGTCCTCGGGGGCCTTGACCCACCACATCTCTCATCTCAGCTGCTGTCGTTCCTCCTGCTGCACTTACCTGGCTCACCCTAACCATGGGTGGTTGCACTCACGTTCTCGTCCTCTCAGCACTTACCCGGAGCACTTCTTCTTGAGCATCAAAGCACCTTATCCCTCACCCTTCTCCCCCTTTTCACGTGTACGTTCTGAACACTCACAAGGCATAGTAGGTGCGTCTCCACTTCCCTCCATCCTTGATATTTGTTTGTACTATTAATGAAATCATTTTTATTTGCTCTGATTGTCTCCCTCCCATCCCCACCCGGTTTGCCCTGTGGGGGTGCTTTGAAACTGTTTTTCTAATTGTACAAGCACCTAATAAGAGACCAATAAATAAATACATATTTTATAAATCATGGCAAACCATGCTACTGCTATAATATGTACATACTAGAAGTTTCCGCTTGGGGGTTAGAAATTATAATCACAAGTGCTGCATTTGAAATTTCTTCTAACCACTATTGCAACATCCATAGAACAAGTTTGATAGTGCCTCATACCAAGCAAAGCTCATCACATGTTCGGCTCTAACAACCAGCTCCCCACTGCGAATTACTTTGACCTGCAGCCTTGTCAAATATCGCATCATACCACCAGGATCACAGCTTCTCCGAACATCTTGACTCAAATCGCTGGATTCATTGACCCAACCCAGTGGTATCCAAAGTCTCAAAGCAGTTTGACCATCTAACTGGCCTTGGTGACGGCCACATTCAAAACACACAGAACTCGCACTTTGAGCGGACTGCTCCAGCTTTCCACTTGTGGCAGCACGTCTCGCCACATGCGAACATGGCACAACCCACTAAGAGCAAACCAAAAGAAGCAATGACTGGAAAGTTTGGAATTCATATCTTAAGCTCAGATTTCACTCCGAGGCAGAAGGATACGGGGTGAAATACACAGCTTGAGCAATCAGCTCAAGCTGCATCAGGTCCTGAAGGGACAATGCATGCCAAGTGTGATGGGGCTCCAGTGGGAGCACTCTCTAGGAAATAAAAACAGGAGACACTTCTACACTTGAAAAATGCTCCCAGGCAGTGTTCATGTTCATATATGACTGCAGGGAAACCCCTCACTGAAGTGGAACCCTTTTGTCCATTCTCCTGCGGAGACAGATCTAGAGGCAGGTGGGGACAGTAACAGCATTAGTGGGAGATATGGTTGATACGAAATAGGAAGAAGAGAACAGCTGGTAAGAGGGAAGCAGCCAACACAGGAGGGAAACAGCCTACACATGAGGGAAACAGCCAACACGTGAGGGAAAGAGGAGACGGCTCGAGAGGGACAGGCCAAATCCCACCTTCTCCCCTTTGCGGATCATCTATCCCTTTGAATGCTAAAGGATGGCCAGGTAGGCACAGTTCCCAAATCAACCGATTTACAGGTGTTGCATGTTGTCACTTGCTGTGGAATTATACTTATGTATTACAGGGGTTCTGGAGTGCTACGCATTCCAGAGCGGTGTGAGAGTGAGCTGTTGGTTGGGTCGGACGGCTGTGTCCCCTGGGGGCTCTATAATAAAACGTACTAGTGACCCCCATAAATAAGAACGAGGCTTGCTCAGGAGCCCTCGGAGAAGCCGAATGAAGGTTTACATAGTAAATCCCAAGAGGAACGCATTTCTGGAGGTTGTGGATTCACTAAGGGACGATCCCCAAACTGCAAGTACTGTTTTGTGCCAAGATAAAAAAAAAAAAAAAGAAAAGGAGAAAGGGAAGCTCACCGGCACTGGCTGTTGGGTGCATCATTCGATTTGCACACCGATGAACGGACGAAGGAATAACATTAGCGGAAAGGACCACGAGACGTGCTTCCGACGTGGCGGCCACTTTAGGAATAATGTTTACATGTTGTCATAATGACCATGTACGGAGCCGGGGGATTCAACAGGGACTGTGAAGGAGAACAGTGCGATCCACGCACAAGCTATTGTATGCAATCGTGTCAATCACGACCTCAGCAAGAATAATAAAAGCCTGCAAACATAATAATGGTAAAGAAAGTAAAGGAGATGAACTACTATATGAACTCAATACAACGGGGATTACATTTCCCTTTGATTAAACAGTACAAACACCCAGTGAACACTACATTTTCTCAAGTGCATTACGAGTGATAAGTGAATAATAACCAAACAAGGCAACTATACTCTAGTGGAGATGCAGCATGTTACCGCGCCACGGCAGTTTCTTCCACACCCAGGGAACCCAATTTGCCCATGGGAACAATGGGTTGATGGCTTTCAAGCGTATTTGAGGGCAATTGGAGGAGCCAAATTCAGCGATTGAAGGAAGCTATGCTGTAGAACTCTGTAGGGGCGGAAGCACTGAGAATTCTTCGTGCACTACCTAACCTCGATGGATCTGAGGGTGGGTCAGGAGACACCAATAGGATGTTTGAACATGCTTTGGTCAAGTTGGCTAAACACTTTGGCAATAAAGTTAACATTGTGTTGGAGAGATACCGATTTTTTTCAAGACGACAGTTGAAAAATGAATCCATTGATGTCTACATGGCAACGTTGAGGGGCCTTATGTCTACATGCAGATTCACAGGTATTGCGGACAAATATTTGAGGGATCAGTTGGTTCTGAATGTTGCGGACCCTCATATCGAACAGAGGCGCTGGCAAGTGAAAGATCGTTCTCTAGAGCAAGCTCTGGAGATCTCTAGAACTATGGAACTGGGTGAGAGGTGTATGAAGGAAAAGTAGGAGAGTCATGATGTCAAGGAAATTAGATGAATCCAAGAAGAAAAAAAAGGATGGTGAAGAGTCATTGATAGCTTTAATAAAAAGAGTAACCACGAACAACACAAACTCCAAAGTGAGTCCAAGGAAAAAAAGAGAGACGAGTTACAAGTTCCAAAATAGATGCCAAACATGTGGGTGGAGCAAGCATAACAACATTGACAGTGAATGTCCAGCATTTGCCATTGAATGCTACAAATGTGGCCAAGTGGGACATTTTGCCAAGGTATGCAAAAACGTCCCAGGAAAAAATAGGTTTGGTCAATAACCCATGAACAAATCCTTGCAAAACACTGTTAGGGTGTTGGAGGAGGTTAAAGGCGCCGACAGACTTTTGTCCATTGCCAGCAACAATATGGAGGATGTACAGATCCTTACCATTATGTCCAAAGATGGATATACACTGTAACTAAGCTTTGAGAATTCATGTACTGCTGCGCCCAGCTGCCCAAGGGCTTGGTGTGCATTATCAAATCAATAAACAAATCAATAAACAAACAAACAAACAAACCCTGTGTGCACATGCAAATTAATGATGTACCTCTGAGAGTCATGGTGCATACAGGTTCGCCCTACATCATGGTGGATGTTGACATCTTTAAAACAGATTTACATGGCAAGTTGAAAGAGTTAAGATGCATCAATGTAAGGGCAACAGGCTATGGCAACGCACCGATAAACATTGTTGGCTACACTAGGGTGAAACTACGCTTCAACGGCCGAGGGACCTTTTGTAAATCATTTGTGGCAGAAAATGGATCATCTGTGGGAGGGTGGTGTGAGCAGACCACCTTACAGATTAAGATTCATCCAGGAGAGGAGGTTCCTGTTTTATTGTATTGGAAGAAAATCGTGATACCAGCAAGGCCCTCACCAGTGAGGTCCTAATGAAGAAATTCCCCCGGGCATTCAATCGATCAATTGGATTATTAAAAGGTTTTCAACACAAAATAATTCTTAAAAAAGGGGCAAAACCAGTGACACACAAGGTGAGGAGTATTCCAGTGGGAACAATGGGCACTTTACAGAATTAACTCACTAAGCTTTGTGAGCAGGAAATAATTGAGCCCACAGAGAACTCAGAATGCCTCTCTCCAATTGTGCAGGTACAGAAACATGATGGTGCCATTAGGATGTGTGTTGACCTCAGGGACCTAAACACAAACATCTGGCTGGATAGGCATCCCTTGCCTAATATCGGTGAACTACTAGCAACCATGGCCCCAGCAAAATACTTCACTACATTAGACCTATCTTCAGCCTATCATCAGGTCATGCTTGATGAAGAATCCAAAATTCTAACTTCATTTGTCACCCCACTTGGAGCATTCATGTTTAAAAGGATGCCATTTGGCCTGGCTTCCGCCGCAGCAGTTTTTCAGAGACCCATGATGCATCTTTTTGGTGGTCTCAAGGGTGTTTACTGCTTCCAGGATGATATGTTAATTTCAGCTGGAATGGAAGAAGATCATGACGCCAAATTAATGGGGGTGATACAAGTCATCCAGGAAAGGGGTCTCACATTGAAAATGGAGAAGTGCAAGATCAAACAGAGAGAAGTATCGTATCTTGGACATTCAATTAATGCTGAAGGGATAAACCCTAAAAAGAGTTAGTGAACTCAACTATGACTATTCCTGAGCCTTTCAATAAGGATCAATTACAGTTTTTTGGGCATGACCGAATATTACTCTAAATTACTAGCCCACTACACTGAAAAAACTAAGGACATGAGGGAACTTATGAAGAAAGGTGCTAAATTCATATGGTCAGCGGCATGCAAGGAGGAGTTTGAACTGATAAAGAGGGACATCAATAAAGCTCCCACGTTGAGCATGTTTGACTGTAAGGCAAAGACAGTGATCTCTGTAGATGCCAGTAAGATTGGATCAGGGGTGTGCTGTGTCAAGTGTGGCAAGATATCAGAATACCAGGTATGGCAGGTGATGGACGAGAGTACTTGCCCACGTCGTGTAGGCGAGCAATTCTCCCTGCCAATGTAACGCTCTGGTGGAATAAACACACAGGGCCTCATTACCCGGTAGGCGGTAAAATACCGGCATCGCCTTGGCGGAAAGGGGATTTACCGCCCCATTCCAAGGTTGGAGGGGCGGTAAATCCCCCTTCCGCCATTGCCCTTCCCCATTCCCATTTCTGCCCCATAGGGCTCTATGGGAATGGGTAAGGCGCTAATTACGGCACCGCAATTTTGCGGTGCCGTAATTAGCTCTGAGGTCCCTTAGCGGGTTGGATTTTAACACCTGCAAAAAGCAGGCGTTAAATCCCCCAACCCGTAAAGGGACCTCATAGTAAGGCGGTAGGGATTTACCGGTACCGGTAAATCCCACCCGCCATCCGTGTAATGAGGCCGTCAGAGGGATCAATTGATTGGGAGAGATGGGGACCAGCTGGGATCGGGAATCATCTGTTACAAGAGGTTGGTAGCAGAGGAACCGGAAGTCTTTAACATAAAAAAGAGCATTTTAGGTGCAAGATATATATAGAAAACCAAGAATAAACTATCGAACAGGCAGGGGGCTGACATGGGCAAGAATAGGATGAAAAGGCGCCCTTCCGGTAATTGGTATATTGGACTGGGAACAGATGGCACGATGGGACTCCAACCTTATGGAAACAAGAGAACAAGACTTAAAGAACAAGAAAACCTTACTGGTCATCAACTGAGAAGTTCTCTTTTGACACCACAATGGCAGCGTATTGCCCCAAGAGGTAGTAGCCAACGAAACAAGGACGTTTGAGCGAGAGTGACCAACAGTCTCAAGTCCCAGGGGTCACCTACACCAATAGCACTCGGATGCCTAACGAGTGAGTTCTAAGCGCCAGGGATGGAAGTCCAAAATGTTCCTGCGCTAGACTTATGGCAATACAGGTGCCAGGTTGTATCAGGTGGAATTGAAGGTTTTCCTGAAGTCCAGATCCGTCCCAAGGAGTTGGTGGTTCGGTAACCGGACAATGAGTTACACTTATTTAAAAATCCTTGTTCGTCTTGGTGCAGGCAGCAATGTAGACTGAATCGGCAGGCAGAGGCAAGTTGTTAGCGGTCCGGGTTTGTTGTTTGAGCAGGCAGCAGAGTATATTGAATCAGCAGGCAGAGGCAAGTCGTTAGCGGTCCGGTTCGTTCTTTGAGCGGACAGCAGGGTAGACTGAATAGGCAGGCAGAGGCAAGTCCTTAGCGGTACGGGTTCGTTCTTGGAAGCAGTCAACGTAGAATCAAGAGAGAAGGCAAAGGAACGAGGGTAGGCAACAAGGTTTCAGGAAAGTAGCAACGTGAAATGCAAGGCACCTGTTTTTGACAAAATCTGAAGCGCCGGGTCTCGGAAAACCGGAAGCTAAATACTTGTTGCCGGGAAACAATGGCCCCGCTCCTTAACGCGTACGTTTTAATGTACCGGGTGCCAGAGTTGCCATGGAAACCTCCAATTTGTTTGAGGAATATAGCGGGAGCGGGGGGACAGGGTTGCCCAAGAATGTGTATCGCATTTCGAACCAGGGGACAGTGTGATAGTGCTCATTGGCTGTGGGCTACAAAGACTGGGGATCTGGTATCTGGCACCTCGCATAGTCGTGTCCCAGCAGAGTCAAGTAGAGGCACTGGTGGAATGCCTAGGAGGTATCGCCCGTCCCGAGAATGGAATCCTGACAGCGCCCACCCTCAAAGAATGCCTCCCCCTCCTTGAAGACCAGAACCTATCCAGCAACGCTGGAGCATGGATGTTGCTAGAAGGCTCCCATGTCCTGTCCTCCGGGCTATAGCCCTTCCAGTCAACCAGAAACATAGGCATACTCGAGTGTCCAGGATACCACTAACCTCATACTCGTCTTATAGAACCTGATAGTATGGAGAAGCCTGGTTTGTCATCATTATGGAATCATTACTCATTGTAATGGAATGATTACCCATCACCCATCATTACCCATTTAGGGATCCAGTTATCCATCATTGCATCCTGTTTAGTACAACATTATTCTGCCACATATATGTAGCCATTTGTATTTGCTTATATAATGAGGCCTGTTATATTTGAAGTGCAATGTAGAGCCATGTAGAGACGTTATACATGTAGAGATATGTTATGTATTATGTATGCATTGTAGAGAGACACGCATTGGGCCTCATTACGACCCAGGCGGTAAGTTACCGCCTGGGTCGTACCTTTACCACCATGGCGTAAACTATGTTTACGCCATGGTGGTTGGCGGACTTACCGCCTCATTCCGAGGTTGGCGGGGCGGTAAGTCCCCATTAACCCATTTACCCTTCCCCATTCCCATTTTTGCCCCATAGGGCATAATGGGAGTGGGGAAGGCGTTAATTACGCCACCGTAAATTACGGTGGCGTAATTAACAACATGGTCCCTTAGCGCCATGGATTTTAACACCTGCTAAAAGCAGGTGTTAAATCCGCCATGGCGCTAAGGGACCTCGGAATCAGGCGGTAAGGGTCGGCGCTGTTTACGCCGCCGTAAACCCCTTACCGCCTGGGTCCTAATGAGGCCCAGTGTGCACTTAGAATATGCATGAAGTTTACATTATAGATAGTGCTTTGGTTTGTGATTGAGAAAGTAAGAACTAGAGAAAGAATGAGGCCTATGGCATTATAAAGCCATTCTGAATGGAGACACACAGAAGCTGTTCACGCGGCAGAGTGCGAGAGATTGTTATGAGTTAGTATACAAGTATTCGTAAACATTTGCTTGGCAGGCAGAGATAACATGAACCTTGTCCGAGTGGAGAGGGATGCCTGCCTTATCAGCATGGCTGGCTGTGTTTCGCAGACAGAGAAAAGGTGGGGGCAGCACCATGGGGAGAGGGATAGGAGCTTTTGCAGGGAGAGCTTTGCATGCAGGAGGATAGAGGGAATATATGGAGAAATAGAAATAGATGGGAAGATGGTGTACCACAGGCAGAAGAAGGTCATGATAAAGATAGGCCGAAATGTCACATTGACAAAGAACACGCAGTGATTGAACAAGTAAAGTACATGTAACACAGACATTTAGGCACGGCTCGGATTTAGAAATGCTGACACACAGAGAAACCAGGGAATGCTTAATGTAACCATGGATATGTGTACGTCATTGAACAGTATAATGAGAGGTGAGGTTTTGGGGTGTTTCTAGTTGTTGGAGATAGAGATTTGAAGGAGTTGCTGCTCTGCTGGTCTGCTCTATGGGATGTTGTTGGAGATGCAGTTCTAAGATTGAGGGAGCTGACTTTAAGATGGGAGAGAGATGTTTGGCGTTGGCATAGGAGAGACACTTGGATGACTTTGAGAGAGGAAGCTTGGGGAAGCATTCTGATGGGAGCAGAGATTTGAGAGCTTGGCATAGGCATTGAGGCAGTTTGAGTGACCAGATCTTGAGAGAGAGCCCTGGTCCTGACACTGACTGACTGGTTGCAGAAGTTAGCGGGAGAGGAGAGACACAGAGCTGGAAAGGGGAGTATTGCTGAAAAAGACACATGCATGGGGATTAGACCAGACCCTCACACAGAGCTTTGGCTGACATGATAAAGGGGGTAATCAGACAGGGTCTGTCTGAGAGAGTGTGAAGTATGTTGTGGAATGGAGAGGAATTGTATTGCTTGCATTAGAAGACTGTAAGGCTTACAGTTATTTCAGTGCATGGTAGATTTGCACCAAAAGCATAAAAGGTGCAAATTCGAGTTTGCATTATAGTAGTGCTTGCATCATGCATTGTTATGTATGAATAAAAGTGTTTCTATTATTTGAATCGATGCATGTGTTTTCTTTGTGTCTTATGTTAATGTGTACATAGGAGTAAGGTAGGAGTATATTGTTAGGAGTAATCTAGAAGTAACACAGTGCACAAAGACCCTGAGATATAAGAGCAGGTGGGGCATAGTGGTCCACGCCCCCCAGGAGATTGTCTAAGACTGATGCATGGTTGCCCACTAGGGGTAGGCCAGAGGCCTTGAGTGTTGCAGAATCAGAGCGGGGACCCCAACGGTAGTCTGGGTGGCGGGATGGAAAGGTTTCAGAAGAGACACATGGAAAACCGGGTGGATCTTCCACAAGGAAGGCAGACCCAGACACATTGCCACCGGGTTAATGACCTTAGTGACAGAGTAGGGACCGACAAAATGAGGAAGCAAGGGGCGACGACCATGGAGGCGGAGATTATGAGAGGAAAGCCACACTTTGGAACCCACCACATAATTAGGAGCAGGACTCCGCTGTGCATCAGCCTGAGTTTTATCCCGCAACTTGGCCTGATCTAGATGCAGGGATATCGAGTCACGCACCTTGGTAAAATTCCTGACACAGGAAGACGCTGCAGGGCTGGTCGGAGAGGATAGTATGTGCAAAGGGATGGTACGAGGATGACGCCGATCCATAGCAAAGAAGGGAGACGACCCTGTAGCAGTGTGAAGAGAATGATTATATGCAAACTCAGCCATTGACAGAAGGGAATACCAGGAGACCTGGAATTTCAGAATAAGACAACGCAAGAACTGTTCCAGAGTGGCATTCACGCGCTCCGTTTGGCCATCCGTCTGAGGATGATAGGCCGAAGAAAACCTGTCATTGATACCCAAGGAATTCGTAAGAGCTCCACAGAAACGTGATGTGAACTGAGAACCACGATCGGAAATAATGATGTCAGGGAGACCAAATAAGCAAAAGACATTGTGAAGGAAAAGGTCAGCTAGAACAGGAGGGGTGGGAAGTCCTTTGCAAGGAATGAACAGAGACAACTTCGTAAACGAGTCAACCACCCCCCAGATTCAGTCATAGCCATCAACTTGAGGTAATTCTACGATGAAATCCATTGATAACATGCCCCATGGCTGCTTAGGAAGGGCAATGGCTGCAAAAGACCAACTGGTTTGGCTGGTTGATGCTTGCACCGTGCACACACCGAACAAGAGGCAGTGTACTCTCTGACGTCCTTGCACATGGAGGGCCACCAACACCATCGGTCCAAGAGCTCAGTGGTTTTCCTGATTCCAGATAGGCCGAACACTTGGCATCATGCACCCATTTTAGTGCAGTGGCATGAGGAAGGCCAATAGGTAGATATATCGAGCCCTGATGGTAAGGGATTCCTTGGAATACCTGGAGATCTAGATCCCATATGTCTTGGGAATGATCCCGAACCTAATCGGATAGGTGTGAACATAGAGGTGTCTGCAAGGTACAAGCGCAAATCACATTCTGCTGCAACAGAATAGGGGTACCAGTCTTATGATAGGATGGTGACCCGTGGATACGGGACAGTGCATTGGCCTTAGAATGTCTGGTGCCTGGGCGGTAAGTGATGACAAAGTGATGCATGGAAAATAATTCATGCCATATCGTATGACGAGCGGTGGTACATTTAACGGACTGCAGGGCCAAAAAATTCCTGTGGTCAGTAAATACCTGAACTGGTACTTTTGTACCCAATAGATGGTGTCTCCATACTAGGATAACGCATCACGCATCACCAATAATTCCTTTTCTGTGATAGTGTAGTTGACCTCGAGGTTAACTTGCGTGAGTGAAAAGCTACTGGATGCAAGATCCCTGTATCCCTACAGGTCTGTGATAGAATGGCACCAATAGCTGTGTCTGAAGCATCTGCCTCAACCACAAAGGGTAGTTCAGGATCTGGATGAGCAGAACTGGGTCCATAGTAAAGGCCGCCTTCAGAAGGTCAAATGATTGTTGGGCAGTTTGATTCCACACAAAGGGTGACTTAGGACTTGTGAGAGATGTCAAGGGAACAGTTTATTTATTTTCTTTATTTGTATTCTGCCGATAGCTCTCCAGCTTCGGGGCGCAGAGACAAGAACACAAAAGACAAATGACAAACAAAATACACATAGCACAAGACATTAGAACTGCATATTTAGCTGGTCAGGTTGTGTTCTGTATATTACTTAAAGATGTGGGTGTTCAGGTGTTTACGAAAGCGTTGGTACTTGGCTTCCATCCTTATCTGGCCAGGGAGGTTGTTCCAAAGGCCTGCTGCGGTTATAGGGAAGGATTTACCCGCCCCCTCTTTGAGTCTGAAAGGAGCTGCCACAATCTGTCCTTGTTCGGCTGATATTAGCTCTCTGGCGGGCTTGTATGAAATGTTTTTAGTTTTCAGGTATGCAGGAGCTTTACCAAAAATACATCTATGTGTGAGCGAGAGGGACTTAAATTGGACTCTCTCTTCAATTTTTAGCCAGTGAAGTTCTTTCCTGGCTTCGCTGATGTGCTGATTCTTAGTTTTCTGCTTAATGATTCTCACTGCAATGTTTTGCAGGACTTGGTAGCTGTGGTAGCAATTTATGTTAGATCCTAGTATTAAGGTGTTGCCATAGTCTAGGTGAGATAAAATGATAGCTCTTGCGACTGTGGCGCTGTTTTCTTCAAATAGGTAGGGTCTTATGGCTTTCAGTAAGCAGAGGTGGTATGAGCACGTTTTTTTAACGTAGAGGGTTTGGGCATCTGATCCCAGGGATGCTTCAAGCATCATCCCCAGGGTTTTGACCTTGTTTAGGACCTTGATCTGGGAATTTCTGATGGTGAAGATGTTGTATGCGGGATGGAGCTTAGATCTAACTAGATTGGAACCAAAGACCATGAGCTCTGTTTTGTTGCCGTTTAGACACATCCAATTTTGGTCCATCCATTGCTCTACCGCTTTATAAACTAGGCTTAGTTTTTTGTTGTCCTTTTGATGGTCTCCACTTAGTTCAATTACCAGCTGAGTGTCATCAGCGTAATTGGTAAAGAACGTGTTGATGTTATCGAGGACAATACAGAGAAACCTAAGGTATAGGTTATACAGGAGTGGGGACATGCTGGCGCCCTGTGGAACTCCACATGTGATATCTTTTTCTATTGAGAATAGATTTCCCCAATGAACTCTAGATGTTCTGTTTTGTAGAAAAGACATGATCCATCTTATTGCTTCATCTGAGCAGTTTGCTGTCGTTTTTTGAGCTGTCTTAAGTAAGTTGTGATCTAATAGGTCGAAGGCAGCACTCAGGTCCAAAAGTACGAGCTAGCCGGCTTTCGCCTGATCAATGATGTTGAGCATCTTAGTCCGTAGATCCAGCATAGCTGTTTCTGTGCTATGCGCTGGTCGAAAACCAGACTGTTGGTGGTGGAGGAGTTCTTGGCTTTCTACGTGTTCTTGGAGCTGTGTGGTGGCAATCTTGTCCATGATTTTTAGTATAAAGTTGCAGTTGGTTATGGGCCTTAGATTGTTTGGGTCCCTTTGGTCTAGGTTAGGTATTTTAACAAGGGGAGTGACTGTTACCCTTTTTATACTTTTGGGCATGATTTGATCGCGGAAAGATGTATTTATCACTTTAGTTAAGGCTGGTGCAAAGATGTCAGGGTGGTCTAGGATGATGTTGGTCGGGAGTATGTTTTCGGTGCAAGTGGTGGGTTTCATGGATGCCAGGGCTTTTATCATGTTGTTGGCAGTGATGGGCTTGAACCTAAATTGGGTTGTCTGGTGGGTACGTTCCTCTGGTACGTCTTGAGTGGGTGACTTGCTGGCTGCTTGGGATTTGGCTATAATATCCCTGGCCTTATCGATTTTGTTAAAAAATGCTATCTGGGTTGCGTCACATTATTCTTGGGTGGGCGAGAAGGTGGGGGTGATGACTTTTGGTTTATCAATAGATTTCAATATATTGAAGAGTTTGCTGGTGGAATTAGCTGCTGCTGAAATCTGTTTGTCATAGTAATTTTTCTTTGCTTCAATTATCATTTCTTTATAGGTTTTCTCACTGGTTTTCCAGAGTGTTTTATTGTCCTGCGTGTGTTTTTTTTCTCCACTTTTTTCCTTTTTTCTTTTGTCTTTTTTCTGTTCGAGGAGTTCCTCTGTGAACCACTCTTGTTTATTTTCTTTAGGTCTAGAGGTTTTAGTTTGGAGTGCAGCTTCTAGGTCCACTAGGGCCTGTAGATGGCTCAGTAGGTTGGATAGGATGGCCTTGCATGAGTCTTCATTATTTCCCTCTGTTTCACATGCATCTAGACATTGCCTCAGATGCTCTTTGCTGATGTTTTTATAATTCTGCATTGATTTTTTAATAGGGAGATTGGGAAGTTTGGGTTTTTGGGTAGGGGGAGAGATATGGAAGGTCACACTATAGTGGTCCGACCAGATGCATGGGTCAGTTTTCTAGCCTTGGGATATGAGGTTGTTGGTAACGACCCAGTCCAGTAGATGACCATTGTCCATGGTAGGATCAGTGTTCATCACTTGATAGTCGATGTTATTCAAGAGTTTGTCCAGTTTAATGGCCTCTCTGTCTTTAGGGTCTCCCCGCCACCGATTGAGATCTCCTAGGAGTAGAGTGGCGGTGTGTGGTCCTTTGATCATATTGGGCCTCATTACGACCCAGGCGGAAAACCATGGTGTGGTCCATGCCGGTAACGTACCGACTCCGCCATGGAGAAAGGGGGAATTACCACCCCATTACAAGGTTGCCGGGGTGGTAATTCCCCCTTCCTCCATGGCCCTTCCCCATTCCCATTTTTGACCCATAGGGCATAATGGGAATGGGGAAGGCGGCAATTACGGTACCACAAATTGTGGTACCGTAATTAGCACCAAGGTCCCTTTGCGGGTCCATTCCTTAACGGCTGGTAAAACGAGCCGTTAAGGTGGGAACCCGCAAAGGGACCTCGTAATTAGGCGCTAAGGGATTACCGGTATGGGTACCCTTACCGGTACTGGTAATCCCTTAGCGCCAGGGTCGTAATGAGGCCCATTGAGTTGGTGTGTTATTTCTTTGTTGAAATTGGGCATGGTGGTGGGTGGTCTGTAGACAACAATTAAGTTTAGACTACTATTATTGGTTTGGAGGTGTTTAAGGTGGAGGATTTCTGTACCATTACATTGGCCCTCATTAGGACCCCGGCGTTAACCAATGGCGCTATTAGCGCCATGGTTAATGTCGGTTACTTACAGACTCCGCCATGGTTAAATGGGGAATTACCACCCCATTCCAAGGTTGGCGGGGCAGTAATTCCCCATTTACCATTGGCCCTTCCCCATTCCCATTTTTGCCCCATAGGGCTCAATGGGAATGGGGAAGGCGGTAATTACGGTACCGCAAATTGCAGTACCATAATTACCTTCAAAGTCCCTTTGCGGGTCCCTACTTTAACGGCTGGTCCAGACCAGCCGTTAAGGTCGGGAGCGCAAAGAGACCTCGTAGTAAGGCGTTAAGGGGTTAACGGCACCGCAACCTTTTACGGCACCGTTAACCCCTTAACACCAGGGTCCTAATGAGGGCCATTGTATTTTAGTCGGGAACAGTTGGATGGTGTCCTTGACAGTGATCTTGGAGAAGGAGTGGATGAATCTCCTATAGTAATTGGCAAAACCAAGAAAAGACTGCAGAGACTTGATATCCTTTGGAACAGGCCAATCCAGAACTGCTCGTACCTTGGAAGTGCTCACCTGAATACCTTTATTAAAAATGCCCTTTTGTAATTTGGCATATAAATGATTGTCCCGGAGATGTTGGAGCACCAGAGGAACATGCTGAACATGGGTTTCATACGTGGGAGAATAGATCAAAATGTCATCTAGGTAGACAACAAGAAAGCGATCCAACATATCACGAAACACATTTATAAAATGCTGGAAGGTGGCCGGAGCGTTGCATAGGCCAAACGGCATCACGAGATATTCATACAGGCCGTACTTAATTTTAAAGGCTGTCTTCCACTCATCGCCTCGGCGCATGCAAACCAAGATATAGGCACCCCTCAGGTCCAATTTGGTAAATAGTTTGACAGCACCCAACTGATCAAGGAGCACTGAAATGAGCGGAATTGGGTACTGGTTATGAATGCTAACCGCATTGAGGGCGTGGTAATCTATGCAAGGCCGAATATCGGATTTTCTTTTTAGGGACAAATAACATAGGTGACGCTGCTGTGGAACGTGAGGGCTGGATAAAGCTTGTTAGTGCTTTATCGATATATTCTTTCAGAATCAAGTCCTCTTTCCCAGTTAACGAGTAAATGCATCCTGATGGGACTTTAGCTCCAGGCACTAGATCAATGGGACAATTGTAGGGCCGGTGCGGTGGTAGTATATCGGCTCCCCAGGCACTGAAGATATCTTGCAAGGCCTGGTACTCCAAGTAAGGAGGTAGTAACCAGAGCTATGATGATGGGAGCTGTCTCTAACAGAGAAAGACATGGATTTCTTGTGCAATCTTGTGATTCCTGACAGTGATTCTCACAAAAATGGAGGTGAAGTATACGTGCAGAACAGACCAATCTATGACTGGGTTGTGCAGCTTCAACCAGGGCAAACCCAGAATGATCTTGTACTGGGGGCAGCAATAACATTGAATTGTATGGTTCCTGCGTGCCCCACCAGGGTGTTCATGACCAAACTGATTTTCTTTTCAGTTACCAACCCTGAAATCAAAGTGAAACCATCCACGGCGTTCACCATTTCAGGATGTTCCTTAAGGACCAACGGGATTTCATTAGCCGGAGCATGCCCATGATCAATATAGTTGCCTGTTGCTCCAGAGTCTATTACAGCTTCCCCCAACCATGAGAGGGGAGTTCAAAATTGACCTTAAGCACGAGAGGCCTGGAACCCGATAACCAGGGACTCTGTGACTGGGTTCCATCCGTCAACAAGTCTTCCCGTTTCCTGACTTCTTGGTTTATTTGGTGCAAGCCTTCAGAAAGTGCTCAGAGGACCCGCAATAGAAACAGAGATTAGTAGTCTGTCGCCTCTCCCGTTCAGCAGCGGTCAGGGATCCTCTGACGGCTCCGATTTGCATTGGATCTGCAGGAACCTGGGAACTGAGATGAGGTGTTGAAGGTATAGGAACCAGCCCTCTCTTCTCTCCTTTCCTCTCAGTTTGTCTTGCATGAATTTGGAGAACAAGGTCCAAGAGTTCATGATATGCGGTCGGGACTACCGGGACTGTGGCTAAGGTGTCCTTTAGATTGTCTGCCAATCCCTTATAAAACAAAGAGGCCTTTTTGTCTTCCGGCCAGTTAGTCTCGGCCACCAATTGGTTGAACTTGGCAACATAAGCAAGAAGCAAGGTATCACCTTGTTGTAGTCCTAATAGTTCCAATTCAGTGGCGTGGGTCCTATACCGCGTATCAAATACCCGACTCATGGCTTCTAAGAGGGCATCACAATCAAAAAGTAAAGGGCCGGCAGGGGGAGTTGCCCAAGTTGTAGCATTCTCTCCCAGGTGGGACAGCACAAAAGCCGCTTTTGTTGTGCTATTAGGAAAGGGATGAGGACGGCACAAGAAATGTAACCTGCACTGGTTCAGAAAGGTGCGGTACATTTTAGGATCACCATGGAAGCGGTCTGGATGTGCCAATGGGAACTGGGAGGTCAGATAGAATGTTCTGTTCTCTTTGTCTTGCTTCATGATACCTTTATAGGGGGGTGTCACCTATGTGTCCATTGTGTATTGCTACTTCATTGTTGAGAGTATGTGCCTGTTCTTGCAGAGTAAAAGTGGCCAGTATACCACTTATCTATAGGGCGGATATTAAAACCTGTCTTCTATTTGACCAGAAAATCTGTCCAAATTAAGACAAAGCAAACAAGAATAGATGGGTCTACAGCAAACGTTGGGAATCCACATGGTCTCAACTGGCTACCTAAGAACTCGAAATCCTAACCATTATATTAGAAGACCACCCACTCATCTAGGCCATCATGCCTCCAATCATTCTTAAAATTGCCATCTAGCACAGATACCTACTGTAATCCATTTTCCATGTAATACCTTTATTCCAAGTAAAATAACTTTGATATACATAATAAAACTCTTCTTGTACATAGTTATGAAACTGTACTCTGACATATGATCTTTACAAAAGTAACAAAACCATCCTCACCAGTTTCCCGGTATCCCATGAGAATTAGCAGCGGGATACCTGGAAACACATGAGTCCCAATGTCTCCTGAGCAATTCAGGGAACATACTCTCTTGTGCTTTAAAAGTATTGGCGTACTAACTCCAACTAATGTCAATGGTCTGTACATGATTTTACATCATTGCTGAGACCAGGTGGCTTTGGTACCTTGAAGCACTTGTGCGATCAGGCGCCTGGACGTAAAACACAATAAAATACAAATGAAATATATTCTTTCAGAATCAAGTCTTCTTTCACAGTTAACGAGTAAATGCATCCTGATGGGACTTTAGCTCCAGGCACTAGATCAATGGGACAATCGTAGGGCCGGTGCGGTGGTAGTATATCGGCTCCCCAGGCACTGAAGACATCTTGCAAGGCCTGGTACTCCAAGTAATGAGGTAGTAACCAGAGCTCTGATGATGGGAGCTGTCCCAGATACAGCACAATTGAGATATGTGTTAAACCAACAAGGCTACATACGCTGCCTCTCTCCTGAAACAGGACATCCTCATCTAGAGGAAGAGCTAGATATAAAGGTACAGGGAACACAAAAGGTGGAAGGATGGACTGCAGGAAGGTGATCTATGCTAGAGAAAGCACTGTACACCCAATCTGAGAGATCACAGTGCACCAGTGCAGATTGTGATGCAGTCATATCTCTAAACACATGAAACCACGACGGCTGGCACTTTCTGTACCACCTGAAGTTTAGCCACAAAAGCTAGACAGCCAAGAAAATATGGCATTAGTGTAGTCAAGTCTGGAACAAAGTAGGGTGATAGCAACTGACGTCAGTGTATGAAGGTAAAGAAAAGGAGGGCAATTCAGCAACACCTTCAATTTGAAATAAACATCCACCAACCACAGCATTTGAGGTTCAAGTGAGAGTTCCCAATCAATTCAGACACAGGGCCTCATTACGACCTAGGCAGTAAGTTACCGCCTGGGTCGTAAACTACGTTTACGCCATGGTGGTTGGCGGACTTACCGCCCCATTCCGAGGTGAGTGGGGCGGTAAGTCCCCATTAACCCATTTACCCTTCCCCATTCCCATTTTAGCCCCATAGGGCATAATGGGAGTGGGGAAGGCGTTAATTACGCCACCGTAAATTACGGTGGCGTAATTAACAACAAGGTCCCTTAGCGCCATGGATTTTAACACCTGCTAAAAGCAGGTGTTAAAACCTCCATGGCGCTAAGGGACCTCGGAATCAGGCGGTAAGGGTCGGCGCTGTTTACGCCGCCGTAAACCCCTTACCGCCTGGGTCCTAATGAGGCCAACAATGTTGGTTCCCCTTAACGTCCCTAAGGTCCTCAGGGATAGTGTTCAATGGGACAGTTACCTTAACATACAAGGCGCAGTCACCCACTAATTGTAATCATACACTATATGTGTGCCAAAGGAATCCAGGAAAAGCATCAGAGATCTGCTCTTCAGGGTTCTGGTCAATATCCATGGCAACATCAGTCTCATTAAAGAACCACTCCCTCTTCTCTCAATCTTCGTCACATGTAGAGGAGCTTTCCTGGCCTGCATGTTCTCTCTCATGGGAGATATGAACATCCAGCATACTGAAGTATTTCTCGCATTCATTACACTGAACTGGTTGTTCAATGATGTGCCCATATATGATATTTTTTGTGTCACATGTGGAAGTATGACGTAATTTGATTGTATATCCCATACAAGGGTGGGTGATGTAGTTAACCTTTATCAAATTGTTGCAGTTATTTCAACTGTTACATGGAAGGGTCACTTTGAAATTTTGATTATTTGTCCTTTGTGCTGAGAAATCTGCTCTAATCAATTTCTCTCTTATGGATCTGCTTTTACTATATGCAAAAAAGTGGAAGAGTCGGAAACAGATCTGCCAGAATAGGATTCAGTGATAAAATCTTCCAGTGTTTTTTTACAATTCTTTTTATCTTGTCACTTTGATTAGAATAAGTCATGACATATACAACATTTTCCACATCTTTCTTCTCTTTTGGGCATAGAGCCTCTTGTCTCTGAACGTTAATCGTCTTTTCTAAACACTGTTTTACAGTCTCTGGATCATATCCTCTAGACAAATTTGTCTGTTAGAGACTGAACTTTGTTTATGTAATCTGTATCGTCTGAAATGATTCTCTGATATTTGGAGAAGGTTTTCTTTGGATGAAAGCTCCTGGCTTGCAGTAGACAGTTTCTGTTGGTGTTCTTAGTAAAATTGTGGTTTGTAGCTGTTCTTTTTTCACATAGACCTTTACGTCTAGTAACTCTATTGCTAATTGACTCACTTTTGAGGTGAATTTGATCCTCTGATCCATTGCAGCCATGAATCTGAAGAATTGATCTAGATCCTCTTGTGTGCCATCCCAAATTCCAAACAGATTATCTATGTATCTTACAAACAGTTTCAGATGCTTGTTCCATTTCACATTATTTATTATGTTTTGTTCTTCAAGATAAGCCATGTACGTATTGGCACAGGTGCGAGCCATTGAGGCCCCCATAGATGTACCTGAGATTTAGTTGAAATATCTCTTCTCGAACATAAAGAAATTGTTATTTAATACAATCTTTGGAAGTTTCAGAATCAGTAGACGGTCAGCTGTACACTTCTTGTGTGTTTAGTAACAGCCATTCCATAGCTTCAAGGCCTCCCTGGTGTGTTATATTGGTATACAGACTCGTTACGTCCATTGTGAATAGTCTGTTCTGACGTCACATTGAACATTTTGTAATTTCAGTAGGAATTCATTTGCATCTTTAATGTATGTTGAAAATGTCTGTGTCAGCGGTTGGATGGCTCTGTCTATATATTGTGCTTGAGGTTCCAAAAGGCCGTTGGTGGCAGCTATGATGGGTCTCCCCTGTGGATTTAGGAGATTCTTATGTATTTTAGGTAGAGTGTAAATCACTGGCATTGACGGATGTAAATTTGTCAGAAATTGTTTAGTCCGGTGACTAATTAGTTCTTGTCTCAGCTTCATCCAGAACGGTTGGGATTTTCTTGCGTACCGTCTCAGTTGGGTCGGTGAAGACCTCTAAGTATGTATTTTGATCTGATAGTTGATTTTCAATTTCGATTTTGTATTTAGTTGTGTCCATCAAGACAAGAGACCTTTGTTGGCCGGTTTTATCATCAGTTCAGGGTTTTTCCAAATGCGATCCAGTACTTGTTTCCTATGAGTAAAATTCGACTTTTTACAAAAATATTTTTTTTTAGATCATTCAAAACTTGTTTCTGGAATGAATCTAGAATGGCATTCTGGATTGGTGGCATGAAAGTACTTTTTGGTCTCATTTCTAGATACTCGGACTCCGTTCTTTGTGTGTCGTCCCAGTGATCTGAGTCGAAAAACGGCTTCAATTGAATTTTGCGAGCTAGTTTGAAAAAAAAATGTTTTTCTTTGAAACGAGAGCTGCTATAAGTGTGGTACAAATGTAATACCTTTTGTAATGTTGCTTTTTCAAATCTTGTCATGAATATCATCATGAGTTTGGTGGTAACCCTTAAATGTGGCGGTAGCGCTATTACCGCCGCATTTAATGGTCCACCAGATCATGGCCTTGGCTGATTTCCCCCTGTTAGGGAGAATTCTCATTCAATGGGCCTCATTACGACCTTGGCGCTAATGGGTTAACGGCGCCGTAAAAGGCTGTGGCGCCGTTAACCCATTAGCGCCTGATTACGAGGTCCCTTTGTGGGACCCGACCTTAACGGCTGGTCTACACCAGCCGTTAAAGTAGGGACCCGCAAAGGGACCTTGGTGCTAAGTACAGTACCGCAATTTGCAGTACCGTACTTAGCGCCTTCCCCATTCCCATAGAGCCCTATGGGGCGAAAATGGGAATGGGGAAGGGCAATGGTTCAATGAGGAATTACTGCCCTGCCAACCTTGGAATGGGGTGGTAATTCCCCATTGAACCATGGCGGACCCGTTACAACACCTGCACCAACCATGGTGCTAATAGTGCCATGGTTTAGCGCTGGTGTTGTAATGAGGGCCAATGGCTAATTTCCCTTACCTAGTGAGTCCCTCAGCAGCTTTGCTGGATCTCTGGAGTTATTTTTTTCCACTCGGTAAGAGTGTGAGTTTTTCCCCCACTCTTACTCATGTTTTGCTATGTGTCTTTCATCTGTTTTTGTGATTGTGGACTCTGGAGTACACCACTTCAGTAGCCCCCTACTTTTGTGTGTTAAACAGCACCTTCAGTGCAGTAACACAGGGTTGTAGTTCAGACTTCCCACCTACTCAATTTCTGGGACTGACTACTGTCCCCCAGAAAAGGGTAAAGTTGCCATTAACTTTACTTAGTCAATTTACCACAGATCCAGTACACCCCATCTTACATGGAGCACTGGAAGGGGTTAATCCTTAGCCCTTTTTATCTGTACCCCCTAGAGCATTGTTTCGCTCTTTTAACATTTAGACATGGCTGGTGGCAGTGGTATCTACCCTAACTTTCCCACCGCGATTATATTATATAAACGTGGTATAATTGTAGGCTATTCTACTAGCCTCGAACTTAAACCCGCTTGACCAAATGCTCTTTCTTTTGGCTCCGGTCCGGTTTATTCACCATTTCTTTTTGTTAAAGTCCTTCTTGTGTTTTACTTTGCACGGCAAATCAGGTTTGCCTTCTTTGTTCACTGTCTTTTGGCGGGCTTCTGCCAAGAAGCCCTCCTCTAGGTGCCTGGGTGTCTAGGTGGGCTGAATGTGAGGGAGGGGTGTAGTCACCCCCTGCACAGGGTATCCTAGGAAACCCAAGTCGCACTTTACCATGATTCACTGAGGTGGTTGTCTGGGATGGACAACCCCCCTGCTGTGTGATGGACAGCCAGGCTGTGTGAATGGGGGATTTTCGCATAAAAGGCAGGTCTCTTGGGCTGGAAGTCAGAGAGTCGCCACTGGAACTACAAGGAACCGAAGAGAAGCGTAGGCGAAGTTGACTGCTGCAACTATCCCATTCCAGTGAAGCCCTGCTGCAGTCCTGAGCTATCTACCCTTCAACGACTAAGAGAAGATCCAGTCCGGAGTCTTCTTCACTTCAGCCTGGTGGGGATAACCAGCTCGTCTTCCACAGTCAGAGGATCTTCTTCGTGGTCGAAATCGCTGCACACTGCTGTAGTGGTCCGGAGAGCCACCTGAAGAGCGTCTCCTGTTTTTAAGTAGCGCACCTTTTATTCATCGTCGCTGCTGCCGGCTTCAGCCCTGTGTGGTGCAAACCTCTCCCGTCGTCCTCCTTCTTGCCGAAGCTCCAGGAACCGTGGGTCTGCAGGAAACTACCTGGAAAAACTGCCGTGGCACCAGCTTCTTCATTGAAAAAGGTACTGTGTCCTGCTTGAGGAATTTGGGTGAACCCCTATTTGTCCTACTACAAGGCTTGCCCTTATTTTCCCTCCTTCTTATAACTTTTGCTTCTGAACGTTTGACAATATCTAAGTACTCTTGGCTACGTTGAATCGTGAACTGTCCGACTGTGTGATCCTCGACAACAGGAACCCGGTTCCACTTGACACTGGGACCGGCCTATTTACTCTTGAATTTCTGTCTACGAGTGTTCTCTGATTCTGTCTGCCTTGACAAAAGTATTACTTATAATTTTTGTCCCCAACTCTCTCTGGGTATCTCAGGTGCTAAGTGTGTTTTTGCTCCGGTACTAGTTTTTGCCTCGGATACACGTTTATTAGTAAGACCGAACTGTCAAAAAGTGATCGCGAATGTATTCACGGTAAAGTGTCTTGTTTCATAATACCGGTTTGTTCAAACACGGGTTACTTACCTTGATTTATACCGTTAAAAAGTGAATTGGTTAGTTGTAGTGTATTTTACGTGTAGTTTTGAATTTAATAGAAGTGTTGTGTTTATAACAAACGGTTTAAAAATAAATGTACTTATATTTTTCTACCTGAAACCTTGAGTCAGTGTTTGCTTGAGTCACAGTAATTAAGGTCCTTTTGTGTAATTTCTGCTACTGCTCATATACTCTTGAGATAAGCCTGGCTGCTCCGCTACTTCTACCACTTTACCATAGTAGTACAGGCTTGTACCAAAGGTAAAACGTGTATTGCCACCTGTAGACTTAATTGTGTGTAGTGGTCCCTAAGGGCACTGCACAGGATTCTGCCTAACACCCCCCAGCTCTGGGCTGGGGGCAAATCAGCTGCAAATGTGCAGGTTTTTGGCGCTATTACCGCCAGCGGGAAATCCGCCTGAGGTAATAGCGTGAAAATTCCCCAATGGGCCCAATGGGGCATGAGGAATTCCCGAATGGGCCCAATGGGGAATGGGAACCAACCGTTCCACCAAACCAATGATCCGGAGCTATTTGCCCCAGCGCCGGGCCTACCGCCCAACTCGTGATGAGGCCCTAGGTCTTCTTAGGACGCAACGTCTCTTTCCTTGGTAGGTTTTTTCTTTTGGCTTCTTCTTGGCTGACACGTTCTAAAAACGAGGGTGGTATAGGAGTGGTTTCGTTTGATGTTGTTGCAACCTGGGAATCAGAAACAAGATTCAGTATTGATTCTGGGTAGGTATTTCAGTCTCACCGCTTGATACGTCCGATGATGAAATTTCAGGATTAGGGATTTTTTTTGTTTCTCGGGAATGAGGAACTGCCTGTTCTTGATAGATCTTTTTGATCGTAGTACTCCGTCCAGCTGTAAACAATATCTATCTTATAATCCAAAGTGTCCCATCTAAATTTACAAATTTTATTAGATTCTAATTCTTTCTTATATCCATCCAATTTCAAATTGGTTTCTTCGAGTAGCGACCCAAGTTCTTCTTTTGTGATAAAGGATGCCAGATGTGTCTTTATGGTTTTGTTTATTTATTGCAGAAATCTCAATCCACTGTGTACCTGATGAAGGGCTATACCCGCAACGTGTCATACAACAATAGTGTACTTTACTGTCATGATGTTGACATTCATTCATATAGAATTACATGTTATTTTGCTTTTTGGTTGAAATTGTCGAAAGCAATAATTTGATGTATTCAATTATTTATGATCAAGCAATGCCTGTATATGTGTTCACTTGAATTTCTACACATGGTTCACCTATTCCATGTATGTATTTTTGAATTAACTATTGTAGACTTGAACATTTCTTTGAGAACCATTTTTGTTGTACTCATACTTTAATTAACTCACACATATAATTATGTTTTAGGACATTGTACTACTGTCCATTAGACTTATTTACTGACTTTTGTCAGCCTATAGTGTGCCCTGTTGTTGTCCCCCATGGCTGGGATGACCTTTCACTTTGCAATTTCATACTACTTTTGTAGCCAAGACTTACACAGGAGCACCTGAATGTTCTACTAAATTGTGGGATAATCATTGATGGACATACTTACCACACTTGAATGTTACTGATATAATACCTAGCGCTTGCACCTATACAAACATCGTCTTTGCCTTAATCATCCCAAGTCACACTCTTACGCATGTGGTAATGCTGTGTGCCACGTGCTGCACTGGCAATCGCAGCCCAGGTCATCTAGCATGATCCGACAAGTAGGGGTTGAATGTTGTAAGAAACATACATTGTTTGAATTCATTAAATAAAAAAGGATCCTGTGCATTGACCATTACTCCTGTTGTGGTCAGAATTATGTGATCTCAAGGAGCATTAAGGGCAATACAAACACGAGGAGACACTGGAGACCAAGGAAATGTCAGTGGTATTAATCAACAAGTCTTAGCAGTTGACAATCACATTCGTTGTAACATACAATTGGAATCAAGACGGTCACCCCACAATGTAAAACAAATTAATCACATCTGTTTCTGTTCCAGGAAGCAGTTTACTCCAAAGGGAATCCAGCTAAAAGAATGACATTTAACATACAAATGGAGGTACTACTAACAATGTATTTTTCATGTTAACACACTGAAATATTGACTGAACTTCAATATTCTTCTAATCAGTATTTCATTCAGTTTAAGAGCTCAGAACATGTCCGCTTATTCTGGATTTCATCTGGTAAACATTTTTGTCCACTATCCATTCATATAATGAATTGATATGATATCATTACACACAACAAAAAATACATTTTAGTCAGAAAGACACCATTTCACTTCCAATTTTGCATGAGTTGTATTTCTTCACAGCTCATCGAATACTTCTATTCCATTTGTCCTTTCACCTTTATTCACAAAGGTCCCCTTTTTTAAATACATTCCCATATCATTTAATCTAATAGATGCAAACCAACTTCTTAAGAAATACTGTTTCCACAGTGGCCATGTGCCCTCCCTGGTGTAATTGTACCTCCGTGTGCTGATCCTAGGTCAGGCAACGGTCTACCGCTCTTAAGTGCTCCAACAGAGATAAGCAATAGTGTTGGATCTGAGTGGAAAAGGAGAGGGCAGAGTTGTAGGATTTGCAGCAAAAGTGGAAACGTTGAAGCGTTCAGCGAGGAGGGTGTTCCAGGTGAGGCTTGCCTTTTCTTGGAAATCCTGACGTATGGAGTAAGATACGAGGTCCCAGGTTTATGGATTCCATTCTTCATGTTTTTTTCATGCTCAAGGGCATTGCCTATTCACATGCGTTAGGCGAAACCTAGGCTAACAAGGCAACTATCTTCAGGTATCTGAGGGCTCCAGATAATTTAAATTTGGAATACTTATGTCTCTATGTTTTGGATTTGAAACTAAAATGACGTTATGGTGTGAAACAATGTACTTCTCATTCCCACTACAGGCTAGTTCTTGTACGTAAGTAAACATCCAAGTAATTTTGTGTAATTCATGCTTATTTGCAACTAGCAATTAATGTAAAGTAAATATGTATGTTTTCTTTACAGTCGCTCTACAGGTCAGGCGTGTACGGGGCGTAATACCTGTAGAGCACCTTCCGGTGGCAGGGCCTGGCTGGTATCACCGGGCTGAGCATATCCATGAAGCTGGCACCTACGGTTCCATTGCTTCCAATTGTATAGTTGGAAGTATTGCTACTTTTCTGATGGGAGTATTTGTAAATGCTTGGGGAGTTAATGTGGTCAGGACACCACTTATCAGTAGGGCTGGTATTAAGGGCTACCTTTGTATAAAACTAATTCTCTATGGCACTTGTTCACTCAGAGGTTTATTGGTTCTAAATGCAGGTGGACATTAAAACATAAGAGAATTCAGCAAAATTAAGGTCAGGCAAACTATAATAGATGGTTCTTCAGCAAGCATCTGACGGTCAGATGTCCCGTGGCGCTGTGCACCTTGCAGATATAGAGAACTAAAACCAAAAAGGGTACACCACCTGGCTACAGGAAATCCTCATCAAAGGCCCTGGTCTGAAAAGGTACATGGCATTCAAGGGTGGACTGCCGAAAGGGGGGTGGACTGCCGAAAGGGGGTGGGGTGAGGCTGTGCAATAAAAGGCACAATCAGCTAAACAAAGCACCTTAATCCCAATCTGAGACATCACAGGAAGCCGGTTCAGATTGTCATGAAACCGGGTGATATCGGCCCCTTTCTGAACGCCTGAAAAAAGCAGGTTGGCACTTTCGGTGCCACCTGATCGTTTCCACATACACCAGAGAGCCCAGAGGAAAATGGCATCACCATAATCAAGTCTGGGAAGAAGTAGTGTTGTAGCAACTGATATCTGAGGAGGAAGGTTAAGAAACAGGAGGTTATTCTACAACAACATAAGGTGGAAATAAATTGCAGCCAAACACAGGGTCTCAGGGACAATTAAGAGCTCACAGTACATGTTGACAGCCAGGTAGACGGTGTGAGCAGTAAGCTTAGAGGAAGGCCAGGGGAGCCTCTCCAGTTGCCAGTGCAACTCCAACAAACAATATACAGTTATGTCAGAGTTCAGCTTTAGCCAGTGAAAAACCATTCACTCGTTCATTGGTAGCAGACAGCTCTGAAAGTATAATGAAGGCTTTTCTGGGCTCTCAACTAAGCATATGAAGATAGGAGTGTCGTGGCTGTAGAATCTGAAGCTATGGTGGAAGATTAGCCTAGTCAGAAGCAGAACAGGGAATGTCTGGGATGGGGTATAAGGCAGACCCTGAGGTGTGCCACATCCTGTAAGCAGGGACTTGGAGGGCATCATACCTGCTTATGTTCCATTAGCCTGGAAGGATTGCAAAATGGGTAGACTGAGTCCCTGATGCAGGCTTCCGTTAGGCTAAGTAGGATCTAATGGTCAGTGGCTGAGTCCCTGATGCAGGCTTCCCTTAGGCTAAGTAAGATCCAATGGTCAATGGCCGAGTCCCTGATGCAGACTTCCCTTAGGCTAAGTAAGATCTAATGGTCAATGGCCGAGTCCCTGATGCAGGCTTCCCTTAGGCTAAGTAAGATCTAATGGTCAATGGCCGAGTCCCTGATGCAGGCATCCCTTATTCTAAGTAGGATCTAATGGTCAATGGCCGAGTCCCTGATGCAGGCTTCCCTTAGGCTAAGTAAGATCTAATGGTCAGTGGCCGAGTCCATGATGCAGGCTTCCCTTAGGCTAAGTAAGATCTAATGGTCAATGGCCGAGTCTCTGATGCAGGCTTCCCTTAGGCTAAGTAAGATCTAATGGTCAATGGTCGAGTCCCTGATGCAGGCTTCCCTTAGGCTAAGTAGTATCTAATGGTCAATGGCTGAGTCCCTGATGCAGGCTTCCCTTAGGCTAAGTAAGATCCAATGGTCAGTGGCTGCGTCCCTGATGCAGGCTTCCCTTAGGCTAAGTAAGATCCAATGGTCAGTGGCTGCGTCCCTGATGCAGGCTTCCCTTAGGGTAAATAAGATCCAATGGTCAGTGGCTGAGTCCCTGATGCAGGCTTCCCTTAGGCTAAGTAGTATCTAATGGTCAGTGGCTGAGTCCCTGATGCAGGCTTCTCTTAGGCTAAGTAAGATCTAATGGTCAATGGCTGAGTCTCTGATGCAGGCTTCCCTTAGGCTAAGTAAGATCCAATGGTCAGTGGCTGAGTCTCTGATGCAGGCTTCCCTTAGGCTAAGTAAGATCCAATGGTCAGTGGCTGAGTCCCTGATGCAGGCTTCCATTAGGCTAAGTAGGATCTAATGGTCAGTGGCTGAGTCCCTGATGCAGGCTTCCCTTAGGCTAAGTAAGATCCAATGGTCAGTGGCTGAGTCTCTGATGCAGGCTTACCTTAGGCTAAGTAAGATCCAATGGTCAGTGGCTGAGTCCCTGATGCAGGATTCCCTTAGGCTAAGTAGGATCTAATGGTCAGTGGCTGAGTCCCTGATGCAGGCATCCCTTAGGCTAAGTAAGATCCAATGGCCAGTGGCTGAGTCCCTGATGCACGCTTCCCTTAGGCTAAGTAAGATCCAATGGTCAGTGGCTGAGTCCCTGATGCAGGCTTCCCTTATGCTAAGTAAGATCTAATGGTCAGTTGTTGAGTCCCTGATGCAGGCTTCCCTTAGGGTAAATAAGATCCAATGGCCAGTGGCTGAGTCCCTGATGCAGGCTTCCCTTAGGCTAAGTAGGATCTAATGGTCAGTGGCTGAGTCCCTGATGCAGGCTTCCCTTAGGCTAAGTAAGATCTAATGGTCAATGGCTGAGACCCTGATGCAGGCATCCCTTAGGCTAAGTAAGATCTAATGGTCAATGGCTGAGTCCCTGATGCAGGCAATGGCTGAGTCCCTGATGCAGGCTTGCCTTAGGCTAAGTAAGATCTAATGTTCAATGGTGTTAAAGACAACTGAGAGGTTCAAGAAAAATCTAAAGGTTTCCCACATTCACTTCACCAATGTGAGTTCTCATCTGTATATGTTCTCTGGCACCAACTACACAAATGATTACGCATTTAGTGTTAAACAGACTCTTGATTATGAATTTGAAGGACAGTTTCACAGTATATCCAATGAGGGTCTATAATTATTGATTCAACCACCAAGTCTGTAGGCTTTTCCTTTAGGCTAGAGTCATCAAGTTGCATAAGGTCCTTAGGCAAAGTGTTCCATAGGATTCGTTCATTAACACAGAAGGTACAGTCTCCTTTTAGAATATTCCAGAAGGGATGCATTTCAAGCAGCAATTATTCACTCATTCATAATCAGCCACTATGTTTGTGCTGCAGGTCACTGGGAACCGCTGTGGCGATATGTTCTTCACAGTTTTAGTCAATACACATGTTGCGTGCCGTCTCCTTGAAGGAGAACCTCCTCCTCCCGCTTCTCGGAAGCGTCAATTGCACAGGGGATTTCACCACATGCATGTGCTCACTCATGGCAGATCAGAACATCCTGCGTACGGAAGTATTTCCCAGATTCACTACCCTGAAAAGGATCCTCATGTGCATGCTTTGGGCCTCATCACGACTTCAGCGGTAACCCTTAAATCTGGCAGTTGAGCTATTACCGCCGGATTTAAGGGTCCGCCAAATCAGGACTTCAGCGGATTTCACCCCAGCTCTGAGCTGGGGGGAAATCCGCCGAAAATTTGCGCTATTACCACTGGCGGTAAATCCACTGGCGGTAAGAGCGTGGAAATTCCCCATTGAGCCCAATGGGGAATGGGGCATTCTCGAATGGGCTCAATGGGAAATGGGGATTAACATTACCGCCGAACTCATGATCCGGCGCTGGGGAGTTCGGCGGTAGGACTAATACCGCCGGCGGTAATACCGCTGGCGTTACTGCCAAAGTCGTGATCAGGCCCTTTGTCTGGTGACTAGTAAGAGAACCTCTCAAACTGAAGCTTTTCCCACATTCAGTGCATTATGAGGTTTCCCACCCGTATGAATTCTCTGGTGGTGAATAAGATCACTCTTGAAAATGAAGCTCTTCCTACATTTGACACACTTATGAGGTTTCACACCTGTATGTGAGAACTGATGGTAAGTAAGACCTCCCTTACGACTAAATACTTTGCCACATTCAGTGCACTTGTGTGGTATCTCACCTGTATGTGTCATCTGGTGATCAATGAGCTGTACCTTCCAAACAAACTTTTTCCCACATTCAGTGCACTCATAGGGTTTCTCACCTGTATGTATTTTCTGGTGACTAGTAAGATGACCCTTCCAAGCAAACCCTTTCCCACATTCAGTGCACATATAAGGTCTCTCATCTGTATGTATTCTCTGATGGCTAATAAGAGTTCCCTTCTGAGCAAACCCTTTCCCACATTCAATGCACACATAAGGTTTTACACCTGTATGTGTTCTCTGGTGGCTATTAAGCTGTCCCTTCTGAGCAAACCCTTTCCCACATTCAGTGCACACAAGAGGTTTCTCACCTGTATGTGTTCTCTGATGGCAAGTAAGCTGTCCCTTCTGAGCAAACCCTTTACCACATTCAGTGCACTCATGAGGTTTCACACCTGTATGTGTTCTCTGATGGCCAATAAGATGAGCCTTGCGAGCAAACCCTTTCCCACATTCCATGCACACGTGGGGTTTTTCACCTGTATGTGTTCTCTGGTGGCTAGTAAGCTGTCCTTTCTGAGCAAACCCTTTCCCACATTCAGTGCACTCATGAGGTTTCACACCTGTATGTGTTCTCTGATGGCCAATAAGATGAGCCTTGCTAGAAAACCCTTTCCCACATTCAATGCACACGTGGGGTTTTTCACCTGTATGTGTTCTCTGGTGGAGAATAAGATATCCCTTCTGAGCAAACCTTTTCCCACATTCAGTGCACACAAGAGGTTTCTCACCCGTATGTGTTCTCTGGTGGCTAGTAAGTGTTCCCTTCTGAGCAAACCCTTTGCCACACTCAGTGCACTTATGAGGTCTCTCACCTGTATGTGTTCTCAGGTGGTAACAAAGATATCCCTTCTGAGCAAAGCCTTTCCCACATTCGGTGCACTCATGAGGTTTCTCACCTGTATGTATTCTCTGGTGGCCAACAAGATGAGCCTTGTGAGCAAACCCTTTCCCACATTCAATGCACACATAAGGTTTTTCACCTGTATGTGTTCTCTGGTGGCTAGTAAGCTGTCCCTTCTTAGGAAACCCTTTCCCACATTCCGTGCACTCATAAGGTTGTTCACCTGAATGTATTTGCTGGTGGCAAGTAAACTTTCTTTTCTTAGCAAACCCTTTACCACATTCAGTGCACTTGTAGGGTTTCTCATCTACTTGTGTTCTCTGGTGGTAAGCAAGCTGCTCTTTTTGACCAAACCCTTTTTCACATTCAGTGCTGTTGTGAAGTTTCTCACCTGTATGTATTTGCTGGGGGCACATAAGTGTATCATGCAAATTACTGCTATTCCCAAATTCAGTGCACCTATAAGAGGTTTCACCTATGTTCTCATGTGGGCAATAAGTATGTTCTTGAGATGGCCAGGTTTTCCACATTGTATTCATGTGTAAGCGTTCTGGCCAGTTTATAATGTCATGTGCTTAATAAAAGATCTATTTCCACTGAACGTTTTCTCAAATTCAGAGGGCAGATGAGTTTTCTCGTGTGTAGGTCATTTCTTCATGGACACTGTTTGTTCATTTACATTCAGAGGTTCTTCACAAAATGCTTTAGAGAATCTACCCTTACATTTAGAATGTGTGTAGAATAGCACTGACATGTGTTCTCCATCAGGAATAACAGGCTAAACAAATGTTTTTCTTACTGCACATAAATTGTTGTTTTCTTGCTAGATATCCCGCTCCCCCAGGAGTGACAGAAAGAACACGCATGGTTACTAGCTGTTACCATGAAGGGGTTGCATGGATGAAAGCCACAATGTATCCAACAGGCTTCTCAATCTCAATTCCTGAATACACCGAAAAGACAACTGGACCCCAAACTTGCACACTTCTGAAATGTTTGGAAATTGCATAACAATGAAGCTTTGCTCTTCTCTAGTCCAGAACATGTATCGATCACTGTTGTTGTATTTTCCAGGCATCAATGACCTATTGAAATAGAAGGGAAATCACGTTATTAGTTTCACCATGTGACAGAGATGACCTGGAGCAGGAACAGTGCAATTCATTTTTCATTAGAGCATTTTAGTGTCTAAAACATGAGGGGAAAAAAACAGGCTGGGTAAACAAACATGTTTAGTGAATATTTGAAACCTCAGGTATGCACATATAAGCTTTAGCAGAAAGGGCTAAACTAGTACATGAAGGGTCAACATTTCCATATACAAACGATAAAGGCTGGATTTTGTTACTAGGTCAGCGGTATGTCACCAATCTGACACATGTTTGACCACTCTATTATGTAATCACTGTCGACTTCCTTACATTTGGCCAAATGTATATTGCCCCAAACACAAATATGTAATTAAAAGCACTATTGATGAAACAAGAACTGGACTGAGGTTTAAAGAAAAAGCACCAGTTAATTTAGATAGTGAGAAAATGACAGGCCAGCTACACCACATTCATAGCTGCTTACACATGTACATACTTGCAAAACTGTCTGTAAGACAGTGGGTTTCATTATGACATCGGCGCTAGCCGCGCCAGAAAAAAGATGCTCCCATTCCCATTTGAGCCCCATACGGCTGAATGGGGAGGTTGGATGCAGTGCTCGCGGGTGCCTTTCCGCCCGTCAGGTCAGACCTGGCGGGCAGAAAGGCACCCGCGAGCACAACACATAGTTTGTCAGTCCAGGAAATACGGTACCGGCATGCTTAATGGTACCCTAGTTCCCAGACCGGCAAACTCATAATGAGGCCCAGTACCTTTCCCTCTTGCCATTAACTGGGAGGGCTGTGTATTTCGATTTTGGAAACAACATTAAGAACAGCTTTCTCATGTTACAAGCAAGACTAAGTACACTGCCATTAAAAGATATCTGTTGTTAATGGTCAGGTACTAAGTACTTAAATGATAATCACTGCTTCTGTGCTCAGGTCAAATCTTTGGTCCACTTTGGCTTATTCTGTACATTGTGTAAATGCGGAAATTATACCTCTTAAAGCTTCTTAGAGGTTTTGGTTTAAATCACTTGAAACTTTCTTTTCTGATGTGACTGTCCTTCTGATGCCAATAGTGCTTTCAAACCTGCAGGCTATCTTCAACATGCGTGGAATAGAAGAGCCTCCTGGGGGTCATCTTCAGATTTGGAAGCACATAAGGAGACAGTGTGTTCCAAGAATGGCCACAGAGGAGTTGGAGGGAGGGTTCTCATGTGAATCCATGCCAGACCCATGCTGGAGAACTGGGGTCCGGCATGGATTCACATGCTCATGAATAGCGATTAAACAGCAGTATATATATATACACAACCACGGTTGAGGTGGCAAGGCTCAACAGAAGCAATAAACACTGGAACAGACTCGCGTTGAACAACCAGGTTGCAAAGCACCACTTGGCCGCCTCAGGACTCCTCCCTGGAATCCCTGTCGATGCAGTAGAACCTTGTTAAGGTGTGCGTGGACCTCCATGTAGCAGTCCTGCAGATGTCGAGCAGGGGCACACCAGAGAGAAACGCTGTCTATGCTGCAATGGCTCTGGCAGAGTGGGCTCTCGTCCGGCCTGACAGCAGCCTGCTAGCCAGTCGATGACAGTGCATGATGCAGCCAGAGAGCCCAACCTGGAGAAGGACGCCTTCAACAAAGGCTTTCCGTGTTTCACAGGTCCAAAATTGACGTACAGCTGAGAAGTCTTCCGAAAGGTCCTTGTGCCTGCCACGTAAAACTTCAAGGCACAAGCTATGTCCAGCGAATGCCAGGTCCACTCTGCTGGAGACAACAGATTTGGAAAGAAAAGAGGCAAAACCAAAGGTTTGTTGAGATGGAACTGCGACTGCACCTTCCGCATAAAGGTGGGGTGTCTACGCAGTATGATATGAAAAGTCATTTATAACGCACCTGTACACAAGTGTTTCTAGGCGCAACAAGACAAGGAAGGAGACAAAGGGAGGACAACACAAACGATCTTACTAGGCCTTGTGTCATTCAGATTGTGCAAGTGCAAGGGGAACGGAGAGGGGAAGTGCCAGAGGGAGCGACTGCAATAGGCAAAGCTCAAGTAAGGGCTGCCGGGTGTCCAGCACTAAATAAGTGCAAGGAAGCAGGAGACTGTAGGATTGCAGATACAGTCCCTAAATGCGCACAAGTCCCAGAGGCAGGGCATCGGGCTACTGGTTGTGAAAGAGCCTGTTGCCCAATAAGGTCCAGTGGATGGCCAGATAACCAGTTAGTACAGCAAGCAGGTACATCAGCAGGAGAGAGACAAAATCAGAAGCAAAAAGGAAGGTCTTGAGTTGCTATCGGAACCTTAGGTGGTCCTGGTCAAGTTTGAGAGAAGCAGGGAGGCTGTTCCAGAGGTGGGCACCAGCCAAGGAGAGAGAGATCCACTGCCCACTCTCTGCCTGGAGAAGTGTCTGACCCTCAGAGAGTTGGAGGTGGATGAGCGAAGGGCTCAAGAAGGTAAGTGTTTAGAAAGAGAGAGTTGGATGTAGTGTGGTCCCCAGCCCGAGTGGTGCCAGTGGAGAGATTTCAGGGCTTTAGAGATAAGATCCCTGGGATTGGGACCAAGGACAAGTCTCACAGTCCTGTTCTGGATTAGCTGCATAGGGTGGAGAGTAGAGGCAGGCAGATTTAGAAAGAGGTTGTTGCAGTACTCCAGCCTAGAGAACCAGGGATCTGGAGACAGTGAGCTTATTGGGGAAAGTGAGAAAACGAAGACTACCTCTGAGGAGGTGCAGCTGGTAGTGAGACTTCTTGGCAAGGTCTGTGATTTGGGGAGAGAAGGAAAGAGTGGAGTCAAAGATGACACCAAAGATTTTTGCCTCCCAGGAAGGCCCAAGGAGGGTGGCCAAAGCGAAAGAGGGAAAGCGGGAGCAGGCGTTCCAATGAGAAGGATCGCAGTCTTACTGGGATTAAGGCACAGATCGGTGGAGGTGCACCAATCCTGAATCACGGATAGACAGTCAGGAATGAGCGACAGATGAAAGGAGGCTGAGCAGAACCTGAAGGAGAGCTGAGTACCATCTGCATAACAGTGAAAGTTCAAAGAGAAGGTAGAGATGAGGTGGGCCAGGGGTGACAAGTAAAGGTTGAAGAGCCAGGGTGAGAGGTTACAGCCCTGGGAACACCACACGTGGAGAGAGAGATGGTGGAAAGAAAGGACCTCAGTTGGACCTGGGAGGGTCGATCAGAGAGGAAGGAGGTCAACCAGGTTAGGGCCTGATCTGTGATGCCCAGGTTATCACAGAGACGATTGATCAGGATGGCGTAGTTGACCATGTCGAAAGCAGAGGAAAGATCAAGGAGGATGAGGAGGACAGAAGGAAGGCTAGAGTCGAGATTAGAGAGAAGGTCTTGACAGGTGTTCAGGAGAGCAGTTTCCATGCTTCTGGCTGCTCTAAAGCCAGACTGATGGTCATGGGGACAACCAACAGATTCAGTATGGAGAGTAAGCTGGGAGATGACCAGCTTTTCTAAGAGTTTGCCCAGGAAAGGAGTGATAGAGATTGGGTGGTGGTTTGCCAGAGAGGAAGGATCGGCAGAAGGCTTCTTAAGGCAGGGGGGTGTAAAAGGGAGTGCTTTGGTTAGGGGGAGGGGACTTTCCACCCATGACGCATGGAAGGATAGGTACGGCTGCTTGCAAGACAGGTCCTGGATCTTCCTGACCCATCTGGCCAAGGTGATTGCCACGTGGAAAGGTGTTTTCCATGATAGAAACTTGAGGATCCCCCACGAGCTTAGTCAAAACCACACTGAGGTCCCAAACCAGGGCGGGAGCCTTCACTGGTGGAAAAGTTCTGAATAGTCCTTTGAGGAACTCCTTAACAGGTCTGTGCGACCACAGAGAAGGCCTACCCGTTAACAGAGAAGGCCTACCCGTTAACAGAGAAGGCCTACCCAGTGCCCTGGTGTAACGGGATATGGCAGCCAGGTGCACCTTCATAGAGGCATGAGCCAGTCCAGCCTTGGCCAAGGAAAGCAGGTATGACAGGAGCTGCAGGGCTGAGACACGCAGAGGGGTAATCTATTGAGACCGGCACCACAGGGAGAAACGCTTCCACTTATGGCCATAGCAACTCAAGTTGAAGAGTCCCTGGCCTTGGCAAGGATGTCCTTACACTCCACAGGTAAAGCATAATGTCCAAACTCTAGGGCTGCAAGAGCCAGGCCCTGAGATCCAGCAACGCTGGGCTGTGGTGCAGCATCTCTCCTCCCTCTCTGGACAGAAGGTCCGTAAGTAGTGGCGGCTCAATGGACAGAACCACTGACAGACATAGCAGGTACAGGTACCTGATTTGTCGCTGCCACAACGGAGCGACAAGTATCATCCTGCAGTGACACTATCTGAGTCTGTTGATCACTCATCGCAGGAGAGAGAATGGAGGAAAAGCAAACAGGAAAAGTCCCTCCCACGGAAACAAGAATGCATTCCCCATGCTCCTTGGCTGTGGGAACCTGCTGGTGAACTTCTGATACTTGGAATCCGCTGCCATTGCGAAAAGGTCATCTGGGGTTGACCCCATTCGTAGAATAGAAGAGTCATCTGGTCATGGCAAATCTCCCACTCGTGGCAAGAGCGTAGTTCCCTGCTGAGAGAGTCTGCGATGGTGTTCTTGGTGCCCGCCACGTGAAAGGGGTCAAGATACATGTCCTGACGAATGGCCCAGTGCCACCAATCGTCGGCCTCTCTGGAGAGAGTCGGCGAACGTCTTCCGCCCTATTTCCAGATGTAGAACATGGTGGTGGTGGTCTCCGTGAAGATCCTTACAACCTTGCCTCTCATCAACGGCAAGAAAGACTTGAGGGCTCAAAAGACAGCCCAAAGCTCCAGGACGTTGATATTAAGGGTCTTTTCTTCTGCCAGCCAGATGCCTATGGAGTGCAACTGTCTGGTATGAGCTCCCAAACCTTCCAGGGAACCATCTGTGGTGACCGGTTGAGGGGAACTTTGTCCGTCTAGGATTCCGAGGCTTGCAGCCACCTCGCATCCAGAAACTTCTGGAGTGGCCTCATCTGTAGTCTGAAAAGGAGGACAAGGTTGATTCAGAAATACATCATACCCAAAGCGACTTGATGGCTCGTACCGTAGCAGACTGTGCCGACAACAGGTGCTTCACCGTCCCCAGGATGGCTACCACCCTCTCTTCAGAGGTAGCCGCCGGGCAAGCCACTGTGTTCAGTTGCACTCCCAGAAACACAGCGTTCTGCGATGGCTCCAAGCAGGACTTTGGAACATTTATGGAGAATCCCAGATCTGTCAGCAAATGCATGGTCCTTGCTCTGTGCTGGCTCACCAGAGCACATGAGTGGGATCGGACTAGCCAATCGTCCATGTAAGCGTAAACGTGGATGCCCTTGAGACGAAGTACGCCACCACCAGAGCCAACCACTTCCTGAGGACCCTCTGGCCGGTTTCAGGCCGAAGGGAAGTGCCTTGAACTGATAGTTCCGCCCCTGGACCACAAACCGCAGGAATTTACGGTGCTTCCGGTGTATGGGGATGTGGAAGTATGCATCCTCCAGGTCCAGAGATGCTAGGCAGTTGCCTTGCTCCAGTTGGCTGAGCATGTGCTGCAACGTAACCATCCTGAACTTCAGGGACTTCAGGTACTTGTTGAGGCATCACAGGTCCAGGACCGGCCTCCACCCTCCTGTCTTCTTTCGGACTAGAAAATGGTATGCACCCCGGAGTCTCGGACGTACTGGGGAACAGGTTCCATCACCCCCTTTCTTAGCATTGCTTGGACCTCCTGCAGCAGCTGCGCCAATGTGCTGTTCTTGATGAACTAGAGGGGGGATACTGGGACACGTGCCTTGGAAATCCAAGGTGTGCTCCTGTCCACACATCTGTCGGTGGTGATGGACTTCCACACGCGGGTGTACCTTGTCAGCCGACCTCCACCGGGGTTCAAGAGTTGGGGCTCAAGTCCACGGCTGGTTCAGCCCTGCTTAGGTGTCAGGGACCTGCCCTGCGGGTGGCACTGTCCTCAACAGCGGTATGCCTGCAAGCAGCCTCTGTACGCCTCCTGCATCATGGAGTGGGATGGTTGCTGATAAGGGGCAGTGTAGCCCTTGGAGGACCTGACAGGTTTTCCCGTTGAGGAACAAAAGGACGACCGACGTTGCTGCAGGGTGCAAAGCAAACTCGCTATCTATGTGCTAGTCTTGAAGAGCTGAAGAGACTTGTCAACCGCCTTGCCAAACAGGTTTTCCCTCTTGAATGGCACCTTAGACTGAACATCCGGCCTGAAGTTGGTGGTTTTCAGCCATCCTTGCCAATGAAGAGACACTCCCTGACGGAATCCAGTGTCTGCGAAGTCCACCACCACTGTAATGGCGTGACGGAGGCCACCTCCCCCTCCTGGAACAGCTCAAGAGCTTCTGCTTTCTTGTCGTCAGGTAGGAAGTCAAGAATCAGGCCTAGTTTATACCAGAGCTCCCAGTCATATCGTTACAAAATGGGCAGCGCATTAGCAGCCTTAATGCAGCTTGCAGCCATATAGATAATTGTCTTCCCCATAGCATCCAGCTTCTTCCCCTCCTGGTCCGGGGGTACCATGGATGAGGATGACGAATTTGCAGAGCATTCCTGGCCGCGGCTAAAACCACAGAGTCAGGTGAAGGCTGGGACCTCTGGCACTTTGGGGCCAATTCCGGGACTCTGGGCCTCATTACACGGTAGGCAGTAAGGGTTTACCGGTACTGGTATTTTACTGGCACCGGTAAATCCTTACCGCCTTACTACGAAGTCCCTTTGCAGGTTGGGGTATTTAACGCCTGCAACCCGCAAAGGGACACAGGGAGCTAATTACGGTACCGCAATTTGCGGTGCTGTAATTAGCGCCTTCCCCATTCCCATTATGCCCTATGGGGCAAAAATGGGAATGGGGAAGGGCAATGGTGGAAGGGGGAATTACCGCCCCGCCTACCTTGGAATGGGGCGGTAATTCCCCTTTCCACCAAGGCGGTGCCGGTATTTTACCAGCATGAACCATGGTGCTAATAGCGCCATGGTTCTCCGCCTACCGTGTAATGAGGCCCTCTGTATTTCTTCTTGAGCCTGCATGGGTTGGTTGGTGCTTGGATTCTTCAACAGTGCTAGATCTTCATCCCAAATATCGTCCAACAAAGGAACAGACATGATGGTCCTTCGCCTGGACTTGCGACGTTGATAAAGGAACCCTTTCTTTTTCGTCTCCTCAGGCACCAGTTGAAAATGATCAGAGGCCCTGCACATCATTGAATGAAAAGAGTGGACCTCATCCGGTGGAGGGGCCCTATGCGAGTCACCCGTGCCTGCTGGCTCCCAGTCCGCTGGCACAAAGTCATCAGCCTCGTCGGTGTCCGTTGCCATAGCACCCGTATCTGTGTCTGTGTACGTGGCAGGTTCCCCCGTTAGGATCAAATCCAGAGGTGGAGGAGGCAGTGGCGGGGGTGTTGGTTTTTGCCCTGGACTAGCAGATTCCTTTGACTTGAGTTTGCGCTTTGAAGGACTTTCGGAAAGCAGCCTTGGAGGACTCCCTGACGGAGCAGGGCCCAGTGTTGGTAGCTGGTATGCTGAATTTCTGATACCAGCGTGTGCAGGGTGGTCAGAATGTCCAACTGAACATCCCTGGGTATAGGTGCAGAAGAAACGAGAGGCGAGGCCCCGGACTGGTATGCCTCTTCTGGAGAGGTAGGTGATAGTGTTCACCCCATGGTGACCCACCTTCCCACAAAGGTCCCTGGCCCTCTTCATGGTCTGAATAGTAGCCCTCGGGTAGTTTGTAACTGTAAAGACACTGGAGGGGGGTGTCTGTACTTCCGCTCTCTATTTGGAAGAGGAGAGGCACAAGGACCCCTGCCAAGATTCTCTATGAGGTAGCAATGGACAAGCAATCAAGGCCTAGCTTCTAAGGAGGTGATGCGGGCAGGTTCTTAAGTACAGTGTAGTCCCCAAGCACCCACAAAGGAATGTGTGCACACTGTATCAGTTAAAACACCGTGTTTATATAATTAATATTCAAGGTCATGTATAATATCACGATAACTCACTTTGCACTCGGTTATCTATAATGGCAAATATACAGTTCTACGTGGTACCACAATTACTATTAGATCTCTTTAAAGTGCATCAACTGTATGGTTAAATGTCACACAAATCAGTTTGCAAAGGAAACCAACAAAGGATATACGAGGAAAGCAGTTGGTTGGAACAATTGGCAGAATACTGGCCCCGCTACCTAAACACAGTTCTGTGTGGAGATCCCCCCCACCTGGGCAACCTGTAGAATAAAGATATATCACAAGCCCAGTCCATATATTGTTCACAAGTGACTTTCCAATAGTTCTGCAACCCCAAAGTACCTGGCGTTGTAGCGTTCCTCATCAGGGAATCAACGGCCCATCTTGAGTGCCCTCCCTTTAAGGCATGATTCTCGGGTCGTCGAACGTTCGACGAAGAACAGGGTGAACTAAGGCAGTGGAGTGGCAGCTTCTTTCCTAGTGGTGCTCGTCGACGGGGAAGCGTAAATGTCCTGCAAGGAAAAGGCGTGCGGGGCACCTCGATGTCGATAGTTCTGGACTGCAAAGAGTTTGAAGAATTGTTACCCAGCAAGGGCGTTGAGTCGTCAGCGTCTCTGTGGTCTTTGGATGTCTGGAAACCCACTGGCAGATGCTATTTGGCGCATCGACGGCCTGGCCTTCTCCGGAAGGATCAGACAGGCGATGATGCAGACGAGAGCGTCCTTGAATCAAGAGTTCTTAGGCAAAGGGAGCACGGCAGATCCGGTCGGAGACGGCAGTTGTCGACAGTGGCGGATAACAGTCCGGGCGATTCTCCTTGGGATTCCGCGGCAGTCTCATCTCGCGTCGGCAGCCTGTTGAAGGTCCGTCTACCAGGGAGATTTGGCAAAGATCAGCTGGTGCACGTTGGTCCCTCATAGCTCGGGAAGCGGGTGTCTTACCAGGTCCTCTCTGGGTCAGTCCTTGGAGACACAGCAGCTTTCAGATTGATGAAGGAGAGCAACAGCAATTCTTCTCTTCCAGCAGGGCTTCAAGGTCAAACGTCAGTTTCACTCCAGTTACTCTTCGTAGTTTGGACTTAAGCTCTGAACACGATTCCTAGCAGTGAGGGGTCCCCTGATATACTGTTGATCTCCCATTCATTACGCTGGGTCACACTCGAGCATCCAATCACTACGAAGGGCATTCAGGCTGTCAGGCAGCCAATCAGGCACACAGTGCATTCTGGCCATTCTTCTCCATCCAGACACTCATAACACAGAATGTGGATTCGGACAAGTACTGAGCCATTCAACACTACACACTGCATTCATACCAGTTTCGGGCTGGGCTGTCTCAGTCATTGTGTCAAACACTAGATACCAGACATCCACAACAAGAATTGCAATTCGTCACACACTCTATTTACCCACATCCCACCCACAGGTGTACCCACAACATACGGTCGTTGGGAAGGCTCTAGCCAGTCTGGTCGGCACTTCCCCACACTACCATATATGGAACTTCCACCCAACAGTCAGTCAGGGGGAAGGGACAGAGTCAGGGCTTCCCGGGAATTCGGGAAGATCAAGGTAACAGGCGATGGAAGGCAAGAGGCCATGGGGGCCATCTTGTCTCCATCAGGAATCTACCGATTCCAATGACAGGACCTGGGCATCCCAAAATGGAGGACGCTAAGGGCACCAGTCATTTCAACACTGAGCTGCCACCAGCCCGTATCCTTCTCTGTGGGCCACACACAGGTGCCCAAAAACATACATTAGGGGCACAGGGTTGTACCCCCACCCATGGGTGCCATAAGGGTATCCCATGGGTCCAACCCAACTACCATCACTTCCATAATGCCCCAGTTATGGTCTGACCATCACATGGTATCCTTTACCTTAGAAGCTACTACACCCTCGAACAACAGTACCATAGCCCCCACGGCACCTACTAGAAACAAAAAAAATATCACTCCCGAAAGGCTCATCCCCCTCATTCTTCCCACCTTAAACTCCATTTCAGATCAGTCTGACCCAGCCTCTATGGTAGAAATATACAACAAAGTGATGCTGGCCTCCCTGGACACTATCGCACCACTAAAAATTAGGAAGAGCAAACCCCTCCTATACCTAAATACATGGTTCATGCCCCATCTGAAAGACATTAGACAAAAGAAACGACTAAGCGAAAAAACTCAGAGATCAGACCCCTCAGACACTAACAAAAAAACCTCAAGAACTTAGTCACTCTCTACAAAAAAGAAATCATCTTAGCGAAACAAACCTCCTACAACACCTGTATCACTCAAGCTAAATCCAACACAAAAGAACTGTTCGCCATCCTGAAGGAAGTAGAATCCCCCACCCAAGCTCCTGATTCCTGCCTAAAGGACAAGAACTGGTGTACAGGCATCCAAAACGCCCTTGCCAATAAGATAACCATGCTTCAAGCAAAGATCAATAATAAAAAAGCGTCTATAACTGACCCTAACACTGTTATCAGAGGCGCTCCTTCCAAGGCTACCACAATCCCTTCTCCGACTCTGAAACCATTGGACATTCCCTCCTTCCACTTCCAAAAAGTCTCCACCAAAGAAGTCGAGAAAGTTATCCTCACCCTCAAACCCTCTAATTCTCAGGGCGACCCATGTCCAGCCCAAATCATAAAAGATGCCGCCCGCGAACTTTCACCATTCATTACTAAACTTATAAATGCATCCTTCACATCAGGCACCATACCCAGGAACCTTAAACATTCCTGGGTTCTCCCCCTCCTCAAAAAGCAAACATTGGACCCTTCCATTCCAACCAATTACCGCCCCATAACCACTGTGCCGTTCTTACTGAAAATCCTTGACAAAGTTGCCTACCAACAAATCCAACACCACCTGGAATTTAACCACCTCCTAGGAGTCCAACAGTCCGGCTTCAGACCGCAGCATGGCACAGAGACTGCATTACTAGACCTTAAGGCACAAATAGACATATTAAGAGATAACGGCACAACCTCACTTTTATTACTCCTTGACCTCTCTGCCGCATTCGATCTGGTAGACCATGCAATACTATGCTATCACCTGTTCACGGCAGCCTGCTTCTCCCAGGAATCTGTCGCATGGATCCAGTCTTTCCTGGATAACAGGACGATGCAAGTCTTCTCTTCCCTAGCAGCTGCTGACCCCGCACCCATCACTTGCAGCGTACCCCAAGGATCCTGCGTATATCCTACCCTCTATAATATTTTCACAAAGCCCCTTTTCGATGATCTAGACGATCTAGGTATCATCTACACGAACTATGCAGATGATACACAGATCCTCATCCCGTTGACGGGAGATTATGGAAAGGATTTGGCCTTTGTGAATAGAATCTACCTCATCATCCAGGCATGGATGGCCGCTCACGGTCTATGCCTAAATGATGACAAAACCGAACTCCTCATTCTAGGCACCTCTTCCAACATCAAAAAACTGGGCTCCAACTATGACTCCTTCATAATTGATAACAATACTATCACTGTAGCCAAAGTAGTAAAAAACTTTCGGTTTTTATATAGACTCCACGCTTACCTTTGCTAAACAAGTGAACTCCATGACCTCTGCCACCTCGTACACTTGTACGTTAATCAGAGCAGCCAAGCCCTTCCCTCTCACCTCACAACTGTGTCGCTATTGCAAGAGCACTAATCCTGTCAAAACTAGATTACTGCAACGCCCTCTATATAGGCAGCAACAAACACATCACTTCCAAAATTCAAAAATTGCAAAACAATGCCCTGAGAGCTGCCCTAAACTTCCCTAAAAACACCCACATATCAGACCTTAGAAGATCCACCAATTGGCTCTCCACTAAATACAAAATCCTCCTTAAAACAGCTTCCCTCACACATAAATGCCTTAAGCATGTAACCCCGCAATACCTCATAGACAGATTCAACAGACAGACAGCCGCTCGCCCCTTACGAAAAGCCAACTATAACCAACTGCTAGTACACAGATTTAAACTCACTAAATCTGGCGGGAGTAGCTTCGCTGTTAAAGCGGCACAACTGGAACTCCCTTCCAATTGATCTAAGGGAAGATCACCCCTACCAGAAATTCAGATCTAACCTAATCCAATGGCTAAAAGACCATGATGTCTAACCTCGCGCTAACATCATTTGGATCCCTTGTATATTTTGTATATTTACTCTGCTCTACATTTATGCTACACTTGCACTATTGTAATCTTATTGTACAAACTGCCTTGATTTTCTGTCACTGCAGGTCTACAGCACTGTAACCATAGCTGTATTTCCTGATTATTTGTAACATGTAACCTTAAGTTGAACAACCCTCTTTCTAGCTTCGTGCCCGAATACCCCCGGGTCTGGTGCGCAATATAAATAAATAAAACAAACAAACAAACAAACAAACCATATATGGAACTTCCACCCAACAGCCAGTCAGGGGGAAGGGACAGAGTCAGGGCTTCCCGGGACTTCGGGAAGATCAAGGTAACAGGCGATGGAAGGCAAGAGGCCACGGGGGCCATCTTGTCTCCATCAGGAATCTACCGATTCCAATGACAGGGCCTGGGCATCCCAAAATGGAGGACGCTGAGGGCACCAGTCATTTCAAAATACCACTGGGTAGTTTACAGGAGAGAGGCACAATCAGTTGTATTGTTAAGTAGTTTATGCAAATTATACCGTAACTTGCCAGTTTTCCATAACCTGATCCAGACCTCTTCTTTAAATTCAATCTCAGCGTGCCCCTGCGCCCTCTGTGCTGTGACCAAGAATAGGTTCAATCTCAGAGTGCCCCTGCGCCCCCTGCACTGTGACCAAGAATAGGTTCAATCTCAGCTTGCCTCTGCACCCTCTGTGCTGTGACCAAGAATAGGTTCAATGTCAGTGTGCTCCTGCGCCCTCGGTGCTGTGACCAAGAATAGGTTCAATCTCAGCGTGCCCCTGTGCCCTCTGTGCTGTGACCAAGAATAGGTTCAATCTCAGTGTGCCCCTGCGCCCTGCGTGATGTGATCAAGATTATGTTCAATCTCAGTGTGCCCCTGCGCCCTGCGTGATGTGACTAAGAATAGGTTCAATCTCAGTGTGCCCCTCCGCCCCCTGTGCTGTGACCAAGAATAGGTTCAATCTCAGCATGCCCCTGCGCCCTCTGGGCTGTGACCAAGAATAGGTTCAATCTCAGCATGCCCCTCTGCGCTCTGTGCTGTGACCAAGAACTCACTATATTTTGCCCTGAGACCTGCTTTTATCCCATCTCTAGTAACCACTTGGGATGTAACCCCCATCACTGTTAACATCCAATAACTTTGACTTGTCACCATTTGCTGATTGCACACATTATTCCAGGTGATCTACTGTGGAGATTGCACACCCCAATACTCTTTGGGAATCTGTTTAACATAATCCCCACAAGCCATAATCTGGAAGGTCAAAAACTCCTATGTGAGTAATTTCGCCAGCAGTAATAGCACCAAAAACGGCCGCAAATGGGCAGAAAGCAGGATTTTTACCTCCAGAAAAAAGCTTGAGGTAAAACTCCAAACTTTCTGCCCAACTCATAATAGAAACAGCACTTAAAAGCGGCTATAACAGAGTCACCACCGCATTTAAGGGCTACCGCCCAATTTGTGATGAGGCCCCGTGTCATCTCTCCTCAATGTCAGCATCTACATCTCTTCTGCCCGTCATGCTAACCATTCCTCTATTCTTATTCTTCACGACCTTTCTGTGGTCTTCGATACTGTCAGCCATTCTGACCTTCCCTTAACATTACCTCTTCTAGGTATCGGGGCCAGGGCCCTGACAAAGTTTGCTTCATATCTTGCCCCCAGTCACTTGAAGATGTCCTGGAACAGCTTTAACCTTCCCACTCACTGCCCTTTACTGTTGGTGATCCCTAAGGGTCAGTCCAGTATCAACTTCTCTTCACTCTCTATACCTCTGCTAACGGGTGCCCTGATATCCTCTTCCAATTTCTCCTATCAACTCTTTGATGGAGAACCTCAAATCTTCTTCCCCTTTCCCTCCTTATCCGATGAGCCGAAGTCAAACATTTCTAACTGTCTCTCCACCATCATATACTGGATGGCATCTCACTCGCTCATGCCCTACTCCACTAAGACTGACGGTCTCTACTTCCCACCCAAACAGGCCATCTCTTTCTCTCCCCCTTTTCTATTCTTCTCTCCTGACCACCTTCCCTACTCTGCTTCGGCTCGCAGCGTTGGTATTGACCCATTTTACAACTTCTCACTCTTCATCTCCAAATCTGCCACTGTGGCCAGACTTAATATCCTCAACAACAGAAAAACAATACAGTGTTTGTCCCTTCAACATTGCTAAACACCTAATCCCCTCTTTAGTACTCTCTCGATCTGACTACTGTGCCAGTCCTCTCTATGACCTTCCTGTTAGAAAAGATTTCTCTAAGTGCAATTTACTCTCCATATTATGGACGCCCCACCGCCCCAAACTTTTTGCTTTTGTTTGACTGACCTAACCTGAATTTTTCCAGTAGAGCACAACATTCAGCTGTACTCCCCTGGGCCTATGCTCACTTGTTATGTGGAAACTGACAAGTCCTTCAGACTGTCAGTATGGGGAATTCATGTCTTTGACTATGTTGCCATTTCATGGTAAGTTTTTATCTGGGCTGTAAGTACCTTACACTACCGCGCACAGGTGTCTTTGTCATTTTTTTGCCATAGACACCCTCTAAGAATTTTCTGGTGGTTATACAAGTGTGCCTAGGACGAACCGGTGGCAGCAATTTACTTTACTGGTATTTTTACTTCTTTTTATTAAAACATACCGCATTTGGTACCTGATGGTGGCCAGTGCCGAAAATGGCCGTGCCATGATGTCTTTTGTTCTGTCCTTTGGCCATTTTGTCCCTTTGCCTTCCCACAGGTCGAGAGACCCGGGAAGTCCTTATTTGGGCAGGCTGACTACTGCAAAAACTGCATCTTTTGCAGGTTCCTGCATGTCACATGTGCTAGTGCCCAGGAAGAGGGTTGGGACTGTCTGGCCCCAATACACACTACTGGTTCCAGTATGTAGGGTAGGCATGAATGACTGGAACCACCCTGGGCCATGATTGGCCCACTCCCGGCGTGCATGCAAGATAGCAGATCTTCCATTGGCTATCCCAGATTTGAGCGTGAAACAAATCTTGGATAAGAGAAGGGGCTCTGCATCCATTACAGGTCGATCAACTGAAGTTCACTCTAACTACAAAAGGAACCAAGTATTCTGAAACACTGATGCAGACCCGTGGAACCGTCAGACGCACTAGAAGGTTTGGTACCCTGAGCCGGCTGCTGTCGCATGGGACCCCTGCTTTTGTCATCGATCTTAGAAGGCCTGCAATTGCGCTTCGACCCTTTGGAGTAGTGGAAACAACTACTCTAGGCACATCCTGATCACCCGCCAAAAAAGTCTTCTTGAAGTGTTCCTGAGTCATCCAGTAAACTAACAAGCTCTACCACAGGGTTTCGCAAAGGAGCGCCGTTGTCCTGAGTTGACACTTGAGACATGGGGCATCGTAAGCTAGAGTTCTTCGGCCCTCGCCTGCCAAATTTCATAGTCATAGCTCCGCTGGGTCGCGAACAAGGAGAGTGAACCAAGCCGCGAGCCTTTGTGATTCCTACGTCACTACGTTGTGATGATGGTCGCTGTAGGTGCTTTGCCTATCTGCCTTCTGTGCCCTGAAGCCTGCTGCATTGGAATTAACTTCCTCTCTTCTTCGTGACCTGAGAAAGGGATACTGTCCCGTCACAGACAATCGCCCCGTCCTGCAGCTGCTGAAAGTTGGATCGCAGAGAAACTGCAGAGCTCGATCCTACAAGAGACCTCGACTAAACTGGCAAAGGTCCAACCTGAGCATAGGGGCGGCAAGTACTTGCTTCACTTACCAGTGGGCCCTGGCACAACCGATACATTTTTATGCAAGAGAACCCTTAAAAGAGCCTCACTTTGGCTGGGCTACCCTGCGCTCCCGAGCTATTCCTGAACGTGAAAAGTCGCTCAGCCTGCAAGGGTAGACCTTCCTTGAATAGTGGAACGTTATTCTTCAAAACCTCAAGCCCATTCCTGGACTGCTACAGACCCCTGAAGAAGCACCGTTTTCGCACTTAACCACTCCGTAGGGTTGGATTGCTTAAGTTAGGGTTTGGATTCTGATGATCGCACAATGCAACTGTGTTAAGCCCCCTTCTATTACAGGTTGTGGATGTGTTTTCCCCCACCTTGCATTAAGCTAAAAGTAATTGGCCCTCATTACAACACCGGCGCTAAACCATGGCGCTATTAGCACCATGGTTGGTGCCGGTATTGTAACGAGTCCGCCAATGTTCAATGGGGAATTACCACCCCATTCCAAGGTTGGCGGTGCAGTAATTCCCCATTGAACATTGGCCCTTCCCCATTTTTGCCCCATAGGGCTCAATGGGACTGGGGAAGGCGGTAAGTACGGTACCACAAATTGCGGTACCATACTTACCTCGAGAGTCCCTTTGCGGGTCCCTACTTTAACGGCTGGTCTAGATCAGCCGTTCTGGTCGGGTCCCGCAAAAAGGGACCTCGTAGTAAGGCGCTAAGTGGTTAACGGCGCCGCAGCCTTTTACGGCGCCATTAACCACTTAGCGCCAGGGTCATAATGAGGCCCATTGTATATATGTAACAGTGATAGTGGCCCTCATTACAAGTCAGGCGTTAAGGGTTTAACGGCGCCGTCGGCACTGTTAACCCTTAACGCCTGATTAAGCGGTCCCGGGTTTTAACGCCTGCTTTTTGCAGGCGTCAAAACCCATGCCGCAAAGTGACCTTGGTGCTAAGTACGGTGCCGCAATTTGCGGCACCGTACTTAGCGCCTTTCCCCATTCTCATTATGCCCTATGGTGCAAAAATGGGAATGGGGAAGGGCCATGGTGAAATGGGGAAATACCACCCCACTACCTTGGAATGGGGCGGTAATTCTGCCATCCACCATGCCGGAGTCCGGCATGGACCATGGTGCTAATAGCACCATGGTCCAGCGCTGGACTTGTAATGAGGGCCAGTTAGGGCTTCATTATGACCCAGGCGGAAAACCATGGTGCTAATAGCACCATGGTCCATGCCGGTAACTTACCGACTCCGCCATGGAGAAAGGGGGAATTACCACCCCATTACAAGGTTGGCGGGGCGGTAATTCCCCCTTCCTCCATTGCCCTTCCCCAGTCCCATTTTTGCCCCATAGGGCTCAATGGGAATGGGGAAGGTGCTAAGTACGGTACTGCAAATTGTGGTACCGTACTTAGCACCAAGGTCCCTTTGCGGGACCCTACTTTATCGGCTGGTGTAGACCAGCCGTTAAGGTCGGGTCCCGCAAAGGGACCTCGTAATCAGGCGCAAATGGGTTAACGGCGCCGCAGCCTTTTACGGCGCCGTTAACCCATTAGCGCCAGGGTCGTAATGAGGCCCTTAGCACCCACCGGTCCGGCGGTATTAGCGCCGGATCACGGGTTTGGCGTTAATGGTATATCCCCATTGGGTCCATTGGATCCAATGGGGGCATTTTCGGCGCTAATACTGCGGGCTTATAAAGCCAGCGGTAATACAGGGCGTTAAATGGGATTCTCACCTCCAGAAAAAAGCTGGAGGTAAACCAGCCCATTTAGCACCCAAATCCTGATAGGGGCAGCCCTTAAATGTGCCTATAATACCATTACTGCCGCATTTAAGGGCTACAGCCCAACTCGTTATAAGGCCCCTAGTCTTGACCACCTGCCAAGCAACCTTGATTGGTTTGGCTTGTCCAGAAGGTTTGCCTGTTCCACTAAACTAGGGTGGCCTCTTAGAGTTTAGGAATCCATCTTAACACTTCCCAACTATGCTTTTTCACCTCTCGACAAAGTCCTCAGATGTGTTCTCCATACACTCTTCAACCTTCCCAACATCACCGCCACCTCCCTAGCCCGGTGTCAGTTAGGCTGGTTATCTATGAGCCAGAGGACAAAGTATAAACACAGTCTCATCATCTTAAAAACTATACATGGAATTATCCCACCCTACGTATCGCCCCCATCTCACTCCCTACGATCAGCCTTGGCTCACCTCCTTGCAACTTCCCATGCCCCTTGCACTCCCTCTCGTTTCCGCTCTCTCCCTCTCCTCGCTCCCTAACTATGGAATGATCTTCCTCTCCCTCTCTGCACTACTCAGAGTCTATCACTATTTAAATCCAACTTCCTAGCTCTCCTCCTTTCTGTAGAACCACTTTCATAGAATTCAGCGCTAGAACGCCCTGCTCTCCTCTCTCCCCACCTCTTTATGAAAATCCTGCAGCAATTATACCTCTCCCTTCATCTTAAACTTAACACTTCCTCCACTATCCCACTTCTCTCTCATGCTCCATTGTACTCTTCCCTAGTTTATGATTGTACCTCCCCTGCATCACCCGGTTTTATACCCACATCCTCTTAGCCCTTCCTCCACTATCCCGTTCCTATATCATGCTCTACTGTCCGTGTCCCTGGTTCATGTTTCTTCCTCCCCTGCCTCATCTGGTCTTATATCCACACCCTCTTAGCACTTCCTCCACTATCCCATTCCTATATCATGCTCTACTGTCCTTGTCCCTGGTTCACATTTCTACATCCCTTGTGTCATATGGTCTTAGACCCACATCCTCTTAGCACTTCCTCCACTATCCCTTCCTATATTGTGCGCTACTGTGCCCACAGCACCATTGACGGCATCACATCGTCCACCGGCACGAGACACGGCTTAAAACGGCTGCAGCCTGTTTGTTTACTGTTGCCAAGCAACAGCGCTAGAGGAGCCTTGCTCTCCGATTGGCCCTCGGCTCTACATCTCTAGTTCAGCGCCGCCAGAAGGTGCAAGCCGGCCTTCCTCTGAAGTTTAACTGAAGGGCCAGCCCAAAGGGCGGAACCTGAGGCTGAGATATATAATGTATCACATATGGGGGTAGCCGCCAGACAATAGTTTGAGCATACTTCTGATTCTGTATGTCATTATTAAAAAGGAGGTACTTGTGGTGTTTACAAAGGTCACCGTTAGGCCTTACTTGTGGCAGCATCTAAAGGACCCTATGGGGTAAGGGCTACAGGTAGGAACATTCAAACATGTAAGCACAGTACTAACACGAGAAGCTTTAAGTGGTATTACATGTATTACATTAAGCCCTATTATTAGGCCAACTACATTAAAGGTAGGGCCTGCTGATATTCATGAGAACCGTTAGATAACATTCAAAACATGTATCGCGGATGTATTATACAGTAAACAGTCTGCAACAAGTTGTTCACATTTGGTTATACTTTGTCAAAACACTTACGTTCTAGACTGAAAAGCATAAGAGTGAGAGAGAGAACAGAAAACACATTTTTTCTTAAACAATATTTTTTAGGTAAAGTGCAACATAAAAATAGACTGCAGTGAGGCAAAAGCAAGTCTATTCAGCATCAATTTCTAGTGCATACACAGGTTATTCAAAAAAACAAGAGTACTTGTCCTTGCAGCATCGGGGCAAGACCTGTGCATTTGATGTATTAGTCTGTAGACTATAGGTAACCAACCCTTGGTCGCAGTCACCCTAGTACAGTATACTTCCTCCGAAGACACTCTCTTAAGTCTTCGCCTGTCTGTGCCTGTCATTGCTGGAGGGCTGTGGGCCTATCCACTATGACCAAATCTCAAGCGACTAGCGTGAGGTATGAAGCCGCCCCTATACTTATCACACTTGGAACTATCTATATCCAATCTGTCTGAAATTGTACCAGCCGACTGACCTCTTTGCTAATTGAGCCTCCATTGACTTCCACTAAGTGCTAACTTACTCAACCTCCAGCTTTTGGTCGATATTTGAGGCCTCTCGAGCATTAGACGAACTTGCACAGCTGTTAGGCAGAAACCTGTGCAGTTCCCTCTGGAACCACTGCAAAAGATTTAAGACTACAGGTGTTGGCAGTAAACCCACTTGGTAGCAGTCTGTACCACCCAGATTTACCTGGTAGCTGTGGCTGAGCAGTCAGACTTCCCTCAAGAAGAGTTAGGCAGTATGCAAAGTATACACAATAGGCACTCAGATACAATAATACAAGCAAACACTGACCAGAGCTTTGGTATCAAAGTATATAATTATTTATTTAAAAACACACTGTTGAAAACACTTCAGCACTATTATTGTAAAATATTCTAAACACAGTTACTATTATAATATATACACCCCTTTTCCTTATCAGATAAGTCACTGTAAAACACCACTTATTTTCATACAGAGGTGAGCGCTTAACTAGATGGCACTCCAATAAGTTTGTGAGAAAGGGAGGGAAAAAGACAGAATATGGAAAGGTATACCACTCTAAGATTCAGGAACACTATTAGCAAGGCAGAAGAGCAAAAAGTCACTGGTGAGCCAAAGTCCAAAGGCTGGGCCCCCTCGTAGAGAGAGCAGAGCACAAATGTGCCTAAGATCACACAGTTACACTAGGCTTAGAATGTCTTGCAGAGGGTTCAAAAAGAGTTTAGGGAGGCTTAGGAAAAGTTTAGCCAGGGTGTCCCAGGCTAACCCAGGTTCGAAAGCCGGGGGCTAAATCTACCCCGTACAGTCGGTAGCAAGGGAAGCCAGGCGGGACATGGTACCTTAAGTGGGAAGGATCCTCCAGCGGTGGCAGTTGTTCCTGGTAGTGGGTGCAAGTTGCGTCGTCGTCCAGGGGAAGAGAAGATCTCGACTTGGAGGAAAGATGAAGGTCGGTGCACTACCAGGGAAGAAACCAGCCATGGAGTTTTCCGGTTAAAGGTGGTACCTTTGTTTTGCGGTCGTGGTAAAACATGGTATCCCTGTTGCCGGGGTGCTTGGCACAGGCAAGGCGGCCACGAGGTACATCGGGAAGGCGAAAAGACGGTGAAACTGGTTATCCCCACCAGTCAAAGGAAGAAGACTCTCCGGCGGGAGATCTTCTCTGTCATTGGGAAAAGTGGTGAGGCAGTCCAGCAGGGCACTTTCCGCATTGTCATCATGTACGCCCTATATTGTATTAAGTACGTTGCCCCCTCATTTACGCTGATATACTGAGCTACATGCGTCACTCTATCTCAACTCGTATGTTGGAAATCCAACTACCAACGTGGCAACCAGGTCTCTGCGCAATATCGCTGTGTCCTGCTTGCAGTCTGCCATGCTTCAGTGAGCTACTGCATTTAAACTGTGCGTAGCCTGCACTAACCTCTCACTGATATTGTGTATAAACTGTATCTGCGTGCCTCAATTCCGCTGTCACCAAGTATAAATTGCATTTAGCTTGCCCCAATTTCCGCTTGGACTGAGTACAAATTGCTCCTAGCCTGTCTCAATTCTGCTTATATTGTGTAAAAAATGCACCCAATCTGAATTAATATCTTGTTGCTATTATGTGCAAACTGCATCTAGCCTGCTTTGATACTGTTGGCTATTGCTGTACCCATATCTAGCCTACACTGACATCTCAGCCCTGCACCCAGCCCACCTAGGGCCAGATTACAGAAACTTTGCACCAGTGCAAGTGCAAAGTTGCACGGTATTAGCACTAGGGCAAAGTTTGCCCTATTTTTAAATGCACTGGGACACATTTGAAAACTATTGCACCTTGACAAGTGCAGTTTGACATATTGAAAGCACCTGGGCAATAATTGACCTAGTGCAAAAAAAGATACATTTTTGATGCATTTTTACATCAGGACAAAGTTTGCCCTAGTGCTAATACCATTCTGTATTAGCACTAGGGCAAATCATTTGACCGTTCTATACCCACTAATTACAGACTCATCACCACAGTCCCCTTCCTGCTCACAATTTTAGACAAGATAGAATACCTCCAAATACAGCAATACTTTGAACAAAATCACCTCTTAGGAGTCTGCCAGTCCGGCTTCAGACCCCAACACAAGACTGAAACGGTGCTGATCGACCTCAAAGCACAAATTGACACACTTAGAATCAATGGTAAAGCCGCCCTACTACTACTCCTCGACCTATCAGCGGCTTTTGTGTTAGACCATAAAATCCTCTGTAACCACTTAGACTCGGCCGCCCAATTCTCACAAAAAGCGATAGGCTGGATACAATCATTCCTAAACAATAGGACCATGTGCGTCTTCTCAACCTCATCATCCGCTGACCCCATCCCCATTACCTGCGGGGGGCCCCAGGGATCATGTGTCTCCATCAGCTTGTACAACATATTAACAAAGCCTCTTTTTGATGGTCTTGGTATCACCTACACCAACTATGCCGATGATACCCAGATCCTCATACCGTTGACAGGAGATTATGACAAGGATTTGGCCTTGGTGAATAGAGTGTACCTCATCATCCAGGCATGGATGGCCTCTCATGGTCTATGCCTGAATGATGACAAGACTGAGCTTATAATCCTCGGCACCTCCTCAACATCAACAAACTCGTCCACAACTACACAAGCTTTATCATAGATGGAAACACCATCAAAGGAGCCAAAGAAGTCAAAACGTTAGGCTTCTCCCTAGACGCCACCCTTTCCTTCAACAGGCAGGGCAACTCCATGGCCTCCTCTACCGCCTACACACGTAAACTTATCAGAGCGGCCAAGCCCTTCCTCTCCACCAACAGCTGCACCACCCTGGCAAGAGCCTTAATTCTGTGAGAACTGGATTATTGCAACGCCTTATATCTAGGGGCCAACAAATATATCACCAACAAAATCCAGATTCTACAAAATAATGCTCTCAGAGCAGCACTTAGTATCCCTAAAAAAGAACGTATCTCTGACATAAGGAGAGCTAACAACTGGCTCACCACAATGGACAAAAACTCACTAAAAGTAACCTCACTCACACACCAGTGCCTTAATAACACCGCCTCACGATACCTCATAGACAGATTTAAGAGACATTGGGCCTCATTGCGAGTTTGGCGGTAGCCGTGCCCTTGTTAATGGCACGGCTACCGCCAAATGCGCTACCGGCCCATTACGAGATGAATGGGCAAGTAATTGCCCATTCGCGGGTACTGGTATGGCCGGCCTCCTGATCCCCATTCTGCCCCATAGGGCAGAATGGGGGTCAGGAGCATGGTTGCACCGGCACCATTAATAACAGTGGGCCTCATTACGAGTCCGGCAGTAACCGCGGCGGTAAAACCACCTGGTTACTGCCGGACTCGTATTACCATTCCACCTCTAAATTCACTGGATCAAGGAAAATGACCGCTAACACATAGGGCCTCATTATAACTATTGCGGAATGGGTTTAACGTCGCCGCTAATAGTGCTGGCGCCGTTAAACCCATTCTGCAATATTACGAGGTACCCTTGCGGGACCCGCTCTGGACGTCTGGTTTTACCAGACGTCCTTTGCGGGTCCCGCGAGGGAACCAGGGAGCTAACAAAGGGCCCGCTTGTAATGGGCCCATTGTTAGCTCCCTCCCCATTCCCATTGAGCCCTATGGGGGCTCGAATGGGAATGGGGCATAATCGGGTCCGGGTTCCCTGAATGGGGAATTACCGGGCAATTCTGAGTTCGGAGGGCCCGGTAATTCCTCCCTCCAGGAACCCGAGCCCGGACCTTCCCCATTCACATCTGAGCCCCCATAGAACTCAATGGGAATGGGAGAGGGCGCTAACAACGGCCGATTACGAGCGGCCTGTTGTTAGCTCCCTGGTCCCCTCGCGGGACCCGGTAAGGACACCTGGTTTGACCAGGCGTTATTTACCGGGTCCCGCGAGGGAACCTCGTAATGAGGTGGAATGGGTTTAACGGGTCAGCCTCCTTTAGCGGAGCCCGTTAACCCGTTCCGCCTCAGTCATAATGAGGTCCACGGTTTTGGAGGCAGCCATGCCCTTTTTAAGGGCATGGCTGCCTCCAAAGTCGTAATGAGGCCCATAGACTGTCCCACACCGACGCCACTTTGCCCTCCTTACTCCCTTTGTATATAATCTGTATATATATGTGTATAACTGTACAGCAATGTAACCGAAGCTGAAAACATTTCTATTTCTTTTTTGCGCCCTGATCCCCTCGGGTCTGGTGCGCATTATAAATAATAAAACAAACAAACAAACAAACAAACAAACAAACAAACTGTCCTTGTCACTGCTTCATGTTTCTACCTCCTCTGCGTCATCCGGTATTATACCTACATCCTCTTAGCACTTCCTCCACTATCCGGTTCCTATATCATGCACTACTGTCCAAGTCCCTGGTTCATGTTTCTACCTCTCCTGCATCATCTGCTCTTATATCCACATCCTCTTAGCACCTCCTCCTCTATCCCATTACTATAGCATGTGCTACTGTCCTTATACCTGGAACATGTTTCTACCACCCCTGTATAATCTGGACTTATATTCACACCCTCTTAGCACTTCCTGCACTATCACATTCCTATAGCATTCTCTACTGTCCTTTTCCCTGGATCATGTTTCTACCCCCCCTGTATCATCTGCTCTTATACGTACATCCTCTTAGCACTTGCTCCACTATCCCGTTCCTATATCATGCACTACGGTCCAAGTCCCTCGTTCATGGTCCTACCTCCCCTGCAGCAGCGTGTCTTATACCCACATCCTCTTAGCACTTCCTCCACTATCCCACTGGTCCTCCGTTTTATAAAACAATGATGAAATTGTTGTTAGCACGTTCCCTGTAATTTCCAGAAATACAAATAATACAAAATGATGCATTCTGCGACTTCCAGTTTTCCATTCAGGGTGTATAAACTAGAGTGATTATTAGTTTGGTTTATTATGTTTCTATAAGTATTTACATAGGGCCTCATAAGGACTCCGGCGCTAAACCGGAGTCCGCCATGGCGGAATGGGGAATTACCACCCCATTACAAGGTTGGCGGGGCGGTAATTCCCCCTTTCTCCATGGCCCTTCCCCATTCCCATTTTTGTCCCATAGGGCTCAATGGGAATGGGGAAGGCGCTAATTACGGTACCGCAAACTGCGGTAACGTTATTAGCACCGAAGTCCCTTTGCAGCGTTAAATCCCCCAACCCGCAAAGGACCTCGTAGTAAGGCGGTAGGGATTTACCGGTACCGGTAAACCCCTAACTCCATCCGTGTAATGAGGCCCATAGTTTAGCCAGCCAAGGGGGGGGGGGGGGGGGGGGGGGGGGGAGCCATATCCCAGAATCCAAAAGGAAAGAAAATGAGGACTGGATGGTCCTCTTACGCTTGGCATGGTCACTTGAACACAGATATCATTCTAAAAGATCCTTGCAATATGTCAATTCTTTGAGAAACATACTCAGCCAAAAGGTTACTGACGTAGCTTTATTTTTCATCTAATGAATGGAAATCTAGAAGTCCCAGGATGCCACATAATGCAGGCCTGAAATCACTACTGTATTTTATTCACTTTGAGAATCACGAATACACGTGTTGTAGCAATGTAACTTGGATAAAGAATGGGTATAAGAAACCTCTGACTTTCTATTGTGCAACACAGAAGAATCCCTTCTTTGCGCGCCAGTGGGCCTCATTACGGCCATGGCGGAATACCATGGTGCTATTAGCACCATGGTCCATGCCGGTAAATTACCGACTCTGCCATGGAGAAAGGGGGAATTACCACCCCATTACAAGGTTGGCGGGGCGGCAATTCCCCCTTCCTCCATGGCCCTTCCCCATTCCCATTTTTGCCCCATAGGGCTCAATGGGAATGGGGAAGGCGCTAAGTACGGTGCCGCAAATTGTCTAAACCAGCCGTTAAGGTCGGGTCCCGCAAAGGGACCTCGTAATTAGGCGCTAATAGGTTTACGGCGCCGCAGCCTTTTACGGCGCCGTTAACCCATTAGCGCCTGGGTCGTAATGAGGCCCAGTGTAGCGGACATCACAGCTCACCTTTCAAAGAGGGCTTTGTCTTCTGCAGATGTTCCGGCATTTGCCATTGATGGGGCACCTTTTGGCTAGGAGCGATCTGTGAGTGGCCTTTCAGATGTGAATATCCGATCATACGGATCCTCATGACAGGGACTAGGGTGTCAAAGGTGTCAGTGGCAGAGTCAATAGCAGAGGTGGGAGGGGGCATGAAAGTGGCGGCAAAGGCAGCAACTGACACTCTCTTCATCAGTTGGATGAAGAAGAAGGAGACTGGCAGTGCGGGCACAGGCTTGGCAACGGACCCCAGGAGATCCAGATGAGAGGAAAGGAGGGAATGGTCAGACCATGAGAGAGGTGTGCTGAGAGGGTTAGAGTTAGGGATGTCAGTTGAGCTGAGTGCCTCCAAATTGTGTCCGGCTGAGGGAAAAATGGTGAGGGCGAGAGATTCACAGAGGTCGCGGAAGAGTACAGAGGTCGCGGAAGAGTACAGTGGGCGCTTCAGAGGAATCGAGATGAATGTTGAAGTCTCCAAGGAAGAGAAGCTTGGAGGTAGAGGTTGTGAGAGAGGAGGTGAGGCCAGCCCATTCAGATAGTAAGAGGGAGAGCGGGCCAGGAGGCCTGCAGATGGTGGCGATAGTAAACAAGAAGATAGAAGAGACACAAAGCCTGCAGTCAAGGGATTCAGAGGAGGACCGGGTTGAATGGGTATGATAGTAGCAGGGACCCACTCTGGGAAAATCACGGGCACTCCGCCACCAGATGGGTTGTACCTCCATTGGAGGAGGAGAATGAGCCAGCGTGGGTGGCAGAGGGAGGATTGGGAGGATAAGGAAGGAAATTGATGAGTGGCGGAAGGCGTCTATCAATAAGGAGGTGGTTGGCTGAGAGCCCTGAGCCACGACAGTGCCATTCTGATAGACATTGATGATGCACCTAGAGGAAGGGAAGTGTCCTAAGAGCACTTCCCATCTGGTACCACCGTTAATGGGTGAGAACGAGAAAGGGGGGAGGATACAGATCATATGAGGAGTCCACAGGATTAGGAAGGGGTGAGAAAAGGATGTCAGTGATAGTCTGCCTGGAGGAAGCATTGCCATAGGTGTCAGCAATAGGCAGGCCTGGGTTGGAGACCAGGAGTGCTTTCTTAAACGTTTTCCTTCCAGACTTCGAGAGAGAGGTAGGATAGGTGATAGAGTAGCAGTTAGAATAGATAGAGGAGATGGAAAGCACCATGGTGGCAGGGGGTGGGGGATTGACAGAAGACATGGGCAATGCACAAGGAACTCAACAGAAGAACAGTAGGTCTGGCACAGGGGATATGAATTCAGAATTCAAAGTTAAGTAACAGTAGAATGCCTCACAATGTATACAGGCTGTGGTGTATAAAGAAAGTATTTAGATGTGGCTTTCAAGTAAAGATAAAAGATTAACTTTGTGCCCTCGCCCGTGCGTGGATCTTGGCTTTTGGAGGTGACACCACGCAGTGCCCTCTGTGGATCTTCTGAATGGGCCGGAGCAGCACCCTGGGGTGCCCACTGATCGCAAGCATGCGCCACCACGTGCCAGAGCTAACAGCCCTGCTGCTGTTGCTGGGTAAGTGGAAACTCATGCTGCTTTCTTTGGGTGTTGTGATTACGGAGCAGACTCGAGCGCGAGAGGCGAGCCGGAATGCATGAGTGCGTGGAACGGATCAGAGTGTATGGAGCAGACTGGGATGCATGGAGTGGATGGGAGTGCATGGAACGGACTGGAGCGCATAGAATTGCGTGGCATATATAGTATGGTTTGGAATGCAGAGAACGTTTGAAATAGCATACAACCCATCCTATCACACCACCACGCTTACTCTCTCCTTTACATCACCACTCAACTAGAACACAGAGATACTATGACACCATTCGGTATGACTGTTCTCATACCAACATCCGCCGCTCACTCCACATCATTCTAAGTAAACACTGCTGGTTACTCACCCCCCCAGCCAGGCGTTCTCCTCAGGCCTAACGCAGCCACACTCGGTCTGGATAAATCCGGCCAGAACCAACACATACTCCTGATCTCTCAACCACCACACCTACCGCTAAGAAGTAGCTATTACAATGATACCGCATGAGCTGCACACATACCCGGTGCTCACACGCACCTTTTGACTCTCTCTACTCTCTCTACTGATCTGAACTTCGGTTCCCAAGGGCGTTCAACCTACCAGCGCCTTCAGACCATACCAATGGTATATAAGGCGCTATATAAATGCAAAATAACAATAACAATTGAACACAGTCAGTAGGATTTAAAACACCTAGGGCCTCATTACGACTTTGGAGGTAGCCATGCCCTTAATAAGGGCATGGCTGCTTCCAAAATCGTGTCCGGGTCTGGGTTCCCTGAATGGGGAAATACCGGGCCATTCCAACTTTGGAGGGCCCGGTATTTCCTCCTTCAGGGAACCCGGACACGGTCCTTCCCCATTCCCATTCGAGCCCCCATAGGGCTCAATGGGAATGGGGAGAGAGCTAACAACGGGCCCGTTAATAACGGGCACGTTAATAACAGGCCCATTGATAGCTCCCTGGTCCCCTCCCGGGACCCGTTCTGGAACCTCGTAATAGGGCAGAATTGGATTAACGGCGCTTGCACCCTTACCGGCGCCGTTAATCTCATTCAGCAAGCCTCGTAATGAGGCCCTACAACTCTTACAAAGCAAAGCACTCTGTACTGCCGTGGGCCTCAAGCGCTCTGATCATATCTCGGCCACCAGACGTAATGAACATTGGCTTCCCATCAAAGCCTGCATTGAATTTAAGATCTTGTCCCTTGCAAAGAGATGCATAAACAAAGAGGCCTCACTCTACCTCAATGACTGCGTAGTCCCAAAAAGCCATGTGCGCAACCTATGATCTTCCACCAGTCTTACTCTCAACACCCCCAGATTAAATTGCAAAAGAGCAGGAGACCCTAGCTTCCTTGTTACGGCTCCCTCCCTCTGGAACTCTCTTCCCACCGACATCAGAAATGAACACTCGTATACAATATTCAGAAAGCGTGTCAAAACCTGGTTATTTAACAAATACAACTAACTCTGTCTAACACCGTTTGCTGTTTACTTACTTCCCATGTCTGACTACTGCCATTATTCTCGCTGCACGAAGGCTGCGATACCTGCAGGCCTGGGCGTTAGATAAATGTAATAAATAAATAAACAGGTTGTTCAATTCCCATTTCCAACTATAAACCAAATACTCATCACAATGAAGCCAGCAAAGTTGTTCAGCACATTAGAACCATCATCGATACCAGCAAATGAACTGGAAGAGAGCTCCAAAGCTCCTACCTCATTTGTTAGCTTCAAAAGCATTCCTTTTGCTTTGGCTTCCGCCGCTGCCGGGGTCCAAAGATTGATGCAACAGTTATGTGGTCGTATAGATGGCATTTATTTTTTCCAAGATGACATTCTTATTACAGGACTGAATGAATAGGAATAATACTCAAGGTTATTGATGGTGCTCAATGGGCCTTATTATGACCCAGGCGCTAAGTAGTTAACAGCGCCGTAAAATGCTGCGGCACCGTTAAACACCTAGCGCATAATTACGAGGTCCCTTTGCGGGACCCGACCGTAACGGCTGGTTTTACCAGCCGTTAAAGTAGGGACCCGCAAAGGGACCTTGGTGCTAATTACGGTACCGTAATTAGCGCCTTCCCCATTCCCATTGAGCCCTATGGGGCAAAAATGGGAATGGGGAAGGGCTATGGCGGCATGGGGAATTACCGCCCCACCAACCTCGGAATGGGGTGGTAATTCCCTATTCCGCCATGGCGGACTCGGGCATGGACTATGGTGCTAATAGCACCAGGGTTTAGCGCCAGAGTCCTAATGAGGCCCAACGTGTTGAGAAGTAAGGACCTCCCACTAACAATGGAAGCATGTGAAAGTGGATGGGGTTGAATACTTGGGACACACTGGGCCTCGTTACGAGAAGTGCGGAATGGGTTTAACGGTGCCGGTAATGGTGCCGGCTCCGTTAAACCCACTCCGCACTATCACGAAGTCCCCTCGCGGGACCCGCTGTGGACATCTGGTTTTTCCAGACGTCCATAGCGGGTTCCTCGAGGGAACCAGGGAGCTAACAACGGGCCCGTAATTGACAGGTCCGTTGTTAGCTCAATCCCCATTCCCATTGAGCCTTATGGGGGCTCGAATGGGAAAGGACCGGGCCTGGGTTCCCTGAAGGAGGGATTACCGGGCCATCCAATGTCAGAATGGCCTGGTAATTCCCCATTCAGGGAACCTGGACCCAGACTCGATTTTGGAGGCAGCCATGGCGCTAATAGCGCCATGGCTACCTCCAAAGTCGTAACGAGGCCCACTAGTGGGCCTCATTACGAGTTTGGAGGTAGCCATGGTGCTATTAGCACCATGGCTGCCTCCAAACTGGGTTCCATTACCGGGTTCCTGCAATGGGGACTAACAGAGTCATTCCGACATAGGAGTACCCAGTAATTCCTCCTTGCAGGAACCATTCCCCATTCCCATTTGAGCGCCCATAGGGCTCAATGGGAATGGGGAGGGAGGTAATAACAGGCACATTATAAGTGGCCCGTTATTACCTCCCTCTTTCCCTCGCGGGACCCGGAAAAGACATCTGGTTTTACCAGACGTCTGATCCGGGTCCCGCAAAGGGAACCTCGTAATCGGCGCTCCCGTAATGAAGGGGGCAGGTCCCGTACCGGCCCCCTTCATTACGGGAGCGCCAGGGTTGTAATGAGGCCCAATAAGTTTGTGTTGACAGACAAATGCCAGATATATTTCCAAAACAATAAATATGAATAAACAAAGTCTCCACTTTGCAAATGTTTGAACCTGCAGCAAATAAATATCAACGGTAGATGCCAACAATAAGGGCCTGGGTGCAATCGTAACACAAATTCAATGAAGTGGAGAGATGAATATTGCATTCTCATCCAGAACACTCAAGAGCAGCAGAGAGAGGGTATTCCACAATTGAAAAAGGGGCCATGGGTATATATTTTGGGCATTGAAACACTTCAAAAAGCTAGTTTGGTGTTTACCCACTGTGGGGAGAACAGATCACAAGCCCCTTATACATATGTTCAACACCATGGGTATGGCCTGAAGGTCTCCTAGGATAGGAAAGTAATGTCTGGGCCTGATATATACACCAGGCAAAAGTGACTATCATCTGGATGGTTTGTCATGTTTACTGCCACTGGAGCAAGAGGGCGATGAAGAGAATTCAACAGAATTGGGTGGTCGAGATGAACGGGAGTCGATCAGCGCAATGATACAGCCTGGCATGTCCATGAAAGAGTGGAAAGAAGATTTGGAACATGAATAAACCAAATGTCTAAGGAAAGGCACCCAAGGAGGATGGAGTAATATTGCGTGTGACGCACCGTGTCAAGTAATAGCAGGAGGCAACGGATGCATATACGGAGGAGACAAACTCATTCACCACAAGCTCTCAGAGAGAGAATACTTAGAGAGGCCCATGAAGGACATTTAGGTAGGAGCCTAAATAAGTGTAGGATCCGTGAGAGCTATTACTGTCCCAAAATGTTACAAGATGTTGAAGATTTGGTAGAAGAGTAGTCTCAACCGTGCGCACTTAGTGACAAGTCAAAGAAAACAAATGAGGCGCAACTAAAACCTACAGAAGGGTCAACATTGGTTCTGGCACAAACTGGCAGAGGACATTGTAGGTCCATTCCAGAGACTGGAAGAGCAACAGGTGTAGATTTCCTTACTTATGGATTAAATGTCCAAATGGGTGGAGTGGGGTGTGATGTTACAAAATGTTAGGACACAGAAAATAGTAACACTTTTAAAAAACATATTTGAGAGAGAAGAAATCCCAGAGGAAATGATCATGGAAAAGATGGCATACGATTTATATCTGAAGAGATGCCACATTTCTTGGAGTACGGAATCAGCTGCCAAAGGTCTGGTAGAAAGAATGACTGGCTCTATACAACTGGCACTAACTATCTCTTTACCCCGGAAAAAGCTTCTCAAAGAAACCTTAAATGTGTAGAAATACCCCACATTCTACAACCGAAGTCAAACCATTTACACTTGGGTGAACAAAAAAGGTGCAGCATAACCAACAGCTACACAAGTGATATTTTGACCTGATAAATGCGACTAAACCCAGTAAGATTATTGAAGGAAAATGTGTGAGAGTGAAGGAAAATGTTTAAAACATCCCATTTCAATAACTGTTTATGGATAAACGTGCTTTAAAATGAGCACTTTTACCCACATCCAACCTGTCTGTTGAGGGTCGGGATTGCTCGTTATGCCTTTGTTTGGTGCAACATGAGGGCAATTTGAACACCTTTTCGGGGACAATTTTGGTTCCTTGTCCACCCCTGGGCCTGAGGGGAGGAACAAGAGTAGAGAAAGGGAAGAAGGGACAGAGAGGGCACAAGCACACAGGGCTGTGAATAAGCTGCCTCAGAAGCAAAGAACAACGTGTGCAGAAAGGCATAGCGATATCACAAGAGTTGTTTACCTTCTGCATCCTGCACTTCTTACTTCTTTCTAAACACGATGACACACCAATAAAGTGTTCAGGTCTGGAGAAAGAAAATGTTATCATATGATTAATCTACAGTAAGAATGACCTAAATTGAAGCATTTACATGACAGAGAAAAGATATAGGCCCTCATTACGACCCTGGTGTTGGACCATGGTGCTAATAGCACCATGGTCCATGCCGGTAACTTACAGACTCCACCATGGCGGAATGGGGAATTACCGCCCCATTCCGAGGTTGGTGGGCGGTAATTCCCCATGCCGCCATGGCCCTTCCCCATTCCCATTTTTGCCCCATAGGGCTCAATGGAAATGGGGAAGGCGCTAAGTACGGTGCCGCAAATTGCGGCACCATACTTAGCACCAAGGTCCCTTTGCGGGTTGGATTTTAACACCTGCAAAAAGCAGGCGTTAAAATCGCCAACCCGCAAAGGGACCTCGTAATGAGGCGTTAAGGGGTTAATGGCGCCGCCACCTTTTACGGCGCCATTAACCCCTTAACACCAGGGTTGTAATGAGGGCCATAATCAAAATATCCAAAGAGGGAGCTGCCTATCTTGTCCCCTTCCCCACTCAGCCCCATCTCTGCCAGCATCACCATAACCTGACCTCTGCCCCGTTTCCTGGGGCGGGCTGCGCAGGCAACTTCCCGTGGGGAAGAACTTAAGGCACTCGAGGGGAGGAGATAGGGGGAGGGGTATGCAAGAAGTGTCCAACCCAGACAGCTGCCTCTGAGTTTGCAACTGGTAAAATGTTAAGAATTCCTTTGTGTCAAATAAAAGAATGCATATTGCGAATACACTCGCCGCCCCTCCCACCCAGGGACCAGTTTATGCTCTTTAAGTTGATAGAGCCTTTAAAGTGGGTGCAATTTAGAAGTGACAGCTCATTTCACAAGCCATTGCTTTTACACTACAGGTACAAGAACTAAACATGGGTCATTTGTATTCTGAAGGCCAGCACAAAGCAGCCGTTAGATGAGCAGGGAGGTCATTACAACCCGGGCGTTAAGGGTTAACGACGGTGTTAACCCTTAACGCCGGATTCCCACTTTAACGCCTGCTTTTGGCAGGCGTTAAAGTCCATGGCGCTAACCCGCCATGGTGCTAATTACGCTGCCGTAATTTACTGCGGCGTAATTATCGCCTTCCCCACTCCCATTATGCCCTATGGGGCAAAAATGGGAATGGGGAAAGGAAAATTGCAAATGGGGATTTACCGCCCCATTCACCTTGGAATGGGGCGGTAAATCCGCCATCCACCATGGTGTAAACGTAGTTTACACCATGGTGGTAAAGTTGGTGCACTTAGCACCAAGGTTGTAATGACCGCCCAGATCTATGTATTCTTCCAAGAGAATTTACCATGCCACACAGAAAAAGTTTAAAACTATGTTCTTTATTTTCATGTCATTTATTTTACACAACAAAACCTTTTTTTTACATGACCTTTTAGTTACCTATGGGCATGCCTGAGAAGGTTAACTGTCATTTTCTTGCCTGAGTGATCTGGTGGCTGCTTTGGGACATGGACTAATTGCATCCCCTCAGCGTCAAAGAACTATTCCTTTTCTTAACATGTCAACAACTGCCAGATGGCTTGTTAATGTGACTTGGCACCTTGATTAGAAAAGCAAGGTTCATTGGCCCTCTTTACAACCTTGGCAGAGGACCATGGTGCTATTAGCACCATGGTCCATGCCGCTAAAGTTACGATTCCGCCATGGTGGATGGCGGAATTACCGCCCAATTCCAAGGTGAGTGGGGCGGTAATTCCCCATTCACCATTTGCCCTTCCCCATTCCCATTTTTGCCCCCATAGGGCATAATGGGAATGGGGAAGGCGCTAATTACGGCACCGTAAATTACGGTGGCGTAATTAGCTCCAAAGTCCGTTTGCGGGTTAGATTTTTAACGCCTGCTAAAAGCAGTCGTTAAACACCAACCCGCAAAGGGACACTTGTAATCAGGCGTTAAGGGTTAACGGCGCCGTTAAACCCTTAACGCCTGAGTTGTAATGAGGGCCATTGTGTCACTGGCTAATCAATGCAGTGGTATGTGTGCAGCAATGATTTGTGCGCTGCCCAAGTCACCGCCCTGTTTATTAAGCGTCTATGTGCTGCTCATCTATGTAACAGCACATACGAATCTCTTTGATGTGTCTCATCAATATACAATAGCGCATGGGACTTGTGTGTGTATGTAGATCTATAGAGTGTGCCATTCTGTCCCCACACTGAAACACATAAAGCAATCAAATCATACATCCACTAGGCCAAACAGCCTTTGTAACCCGTCACACCATGATTTTAACTAGCTGCAGGTCAGCACTAATAAGAGATCCCACTGCCAGCTCTGTTAGATAAAGCATGGGCCTTCTCTTTTGCACAAATAACCCCTGAGAGTAATGCGCAATGGTGAGGAGGTAGTGGCTGAGAAACGGTGGACCCTATAGCATCTGTCAGAAGCTAAGTTTTGTTTAAAATGCTTTATCTGCTTATTAATAGTCAGACTAATGATTTTAAGAAGTGCAATCCTTTCGGTACATGTTTTCCTCTTTCTTGGTGTCTTTTGTCAGGCATCCGTTCCTGTCTAAAAGATATACAGGGTAATTCATAGAAATTCGCACAAAAGTGGCGCACGCGGCTGGCGCACAGTGTCCCCGTGCGATACACTGCGCCAGCCGCGTGCGAAAAAATCATTTTCATCGCACAGCGTATTCATGGATTTTAGCCTCCGAAACCAGCCGTGGCGCAGAGTGGCGCAGCGACACTGCAGCAGCGCCAGTTACGCCCCCAAGAACGCCCGCGTGCAAGGAAAAGCCTTCAAAATTCCCGAATGATCGCAAAGGGCTGCACTAACCCTGGACCAGTTCACAGGGCTGCCAAACAGCAAACGCCAAGCGGGGAACGTGTATTTCAGTGGTTCGCAGGAAGTTTCACACGCGATTGTCCTGGGTGCGTGTACATCAGGGGTGTGTGGGAAGTAACTCACGCGATTCCATCAGGGCACGTGTATTCCAGGGGTGCGGGGGGAAGTATCACACGCAAAAGCAGCAGGGTACATGTATTCCAGGGGTGCGCGGGAAGTATCACATGCAAAAACAGCAGGGTATGTGCATTTCAGGGGTGCGCGGGAAGTATCACACGCAAAAGCAGCAGGGTACGTGTATTCCAGGGGTGCGCGGGAAGTATCACACGCAAAAGCAGCAGGGTACGTGTATTCCAGGGGTGCGCAGGAAGTATCACACGCAAAAGCAGCAGGGTACGTGTATTTCAGGGGTGCGCAGGAAGTATCAAACGCGATTCCATCAGGGTATGTGTATTCCAGGGGTGTGTGGGAAGTATCACACGCAAAAGCAGCAGGGTACGTGTATTCCAGGGGTGCGCGGGAAGTATCACACGCAAAAGCAGCAAGGTACGTGTATTTCAGGGGTGCGCAGGAAGTATCACACGCGATTCCACCAATGGGTGTCAGTGAATGTCAAAACCCATATCATGATATGCATGAAACCAATGAGATGATACTACACATTGAAGTTTGAAGAAAAAAATATGTATTAAAAGCAACATAAATTGAATCAAAAATAAACAAACAATAATGGAAATTTTAAAAAAATAAACCAGCAGGTCCGTGAAATAATGCAAAACCACAAATCATAATCCAAAGGAAATGTGTCCAAAGTCACAGTCCACAAAAGTAAATCCAATGGAAAATTAAAATCGAAAACCATTGCTCCATGGGTAAATCATAATCCAAAAGTCAACTATATACGGATAAACAATCCAGGGTCCATGATCCCAACAGAAGAAATGAAACCTATCTAATAACACTACCTAATAAAAAAAAACTATATAAAAAAATGTGGTCCATTGCCAAAAGGTCCAAAAAATATAAAATAGCAAAGGAAATCTAACACTAACTACAGAACTATTTACAAGGGCAGCGGGCTATTCCGACGGCTCACTTCGGGATGTTCCGGGCCAGGGCATCATCGAACTCCTGCTCAATGTCCCGGAGGCGGTCCTCCTCCATGGCCCCTCTGCAGGGCCGTCGCCATGTTCACCCCAAACTCCCTGCGGATTGCCTCGAGGCACTCGGCCCACCTCAGGGCCCTCCGCATGGAGTTCTTCGCCCTGACCATTGTGAGCTGTGCCAGTTCCGCCTGCTGCCGCTCCGCATCTATGGCGTGGCCCAACCGCTGCCACACAGAAGACACTTCCCGTCCTGGGTCCTCCTGCCCTCCGGCCGATGCCTGCCCCTCCGATGTCGAAGGCCCCGAGCCAGCATGGCTCCCACCACGTTGCTGCTGCTGCTGCTGTGCCTCTGCCCGTGCACTGCCTCCTGCTGTCTGCACATCCTCCGCTGGCTGGGGTGCAGTCGTTGATGTGGCCACCCCTGCTGGACGTCCGACTCCCGACTGTGGCAGGGATGCCTCCTCCACCAGCCTGGCCGCACCGTCAGAGGCAGCTCCACAGGGCACCCAGGTGACTAATGGGTGAGAAGATGGCACGGAGGACGACTGGCGCATAGGGGGTTCAGTTGAGGAGGGGGTCTGAGCAAGCCCCATCAAACGGAGGAATCCGGCCTGGGTGACCTGTCCCAGTAGGCCGACGCGGTCAACGAGCCATTCGAGATGACGTGCAGTCTCCTCATGAAAAGACTGCAGGTCACTTCGCATGGCCCATTGACGCAACGCCACACCACACACAGGCTCAACCCGGACCCGGATAGCCACGTCTGCAGGCAGAGGAAGGCTAGTTGTCATGAGCTCATCCCCTGCCTGAAAACGGGTCTGGACGTAGGCATCCCTGCTGGTGCAAGATGATGCAGTGACAGGATCAGGGACAGGATTGCACACAGGCACCTCCGCGGCGACCTGTGCTGCCTCCTGTCCCTGGCCCTGCACTGCACCACTAGCACCAGTGGAATCTCCACCTCCAGATCCCTGTCTCTGTTGCTTGCACAGCCTCTTCCTCCACCAAACCCCCACCAACCTGGATGACTCCGTGCCATCTTCCCCCGTTGGGCCCTGTGGGGTCCCAGCTGCCCCTTCTGCTGCCGAGGAGTACAACTCCGACCTCTGCCTCTTGGACCTCCCCCCGGCAGCTGCGGCCTGGGACGCGGCACCGGACTCCTCACTCCCCGACGAGATCACAACCTGGGAGGGGAGCCGGGCCTTGCGTCTCCGGCTGGCGGTGCGATCCCCGCCGATGTGCTCCACAGCACCTTCTCCGCCCTCTTCATCAGTTGACGCTGCAGACAGGGAGAAATAAAACACAGGCATCAGGGCACTGTACAATGGACACATACACACATGACAGTTGTACATGAGTGGCATTGGCAAACCTCAGACATGGTATCACAATTGGCAACACACATGTCATTTCAACTTGCACACATGAGCCATTCCACAGCAACTGCCAGCACCATCTATACACCTACAAAAGCATGAGCAGACAAAGGTGAGCCAGACATCACATGCAACACAGGGAGTGCACTACACATGCGCGCACACCACAACACTTGCATGCATGTGTACACCTCAGCCAACTGTCGCAGTGTTCAGATGGGCATCCATGTCACATCTGCCAATCAGGCTTCCACATCCCGCTGTCACATGCATTCATGTTGCATCACCGTTGCACCCTTGTCAACTACACACACATGCACATGTACACAGTGCTGATACATGCAGCTGAAAACAACATACATGCGTGACATCACGAACATGCCTACTTGCATACACATTCATCCAAACATGTGTGCCCACACAACTGCATTTGGCATGAAAGCCTACACACACAAGCACCATCCATGTCTCACACATGACAGCCCTCGCATGTGTTAGCCTCACGGCCCTGTACACCCCCACCCATACTCGGCCCCATACAAACAGATGTGCAACCGGCACACTACTGGCACATCACCACACGCACAGCTTACAATCATGGTGCATGTACACTTACCGCTCGACTCCAGATGGGTCTGCCTCTCAAGGACCTAGACGTGGATCGCTGGGGATATGCGTTCCAGGACCCTCATCTGATCTTCCGACAAGTGGCCCCGGCGCCCCTTAGCATCCACTGCCTTCAAGAGGTGCCGGGCATTGTTGAGGGTCCTGGACCTGAAGTCCTCCCAGCGCTTCTAGACATTTTGGAGGTCGCGGACTGACACCCCCTCGGCGTTGATGGCAGTCATGATGTCCGTCCAGATCCGAGTCCGTCCTTCCTTGTCGGCGCGCACACTTCCGAAGAGGGCATCATACTGCCCCAGGACTTGCTCCACAGGACACCAACTTCCCTGGCACTGAAGCTGGTGCCCCTCTGCCTCTCTGGCCGGGGGTTGTCAGTGGTGCCAGATGTTGCAGTGCCCGACATGACAACCCCAGAGGCAGGAGTGGGTGGGCTACTGGGTCCTGGGGCTGGGCTGTGGAGCGATGGTATCCCAGTCGGGAGTCTTCGGTTCCAGCAGGGGTGGTCACAGCAACAGCACCCCTGGCTGATGTGCAGGCAGCAAAAGGCACGGCACGTGGGCAGCAGGCAGTCAGGCAGCAGCAGATGGCAGGTGGGAGCGTGCTCGGGGCTCTGGGGGGCAGTAAATCGGCTTTCTGGGCAGGAGCGTGGTCTTCCGTGTGCTTACGCATGGCCAGCTTGATACGGAGTGATTTGGCACGTGAAAATCCTGCACGTCTGCGTGTAATTCGAGGAAAGGCCCTTAGCGCGTAAACGCGTCTGCACGCATACGCGATTTCATTGGCCCAAAGGCCCCCCATGCACAGCTATGACATCATGCGCATGGCCGTAGAGAATGGCACGTGTAAAAAAAAAAAAGCACGTCCGAGTGTCAAAGCGTGTAATTGGTGGAAATAGCCTCATCGCGTATGCGCATCTGTGACGTGTGTATAAAAGGAACGTGTAGAACGCCATTTCCTTGTACGTGCTTTTCGTGGAGAGCGAGTGGGTAAAATCTGTACTTCTTGTCAGTTCACACGCGATTTACTTCACGCCGTTTCAAGTTCGTACTCCCTATTACCTCTGACAGCTTTTTCTCTTTTCCTCTTTTTCCTGGGCCTGTTTCCTCAAACAGCGTTCCCTTCTACTGTTGTCCTGTCTCCTCAGACAGCGTACAATTCTTCTTTTAGCGGGGGTGTTGCCAACGTGCACACGTGCATATTTTTCACGCTTTTGTTCCTGGCAGAAGTGAGTCGCGCACGTATTTAACATCTGTGCTTGCCCCGTGTGTCGCATACCCCTTCAGAGGTCATTCTAGGCTGCGTGTGACACGCATACGTTCATTCTTGAGTTTCTGGGTGCCACAACGTAGTGCAGGTTAAGGAGGGGTTGCGTGCACCTTACTTCCCTTTTTTAGGGCGCCTGTGCGTTGCGTGTCCAGTCATCTTTCCCCAGGGGTGACATACAGCCTTGCTAGAGCACTAGGGTACGATTACCATCTGGTACCCAACCCCTTTGACCCCCAATTGCCCAGGACAATAGTTCACATCGACTCCCACACGCACAATAACATCAGTGCCATGGCTGGGAGGCAAACAAGCCGTAAGGGTGGCAAAGGTGGCCGAGCCCCAAGTGGTGGCCGTGGTGGATCCGGTAGGGGACGTGACTGTGACTTGCATATGTGGAGGAGCAGTCAGCGACACCCATGCCCCCCCTCCCTGGTTGAGGTTAACGTGGCTGACACCATCAATGCTCGGCCCTTGTTGGACCAGCCCACTGTGGAACCAGACCTGGCACAGGGTGACTCCATGGCTGACTTCCAGGTCAGCAGGTCTAGGCCACGTGCCCCGGTGCACGTTGGTGTCATCAGGCCACGTGGATCAGGGGCAGCTAGATCATCTGCTGCTCCGCGTAGGCAGGCTGGGGAGGCTGCAGGGGCAGCTGCGGCTCCATCCACCCCACCTCTCACACACCCAGCCAGGACAGTGTCGGTCCAAGTCCATCCTGCTGACATTCCCCCTGACACCATCACACTTGAGCTAATCCCTGCACCAACTCCCATGCTGAGTGTGCAATCCCACATTCCTAGTACAGAGTCCGCCGGGGCTCCTAGTGTCCAGAGTGGCGTATGACACTCAGGATCCCCACCACCTTCCAAGCGAAAGAGGAAGAGTGCTCGTCAAGTAGAGGCTGATGCCCTAGACACGGCTACACAGTCCGGCCCGTCAAGGAAGCCCAGCTTCAATGAGGCCGAACTGAATGCACTTGTAGAGTATGTGTCCGCACATGACCGCAAAATGGTGATTGTTGCAGGATCCAAGACCACACCTACACAACGTCAGGCACACTGGCAGACCATCGCGGACATCATAAGTGCCCTTGGAATCGTGAGGTGCACAGCTACCGAATGCTACAAGCGCTGGAATGACCTGAAGCGCAGGGCAAAGAATAAGCTGGCCTCAAGTCTTGCCGCTACTCTAGTGACTGGAGGTGGGTCTCCAGCAGAGGACATAGAACTCACTCCACATGAGCATGTTGCTGGGACCTACGTCACGGAGGAACAGATCCAAGGCGTGGGAGAACTGGCAGATTACGAGGCATTGTCCGGTGAGTGCACATGCATGTGTGTGTCATCGATGTGCATGGTGTGTGTGTGTGTGTGAGGGCTTCTGTTTGGGTGCCAGGTGAGGGTGTGTGTGCCTGAGTGGTTTGGGTCACCCATGCGCCTCATCCAATACATTCTGCGCACCAGCATTTGGGTATAGCAGTATCCCTTCTGCCAACATTAGACATCCAGCCCAACACAATGCCAGTTGCCCTTGAAGTGTCATCTTGCCACAACATTGTTGCTTATTTTCCTCTGTTTATTCAGGCAGATTGTTTGCATACCACCACTTTTACTAGGCATTTCTCAGTCCTATTGTCACATGTCTGACATGGTTATGGTACAGTGGACTGGCTTTGTTTCCTGGACATGATTTGTTTAGACATGTCCCTGTGCTATAGGACCATTTTGGACTGGCAGCTCCAGGTTAAACATTTGAACCATTTCAATGAAAAAATCAATTTCATGAGCAAACTAGACTGAATGAACAATTGGTGCCCTCCTCTCCCTCTTCACTTTATGGCTAGGGTACATGCCATCTGTGTGATGGCATGTGTATTTGACCTGCCAATCACAGGCCAATGTGTGATGCCACTGCTAGGCAGCATTCAGCAAATGTGTTCATCTTCCATCTTGGTGTCATCAATGTATGCCATCTGCCTACCCTTCACACGCAGTGACGGTGCATGCATGGAAGGGTTTTAGTCATGTGGGACATGTGTCAATCAAGTACTGTTTCTGTAGCTTCTCAGCCCTAATTGTGTGCCATAGTGCTAATGCCTGTTTCCATTTGTTTTCTTTCATGTCTTTGCAGGGGATGACTGTTAGGGAGAATTCTCTGTTTAGGCTGAATTTCCTAACCTAGTGAGTCCCCCAGCAGCTTTGCTGGATTTCTGGAGTTTGTTTTTTCCATCCTGCCAAGAGTGAGACTATTTTTCTCCCACTCTTGGACATGTATGTGTGTAATTCCTTTGAAATGTCAATGTGTTCGATGGGCTATGGGGTCTTTTACTCCATAGGGTCTCATATGTTTTTCTATGTGTGTTACACCGCACCCTACGTGCCGTAACACGGGGGCGTCCTAGCGGACCTCCACCATAGACTCCATATCCGGGGACTGACTACTGTCTCCCCGGGCATGTAAAGTCACCATTGGCTTTACTAGACCTAAATTTACTAACAGAACTAGTACAAACCATCTTATTGTGGACGTACTAGTAGGGGTAATTCGATTACTCCTAGATCTGTTACTCGAGGGGGCACTGTCCCGTCCCCCTTCGTCGAGTTTTGGCTGGTGGCAGTGGAAACTACTTGTTATGTTCGACCCGAACATAACCCTATGGGATTCGTCCCATTGTTGGAGATTGACCCTTTTTCTCGTTAATCTCTAACGTACCACCGATCTACTTATCTTAAATAAGTTTATCGGATGGTATTTTCTGCCAGAACTCGGTTTTTAAAATGGCGTCTGTGTTCGTCTCTGTGACTCCTAAACCAAAGGTCGAGCCCTTTGTTCCACTTTTGGCGGGCTCTGTACAGATACCCTCCAAAGTGGTGCCATTCTGTCTGGGTTACCACAGGGGTGTGGGAGGGGGTTTAGGCACCCTGGACCGAGTTGCCTTGCCAACTCCGGTCGCACTCCGGAGTGATTGGCCCAAGTGGTGAGCCTTCCCGCTCACCACTTAGCATGTGTTGATTGACAGCTAGGCTGAATGAATGGGGATTTTCTGCATAAAAGCAGGGCTTTTGGGACTGGATCTTCAGAAGTCGCCACAGGACCTAAGAATCCGACGAGGGTAACGCTGAGCCGACCTGCACGATGACACCTCCGGTGGAGCCCTACGGAACCGACTCACCACTTCCCGACGACAGAGGAGATCTCCCTGCCGGAAAATCTCTTCTCCTGACTGGTGGGAACAACCAGTCCCCTTTGCTTTTTATTCGCCTCAGGACGCAGTGGTCGAATTGACCGTGCAGAGCACCTCGGCAACCGGATAGCCACTACCCCTGTACCGCGACCAAAAGGTGGTGCCTTGTAACGGAGCACTCCGCGGCTGGTCTCTTCCCTGGTGGTGCACCGGACTTCACTTTTTTTCGACGACGAGATCATCTCTACTCTTGGCAAAGACCCGACGTGCATCCACCACCAGGAACAACTGCCCCCGCCGGAGCTGCCCTCCACAACAAGGTACCGTGTCAGCCTGGCTTCCCTTTCGATCGGTTCGAGTGAGGTGTCTTAATCCTCTCGGTTCCATTGGGTCGCCTCCAAGCTTTTCTCATTTTTGTTGTTCTGAACTGGTTCAATCTGCCGATAACAATTTACTACAAAGACTTGAATGCATCTCCACTAGAGACTTTTTGGGACATTGTGCCTTGCCTCTCTCCGAGTGGGCCTGGCCTCTGAACTTTATGATCTATTGTGATTCTCGCCTTCCTGCCTTGCATTTTTTCGGGAAGGATTGAACTGTGTTGATTTCATAACCTGCCTATCTTTTTCTCTCCCGTCCTAACTAATATTCGAGTGTCATCTAGGTTGAGGTATACACCTCTGTCTGAAAATAAGTGGTACCGGTAGAACCTAGAGTTGTCGAAGTATTGCTAGGGGGATTGATCGTTTTCTATTTCTTAGAGTAATTGTGTTTGATTTGTTTGCCGTGAATTTGCCATAGTGTTTTCCATAGATGTTTCGTAATAAATAAATGCCTTAATATCTTTACACTAAGCCTCGTTGCGTGTTTGCTTGTCTTGCTGTGAAGAATTGCCCTATTTTGTATACTCCACATACTGCTCAACTCTTCTTGAGGGAAGTCTGACTGCTCAGCCACAGCTACCAAGTGAATCTGTGTGGTGCAGACTGCTACCAATTGGGTTCACCGCCAAACACCTGTAGTCCCAAATCTTTTGCAGTGGTCCCAGAGGGAACTGCACAGGTTTCCGCCTAACACTGGTGTTCAGCGGTGGGATTTGTATCGAGTATACAGTTTAGAGTGCTTTTCGAAACTGTAGGATAACTAACCACAAAACTTTGCACAAAAAGCAACTTTCAAAAAAACATGTCTACGATGGAAACTTACAGTCAAGGGTCCTTGTCAGGTGAAAATACTGAGAGTCTGTGAGCTCTCTGTAGGCAAGAGAATCTCCCTGTAAGAGGCAAGAAGTTAGAACTAATAGAGAGATTGCTGGCGAACCAAAGTCTGGGTACTGGTTCAGAGGAACCAATCTCTCCAGCGAATGTAGACGACAGTAATGGTGTTGATCTGAATCGTAATTCTGATGATAGCGATGAAGAGGCTGACGAGGACGGAGAGGCTAACGAAACTGTCTCCCCTGCTCCTCTACCTGCCTTACCAGCTGTGCCTACGGGGACCATACCAGGTCCCACAAGTAACCCTGCTTATTTTGAACTTGAAAAAATGAAGCTCGAACTAGAATACAAACGGTTCTTGGCTCAATCTGAACGAAACCAAGAGCTCGAGTTCAGACGGATGAATGCCCAGGCTGAGCAGAAGCAAGCTGAGTTAAGACTCAGAGAAATAGAACTTAATCACGAGTTAGAGATGAAAAAGTTGTCTATGGAAAATGCTTCTCTCTCCTCTGGTTCCTCTAGGAGCTCCAGTCCCAAAGGACCCCGGATGCCGAAGGAATTAGGGGTATGTATGAACCGAGATTGGATGTGTTGGATTGGTTGAAACTGTTTGAATACAATCATGGGCTCCAGGACATCACCGGGAATGCTTTGCTTCCCTGGTTGTTCTCTAGGCTCCCTCCTGTTGCGACTGATGTGGTAATGGAGTTGGGGGAGGCGGATAAGACGGATTACGAAAGTGTGAAACTAGCTTTGATAGCTAGATTCGGGAAGACCCCTTCCCAGTATCTTAAGAGGTTTAGAACCCTCAAAAAGCATGATGGTACCCCTTGGGCTACCTGGGTGAGTGAAGGGTTGAAAAACTTAGAGGGATGGATTAAGGGTTACAAAGTGAAAACTTATGAGGGAATGAGAAATCTTTTTATGTTGGAGTCTATTTATGATGCCTGTTCTCCTGAGCTCAGACAGCACTTGGCTGATTCGAAGGAATTGGATTCCAGGGCGCTAGCTAAGGCTGCTGACTTGTGGGTTGCCAACAGGGCTACTCATAAGGATTCTGGGGCAACTCAGAAAAAGGAAGAGAGAAAACAGCCTAAAAAAGACTCAAAAGAGAATTCTAATAACTCACATTCCAAAGAGGGCCCCAAACAAAACCAGAAGGGTAAGCCACCGGGAAAACCACCGCAGAATAGTGTGTCTTCTGGTGCCAAACCGGAAGGAGGTCAGAACAAGCCAACATTCCAGAAAGCATTCGGTAAATGCTTTGTTTGTGGCTCGACTGATCACGTGAAAGGAGATCCCAGATGTAAGGGTAAACCTACAGGGGTCCAGCTTGTCTCCTTAGCCTTCGCTCCAGAGGAGGAAGTCCAAATGGCAAGTGGAAACTTTCTACTGCTAGCTGACGAACCCATTGGAGTCTCAGACAGCGTTTCTTTGGTATCTCTGGGGTTGTGGGAACAACAGAATTTAGATGTCTATAATTCTATCCCCGATAATACTAAAGAGTATTATAAGGACAGTGTCCAAGTGAATGGTCAGGAGACTCCTGCCATTAGGGACACTGGGGCCAGCATAACTGTGGTGGATAAATCGTTTTTTCAGGCTGAGGATGTTGCTAAGGCACCCAAACGCCTCACCAAGTTAGCTGGAGGGCCTGTGCAGATGCTTCCCCAATTACCAGTTCTCATCCAGTGTAACGACATGACTGTGAAGATACCTGTCAGCATACAGAGTGAGGTACCAGGACGCGTACTGTTGGGTAACGATTTGAAAACTCTCGGAGTTGTATCGCATACTCCCAGACCTCCTAGTAAACGGTTACAGGAGCTAACCAGACCCGCAAGAGAGAGGACCATGCGCAATACTCTCCAGGAGATGATGAAGAAAGAAATCACTCCTGCTCCACTGGAATTGTCGGCCGCTGTCTCCAAGAAATCAGAAGCGAAAGGGAAACCTAAGACTTCTATCCCGAAACCAGCCGCCAGCATTCCAGTGCAGCCGACACAGACTTCCCCGTGGTTGTCCAACGTCACACCTGTAACTCCACCTCCAGCCGAGGCTGAGAGGGAGGTACAACCCTGCGTGGTAGAATTAGACTCTGAGGAAGAGCTAATGGAAGACCAGGAACTCATTGCAGATCTGGATCCTGTTGACCAGCCTGAGCTGCAGTCTTTACTGGCAGAAGGTGGACCCAGCAGGGCAGACTTCAGTAAGGGACAGAGAGAATGTCCAACTCTGGAAGGTCTTCGCCACCAGGCAGAAGCTCAGGCTGAAGGGCAAGAGCCTGGGAAATACAGGTTGCACTGGGAAGATGGCCTCTTCTACAGTGAACCGACCGAGTCTGCACCTGGAGACTACAAACGACTTGTAGTACCCCAAGAGAACAGACCACAGTTCTTGCAGTTAGCCCAGGAGATTCCTTTGGCTGGTCACTTGAATTTCAAGAAGACTAAGGAAAGGCTCTCTCTCTATTTCTATTGGCCAAAGATGGGGGCCGAAGTAGAAAAACACTGCAGGAGTTGCCACACCTGCCAGAACTCTGGTAAGGTTGGCTCCAAGAACGTGGCACCTTTAGTGCCTTCCCAGTTGTGGGAGTCCCATTTGAGAGAGTAGGGATTGACATTGTTGGTCCCCTTGATCCTCCAACCTCCTCAGGCAACAGGTTTATACTTGTTGTAGTAGACCATGCTACTAGGTATCCTGAGGCAATTCCTATGAGGACTGTTACAGCTCCGGCTGTGGCTAAGGCCCTCCTTTGTATTTTTACTAGGGTCGGATTTCCTAAGGAAGTAATCTCTGACAGGGGGTCAAACTTTATGTCCCACTACATGAAAGCCATGTGGAAAACCTGTGGAGTTACTTACAAGTTCTCAACAGCTTACCACCCCCAAACCAATGGGTTGGTAGAACGGTTCAACCGAACCATGAAGAGCATGATAGGTGCTTTAGAGGAACCCCTTAAGCGTAAGTGGGACCTTCTACTGCCATGCCTTCTCTTTGCTTATAGAGAAGTCCCTCAGGAGGGAGTAGGTTACTCTCCCTTCGAACTACTCTAGGGTCATCCCGTCAGAGGTCCATTGGCCCTGATTAAGGAGGGGTTGGAGAGTGCTCCTTCCCCCAAGCCAGTCAGAGTGACTGACTACGTGATAGGTCTCCGGAGGAGAATGTCACACATGATGACAGAAGCAAGCGATAACTTGAAAGCTGGACAAGCATTGGTCAAGCATTGGTCAAGCACTGGCACGATCAAAAGGCTAACATGGTTGAGTTCGCTCAAGACCAGCTCGTTCTCGTTATGATCCCAACAAGGCAGAGGGTGGATGGGACCCTACCGAGTAGTGGGTAAACTCGGAGAGGTTAACTATCTGGTGGACTTGGGCAATCCCAAGGAGGCTCCAACAGTCTTTCACACCAACCGACTTAAAGCGTATGTCTCGCGACCTGTGTAGGAGCGTTGCTTCTAGCATCATCCGAGGAAGAAGAAGAGAGTGAAGCTCTTCCGGATCTCCTCAGAGGCTTACCTTTAGATGAAAAAATTGAAGGAGTGAATCTCTCCTCCAATCTGACACCCGAGCATCAAGAAGAGTGCAAATCTATGTTGAATCAGTTTGCCTCTCTGTTCTCGCTTTCACCAGGCTTGACCCCTTGGGGCCAGCACGACATACTCACTGGTGACTGTCTGCCTGTCAAAAGCAGAGGATACCGCATGTCAGAAAACGTACGAACCCACATCAAAGGTGAGGTCAGCAAGATACTCGATCTCAGGGTAATAGAGCCCTCTACTAGTCCATGGTCCATGGTCTAGCCCAGTTGTGTAAGTACCAAAGGCCGGATCTAAAGAACTTCGATTCTGCGTGGATTATAGAGCTCTTAATGCGGTCACCAAGACTGATGCCCACTCTTTGCCAAGAACAGATGAGTTGGTGGATAAACTTGGCGCCGCCAAGTTCCTCAGCACATTTGACTTGACGTCAGGCTATTGGCAAATAGCCCTGACAGACCATGCCAAGGAGAAAACTAGCCCCGTTGGCTTATACCAGTTTAAGGTGATGCCTTTCGGATTGAAGAATGCACCTGCTACTTTTCAACGGATGTTAAAACAGGTTCTGAATGAGATGGAGGACTTCTGCATGGCATACTTGGATGACATCGCAGTGTTCAGCAATTCCTGGGAAGAACATGTAACCCACCTGAGAGATGTTTTGCAGGCTCTTGGACGAGCCAATCTGACCATAAAGGCGAGCAAATGCCAAATTGGACAGAGTAAGGTAGTCTATCTTGGGCATGAGGTAGGCGGTGGAGAAATAAGGCCTTTGCTCAGTAAAATTGAAGCTGTGCAAAATTGGACAAGACCGACTACTCAAACCCAGGTGAGAGCCTTCCTAGGCCTCACTGGGTATTGCAGGAATTTCATAGAGAACTATGGGACCATAGCTTCTCCACTGAAGATCATCTCCTCGCCCAAATTTCCTAAAAAGGTTAAATGGAACGAGGAGTGTAATCAGGCTTTTGAAAACCTGAAAAAGGCTCTTTGCCAAGCCCCAGTACTCAGAGCTCCTGATTACCGCCAACACTTCATTGTGCAGACAGATGCTTCCAATGTAGGGATAGGTGCCGTACTCAGTCAACTGGATGGGAAAGGTAGGGAGCACCCCGTTTGCTTCATCAGCCGCAAGCTGAAGGATCCTGAAACAAGGTGGGCAACAATCGAAAGAGAGTGCTTTGCTATCGTGTGGGCTCTGAAGAAGTTTAGGCCGTACTTGTATGGTTCTACTTTCGTCATTCAGACTGACCACCAACCCTTGAGATGGTTAATGCAAATGAAAGGGGAAAACCCAAAACTATTGAGATGGTCGATCTGCCTGCAAGGGTTTGATTTCACCATTGAGCACAGGTCAGGGTGTCACCACCAAAATGCTGATGGTCTCTCTAGGATGTATGTCATCGACTAGAGGTATGAGATTCATCCAGGAGTGGATTAAATCCTCCTGTCCCTTAGTCTGGGGGGGGGCGAGTGTTAGGGAGAATTCTCTGTTTAGGCTGAATTTCCTAACCTAGTGAGTCCCCCAGCAGCTTTGCTGGATTTCTGGAGTTTGTTTTTTCCATCCTGCCAAGAGTGAGACTCTTTTTCTCCCACTCTTGGACATGTATGTGTGTAATTCCTTTGAAATGTCAATGTGTTCGATGGGCTATGGGGTCTTTTACTCCATAGGGTCTCATATGTTTTTCTATGTGTGTTACACCGCACCCTACGTGCCGTAACACGGGGGCGTCCTAGCGGACTTCCACCATAGACTCCATACCCGGGGACTGACTACTGTCTCCCTGGGCATGTAAAGTCACCATTGGCTTTACTAGACCTAAATTTACTAACAGAACTAGTACAAACCCTCTTATTGTGGACGTACTTGTAGGGGCAATTCGTTTACTCCTAGAATTGTTACTCGAGGGGGCACTGTCCCGTCCCCCCTCGTCGAGTTTTGGCTGGTAGCAGTGGAAACTACTTGTTATGTTCGACTCCGAACATAACCCTATGGGATTCGTCCCATTGTTGGAGATTGACCCTTTTTCACGTTAATCTCTAACGTACCACCGATCTACTTATCTTAAATAAGTTTATCGGTTGTTATTTTCTGCCGGAACTCGGTTTTTAAAATGGCGTCTGTGTTCGTCTCTGTGACTCCTAAACCAAAGGTCGAGCCCTTTGTTCCACTTTTGGCGGGCTCTGTACAGAGACCCTCCAAAGTGGTGCCATTCTGTCTAGGTTACCACAGGGGTGTGGGGAGGGGGTTTAGGCACCCTGGACCGAGTTGCCTTGCCAACTCCGGTCGCACTCTGGAGTGATTGGCCCAAGTGGTGAGCCTTCCCGCTCTCCACTTAGCATGTGTTGATTGACAGCTAGGCTGAATGAATGGGGGTTTTCTGCATAAAAGCAGGGCTTTTGGGACTGGATCTTCAGAAGTCGCCACAGGACCCAAGAATCCGACAAGGGTAACGCTGAGCCGACCTGCACGACGACACCTCCGGTGGAGCCCTGCGGAACCGACTCACCACTTCCCGACGACAGAGGAGATCTCCCTGCCGGAAAATCTCTTCTCCTGACTGGTGGGAACAACCAGTCCCCTTTGCTTTTTATTCGCCTCAGGACGCAGTGGTCGAATTGACCATGCAGAGCACCTCGGCAACCGGATAGCCACTACCCCTGTACCGCGACCAAAAGGTGGTGCCTTGTAACGGAGCACTCCGCGGCTGGTCTCTTCCCTGGTGGTGCACCGGACTTCACTTTTCTTCGACGACGAGATCATCTCTACTCTTGGCAAAGACCCGACGTGCATCCACCACCAGGAACAACTGCCCCCGCCGGAGCTGCCCTCCACAACAAGGTACCGTGTCTGCCTGGCTTCCCTTTCGATCGGTTCGAGTGAGGTGTCTTAATCCTCTCCGTTCCGTTGGGTCGCCTCCAAGCTTTTCTCATTTTTGTTGTTCTGAACTGGTTCAATCTGCCGATAACTATTTGCTACAAAGACTTGAATGCATCTCCACTAGAGACTTTTTGGGACATCGTGCCTTGCCTCTCTCCGAGTGGGCCTGGCCTCTGAACTTTATGATCTATTGTGATTCTTGCCTTCCTGCCTTGCATTTTTTCCGCGAAGGATTGAACTGTGTTGATTTCATAACCTGCCTATCTTTTTCTCTCCCGTCCTAACTAATATTCGAGTGTCATCTAGGTTGAGGTATACACCTCTGTCTGAAAATAAGTGGTACCGGTAGAACCTAGAGTTGTCGAAGTATTGCTAGGGGGATTGATCGTTTTCTATTTCGTAGAGTAATTGGGGGTCATTCCGAGGTTGGAGGTAAGGGTTAACGGCGCCTGTAAGGGCACCGATGGCGGTAATCCCTTACCTCCGTATTCCGAGTTCCCTTTGCGGGTCCCTCTTTACCTCCTGCTTTTAGCAGGAGTAAATTACGGGACCCGCAAAGTGACCTTGGAGTAAATTACGGCACCGTAATTTACGGTGCCGTAATTACCTCCTTCCCCATTCCCATTGAGCCCTATGGGGGCAGAAATGGGGATGGGCAAGGGCTATGGTGAATGGGGAATTACCGGTCCATCCAACCTTGGTATTTACCGGAAATTACTCCATTCACCATGCCGGTATTCCATGGAGTAAATAGCTCCATGTTTGCCTACCATGGAGCTAATTACTCCATGGTGTAGTCCTAACTCGGAATGAGGGCCATTGGGGGTCATTCCGAGGTTGGAGGTAAGGGATTACCGGTGCCTGTAAGGGCACCGATGGCGGTAATCCCTTATCTCCGTATTCCGAGTTCCCTTTGTGGGTCCCTCTTTACCTCCTGCTTTTAGCAGGAGTAAATTACGGGACCCGCAAAGTGACCTTGGAGTAAATTACGGCACCGTAATTACCTCCTTCCCCATTCCCATTGAGCCCTATGGGGGCAGAAATGGGGATGGGGAAGGGCTATGGTGAATGGGGAATTACCGGTCCATCCAACCTTGGAATGGACCGGAAATTACTCCATTCACCCTGCCGGTATTTCATGGAGTAAATAGCTCCATGGTTGCCAACCATGGAGCTATTTACTCCATGGTGTAGTCCTAACTTGGAATGAGGGCCATTGGCCCTCATTAGGACCCTGGCGGAGTGGGTTTCCGCCAGCGCTAATCGCGGCGGACCCGTCCGCCGTACTACGAGTTCCCTTAGCGCCATGGAGGTTTTCTCCGCCTGGTTTTACCGGGCGGAGAAAACCATGGCGCTAAGGGACCTCGTTGTTAATTACGCCGCCGTACTTTACGGCGGCGTAATTAACTCCTTCCCCACTCCCATTATACCCTATGGGGCAAGAATGGGAATGGGGGAAGGGTAAAATGGGGATTGGGGATTTACCGCTCCGCCAAGGTCGGCATGGGGTGGTAAATCCGCCAACCCCCATGGCGCTATCGACGGCTTTCCGCCGTGCTTCGCGGTGCATTTAGCACCGCGAAATCCGCCAGGGTCGTAATGAGGGCCATTGTGTTTGATTTGTTTGCCGTGAATTTGCCATAGTGTTTTCCATAGATGTTTCGTTATAAATAAATGCCTTAATATCTTTACACTAAGCCTTGTTGCGTGTTTGCTTGTCTTGCTGTGAAGAATTGCCCTATTTTGTATACTCCACCTACTGCTCAACTCTTCTTGAGGGAAGTCTGACTGCTCAGCCACAGCTACCAAGTGAATCTGTGTGGTGCAGACTGCTACCAAGTGGGTTCACCGCCAAACACCTGTAGTCCTAAATCTTTTGCAGTGGTCCCAGAGGGAACTGCACAGGTTTCCGCCTGATACTGCTGGGGTTGTGGAGATGGTGCAGACCCAGGAGGGGTCTCAGGCCCGACCGACCACCAGTGAGGGACGTGGTGTGGTGGTGAGTGAGAACCCACAACTGCTGCAGGTCGTGCTCTTAAGAGGTGTCTCTTGCCCTTCCCCCAAATTGTATTCAGGTGTCGATTCGGATGATGAGACCTATGTGCCGTCGCAGGTGAGTGTTCCTGGGAGGGATTCTGTTCTGTCCGACCCACCTGCACCAGGGTTAGAACCCTCAATGGGGATGTCAGTGTTGGCAGGTACGCCTTTGGTGGTTACGGATGCAGGGTCACACTCCGCAACATCTGATCCTGTTCCTAGGCCAGCAGATCAGAGGGGGAATGCAGTCCTGCAGCCTCAGGCAGTGCCGGCACAGCAAGGCGCAGTTCGCCTTGCCCCAGACAGGTGTGGGGCCCACCGACGTGGTGGCCGTACGCCACCTGGCAATACCGCATGGGAGCAATCCATATACGGTATGGCAACCCAACAAGCTCCATCATCAGAGATGATGGCTCAGGCCATGGATAGGGTGGCCACTTCCATTGTCCTCCCCGAAAGGCTGATGGAGCGACTACAGCAGGAAACAGACTCCATCTGCCAGTCACACAGGGAGGACATGTTGGCGTCCGACAGGGACAGGCGGGCGGCACTGGCGACTCTGCGGGAAGCCATTTCCATAGAGTCCCAGGGCCACAGGGAAGCCCTAAGGGTGGAACTCCTTCACCTCAGGACGACTCTTGTTGAGCTTGAGGCTTCAACAAACAGAAGGACAGAACAGCAGCTGGAGCATCTCACACGTACGCTCTCAGCTGAGATGCAGGCAACTAGGGCGGAGGTCCGGGCATCCCGTGAGTTGTTGCATGGGGACCTAGGCACAATTATCCTCCAGAACGAGACCTACCACACCCGCTTGCTTGCTGCCATGGAGGAACAGACTAGGGCTTTGCGTGGGCTGCCTCCCATAGTGCCACCACCTCCTGATGCACCTGCAGAGGGTGAGGAGAGTGACAGCAGTGATTCTCTCACAATAGCGTAGCTGTGCAGGCCATGAGCCCATAGAGGTGTTTTGTTTTTTTTTTTCCGCAAGATCCACACAGGTGGGTTTTGGTGTGCACCCTGTCCTTGGACCTCCTGGGTGGCCTCCCCCACCCCCCCGGGCCCATTAATGGCCATTTTAGTTGTTTTTTTTTAAATCTTTTTTTTTAATTTTTTTTTTTTTGGACAGTGTGTTGCCTTGTGTGGCTCCCGTGGGCATACGCTGTATTGTGGCTGGGCACATGCAGGCGTGTCATGAATTTGGCTCAGATGCTTGGGTTTGTGTGACACACACCCCTCCTGCTTCCCGTTTCCATGGGCTGGCAAAGGGTGTGCCCAAGTGACATTGACGTACATGGTGACGTTGGACTCCCATTTGATGTGTGGGCAGTCTGTAGTCAATACTGTGTATACATTCATAGTGCATATTGTTGTTGTATTGTACACTGCATGGTGTATTGATATGTGCCTCTGCATCCATCTCATCCTCCTAATTTGCAGGTCCATTTCTCATGTCTTCACAAGGCAGTCCACCTTGGAACTGGAGTCCATGTTGTAAGCAATGCACCTACACTCTTGCGTGGCGCTAACACTATACTTGGAAGTGTTCGAAGTGCTGGCATTGGGGGTCATTCCGAGGTTTGAGGTAAGGGATTACCGGCGCCTGTAAGGGCACCGATGGCAGTAATCCCTTACCTCCGTATTCCGAGTTCCCTTTGCGGGTCCCTCTTTACCTCCTGCTTTTAGCAGGAGTAAATTACGGGACCCGCAAAGTGACCTTGGAGTAAATTACGGCACCGTAATTTACGGTGCCGTAATTACCTCCTTCCCCATTCCCATTGAGCCCTATGGGGGCAGAAATGGGGATGGGGAAGGGCTATGGTGAATGGGGAATTACCGGTCCATCCAACCTTGGAATGGACCGGAAATTACTCCATTCACCATGCCGGTATTCCATGGAGTAAATAGCTCCATGTTTGCCAACCATGGAACTATTTACTCCATGGTGTAGTCCTAACTCGGAATGAGGGCCATTATCAGGTAGTGAGGCTACTAATTTTTTAAGTCTGTAATGCCATGTTTAAGGTAGGTTGGAGGTTGTGTAGGTGATTGGTATTCTTGGTAAGTATTTGGTAATGTGTGTTGTAGGTCCTGCATTACTGTGAGCACTTCATGTGTGGCCATGTTTCCATTAGGGACACTGTAGTTGGTGACACTTGGGGCATGTTGTGGGGATTAATTTGTTTGCTCTCACATTGCATGATATGCCATGGTGTGTTGTGTGGCCGTGCCGGGGAGGGGTTGGGTGACATGGCACTGTTCTCATGTAGTATTTTGTAAGTGGGTATTCATTTCTGCAGCATGGAAGTGTGTCTTTTGATGACACTGCATTGGTGGTGTTTGTGTAGGTAGGGACGCACACATTCCGACACTTCCACATGAACAATCTCAGGCTGCTATGGTTCTGACAGTTGACTGTCCCTTTGTTCGTCATAATTGCCAGGTCGAGTCATCATTGCTTATCAGATGGTATGTGCCAGGGCTGTGTGCACTCCACAGGGGTGTGATGATTCCCTTGGCATTACATACTACCTGCACGTTGATGGAATGCCAGTGCTTGCGGTTCCTATAGATGTGCTCAGATGCCCTGGGGGGACGTGGTGCCACATGGGTGCAGTCAGTGGCACCTAGCACTTTGGGGAATTGTGCCACACCGTAGAAATCCAGGGCGGCAGCCTGCCTTTCTGCAGGTGTCCTGGGCAGGTATATGTGCCTGCGTACTGATGGACGTGCAGTGATGATGTTCAAGACCTGGTGTAGGTAGCGTGGCTGCGTGGCCTGTGACACCCCACCCACTATGGCACTTGTCCGCTGAAATGATCCTGTGGCCAAGAAGTGCACTACATTAAGGACCTTCTCCAGGGGGCTGAGTGCTTGGGAGCATAAGCAGGGTGATGTGAGGTCATCCTCCCACTCACTGACCAGGTCCAGTATTATGTGTGGTGGAAACCTGTACCTCCCATACACCTGGTCATCAGGCATCCCAAAAAAGGCTGGTTCTAGGAGTGAAAATTCGGGTCCTCACTATCCTCCCCCTCCTCCTCCTCCTTTGGTAACCCACGGCCACTGCTGCTAGGAACGGTATATTCATCCTGGCGTCTGAGCTTGTTTGTTGCTTGCGCGCACTTTTATGCTGTGCGGGTCGACGTACGCCTGCTTCATGCTGGCGTACGTGTTTAAGGATTGGACCATTTACTTTTCGGCACGTTGTAGGCGACCGTGTGAATCTTCCCGCCCACCCTAGGAATACACGTACCCCACTCTCACAGGCCCAGTCGCGTGTGGAAGTTCACACGCACACCGAAATACACATACCCAGGGCAATCGCGTGTGGAACTTCCCGCGAACCCCGTAATACACGTAGCCTGCTGGTATCGCGTGTGGAAGTTCACGCGGACCCATAATACACGTACCCTGATGGTATCGCATGGGAGACTACCCGCGCACCCCAGGAATACACGTACCCAGGCAAATCGCACGGCTGGGGGGTGGGGGTGCTGGGAGACATGAGTGGGGGCCTGGTGGAGGGTGCCCCTGGATGCTGGTGGGTGGGGGTGCAGGGGGACATGTGTTGGACATGTGTGGGGGCCTGGTGGAGGGTGCCCTGCACTGCTGGGGGGTGGGAGTGGTGGGAGACATGAGTGGGGGCCTGGTGGAGGGTGCCCCTGCATGATGTGAGGTGGGGGTGGTGGGAGACATGAGTGGGGGCCTGGTGGAGGGTTCCCCTGGATGCTGGGGGTGGCGGTGTGGGTGCAGGTGGACATGAGTTGGACATGAGTGGGGGCCTGGAGAGGGTGCCCTGCACTGCTGGGGGGTGGGGGTGGTGGGAGACATGAGTGGAGGCCTGGTGGAGGGTGCCCCTGGATGCTGGGGGGTGGGGGTTGTGGGAGACATGAGTGGGGGCCTGGTGGAGGGTGCCCTGCACTGCTGGGGGGTGGGGGTGCTGGGAAACATGTGTGGGGGCCTGGTGGAGGGTGCCCTGCACTGCTGGGGGGTGTGGGTGCTGAGAGACATGTGTGGGGGCCTGGTGGAGGGTGCCCTGCACTGCTGGGGGGTGGGGGTGGTGGGAGACATGAGTGGGGGCCTGGTGGAGGGTGCCCCTGGATGCTGGGGGGTGGGGTGATGGGAGACATGAGTGGGGGCCTGGTGGAGAGTGCCCCTGGATGCTGGTGGGTGGGGGTGCAGGGGGACAGGAGTTGGACATAAGTGGGGGCCTGGTGGAGGGTGCCCTGCACTGCTGGGGAGTGGGGGTGGTTGGAGACATGAGTGGGGGCCTGGTGGAGGGTGCCCCTGGATGCTGGTGGGTGGGAATGCTGGGGGACATGAGTTGGACATGAGTGGGGGCCTGGTGGAGGGTGCCCTGCACTGCTGGGGCGTGGGGGTGGTGGGAGACATGAGTGGGGGCCTGGTGGAGGGTGCCCCTGGATGCTGGGGGGTGGGGGTGGTCTGAGACATGAGTGGGGGCCTGGTGGAGGCTGCCCCTGCACTGCTGAGGGGTGGGGGTGATGGGAGACATGAGTGGGAGCCTGGTGGAGGGTGCCCCTGCACTGCTGGGGAGTGGGGGTGATGGGAGACATGAGTGGGGGCCTGGTGGAGGCTGCCCCTGCACTGCTGAGGGGTGGGGGTGATGGGAGACATGAGTGGGGGCCTGGTGGAGGGTGCCCCTGGATGCTGGGGGGTGGGGGTGATGGGAGACATGAGTGGGGGCCTGGTGGAAGGTGCCCCTGGATGCTGGGGGGTGGGGGTGCAGGGGGACATGAGTTGGACATGAGTGGGGGCCTGGTGGAGGGTGCCCTGCACTGCTGGGGGGTGGGGGTGATGGGAGACATGAGTGGGGGCCTGGTGGATGGTGCCCCTGAATGCTGGGGGGTGGGGGTGATGGGAGACATGAGTGGGGGCCTGGTGGAGGGTGCCCCTGGATGCTGGGGGGTGGGGGTGATGGGAAACATGAGTGGGGGCCTGGTGGAGGGTGCCCCTGGATGCTGGGGGTGGGGGTGATGGGAGACATGAGTGGGGGCCTGGTGGAGGGTGCCCCTGGATGCTGGGGGGTGGAGGTGCTGAGAGGCATGTGTGGGGGCCTGGTGGAGGGTGCCCCTGGATGCTGGGGGGTGGGGGTGCAGGGGGACATGAGTTGGACACATGAGTGGGGGCCTGGAGAGGGTGCCCTGCACTGCTGGGGGGTGGGGTTGTTGGGAGACATGAGTGGAGGCCTGGTGGAGGGTGCCCCTGGATGCTGGGGGTGGTGGGATACATGAGTGGGGGCCTGGTGGAGGGTGCCCCTGCACTGCTGGGGGGTGGGGTGATGGGAGACATGAGTGGGGGCCTGGTGGAGGGTGCCCTGCACTGCTGGGGGTGGGGGTGCTGGGAGACATGTGTGGGGGCCTGGTGGAGGGTGCCCTGCACTGGTGGGGGTGCTGGAAGACATGAGTGGGGGCCTGGTGGAGGGTGCCCCTGGATGCTGGGGGGGGTGGGGGTGATGGGAGACATGAGTGGGGGCCTAGTGGAGAGTGCCCCTTGATGCTGGTGGGTGGGGGTGCAGGGGGACATCAGTTGGACATAAGTGGGGGCCTGGTGGAGGGTGCCCTGCACTGCTGGGGGGTGGGGGTGGTTGGAGACATGAGTGGGAGCGTGGTGGAGGGTGCCCCTGGATGCTGGTGGGTGGGGTGCAGGGGGACATGAGTTGGACATAAGTGGGGGCCTGGTGGAGGGTGCCCTGCACTGCTGGGGGGTGGGGGTGGTTGGAGACATAAGTGGGGGCCTGTTGGAGGGTGCCCTGCACGGCTGGGGGGTGGGGGTGGTTGGAGACATGAGTGGGGGCCTGGCGGAGGGTGCCCCTGGATGCTGGTGGGTGGGGGTGCTGGGGGACATGAGTGGGGGCCTGGTGGAGGGTGCCCTGCACTGCTGGGGCGTGGGGGTGGTGGGAGACATGAGTGGGGGCCTAGTGGAGGGTGCCCCTGGATGCTGGGGGGTGGGGGTGGTGGGAGACATGACTGGGAGCCTGGTGGAGGCTGCCCCTGCACTGCTGGGGGGTGGGGGTGATGGGAGACATGAGTGGGGGTCCGGTGGAGGGTGCCCCTGGATGCTGGGGGTGGGGGTGGTGGGAGACATGAGTGAGGGCCTGGTGGAGGCTGCCCCTGCACTGCTGGGGGGTGGGGGTGATGGGAGACATGAGTGGGGGCCTGGTGGAGGGTGCCCCTTCATGCTGGTGGGTGGGGGTGCAGGGGGACATGAGTTGGACATGAGTGGGGGCCTGGTGGAGGGTGCCCTGCACTGCTGGGGGTGGGGATGGTGGGAGACATGAGTGGGGGCCTGGTGGAGGCTGCCCCTGCACTGCTGGGGGGTGGGGGTGATGGGAGACATGAGTGGGGGCCTGGTGGAGGGTGCCCTGTACTTCTGGGGGGTGGGGGCGCCCCTGGATGCTGGGGGGTGGGGGGAGACATGAGTGGGGGCCTGGTGGAGGCTGCCGCTGCACTGCTGTGGGGTGGGGTTGATGGGAGACATGAGTGGGGGCCTGGTGGAGGGTGCCCTGCACTGCCGGTGGGTGGGGGTGGTGGGAGACATGGGTGGGGGCCTGGTGGAGGATGCCCCTGCACTGCTGGGGGGTGGGGGTGGTGGGAGACATGAGTGGGGGCCTGTTGGAGGGTGCCCCTGGATGCTGGTGGGTGGGGGTGATAGGACACATGAGTTGGACATGAGTGGGGGGCTGGTGGAGGGTGCCCTGCACTGCTGGGGGTGGGGGTGATGGGAGACATGAGTGGGGGCCTGGTGGAGGGTGCCCCACAGTGCTGGGGGGTGGGGGTGCTGGGAGACATGTGTTGGTGATCAGTAGTGCAAGGTGACATGTGGGTTGGCTGGGGGGCATGGCCATGGTGGATGGGTTGCCTGTGGGACATGTGCAGGGGTGCAGGGTAGTCCCCTGTGGTGTGGGCTGCCTGCAGGGGCCGTGGAGGGTGTAGAGGGAACACCTGGGAGGACCCACACGGCCAAATCACGTGTAGCATTCCCCGGCACCACCGAAATACACGTACCCTGCTGAAATCGCGTGTGAATCTTCCCGCGCACCCCGAAACACACGTACCCAGGCTAATCGCGTGTGGAACTTCCCGCGCACCCCGAAGTACACGTACCCAGGCTAATCGCGTGTGAAACTTCCTGCGCACCGCGAAGTACACGTACCCAGGCCAATCGCGAATGGAACTTCCCGCGCACCCAGAAACACGCGCTATTTTTCACACAGCGGGTGTCCGTGTTTGTCGGAACCGCTTTGCACCTCATTTGTCCAAGAGGGCCACTGTATGGACCATTCATCATGGCTGTATATGGGTGCTTTTTGTTAGCGCACATTTTGGCGCACATTTATTTCAGGTGCAGGGACGCTACCGCCTGCTTTCTTGTGGCGTACTTGTTTGGCCCTGTGCGCGTCTTTCACCGTGTGCTGGTTTGCCCTATTCGATTCCATGAATACGGGTTGTAGGCGAGCGTGTGGGCGTTCCGCGCACTTGCCTCCTGTACTTCCCCCTTGACGCCCATATTTTCACGCGTTGTTCCCCATTCCGAGTGTTACGCCCCATGTTCCGCCTACTTTTGTGATGTGTGCCGCGCTATGTGCGATTTCGTAGTGGCTGTGGCGCACGCTGTTGGATGACCTGAGCACCGGCGTGCGCGGCGCACTTTTTCAGCGCACATCCAATGTTTTTCTCGCGCACGGACTTCCATGAATCGATGTGCGCTGGTTTCACTGCGATTTTTGCACTTGCACTGCGAATCGCACGTTTTGGCACCTCTGCGCGGGAATTTTTGGCGCACATTAATTCCATGAATCAACCCCATAATTCCCTAAAGAGGTTTCTGTATTGGGAACTGGGCATGTTCAGACTTAGACCAAGACCCTTATCATCTAAAACTCTCCAGAAACAAAAAGCAAAAGAGCCCTTAAACCCCATTTGAGTGGCTGATGTTGCAGCCATTTAATCCTCAAATCCAAAAACGTAAGATGTCCAAATGAGTATGTATGTATGGTTCCTGTGATATGATATGGCATTTGTAACGCGCCTATACACAAGTGTTGCAAGGCGCGCCGAGGCAAGGGAGGGGGAGCAGAGGGAAGACACAGACAACGATCTTACTAGGCCAGGTGACATTGAGATTGTTCAAGTGCAGGAGAGGGGGAGGGGAAATGTGCAGGGGGAAGGTGTGGGAGAAGTGCAATACATAGGATAACAGTAAAATAAAAAGTGCGGCCAGCTGGTGGCAAGTGCAAGGGTAAATGCAGACAATGGGTGTCAAGTGCTGGTAAGGGGCTGTAGGGATACAGAACAGACCCCGAGTGTAAGGATTGCCAGGGGGGCAGTGCAGGTGTTCAACTGGTAGGGTGGGAACCTGGGCCCGAGATCAGAGGATAGCCAGGTAACCAGTGCAGTTTCAGCCAGGAGATCAGCAGGGGAGAGGAAGAGAGAAGGAAGAAGCAAAGGGGAAGGTATTGAGGTGCTTCGGAACCTGAGATGGTTCTCTTCAAGTTTCAGAGAGGCAGGGAGGATGTTCCAAAGGGAGGACCCAGCCGAAGAAAGACCTCTACCACCAAGTCGTTGCTTGGAGAAGGGACTGACCATGAGGGAGTTGGAAGTGGATTAGCGAAGAGCTCTAGTAGGAAGATACTTAGGAAGAGAGAGTTGAAGGTATTGAAGCCCCAGGCCACAGAAGGCCTTGTGGACAATGCAGAGGGTTTTGAACTTAATCCTCACCGCCACTGCGAACCATTGCAGAGATTTCAGTCCTGGAGAGATACGATCCTGGGCTTGAGGCCAAGGACAAGTCTTGCAGTCCTGTTTTGGATGAGTTGTAGAGGGCGGAGAGTAGAGGCAGGCAGATTTAGAAAGAGGCTGTTGCAGTAGTCCAGCCTAGAGAGAACCGGAGCTCTGGAGACAGTGAGCTTCTGGGGAAAGGAGAGGAAAGGAAGAATACCTCTGAGGAGGTGCAGCTGGTAGGGTGATTGCTTAGAGATGTCGGAGGTGTGAGGAGAGAAGGAAAGTGTGGATTTGAAAATGACCCCGAGATTTTTAGCCTCACATGTGGGAGCAGAAAGAGAGGCCGGCTAAGAGAGGCCGGCCCAAGAGTGACAGGAAAGGAGGGAGCAGGTGTGCCAATGAGGAGAATCTCAGTATTACTGGCATTAAGGCAGAGATCATTGGCGGCACACCACTCCTGGATGGCAAACAGACAGTCATAGATGAGAGAAGGCGAAGAGGTGGCTGAAGGGAGCCTGAAAATGAGCTGAGTGTCATCCGCATAGCACTGAAAGTTGAGGCATAGGGCCGCAATGCAGTGGACAAGAAGTACCAGGTATTGGTTGAACAGCCAGGGAGAGAGGTTAGACCCATGGGGAACACCACAGGAAGAGATAGAGGAGAGGAAGCTGGATCTGGGAGGGTCGATTGGAGAGGAAAGAAGTAAACCAATCCAGGGCCTGATCGGTGATACCCAGGTTATCACCGAGACGGTTGAGCAGGATGGCATGGTGGACCGTATCAAAGGCAGAAGAGAGATCAAGTAAGATGAGGACAAGGGGTGTTAGAATCAAGGTTGGAGAGCTGGTCTTCAATGATGTTCAGGAGAGCAGTTTCCGTGCTTCGGGTAGCTCTGAAGCCAGACTGATGGTCATGGAGACAACCAACAGATTCAGTGTGAAGACTAAGCTGGGAGATGGCCAGCTTTTCCAGGGGTTTGCCCAGGAAAGCAGTGATGGAGATTGGGCGATAGGTAGCCGGGCAGGAGGGGTCGGCAGAGGGTTTCTTAAGAAGAGGGTGCACAAGGGAGTGCTTTGTAGGGGGGGAGGGGGAAGACTACAGTGGAAAAGGAGTGGTTGCAGAAGTCAGCCAGAGCAGGAGCCAGGGTGTCAATGTGGTCCTTGATGGTTTTGGAGGAACAGGGTGAACCTGTATTGATGATACTTTCATAGATCAGACTTGTCTTAAAACCTTGTCTGGGGAGAACAGGGGAAAAGCAGAGAAGGAGGGAGGAGAGGTGGCCGAAGAGAGGCCAAGGGAAGAACAGGGAGTACAGGGAGGAGGAGGAGAAGAGAGAGAGGACAGGATGTCCTGAGTTTTAGAGACAAAATGAGAAGCCAGGGCTGTGCAGTGGGCCTGGGAGGGGACAGGAGATATAGAGACTACAGCAGGGTTGGCCAGCTCTTAGCAGATTTTAAAGAGTTCGGCCGAGTTGTTAGATGCTGCAGAAACGCTAGCTTAGATGTGGGCTCTCTTCTTGATGCAGGCAGAGAGCCGGTATTGCCTTTGGAGCTGACGGCAGGCCAGTTCGTTAGAGGATGTACCTGAAGCACGCCATTTCCTCTCAGCCACCCTGCACTTTTGTTTAAGGGTGACGAGGTCAGAGTCGTACCAAGAGTTGCACTTGGCTTTGGGCTTCAGACGGATCCTCATGACAGGAGCAATAACATCGAAAGTATCAGATATAGCCGAGTGGAGCATGTAGAGGGCTGTGTCAGGGTGTGAGTCAGCCAAGAGAGGGTGAGAAAGTGGCGGCGAAAGCCTCAACTGACACACACTTCATGGGTCAAATAACCGAGAATAACCGAGAAGGTAGGTGGCAGTGCTGGAGTTGGCTTGGCCTGAGGGGTGGAGAGGATGAGCTTGGAGGAAAGGAGAAAGTGATCACTCCAGGAGAGAGGAGTGGTGAGAGGGATAGAAAGGGGAAGGTCTGAGGGGATCAGAACATCCAAAGTGTGCCCTGCAGAGTGAGTCGGCAGGCCAAAGGGGAGAATAGACAGTGAAAGAGAGTCGCAGAGGTCGCGAAAGAGTCCGGAGGAAGGACAGGAAGCATCCAGGTGGATGTTGAAGTCTCCAAGAAGGAGGTATTGAGTGGTCGAGACTAGGAGGGAAGAGGAGAGGTCCGCCGACTCAGAGAGGAAGGAGGAGATCTGACCAGGTAGTCGATAGATGGTAGCCACAGTAAAGGAATGGCCAGGAGAGAGAGAGAAAGCCTGCAGACGAGGCATTCGAAAGATGAGTAGGCCTGCGTAGGAATGACAGAGGCAGGAATCCACTCCGGGAATATCAGGGCTACACCCACACCGGAACGGAGCGGAGAGGATCTTGTAACCATCAGGGAGGAGAGTATCAAAGATTGTGACAAAGCTGCCAGTGAACCATATCCCGGTAAGACCGAGGACATCAAGGTCAAGTTCCTCTAGGAGGGGGCATTCGTCAGAGTAGTGTTTGACAGCTGAGCGAGAGTTTGGAGTGACAATATGGAGAAGGTTGCCATCCTTGGGAGACTTCCAGGTGGGGTACAAATCAGAGGTACAACGTGCAGAGGTGCAGAAAAAGCCCAAGGGAGGGCAGAAGAGGAAGGAGGAGAGGGCAAGGAAGCCAAGGAGGAGACAGCAGGGAAAGAAAGGAAATTGATGAGGCACGGGAAGCATCTATCAAACACGAGAAGATTGGCTTGAGGGCCTTGGACCAAGACAGTACCATTCAAGTAGACATTAATGACCGTAGAGGAGTGGAATGAGGCCAGGAGGGTCCCCCACTGTGTGCCTCCATTATTGGGAGAAGATGTGAAAGGAGAGAACACAGGCACCATACATAGGGCCTCATTACGAATCAGGCGTTAAGGGGTTAACGGCGCCGTAAACGGCGCCGACCCTTAACGCCTGATTCCGAGGTCCCTTTGCGCCATGGTGAGTTTAACGCCTGCTTTTTGCAGGCGTTAAAATCCATGGTGCTAAGGGACCATGGTGCTAATTACGCCACCTATGGGGCAAAAATGGGAATGGGGAAGGGTAAAATGGGAAATGGGGATTTACCGCCCCACTCACCTTGGAATGGGGCGGTAAATCCGCCATCCACCATGGTGTAAATGTAGTTTACACCATGGTGGTAAGGGTACGACCCAGGCGGTAACTTACCGCCTGGGTCGTAATGAGGCCCATAGTGTCCAAAGGTCTGGCGAGGGAACGGCAAAGAGGATGTTGGTGAGGGTTTGCCTGTAGGAAGTACTGGTATATGTGTCAGCGATAGGGAGGCCTGGTTTGGAGACCAGGATATCCTTTTTAAACTTCTTCCTACCAGATATAGTGAGGAGAGCAGGATAGTCGATAGAGAAGCAGTTAGAAAAGATAGGAGGGACAGCGAGCCCCATAGAGTAGGTAGGGAGAGAAGAAGAGGAATGGAGCGGGAAGGAGTGGGGGAAGGGGTGGGGAGAACACTAGAGTAGGACACAGGGCAAAGCACAAGCAGAATAAACAGAGAGATACGAGACGAGTAGACAATTGGACAATTCCTTCTAACGTTTTCTGTTTCATTAACCCCTTGAGTGCCAAGGACGAGGTATCTCGTCCTTGGCAACAGGGAGGTAATCCCAAGGACGAGGTACCTCGCCCTTTGCACTTAAGGGGTAAATGCTTTACTAGGAGGAAAAACCACAGGACGACACTACTTGTGCAATGCAATTTAAATACCGGAGAAAAACACCTAAGTCTAAGCATCCTGTATAGAGGGAGAGAGGTAGGCAGTGGAAAGTAATCAGAGTATTGTACAGGTGTAGGTAGGTTTGCTAAGTGGCCAGGCTTCCAGGTCACTCCTACCGTACTAGTCTCTGCTAGCAACTGGCTACCACTGCTGACACCTGCAGACACAGTCTGGAGCCGCCTCTTGTAGGAGTTGCCCTTTGCATTGGGGCCCTTATCCAGATGGGCTGCACGGGCAGATGGCTGCCCTGGGGAGGTCAGTAAAAAGGATTGAACAAGCCAATGGTGAGCTGGAAGGCGTGAGCAGGGAGGGAAGGGGAGACAACGAGCCCGGGGAGAGTGCAGGCAGTGCCCGGGGGCCTCCAAGAAGCAGTAAATAACCAAAAAATACAAGTCCACAATAGTCGGGCCTCGAGCACGCTCACCTGGCAACAACTCGATGGAAAATACATGTTAATGTTAGGGTGAGAGTTGTCAACACTGATCTGGGCCTTATGCCACGTGTCTTATGTATTTGATTCACACGTAGAACCTTTTTTGATCACAGACTTGGTTGGAAAATATAGAGATCCCAGATCATTGTTATATTCCCGAAATGGACTGTGATTTAATGCAAAGCAGACAGGAGCACTCATTGGTGCCATTTATCCCTGTTCCTTTTCTCATAAGGGTATTTTGAGAGATTGCAATCGGAGTGTATCAGATTATCCACCTTTTCGGCTGGGGTCTCCCTCTGGAACAGCCTCCCTGCCACTCTAAAACTTGAGGAGAACCATCTCTAGTTCTGGAAGCACCTCAAGACCTTCTTCTTTGCTTCTGCTTTCGCTCACCCTCTCCCTTGCTGATCTGTTCTCTCTTGGCACTGTGCACCTGGCCACCCTCTGTACCCTGGGCCCAGATAATGGCTCACCCTGCCTCCCTCCTGCATGGCCTCCCGGCCACCCCTTGCATTGGGGTCTGTATCTGTACCCATACAGCCCCAACCCCATTTATCTTCCTGCAATTATCAGACCTACCATGTCTGCTGCCTTGAACCCAGCACTTGCCAATTGCTGGCTGCACTACCACCGTTTGTTGCCTTTAGTTTTTATGTATTATAATTTATCTGTTTATCCTCTGCTCTGCACTTTCCACTCTCCCCCTTCCATGCACTTTTCCACTCCCCCTCTCCCATGCACTTGAGCATTCTCTAAGTCACTGGGCCTAGTAAGATCGCTGTTTTGTTCTCCCCTGTTCCCCTCCCTTGTCTTGTCGAGCCCTGAAACACTCTTGTACAAGCGCGATAGAAATAAAATATCAATATCAGTTGGAATGATAACCGTCTATCAGAAATGTATTCATATGGTTAGTCTAGTGTTATACCTTGCGAAATACAAGTGAAGTGGTAAAAACAGAATGGATGCAACATAGGGCTAGTGGTCCCTGGGCCCTCAGACCCCGACAGGCTGGTCAGGCCACAGTGTGTCAGTAGGGGCAGTTAAACGCCTTCCCTAAGGTGACAGAAGAACCATTTACGTAGGCAGCAACAGCTGTGCTTTCACACTACATTTCTTTTGTAAAATGCAATGTAAGGAAATCAGCTTAATTCCTTCAGCAATGATTTATTGAAATTGAGGAGTGGTTTGTCGACTGACATTGCAACAGGGGTGCAGTTTGAGAGTGGCAGTCAAGGGGGCGCATTCTAGTGTTTTGGCTAAAAACTGCCCACCCGCCCTCCATCACATACCAAAAAGAAAGGCTTAATGGTAGGTTAGGCAGCCCCCTCCCTGTCTCCACCAGCATCACCACCCCCTCCACCCCATGCACAGGAGAAAGGCTTAATGGAAGGTTAGGCAGCCCCCTCCCCGCCTCCACCAGCATCACCCCCCTCCATCACATGCACAGGAGAAAGGGTTAATGGAAGGTTAGGCACCCCTCTCCCCTCCCCCACCAGCATCACCCTCCCTCCATCCCATACACAGGAGAAAGGCTTAATGGAAGGTTAGGCACCCCCGCCCCTCCCCCACCAGCATCACCCTCCCTCCATCCCATACACAGGAGAAAGGCTTAATGGAAGGTTAGGCAGCCCCCTCCCCGCCTCCACCAGCATCACTCCCCCTTCATCCCATACACAGGAGAAATGGTTAATGGAAGGTTAGGCAGCCCCCTCCCTGCCCCACCAGCATCACCCCCCCTCCATCACATGCACAGGAGAAAAAAGAATTAATGGAAGGTTAGGCAACTGCCTCCCCGCCTCCACCAGCATCACCCCCCCCTCCATCCCATGCACAGGAGAAAGGCTTAATGGGAGTGTTGTGAAGGAAAAGCAAAGGAAAGTCAATGTTTATCCTGAAAAGACTTTTCTCACTACTCGGAATGTGGCACCTGTCACTCACCTGCAGTAAATGATGATTTAATTACTGTATTATAGTTTGTAGAGCATTTTCCATTTCAAGATTCATCTTTTGATGAGTAGATGTGCACGAGACCGGGCAGGAGGTCCCAGGAACACGTCCCCCGCTCAGAGCCTTACAGAGGGCCTGAGATATCCCTGCTATGAGCTTCGAGAGACGAGCCAGGAAACGGACATGCCTGATGCACAGACACTGATCATCGGAGCATGCGCAGAGGAAGACATCCGCCGTTCAGAACCTCGCGGGGATTCCCTGGATAGCCGGGCTCATGCGCAGAGTGCCCAAGTTACCCTAGCAACGGGCTTTATCATCAGAGCCGGGAAACAAACATGCGCAGTGCAGAGAACACGACGATTATCTGAGCATGCGCAGAGGGACTGAGTAACAACTAGCTTCATCTGTAGATTGGGACAACAGACATGCACAGAGCATAGACACTAATAAGAAAGCATGCGCAAAAAAGAGATAGTAGAAGAGGCATGCGCATTACTACGATATCTTTAGAAACGCGTCCACTGAAGTCCACAGCCACCGCTCAGAGCCTTGCCGAGTGACTCTGGTACCGATTTACCGTCTTCAGCCACGGAGCCGGAAAAAACATGCGTAGTGCAGAGATACTACTTATCGGCACACGCGCAACGGGACCAAAATACCCGAGTTATGGCTTCAACGGCAGAGCCGGAAAACAGACATGCGTAGAACAGTGGATCGTCTTCGGAGCATGCGCAGAGTGACCGAGATCCTCGAGCTTAAGCTTCAGCTTCAAAGCAGGAAAGTAGACATGCGCAAAAAGGAGATACTATAAGGGGCTATGCAATGCCAGAGCATGCGCAGAGGTACCCGAGCTAAGCCATGACTTGGGAGCCGAGCCGGGAAACAGACATGCGCAGTGCGGAGACGGGGGTGCTGAGATACTGGGCCTCATTACACGGAAGGCGGTAATGGTTAACGGCCACCGTTAATGGTAACGGTGGCCGTTAACCATTACCGCCTTACTACGCGGACCCTTAGCGGGTTGGTGCTTTAACGCCTGCTTTTTGCAGGTGTTAAAAACCAACCCGCTAAGGGACCTCGGAGCTAATTACGGCACCGCAAAATTGCGGTGCCATAATTAGCGCCTTCCCCATTCCCATGGAGCCCTATGGGGCAGAAATGGGAATGGGGAAGGGCAATGGCGGAAGGGGGATTTACCGCCCCTCCAACCTTGGAATGGGGCGGTAAATCCCCTTTCCGCCAAGGCGGTGCCAGTATTTTACCGGCATGAGCCATGGCGCTAATAGCGCCATGGCTCACCGCCCTCCGTGTAATGATGCCCACTGATCCGAAGAGCATGCACAGAAATTGGCGCCAGACAGAGCTTGGTCCTCATTACAACCCCGGCGCTAAACCATGACGCTATTAGCACCATGGTTGGTGCCGGTGTTGTAACGAGTCCGCCATGGTGGAATGGGGGAATACCGCCCCATTCCAAGGTTGGCGGGGCGGGATTTCCCCATTCCACCATGTGGAAATCGATATAATATTGTGACCCCAATCGCATTGTTTAAATGTATGTTGGCCTACGCCAAGCTGTCTAAAGAATATTGTGAACATAGGTTCCGCGGCAAGGTCTTGACCTTAATATATTGTGTAAGCTGCCATCTTGGATCTAGCCGCCATTTTAGGTATTCTTGCAGTGTGGAAGTCACCCCGAATCACAAAATGGAGGCCGAATGACATTACGAGTAAGACTTCGGCCATGGTGACCTCCGCACACGTGAATGAATAATATGTCCGCAGGCTACTTGTTAGGGTCATGAACTAAGACCCTGTCCTCTGTTTAACCTAGGTGTAAATATGTAACTGTATCAGCGGAACCGATCTAATATATGGAGATTGCATGTTCGACCTGGCTACGAACCCTAGCCATGGTTCCAGAAATGGTTAACCTGTAGGAGGGCTGGCCAATGCAGTACTAAATGTATAAAAACCCAAGCATCCCGATGATCGGTCTCTCCCACTTTCAGTGCGAACCTAACGTTGAAGGTTCGTGTGTTAGTCAGAGGGCCGAATAGCTATTCGCATGTCAATTGACCTTGATAACTTGGTAACTTTGTAACTTTGAAATAAAGCGCTTTATATGGTCCTTTGTAACCTGTGTTGGTGTGTTTCCATTTGGGCTTCCCGGCCTCATGTCAATTTCTCTGTTTCCACAGTTGGCGCCCGAATAGGGACCCTCAAGATTGATGCCGGATCATTGAAGGTTGACGCAGACTATCGAATCGGGATCGGACGGTGTGATTCTGCGGGCCCGACCGATCGAGACGCGATACCTCGGCAGCGCTGCACGATCCGATCCTTGGGCGATAGTCGTGCGGTCTGACACGGCATCTTGACGAGGGTCCAAATCTGAGGCGGGCAGATTTGCCGAAACCACTGAACACAGGTAAAATTTGTTAGTTGAAGTCCTTTGAAAACCGTACGGTCCTCCTTAGGTTTGGTCAGGTGTAGTCGTGACCCGGCTCTTAATTTAACCCTGACAATTTGAATTTGGCGTATTGTATCTGCAGACACAATTATTGGACCAGGTAACACCAATTCTTTGAGAAATGCCTGGGAAATTGTCTAGCTGTTTTAGGGCTCTATTCCGCAGCGATCGACAATCTTTGGAATTTAGCCGTCCGGCACCACAGGAGGGGTCGCCGGCGTGTACTATGTACTGTAAGTATGGCATTGGTAGTATTGTATTTAATGACATTTGGCACAGACAGACCAGAAATGCCTCCGAATTTCAGTGGCCAATCAATGGTAGTTTTGAGATCCCCCGTATTGAATACTTAGAGTCGATTTTGCTTAAGAAGAAGGCTAGGCCAGCAGCCTTTGATGTGTTACAAAATTGGAAAAAGGAAGCATTACAGCAGCTTAAAAGTAGGGATAAACATGCACGACGTCATAAAACGAATGCCGAAAAGGCATTGTTATATGACAAGGAAAAACGATTAGATGAAACCCAGAAAATGGACAGAGCTTTTTCGCTCGGAGTCCAGAAAATGTACCCTTCTAAAGATTTCCATGTTTCCGAGGAGTTTATTGAGAAAATGTTAAACGAACGGAGGCCTGATTCTTCAGCGCCACCTCCGTATGCTCCTGTTGTGGGCGCTCTTCCCATTCCTGCTATTGCTCCTATCGTTATTCCTACTCCTCTTACACAGCCTACTACCCCTAGTTCCTTAGTTGTCGCTCCTCCGTCTATTTCGTCTGCTACTTTACCTCCTTCCCCTGCACCCATGTTAGGTTCACCTACACTTTCGATTTCGGGGAGTCCTGTGTTTATTAAATCAGATCCTGGTGCAGGGTCGGGGATAGTGACTCGTAGTACTGTTCCTGCAGGCAGGAAACAGGAACTATTTGCTTGGGCTAAACATTGCATGGAAAAAGGTGATCAAACTGAGGTATTTTCAACATTATCTAATTTGCACGATTTTCCTGAGAAAAACGTTTTTATTGAAGGACTGGGGATTCATTTAGGTGTAATGTGGGGTAGATTGCAGACTTCGGATCTCCCACAAGGGGTGAGAGATCTGAACGCTTTGGCACTCTCAAGGGATACCGAACAGAAAGTATATGGACATGTTGATAGATTGTTTGAGTTTAGACAGGATTTTGAAAGATTACAAAATGAGGATGATGAGGACGATAGGATATATATGCAGAAACGGTTCCTTTCGTGCCGAAGATCAGCACCCGAGGAAGTACGGATCTGTACTAGAGATGCAGTTCGATGGATCTCGGATTCATCAATACCGCCGGATGAGGTATACGATACATATAGTCAATATACGGTAGAAATGCAAAGGAAGGTAATTCAAGTGATGGTACAGCACTTGCAGGAAGAATGTATAAGAAAGAAGGTTGGTTGCCCCACAGAGTTATTAGGTATTTGTAAAAGAGCTTTTTCGCCTGACACTTCCACAGCTGCTTTAGCGCTTGATTTGGCCTTATTACTCAGTAAGCGATCGGAGGTCCCTATATCTCAGTTGCCTATGAGAGAGGTCCCTCCGACCCTTGTCCCAAAAGTAGAAATCCCCGCCAACGCGGCGACTGGTGCTCCCGCGGTGGATATCCCAGCACATTACGTATCACAGTTTGTTCACGTCCCGTTCTCTCGACAGGAAGTGAACACGATCAGACAATCAGTCCCTGATATTAGGAAGAACCCGACAGGGTTTTATAAAGAAATAGAATCCGTTTTGCAGTCTTCCGTGTTCACCTTAAGTGACATGGATTTATTGTTTCCAGTGCTTTTACCTGTTGATGTATGGAAGCAGGTACGGTCGGTAGATGATGTGCCGGGGTTAGGGGATACATGGGTAAATCTAACTAGAATAGATGGGGAACGACCAGCTGGTGAGAAACCACCCCAGGTAATACTCACTTTACCTGATAGAATAGTTGCCAAATTGAAAACTATAATTCCAGAAAAAAGGATTATTTGGGACAAGCTTACGGCCTGTGTCCAAGGAAAAACTGAAGGTACCACTGAATTCTTTAATAGGTTTGAACAGGTGTTCTCCGACTTCAGTGGACAGGATTTGGGTACAGAGTCGGGGAAGAGGTTGTTTGTGGACAAATTTGTGCATGGATTGTTGCCCGACATCCAGTCACAAATTATGTCCTCAGAGAGCGCTTGGCAGGCAAAATCTCAGTCAGAGGTTTTGCATATGGCTCAGTATTATGAGAATCGGGTTAATAACGAGAAAGAGAAAATCGAAAAAAGAAGGGGTGACCTAAAGACTAAGGTATTGTTGCAGCAAATTGTCAGGCACCCCAGAGGAGGTACGACACAAACTAGAGGTCAGTACATTCCAAGAGGAAATACTCCTCTAAATTCTATTAATATTAATCAGTGTGCTTATTGCCGCCAGGAAGGTCACTGGCGAGCACAGTGCCCTGCCCTCCGTCAGAGGTCAGGAGGCACATTCGGAGGTATGGGTAGGCGACCACGGGGCCGCCCTGGAGCAGGGGGTCCTGATAGAGGTCAGCTTCTACGAGATCCCCAGCAACCTTTTTCGCAGGAAAATCAGACTTCGAGTATGGACTCAAGAAATATATTTGATCACCCTTCCGCTGTCTATCTTTCTGAGGAACTTCCCTTTGATGAAGTTCTGCCTTACTAGGATTGCCCGAAGCAGCGTTTGGAACCTTTACCTATTCCCGTTATTCAGAAGGGCCCCTATGTTGAATTATTGGTGGGGAATAGGAAACATCAGTTCTTGATCGACACTGGAGCGCAGAAGTGCTCCATTGACCATTCTCGGGTTCCAAACATTCCCCTGTCAGGGCAAACAAACGTTTCTATAGGGTTCTCTGGTATACCAACTGTTTGTCCGGTCTCTGCGCCGGTATCCGTTTCTTTGGGCCCTTTTACAGACCAGTGCCCTTTTCTTCTTACTTCAAACTGTGGAGAAAACTTGCTGGGGTTGAATTTGTTGAAGAAACTGAATGCAGTGATCCATTGTACCCCTGACGGAATAAGATTGACAGTTTCACCACAGCAACCTTTTAACTCCCAGTACTTGACCCGACCTCTACCTCCCGAGTTCGGTATTGTCCCAGAATGTTTGTGGGCAATAGACGACAATGATGTCGGAATATTGCACGTTGAGCCCGTTAAGATAGTATTGAAACATGGGGTTAAACTGCTGCGCATTCCGCAATATGCAATTTCAGTTGAGGGCGAGCGCGCTTTGAAATGCATTGTCTCCGATTTTGTACATCGTGGAGTGATCGAAGAGATTACAGGTAGCTTATGTAATAGTCCGATCTTACCGGTATATAAGAAAGGCGACAATGCAATTCCGTACCGGTTTATAATAGATCTTCGTGCTATTAACCGGGTAGTGGCCCCACAATTCCCAATAGTGCCAGATGTAACAACAATCTTAACAATGATCCCTGCTACGGCTACGCACTTCAGTGTCGTAGATTTGAAAAACGCCTTCTTTAGTATTCCGATACACAAGGAGAGCAGGTATTTGTTTGCGTTCACCTTGGGGGGACGCTCATTTACATTCACAAGAGCACCTCAAGGGTACACTGAAAGTCCTAGTATATATAGTAGAGCCTTAAAAGAGCAGCTCGACACCCTTGAACTGCCACCTACTTGCACGCTGCTTCAATATGTAGACGATTTGCTCTTAGCTGCAGACTCTGAGAAAGCTTGTAAAGAAGGCACTATATTGTTGCTTGTTCATTTAGCTGAACATGGTCACAAAGCTTCACTTAAGAAATTTCAATATTGTTGCCAGGAGGTTGCCTATTTAGGCTACCTCCTGTCAAAGGAGGGGAGAAGATTGACACCTGAACGAATAAAACACATTTCTGGCATGTCTGTCCCAAAAACACAGAAGGAAGTCAGAGCCCTGATAGGGATGGCGTCCTACTGTAGACTGTGGATCCCGAATTTTGCCCTAGTGGTAAAACCGATGTTGGCTTTGACGAGGAAGGGCATTTCTTTGCCACTGCCATGGGAATCGGAACATCAACGATCATTTGAGCTTCTCAAAGCCGCGCTGTGTTCAGCACCGGTTCTGGGTACACCAAATTACGATAAGGCCTTTGTGTTGTTTGTGCATGAATGTAATGGATGTGCTTTGTCTGTGTTAACGCAGGAACATGGAGGGAAGAATAGGCCGTGCGGCTATTATTCCTCCGCCCTTGATCCTGTCGCATGCGCTTTGCCGCGATGTCTGCGCGCTGTTGCTGCTGCTGCTGCGTCTGTAAAACAGAGTGAGGGGATGGTCCTAGGCCACGATTTGATTCTGATGGTACCTCACTCTGTTGATATTCTATTGAATAAAACTCAAACACAACACCTTACTTCTGCCCGGTTGACCAGGTATGAATTAGTTCTATTTGCTCCTCATATCCAAATTAAAAGGTGTTGTGTTCTCAATCCGGCTGAACTTTTGCCTCTCCCGCAAACTTCTTCTTGCGGCGATGATGGATCACATGACTGCCTGTACGCCACCGAACAAGAAACAAAGGGCAGAATAGACCTCTCAGATACTCCTTTGGAGAATGCGGAAGGGGAGCTGTTTTGTGATGGCTCCTGCTTTAAACTTCCGAATGGCACATCTACAGCTGCTTATGCAGTTACTACTTTGAACAAGATCGTAGAAACTAAAAGGATTCCGTATAACTCTGCGCAGGCCGCAGAGATTATAGCGTTGACTCGTGCTTGTGAGCTCTCCCAAGGGCATAGAGTTAATATTTATACGGATAGTCAGTACGCCTTTGGGGTGGCTCACAACTTCGGAAAATTGTGGTCGGAAAGAGGGTTTCTGACCTCACATGGGACCAAGATTCAGCATGGTCCCTTAATAGTACAGTTACTTTCAGCACTCTCACTCCCTAAACAACTAGCGATTATGAAATGTGCAGCTCATCGTAAGGTCATAGATGATGTGGGCAAAGGAAATGCTTTTGCAGACTCGATAGCTAGACAAACAGCTACAGACCTTAGCACAAACATGTATACCTCAAGGGAAGTGAGAGATGGTTGTATAATAGATGAAGGCATTGGGTCTGTGCGAGATATTCAGACTGATGCCTCTGTTGATGAATCTAGGAAATGGGCTGAAGGCATGGGGAAATTGGATGACGAAGGGTGTTGGGTGGACGCATCTGACGGGAAATGGTTGCTTCCTGATTCTTATGTATTAGCAATGGTCACAATGGCACACGGTCCAACACATGTGTGTGCCCAGCAAATTGCGAAGATATTACAGCAGGTTTGGGTGAATGATAAAATTTTGGAAACTGCAAAAAAATACGTTAGTAATTGTATGATTTGCCTACAACACAATGTGGGTAAAGGGACAGTGACTCCAAGGGGAAGTTTCGGGCCCCCCTCTGTCCCCTTTGAAACCATTCACCTCGATTTCATTGAAATGGAACGTTGTAATAACTTGAAATATGTTCTTGTCATCATTTGTGCTTTTAGCAAGTGGGTCGAGGCTTTCCCTGCCAAAGATGCTACCGCCATGACCACCGCAAAGATCTTGGTGAAAGAATATTTTCCTCGATTTGGGCTCCCGAGGATAATCTGGTCGGATAACGGCCCACATTTCATCGCAGCTGTAATATTGCAAATATGTGTTGCCTTAGGGATTGAGAAACGTTTTCATTCAGCTAGGCACCCTCAAAGTGCGGGGTTGGTAGAAAGACACAACGGTATTTTGAAAAACAAACTTGCAAAAACATGTGCTGAGACTAAATTAAAATGGCCAGATGCTTTACCTATTGTATTATTAGCTATGCGCACCACACCCCAGACTAGAACTGGGCTTGCTCCATTTGAGGTAGTTATGGGAAGGCCTGCTAATATTTGGGGCCTCCCTAAACCTAAAGCCCTGAGGGATGTGGAGAATGTATTGCTTGTAGATTATTGTAATCAATTGACTAAAAACCTGTATTTCATTTACCACCAGGTGAAGGCCGCTTTACCTGTACGGTTTACGGGCCCAGGACACGATATATTGCCCGGCAGCTGGATCCTGGTAAAGGCCTACGAAAGGTCTTCCTGTCTCGCGCCTCGCTGGCGGGGACCCTACCAGGTTTTATTGGTCACCAGGACGGCAGTGCGGGTGGCAGGAAAGAAGAACTGGATACATGCAACGCACATCAAGAAGATCCCTCACCCGACGCCACAAGTTACAGAAGAAACAGAACCCCTTGCTGATGCTGCACTTGCTGATCTCGGAGTAGCAAGCAGCGTTGTGAGTGCGTCAGAGAAGTTCTCTGAGCCTGAGGAGCTCGGGGAGCCGTCCATTTTGTCTCCGCACTCCCTTGATCAATCACTTCCGGAAACTCTGGTTTCAAGTTCTGCGACTTCCGTCGCCACCGACGTGACGCTCCCCTCAGGGAGCGACGATACTTATTCGGAAAACTTGGGTACCATCAGGTACAACCTTCGACCACGAAAATAAAATCGTTGCACGAGTATCGTGCATCTGGAAGAAAAAGGAGTGATTGGAATACTATTGTCTTTCCCTTTTTTGGAAAAGGAGGGTTCTGTTGGCTAGGGTTGGGAAGGACTAAGAAGTCGCGCGGCCGAAGTGCCGCCAGCAACGAACATTGGGGCCGTCGATCGGGACAACCATGATGCCTGCCGCCTTCACCGCTGCTCCTCGTATTGAACTATTAGATAAGGAGGTGACCAGTTCGAACAATGGACAATGTGCCTGGGCCCTGAAAACGTACTGTTGTGTTCTTGTTTTGATTATTGTTAGTTTTGCAACTGCTGCCGTGGGACTTTGGTACTTTGAAGAGATTTATCCTTTGAAGCCTCTGTTACCGACCGAAATTGTACCAACTGTTTTGACTCCCTCTGTACACCTTCACACTCTGTCCCCTAGGGACTCTCGGCATAGACAGAAATATCACAATAACACTCTGATGATAGTGATGAATGCTACGCATGCTATTTTTAATAGGAGTAATTGTTGGATTTGCACGCATTTGCCACAACATGGGAACAAGGGACTGGGATGGTATATACATCCCTTACCTCTAACGACTTCCTGCTATGCCTCTCTTAGAGCACTCTTCTTTGGCCGATGGAATGATAGCATCTCAGGGAACTTCGATGGCACTAATTTGAATGAATTTGAGAGACGTGAATTGACTCCCCTGGGATGCTCGCTTTTCGCAAATAGGAGTAGACCTAATATCGCTTCTATTAGGCCGTCTGATAAACTTTCCTTTCCTTTCCAAAATCTTTCAAGATGGCTCCGATAGGCAATAAGGATGCCATGCCTCCTTCTTATTCTGTAAATCACAATCCTGATTCTGTCCCTTTCTGTGTACAAAGAAATGGCACTAGGCCAATGGGAGATTTTGAGCCTTGTATACATATTGTAAATTTGACTGGGGAAAATAGGCCTTTGTATGTAGGGGGACCCGTTTATTTTGTTTGTGGTAGTTTAGCTTTTCCCTGGTTGCCCAAGGATTGGCAGGGGACTTGTTATTTAGGGATATTGTTACCAGGTGTATTTATAGCCAGTACCTTAGAGGTATCCAAGGCTCGCCCGCGACGAGATAGTGATGGAGATACCCCCGGACAAGTGTTCGGAGATATAGCCAAATCAGTAGTCCCCTTTTGGGGACAAATAGCAAATTCAGAAAACATTAGGGGATTAGCGAGGGTATTGGAGAAAACGATCAACCGGACCACGGACATACTTTACAATATGACCTTAGAGCAAAAGGCGATAAGATTGGTAGCACTGCAAAATCGAATGGCATTAGATGTCATTCTAGCCGAACGAGGTGGAGTATGTAAATTAGTGGGGTCCGCTTGTTGCGTTTTCGTACCAGATTCTTCACCAACAATATTTAAAGCAATTCAGAACTTACACATTCTTAGTTCTGAAGTCCATATCCCTGTAGGAGACTGGAGCCTTAGTACCTGGTTTTGGGATTCTCTGCGATCTTGGGGGTGGAAGGTGCTTTCTGTCATTTTAGGTATTTTAGGGACTCTGTTATTTCTTTGCTGTTGTTTTCAATGCCTCCCAAGTATATGCGGAATGATGGGGGAATGTTGTGCCCAGGTAATGAGCGCAATAGGGCGAAAGATATACACTCCGAAGACAGCATCTAAAGAGTTCATGTTGCAAGAAGTTCTTACGAACGACCTTATGGCTATTGATATTTCAGACAATGATGCGGAACCTATGAATGATAATGCCTTCAAGTATTTTCGAAAGTATTAGAAAACTATGTTTTAGCACTTGGCATAGGCCAAAAGGAGGGTCTGTGGAAATCGATATAATATTGTGACCCCAATCGCATTGTTTAAATGTATGTTGGCCTACGCCAAGCTGTCTAAAGAATATTGTGAACATAGGTTCCGCGGCAAGGTCTTGACCTTAATATATTGTGTAAGCTGCCATCTTGGATCTAGCCGCCATTTTAGGTATTCTTGCAGTGTGGAAGTCACCCCGAATCACAAAATGGAGGCCGAATGACATTACGAGTAAGACTTCGGCCATGGTGACCTCCGCACACGTGAATGAATAATATGTCCGCAGGCTACTTGTTAGGGTCATGAACTAAGACCCTGTCCTCTGTTTAACCTAGGTGTAAATATGTAACTGTATCAGCGGAACCGATCTAATATATGGAGATTGCATGTTCGACCTGGCTACGAACCCTAGCCATGGTTCCAGAAATGGTTAACTTGTAGGAGGGCTGGCCAATGCAGTACTAAATGTATAAAAACCCAAGCATCCCGATGATCGGTCTCTCCCACTTTCAGTGCGAACCTAACGTTGAAGGTTCGTGTGTTAGTCAGAGGGCCGAATAGCTATTCGCATGTCAATTGACCTTGATAACTTGGTAACTTTGTAACTTTGAAATAAAGCGCTTTATATGGTCCTTTGTAACCTGTGTTGGTGTGTTTCCATTTGGGCTTCCCGGCCTCATGTCAATTTCTCTGTTTCCACAACCATGGCCCTTCCCCATTACTTTTTTCGCCCCATAGGGCTCAGTGGGACTGTGGAAGGCGCTAAGTACGGTACCGCAAATTGAGGTACCGTAATTAGCACCGAGGTCCCTTTGTGACACCCTACTTTAACAGCTGGTAAAACCAGCCGTTAAGGTCGGGTCACGCAAAGGGACCTCGTAATCAGGCGTTAAGGGTTTAACAGCGCCGTTAAACCCTTAACGCCAGGGTCATAATGACCCCCCTTGTGTGAGAGAGGGAGGGAGAGAGGGGGTGGTGTGGGGGAGAGAGAGAGAGAGAGAGTGAGAGAGAGAGAGAGAGAGAGAGAGAGAGAGAGAGAGAGAGAGAAATCACATTTCTATCATCAGAGCATGTGTCAAGAGACACTTTTATTTTCATGAGTAATAAAAGGAAAACTAGTGTTACAAAGCGAAAGAGACTCATTTATTTCCCTTATGTGCTCAATATTATATAGATAAATAGTGATAGGGTTTGATTTTAATGTTGGTCATATTTGGCTAAAGTTATAGCCATCCAATTTCAAATTGGTTTCTTCGAGTAGCGACCCAAGTTCTTCTTTTGTGATAAAGGATGCCAGATGTGTCTTTATGGTTTTGTTTATTTATTGCATAAATCTCAATCCACTGTGTACCTGATGAAGGGCTATGCCCGAAACTCGTCATACAACAATAGTGTACTTTACTGTCATGGTGTTGACATTCATTCACTTAGAATGATATACATTATTTTTTGCTTTTTGGTTGAAATTGTTGAAAGCAATAATTTGCGGTATTCAATTATTTATGATTAAGCAGTGCCTGTATATGTTTTCACTTTAATTGGTACACATGGTTCACCTATTCCATGTATGTATTTTTGAATTAACTATTGTAGATTTGAACATTTCTTTGACAAACATGTTTGTTGATCTAATACTTTAATTAAATTACAAATATAATTATGTTTTAGGACATTGGGCCTCATTACACGGATGACGGAGAGCCATGGCGCTATTAGAGCCATGGTTCATGCCGGTAAAATACCGGCACCGCCTTGGCGGAAAGGGGAATTACCGCCCCATTCCAAGGTTGGCGGGGCGGTAATTCCCCCTTCCACCATTGCCCTTCCCCATTCCCATTTTTGGCCCATAGGGCTCAATGGGAATGGGGAAGGTGCTAATTACGGTACCGCAAATTGCGGTACCGTAATTAGCTCCCTGGGTCCCTTTGCGGGTTGGTTTTTAACGCCTGCAAAAAGCAGGCGTTAAATCCCCCAACCCGCAAAGGGACCTCGTAGTAAGGCAGTAAGGATTTACCGGTACCGGTATTTTACCGGTACCGGTAAATCATTACCGCCATCCGTGTAATGAGGCCCATTGTACTACGGTCTATTAGATTTATTTACTGACTTTGGTCAGCCTATAGTGTGCCCTGTTGTTGTCTCCCATGGCTGGGAGGACCTTTCACTTTGCAATTTCATACTAGTTTTGTAGCAGAGACTTACACAGGAGCACCTGAATGTTCTACTAAATTGTGGGAAAATCATTGATGAACATACTTACCACACTTGAATGTTACTGATATAATACCTAGCGCTTGCACCTCTACAACCATCGTCTTTGCCTTAACCATCCCAAGTCACACTCTTACGCATGTGGTCATACTGTGTGCCACATGCTCCACTGGCCATTGCAGCCCAAGTCAGCTAGCATGATCCTACAAGTATGGGTTGAATGTTGTAAGAAACATACGTTGTTTGAATTCATTAAATAAAAAAATGATTCTGTGCATTAACCATTACTCCTGTTGTGGTCAGAATTGTGTGATCTCAAGGAGCATTAAAAGCAATACAAACACGAGGAGACACTGGAGACCAAAGAAATGGCAGCGGAATTAATCAACAAGTCTTAGCAGTTGATAATCACATTCGTTGTAACATACAATTAGAATCAAGACGGTCAGCCCACAATGTAAAACAAATGAACCACTTCTGTTCCAGGAAGCAGTTTACTCCAAAGGGAAACCAGCTAAAAGAATGACATTTAACATACAAATGGAGGTACTACTAACAATTTATTTTTCATGTTAACGCAGTGGAATATTGACTGAAGTTCAATATTCTTCTAATCAGTATATGATTCAGTTTATGAACTCAGAACATGGCAGCTTAGTCTGGATTTCATCTGGTAAACATTTTTGTCCACTATCCATTCATATAATGAATTGATATGATATCATTACACACAACAAAAAATACATTTTAGAAAAGACACCATTTCACTTCCAATTTTGCATGAGTTGTATTTCTTCACAGCTCATTGAATACATCTATTCCATTTGTCCTTTCACCTTTATTCATGAAGGCCTCCTTTTTTAAATACATTCTCATATCATTTAATCTACTGGAAGCAAACCAATTTCTTAAGAAATTCGGTTTCCACTGTGGCCATGTGCCCTCCCTAGTGTAATTGTACCTCTGTGTGCTGACCCTAGGCCAGGGAACGGTCTACCGCTCTTAAGTGCTCAAACAGAGATAGGCAATAGTGTTGGATCTGAGGGAAAAAGGAAAGGGCAGAGTTGTAGGATTTGCAGCAAAAGTGGAAGCGTTCCGCAAGGAGGGTGTTCCAGGTAAGGCTTGCCTTTTCTTGGAAGTTCCGACGTGTGGAGTAAGTACAAGGGCCCTCATTACAAGTCAGGCGTTAAGGGTTTAACGGCGCCGTCATTAACCCTTAACGCCTGATTAAGAGGTCCCGGGTTTTAACGCCTGCTTTTTGCAGGCGTTAAAACCCATGCCGCAAAGTGACCTTGGTGTTAAGTACGGTGCCGCAATTTGCGGCACCGTACTTAGCGCCTTTCCCCATTCCCATTATGCCCTATGGGGCAAAAATGGGAATGGGGAAGGGCAAATGGTGAATGGGGAATTACCGCCCCACTCACCTTGGAATGGGGCGGTAAATCCGCCATCCACCATGGTGTAAACGTAGTTTACACCATGGTGGTAAAGTTGGCATACTTAGCGCCTGGGTCGTAATGACCCCCTATGTTTTGAATCTGAAAGTAAAATGACGTTATGGGGTGAAACAATGTACTTCAGGCTACAGGCTAGTTTTTGTACTTAAGTAAACATAAAAGTAATTGTTTGTAATTCATGTTTATTTGCAACTAGCAATTAATGTACAGTAAATATATATGTTTTCTTTACAGTTTCTCTACAGATCAGACGTGGTCAGGCGTGATACCTGTAGAACACCTTCCACTGTCACTGCCTGGCTGGTATCACTGGACTGAGCATATCCATGGAGCTGGCACCTGCGGTTCCATTGCTTCCAATTTTATAGTTGGGAGTATTACTACTGTTAGGACACCCACCTGGGTTGGTCCCGTGCAGCTGCAACGCTCACCTGGTTCCCACGGAGGCGCGGGCGTGGTCTGGACGGCAGTGGCCTCTTCGAAGGAGATGTTCAGCACCCTGAAGATGGAGTGGGTTGGGTTCCCAAATCTGACTTGTCTGGCTCGGATGAATACCCTTCTGTGAGCGAAAAGGAAGGGTTAATAGTCTGCAGGTTTTGTGTTGATCTCCCGCTCCCCTTCTCACCCTCCTTGCAACCCTTCTGTAATTCCCTGTGGAGACTCACCTTAGGGATTGAAAAGGCGAGCTCTCCATCCTGCTTCTGATGCAGGGGCGCGTTGGGATCCAGTTACGTCACTGGATAGTAAGTTCGAGTTCGCTTGTCTGTTCCGGTAAGTACCGTAAATGTTTATGGCAAGCTTGAGTCTAAACTGTTCCTCTTCTCTTTTGCAGGTAATGGAAGACTCCGGGCTGAGGGCGGTTTCCGTCGAAAACCTGATTTCAGGTGAGTTTTGGGGTAGGAACCAAAAAAGGCTAGATAACATATCTAGTCAAACAGCCGCTCTCCGTACATACCCTGTACGGGTGATATAGTTTAAACTTAGATTGAAATGTAAGTACTTTTCTTCTTATGCATAAGTTCAAAGAAGAGACACTTGATTGAAAGTAGTGGTGAGAGTAATATGTTTATCAAAAACATATATTTCGAACACTGAAGAAAAGGAAAAAGTCACTAATTCTGTCTTAGTGAGGATACAGCTGCCACTTCTCATATTTTAAATAGACTTTGTGTACCAATGCATTTCGGAGCAAATAGCTCCTTCATCAGGGTGAGTCTAATCTAATAACATAGAATAAGAATGTATATCGCATAACATATGAAATAACGTAAAAAATAGCGCAATATGCAATCATAAATCACAATAGAAAAGGTAATAAATTAGAAATCACATACCAGAAAGTAGATGAGGGTTCAGGTCAAAGTAAAACATGTAATAAAATAAAGTAGACAAAACCGAGAGTTAATAAGTGCAAGTAGCGAGGGAATTAGACCATGTGAATGGAGAGAAAAACAATGTAAATGGACTCACGAGAAGTGTTTGGCCTCGTAGAAACAAAAACTACAGTCACAGGCAGAAATGTGAACTGTTGTCGGTAACAGCAGCGTACAGAATGCAGCCAATTCGAAAAAGCTGTAAAAAGCAAAAGTGTGTTTTAGGTGGAGTCAATGAAGCGCCGTGGCGCTGTGATTAGAAAGAGGCGTCTTCAATGGTTACCTAGAAGACATACAGGGTCAATGCCGGCCAGAACGCCGTTCTGCATCGCTGTAAGCAAGCGTTGCTAATGGTAACGCTGCTATAAATACCCACGTGATCGCATCGCGTCAGGAGAGTAGCGCGATGCGGCACGTACTATTAGGAGACTGTGTATGAGATTTGTGGGCATATTTGGAGCTAAAAATACAATTATCAACCCTCGGGTGAGATAGAAAGGAAAAATGAATAAAAGAAAAACGAATATACAAAAATGATAAACATGGAAAAAATACTGTAGAAAAGTAAACAAAAGGGAAGGTAATAGAAACATGTAACTACACAGGCACCAAATCTGGTAGCCCATGTGAAAGTGAAGGATAGTGAACTAGCATCACAGCCGTAGTAGGTGGCACTAGAGGTGTCACCTTGGGTCCCAGACGGGTGTCCGGGAAAGGCTGCAAAGATGCATGGGCACAATGCGTGCAATCCATGTGTCAATTAAGGAAATTAGCAAGTTTTGACAAAACAACTCTGAAGATTTGGAGCACTCCGTAAGTGTTATCAGTGCCTAAGGATACTGGCCTAGACCTCACAATATGTTGAGGACCGCATTAAATGTCTATTAACAGTCAAACCATTACGTATGACGTGCAAAACCATCAATAACTAGTTCAAGGAACATTATGTAATGTCACATGAAATCAACATAGATACATCACATTCAAAGATAACAATGATAATTGATTTCTTCATTTAGGCCATTGGGATACAGAGTTTTGGGGTAGGCCCACTACTGTCTTTTCCTGTCTCTTTTTCCTAGGGGGTCGGAGTTCGAGAATGCCGAAGGAACGGAGCCGGCACGAAGTAGAAGCTGAGTCCGACCTGTAAGCAGGTACGTTTTAAATAGTTTGTTTGCTACGGTTCTTGCATTCACTAATGTGATGTTTGCTTTTTCCCCATAGGGGCCGGGGTGCTGAAATGCCCAAGGAATGGCATTGACCCGAAGGTAAGAAGAATTAGCTTGGCAGGTAAGTGCTTCTTGGTTATTTTCCCCTTCTCACCTTGCTTTCTTCTCTTCGTCTCCCCGTAGTTGCTGGAACGCTTCAGGAAATCCGGATGGGCGTCGCAGAGCCGAAGGCGCCACGTGCAGGTAAGAGAAGTGCGCCGAGATGTATGCGACGCGGTGAGTATTTAAAATGATGTCTTTTTGCAGGAACGTTGGCGCGCTGAATCCGGAATGCAACTTTAACAGGTAAGGTTTGTTTTCACCTGTTTCTTCTTCCCTTTTCTATCCTTAGGTGTTTCCAGGATGCTGGCAGGCGTGGTCGAGGACTGAAGCAGGAGCAGGCACGGTGAGCGTCCAGCTGTTATGAGCAGAACAACGCAAAGCGTGGTTTGCTGTCTTGGCGTGGCTTAAATAGCCTTTCAAGTAGTCCCAGGTATGTATCCTTCCACTGAAGGTATGTACCCTGCCACCAGCCACACCCGTGTGGTTAAGCAGTTCCTTTTTCATCTGGAAGTTGCAGAATGATCTGCCAGGTAAGGAAATTGCAGCATGGTCTGCCAGGTAAGTTTGCACCAAACACTATTCCTTCCATATCTGTATGAGCCTGGCGCCGATGGTGCCAGGACTGTTATCCCTTATGAGCCTGACGCCAAGGGCGCCAGGACTGAGTCCAAAGAGCCCCTATCTGGGGTGGCTGGGACTTCCCTAGTATACATGTTGCCTGCCTCTGAGGGTGCCGGGCCCTGTCTGGCTCCTTGGAGGTAGGCATCATGACAGTACCTCCCCCCAAGGCCCCTCCCAAGGATGTACTGTCCGGAGGCTTTGGTTTGTGTGGAAACTTACGATGAAATTTTTGTATTAGACGAGGTGCATGTATATGATCGCTTGGTTCCCAAGATCTCTCCTGAGGTCCATATCCTTTCCAATCAATTAGGTAAAAAACCTTTGACTTGGACATCTTAATGTCTTTAACTTCGAATTCCAGTTCCCCATCTACTGGGATTGGTTCTGGTGGCTTGAGTAGCCTGGTTCCGGGTTGTACAGGTTTCAATAGTGATACGTGGAAAACCGGATGGATTCGCATGTTGGGGGGCAGATCGAGTTTGAAGGCTACCGGGTTGATTACAGCCTTGATTGGATAAGGCCCTATATATCTTGGGTTAAAAGTTTGCGGGCCTTTAAGAGGTAGATGTCTAGTCGCCAGCCACACTTGATCTCCAACTTGGTAAGGAGGTACTTCGCTCCGATGTAAGTAAGCATTTTCCTTATATTTGTCCTTGGCCTGCTGTAAATGAGTCTTGGCTTCTTTGAAGACTCGGGTTATGGTGGCATGTAAGTTATCCACGGCGGGCATTTCAAGGCCTTGACGTGGTTCAAGATCCGAAGTTCTGGGATGGTGGCCAAATAAGGTATAAAAAGAAGTCTGGCCAATTCCTGAATGCACAGAATTGTTGTACGCGTATTCAGCAATCCATAACATGTCTTTCCAATTATATTCTGATTGATGCAACATGCACCGTAAGTACTGTTCCAATGTCTGGTTTGTTCTCTCGGTTTGGCCGTCGGTCTGAGGATGGTGGCTGGTAGATAAACGCACATCAACTTGTGCCATTTGGCAACATCTCTTCCAGAACCGAGAAATAAACTGGCTTCCCCGATCGGAGATTAATATGGATGGAAAACCATGTAGACGAACGACGTTCTCAAGAAATTCCTTGGCTAGGGTGGAGGCTGAAGGCAGCCCTTTCAAGGGAATAAAATGGGCCATCTTGGAGAAGAGGTCTACAATTACCAGTATAGTATTAAATACATGACAAGGAGGTAGGTCAGTTATAAAATCCAGCGATAAAGTGTGCCAAGGTGCCGGTGGGATGTCCAGAGGTCGTAACGGACCAGCTGGTTTTTGCTTTTGACTTTTATTTGGGCGCACACTGCGCATGTCATCACAAAAGATTTTATATCCTTTCGCCAGGAGGGCCACCAGAAATGCCTTTTAATTTTTTCTTCAGTCTTAACGATGCCCGGGTGTCCTTCCATTAGTGTCTCATGATGATGGGCAATAACGAGATCTTGCAAATCCTTTTGAGGCAAGAACAGTCGCCCCTGGAAATAAGGTAAATCATTATTAATTGAAAATCTGGGATCTTTCAGGCTCCATTCTTGCAAGGCTGCAGCGTCGAAAAGCAATTTAACTCTAGTTTGAATATCCTCTAGAGTTTGTGAGGAGATCACCCCCAAAATTCTCCGTTCGGGAATAATCGGAACTGGATCTAGAGTTGGGGTAGAATCGCCCATTCCTATTCGAGATAGTGCGTCCGCCTTGCCATTCTTGCAGCCGGGGCGATAGGTGATCACAAAGTCAAATTCTGCAAAGAACAGGGCCCAACGGAGTTGGCGTGAGGATTGAGCTTTGGCCGTTTTTAAGTATTGCAAATTCCTGTGGTCTGTAATTACGGTAACAGTATGTCTTGCGCCGAGAAGGTAATGACGCCAAGCCTTGAAAGCTGACTGGATAGCTAATAGTTCTTTATCTGTGATTGCGTAGTTAACTTCTGGAGCTGAGAAGTTTCTGGACCAAAAGGCCACAGGGTGCAGTTGGTTCGGGACTGGGTCCCTCTGTGATAGGACCGCTCCCATGGCTAAACTAGATGCGTCAGTTTCCACAACGTAAGGGAGATCTAGACGGGGATGTTTTAACACAGGTGCGGAGGTGAATTTAGTTTTTAGTTCCTGAAATGCTTGTTCTGCTTCCGTAGTCCATTCGAAGCGTTTGTTTTTCCATAAGAGGGCTGTGATGGGTTGAACCACTCGAGAAAACTCCGGGATAAACCTTCGATAGAAATTGGCAAAACCAAGCATGCTCTGAACCCCTTTCACAGAACTAGGGGATGGCCATTTGAGGATCGTGTCCACTTTCCGTGAGTCCATTCGAACTCCCTTTGGCGTTAGGACGAAACCAAGAAACTCAACCTCTGTGACGTGAAAAATGCACTTTTCGAGCTTTGCGAATAGTTTGTGCTGTCGTAGTTTCTCCAGGACGGCCTTAACATGTTTTCGGTGATCAGATTCCGAGGAAGAGTACACTAGGATGTCGTCAATATATATGATGACACAAACATCTATGAGTTCTCGAAAGATGTCATTCATAAAATACTGGAAGGCAGCAGGTGCGTTGCACAACCCGAAGGGCATCACTTGGTATTCAAAGATTCCATATTTGGTGCAGAAGGCCGTTTTCCATTCATCGCCTTCTCTGACACACACCAGATGGTAAGCCCCTCTTAAATCCAGCTTGGTAAAGATGCAGGCATCTTTTACCTGGTCGAGGAGTTCAGGGATCAGAGGCAGGGGGTAACGATTCTTAACCGTTATCTGATTTAAGGCGCGATAGTCAATACATGTTCTAAGGTCGCCTTCCTTTTTCGGCACGAAGAACAAAGCTGAAGAAGCCGGTGACTTTGACGGGCGAATAGACCCATTGGCAAGATACTGATCCAAATACTGGCATAAATGAAGATTCTCTGGTTCGGTAAGGGCATAAATCCTACTACAAGGTGGTTGAGCATTGGGTACCAGATCAATTTGACAATCGTATGGCCGGTGAGGTGGTAAGGTGTTGGCCTGTTCTTTTTGAAAAACGTCCTGAAAGTCCTGATACTCAAGTGGTAGTTGTGCTGACACAGAGGTTACTGAGGCTAGACCCACTTGTGGATTTCCAGAATAACAAGTTTGTCTGCAGTTAGGAAAGGTGATACTCTTTGCTCGCCAGTCAATTCGAGGATTATGTGCTTCTAACCAAGGGATCCACAAGATTACCTGAAATTGTGGAGGCTTGATTACGTCGAACACTATGGTTTCCCTATGACCATCTTGGCCAACCAGTGTCATTTCTGTGGTAGAATGTGTTACCGGCCCAGAGGCAATTTCGGTCCCTTCAACCGTGGTAATGACATCTTTGGTGATTTTTGGTCGGAGAGGGAGACCAATCCTGGAAGCCAATTCAAGATCAACATAGTTCCCAATAGCCCCACTGTCGAGATAGGCCTTTATGCCATGTAATCATTGAGGCTGCTTTGGATCCACGGGGGTCATTGGCATGATGAAATGCGAGGTCAAAGAGTTTGTCTTCACGCTCGGCAAGCGGACCTCTACGCTTGTCGGGCTTGATCGTTTCCCGAATCAGATTTTGGAAGGTTTTGGTCTGAGGCTCCAACCACCTTCTTGGGTGGTTTTACCGGGCAATTTCATTGAAAGTGTCCAGACTCTCCGCAATAGAGACATAACTGGTTTTGCCATCTTCTTTCTCGTTCTTTCTGCGTTATGGGTCCTTTTACTCTTCCAATTTGCATTGGCTCCGAAGTGTCGGTACTCTTGGGGTTTGCGTGGGTTTTTACCAAAGCCCGAGTTTCAAATCTAGTCCGATCAGTCTTACTATTCTGGAGTCTATGATCAAGTTGGATCACTAAATCAATGTATTCCTCACAGAGTTGGGGTGGATTCACAATTTGAGCCAGAACGTCTTTTAGCACTCCACGAAGTCCTCGATGAAACAAGGTGATTCTTTTATTCTCAGGCCACCCAGTTTCCACAATCAGTCTGTTAAATGTGGCGATATAAGATAGGAGGTCTTGGTTCCCTTGACGCAAAGACAGAAGTTCGTTATCCAAGGCCTCACCCTGGGCGTGCCGGGCAAATAATCTCTCCATACTAGCCTGGAAGCGTTGAAAGTCACGAAGGATAGGATCGTCTTGATTTACCAACGGAATAGACCAATCGGCTGCACAGCCGCTGAGATACGATAAAACAAAAGCCACCCTAGTTTGGTCATTAGGGAAGGCCCCAGGTCTACATAAAAAGTGGAAACGACATTGGTTCATGAAAACAGCGTATTTCTTGGGGTCCCCCTTCAAAACGTTCAGGTGGGGCCAAAGGCATGTTTTCCGGCAGGTTAATTTGCACCAGGTTAGTGGAAGCCATAGGAGTGGACTCTCTCCCGGAAGCAGGTAATGGCGTTTGTCCAGCCTGATTCTGCAAAAGCTGTTTAGCCAGGTCATCGGTTCGTTCTTTGGACAAGATCAGTTCTCTTCGAAGAAAGTTGGTTTCTTGGCGGGCGGCATGAACTTCCGCCCGTAATTCCCCCAATAGTTGGGCCAGTTGGTCTGTTTCGGAAGTCTCCATGGTGCCTGGGTGGGTATTTGTGGGTAGGCTTCGCGTTCTGTAACGCTGACCTGGTTCCCACGGAGGCGCGGGCGTGGCCTGGACGTTAGTGGCCTCTTCGAAGGAGATGTTCAGCACCCTGAAGATGGAGTGGGTTGGGTTCCCAAATCTGACTTGTCTGGCTCGGATGAATACCCTTCTGTGAGCGAAAAGGAAGGGTTAATAGTCTGCAGGTTTTGTGTTGATCTCCCGCTCCCCTTCTCACCCTCCTTGCAACCCTTCTGTAATTCCCTGTGGAGACTCACCTTAGGGATTGAAAAGGCGAGCTCTCCATCCTGCTTCTGATGCAGGGGCGCGTTGGGATCCAGTTACGTCACTGGATAGTAAGTTCGAGTTCGCTTGTCTGTTCCGGTAAGTACCGTAAATGTTTATGGCAAGCTTGAGTCTAAACTGTTCCTCTTCTCTTTTGCAGGTAATGGAAGACTCCGGGCTGAGGGCGGTTTCCGTCGAAAACCTGATTTCAAGTGAGTTTTGGTGTACGCCCACTACTGTCTTTTCCTGTCTCTTTTTCCTAGGGGGCCGGAGTTCGAGAATGCCGAAGGAACGGAGCCGGCACAAAGCAGAAGCTGAGTCCGACCTGTAAGCAGGTAAGTTTTAAATAGTTTGTTTGCTACGGTTCTTGCATTCACTAATGTGATGTTTGCTTTTTCCCCATAGTGGCCGGGGTGCTGAAATGCCCAAGGAATGGCATCGACCCGAAGGTAAGAAGAATTAGCTTGGCAGGTAAGTGCTTCTTGGTTATTTTCCCCTTCTCACCTTGCTTTCTTCTCTTTGTCTCCCCGTAGGTGCTGGAATGCTGCAGGAGATCCGGATGGGCGTCGCAGAGCCGAAGGTGCCACGTGCAGGTAAGAGAAGTGCGCCGAGATGTATGCGACGCGGTGAGTATTTAAAATGATGTCTTTTTGCAGGAACGTTGGCGCGCTGAATCCGGAATGCAGCTTTAACAGGTAAGGTTTGTTTTCACCTGTTTCTTCTTCCATTTTCTATCCTTAGGTGTTTCCAGGATGCTGGCAGGCGTGGTCGAGGCCTGGAGCAGGAGTAGGCACGGTGAGCGTCCAGCTGCTATGAGCAGAACAACGCGAAGCGTGGTTTGCTGTCTGGGCGTGGCTTAAATAGCCTTTCAAGTAGTCCCAGGTATGAATCCTTCCACTGAAGGTATGTATCCTGCCACCAGTCACACCCGTGTGGTTAAGTAGTTCCTTTTTCATCTGGAAGTTGCAGAATGATCTGCCAGGTAAGGAAATTGCAGCATGGTCGGCCAGGTAAGTTTCCACCAAACACTATTCCTTCCATATCTGTAAGAGCCTGGCGCCGATGGTGCCAGGACTGTTATCCCTTATGAGCCTGACGCCAAGGAGCCCCTATCTGGGGTGGCTGGGACTTCCCTAGTATACATGTTGCCTGCCTCTGAGGGTGCCGGGCCCTGTCTGGCTCCTTGGAGGTAGGCATCATGACAGCAGCGTTCCAGGTCTGGCGGCTGTACCCGCGGTTTCGCTTCTGGGGGAGATGCGCTCCCCGCTTTGCAAACTTTCATCCATTCGCGCACGGGCTTGTGCACATACGTTGGCCTTGTGGGTCGCGATGAGACAAGCTTGCGTTCCAAGCCTCGTTCTCGCTTCCGCTCGGCCGACGCACATGCATGGGTACGGATTGCGGGCCAAACCTCGGTTCCATGCCGAGTTACTTAAGTAGCGGTCGGGTCCGGAATCAATCGCGTCTCAACGCAGTTGGTTCCTGACCCTCCGCATTGCTCCTGGAATTTTGGCATGCCCGAATCCTGTTTCCCGACTCCTTGCCTTGTACTCCCCTGCCTGAGTCCTGCTCCCCGATCCCTTTACTTCTCCTTCTCTGTTCCTGGGTCTGCTCATGTTCCCCTTCCTGATTCCTGGTTCCCGGGTCTTCCTATACAACCTTGTAGGTCTTGGGTCCTTCCTTGTTGGTTCCTTGGTTGGTTGGGCCCTGTTTCCCATTTGGTCTGGATCCTTTTCTTTTGTCGACCTGTCTGCCTTACCTTGGAGTCCTTTCCTCTTTGTGCGGGCTCGCCAGCCTCCTGTCTTACTTGGGTGCAAGCACTTGTAGGACATCATCTCCATTCTACCGCACCAGCTTTTTTCCTTGCCTGGACAACAGCGCCTTGTGGACATTTCTGCCTACAGCACAGCGAACTTGAACTTTTCTTCACATCCTGCCTAGTGTACCAACAGCTGCCGACCTTCCCTGTCAGTGCTTGCACTGTTCTGGCGTCACGTTAATCCACAGGGAAGAGTTAATCCGTGGCCTCAGGAGCTGGTCCCCTTTCAACCCTGTATCTTCAGGGCGGAATCGGGGCTTGTTTTATTGCGTTGCTCTTCATCACCCTGCCAATGGATCAAACGGTCTGGCTACTCCAGTGCGGACATCTCCTGGGAGCGCAGGTACGCAGCGTCCACGTGACGTACACCTTAACAGATTGAGACACCTTACGACCAGTTCCGATTCCGAGATGATGACTCCCAGGAACTCAGGGATGAGATTAGGGCATTACCATACTGAGATGCCTGCCCTACATCAAAAAAATCTAGCCTTACATCAAATGGTGGTTCAGGGACCCAGCACTAGTTCTCAAGCCGAGACCGCCATGGCTCAGACAACGCCAGTGAAATTCAATGGCGACCCTAGACGAGTGGCTGAATTTTATAACCCCTGTAGGATCCATTTTTTATTTCGGCCTGCGCTTTTCAGTCAGGACAAGGCGAAGATCGGCTATTTACTAGGAAACCTGAATGGAAATGCCCTAGCTTGGGCAGCTCGCTTGGTGTCAGCTAAAAGTCCTATTTTTGATGATTTTGGGGCCTTTGAAAAAGGACTTTTTGGTTGTTTTTGAGTCACCAAACCTGGCCCCCACCGCGCAGAACCAGTTGATGGACCTTAAACAAGGGTCAATCGACATCATTGCATATATCAGTCATTTCCGCCAATTGACCACTGACTGTCAATGGCCCGAAGTGACCCAGAAGACACTTTTCCGGCATGCACTGAGGGAAGAGTATAATGATGAATTGCTTCATATACCCGAACCGGATACCCTGCAGTCCCTCTAGGTACAGGTGCTTGGGATCGAACACAGGCTGGCAGAAAGAAGAGGCGAAAGGCGTCGCATGGAAAGAACGTACCCAAGGTATTTACCAATACCAGCTAGAGTACCTGGTTCCCCAGAACCCAGTCCAGAACCTATGCAATTGGGAGCCTTTAGAGGTCTTCTAACCGAGGCATAGAAGAAGCGTAGAAGAGATCTCCGATTATGTTTGTATTGTGGAGCTGAGGGACATTACCTCCGTAACTGCCCTTTGCAACCACCTAGGAAGTCGGAAAACTGAATGGCCTGTCGTGTATGGGGAAGGCAACAATGGGCCTTTCATAGCCTCCTGTCCTTCCAGATTCTGAGGCTGTTTTATGACCCATGCAGCCGGTGGTCCTTATGGTGTTGCCAATCAAAGTGACATGGCAAGAAAAGAAGATGGTTGAGGTATTGGGATTGTTGGATTGTGTCGCGTCTGACAATTACATTGACGCAGAATTTGCCACCAAGAACGGAATGACCTTGTTAGAGAAGGACTGTGCCACAATGGTGGAGGTCATCGATGGGACTCCTTTGGCTTCCGGTCCAATCCGACAACACACCGAGGCTCTAAAACTACAGATTGAGGAACATCATGAAATGATCTCACTGGATGAAAGCAAGTCACCTTCATACCCAATTGTTTTGGGCTTACCCTGGTTGCCACACCACAATCCTAGCATCAATTGGGTAAACCAAATATTGTTTTTTGGCTCTGACCATTGTGTGCAGGAGTGCTATTCTTCTGGGTCCACCCGAAGACACCATCAATAGCTACTCAAACCGAAGTTAAGTGTAATCAGTGAACTGCGCCAATTAACAATAGCACAATAACAATTGAGTTATATTTTTAATTCCATTCCACAGCCTGACACGTGTTTCAAGCAAAGCTCTTTTTCAAAGGCTGTGTACATAGTTTCAAATATAAAATCAATAGCATATTCATTATTGTATACACATCATATCAATTGGGCAAACACCAAGGGGTTGAGAAGGGAAAGTGGCCAAAATTGAATGGGTAATACATGGCAACAAATTTAACATCATGACAATATTGCACAACCAAAATAGCATTAGATAATAGTGAAAAAATTGCACATTTGTACAGTCAATTACCGTTTGATAAAAGGCATCCATCTGGTTCCAAAACCAATAAAAGGGATGACAAAACAACATGGTAAGAGAATAAGTGAGTGTGGTGGTCAAACAACCATAGATGAATTAATATGCCGAATCAACTAAAATAATCAAGACTATCTAGATATATTTACCGATGAACCTTGTCCAAGAAGAAATCTGTACAACAAAAATTCACAAAGATTACCGATTGCCATAGCTATTACGTCCATAGCCCAACCAAAATTCCACGACATTTTGTATAAAAAGTAAAAAGGAATTACCTTAATATTAGTTTGCAATTGCAATAACAATTAGAGGCAATCTGCAGTAATCCACGTACGAAGGGGAATTGTTGCCCGAAAAGATGCAATAGTTAACCAATTCAGGATGACACACGTATCCAATGTCAGTAGATGATTGACCAGTTAACAAGAAAGAAAAAAGGGGAAACAAGCACGGGATTAGGTGAGACCGCCTGATTAAGACACAGGGACCGTATCAAAAGAACATGCAGACCGCTTACCAGCCTTCCGGCAACAACAGTATCCAAGGGAGAGCGCGCGCGCGTAGTGCAGCTTGTGTAGTTAAGGAGGAAAACTAGATCGCGTAAGCATCAACGTGACAGAACATCCAGCGGCGGCCATATTAGGTGAGGGAGAGGACCGGCTACAGACACGTGACATGCTCCTGAGCCGTAATTTAACACTTGGATCAACCAATTAATTGTGAAATTGAAGCGGATCTGTTAGTGCTATTACATGCATAATTTTGGTGTCAATACAGAATAAAAATAAAATTAGTGCACTGAAAGTAGTGAATCCTGGTTATGTAATCAACACACACACCCATTGGTGCTGCTAAGCCTGAATTACCACTTGAGACTACAGTTTGATTGAAAAAATGATCCGAATAATCTAGCGCAATTATATATATTATTGTGTGTGATAAGAAGAATAAGTCTTAGCGCTCTGAAAAGTTATGTCATCCTAGGTTGTTGCTTCAATTTCACAATTAATTGGTTGATCCAAGTGTTAAATTACGGCTCAGGAGCATGTCACGTGTCTGTAGCCGGTCCTCTCCCTCACCTAATATGGCCTCCGCTGGATGTTATGTCACGTTGATGCTTACGCAATCTAGTTTTCCTCCTTAACTACACAAGCTGCATCACGCGCGCACGCTCTCCCTTGGATACTGTTGTTGCCGGAAGGCTGGTAAGCGGTCTGCATGTTCTTTTGATACGGTCCCTGTGTCTTAATCAGGCGGTCTCACCTAATCCCGTGCTTGTTTCCCCTTTTTTCTTTCTTGTTAACTGGTCAATCATCTACTGACATTGGATACGTGTGTCATCCTGAATTGGTTGACTATTGCATCTTTTCGGGCAACAATTCCCCTTCGTACGGGGATTACTGCAGATTGCCTCTAATTGTTATTGCAATTGCAAACTAATATTAAGGTAATTCCTTTTTACTTTTTATACAAAATGTCGTGGAATTTTGGTTGGGCTATGGACGTAATAGCTATGGCAATCGGTTATCTTTGTGAATTTTTGTTGTACAGATTTCTTCTTGGACAAGGTTCATCAGTAAATATATCTAGATAGTCTTGATTATTTTAGTTGATTCGGCATATTAATTCATCTATGGTTGTTTGATCACTGCACGCACTTATACTCTTACCATGTTGTTTTGTCATCCCTTTTATTGGTTTTGGAACCGGATGGATGCCTTTTATCAAACGGTTATTGACTGTACGAATGTGCAATTTTTTCACTATTATCTAATGCTATTTTGGTTGTGCAATATTGGCCCTCATTACGACCCAGGCGGTAAGTTACCACCTGGGTCGTACCCTTACCACCATGGCGTAAACTATGTTTACGCCATGGTGGTTGGCGGATTTACCGCCCCATTCCAAGGTGAGTGGGGCGGTAAATCCCCATTTCCCATTTTACCCTTCCCCATTCCCATTTTCGCCCCATAGGGCATAATGGGAATGGGGAAAGGCGATAATTACGGCACCGTAAATTACGGTGCCATAATTATCGACAAGGTCCCTTTGTGGCATGGATTTTTAACGGCTGCAAAAAAGCAGCCGTTAAAAGCCATCCAGAGAAAGGGAACCTTGTAATCAGGCGTTAAGGGTCGGCCCCGTTTACGGCGCCGTAAACCCCTTAACGCCTGAGTCAGAATGAGGGCCATTGTCATGATGTTAACTTTGTTGTCATTTATTACACATTCAATTTCGGCCACTTTCCCTTCTCAACCCCTTGGTGTTTGCCCAATTGATATGATGTGTATACAATAATGAATATGCTATTGATTTTATATTTGAAACTATGTACACAGCCTTTGAAAAAGAGCTTTGCTCGAAACACGTGTCAGGCTGTGGAATGGAATTAAAAATATAACTCAATTGTTATTGTACTATTGTTAATTGGCGCAGTTCACTGATTACACTTAACTTGTCTCTCACTGAGGGTTCTTGGTCCAGGCACCCTCAAATTTTCAAGTTGAACGCTGCCTTTTTCATATTCCTAATATTCAGTATTAGCGCTGGTTGTTCACATTGGCCTTTGGACCACACTGTTCTATTACTCAAACCGAAGGAAGCGGAATCTCCCATCTATATTCAGTGTCATCAGTACCGCCTGAGTATGCAGAATACCAAGAGGTCTTCTCGGAACCAAGGACATACCATTGCCTCCTCACAGGAACTTTGATTTTGCTATAGAGTTACTACCCGACGCTGTGATTCCGCATGGTAAGATTTATTTTTTGACTCCCCATGAGAAGGAAGTATTACAAGACTATTTGGAGGAATGCATTCGGAAAGGGTATATTACACCTCCCAAATCACCGGCAGGATTTCCATTGTTTTTTGTCAAGAAGAAAGAAGGTACCCTGCGTCACTGTGTTGATTACGGGGAGTTGAATGACATCACAAGGAAGGACTGGTATCCGCTATGTCTGATACATGACATCATGGAATCTTTGCATACTGCCTGCATATTTTACAAATTGGATTTACGAGGGGCCTATCACTTGGTACGAATTAAACCTGGTGACGAGTGGAAGACGGCATTTAAAACACCATCTGGACACGATGAATACCGGGTCATGCCACTCGGGTTGTGCAATGCCCCGGCTGTCTTTCAGCATTTCATGGACCATATACTTACGGACTTGATTGGGATTTCAGTTTGGGTGTACCTCGACGACATACTTCCGTTTTCTGTAAACTTAAAGGAACACGTGTCCCATGTGAAGGAGGTTCTCAGACGACTGCTTCAGAACCACTTATATGCAAAGGTAGAGAAATGTCTTTTACATCAAGACAGCATTGAATTCCTCGGTTACGTGACCAGCGGTTCAGGCATACACATGGATCCTGCCAAGGTACGTGCAATCCAAGAATGGAGACGTCTTTGTGACCTGAAATCTCTTCAGCCTTTCCTAGGATTCATCAATTTCTACAGACGCTTTATTCCATCCTTCTCTCAGCTCACCACCCCTCTGTCTCATTTGACCAGCACCAGCAACATGATATCCTTCGTCTGGGGTTCGGAGGCTTCCACTGCATTCAAGCAACTGAAAGAGGCCATTAGTACCTCTCTGATCTTACACCATCCCCAGGAAGACAGACCATTCATTGTGGAGACTGATGCTTCAGACTTTGTTGTTGGATCAGTTCCGCTACATAAAGATCCGGAGTTATGGATGGAATTCCCTGTGGCCTACTATTCTAGGAAACTCACCTTCAGTGAACGAAATTATGCAGTCATTGAAAAGGAGCTTTTGGCCATTAAAACGGCCTTTGAAGAATGGCGATATCACCTTCTGGGGGGTCGGTTTCCTGTGGAAGTCTGCACTGACCATATAAATTTGCAGTTCTTACATTCCCTTCAGTGTCGAACCTCTCGCCAGGCTCGGTGGGCTTTTTTTCCCCACTATAACTTCAACATCTTGGTGGCTGAGACTGATTGGAGGTGGTAGAACTACCTGGGTAACTGCCACGGCAAAAATTCTGGATGTAATTCTGTCAACGGTCGAAAAGTGTATATAAGCGCAAATGAAAGAAAGAAAGAAAATAAAAAGTTCACTTTTAAAAACCCTTCGGGTTATATAAATTATAAAAAAATAAAAAAATAAAAATAATAACTTCAACATCACCTACATCCCAAACGCACAAAATCTGAAAGCCGACGCCTTGTCACGTTCTTTAGATGACGACATCAAGCAAGATGGTCGATAGCAGCCTTTGATCGCCTCGAAACATTTTATACTGGCATTCTCACCCTACCTGCACACAGTTGCACAAGAGACCCTAGCAGATCCAAGTCGGACAGCATTGTTGAAACATCCCCAAGTAAAAGGGAACAACGGCCTGCTCTTTTTCCAGAACAGATTGTACCTTGACACCAAAAACCTCTGCAAGGTGATACTGCAGTTACTTCACGACTCAAAGATTGGGGGGCACCGTGGCATCCGTTCCACTCAAGAACTCATTGCCAGACAATTCTGGTGGCCAGGCTGGGCCAATCAAATCAAACGGTATGTAGAGTGTTGCCCCACCTGTGCTCACGTCAAAACTCCACGTAAGAAACCTTTAGGTCTTCTGCAACCCATTGAAATACCGCCTTATCCCTGGCACACCATCGCTACACATTTCATTGTTGAACTTAAGCCTTCTGAAGGTTACACCTGCATCATGGTCATCATTGATTGTTTCACGAAATTGGCCCATTTAATTCCCTTTACGAAGATTCCCACTGCGGTTCAGATGGCACAAGCTTTTCTTGCATAACTTCTTTCACTTGCATATGTTGCCTGAAAAGATTATTTCAGACTGTGGCTCTCAATTTATTTCCTCGTTCTGGAGCCAGCTTTGTCGACACCTTGGTATCCATCGGGCTCTCAGTTCTGGCCATCATCCACAAACCAATGGACAGACAAAACGGACTAACCAGACTCTCGAGAGGTATATACGATGTCTCACCAATGCTTCTCAAACCAATTGGATCACACATCTAGACTTGGCCGAAGTGGCGTATAATAATTCTGTACATGCCGCGACTGGACTAAGCCATTTCTTCTGTTCTTCTGGTTAACATCCCAAGCTGCTACCAATTCATCCGATTCTACCTAGCACTGTTCCTTTTGCTGATCGTCTGATCGCCGACATCCAAGAACTCCATAACCGAGCTGCTGGTACCCTGATTAAGGCATGCAAGAGCATGAAGACGCAAGCGGACAAATGACGCAGTCCTGAGCCACCTTTTCAGGTTGGGGATTTGGTGTGGCTCTCCTCCAAATACTTACCTGCCCGGAACCTGCCCATGAAACTTGCTCCTAGATTCCTTGGACCTTTTCAAATCACGAAACAGGTATCCCCAGTAGCATTTAAGTTATATTTGCCTTTATCTTGGCGGGTTCATGCCGTTTTTCATGTTTCTTTGTTGAAAGCTTACCTGTCCGATCACTATGGACGCTCTTGCTCCCATCCAGCTGCCATTGATATTGAAGGCACATTTGAAGTGCAGGAAATCTGTGATTCCCGTTTCTTTCGGGGTCGGTTGCAATATTTGGTGGATTGGAAGGGTTATCCTGCTTGTGATCGCACCTGGGAACCTGAGGGAAATGTTCATGCCCCTTGCTTGGTGCGGGAATTTTTTCTCCGTTATCCTTGGAAGCCGTGGGTTCCTGGTCTTTCTAGGGGAGGACAAAGTGTTAGGACACCCACCTGGGTTGGTCCCGTGTGGCGTTCCCAGGTCTGGCAGCTGTACCCACAGTTTCGCTTCTGGGGGAGATACGCTCCCCGATTTGCAAACGTTCGTCGCGTTCGCAAACAGACTTGTGCGCATGCACTGGCCTTGCGGGTCGCGATGAGATGAACTTGCGTTTCAAGCCTCGTTTTCGCTTATGCTTGGCCGACGTGCATTTGTGGGTACGGATTGCGGGCAAAACCTCGGTTTCATGCCGAGTTACGTAAGTAGCGGTCAGGTCCGGAATCAATTGCGTCTGAACGTGGTTGGTTCCTGACCCTCTGCATCGCTCCTAGAATTTTGGCTTGCCTGAATTCTGTTTCCTGACTCCTTGCCTTGTACTCCCCTGCCTGAGTCCTGCTCCCCGATCCCTTTACTTCTCCTTCTCTGTTCCTGGGTCCGCTCATGTGCCCCTTCCTGGTTCTCGGGTCTTCCTATACGCCCATGTAGGTGTTGGGTCCTTCCTTGTTGGTTCCTTGGTCGTTTGGGTCCTGTTTCCTGTTTGGCCTGGATCCTTTTCTTTTGCCCACCTGTCTGCCTTACCTTGGAGTCCTTTCCTCCTTGTGCAGCCTCGCCAGCCTCCTGTCTTACTTGGGTGCCAGCACTTGGTGGACAACATCTCCATTCTACCACACCAGCTTTTTTCCTTGTCTGGACAACAGCGCCTTGTGGACATTTCTGCCTACAGCACAGCAAACCTGAACTTTTCTTCACATCCTGCCTAGTGTACCAACAGCTGGCGACCTTCCCTGTCAGTGCTTGCACTGTTCTGGCGTCACGTTAATCCACAGGGAAGAGTTAATCCGTGGCGTCAGGAGCTGGTCCCCTTTCAACCCTGTGTCTTCAGGGTGGAATCGGGACTGGTTCTTTGCGTTGCTCTTCATCACCCTGCCAACGGATCAAACAGTCTGGCTACTCCGGTGCGGACATCTCCTCGGAGCGCAGGTACGCAGCGTCCATGTGACATACACCTTAACAGCTACTTTTCTGATGGGAGTATTTGTAAATGCTTGGCGAGTTAATGTGGTCAGTACACCACTTATCAGTAGGGCTGGTATTAAGGTCTGCCTTTGTATGAAACTAATTCTATATGGCACTTGTTCACTCAGAGGTTTATTGGTTCTAAGTGCAGGTGGACATTAAAACGTAAGAGAATTCAGCAAAATTAAGGTCAGGCAAACCATAATAGATGGTTCTTCAGCAAGCATCTGATGGTCAGAGGTCCCGTGGCGCTGTACACCTTGCAGATATAGGGCCTCATTACACGGATGGCGGTAAGGATTTACCGGTACCGGCAAGATACCGGTACCGGTAAATCCTTACCACCTTACTACGAGGTCCCTTTGCGGGTTGGGGGATTTAACGCCTGCTTTTTGCAGGCGTTAAAAACCAACCCGCAAAGGGACCCAGGGAGCTAATTACGGTACCGCAATTTGCGGTACCGTAATTAGCGCCTTCTCCATTCCCATTGAGCCCTATGGGGCAAAAATGGGAATGGGGAAGGGCAATGGTGGAAGGGGGAATTACCGCCCCGCCAACCTTGGAATGGGGTGGTAATTCCCCTTTCCGCCAAGGCGGTGCCGGTATTTTACTGGCATGAACCATGGCGCTAATAGCGCCATGGTTCTCCGCCATCCGTGTAATGAGGCCCATAGAGAACTAAAACCAAAAAGGGTACAGCACGTGGCTACAGGAAATCCTCATAGAAGGCCCTGGTCTGAAAAAGTACATGGCAGTCAAAGGTGGACTGCCGTAAGGGGGATGGACTGCCGAAAGGGGGTGGGATAAGGCTGTGCATAAAAAGGCACAATCAGCTAAACAAAGCACCTTAATCCCAATCTGAGACATCACAGGCAGCTGGTTCAGATTGTCATGAAACAGTGTGATATCGTCCCCTTTCTGAACGCCTGAAAGAAGCAGGTTGGCACTTTCGGTGCCACCTGATGGTTTACACATACACCAGAGAGCCCAGAAGAAAATGGCATCACCATAGTCAAGTCTGGGAACAAGTAGGGTTGTAGCAACTGATATCTGATGAGGAAGGTTAAGAAACGGGAGGTTATTCTGCAACAACGTAAGGTGGAAATAAATTGCAGCCCGCCACAGGGTCTGAGGGACAATTAAGAGCTCACAGTAAATTTTGTCAGCCAGGTAGATGGTGTGAGCAGTAAGCTTAGAGGAAAGCCAGGGGAGCCTCTCCAGTTGCCAGTGCAACTCCAACAAACAATATACAGTTTTGTCAGAGTTCAGCCTTAGCCAGTGAAAAACCATTCACTCGTTCATGGTTAGCAGACAGCTCTGAAAGTATAATGAAGGCTTTTCTGGGCTCTCAACTAAGCATATGAAGATAGGAGCATCGTAGCTGTAGAATCTGAAGCTATGGTGGAAGATTAGCCTAGTCAGGAGCAGAACAGGGAATGTCTGGGTTGGGGGATAAGGCAGACCCCTGAGGTGTGCCACATCCTGTAATCAGGGACTTGGAGGGCATCATACCTGCTTATGTTCCATTAGCCTGGAAGGATTGCAAAATGGGTAGACTGAGTCCCTGACGCAGGCTTCCCTTAGGCTAAGTAAGATCTAATGGTCAATGGCTGAGTCTCTGATGCAGGCATCCCTTAGGCTAAGTAGGATCTAATGGTCAATGCCTGAGTCCCTGATGCACGCTTCCCTTAGGCTAAGTAAGATCCAATCGTCAGTGGCTGAGTCCCTGATGCAGGCTTCCCTTGGGCTAAGTAAGATCCAATGGTCAGTGGATGAGTCCCTGATGCAGGATTCCCTTAGGCTAAGTAAGATCTAATGGTTAATGGCTGAGTCTCTGATGCAGGCATCCCTTAGGCTAAGTAGGATCTAATGGTCAATGCCTGAGTCCCTGATGCAGGCTTCCCTTAGGCTAAGTAGGATCTAATGGTCAATGGCTGAGTCTCTGATGCAGGCATCCCTTAGGCTAAGTAAGATCCAATGGTCAGTGGCTGAGTCCCTGATGCACGCTTCCCTTAGGCTAAGTAAGATCCAATGGTCAGTGGCTGAGTACCTGATGCAGGCTTCCCTTAGGCTAAGTAAGATCCAATGGTCAGTGGATGAGTCCCTGATGCAGGCTTCCCTTAGGCTAAGTAAGATCCAATGGTCAGTGGCTGAGTCCCTGATGCAGGCTTCCCTTAGGCTAAGTAAGATCCAATGGTCAGTAGCTGAGTTCCTGATGCAGGCTTCCCTTAGGCTAAATAAGATCTAACAGTCAATGGCTGAGTCCCTGATGCAGGCTTCCCTTAGGCTAAGTAAGATCTAACGGTCAGTGGCCGAGTCCCTGATGCAGGCTTCTCTTAGGCTAAGTAGGATCTAATGGTCAACGGCTGAGTCCTTGATGCAGGCTTCCCTTAGGCTAAGTAGGATCTAATGGTCAATGGCTGAGACCCTGATGCAGGCTTCCCTGAGGGTAAGTAAGAAATAATGGTCAATGGCTGAGTCCCTGATGCAGGCTACCCTGAGGCTAAGTAGGATCGAATGATCAATGGAGTCAAAGGCAACTGAGAGGTTCAAGAGAATACTAAAGGTTTCCCACATTCACTTCACCAATGCAGTTTCTCATCTGCATGTCTTCTCTGGCACCAACTACACAAATGATTACGCATTTAGTGCTAGACAGACTCTTTATTATGAATTTGAAGGACAGTATGCCAGTATATTCAATGAGGTCTATAATTATTGATTCTTTCCTTTATGCTAGTGTCCATCAAGTTGCATAAGGTCCTTAGGCAAAGTGTTCCATAGGATTGGTTTATTAACACAGAAGGTACAGTCTCCTTTTAGAATATTCCAGAAGGGATGCATTTGAAACAGCAGTGATTCACTCATTCATAATCAGCCACTATGTCTGTGCTGCAGGTCACTGGGAACTGCTGTGGAGATATGTTCTTCACAGTTTTAGTCAATACACATGTTGCGTGCCGTCTCCTTGAAGAAGCACCTCCTCCTCTCTCTTCTCTGAAGCGTCAATTGCAGAGGGGATTTCACCACATGCATGTCCTCGCTCATGGCAGATTAGAACATCCTGTGTACGGAAGTATTTCCCAGATTCACTACCCTGAAATGGATCCTCATGTGCATGCTTTGTCTGGTGACTAGTAAGAGAACCTCTCAGACTGAAGCTTTTCCCACATTCAGTGCACTTATGAGGTTTCCCACCTGAATGAATTCTCTGGTGGCGAATAAGATCACTCTTGAAAATGAAGCTCTTCCTACATTTGGCACACTTATGAGGTTTCTCACCTGTATGTGAGAACTGATGGTAAATAAGACCTGCCTTACGACGAAATACTTTGCCACATTCAGTGCACTTGTGTGGTATCTCACCTGTATGTGTCATCTGGTGATCAATGAGCTGTACCTTCCAAACAAATCCTTGCCCACATTCAGTACATGTATGACGTCTCTCACCTGTATGTGTTCTCTGGTGGCTAATAAGCTCTCCCTTATGAGCAAACCCTTTCCCACATTCAGTGCACTCATAGGGTTTCTCGCCTGTATGTATTTTCTGGTGACTAGTAAGACGACCCTTCCAAGCAAACCCTTTACCACATTCAGTGCACTTATAAGGTCTCTCACCTGTATGTGTTCTCTGGTGGTAACAGAGATCTCCCTTCTGAGCAAAGCCTTTCCCACATTTGGTGCACTCATGAGGTTTCTCACCTGTATGTGTTCTCTGATGGCCCATAAGATGAGCCTTGCGAGCAAACCCTTTCCCACATTCAATGCACACATGGGGTTTTTCACCTGTATGTGTTCTCTGGTGGATAGTAAGATGTCCCTTCTGAGCAAACACTTTCCCACATTCAATGCACTCATGAGGTTTCACGCCTGTATGTGTTCTCTGGTGGATAGCAAGATTTCCCTTATGAGCAAACCCTTTCCCACATTCAGTGCACACATGAGGTTTCTCACCTGTATGTGTTCTCTGGTGAATAGAAAGATCTCCCTTGTTAGCAAACCCTTTCCCACATTCAGTGCACACATGAGGTTTCTCACCTGTATGTGTTCTCTGGTGGATAGCAAGATTTCCCTTCCTAGCAAACCTCTTCCCACATTCAGTGCACTCATGAGGTTGCACGCCTGTATGTGTTCTCTGGTGAAGAGTTAGCACTCCCTTCTGAGCAAATCCTTTCCCACATTCAGTGCACTCATGAGGTTTCACACCTGTATGTGTTCTCTGATGGCAAGTAAGCTGTCCCTTCTGAGCAAACCCTTTCCCACATTCAGTGCATTCATACGGTTTTTCACCGGTATGTGTTCTCTGGTGGCTAGTAAGCTGTCCTTTCTTAGGAAACCCTTTCCCACATTCCGTGCACTCATAAGGTTTTTCACCTGAATTTATTTGCTGGTGGCAAGTAAGCTTTCTCTTCTCAGCAAACCCTTTACCACATGCTGTGCACTTGTAGGGTTTCTTGTCTACATGTGTTTCCTGGTGGTAAACAAGCTGCTCTTTTTGACCAAAGCCTTTTTCACATTCAGTGCTTTTGTGAAGTTTCTCACCTGTATGTGTTTGCTGGAGGCAAATAAGTGTATCATGCAAATTGACGCAATTCCCAAATTCAGTGCACCTATAAGGGGTTTCACCTATGTTCTCATGTGGGCAATAAGTATGTTCTTGTGATGACCAGTTTTTCCACATTGTGTTCATGTGTAAGCGTTCTGGCCAGTTTATAATGTCATGTGCTTAATAAAAGAACCATTTCACTGAACCTTTTCCGAAATTTAGAGGGCAGATGAGTTTTCTTGTGTGTAGGTCATTTCTGCATGGACCCCGTTTGTTCATTTGCATTTAGAGGTTCTTCACAAAATGCTTTAGAGAATATACCCTTACATTTAGAATGTGTGTAAAATAGCACTGACATGTGTTCTCCATCAGGAATAACAGGCTAAACAAATGTTTTTCTTACTGTACATCAAATGTTTTCATGCTAGATGTCCCGCTCCCCCAGGAGTGACAGAAAGAACACGCGTGGTTACTAGCTGTTACCATGAAAGGGTTGCATGGATGAAAGCCATAATGTATCCAACAGGCTTCTCAATCTCAATTCCTGAATACACCGAAAAGACAACTGGACCCCAAACTTGCACACTTCTGAAATGTTGGGAAATTGCATAACAATGAAGCTTTGCTCTTCTCTAGTCCAGAACATGTATCAATCATGTTGTTGTATTTTTCAGGCATCAATGACCTATTGAAATAGAAGGGAAATCACATTATTAGTTTCACCATGTGACAGAGATGACCTGGAGCAGGAACAGTGCAATTCATTTCTCTTTAGAGTATTTTAGGGTCTAAAAACATGAGGAAAAAAGCCACAGGCTCGGTAAACAAACATGTTTAGTCAATATTTGAAACCTCAGGCATGCACTTATAAGAAAAGGCTAAACTAGTACATGAAGGGTCAACATTTCCATATGCAAACGATAAAGGCTCGATTTTGTTACTCAGCAGTATGTCACCAATCGGGCACATGTTTGACCACTCTATTATGTAATCACTGACGACTTCCTTACATTTGGCCAAATGTATATTGCCCCAAACACATATATATAATTAAAAGCACTATTGATGAAGCAAGAACTGGACTGAGATTTAAAGAAAAAGCACCAGTTAATTTAGACAGTGAGAAAAGAACAGGCCAGGCTTTACCACATTCATAGCTGCTTACACATTTACATACTTGCAAAACTGCCTGCAAAACAGTGGGTCTCATTTTGACATCGGCAGTAGCTGCACCAGAAAAAAAGATGCTCCCCATTCCCATTTGAGCCCCATACGGCTGAATGGGAATGGGGAGGTTGGATGCTGTGCTCGCGGGTGCCTTTCTGCCTGTCAGGTCAGACCTGGGTTCCAATGAAAAGGATCTCAGTCTTACTGGGATTAAGGCAGAGATCGATGGAGGTGCACCAATCCTGAATCACGGATAGACAGTCAGGAATGAGCGAGAGATGAAAGGAGGCTGAGCAGCACCTGAAGGAGAGCTGAGTATCATCCGCATAACACTGAAAGTTCAAAGAGAAGGTAGAGATGAGTTGGGCCAGAGGTGCCAAGTAAAGGTTGAAGAGCCAGGGTGAGAGGTTACAGCCCTGGGAACAACACACGTGGAGAGAGAGATGGTGGAAAAAAAGGACCTCAGTTGGACATGGGAGGGTCGATCAGAGAGGAAGGCGGTCAACCAGGTAAGGGCCTGATCTGTGATGCCCAGGTTGTCACAGAGACAATTGTTAAGGATGGCATAGTTGACCATGTCGAAAACAGAGGAAAGATCAAGGAGGATGAGGAGGACAGAAGAAAGGCTAAAGTTGAGATTAGAGAGCAGGTCTTGGCGGGTGTGCAGGAGAGCAGTTTCCATGCTTCTGGCTGCTCTAAAGCCAGACCAATGGTCATGGAGACAACCAACAGATTCAGTATGGAGAGTAAGCTGGGAGATGATCAGCTTTTCTAGGTGTTTGCCCAGGAAAGGAGTGACAGAGATTGGTTTCCCGGAGAGGAAAGATCGGCAGAAGGCTTCTTAAGGGGGTCGGGAGGTGTGTATAAGGGAGTGCTTTGGGGGAGGGGACCCTCCACCCTTGAAGCGTGGAAGGATAGGTATGGCTGCTTGCAAGACAGCATCCGTTCCTGTCTAAAGAGGTTTCTGTATTGGGAACTGGGTATGCTCAGACTTAGACCAAGACCCTTATCATCTAAAACTCTCCAGAAACAAAAAGCAAAAGAGCCCTTAAACCCCATTTGAGTGGCTGATGTTGCAGCCATTTTCACCTCAAATCCAAAAACTCAAGCTGTCCGAATGAGTATGTATGGTTCACAGTTACAAACATTTTAAGGTTAGGGTGAGTGTTGTGAACACTGATGTGAGCAATAAGCCACGTGCCTGTTACGTATTTACTGATTCGCACATACAACCATTTTGTCACAGACTGGTTTATAAAATATAAAGATCCCTGAACATGTTTATATTCACGAAATGGGCTGTGATTTAATGCAAAGCAGACAGGAACACTCATTGGTGCTATTTATCCCTGTTCCCTCTCTCATAAGGGTATTTTGAGAGAGTGCACTAGGAGTGTATCAGATTATCCACCTTGGAATTATAACTGTCTATCAGAAATGTATTCATATGGTTAGTCTAGTGTTATACCTTGCGAAATACAAGTGAAGTGGTAAAAACAGAATGTATGCAACATAGGGCTAGTGGTCCCTGGGCCCTCAGACCCCGACAGGCTGGTCAGGCCACAGTGTGTCAGTAGGGGCAGTTAAACGCCTTCCCTAAGGTGACAGAAGAACCATTTACTTGGGCAGCAACAGCTGTGCTTTCACACTACATTTCTTTTGTAAAGTACTTAAACTGCAATGTAAGGAAACCAGCTTCATTCCTTCAGCAATGATTTATTGATATTGAGGAGTGGTTTGTCGACTGACATTGCCACAGGGGTGTAGTTTGCAAGTGGCGTGAGGCAGTCAAGGGGGCGCATTCTAGTGTTTTGCCCTGGGCACCAAGTTGGCTAGAAACTGCCCGCCCGCCCTCCATCACATACACAGGAGAAAAGCTTAATGGAAGGTTAGGCAGCCCCCTCCCCGCCTCCACCAGCATCACCCCCCCTCCATCCCATGCACAGGAAAAAGGCTTAATTGAAGGTTAGGCAGCTAAATCCCCTCCCAAACTCACCAGCACCACCCACCCCCACCATTATCACTCGCCCCCCATCCCATAAACAGGAGAAAGGCGTCATGTGAGGTTTGTGAAGGAAAAGGAGAGGAAAGTCAACATTTATCCTGAAAATACTTTTCTCACTACAGGAATGTGGCACCTGCCACTCACCTGCAGTAAATGATGCTTTAATTACTGCATTATCGCTTGTGGGGCGTTTTCCATTTCAAGATTCAGCTTTTGAGAAGTAAATGAGCGCAAGACCGGGCAGGAGGTGCCAGGAACACGTCCCCCGCTCAGAGCCTCCAGCCCCGGAGAGACTGAGATACCCCTGCTGGGAGCTTCTGCAGCAGAGCTGGGAATCCAACATGCGTACTATAGAGACACCGATCATCGGGGCATGCGCACAGTGACCAAGATGCCCGAGCAGTGGCTTCAGCAGCAGAGCCGAGAAACAGACATGCGTAGTGCCAAGACACCTATTACTCGAGCATGCGCGGAGTGACCGAGATGCCCGGTAATGGCTTTAGCGGGGGAGAAGGGAAACAGACATGCGCAGTGCAGAGACCTGTTCGAAGAGCATGCGCAGAAAGGGGCGCCAGAAAGCGCTCGTGCGGAGGAGAGGGTGGGGAGCGGCCACAGTGAGAACAATCACATTCTTATCATCAGAGCGCGTGTCGAAGAGACACTGTTAATTCCATGACTAATAAACGGGAAACAACTATTGCAAAGCAAAAGAGATTCATCCCCCCCCCTTATTTATTTCCCTTATGAGCTCAATATTAGGTAGATAAATAGGGATAGCTCTCAACTCACCCGCTTTTGGCGGGTGTCACCCGCCTTGAAAGCAGATGGATCACCCACCAAGTCCTTCATACGCCCATTCACTTCTATGGGCCTCTCACCCGCCAAAAAGGTTGAGAGCTATGATACGGATAGGTTTTAATTTTGGTCAAATTTGACTGAAGTTAGATATTCTGCCACTTTTTCTACAGTTTCACAGATTTAATCTGTTCGAATGTGCATTTCTTGCTCATTGTTCAGCTTTGGGAAGATTGTTTGTTGGCGACGGGTCCATTCCCATTGGCTTATATGATATGATATGATAGGTTATTTATAACTCGCTTCATACCCAGAGGTAGCTAAGGGACCGAACCTGTGTTGCTCCATGTCATCTTGCTTCCAAGGCGAGCATGTTGCCCCTGAGCTATCCTGCCGAGACCTACGGGCTAGTGGGTCATATTGCTGCTTACAGGGCAGATCACACCAGCCAAACGTATGTGAGTTGAGAGGTGTAGTTGATACCTGGTGCAGTGGAGGTCATGTAGAAAGTTGGTTTCGTTTTCAATGAGTTCCATGTTGCACTGGTTACGGATTCTGTCTTCCTCAGGTTTGTCTGTGTGCCTATTTCGCTCACCACTTGGTTATCATTCATTCCATATTTAGTTATTATTTGTTTCTGATGTTTTAACTGTTAACAGTCGTACCTTTCAACTCACCTCTATATGGCGAGTGTCACCTACCATTGCAACTTTTTTCTCCTGCCAAGCCTGTGATATAAGACGGTGTTTCCTGGCTACAGCCTTATTAATCTATACCTCACCGACCTGGGGACTTGGTTGGCTGGGGCATCAACTTTTCCACCTAAGTTAGACCTGAAGATGTGCATATTTATTATATGCAGATGATCTTATTATACTTGACCAGGTGCCTATCGGCCTACAGCACGCCTTACATTTGTTACCTCTCTTTATGGACGCCAACGGGTTAGACATTACTTTCCAGAAAATTAAGGTTCTGGTCTGTGGAAACAAGAGAAATAAATGTTCTTTCATATGGAGAGTAAAGGGCTAACAACTGGAGAAGGTGGATAGGCACGTTTATCTATGTTATACCATCTATATTTCTTAATCAAAAATGAAAAATTGAACATCCAGACTGTCTAAAGAGGAAATACAGCATGCATGCCAGAGTCTGAACTTACACTAGATCCAAGATGTCGTCTGTAGGTGTGTGGGGGGGTTGTAAGATTTTAGTGGCAAGGAGTTAGTTGGGTAATGAGGGGGTGGGGTTGAGGGTGCTGTCACTTCATGACTCTTGGTGTTAGATTTCACTGAGATTAAAGGTGCTGACCAGTGTAACCCAGGAGAGGTTCAAGAGTAAGCTTGGTTTCCACACATGTGGTAGTGCAAAGAGCACTGAAAAATGCTCATAATAAATTAGCCCACGTTTCTGGTGCACAGCTTTTAGTCGGTTGCTATTATTATTATTTTCTTTCAAAGTGGTCGTTTGAAAATCCAAGTCTTCAGCTCTTTCCTGAAAATCAGGGGGTTCTCCTCCAGGTTGAGGAGTTTGGGTAGGGTGTCCCACAGTTTTGTGCACAGAACAGAAAAAGAGGATCTTCCTCAATGTTTCTTGTTGAAGCTCGTGACTAGTACTAGTGCAGCATTGTTGGACTGAAGTGTTCTGGAAGGAGTGTAGTGCAGAAACTTACTGTTAAAGGAGGAAGGGTGCCTTCCATGGTAAGAACAATGTGCGATGCACAAGGGATTAAAATGAATCCCATCGCTTGATGGGTAGGCAGTGGAGAGTACGTAATGTTGGTGTGACATGTTCAAATCGCTTCATTCTGAGAAGTAGTCTTGCTGCTGTATTTTGAAGTCTTTGAAGTTTTCCAATTCGGTAATCTGGGGGTTAGAGGTAGAGGCTGTTTGCATAGTCTAGTTTGAGTCGTATTAGAGAAATTGTGGACATGGCCCTGTGGGTGAATGTTAAGTAAGGTAAGATGTGGTGTAGCATGCACAGCTGGGAGAAACAGCTTCCGATGATGGCTTTGTACCTCCCTATGCCGATCGTAGTCCAGGGATCCATCTACTAATCTAAAGTGCTCCAAAAGAGATAGGCAATAGTGCTGGCACTAGTGGGGACCTTTCCAGAGGAGACTGTAGTGTTGTAGAAGCAGCAAAAGTGGCACCACTTCAGGGTTCAGCAAGCAGAGCATTCCAGGTGAGGAAGATATTTCCCTCTGGAGCAATATTGCAGGTTTACTATTCCATTCCCCACGGTTTTCCCTTAATGAACATTGCTATTTCACATCCGTTGAGCAATTTTCAGTGTAATTAGCCCAGTAAGACTAAAGCTTTTTCCAATTGCATTAAGGAGTGCCCCAGATTCTTTGAATTTGGAATATTTCACTCCCTATGTTTTGAAGTTTCAAATAAAATTGAACAGTACAAGACAGTCTTAGCGAAGTATCATGCTCGGAAGAAGATCTAAAATCCAACCCAGACCGAGTGAAAAGAAAAATTGAATTTATGGACTGGATCAGGACGATTGATACTGCTAGTGCAAATAAGCTACTCTCGCACCTCCCACCGACCTTTAATAAAGTGAAAACGCCACTGAATTACTGCACAAAATTTCCGAATAAAAATATGTAAGGAACTTTTTTGAAAGCCAGATTAAATCTGCTGAGGACTTACGAAATCTTGGCAATTAGAACACCGAAGATGGACAATAGATGCCGTCTGTGTAAAGACAAAGAGGAAGCGGAAACACTAAAACATCTAGTGCTAAAATGTCCAAAGACAAGACAAAAATGAGATAAATACCTGCACTCCTGCCTGCAAGGGGCGGTCACTCTAGATGATGAGGCTGTGTGGAATAGGCTAATCTCAGGAGAAACAACGAGATGGACAATTACAATGGTGAAGTTAATAGAACTAGCCTTGGAAACAATCACCAACTCATTAAGCGAGCAGGCTGAACTAAGAATAACAGCAGTGGAAGGGGTTGAGCCATCGATACCTCTTTAATCAGACTAGTAGTAGATGAACGTCCACGTGATCCAAACCCGAGACCAATGTTTGAGCTTCATCTTTTGTCCACACAGCTAAAGAAATATGGAATTAGCGTTGAATTGTCTGAAAAGAAAAAAGTCCTTGTAAAAATCATTAAAATCTTTTCGATTATAGTCAACAAAAAATAAATAAATAAATAAATAAAATTGGGAGTGAAAAAATATAATCCTCATTCCCAATGGAGGCATTTATGCACGCAAGTCAAAATAAAATACTGAAAGTACTGCAACTGAACAGACTTCTTTGTAATTCACACTTCTTTGTATCATACAGTTTCTGTTATTATGACTCTACTTTCTGTAACATGCAAGCTCAGCGCCCAGTTGCCTAAGGGCTCGGTGCACTCTATAAATAAACTAAACTAAACATTAAGCCTCCAAGTGTTGTGTCATTGGAAAGCACGTCCAGCAGAAAGTTCAGTAAAAGAATGCAATAATTATTCATCAACATTCATCCACATAATAAGGGCATGGCTGCCTCCATACCGGGTTCCCGGTCTGGGTTCCTTCAATGAGGAATTACTGGGCCAGTCCAACCTTGGAGGACCTGGTAATTCCTCACTGATAAAACCCATCCCCATTCCCATTTGCGGGCCCGTTATTAGCTCCCTGGTCCCCTTGCAGGACCCGCTAAGGATGTCTGGTCTGACGACATTCTGAGCGGGTCCCACAAGGGGACGTCGAAATAGGGCTTCCCGTAATGAACGGTGCCGGTCCCGTACCGGCACCGTTACGGGAGCGCAAGGGTCGTATTGAGGCCCAATGTTTTTTTTCTCCCATCCACTACCGTCAAGTGGCACTTCAATTGTATATGCTTGCAAAGTTTCCATTTACCCATATCACCCATTGCAATATCGAAACAGAAATATCTTCTTTCCTTCCGACAATACTAAACATTCTTTTCCCCACTAACACATCTCCTTCATAAATTGTAAAAATATGGCACCAAAACCAGCACTGGATGTATGTTACCAACCTAAAGCAACGTCCGAAAAGGTCACGGGGGGGGTCCTTACAAGGTTGGCGGTAAGGGGTTAATGGTGCCGGTAAAGGTGCCAGTGCCGTTAACCCATTACCGCCGCATTACGAGGTCCTTTAGCGGGTCCCGCTAAGGGAAGCTGGTTTTACCAGGTGCCCTTAGTGGGAGCCGCTAAAAGACCAGCATGCTAACAACAGGCCCGTTATTAACGGGCCTGTTGTTAGCATGGTCCCCATTCCCATTGATCCCTATGGGGGCTCGAATGGGAATGGGGATGGGTTCCCTGAATAAGGAAATACCGGGTTCTCCAAGTTTGGAATGGCCCGGTAATTCCCCATGCTGGGAACTCGGACCCGGTATGCGGTAAGGTGGTAGCCATGATGTTAATAGCGCCATGGCTACCTCCAGCCTAGAGTCAGTTGATCAAAAGGGTACCACGTGTGTTGCCCTGGTCAAAATATCATTGGGGAGTTTTCAGGAGGTGGGACACTGCTCTGCATTTTTAAGGAGTGTGTGTAAATGGTCTCATAACTTACCAGATTCCCATGATCCTATGTGTGGCTAAGTGTGGTTGCAGTCTGAAAACAGAGTCTGCCATTATGCAAGTGATCATGGAATTGGATGTTCCAGGCATATGACCTAGCGAGACTGAGCAGCCCCAACTGAAGCAGCAAATAAGTATGTTCTCTTCCACCTTGTTGTACACTAGCAGACAGGAAACACCACACATTGCATTGCATTGTATGGTATGGTATGGTTACGGCGGTCAGCGGGGCACGCCACTCTATCTCTTTGATATATTCACTCAATTGTCTCTGCTATAGGTAAGCTTATTTCTATTTTAATTAGGTATTTCCTGAATTTCTGGTTTTTGTCCTTCGTTTTCAATTTTGAGAACTATGGTACGTTTTATTTACTCAAGTGATATGCTTTTGGGGTTGAATGCCAATATGGGGACTTTTTCACTACGTGCACTTTCTAAAATTCAAATGATGGGAATTGAAAAACCTAAATTGGAAAGGAAAGTCACCATCCCACCCCTTAATGATCAGTTGTCAATATCAGCAGGGCTGCTAAATACCAGATCGGCTGTTACTCATGCTACAGAAATCTGTCTCTTGATTGATTTTCATAGACTGGATGAGTTGTCGCTGAGACATGGTTTACAGATACTTCCCATTCAATGTTTAATAACTTAATGCCAGAAGGCTATGCCATTCAATATATTAATAGGACAAGTAAAGTTGGTGGGGGATAGCAGCTGTTTATCGCGCATATCTGAAATTTGATTGGGCCTCATTACATGGATGGCGCTAAGGGATTACCGGCACCGGTGCCAGTACTGCAAATTGCGGTACCGTACTTAGTACCAAGGTCCCTTTGTGGGTCCTTACATTAACGGCTGGTCTAGACCAGCCGTTCAGGTCAGGTCCCGCAAAGGGAACTCGTAGTAAGGCGTTGAGTGTTTAACGGCGCCGCAGCCTTTTACGGCGCCGTTTAACACTTAGCCCCAGGGTCCTAATGAGGCCCAAATTCTAAACAAAGCAAAATGAAGACCATTAGCTAATTGGACTTACTACTAATAATGAAAAGGAAGAAAGAAAGAGAAAAAGATGGAGAAAGAGAAAAAGAGAGAAAGAGAAATACAACCATTAGCAATGAGTAGCAGAGCGCTTGGAGCGAGCGCCACCATAGAGCCTCTGATTCAAAGAAAGGAAGAAGATGACCATTAGAATAGTGTGGGACTGCTTTAAGACAGATATTTATTTGGGATCCAAGGGAGCGGAGGGAGGACAGAGAATCCCAAGTTGGAGGTGAGAGAGAATTGCATAAGGACAGCACAAACAAGACCGACCTGTAAATGCTGATCTAAAAATGTTCACAATTTGGGACAGTGGTGCAGTTTACATCACTAAGCCTAAATGCCTATGCATTGTCAGACATTGAGCACCCTTGCATTACAATAGCCGTTAACTTTGCATGCATGCTAAGTCTAAAAACGTCTAACCCTCCATGCAAATTCCCCTTACCACTTCATTTCAAGTTAAACATTCTTCAGTGAAAGATGTGTATATTGTGCTTTTAATCAACTATCAATAAACTCGTACCCAAATTCGAACAGTCTTCCCAGAATTAGCATTAAAATCCATCACCAACATAAGTCTGTGGACCTCATTATAACATCTACGGAATAGGTTAACGGGATACGCTAATGGAGGCGGACCCATTAAACCCATTCCGCAAGATAACGAGGTCACCTCGCGGGACCCGGTAAGGACGCCTGGTAAAACCAGGCGTCCTTACCGGGTCCCGCGAGGGGACCAGCAAGCTAACAATGGGCCGGTCGTAATCGGCCCGTTGTTAGATCCCTGCACCCATTCCCAATGAGCCCTATGGGGGCTTGAATGGGAATGGAGAAGGTCCAGGCCCGGGTTCCCTGAGGAAGGAATTACCGGGCCCTCCAAACTCGGAATGGCTAGGTAATTCCCCATTCAGGGAACCCGGACCCGGCTTTGGAGGCAGCCATGCCGCCAATAGCGGCATGGCTACCGCCAAAGCCGTAATGAGGCCCTGTGTGGTGCTGCTTTTCCCTCGGACGTGATCAGAATGCCAGAAACCTGACTCATGCTTGTAAAACACAGAAGGCGAAAACCCTGGCGTGCTACTATATTTCATCTATTTCCAAGCGCCCGTCCTTACACTAGCGGTTGTCGAGCTCTCTTATCAGGAAGCTGGAACGGCATAGAAGTAACTCTTGGTACACAGACTGGGTAAAGGCAATCTGGCTTGCAACTCAAGTCTTCTGACTATCTACTACCTGTTATTACCAGCAATGAGGACATGTGATTGTGACTGGGGACGTGTTCCTACTAATCAAAATAAAGATTTGATGGACAGGAGCACCTAGGAGCAGCTCCAAGGTATCTGGCATTACCTAGTACACACGACACATATCTGTCGAACTAGCAGCTTTTACATGGCATGCCACAAATGTAACAGAGATACAAACTACTGTCCATTATATATGCCCGATTGTAATGTGATTGGAATTGTGTTTGATAATGTTTTCCTTTTTGTTATGGTGCAATTGTTTTGTGGAAAGTTTATTTTAAGCTATACACTAGGTTTTATTATTAATATGCTGCATTTTACTTCAAAATGTCTTATATGTGTCATAATGCTCCTTTATACACATTCCCAAAACTAGTTATTTTCACATAGGTATATTTAAATGGCAACGGTTCGACTAGGGAGTCAACTTTAGCTCCTGGAATTGCTTGGTGTCAAGCTAACTGGGCTCTTTGAATCTACAAGCATAAGATAAACAGCTCTTAGCAATTTCACTTGCTGCTTTCCATTTCAGAAAAAAAACGTCCCTACCACAAGCTCCACTCATTCTTATTTCTTAGATGTGCCTATGCCATCAAAATGGCAGACTACGCTCTAAATAGTACCTAATAACATACCTCTGGGTATCGATGAGATAAGGCAATGTAAATTGCAAAATCTTTCTTCCGACCCATATCTGAGTATAGTAAGTATTTTTTTGTTTGTTATAATAGCACTAACATGGTGCCTTTTGACTGCCTTCAAGTGGCTGCAAGGTTCAGCCATCCACAGTAAGCATCCAGCACAAGTGTACATTGTGAGTGCTAATTGTCAATACAGCTCCTAAATGGAGATGTTTGCACTATTGAGGAGGCAGGCACTTGTAGAGCCTTACACACAGGCCCCAACAAACTTCATTGACACTGGAATCTACCAAACGATGCACAACGCAAAACTGTGACAAAATGGGCTGCTGTCCGAGTTCTAATTAGCAGGAGAGTGACAGAACAGTCAAAAATACAACCGAAAACTTAGTCGCAGAATCAGCAGTACCGACTTACTTCCAAGCTCATTCTGAAAGTCCTTGCAGAGTGAGTCATAAATGCAAGGAATACACAGTTAGCAGCTCATATTTACACTTTGCGATAGTTTCCCTTTATTTGAGGGCAGAGAAGGGGCAGAAACATTAATAATATTTCCGTCTGTGCACCCTTCCTTTGCCTTGAAATAAATACTACATGGGTTAATGCCTATATGGGCCTCATTACGACCCAGGCGGTAAGGGGTTTACGGCAGCGTTAACAGCGCCGACCCTTACCGCCTGATTACGAGGTCCCCTAGCGCCATGGTGCTTTTAACACCTGCTTTTAGCAGGTGTTAAAATCCATGGCGCTAAGGGACCATGGAGTTAATTACGCCACCGTAATTTACGGTGGCGTAATTAACGCCTTCCCCACTCCCATTATGCCCTATGGGGCAAAAATGGGAATGGGGAAGGGTAAATGGGGATTGGGGACTTACCGCCCCGCCAAGGTCGGAATGGGGCGGTAAGTCCGCCAACCACCATGGCGTAAACGTAGTTTACGCCATGGTGGTAAAGTCACGGCCCAGGCGGTAACTTACCGCCTGGGTCGTAATGAGGCCCTATGAGATTTTAAACTAATGGATTTATGTGGAATCCACGTGAACAGCAAAGACGATCTCACATGTTTTAAAACATCAATTTCTCCTGATCTCATGGTCCTGTGTCTGGCGATTGCAATGTTCAACCGTGGACACGCAGCAGAGACGCTTCTGATTCTCTATGCGGTCCCCACATTTTGCTGCTCTCAACTTGCCATTACTTTCTGTGCCTCTGAACTCCAAACTGCTTCTCTTCCTCTAACTGCTGCCCGAACTCCCCGAACTCCCTGCGACAAGAAGGAAGGGGGAAACAGGACGAGAAAGAGCCTGTAAAGCACACTGACCATGAAGGCGAAGCCAAGCAAGCGAGGGAATTAAAGACACGGGTCTGGAGAGAAAAGATCACCAAGATGCACCTCACTATATTACATGAATAAACCTAACGTCTGTACCACCGCCTTTCGGATCCCCGGACCCCGCGCTGGAATCTCGACCGCCATTTCTGCCCAGGTCGGAAAGAAAAAAACAAGCTGCGTGTCCTTCAGAAACAAGCCCAAAACAAGCTAACTCCCACCCAAATAAGCAGAAAAAAGCAAGCACCCCTTCAACCACTGGCATAATGGGGGCCCCGCTAGCACATGTCCTGGGAGGGGGCACCCACTTGGAGAAAAACAAATTAAAAAAAATATTATTTCAAATTTTTAAAAAAATGTTTCTTTTTGAATTCCCTCTGACTTCATAAATAAATTATTTCCGTTATGGTTCAGTCCTTAACAAAATTATTTCTTTATGAAGTCAGAGGGCCTCATTACGACCCAGGCGGTAAGTTACCGCCTGGGCCGTGACTTTACCACCATGGCGTAAACTACGTTTACGCCATGGTGGTTGGCGGACTTACTGCCCCATTCCGACCTTGGCGGGGCGGTAAGTCCCCAATCCCCATTTACCCTTCCCCATTCCCATTTTTGCCCCATAGGGCATAATGGGAGTGGGGAAGGCGTTAATTACGCCACCGTAAATTACGGTGGCGTAATTAACTCCATGGTCCCTTAGGTGTTAAGTCCGCCATGGCGCTAAGGGACCTCGTACTCAGGCGGTAAGGGTCGGCGCTGTTTACGCCGCCGTAAAACCCTTACCGCCTGGGTTGTAATGAGGCCCAGAGTGACTTCAAAAAGAAATCTTTTTCTTTTTGAAGTTATAGGACTCACCTCAACCCCATGACGTGTGCATGTGTGAGTGTATGGTGAAAGGGTGCACACTTAAATGGTTAGGTGGCTGCCTGTGTGAGTGTATGGTGAAAGGGTGCACGCTTAAATGTATAGGTAGGTGCCTGGGTGTGTGTGTGTCTATAGTGAAAGGGTGCACACTTAAATATACAGGTGGCTGCTTGGGTGTGCCTGTATGGTGAAAGGGAGCACACTTAAATGTATGGATGGCTGCCTGTATGTGCCTGTATGTTGAAAGAGTGCACACTTAAATGTATGGATGTATGGGTGTGTGTATATGGTGAATGGTGTGTGTGCTTGAGTTCAGGGAAACAACAAAACCTACAATTTGGGAGGGCTAATCCTTCAAATGTTGGAAGAGGTGCTAACTTCATGGGCGGTGGGGGAGGGGCACACTTATTTGTATGGGGGCATCTAACTTCTTTACGCATTTTAATGGAACTATTCTAGTGCAGCTTCAATGTTACAATCAGTTAACTCTCTCCTTGAAGTCTGAAAGCACCCACTTATGAACTGCTGTGAGAGTGAAGGGTCTCCCGTTCCCTCTGTACCCTTCCAATAACTCCCCTGGCATGCAAGTACTAAACCCACATCACGATAAAAAACAGTGAAATGGTTTACGTTAGTAATTGCTGGGCCCTTCTTAACGGGCGAAACCCAGGTGCCGTTTAGCATCTGTGTCCTGTTCTGTCCGGCAACTGCTCTGAAGGTAAGCCAGTTTGAGTCAAAATAGCCCAAAATGTCAGAGGGGGATTGCTGAAGTCCAGTCAACTCAATGGTGTTACGCCACTAATTGTGTTTAATGTCTTGATTACTTATTGGCAATCGTCAATACTCCTAGCCCTATTCTTCCTCGTCCCTGTACTTGTGTATGAGGCAGTAGTTGTGTATGAGGCATTCTGCACCACACACTAGTACTGGGATGAGTTAGAGGTACATGGAGGTAATGCCTGACTTGGCTACCTGTAATCTTCATTACTCCTAGTCCCACTCTTCCTCATCTCAGTACTTACTTATGAGGCAAGGAGCCTCATACATACGTTCTCGGACAAGGAAGGTAATGTGAAGGTAATTCTGGGCCAAGGAGCTGATTTTGGAGGTTGGAGTAGGGGGCAGAAAGGAGAGGGGATGTGTGGGGGGCAGGATTGTGTGATAAATCATAATGGTTGTCCATGATTGTGCGATAAATTACAATGGTTGCCCTGTCCAGGCTAAGCAGGCATAATATGTGGTGTTAGTGGCTAGAGAGGCATTTTGGTGCAGACAGGCTAGTCATTCCTCAGTTTGGTATGACTTTTTTTAACTGCACTTTTCTGATAAAGTAGTCCTACTAAGTGTAATTGCCTCTCTAGACTGGCATTTGGGTGCTGCCAGTCTAGCCGTTTCTTACTGTGGCATTGTATATTTATTTGGGCATCTGTGATAATATGATCTGATATAAGTCATTTATAACACGCCTATACACAAGTGTTTCTAGGCGCGACAAGACAAGGGAGGGAAGATAGTGGGAGGACAAGACAAACAATCTTACTAGGCCTTGTGACATTCAGATCGTGCAAGTGTGAGAACGAGAAATGCAAGGGGAAAGGGAGGGGGGAAGTGCAAGGAAGGGAGTAGGGGAAAACAGGGCAGTAATGCTCTGAGTAAGTTCAGCCAGGGCAGCGTCGCTCTGGGTAGTGCAAGGAGAATAAGGGACTGTAGAGTTATAGTTACAGACCCTAAGTGCGTGGTAGGCCTGGAGGCAGTGCAAGGGTGACTGATCAAGAAAGAGCCTGGACTCAGTGAGACTCTGAGGGTAGCCAAGCAACCAGTTGGTACAGTAGACAGGTAAGTCAGGTAGGTCAGCAGAGGAGGGAGAGAGAGAAAGCAGAGAAGAGGAACGTTTTGAGCTGCTTCCGGAACTTCAGGTGGTCCGCTCAAGTTTGAGAGGGGCAGGGAGGCCTTTCCAGAGGGAGGCCCCTGCAGAGGAGGGAGATATCTACCCCCCACTCTCAGCCTGGAGAAGCATCTAACCCTTAGAGAGTTGGAGGTAGCTGGGGGAAGGGCTCGAGAAGGAAGGTATTTTGGAAGAGAGCGTCGGATGTAGTGTGGGCCTGAACCCAGAAAGCCTTGTGGGCAATGCAAAGGGTCTTGAACTTGATCCTTGCAGCCACTGGGAGCCAGTGCAGAGATTTCAGGGCTGGAGAGAAAGAATCCTTGGGCTTGAGGCCAAGGATAAGTATCACAGTCCTGTTCTGGATTAGTTGCAGAGGGCGGAGAGTAGAGGAAGGCAGATTGAGAAAGAGGCTGTTGCAGTAGTCCAGCTTAGAGAGAAACAGGGCTCTGGACACAGTGAGCTTCTGGGGAAAGTGAGAAAGGGAAGAGTACCTTTGAGGAGGAGCAGCTGGTAGTGGGACTTCTTTGCGACACCTGAGATGTGAGGAGAGAAAGAGAGCATGGGGTCGAAGATGACACCAATGTTTTTTGCCTCGCAGGAAGGTGAAGGAAGAGGGCCCAAGGTGGGCAGCCAGAGTGAGAGAGGGAAAGCCGAGGCAGGGGTCCCAATGAGAAGCATCTCTGTCTTAATGGCATTAAGGCAGAGATCGTTGGAGGCGCACCAATCCTGAATCGCGGATAGACAGTCAGGAATAAGCTTAAGAGGAGAGAAGCCTGAAGGAATGCTGAGTGTCATCCGCATAACAGTGAAAGTTAGAGGAGAAGGTAGAGATCAGGTAGGCCAAAGGGGCTAAGTAGAGGTTGAAAAACTAAGTGAGATGATAGAGCCCTGGAGAATGCCACAGGTAGAGAGAGAGGTGGCAGAGAGAAAAGGTCCAAGTTGGACCTGAGAGGGGCAGTCCAAAAGGAAGGAGGTCAGCCACTCCAGGGCCTGATCCGTGATGCCCAGGTTCTCACGTAGTCAATTGATCAGGATGGCACAATAAAAAGGCAGGCAACAGTGCAAGTATGCACAAGGGTGCGAGTGACCCTTAACATAAAAAGGGTGCAAGATAGCACGAGAAGAGTAAAGGAAAAGTGCCAGGGGCTCGATAAAAAGGAAAGCGACAGTGCAAGTGTGCACGGAGAGGAAATAAAAAGTAAAGGGGTGCAGGAGGTGCCTGAAAAATACAGAAATAGAAGAAAGAAATATACAGAGGAGTCATAGGTCGGAGAGGTCGCGCTGAGCAGGAACCTATAGCCTGGCGTTTTCAAAAGTCTCTGCCTTCACCACAGAAGTGAATGATATGTGTAAAGGACTATATGGAAAGGGCAAGTTTCATCCTGACAACTTGAACTGACCTATTGAACTTGTGTTTGAATCTGGACAGGGGCCTGAGCTTGGGCAAGGGAACACTGAGAAGCCTATCGCAGAAAGCAAAGTGCATTTTGATAAAAAGTTGAAATGTGATATATTTTGTTTTGTGTTGAAAGCTGGAAGAGAGCTGAGCTTGGGTGAAGGGAACCCTGAGAGGCCTACCAAAGAAATCAAAGTGCATCCTGATAAAAACGGATTTTGTGTTTGAAAGCTAGAAGGGCCTGAGCTTAGGGAAGGGAACCCTGAGAGGACCAACCAAGGTGGGGACTTATTGGTTGTCTTTTCAAGGTTGAAATGAGTGAAGCATGGGGAAGGGAACCCCGAGAAGCTTCAAAAGGAACTGTGGTACATTTCTTTTGTGATGTTTGGAAATGGAATAAGTTGAAGCTTGGGGAAGGGAACCCCAAAGAACTCAGAGACACTGAAGGTATTTGGAATCACAGCAAGGGCTCTGTGGAGGTTTTACGAGCAGCCCTGTTGATTGAACTCATTTTTGGGACATTCACCAAACTGCACCTAGTGAGAAGACCACCTGAAACCAACCTTGCTTTCCCACTTTTTGTTGAATCACTATTTTACTTTTTCAAGAAGACGTCCTATCACATTTTTGTAAAGAGTGAGTGCTGCAAGCATAGGTTTAGACAAAAACCTTTTTTTTTTTAACTATTAGACAGCGATGGCCATTGGAAGCATCAGTTAAGGGAACCATTCCTTTAGAGTTAGGGCCAGACGGACATTACATCAAACCAGGAACCTTAGTAAATAAAGGTTTTAAAATGAACAGCCTTGAGTCTGTGTCTCTCTTGATACCATGCCTGTCTCACAATACATCAAATTCAGAAAAGGGAGAGCGTACAAAGTGCAACCTTATGGGGTTTAGGGTACAGGGGAAAGTACAGTGGCCATTGTGTAGCTACGTCAGCAGAGAGGCAGGATAGGTGAAGAGGTGTTAGAACTGTGACTGCTGACAGTAGAAGGGCTTTAAGGTTAGATTCAAATAGTGGTAGAGAAGGAATTGAGCAGAGAGGGAGAGGAAGACCATTCCCGAGTAGGGGAGCAAGAAGAGAGGGGGATCAGAAATGAGAAGTAGCACATGGGGCTCCAGAGGTGTCCAGAAGGTGGGCTGAATATGATCTTAAAGTGCGAGGGGGAGAGTAGAGGGTGAGTTTGGCAGTTAGATAAGGAGGGGCACGGACATATATCGTTTTGAAGATATTGAGAAGAAGTTTGTATTTAGCTCTAAGTTTCACCAACCAATTTAGTCGCGGGCTAAGGAGGTAGAGGTAAATCAAGGAAGGTTCAAATGTGTGTGGACAGCAAAGCTTTGGACTTTGTCCAGTGGAGAGAAAGCATGGTTGGGAAGGATGTAAAAAAGACTAGCATAGTAATCAGTTTTAGAGTGGACAACGGCAGTGGTTAGGTGTTTGGTAGTGTTGAAAGGAAGGAGATGGTGTATTTTGCAGATATTCAAGAGGTTTAGTCTGGTCGGCCATAGAAGATTTCAAGATAAAGAACAAAAAATTGTGAGGTGGGACAAATACAACACCAAGGTTGGAAGCAGAAGGAGAGTAGGGACGGTTGTCAGGGGAGAAAAATAAGGGAGAGGGAGAGTGGGGGATCGTGTATTTGGTAGGGAAGTAGAGAATTTTGGTTTGCGTGAAGCTGGGCATGAGTCAGTGAGATGCCATTCAATATTGTATGGTGGTGAGACAGTGAGAGATGTTGTCTCTCAGTTTGTCAGATAGGGAGGGAAAATCAAAGAATATCTGGGTGTCATCAGTGAAACGCTGATATGAGAAGCCGTAGAAGGAGATGAGGGCAGTGAGAGCAGAGGTAGACGGTGAAGAGAAGGGGAGGTAGGACTGACCCATGGGAAACCTCAACAGCGATAGGGGTGCGTGTGGAGGAGAGGTTGTTCCAGGGCACTTGAAAGTGTCTGGGAGCAAGGTAGGAGGATAGCCAATCAAGGGCTTTATCTTTTGTGCCAAGGATAGACAATGTGAATAGGAGGACAGAATGTTCGACAGTAGCAAAGGCAGCAGAGAGGTCAAGAAGAATGATAGACAACAGGTTGGCATGGCGAGTGGAGGAAATTATGTTGTTTACATTGAGAATTGATGTTTCAGTAGAGTGGAGGGGTCTGAAGCCAGATTGCAGTAGGTGCAGAAGGTTGTGTGTATCCAGAAATTTGGAGAATCATTTAAATAAAATTATTTCCAGGATTTTGGAGTGATGAGGTAGAAGGGAGACAGGATGAAAATGGACAGGATTGTTAGGGTCAAGGCTGGGTTTTAGAATGGGGATGGCACTGGCCGATTGTTTAGAGAAAGGGAAAGTGGCCATGTCAAGGGAAGCATTGAAGAGGGATGTATGGTACAGGAAATCAGTGAGTGTAAGAAGTTTCACTAGTTGAGGGGGAGAGGGTCAATTGGGGAACAGGAAGGGTTTGCTGCATGGAGAAGTGCATACATTTCTTCAGTGTCAGTGGGATTGAAGGTGAACATGGTGGCGAGAGTGGAGGATAGGGGTGAGGTCATTTTCAAGGGTATCTCGTATGGTATATTTTTAAGAAGCAAAGTAGGCAGCAAGATCATTAACAGAGAGAATGGAAGAGATGGAGGAGGATTTACGGGGAGAGAGAATAGAGTATAGAGATTTTTGGAGGCGTCCCAGTTGTTAAGATTGAGAGGAAATAAGAGAGCAGTAGAATTCACGTTTGGCAGTGTCAAGAGCCAAAGAGTAGATTGCAAGAGCGCAGAGGTAGATTTGGAGATCACCAGTGAGTCTAGATTTTTGCCTGGTCAAAGTTGTTTTCACATTGCTGTTTTCAGGCTGGGTGTTAGAGGTGTGATCCATGGTCATGGCAGGGAGGGTTTAGGGCTGAAAGGGATAGAGGGAAGTGAGCACAGCGAGGAGCCTGAAGAGCAGTGTTGAAGTTGGAGAAGGCTTCATCGGGGGTTGGGAAGGTGAGTTCAGCAAATGAGGAAAGCAAGTGTTGTAGGTTAGAGAGGTAGATGGAGAGTTCAGAGGCAGGAATCTTGCGCTTAGTAACAGTCATAGAGGGTGGCAGAGGGAAGGAGGAGGCAGAGGAGGGTGTCAGGATAGAGGCAAAGACTATTGAGTGGCCGGATGGAGAGGGGGCATTAGAGCTTCTGCTGGCTGAGATTAGAGATGAGAATAAGAATCAGGGAGTTCACGTTAGTGTGGGTGGGCAAGGAGTGGATGGAAGAGAAAGAGTGATGATGAAGAAGGGAGGTAACGTCAGTATATGTGGCTGTGGAGCGAGAGTAAAGGTTAAAGTCATCTAAGACAACTAGATGCTGATCTGGAGAGAGTGATTCGATTAGTGGGGGAGGTGGTCAAAGAATTGGCCTACCGGAGGTAAAGTACAGCGATAGTAGAGGTAGTGTATGAGGGAGAATTGGTAGGGGGTTGGGGTGAATCAGAGATAGGGACTTTGCAATATGAAAATAGAGCCACCCCACCACCCCTACGCATGAGGTGGGGAGCGTGGCAGAAGTTATATAGGGGGTAATTGATGGCAGCAAGTGTAGCAGAATCAGAGGGAGACATACAGGTTTCAATGAGGGCAATAATTTCAAGAGAGGGGGCACCAGAGTCCTTATCCCCAAGAGGGGAGTCTCTCCCTGTGAGGTCCCACTTACCACCACTGCTAGCGGAATATTGTATAGCGGGCTCTCACTACCTAGCCTCACAGAGAAGGTCTCCCCTCTGGGGAGAAGTGATGAGATTCTGGGACTCATCACATCTGGTAACACCTGAGAATGCTGCAGCCCAATAAAGACATAACCTTTGTATTCAGTACTTTTTTCCCATATCAATAGAATTCCTTCTGTTTTTTAAGGCTTATGAGTGCTGCGAAGTACAGGAATGAGAGGTCTGCCACCAGACTCTTGGGAATATTGTTAACATGTGCATGATGTCACTCTTTGACAGTTGATTTAAGTTAAAACTAAAAACAGGACATTGTGTTCCAATAAAAACTACAGTTTGCCAATGTTGTCAGATTTGTAAACCATTGAATAACCTCAGTTTTTCAACTGTTTATAAAGCTCCTTTAAACCTTTCACAAACTTAGTGGTTACTTAAGTTTACACAATATTTAAATGAGTGTGCACCATCTTTACCAATGTTTTACAAAAATGTAAACTGCATGCAATACCTTACATTTACAATGTTTTCTCTTTTGTAAACCTAATCAAAATTATGGTTTGAAAGATTTACACATTTTCGTGAGGCATTAAAACAAACGGTATGCAACATTGTTGTAAACTGTGTAAATCATTTGTTAATGGTTTACAGAACATTTGTAAACCGTTCAAACCATAGGTTGGGTATGGTTTACAAACAAACAAACCATTGTAAACACAAGGTTTTGCACATAGTTACATTGTTGTAAAATGGTTGTAAACATAGTGTACACTCCTTCAAATGTTGTGTAAACTGCAGGTAGACATTGGGCCTCATTACGACCCAGGCGGTAAGGGGTTTACGGCAGCGTAAACAGCGCCGACCCTTACCGCCTGATTCCGAGGTCCCTTAGCGCCATGGAGGATTTAACACCTGCTTTTAGCAGGTGTTAAAATCCATGGCGCTAAGGGACCTTGTTGTTAATTACGCCACCGTAATTTACGGTGGCGTAATTAACGCCTTCCCCACTCCCATTATGCCCTATGGGACAAAAATGGGAATGGGGAAGGGTAAATGGGGATTGGGGACTTACCGCCCCGCCTACCTCGGAATGGGGCGGTAAGTCCGCCAACCACCATGGCGTAAACGTTAGTTTACGCCATGGTGGTAAAGGTACGACCCAGGCGGTAACTTACCGCCTGGGTCGTAATGAGGCCCATTATGTTTGCAAAATGTTTACAGTAGCTGTGTAAACTGTTGCAAAGTTGAGGTTACGCAAAAGTTTACCAATCTAAGAACATTAGTAAACTATCATTTTCATGCAGTGCTGGATGGCAAATAGGCAGTCAGGAATGATGGAAAAAGTAAGGAGAAGGTCGGAGGAAAGTTTAAAGAAGAGTTGTGTTCCATCTGCATAACACTGGAAGTTAGGTGAGAAGGTGGAAATAAGGTGTGCAAGCGGTGCAAGACAGGTGTTAAAGGGCCAGGGAAAAGGTTGGAGTCCTGGGGGACACGGTAGGTGGAGGTAGAGTGGGGGAGGAGAAAGAGCCCAGAATGACCTGGGACGGACAGTCTTTGAGGAAGGAGGTCAGCCAGTCCAGTGCCCGCTCTGAGATACCTAGGGTATTGTGGAGCTGTTTTATGAGAATAGAGTGGTTGACCATGTCAAAGGCAGAGGAAAGTAGAATGAGGACAGCTGGAGCGTTGGAATCAAGAGATGCAAGCAGTTCTGCACGGGTGTTCAGAGGAGCAGTTTCCGTATCGCTGGATGTTTGGAATCCAGATTGATGGTCATGGAGGCAACCGACAAGTTCACTGTGCTGGGTCAGTTGGGGGGGGAGACCAGCTTCTCCAAGAGTTTCCCAAGGTAGGGGGTGAGAGATATGGTGCCATAGTTGGCTGGACAAGCCGGGTCTGCAGAAGGTTTTCTCAGGGGTGGTGCACAAGGGAGTTCTTGAGGGAGGAGGGGAACGATTCAGTAATAAAAGAGTGCTTGCAGAAATCAGCAAGTGGTGGGGCAAGAGAGCCAATATTGTCCTTAATAGTTCTGGAGGAGCGAGGGGGGGGAGAACTGTTTGGTGGAGACCTTCATGGAGCAGGCAACACTGGTGAACTCATCAGGTTTAATAGGAGAGGAAGGCAGAGGGGGACAGGGGACCATAGGAGGCAGGGGGTTTGGAGGAGCGGCAAGAGGGTTGCAACGGTGTTCAGGATGCCCTGAGTTTTTGCAATGAAGTGTGTTGCCAGTGCGTTGCAGAGACTCTGCGAGGGAAGAGGTGAGGAGGAGACTGTGAAAGGGTTGACTAGTTCCCTGCAGATTTTAAAGAGTTCAGCCGTATTGTAGGATGCCCCAGAGACGCGAAACTGGATGTGGGATCTTTGCGGTTGGAAAGTCTGTATTGCTTTTGAAGCCGGTGACAGGCCAGTTTTTCAGAGGGTGAGCCTGAGGTCTGCCACTTCCGTTCCACAGGTCTGCATTTCAAAGCAAAGCTGCAAGTTCAAAGTCGAACCAGGTGTTACGCTTGGAGGAATGTTTCAGGCAGATGCTCATGACTGGGGCAAGAATGTCAAATGTATTAGTCATGGCAAGATGGAGGTTGCTGAGAGCAGAGTCAGAGCTAGAGTCTGTAGTGGGGAGAGAGGGGGGATGAAGGTAGATGCAAAGGCAGCAGCTGACACTCATTTCATCAAACGGATTGTTGTAAACGAGGTTGGCAGGGCTGGGGGAGGCACGGTCAGAGAGCCGAGAGGACCCAGGTGAAAGGAGAGACTGGTCTGGCCAGGAGAGAGGGGTGATCAATGGGGGGGAGAGTGACAGATCAGTGTGGATGAAGGCATCAAGAGTGTGTAGGAGAATGCAGAGGGAGAGCGAGGTGCAAGGTTCACGGAAGAGAGTGGATGCCGTCATTGAGGAGTCAAGGTGGATGTTGAAATCGCACATGAGAAGGAGTTTAGAGGTGGTTGCGAGGAGAGAGGAGGAGAAATCAGTCCATTCAAAGAGGAACAGGGTGGTAGAGTCAGGTGGCCTGTAGATAGTAGCAATGGTCAGTAAAGCGGTGGATATGAGGGAACCCACGCAGGGAAGATCAGAGCAACCCCATCACCAGCACGGTGAGGGCAAGGCATGGGCATGATCTTATAGCCATCAAGGTGAAGGGCGTCAAAAGCAGTGACTGTACTGGCATTGAACCACGTCTTGGTAAGGGCAAGGATATTGAAGTCAAGGGGCCTCATTACGGCCCTGGTGTTATGGGGTTAACCGTGCAGGTAGAGCTGCCGGCCCCGTTAACCCCATAATGCCTCATTACGAGGTCCGCTCGCGGGACCCGCTCAGGACGCCTAGTTTTACCAGATGTCGTTAGCAGGTCCCACGAGCGGCCCAGCATGCTAACAACGGCCCGTTAATGACGGGCCCGTTGTTAGCATGCTCCCCATTCCCATTGATCCCTATGGGGGCTCAAATGGGAATGGGGATGTAGCAGGTCCGGGTTCCCTGAATGGGTTAATACCGGGCCATCCTAGGTCGGAATGGCCCGGTATTTCCCCATTCAGGGAACCCGGAACCGAGTATGGGGGCAGCCATGCCCTTACTCCAAACTCGTAATGAGGCCCAAGGTCTTCAAGGAGGAGGCAAATGTCGGGAGAGTGTTTGATGGCAGAACGAGCATTAAGTGTGGGGTACACCAGCTGGAGGGGAGGGACAATGAGAGTGGAAGAAGGGGTCATGGGTGTGGCAAGGAAGTTAATGAGGGATGGCAGGTGCTGGTTAGTGAGAAGGAGGTTAGAGGTTGTGGACCCTGAACCAAGATAGTGCCAGTGCGATAGACATTAATGATACACCTGGATGATGCGAAGCCTGCCAAGTGGACTTCCCATTTAGTGCCACCATTGTAATTGGTTATTTGTAATGTGCTTAATACCCAGAGGTTTCTAAGCGCGGACCCGGGGATCAAATCTGTGTTGCTTTGAGTCATCTTGCTTCCAAGGCAAGCGCGTTGCTCCCAAGCTATCCTCAATGAGCTTTAATGGGTGAGGATGTGAGAGGAGAGAGAGTAGAGATGAGATGAGGAGTCCATGGATCTGGAGAGGGGACAGAGAAGAGGATATCAGTGAAGATCTGTCTGGAAGTTGCGCTGACATAGATGTCTGTGATAGGTGGGCCAGGGTTAGTGGTCAGGATGGGCCTCATTACGACCCAGGCGGTAAGGGGTTAACGGCAGCGTTAACAGCGCCGACCCTTACCGCCTGAGTACGAGGTCCCTTAGCGCCATGGCGCTTTTAACACCTGCTTTTAGCAGGTGTTAAAATCCATGGCGCTAAGGGACCATGGAGTTAATTACGCCACCGTAATTTACGGTGGCGTAATTAACGCCTTCCCCACTCCCATTATACCCTATGGGGCAAAAATGGGAATGGGGAAGGGTAAATGGGGATTGGGGACTTACCGCCCCGCCAAGGTCGGAATGGGGCGGTAAGTCCGCCAACCACCATGGCGTAAACGTAGATTACGCCATGGTGGTAAAGTCACGGCCCAGGCGGTAACTTACCGCCTGGGTCGTAATGAGGCCCGATGTCTCTTAAGCTTTTTTCTTCCATACTTCGTGAGAGAGGGAGGTAGGATAGGTGATAGAATACCAGTTAGAGAACATAGGGGAGATGGTGAGTGCCATAAGGGTGGCAGAGGATAGTTTGAGGGATGAGCAGGGGCTCCACAGCACAGTCCAAACACAAACTCACCAGACGGCCTAGTAGACAAGGCGAACAAGAGAGCATGTGCACTGGGAATACTTTAGTACTGCAGATGGGTGCAAAAGATATTAGAAACATCTACCAGGTTTCGAAACTGCAAAAAGGGACAGGAAATGCAATGCAAAAAGGAAGATTCAGCTACCTTCTTACATAACTTCTTTTAGTCTACACCTAACTGCTGAAAGTATGTGGTGTGAAACAGTGGATTTTAAGCGCTCCCACTATTATGCATTAAGGAACTTCCAGTTTTCCATTCAGGAAATGGAAAATGCAGCTACAATATTTATTTGGCTGAACATGTTTCTATAATGTTTTACGTAGTATCAGCTTGGTTTACTCTGCAATCTGTTTTTTGCAAGTAATCTCTACAACATAGTATCATTGTTGGCCCCTCTATTTCAAAAACTAAATAACTCAAGCTTGAAAGATATGTGGTCAAGTGCATGCATTGCACAGTGTGTAAAAATCCATACTCCACTGAACTTGTGTGCAGTTCTGAGCAAATGTTTTATTCTTATTGTGACTTGCAATAATTGGGGTACGTATAATGTGGCAGATTAAATTATTTTGGAACAAAATGGTGTTGCTCTGTTCATCTGTGAGTGGCCGCTAAAGGTGGCCACCTAAAATCCTATTATTTTGCACTGGCCAATATCAACTGATATATGAGAAATTCCCTCTTTGGTCATTTATGTTTTCTTAGTCCTTGCACTCCCTCCTTCACTCCCTCCTTCACAACTGGCTGGGACAGGCTGCATCTGCAGTTGGGGCAAAAAAAAACTTAGTTGCATAATATAGATGTTGCTTGAAGAGCTTGCAAGTCTTAACCTAGATGAGATTGTGGACGGCGTGAAGGTTGCTCTGTTCATGCTACTTGACCTCTCAGAAGCATTTGATCTGGCGGATCATTCAACGCTGCTCGAGAGGTCAGGGAAGATTGTGAACTGCTCTAAGTCCACCATTTACTGGATGGCCTCTTTTCTTGGCCCTCGAATGGCCGGAGTAGTTACCAGAGGATTTCACGGCCCCCAGAGCTCTCGTCATGTGGGTCCCCCAGGGTCCATGTCTCTCACCAACCCTGTTCAATATGTGTACCCGGCAGCTCTTTGACCTGCTGGATGGCTTCGGTATTAAATATAGCAACTATGCCGATGACAACCAGTTGGTCTTTGAGTTGTTGGGAAACTATGACTTGGACACGGCTGCCATAGAAATATTATCTGATCCAGGATTGGATGATCATCAACTCATTATCTCTCAAAAATGATGAAACCGAGCTGATAACCGTGGTTTCAGACCAACAGATAAAAAACCTTGAGTCCAAGTATAGCTACTTCAGAATCTCAGATTGTATCATTCATGTTAGTTCCTTTGTGAAGGCCTTAAGAGTCGATCTTGACTCAGGTCTCACCGTTAAGAAGCACGTTATGCACGTAGAAGCTTCTTTTGCCTATACTAATAAACTGATTAAGCTTTACTAGTCAACTGTTAACATATCATCAGTAGCCTCGGTGCTGGTCAATACTAGGATCGATTATTGGAACAGTTTATTGGCTGGTACCACTAAAAACAAGTTGAAAACTCTTCTTGCAGCCCGCAGTGAGAACACTGTGTAGGTTGGGCAGAAGTGATCATATCACCGAGGGAAGGAGATCCCCGGAAAGGCTGCTAGTTAACCATTCTATATCTCACAACATTCTCACTCTTACCCAGTAGTGTCTGACAACGCGCCAGACTACTAGCTGGAGAGTAAGGGCCTCATTACACGGACGGCGGTAAGGGTTAACGGTCACCGTTAATGGCAACGGTGACCGTTAACCCTTACCGCCGTACTACGAGGTCCCTTAGCGGGATGGTGCTTTAACGCCTGCTTTTTGCAGGCGTTAAAAACCAACCCGCTAAGGGACCTCGGAGCTAATTACGGCACCGCAAAATTGCGGTGCCGTAATTAGCGCCTTGCCCATTCCCATAGAGCCCTATGGGGCAGAAATGGGAATGGGGAAGGGCAATGGCGGAAGGGGGATTTACCGCCCCACCGACCTTGGAATGGGGCGGTAAATCCCCTTACCGCCAAGGCGGTGCCGGTAATTTACCGGCATGGTCCAGGGTGCTAATAGCACCCTGGATCACCGCCTTCCGTGTAATGAGGCCCTAAGTATGATGAGAAGAAGGATATGGAAAAGGCTCTGGCTTTTCTCCCCACCCCAGACTGCCTAGGGACTTGGAGAGTACTTATGATGAGAAGAAGGATATGGAAAAGGCTCTGACTTTTCTCCCCACCCCAGACTGCCTAGGGACTTGGAGAGTACTTATGCTGAGAAGAAGGATATGGAAAAGGCTCTGGCTTTTCTCCCCACCCCAGACTGCCTAGGGACTTGGAGAGTACTTATGATGAGAAGAAGGATATGGAAAAGGCTCTGACTTTTCTCCCCACCCCAGACTGCCTAGGGACTTGGAGAGTACTTATGATGAGAAAAAGGATATGGAAAAGGCTCTGACTTTTCTCCCCACCCCAGACTGCCTAGGGACTTGGAGAGTACTTATGATGAGAAGAAGGATATGGAAAAGGCTCTGGCTTTTCTCCCCACCCCAGACTGCCTAGGGACTTGGAGAGTACTTATGATGAGAAGAAGGATATGGAAAAGGCTCTGGCTTTTCTCCCCACCCCAGACTGCCTAGGGACTTGGAGAGTACTTATGATGAGAAGAAGGATATGGAAAAGGCTCTGGCTTTTCTCCCCACCCCAGACTGCCTAGGGACTTGGAGAGTACTTATGCTGAGAAGAAGGATATGGAAAAGGCTCTGGCTTTTCTCCCCACCCCAGACTGCCTAGGGACTTGGAGAGTACTTATGCTGAGAAGAAGGATATGGAAAAGGCTCTGGCTTTTCTCCCCACCCCAGACTGCCTAGGGACTTGGAGAGTACTTATGATGAGAAGAAGGATATGGAAAAGGCTCTGACTTTTCTCCCCACCCCAGACTGCCTAGGGACTTGGAGAGTACTTATGATGAGAAAAAGGATATGGAAAAGGCTCTGGCTTTTCTCCCCACCCCAGACTGCCTAGGGACTTGGAGAGTACTTATGATGAGAAGAAGGATATGGAAAAGGCTCTGGCTTTTCTCCCCACCCCAGACTGCCTAGGGACTTGGAGAGTACTTATGATGAGAAGAAGGATATGGAAACGGCTCTGGCTTTTCTCCCCACCCCAGACTGCCTAGGGACTTGGAGAGTACTTGTGATGAGAAGAAGGATATGGAAAAGGCTCTGGCTTTTCTCCCCACCCCAGACTGCCTAGGGACTTGGAGAGTACTTGTGATGAGAAGAAGGATATGGAAAAGGCTCTGGCTTTTCTCCCCACCCCAGACTGCCTAGGGACTTGGAGAGTACTTATGATGAGAAGAAGGATATGGAAAAGGCTCTGACTTTTCTCCCCACCCCAGACTGCCTAGGGACTTGGAGAGTACTTATGATGAGAAGAAGGATATGGAAAAGGCTCTGGCTTTTCTCCCCACCCCAGACTGCCTAGGGACTTGGAGAGTACTTATGATGAGAAGAAGGATATGGAAAAGGCTCTGGCTTTTCTCCCCACCCCAGACTGCCTAAGGACTTGGAGAGTACTTATGATGAGAAGAAGGATATGGAAAAGGCTCTGGCTTTTCTCCCCACCCCAGACTGCCTAGGGACTTGGAGAGTACTTATGATGAGAAGAAGGATATGGAAAAGGCTCCGGCTTTTCTCCCCACCCAGACTGCCTAGGGACTTGGAGAGTACTTATGCTGAGAAGAAGGATATGGAAAAGGCTCCGGCTTTTCTCCCCACCCCAGACTGCCTAGGGACTTGGAGAGTACTTATGATGAGAAGAAGGATATGGAAAAGGCTCCGACTTTTCTCCCCACCCCAGACTGCCTAGGGACTTGGAGAGTACTTATGATGAGAAGAAGGATATGGAAAAGGCTCTGACTTTTCTCCCCACCCCAGACTGCCTAGGGACTTGGAGAGTACTTATGATGAGAAGAAGGATATGGAAAAGGCTCTGGCTTTTCTCCCCACCCCAGACTGCCTAGGGACTTGGAGAGTACTTATGATGAGAAGAAGGATATGGAAACGGCTCTGGCTTTTCTCCCCACCCCAGACTGCCTAGGGACTTGGAGAGTACTTATGATGAGAAGAAGGATATGGAAAAGGCTCTGGCTTTTCTCCCCACCCCAGACTGCCTAGGGACTTGGAGAGTACTTATGATGAGAAGAAGGATATGGAAACGGCTCTGGCTTTTCTCCCCACCCCAGACTGCCTAGGGACTTGGAGAGTACTTATGATGAGAAGAAGGATATGGGAAAGGCTCTGACTTTTCTCCCCACCCCAGACTGCCTAGGGACTTGGAGAGTACTTATGATGAGAAGAAGGATATGGAAAAGGCTCTGGCTTTTCTCCCCACCCCAGACTGCCTAGGGACTTGGAGAGTACTTATGATGAGAAGAAGGATATGGAAAAGGCTCTGGCTTTTCTCCCCACCCCAGACTGCCTAGGGACTTGGAGAGTACTTATGATGAGAAGAAGGATATGGAAAAGGCTCTGGCTTTTCTCCCCACTCCAGACTGCCTAGGGACCTGGAGAGTACTTATGATGAGAAGAAGCCCTTGATCAGGTTCACTGGATTGTTAGTAGACCAGAGCCGGTGCAATGCCATCCTTAAGATGGATCAAGCTGATCAGGCTGCTAGTTAGGTAGGCAAGTACATATATCCATGATTGGTTCATCGGGTCGCAGGTTCAAGTTCCATTTCAGATGCCCAATAATTGAAAAGTTTAGGGAACAGAAGAAGCAAGATCGTGTTCAATGACTTACCTGAATGGGTGGATTGATGGCCACAAAGTTAAATGTTTGGAAGTCATGAGGAATCTGTTTATGTTAGAACATATTTTTGATGCATGTTTCTCAGAAATGAGACAGCACTTAGCTGATTCAAAGAATTAGAGTCCAAGAAGCTGGCAGCTGCTGCTGGCTCATCGGTAGCCAACATGGTATCCCAGAAAGACAAGGGAGCTCCTCACAAGACTGAGGAGGGTCAAGAAAACACTAGGGTCCCATGAATCCAATCCCAAATAGGGACACAAAAAAGTTAGTGGGTAAGCCGTAGGAGAATTTCAACAAGTTCAGTAACACTCCTGGAGCCAAATAGGACATTGGTCATAGCAAGCCCCCGATGCCCCTTGGGGGTCCGATCTGTCAGCTTAGCCTTCTGTCTAGAAGATGGAGGAATGATGACAGGTGCTGCATTTAACTCTGCTGCTCAAGATCCAATAGGTGTTCAGGCAAACGTTACTCTAGTATCCCTCAGGATATATATAATTCCATTCCTGAAAACACAAACAGATTTCAAGGCTAGTGTCTTTATTAATGGCCAGGAAACCACTGGCGTTAGAGGTACTGGGGCCAGCATCTCAGTAGTGGATGAGACATCAGCACTGGCTCCAACATGGAAAGAAGGCGGCTACAAAGACGCTGAGAGTGAATACCACTGTAGTACACACAGGAACTCACCGGATGATGGATCCCCAAGCATCGGACGCAGGTGTGAAGATCAGCTGCTAGGAACTGCTTGCTACACCGGATGCTTTGTTTAGAGCCTGCGGTATACAGCATGCACATCACATGGAAGCACCTTGGGCCTCATTACACGGTAGGTGGAGAACCATGGCGCTATTAGCGCCATGGTTCATGCCGGTAAAATACCGGCACCGCCTTGGTGGAAAGAGGAATTACCGCTCCATTCCAAGGTTGGCGGGGCGGTAATTCCCCCTTCCACCATTGCCCTTCCCCATTCCCATTTTTGCATAGGGCTCTATGGGAATGGGGAAGGTGCTAATTACGGTACCGCAAATTGCGGTACCGTAATTAGCTCCACTAGTCCCTTTGCGGGTTGGTTTTTAACACCTGCAAAAAGCAGGCGTTAAATTCCCCAACCCGCAAAGGGACCTCGTAGCAAGGCGGTAAGGATTTACCGGTACCGGTAAAATACCGGTAAACCCTTACCGCCTACCGTGTAATGAGGCCCATTGTATAAAAGGAAGAAACAACTATATAAATATATTTTAAAAGAGTAAACAGATAGATCCAATGCCCAATAAATGCAGATGGCGTGGAGCGCAGCAAAATCAGACCTGCTTTGATATGATAGAAGTAATTTATAACGCGCCTGTACACAAGTGTTTCTATGCGCAACAAGACAAGGGAGGGGAGACAAAGTGAGGACACAACAAATGATCTTACAAGGCCTTGTCTCATTCAGATTGTGCAAGTGCAAGGGGGAAGGAAGAGAAGAAAAGCTGGGGGGCAGGGAGGAGATGAGTGCAGTGGCAAAAAACACAGTAAGTGCTGCCAGGGTGGTGGCCCAAGTAAGTACAGGAAGGCAGGAGACTGTAGGGTTGCACATACAGTCCCTAAGGTTATGAGAGGCCCGAGGCAGTGCATGGGGCGACTGGTTGTGCAGGAGCCTGGTGCCTGTGAGGTTCAGAGGTGGCCAGGTGACCAGTTAGCGCAGCAGACAGCAGCATCAGCGGGAAAGAGAGAGAGAGAGAGAGAGAGAGAGAGAGAGAGAGAGAGAGAGAGAGAGAGAGAGAGAGAGAGAGAGAGAGAGAGAGAGAGAGAGAGAGAGAGAGAGAGAGAAAGCAGAAGCAAAGAGGAAGGTCTTGAGTTGCTTCCGGAACTTTAGGTGGTGCTTCTCAGGTTTGAGGAAGGGGGGCTGTTCCAGAGGGAGGCACCAGCTGAGGACAGAGATATACCCCCTACTCCCTGCCTGGAGAAGCGTCTGACCCTCAGAGAGTTGGAGGTGGATGAATGGAGGGCTCGAGAAGGAAGATGCTCAGGAAGAGAGAGTTGGAGGTAGTGTAGTCCCCTGCCCCAGAAAGCCTTGTGGGCAATGCAGAGGGTCTTGAATTTGATCCGTTCAGCCACCGGGAGCCAGTGGAGAGATTTCAGGGCTGGAGAGATATGATCCCTGGACTTCAGGCCAAGGACAAGTCTCGTAGTCCTGTTCTGGATTAGTTGCTGTTAGGGAGACTTCTCAGAAATGTGCTAATTGCCTTCTACCTTAGAGACCCTCAGCTCTTTTTGCTGGACTTTTGGACATTTGATCTCTCATGTAATTTTAATGTGATTTATTCTCTGTGTTTCTTTTGACTTTGGCGTCTGACAAACTCCATAGGCATCACCTTTACATTGTGACGCACAGCACCTTCAGTGCAGTGGCACAGGGAACTCTCTTAGATTTCCCAAAGGTTTAAAAACCTTCTCTTGGTGAAACTACTGTTTCCAAGAGCAGTAAAGCAGACATGCCAACATTCCAACTCACCTGGGTGGGAGATTTCATCAGAGAAATCAGGAGTTGCACATTCTCGCATAGGGATACATTGGGGATAGAATTATTTTAGACAGGAAAATGTGAAAAATAGCAATATTTTTTCATGAAAAGTAGGGAGTCTCCCGCCTAAATCGGGAGGGTTGGCATGTATGGTAAAGTGAAATCGACTTTACTTACATTTTGTAACTTGCTAGACCCAGCACACACTATCTTACCATAGGGTGCTGGAGGGGTTACTTACAGGGCGATTCATGGAATAATTAGCGCGGCGCAAGTGGGCAAAAACGTGCGAATCGCAGTGGAATAGCGAAAATCGCAGTGCAATTGCGAAAATCGCACGAAAAGCAGCGCACGTCGATTCATGGAAGGCCGTGCGCGAGAAAAGCAGCGGATGTGCGATAAAAAAGTGCGCGGCGCACGTTGGCGCACAGGCCATCTAACAGCGTGCGCCAGGTCACAGCGAAAATCGCACAGGCCACAGCGAAATTCGCACATAGCGCGGCGCACGCAACAAAAGTAGGCGGAACACGGGCGGAACACTCGGAATGGGGAACAACTTGCCAAAACGTGGGCGTCACGGGGGAAGTACAGGGCACAAGTGCGTGGAACGCCCACACGCTCGCCTACAACACGTATTCATGGAATAGAATAGGGCAAAAAAGCGCACGCTCAAACCAGCGCACAGGCACAAACACGACCGCCACAAGAAAGCAGGCGGTAGCGTCTCTGCGGCTGTAAGAAATGTGCGCCAAAAGGTGCGCCAACAAATAGCACCTATATACTGCCATGATGAATGTCCCATACTGTGGCCCTCCAGGAAAAATGACGTGCAAAGGGGTACCCACAAACACGGACACCCGCTGACAAAAAATACGTGTGCGTGTATACCGGGGTGCGCGGGAAGTCTAACACGCGATTTCAGCAGGGTACGTGCATCACAGGGGTTCGCGTGAAGTTATTCACGCGATCGGGTCTGGGGGAGCGGGCTACGTGTATTACAGGGGTTCGGGTGAAGTTCCTCACGCGATCGGGCCTGGGGGAGCGTGCTACGTGTATATCAGGGGTTCGCGTGAAGTTTCACACGCGATCGGGCCTGGGGGAGCGGGCTACGTGTATTACAGGGGTTCGCGTGAAGTTCCTCACGCGATCGGGCCTGGGGTAGCGGGCTACGTGTATATCAGGGGTTCGCGTGAAGTTCCTCACGCGATCGGGCCTGGGGGAGCGTGCTTCGTGTATATCAGGGGTTCGCGTGAAGTTTCACACGCGATCGGGCCTGGGGGAGCGGGCTACGTGTATTACAGGGGTTCGCGTGAAGTTCCTCACGCGATCGGGCCTGGGGGAGTGGGCTACGTGTATATCAGGGGTTCGCGTGAAGTTTCACACGCGATCGGGCCTGGGGGAGCGGGCTACGTGTATTACAGGGGTTCGCGTGAAGTTCCTCACGCGATCGGGCCTGGGGTAGCGGGCTACATGTATATCAGGGGTTCGCGTGAAGTTCCTCACGCGATCGGGCCTGGGGGAGCGTGCTACGTGTATATCAGGGGTTCGCGTGAAGTTTCACACGCGATCGGGCCTGGGGGAGCGGGCTACGTGTATTACAGGGGTTCGCGTGAAGTTTCACACGCGATCGGGCCTGGGGGAGCGGGCTACGTGTATTACAGGGGTTCGCGTGAAGTTCCTCACGCGATCGGGCCTGGGGTAGCGGGCTACGTGTATTACAGGGGTTCGCGTGAAGTTCCTCACGCGATCGGGCCTGGGGGAGCGGGCTACGTGTATTCCAGGGGTGCGAAGGAAGTTCCACACGCGAATAGCCTGGGGGCGCGTGTATTCCAGGGGTGCGCGGGAAGTTCCACACGCGAATAGCCTGGGCGCGTGTATTTCAGGGGTGCGCGGGAAGTTCCACACGCGAATAGGCTGGGCGCGTGTATTTCAGGGGTGCGCGGGAAGTTCCACACGCGAATAGCCTGGGGGCGCGTGTATTCCAGGGGTGCGCGGGAAGTTCCACACGCGAATAGCCTGGGCGCTTGTATTTCAGGGGTGCGCGGGAAGTTCCACACGCGAATAGCCTGGGCGCGTGTATTTCAGGGGTGCGCGGGAAGTTCCACACGCGAATAGCCTGGGCGCATGTATTTCAGGGGTGCGCGGGAAGTTCCACACGCGAATAGCCTGGGCGCGTGTATTTCAGGGGTGCGCGGGAAGTTCCACACGCGAATAGCCCGGGGGCGCGTGTATTTCAGGGGTGCGCGGGAAGTTCCACACGCGAATAGCCTGGGCGCGTGTATTTCAGGGGTGCGCGGGAAGTTCCACACGCAAATAGCCTGGGGGCGCGTGTATTTCAGGGGTGCGCGGGAAGTTCCACACGCGAATAGCCTGGGCGCGTGTATATCAGGGGTGCGCGGGAAGTTCCACATGTGATTTGACAGTGTGGGTCCTCCCAGGTGTACCCTGTACACCCTCCACGGCCCCTGCAGGCAGCCCACACCACAGGGGACTACCCTGCATCCCTGGTCATGTCCCGCAGGCAGCCCACCCACCATGGGCATGCCCCCCAGCAAAGGCACATGTCTCCTTGAACTAATGACCACCAACTCATGTCCCCTTGCACCCCCACCCCCCAGCACTGTGGGGCACCTGCCAGCAGGCCCCCACCCATGTCCAACTCATGTCCCCCACCACCCCCACCCCCCAGCACTGTGGGGCACCTGTCAGCAGGCCCCCACCCATGTCCAACTCATGTCTCCCACCACCCCCACCCCCCATCCACCAGGGTCACCCTCCACCAGGCCCCCACTCATGTCTCCCACCACTCCCACCCCCCAGCCACCAGGGGCACCCTCCACCAGGCCCCCACTCATGTCTCCCATCACCCCCACACCCCAGCAGTGCAGGGGCACCCTCCACCAGGCCCCCACTCATGTCTCCCACCACCCCCACCCCCCAGCCACCAGGGGCACCCTCCACCAGGCCCCCACTCATGTCTCCCATCACCCCCACACCCCAGCAGTGCAGGGTCACCCTCCACCAGGCCCCCACTCATGTCTCCCACCACCCCCACCCCCCAGCCACCAGGGTCACCCTCCACCAGGCCCCCACTCATGTCTCCCACCACCCCCACCCCCCAGCCACCAGGGGCACCCTCCACCAGGCCCCCACTCATGTCTCCCATCACCCCCACCCCCCAGCCACCAGGGTCACCCTCCACCAGACCCCCACTCATGTCTCCCACCACCCCCACCCCACAGCCACCAGGGGCACCCTCCACCAGGCCCCCACTCATGTCACCCACCACCCCCACACCCCAGCAGTGCAGGGGCACCCTCCACCAGGCCCCCACTCATGTCTCCCACCACCCCCACACCCCAGCAGTGAGGGTCACCCTCCACCAGGCCCCCACTCATGTCTCCCACCACCCCCACACCCCAGCAGTGCAGGGTCACCCTCCACCAGGCCCCCACTCATGTCTCCCACCACCCCCACACCCCAGCAGTGCAGGGGCAGCCTCCACCAGGCCCCCACTCATGTCTCCCATCACCCCCACACCCCAGCCACCAGGGTCACCCTCCACCAGGCCCCCACTCATGTCTCCCACCACCCCCACCCCCCAGCCACCAGGGTCACCCTCCACCAGGCCCCCACTCATGTCTCCCACCACCCCCACCCCCCAGCCACCAGGGGCACCCTCCACCAGGCCCCCACTCATGTCTCCCACCACCCCCACCCCCCAGCCACCAGGGGCAGCCTCCACCAGGCCCCCACCCATGTCCCCCTGCACCCCCACCCCCCAGCAGTGCATGGGCACCCTCCACCAGGCCCCCACTCATGTCTCCCACCACCCCCACACCCCGGAAGTGCAGGGGCACCCTCCACCAGGCCCTCACTCATGTCACCCACCACCCCCACACCCCAGCAGTGCAGGGGCACCCTCCACCAGGCCCCCACTCATGTCTCCCACCACCCCCACCCCCCAGCCACCAGGGTCACCCTCCACCAGGCCCCCACTCATGTCTCCCACCACCCCCCAGCCACCAGGGGCACCCTCCACCAGGCCCCCACTCATGTCTCCCACCACCCCCACCCCCCAGCCACCAGGGGCAGCCTCCACCAGGCCCCCACCCATGTCCCCCTGCACCCCCACCCCCCAGCAGTGCATGGGCACCCTCCACCAGGCCCCCACTCATGTCTCCCACCACCCCCACACCCCAGCAGTGCAGGGTCACCCTCCACCAGGCCCCCACTCATGTCACCCACCACCCCCACACCCCAGCAGTGCAGTGGCACCCTACACCAGGCCCCCACTCATGTCTCCCACCACCCCCACACCCCAGCAGTGCAGGGTCACCCTCCACCAGGCCCCCACTCATGTCACCCACCACCCCACCCCCCAGCCACCAGGGGCACCCTCCACCAGGCCCCCACTCATGTCTCCCACCACCCCCACACCCCAGCAGTGCAGGGTCACCCTCCACCAGGCCCCCACTCATGTCTCCCACCACCCCCACCCCCCCAGCACTGTGGGGCACCTGCCAGCAGGCCCCCACCCATGTCCAATCCATGCCCCCCTGCACCTGGGTCCCAACATTCCCCAATCATGTCCGTAATGCCCATCCTCCCCTGCCAAAAGGCCCAACCAACTATCACACCCACCCACATATCAAAGGCAATTACATGTTACAACCCCAATTTAAATAATGCAATTGAACACATGTCTGTCACACACAATGGCTGCAAGTGAATGACAAAACACCCAACATGACATGCCTGAAAGCAATGAGATGATACGACACATTGAAGATTAAAAAAATAATATGTATTTAACAGCAAGTAGAATGGAAATGAAATAAGAAAAAACACAAAGCAAATCAAACAAAACAAGATGAATGTCCAAGAAAATAATCAGAAAAATTAAAATAAGCCAATGAAGAACCATGAAGAAGATCATCCTGGGTCCATGAGCCCAACCAAATTAAACCTAACTATGACTACTAACTAAAAACTGAACTATATACAATAAAGTGGTGCATTGTCCAATCGCAACCAAAAGAAAAATCAAAAAAACAAAGGAAACCTAACCCTAACTATACAACTATATACAAAGGCAGCGGGCTATTCGGACGGCTCACTGGTTGTTGTCATGGGCCAGGGCATCATCGAACTCCTGGTCAATGGCTTGGAGGCGGGCATGTTCCCTGGCCCCGAGGTCCCGCAGGGATAACGCAGTGTCAAGCTCAAACTCCCTGCGAAGACCCTCGAGGCACTCAGCCCGCCTCAGCGCCCTCCGCATGGAGTCCTCCGCCCTGACCATCGTGAGCCGTTCCTCCTCTGCCCGCTGCCGCTCCGCACCTATCCGCTGGCACAACCGCTCCCACACGGAAGCCACTCCCATTCCAGGGTTCTACTGTCCTCCGGCCGATGCCTGCACCCCTGATGTTGATGGCCCCGAGCCATGATGCCTCCCACGTTGAGCCTGCTGCTGCCTCCGACGCAACTGCCTGTGTCAGCACGACGGCATCCAGGCTGATGGAAACCACCGACGCCGTTGTGCACGTGCCCTGCCCGATGATGCCGTCACATCCTCCATCTGCTGGGGTCCAGTTGCTCTGGTGTCCACCCCTGCTGGATCTCTGACTCCCGACTGTGGCAGGGATGGGATCCCCACCGAGCTGGCTGCATTGGTCGGGGCAGGTCCACAGGGGGCCCTGGTGGCATCTGGGCTGGAAGACGGCAAGGAGAACGACTGGTGGATAGCCTGCACAGAGGAGGAGAGGGCCGCCACATTGGCCAACACATGCAGGAAACCCCCGAACATGGCCGATCCCGATTGGGCCACGTCGGCACGGTGCACTTCGTGATGACGTGCGTGCTCCTCCCGAGAAGCACGCACGGCATCACGAATCACAGCCGTGCGCATCGCGACCCCAATCAGGACCTTCTCCGCACGGCCAGGGGTTCCCACGTCCACAGGTGGAGGGGAGTCAGGTGACATGGACATCCCCTCTACCTGCGGACAGGCCTGGGACGGGGCATCCCTGCTGGTGCATGGTGGTGCACTCACAGGGTCAGGGACAGCGACATGCACAGGCCCCTCCACGGTGACCTGTGCTGCCTCCTGCCCCTGGCCCTGGACTGCACCACTTGCACCAGCAGGGATGCCCCCACCAGGCCCCATGTGTGCCCCAGTGGCGGCCTCCTCCTCCTCTGTGCAAACCACCAACCTGGATGGCTCCTCACCGTCTCCCACCATAGCAGGCCCCTGTGGGGGCTCACCCACCCCTTCCGCTGCAGCCGTGGGGGCATCCCCGCCGCCTTGCTCCACAGCGCCGTCTCCGCCCTCTTCTTCACTAGCCGCTGCGTAGAGGGAGACAAAGAACACAAGCATCAGGGCACTGTACAATGGTCCCCTAGACAGGAAGCAATAGCAGATGAGCACCACTGTCAAAGTACACTTCCATCATGTCCCTCCACAACACATGGGTCAGTCCAGGCAAAACACACACAGTAACAGGCATGGTGCATGCCATGGACATTTCCATGCATGTCCAATGGACTCTTGAAACATTCAATGATATGTAACTCACATGCATCATGGCTCATGCCCATCACATGCACACACTTCACCTCAGTCACATCCATCTGGCCCCAAACACACCAAACACAGCGGATACAAGGGTAATTTGGCTGCTTTACTGAATCTGTGCATTGTCACACACATGTGTCATGCATCCATGACATGCACAAGTCACAGACACGCAGGTCAGGCACACAGACATGGCTACCATATATGTACCTGGCATCAGCACCCATCCCTCACCCCCACCCATGTCCAGGTACAGAGACTGGCATGCTCTCATGTTCAAAATCTGCATAGGGCTCCCCATGCGGCATTTCAACACATGCAACAACCATGTGGATCACACATCACTGGTCGCACATGCATTACCATGATGTCCCTGCACACATACATGCATACATGGCCTATGGCACACATACAGGCAAGTATCATAGAACCAGCACACCGCAACATGCCCTGTCTCACACAGTAATGCTTGGACACTTACCGCTTAACTCCAGACGGGCCTCCCTCTCAAGGATCTGGGCGTGGAGCGCTGGGCGTACGCGTTCCAGGACCCTCATCTGGATGGAACTCATGCGGCCCCGGCCCCCCTCCACGAAGTGCCGGGCCTTCACAAGGGTCCTGGACCTCAAGTCCTCCCAGCGCTTCTTGATCTTCAGGATGTCGCGGGTTGCCACCCCCTCCGCGTTGATGGCAACCACACAGTCGGCCCAGATCCTCTCCCGTCCTTCCTTGCTGGCGCGGGACGATCCAAAGAGGGCATCATACTGCCCCAGGACATGCTCCACCAGGACACCAACTTCGGTGTCAGTGAAGCTGGTGCCCCTCTGCCCCTCTGGCCTGGGGTTGCCACTGGTGCCAGATGTGGAAGTGCCCGACATGGCAACCCCAGAGGCAGGTGTGGGTGGGCAACTGGGTCCTGGGGCTGGGCTGTGGAGCGATGTAATCCCAGTCGGGAGTCTTCAGTTCCAGCAGGGGTGGACACAGCAACTGGACCCCTGCAGATGGCTGATGTGCAGGCACCAAATGGCAGGGCACGGTGGCAGCAGGCAGGCAGGCAGGCAGGCAGCAGCAGATGGCACGTGGGAGGCTGCTCGGGGCACTGGGGGGCAGTAACTCGGCCTTCTGGGCAGGAGCGTGGGCTTCCGTGTGTTTTCGCGTGGCCAGCTTGATACGGAGTGATTTGGCACGTGAAAATCCTGCACGTCAGCGTGAAATCCGAGGAAAGGCCCTTAGCGCGTAAGCGCGTCAGCACGCATACACGATTCTATTGGACCAGAGTCCCTCAGCGCGTAAGCGCGTCTGTGACGTGACCGGCACGCGTGTTCCCCACTCAGCACGTGATGACGGGGCACACGTGGAGATACTGCACGTCAGAGTGTCATCGCGTGTAATTGGACAAAAGTGCGCGTACACGCGATTGGCCTATGTACGTGTATTTAATGGGTGCGCGGGCACTTACACACGCAAGTACGTCAGTGAACCTGTATCCCGTGGTGCGTGTGAATTTCCACACGCTATTGGACTGGGAACTGGATTCCAGGGGTGCGCGGGTCACACGCTGTATCCCGTGGTGCGTGTGAATTTCCACACGCTATTGGACTCGGAACTGGATTCCAGGGGTGCGCGGGTCACACGCTCGCCTAGAACACGCGCAAAGCATAAATTTGCGGACTTTAACAATAACAAGCTCAGACGGCAGGATGAACATACCGTTCCTAGCAGCAGTGGCAGTGGGCTACCAAAGGAGGAGGAGGAGGATAGTCAGGGCCAGAATATTCACACCCAGAACCAGCCTTTTCGGGATGCCTGATGACCAGGTGTATGGGAGGTACAGGTTTCCACCACACATCATACTGGACCTGGTGAGTGAGTGGGAGGATGACCTCACATCACCCACCCTGTGCTCCGAAGCACTCAGCCCCCTGGAGAAGGTCCTCAATGTACTGCACTTCTTAGCCACTGGATCATTTCAGCGGACAAGTGCCATAGTGGGTGGGGTGTCACAGGCCACCCAGTCACGCTGCCTACACCAGGTCTTGAACATCATCACTGCACGCCCATCAGTCCGCTGGCACATATACCTGCCCAGAACACCTGCAGAAAGGCATGCTGCCGCCCTGGATTTTTACGCTGTGGCACGATTCCCCAAAGTGCTAGGTGCCATCGACTGCACCCATGTGGCTCTACGTCCCCCCAGGGCATCTGAGCACATCTATAGGAACCGCAAGCACTGGCATTCCATCAACGTGCAGGTAGCATGTAATGCCAAGGGAATCATCACCTCAGTATATGCCAACTATCCCGGCTCCACCCACGACAGCTTCATTTACCGAATGTCCACCCTAAGCCGGGACCTAGAAGCTGGGCGGCATGGCGATACATGGCTGCTTGGTGAGTATGTATGCCACTGCACATGCATGCATGTTGGATACTGAGCAAGGTCACAACCCCACCAATGATACCAATCACCACCTCCACAGGGGACAGTGCCTACCCTCTCAGCCCCCACATGATGACGCCAATTCGGAACCCCACCACGCCACCCCAGGTAAGATATAACACAGCCCACATTACAACCAGGGGCATAGTGGAGCGCACATTCGGAGTGCTAAAGTCACGCTTTCGCTCCCTTGACCGTTCTGGCGGGCAGCTGTTATACGCTCCCCCAGTAGTGTGCAGGATCATAGTGGCAGCATGTGTCCTGCACAACGTTGCAACACGCCGGGGCCTGGCCGTGGACATGGTGGTGGCCCCACATCCCCAACCACATGCACAGCCGCTGCGCATGGGAGGGGAAAGGGCACGGGGGGAGGCAGCCCGTACACAGCTAGTGGCTAATTACTTCACATAGAAATCACACCCCTGTGGAGTGCACACTGCCCTGGCACATTCCATCTGACAATCAATGATGACTCAACCTGACACTGATCCTGAATGTCTGGAGAATGAACCGGGAATACCATGTCAGCCTGAGATTGTTCACCTGGAAGTGTCACAATGTGTGCATCCCTACCCACACAGACACCACCAATGCAGTTTTGTGAAGTTACACATTGAAGCAGCTAAAATGAATACCCACTTGCAAAATGCAACAAGAGGACAGTGCCATGTCAGCCAACCCAACCCCAGCACCGCCACACGACACACCGTGCCATGTCATGCTAATTGCAGGTAAACAAAGTAATCACCACAACATGACATCAGTCTCACTATGTACAGTGGCACTATTAGAAACCTGCAACACCTGAAATGCTCACAGCAATGCCGGACCAACAACATACTTGAGCACGTAGTACCATTAACATGACATCACAAATGTTACATATTAGTAGTCTCACCACCTGGAAATGCCTGCACTCCCACCACTACCAACTGTGCAGTGTTGTCGCCATGTAGAGTTGTAGGTGCACTGCTGCCAACATGGTCCCCATCTCCAGACTAGAGGTCCTTGTGTGGACATGAGGAAGGGACCTGCAAATTGGGAGGTAGACACAGAAGAAGAGTTACACATCAATGCAACATGCAGTGTACAACACAACAGCAATATGCACTATGAATGTATACACAGTATTGACTACAGACTGGCCACACAGCTCATGGGAGTCCAACGTCACTGTGTAATTCACTGTCACTTGGGCACACCCTTTGCAAGCCCATGGAAACGGGAAGCAGGAGGGGTGTGTGTGACTCAAACCCAAGCATCTGAACCAAATACATTACAAGCCTGCATGTGCCCAGCCACAATGCAGCGTATGCCCACAGGAACCACGGAAGCCAACAGATCGTCCCAAAAAAATTGGGAATAAAAGAAATCAAAATAAAAATAAAAATAAGAAACAATCAAAAATGGCCATTGATGGGCCCGGGGGGGTTGGGGAGGCCACCCAGGAGGTCCGAGGACAGGATGCACACCAGAACCCACCTGCGTGGATCCTGGGAAGATAAAACACCTCCATGGGCTCATGGCCCACACGGCTACCCTATTGTGGGAGTATCACTGCTGTCGCTATTATCACCCTGTGCAGCTTTATCCGGAGGTGGTTGCACTATGGGAGGCAGCCCACGCAAGGCCCTAGTCTGCTCCTCCATGGCTGCAAGCATGCGGGTGTGGTAGGTCTGGTTCTGGAGGATGAGTGTGCTGAGGTCCCCATGCAACAACTCACGGGATGCCCGGACCTCCGCCCTCGTTGCCTGCATCTCAGCTGAGAGCGTACGGGTGAGACGCTCCAGCTGCTGTTCTGTCCTTTGGTGTGTTGAAGCCTCAAGCTCAACAAGAGTCGTCCTGAGGTGAAGGAGCTCCTGCCTCAGGGCTTCCCTGTGGCCCTGGGACTCAATGGAGATGGCCTCCTGCAGAGTCGCCAGTGCCGCCCGCCTGTCCCTGTTGGACCCCAACATGTCCTCCCTGTGTGACTGGCAGATGGAGTCGATTGCCTGCTCTAGTCGTTCCATCAGCCTTTCTGGGGGGACAATGGAAGTGGCCACCCTATCCATGGCCTGAGCCATCATCTCGGATGATGCAGCCTGTTGGGTTGCCATACCGTAAATGGATTGCTCCCATGCGGTATTGCCGGGTGGCGTACGGCCACCACGTCGGCGGGCACCACACCTGTCTGGGGCAAGGCGAACTGCGCCTTGCTGTGCCGGCACTGCCTGAGGCTGCAGGACTGCATTCCCCCTCTGATCTGCTGGCCCAGGAACAGGATCAGATGTCGCGGAGTGTGACCCTGCATCCGTAACCACCGAAGGCGTAGCTGCCAACACTGACATCCCCATGGAGGGTCCTGACCCTGGTGCAGGTGGGTGAGACAGAACAGAATCCCTCCCTGGAACACTCACCTGCGACGGCACGTAGGTCTCATCCGAATCAACACCTGAGTACAGCTCGGGGGAGGTGCAGCCAGAGACACCCCTTGAGAGCACGACCTGCAGCACTTGTGGGTTCTCCCCCACCACCACACCACGTCCCTCACTGGTGGTTGGTCGGCCCTCGGACCCCTCCTGGGTCTGCACCATCTACACAACCCCAGCAGTATCAGGTGCGTCTTCCCCTGCAAAGACATGAAAACAAAGAAATGGAAACAGGCATTAGCACCATGGCACACAATGAGGGCTGAGAAGCAAGAGAACCAGTACTTGATTGACACATGCCCCACATGACTAAAACCCTCCCATGCATGCACCCTCACTGCGTATGAAGTGCAGGCAAAAGGCACACACTGATGACACCAAGATGGAAGATGAACACATTTTCTGCATGCTGCCTGGCAGTGGCATCACACATTGGCCTGTGATTGCCAGGTGAAACACACATGCCATCACACAGATGGCATGTACCATTGCTATTGAGTGAAGATGGAGAGGAGGGCAGCACCTATTCATTCAGTCCAGTTCCCGCATGTAATTGCTTTTCTAATTCTAACAGGTCAGATTTTTCACCTGGAGCTGCCAGTCTGAAATGGTCCAATTGCACAGGGACATGTGTGTACAAATGATATCCAGGTAACAAAGTCACTCCACTTTACCATACCCATGTCAGACATGTGACTAGTGGACAGCGACATGCCTAGTGAAAGTGGTGGAATGCAAACAAACTGACTGAATGAACAGTGAAAAATAAGCAAATATGTTGTGGCAAGGTGACACTTCAAGGGCAACTGGCGTGCAGTTGGGCTAGATGTCTACTGTTGGCAGAAGGGATACTGCTATGGCCAAATGCAGCTGCGCAGGAAGGATTGCATGAAGCACATGGCTTACCCATACGACTCAGGCGCACACACTCTCACCTGGCACACAAACAGAAGCCCTCACACACACACCATGCACATGGATGACACACACATGCATGTGCACTCACCGGACAATGCCTCGTAATCAGCCAGATCTCCCACGCCTTGGATCTGTTCCTCCGTGACGTAGGTCCCAGCGACTGACTCATGTGGAGTGAGTTCCATGTCTACTACTGGAGACCCACCTCCAGTCACTAGAGTTGCGGCATGACTTGAGGCCAGCTTACTCTTTGCCCTGCGCTTTAGGTCATTCCAGCGCTTATAGCAATCATTGGCTGTGCGCCTCACAATTCCAAGGGCACTTACGATGTCCGCAACGGTCTGCCAGTGTGCCTGGCGTTGTGCAGGTGTGGTCTTGGATCCTGCAACAATGACCATCTCGTTGTCATGTCCGGACACATACTCGACAAGTGCATTCAGTTCGTCATCCGTGAAGCTGGGCTTCCTGGACGGGCCGGACTGTGTAGCCGTGTCTGGGGCATCAGCCTGTGCCGGACGAGCACTCTTCCTCTTCCGCTTGGAAGGTGGTGGTGATCCTGAGTGTCCTGCGCCGCTCTGGACACTAGGGGCAGGAGCCCTGGTGGACTCTGTATCAGGAGTGTGGGATTGCACACTCAGCATGGGAGTTGGTGCAGGCATTGGCTCTAGTGTGATGGTGTCAGGGGGAATGTCAGCAGCATGGACTAGGACCGACACTGTCCTGGCTGGGTGTGTGAGGGCTGGGGTGGATGGAGCCGCAGCTGCCCCTGCAGCCTCTCCGCCCTGCCTCCTTGGTGCAGCAGATGACCTTGCTGCCCCAGATCCACGTGGCATGATGGCATCAACGTGCACCAGCGCACGTGTCGTAGCCCTGCTGACCTGGAAGTCAGCCATGGAGTCAGCCAGGTCTGGTGCCACAATGGGCTGGTCCAACAAGGGCTGAGCATGGATGGTGTCAGCCACATCAGCCTCAATGGGAGGGGGGGGGACTATGGGTGCCCGTGACTGGTCCTCTACACATGGGGGGACAGGCTCACCCTGCAAGTTACGACCACGTCCCCTACCGGATCCACCACGGCCACCACTTGTGGCTCTTCCACCTTTGCCACCCTTACGGAATCCTCGCCTCCCAGCCATGGCACTGATGTTAATGTGCGTATGGGAGTGGATGTAGACTATTGTCCTGGGCAATTGGGGGTCAAAGGGGTTGGGTACCAGATGGTAATTGTACCCTAGTGCTCTAGCAAGGCTGAATGTAACCCCTGGGGAAAGATGACGGGTTACGCAATGCACAGGAGGCCCAAAAAAGGGAGATGACGTGCACGCAACCCCTCCTAGACCACGTGTGCAGAAAGAAAAACCTGCACTACGCTGTGGCACCCAGAAACACAAGAATGAACGTATGCGTGTCACACGCAGCCTAGAATGACCTCTGAAGGGGTAGGCTACACACGGGCAAGCACAGATGTTAGATACGTGCGTGACTCACCGTCTGCCTGGTAAACGAGCGTGTAAAAGGAGCACGTTTGGTTGGCAACACCCCCGCCAAAAGAAGATTTGTACGCTGTCTGAGGAGACAGGACAACAGTAGAAGGGAACACTGTTTGAGGGAAGAGGCCCAGGTAAACCAGTAAAAGCGAAAGAAGAGAAAAAGCTGTCAGAGGTAACAGGGAATACGAACTTGAAACGCCGTGAAGTAAATCGCGTGTGAAACGACAAGAAGTACAGAATTCACCCACTCGCTCTCCACGAAAAGCACGTACAAGGAAGTGGTGTTCTATGCGTACCTTTTATACAGGCCCACACGTCCAGCGTCACTTACGCGGCGTGTACGCGCTAGGGCCATTTCCACCAATTACACGCTTTGTCACTTCTGCGTGTAGGGACATTTCCTCCAATTACACGCTTTGTCACTTCTGCGTGTAGGGACATTTCCTCCAATTACACGCTTTGTCACTTCTGCGTGTAGGGACATTTCCTCCAATTACACGCTTTGTCACTTCTGCGTGTAGGGACATTTCCTCCAATTACACGCTTTGTCACTTCTGCATGTAGGGCCATTTCCACCAATCACACGCGATGAGACTCTGACGTGCAGTCTTTCCACGTGTGCTCTGTCATCACGTGCTGTGTGGGAAACACCCGTGCGGGTCACGTCACAGACGCGCTTATGCGCTGAGGGCCTTTGGTCCAATAGAATCGCGTATGCGTGCTGACGCGCTTACGTGCTAAGGGCCTTTTCTCGATTTTCACGCTGACGTGCAGGATTTTCACGTGCCAAATCACTCCGTACCAAGCTGGCCACGCGTAAGCACACGGAAGACCACGCTCCTGCCCAGAAGGCCGAACTACTGTCCCCCAGAGCCCCGAGCACGCTCCCACCTACCATCTGCTGCTGCCTGACTGCCTGCTGCCCACGTGCACTGCCATTTGCTGCCTGCAGATCAGCCAGGGGTGCTGTTGCTGCTACCACCCCTGCTGGTACCGAAGACTCCCGACTGGAATTCCATCGCTCCACAGCCCAGCCCCAGGACCCAGTTGCCCACCCACTCCTGCCTCTGGGGTTGTCATGTCGGGGCAAACACCATCTGTGACCACTGACAACCCCCGGCCAGAGAGGCAGAGGGGCACCAGCTTCAGTGCCACCGAAGTTGGTGTCCTGGTGGAGCAAGTCCTGGGGCAGTATGATGCCCTCTTCGGAAGTTCCCGCGCCGACAAGGAATGACGGACTCGGATCTGGACTGACATCGTGACTGCCATCAACGCGGAGGGGGTGGCAGTCCGGGACTTACAACATGTCAGGAAGCGCTGGGAGGACTTCAGGTCCAGGACCCTGAACAAGGCCCGGCGCCTCTTGAAGGCAGCGGATGCCAAGGGGCGCCGGGGCCACTTGTCGGAAGAACAGATGGGGGTCCTGGAACGCATATCCCCAGCGCTCCACATCCAGGTCCTGGAGAAGCAGACCCGTCTGGAGTCGAGCGGTGAGTGTACATGCATCCTGATTGTGAGCAGTGCGTGTGGTGATTATTCGGTATTGTGCAGGTTGCACATCTGTTTGTATGGGGTCGAGTATGGGTGGGGGTGTACATGGCCGTGGGGCTGACACATGCGAGGGCTGTAATGTGTGAGACATGGATGGTGCTTGTGTGTGTAGGCTTGCATGGCAAATGCAGTTGTGCGTGCACGCGTGCACACATGTTTGTATGTATGTGTATGTAAGTAGACATGTCCGTGATGTCACGCATGTATGTTGTATTGGGCTGCATGTATGAGCACTGTGTACATGTGCATGTGTGTGTATTTGACAAGGGTGCAACAGTGATGCAACATGGATGCATGTGACTGCGGTATGTGTAAGCCTGATTGGCAGATGTGACATGGATGCCCGTCTGAACAGTGCGACACTTGGCCGAGGTGTACACATGCATGCAAGTGTGGTGGTGTGTGTACATGTGTGGTGCACTTCCTGTGTTGCATGTGATGTCTGGGTCACCTTTGGCTGCTCATGCTGTTGTATGTGTATGGATGGTGGTAGCAGTTGCGATATGGCTGTGGTATGGCTCATGTGTGCGAGTTGCAATGACATGTGTGTTGGGGATTGTGATGACATGTCTGAGGTTTGCCAATGCCACTCATGTGAAACTGTCATGTGTGTATGTGTCCATTGTACAGTGCCCTGATGCCTGTGTTTTGTTTCTCCCTGTGTGCAGCGTCAACTGATGAAGAGGGCGGAGAAGGTGCTGTGGAGCACAGCGGCGGGGATCCGACCGCCAGCCGGAGACGCAAGGCCCGGCTCCCCTCCCGTGTTGTCATCTCGTCGGGGAGTGAGGAGTCCGGTGCCGCGTCCCAGGCCGCAGCTGCCGGGGGGAGGTCCAAGAGGCGGAGGTTGGAGTTGGACTCCTCGGCAGCAGAAGGGGCAGCGGGGACCCCACAGGGCCCAACAGGGGAAGATGGCACGGAGTCATCCAGGTTGGTGGGGGGTCTGGTGGAGGAGGAGGCCGTGCAAGCACCAGAGACGGGGTCTGGAGGTGGGGATCCCACTGGTGCTAGTGGTGCAGTCCAGGACCAGGGACAGGAGGCAGCACAGGCTGCCGCGGAGGTGCCTGTGTGCAATCCTGTCCCCGATCCTGTCCCTGCATCATCTTGCACCAGCAGGGATGCCTACGTCCAGACCCGTTTCCAGGCAGGGGATGAGCTGACGTCAACTGGCCTTCCTCTGCCTGCGGACGTGGCTATCCAGGTCCGGGTTGAGCCTGTCCTGGCTGGTGTGGCGTTGCGTCAACGGGCCATGCGAGGTGACCTGCAGTCTTTTCATGGAGAGACTGCACGTCATCTCGAATGGCTCGTTGACCACGTCAGCCTGCTGGGACAGGTCACCCAGGCCGGATTCCTCCATCTGATGGGGCTTGCTCCGACCCCCTCCTCAACTGGACCCCCTACGCGCCAGTCGTCCTCTGTGCCATCTTCCCACCCATCAGTCACCTGGGTGCCCTGTGGAGCTGTCTCTGACGGTGCGGCCAGGCTGGTGGAGGAGGCATCCCTGCCACAGTCGGGAGTCGGTGGTCCAGCAGGGGTGGCCACATCAACAAGTGCACCCCAGCCGGCGGAGGATGTGCAGGCAGCAGGAGGCAGTGCACGGGCAGAGGCAGAGCAGCAGCAGCAGCAACATGGTGGGAGCCATGAAGGCTCGGGGCTTTCGACATCGGAGGGGCAGGCATCGGCCGGAGGGCAGGGGGACCCAGGACAGAGAGTGTCTTCCGTGTGGCAGCGGTTGGGCCACGCCATAGGTGCGGAGCGGCGACGGGCGGAAGAGGCGCGGCTCACAATGGTCAGGGCGGAGAACTCCATGCGGAGGGCCCTGAGGCGGGCCGAGTGCCTCGAGGCTATCCGCAGGGGGTTGGAGGAGGACACAGCGTCGTCCCTGCGGACCCTCGGGGCCATGGAACTGGACCGCCTCCGGGACATCGAACAGGAGTTCGATGATGCCCTGGCCCGGGACACCACAGAGTGAGCCGCTGGACTTGCCCGCCGCCTTTGTATATAGTTCTTTAGTTTTAGGTTTCCTTTCTTTCGTATTATGATTTGGAGTCGACGAACACTGCTCCACTTTTTGTATATAGTTGATTTTTAGGTAGATTTTTTAGTAGGTTTCCTTTGTTCAGTTGGGCTCATGGACCCTTGTTATTTTTGTACATAGTTCTTTATTGCATGGAGATTTTTTTACATTTGACTTTGGACAAAATTTTTTTCTATTTGGATTTCAAGTTTCATTTTTTCATACGGACATGCAGCTTACTTTTTTCTCATTCACATTGTAGTTAGTTTTCTTTCTTTAGCATTCTTATTTTTTTTCAATACAATTTTGTTTGCATACTTCACTGTGTGGTATCATCTCATTGGTTTCATGCATGTCATGTTGTGTGTTTTCCCATTCAATTGCAACCATTGTGTGTGACGGACATGGCTTCATTAGCTTCATGAACATTGGGGGTGTAACATGTGATTTCCATTTCCATGTGGGTGAATGGGTTACTTGGTAGGGCTTTTTGGCTGTGGAGGCTGACCATTACGCACATGATTGGGGATTGTGAGGACCTGGTGGGGGCTGCCCATGGTGGCAGGGCGGTGGGGGGTGGTGGGAGACATGATTGGGGGCCTGGTGGAGGATGCCCCTGGTGGCTGGGGGGTGGGGGTGGTGGGAGACATGAGTGGGGGCCTGGTGGAGGATGCCCCTGGTGGCTGGGGGGTGGGGGTGGTGGGAGACATGAGTGGGGGCCTGATGGAGGGTGCCCCTGGTGGCTGGGGGGTGGGGGTGGTGGGAGACATGAGTGGGGGCCTGGTGGAGGGTGCCCATGCACTGCTGGGGGGTGGGGGTGCAGGGGGACATGGGTGGGGGCCTGGTGGAGGCTGCCCCTGGTGGCTGGGGGGTGGGGGTGGTGGGAGACATGAGTGGGGGCCTGGTGGAGGGTGCCCATGCACTGCTGGGGGGTGGGGGTGCAGGGGGACATGGGTGGGGGCCTGGTGGAGGCTGCCCCTGGTGGCTGGGGGGTGGGGGTGGTGGGAGACATGAGTGGGGGCCTGGTGGAGGGTGCCCCTGGTGGCTGGGGGTTGGGGTGGTGGGAGACATGAGTGGGGGCCTGGTGGAGGGTGCCCCTGCACTGCTGGGGGGTGGGGGTGCAGGGGACATGAGTGGGGGCCTGGTGGAGGGTGCCCCTGGTGGCTGGGGGGTGGGGGTGGTGGGAGACATGAGTGGGGGCCTGGTGGAGGGTGCCCCTGCACTGCTGGGGGGTGGGGGTGCAGGGGGACATGAGTGGGGGCCTGGTGGAGGGTGACCCTGGATGCTGGGGGGTGGGGGTGGTGGGAGACATGAGTGGGGGCCTGGTGGAGGGTGCCCCTGGTGGCTGGGGGGTGCGGGTGGTGGGAGACATGAGTGGGGGCCTGGTGGAGGGTGCCCCTGCACTGCTGGGGGGTGGGGGTGCAGGGGACATGAGTGGGGCCCTGGTGGAGGGTGCCCCTGGTGGCTGGGGGGTGGGGGTGGTGGGAGACATGAGTGGGGGCCTGGTGGAGGGTGCCCCTGGTGGCTGGGGGGTGGGGGTGGTGGGAGACATGAGTGGGGGCCTGGTGGAGGGTGCCCCTGCACTGCTTGGGGGTGGGGTGGTGGGAGACATGAGTGGGGGCCTGGTGGAGGGTGCCCCTGCACTGCTTGGGGGTGGGGTGGTGGGAGACATGTGTGGGGGCCTGGTGGAGGGTGCCCCTGCACTGCTTGGGGGTGGGGTGGTGGGAGACATGAGTGGGGGCCTGGTGGAGGGTGCCCCTGCACTGCTGGGGGGTGGGGGTGCAGGGGGACATGAGTGGGGGCCTGGTGGGGGCTGCCCATGGTGGCTGGGGGGTGGGGGTGGTGGGAGACATTAGTGGGGGCCTGGTGGAGGATGCCCCTGGTGGCTGGGGGGTGGGGGTGGTGGGAGACATGAGTGGGGGCCTGGTGGAGGGTGCCCCTGGTGGCTGGGGGGTGGGGGTGGTGGGAGACATGAGTGGGGGCCTGGTGGAGGGTGCCCATGCACTGCTGGGGGTGGGGGTGCAGGGGGACATGGGTGGGGGCCTGTTGGAGGCTGCCCCTGGTGGCTGGGGGGTGGGGGTGGTGGGAGACATGAGTGGGGGCCTGGTGGAGGGTGCCCCTGGTGGCTGGGGGGTGGGGGTGGTGGGAGACATGAGTGGGGGCCTGGTGGAGGGTGCCCCTGCACTGCTGGGGGGTGGGGGTGCAGGGGGACATGAGTGGTGGCCTGGCGGAGGGTGACCCTGGATGCTGGGGGGTGGGGGTGGTGGGAGACATGATTGGGGGCCTGGTGGAGGATGCCCCTGGTGGCCGGGGGGTGGGGGTTGTGGGAGACATGAGTGGGGGCCTGGTGGTTGGTGCCCCTGGTGGCTGGGGGGTGGGGGTGGTGGGAGACATGAGTGGGGGCCTGGTGGAGGGTGCCCATGCACTGCTGGGGGGTGGGGGTGCAGGGGGACATGAGTGGGGGCCTGGTGGAGGGTGACCCTGGATGCTGGGGGGTGGGGGTGGTGGGAGACATGACTGGGGGCCTGGTGGAGGATGCCCCTGGTGGCTGGGGGGTGGGGGTGGTGGGAGACATGAGTGGGGGCCTGGTGGAGGGTGCCCCTGGTGGCTGGGGGGTGGGGGTGGTGGGAGACAATAGTGGGGGCCTGGTGGAGGGTGCCCCTGGTAGCTGGGTGGTGGGGGTGGTGGGAGACATGAGTGGGGGTCTGGTGGAGGGTGCCCCTGGTGGCTGTGGGGTGGGGGTGGTGGGAGACATGAGTGGGGGCCTGGTGGAGGGTGCCCCTGGTGGCTGGGGGGTGGGGGTGCAGGGGGACATGAGTGGGGGCCTGGTGGGGGCTGCCCATGGTGGCTGGGGGGTGGGGGTGGTGGGAGACATGAGTGGGGGCCTGGTGGAGGGTGCCCCTGGTGGCTGGGGGGTGGGGGTGGTGGGAGACATGAGTGGGGGCCTGGTGGAGGCTGCCCCTGCACTGCTGGGGGGTGGGGGTGGTGGGAGACATGCATTGTTGATCAGTAGTGCAAGGTGACATGTGGGTTGGCTGGGGGGCATGCCCATGGTGGATGGGCTGCCTGCGGGACATGAGCAGGGGTGCAGGGTAGTCCCCCGTGGTGTGGGCTGCCTGCAGGGGCCGTGGGGGTTGTGGAGCATACACCTGGGAGGACCCACACGGCCAATTCACGTGTAGTACTCCCCAGAACCCCTGAAATACACATACCCTGCAGAAATCGCGTGTGGAACTTCCCGCGCACCCCTGGAATACACATACCCTGCTGAAATCGCGTGTGGAACTTCCCGCGCACCCCTGGAATACACGTACCCTGCTTGCACGGGGCCAATCGCGTGTGGAACTTCCCGCGCACCCCTGGAATACACGTACCCTGCTTGCACGGGGCCAATCACGTGAGAGACTTCACGCGAACCCCTGAAATACACGTAGCCCGCTCCCCCGGCCCGATCGCGTGAGAAAGTTCACGCGAACCCCTGTAATACACGTAGCCCGCTCCCCCAGGCCCGATCGCGTGAGAAACTTCACGCGAACCCCTGAAATACACGTAGCCCGCTCCCCCAGGCCCGATCGCGTGAGAAACTTCACGCGAACCCCTGAAATACACGTAGCCCGCTCCCCCAGGCCCGATCGCGTGAGAAAGTTAATGCGAACCCCTGTAATACACGTAGCCCGCTCCCCCAGGCCCGATCGCGTGTGGAACTTCCCGCGCACCACTGAAATACACATACCTTGCTCGCACTGGGCCAATCGCGTGTGGAACTTCCCGCGCACCCCTGAAATACACGTTCCCCGCTTGGCGTTTGCTGTTTGCCAGCCCGGTGAACTGGTCCAGGGTTCGCGCAGCCCTTTGCGATGATTTAGCGATTTTGATGGCTTTTCCTTGCGCGAGGGCGTTCTTTGGGGCGTTACTGGCGCTGCTGCAGGGTCGCTGCGATTCTCTGCGCCACGGCTGGTTTGGGAGCCTAAAATCCATGAATACGCTGTGCGCGGAAATCGGTTTTAGCGCACCTGCCTGGCGCAGTCAATCGCACGCGGACACTCTGCGCCAGCCGCTTGCGACACTTTTCTGCGAAATTCTATGAATTACCCTCTATGTATCCTCTTTGTCTAGTTTCTCATGTAATATTTTCAGGTTACCCTTTTTACAAATTAATGGCCGGTGGCAGTTTTTTACTTTTTACTATCATAATGTGTTTTTACTGCAGGCTGCGTTCGCAGCAGCAGTAAAGTACCCATGGGTGCCCATTGTGTCAAAATAGCCCTGGTCTTCTTTTTTCACCATTTCTTGTTGGAAAGGTCATTCTTGAGTTTTACTCTGGGCTCCAAACCAGGTTTGGTCTCTTCTGTTTGTTTTGTCTTTGTCAGGATTAACGTGTGAAGCACGCCGCTGGCTCCAGTATGTCTGGCAGGGGCAGGAAGTGACTGCAACTCCCTGTGTGTAATCCCCTTGGTTACAGGAATGCACCCAAAGGTGATTGGCCGGTTGGCTGTCTGGCAAGGACAGCCACCCTGCTGTATGATTGACAGCTAGGCTGGAATGAATGGGAGAACCCATTTCCTGACAGTACACCCATTTATGTTTATGTTTATGATGTTTATATAGCGCTTTAAGCCAAAGCACTTTTGCCCCAACCTTAACCATTCTCCCCAACTGACCTATCAGTTAGCTTCCAATTTATACATGCCATCTCCCGCAGGAGACGTCTGATTTTCTTTAAGTGAAGAATATTGCCATTTTTCACGTTCTCTAAACTAAAATAATTTTAGCCCCCAATGCATTCCTATGTGAACATTAATTTCTCCTGATTTCTCTGATGAAATCTCCCTCCCAGGTGCTTCAAAATATTGGAATTTATGCCAATGGCACATCTTCTCCCCCACAACTGCCTAAAACAGCCCTCTTCTCCCAACTGGTCACCTTCCTTCCCCTCTCCCTGACCTATCTCCCCTAACTAATCCCCTCCTCTCCTCCCCCAACTGCCCCTGACTGCTTTACACAGTGGTGTCGACTACATCAGTGGAACACGCCATGAGGAGCAACTCACACGGACTAGAGGAGAGCTCCACACCAAAGTCTAGAGGGGTGCCGGACAGGGTTGGACTGGCCACATCGGCCCATCGGCCAGTGGCCGATGACCTTTGAGGACCTGGGGGGCCAGTTTTCATGAGGCCACCCCAGGGCCAGTTTTTTTTGCTGGTAAAATGTTTCGTAATTTTGGTAAAACATATACAGCGCGAGTCCGCGACACACAGAGTGTCTGCTGAGCCATCATTATTTTTTTGTTTGTTAAATTTTTGATGTCAGTCTCACTCTCATCAATTTTGAAGATAGATAACAGTGTGTGTGCAGTGGGCAGCCACCTGGGTGCGGCCCGAGCAGCTCGCCTGAGGCTCAGGGCCAGGCCAGCATCAGAAAGGAAACTGAGACTCTCTCTGGGGGGGGGATTCAAGCCATGTTCCCAGGGGCTGGAGCCTGGAGCAAGCTGGTGGAGCTGCCTGGTGCGCTGCTGGAAGCATAAATATTCATCAAAGCAAGGTAACAACAGGTTGTTACCTTGCTTTGATGATTTGCAATTGCAAATTGCATGCATCAGGGCCGGCCGCCGCCACCAGGTGGGCGGCGTCTCAGCGGGTGGTGGCCGGTGGTCGTGCATGCTCCTGTGATGATTGATGAAGTCCTAGTCAAGTCAAGTTAATACAATTACGAACACGGCACAAGCCCGGGCGGAGGCCTAGTGCTACTGTCTCTTCAGCAGCAGAGCTGGCTGGGCTGCTCGCCTGCAGGGCTGGCTGGGCTGGGGGTGGGGCTGAAGTAAGTTCACACAACAAGTTCCTTTCAACTTTGCAGGAACTAACAACAACGTGTTGCCCTGCAAAGTTGAAAGCAACTTGTGCCTGGGACTGGGGGCCGATACAGACTCTGTGTCGCCACAATTAAGTGGGTGGACAGGACACGTGACTCTCTCTCTCTGAGTCTGAGAATATAGTGGGCCTCCCCTCCTCACCCTGGGCATTATTTTTTGGCCACCCGACCCCACGACGAGGCAGCCAGTGCCCAGTGCCAACTTGACGTGACGACGACGAGGAGGACACACACGCACCGCAGCACCAGCCCAGCAGGCAGACGGCAGCAGTCAGAGACCCGGGCCCCGGCCCGAGAAGACAGTGACCGTCGACCGAAGTGAGTGAGCCAGTCTGAGCCCAGCAGCAGCAACACCAACAGGCAGGTAGCAGTTGTTGACCGGCGCTGCTGCTACACTTAAATACAGAAGAGTCGATTCCTCTCTCGACCGGGAGGTAAGAAAGATTGATTGATCCACACAGGGCCTATACTTTAAGGCAAACATTTAGCACTTTTTCTGCTAAATGACGACTATGCCTCATACGAAATGTACTGTCTACTCTCTATACACCACCCCAGCACTCACCTTTCGACATGTCCTGAGCTCCTTATCACTCGCCCATCACTTCACCCCATGTGCACTGTCACCTCTCTTCCAATTTCCCGCCCCACCACCCTATAGTACACCAACCCTCGCCTACTCCCCACTCCCCCGACCATGACCCCACCCAGCCTGAACTCCCAATTCACTCCAACGAGACATTGCCCTCCTTGTACTCCAAACTCCCCCACCCTGCCTGGGCTCCCATGGACCTGACGCTCTCCCACCCCTCACCTTCCCTACTCTCTCACATCAATCGCATCCCATCTCTACTCCTAACTTCCCCCCACTCTGCCACACTTTGTTCTGCCTCTCACGTGCCACTCTAGGTTCCCAACACACCTCACCAGCTGAGACCTACCTGTACCTGCCACCGCCTCTCCTCGAATATACCACACCGCCCCACCTGCCACACACCGTGCCCCAACTCTCTCTCTCACCAACCCCTCCCGATTTACCCCATTTTCCATACCATCCCCTCTCACCTCAGTCCCTCTTGCTAGTACTCCATACCCTCGACACTTTACCATCATCCCATCCCCTCCCACCCACATCTCAATCCACTATTGGCCCCACTAACACCTTGCTCCCCAGAGTTGCCTCCTCCAGACAATGGGCCTCATTACTAGTCCGGCGGTAACCGCGGCGGTAAAACCGCCTGTTTACCGCCGGATTCGTATTACCATTCCGCCTCCGTGATTCCCGGAATTACCGGGGCATTACAACCCCGGTTTTCCGGGAATCACGGAGGCGGAATGGTGTAAATCCCCATTCCCATTGAGTCCTATTGGACTCAATTTGAATCGGGATCATGGAAACACCGGCAGCATCTCGTAATGCTGCCGGTGTTTCCTCGTCCGCCTGCATGTGGGAGGTGTTAAACCCGCCAGGTCAGACCTGGCGGGAACATCACCTCCCGCCTGCAGGGGTCGGGATCAGGCAGTCCGGAAACAACGGTGGCGGCGGGTTTACCGCCACCGTTATTTCCGGACCGCCAGGGTCGTAATGAGGCCCAATGTCGGCCTCCTCCCGCCTGTTCTCACCCCGTTACTCTCTGTTCCTTATCTGCCTGTTTCTATCCGCGCCTCTTCCCCATCACCCTGCGTCCGCCACATCCCTGATTAGTTCCTTCTCCCTCTTCCAACAGTTTGCCCCTCTTGTCTGGCCCACCATCCTCTCCCCAACCTGCTCCTTCCTCGGACCTTGTTTTTAAAGCCCTCCCCTTTTTCTGACCACCACCTGTTTCTAATCCACACATGTTTCTAACCCCTCGCGCCCCACCACGTTTCTGATCCCTACCTGTTTCTGTCTGACACCCCCTATTCCTTGCCATGCTGTCTGGCCTCTGTTCATTTCTGTCTGTATAGTGGTCCATTTTATTTCTAAAGCTATATTAATGCAGCTTCCCCTCCTTTCATGCTGCCCTTCCCACGCCCCCTCCCCCTCACTCATATGCGCCTCTGCCCCTTTTTCCTCATTTCCTTCTCTTGACTCCTGCCCTCCAACTTGCTCTCCTGCCTATTCCTCTTCCGCATGCCACACTCGGCCCCTCCTTCTTTTTCTACTCTCCATCATTTTTTCTCCAAGGTCCTTCATTTCACGCCTTCCTTCTTCACTCGTATGCCTGCCTTAATTCCCTTCCCTACACATCCTTCCCCACCTCATCCTCGTCGAGTTCGGCTTCTCCCTCCTTTCCAGTCCTGTCCCCCAAACCTACACACTTTACTTACTCTGACTGCCCAATCGTCTTGCTCGCCCCCATCTTCCTAAACTCTCATTCCCGACACTCCATCAAACTTAACAATTCACCCTCTCTCATTTCCAATGCCCAAGTTGCCTCACCCACCACCCCTAACTAGTCCCCTCTTTTGCTCTTTCTGTCTCATTATGAACACACTTAAAACAGCCACTGCAAGAGACTTTGCGTTTCATTGCGGTCCAGATGTTGGCATCTAATGTAAACGTAGCACTGGATATGTTAATGTTATGTAGACATCCACGTTCTGTATACACAACTGTTAATTGCTTTCTCTGACGGGGCACACCAGCGGCACTCTGCTCCAGCTCTTTCAAACAGTAGCAATTTACTTTAAGCTGGTGTTCTTAAAGGCCATTGATGTGCAGCATTTGTACGAAAAGAACCAGACACGGCGTGGAATTTGTTTTCTGGGTTTAACAGATTTGCTAAGCTGTGACAAGCCGTGTGTGCTGTTGTGTGTGTTCTATAATCTGGCCATACACTCTTGCTAGCCTCGACAAATCGCGTCTTCCCTTCAAATGTGTTCCTGTTTGTTGAGTCGCAAGTTTCACTGCATTTGTGGCTCCCCCAGCAAGTTACGACTCCATCTATTGCAGCCTGATCACTATTTATTATGGCTGGCTACTTTACATTTTTTGGTGAAAAGTTTTGTAATTTGTTATTTGTCTTTCTTCTTCTGTGTTTGTTTTTGCCATATCCCCACGTAGTCACATGTTATTTTAGGCCCTCCCGCCTTTACTTAAGTTGACCCAAAATATATATCACTAAAAACGTCATTTGGTATTTTAGAAACGTTAGTTGGGCTGCTGGTGGGCAAAGGGGGGCTTTAGAGAGCAGTGTGTTCTGTTTGTGTTGTTGAGGGCAGCCATCCTTGACCACTAAGCTACACGCACGTGCATCTTAGAAGTGTTTCCTATCTGTGAATGAATGACTGTGCACCGAAACGGGTGAGCTTGGGAGCAGCACGTTAACGCCTCACCTTCTTTCACGAGGCCACTTACTTTCTTGCACAAGTAACAAGTTGTGGCCAGACTTGATTTTACAACTTGCGCTTTTAAATGTCTTTGTGTGGAATAATTAATGTTGCCTGGGCCTGTGCAAGGTATGATGTTTTTCTTTGTGCTGGTATAATGGGGCACCCAAGTTCCGTTCCGTATAGGGCCATTTTACAGAATCGTGCAATGGTATAGCGCTTGCACTTGGACAAAAAATGACCCATGTGCAAAAGACATATTCTTTCAATGCATCTTTGCACCAGGGCAAATTCTGCACCAGTGCTGGGACTATGGCAAACATTGCCTTGGTACAGAAATGCATTGGAAGGATATGTTTCTTGCACTGGGGCAATTTTGACCATTTATTTATTTATTTATTAGCCATACTTCTTATTTCACTTGCACTGGTGCAATCATTCTCTACGGGGCCTGGTTTACAAAGCATGTTGGATTGTGCCATTGTAAAAGGCTGTTTATCAGCCCCATGTTCTTGTAACATGAAGACTGGGCCATGCTGCTTTTGCATTTTACCTTTGTCAGTGTCAGCCCGGTTCCACAGGGGTGTAGATGTTAGTCAGACTAGTGTTTGCCAACAGCTATTAGGATCGAAATGATGCTTGTAACGCGGAATAGAGCTGACTGTCTTTGCTTTTTATGCATTTTCAAATTTCACGCACAAGCTTATAAAATGTCATGGCCAGCACATTTTTAACACATTGCCATGCCCTTCAACAGGGAAAATATTAGCTCCACAACTGTGAGTTTATGTCCAAAAAAAGGTTTCTTATTAAGCAGATGCGTCATTGCACACGCATTATGCAATGTGAGTGATAAACACGTATGGTACCAGCAGCAATGTGCTAGTTCTGAGCCCAATTAGAAGAGTTTCAAGGGCCGAGCAATGCAGGCCATGGGCTTCACACTGCACCTTGGTCCCCGCATCTGTGGGGTCCAATGTCTCACCGAGCAGTGGGGTGCGTGCCCGAAACTGCTCCAAGCGAGGGGTTACTTGTGTAGCACCACTGTGCGCTGAATCAAAGCACACCGCCTCTGTGTCCTCTAAATAGGTTTCCTCACACAAGGAATTTATGAAGATCTGTCTGCATAGTAAACCAGTCACTTTGATGTAATCTTGTACAGTTTGATGTATGTGGAAAAGGCCTAATACTATGATATAAGGAATGATAGCGAGTATGATGATATAAGGAATGATAGCGAGTATGATGATATAAGGAATGATAGCGAGTATGATGATATAAGGAATGATAGTGAGTATGATGATATAAGGAATGATAGCGAGTATGATGATATAAGGAATGATAGCGAGTATGATGACATAAGGAATGATAGCGAGTATGATGATATGAGGAATGATAGCGAGTATGATGATATAAGGAATGATAGCGAGTATGATGATATAAGGAATGATAGCGAGTATGATGATATAAGGAATGATAGAGTATCAGGCTCTGTGCAAATTCCAAACAATGCTCACAGCCCAGTTATATCTCAGAGTATTTAATTCGACAACCCCATTATCTAAGTACCTCCAGACAAGTGGAATGGACCTCCTACAGGCACAAAGAATGGTCTCGGACACCACAAAAGTGCTTGCTGCACAGTCAAGAAATTTTGATTCTGTGTATTCTGCAGCTGAACAATTTGCAGAATGGGCCAACGTGGGCTTGGAAGAGAGAGGCTGTGATAAAGGAGTGGAAACTGCACTTCCAGAGGGGAGAGTGTCCCACAAAAAGAGGATGCCTGGAATTAATGCAAGGGATGAGCCAATCACCTTGGCTAAAGACCGGTTTAGAGTTACTGTACATAATGCCATTATGGACAGCGTTCTTCAAAGCCTAACTAGTCATTTTAAAACCCACTCATCTCTTGCCGCAGATATAGCATGCCTGGATCCCAAAAATGTCAATGAAAGTCTACCTGACAATGCTCTTACAAATATTTGCTTCTTGCTTGAAAGACTGGATGACTCCATAACGCTACAGGGGTTAAGGGAAGAACTCTCAGACTTTGCAAGCAAGTGGACTAAACTGAGGAGGACACTACCAGAAGAGTATGCTTTTGAAGCCCTACATAGTGAAAATCCAGCACTACAAGATTTTGGAGAGCTACCTTTAGTACAGAAATGCAATACATGCCGTAACTGTGCAATATGTTGCTATGCAATTCTAAAAAGGTATGAACTTTTTAGTAGTGCTTACCGGCAATTGTATTTGGCACACAAGTTCATCTTGACCTTCTCTTGCACACAGGTAGCATGTGAAAGAAGTTTTTCAAAATTGAAGAATATTAAAACCCGCCTAAGAAACCACCTCAGCCAGGACAACCTCGAAGCATTTGTGCTCATGTCTGTGGAGCGTAATGTGCTTGTCCAATTGCAAAATCCGGACATAATCGACCTGGTTGCACATAAAAGTGCATTGTTGCAGGAACTCTTGATTGAGTGATTTCCAGGATTTTCATGAAGCTGGAAGTAGGATTTCCAGGAGCTGTGGACCCTGTCACAGAACTGTATGCAAAGTTATGTTATTTTATGAGTTGTGTTGTTATTGTGTCATCATTTGGCTGTACTGCTTATTAAATGCAACTTTATTTTCATTACTGGTGTCAACGAGTAGACATGCTTTGAGTCTGGTTCTGCAAAATAAGTATTTTACTATGTGATAATGATGTTTTTTTTTAAAAGACAAAAGGAATGTTATCACTTTCTCAAGCGTTTACACAAAACATAACAACATGCAACAGACACATGAACCCTCCATAAGTAGCATTTTCTGTTAAGTCGTGAATTGACGTGATTCACGGATGATGGTTTGAGGGCCACTTTTTTGAGGTGAGGGGTGGGCCATTTTTTGAAGTGAGGGATGGGCCATTTTTCTGAGGCGAGGGGTGGGCCACTTTTCTTTGGGTGTCCAGGCCTATTTCTTGTCCCAGTCCGACGCTGGTGACGGACCAGAGGAGCAACGCACGATGACTAGAGGAGACCTCCACACCAAAGACCAGAGGGGTGACGGACCAGAGGAGCAACTCACAAGGACTGGAAGAGAGCTCCACACCAGGAACCAGAGGAAACATCTACAACAAGGACCAGAGGAGCAACTCACAAGAGGAGAGCTCCACACCAAGGACCAGAGGTGTGATGGACCAGAGGAGCAACTCACACGGACTAGAGAGAGCTCCACACCAAAGACCAGAGGTGTGACGGACTAGAGGAGCAACTCAAAAGGACTAGAGAGCTCCACATCAAGGAGCAGAGGGGGTGATGGGCCAGAGAAGCAACTCACAAGGACTATGGGAGAGCTCCGCACCAAGGAGCAGAGGGGGTGATGGACCCAGAGAAGCAACTCACAAGGACTATGGTAGAGCTCCACACCAAGGACCAGAGGGGTGACAGACCAGAGGAACAACTCACAAGGACTAGAGGAGAACTCCACATGAAGGACCAGAGGGGTGATGGATCAGAGGAACAACTCACAAGGACTATGGGAGAGCTCCAAACCAAGGACCAGAGCGGTGACAGACTAGAGGAGCAACTCACAAGGAGTAGAAGAGAGCTCCACACCAAGGACCAGAGGGGTGGCAACCCAGAGGAGAAACTCACAAGGACTAGAGGAGAGCTCCACACCAAGGACCAAAGAGGGTAATGGATCAGAGACCTCTCTCTCAAAAGCACTTGCATTTTGACAGTGTCACCATCCATGGAAACCTTCCTACCACATGACAAACATTCAATTCAATAGATTTGCCCGCTGTGGAAATATTTAACCAGCAGAAGACATGATAAACAATAAATAACTATGTTCAAATCATAGATATGAAATAGATAGTTATGAAGACTGCACCAAGGGAAAAAAGTAAATATATTATAGATTAAGCACATTTATAATATATATAGACTCTATCCTTCCTCACCTTCCCCCAGAGACTCAGTGTTACCCGGGCTCTGGTTCTCTTCAGGTTAGACTACTGCAATAGCCTCTTCCTTACTCTTCCTTCCTCCACCTTTCCACCCCTCCAGCTTACTCAGAATAGGGCAGCAAGACTTATCCTTGGCCTCAAGCCCAGGGAACGCATCTCTCCTGCCCTACAAAGCCTTCACTGGTGCCAGTCTCAGCATGGATCACATTCAAATCCCTCGGTATCATACACAAGGCTATCTGGGGCAGAGGACCACTTTATTGTCGATGCTTCCTGACCAAATAACCCCCTTCTAGGTTCCTCAGTTACCTCTGGCACCCACTCCCTGCATGGTAAGCATTTTGCCAAACAGAGGCTGGTGGGAGATCACTTTCCTCAGCTTTCTCCCTCCTGTGGAACAGTCTCCCTCTCCGGCAAGAGTAAGAGCTCCTTAAATTCTGAAAAATCCTCAAGACCTTTCTCTTTACCTCATCCTTCTCCACCTCTCTTCCCTGCTAATCACACAGCAGTGTGACTGATGTGCAGGACCCTTATGTGTCCTTGGGGGCCTTGACCCACCACATCTCTCATCTCAGCCACTGCTGTTCCTCCTGCTGCACTTACCTGCACTTACCTGGCTCACCCTACCCATGGGTGGTTGCACTTACGTTCTCGTCCTCTCAGCACTTACCCTGAGCACTTCTTCTTGAGCATCAAAGCACCTTATCCCTCACCCCTCTGCCCCTCTGCCCTTGTACGTTCTGGACACTCACAAGGCATAGTAGGTGCGTCTCCACTTCCCTCCATCCTTGATATTTGTTTGTCCTATTAATGAAATCATTTTTCCTTGTTGTAATTGTCTTCCTCCCGCCCCCCACCTGGTTTGCCCTGTGGGGGTGTTTTGAAACAGTCTTTCTAATTGTACAAGTGCCTAATAAGGGACCAATAAATCAATACATATTTTATAATCATGGCAAACCATGCTACTGCTATAATATGTACATACGACGTTTCTGCTTGGAGGTTAGAAATTATAATCACAAGTGCTGCATTTGGAATTTCTTCTAACCACTATTGCAACATCCATCGAACAAGTTTGACACTGCAGCATACCAAGCAGAGCTCATCACATGTTCAGCTCGAACAACCAGCTCCCCACTGTGAATTACTTCAACCTGCAGCCTTGTCAAATATCGCATCATACCACCAGGATCACAGCTTCTCCGAACATCTTGACTCAAATCGCTGGATTCATTGACCCGACCCAGTGGTAACCAAAGTCTCAAATCAGCTACAACATCTTACTGGCTTTGGTGACAGCCACATTCTAACCACACAGAACTCCTACTTTGAGCGGACTGCACCAACTTGATATGATATGATATGATACGATATGGTATTTGTAACGTGCCTCTACACAAGTGTTTCAAGGCGCGACAAGGCGAGGGGGGTGCGGAACAAGGGGGGACACACAACGATCCTACTAGGCCAAGTGTCATTCAGATCGCGCAAGTGCAAGGGTAGAAGGGAAAGGAAAAGTGCAAGGGGAAAGGGAGATGGGAAAGTGCAGTACAGGGTTAGTAGAATACAAGATAAATAATAAGGGCCAGCTAGTGGCAAGTGCAAGGTAAGTGCCGGGAGGAGGGGCTGTAGGGATACAGAGACAGTCCCGCAGTGCAGGGGTTGCCAGGGAGGCAGTGCAGGGAAGAGTGAGCTGGGCCAAGGACCGAGATCAGTGACTGAGCCAGTTGCAGATTTAGTGCAGGTTCAGTGATTTTAGCAGAGGAGAGGGGGAGAGAAAGCAGAGGCAAAGAGGAAGGTTTTGAGGTGCTTCCGGAACCGGAGATGGTTCTCCTCATGTTTCAGATAGGCAGGAAGGCTGTTCCAGAGGGAGACCCCTGCTGCGGAGAGAGATCTACCCCCAACTCGTTGCTTGGAGAAGCGCCTGACCCTGCACAATGCAGAGGGTTTTGAACTTAATCCTCACAGCCACTGGGAGCCAGTGTAACGATTTCAGTCCTAGAGAGATACGGTCCCTGGGCTTGAGGCCAAGGACAAGTCTCGCAGTCCTGTTCTGGATAAGTTGCAAAGGGCGGAGGGTAGAGGCAGGCAGATTTAGGTAGAGGCTGTTACAGTAGTCCAGCTTCGAGAGAACCAGGGCTCTAGAGACAGTGAGCTTCTGGGGGAAGGAGAGGAAAGGAAGGATACCTCTTACGAGGTGTAGCTGGTGGTGCGACTTCGTAGAGACGTCAGAGATGTGAGGAGAGAAAGAGAGTGTGGAGTCGAAGATGACCCCAAGGTTTTTTGCCGTGCAGGTAGGAGCAGGAAGAGGGCCAAGAGAGGCCGGCCAGAGAGCTGCAGGGAAGGTGGGAGTGGGTGTGCCGATGAGTAGAATCTCAGTCTTACTGGCATTAAGGCAGAGGTCTTTGGCGGCACACCATTCATGGATAGCAGAAAGGCAGTCAGAATGAGGGAAGGGGAAGAGGAGGCGGAGGGTAGCCTGAAAATGAGCTGGGTATCAACCACATAGCACTGAAAGTTGGGACAGAGAGCGGCGATGCGGTGGGCGAGAAGTGCCAGATACTGGTTGAACATCCAGGGGGAGAGATTAGAACCCTGGGGGACACCACACGTAGAGAAAAAGATGTCGGAGAGGAATGTACCCAGTTGGACCTGGTAGGGTCGATTGGAGAGGAAAGAGGTCAGCCACGCCAGAGCCTGACCAGTGATACCCAGGTTATCACAGAGACAGTTGAGCAGGATGCAACTTGTGGCAACACATCTCACCACATGCGTACATGGCACAACCCACTAAGAGAAAACCAAAAGAAGGGATGACTGGAAAGTTTAGAATTCATATCTTAAGCTCCGGCTTCACCCTCAGGCAGAGGGGCACAGGGTTAAATACACAGCTTGAGCAATCAGCTCAAGCTGCCTCAGGTCCTGAAGGGACAATGCATGCCAAGTGTGATGGGACTCTAGTGGGAGAACTCTCTAGGAAATAAAGACAGGAGACACTTCTACATTTGAAAAATGCTCCCAGGCAGTGTTCATGTTCATATATGACTGCAGGGAACCCCCTCACTGAAGTGGAACTCTTTTGTCCACTCTCCTGCGGAGACAGATCTAGAGGCAGGTGGGGGACAGTAATAGCATCAGTGGGAGATATGGTTGATACAAAATAGGAAGAAGAGAACAGCTGGTAAGAAGGAAGCATCCAACACAGGAGGGAAACAGCCAACACATGAGGAAAACAGCCAACATGTGAGGGAAACAGCCAACACGTGAGGGAAACAGCCAGCACATGAGTTAAAACAGCCATCACATGAGGGAAACGTCCATCATGTGAGGGAAACAGCCAACACATGAGGGAAACAGCAAGCGCAGGAGGAAAACAGCCACCACGTGAGGGGAAACAGCCAACACGAGAGGGAAACAGCCAGCACGGGAGGGAAACAGCCAGCACGTGAGGGGAAACAGTCAACACATGAGGGAAACAGCAAGCACAGGAGGGAGACAGCAAGCACGGGAGGGAAACAGCCAACATGTGAGGAAAACATCCAAAACGTGAGGGAAACAGCCAACACGTGAGGGAAACAGCCAAAACGTGAGGGAAACAGCCAACATGTGAGGGAAACAGCCAACATGTGAGGGGAACAGCCTACATGTGAGGGAAACAGCCAGCACGGGAGGGAAACAGTCAGCACGTGAGGGAAACAGTCAACACATGAGGGAAACAGCAAGCACAGGAGGGAAACAGCCAACATGTGAAGCATGGGAGGGAAGCAGCCAACACGTGAGGGAAACAGCAAGCACGGGAGGGAAACAGCCAACACGGGAGGGAAAGAGGAGACGGCTCGAGAGGGACAGGCCAAATCCCACCTTCACCCCTTCCAGGATCATCTCTCCCTTTGAATGCTAAAGGATGGGCGGGTAGGCACACTTCCCAAATCAACCGATTTCCAGGTGTTGCATGTTGTCACTTGCTGTGGAATTATACTTATGTATTAGATTGGTTCTGGAGTGCTACGCATTCCAAAACGGTGCGAGAGTGAGCTGTTGGTTGAGTCAGACGGCTGTGTCCTCTGGGGGCTCTATAATAAAACTTACTAGTGACCCCCATAAATAAGCGTGCCATACTTTATTACATTTGGTGACGAGGCTTGCTTAGGAGCATCCTGAGAAGCTGAATGAAGGTTTAAAGTATATGTTGCCGCCGACGTGGTGAACAGTGATGTGCGTACCGCTGCACAGTCAATCCACAAGGGGAACGCATTTCTGGAGTTTGCGGATTCTCTAAGGACCGATCCCCAAATTGCAAGTACTGTTTTGTGCCCAAATAAAAAAAAGGAGGAAAGGGAAGCTCAACGGCACTGGCTGTTGTGTGCATCATTTGAATGCACACCGATGAACGGACGAAGGCACATCATTAGAGGAAAGGGCTGCGAGACCTGTTTCCAATGTGGCGGCCATTTTAGGAATACTGTTTACATGTTGTCATGACAACCATGTACGGAGCCGGGGGATTCAACAGGGACTATGAAGGAGAACAGTGCGATTCACGCACAAGCTATTGTATGCAATCGTGTCAATCACGACCTCGGCAAGAATAATAAAAGCCTGCAAACATAATAAGGGTAAAAAAAGTAAAGGAGGTGAACTACTACATGAACTCAATACAAGGGGGATAACATTTCCCTTTGATTAAACAGTACAAACGCCCAGTGAATTTACGAGGGATAAGTGAATAAAAATCAAACAAGGCAACTATACTCTAGTTGAGATGCAGCATGTTACCGCGCCAAGGCAGTTTCTTCCACACCCAGGGAACCCAATTTACCCATGGGAACAATGGGTTGATGGCTTCCAAGTGTATTTGGGGGCGACTGGAGGAGCCAAATTCAGCGATGATTTGAAGGAGGCTATGTTGTTGAATTGTGTAGGGGCAGAAGCACTGAGAATTCTTTGTGCACTACCTGACCTCGATGGATCTGAGGGTGGGTTAGGAGACACCAATAGGATGTTTGAAAGTGCTTTGGTCAAGTTGGCTAAACACTTTGGCAATACAGTTAACATCGTGTTGGAGAGCTACCGATTTTTTTCAAGACAACAGTTGAAGAATGAGTCCATTGGTGTCTACATGGCAGCGTTGAGGAGCCTTATGTCTACATGCAGATTCACAGGTATTGCGGAAGAATATTTGAGGGATCAGTTGGTTCTGAATGTTGCGGACCCTCAAATCCAACAGAGGCTCTGGCAAGCGAAAGATCGTTCTCTAGAGCAAGCTCTGGAGATCTCTAGAACTATGGAACTGGGTGAGAGGTGTATATAGGAAAGGCAGGAGAGGAATGATCAAGGAAATTAGATGCATCCAAGAAGAAAAAGAAGAGGATGGTGAAGAGTCCTTGATAGCTTTGATAAAAAGAGTAACCACAAACAACACAAACTCCAAAGTGAGTGCTAGGAGAGAAAGAGAGATGAGTTACAAGTTCCAAAATAGATGCCAACAATGTGGTTGGAGCAAACATAACAACATTGAAAGGGAATGTCCAGCGTTTGCTGTTGAATGCTACAAATGTGGCCAAGTGGGACATTTTGCCAAGGTATTCAAAAACGTCCCAGGAAAAAATAGGTTTGGTCAACAACCCATTAACAAATCCTTGCAGAACACTGTCAGGGTGTTGGAGGAGGATAAAGGCCCCGACAGACTTTTCTTCATTGTCAGCAACAATATGGAGGATGTATAGATCCTTACCATTATGTCCAAAGATGGATATAGAGGACCCTGGGTGCACATGCAAATTAATGGTGTACCTCTGAGAGTCATGGTGGATACAGGTTCGCCTTACATCATGGTGGACATTGATATCTTTAAAAGAAATTTACATGGCAAGTTGGAAGAGTTAAGATGCACCAATGTAAGGGCAACAGGCTATGGCAAGGCACCGATAAACATTGTTGGCTACACTTGGGTAAAACTACGCTTCAACGGTGGAGAGACCTTTTGTAAATTATATGTGGCAGAAAATGGATCATCAAGACTGACCTTCACCTTCCTGGAAAATAACAAGGTTGGTCAACTACAGTGAGGTCTTCACTGTCTTGCCAATCTTGTACCTCCTATTGACATTGGGCCTCATTACGACCCTGGCAGTACGGGGTAAAAGGTGCCGGCGCCGTTTACCCCGTATCGCCTCATTACGATGTCCCCTTGCGGGACCCAAGAAGCAACGCCTGGTCAAACCAGGCGTGCTTACCGGGTCCCATGAGAGGAAGAGGGAGCAAACAACGGGCCAACTCATAATGGCCCGTTGTTTGCTCCCTCTCCCATTCCCATTTAGCCCTGTGGTGGCTGAAATGGGGATGGGGAAGGACCGGGTCCTTGGAGGGAGGAATTACTGGGCCTTCCAAACTCGGAATGGCCCGGTAATTCCTCATTCTGAGGACCCGGACCAAGGACTACAAATGCTCATGGTGGGGTGCACCCTCATAAATTGCAACCAAGAGGAGGTAGGATGAGCGGGAGAGGGACCAGGACCACAAGTTAGCGATTTCCAAAGTCTTGATTCTCAACTCAGGATGGCAGCCTTTCTCTGCGATAGACTGGGTTCGAGCTGGACAGTTCACTGGATATCTCCTGAACACTTCCGAAGGGGATCATTGTGAGGTTAAGTCGGAGATTTCGAGAGTAGTTCCCACTACTTCAAAGAAGCGAAGCACCCTTGCAGGCCTTCTTGGTACGATGCAAAAGCAGGGGTCTGATGGGACAACAGCGGGGTCAGGGTGCCAAACCTTCCCAGCATGTCACTGGCAGTTCCTGAAGTCTGCTCTTTCGTTAAGGATGCTTGGCTCCTTCTGTAGTTTAGTGTGAACTTCAGTTGATTGACCTGGAATGGATGCAGAGCCCCTTCTCTTATCCAAGATTCGGTTCACGCTCAAATCTCAGATTAGCCAATGGAAGATCTGCTCTCGTACATGCACGCCAGGCGTGGGCCAATCATGGCCACAGTGGTTCCAGTCATTCATGACTGCTAGACATACTGGCACCAGTACTGTGGATTAGGACCAAACAGTCCCAACCTTCTTCATGGGCAGTAGCACACGTGATATTCAGGAGCCCGCAAAAGATGCGGTTTTCACATGCAGCTGCATGCCCAAATAAGGAATACCCGGGTCTCTCAAACTGGGGGAAGGCAAAGGGGCAAAATGGCCCAAGAACACAACAAAAGACTTTGGGCCTCATTACACGGTAGGCGGTAAGGGCACCAGTACCGGTAAACCCTTACCGCCTTACTACGAGTTCCCTTTTTGGGACCCGACCTTAACGGCTGGTTTTACCAGCCGTTAAAGTAGGGTGCCGCAAAGGGACCTTGGTGCTAATTACGGTACCGCAATTTGCAGTACCGTAATTAGCGCCTTCCCCATTCCCATTATGCCCTATGGGGGCAAAAATGGGAATGGGGAAGTGCCTTGGTGAATGGGGAATTACCACCCCCGCTCACCTTGGAGTAGGGTGGTTATTCCACCATCCACCAAGGTGAACACGGTAAAATACCGGCGGCAACCATGGCGCTAATAGTGCCATGGTTACCGCCTACACTGTAATGAGGCCCTATGTCGCACAGCCATTTTCGGCACAGGCCAGAGTCTTGGGCCAAAAGTGGAAAACATAGTATGGTCCATAAACAGGTAGTAAAAATACTTTAAAAGTAAACTGCTGCCTCTGGTTCATCCTAGGCACTCTTGTACAAACACAAAAAAATCTTTAGAGGGTGGCTAGGGCCATAAAAGAAAAGGACCCCTAGGCAGGGTAAAGTAAGGTACTTGACACATAGATAAAAAGTTACCAAGAAATGGCAACATAGTTGAAGATTAAGGGAAACATAATTTCCCAGTACTGACAGCCTGAAGTACGTGTCAGTTTCCCCATAACAAGTGAGACAAAGCGCAGAGGATTGCAGCCGAAGGATGTGCTCCACTGGAAACAGTCAGGTCAGGTAAGACAAACACGAGCAAAAAGTTTGGGGGGTTCAAAAATGGAGGGTAAATTGCACCTAAGGGAAATCTTTCCTAACAGATAGTGCTTGCACAACTCTAGGCTTGGGCAAATCTGGCATCCCTGTAGGTTTCGGACAATGATCACAACACGGGCTCCGTTTTGACACACACCCTTCCTCTGTAAAGGTGTATAAGAGGTATGTGGTTATCTTTCAGAGATTGAGAGGCAAGGTTGATAGTAACCTGTAGACCTCACCCAGTATAGTGCGATTAAGAAGCACATATACTGGTTTGTAGAGCCATGTTATGACTTTTTAGATGGATGAAGGTGACACTTTACTTATGCCCCCCCTTTTTCTTTGTACCCTGATTTTAAGAGTATATTGGAATTACTGTGTGTGGCCCTGGATTGCATGGTGGAGACTAGGGGGGCCATTACGAGGTGGGTGTTAAGGGATTACCGGCACAGGTAAGGACAACGGTGCCGGTAATCCCTTACCACCCTATTCCGAGATCCCTTACCAGGTGTTATGGAAGGGACCCGTTAAGGGGCTTCTGAGTAAATAAATAGCACCATGGCTACCTCCAACCTCGTAATGACCCCATAGGAAAATCGAATTCTGTGTTGGTCTGAGTTATTATACTCAGTTGTTATAAGAAGTGTTAAAGCCATTCGTGTGTCTTGTACTGTTTTTCTCTATTTTATGTGGTTATATGTATGTAAATTCAGTGATTTGTATTGTTTTCATGTTTTGTGATGTGGGGTCATACTCATGCAGAACATTTTTAGGAGTTTTTTTATCTTTGTGTTAAACATTATTAAAACTATTTTTTGATACTGAGCATTAGCATCACGTACTTGGTCTATTTTATCAAGACTAGAGGTACGGGAGGGTTCTGGTTGCATCAGACCATCTACACAGATCAGCGAAATTGAAAACATTGAAACTGTCTCCTTGATTAAATATTTGTGGTCACCCCTTGACCGTGCGAGAGAGGAGTATTCTAAAGGGGTAGTTTTTTGCCTTTGGTAAGGTTGTTGTATAAGACCCTGCCATGCAGTCACAGAGTTTCTCTCACTCCTGGGACCTTCGGCTGCACACCAACACTCGGCTACGATCCCCAGCACCCGCTTCTGGCTGCACGTTCTCTGCAATTATGTTCACATGGGGAAAAGCAGTCTTACTTCATGCCTTCTGCTGCGCAACTTCTGCACTTTCTATTTTGGGGAAACAGGACGCTTCCAGGACAGGCAGTTGAAATCTGCATGGACCACGTCCCAGTGCCCCTTCTGTTCACCCCCTTCTGTCTGGATTGCCAGCACCGTGCTGTGCTATTGCTGCTACTACTTCTGTGACTCTTCCCTGTGAGAGAAGAGTGGAGGCTGTTGAAGCTGGAAAGACACATCAAGGAAAGGAACAACGCCGATGGGAGCTGTCACTTGAAGCCAGTGAGTGCAAATAGGAAACACTTGTATCGGGAGCGCTCTGAAACCCTGCAATAAGCATTTCTTGAGTGCCAAACGTTGTAGAAACCGTCATAAGCACTTTTTAACACTGAAGCGAGTGCTTATAGTCCTGAGATGAATTGAAAGTAGTTTCAAGGGTGAAACATATGTTTTGAATACCGCACAAACTGAAAGCATTATTGAATACCGTACAGAATTATAGCAACATGGAAGTATGATTGAATAAACATTTCTGAATGCCGCACAGAGGCAAAGCAAATAAGGAGCAAGTTTTAAGTGGAATGAAGACATAATTTAGCCAGTGGCAAATACCACAGAGTGAATTTATTGAAATACAAGTGTTGGCACAAATACATGTGTTGGCAAAGCAGGTAAAATACCAAGAAGGGTTTAAGAAGAGAAACAAGTATTGACGCAAGCCAAGTGGTCAGGGGACTACAGGTAAAGAGGAAAGCTGTATTGGCAAGAGCCAGAGAGGTACCAAGAATGTAACCATGGTGACCATGCTAGCCACGATGAAGTATGGGGAGGAAATAATCAAGAAACAAGAAATACTTTTCATTGTCAAGGAAAAGCAGTGGACAATGGTTGCTAAATCCAATGGAAAAGGGGTATCTGTTGCATGGCCTGTAATGGGTGGACCGTGTGGTCTGTCAACATGCACCTAGACCAAGTGCCCTGCATGAAAAACCAGTGAAAGGAGGAATCAAGAGTGTTCAGATCAAAAGAAGCAAGTCAATGAAAATCTACATGAAAAGATGCATGTTGTAACAGATGTGCATTTGTGAACCAGAGAAATTACCCACAGTAAGAGGGTTGGGGAGGATCCCAATCCTTTGACAACTGTTTTGTTTTGAACTTCGAATGTACTGTTTTGAACTTGGGGAAGTGAACCCCAAGACCTTGTAGAACTGTCTTGAACTTGGGGGAGGGAACCCCAAGAGTTTTGTTGAACTACTTTGAACTTGGGAAGGGGAGCTGAAAATCAAGCCGTGAGATGGAAGAAGCTCAGAACTTTGTTTGGAACACGATTTAATGTATTGCTGACATTCCTACATATTGTTTAGCTTTAGTTGTGGGGGGGAGTATAGATTTTGGACACAGACAGACTTAAGTTGAACCCTTTGACTCAGCCTTTCCTTAGTTTCTTTAGGTAGGGACATCCCACCTTAGCTTAGGGCATCCATCCTGACATTTAAGTTAAATAAAACTGTTTTTGTTTGAACTTTGAATCTGTTGTCTGTGTCTTGCTTCATGATGCCTTCACAGGGGGTGGCACGTATGTGTCCATTGTGTATTTGCTACTTCATTGTTGAGAGTTAGTGCCTGTTCTTACAGAGTAAAAGCGGCCAGTATACCACTTATCTATAGGGCTGGTATTAAGACCTGTCTTCTATTTGACCATCAAATCTGTCCAAATGAATACAAAGCAAACAAGAATAGATGGGTCTTCAGCAAACTTTAGCAATCCACATTGTCACAACTGGCATCCTAAGAAAAATAAAATAGAACTCAAAATCCTAAACATTATATTACAAGACCACCCACTCTTCTAGGCCAGCATGCTTCCAATCATTCGTAAGCTGACCATCCAGCACAGATACCTACAGTATCCATTTTCCATGTAATACCTTTATTCCATGTAAAATAATGTTGATATACATAATAAACCTCTTCTTGTACATTGTTATGAAACTGTACTCTGTGACATATGAACTTTACAAAAGTAAGACAACCATCATCACCAGTTTCCCGGTATCCCAGCGGGAATTACCAGCGGGATACCTGGAAACTCGTAATGAGCCCCATCATCACCAGTTTCCCGGTATCCCAGCGGGAATTACCAGTGGGATACCTGGAAACTCGTAATGAGCCCCAAAGTCTCCTTAGCAATTCGGGAGCATACTCTCTTAAAAGTATTGGTGTACTAACTCCAACTAATGTCAATGGTCTGTACATGATTTTACATCCTTGCTGAGACCAGACGGCTTTGGCACCTTGAAGCACTTGTGCGATCAGGCACCTGTACGTAAGACATAATAAAATACAAATGAAGTAAATGGTGTACAATCCCAGATACAGGGCATTTGAGATATGTGTTAAACCAACACGGCTACATGTCATGCCTCTCTCCTGAAACAGGACATCCTCATCTAGAGGAAGAGCTAGATATAAAGGTACAGGGAACACAAAAGGTGGAAGGGTGGACTGCAGGAAGGTGATCTATGCTAGAGAAAGCACTGTACACCCAATCTGAGAGATCACAGTACACCAGTGCAGATTGTGATACAGTCATATCTCTAAACACATGAAACCAGGCCGGCTGGCACTTTCTGTACCACCTGAAGTTTAGCCACAAAAGCTAGACAGCCAAGAAAATAGGGCATTAGTGTAGTCAAGTCTGGAACAAATTAGGGTGATAGCAACTGACGTCAGTGTATGAAGGTAAAGAAAAGGAGGGCTATTCAGCAGCACCTTCAATTTGAAATAAACATCCACCAACCACAGCATTTGAGGTTCAAGTGAGAGTTCCCAATCAATTCAGACACAATGGGCCTCATCACGAGTTGGGCGGTAATGCCGACGCTAAAAGCGCTGGCGTTATTAGCCCTACCGCCAAGCCCACAGGCGCTATTAGCGCCGGATCACGGGTTTGGCGGAACGGGTATTGCCCATTCCCCATTGAGCCAATTCTGGAATTCCCCATTCCGTATTGGGCTCAATGGGGAAATTTTGCGCTTTTAGCGCCTGCGGATTTCCCGCTGGCGGTATGAGCGTGAAATTTTGGCGGATTTCCCCCCAGCTAAGAGCTGGGGGGAAATCAGCCAAAGCCCTGATTTGGCAGACCTTTAAATCCGGCGGTAATAGCGCTACTGCCGGATTTAAGGGTTGCTGCCAAACTCGTGATGAGGCCCATTGGTTCCCCTTAACGTCCCTAAGGCCCTCAGAAAATGTGTTCATTGGGACGGTTACCTTAACACACAAGGCGCAGTCACCCACTAATTGTAATCATACACTATTTGTGTGCCAAAGGAATCCAGGAAAAGCATCAGAGATCTGCTCTTCGGGGTTCTGGTCAATATCCATGGCAACATCAGTCTCATTAAAGAAGCGCCCCCTCTTCTCTCAATCTTCGTCACATTTAGAGGTGGTTTCCTGGCCTGCATGTTCTCTCTCATGGGAGATAGAAACATCCAGCGTACTGAAGTATTTCTCACATTCACTACACTGAAATGGTTGCTCAATGATGTGCCCATATATGATATTTTTTGTGTCACATGTGGAAGTATGACGTAATTTGATTGTATATCCCATACAAGGGTGGGTGATGTAGTTAACCCTTATCAAATTGTTGCAGTTATTTCAACAGTTACATGGAAGAGTCCCTTTGAAATTTTGATTATTTGTCCTTTGTGCTGAGAAATCTGCTCTAATAAAATTCTCTCTTATGGATCTGCTTTAACTATATGCAAAAAAGTGGAGGAGTCGGAAAGTGTTCTGCCAGAATAGGATTCAGTGATAAAATCTTCCAGTGTTTTTTTACAATTCTTTTTATCTTGTCACTTTGTTTAGAATATGTCGTGACATATACAACATTTTCCAAATCTTTCTTCTCTTTTGGGCGTAGAGCATCTTGTCTCTGAACGTTAGTCGTCTTTTCTGCACACTGTTTTGCAGTCTCTGGATCATATCCTCTCTGGACAAATTTGTCTGTTAGAGACTGCAATTTGTTGATGTAATCTGTATCGTCTGAAATGATTCTCCGATATCTTAAGAACTGGCTAAGTGGAATACTGGAGAAGGTTTTCTTTGGATGAAAGCTCCTGGCTTGCAGTAGACAGTTTCTGTTGGTGTTTTTAGTAAAATTGTGGTTTGTAGCTGTTCTTTTTTCACATAGACCTTTACGTCTAGGAACTCTATTGCTAATGGACTCACTTTTGAAGTTAATTTGATCCTCTGATCCATTGCAGCCATGAATCTGAAGAATTGATCTAGATCCTCGTGTGCAAATTCAAACAGATCATCTATGTATCTTACAACCAGTTTCAGATGCTTGTTCCATTTCACATTATTTATTATGTTTTGTTCTTCAAGATAAGCCATGTACGTATTGGCACAGGTGCGAGCCATTGAGGCCCCCATAGATGTACCTGAGATTTGGTTGAAATATCTCTTCTCGAACATAAAGAAATTGTTATTTAATACAATCTTTGGAAGTTTCAGAATCAGTAGACGGTCAGCTGTACATGCCTCTTGTGTGTTTAGTAACAGCCATTCCATAGCTTCAAGGCCTCCCTGGTGTGTTATATTGGTATACAGACTCGTTACGTCCATTGTGAATAGTCTGTTCTGACGTCAAATTGAATATTTTGTAATTTCAGTAGGAATTCATTTGCATCTTTAATGTATGTTGAAATTGTCTGTGTCAGCGGTTGGATGGCTCTGTCAATATATTGTGCTAGAGGTTCCAAAAGGCTGTTGGTGGCAGCTATGATGGGTCTCCCCGGTGGATTTAGGAGATTCTTATGTATTTTTGGTAGAATGTAAATCACTGGCATTAACGGATGTAAATTTGTCAGAAATTGTTTAGTCCGGTGACTAATTAGTTCTTGTCTCAGCTTCATCCAGAACGGTTGGGATTATCTTGCGTACCGTCTCAGTTGGGTCGGTGAAGACCTCTAAGTATGTATTTTGATCTGATAGTTGATTTTCAATTTCGATTTTGTATTTACAAAATTTACAAATTTACAAGATCCTCTCCGCTCCCAGGTCCAACCGCTCTGGTGGGGGTGTAGCCCTGATCTTCCCCAAGTGGATTCCTGCCTCCGTCATCCCTACGTAGGCCTACTCCTCTTTTGAATGCCTCGTCTGCAGGCTCTCTCTCCCCTAACCATTCCCTTGCTGTGGCTACTATCTATCGGCCACATGGTCAGATCTCCCCCTTCCTCTCTGAGTGGGCGGACCTCTCCTCCTCCTTCCTGGCCTCAACCACTCAACTCCTCCTTCTTGGGGACTTCAACATCCACCTGGATGCCTCCTGTCCTCCTTCTGTACTCTTTTGTGACCTCTGCGACTCTCTCTCACTCACAATTCTCCCCTCGGGCCCAACTCACTCTACAGGGCACACTTTGGATGTTCTGATCTCCTCAGACCTTCCCCTCTCTGTTCCCCTCTCCACTCCTCTCTCCTGGAGTGATCACTTTCTCCTCTCCTCCCACCTCACCCACCCTACCCCTCAGGCCAAGCCACCTCCATCACTGCCACCCACCTTCTCAGTCATCTGACCCATGAAGCACGTGTCAGCTGAGGCTTTCGCTGCCACCTTCTCACCCTCTCCTCCCCCTTTGGCTGACTCTCGCCCTGACACAGCCCTCTCCACGCTCCACTCTGCTATATCTGATACTCTTGATATCCTTGCCCCTGCCTGTCATGAGAATCTGCCTGAAGCCCAAAGCCAAGTGCAACTCCTGGTACGACTCAGACCTCGTCACCCTAAAACGCAAGTGCAGGGTGGCCGAGAGGAAATGACGTGCTTCATATACATTCTCTGACAAACTGGCCTGCCGCCTGCTCCAGAAGCAATACCGGCTCTCTGTCCTAACCAAGAAGAGAGCTCATATCCAAGCCTGCATCTCTGCGGCATCCAACAACTCGGCTGAACTCTTTAAAATCTGCAAGGAACTGGCCAATCCTGCTGCAGTCTCTACCTCTCCTGTCCCTTCCCTTCCCAGGCCCTCTGCACGGCACTGGTCTCTCATGGTTCCATGTAATAATCTCGCCACAAAAATCTTGCCATGCAAAAATATCGCCGAAAAATGGCCGTTTTTTGTGGCAACATTATTGCATTTTTAGCCCCTGTCCCCATATACATGGTCACCCATATAATATTGCTGCAACCTTTTCCCGGCGATATTATTTACGGCAACCATATATATAGGGATAATATTACCTGATACCTCTCTCACTTCATCTTTAAAACCCAGGACATCCTGTCCTCACTTTCCTACTATCCCCTTCTCCACCCCCTACTCCCTGCTCTACCTCTGGCCTTTCTGCAGTCTCCTCTCCTCCTTCCTTCTCTGCCTTTCCCCTGTTCTCTTCAGATGAGGTTTCTAGACAAGTCCGATCTATGAAAGTCTCGTCAAAACATGTTCACCCCTGTTCCTCCAAAACCATAAAGGACCACATTGACTCCCTAGCTGATTTCTGCAATCACTCTTTCACCACTGGAGTCTTCCCATCTGCCCTTAAGCACTCCCTTGTGCACCCCCTTCTTAAGAAACCCTCTACCGACCCCTTCTGCATGGCAAACTATCGCCCCATCTCCATCACTCCCTTCCAGGGCAAGCTCCTGGAGAAACTGGCCATCTCCCAGCTTAATCTCCACACTGAATCTGTTGGCGGTCTTCATGACCATCGGTCTGGCTTCAGAGCTGCCAGAAGCACAGAAACTCTACATCTGTGAAGACCTGCTCTCCAACCTTGATTCTAATACCACCTGCGTCCGCATTCTTGTGGATCTCTCCGCTGCCTTTGATACTGTCAACCATACCATCCTGCTCAACCGTCTCCATGATAACCTGGGTATCACTGGTCAGGCTCCGGCTTGGCTGACTTCTTTCTTCTCCAACCAAACCTCCCAGGTTCCACTTGGGTCCTTCCTCTCTGCTATCTTTTTCTCTACCTGTGGTGTACCCCGGGGGTCTAACCTCTCCTTCTGGCTGTTCAATCAATACCTGGCACTCCTGGCTCACCGCATAGCTGCTCTCTGCCCCAGCTTTCAGTGCTACGCGGATGACACCCAGCTCATCTTCAGACTACCCTCGGCCTCCTTCTCTACCTCCCTCATCTCTGACTGTCTGACTGTCTGCCATCCAGGAGTGGGGTGACGCCAATGACCTCTGCCTTAATGCCAGTAAGACTGAGATTCTCCTCATCGGCACACCCTCTCCCTCCTTTCCTGTATCTCTCTGGCTGACCTCTCCTGGCCACCTTCCTGCTCCCACCTGCAAGGCTAAAAATCGCTGGGTCATCTTCGACTCTACACTCTCCGCACATCTCTGACATCTCTAAGAAGGCACACTACCAGCTACACCTCCTCAGAGGTATTCTTCCTTTCCTCTACTTCCCCCAGAAGCTCACTGTCTCCAGAGCTCTGGTTCTCTCCATGCTGGACTATTGCAACAGACTCTTTCTAAATCTGCCTGCTTCTACTCTCCGACCACTGCAAAATATCCAGAACAGAACTGCGAGACTTGTCCTTGGCCTCAAGCTCAGGGATCGTATCTCTCTAGGACTGAAATCTCTGCACTGGCTCCCAGTGGCTGCGAGGTTTAAGTACAAAACCCTCTGCATCGTCCACAATGCCTTCTTCGGCCTGGGGCCTCAATACATGCAACTCTCTCTTCCTCAATACCTTCCTTCTGGAACTCTTCGCTCATCTGCCTCCAATTCCCTCAGGGTCAGTCGCTTCTCCAAGCAACGAGTTGGTGGTAGATCTCTCTCTTCGGCAGGGGCCTCTCTCTGGAACAGTCTCCCTGCCTCCCTAAAACTTGAGGAGAACCATCTTCGGTTCCGTAAACACCTCAAAACCTTTCTCTTTGCGTCCGCCTTTTCTCCTCCTCTACCTGGCTGATTTCGTGGCTGACACGGAAACGACACTGGTTACCTGACCACCCTCTGTCCTCGGGCCCACTCCCACTCCCCTGCCAGTCACACTCCTGCACTGCCTTCCTGGCAACCCCTGCAATTGGTGACTGTTTCTGTATCCCTACAGTCCCCCTTCTTGCACTTACCACCGGATGTCTGCACTCACCCTTTCACTTGCCACCTGTTGGCCGAACCTTTATTTATTGTTATTTATTTATTTGTTTATTGCTCTTATCCCTTGCACTGCACTGTCCTCATCCCCCCGCACTTCTCCTCCTTCCCCTTCCCATGCACTTGCGCAATCTGAATGTCACCTGGTCTAGTAGGATCGTTGTCTGTCTCCCCTTGATCCCCCCTCCCTTGCCTCGTCGCGCTTTGAAACACTTGTGTATAGGCGCGTTATAAATGCCATATCTTATCATATTTAGTTGTGTCTATCAAGACAAGAGTACCACCTTTGTCGGCCGGTTTTACCGTCAATTCAGGGTTTTTCCAAAGGCGATCCAGTACTTGTTTCCTATGAGTAAAATTCGATTTAGACTTTTTAGGAAAATGCATTTTTTGTAGATCATTCAAAATTTGTTTCTGGAATGAATCTAGAATGGCATTCTGGATTGGTGGCATGAAAGTACTTTTTGGTCTAATTTCTAGATACTCGGACTCCGTTCTTTGTGTATTGTCCTAGTGATCTGAGTCGAAAAACAGCTTCAATTTAATTTTGCGAGCTAGTTTGAAAAAATATATTTTTTCTTTAAGACGAGAGCTGCTATAAGTGTGGTACAAATGTAATACCCTTTTGTAATGTTGCTTTTTCAAATCTTGTCAAATTGTGACTTGAGTTATTGATCATTATGAGTTTGATGGTAACCCTTAAATGCGGCAGTAGCGCTATTACTGCCGCATTTCAGGGTCCGCCAGATCATGGCTTTGGCTGATTTCCCCCCAGCTCTGAGCTGGGGGCATATCTGCTGCAAATTTGCCGATTTTCTGCGCTATTGCTGCCGGTGGGAAATCCGCCTGAGGTAATAGCGTGAAAATTCCCCAATATGCCCAATGGGGCATTAGGAATTCCCGAATGGGCCCAATGGGGAATGGGAACCAACTGCTCCACCAAACCCATGATCCGGCGCTATTTGCCCCAGCGCTGGGCCTACCGCCCAACTCGTGATGAGGCCCCAGGTCTTCTTGGGACGCAACGTCTCTTTCCTTGGTAGGTTTTTTCTTTTGGCTACTTCTTGGCTGACACATTCTAAAAATGAGGGTGGTATAGGAGTGGTTTCCTTTGATGTTGTTGCAACCTGGGAATCAGAAACAAGATTCAGTATTTGATTCTGGGTAGGTATTTCAGTCTCACCGCTTGATACGTCCGATGATGAAATTTCAGTATTAGGTTTTTTTCGTTTCTCAGGAATGAGGAACTGCCTGTTCTTGATAGATCTTTTTGATGGTAGTACTCCGTCCAGCTGTAAACAATATCTATCTTATAATCCAAAGTGTCCCATCTAAATTTACAAATGTTATTAGATTCTAATTCTTTCTTATAGCCGTCCAATTTCAAATTGGTTTCTTCGAGTAGCGACCCAAGTTCTTCTTTTGTGATAAAGGATGCTAGATGTGTCTTTATGGTTTTGTTTATTTATTGCAGAAATCTCAATCCACTGTGTACCTGATGAAGGGCTGTGCCCGAAACGCGTCATACAACAATAGTGTACTTTACTGTCATGATGTTGACATTCATTCATATAGAATTATATAAATGTTGTTTTGCTTTTTGGTTGAAATTTTCGAAAGCAATAATTTAATGTATTCAATTATTTATGATTAAGCGATACCTGTATATGTTTTGACTTGAATTTGTACACATGGTTCACCTATTCCATGTATGTATTTTTGAATTAACTATTGTAGACTTGAACATTTCTTTGACAAATAGGTTTGTTGATCTAATACTTTAATTAAATCACAGATATAATTATGTTTTAGGACATTGTACTACTGTCCATTACACTTATTTACTGACTTTGGTCAGCCTATAGTGTGCCCTGATGATGTTGTCCCCCATTGCTGGGAGGACCTTTCACTTTGCAATTTCATACTAGTTTTGTAGCCGAGACTTACACAGGAGCACCTGAATGTTCTACTAAATTGTGGCATAATCATTGATGAACATACTTACCACACTTGAATGTTACTGATATAATACCTAGCACTTGCACCTCTGCAACCATCGTCTTTGCCTTAACCATCCCAAGTCACACTCTTACGCATGTGGTAATGCTGTGTGCCACATGCTGCACTGGCCATTGCAGCCCAGGTCAGCTACCATGATCCGACAAGTATGGGTTGAATGTTGTAAGAAACATACGTTGTTTGAATCCATTAAATAAAAAATGATCCTGTGCATTGACCATTACTCCTGTTGTGGTCAGAATTGTGTGATCTCAAGGAGCATTAAGAGCAATACAAACACGAGGAGACACTGGAGACCAAAGAAATGGCAGCGGTATTAATCAACAAGTCTTAGCAGTTGATAATCACATTTGTTGTAACATACAATTGGAATCAAGACGGTCATCCCACAATGTAAAACAAATGAACCTCTTCTGTTCCAGGAAGCAGTTTACTCCAAAGGGAATCCAGCTAAAAGAATGACATTTAACATACAAAAGGAGGTACTACTAACAATGTATTTTTCATGTTAACACACTGAAATATTGGCTGAAGTTCAATATTCTGCTAATCAGTATTTCATTCAGTTTAAGAGCTCAGAACATGTCAGCTTATTCTGGATTTCATCTGGTAAACATTTTTGTCCAAAATCAATTCATATAATGAATTGATATGATATCATTACACATAACAAAAAATACATTTTAGTCAGAAAGACACCATTTCTCTTCCAATTTTGCATGAGTTGTATTTCTTCACAGCTCATAGAATACTTCTATTCCATTTGTCCTTTCACCTTTATTCACAAAGGCCCCCTTTTTTAAATACATTCCCATATCATTTAATCTAATGGATGCAAAGCAATTTCTTATTAAATACTGTTTCCACAGTGGCCATGTTGAAAGGGGCCCCTTGGGGTCCCTCGTGCTATGGAAACAAGGCAATAACCATACACGAAAAGATGCGCCAGACACGAGGTTCAAATTCCCAATGCTAGGGTTTATTGCAAGCAAAAATAGTATCAATTGGCCAATTCTGATCTCACGTTTCCTAGACCTCGAGGGACGCAAGAGAGCGAATTACGTACATCAGTTACATATAGACAACATGCATATCATACAATCAGCAATGTCATGTTTAACACCCCTCTTTATTAAGTTCCTTTGAACTCGGGATGACGATGGACATATCCGACGAGTATGACGATTATGACACTTTCGATGTCTATTCTTGTAACAATGTGCAATTAGAAAGTGCAGAGGCATCTTTTAGTTGTTGAACAGAACACGGTGGTTCTGTTCTTGGAAGCAAGCTGCACACGGGGGAAGAGCCACATTCCAAGCTTTGATATCTATGAGGTAATATTCATGTCCTGGGAGCCAACATGTTCTAGAGGGCTTTGCGAGGGGGGCCGTAGGAAGAGCATAATTCAAGCCTTTAGCTGTTTTTATTCTAACATATTCTACCATCGTACAAGACTGGCTGGCAGCTGTGAAGCGATTAAATGCCCTGCAGCTCTCTCCCAAGGCTACAGAGAGGGAGCGTGGGCATTCCTCTCTGGGCTACTCATGAGGAGTTTCAGCGAACTCTTCAGTCCCGCGACCTTGTCCTTTCATATTCAGACAACAATGTTAACAGTTGAGCAGACTAAGCAGAATTCACATGAATTGCAAGCTGCAAAGCAGTTTAGACAGAAAGCAATGAGCAATGGTTACCAAGCAAAATGGCGATTCTTGCTACATTTAAAATGGCCGCTTGTTGGTCAAGCATATCAGTTTATATTTCTATAATTCGGTGCATAAGACGGTTGGCCCACGGCCATCAAGTTACGTCTGTCATTCAAATGAAGGGTATTCATTTTTCCAGATTGACAATGTGCACTCCCTGGTGTAATTGTACCTCTGTGTGCTGATCCTAGGTCAGGCAACAATCTACCGCTCTTAAGTGCTCCAACAGAGATAGATAATAATGTTGGATCTGAGGGGAAAAGGAGAGGGCAATGTTGTAGGATTTGCAGCAAAAGTGGAAAACGTTGAAGCGTTCCGCGAGGAGAAGGTTCCAGGTGAGGCTTTCCTTTTCTTGGAGGTTCTGATGTGTGGAGTAAGATACAAGGTCCCAGGTTTATGGATTCAATTCTCCATGTTTTTGCCCTCATGGGCATTGCCTATTCAAATGCCTATTCAAATGCGTTAGGCCAAAAGTAGGCTAACAAGCTATGTGGGAATACAACTTTCTTCAGGTATTACTGAGGGCTCCAGATAATTTAAATTTTGAATATTAACATCTCTATGTTTTGAATTTGAAAGTAAAATGATGTTATGGGGTAAAACAATGTACTTCTCATTCCCACTACAGGCTAGTTTTTGTACTTAAGTAAACATAAAAGTAATTTCTTTAATTCATGCTTATTTGCAACTAGCAATTAATGTACAGTAAATATGTATGTTTTCTTTACAGTTTCTCTACAGGTAAGGCATGGTCAGGCATAATACCTGTAGAACACCTTCCGGTGGCAGGGCCTGGCTGGTATCACCAGGCTGAGCATATCCATGGAGCTGGCACCTACGGTTCCATTGCTTCTAATTGTATAGTTGGGAGTATTTGTAAATGCTTGGGGAGTTAATGTGCTCAGGACACCACTTATCAGTAGGGCTGACATTAAGGGCTGCCTTTGTATAAAACTAATTCTCTATGGCACTTGTTCACTCAGAGGTGCATTGGTTCTAAGTACAGGTGGACATTAAAACACAAGAGAATTCAGCAAAATGAAGGTCAGGCAAACTATAATAGATGGTTCTTCAGCAAGCCTCTGACGGTCAGATGTCCCATGGCGCCGTGCACCTTGCAGATATAGAGAACTAAAACCAAAAAGGGTACACCACCTGGCTACAGGAAATCCTCATCAAAGGCCCTAGTCTGAAAAGGTACATGGCAGTCAAGGGTGGACTGCCGTAAGGGGGATGGACTGCTGAAAGGGGGTGGGATAAGGCTGTGCATAAAAAGGCACAATCAGCTAAACAAAGCACCTTAATCCCAATCTGAGACATCACAGGCAGCTGGTTCAGATTGTCATGAAACAGTGTGATATCGTCCCCTTTCTGAACGCCTGAAAGAAGCAGGTTGGCACTTTCGGTGCCACCTGATGGTTTACACATACACCAGCGAGCCCAGAAGAAAATGGCATCACCATAGTCAAGTCTGGGAACAAGTAGGGTTGTAGCAACTGATATCTGAGGAGGAAGGTTAAGAAACAGGAGGTTATTCTGCAACAACATAAGGTGGAAATAAATCGCAGCCCGCCACAGGGTCTGAGGGACAATTGAGAGCTCACAGTACATGTTGACAGCCAGATAGACGGTGTGAGCAGTAAGCTTAGAGGAAGGCCAGGGGAGCCTCTCCAGTTGACAGTGCAACGCCAACAAACAATATACAGTTATGTCAGAGTTCAACTTTAGCCAGTGAAAAACCATTCACTCGTTCATTGGTAGCACACAGCTCTGAAAGTATAATGAAGGCTTCTCTGGGCTCTCAACTAAGCATATGAAGATAGGAGTGTCGTGGCTGTAGAATCTGAAGCTGTAGGGGAAGATTAGCCTAGTCAGGAGCAGAACAGGGAATGTCTAGGATGGGGTATAAGGCAGACCCCTGAGGCGTGCCACATCCTGTAAGCAGGAACTTGGAGGGCATCATACCTGCTTATGTTCCATTAGCCTGGAAGGATTGCAAAATGGGTCCCTGATGCAGGGATCCCTTAGGCTAAGTAGGATCCAATGGTCGGTGGCTGAGTCCCTGATGCAGGCATCCCTTAGGCTAAGTAGGATCTAATGGTCAATGGCTGAGTCCCTGATGCAGGCTTCCCTTAGGCTAAGTAAGTTCCAATGGTCAGTGGCTGAGTCCCTGATGCAGGCTTCCCTTAGGCTAAGTAAGATCCAATGGTCAGTGGCTGAGTCCCTGATGCAGGCTTCCCTTAGGCTAAGTAAGATATAATGGTCAGTGGCCGAGTCCCTGATGCAGGCTTCCCTTAGGCTAAGTAAGATCTAATGGTCAATGGCCGAGTCCCTGATGTAGGCATCCCTTAGTCTAAGTAAAATCTAATGGTCAATGGCTGAGACGATGATGCAGGCTTCCCTTAGGCTAAGTAAGATCTAATGGTCGATGGCCCAGTCCCTGATGCAGGCATCCATTATTCTAAGTAAGATCTAATTGTCAATGGCTGAGTCCCGGATGCAGGCATCCCTTAGGCTAAGTAGGATCTAATGGTCAATGGCTGAGACCCTGATGCAGGCTTCCCTTAGGCTAAGTAAGATCTAATGGTCAATGGCTGAGTCCCTGATGCAGGCAACCCTTAGGCTAAGTAAGATCTAATGGTCAGTGGATGAGTCCCTGATGCAGGCTTCCCTTAGGCTAAGTAAGATCTAATGGTCAATGGCTGAGTCCCTGATGCAGGCTTCCCTTAGGCTAAGTAGGATCTAATGGTCAATGGCTGAGTCCCTGATGCAGGCTTCCCTTAGGCTAAGTAAGATCCAATGGTCAGTGGCTGAGTCCCTGATGCAGGCTTCCCTTAGGCTAAGTAAGATCCAATGGTCAGTGGCTGAGTCCCTGATGCAGGCTTCCCTTAGGCTAAGTAAGATCTAATGGTCAGTGGCCGAGTCCCTGATGCAGGCTTCCCTTAGGCTAAGTAAGATCTAATGGTCAATGGCCGAGTCCCTGATGCAGGCATCCCTTAGTCTAAGTAAAATCTAATGGTCAATGGCCGAGACGATGATGCAGGCTTCCCTTAGGCTAAGTAAGATCTAATGGTCGATGGCCCAGTCCCTGATGCAGGCATCCATTATTCTAAGTAAGATCTAATTGTCAATGGCTGAGTCCCTGATGCAGGCATCCCTTAGGCTAAGTAGGATCTAATGGTCAATGGCTGAGACCCTGATGCAGGCTTCCCTTAGGCTAAGTAAGATCTAATGGTCAATGGCTGAGTCCCTGATGCAGGCAACCCTTAGGCTAAGTAAGATCTAATGGTCAGTGGATGAGTCCCTGATGCAGGCTTCCCTTAGGCTAAGTAAGATCTAATGGTCAATGGCTGAGTCCCTGATGCAGGCATCCCTTAGGCTAAGTAAGATCTAATGGTCAATGGCTGAGTCTCTGATGCAGGCATCCCTTAGGCTAAGTAGGATCTAATGGTCAATTCCTGAGTCCCTGATGCAGGCTTCCCTTAGGCTAAGTAGGATCTAATGGTCAGTGGCTGAGTCCCTGATGCAGGCATCCCTTAGGCTAAGTAAGATCTAATGGGCAACGGCTGAGTCCCTGATGCAGGCGTACCTTAGTCTAAGTAAGATCTAATGATCAATGGCTGAGTCCCTGATGCAGGCTTCCCTTAGGCTAAGTAGGATCTAATGGTCAATGGAGTCAAAGGGGGTCATTACGAGTTTGTAGGTAGCCATGGCACTATTAGTGCCATGGCTGCCTCCAAACCCGGGTCCCGTCTGATAGAATGGGGACGTACCAGGTCATTCCGACCTTGGAGGAGCCGGTAAATCCCCATTCTGTAGACCATTCCCCATTCCCATTGAGCCCCCATAGGGCTCAATGGGAATGGGGAAGGCACTAATAACGGGCTCGCAAATTGCGGCCCGGTTATTAGCTCCAAGGTCCCTTAACGGGACCCGCAGAGAACATCTGGTTAGACCAGCCGTTCCTGCTGGGACCCGCTAAGGGACCTCAGAATAGGGCGGTAAGGGTTTACCGGCACCGGCATCATTACCGGTGACCGTTAAACCTTACCACCCAACTTGGAATGAGGCCCATAGGCAACTGAGAGGTTCAAGAGAATACTAAAGGTTTCCCACATTCACTTCACCAATGCAAGTTGTCATCTGTATATGTTCTCTGGCACCAACTACACAAATGAGTACGCATTTAGTATTAGACAGACTCTTGATTATGAATTTGAAGGACAGTATCCCATTATATACCATGAGGGTCTATAATTATTGATTCAACCACCAAGTTGAACCACCTTCACTATCATTCAGGCATGGATGGCCACACATGGCCTCTGCCTGAATGATGATAAGACTGAACTGCTCCTTTTCGGTTCACCCAACAACCTGCTGAAACTCAGGCCCAACTACAACAGTATCGTCATCGATGGAAATACCATACCTATTGCTAAAAGTGTAAAAACCTTCGGTTTCTACCTTGATGCCAACACCAACCTCTCAAAACAAATCAACATGACTGCCTCAACTAGTGTCTACACAGGTAAGCAGATCAGGGCCTGCAGACCTTTTCTGTCCTCTAACAGGTGCCTCATATTGGCCAGGGCTCTTATACAGTCCAAATTGGACTACTGTAACAGCTTATACTTAGGCAGAAATAAATCCATCATCAACAAATTGCAAGTCCTCCAAAACAAGGCATTACAAGCGCCTCTAAACATTCTCACGAGAGAGGACATTTCTACTATTAGAAAATCGTGCAAGTGGCTCTCCATACAACAAAATATTGACCTAAAAACCATTTGCCTCACATACAAAGCTCTGAACCACCAAGCCCCTCCATATCTCACTAACAAATTCACCCTGAAATCTTCTGCAGAATTACAAGCTCCACGAACACCTCATGCCTGGGTGGTGCATTCACCCTAAAAAGAGCCGGCGGAACCAGCTTCCCAGTTCTAGCCTCCCAACTCTGGAATACTTTGCCACTGGACATCAAATCCATTTCAACCTTTCAATCATTCAGAAACCATGTCATTACATGGATACTGAACAAAAACTAACACTACCTTTTCGCACTCATGACATCACACATACATACCTTAAAATTCACTCTCTCTTACCTCTGTGCTTCGATTGTATTGTACCATAAATGTGTATACACTACATAAACTGTCTAAACTATATAAATTGTATAAATTGTAAAATATATTCAAATCTATAAACTGTATCCTGTAACCATTTACCTAAGCACCCTTTTACCCCCTTGGTCTGGCGCGCTATATAAATAAACAAGTCTGTAGGCTTTTCCTTTATGCTAGTGTCCATCAAGTTGCAAAGTGTTCCATAGGATTCGTTCATTAACACAGACGGTACAGTCTCCTTTTAGAATATTCCAGAAGGGATGCATTTCAAACGACAGTAATTCACTCATTCATAATCAGCCACTATGTCTGTGCTGCAGGTCACTGGGAACCACTGTGGAGATAAGCTCTTCACAGTTTTAGTCAATACACATGCTACGCGCAGTCTCCTTGAAGAAGATCCTCCTCCTCCCGCTTCTCGGAAGCGTCAATTGCACAGGGGCTTTCACCACATGAGTGTCCTCGCTCATGGCAGATTAGAACATCCTGTGTATGGAAGTATTTCCCAGATTCACTATCCTGAAAAGGATCCTCATGTGCATGGTTTGTCTGGTGACTAGTAAGAGTACCTCTCAGACAGAAGCTTTTCCCACATTCAGTGCATTTATGAGGTTTCTCGCCTGTATGCATTCTCTGGTGATCAATGAGTTGTACCTTCCAAACAAACCCTTTCCCACATTCAGTGCACATATGAGGTCTCTCACCTGTATGTGCTCTCTGGTGGCTAATAAGCTCTCCCTTCTGAGCAAAGCCTTTCCCACATTCAGTGCACGCATAGGGTTTCACACCTGTATGTGTTCTCTGATGACTAGTAAGATGACCCTTCCAAGCAAACCCTTTCCCACATTCGGTGCACTTATGAGGTCTCTCACCTGTATGTGTTCTCTGGTGGCTACAAAGATCTCCCTTCTGAGCAAAGCCTTTCCCACATTCGGTGCACTCATGAGGTTTCTCACCTGTATGTGTTCTCTGATGGCCCATAAGATGAGCCTTGCGAGCAAATCCTTTCCCACATTCAATGCACACGTGGGGTTTTTGACCGGTATGTGTTCTCTGGTGCATAGTAAGATGTCCCTTCTGAGCAAACCTTTTCCCACATTCAGTGCACTCATGAGGTTTCACACCAGTATGTGTTCTCTGGTGGGTAGCAAGACTTCCCTTATGAGCAAAACCTTTCCCACATTCAGTGCACGCATGAGGTCTCTCACCTGTATGTGTTCTCTGGTGGTAACAAAGATCTCCCTTCTGAGCAAAGCCTTTCCCACATTCGGTGCACTCATGAGGTTTCTCACCTGTATGTATTCTCTGATGGCCAATAAGATGAGCCTTGTGAGAAAACCCTTTGCCACATTCAATGCACACATAAGGTTTTTCACCTGTATGTGTTCTCTGGTGGCTAGTAAGCTGTCCCTTCTGAGCAAACCCTTTCCCACATTCATTGCACTCATGAGGTTTCACGCCTGTATGTGTTCTCTGATGGCAAGTAAGCGGTCCCTTCTGAGCAAACCCTTTACCACATTCAATGCACACATAAGGTTTTTCACCGGTATGTGTTCTCTGGTGACAAGTAAGCTGTCCCTTCTGAGCAAACCCCTTACCACATTCAGTGCACTCATAAGGTTTCCCACCTGAATGTATTTGCTGGTGGCAAGTAAGATTTCTCTTCTTAGCAAACCCTTTACCACATTCAGTGCACTTGTAGGGTTTCTCATCTACATGTGTTTTCTGCTGGTAAGTAAGCTGCTCCTTTTGACCAAACCCTTTTTCATATTCAGTGATTTTGTGAAGTTTCTCACCTGTATGTGTTTGCTGGGGGCACATAAGTGTATCATGCAAATTACTGCTATTCCCAAATTCAGTGCACCTATAAGGGGTTTCACCTATGTTCTCATGTGGGCAATAAGTATGTTCTTGAGATGGCCAGGTTTTCCACATTGTGTTCATGTGTAAGCGTTCTGGCCAGTTTATAATGTCATTTGCTTAATAAAAGAATTATTTCCACTGAACATTTTCTCAAATTTAGAGGGCAGATGAGTTTTCTCGTGTGTAGGTCATTTCTTCATGGACACTGTTGGTTCATTTACATTCAGAGGTTCTTCACAAAATGCTTTAGAGAATCTACCCTTACATTTAGAATGTGTGTAAAATAGCACTGACATGTGTTCTCCATCAGGAATAACAGGCTAAACAAATGTCTTTCTTACTGCACATCAATTGTTGTTTTCATGCTAGATGTCCCGCTCCCCCGGGAGTAACAGAAAGAACACATGTGGTTACTAGCTGTTACCATGAAGGGGTTGCATGGATGAAAGCCACAATGTATCCAACAGGTTTCCCAATCTCAGTTCCTGAATACTCCGAAAAGACAACTGGACCCCAAACTTGCACACTTCAGAAATTTTTGGAAATTGCATATTCTAACAATGAAGCTTTGCTCTTCTCTAGTCCAGAACATGGATCAATCATGTTGTTGTATTTTTCAGGCATCAATGACCTATTGAAATAGAAGGGAAATCACTTTATTAGTTTCACCATGTGACAGAGATGACCTGGAGCAGGAACAGTGCAATTCATTTTTCATTAGAGCATTTTAGTGTCTAAAAACATGAGGAAAAAAGCCACAGGCTCGGTAAACAAACATGTTTAGTCAATATTTGAAACCTCAGGTATGCACATATAAGCTATACCAGAAAGGGCTAAACTAGTACATGAAGGGTCAACATTTCCATATATAAACGATAAAGGCTCGATTTTGTTACTAGGTCAGCAGTATGTCACCAATCGGACACATGTTTGACCTCTATTATCCAATCACTAACGACTTCCTTACATTTGGCCAAATGTATATTGCCCCAAACACAAATATATAATTAAAAACACTATTGATGAAGCAAGAACTGGACTGAGGTTTAAAGAAAAAGCACCAGTTAACTTAGACAGTGAGAAAAGGACAGGCCAGCTACACCACATTCATTGCTGCTTAAACATTTACATACTTGCAAAACTGCCTGTTCGACAGTGGGTCTGATTATGACCTCAGCGGTAGCCGTGCCTTTAGTAAAGGCACGGCTGCCGCCGGTGTAATTTGTTTTCAGGCGTCTGCAAATGGGCAATATCCGGGTTATTACGGCCCTGCCAGACCCGGTAATTGCCCATTTGCGGGCACTCGAAAAAAGATGCTCTCCATTCCCACTACAGTACCGGCATGCTTACGAGTACTGCAGTTCCCGGACCGGTGAACTCATAATGAGGACCAGTACCTTTCCCTCTTGCCATTAACAGGGAGGGCTGTGTATTTCGATTTTGTAAACAACATTAAGAACAGCTTTCTCATGTTACAAGCAAGACTAAGTACACTGCCATTAAAAGCTATCTGTTGTTATTGGTCAGGAACTAAGTACTTAAATGATAATCACTGCTTCTCTGCTCAAGTCAAATCTTTGGCCCACTTTGGCTTATTCTGTACATTGTGTAAATGCGGAAATTATACCTCTTAAAGTTACTTAGAGGTTTTGGTTTAAATCACTGGAAACTTGCCTTTCTGATGTTACCGTGTCCTCCTGCTGCCACTAGTGCTTTCAAACCTGCAAGCTATCTTCAACATGCGTGGAATAGAAGAGCCTGATTGCACTCTTCTGACCCACATTTCAATGTATCTTATTTTTGTCTGAAGTTTTATGGAATATTGTTCTTAATCCAAATAAACTACACATTCAATTCACAAATCAGGCTACTGTCGTGAAAGAGCCTGGTGACCATTAAGGTCCAGAGGGTGGCCAGGTAATCGGTTAGCACAGGATGCAGGTACATCAGCAGGCGAGAGAGAAAGCAGGTGCAAAAAGGAAGGTCTTGAGTTGCTATCGGAACCTTAGGTGGTCCTGGTCAAGAATGAGAGAATCAGGGAGGCTCTTCCAGAGGTAGGTACCAGCCAAGGAGAGAGATCCACCCCCCCACTCTCTGCCTGGAGAAGTGTCTGAGCCTCAGAGAGTTGGAGGTGGATGAGCGAAGGGCTCAAGAAGGAATGTTTTTAGAAAGAGAGTTGGATGTAGTGTGGTCCCCAGCCCGAGAAAGCCTTGTGGACAATGCAGAGTATCTGGAACTTGACCCTTGCAGACACCGGGTGCCAGTGGAGAGATTTCAGTCCTGGAAAGATAGGATCCCTGGGCTTGAGGACAAGTCTCACAGTCCTCTTCTGCATGAGTTGCAGAGGGTGTAGAGTAGAGGCAGCCAGATTTAGAAAGAGGTTGTTGCAGTAGTCCAGCCTAGAGAACCAGGGCTCTGGAGTCAGTGAGCTTCTTGAGGTAAGTGAGAAAAGAAAACTACCTCTGAGGAGGTGCAGCTGGTAGTGAGACTTCTTGGCAAGGTCTGTGATTTGGGGAGAGAAGGAAAGATGACACCCAGGATTTTTGCCTCGCAGGAAGGCGCAGGTAGACGGCCCAAGGAGGGCAGCCAAAGCAAAAGAGAGAAAGCGGGACCAGGGGTTCCAATGAGAAGGACCTCAGTCTTACTGGGATTAAGGCAGAGATCGATGGAGGTGCACCGATCCTGAATCACGGCTGTCCATCCGTGATTCAGGATTGGTGCACCTCCATCAGGAGTGAGCAAGAGATGAAAGGAGGCTCAGCAGAATCTGAGAAGCACAACATGGTTTGACTTTCAAACACATTCAGAAATTAATTTAGGAACACCCAGATATGACTTTCAAATACATCAGAAAACCACACCACCTAGATTTGATGTTCAAATACATCAGAAATGTAAAACGCATTCAGAGTTTTAAGAAATCTGAATTTGACATTCAGACATGAAGGTGAAGATAAAAACCCTCACAAGCAAGATACATCAGGGCAAGATCATTACACAATGTAAGCAGATTGTTGACAAGTACATTGTCTCGGGAGGATAGCTCAGGGGCAACGTGCTCGCCTTGGAAGCAAGACGACAGAGCACCACAGGTTCAATACCCAGGTCTGCGCTTAGAAACCTCTGGGTATTAAGCGCGCTATCAATAACATATCATATCATACATACATAGAAATTGCAGGCAACAGTAGTACAAAACCGCATAGGTAGCATAGTGGCTGGTGGGCATTAAGCGATCTGTGCCAACACAATCACGACCTCGGTGGTAACCCTTAAATCCGGCGGTAGCGCTATTACCGCCGGATTTAAGGGTCCGCCGAATCAGGGCTTTGGCGGATTTTGCCCCAGCTCTTGGCTGGGGGGAAATCCGCCGAAAATTCGCGCTATTACCGCCGGCGGGAAATCCACCGGCAGTAAGAGCGCGAATTTTCCCCATTGAGCCCAATAGGGAATGGGGCATTCCCGAATGGGCTCAATGGGGAATGGGGACTTCCAAGTCCGCCCAACTCGTGATTCCGCGCTATTAGCGCCACAGGCTATGGCGGTCGCGCTAATAGCCCCCGCGCTAATAGCGTTAGCGTTACCGCCTAGGTTGTGATCAGGCCCAATGTATAGAATAGATTGAAGGTAGCTCGAAGCAGGGACACAAGGCCTCATCACGACTTGGGCGGTAACGGAAACGCTATTAGCGCGGGTGGTATTAGCCCTACCGCCAAACTCCCCGGCACTAATAGCGCCAGATCACGAGTTCGGCGGTAATGTAAGTCCCCATTCCCCACTGAGCCCATTCGGGAATGCCCCATTCCCCATTGGGCTCAATGGGGAATCTTCGCGCTAATACCGCCAGCGGATTTCCCGCCGGCGGTAATAGCGTGAATTTTTGACGGATTTCCCCCCCAGCTCAGAGCTGGGGCGAAATCCACCGAAGCCCTGATTCGGCAGACCCTTAAATCCAGCAGTAATAGCGCTACCGCCGGATTTAAGGGTTACCGCCGAAGTCGTGATGAGGCCCACAGAGTGGAGAGTCAACAGCCGGTAACCGGTAAAGTTAATGAGTCAGAGTCAGTAGTTTGCAGGTATAATAGTTACACAATGTAGATGGTGCAGGGAGAGTCAGGGGCAGGCAGCCATGTGCTTACCTCAATTAAGTTGTGGCCAAGCACAGTGTAGTGGATGGGCGGGGGATCAATAGGTGGAGACCAGTATAATGAGACTCGGAGGCAGGCAGGCAGGAGAGGGAACTGCGGCCTCAGTGGATGGAGAAAGGGAGCTGCTACAGATAATGGGAAGATCCTTTGGTGCCCGGCAGCAGTGCTTACCTGTTGTCCAGACCAGGACCGGTGAAGCATAGCTCATCAGAGGTACCAGTAGGCAGGCAGGGTTGACATAGATAGAGTAGTGAATGGAAGAAACTGGCGCAGCGTGGCAGACCAGGCCGGAAAGGCCAGACATGGTGCGTTAAGGGACTTAAGTGTGGACGTAATTGAGGGGTGGGGCTTCACCTGCCGGCTCCCTCGATTGGTCTAAAGTAAGTAGAGCAGGCCAATCAGATGACTTCAAGGCAGGCCCCAGGGAACAATAAGCAGACAGCCCACAAAGGACAAAGGTGGCTGCCATCTTTTGATTGAAATACACCCCGATATCCAGCATTGCCGAACTGGGCCTCCCTGGTGCTGTATGCTCGCCAACATCGGAGCGATACTTGAGAGGCCTGGAAACAAGAGGAATTTGGTGAAGCCACAGCCCCAGGCTTGCACAAGTGAAGCGAAGGGGAATACAAACTATTGCTACTATATCAGCAACCTAACTCTCACACATGCCCAGAGATCGACCTACCTCTGCTACTAACCCCTCTGATCAAGTTGACAAACAAACATATTATCCTGGGAGATGTCGACCTGGGCTTCAATCCTCCCGCCAACTCCTGCCAACTCCAAAGCTGCTTCCCTGGCCAAATCATTTACTAAATGAACCTTCTACAACATGTCTCAGCTCCTTTTCACAACAGAGGGTCCACTCTAGTCTGGATACTCTAGACCAACTTGCACATTGATATATCAGCTATTAACCCGGTGTCCTGGTCTGATCACTCCTTGATAGAGTTAACTATCTCCTCCTGACATCAGCCGTGTAAACCTATCACTCCCTCCTTGCCTACCCTCATGCGTAACACGAGTAAACTGACCGAATCTACTCTAGGGCCCACGCTACAGCCCTACTCGGTACTGCAGACCCTACTTGCAACACTCCCAAACTCCTCACTGACAGAGCCTACAACTGCTAAGGATCAGAATGCTCCACTGAAGCCCAGAGTACTCAAACCCCGTGCACTGACTAATCCCTGGTCTACGGAGGACCTTATCTCGCACTAGAGACATAGAAGAGCCCATGAACACCTCTGGAGAAAACAACCTAATCCCCTAATCCGTGCCAAACTTTCTAGCCTCACTAACACCTATAAGCAAACCCTTATTACTGCCAAAGCTCATTTCTACAACACACGCATTGCCAACGTCAATCCTTAAAGGGCTTGAAAATCCAATCCCCAGTAGCTCTCAGCCATGTGCAGGCAAAGATTGGTGCCCTACCTTACAATCGGCCCTATCTAACAAAATGCAGTCCCTAAGAATTAAAATCAACTCTAAGAAATCCATACTCGTGGCCAAACCACCCTGCTTAAAGCCCACAGCAGAGCATCTGCCCCTTTTCACCCTCCTGATCACGCCTGTCTCCTTCTCACGTATCCCACACAAATGTTATCAAAGCCATCCAAACCCCTCAAGCCTCCACACTGCAAGGGTGACACATGCCCCGCTCCCATCATTAAACTCTGCGCCACAACCCTCTCTCATCATTACCAATTTCATAAATGTTTCCTTCATAAACTCAACCATGCTAGTCTCAAGGCCGCCTCGTTCACCCCCAATCCTCAAGAAACTCTTGCTCAACCCCACCCTCCCCACAAACTTCAGTCCCATTACCTCCGTGCCCGTCATCCTCAAGACCAACTTGACTGCATGGCCTACCACCAAGTACTGTCTATCTTGAACACCATAACATACCAGGTGCAAGACAATCAGGCTTCCACCCAAACATAGCACAGATTCAGCGCTATTGGATCTCAAACTTCAAATTAGACACTATCCAAGATTCAGGCAAGTTGGCCTTGGTCCTCTTGCTTGACCTCTTGGCAGCGTCTGACCTGGTTGATCATGACTTGCTCCAAAACCACCTCAACGCCAACTTCCATTTCTTACCAGCAGCAGCTGCTTGGATCAAACCGTTCCTCAGTGAACGCACCTTCCAAAATTTCTATCAGGGACACCGCTGCCGACACCATCAATTATAATAACTACACAAAACCCCTTTTTGGCCTGCTTGACTTAGCATGAGCTATATCCATTTCGCAGATGATACCGAAATCCTTATCCCCAGCTCAGGAAACCACCACATGAAACAGTAACAGAAAAAAGGGTTTACAGCATAGTTCAATTTTGGATGGCCACCCACAACCTGTGCCTCAACGATGATAAAAAGGAGATCCTAATTATAGGCTCCTCTCATCGCCTCCAAGGCTCAGACCCAGTCTTCTCTTACTTTCTCACTGATGGTGCCACCATTCCAGTTTCAAAACATGTGAAAATACTAGGTATCCACCTAGATGCCCAACTCTTCATGAACAGTCACATCAATGCCTTTGCCTCCTCCACCGCCAAGCTCATCTCCTTGAGCAGACAATTCCTCTCTACAGACAACTGCCTCACGCTTCCTCGAGCCATCATCCTCAGTAAACTAGATTCCTACAACACCCTTCCACATGCATCGCTATGGAAAACATTGACAAACGACAACTCTTACAAAACAAAGCACTCTGTGCTGCCATGGGCCTCAAGCGCTCTGATCATATCTCGGCCACCAGACGTAATAAACATTGGCTTCCCATCAAAGCCTGAATTGAATTTAAGATCTTGTCCCTTGCAAAGAGATGCATAAACAAAGAGGCCCCACTCTACCTCAATGACTGCGTAGTCCCAAAAAGCCATGTGTGCCACCTACAATCTTCCACCAGTCTTACTCCCAACACCCCCAGATTAAATTGCAAAAGAGCAGGAGACCCTAGCTTCCTTGGTACAGCTCCCTCCCTCTGGAACTCTCTTCCCACCGACATCAGAAATGAACACTTGTATACAATTTTCAGAAAGCGTGTCAAAACCTGGTTATTTAACAAATACAACTAACTCTGTCTAACACCGTTTGCGGTTTACTTACTTCCCATGTCTGACTGCTGGCATTATTCTCGCTGTACAAAGGCTGTGATACCTGCAGGCCTGAGCGTTACATAAATGTAATAAATAAATAAACAGTTTGGTCGATACTCATTTCTATCTATAAACAAATGCTCATCACAATGAAGCCAGCAAAGTTGTTCAGCACATTAGAACCATCATCGATACCACCAAATGAACTGGAAGAGAGCTCCAAAGCTCCTACCTCATTTGTTACACCGATGGCCGCTTAGTTTCAAATGCATGCCTTTTGCTTTGGCATCCGCCGCTGCCGTGGTCCAAAGATTGATGCAACAGTTATGTGGTTGTATAGATGGCATTTATTTTTTCCAAGATGACATTCTTATTACAGGACTGAATTAATAGGAATAATACTGAAGGTTATTGATGGTGCTCAATGTGTTGAGAAGTAAGGATCTCCCACTGACAATGGAAACATGTGAAAGTGGATGGGGTTGAATACTTGGGACACACTATCAGTAAGAATGGCAACAGGCCAAAAAGGAGCTTACTAGTTAACCACTCAAAATCGCCCCACCCATCAAGAAGAACAGTTGGCATCGGATATAGGGCTGTCAGAACACCACGCAGAATGTGTGGAGAACTGCACTGACAAAACGAGTAACTTGAGACCAATATTTAAAAAAAGACAATAAGTTTGTGTTGACAGACAAATGCCAGATATATTTCCAAAACAATAAATATGAACAAACAAAGTCTCCACTTTGCAAATGTTTGAACCTGCAGCAAAGAAATATTAACGGTAGATGCCAACAATGAGGGCCTGGGTGCAATCCTAACACAAATTCAATGAAGTGGAGAGATGAATATTGCATTTTCATCCAGAACACTCAAGAGGAGCAGAGAGAAGGTATTCCACAATTGAAAAAGGGGCCATAGGTATATATTTTGGGCATTGAAACACTTCAAAACGCTAGTTTTGTATTTACCCACTGTGGGGAGAACAGATCACAAGCCCCTTACACATATGTTCAACACCATGGGTATGGCCTGAAGGTCTCCTAGGATAGGAAAGTGATGTGTGGGCCTGATATATACACCAAGCAAAAGTGACTATCATCTGGATGGTTTGTCATGTTTACTGCCACTGGAGCAAGAGGGCGATGAAGAGAATTCAACAGAATTGGGTGGTCGAGATGAACAGGAGTCGATCAGCGCAATGATACAGCCTGGCATGTCCATGAAAGAGTGGAAAGAAGATTTGGAACATGAATAAACCAAAATTTCTAAGGAAAGGCACCCAAGGAGGATGGAGTAATATTGCGTGTGACGCACCGTGTCAAGAAATAGCAGGAGGCAAAGGATGCATATACGGAGGAGACAAACTCATTCACCACAAGCCCTCAGAGAATAATTAGAGAGGCCCATGAAGGACATTTAGGTAGGAGCATAAATAAGTGTAGGATCCGTGAGAGCAATTACTGTCCCAAAATGTTACAAGATGTTGAAGATTTGGTAGAAGAGTAGTCTCAACCGTGCGCACTTAGTGACAAGTCAAAGAAAACAAATGAGGCGCAACTAAAACCTACAGAAGGGCCAACATTGGTTCTGGCACAAACTGGCAGAGGACATTGTAGGTCCATTCCAGAGACTGGAAGAGCAACAGGTGTAGATTTCCTTACTTATGGAATATATGTCCAAATGGGTGGAGTGGGGTGTGATGTTACAAAATGTTAGGACACAGAAAATAGTAACACTTTTAAAAAACATATTTGAGAGAGAGGAAATCCCAGAGGAAATGATCATGGAAAGATGGCATACGATTTATATCTGAAGAGATGCCACATTTCTTGGAGTACGGAATCAGCTGCCAAAGGTCTGGTAGAAAGAATGACTGGCTCTATACAACTGGCACTAGCTATCGCTTTACCCCGGAAAAAGCTTCTCAAAAAAACCTTAAATGTGTAGCAATACCCCACATTCTACAACCGAAGTCAAACCATTTACACTTGGGTGAACAAAAAAGGTGCAGCATAACCAACAGCTACACAAGTGATATTTTGACCTGATAAATGCGACTAAACCCAGTAAGATTATTGAAGGAAAATGTGTGAGAGTGAAGGAGCCCCGACGGGTCCCAAAAGGGCTGGGAGGATAGCTCAGGTGCAACGCGTTTGTCTTGGAAGAAAAACAATGCATAGCAACAAAGGTTTGAATGTCGGGCTCGAGCTTAGAAACTGGTCACCGGTATTAAGCTCGTTATAAAAGAACAATTATAAAGTATAGATCCCCTCAAAGAATCGATAAAAATGTATGAGAACTACAGCCTCATTGGACAATGGACCGAGATGGTTGTTAAAAGATATAGTGAAATGTAGACATTCAGAGGATCGGGCAAGAGCCTTGGAAGCGACATGCACCTCAAGGGATGAGAATGCCCGTTCACCCCTGTGCATATAAGCAAGGGTACACATCCAGGAGGGGCAGGAGGTGCACTGCCATGTGCAAGGATGATTTTGTGTACGATTAACTTTACTCACGTTGTTCCTTATGTTGTACACAGTTTAGTATGTTTCATTATGCCAGACAAGGCAAGAGGTGTTATGATCTATGCTGAGTGTTCTGGAAGCTCACCACTGTGAGGTGGGCTTCTAGAACACTTGCAGAGAAATGTTATGTTTTGTTATACGGTGTCAGTTGGTTCGGATACCGAGTACTGACTCCACGCATTTGGGGTCTTTCCTCCTCATACCCCTATATCATAAGCCTCCTGCTGACTATGCCACGTACCTCGTATTACTACACTGACCTGAGTTTCTTCATCTTACAACATCAGGCAAGTACTCTGGTTCCATCTCCTCCATCTGGGAAGCTCCAGGGGCCTGATGTCTTCTCAGGCCGACCACAACCTCACCAGCAAATGTCTGTCCTGAGGAGGTTGGGGGCACCTGCATCGGCAACTAAGGCAGATGGCAATAGCTTTGCATTTCTGCTCATCTGGCTCAGACACTCAACCCCGGATCCGCCAACTCTTCAATAATCATCCATCCACAGAGTCTTGGGATTCTATGCACCATTGTCTCGTCACTGGGGACTAAGGGAGGTCAGGGGGCTTCAACGGAGCTGGGTGGATAGCTGCATGTTCGGTATATCATGCTGTAGGTTGTGACAGTGATGAAGGGACAGGGAATGAGAGATTCATGGATTTCTAAGTGTTTTGGTTTGTCTGGAAAGACAAATGTCTGCTCAGAGTCTGCAACATAAAATGAAAATGTTTACAACATCCCATTTCAATAACTGTTTATGGATAAATGTGCTTTAAAATGAGCACTTTTACCCGCATTCAACCTGTCTGTTGAGGGTCGGGATTGCTCCTTATGCCTCTTTGTTTGGTGCAACATGAGGGCAATTTGAACACATTTTCCGGGGACACTTTTGGTTCCTTGTCCACCCCTGGGACTGAAGGTAATAATAATAATAATAATTTGGCATTTATATATAGCTACGAACCCTCAGGTATCTAAGCGCTGCTTATGCCACGGTGTGTGGTGCTCATTTATCGACCTCGGAAGGATGAAAGGCTGAGTTTGGCCCGGCCGGGATTCGAACCTGTGCTAGCAGGCTCTGCACTGATGTCAAAGCGAGCGCTCTACTCGCTGTGCCAACCCCTTACTCCGTGGTAGGAACAAGAATAGAGAAAGGGAAGGAGTGACAGAGGGCACAAGCACACAGGGCTGTGAATAAGTTGCTTCAGGAGCAAAGAACAACTTATGCAGAAAGGCATAGCGATATCACAACAGTTGTTTACCTTTTGTATCCTGCACTTCTTACTTCTTGCTAAACACGATGACACACCAATAAAGTGTTCAGGTCTGGAGAAAGAAAATGTTATCATATGATTTATCTACAGTAAGAATGATCTAAATTGAAGCATTTACATGACAGAGAAAATATATAATCAAAATGTCCAAAGAGGGAGCTGCCTATCTTGTCCTCCCCTCCCCACCCCGCCCCATCTTTGCCAGCATCAGTATAACCCACCCTCAGCTCCGTTTCCTGGGACGGGCTGAGCGGGTGACTGCCAGGGAGCAGAACTTAAGGCACTCAACGGGAGGAGATGTTAAGAATTCCTTTATGTCAAATAAAAGAATGCATATTGCGAACACACTCTGACCCCCCCGCCCCCACCCAGGGACCAGCTTATGCTCTTTGAGTTGTTAGAGCCTTTAACATGGGTGCAATTTAGAAGTGACAGCTCATTTCACAAGCCATTGCTTTTACACTACAGGTACAAGAACTAAACATAGGTCATTTGTATTTTGAAGGCCAGCACAAAGCATCCGTTAGATGGGCAAATCTATGTATTCTTCCAAGAGAATTACCATGCCACACAGAAAAAGTTTAATACTATGTTCTTTATTTTCATGTCATTTATTTTACACAACAAAACCTTTTTTTTTACATGGCCTTTTAGTTACATATGGGCAAGCCTGAGAAGGTTAACTGGCATTTTCTTGCCTAAGTGATCTGGTGGCTGCTTTGGGACATGGACTAATTGCATCCCTCAGCGTCAAAGAACTATTCCTTTTCTTAACATGTCAACAACTGCCAGATGGCTTGTTAATGTGACTTGGCACCTTGATTAGACAAGCAGGGTTCATTGTGTCACTGGCTAATCAATGCAGTGGTATGTGTGCAGCAATGATTTGTGCGCTGCCCAAGTCACCGCCCTGTTTATTAAGCGTCTATGTGTTGCTCATCTATGTAACAGCACATACGAATCTCTTTGATGTGTCTCATCAATATACAATAGCGCATGGGACTTGTGTGTGTATGTAGATCTATAGAGTGTGCCATTCTGTCCCCACACTGAAACACATAAAGCAATCAAATCATACATCCACTAGGCCAAACAGCCTTTGTAACCCGTCACAAAATGATTTTGACAAGCTGCAGGTCAGCACAAATAAGAGATGCCACTGCCAGCTCTGTTAGATAAAGCATGGGCCTTCTCTTTTGCACAAATAACCCCCGAGAGTAATGCGCAATGGTGAGGAGGTAGTGGCTGAGAAACGGTGGACCCTATAGCATCTGTCAGAAGCTAAGTTTTGTTTAAAATGCTTTATCTGCTTATTAATAGGCAGGCTAATGATTTTAAGAAGTACAATCCTTTTGGTACATGTTTTCCTCTTTATTTGTGTCTTTATAAAGATCCTTGAACATTCTTTTATTCTCGAAATGGGCTGTGAGTTAATGCAAAACAGACAAGAACACTCATTGGTGCCATTTATCCCTGTTCCCTCTCTCATAAGGGTATTTTGAGAGAGTGCAATAGGAGTGTATCAGATTATCCACCTTGGAATTATAACGGTCTATCAGAAATGTATTCATATGGTTAGTCTAGTGTTACACCTTGCAAAATACAAGTGAAGTGGTAAAAACAGAATGCGTGCAACACAGGTCCTGTGGTCCCTGGGCCCTCAGACCCCGGCAGGCTGGTCAGGCCACAGTGTGTCAGTAGGGGCAGTTTAAGGCCTTCCCTAAGAGCGGGTGACAGAAGAACCATTTACTTGGGCAGCAACAGCTGTGCTTTCACACTACATTTCTTTTGTAAACTACAATGTAAGGAAACCAGCTTTATTCCTTCAGCAATGATTTATTGATATTGAGGAGTGGTTTGTCAACTGACATTGCCACAGGGGTGTAGTCTGTGAGTGGCAGCCAAGGGGGCGTATTCTAGTGTTTTGGCTAGAAACTGCCCACCCACCCTCCATCACATGCGCAGGAGAAAGGTTTAATGAGACATTAGGCAGCCCCCTCCCCGCCCCCACCAGCATCACCCCCCTCCATCCCAAGCACAGGAGAAAGGGTTAATGGAAGGTTTGTGAAGGAAAAGCAAAGGAAAGTCAACATTTATCCCGAAAATACTTTTCTCACTACAGAAATGTTGCACCTGTTACTCACATAGCTCTCAACTCACCCGCTTTTGGCGGGTGTCACCAGCCCTGTAAAGGGCTGACTCACCCGCCAAGCTTCCTGCACGCCCATTCATTCTAATGGGCGTCTCACCCGCCAAAAACAAAATCGGGTGATTTCACCCGCCTTTGCAACACAAATGGTTGAGAGCTATGTACTCACCTGCAGTAAATGATGCTTTAATTACTGCATTATCGTTTGTGGAGCGTTTTCCATTTCAAGATTCAGCTTTTGAGAAGTAAATGAGCCCAAGACCGGGCAGGAGGTGCCAGGAACACGTCCCCCGCTCAGAGCCTTACAGAGATACCAGGGCTATGGGCTTTACCAGGAGAGCCGGAAAACAGACATGCGTAGTGCAAATATACTGATCATTGGAGCATGCGCAGAGTGACCAAGAAACCCGAGCTATGGGCTTCAGCAGGAGAGCCGGGATACAGACATGCGCAGTGCAGAGACAGTGTGCCGAGATACTGATCCGAAGAGCATGCGCAGAGTGACCAAGAAACCCGAGCTATGGGCTTCAGCAGGAGAGCCGGGATACAGACATGCGCAGTGCAGAGACAGTATGCCGAGATACTGATCCGAAGAGCATGCGCAGAGTGACCAAGAAACCCGAGCTATGGGCTTCAGCAGGAGAGCCGGGATACAGACATGCGCAGTGCAGAGACAGGGTGCCGAGATACTGATCCGAAGAGCATGCGCAGAAAGGGGGTGCCGGAAAGCGAGCGCTCGTGTGGAGGAGAGGGTGGGGGCGCCCACAGTGAGAACAATCACATTCTTATCACCAGAGCGCGTGTCGAAGAGACACTGTTATTTCAATGACCAATAAATGGAAAACAACTATAGCAAGCGAACGAGATTCACCCCATCACAACATATTTTCTTTATGTGCTCAATATTATGTAGATAAATAGGGATAGGTCTTGATTTTCATTTTGGTCAAATTTGCTTGAAGTTAGATATTGATATGATATGGCTTTTATAACGCAATGAGGCAAGGGGGGGGGAACAGAGGGAAGACAGACAACGATCCTACTAGGCCAGGTGACCTTCAGATTGCACAAGTGCATGGGAAGGGGAAGGAGGAGAAGTGCTGGGGGGGGGGTCGTGGGTGGGAGAAGGCAATGCAGTACCATACATGCCAACATTCTGTGACCAAAAATCTGTAGGAATCTTAAAGTTTCAAAAATAGTCAGGCGAGGAGGTAATGATAGGAATAGGGCGCGTCAGCAGCCCATTGTTACTGAATGAGCCCGCCGCCGCCATGGGTGCATTCAATGACAATGAGGCGCCTGCCACGCCTTCTGCCATCACGCCAGCTCGGGGGAGACCTTGAAAGACTCACCGGAGTTGACGTGGTGGGGGGATAATGGCGCCTTTTGTGAAAGGCACTTGCGGCGTAGGGGCGCCCTTAGCCCACCGCCGTGGGCGCCTTTTACATCAAAGGCCTGCATGCTGCACCTTCTCCCGCTACGCCAGCTCGGGGAAGTCCTTGAAAGACTCCCCCAAGCTGGCGTGGTGGGGGGCTAATGGCGCCTTTGGCCAAAAGGCACCCGCGGTGGAGGGGCGCTTTTAGGCCATCGCCGTGGGTGCCTTTGACATTGAAAGCCTGCATGCTGCGCCTTCTCCCGCTACGCCAGCTCGGGCAAGTCCTTGAAAGACTCCCCCGAGTTGGCATGGTGGGGGGCTAATGGCGCCTTTTGCCAAAGACACTCGCGGCGGATGGGTGCTTCTAGCCCACTGCCGTGGGTGCCTTTGACATTAACAGCCTGCATGCCGCGCCTTCTCCCGCTACGCCAGCTCGGGGAAGTCCTTGAAAGTCTCCCCCAAGCTGGCGTGGTGGGGGACTAATGGCGCCTTTTGCCAAAGGCACCCGCAGCGGAGGGGCGCTTTAGCCCACCGCCGTGGGTGCCTTTGACATTAAAAGCCTGCATGTCGGGCATTCTCCCGGTATGCCAGCTCGGGGGAGCCCTTGAAAGAATCCCCCGAGCTGGCGTGGGCAAAAAAAAAAAAAAGTTAAAAAAAAAAAAACTTTTTTTTTTCTTTACAAAAAAAATCGGTATTTGGTGTCAAAAAATCGGTAGGCGGTAGGACTGCTTAAAAAGCGGTATCCTGCCGCCTAAATTGGTAGGGTTGGCAAGTATGCAGTACATGGGATAAAAAATAAATAAACAATGAGTAAAAGTACGGCCAGCAGGTGGCACGTGCAAGGGTAAGTGCAGATGTCAAGTGTCAAGGTGTGGTAGTGGGACTGTAGGGATACAGAAAACAGTCCTAAGTGCAGGGGTTGCCGGGAAGGCAGTGCAGGAGTGCGACTGGCGGGGGAGGGGACTTGGGCCCGAGATCAGAGGGTGGTCAGATAACCAGTGAAGTTTCAGTGTCAGCAAGGGAGAGGAGAAGAAAAAGCAGACGCAAAGAGAAAGGTTTTGAGGTACTTCCGGAACCGAAGATGCCACTTTTTCTACAGTTCACAGATTTAATCTAGTAGAATGTGCATTTTCTGCTCATTGTTCAGCTTTGGGAAGTTTGTGGTCTTCTTTTCAAGGTTTCACAGTGAGAGCCTTTTCATGTGGGGAAAACACACAATTTGTTGGCGACGGGTGAAAGCCCATTGGCTTATATGATATGATAGGTTATTTATAGCACGTTTAATACCCAGAGGTTTCTAGGCGCAGACCCAGGGACCGAACCTGTGTTGCTCCGTGTCGTCTTTCTTCCAAGGTGAGCATGTTGCCCCCAAGCTATCCTGCCGAGACTTACGGATGCGTGGGTCATATTGCTGCTTACAGGGCAGATCACACTAGCCAAACGCGTGTGAGTTGAGAGGTATGGTTGATACCTGGTGCAGTGGAAGTGATTTAGAAAGTTGGTTTCGTTTTCAATGAGTTCCATGTTGCACTGGTTACGGATTCTGTCTTCCTCAGGTTTGTCTGTGTGCCTATTTCGCTCACCAATTAGTTATCATTCATTCCCTATTTAGTTATTATTTGTTTTTGATGTTTTAACTGTTAACAGTCGTTCCTTTCAACTCACCTCTATATGGAGAGTGTCACCCACCACTGCAACCTTTTCCTCCTCCCAGAACAATGTTGTATCTAAGCCCCTCCTTGGCTCGTGCAGTATCACGTGAGAGGCACACACCATGTAATCTCGTCAATAAATCGGGCGCACAGCATCCTGTGCGCCAGTTGACAACCTAACTCACTGTGTGTTTGTCAAGCCAAGCCTGTGATGTAAGACAGGGGTGTGTCCTGGCTCCAACCTTATTTAATCTCTACCTCGCCGACCTGGGGACTTGGTTGGCTGGGGCATCAAATGTTCCACCTATGTTAGGCCTGAAGATGTGCCCCTATTTATTATATGCAGATGATCGGGTTATACTTGAACAGGCGCCTATCGGCCTACAGCATGCCCTAAATTTGTTGGCTCTGTTTATGGACGGCCACGGGTTAGAAATTAATATCCAGAAAATAAAGGTTCTGGTCTGTGGAAACAAGAGAAAGAAATGTTCTTTCATATGGAGAGTAAAGGGCGAACAGCTGGAGAAGGCAGATAGGCAGGATTGTCTATGTTATACATACATGCCAAGCCTCCCGATTTAGGCAGGAGACTCCCGATTTTTCAGTGAAAAATATTGCTATTTTTCACAGTCTCCCGCCTAAAATAACTCTAGCCCCAATGCATTCTTATGGGGAAATGTGTGTCTCCCGATTTCCCTGTGGAAATCTCCCCCATAGGTGCGTCTGAATGTTGGCATGTATGGTTATACCATCTATATTTCTTAATCAAAAATGAAAAATGGAACATCCAGACTGTCTAAAGAGGAAATACAGCATGTATGCAACCCATAAGTTGGGGAAGTACTCTCTCCTTCCTGCCTTATTTTATTATAAATCCAAGATCTTGGTGTCCCCTCTTGTATGATATTGACATCTACTCCCAAACTCTTGAGCCGTACTGGAACCTCTTGGAGGGTCGTATCTGGTGTAAAGTGCTAGGTCTGTCCCAGGGCATGGAGCCCCCGTTATAAGATATGGCTGGGTCTTCTGTCTGTGAATGGGTATGGGGAATGGACATCTTTGTCCTTTCTTCAGAAGATTAGGTTTTCATAGAATTCTCCCTTTTCTAAGCTCTCTGATGATGAATAACTCTTCTCTCAATTTTTCAGACTGCAAAGATAGGTATTTGATGTTATGAGGTCTGAATAAATCTGTTGAGCGTCTAGATTGGAACCATTAAAGGTAAAAAAGTGCTGTAGAAGAGAGGGATTTGATTTGTGCCACAGAGAGTGCTGGTAAATACACTCTTTTTCAAAATGCCCAGAATATATTAAATGGCAGAGAGATAGTTGGACATTTTAATGGGGGGATCAGAGGCGAGTTCAGGAAAAGAGAAGATTTGGGTTTTTTTCACAAAGAGTTGGTATGATAAACCAACTGAGATTATACAGCACTCTTCTACCAATAATGTTGGCATGGCTTGGGAAGGAAAGTGTAAATGGTGTGTTAGTTGGATAGCAGGAAGGCAGATGCAGAAGCCTTTGGTGTTGATGGATGCAGGTCGGAAGTACCCGTTATATGTGAGTCGATATGAAAATCTCCATGATGTTTGTGGTTTGTACCAACCGTGCAGGTTAGCCATATGGGCAGCACCCGAATTGTGGAGTGCAAAAATGAATGGTCGTTGATAGAAGATGGATAGGGTCTGAATTTTTTAAGTACACTAGACCCAAGATGTCGTCTGTAGGTGTGTGGGGGGGGTGTAAGATTTCAGTGGCGAGGAGTTAGTTGGGTAATGAGGGTTGGGGTTGAGGGTGCTGTCACTTCATGGCTCTTGGTGTTAGATTTCACTGAGATTAAAGTTGCTGACCAGTGTAACGCAGGAGAGGTTCAAGAGTCAGCTTAGTTTCCCCACACGTGGTATTGCAAAGAGTTCGGGAAAATTCTCATCGTAAATTAGCCCACGTTTCTGGCGCACAGCTTTTAGTCAGTAGCTATTATTATTTTTTTCTTTCAAAGTCTTCAGCTCTTTCCTGAAAATCAGGGGGTTCTCCTCCAGGTTGAGGAGTTTGGGTAGGGTGTTCCACAGTTTTGTGCACAGAACAGAAAAAGAGGTTCCTCCTTGATGTTTCTTATTGAAGCTCGTGACCAGTACTAGTGCAGCATTGTTGGACCGAAGTGTTCTGGAAGGAGTGTAGTGCTGAAACTTAATTTTGAAGGAGGAAGGCTGCCTTCCATGGTATGAACAATGTGATATGCACAAGGGATTAAAATGAACCACATCACTTGATGGGTAGACAGTGGAGAGTACGTAATGTTGGTGTGACATGTTCAAATCGCTTCATTCTGAGAAGAAGTCTTGCTGCTGTATTTTGAAGTCCTTGAAGTTTCCCAATTAGGTAATCTGGAGGTTAGAGGTAGAGGCTGTTTGCATAGTCTATTTTGAGTCGTATTAGAGAAATTATGGCCATGGCCCTGTGGGTGAATGGTTTTGTAAAATTGGGTACTCCCAGTTTTTTGTTGTCGGGGGGGCGGCACCATCAGTGGGAGACTGATACGTTAAGAGTGAGGAGTGATAGGTGGCCTTCCCCTACCTAAAGACCCTAAGTCACACTAGGTTATATCCAAGGTAACCTCATTTAATTTTAAGATTACAGATACCACACATGATACTTTTTACTTTTCAGTTTATTATTCAAATCGTAAGTCTAAAAAAGCCTAAATCTATAAAAACAGGCTCTGCTAATCACTTACAGTCTAACTGGTGACTGTCCACCAATTCTTACAAAATATCAAACAGAAAGGTAATGGGAACAACAGTATGTATTACTGCTAGTATGCACATGTATAATTGCTGGGAAGAGTCTCAAAGATCTTTTGAGAACGTGCACGTGACACATATCACATGCACGTGACGTCCTCTTTAAATAATAGACTTAGCCGACAAACAAGGTATGTCCCGAATGCTTCGACGATGCCTCCAGTCATAGGTGAGTCAAAACATCGCCCAACGCGGCTACAGGCATGATTCTCTTATCTAACTGTTCCTGAAGCATGGCAGTAATCGGGAAAGCTTGCTTTCGCAGCGCAGAAACTTATGAGTTGTCATTTATTGGTAAAATAACAAGTGTTAGAATACATTCGCATTATAATAATAAGTTCTTTAGCTACTGGGCCAGTGTGCTGCCGTGTTTGCAAGACTCCTCTATAACACGTTCTAAAGTATCAGCTGCTACTCATTGTTTTTTATAAAAAAATAACAGGAGTTAGAACATATTGGTATGTTCCATATATGCGCGTAACTGTCCAACAATACGAGCATAACATTAGTTAAAATGTCGGCATGATGATGTGAGAAAACGGCAGTTCCAATGGCCGGCAATCCATGAATAAAACTAGTAAAATCAATTATTAGATGGGATTCATTGCCATCAGCCTTGATGGATTTTGTTATTTCCCATAGCCATTGCACACCCACAGTACTAGATGGAAGTGCCCATACTTTGAGAATACAGCTCTACTGCAACTCAAGCTAAGTGAAGCTTCTATTTCTTACCAGCTCGTCATGTTCAAACACGAAAGGTACCTGTAACAAGTTATTGTTATTAACTGATCAATATGGAATTGACTAAAGAATTTAGAGCCAATTCAAGCGCCTAATCGATTAATGTACATATTTTTCATAGAAATATTGTATGAAACGAATTTGAATACACAGCATCTTTATAGGAATTTCAAGAAAGTGCCATTACCATACACGACCCGAAGAAATGGAGGAACTCTCAGGTAAGTCCAAGAAACTGCAGTCTTAACACTGCTAGTCCACATTGCTTTTAAGACATGGTGAATAAGGTATTCCAAATAAAACACCTTTTTTATACATTCCTTTTTTTTTGTATTTCAATCTAGATGTCCTACTAATGGGAAAGTATTCACTACGAAAATAACATTGTCCTTGACCTGAAGACGGCCATATTAACATCCAGACCAACGGCACAAGAGAGAGTTCCGTATGAGTCATTAGGGCCGAAACATATGGACCGACCAAACCTTAGCCACCTCAACAGAGTGCTGGACCCCAGAAGCAAGGAATGTCATGAACCGTCGCCTGCGTCCATTCTGGACTTCGTGGTCCCTGACCCACAGCGGACTGAATGCAGTAATCCTCCCAACATGGCCGCCTGATACGGAACGCAGCCTGCCAGTCTTTGCGCTCCACCCTTTGCACACTACTAAACAGACACGCCCCTGCGTGTCTCAATGCTACCGCTCGCTGTAGTTGGACGTGTGTTGCCGGAGTTCACTCGGGGCTTTTTCCTCACTCCTGTTTCCCAGTTCCTTGAATCCCCCTCCTTCCTTCCTTCCTTCCCTCTAACTTACCTCCGAACTTCCTGGATTTTCGCCCGCGCTCGAGTCACAGCGTTCCGTGCCTCCGAGCCCAGACACTATTCCTTCCTGGTTCCGTCCTGGACTTCTGAACGTATCCTGGAGTTGAAACATCTTTCTCACGCTGGAATCCGAAGACCATCACACAGGCTTATTAATCCTGGACCGTGCAAAAGAAGTCACCAAAGGTCACAAGCAAACAAGAAAAACAGGTGAGAAGGGGAGAGACTTGTGACAGACTGAGACGCCTAAAGAACTATACAGATACAGAGATGGAAGCTGCAGTCCAAGATCTCATGTGAGGCCTGCAGGAACTCGCCACAGAAGTTCAAAATCTTAAGGCAGAGAATGCTGCTTTAAAGCAGCTAGTGCTGTCTCGTTATTCTGCTACTAAGGAAAGTCTGTTGTTGGGTGGAGTAGTGGACAAATATGATGGTTCTCCAAAGACCCTTTGTGCCTTCCTTGATTCCTGTTCGGTACATTTCACCATCAAGCCCTACTACTTTTCCACCCCTACAGCAAAGGTAGGGTTTATGATATCACACCTCACTGGTAACGCCTTGACCTGGGCAAGCCCCTAGTCAGTTCGACTAGACGCGACGCCTTCCTGGATGATTACAATGGGTTCGTGGAAGCCCTAAAAGCCATGTTTGATCGTCCTGAACAGGTTTACAGCGCTCAAGAACGTCTACTTGATTTTTGACAAGCATCCCAGGATATGCTTACCTATGTGACTCGTTACAAACAACTTATGAAGGAAGCTAATTGGTCCCAAGAGGCCAGCTTTACCCTCTTTCAAAGAGGCCTAAATGAAGAAATAAAGGACAAGTTAGCCAGGGTAGCTCGCCCAAATTTCTTCCAGGCCCTTTTGGACCTTTCCCTGCAAATCGACTTTCGAATCCAGGAAAGAAGGGCGGAGAAAAAGAAGTCTAAGGGCCTCATTACACGGATGGCGGTAAGGGTTTACCGGTACCAGTATTTTACTGGTAAATTCTTACCGCCTTACTACGAGGTCCTTTTGCGGGTTGGGGAATTTAACGCCTGCTTTTTGCAGGCATTAAAAACCAACCCGCAAAGGGACCAGGGAGCTAATTACGGTACCGCAATTTGCGGTGCCGTAATTAGCACCTTCTCCATTCCCATAGAGCCCTATGGGGCAAAAATGGGAATGGGGAAGGGCAAGGGGGGAAGGGGGAATTACCGCCCCACCAACCTTGGAATAGGGCGGTAATTCCCCTTTCCACCAAGGCGGTGCCAGTATTTTACCGGCATGGACCAAGGTGCTAATAGCACCTTGGTCCACCGCCATCCATGTAATGAGGCCCTAAATCTTCATTCCAAAAAACTGCCATAAACCATCCTTCCAGTCCTGAGCCCGCAGTCTCTCCGACCTCAGATCCAGAACCCATGCAACTGGGGGCCTTCTGTGGACCCATTACCCCACAAGAAAGGATGTGCCGTATTCACACTGGTCTCTGCATGTACAGTACCTCCGATAAACATCTTGTGAGATAGTGCCCGATTGCTCCTCCACGGCGTTCGGGAGACACCAGCTCCCGATCCTAGATGGGGCACAGTTTCGGGAGAAAGGTGTCTGCCCACATCAATTCCTTCCTTGAACTCTCCTGGAGAAAATAACCTTGTGATTCTGCAGGCCTTTCTATCGCCTTCGAAGAAAGAATCCTACCACATCCTGGCATTAGTGGATTGTAGAGCCATGGGCATATTCATAGATCATGATTGGGTCACTACTCATCACATTTCATATGAAACATGAGAGACTATGGAGCCTGTTGAAGCTATCGATGGGAGACCCCTGTCTTCAGGACCCATAACCCTTCAAACCAAGGAGCTTCTTCTTTCCATTGACCACCACCAAGAGAGGATTACATTTGATATTATAAGATCTGCCCACTATCCTATGATTCTCGGCATGCCCTGGTTACAGAAGCACAACCCCTACATCAATTGGGCAGCAGGCTCTTTGTTTCTTGGTTCGGAACACTGCATGTCCCACCGTTTGTCCCTAAACACCTTACCAAAGCCCCCTGATGACTTCCAAGAAACTCAGCAAGCACCAGTCACCGTCTCTAATGTCCTTCCAGATTCCCAGGGCCTACCAGGCTTACACAGATGTGTTCTCCACAGCCATTGTTCAAGCCTTACCACCTCACAGACCTGAGGATTGTGCCATCAATACTGAACCTTCGGCAGTTATTCCTTTCGGAAGAATGTTTATTTTGTCAGAACCTGAAAAAACGGCCCTGCGGGAATACCTGGATACCAATTTGGAAAATTGAACTATTCGCCCATCCAAATCCCTGGCGGCCGCTTCTCTGTTTTTTGTTCCCAAGAACAATTCCAAGGAGCTTAGGCCATGTCTGGATTACTGCAGCCTTAACCAATGCACTCTCAAGGACCGTTATCCATTGCCTCTCATCTCTGACATCCTGGAAGCGTTCAGAGGTGCAGTCATCTTCACAAAATTAGATGTCAGGGGCACCTACCATCTTATTCGTATAATTCAATCCTTCCTGGGTCTTGCTAACTACTACAGAAAATTCATTCCAACTTTTTCTGAGATCGTGCATCCTATAGTTACATTACTAAAGAAAGACACTGCTTTTCAGTGGACCTCAGCCCAAGATTCGGCGTTGCAACGGTTGAAGTCGGAGTTCACACAAGCTCCCATCCTTGCTCAACCCGCCACTGATGCCTCCAACTACGCCATTGGGGTAGTCCTGACACAGGAACTTGCTGACAAGTTAGAACACCCCATCACCTATCTTTCCCGCACCTTGACTCCCAGTGAAACTCATTATTCTGTCCTGGAGAAGGAATTGTTAGCCATCCGTCACCTCCTTCTAGGAGCCAAACATCCAGTACAAGTCCGCACGGACCATCGGAACCTTCAAGTCCTACAATCCCTAGAATTCAAAAACAGTCGTCAAGCCCGTTGGGCTTTCTTTTTTGCCCAATACTAATTTCAAATCCACCATTTCCCTGGAACACATAACATTATAGCCGATGTCTTGTCCAGATGTCCTGATTATGAAACCCTTGAAGACCGGACCTTTCCTAAGATGTTTCCCAACACTATATTTGTTGCTCAAGCAATTACTGTCCTGGAGGATAGCCGAATCCAAACTCAGTCCTCGGAACCTTGGAAGGAGTTTAGGAGAAACAACCGATGCAAACTCAAAAGATGGATATCTATTCAAGGATAATCGATTGGTTATCCTTACTCCTGGATTGAGACAAAAGATCATAAGCTTATGTCATGATGCCTTCCATTCAGGACACTGTGGCATCACCAACACCCTTCATCTAATACAAAGACAGTTTTGGTGGCCAAGGATGAAGGACGATATCAAAATCCACGTCCAGACTTGTGCAGTCTGCAACCAGAACAAACACGACAATAAAAGACCAGCAGGTCTCCTGCTCTAACCGGCAATACCAACAAGACCCTGGGAAATCATCACCACTATTTCATCGTGGAACTACCGTCTTCCAGAGGCTACACAACCATAATGGTTACCATTGATCTGTTAGAAAATGAGCAAAAACACAGGGCACACCTATGATTTAACAAAAGAGTATCAGGGTATTTTAGAGTAACCTTTTTAGAATTAGAGATAGCTTGAGGTGCGGGGGAGAAAAGACTCAACCTTGGCAACTAGGTTGGGAAAATGGAGGACAAAAAGTGGTTGTTCCTAAAGGATTTAGGAACTCCCGTCCCCTGCACACTGTCTGATATCTACAAAGCAGATCAATAGCTTTCGTGTTTTTTTGTTTTACTGAATTTCATAACACACAGTTCAATAGACAATTAAATAGGTGGAACAGTCACAATGAATAACAAGATCACAAAATTTATATAGACAACAAACATAATATTTATTGTACAATATCTTTGGGCCCGACGCGTTTCGAGTATAGACTCTTCTTCAGGGGCAAAAACATATTTCACAATTCATAATTCAATTTCTAGAAAAAAGTAGAGAAGGGTACAACTTCGTATTTTGCATATAATTCATACAAACTTTCAAAACATTAAATCATAGATGTAATTTGAAACCTTGTCAAGAGATATCTAGGATAGTACCTAATAACTCAGTTTATAATACTATGGGCCTCATTACACGGAAGGCGGTGGTCCAGGGTGCTATTAGCACCCTGGACCATGCCGGTAAATTACCGGTACCGCCTTGGCGGAAAGGGGATTTACCGCCCCATTCCAAGGTTGGTGGGGCGGTAAATCCCCCTTCCGCCATTGCCCTTCCCCATTCCCATTACTGCCCCATAGGGCTCTATGGGAATGGGGAAGGCGCTAATTACGGCACCGCAATTTTGCGGTGCCGTAATTAGCTCCGAGGTCCCTTAGCGGGTTGGTTTTTAACGCCTGCAAAAAGCAGGCGTTAAAACACCAACCCGCTAAGGGACCTCGTAGTAAGGCGGTAATGGTTAACGGCCACCTTTACCATTAACGGTGGCCGTTAACCATTACCGCCTTCCGTGTAATGAGGCCCTATAAGTTATAGTATAAGTCCAGTCAGATAAGTAGTATCTCTACCCAACACGAAAAGGTTAATGATTAGTGGGCAACTGACAAGCTACTCTATTTAAAAAAAAAAAAAATTAATTAAAAAATTTAAAAAATGATATAATCCATGCATATAGGTAGCGTGCCACTTACCAACTATGGAGTAGGCATAGTTACAAAAACATATACGGTGTCCATGGATAGCGGGTGCTTTAGAGAGGTAGCGTGTGTATCCACAATTAGTTTCCCACAAGGATTCCGGCTAGCGGTACGTGGACTGAGTCAAAAAGGGGTAAGCAGTTTGCGCTAGTACATAGATCTGTATAGAAGGAAGGGGAATAAGTAGTAGGAGGTAAATAATAGCAAACCAGTTCCAGGTCTCGAGAGTGTCAGTGGACCCATAGAACACTTACTAGATACAGTGTGAATCCTTCAGCGAGTGAATCGTGGCGAACCTCATCCCGACCAAGGAGGATGTTGTTCGTTCATGATTCTGTTCATTATGTACTGAGAGTACTGCTGACGTAGGAGTGAGCGTGCGTGGTAGCAGAGCGATCGCTTACGCATGCGTTAGCAACAAGTTGCAGGTAATTGGTGCGCGTCATGTGTCTGACGACACGGAGAACCCGGCGTCAGAACAACTTGAAAACAAAGAAAAGCGCGCATGCGCGAGACTAGTGCGCGTCTAAAACCGCCTGAAAGTTGCTGTATTTTGTAGTAGGCAAGTAAGTGGCCATGATCCATGAAAAGTAATGAAAATTTAGAAAGGAAGAACGCGGACCAGGCAAAGTGGTTTTTGAAAGACAAGATGGTTAAGTCAGACCGTCCTCTGCTAGTCAGTACCTCATTCAGTACATTGATATAATTCAACACAAATGATATTACAGGCATTAATATAATGTACATATAGCTCCATATTTTACAGAATTTACCATCAGAATGATGACATACATTGAGTAATAATATGGCATAGTTTTTCAAAAGGTGACTTTACAATCATTTGAGTACCCCAAAACTTAAAGAAGGAGGATGTTGTGGTGTCAAACCAATCCTTAATAGCATAAATATTTCTTTGAAAAATTAAATTTCAACCATATGTGCACATGTAAACACAATGAAACCACCTTGATGGAAAATTCATAGGTAACAGAGTAAAAAATGTGTGGATTATAACCAAGATATGGTCAGTGTGAATTCATGTAACTAAAGTAGTTGAGGTGAAGGAAATGGTCTTCATAAATAGGGGCCGAGGTAGTAGTCCTCCTTCATGCCAAGAGGGGCAAGTGAATCAAGACAGTGGGCCTCACTACACGGATGGCAGTAAGGATTTACCGGTGGCGGTAAGGATTTACCGGTAAAATACCGGTACCGGTAAATCCTTACCGCCTTACTACGAGGTCCCTTTGCGGGTTGGGGGATTTAACGCCTGCTTTTTGCAGGCGTTAAAAACCAACCCGCAAAGGGACCCAGGGAGCTAATTACGGTACCGCAATTTGCGGTACCGCAATTAGCGCCTTCCCCATTCCCATTATGCCCTATGGGGCAAAAATGGGAATGGGGAAGGGCAATGGTGGAAGGGGGAATTACCGCCCCGCAAACCTTGGAATGGGGCGGTAATTCCCCTTTCCGCCAAGGCGGTGCCGGTATTTTACCGGCATGAACCATGGCGCTAATAGCGCCATGGTTCTCCGCCATCCGTGTAATGAGGCCCAGTGTATCCAATAGAGTTCTCTCTGGGATAGTAGTTTTTGTAAGTCCCCCACCTCTGGAAAGTGGATGTATTACTTCGAGTATTATCATTCTCATTTGTGCCACTGTATGTTGATGATCTCTGAAAAGTCTATACACTGGGGATTTGATATTTTCAGTGCGGATATTTGACTTATGTTCAGTCCAACGTTCCTTGGCTTTCCTGGTAGATTTCCCTACATAGTATTTTCCACAGGGACAACGCAGAGCATAAATCACGTTTTTAGAATCACAAGTAGCAAATTGTTTTAGTGGAATTTTCTTCCCTGTGTTTCAATGTTGAATGTGGGCTCCTTTAATCACATTTGAACAGTGTTGGCAATTTAGGCACGGTAAATTCCCTTTTTAGGTTTGGACAAAAAGGTTTGGTTGTCTGTTTTTCATTTTTCTGCTCTGATCGGACTGTCACGAAAGTTTTTGCCCCTCTTGTACGCAAGCATCGGTGGTTCCGGAAAAAGTCGGTTCAGTTGCAGGTCTGTTTTGATTATATTCCAATTCTTGTGGATTCTCCGTTTGACCTTAAAACTTTGGCTAGAGTATTTTAATGAATGAATAAGATTCCTGTTTTCATTTTCGGTCTTTGGATCCAGTAGGTCTTCACGACTTTGTGCTTCTGTTCTGAGTATTGCTTTGTTGATCATATTTTCTGGAAATTTTCTGTCTTTGAACCTTGCTTTCATAATGGAATATTCGTCCTGTAGTCTGTCAACCTCTGAAGTTATTCGCTTGATCCTGAGGAGTTGGCTGTATGGTAAATTTTCTTTCAGGTGTTTAGGGTGAAAGCTTTGAAAATGGAAGGTACTGTTCACATCAGTGGGTTTCCTGTATAACTGTGTTCTGAGTTCTGTGTTAGTTATTTCAATAGTGACATCCAAGAAATTTACATTAGGTTTACCAATGTCCATTGTGAACTGGATTCTCTCATTGCATTTGTTAAGGTATTCCCAAAAGGTGTTGAGTTCATCCTCGGTGCCTCTCCAGATTCCAAAGATATCGTCGATATATCTATACCAACGTTTGATCTGGTCTTTCCACCTGGTTTCATTTAGAACATGGGTATGCTCAAAATAATACATGAAAACATTTGCGTAGGAAGGTGCGACTGGTGATCCCATAGAGGTACCTGAAGTTTGTAGGAAGAATTGACCATCAAATCTGAAATAGTTATTAAAAAGGATGATGTTGATAAGTTCAATTGCTAATATTTTATGAATGTTGATTTCTTCATGTTTTAGTAGGAACCATTCCAGTGCTTCAATGCCTTGGTTGTGGGGAATTGAGGTGTATAGACTGGTTAGATCCATTGTGAACAGTAACAAATTTGATTCATCCAATTCAAGGTTCTTGATGTTTTGTAAAAAATGGGTGGTGTCCTTTAAGTAGGTTTCAGTTTTCTGTATCAGGGGTTGCAATGCAGTGTCCAGATATACTGCCAAAGGGTGGAAAACACTGTCTGTTCCAGCAACAATTGGTCTGAAGGGCAGATCCATTTTGTTTTTATGAATTTTGGGAAGGCCGTGGAAGACTGGCGTCACCGGGTTATTGTTGGTCAGAAACGTTCTCGTGTTCTCAGAAATCCAATCTGACTCTTCTGCTCTGGAGATGGTTTTCTCAATGACAGCCTTGATATTAGTGATCGGGTCATGGTCTAATTTGAGCTAAGTATCTTGATCAGATAGTAATTTCAAACAGCCTTCATTATACAGCACGGTGTCCATGATAACCAAGGCACCCACTTAATCAGCTTTTTTAATAGTAAAACTATTATCCTCTGCTAGATCTTTAATGATTTTACCATTGATCTGTTCACACATATGGCTCATTTTATGCCTTTAAACAAGCTACCATCCTCATCTGAACTTGCTGGAATTTTCCTAGAACACATATTCCGGCTTCATGGACTACCTTCCAAGATCATTTCTGACCGAGGACCCCAGTACATATCCCAGTTCTGGAAACAGTTATGTCATATACTGGGAATCCAACGTGCTTTGTCTTTGGGTTATCACCCACAGACCAATGGAGTTACTGAACGAGTAAACCAAACCCTGGAGCAATATCTTTGTTGCTTCGCCACCAAGGTCCAGGATGATTGGTCACTCCTAATACCTGTGGCTGAGTTCGCATACAACAATTCGGATCATTCAGCTATCAAGACTAGTCCTTTCTTCTGTAGTCAAGGACTTCATCCTTCAGTACTGCCGTCTATTCTTCCTCACTCTACCCCAGTACCCGCAGTTGATTCCTGGATTGAGACATTGATTAATGTGCACAAGGAAGCTAAAGAACACCTAGAAAAGGCCTGAAGAGACGTTAAACATTATGCCAACTCCAAAAGAAGACCAGGACCTTCCTATTAAATAGGCGATAAGGTCTGGTTATCCTCAAAACTCCTACCATGTCACCTACGGCCAAATAAATTGGCTCCCAGGTTTTACAGACCCTTTTCTATAAAAGAAATCGTCAATCCAGTGTCCTTTCGACTCTGACTACCAGAATCATGGAATGGGGCATTCCCGAATGGGCTCAATGGGGATTTCCAGATCTGCCAAACCCGTGATCCGGCGCTAATAGCGCTGGTGGGTTTGGCGGTAGGGCAGATAGCGCCAGCGCTATTAGCGCCGGCATTACCGCCCAACTCGTGATGAGGCCCATAGTCTGCCCCAACCAGTTTGGAATGAGGGAAAGCAGGATGCCCGAGAAATAGTTTCACCAGCCAGTCCATACACAATAGATGCTAGTATATATGACTGGCTGGCAAAAGCAACATTACTTTTGTCTACTATTGCTGGCAGTCAACAAAGTCGCTTGGACCATCTGGAGAACAGCCCCACAGGAGAATCCTTTCACCATGCCTTTCTATGTTTTTTTTTACTCTTGTATAGCATACTTTCAGCTATCTTGCCAGCCTTTTGCAGGTTCAGAATCTGCAGGAGTTGAGGTAAGGTAGCAACATAAAAGCAAGGCCAGGTACAATGTCAATGTGTGCAAATAAATTAAAAAAAACAGGACTCTTCTGTAAAGCCTAGATATTTTGTTTAGTTGTCTGGTTAATGTGAGCTCCAAGTTTCTAATGCAAAATTGACCGGAGGCACAGACAACCACACAAACAAATTGTTGTTTTAGGAGTGTAGGCACTATACTTGTGTTGGTATATTTGTGATGGGTTAGTGTGGTATTTAGGGAAGTTTAGTGTAGGGAGTCTTCAGAGGCGTGGTGCGCTCAATTGTGATTTGGTGGGGGAGGAGCAAGTTGTGTGTTGACTGTTGTGGTAAATAGGTGTAGAATATTGGTCAGATGTTTGTTACCATATATGGTGCAGCCGACCATCCAATAATACTCAGAGAATCCATTCCTCGCTTTGAAAAAAATCACAGTTGGCCATATTCCTTTGCCCGATTCCATACAAAGCATCCCTTCTCCAATTTTAATGTCTTGTTAGGACATATTATGTGCCTCATCATGTGATGAGGCACATAATATGCCAACCACGCACCACACTACGGGGATTCAAGGACCAGAGGGGTGGCGGACCAGAGGAGCAACTCATAAGGCTGCCAAGGACTAGAGGAGAGCTCCACACTAAGGACCAGAGGAGCAACACACAAGGACAAGAGGGGAGCTCCACACCAAGGACCAGAGGGGGTGACAGACAAGAGGAGCAACTCACAGGGACAAGAGGAGAGCTCCACACAAGGACCAGAGGGGGTGACGACCCAGAGGAGCAACTCACAAGGACTAGAGGAGAGCTCCACACCAAGGACCAGAGGAGGATGACGGATCAGAAGAGATACTCACAAGGACAAGAAGGGGGGCTCCACACCAAGGACCAGAGGGGTGGCTAACCAGAGGAGCAACTCATAAGGACTAGAGGAGAGCTCCACACCAAGGACCAGAGCGGGTGACGGACCAGAGAAGCAACTCACAATGCCAAGAACTAGAGGAAAGGTCCACACAAGGAACAGTTGGGTGACGGACCAGAGGAGCAACTCGCAAGGACTAGAGGAGAGCTCCACACCAAGGACCAAAGAGGGTAATGGACCAGGGACATCTCTCTCAAAAGCACTTGCATTTTGACAGTGGCAGAATAGGGCAGCAAGCCTTATCCTTCGCCTCAAGCCCAGGGAATACATCTCTCCTGCCCTTCAAAGCCTTCACTGGTGTCCGGTCTCAGCATGGATTAAATTTAAATCCCTCTGTATCATACACAAGGCTATCTGGGGCCGAGGACCACTTTATAGTCAACACTTCCTGATGAAATATTCCCCTTCTAGGTTCCTCAGTTGCACTGGCACCAACTCCCTGCATGTTAAGCATTTTGCCAAACAGAGAGCTGGTGGGCAATAACTTTCCTCAGCTGTCTACCTCCTGTGGATCAGTCTCCCTCTCTGTCTTGAGTAAGAGCTCCTTAAATTCTGAAAAAGCCTCAAGACCTTTCTCTTTACCTCCTCCTTCTCCTCCTCCTCCTCTCTTCCCTGCTAATCCCACAGCAGCGTGACTGATGTGCAGGACCCTTATGTGTCCTCATGGGCCATTGACCCACAACATCTCTCATCTCAGCCACTGTCTTTCCTCCTGCTGCACTTACCTGGCTCACCCTACCCATGTGTGGTTGCACTTACCCTGAGCATTTGTTCTTGAGCATCAAAGCACCTTATCCCTCAACCCTCTCCCCCTGGACTTGTATGTTCTGAACACTCACAAGGCATAGTAGGTGCGTCTTCCCTTCCTTCCATTCTTAATATTTGTTTGTACTATTAATGCAATTATTTTTCCTTGCTCTAACTGATTGTCTCCCTCCCGTCCCCTGTTGGTTTGCCCTGTGGTGGTGCTTTGAAACAGTTGTTCTAATTGTACAAGCGTCTAATGAGTGACCAATAAATACATTCATATTTTATAAATCATGACAAACCATGCTACTGCTATAATATGTACATACTAGAAGTTTCCGCTTGTAGGTTAGAAATTATAAATCACACCTTCGAACCACCAGGATGTGCAGGGCTGCATTTGGAATTACTTCCAACCACGATTGCAACACCAACCAAACTTGCTATGATGATACTGCATCATAGCAAGCAGAGCTCATCACGTTCGGCTCGTACAACCAGCTCCCCACCGCAAATTACTTCGAACTGTAGCCTTGTCAAATATCGCATCATACCGCTAAAATCACAGCTTCTCCGAAGATCTTGACTCAAATCGCTGGATTCATTGACCCGATCCAATGGTAACCAAAGTCTCAAATCAGCTTGACCTTCTAACTGGCCTTGGTGATGACCACCTTCAAACCACACAGAACTCCCAATTTGAGCTCAAGTTTACAATTAATATCTTAAGCTCAGGCTTCACTCCGAGGCAGCTCCCAGGACCACTGCATGCTGCATCCTGCTTCAACTGCCAAGAACTGCAAAAGGTATCGTTGAGAAGCCTCAGTCCTCTTGGGCCACTTTGGGACCCTAGTGACTACTATCTGATCCCAGTGACTACTATGTCACCCATTTACACCTCTTTCAACAAAGACATATCATTTTCGTTTACATTCCTTGCGATTTATTGCCTTTCACCCCTGCCATACTGAGTGCTTGCACAATCTATATACTGCATACTCTGTGCTCATCCCACTCGTAACCCACAGTAAAAAAGTGTTCATAAACCCGAGCCCACAGTGCAGCAGATCAGCTATATATACTGTGCCGTGCCACTGAGCACAAAAACTATTTTCACATGAGTGGCAGTCTTAAGGAAGTCACAAATACTCTGGTACGATGAGTACAGTCTTCTGAGATGCACACTTTTGGTCAGGGCCATACAGTGTAAGGGAGAGGGTCACGGGGTGAAATACACAGCTTGAGCAATCAGCTTAAGCTGCCTCAGGTCCTGAAGGGACAATGCATGCCAAGTGTGATGGGGCTCCAGTGGGAGGGAAAAAACAGCCAGCACGGGAGGGTGGGAAACAGCCAGCACGGAGGGTGGGAAACAGCCAGCACGGGAGGGTGGGAAACAGCCAGCACGGGAGGGTGGGAAACAGCCAGCACGGGTGGGAAAGAGGAGACGGCTCGAGAAGGAGAGGCCAAATCCCACTTTCACTCCTTTCAGGTTCATCTAGCCCTTTGAATGCTAAAGGATGGGCGGGGAGGCACACTTCCCAACTCAACCGATTTCCTGCGTCCGCGCCACGCACCGAGATGGAATAAGGCCGCGTTTAGTCATTCATGGTCATCGTGCAGTTGCATGTGAAGGGCCCGGAGGACAGAGGTCCAAGGGGCGACTCTTTCTCGGCGGCTGCAGGTCCCAAACCGCGGGGCTCCGCCCGCAGAGCTGCAGCCGGGGGAAGCGGGCCAACGTGGCGCTCTAGGGAAGGAACACGAGGGGCTGCCAGAGCGCATGCGCGGGAAACAGGCACGGATCGGATGCGCATGCTCGGTGGCCAGAATACGGCTCTACAGAGCATGCGCACCTGCTCAGTCATGTAGCCACATACGGAGACGTGGGTACGGCATGATGCGTGATGGTGTCATTGACGCATGCACAGAGAAGGGACGCTTCTATAGAGAATGCTTATAAATGAGACGCTTCTAAAGAGCATGCGCACCTGCGCGGATAAGCTTGACGGTGTCATTTAGACATGCTCAGGGAAGGAGACGTTTCTACAGAGCATGCGCAATGAAGTTAGTTTTAAATCCACGTAACCGGTTATGAATTACAGCAAAAGCTTTGCGCTATGAATTAAATATCTGTAAGTGTCCTGGAACTTCCGAGTTCTGGAGAGATGAGATGAACTCCTTTCTGTCTTCCCTCCGAGGATCCAGAAAAGGAAACACTTTTATAGCCCAAATGTAGTTAGAAACTAGCCCAATGACATACTTCTGTATAGCCCTAAATATGCTAGTCAAAATAAGTTTTTTCGTACCCCGAGCTTCGTGGCACGTGCCTCCTTCCTGCCAAGGAGGCGACAGTACAAAATAATGATCTACCCCATTTCTTTGATCCACCTTTGGGGTTGTTATGCATAGTATCTGGTTGTGAGGTCATTGTTAGACTGCGTGATGGTAGGCATTGTGGTGTGTGACCCTCCTACGAGTGTTGCCCCTTTAATGGGATGTCCCCCCCCCCCACCTTGTGTATTGTCCTTTTTGTGGTGTCACGTGCCCGTTAGTTCCGGGTCACGTGACATGGAAAATAAAGGAACCACCGGAACTGGCGTCACAGCGCCAGTCCGGGTTTAAGCATCTATCAGAGTGGTTGTGTCGTTTGTGCCCGCGTCCCTGCCGCGCTACGATACTCACCAAACCCCGACGCGGCCTGATCACTTGCAGACGGGGGAAGTGGGACATAATGCCGGAGGCCTCCCCCCGTCCATAACATCACACTGGCGACGAGGCGGTGTTAATACCTATGCGCCCTGACACATGCCTGCAGACCCGACGCTAGCCATCAACACGGAGCGAGGCGTTCTTCAAAACGTACGATCATCAGGTCAGGGCAACGCGTCCGTGCATTGCGCGCGGCTTATCAGCACTGATCAGCCCCACCTGTGCGGAACGTTCCGCGAGGCCGTGAGTCGGCCGAATCGTCACTGCAAACCGCGTATTGTACACGCTCTGCTAACTTCAAAGAGTTCACGCGAACCGCATAGTACACGCGTACAACCTAGGAGAGTCTACGTGGACCACGTGTCATACGCGTGTAGTCCTCTTTTCTCCCAACCACCTGCATATGAACTGCAGAAACATCTAAGTGCCTACCAAAGCTCCAGTTTTCCAGCGTTTTGACATCACCTAAGATCATACCAACTGCTTCATAATCACTGAACAATACCAGTGCAGAAAGAAAAAAAGAAAAAAAAAAAAACAAAATGGGGAAATAAACTTAACAGTAAGAACCTTGTGCTACTGATGAAGACTGACAAAATCTTCACACGACACGCAAGATCAACCTGTACCATCTGTGAGAACAAGATATACCAGTGACTACGACCTAACAAACACCCTCACGTGCCTACCCAGTTGCGACACTTCCCAGCAACATGTCCAGCTCAGGGTCCAGTCCCGTGAGAGCCAGCACGAGCTCATCTACCAGACTAAGTATCACCACGGACCACCCAGACCCTGCACTAACCGCGCTAATGCCACCGTTCGACCCATTCACCACAGGAGCAGCCATCAGGTGGGAAATCTGGCTGCAACAGTTTGAGATGCACCTTGACACCAGGGACATCACACTGCCAAAGAAAAAACGCACTTTTCTTCTAGTCAACGTTGGAGCTGCCACCTTGAGGCTTTTTAACGCCGCCCCAAACCGAGGAGACAACAACTACGACGCTGCCAAAACAATACTCACAAACATGTTCAAACCTGACCTCAACCCTGATTACAAGCGCTTCCATTTTTGCATGGCCAGGCAGTGGGAGAAAGAGACGGTAGACAAATTTCATGCTCGGCTCCGTGAGATGGCTGTTGGCTGTGAATTTCCGGATGAAGAATTCGCAACCGCCTCCAAATAATTAATGGCATATCCTCAGAAAAGCTGAGAATAGCAATACTACCAGAAAGAAACATACGCCTATCACGCATACTCGAAATGGCGCGCCTTCGGGAACAAACCGAAGACCAAGTAGCGGTGATTGAAGCAGCGATCCAAAGACTCCCGCTAGACAACCCAAAGCCGTCAGAAGACATTGCGGCCATATCCAAACACCAGAACACTCGCACGAAATACGGCTAGAGAACACAGAAACCGCAAGAACGAAGCAGAGCCTGCAAGTGGTGTGGCGGCCCATGGCACAAAGGAGAACCCTGCCCAGCATGGGGATCCACATGCAGAAAATGCAACCGTCTCAACCACTACGCGGCAGTCTGCATGAACCCACTGAATCGAAGCGCCGGAGAAACAACATCACGACCAACACCCGAACGCCGGAAGAAGTTTGCACCGAAAGGGGCCTCATATCAGCAAGACCGAAAAGGGAAAGCTAGAGCCGTCGATCACTCTCTGAGATCCCCGGTCACGAGCGACAACGATGACAGCGACGACAGTGAGTCCCCTGAGAGGAAAGAGAGACAGAAGAAAAGGAGCAACAAGACACACCGTGTACACCTTATATCAGCCGTCGAACCACACCGGTCACGACAAAGGAAGAGGCCATCGTGTACCGTCATCGCCAATGGCGAACCACTTAAAGTAGTCATCGACACTGGCGCAACGGTGAATGTAATGCCAGCAACAAAATTCGACAAGCTTTGGCCGAAACCCATGCTTCACGAGAAGAAAGTCAGACTATACGCGTACGGATGTAAGAAACCACTCCCCGTACAAGGATCTTTCAAGGCAAATTTCGCCCACAAGAACACTAACTCCAAGGCGCGCATCTATGTAGTGGACGCTGGCTGTGAGACCCTGCTCAGCTGCAAAACAGCAGAAAAACTAAAACTAATCCATTTTGCATTCAACCTCCAACACAGCAAACTTGATGATCTATTACAACACAAAAAACTGTTCCAGGGCCTAGGATGCCTAAAAGGACGCACCATCAAGCTCCACATGGACCCCACTATAGAGCCCAAAGCCGTACGACACCGACGGATACCTTTGCACCTAAGAGAAGCAGTGGAGAAAGAACTAACTAAACTCGAAGAAGCAGGCATAATCGAAAAGACATCAGGACCGACCCCGTGGGTGTCGCCAATGGTGGTTGCCCAAAAACCCAAACAGCCCAACGCGGTAAGAATCTGTATAGATATGAGACTTCCAAACGCTGCGATAGGAAGAGAACGCCACGTAACCCCAACTATAGACGAACTCATTGTAGATCTCACTGGAGCTACCATCTTCAGCAAACTAGACTTAAGATCTGGCTACCACCAACTCGGACTAGCCAAAGACTCAAGATATATCACAACATTCTCGTCTCACCTGGGGTTAATGAGATACAAGCGACTCAACTTCGGGATATCGTCAGCCGCTGAAGTATTCCAGCATGAGATCCGCAAAGTAATCACTGGCCTAGATGGCACTACGAACATCAGCGATGATATCCTAGTATTTGCATCAGATGAGAGAGAACACCACAGACGCCTGGCAGCCGTCCTGAACAGACTGGAAACAGCAGGCCTACCACTTAATGCAGAGAAGTGTGAGTTTGCAAAGGAAGAAATAAGCTTCCTTGGATATATCTTCAGTGCCAAAGGCGTGTCCCCGGATCCCTCCAAAGTAAGTGACATTAAGAGCACGAAGGCCCCCCAATCCGCGACAGAAGTGAGAAGCTTCATGGGGATGGCGACATACTGTGCACGGTTCATTCCGGACCTTGCCAACATTGCAAGCCTACTCCGAGAACTGACTAAGAAAGACCAGAAATGCGAGTGGACACCAATCCACCAACAAGCATTCCAGCAAATTAAAGACACCCTATCAGCGTCCACAACCATGGCGTTCGACGTAGGCAAGCAAACTGAACTACTGGTAGACGCCAGCCCTGTGGGCCTAGGAGCTGTTCTAACCCAAACAGACAATGAAGGCAATGCATTCCCTATTGCCTTTGCCAGCCGAGCACTCACCAAACCAGAACAAAACTATGCTCACATAGAAAAGGAAGCCCTTGCCATCCTCTAGGGATGTCGCCATTTCAAGGTGTACCTTCTCGGAAAGAAAGCAAAAGTCTATTCTGATCACAAACCATTAATCCCGATATTCGAGGTTCTGCTCCCCATCCGCCAGCACGCATTGAGAAATGGATGTTGCAGTTACAGCCCTACAACATAGAAGTTGAGTACCGCCCTGGGACCGACAACCCAGCGGACTACTTATCCCGCCACCCGAGGCCTGCCACCGAAGGAGAACAACACCACTCAAAGGAAACCAATGAACACGTATGCCACATAGTTGCCTGCGCCCGTCCATGCGCCCTCACCGTACAAGAGATAACCAAAGAAACTAAGGCAGACGCCATCCTGCAGCTCACCACAGCCGCCATCCAATCAGGCAACTGGAGAACATACCTCACGTCCCTAGCTCAACGGACCACATCAGCCCAAACCAAACTCCAAGCACTGTTTGGGATACGACACAAACTCTCTGTTGCCCCCGAGGGCGTGCTCCTCAAAGGCCATTGCATTGTAATGCTAGAGAAACGAGCCATCCAACTGGCTCACAGCGGACATCAAGGCATCATCAAGACTACAGCATACCTTAAGGCCAGGATGTGGATGCCCAACATACAACAAAAAGTGATAGAGCTAGTGGAATCATGCGCCACATGCCAAGCATCCAGAAGACCAGAAAACCCGGAACCCATCTGCAGTGCTCCGAGAAGCCAAAGACGATGGGACGCAGTTAGCATGGATCACTGTACGATTGCTGGAGAAGGATATCTACTCGTAGTAATAGATGAGTTCAGCAGATAACCGGAAGTAGAACACGTTGCATCCACAAACGCGGAAACCACGATCCTCACGCTGGAAAAGATCTTCGCGACACACGGAATTCCAAGAAAGGTGAAGAGCGACAATGGTCCATCGTTCACCAGCCAAGAACTACGAGATTTCTTCAGAGACACCAACGTCAAACACCAGCGTATCACCCCCAGATGGCCTCAAGCAAACGGGGACGCAGAAAGATTCATGGGGTCGTTGAACAAGGTAATTCGCATTGCCAAAGAGAAAGGACATCCCTGGCTAAGAGCCATCTACCGGTTCCTAAGAACACACCGACAAACCCCACCCTCATCCACCGGCGTCAGCCCCGCTGCCCTCCTACTAGGGGTACCGATACAAGCGGAGCTTCCCATACACCCCCTATGGGTAGCCCCTGAACCAGACATCCCAGCCATAGACGCGACGCGACGGAAGCGAAACGACCAAGAAAGCCTTGCCAGGAGAGCCCATCACAGAGAGCTAACACCAGGTGACACAGTCATTGTCAGAAACCGAGCAGCACCCAAGAAGATGTCGCTCAACTTTGAACTACAACCATGGACAGTCAGCGCAACAAACCACAGTATGGTCACCGCCACCGGAGGGAGCGAGACCGTGACAAGGAATGTATCACACTTCAGGAAAGTGCCGGCTGAACTATGGGAAGAACAACCGATGTCCCCAAGGAGCGATGCAACCACACCTCACACTCCTCAAAGCCACGCACTGCCCAGGGCCCGGGCCACTACACCAACATCCGAGCCCCGGCTCCAGTTAGACGACCCGGGCGAGCGTGTAACCCCAGAAACAAACATGTCTGAGAGGAGCAGCACTCGATACCTTCTGAGAGAAAGACCCCGACCGTCAACCCGTCTTCAAGGATATGTGGTGGATGGAATCTTCAGACGGAAAATCCGCCAACACAGACACTGAAATGGTTAGACAAGTTATGCCCTATTACGAATATTGTTGTTAAACAGTTGTGCAAAAGCATCTCCAAGTTGGAGAGGAATGTGGTGTCACGTGCCCGTTAGTTCCGGGTCACGTGACATGGAAAATAATGGAACCACCGGAACTGGCGTCACGGCGCCAGTCCGGGTTTAAGCATCTATCAGAGTGGTCGTGTCGTTTGTGCCCGCGTCCCTGCCGCGCTGCGATACTCACCAAACCCCGACGCGGCCTGATCACTTGCAGACGGGGGAAGCGGGACATAATGCCAGAGGCCTCCCCCATCCATAACATCACACTTTTAACATGGTTAAAAGGGCAAGCTAATAAAAGGAGCCTCTGCAGACACACCAGACAGAACGGCTGCAGACTCCCAAGGGGAACGGCTGAGTCCGTATCTCATTTCATGTTGGCTGCAGGCCTGCAGGTGGAAGCACAGGCCTGCATGCCCTGATGCCGTGTGATGTATCTTGGTGTGGCTAGGACACAAGCAGGAAACTCAGGGACCACACCAGAGCCAGGATTATCAAAAGGTAAAGTCTTCTTTAATGTTTCAGTTACAGTGGGAAAGTAAGACAGGAGATAAGGTGACGTGCTTCTGCATTCCTTGGCTCTCTCCCTGCCAGTCCCAACCGTCCTTTCTTGGAACCCTTCCACTAACCCCATTCCAGGCCTCGCACCAACATTCCAAGCTCCACTGCTCACTCACAGACACACAGCACACATAGTAGATGTTATACTAGGATACCACAACACCCCCTCCTTTGAAGAAAAGGAAAAGTATAACCATACATGTATATAAAAAGGAATTTGCCCTCGAGAAACAAAATACCTTATGTCCTGGTCTGTCCCCCAGGACCTCAGGGCTGCCACCCCCAAGCACAACCTGCTCTCTCTGAGCAAAACAACATCTAGCTCACCTAACCAAACTGTACAAAGCCTCTTCTCCTTCTGTAAGGGCCTGCCACACCCAAACCCTGGACCTGCCACGTCCTGGCACAACCTCACCCTAATACAGGACACTCCCGTCGCTGTAAATAGAGCAGACTCTCTACATTCAACATCCTATAAAATTATCAAAAACAAAACACATGAAGAATAACTAAGGTCTGAATGACACTAACCTTGCTTGTAACCATCCTAGCCACTAACAACATCACCACCCCTCTCCTCACATATAACAGAAAGGAAATTTTAGGATAGCCACTCACAAAGATCACACAAAAACACGACACAACCACAAAAGAAGTGGAGTGCTAAAAGGCAATGTGCACAGACACAACCGTGCAAACACAGGAAATTCACACACAATTGTTGAAAAGATGAAAATAAAACTCTTACAGAATATTCCCGAAAACTTCAAATATACACACAAGATGAAAAAAGTGGTGTAGAGCAAAACATAAATTTGGAAAACATTAGTTTAAAATGCACATGAGAGATGAAAAGTTAAATGTGCAAATCTAAACTCACCCAAAACATTTAGAATAAATATTAAACGGGTGTCAGTGTGGTTCAACTAAGTATAACACCGCAAACTGCCAAAAGCACCACACTAACAAAAACTCCAAAACTGTGTGCCACTCCGAAACAAAATTATGATAGCAAAATCAACTGGCGAGCCACTACTCCTCTTGAGGCATCGCCTGGCATCACAGAAAACCATAGCTCTCAACTCACACGCTTTTGGCGGGTGTCTCCTGCCTTGTAAAGGGCAGACTCACCCACCAAGGCTCCTGCACCCCCATTCATTCCAATGGGCGTCTCACCCGCCAAAAACAAAATCGGGTGTTTTCACCCGCCTTTGCGACACAAATGGTTGAGAGCTATGGAAAACCCATTAAGAGTGTAGAATTCACTCTCAAAACAATAAGCTCCACCGCGAGGAAACAAATTGTGCGATAACCTACAACGCCCAAAAACTCTAACGTAGCAACTTATGTAAAGACCTCCAACAACTTCATGGGCCCCTAGCCCTGGCAACTACGCCACTACCAGAAACCAAAAGGGTTAATTCCCTGGAGCACTCAACAGTAAAGTGTCCAACCCCTGAAGGTTTTCCAAACAGCAACCACACTTGGCCGTAGTGCGGAAGCCAAAACCCCTTTATATGCATGCAACTCCAGTACAGATGCGTCACACAAGACACGTACACTACAACTACAAATGTGTCACACTACACACGTGTACACACTACAACATCCACTTCTCACTACATTGCACTACAATTGAAGAACCCGCTGCTTACTGTGCACACTCTTTGGTCACACACCCAAAACTCCATTTGCACACACAACTGCAAACTTCAACAAATAACCCATACTGCAATTCCATACTCCCACACATACACTCAAAACTCACTGTCCACAAAATACATACTCTATACATAAATGTGCATTCTTATCTACATATTCTAAAACAGGGATGAGTTGTACCACCAGCCATGGTGGTGATCAGTCAGCATGCTGGGGGCGCAAATCACAATAAAAATCAAAAATGTTTTGTGAATCCCCATTAAACTCATAATATGAATATTCTTCAAAATTTTAAACATCCCTGCAGATTGCGATATCTGCAAAATCAAAACTGTGGACTATTAAAATCTAAACGCCTTTCCATAATTGTACTCCTCCAAAACATGAAATCATTTCTCAAAATAAATCATGTGCAGTCTTTGTTTTAAACTGTGCAAACTTTCCTAAAATGCATTTATCACTCATTTACAACTACAACACACACTGCACCCCGACTTGCATTCACTTCCCCATTAGTTCATTACACCTCATGAATCCATAATATGGCATAAACTTCAAACCTTAAAATGCATCATTATTCCCGAGGCAATAGTTGCCACTGCATCATTAAATATGAATGCCCTCCCAAAAAACAAAATGACCATGTAATACGACATCAATTTCAAACTTTTAAAATGAATAATTCCAAGCATTCGTTACACCGCAGCATTTAATCCTGAAAACAGACATGCTAACATTTAATTTGCATTGCTTCATTTAACATCTACCGCTCAAACTATAAATCAACTTTAAATCTCTGTGCTCTGCGAGCTAATGTGCCACCTTCCCCCAGGCACTGTCTAAATAGAGCATTAACAACAGGGCGCTCCGCTCTGTAATCAAACTCCAGCTGTTCATGAAGTGCTGGGCGCGAACCTCCATAAAATTGTCATGTTTTCTCTTTGATGCCGCAGCCCTGAACAAAAGTATCACAGTACCTTGCAGCTTCATAGTTCTCTAAGCAGTACTCTTCTTACACTTGAACAAAGAATGCCAGCATGTCTAAAAGATGTATAGATCACTGCGTTCTTTCCTGCCATAATGCTCTTACTGTAGCTTTGTGCGTGAACCTCCATTTCAATAATGACACTTCTCTGAAACTCCGATCAGAAACTCCTGTTAGTCTGCAAACACCGAACGTCTTACACGCAGATCCCATGGCATCTCCTGCTTCCTGATAGTACCACATCACGTTGCCGCACGTCCTTGGGGCCTTTCTTCAATGCAGCCTCAATGTAAACAACTCCGGAGATACGAGTGGTGGGGAAATCAGCATTTTGAGCGCTTCAGCCAATGGCAAATGGCTGGAACGCAGGGGCTACTTGGGCGCGCGCCACCCAGTGCCCCCCCAGGACTCTCCAGAACGCCAAAATTTCATTTCTCCACAGTTTTTTTTTTCATTTACATTACCTCCACGGCAATGCTTCAACTCCGGACTTCACATCCCAAAAGCTCTTTTTCCATGTGAGCGCAACAGCGCTCGGATTACCAGCACCTCAAACACAGTTCACTTGTGGCTAGTTCCTTCTGCCACACGGCCCCCAAGCTTCATCAAGGCCTGACACTCCTCCTGCCCCAGGATGGGCTACAGGCTTCATCCACAGCCTGTCTGATGCCACACTCACTTCTCACTTTGGCACCAACTTCACTCCACAGCGCCATCTCTCCAAGACAGCACTTCTTCCAGTTGGTGCACTGACATCTGGCTTTCTCTCCTTCACTCCTCCTCCACTTCACTCTCCCACCTTGCTCCGGGTTCTTTTTGCTCCTCGTTGCCAAATGATGTCTCTTGGTGTGGCTAGGACACAGGCAGGAAACTCAGGGACCACACCAGAGCCAGGATTATCTAGAGGTAAAGTCTTCTTTATTGTTTCAGTTACAGTGGGAAAGTAATACAAGAGATAAGGTGACATGCTTCTGCTTTCCTTGGCTCTCTCCCTGCCAGTCCCAACCGTCCTTTCTTGGAACCCTTACACGAACCCCATTCCAGGCCTCGCACCAACATTCCAAGCTCCACTGCTCACTCACAGACACACAGTAGATGTTATGCTAGGATGACACACCGTGGAATCCTCGTGCCAGCACGGTGGCAGAGGCCCGCACGGTCAGGGGCATGGCTGGCTGTGCCCCAACCCAAAATGGTGCCGATGCCATATACCAGTATGGGGCCTGCCGGATGTCAATGGCAGGCCACCCACAACATTGGCGACGAGGCATGAACCCACAACAAAAAAATGGCCGTTTCCCTGCTGTCCCTTAAAAGGTTTTTCTCCTCTGTTCTTCCGCAAAAAGGGGAAGGAGGAGGAGGGACAAAGGAGGGGGAGTCGCGATGGTGTGGAGAAATGTCAGGAGAGGGCCATCTGCCCCACAAGAAAGAATGCAGCCCCACCCGGGATGGTGCGTGCCCCAATAAGCGGCAGCACCATCATCAGACAAGTTCCGGGTTCAGAGCTGCCACAAAAACATTTAAAAAAAAAGAATAAATGCTTTCCATGACGGTGCCTGTAGAAGATCCCGGGCCTGGTGGTGACAATGGTGAGGTGCTCCGATCGGGAGCAATTGCAGTGACGGCCCATGCGTGTGCCCGGGCCGCGGGCAGTGAGAACGCCATAATGGGCAGCAGCTGACAGAAAGAAAACACCCCCTTGTGAGTGAGTGGTGTGTTGCCCCAACAAGTATAAGGGGTAGACAGACAGTAAGATGCAGCTCTGTTGGCGCTCCTCCCCGGCCGCGGCCCTCTGAGGAGGGTGCTTGTGCAGCCGGGGTGGGAGTTCTGCCCACAGCACCTCTGCTGAGGAGCTGCTCCAAGACAGAGCGAGAAGTGGAGGGCCCGTCTGAGGCAGTGGTGCCGTGGAGGCCATCTGCACCCTGATGTGCGACACCCACAAGAGAAATGGGGGGAGGGGAGTGCCTGCTCCCCAGCAAGTGAACAGAGCCAGGGACGGCCTGTTTGCCCCTGCCGCAGCAGAGGACTATGGAACAGCTGCAGGGAGGGGAAAAGGACCAAAGCCCTGCTGGGGCATCCTCCCTGGCTTCGGCCCTTTGATTATGTGCTCATGCGGCCAGGGGAGGGCCGGCCTGCAGCCCCTCTGAAATCTGAGGCCGGGAAGAGTGTGGCAGCCACAGATGCAAGAATAAATGGGGCAGTTGCAGCCCGAACAACAGCGGCACCTTCCGCCTGGAAAAAATTAACCGGCTGCAGCAAGAAAGAGGGGACCACGACCTTGCTGGCGGAACCTCCCTGGCCGCGCCCCTCTGTGAAGAGGGTGCTCGTGCGGCCAAGGCGTGGTCGGCCCACACCAAAGCCCCTGCGGTGTTTGCAGGGCCCCACTGCTATCGGGATGAGCCTGGCGGTAAAGATGCCAACAAGTATGTGAGCCGACATGCTCGGTGTTGGGAGTTTTTACGGGAGATGTAGAGAAAGGAAGTTCTCCATGGAATCCAATCAAGGGTGGATGGGAAACCCCACTGACAACTAGGCCACCCTGTAGTCCGACTGAAGTGCTCCTGTACCTGGACCATGTTCCTGGGCAGACAGGTGGTGCTGACCTTGGAGCGAATGGTGAGAAAGGAATTGCTTCATGTAGGAGCAGGTGAAATACGAGAAGACATCAGTTGCCTGCAATGTGTGGCAACACAGGGCAGCACAGTCCTGCACAGTGCCACGCCGGCAAAATCCTCTGCAGTGTCCCTGGTGGCCGCAGGCAGTGTGTGTGATGGCTCCTCATTAACAAGTGAGGAGTGCGATGGACAGCACATTGAGGATCTGGCATGTCCTGCGGTGTGCCTCCTCCCTGCACTCTCCGGTAATCGGGCATGTGTGGCCAGAACATATCACAATGGGAAAAGGAACAGGCGTTTGCAAACTGCCAGGAGATGCTACCAGGACAACTAAAGGAACTTTGCCAGACGCTGCATGGCCCCACGCAGTTGGCGTGCAACGCTACACACTGCAAGCACCAGTAGCTATCCAGACAGGCAGGCAAAGCAATGCGGAAATACAGAGGATGTCTTACGGTCCCAGCGCTGCCCCTGAAGGTGACCACATCCAGATGCCTCACACTGATGTCCCTTTGGTGAATTCCAGAGATTGGCCAGCATTCTTCCAAATGACCTTCCTCTTGACACACCTCCAAGGTGTAGTCGGTAGCAAGGCCAGCTATGGGAGGTGAGGAGGGGTGTCGGTTTCAGTCCTGCCACCAGGCCTTGGTGCACGGCACTGGTGGGAGGAGGACTAGAGGTAGCAGGACACCCTATCTCTGAGAGCAGCATGGGAAGAAATGAGTACCAGAGGCCAGAAGCAAGAGGTAGAAGCTCTCCAGGTGTAGCACAGGAAGCACCAAAGCCTCAATAAGAAAGAGCGTGTTGCCTGCCAAAATCACCTCACTGATGCAGACAAGACCAGCACTGAGAACGGCCTGTATGTAACGACACAAGGAAGACAGCAAGATATGCCCTATATGGCCAAGGAGGGAATAGCAGGACAGGCCTGGGGAAATGGCAGCTTGTGCCCGGTCAACCTAATCCGAGCATCCTTCCACATGCGGGGAAGCATGCAGTCTGGCAAATGCGATACTTGCCGACCTGTCTCCGCAATGGTGGATGTTAATCAGCCCCGGCAAACCAAGCGGCAACTCCGAAGGGGAAACCAACACTGGAAGAAGGTACATGCCATGCCATTGCACAGACCGGTGGCACTGAAGTGAAGGAGTGTTGCTGTTTTGGTAGTGCAGAGTGAGGCGAGCCATGTGGGAGCTGAACGAGAGGCGAAGACTGGCCCGGTGCAGACTAAAGATCCTGGGCGCTGTGCAGTGAATTGGGGAGCTCCCGTGATCTGAGGTCCAAGGACAAGAAGGCAGGGGGTTTCGTAGTCACATGTCCATGCATAAACCAGCTCCTGGTTTGGAGTCCCCACATGGTGGGTGTTAGGAAAGATTTCATAATTGTAGGTAATTTTCCTTCTATGTGGCAACACCCAAACTTTTTGCTGTTGTTTTACACCCTGATCTAGACTTTGCCAGAGAGGCGCAGCCTTCCACCGCACTCCTCTGGGCTTTCACTCCATTCTTACAGGGAAACTGACATGCCCTTAAGACAATCAGTACCGGGAGACTCGTTTCCCTTAGTCCTTTCCTCATGTTGCAGCTTTTGAGCAACATGAAACAAGAGTGCACCGTAACTTAAATTACCACGCTCTTGGGTCTCTAGTCATTCCAATGGCCCTAGAAACTCTTGTTGGACTTATCATGAAATGTGCAAGTGTGTCACGGACGGGACTGGTGGCAGCTATTGTTTCTTTGTGTTTTGAACCCCTTTTTACCATGTTAACCGCGCTTCCCGCGTTTGGCCAAATGGGTGGCCTGGCCTCCAAAATGGCCATGCCACAAGGTTCTTTGTCCTGTCCACTGACCGTCTTGCTCCTTCCCCCAGGTCGAGCCGACCCGGGGCAGTCCTTATTTGGTTATGCACTTTCCCGCGAAACACAACGCTTTCGCAGGCTTCTGCATGCCTTGTGTGTGCCTCCAGGATGTGGGCTGGGATGTCTGTTCCCAATACACATCCTGGGTGCCAGAGAGTCTAGTGTGTCTTGAATGCCTGGGACCACTGTGGTCCGTGATAGGTCTACGTAAGGTGTGAGTGTTTTGTGAGCAGATCTCCCATTGGGTCCTCTCCGTTTTGGCGCGAAGGGAACTCTGGATAAGAGGAGGCTGGAAACACCACTACCATGTCGATCTCCTGAGTTCTCACAAGCAAAGGACAAGGAGACAAGTATCCTGCAACTAAGAAGCTGAAGCGAGGAATAGAAGGTGACCCGCTGAAGGTTTGGCACCCTACACTGCGGTCGTCCAGTGAGACCCCTCTGCCTCTGATCGTACGAGAAGGCCAGTACTGGTGCTTCAACCCTTTAGAATAGTGGGAACAACTATTCTCGTCATCTTCACCAACTCCTGTACGTAAGCCTTCGGAAGCGTCCCTGGGCCATCCAGTGGTCTGACCAGCCTACACAGGAACCTTGATCTGTCACCGCCATCTGGCTTACTGCTAATCCCGCGTCCTCGGCACTCTCACACGATTTGTACACTTGGCATTCCCAGGTATGAAGTGAGACGTGTGCTTTGGGACCGGAATACCTGCGGTTGCCGAGTTGCCCTGCTGTGGTAACAAACCTGTGCGTGTTCTCTGCATTTTGGGACACCTTCGACCCTGACTCCTGCTGTTGCGGAATCTACACGGCGTCGAGACATCCTGCTGATCGCATCTGAACCTGTCAGTACCGAAACGGAACCAGAGAAGCCTGGGTCTGTCTGCATCAGGGACCGGTGAGCAGTCAATGCCCTAACCGGTCGCCCTCCCGCAGGAGCCTGTGGTTCTCCGCCGCCGTTGTAAACAGCAACCCTTTTCCGCACTCGCACCCTGCTTCTGCCCACAAGTGGAGGCCGCGCTTGAGTCGCGGGGAACTGTTCATCATCGTTTTGTTCACCTCTCTGAACTGCCTAATCTCCCTGAAGAGACTCTCCTTTGCCCGGTTGGCACCCTCGTGTGCAGGTACTTTTGAGCACAAGGCTCCACTCTTTGTAGGGCTCGGACTTCCTTCTAGTTAGGTGGCCTCTGATGTCGAACTGGGTCTAACGATTACTTGCACTGCCCGTTTTCCTCCCCATCTAGGTGGTCTGCATATTTTGTTCTTCTAACTCTTTAGACCCCTTGGTCTTGTATATATATATATATATATATATATATATATATATATATTGTATTGCTTGTGATGTGTTGGTTTATTGGAGTTTTACCGTGATTCTTTACTATGGTCGATGTTACAAAGGCCTTGTAATAAATGTGTCTATATCTTTAATATAACACCTGTCTGGAGTAATTTGTAAGCGTTCTTGCTTTGTGTGCTCATTGCGGGCTTTCAGTCACCCTCACCCCTCTTGAAACCTAGTCTTGACCGCCACCATCGCTACGCCGATTGGTCTGGCTTGTCCAGAGGTTACCCTGTTCCAAGAAACTAGGCTGGCCTTCTGAACCCCTGCCCCTCCAGGACAGAGTTCAGAAATCCATTTTAACAGGTATGCCCAATTCAATGGAGGTGATGTTTGCCATCCCACCTCTATTAGCATGAGCATGGACGAGCAGGTGTCCCAGAGAGAGAGAGAGAGGAACTGGAACAGGAAGTGGCCCTGGCACCTTGCCATGAGTGTCGCCCGACCGGGCCCTCCAATTATGGCCCAGAAACATGTCGTCCTGGGTGCAATTCCTGCAAGCCTTGAGCTTGGATGTCATCAGCTCAACTGTCCGGCCTAGAAGAATGACTGGGCTATACTGCTGCTCCGTCTACAGCAGAGGCTCCTGCCTGGGGGAGGAAAAGAAATGGCCCAGGCACCATATCACCTGTGTCTGACCAACTATCATCATGCAGCCCTGACACCCGTCATCAGGAAAAAGTGCAACAAGCACGTGAGGGTTGCAGCTCCGCAAGAGTGCTTGTGTGCCCTCCGGTGCCACTACAGTAGTGACATTCCTTCCTGCAAGAGTGTGACAAAGGAGAAGGGGGGTGAGTAACATGCTGTCACCACATGCCCTGTCAAGATCACGTGGCAACACCTAGATGCCCTGCTGTCATCGTCTCGCAGCAGGTCACAACATCAAGGGACTAAGCCGATGTGGCCACTGGTGTCCCCAGGTGAGGCTTTGCCGGTTTCTTTGAACTGTAACACCGAAAGACCTGGACCGTGGATAGACACATCCTGAACGGACGTTGGTGGAAAATGAACTTGTGTCCAGCAGTCCTGCATTTGCTCAACGAGGACTCCACAAATACATATTTTGATGCTGAAAGCCTGCAAATTAGTTATATGCTTAAAGAGGTTTCGGTAAAGGACAGCCAGCTGAAGCAGTGATCTTGCTGTTGGTAGGTGTGGGCTATATGGTGCCAGCAACTAACAATGGTGTTATTAAGTGGTTGTAGTTTCCACACCACAGGTTTATAAAGGGTTTTGAAACATATGGTCAGACTGCTGACACTTCACCGGCGGTTCACCAATCGCGACTGTTACCCGTGAGTTGTGTGAATAGTGGGTTAGTATGTCCACGACCATGTGAGCACTGTGCGTGTGGCCGTGGCATATCCTAGTTGTTGTTGTTGATCCTAGTATTCGGAAGTAGCCCAAGTAATGTTGTTTGTAATGGGGGCAGGGGTTCGTCTAGTTTTAGGAATAGTTGTTTGTTTGTTATGAAAAAGGAGGAGTGTGGTGTGTGACCCTCCTACGAATGTTGCCCCTTTAATGGGATGTATCCCTCCCCTTGTGTATTTCCCTTTTAACATGGGCCATGACTGTGTCATGGCCCATGCTAATAAAAGGAGCCTCTGCAGACACGCCCGACAGAACAGCTGCAGCCCCCCCCCCCCCAAGGGGAACAGCTGAGTAGGTGTCTCATTTCATGTAGGCTGCAGGCCTGCATGTGGAGGCACAGGCCTGCATGCCATGATGCAGTGGGACCCTCGTGCCAGCACGGTGGCGGTGGCCCCCACCCTGATGGTGCGGATGCCATATAGCACTAGGGAGTCTGCCGGATGTCTAGGGCAGGCCCCAACCTCCACAGGCACTAGGCCTGTCGTATGCTGATGTCCATGGCACTATGGGGGCCTGCCAGATGTCAATGGCAGGCCACCCACAACAGGCATGGTTCTGAAATCTTGATAAGGTTCCAGGATCATTAGAGCTGAGCAAGACAGGTTACGAGGCACACAACTGGGGGGGCTCTCATAATAAAATATACTGACTTTCAGAGAATCCTGCATGTGTCCTTTGGCGACGAGGACGGTCTTTCTGAGAGAACCCTCTGTGAAGTATCCATATCAAAAAGGACCTAGGCACGTGTTCTCATCAAATCCACAACGGCACAGGAGAGATCAGGAGGAATCACCAACAACGGCTTAAAACAACAGTGAGTGCTTTATCGGTGGCACAGAAATACTGGAAAAAAGTGCAATATTTGGACAGTAATACTAAGGAAATTGTCCAGCACTTACCTGCATTTTACAAAAGAAATAGGCCCGCCCCGACAATGGCATTGACAACAGCTTTCTGAAACTTGTAGAGGAAAGGACCTTACTTAACGTCCTATACGGGACCACTATTTTGTTGCAACTGAAGGGTGCCATGGCAACCGTACAATGAACGTAACAAGCTGAAAGTAGCCAACAGCGCTACATGTATACACGGCAATTGTAGCCTCCATTAAGATCAAGTATGAGTTTGCAGCAACAAGGTCACATCGACGTGTACTGATTGCGTTCTTACAAAGACACTGTGAGAATAACTCATGCAAGTTACTACAATCATTTTAGGAGTGTGTAGGAAGGAATAAATACAGACAAACCTTTCCCAAGCTGTTCTGCATAGTGTATATCATCACCAAATATATATAAACAAAATACCTGTATTGGACAGTACTGATAGAACAGTGTGACAACAACGTCTTATCATGCAACACACCCGCATCAGCCCATTTTCTTCCAAATCCTGGAAATCCTAGCTGTTTGTGGGAGCAGTGGATAGATGGATTTCAAGTATACATGAGGGCAATACTTTGCTCCAAATTCAGTGATGACTTAAAATAGGCCACTTTGTTGAACTGTATTGGCACAGAGGGTCTTCGAATATTTCACACTTTGCCTGATCAGAATAATCCAACGGATGGTGGTTCTGGAGACTCAGTTGGTGTAAGTGACAGTAGAAAATACAAAAGTGCTTTAAACAAACTGTATAAACATTTTGGAAACAAGACCAATATTGTTTTCTCCAGACGCCAACACAAAGGTGAATCTATTGATACCTATATTGCAACATTGAGGTTATGGCAGGCAAAAGACACATCTTTAGAACAAGCAATGGAAATTGCCAGATCAATGGAACTTGGAGAAAAATGTATGAGGGAAGTGCAGAGCAAGGAGTAATGTAAAGAAATTAAGTCTGTGCAAAATGAAAATGATAAGAATAGTGAGGGGACACTAATAGCATTGGTAAAGACAATGGCTGTGACCAGTTTTAAACCCAATGCCATGAAAGAGAGAGAACCAACTAACAGATTCCAAGGTTGATGTTATAAATGTGGTCGCAACAGACATACAAATGTTGAGAAGCAGTGTCCGGCATATTCTGCTGAATGTTTTAAGTGTGATTACGTTGGATACTTTGGCAAAGTTTACAGGAATACCAGAGGGAGGGGGAGGTTTGGCCTCACTTCACCAACAGAATACTGAGTGAAGGTAACCATTTTGCAAACACTAACAGTTTTCTATCGATTTCGAAAGTGTTTGAGGAAGAAGTTCAGATTTTAGCCCTCACACCCAGTTGAAAAAATCAAGGACCTTGGGTGTCTATGTATATTAATGAAGTACCTTTGCAAGTTATGGTGGACACTGGATCACCCTATACCATCGTTGATATTGAGACTTATATTAAGGTACTAAAGGGGAAACTTGAAGATTTACATAACTCGAAAGTGAAGGCCACAGGGTATGGGAAAACTCCCATTAACATCATCGGATACAGCTGGGTATATCTATGTTTCAAGGATAGAGACACGTATTGGAAACTATATGTGGCAGAGAATGGCTCATTGCTCGTAGGTTGGTGGAAACAGGCAGCCTTACAAATTAAGATAGACCCTGGTGAGAATATCCCCATACTGAGCATTTCAGTGGACAGTTGTGACAAGTGAAAATCTGTTGAAAAGTTTCCCTCGAGTGTTCAATGAGAAAATTGGTATACTGAAAGGTTTCAAACACAAAGGGCCTCATTACGACCCAGGCGGTAAGTTACCGCCTGGGCCGTGACTTTACCACCATGGCGTAAACTACGTTTACGCCATGGTGGTTGGCGGATTTACCGCCCCATTCCAACCTTGGCGGGGTGGTGAATCCCCATTTTCCCATTTACCCTTCCCCATTCCCATTTTGCCCCATAGGACATAATGGGAGTGGGGAAGGCGTTAATTACGCCACCGTAAATTAACTCCATGGTCCCTTAGCGCCATGGATTTTAACACCTGCTAAAAGCAGGTGTTAAGTCCGCCATGGCGCTAAGGGACCTCGTACTCAGGCGGTAAGGGTCGGCGCTGTTTACGCCGCCGTAAAACCCTTACCGCCTGAGTTGTAATGATGCCCCAAATTACATTAAAAAAGGGTGCCAAACCTGTTACCCACAAATTAAGGAACATCCCTGTAGGCACGAGAGAAGCCCTGCAAAAAGAACTCTCCAGGTTGTGTGAACAGAATATCATCGAGCCTATTGAAAGCTTGGAGTGGCTTTCCCCAATCGTAATTGTACGCAAACCAGATGGCTCCATCAGGATGTGTGTAGATTTTAGGGAGTTAAATGCGATCATATGGGTAGATAGGCACCCTTTACCTAATACCAGTGCGTTATTAACAACCATGAGTCCGGCAAAATTTTTCACAACTCTTGATTTATCTTCAGCTTATCATCAGGTCATGCTGGATGAGGAGTCAAGGCATCTCACATCATTTGTAACACCCTTAGGAGCTTTCAGGTACAAAATAATGTCCTTTGGTTTAGCATCAGCAGACGGATGCACCAGTTATTCAATGCCTCAAAGGGCTGTATTACTTTCAAGATGATATTTTGATTTCAGCAATGACAGAAGAAGAGCACGATGCTAAATTATTGGGGGAACTGCAAGTAATACAAGAGAGATCGACAGAGAAAAGGGTTGGGTACTAGATTACGAACACCCCTGCGCTGAGTTCTATGTGTGGTAATCTTGTAGTTAGTTTGGTTTTGCAGGGTCACAGGTTGGAAGAGGTAAACCCAATACCTCTTATGAGGAAAGTTAGTAGAGAAGTCCTGGTTACCTTACAATTGAGTATGTCAATCTGACCCTTTCTTTTTATAAAAGGATTTCACGCGATTACCTGTGGTTGTTACAAGTGTGTTTTTATTTGAAATTAGTATAGACACATTTGTCTGGAGAAGATGGTCAGCCGACACGTGTTTCAACCCTGCAGGGTCTTTAACAGGGCTGTTTTTTTAGAATAACAAACAGTTTCCAATAACATATAGCCATTTCATGGGCGACCAAAAATGCCCATGTGGTTGGTGTGTTTAATTGCCAAAAGATAGTGATACATGGTGAGAAGTGACAGTGTCATCGTGATTTCCCATGGAATGTTAAAAACAACAGGCAGTTAGAAATATCATTATAGTACGTCGATTGACATTAAGACATAGTAGACTGTAGAACAATGTGGTGAAGAAGAGGGGAAAAGTTAACACAAAATGGGAAGAAAAAAGAAGTAAAAGATAAGTTAGATGGTTTTCTCAATGGGCATTTATTTGAAGTGAGAAAAGCGTTTTACCAAGTAGGTAAGGTTCATGGGACCAAAATCTGATTGTTCACATGGCCCTTGGCAGATTATCTTCCAAAATTCAAGGGGTATTAGGCTACACATGAGAGGAAAAATCCAAAGAGGAGAGACATCATTGCAGATGCGCAATCACTTTGCCTCTGCTAGCACATGTCTATGGCAAGTAGTGGTAAGGTAAATTGAAGGTAGTGAATGTTGTGGTAAAAGTGCCATGCTGATAGGGACCAGTGAAAAAAGGGGGTCAAAGTCGACCATTGCGGGTAACGAAGGAGGCTGTCTCAAGGTGCCATCTCTCATAAAACAGGGGCACTTGGCCTTGCAAAGTGCTTGCCGCGGCGAGATCAGAATTCAAAGAGTCCTGATGTGGACTAGCCATGAGAATATTAATTTAGTGTGTAAAGTCCAACCAATTACATGAATATGCAGTTTTGTAGGAGGCATTTATGCTGAGAGGTGAGGAAAGATGCGAGGAATTGGAGAAATTAAACATAACGTGGCCATGTTGTAGGGATGCTAAGGTGTGTACTTGTCATGGCCACGGGCCCCAGAACACAAAAACCACACTATCTAGTGACGGGGTCAATGGGTCACTTGACTCACTTTTGTCCCTTTGGGACTCAAACACAGGGGCCCTGGCTGGACAGGCTCATATAGAGATGTGAGCAGGAATACTTTATTTCAGTGCAGGAGTGCTTTTATTTTATGAGAACTTTCTAGGTGCCGAAAGCCTTTATTCCAGAGAACATCCCCTTGTGCTGACTCATCGGGCATGGCTCCCTTGGCCTGGTCTTCAGGTGCTGACTCATCGGGTGTGGCAGGCCATGGCAGCAGCAGGCCAGAGCTGCTGGGCGTGGCCAGGGACAAGACTATATAAACCCCCCGAACCCTCAAGCAAACGCTTTGCGTTACTTTGCACCTCCGTGCAACGTGACCCTCACCGCCGCCTGGACCAGCTACTTACCTCATGATCCTGCAACAACAGCATCCTTAACTAGACCCTGGTTCGCATCTCACGGCAACGCACAACCTTCTTGGCAGATCCCGAATCGAGGCCGCAGCACCTGCGCTCTCGGTCTCACGAAGCTGAAGTCCTGAAACAAGAAAAGAAAACAAGACAAGGGGCCTCATTACAAGGACGGCGGTAAGGGTTAACAGTCACCGTTAATGGTACCGGTGACCGTTAACTCTTACCACCTTACTACGAGGTCCCTTTGCGGGTTGGAGACTTTAACGCCTGCTTTTTGCAGGCGTTAAAAACCAACCCGCAAGGGGACCAGGGAGCTAATAACGGTACCGCAATTTGCGGTGCCGTAATTAGCACCTTCCCCATTCCCATTATGACCTATGGGGCAAAAATGGGAATGGCGAAGGGCAATGGGGGAAGGGGGAATTACCGCCCCACCAACCTTGGAATAGGGCGGTAATTCCCCTTTCCTCCAAGGCGGTGCCGGTATTTTACCGGCATGGACCAAGGTGCTAATAGCTCCTTGGTCCACTGCCATCCGTGTAATGAGGCCCATGGTTAGAACTCCCGAAAACACCCAACCCAGGGTTGCGTCGCATTTAAAACCCAAAGTGAACCCTAAGGCACAATTAAAGGCTACTTACCAGCTGTCGGACCATCTCAGCCCGCTTCTCCGTACCGCCGGCTCCGCTTCTTCTACTGCAGCTACCGCCGGCACAGCTACACCACCTGCAAGAGGAGAGAGCAGAGAAAACAGACATTACATACAAAGAACAGCGAACAAACTTTACAAATACAATTAGAACAGTCAGAAGACAAGCGGGCAAGTGGAAACAAGGGAAACATTTACCTACAAGAGAAGTGGACTAGTCGCAGCTGGCCTGGACTTCCACGACAAGGGACCAGTGAAGGAACTCGGTTCCCTTAAAAAAGCGCCCTTGCCAGAAGCAGCAGGACAGAGAGCTCATCATTCAGAAGGTGAGCCTCAAGAGTAGTGCAACCCCAGGGAAGCCACATCCAGGGAGAAGAGGTCTGGAGAAGGGATCAGGGACCACAGGCTGCATACTCATACGACCCCCCTTATATTCACGCAGGAACCGCACTGCTCATCACCGCAGTTCCCCACACAGACGCAGAGGGAGGAACAGACAAGAGGAGTTTCATCCCTGGGAGGGCTGCAACCGTGCCCCAACGCCTCAGCAGAGCCCAGGTGAGCGTAACAGAATGCAAAGCATCCTACGAATCTCTGCCTGGGCATTATGCAAACTTCAGAAACTGACCAATTGTCCCAGTTACTGGGAGAGTTACGGGCTGAAGTTCATGCCTCAAGACAGGAAACCAATTCCTTAAGGAGGGACCTCATTGTGATTAGAGAACGCATGGACGATTTAGCAAGGCAGATGCTCCAAGCACAGGCTGGCCATACCCCATTACCAGGGCTACCCCACTCTATTCCGCCACCACAGTCAACGCCAATGCCCGTTCAGGTGGTTCTTCCAGGGGCGGTTCCCTTAATTACGCCCGAACGCTTCACTGGTGATCCAAATAAGTACACTGTATTTATGAATCAATGCCGTCTTCATTTCCTGTGCAGACCTGATCAATCTAGGGTGGCATTTGTACTTTCATATTTGGGAGGAAGTGTGGCGGACTGGTCTATACCCTTGGTAACTCGAGATGACCCCTTGCTTCGGGACTTTGGGGGTTTTTGGGGCGAAATGGTGAAACTATTTACACGGCATGCCCAAGGTCAGGCTCTGGAGAATGAATTATTGTCACTCCGGCAGGGTAACCAAGATTTGTTAACCTACATTGCCTCCTTCAACCGTTTTATAGTCCAAACAAATTGGCCAGAGGGAAAAAGAACTACGCTCTTTCACTGTGGATTACGAGGGGAGCTTAAGGACGTTCTAGCCCAAGTAGTAAATCCCCCGGAGGGGTGTGCTGAATATATTGACCTAACAGTTGAAATCTATCATAGATTGCAGAATCGGAAAATGGATAGAGCCAGAGCTGAAGGGCGGTTGGTCTATGTGCAACCCCGTGAGAATCAGGCCAAGCCAATGCAGATCGGGGGCTTGCGGAGCCCTCTCACCAAGGCGGAAAGAGAAAAAAGAAGGAGGGAGACCTGCGAACTTGCATTGACTACAGAGCCCTCAATCAGATCACAGTAAAAAAAATGGTACTCGTTGCCACTCATTCCAGAACTTCTGGATCAAGTTAAAAACATGCACATTTATACCAAATTGGATTTAAGAGGGGCCTACCATCTGGTAAGAGTTAAAAAGGGGGATGAGTGGAAGACAGCCTTCCACACAAAATATGGCCTTTACGAATATCAGGTTATGCCCTTTGGGCTATGTAATACCCCCGCAGCGGTCCAATATTTCATGAAAGACATGCTCCGTGAACTATGGGACGTGTGCGCACTCGTCTATATTGACGACATCCTCATTTACTCAACCACCAAGGAGCATCATGTTGGACATGTCCGGGCTGTTTTAGGAAGACTTTGACAACATTGGCTGTACGCCAAGTTGGAGAAATGCTTCTTTCACATGACCGAGGTTGAATTCCTTGGGTTTATACTCACACCACGAGGGGTACACATGGACACGCACAAAGTAGATATCATCCTCCAATGGCCCTCACCAACTTCCACGAAAGGTGTACAAAGTGTGCTTGGGTTCGACAATTTTGATCGTTGGTTCATCCCAGGATTCTCCCAGACTGTTCACCCAATCATATCCCTTCTGCGAACAAACAAACGATTTCAGTGGACCACAGAAGCAGAGGAAGCCTTCCAGACCCTAAAACGAGCATTCACATCAGCACCCATTTTACGGCATCCCCGACCCAAATTGCCATACATCGTCGAAACCAATGCTTCCAACGTAGCAATGGGAACGGTTTTGTCTCAGCGAGATCCCGAAACAGGACAATTACATCCCGTGGCTTTCTGGTCTCGTAAGTTCTCCGATCCCGAATTGAACTATGCGATCACAGATAAAGAACTGTTAGCAATAAAAGCGTCATTCAAGTCATGGAGGCATTACCTTCTTGAAGCCAGGCACACACTCACCGTCATATATGGACCATCGTAACCTACAATATCTGAAAACCGCAAGAGCACAATCATCACGTCAACTCTGCTGAGCTCTCTTTTTTGCGGAATATGAATGTCATTACCTGCAAACCCAGAGTATGCAATGGAAAAGTGGACGCCCTATAATGAATGAGAGAAGACGAAAAGGCGTTCACCACACCAGACCCTGTGGCAGTCATTCCTGAAGAACGAATCCTGAACACGATGGCAGCAACTGGGACTTTGGACGACCTAAAAATTGACCTTCAACACTTGATGAACCAATCAGAACAGCAGGAATGGCTGTCAAGAGGAGACCAATACACTATCATGTATGGAGGATACTCAGAAACGAGACTGCGCCAAGTTAGTGTTGAAAAACCAGTTGTTGGTTTTATTTAAACAATTTCCCTTGCTTATGACACGTGTTTCTGCTTAAGAACCAGCCTTTTTGAAATCAGGGCATTATTGTCACTCTTTTGTTATTACAGTACATAACCATAATTACAAATGCAACGTGAACAATTGTGCACCACATATTAAGTAACACAGTTTTTTGAGATACGCAAAGGTTAGATAGAAAAAAGACAAAGAAAATAAGTGTTGAAGAAGTAAAATAATAAAGGGACAAAAAGATAAAGACAGAGTTAGTTGAATGGTCATGGTATATGGAATTGTTCTGCATCATCCCATTAATTCACTATTCTCAAATCGTATGAATCAAATGTTATTACCTTAATAGATTTTTGTTCCCTATATGGAGAGTCAGGTTAGTCTCAAGCAGTCGATGGGTTTGATCCTTTAAAATTAAATTATATTCTTTTTAGTATCTCACAAATAGTTCACTGTTTCAGCACATCCTAAATCCATAATCTAATACATGTTGTATTAAATGATAGTTAGCGTGCAACAAATTGTATATTTAGCGAGTACGTAGGTTTTCATTTTGGCGCTAATGGGACCAATGACTGGTAATCTTAATCTCCACTGGTTTACTACAAGAGTAATGCTTTCGCTCAATCCTAATTACATTCATGTCCACACAAAGTGTGTCCGATTCGCTAATACGCAGGAGCTTAAAACAGCACGTTTTCTATAGGTCATTGATGATCCTTTACCTTCGCTTTGTGATAAATGCGTTCAATCGCGTGCTGTCGTTTCCTAGAAACGCTGGACGCCATTGAATCAATTAAATAATTTGTTGCCGTGTGGCGTCACGGTTGGCGACTCACCAGAGTCTTTTGTTAGTGTCTACTATTATTACACTCGAGGCGTGCCATGATGTGTATAAACTCATGTGTGCCTGACCTTGTTATGGGTTGTTCCGTGAACTAATCTGTGTACATGTCCTTTCTTTATTTTTGTTACTTTTTAGCTCAGTTCTAATAAACTATACATATCTTAATAATATGGCGGCGTGAGTCCAAGTATGTGACTCCTTGTCTATTGGTGAATAGTCAGATTAGGTGCACTAATATTTCTCACAGAATGCGGGCAATTTAAATATTAGCGATCAGTAGTTGTAACTTAATCTAATGATTGAAATGAAACATGAACAAATATTTAACACGCAACACATACAATTTATAGAAATGACACCATTTCATTGTCGGAATTCAGTCCGAGGACAGTCGAGTTAAGTTTGCAGATAGTCTTTGCCTCGGCTTGTCTCAGTGCTTTTTCCTTGTTCCCTTCTCTTTTACCCAATGTTATTTTCTGTATTCCAATGAATTTAATTTCCGATTTGTTCGCCATTGGATGATATTTCTGCCAATGACAGGAGAGTGGGAGCCTTGGGTCCTGGCTTCCAATTTTCGCCACATGCTCTCTAATTCTGGTTCTTAACTCCCTAATCGTGCTACCAATGTATTCCAATTTGCATATACATATGATACCGTACACAACAAATTTAGTTTTGCAGTTGATTGATTGGTGTATTTTGATCTCATTATTGTAAGAGTCCCTAAATAAATTTGTTTTATCATGTGCATACTTGCACATTGTGCAGCTTCCACATTTCCTGAAACCATCACTGGTCGGATGTAACCAGGTGGTGTGTTTCATCGTTGCCACATCTGGCAGGAGCGGAGGGCTTAGTTTGTTCCTGATTGTTCCCGCTCTTCTGTAGATTATTTTCGGTTTAGAGTCTACATAGCTCTTAATATTTTCGTCCAATTTCAGTAGGTACCAGTGTTTTGAGAGTATCCTATTGAGAACTTTATGATTGCTGTATTACTTTGTGATAAACCCTACTGTGGGCTGTTCTTGTGTTTTTTTTTTTATCAATGTCTGTTCTTGTGTTAGTAGTTTACTTTTATTTCTTGCTCGTTTCACGGATTCTTCCATATATCCCCTTGCTAAGAATCGATTCTCTAGGAATGCACATTCCTTGTCGAATAATTCCTCTGTTAAGCAGTTTCTTCTTGCTCGAATATACTCACCGGAGGGTATATTGTTAATCGTGGATCTGTGGTGGCAACTGCTGGCATGTAAAGTTGAGTTTGCTTCGGTTGGTTTCCTGAACGTATGTGTTTTGAATGAACTATCATGAACAATCTACCACACTTTCAAAGGAGACTGTATGTCCCAGATGAAGACCTGCAAAACCAAATTATAGCAAACTACAATGACTCTTTAATAGAAGGACATACACGAATGGCTAAAACTCAAGCTAAGATAAAGAAAAATTACTGGTGGCCCACTTGGCAAAAAGATATTGCCCAGTTCATCATGACCTGTGGTGTTTGCGCTCAGCACAAGTCTCAAAAACAAAGTCCTGCTGGCCTTCTACGTCCTTTGATGGTGCCCCCGGTGCCTTGGCATATGCTGTCTATGGATTTTATTACTGATCTTCCCCTGTGCAACGGATACAACACTATCCTGGTCATCGTGGATCTGTTCCCTAAAATGGCCCATTTCATTCCTCTAAAAGGGGTCCTGACGTCCTCTTATCCGGCCACCGTCTTTTTGGAACAAATTGTCCGACTACACGGATTCCCATCAATATTGATATCAGACCGCGGAACTCAGTTTGTCTCAGCTCTCTGGAGGAGATGTTGCAGAATCGCCAAAATCGAACTTCGATTGTTCACAAGTCATCATCCCCAAACCGATGGCCAGACCAAATGGACCAATCAAACTCTAGAGCAGTACTTTGCATGTTACAACAAACCGAAGATACCTGGAAGGACATACTCTGGTTGGCCGAATATGCATACAACAATTCCACCCACACCAGTACAGGACAAATGCCATTTTACACAGTATATGGTCGACATCCACGAACATCTGTCTTTGATTCGCTTGAAGCACTGGAGATGCCAACGGTAAAAACCTTACATGAAACCATCACTCGAGTCCTCAAGCAGGCAGCAGAACATTTGACCAGAGCCAAAGAAAAGCAGAAACAGTTTGCAGACCAACACTGAAAGGAGGCTTCAAATTATCAGGTCGGCGACAAGGTTTGGTTAGCTTCCAAAAACATTTCTCTGAAGGGGCCACAAATCTTCCGTGATCAACCTTGCGGCCATGAAATTAGAATTACCTGCCCACATGCAGATCCACCCAGTGTTTCATGTCTCCCTCCTAAAACCATTGAGACCAGGTACATAGATCGATACGGCACCGATTCCGAAATAGTTGAAGGAGAACCAGAATACGAAGTTATGAGGATCCTAGACTCTAAGATGGTCCGGTTCAAGCTATACTATCTTATAGACTGGAAAGGTTATGGACACCAAGATCGGACCTGGGAGCCCAGTGAACATGTCCACGCTCCACGATTAATCAGGCAGTTCCACCGCAATAACCCCACTAAACCAGGGCCAGGGGGAAGCCCCCTTGAGTAGGGCCTTGAGGGGGAGTGCTGTCATGGCCACGGGCCCCAGAACACAAAAACCACATCATCTAGTGATGGGGGCATTGGGTCACTTGACTCACTTATGTCCCTTTGGGACTCAAACACAGGGGCCCTGGCTGGACTCATAGATATGTGAGCAGGAACACTTTATTTCAGTGCAGGAGTGCTTTTATTTTACAAGAACTTTCCAGGTGCTGAAAGCCTTTATTCCAGAGAACATCCCCATGTGCTGACTCATCGGGCATGGCTCCCTAGGCCTGTTCTTCAGGTGCTGACTCATTGGGTGTGGCAGGGCGTGGCAGCAGGCAGGCCAGAGCTACTGGGTGTGGCCAGGAACAAGACTATATAAACCCACCAATCCCTCAAGCAAACGCTTCACGTTACTTTGCACCTCCATGCAACATGACGTTCACCGCCACCTGGACCAGCTACTTAACTCGTGATCCTGCAACAACAGCATCCTTACCTGGACCCTGGCTCGCATCTCACGGCAATGCTCCATCTTCTTGGCAGATCCTGAATCGACGCTGCAGCAACTGCACTTTCTGTCCCACGAAGCCGAAGTCCTGAAACCAGAAAAGAAGACAAGACAAGGTTAGAACTCACGAAAACACCCAACCCAGGGTTGCGTCACATTTAAAACCCAACGCACACCCTAAGGCACCATTAAAGGCTACTTACCAGCCGTCGGACCATCTCAGCCCCGCTGCTCCTTACCGCCGGCTCTGCTTCTTCTACCGCAGCTACCGCCGCACCACTACACCACCTTCAAGGGGAGAGAGCAGAGAAAAGAGACATTACATACAAAGGACAGAGAACAAACTTTACAAATACAATTACAACAGTCGGACGACAAGCAGGGAAGTGGAAACAAGGGAAACACTTGCTTACAAGAGAAGTGGACTAGTCGCAGCTGGTCTGGACTTCCACGACAAGGGATCAGTGAAGGAACTTGGTTCCCTTCAACATGCACCCCTGCCAGAAACAGCAGGACACAGAGCTCATCATCATTATTCAGCAGGTGAGCCTCAAAAGTAGTGCAACCCCAGGGAAGCCACATCCAGGGAGAAGTGGTCTGGAGAAGTGGTCAGGGACCACAGGCTGCATACTAATACGACTCCACTTATATTCACGCAGGAACCGCACTGCTCATCACTGCAGTTCCCCATACAGACGCAGAGGGAGGAACAGACAAGAGGAGTTCATCCCTGGGAGGGCTGCGACTGTGCCTCAATGCCTCTGCAGAGACCAGGTGAGCGTAATAGTACTGGAGGTTTACACCGAGCTTGGTTTAAACATATATAAAGCGATTCACGGGTAAATTCCGAGATACGGCGTGCCAAGTCAGAAAAATACAGTTCTTAACTGTGCCTATCTTAAACTAAAGTAGGGATGTGAGAATTTCCAAGGTTATCGTACTGTCTATTGAAAATGACCGGCCGGCTTACCCGAGTGTAAAGATGAATTTGAAAAGATGAAGGTTACATAAACAAAGCACCTACGTTGAAGATGTTTGATTACAATGCTCGGAATGTGATTTCTGTGGATGCCAGTAACAATGGTTTAGGGGTGTTTTGGAACAGATGCAGGGTGATAGAACAGTCCCAATCACATTTGCATCAAGAAGATTAAAAGGGGTTGTTAAGGATTTCAATCAGTCGACACACACATTGGTCTCGGCCTAGTATGTAGCGCACAACTGAGATGCTTTTCTACATATTTTATGCAGATTCAATTTGAGATGGTACACAACTCGTATCACACCTCCTTTTTCAAATACCCACGGTCACAACAGACCATGAGCCAGGCTGGTTGGTGAAATGCAATATTTATTTATTTATTTTAAAATTCAACGGAAATCATAACATTTTTAATATGGAGCAGCAATCACCTATGGGGTGATAATTACAATGAAATGGTGAGCAATGCACTTGGTTAACCTTCCCCTAGAACATATATACAGCACAAAGGAATAGGAGAACTTTTTGATTTGGGAAAGATAGCACCCAAGTTAGGGTTTCCCCCTGCAATGTTCCCTCAACCCACATATAATCGAATTCCGATTGGATAGAAAGAAGCATAAGGTAATCAGGAATGAGAGAATAAAAACCTGACCTTCCCTCGCAGAATAAGAGGCAAAACCGGACTTTAAACCCTTAACAAAGGCCTAAAATAACACTCGGAAATGGCAAATAATTAATGTGTGGTTAAATTATAATATACATATGTTTTACCACAATAGCATGTAGGTTATATCACTGGCAATCACAATGCAATGGATCAACAAAAGGCATACACTTTGAAAATATGTGGAGATTTTAGATCAGATTGCAGCCAAATGACACGTGTAAAAGTTGCATTTCGTTTCAATTCCTGCTTTAAATTAGGATGGCTCAGAGAGTGGTATAAGGACAAAGGCAAGACCAGATAGGTTATGGGTTTCTATGGGGTAGGGGTTCTACTCACATTCCACTTTTACTTTTGGGATTTTTGGAGCGTCAACAGGTTCTGGTCACCACACTGCTGCACGCCAGGCAAAATAAAACACCTGGGCTGTTCTGGTCACCGGATGGCAAGGACAGCGGAATGGCAAGTCTGGTCACTGGATACTAAAGATCAGCTGGATGGCAGGATTGCAGCGGGCATGCAGTTAGTGGGCAGCATGCCAGTATGATTTCAGGATGCAAAAGGTACCACATCTATCCCCTTTGGTTATTTGGGATTTTAGTGGATTTTTCTGGGTCCATAATCTTGCTGGAGTAGGAATCGCCTATGCGTGGGTTTTGCAGTGGGTTCTAGAGTAGGGTCAGCAATGCTTTGGCCTTGTAGTGGGGTCTGGAATCTGGATGGAGCAGACCAGGAACGCAGTGCAGGAACTTCAGGAAGAGTGTTTGTGTCTGGAGTCTTGTCACGGACTCTTATTTATAATGCATACTGACATCATCAAAGTATATGGCTGGGCAAGTTTAACTACGGACACCTCTAACTGATGGGATTGGTCAGGGGTGCTAGTCCCCCCCTGGCTCTCAGCTGGTTGGATTTCAAGAGAATGTTGTCAGATTGATGATGTGAGTTTTACAATGTCCAAAACCTCCCACAATTACTTTAACTAAAATCCAGTTTTGCCCTAAATGGCACATTTATACAGTGGAAACATCTAAACAAATTACATAAACAGGTTACATATTGTATGCATCACATAGCAGTCCAATCCTCCAGTTTGTGAGACATTGTTTCGCCCTTCTACTAGTTGTTCACGCTTTTAAGTGTGAAATGTTCAGCCTAAAAATCCATAACTTTATACATATGTCTGGATCAGCATAAGGGATGTAAATATGAAAATTTGCATTGGCATCTTGGATACTTTCCTTGTAATCCCCAATTCTTTGCCATTTCTATTCCCAAGGGGTCTGTGAAATCTACCATGTCTTAAATGAAAGCCAATAAAATCACTTTTAAACTGCGAAATGTTTACATTTTTACAAGGTCCTGCTGCAGAGATAAAAGTATTTACATTTTTATTCATAAATAGTCTTTGGAAACAAACGGCAGTCCTTTGTCCCCCATATTTGGGAATAGCTTCCAAGCTACCCCCCTGAAGGGCAGGGACATCATGGAGATCTTGAAGCCTCCTGTAGAAATCACAAAGACGTCCGACTTTCCTTTCACATATCCTTGTTCTGGGGATTCCATTGTCAGTGGGTTCAGCCTAGACTAAATTATGTCCAATTTTGTAATTAACATGGAGGTGTTAATATCTACTGAGAGGCCCTTTTGTTTCTGTCATCCTCTCAGCAGAAACCTATTTTTTTTTAGTTGACATCCCCACAGCAGCCACTGAAGTTTGAATTAATTGCATTTATTTTGGCTCTGAATTGTAAGACAATCTGCTAAATAGAACCATTTCCTTTATTGTATCTTCACATCACAATCCCCTTCACATTGCAAGCTAAGGGCAACCTTTCATTCAACAGTTGTACTTTTTAAAACAGGCATTTTTCGCCTGTGTCTGTAAAGCCAATTTTTACATGTCTGGCAAAAAGCTGGCATTTCTTTTTCAATTCATTTTTTCATCTCCATCAGTTTCCCACACGGTTCTGCAGCCATAGTTATTTTCTCTTGTAGGCAGGAGTTTGTTTGACACAGAGAAGCACTGAAATTGACATAACCCAGATAGCTGGAGTTCCTTTGAAATAATGATCTTTGATACTTTGTGAAGAAAATTAACGCGTTTTCCCATGCAGGTAAAATTGAAGTTTCTTGGGCCTTTTTTTTAGATTTGGCTTAACACAGCCTGTCATTCAGGGGCCATGCTTGGTTTTGCTGAAGCACAATGGGGACATGAATAGGCAGGGTCTGGGCCTTATTAATCACAGTGATTTAAGGAAGAGCAGATGAAAATAGCATCAGCAGCATTATTATAAAGGTGAAAAGGTTTCCTTTTAATGAGGATTTTGGTCTGGCAGCAAAACAGTGTTGCTTTTTCACTCTGTTTCTTATGTGTATGTAAGAACACAATGGCAAGCTCCCTTAGTGTGTCCCCTTGTTCCATCATGCCCGCTATGTGCTTGGCAAGATGGTGCAGGCATCTTTTTGTTGCTGCACAATGCTCTTTTGAGGCCATGGTGCTCACTGAAATCAGTGCAACCTTCTCCCAGTTTCTGCTGAAGCGCAGTTTGGTATTGGAGAAATTGTGTTCTGTTCAGTGGGTCAATGTAGCCCACATATTTCCTCCCCCCCCCCGACTCTTCTGAGATCCTTGTCGAGGGAGAGTAGGGCAAGGTGGGCTTCATCTGTTAGGAGTCCTTCTTCCATCCGAGAGCAGAATCTGCCAAACACATTTTTAAGATGCTCACAATGGTTTGATTGTACCTCTCACCTCCACCACTAGAGGACACGCGGTATGCAATGTGAAGTTTCATTTTTACCCCAAGTATCTCCCACATCTTTGTCATCACTTCGCTGTTGAAGTGGCTATCTTGGTCTGACTCAATCATTTGGGGTAAGCCAAAACGCGAGAAGATGTGGTTGATCATCAGGGCAGCTGCTGTTTCTGCCTTGCAATTTGGGGCCGAGAGACATTCCACCCATTTGGTAAACAAGCATTTTACGGTTCACATGTACTTGTTCCCGCTAGAGGAGTGAATCACGGGCCCGATTAAGTCTACTTGTAAATCTGACCAAGGCAGCGTCATCCCCCTCTTCTGGAGCAGAGCTCGGTGTGCGAGTGATGTTGGCTGAAATTGTGCACACACAAGACACCCCTTCAAGTATTGGTCGAGGTCCTGCCCCCGTATGCAACCTCTCGTAAGATTTCTAAAGTAGTGTGTAACACCTGATGACCGGCTGTGACCGCGTCATGGCTGTGACTTAGCATCAGGTTTTGGAATGAGGTAGGGACCACCCACTGGTCACAGCCAGTTATGGATCTCCTTACCAACAAACTGTCTTGGATTTAAACATTTTTGGACATTTCATCAACACTCTGATTTCCCCCCTAGTCGGGACCAGGCTTTGTAATTTATCAGGTCCAAATTAATGGCAAAACGATTGAGAATGTTCACTGCCCAAATAGAATGTTGCAGGGACATCTCGCACGACTCAATAATTGTGTTCTATGCTTTTGTTACCTATAGAAATTTTGAGAATACAAATGCTAGGCAGGAGATGTTTGGAATTGGGAGTTGCCAGGACCATTTCCCACTTATCGATCAATTTAAATGTGGGAATGGCTGGATCTTTTGGGAGCTGCCTGAATGTGTTTTCGCTGATGAAGCTCTTACTCGCACACTCGGGCTCCTTCGCCTCATTTATCTGAATAGGGATGAACAACTGTTCTCTAATTTTCGGAATATCAGCTAAACTTTGAGCTGGTTTCTCATCACTTTTGACTATGGAATTGGGATTTTCAGATTGTGAATCAGTATAAAACGTCAAAGTATTTCCTTCCAGTGTGGAATGCCACTTGAGACTGGATGGAAGTTTGATTTTCAGAAATGGAGAGGAGTTCCCATCACCAGTTTGTTGTCCTACAGCAATTACTGTCACGTCAGGTATTTGATTGTTCTGGAAACGAAACTCAATATGATCAGGTTTTTGCTCAACCATTGGGCATGTGCCATTTAAACTAACATGTTTGACACTCTGTTTTAATTTTATTGGCTGGTTAGTCTGAATCCAAATGACCTTGTTCACACAGTCAATCAGGGGGGACAGCCTACGCAGGATGTCATTCCCCAGTAGACAGTGTGTGCCCTCTGGAGTCACGACTATGACCGGGTATTTCACTTTGTGTCGCCCAATTTTTATTTACAAATTTGCAGTCCCCTCGACAGGAATTTCATTCCCATTGAAATTCTGGAGTTGTCCAGGACAAGGGATCCCTCTGTTAATATTAGGTTTCCTGGATGCTCATTCTGGGGTTCAAGAATGGGCGGTTCTGACTCAGTTTCCACACCCACCCAGTCTTAATTTAGATCTCTTGGGACCCCTTTTTCCATGGGAGGAGTGCCCCCCACCCTGAAGGAGAAGATCTCTTTCCCAGAATCCTCTGAGGATTCTTCCCCTTCAAATTGGAGGACACAAACTTCCTCCACAGGTGAGTTCTTTATTTCTCCTACCCACCCTCTGTTCCTTGGGTTGAAGATTTTCGGGGACAAGAGATTTATGTTCCGGTTCCTGGGTGTCCAGGGGCTTTTCACGAGTGAGGAAGGAAGATTCCTCTAGGGCTTTACACCCCCGTTCCCCCCGTGCCTCCTCCTCTGGAACCGGTGAGTTGTCAGGGTTCTCTCCCCGTCATTGCTCTGAGGTGCCAGACCCTTGGTTTGTGGAGTTCTGAGCCGCCATGTTCCTCTGAGGGTTCTGTTGAGCCCTCAACATGTGACCCAGATCCTGTGTTAGGTTCTGGACCTGGCGCTTAAGTTGGGACACTTGTTCTGGCTGGTACAGGGTCTGTGTTCCAATCTAGCTGGATCACGGGAAGGGTAACTATCGCTTCTCCCGTAGTACCCTGGATATTGTGAATTTTGGTACCCCTCCACCCTTGGCCTCTCCTCTCCCGGATTGGGTTGTCTGGTTACTGAAAGCGGGAAAAGAAAGGAGGGTTGTCCTGCAGGTTCGGGTTCTGTGAGTACCGGGGGAAGAAACTTAATCCAGCATTTGGGGAATTGGTGCCGTCTTGGGGGAAGTTAGGAGGGGAGATTCCCGGGGAGGTACTTACCTGATTGAAGCCCCCCCCCTTGGGCTGGGGGAGTCCAGACATACTCCAATATTGGTTGGTTGCCCTTGTATCTGGGACTGATAAAATCAGGGGAGTTAGGGGTCCTTCACCTCCGCCACCTTAGCAGCAGCAGGGGTGTTGGCTGGTTTGGAGTTCTTGGCCAAATATTTGGAGTTCTGGGCCTCATAAATGCGGGTCGCCTGCTCTATGACCCAGTCCAGAGATCTTTTGTTATGGAAATCCCTTACAAGATGGGTCATGATATACTTGGGGAGAGCATGAAAGAAGGTGGTTACAAACTCCCTACTATCCGTGTGCACCCTCCTAGTGGTTTGGGCAAAGGCGCGTTTGAGCTCCTGCACAAATTCTCGTGGGGCCTGATCTTCCCCGCACTGCAGATTGTAGGCCGCTTTGTGAGCCTCTTGGGGATTTCTGTGGAAAAATGTTTCAAGATGGCCGCCCTATAGGTGGACCATCTTGAATGGTTCTGGTCCTCCAGTCCAGCAAAGAAGCTGAAGTACTCAGGGGAGAATGTCCATTTTACATACTCTATGCAGTTCAGTTTGTCTTTCAGATGAAGTGTCCATCATCTGCTCATAGAGTTCCAAGTGTTCCCAAACAGAATATTTAGCTTTTTATGGTATGGGGTTATGAAACTCCTAATGACCTTATTCTGCCTAATGGGGTCTTTTGTCATAACTCTCTTGAGTTTATTTGTCTTTGGCTTAGTCACCTGGGTCCACTCGCCCTCGGACTTAGAGGCACTTCTACTTGAGGTCCCCCCATGATCCTCTAGGCACTCCCTGATTCTGTGAGCTGGAGAGGGGCTCGCAGAATGGTGGGCCCAGTCTCCTCACTCATGTGGTGCACAGGAGAGTAGTCTTCTGACTCCTCCCTGCTTCCAGGGTTGGCAGAGGACCCCCCCCCCACTGCCCTAATTGGGTAGAGGTCTTCAGGATGCTCTTTTTGGGCCTCATTTAATTTGGTATTTCATCAAATTGAACCAACTGGTCCCTTGAAAAGTAGTATTTCGGTGGATGTAATTCCCCGACTCTCCCCTCATAGGAGGCTTCCTGGTCAGAGACATCAGCCTTAATGCTTGGGTATCTATTCAGGGACGCCCGTCCATCACTTTCTGGGGGGCGCTGACCTGTCTGATCCATCATGCTTGGCCTATTAAATTCTGATGGCTCCTGGGACTTTCAGCTGCACGCCAACACTTGGCTACGAACCCTAGCACATGCTTCTGGCTGTACAACCTCTGCAATTAAATTCACATGTGGAAAAGCAGTCTTCCTTCACGCCTTCTGCTGCGCAACCTCTGTATCGATTTTAGGGAAACGGGACGCTCCCAAGACAGGCAGTTGAAACTAGCATGGACGACGTCCCGGTGCCCCTTCTGTTCACCCCTTTCTGTCTGGATTGCCAGCACCATGCTCTGCTACTGCTGCTACTACTACTTCTGCAACTCTTCCAGCTTAAAGTCTTCCGTGAGAGAAGAGTGGAGGCTGTTAAAGCTGGAAAGGCACTGCAAGGACAGGAACGAAGCCGATGGGAGCAGTCGCTTGAAGCCAGTGAGTGCAAATAGAAAACAATTGCATCAGGGTGCTCCGAAACCCTGCAATACGCATTTCCTAAGTGTCAAACATTGTGGAAACCGTCATAAGCACTTTTGAACACTGAAGCGAATGCTTATAGTCCTGAGATGAATTGAAAGTAGTTTCAAGGGTGAAACATATGTTTTGAATATGGAACAAACTGAAAGCATTATTGAATACCGTACAGAATTAAAGCAACATGGAAGTATGATTGAATAAGCATTTCTGAATGCTGCATAGAAGCAAAGCAAATAATGACCATGTTTTGAGTGGAATAAAAGCATTGTTTAACCAGTGGAAAATACCACAAAGTGAATTAATCGAAATACAAGTGTTGGCACAAATACATGTGTTGGCAAAGCAGGTAAAATACCAAGAAGGGTTTAAGAAGAGAAACAAGTATTGACGCAAGCCAAGTGGTCAGGGGACTACAGGTAAAGAGGAAAGCTGTATTGGCAATAGCCAGAGAGGTACCAATAATGTAACCATGGTGATCATGCTAGCCACGATGAATTATGGGAAGGAAATAATCAAGAAACAAGAACTACTTAAGTGGACAATGGCTGCTAAATCCGATGAAAAGGGGTACCTGTTGCATGGCCAACATGCGCCTAGACCAAGTGCCCTGCATGAAAAGCCAGTGAAAGGAGAAATCAAGAGTGTAAATATCAAAAAAAGCAAGTCAATGAAAATATACATGAAGAGACTTAGAATTCTGAACCCTAGCTTGCGTCGTCGCATCCAGATGGAAGTCTGACTGTTAGCATGTGCCACACTCGTATGGAATTCTGAACTTTAGCTCGAGCCGCACCTAGATAGAAATGTTATTAAATGTTAAATGTTATAGCAATGCCAACTAAAACTTCCATCCCTCTGCATACACCTCGCAAACTCTAACCAAACACAACCACAGGCCTAAAATGCAGCAATCCGCACAAACTTCACAACAATGCAACAACAAAACAAACCACACAGACTTGCACAACAGCACATGACGACTACGGACCGTAAAACACCCCAAGCCCAGCCAACGGACCCACCGGGCTGAGGCTGCCAACACCACATCAGTGCTCTCTTTCACTTTTCTAGCTTATTCCCACTAACTCACCCCCTCTCATCCCCTTTTTCAGAGCCGCAAGAGGACCACTTTGGTGGTGATAGTGCACGGTACAAATGTCCTTTACATTAACTTTAACATGCCTCTAATCATTCTTAAGCTTGCCATCCAGCACAGATACCTATGGTAATCCATTGTCCATGTAATACCTTTATTCCATGTAAAATAATTTTGATATACATAATAAAACTCTTCTTGTACATAGTTATGAAATTGTACTCAGTGACATATGATCTTTACAAAAGTTACAAAACAATCATATTAATATAGTTATAAAAGACAACACCATAAGTACAAACATTACATTCCAAATTTAACACAAAGTAAATTATTATCTTGCAAAACATTGGCACAGACAGTAAAGAAAACCTAATTGCCATTGCATTCATGGGCATTTAAACATGTAATTCTTTCTCAGCAGCTAGGCTCAATGGACGTACTTAGCCACAGTCTAGACTTGAGATGCATCTTTTTTACATTATAAGATAATATCTGTTGTGGAGTGACTGTTTCTCCATTTCACGAATAGGGTCTTGTCAGATGTTAAAGGATCTCAAAAGTTAAGGAGGCTTACTAAGGGAAGAATTTGAAGCCTAAATTCTATGTAAAGTGAACATGAGTAAGATGGTATAAAATAGTCTAAATACTGTTTTTGATTCCCAGTAGCATGTGAGAGATGATGAATTAACAATGTTGACAAATATTCGTAATTCTTACCTTGTACTGAAAGCAGACTTTACCAACCTTTTTCTGTCTTTCCCTATTTTGGAGTGAAATCAAGTAAGACCAAACTAATACCTCTAGAATTGCAATGCAAACAATATGAAGGCAAATCCTTCTTTTCCATTACTTACATCCTCTGGAGAAAACTACCAGATTACATCTCACAAGAACCCACAATTCATCACCTTTAAAAGACTGTTCAACGACTGGTACACTGCCAAACCTCTATCCCAAACCTAATAGTTCACCCACATGACTCCACTCCATGCCTCATCTGGACAATCCCTTTTTTAAACTATTTAAGCACTATGACAACCCAATGCCCCTCCCACCGTCCCCTCCATGCACCTTTAACATTTCCCTCACATCTCATCTCAATCTCTTTCCAACTCCCGTTTACAATAATAGCATTTATCAGACAGCTCTGAAAGGTTAGTGAATTATTTGCTCAGCTTCCAACTAAACTAAACATAAAATAATCTGAGTTTTGTGGGAAAAGAATCTGAAGATGTAGGAGTAGATTTGCCTAGCCAGAGCAAAACATAATCTGTTAAGGGTAAGGCAGAACGCTGTTGCATGCCACAGTGGTAGAAGGGACTTTGCTATCAATGCAAGCTTCATAGCTGCTTATGTTCTATTTGTTTCAGTATAGTTTCTTTTATACTATTAGTCTGGAGGGATTATAAAAATGAGTTGGCAGAGTCCGTGGGGCAGGCATCCCTTAGGACTAGGTAGGATATAATGGTCAATGGCTGAGTCCCTGGGGCAGGCATCTCTTAGGACTAGGTAGGATATAATGGTACATGGCTGCGACCCTGATGCAGGCATCTCTTAGGACTAGGTAGGATATAATGGTCAATGGTGTCAAAGACAAGCGAGAGGTCCAAGAGGATTCCCATATTCACGGCACTGATGTATTTTCATGTCTGTATATTTCCTGTTGCAATTACTCATTTACTGCTCTGCAGCCTCTTGGGTCCGACAGTTGCCCAGAATATTTAATGAAAATAGTGTATAATACATTATTTCATCACTGCATCATTTACACAATATTGGTTCCCCTTAATGTCCCTAAGGCCCTCAGGGAAAGTGTTCCATGGGATGGTTAACACACAAGGCACAGTCACCCACTAATTGTAATCACACACCATTTGTGTGCCAAAGTAATCCAGGAAAAGCATCAGAGATCTGATCTTCAGGGTTCTGGTCAATATCCAGAACAACATCAGTCTCATTAAAGAAGCACCCCCTCTTCTATCAATCTTCGTCACTTGTAGAGGAGGTTTCCTGGCCTGCATGTTCTCTCTCATGGAAGATAGGAACATCCAGCATACTGAAGTATTTCTCACATTCACTACACTGAACTGAACAGGTTGCTCAATGATGTGACTGGCGTCTAATAAAGTAGGAGTTTCTCACCAAAGCTTATTCCACGTTTAGAGCACTGGTAAGGGAAATAAGACTTCTCTTCTGAATGAATCTTTTCCCACATTCAGTGCAGTGGTCCGGTTTTTCACCCGTATGTGTTGTCTGGTGTTGACTAAGGTGAGCCTTTCACACAAAGCTTTTTCCACATTCAGGGCACAGATGAGGTTTCTCATCTGAATGCATTAACCAATGGTAGAAATAACTGCCCTTATGACTGAACCTTTTCCCACATTCGGTGCACCCCTGAGGCTTCTCACCTGTAGCTCTGCTTTGGAGGCAAATACGCTTCTTTCAAACAAGGCGTTTCATATAGTATCTGCAATGATGAGGTTTTTTACCTGTAAGTGCTCTGCGGTGTAGGCCAGGATCTCCCTTCCGAACAAACCCTTTGCCTCATTCCGTGCACTTATGAGGTTTCCCTCCTATATGGGTTCTCTGTTGTAGAATAAGCTGCCCCTTGTTAACAAACCATTTCCCACATTCAGTGCGCTCATGAGTTTTCACACCTGTATGCGTTCTTCCATGTAGATTTGGCTCTGCCTTCCGAGCAAACCCTTTCCCACATTCAGTGCTTTGATGAGGTTTCTCACCAATATGTGTTCTCTTGTGTAGAATAAGCTGTCCCTTGGGAACAAACCATTTTACACAGCCAGTGCACGGATGAGGTTTCTCACCATTATGGGTTCTCTTGTGTAGAATAAGATGTCCCCTCCGAGCAAAACATTTTCTACATTCAGTGCACTGATGAGGTTTCGCTCCTGCATGCATTCTCTGGTGACGAATAAGATCTCCCTTCCGAACAAACCCTTTCCCACATTCAGGGCACAGATGGGGTTTCTCACCTGTATGTGTTCTCTGGTGGCCAATAAGATCTCCCTTCCGAAGAAATCCTTTACCACATTTACTGCACTCCTGGGGTTTCTCACCTGTATGTGTTCTCTGGTGACAAGTTAGCGTTCCCTTCTCAGCAAACCCTTTCCCACATTCACTGCACTGATGAGGTTTCTGACCTGTATGTGTTCTCTGGTAGTAAATAAGATGTCTCTTCTCAGCAAACCCTTTCCTACCTTCAATGCACTCATGTAGTTTCTCAATTGTATGAGTTCTCTGGTGTAAAATGAGATGTCCCTTCCGAACAAACCCTTTCCCACATTTTGTGCACTTATTAGGTTTCTCACCTGTATGTGTTCTCTGATGTAGAATAAGGTCTCCCTTCCGAGCAAAACCTTTCTCACATTCAGTGCACTGATGCGGTTTCCCTCCTGCATGTGTTCTTTGGTGGCGAATAAGATCGCCCTTCCGAACAAACGCTGCCCCACATTCAGTGCACTGATGAGGTTTCTCTCCTGAATGTATTCTCTGGTGTAGTATAAGGTGTCCCTTCCGAACAAACCCTTTCCCACATTTTATGCACTTATGAGGTTTATCACCTGTATGTGTTCTTCTATGTATATTTAGTTCTCCCTTCCGAGCAAACCTTTTCCAACATTCAGTGCACTGATGAGGTTTCTCTTCTGTATGCGTTCTCTGGTGACGAATAAGATCTCTCTTCCTGACAAACGCTTTCCCACACTGAGTGCACAGATGAGGTTTCACACCTGTATGTATTCTCTGGTGAACAACAAGATCTCCCTTGCGAACAAACCTTTTCTCACATTCAGTGCACTGATGAGGTTTCTCACCTGTATGTGATCTCCGGTGTAGAATAAGGTCTCCCTGTCGAGCAAACTCTTTCCCACATTCAGTGCATTGATGAGGAAGCGGTTTCCCACCAGTATGTGTTCTCTTGTGTAAAATAAGCTGTTCCTTAAGAGCAAAGCATTTTATACATTCAGTGCACTGATGAGGTTTCGCTCGTACATGTATTCTCTGGTGGCGAAAAAGATCTCTCTTCCGAACAAACCCTTTCCCACATTCAGTGCACAGATGGGGTTTCTCACCTGTATGTGTTCTCTGGTGGCCAATAAGATCTCCCTTCCGAAGAAACCCTTTCCCACATTCAGTGCAGTGATGCGGTTTCTCACCTGTATGTGTTTTCTGGTGTACAATAAGTTGACCCTTCTGAGCAAACCATTTTCCACATTCAGTGCACTGATGAGGTTTCTCGCCTGTATGTGTTCTCTGGTGTAGAATAAGGTGTCCTTTCCGAACAAACCCTTTCCTACATTTTGTGCACTTATGAGGTTTCTCCCCTGAATGTGTTCTCCAATGTAGAATAAGGTCTCCCTTACGAACAAAACCTTTCCCACATTCAGTGCACTGATGAGGTTTCTCTCCTGCATGTGTTCTTTGGTGGCGAATAAGATCGGCCTTCCGAAGAAACGCAGTCCCACATTCAGTGCACTTATGAGGTTTCTCACCTGTGTGTGTTCTCTGGTGGCCAACAAGATCTCCCTTCCGAACAAACCCTTTCCCGCATTCAGCACACTGATGAGGTTTCTCACCCGTATGTGTTCTCTGGTGTAGAATAAGCTGTCCCTTCTGAACAAACCCTTTCCCACATTCAGTACAATGATGAGGTTTCTCACATGTATGTATTCTCTGGTGTAGAATAAGGTGACTTTTCCGAACAAACCTTTTCCCACATTGAGTGCACTGATGAGGTTTTTCCCCTGCATGTGTTCTCTGGTGGCGAGTAAGCTCTCCCTTCCAAGCAAACCCTTTCCCACATTCAGTGCACTGATGAGGTTTTTCCCCTGCATGTGTTCTCTGGTGGCGAATAAGATCTCCCTTCCGAAGAAACCCTTTCCCACATTCAGTACACACATATGGTTTCTCACCTGTATGAGTCCTCTGGTGGCCAATAAGATCTCCCTTCCGAAGAAACGCTTTCCCACATTCAGTACACTGATGAGGTTTCTCACCTGTATGTGTTCTTTGATGTAGAATAAGCTGTCCCTGCTGAACAAATGATTTTCCACATTCAGTGCACTGATAAGGTTTCTCTCCTGTATGTGTTCTCTGGTGTAGAATAAGGTGACTCTTTCGTACAAACCCTTTCCCGCATTGAGTGCACTGATGAGGTTTCTCAGATGTATGTGTTTTCTGGTGACATATAAGTGTATCATGAAAGTGGAAGCTATCCACCCTGTCTATGCACTGATGACTTTCACCCATGTTTTCGCGTGTGCAACATGTATTGTTCTAAAATGGTAGCTTTTCCCACATTCTAAGCACTGCAAACATCTCTCGCCAGATTGTTTTGTTAAGCGCCTAATAATGGGACACTTTCCTCTGAACCTTCTCCAGATGAAGTGCAGACAAGCTTTCTCATGTATAGGTCATTGCCGGTGACATAGATGTTTCTTCTGACTGAAGCTTTTAAAATATTCAGTGCATGGATACTGTTTGCAAAATAACTGTATCCATACAAAGTCCTTTACACAAACTGTCCTTGCATTCAGTACTCCTATATTTTCTATCAGGAATCATGGGCCATAACAAAAAGCCCTCTTTTACTGTAGAGCAAATACTGTTGCTTTCATTAGTCCGTAATGCTTGATAGTTATTGTAGCTCTGTGTTGCTGGATGCTACCACAAATGTGTTGCATGGACGAAACCCGTCCTGTTTTCTATAGGCTTCACAAGCTCAGTTCCTGAATAATCTGAAAAGACAAAATGTACTGCAAACTGATATTCTTCTAAGATGTAACAAAATTGCACCTTGTATAAATGAAGCTTTGCACTTGGTTAGTCCAGGAAGTGTAACGGGCACTGTTGTTGCACTTTATCGGGGCCTCTATGACCTATTGAAATAAAAGGAGAAGCACATCATTAGTTCAACATGTTCACAATCGCAGGCATCACTAACTGCTTCTGGGACTGGATCTCAGTAGTAGTGAGGTGCATAGGTTAATTACTTATGTAGTAACTAATAAGAAGTACCATCTGTGGGGAAGGTACTCTAATAGGTGGCAGAGTAGTGGTGCTTCCATGATAAAATAACATGTGATAGGGGTGATACGCAGCAGGATTCATTTTTATTTAGAACCGTATAGTATCCAAGAGCATGAGGAAAAAACAAATCACACAGGCTGGGTGAACATAAGATCTATTATGTGGATATTTCTATCATTAGGACAATGGATATATACATCTACCAGTTTCTATTTCTCAAAAAGAACTAAACTAGTACATGAAGTTTCCCCATTTCCATATACAAACAATAAAGGTAGGTGCTTGGCCCTAGGTGCGCAGTTTTCTAACCAATTGTGCACATCATTTGACAAGTATATTGTGCCATCAGTGATGACATCATTACCTTTCGACAAATGTATATTGCCCCAAACGCAAATAAATTACTAACAGAACTATTGAATTAGTGATGGCTGAATTGAGATTTTAAAAACACTCACCAATCACTTACTACCGTGAGAAGGGCACTACACCACATTCTCTCCCAGGAATGACAGAAAGAACACCATTGTGTCAGAGAGCAATAGAACACATTGTTGGCAAGGAGGTAAACTGATGGGAGACTCCCCCAACTTACAACTATTGTCCCATTTGCCATCCGAATTGTTTATGCAAATGCCCAATTGTCATGTACTACAGTTAATTGATCAAAGGGTACCACATGTATTGCCCTGGTGAAAACATCATTGGGGAGTTCTCAGGAGGCAAGACACTCCACTGTATTTCTAAAGAGTGTGTGTAAATGCTCCCATTACTTGTATTTTTGTATTTGTATTTTATTGTGTTTTATATAGCGCTTCTGTCCAAAGCGCTGTACAATTTAAAATCAAAAAACGGTCCAATAATAATAGTAGGTATAAATCAGACCATCCGCGCTGGTAGCAAACAATCAGGAGGAAGGAAAGGTAGAGTAGTCAGTGATAGAGCGAACAGCCAGAGGCAGAGCATTCCAATGAAGGGGGGGGGGGGCCAGAAGCTGAAAAGAGCAAAAGAGGGACTGGGCACAAGGTAGACGTGGAACATTTAGTCTAAAAAGACCAGAAGAACGCAAGGGGCCAGATGGACAATAAACAGAAAGAAGAGAGGCAAGATAGCCAGGAGCAAGCTGATAGAGTGATTTGAAAACTAAGCATAGAAAATGGAATTTACGTTGAGAATGGAAGCCAACAAAGTGAAGAGACAGAAGAAGACATGGAGTCATGATAGGAAAGAAGGCAAAGTAGACAAACAGAAGTGTTATAGATTGATTTCAAGGGAGTGAGATGAGAACTTGGGAGACCAAAGAGAGTGTGGGAGCAGTAAAAAAGTTGAGAAACACATTAAAGAAGAGATAAGAAGTTTAGTGGCCTGAAAGGTAAGAAAAGGGCGAACTTTACGAATGGTGTAAAGATGAAAACGGCAAGAGCGAGAGGTAAGAGAAAAGGTGTGATCAAAAGAAAGATTAGAATCGAGATATAAACCAAGATTCCAAGCTGTGGGAGAGATAGTAAGACTAGCAGGTGGAAAAGATATAAAGGGAGGTGGTGGGATAGTGTTAGCAGGGAAGAATAGTACTTCAGTCTTCCATGCGTTTAAAGTAAGGAAATGAGAATCCATCCAGGATTTGATGTCAGAGAGACAAGCTGTGAGGTTATGGTGAATTTTGGGAGTAAAAGACAAGAAGGATAGAAAAGGTTGTGTGTTGTCTGCATAAAAGTGATCAGAGAGACCAAATGAGATAATAGGTGCAAGCTCAGAGGCATAGAGAGAAAAGAAACAGACCCCTGGGGAACCCTATGCTCGAGAGGAAGAGGTGGAGAGGACTGACCAGTCCAGGAGACAGATAAAGTTTGGCTCGAAAGACAGAAAGAGAACCAGGAAAGAACAGAAGAGAATCCCTAAGCCCAAAAGACAAAAAAGATTTAAAAAATAAGGAGTGATCCACAGTATCAAAAGCGGCAGATAGATCAAGCAGAATAAGAAAAGAGGAGTGTTTGGAATAATGAGCTGAGAAAAGGGAGTAAGTACACAGATAAAAGCGGTTTCGGTAGAATGGCGAGGGGGCGAAAAACGGACTGAGCAGAGGGAAGAAGTGATAGATTAGTAACAAAGGATGAGATTTGAGAATAAACCAGGCAATCAAGGAGTTTTGAAATATAAGGTAGAAAATAAATAGGATGGAAATTAGAAACAATATGCTTAGCAGTGGGCTTCTTCAAGATTGGAATAATTGTTACCCAACTCCCCCTTCTTGCATCCCAGCCCTCCAGCCTCCCAACCCGCCCGAGTCCTGATTGGAGCTTAGCTCCGTGTGTGTCTAGGTACAGAGACCTACGTGACCCACTAGGCTCATTCCGCTCCCGCTACCCAGGTAAGGCCCCCGCAGCCCTTATGCCCTCCTCCCCCAACAAGAACAGAAACCTACCCAGCTCCCCCTTCCTGAATCCCAGCCCTCCCGCCTCCCATCCCGCCCCCGAGCCCCGATTGGATCCAATTGTAACAAATGCCAATTTTTTCTCAACATTTTTCTTAGTACCTCATTGTTTGCACAATAATTTGTGATGAAGTTGATCTCTTCTTTTCTCACTGGATTGATCCTGGATTGGACCCAAATGTAAAGAAGTACATAGGAGCGAATCCAACAGTGACTTACAGACGTGCGAAAACCATCAAAAACATTCTCAGAACCTCTTTTCTTCCAGAAGTTAAAAAAGACCATCCTATCACGTGGCTTCTTCCACCACCAACAGGTTTCTGAAAATGTGGTACTTGTTCCATGTGCAGATATGCACTTACCAATACGATGATATTCAAAGATTCATATGGCATAAGTGAAAGAATTCTAGACTCTATTAACTGTAAAACGAAGTTTGTGGTCTATGCGATTGTTTGTGACTGTCAGAAAATCTATATAGGAAGTACAATTAGGAAACTCAGGACCAGAGTAAGAGAACATCTTTCAACTATAGGAAGCCAGGACATTAATTTACCATTGGCACAACACTGGCAAAGCAATCACCAATTAACAGACAAACAAAAATTAAAATTCCTAGGCCTTAGGAAAGTGACTTTGGGCCCAAGAGGAGGTGATCATGAAGCAAAACTCAGACAAGAGGAAGCGAAATTGATATGTAAATTTCGGACAGTAGAAAGGGGTCTCAATTCAGACCATGAAATGGCCTCTTTCTTATGAAATTGACTGTTTCAAAAATCAGGACCTTTGAAGGATTCTCTCTCAATGTAATTGATCATTTTTATATATTGGTGCTGTCACATATTTTGAAAGAACTTAAATTTTCTCTTTCCCTATAAAGGCTCGTTTCAGACCAGCACGTTTCTATTTTTTTAATTATTTTGTCTCAGCTCCAATTAAATCAGGGGCAGACAACAACAACACACTTCAGAGTGTCAATTCATAATTACCATTGTCACCAATTTGGCGTTTTTCCATGCATTTTTGACCAAAAGATGGCCGCGACAAAGAAAACAAAAAAAATGACCAATTGTAAACAAGCAAGGAATACATACATGTTATTATGATTAAAAATAGACACGTAATCATTTACCCGCATAGAATTCCATCATGGATATGAACACATAAGGTCGGAAACAACTTTTTAGCAAAACGTAGTACCTATTGGTACGTAACTATGAGATTAACAAATATTTTCTTTTAATTCGTATCTCACAATGTTTCAAATATACGTACATATAAAAGTCATTTTTTCATGCTAATATGTAAAAAGAACGTTGTTAAGTGGTCCTTAGCCTCCCGTAAGTGAGGCAAGGAAACCAACATGGAGAGCATAGTAAACACAATGATAGGACTAGTTAACATCATGCTGAAAGTAAATAGGAAGACGACAAAGAACCGCAAGGACCATTTGAAACAGTATTCGCGGCTGAAGGTAAGCGTACAGGCGGGTACCCTTAGGGGGCTGCATTAGGAACTAGTGCAAACATGTGAGCCCACATGCAGATGCGGAAAAAAGGGTTTTTTTGAGAAATTATCAGGACGTCAGTACAGCGTTGCGGCTTAAAGATTACCCCATTTGACATTTGCAATTTTAAGCGACAAAAGAATGTTAGAATGGTAAAACCAACAAAAGCATTTAAATTTAGCCGAGGCCATTTTTTGAGGACCCAAAGTCCGTAGACGAATACTACAAATGAGCACCTTAATGTACGAGTAGTGTGTACAGGAACATTGACGCAGTGTAAAAAATAAGTGGAAGTATTTAAGTATTAAAAGGGAAATCAACCTGTAAAGCTTAACATTACCTTTTGTGTGAATTTACAGGGATTTAACCCATGACTTATTCGAGTCCACAGTAATGAACGTTTCAAGTATTATGAATATTCAAATTAAAACATTAGGTAAGAAATTTGATGAAACAAAATTTCAATGTAATTTAAATGAATATTTGAATTACCTTCAAATAGAATGTACTTCAAAACTTTTTCGTTAATCTTTATTTTTTTGCAAATTTCTTTCTCTCTCTCTTTGTTGTTTTAGTTTTTATCCCTTACCAATCCGTCCTTTCACCCCTCCCCAATGGCCAACCAAATGTTTTTATATTATTTTGAATCATTTAATTATTGCATGAATATAACAAAAATGTTTTCATTTCTCATGTACTTTAATGTTTCAACAACCTGATTCATGATTGTCAATTTATGTTTTCAAAAAATCACTATCTATTTTGATTTACTAACTAGCCCTGATTTAAAAAAGGCGATGGTTTCGCCGAAACACGTGTTATCATAGAGGGCAATTCAACAAACATAACAATATGTTTGAATAAAAGATATCTATTTATTACAAAATCAAGAAAAAAGTTTGTTATACATATTTTTTCTTTCCATAAGGGCGCAGAAGATAAACAGTAACCCAAAACACTTTATTGTTTCTCAACCAAAACGGAGTAGAGGAACCGGAACTCCGTTGTTACAGTCTTTTGCGACCACCCCGAAAATCAGTAAACATATTACTAAAACAAACAGGGCGCTGAGGTCAAACCCTTGGGAAACCCACACCAGAAAGGTTCCTCAATCATTACTTATTGGAGCTTAGCTCCGTGGGACACCTGGATTTCGTCCAGAAGCACAGTGAGTGTCCCACCGTCATTCAACCGTCCCTCAGCAACATCTGTGTCGGCATCGAGGCTCCTTCCTAACCTGCAGTAGTCCTTCCCCACCTGCACCCTTTTCTGTTTTCCCTTCCGTCTCGCCTCCCGATTCACCCCAGAGGCATGTAAGTGTGGCCACTTCTAGAGAGCCCCCTGGAAAAATAGCTTTAACCTTCTGTGCCCATTCCAGCACCGCTGCGGCCCACTGCCCCTCTCCCCTACCCCCTGCTTCCCTCGCTAGGAAGCCTTCACTGGTCTTCCCAGGGCAGCCATCTGCCTGGCAGCACCTGTGGCTAAAGGCCTAAAGCCAAGGGCGGCCCCAACAGAGGAGGCTCCAGGAAGCGTCGGCAGGAGTCCACATGGGAAGTCAGGTGCCAGCCATCAACCATCAACTACAAGGACCAATAAGGTAAGAGTGGCCTGGGTTGGGAGTAGATCAACCACTCTACCCCATAATCCTAGCCACTTAACAATCCTATATAAAACAGTGTTATTAGCCATAGACACTATACACTATAGTAGACACTATACAGGTCTCCAAATCTATCAGAGTTTCTGTTCCCAAATTGTATTAGAAGATAACCAAATTGCATTGATAGGCTTCTCTCCCACTATACAGATCTCCCAAATTTATCAGGGTTCCTGTTCCCAAACTGTATTGTATGATATCCAGATTGCATAGATAAGCCTTTCCCCAATACACAGGTCTCCCTAATTTTGCAGGGTTTCTGTTCCCAAACTGTATTGTATGATATCCAGAAGATACTGATAGCCCCCCCCCCGCAAATAAACACGTTTCCCACATCTAGGGGGGGGGGGGTTCCGTTACAAAATTGAATTGCACGACATTCCGATTGCATGGTTAGGCCTCTCTCCCACTATACAGGTACCCAAATCTATCAGAGGTTCTGTACACAAACTGTATTACATGTTATTCAGATTGCATTGATAAGCCTCTCTCCCAATAAACAGGCCTCCCAAACTTAGCAGGGTCTCTGCTCCTGTACCAAATTGTATGATATGATATTCAGATAGCCCTGGTAGGTCTCTCCCCCACTATACAGGTCCACCAAACTGATCGGGGTTTCTGTACCCAAACTGTATAGTATGTTAATTTGATCGCATTGATAGGCCTCTCTCCCACTATACAGGTCTCCCAAACTCATCAGGGGCTCTGTCCCCAAGTTGTATTGCATGATATTCAGGTGTCATTGACAGGCCTCCCTCCCACTATACAGGCCTCCCAAGATTATCAGGGATTCCATTCCAAAATTGCTTCAGCCAATGAGGTTATATGTAATTTACTTACCATAGTTTCACTGAAACCCTCCATCCCCAATCGCAGCATCAAGTTGGAAATACAGATAAATGACCAAAGTCAAACAAGCGCAAGAAATAGAGAATTCAAGTACAACGTCTACTGCACATCTCACTGAAAACTTCTAACACCAAAGTAGAAAAACACTATTAGGCAAGATAGTGCAGGAGACCGCACCAGCCCAGCCCTCTTAGCAATAGTTAACCCAACCTTTGGTATAAACATGTACTACACACGTTGGTAGAGCGACCGAGCAGCTAGGCTTATCTCAAGAGGTGTCAATGTGAGCTGTAGGGTTTTAACAGAGTTTCACAATGGCAGTTATTCAAATAAACACTTATACACAAGGGTTCTTGATGAAATAATTATTAATTTGTCAGTTGAATAAGCCTTCTTTAGAAGGGAACAAAACATGCAACACTTTAAAATATAGATCCAAAACACACTCTTTCTCTAATCAGATGGTACCCATTGGGGATGGCACACAGACACTTCCTACACCCTCAGGGGACTTCATTGGCTGGGACACTGTGGACACTGATTTATCACTGATGCATTTAGAGCAATACTGAGTTTGGTGCAACTGCTAGATAGGGCAGTAAAACAAAGGTTAAATAATTCATGAACTGGTAAGTACTCTTTGAACCCTCCAATGCAAAGTAAATTAACCATGGAAAGGCAAAAGTACAAGGTCAGAGGTATGAAGAGTCTCTCAGGGTGCCAGGACAGTCAATGTTAGTTGAGCAAAGCCTAGGGGGGCTCGAGATCTTCTTGCAGGAAAGTAAAGGTCTTGCACAATGTTTTTTAGAAAAGTTTGTATAAATGAAGTCACTGAAGGGCCACAAGCTGGGACAAAGCTGCAAGCAACTCTGCAAGGGGCAACCAAGACAAGTCTCAACGGAGAGCTAGCAAGGCTACACGACAAGAGGCAAGTCCTCTTATGTTTACAGTACCTTTGGTTAGAAGAAAAGCTTCTTCCAGCTGGCTTCGGTTCCTGTGTAGATTTGCAGATCATGTGTTTCTGGGACTCAATCGTGGGGACAAGAGAGAGGATGTCTGGGGGATCCTGCACTATGTAGTAATGTGGCTTACTGAGTAGCAGTGTCTGTGAGGTCATATGCTTGTGGTTGAAGTGTTCTGCTGGGTGACGGTTGGTCTGAGAGAGAAGCTGTGAGCAGAGAGAAGATGGGTGTGGGGATGAGCCCGGTGTTTCCCTTGTCATCTTGTGTCCCCAACCATCCCTGTATCTTGTGGAGGAGTACAGGACAAGGACAATAAAGACACTGAGAACTTACCTGGAGTACTGGCGGTCATTATTGTTACACTGGCGACGAGGATGGTATGGTAGGTGGACTGCCCTTCCATTGGCGCTGCTGGGGGGTGGGGGGCTACAGCACTGCTGAAACACCGCCCCCGTGAGGTCCCCCCACACCCAGGCGGGTCCGTGTACAGTTGGCCCGCCATGAGATATTCGTTACCCCATTTGGGTTCTGCCACAATTGCCTTCTGTGCTCAGATGGGAAGGCCCGTTGTCTAGCTTCGGAAGTGCCTAGTATCCGACCAGGAAGAAAGAGGAGCCAGCCGTTGGTGTCTGGCTGGCCTGCCACATATGTAGCGCCTTGGACTTGAGCGGAGTTAGGCTTGTCTCCGCGTACCTGCGCAGACTGTTGCCATTGTCAGACAGCGGTGGGGCGGCTCGGAGCTTCCAGCTGTGACCACCCCCCTCCCATGTGGGTGTGTTGGAGCCGGCCCTTTTTCTTCAGGGTCCTGCGTGCGGATGAGGAGCCGGTGGGGGGGGGGGGGGGGCTTGCCGCTGTTCCGGAAGAGTTACCCAGCTGTTGCTGCTTCCGCGCGCACCGCCCACGTCCCAACTTGCAATGAGCGTAATACAGCAGCAGTGAAGGAGTGGTCCGCAGGGATGTGTTGCCGCCTGCCTGTCATCTTTTGTTGCCTTGATGCTAAGTGGATCAGGCCGTAGTGTGGGAACTTCCCGAGGGGTTACGGTGACGTGGACCGGTTGTCAGAAGTGCCGCGGCAGCACGTTCAAACATCAGGAATGCCGGTTTTAATTAGTGGAGCCCTTCTGTCTGGTACTGCGACACCGGAGGAATGATGATGTCATCTTGATGCGGCCTGCCCCAAGCCTATCATGCGCCTGGGCTGTTGTGTTCCACAAGCTCTTACACGCGCGTCCCGCAAAGAAGTAAACATAGATACGTCCATGACTGGGCGTGTTCAGTACCACTTGATATGATCAAGTCTTTGGTTTTGGACAAGCTGTTGCGGAGTTTACTGAGAAGGTGTCGGTTTCATCAATTAAGAGACTTACAACAAGTCATTGACTGTCGTGAGCCTAGCCATGGGACAATTTAATATCAGGTTAGTGTTTTGGGCCATGTGTGTGGGCATGAGTAAGTATATGTTGTGGCCCATGTTAGAGGGTTAGGTGCTTGGTGCCCACATTTTAGGTCCTGGAGTAGAATAGGGGTGTGTTACTGAAGGCCGTTGTTAGTCTTCTGTGGTGTCTGGTGTTGTGGCCTTTCATGGGAAGTAGAACATCCAGTATAGGGGTCTGGTGTTGTCCCTTCGCAACTCCCAGGACGGTGAAGGGGAGCGGGGGGTGTAATTTAATGTTATGCTAATTTGTAATGCGACTATTACTGCAATTCTGCAAATGCAAATGTCCAATGCTTGTAGTGTTCCATCTGGGGGTGTGGAACGTAGTTTCTGGGTAGTGTTAACCCCAAGGAGTGTGGATTGGGGTTTGAACTTATTTATGGGAAATGATGTGAAAATGCATTAATGTGACTTTTGTCATTTGGAACACTGGCTTTCATGCAACATTGATTGTTTTACTTTAATCTGACATCCTGCTGACTCCTGCTGTTATCTACCACACCAGCGCTTGGCACTGCGAGTCCAGGGGGACTCTTGCCTTTGCAGCCCGCGCTCGCTTCCTGGAGGAGGCGGAACCCATCGGCGGTCACGTGACCTATCACGTGACTGGATCACAGTTTTAAAAGCAGCCCCGATCGTTCGAGCGGCGCTTTTTGTTTTACTTTAATCTGACATCCTGCTGACTCCTGCTGTTATCTACCACACCAGCGCTTGGCACTGCGAGTCCAGGGGGACTCTTGCCTTTGCAGCCCGCGCTCGCTTCCTGGAGGAGGCGGAACCCATCGGCGGTCACGTGACCTATCACGTGACTGGATCACAGTTTTAAAAGCAGCCCCGATCGTTCGAGCGGCGCTTTTTGTTTTACTTTAATCTGACATCCTGCTGACTCCTGCTGTTATCTACCACACCAGCGCTTGGCACTGCGAGTCCAGGGGGACTCTTGCCTTTGCAGCCCGCGCTCACTTCCTGGAGGAGGCGGAACCCATCGGCGGTCACGTGACCTATCACGTGACTGGATCACAGTTTTAAAAGCAGCCCCGATCGTTCGAGCGGCGCTTTTTGTTTTACTTTAATCTGACATCCTGCTGACTCCTGCTGTTATCTACCACACCAGCGCTTGGCACTGCGAGTCCAGGGGGACTCTTGCCTTTGCAGCCCGCGCTCGCTTCCTGGAGGAGGCGGAACCCATCGGCGGTCACGTGACCTATCACGTGACTGGATCACAGTTTTAAAAGCAACCCCGCTCACCCTTGCGGCGTTAAGCCCGGCGCGGAGTAAAGGGCGTTGCCTTCTTATTCTTACAAGAACTGTTTGGCTCTGAGAGGCATAGACATCGAGTCCCGTCACACAACCAAACTCCTTTACTTCCTGCCATCTAGAAACAAGGTATTTTGATAATTGATTAAACTGTGTATATTTTATATCTTGACTCGGATGAGCTAGTAGAAGTAAGTGAACCTGTTATGAACTACTTTCAGTCAAAATTATACAACAAGGTGTTCATTTCAAAAAATTCTATCTAAAACCTATCCTATACTTAAAAACGATGAAACTTCGTAGCAATCCGACTGAAAATGATCTGAAGACACCTGAATGGGAAGAGCCTATCATATCAACCATGATATTCGATGATACACCGACGAGTACACAACCTATCTCTGCGCCACCATTTCCCTCTAATGTAGCGCCTTTACAAACCATAGCACATATACATCTAGAGTCGCCTATTTTAACTCCTAATAGAGCGCACGCGGCACATGAAGCTTGTTCGCCCTTAACTGAAAACTGGAAAAGAGGACTTGAATTTACTGTTAAACATCTAAGATACAGAAAAAAATCGACGATCACTTTGGTGGCAATAAAAAAAAAAAAAATTTTATCAAAGAAGCTGCCCCGGTAATCAACAATGATGACTCCACATTTACTGAAACCGTTCCTGCTCCAATATTACCAATCTCTAATATACCCACCCACCCCCTTGAGAAGTTAAATCTATCAAATTCAGATAGGAGTCCTGATTCTTCATCCTCTGATCAGGATATCAATTTAGTGATGCCTCATACCCCATCTGAAGTTCAAATGCTGCAGGACGAGCCTTTTCGAATTCCATCAGGTCCATCTGCACATACTCTACATGCTCTTAGCTATGTTTTAAATTCTTTAGTCTCTGTCTTTGAATTGCTAAAGGGTGAAGTTCAGTCACAAACAGGCTCCCTTATTGAATTAACCAAAGAAGTTGCCGCCTTGGATGGAGCGATGACAGGCTGTTGCAATCTTATCAACAACAATCTTCTGCAACAAATACAAGAACTCAAAATAGAATCAGCAAAACAAGGAATGGATCTCTCTGCCATTCAGAGATCCATGACTCTTAAAAATACTTTAGAAGAATCCAATAAAAATTCACTTCAGGAGCTTCTCAATCATATACAAAATTTTACCATCAAAGCTCCGTCTTCACTTCCTCAAGCCACTAATAATGACACATGTCAGCCTTTAGATGATACTCCCTTGTCTGAGTCAATTCTCGACGAATTTCGAAGACTGGCTAATGTAAGTATTGAGTGTGAAAATGAGAGTACTTCAAACACACATAACAATTGATTCGGACCCCATCAATGAAGAGCAATCTGTGGTGCATATTCCATGTTCACAACAATCCATGTCATCAGGAGGAAAAAAACAAAGAAAAAAAGAAGCAAGAAGGAAAAAAAGGTTACGTGATCAAGGCATCAACATGAAACACAAGAAAAAACACACCTCTCAAAAAATTGTTAAGAGCTCTACCACAATCAACAAACAAAATCAAGAGGTAGTTCCTTCCAATGATATGGAGAGGGTAAAGAAAACAACATTGATGACATCAACAAGTTCACAAACCACCAAAGTGACCTTTGATCAATCCATAGAATTTTCTACATCATCACCACAGAAAATTTTAAAAATAGCCCCAATTTTCCTTCGGAAAAGTCTCATAAAAAATGTTTTATCATTTCCATCCAGTAATACTGTTAATCATACCAAAGAGGCTCCGCGGACCATTGCCCCCATATTTCTTAAAAAGTATCTTGGTCACAATCAATCACCAACATTAGATCATGAAATAGAAGTAAAACTTGGCAGTGGTAAATTTAAAACTCTACCTCCATTTGATTCAAATGAAGTATATGCTGCAAATGCAAGCCAACGATCAGACGCGACTTCAACATCACTCACTCATGAACGAGAACCTGTTGTTTTTAATTCTCGTACAACCTTTGATTCAAATAAAAATACAACTTCTTTGCTAGACAAGAAAGAAACAAAAAACATGGTCCATCCAGAAAATTGCGGTATCCCTATGGCGAAGCAATCGATTAAGTCCTCGGTCACTTCGCAGAAATGCATAGTTTTGGCTTCCAAAGCAATCTCCAAAAAATACCACTTACAGACCCTGGCACGTCAAGATAATGCTAACAATGATCAAGGAGAAACCACCATTGCTGCTAAACATCAAGTAAAACCCAATTTAGATAGCCTGGCTATCACTGTGGATAGTTCAGTGTACATTCCACCATCTATACAAAACAAATCTGAAAAGCAAATCAATCATAATCTTCATTTACACGGATCTTCCCAGCAGACCTTAGAAGAACATAGAAAGGAGATTCGGTGTGCAGTAGACGCGTATATGTCAGCACAACCAGCACAAAAATACTTTAGACACTATGACCCAACTTCCAACCTCTCTCTTCATGGTCAAGAAATCTCCATTCCAACACTAGAAATCCCTCGTCAAGCCTGTGAGGCTGAAATTGGGACTGCTAAGTCTCAATTTGTATCCCAGCATTCTCTTGGACTTAACCACATTAAAACCAATAGTCAAACCTCCATAATTAATCCACCATTAATGGAAAAAACAATGCCTGATACAGTCATTGCGCTACAAGACAAACATCTTTTAACAGCACTAGGACCACAATTACAACGATTAATTGAAACAACCATAGCAAATTCTCTAGACAAACAAGTTTCACCAGAAACGATTCCAGCTAAGTCTGACCCTGTATTGTTACAGAACAAAAAATTACTTAAAAATGATCCCAAACGTCCAGCATTGTATTCATTGATCATCACCTGTCACCAACCTCCAAATGTGCAATACGATCTAAATCGCAGCTCCATACTAACCATCTTTGCTCAAATCCCTGAACTAGAAGACATACAATCAAATGACATTCAGTTGGTAGAGTTTGAAGATGCCCAGACTCTCTCTTCAGTAAAACTGTGGATAAATTCTAGAGTGGTTGTCAACACCATATGGTTAGCTAAGAACCATCTATATGATTTAGGATTTGTCGTCGAAGTCAGTCATCTTTCATCCAAAACTCCGACGATAAGATCCTCGCCTCTAAATGACACTCATGAGAAGCCCTCTGAAACAACCGTCACCCAAGATTCCTCAGTTGTCTTTAGAAAGTCTTGCAATTGCCAGTTAAATCATAATAAGCACTAGCTAGTTGCAACTAAGCCTCGAACTCATGTCTCTCTTACTAGTTGGAATACGAGAGGGTTTTGTCATCTATTGAATACTGTTGAATTAAGCCTTGATGACGTTGATATAGCCACGCTCCAAGAAACTTGGCTCACTACTGTCCCAACTTGGGACAATTATAATATACACACAAACTTAGCCCATAAATCGAATCATGGACGACCAACGTCAGGGCTTCTTATAGCTGTCAAACAAAATCCTCTCATTGAATCTGAACATTGGTCATCTCCAAATTGTTTCCAACAGATGATAAAACTTAAGATTGGTGAATCAAGATATGCCTTAATAAACGTATATTGGAACCCTCCCAGTATTTCCGACCATTTATTCATGAGAGACATGAATTCCTTAATGCAATTGGTGAGTCTTGACAACACCATAAAACATATTATTATAACAGGGGATCTAAATTTGCATTACTTTGATCGTCATAAAACTTGTAATAGATTGACATTATGGACCCACTTCATCGAGGCACATAATCTTCAAATACTAAATGGATCATTTATAGATGACATTCCCCCACAGCCAACGTGGCATAGAGGTCAGTCCTCAGCCATTATCGATTATATCTATGTAAGTCAATCTCTCATATCACAAGTCTCTAAGTTTAAAGTAAATCCCTCAATTTTGAGTGATCATAATTGTCTCTCTATGCACTGGAATATAATTGATTCGATAAGCGTTCAGACCACTAATAACACCTTAGATTTCGTAACTGTCAACAATGGTGGTAATCGCCTATGCTGGAGTGATACTTCTCTAAAGAGATTTAATCAATTCTATGCCAGATTAACCTCTGAAGCTAATACAAATTCTCAGATTCAAACGCCTTACCATAAAGTAATGCAACTTTTTCAACACAAAGCTAAAAAATGTATGTTGTCTAGTACTCGTACTATGCATGTATTCGACAGAAGTGTCGAAGCTGCAAAAACACTATATCGCTCGAAAAAACGACAAGCTCTGAAACTGCCATCCAATTTACGAAATATTGTCAACTCTCAACTAAGGACAAATTATAAAAATTGGTTAAGATCATACCGAGCGATGTTATATCAAAATGACAGCTCCAATATGCTAAACATGATAGCAGGAAAGAATACTTCACAAATTTGGTCGATAATCAATAAGGTGACTACAAATCACCAAATAACCCAGCAATCCAACAATGTGTCTGAACAAGCATGGATTACGCACTTTTCTAATTTATACATGCCGTGTTCAAACATAAACAAACAAAACCTGCCACAATTAACAAAACATTTTACTCTAACTTTTGATAAAGAAGATATATTATTTTTCATAAATAAAGCAAGCGCATCTCGAGCTCCAGGTCCTGATGGACTTTCGAATTTCATGTTAAAACAACACCCCGAAATTTGGTCTGAGATATTATACAATATGTTTTTAAATATAATTCAGACACAACTAATCCCGGATTCATGGAAGCGCTCAATCATCCTTCCAATTTACAAAAAAGGAAATAGATCTGATCCCGCAAGTTACAGACCCATCGCCTTGTTGGATGCCCCGGGAAAGATTTTCAACCGTATTGTACTCCGGGACTTAAACAATTGGGCTTCTAATTTAAAAACGAGAGATCCTTTTCAAGCGGGTTTTGTGGCAGGCTTAGGAACAGCTCCAAATATCATGACCTTAAATATGTTGAAGTCACAGTGCATAGTTCGAAATAGCCTGCTATATTTGGCCTTCATTGATTTCAGGGTCGCTTTTGATTCTATTGACCGCCAATTACTCTATCAAAAATTAACTCGCTTCTCATGTCCCTCTTCTTTGATCGCCATTATAAAACAACTTCATTCTAACACCTCAATCCAAGTTCGTCTCACAATGGAAGGCCTGCTTTCTAAATCCATTCTTACCGGCCGTGGCCTCAAGCAAGGCTGCATTCTGGCATCTTTCTTATTCAATTTGTTTATTCTTGATCTTGGTGAATCTTTTGTAGATATAATCAGTGATGCACCAAAATTGGGCCTTCAACGCATAACATGGTTATTATATGCGGATGATCTAGTCCTCTTGTCCCAAACCCCTAAAGGGTTACAGAATTTATTAGATAAACTATATGCATATTCAACGCAAAATAATCTTATAATTAACCAAGAGAAAACGCAAATAGTTGTTTGTCAAAAAGTTAATAACAGTTCTACTACAATAAAATATAAATGGCATCTAAATAAACTCACTTTAATGAATGTTGAAAACTATAAATATCTAGGCTTGACCATTTATAACACACCAAGTGAAAAAGCCTATATTGTCACTCTTAATTCCAAACTTGACACACTGAAATCACAAGCCAATATACTTGTGTATCGTTATGGTAAATTTTCATACACTCACATCATGACCTTTTATCAAACGAAAGTAGTTCCGTTCTTATTATATGGAATTGACACCAAACTCCCTATTAAAAGCAACATATGGGACTTATGTGAAGCACGATTTTGGAGATCTGTTTTAAAACTTCCAAATTGTGCCCCACTCCCCATGATTCGTTTTGAAATGGGTTTGGTCTCACTGTTTTCACAATTAATATGGAAAATGTGTGCATTATACAGGAAATGTTTGTTAGGATTGGCTAAAAACAACATCTTAAGCACAGTAGCGTATTATCTTGCTAACTCCCAAGATCTTTTTCCAACTAGATGGCGAACTTGTGTATTAAACGCCCTAGCAGATGCAAGTATATCGCTTGAGACTCTCCTTACGAACCCCGATCGAGCCAAGATAAAGCTGTTCCAATATGATTGGATATGCAACACGGCCAAATGCTGCGCATACAAAGATTTTAGTGAACAATGGTTTGGACAAAAAAGGCTGCGCACTATGGCAGACTATTTAGTCAAATTCCCAGCGCCACATACGAGACATCAATATCCACGATTTAGGTTTAACTTACTACCGACAAGAGAAATAATGGTAAGGCGAGGGCTGATCTTAAAACATTTAAATTATTGTCGTTTTTGTGAAAACTCTGACGTTTCTGAGACTTTAAAGCACTTGTTAGTGACCTGCCCAGCTTTAACATTGTTAAGAAATCTTTTTTTTTCCCAATTTATTGTGTGCGTATGTCCCTATGGATGAAGAGGAAATTTGGATCAGACTATTCAGGAGCACAAAACTATCTATTAGAGTTGCAATAACACAATTCTTAAATGCTATTTTATCTAATGAAAACAATGATATTGAATGAGCTTCTCTTTACTCATGTTTCCAATTTGTTACATACATTGTGGAATTCGGATGATCAAATAATTTTGTATTTTTTATGATTATTGTTCAGTGCCCAGGAGTTCATGCTGGTTTTGCATCCATGGGCAGTGCTGGGGGGGTCACCTTCCAAGTTCTTCACATGTATTATGCAATGTTTTCAGCTTTGAACGTGTGTTTTTATGATGTCTGCATTCGACTGTCAAGTTTATTATGCAATGTTATCAAAATGTCATTTTGTGCATGCTTGATGTTATCAGTGTTTGGGGAGTGAGTGCGGTGTATGGGTGCACGGAAGTAGTTTGGCGCACCTGTAGTCACTTTGTTCTGCATTAGCATCTTAAGGGGGGTGGGGGGGGGGGAAAGAGAGAGAGAGAGAGAGAGAGAGAGAGAGAGAGAGAGAGAGAGAGAGAGAGAGAGAGAGAGAGAGAGAGAGAGAGAGAGAGAGAGAGAGAGAGAGAGAGAGAGAGAGAGAGAGAGAGAGAGAGAGAGAGAGAGAGAGAGAGAGAGAGAGAGAGAGAGAGAGAGAGAGAGAGAGATTTTTTTCATGGGTTGAGCTGTTGTGCCCATGGATCGTGTTAGGAGTGCATGTCCTCATTGGATTTATGTCTGTTATGTAGTGCCCGATTTAGGTCAGGGTAGGTCACTATGTTTTTGTGGTGTATCTCAGGGCTATGTTGATTTGTAGGTTCCAGGGTAGGACGCTGTGGTGTTAGTGGTCCCAGTTGTTCGTTATTCCTGAGTGGGCGGTTGGAGTTTATGTGGTAGTTTGTAGTGGTGTTGGGTCATTAGTGCCTGAAGATTATCAGGATTGGTCACTTTTGGCGTGGTTTTCTTCTCAGGGCAGTTGTTTTTCTGCGGGTTTTCATAGTGTTTGTTTAACTTCAGTTGTGGTCGCTATGCCTGAGTTGTGGAATTTTCAAGTCCCCCATAGTGTTTGGCTTATTGGCCAAGCTATAGGCTACTATGGGGTTTGGGGTTTTAAAGTTGCCAGTGGTGTGTCCTGTAATGGTGTTATGTTTGAAAGATGAAATGGCCAACGGTTGTGGTGGAGCAGTATTGTAGATGTGCTTCTTTTTACTGCGGTCAGTGTTGTGCTGCGTGGGTCCCTCAGTTGTTGTAGGGCTTTTGTTGTTTCTCCCTTAGGGGGCGGTTTGGTTTGGTTAGGTAGTTGTGTTAGAGTTATCTAACAATAGTGTGGCTAGGGGTGGCAGCCGTAGGTCCTGGGTGGCAGCTCACGACAGGCGTAAGTGCTCTACTTATTATTTTCTTGGCCTCGAGGTGTCAACCGAGGGATTTGGCATGTTGTGTTCTGCGGTTAGCGTGCCATTGGCATTTTCTGTTTGGTCCGGTTTGTTCTGTGAAGGTTTCCTTTTGTGTAGTACCTATAAAGTGTAGTTGCCAGGGGTTCTGTGCATAGGCGGCCGCTGTGTGTGGAATTCTTGGTACTGTTGTGTTGGATGTTTAAGGTTTGGTGCTGGTCATGCTACCTTAGTCATTCTTTGTGTTTCCCTGAGGAGGGAGAGGTGTAGTAATCTGGCTATGTGTTTCCTAGGAGAGGAGAAGTGTAGTAATGTGGCTTACTGAGTAGCAGTGTCTGTGAGGTCATATGCTTGTGGAATGTTGTGGTGGAAGTGTTCTGCTGGGTGACGGTTGGTCAGAGAGAGAGAGAAGCTGTGAGCAGAGAAGATGGGTGTGGGGGTGAGCCCGGTGTTTCCCTTGTCATCTTGTGTCCCCTACCATCCCTGTGTCTTGTGGAAGAGTACAGGACAGGGACAATGAAGACACTGAGAACTTACCTGGAGTACTGGCGGTCATCATTGTTACACACTACGAATGGAAGGTTGGCAGCAGCAATGGGCAAAATTCAGATCAGCTGCAATTCGTGGTTTTAGCTCCTCACGTCTCTTGCAAACAGCCCCACCGTGGTTCTCGGATACCACTATGGACTTTCCTCGCATCTGGAGGTCCAGTACTCTGAAGCAGGAATGACCAAGCCTGAGCTACCTCAGGAGTCCGGAGGATCTACCTGGAGCTCGGGTCCGACTTAAAAGCGATGCACTCGATCGGGTGTTCCTCTCCCTGGCAATTCGGTTCCTGCAGCAGCAATGGAAGTACAGCCAGCTCCAAAAGGATGTCCAAATAAGTTCCCTTTGGGGTTGATTGGTCCCACCAACCCAAGGGGAGCAGTCGTCCATTGCAGGGCTTCTCTAGTCGAGGCGTATTCTGAGCATCAGCACTGCAGCAGAGCTTCACCAGGCAAACCAACAGTCCAGGAGTTGCACTAAGCGTCTCTTCCAAGTTCTTATTCGGATTCCTTCGTCCAGTGGTCGACTGCCTTCCAAGCAAAAAGCCTCACCTTTTATGCAGGTTTCTCCCATTCATTTTCAGCCTAGCTGTCACTCACACAGCAGGGTGGCTGTCCGCCAATCACCTTTGGGTGCATTCCTGTAACCAAGGGGATTAAGCACAGGGAGTTTCGGGCACCTCCCTCAATTCCTGCCCCTGCCAGATACGCTGGAGTCAGAGGCAGGCTTCACCACTGAATGCCGCCAAAGACAAAATTAACAAAGGGACCAAATCTGGTTTGGCAGACAGAGTAAATCTCAATGACCTTTCCAACAAGAAATGGCGAAAAAAGAAGACCAGAGCCATTTTGACTAAATGGGCACCAATGGCTGTCTTACCGGGGCTGCAATTGCAGCCCGTAGTAAAAACATACAATGGTAGGAAAATGTAAATCACTGCTACCAGCCATTAATTGTAGAAAGGGTAACATAAAAGTGTTACATGAGAAGATAGACACAGGGGACTCTAAGTAACCCCCTCCAGCACCCTATTGTAAAATGGTGTGTGCTGGGTCTATACAGTTACAAATGTATGTAAAGTCAATTTCACTTCACTGCTCGTGGTAACAGCAGTTTATCCAAGAGAAGGGGCCTCATTCCGAGTACGGCGCTAACCAATGGCGCTATTAACGCCTTGGTTGACGCCGTACCCGGACCGGCAGCGCCTTGGTGGATGGCGGAATTACCGCCCCATTCCAAGGTTGGCGGGGCGGTAATTCCCCATTCACCAAGGCTCGTCCCCATTCCCAAATGAGCCCCCATAGGGCTCAATGGGAATGGGGAAGATGCAAATAACGGTGACCGTTCATTACGGTCACCGTTATTGGCTTGGAGGCCCCTTTGCGCCCTCGACTTTAACACCTGCTCAAAGCAGGCGTTAAGGGCGAGGGCGCAAAGGGAACTCGGAGTATGGCGGTAAGGGATCACCGCCACCGGTCTCGTTACCGGTGGCCGCTATCCCTTAACGCCATACTCGGAATGAGGCCCAAGGTATTTAAACCTTCGGAAAATCTAAGACTTCCCTGGGTCACTGCACTGGAGGTGCTGTGTATCACAATGCAAAGATGATGCTTATGGAGTTTGTCAGCCTACAAAGTCAAAAGAAACAGAGTCCAAATCACAGAAAAATACATGAGACAGTGGGAAAAAGGTCTTACTCTCTCCAGGTTATAAAATTAAAAGTCCAGCAAAAGAGCTGGGGGACGGGCGGGAGGGTCTCTAAGGTAGAAGGGAATTAGCACATTTCTGAAAATTCTTCCTAACAAACACCTTTAAACAAAATAGGTGTCACTGATATTTACAAAATCCTGCTACCAAAGAGGGGGCGGTGGGTGGTGCGCTGACACACTATGGCCACAAGAGACTGAGCCCGGAGAGTCCCCTTACCAGTCAACACCGCCATATCACAGAGTACAGCATACTGTGAAAGAACCATCACTCACAATGCATTTTGAGATACATCCTGCCAACTACTGCTTCTCGGCTCACCTCCTGAGCACTTGCTCCAGCTTGTGGTCTAGTCACCATAGGTCCCCCACATCCCTCACACCTGTCCATCACATCCTGCAGCAACATATATCCACTGCCCTACCCTTTTTCACCCTCTACTTTGCACCCCTTAGCTGACCTCTTGGTGGCATTTTCCATGACCTCTCCAAGTTTGGTCTTACTGGTTTTTATCCCTTCATGCATCCATGGTCTTTACTTTAACTTGCGACCCCTCCCCACCCAGCACCTTTAGCCGACCCCCAAACCCCAATTGGAAGAGCCCGGCACTATCATGTGCCTTCTTTCTGCCCGCCTCTGGAGCTCCTCGCCCAGGAGTGTGCCCTCCCAAGTGCACTATATCCTGCCACTCCTCCTCCATCCTTCTACAGAGCCCTGCACCTACTTTCTGCTCCCTCTAAAGCCCCCCCGAGCACTTTCCCCTGCCACCCCTCCTCACCCAGCAATGTAAACTCCCCTTTCCCCACTTCTTCAAATTTACACATGCCATCAGAAGGGTAGGATCTCTGGGGAAGTTACAAAAAGGGTTTTCCAATTCTTCTTGCCCTATATCCTCCCCCCACGTGATCCTCCCACAGAACATCACCCCCAGATCAGTATCAGGAAGCATCTGCCTTTCCCTGGCCACATGAGAGGGGTCCTGGGTCGCGGTTTCTGAAGGAATCATCTCAGGTTCATCACACAGGTTTCTTGGAAAAAGCTGCAAAGATTCTCCTTGATGTGTGAGCTGGTGGGGAGAAGGCTGCCCCACTCCTTCCAGGGACTTGGCTGTTGCTGGGCAGATTCTGGACGCAGACAAACTCTGAACTTGCAAGCCGAGTGATCTCTGAATGAGTGCTGGATGCACTTCAGCTACGCGTCCCATGTTGCTTGATCACTTTAGACCCTGGACATTTCATCTCCCGCCAGGAGGCAGAATAGAACTCTATATACTCGTCCACCACAGGTAGAGGAGCACACAGCACAGCAGAAGGCACGCAGAATCTCTTTATTGGCAACAGCTGTGTGGGAATCCTGTGTAACTCTCCATGGTAATGACGTGTGCACGTATGGGCTACAGCTGAAACCTTACTGCAGAAAGATTCTTCTCTGGGACTCCAGATGCGGAATTAATTACAAATCTGTGAACTGAATGGGCAAATCATGAAGAGCTTAAAAGTACAGCACAGGAAGAGTGATAGCTCCACGCACCTTCTTAGGAACCCTCCCACGGCAGCCATCCTCATGCAGCTCATTTCCCCTGCATCTTCAGAGAAGGAGTCAGCGTGCAACCAGCAGTCCCACCTCTTACGGCAGCCATCCTCATGCAGCTCATTTCCCCTGCATCTTCAGAGAAGGAGTCAGCGTGCAACCAGCAGTCCCACCTCCCACGGCAGCCATCCTCATGCAGCTCATTTCCCCTGCATCTTCAGAGAAGGAGTCAGCGTGCAACCAGCAGTCCCACCTCCCACGGCAGCCATCCTCATGCAGCTCATTTCCCCTGCATCTTCAGAGAAGGAGTCAGCGTGCAACCAGCAGCCCCACCTCCCATGGCAGCCATCCTCATGCAGCTCATTTCCCCTGCATCTTCAGAGAAGGAGTCAGCGTGCAACCAGCAGTCCCACCTCCCACGGCAGCCATCCTCATGCAGCTCATTTCCCCTGCATCTTCAGAGAAGGAGTCAGCGTGCAACCAGCAGTCCCACCTCCCACGGCAGCCATCCTCATGCAATTTTCAATGAGAGGGTAAGCCCTGTGGCTCTCCTAATTGGACCGTAATCCCATACGACTTGCTACAAAGCAAGAAGGAAGATCAAACAAAAAACAACTTTTGTAAAAAGCATATGTTCTGTATTGGCACGGTGCGCGCAACTGGTGCTAAATGCCTGAAGAAACTTTAAATGAATTAATACCGCATTAAACTGTTGGCTTAGGTGCCTTTCTGGGGCTTTTAGCACTTTTTCAACACTGTCCTGATGGCCAGTGCTTTCTTCAATATGGCCGCACTGGTTTGTGTGTCCATTTGGGCCGCCCACTCCTAGCATGCCTGGCCCCTCCATTGGCTGCCTGCATTCCTTTTTGAATCAATTGGGAGCACCGGCTGGCGGAAGCCAGCCCACACCTAAGGCCCTGGCTGTTCCGGTCAGGGCCTCCAGGCCCCTCTTACTTGCATTTACTGCCAAAGATGCTCCTTCAGCGCACTCCTGGACCCTCATGCATCACGCGAGTACCGACTGTTGCTTGGTGGCTGCCTCGTTCTCTACATGACTCTCTCCCTCTGCAGTCACTCACAGTGCAGTTGTCCCCTGTACTACAGTGAAACTTCACTCTGTTCTCACTCCCTACGTCACATTTCGACTGACCCCCCAACTCAGTATTGCTGTGCTGCAATTCCTGTGATATCCAGCATTGTATTTGTCTGTTAGTGTAAAAATCGAATTTAGGTGTGTCTTCATCTGGCAAAGTTTTGTTTTATACTCTTAACACCCACTTGGCCAACTGTTTATCTGGTTCAGAACTATGCATTGCAGCACACTCACCCCCACCTCACTGCTTGCTTTCTCTCTGCCTCTCACTTCCTCCTCTCGCTCCGAGATGGCACTCTCCATCTTCCCAATCTTCTACAACTGCTGCACCATCACCTATTTGCTCTCACAAAATCTGGACGTAAAAACATTTTAAACAAAATAAAAAAAGACTTCCTTGCTGCAAACCCTGGCCTCCCAATTGCAGACACCTATGCCAGTGCACCCTCAAGAGTGAGTGAGTCCTTCCTTCCTTCCTTCCTTCCTTCCTTCCTTCCTTCCTTCCTTCCTTCCTTCCTTCCTTCCTTCCTTCCTTCCTTCCTTCCTTCCTTCCTTCCTTCCTTCCTTCCTTCCTTCCTTCCTTCCTTCCTTCCTTCCTTCCTTCCTTCCTTCCTTCCTTCCTTCCTTCCTTCCTTCCTTCCTTCCTTCCTTCCTTCCTTCCTTCCTTCCTTCCTTCCTTCCTTCCTTCCTTCCTTCCTTCCTTCCTTCCTTCCTTCCTTCCTTCCTTCCTTCCTTCCTTCCTTCCTTCCTTCCTTCCTTCCTTCCTTCCTTCCTTCCTTCCTTCCTTCCTTCCTTCCTTCCTTCCTTCCTTCCTTCCTTCCTTCCTTCCTTGGTGGGGGGCAGAAAAGGAGTTGGGAGTGCACGGGTTGGGAATAGTAAAAAGAAAAATGGGTGCAGGAGGGGGAGAACCCCCTCCCCAAAAAAACGTTTCTGTTATTTTTCCCATGTTTAAAAATCAGGTGTTAGAAAGCCTGACAATGAAAGAACATAGAACCCCCTTGACATCCTTGCTCCAGTCGGATCCGCCTGAAACCTGCCTCCAAGCATAACACCTGGTACAACTCCAAACTTGCAGACCAAAAACGTAAGTGCAGACCTGCTGAACGGAAGTGGCACACTTCAGGCTCATCCTCTGGCAAACTGGCCTGCCGCCCTATTCAGAGACACTACAGACTCTCCATTCGTGCCAAGAAAAGAGCTCACATTCAGGCACGAGTGTTCAATGCATCCAAAAACACGTCTGAACTCTTCAAAATCTGCAGGGAACTTGCCAACCCGTCTGCAGTATCTTCTTCCCCCTACTCCTTCCTAGGCCCTTTAAAAAATGCACTCACCCCTCACTTAATTTCCAAAACCCAGGACATACTGAACGGCCTCATCACACAATCTTCCAATCCACCCAACCTCTCCCCCCTACCACTTACCCTCCTCCATCCTCCATCCTCCTCCTTCGTTCCTGTCACCCCTGAAGAAGTCACCCGAACTGTCAACTCCATGAAGGTCTCCTCCAAACAAGTTGCCCCAGGCTTTTACAGAACCATCAAGTACAACATCACCTCTCTCTCACCCCTGCTCTTCCTGATCCCTGCAACCACTCCTTTACTACTGGTACCTTTCCATCCTCCCTCAAGCACTCCCCTGTGCGCCCCCTCCTAAAGAAAACTCTGTAGAGTCTTCCTGGCCAGCTACCTATTGACCCATTTCCATAACCCCCTTCCTGGGGAAACTGCTCGAGAAGTTGGCCATCCTCTCATACCAAACTTGTTGGCGGTCTACATGACCACCAGAACTGCTCGCATCCCTGGACTCCAACTCCCCTGCTGTCCTCATCCTCTTTGATCCCCCTTACACAGTTGACACAGCAAACCATTCCATCCTCATAAAAAGGCTCCATGATACCCTTGGTATCCCGGAGCGGGCACTGGACTGGCTTCCCTCCTTCCTAACTGATCGTTCCTCCAAAATCGTTCTGGGCCCTTTCTCCTCCCCTACTTCCTCCTCCACCTGTGGTGTCTCCCAGGGCTCCATTCTTTCACCCTAGCTCTTTAAACATATATCTTTCTCTGCTGGCACGCCTCATTTTCTCCTTCTCCTCCAATTTCCAGTGCTACGCTGATGACACACAACTGTTCTTCAAACTTCCTACAGACGCCCTTGCACCTTCCTTCATCCTCGACTGCCTCTCTGCCATCCAGGCCTGGTGCACTGCTAATGACCTCAGCCTCAATGCCAGCAAAACAGATTCTCCCAAAAAGGTCACCTGCACCCTACTTTGTCCCTTGACTCTGGCCTTCCTCCATGGGATTCCCAACTGCCTCCTCCTCTGAAGTCAGGAATCTCAGAGTCATCTTCAATTGTTCCCTTTCCTTCATACCTCATATTCAGGACATTGGGCCTCATTACGACCCAGGCGGTAAGGGGTTTACGGCAGCGTTAACAGCGCCGACCCTTACCGCCTGAGTACGAGGTCCCTTAGCGCCATGGCGCTTTTAACACCTGCTTTTAGCAGGTGTTAAAATCCATGGCGCTAAGGGACCATGGAGTTAATTACGCCACCGTCATTTACGGTGGCGTAATTAACACCTTCCCCACTCCCATTATGCCCTATGGGGCAAAAATGGGAATGGAGAAGGGTAAATGGGGATTGGGGACTTACCGCCCCGCCAAGGTCGGAATGGGGCGGTAAGTCCGCCAACCACCATGGCGTAAACGTAGTTTACGCCATGGTGGTAAAGTCACGGCCCAGGCGGTAACTTACCGCCTGGGTCGTAATGAGGCCCATTGTCAAGAAGTCGCACTTTCAGCTCTTCCTTCTTGAAGGAACCCTACCCTTCCTCACCTTCCCCCAGAGACTCAATGTCACCTGTACTCTGGTTCTCTCCAGGCTTGACTACTGCAATAGCCTACTCCTTAATCTTCTTTCCTGCACCCTGCAACCCATCCAGCTAACCCAGAATAGGGCAGCAAGACTTATCCTTGGCCTAAGGCCCAGGGTCCGCATCTCTCCTGCTCTACACAGCCTCACTGGTGGCCGGTCTCAGCAGGGATTAAATTCAAATCCCTTTCTATCTTCCACAAGGATATCTGGGGCCGGGAACCTCTCTAACTTTAACGCTTCCTGACTAACTACTCCCCTTCTAGACTCCTGCGTTCTTCTGACACCAACTCCCTGTGTGTGAAGCGGCTTGCTAAACCGAGAGATGGTGGTCGATCACTTTCCTCGGAGGCTCCCCCCTATGGAATAGCCTGCCTCTCCGTCTGCATCTTGAGCTGGACTGCCTTATGTTCTGAAAAAGCCTCAAGACCTTTCTCTTTTCCTTCTCGATAATCATACAGTAGCGTGACTGATGAGTAGGGCCCTTATGTATCCTCGGGCCCTTATGTATCCTCGGGCCCTTATGTATCCTCGGGGCCCTAACCCCCCACATCTCTCATCCCACCGCTGTCTATTTACTGCGCTTACTTCGGATCACGCTACCTTACCCTCCCATCGGAAGGTTGATCTTGTTGTTCTCTTATTAGCACTTCACCCGAGCACTTCTCCAGGAGCACCAGAGTACCTATCGCTTATCCCCCTCCCCTCTGCACTTGCACGTTCTGAACAATCACAAGGCATAGTAGGTTTATTTCCCCTTCCTGTTATTTTCATTATTTGTTTCTACTAATTCTATTATGCATCTTGTTGTTCATGGTCTGCCATCCCCTTTCCCCACCCTGTTGCTCTGTGGGCGCTTTGAAGCAGTGTTCCTAAATGTATAAGTGCCTAATAAGTGACCAATAAATAAATATTCCTCCCAGTTTGAATGCTGCAGAGTGTCCTTATTGTCCTTACAAGGGAGCTCCTCACAAGACGGAGGAGGTGAAAAAACCAACAGAAGAACAAAGGTCTAATAAATCCAATCCCAAATAGAGCCATAAAAAGCAGATTACCCAAATTGTTCGGAAAAATTTGAATGCATGGTAGATTTGACCAAATTCGGTCACTACCATTAGTTCCAATTTCTTTGAATAGTTTGGCTTTGAAAATAGCAAACATGAGGAGCGGGGGTTGCGGTGGTGTCCCCAGATACTCGTGTTACCCCGATACCCGTGTTAGTTATCTGCGTCCTCAGGAGTTGCGGGCGCGACCCTCGCATCCTTAACAATAGAGACGGGGGACAAAAATAACTCAGGCCCCCGGTTTCAATGATCGGTCAAAACAGGAGGCCGGACAGATCACCCAGATTCACAAAAAGGATAGGGGGAAAGCCATATAGGAAGTTCAACAGATTCAGTAACACTCCTGGAGCCAAATAAGAGATTGGTCACAGCAAGCCCCCCATTCCCCTTGGGGGTCCGAACTGTCAGCTCAGCCTTCTGTTTAGAAGATGGAGGAATGATGGCAGGTGCTGCCTTTCACTCTGTTGCTCAAGATTAGGTGTTGAGGCAAACGTTACTCTAATATCCCTCAGGATACATGTAATTCCATTCCTGAAAACACAAACATTTTCAAGGCTAGTGTCTTTATGAATGGCTAGGAAACCACTGGCGTTAGAGGTACTGGGGCCAGCATCTCAGTAGTGGATGAGACATCAGCACTGGCTCCAACATGGAAAGAAGGCGGCTACAGAGACGCTGAGAGTGAATACCATTGTAGTACACACAGGAACTCACCGGATGATGGATCCCCAAGCATCGGACGCAGGCGTGAGGATCAGCAGCTGGGAACTGCTTGCTACACCGGATGCATTGTTTAGAGCCCGCGGTATACAGCATGCACATCATACGGAAGCACCTTGTCTAAAGGTAAGAAAAAACTATATGAATATATTTTAAAAGAGTGAACAGATGAAGCAACGGCCAGTAAATGGAGATGGCATGGAGCGCAGCAAAACCAGACCTGCCGTGAAATTATAGAAGTCATTTATAACCTACCTGTACACAAGTGATCTAGGTGCAACAAGACAAGGAATGGGAGATAAAGGGAGGGCAAAACAACAATCTTACTAGGCCTTGTGTCATTCAGATCATGCTAGTGCGAGGGAGAAGAAAGAAGTGCCGGGGGGCTGGAGGGGTTGTGGGGGTGGTTGGGGGTGAAGTGTGCAGTGACAAAAGCACGATAAGTGCTACCGGGGTGGTGGCCCAAGTAAGTGCAGGGAGGCTGGAGACTGTAGGGTTGCAGATACAATCCATAAGTGCGCGAGGCCCTAAGGCTGTGCGCGAGGCCCTAAGGCTGTGCATGCGGCTCCTGTCATGCAGGAGCCTGGTGCCCGTGAGGTTCATAGGGTGTCCAGGTAAACGCTGCATCAGCAGGAGGGGAGAGAGAGAGAGAGAGAGAGAAAGAGAGAAATCAGAAGTACAGGATGAAGGTTTTGAGTTGTTTACTCAACCTTAGATGGTCTTGCTCAAGTTTGGGCGAGGTAGGGATGCAGTTCCAGAGGGAGGCCCCAGTCGAAGACCGAGATCTACCCCCCCCACACCCACTCTCTGTCTGGAGAAGCGCCTGACCCTCAGAGAGTTGGAGGTGGATGAACGGAGGGCTCGAGAAGGAACATGCTTAGGAAGAGGGAGTTGGAGGTAGTGTGGTCCCCTGCCCCAGAAAGCCTTGTGGACAATGCAGAGGGTCTGGCACTTGATCCTTGCAGCCACGGGAGCCAGTGGACAGATTTCAGGGCTGAAGAGATACGATCCCTGGGCTTGAGGCCAAGGACAAGTCTCGCAGTGCTGCTCTGGATTAGTTGCAAAGGGCGAAGAGAAGCGGCAGGCAGATTTAGAAAGAGGCTGTTGCAGTAGTCCAGCCTAGAGAGAACCAGGGCTCTGGAGATACTGAGCTGGTAGTGAGACTTAAGGTGCAAGTAGAGTGAAAGACGGAAAGCAGGAGCAGGGGTCCCAATGCTGTGTAAGCAGAAAAAACAGGAACTAGGTGTGATGGTTGTTCATAGGAGGTGGAAGGGAAGAGACCGGAGCATAGACGGACGCACACGTGCAAGAAGGTTTCCAAGAGTTTGCAAGCTCCTAAAGTGACAGTTCTCTTTTGCAGCCATCTTTCTGCCAACCCACCTTCAGATATAGTCTGTCCCAACCAGTTTGGAATGAGGGTTAGCAGGATGCCTGAGAATAGTTTCACCAGCCAGTCCATGCACAATAGATTCTATTTTATATATTGGACCATCTGGAGAATCCTTTCACCATGCCTTTCTATGCTTTATATTTTACTCTGGTATAGCATACTTTCTGCTATCTCGCCAGCCTTTTGCAGGTTCATGATCTGCAAGAGTTGAGGTAAGGGAGCAACATAAAATCAGGGCCAGGTACAATATCAATGGGGGTCATTACGACCCTGGCGTTAAGGGTTTAACGGCACCGTAAAAGGTGTTGGCGCCGTTAAACCCTTAGCGCCTGATTATGAGGTCCCTTTGCGACTCCAGACCTTAACGGCTGGTCTGGACCAGCCATTAAAGTAGGGATCCACAAAGGGACTTCCGAGATAATTACGGTACCGCAATATGCGGTACCGTAATTACCGCCTTCCCCAGTCCCATTGAGCCCTATGGGGCAAAAATGGGAATGGGGAAGAGTAAATGGGGATTTACCGCCCCGCCAACCTTGGAATGGGGCGGTATTTCCCCATTTACCATTGGCGGACTTGTTACAATACCGGCAGCAACCATGGTGCTAATAGCGCCATTGGTTACCGCTGGTGTTGTAATGAGGGCCAATGTGTGCAAATTTAAAAATACAAAACATGACTCTTCTGTAGTGCCCAGATATTTTGTTTAATTGTCTGGTTAATGTGAGCTCCAAGTTTCTAATGTAAAATTGACTGGAGGCACAGACAACCGCACAAACAAATTGGTGTTTCAGGAGTGTAGACACTATACTAGTGTTGGTACATCTGTGGTGGGTTAGTGTGGTATTTAGGGATGTTTAGTGTAGGGTGTCTTCAGGAGGTGGTACGCGCTCAATTGTGTTTTGGTGGGTGAGGAGGGAGTTGTAGGTTTCCTGTTGTGGTAAATAGGTGTAGAATATTGTTCAGATGTTTGTTACCATATATGGCGCAGAAGACCATCCAATAATACTTGGAGAATCTAGTCCTCACTTTGAAAATATCACAGTTGGCCATATTCCTTTGCTTGATTCCATACAAAGCATCCCTGCTCCGGTTTTAATGTCTTGTTAGGACATATTATGTGCATCATCATGTGCTATGATATAAATTCAGGGCTCAAGGGTTATAGTCAGGGGCCTAACGGTAAAGTAGAGCCAACTATGCTAACCACGCAACCACACTACAGGGATTCAAGGACCAGAGGGGTGGCAGACCAAAGGAGCAACTCATAAGGCTGCCAAGGACTAGAGGACAGCTCCACACCAAGGACCACAGGAGCAACTCACAAGGACAAGAGGGGAGCTCCACACCAAGGACCAGAGGGGGTGATGGACCAGAGGAGCGACTCACGCGGACAAGAGGGGCGCTCCACACCAAGGACCAGAGGGGGTGACAGACCAGAGGAGCAACTCACAAGGACAAGAGGGGAGCTCCACACCAAGGACCAGAGCGGGTGACGGATCAGAGGAGCAACTCACAAGGACAAGAGGAGAGCTCCACACCAAGGACCAGAGGGGTGACGGACCAGAGAAGCAATTCACAAGGGCTAGAGGAGAGCTCCACACCAAGGAGCAGGGGGAGTGAGAGAGCAGAGGAGCAGCTCTGATCTACCCTGAGTGGGTCCCTTCTTACCTCATATCCACCCACCCTTACTCTTCCTGCGAGAGCCTGGTTTGCAAGCTGATCATCTCTCCGGTCTCCTCTCTGACCATTGCCACGATGTACAGGCCACCTGGCTTTACCATTCTGTTTGTCTCTGAATGGGCCGACTTCTCTTCCTTTCTCCTCACAACCTCCTCTAAACTCCTTCTCGTGGACGATTTAATTATCCACCTTGACCCCCTTCAATCACAGCATCCACTCTCTTCCATGATCTTTGCTCCTCGCACTCCCTCTGCATTGTTCCTTCAGGTCTGACCCACTCGGCTGGACACAACCTTGATGCCTTCATCCACAGTGATCTTTCACTCGCCTCCCCACTGTTCACTGCTCTCTCCTGGTCAGACCACTCGCTACTCTACTCTACTCTACTCCCTAACGGCCCACCTCCCCCTGCCAACCTCGTTCACAAACATCCCATCCGATGAAACAAGGTTTCAGCTACCTCTGACTCCGCGCTCAGCAACCTCCATCTTGCCATTACCAATGCCATTGACTTTCTTGCCTTAGTCAGGAAGATCCGCCTGAAACATGCCTCCAAGCGTAACACCTGGTATGACCCTGAACCTGCAGCATTGAAACGCAAGTGCAGAGCTGCGGAACAGAAGTGGCAGGCCTCAGGCTCAGCCTCTGACAAACTGGCCCGTCGCCTGCTCCAAAGGCAATACAGACTTTCCATCCGCACCAAGAAAAAGGCCCACATCCAGGCCTGCGTCTCTGATGGATCCAACAACATGGCTAAACTCCTTAAAATCTGCAGGGAACTAGCCAACCCTTCAGCAGTCTACACCACACCTCTTCCCTCCCAGGACCTCTTCCTCCGCCTTTCTCTCCTCCTTCTCGTCTCTCACACCTGATGAAGTCACCCGAGTTGTCCGCTCCATGAAGGTCTCCTCCAAACAGGGTTTCCCCCTGCTCCTCCAGAACCATTAAGGACAATATTGTCTCTCGTGCCCCTGCACTTGCTGATTTCTGAAACCACTCTTGCTACTGGATTTTCTCCTCCTCCCTTAAACACTCCCTTGTGCGCCCCCTCATGAAAAAACCTTCTGCAGACCCTTCTTGTCCAGACAACTACTGCCCCATATCCATCACCCCCTTCCTTGAGAAACTCTTGGAGAAGCTGGTTTCTCCTGCCGCCCCCAACTGAATCGGCACACTGAATTTGGTGGTTGCCTCTACGGCCATCAATCTGGATTCTGAACATCCGTAGGAACGGAAACTGCTCTTCTGAACACCCGTGAGGAACTGCTTGCATCTCTTGATTCCAACTCTCCAGCTGTTCTCATTCTACTTGACCTCTCTGTGGGGGTCATTACGACCCAGGCGCTAATTGCGCCAACATTACCACCATGGTGTAAACATAGTTTACACCATGGTGGATGGCGGATTTACCGCCCCATTCCAAGGTGAGTGGGGCGGTAAATCCCCATTTCCCATTTTCCCTTCCCCATTCCCATTTTTGCCCCATAGGGCATAATGGGAGTGGGGAAGGCGCTAATTATGGTGGCGTAATTAGCATCATGGCAGGTTAGCGCCATGGATTTTAACGGCTGCTAAAAGCAGCCGTTAAAATCAGAATCAGGCGTTAAGGGTTAACGACGGCGTTAACCCTTAACGCCTGGGTCGTAATGAGGCCCTGTATTTGATATGGTCAACCAATCCATCCGCATAATACAGCTCCACGATACCCAGGATATCTCAGAACGGGTACTGGACTGGCTCATCTCCTTCCTCAATGACCGTCTGTCGCATTCTGGACTCTCTCCTCCCCGACCTGTATCTCCACTTGCAGTGTCCCCCAGGGCTGCAACCTTTCTCCCAGACTCTTTAACACCTATCTTGCTCCGGTTGCACAACTCATTTCCATCTTCTCCACTAACTTCCAATGTTATGTAGAGACAAAACTCTTCTTCAAACATCCCTCTGACACACTCCTTACTTCCTCCATCATTCCCGACTACCCATCTGCCATCCAGTCCAGGTGTACTTCCAATGATCTCTGCCTCAACAACAGCAAGACTTACATCCTTCCTATTGGAACTCCTGCTCCCTCTTTCCTCCCCTCACTCTGCCCATCTTCTATGGGTTCTCCCCCTTCATCTGAAGCCTGAAACCTTGGCGTCATCTTTGACTCCTCTCTTTCATTCCTCTCTCACATTCGGGACCTTGCCAAGAAGGCCCACTTTCAACTCCACCTCCTCAAAGGAATTCTTCCTTTCCTCACTTTCCCCCAGAAGCTCAATGTCTCTAGAGATCTGGTTCCCTTTGGGCTAGACTACTGCAATAGCCTTTTCCTTAATCTACCCTCTTCTTCTTTACGACCCTCTAGTTATAGGAAAAGGTGTGCAAGACTTATTCTTGGCCTCAAGCCCAGGCACCGTATCTCTCCAGCCCTAAAAACTCTCCACTGGCTCCCAGTTGCTGCAAGGGTCAAATTCAAATCCCTCTTCATCTTCAATAAGGCTGCCTGGGGCAAGAGACCAGGCAACCTAAAACTTTCTCTTAATAAATACTCTCCCTCCAGATCTTTATGTTCCTCCGGTACCAACTCCCTGTGTGTCAAGCGCTTTAGTAAACAGCGAGCTGGTGGCCGATCTCTTTTCTCAGCAAGCTCCCTCCAGTGGAACAGCCACCCCTTCCATCTCCTCCAAATGCAGAAGATCCTCAAGACTGTCCTTTTCACCTCCTCCTTCCCTTCCTCCTGCCTCTGCTAAATCCCACAGTTGCTGAGATTGGTGACCAGGGCCCTTATGTATCCGCTTGGGCCCTGGCCTCCCACACACAATCGCCTTCAGCCTCTACCCGCTCCCAGCAATTGCCTTGGCACCCACTGGCCGATGCCACCATAGGGCTGCACTTATTTATTGGCAGCTGACCACGCACCTAGCCACTTAGCTGCTCACGCCCTAGCACTTCCCTCTTGGTATACCTAGCACTTACCCCCCCCCCCACTGCCTCATCCCTTCTCTCTATGCACTTGCACATTCTGAATGCTCACAAGGCCTAGTAGGTATGCCTCTATCTTTCATTGTGCTGTTTGTTTTTCATTCCCATGTTCCCTCCCTGTTGCCCTGTGGGCAATCTGAAACACAAAGGGCCTCATTACAAAAGTGGCAGCAAGGCACCGGCACCGTTCATACCAGGCCGCCACATTACGAGTGCTGCTCACGGGTGCCGCTCTGCATGCCCGGTAAGGCACCGTTATGAACAATACCGCTGTTACCATCCTCCCCATTCCCATTTGAGCCCTATAGGGGCTCGAATAGGAACGTACTGGCCTGCCGAGGTCGGAATGGCCCGGTAAGTCCCCTTTTGCGGGACCCGGACCCGAGTTTGGCGGTATCCATGCCCTTATTATGGCTACCTTCAAACTCGTAATGAGGCCCAATGTACCTAATGTATAAGCGCCTTACAAAATACACAATAAATTTATAAATAAAATCCAAGCTATGCAGTCAGTCCCTAAATGGAGATATCTAGGCTTCCAAGTGCTGGCCTCTCCTGGGAAGCAAACATGGATTAGTCATACTTGCAAAGGTTAAGCATCTTTGGAATCAGATGAAGTATTTACATAAATCCTTATGGGAAATGTTCTCTAAAACCTGTAATTAAGTATTATGAGGCAAAAGTGGTTCCAGGTATTTAGAACGGTTTAGAGATTTATCATCTGCTAAGTGATAATCATTTTGACTTCATCAAGGGCTTAGTGGGGCGAAGCACTCTGGGCCATTTAATTCTGTCCCAGTGACTGATCCAGTATGAGCTTGGTATAGCTTCAATGAATAGTAAGGGAACTGACTGCGATGAGCTTGGTATCGCTTCTATGAATAGTACAGTAAGTGACCTTGATCCGGTGTGAGCTTGGTATCGCTTCTATGAATAGTACAGTAAGTGACCTTGATCCGGTGTGAGCTTGGTATCGCTTCTATGAATAGTACAGTAAGTGACCTTGATCCGGTGTGAGCTTGGTATCGCTTCTATGAATAGTACAGTAAGTGACCTTGATCCGGTGTGAGCTTGGTATCGCTTCTATGAATAGTACAGTAAGTGACCGGGGTATAGCTTCATTTATATTAGGTCCATTAGACCCAATGAGGCATTTTCAGCGCAAATACTGCTGAGCTAATTGTGCCGAAAATGGGTAGAAAGGAGCAGTAATAGTACAGCTGCATTTTTACTGCTCTAACCAACTTGTGATGAGGCCCCAAGACTTTACACACAGACCCCATTCAATCTTCAACTACATATATGCATTTACATGTCTGCCCCTTTGCGATTAGTGTCATGCTCCAGAAAGCCCGGGCACTATTCTGAGAATGATTGCAATGTGAAGCGGGTTGTGGCTCGGTAGCAGACAGACACACACACACAAACAGTATAAACTTTGCCCAAAAAAAGAAATGCACCCTCCAGGCAAGATCCACCACAAACCGGCACAAAAACAGACGATGCGTGAAGACAATCAACATCTGTGGTGCTAAAGGATGCAGCTTCATCTCGTACCCCAGCTTAGAAGTCAGGTAAACAGGAGAGAAAAACAAAGGAGCACAGCTTAGACCTTCGAAGCATGCAATGAAAACGAACAGGAAGTCTACAATTAACAAAAGACACAGTAAGTGCAGAGTCCCGCCAAGGTTACTGAATCGCATATTACACATGTTGAAACATCCTTACACCGTAAAAAAGGAATTTCAAGTCAAGTGAGCGCATCCAAGGGACTCCAGTGAATGAAAATTAAGGCGACTTAATTATCGATCTAGTTGTTACCATACTGAGTGAGAAAGAAGTCTATTTTCAGACAGCAATGTATTTAGATACTGAGTGCCCATTTCTTATCTTGGTGCAGTGTGCTTGTTAAAAAAAAAAAAAAAAAAAAAAAAGTAAAAAAAAAGAGCACGATTCACTGCACCAAATCTGGACACCCAAGCTCCACCACTATTCTTAAATGGGCCCGGGCATCCTCAGAGTGCACGAGAGTACACCCGCTGCATTCCGCCTGTTTGTAGAGAGAGCCGTGGGAATTGAAAATCTCAGCAGCACTTTTGTTAAATAAGGAGAAAATTGTTATTTTATTAAAGCGCTGCCGAGATCACGGCAGCACCTGTAGAGGAATCATGAATGCCCAGCTGTATGGATACATGCGTGATGTGGAAGCTCACCTTGTATCACAGGTCAAATTAATATCCCAGCAGTGGCTGAATAGGAGTTCTTTGCAACGCTCCAGTGACCTCAAGGAGTAATCATTCAAACGTGATTTATCCACCCGACGCGAAATGAACAGGAGACCCTTGCAGCTGGTGGTAAGGTGACATAATTGAAGTACTACGGCTCCGGTACGTATGTTATTACGTTTATTGTCTAGGTTCAGGTAACACACCAGGTTAACAAGACACGAAGGGACGACAGAAAACACTGGCTCCCCACACCCCTGCAGCCACCTCCGCTCCTCAAGCTCTAACTGTCAACCTCAGTCTCGCGCTGCAGTCCAGATCACGTCACAATCACCTGCACGCACATCACACACGCGCCCAACCCCATACACGCGATCATGACATAAGGCTTCCTTGTGCAGTTTATGCTGGCTGTGTTCATTTACTGCACGAGGACCGGCTCCCGTGCCACAACACCCCGTGTTACGCAGAATCATATGCAGTACCCTTTGGGAACACTAGACACAATTAAGACTACAGGTGTAAGTACAATTTCACCTTTGGTACAAGCCTATACTACACAGTTTTGTGGTAGCAGTGGCTGAGCAGCCAGACTTATCTCAAGAGTAAAGTGAGCAGTACAACAGGTTACACAAAGGACCAACAAATGCAGTGATTAAAACACACACTTACTCAAGGTTTCTTGGTAAAAGAATATACATTTATTAACATAGTCATTTGGAAAACATTCCACTAGTAAGAGCAGCTCAATATCACAATCTAATATACTACAATACACAACTACAATACACAACCGTTCAGCTCCCCTGAAGTGGGAGCAAAATGGCACTTCAGTTACTTTAAAAAGGAGTAAAAAGACAAGGTTATAAGAATCAACAGCACAAATACGTTCATAGGCAGGGCAAAGGGATTCAGTTCACTACAAACAGCAATTCAATTCAATAGCCCTGGGCCAAAGTCAATGGTTCAGAGTCTTGTATAGGATAGCACAGTTCTGGTAGTAAATGGTTAAGTCTTTGCCACAGATCTTAGAAGAATGTGGTCAGATAAAAAGTTAGATGTTGATTTAGGGAAGGACAAGCCTTCAAAGTCAGGAAAGTTTCACAAACTTTCACTGCGGCCAAACGGAGTTCTGCACCGCACTTGCACAGTACCTTGTAAGTGAAGAAAAGCTGTAGCTGAGGCAGTTGTCATGACCTACAGAACGCGCCCCTTTTGGACTTCCTGGTCCTTGTCTCAGCGGGGCTTACACTCCCTGGTACTCCCAACATGGCCGTCCAGCTTGAAGCACATTCCTCGCTCCACACGTTGGACGTAGTGTGTTCTATTAATAGACCACGCCCCCCCCGCGGCTCCGCGTTTCTCAATGCTATTGCGAAGTAGCGACCAGACATGTGCTCCGTAGCTCGCTGTATTGTTTTCCCTGATTTTGTCCCTTCTAAACTCCATTCCTAGTCCCTTTCCTTTCCTTCTTACTTCCTGGACTTGTGTGCTGTGTAGTGCACCCTCTTACTTTCCTGGATTCCTGGATCGCTGCATCCCAGAACTTTGAACGCACGCTGGAGTCGGAAGAGACTCGTGCAGTCTTATTCAATACTCGAGCCGTCCGCAAGAAGGCATCGACCAAGAAATCCAGCAAAGATTAGACTCAGGTGAGAAGGGGAGGGGGGACTCCTTGACAGTTTGAGACGCCACCCGACCGAACTCGATATAGACATGGAAGCAGCCGTTCAGGACCCGATGCGTGGCATGCAAGAACTATCAACCGAGGTACAGAATCTCAAAGCGGAAAACGCCGCTCTTAAGCAATTGGTTCTATCCCGTGATTCTGCCACAAAAGAAAGTGTGTTGCTGGGCGGTATAGTTGACAAATACGATGGGTCGGCAAAAATCCTTCGTGGTTTCCTGGATTCATGTTTGGTCCACTTTACCTTTAAGCCCTACTACTTTTCGACTCCCAGAGCTAAAGTGGGTTTCAGAATTTCTCACCTTTCAGGAAATGCATTAACCTGGGCTACGCCCCTCGTTAATTCCGGCGATGCCCTCCCAGATGACTATGATGGGTTCATACAGGCCCTTAAAACCATGTTTGATCGGCCAGAGCAGGTCTATAGTGCCCAGGAACGCCTGTTAGACTTCCAGCACGGATCCCAGGATATGCTCACCTTTGTAACCCAATTCAAGCAATTAGCCAAGGAAGCTGATTGGTCCCCTAAGGCGAGTTTTACCCTTTTCAGGAGAGGACTGAATAAGGTGATTAAGGATGAGTTGGCCCGAGTGGCTCGCCCAAACTCATTCCAGGCACTAATGGACTTTGCCATGCAAATAGACTTTCGGATCCAGGAAAGGAAGGCAGAGAAGAAGAAATCCAGAGGAAATCCTCCGAAAGTGTCCTTTGAGAGTACCACCAAGACGGACACAAACCCAGGCTCAGTCACTGAACCAGAACCCACGCAGATAGGAGCCTTCCGTGGACCTATATCTCCTGCAAGAAAGGATGAGAAGGATCCATACGGGGTTGTGCATGTATTGTGCCTCAGATAAACACTTGGTTAGGGAGTGTCCTCTAGCCCCTCCTCTGCGTTCAGGAAACGCCAGCTCCCGATCCTAGATGGAGCAGAGCTTCGGGAGAGAGATGTTTGCTCCACATCAATTCCATCCTTGAACTTTCCTGGACAAAACAATTTGGTGATATTGCAGGCCTTCCTATCGACCTCCAAGAATAAGACCTATTCCATCTTGGCCTTGGTAGACTGTGGAGCTATGGGAATTTTCATTGATCAAGATTGGGTTGGTAGTCATCATATTCCATACGAGACACGAAGCACCATGCAGCCGGTGGAAGCAATCGACGGAAGACCCCTCACTTCAGGGCCCATAAGCCTGCAGACTAAAGAGATCCAGCTTTCTATAAACCATAATCAAGAGCGGATCAGATTCGACATCATTAAGTCAGCTCATTACCCCATGGTTTTGGGTATGCCCTGGTTACAGAAGCACAATCTGTATATCAACTGGACAGCAGGATCGTTATTCCTGGGCTCAGAGTTCTGTATGTCCCACTGTCTATCCCTGATCCCTCCTCGGTAACTCCTAAAGAACTACCAAGAGACCAAGAAACACCACTCATGGTTTCCAATGTCATACAAGTTCCAGAGGCCTATCAAGGATATGCTGATGTATTTTCAACTGCCATAGTCCAGGCCTTACCCCCTCACAGACCTGAAGACTGCGCCATAGATACAGATCCCTCAGCAGTGAATCCCTTTGGCAGAATGTTCATCCTTTCCGAACCTGAAAAGAAGGCCCTCCGAGAATACCTGGATACCAACCTCGAAAATGGCACCATAAGACCTTCTAAATCTCCAGCGGGTGCTTCGTTGTTCTTTGTTCCCAGGAAGGACACCAAGGAACTCAGACCTTGCCTCGACTATCATGGCTTAAATCAATGCACCCTCAAAGACCGGTAGCCATTGCCCTTGATCTCGGATATCCTGGAAGCTGTGAGAGGCGCCATAATATTGACAAAGTTGGATCTCCGGGGTGCCTACCATTTGATCCGTGTCCGGGAAGGAGACAAATGAAAAACAGCTTTTATAACACCATTTGGTTACTATGAATATCTAGACATGCCCTTTGGACTAGCTAATGCCCCCGCAGTTTTTCGACGTTTCATGGATAGGGTGTTTTCAGACATTTTATTCCTCTTCGTCATTGTCTATCTGGACGACATTTGATCTTTTCCAAGGACCTTCTAAAGCATGAAGAACACGTAAAGGCAGTATTGCAACGTCTCCGTGAACACAAACTTTTAGCAAACCACAAAAAATGCTCGTTTCACATTACTTCTGTTCCCTACCTAGGATTCATCCTTAGCCCAGAAGGAATTGGTATGGACTCTTCAAAAGGTAAAGGCCATACTGGCATGGCCCGCTCCCACGTCTGTGAAAGAAGTGCAATCCTTCCTGGGGCTTGCCAATTTCTACCGGAAGTTCATATCCATCTTTTCCAAGATCGTTCAGCCGATCGTTGCTCTCTTGAAGAACGACACCTCCTTTAACTGGTCTACACCGCAAGATAAGGCATTCCAACATTTAAAGGCAGAGTTTACGCAAGACCCCATCTTAGCCCAACCCGACATAAATCGACCATTCCTAGTGGAAACGGATGCCGAAAGCTACGCCATAGGAGCGGTGTTGAAGCAGGAATTTGAGGATAAACTGGAACACCCCATTGCTTACCTTTCACGAACCTTCACTCCCAGTGAGACACACTACTCCGTCCTGGAAAAGGAACGGTTAGCCAACCGCCAAGCCCTCACTGAATGGCGACATCTACTTCTGGGTGCTAGACATCCAGTTCAGGTCTGCAATGACCATCTGAATCTTCACATTCTACAGTCATTGGACTGTAGGAACAGTCATCAGGCACGTTGGGCCTACTTCTTTGCCCAGTACCAGTTCCACATCACTCATGTTCCCGGATCACAAAACCTGATTGCTGACGCCTTATCTCGACGTCCTGACTATAACTACTGAAACTGAAGTTAGGGACTGCCCTAAGATGTTTCCCCACACAATCTTTGTAGCTCAAGCAGTTAATCTCCTGGTAGAAATTCGAGTGCAAACCCAATCCTCTGATCTTTGGAAGGATATTTCAAGGAAGAATCAATGGAATCTAAGAGTCAAGGAAGGATATTTATTTAAGGACAATGCACTGGTCATTCCTACACAGAAACTACAACAAAGAATAATAAACCTCTGTCATGATACCCTTCACTCCGGACATAGTGGCATAACCAACACCCTCCGCCTCATACAAAGACAGTTTTGGTGGCCTGGAATGAAGACCGACGTACAGCAGTACGTCCAAGTTTGTGCCATCTGTAGTCAAAATAAACATGATAACAAGAGACCGGCGGGTCTTCTACTGCAACCTACACTGCCAACAAGGCCATCGGAATTCATTGCTACTGACTTCATTGTGGAATTACCACCTTCCCGAGGATACACGACTATCATGGTTACCATTGACTTGTTCATTCATCTGGCTCATTTTATACCCCTGTGTAAGTTACCATCCTCGTCCGAACTTGCTGGAATCTTTCTGGAACACATATTCCGTCTGCATGGACTTTCTTCCAAGATCATTTCTGATCGAGGACCTCAATACGTCTCACAATTCTGGAGACATCTTTGTCGCATTTTGGGAATCCAACGTGCCCTGTCATCAGGTCATCATCCCCAAACCAACGGGGCCACAGAACGTGCTAATCAGACCCTGGAACAGTATCTTCGATGTTTCGCCACCAAGGTTCAGGATGACTGGTCGCTCCTGATACCCGTGGCTGAATTTTCCTACAACAATTCCGATCATTCAGCACTTAAGACCAGTCCCTTTTATTGTAGCCAAGGTTTCCATCCATCGGTTCTACCCTCTGTTCTCCCTCTTCCCGCGCCGGTACCTACGGTCGACTCCTGGATCGAAACCCTCATCAACGTACACCTGGAGGCCAAAGAAAACTTAGAGAAGGCCAGAACACAGACTAAGAGGTATGTGGATTCCAAAAGAAGACCAGGGCCTTCTTATGCAATTGGTGATCAAGTCTGGTTGTCCTCGAAATTACTACCCCGACATCTACAGCCAAACAAATTGGCCCCTCGGTACTATGGCCCATTTCCCATCAAAGATATTTTAAATCCAGTCTCATACCGGATCAAACTACCACGCCCGGCCACGTATGGCGATAGGCACTGCCCTGCTGATCGTCATGCACCACTACCTACAACTACCTGCCTGCATTGCTGCCGCTCTTACTCTTGCAGCTCAAGGCACATGAAATCATGTACATGTAACCCACTGCCAGAGTACTCTACCACACATTGGCTGCACCTTACAGCACTCTGCCTCTGCATGTTGTCAAATTGTTTTGTACATCCTACATCCCCACACCACGACTAACCCTTTTCTTACCCTGTCTCCACAGACTGCATCCAACTGCCCCGGTGACCTCGCCCGATCCTACCCAGCCTCTGTCCACCCACACTGACCCCGCTCCCCTTCAGAGAGCATCGCGCACACACACTTGCCTACTCGCGCACAGCTCAGATCCACCCTACCAACCCCTCTCAGCTCACTCTACCACAACCCAGTCACAATCCTCATGGAAGCTCCACTCCTCCTCTCCCATCCTTATTTAAAGCAATCGTTCATCCTAGCCCCACTCCTCATGACTCCTATGCTGCACACCACTTTCAACACAGGGGATTCCTCGGCCAAAACAAACTCCTGCAGCCACTGCACCTGCTCCAATAGAAGGAAGCACCCACATACCCATTCTAAATTTGCCCCACTGCACCCCTAACACAGTACCTCTCTTAGGCACTGAACAACACCATGTCCGTGCATCTAGCATTCAGACCGCCCCTCAATAGTATCCAGGCGAAAACCAACACCTCTGCTACCACACTACCTCTGCTTGTTTCCCCCCCCTTCCCGATGGCCCTCTGCCCTCCAAGACCCTCCCACCACAGCCCTTCTCTGCACCTTAGTCAATGCACGATCCATAAAGCACATGCACATGCCACTGTTAAACAAGACCTCATTGTCACCATCGACATCCTGGGCTCACCTCATCTGCCGGCCCTTCCCTCCCTAAACGCCATCCCTCCTGGCTATGCTATATTGTGCAGTGACAAACTCAACAAGAAAGGGGGCGGGACTGCTTTCATCTATGAAGACTCCATCGCACTATATGCCCTAGACTCTACTAGTGAAGCCATCTCCGCCAAATTGCATTACTCGCCCAATTCCACCATCACTGTCCACCTAATCTACCGACCCCCTGGCCTGGTCGAAACTTTTGAAGCAGAGCTTATCCCGCTCTTATCATACAATCTCAAACCCACCTCCCAACTCCTCATTTTAGGAGACCTCAACTTAGGCTATAATGACCCGGCAGAGCCGAACGTCACTGCCATTGCTAGCGCCACAGCAGCACTTGGCTGTACCCAGCGTATCCCAACTCCCACGCATTCTAGACAGGCTACTGGACCTTAATTGTAACTGCACTGTTGTGTCCGACGAACCCTGTCCATTGACTGACAACATGAGCGTTCCGAGGCCTGCGGGCAAATAGCGCTATATAAAAACCAATATAGATACAACATAATTTCCTTCACCATATCTCACCCAATCAAGCACCCAAAAGCCAACTTATTGTTACCCCCCCCCCCACTATTGCCTGTATTATACGCAACCTCACTTCTGCCAAACTACTCCTCTTCCTCAACCAACCTCCTCCCACTGTCACAGACACCGACGCCCTGGTCACCCACTACAACACCATGCTTACCAACAGGGTCAACTCCCTAGCCCCTCTCAAAGCTTGCAAAGCAAAACATTCCAGGCACGACAGCTCTTGCTTCACCGAAAACCTTCGCTCTATCCGAGGCATGAAATGTACACTGAAGCAGTGTGGCGAAAATCCCCCACACCCAAGAACAAAAACACCTTCACTGCCATCTCACAAACATGCAGACAGGATGTTCACACCACCAAAGATGCCACTTATAACAGGATTGCCCCTGCCTCCTCCAGGTCCCAGGAGCTATTTGCAATACTCTGGTAATTAAAGTGTCCGGTCACGCCCCCCCTCCACCATAGTGAAAGACTCCCAATGGTGCAACGGCATACAATATGCCCTCACAGGACAAATCACAAACCTTCAAAGCAAAATGAGCACTGAGATCCCCCCCCAGCCCCCTCAGTCAGTGGAGGACCTGCCCTCCCCACAGGCCCGCCAGCCCATCTCCAACCCCTCACCTTCAAACCTATCTCCACCACTGCCCTTGATGCCATAATTAAAAGCCTCAAACCTTTAATATGCAAAGGTGACTTCTGCCCTGCATCCCTAGTGAATGAATGCGCTGAACCCCTTCTTCCTCACATCGCCTCCAACATCAACTACTCCTTTGAGTCTAGCCATGTACCTTTTTCACTTAAAGAATACGGGGTCTCCCCCTTTCTTAAAAAGACTTCTCGGTTTGACAGAGTAGACCATCTCCAAACCTTCCTTGAATCCAACCACATCCTCAGCTCCCATCAATCTAGCTTCCGTCCAAGGCATGGCACTGAAACATCCCTCCTAGATTTTAAAAGCCAACTAGAAGATCTCAATGATGCAGGACAAATCTCCCTCTTGCTCCTTGACCTCTCGGCCGCTTTTGATCTCATTAACCATCAAATTCTTTGCTATCACCTAATCACACTTCTCCATCACAGCTGCCAAATAGATCTCCTCCGTCCTTACAGACAGATCTGCTAGAGTCTTCGCAGGCTTAGCCTCCACAACCCCCACAACAACCTTTTGTGGCGACCCACAAGGCTCCTGTGTCTCCCCTACCCTCTAACATTTACACTAAAAGCCTATTCGACCACTTAAACTCTGAGCATCACCTACACAAACTATGCAGAAGATACCCAAATTCTTGTCCCCCTTTCCGGCAACCATACCCAGAACAATCTCAAAGTGAACACCAAAAAAACTGAAACATGAATGGCCACCCACTCACTATGCTTGAATGATTAAAAAGCCAAACTCCTCCTAGTGGGCACCCCTGCCTGACTCACAAACCTAGACCTTGTTTACAATTCCTTCACCTTCAACGGCCATGCCATCCCAGTAGCCTCACCTATCAAAACCCTGGGGGGGAGGGGTCTACCTAGATGCCACCCTCACCATGTCAACCACAATGCCTCCAACTCTACCACCAAGCTCATCCATGCCAGCAAACCCTTTCTGTTCTTAAACAGATCGCATTGCTGTCGCTGGACCCCTCGTATGCACCAAACTAGACTATTGCAATGCCCTCCTTTCTGGAATGTCAGAAAGGAACATGAACAAGGTCCACATTCAACAAAATAATGCCATCCGAGCTGCTGTGGACCGTAGGAAACACTGACAGGGTAATTCATAGAATTCAGCGCACAAGTAGCGCACGCGGCTGGCGCACAGCGTGCGCGTGCGATAGTCTGCGCCAGCCGCGTGCGCCAAAACCGAATCCGGCGCACAGCGTATTCATGGATTTTAGCTTCCCCAGGCAGCCGTGGCGCACAGTGGCGCAGCGACTCGCTGCAGCGCCAGTTACGCCCCCAGGAACGCCCCTTGCGCTGGGAAATCTCATAAAAATCACAAACCAGCACAAGGGGCTGCGCTAACCCTGGACCATCATGGCAAGCGGCCCATGCGATTTTCAAGGGTGCGCGGGAAGTTTCACACGTCAAATCCCAGGCTACGTCCATTTCAGGGGTGCGCGGGAAGTTTCACACGCGAAAAGCTAGGCTACGGGAATTGCAGGGGTGCGCGGGAAGTCCCACACGCGAAAAGCCAGGGTACGTCCATTACAGGGGTGCGCGGGAAGTTTCACACGCGAAAAGCTAGGCTACGGGAATTCCAGGGGTGCGCAGGAAGTCCCACACGCGAAAAGCCAGGGTACGTCCATTACAGGGGTGCGCGTGAAGTTTCACACGCGAAAAGCTAGGCTACGGGAATTGCAGGGGTGCGCGGGAAGTCCCACACACGAAAAGCCAGGGTACGTCCATTACAGGGGTTCGCGGGAAGTTTCACACGCGAAAAGCTAGGCTACGGGAATTCCAGGGGTGCGCGGGAAGTCCCACACGCGAAAAGCCAGGGTACGTCCATTACAGGGGTGCGCGGGGAAGTTTCACACGCGAAATCCCAGGCTACTTCCATTTCAGGGGTGCGCGGGAACGTTTCACACGCGAAATCCCAGGCTATGTCCATTTCAGAGGTGCGCGGGAAGTTTCACACGCGAAAAGCTAGGCTACGGGAATTCCAGGGGTGCGCGGGAAGTCCCACACGCGAAAAGCCAGCGTACGTCCATTACAGGGGTGCGCGTGAAGTTTCACACGCGAAAAGCTAGGCTACGGGAATACCAGGGGTGCGCGGGAAGTCCCACACGCGAAAAGCCAGGGTACGTCCATTACAGGGGTTCGCGGGAAGTTTCACACGCGAAAAGCTAGGCTACGGGAATACCAGGGGTGCGCGGGAAGTCCCACACGCGAAAAGCCAGGGTACGTCCATTACAGGGGTGCGCAGGGAAGTTTCACACGCAAAATCCCAGGCTACTTCCATTTCAGGGGTGCGCGGGAACGTTTCACACGCGAAATCCCAGGCTACGTCCATTTCAGGGGGGCGTGGATAGTTGAACACGCTACTCCGATCGTTGGGTCTTCACAGGTCTTCCCTGTACAGCCTCCACGTCCCCTGCATGCAGTCCACACCACAGGGGATTACCCTGCACACCTGCTCATGACTCCCACCCCCCAGCAGTCATGGGGCACCCTCCACCAGGCCCCCACCCATGTCTCCCACCACCCCCACCCCCCAGCAGTCATGGGGCACCCTCCACCAGGCCCCCACCCATGTCCCACTCATGCCTCCCACCACGCCCACCCCCCAGCACTGTGGGGCACCTGCCAGCAGGCCCCCACTTATGTCCCACTCATGCCTCCCACCACCCCCACCCCCCAGCACTGTGGGGCACCTGCCAGCAGGCCCCCACTTATGTCCCACTCATGCCTCCCACCACACCCACCCCCCAGCACTGTGGGGCACCTGCCAGCAGGCCCCCACTTATGTCCCACTCATGTCTCCCACCAACCCCACCCCCCAGCAGTCATGGGGCACCCTCCACCAGGCCCACACAGATGTTCCCCTGCCAATAGGAAATCACAATACAGATCCCAGGATCCCATGGGCAACCACATCTCACCCCATGTCACCCCAGTCCATACACACATCCAAGGTACACATCCATTCAAAAATCAAATACCCATTACATGATACATAACCAATGAGCAGTATGCGCACGAGTCCAAGTCCGTCAGACTCACACAATGGCAACACATGACTGTGAAAACCCAGATTGTGACAGTCAACAAACCAATGAGAGAAGTCCACACAATAGAATCAAAAGAACAATGTATTAAAATGTAAGAAGGAAAAAAAAAGAAACACCTAAATGAATACACAAAGTAACAGGTAAAAAACAAAAAAAATCTAATGAAAGGTGAAATCCAAAAGAACGGGTGCAAAGTCAATCAAAATGGAAATCAAAAACAAACACATTGCCCCATGGTCCAAATAATAAAATCGAAAATATCCACAAACTATGTACAAAGATGATTGTCCGGGTCCAATATCCCTAAAAACCATAAAATGAAACCTACCCAAAACCTAACTAATGCTAACTATATACAAAAAACGTGGGCCATTGTCCAATCAACCCAAAAAATAAATAAAAATAAAGGAAACCTACTATCTACATAACTATATACAAAGGCGGCGGGCCAGTCCTGCGGCTCACTGAGAGATGTTATGGGCCAGGGCATCATCGAACTCCCTTTCTATCTCCCCGAGGCGTTCATCCTCAATGGCCCCGAGGGCCCGCAGGGCTGACGCAGTGTCCACCTCCAAGCCCCTGCGGATCTCCTCGAGGCACTCGGCACGCCTCAGGGCCCTCTGCATGGAGTCCACCGCCCTGACTATAGCGAGCCGTCCCTCTTCTGCCCGCCACCTCTCCGCATCTATTGCGTGGCCTAACCGCTGCCACACGGAAGACACATTCTGTCCAGGGTCCTCCTGCCCTCCAGCCGATGGCTGCCCCTCCGATGTTGATGGCCCCGAGCCATGACGCCTCCCACGTCGCTGCCGCTGCCTCTGCAGCCACTGCCTCTGCCAGCACGACGGCATCCAGGCTGATGGTATCCACCGACGCCGTCGTGCACGTGCCCTGCCTGATGATGCCGGCACATCCTCCACCTGCAGGGGTCCAGTTTCCATGGTGTCCACACCAGCTGGACCACCGACTCCCGACTGTGGCAGGGATGGGATCCCCACTGAGCCGGCTGCATTGGTCGGGGCAGGTCCACAGGGGGCCCTGGTGTCAACTGGGCCGGAAGACGGCAAGGAGAATGACCGGCGCATACTTTCCACAGAGGAGGAGATGCCCGACACATTGGCCATCACCTGCAGAAAACCCGCGCCAATGGCAGATCCCAACTGGGCCACGTCGGCACGGTGCTCTTCGTGATGATGTGCGTGCTCCTCCCGGGAAGCACGCACGTCATCACGAATGACCCCCGTGCGCAACGCGACCCCAATCAGGACCTTTTCCATGTGCCCACGGGTCCCCTCGTCCGCAGGTGGAGGGGAGTCAGATGACATAGACACCCCCTCCACCTGCGGACGGGCCTGGGATGGGGCATCCATGCTGGTGCATGGTGGTGCACTCACAGGGTCAGGGACAGCGACATGCACAGGGCACCTCCACGGCGACCTGTGCTGCCTCCTGCCCCTGGCCCTGGACTGCACCACTTGCACCAGCAGGGATGCCCCCACCAGGCCTCAGGTGTGCCTCAGTCTCGGCCGCCTCCTCCTCTGTAGAAACCACCAACCTGGATGGCTCCTTGCCCTCTTCCGCTGTAGCTGGCCCCTGTGGGGGCTCACCCACCCCTTCCGCCGCAGCCGTGGGGGCATCCCCGCCGTCTACCTCCACAGCGCCGTCTCCGCCCTCTCCATCACTAGCCGCTGCATAGAGGGAGACATAGAACACAAGCATCAGGGCACTGTACAATGGTCCCCTACACAGGAAGCAATATCAGATGACTGGCAATGGTAAAGTACACTTCTATCATGTCCCTCCACAACACATGGGTCAGGCAATACACACACGCAACACCCATGGTCCATGGCATGCACATCAACATACATGTCCACTGCACTCTTCTAAAGTACGATGTCATGGAACTCACATGCATCATTGGTCATGCAAATCACACGCACACACTTCACCTCTGTCACATCCATGTGGCCTCGTACATCACAAACACAGTGGATACAAGGATGATTAGGCAGCATCAGTGAATCTGTACAGTGTCACAGACATGTGTCATGCATCCATGCCATTCAAAAGTCACAGACATGCAGGTCAAGCACACCGACCTCGACACCATACATGTACCTGGCATCAGCATCCATCCCTCACCCACACCCATGTCCACGAACATACACTTGCATGCTCACATGTGTCCAATCTGCATAGGCCTCCTCAGGTTGCATAGCAACACATACAACAACCATGTGATCCACAAATTACTGGTCGCACATGCATCGCCATGACAACACTGCACACATACATGCCTACAAGGCCCATTCCACACATACAGCATCACACAACCAGCACACTGCAACATGCACTGTCTCACACAGCAATGCCTGCACACTTACCGCTCAACTCCAGACGGGTCTCCCTCTCAAGGACCTGGGAGTGGAGCGCTGGGTGTATGCGTGCCAGGACCCTCATTTGGATCGAACTCATGTGGCCCCAGCCCCCCTCCACGAGGCGCCGGGCCTTTGAGAGGGTCCTGGACCTGCAGTCCTCCCAACACTTCCTGACATGTCGGTTGTCGCGGACTGCCACCCCCTCCGCGTTGATGGCAGTCACGATGTCGTCCCAGATCCGAGTCCGTCCTTCATAGTTGGCGCGGCTACTTCCGAAGAGGGCATCATACTGCCCCAGGACTCGCTCCACCAGGACCCCAACCTCGGTGACACTGAAGCTGGGGCCCCTCTGCCTCTCTGGCTGGGGGTTGCCAGTGGTGCCAGATGTTTCAGTGCCCGACATGGCAACCCCAGAGGCAGGAGTGGGTGGGCAACTTGGTCCTGGGGCTGGGCTGTGGAGTGGTGTTCTTCCAGTCGGGAGTCTTCAGTTCCAGCAGGGGTGGACACAGCAACTGTACGCCTGCAGATGGCTGATGTGCAGGCACCAAATGGCAGGGCACGGTGGCAGCAGGCAGGCAGGCAGCAGCAGATGGCACGTGGGAGGCTGCTCGGGGCACTGGGGGGCAGTAACTCGGCCTTCTGGGCAGGAGCGTGGTCTTCCGTGTGTGAACGCGTGGCCAGCTTGATACGGAGTGAATTGGCACGTGAAAATCATGCACGTCTGCGTGGAATCCGAGGAAAGGCCCTCAGCGCGTAAGCACGTCAGCACGCGTACGCGATTTCATTGGTCCAAAGGGCCAGGCGCGTAAGCGCGCCTATGACGCACGGGTGTTTCCCAACCCACGTGAAAAAAATACACGTGCCGCGCGAGCGCGTCAGCACGCATACCCGATTTCATTGGTCCAAAGGGCCAGGCGCGTAAGCGCGCCTATGACGCACGGGTGTTTCCCAACCCGCGTGAAAGAAACACAAGCCAGTGTCAATGCGTGTGATTGGAGGCTGGCCCTTCAGCGCCTACACGCGGAAGTGACGCAGGACCTGTGGGCCTGCATAAAAGGTACATGTAGAACGCCATTTCCTTGTACGTGCTTTTCGTGGAGAGCGAGTTGGTGTATTCTGTACTTCTTGTCAGTTGACACGCGATTTACTTCACGGCGTTCAAAGGTCGTACTCCCTGTTACCTCTGACAGCTTTTTCTCTTTTGCTCTTTTTCCTGGGCCTGTTTCCTCACACAGCGTTCCCTTCTACTGTTGTCCTGTCTCCTCAGACAGCGTCCCATTCTTCTTTTGGCGGGGGTGTTGCCAACGCGCACACGCGCGTCTTTTTGACGCATTTCTCCCTGGCAGACGGCGAGTTGCGCACGCATCTATCATCTGTGCTTGCCCCGTGTGTCACGTACCTCTTCAGAGGTCAATCTAGGCTGCGTGTGACACGCATACGTTCATTCTTGTGTTACTGGATGCCACAGCGTAGTGCAGGGTTTTTTATACGCACACGTGGTCTAGGAGGGGTATCGTGCACGTTCCTTAACTTTTTTGGTGTGCCTGTGCGTTGCGTGACCCGTCATCTTTCCCCAGGGGTGTCATATAGCCTTGCCACTGCACTAGGGTACGAATACCATCTGGTACCCAACCCCTGTGACACCCAATTGCCCAGGACAATTGTGCACACCCACTCCCATACGCACAATAACATCAGTGCCATGGTTGGGAGGCGTGTAAGCCGTAAGGGTGGCCAAGGTGGCCGAGCCACACGTGGTGGCCGTGGAGGATCCACTAGGGGACGTGGTTGTGACTTGCAGGGTGCCCCTGTCCCCCCCAGTCTGGAGGACCAGTCAGGGACACCCATGCCCCCCCCCCCAGGTTGAGGGTCATGTGGCTGATACCAACCCTGATCAGCCCTTGTTGGACCAGCCCATTGTGGCACCAGACCTGTCCGAGGGTGACTCCATCGCTGACATCCAGGTCAGCAGGTCCACTGCACGTGCACCGGTGCACATTGGTGTCATCAGGACACGCGCATCTATGCCAGATAGGTCATCTGCTGCCCCCCGTGGGCAGGGTGTGGCTCCATCCACCCCACCTCTCATACACCCTGCCAAGACTGTGTCGGTCCTAGTTCATGCACCTCAGATCAGGCCTGACCCTATCCCTCTACCCCCAATGCCTGCACCTACTCCCATGCTGAGTGTGCAATCCCACACACCCAGTACTGAGTCCACCACGGCTCCTGCCCCTAGTGTCCACAGCGGCGTAGGACACTCTGGATCCCCACCCCCTTCCAAGCGGAAGAGGAAGAGTGCACGTCCGGCACAGGCTGATGCCCCAGGCACGGCTGCACAGTCCGGCCCATCAAGGAAGCCCAGCTTCACAGACGCCGAACTGAATGCACTTGTTCAGTATGTGTCAGACCATGATAGGGAAATGGTCATCGTTGCAGGGTCCAAGACCACACATGCCAGACGCCAGGCACACTGGCAGACCATTGCTGACAAAATAAGTGCCCTTGGAGTAGTGAGGCGCACAGCTAGTGATTGCCAGAAGCGCTGGAATGACCTTAAGCGCAGGGCAAAGGATAAGCTGGCCTCAAGTCATGCCGCAACCTTGGTGACTGGAGGTGGGTTCCCAGCACAGGAAATAGAACTCACACCACACGAGTCCGTAGCTGGATCCTACGTCACCGAGGGACAACTCCAAGGTGTGGGAGATCTCCCTGATTACGAGGCATCATCCGGTGAGTGCACATGCATGTGTGTTATATCCATGTGCATGGTGTGTGTGCGAAGCCTTCATGTTGGGTGCCTGTCAAGGGGGTGTGTGGCAGAGTTGATAGTGTCACCCATGTGCCTCATCCAGTATGTTCAGTGCAACACCATGTGCCCACAGCACTATCCCTACTGCCAACAGTGCACATATGGCCCTACACCATGGAAGTTCCCCTTGAATAGTCATTTTGTCACGACATTGTTGCTCATTCTCCCCTGTCTATTCATCTGATGTCTTACATACCATTCCTACACTTTCCCCCAGCCATTCAAGTTCCATCGTCACATGCCTGACATGCAATGATACCACATGCTAATGCGTCCTCTGTATATACATGGCACTCAACATGCTGTCATACTCTGGAATTTGCCTTGACACCCACCTCCTACCTGTGTGCTCTTGTTCCGTCTGGTTTCAAGCCCCATTCCCTCACACTCCATGCTGCTCTTCATGGTCTATCTTCCCTGACTTCTACTGTTCAGACCATCGTGCCCTACTCACGACACCTGCTTGCAAACAGTCAAATGAGGGCACCCTGCCCTCCAATGCGACCCACCCTATTGCTGACAAGTACATCTGAGCCTACTCAAGGTTAACTCTCACTGACATCTGCTCATACATGCCTTTGCCTGTCCCATGAACCCTTCACATGGTCCCAGTCCTCTCTCCTTGCTCCTCTTCCATCATCAATGGTGTGACCCGTTGGGGTGTACTCTTGGCCTCCTTCCAATCCTCAGAGGCCACAATTGATGTGTATGGTAATGGGAGCATCTCAGTCCAAGGCCCTCAGGCCAACCTTATTCTCCTTGACAAATGCTACCCACATCTAATCAACTTCCTTTCCTCTCCTGCTGTCCCCCCTCCTCTCTCCTCATCTATCCTGCACTGCCTCCCTGCACCCTCCCATGATCTTTCTCCGCCTCCCACTCCAACTCCTACACATGCTGCACCTCTGATCTGTAGCACTCCCCGTAAGTCCTACAAGGCTGTCAACCTCCTCCACATTTACACTCCTTACTCTGCCGCTGCATCAGGCATTCCTCCAATATATGTCACTTACATGAGGTAATGCACCATGACATCCTTGGTCTCATGGAAACATGTCTGATGGCCAGCTCTGTCTGCATCTTTGACACACTCCTACCTGACGTTCAGGAGATCCTCTCCTTGGCCCGGCACTACTGTGCAGGGGGGGGGGGTGCCCTTGCCTTCCCTGAGGGTATTCCTGCCACTGTCACTCCTACGTAGACCTACTCCCCTCTGGAATGGCTTGTGTGACGTCTCTCTCCATCTCACCTCGACATTCACAAACTGTGCGTACTGTGTATCGGAAAACTGGTCAAATGTACTACTTCCTTTCTGAGTGGCCTCACATCTCCTCCTCACTCATGTCCCCAGACACTGAAATCCTCTTCCTTGGTGATGTACGCATCCACCTGCATGCTTGTTGTCCCCCCCACGTGACTTTTCCGTGACCTCAGCAACTCCCTATCACCCTCTGAACTCCCGTCTGTCCCTACTCATTCTGCAGGGCACACTCTTGATGCTCTGATCTCATCTGACCTTCCCCTCTCCATCCCTCTCTGCACTCCTCTCTCCTGGAGTGATCACTTTCTCCTCTCCTCCCACCTCACCCTCACCACCCCACAGGCAAAGCCACCCTCACCACTGTCACACACCTTCTTGGTATTCCAACCCATGAAGTGTGTGTCAGTCGAGGCTTATGCTGCCAAAATCTCCCCCCCATCCAGATCCTGACAGGGCCCACTCCATGCTCCACTCTATGTCAGGTACACTGGATGTCTTTGCCACGGTCATGACAATCCGCCTGAAGCCCCATGCCAATGCTGACTCCTGGCATGACTCGGATCTTGTGAACCCAAAACACAGGTGCCGGGTGGCAGAGAGGAAATGGCCTGCATCATGCTCATCCTCTGGCAAACTGGCCTGCCGCCTGCTCCAAAGGCAATAGCGTCTCACCCTTCTCACCAAGATGAGAGCCCCAATCCAAGGGCACATATCTGCGGCATCTGACAACTCTGCAGGACACATTGAAATCTGCAAGGACCTTGCCGAGCCAGATGCAGTGTGTACCTCCCCTGTCCCCTCCGAGCCCACAGCACTGCATGACTGTCTCTGTACCCCTATAGGCCACCCCCCCAGCACTTGTCTGCGCCTACCACCATCTGCCCTCGACGTTAAGTCCTACTTACCTTGTACAGCACTTCCAGCCGCAACTTCCCCTTGCACTTCATTGTGCCACCCACCTCTGCACTTGCGTTACATGAATGACACCAGCACCAGTAGGATTGTTGAATGGCATCCCCTTCTGCCCCACCACCCCTCAGTGCTCCGCTGTACCGTCATACATTTCTGTACAGGTGCTTCACGAATGCTATATGAATCCATTACAGGTGATGGGGAGGTGGAATCTCATTGTTTACTGCATTTTGTTAATGTTGACAAGGCACTGTGCATCGTGGCCAATTGGGACTAGCAGATCCATGTCCAACATGTTAACTTCTTGATGTGATGAAGCAATGTCAGGACCAGAGTGGCCAAAATCCAAATTAGTTGCCCTCCTCTCCCTCTTCACTTGGTGGCTATGTCACATGCCATGTGTGTGATGGCATGTGCATTTGACATGGCAATCACCGGCCAATGTGTGATGCCAGTGCTAGGCAGCATGGGGAGCAGGCGTTGCTCTCCATTCTCTGTGTCATCATTGTGTGCCCTGAGCCTCCCCTCCAGACCCAGTGATGGTGAATGCATAGGAGGTTTCCCAGTCATGTGGGACATGTGTCATTGAACTACTGGCTCTGTGTCGTGTCTCCCACCATTCACCACCTCCAAGACTCACGTGATGTTCGTGTCCCTGCACACGAACGGCGGCGATCTCCTGCCAAACAAAGGAGACCCGTGCGTTACGGCCTGAGGGCTCTTCGCCCCTTCCTTCACTGGCACCTCCCTTGGAGACTTTTACACGACTGGCGCTGCCGATGGGGCACACACATATCCGCACGTCACGTGACAAGGCATCCACAACGGCCTTCGTCATTATCAAGGGTCATGTGACACGGACTTCCTTTCCCCGTGATGTGAATCACGTGACCTTCCCACAGGTTAAAGAGAGCAGAGAAACACGGAAGCACCGCTTCACAGCTGCTTCCTTCACGGACTGCTTTGGCGTTTGCTTGGATTGTTTGCTACCACGACTACTCGACCACGGAACTGTTTACGGATTGCTTCATCTTTTGTCCCAGATATCACGCTGTTTGTCTACTACTGGTTTTTTGACCCGGAATTGTTTATTGGATTGCCCACGGATTTCCCATTGAACACTGAACTTTTGGTTATTGACCTCGGAACTGTTTCTTGGACTGCTCACGGTTTGTCCCACTTACCTCAGGTGTTTTCCATCTCAAGTCCCGCCAGAGACGCAACCGACCAGTGCCTGCTTTACACCTTCTACCCCTGCATACACCTCAGATCACCCTCTCCTTCATTTTTGGGTAAGACCCTTTTTCTGCTCTCCTACATTTACGGCATTGTTGTTCATTCCCTGTTGTGATTAACCCTCCGTTGCCTTACAGTGGTCAGGGGTCCTATGGCGTTTCTGGTTCCTGATAAAGACGACTTTCTTCACCTGTGACTTCAAGCACTGCACGGCCAGTGTTATTTACTCCTGTCCGTGTGGTGCTTGGGGACGGAGGTAGCTTCTAATCTGCACGACCATCAAGAACTGAACACTCTGTTGTTCATCAGCCCTTGTTGTATGCCATGGTGCTAATGCCTATTTCCATTTCTCTCTTTCATGTCTTTGCAGGGGACGACGCACTTGTTGATGCTGGGGATGTGGTGGTGGAGCCGTCCCAGGAGGGCAACCCGGGCCGACCTTCCACAAGTGAGGGACGTGGTGTGTTTGTGGGTGAAAACCCACAAGTGCTGCAGGTCGTGCTGTCGAGGGGTGTCTCTGGGGGTTCCTCCCCCGAGCAGTATTCAGGTGTAGACTCGGAGGATGACACCTATGTGCAGTCGCAGGTGAGTGTTCTTGGGAGAGAATCTCCTCTGTCCGACCCACCTGCAGCCGGGTTATTGCCCTCAATGGGGATGTCAGTGTCGGCAGCTCAGCCTCCGGTGGTTACGGATGCAGGGCCACACCACACAATCTCTGATCCTGTTCCTGGGGCTGCAGATCAGAGAGGGAATGCAGTCCTGCAGCCTGAGGCTTTGCCGGCACAGCAAGGCGCAGTCGGCCTTGCCCCAGGCAGGTGTGGTGCCCGCCAACGTGGTGGCCGTATGCCACCTGGCAATACCGCTTGGGAGCAATCCATCTACGGTATGGCCACCCAACAGGCAGCATCATCCGAGATGATTGCACAGGCCATGGATAGGGTGGCCACTTCCATTGTCCCCCCAGAAAGGCTGATGGAGCGACTGGAGCAGGCTACAGAGTCCATCTGCCAGGCACACAGGGAGGACATGTTGGCGTCCAACATGGACAGGCGGGCAGGACTGGCGACTCTGCGGGAATCACTTTCCATGGAGTCCCAGCGCCACAGGGAAGGCCTGAGGGAAGAATTCCATCACCTCAGGTCGACCCTGTTAGAGCTTGAGGCTTCATCCCATAGAAGGACAGAGGAGCAGCTGGAGCGTCTGACACGGACGCTCTCGGCCGAGATGCAGGCAACTCGTGCGGAGGTCAGGTCATCCCGGAAGTTACTGCATGGGGACCTCCGCATGATCATAATCCAGAACCAGACCTTCCAGACCCGCCTGCTTGCAGCCATGGAGGAGCAAACTCGGGCTTTGTGTGGGCTGCCTCCCATTGTCACACCATCTTCTGAGGCAGCTCCCCCACCTCCTGAGTCAGCTGCAGGGTCTGGCCAGAGCGATAGCGACTCATCTCCCACAACAGAGTAGCCGTGTGGGCCACGAGCCTATGGGGTGTTTTTACTTCCCATGATCCACACAGGTGGATTGTGGCGTGCATCCTGTCCTCGGACCTCATAGGTGGCCCCCCCCTCCCCGCCGGCCCTATAATGGCCATTTTTTCTTATCATATTTTTATTTTTCAAGAGTGTTGCCTTGTGTGGGTACCTGGGCATACACTGTATTGTGGCTGGGCACATGCAGGCTTGTCCTGAGTTTGGTTTCGATGCTTGGGTACCTGGCATCCACACCCCTCCTGCTTCCGTTTCCATGGGCTTGCAAAGGGTGTGCCCAAGTGACAGCAAATTACACGGTGACATTGGACTTCCATGAGCTGTTGGGCAGTCCATAGTCAATACTGTGTAGACATTCATGGTGTACATTGTTGTTGCACCTAACTATGCACGATGGTTTGATATGTGCCTCAACTTACATATGTTACTCATGTTTTGCAGGTATTTCACACAGTTCTTCACACGGGCATACTCTCTGGAGTCAGACTACATGTCGGTAGATGTGCAGTGACACTTTTGCGTGGCGCCATCACTGTACATCTGGACGGTGAGGACATACCAGCACAATCAGGTATTGAGACTAGCATTGATTACATGCATTGTGTCTTGTTTTGGTGGGCTTCATGGTGGGTTGGTGTGTAATTTGATTGAAATGACTCTTACACAGGTGTGTAGTAGTGCCTCCATCACGGTTAGCTGTTCAAGTGCGGCTATGTTCCATTTGGGGCACTGCAATTTGTGACACCGGTGTCATGTTGTGAGGGTCAGTTTGTTTGCTCTCACATACCATGACATGGTGTCCTCTGTGGCGGGACTGTGAAGGGATTGGGTGACATGGCAATGTTGTCATGTAGCAATTCGCCTGTGCCAATGCATATTTGATGAATGGAGTTGTGTCTTTTCATAGTTATGCATTGCTGGTGTATGTGTAGGTAGGGGTGCACACATAGTGACACTTCCATGTTAACAATCTCAGGCTGATGTGTTTCTGACAGTTTATTGTCAAGAAATTTTGTGACATTGTCAGGTAGTGTCATCATTGATCGTCAGATGGTATGTGCCAGAGCAGTGTGCACTAGCCAGCACTGTGATTCCTAGGTGAAGAAGTTGGCCACCAGTTGCGTACGGGCTGCCTCCCCCCGTGCCCTTTCCCCTCCCATGCGCAGCGGGCGTGCATGTGGTTGTGGATGTGGGGGCACCACCATGTCCACGGGCAGGCCCCGGCGTGTTGCAACGTTGTGCAGGACACATGCTGCCACTATGATCCTGCACACTAGTGGGGGAGCATATAACAGCTGCCCGCCAGAACGGTCAAGGGAGCGAAAGCGTGACTTCAGCACTCCGAATGTGCGCTCCACTATGCCCCGTGTTGCAATGTGGGCTGTGTTGTACCTTACCTCGGGTGGCGTGGTGGGGTTCCGGATTGGGGTCATCATGTGGGGGCTGATAGGGTAGGCACTGTCCCCTGCGGAGGTGGTGATGGGTATCATTAGTGGTGTTGTGACATGACCCTGTATCTGACATGCATGCATGTGCAGTGGCATTCATGCTCACCAAGCAGCCATGTATCTCCATGCCGGCTAGCCTCTAGGTCCCGGCTTAGGGTAGACATTCTGTAGATGAAGCTGTCGTGGGTGGACCCGGGATAGTTGGCATATACTGATGTGATGATTCCCTTGGCATTGCATACAACTTGCACGTTGATGGAATGCCAGTGCTTGCGGTTTCTATAGATGTGCTCTGTTGCCCTGGGGGGACGTAGAGCCACATGGGTGCAGTCAATTGCACCAAGCACTTTGGGGAATTGAGCCACACCATAGAATTCCTGGATGCACGCCCGCCTTTCTGCAGGAGTCCTGGGGAGATATATGTGCCTGCGGACTGATGGCCGTGCAGTGATGATGTTCAAGACCTGGTGTAGACAGCGTGACTGCGTGGCCTGTGACACACCACCCACTATGGCACTTGTCCACTGAAAAGATCCAGTGCCCAAGAAGTGCAGTACATTCAGGACCTTCTGCAGGGGGCTGAGTGCTTGGGAGCACAGGGTGGGTGATGTGAGGTCATCCTCCCACTCACTGACCAGGTCCAGTATGATGTGTGCTGGAAACCTGTACCTCCCATACACCTGGTCATCAGGCATCCCGAATAGGCTGGTTCTGGGTGAGAAAATTCTGGCCCTGACTCTCCTCCTCCTCCTCCTCCTTTGGTAACCCACAGCCACTGCTGCTAGGAACGGTATGTTCATCTTTGCACTGAGCTTGTAGGATGTTTTCACGTGAATATTTAGACGTGCCGGGTCACGTACGCCCGCTTCCTGCAGGCGTACGTCTTTCCGTATTGCCTGTTGTAATTTTGCACGTGTCGTGGCCGAGCGTGTGTGACTACATGCTCGAGGTTTACCAGGTTAAATGTACGTTATTAATATTGTAATTGTATTCAGATGTAAATGGTAACCGGGCGTTTTTCACGCGCGCTGTTGAATATGCGATTACTCGCTGTGTGCCTTTGGACCAATGAAATCGGGTACGCGTGCTGACGCGCTCGCGCGGCACGTGTATTTTTTTTCACGTGGGTTGGGACACACCCATGCCTCATAGGCGCGCTTACGCGCCTGGCCCTTTGGACCAATGAGATCGCTGACGCGCTCGCACAGGAGGTTTATTTTTTTTCACGCGGGTTGGGAAACGGCCGTGCGTTATAGACGCGCTTACGCGCCTGGCCCTTTGGACCAATCACGCAGGTTGGGAAACGGCCGTGCGTTATAGACGCGCTTACGCGCCTGGCCCTTTGGACCAATGAAATCGCGTACGCGTGCTGACGTGCTTACGCGGCCTTTCCTCGGATTCCAAGCAGACGTGCATGATTTTCACGTGCCAATTCACTCCGTATCAAGCTGGCCACGCGTTCACACACGGAAGACCACGCTCCTGCCCCGAAGGCCGGAATCCTGCCCCCCAGAGCCCCGAGCACGCTCCCACCTGCCATGTGCTGCTGCCCGACTGCCTGCTGCCCACGTGCCCTGCTGTTTGCTGCCTGCACATCAGCCAGGGGTGCAGTTGCTGTGACCACCCCTGCTGGAACCAAAGACTCCCGACAGCCGTACCATCGCTCCACAGCCCAGCCCCAGGACCCAGTTGCCCACCCACTCCTGCCTCTGGGGTTGCCATGTCAGGGAGCACAACATCTGGCACGACTGGCAACCCCGGGCCAGGGAGGCAGAGGGGCACCAGCTTCAGTGCCACCGAAGTTGGTGTCCTGGTGGAGCGAGTCCTGGGGCAGTATGATGCCCTCTACGGACGGATGCGCCTCGACAAGGAAGGACGGACCAGGATCTGGACGGACATTGTGACTGCCATCAACGCAGAGGGGGTGGCAGTCCGAGAATTCCATCAAGTCAAGAAGCGCTGGGAGGACTACAGGTCCAGGACCCTGAACAAGGCCCGGCGCCTCGTGAAGGCAGTGGATGCCAAGGGGCGGCGGGGCCACTTGTCGCAAGATGAACTTCAGGTCCTGGAACGCATATCCCCAGCGCTCCATGTCCAGGTCCTTGGGAGGCAGACCCGTCTGGAGTCGAGCGGTGAGTGTACATGCATACTGATTGTAAGCTGTGTGTGTGGTGGTGTGCCAGGAGTGTGCATGTTGCACATGTCTTTGTGTGGCCATGTATAAATGTGTGTGTGCAGGGCTGTGAGACAAGCACATGTGTGCCTGTGATGTGTGAGACAAGGATGGTGCATGTGTGTGTGTGTGTGCTTGCAGTGCAAATGCTTGTGTGTGGGCACATGTGTTTGACTGTGCATGTGAGTTGGCATGCTTGTGGTGTGACACATGGATGTTGATTCCAGGTGCATTAGTCTGCAGCGTGTGCGTGTGTGTAGTTGTGAAGGGTGCAACAGTGTTGCTACATGGATGCAGGTGACACTGTCATGTTGGAGAGTGAATTGCAAATGTGACATGGATGTTCATCTCATGACTGACAGTTTGCGGAGTGGTACACATGCTTGGATGTGTGCTTTGCATGTGTGCATGTGTATTTGAGTCCGTGTGTATCATGTGATGTGTGGCTCACCTTTGTCTGCTCATGCTGCTGTATGTGAATGTATGTAGCGGGCTGTAGCAATATGGCTGTTGAATGACTCATGTGTGTGCGTTGAGGAGACAAGTGTGTTGGGGATTGTGATGCCAGGTCTGGAGTATGACAATGCCACTCTTGTACAACTGTTATGTGTGTGAGTCAATTGTACAGTGTCCTGATGCCTGTCTCCTGTCTCTCCCTGCCTGCAGCGTCATCTGATGTGGAGGGCGGAGAAGGTGCTGTGGAGCACAGCGGCAGGGATGCCACCGCCAGCCGGAGACGCAAGGCCCGGCTCCCCTCCCCTGTTGTCATCTCGTCGGGGAGTGAGGAGTCCGGTGCTGTGTCCCAGGTCGCAGCTGCCGAGGGAAGGTCCAGGAGGCGCAGGAGGAAGTTGGACTCCTCGGCAGCAGAAGGGGCAGCTGAGACCCCACAGAGTTCCGCGGCGGAAGATGGCAGGGAGTCATCCAGGTTGGTGGTGGGTTTGGTGGAGGAGGAGGCCGTGCAAGGGACTGAGATGGGGTCTGGAGGTGGGCATTCCACTGGTGCTAGTGGTGCAGCACAGGGGCAGGGACAGGAGGCAGCACAGGCCGCCGCGGAGGTGCCTGTGTGTAATCCTGTCCCCGGTCCTGTGTCTGCATCATCTTGCACCAGCAGGGTTGCCCACGTCCGGACCCATTCTCAGGGAGACCAGGCTGTGTTCCTCCATACACTGGGCCTTGTTCCGACCCCCTCCTCACCTGAACCCCCTGGACGTCAAGTGGCTTCCGTGTGGCAGCGGTTGGGCCATGCCATAGATGCGGAGCAGCGGCGGGCGGAAGAGGCGCGGCTCGCTATGGTCAGGGCGGAGAACTCCATGCGGAGGGCCCTGAGGCGGGCCGAGTGCCTCGAGGCCATCCGCAGGGAGTTGGAGGTGGGTACATCGGCGTCCCTGCGGACCCTCGGGGCTGTGGAACGGGGCCGCCTCCGGGACATCGAGCGGGAGTTCGATGATGCCCTGGCCCGGAACAACAATCAGTGAGCTGCAGGACTTGCCCGCCGCCTTTGTATATAGTTCTGTAGTTTAGTTGTAGTTAGGTTTCCTTTGTTTTAATGTTATTATTTGGTTGCCAAAGGACAATGCACCACATTTTTGTATATAGACATTTTCTTACTTAGTGTAAATAGTTAGGTTTCATTTATTAGGGCTCATGGACCCGGATCATCATGTTGATAGTTTGAGGGATGTTAATATTTGTTTTAATTTTTCACATGAGGCAATGTGTTTCTTCTTTCATTTGTACTTGGATTTAATTTTGGACTTTGACTTTGGACCCCTATTTTACTTTATTCTTGTTAATTAGTGTTCCTGATTTTTTTGGTTGTACTTTTTTATTATTTAGTTTGCATTGCATGTTTATTGTTATTTTTTATTTTTACCATCCTTGTTTATTTTTAATACATTTTCATTTGATCCTTCAATGTGTTGTATCATCTCATTGCTTTCATGCATGACATGTGGGGTGTTTGGACATTCACTTGCAACATCTGTGTGTGACAGACATGTGTTCATTCATATGATTTACATTGGGTGTGTCACATGTCATTGTGTTTGATATGTGGGTGGATGGGATAGTTGTTTGGGAATTCTTGCAGGGCAGACTGTCCATTACGGTCATGATTGTGTGGGGTTGTGACCCAGGTGAAGGTGGACATGGATGGTACATGGGTGGGGGCCTTCTGGTAGGTGCCCCTGACTGCGGGGGGGGGGTGGTAGACATGGGTGGGGGCCTTCTGGCAGGTGCCCCTGACTGCGGGGGGGGGTGGGCCTGCTGGAAGGTGCCCCTGACTGCTGGGGGGGTGGGGGTGGTGGTAGACATGGGTGGGGGCCTGCTGGAAGGTGCCCCTGACTGCTGGGGGGGTGGGGGTGGTGGTAGACATGGGTGGGGGCCTGCTGGAAGGTGCCCCTGACTGCTGGGGGGGTGGGGGTGGTGGTAGACATGGGTGGGGGCCTTCTGGCAGGTGCCCCTGACTGCGGGGGGGGGTGGGGGTGGGGGTAGACATGGGTGGGGGCCTTCTGGCAGGTGCCCCTGACTGCTGGGGGGGTGGGGGTGGTGGTAGACATGGGTGGGGGCCTGCTGGAAGGTGCCCCTGACTGCTGGGGGGGTGGGGGTAGTGGTAGACATGGGTGGGGGCCTGCTGGAAGGTGCCCCTGACTGCGGGGGGGGTGGGGGTGGTGGTAGACATGGGTGGGGGCCTTCTGGCAGGTGCCCCTGACTGCGGGGGGGGGGGTGGGGGTGGTGGGAGGCATGAGCAGGTGTGCAGGGTAGTCCCCTGTGGTGTGGGTTGCATGCAGGGGACGTGGAGGGTGTGAATGGAACACCTGTGAGGACCCACCCAGCAGAGCCGCGTGTGAAACTTCCCGCGCACCCCTGTAAATGACGTACCCTAGTTTTTCGCGTGTAGGATTTCACGCGCACCCCTGGAATTCACGTAGCCTAGCTTTTCGCGTGTGGAACTTCACACGCACCCCTGATATCGACGTGGCCAGGGCAATCGCGTGTGGGACTTCCCCGCACCCCGGGATACACGTACCCAGGGCAATCGCGCGAGTGACTTCTCGCGCAACCCATTGTACACACACGCGCGAATTTTTGAACAGTGGGTGTCCGTGTTAATGGCGTACACCTTTGCACCTCATTTGTCCTTTGGGGTCACGGTATGGCCCATTGCTGTATGTGGGTGGTATTTGTTGGCGCAGGTTTTGGCGCACTTTCGTTAAGTGCGTCGGGACGCTACCGCCTGCTTACTTGTGGCGTACGTTTTTGGGCCTGTGCGCTGGTTTGATCGAGCGCTGTTTTGCCCTGTTCGAATCCATGAATACGTGTTGCCGGAGAGCGTGTGGGCGTTCCGCGCACTTGCCTCCTGTACTTCCCCGTGCCGCCCACATTCTTCCCCATTCCGAGTGTTGTGCCCCATTTTATTCCCCATTCCGAGTGTCCCGCCCTGTGTTCCGCCTACTTTAGAGCTGTGCGCTGCGCTCGGAGTGATAGCGCAGTGGCCGTGGCGCACGCCGTTGGTTGACCTGTGCGCCGGCGTGCGCCGCGCACTTTTTCAGCGCACGTCCTATGCTTTTCTTACGCACGGACTTCCATAAATCAACGTGCGCTGGTTTCCCTGCGCTTTTCGCTATTTTTCGGCGCAGCGCACGTATAGGCCCCTCTGCGCCGGAATTTTCGGCGCACATTTATTCCATGAATCGGCCTGTGAGTCTAGAAATGACCCTACCAAAGCATAGATGGTATATCATGTTGGCCGAAAACCAATCACATCATATGCCATACATCGCCAAATACAGAATCGTCAGCATAACCATAGAGCGTCCATTTTGTTCCCGCAAGACCCGCAATTTGCTTTTCCTTGCCTTTCTGTTCAAACGCTTTGCAAAATGTATTTCATTTTGTTCTGCTCTTACACAAAGCAAGGCCACAAGTTACATGTTGAGAGACCGGCTCAGACAGAAATGTCAAGCTGTACAGAAATACATTGTTTCCCTCCCTCACAAGTCCTTGAAGGCGAGCAGAGAGGCATTTAATCACCAAGCCAAGTGCCAGCTGGTCTCGCTGAAACTGTAGAAACAGGCCGTTAAAGGCATGAATTATACTTTCCTAACGCCCCCCTTTCGGGCCCTCTTAGAGCAGGCTGACCCCTAGTTCACGAATAGAAGCTGGAAATAGCATGCTTTGGAATGTGTCTCTCCTACGAACACAGTTTGCTCACTAAACAAGTGCTTTATGTTCTCCATAACAAAGAACCATGTCTGCTTACTGCAAATTGCAACTGTTGCTAAACCAAGTAATATAGATTAAGAAAGAAATGTGTCATAATTGTCAATTACTGAACCCTAGCTCAAGAAGATACATTATCGGTGGTTTTGATGTGTCACAGACAGATTGTACGATTGTCCTTTTGTATATGTGATACTGTTGTAGAATGCTCACTCTCTTACGTCTCACGTGGTCTGGGTGGCACACGTTGCGAGACGTGAGATCCAGTCGGCCGACTGAGAATATTTGCTTTGCAATAAACCCTAGATTTTGGGAATTTAACCTCGTGTCTGTCATATCAGTTTGTGTATGATGATTGTGCCTTGTTTCCATGCGCGAGGGTCTGCAGGGCCTAGCAACACAATCACATCTCTGAAGCCAGAAGAGCTGCTCAATGGCTCCTGAGAGGACTGTGAATTTGATCCTTTCCCATACACATTGCCCTTTGAATGATGCACCCTCTTACTTGGCACAAAAACTGATCAGATACTCTCCTGCCGGGCAGCTACACATCTCAAACAGCCACATCCTCACTGAATCCAAGGTTTGCCCAAAAAAAGCAGGGGGATCCAGCTTCCCAAATTGTGCAGCCACCCTCTGGAACAATCTACCCCTTAACCTGCAAGCAGCCCCTCTCCTACCTCTCAATCATAAAGAAACTCAAGCCTCACCCGTTTTGTTAAACTCTGTACCATGTACCATTCTGAACTGATTGTCTCTGCACCTTGCCAGACTTCTTCCCTGTAACTAGCACATAGATGGATTACCCACTTATTGAAAAAACCATCGTTGGACGCATCTCTGGCGACCAACTATTGCCTCATAACTAATACGCCGTTTCTTCTGAAAGTGCTGGACATGATGCACAGCAGCAGATAAAGGATTTCTTATTCATCACAATATCTTGAGCCCTAACCACTCAAGTTTCAGAAGCCATCATAGTACGGAGTCCACTCTGTGGGATCGGAAAACTAACATACTGCAACATCTAGATAAGGGGCAAGCAGCCCTTTTGATGCGCCGTTTGACCTCATGAACCATGTCTGGGCTAGACTGCCGCATTTGACCTCGTGGACCATAACATGCCAGTCACCAGACTTCAAGATTCGTCCGCTTTCTCTCCAGAAGCAACCAGCTGGGTCCTCTCCTTTTTGTCAGAGCGAACTGCTAGGATGTATTGCAACAATGCCATCACAGAGGGTTTTGTATTCCCCTGTGGGGTTCCTCAGGGCTCGTGTATGTCCCCTGTGCTCTTAAATATCTGTACCAGGCCCCTCTTGGACCTTCTGGATTCCAAGCAGATATATTCCCCATATTATGCAGCCCCTCAGTGCCTCATCCCTCTGACAACGCACCATGCAATTGACACCCTTACAATAAACACCACCTTTCACCTTATTCACAGGTGAACGTTGGGCAATGGCTTGCCTCTCAACAACTCGAAGACTGAAATCATGATTGTTGGCACTTCTTATAAGCTCCATCACCTGGATCCAGCGTTGCAAGCCATTAAAGTGAGCAAATACTCTCTTAAAACTCTCCCGAACGTTAAATCTCTGGGAGTCATTTTCGACTAAGAACTGAACATGAAAGCTCATGTTAGCCATCTTGTGTCTTGTTCCTCATATTATATCAAACTTCTGGTGCAGACCTGTCCCTTCCTAGATTCACGCTGCAGTGCCACCCTGGCGCATGCCATTGTGGGATTACGGTTAGCCTACTGCTCAAGTCTACTGCAGTGTATACACAGGGCAGGGAGAACTGAATCACCTACAGGTGGTTCAAAATAATGCTGTCAGAGTGGTCGGCGGACTGCATAAATCTGGCCATGTATCATTGGCAAAAAGAAACTCTGCACTGGCTTCCCATTTGAAAGTGTTTTGTGTTCTGCACACTGCGCATCGCGGACGCCAACCTTTTTGGAGGAAGCCCAACCTACTTGTCAGCCTTTTTGGGTTAGCTGCCAGCAAGACGCACCCTGAGGTCCAACAATTCGGGACTTTTGCTGACCATAAAAGCTAAACTGTCTATGGTCTTGGAGGGCTCTTTCCATATGGCAGCGCTGCGCCTCTGGAATGCACTGCCTCTGGATCTAAAGTCTTGCTCCTCCCTTGCTTCCTTCAAACGGTTACTGAAGACCTTCTGTTAGGCAAGATTGTATGCAATACCCTTTGGGTGCACTACAATAACCTTGACCTCCTGGTAATACGGACCACAACCTTTGTTATAAGTCTCAACTATACAGGTTGGTAGAGTGGCTGAGCAGCCAGGCTTATCTCAAGAGGGGTCAATGTGAGCAGTAATGTTGTGACACAGAGTTTCACAGTAACAGTTATTCAAATAAACACTTATACTGAGGGTTTCTTGATAAAAACAATTATTAATTTATTTCATAGTCAGTTGTTTAAGCCATCTTCAGAAGGGAGCAATAGATGTAACAATTAAAATACATTTCAAAACGCGCTCCTAGTTTCTCTAAATCAGACGATATCCATTGGGGATGGCACACAGACACTTCCTACACCCTCAGGTGACAAATAGCTAGGACACTGTGGACATCGATGCATCACTGGTACACAATCAGAGTTTGATGTAAAAGATAGGGGAATAAAACAAAGGTTAACAAATAATTCACAAACAAGTAAGTAGTTTTTAAAACCTTCCAATGCAGAGTCAAATGAACCCTTTTCTGAGGGAAAGGCCAAAGCACAAAGTCAGAGGTAAAGAGTAGTTACTCATGGAGCCAGGACAGCCAGTGCACAGTGTCCAGGGGAGCTGAAGATCTTCTTTGTAGGTAGGTTAAAAGTCTAGCACAATGTTTTTATAAATGTTTGTTGAAAATAGTACACTTGAAGGGCCACAAACTGGGAGGCTTGTTAGGGCAAAGCTTTAGCAACTCTGCAAGGTAACCAAACAGGTCTTAAATGAGAGCAAGTAAGGCTACACGACAAGAGGTAAGTTCCCTTAGACTTTACAGTACCTCTGGTTAGAAGGAATGGTCCCAGCTGGCTTGTTTTCCTGTACAGCTCTGCAGGTCCGGTTGTTCCTCTGCCTCGATCATGGGGACAAGAGGGAGGAAATCTTGGGACACCTGCTCTGCAATGGGAAGGTCAGCGACATCAATGGGCAAACTTTGATTCAGCTCACAACAAATAGCAACACTGCGGTTCTCGGATACCACTCTGGACTTTCCTCGCATCTGGGGTCCAGTACTCTGGTTGAGGTGGCTCAGGCTTGGTCAGTCCCACTTCAGTGAAGTCTGGAGGATCTTCCAGGTGCTTGAGTCCGACTTAAAAGCAATGCACACAATCAGGTGTTCCTCTCCCTGGCACTTCGGTTCCAACAGCAGCAGCAGAAGTACAGCCAGCTATGAGAGGATGTCCAGACAGACTTACTTTGGAGTGGATTGGTCCCACCAACTCAAAGGGAGAAGTCGTCCTTGCAGGACTTCTCTAGTCGAGGAGAATTCGGAGCTTCAGCACAGCAGCAGGGCTTCACCGGGCAAATCAATGGTCCTTGAGTTGCAGCAAGCGTCTCATCCAAGTTCTTCTTCGGATTCCTTCGTCCAGTGGTTGACTCTGCCTACCAAGCCAAAAAGCCTCGCCTTTTATGCAGGTTTCTCCCATTAATTCCAGCCTAGCTGTCAATCACACAGCAGGGTGACTGTCCTTGCCGGACAGCCAACCGGTCAATCACCTTTGGGTGCATTCATGTGGATAAAACACAGCGAGTCTGGGCACCTCCCTCACTTCCTGCACATGCCAGACATACTAGAGCCAGAGGCTGGCTTTACTCGTGAATCCTGCAAAAGACAAAACGAACAAAGGGGCCAAACCTGGTTTGGCGCGCAGAGTAAATCTAAGGAAAGACCTTTCCAACAAGAAATGGCGAAAAAAGAAGAAAGGGGCCATTTTGACAAAACGGGCACCCATGGGTGCCTTACTTTGGCTGCGAACTCATCCTGCGGTAAAAACACACATGTTTGTTTGTCTATTTATTTGGCACGTGGTAGTAAAAAGTAAACTACTGCCACCAGTAATTATTTGTAGAAAATGTAACAAAGAAATGTTAAATGAGAAACTAGACAAAGGGGATTCTAAGTAGCCCATACAGCACCCTATGGTAAGATAGTGTGTGCTGGGTCTAGACAGTTACAAAATGTAAGTAAAGTCAATTTCACTTCACTGCTCTTGGAAACAGTAGTTTTACCAAGAGATGACATTTAAACCTTGGGGAAATGTAAGAGACTTCCCTGTGCCACTGCACGGAAGGTGCTGTGTGACACAATGCAAAGATGATGCCTATGGAGTGTGACAGACTCCAAAGTAAAAACAATTTTTTTTTCAAACACAGAAAAAACACATAGAATTAAAAGTACAAAGTCCCAAAGTTCTGCGAAAGAACTGGGAGTCTAAGGTTGGAGGGATTTAGCACTCAACTGAAAATTCTCCCTAACTCCTTCCTATTCGATTGATGATTCGTACTAAGGACTGTCCATTCCTCACCTAGAATCCTTCTTTTCTTCCTGTTTGTCCGTCTTGTCCTGCTCTTCCATACCTACGGGCCTTGTCCCAGCGCATTATAAATAAAATAAATAGATGTCTGCTGGCTTTGAGTGCTGCTATAAATGTAGATGCAATAGGGGATGTTATTACAGGAGGATTATTCACTAAATATGCCTTTCTCTTTTAGTCTACAAAGGTCTGCACATTTGATCTCTTCCGTATAGATTTACATTTTTAAGACACACATCTTGGCCAATCACATAGTAAAGCCAACATGATTTGTATCATGTGTTTGGGGTTTGATAGCAGAATTCTCAGTTGATGATTAATGAAAGTCCTCATTTACTGGAACTAGAACACTAAATGGCATGCCAATGTTGTGACACAATAACATAAAGAGGCTAAAATCCATGATCTGTGGTTAAATGTTGGCTGGCCCGAGTTAGCCTTTCATCCTTCAGAGGTCACTAAACTGACATCGACTGTGCAAATACTAAGCACAGTGCTTAGAAGTTGTAAGAATACTGCATGAAGCACTGCATACATATTTTAAATACTTATCTGGATTACATTTCATTGTTGTTTGGTAACAACACTTGCACTGGCTGGAGAGTCAGGTTATGCATGTTTTAAGTGGAGTCTTGAAGATTCCGACAAGGCTGTGGCCCTTGTGATTGCAGGGTTCGAAATGGAGGGCAGCTGGGAGCCAGTTAGCTCCTGCTTGTTGCCTAGAAGTGCCTGGTTAGCTTGACACCAACAGCTACCAGGAGCCCGTTTTGGCTCTTGAGACAATTGCCATATGGCATTTGGGACAATTATTAAACATTAGGGCACATCTATACAACATTGAAAGCATAAAGGGTCATAAATAATGGACGCAATTCGAGGTTTGCATCTTATGGGAAAGTTAGATTTGCCGAAACCTATGCACTGACTCCTGGTTCCACAGTGGTAGCTTCTGGTCACTGGTTAATGCCGCTTTTAGCCCCCGCTATCCATTATTGGTTTCGATCCCTGAAATGGACGTAATGACGATCACCCATGAGCGAGGGCCCCGAAGGCTGCTGGCCATTTATAGTACCATTTACCACAGCAACCCCAAGTTAAGGTTTAATGGATGTTTAAACTAGGCATGGCATACCCGCCCATGCCCCAGATAAGGTAGGAGTATTTGACTAACGGTTTTAATAATAACAGTGTGAATGAAATTGGAAGCATTAAAGAGTGTAAAAAGTATATGACAGGCAATCAGAACAGGACTGAACTTGAAATGTAATAGAATAGATAACCAAAATGGTTGTATAGCATAAATGTCTCGCTTAAACAATTTACTACATTTGCGGAAAATGTTCCCTTACACAATGTATGTGTATAAAAGCAGCTTTATGATATATGCACACAAAACAAGAAAGCCGAAAAAAATACTTGTGCAATGCAAGCAAGCCTTCATTGAACAAGAAAAAAAAAATGGTTTGCTAAAAGTAGTTTTCCCAATCGTAACCACGTTTTGTCACCTTATACTGCTACGATCTTAAAATGTTGCAAAAGTAAACATGCATGCATAATTCTCCTCACCATGAGCAGAACACAGCAGACGTGGAACAGTAGGAAGCCACTCCTCATCGCAATGCTGACAGGTTCAGTGCACACAGGTCGGAGAAAAGTGTCTGAACTGCTCCTTCATCCCCGAAGATGACAATCAAAAGATGCGCTCCGTCAAGTGAGCTACCCTCTGCTCTCAACTGCTGTGTAAATAGTATGCATAGAAAGATAAAACGTGTCGCATTTACAAGATTTTAATGCGTAAAAAGGCCTAGCATGACACATATCTGGGGGCATTTATTCAACAAGATTCCAAGGCTAGCAAGTTCCTGCAAACATGCAAGAGGCTACTTAAGTTACTAACTATATATTGACTAGAGCACTGCCTTGATATGCCATGGGTACAGTCATGATATGCCAGGGGGAACACTAAGCAGAGCTACACAGGCCAAGGACACGGCTCTCAAAACTAGTACTGCCACCATTGCCAGTTTTTACCAATGAAAGCCAGTTAAACCCTGTGAAGACGCAGGAGGGGGGGGTGGTCTGTACTTCCGCTCTCTATATGGTAGAGGAGAGGCACAGAGGACCCCTGCCAAGATTCTCTATTTGGTAGCTATGGTCGAGCAATCAAGTCCTAGCTTCTCGGGAGGTGATGCAGGCTGGTTCTTTAGGTACAGTGTAGTCCCCAAGCACCCACAAAGGAATTGATGAACACTGTATTGGTTAAAACAGTCTTTATATAATTAATATTCAAGGTTATGTACACTATCACAATAACTCACTTTGTGCTCCGAAAATCAATAATGGTAAATATGTACAGTTCTAAAGTGGTACCACAAATATTATCAGATCTCATTAAAGTGCATACGGTCAGAATGACACACAGATCGAATAAAGGAAACCAACAGTAGAGAGAGGAAGGAAAGCAAGATGGGTGAACAGCTGGCAGAATACTGGTCACTACCGTTAAACACAGTTCTGTGTGGAGATCCCCCCACCTGGGCAACCTGTAAAGCAAAGATGTATCACAAGCCCAGTTCATATAATGTTTACACTAGACTTCCCAATAGTTCTGCAACCCCACAGTACCTGGTGTTGTAGCGTTCCTCGTCGGGGAATCGACGGCCCTTCTTGAGTGCCCTCCATTATGGCAGGAGTCATGGGTCGTCGAACGTCCGACGGAGAACGGGCCGAGCTACGACGGTGAAGTGGCAGCTTCGTTCCTAGCGGTGCTCGTTGACAGGAAAGCGTAAATGTCCTGCCAGGAAGAAGCGTGCGGGGCACCTCGATGTCAATAGATCTGGACCGCAAAGAGTTTGAAGAACTGTGGCCCAGCAAGGGCGTCAAGTCGTCTGCGTCTCTGTGGTCTTTGGGTGGCGGGAAACCCACCAGTGAATGCTCCTCGGCGCGTCGACGGTCAGGCCTTCTCCAGCAGGATACAGCGGCGACGATGCGGACGAGAGCGTCCATGGATCAAAATGAAGTTCTTAGGCAAACAGGAGCACGGTGGCTCCAGTCGGCGACAGTGGTCATCGACAGTGGCGGACAAAAGTCTGGGCGCTTCTTCTTGGAGTTCCGCAGCAGTCCCCGACAGGTCGGCAGCCTGTCGAAGGTCTGTCTACCAGGGAGCTTTGGCAAAGATCAGCTGGTGCACAATGGTCCCTTGTAGCTCGGGTCAGTCCTTGGAGGCACAACAGCTTTCAGATTGTGAAGGAGAGCAACAGCAATTATTCTCGTCCAGCAGGGCTTCAAGGTCAAGCTTCAGTTACTCCAGTTACTCATCATAGCGGACTTCAGCTTCTGAACACGATTCCTAGCAGTGAGAGGTCCCCAAATATACTTTTGATCTCCCATTCATTCCGCTGGGTCACACTCAAGCACCCAATCACTACTAAGGGCATTCATGCAGGCAGGAAGCCAATCAGGCACACAGTGCATTCAGGCCATTCACTTCTCTCCAGACACTCACAACAAGTTATGTGTATTGGGACAAGTACCGAGCCATTCAACACTCCAAACTGCATTCATAGTGGTTTCGGGCAGGGCTGTCTCAGTCATTGTGTCAAACACCAGATACTAGACCCCCACAACATAGAATGCGTATTCGTCACACACTCTATTCACCCAGGTCCTACCCACAGGCGTACCCACAACATACGGTCATTGAGAAGGCTCCAGACAGTCTGGTCGGTACTTCCCCCCCACACTACCATATATGGAACTTCCACCCAACAGCCAGTCAGGGGGAAGGGACAGAGGCAGCGTTTCCTGGGACTTCGGGAAGATCAAGGTAGCAGGTGATGGAAGGCAAAGGGCCATGGGGGCCAGATTGTCTCCATCAGGAATCTACCGATTCCAATGACGGGGCCTGGGCATCCCAAAATGGAGGACAGTCAGGGCACCAGTCATTTCAGCACAGAGCTGCCACCAGCCCGTACCCTGCTCTGTGGGTCACACACAGGTGCCCAAAAACATACACTAGGGGCACAGGGTTGCACCCCTACCCATGGGTGCCATAAGGGTATCCCATGGGTCTGTTCACCAAACCAAAAGAGAGCTGCACCGCCAGGAGTCCCACATGAACTCATGCGTGGAAAACACGACAGAACACACGATAAAAAGCAGTAAAGGACAAGGATACAGAGGCCCTGTTCCTCCGATGCATTTCCAGCATCACAAACCCTCACATGTCAGGTGTTGGACTCAGATGCTTATTGCAATATAGTATGGCCAGGTGGGGCCAAAATGCCATGTAAGGCCAAAATGCCAGGTAAGGCCTTGTATTTCAAGCAGAGGCATCATGTGCTAGCGAGAGCATACCAACGTATTGTCATCGTAAGCAAAGTGCAGCCTCGTATGGCCAGGTACACACCCCCTCGTGCCATGAATAATTTCACGCCAGGTAAAACCTTGTATTTCAAGCAGAGGCATCATATGCTAGCGACAGCACACCAACGTATTGTCATCGTAAGCAAAGTACAGCCTCATATGGCCAAGTACTGCACCCTCATGACATGAATAATCTCATATTTCACCATAAGCAAAGACAGACCCATCCTTCTGGAATGGTCACCATATACTTTATGCAGTGTGAGAAACCTGAAGGTGGCCCCCTAGCCAGTGCCCAGGGATCTGTCATCCAGGTGGCCAGGAGACGGCCATCGCTATTGGATCGAGTAGCTGGGGATTGACCAAGCAAGCCCACGCCGATAAGCTGGAGAAAGGGAGGCTCCTGCAACCCTGGTACCGACCTTGACTCAAATAAAGATGAAAAGCCAAGGGGTTCACCGCAGCCGGTGAGTCGAGGTGTGGATCGATACGAACTGGGCTGTGTTGAATGAGAAGCGCAAAGTGGCGCGTTCTAACCAAGTTTAATGAACTGTGTACAGAACTGTGAGAAGTGTAAAGGGGAGACAAGCTGCAGAGGAAAACCGGCACAATGTGGGTGCTAATTCAAGAGACTCTGGTCAATCCCCATCTGAACAAGACTACGGGAACCAGAAGGCCATAGGTGAGTCACTAGGAGGAGGTCAAAGTGGTCATACAGGAGGTCTAGTAAAGTCCCTGTACAATCGAAAGACTTTGATCTACAAAATAAGTGAAAGAAAGGGAAGTGAATCCCGCAGTGAGAAGAAAGAAGGGAAGTGAATCCCAAGAGGGGCAAAGTCTAATGTCCCAAGGAACAGTGGGTTTGAAACCGTTTATTTGAGGAATAAGATACGAGAAGGGTCAGCACCCAGAAGAAGGGGACCAAGGGGTGAACCCATCACCCAGCAAACATTGGTACCAAACTTTGAATTTGTTAAAGGAACTTTTGTTTTACCATTTCAACATGTCAGGCCTTGAAGGCAAGAGACTTTCAAGTGAAACAAGACTTGGCCATCAACGGCCCTGATAGGTGAAAGCTCGAGAGTGTGTCCTGAGAGCTGCCATTGGAACTGTCGTCTCGTGCTGAAGACGAATGAGGGCCTCATTACAACTTTGGAGGCAGCCATGCCCTTAATGAGGGCATGGCTGCTTCCAAAATCGTGTCCGGGTTCCCTGAATGGGGAAATACCAGGCCATTCCGAGTATGGAGGGCCCGGTATTTCCTCCTTCAGGGAACCCGGGCCCGGTCCTTCCCCATTCCCATTGGAGCCCCTATAGGGCTCAATGGGAATGGGGAGGGAGCTAACAACGGGCCCATTACGAACGGGTCCGTTGTTAGCTCCCTGGTCCCCTCACGGGACCCGCTATGGATGACTGGAAAAACCAGACGTCCAGAGCGGGTCCCGCGAGGGGACCTCGTAATAGTGCAGAGTGGGTTTAACGGCGCCAGCACCATTACCGGCACAGTTAAACCCATTCTGCACAAGTCGTAATGAGGCCCTGAGACTGTTATTGTGCTCCAAGTTCCCATCTTACCCCGTGTCCAAAACGTGGGGAAGGGAGGCCCAGGCTACCGCAACCTGACATTATTTAGGAAGACTTTCTTTTCTTGCGAAATAACCCACACCCTTTTTATGTTAGTTGTAAAGTTTGGCAATAGGTTTCCTGGTATAGGCCCTTTTTATTTGACACTAGGACTGCCTTATTTTCATTTGATGGTCGACGATTGGCCCCCATCTTAGATTTAGGTTTAGATTGGGTGTTTTTCCAACCTGCACACAGCATTCATTGTTCAATAAACACCCTTGAACTGTGATCACTTGTGTCCGTCTTGCTTACTTACTTGTTGTCACCATGAGTTCCTCACAGCAGGCAGAATGCAGCCTTACAGCACAACACAGCCTCATTTATCTTAAAGGATTGGCACACATCATCAATGTGTCACTTTCTGGACGATGCATATTCAAGAGGGTACCCAACAAAAAAAAAAAATGTTCACACCCGACATGAGAAGATTTGAGATTATAGATATATTTCTACTCTTGAATAGTTAAGATGTATTATTTAAATCAATACATATTCAAGAGATGAAATACATGTCTGCAATCTCAAATTGTCTCATGTCGGGGCTGAAAATTCATAATTTGGTTTACTGCATTTCCAAACAAATGATTACAAGTATGAGAATGCATGAAAAAGGGGCAGGACTAACCAGCTCATACTCACGCCCGAAAGTCTGGTAAAGGAACAATACTTTATTTGTATTGCTGTGCTAAATACCAGAGTCTTCCTCCCACAACGTGTTAACATGAAAAAAACATTGATTGAGGGCAATTGCAAAGGTTTGTTTGGTTTCATAGTCATATTACTTGAGATTCTGCATTCACTGAATGACAGATTTTAGGAAAAGCATTATGTTGCCTGAAACAAAATCATTGCTTACAATACACACTCAATTCAATTCCTCTCCTTCCCCTAGAAGCTAACCGTCTCAGGAGATCTGGTTCTCTCTAGGCTGGACGCCTGCAACAGCCTCTTTCCAAATCTGCCTGCTTCTACTCTCTGCAACTCATCCAGAACAGGACTCCAACTCTGTGTGTCAAGCACTTCTCTAAGCTGCAAGCTGGAGGCCGATCTCTTTCCACCGCTGGCTCACTCCTCTGGAACAGCCTCCCCCGCCCACTCTGTTTTAAGCCGGATCTCCTCAAATTCCAGAAGCGCCTCAAGACTTTCCTCGTCTCCTCCTCCTTAGGTGATAAACCCCTCAGTCACTGAGATTGATGGCCTTGGCCCTTAGGTCTTTCTAGGTTTGGTCTTCCTCTGAATCGCCTTCAGCCCCTCCCGCTCCCAGCACTTGCCCATGGGCACCCACTAGCCTGTGTTCCCTCACAGGACTGCACTTATTGTATCGGCACATGACCACTCCTAACTATGTGACCTTTGCCAAGCACTTACCGATGCCCGGCAACTTACTCCCTGGCACTTCCCCCTCTGGGCAATCTCCTAGCATTTAGCCCCACGTCCTCTGTCCCTTCTCTCTCTGCACTTGCACGATCCGAATGCTCACAAGGCCTACTACGACGACCGATATCCTGTTCATTATTTTATTCTATTGCCTTTGTCCCATGTTCCATTCCCTGCCCTGAAACACAACTTCTTGCGGTATAAGTGCCTTACAAATGCACAGTAAACAAAAATAAAAAAGTATTAAGAACAGCCGGAACTTACAGAACAGAAATGGAGATCTCTCTTTCATCAGTGGGATCTGCATATGGAATGGGGTGTACCCCCAAAGAAAAGACATGGAAGATCAGGAAGCCCTCCTCAATCCTTCAAGGTGGTGGATTCACCAGCAAGTGATCAGAATATGATGATAGCTTTGTTTGCAGTATTAGTATTATCGTTTTTATTGAGCACAGACCTAGCTTCGAGAAGCAACATGGTGCTTTATAGAGGTATACACCAATACAGATTCATAGCGGAGCGCCTTACGGAGGTGTACAACATAGCAGAAGCATAACAGAGCGCTTTTCAGTAGCAACAACATAACATATACAGGCAGGGGGTAGGATACAGTGAGACATAGAGGAGGGGTACAAATGTATCGGGTGGAGGGGAGGAGAGGGACGAGCAGCGTTTCGCCTAGGTGTTGAAGAGGAGAACTCCTCGAGTTCTTTTCTGAATTGTAGGGTGGAGGAGGCTCCATACTCTTGGGGCTTAGGTAGAGAAGGTTTGTTTTCAAGAGTTAATCATTTACCAGATTTGACTGATTTAATAGTGAATCCCGGGGCTAACCAAATAGTTAAGTTCAGAGGGGCGAAAACAATCTTAAATAGAGATCTGCAAATTGTAGCGCCCCTTTGTACAGAAGAACAAATCAGCCCGGCGTGTGACGTCTCTCAAACGTAAACTATGTCTATGGGACAGATCACCCGAGAAGAACTGTAGTGTGTAAGAAATGTTATCATAAGCATGTGTTTGTTCAACTAGTATATGAAAGAAAGAAACTCTTAAGTAGAAAAATGTGGGATTTAACAAAATTATCTTTAGATGATAAGAGTTATAAGAAAAGATAATTCATGAGCATAAGATTTGGTTAAAAACACACTGTTTCCTACTGATACAGAGGGATGGAGAGCATGTGTTAAATATTCCGACTAGTAAAGATGATCGTAATTTCTGGTCCCTGATAAATAGCCTCACACAATCTCAGACAGTTCTACAGAGCAATACGCTAAGCGAAGATAGTTAGCCCACTCTGAAGGAATGTACAAGAGGGTGTGCATTATGAATGCAATCTCAATGTTTGGGAACTTGACTTTAATATTGAAGCTATTGAGCGGCTTATAACAAGAGCCTCAGCCTCCAGGGGGAGCTGGCCCTAATGGCCTGACAAATCAGATATAGGAAGCTGATAAACCCCTCTGGTCTCATGTACTCTCTCTTCAATTCAGAAATATCATTAAAACCTAAGAGATGTCCGTTACTTGGAAAGACTCTGATAGTACCCATCCATAAGAAGGGCGATCATGCCAATTGTTATAACTATCGGCCGATCGCCCTTCTGGATTCAGATAGTAAGATATTTGCCTCTTTGGTATTGGGAAAACTAGAGTCATGGACGTTCCGATCGGAAATCATATCCAAGGCACAAATTGGCTTCTGAAAGAGCATGTTGACAAATTTAAATGGAATTATATTGACAACAAGATAGCAACAGGCGTCTATATATAGCGTTAATGGATTTCTCCAAAGATTTTGATATTGTTAATCATGAGCGTTTATGGCAAAAATTGACTGCTTGGGGAATTCCTCCCTCTCTCTTGGCTATCATCATACATATTTATGATAACACTAAGATATAGATTAAGGGCCTCATTACACGGAAGGCGGTGAGCCATGGCGCTATTAGCGCCATGGCTCATGCCGGTAAAATACCGGCACCGCCTTGGCGGAAAGGGGATTTACCGCCCCATTCCAAGGTTGGTGGGGCGGTAAATCCCCCTTCCGCCATTGCCCTTCCCCATTCCCATTTCTGCCCCATAGGGCTCTATGGGAACGGGGAAGGCGCTAATTACGGCACCGCAATTTTGCGGTGCCGTAATTAGCTCCGAGGTCCCTTAGCGGGTTGGTTTTTAACGCCTGCAAAAAGCAGGCGTTGAAGCACCAACCCGCTAAGGGACCTCGTAGTAAGGCGGTAGGGATTTACCGGTACCGGTATTTTACCGGTACCGGTAAATCCCTACCGCCATCCGTGTAATGAGGCCCAATGTCGGATCATTAAAGCTACATTTATCTAGTTCAGTAAATAAAGAGAATTAAGGCAGGGGTACATTCTAGCACATTAAATGATCACGGGTCGAGTAGTCCCAAGGATCTGCTGGTTGGCCTATGTGGATGGGATAATCCTGATGGATGTCATGCAATAAACCTCCAGCGACTTCTCAGCCCTCACGAATAATGCCCGAGTTAATGACCTGGAAATAAATCCTATGTTGTATGTTTTGCCAAGACAGAAAGGAAGGAGAAAAAACTGGGTGGCTGATATAAATGAAAGAAAATAAAACACATTGGTAAACGAAGTGACATATTTAGGATTTGAAATAATAGCCCACCCAAGCACGGCAAATATTTTTAAAATGTCCAAAAGGGAAAATTGAATAGTGAGTCAAATGTGATGGATTTTAAGAATGTTTTGTAGGTGTTCTATTAGTCCTTTACGTTTATTAAGGTTGTAGTTGTTCCTGCAATCTTGTATGGTACAGAAATTGAATCCCAGACCTATGAGCTGCCATGGGAGAGATTTAAGAGAAGAATTTAGAAAAAAGTACTAAATCTCCCCCTTTCTCTGGCCATGGTTTCTTTACGTTTTGAGTTTGGCTTATTATCTCTCAAGGCCTGGTTTGACTAGCGCATAGTGGTTGTGCAAAATAATATTCCCAAGGAATGAAACTTTGTATGAGGATTTAAAAGTGGCAATACTGAGAGATTCTGTACCTTCACTACTTAGATTAAGAACAACGGCTGAAACAGTCTTAAAAACAACAGCAAGGCCACGCTTGAATTGTTGGATTACCTGGATTGAGTCAAAATAATTATGAGAACGGACTCGATGACAACAATCAACATGTGTGGTTATCATTTGCAATCGTTTTCCACCTTGGATAAGCCATTGGGTAATAGCCCAACATATCTTAGAAGGTTCCCCAATGCACAGTGGAGAGATTTGTTTTCATGCTTTCGTCTGAGCCGTGTACAGATGGGGGGGAAAGTTTATTTATTTGGTTTTGTATAGCGCCGAGCAGCCCTAGGGCATCGTAGCGCCTTTTACAGAGTACTTGTTGATTACAGAAATGAGTTAAGAAAGCATGACAGCTCCTACAGCCGCCTGGGAAGCGAGCAACAAGGTGTGCAGACAGGATCCTCAGTGGCAGGGGGGGTGGGGGCGAACGGGTGCTTTATAGGAGGGGGGAGGGGGGGGTAGAGCAGTGCCAGAGTAACGCCCCCCCCCCGCCGCCCCCCGCAAACTCACCGAGATGGAATAAGGCCGCGTTTAGTCATTCATGGTCATCGTGCAGTTGCATGTGAAGGGCCCGGAGGACAGAGGTCCAAGGGGCGAGTCTTTCTCGGCGGCTGCAGGTCCCAAACCGCGGGGCTCCGCCCGCAGAGCTGCAGCCGGGGGGAGCGGGCCAACGTGGCGCTCTAGGGAAGGAACATGAGGGGCTGCCAGAGCGCATGCGCGGGAAACAGGCACGGATCGGATGCGCATGCTCGGTGGCCAGAATACGGCTCTACAGAGCATGCGCACCTGCTCAGTCATGTAGCCACATACGGAGACGTGGGTACGGCATGATGCGTGATGGTGTCATTGACGCATGCACAGAGAAGGGACGCTTCTATAGAGAATGCGTATAAATGAGACGCTTCTAAAGAGCATGCGCACCTGCGCGGATAAGCTTGACGGTGTCATTTAGACATGCTCAGGGAAGGAGACGTTTCTACAGAGCATGCGCAATAAAGTTAGTTTTAAATCCACGTAACCGGTTATGAATTACAGCAAAAGCTTTGCGCTATGAATTAAATATCTGTAAGTGTCCTGGAACTTCCGAGTTCTGGAGAGATGAGATGAACTCCTTTCTGTCTTCCCTCCGAGGATCCAGAAAAGGAAACACTTTTATAGCCCAAATGTAGCTAGAAACTAGCACAATGGGTCTCATTCCGAGTATGGCGGTAAGGGATAGCGGCCACCGGTAACGAGACCGGTGGCGGTAATCCCTTACCGCCATACTCCGAGTTCCCTTTGCGCCCTCGCCCTTAACGCCTGCTTTGAGCAGGTGTTAACGTCGAGGGCGCAAAGGGGCCTCCAAGCCAAAAACGGTGACCGTAATGAAGGGTCACCGTTATTTGTATCGTCCCCATTCCCATTGAGCCCTATGGGGGCTCATTTGGGAATGGGGAAGAGCCTTGGTGAATGGGGAATTACCGCCCCGCCAACCTTGGAATGGGGCGGTAATTCCGCCATCCACCAAGGTGCTGCCGGTCCGGGTACGGCGTCAACCAAGGCGTTAATAGCGGCATTGGTTAGCGCGGTACTCGGAATGAGGCCCAATGACTCTCTTTGGGAAACTGAGAGGCCTGCCGGAGTTGACATTTTTCATAATCAATGTTAACCATTTGTGCAAAAATAGTTGGATGGTGCCCTTCCCGCATCTCAAGATGATCCATCCCCTGGGGAAACGCCCTATATAACTGTTAGGCAGAAACCTGTGCAGTTCCCTTTGGGACCACTGCAAAAGATTTAGGACTACAGGTGTTTGGCAGTAAACCCACTTGGTAGCAGTCTGTACCACACAGATTTACCTGGTAGCTGTGGCTGAGCAGTCAGACTTCTCTCAAGATGAGTTAGGCCATGGGTGCACAACATACGGCCCGCGGGCCAAGTGCGGCCCGTGATGCTGCTGGATGCGGCCCGGCAGGGTTGAAGACTTTCTTAGTGGAAGGCGGCCCGCAAGCAGCAAAGGTCGCCCTCCATTAAGAAAGTCTTTGTTTTCCTTGCCGGGCCGTGAGTCACGCAGTGTGTGTGTGTATGCTGCCAGGGAAGCTGGGGCTCAGTGACCTAATCTGCCCTGGCAGGGGTGCAGAGTAGGGGGGGCTGCGGGGCCCTCCTCCCCCCCGGCCCCCAGCAGAATGAAGTCGGGGCTGAGCAATCCCCACCCCCCCACGGGCCGCACAGAAGAGGGGCAGTATGGATGGCCCTTTGTTCCATCCATACTGTCTCTCTCTCTGGCGGCCCGGGTAAAAGCCGGAGAAAAAAGATGTTTAAAAATGGAGGGACGGATGCAAAGCAAGAGGCTCTTGTTTTGCATCTGTCCCTCCATTTCTAAAAATCGTTTTGGGTTGGGTATACTTCTACATCTGTGCACCGGGGTGCACAGATGTAGAGGTACACCCAACCCAAAACATTTCGGGCAGTGCCAGAAGCCTCGCCAGCGTTCCAGGACCTCTGGGTAAGTACATGGTGGGGGGGCTGTATGTTTGTGTGTGTGTCTGTCTCGGCTCTGTCCTGTGTTTTTTGTTTTTGTATGTATGTTGAGATGCGGAGGTGGGGGTGTGTGTCGGATGTGTATGGGTGTGTTTGTATTTGTATGTCTGCATTGTATGTTGAGATGCGGAGGTGGGGGGGTGTCGGGTGTCTATGGGTGTGTTTGTATTTGTATGTCTGCAGTGTATGTTGAGATGCGGGGGTGGGGTGTGTGTCGGGTCTGCTTGAATGTGTTTGTGTGCAAGTGCAGTGTATGTTGAGATGCGGGGGTGGGGTGTGTCGGGTCTGCCTGAATGTGTTTGTGTGCAAGTGCAGTGTATGTTGAGATGCAGGGGTGTGGTGTGTGTCGGGTCTGCCTGAATGTGTTTGTGTGCAAGTTCAGTGTATGTTGAGATGCGGGGGTGGGGTGTGTGTCAGGTCTGCCTGAATGTGTTTGTGTGCAAGTTCAGTGTATGTTGAGATGCAGGGAGGGTGGGGGTGGGGGGCTGGGGGGGTGGGGTCGGGTCTGCCTGAATGTTTGTTGTTGTTGTGTGCACGTTCAGTGTATGTTGAGATGTGGGGGGTCCGAGTCTGTATACGTGCATGCTTGCGAGTTTGTGTGCTGAGTTGGGGGGGCTCGAGTTTGTATGGGTGCATGGTGTATGCTTGTGGGTTTGTGTGCTGAGTTGGGGGTGGGGGGTTCGGGTCTGTATGGGTGCATGGTGTATGCTTGTGGGTTTGTGTGCTGAGTTGGGGGGTGGGGGTTCGGGTCTGTATGGGTGCATGGTGTATACTTGTTCGTTTGTATGCAGGGGTGGGGGGTTGGGGTCTGTATGAGTATGGGGCATAGTGTTTGCATGAGGGGTGGGTGTCATGGGGCATAGTGTTTGGTTGAGGGGTGGGTGTCTTGGGGCATAGTGTTTGCATGAGGGGTGGGGGCCATGGGGCATAGTGTTTGCTTGACGGGTGGGGGCCATGAGGTATAGTGTTTGCATGAGGGGTGGGTGTCTTGGGGCATAGTGTTTGCAAGAGGGGTGGGTGTCTTGAGGCATAGTGTTTGCATGAGGGGTGGGTGTCTTGGGGCATAGTGTTTGCATGATGAGTGGGGGCCATGGGGCATAGTGTTTGCATGAGGGGTGGGTGTCATGGGGCATAGTGTTTGGTTGAGGGGTGGGAGCCATGGGGCATAGTGTTTGCTTGAGGGGTGGGTGTCTTGGGGCATAGTGTTTGCATGAGGGGTGGGGGCCATGGGGCATAGTGTTTGCATGAGGGGTGGGTGTCATGGGGCATAGTGTTTGGGGGTGGGAGCCATGGGGCATAGTGTTTGCTTGAGGGGTGGGGGCTATGGGGCATAGAGTTTAATAAAAATAGGGGGTTGAAAAAGCCTCCTGCCACACCACGCCCCACCGCGCCTACCGCCCCACCCACATTTACTTTTTGGCCCACTATAGCCATCATGTAAGGTACTTTCGGCCCTCTGTCAAAATCAGTTGTGCACCCCTGAGTTAGGCAGTACATAGAGTATACACAATAGGTACAGAGATACAGTAGCACAAGCACACACTGACCAGAGCTTTGGTGTAAAAGTATATCATTATTTATTTAAAGACACATTTGTAAATTACACTAGTACAAAGAGGCAAGTAGATTCAGCACACAGTCACTATTATATATATACAACCCTCATTACTTATTAGACAAGTCTTAATGAGAAACACCACTTATTTTCAGACAGAGGTGAGCGCTTAACATAAGATGGCACTCTAATAAGTTATTAAAAAGGGAGGGAAAAAGGCAGAGTTATGGAAGCACACAAATTTCAATACTTTTTAAAGCACCACAGTAAGGCAGGATAGGCAGAGTTCTACTGGAGAGCAAGGAAGTCAATTGCAAGGCCCACTCTTGGAGAGAGCAAGCAGAAGGGGTCTAGGTTCACACAGTGGGGTTATGCCCAAAGAGTCTTGTAGATAGTTTGCACACAAAGAGTGAAATTAAAGTCAGGGAAAGTTAGCTAGGTTGTCCCAGGCAAGCCCAGGTTAGAAAGTTGAGGCTTTACTGTCACCCCGAACGATCTGTCGCAAGCGAAGCCAGGTGGGACACAGTACCTTAAGTGGGAAGGAAGCTCCAGCGGGGTCAGTTGTTCCTGGCAGCGGGTGCAAGTCAGTGTTTCGTCCAGAGGAAGAGGAGGTCTTGCCGTGGAGGAAAGATGAAGGTCGTAGCGCTGCCACGGAAGAAACCAGCCCCGGAGTTCTTCGGTTAAACGGTACTACCCTTCTATTTGCGGTAGTGGTAAACCGTGGTATTCCGGTTGCCGGGGTGCTTGGCACGGGCAAGGGGGCCACGAGATGCTCCAGGAAGGTGAAAAGAAGGCAAAACTGGTTATCCCCACCAGTCAAAGGAAGAAGACTCTACGGACTGGAGATCTCCTCTGTCGTCGGGAAAAGTGGTGAGACGGTTCAGCAGGCCTCCCCCGGTGGTGTCGATGCAGGTAAGCTCAGCTTCTCCCTCCTCGGATTCTTAGGTCCTGTGGCGACTTCTGAAGTTCCAGTCCCCAAAGCCCTTCTTTTATGCAGCAAACCCCCATTCATTCAGCTTAGCTGTCAATCAAGCATGCTAAGTGGTGAGCCGGCCGGCTCACCACTTGGGCCAATCACACAAGAGTGCGACTTGAGTTGCCAAGGCAACTCAGTCCAGGGTGCCCAAACCCCCTACAACACCCCCTGTGGTACCCAGACAGAGTGGCACCACTGTTGGAGGCTTCTGTGGAGAAGCCCGCCAAAAAGTGGAACAAAGGGCTCGACTTGGGGGTCAGTCTTTGGAGACACAACTGCTTTCAGATCAACGAAGTAGAGCAGCAGCAAGACTTCTCTTCCAAGGTTAAGCTGCAGTTTCACTCCAGTTACTCATCGTAGTTGGGACTTCAGCTTCTGAACACAAATTCTACCAGTGAGAGGCCCCCAGATATACTAGTTGATCTCCCATTCATTCCGCTGGGTCACACTCAGGCAACCAATTGGTCAGAAGGGCATTCATGCAGGCAGGCAGCCAATCAGGTGCATAGTGCATTCAGGCCATTCACTTCTCTCCAGACACTCACAACAAGTTATGTGTATTGAGACAAGTACCCACCTATTCAACACTCCACACTGCTTTCATACCAGTTTCAGGCAGGGCATCTCAGTCATTGTGTCAAAACACCAGGAACTAGACATCCACAACAAGAAGTACATATTGGTCCCACCCACAGGGTGTACCCACAACATACAGTCGTTGGGAAGGCTCCAGCCAGTCTGGTCGGCACTTCCGGTGCTGTCCACGCTCCCCACATTATGGTCAAAATAGTCATCTATCGTGTCCCTGATGTGCTCTTGGAAACCCCTGTCCATTAGCCACTCCGCCCTCAGTCGCCATGTGTGTATGGGGCCCCCCCTGTATGTATATGTCCATGTCGCTACCAATGGGGCGTGGTTAGACAGAGTTTGTGCCTTAATATGTATCCCTGTGAATTCCCCGAGAGATTCCCTGCCCGTGAAAAGGTAGTCGATTTGGGTGTATATCCCATGTGGGGCGCTATAGTGTGTGTATCCCCTCGTGTCTGCATGTACCTTCCTCCAGCCGTCGTCAAGTTCCAGCTGATCCAGGATCTTCTGCAGAGACCTGGCCGGCTGTGCTGGCTTTCTTAGCTTGGTGTCAGATCTGTCCACCTGCGGGTTCAGTGTGCCGTTGAAATCACCTGCCCAGATGAATGATGTTCCCCTGTATGGGACCATCCGAGGTGTAATTGTCCTGAAGAACTATGTTAGATCATGATTAGGAGGTGTACGTGTTTATCAAACACACCTCTTTGTTCTCCAACATTCCGTGTACAATTACCATTCTGCCCTCCGAGTCTCTCTTGTCTTATGAGCTGGAAGGGTACTGCTGGGGCAATCCACGTCAGTACTCCCCTGGCATAGTTCGAGTAAATTGAGCTGTACATTTGTCCTCCCCATTTCTTGGCAATCTTTGATTTCTTTTCGACTGTCAGATGTGTTTCTTGCAGCATTGCGATTTGAACCTTTGCCCTTTTCATCCAGGCATGTACCCTTAGTCCCTTGACGTAGGCATTCAGTTGCCTGACGTTCCAGGTAGCTATGATGGCTTTTTCCTGGCCCATTTGGTTACTGTGTCTCTCGGCCCTTCTGTTCCCATGGGCCTGTGTGGTGCCCTATGTCTGGCGACAGGCGCTCTTGTGTCGTCCTTTGCCAATCTCCTCCATTTGGGGTGGCTCTGGCCCTTCCCTTCCATGTTGATTCTGGTCTGCATGGATTTCTTGCGGGTCCACCACCGCGCTGTACTTCGTGGGCTGCCCCTGTCGGAGTATGTCTCTGCGCTTCGTCCTTGTTCATGTTGCTTGGTGCTTCCTCCTCCACTTGTGCCTTCTCTCAACCAACCTAATCACACACTAACTACAACTATTAAAAAACGCCCAGCTAGGGCTTCGCTGCTTTCCTTGTGCCACCCTCCTTTCTGTGGGTGCACTCACTGCAGAGGGATGCCTCAGAACTGGCATCTCAAGTTCTCGAGTTCTATTCCTCTGTGGGGTTCCTTCGTGGGAACTGCCGGTCTACCCCAGTAGTTTGCGGTCTCCCGCTTGTCAAAATGCTGGTTCATGTCCCTTTAATGTGGTTCGTTCATCTTTATCGCACTGTGTTCCTCATTGGGATGCATTTCTGTTGTTTTGCTCATTCCCATCTCTTGGTTGCGGTATCCCTTGCTGACCCATCCACTTGTGAGCATCAGCTGTGGTCTCAAATATGTGTGACCTGCCATTATGTAGCACCTTCAGTTTAGCAGGGTATAGTAGCATGAATCGCACACTGGCAGCCAGAAGTCGCACTTTTGTAGGCCAATATTGTGCCCGTTGCTTTTGCACTAGTGCTGTATAGTCCGGATAGATGGTTATTCTTGCAACATTTCTCATTATCACTCCTCCTCCCCTTGAGAATGCCAAGATTTTCTCCCGATCCTTGGAGTTCATAATCTTTGCAATCATGGGTCTTGGGGGTGCCCCTGGATGGGGTCTGCTGGTCATAGCACTGTGTGCCCTCTCTACTGCAAAGCCCTGAGACAAGTTCCCCACCCCCACTTCCTGGAGCAATACGTTTTCTATGTAGTTTGTGGGATCCCTGCCTTCCCCCTCTTCTGCCAGTCCCACTATGCACACGTTGTTGCATCGAGCTCTCCCTTCTGCATCTTCTGCTCTATGTTCCAAGGTACGAATGCGATCCAGCACCTCCATAATTTGGGACTGGGTAGTCGTGATGTTCTCTGTGTTACTTTGCACCTGGTGTTCCGCCGTGGTCACACTCTCTGTCAGATTCCTTATGTCTTGCCTGAGGAGCCCCACGTCTACGATCACTGCATCCATTTTTCCCTCCAGTGACGCATTCAGGTCCGCTATGGCTTCAAGTATGGGGCCCTCCTCTTGTCCTTTTCCTAGTTGTTTGAAGATGAGTGTACTTGTGCCGGCCTCTGGTATCTCGGGCTGAGGCTGATCGTTCTTCCAGGTGAATGCCTCCATGCTGATTTGCCTTCCTTTGCCACCTTTCTGTTTGTCCGGCATACCGGTGCCTGTGGCTCTTGTGCATTTGTGTTCGGGCCCCAGCTTCCTCCCCTTGCACCAGCCACTGTTGTTGTTGGCTGGAGTCCTGACCTGCTCTTTTCGCTGCTTCCACGTTCTTTTCCCCTGTCGATGCTGGGGGTTTGCGTCGACTTATCTCAAGTGTGGTCAGGGTCGACCCCGTCCCGAGGTTATCGCTAGCATTTGCAGTAGTGGGTTAACCAGCTAGTCCTGTGGCCTTGGACCATGCCCCACTCAGCGACCGTAACTGTCTCTTCTGGAGCACCCCCTGGAAACCCTTCTGCTCTTGTGTGCTTCATGATTCTCTTCCTGTTATCCCCAGTATGTTCTGGGCCTGCCCTGTCTTGAGGGTATCTCTAGCCTCTCCAGTGGTGGGGTCACTGGCTAGTCCTGTGACCCTGACCAGTGCTCCACCCAGACTTAGTTACTACCTTCTTCTGTTGCTCCTCTCGGGTGTGTCTTCTTCCGCCTTTGCGTGCTCTCCCTGAACACTTCCCTCACTTTGTGTCTCACCTCTCCGGCGTCGTTTTTGGGCTTTCACACTGCCAGTGGGGCTTCACTGTCTCCATTCGCCGCCTGCGCAGTCTTGAGGGTTGCAATGTTGCAATGGTTCGGTGTGTGCTGGTGCTTGCACAAAGTAAAGCGCACACTTACTGCTTTACTTATGTTCCAGTCATGCCTTCTTGCCATGTGACGTTCCTGCTTTGGTGCTACGTGTGTCAGTGCCACGCTTGTTCAACTTAGTTCATAACTACCCCATTTTGTCCGTATCCACCTGCGTTAGGGCAACCCTGAAAGGTGGTAACTTGTTTTGTTATAGGCAGATGGTCTGTGCCCTCCCACGTGACGGGTAATGTTTGCTTGCAAATCCAGTGCTCTCTGCCCGCTTGCGTGGCCGTCTACTTCGTGGTGAACTTCGGTGGGAAGCAGGTCCAATGCTGCCTTGTATCTGCTGCATCGCCTCTTCCCTCCTTCTTCTCGACTCCGTCCTGCCAGCCAGGTGTGAGGCCCTGCCAATGACGATCGGCTATGGTTTCCAGTGGGCCCGTGGTCCAGGCCCTTCCTCGTCTGGGTCTGTGTTGTTGAGCGGTCTGGGCACCCCCTGACCTCCAGTGTGGGCCTCCTGCTATATGGCAGCTACAACTGACAATGTGGCGGCCCACAGCGTCACGGTGTCCACCCGCTGCCAGCCTTACCCCTTCGTCGTTAGCATCCACGTCATATCTGCGCTGGGCTCTTCTCCCAGCACAGACCTCAATGTTCTGGGCAATGAACTGTGCCCTCCCTCGTATTTGCTGGTAGTGCGTTACGGATCAGGCACCATCTGGTATGGCCATCTACCTCGTGATGTCCACCGATAATGTTTCAGTCCTTCTTGTTGGTGCCCCCGGCCGTGGCTTCCTGCTCGCTCAATGTATTTCCTCACTGTGCCACCGCTCTACACTCCCAGGTGCTGGGGCAATCGTGACTTTGGGCCGAGCCTGGATGCTCGAAGCGGGTGCGCACCGGAGTCCCGACTGGGTGCTCTTCCTGGTCGCTCGGGCAATTCACTGCTGAGAGTTATGGGGCTCAGCTCCGCCTGCTGGTGGACATTCTCCGCGCCTATCCCGGGTGCGGTGTGGGACCCCGGGCCATTGTACTCTCTTTTCCTGTTCTGTCTGCTCACCCGCCCCTCCGCCAGGGCTCTTTACCGCCTACGTCCTTTATTGTAGCCCTCGTCCTCTCGTGCCCCCCCTGCCACTGAACCTATTACAACATCTTTCTCTTTCCACCACATTCTCCTCGTGCCTCTTCCCCACACCCTGCCTCCTGAACTTACCACCTGCTCCTCTTTACACACTCTTTCAGATTTTCCACCCACTTACTCAACTTTGTTCCAATTTTGACCACTTCCTCTCTCCACAGCTTCTTCTCCCTCCACGTCCTTCAGAGTCTTCTCCTCTATTCCACCCCCCTCCACTCTCGCCCCTTCACCAAACCCCAACAACTGTCCTTTCTAAGGCCTAGAATGCTTATGTGAGCCTTTCATCCCCTGATGCTGGGCTTGTTCAAAGAGGACGCACATGTGTTATGAATGGATTGTGTTGCACGATTGGTTGAGCTCAAAGGGTTTAATTGATTCGGTTGTTTCTAATTCCCGATCACAGGTCTTTCTTGCTGTGTGGACAAAGTCTTTAAAAGGCCAAATCTTGAATACTAAGTACTTCTCGCACATGGACAGGGCAGCACAAGCTCCATGATGTTTGAGTAGTGGCCCTATCCAACCGTCTACTTTCCTGGATGTTTCACCCATGAGGCCCAGGACCACTCCACCTTTGCCTGGGTACGCATTCATGGTATGTGCACTCTCTTCTGTACACGGGATCTACTCCCAAGGAGCTGGCGACTTCCCCTATAAATGCAGCAATGAGCACTGCTTGTGTCACCATCTGCTAAAGAGCTACTGGCCTGGACCTACATCACATATGACAAGCACTTGCTCCTTTCTCCTGGCTGTTGTGGGGATCCGTCCCACACCACCCACAATCCCTGCCTCATGGAGATTGTGCTGGTACCCGGTCACACTAAGGTCATCCCTTATGCACCCCAATGCACTTCTTTTAGAGTAACATGTAAACAGGAAAATATATTTTACCTCATCAAGTTCAAAGTGGGTGTCAATTATAACAATAGGGAACTAGGATGTGTGTGGAAAAGGTTTAGCGCAGAGGAATTTGCCTGCATTAGAAAGCGATGTGTCATGAGCTATTCCCAGATAATGCTGTATGCAACCAATGTCGCCGTGCCGCAAATGCTATTGTCTTGTGATTGATAGGTGATTTCGCACTACTAAATATGTGCTCGTCCGAGATAACAGAACCGACCAACAAAAATTAGGATGTGCTCAGATTGAGGTGATTCTATTGTGATTGTATGGGACATCTCTGAGCACCGAAACACAAACATAGCTCTCAACCATTTGTGTCACAAAGGCGGGTGAAAACACCCGATTTTATTTTTGGCGGGTGAGAGGCCCATTGAAATGAATGGGCATGCAGGAGGCTTGGCGGGTGACTCAGCTATTTAGAAGGCGGGTGACACCCGCCAAAAGCGTGAGTTGAGAGCTATGCACAAATCCTATAGGTTTTTGGTCCAATCATCAACCTGATACGATCAAGCACAGCTTCTTTCACTGCCTGCTCTGTTATGTAAAACAGGACAGCCTTGCAAAGGTTTTTAACAGACTGAGAATTATCAGGTTCAACAGGAGTGCGGAAGGACACCACTTTGTGAATTAGTAATTCCCTAAATCTCATGATAAATTGGAAATACTTTTTGTTGTAAATGAGGTCGGCTACTTTTGGGTGTTTATATATTTTGTACCTTAATGATTAGGTTCTAAGAGATTTAGACATAGTGCATTGTTTTAACATTAAGTTCACTTGTTCTATTTTAAACCTTAAAATGTAATACGATGTATATTAGTTGCTATGTGCTTTGGTGCTTTTTAATTTAATTTTTATTTCATTGTTTAAATCCAGACCTAGATCGGAAGAAGCAGGGCACGGCACAGAGTGTGGTTAGCTAGCGTTTGGCACGTTTTAACAGTAACGCAATTCTGTGAGATGTGCTCTGTGCATACATTGGGAATAGTCCTTGGGAAGGTGTTGTTGAAAAAGCCACGTTTTGAGATTTGTGGGGACATTCTGAGCCAATACCGAGATAGAGTTCCAGAGGGTTGGTGTGTGATAAGAGAAGGACTGTATTTGTGTACTCTCGTTGCAGACGAGTTGTGATTCAAGCCAATTGGCCAATTTGCTGCACGAGAAGCTTGTGGCAGCAGATATGCAAAGTTTATCCACCAGGTACGTTGGAGTGCTACTCGCATGCAGTCTCGAACAGTATACTGGCCTGGAGAGGAAGCCACTACAGCTTGTATAGGATGGGGGTGGTTTGGTCAAATTTCCGGACACCTGTAATATGACATACTGCAGGGTGGTTGACTGCTTTTAGGTGAGCCAAGTAAGCAGCTGGGAGTTCCATCAGGAGGGCATTTCCCAGTTCATGCGAGATCTTTGGGCGCATGTCCATGTCCTTATTTCAGCCAACGAGGGACCAGGAGGCGGGAACCGGCCCCTGTTCAAAGGCCCACTTCTAAGGCCCCTGTCTGCTGACAGGCTGCTACATGAGATTTCTGCCACAGCCCAACCCGCCTTGAGGTTGCTATTCCTGGACTATTGGACTACCATGACTCTCTTACCTCACTCTGCATGGGTTAGTTACCTCCTCCTGACTGCCCTGTACCCCCATCTCTGCTTGTACTCTCAGCTCTCCCTGTTATGTACTAAATTAAGTAATTTCCGTACTCACCGTTACCATCTTACTCCCACTTCATTTCCTTAACAACAGGACCTGACATGTAACTTGAAAGTCAAACTTGAATGTATTTTGCATTTAACTTGAAAGTCACACTTGGGTGAATTTTGCATTTAACTTTGTCCATTGATTGTAACCTGCTAGCCCAGTGACGGCTCCATACCGCTGTACTTACTTACTCCTCCCTCTGCCTCCTCTCTCTTCCCACTCATGGCGCTCTCTGTTTCTCCCATCTATTCAAACTGCTTCTCTATCAACTATCCCTTCCCTTCTCACTAAGTCTGGAAAGAAGAAGTTTAAAAAGAATATATTGGCCTCTTACCCTGGTCTCCCTATCGCTGATACCTATTCCAGCGCCTCTTCCAGACAGACCCTCATCGATATCCTCTTAGTCGTTGCTTCGTCAGATCAATGGACGCCGCATATGATCTCTGTGCTCTGTCCTGTCTCCTCCTCTCCCATTAATGGTGGCACTCGCTTGGAAGTCCTTATGGATTCCTTTGACTCCTCCAGAGTCATACTTAATGTCTATCTTAATGGCACTGTCATTGTCCAAGGTCAGGCCAATCTCCTCCTCTTCGATAGGCATTCCCTTGCCTCATCAATTTCCTTTCATCTCCGGCAGTCCCTTCCTCTCATTCCTTGGCTACCTTGCCCACTCCTCCCTTCACCTCTGCCCCACTTCAGGCTACCTCCACTCCTCCACAGGGCATACCTCTGATTTGTACCCCTCCCCGGAAGGTCTGCATCTTGCCACTCTCAACTCTGCTGTCAAACACTCCTCTGACATCTGCCACCTCCTCGAAAAACTTGATGTCCTCGGTTTTACGGAGACATGGTTCACGGCCAGCTCTGTCACAAGCTTTGACACTCTCCTCCCTGATGGCTTCAAGATCCTCTCCGCACCCAGATCCACCCGGCCCAGAGGTGGTGTAGCCCTGAGTGAATTCCTGCCACTATCATTCCCACTCAGATTTACTCCTCTTTCGAATGCCTTGTCGAATGCCTTGTCTGCAGGCTCTCAATCTCTCCTAGCAACTCTCTTACTGTTGCTACTCTCTACCAGCCACCTGGTCATATCACCTATTTTCTCTCTGAGTGGACTGACCTCTCCTCCACCGTCCAGGCCTAAACCACTCAACTCCTCTTCTTTAGTGACCTCAACATCCACCTCGATTCACCCTGTCCCTCATCTTTGCTATTTCGCGACCTCTGTGAGTCCCTCTATCTCTATCCTCCCCTGTAGCCCGATGCATTCTGCAGGTCACACACTTGATGTCTTCATCTCCTCTGGGCTCCCCCTCTCTATCCCTCTGACTACTCCTCTCACCTGGAGTGACCCCTGCATCCTCTCCTCTCATCTCTCACTCTCTTCCCCGCAAGCCAAGCCTACCCCAACACTGCCACCTACCTTCTCGGACATACTTCCCATGAAGCGTGTGTCAGTTGAGGATTTTGCTGCCGCCTTCTCCCCCACTCCCTCCTCCTCTGGCTCACTCACACAGCCCTGTCCCTTCTCTACTCTTCTATTTCTGATACTCTTGATGCTCTTGCCCCTGTCAAGAGGATCCGTTTGAAGTCCAAAGCCAAGTGCAATTCCTGGTATGACTCTGACCTAGCTACACTTAAAAGTAAGTGTACGGCGACTGAGAGGAAATAGAGGGCTTCTTGTTCATCCTCTGACAAACTGGGCTGTCGCCTACTCCAAAGGCAATACCAACTATCTGTCCTCACTAAGCAGCCTGTGTCTCGGCGGTATCTAACAACTTGGTCGAACTATTTAAAATCTACAAGGAGCTGGCGAACCCTGCTGCAGTCTCTACCCCTCCTTTTGCCTCCCAGGTTCATTGCAATGCCCTTGCCTCTCACTTTATCTCAAAAACCCAGGACAATCCTGTCAATCCTTTCCTCCCCTTCCCCTCCTCTCCCCGGCTGTGCTTGCTGACCCGCCTTCAGCCTCCCTCACCCTCCTTCTCATCCTTTCCGCTTTTCTCTCCCGATGACGTCACTAAACAAGTCCGATCTATGAAAGCCTTGTCAAAACAGTTTCACCCCTGTTCCTCTAAAACCATCAAGGACCACATTGACAGCCTTGCTCTGGCCCTGTCGATTTTTGCCACCACCCCTTTGCCTCAGGATCCTTCCCCTCCCCTCTGAAGCACTCCCTTGTGCATCCTCTTCTCAAGAAGCCCAGAGCTGATCCTTCCTGTCTGGATAACTATTGCCCAATTTCCATTATTCCCTTTCTGGCCAAACTCCTGGAAAAGCTGTCCATCTCTCAGCTTAACCTTCATTCTGACTCTGTTGGCTGGCTCCATGACCACCAGTCTGACTTCAGAGCTGCCAGAAGCACGGAAACTGCTCTCCTAAACATCCGTGAAGATATGCTCTCCAACCTTGACTCTAAAATTCCATCTGTCCTCATACTACTCGATCTTTCTTCTGCCTTTGACACGGTCAACCATACCATCCTGCTCAACTGTCTCTGTGGTAACCTGGATATCACCGATCAGGTTCTGGCCTGGCTGACCTCTTTACTCTCTGATCGACCCTCCCAGGTCCAACTTGGATCCTTCCAATCATCTATCTCCCTCTCTACCTGTGGTGTTCCCCAGGGGTCTAACCTCTCGCCCTGGCTTTTCAACCAATACATGGCGACTCTCACCCACTGCATTGCCATTTTCTGCTCAAATTTCCAGTGCTACTGTGACGACACTGATCGTTGTGGTTTAGTGGGGGAACCAATGATGACGACTTCAGTCTTGGATGGGTTAAGATTGACGGTCGGCATCCAGGACTGGAGGATGGCTAGGTAATCATGGAGAAGACGGATGTCCTTTAGGCTTTTTACTCTTATGGACTAGATCGTCCTCATATTGGTGGACGCGTATATGACAATCTTTATGCCCAGAACCTCCCTGTAAAGGTTAAAAAAAGGTTTGATGAGAGGATGGATCCTTGGCAGAGTCTGCAACAAACTGGGAGTCAGTTAGAATGCAGCATTTTGATATGAACGTTCTGGTGTCTGCCCACCAGGTAGGAGGTAAACTAATTCAGGGCAGTGGCAGAGAGCCCCACCTTGTCAGCAAGAAGGGAGAGGAGGATGCAGTGGTCGTAAGTGTCAAATGAAGCTGAGAGATTAAAGAGGACGAGGAGACATGAGTCATCCATATCCGTGATTTGGAGGCCGTCATCCACCACCTGGATGGTGGATGTCTCAATGCTGCACTTGGCGCAGAACACTCAATAATAGTTATTTAAAAGGTGACATTCTTCAATTTTGGGGAGTAGTTGTGTAGCAACATTTTCCAAGATGTTGCCAATAAACGGGAGATTCGTAATGGGCCAGTAGGTGGCTTCTGTTGGGTCACCTTTTCCATCTGGATGGCAGTGCTGATAACAGTAGGGCTGTGTCAAGTGTGGCTGGTTAAATTTGGTGTGATATCTACATTCGAAGCTTGCTGCATCCAGTCTGTCAATCAGATTGCAGGGAACAGTGGATAACCTGCCGCAAGTAGCCACTGAACCCTGCTCTAGTGTGTTCCATCTTGTGCCACTTTATTTATCTTGCCACGTCCCCTCCACCTCACCAATTATGCTTCTGACTTTTCGATAAGGAGTGACTGACAGAGTGAGGAGCTTTTAGAGGGTCACAGGGGGTGTGCAGGTGCCTGGGAGTTGTCACAGCATCATATCTCCCTGTATTTTCAGAGCACCCAGTGTTCATACGTGCTTGAACCATCCCAAATCATACTCTAACCGTGTTGCAGACTGCCTCTTTCTTTTTTTCATCCAGATTCTTTTTTGAGATGTCGTTCCCACAGGCAGCTTCTGATAACTACGGACAGCACCGACCATCACAGCCCATGGCAGACAGCATTATCATGTAAGTATGGATTGAATATATGATGTATGAAATATACATAATCTGAATTCCTTAACTAAAGTAGGATCATGCGTATATACCATTACTTATGTTGTGGTCAGAATTGTGTAGCATCCAAGAGAATTCAGAGGAATACAAACATAAGACTGTTTAAGAAGTTGAAAATAACATTAATTATAACATACAACTGTAATCAGGTCACCCTACCACTTAAAACACAATCACCTCTGTTCCAGAAAGCAGTTTACAACAAAGAAAAGCCAGAAACAAGAAATAGATTTAACATACAAATGGTGGTACTACTAACAGTTTATTTTTAGAGTAACACAGTGACATATTGGCTGAAGAGCAATATTCTTTTAATCAGTAATTTTATTGACTCGGTTGGGTATGGTTTACATTTGACATGCCAGGTTATCCAGGATTCATTTCATTTGGTAAACATTTTTCTACATTATTCCTTCTTGGAATTCAGAGAGAAGAGCTATATCATCATAACTCTTTCATGTTAGCCAAAAAGGTGACTTTACACTTCCAAATTTGCATGAGCTTTATTGCCTTACGGCTCAGCAAATAATTCTATTTGCCCTTTCTAGTCTATTCACAAAGGTCCTTTTTTAAAATAAATTTCCATATCATTTAATGGAACACTTGACATCTCCATGCCCTTCACACCAAAACAATGGGCCTCATTACGAGTCTGGTGGTAACCGCGGCAATAAAATGGCCTGGTTACCGCCGGACTCGTATTACCATTCCGGCTCCGTGACTCCCGGAAATACCAGGGCATTACGAACCCTGGTGTCCTGGGAATCCCGGAGGCGGAATGGTGTAAATCCCCATTCCCATTGAGTCCTATAGGACTCAATGGGAATTGGGAAGTGGAAACAACGGCACCATCTTGTGATGGTGCTGGTGTTTCCACATCCGCCTGCAGGAGGTAGGTGTTCAACCCGCCAGGTCAGACCTGGCAGGAAGATCACCTCCCGCCTGCAGGACTTGGGATCGGGCAGTCCGGAATTAACAGTGGCAGCGGGTTTACCGCCACTGTTAATTCCGGACCGCCCGACCTGTAATGAGGCCCAATTTCTTAGAACGTAGTTCTTTAACAGTGGACATGCATCGTCCCTTATGCAATGGTATCTCAATTTGCTGATCCTAGGCCAGGAAGCGATCTACTAATCGTCCATGCTCCAATAGAGATCGGCTATAGTGTAAGATACTAGAAGGGATCCTGAGGAGAATTGGAGACTGAAGTGTTGTAGAATTTGCTGCAAAGGTGGAAACGTTGCAGCGTTCAGCGAGGAGGGTGTCCCAGGTGTGGCATGCATGTGTTGGAAACCGACTTCCCATTGATGAGCATTGCCTTTTCATAGATGTTGTGTCAAGCTTAGTTTAAACCCTATGTTGTGAAGTTGAAAGTAAAATTATGTCACTGGGATGAGCATATCCATGGAGCTGAGTGCGTAAAATGAGGAAGGCTGGCATCGATGTGCTACTTTTTTAATGACGCTATTTGCCAGTTCTTGTGGAATAAATGCAGTCAGAACAGTTTTTCTGTAAGGATGGTATTAAGTGCTGCCTTCTTTAAAAAAAACAAAAAAAAAATTCTTTAAGGCTCTTGTTCATGCACAGGTTTATGCGTTCTAACAGCAGTTGGGAATTAAAACATATCAACATCCAGCAAAATGAAGGAATGGGAAACCAGAATAAATAGGTCTTCAGCAAACTTCTGAAGGTCACTTGCAAGCTTACGCAGAGCGCATTCCAGATATAGAGTTCAGCCTAATAGGTTACACCACCCGGCTACCTTCAGAAACAGGAAATCCTCATCTGGAAGGTTAGCAGTAAATGTACAGGGTGGGAAAGGGTGAAAGGGTGGACTGCAGATGTGGGGGGGGGGGCAGGACCCGGGCAATAAAAGGCATAATCAGCTAGACAAAGCACTTTAAACCCAACCTTAGACATCACAGGAAGCTTGTGCAGATTGCAATGAACCAGAGTGATATGGTCAAAATTCTGAATGCCTGGTTAGCACTTTGTGTGCCAGCTAAAGTTAGTCACACGTGCCAGGGGGCACAGAAAAATGGTATTGCCATAGTCAATGCAGGAGTGAGGTTATACTGCAACAACTTAATGTGGAAATAAACCTTTGCCAACCACGGCGTCTCAGAGACAAATGAAAGCTCACGGTCACTTTTGACAACCAGGTATGGCATGAGCTCCAAGCTCAGCGGAAGGGCAAGGAAGCATGCCAAGTGCCCAGTATAACCCCAACATCCAATATAGAGTTTTCTCCACTGCAGTCGTGAGAAACAATTCATGCTTTCATGGTAATCAGACAGCTCTGAAAGTATAGTCATGCTTTTGCTGGGCTCCCAAATAAGTGCCAGAGGATCCGAGTGTTGTGATCATAGAATCTGAATCTGTAGGAGATTAGTTAGACCAGGGGCAGAACATGAAATGTTAGGTATAGGGCATAAGGCAGAACGCTGGAGCATTCCACATCCTATTAACCAGGGGCTGATATCACATGAGGCATCATAACTGCATATGTTCCAGCACGGGAGGATTGTAAATAGGAGAAGGCTGAGTCCCTGATGCAGGCATCTCTTATAAGAGCTAATGGTCAAGGGTGTTGAAGGCAACTGAGAAGTCCAGGAGAATACTAAAGGCCTCCCGCATTCACTGCACCAATGTGGTTTCTCATCTGTATATGTTCTCTGGCACCATCAACACAAATGACTATTCATTTACTGATAGGCGGCCTCTTGGCAATTAATTTATGGGACAGTTTCACCCACTGATTGAAGCAAGGAGTCTAAGCTTTTCCAAAGTGTTGGTACCCATTAATTTTCCCAACGTCCTTAGGCAAAGTGTTCCATAGGAGGGGAGCCACAACAAAGAAGGTACATTTTCCTTTTAGAATGTTCCACAAGGGATGAATGTCAAACAGCAGTGCTTTATCCAATCATAATCAGCCACTATCTGTGAGCCAAAGGACACTGGGAACAGCTACAGAGGCAGGTTCTTCACTGTTTTAGTCAATATCAAGGACAATCCCAGTCCCAACGAAGAAGCCCCTCCTCCTCTCTCAAGCTTCAATTGCAGAGGAAAGGTCCCCACTTGCATATCCTCTCATGGCAGATAATATCTGTGTATATTCTGCCTGGCACCTAATAATGTGACTATTCAGACTGATCTTTTTCATGCAATGCACTCCTAAGGTTTCACACCTGTGTGTATTCTACGCTGGCACATAATATTTCTCCTAAATGAGAAGTTTTTTCTACCCTCATTACACTTATCAGGTATTCCTCTGTATGTGAGGACTGATGGCAAATAAGACCTCCCAAAGCATTTTTCCACATCCTGTGCACATTTGTGGTTTCTCACTTGTATGTGTTCTCTAGTGGATAGTAAGACATCCTTTCCGTGTAAAACCTTCCCCACTCATGAGGTTTCTCACTGGTATGTGTTCTCTGGTGGTGAATAAGATTTCTCTTCTGAGCAAACCCTTTCCCACATTCAGTGCACTCATACGGTTTCTCACCTGTATGTGTTCTCTGGTGATGAATAAGACCTCCCTTCTGAGCAAATCCTTTTCCACATTCACTGCACTGATGAGGTTTCTCACCTGTATGTGTTCTCTGGTGGTAAATAAGACCTCCCTTCTGAGCAAACCCTTTTCCACATTCACTGCACTGATGAGGTTTCTCACCTGTATGTGTTCTCTGGTGGTTAGTAAGTTCTCTCTTCTCAGCAAACCCTTTCCCACATTCAGTGCACTGATGAGGTTTCTCACCTGTATGTGTTCTCTGGTGGTAAATAAGACCTCCCTTCTGAGCAAACCCTTTTCCACATTCACTGCACTGATGAGGTTTCTCACCTGTATGTGTTCTCTGGTGGTGAATAAGACCTCCCTTCTGAGCAAACCCTTTCCCGCATTCACTGCACTCATGAGGTTTCTCACCTGTATGTTTTCTTTGGTGGTGAATAAGATCACCCTTCCCAACAAAACCTTTCCCACATTCAGTGCAATTATAGGGTTTCTCGCCTGTATGTGTTCTCTGATGGCGAATAAGATCTCTCTTCCAAACAAAACCTTTCCCACATTCACTGCACTCATGGGATTTCTCACCTGTATGTGTTCTCTGGTGTTGAATAAGATCACCCTTCCCAACAAAACCTTTCCCACATTCAGTGCAATTATAGGGTTTCTCGCCTGTATGTCTTCTCAGGTGGTGAATAAGAGGGCCCTTCCGAATGAACCCTTTCCCACATTCAGTGCACACATGAGGTTTCTCACCAGTATGTGTTCTCTGGTGTTGAGTAAGTTCTCCCTTCCCAACAAACCCTTTCCCACATTCAGTGCAATCATGGGGTTTCTCGCCTGTATGTCTTCTCAGGTGGTGAATAAGATTGCCCTTCTGAGCAAACCCTTTCCCACATTCAGTGCACACATGAGGTTTCTCACCTGTATGTGTTCTCTGGTGGCTAGTAAGTATTCTCTTCTCAGCAAACCCTTTCCCACATTCACTGCACTTATGAGGCTTCGTGCCTGTATGTCTTCTCTGGTGGCAAGTAAGTTCTCCCTTGTCACCAAACTGTTTCCTACATTGAGTGCATTCATGTAGTTTTTCACTTGTATGTATTCTCTGGTGACGACCAAGATGTCCGATCTGAGCAAACCCTTTCCCACATTCACTGCACTTATGGGCTTTCTCAATTGTAAGTATTTGCTGGTGGCAGTTAAGTGTATCATGCAAACAGTTGTTATTCCCAAATTCAGCACGCTGGTAAGGTGTTTCACCCATGTCCTCATGTGGGCAATAAGTACGATCTTGAGATGGTTTAATTTCCTTCATCCTGTGCACGTTTAAGGTTTCTCCCCAGTTTGTTTTCTCAGGTGCTTAATAAAAGGACCCTTTCCACTGAATCTCTTCCTAAATTCCGGGTACAGATGAGGCTTCTCATTTGTGGGTCATTTGTGATGACAAACAAGCTCATTCCTCTGACCGAAAGTTTAAAAATATTCAGTGCATGGATATGTTTTGTCCATTACAGGTTTTTCGCTAAATACTTCAGACAAACTACCCTTAGAATCAGAATGGGAATGAAATTGCACTCACATGTGTTCTATCATGAATAATAACGACAATGCATTTCGTTCTACATTTCAAACATTGTGCTTTTGATGATAGATCCCAGGACTGACAGAAAGAGCAAGGTTTGTTACTAGATGTCATCACCAAGAGCTTGCAGGGATGGGAACCAACATGTATCTATCAGGCTTCTCAATCTAATTTCAATTGTGAAAAGGAAAGTGGACCCCAGACCTGCATACTTCCAAGATGTTTGGAAATTGCATATTCACCGATGAAGCTTTGCAGTGTATCAGTCCAGAGCATGTATCAATCACTGTTGTTGCATTTCTGGGGCATCCATCACCTGTTAAAATAAAAGGAGATATGCGTTATTAGTTTTAACACGTTCACTATCGCAGGCATCACAAGTAAGAGGAAGACTGGTTCTCAGTATTAGTTATGTGCATAGGTTAAGCATGCACATAGTAACTAAAAAGACTAAGGGCCTCATTACGACCCTGGCGGAAAGGGGTTTGCGGCAGCGTTGGCTGCGCCGACCCCTTTTCGCCAAATACGAGGTCCCTTAGCGCCATGGCGGATTTAACACCTGCTTTTAGCAGGTGTTAAAATCCATGGCGCTAAGGGACCATGGAGTTAATTACGCCACCGTAATTTACGGTGGCGTAATTAACGCCTTCCCCACTCCCATTATGCCCTATGGGGCAAAAATGGGAATGGGGAAGGGTAAATGGGACATGGGGATTTACCGCCCCGCCAAGGTCGGAATGGGGCGGTAAATCCCCATTCCGCCATGGCGTAAACGTAGTTTACGCCATGGCGGTAAAGTCAAGGCCCAGGCGGTAACTTACCGCCTGGGTCGTAATGAGGCCATATGAATACTAGGGTGCCATCGATTGTGGGAGGGCACGCTGACAGCTGGCAGAGTAGTAGTGCTTGAATGATATAATGTAATGGGACAGAGGTGACATGCAGCAGGAACAGAGTGATGCATTTATATTTAAAACATTTTGTCATCGAAGAGCATAAGAAGGAAAGTAAAACAGGCTGTGTGAACACATGAAATGACAAGTAGATATTTTAACCATGAGGGCTGTGCAGGTATTACCCAAATTGTTTGTTTACAATTGTTCGAATGAACAATTGACCGAATTTAAAGGGTCACAATTGACCTTTTCACAATTGACCGAATACATACATATATATATATATATATATATTCAGTGAAAAAAACTTTGTTAAAGGGACGTTATGGTTAAGTTGTGCTACTAAAAACCTATGAAATTCAGTGAAAAAACTTAGTTAAAGGGACGTTATGGTTCCAAGTAAAACCGAAAAACCCTTGAAATTCGCCAGTTATGGTAAGCTAAGCAACCATAACTCGCGCCACCACCGTGCACTGCTAAGACTAACACCCAGGACATCAAAGATGACATCACAAATGTCATTGATGACATCACTGATGACATCACGTGTATGTACTTTTCATGAAATATGTGTACAAGGGATTCTTATTATGTTGCGAAAAAAGTGTCAAGAATCATTGCATGAAATATACCCTAATAAGTGCATTGAACGATGCATTGATATAAATAGCATTCTATTATGGGGTTCTATCTAGTATACTAAGCTACTCATACAGAAACATAACATTGTGTGCAGCGTACAAGATGAAGGTATGATATTCATAATGTTAATATGTTGAATAATGAAATGATAATTGTTTTCTTAATAGATTTTTGTGTACTGTGAAATATGTAATAAGTAGCTTATAAAACCCATGTATTACTTAATTGCATTACTATAGACAAAACACAAAAACACATACTAATATGGGTATATACAGGGAAAGTGAAGTTAGCAAAAAAGCACAAGTAGTAGCAGAAACAATTCATAACTTAACTGATTAGTTTTATGCAAATAAATGATTGCTCTGTTTCAAAGCTGCTATTTACCCTATGTATATGTATCACTTGATGTGATTGGATCCTAAGGAAAGTAGTGTGAGTACAATGTATACAAATATGACCATAAACAGGGAAAGTACAGCCATAAAAAAAACAACAGAACTATCAGAAAGTGCTCATAAGTCTAGTGATTATCTTTATGCACAAAAAGGATTGCTGTCTTTCAAGCTTGTGTTTTCCCATATGTATATGTTTCATATGATGTGACTGTACTCTAAGGGAATTACTGTAAGAACCTACTAGAAGGATATGTCTACAAATAAAATAAAATTCTTAGTTTCCGACTGTTACTGAAGAAAACCACGTGGCCTAGATATGTCAGCAAAAGAAAAAATAGTGAGCCAGACATGTGATGTCATCAGTGATGTCATCAATGACATTTGTGATGTCATCTTTGATGTCCTGGGTGTTAGTCTTAGCAGTGCACGGTGGTGGCGCGAGTTATGGTTGCTTAGCTTACCATAACTGGCGAATTTCAAGGGTTTTTCGGTTTTACTTGGAACCATAACGTCCCTTTAACAAAGTTTTTTCACTGAATTTCATAGGTTTTTAGTAGCACAACTTAACCATAATGTCCCTTTAACAAAGTTTTTTCACGGAATTTCATAGGTTTTTAGTAGCAAAACTTAACAATAATGACTTTGGGCCTCATTACGACCCTGGCGTTGGACCATGGTGCTAATAGCACCATGGTCCATGCCGGTAACCTACCGACTCCGCCATGGCAAAATGGGGAATTACCGCCCCATTCCAAGGTTGGCGGGGCAGTAATTCCCCATGCCGCCATGGCCCTTCCCCATTCCCAGTTTTGCCCCATAGGGCTCAATGGGACTGGGGAAGGCGCTAAGTACGGTGCCGCAAATTGTGGCACCGTACTTAGCACCAAGGTCCCTTTGCGGGTTGGTTTTTAACGCCTGCAAAAAGCAGGCGTTAAAGTCTCCAACCCGCAAAGGGACCTCGTAATCAGGCGCTAAGGGATTACCGGTACGGGTACCCTTACCGGTAGCGGTAATCCCTTAGCGCCAGGGTCGTAATGAGGCCCTTTGACTTTATATACATGTCATATGGAACTGACTAGATCTCTTCTTATGAACTTGATGTCCGCGAAATTATTTAATGTTCGCGGACATGTTCGGAGAACAGTACCACTACCTAAAAACTTTGGGGGTGGGGGGGGTATGTTTGATTGTTATATCATAATATAAGAACATTTAACAAATTCAAAAAGCAGCACACAAACACATTATGGGGCCGATTCATGGAACAAACGTGCGCCGAAAATCTTGGCGCAAGCATGCGCAAGCGGAAAAAAACAGGCGCACGCGTGCGATTCATGGAAGTCCCTGCGCGTGTTCACCGCGGGATGTGCGCCAAACCTGTGCATGGCGCACAAGTCACTGCAACATCGCGAAAGGCGTGCGCGACGCGCACAGTGAAAGCGCACAACCTCAGCGCACACACCAGAAAGTGGGCGGGACATGGGGCGTAACGCGCGGAATGGGGAACAACATGCGAAAATAAGGGCGTAACTGGGGATGTACTGCAGGGAAGCAGACGGAACGCCCACACGCACTCGAACCACACGTATTCATGGAATCGAATAGGGCAAAGCCACGCACAGCCAAAGACACGCACAAGCTGAAACACGTCCGCCACACGAAGGCAGGCGGTAGAGTCCCAGCGCATCAAAAAAAGTGGCACGCGGGAAGTTAAATACGCGATTGAGTGGGGTACGTGTATTTCGGGGGTGCGCGGGAAGTTACACACGCGATTGAGCGGGGTACGTGTATTTCGGGGGTGCGCAGGAAGTCAAATACGTGATTATCGGGGTACGTGTATTCCGGGGGTGCGCGGGAAGTTACACACGCGATTGAGCGGGGTACGTGTATTTCGGGGGTGCGCGGGAAGTCAAATACGCGATTAAGCGGGGTACGTGTATTCCGGGGGTGCGCGGGAAGTTACACACGCGATTGAGCGGGGTACGTGTATTTCGGGGGTGCGCGGGATGTCAAATACGCAATTGAGCGGGGTACGTGTATTTCGGGGGTGCGCGGGAAGTCAAATACACGATTGAGCGGGGTACGTGTATTTCGGGGGTGCGCGGGAAGTGACACGCGATTGAGCAGGGTACGTGTTTTTCGGGGGTGCGCAGGAAGTTACACACGCGATTGAGCGGGGTACGTGTATTTCAGGGGTGCGCAGGAAGTTACACACGCGATTGAGCGGGGTACATGTATTTCGGGGGTGCGCGGGAAGTCACACACGCGATATTATCAGGGTATGTGTATTACAGGGGTGCGCGGGGAGCAGCACACGTGAATTGCACGTGTGGTTCCTCCCAGGTGTACCCTCTACACCCTCCACGGCCCCTGCAGGTGGCTCACACCACAGGGGCCTACCCAGCACATGTCCTGCAGGCACCCCATCCACCATGGCCATGCCCACCAGCCAACCCACATATCAACTAGCACTACTGCCCATCAACGCATGTCCCCCTGCACCCCCAGCCACCAGGGGCAGCCTCCACCAGGCCCCCACCCATGTCTCCCACCAACCCCACCCCCCCAGCCACCAGGGGCAGCCTCCACCAGGCCCCCACCCATGTCTCCCACCACCCCCACCCCCCCAGCCACCAGGGGCAGCCTCCACCAGGCCCCCACCCATGTCTCCCACCACCCCCACCCCCCAGCACTGTGGGGCACCCTCCACCAGGCCCCCACCCATGTCTCCCACCAACCCCACCCCCCCAGCCACCAGGGGCAGCCTCCACCAGGCCCCCACCCATGTCTCCCACCACCCCCACCCCCCCAGCCACCAGGGGCAGCCTCCACCAGGCCCCCACCCATGTCTCCCACCACCCCCACCCCCCAGCACTGTGGGGCACCCTCCACCAGGCCCCCACCCATGTCTCCCACCACCCCCACCCCCCAGCAGTGCAGGGGCACCCACCACCAAGCCCCCACCCATGTCTCCCACCAGCCCCACCCCCCCAGCAGTGCAGGGCCAGCCCCCACCCATGTCTCCCACCACCCCCACCCCCCCAGTCACCAGGGGCAGCCTTCACCAGGCCCCCACCCATGTCTTCCACCACCCCCACCCCCCAGCCACCAGGGGCAGCCTCCACCAGGCCCCCACCCATGTCTCCCACCACCCCCACCCCCCAGCAGTGCAGGGCCAGCCCCCACCCATGTCTCCCACCACCCCCACCCCCCCAGTCACCAGGGGCAGCCTCCACCAGGCCCCCACCCATGTCTCCCACCACCCCCACCCCCCAGCCACCAGGGGCAGCCTCCACCAGGCCCCCACCCATGTCTCCCACCACCCCCACCCCCCCAGGGGCAGCCTCCACCAGGCCCCCACCCATGTCTCCCACCACCTCCACCCCCCAGCACTGTGGGGCACCCTCCAGCAGGCCACCACCCATGTCCAACTCATGTCTCCCACCACCCCCACCCCCCAGCCACCAGGGGCAGCCTTCACCAGGCCCCCACCCATGTCTCCCACCACCCCCACCCCCCAGCAGTGCAGGGCCAGCCCCCACCCATGTCTCCCACCACCCCCACCCCCCCAGTCACCAGGGGCAGCCTTCACCAGGCCCCCACCCATGTCTCCCACCACCCCCACCCCCCAGCCACCAGGGGCAGCCTCCACCAGGCCCCCACCCATGTCTCCCACCACCCCCACCCCCCAGCAGTGCAGGGCCAGCCCCCACCCATGTCTCCCACCACCCCCACCCCCCCAGTCACCAGGGGCAGCCTCCACCAGGCCCCCACCCATGTCTCCCACCACCCCCACCCCCCCAGGGGCAGCCTCCACCAGGTCCCCACCCATGTCTCCCACCACCTCCACCCCCCAGCACTGTGGGGCACCCTCCACCAGGCCCCCACCCATGTCCAACTCATGTCTCCCACCACCCCCACCCCCCAGCCACCAGGGGCAGCCTTCACCAAGCCCCCACCCATGTCTCCCACCACCCCCACCCCCCAGCACTGTGGGGCACCTGCCAGCAGGCCCCCACCCATGTCCAACTCATGTTCCCCACCCAACATGTCATCACAATCTAGATCCCTGGTCTCTATGGTCAGCCCCCAAATGCAAAACACCCACCCGAGTATTGCATCCACCCACTCATAATTTGCAATTACATCACAGAACACCAATTGCAAGTTCCGAAACAAACACATGTCCCTCACATACACCCAATGGGTTTCAGTGAATCTCAAAACACAGAACATGAAATGCATGAAAACAATGAGACACCACACATTGAAGTTGACCAAAAAAATAATGTATTAAAGGAAACATGAATAGAATCAAAAATGAAGAAACAGAAATGTGAATGTAAAAAAATGAAAAGAAGCATGTCCGTTCAAAAAAATAAAAATCAAAAATTAAAATCCAAAGTAATGTCGTGCAAAGTCAATGTCTACAAAACAAAATCCAATGGGAAATAAAAAAGAAAGCCATTGCTCCATGGTCAAAAAGTGAAAACAAAATACAATCCAACTGTGAACTATGTACAATGCAAGAAGCCAGGGTCCATCATCCCAACAAAATAAAGGAAACCTATCTAACTACACTAACTAATAAAAAAAACTATATACAAAAATGTGGCCAATGTCCGAAAGGTCCAAATGAAATAAAAACAAAAATTAAACCTAACACTACCTACATAACTATGTACAAGGGCAGCGGGCTAGTTCCACGGCTCACTTGTGGATGTCCCGGGCCAGGGCATCATCGAACTCCTCAATGTCCCAGAGGCGGTCTTCCTCCATGGCCCCGAGGGTCCGCAAGGCCGTCGACGTGTCCACCTCCAAACCCCTGCGGATTGCCTCGAGGCACTCGGCCCGCCTCAGGGCCCTCCGCATGGAGTTCTCCGCCCTGACCATTGTGAGCCGTGCCTCTTCCGCTCGCTGCCGCTCCGCATCTATGGCGTGGCCCAACCGCTGCCACACGGAAGACACTCTCTGTCCTGGGTCCTCCTGCCCTCCGGCCGATGCCTGCCCCTCCGATGTTGAAGGCCCCGAGCCTTCATGGCTCCCACCATGGTGCTGCTGCTGCTGTGCCTCTGCCCCTGCACTGCCTCCTGCTGCCTGCACATCCTCCGCCGGCTGGGGTGCAGTCGATGACGTGGCCACCCCTGCTGGACGTCCGACTCCCGACTGTGGCAGGGATGCCTCCTCCACCAGCCTGGCCGCACCGTCAGAGGCAGCTCCACAGGGCACCCAGGTGACTGATGGGTGGGAAGATGGCACAGAGGACGACTGGCGCGTAGGGGGTCCAGCTGAGGAGGGGGTCGTAGCAAGCCCCATCAGACGGAGGAATCCGGCATGGGTGACCTGTCCCAGCAGGCTGACGTGGTCAACGAGCCATTCGAGATGACGTGCAGTCTCTTCATGAAAAGACTGCAGGTCACCTCGCATGGCCCGTTGACGCAACGCCACACCAGCCAGGACAGGCTCAACCCGGGCCTGGATAGCCACGTCCGCAGGCAGAGGAAGGCCAGTTGACGTCAGCTCATCCCCTGCCTGAAAACCGGTCTGGACATAGGCATCCCTGCTGGTGCAAGATGATGCAGGGACAGGATCAGGGACAGGATTGCACACAGGCACCTCCGCGGCGGCCTGTGCTGCCTCCTGTCCCTGGTCCTGGTCCTGGTCCTGCACTGCACCACTAGCACCAGAGGGATCCCCACCTCCAGACCCCGTCTCTGGTGCTTGCACGGCCTCCTCCTCCACCAAACCCCCCACCAACCTGGATGACTCCGTGCCATCTTCCCCTGTTGGGCCCTGTGGGGTTCCAGCTGCCCCTTCTGCTGCCGAGGAGTCCAACTCCAACCTCCGCCTCTTGGACCTCCCCCCGGCAGCTGCGGCCTGGGACGCGGCACCGGACTCCTCACTCCCCGACGACAACATGGGAGGGGAGCTGGCCCTTGCGTCTCCGGCTGGCGGTGGGATCCCCGCCGCTGTGCTCCACAGCACCTTCTCTGCCCTCTTCATCAGTTGACGCAGCAGACAGGGAGAAACAAAACACAGGCATCAGGGCACTGTACAATGGACACATACACACATGACAGTTGTACATGAGTGGCATTGGCAAACCTCAGACATGTCATCACGATCCCCAACACACATGTCATTACAACTGGCACACACAAGCCATTCCACAGCCATATCGCAACAGCCAACACCATCCATACACATACAACAGCATGAGCAGCCAAAGGTGAGCCAGACATCACATGCAACACAGGAAGTGCACCACACATTTACACACACCACCACACTTGCATGCATGTGTACACCTTTGCCAAGTGTCGCAGTGTTCAGACGGGCATCCATGTCACATCTGCCCATCAGGCTTCCACATACCGCTGTCACATGCATCCATGTTGCATCACTGTTGCACCCTTGTCAAATACACACACATGTACACAGCGCTGATACATGCAGCCGAAAACAACATACATGCGTGACATCACGGACATGTCTACTCACATACACATTCATACAAACTTGTGTGCCCACACAACTGCATTTGGCATGCAAGCCCACACACACACACCATCCATGTCTCACACATTACAGCCCTCGCATGTGTCAGCCCCACGGCCCTGTACACCCGCACCCATACTCGACCCCATACAAACAGATGTGCAACCTGCACACTACTGAACAATTACCACACGCACTGCTCACAATCAGGATGCATGTACACTCACCACTCGACTCCAGACGGGTCTGCTTCTCAAGGACCTGGACGTGGAGCGCTGGGGATATGCGTTCCAGGACCCTCATCTGTTCTTCCGACAAGTGGCCCCGGCGCCCCTTGGCATCCGCTGCCTTCAAGAGGTGCCGGGCCTTGTTCAGGGTCCTGGACCTGATGTCCTACCACCGCTTCTTGACATGTTGTAAGTCGCGGACTGCCACCCCCTCCGCGTTGATGGCAGTCACGATGTCAGTTCAGATCCGAGTCGGTCCTTCCTTGTCGGCGCGGGAACTTCCGAAGAGGGCATCATACTGCCCCAGGACTTGCTCCACCAGGACACCAACTTCGGTGGCACTGAAGCTGGTGCCCCTCTGCCTCTCTGGCCGGGGGTTGTCAGTGGTCACAGATGGAGTTTGCCCCGACATGACAACCCCAGAGGCAGGAGTGGGTGGGCAACTGGGTCCTGGGGCTGGGCTGTGGAGCGATGGAATCCCAGTCGGGAGTCTTCGGTTCCAGAAGTGGTGGTCACACCAACAGCACCCCTGGCTGATGTGCAGGCAGCAAATGGCAGGGCACGTGGGCAGCAGTCAGTCAGGCAGCAGCAGCAGATGGCAGGTGGGAGCATGCTCGGGGCTCTGGGGGGCAGTAGTTCGGCCTTCTGGGCAGGAGCGTGGTCTTCCGTGTGCTTACGCGTGGCCAGCTTGATACGGAGTGATTTGGCACGTGAAAATTCTGCACGTCAGCTTGTAATTTGAGGAAAGGCCCTTAGCGCGTAAGCGCGTCTGTACGCATACGCATTTTCATTGGACCAAAGGCCCTCAGCGCGTGAGCGCGTCTGTGACGTGACGTGCAAGGGTGTATCCCTCATTGCACGTGATGACAGAACACACGTGGATTTCAACCAATCGCGTGTGAAAGTTCACGGCACCCCGGAACACACGTACCCAGGCTAATCGCGTGTGGAACTACCCGCGCACCCCGAAAAACACGTACCCAGGCCAATCGCATGTGGAACTACCCGCGCACCCGGAAACACACGTACCCAGGCCAATCGTGTGTACGCTCGCTCCCCTCCGATCACACGCGATGTCACCCGAATACGGGAAACCCATGCACGGCAAAAGACGTGCACAGGCGTCAACGAGTCCGCCCACACGGAGCCGTCCCGCACACAGCATAAAAGTGCGCGCAAACAACAAACGCGTATATACAGCGACGATGAATGCCCCATTTGTTGCTGCACTGATCGTTGGACACCGCAGGAGGAGGAGAATAGCCAGGGCACGCATTTTTGCACCACGGACAAGCCTTTTTGGGATGCCCGACGACCAGGTCTACGGCAGGTATAGGTTTCCACCCCATATCATCCTAGACCTGGTCAGGGAGTGGGAAGATGACCTCACATCCCCCACCCTTTGCTCCCAAGCATTGAGCCCCTTGGAGAAGCTGCTCAATGTCTTGCATTTTTTGGCCACTGGGTCGTTTCAGCGGACCACTGCCATAGTGGGGGGGGGTCTCACAGGCCACGCAGTCACGCTGCCTACACCAGGTACTGGCAATCATGACAGCGCGCCCCTCAGTCCGCAGGCACATATACATGCCCAGAACACCCGCAGAAAGGCAGGCCGTTGTCCTGGATTTTTTCATGGTGGCACACTTCCCCAAAGTGCTCGGTGCCATAGATTGCACCCATGTAGCCCTACGTCCACCTAGGGCCACTGAGCACATCTACCGAAACCGCAAGCACTGGCATTCCATCAATGTACAGGTGGTATGCGATGCAAAGGGAATCATCACCTCTGTCTATGCAAACTACCCTGGCTCCACCCATGACAGTTTCATATACAGAATGTCCGCCCTGAGCCGGGCCCTGGAAGCTGGGCAGCATGGCGACACATGGCTCCTAGGTCAGTACAAATGCCCTTGCACATGCATGCAAGTCACACACAGACAAATATCCCAACCCTAATAATCTCAATTATTATCACCTCCCCAGGGGACAGTGCCTACCCTCTGAGCAACCACATGATGACGCCAATCCGGAACCCCACCACACCACCCCAGGTAAGATACAACACTGCCCATATTGCAACCAGGGGCATAGTGGAGCGCACATTCGGAGTGCTCAAGTCATGTTTCCGCTCCCTTGACCGCTCTGGTGGGCAACTACTCTATGCACCACCAGTAGTGTGCAGGATCATTGTGGCAGCATGTGTCCTGCACAATGTTGCAACACGGCAGGGCGTCCCGGTGGACATGGTGGTGCCCCCACATCCCCAACCACAGGCGCTGCCCATGGGAGGGGACAGGGCACGTGGCGAGGAAGCCCAGACCCAGCTTGTGGCCACATTTTTCACCTAAACTCCCACCCCTGCGGAGTGCACACAGGCCTGGTACATACCAGGTGACAATCGATGATGACAAAGTGACAGTCAACTGTCACAACCCTACCACCCTGAGATAGTTGCCATGGAAGTGCCACATCGTCTGCATCCCTAGCTACTTCAACACAAGCTATCCTGTGCAACCAAAATGCACACATATGATATGTGACATGACATGGGCCATACACAAGTATTCCAAGGCGCAATGAGGCAGGGGGGGGGGACAAGGGAACACAGAGAACGGTACTACTAGGCCAGGTGTCATTGAGATTGTGCAAGTGCAGGGGTAGGGGGAAGGGAAAAGTGCAAGGGGAAGGGTGAGGGGGTGGGGGTGGCGGGGGGGATAGGGGGGAGTCCAGTACAGGGGAAGTAGGCCAAAAAAATAACATATAGGTCGCCTGGTGGCAACTGCAAAGGTAAGTGCAGACAAGTGCTGGGAAGGGAGGGCTGTAGGGATAGAGAGACAGTACTGCAGTGCAGGGGTTGCCAGGGTGGCAGTGCAAGTGGACAGTGGCTGGGCCAGGGACCGAGGTTGGTGAGAGTGTCCCAGTTGCAGCTCCTGTGCAGTTCCAGTGAAGAATTCTGCAAGGGAGAGGCAGAGAGTAAGCAGAAGCAAAGAGGAAGGTCTTGAGGTGCTTCCAGAACTGGAGATGGTTCCCCTCAAGTTCAAGTCAGGCAGGAAGTCTGTTCCAGGGGGAGGGCCCTGCTGCGGAGAGAAACCTACCCCCAGCTAGTTGCTCTGAGAAGCGGATGACCTGGACATGCAAGGTGTGCATCACACACACCTGCAAAACAGGCCATGGCCATCACTGTCATGTCAGTCAAACCCTCCCAAACATCAACATGACATGGCAAGCAATACCCATACACCGACGCAGTAACGATAAGGTACACATTGCCATGTCCTAAATGTACAGTGGCATCGGACAATGATGCCTGACCCGGAATCAGATGAAATGACAGACCAACAAAATGTCCCACCCAAAATAAGTCGTTTCCAAATGCATTACAACAGTCGTAGACGTAACATCACAATGAATGCCTGTCTATATGCACATTATGCATTGCAAAATCAACACTGCAGCTCATGTGTGCAGTGTCCTACTCCTGCATCACACTGCTCAGCGCACAGCACAGTGAACAGCATTGCGTGTGATGCACACCCTGAGCATCACATCTAAGTGACAGACCACATCAAACATCAAATTAGGCATGTACTGGAACCATAATCGGTCACAGAACATGTGCTGCCGGGAAACAGTGGGCACCAGAAGGCAAACAGTGTACACGTGGATATGCAAGGGTGGGAGTACATGGAGTGCATCCGAGTGCAAGTGTGTGGTTCTGCAAGGACATGCACTCCACATATGCATGTGCACTCAAGTGACCATCAGTGTTCCCTACACATCACATGTGAACATCCACCATGTGTACACCCCAGCATGTCAAACCACAACTATCCCCTCGCAGGAAAAACACAACACATGAACAGGCATTGATCAGCAGAACACAACATGTACATAGGATAACAACATTACAATGTCAGAGTTCCCATCACACTGCAGGGCAAAGCAACTATCAACAACAACCCCCCCCTCCCTCGCAAATGACCATGACCCACTGAACAACTGCACCTGGGTCATGGAGCCTCCAACCCTCATTTCCACCTGGCCACAGGATCACCTTTACCCTTCGTGTCCATCTCCCACCTTGTGTGTAAAAAGATGCCTGAACCCTCAGAATCCACACTCATTTCCAAAATCACAAAATCCAAGGCATGAAAACGAACCCAAACACCCTCCAGTAGATGACTTGACGTAGCAGTACCTCACAAACGCCAAGTACTACCACAATGATGCAACAACCAAGGTAGCACAGCAAAACAATGTCACGACAGGATGTGAGACATGTGTGGTACATGACATAGGATGATGCACCATGAATGGATGTGTACTGTCACAGGTCCCCTGTACAGGTGCGGGAGTGTCATGAAACAATCACCCACACCATGTCCCGGGTGCCTGCAAGGTCAAACTCACACAGGCCCCTGAGATCCTGGTGGGGAATGAGGTTCAGGGATATGCAGTCGGGACAGGTGTAGACACACTGGATGACTGGAATGAGTGGCAGGTGAGGGGAGGAGGAATGACACATGAAACTAGGGAATGCACGAAAATGTACAACCTGCATGAACACATACACAATCCAAACAAACTTGGACATAATTGTCATGGCCTTCTGTAGTCCAGGCTCAGGAGTGGTACGAACCAACCACCCACTCTAGGGTTTTGGCGCCTGCAAGTTCGGGGCTTACACAGGCATCCGCAACCCCAGTGGGGAAAGAGGGTCAGGGAACGTTGCTTGGATAGGCACGGGAAGCAGGAACACCGGGTAGAGGGTACAGGTTTCAAAATTGCATAGGATCACGGGTGATTAGGGAAAAAAACATACCAAATAGAACCACACATACATCCATGCATCAGTACACTCCCCAGCAAGCCTATGCAGGGCAGTTTGTAAGAAAAACAACAAGACACTTAGCTCTGGTTTTGAGTGCTGGCCTCCTGCCTGCGCACTCTCAGGTCCGGTTACAGGAGCACTGCAATGCTGCAAAGAGAGACACAGTCAACAACCTGTATGTGCCAATTACACAAAAACACAACACAAAACATGCCCCATAGCAACAAACTACTCTACAAACAGACAATCTGTGCTCGATGCTTCGTACCCATATATAACATCACCCCTGTGACGGGTCATACACAGTCAATGCAGTAAGTCAGCCGCTGGTGGGTGCGTGGCAAATGGAACACCAATGTGTCACAATTCACACAACATGCAATGTTCCCTGGGTAAGCAGACAGACCCATATGGCAAGCCATAACTACAGAGCAAGTTGCGTACCACCATGACCAAAACAAAGTTGGCAGTGCATTTATCATGAAGTACGTGGAATAGACCTGCACTGCACCCGAGTATGTCCCTTGCTGTATGTCCCTGTGAGCTGCCCCTTTCCATGTCTCGGAAGGCTACATGGTTGATACAAGTGCCTCAATGGCCCATGGTGGACCGCAGGGTATGTGCCACTGCCCCTGCATGTGTCCCAGACAACCCTACTATCAACAGCCATCAGTCCACAAACACATCTGAGCTGCATTGTGTGCTTCTACACCAATATTCGTCTAAGCTCACCCTCAGTGCTGTGACTAAGCCTGCATGTGCAACTCGCATGGTGCAAGCTTTGCTGTGTCGTGGCCCCCCTGTGATGCTCACCTTGCCTGGAGTTCCTTGGAACATGTCAGCAGTTCTAGGATGTGGGTCTGCAATCACTGTGGCTCTGCTCGTGCACACATGTGCATGTGGGCACCAACAAACGGGTCAGGAATTCCGTCGTCCAATGGGCCATGTCTGCTGGCAAAGGTGCTCTGGTGCCTCATCCCCCTGCAGAAAGGGCATGAAACACATGATTAATGCATCAAAGTGATCTGTGTGTGTCTCATCAGGCATCTCATTACTTGACCATGTCAGAGAGTCACATCACAAATCACACCATCAGTCCATCTTTGACCTCCAAAGTGTGGAACACTATCTACAGCATGAATTGCAACAAGCACGTGTACAGGAAAGATATGAAACATAATACACAATGCATAGCAATCAATGTCCACATTAATCATGACACACCCCATCTAGCAAAAGCTGAACAGTGGACAATTACACCTAAATCATCCCCACTAGGGGTGTCAACACAAGTCACAAAGCACCAGACATGCCACAGATATGACAGTCCAAAGCCCTTGTGTAAAATTCTGTAACACCGAACCATCCTTGCGAGCCCATGGATAAGGGAGGCAGGAGTGGCATATGTGAGTCAAGGAACCCAAGCAGCAAACACATACACAAGACAACCATGAAGGCCCCAGCTGGACCAGACAGTGGATGCCTTCAAAAACCACAAGGCACCGCACTGTCACATGAAAGCACAATAGACTACAAATTTTAAACTAACTAAACTATTAACTAATTACACTAACTATGGAAAACCTACATTACCTATTTAAACTAACTATCAAACAGAAACTTAACTAACTAAACTAAAAGAAAAATCAAAAATGGCCACATACGACCCGGGGGGGAGGGGAGGGGAGGCACCCACGAGGGGGGGGGGGAGGTACAGGGTGCTGCTCAACATCCACATGCGATGATGCCGAGCCAAAAAAAAATACCTCCATGGGCTCAACGCCTGCACAGCACGACCTATGTGGGAGATAGATGGTCGTCCGAGTCTGGCTCATCCTGGAAAGGAGGACGTGGCACAGTAGCCTGGCCACGCCTAGCCGCAGCTTGCCCCTCGTCGGCAGCAAGTCTGCCGGACAGGTGAGCCTGGTTCTGTGTGGCGATGTTACATAGGTCTGCATGCAGAACCTCACGTGATACACGTGCTTCCTCTTGCAAGGTAGCACGTGTAACACGGAGTTCCTCCTGCAAGGCCTGGCTGGACAACCGCTGCACCTCCCGGCAAGCCTGTAGCTCAGCCGAGATGGTGCGCTCAAGCTGTGCAAACCTCTCCTCTGCCTGCTGCCTCTGGGACATCATAAGGACACCCAGAGTGGATCTGAGGGATGCATACTCCTCCCTCAGGGCATTCATGTGCGCCTCCGCGTGAGCAGCAATTGCTTGATGCAGAGACGACATTTCAGCCTGGCGTGCCCTGTCTGAGGCCGCCATGCCCAGCCTGAGCGAGCGGGGCCGTGGACCGTGTCGCCTGCTGCTGGAGAAGCACCTGCCTAGCAGGGGGGAGCACAGATCGGGCCACACGCTCCATGCTGTCAGCGATGTTCTCCATTGCTGCCCCCTGCCGTTCGGAATTGGCAGTCATGTCTTGCTCCCACTCAGTATACAGCGGTTGCGTGCGGCGACCGCGTTGCCGGGCTTGACCCCTGCGGGACCCAAGGACCGGGGGTCCTCGCTGTGTTGGCACCGCCTGCGGCTGCACGACTACATGCCCCCGTCGACGTGATGTCCCAGGCACATCAGTGACTGGTGTGGAGGGTGACCCTGCGTCCCGATCCACCACGGGCGGAGGAACCAAGACTGTCTGATCCCTCAGTGCAGGTGTCGCAGACAGAGGAGTGTCCACATCAGAATCACTCACCCCTGACACATGGACCTGATGCTCATCCAACTCAACATGGACGTCAGAGTCGTCACCAAGGCTGGACTCATAGGCAGCCAGAGACAGGATGGACTGCAGCACTTGGGGGGTTTCGTGGCCTACCACCCCACGACCCCCACTAGTGCCGGGTTGATGTGGTCTTACCAACCCTGTGTCTGGCATGACAACACCATCCTCTGCATCCATTGCGTCATCACCTGAAAAATAGAGAGGAAAAGGTCAGTACACATGTCAGAAGCACACGACACACACACCGACAGCAAAGGCATCCGGCAGACATGTGACAAACAACATATGACCTGGCATGCATGCTGGGTCTACTTTGAATAGCTTCTGTGATCAGACCTGTTGAAAGGTGGCAGTTTCCATGGAAGTGGGTCTATGCAGTGCTGAAAATGTGTACGCCACTCACTACCTACATGTACAAGCACTCCATGGTGTGTGCCAGGAAATGTGAAGGCAGTGCAATGTCAAATTCAGACATCACGTGCATTGTGTATTCAATGTGTACCATGTCTAGAAGCCAAGCACCCTTCCACCCCAGTACCAAAGCAGGGATGCCTAGCATGGTATCAAAAGGCTGACCATACACCTGTGTATTGACAAGCAGTGTTGACTGGCATCAACAGCTTAATGTGATTCAAATTACAACACTGCAAATGATGCTGGGACAGTGGGCAGGACACATGATGGAAGATCCGGAGGCCGGCCACGTGTGAAGAAGACACGACAAGAGTTGGACAGAGTCATTGGCCATTGAACAGGCTGAGGCCTGTGAGCCACACAGATTGTCAGAGCATAAACATGTGTGTAACGCAGGACTGAGCCACAGTTGACATGGGGAGGCCGATAATATGGCAGGCAATGTATGTAACCAAGGACTCATATTACAGTGATCATCCAGTCAAGGACACATAGGGGCATGCGTGCAATGCACATGGAGCATGAATGGGTACTCATGTCCCTGCGGGACATCTGACCCATGCACAGTACAAGTGGGATACCCTGCATCGAGTACTAAGGCTGTACCACACGGCATATGTCTGGCAGTTTCTAAGCTGGAAGTTAGCATCTACACAGGACACATGAACAAGAAACTAAACATTGGCAAGAATGTAGCAGACCAGTGCAAAGGTGGAACTGGGGTGCAGAGTGGCGGAGGAGGGGCAAGGGAGCATGCCCACATGGAGTCCCGCATGCAGGCAGAGGAGACATGCATGACGGTAGCATTGCATTACTTACACATCAGAACCATGTACATGTCACATGTAGCAGCAATCATGCACAACACACCCCACAAGTGAAACACACACGTCCTCAACAACTACGCATCAACACTCACTGGACTGGGCATCAAAGTCCAGCATCTCTCCCACACCTTCGACCAATTCTGGTGGTATGAACTCCGCAACGAGAGCCTCATGCGGAGTGAGTTCTTCCTCCTCTGGTGCAGGCCCACTGCCAGTCACCAGAGTCAAGTTGTAATTTGAGGCACGCTTAGCCTTAGTGCTGCGCTTGATGTCATTCCAGCGCTTTTTGCACTCCTGCGCCGTGCGCATCTCATGGCCGAATGAACTGACATGTTCCGCAACATGCTTCCAGTGGGTGTCACGTTGGGCAGCCGTAGTCTGACTACTGGCACCCACTAGCATGTCACAGCTGTGTCCCCGCACGTAGTCCACGAGGAAGTCCAGTTCCTGCTTACAGAAAGGCTTCTTCCTCGACGTGCAGGAGGTCGTGGCTGTGTGTGGGGTCCCAGCCTGTGCTGCAGGTGCAACCTTCCTCCTCTTGGACTGTGGCGCAGACCCTGGCTGGCTAATGCCACCCTGACCAGTATGGCCAGTGGGTTCGGTGGATTGAGCCGAGGGAGTGGCAGGTGGAGGGATGACCAAAGGCCTGACTTGTGTCAGTGGCAGCTGGGTGCCCACTAATGGACCCTGCGCAGCAACATCAGCTGTGGCAGGGTCATTGACCGCAACGGTCCTGGTTGGCAGACTCACAACCGGGGTGCTGTTGGGTGCATCTGCCCCTGCACTTGCCAACACCCGGCTGTTCGGGGCAGCAGGTGACATGACTGCCCCAGGGACACATGTCTTGGTCTGAGCAGCCCGGCCTGCCCCAATGGTTTCCCCCCTGGCCTGTTGGAGATCTACCAAGGGCTCTTCAAGTGCCAACGCAGCCTGCGCTGGCAGACCCTGAGCCTGGGTGGCGGTGTCCACGGCTGCACCTGCAGCTACCGCTACCCTTGGGCCCGTGGCAGTCGATGGAACGGACTGCCGGGTCATACGGGTGCCAGTGCCAGATGCAGGAGCTGCATCCCCCGGAACCACAGGGGGTGGTGGCATGGCTGCACCGACACATGGCACAACATTGTGCTCAAGTGGCGCACCCCTGCCTCTTCCCCCTCTGTGGCTGCCCTGGACACCCTGGAGTCCCCCTACTCCCTGGTCACCACGGCCACGTCCCCGACCACGCCCGCCACGAGGAATACGCCCAGCTGAGGCGCCCCTCACCTTTGGTGGCCTCCCAACCATGGCACAGATGTAATAGTGCTGGCACAGATGGAGTGGTGCCAATGGGAGGTGTACAGCACAATTGACCTGGGCAATTGCGGTGAAGAGGGTGGGAAGCAAGAGGTTAACAGCCCCCCTGAACCTGCAAGGCTGTATGTGACCCCGGTGATGTGGTGACGGGTCACGCAACGCTCAGGCACCCCAAAACTGCAGTAAAACCGTGCACGCAACCCTGCAGCCTACGTGCGTGGATTAAACCTCCCGCAGTACACGGTGGCACCCAGTAACACGAATAACGCGTACGCGTGGGACACGCAGGCTACGATGACATCGAAAATGGGTGCGATACACAGGGGCACCCGCAGTGGGAAAAGGAGCGTTTGCGACTCACCGTCTGACTAGCGCGATGCAGAAAAACACACGTAGCCAATACCCCCGCCAAAAGAAGAGATACGTCCTTGAGAGCTGTGAAGTAGATGGCACGCGAAACAACAGGAAGCAGCAACACACGTCGGTCTCCACGAAAGGCACGTACAGCGAACTGCTGGGCCCGCTCACCTTTAACCCGTGTGGAGGGAAACGCGCACGCGCGCGTCACGTCACATGCGGACGTGCACTTTTTCACGTGCATTACACGCGGACGTGCAGTTTCACGCGCGATTACGCACATTACACGCGGACGTGCAGTTTTTCACGCGCGCGCTTATGCATGGGCCCTTTCCTCCTATTACACGCGGACATGCAGTTTTTCACGCGCGCATTACACGCGGACGTGCATTTTTTAACGCGCGCTGTAATGCCCATGCACGTCTGTATGCGTCACGTCACAGGGGCGCTTGCGCTCGAGGGGCCTTCTGTCCAATGAAAATGCGTATGCGTGCAGACGCGCTTACGGCCTTTCCTCGAATTACACGCTGATGTGCAGAATTTTCACATGCCAAATCACTCCGTATAAGCTGGCCACGCGAAAACACGGAAGACCACGCTCCTTCCCAGAAGGCCGAATCACTGCCCCCTAGTGCCCTGAGCAGCCTCCCACGTGCCATCTGCTGCTGCCTGCCTGCCTGCCTGCCTGCCTGCCTGCTGCCACCGTGCCCTGCCATTTGGTGCCTGCACATCAGCCATCTGCAGGGGTCCAGTTGCTGTGTCCACCCCTGCTGCTACAGAAGACTCCCGACTCGAGTAACATTGCTCCACAGCCCAGCCCCAGGACCCAGTTGCCCACCCACTCCTGCCCCTGGGGTTGCCATGTCGGGCACATTCACATCTGACACCAGTGGCAACCCCCGGCCAGAGGGGCAGAGGGGAACCAGCTTCACTGCCACCGAAGTTGGTGTCCTGGTGGAGTAAGTCCTGGGGCAGTATGATGCCCTCTTCGGATCGTCCCGCGCCAACAGGGAAGGACGGGAGAGGATCTGGGCCGACTGTGTGGTTGCCATCAACGCGGAGGGGGTGGCAACCCGCACCATCCAGAAGGTCAAGAAGCGCTGGGAGGACTTGAGGTCCAGGACCCTCATGAAGGCCCGGCGCCTCGTGGAGGGGGGCCGGGGCCGCATGAGTTCCACCCAGTTGAGGCTTCTGGAACGCGCACACCCAGCGCTCCACGCCCAGGTCCTTGAGAGGGAGACCCGTCTGGAGTTGAGCGGTAAGTGGCCAAGCATTGCTGTGTGAGACAGGGCATGTTGCAGTGTGGTGGTTGTCTGATACTTGCCTGCATGTGTGACATAGGCCATGTACGCATGTATGTGTGCAGGGACATCATGGTAATGCATGTGCGCCCTGTAATGTGTGAACTGCACGGTTGTTGCATGTGTTTGAATGCGACATGGGGAGCCCTGTGCAGATTGCACACATGACAGCATGGCAGTCTCTGTTCCTGGACATGGGTGGGGGTGAGGGATGGGTGCTGATGCCAGATACATATGTGGTATCCATGTCTGTGTGCCTGACCTGCGTGTCTGTGACTTGTGAGTGCCATGGATGCATGACACATGTCTGTGACAATGTACTGATTCACTGATGCAGCCTCGTCATCCCTGTATGCACTGTGATTGGGGTGTACGGGGCCAGATCGATGTGACTGAGGTGAAGTGTGTGCATGTGATAGGCATGACCCATGATGCATGTGAGTCCCATTACATTGTATGATTCGAGAGTCCATTGGACATGCATAGAAATGTCCATGGCACGCACCATGACTGTCACTGTGTGTGTTTTGCCTGGACTGACACATGTGTTGTGGTGTGACATGATGGAAGTGTACTTTGACAGTGCCACTCATCTGCTATTGCTTCCTGTCTAGGGGACCATTGTACAGTACCCTGATGCTTGTGTTCTATGACTCCCTCTATGCAGCGGCTAGTGAAGGAGAGGGCGGAGATGGCGCTGTGGAGCAAGGCAGCGGGGATGCCCCCACGGCTTCAGCGGAAGGGGTGGGTGAGCCCCCACAGGGGCCTGCTACGGCGGTAGACGGCGAGGAGCCATCCAGGTTGGTGGTTTCCACAGAGGAGGAGGAGGCCGCCACTGAGGCGCACATGGGGCCTGGTGGGGGCATCCCTGCTGGTGCAAGTGGTGCAGTCCAGGGGCAGGGGCAGGAGGCAGCACAGGTCACTGTGGAGGGGCCTGTGCATGTCGCTGTCCCTGAACCTGTGGGTGCACCACCTTGCACCAGCAGGGATGCCCCATCCCAGGCCCGTCCGCAGGTAGAGGGGATGTCCATGTCATCTGACTCCCCTCCACCTGCGGACGAGGGGACCCCTGGCCGTGTGGAGAAGGTCCTGATTGGGGTCGCGATGCGCACGGCTGTGATTCGTGATGCCGTGCGTGCTTCCCGGGAGGAGCACGCACGTCATCACGAAGAGCACTGTGCCGACGTGGCCCAATTGGGATCGGCCATGTTCGGGGGTTTCCTGCATGTGTCGGCCAATCTGGCGGCCCTCTCCTCCTCTGTGGAGGCTATACGCCGGTCGTTCTCCTTGCCGTCTTCCGGCCCAGATGCCACCAGGGCCCCCTGTGGACCTGCCCTGACCAATGCAGCCAGCTCGGTGGGGATCCCATCCCTGCCACAGTCGGGAGTCGGAGGTCCAGCAGGGGTGGACAACACAGAAACTGGACCCCTGCAGATGGAGGATGTGACGGCATCATCGGGCAGGGCATGTGCACGACGGCGTCAGTGGTTTCCATCAGCCTGGATGCCGTCGTGCTGGCAGAGGCAGTGGCGTCGGAGGCAGCAACAGGCTCGACGTGGGAGGCATCATGGCTCGGGGCCATCAAGATCAGAGGGGCAGGCATCGGCCGGAGGGCAGGGGAACCCTGGGATGGTAGTGTCTTCCGTGTGGGAGCAGTTGGTCCAGCGGATAGGTGCGGAGCGGCAGCGGGCGGAAGAGGAGCGGCTCACCATGGTCAGGGCGGAGTTCTCCATGCGTCGGGCGTTGAGGCGGGCTGAGTGCCTCGAGGAAGCTCGCAGGGAGTTTGAGGTGAACATGGGGTTATCCCTGCGAGACCTCGGGGCCAGGACAGAGTCCCGCCTCCAGGACATCGACATGGAGTTCGATGATGCCCTGGCCGGCAACATCACAGAGTGAGCCGCAGGACTTGCCCGCTGCCATTGTATATAGTTCTTTAGTTAGTGTTAGGTTTCCTTTATTTATTGAGATTTTTTTGGACCGCTCGGACAATGGCCACTTTTCTGTATATAGTTTTTTCATTAGGTAGTAGTAGGTTTCATTTATAGTGTTGGGCTCATGGACCCTGGAATATGCTTGTGTATAGTTGGCTTTTTGAAAAAACATTTTTTTGATTAATATTTGTGTTCACCATGAGGCAATGGTTTTTCCTTATTTTTCTTCCCCATGATTTTGCTTTGGACAACATTGGTTTTTGGATTCCTTTTTTTTGGGGATTTTTACATTAGTTCTCGGACATGGTCCATTTATTTTGTTATCCCCATTGTTGTATGTTTGATTTGTTTACTTCATTTTCATCTTGAATACATATTTTTATTACTTTCACTTGTGGCATTTTCTCATTGGTTTCATTCATGTCATGATATGGGTTTTGACATTCACTTGCACCCATTGTGTATGTGTGTGACGGACATGTGTTCATTTACATACTTGCCATTGGGGTTGTATCATGTAATTGCATTTACTATGTGGGTGGATGCAATCCTTGGCTGGGTGTTTGTGCTGGGTATGCTGCCCATTACTGCCATGATTGAGTATCGTCAGGACCTGGGGGCAGGGGGACATGGGTGGGGGCCTGCTGGCAGGTGCCCCACAGTGCTGGGGGGTGGGGGTGCTGGGAGACATGAGTGGGGGCCTGGTGGAGGCTGCCCCTGGTGACTGGGGGGGTGGGGGTTGGGGGAGACATGGGTGGGGGCCTGGTGGGGGCTGGCCCTGGTGGCTGGGGGTGGTGGGAGACATGGGTGGGGGCCTGGTGGGGGCTGGCCCTGCACTGCTGGGGAGTGGGGGTGGTGGGAGACATGGGTGGGGGCCTGGTGGGGGCTGGCCCTGCACTGGTGGGGGTGGGGGTGGTGGGAGACATGAGTTGGACATGGGTGGGGGCCTGCTGGCAGGTGACCCACAGTGCTGGGGGGTGGGGGTGCTGGGAGACATGGGTGGGGGCCTGGTGGAGGCTGCCCCTGCACTGGTGGGGGGTGGGGGTGGTGGGAGACATGGGTGGGGGCCTGGTGGGGGCTGGCCCTGCACTGCTGGGGGGTGGGGGTGGTGGGGAACATGAGTTGGACATGGGTGGGGGCCTGGTGGGGGCTGGCCCTGGTTGCTGGGGGGTGGGGGTGGTGGGAGACATGAGTTGGACATGGGTGGGGGCCTGCTGGCAGGTGCCCCACAGTGCTGGGGGGTGGGGGTGCTGGGAGACATGGGTTGGACATGGGTGGGGGCCTGCTGGCAGGTGCCCCACAGTGCTGGGGGGTGGGGGTGCTGGGAGACATGGGTGGGGGCCTGCTGGCAGGTGCCCCACAGTGCTGGGGGGTGGGGGTGCTGGGAGATATGAGTTGGACATGGGTGGGGGCCTGCTGGCAGGTGCCCCACAGTGCTGGGGGGTGGGGGTGCTGGGAGACATGGGTGGGGGCCTGGTGGAGGCTGCCCCTGCACTGCTGGGGGGTGGGGGTGGTGGGGAACATGAGTTGGACATGGGTGGGGGCCTGGTGGAGGCTGTCCCTGGTGACTGGGGGGGTGGGGGTTGGGGGGAGACATGGGTGGGGGCTGGCCCTGGTGGCTGTTGTACTCATATCTGCATACCATTTATTTGCTTGGTGGGGGTGTCGTGGGTCTTCCATCTTGTCTAATCCTAACCCGTAATACTCATCATACCCCCTCCTGCTTGTCTCTCTTCTTCGCCTACTTCTCTCCCCCCTCCTATACCTTATAGTTTCGATAGGTGAAAGAATAGGCCCCCCTTTCTCATTCCCTCCCCCCTTTTCCAATTCTTCATATAGGGACTTGTGTTCTGTCATTGTAATTACTTTTCCATTTTCCTCAATAAACAACAGGTCGCTGTTTTGTATCGGGGCGGGAAGGGTAGTGGGGCTGTTATATATTTCAGGTAGGGACATTGTGTCATTTTCCATATCTTTATCTTTTGATCGTGACGGGGTAGCAGTGGGTGGTGCAGTGTAGTAACCCCATACAAGGCGGGATCCATCCCAGATCAAAAAATCACCTTCTTTACTATTCATATTTGTAATTGAATTCGTGCCAGGGGCAAGGGTGGTGTTACTCCCCCCTCCCCCCTCGTTCATCTCAGTAGAGATGAACGCTATGACCCAATGTGTCATTAGGCAGAATATTGAGATGAAGAACACAATAACACACATTGATAAACCGCATTCGTATGAATATGTCAATCTATCTACTAACATTTCTCTAAATCTAACAAATCTATTAGTTGCAGGCTGCCCATCCGATGCCATAGTAAATCCTGTTTGAGACATAAAAGTGCATTAAGTACAAGCATGTAAACATTTAGAACGTTGTGAAATGTTTTCGGCAAAGTATGGGAGTGGGTGAAGGAGGGGGTATGTCCACAGACAAGGTAACTTTACAAATATTACTATCAGTACATTATTTCATACATAAAGAGAAAAGTCGAGAGAGAGAGAGAGAGAGAGAGAAAGAAAACTTCTCCAAAACCCAAAAAGGACCACAAAAACCTTCAAAAGTTGTAAAAAATTATATATATATGTATATACACAGGTTTATTTCAGTACACATGTCGTGCGCCATTCGTGTTCAGTGTTCAACACTTAATGCACACAAAATTCCCATCATCCATTCTGCACAACTTCATTGTCCGCAGTTGTCTGTGCCTCGTCCTGTACCTCACCTTCCGCGGCGCTATAAGCTCTGCGTACGTCTGTCAAATGCACCCAGTATCGTAGGCCCTTTACCTTTACTGCTGTGGGTGTGCAAAACACTACCTCATAAGGGCCATGGAAACGTGGTGCATTCCACCTTCGCACAAAACTTCGGACATATATAAGGTCACCAGGCATTAGTTGTAATGGTTTTTCAGGCATTGTCTCTGTTTCTGTTGTGTTCCCCTCCTCTCTTGTAGAGGAGGGGGCTAGTTGCTTTGCAATTACGCGCGCTGCCCGTGTCAGTTTTCTCAAGTACTCTGTGAACTCCTCTCCTAATATCGCTGCACTTCTGTGTTCATCAGAACGTTCACGGAGAGGTGAATGCGCTGTGTGCATTCTCCTTCCCGTGACGATCTCATGCGGGGACAAGTGGTGGTCTTTACTTGGCTGATTTCGTAACTCGAACAAGGCCAAAGGCAGGCAGTACATCCAGGTCTTTTTAAGGGAAAAACACAGTTTTGACAATCTGCTTTTTAACAGACCGTTCATTTTTTCCACTACGCCATTACTTTGAGGATGATAAATTGAACATAATTTGTGCTTTATTCCCAATAGGGTAGTCACTTCCTTGAATAGTTCATTAACAAAATGCGTGCCGTTATCTGAGCGAATAACTTCGCAAATCCCCCAGCGCGGGAACACTTCCCGCACTAGGAACTTCACGGCGCCCTTCGCATCAGGGCGCGCACAGGGGCCTGCCTCCACCCATCTTGAAAACGGACATACAACCACAATCATGTAGCGAGCCCCGTTGCATCTTTCTCCCATGTCTACATAATCAATGTGGAGCTCTCTGAATGGGCCATTTGGTTTGGGTATCGTTCCTCTCAGTGTGCGCAGTGTCATACCTGAGTTGTAAATCTGACATGTCGTGCATTCTAAAGCCAGTCTTGTGACGTGTTCATGGAGGCAAGGTGCAAACCAATCTTCTTGTATCTCTGCCATTATGTGTTGCTTTGCGTTATGTGCGGGAAAGTGTAGTTGTTGAAATGCTATTTCTAACAATGTGACTGGCATTACCGCTTTTCCTGAACTTTTTTGTCGCCATAACAAATCAGTCGGCGATTTGCTGCATCCCCTTTTAGTCCACAGCAATTTTTCTTCTGCACTAGCTCCCTCTTGCAGCTCTATTATTTCCTGTGTGGGCATCATGTTGTATCCTGTGGGGACCTCTTGGCTTGCTGTGTGGTGCAACATGTATTCTCCTACTACACCTTTCTGTAAATACGAAGCTTCTTTGGCAGCGGCGTCTGCTGCCGCGTTCCCCAAAGATATAAAATCTGTATTTGTGGTGTGGGCTTGGCATTTTACAATGGCCACTGCCGTGGGGTCTTGCAGAGCCTCAATCAGTTCTTTCAATAGTTCTGCATGCTGAACTGGTGTTCCGTCTGCTCGTCGGAACCCTCTCCGCCCCCACCGTGCCAACCCGCCGTGTACTGTCGTTGTCATGTATGCTGAGTCGGTATATATTGTCACTGCGCACCCCTTGGCGGCATGCAATGCTTCTATTAGCGCAATTAGTTCTGCTGCTTGGGCTGAATAGTGGGATGGGAGGCGGTGTTGCACTAGTGTCTCGTATTCATCTTCCTCTAATCGTACAACTGCCATACCCACATGTTTCTCTCCTGTCTCCATATCTATTGATGCTGACCCGTCCACGAAATACACCTCTCCCTCGTTCAGGGCATTCTCAAAAATCACTTGATCCTGACCTTCGTCACCTGTGAACGTAGCGCAGTTGTGGTTTTGCATGTCTTCTACGGTGCACGCCTCTGTGATGAATGTGGCTGGGTTCACTGTTTTACATCTTACTATGTGGATGTTTGCGCTGGACAGTATTATTTCATATGCTGTGGCGCGTTGTGTTGTCAATGTGCTCTTTGATCGCTCTAATATTGCAAAGAGTGAGTGTTCCACAAACAGTGTCACAGGACAGCCCATCACTATCGTGGCACTTTTCTCAATCGCGAACGCGGCTGCAGCTAGAGATTGCTCGCATGCGAAATGACCTTGCATTACTGCGTCTAGGGTGCCACTATAGTAAGCCAGTGGTTTGTGCCCTAACGATGTCTTTTGTGTCAATACTGCTGTCATCAGTGTACCTTTGCAATGTGAGAATAAGAAGAATTCGCGCCCATAATCTGGATTTGCCAGTACTGGAGCGCTTGATATCAGCTCTTTTAGTGAGTCAAATGCTGTGTTCATCTCTTCTGTCCATTCTATGTGTTTGTTTTCCTGCTGTGCCTCTTTTAGTGCCTGTAACAAGGGCCTCGTGTATGCTGCATAATCCAATATCCACGCTCGGCAATAGTTGCACATACCCAGAAATTTCTGCATCTCTTTTACTGTTTTGGGCTCCCCAACTGCTCTAATTGCCTGTGCCCTGTCTGGTATGATCCGCTTGCCGTCCTTTGATATCAGCTGTCCCAAGTATAGGACCTCGGTCAGACAGTATTGTAACTTCCCCTTGTCCACTTTGTACCCTTTATTGGCCAATAATGTCAGGAGTGTTATTGAGTCCTTTCTACACTCTTCCTCAGTTTGTGCACAGATCAATAAATCATCAACGTACTGAATCACTGTGCTTTCTACACACAAATTCCCCAGATCTTCATGTAGTACCCTGTTGAATATGCTTGGGCTCTCGCAATACCCTTGTGGTAGTCTGCAGTGTTCGAACCTCCTCCCCCCTAGTGTAAACGCTGTTAAGTACCTGCTCTCCTCTGCTAAGGGAATCGAGAAAAATGCATTTTTTAAGTCAATAACTGTGAAGTGGGATGCCGTTTTCGGAATGTTGCACAGTATTGTTGATGGGTTCGGGACTAAAGGGAACTCCTTCTGAATCACATCATTGAGTGGGCGTAAATCCTGTATCATCCTCCATGAACCTCCCTTCGCCTTTTTAATCGGGTAAATGCATGTGTTGCATGGGGAGTTTGAGGGCACTATTATTCCTTGTGCTAGCAGTGCATCTAGTGTCTCTCTGATCCCTTCTTCTGCTTCGCGTGACAATGGATATTGTTTTACCCGGGGTATAATTGCTCCCGGTTTCAGTTTTATTACCACAGGCTGAACCTCATGCAATAACCCCACGTCATGGGGGCCCTTTGTCCATATGTTAGTGGGTACTAACCTCATGTCGTCATCAAAAAATGCATGTGGTGCTCCTACTACTGCCATTAATTCAACTTGAGTTTTTCTGGCTGTAACTACAATGTCACACGGCATTGCTAGTTCCATCACTATTTCGCCATCTGTCTCAGTGTCTGAAAATAGCTCCTCGTCCGAGAGCTCCCTCAGTGGGATATTTGCATTTGTACACAGTACTGTCCGCCACTCACATCCTTCCATGTCAACGCCAATCACACATATTCTGTTTGCTGACACGTGTACTGCGTGTAAATCCAACGATACCACTGACCCGAGAGCAGTGTCGGGGCTCACTATGGGGCGGAAGAGGAATTCGGCTGGAATCCTCCAATCCATCCTTTTTAGTTCTGGTACTATGAGAGCCAATGCTCTCATGCCCTCAACAAACATCTCCTCGTTTCTTGGTAACCCTCTGATCTCTTGCATAATTGTGTGGCCGTGTATTACTGCTAATATGCGGAGGGGGCATATGCCTGGCGTCGAACATACGATGCCGCTCCCTGTGAATGATATTGTCATATTTAGTTTGCTTAAGAGATCTCTCCCCAGCAAATTAATGGGAGAGTGTTCATAGTACAGTAAGGGTGCTTTCACTGTTTTACCCCCCACTGTCACATCCAATGCTTCTGTGTAAGGAACTTCAATTACAGCCCCAGAGAACCCCTGCGTCTCTAACGTTCTATTAGATAACGGGAACCGGCCCTCTCTAATGCATGATTTCTCCGCTCCCGAATCCACCATGAATATGAACTGCTTGTCTCCTATCTGCGCTCCTATCAATGGTTCCTCTGATGCATTGTGGGTCGTAGATAGTACTGGACACGCAAGTGCTCTCTGTGGGCTGTCCTATGCGGGGTGTCTCATTGCCCCCCCTTGATCAAAAATGTTCCCCGAAACTACTGACACCCCGCTGTAAGGTGCGGGAGCAGGTGCTCCGTTAGCTACTGTGGCGAAAGTGTTACCTGGCGTGTATTGCATATTGTCATTATTCTGTGGGTGGTTTTGTGTCCTGTACTGATGTCCGTGTAGTTGTGCGTTACTTCTTTGTCCTACATTTTCTGGTTGTTGATATTGTCCCATGGGGAGGCCGTAGGGGCTTCCTGGGTGGGGGTGACCGTACTGTTCTGTCTCCTGGAACCCGTTGTTTTGTCTGCTCCTGCACTCTCTTGAGTAGTGCCCCCATCTCCCACAATTCCAGCAGCTCCCCTGTGGACCTCTGGGACCCTGCCACCCATTACCTCCCATTCCTCCATACCCTTGTCCTCCTCTTCGGCCCCGGTACCCACCTCTTCCCCCTCTTGGGGCCCACTCTTGCCACGTTGGACCTCCGTTCTGCTCCTGCTCAGTCCACTGTCGTTGTCCTTGTCCTGCCCAATTTGCTGCTATTCTTCCTTGTATTGCTATTTGCCCCTCCTCTCCTTCCTCTCCCTCCCTCATGAGTGGGAGCCCTGCTACCGCTGCTGCAACCTTCACTAGTTTTGATTGTACCAACTTTGCCTCGTCTGCCAACCTTTTCTGTGCTACTTCCCTCTCTCTCTCTTTGATCCTTTTGCAATGGTGCACTATTATACTTTGGATCTCTGGCCACCCCTTCGCCTCAGCGCCCGCTATCTTATCGAGTGCCTTCTGCACCTCTTTTGGGAGCCCTCTCTTAATGATAAAATAAAATAGAGATGTGGATTGGTGCCAGGGCGTGCCCGTTTCCGCTCTCCACATCTCCTGCACCCGGAGAATGTAATCCATAGCATCCTCCCCGTCATTCATTGTACATTGCATTACCGACTGTAAATCAGGGGTATCTGGGAATGTCTCCCGCAGCGCGTCCCACACCCTTGCTCGTACTGTATTAAAGGAAGCCCCATCATGACGATCACAATCTAACGTCACGGCCGGGAAACCAGCCTTAGCCCATACTCTGTCCGCTTGATCTCCTACTGCGGTTACTAGTAGGCTTTTCACATCGCCTACTGCCAACGGTATGCCGGCGGTATGTTTCTCAAATGCATATATCCACTTGCTCGCCCCTCCTGACAGCTGGGGCAATAATTTCATTAAATTAGCCTTATCCATCTGAGCCCATGGTATATAGTTTGGTCTCCCCCCCCTCTGTGTATCAATGGAAGTTGTAACTTCCCTTTTGCAGTTGCACCCTCCCTTTCCTTAGTCGCTGCTGACTCCAATGACGCCATCTTCCCCACCCTATTTCTTAGTCGTCCCATCCATTCGTCGTCTATAGTCCCTAGCGAACATGCACCGTCCACTTCCTCGCTTTCCCCTCCCACTGCCATACTCAACCTATCACTGTCATCCAACCCTCCTCTGACATCACATAACAAGTCCTCTCTAATTCCTCTCTCTCGTGATACATCACCAATGCTCCCTTCTACTGTTCCTACCTCTATTATTCGTGTCGGCTCTTCCTCAATCCTGAACAGTATTTCCCCCTTTTTCCATCCTTCCTCAATCTGTCTACCTTCGCTCGACGCTCTAGACGTGCGTCCTGATTGTGTGGGGGCACACGCTGTGCGCTCACATATGTCTTTTATTCTTGAGAGTTCATCCCTTGCCACAGTAAGCCTCGACTCTAAGTCACTCGTTAGCTTCTCTATATCCACCCTCTGTGTGCTTCCCTGGGCGCGCTCTCTGGTGCTTTCGTATGGCGGGGGGGCTGTTGGTCTTTGTGGTGTACCAGTTGTGGGGGGAGGCACATACGTAGGGTCGCTGTATCCTGCTGCGGGGGCTGGTTTAGGTAATATCGGGTACAAACTAATCACCTCCGCAGGTTGTGCTGTACTTAGCTGTTCCTTTTCCTCTCTTGGAATCATCAATGGATTATCTGTGGTGGAAGGTAGATCAATATTTGGTGCCGGAGCTTTGGGTGGGGGTACCTCCTCAAACAATCTCCAGAGGTCTAATATCTCCTTCCTATTTTGCCATTGTTTCCCCTTATACTTGAGGCTAATGCATGTTCGGACCATATCAAGAACGCTTTTGTCAAAAGACCCTCCCTCGGGCCAAATCTGGGGCAGACCCTCCCCCTTCAATTCTGTTACCCATTGATCGTGATATTTATTTATTCGTTCAGCGTATCCCGGTAAGCTCTTACAAATATGTGACAAGGGAGTTTCGGCCCCCATCCTCTAAATCACTCACACAGCCGTGTCCCCCCTTTTTACTTTTAGTTAGGTGTAGATATGTGTATGTATACCTTTATGGCACAGACAAGAGCGGACGTCTCAAATATTATCACCCAAGTTTATTCACTGCGCAAATCCTTTCGCACTCACCATAGCTCATCTCCTTCCCATTCCCATACACTCTCATGTGATTCCGCTTGCAACTGATCAAGTACTAGTTATGGTCAACACTCTCTGGCGCCACCTCGCGGTCAACCGATCGTCTCCAACACTCACACGGTGCGCGCACCCATCCCAATGCCTTTCCACTCACACCTCGTCTTATTTCCTCCCTTTCCTCCCTGGCCAGCTGTCCCTGTTTTTCTGCTAAGGTTGCTATGTTCACGTCTGTACGTGCCACTACTTAGTCCCCACTCCTCAAAATGTTCTCCCTATTTTATAGTTCTTCTACAAGTATATTTATCTTATACCCTTTTCGCTTTCTTCCCCTGCCCCGTGGAATGGAAAAAAAGAAATAGAGAGAGTAGCAATCACTAAAAAATATTCCCGGTGTCTCCTTTTGCTAGACACCAATAACTTATTTCTTACTTCTTCATATATTCCCAGTACTAGTTTAGATAGCACTATGCGGCGCCGCCTTCCACCCCCTTTCGGAGCTAGGTTTCCGTCACTTCTACCACTTCACTTATTTCTTACTCCTAATGGCCATATGCAAAGAAAAGATAAAGAAAGTTTCGAGACCCGTCTTTAGTAGACCCCCGTTATTCCTCTCCTCTACCTGCCCCCGTTCTCCTGTTCACCGTTTCCCCTCCCTTCCCCTTTACGATCGCTCGCACTCAGTACTCACGTGCCCGTCTTGAACCGATAGTCTCCGAAACTGGGTCCGTCCAGGCGGTGTCACCGGTAACTCAACGGTCAGCCCCTGGCTCCGGCGAGCGGCACTCAAAGGGGATTTTTTTCCAATCGGGATCCCGTACCCTTTCTCATTGAGTGCGCACTTCTTATTGTGCCGGTCGCCGTTGGCGGGCAGCCTCCCGGAGCCGGCTCACCGTGCGTATCCCTTCTCGACCGGAGATTCTCGTGCCACAAGGGGGTCGTTAGAAAGGAGTTAGGAAAAATAATTTGGAGATATCACGTCGGGGTCACCACTGAAAGGAAGCGCCCCCAATTTCAGCACGATCCTCCCCGCAATGAGAGACAATAAGGGACTCTCCCGTAATGGGAATAAGGCCAAGACAGAGTGCGGGTGAGCGTAAGTGGGAGTTTATCCAAAGAATAGGGCATGCAAAGAACTCTGCAACCTCCGAGAGCGCTCTGTCTGACAATAGCAAAGACAGGCGTATTTCTAATACAAAAAACGTCATCAGAACCTACACACTATAGGGGGCACAAGTTAATTGGGATTGGGTGGCGTCGACTAACTATAGGTGTTGCTGCAGCGCGGTTGGTCTTGGCGTGAGGACGTCACCGGTCAGCCTCGTGGGTTGGGTTGGGCCTGGCAGGCCAGCTTGAGGTCATCCGAGCGGTGTTGGTATGCTGGGGCAGCCTGTGACAAAGATGAATACCTTTCCTGACTTGTTTGCCCTAGGCCATGCACACTGCAGTTATTCAAGAAACGACATCTAAGTTCATCAATAAATCGCTCGGCAGTTTGTCTTATAAAATAAACGCAACACATGAGGAATGCACCTCTTGAGAGGTCCGGTGATTGTCGGTTGGGGTGAGATTTACCTGTGTCCTATTGACCGGTACTTTAGGTCGAGGGGCTGAGTTCTGGGGCCTGGGCCGACTGGTACATGCCTGTCTGCCGCGTTAGAAGTTATTATATAAATGGGTCTCTGTGTCTTGTCCCAGTGATGGGGGTCGTTCTTGGGGTGGTCTAGGGGGAGGGTTGTGGGCTTTACGAGAGGGTGCTGGTAGATCAGTGGATTCAAAACGTGGGTTTATTACCGTGCTGTAAATAACACAGGTGGTGGGCTGTGGCCTTGGGTGCGGTACCGGGGCCTCTGACTCTCTGAAGCGGCTCCAGCTTGGTTGGGGGAGGTGAGGGAGCGCGGCACAGGCCTTAGCTTCCTTATCTGGCAGGCTTGGTAGGGTGGGAGGGAGAATGGCCTTGCATATACTCACAAAGGTTTTTTCCTCGTGCGTTGCTAACTTTTGAATGCAGAACTTTTATAATGTTCCGCCTTATTTTGATGTTATTTAAACACACATATATATTTTCCATTTCGTTACACATTTCTTTAATACAGTCGGTCCGAGTACCTTTTCGTTACCTAACATTATATTTACTACATGATGTGATTATTTTATGTACATTAAACGTTACACGAGGTCGTTCTAGGTTATGGCCTACAGAAATTGATACTCGCTGCTTTAGGTGATCAAGAAAACATATATGAGTAAATAAAGGCTATACATTTGGTCTACATCTTTCTCTGTGGTTGTAGCAGCACTAGTCCAGACCTGGGGTGGTATCATGTAACGTTACATCTTTATGGTTTATTCACAGTTTACAGGATCTGTTTAAACCGAGGTAGTTCGTTAATACCAATACTTGAATTATTTTCTACTTTCTTCAGATAATGATGCTTCAGCTTTTTTCCCCGTCACCCCGGCCTCGCGGACCAGGTCATGCAGGGTGCAATATTACATTGTGGATAAAAATGTTGCAGTGTTAGCATCTCGGGTTAGCTCATATCCGACTTTCTCATGGGAACGCGCTCGCAGCGGATCTACCAGGGCTACTGCGGCGGCAGAGATGCATGAAAGGCCCTCCAAAGGTGGGGGCCTCGTTACAGTGTGCTGAACTCACGCCATGTTTGCTAAACAAGATGGCTTCTAGGCCTAACTGAATTTTGGTATATGCAGGGAACGGATATGTGTGGGCAATGTCGTCGGCGGGTGACCCCTCCACCACCTGGGCCCGGGTGGCATGAGGGGACGGCCACCGAGTCATGGTCCTCACCTGGGGAGAAGACTGCAGGTGAGGAGGGCCTCGCGGCCAGTCCTTCCCTACAGGGGTGGGGGGAGACATGAGTTGGACATGGGTGGGGGTCTGCTGGCAGGTGCCCCACAGTGCTGGGGGGTGGGGGTGCTGGGAGACATGGGTGGGGGCCTGCTGGCAGGTGCCCCACAGTGCTGGGGGGTGGGGGTGCTGGGAGACATAGGTGGGGGCCTTCTGGCAGGTGCCCCTGGTGACTGGGGGGGGTGGGGGTTGGGGGAGACATGGGTGGGGGCCTGGTGGGGGCTGGCCCTGGTGGCTGGGGGGTGGGGGTGGTGGGAGACATGAGTTGGACATGGGTGGGGGCCTGCTGGCAGGTGGGGGTGCAAGGGGACATGTGGCTTGGCTGGGGGGCATGCCCATGGTGGATGGGCTGCCTGCGGGACATGACCAGGGGTGCAGGGTAGTCCCCTGTGGTGTGGGCTGCCTGCAGAGGTCGTGGAGGGGGTAGAGGGGAGACCTGGGGAGGACCCACACTGCCAATTCACGTCTTGAACTTCCCGCACACCCACGTAATACACTACCCCACTCGCACAGGCCCTTTCGCGTGTGGAACCACCCGCGAGCCCCTGAAATCCACGCACCCCGCTCCTCCAGGCCCGATCGCGTGTGGAACTACCCGCGCACCCTTGAAATCCACGTACCCAGGCCAATCGCGTGTGGAACTTCCCGTGCACCCCTGAAATCCACGTACCCAGGCCAATCGCGTGTAGACTTTCTCACGCACCCCTGAAATCCACGTACCCAGGCGAATCTCGTGTAGACTTTCTCGCGCACCCCTGGAATCCACGTACCTAGGCCAATCGCGTGTAGACTTTCTCGCGCACCCCTGAAATCCACGTACCCAGGCCAATCGCGTGTAGACTTTCTCGCGCACCCCTGAAATCCACGTACCCAGGCCAATCGCGTGTAGACTTTCTCGCGCACCCTTGAAATCCACGTACCCAGGCCAATCGCGTGTAGACTTTCTCGCGCACCCCTGAAATCCACGTACCCAGGCCAATCGCGTGTAGACTTTCTCGCGCACCCCTGAAATCCACGTACCCAGGCGAATCTCGTGTAGACTTTCTCGCGCACCCCTGGAATCCACGTACCTAGGCCAATCGCGTGTAGACTTTCTCGCGCACCCCTGAAATCCACGTACCCAGGCCAATCGCGTGTAGACTTTCTCGCGCACCCCTGAAATCCACGTACCCAGGCCAATCGCGTGTAGACTTTCTCGCGCACCCCTGAAATCCACGTACCCAGGCCAATCGCGTGTAGACTTTCTCGCGCACCCCTGAAATCCACATACCCAGGCGAATCTCGTGTAGACTTTCTCGCGCACCCCTGGAATCCACGTACCCAGGCCAATCGCGTGTAGACTTTCTCGCGCACCCCTGAAATCCACGTACCCAGGCCAATCGCGTGTAGACTTTCTCGCGCACCCCTGAAATCCACGTACCCAGGCCAATCGCGTGTAGACTTTCTCGCGCACCCCTGAAATCCACATACCCAGGCCAATCGCGTGTAGAATTTCTCGCGCACCCCTGAAATACACGTACCCAGGCCAATCGCGTATGGAAACACCCGCACACCCCTGAAATACACGCTCCCGGCTCTGCGTTTGCTGCTGCCCTTTGCGCTGGGTTGGGGATTTTGATGGCTTTTCCCTGCGCGAGAGGCGTTCTTGGGGGCGTAACTGGCGCTGCTGCAGGGTCGCTGCGCCACTGTGCGCCACGGCTGGTTTTGGTGGCTGGAATCCATGAATACGCTGTGCGCGGAAATGTATTTTAGCGCACGCGGCTGGCGCAGGGATTCGCACGCGCACACTGTGCGCCAGCCGCGTGCGCCACTTGTGCGCTGAATTCTATGAATTACCCCCTTAATATACTAATACATAAGAAATGTAACCCATATATGTAACACACTAACCATTCATTTAAATACAATATGTTCTGAAATGGAATATACCACAAGAACATAAATTGGCTTCCAACATAATTACCTCACAGACACAACAGAACTGAGAACAAGACCAGACCCACTGAATACATAGGACTTATCTTACCAGAAATAGTAAGTGTACTTCATGTTACTCATATTTATAAACTTTCTGTATTAGATTAAAAATATATTATCTTTTCTTTTTTTTCTCACAGAAATGTCTAGTACTCTGGAATGGCTAGAGGGCAATTTCCCACATGAAGAAATGTCACAAGATAGTGAAACTAATGGTAAACACTTTATAATATAAACCATTTAAATATTATTATTTTGTATACATTTAACATATATATATATTCTTTTATACAGAGCATAACAAAATAGAAACTACCTCTGAAGAAGCTGTTATGGAAAACACGCTTGACAACAAAAAAGAAAAAATTGATTTACTGTTGACCAATTTTAATAATTTAAAAACTTTTGTTGAAGATCATTTTAAAACAAAAACGTCATACCATTGCCCCACATGTACTTGTCCCTCCTCACCATATCCCAGTCAATTATCCCCAAACCCTCTCCATAATCCAAAACGTTTTGATGAGATTTCCATCCCTTCCTCACCTAATAACAATCATGTTGAAACCCCAAATTCTCCTATTTTTGTTTCTGTTTCTGCCTCACCTTCTCTGTCATAAATTATTAATATATGTTAAATAAAGTTAAATTTTTATATTGTATTGTGAACAGTTTCCGTTTTTCTTTTAAAAACAATAAAAGTGTCCGCGGACAGTGCGAGTGTTCTGAAATGTTCGTACATAAACGAAAATGGAGGTGTCCTGAAGAACACCACACCTGTTCGTACTGTTCGCTAGCAAGTTGAAACTGTTCTAAGAACACACGTGGTGTCCTGAAATGTTTGTAAAGAAACAAAATTTAAAGTGTTCTAAAGAACACTATATCTGTCCTTAATGTTCGCTATCAACTTAAAACTGTCCTAAGAACACAATTGCTGTCCTGAAATGTTCCTAAATACACGAAAATGATGTGTCCTGAACAACAGTACAACTGTTCGTAGTGTTCGCTACCCAATTGAAAGTGTTCTAAGAACACAATTGGTGTCCTGAAATGTTCCTACATAAACTAAATTACACGTGTCCTGAAGAACACTATATCTGTCCTTACTGTTCGCTACCAAGTTTAAACTGTTCTAAGAACACACACAGTGTCCTGAAATATTTGTTTCACGTGTGACGCACTTTTAATTACTTCAGAACCCGAACAGTGTCCGTAGGACATCAATGCGCATGCGCTAACCAATCGCTGTGCACTTGGTGTCCTGCAGACAGGCGCTTCCTTCGCAGACTAGTTCGCAAACAGATCATATGACCGCGCCCACGCTCATCGTGTGTCCTGAAATGCGGACACTGTTCGTGTCCCTGAACAATTTAAAAGTACATTTTCAGTTAATCCGTAATATTTTTCAATAAAATCTCACCATGCCACAAGTCCCACATAGCAATCTTGACTTTCTATATACCTTTTGAAACTTTCTGATCCTTTTTTTGTGTTCGATCTGTCCGCGCACAGTGCGCATGTCCGCGGATCGCGCACAAGCACCCCTATAAAAGACCACGCCCAAGAGCTTATTCCCATTGTGTTTCTGGCTATTCTTCAGAACACAGTGATTTTTGCTGCCACCTGCAGACTACACCATCATCGACATGGCATCCTTGGCTGCTGAACTGCCACTTGGTGCTCCACCTGCTTCAGCACCACCACCACCCCCTCCACCACCACCACCTCCCCAAGGGCCTGAAGAGGGGAACAGGAGTGAGGATGCGGAGGAGGAAGAAGAGGATGATGAGAAAGAGGTAGAGGAAATCCCTACTACCCGTACTAGGCGTGAGTCTTGGGTGTGGCGGTTATTTACCATTCATGGGAATGGTCCTAAGGCTCGTGCGAACCATGTTACCTGCAATGAGTGCAAAATGATACTCAATCGCGGGAAGCATGGTAACTACAGCTTTGGGACCACTACTATGAGGTCTTTTCACTCTGGGGCTATTCGCAGGGTTGTACCTTGCGAAGAACGTAGCAGGTTGATTTCCTCTACTTCATCCTCTGTTTCTGATCCTGTCACCACAAGGACCACCTCTGTGGGACAGCGTCTTCCTCAAGCTGCCTCACAGGCCATACAGAATGCTGATGACCCTTACCTTTCGAGGGTCACAGTTGTATGTATGTACTGTGACACAGTACTCTGCAGGGGGGAGCGACTTCGGAGTGCTTTTGAGACTATCGTCTCAGAGCACGAGAAGACCTGCTCACTACCCAAATAAAACCCACTCTACATCTTCCTCTCTCAGCTCGCCCTTTCTTATCCCTGTGGTTGGTGTCCCCCCCTTTACCCTCCTCTCCTACTGTGTCGTGTCTGAAAAACCAAAAAAAATACAAAATTACAAAAATCAAAAAAAAATAAGGCTCTTTTCAGAGCCGCCTTTCCCAGTTAAAAAATAGAAGTGAAAATAAATGAAGCAGGGCTCTTTGTATTTTTTAGAAGTCTGCGAACAGTTCGCGAACATTAAAAAAATTGTGTTAATACTCCATCACAAACATTGTAATTTTCTCTGGAAAGAAGTGGTGGCTCTGAAAAGAGCCTTTGGGTGGTGTTTTTAAGTCAAAAATTGTAAATGCTTAACATCTACTTCAAAATCGTTGTTGTAATTCCAAAAAAGGTCGCAATGCATTTTGTACATTTCTCTGAAAAATCTGATTGCCAGCATAAGTAAGATGGACTCCATCTCTGCGAAAAATGTATGTACTACAAAACATAATATTTTCATTGTGAAAAGAAGACATGCCAAAATCTCTTAGAAAGCCACAAACAGCCTTATTAACATTGCGCCTTGATTTTTCCATTTGTGGACCAAATGAAGAAGAACGAAGCCACATTTGTCTCTGCGCAATCCGTGAAAATATCACTTGCGAATTAGGAAACATGTCCATAACCTTCCTCAGTCCTTTCATAGCAAATTGCAAAAAAATTCCAGTCACATGCCCTAAACTGTTCCCTCCACAATGAATTACAATTATGTCTGGATGTTGCTCTGTCTCCAAAGTAGCACAGAGAGGTAGCAAATCCAACCACTTCATTCCACGTACTCCATGCCAGTGTACTTCCACATGTGGGAATCCAAGATCTACAGCTACTCCACAGCTTTCTGCACGCACCTTCAACCAATGTATCCACGAATCTCCTAAAATCCAAACAATCTGTTTTCTGAAACACACAGCCATAGCTATCTTTTGTTCTCTCAGCAAAAAGAGTATCTCAAAAAATCTCTCCTGGCACAACACACCCACCAAACTTTCCTGACCAATCCCTTTCAGTGCTTATTCTCATTTGCATGACTTCTGAACCCAAAAATCCCCGGATGTAACTCCCGATGTCCTGGAACTACCGCCATGTCCGCGGACATATCGTAACATGAACAGCCCTTCTACCATTTCCACTACACTATCTCTCTGCCATTCCCTCATTGGATGTACCTCAAAAATCACATGACCATGCACCAATCACATTCAAGACCTCCACATCTAACTGCATCATCATAGATCAGCACTGCAAATGTACTCTGAATCTCTCTGAGTACAAGTGTCATATCATTGGCAAGCAACATCTACCACAAATACTGTACAAATCTTCAAGATTTCTACTTGCAGCTCCACGCATATCCATATGCATGAACACAAACTTCAGGTATGCATATTTTCTGTATAGTACATGACATAGCTCTCAACCATTTTTGTTTTACAGGCGGGTGAAATCACCCGATTTTGTTTTTAGCGGGTGAGACGCCCATTGGAATGAATGGGCGTGCAGGAGGCTTGGCGAGTGAGTCTGCCCTTTACAAGGCATGTGACACCCGCCAAAAGCGTGTGACTTGAGAGCTATGGTAGATGAACACATTTTCAAACAGACTTTTACCTTGTAAAATCTGTTAAATGAATTTACTGTACTTTTTTCAATTTCCTAAAATCAACTACCACTTATACACCTTTATAGTTTTTACTTGCTTTAAACACACACACTCAAATCATGTTAAACTAACATTTTTTAAATGAAATATATAGACTACATATATTCAAACTAAATTGCATGCAAACACAATCTATGTTTAAACCTTTATAAAAATACTTATACAATTTCATATTTTTTGTTTTTATTTATTTATTTACTTAATTATTTTAAATTAGACATGACATTGAGGCGCTATTACCTAAAACAGTTTACTTACAGAAATAGTGGTATTCACTAATATATTATACATTTCACAAGACATAGTAAAGATATTTTATGTTTGCTACAGTTAGTCATTCAATACAATGTGTTCATTAAGTACATATCATATACACTGAACTAATGCAATGTATCTTATGTAAATAAATTAGTTTCATGGTTTTACAGAAGGCACTGAGGATTCCAATTAAAAAAATCAATATCTAAATTAAAAACAGTGCTATATACAAACAAAGTTACTAATTTGAAGCTTTCACAGTTGCAGTGAAGACCAGTTTCCTGAAAAGAAGCAGCCGAATTCGAAGAAGAAAGAAAAACTAAGAAGTTACCTGTTAATTTAAAAATAAATAAGTAAAATATCACCATATTATTTATATTATTAATCAAATATACTGTAACATTAATACCAGCTATTTTGGTTTCTTAAAATAGAGATTTTGTACCATTTTGTCCAAAAAATTCCATGTCGTAAACAGCGATTTACAACCAGAATGGCCCACAAATTTCTATTTTTGGACACACAAATTAGCCAACTGAACCACAATTTTCATATTATAGAACAAACAACTGTTTTAAATGTATACATTACATTTACTATTTGTACTTTTCCACACCACTAGCTTACTTTTTTTTGTCATCTGAACCCCAGTTTAGTGACACATAAATTCAAGAATACCTACCCCTACTAGTTTTAGTTCCCAATGCACAATCACACACCATTACTTACATCTTTATCATCTTACTCAAACACTCATGCACACGGCACACATACATTCCAGAACACCCCAACCCATATCTTCTTTATTTTTTTCAACAGACCCTAAAGAATGCCTACCAAAAGACAACTCCGTAGAAAGCAATGCAAAATTTGAGCAAATGAAAATAAAGGTGTCCACCATAAGCATCCATCTCTAGCAGAATTTGTAAAAAAAAGTTGAAACAAAACAGCTAATACAATCATTTAGTGAAACACAAGAAGTTTCAAGTACAACAACTTTGCTTCCTCTATCAAAATGTAAAACAAACCAAAAAACAATTAACAGAAAATCAGCTATCAGTACAGATAAAACTACTTCTTCAAATTTTAATATAGTGCAAAGTAAGCATACCAAGAAAAGTATTTTAGCCAAAATATACCGTCACGAAGTCCTTCAAAATCTTATAAAAACAGGAGAGAAATCAGGTTCAAAGCTTAAAACCTATCGTAGGAAATTAATATTAGAAGCATTGATGGACAGTGCAATTCTTCTCAAAAGAAATTTATTTATTTTACTGTTAAACAAAATGAAACCACTAACAAAACTAATAACTAAATTACAAAAAAGACTTCTCAATAAGTGAAATGTCAACAGAAAGAACTTCTTAAGTATCTGCGGAGGTGAATGGAATCACACTACGAGCTCAGAACCATATTTTAATGAAGAAGCGTACAAACAAAAGCAAACGAATACAATTGCCATAAATAGCAGTGGTCGAGGTTATGAAAAAGTGAATAATACCATAATGGAACAAGAAGTACTCCTTACAAAAATATGCCCTGAAAACTTAGAATTACCCCTCCATTCAACTGAATCAGAACGTCTAGTGTACAAATGGCCATGCACGTCAATGTGTAACATTCCCAAACAATGTTTCAAATCTTTACACCAATTCCTCAATAAATATGTAAAAAGCAAAGACAAAATCAAAATTAAATTACTGCAAAATATAGATACCTGTCCAGTGCGCAAGTACACAGGACTACAAGGACATTCATTGGCCTGCATTACAGGACCTACTTGTAAAACCACTTTCCATGATATCAAAAGGATATCAACACATCATTCAACTATAAGAAATCTAGTCTATAAACTGTACTATGCAAAGTCCTGCTTTAGCACTAGCAAAGTTAAATAACATCCTTCTACATGGTACAGCAAAAGACCTACTTGAAGAAATTCACTATATCCAGAAAAAATATTTTGGAAGTGAAAGCCATTTACAGAATGAAATAGCTTTAAACCAATTAAGCAATAATTCTACACATGGCAACCTTTTGCTAAACACATACAAAAAAGAAATACTAAAATTTAAAAGTACATCAGCTGAAGTACCAAACCATGTATGTGTATGTTGCCGTAGAATTTTTTATAAAAGTAACACAAAAACTGTGGACCTATCATACAAAATAGAAGACAATGAAGATTCTAAATGGTTTGAATTAGCTCTCTACCTTGTAGCACAAAACAAATATGAAATAACTGAGCCCTTAATACTTTTCAGTTATTGCACCACAAAACTTGACAACAACCAAACTCCTTCACGTTCTATCACAAATAATTTGGAATTATACCCAGTACCAAAACCTCTACAATAACTTAATTTATATGAGAACATCATAATTCAAACAGTACACCCATTTCAAGCAGTAATACGCCTTCAACCAAAAACAGCAAAATTACCTCCCTCTGAATTGGTAAAAGGCATTTGTGGAAAAGTAGTTTATTTACCATTAAATCTAAAAGAAAATGTGCATACTCTAGGAGTGCAACGTCCAATGCACCAATCGTTAATTATATTAGTAAATGGAGTACCTAAAAAAGACAAAAAAATATGGCAACAGCTGGTAGATTTATATAAAGTTAGACAAGCCTTCCAATATCTTAAAGAGAATAATGAATATTACAAAGAAATTAATATTGAAGAAAACTTGAAAGATACAACTGAAATAATTCAAGAAACACAAGAAGCTGGTCAATTTGAGCTACTAGATCCTGCTACAATATCAAATACTTTAGACCAGTATACAATTCATCCTTTGCACTGACAAGATGTACTGGAAACTTACCAAATGCGTCAAACAAAAGGATCGCCAATCAGTATATGGGAAAAAAGTATAGAAGCACATGCTTTTCCTCTACTCTTTCCAACTGGCAAAGGAGGAAGATATGATGATAGACCTATTCGAATATCAGCTTCAGAATACCGCTCATTACGGATGTATTCTGAAGATCCCAGATTTAGACAAAATGTGGACTACATATTCCACCTACTCTTTGAAAGTGAACTAGCAACTTTATGTTACGGAGTTGCACACATATTAAAATCAGGATCACACTTTCAAAATATGACAGCTACACAATTATTAGAGACAGTGCAACAAAAGGATGAGATTTTACAATCAAATATTACAAATCTATTAGCAAATATGCGTGGTACTAAAGAGTACTGGTTTCGACGTCATGGAGATGTACGTTGTATGATCAGAAACCTTGGCCCACCCACTTGGTTTGTTACATTAAGTTTTGCAGAATATGCATGGGAAGATTTACATGATTTCCTACGCATATCAAATAAAAACAAAACAAACATAGATATTCTAACACCTGGAGAACTTTGTTCTTTGGATCCTGTTAATGTTTCAAGATATTTTCACCATCGCTTCATTGCTATGCTACATTTTATTTGTAATAAAACTGTTCCTCCCCTTGGAGAAGTGCAACACTTCTTTTGGAGAAAAGAATACCAAGCCAGAGGAGCACCACATATCCACATGCTTTTATGGATTAAAGATGCTCCTAAATTTGGTCAAGACAGTGATGCCACTGTTTTACAGTTTATTGAAAAATATGTCACTTGACAAATTCCATCAGAAGCCACAAATAGTGATCTTTGTGCACAAATTTTACAATTTCAAAGACACAAATGTGGAAAATATTGTCGTCGCAAATACAAAAACAAAGGCAAATACTACACCAAATGCCGATTTGGTTTCCCTAGACCAGTTACAAATACAGGTCAAGTAAACAACCTCATGTCTTCAGTTAGACATACTGTTAAAGGAAAGTCACCTAAAAATACATATTACATAAAAAGAAAAGAAGAAGAAAAATATATCAATGATTATAATGCAATCATTGCCCACTTATGGAATGCAAACATAGATGTGCAGTACATTGCAGACAATTCTACTGCAGTTGCACGATATGTCACAGCATACTTAACTAAAGCAGAAAAGACAGAGCTCCAAGACCTCTGGAATGAACTGTCATCAGATAAAACAGTATCTCAGAAATTATACAGCTTGGGTATAAAAATGCTCACCCATAGAGAATGTGGATCTTATGAAGCAGCTGATCGTTTAACTGGTACTTCATTGTATGGTAAATCTGCAAATATAGTATGGCTAAGTCTTGGTCCAGCTAAATCTAGAAAAAAGGAGTTCTAAAATCATATGAAGATATAGAAACAATAGCCAAACATGATCCCAACAGCCAAGACATTTTAAAAAACAATTTATTGGACACATACTACCCAAACAGAAGTAATACTTTGGAAAACATGTGTCTATACCAAATAGCCCAAAATTACACATACAAAAATAATATGAAACCCGATGAAAAAAAAGGTAAATATAGAGTGACAAACTGTGAAGGCAGCTTAGTTAAACTCACTAAACCAAATTTAATTAATCATATCAAATTGTCATTGAAGACTCCTCAACATAAAGAAGTATATTACATGTCCCTGCTACAACTCTTCAAACCATGGAGAAAAGAAGAACAATTACTAGATAACTATGACTCATATGAGGATGCTTCCAAAGCAAATGAAAGCACTATAACTGATGTAAACTTTACACAGTACAAAACAATGTTGCACAATGAACAGCAACATGAAGAAGAACTCCAAGCTCAACTAGATAAGGATACTCCTGACAGTAGTCAACCTTCTGTAACAGGAAGCCAAGAACCACTGGGAGAACCACTAATAACAAATGAGGCAGAATTAGCTATGATAGAAGTAGAAAACATCATGTGTCAGTATGAAGATAAGGAAGACTTAACTATACTACAATCAAAACTAAACAATGAGCAAAGTAGCATTTTTCAAGAAGTAACAAAACAAATTGCACATGGTGTAAAACATGAAAATAAAGAATGTTCCTGCCATAATTATAAACCTATACTACTGTACGTCAGTGGTGAAGCTGGTTCTGGCAAAACATTCCTAATCAAAATCATTAGTAAGTTCCTTCAACAATTGACAAACAACAAACTGTCAGCTGTTGTCACTGCCCCCACAGGTTTAGCTGCCTACAACATAGGTGGTGTTACATTACACCGATTACTACTATTACCAGTAGAACACCAGAACAAATTAGACTATTACAAACTTTCTGCAGAAGCTGCAATGGAATTACGCAGAGTATTGAAACAAATGAAAATGCTACTAATAGATGAAGTGAGCATGGTCTCCAACCTGATGTTAGCTTTGATTCACCTCAGATTACAAGAAGTACTCAAAACAGACTATGAAGAGCTCTTTGCAGGAAAACACATTATTGTTTTTGGAGATCTGCTTCAATTAACACCAGTAAAAGGTGAACCTATTTTTAAAACATTAGGGCACAAACTCTGCCGTAAAACTGTTGGCAGCATTGGAAATGTCAACCTTTGGCAACATTTCCAATAGAGAGAATTAACAGAAAACATGCGCCAATCTGCAGATCTCACTTATGCCAACATTTTAAAAAGTTTGAGAGTTGGTATACTTTCTAAAGAAGCAGAAGCAACATTGAAAACCCGGCACATTAATGCACTTTATGGCGATAATGCAGGTGCTACAGATGTTATGGAACAATTAGCCCACAAAAATGTCAATTGTATGGCCTTAATGCCAACTCTTGCAAGCTGTTTCAAATTCAATGAAATCATGCTAAGTAAAGAAATGCAACCAATAATGGAAATTAGCGCCACAGACAAACTAGATGTACATGGTATGACACTACCCATGTGTGACCAAGCCACAACAAGACTAAATAATTTAGAAAAATCAATCTCAAACACAGCAGGCTTAGAAAAGATGTTAAAATTATCCTTAAATTGCAGAGTAATGCTTAAACGTAACCTTGACGTGGACCAAGGACTAGTTAATGGAGCACTGGGTACAGTTGTTGGCTTTCAAACATACCCACGTGACAACAAAATTCAGTTTGTCAATATACTCTTTGACAAACTTTCAGAAGTAAAACGGATAGGACGCTCAACAGCTAGATTCCTTCTCTTCAAAGATATGTATGTACGCAGAGAACAATTTTCTCTAACTCTTGCATACGCAGTCACAATTCATAAATCACAAGGTCTTACCCTAGACAAAGCAATGATAGATATTGGTAACACAGTCTTTAAAGGCGGCATGAGCTACGTAGCACTATCACGCTTACGTACACTTGACGGTCTATTTCTAATCAACTTTGATGCAAGTAAAGTAAACGCTGATATTCCTTGCATTTTAGAATATAATAGACTTCGCTCACTATACACTCCCCATCTAAACACATATTCTGTTCCACAAAAACTAAAACGTTGTAAAAGAAAACTAAATCAAACAGAAATGCAACAGGACGTCACTGGAAATCCTCCAAAGAGAGTAAAAGAAACTAATACTCCATCAAGTACCACAAACAAAAAAGAATCAATTAGAGAAAGTAAACCAGGTACTTCTTTAAAGAAGGAAGACAAACTCCAAAAAAAGCAGTTAGATACAGAACTACCTGGACCATTTAAATTCTCAAATATAGTTGGTGTAAGTTGCTATGCAAATGTTGCAATGAATATTCTATTTCATTTACCACCAATTGTTGACAACATTTACTCACCCAGTACAAACCCATTGTGTTTGCAAATGTTAGTACTACACAGAAATGCAGCAAGCAATCCTGACAACACATTTACAGGCCGATTCATGTAATTCCCCTCAAAAGTGTCGCACGCGGCTGGCGCACAGCGTGCCCGTGCGAATGTCTGCGCCAGCCGCGTGCGATAAAATCAATTTCCGCGCACAGCGTATTCATGGATTCCCACCTCCAAAAGCAGACGTGGCGCAGAGTGGCGCAGCGACCCTGCAGCAGCGCCAGTTACGCCCCCAAGAACGCCCTCGCGCAAGGAAAAGCCATCAAGATCGCAAAACCATCGCAAAGGGCTGCGCCAACCCTGTACCAGTGCGAGAAGTTTCACATGCGACCTGGCCTGGGGGAGCGTGTGCGTGTATTTCAGGGGTGCGCGAGAAGTATTACACGCGATTGGCCTGGGCGCGTGTATTTCAGGGGTGCGCGAGAAGTTCCACATGTGATTGGCCTGGGTGCGTGTATTTCAGGGGCTCGCGGGTGGTTCCACACGCGATCGGGCCTGGGGGAGCGTGTGCGTGTAATTCAGGGGTGCGCGAGAAGTTCCACACGCGACTGGCGTGGGCGTGTGTATTTCAGAGGCTCGCGGGTGGTTTCACACGCGATCGGGCCTGGGGGAGCGCGTGCGTGTATTACAGGGGTACGCGAGAAGTTCCACATGCGATTCCAGCAGGGTACGTGTATTTCAGGGGTGCCGGGGAGTCCTACATGTGATTTGGCAGTGTGGGTCCTCCCAGGTGTCCCCTGTACACCCTCCACGGCCCGTGCAGGCAGCCCACACCACAGGGGACTACCCTGCATCCCTGGTCATGTCCCGCAGGCAGCCCACCCAACATGGGCATGCCCCCCAGCAAAGGCACATGTCTCCTTGCACTACTGATCACCAACTCATGTCCCACTCATGTCCCCCTGCACCTCCACCCCCAGCATTGCGGGGCACCTGCCAGCAGGCCCCCACTCATGTCCCACTCATGTCCCCCTGCACCTCCACCCCCAGCATTGCGGGGCACCTGCCAGCAGGCCCCCACTCATGTGCCACTCATGTCCCCCTGCACCTCCACCCCCAGCATTGCGGGGCACCTGCCAGCAGGCCCCCACTCATGTCCCACTCATGTCCCCCTGCACCTCCACCCCCAGCATTGCGGGGCACCTGCCAGCAGGCCCCCACTCATGTCCCACTCATGTCCCCCTGCACCCCCACCCCCAGCATTGCGGGGCACCTGCCAGCAGGCCCCCACTCATGTCCCATTCATGTCCCCCTGCACCTCCACCCCCAGCATTGCGGGGCACCTGCCAGCAGGCCCCCACTCATGTCCCACTCATGTCCCCCTGCACCTCCACCCCCAGCATTGCGGGGCACCTGCCAGCAGGCCCTCGCCCATGTCCCATCCATGCCCCCCTGCACCTGGGTCCCAACAATCCCCAATCATGTCCGTAATGGCCATCCTCCCCTGCCAAAAGGCCCAATCAACTATCACATCCACCCACATATCAAAGGCAATTACATGTTACACACCCAATGTAAATAATGCAAATGAACACATGTCTGTCACACCCAATGGCTGCAAGTGAATGTTAATGCAATGAAAGCAATGAGATGATACGACACATTGAAGGATGAAAATAAAAATGTATTGGAAATCAACTTGAATGGAAATGAAATGAGAAAAACCACAAAGCAAAACAACCAAAAGAAGATCAATGTACATGAAAAAAATCAAAAACACACAGCACAATCAAAATGAATGGTGTCCAAAGTCACAGTCAGAAAAGTAATCCAAGTGTAAATGATAAACAAAAACCATTGCTCCATGGCGATGAAAAAAATCCAAAAAATAAAAAAATCCATTGAAGAACTATTTACAAGATAATCCCCGGTCCATGAGCCCAACCAAATGAAACCTAACTATGACAACTAACTAAAAACTGAACTATATACAAAAACGTGGCGCATTGTCCAATCGCAACCAAATAAAAAAAAAAATGAAAGGAAACCTAACACTAACTATATACAAAGGCGGCGGGCAAGTCCAGCGGTTCACTCCGTGGTGTTCCGGGCCAGGCATCATCGAACTCCTGTTCGATGTCCCGGAGGCGGTCCTGTTCCATGGCCCCGAGGGTCCGCAGGGACGACGCCGTCTCCTCCTCCAACCCCCTGCGGATTGCCTCGAGGCACTCGGCCCGCCTCAGGGCCCTCCGCATGGAGTTCTCCGCCCTGACCATTGTGAGCCACGCCTCTTCCGCCTGCCGCCGCTCCGCACCTATATGCTGGCCCAACCGCTGCCACACGGAAGACACTTCCCGTCCTGGGTCCTCCTGCCCTCCGGCCGATGCCTGCCCCTCCAATGTTGATGGCCCCGAGCCATGATGCCTCCCACGTTGACTCCGCTGCTGCCTCCGACGCCACTGCCTGTGCCAGCACGACGGCATCCAGGCTGATGGAATCCACCGACGCCGTCGTGCACGTGCCCTGCCTGATGATGCCGGCACATCCTCCATCTGCTGGGGTACAGTTGCTGTGGTGTCCACCCCTGCTGGACCTCTGACTCCCGACTGTGGCAGGGATGGGATCCCCACAGAGCTGGCTGCATTGGTCAGGGCAGGATCACAGGGGGCCCTGGTGGCATCTGGGCCGGAAGACGGCAAGGAGAACGACTGGCGTATAGTCTCCACAGAGGAGGAGAGGGCCGCCAGATTGGCCGACACATGCAGGAAACCCCCGAACATGGACGATCCCAATTGGGCCACATCGGCACGGTGCTCTTCGTGATGACGTGCGTGCTCCTCCTGGGAAGCACCCACAGCATCACGAAGAGCACCGTGCCGACGTGGGGACCCCAATCAGGACCTTCTCCATACGGCCAGGGGTCCCCTCGTCCGCAGGTGGAGGGGAGTCAGATGACATGGACATCCGCTCTACCTGCGGACGGGCCTGGGACGGGGCATCCCTGCTGGTGCATGGTGGTGCACCCACAGGGTCAGGGACAGCGACATGCACAGGCCCCTCCACGGTGACCTGTGCTGCCTCCTGCCCCTGGACTGCACCACTTGCACCAGCAGGCATGCCCACACCAGGCCCCATGTGCGCCTCAGTGGCGGCCTCCTCCTCCTCCTCTATGGGAACCACCATCCTGGATGGCTCCTCACCGTCTTCTGCCGTAGCAGGCCCCTGTGGGGGCTCACCCACCCCTTCCGCTGCAGCCGTGGGGGCATCCCCGCCGCCTTGCTCCACAGCAACGTCTCCGCCCTCTTCTTCACTAGCCGCTGCGTAGAGGGAGACATAGAACACAAGCATCAGGGTACTGTACAATGGTCCCCTAGACAGGAAGCAATAGCAGAAAAGTGCCACTGTCAAAGTACACTTCCATCATGTCCCTCCACAACACATGTGTCAGTCCAGGCAATACATACACAGTGACAGTCATGGTGCATGCCATGGACATTTCCATACATGTCCAATGGACTCTCGAAACATACAATGTAATGGTACTCACATGCATCATGGGTCATGCCTATCACATGCACACACTTCACCTCAGTCACATCCATCTGGCCCCGTACACCCCAATCACAGTGGATACAAGGATGACTAGGCTGCATCAGTGAATCTGTAAATTGTCACAGACATGTGTCATGCATCCATGGCATTCACAAGTCACAGACACGCAGGTCAGGCACACTGACATGGATACCATATATGTACCTGGCATCAGCACCCATCCCTCACCCCCACCCATGTCCAGGAACAGAGACTGCCATGCTCTCATGTGTGCAATCTGCATAGGGCTCCCCATGTCGCATTTAAACACATGCAACAACCGTGCGTTTCACACATTACTGGTCGCACATGCATTACCATGATGTTCCTGCACACATACATGCGTACATGGCCTATGTCACACATACAGGCAAGTATCAGACAACCAGCACACTGCAACATGCCCTGTCTCACACAGCAATGCTTGGCCACTTACCGCTCAACTCCAGACGGGTCTCCCTCTCCAGGACCTGGGCGTGGAGCGCTGGGTGTACGCGTTCCAGGACCCTCATCTGGATGGAACTCATGCGGCCCCGGCCCCCCTCCACGAGGCGCCGGGCCTTTATGAGGGTCATGGACCTCAAGTCCTCCCAGCGCTTCTTGACCTTCTGGATGGTGCGGGTTGCAACCCCCTCCGCATTGAAGGCAACCACACAGTCGGCCCAGATCCTCTCCCGTCCTTCCTTGTTGGCGCGGGACGATCCGAAGAGGGCATCATACTGCCCCAGGACATGCTCCACCAGGACACCAACTTCGGTGGCAGTGAAGCTGGTGCCCCTCTGGCAGGGGGTTGCCACTGGTGCCAGATGTTGATGTGCCCGACATGGCAAGCCCAGGGGCAGGAGTGGGTGGGCAACTGGGTCCTGGGCTGTGGAGCGATGTTATCCGAGTCGGGAGTCTTCTGTTCCAGCAGGGGTGGACACAGCAACTGGACCCCTGCAGATGGCTGATGTGCAGGCACCAAATGGCAGGGCACGGTGGCAGCAGGCAGGCAGCAGCAGCAGATGGCACGTGGGAGGCTGCTCAGGGCACTGGGGGGCAGTAATTCGGCCTTCTGGGCAGGAGCGTGGTCTTCCGTGTGTTTTCGCGTGGCCAGCTTGATTCGGAGTGATTTGGCACGTGAAAATCCTGCACGTCAGCGTGAAATTCGAGGAAAGGGCCTTAGCGCGTAAGCGATTTCATTGGACCAAAGGCCCTTGCAGCGTAAGCGCGTCTGTGGCGTTTCGCGCACGGGCGTTGTCCTGGCAGGGCTTGGAGATCCCGCGTGCCTTTACACTGCTCTGTACGTGCTTTTCGTGCGGTGCGTGTGTTTTCCATCCGTTGGGGTTCACACACTATTACTTCACAGCGGGTGTTGGCTACGCGTTCTTCTACACGCAAGGCAGACGGTGAGTGGTACCCCGCTCCCCCCCAGGCCCGATCGCGTGAAAAACTTCACACGAACCCCTGGAATACCCACACGCAGCCCAATCGCGTGTGAAACTTCACGCGCACCCCTGAAATACACGCACACGCTCCCCCAGGCCAGATCGCGTGTACAACTTCGCACGCACACCTGAAATACACGCGCCCAGGCCAATCGCGTGTGGAAATTCACACGCACCCCTGAAATACACGCACACGCTCCCCCAGGCCCGATCGCATGTGAAAACGCCCGCGAGCCCCTGAAATACACGCACCAAGGCCAATCGAGTGTGAAACTTCTCGCGCACCCCTGAAATACACGCGCCCAGGACAATCGCGTGTGAATACACCCGCGAGCCCCTGAAATACACGCACCCAGGCCATTCGTGTGAGACTTCTCGCGCACCCCTGAAATACACGCACAAGCTCCCCAAGGCCCGATCGCGTGTGGAACTTCTCGCGCACCCCGCACCTGAAGCACACGCTCCCCCAGGCCCGATCGCGTGTGGAACTTCTCGCGCACCCCGCACCTGAAGCACACGCTCCCCCAGGCCCGATCGCGTGTGGTACTTCTCGCGCACCCCGCACCTGAAGCACACGCTCCCCCAGGCCCGATCGCGTGTGGAACTTCTCGCGCACCCCGCACCTGAAGCACACGCTCCCCCAGGCCCGATCGCGTGTGGTACTTCTCGCGCGTGTAGAACTTTGGTGCACATTTTTTTCCTGCGCAGGGACGCTACCGCCTGCTTTCGTGTGGCGGTCATGTATGGGCCTGTGCGCGTCTTTGGCCGTGTGCTGTTTTTCCCTATTCGATTCCATGAATACGTGTTGTAGGCGAGCGTGTGGGCGTTCTGCGCACTTGCCTCCTGTACTTCCCCCATGACGCCCACATTTTCATGAGTTGTTCCCCATTCTGCGTGTAACGCCCCGTGTTACGCCTACTTTTGTTATATGTGCCGCGCTATGTGCGAATTCGCTGTGGCCTTATCGCACGGCTTTCGATGACCTGTGCGCCAGCGAGCGCCGCGCACTTTTTCAGCGCACATCCCACATTTTGCGCGTGCACGGACTTCCATGAATAGATGTGCGATGTTTTCTGTGCGATAATCGCACTTGCACTGCGATTTTCGCTATTTCACTGCGAATTGCACGTTTTCGCACGCGTGCACCGTTTTTTCGGCGCACGTTGATTCCATGAATCGGCCTGATAGTGTTTTTGGAATAAGACGACAATTGGACTACTGTGCTGGAATGGTGAAATTCACTATAAACTCACAGGAAGATCCACAAGAATTTCTAATGTACTTACTACAAGTACTGGAAAACAAAAACATACCTATAAATGAAATCTTTCAGATTTCATACATGTGGAAACATACTTGCACTCTCTGCAACAATGTGACACAAGAAGAAATCCCCAATGAACGCTCCATATATATATATATATATATATATATATCAATACCAAATTGTGAACCCATTCCATTTCAGCAACTTGTACAAAATGCAAACCATGGTAGATTATGCTCTACCTGCAATTCAGATAATCGTTCCACGTTAGTAATACAAACACATAGTACATACGTAATACTAATGCTTCTACGTTACAATGCAGATGGTACCAAAAACAACTGCAAGCTGACTGGATTCACACATGGTCAAATATCACTTGGTAAGAAAACCTTCACAACAATAGGTATAATCTACCACGCAGGAGCCACAAACAATTCAGGGCACTACACTGCATACATAAAAAAGAAATGTGGATGGTTTGAATGTAATGATAGTACCATTACTCTAAAGCAGAGATTACCAGCAAATCTTACAAACGCTTATTTGATGTTCTTAAAACCAAAATTTAATAAATAAACTGTATTTAAACCTTTAAGTAAATTTGTGTTACAAAAATATCAACTGTTAGAATACTCCAAAAGCTATCTAACTGCTCAAAGATTCTACAACAACTAATCAGATAAATGAATACCACTAAATTAGGCCAAAATATACACAGTTAGAATACGCCAATTGGTATCTAACTGCTCCAAAATTTTATAATATCAAAACAAATGAAGAATCTGTTACTGTTCCAAAAGAAATACAACAAAGCAAAGTATAAAGCATTAGCCAGAAAGTGAACACTGAAAACAAACAAACAAATAAACTGTAGCATAACAGAAAAAGGTTTTTTTTTAAATCCAACATGGATTTTTTTTTTCTCCCACAGACCCAATGATTTTAGCAACAAATACAGAAACTGAGCAAATTGCACAGTACTCTGATTTGTACTCTACTAAATATGAGGGTCGAAAAAAAATAAAAGTATATTGCTTATACAATGTAATAAGTCATTACAAAATACTAATACTAACATGCTATTTTCTTTTATCACAGAAATGAAGAAAAAAAACATGGACTCCCATTACTAGACCAAACAGTAAGTATACAATAATAAGGACAACCATAGCAGCACATCACATCCATAGTATCTAATACCTTTGTTCCTTATACATTTGTTTTTCACCGAAAGTTATAAACAAATATGAATATGATATGCTGCGGTTGTTGTTGCCAGGGCATAGAGTCTTGGGTGCATGGCCAAATGGCCATGCACCAAAGACTCTATGCCCTGGCAACAACCACCGCAGCATATCACATCCATAGAGTCAAACATTTCAACTATGATCTATGGGAAACTTTTAATGTCCGCGAACAATGTGAGTGTTCTTAGAACACTTTGAACTTGCCAGCGAACAATACGGACACCGTCCTAAGGACACCCCCTACGAACATTTCAGGACACCGGGAGTGTTCTCAAAAGCGTCTTCAGAACACCCCCATCTTGTTTATTTGCGAACATTTCAGGACACCGCGCGTGTTCTTAGGACACATTCAACTTGACAGAGAACAATACGGACAGCGTCCTCAGGACACCCCCTACGAACATTCCAGGACACCGGGAGTGTTCTCAAAAACGTCTTCAGAACACCCCCATCTTGTTTATTTGCGAACATTTCAGGACACCGCGCGTGTTCTTAGAACACATTCAACTTGACAGAGAACAATACGGACAGCGTCCTCAGGACACGACCTACGAACACTCCCCGGACACCGCAAGTGTTCTTACAACAGTTTCACTTTGCTTGCGAACAAAACGGACACATTTTGACTCCTTAGAACACCCCCTAGTCAGTTTATTTAGAAAATTTCAGAACACCCGTGATGTCTGCAAACAAATCGAACACAAAAAGGAACGTCTAACACATAAAAAACACAACTTTCATCCTATCTCACACACTCCCACCCTCCTACACACCAACACACTCTACAAAATACACATTTTGAACAAAGTTTCACCGCGCTGTCCGGGGACGTCCGCGAATCCAATATGGCGGGCGCTACCGAAAAATCTGACACGCTCCACGCCGTCCAATCAGCGAACACTTTGCATGTCCGCGAACATCACGCAAGACGATTGGCCAATCAGGACACTTTCCGCGGAGCGAACAGGGAAGTGTATCCGCAAACCGAACACAGATATCACTAATTTTTTTTGACCTACTTTTTGGTCATTTAAAACAAAAACAAAAAACTACTGGCGAATTTTCACCAAATTTGCAAAAGCACGCTTTCGGGACCAAGCCGCTGCTCCTGGTCTAAATTTGGTGGAAATCCGTCCAGCGGTTTGGGCTGTAGACGCGAGCACATTTTTTTTCCCCATTCACTCTATGGAGAATGAGAATAATGTATACAAATATGAGCATATAGAGGGAAGGTAGAGTAATAAAAATAAAACTATGACAAAGTGCTGATAACCATAATGATTATCTTCATGCACAGAAAGGATTCCTCTCTTTCAAGCCTGTATCTTCCGCTATGTACATGTTTCATATATGATGTGACAGGACCCCAAGTCTACAAATATAGTACCTTTTCAATTTTTACTTCCTGACTGTTACTGTAGAAAACTATGTGGCTTCAATATGTCAGTAACGGATAAAAAGGGAGAGCCAGCCATGTGATGTCATCAGTTATGTCATCAATGACATTTGTGATGTCATCTTTGATGTCCTGGGTGTTAGTGTTAGCAGTGCACGGTGGCGTGAGTTATTTTTCATAGCTTACCATAACTTGCTATTTTCAGTGGTCTTTCGGCTGTACTTAGAACCATAACGTCCTTTAAAACAAACTTTTTTTAATATCACGCAAACAATATACAAACATGGTGTGCAAAAACCAACTTCTACAGATGGCTTTACACAGAATGTTGCAAAGTAAGAATTTATGCTCGTTCACAGTGAAGGTCAGCTGCTTCATTTTTTTCTCGGGCCCCGGAGAGGCTCACGAAGCAGACTATAAGGTTGTATTGTGTTTTGACCTTGACAGACAGAGATTGTGATGAAAGACTTCTCTTGGAGGAGTGTTGCTAAAACATAAGAGAAGATAAAGATGAAATTTCTGAAACGAAACCACTTTTACATATTATATCACTATGCGAAAGATCGTTAGCACACGCGGAGTCGTATTTTCGGACTGCACCACTCGTAGACAATGGAAATTGCAATTGTACTGTAAGTAACCCTTTACATTACTTTATACCAAATATAATTACAATAGCGTAGCATTAAAGACCGCTGAAGTTGAACTTGTTCGTTGAAAGTGGCATAATGTTTTCTACCGCGCACTATCACCGCCAAATTGATCCCCTGTCGTTTAGAGGGCTCTGAAAAAGGCAGACGACACAGAGTGGGTTAATATAAATAATGTAACCGGTCTATAGACGGCCAAGCGCTCTACTCGCTGTGCCACTTCACTGTAGCCTATCAAGTGGCACAGCGAGTACAGCGCTCGCTTTGACATCCGTGCACAGCTTGCTAACACAAGTTCGAATCCCGGCAAGCCCAAACTTAGCCTTTCATCCTTCCGTGGTCGATAAATGAGCACCACACACCGTGGTTAATAATAAGCACCGCTTAGATACCTCACGGTTCTTAGCGCTATATGAATGGGAAAATATTATTTTATTAACATACTCTGTTGCACTATCTTCGATAGCAAATAGTTTCACGCCCTAATAAATAAAATGATGATTTTTAATGAAGATCGGCTTGTGAGACTAATTTATGTTTTTTAAAACAGGTACGTGGCCCCGTTTTGTCTATGTCACGATTTACAGACTCCAGCGGATGGGGTCTTCAACTGCCAGGTGCAAGTCCAAATATGCAACTTCATGACCCTCACCATTTTATGGGACAATCGCCAAGAACCAATATGCCCTTACGCAGTACTAGCGGCTACAAACAACATACCAACCAATACAGTGGTCTAATGGCTCGTTGTTGGAGCAACCTTCCGATTATCAGAGAGACCATTTACTGCTTTTATCATAAACCAACAGCCTATCTACCGCAAAGGAACAACGCGTGGCTCCAAATAAACTTTTGCTGATCGACAGCAGAGACAATAGCAAATCGCTGAATATTCACTAAACATTTCATGTGAAATAAATGTACTTTACCAAATGTACAATCCTGCTGTTTACTTTTAAACCACAGTTTCATATTCCCAATTGTGGCGCACTGAGTTGTAACCTGATCTAACACTCTCTGTACTGCAAAGGAACATCGTGCGTCTCAACATGAACTTTTGCGGATTGACAACAAAGACAAATGCAAATTGCTGAATATTCTCTAAACATTTGATGTCAAATAAATGTACTTTACAACATTTACAATCTTGCTCTTTGCTTTTAAATCACAGTTTCATATTCTGAATTGTGGCGCGCTGTGTTGTGACATAATGTGTGTTGTCTTCCGGGTTCTGTGTAAAGTCGCGTAGTACTGGAGACGACTGGGCGCGTTTCATTACGCACCCTGTAACGTCACGGAGAAAGGCAGGGAATATGAATGCTTTGATAATATCAGGCTTAGTGGTGGGAGATATGATTTAGTGTCGCAAAAGCAAGTCAGCCAGGTCAATAGCGCCAGTCATAGGATCATCACATAATGTCGACGCACACCAGCCGGATTTATAGTTTCTTTAGTGGACAAAAAGTCGGTTGACGCCCCTAGGAAATTGTACTATTAGCGAACAAAAGGAGTGCTCTTAAAACACTTTCACCCTGACAACGAACAATACAAACAACGTTCTCAGAACACCCCCATTTTGTGTAATTGCAACCATTTCGGGACACTGCGAGTGTTCTTAGAACACATTCAACTAGACAGATTACAATACGGACAGCGTCCTGAGGACACCCCCAGTTTGTGTATTTACGAACAATTAAGTACACCGCGAGTGTTCATAGCTCATTTTTACCTTCCTTGCGAACAAAAATGACACAAACTCCGTCCTCTAAACACCCCACCATTTAGTTTATTTACAAAATGTCAGAACAGCCGTGTTCTCCGTGGACAAATCGAACGCAACAAAAAGGTCTAGCACATAAAAAAACAAAGCATTGAACCTATCTCATACTCCCCCACCCTCCCCAAACACTCTTACACACCAACACACGCCACTAAATACAATTTTTTATCCACGTTTCACTGCGCTGTACGCGGTCGACTGCGAATACAAGATGGCGGACGCCACAGAAAATCTGACGCGCCCCTCGCCGTCCAATCAGTGAACACGTCGCATGTCCGCGGACATGACGCAAGCCCATGGGCCAATCGGGGTGCTGTCCGCGGAGCGAACAGGGAAGTCCGTCCGCGAAGCGAACGCAGATATCACTAATTTTTTTGCCTTACATTTTACTACTGTCCAACTACTGGACAGATTTACACCAAATTTACAAAAGCACCCTTTTGGGACCAGGCCGCCGCTCCTGCCGCAAATTTGGTGTAAATCCGTCTAGCGGTTCGGTCTGTAGCCATGCGCAAAGTTTTTTCCCATTCAGTCTATGGGAGAAAAAAAATGTTTTGGGACCCCACTATAACTTTTCCCCCCCTGGACGAATCCTCACCAAACTTTGCAAAGAAGTTCAGAGTGACCCAACTACTTCTTTTGCAAAGTTTGGTGAGGATCTGTCCAGGGAGAGCGAAGTTATAAGCCGCCCAAAAAGTGCTCTTCCTATGGAAACAGCAACTTAACCATAACTACATGGCCACTACTGTGGCCATGTAATATACACATATATATACACACACATATGAGTGTTGGAGGGTTTGGCGTTGGGTGGGGGGTTTCCCCCCACATATATGGTACAATTGACCTTCACAATTCGGTCAATTGTGAAAAGGTCAATTGTCATTCGAACAGTTGTAAAACAAACAATTCGTATACAACCGGCTGTGCATACACGTTATACGTCCTCACAAAATGACTAAACTAGTACATGAAGTCTCCCCATTCCAATCAGACACACGTTGGTCTATTATGTTATCAATGAGGAGTTCAGTACATTTGGGCAAATATATAACCAACAGCACTATTGTGGGAAGAAGACGGAATTAAAAGAAAAAGCAGCAGCCTCTTCCCAGAGTGAGAATGGCACAGGCCATGCTGGCTCTATATTCAAACATTGACTTTAAACCCAGCGAAACACATCCCCATCGCGCATGATTAACAGAACAAACAAGCTTGTGTCGGAGACTTATAGAATGACATTTTTGGCAATTATATGATTAGGGTATTTATTTAGTGCAGGGAGGGTGGGCAAGTGGCAGCAAGTGGGAAGCAGATCGCAGAGTCATAGGGAGTAGGGTGGCCAGTGCAGGGTGTGTGGATCTAGGTGTTAAGGAGGAGAGATTCCTTGAAGAGGAAGGTCCTGAGCTCTTTCCAAACTGTAGAAGTGATGGGGCAAGTCGGATGTTCACGGGAGAGGAGGATCCAGAGTCTTGGGGCATACACAGAGAAGGCCTGTCTTCTGATTCTGTCCTTCCTGCACTGTCATAATTCAAGTCTGCACTGTGATGCTGGAAATGCACTGGAGGGACAGGGCCTCCCTGTCCTTGTTCAGTAGTCCTTTTTCATGTATGTTCTGTGTTATTTTGCTGCCCATGTGGGACTCCTGGCAGTGCAGATCTGCCTCTTTTTGGTTTTGGTCTACAGACCCTTGGGATACCCTTAGGGCACCCATGGGTGGGGGTACAAAACCCTGTATCCCTAGTGTATGTTGTTGGGCACCTGTGTGTGACCCACAGAGCAGGGTATGGGCTGGTGGCAACTCCATGCTGAATTGGACAGGTGGTCTGAGTATCCTCCATTTTGGGATGCCCAGGCCCTGCCATTGCAATCAGTTGATTCCTGATAGAAGACAAGCTGGCCCCTGTGGCTTCTTGCTTTCTATTGTCTGTTACCTTGTTTTTCCCAAAGTCCTGGGACGCCTTGACTCTGTCCCTACCCCGACTGGCTGTTGGGTGGAATTTCCATATATTGTATTGTGGAGAAGTCCAGGGCAGACTGGATGGAGCCTTCCCAGTGACTGTATGTTGTGGGTACACCCTGTGGGTGCGACCTGGGTGAATGGAGTGTGTAATCAATATGCACTTCATGTTATGGGTGTCTGGTTTCTGGTATGTAATACAATGACTGAGACAGCACTGCCTGAAACTGGTATGAATACAGTGTGGAGTGCTGAATGACAGGGTACTTGTCGGAACACACATTACTTGTTGTGAATGTCTGGAGGGAGGAGAATGGCCTGAATGCACTGTGAGCCCGATTGGCTGCCGGACTGCCCTTCAGAGTGATTGGTTGAGTGTGACTCAGCATAGTGAATGAGAGATAGAACAGAATATCTGGGGGCCTCTCACTGCTAGAAATTGTTCAGAAGCTGAAGTTGATGCTTGATGCTTAACCTTGAAGCACGCTGGATGACGAAGAATCTCTGCTGCTGTCCTTCGCTAATCTGAAAGCTGCTTGACTGTCAAGGAACTGATCCAAGAGAGGACCTGGCAACGACACCTCTTCCCGAGCTACTAGGGACCATCATGCGCCCGCTGATCTTTGCCAAAGCTCCCTGGACGTCAGACCCTCGAAAGGCTGCCGACCGGAGACGGGGACCGCCGCAGAATCACGAAGCGAAGTGCACGGACATTAAAGTCCATCACCGTCGATGACCACCATCGCCTACCGGAGCCGCAGTGCTCCTTTGCTTAAGACATTCATTTTCAGGCTGCCCTCTGCCACCTCCTCTCCCTCTCTCATCGCTGATAGCCTAACTGCCATTCAAGATTGGTGTGCCGCCAATGATCTTTGTCTGAATGCCAGCAAGACTGAGAACCTCCTTATTGGTACACCATCTCCATCCTTTCCTCTCACTCTCTGGCAGGCCTCCCTTGGCTCTCCTCCCACCCCACTTGCGCGGCTAAGAACCTTGGGGTTATCTTTGGCTCTACACTTTCCTTCTCTGAACATATCTCTGATGTCTCCAAAAAATCTAACTTTTTACTTCACCTCCTTAGAGGTACTCTACCTTTCCTCTCCTTCCCTCAAAAGCTCACTGTCGCCCAAGCTCTGGTTCTTTCTAAACTGGATTACTGTAACAGCCTCTTCCTAAATCTACCTGCCTCCACTCTCCGCCCTCTACAACTAATCCAGGACAGGACTGCGAGACTTGTCCTTGGCCTCAAGCCCTGGGATTGTATCGTACATAACTGTCTCTAGGTAGACACGGGACTGTTCTGCCATTGCTTGATTTAACTTGCCTTCTTTCTGTGTCTATCGTTGCTTCATTTTATAATCTGATTTGTATGCTATTTGGGGCTGTTAGCCGTGAACGCATTGTAAAGGAATCAATAGAAAGAGTGGTAACACATAGACCTGTATATATTTGCCATTATAGTTATTCCTGACTACAAAATGTGTATATAACATGAACCTTATTTATATAAAGACTGTTTTCACTAACATAGTGTGTGGATGTTCCTTTGTGGGGGCTTGGGGACTACACTGTACTTAAGAACCAGCCCGCATCACCTCTGCCATATAGAGTGCAGGAGTACAGATGCGCCCCTCCAGTCTTTACATGCACATATCCTTAATTCTGGTGGATCACAGGCCTCCAGAGATGCTGAGTTTCTCATTGAGGCAACAGGATTTAAAGAAGAACAGGGGTTGCAGTGGGAGCCAATGAGGCAATGAGACCAAGTGTATGGAGACTCCTCAAACTCCCCAGTATCATCCTATTTGCCTTCATAATGGTTTGTGCACATGCCCTACTGCCATGTGTTAGGGAGAATTCTCATTCTATGGCTAACTTCCCTTACCTATAGAGTCCCCCAGCAGCTTTGCTGGATTTGCAGGGTTTCATTATTTCTCCTGCTAAGAGTGAGACCCTTTTTCCCCACTCTTAGACAGATTGCTAGTGTGTGTTTAAGGCTATCTTGTGTGCTTATGGTCTATGGGGTTTTTCTCACCCTCATAGGAATCATCTTTTTAACATGTGTGGTACACAGCACCCTCCGTGCCGTACCACAGGGCTGTCGTAGCGACCCCCAGACAGACTCCATACCCTGGGACTGACTACTGTCTCCCAGGGCATGTTAAGTTCCCATTGACTTTACTAGTCAATTCTTATGAACAAAACCATCTTACTATGGAAGTACTGGAAAGGGTTAATAGTTTTTCCCTAGTGTTCATTTTCGAGGGGGTACCATACAGTCCCTCTCTCAAAAGTTTCTGGCTGGTGGCAGTGGTTACTACCGTAAATATTCGACAGCAAATATTTCCCTATGGGATTTTCCCATTGTTCGAGGCTACCACTTTTACTGACAGCCTCTAACATACCGCCAGTTTATTTTAATACTAACTTTACTCTGGTAGGTTTTTATTGCCAGAACTTTGATAATATTTCTTTCTCGTGTCTTTCTCTATAATCCTAACCCAGGTCGGGGATCCTTTGTTTGTCCGTTTGGCGGGCTTCTGCACAGAAGCCCTCCTCTCGGCGCCACTGAGTCGGGAGTAGACAGGATGTGTGGGAGGGGGAATAGGCACCCTGGACAGGGTTGCCTACGCAACCCAAGTCGCACTCTGCCCCGATAGGCTGGGGAGTTCTCCCGCCAGGAGAGCCACCCCACTGTGTGAGTGACAGATAGGCTGTATCAATGGGGGTCTTGCTGCATAAAAGCAGGATCCTTAGGACTGGAGGACAAGACATTGCCTCTGGAACTAAGAAACAGAAGAGGAGAGAAGCTGAAGACATCTGCAATGACTAAACCACCGGTGAAGCCCTACTGCAGATCCTCACCACTTTTCTCCAACGACTTGAGAAGATCTTCGCCTGCACAAGTCTTCTTCCCTTGAGCTGGTGGGGCCAACCAGTTCCTCAATCGCCTTCCAGGTCCTGCCTTGATCAAATTGCCAGTGCCCTGCATTCAGAGACCAGATAACCAGGTACCCGTCCACCACAACCGTGATTTAAAGGAGCGTATCTTTTAATCCGTTTTGGCATCACCGCGGCTGGCTTCTTCCCTGGGCAGTGCAGTAACTCGAACCTTCCTCCACGACGAGAGCCCCTCTTCCTCTGCTGGTAAACACGAACTGCAGGAACTGCCAGAAACCACCGCCACCGCAGGAGCCGCTTCCACTTTTTCAGGTACATTGTTCCGCCAGGCCTCCCGTTTCGAGGTGTACTGCTAAAGGTGTTTGAAATCCTTTACCTACCTCCTGGGTTGGCCGCCCCTATCGACTAACAGTATCTTTTACATTCTGCACCCTCCTTTTGAATCGCTAAACCAAAGACTTGACTGCAGCTACTGGAACAGTTTGATCCTGGGCACATTGCCCTGTACTACTAACTCTGGCACAGGCCTATTGGCTTTGGCTAAATGTGTTATAACTGCCTTCACTAGATTGCTTTTCACCCTCAACTATGTTGATGCACCAGAAACTCTTATAACCACTCTTCCTTCCCTCTTAAGTATTGCTGAAGTGCCATTTTGCTCGGTTTTCGCCTATGTATGACTTTTGCTAAAGTGCTACCTTGCCTAACTTGTTCACAATCCACTTGGGAAGTACTGTTCGTGTGTTTAAAAGGTTAAATCTGTATAACTTGTCCTTTGCCTACCTTTTGAGAAATTACTAGAGTGCCATTTTGCTCAGTTTTCACTCTTGCTCAAACTTGTCTATAATTTAAATAGGGAGTTGTGTATACTTTTCTTGACTGTTTTAACTTGCTTTGAGAACTGTGATTTATGTGTTGAACTAGAAGTGTGTAAAATAAATATGTATATTCTTTTTAATACAAAGCTTTGGTCAGTGTTTCCTTGTACCATAGTACTGTAGTCCTAATGTGTAAACCCTGAATACTGCTCATCTTCCTCTTGAGATAGTTGGTAGCTGTGGCTGAGCAGTCAGACCTAAGTCTTTATGGTACAGACTGATAACAAAGGGAATTTATTGCATATACCTGGAGTCTTAATCTGCTATGGTGCTCCCCAAGGGAACTGCAGTGGATTCTGCCTAACACCATCTACTGGAGAGATACAATCCCAGGCCAAGGACAAGTGTCGCAGTCCTGTTCTGGATTAGTTGCAGAGAGTGGAGGCAGGTAGATTTAGAAAGAGGCTGTTACAATAGTCCAACCTAGAGAGAACCAGAGCTTCTCCATTGACTATCCTTCCCTTCTCACTAAGTTTGGTAGGAAGAAGTTCAAAAAGGATATCTTGGCCTTCAACCCTGGTTTCCATATTGCCGACACTTCTCCTCCGCAGGGCGTACCTCTGATCTGTACCCCTCCCCGGAAGGTCTTTAAGGCTGGCAACCTTCTTCACATTGCCACTCTCAACTCTCTGCTGGAAAACACTCCTGACATCTGCTATCTCCTTGAAGAACTAGACCTTTATGTCATTGGTCTTACTGAAACTTGGTTCTCGACCAGCTCTGTCACAAGCTTTGACACTCTCCTCCCTGATGGCTACAAGATCCTCTTGGCACCCAGATCCTCCTGGTCCGGGGGGAGGTTCCCTGGGGGTGTAGCCTGGATCTTTCCTGAGTGGATTCCTGCCTCCATCATTCCCACTCAGACCTACTCCTCTTTTGAATGTGCCTTGTTTGTAGTCTCTCTCTCCCTCTCTCCCACTGTGGCTACCATCTACCGGCCTCCTGGTCAAATCGCCTCATTTCTCTCTAAGTGGGTGGACCTCTCCTCCTGGCCTCTACCACTCAACCTATCCTCATCGGTGATCTCAATATCCATTTAGACTCTCCTTGTTCTTCCTCTGTCCTCTTCTGTGACCTCTGCGACTCCCTCTCCCTGTCCATCCTCCCCTCTGGCCCGACACACTCTGTAGGGTACACACTCAATGTCTTGATCTCCTCTCCCCATCTCTATCCCTCTGACCACTCCTCTCTCTCCCTCTCCTGGAGCGATCACTCCCTCCTCTCCTCTCATCTCTCCCTCTCTTCCCCCCCCATGCTAAGCATACCCCAACACTGCCACCTATCTTCACGGACATCCGGCCCATGAAGCGTGTTTCAATTGAGGCTTTCGCCGCCACCTTCTCTCTCACCCCCACCCCCCTCTAACTCTGGCTGTCACACATCCTGAGACAGCCCTGTCTCTGCTCTACTCTTCAATTTCTGATGCTCTTGGCCCTGTCATGAGGATCAGTTTGAAGTCCAAAGCCAAGTGCAATTCCTGGTATGACTCCGACCTAACTACACTTAAACGTAAGTGTATGGCGGCAGAGAGGAAATGGAGGGCTTCTTGTTCATCCTCTGACAAACTGGCCTGTCGCCTGCTCCAAAGGCAATACCGACTCTCAGTCCTCATCAAGAAGAGAGTCCACATTGTAGGGGAGGACTGGCCTTGGAGGCCCCCCTCACCTGCATCATTCTCCCCAGGTGAGGACCATGACTCGGTGGGCGCCCCCTCATGCCACCCGGGCCCAGGTGGAGGAGGGTTCACCCGCCGATGACAATGCCCACACGTATCCATTGTCCACATGTATTAAAGTTTAGGCAGGCCTAGAAGCCATCTTGTCTAGCAAAGATGGCGCGAGTTTAGCGCACTGTAGCGCGGCCCCCACCTTTGGAGGGCTTTCAAGCATCCCTGCCGCCGCAGCACCATGGCAGATCCGCTGTGAGCGCGTTCCCATGAGAAAGTTGGGTATGAGCTAACACGAAATGTTAATACTGTAACATTTCACCGTCCACAATGTAATACTGCGCCCCGCGTGACCTGGTCAGCAAGGCCGGGGGCGACGGGGAAAACTGTAGCATAACTATCTGAAGAAAGCAGGAAAGAATTCAAGTATTGGTGTTAATGAACTACTTCTCTCAAACAGAACCTGCAAACTGTGAATTGACCATAAAAGTGTAACGTTTATATGACTTCACACCATAACTGGACTAATGCTGTTATATCACAGAGAAGGATGTACACAATTATGCAATGAAACTTATAACCCATATATGTAAAAATGTTTTTAAGTCTTATGTAGAAACCTTAACCCCTATATGTCTTCTTAGTCACCCATAGCGGCGAGCATCAATCTCTGTGTTCCATAACCTAGTACTACCTCACGTAATGCCAAATGTATATAAATAATCAAACACTGTAGTGGATAGAATGCTATACAATGAAAAGGTACACAGACTGAATGTATTAAAGAAATGTTTAATGAAGTCGAAATATATGTGTGTTCAAGTAGGTTAAAATAAGGCAGACGTTATAAAAGTTCTGCACCCAAAAGTCGGCAACGCACGAGGAAAATACCTTTGTGAATATGTGCAAGGCCATTCTCCCTCCCACCCTACGAAGCCCGCCAGACAAGAAAGCTAAGGCCCGTGCCGCGCTCCCCCACCTCCCCCAACCAAGCTGGAGCCGCTTCAGAGATTTGTAGGCCCCGTTACAGCATCCAAGGCCACAGCCCGCCACCTGCGTTATTTACAGCACGGTAATAAACCCATGTTTGAATCCACAGATCTACCAGCACCCTCTCGTAAATCCCACAATCCCCCCAGACCACCCCAAGAATCATGGCCCCGTGCAAGGGCGACCCCCAACACTGGGACAAGACATAGAGGCCCATTTATAACAACTTCTAACGCAGCAGAAAGACATGTACCACCCGTCCCAGGCCCCAGAGCCCAGCCCCTCGACCTAAAATACCGGTCACTAGGACACAGATAAATCTCACCCCGACAGACGACCACCAGACCCCTCACAAGGTGCATTCCTCATGTGTAGTATTTATTCATAAGATAACCTATTGAAAGATTTACTGTAGAAGTTAAATGTCGTTTCTTAAGTAACTGCAATGTGCATGGCCTAGGGCAAACAAGTCAGGGAAGGTATTCATCTTTGTCACAGGCTGCCCCAGCATACCAACACCGCCCGGATGACCTCAAGCCGGCCTGCCAGGCCCAGCCCAACCCACGAGGCTGACCAGTGACGTCCTCTCGCCAAGACCAACCACACTGCAGCAACACCTATAGTTAGTCGACGCCACCCAATCCCAATTAACTTGTGCCCCCTATAGTGTGTAGGTTCTGATGACGTTTTTTGTATTAGAAATGCGCCTGTCTTTGCTATTGTCAGACAGAGCGCTCTCGGAGGTTGCAGAGTTCTTTGCATGCCATATTCTGATTGATAAACTCCCACTTACGCTCACCCGCACTCTGTCTTGGCCTTATTCCCAATACGGGAGAGTCCTTTATTGTCTCTCATTGCGGGGAGGATCGTGCTGTATTGGGGGCGCTTCCTTTCAACATTCAAGCTTATGTCTCTGCGGCATCTAACAACTCGACCAAACTCTTTAAAATCTGCAAGGAGCTGGCCAACCCTGCTGCAGTTTCTACCCCTCCTGTTGCCCCCCTGGCTCTTTGCAATGCCCTTGCCTCTCACTTTATTTAAAAAACCCAGGACATCCTGTCCACCCTCTACACCCTTCCCCCTCCTCTCCCCTCCCCATCTGTGCTTGCTGACCCTCATTCAGCCACCCCCACCCTCCTTCTCGTCCTTTCCTCTTTTCTCCCCTGATGAGGTCACTAGACAAGTCCGATCTATGAAAGCCTTGTCAAAACAGGTTCATCCTTGTTCCTCTAAAACCACCAAGGACAACATTGACACCCTCGCTGCGGCCCTTGCTCATTTTTGCAACCACTCCTTTGCCTTAGGATTCTTGCCCTCCACTCTGAAGCACTCCCTTGTGCATCCTCTTCTCAAGAAACCCGCAGGTGATCCTTCTTGTCCAGCTAACTATCTCCCAATTTTCATTTCTCCCTTTCTGGGCAAACTCCTGGAAAAGTTGGCCATCTCTCAGCCTTCATTCCAATTCTGTTGGGTGTCTCCATGACCACCAGTCTGGCTTCAGAGCCGCCAGAAGCAATTTAGCTTTACTCGTGTCTTTCATCACACATGTTAAAAATGTTTGTTCCTGCACTCGTTATACAATGTTGGTGCTAGCATCCATGACTTCAACACAGACTGCTTTCGCATCTGTCCCCCCCAACTCACCGGCTGTGTTGAACTCTCTGGTGCTGCTTTGATCCTGGAGCCAAGGACGGTATCACAGCAGCTACTTCTCCTCCTCGACTCTGTCAATCAAGCAGGAAGGTCCCGGGTATCTCTGACACGCAATGCCAAGGTTCATCAGTCTGGTTTCCTGGCCTCCTTTTTAATTTGAAGGTTTCTGAAAAGTAAAGTTTTTCTTCCGGAAAGGTCAAGGGTATCTCCCTCCTTGCGTTCCCTTCTTGGTTTGCCATATTTCTCCCCTCATTGAGCTGTCGTTTCAAAACTGCTGTTCCTTTGTGTGCTTTGCCTCGCTCAGTGTGTGCTCAGCCTTTTATCCTTGTGAGGAAGCTTAATGGAAGTCAGGTGTGAGTTGTTACCCGTAATTGCCTGACCATAGTCGTGGGACATGTCAGGTACACTGCTCTGGTGTGAGTCTGCTTTCTCCCAGGGCGGGAGTGGGGGAAATTAAGTCCCAAAGTATCCTACCTGGTAGAATGGGGAACAGATGTTACATGGGGCGGGGTGGGCCGGGATACTGCGTCTCACAATCCAATGTCTCACTCCCCAAAGACCCCTCACCCAGGTGATCCTCCTGCATTGGTCCACCCCCAGGAATGGGTCCAAAAGCGATGGCCGTGTCCTGGCCACCTGATGGCAGCTCCCCGGGGACTAGTGGGTGAGACACCCTCTGGTTTCTCACAGTTGGCAGAGATCTAGTGTTCAACAGGGCCCAGTGGAGGGGAATAAGTAAGGGCAGACGGGACGGGAGTGGTGCGGGATCCATAGATGAGGGCACGGGGCATGCTAGGGTGAGGGAGGGGTAGGGGTGAGGAGAGGGTAGCATTAGGGGTAAGAATGTGTTATGGGCTGATGTAGTTTCTGGCGTTAGTTGCGCCAGGTGGTATTGGGAGGGATATCAATGTGGGTGGAGTGGGAAGCTAGGCGAGTCATTCTTTCAGACAATGATTGAGGGCGTGTACACCTGTTAGGCGTGCCAGTAGGCTAGCTTTGGGTAGTTCTGCGGGCTTGTGCCAGCATAGCATACGGGGGTGGCTGCTACTTTGAGCTGGGGGAAGTCTCTATGCAGAGGTGTTGGTTCTGCTATACTCCACTTCGGTTTGCGTCATGTAAAAACATGAAGCAGAGTATAGCATATTCAACGCCTCTGAGACGGAAAGTCCAATGTGCAAACCTTCCGTGCCATCATTCAAAGCCATATTCAAGTTAGACGTTTGACCTGGGCAAGTCAAATGTATCCACAACTAAATGGAAGGTGAGGCCGTTCCAATTTGACTACAGTTTCTTAGACATGGCCCGAGTGTGACACATACAAAGAGTCACACCTGAATGCAGACGATTGCTATACTCTTTGCATGAAGACAGTCCTGAAGAAGGTGGCAAGAATCAGATCATCCAGCAAAACCAGTTGACAAACACGGGAAGACAGCAGGAACGCTCCTATTGCAGTTCCCGGTTCAAGCCAGGGGGATTAATAGATATCAGGACATGCAGTCCCCTTATACCAGCCTTCACAGTAGCTTTTTAATTATTTACAATAGTACATTTGCTTTTAATGGGGAATGGATCACTCACAGTATTGGCTAATAAAGTAATGATTGCCACAATACTGTTTGTGAACCAACCCATAGACAGGCCGATTCATGGAATAAATGTGCGCCGAAAATCCCGGCGCAGAGGGGCCAATACGTGCGCTGCGCCGAAAATCAGCGCAAAGCGCAGGGAAACCAGCGCACGTCGATTCATGGAAGTCCGTGCGCAAGAAAAGCAGAGGACGTGCGCCGAAAAAGCGCGCGGCGCAGGCCGGCGCACAGGTCAACCAACGTCGTGCGCCACGGCCACTGCGCCATCACTCCGAGCGCAGCGCACAGCTCTAAAGTAGGCGGAACACAGGGCGGGACACTCGGAATGGGGAATAAAATGGGGCACAACACTCGGAATGGGGAACAATGTGGGCGGCACGGGGAAAGTTCAGGAGGCAAGTGCGCGGAACGCCCACACGCTCGCATACAACACGTATTCATGGAATAGAATAGGGCAAAAAAGCGCACGCTCAAAGCAGCGCACAGGCACAAACAGGCACAAACACGACCGCCACAAGAAAGCAGGCGGTAGCGTGTCTGCGCCTGCAAGAAATGTGCGCTAAAAGGCGCGCCAACAAATAGCACCTATATACAGACATAACCAATGTACAATACTGTTGCCCTCCTGGACAAATGACGTACAAAGGGGTACCCACAAACACAGACACGCGCAGAGAGAAAAAATAAACGTGTGCGTGCATACCGGGGTGCGCGGTAAGTTCCACACGCGATATGGGCTGGGCGGGTACGTGGATTGCAGGGGTGCGCGGGAAGTTCCACACGCGATATGGCAGGGAACGTGGATTCGAGGGGTGCGCGGGAAGTTGCACACGCGAAATGGGCGGGTACGTGGATTTCAGGGGCGCGCGGGAAGTCCCACACGCGATATGGCAGGGAACGTGGATTCGAGGGGTGCGCGGGAAGTTGCACACGCGAAATGGCCGGGTACGTGGCTTTCAGGGGCGCGCGGGAAGTCCCACACGCGATATGGCAGGGAACGTGGATTCGAGGGGTGCGCGGGAAGTTGCACACGCGATATGGCCGGGTACGTGGTTTTCAGGGGCGCGCGGGAAGTTCCACACGCGACATGGCCGGGTACGTGGATTTCTGGGGCGCGCGGGAAGTTCCACACGCGATATGGCCGGGTACGTGGATTTCTGGGGCGCGCGGGAAGTTCCACACGCGATATGGCAGGGAACGTGGATTCGAGGGGTGCGCGGGAAGTTGCACACGCGAAATGGCCGGGTACGTGGTTATCAGGGGCGCGCGGGAAGTTCCACACGCGATATGGCAGGGAACGTGGATTCGAGGGGTGCGCGGGAAGTTGCACACGCGAAATGGCCGGGTACGTGGTTTTCAGGGGCGCGCGGGAAGTTCCACACGCGATATGGCCGGGTACGTGGATTTCTGGGGCGCGCGGGAAGTTCCACACGCGATATGGCAGGGAACGTGGATTCGAGGGGTGCGCGGGAAGTTGCACACGCGAAATGGCCGGGTACGTGGTTATCAGGGGCGCGCGGGAAGTTCCACACGCGATATGGCAGGGAACGTGGATTTGAGGGGTGAGCGGGAAGTTGCACACGCGAAATGGCCGGGTACGTGGTTTTCAGGGGCGCGCGGGAAGTTCCACACGCGATATGGCCGGGTACGTGGATTTCTGGGGCGCGCGGGAAGTTCCACACGCGATATGGCAGGGAACGTGGATTCGAGGGGTGCGCGGGAAGTTGCACACGCGAAATGGCCGGGTACGTGGTTTTCAGGGCCGCGCGGGAAGTTCCACACGCGATATGGCCGGGTACGTGGATTGCAGGAGTGCGCTGGAAGTTGCACACGCGAAATGGCCGGGTACGTGGATTACTGGGGCGCGCGGGAAGTTCCACACGCGATATGGCAGGGAACGTGGATTTGAGGGGTGCGCGGGAAGTTGCACACGCGATTTGGCTGTGAGCTCCCAGGCATTACCTGTACACCCTCCACGGCCCCTGCAGGCAGCACACACCACAGGGAACTACCCTGCACACCTGCTCATGTCTCCCACCACCCCCACCCCCAGCACTGTGGGCAACCTGCCAGCAGGCCCCCACCCATGGCCAACCCATGTCTCCCACCACCCCCACCCCCAGCACTGTGGGGAACCTGCCAGCAGGCCCCCACCCATGGCCAACCCATGTCTCCCACCACCCCCACCCCCAGCACTGTGGGGAACCTGCCAGCAGGCCCCCACCCATGGCCAACCCATGTCTCCCACCACCCCCAGCACTGTGGGCAACCTGCCAGCAGGCCCCCACCCATGGCCAACCCATGTCTCCCACCACCCCCACCCCCAGCACTGTGGGCAACCTGCCAGCAGGCCCCCACCCATGGCCAACCCATGTCTCCCACCACCCCCAGCACTGTGGGCAACCTGCCAGCAGGCCCCCACCCATGGCCAACCCATGTCTCCCACCACCCCCAGCACTGTGGGCAACCTGCCAGCAGGCCCCCACCCATGGCCAACCCATGTCTCCCACCACCCCCAGCACTGTGGGCAACCTGCCAGCAGGCCCCCACCCATGGCCAACCCATGTCTCCCACCACCCCCAACCCCCCATCCACCTGGGGCACCCTCCACCAGGCCCCCACCCATGTCCCCCTGGCCCTGACGATACACAATAATGGCAGTAATGACCAGCATACCCAGCACAAACACCCAGGCAAGGATTGCATGCACCCACATAGTGAATGCAATCACATGACACAACCCCAAAGGCAAGTAAGCAAAAGAACACATGGCCGCCACACACACATACACAATGGGTGCAAGTCAATGTCAAAACCCATATCATGGCATGTAAGAAACCAAAGAAAAAATGACACAAGTGTAAGATAATATCAAAATGTATTAAAAATAAAAATAAAGTAAACTCTGACAACTATCTGGTAAAGCAAATAAAAGGTCCATGTCCGGGAACAAAAATGAGAAACCAAAAAACAAAGGATAGAAAAAAGAATAGATTTCGTCCAAAGTAAACACATGTAGAATGAAATGAAAGATAAACCATTACGACATGGTGTGACCAATATGAAAGTTAAAAAATTAATCTCACAAAAAATAACTATATTTACAGGATTGTTCAAGGGTCCATGAGCCCAACACCACAAATTAAACCTAATACTAACTATCTAAAAAAATATGTACAAAGAAGTGGCCATTGTCCAAGCGGTCCAAAAAAAAATATTTAAATAAAGGAAACCTAGCACTAACTAACTAAAAAACTATATACAAAGGCAGCGGGCTAGTCCTGCGGCTCACTTGGTGATGCTGGCCAGGGCATCCTCGAACTCCACGTCAATGTCCTGGAGGCGGGACTCAGTCCTGGCCCCGAGGTCTCGCAGGGACAACCCCATGTGCTCTCCAAATTCCCTGCGAGCCTCCTCGAGGCACTCAGCCCGCCTCAATGCCTGATGCATGGAGATCTCCGCCCTGGCCATGGCGAGCCGCTCCTCTTCCGCCCGCTGCCGCTCCGCACCTATCCGCTGGCCAAACTCCTCCCACACGGAACACACCGCCATGCCAGGGTTGCCCTGCCCTCCGGCCGATGCCTGCCCCTCCGATCTTGATGGCCCTGAGCCATGATGCCTCCCACGTCGAGCCCGCTGCTGCCTGCGACGCCACTGCCTCTGCCAGCACGACGGCATCCAGGCTGATGGTAACCACCGACGCCGTCGTGCACGTGCCCTGCCCGATGATGCCGGCACATCTTCCATCTGCTGGGGTCCACTTGCTGTGTCGTCCACCCCTGCTGGACCTCCGACTCCCAACTGTGGCAGGGATGGGATCCCCACCGAGCTGGCTGCATTGGTCGGGGCAGGTCCACAGGGGGCCATGGTGGCATCTGGGCCGGAAGACGGCAAGGAGAACGACTGGTGGATAGCCTGCACAGAGGAGGAGAGGGCCGTCAGATTGGCCAACACATGCAGGAACCCCCCGAACATGGCCGATCCCAATTGGGCCACGTCGGCACGGTGCACTTCGTGATGACGTGCGTGCTCCTCCCGGGAAGCACGCACGGCATCACGAATCACAGCCGTGCGCATCGCGACCCCAATCAGGACCTGCTCCACGCGGCCAGGGGTTCCCACGGCCGCAGGTGGAGGGGAGTCAGTTGACATGGACATCCCCTCTACCTGCGGACGGGCCTGGGACGGGGCATCCCTGCTGGTGCATGGTGGTGCACTCACAGGGTCAGGGACAGCGACATGCACAGGCCCCTCCACGGTGACCTGTGCTGCCTCCTGCCCCTGGCCCTGGACTGCACCACTTGCACCAGCAGGGATGCTCCCACCAGGGCCCATGTGTGCACCAGTGTCGGCCTCCTCCTCCTCTGTGCAAACCACCAACCTGGATGGCTCCTCACCGTCTCCTGCCGTAGCAGGCCCCTGTGGGGGCTCACCCACCCCTTCCGCTGCAGCCGTGGGGGCATCCCCGCCGCCTTGCTCCACAGCGCCGTCTCCGCCCTCTTCTTCACTAGCCGCTGCGTAGAGGGAGACAAAGAACACAAGCATCAGGCTACTGTACAATGGTCCCCTAGACAGGAAGCAATAGCAGATGAGCACCCCTGTCAAAGTACACTTCCATCATGTCCCTCCACAACACATGGGTCAGTCCAGGCAAAACACACACAGTAACAGGCATGGTGCATGCCATGCACATTTCCATGCATGTCCAATTGACTCTTGAAACATTCAATGAAATGTAACTCACATGCATCATGGCTCATGCATATCACATGCACACACTACACCTCAGTCACATCCATCTGGCCACAATCACACCAAACACAGGCAAAACAAGGGTAAGGTGGGTGCGTCACTGAATCTGTGCATTGTCACACACATGAGTCATGCATCCATGGCATGCACAAGTCACAGACATGCAGGTCAGGCACACAGACATGGCTACCATATATGTACCTGGCATCAGCACCCATCCTCACCCCCATCCATGTCCAGGTACAGAGACTGGCATGCTCTCATGTCCCAAATCTGCATAGTGCTCCCCATGCCGCATTTCTACACATGCAACAACCATGTGGGTCACACATCACTGGTCGCACATGCATTACCATGATGTCCCAGCACACATACATGCATACATGGCACATGGCACACATACAGGCAAGTATCATAGAACCAGCACACCGCAACATGCCCTGTCTCACACAGTGATGCTTGGACACTTACCGCTCAACTCCAGACGGGTCTCCCTCTCAAGGATCTGGGCGTGGAGCGCTGGGCGTACGCGTTCCAGGACCCTCTTCTGGATGGAACTCATGTGGCCCCGGCCCCCCTCCACGAGGCGCCGGGCCTTCACAAGGGTCCTGGACCTCAAGTCCTCCCAGCGCTTCTTGATCTTCAAGACGTTGCGGGTTGCCACCCCCTCCGCGTTGATGGCAACCACACAGTCGGCCCAGATCCTCTCCCGTCCTTCCTTGCTGGCGCGGGACGATCCAAAGAGGGCATCATACTGCCCCAGGACATGCTCCACCAGGACACCAACTTCGGTGGCAGTGAAGCTGGTGCCCCTCTGCCCCTCTGGCCTGGGGTTGCCACTGGTGCCAGATGTAGAAGTGCCCGACATGGCAACCCCAGAGGCAGGTGTGGGTGGGCAACTGGGTCCTGGGGCTGGGCTGTGGAGCGATGTAATCCCAGTTGGGAGTCTTCAGTTCCAGCAGGGGTGGACACAGCAACTGGACCCCTGCAGATGGCTGATGTGCAGGCACCAAATGGCAGGGCACGGTGGCAGCAGGCAGGCAGGCAGGCAGGCAGCAGCAGATAGCACGTGGGAGGCTGCTCAGGGCACTTGGGGGGCAGTAACTCGGCCTTCGGGGCAGGAGCGTGGTGTTCCGTGTGTTTTCGGGTGGCCAGCTTGATACGGAGTGATTTGGCACGTGAAATTCCTGCACGTCAGCGTGAAATCCGAGGAAAGGCCCTTAGCGCGTAAGTGCGTCAGCACGCATACGCGATTCTATTGGACCAGAGTCCCTCATCGCGTAAGCGCGTCTGACGTGATCCGCACGGGCGTTCCCCACTCAGCACGTGAAGACGGAGCACACGTGGAAATCCTGCACGTCAGAGTGTCATCGCGTGTAATTGGCCAAAAGTGCGCGTACACGCCATTGGCCTATGTACGTGTATTTCATCGCGTGTAATTGCCCAAAAGTGCGCTTACACGCCATTGGCCTATATACGTGTATTTCAGGGGCGCGCGGCCACTTACACAGGCAAGTACGTCAGCGCACCTGTATGCCTGCAGCGTGGGAATTTCCACACGCGATTGGAGTGGGAACCCGATTCCAGGGGTGCGAGGCTCACACGCTGCCTACTACACGCGCAAGGCATTAATTTGCGCACTTTTCAATAAACAAGCCAGATGCCAGGATGAACATACCGTTCCTAGCAGCAGTGGCAGTGGGCTACCAAAGGAGGATGAGGAGGAGAGTCAGGGCCAGAATATTCACACCCAGAACCAGCCTATTCGGGATGCCTGATGACCAGGTGTATGGGAGGTACAGGTTTCCAGCACACATCATACTGGACCTGGTCAGTGAGTGGGAGGATGACCTCACATCACCCACCCTGTGCTCCCAAGCACTCAGCCCCCTGCAGAAGGTCCTGAATGTACTGCACTTCTTGGCCATAGGATCCTTTCAGCGGACAAGTGCCATAGTGGGTGGTGTGTCACAGGCCACGCAGTCACGCTGCCTACACCAGGTCTTGAACATCATCACTGCACGGCCTTCAGTCCGCAGGCACATATATCTCCCCAGGACTCATGCAGAAAGGCGGACGTGCATCCAGGAATTCTATGGTGTGGCTCAATTCCCCAAAGTGCTTGGTGCAATTGACTGCACACATGTGGCTCTACGTCCACCCAGGGCAACAGAGCACATCTATAGAAACCGCAAGCACTGGCATTCCATCAACGTCCAAGTTGTATGCAATGCCAAGGGAATCATCACATCAGTATATGCCAACTATCCAGGGTCCACCCACGACAGCTTCATCTACAGAATGTCTACCCTATGCCGGGACCTAGAGGCTGGCCAGCATGGAGATACATGGCTGCTTGGTGAGCATGAATGCCACTCCACATGCATGCATGTCAGATACTGGGTCATGACACAACACCACTAATGATACCCATCACCACCTCCGCAGGGGACAGTGCCTACCCTATCAGCCCCCACATGATGACCCCAATCCGGAACCCCACCACGCCACCCCAGGTAAGGTACAACACAGCCCACATTGCTACACGGGGCATAGTGGAGCGCACATTCGGAGTGCTCAAGTCACGCTTTCGCTCCCTTGACCGTTCTGGCGGGCAGCTGTTATATGCTCCCCGAATAGTGTGCAGGATCATAGTGGCAGCATGTGTCCTGCACAACGTTGCAACACGCCGGGGCCTGCCCGTGGACATGGTGGTGCCCCCACATCCACAACCACATGCACGCCCGCTGCGCATGGGAGGGGAAAGGGCACGGGGGGAGGCAGCCCGTACGCAACTGGTGGCCAACTTCTTCACCTAGGAATCACAGTGCTGGCTAGTGCACACTGCTCTGGCACATACCATCTGACAATCAATGATGACTCTACCTGACAATGTCTGAAAATTACTTGACAATGAACTGTCAGATACACATCAGCCTGAGATTGTTAACATGGAAGTGTCAATATGTGTGCACCCCTAGCTACACATACACCAGCTATGCTTCACAACGCAAAGACACAACTCCATCAATCTAAAATGCATTGCCACAGGCGATTCACTACATGACAACATTGCCATGTCACCCACTCCCTTCACAGTCCCGCCACTGAGGACACCATGTCATGGTATGTGACAGCAAACAAACTGGCCATCACAACATGACACCAGTGTCACAAATAGCAGTGCCCCAAATGGAACATAGCCGCACTTGAGCAGCTAACCGCCCTGGAGCCACTACTACACACCTGTGTAAGAGTAATTTCTATCAAATTACACACCAACCCACCCTGAAGCCCACCCAAACAAGACACATTGCATGTAATCAATGGTAGTCTCATTACCTGATTCAGCTGGTATGTCCTCACCGTCCAGATGTACAGTGATGGCGCCATGCAAAAGTGTCAGTGCACATCTACCGACATGTAGTGTGACTCCAGAGAGTATGCCCTTGTGAAGATCTGTGTGAAATACCTGCAAAACATGAGCAACATATGTAAGTAGAGGCACATATCATACCATCATGCATAGTTAGGTGCAACAACAATGAACACTATGAATGTCTACACAGTATTGACTATGGACTGGCCAACAGCTCATGGGAGTCCAATGTCACCGTGTAATTTGCTGTCACTTGGGCACACCCTTTGCAAGCCCATGGAAAGGGAAGCAGGAGGGGTGTGGATGTCTGCTACCCAAGCATCGAAACCAAACTCAGGACAAGCCTGCATGTGCCCAGCCACAATACAGTGTATGCCCAGGTACCCACACAAGGCAACACTCTTGCAAAATAACAATGAAAAAGAGAAAAAATGGCCATGAAAGGGCCGGCGGGGGGGGGGGGGGGCCACCTATGAGGTCCGAGGACAGGATGCACGCCACAATCCACCTGTGTGGATCATGGGAAAGGAAAACACCCCATAGGCTCGTGGCCCACACGGCTACTCTGTTGTGGGAGATGAGTCGCTATGGCTCTGCCCAGACCCTGCAGCTGACTCTGGAGGTGGGGGAGCTGCCTCAGAAGATGGTGTGACAATGGGAGGCAGCCCACGCAAAGCACGAGTTTGCTCCTCCATGGCTGCAAGCAGGCGGGTCTGGTAGTTCTGGTTCTGGGTTATAATCATGCGGAGGTCCCCATGCAGTAACTCCCGGGATGACCTGACCTCCGCACGAGTTGCCTGCATCTCGGCCGAGAGCGTCCGTGTCAGACGCTCCAGCTGCTCCTCTGTCCTTCTATGGGATGAAGCCTCAAGCTCTAACAGGGTCGACCTGAGGTGACGGAGTTCTTCCCTCAGGGCTTCCCTGTGGCGCTGGGACTCCATGGAAAGTGATTCCCCCAGAGTCGCCAGTGCCGCCCGCCTGTCCATGTTGGACGCCAACATATCCTCCCTGTGTGCCTGGCAGATGGACTCTGTAGCCTGCTCCAGTCGCTCCATCAGCCTTTCTGGGGGGACAATGGAAGTGGCCACCCTATCCATGGCCTGTGCAATCATCTCGGATGATGCTGCCTGTTGGGTGGCCATACCGTAGATGGATTGCTCCCATACGGTATTGCCAGGTGGCATACGGCCACCACGTTGACGGGCACCACACCTGCCTGGGGCAAGGCGGACTGCGCCTTGCTGTGCCGGCAAGGCCTCAGGCTGCAGGACTGCATTCCCTCTCTGATCTGCAGCCCCAGGAACAGGATCAGAGATTGGGTGGTGTGGCCCTGCATCCGTAACCACCGGAGGCTGATCTGCCGACACTGACATCCCCATTGAGGCCAATGGCCTGGCTGCAGGTGGGTCGGACAGAGGAGATTCTCTCCCAAGAACACTCACCTGCGACTGCACATAGGTGTCATCCTCCGAGTCTACACCTGAATACTGCTCGGGGGAGGAACCCCCAGAGACACCCCTCGACAGCACGGCCTGCAGCACTTGTGGGTTTTCACCCACAAACACACCACGTCCCTCACTTGTGGTAGGTCGGCCCGGGTTGCCCTCCTGGGACGGCTCCACCACCACATCCCCAGCATCAACAAGTGCTTCGTCCCCTGCAAAGACATGAAAGAGAAAAATGGAAACAGGCATTAGCACCATGGCATGCAACAAGGGCTGATGAACAACATAGGCAGTAGTCCTACGACACATGTCCTACATGACTGGGAGTCCTCCTATGATTTCACCATCACTGGGTCTGTAGGGGAGGCTCAGGGCATACTATGTACTGATTGGAGAGCAACGCCTGCTCACCTTGATGCCTAGCACTGCCATCACACATTGGGCGGTGATTGCCATGTCAAAGGCACATGCCATCACACACATGGCATGTGACATAGCCACCAAGTGAAGAGGGAGAGGAGGGCTACTTTTTTGGATTTCAACCACTCTGGTCCTGACATTGCATCGTCACATCAATTAGTATACATGTTGTACATGGATCTGCTAGTCCAAATTGGCAACGATGCACAGTGCCTTGTCTAGATCAACATAATGCAGTAAACATTGTGATTCCACCTCCCCAACACCTGTAACGGAATAATTTTGCATTCGTGAAGCACCGGTCAAGTAATGTTTGTAGGTGCAGCGGAGCACTGAGGGGTGGTGGGGCAGAAGGGGATGCCAGTCAACAATACTACTGGTGCTGGTGTCATTCATGTCACGCAAGTGCAGGGGTGGGTGGCACAATGAAGTGCAAGGGGGAGTGGCGGCTGGAAGTGCTGTACAAGGTAAGTAGGACTTGACGTCAAGGGCAGATGGTGTTAGGCGCAGACAAGTGCTGGGGGGGTGGCCTATAGGGGTACAGAGACAATCATGCTGTGCTGTGGGCTCGGAGGGGACAGGGGAGGTACACACTGCTTCTGGCTCGGCAAGGTCCTTTCAGATTTCTATGTGTCCTGCAGAGTTGTCACATGCCGCAGATATGTGCCCTTGGATTGGGGATCTCATCTTGGTGAGAAGGGTGAGGCGCTATTGCCTTTGGAGCATGTGGCAGGCCAGTTTGCCAGAGGATGGCCATGATGCAGGACATTCCCTCTCTGCCACCCGGCACCTGTGGTTTGGGTTCCCAAGATCCGAGTCATGCCAGGACTCTGCATTGGCATGGGGCTTCAGACAGGTGGTCATGACCGTGGCTGAGACATCCAGTGTACCTGACATGGAGTGGAGCATGGAGTGGGCCCTGTCAGGATGGGAGTGAGCCTAAGGGGGAGCTGGATGGGGGGGACATTTTGGCAGCATGAGCCTCGACTGACACACACTTCATGGGTCGGAATACCAAGAAGGTGTGTGACAGTGGTGAGGGTGGCTTTGCCTGTGGGGTGTTGAGGGTGAGCTGGGAGGAGAGGAGAATGTGATCACTCCAGGAGAGAGGAGTGCAGAGATGGACGGAGAGGGGAAAGTCAGATGAGATCAGAGCATCAAGAGTGTGCCCTGCAGAATGAGTAGGGACAGACGGGAGTCTAGAGGGTGAGAGGGAGTTGCTGAGGTCACAGAAAGGTCAGGTGGGGGCGTCAACAGGCATGCAGGTGGATGCGTACCGCACCAAGGATGAGGAATTCTGTGTCTGGGGACATGAGTGAGGAGGAGAGGTGAGGACACTCAGAAAGGAAGTAGTACATTTGACCAGTTTTCCCAGACACAGTACGCACTGTTTGGAATGTCAAGGTGTGGTGGACAGAAACCTCACACAAGCCATTCCAGAGTGGAGTAGGTCTAAGTAGGTGTGACAGTGGCAGGAATACCCTCAGGGAAGCCAAGGGCACACCCCCCCTGCACAGTGGTGGCGGGCCAAGGAGAGGGTCAAGGATGCAGACAGAGCTGGCCGTCAGACATGTTTCCATGAGACCAAGGATGTCAAGGTGCATAACCTCATGTAAGTGACAGTTATCGGAGGAATGCCTGATGCAGCCGCAGTGAAAGGAGTGTAATTGTGGAGGAGGTTGACAGCCTTGTAGGACTTACGGGGAGTGCTAGAGATCAGAGGTGCCGCATGTGTAGGAGTTGGAGTGGGAGGCGGAGAAGGTTCATGGGAGGGTGCAGGGAGGCAGTGCAGGATTGATGAGGAGAGAGGAGGGGGGACAGCAGGAGAGGTAAGGAAGTTGATGAGATGTGGGTAGCATTTCTCAAGGAGATTGAGGTTGGCCTAAGGGCCTTGGACTGAGACGCTCCCATTACCATGCACATCATTAGTGGTATCTGAGGATTGGAAGGAGGCCAGGAGTACACCCCAACGGGTCCCACCTATGATGGTGGAAGAGGAGCAAGGAGAGAGGACAGGGACCATGTGAAGGGTCTATGGGACAGGCAAAGGCATGTATGAGCAGATGTCAGTGAGAGTTAGCTTAGAGTAGGCTCAGATGCACTGGTCAGCAATAGGGTGGGTCGCATTGGAGGGCAGGCTGCCCTCATTTGACTTTTGGCAAGCAGGTGTCGTGCGTAGGGCACGATGGTCTGAACTGTAGAAGTCATGGAAGATAGACCATGAAGAGCAGCATGGAGTGTGAGGGAATGGGGCTCGAAACCAGACGGTACCAAAGGACCCAGGAAGGAGGTGGATGTCAAGGCTACATCCACATTATGACTGCATGTTGGTAGGCATTTATATACAGAGGACGCATTAGCATGTGGTATCATTGCATGTCAGGCATGTGAAGATGAAACTTTAATGGCTGGGGGAAAGGAGAGGAATGGTATGTAAGACATCAGATGAATAGACAGGGGAGTATGAGCAACAATGTAGTGACAAAATTACTAATCAAGGGCAACTTCCATGGTGTTGGCCCATATGTGCACTGTTGCCATTAGGGATAGTGCTGTGGCCAGATGGTGTTGCACTGAACATACTGGATGAGGCACATGGGTGCCACTATCAACTCTGCCACACACCCCCTTGACAGGCACCCAACATGAATGCTTCACACACACAACATGCACATGGATGATACACACATGCATGTGCACTCACCGGATGATGCCTCGTAATCAGGGAGGTCTCCCACACCTTGGAGTTGTCCCTCGGTGACGTAGGATCCAGCTACGGACTCGTGTGGTGTGAGTTCTATTTCCTGTGCTGGGGACCCACCTCCAGTCACCAAGGTTGCGGCATGACTTGAGGCCAGCTTATCCTTTGCCCTGCGCTTAAGGTCATTCCAGCGCTTCTGGCAATCACTAGCTGTGCGCCTCACTACTCCAAGGGCACTTATTCTGTCAGCAATGGTCTGCCAGTGTGCCTGGCGTCTGGCATGTGTGGTCTTGGACCCTGCAACGATGACCATTTCCCTATCATGATCTGACACATACTGAACAAGTGCATTAAGTTCGGCGTCTGTGAAGCTTGGCTTCCTTGATGGGCCGGACTGTGCAGCCGTGTCTGGGGCATCAGCCTGTGCCGGACGTGCACTCTTCCTCTTGCGCTTGGAAGGGGGTGGGGATCCAGAGTGTCCTACGCCGCTGTGGACACTAGGGGCAGGAGCCGTGGTGGACTCTGTACTGGGTGTGTGTGATTGCCCACTCAGCATGGGAGTAGGTGCAGGCATTGGGGGTAGTGGGATGGGGTCAGGCCTGATCTGAGGTGCATGAACTAGGACCGACACAGTCTTGGCAGGGTGTATGAGAGGTGGGGTGGATTGAGCCACACCCTGGCTACGGGGGCCAGCAGATGACCTATCTGGCATAGATGCGCGTGCCCTGATGACACCAATGTGCACCGGTGCACGTACAGTGGACCTGCTGACCTGGATGTCAGCGATGGAATCACCCTCGGACAGGTCTGGTGCCACAATGGCCTGGTCCGACATGGGCTGATCAGGGTTGGTATCAGCCACATGACTCTCAACTGGGGGGGGGGGGTTGGGGGGGGCATGGGTGTCCCTGACTGTTCCTCCAGACTGGGGGGAACAGGGGCGCCCTGCAAGTCACAACCACGTCCCCTGTTGGATCCTCCACGGCCACCACGTGTGGCTCGGCCACCTTTGCCACCCTTACGGCTTGCACGCCTCCCAACCATGGCACTGATGGTATTGTGCGTATGGGAGTGGGTGTGCACAATTGTCCTGGGCAATTGGGTGTCAAAGGGGTTGGGTACCAGATGGTATTCGTACCCTAGTGCAGTGGCAAGGCTATATGACACCCCTGGGGAAAGATGACGGGTCACGCAACGCACAGGCACCCCAAAAAAGTTAAGGAACGTGCACAATACCCCTCCTAGACCACGTGTGCTGATGGAAAACCCTGCACTACGCTGTGGCATCCAGTAACACAATGAACGTATGCGTGTCACACGCGGCCTAGATTGACCTCTGAAGGGGTAGGCTACACACGGGGCAAGCACAGATGTTAGATACGTGCGTGACTCACCGTCTGCCAGGTAAAAGAGCGTGAAAAAATAGCACTTTTGGTTGGCAACACCCCCGCCAAAAGAAGAGGTGTACGCTGTCTGAGGAGACAGGACAACTGTAGAAGGGGACACTGTTTGAGGGAACAGGCCCAGGAAAACCAGTACAAGAGGAAAAAGAGAAAAGAGCTGTCAGAGGTAACAGGGAGTACGAACTGGAAACGCCGTGAAGTAAATCGCGTGTGAAACGACAAGAAGTACCGAATTCACCCACTCGCTCTCCACGAAAAGCACGTACAAGGAAATAGTGTTCAACACTACCTTTTATACAGGCCCACACGTACATCGTCACTTACGGCGTGTACGTGCTTGGCCCATTTTCACCAATCACACGCTTTGGCACTCCTGCGTGTAGGTATCTTTTCACCAATCACACGCTTTGTCACTCCTGCATGTGGATCCTTTTTCACCAATCACGCGCTTCGACACTCCAGCGTGTAGCTCACTTTTCACCAATCACACGCTTTGTCACTCCTGCATGTGGATCCTTTTTCACCAATCACCCGCTTCGACACTCCTGCGTGTCGCTCACTTTTCACCAATCACACGCTTTGACACTGCACGTGCAGGTAACTATTGACGCACATATGCTGGTGACGGGTTTTCGCGCGATGCGGGTTTTCGCGCGATGAGTGTGGGGTTTTCAGGTGCAAAATCACTCCCTATCAGGCTGTCCACGCGTTCTAACACGAAAGACCACGCTCCTGGCCAGGAGGCCGAATTTAAGTCCCCAAGAACCCTGAGCACGCTCCCACCTGCCATCGGCTGCTGCCTGACTGCCTGCTGGCCACGTGCCCCACAGTGCTGGTGGGTGGGGGTGGTGGGAGACATGGGTGGGGGCCTGGTGGAGGGTGCCCCTGGTGGATGGGGGTTGGGGGTGGTGGGAGACATGGATGGGGGCCTGATGGCAGGTGCCCCTGCACTGCTGGGGGGTGGGGGTGGTGGGAGACATGGGTGGGGGCCTGGTGGAGGGTGCCCCTGGTGGATGGGGGTGCAGGGGGACATGATCAGGTGTGCAGGGTAGTCCACTGTTTTGTGGGCTGCCTGCAGGGGCCGGGGAGGGTGTACAGGGTACACCTGTGGGGGCCCACCCAGCCTATTCGCATGTGATAATTCCCACGCACCCCTGTGATACACGTACCCTGGCCAATCGCGTGTTGAACTTCCCGCTACCCCTGTAATACACGCACCCTGCCTGTTCGCGTGTGATGATTCCCGTGTACCCCTGTAATACACGTTCCCTGGCCTATCGCGTGTTCTACTTCACGCGTCCCCCTGTAATACACGTTCCCTGGCCCATCGCGTGTTGAACTTCCCGCTACCCCTGTAATACACGCACCCTGGCTGTTCGCGTGTGATGATTCCCGCGTACCCCTGTGATGCACGTTCCCTGGCCTATCGCTTGTTCTACTTCACGCGTCCCCCTGTAATACACGGTCCCTGGCCCTTCGCGTGTTGAACTTCCCGCTACCCCTGTAATACACGCACCCTGGCTGTTCGCGTGTGATGATTCCCGCGTACCCCTGTAATACACGTTCCCTGGCCTATGCGTGTTCTACTTCACGCGTCCCCCTGTAATACACGTTCCCTGGCCCATCGCGTGTTGAACTTCCCGCTACCCCTGTAATACACGCACCCTGGCTGTTCGCGTGTGATGATTCCCGCGTACCCCTGTGATGCACGTTCCCTGGCCTATCGCGTGTTCTACTTCACGCGTCCCCCTGTAATACACGTTCCCTGGCCCATCGCGTGTTGGACTTCCCGCTACCCCTGTAATACACGCACCCTGGCTGTTCGCGTGTGATGATTCCCGCGTACCCCTGTGATTCACGTTCCCTGCCTAGTCGCGTGTAGTACTTCCCGCGTACTCCTGATTTGGAGATTGCCCGCTTTGCTTTCCTTGTTTGCCTGCCCTGTGAAGTGGTCCGGGGTTAGCGCAGCCCTTAGCGATGATTTAGCGCTTTTGATGGCTTTTCCGTGCGCGAGGGCGTTCTTGGGGGCGTTACTGGCGCTGCTGCAGGCTCGCTGCGATTCTCTGCGCCACGGCTGTTTTGGGAGCTTGAAATCCATGAATACGCTGTGCGCGGAAATCTGTTTTAGCGCACGTGCCTGGCGCAGACTATCGCAGGCGCACGCTGTGCGCCAGCCGCGTGCGCTACTTGTGCGCTGGATTCTATGAATTAGCCTGATAGTTTTTACACAGACAGTTTTTACACTAGCAAGATCCTATCCTGGTACACCTGCCCCCACAAAGGAATTAACCTTGCAGCAAATGAATTAACAACTGGATTGATGCTGAGAAAATATGAATTGAACATATCCGCCAAGTCTGCCCCTCCCCCGCCTCTTGTTTCTTGGGAGACAGTTTGAACTATTCAAGAGCATTATAGATGCTCTGCTGAATTAATCAAATGTTACGGTATGTAGCCCCACCCCCGTTTCAACTGATAACTGAATCTTACACTCAAAATGATTTACGTACATAATATGTATTTTGAAAAGTGAATACATATTGGACACACATTTCACATTTTGACAGTAATTGCTGAATAGAGCCTAACTTCTAGGTGAACTCCCAAAGAAAACACACCCGGCCCCACGTTATGAATGCTTAACACTGTTTGGGTTTCAGGGAGACACTACATACCTTCCTTTCCACATGCTGACAGAGTTTCAGCTCTCAGAAGTGGCTGTACAGTGACATGTTGCCGTTATGTGGCTCACCTAGACAAACACAACATCAGAAGTTAGTGGTGTGTAAACACTGCAAGTTTGAAGCTTGAAGGACCTTGCATTGTTCTGACAATTACTAGGTCTCCCACAGATCATTTGCACAGCTGGGAGCGAAGATACGAAATGTGTGAGGGCAGCAGCAAAAGAGCAGGGCAATGGGTGATCGCAGCGGAAAAAGAGCAGGCCAATGTGTGAAGGCAGCCGCAAAAGAGCAGGGCAATGTGTGATGGCTGCAGCAAAAGAGCAAGGCAATGTGTGATGGCAGCAGCAAAAGAGCAAGGCAATGTGTGATGGCAGCAGCAAAAGAGCAGGGCAATGTGTGATGGCAGCCGCAAAAGAGCAGGGCAATGTGTGATGGCAGCAGTGTGTTTGGCATGTGTGATGAATCTGATGTCATCACTCGTTTTCCTTGGGTAGCCTCTGCCCATGAGTCCTTCAAGTATCCAGCAATATCACACAAAAACAGTGAGTCAACAACTGAGATGAGGAAGAGGCAAGGAGTAGTGTTGATCACTCCGAATGAGCACCAACATCAGCTTTGTCAGTATCACACAAGAAACAGTGAGTCAACAACTGAGATGAGGAAGAGGCAAGGAGTAGTGATCACTCCGAATGAGCACCAACATTGGCTTCCTCGAAATCACACAAGAAACAGCACAGTAACAATTGGGACGAGAAAGACAGATGGAGAAATGAAGATGACTAAGACCAGTAAACCAACACAGGAGTCTAGTCTTTGGAATGTGTTCAATCATGCTGGGAAATTTAAATCTGCCACAGCTGACAGACAGGAGGGAGAACTGCAGAGGCTGAGTTGTGCCGCGACCTGTGCTAACAATGATCCGAACGCTCAGAGAAAGCACGCTGTGGGAAGCGGTGTGGAGGCAAATCCAGATGGTGGAAACAGAAGCTGGTAAGCAGAAAGCCTGCTGCCTGAGAATGCGAGACAGTAGTAACTGGGCACAGTAGAGAAGAACATGGCTAAAGCACATCGGCTAACAGGAAGCGAGAGACACTTAAAATACCTGTTAAGCACAGGGAAGACGGAGGGGTAAAGGTTGCCTGAAAGTGTGGGCCGTTTCCTGAAACTAACATGAGAGACACCAAGTGAAGCCTGTGACGAGATTAACATATTTGTGCACTCTTCTATGAGTGGGTCGCTGAATCCATATCGCAGGAGAAAGATCAAAGTAAAAGCAAATCGTCTTGGAAAAGGGGCAGAGACCCAAAGTACGAGTGAAGAAGCGAATATTGAAAAACTCTAGCAAACATGGCTCCATAAGGGTACACTGTGCAAATATAATTTCATGGATAGCAGGAAAAAATAAATGTAACTGCATACAAGTCCTGTCAGTAGAGTTTGTAGGCAAAGTCAAGGGTGTGTAATAAGTTACAGTAAGAGGAGAACCCCAAGAAGATTCACGTCCTTTAAAGTTTGAGTTGTTGTAAATGTGGGAAAGAACCTAGCAGGGGAGTGTACAAATAAAAATAATACGGTAGAAAAGAATGCCAAGGAAGACACATACCCTTAGGATCGTTAAAGTATCTTGAATGTGAAGAGAAACCCGTGGAAGGGAGCCATTTGCACGTGAACACACCAGGAGGAGGGAGTTATCCTCTTGGATTAAAAATAAAAGTGGTTATATTTTGTTTGAACTTTTTCGTATTGGTAAAAAGGAATCTTGGAAGGGGAGCCATTCCCTGGAACTGTGAACATTGTCCACTTGGAACTTTTTGGTTGGATTTGAACATTTGTGCACTTTGAAAACCAGAGACAATATCATTTGCACACTAGAGTTTGTTTTAGAGGGTAAGGAACAGGTTACAATTTTGGACACAGGACATATTTTGCTTTGGACATCTTGACAAATGACAGACCCCTTAGTTTCGGTTGAGGTGGGGAAACACCCCCTAGGATTTGAGTTAGTAAGACATTTTCCAACCCCTTTTTGATTTAATAAATGTTTATGACCCCAACCATAAACCCCAAATGGTGAACAGAGGATATCACAGGGGCCACGTGCTGATCTTGGAAGCAAGATCATGCAGAACAACAGAGGTTTGAATCCCGATTCCGTGCTTAGATACCAAACTCGGTATTAAGCGTGTTATAAAAAACCAATTAAATAACAAAAAATAAAAAGTTGGAGTGGTAGCAGAAAGACCACAGAGCAGTCGAAGCACTCAAGATGGTCTGTCTAATGATGGAGGGTGCAACAGAGAATGCAGGGAGCTAGTGAAAACATGCTTAGATGGTAATGCAGGAAGCAGAAGCTAAGGAGATGGGGTAGAACTGCTACAGCGCATCAGTAGTGAAGAGATGGCAGGGAGCACAGTCTACCTATTCAAGCTCAGCACTTTAAGCCAATAATACTATTTGTGTGAGTTCCTGCAATTCCTTTTTGAAAACCTTTAGTACGCCTGCCTCTCCACGCTACAGACACAACCTTTTCTGTAGTGAATCCCAACAATCAAAATGGGAATATTTCTTTATGGTCTATAGAGAGGAAAGAATATGCTGCGATGCAGTGATCCGAGTAGGTAACCCCACCCTCAACTCCCAAAGTGGCAATGCATACAAACATGTCCCGATGCAATTAGGGAGATGCTTTGCAAAGAAAAGAGCATCACTGGATCAGCATCCAGGGATCCCCATGGCCTTTCCGAGTCCCTGTGTAGCACCTTAGTGTTCCCTTCCTCTCGATGCTTCAAGGAAAGAAACGTGATCTGAATGTACTTTACAGATCATGGTTTAAAATAAGTCAGTACAAACTTTCCTCTTCCCCAAGATTGATAATATACTGTGAACATTATTTAAGTGGGGTACTTGCCACACCCGTTATAATATGATTAGTATACAGTGGGGAATTAGCACATAAAGGAAAAACATGAAAGCTAATAATATGGCTATTGCCATCGATCTCTCTTCTGCCTTCGACAGTCAACCATACCATCCTGCTCAACCGGGTCTGTGAGAATCTGGGTATCACTGATCAGGCTCTGGCCTGGCTGACCTCTTTTCTCTCTGATCGACCCTCCCAGGATCAACTGGGGTCCTTCCTTTCATCTATCTTCTTCTCTACCTGTGGTGTTCACTAGGGGTCTAACCTCTCGCCTGGCTTTTCAACCAATACCTGGCAACTCTGGCCCACTGCATTGCCGCTTTATGCACAACTCATTTCGTGCTCTGAAACACTTGTGTACGAGCGCAATAGAAATAAAATATCCTCATCAGCAACCCATTTCCATCCTTTCCCTTCTCTCTTTGGCCAGCCTCGCTTGGCCCTCCTCCTATCCCGACCTGTGAGGCTAAGAACCTCGGGGTCATCTTTGATTCCACACTTTCCTTCTCCGCCCACATCTCTAAAAAGTCAAACTTCCTATTGCACCTCCTCAGAGGCACTCTTCCTTTCCTCTCCTTCCCCCAGAAGCTCATTTTCTCCCAAGCTCTGGTCTCTCTAGGTTGGACTATTACAACAGCCTCTTTCTAAAACTACCTGCCTCTACTCTTCGCCCTCTGCAATTTATCCAGAACAGGACTGCGAGACTTGTCCTTGGCCTCAAGCCCTGGGATCATATCTCTCCAGCTCTGAAATCTCTACATTGGCTCCAAGTGGATGCAAGGTTTAAATTCAAAACCCTGTGCATTGTCCACAAGGCTTTCTGGGGCCTGGGTCCAAAGTACCTTCAGCTATTCCTCAACAAATACCGTCCCCTCTCAAGCTCTTCACTCCTCTACTTCTAACTCCCCCAGGGTCAGTAGTTTCTCATAGAAACGACCCGGGGGTAGATCTCTGTCTTCGGCCGGGGCCTCCCTCTGGAATGCCTCCCTGCCACTCTAAAACTTGAGGAGACCCATCTCCGGTTCCGGAAGCACCTCAAGACCTTCCTCTTTGCATCTGCCTTTGCTCCCCCTCTCCCTTGCTGATCTGCTCTCTCTTGGCACTGTGCATCTGGCCACCCGCCGACCCCTTGGCCCAGTTACCTGCTCACCCTGCCACCCTTCTGCACTGCCTCCCGGCCACCCCTTGCACTGGGGACCTCATTACAAGTTTGGAGGTAGCCATGCCCTTAATAAGCTGCCTCCAAACTCTGGTCCGGGTCCGTGGTCCCTGAATGGGGAAATACCTTGCCATTCCGACTTTGGAGAGCCCGGTATTTCCCCATTCAGGGACCACGGACCCGGACCACCCCCATTCAAGCCCCCATAGGGCTCAATGAGAATGGGGAGCATGCTAACAATGGGCCCGTTAATGACGGGCCTGTTGTTAGCATGCCCCCTCGCGGGACCCGCAAAAGACGTCTGGTCTGACCAGATGTCCAGAGCGGGTCCCTCGAGGTGACCTGATAATGAGGCGGTACGGGGTTAACGGCGCCGGTAACCCCTTACCGCCTGACTTGTAATGAGGCACTCCTATCTGTACCCATACAGTCCCCCATTTTCTTCTTTTTATGCACTGATCAGACTTAGCCAGTTCTGCTGCCGTAAACACAGCACTTGCCACTTGCTGGCTGCACTACTCCTGTTTATTGCTCCATTATATATTGTATTTGTATTTATTATTATTTATCTGTTTATCCTCTGCTCTGCACTTTCCACTCTCCCCCTTCCATGCACTTGAGCGTTCGTAATGTCACTGGGTCTAGTAAGATCATTGTTTTGTTCTCCCCTGTTCCCCTCCCTTGCCTTGTCGTGCTCTGTAACACTTGTGTACGAGCGCGATAGAAATAAAATATCATGACATAACCTTATTCATCTTCTGAAATTGTGAGGCAGGAGTGTGGGTGAAACAATAGAAAGAATACCCACAATATTAGAGTTGGAAATGATGGAGATTTTAGAGTGGTACATCAGCGCTACGGCCAAGGCAAAGAGGTCTCGCATCTACAGATGACATGTCTTCCATTCCTCCAGGGTGGAGGAATGAGTGGCAAAGGTACCTTTTGCTGTGGCGCTGGGGTGGATATCCCTCCTCGGATCGGTTTGCTGCACTGTATGACTTCGAACAAGACCGCATGACTTCCCCTTTATCCACATTTTCCAAAATGAAAAGCTGTGTTTATCCTCCTTAGAATGAGTAGGTTTACCAATTTTTGCTGCCTGCTTTCTCATGTAATTAACTACATCATGGTTTTGCAGTGTACCATACCAGTGAAAATATCTAAGTACCTCCCCAGTGTGCGGTACAACACATAGGCCAGGTGACTTTGCCAAATACCAAAACTCTTAATGTACTTTTAAATAAAGGCTGCGTCACAACATTGGTGATTGAGTTCTTAACGATAAGACCCATCCCTCAACCCTGCTCACGGGATGGAACGAGATCATGATTTTAGATCTCCCTCATAGCACATCATGCAGAACATGGTCCACAGACTGACTCAACCATGCTCCTGTTGGCACCAATATCTGCAGGGCATGAGCGGTGAGTACTTGATGCAGACCTGTGTGCAGATGATGGAACCACATCTTGGAGCTTCGCCCCCAGGGCTGTATGTGGGAGAGTACTTCACAGTGGGTCTTCTTTAGGAATGCACACAGGATGACAGCCAATTGGTTTCAACATCTTAAATCATTGCATGTGGGTCATTATTGTGGTGTGTGACCCACCTAAGTGTGTTGCCCTTTTAAGGGAATGTGTCCCTCTCCTGGGTGTATTACCTTTTTAAAATGGGCCATGACTGTCATGGCCCAAGCTAATAAAAGGAGTCTCTGCAGACACGTGGGCCAGAACAGCTGCAGACTCCCAAGAGGAACTACTGAGTCTGTGTCTCCTTTATGTAGGCCTTAAGGTCTACACGTGGGGGCACTGGCCCTCATGCCCTGATGTCGTGGGACTCATGCCAGCACGGTGGCAGAGGTCCGCATGGTCAGGGGCATGGCATGCGCTTCCCCCACCTGCGATGGTGCTGATGCCATATAGCACCATGGGGCCTGCCGGATTCCAATGGCAGGTCACCCACAATATTGGCGACGAGGACTGATCCCCGGAGGGGCTCATGAACCCCCCCCCTTTTTTTTGGGTACGTTTTCCCTCGTTTGAGGGGTTATTTATCTCTTCCCTTCGTTTGGAAGAAAGAGGGAAGGGATGTGTTCTTGGGCAGAGAAAGCAAGATGCAGCATCCATCGCCGCTCACAAGGAGCACTGACAAAGCTACATGTGGCGGTCGTCATCGCCGCAAATGAGGGAGGAGCTGTCCACTGTTGCGGGGAGGTGAGATGCCGCAAATGAATTGGGGGGGGGGAGCCCTGCTGGCGAGTTGTCCCCAGCCCTCTGAGGAGGGGGCTCGTGCGGCCGAATGGGAGTTCGCCTGGATACTGCCCCCGCCTGTGGCATCCGCTGCACGATAAGTGTTCCGAGGGAGCAATGAAGTGAGCACCCGCTTCTTGGTGCGCAGCATTTGCCAAAAGAAGAAGTTGTGGGGAGGAGTGACTGTTCCCCAGAGGGGCGGAGAGTGCCCGGTAGACAGCTAGCAGCCCCTTACTGGTCGCGGCCCTCTGTGCCGAGGGTGCTTGTGCGACCCAAGTGAGGGGCAGCCCCAGTGCTGTCGGCGCAGATTTTGTCCACACCATGCTATGCGGCATTCGCTGCAGAAGAAGAGGGGTGGGACACTAACATTTCCCCACACAAGAAGGGGACGGCCACAAGAACGGGAGGTGAATGCCCCGCAAGCAGGGTGTTGCCTCTGGATATCTTACTGAAGTCCTGGGTCGGCAGCGGTGCACTGAAGCTCTGGAATCGGAGCTGTCAAAGTGGGAAGCATCAATCCCGGTGCCCCTTGATTATCCCGGACCTGGTGGTGATTGTCCAAAATTCTCCGGTTTCGGCCCTGGTGAGGTGCAGAGGTTCCTGGTGTGTTAACCAGGCCTCTGGCCGGTGGTTAAAAGGTAGTGCTCTGTGCCGAGCAAATAAGAAAACAAAGGCTCTGAAGACCCGGGTCAAGTGGCGTTGCAGTGTCTGGCTGGCTGTGCACAGGGCCCTCTGCAAGACCGGGCCACCGGCAGTGAATCACAGAATGCCCAAGTCAGGGCAATTAGAACGAAATGAAATACCCTGTATCTGCAAACATAAATAAATACTCCATGGCAGGGCATCAGCCTGGGAAATGAAAACAAAAGTAAATACTCTGTGTCTGCAAACAGAATTCAACTCTCCTTCCGTGTCTGCAAACAGAATTCAACTCACCACATCGGTGAACTACAGAGTGCCCCAAGCTGGGGCAATGAAACAAAATTAAATACTACACATCTGTGCAAGGTTAAGATGGTGCTCTTGTCATCTGAGCATTGATGGCAGACCCCAGGTCTACCTGCAGTGTAGCTGACAGCTGTGCTCCACGTCGGAGCGCAAGAAAAAAAGGGGTGCCCCTACTTGTAGCAAGGAAGTTGGCAATGACTGGGCAGGTGTGCCGACCACCAGCATCACAGGCAGCGGCATCAGAAGGCAAAGCCCGTCTGGATTACCACGCTGACTGGCGGTGAAACCTGTAGCTCCATGTTGGAGCAATTAGAACAGAAGCCCAAACAAAATCCCTGGCCAAGAGGGACAGTGAGTGGTCAGCCCACCCCTAACCAACAAGAGGCGGCATGCTAGTAGTGCTGGCTCCCCACGCTCCCAGCGCGTACCGAGGTGACAGGCGTGATGGCAACAGTGTGCTGAAAGTGATACATGTTGCCCGCCACCCCAGTAATGTGGGCAATATCATGCCTGTAGAAAGGAAGGTGAGGATCCTGAGAAGGGGATCCGGTGTGGTGAGGTGTCCGCCACTGGGGGGGGGGGTGGCAACAAAGATGAGGATCTCCCGCCGGGTTAGAGAAAAGCCAGTGCCTGCCAAATGCCCCTGGCAACAGAGCTTGTGTAAGCGAATGAAAAGTGCTCCAGTCCTTGGAGTCTGAAAACAGATAGTTGCGTGGTTGAAAGAGGTGCACCACCTTTTGTGATCCCAGGCCAATATGACTGCAGGTGCTGGTAACAAGGTTGAGCATGAAGAACAGGAAGGTGGAATCAGCTGGAGTGGCCTGCCAAGGTTGATGAGTAAAGAAGGCTGCTGGCCCAGTATACACACATGCAAATGATCCGCTGAAGGTTCTGGGTCTCTGCCAGTGAACAAGGTCATTGTTACGCTCACCTGGTCTCCATAGGGGCGCCGAACACAGCTGGACTGCAGCAGTCTCCACCAGCGTGACTGACGCAAGTCTCTCCCCTTCTCACCTGTTTTTCCTGTTGGCTTGCAAACTTCTTTCGTGACTTCTTCCGCACAGTGCGGGATTTGTATAGAGCTGTGCACGGGTCTTCGGATTCCAGCGTGCTTCGTTCAGACTGACCGGGATGGAACCAGGAAGGAACAATATCCGGGACCAATCGGCTTCCTTCATGAGTTGTTTGAAACGGGTGACATAGGTAAGCACATCCTGGGATCCTTGTCTAAAATCAAGTAGACGTTCTTGAGCGCTATAGACCTGCTCAGGACAATCAAACATGGCCTTTAGGGCTTCCACAAATCCATTGTAGTCATCAAGGAGGGCGTCGCCCGAATTGACTAGGGGAGTAGCCCAGGTTAATGCGTTGCCAGTGAGGTGTGATATCATAAACCCTACTTTTGCTCTAGGGGTGGAAAAGTAGTAGGGTTTGATGGTGAAATGCACTAGGCATGAATCCAGGAAGGCACAAAGGGTCTTTGGAGAGCCGTCATATTTGTCCACCACTCCTCCTAATAACACACTTTCCTTGGTAGCAGAATCACAAGACAAAGGCAGCGTTCTCAGCTTTAAGGTTTTGAACTTCGGTGGTAAGTTCCTGCATGCCTCGCATGAGGTCCTGAACTACGGCTTCCATCCCTGTATCCGTATTGATTTTTGGCCGTCTCAATCTGTCGCAAGTCTCTCCCCTTCTCACCTGTTATTCCTGTTGGCTTGCAAACTTCTTTCGTGACTTCTTCTGCACAGTCCGGGATTTGTTTAGAGCTAGGTGCAGGTCTTCGGATTCCAGCGTGCTTCGTTCAGACTGTCTGGGATGAAACCAGAAAGGAACAATGTCCGCGCACAGAGGCACAGGAGCTGTGACTCGAAAGCAGTGAAAATCCAGGAAGTTGGAAGTTTAGAGGATGTAAGGAAAGGAGGAGGAATCAAGGAACCGGAAAACAGGATATTCAGGAGGATAGCCCCGAGCAAACTCCGGCAGCACACGTCCAGCTACGGCGAACAGCAGCGTTGAGATGCGCATCACGGCAGGGGGGGGTGTCTGTTTAATAGTGTGTGAAGCGCGGAACGTAAAGGCTGGCAAGCTACATTTCATATACAACGGCCATGTTGGGAGGGGTACTGCATTCAGAGCTCTATGGGTCAGGGACCAGGAGGTCCAAAAGGGACGCAGGCGACGGTTCATGACAGCATGCCTCCTCTGAAGCCCAGATCCTCCGGGTTTGCCTGGATGGATAAGGTGGTATTTTCGAATCAACCTGGGGCTATTCATGTTTGAAAGGGGTTCCCAGGTTCGCTCACTAGGTGGATATCCTTTCCATTCGACCAAGTACTCCAACTGACCACGTCGGTACCTGGAATCACATATTCTGGAGACCTCATATCAGAGTTGGTCATTGACAATCACTGGCATAGCTCTTGGAGCAGTTCGAGAGGGTTGACCATATGGCTTTAACAGAAGTATGGAAAACTGGGTGGATCCTATTCCATGATTCAGGTAGTTGGAGTTGAAAGGCCACTGGATTGACAATTTCTTTTATAGTAAAAGGACCGTAATACCTGGGTGCCAATTTATTTGGACGTAAGTGACGTAGGAGGAGTTTTGAGGATAACCAGACCTTATCGCCTATTGAATATGAAAGTCCTGGTCTTCTTTTGGAGTCAGCATAAAGTTTCAAGTCTCTTCGAGCCTTTTCCAGGTTTCCTTAAGCTTCCTTATGTACATTGATTAATGTTTCAATCCAAGAATCAACCGTAGGAACTGGGGTTGGATGTGGAAGAATGGACGGTAGGACTGAAGGATGAAATCCTTGACTACAGAAAAAAGGACTGGTTTTGATAGCTGAATGATCCGAATTGTTGTATGCAAATTCAGCCACAGGTACTAAGAGTGACCAATCATCCTGGACCTTGGTGGCGAAGCAACTAAGATATTGTTGTAAAGTTTGGTTAACACGCTCACTAGCTCCATTGGTCTGTGGTTGATATACCGAAGACAAGGCACGCTGGATTCCCAGTGTACGAGATAACTGTTTCCAGAACTGGTATATGTATTGGGGCCCTCTATCCGAAATGATTTTGGAAGGTAGCCCAAGAAGGCGGAATATGTGTTCCAGGAAAATTCCAGCAAGCTCAGATGAGGATGGCAGTTTGGATAAAGGTGTAAAATGAGCCATATGAGTGAACAAATCAATGGTAACCATTATAGTTGTGTAGCCCCTGGAAGAGGGCAGTTCCACTATGAAATCCGTGGCAATGATTTCCCAGGGTCTTGTTGGTATCGTGGTTTGAAGCAGGAGACCTGCTGGTTTTTTATCGTGTTTGTTCCGATTGCAGACTGAACACGTCTGGATATGGATCTTGATATCATCCTTCATCTTTGGCCACCAAAACTGTCTTTGTATTAGATGGAGAGTGTTGGTGATGCCATGGTGCCCTGAATGGAAAGTATCATGACATAGGCTTGTGATTCTTTGTCTCAATCCAGGAGTGGGAAAGACCAAGCGATTGTCCTTGAACAGGTATCCGTCCTTTGTTTTGAGATTCCATCGATTGTTTCTTTTAAACTCCTTCCATAGTTCAGAGGATTGCGTTTGAATTCAAATATCCGCCAAGTGGGTGATTGCTTGGGCAACAAATATTGTGAGGGGAAACATCTTACGAAAGGTCCGATCCTCAAGGGGCTCATAGTCCAGAAGCCTGGATAAGGCATCGGCTATGACGTTATGTGTTCCAGGGAAGTGATGGATTTGGAATTGATATTGGGCAAAAAAGAAAGCCCAGCGAGCTTGGCGACTGTTTCTGCATTCTAGGGATTGTAATACTTGGAGATTCCGATGGTCTGTGCGAACTTGAACTGGGTGTTTTGCTCCCAGAAGGAGATGACGCCAATCAGTGAAGGCCTAACGGATGGCTAACAATTCCTTCTCCAGGACAGAATAATGGTTTTCACTGGGAGTCAAGGTGCAGGAGAGATAGGCGATGGGATGTTCTAGATTGTCTCCAAGTTCCTGTTTCAAGACTGCCCCAATGGCGTACTTGGAAGTATCAGTTTCGACAATGAAGGGTTTGTTTGTGTCAGGTTGAGCAAGGATGGGGCTTGTGTAAATTCTGATTTTAATCGCTGAAACGCCGAATCTTGGACTGAGGTCCAATGACAGGGGGTGTCCTTTTTTAACAACGTGACAATTGGATGAACAATTTCCGAAAATGCTGGAATAAACTTTCTGTAGAAGTTAGCAAGCCCCAGGAAGGATTGAATCTGCTTAACGCTAGTGGGAACAGGCCAAGATAGTAGGAGTCAACCTTCGAAGAATCCATTCCAATCCCTTTTTGGCTAAGAACAAATCCGAGATAGTGAACAGTGGACATGTGAAAGAGGCATTTATCCGGTTTGGCCAGGAGTTTATGTTCCCGTAAACGTTGTAAGACTGCCTTTACGTGTTCTTCATGTTTTTGATGGTCCTTGGAGTAGATCAGTATGTCGTCTAGATATGCAATGATGAAGAGGAACAGCATATCAGAAAATACCCGGTCCATGAAGCGTTGGAAAACTGCTGGGGCATTAGCAAGTCCAAAGGGCATAACTACTCAAAATGGCCGAAGGGTGTTCTAAAGGCTGTCTTCCATTTGTCACCTTCCTTTATACAAATAAGATGAGGTCTAGTTTTGTGAAGATGACAGCGCCTCTGAAGGCTTCCAGGATGTCTGAGATGAGAAGCAGTGGATAACTGTCCTTAAGAGTGCATTGATTAAGCCCACGGTAATTGAGACATGGGGCCTCATTACGACCCTGGCGCTAAGGGATTACCGGTTCTGGTAAGGGTACCAGTAATCCCTTAGCGCCTGATTACGAGGTCCCTTTGCGGGTTCCCACCTTAACGGCTGGTTTTACCAGCCATTAAGGAATGGACCAGCAAAGGGACCTTGGTGCTAATTACGGTACTGCAATTTGCAGTACCGTAATTACCGCCTTCCCCATTCCCATTATGGCCTATGGGGCAAAAATGGGAATGGGGAAGGCCCATGGTGAAATGGGGAAGTACCGCCCCGCCAACCTTGGAATGGGGTGGTACTTCCCCATTTCACCATGGCGGGCTTGTTACAATACCGGCAGCAAGGTGGTAGGATTCTTTCTTGGAAGGCGATAGAAAGGCCTGTAGAATCACAAGGTTATTTTGTCCAGGAGAGTTCAAGGAAGGAATTGATGTGGAGCAGACATCATTCTCCCGAAACTGTGCCCCATCTAGGATTGGGGGCTGGCGTTTCCCGAATGCCGTGGAGGAGCAATAGGGCACTCTCTCACACAAGGTGTTTATCGGCGGCACAATACATGCAGAAACCAGTGTGAATACGGCGCATCCTTTCTTGTGGGGTAATAGGTCCACAGAAGGCCCCCAGTTGCATAGGTTCTGGGTCTGAGGTCGGAGAAACTGCAGATTCAGGACTAGAAGGATGATCGATGACAGTCTTTGGGAATGATGATATTGACTTCTTTTTCTCCGCCTTTCTTACCTGGATTCGCAAATCAATTTGCAAGGAAAGTTTCAAGACGGCCTGGAAGGAATTGGGGCGAGCTACCCTGGCTAGCTCGTCCTTTATTTCTTCATTCAACCCTCTGCAAAAGAGGGTGAAGCTAGCCTCTTGGGACCAATCGGCTTCCTTCATGAGTTGTTTGAAACGGGTGACGTAGGTAAGTATATCCTGGGATCCTTGTTTAAAATCAAGTAGACATTCTTGACCGCTATAGACCTGCTCAGGACAATCAAACATGGCCTTTAGGGCTTCCACAAACCCATTGTATTCATCAAGGAGGGCGTCGCCCGAATTGACTAGAGGAGTAGCCCAGGTTAATGCGTTGCCAGTGAGGTGTGATATCATAAACCCTACTTTTCCTCTAGGGGTGGAAAAGCAGTAGGGCTTGAGGGTGAAATGCACTAGGCATGAATCCAGGAAGGCACGAAGGGTCTTTGGAGAGCCGTCATATTTGTCCACCACTCCTCCTAATAACACACTTTCCTTGGTAGCAGAATCACAAGACAATACCAGCTGTTTTAAGGCAGCGTTCTCAGCTTTAAGGTTTTGAACTTCGGTGATAAGTTCCTGCATGCCTCGCATGAGGTCTTGAACCGCGGCTTCCATCCCTGTACCCGTATTGATTTTTGGGCGTCTCAATCTGTCGCAAGTCTCTCCCCTTCTCACCTGTTTTTCCTGTTGGCTTGCAACCTTCTTTCGTGACCTCTTCCACACAGTCCAGGATTTGTATAGAGCTATGCGCGGGTCTTCAGATTTCAGCGTGCTTCATTCAGACTGTCCGGGATGAAACCAGGAAGGAACAATGTCTGCGCACAGAGGCACGGAAGCTGTGACTCGAGCGCTGTGAAAATCCAGGAAGTTGGGTAAGTTTAGAGGATGTAAGGAAAGGAGGAGGAATCAAGGAACCGGAAAAGGGGATATTCAGGAGGATAGCCCCGAGCGAACTCCGGCAGCACACGTCCAGCTACGGCAAACAGCAGCGTTGAGAACCGCAGCGCCGCGGGGTGTGTCCGTTTAATAGTGTGTAAAGCGTGGAACGTAAAGACTGGCAAGCTACGTTTTGTATACGACAGCCATGTTGGGAGGGTTACTGCATTCAGAGCTCTATGGGCCAAGGACCAGGAGGTCCAAAAGGGACGCAGGCGACGGTTCATGACAGTGACTCGTTATGAAGTGATGAATGACTGCACCTGCCCACTCAGTTTCGTCTTACTGACACGAAGGAAGATTTGCCTAAAATGTTGAAATGATATGTTAACTAGCTGTAATGAGCAGGGCCGACTTTCACCTCCCGTAAAACCTCCTTGTGCACCCTTCAACTATGTCTCACCTTAATGTTATGAATGGCGGGCTCTCCATCCTGCAACTGTATGCAGGGGTGCGTAGATATTCAAGGATCCAGTTAACTTCAATGATCCTGTAGTTTTATTGCAGAGTTCAGACAACGGTGACTCTGAGGATAAGTCTTTATGCCACCATACTCGATAGTATGAATTGCTTTAGAGTTCAAGTTGCCAAAAGTTCACTCTTTTGTCTTTCTTTGCAGATTCCCCTTTGGGGGTGCACCAGATGAAAAGTGACTCCTCTCCGGAAAATGGTGAGTAGAATGCCAAGGTAAGTTTCTATACATGCACGATGCGATAATGCCTAAACATGCAATATTGTTCTTCTGTGCAACTAATGTGCTGTCCCTTTTCTATTCTGCAGGTGCAGTGTCTCCGGAGCAAAGATCGTGTGATGGTGACTCGTGGGGCTGCAAGCGAATGCAGCTTCAGGTGACTATATATGCTGCGTGAGATTGGATGTCTTTAAAGAGGTGCAACGCACCTGATGTTTCCTTTAATTCAGCAGGTGTGGCAGCTACGGCGCGGCCGTCGCGTGCCTGTGCTTTGTTGGATCGTAGGAACGAACAGCATTCAGGTGAGTATCATGTTGTGCAATGCTCAATGGGCCTCATTACACGGTAAGGGTTTACCGGTACCGGTGAGGGCACCGGTAAACACTTACCGCCTTACTACGATGTCCCTTTGCCAGACCCGACCTCAACGGCTGGTTTTACCAGCCGTTAAGGAATGGGCCCGCAAAGGGACCTTGGTGCTAATTACAGTACTGCAATTTGCGGTACCGTAATTACCTCCTTCCCCATTCCCATTGAGCCCTATGGGGGCAAAAATGGGAATGGGGAAGTGCCTTGGTGAATTACTGGCTCCGCTCACCTTGGAGTAGGCCGGTAATTCTGCCATCCACCAAGGCGGATGCCGTAAAATACCGGCGGCAACCATGGCGCTAATAGCGCCATGGTTACCACATACCGTGTAATGAGGCCCAATGTCTTTAAAGTGGTTCTTTACTCTGCACGATTAACCTGTTCTATTTCTGTTTTGGCAGATGCAGAGACTTCCGGACGATCGAGATGAAGAATCAGGTAAGGGGCTTGTTCTATTCTCTATTCTCTCTTCTTTGGCAGGCAAGGATCGCGATGACCAGGACGGGCATGACTGAAGACAGGACTGGAGCTTGCAGACACAGTGAGCGTTACACTGCAGGAGTGCAGAATAACGTGAAGCGTGTTCTGTTCCAAGGGTGTGGTTTAAATAGCCAAAAAAGTAGTCCCTCCAACCACACCCTTTCAAAGTAGTTCCAGGTAAAGTAGTCCCTCCAGTATGCCTCAGACTAGGCTGCACATGGTCCTTCTTCTCCTGCAGAGGGTTTTGTTTGAGATGGCAGTATGAGCCTGGTGTGAACGGTGCCAGGACTGAGTCCAGGAAGCCCTCGGGTAGTCCTTTGGGGCCTTAAAGGTCCCCATAGGTGCTAGTAACTGGGGCAGATTGGTCTGCTTCCCCTATCTGGGGGCAAGTACCGTGACAGCCATTCTCTGGTTGGCTGCCCGCACTTGGAGATTCGGCAGGCAGCACTCTGACAATTCGGCAGCCTCTCTAAAGGCATGATGCTCCAATGATGGATGGGTGGATAATAGAAAAGCCTGCATCACTGGAAAGGACAAGGAGAAGCCCCCTGCAGATGCCGGACCTGGCAGTGAAGAAACAGAGGCTCCAGGCCCATGGAGTTTCCGACTAGGGAAATGCGGCCCGACAGGCTGCTACTCCCAGTCAGCCTGGACCAGATGTCTGAGGAGAATAGAAACTAACAACCAATGATTGTAGCAGCGCCCGTCAAGAGCATATCACAGGCTCTGTTTTCAGACAACCATGACATTGCAATAGATGGCTGTAAAGCGAGCAGGGGGACTAAACTGGCACATGTATGGTAAAGACACAGGAGGGTTGCAGATCAGTGTGAATGTCTGTGCACTCTCTGCTGTGGCCAGTGTCCTGCTTGGGGGGGTAGGCGAGCTGAGAAGCAGGTGGCCCCAACACTCTGCCACTGGTGTCGTACTGACTGCATAGCAAGTGGCCTCAACGCTCTGCCACTGGTGTGCGCCTTGCCAGGCCCACCATCCATGGACCAGGCCAACGTGGCCCTGGGTGGGATTTTGCCAGCCTTGAATTGGGACAACATGTGCAGTGTCAATGGAACGGACCCCTGCCTTGTAGGAGAAGGTGCCTGGAAGGGAAAGGAGTGGCCCAGACACCCGAGTGTCTGTGTTGGACAAGCCAGTCCCTGAGCAGAAGAGCTAGGAGCAGGAGAGGGTTGCAGCTCCTCACAACTGCTTGTGAGCCCACCTGTGCCCCTGCTGCATGGTGACAATACTGGTCACAAGAACGGAGGGGTGAGTGATTTCCTGCCACCCTGGACCCTGTCAACAGTCATTTGACGCAGCTTGTCGTGCGCCGATGTGTATAGCCCTATGGGCACCTGCCGGATTCCAATGGCAGACCACCCACAACAATTATTTCCCATACCTGGGGCAAGGAAGTAACTAAACAATGGATACAGATGGTGGCAGGACCCTGTAATACTAGGATTGCCCGAATTCGGCCCCAGAACACATACCCTTCCATACCTAAACATAAAATATAACACCCAAATATCCAAGATGGTGTAATCACTAGTGTAAAGCCGGTGTTCCATTTCTTACCATACCCTCCTCAACAAGGCTTTACCATCATATCATTGTTCCACGTGTGATCTGGAAAGACAACAACCAACGCTACTTGTAGCTACCAATGTGCCTATCTAAAAACACACCTCGGGCCCCTTCAGCATAGCACTACGATCCTGCATGTAGGAGCATTATGTACGATTTACAATTCCACCAAATGAACGGCTAACTCACGTCCTTGTATAGCATGTAGGAGCACAGGGTCAGAACAGGACCCTAACCCAGGATCTGCGGGACATGGGCCCCACTTCCAGGAAGAGGCACAGGGGTGGAAGGGGGCAATGGAGAAGAGACTGGAGAGCAGAGGACAGAAACAGGGCAGTGGAGAAGAGAACAGGGGGGGAGGGAGAGGGCAGCGGAGAAGAGACTGGAAAGCAGAGGTCAGGGGGAGAGCAGAGAAGAGGCTGGAGAGCAGAGGACAGGGTGGAGGGAGGGAGCAGCAGGGAAGCGACTGGAGAGCAGAGGACAGGGGAGGGGGTGGGCAACGGGGAAGAGGCTGGAGAGCAGAGGACAGTGGGGAGAGGGGGGGCAACGGGGAAGATGCTGGAGAGCAGAGGACAGGGGGAGGGCAACGGGGAAGATGCTGGAGAGCAGAGGACAGGGGGAGGGCAACGGGGAAGAGGCTGGAGAGCAGAGGACAGGGGGAGGGCAACGGGGAAGAGGCTGGAGAGCAGAGGACAGGGGGAGGGCAACGGGGAAGAGGCTGGAGAGCAGAGGACAGGGGGAACAACGGGGAAGAGGCTGGAGAGCAGAGGACAGTGGGGAGAGGGGGGCAACGGGGAAGAGGCTGGAGAGCAGGGGACAGGGGAGGGGTGGGCAACGGGGAAGAGGCTGGAGAGCAGGGGACAGGGGGGGCAACGGGGAAGAGGCTGGAGAGCAGAGGACAGTGGGGAGAGGGGGGGCCACGGGGAAGAGGCTGGAGAGCAGAGGACAGTGGGGAGGGCAACGGGGAAGAGGCTGGAGAGCAGGGGAACAACGGGGAAGAGGCAGGGGACAGGGGGGGCAACGGGGAAGAGGCTGGAGAGCAGGGGACAGGGGGGGCAACGGGGAAGAGGCTGGAGAGCAGAGGACAGTGGGGAGAGGGGGGGCAACGGGGAAGAGGCTGGAGAGCAGGGGACAGGGGAGGGGTGGGCAACGGGGAAGAGGCTGGAGAGCAGAGGACAGGGGGGCAACGGGGAAGAGGCTGGAGAGCAGAGGACAGTGGGGAGAGGGGGGGCAACGGGGAAGAGGCTGGAGAGCAGGGGACAGGGGAGGGGCAATGGGGAAGAGGCTGGAGAGCAGAGGGCAGGGGGGGCAACGGGGAAGAGGCTGGAGAGCAGGGGACAGGGGAGGGGTGGGCAACGGGGAAGAGGCTGGAGAGCAGAGGACAGTGGGGAGAGGGGGGGCAACGGGGAAGAGGCTGGAGAGCAGGGGACAGGGGAGGGGCAACGGGGAAGAGGCTGGAGAGCAGAGGGGGCAATGGGGAAGAGGCTGGAGAGCAGGGGACAGGGGAGGGGTGGGCAACGGGGAAGAGGCTGGAGAGCAGAGGACAGTGGGGAGAGGGGGGGCAACGGGGAAGAGGCTGGAGAGCAGGGGACAGGGGAGGGGCAACGGGGAAGAGGCTGGAGAGCAGAGGGCAGGGGGGGGCAACGGGGAAGAGGCTGGAGAGCAGGGGACAGGGGAGGGGTGGGCAACGGGGAAGAGGCTGGAGAGCAGAGGACAGTGGGGAGAGGGGGGGCAACGGGGAAGAGGCTGGAGAGCAGAGGACAGTGGGGAGAGGGGGGGCAACGGGGAAGAGGCTGGAGAGCAGAGGACAGGGGGGGCAACGGGGAAGAGGCTGGAGAGCAGAGGACAGGGGGGCAACGGGGAAGAGGCTGGAGAGCAGGGGACAGGGGGGGCAACGGGGAAGAGGCTGGAGAGCAGAGGACAGTGGGGAGAGGGGGGGCAACGGGGAAGAGGCTGGAGAGCAGGGGACAGGGGAGGGGTGGGCAACGGGGAAGAGGCTGGAGAGCAGAGGACAGGGGGGCAACGGGGAAGAGGCTGGAGAGCAGAGGACAGTGGGGAGAGGGGGGGCAACGGGGAAGAGGCTGGAGAGCAGGGGACAGGGGAGGGGCAACGGGGAAGAGGCTGGAGAGCAGAGGGCAGGGGGGGCAACGGGGAAGAGGCTGGAGAGCAGGGGACAGGGGAGGGGTGGGCAACGGGGAAGAGGCTGGAGAGCAGAGGACAGTGGGGAGAGGGGGGGCAACGGCGAAGAGGCTGGAGAGCAGGGGACAGGGGAGGGGCAACGGGGAAGAGGCTGGAGAGCAGAGGGCAGGGGGGGCAACGGGGAAGAGGCTGGAGAGCAGGGGACAGGGGAGGGGTGGGCAACGGGGAAGAGGCTGGAGAGCAGAGGACAGTGGGGAGAGGGGGGGCAACGGGGAAGAGGCTGGAGAGCAGGGGACAGGGGAGGGGCAACGGGGAAGAGGCTGGAGAGCAGAGGGCAGGGGGGGCAACGGGGAAGAGGCTGGAGAGCAGGGGACAGGGGAGGGGTGGGCAACGGGGAAGAGGCTGGAGAGCAGAGGACAGTGGGGAGAGGGGGGGCAACGGGGAAGAGGCTGGAGAGCAGAGGACAGTGGGGAGAGGGGGGGCAACGGGGAAGAGGCTGGAGAGCAGAGGACAGGGGGGGCAACGGGGAAGAGGCTGGAGAGCAGAGGACAGTGGGGAGAGGGGGGGCAACGGGGAAGAGGCTGGAGAGCAGAGGACAGTGGGGAGAGGGGGGGCAACGGGGAAGAGGCTGGAGAGCAGGGGACAGGGGAGGGGTGGGCAACGGGGAAGAGGCTGGAGAGCAGAGGACAGGGGGGGCAACGGGGAAGAGGCTGGAGAGCAGAGGACAGTGGGGAGAGGGGGGGCAACGGGGAAGAGGCTGGAGAGCAGGGGACAGGGGAGGGGCAACGGGGAAGAGGCTGGAGAGCAGAGGGCAGGGGGGGCAACGGGGAAGAGGCTGGAGAGCAGGGGACAGGGGAGGGGTGGGCAACGGGGAAGAGGCTGGAGAGCAGAGGACAGTGGGGAGAGGGGGGGCAACGGCGAAGAGGCTGGAGAGCAGGGGACAGGGGAGGGGCAACGGGGAAGAGGCTGGAGAGCAGAGGGCAGGGGGGGCAACGGGGAAGAGGCTGGAGAGCAGGGGACAGGGGAGGGGTGGGCAACGGGGAAGAGGCTGGAGAGCAGAGGACAGTGGGGAGAGGGGGGGCAACGGGGAAGAGGCTGGAGAGCAGGGGACAGGGGAGGGGCAACGGGGAAGAGGCTGGAGAGCAGAGGGCAGGGGGGGCAACGGGGAAGAGGCTGGAGAGCAGGGGACAGGGGAGGGGTGGGCAACGGGGAAGAGGCTGGAGAGCAGAGGACAGTGGGGAGAGGGGGGGCAACGGGGAAGAGGCTGGAGAGCAGAGGACAGTGGGGAGAGGGGGGGCAACGGGGAAGAGGCTGGAGAGCAGAGGACAGGGGGGGCAACGGGGAAGAGGCTGGAGAGCAGAGGACAGTGGGGAGAGGGGGGGCAACGGGGAAGAGGCTGGAGAGCAGAGGACAGGGGGGCAACGGGGAAGAGGCTGGAGAGCAGAGGACAGGGGGGCAACGGGGAAGAGGCTGGAGAGCAGAGGACAGGGGGGCAACGGGGAAGAGGCTGGAGAGCAGGGGACAGGAGGGGCAACGGGGAAGAGGCTGGAGAGCAGGGGACAGGAGGGGGGGCAACGGGGAAGAGGCTGGAGAGCAGGGGACAGGAGGGGCAACGGGGAAGAGGCTGGAGAGCAGAGGACAGGGGGGGCAACGGGGAAGAGGCTGGAGAGCAGGGGAGGGGGGGGGCAACGGGGAAGAGGCTGGAGAGCAGGGGACAGGAGGGGCAACGGGGAAGAGGCTGGAGAGCAGGGGAGAGGGGGGGGCAACGGGGAAGAGGCTGGAGAGCAGGGGACAGGAGGGGCAACGGGGAAGAGGCTGGAGAGCAGAGGACAGGAGGGGCAACGGGGAAGAGGCTGGAGAGCAGAGGACAGGGGGGGCAACGGGGAAGAGGCTGGAGAGCAGGGGACAGGAGGGGCAACGGGGAAGAGGCTGGAGAGCAGGGGAGAGGGGGGGGGCAACGGGGAAGAGGCTGGAGAGCAGGGGACAGGAGGGGCAACGGGGAAGAGGCTGGAGAGCAGAGGACAGGGGGGGCAACGGGGAAGAGGCTGGAGAGCAGGGGAGATTGGGGGGGCAACGGGGAAGAGGCTGGAGAGCAGGGGACAGGAGGGGCAACGGGGAAGAGGCTGGAGAGCAGGGGAGAGGGGGGGGCAACGGGGAAGAGGCTGGAGAGCAGGGGACAGGAGGGGCAACGGGGAAGAGGCTGGAGAGCAGAGGACAGGGGGGGCAACGGGGAAGAGGCTGGAGAGCAGGGGAGGGGGGGGCAACGGGGAAGAGGCTGGAGAGCAGGGGACAGGAGGGGCAACGGGGAAGAGGCTGGAGAGCAGAGGACAGGGGGGCAACGGGGAAGAGGCTGGAGAGCAGGGGAGGGGGGGGCAACGGGGAAGAGGCTGGAGAGCAGAGGACAGGGGGGGCAACGGGGAAGAGGCTGGAGAGCAGGGGAGAGGGGGGGCAACGGGGAAGAGGCTGGAGAGCAGGGGAGAGGGGGGGCAACGGGGAAGAGGCTGGAGAGCAGAGGACAGGGGGGCAACGGGGAAGAGGCTGGAGAGCAGGGGAGGGGGGGCAACGGGGAAGAGGCTGGAGAGCAGGGGAGAGGGGGGGGCAACGGGGAAGAGGCTGGAGAGCAGGGGAGAGGGGGGGGGCAACGGGGAAGAGGCTGGAGAGCAGGGGAGGGGGGGGCAACGGGGAAGAGGCTGGAGAGCAGAGGACAGGGGGGGCAACGGGGAAGAGGCTGGAGAGCAGGGGAGAGGGGGGGCAACGGGGAAGAGGCTGGAGAGCAGAGGACAGTGGGGAGAGGGGGGGCAACGGGGAAGAGGCTGGAGAGCAGAGGACAGGGGGGCAACGGGGAAGAGGCTGGAGAGCAGAGGACAGTGGGGAGAGGGGGGGCAACGGGGAAGAGGCTGGAGAGCAGAGGACAGGGGGGCAACGGGGAAGAGGCTGGAGAGCAGAGGACAGTGGGGAGAGGGGGGGCAACGGGGAAGAGGCTGGAGAGCAGAGGACAGGGGGGCAACGGGGAAGAGGCTGGAGAGCAGGGGAGAGGGGGGGCAACGGGGAAGAGGCTGGAGAGCAGAGGACAGGGGGGGCAACGGGGAAGAGGCTGGAGAGCAGGGGACAGGGGAGGGGTGGGCAACGGGGAAGAGGCTGGAGAGCAGAGGACAGTGGGGAGAGGGGGGGCAACGGGGAAGAGGCTGGAGAGCAGAGGACAGTGGGGTGAGGGAGGGGAAACGGGGAAGAGGCTGGAGAGAGACAGAAGCACACTACAGCTGTTACTTACCTTGGCTTGCCCGGGATTATTACGGTTTGTGAGGCTCAGCGATTGACTGAAGATGCGGCAAAGCGGCTGAACAGACATGCGCAGTGAGGGACGCTTCCCTGGAGCATGCGCAGAAAACGAATGAAAAGCACCGTGACATAAAATGGACGCGAGGAGCACGCGTACATTCAGTAGATGACAGCGCATGCTCAGTGATTAGCCGCGACGCAGAGCTACACGCGTGCGCATTACCCGGTGCCCTAAAGGAGCATGCGCAGAAAACGGATACGAGAAAGGCAGACAGGACGAGAAGAGCTTGAGTACACTCAGGAGAAAACTGCGCATGCTCAGTGATAACACCACCTACATGCAGAGTATCACGTGCGCAGTGCTGGAAGCCTTCACAAGAGCATGAGAAGAGAGAGGAGCGCATGCTCAGTGATGGGCTATCCAGAATATGCGCATGCTCAGTGATAACAGCAGGTACATGCAGAGTATCACGTGCGTAGTGCTGGAAGCCTTCACAAGAGCATGAGAAGAGAGAGGAACGCATGCTCAGTGATGGGCTACCCAGACTATGCGCATGCTCAGTGATAACAGCAGCTACATGCAGAGTATCACGTGCGTAGTGCTGGAAGCCTTCACAAGAGCATGAGAAGAGAGAGGAACGCATGCTCAGTGATGGGCTATCCAGAGTATGCGCATGCTCAGTGATAACAGCAGCTACATGCAGAGTATCACGCGCGTAGTGCTGGAAGCCTTCACAAGAGCATGAGAAGAGAGAGGAACGCATGCTCAGTGATGGGCTATCCAGAGTATGGGCATGCTCAGTGATAACAGCAGCTACATGCAGAGTATCACGTGCGTAGTGCTGGAAGCCTTCACAAGAGCATGAGAAGAGAGAGGAACGCATGCTCAGTGATGGGCTATCCAGAATATGCGCATGCTCAGTGATAACAGCAGGTACATGCAGAGTATCACGCGCGTAGTGCTGGAAGCCTTCACAAGAGCCTGAGAAGAGAGAGGAACGCATGCTCAGTGATGGGCTATCCAGAGTATGCGCATGCTCAGTGATAACAGCAGGTACATGCAGAGTATCATGTGCGTAGTGCTGGAAGCCTTCACAAGAGCATGAGAAGAGAGAGGAGCGCATGCTCAGTGATGGGCTATCCAGAGTATGCGCATGCTCAGTGATAACAGCAGCTACATGCAGAGTATCACGTGCGTAGTGCTGGAAGCCTTCACAAGAGCATGAGAAGAGAGAGGAACGCATGCTCAGTGATGGGCTATCCAGAATATGCGCATGCTCAGTGATAACAGCAGGTACATGCAGAGTATCACGTGCGTAGTGCTGGAAGCCTTCACAAGAGCATGAGAAGAGAGAGGAACGCATGCTCAGTGATGGGCTACCCAGACTATGCGCATGCTCAGTGATAACAGCAGCTACATGCAGAGTATCACGTGCGTAGTGCTGGAAGCCTTCACAAGAGCATGAGAAGAGAGAGGAACGCATGCTCAGTGATGGGCTATCCAGAATATGCGCATGCTCAGTGATAACAGCTACATGCAGAGTATCACGTGCGCAGTGCTGGAAGCCTTCACAAGAGCATGAGAAGAGAGAGGAACGCATGCTCAGTGATGGGCTATCCAGAGTATGCGCATGCTCAGTGATAACAGCAGCTACATGCAGAGTATCACGTGCGCAGTGCTGGAAGCCTTCACAAGAGCATGAGAAGAGAGAGGAACGCATGCTCAGTCATGGGCTATCCAGAGTATGCGCATGCTCAGTGATAACAGCAGGTACATGCAGAGTATCACGTGCGTAGTGCTGGAAGCCTTCACAAGAGCATGAGAAGAGAGAGGAACGCATGCTCAGTGATGGGCTATCCAGAGTATGCGCATGCTCAGTGATAACAGCAGGTACATGCAGAGTATCACGTGCGTAGTGCTGGAAGCCTTCACAAGAGCATGAGAAGAGAGAGGAACGCATGCTCAGTGATGGGCTACCCAGAGTATGCGCATGCTCAGTGATAACAGCAGCTACATGCAGAGTATCACATGCGTAGTGCTGGAAGCATTCACAAGAGCCTGAGAAGAGAGAGGAACGCATGCTCAGTGATTGGCTATCCAGAGTATGCGCATGCTCAGTGATAACAGCAGCTACATGCAGAGTATAGCGTGCGTAGTGCTGGAAGCCTTCACAAGAGCATGAGAAGAGAGAGGAACGCATGCTCAGTGATGGGCTATCCAGAATATGCGCATGCTCAGTGATAACAGCAGGTACATGCAGAGTATCACGTGCGTAGTGCTGGAAGCCTTCACAAGAGCATGAGAAGAGAGAGGAACGCATGCTCAGTGATGGGCTACCCAGACTATGCGCATGCTCAGTGATAACAGCAGCTACATGCAGAGTATCACGTGCGTAGTGCTGGAAGCCTTCACAAGAGCATGAGAAGAGAGAGGAACGCATGCTCAGTGATGGGCTATCCAGAATATGCGCATGCTCAGTGATAACAGCAGGTACATGCAGAGTATCACGTGCGTAGTGCTGGAAGCCTTCACAAGAGCATGAGAAGAGAGAGGAACGCATGCTCAGTGATGGGCTACCCAGACTATGCGCATGCTCAGTGATAACAGCAGCTACATGCAGAGTATCACGTGCGTAGTGCTGGAAGCCTTCACAAGAGCATGAGAAGAGAGAGGAACGCATGCTCAGTGATGGGCTATCCAGAATATGCGCATGCTCAGTGATAACAGCTACATGCAGAGTATCACGTGCGCAGTGCTGGAAGCCTTCACAAGAGCATGAGAAGAGAGAGGAACGCATGCTCAGTGATGGGCTATCCAGAGTATGCGCATGCTCAGTGATAACAGCAGCTACATGCAGAGTATCACGTGCGCAGTGCTGGAAGCCTTCACAAGAGCATGAGAAGAGAGAGGAACGCATGCTCAGTCATGGGCTATCCAGAGTATGCGCATGCTCAGTGATAACAGCAGGTACATGCAGAGTATCACGTGCGTAGTGCTGGAAGCCTTCACAAGAGCATGAGAAGAGAGAGGAACGCATGCTCAGTGATGGGCTATCCAGAGTATGCGCATGCTCAGTGATAACAGCAGGTACATGCAGAGTATCACGTGCGTAGTGCTGGAAGCCTTCACAAGAGCATGAGAAGAGAGAGGAACGCATGCTCAGTGATGGGCTACCCAGAGTATGCGCATGCTCAGTGATAACAGCAGCTACATGCAGAGTATCACATGCGTAGTGCTGGAAGCATTCACAAGAGCCTGAGAAGAGAGAGGAACGCATGCTCAGTGATTGGCTATCCAGAGTATGCGCATGCTCAGTGATAACAGCAGGTACATGCAGAGTATCACGCGCGTAGTGCTGGAAGCCTTCACAAGAGCCTGAGAAGAGAGAGGAACGCATGCTCAGTGATGGGCTATCCAGAGTATGCGCATGCTCAGTGATAACATCAGATACATGCAGAGTATCACGTGCGTAGTGCTGGAAGCCTTCACAAGAGCCTGAGAAGAGAGAGGAACGCATGCTCAGTGATGGGCTATCCAGAGTATGCGCATGCTCAGTGATAACAGCAGGTACATGCAGAGTATCACGTGTGGAGTGCTGGAAGCCTTCACAAGAGCCTGAGAAGAGAGAGGAATGCATGCTCAGTGATGGGCTATCCAGAGTATGCGCATGCTCAGTGATAGCAGCTACATGCAGAGTATCACGTGCGTAGTGCTGGAAGCCTTCACAAGAGCATGAGAAGAGAGAGGAACGCATGCTCAGTGATGGGCTATCCAGAGTATGCGCATGCTCAGTGATAACAGCAGATACATGCAGAGTATCACGTGCGTAGTGCTGGAAGCCTTCACAAGAGCATGAGAAGAGAGAGGAACGCATGCTCAGTGATGGGCTATCCAGAGTATGCGCATGCTCAGTGATAACACCAACTACATGCAGAGTATCACGTGCGTAGTGCTGGAAGCCTTCAAAAGAGCATGAGAAGAGAGAGGAACGCATGCTCAGTGATGGGCTATCCAGAGTATGCGCATGCTCAGTGATAGCAGCTACATGCAGAGTATCACCTGCGTAGTGCTGGAAGCATTCACAAGAGCATGAGAAGAGAGAGGAGCACATGCTCAGTGATGGGCTATCCAGAGTATGCGCATGCTCAGTGATAACACCACCTACATGCAGAGTATCACGTGCGTAGTGCTGGAAGCCTTCACCAGAGCATGAGAAGAGAGAGGAACGCATGCTCAGTGATGGGCTATCCAGACCATGCGCATGCTCAGTGATAACAGCAGGTACATGCAGAGTATCACGTGCGTAGTGCTGGAAGCCTTCACAAGAGCATGAGAAGAGAGAGGAACGCATGCTCAGTGATGGGCTATCCAGAGTATGCGCATGCTCAGTGATAACAGCAGGTACATGCAGAGTATCACGCGCGTAGTGCTGGAAGCCTTCACAAGAGCCTGAGAAGAGAGAGGAATGCATGCTCAGTGATGGGCTATCCAGAGTATGCGCATGCTCAGTGATAGCAGCTACATGCAGAGTATCACGTGCGTAGTGCTGGAAGCCTTCACAAGAGCATGAGAAGAGAGAGGAACGCATGCTCAGTGATGGGCTATCCAGAGTATGCGCATGCTCAGTGATAACAGCAGATACATGCAGAGTATCACGTGCGTAGTGCTGGAAGCATTCACAAGAGCATGAGAAGAGAGAGGAGCACATGCTCAGTGATGGGCTATCCAGAGTATGCGCATGCTCAGTGATAACACCACCTACATGCAGAGTATCACGTGCGTAGTGCTGGAAGCCTTCACCAGAGCATGAGAAGAGAGAGGAACGCATGCTCAGTGATGGGCTATCCAGACCATGCGCATGCTCAGTGATAACAGCAGGTACATGCAGAGTATCACGTGCGTAGTGCTGGAAGCCTTCACAGGAGCATGAGAAGAGAGAGGAACGCATGCTCAGTGATGGGCTATCCAGAGTATGCGCATGCTCAGTGATAACACCAGCTACATGCAGAGTATCACGTGCGTAGTGCTGGAAGCATTCACAAGAGCATGAGAAGAGAGAGGAACGCATGCTCAGTGATGGGCTATCCAGAGTATGCGCATGCTCAGTGATAACAGCAGCTACATGCAGAGTATCACGTGCGCAGTGCTGGAAGCCTTCACAAGAGCATGAGAAGAGAGAGGAACGCATGCTCAGTGATGGGCTATCCAGAGTATGCGCATGCTCAGTGATAACAGCAGATACATGCAGAGTATCACGTGCGTAGTGCTGGAAGCATTCACAAGAGCATGAGAAGAGAGAGGAGCACATGCTCAGTGATGGGCTATCCAGAGTATGCGCATGCTCAGTGATAACACCACCTACATGCAGAGTATCACGTGCGTAGTGCTGGAAGCCTTCACCAGAGCATGAGAAGAGAGAGGAACGCATGCTCAGTGATGGGCTATCCAGACTATGCGCATGCTCAGTGATAACAGCAGGTACATGCAGAGTATCACGTGCGTAGTGCTGGAAGCCTTCACAGGAGCATGAGAAGAGAGAGGAACGCATGCTCAGTGATGGGCTATCCAGAGTATGCGCATGCTCAGTGATAACACCACCTACATGCAGGGCTATCCAGAGTATGCGCATGCTCAGTGATAACAGCAGCTACATGCAGAGTATCACGCGCGTAGTGCTGGAAGCCTTCACAAGAGCCTGAGAAGAGAGAGGAATGCATGCTCAGTGATGGGCTATCCAGAGTATGCGCATGCTCAGTGATAGCAGCTACATGCAGAGTATCACGTGCGTAGTGCTGGAAGCCTTCACAAGAGCATGAGAAGAGAGAGGAACGCATGCTCAGTGATGGGCTATCCAGAGTATGCGCATGCTCAGTGATAACAGCAGATACATGCAGAGTATCACGTGCGTAGTGCTGGAAGCATTCACAAGAGCATGAGAAGAGAGAGGAGCACATGCTCAGTGATGGGCTATCCAGAGTATGCGCATGCTCAGTGATAACACCACCTACATGCAGAGTATCACGTGCGTAGTGCTGGAAGCCTTCACCAGAGCATGAGAAGAGAGAGGAACGCATGCTCAGTGATGGGCTATCCAGACTATGCGCATGCTCAGTGATAACAGCAGGTACATGCAGAGTATCACGTGCGTAGTGCTGGAAGCCTTCACAGGAGCATGAGAAGAGAGAGGAACGCATGCTCAGTGATGGGCTATCCAGAGTATGCGCATGCTCAGTGATAACACCAGCTACATGCAGAGTATCACGTGCGTAGTGCTGGAAGCATTCACAAGAGCATGAGAAGAGAGAGGAACGCATGCTCAGTGATGGGCTATCCAGAGTATGCGCATGCTCAGTGATAACAGCAGCTACATGCAGAGTATCACGTGCGCAGTGCTGGAAGCCTTCACAAGAGCATGAGAAGAGAGAGGAACGCATGCTCAGTGATGGGCTATCCAGAGTATGCGCATGCTCAGTGATAACAGCAGATACATGCAGAGTATCACGTGCGTAGTGCTGGAAGCATTCACAAGAGCATGAGAAGAGAGAGGAGCACATGCTCAGTGATGGGCTATCCAGAGTATGCGCATGCTCAGTGATAACACCACCTACATGCAGAGTATCACGTGCGTAGTGCTGGAAGCCTTCACCAGAGCATGAGAAGAGAGAGGAACGCATGCTCAGTGATGGGCTATCCAGACTATGCGCATGCTCAGTGATAACAGCAGGTACATGCAGAGTATCACGTGCGTAGTGCTGGAAGCCTTCACAGGAGCATGAGAAGAGAGAGGAACGCATGCTCAGTGATGGGCTATCCAGAGTATGCGCATGCTCAGTGATAACACCACCTACATGCAGGGCTATCCAGAGTATGCGCATGCTCAGTGATAACAGCAGCTACATGCAGAGTATCACGCGCGTAGTGCTGGAAGCCTTCACAAGAGCCTGAGAAGAGAGAGGAATGCATGCTCAGTGATGGGCTATCCAGAGTATGCGCATGCTCAGTGATAGCAGCTACATGCAGAGTATCACGTGCGTAGTGCTGGAAGCCTTCACAAGAGCATGAGAAGAGAGAGGAACGCATGCTCAGTGATGGGCTATCCAGAGTATGCGCATGCTCAGTGATAACAGCAGATACATGCAGAGTATCACGTGCGTAGTGCTGGAAGCATTCACAAGAGCATGAGAAGAGAGAGGAGCACATGCTCAGTGATGGGCTATCCAGAGTATGCGCATGCTCAGTGATAACACCACCTACATGCAGAGTATCACGTGCGTAGTGCTGGAAGCCTTCACCAGAGCATGAGAAGAGAGAGGAACGCATGCTCAGTGATGGGCTATCCAGACTATGCGCATGCTCAGTGATAACAGCAGGTACATGCAGAGTATCACGTGCGTAGTGCTGGAAGCCTTCACAGGAGCATGAGAAGAGAGAGGAACGCATGCTCAGTGATGGGCTATCCAGAGTATGCGCATGCTCAGTGATAACACCACCTACATGCAGGGCTATCCAGAGTATGCGCATGCTCAGTGATAACAGCAGCTACATGCAGAGTATCACGCGCGTAGTGCTGGAAGCCTTCACAAGAGCCTGAGAAGAGAGAGGAATGCATGCTCAGTGATGGGCTATCCAGAGTATGCGCATGCTCAGTGATAGCAGCTACATGCAGAGTATCACGTGCGTAGTGCTGGAAGCCTTCACAAGAGCATGAGAAGAGAGAGGAACGCATGCTCAGTGATGGGCTATCCAGAGTATGCGCATGCTCAGTGATAACAGCAGGTACATGCAGAGTATCACGCGCGTAGTGCTGGAAGCCTTCACAAGAGCATGAGAAGAGAGAGGAATGCATGCTCAGTGATGGGCTATCCAGAGTATGCGCATGCTCAGTGATAACAGCAGGTACATGCAGAGTATCACATGCGTAGTGCTGGAAGCCTTCACAAGAGCCTGAGAAGAGAGAGGAACGCATGCTCAGTGATGGCTATCCAGAGTATGCGCATGCTCAGTGATAACAGTAGCTACATGCAGAGTATCACGTGCGTAGTGCTGGAAGCCTTCACAAGAGCATGAGAAGAGAGAAGAACGCATGCTCAGTGATGGGCTATCCAGAGTATGCGCATGCTCAGTGATAACACCAGCTACATGCAGAGTATCACGTGCGTAGTGCTGGAAGCATTCACAAGAGCCTGAGAAGAGAGAGGAACGCATGCTCAGTGATGGGCTACCCAGAGTATGCGCATGCTCAGTGATAACAGCAGGTACATGCAGAGTATCACGTGCGTAGTGCTGGAAGCCTTCACAAGAGCATGAGAAGAGAGAGGAACGCATGCTCAGTGATGGGCTATCCAGAGTATGCGCATGCTCAGTGATAACAGCTACATGCAGAGTATCACGCGCGTAGTGCTGGAAGCCTTCACAAGAGCCTGAGAAGAGAGAGGAACGCATGCTCAGTGATGGGCTATCCAGAGTATGCACATGCTCAGTGATAACAGCAGCTACATGCAGAGTATCACGTGCTAGTGCTGGAAGCCTTCACAAGAGCATGAGAAGAGAGAGGAGCGCATGCTCAGTGATGGGCTATCCAGAATATGCGTATGCTCAGTGATAACAGCAGCTACATGCAGAGTATCACGTGCGTAGTGCTGGAAGCCTTCACAAGAGCATGAGAAGAGAGAGGAGCGCATGCTCAGTGATGGGCTATCCAGAATATGCGCATGCTCAGTGATAACAGCAGCTACATGCAGAGTATCACGTGCGTAGTGCTGGAAGCCTTCACAAGAGCATGAGAAGAGAGAGGAACGCATGCTCCGTGATGGGCTATCCAGAGTATGCGCATGCTCAGTGATAACAGCAGCTACATGCAGAGTATCACGTGCGTAGTGCTGGAAGCCTTCACAAGAGCATGAGAAGAGAGAGGAACGCATGCTCAGTGATGGGCTATCCAGAGTATGCGCATGCTCAGTGATAACAGCAGGTACATGCAGAGTATCACGCGCGTAGTGCTGGAAGCCTTCACAAGAGCATGAGAAGAGAGAGGAATGCATGCTCAGTGATGGGCTATCCAGAGTATGCGCATGCTCAGTGATAGCAGCTACATGCAGAGTATCACGTGCGTAGTGCTGGAAGCCTTCACAAGAGCATGAGAAGAGAGAGGAACGCATGCTCCGTGATGGGCTATCCAGAGTATGCGCATGCTCAGTGATAACAGCAGCTACATGCAGAGTATCACGTGCGTAGTGCTGGAAGCCTTCACAAGAGCATGAGAAGAGAGAGGAACGCATGCTCAGTGATGGGCTATCCAGAGTATGCGCATGCTCAGTGATAACAGCAGGTACATGCAGAGTATCACGCGCGTAGTGCTGGAAGCCTTCACAAGAGCATGAGAAGAGAGAGGAATGCATGCTCAGTGATGGGCTATCCAGAGTATGCGCATGCTCAGTGATGGGCTATCCAGAGTATGCGCATGCTCAGTGATAACAGCAGGTACATGCAGAGTATCACGTGCGTAGTGCTGGAAGCCTTCACAAGACATAGCTCTCAACCTTTTTTGTCAGCAAGGCGGGTGAAAACACCCGATTTTCTTTTTGGCGGGTGAGAGGCCCATATAAGTGAATGGGCGTATGAAGGACTTGGCGGGTGATTCATCTGCTTTCAAGGCGGGTGACACCCGCCAAAAGCGGGTGAGTTGAGAGCTATGTCACAAGAGCATGAGAAGAGAGAGGAGCGCATGCTCAGTGATGGGCTATCCAGAGTATGCGCATGCTCAGTGATAACAGCAGGTACATGCAGAGTATCACGTGCGTAGTGCTGGAAGCCTTCACAAGACATAGCTCTCAACCTTTTTTGTCAGCAAGGCGGGTGAAAACACCCGATTTTCTTTTTGGCGGGTGAGAGGCCCATAGAAGTGAATGGGCGTATGAAGGACTTGGCGGGTGATTCATCTGCTTTCAAGGCGGGTGACACCCGCCAAAAGCGGGTGAGTTGAGAGCTATGTCACAAGAGCATGAGAAGAGAGAGGAGCGCATGCTCAGTGATGGGCTATCCAGAGTATGCGCATGCTCAGTGATAACAGCAGGTACATGCAGAGTATCACGTGCGTAGTGCTGGAAGCCTTCACAAGAGCATGAGAAGAGAGAGGAACGCATGCTCAGTGATGGGCTATCCAGAGTATGCGCATGCTCAGTGATAACACCACCTACATGCAGAGTATCACGTGCGTAGTGCTGGAAGCCTTCACAAGAGCATGAGAAGAGAGAGGAGCGCATGTTCAGTAATGGGCTATCCAGAGTATGCGCATGCTCAGTGATAACAGCAAGTACATGCAGAGTATCACGTGCGTAGTGCTGGAAGCCTTCACAAGAGCATGAGAAGAGAGAGGAACGCATGCTCAGTGATGGGCTATCCAGAGTATGCACATGCTCAGTGATAACAGCAGGTACATGCAGAGTATCACGTGCGTAGTGCTGGAAGCCTTCACAAGAGCATGAGAAGAGAGAGGAGCGCATGCTCAGTGATGGGCTACCCAGAGTATGCGCATGCTCAGTGATAACAGCAGCTACATTCAGAGTATCACGTGCGTAGTGCTGGAAGCCTTCACAAGAGCATGAGAAGAGAGAGGAACGCATGCTCAGTGATGGGCTATCCAGAGTATGCGCATGCTCAGTGATAACAGCAGGTACATGCAGAGTATCACGTGCGTAGTGCTGGAAGCCATCACAAGAGAATGAGAAGAGAGAGGAACGCATGCTCAGTGATGGGCTATCCAGAGTATGCGCATGCTCAGTGATAACACCACCTACATGCAGAGTATCACGTGCGTAGTGCTGGAAGCCTTCACAGGAGCATGAGAAGAGAGAGGAACGCATGCTCAGTGATGGGCTATCCAGAGCATGCGCATGCTCAGTGATAACACCATCTACATGCAGAGTATCACGTGCGTAGTGCTGGAAGCCTTCACAAGAGCATGAGAAGAGAGAGGAACGCATGCTCTGTGATGGGCTATCCAGAGTATGCGCATGCTCAGTGATAACAGCAGCTACATGCAGAGTATCACGTGCGCAGTGCTGGAAGCCTTCACAAGAGCATGAGAAGAGAGAGGAACGCATGCTCAGTGATGGCCTATCCAGATTATGCGCATGCTCAGTGATAACAGCAGCTACATGCAGAGTATCACGTGCGTAGTGCTGGAAGCCTTCACAAGAGCATGAGAAGAGAGAGGAACGCATGCTCAGTGATGGGCTATCCAGAGTATGCACATGCTCAGTAATAACAGCAGCACATGCAGAGTATCACGTGCGTAGTGCTGGAAGCCTTCACAAGAGCATGAGAAGAGAGAGGAGCGCATGCTCAGTGATGGGCTATCCAGACTATGCGCATGCTCAGTGATAACAGCAGGTACATGCAGAGTATCACGCGCGTAGTGCTGGAAGCCTTCACAAGAGCATGAGAAGAGAGAGGAACGCATGCTCAGTGATGGGCTATCCAGAGTATGCGCATGCTCAGTGATAGCAGCTACATGCAGAGTATCACGCGCGTAGTGCTGGAAGCCTTCACAAGAGCCTGAGAAGAGAGAGGAACGCATGCTCAGTGATGGGCTATCCAGAGTATGCGCATGCTCAGTGATAACAGCAGCTACATGCAGAGTATCACGTGCGTAGTGCTGGAAGCCTTCACAAGAGCATGAGAAGAGAGAGGAACGCATGCTCAGTGATGGGCTATCCAGAGTATGCGCATGCTCAGTGATAACAGCAGCTACATGCAGAGTATCACGTGCGTAGTGCTGGAAGCCTTCACAAGAGCATGAGAAGAGAGAGGAACGCATGCTCAGTGATGGGCTATCCAGACTATGCGCATGCTCAGTGATAACAGCAGGTACATGCAGAGTATCACGTGCGTAGTGCTGGAAGCCTTCACAAGAGCATGAGAAGAGAGAGGAACGCATGCTCAGTGATGGGCTATCCAGAGTATGCGCATGCTCAGTGATAACAGCAGCTACATGCAGAGTATCACGTGCGTAGTGCTGGAAGCCTTCACAAGAGCATGAGAAGAGAGAGGAACGCATGCTCAGTGATGGGCTATCCAGAGTATGCGCATGCTCAGTGATAACAGCAGGTACATGCAGAGTATCACGTGCGTAGTGCTGGAAGCCTTCTCAAGAGCATGAGAAGAGAGAGGAACGCATGCTCAGTGATGGGCTATCCAGAGTATGCGCATGCTCAGTGATAGCAGCTACATGCAGAGTATCACGTGCGCAGTGCTGGAAGCCTTCACAAGAGCATGAGAAGAGAGAGGAACGCATGCTCAGTGATGGGCTATCCAGAGTATGCGCATGCTCAGTGATAACAGCAGCTACATGCAGAGTATCACGTGCGTAGTGCTGGAAGCCTTCACAAGAGCATGAGAAGAGAGAGGAGCGCATGCTCAGTGATGGGCTATCCAGAGTATGCGCATGCTCAGTGATAACACCACCTACATGCAGAGTATCACGTGCGTAGTGCTGGAAGCCTTCACAAGAGCATGAGAAGAGAGAGGAACGCATGCTCAGTGATGGGCTATCCAGACTATGTGCATGCTCAGTGATAACAGCAGGTACATGCAGAGTATCACGTGCGTAGTGCTGGAAGCCTTCACAGGAGCATGAGAAGAGAGAGGAACGCATGCTCAGTGATGGGCTATCCAGAGTATGCGCATGCTCAGTGATAACACCACCTACATGCAGAGTATCACGTGCGTAGTGCTGGAAGCCTTCACCAGAGCATGAGAAGAGAGAGGAACGCATGCTCAGTGATGGGCTATCCAGAGTATGCGCATGCTCAGTGATAACAGCAGGTACATGCGGAGTATCACGTGCGTAGTGCTGGAAGCCTTCACAAGAGCATGAGAAGAGAGAGGAACGCATGCTCAGTGATGGGCTATCCAGAGTATGCGCATGCTCAGTGATAACAGCAGCTACATGCAGAGTATCACGTGCGTAGTGCTGGAAGCCTTCACAAGAGCATGAGAAGAGAGAGGAACGCATGCTCAGTGATGGGCTATCCAGAGTATGCGCATGCTCAGTGATAACAGCAGCTACATGCAGAGTATCACGTGCGTAGTGCTGGAAGCCTTCACAGGAGCATGAGAAGAGAGAGGAACGCATGCTCAGTGATGGGCTATCCAGAGCATGCGCATGCTCAGTGATAACACCAGCTACATGCAGAGTATCACGTGCGTAGTGCTGGAAGCCTTCACAAGAGCATGAGAAGAGAGAGGAGCGCATGCTCAGTGATGGGCTATCCAGAGTATGCGCATGCTCAGTGATAACACCACCTACATGCAGAGTATCACGTGCGTAGTGCTGGAAGCCTTCACAAGAGCATGAGAAGAGAGAGGAACGCATGCTCAGTGATGGGCTACCCAGAGTATGCGCATGCTCAGTGATAACAGCAGCTACATGCAGAGTATCACATGCGTAGTGCTGGAAGCCTTCACAAGAGCATGAGAAGAGAGAGGAGCGCATGCTCAGTGATGGGCTATCCAGAGTATGCGCATGCTCAGTGATAACAGCAGGTACATGCAGAGTATCACGCGCGTAGTGCTGGAAGCCTTCACAAGAGCATGAGAAGAGAGAGGAGCGCATGCTCAGTGATGGGCTATCCAGAGTATGCGCATGCTCAGTGATAACACCACCTACATGCGGAGTATCACGTGCGTAGTGCTGGAAGCCTTCACAAGAGCATGAGAAGAGAGAGGAACGCATGCTCAGTGATGGGCTATCCAGAGTATGCGCATGCTCAGTGATAACAGCAGGTACATGCAGAGTATCACGCGCGTAGTGCTGGAAGCCTTCACAAGAGCATGAGAAGAGAGAGGAATGCATGCTCAGTGATGGGCTATCCAGAGTATGCGCATGCTCAGTGATAGCAGCTACATGCAGAGTATCACGTGCGTAGTGCTGGAAGCCTTCACAAGAGCATGAGAAGAGAGAGGAACGCATGCTCCGTGATGGGCTATCCAGAGTATGCGCATGCTCAGTGATAACAGCAGCTACATGCAGAGTATCACGTGCGTAGTGCTGGAAGCCTTCACAAGAGCATGAGAAGAGAGAGGAACGCATGCTCAGTGATGGGCTATCCAGAGTATGCGCATGCTCAGTGATAACAGCAGGTACATGCAGAGTATCACGCGCGTAGTGCTGGAAGCCTTCACAAGAGCATGAGAAGAGAGAGGAATGCATGCTCAGTGATGGGCTATCCAGAGTATGCGCATGCTCAGTGATGGGCTATCCAGAGTATGCGCATGCTCAGTGATAACAGCAGGTACATGCAGAGTATCACGTGCGTAGTGCTGGAAGCCTTCACAAGACATAGCTCTCAACCTTTTTTGTCAGCAAGGCGGGTGAAAACACCCGATTTTCTTTTTGGCGGGTGAGAGGCCCATAGAAGTGAATGGGCGTATGAAGGACTTGGCGGGTGATTCATCTGCTTTCAAGGCGGGTGACACCCGCCAAAAGCGGGTGAGTTGAGAGCTATGTCACAAGAGCATGAGAAGAGAGAGGAGCGCATGCTCAGTGATGGGCTATCCAGAGTATGCGCATGCTCAGTGATAACAGCAGGTACATGCAGAGTATCACGTGCGTAGTGCTGGAAGCCTTCACAAGACATAGCTCTCAACCTTTTTTGTCAGCAAGGCGGGTGAAAACACCCGATTTTCTTTTTGGCGGGTGAGAGGCCCATAGAAGTGAATGGGCGTATGAAGGACTTGGCGGGTGATTCATCTGCTTTCAAGGCGGGTGACACCCGCCAAAAGCGGGTGAGTTGAGAGCTATGTCACAAGAGCATGAGAAGAGAGAGGAGCGCATGCTCAGTGATGGGCTATCCAGAGTATGCGCATGCTCAGTGATAACAGCAGGTACATGCAGAGTATCACGTGCGTAGTGCTGGAAGCCTTCACAAGAGCATGAGAAGAGAGAGGAACGCATGCTCAGTGATGGGCTATCCAGAGTATGCGCATGCTCAGTGATAACACCACCTACATGCAGAGTATCACGTGCGTAGTGCTGGAAGCCTTCACAAGAGCATGAGAAGAGAGAGGAGCGCATGTTCAGTAATGGGCTATCCAGAGTATGCGCATGCTCAGTGATAACAGCAAGTACATGCAGAGTATCACGTGCGTAGTGCTGGAAGCCTTCACAAGAGCATGAGAAGAGAGAGGAACGCATGCTCAGTGATGGGCTATCCAGAGTATGCACATGCTCAGTGATAACAGCAGGTACATGCAGAGTATCACGTGCGTAGTGCTGGAAGCCTTCACAAGAGCATGAGAAGAGAGAGGAGCGCATGCTCAGTGATGGGCTACCCAGAGTATGCGCATGCTCAGTGATAACAGCAGCTACATGCAGAGTATCACGTGCGTAGTGCTGGAAGCCTTCACAAGAGCATGAGAAGAGAGAGGAACGCATGCTCAGTGATGGGCTATCCAGAGTATGCGCATGCTCAGTGATAACAGCAGGTACATGCAGAGTATCACGTGCGTAGTGCTGGAAGCCATCACAAGAGAATGAGAAGAGAGAGGAACGCATGCTCAGTGATGGGCTATCCAGAGTATGCGCATGCTCAGTGATAACACCACCTACATGCAGAGTATCACGTGCGTAGTGCTGGAAGCCTTCACAGGAGTATGAGAAGAGAGAGGAACGCATGCTCAGTGATGGGCTATCCAGAGCATGCGCATGCTCAGTGATAACACCATCTACATGCAGAGTATCACGTGCGTAGTGCTGGAAGCCTTCACAAGAGCATGAGAAGAGAGAGGAACGCATGCTCTGTGATGGGCTATCCAGAGTATGCGCATGCTCAGTGATAACAGCAGCTACATGCAGAGTATCACGTGCGCAGTGCTGGAAGCCTTCACAAGAACATGAGAAGAGAGAGGAACGCATGCTCAGTGATGGCCTATCCAGATTATGCGCATGCTCAGTGATAACAGCAGCTACATGCAGAGTATCACGTGCGTAGTGCTGGAAGCCTTCACAAGAGCATGAGAAGAGAGAGGAACGCATGCTCAGTGATGGGCTATCCAGAGTATGCGCATGCTCAGTAATAACAGCAGCACATGCAGAGTATCACGTGCGTAGTGCTGGAAGCCTTCACAAGAGCATGAGAAGAGAGAGGAGCGCATGCTCAGTGATGGGCTATCCAGACTATGCGCATGCTCAGTGATAACAGCAGGTACATGCAGAGTATCACGCGCGTAGTGCTGGAAGCCTTCACAAGAGCATGAGAAGAGAGAGGAACGCATGCTCAGTGATGGGCTATCCAGAGTATGCGCATGCTCAGTGATAGCAGCTACATGCAGAGTATCACGCGCGTAGTGCTGGAAGCCTTCACAAGAGCCTGAGAAGAGAGAGGAACGCATGCTCAGTGATGGGCTATCCAGAGTATGCGCATGCTCAGTGATAACAGCAGCTACATGCAGAGTATCACGTGCGTAGTGCTGGAAGCCTTCACAAGAGCATGAGAAGAGAGAGGAACGCATGCTCAGTGATGGGCTATCCAGACTATGCGCATGCTCAGTGATAACAGCAGGTACATGCAGAGTATCACGTGCGTAGTGCTGGAAGCCTTCACAAGAGCATGAGAAGAGAGAGGAACGCATGCTCAGTGATGGGCTATCCAGAGTATGCGCATGCTCAGTGATAACAGCAGCTACATGCAGAGTATCACGTGCGTAGTGCTGGAAGCCTTCACAAGAGCATGAGAAGAGAGAGGAACGCATGCTCAGTGATGGGCTATCCAGAGTATGCGCATGCTCAGTGATAACAGCAGGTACATGCAGAGTATCACGTGCGTAGTGCTGGAAGCCTTCTCAAGAGCATGAGAAGAGAGAGGAACGCATGCTCAGTGATGGGCTATCCAGAGTATGCGCATGCTCAGTGATAGCAGCTACATGCAGAGTATCACGTGCGCAGTGCTGGAAGCCTTCACAAGAGCATGAGAAGAGAGAGGAACGCATGCTCAGTGATGGGCTATCCAGAGTATGCGCATGCTCAGTGATAACAGCAGCTACATGCAGAGTATCACGTGCGTAGTGCTGGAAGCCTTCACAAGAGCATGAGAAGAGAGAGGAGCGCATGCTCAGTGATGGGCTATCCAGAGTATGCGCATGCTCAGTGATAACACCACCTACATGCAGAGTATCACGTGCGTAGTGCTGGAAGCCTTCACCAGAGCATGAGAAGAGAGAGGAACGCATGCTCAGTGATGGGCTATCCAGACTATGTGCATGCTCAGTGATAACAGCAGGTACATGCAGAGTATCACGTGCGTAGTGCTGGAAGCCTTCACAGGAGCATGAGAAGAGAGAGGAACGCATGCTCAGTGATGGGCTATCCAGAGTATGCGCATGCTCAGTGATAACACCACCTACATGCAGAGTATCACGTGCGTAGTGCTGGAAGCCTTCACCAGAGCATGAGAAGAGAGAGGAACGCATGCTCAGTGATGGGCTATCCAGAGTATGCGCATGCTCAGTGATAACAGCAGGTACATGCGGAGTATCACGTGCGTAGTGCTGGAAGCCTTCACAAGAGCATGAGAAGAGAGAGGAACGCATGCTCAGTGATGGGCTATCCAGAGTATGCGCATGCTCAGTGATAACAGCAGCTACATGCAGAGTATCACGTGCGTAGTGCTGGAAGCCTTCACAAGAGCATGAGAAGAGAGAGGAACGCATGCTCAGTGATGGGCTATCCAGAGTATGCGCATGCTCAGTGATAACAGCAGCTACATGCAGAGTATCACGTGCGTAGTGCTGGAAGCCTTCACAGGAGCATGAGAAGAGAGAGGAACGCATGCTCAGTGATGGGCTATCCAGAGCATGCGCATGCTCAGTGATAACACCAGCTACATGCAGAGTATCACGTGCGTAGTGCTGGAAGCCTTCACAAGAGCATGAGAAGAGAGAGGAGCGCATGCTCAGTGATGGGCTATCCAGAGTATGCGCATGCTCAGTGATAACACCACCTACATGCAGAGTATCACGTGCGTAGTGCTGGAAGCCTTCACAAGAGCATGAGAAGAGAGAGGAGCGCATGCTCAGTGATGGGCTATCCAGAGTATGCGCATGCTCAGTGATAACAGCAGCTACATGCAGAGTATCACGTGCGTAGTGCTGGAAGCCTTCACCAGAGCATGAGAAGAGAGAGGAGCGCATGCTCAGTGATGGGCTATCCAGAGTATGCGCATGCTCAGTGATAACAGCAGCTACATGCAGAGTATCACGTGCGTAGTGCTGGAAGCCTTCACAAGAGCATGAGAAGAGAGAGGAACGCATGCTCAGTGATGGGCTATCCAGAGCATGCGCATGCTCAGTGATAACACCACCTACATGCAGAGTATCACGTGCGTAGTGCTGGAAGCCTTCACAAGAGCCTGAGAAGAGAGAGGAACGCATGCTCAGTGATGGGCTATCCAGACTATGCGCATGCTCAGTGATAACAGCAGCTACATGCAGAGTATCACGCGCGTAGTGCTGGAAGCCTTCACAAGAGCCTGAGAAGAGAGAGGAATGCATGCTCAGTGATGGGCTATCCAGAGTATGCGCATGCTCAGTGATAGCAGCTACATGCAGAGTATCACGTGCGTAGTGCTGGAAGCATTCACAAGAGCATGAGAAGAGAGAGGAACGCATGCTCCGTGATGGGCTATCCAGAGTATGCGCATGCTCAGTGATAACAGCAGCTACATGCAGAGTATCACGTGCGTAGTGCTGGAAGCCTTCACAAGAGCATGAGAAGAGAGAGGAACGCATGCTCAGTGATGGGCTATCCAGAGTATGCGCATGCTCAGTGATAACAGCAGGTACATGCAGAGTATCACGCGCGTAGTGCTGGAAGCCTTCACAAGAGCATGAGAAGAGAGAGGAATGCATGCTCAGTGATGGGCTATCCAGAGTATGCGCATGCTCAGTGATAACAGCAGGTACATGCAGAGTATCACATGCGTAGTGCTGGAAGCCTTCACAAGAGCCTGAGAAGAGAGAGGAACGCATGCTCAGTGATGGCTATCCAGAGTATGCGCATGCTCAGTGATAACAGTAGCTACATGCAGAGTATCACGTGCGTAGTGCTGGAAGCCTTCACAAGAGCATGAGAAGAGAGAAGAACGCATGCTCAGTGATGGGCTATCCAGAGTATGCGCATGCTCAGTGATAACACCAGCTACATGCAGAGTATCACGTGCGTAGTGCTGGAAGCATTCACAAGAGCCTGAGAAGAGAGAGGAACGCATGCTCAGTGATGGGCTACCCAGAGTATGCGCATGCTCAGTGATAACAGCAGGTACATGCAGAGTATCACGTGCGTAGTGCTGGAAGCCTTCACAAGAGCATGAGAAGAGAGAGGAACGCATGCTCAGTGATGGGCTATCCAGAGTATGCGCATGCTCAGTGATAACAGCTACATGCAGAGTATCACGCGCGTAGTGCTGGAAGCCTTCACAAGAGCCTGAGAAGAGAGAGGAACGCATGCTCAGTGATGGGCTATCCAGAGTATGCACATGCTCAGTGATAACAGCAGCTACATGCAGAGTATCACGTGCGTAGTGCTGGAAGCCTTCACAAGAGCATGAGAAGAGAGAGGAGCGCATGCTCAGTGATGGGCTATCCAGAATATGCGCATGCTCAGTGATAACAGCAGCTACATGCAGAGTATCACGTGCGTAGTGCTGGAAGCCTTCACAAGAGCATGAGAAGAGAGAGGAGCGCATGCTCAGTGATGGGCTATCCAGAATATGCGCATGCTCAGTGATAACAGCAGCTACATGCAGAGTATCACGTGCGTAGTGCTGGAAGCCTTCACAAGAGCATGAGAAGAGAGAGGAACGCATGCTCCGTGATGGGCTATCCAGAGTATGCGCATGCTCAGTGATAACAGCAGCTACATGCAGAGTATCACGCGCGTAGTGCTGGAAGCCTTCACAAGAGCATGAGAAGAGAGAGGAATGCATGCTCAGTGATGGGCTATCCAGAGTATGCGCATGCTCAGTGATAGCAGCTACATGCAGAGTATCACGTGCGTAGTGCTGGAAGCCTTCACAAGAGCATGAGAAGAGAGAGGAACGCATGCTCCGTGATGGGCTATCCAGAGTATGCGCATGCTCAGTGATAACAGCAGCTACATGCAGAGTATCACGTGCGTAGTGCTGGAAGCCTTCACAAGAGCATGAGAAGAGAGAGGAACGCATGCTCAGTGATGGGCTATCCAGAGTATGCGCATGCTCAGTGATAACAGCAGGTACATGCAGAGTATCACGCGCGTAGTGCTGGAAGCCTTCACAAGAGCATGAGAAGAGAGAGGAATGCATGCTCAATGATGGGCTATCCAGAGTATGCGCATGCTCAGTGATGGGCTATCCAGAGTATGCGCATGCTCAGTGATAACAGCAGGTACATGCAGAGTATCACGTGCGTAGTGCTGGAAGCCTTCACAAGACATAGCTCTCAACCTTTTTTGTCAGCAAGGCGGGTGAAAACACCCGATTTTCTTTTTGGCGGGTGAGAGGCCCATAGAAGTGAATGGGCGTATGAAGGACTTGGCGGGTGATTCATCTGCTTTCAAGGCGGGTGACACCCGCCAAAAGCGGGTGAGTTGAGAGCTATGTCACAAGAGCATGAGAAGAGAGAGGAGCGCATGCTCAGTGATGGGCTATCCAGAGTATGCGCATGCTCAGTGATAACAGCAGGTACATGCAGAGTATCACGTGCGTAGTGCTGGAAGCCTTCACAAGACATAGCTCTCAACCTTTTTTGTCAGCAAGGCGGGTGAAAACACCCGATTTTCTTTTTGGCGGGTGAGAGGCCCATAGAAGTGAATGGGCGTATGAAGGACTTGGCGGGTGATTCATCTGCTTTCAAGGCGGGTGACACCCGCCAAAAGCGGGTGAGTTGAGAGCTATGTCACAAGAGCATGAGAAGAGAGAGGAGCGCATGCTCAGTGATGGGCTATCCAGAGTATGCGCATGCTCAGTGATAACAGCAGGTACATGCAGAGTATCACGTGCGTAGTGCTGGAAGCCTTCACAAGAGCATGAGAAGAGAGAGGAACGCATGCTCAGTGATGGGCTATCCAGAGTATGCGCATGCTCAGTGATAACACCACCTACATGCAGAGTATCACGTGCGTAGTGCTGGAAGCCTTCACAAGAGCATGAGAAGAGAGAGGAGCGCATGTTCAGTAATGGGCTATCCAGAGTATGCGCATGCTCAGTGATAACAGCAAGTACATGCAGAGTATCACGTGCGTAGTGCTGGAAGCCTTCACAAGAGCATGAGAAGAGAGAGGAACGCATGCTCAGTGATGGGCTATCCAGAGTATGCACATGCTCAGTGATAACAGCAGGTACATGCAGAGTATCACGTGCGTAGTGCTGGAAGCCTTCACAAGAGCATGAGAAGAGAGAGGAGCGCATGCTCAGTGATGGGCTACCCAGAGTATGCGCATGCTCAGTGATAACAGCAGCTACATGCAGAGTATCACGTGCGTAGTGCTGGAAGCCTTCACAAGAGCATGAGAAGAGAGAGGAACGCATGCTCAGTGATGGGCTATCCAGAGTATGCGCATGCTCAGTGATAACAGCAGGTACATGCAGAGTATCACGTGCGTAGTGCTGGAAGCCATCACAAGAGAATGAGAAGAGAGAGGAACGCATGCTCAGTGATGGGCTATCCAGAGTATGCGCATGCTCAGTGATAACACCACCTACATGCAGAGTATCACGTGCGTAGTGCTGGAAGCCTTCACAGGAGCATGAGAAGAGAGAGGAACGCATGCTCAGTGATGGGCTATCCAGAGCATGCGCATGCTCAGTGATAACACCATCTACATGCAGAGTATCACGTGCGTAGTGCTGGAAGCCTTCACAAGAGCATGAGAAGAGAGAGGAACGCATGCTCTGTGATGGGCTATCCAGAGTATGCGCATGCTCAGTGATAACAGCAGCTACATGCAGAGTATCACGTGCGCAGTGCTGGAAGCCTTCACAAGAGCATGAGAAGAGAGAGGAACGCATGCTCAGTGATGGCCTATCCAGATTATGCGCATGCTCAGTGATAACAGCAGCTACATGCAGAGTATCACGTGCGTAGTGCTGGAAGCCTTCACAAGAGCATGAGAAGAGAGAGGAACGCATGCTCAGTGATGGGCTATCCAGAGTATGCACATGCTCAGTAATAACAGCAGCACATGCAGAGTATCACGTGCGTAGTGCTGGAAGCCTTCACAAGAGCATGAGAAGAGAGAGGAGCGCATGCTCAGTGATGGGCTATCCAGACTATGCGCATGCTCAGTGATAACAGCAGGTACATGCAGAGTATCACGCGCGTAGTGCTGGAAGCCTTCACAAGAGCATGAGAAGAGAGAGGAACGCATGCTCAGTGATGGGCTATCCAGAGTATGCGCATGCTCAGTGATAGCAGCTACATGCAGAGTATCACGCGCGTAGTGCTGGAAGCCTTCACAAGAGCCTGAGAAGAGAGAGGAACGCATGCTCAGTGATGGGCTATCCAGAGTATGCGCATGCTCAGTGATAACAGCAGCTACATGCAGAGTATCACGTGCGTAGTGCTGGAAGCCTTCACAAGAGCATGAGAAGAGAGAGGAACGCATGCTCAGTGATGGGCTATCCAGAGTATGCGCATGCTCAGTGATAACAGCAGCTACATGCAGAGTATCACGTGCGTAGTGCTGGAAGCCTTCACAAGAGCATGAGAAGAGAGAGGAACGCATGCTCAGTGATGGGCTATCCAGACTATGCGCATGCTCAGTGATAACAGCAGGTACATGCAGAGTATCACGTGCGTAGTGCTGGAAGCCTTCACAAGAGCATGAGAAGAGAGAGGAACGCATGCTCAGTGATGGGCTATCCAGAGTATGCGCATGCTCAGTGATAACAGCAGCTACATGCAGAGTATCACGTGCGTAGTGCTGGAAGCCTTCACAAGAGCATGAGAAGAGAGAGGAACGCATGCTCAGTGATGGGCTATCCAGAGTATGCGCATGCTCAGTGATAACAGCAGGTACATGCAGAGTATCACGTGCGTAGTGCTGGAAGCCTTCTCAAGAGCATGAGAAGAGAGAGGAACGCATGCTCAGTGATGGGCTATCCAGAGTATGCGCATGCTCAGTGATAGCAGCTACATGCAGAGTATCACGTGCGCAGTGCTGGAAGCCTTCACAAGAGCATGAGAAGAGAGAGGAACGCATGCTCAGTGATGGGCTATCCAGAGTATGCGCATGCTCAGTGATAACAGCAGCTACATGCAGAGTATCACGTGCGTAGTGCTGGAAGCCTTCACAAGAGCATGAGAAGAGAGAGGAGCGCATGCTCAGTGATGGGCTATCCAGAGTATGCGCATGCTCAGTGATAACAGCAGGTACATGCGGAGTATCACGTGCGTAGTGCTGGAAGCCTTCACAAGAGCATGAGAAGAGAGAGGAGCGCATGCTCAGTGATGGGCTATCCAGAGTATGCGCGTGCTCAGTGATAACAGCAGGTACATGCAGAGTATCACGTGCGTAGTGCTGGAAGCCTTCACAAGAGCATGAGAAGAGAGAGGAACGCATGCTCAGTGATGGGCTATCCGGACTATGCGCATGCTCAGTGATAACAGCAGGTACATGCAGAGTATCACGCGCGTAGTGCTGGAAGCCTTCACAAGAGCATGAGAAGAGAGAGGAACGCATGCTCAGTGATGGGCTATCCAGAGTATGCGCATGCTCAGTGATAACACCAGCTACATGCAGAGTATCACGTGCGTAGTGCTGGAAGAATTCACAAGAGCCTGAGAAGAGAGAGGAACGCATGCTCAGTGATGGGCTATCCAGAGTATGCGCATGCTCAGTGATAGCAGCTACATGCAGAGTATCACGTGCGCAGTGCTGGAAGCCTTCACAAGAGCATGAGAAGAGAGAGGAGCGCATGCTCAGTGATGGGATATCCAGAGTATGCGCATGCTCATTGATAACACCACCTACATGCAGAGTATCACGTGCGTAGTGCTGGAAGCCTTCACAAGAGCATGAGAAGAGAGAGGAACGCATGCTCAGTGATGGGCTATCCAGAGTATGCGCATGCTCAGTGATAACACCAGCTACATGCAGAGTATCACGTGCGTAGTGCTGGAAGCATTCACAAGAGCCTGAGAAGAGAGAGGAACGCATGCTCAGTGATGGGCTATCCAGAGTATGCGCATTCTCAGTGATAACAGCAGGTACATGCAGAGTATCACGTGCGTAGTGCTGGAAGCCTTCACAAGAGCATGAGAAGAGAGAGGAACGCATGCTCAGTGATGGGCTATCCAGAGTATGCGCATGCTCAGTGATAGCAGCTACATGCAGAGTATCACGTGCGCAGTGCTGGAAGCCTTCACAAGAGCTTCAGAAGAGAGAGGAGCGCATGCTCAGTGATGGGCTATCCAGAGTATGCGCATGCTCAGTGATAACACCATCTACATGCAGAGTATCACGTGTGTAGTGCTGGAAGCATTCACAAGAGCCTGAGAAGAGAGAGGAACGCATGCTCAGTGATGGGCTATCCAGAGTATGCGCATGCTCAGTGATAACAGCAGCTACATGCAGAGTATAGCGTGCGTAGTGCTGGAAGCCTTCACAAGAGCCTGAGAAGAGAGAGGAACGCATGCTCAGTGATGGGCTATCCAGAGTATGCGCATGCTCAGTGATAACAGCAGCTACATGCAGAGTATCACGTGCGTAGTGCTGGAAGCCTTCACAAGAGCATGAGAAGAGAGAGGAACGCATGCTCAGTGATGGGCTATCCAGAGTATGCGCATGCTCAGTGATAACAGCAGCTACATGCAGAGTATCACATGCGTAGTGCTGGAAGCCTTCACAAGAGCCTGAGAAGAGAGAGGAACGCCTGCTCAGTGATGGGCTATCCAGAGTATGCTCATGCTCAGTGATAACACCACCTACATGCAGAGTATCACGTGCGTAGTGCTGGAAGCCTTCACAAGAGCATGAGAAGAGAGAGGAACGCATGCTCAGTGATGGGCTATCCAGAGTCTGCGCATGCTCAGTGATAACAGCAGGTACATGCAGAGTATCACGTGCGTAGTGCTGGAAGCCTTCACAAGAGCATGAGAAGAGAGAGGAACGCATGCTCAGTGATGGGCTATCCAGAGTATGTGCATGCTCAGTGATAACAGCAGGTACATGCAGAGTATCACGCGCGTAGTGCTGGAATCCTTCACAAGAGCATGAGAAGAGAGAGGAACGCATGCTCAGTGATGGGCTATCCAGAGTATGCGCATGCTCAGTGATAGCAGCTACATGCAGAGTATCACGTGCGTAGTGCTGGAAGCCTTCACAAGAGCTTCAGAAGAGAGAGGAACGCATGCTCAGTGATGGGCTATCCAGAGTATGCGCATGCTCAGTGATAACAGCAGCTACATGCAGAGTATCACGTGCGTAGTGCTGGAAGCCTTCACAAGAGCATGAGAAGAGAGAGGAACGCATGCTCAGTGATGGGCTATCCAGAGTATGCGCATGCTCAGTGATAACAGCAGCTACATGCAGAGTATCACGTGCGTAGTGCTGGAAGCCTTCACAAGAGCATGAGAAGAGAGAGGAACGCATGCTCAGTGATGGGCTATCCAGAGCATGCGCATGCTCAGTGATAACACCACCTACATGCAGAGTATTACGTGCGTAGTGCTGGAAGCCTTCACAAGAGCATGAGAAGAGAGAGGAATGCCTGCTCAGTGATGGGCTATCCAGAGTATGCGCATGCTCAGTGATAACAGCAGCTACATGCAGAGTATCACGTGCGTAGTGCTGGAAGCCTTCACAAGAGCATGAGAAGAGAGAGGAACGCATGCTCAGTGATGGGCTACCCAGAGTATGCGCATGCTCAGTGATAACAGCAGCTACATGCAGAGTATCACATGCGTAGTGCTGGAAGCCTTCACAAGAGCATGAGAAGAGAGAGGAACGCATGCTCAGTGATGGGCTATCCAGAGTATGCGCATGCTCAGTGATAACACCACCTACATGCAGAGTATCACGTGCGTAGTGCTGGAAGCCTTCACAAGAGCATGAGAAGAGAGAGGAACGCATGCTCCGTGATGGGCTATCCAGAGTATGCGCATGCTCAGTGATAACAGCAGCTACATGCAGAGTATCACGTGCGTAGTGCTGGAAGCCTTCACAAGAGCATGAGAAGAGAGAGGAACGCATGCTCAGTGATGGGCTATCCAGAGTATGCGCATGCTCAGTGATAACAGCAGGTACATGCAGAGTATCACGCGCGTAGTGCTGGAAGCCTTCACAAGAGCATGAGAAGAGAGAGGAATGCATGCTCAGTGATGGGCTATCCAGAGTATGCGCATGCTCAGTGATAGCAGCTACATGCAGAGTATCACGTGCGTAGTGCTGGAAGCCTTCACAAGAGCATGAGAAGAGAGAGGAACGCATGCTCCGTGATGGGCTATCCAGAGTATGCGCATGCTCAGTGATAACAGCAGCTACATGCAGAGTATCACGTGCGTAGTGCTGGAAGCCTTCACAAGAGCATGAGAAGAGAGAGGAACGCATGCTCAGTGATGGGCTATCCAGAGTATGCGCATGCTCAGTGATAACAGCAGGTAGATGCAGAGTATCACGCGCGTAGTGCTGGAAGCCTTCACAAGAGCATGAGAAGAGAGAGGAATGCATGCTCAGTGATGGGCTATCCAGAGTATGCGCATGCTCAGTGATGGGCTATCCAGAGTATGCGCATGCTCAGTGATAACAGCAGGTACATGCAGAGTATCACGTGCGTAGTGCTGGAAGCCTTCACAAGACATAGCTCTCAACCTTTTTTGTCAGCAAGGCGGGTGAAAACACCCGATTTTCTTTTTGGCGGGTGAGAGGCCCATAGAAGTGAATGGGCGTATGAAGGACTTGGCGGGTGATTCATCTGCTTTCAAGGCGGGTGACACCCGCCAAAAGCGGGTGAGTTGAGAGCTATGTCACAAGAGCATGAGAAGAGAGAGGAGCGCATGCTCAGTGATGGGCTATCCAGAGTATGCGCATGCTCAGTGATAACAGCAGGTACATGCAGAGTATCACGTGCGTAGTGCTGGAAGCCTTCACAAGACATAGCTCTCAACCTTTTTTGTCAGCAAGGCGGGTGAAAACACCCGATTTTCTTTTTGGCGGGTGAGAGGCCCATAGAAGTGAATGGGCGTATGAAGGACTTGGCGGGTGATTCATCTGCTTTCAAGGCGGGTGACACCCGCCAAAAGCGGGTGAGTTGAGAGCTATGTCACAAGAGCATGAGAAGAGAGAGGAGCGCATGCTCAGTGATGGGCTATCCAGAGTATGCGCATGCTCAGTGATAACAGCAGGTACATGCAGAGTATCACGTGCGTAGTGCTGGAAGCCTTCACAAGAGCATGAGAAGAGAGAGGAACGCATGCTCAGTGATGGGCTATCCAGAGTATGCGCATGCTCAGTGATAACACCACCTACATGCAGAGTATCACGTGCGTAGTGCTGGAAGCCTTCACAAGAGCATGAGAAGAGAGAGGAGCGCATGTTCAGTAATGGGCTATCCAGAGTATGCGCATGCTCAGTGATAACAGCAAGTACATGCAGAGTATCACGTGCGTAGTGCTGGAAGCCTTCACAAGAGCATGAGAAGAGAGAGGAACGCATGCTCAGTGATGGGCTATCCAGAGTATGCACATGCTCAGTGATAACAGCAGGTACATGCAGAGTATCACGTGCGTAGTGCTGGAAGCCTTCACAAGAGCATGAGAAGAGAGAGGAGCGCATGCTCAGTGATGGGCTACCCAGAGTATGCGCATGCTCAGTGATAACAGCAGCTACATGCAGAGTATCACGTGCGTAGTGCTGGAAGCCTTCACAAGAGCATGAGAAGAGAGAGGAACGCATGCTCAGTGATGGGCTATCCAGAGTATGCGCATGCTCAGTGATAACAGCAGGTACATGCAGAGTATCACGTGCGTAGTGCTGGAAGCCATCACAAGAGAATGAGAAGAGAGAGGAACGCATGCTCAGTGATGGGCTATCCAGAGTATGCGCATGCTCAGTGATAACACCACCTACATGCAGAGTATCACGTGCGTAGTGCTGGAAGCCTTCACAGGAGCATGAGAAGAGAGAGGAACGCATGCTCAGTGATGGGCTATCCAGAGCATGCGCATGCTCAGTGATAACACCATCTACATGCAGAGTATCACGTGCGTAGTGCTGGAAGCCTTCACAAGAGCATGAGAAGAGAGAGGAACGCATGCTCTGTGATGGGCTATCCAGAGTATGCGCATGCTCAGTGATAACAGCAGCTACATGCAGAGTATCACGTGCGCAGTGCTGGAAGCCTTCACAAGAGCATGAGAAGAGAGAGGAACGCATGCTCAGTGATGGCCTATCCAGATTATGCGCATGCTCAGTGATAACAGCAGCTACATGCAGAGTATCACGTGCGTAGTGCTGGAAGCCTTCACAAGAGCATGAGAAGAGAGAGGAACGCATGCTCAGTGATGGGCTATCCAGAGTATGCACATGCTCAGTAATAACAGCAGCACATGCAGAGTATCACGTGCGTAGTGCTGGAAGCCTTCACAAGAGCATGAGAAGAGAGAGGAGCGCATGCTCAGTGATGGGCTATCCAGACTATGCGCATGCTCAGTGATAACAGCAGGTACATGCAGAGTATCACGCGCGTAGTGCTGGAAGCCTTCACAAGAGCATGAGAAGAGAGAGGAACGCATGCTCAGTGATGGGCTATCCAGAGTATGCGCATGCTCAGTGATAGCAGCTACATGCAGAGTATCACGCGCGTAGTGCTGGAAGCCTTCACAAGAGCCTGAGAAGAGAGAGGAACGCATGCTCAGTGATGGGCTATCCAGAGTATGCGCATGCTCAGTGATAACAGCAGCTACATGCAGAGTATCACGTGCGTAGTGCTGGAAGCCTTCACAAGAGCATGAGAAGAGAGAGGAACGCATGCTCAGTGATGGGCTATCCAGAGTATGCGCATGCTCAGTGATAACAGCAGCTACATGCAGAGTATCACGTGCGTAGTGCTGGAAGCCTTCACAAGAGCATGAGAAGAGAGAGGAACGCATGCTCAGTGATGGGCTATCCAGACTATGCGCATGCTCAGTGATAACAGCAGGTACATGCAGAGTATCACGTGCGTAGTGCTGGAAGCCTTCACAAGAGCATGAGAAGAGAGAGGAACGCATGCTCAGTGATGGGCTATCCAGAGTATGCGCATGCTCAGTGATAACAGCAGCTACATGCAGAGTATCACGTGCGTAGTGCTGGAAGCCTTCACAAGAGCATGAGAAGAGAGAGGAACGCATGCTCAGTGATGGGCTATCCAGAGTATGCGCATGCTCAGTGATAACAGCAGGTACATGCAGAGTATCACGTGCGTAGTGCTGGAAGCCTTCTCAAGAGCATGAGAAGAGAGAGGAACGCATGCTCAGTGATGGGCTATCCAGAGTATGCGCATGCTCAGTGATAGCAGCTACATGCAGAGTATCACGTGCGCAGTGCTGGAAGCCTTCACAAGAGCATGAGAAGAGAGAGGAACGCATGCTCAGTGATGGGCTATCCAGAGTATGCGCATGCTCAGTGATAACAGCAGCTACATGCAGAGTATCACGTGCGTAGTGCTGGAAGCCTTCACAAGAGCATGAGAAGAGAGAGGAGCGCATGCTCAGTGATGGGCTATTCAGAGTATGCGCATGCTCAGTGATAACAGCAGGTACATGCGGAGTATCACGTGCGTAGTGCTGGAAGCCTTCACAAGAGCATGAGAAGAGAGAGGAGCGCATGCTCAGTGATGGGCTATCCAGAGTATGCGCGTGCTCAGTGATAACAGCAGGTACATGCAGAGTATCACGTGCGTAGTGCTGGAAGCCTTCACAAGAGCATGAGAAGAGAGAGGAACGCATGCTCAGTGATGGGCTATCCGGACTATGCGCATGCTCAGTGATAACAGCAGGTACATGCAGAGTATCACGCGCGTAGTGCTGGAAGCCTTCACAAGAGCATGAGAAGAGAGAGGAACGCATGCTCAGTGATGGGCTATCCAGAGTATGCGCATGCTCAGTGATAACACCAGCTACATGCAGAGTATCACGTGCGTAGTGCTGTAAGAATTCACAAGAGCCTGAGAAGAGAGAGGAACGCATGCTCAGTGATGGGCTATCCAGAGTATGCGCATGCTCAGTGATAGCAGCTACATGCAGAGTATCACGTGCGCAGTGCTGGAAGCCTTCACAAGAGCATGAGAAGAGAGAGGAGCGCATGCTCAGTGATGGGATATCCAGAGTATGCGCATGCTCATTGATAACACCACCTACATGCAGAGTATCACGTGCGTAGTGCTGGAAGCCTTCACAAGAGCATGAGAAGAGAGAGGAACGCATGCTCAGTGATGGGCTATCCAGAGTATGCGCATGCTCAGTGATAACACCAGCTACATGCAGAGTATCACGTGCGTAGTGCTGGAAGCATTCACAAGAGCCTGAGAAGAGAGAGGAACGCATGCTCAGTGATGGGCTATCCAGAGTATGCGCATTCTCAGTGATAACAGCAGGTACATGCAGAGTATCACGTGCGTAGTGCTGGAAGCCTTCACAAGAGCATGAGAAGAGAGAGGAACGCATGCTCAGTGATGGGCTATCCAGAGTATGCGCATGCTCAGTGATAGCAGCTACATGCAGAGTATCACGTGCGCAGTGCTGGAAGCCTTCACAAGAGCTTCAGAAGAGAGAGGAGCGCATGCTCAGTGATGGGCTATCCAGAGTATGCGCATGCTCAGTGATAACACCATCTACATGCAGAGTATCACGTGTGTAGTGCTGGAAGCATTCACAAGAGCCTGAGAAGAGAGAGGAACGCATGCTCAGTGATGGGCTATCCAGAGTATGCGCATGCTCAGTGATAACAGCAGCTACATGCAGAGTATAGCGTGCGTAGTGCTGGAAGCCTTCACAAGAGCCTGAGAAGAGAGAGGAACGCATGCTCAGTGATGGGCTATCCAGAGTATGCGCATGCTCAGTGATAACAGCAGCTACATGCAGAGTATCACGTGCGTAGTGCTGGAAGCCTTCACAAGAGCATGAGAAGAGAGAGGAACGCATGCTCAGTGATGGGCTATCCAGAGTATGCGCATGCTCAGTGATAACAGCAGCTACATGCAGAGTATCACATGCGTAGTGCTGGAAGCCTTCACAAGAGCCTGAGAAGAGAGAGGAACGCCTGCTCAGTGATGGGCTATCCAGAGTATGCTCATGCTCAGTGATAACACCACCTACATGCAGAGTATCACGTGCGTAGTGCTGGAAGCCTTCACAAGAGCATGAGAAGAGAGAGGAACGCATGCTCAGTGATGGGCTATCCAGAGTCTGCGCATGCTCAGTGATAACAGCAGGTACATGCAGAGTATCACGTGCGTAGTGCTGGAAGCCTTCACAAGAGCATGAGAAGAGAGAGGAACGCATGCTCAGTGATGGGCTATCCAGAGTATGTGCATGCTCAGTGATAACAGCAGGTACATGCAGAGTATCACGCGCGTAGTGCTGGAATCCTTCACAAGAGCATGAGAAGAGAGAGGAACGCATGCTCAGTGATGGGCTATCCAGAGTATGCGCATGCTCAGTGATAGCAGCTACATGCAGAGTATCACGTGCGTAGTGCTGGAAGCCTTCACAAGAGCTTCAGAAGAGAGAGGAACGCATGCTCAGTGATGGGCTATCCAGAGTATGCGCATGCTCAGTGATAACAGCAGCTACATGCAGAGTATCACGTGCGTAGTGCTGGAAGCCTTCACAAGAGCATGAGAAGAGAGAGGAACGCATGCTCAGTGATGGGCTATCCAGAGTATGCGCATGCTCAGTGATAACAGCAGCTACATGCAGAGTAGCACGTGCGTAGTGCTGGAAGCCTTCACAAGAGCATGAGAAGAGAGAGGAACGCATGCTCAGTGATGGGCTATCCAGAGCATGCGCATGCTCAGTGATAACACCACCTACATGCAGAGTATTACGTGCGTAGTGCTGGAAGCCTTCACAAGAGCATGAGAAGAGAGAGGAATGCCTGCTCAGTGATGGGCTATCCAGAGTATGCGCATGCTCAGTGATAACAGCAGCTACATGCAGAGTATCACGTGCGTAGTGCTGGAAGCCTTCACAAGAGCATGAGAAGAGAGAGGAACGCATGCTCAGTGATGGGCTACCCAGAGTATGCGCATGCTCAGTGATAACAGCAGCTACATGCAGAGTATCACATGCGTAGTGCTGGAAGCCTTCACAAGAGCATGAGAAGAGAGAGGAACGCATGCTCAGTGATGGGCTATCCAGAGTATGCGCATGCTCAGTGATAACACCACCTACATGCAGAGTATCACGTGCGTAGTGCTGGAAGCCTTCACAAGAGCATGAGAAGAGAGAGGAACGCATGCTCAGTGATGGGCTATCGGGAGTATGCGCATGCTCAGTGATAACACCACCTAGATACAGAGTATTACGTGCGTAGTGCTGGAAGCCTTCACAAGAGCATGAGAAGAGAGAGGAATGCCTGCTCAGTGATGGGCTATCCAGAGTATGCGCATGCTCAGTGATAACAGCAGCTACATGCAGAGTATCACGTGCGTAGTGCTGGAAGCCTTCACAAGAGCATGAGAAGAGAGAGGAACGCATGCTCAGTGATGGGCTACCCAGAATATGCGCATGCTCAGTGATAACAGCAGCTACATGCAGAGTATCACATGCGTAGTGCTGGAAGCCTTCACAAGAGCATGAGAAGAGAGAGGAACGCATGCTCAGTGATGGGCTATCCAGAGTATGCGCATGCTCAGTGATAACACCACCTACATGCAGAGTATCACGTGCGTAGTGCTGGAAGCCTTCACAAGAGCCTGAGAAAAGAGAGGAACGCATGCTCCGTGATGGGCTATCCAGAGTATGCGCATGCTGAGTGATAACAGCAGCTACATGCAGAGTATAGCGTGCGTAGTGCTGGAAGCCTTCACAAGAGCATGAGAAGAGAGAGGAACGCATGCTCAGTGATGGGCTATCCAGAGTATGCGCATGCTCAGTGATAACAGCAGCTACATGCAGAGTATCACATGCGTAGTGCTGGAAGCCTTCACAAGAGCTTCAGAAGAGAGAGGAGCGCATGCTCAGTGATGGGCTATCCAGAGTATTCGCATGCTCAGTGATAACACCACCTACATGCAGAGTATCACGTGCGTAGTGCTGGAAGCCTTCACAAGACATAGCTCTCAACCTTTTTTGTCAGCAAGGCGGGTGAAAACACCCGATTTTCTTTTTGGCGGGTGAGAGGCCCATAGAAGTGAATGGGCGTGTGAAGGACTTGGCGGGTGATTCATCTGCTTTCAAGGCGGGTGACACCCGCCAAAAGCGGGTGAGTTGAGAGCTATGTCACAAGAGCATGAGAAGAGAGAGGAGCGCATGCTCAGTGATGGGCTATCCAGAGTATGCGCATGCTCAGTGATAACAGCAGGTACATGCAGAGTATCACGTGCCTAGTGCTGGAAGCCTTCACAAGAGCATGAGAAGAGAGAGGAACGCATGCTCAGTGATGGGCTATCCAGAGTATGCGCATGCTCAGTGATAACAGCAGCTACATGCAGAGTATCACGTGCGTAGTGCTGGAAGCCTTCACAAGAGCATGAGAAGAGAGAGGAACGCATGCTCAGTGATGGGCTATCCAGAGTATGCGCATGCTCAGTGATAGCAGCTACATGCAGAGTATCACGTGCGTAGTGCTGGAAGCCTTCACAAGAGCATGAGAAGAGAGAGGAACGCATGCTCAGTGATGGGCTATCCAGAGTATGCGCATGCTCAGTGATAACAGCAGCTACATGCAGAGTATCACGTGCGTAGTGCTGGAAGCCTTCACAAGAGCATGAGAAGAGAGAGGAACGCATGCTCAGTGATGGGCTATCCAGAGTATGCGCATGCTCAGTGATAGCAGCTACATGCAGAGTATCACATGCGTAGTGCTGGAAGCCTTCACAAGAGCATGAGAAGAGAGAGGAACGCATGCTCAGTGATGGGCTATCCAGAGCATGCGCATGCTCAGTGATAACAGCAGGTACATGCAGAGTATCACGTGCGTAGTGCTGGAAGCCTTCACAAGAGCCTGAGAAGAGAGAGGAACGCATGCTCAGTGATGGGCTATCGGGAGTATGCGCATGCTCAGTGATAACACCACCTACATGCAGAGTATTACGTGCGTAGTGCTGGAAGCCTTCACAAGAGCCTGTGAAGAGAGAGGAACGCATGCTCAGTGATGGGCTATCCAGAGTATGCGCATGCTCAGTGATAGCAGCTACATGCAGAGTATCACGTGCGTAGTGCTGGAAGCCTTCACAAGAGCCTGAGAAGAGAGAGGAACGCATGCTCCATGATGGGCTATCCAGAGTATGCGCATGCTGAGTGATAACAGCAGCTACATGCAGAGTATAGCGTGCGTAGTGCTGGAAGCCTTCACAAGAGCATGAGAAGAGAGAGGAACGCATGCTCAGTGATGGGCTATCCAGAGTCTGCGCATGCTCAGTGATAACACCATCTACATGCAGAGTATCACGTGCGTAGTGCTGGAAGCCTTCACAAGAGCCTGAGAAGAGAGAGGAACGCATGCTCAGTGATGGGCTATCCAGAGTATGCGCATGCTCAGTGATAACAGCAGCTACATGCAGAGTATCACGTGCGTAGTGCTAGAAGCCTTCACAAGAGCATGAGAAGGGAGAGGAACGCATGCTCAGTGATGGGCTATCCACAGTATGCGCATGCTCAGTGATAACAGCAGCTACATGCAGAGTATCACATGCGTAGTGCTGGAAGCCTTCACAAGAGCCTGAGAAGAGAGAGGAACGCATGCTCAGTGATGGGCTATCCAGAGTATGCGCATGCTCAGTGATAACAGCAGGTACATGCAGAGTATCACGTGCGTAGTGCTGGAAGCCTTCACAAGAGCCTGAGAAGAGAGAGGAATGCCTGCTCAGTGATGGGCTATCCAGAGTATGCGCATGCTCAGTGATAACAGCAGGTACATGCAGAGTATCACGTGCGTAGTGCTGGAAGCCTTCACAAGAGCATGAGAAGAGAGAGGAACGCATGCTCAGTTATTGGCTATCCAGAGTATGCGCATGCTCAGTGATAACAGCAGCTACATGCAGAGTATCACGTGCGTAGTGCTGGAAGCCTTCACAAGAGCATGAGAAGAGAGAGGAACGCATGCTCAGTGATGGGCTATCCAGAGTATGCGCATGCTTAGTGATAACAGCAGCTACATGCAGAGTATCACGTGCGTAGTGCTGGAAGCCTTCACAAGAGCATGAGAAGAGAGAGGAACGCATGCTCAGTGATGGGCTATCCAGAGTATGCGCATGCTCAGTGATAACAGCAGCTACATGCAGAGTATCACGTGCGTAGTGCTGGAAGCCTTCACAAGAGCATGAGAAGAGAGAGGAACGCATGCTCAGTGATGGGCTATCCAGAGTATGCGCATGCTCAGTGATAGCAGCTACATGCAGAGTATCACGTGCGCAGTGCTGGAAGCCTTCACAAGAGCATGAGAAGAGAGAGGAACGCATGCTCAGTGATGGGCTATCCAGAGTATGCGCATGCTCAGTGATAACAGCAGCTACATGCAGAGTATCACGTGCGTAGTGCTGGAAGCCTTCACAAGAGCATGAGAAGAGAGAGGAGCGCATGCTCTGTGATGGGCTATCCAGAGTATGCGCATGCTCAGTGATAACAGCAGGTACATGCAGAGTATCACGTGCGTAGTGCTGGAAGCCTTCACAAGAGCATGAGAAGAGAGAGGAACGCATGCTCAGTGATGGGCTATCCAGAGTATGGGCATGCTCAGTGATAACAGCAGGTACATGCAGAGTATCACGTGCGTAGTGCTGGAAGCCTTCACAAGAGCATGAGAAGAGAGAGGAACACATGCTCAGTGATGGGCTATCCAGAGTATGCGCATGCTCAGTGATAACAGCAGCTACATGCAGAGTATCACGTGCGTAGTGCTGGAAGCCTTCACAAGAGCATGAGAAGAGAGAGGAACGCATGCTCAGTGATGGGCTATCCAGAGTATGCGCATGCTCAGTGATAACACCACCTACATGCAGAGTATCACATGCGGAGTGCTGGAAGCCTTCACAAGAGCATGAGAAGAGAGAGGAACGCATGCTCAGTGATGGGCTATCCAGAGTATGCGCATGCTCAGTGATAACAGCAGCTACATGCAGAGTATCACGTGCGTAGTGCTGGAAGCCTTCACAAGAGCATGAGAAGAGAGAGGAACGCATGCTCAGTGATGGGCTATCCAGAGTATGCGCATGCTCAGTGATAACAGCAGCTACATGCAGAGTATCACGTGTGGAGTGCTGGAAGCCTTCACAAGAGCATGAGAAGAGAGAGGAACGCATGCTCAGTGATGGGCTATCCAGAGTATGCGCATGCTCAGTGATAACAGCAGGTACATGCAGAGTATCACATGCGTAGTGCTGGAAGCCTTCACAAGAGCATGAGAAGAGAGAGGAACGCATGCTCAGTGATGGGCTATCCAGAGTATGCGCATGCTCAGTGATAACACCACCTACATGCAGAGTATCACGTGCGTAGTGCTGGAAGCCTTCACAAGAGCCTGAGAAGAGAGAGGAACGCATGCTCAGTGATGGGCTATCCAGAGTATGCGCATGCTCAGTGATAACAGCAGCTACATGCAGAGTATCACGTGCGTAGTGCTGGAAGCCTTCACAAGAGCATGAGAAGAGAGAGGAACGCATGCTCCGTGATGGGCTATCCAGAGTATGCGCATGCTGAGTGATAACAGCAGGTACATGCAGAGTATAGCGTGCGTAGTGCTGGAAGCCTTCACAAGAGCATGAGAAGAGAGAGGAACGCATGCTCAGTGATGGGCTATCCAGAGTATGCGCATGCTCAGTGATAACAGCAGCTACATGCAGAATATCATGTGCGTAGTGCTGGAAGCCTTCACAAGAGCCTGAGAAGAGAGAGGAGCGCATGCTCAGTGATGGGCTATCCAGAGTATGCGCATGCTCAGTGATAACAGCATCTACATGCAGAGTATCACGTGCGTAGTGCTGGAAGCCTTCACAAGAGCATGAGAAGAGAGAGGAACGCATGCTCAGTGATGGGCTATCCAGAGTATGCGCATGCTCAGTGATAACACCAGGTACATGCAGAGTATCACGTGCGTAGTGCTGGAAGCCTTCACAAGAGCATGAGAAGAGAGAGGAACGCATGCTCAGTGATGGGCTATCCAGAGTATGCGCATGCTCAGTGATAGCAGCTACATGCAGAGTATCACGTGCGCAGTGCTGGAAGCCTTCACAAGAGCATGAGAAGAGAGAGGAACGCATGCTCAGTGATGGGCTATCCAGACTATGCGCATGCTCAGTGATAACAGCAGCTACATGCAGAGTATCATGTGCGTAGTGCTGGAAGCCTTCACAAGAGCATGAGAAGAGAGAGGAACGCATGCTCAGTGATGGGCTACCCAGAGTATGCGCATGCTCAGTGATAACAGCAGGTACATGCAGAGTATCACGTGCGTAGTGCTGGAAGCCTTCACAAGAGCATGAGAAGAGAGAGGAACGCATGCTCAGTGATGGGCTATCCAGAGTATGCGCATGCTCAGTGATAACAGCAGCTACATGCAGAGTATCACGTGCCTAGTGCTGGAAGCCTTCACAAGAGCATGAGAAGAGAGAGGAACGCATGCTCAGTGATGGGCTATCCAGAGTATGCGCATGCTCAGTGATAACACCACCTACATGCAGAGTATCACGTGCGTAGTGCTGGAAGCCTTCACAAGAGCCTGAGAAGAGAGAGGAACGCATGCTCAGTGATGGGCTATCCAGAGTATGCGCATGCTCAGTGATAACAGCAGCTACATGCAGAGTATCACGTGCGTAGTGCTGGAAGCATTCACAAGAGCATGAGAAGAGAGAGGAACGCATGCTCAGTGATGGGCTATCCAGAGTATGCGCATGCTCAGTGATAACACCACCTACATGCAGAGTATCACGTGCGTAGTGCTGGAAGCCTTCACAAGAGCATGAGAAGAGAGAGGAACGCATGCTCAGTGATGGGCTATCCAGAGTATGCGCATGCTCAGTGATAACACCAGGTACATGCAGAGTATCACGTGCGTAGTGCTGGAAGCCTTCACAAGAGCATGAGAAGAGAGAGGAACGCATGCTCAGTGATGGGCTATCCAGAGTATGCGCATGCTCAGTGATAGCAGCTACATGCAGAGTATCACGTGCGCAGTGCTGGAAGCCTTCACAAGAGCATGAGAAGAGAGAGGAACGCATGCTCAGTGATGGGCTATCCAGACTATGCGCATGCTCAGTGATAACAGCAGCTACATGCAGAGTATCATGTGCGTAGTGCTGGAAGCCTTCACAAGAGCATGAGAAGAGAGAGGAACGCATGCTCAGTTATGGGCTACCCAGAGTATGCGCATGCTCAGTGATAACAGCAGGTACATGCAGAGTATCACGTGCGTAGTGCTGGAAGCCTTCACAAGAGCATGAGAAGAGAGAGGAACGCATGCTCAGTGATGGGCTATCCAGAGTATGCGCATGCTCAGTGATAACAGCAGCTACATGCAGAGTATCACGTGCCTAGTGCTGGAAGCCTTCACAAGAGCATGAGAAGAGAGAGGAACGCATGCTCAGTGATGGGCTATCCAGAGTATGCGCATGCTCAGTGATAACACCACCTACATGCAGAGTATCACGTGCGTAGTGCTGGAAGCCTTCACAAGAGCCTGAGAAGAGAGAGGAACGCATGCTCAGTGATGGGCTATCCAGAGTATGCGCATGCTCAGTGATAACAGCAGCTACATGCAGAGTATCACGTGCGTAGTGCTGGAAGCATTCACAAGAGCATGAGAAGAGAGAGGAACGCATGCTCAGTGATGGGCTATCCAGAGTATGCGCATGCTCAGTGATAACACCACCTACATGCAGAGTATCACGTGCGTAGTGCTGGAAGCCTTCACAAGAGCCTGAGAAGAGAGAGGAACGCATGCTCAGTGATGGGCTATCCAGAGTATACGCATGCTCAGTGATAACAGCAGCTACATGCAGAGTATCACGTGCGTAGTGCTGGAAGCCTTCACAAGAGCATGAGAAGAGAGAGGAACGCATGCTCCGTGATGGGCTATCCAGAGTATGCGCATGCTGAGTGATAACAGCAGGTACATGCAGAGTATAGCGTGCGTAGTGCTGGAAGCCTTCACAAGAGCATGAGAAGAGAGAGGAACGCATGCTCAGTGATGGGCTATCCAGAGTATGCGCATGCTCAGTGATAACAGCAGCTACATGCAGAATATCACGTGCGTAGTGCTGGAAGCCTTCACAAGAGCATGAGAAGAGAGAGGAACGCATGCTCAGTGATGGGCTATCCAGAGTATGCGCATGCTCAGTGATAACACCACCTACATGCAGAGTATCACGTGCGTAGTGCTGGAAGCCTTCACAAGAGCCTGAGAAGAGAGAGGAACGCATGCTCAGTGATGGGCTATCCAGAGTATGCGCATGCTCAGTGATAACAGCAGCTACATGCAGAGTATCACGTGCGTAGTGCTGGAAGCCTTCACAAGAGCATGAGAAGAGAGAGGAACGCATGCTCCGTGATGGGCTATCCAGAGTATGCGCATGCTGAGTGATAACAGCAGGTACATGCAGAGTATAGCGTGCGTAGTGCTGGAAGCCTTCACAAGAGCATGAGAAGAGAGAGGAACGCATGCTCAGTGATGGGCTATCCAGAGTATGCGCATGCTCAGTGATAACAGCAGCTACATGCAGAATATCACGTGCGTAGTGCTGGAAGCCTTCACAAGAGCCTGAGAAGAGAGAGGAGCGCATGCTCAGTGATGGGCTATCCAGAGTATGCGCATGCTCAGTGATAACAGCATCTACATGCAGAGTATCACGTGCGTAGTGCTGGAAGCCTTCACAAGAGCATGAGAAGAGAGAGGAACGCATGCTCAGTGATGGGCTATCCAGAGTATGCGCATGCTCAGTGATAACACCAGGTACATGCAGAGTATCACGTGCGTAGTGCTGGAAGCCTTCACAAGAGCATGAGAAGAGAGAGGAACGCATGCTCAGAGATGGGCTATCCAGAGTATGCGCATGCTCAGTGATAGCAGCTACATGCAGAGTATCACGTGCGCAGTGCTGGAAGCCTTCACAAGAGCATGAGAAGAGAGAGGAACGCATGCTCAGTGATGGGCTATCCAGACTATGCGCATGCTCAGTGATAACAGCAGCTACATGCAGAGTATCATGTGCGTAGTGCTGGAAGCCTTCACAAGAGCATGAGAAGAGAGAGGAACGCATGCTCAGTGATGGGCTACCCAGAGTATGCGCATGCTCAGTGATAACAGCAGGTACATGCAGAGTATCACGTGCGTAGTGCTGGAAGCCTTCACAAGAGCATGAGAAGAGAGAGGAACGCATGCTCAGTGATGGGCTATCCAGAGTATGCGCATGCTCAGTGATAACAGCAGCTACATGCAGAGTATCACGTGCCTAGTGCTGGAAGCCTTCACAAGAGCATGAGAAGAGAGAGGAACGCATGCTCAGTGATGGGCTATCCAGAGTATGCGCATGCTCAGTGATAACACCACCTACATGCAGAGTATCACGTGCGTAGTGCTGGAAGCCTTCACAAGAGCCTGAGAAGAGAGAGGAACGCATGCTCAGTGATGGGCTATCCAGAGTATGCGCATGCTCAGTGATAACAGCAGCTACATGCAGAGTATCACGTGCGTAGTGCTGGAAGCATTCACAAGAGCATGAGAAGAGAGAGGAACGCATGCTCAGTGATGGGCTATCCAGAGTATGCGCATGCTCAGTGATAACAGCAGGTACATGCAGAGTATCACGCGCGTAGTGCTGGAATCCTTCACAAGAGCATGAGAAGAGAGAGGAGCGCATGCTCAGTGATGGGCTATCCAGAGTATGCGCATGCTCAGTGATAATACCACCTACATGCAGAGTATCACGTGCGTAGTGCTGGAAGCCTTCACAAGAGCATGAGAAGAGAGAGGAACGCATGCTCAGTGATGGGCTATCCAGAGCATGCGCATGCTCAGTGATAACACCATCTACATGCAGAGTATCACGTGCGTAGTGCTGGAAGCCTTCACAAGAGCATGAGAAGAGAGAGGAACGCATGCTCAGTGATGGGCTATCCAGAGTATGCGCATGCTCAGTGATAACAGCAGGTACATGCAGAGTATCACGTGCGTAGTGCTGGAAGCCTTCACAAGAGCATGAGAAGAGAGAGGAGCGCATGCTCAGTGATGGGCTATCCAGAGTATGCGCATGCTCAGTGATAACACCAACTACATGCAGAGTATCACGTGCGTAGTGCTGGAAGCCTTCACAAGAGCATGAGAAGAGAGAGGAACGCATACTCAGTGATGGGCTATCCAGAGTATGCACATGCTCAGTGATAACAGCAGGTACATGCAGAGTATCACGTGCGTAGTGCTGGAAGCCTTCACAAGAGCATGAGAAGAGAGAGGAGCGCATGCTCAGTGATGGGCTATCCAGAGTATGCGCATGCTCAGTGATAACAGCAGGTACATGCAGAGTATCACGTGCGTAGTGCTGGAAGCCTTCACAAGAGCATGAGAAGAGAGAGGAACGCATGCTCAGTGATGGGCTATCCAGAGTATGCGCATGCTCAGTGATAACAGCAGGTACATGCAGAGTATCACGTGCGTAGTGCTGGAAGCCTTCACAAGAGCATGAGAAGAGAGAGGAACGCATGCTCAGTGATGGGCTATCCAGAGTATGCGCATGCTCAGTGATAACAGCAGGTACATGCAGAGTATCACGTGCGTAGTGCTGGAAGCCTTCACAAGAGCATGAGAAGAGAGAGGAACGCATGCTCAGTGATGGGCTATCCAGAGTATGCGCATGCTCAGTGATAACAGCAGCTACATGCAGAGTATCACGTGCGTAGTGCTGGAAGCCTTCACAAGAGCATGAGAAGAGAGAGGAACGCATGCTCAGTGATGGGCTATCCAGAGTATGCGCATGCTCAGTGATAACACCACCTACATGCAGAGTATCACATGCGTAGTGCTGGAAGCCTTCACAAGAGCCTGAGAAGAGAGAGGAACGCATGCTCAGTGATGGGCTATCCAGAGTATGCGCATGCTCAGTGATAACAGCAGGTACATGCAGAGTATCACGTGCGTAGTGCTGGAAGCCTTCACAAGAGCATGAGAAGAGAGAGGAACGCATGCTCAGTGATGGGCTATCCAGAGTATGCACATGCTCAGTGATAACAGCAGCTACATGCAGAGTATCACGTGCGTAGTGCTGGAAGCCATCACAAGAGCATGAGAAGAGAGAGGAACGCATGCTCAGTGATGGGCTATCCAGAGTATGCGCATGCTCAGTGATAACACCACCTACATGCAGAGTATCACGTGCGTAGTGCTGGAAGCCTTCACAAGAGCCTGAGAAGAGAGAGGAACGCATGCTCAGTGATGGGCTATCCAGAGTATGCGCATGCTCAGTGATAACAGCAGCTACATGCAGAGTATCACGTGCGTAGTGCTGGAAGCCTTCACAAGAGCCTGAGAAGAGAGAGGAACGCATGCTCCGTGATGGGCTATCCAGAGTATGCGCATGCTGAGTGATAACAGCAGGTACATGCAGAGTATAGCGTGCGTAGTGCTGGAAGTCTTCACAAGAGCATGAGAAGAGAGAGGAACGCATGCTCAGTGATGGGCTATCCAGAGTATGCGCATGCTCAGTGATAACAGCAGCTACATGCAGAATATCACGTGCGTAGTGCTGGAAGCCTTCACAAGAGCCTGAGAACAGAGAGGAGCGCATGCTCAGTGATGGGCTATCCAGAGTATGCGCATGCTCAGTGATAACAGCATCTACATGCAGAGTATCACGTGCGTAGTGCTGGAAGCCTTCACAAGAGCATGAGAAGAGAGAGGAACGCATGCTCAGTGATTGGCTATCCAGAGTATGCGCATGCTCAGTGATAACAGCAGGTACATGCAGAGTATCACGTGCGTAGTGCTGGAAGCCTTCACAAGAGCATGAGAAGAGAGAGGAACGCATGCTCAGTGATGGGCTATCCAGAGTATGCGCATGCTCAGCGATAACACCACCTACATGCAGAGTATCACGTGCGGAGTGCTGGAGGCCTTCACAAGAGCATGAGAAGAGAGAGGAACGCATGTTCAGTAATGGGCTATCCAGAGTATGCGCATGCTCAGTGATAACAGCAAGTACATGCAGAGTATCACGTGCGTAGTGCTGGAAGCCTTCACAGGAGCATGAGAAGAGAGAGGAACGCATGCTCAGTGATGGGCTATCCAGAGTATGCGCATGCTCAGTGATAACAGCAGGTACATGCAGAGTATCACGTGCGTAGTGCTGGAAGCCTTCTCAAGAGCATGAGAAGAGAGAGGAACGCATGCTCAGTGATGGGCTATCCAGAGTATGCGCATGCTCAGTGATAACAGCAGGTACATGCAGAGTATCACGCGCGTAGTGCTGGAAGCCTTCACAAGAGCCTGAGAAGAGAGAGGAACGCATGCTCAGTGATGGGCTATCCAGAGTATGCGCATGCTCAGTGATAACAGCAGGTACATGCAGAGTATCACGTGCGTAGTGCTGGAAGCCTTCACAAGAGCTTCAGAAGAGAGAGGAGCGCATGCTCAGTGATGGGCTATCCAGAGTATGCGCATGCTCAGTGATAACTGCAGGTACATGCAGAGTATCACGTGCGTAGTGCTGGAAGCCTTCTCAAGAGCATGAGAAGAGAGAGGAACGCATGCTCAGTGATGGGCTATCCAGAGTATGCGCATGCTCAGTGATAACATCAGATACATGCAGAGTATCACGTGCGTAGTGCTGGAATCCTTCACAAGAGCATGAGAAGAGAGAGGAACGCATGCTCAGTGATGGGCTATCCAGAGTATGCGCATGCTCAGTGATAGCAGCTACATGCAGAGTATCACGTGCGCAGTGCTGGAAGCCTTCACAAGAGCATGAGAAGAGAGAGGAACGCATGCTCAGTGATGGGCTATCCAGAGTATGCGCATGCTCAGTGATAGCAGCTACATGCAGAGTATCACGTGCGCAGTGCTGGAAGCCTTCACAAGAGCATGAGAAGAGAGAGGAGCGCATGCTCAGTGATGGGCTATCCAGAGTATGCGCATGCTCAGTGATAACAGCAACTACATGCAGAGTATCACGTGCGTAGTGCTGGAAGCCTTCACAAGAGCATGAGAAGAGAGAGGAACGCATGCTCAGTGATGGGCTATCCAGAGTATGCGCATGCTCAGTGATAACAGTAACTACATTCAGAGTATCACGTGCGTAGTGCTGGAAGCCTTCACAAGAGCATGAGAAGATAGAGGAACGCATGCTCAGTGATGGGCTATCCAGAGTATGCGCATGCTCAGTGATAACACCACCTACATGCAGAGTATCACGTGCATAGTGCTGGAAGCCTTCACAAGAGCATGAGAAGAGAGAGGAACGCATGCTCAGTGATGGGCTATCCAGAGTATGCGCATGCTCAGTGATAACAGCAGGTACATGCAGAGTATCACGTGCGCAGTGCTGGAAGCCTTCACAAGAGCATGAGAAGAGAGAGGAGCGCATGCTCAGTGATGGGCTATCCAGAGTATGCGCATGCTCAGTGATAGCAGCTACATGCAGAGTATCACGTGCGCAGTGCTGGAAGCCTTCACAAGAGCATGAGAAGAGAGAGGAGCGCATGCTCAGTGATGGGCTATCCAGAGTATGCGCATGCTCAGTGATAACACCACCTACATGCAGAGTATCACGTGCGTAGTGCTGGAAGCCTTCTCAAGAGCATGAGAAGAGAGAGGAACGCATGCTCAGTGATGGGCTATCCAGAGTATGCGCATGCTCAGTGATAACAGCAGGTACATGCAGAGTATCACGCGCGTAGTGCTGGAAGCCTTCACAAGAGCCTGAGAAGAGAGAGGAACGCATGCTCAGTGATGGGCTATCCAGAGTATGCGCATGCTCAGTGATAACAGCAGGTACATGCAGAGTATCACGTGCGTAGTGCTGGAAGCCTTCACAAGAGCTTCAGAAGAGAGAGGAGCGCATGCTCAGTGATGGGCTATCCAGAGTATGCGCATGCTCAGTGATAACTGCAGGTACATGCAGAGTATCACGTGCGTAGTGCTGGAAGCCTTCTCAAGAGCATGAGAAGAGAGAGGAACGCATGCTCAGTGATGGGCTATCCAGAGTATGCGCATGCTCAGTGATAACATCAGATACATGCAGAGTATCACGTGCGTAGTGCTGGAATCCTTCACAAGAGCATGAGAAGAGAGAGGAACGCATGCTCAGTGATGGGCTATCCAGAGTATGCGCATGCTCAGTGATAGCAGCTACATGCAGAGTATCACGTGCGCAGTGCTGGAAGCCTTCACAAGAGCATGAGAAGAGAGAGGAACGCATGCTCAGTGATGGGCTATCCAGAGTATGCGCATGCTCAGTGATAGCAGCTACATGCAGAGTATCACCTGCGCAGTGCTGGAAGCCTTCACAAGAGCATGAGAAGAGAGAGGAGCGCATGCTCAGTGATGGGCTATCCAGAGTATGCGCATGCTCAGTGATAACAGCAACTACATGCAGAGTATCACGTGCGTAGTGCTGGAAGCCTTCACAAGAGCATGAGAAGAGAGAGGAACGCATGCTCAGTGATGGGCTATCCAGAGTATGCGCATGCTCAGTGATAACAGTAACTACATTCAGAGTATCACGTGCGTAGTGCTGGAAGCCTTCACAAGAGCATGAGAAGATAGAGGAACGCATGCTCAGTGATGGGCTATCCAGAGTATGCGCATGCTCAGTGATAACACCACCTACATGCAGAGTATCACGTGCATAGTGCTGGAAGCCTTCACAAGAGCATGAGAAGAGAGAGGAACGCATGCTCAGTGATGGGCTATCCAGAGTATGCGCATGCTCAGTGATAACAGCAGGTACATGCAGAGTATCACGTGCGCAGTGCTGGAAGCCTTCACAAGAGCATGAGAAGAGAGAGGAGCGCATGCTCAGTGATGGGCTATCCAGAGTATGCGCATGCTCAGTGATAGCAGCTACATGCAGAGTATCACGTGCGCAGTGCTGGAAGCCTTCACAAGAGCATGAGAAGAGAGAGGAGCGCATGCTCAGTGATGGGCTATCCAGAGTATGCGCATGCTCAGTGATAACACCACCTACATGCAGAGTATCACGTGCGTAGTGCTGGAAGCCTTCACAAGAGCATGAGAAGAGAGAGGAACGCATGCTCAGTGATGGGCTATCCAGAGTATGCGCATGCTCAGTGATAACAGCAGCTACATGCAGAGTATCACGTGCGTAGTGCTGGAAGCCTTCACAAGAGCATGAGAAGAGAGAGGAACGCATGCTCAGTGATGGGCTATCCAGAGTATGCGCATGCTCAGTGATAACACCACCTACATGCAGAGTATCACGTGCGTAGTGCTGGAAGCCTTCACAAGAGCCTGAGAAGAGAGAGGAACGCATGCTCAGTGATGGGCTATCCAGAGTATGCGCATGCTCAGTGATAACAGCAGCTACATGCAGAGTATCACGTGCGTAGTGCTGGAAGCATTCACAAGAGCATGAGAAGAGAGAGGAACGCATGCTCAGTGATGGGCTATCCAGAGTATGCGCATGCTCAGTGATAACAGCAGGTACATGCAGAGTATCACGCGCGTAGTGCTGGAATCCTTCACAAGAGCATGAGAAGAGAGAGGAGCGCATGCTCAGTGATGGGCTATCCAGAGTATGCGCATGCTCAGTGATAATACCACCTACATGCAGAGTATCACGGGCGTAGTGCTGGAAGCCTTCACAAGAGCTTCAGAAGAGAGAGGAGCGCATGCTCAGTGATGGGCTATCCAGAGTATGCGCATGCTCAGTGATAACACCACCTACATGCAGAGTATCACGTGCGTAGTGCTGGAAGCCTTCACAAGAGCATGAGAAGAGAGAGGAACGCATGCTCAGTGATGGGCTATCCAGAGTATGCGCATGCTCAGTGATAACACCATCTACATGCAGAGTATCACGTGCGTAGTGCTGGAAGCCTTCACAAGAGCTTCAGAAGAGAGAGGAGCGCATGCTCAGTGATGGGCTATCCAGAGTATGCGCATGCTCAGTGATAACACCACCTACATGCAGAGTATCACGTGCGTAGTGCTGGAAGCCTTCACAAGAGCTTCAGAAGAGAGAGGAGCGCATGCTCAGTGATGGGCTATCCAGAGTATGCGCATGCTCAGTGATAACACCAACTACATGCAGAGTATCACGTGCGTAGTGCTGGAAGCCTTCACAAGAGCATGAGAAGAGAGAGGAACGCATGCTCAGTGATGGGCTATCCAGAGTATGCGCATGCTCAGTGATAACACCAGGTACATGCAGAGTATCACGTGCGTAGTGCTGGAAGCCTTCACAAGAGCATGAGAAGAGAGAGGAACGCATGCTCAGTGATGGGCTATCGGGATTATGCGCATGCTCAGTGATAACACCACCTACATGCAGAGTATTACGTGCGTAGTGCTGGAAGCCTTCACAAGAGCATGAGAAGAGAGAGGAATGCCTGCTCAGTGATGGGCTATCCAGAGTATGCGCATGCTCAGTGATAACAGCAGCTACATGCAGAGTATCACGTGCGTAGTGCTGGAAGCCTTCACAAGAGCATGAGAAGAGAGAGGAACGCATGCTCAGTGATGGGCTACCCAGAGTATGCGCATGCTCAGTGATAACAGCAGCTACATGCAGAGTATCACATGCGTAGTGCTGGAAGCCTTCACAAGAGCATGAGAAGAGAGAGGAACGCATGCTCAGTGATGGGCTATCCAGAGTATGCGCATGCTCAGTGATAACACCACCTACATGCAGAGTATCACGTGCGTAGTGCTGGAAGCCTTCACAAGAGCATGAGAAGAGATAGGAACGCATGCTCAGTGATGGGCTATCCAGAGTATGCGCATGCTCAGTGATAACAGTAGCTACATGCAGAGTATCACGTGCGTAGTGCTGGAAGCCTTCACAAGAGCATGAGAAGAGAGAGGAACGCATGCTCAGTGATGGGCTACCCAGAGTATGCGCATGCTCAGTGATAACAGCAGCTACATGCAGAGTATCACATGCGTAGTGCTGGAAGCCTTCACAAGAGCTTCAGAAGAGAGAGGAGCGCATGCTCAGTGATGGGCTATCCAGAGTATGCGCATGCTCAGTGATAACACCACCTACATGCAGAGTATCACGTGCGTAGTGCTGGAAGCCTTCACAAGACATAGCTCTCAACCTTTTTTGTCAGCAAGGCGGGTGAAAACACCCGATTTTCTTTTTGGCGGGTGAGAGGCCCATAGAAGTGAATGGGCGTGTGAAGGACTTGGCGGGTGATTCATCTGCTTTCAAGGCGGGTGACACCCGCCAAAAGCGGGTGAGTTGAGAGCTATGTCACAAGAGCATGAGAAGAGAGAGGAGCGCATGCTCAGTGATGGGCTATCCAGAGTATGCGCATGCTCAGTGATAACAGCAGGTACATGCAGAGTATCACGTGCCTAGTGCTGGAAGCCTTCACAAGAGCATGAGAAGAGAGAGGAACGCATGCTCAGTGATGGGCTATCCAGAGTATGCGCATGCTCAGTGATAACAGCAGCTACATGCAGAGTATCACGTGCGTAGTGCTGGAAGCCTTCACAAGAGCATGAGAAGAGAGAGGAACGCATGCTCAGTGATGGGCTATCCAAAGTATGCGCATGCTCAGTGATAGCAGCTACATGCAGAGTATCACGTGCGTAGTGCTGGAAGCCTTCACAAGAGCATGAGAAGAGAGAGGAACGCATGCTCAGTGATGGGCTATCCAGAGTATGCGCATGCTCAGTGATAACAGCAGCTACATGCAGAGTATCACGTGCGTAGTGCTGGAAGCCTTCACAAGAGCATGAGAAGAGAGAGGAAGCATGCTCAGTGATGGTCTATCCAGAGTATGCGCATGCTCAGTGATAGCAGCTACATGCAGAGTATCACGTGCGTAGTGCTGGAAGCCTTCACAAGAGCATGAGAAGAGAGAGGAACGCATGCTCAGTGATGGGCTATCCAGAGCATGCGCATGCTCAGTGATAACAGCAGGTACATGCAGAGTATCACGTGCGTAGTGCTGGAAGCCTTCACAAGAGCATGAGAAGAGAGAGGAACGCATGCTCAGTGATGGGCTATCCAGAGTCTGCGCATGCTCAGTGATAACACCATCTACATGCAGAGTATCACGTGCGTAGTGCTGGAAGCCTTCACAAGAGCCTGAGAAGAGAGAGGAACGCATGCTCAGTGATGGGCTATCGGGAGTATGCGCATGCTCAGTGATAACACCACCTACATGCAGAGTATTACGTGCGTAGTGCTGGAAGCCTTCACAAGAGCCTGAGAAGAGAGAGGAACGCATGCTCAGTATTGGGCTATCCAGAGTATGCGCATGCTCAGTGATAGCAGCTACATGCAGAGTATCACGTGCGTAGTGCTGGAAGCCTTCACAAGAGCCTGAGAAGAGAGAGGAACGCATGCTCCGTGATGGGCTATCCAGAGTATGCGCATGCTGAGTGATAACAGCAGCTACATGCAGAGTATAGCGTGCGTAGTGCTGGAAGCCTTCACAAGAGCATGAGAAGAGAGAGGAACGCATGCTCAGTGATGGGCTATCCAGAGTCTGCGCATGCTCAGTGATAACACCATCTACATGCAGAGTATCACGTGCGTAGTGCTGGAAGCCTTCACAAGAGCCTGAGAAGAGAGAGGAACGCATGCTCAGTGATGGGCTATCCAGAGTATGCGCATGCTCAGTGATAACAGCAGCTACATGCAGAGTATCACGTGCGTAGTGCTGGAAGCCTTCACAAGAGCATGAGAAGGGAGAGGAACGCATGCTCAGTGATGGGCTATCCACAGTATGCGCATGCTCAGTGATAACAGCAGCTACATGCAGAGTATCACATGCGTAGTGCTGGAAGCCTTCACAAGAGCCTGAGAAGAGAGAGGAACGCATGCTCAGTGATGGGCTATCCAGAGTATGCGCATGCTCAGTGATAACAGCAGGTACATGCAGAGTATCACGTGCGTAGTGCTGGAAGCCTTCACAAGAGCCTGAGAAGAGAGAGGAATGCCTGCTCAGTGATGGGCTATCCAGAGTATGCGCATGCTCAGTGATAACAGCAGGTACATGCAGAGTATCACGTGCGTAGTGCTGGAAGCCTTCACAAGAGCATGAGAAGAGAGAGGAACGCATGCTCAGTTATTGGCTATCCAGAGTATGCGCATGCTCAGTGATAACAGCAGCTACATGCAGAGTATCACGTGCGTAGTGCTGGAAGCCTTCACAAGAGCATGAGAAGAGAGAGGAACGCATGCTCAGTGATGGGCTATCCAGAGTATGCGCATGCTCAGTGATAACAGCAGCTACATGCAGAGTATCACGTGCGTAGTGCTGGAAGCCTTCACAAGAGCATGAGAAGAGAGAGGAACGCATGCTCAGTGATGGGCTATCCAGAGTATGCGCATGCTCAGTGATAACAGCAGCTACATGCAGAGTATCACGTGCGTAGTGCTGGAAGCCTTCACAAGAGCATGAGAAGAGAGAGGAACGCATGCTCAGTGATGGGCTATCCAGAGTATGCGCATGCTCAGTGATAGCAGCTACATGCAGAGTATCACGTGCGCAGTGCTGGAAGCCTTCACAAGAGCATGAGAAGAGAGAGGAACGCATGCTCAGTGATGGGCTATCCAGAGTATGCGCATGCTCAGTGATAACAGCAGCTACATGCAGAGTATCACGTGCGTAGTGCTGGAAGCCTTCACAAGAGCATGAGAAGAGAGAGGAGCGCATGCTCAGTGATGGGCTATCCAGAGTATGCGCATGCTCAGTGATAACAGCAGGTACATGCAGAGTATCACGTGCGTAGTGCTGGAAGCCTTCACAAGAGCATGAGAAGAGAGAGGAACGCATGCTCAGTGATGGGCTATCCAGAGTATGGGCATGCTCAGTGATAACAGCAGGTACATGCAGAGTATCACGTGCGTAGTGCTGGAAGCCTTCACAAGAGCATGAGAAGAGAGAGGAACGCATGCTCAGTGATGGGCTATCCAGAGTATGCGCATGCTCAGTGATAACAGCAGCTACATGCAGAGTAGCACGTGCGTAGTGCTGGAAGCCTTCACAAGAGCATGAGAAGAGAGAGGAACGCATGCTCAGTGATGGGCTATCCAGAGTATGCGCATGCTCAGTGATAACACCACCTACATGCAGAGTATCACGTGCGGAGTGCTGGAAGCCTTCACAAGAGCATGAGAAGAGAGAGGAACGCATGCTCAGTGATGGGCTATCCAGAGTATGCGCATGCTCAGTGATAACAGCAGCTACATGCAGAGTATCACGTGCGTAGTGCTGGAAGCCTTCACAAGAGCATGAGAAGAGAGAGGAACGCATGCTCAGTGATGGGCTATCCAGAGTATGCGCATGCTCAGTGATAACAGCAGCTACATGCAGAGTATCACGTGTGGAGTGCTGGAAGCCTTCACAAGAGCATGAGAAGAGAGAGGAACGCATGCTCAGTGATGGGCTATCCAGAGTATGCGCATGCTCAGTGATAACACCACCTACATGCAGAGTATCACGTGTGTAGTGCTGGAAGCCTTCACAAGAGCCTGAGAAGAGAGAGGAACGCATGCTCCGTGATGGGCTATCCAGAGTATGCGCATGCTGAGTGATAACAGCAGGTACATGCAGAGTATAGCGTGCGTAGTGCTGGAAGCCTTCACAAGAGCCTGAGAAGAGAGAGGAGCGCATGCTCAGTGATGGGCTATCCAGAGTATGCGCATGCTCAGTGATAACAGCATCTACATGCAGAGTATCACGTGCGTAGTGCTGGAAGCCTTCACAAGAGCATGAGAAGAGAGAGGAACGCATGCTCAGTGATGGGCTATCCAGAGTATGCGCATGCTCAGTGATAGCAGCTACATGCAGAGTATCACCTGCGTAGTGCTGGAAGCCTTCACAAGAGCATGAGAAGAGAGAGGAACGCATGCTCAGTGATGGGCTATCCAGACTATGCGCATGCTCAGTGATAACAGCAGCTACATGCAGAGTATCATGTGCGTAGTGCTGGAAGCCTTCACAAGAGCATGAGAAGAGAGAGGAACGCATGCTCAGTGATGGGCTACCCAGAGTATGCGCATGCTCAGTGATAACAGCAGGTACATGCAGAGTATCACGTGCGTAGTGCTGGAAGCCTTCACAAGAGCATGAGAAGAGAGAGGAACGCATGCTCAGTGATGGGCTATCCAGAGTATGCGCATGCTCAGTGATAACAGCAGCTACATGCAGAGTATCACGTGCCTAGTGCTGGAAGCCTTCACAAGAGCATGAGAAGAGAGAGGAACGCATGCTCAGTGATGGGCTATCCAGAGTATGCGCATGCTCAGTGATAACACCACCTACATGCAGAGTATCACGTGCGTAGTGCTGGAAGCCTTCACAAGAGCCTGAGAAGAGAGAGGAACGCATGCTCAGTGATGGGCTATCTAGAGTATGCGCATGCTCAGTGATAACAGCAGCTACATGCAGAGTATCACGTGCGTAGTGCTGGAAGCATTCACAAGAGCATGAGAAGAGAGAGGAACGCATGCTCAGTGATGGGCTATCCAGAGTATGCGCATGCTCAGTGATAACAGCAGGTACATGCAGAGTATCACGCGCGTAGTGCTGGAATCCTTCACAAGAGCATGAGAAGAGAGAGGAGCGCATGCTCAGTGATGGGCTATCCAGAGTATGCGCATGCTCAGTGATAATACCACCTACATGCAGAGTATCACGTGCGTAGTGCTGGAAGCCTTCACAAGAGCATGAGAAGAGAGAGGAACACATGCTCAGTGATGGGCTATCCAGAGCATGCGCATGCTCAGTGATAACACCATCTACATGCAGAGTATCACGTGCGTAGTGCTGGAAGCCTTCACAAGAGCATGAGAAGAGAGAGGAACGCATGCTCAGTGATGGGCTATCCAGAGTATGCGCATGCTCAGTGATAACAGCAGGTACATGCAGAGTATCACGTGCGTAGTGCTGGAAGCCTTCACAAGAGCATGAGAAGAGAGAGGAGCGCATGCTCAGTGATGGGCTATCCAGAGTATGCGCATGCTCAGTGATAACACCAACTACATGCAGAGTATCACGTGCGTAGTGCTGGAAGCCTTCACAAGAGCATGAGAAGAGAGAGGAACGCATGCTCAGTTATGGGCTATCCAGAGTATGCACATGCTCAGTGATAACAGCAGGTACATGCAGAGTATCACGTGCGTAGTGCTGGAAGCCTTCACAAGAGCATGAGAAGAGAGAGGAGCGCATGCTCAGTGATGGGCTATCCAGAGTATGCGCATGCTCAGTGATAACAGCAGGTACATGCAGAGTATCACGTGCGTAGTGCTGGAAGCCTTCACAAGAGCATGAGAAGAGAGAGGAACGCATGCTCAGTGATGGGCTATCCAGAGTATGCGCATGCTCAGTGATAACAGCAGGTACATGCAGAGTATCACGTGCGTAGTGCTGGAAGCCTTCACAAGAGCATGAGAAGAGAGAGGAACGCATGCTCAGTGATGGGCTATCCAGAGTATGCGCATGCTCAGTGATAACAGCAGGTACATGCAGAGTATCACGTGCGTAGTGCTGGAAGCCTTCACAAGAGCATGAGAAGAGAGAGGAACGCATGCTCAGTGATGGGCTATCCAGAGTATGCGCATGCTCAGTGATAACAGCAGCTACATGCAGAGTATCACGTGCGTAGGGCTGGAAGCCTTCACAAGAGCATGAGAAGAGAGAGGAACGCATGCTCAGTGATGGGCTATCCAGAGTATGCGCATGCTCAGTGATAACACCACCTACATGCAGAGTATCACATGCGTAGGGCTGGAAGCCTTCACAAGAGCCTGAGAAGAGAGAGGAACGCATGCTCAGTGATGGGCTATCCAGAGTATGCGCATGCTCAGTGATAACAGCAGGTACATGCAGAGTATCACGTGCGTAGTGCTGGAAGCCTTCACAAGAGCATGAGAAGAGAAAGGAACGCATGCTCAGTGATGGGCTATCCAGAGTATGCGCATGCTCAGTGATAACAGCAGCTACATGCAGAGTATCACGTGCGTAGTGCTGGAAGCCATCACAAGAGAATGAGAAGAGAGAGGAACGCATGCTCAGTGATGGGCTATCCAGAGTATGCGCATGCTCAGTGATAACACCACCTACATGCAGAGTATCACGTGCGTAGTGCTGGAAGCCTTCACAAGAGCCTGAGAAGAGAGAGGAACGCATGCTCAGTGATGGGCTATCCAGAGTATGCGCATGCTCAGTGATAACAGCAGCTACATGCAGAGTATCACGTGCGTAGTGCTGGAAGCCTTCACAAGAGCATGAGAAGAGAGAGGAACGCATGCTCAGTGATGGGCTATCCAGAGTATGCGCATGCTCAGTGATAACAGCAGGTACATGCAGAGTATCACATGCGTAGTGCTGGAAGCCTTCACAAGAGCATGAGAAGAGAGAGGAACGCATGCTCAGTGATGGGCTATCCAGAGTATGCGCATGCTCAGTGATAACACCACCTACATGCAGAGTATCACGTGTGTAGTGCTGGAAGCCTTCACAAGAGCCTGAGAAGAGAGAGGAACGCATGCTCCGTGATGGGCTATCCAGAGTATGCGCATGCTGAGTGATAACAGCAGGTACATGCAGAGTATAGCGTGCGTAGTGCTGGAAGCCTTCACAAGAGCCTGAGAAGAGAGAGGAGCGCATGCTCAGTGATGGGCTATCCAGAGTATGCGCATGCTCAGTGATAACAGCATCTACATGCAGAGTATCACGTGCGTAGTGCTGGAAGCCTTCACAAGAGCATGAGAAGAGAGAGGAACGCATGCTCAGTGATGGGCTATCCAGAGTATGCGCATGCTCAGTGATAACACCAGGTACATGCAGAGTATCACGTGCGTAGTGCTGGAAGCCTTCACAAGAGCATGAGAAGAGAGAGGAATGCATGCTCAGTGATGGGCTATCCAGAGTATGCGCATGCTCAGTGATAGCAGCTACATGCAGAGTATCACGTGCGCAGTGCTGGAAGCCTTCACAAGAGCATGAGAAGAGAGAGGAACGCATGCTCAGTGATGGGCTATCCAGACTATGCGCATGCTCAGTGATAACAGCAGCTACATGCAGAGTATCATGTGCGTAGTGCTGGAAGCCTTCACAAGAGCATGAGAAGAGAGAGGAACGCATGCTCAGTGATGGGCTACCCAGAGTATGCGCATGCTCAGTGATAACAGCAGGTACATGCAGAGTATCACGTGCGTAGTACTGGAAGCCTTCACAAGAGCATGAGAAGAGAGAGGAACGCATGCTCAGTGATGGGCTATCCAGAGTATGCGCATGCTCAGTGATAACAGCAGCTACATGCAGAGTATCACGTGCCTAGTGCTGGAAGCCTTCACAAGAGCATGAGAAGAGAGAGGAACGCATGCTCAGTGATGGGCTATCCAGAGTATGCGCATGCTCAGTGATAACACCACCTACATGCAGAGTATCACGTGCGTAGTGCTGGAGGCCTTCACAAGAGCCTGAGAAGAGAGAGGAACGCATGCTCAGTGATGGCCTATCCAGAGTATGCGCATGCTCAGTGATAACAGCAGCTACATGCAGAGTATCACGTGCGTAGTGCTGGAAGCATTCACAAGAGCATGAGAAGAGAGAGGAACGCATGCTCAGTGATGGGCTATCCAGAGTATGCGCATGCTCAGTGATAACAGCAGGTACATGCAGAGTATCACGCGCGTAGTGCTGGAATCCTTCACAAGAGCATGAGAAGAGAGAGGAGCGCATGCTCAGTGATGGGCTATCCAGAGTATGCGCATGCTCAGTGATAATACCACCTACATGCAGAGTATCACGTGCGTAGTGCTGGAAGCCTTCACAAGAGCATGAGAAGAGAGAGGAACACATGCTCAGTGATGGGCTATCCAGAGCATGCGCATGCTCAGTGATAACACCATCTACATGCAGAGTATCACGTGCGTAGTGCTGGAAGCCTTCACAAGAGCATGAGAAGAGAGAGGAACGCATGCTCAGTGATGGGCTATCCAGAGTATGCGCATGCTCAGTGATAACAGCAGGTACATGCAGAGTATCACGTGCGTAGTGCTGGAAGCCTTCACAAGAGCATGAGAAGAGAGAGGAGCGCATGCTCAGTGATGGGCTATCCAGAGTATGCGCATGCTCAGTGATAACACCAACTACATGCAGAGTATCACGTGCGTAGTGCTGGAAGCCTTCACAAGAGCATGAGAAGAGAGAGGAACGCATGCTCAGTGATGGGCTATCCAGAGTATGCACATGCTCAGTGATAACAGCAGGTACATGCAGAGTATCACGTGCGTAGTGCTGGAAGCCTTCACAAGAGCATGAGACGAGAGAGGAGCGCATGCTCAGTGATGGGCTATCCAGAGTATGCGCATGCTCAGTGATAACAGCAGGTACATGCAGAGTATCACGTGCGTAGTGCTGGAAGCCTTCACAAGAGCATGAGAAGAGAGAGGAACGCATGCTCAGTGATGGGCTATCCAGAGTATGCGCATGCTCAGTGATAACAGCAGGTACATGCAGAGTATCACGTGCGTAGTGCTGGAAGCCTTCACAAGAGCATGAGAAGAGAGAGGAACGCATGCTCAGTGATGGGCTATCCAGAGTATGCGCATGCTCAGTGATAACAGCAGGTACATGCAGAGTATCACGTGCGTAGTGCTGGAAGCCTTCACAAGAGCATGAGAAGAGAGAGGAACGCATGCTCAGTGATGGGCTATCCAGAGTATGCGCATGCTCAGTGATAACAGCAGCTACATGCAGAGTATCACGTGCGTAGTGCTGGAAGCCTTCACAAGAGCATGAGAAGAGAGAGGAACGCATGCTCAGTGATGGGCTATCCAGAGTATGCGCATGCTCAGTGATAACACCACCTACATGCAGAGTATCACGTGCGTAGTGCTGGAAGCCTTCACAAGAGCCTGAGAAGAGAGAGGAACGCATGCTCAGTGATGGGCTATCCAGAGTATGCGCATGCTCAGTGATAACAGCAGGTACATGCAGAGTATCACGTGCGTAGTGCTGGAAGCCTTCACAAGAGCATGAGAAGAGAGAGGAACGCATGCTCAGTGATGGGCTATCCAGAGTATGCGCATGCTCAGTGATAACAGCAGCTACATGCAGAGTATCACGTGCGTAGTGCTGGAAGCCATCACAAGAGCATGAGAAGAGAGAGGAACGCATGCTCAGTGATGGGCTATCCAGAGTATGCGCATGCTCAGTGATAACACCACCTACATGCAGAGTATCACATGCGTAGTGCTGGAAGCCTTCACAAGAGCCTGAGAAGAGAGAGGAACGCATGCTCAGTGATGGGCTATCCAGAGTATGCGCATGCTCAGTGATAACAGCAGCTACATGCAGAGTATCACGTGCGTAGTGCTGGAAGCCTTCACAAGAGCATGAGAAGAGAGAGGAACGCATGCTCAGTGATGGGCTATCCAGAGTATGCGCATGCTCAGTGATAACAGCAGCTACATGCAGAGTATCACGCGCGTAGTGCTGGAAGCCTTCACAAGAGCATGAGAAGAGAGAGGAACGCATGCTCAGTGATTGGCTATCCAGAGTATGCGCATGCTCAGTGATAACAGCAGGTACATGCAGAGTATCACGTGCGTAGTGCTGGAAGCCTTTACAAGAGCATGAGAAGAGAGAGGAACGCATGCTCAGTGATGGGCTATCCAGAGTATGCGCATGCTCAGTGATAACACCACCTACATGCAGAGTATCACGTGCGGAGTGCTGGAGGCCTTCACAAGAGCATGAGAAGAGAGAGGAACGCATGTTCAGTAATGGGCTATCCAGAGTATGCGCATGCTCAGTGATAACAGCAAGTACATGCAGAGTATCACGTGCGTAGTGCTGGAAGCCTTCACAGGAGCATGAGAAGAGAGAGGAACGCATGCTCAGTGATGGGCTATCCAGAGTATGCGCATGCTCAGTGATAACAGCAGGTACATGCAGAGTATCACGTGCGTAGTGCTGGAAGCCTTCTCAAGAGCATGAGAAGAGAGAGGAACGCATGCTCAGTGATGGGCTATCCAGAGTATGCGCATGCTCAGTGATAACAGCAGGTACATGCAGAGTATCACGCGCGTAGTGCTGGAAGCCTTCACAAGAGCCTGAGAAGAGAGAGGAACGCATGCTCAGTGATGGGCTATCCAGAGTATGCGCATGCTCAGTGATAACAGCAGGTACATGCAGAGTATCACGTGCGTAGTGCTGGAAGCCTTCACAAGAGCTTCAGAAGAGAGAGGAGCGCATGCTCAGTGATGGGCTATCCAGAGTATGCGCATGCTCAGTGATAACAGCAGGTACATGCAGAGTATCACGTGCGTAGTGCTGGAAGCCTTCTCAAGAGCATGAGAAGAGAGAGGAACGCATGCTCAGTGATGGGCTATCCAGAGTATGCGCATGCTCAGTGATAACATCAGATACATGCAGAGTATCACGTGCGTAGTGCTGGAATCCTTCACAAGAGCATGAGAAGAGAGAGGAACGCATGCTCAGTGATGGGCTATCCAGAGTATGCGCATGCTCAGTGATAGCAGATACATGCAGAGTATCACGTGCGCAGTGCTGGAAGCCTTCACAAGAGCATGAGAAAAGAGAGGAACGCATGCTCAGTGATGGGCTATCCAGAGTATGCGCATGCTCAGTGATAGCAGCTACATGCAGAGTATCACGTGCGCAGTGCTGGAAGCCTTCACAAGAGCATGAGAAGAGAGAGGAGCGCATGCTCAGTGATGGGCTATCCAGAGTATGCGCATGCTCAGTGATAACAGCAACTACATGCAGAGTATCACGTGCGTAGTGCTGGAAGCCTTCACAAGAGCATGAGAAGAGAGAGGAACGCATGCTCAGTGATGGGCTATCCAGAGTATGCGCATGCTCAGTGATAACAGTAACTACATTCAGAGTATCACGTGCGTAGTGCTGGAAGCCTTCACAAGAGCATGAGAAGATAGAGGAACGCATGCTCAGTGATGGGCTATCCAGAGTATGCGCATGCTCAGTGATAACACCACCTACATGCAGAGTATCACGTGCATAGTGCTGGAAGCCTTCACAAGAGCATGAGAAGAGAGAGGAACGCATGCTCAGTGATGGGCTATCCAGAGTATGCGCATGCTCAGTGATAACAGCAGGTACATGCAGAGTATCACGTGCGCAGTGCTGGAAGCCTTCACAAGAGCATGAGAAGAGAGAGGAGCGCATGCTCAGTGATGGGCTATCCAGAGTATGCGCATGCTCAGTGATAGCAGCTACATGCAGAGTATCACGTGCGTAGTGCTGGAAGCCTTCACAAGAGCATGAGAAGAGAGAGGAACGCATGCTCAGTGATGGGTTATCCAGAGTATGCGCATGCTCAGTGATAGCAGCTACATGCAGAGTATCACGTGCGCAGTGCTGGAAGCCTTCACAAGAGCATGAGAAGAGAGAGGAGCGCATGCTCAGTGATGGGCTATCCAGAGTATGCGCATGCTCAGTGATAACAGCAGCTACATGCAGAGTATCACTTGCGTAGTGCTGGAAGCCTTCACAAGAGCATGAGAAGAGAGAGGAACGCATGCTCAGTGATGGGCTATCCAGAGTATGCGCATGCTCAGTGATAACAGCAGGTACATGCAGAGTATCACGTGCGTAGTGCTGGAAGCCTTCACAAGAGCATGAGAAGAGAGAGGAACGCATGCTCAGTGATGGGCTATCCAGAGTATGCGCATGCTCAGTGATAACAGCAGCTACATGCAGAGTATCACGTGTGGAGTGCTGGAAGCCTTCACAAGAGCATGAGAAGAGAGAGGAACGCATGCTCAGTGATGGGCTATCCAGAGTATGCGCATGCTCAGTGATAACAGCAGGTACATGCAGAGTATCACGTGCGTAGTGCTGGAAGCCTTCACAAGAGCATGAGAAGAGAGAGGAACGCATGCTCAGTGATGGGCTATACAGAGTATGCGCATGCTCAGTGATAACACCACCTACATGCAGAGTATCACGTGTGTAGTGCTGGAAGCCTTCACAAGAGCCTGAGAAGAGAGAGGAACGCATGCTCCGTGATGGGCTATCCAGAGTATGCGCATGCTGAGTGATAACAGCAGGTACATGCAGAGTATAGCGTGCGTAGTGCTGGAAGCCTTCACAAGAGCATGAGAAGAGAGAGGAACGCATGCTCAGTGATGGGCTATCCAGAGTATGCGCATGCTCAGTGATAACAGCAGCTACATGCAGAGTATCACGTGCGTAGTGCTGGAAGCCTTCACAAGAGCCTGAGAAGAGAGAGGAGCGCATGCTCAGTGATGGGCTATCCAGAGTATGCGCATGCTCAGTGATAACAGCATCTACATGCAGAGTATCACGTGCGTAGTGCTGGAAGCCTTCACAAGAGCATGAGAAGAGAGAGGAAGGCATGCTCAGTGATGGGCTATCCAGAGTATGCGCATGCTCAGTGATAACACCAGGTACATGCAGAGTATCACGTGCGTAGTGCTGGAAGCCTTCACAAGAGCATGAGAAGAGAGAGGAACGCATGCTCAGTGATGGGCTATCCAGAGTATGCGCATGCTCAGTGATAGCAGCTACATGCAGAGTATCACGTGCGCAGTGCTGGAAGCCTTCACAAGAGCATGAGAAGAGAGAGGAACGCATGCTCAGTGATGGGCTACCCAGAGTATGCGCATGCTCAGTGATAACAGCAGGTACATGCAGAGTATCACGTGCGTAGTTCTGGAAGCCTTCACAAGAGCATGAGAAGAGAGAGGAACGCATGCTCTGTGATGGGCTATCCAGAGTATGCGCATGCTCAGTGATAACAGCAGCTACATGCAGAGTATCACGTGCGTAGTGCTGGAAGCCTTCACAAGAGCATGAGAAGAGAGAGGAACGCATGCTCAGTGATGGGCTGTCCAGAGTATGCGCATGCTCAGTGATAACACCACCTACATGCAGAGTATCACGTGCGTAGTGCTGGAAGCCTTCACAAGAGCCTGAGAAGAGAGAGGAACGCATGCTCAGTGATGGGCTATCCAGAGTATGCGCATGCTCAGTGATAACAGCAGCTACATGCAGAGTATCACGTGCGTAGTGCTGGAAGCATTCACAAGAGCATGAGAAGAGAGAGGAACACATGCTCAGTGAAGGGCTATCCAGAGTATGCGCATGCTCAGTGATAACAGCAGGTACATGCAGAGTATCACGCGCGTAGTGCTGGAATCCTTCACAAGAGCATGAGAAGAGAGAGGAGCGCATGCTCAGTGATGGGCTATCCAGAGTATGCGCATGCTCAGTGATAATACCACCTACATGCAGAGTATCACGTGCGTAGTGCTGGAAGCCTTCACAAGAGCTTCAGAAGAGAGAGGAGCGCATGCTCAGTGATGGGCTATCCAGAGTATGAGCATGCTCAGTGATAACACCACCTACATGCAGAGTATCACGTGCGTAGTGCTGGAAGCCTTCACAAGAGCATGAGAAGAGAGAGGAACGTATGCTCAGTGATGGGCTATCCAGAGTATGCGCATGCTCAGTGATAACACCATCTACATGCAGAGTATCACGTGCGTAGTGCTGGAAGCCTTCACAAGAGCATGAGAAGAGAGAGGAACGCATTCTCAGTGATGGGCTATCCAGAGTATGCGCATGCTCAGTGATAACAGCAGGTACATGCAGAGTATCACGTGCGTAGTGCTGGAAGCCTTCACAAGAGCATGAGAAGAGAGAGGAGCGCATGCTCAGTGATGGGCTATCCAGAGTATGCGCATGCTCAGTGATAACAGCAGGTACATGCAGAGTATCACGCGCGTAGTGCTGGAATCCTTCACAAGAGCATGAGAAGATCGAGGAGCGCATGCTCAGTGATGGGCTATCCAGAGTATGCGCATGCTCAGTGATAATACCACCTACATGAAGAGTATCACGTGCGTAGTGCTGGAAGCCTTCACAAGAGCTTCAGAAGAGAGAGGAGCGCATGCTCAGTGATGGGCTATCCAGAGTATGCGCATGCTCAGTGATAACACCACCTACATGCAGAGTATCACGTGCGTAGTGCTGGAAGCCTTCACAAGAGCATGAGAAGAGAGAGGAACGCATGCTCAGTGATGGGCTATCCAGCGTATGCGCATGCTCAGTGATAACACCATCTACATGCAGAGTATCACGTGCGTAGTGCTGGAAGCCTTCACAAGAGCATGAGAAGAGAGAGGAACGCATGCTCAGTGATGGGCTATCCAGAGTATGCGCATGCTCAGTGATAACAGCAGGTACATGCAGAGTATCACGTGCGTAGTGCTGGAAGCCTTCACAAGAGCATGAGAAGAGAGAGGAGCGCATGCTCAGTGATGGGCTATCCAGAGTATGCGCATGCTCAGTGATAACAGCAGCTACATGCAGAGTATCACGTGCGTAGTGCTGGAAGCCTTCACAAGAGCATGAGAAGAGAGAGGAACGCATGCTCAGTGATGGGCTATCGGGAGTATGCACATGCTCAGTGATAACACCACCTACATGCAGAGTATTACGTGCGTAGTGCTGGAAGCCTTCACAAGAGCATGAGAAGAGAGAGGAACGCATGCTCAGTGATGGGCTATCCAGAGTATGCGCATGCTCAGTGATAACACCATCTACATGCAGAGTATCACGTGCGTAGTGCTGGAAGCCTTCAAAAGAGCATGAGAAGAGAGAGGAACGCATGCTCAGTGATGGGCTATCCAGAGCATGCGCATGCTCAGTGATAACACCATCTACATGCAGAGTATCACGTGCGTAGTGCTGGAAGCCTTCACAAGAGCATGAGAAGAGAGAGGAACGCATGCTCAGTGATGGGCTATCCAGAGTATGCGCATGCTCAGTGATAACAGCAGGTACATGCAGAGTATCACGTGCGTAGTGCTGGAAGCCTTCACAAGAGCATGAGAAGAGAGAGGAGCGCATGCTCAGTGATGGGCTATCCAGAGTATGCGCATGCTCAGTGATAACACCAACTACATGCAGAGTATCACGTGCGTAGTGCTGGAAGCCTTCACAAGAGCATGAGAAGAGAGAGGAACGCATGCTCAGTGATGGGCTATCCAGAGTATGCACATGCTCAGTGATAACAGCAGGTACATGCAGAGTATCACGTGCGTAGTGCTGGAAGCCTTCACAAGAGCATGAGAAGAGAGAGGAGCGCATGCTCAGTGATGGGCTATCCAGAGTATGCGCATGCTCAGTGATAACAGCAGGTACATGCAGAGTATCACGTGCGTAGTGCTGGAAGCCTTCACAAGAGCATGAGAAGAGAGAGGAACGCATGCTCAGTCATGGGCTATCCAGAGTATGCGCATGCTCAGTGATAACAGCAGGTACATGCAGAGTATCACGTGCGTAGTGCTGGAAGCCTTCACAAGAGCATGAGAAGAGAGAGGAACGCATGCTCAGTGATGGGCTATCCAGAGTATGCGCATGCTCAGTGATAACAGCAGGTACATGCAGAGTATCACGTGCGTAGTGCTGGAAGCCTTCACAAGAGCATGAGAAGAGAGAGGAACGCATGCTCAGTGATGGGCTATCCAGAGTATGCGCATGCTCAGTGATAACAGCAGCTACATGCAGAGTATCACGTGCGTAGTGCTGGAAGCCTTCACAAGAGCATGAGAAGAGAGAGGAACGCATGCTCAGTGATGGGCTATCCAGAGTATGCGCATGCTCAGTGATAACACCACCTACATGCAGAGTATCACATGCGTAGTGCTGGAAGCCTTCACAAGAGCCTGAGAAGAGAGAGGAACGCATGCTCAGTGATGGGCTATCCAGAGTATGCGCATGCTCAGTGATAACAGCAGGTACATGCAGAGTATCACGTGCGTAGTGCTGGAAGCCTTCACAAGAGCATGAGAAGAGAGAGGAACGCATGCTCAGTGATGGGCTATCCAGAGTATGCGCATGCTCAGTGATAACAGCAGCTACATGCAGAGTATCACGTGCGTAGTGCTGGAAGCCTTCACAAGAGCATGAGAAGAGAGAGGAACGCATGCTCAGTGATGGGCTATCCAGAGTATGCGCATGCTCAGTGATAACACCACCTACATGCAGAGTATCACGTGCGTAGTGCTGGAAGCCTTCACAAGACATAGCTCTCAACCTTTTTTGTCAGCAAGGCGGGTGAAAACACCCGATTTTCTTTTTGGCGGGTGAGAGGCCCATAGAAGTGAATGGGCGTATGAAGGACTTGGCGGGTGATTCATCTGCTTTCAAGGCGGGTGACACCCGCCAAAAGCGGGTGAGTTGAGAGCTATGTCACAAGAGCATGAGAAGAGAGAGGAGCGCATGCTCAGTGATGGGCTATCCAGAGTATGCGCATGCTCAGTGATAACAGCAAGTACATGCAGAGTATCACGTGCCTAGTGCTGGAAGCCTTCACAAGAGCATGAGAAGAGAGAGGAACGCATGCTCAGTGATGGGCTATCCAGAGTATGCGCATGCTCAGTGATAACAGCAGCTACATGCAGAGTATCACGTGCGTAGTGCTGGAAGCCTTCACAAGAGCATGAGAAGAGAGAGGAACGCATGCTCAGTGATGGGCTATCCAGAGTATGCGCATGCTCAGTGATAGCAGCTACATGCAGAGTATCACGTGCGTAGTGCTGGAAGCCTTCAGAAGAGCATGAGAAGAGAGAGGAACGCATGCTCAGTGATGGGCTATCCAGAGCATGCGCATGCTCAGTGATAACAGCAGGTACATGCAGAGTATCACGTGCGTAGTGCTGGAAGCCTTCACAAGAGCATGAGAAGAGAGAGGAACGCATGCTCAGTGATGGGCTATCCAGAGTCTGCGCATGCTCAGTGATAACACCATCTACATGCAGAGTATCACGTGCGTAGTGCTGGAAGCCTTCACAAGAGCCTGAGAAGAGAGAGGAACGCATGCTCAGTGATGGGCTATCGGGAGTATGCGCATGCTCAGTGATAACACCACCTACATGCAGAGTATTACGTGCGTAGTGCTGGAAGCCTTCACAAGAGCCTGAGAAGAGAGAGGAACGCATGCTCAGTGATGGGCTATCCAGAGTATGCGTATGCTCAGTGATAGCAGCTACATGCAGAGTATCACGTGCGTAGTGCTGGAAGCCTTCACAAGAGCCTGAGAAGAGAGAGGAACGCATGCTCCGTGATGGACTATCCAGAGTATGCGCATGCTGAGTGATAACAGCAGCTACATGCAGAGTATAGCGTGCGTAGTGCTGGAAGCCTTCACAAGAGCATGAGAAGAGAGAGGAACGCATGCTCAGTGATGGGCTATCCAGAGTCTGCGCATGCTCAGTGATAACACCATCTACATGCAGAGTATCACGTGCGTAGTGCTGGAAGCCTTCACAAGAGCCTGAGAAGAGAGAGGAACGCATGCTCAGTGATGGGCTATCCAGAGTATGCGCATGCTCAGTGATAACAGCAGCTACATGCAGAGTATCACGTGCGTAGTGCTGGAAGCCTTCACAAGAGCATGAGAAGAGAGAGGAACGCATGCTCAGTGATGGGCTATCCAGAGTATGCGCATGCTCAGTGATAACAGCAGCTACATGCAGAGTATCACGTGCGTAGTGCTGGAAGCCTTCACAAGAGCATGAGAAGGGAGAGGAACGCATGCTCAGTGATGGGCTATCCACAGTATGCGCATGCTCAGTGATAACAGCAGCTACATGCAGAGTATCACATGCGTAGTGCTGGAAGCCTTCACAAGAGCCTGAGAAGAGAGAGGAACGCATGCTCAGTGATGGGCTATCCAGAGTATGCGCATGCTCAGTGATAACAGCAGGTACATGCAGAGTATCACGTGCGTAGTGCTGGAAGCCTTCACAAGAGCCTGAGAAGAGAGAGGAATGCCTGCTCAGTGATGGGCTATCCAGAGTATGCGCATGCTCAGTGATAACAGCAGGTACATGCAGAGTATCACGTGCGTAGTGCTGGAAGCCTTCACAAGAGCATGAGAAGAGAGAGGAACGCATGCTCAGTTATTGGCTATCCAGAGTATGCGCATGCTCAGTGATAACAGCAGCTACATGCAGAGTATCACGTGCGTAGTGCTGGAAGCCTTCACAAGAGCATGAGAAGAGAGAGGAACGCATGCTCAGTGATGGGCTATCCAGAGTATGCGCATGCTCAGTGATAACAGCAGCTACATGCAGAGTATCACGTGCGTAGTGCTGGAAGCCTTCACAAGAGCATGAGAAGAGAGAGGAACGCATGCTCAGTGATGGGCTATCCAGAGTATGCGCATGCTCAGTGATAACAGCAGCTACATGCAGAGTATCACGTGTGGAGTGCTGGAAGCCTTCACAAGAGCATGAGAAGAGAGAGGAACGCATGCTCAGTGATGGGCTATCCAGAGTATGCGCATGCTCAGTGATAACAGCAGGTACATGCAGAGTATCACGTGCGTAGTGCTGGAAGCCTTCACAAGAGCATGAGAAGAGAGAGGAACGCATGCTCAGTGATGGGCTATCCAGAGTATGCGCATGCTCAGTGATAACAGCAGGTACATGCAGAGTATCACGTGCGTAGTGCTGGAAGCCTTCACAAGAGCATGAGAAGAGAGAGGAACGCATGCTCAGTGATGGGCTATCCAGAGTATGCGCATGCTCAGTGATAACAGCAGCTACATGCAGAGTATTATGTGCGTAGTGCTGGAAGCCTTCACAAGAGCATGAGAAGAGAGAGGAACGCATGCTCAGTGATGGGCTATCCAGAGTATGCGCATGCTCAGTGATAACACCACCTACATTCAGAGTATCACATGTGTAGTGCTGGAAGCCTTCACAAGAGCCTGAGAAGAGAGAGGAACGCATGCTCAGTGATGGGCTATCCAGAGTATGCGCATGCTCAGTGATAACAGCAGGTACATGCAGAGTATCACGTGCGTAGTGCTGGAAGCCTTCACAAGAGCATGAGAAGAGAGAGGAACGCATGCTCAGTGATGGGCTATCCAGAGTATGCGCATGCTCAGTGATAACAGCAGCTACATGCAGAGTATCACGTGCGTAGTGCTGGAAGCCTTCACAAGAGCATGAGAAGAGAGAGGAACGCATGCTCAGTGATGGGCTATCCAGAGTATGCGCATGCTCAGTGATAACACCACCTACATGCAGAGTATCACGTGCGTAGTGCTGGAAGCCTTCACAAGACATAGCTCTCAACCTTTTTTGTCAGCAAGGCGGGTGAAAACACCCGATTTTCTTTTTGGCGGGTCAGAGGCCCATAGAAGTGAATGGGCGTATGAAGGACTTGGCGGGTGATTCATCTGCTTTCAAGGCGGGTGACACCCGCCAAAAGCGGGTGAGTTGAGAGCTATGTCACAAGAGCATGAGAAGAGAGAGGAGCGCATGCTCAGTGATGGGCTATCCAGAGTATGCGCATGCTCAGTGATAACAGCAGGTACATGCAGAGTATCACGTGCGTAGTGCTGGAAGCCTTCACAAGAGCATGAGAAGAGAGAGGAACGCATGCTCAGTGATGGGCTACCCAGAGTATGCGCATGCTCAGTGATAACAGCAGCTACATGCAGAGTATCACATGCGTAGTGCTGGAAGCCTTCACAAGAGCTTCAGAAGAGAGAGGAGCGCATGCTCAGTGATGGGCTATCCAGAGTATGCGCATGCTCAGTGATAACACCACCTACATGCAGAGTATCACGTGCGTAGTGCTGGAAGCCTTCACAAGACATAGCTCTCAACCTTTTTTGTCAACAAGGCGGGTGAAAACACCCGATTTTCTTTTTGGCGGGTGAGAGGCCCATAGAAGTGAATGGGCGTATGAAGGACTTGGCGGGTGATTCATCTGCTTTCAAGGCGGGTGACACCCGCCAAAAGCGGGTGAGTTGAGAGCTATGTCACAAGAGCATGAGAAGAGAGAGAAGCGCATGCTCAGTGATGGGCTATCCAGAGTATGCGCATGCTCAGTGATAACAGCAGGTACATGCAGAGTATCACGTGCCTAGTGCTGGAAGCCTTCACAAGAGCATGAGAAGAGAGAGGAACGCATGCTCAGTGATGGGCTATCCAGAGTATGCGCATGCTCAGTGATAACAGCAGCTACATGCAGAGTATCACGTGCATAGTGCTGGAAGCCTTCACAAGAGCATGAGAAGAGAGAGGAACGCATGCTCAGTGATGGGCTATCCAGAGTATGCGCATGCTCAGTGATAGCAGCTACATGCAGAGTATCACCTGCGTAGTGCTGGAAGCCTTCACAAGAGCATGAGAAGAGAGAGGAACGCATGCTCAGTGATGGGCTATCCAGAGCATGCGCATGCTCAGTGATAACAGCAGGTACATGCAGAGTATCACGTGCGTAGTGCTGGAAGCCTTCACAAGAGCATGAGAAGAGAGAGGAACGCATGCTCAGTGATGGGCTATCCAGAGTCTGCGCATGCTCAGTGATAACACCATCTACATGCAGAGTATCACGTGCGTAGTGCTGGAAGCCTTCACAAGAGCCTGAGAAGAGAGAGGAACGCATGCTCAGTGATGGGCTATCGGGAGTATGCGCATGCTCAGTGATAACACCACCTACATGCAGAGTATTACGTGCGTAGTGCTGGAAGCCTTCACAAGAGCCTGAGAAGAGAGAGGAACGCATGCTCAGTGATGGGCTATCCAGAGTATGCGTATGCTCAGTGATAGCAGCTACATGCAGAGTATCACGTGCGTAGTGCTGGAAGCCTTCACAAGAGCCTGAGAAGAGAGAGGAACGCATGCTCCGTGATGGGCTATCCAGAGTATGCGCATGCTGAGTGATAACAGCAGCTACATGCAGAGTATAGCGTGCGTAGTGCTGGAAGCCTTCACAAGAGCATGAGAAGAGAGAGGAACGCATGCTCAGTGATGGGCTATCCAGAGTCTGCGCATGCTCAGTGATAACACCATCTACATGCAGAGTATCACGTGCGTAGTGCTGGAAGCCTTCACAAGAGCCTGAGAAGAGAGAGGAACGCATGCTCAGTGATGGGCTATCCAGAGTATGCGCATGCTCAGTGATAACAGCAGGTACATGCAGAGTATCACGTGCATAGTGCTGGAAGCCTTCACAAGAGCCTGAGAAGAGAGAGGAATGCCTGCTCAGTGATGGGCTATCCAGAGTATGCGCATGCTCAGTGATAACAGCAGGTACATGCAGAGTATCACGTGCGTAGTGCTGGAAGCCTTCACAAGAGCATGAGAAGAGAGAGGAACGCATGCTCAGTTATTGGCTATCCAGAGTATGCGTATGCTCAGTGATAACAGCAGCTACATGCAGAGTATCACGTGCGTAGTGCTGGAAGCCTTCACAAGAGCATGAGAAGAGAGAGGAACGCATGCTCAGTGATGGGCTATCCAGAGTATGCGCATGCTCAGTGATAACAGCAGCTACATGCAGAGTATCACGTGCATAGTGCTGGAAGCCTTCACAAGAGCATGAGAAGAGAGAGGAACGCATGCTCAGTGATGGGCTATCCAGAGTATGCGCATGCTCAGTGATAACAGCAGCTACATGCAGAGTATCACGTGTGGAGTGCTGGAAGCCTTCACAAGAGCATGAGAAGAGAGAGGAACGCATGCTCAGTGATGGGCTATCCAGAGTATGCGCATGCTGAGTGATAACAGCAGGTACATGCAGAGTATAGCGTGCGTAGTGCTGGAAGCCTTCACAAGAGCATGAGAAGAGAGAGGAACGCATGCTCAGTGATGGGCTATCCAGAGTATGCGCATGCTCAGTGATAACAGCAGCTACATGCAGAGTATCACGTGCGTAGTGCTGGAAGCCTTCACAAGAGCATGAGAAGAGAGAGGAACGCATGCTCAGTGATGGGCTATCCAGAGTATGCGCATGCTCAGTGATAACACCAGGTACATGCAGAGTATCACGTGCGTAGTGCTGGAAGCCTTCACAAGAGCATGAGAAGAGAGAGGAACGCATGCTCAGTGATGGGCTATCCAGAGTATGCGCATGCTGAGTGATAACAGCAGGTACATGCAGAGTATAGCGTGCGTAGTGCTGGAAGCCTTCACAAGAGCATGAGAAGAGAGAGGAACGCACGCTCAGTGATGGGCTATCCAGAGTATGCGCATGCTCAGTGATAACAGCAGCTACATGCAGAGTATCACGTGCGTAGTGCTGGAAGCCTTCACAAGAGCCTGAGAAGAGAGAGGAGCGCATGCTCAGTGATGGGCTATCCAGAGTATGCGCATGCTCAGTGATAACAGCAGCTACATGCAGAGTATCACGTGCGTAGTGCTGGAAGCCTTCACAAGAGCCTGAGAAGAGAGAGGAATGCATGCTCAGTGATGGGCTATCCAGAGTATGCGCATGCTCAGTGATAACAGCAGCTACATGCAGAGTATCACGTGCGTAGTGCTGGAAGCCTTCACAAGAGCCTGAGAAGAGAGAGGAGCGCATGCTCAGTGATGGGCTATCCAGAGTATGCGCATGCTCAGTGATAACAGCATCTACATGCAGAGTATCACGTGCGTAGTGCTGGAAGCCTTCACAAGAGCATGAGAAGAGAGAGGAACGCATGCTCAGTGATGGGCTATCCAGAGTATGCGCATGCTCAGTGATAACACCAGGTACATGCAGAGTATCACGTGCGTAGTGCTGGAAGCCTTCACAAGAGCATGAGAAGAGAGAGGAACGCATGCTCAGTGATGGGCTATCCAGAGTATGCGCATGCTCAGTGATAGCAGCTACATGCAGAGTATCACGTGCGCAGTGCTGGAAGCCTTCACAAGAGCATGAGAAGAGAGAGGAACGCATGCTCAGTGATGGGCTATCCAGAGTATGCGCATGCTCAGTGATAACAGCAGCTACATGCAGAGTATCACGTGCGTAGTGCTGGAAGCCTTCACAAGAGCATGAGAAGAGAGAGGAACGCATGCTCAGTGATGGGCTACCCAGAGTATGCGCATGCTCAGTGATAACAGCAGGTACATGCAGAGTATCACGTGCGTAGTGCTGGAAGCCTTCACAAGAGCATGAGAAGAGAGAGGAACGCATGCTCAGTGATGGGCTATCCAGAGTATGCGCATGCTCAGTGATAACAGCAGCTACATGCAGAGCATCACGTGCGTAGTGCTGGAAGCTTTCACAAGAGCATGAGAAGAGAGAGGAACGCATGCTCAGTGATGGGCTATCCAGAGTATGCGCATGCTCAGTGATAACACCACCTACATGCAGAGTATCACGTGCGTAGTGCTGGAAGCCTTCACAAGAGCCTGAGAAGAGAGAGGAACGCATGCTCAGTGATGGGCTATCCAGAGTATGCGCATGCTCAGTGATAACAGCAGCTACATGCAGAGTATCACGTGCGTAGTGCTGGAAGCATTCACAAGAGCATGAGAAGAGAGAGGAACGCATGCTCAGTGATGGGCTATCCAGAGTATGCGCATGCTCAGTGATAACAGCAGGTACATGCAGAGTATCACGCGCGTAGTGCTGGAATCCTTCACAAGAGCATGAGAAGAGAGAGGAGCGCATGCTCAGTGATGGGCTATCCAGAGTATGCGCATGCTCAGTGATAATACCACCTACATGCAGAGTATCACGTGCGTAGTGCTGGAAGCCTTCACAAGAGCTTCAGAAGAGAGAGGAGCGCATGCTCAGTAATGGGCTATCCAGAGTATGCGCATGCTCATTGATAACACCGCCTACATGCAGAGTAACACGTGCGTAGTGCTGGAAGCCTTCACAAGAGCATGAGAAGAGAGAGGAACGCATGCTCAGTGATGGGCTATCCAGAGTATGCGCATGCTTAGTGATAACACCATCTACATGCAGAGTATCACGTGCGTAGTGCTGGAAGCCTTCACAAGAGCATGAGAAGAGAGAGGAACGCATGCTCAGTGATGGGCTATCCAGAGTATGCGCATGCTCAGTGGTAACAGCAGGTACATGCAGAGTATCACGTGCGTAGTGCTGGAAGCCTTCACAAGAGCATGAGAAGAGAGAGGAGCGCATGCTCAGTGATGGGCTATCCAGAGTATGCGCATGCTCAGTGATAACAGCAGCTACATGCAGAGTATCACGTGCGTAGTGCTGGAAGCCTTCACAAGAGCATGAGAAGACAGAGGAACGCATGCTCAGTGATGGGCTATCGGGAGTATGCGCATGCTCAGTGATAACACCACCTACATGCAGAGTATTACGTGCGTAGTGCTGGAAGCCTTCACAAGAGCATGAGAAGAGAGACGAATGCATGCTCAGTGATGGGCTATCCAGAGTATGCGCATGCTCAGTGATAACACCATCTACATGCAGAGTATCACGTGCGTAGTGCTGGAAGCCTTCAAAAGAGCATGAGAAGAGAGAGGAACGCATGCTCAGTGATGGGCTATCCAGAGCATGCGCATGCTCAGTGATAACACCATCTACATGCAGAGTATCACGTGCGTAGTGCTGGAAGCCTTCACAAGAGCATGAGAAGAGAGAGGAACGCATGCTCAGTGATGGGCTATCCAGAGTATGCGCATGCTCAGTGATAACAGCAGGTACATGCAGAGTATCACGTGCGTAGTGCTGGAAGCCTTCACAAGAGCATGAGAAGAGAGAGGAGCGCATGCTCAGTGATGGGCTATCCAGAGTATGCGCATGCTCAGTGATAACACCAACTACATGCAGAGTATCACGTGCGTAGGGCTGGAAGCCTTCACAAGAGCATGAGAAGAGAGAGGAACGCATGCTCAGTGATGGGCTATCCAGAGTATGCGCATGCTCAGTGATAACACCACCTACATGCAGAGTATCACATGCGTAGGGCTGGAAGCCTTCACAAGAGCCTGAGAAGAGAGAGGAACGCATGCTCAGTGATGGGCTATCCAGAGTATGCGCATGCTCAGTGATAACAGCAGGTACATGCAGAGTATCACGTGCGTAGTGCTGGAAGCCTTCACAAGAGCATGAGAAGAGAGAGGAACGCATGCTCAGTGATGGGCTATCCAGAGTATGCGCATGCTCAGTGATAACAGCAGCTACATGCAGAGTATCACGTGCGTAGTGCTGGAAGCCATCACAAGAGAATGAGAAGAGAGAGGAACGCATGCTCAGTGATGGGCTATCCAGAGTATGCGCATGCTCAGTGATAACACCACCTACATGCAGAGTATCACGTGCGTAGTGCTGGAAGCCTTCACAAGAGCCTGAGAAGAGAGAGGAACGCATGCTCAGTGATGGGCTATCCAGAGTATGCGCATGCTCAGTGATAACAGCAGCTACATGCAGAGTATCACGTGCGTAGTGCTGGAAGCCTTCACAAGAGCATGAGAAGAGAGAGGAACGCATGCTCAGTGATGGGCTATCCAGAGTATGCGCATGCTCAGTGATAACAGCAGGTACATGCAGAGTATCACATGCGTAGTGCTGGAAGCCTTCACAAGAGCATGAGAAGAGAGAGGAACGCATGCTCAGTGATGGGCTATCCAGAGTATGCGCATGCTCAGTGATAACACCACCTACATGCAGAGTATCACGTGTGTAGTGCTGGAAGCCTTCACAAGAGCCTGAGAAGAGAGAGGAACGCATGCTCCGTGATGGGCTATCCAGAGTATGCGCATGCTGAGTGATAACAGCAGGTACATGCAGAGTATAGCGTGCGTAGTGCTGGAAGCCTTCACAAGAGCCTGAGAAGAGAGAGGAGCGCATGCTCAGTGATGGGCTATCCAGAGTATGCGCATGCTCAGTGATAACAGCAATCTACATGCAGAGTATCACGTGCGTAGTGCTGGAAGCCTTCACAAGAGCATGAGAAGAGAGAGGAACGCATGCTCAGTGATGGGCTATCCAGAGTATGCGCATGCTCAGTGATAACACCAGGTACATGCAGAGTATCACGTGCGTAGTGCTGGAAGCCTTCACAAGAGCATGAGAAGAGAGAGGAATGCATGCTCAGTGATGGGCTATCCAGAGTATGCGCATGCTCAGTGATAGCAGCTACATGCAGAGTATCACGTGCGCAGTGCTGGAAGCCTTCACAAGAGCATGAGAAGAGAGAGGAACGCATGCTCAGTGATGGGCTATCCAGACTATGCGCATGCTCAGTGATAACAGCAGCTACATGCAGAGTATCATGTGCGTAGTGCTGGAAGCCTTCACAAGAGCATGAGAAGAGAGAGGAACGCATGCTCAGTGATGGGCTACCCAGAGTATGCGCATGCTCAGTGATAACAGCAGGTACATGCAGAGTATCACGTGCGTAGTGCTGGAAGCCTTCACAAGAGCATGAGAAGAGAGAGGAACGCATGCTCAGTGATGGGCTATCCAGAGTATGCGCATGCTCAGTGATAACAGCAGCTACATGCAGAGTATCACGTGCCTAGTGCTGGAAGCCTTCACAAGAGCATGAGAAGAGAGAGGAACGCATGCTCAGTGATGGGCTATCCAGAGTATGCGCATGCTCAGTGATAACACCACCTACATGCAGAGTATCACGTGCGTAGTGCTGGAGGCCTTCACAAGAGCCTGAGAAGAGAGAGGAACGCATGCTCAGTGATGGCCTATCCAGAGTATGCGCATGCTCAGTGATAACAGCAGCTACATGCAGAGTATCACGTGCGTAGTGCTGGAAGCATTCACAAGAGCATGAGAAGAGAGAGGAACGCATGCTCAGTGATGGGCTATCCAGAGTATGCGCATGCTCAGTGATAACAGCAGGTACATGCAGAGTATCACGCGCGTAGTGCTGGAATCCTTCACAAGAGCATGAGAAGAGAGAGGAGCGCATGCTCAGTGATGGGCTATCCAGAGTATGCGCATGCTCAGTGATAATACCACCTACATGCAGAGTATCACGTGCGTAGTGCTGGAAGCCTTCACAAGAGCATGAGAAGAGAGAGGAACACATGCTCAGTGATGGGCTATCCAGAGCATGCGCATGCTCAGTGATAACACCATCTACATGCAGAGTATCACGTGCGTAGTGCTGGAAGCCTTCACAAGAGCATGAGAAGAGAGAGGAACGCATGCTCAGTGATGGGCTATCCAGAGTATGCGCATGCTCAGTGATAACAGCAGGTACATGCAGAGTATCACGTGCGTAGTGCTGGAAGCCTTCACAAGAGCATGAGAAGAGAGAGGAGCGCATGCTCAGTGATGGGCTATCCAGAGTATGCGCATGCTCAGTGATAACACCAACTACATGCAGAGTATCACGTGCGTAGTGCTGGAAGCCTTCACAAGAGCATGAGAAGAGAGAGGAACGCATGCTCAGTGATGGGCTATCCAGAGTATGCACATGCTCAGTGATAACAGCAGGTACATGCAGAGTATCACGTGCGTAGTGCTGGAAGCCTTCACAAGAGCATGAGACGAGAGAGGAGCGCATGCTCAGTGATGGGCTATCCAGAGTATGCGCATGCTCAGTGATAACAGCAGGTACATGCAGAGTATCACGTGCGTAGTGCTGGAAGCCTTCACAAGAGCATGAGAAGAGAGAGGAACGCATGCTCAGTGATGGGCTATCCAGAGTATGCGCATGCTCAGTGATAACAGCAGGTACATGCAGAGTATCACGTGCGTAGTGCTGGAAGCCTTCACAAGAGCATGAGAAGAGAGAGGAACGCATGCTCAGTGATGGGCTATCCAGAGTATGCGCATGCTCAGTGATAACAGCAGGTACATGCAGAGTATCACGTGCGTAGTGCTGGAAGCCTTCACAAGAGCATGAGAAGAGAGAGGAACGCATGCTCAGTGATGGGCTATCCAGAGTATGCGCATGCTCAGTGATAACAGCAGCTACATGCAGAGTATCACGTGCGTAGTGCTGGAAGCCTTCACAAGAGCATGAGAAGAGAGAGGAACGCATGCTCAGTGATGGGCTATCCAGAGTATGCGCATGCTCAGTGATAACACCACCTACATGCAGAGTATCACGTGCGTAGTGCTGGAAGCCTTCACAAGAGCCTGAGAAGAGAGAGGAACGCATGCTCAGTGATGGGCTATCCAGAGTATGCGCATGCTCAGTGATAACAGCAGGTACATGCAGAGTATCACGTGCGTAGTGCTGGAAGCCTTCACAAGAGCATGAGAAGAGAGAGGAACGCATGCTCAGTGATGGGCTATCCAGAGTATGCGCATGCTCAGTGATAACAGCAGCTACATGCAGAGTATCACGTGCGTAGTGCTGGAAGCCATCACAAGAGCATGAGAAGAGAGAGGAACGCATGCTCAGTGATGGGCTATCCAGAGTATGCGCATGCTCAGTGATAACACCACCTACATGCAGAGTATCACATGCGTAGTGCTGGAAGCCTTCACAAGAGCCTGAGAAGAGAGAGGAACGCATGCTCAGTGATGGGCTATCCAGAGTATGCGCATGCTCAGTGATAACAGCAGCTACATGCAGAGTATCACGTGCGTAGTGCTGGAAGCCTTCACAAGAGCATGAGAAGAGAGAGGAACGCATGCTCAGTGATGGGCTATCCAGAGTATGCGCATGCTCAGTGATAACAGCAGCTACATGCAGAGTATCACGCGCGTAGTGCTGGAAGCCTTCACAAGAGCATGAGGAGAGAGAGGAACGCATGCTCAGTGATTGGCTATCCAGAGTATGCGCATGCTCAGTGATAACAGCAGGTACATGCAGAGTATCACGTGCGTAGTGCTGGAAGCCATTACAAGAGCATGAGAAGAGAGAGGAACGCATGCTCAGTGATGGGCTATCCAGAGTATGCGCATGCTCAGTGATAACACCACCTACATGCAGAGTATCACGTGCGGAGTGCTGGAGGCCTTCACAAGAGCATGAGAAGAGAGAGGAACGCATGTTCAGTAATGGGCTATCCAGAGTATGCGCATGCTCAGTGATAACAGCAAGTACATGCAGAGTATCACGTGCGTAGTGCTGGAAGCCTTCACAGGAGCATGAGAAGAGAGAGGAACGCATGCTCAGTGATGGGCTATCCAGAGTATGCGCATGCTCAGTGATAACAGCAGGTACATGCAGAGTATCACGTGCGTAGTGCTGGAAGCCTTCTCAAGAGCATGAGAAGAGAGAGGAACGCATGCTCAGTGATGGGCTATCCAGAGTATGCGCATGCTCAGTGATAACAGCAGGTACATGCAGAGTATCACGCGCGTAGTGCTGGAAGCCTTCACAAGAGCCTGAGAAGAGAGAGGAACGCATGCTCAGTGATGGGCTATCCAGAGTATGCGCATGCTCAGTGATAACAGCAGGTACATGCAGAGTATCACGTGCGTAGTGCTGGAAGCCTTCACAAGAGCTTCAGAAGAGAGAGGAGCGCATGCTCAGTGATGGGCTATCCAGAGTATGCGCATGCTCAGTGATAACAGCAGGTACATGCAGAGTATCACGTGCGTAGTGCTGGAAGCCTTCTCAAGAGCATGAGAAGAGAGAGGAACGCATGCTCAGTGATGGGCTATCCAGAGTATGCGCATGCTCAGTGATAACATCAGATACATGCAGAGTATCACGTGCGTAGTGCTGGAATCCTTCACAAGAGCATGAGAAGAGAGAGGAACGCATGCTCAGTGATGGGCTATCCAGAGTATGCGCATGCTCAGTGATAGCAGATACATGCAGAGTATCACGTGCGCAGTGCTGGAAGCCTTCACAAGAGCATGAGAAAAGAGAGGAACGCATGCTCAGTGATGGGCTATCCAGAGTATGCGCATGCTCAGTGATAGCAGCTACATGCAGAGTATCACGTGCGCAGTGCTGGAAGCCTTCACAAGAGCATGAGAAGAGAGAGGAGCGCATGCTCAGTGATGGGCTATCCAGAGTATGCGCATGCTCAGTGATAACAGCAACTACATGCAGAGTATCACGTGCGTAGTGCTGGAAGCCTTCACAAGAGCATGAGAAGAGAGAGGAACGCATGCTCAGTGATGGGCTATCCAGAGTATGCGCATGCTCAGTGATAACAGTAACTACATTCAGAGTATCACGTGCGTAGTGCTGGAAGCCTTCACAAGAGCATGAGAAGATAGAGGAACGCATGCTCAGTGATGGGCTATCCAGAGTATGCGCATGCTCAGTGATAACACCACCTACATGCAGAGTATCACGTGCATAGTGCTGGAAGCCTTCACAAGAGCATGAGAAGAGAGAGGAACGCATGCTCAGTGATGGGCTATCCAGAGTATGCGCATGCTCAGTGATAACAGCAGGTACATGCAGAGTATCACGTGCGCAGTGCTGGAAGCCTTCACAAGAGCATGAGAAGAGAGAGGAGCGCATGCTCAGTGATGGGCTATCCAGAGTATGCGCATGCTCAGTGATAGCAGCTACATGCAGAGTATCACGTGCGTAGTGCTGGAAGCCTTCACAAGAGCATGAGAAGAGAGAGGAACGCATGCTCAGTGATGGGTTATCCAGAGTATGCGCATGCTCAGTGATAGCAGCTACATGCAGAGTATCACGTGCGCAGTGCTGGAAGCCTTCACAAGAGCATGAGAAGAGAGAGGAGCGCATGCTCAGTGATGGGCTATCCAGAGTATGCGCATGCTCAGTGATAACAGCAGCTACATGCAGAGTATCACTTGCGTAGTGCTGGAAGCCTTCACAAGAGCATGAGAAGAGAGAGGAACGCATGCTCAGTGATGGGCTATCCAGAGTATGCGCATGCTCAGTGATAACAGCAGGTACATGCAGAGTATCACGTGCGTAGTGCTGGAAGCCTTCACAAGAGCATGAGAAGAGAGAGGAACGCATGCTCAGTGATGGGCTATCCAGAGTATGCGCATGCTCAGTGATAACAGCAGCTACATGCAGAGTATCACGTGTGGAGTGCTGGAAGCCTTCACAAGAGCATGAGAAGAGAGAGGAACGCATGCTCAGTGATGGGCTATCCAGAGTATGCGCATGCTCAGTGATAACAGCAGGTACATGCAGAGTATCACGTGCGTAGTGCTGGAAGCCTTCACAAGAGCATGAGAAGAGAGAGGAACGCATGCTCAGTGATGGGCTATACAGAGTATGCGCATGCTCAGTGATAACACCACCTACATGCAGAGTATCACGTGTGTAGTGCTGGAAGCCTTCACAAGAGCCTGAGAAGAGAGAGGAACGCATGCTCCGTGATGGGCTATCCAGAGTATGCGCATGCTGAGTGATAACAGCAGGTACATGCAGAGTATAGCGTGCGTAGTGCTGGAAGCCTTCACAAGAGCATGAGAAGAGAGAGGAACGCATGCTCAGTGATGGGCTATCCAGAGTATGCGCATGCTCAGTGATAACAGCAGCTACATGCAGAGTATCACGTGCGTAGTGCTGGAAGCCTTCACAAGAGCCTGAGAAGAGAGAGGAGCGCATGCTCAGTGATGGGCTATCCAGAGTATGCGCATGCTCAGTGATAACAGCATCTACATGCAGAGTATCACGTGCGTAGTGCTGGAAGCCTTCACAAGAGCATGAGAAGAGAGAGGAAGGCATGCTCAGTGATGGGCTATCCAGAGTATGCGCATGCTCAGTGATAACACCAGGTACATGCAGAGTATCACGTGCGTAGTGCTGGAAGCCTTCACAAGAGCATGAGAAGAGAGAGGAACGCATGCTCAGTGATGGGCTATCCAGAGTATGCGCATGCTCAGTGATAGCAGCTACATGCAGAGTATCACGTGCGCAGTGCTGGAAGCCTTCACAAGAGCATGAGAAGAGAGAGGAACGCATGCTCAGTGATGGGCTATCCAGAGTATGCGCATGCTCAGTGATAACAGCAGCTACATGCAGAGTATCATGTGCGTAGTGCTGGAAGCCTTCACAAGAGCATGAGAAGAGAGAGGAACGCATGCTCAGTGATGGGCTACCCAGAGTATGCGCATGCTCAGTGATAACAGCAGGTACATGCAGAGTATCACGTGCGTAGTTCTGGAAGCCTTCACAAGAGCATGAGAAGAGAGAGGAACGCATGCTCTGTGATGGGCTATCCAGAGTATGCGCATGCTCAGTGATAACAGCAGCTACATGCAGAGTATCACGTGCGTAGTGCTGGAAGCCTTCACAAGAGCATGAGAAGAGAGAGGAACGCATGCTCAGTGATGGGCTGTCCAGAGTATGCGCATGCTCAGTGATAACACCACCTACATGCAGAGTATCACGTGCGTAGTGCTGGAAGCCTTCACAAGAGCCTGAGAAGAGAGAGGAACGCATGCTCAGTGATGGGCTATCCAGAGTATGCGCATGCTCAGTGATAACAGCAGCTACATGCAGAGTATCACGTGCGTAGTGCTGGAAGCATTCACAAGAGCATGAGAAGAGAGAGGAACACATGCTCAGTGAAGGGCTATCCAGAGTATGCGCATGCTCAGTGATAACAGCAGGTACATGCAGAGTATCACGCGCGTAGTGCTGGAATCCTTCACAAGAGCATGAGAAGAGAGAGGAGCGCATGCTCAGTGATGGGCTATCCAGAGTATGCGCATGCTCAGTGATAATACCACCTACATGCAGAGTATCACGTGCGTAGTGCTGGAAGCCTTCACAAGAGCTTCAGAAGAGAGAGGAGCGCATGCTCAGTGATGGGCTATCCAGAGTATGAGCATGCTCAGTGATAACACCACCTACATGCAGAGTATCACGTGCGTAGTGCTGGAAGCCTTCACAAGAGCATGAGAAGAGAGAGGAACGCATGCTCAGTGATGGGCTATCCAGAGTATGCGCATGCTCAGTGATAACACCATCTACATGCAGAGTATCACGTGCGTAGTGCTGGAAGCCTTCACAAGAGCATGAGAAGAGAGAGGAACGCATTCTCAGTGATGGGCTATCCAGAGTATGCGCATGCTCAGTGATAACAGCAGGTACATGCAGAGTATCACGTGCGTAGTGCTGGAAGCCTTCACAAGAGCATGAGAAGAGAGAGGAGCGCATGCTCAGTGATGGGCTATCCAGAGTATGCGCATGCTCAGTGATAACAGCAGGTACATGCAGAGTATCACGCGCGTAGTGCTGGAATCCTTCACAAGAGCATGAGAAGATCGAGGAGCGCATGCTCAGTGATGGGCTATCCAGAGTATGCGCATGCTCAGTGATAATACCACCTACATGAAGAGTATCACGTGCGTAGTGCTGGAAGCCTTCACAAGAGCTTCAGAAGAGAGAGGAGCGCATGCTCAGTGATGGGCTATCCAGAGTATGCGCATGCTCAGTGATAACACCACCTACATGCAGAGTATCACGTGCGTAGTGCTGGAAGCCTTCACAAGAGCATGAGAAGAGAGAGGAACGCATGCTCAGTGATGGGCTATCCAGCGTATGCGCATGCTCAGTGATAACACCATCTACATGCAGAGTATCACGTGCGTAGTGCTGGAAGCCTTCACAAGAGCATGAGAAGAGAGAGGAACGCATGCTCAGTGATGGGCTATCCAGAGTATGCGCATGCTCAGTGATAACAGCAGGTACATGCAGAGTATCACGTGCGTAGTGCTGGAAGCCTTCACAAGAGCATGAGAAGAGAGAGGAGCGCATGCTCAGTGATGGGCTATCCAGAGTATGCGCATGCTCAGTGATAACAGCAGCTACATGCAGAGTATCACGTGCGTAGTGCTGGAAGCCTTCACAAGAGCATGAGAAGAGAGAGGAACGCATGCTCAGTGATGGGCTATCGGGAGTATGCACATGCTCAGTGATAACACCACCTACATGCAGAGTATTACGTGCGTAGTGCTGGAAGCCTTCACAAGAGCATGAGAAGAGAGAGGAACGCATGCTCAGTGATGGGCTATCCAGAGTATGCGCATGCTCAGTGATAACACCATCTACATGCAGAGTATCACGTGCGTAGTGCTGGAAGCCTTCAAAAGAGCATGAGAAGAGAGAGGAACGCATGCTCAGTGATGGGCTATCCAGAGCATGCGCATGCTCAGTGATAACACCATCTACATGCAGAGTATCACGTGCGTAGTGCTGGAAGCCTTCACAAGAGCATGAGAAGAGAGAGGAACGCATGCTCAGTGATGGGCTATCCAGAGTATGCGCATGCTCAGTGATAACAGCAGGTACATGCAGAGTATCACGTGCGTAGTGCTGGAAGCCTTCACAAGAGCATGAGAAGAGAGAGGAGCGCATGCTCAGTGATGGGCTATCCAGAGTATGCGCATGCTCAGTGATAACACCAACTACATGCAGAGTATCACGTGCGTAGTGCTGGAAGCCTTCACAAGAGCATGAGAAGAGAGAGGAACGCATGCTCAGTGATGGGCTATCCAGAGTATGCACATGCTCAGTGATAACAGCAGGTACATGCAGAGTATCACGTGCGTAGTGCTGGAAGCCTTCACAAGAGCATGAGAAGAGAGAGGAGCGCATGCTCAGTGATGGGCTATCCAGAGTATGCGCATGCTCAGTGATAACAGCAGGTACATGCAGAGTATCACGTGCGTAGTGCTGGAAGCCTTCACAAGAGCATGAGAAGAGAGAGGAACGCATGCTCAGTCATGGGCTATCCAGAGTATGCGCATGCTCAGTGATAACAGCAGGTACATGCAGAGTATCACGTGCGTAGTGCTGGAAGCCTTCACAAGAGCATGAGAAGAGAGAGGAACGCATGCTCAGTGATGGGCTATCCAGAGTATGCGCATGCTCAGTGATAACAGCAGGTACATGCAGAGTATCACGTGCGTAGTGCTGGAAGCCTTCACAAGAGCATGAGAAGAGAGAGGAACGCATGCTCAGTGATGGGCTATCCAGAGTATGCGCATGCTCAGTGATAACAGCAGCTACATGCAGAGTATCACGTGCGTAGTGCTGGAAGCCTTCACAAGAGCATGAGAAGAGAGAGGAACGCATGCTCAGTGATGGGCTATCCAGAGTATGCGCATGCTCAGTGATAACACCACCTACATGCAGAGTATCACATGCGTAGTGCTGGAAGCCTTCACAAGAGCCTGAGAAGAGAGAGGAACGCATGCTCAGTGATGGGCTATCCAGAGTATGCGCATGCTCAGTGATAACAGCAGGTACATGCAGAGTATCACGTGCGTAGTGCTGGAAGCCTTCACAAGAGCATGAGAAGAGAGAGGAACGCATGCTCAGTGATGGGCTATCCAGAGTATGCGCATGCTCAGTGATAACAGCAGCTACATGCAGAGTATCACGTGCGTAGTGCTGGAAGCCTTCACAAGAGCATGAGAAGAGAGAGGAACGCATGCTCAGTGATGGGCTATCCAGAGTATGCGCATGCTCAGTGATAACACCACCTACATGCAGAGTATCACGTGCGTAGTGCTGGAAGCCTTCACAAGACATAGCTCTCAACCTTTTTTGTCAGCAAGGCGGGTGAAAACACCCGATTTTCTTTTTGGCGGGTGAGAGGCCCATAGAAGTGAATGGGCGTATGAAGGACTTGGCGGGTGATTCATCTGCTTTCAAGGCGGGTGACACCCGCCAAAAGCGGGTGAGTTGAGAGCTATGTCACAAGAGCATGAGAAGAGAGAGGAGCGCATGCTCAGTGATGGGCTATCCAGAGTATGCGCATGCTCAGTGATAACAGCAAGTACATGCAGAGTATCACGTGCCTAGTGCTGGAAGCCTTCACAAGAGCATGAGAAGAGAGAGGAACGCATGCTCAGTGATGGGCTATCCAGAGTATGCGCATGCTCAGTGATAACAGCAGCTACATGCAGAGTATCACGTGCGTAGTGCTGGAAGCCTTCACAAGAGCATGAGAAGAGAGAGGAACGCATGCTCAGTGATGGGCTATCCAGAGTATGCGCATGCTCAGTGATAGCAGCTACATGCAGAGTATCACGTGCGTAGTGCTGGAAGCCTTCAGAAGAGCATGAGAAGAGAGAGGAACGCATGCTCAGTGATGGGCTATCCAGAGCATGCGCATGCTCAGTGATAACAGCAGGTACATGCAGAGTATCACGTGCGTAGTGCTGGAAGCCTTCACAAGAGCATGAGAAGAGAGAGGAACGCATGCTCAGTGATGGGCTATCCAGAGTCTGCGCATGCTCAGTGATAACACCATCTACATGCAGAGTATCACGTGCGTAGTGCTGGAAGCCTTCACAAGAGCCTGAGAAGAGAGAGGAACGCATGCTCAGTGATGGGCTATCGGGAGTATGCGCATGCTCAGTGATAACACCACCTACATGCAGAGTATTACGTGCGTAGTGCTGGAAGCCTTCACAAGAGCCTGAGAAGAGAGAGGAACGCATGCTCAGTGATGGGCTATCCAGAGTATGCGTATGCTCAGTGATAGCAGCTACATGCAGAGTATCACGTGCGTAGTGCTGGAAGCCTTCACAAGAGCCTGAGAAGAGAGAGGAACGCATGCTCCGTGATGGACTATCCAGAGTATGCGCATGCTGAGTGATAACAGCAGCTACATGCAGAGTATAGCGTGCGTAGTGCTGGAAGCCTTCACAAGAGCATGAGAAGAGAGAGGAACGCATGCTCAGTGATGGGCTATCCAGAGTCTGCGCATGCTCAGTGATAACACCATCTACATGCAGAGTATCACGTGCGTAGTGCTGGAAGCCTTCACAAGAGCCTGAGAAGAGAGAGGAACGCATGCTCAGTGATGGGCTATCCAGAGTATGCGCATGCTCAGTGATAACAGCAGCTACATGCAGAGTATCACGTGCGTAGTGCTGGAAGCCTTCACAAGAGCATGAGAAGAGAGAGGAACGCATGCTCAGTGATGGGCTATCCAGAGTATGCGCATGCTCAGTGATAACAGCAGCTACATGCAGAGTATCACGTGCGTAGTGCTGGAAGCCTTCACAAGAGCATGAGAAGGGAGAGGAACGCATGCTCAGTGATGGGCTATCCACAGTATGCGCATGCTCAGTGATAACAGCAGCTACATGCAGAGTATCACATGCGTAGTGCTGGAAGCCTTCACAAGAGCCTGAGAAGAGAGAGGAACGCATGCTCAGTGATGGGCTATCCAGAGTATGCGCATGCTCAGTGATAACAGCAGGTACATGCAGAGTATCACGTGCGTAGTGCTGGAAGCCTTCACAAGAGCCTGAGAAGAGAGAGGAATGCCTGCTCAGTGATGGGCTATCCAGAGTATGCGCATGCTCAGTGATAACAGCAGGTACATGCAGAGTATCACGTGCGTAGTGCTGGAAGCCTTCACAAGAGCATGAGAAGAGAGAGGAACGCATGCTCAGTTATTGGCTATCCAGAGTATGCGCATGCTCAGTGATAACAGCAGCTACATGCAGAGTATCACGTGCGTAGTGCTGGAAGCCTTCACAAGAGCATGAGAAGAGAGAGGAACGCATGCTCAGTGATGGGCTATCCAGAGTATGCGCATGCTCAGTGATAACAGCAGCTACATGCAGAGTATCACGTGCGTAGTGCTGGAAGCCTTCACAAGAGCATGAGAAGAGAGAGGAACGCATGCTCAGTGATGGGCTATCCAGAGTATGCGCATGCTCAGTGATAACAGCAGCTACATGCAGAGTATCACGTGTGGAGTGCTGGAAGCCTTCACAAGAGCATGAGAAGAGAGAGGAACGCATGCTCAGTGATGGGCTATCCAGAGTATGCGCATGCTCAGTGATAACAGCAGGTACATGCAGAGTATCACGTGCGTAGTGCTGGAAGCCTTCACAAGAGCATGAGAAGAGAGAGGAACGCATGCTCAGTGATGGGCTATCCAGAGTATGCGCATGCTCAGTGATAACAGCAGGTACATGCAGAGTATCACGTGCGTAGTGCTGGAAGCCTTCACAAGAGCATGAGAAGAGAGAGGAACGCATGCTCAGTGATGGGCTATCCAGAGTATGCGCATGCTCAGTGATAACAGCAGCTACATGCAGAGTATTACGTGCGTAGTGCTGGAAGCCTTCACAAGAGCATGAGAAGAGAGAGGAACGCATGCTCAGTGATGGGCTATCCAGAGTATGCGCATGCTCAGTGATAACACCACCTACATTCAGAGTATCACATGTGTAGTGCTGGAAGCCTTCACAAGAGCCTGAGAAGAGAGAGGAACGCATGCTCAGTGATGGGCTATCCAGAGTATGCGCATGCTCAGTGATAACAGCAGGTACATGCAGAGTATCACGTGCGTAGTGCTGGAAGCCTTCACAAGAGCATGAGAAGAGAGAGGAACGCATGCTCAGTGATGGGCTATCCAGAGTATGCGCATGCTCAGTGATAACAGCAGCTACATGCAGAGTATCACGTGCGTAGTGCTGGAAGCCTTCACAAGAGCATGAGAAGAGAGAGGAACGCATGCTCAGTGATGGGCTATCCAGAGTATGCGCATGCTCAGTGATAACACCACCTACATGCAGAGTATCACGTGCGTAGTGCTGGAAGCCTTCACAAGACATAGCTCTCAACCTTTTTTGTCAGCAAGGCGGGTGAAAACACCCGATTTTCTTTTTGGCGGGTGAGAGGCCCATAGAAGTGAATGGGCGTATGAAGGACTTGGCGGGTGATTCATCTGCTTTCAAGGCGGGTGACACCCGCCAAAAGCGGGTGAGTTGAGAGCTATGTCACAAGAGCATGAGAAGAGAGAGGAGCGCATGCTCAGTGATGGGCTATCCAGAGTATGCGCATGCTCAGTGATAACAGCAGGTACATGCAGAGTATCACGTGCGTAGTGCTGGAAGCCTTCACAAGAGCATGAGAAGAGAGAGGAACGCATGCTCAGTGATGGGCTACCCAGAGTATGCGCATGCTCAGTGATAACAGCAGCTACATGCAGAGTATCACATGCGTAGTGCTGGAAGCCTTCACAAGAGCTTCAGAAGAGAGAGGAGCGCATGCTCAGTGATGGGCTATCCAGAGTATGCGCATGCTCAGTGATAACACCACCTACATGCAGAGTATCACGTGCGTAGTGCTGGAAGCCTTCACAAGACATAGCTCTCAACCTTTTTTGTCAACAAGGCGGGTGAAAACACCCGATTTTCTTTTTGGCGGGTGAGAGGCCCATAGAAGTGAATGGGCGTATGAAGGACTTGGCGGGTGATTCATCTGCTTTCAAGGCGGGTGACACCCGCCAAAAGCGGGTGAGTTGAGAGCTATGTCACAAGAGCATGAGAAGAGAGAGAAGCGCATGCTCAGTGATGGGCTATCCAGAGTATGCGCATGCTCAGTGATAACAGCAGGTACATGCAGAGTATCACGTGCCTAGTGCTGGAAGCCTTCACAAGAGCATGAGAAGAGAGAGGAACGCATGCTCAGTGATGGGCTATCCAGAGTATGCGCATGCTCAGTGATAACAGCAGCTACATGCAGAGTATCACGTGCATAGTGCTGGAAGCCTTCACAAGAGCATGAGAAGAGAGAGGAACGCATGCTCAGTGATGGGCTATCCAGAGTATGCGCATGCTCAGTGATAGCAGCTACATGCAGAGTATCACCTGCGTAGTGCTGGAAGCCTTCACAAGAGCATGAGAAGAGAGAGGAACGCATGCTCAGTGATGGGCTATCCAGAGCATGCGCATGCTCAGTGATAACAGCAGGTACATGCAGAGTATCACGTGCGTAGTGCTGGAAGCCTTCACAAGAGCATGAGAAGAGAGAGGAACGCATGCTCAGTGATGGGCTATCCAGAGTCTGCGCATGCTCAGTGATAACACCATCTACATGCAGAGTATCACGTGCGTAGTGCTGGAAGCCTTCACAAGAGCCTGAGAAGAGAGAGGAACGCATGCTCAGTGATGGGCTATCGGGAGTATGCGCATGCTCAGTGATAACACCACCTACATGCAGAGTATTACGTGCGTAGTGCTGGAAGCCTTCACAAGAGCCTGAGAAGAGAGAGGAACGCATGCTCAGTGATGGGCTATCCAGAGTATGCGTATGCTCAGTGATAGCAGCTACATGCAGAGTATCACGTGCGTAGTGCTGGAAGCCTTCACAAGAGCCTGAGAAGAGAGAGGAACGCATGCTCCGTGATGGGCTATCCAGAGTATGCGCATGCTGAGTGATAACAGCAGCTACATGCAGAGTATAGCGTGCGTAGTGCTGGAAGCCTTCACAAGAGCATGAGAAGAGAGAGGAACGCATGCTCAGTGATGGGCTATCCAGAGTCTGCGCATGCTCAGTGATAACACCATCTACATGCAGAGTATCACGTGCGTAGTGCTGGAAGCCTTCACAAGAGCCTGAGAAGAGAGAGGAACGCATGCTCAGTGATGGGCTATCCAGAGTATGCGCATGCTCAGTGATAACAGCAGGTACATGCAGAGTATCACGTGCATAGTGCTGGAAGCCTTCACAAGAGCCTGAGAAGAGAGAGGAATGCCTGCTCAGTGATGGGCTATCCAGAGTATGCGCATGCTCAGTGATAACAGCAGGTACATGCAGAGTATCACGTGCGTAGTGCTGGAAGCCTTCACAAGAGCATGAGAAGAGAGAGGAACGCATGCTCAGTTATTGGCTATCCAGAGTATGCGTATGCTCAGTGATAACAGCAGCTACATGCAGAGTATCACGTGCGTAGTGCTGGAAGCCTTCACAAGAGCATGAGAAGAGAGAGGAACGCATGCTCAGTGATGGGCTATCCAGAGTATGCGCATGCTCAGTGATAACAGCAGCTACATGCAGAGTATCACGTGCATAGTGCTGGAAGCCTTCACAAGAGCATGAGAAGAGAGAGGAACGCATGCTCAGTGATGGGCTATCCAGAGTATGCGCATGCTCAGTGATAACAGCAGCTACATGCAGAGTATCACGTGTGGAGTGCTGGAAGCCTTCACAAGAGCATGAGAAGAGAGAGGAACGCATGCTCAGTGATGGGCTATCCAGAGTATGCGCATGCTGAGTGATAACAGCAGGTACATGCAGAGTATAGCGTGCGTAGTGCTGGAAGCCTTCACAAGAGCATGAGAAGAGAGAGGAACGCATGCTCAGTGATGGGCTATCCAGAGTATGCGCATGCTCAGTGATAACAGCAGCTACATGCAGAGTATCACGTGCGTAGTGCTGGAAGCCTTCACAAGAGCATGAGAAGAGAGAGGAACGCATGCTCAGTGATGGGCTATCCAGAGTATGCGCATGCTCAGTGATAACACCAGGTACATGCAGAGTATCACGTGCGTAGTGCTGGAAGCCTTCACAAGAGCATGAGAAGAGAGAGGAACGCATGCTCAGTGATGGGCTATCCAGAGTATGCGCATGCTGAGTGATAACAGCAGGTACATGCAGAGTATAGCGTGCGTAGTGCTGGAAGCCTTCACAAGAGCATGAGAAGAGAGAGGAACGCACGCTCAGTGATGGGCTATCCAGAGTATGCGCATGCTCAGTGATAACAGCAGCTACATGCAGAGTATCACGTGCGTAGTGCTGGAAGCCTTCACAAGAGCCTGAGAAGAGAGAGGAGCGCATGCTCAGTGATGGGCTATCCAGAGTATGCGCATGCTCAGTGATAACAGCAGCTACATGCAGAGTATCACGTGCGTAGTGCTGGAAGCCTTCACAAGAGCCTGAGAAGAGAGAGGAATGCATGCTCAGTGATGGGCTATCCAGAGTATGCGCATGCTCAGTGATAACAGCAGCTACATGCAGAGTATCACGTGCGTAGTGCTGGAAGCCTTCACAAGAGCCTGAGAAGAGAGAGGAGCGCATGCTCAGTGATGGGCTATCCAGAGTATGCGCATGCTCAGTGATAACAGCATCTACATGCAGAGTATCACGTGCGTAGTGCTGGAAGCCTTCACAAGAGCATGAGAAGAGAGAGGAACGCATGCTCAGTGATGGGCTATCCAGAGTATGCGCATGCTCAGTGATAACACCAGGTACATGCAGAGTATCACGTGCGTAGTGCTGGAAGCCTTCACAAGAGCATGAGAAGAGAGAGGAACGCATGCTCAGTGATGGGCTATCCAGAGTATGCGCATGCTCAGTGATAGCAGCTACATGCAGAGTATCACGTGCGCAGTGCTGGAAGCCTTCACAAGAGCATGAGAAGAGAGAGGAACGCATGCTCAGTGATGGGCTATCCAGAGTATGCGCATGCTCATTGATAACAGCAGCTACATGCAGAGTATCATGTGCGTAGTGCTGGAAGCCTTCACAAGAGCATGAGAAGAGAGAGGAACGCATGCTCAGTGATGGGCTACCCAGAGTATGCGCATGCTCAGTGATAACAGCAGGTACATGCAGAGTATCACGTGCGTAGTGCTGGAAGCCTTCACAAGAGCATGAGAAGAGAGAGGAACGCATGCTCAGTGATGGGCTATCCAGAGTATGCGCATGCTCAGTGATAACAGCAGCTACATGCAGAGCATCACGTGCGTAGTGCTGGAAGCTTTCACAAGAGCATGAGAAGAGAGAGGAACGCATGCTCAGTGATGGGCTATCCAGAGTATGCGCATGCTCAGTGATAACACCACCTACATGCAGAGTATCACGTGCGTAGTGCTGGAAGCCTTCACAAGAGCCTGAGAAGAGAGAGGAACGCATGCTCAGTGATGGGCTATCCAGAGTATGCCATGCTCAGTGATAACAGCAGCTACATGCAGAGTATCACGTGCGTAGTGCTGGAAGCATTCACAAGAGCATGAGAAGAGAGAGGAACGCATGCTCAGTGATGGGCTATCCAGAGTATGCGCATGCTCAGTGATAACAGCAGGTACATGCAGAGTATCACGCGCGTAGTGCTGGAATCCTTCACAAGAGCATGAGAAGAGAGAGGAGCGCATGCTCAGTGATGGGCTATCCAGAGTATGCGCATGCTCAGTGATAATACCACCTACATGCAGAGTATCACGTGCGTAGTGCTGGAAGCCTTCACAAGAGCTTCAGAAGAGAGAGGAGCGCATGCTCAGTAATGGGCTATCCAGAGTATGCGCATGCTCATTGATAACACCGCCTACATGCAGAGTATCACGTGCGTAGTGCTGGAAGCCTTCACAAGAGCATGAGAAGAGAGAGGAACGCATGCTCAGTGATGGGCTATCCAGAGTATGCGCATGCTTAGTGATAACACCATCTACATGCAGAGTATCACGTGCGTAGTGCTGGAAGCCTTCACAAGAGCATGAGAAGAGAGAGGAACGCATGCTCAGTGATGGGCTATCCAGAGTATGCGCATGCTCAGTGGTAACAGCAGGTACATGCAGAGTATCACGTGCGTAGTGCTGGAAGCCTTCACAAGAGCATGAGAAGAGAGAGGAGCGCATGCTCAGTGATGGGCTATCCAGAGTATGCGCATGCTCAGTGATAACAGCAGCTACATGCAGAGTATCACGTGCGTAGTGCTGGAAGCCTTCACAAGAGCATGAGAAGACAGAGGAACGCATGCTCAGTGATGGGCTATCGGGAGTATGCGCATGCTCAGTGATAACACCACCTACATGCAGAGTATTACGTGCGTAGTGCTGGAAGCCTTCACAAGAGCATGAGAAGAGAGACGAATGCATGCTCAGTGATGGGCTATCCAGAGTATGCGCATGCTCAGTGATAACACCATCTACATGCAGAGTATCACGTGCGTAGTGCTGGAAGCCTTCAAAAGAGCATGAGAAGAGAGAGGAACGCATGCTCAGTGATGGGCTATCCAGAGCATGCGCATGCTCAGTGATAACACCATCTACATGCAGAGTATCACGTGCGTAGTGCTGGAAGCCTTCACAAGAGCATGAGAAGAGAGAGGAACGCATGCTCAGTGATGGGCTATCCAGAGTATGCGCATGCTCAGTGATAACAGCAGGTACATGCAGAGTATCACGTGCGTAGTGCTGGAAGCCTTCACAAGAGCATGAGAAGAGAGAGGAGCGCATGCTCAGTGATGGGCTATCCAGAGTATGCGCATGCTCAGTGATAACACCAACTACATGCAGAGTATCACGTGCGTAGTGCTGGAAGCCTTCACAAGAGCATGAGAAGAGAGAGGAACGCATGCTCAGTGATGGGCTATCCAGAGTATGCACATGCTCAGTGATAACAGCAGGTACATGCAGAGTATCACGTGCGTAGTGCTGGAAGCCTTCACAAGAGCCTGAGAAGAGAGAGGAGCGCATGCTCAGTGATGGGCTATCCAGAGTATGCGCATGCTCAGTGATAACAGCAGGTACATGCAGAGTATCACGTGCGTAGTGCTGGAAGCCTTCACAAGAGCATGAGAAGAGAGAGGAACGCATGCTCAGTGATGGGCTATCCAGAGTATGCGCATGCTCAGTGATAACAGCAGGTACATGCAGAGTATCACGTGCGTAGTGCTGGAAGCCTTCACAAGAGCCTGAGAAGAGAGAGGAATGCCTGCTCAGTGATGGGCTATCCAGAGTATGCGCATGCTCAGTGATAACAGCAGGTACATGCAGAGTATCACGTGCGTAGTGCTGGAAGCCTTCACAAGAGCATGAGAAGAGAGAGGAACGCATGCTCAGTTATTGGCTATCCAGAGTATGCGCATGCTCAGTGATAACAGCAGCTACATGCAGAGTATCACGTGCGTAGTGCTGGAAGCCTTCACAAGAGCATGAGAAGAGAGAGGAACGCATGCTCAGTGATGGGCTATCCAGAGTATGCGCATGCTCAGTGATAACAGCAGCTACATGCAGAGTATCACGTGCGTAGTGCTGGAAGCCTTCACAAGAGCATGAGAAGAGAGAGGAACGCATGCTCAGTGATGGGCTATCCAGAGTATGCGCATGCTCAGTGATAACAGCAGCTACATGCAGAGTATCACGTGTGGAGTGCTGGAAGCCTTCACAAGAGCATGAGAAGAGAGAGGAACGCATGCTCAGTGATGGGCTATCCAGAGTATGCGCATGCTCAGTGATAACAGCAGGTACATGCAGAGTATCACGTGCGTAGTGCTGGAAGCCTTCACAAGAGCATGAGAAGAGAGAGGAACGCATGCTCAGTGATGGGCTATCCAGAGTATGCGCATGCTCAGTGATAACAGCAGGTACATGCAGAGTATCACGTGCGTAGTGCTGGAAGCCTTCACAAGAGCATGAGAAGAGAGAGGAACGCATGCTCAGTGATGGGCTATCCAGAGTATGCGCATGCTCAGTGATAACAGCAGCTACATGCAGAGTATCACGTGCGTAGTGCTGGAAGCCTTCACAAGAGCATGAGAAGAGAGAGGAACGCATGCTCAGTGATGGGCTATCCAGAATATGCGCATGCTCAGTGATAACACCACCTACATTCAGAGTATCACATGCGTAGTGCTGGAAGCCTTCACAAGAGCCTGAGAAGAGAGAGGAACGCATGCTCAGTGATGGGCTATCCAGAGTATGCGCATGCTCAGTGATAACAGCAGGTACATGCAGAGTATCACGTGCGTAGTGCTGGAAGCCTTCACAAGAGCATGAGAAGAGAGAGGAACGCATGCTCAGTGATGGGCTATCCAGAGTATGCGCATGCTCAGTGATAACAGCAGCTACATGCAGAGTATCACGTGCGTAGTGCTGGAAGCCTTCACAAGAGCATGAGAAGAGAGAGGAACGCATGCTCAGTGATGGGCTATCCAGAGTATGCGCATGCTCAGTGATAACACCACCTACATGCAGAGTATCACGTGCGTAGTGCTGGAAGCCTTCACAAGACATAGCTCTCAACCTTTTTTGTCAGCAAGGCGGGTGAAAACACCCGATTTTCTTTTTGGCGGGTGAGAGGCCCATAGAAGTGAATGGGCGTATGAAGGACTTGGCGGGTGATTCATCTGCTTTCAAGGCGGGTGACACCCGCCAAAAGCGGGTGAGTTGAGAGCTATGTCACAAGAGCATGAGAAGAGAGAGGAGCGCATGCTCAGTGATGGGCTATCCAGAGTATGCGCATGCTCAGTGATAACAGCAGGTACATGCAGAGTATCACGTGCGTAGTGCTGGAAGCCTTCACAAGAGCATGAGAAGAGAGAGGAACGCATGCTCAGTGATGGGCTACCCAGAGTATGCGCATGCTCAGTGATAACAGCAGCTACATGCAGAGTATCACATGCGTAGTGCTGGAAGCCTTCACAAGAGCTTCAGAAGAGAGAGGAGCGCATGCTCAGTGATGGGCTATCCAGAGTATGCGCATGCTCAGTGATAACACCACCTACATGCAGAGTATCACGTGCGTAGTGCTGGAAGCCTTCACAAGACATAGCTCTCAACCTTTTTTGTCAACAAGGCGGGTGAAAACACCCGATTTTCTTTTTGGCGGGTGAGAGGCCCATAGAAGTGAATGGGCGTATGAAGGACTTGGCGGGTGATTCATCTGCTTTCAAGGCGGGTGACACCCGCCAAAAGCGGGTGAGTTGAGAGCTATGTCACAAGAGCATGAGAAGAGAGAGAAGCGCATGCTCAGTGATGGGCTATCCAGAGTATGCGCATGCTCAGTGATAACAGCAGGTACATGCAGAGTATCACGTGCCTAGTGCTGGAAGCCTTCACAAGAGCATGAGAAGAGAGAGGAACGCATGCTCAGTGATGGGCTATCCAGAGTATGCGCATGCTCAGTGATAACAGCAGCTACATGCAGAGTATCACGTGCATAGTGCTGGAAGCCTTCACAAGAGCATGAGAAGAGAGAGGAACGCATGCTCAGTGATGGGCTATCCAGAGTATGCGCATGCTCAGTGATAGCAGCTACATGCAGAGTATCACCTGCGTAGTGCTGGAAGCCTTCACAAGAGCATGAGAAGAGAGAGGAACGCATGCTCAGTGATGGGCTATCCAGAGCATGCGCATGCTCAGTGATAACAGCAGGTACATGCAGAGTATCACGTGCGTAGTGCTGGAAGCCTTCACAAGAGCATGAGAAGAGAGAGGAACGCATGCTCAGTGATGGGCTATCCAGAGTCTGCGCATGCTCAGTGATAACACCATCTACATGCAGAGTATCACGTGCGTAGTGCTGGAAGCCTTCACAAGAGCCTGAGAAGAGAGAGGAACGCATGCTCAGTGATGGGCTATCGGGAGTATGCGCATGCTCAGTGATAACACCACCTACATGCAGAGTATTACGTGCGTAGTGCTGGAAGCCTTCACAAGAGCCTGAGAAGAGAGAGGAACGCATGCTCAGTGATGGGCTATCCAGAGTATGCGTATGCTCAGTGATAGCAGCTACATGCAGAGTATCACGTGCGTACTGCTGGAAGCCTTCACAAGAGCCTGAGAAGAGAGAGGAACGCATGCTCCGTGATGGGCTATCCAGAGTATGCGCATGCTGAGTGATAACAGCAGCTACATGCAGAGTATAGCGTGCGTAGTGCTGGAAGCCTTCACAAGAGCATGAGAAGAGAGAGGAACGCATGCTCAGTGATGGGCTATCCAGAGTCTGCGCACGCTCAGTGATAACACCATCTACATGCAGAGTATCACGTGCGTAGTGCTGGAAGCCTTCACAAGAGCCTGAGAAGAGAGAGGAACGCATGCTCAGTGATGGGCTATCCAGAGTATGCGCATGCTCAGTGATAACAGCAGGTACATGCAGAGTATCACGTGCGTAGTGCTGGAAGCCTTCACAAGAGCCTGAGAAGAGAGAGGAATGCCTGCTCAGTGATGGGCTATCCAGAGTATGCGCATGCTCAGTGATAACAGCAGGTACATGCAGAGTATCACGTGCGTAGTGCTGGAAGCCTTCACAAGAGCATGAGAAGAGAGAGGAACGCATGCTCAGTTATTGGCTATCCAGAGTATGCGTATGCTCAGTGATAACAGCAGCTACATGCAGAGTATCACGTGCGTAGTGCTGGAAGCCTTCACAAGAGCATGAGAAGAGAGAGGAACGCATGCTCAGTGATGGGCTATCCAGAGTATGCGCATGCTCAGTGATAACAGCAGCTACATGCAGAGTATCACGTGCATAGTGCTGGAAGCCTTCACAAGAGCATGAGAAGAGAGAGGAACGCATGCTCAGTGATGGGCTATCCAGAGTATGCGCATGCTCAGTGATAACAGCAGCTACATGCAGAGTATCACGTGTGGAGTGCTGGAAGCCTTCACAAGAGCATGAGAAGAGAGAGGAACGCATGCTCAGTGATGGGCTATCCAGAGTATGCGCATGCTGAGTGATAACAGCAGGTACATGCAGAGTATAGCGTGCGTAGTGCTGGAAGCCTTCACAAGAGCATGAGAAGAGAGAGGAACGCATGCTCAGTGATGGGCTATCCAGAGTATGCGCATGCTCAGTGATAACAGCAGCTACATGCAGAGTATCACGTGCGTAGTGCTGGAAGCCTTCACAAGAGCCTGAGAAGAGAGAGGAGCGCATGCTCAGTGATGGGCTATCCAGAGTATGCGCATGCTCAGTGATAACAGCATCTACATGCAGAGTATCACGTGCGTAGTGCTGGAAGCCTTCACAAGAGCATGAGAAGAGAGAGGAACGCATGCTCAGTGATGGGCTATCCAGAGTATGCGCATGCTCAGTGATAACACCAGGTACATGCAGAGTATCACGTGCGTAGTGCTGGAAGCCTTCACAAGAGCATGAGAAGAGAGAGGAACGCATGCTCAGTGATGGGCTATCCAGAGTATGCGCATGCTGAGTGATAACAGCAGGTACATGCAGAGTATAGCGTGCGTAGTGCTGGAAGCCTTCACAAGAGCATGAGAAGAGAGAGGAACGCACGCTCAGTGATGGGCTATCCAGAGTATGCGCATGCTCAGTGATAACAGCAGCTACATGCAGAGTATCACGTGCGTAGTGCTGGAAGCCTTCACAAGAGCCTGAGAAGAGAGAGGAGCGCATGCTCAGTGATGGGCTATCCAGAGTATGCGCATGCTCAGTGATAACAGCAGCTACATGCAGAGTATCACGTGCGTAGTGCTGGAAGCCTTCACAAGAGCCTGAGAAGAGAGAGGAATGCATGCTCAGTGATGGGCTATCCAGAGTATGCGCATGCTCAGTGATAACAGCAGCTACATGCAGAGTATCACGTGCATAGTGCTGGAAGCCTTCACAAGAGCCTGAGAAGAGAGAGGAGCGCATGCTCAGTGATGGGCTATCCAGAGTATGCGCATGCTCAGTGATAACAGCATCTACATGCAGAGTATCACGTGCGTAGTGCTGGAAGCCTTCACAAGAGCATGAGAAGAGAGAGGAACGCATGCTCAGTGATGGGCTATCCAGAGTATGCGCATGCTCAGTGATAACACCAGGTACATGCAGAGTATCACGTGCGTAGTGCTGGAAGCCTTCACAAGAGCATGAGAAGAGAGAGGAACGCATGCTCAGTGATGGGCTATCCAGAGTATGCGCATGCTCAGTGATAGCAGCTACATGCAGAGTATCACGTGCGCAGTGCTGGAAGCCTTCACAAGAGCATGAGAAGAGAGAGGAACGCATGCTCAGTGATGGGCTATCCAGAGTATGCGCATGCTCAGTGATAACAGCAGCTACATGCAGAGTATCATGTGCGTAGTGCTGGAAGCCTTCACAAGAGCATGAGAAGAGAGAGGAACGCATGCTCAGTGATGGGCTACCCAGAGTATGCGCATGCTCAGTGATAACAGCAGGTACATGCAGAGTATCACGTGCGTAGTGCTGGAAGCCTTCACAAGAGCATGAGAAGAGAGAGGAACGCATGCTCAGTGATGGGCTATCCAGAGTATGCGCATGCTCAGTGATAACAGCAGCTACATGCAGAGCATCACGTGCGTAGTGCTGGAAGCCTTCACAAGAGCATGAGAAGAGAGAGGAACGCATGCTCAGTGATGGGCTATCCAGAGTATGCGCATGCTCAGTGATAACACCACCTACATGCAGAGTATCACGTGCGTAGTGCTGGAAGCCTTCACAAGAGCCTGAGAAGAGAGAGGAACGCATGCTCAGTGATGGGCTATCCAGAGTATGCGCATGCTCAGTGATAACAGCAGCTACATGCAGAGTATCACGTGCGTAGTGCTGGAAGCATTCACAAGAGCATGAGAAGAGAGAGGAACGCATGCTCAGTGATGGGCTATCCAGAGTATGCGCATGCTCAGTGATAACAGCAGGTACATGCAGAGTATCACGCGCGTAGTGCTGGAATCCTTCACAAGAGCATGAGAAGAGAGAGGAGCGCATGCTCAGTGATGGGCTATCCAGAGTATGCGCATGCTCAGTGATAATACCACCTACATGCAGAGTATCACGTGCGTAGTGCTGGAAGCCTTCACAAGAGCTTCAGAAGAGAGAGGAGCGCATGCTCAGTGATGGGCTATCCAGAGTATGCGCATGCTCATTGATAACACCGCCTACATGCAGAGTATCACGTGCGTAGTGCTGGAAGCCTTCACAAGAGCATGAGAAGAGAGAGGAACGCATGCTCAGTGATGGGCTATCCAGAGTATGCGCATGCTTAGTGATAACACCATCTACATGCAGAGTATCACGTGCGTAGTGCTGGAAGCCTTCACAAGAGCATGAGAAGAGAGAGGAACGCATGCTCAGTGATGGGCTATCCAGAGTATGCGCATGCTCAGTGGTAACAGCAGGTACATGCAGAGTATCACGTGCGTAGTGCTGGAAGCCTTCACAAGAGCATGAGAAGAGAGAGGAGCGCATGCTCAGTGATGGGCTATCCAGAGTATGCGCATGCTCAGTGATAACAGCAGCTACATGCAGAGTATCACGTGCGTAGTGCTGGAAGCCTTCACAAGAGCATGAGAAGAAAGAGGAACGCATGCTCAGTGATGGGCTATCGGGAGTATGCGCATGCTCAGTGATAACACCACCTACATGCAGAGTATTACGTGCGTAGTGCTGGAAGCCTTCACAAGAGCATGAGAAGAGAGACGAATGCATGCTCAGTGATGGGCTATCCAGAGTATGCGCATGCTCAGTGATAACACCATCTACATGCAGAGTATCACGTGCGTAGTGCTGGAAGCCTTCAAAAGAGCATGAGAAGAGAGAGGAACGCATGCTCAGTGATGGGCTATCCAGAGCATGCGCATGCTCAGTGATAACACCATCTACATGCAGAGTATCACGTGCGTAGTGCTGGAAGCCTTCACAAGAGCATGAGAAGAGAGAGGAACGCATGCTCAGTGATGGGCTATCCAGAGTATGCGCATGCTCAGTGATAACAGCAGGTACATGCAGAGTATCACGTGCGTAGTGCTGGAAGCCTTCACAAGAGCATGAGAAGAGAGAGGAGCGCATGCTCAGTGATGGGCTATCCAGAGTATGCGCATGCTCAGTGATAACACCAACTACATGCAGAGTATCACGTGCGTAGTGCTGGAAGCCTTCACAAGAGCATGAGAAGAGAGAGGAACGCATGCTCAGTGATGGGCTATCCAGAGTATGCACATGCTCAGTGATAACAGCAGGTACATGCAGAGTATCACGTGCGTAGTGCTGGAAGCCTTCACAAGAGCCTGAGAAGAGAGAGGAGCGCATGCTCAGTGATGGGCTATCCAGAGTATGCGCATGCTCAGTGATAACAGCAGGTACATGCAGAGTATCACGTGCGTAGTGCTGGAAGCCTTCACAAGAGCATGAGAAGAGAGAGGAACGCATGCTCAGTGATGGGCTATCCAGAGTATGCGCATGCTCAGTGATAACAGCAGGTACATGCAGAGTATCACGTGCGTAGTGCTGGAAGCCTTCACAAGAGCATGAGAAGAGAGAGGAACGCATGCTCAGTGATGGGCTATCCAGAGTATGCGCATGCTCAGTGATAACAGCAGGTACATGCAGAGTATCACGTGCGTAGTGCTGGAAGCCTTCACAAGAGCATGAGAAGAGAGAGGAACGCATGCTCAGTGATGGGCTATCCAGAGTATGCGCATGCTCAGTGATAACAGCAGCTACATGCAGAGTATCACGTGCGTAGTGCTGGAAGCCTTCACAAGAGCATGAGAAGAGAGAGGAACGCATGTTCAGTGATGGGCTATCCAGAGTATGCGCATGCTCAGTGATAACACCACCTACATGCAGAGTATCACATGCGTAGTGCTGGAAGCCTTCACAAGAGCCTGAGAAGAGAGAGGAACGCATGCTCAGTGATGGGCTATCCAGAGTATGCGCATGCTCAGTGATAACAGCAGGTACATGCAGAGTATCACGTGCGTAGTGCTGGAAGCCTTCACAAGAGCATGAGAAGAGAGAGGAACGCATGCTCAGTGATGGGCTATCCAGAGTATGCGCATGCTCAGTGATAACAGCAGCTACATGCAGAGTATCACGTGCGTAGTGCTGGAAGCCTTCACAAGAGCATGAGAAGAGAGAGGAACGCATGCTCAGTGATGGGCTATCCAGAGTGTGCGCATGCTCAGTGATAACACCACCTACATGCAGAGTATCACGTGCGTAGTGCTGGAAGCCTTCACAAGAGCCTGAGAAGAGAGAGGAACGCATGGTCAGTGATGGGCTATCCAGAGTATGCGCATGCTCAGTGATAACAGCAGCTACATGCAGAGTATCACGTGCGTAGTGCTGGAAGCCTTCACAAGAGCATGAGAAGAGAGAGGAACGCATGCTCAGTGATGGGCTATCCAGAGTATGCGCATGCTCAGTGATAACACCACCTACATGCAGAGTATCACGTACGGAGTGCTGGAGGCCTTCACAAGAGCATGAGAAGAGAGAGGAACCCATGCTCAGTAATGGGCTATCCAGAGTATGCGCATGCTCAGTGATAACAGCAAGTACATGCAGAGTATCACGTGCGTAGTGCTGGAAGCCTTCACAGGAGCATGAGAAGAGAGAGGAACGCATGCTCAGTGATGGGCTATCCAGAGTATGCGAATGCTCAGTGATAACAGCAGGTACATGCAGAGTATCACGTGCGTAGTGCTGGAAGCCTTCTCAAGAGCATGAGAAGAGAGAGGAACGCATGCTCAGTGATGGGCTATCCAGACTATGCGCATGCTCAGTGATAACAGCAGGTACATGCAAAGTATCACGCGCGTAGTGCTGGAAGCCTTCACAAGAGCTTCAGAAGAGAGAGGAGCGCATGCTCAGTGATGGGCTATCCAGAGTATGCGCATGCTCAGTGATAACAGCAGGTACATGCAGAGTATCACGTGCGTAGTGCTGGAAGCCTTCTCAAGAGCATGAGAAGAGAGAGGAACGCATGCTCAGTGATGGGCTATCCAGAGTATGCGCATGCTCAGTGATAACATCAGATACATGCAGAGTATCACGTGCGTAGTGCTGGAATCCTTCACAAGAGCATGAGAAGAGAGAGGAACGCATGCTCAGTGATGGGCTATCCAGAGTATGCGCATGCTCAGTGATAGCAGCTACATGCAGAGTATCACGTGCGCAGTGCTGGAAGCCTTCACAAGAGCATGAGAAGAGAGAGGAACGCATGCTCAGTGATGGGCTATCCAGAGTATGCGCATGCTCAGTGATAGCAGCTACATGCAGAGTATCACGTGCGCAGTGCTGGAAGCCTTCACAAGAGCATGAGAAGAGAGAGGAGCGCATGCTCAGTGATGGGCTATCCAGAGTATGCGCATGCTCAGTGATAACAGCAACTACATGCAGAGTATCACGTGCGTAGTGCTGGAAGCCTTCACAAGAGCATGAGAAGAGAGAGGAACGCATGCTCAGTGATGGGCTATCCAGAGTATGCGCATGCTCAGTGATAACAGTAACTACATTCAGAGTATCACGTGCGTAGTGCTGGAAGCCTTCACAAGAGCATGAGAAGATAGAGGAACGCATGCTCAGTGATGGGCTATCCAGAGTATGCGCATGCTCAGTGATAACACCACCTACATGCAGAGTATCACGTGCGGAGTGCTGGAGGCCTTCACAAGAGCATGAGAAGAGAGAGGAACCCATGCTCAGTAATGGGCTATCCAGAGTATGCGCATGCTCAGTGATAACAGCAAGTACATGCAGAGTATCACGTGCGTAGTGCTGGAAGCCTTCACAGGAGCATGAGAAGAGAGAGAAACGCATGCTCAGTGATGGGCTATCCAGAGTATGCGAATGCTCAGTGATAACAGCAGGTACATGCAGAGTATCACGTGCGTAGTGCTGGAAGCCTTCTCAAGAGCATGAGAAGAGAGAGGAACGCATGCTCAGTGATGGGCTATCCAGAGTATGCGCATGCTCAGTGATAACAGCAGGTACATGCAGAGTATCACGCGCGTAGTGCTGGAAGCCTTCACAAGAGCTTCAGAAGAGAGAGGAGCGCATGCTCAGTGATGGGCTATCCAGAGTATGCGCATGCTCAGTGATAACAGCAGGTACATGCAGAGTATCACGTGCGTAGTGCTGGAAGCCTTCTCAAGAGCATGAGAAGAGAGAGGAACGCATGCTCAGTGATGGGCTATCCAGAGTATGCGCATGCTCAGTGATAACATCAGATACATGCAGAGTATCACGTGCGTAGTGCTGGAATCCTTCACAAGAGCATGAGAAGAGAGAGGAACACATGCTCAGTGATGGGCTATCCAGAGTATGCGCATGCTCAGTGATAGCAGCTACATGCAGAGTATCACGTGCGCAGTGCTGGAAGCCTTCACAAGAGCATGAGAAGAGAGAGGAACGCATGCTCAGTGATGGGCTATCCAGAGTATGCGCATGCTCAGTGATAGCAGCTACATGCAGAGTATCACGTGCGCAGTGCTGGAAGCCTTCACAAGAGCATGAGAAGAGAGAGGAGCGCATGCTCAGTGATGGGCTATCCAGAGTATGCGCATGCTCAGTGATAACAGCAACTACATGCAGAGTATCACGTGCGTAGTGCTGGAAGCCTTCACAAGAGCATGAGAAGAGAGAGGAACGCATGCTCAGTGATGGGCTATCCAGAGTATGCGCATGCTCAGTGATAACAGTAACTACATTCAGAGTATCACGTGCGTAGTGCTGGAAGCCTTCACAGGAGCATGAGAAGAGAGAGGAACGCATGCTCAGTGATGGGCTATCCAGAGTATGCGAATGCTCAGTGATAACAGCAGGTACATGCAGAGTATCACGTGCGTAGTGCTGGAAGCCTTCTCAAGAGCATGAGAAGAGAGAGGAACGCATGCTCAGTGATGGGCTATCCAGAGTATGCGCATGCTCAGTGATAACAGCAGGTACATGCAGAGTATCACGCGCGTAGTGCTGGAAGCCTTCACAAGAGCTTCAGAAGAGAGAGTAGCGCATGCTCAGTGATGGGCTATCCAGAGTATGCGCATGCTCAGTGATAACAGCAGGTACATGCAGAGTATCACGTGCGTAGTGCTGGAAGCCTTCTCAAGAGCATGAGAAGAGAGAGGAACGCATGCTCAGTGATGGGCTATCCAGAGTATGCGCATGCTCAGTGATAACATCAGATACATGCAGAGTATCACGTGCGTAGTGCTGGAATCCTTCACAAGAGCATGAGAAGAGAGAGGAACACATGCTCAGTGATGGGCTATCCAGAGTATGCGCATGCTCAGTGATAGCAGCTACATGCAGAGTATCACGTGCGCAGTGCTGGAAGCCTTCACAAGAGCATGAGAAGAGAGAGGAACGCATGCTCAGTGATGGGCTATCCAGAGTATGCGCATGCTCAGTGATAGCAGCTACATGCAGAGTATCACGTGCGCAGTGCTGGAAGCCTTCACAAGAGCATGAGAAGAGAGAGGAGCGCATGCTCAGTGATGGGCTATCCAGAGTATGCGCATGCTCAGTGATAACAGCAACTACATGCAGAGTATCACGTGCGTAGTGCTGGAAGCCTTCACAAGAGCATGAGAAGAGAGAGGAACGCATGCTCAGTGATGGGCTATCCAGAGTATGCGCATGCTCAGTGATAACAGTAACTACATTCAGAGTATCACGTGCGTAGTGCTGGAAGCCTTCACAAGAGCATGAGAAGATAGAGGAACGCATGCTCAGTGATGGGCTATCCAGAGTATGCGCATGCTCAGTGATAACACCACCTACATGCAGAGTATCACGTGCATAGTGCTGGAAGCCTTCACAAGAGCATGAGAAGAGAGAGGAACGCATGCTCAGTGATGGGCTATCCAGAGTATGCGCATGCTCAGTGATAACAGCAGGTACATGCAGAGTATCACGTGCGCAGTGCTGGAAGCCTTCACAAGAGCATGAGAAGAGAGAGGAGCGCATGCTCAGTGATGGGCTATCCAGAGTATGCGCATGCTCAGTGATAACAGCAGCTACATGCAGAGTATCACGTGCATAGTGCTGGAAGCCTTCACAAGAGCATGAGAAGAGAGAGGAACGCATGCTCAGTGATGGGCTATCCAGAGTATGCGCATGCTCAGTGATAGCAGCTACATGCAGAGTATCACGTGCGCAGTGCTGGAAGCCTTCACAAGAGCATGAGAAGAGAGAGGAGCGCATGCTCAGTGATGGGCTATCCAGAGTATGCGCATGCTCAGTGATAACAGCAGCTACATGCAGAGTATCACGTGCGTAGTGCTGGAAGCCTTCACAAGAGCATGAGAAGAGAGAGGAACGCATGCTCAGTGATGGGCTATCCAGAGTATGCGCATGCTCAGTGATAACAGCAGGTACATGCAGAGTATCACGTGCGTAGTGCTGGAAGCCTTCACAAGAGCATGAGAAGAGAGAGGAACGCATGCTCAGTGATGGGCTATCCAGAGTATGCGCATGCTCAGTGATAACAGCAGCTACATGCAGAGTATCACGTGTGGAGTGCTGGAAGCCTTCACAAGAGCATGAGAAGAGAGAGGAACGCATGCTCAGTGATGGGCTATCCAGAGTATGCGCATGCTCAGTGATAACAGCAGGTACATGCAGAGTATCACGTGCGTAGTGCTGGAAGCCTTCACAAGAGCATGAGAAGAGAGAGGAACGCATGCTCAGTGATGGGCTATCCAGAGTATGCGCATGCTCAGTGATAACACCACCTACATGCAGAGTATCACGTGTGTAGTGCTGGAAGCCTTCACAAGAGCCTGAGAAGAGAGAGGAACGCATGCTCCGTGATGGGCTATCCAGAGTATGCGCATGCTGAGTGATAACAGCAGGTACATGCAGAGTATAGCGTGCGTAGTGCTGGAAGCCTTCACAAGAGCATGAGAAGAGAGAGGAACGCATGCTCAGTGATGGGCTATCCAGAGTATGCGCATGCTCAGTGATAACAGCAGCTACATGCAGAGTATCACGTGCGTAGTGCTGGAAGCCTTCACAAGAGCTTCAGAAGAGAGAGGAGCGCATGCTCAGTGATGGGCTATCCAGAGTATGCGCATGCTCATTGATAACACCGCCTACATGCAGAGTATCATGTGCGTAGTGCTGGAAGCCTTCACAAGAGCATGAGAAGAGAGAGGAACGCATGCTCAGTGATGGGCTATCCAGAGTATGCGCATGCTCAGTGATAACACCAGGTACATGCAGAGTATCACGTGCGTAGTGCTGGAAGCCTTCACAAGAGCATGAGAAGAGAGAGGAACGCATGCTCAGTGATGGGCTATCCAGAGTATGCGCATGCTCAGTGATAGCAGCTACATGCAGAGTATCACGTGCGCAGTGCTGGAAGCCTTCACAAGAGCATGAGAAGAGAGAGGAACGCATGCTCAGTGATGGGCTATCCAGAGTATGCGCATGCTCAGTGATAACAGCAGCTACATGCAGAGTATCATGTGCGTAGTGCTGGAAGCCTTCACAAGAGCATGAGAAGAGAGAGGAACGCATGCTCAGTGATGGGCTACCCAGAGTATGCGCATGCTCAGTGATAACAGCAGGTACATGCAGAGTATCACGTGCGTAGTGCTGGAAGCCTTCACAAGAGCATGAGAAGAGAGAGGAACGCATGCTCAGTGATGGGCTATCCAGAGTATGCGCATGCTCAGTGATAACAGCAGCTACATGCAGAGTATCACGTGCGTAGTGCTGGAAGCCTTCACAAGAGCATGAGAAGAGAGAGGAACGCATGCTCAGTGATGGGCTATCCAGAGTATGCGCATGCTCAGTGATAACACCACCTACATGCAGAGTATCACGTGCGTAGTGCTGGAAGCCTTCACAAGAGCCTGAGAAGAGAGAGGAACGCATGCTCAGTGATGGGCTATCCAGAGTATGCGCATGCTCAGTGATAACAGCAGCTACATGCAGAGTATCACGTGCGTAGTGCTGGAAGCATTCACAAGAGCATGAGAAGAGAGAGGAACGCATGCTCAGTGATGGGCTATCCAGAGTATGCGCATGCTCAGTGATAACAGCAGGTACATGCAGAGTATCACGCGCGTAGTGCTGGAATCCTTCACAAGAGCATGAGAAGAGAGAGGAACGCATGCTCAGTGATGGGCTATCCAGAGTATGCGCATGCTCAGTGATAACACCATCTACATGCAGAGTATCACGTGCGTAGTGCTGGAAGCCTTCACAAGAGCATGAGAAGAGAGAGGAACGCATGCTCAGTGATGGGCTATCCAGAGTATGCGCATGCTCAGTGATAACAGCAGGTACATGCAGAGTATCACGTGCGTAGTGCTGGAAGCCTTCACAAGAGCATGAGAAGAGAGAGGAGCGCATGCTCAGTGATGGGCTATCCAGAGTATGCGCATGCTCAGTGATAACAGCAGCTACATGCAGAGTATCACGTGCGTAGTGCTGGAAGCCTTCACAAGAGCATGAGAAGAGAGAGGAACGCATGCTCAGTGATGGGCTATCGGGAGTATGCGCATGCTCAGTGATAACACCACCTACATGCAGAGTATTACGTGCGTAGTGCTGGAAGCCTTCACAAGAGCATGAGAAGAGAGAGGAACGCATGCTCAGTGATGGGCTATCCAGAGTATGCGCATGCTCAGTGATAACACCATCTACATGCAGAGTATCACGTGCGTAGTGCTGGAAGCCTTCAAAAGAGCATGAGAAGAGAGAGGAACGCATGCTCAGTGATGGGCTATCCAGAGTATGCGCATGCTCAGTGATAACACCAACTACATGCAGAGTATCACGTGCGTAGTGCTGGAAGCCTTCACAAGAGCATGAGAAGAGAGAGGAACGCATGCTCAGTGATGGGCTATCCAGAGTATGCACATGCTCAGTGATAACAGCAGGTACATGCAGAGTATCACGTGCGTAGTGCTGGAAGCCTTCACAAGAGCATGAGAAGAGAGAGGAGCGCATGCTCAGTGATGGGCTATCCAGAGTATGCGCATGCTCAGTGATAACAGCAGGTACATGCAGAGTATCACGTGCGTAGTGCTGGAAGCCTTCACAAGAGCATGAGAAGAGAGAGGAACGCATGCTCAGTGATGGGCTATCCAGAGTATGCGCATGCTCAGTGATAACAGCAGGTACATGCAGAGTATCACGTGCGTAGTGCTGGAAGCCTTCACAAGAGCATGAGAAGAGAGAGGAACGCATGCTCAGTGATGGGCTATCCAGAGTATGCGCATGCTCAGTGATAACAGCAGGTACATGCAGAGTATCACGTGCGTAGTGCTGGAAGCCTTCACAAGAGCATGAGAAGAGAGAGGAACGCATGCTCAGTGATGGGCTATCCAGAGTATGCGCATGCTCAGTGATAACAGCAGCTACATGCAGAGTATCACGTGCGTAGTGCTGGAAGCCTTCACAAGAGCATGAGAAGAGAGAGGAACGCATGCTCAGTGATGGGCTATCCAGAGTATGCGCATGCTCAGTGATAACACCACCTACATGCAGAGTATCACATGCGTAGTGCTGGAAGCCTTCACAAGAGCCTGAGAAGAGAGAGGAACGCATGCTCAGTGATGGGCTATCCAGAGTATGCGCATGCTCAGTGATAACAGCAGGTACATGCAGAGTATCACGTGCGTAGTGCTGGAAGCCTTCACAAGAGCATGAGAAGAGAGAGGAACGCATGCTCAGTGATGGGCTATCCAGAGTATGCGCATGCTCAGTGATAACAGCAGCTACATGCAGAGTATCACGTGCGTAGTGCTGGAAGCCTTCACAAGAGCATGAGAAGAGAGAGGAACGCATGCTCAGTGATGGGCTATCCAGAGTATGCGCATGCTCAGTGATAACACCACCTACATGCAGAGTATCACGTGCGTATGCTGGAAGCCTTCACAAGAGCATGAGAAGAGAGAGGAACGCATGCTCAGTGATGGGCTATCCAGAGTATGCGCATGCTCAGTGATAACACCACCTACATGCAGAGTATCACGTGTGTAGTGCTGGAAGCCTTCACAAGAGCCTGAGAAGAGAGAGGAACGCATGCTCCGTGATGGGCTATCCAGAGTATGCGCATGCTGAGTGATAACAGCAGGTACATGCAGAGTATAGCGTGCGTAGTGCTGGAAGCCTTCACAAGAGCATGAGAAGAGAGAGGAACGCATGCTCAGTGATGGGCTATCCAGAGTATGCGCATGCTCAGTGATAACAGCAGCTACATGCAGAGTATCACGTGCGTAGTGCTGGAAGCCTTCACAAGAGCCTGAGAAGAGAGAGGAGCGCATGCTCAGTGATGGGCTATCCAGAGTATGCGCATGCTCAGTGATAACAGCATCTACATGCAGAGTATCACGTGCGTAGTGCTGGAAGCCTTCACAAGAGCATGAGAAGAGAGAGGAACGCATGCTCAGTGATGGGCTATCCAGAGTATGCGCATGCTCAGTGATAACACCAGGTACATGCAGAGTATCACGTGCGTAGTGCTGGAAGCCTTCACAAGAGCATGAGAAGAGAGAGGAACGCATGCTCAGTGATGGGCTATCCAGAGTATGCGCATGCTCAGTGATAGCAGCTACATGCAGAGTATCACGTGCGCAGTGCTGGAAGCCTTCACAAGAGCATGAGAAGAGAGAGGAACGCATGCTCAGTGATGGGCTATCCAGAGTATGCGCATGCTCAGTGATAACAGCAGCTACATGCAGAGTATCATGTGCGTAGTGCTGGAAGCCTTCACAAGAGCATGAGAAGAGAGAGGAACGCATGCTCAGTGATGGGCTACCCAGAGTATGCGCATGCTCAGTGATAACAGCAGGTACATGCAGAGTATCACGTGCGTAGTGCTGGAAGCCTTCACAAGAGCATGAGAAGAGAGAGGAACGCATGCTCAGTAATGGGCTATCCAGAGTATGTGCATGCTCAGTGATAACAGCAGCTACATGCAGAGTATCACGTGCGTAGTGCTGGAAGCCTTCACAAGAGCATGAGAAGAGAGAGGAACGCATGCTCAGTGATGGGCTATCCAGAGTATGCGCATGCTCAGTGATAACACCACCTACATGCAGAGTATCACGTGCGTAGTGCTGGAAGCCTTCACAAGAGCCTGAGAAGAGAGAGGAACGCATGCTCAGTGATGGGCTATCCAGAGTATGCGCATGCTCAGTGATAACAGCAGCTACATGCAGAGTATCACGTGCGTAGTGCTGGAAGCATTCACAAGAGCATGAGAAGAGAGAGGAACGCATGCTCAGTGATGGGCTATCCAGAGTATGCGCATGCTCAGTGATAACAGCAGGTACATGCAGAGTATCACGCGCGTAGTGCTGGAATCCTTCACAAGAGCATGAGAAGAGAGAGGAACGCATGCTCAGTGATGGGCTATCCAGAGTATGCGCATGCTCAGTGATAACACCATCTACATGCAGAGTATCACGTGCGTAGTGCTGGAAGCCTTCACAAGAGCATGAGAAGAGAGAGGAACGCATGCTCAGTGATGGGCTATCCAGAGTATGCGCATGCTCAGTGATAACAGCAGGTACATGCAGAGTATCACGTGCGTAGTGCTGGAAGCCTTCACAAGAGCATGAGAAGAGAGAGGAGCCCATGCTCAGTGATGGGCTATCCAGAGTATGCGCATGCTCAGTGATAACAGCAGCTACATGCAGAGTATCACGTGCGTAGTGCTGGAAGCCTTCACAAGAGCATGAGAAGAGAGAGGAACGCATGCTCAGTGATGGGCTATCGGGAGTATGCGCATGCTCAGTGATAACACCACCTACATGCAGAGTATTACGTGCGTAGTGCTGGAAGCCTTCACAAGAGCATGAGAAGAGAGAGGAACGCATGCTCAGTGATGGGCTATCCAGAGTATGCGCATGCTCAGTGATAACACCATCTACATGCAGAGTATCACGTGCGTAGTGCTGGAAGCCTTCAAAAGAGCATGAGAAGAGAGAGGAACGCATGCTCAGTGATGGGCTATCCAGAGTATGCGCATGCTCAGTGATAACACCAACTACATGCAGAGTATCACGTGCGTAGTGCTGGAAGCCTTCACAAGAGCATGAGAAGAGAGAGGAACGCATGCTCAGTGATGGGCTATCCAGAGTATGCACATGCTCAGTGATAACAGCAGGTACATGCAGAGTATCACGTGCGTAGTGCTGGAAGCCTTCACAAGAGCATGAGAAGAGAGAGGAGCGCATGCTCAGTGATGGGCTATCCAGAGTATGCGCATGCTCAGTGATAACAGCAGGTACATGCAGAGTATCACGTGCGTAGTGCTGGAAGCCTTCACAAGAGCATGAGAAGAGAGAGGAACGCATGCTCAGTGATGGGCTATCCAGAGTATGCGCATGCTCAGTGATAACAGCAGGTACATGCAGAGTATCACGTGCGTAGTGCTGGAAGCCTTCACAAGAGCATGAGAAGAGAGAGGAACGCATGCTCAGTGATGGGCTATCCAGAGTATGCGCATGCTCAGTGATAACAGCAGGTACATGCAGAGTATCACGTGCGTAGTGCTGGAAGCCTTCACAAGAGCATGAGAAGAGAGAGGAACGCATGCTCAGTGATGGGCTATCCAGAGTATGCGCATGCTCAGTGATAACAGCAGCTACATGCAGAGTATCACGTGCGTAGTGCTGGAAGCCTTCACAAGAGCATGAGAAGAGAGAGGAACGCATGCTCAGTGATGGGCTATCCAGAGTATGCGCATGCTCAGTGATAACACCACCTACATGCAGAGTATCACATGCGTAGTGCTGGAAGCCTTCACAAGAGCCTGAGAAGAGAGAGGAACGCATGCTCAGTGATGGGCTATCCAGAGTATGCGCATGCTCAGTGATAACAGCAGGTACATGCAGAGTATCACGTGCGTAGTGCTGGAAGCCTTCACAAGAGCATGAGAAGAGAGAGGAACGCATGCTCAGTGATGGGCTATCCAGAGTATGCGCATGCTCAGTGATAACAGCAGCTACATGCAGAGTATCACGTGCGTAGTGCTGGAAGCCTTCACAAGAGCATGAGAAGAGAGAGGAACGCATGCTCAGTGATGGGCTATCCAGAGTATGCGCATGCTCAGTGATAACACCACCTACATGCAGAGTATCACGTGCGTAGTGCTGGAAGCCTTCACAAGAGCCTGAGAAGAGAGAGGAACGCATGCTCAGTGATGGGCTATCCAGAGTATGCGCATGCTCAGTGATAACAGCAGCTACATGCAGAGTATCACGTGCGTAGTGCTGGAAGCCTTCACAAGAGCATGAGAAGAGAGAGGAACGCATGCTCAGTGATGGGCTATCCAGAGTATGCGCATGCTCAGTGATAACACCACCTACATGCAGAGTATCACGTGCGGAGTGCTGGAGGCCTTCACAAGAGCATGAGAAGAGAGAGGAACGCATGCTCAGTAATGGGCTATCCAGAGTATGCGCATGCTCAGTGATAACAGCAAGTACATGCAGAGTATCACGTGCGTAGTGCTGGAAGCCTTCACAGGAGCATGAGAAGAGAGAGGAACGCATGCTCAGTGATGGGCTATCCAGAGTATGCGCATGCTCAGTGATAACAGCAGGTACATGCAGAGTATCACGTGCGTAGTGCTGGAAGCCTTCTCAAGAGCATGAGAAGAGAGAGGAACGCATGCTCAGTGATGGGCTATCCAGAGTATGCGCATGCTCAGTGATAACAGCAGGTACATGCAGAGTATCACGCGCGTAGTGCTGGAAGCCTTCACAAGAGCCTGAGAAGAGAGAGGAACGCATGCTCAGTGATGGGCTATCCAGAGTATGCGCATGCTCAGTGATAACAGCAGGTACATGCAGAGTATCACGTGCGTAGTGCTGGAAGCCTTCACAAGAGCTTCAGAAGAGAGAGGAGTGCATGCTCAGTGATGGGCTATCCAGAGTATGCGCATGATCAGTGATAACAGCAGGTACATGCAGAGTATCACGTGCGTAGTGCTGGAAGCCTTCTCAAGAGCATGAGAAGAGAGAGGAACACATGCTCAGTGATGGGCTATCCAGAGTATGCGCATGCTCAGTGATAACATCAGATACATGCAGAGTATCACGTGCGTAGTGCTGGAATCCTTCACAAGAGCATGAGAAGAGAGAGGAACGCATGCTCAGTGATGGGCTATCCAGAGTATGCTCATGCTCAGTGATAGCAGCTACATGCAGAGTATCACGTGTGTAGTGCTGGAAGCCTTCACAAGAGCATGAGAAGAGAGAGGAACGCATGCTCAGTGATGGGCTATCCAGAGTATGCGCATGCTCAGTGATAGCAGCTACATGCAGAGTATCACGTGCGCAGTGCTGGAAGCCTTCACAAGAGCATGAGAAGAGAGAGGAGCGCATGCTCAGTGATGGGCTATCCAGAGTATGCGCATGCTCAGTGATAACAGCAACTACATGCAGAGTATCACGTGCGTAGTGCTGGAAGCCTTCACAAGAGCATGAGAAGAGAGAGGAACGCATGCTCAGTGATGGGCTATCCAGAGTATGCGCATGCTCAGTGATAACAGTAACTACATTCAGAGTATCACGTGCGTAGTGCTGGAAGCCTTCACAAGAGCATGAGAAGATAGAGGAACGCATGCTCAGTGATGGGCTATCCAGAGTATGCGCATGCTCAGTGATAACACCACCTACATGCAGAGTATCACGTGCATAGTGCTGGAAGCCTTCACAAGAGCATGAGAAGAGAGAGGAACGCATGCTCAGTGATGGGCTATCCAGAGTATGCGCATGCTCAGTGATAACAGCAGGTACATGCAGAGTATCACGTGCGCAGTGCTGGAAGCCTTCACAAGAGCATGAGAAGAGAGAGGAGCGCATGCTCAGTGATGGGCTATCCAGAGTATGCGCATGCTCAGTGATAACAGCAGCTACATGCAGAGTATCACGTGCGTAGTGCTGGAAGCCTTCACAAGAGCATGAGAAGAGAGAGGAACGCATGCTCAGTGATGGGCTATCCAGAGTATGCGCATGCTCAGTGATAGCAGCTACATGCAGAGTATCACGTGCGCAGTGCTGGAAGCCTTCACAAGAGCATGAGAAGAGAGAGGAGCGCATGCTCAGTGATGGGCTATCCAGAGTATGCGCATGCTCAGTGATAACAGCAGCTACATGCAGAGTATCACGTGCGTAGTGCTGGAAGCCTTCACAAGAGCATGAGAAGAGAGAGGAACGCATGCTCAGTGATGGGCTATCCAGAGTATGCGCATGCTCAGTGATAACAGTAACTACATTCAGAGTATCACGTGCGTAGTGCTGGAAGCCTTCACAAGAGCATGAGAAGATAGAGGAACGCATGCTCAGTGATGGGCTATCCAGAGTATGCGCATGCTCAGTGATAACACCACCTACATGCAGAGTATCACGTGCGTAGTGCTGGAAGCCTTCACAAGAGCATGAGAAGAGAGAGGAACGCATGCTCAGTGATGGGCTATCCAGAGTATGCGCATGCTCAGTGATAACAGCAGGTACATGCAGAGTATCACGTGCGTAGTGCTGGAAGCCTTCACAAGAGCATGAGAAGAGAGAGGAACGCATGCTCAGTGATGGGCTATCCACAGTATGCGCATGCTGAGTGATAACAGCAGCTACATGCAGAGTATAGCGTGCGTAGTGCTGGAAGCCTTCACAAGAGCACAAGAAGAGAGAGGAACGCATGCTCAGTGATGGGCTATCCAGACTATGCGCATGCTCAGTGATAACAGCAGGTACATGCAGAGTATCACGTGCGTAGTGCTGGAAGCCTTCACAAGAGCACGAGAAGAGAGAGGAGCGCATGCTCAGTGATGGGCTATCCAGAGTATGCGCATGCTCAGTGATAACAGCAGGTACATGCAGAGTATCACGTGCGTAGTGCTGGAAGCCTTCACAAGAGCCTGAGAAGAGAGATGAACGCATGCTCAGTGATGGCTATCCAGAGTATGCGCATGCTCAGTGATAACAGTAGCTACATGCAGAGTATCACGTGCGTAGTGCTGGAAGCCTTCACAAGAGCATGAGAAGAGAGAGGAACGCTTGCTCAGTGATGGGCTATCCAGAGTATGCGCATGCTCAGTGATAACACCAGCTACATGCAGAGTATCACGTGCGTAGTGCTGGAAGCATTCACAAGAGCCTGAGAAGAGAGAGGAACGCATGCTCAGTGATGGGCTACCCAGAGTATGCGCATGCTCAGTGATAACAGCAGGTACATGCAGAGTATCACGTGCGTAGTGCTGGAAGCCTTCACAAGAGCATGAGAAGAGAGAGGAACGCATGCTCAGTGATGGGCTATCCAGAGTATGCGCATGCTCAGTGATAACAGTAGCTACATGCAGAGTATCACGTACGTAGTGCTGGAAGCCTTCACAAGAGCTTCAGAAGAGAGAGGAGTGCATGCTCAGTGATGGGCTATCCAGAGTATGCGCATGCTCAGTGATAACAGCAGCTACATGCAGAGTATCACGTGCGTAGTGCTGGAAGCCTTCACAAGACATAGCTCTCAACCTTTTTTGTCAGCAAGGCGGGTGAAAACACCCGATTTTCTTTTTGGCGGGTGAGAGGCCCATAGAAGTGAATGGGCGTATGAAGGACTTGGCGGGTGATTCATCTGCTTTCAAGGCGGGTGACACCCGCCAAAAGCGGGTGAGTTGAGAGCTATGTCACAAGAGCATGAGAAGAGAGAGGAGCGCATGCTCAGTGATGGGCTATCCAGAGTATGCGCATGCTCAGTGATAACAGCAGGTACATGCAGAGTATCACGTGCCTAGTGCTGGAAGCCTTCACAAGAGCATGAGAAGAGAGAGGAACGCATGCTCAGTGATGGGCTATCCAGAGTATGCGCATGCTCAGTGATAACACCAGCTATATGCAGAGTATCACGTGCGTAGTGCTGGAAGCCTTCACAAGAGCACGAGAAGAGAGAGGAGCGCATGCTCAGTGATGGGCTATCCAGACTATGTGCATGCTCAGTGATAACAGCAGGTACATGCAGAGTATCACGCGCGTAGTGCTGGAAGCCTTCACAAGAGCCTGAGAAGAGAGAGGAACGCATGCTCAGTGATGGGCTATCCAGAGTATGCGCATGATCAGTGATAACAGCAGCTACATGCAGAGTATCACGTGCGTAGTGCTGGAAGCCTTCACAAGAGCATGAGAAGAGAGAGGAACGCATGCTCAGTGATGGGCTATCCAGAGTATGCGCATGCTCAGTGATAACAGCAGCTACATGCAGAGTATCACGTGCGTAGTGCTGGAAGCCTTCACAAGAGCATGAGAAGAGAGAGGAACGCATGCTCAGTGATGGGCTATCCAGAGTATGCGCATGCTCAGTGATAACAGCAGCTACATGCAGAGTATCACGTGCGTAGTGCTGGAAGCCTTCACAAGAGCATGAGAAGAGAGAGGAACGCATGCTCAGTGATGGGCTATCCAGACTATGCGCATGCTCAGTGATAACAGCAGGTACATGCAGAGTATCACGCGCGTAGTGCTGGAAGCCTTCACAAGAGCCTGAGAAGAGAGAGGAACGCATGCTCAGTGATGGGCTATCCAGAGTATGCGCATGCTCAGTGATAACAGCAGCTACATGCAGAGTATCACGCGCGTAGTGCTGGAAGCCTTCACAAGAGCATGAGAAGAGAGAGGAGCGCATGCTCTGTGATGGGCTATCCAGACTATGCGCATGCTCAGTGATAACAGCAGGTACATGCAGAGTATCACGCGCGTAGTGCTGGAAGCCTTCACAAGAGCCTGAGAAGAGAGAGGAACGCATGCTCAGTGATGGGCTATCCAGAGTATGCGCATGCTGAGTGATAACAGCAGCTACATGCAGAGTATAGCGTGCGTAGTGCTGGAAGCCTTCACAAGAGCACGAGAAGAGAGAGGAACGCATGCTCAGTGATGGGCTATCCAGACTATGCGCATGCTCAGTGATAACAGCAGGTACATGCAGAGTATCACGCGCGTAGTGCTGGAAGCCTTCACAAGAGCCTGAGAAGAGAGAGGAACGCATGCTCAGTGATGGGCTATCCAAAGTATTCACATGCTGAGTGATAACAGCAGCTACATGCAGAGTATAGCGTGCGTAGTGCTGGAAGCCTTCACAAGAGCACGAGAAGAGAGAGGAACGCATGCTCAGTGATGGGCTATCCAGACTATGCGCATGCTCAGTGATAACAGCAGCACATGCAGAGTATCACGTGCGTAGTGCTGGAAGCCTTCACAAGAGCATGAGAAGAGAGAGGAGCGCATGCTCAGTGATGGGCTATCCAGACTATGCTCATGCTCAGTGATAACAGCAGGTACATGCAGAGTATCACGCGCGTAGTGCTGGAAGCCTTCACAAGAGCCTGAGAAGAGAGAGGAACGCATGCTCAGTGATGGGCTATCCAGAGTATGCGCATGCTAGTGATAACAGCAGGTACATGCAGAGTATCACGCGCGTAGTGCTGGAAGCCTTCACAAGAGCCTGAGAAGAGAGAGGAACGCATGCTCAGTGATGGGCTATCCAGAGTATGCGCATGCTGAGTGATAACAGCAGCTACATGCAGAGTATAGCGTGCGTAGTGCTGGAAGCCTTCACAAGAGCACGAGAAGAGAGAGGAACGCATGCTCAGTGATGGGCTATCCAGACTATGCGCATGCTCAGTGATAACAGCAGGTACATGCAGAGTATCATGTGCGTAGTGCTGGAAGCCTTCACAAGAGCATGAGAAGAGAGAGGAGCGCATGCTCAGTGATGGGCTATCCAGAGTATGCGCATGCTCAGTGATAACACCAGCTACATGCAGAGTATCACGTGCGTAGTGCTGGAAGCATTCACAAGAGCCTGAGAAGAGAGAGGAACGCATGCTCAGTGATGGGCTACCCAGAGTATGCGCATGCTCAGTGATAACAGCAGGTACATGCAGAGTATCACGTGCGTAGTGCTGGAAGCCTTCACAAGAGCATGAGAAGAGAGAGGAACGCATGCTCCGTGATGGACTATCCAGAGTATGCGCATGCTCAGTGATAACAGTAGCTACATGCAGAGTATCACGTACGTAGTGCTGGAAGCCTTCACAAGAGCTTCAGAAGAGAGAGGAGCGCATGCTCAGTGATGGGCTATCCAGAGTATGCGCATGCTCAGTGATAACACCACCTACATGCAGAGTATCACATGCGTAGTGCTGGAAGCCTTCACAAGACATAGCTCTCAACCTTTTTTGTCAGCAAGGCGGGTGAAAACACCCGATTTTCTTTTTGGCGGGTGAGAGGCCCATAGAAGTGAATGGGCGTATGAAGGACTTGGCGGGTGATTCATCTGCTTTCAAGGCGGGTGACACCCGCCAAAAGCGGGTGAGTTGAGAGCTATGTCACAAGAGCATGAGAAGAGAGAGGAGCGCATGCTCAGTGATGGGCTATCCAGAGTATGCGCATGCTCAGTGATAACAGCAGGTACATGCAGAGTATCACGTGCGTAGTGCTGGAAGCCTTCACAAGAGCATGAGAAGAGAGAGGAACGCATGCTCAGTGATGGGCTATCCAGAGTATGCGCATGCTCAGTGATAACACCAGCTATATGCAGAGTATCACGTGCGTAGTGCTGGAAGCCTTCACAAGAGCACGAGAAGAGAGAGGAGCGCATGCTCAGTAATGGGCTATCCAGAGTATGCGCATGCTCAGTGATAACAGCAGCTACATGCAGAGTATCACGTGCGTAGTGCTGGAAGCCTTCACAAGAGCATGAGAAGAGAGAGGAACGCATGCTCAGTGATGGGCTATCCAGAGTATGCGCATGCTCAGTGATAACAGCAGCTACATGCAGAGTATCACGTGCGTAGTGCTGGAAGCCTTCACAAGAGCATGAGAAGAGAGAGGAACGCATGCTCAGTGATGGGCTATCCAGGGTATGCGCATGCTCAGTGATAACAGCAGCTACATGCAGAGTATCACGTGCGTAGTGCTGGAAGCCTTCACAAGAGCATGAGAAGAGAGAGGAACGCATGCTCAGTGATGGGCTATCCAGAGTATGCGCATGCTCAGTGATAACAGCAGCTACATGCAGAGTATCACGTGCGTAGTGCTTGAAGCCTTCACAAGAGCATGAGAAGAGAGAGGAACGCATGCTCAGTGATGGGCTATCCAGAGTATGCGCATGCTCAGTGATAACAGCAGCTACATGCAGAGTATCACGTGCGTAGTGCTGGAAGCCTTCACAAGAGCATGAGAAGAGAGAGGAACACATGCTCAGTGATGGGCTATCCAGACTATGCGCATGCTCAGTGATAACAGCAGGTACATGCAGAGTATCACGTGCGTAGTGCTGGAAGCCTTCACAAGAGCCTGAGAAGAGAGAGGAACGCATGCTCAGTGATGGGCTATCCAGAGTATGCGCATGCTCAGTGATAACAGCAGCTACATGCAGAGTATCACGCGCGTAGTGCTGGAAGCCTTCACAAGAGCATAAGAAGAGAGAGGAACGCATGCTCAGTGATGGGCTATCCAGAGTATGCGCATGCTCAGTGATAACACCACCTACATGCAGAGTATCACGTGCGTAGTGCTGGAAGCCTTCACAAGAGCATGAGAAGAGAGAGGAACGCATGCTCAGTGATGGGCTATCCAGAGTATGCGCATGCTCAGTGATAACAGCAGGTACATGCAGAGTATCACGTGCGTAGTGCTGGAAGCCTTCACAAGAGCATGAGAAGAGAGAGGAACGCATGCTCAGTGATTGGCTATCCAGAGTATGCGCATGCTCAGTGATAACAGCAGCTACATGCAGAGTATCACGTGCGTAGTGCTGGAAGCCTTCACAAGAGCATGAGAAGAGAGAGGAACGCATGCTCAGTGATGGGCTATCCAGAGTATGCGCATGCTCAGTGATAACAGCAGCTACATGCAGAGTATCACGTGCGTAGTGCTGGAAGCCTTCACAAGAGCATGAGAAGAGAGAGGAACGCATGCTCAGTGATGGGCTATCCAGAGTATGCGCATGCTCAGTGATAACAGCAGCTACATGCAGAGTATCACGTGCGTAGTGCTGGAAGCCTTCACAAGAGCATGAGAAAAGAGAGAAACGCATGCTCAGTGATGGGCTATCCAGAGTATGCGCATGCTCAGTGATAACAGCAGCTACATGCAGAGTATCACGTGCGTAGTGCTGAAAGCCTTCACAAGAGCATGAGAAGAGAGAGGAGCGCATGCTCAGTGATGGGCTATCCAGAGTATGCGCATGCTCAGTGATAACACCAACTACATGCAGAGTATCACATGCGTAGTGCTGGAAGCCTTCACAAGAGCATGAGAAGAGAGAGGAACGCATGCTCAGTGATGGGCTATCCAGAGTATGCACATGCTCAGTGATAACAGCAGGTACATGCAGAGTATCACGTGCGTAGTGCTGGAAGCCTTCACAAGAGCATGAGAGAGGAGCGCATGCTCAGTGATGGGCTATCCAGAGTATGCGCATGCTCAGTGATAACAGCAGCTACATGCAGAGTATCACATGCGTAGTACTGGAAGCCTTCACAAGAGCATGAGAAGAGAGAGGAACGCATGCTCAGTGATGGGCTATCCAGAGTATGCACATGCTCAGTGATAACAGCAGTTGCATGCAGAGTATTACGTGCGTATTGCTGGAAGCCTTCACAAGAGACTGAGAAGAGAGAGGAACGCATGCTCAGTGATGGGCTATCCAGAGTATGCGCATGCTCAGTGATAACAGCAGGTACATGCAGAGTATCACGCGCGTAGTGCTGAAAGCCTTCACAAGAGCCTGAGAAGAGAGAGGAGCGCATGCTCAGTGATGGGCTATCCAGAGTATGCGCATGCTCAGTGATAACATCAGGTACATGCAGAGTATCACGTGCGTAGTGCTGGAAGCCTTCACAAGAGCATGAGAAGAGAGAGGAACGCATGCTCAGTGATGTGCTATCCAGAGTATGCGCATGCTCAGTGATAACAGCAGCTACATGCAGAGTATCACGTGCGTAGTGCTGGAAGCCTTCACAAGAGCATGAGAAGAGAGAGGAACGCATGCTCAGTGATGGGCTATCCAGAGTATGCGCATGCTCAGTGATAACAGCAGCTACATGCAGAGTATCACGTGCGTAGTGCTGGAAGCCTTCACAAGAGCATGAGAAGAGAGAGGAATGCATGCTCAGTGATGGGCTATCCAGAGTATGCGCATGCTCAGTGATAACAGCAGCTACATGCAGAGTATCACGCGCGTAGTGCTGGAAGCCTTCACAAGAGCATGAGAAGAGAGAGGAGCGCATGCTCAGTGATGGGCTATCCAGACTATGCGCATGCTCAGTGATAACAGCAGGTACATGCAGAGTATCACGCGCGTAGTGCTGGAAGCCTTCACAAGAGCCTGAGAAGAGAGAGGAACGCATGCTCAGTGATGGGCTATCCAGAGTATGCGCATGCTGAGTGATAACAGCAGCTACATGCAGAGTATAGCGTGCGTAGTGCTGGAAGCCTTCACAAGAGCACGAGAAGAGAGAGGAACGCATGCTCAGTGATGGGCTATCCAGACTATGCGCATGCTCAGTGATAACAGCAGGTACATGCAGAGTATCACGCGCATAGTGCTGGAAGCCTTCACAAGAGCCTGAGAAGAGAGAGGAACGCATGCTCAGTGATGGGCTATCCAGAGTATGCACATGCTGAGTGATAACAGCAGCTACATGCAGAGTATAGCGTGCGTAGTGCTGGAAGCCTTCACAAGAGCACGAGAAGAGAGAGGAACGCATGCTCAGTGATGGGCTATCCAGACTATGCGCATGCTCAGTGATAACAGCAGCACATGCAGAGTATCACGTGCGTAGTGCTGGAAGCCTTCACAAGAGCATGAGAAGAGAGAGGAGCGCATGCTCAGTGATGGGCTATCCAGACTATGCTCATGCTCAGTGATAACAGCAGGTACATGCAGAGTATCACGCGCGTAGTGCTGGAAGCCTTCACAAGAGCCTGAGAAGAGAGAGGAACGCATGCTCAGTGATGGGCTATCCAGAGTATGCGCATGCTCAGTGATAACAGCAGGTACATGCAGAGTATCACGCGCGTAGTGCTGGAAGCCTTCACAAGAGCCTGAGAAGAGAGAGGAACGCAAGCTCAGTGATGGGCTATCCAGAGTATGCGCATGCTGAGTGATAACAGCAGCTACATGCAGAGTATAGCGTGCGTAGTGCTGGAAGCCTTCACAAGAGCACGAGAAGAGAGAGGAACGCATGCTCAGTGATGGGCTATCCAGACTATGCGCATGCTCAGTGATAACAGCAGGTACATGCAGAGTATCATGTGCGTAGTGCTGGAAGCCTTCACAAGAGCATGAGAAGAGAGAGGAGCGCATGCTCAGTGATGGGCTATCCAGAGTATGCGCATGCTCAGTGATAACACCAGCTACATGCAGAGTATCACGTGCGTAGTGCTGGAAGCATTCACAAGAGCCTGAGAAGAGAGAGGAACGCATGCTCAGTGATGGGCTACCCAGAGTTTGCGCATGCTCAGTGATAACAGCAGGTACATGCAGAGTATCACGTGCGTAGTGCTGGAAGCCTTCACAAGAGCATGAGAAGAGAGAGGAACGCATGCTCAGTGATGGACTATCCAGAGTATGCGCATGCTCAGTGATAACAGTAGCTACATGCAGAGTATCACGTACGTAGTGCTGGAAGCCTTCACAAGAGCTTCAGAAGAGAGAGGAGCGCATGCTCAGTGATGGGCTATCCAGAGTATGCGCATGCTCAGTGATAACACCACCTACATGCAGAGTATCACATGCGTAGTGCTGGAAGCCTTCACAAGACATAGCTCTCAACCTTTTTTGTCAGCAAGGCGGGTGAAAACACCCGATTTTCTTTTTGGCGGGTGAGAGGCCCATAGAAGTGAATGGGCGTATGAAGGACTTGGCGGGTGATTCATCTGCTTTCAAGGCGGGTGACACCCGCCAAAAGCGGGTGAGTTGAGAGCTATGTCACAAGAGCATGAGAAGAGAGAGGAGCGCATGCTCAGTGATGGGCTATCCAGAGTATGCGCATGCTCAGTGATAACAGCAGGTACATGCAGAGTATCACGTGCGTAGTGCTGGAAGCCTTCACAAGAGCATGAGAAGAGAGAGGAACGCATGCTCAGTGATGGGCTATCCAGAGTATGCGCATGCTCAGTGATAACACCAGCTATATGCAGAGTATCACGTGCGTAGTGCTGGAAGCCTTCACAAGAGCACGAGAAGAGAGAGGAGCGCATGCTCAGTGATGGGCTATCCAGAGTATGCGCATGCTCAGTGATAACAGCAACTACATGCAGAGTATCACGTGCGTAGTGCTGGAAGCCTTCACAAGAGCATGAGAAGAGAGAGGAACGCATGCTCAGTGATGGGCTATCCAGAGTATGCGCATGCTCAGTGATAACAGCAGCTACATGCAGAGTATCACGTGCGTAGTTCTGGAAGCCTTCACAAGAGCATGAGAAGAGAGAGGAACGCATGCTCAGTGATGGGCTATCCAGAGTATGCGCATGCTCAGTGATAACAGCAGCTACATGCAGAGTATCACGTGCGTAGTGCTGGAAGCCTTCACAAGAGCATGAGAAGAGAGAGGAACGCATGCTCAGTGATGGGCTATCCAGAGTATGCGCATGCTCAGTGATAACAGCAGCTACATGCAGAGTATCACGTGCGTAGTGCTTGAAGCCTTCACAAGAGCATGAGAAGAGAGAGGAACGCATGCTCAGTGATGGGCTATCCAGAGTATGCGCATGCTCAGTGATAACAGCAGCTACATGCAGAGTATCACGTGCGTAGTGCTGGAAGCCTTCACAAGAGCATGAGAAGAGAGAGGAACGCATGCTCAGTGATGGGCTATCCAGACTATGCGCATGCTCAGTGATAACAGCAGGTACATGCAGAGTATCACGTGCGTAGTGCTGGAAGCCTTCACAAGAGCCTGAGAAGAGAGAGGAACGCATGCTCAGTGATGGGCTATCCAGAGTATGCGCATGCTCAGTGATAACAGCAGCTACATGCAGAGTATCACGCGCGTAGTGCTGGAAGCCTTCACAAGAGCATAAGAAGAGAGAGGAACGCATGCTCAGTGATGGGCTATCCAGAGTATGCGCATGCTCAGTGATAACACCACCTACATGCAGAGTATCACGTGCGTAGTGCTGGAAGCCTTCACAAGAGCATGAGAAGAGAGAGGAACGCATGCTCAGTGATGGGCTATCCAGAGTATGCGCATGCTCAGTGATAACAGCAGGTACATGCAGAGTATCACGTGCGTAGTGCTGGAAGCCTTCACAAGAGCATGAGAAGAGAGAGGAACGCATGCTCAGTGATTGGCTATCCAGAGTATGCGCATGCTCAGTGATAACAGCAGCTACATGCAGAGTATCACGTGCGTAGTGCTGGAAGCCTTCACAAGAGCATGAGAAGAGAGAGGAACGCATGCTCAGTGATGGGCTATCCAGAGTATGCGCATGCTCAGTGATAACAGCAGCTACATGCAGAGTATCACGTGCGTAGTGCTGGAAGCCTTCACAAGAGCATGAGAAGAGAGAGGAACGCATGCTCAGTGATGGGCTATCCAGAGTATGCGCATGCTCAGTGATAACAGCAGCTACATGCAGAGTATCACGTGCGTAGTGCTGGAAGCCTTCACAAGAGCATGAGAAGAGAGAGAAACGCATGCTCAGTGATGGGCTATCCAGAGTATGCGCATGCTCAGTGATAACAGCAGCTACATGCAGAGTATCACGTGCGTAGTGCTGGAAGCCTTCACAAGAGCATGAGAAGAGAGAGGAGCGCATGCTCAGTGATGGGCTATCCAGAGTATGCGAATGCTCAGTGATAACACCAACTACATGCAGAGTATCACATGCGTAGTGCTGGAAGCCTTCACAAGAGCATGAGAAGAGAGAGGAACGCATGCTCAGTGATGGGCTATCCAGAGTATGCACATGCTCAGTGATAACAGCAGGTACATGCAGAGTATCACGTGCGTAGTGCTGGAAGCCTTCACAAGAGCATGAGAAGAGAGAGGAGCGCATGCTCAGTGATGGGCTATCCAGCGTATGCGCATGCTCAGTGATAACAGCAGCTACATGCAGAGTATCACGTGCGTAGTACTGGAAGCCTTCACAAGAGCATGAGAAGAGAGAGGAACGCATGCTCAGTGATGGGCTATCCAGAGTATGCACATGCTCAGTGATAACAGCAGGTACATGCAGAGTATTACGTGCGTATTGCTGGAAGCCTTCACAAGAGACTGAGAAGAGAGAGGAACGCATGCTCAGTGATGGGCTATCCAGAGTATGCGCATGCTCAGTGATAACAGCAGGTACATGCAGAGTATCACGCGCGTAGTGCTGGAAGCCTTCACAAGAGCCTGAGAAGAGAGAGGAGCGCATGCTCAGTGATGGGCTATCCAGAGTATGCGCATGCTCAGTGATAACAGCAGGTACATGCAGAGTATCACGTGCGTAGTGCTGGAAGCCTTCACAAGAGCATGAGAAGAGAGAGGAACGCATGCTCAGTGATGTGCTATCCAGAGTATGCGCATGCTCAGTGATAACAGCAGCTACATGCAGAGTATCACGTGCGTAGTGCTGGAAGCCTTCACAAGAGCATGAGAAGAGAGAGGAACGCATGCTCAGTGATGGGCTATCCAGAGTATGCGCATGCTCAGTGATAACAGCAGGTACATGCAGAGTATCACGTGCGTAGTGCTGGAAGCCTTCACAAGAGCATGAGAAGAGAGAGGAACGCATGCTCAGTGATGGGCTATCCAGAGTATGCGCATGCTCAGTGATAACAGCAGGTACATGCAGAGTATCACGTGCGTAGTTCTGGAAGCCTTCACAAGAGCATGAGAAGAGAGAGGAACGCATGCTCAGTGATGGGCTATCCAGAGTATGCGCATGCTCAGTGATAACAGCAGCTACATGCAGAGTATCACGTGCGTAGTGCTGGAAGCCTTCACAAGAGCATGAGAAGAGAGAGGAACGCATGCTCAGTGATGGGCTATCCAGAGTATGCGCATGCTCAGTGATAACAGCAGCTACATGCAGAGTATCACGTGCGTAGTGCTGGAAGCCTTCACAAGAGCATGAGAAGAGAGAGGAACGCATGCTCAGTGATGGGCTATCGGGAGTATGCGCATGCTCAGTGATAACACCACCTACATGCAGAGTATTACGTGCGTAGTGCTGGAAGCCTTCACAAGAGCATGAGAAGAGAGAGGAACGCATGCTCAGTGATGGGCTATCCAGAGTATGCGCATGCTCAGTGATAACATCAACTACATGCAGAGTATCACGTGCGTACTGCTGGAAGCCTTCACAAGAGCATGAGAAGAGAGAGGAACGCATGCTCAGTGATGGGCTATCCAGAGTATGCGCATGCTCAGTGATAACACCATCTACATGCAGAGTATCACGTGCGTAGTGCTGGAAGCCTTCAAAAGAGCATGAGAAGAGAGAGGAACGCATGCTCAGTGATGGGCTATCCAGAGCATGCGCATGCTCAGTGATAACACCATCTACATGCAGAGTATCACGTGCGTAGTGCTGGAAGCCTTCACAAGAGCATGAGAAGAGAGAGGAACGCATGCTCAGTGATGGGCTATCCAGAGTATGCGCATGCTCAGTGATAACAGCAGGTACATGCAGAGTATCACGTGCGTAGTGCTGGAAGCCTTCACAAGAGCATGAGAAGAGAGAGGAGCGCATGCTCAGTGATGGGCTATCCAGAGTATGCGCATGCTCAGTGATAACACCAACTACATGCAGAGTATCACGTGCGTAGTGCTGGAAGCCTTCACAAGAGCATGAGAAGAGAGAGGAACGCATGCTCAGTGATGGGCTATCCAGAGTATGCACATGCTCAGTGATAACAGCAGGTACATGCAGAGTATCACGTGCGTAGTGCTGGAAGCCTTCACAAGAGCATGAGAAGAGAGAGGAGCGCATGCTCAGTGATGGGCTATCCAGAGTATGCGCATGCTCAGTGATAACAGCAGGTACATGCAGAGTATCACGTGCGTAGTGCTGGAAGCCTTCACAAGAGCATGAGAAGAGAGAGGAACGCATGCTCAGTGATGGGCTATCCAGAGTATGCGCATGCTCAGTGATAACAGCAGCTACATGCAGAGTATCACGTGCGTAGTGCTGGAAGCCTTCACAAGAGCATGAGAAGAGAGAGGAACGCATGCTCAGTGATGGGCTATCCAGAGTATGCGCATGCTCAGTGATAACACCACCTACATGCAGAGTATCACGTGCGTAGTGCTGGAAGCCTTCACAAGAGCCTGAGAAGAGAGAGGAACGCATGCTCAGTGATGGGCTATCCAGAGTATGCGCATTCTCAGTGATAACAGCAGGTACATGCAGAGTATCACGTGCGTAGTGCTGGAAGCCTTCACAAGAGCATGAGAAGAGAGAGGAACGCATGCTCAGTGATGGGCTATCCAGAGTATGCGCATGCTCAGTGATAACAGCAGCTACATGCAGAGTATCACGTGCGTAGTGCTGGAAGCCTTCACAAGAGCATGAGAAGAGAGAGGAACGCATGCTCAGTGATGGGCTATCCAGAGTATGCGCATGCTCAGTGATAACAGCAGCTACATGCAGAGTATCACGTGCGTAGTGATGGAAGCCTTCACAAGAGCATGAGAAGAGAGAGGAACGCATGCTCAGTGATGGGCTATCCAGAGTATGCGCATGCCCAGTGATAACACCACCTACATGCAGAGTATCACGTGCGTAGTGCTGGAAGCCTTCACAGGAGCATGAGAAGAGAGAGGAACGCATGCTCAGTGATGGGCTATCCAGAGTATGCGCATGCTCAGTGATAACAGCAGGTACATGCAGAGTATCACGTGCGTAGTGCTGGAAGCCTTCACAAGAGCATGAGAAGAGAGAGGAACGCATGCTCAGTGATGGGCTATCCAGAGTATGCGCATGCTCAGTGATAACACCACCTACATGCAGAGTATCACGTGCGTAGTGCTGGAAGCCTTCACAAGAGCCTGAGAAGAGAGAGGAACGCATGCTCAGTGATGGGCTATCCAGAGTATGCGCATGCTCAGTGATAACAGCAGCTACATGCAGAGTATCACGTGCGTAGTGCTGGAAGCCTTCACAAGAGCATGAGAAGAGAGAGGAACGCATGCTCAGTAATGGGCTATCCAGAGTATGCGCATGCTCAGTGATAACAGCAAGTACATGCAGAGTATCACGTGCGTAGTGCTGGAAGCCTTCACAGGAGCATGAGAAGAGAGAGGAACGCATGCTCAGTGATGGGCTATCCAGAGTATGCGCATGCTCAGTGATAACAGCAGGTACATGCAGAGTATCACGTGCGTAGTGCTGGAAGCCTTCTCAAGAGCATGAGAAGAGAGAGGAACGCATGCTCAGTGATGGGCTATCCAGAGTATGCGCATGCTCAGTGATAACAGCAGGTACATGCAGAGTATCACGCGCGTAGTGCTGGAAGCCTTCACAAGAGCCTGAGAAGAGAGAGGAACGCATGCTCAGTGATGGGCTATCCAGAGTATGCGCATGCTCAGTGATAACAGCAGGTACATGCAGAGTATCACGTGCGTAGTGCTGGAAGCCTTCACAAGAGCTTCAGAAGAGAGAGGAGCGCATGCTCAGTGATGGGCTATCCAGAGTATGCGCATGCTCAGTGATAACAGCAGGTACATGCAGAGTATCACGTGCGTAGTGCTGGAAGCCTTCTCAAGAGCATGAGAATAGAGAGGAACGCATGCTCAGTGATGGGCTATCCAGAGTATGCGCATGCTCAGTGATAACATCAGATACATGCAGAGTATCACGTGCGTAGTGCTGGAAGCCTTCACAAGAGCATGAGAAGAGAGAGGAACGCATGCTCAGTGATGGGCTATCCAGAGTATGCGCATGCTGAGTGATAACAGCAGCTACATGCAGAGTATAGCGTGCGTAGTGCTGGAAGCCTTCACAAGAGCACGAGAAGAGAGAGGAACGCATGCTCAGTGATGGGCTATCCAGAGTATGCGCATGCTCAGTGATAACACCACCTACATGCAGAGTATCACGTGCATAGTGCTGGAAGCCTTCACAAGAGCATGAGAAGAGAGAGGAACGCATGCTCAGTGATGGGCTATCCAGAGTATGTGCATGCTCAGTGATAACAGCAGGTACATGCAGAGTATCACGTGCGCAGTGCTGGAAGCCTTCACAAGAGCATGAGAAGAGAGAGGAGCGCATGCTCAGTGATGGGCTATCCAGAGTATGCGCATGCTCAGTGATAACAGCAGCTACATGCAGAGTATCACGTGCGTAGTGCTGGAAGCCTTCACAAGAGCATGAGAAGAGAGAGGAAAGCATTCTCAGTGATGGGCTATCCAGAGTATGCGCATGCTCAGTGATAGCAGCTACATGCAGAGTATCACGTGCGCAGTGCTGGAAGCCTTCACAAGAGCATGAGAAGAGAGAGGAGCGCATGCTCAGTGATGGGCTATCCAGAGTATGCGCATGCTCAGTGATAACAGCAGCTACATGCAGAGTATCACGTGCGTAGTGCTGGAAGCCTTCACAAGAGCATGAGAAGAGAGAGGAACGCATGCTCAGTGATGGGCTATCCAGAGTATGCGCATGCTCAGTGATAACAGTAACTACATTCAGAGTATCACGTGCGTAGTGCTGGAAGCCTTCACAAGAGCATGAGAAGATAGAGGAACGCATGCTCAGTGATGGGCTATCCAGAGTATGCGCATGCTCATTGATAACACCACCTACATGCAGAGTATCACGTGCGTAGTGCTGGAAGCCTTCACAAGAGCATGAGAAGAGAGAGGAACGCATGCTCAGTGATGGGCTATCCAGAGTATGCGCATGCTCAGTGATAACAGCAGGTACATGCAGAGTATCACGTGCGTAGTGCTGGAAGCCTTCACAAGAGCATGAGAAGAGAGAGGAACGCATGCTCAGTGATGGGCTATCCAGAGTATGCACATGCTCAGTGATAACAGCAGGTACATGCAGATTATCACGTGCGTAGTGCTGGAAGCCTTCACAAGAGCATGAGAAGAGAGAGGAACGCATGCTCAGTGATGGGCTATCCAGAGTATGCGCATGCTGAGTGATAACAGCAGCTACATGCAGAGTATAGCGTGCGTAGTGCTGGAAGCCTTCACAAGAGCACGAGAAGAGAGAGGAACGCATGCTCAGTGATGGGCTATCCAGACTATGCGCATGCTCAGTGATAACAGCAGGTACATGCAGAGTATCACGTGCGTAGTGCTGGAAGCCTTCACAAGAGCACGAGAAGAGAGAGGAGCGCATGCTCAGTGATGGGCTATCCAGAGTATGCGCATGCTCAGTGATAACAGCAGGTACATGCAGAGTATCACGTGCGTAGTGCTGGAAGCCTTCACAAGAGCCTGAGAAGAGAGAGGAACGCATGCTCAGTGATGGCTATCCAGAGTATGCGCATGCTCAGTGATAACAGTAGCTACATGCAGAGTATCACGTGCGTAGTGCTGGAAGCCTTCACAAGAGCATGAGAAGAGAGAGGAACGCATGCTCAGTGATGGGCTATCCAGAGTATGCGCATGCTCAGTGATAACACCAGCTACATGCAGAGTATCACGTGCGTAGTGCTGGAAGCATTCACAAGAGCCTGAGAAGAGAGAGGAACGCATGTTCAGTGATGGGCTACCCAGAGTATGCGCATGCTCAGTGATAACAGCAGGTACATGCAGAGTATCACGTGCGTAGTGCTGGAAGCCTTCACAAGAGCATGAGAAGAGAGAGGAACGCATGCTCAGTGATGGGCTATCCAGAGTATGCGCATGCTCAGTGATAACAGTAGCTACATGCAGAGTATCACGTACGTAGTGCTGGAAGCCTTCACAATAGCTTCAGAAGAGAGAGGAGCACATGCTCAGTGATGGGCTATCCAGAGTATGCGCATGCTCAGTGATAACAGCAGCTACATGCAGAGTATCACGTGCGTAGTGCTGGAAGCCTTCACAAGACATAGCTCTCAACCTTTTTTGTCAGCAAGGCGGGTGAAAACACCCGATTTTCTTTTTGGCGGGTGAGAGGCCCATAGAAGTGAATGGGCGTATGAAGGACTTGGCGGGTGATTCATCTGCTTTCAAGGCGGGTGACACCCGCCAAAAGCGGGTGAGTTGTGAGCTATGTCACAAGAGCATGAGAAGAGAGAGGAACGCATGCTCAGTGATGGGCTATCCAGAGTATGCGCATGCTCAGTGATAACACCAGCTATATGCAGAGTATCACGTGCGTAGTGCTGGAAGCCTTCACAAGAGCACGAGAAGAGAGAGGAGCGCATGCTCAGTGATGGGCTATCCAGACTATGCGCATGCTCAGTGATAACAGCAGGTACATGCAGAGTATCACGCGCGTAGTGCTGGAAGCCTTCACAAGAGCCTGAGAAGAGAGAGGAACGCATGCTCACTGATGGGCTATCCAGAGTATGTGCATGATCAGTGATAACAGCAGCTACATGCAGAGTATCACGTGCGTAGTGCTGGAAGCCTTCACAAGAGCATGAGAAGAGAGAGGAACGCATGCTCAGTGATGGGCTATCCAGAGTATGCGCATGCTCAGTGATAACAGCAGCTAAATGCAGAGTATCACGTGCGTAGTGCTGGAAGCCTTCACAAGAGCATGAGAAGAGAGAGGAACGCATGCTCAGTGATGGGCTATCCAGAGTATGCGCATGCTCAGTGATAACAGCAGCTACATGCAGAGTATCACGTGCGTAGTGCTGGAAGCCTTCACAAGAGCATGAGAAGAGAGAGGAACGCATGCTCAGTGATGGGCTATCCAGCGTATGCGCATGCTCAGTGATAACAGCAGCTACATGCAGAGTATCACGTGCGTAGTGCTGGAAGCCTTCACAAGAGCATGAGAAGAGAGAGGAACGCATGCTCAGTGATGGGCTATCCAGACTATGCGCATGCTCAGTGATAACAGCAGGTACATGCAGAGTATCACGCGCGTAGTGCTGGAAGCCTTCACAAGAGCCTGAGAAGAGAGAGGAACGCATGCTCAGTGATGGGCTATCCAGAGTATGCGCATGCTCAGTGATAACAGCAGCTACATGCAGAGTATCACGCGCGTAGTGCTGGAAGCCTTCACAAGAGCATGAGAAGAGAGAGGAGCGCATGCTCAGTGATGGGCAATCCAGACTATGCGCATGCTCAGTGATAACAGCAGGTACATGCAGAGTATCACGCGCGTAGTGCTGGAAGCGTTCACAAGAGCCTGAGAAGAGAGAGGAACGCATGCTCAGTGATGGGCTATCCAGAGTATGCGTATGCTGAGTGATAACAGCAGCTACATGCAGAGTATAGCGTGCGTAGTGCTGGAAGCCTTCACAAGAGCACGAGAAGAGAGAGGAACGCATGCTCAGTGATGGGCTATCCAGAGTATGCGCATGCTCAGTGATAACAGCAGCTACATGCAGAGTATCACGTGCGTAGTGCTGGAAGCCTTCACAAGAGCATGAGAAGAGAGAGGAACGCATGCTCAGTGATGGGCTATCCAGAGTATGCGCATGCTCAGTGATAACAGCAGCTACATGCAGAGTATCACGTGCGTAGTGCTGGAAGCCTTCACAAGAGCATGAGAAGAGAGAGGAACGCATGCTCAGTGATGGGCTATCCAGAGTATGCGCATGCTCAGTGATAACAGCAGCTACATGCAGAGTATCACGTGCGTAGTGCTGGAAGCCTTCACAAGAGCATGAGAAGAGAGAGGAACGCATGCTCAGTGATGGGCTATCCAGACTATGCGCATGCTCAGTGATAACAGCAGGTACATGCAGAGTATCACGCGCGTAGTGCTGGAAGCCTTTACAAGAGCCTGAGAAGAGAGAGGAACGCATGCTCAGTGATGGGCTATCCAGAGTATGCGCATGCTCAGTGATAACAGCAGCTACATGCAGAGTATCACGCGCGTAGTGCTGGAAGCCTTCACAAGAGCATGAGAAGAGAGAGGAGCGCATGCTCAGTGATGGGCTATCCAGACTATGCGCATGCTCAGTGATAACAGCAGGTACATGCAGAGTATCACGCGCGTAGTGCTGGAAGCCTTCACAAGAGCCTGAGAAGAGAGAGGAACGCATGCTCAGTGATGGGCTATCCAGACTATGCGCATGCTCAGTGATAACAGCAGGTACATGCAGAGTATCACGCGCGTAGTGCTGGAAGCCTTCACAAGAGTGTGAGAAGAGAGAGGAACGCATGCTCAGTGATGGGCTATCCAGAGTATGCGCATGCTGAGTGATAACAGCAGCTACATGCAGAGTATAGCGTGCGTAGTGCTGGAAGCCTTCACAAGAGCACGAGAAGAGAGAGGAACGCATGCTCAGTGATGGGCTATCCAGACTATGCGCATGCTCAGTGATAACAGCAGCACATGCAGAGTATCACGTGCGTAGTGCTGGAAGCCTTCACAAGAGCATGAGAAGAGAGAGGAGCGCATGCTCAGTGATGGGCTATCCAGACTATGCTCATGCTCAGTGATAACAGCAGGTACATGCAGAGTATCACGCGCGTAGTGCTGGAAGCCTTCACAAGAGCCTGAGAAGAGAGAGGAACGCATGCTCAGTGATGGGCTATCCAGAGTATGCGCATGCTCAGTGATAACAGCAGGTACATGCAGAGTATCACGCGCGTAGTCCTGGAAGCCTTCACAAGAGCCTGAGAAGAGAGAGGAACGCATGCTCAGTGATGGGCTATCCAGAGTATGCGCATGCTGAGTGATAACAGCAGCTACATGCAGAGTATAGCGTGCGTAGTGCTGGAAGCCTTCACAAGAGCACGAGAAGAGAGAGGAACGCATGCTCAGTGATGGGCTATCCAGACTATGCGCATGCTCAGTGATAACAGCAGGTACATGCAGAGTATCACGTGCGTAGTGCTGGAAGCCTTCACAAGAGCATGAGAAGAGAGAGGAGCGCATGCTCAGTGATGGGCTATCCAGAGTATGCGCATGCTCAGTGATAACAGCAGGTACATGCAGAGTATCACATGCGTAGTGCTGGAAGCCTTCACAAGAGCCTGAGAAGAGAGAGGAACGCATGCTCAGTGATGGCTATCCAGAGTATGCGCATGCTCAGTGATAACAGTAGCTACATGCAGAGTATCACGTGCGTAGTGCTGGAAGCCTTCACAAGAGCCTGAGAAGAGAGAGGAACGCATGCTCAGTGATGGGCTATCCAGAGTATGCGCATGCTCAGTGATAACAGCAGGTACATGCAGAGTATTACGCGCGTAGTCCTGGAAGCCTTCACAAGAGCCTGAGAAGAGAGAGGAACGCATGCTCAGTGATGGGCTATCCAGAGTATGCGCATGCTGAGTGATAACAGCAGCTACATGCAGAGTATAGCGTGCGTAGTGCTGGAAGCCTTCACAAGAGCACGAGAAGAGAGAGGAACGCATGCTCAGTGATGGGCTATCCAGACTATGCGCATGCTCAGTGATAACAGCAGGTACATGCAGAGTATCACGTGCGTAGTGCTGGAAGCCTTCACAAGAGCATGAGAAGAGAGAGGAGCGCATGCTCAGTGATGGGCTATCCAGAGTATGCGCATGCTCAGTGATAACAGCAGGTACATGCAGAGTATCACATGCGTAGTGCTGGAAGCCTTCACAAGAGCCTGAGAAGAGAGAGGAACGCATGCTCAGTGATGGCTATCCAGAGTATGCGCATGCTCAGTGATAACAGTAGCTACATGCAGAATATCACGTGCGTAGTGCTGGAAGCCTTCACAAGAGCATGAGAAGAGAGAAGAACGCATGCTCAGTGATGGGCTATCCAGAGTATGCGCATGCTCAGTGATAACACCAGCTACATGCAGAGTATCACGTGCGTAGTGCTGGAAGCATTCACAAGAGCCTGAGAAGAGAGAGGAACGCATGCTCAGTGATGGGCTACCCAGAGTATGCGCATGCTCAGTGATAACAGCAGGTACATGCAGAGTATCACGTGCGTAGTGCTGGAAGCCTTCACAAGAGCATGAGAAGAGAGAGGAACGCATGCTCAGTGATGGGCTATCCAGAGTATGCGCATGCTCAGTGATAACACCAGCTATATGCAGAGTATCACGTGCGTAGTGCTGGAAGCCTTCACAAGAGCACGAGAAGAGAGAGGAGCGCATGCTCAGTGATGGGCTATCCAGAGTATGCGCATGCTCAGTGATAACAGCAGCTACATGCAGAGTATCACGTGCGTAGTGCTGGAAGCCTTCACAAGAGCATGAGAAGAGAGAGGAACGCATGCTCAGTGATGGGCTATCCAGAGTATGCGCATGCTCAGTGATAACAGCAGCTACATCCAGAGTATCACGTGCGTAGTGCTGGAAGCCTTCACAAGAGCATGAGAAGAGAGAGGAACGCATGCTCAGTGATGGGCTATCCAGAGTATGCACATGCTCAGTGATAACAGCAGCTACATGCAGAGTATCACGTGCGTAGTGCTGGAAGCCTTCACAAGAGCATGAGAAGAGAGAGGAACGCATGCTCAGTGATGGGCTATCCAGAGTATGCGCATGCTCAGTGATAACAGCAGCTACATGCAGAGTATCACGCGCGTAGTGCTGGAAGCCTTCACAAGAGCATAAGAAGAGAGAGGAACGCATGCTCAGTGATGGGCTATCCAGAGTATGCGCATGCTCAGTGATAACACCACCTACATGCAGAGTATCACGTGCGTAGTGCTGGAAGCCTTCACAAGAGCATGAGAAGAGAGAGGAACGCATGCTCAGTGATGGGCTATCCAGAGTATGCGCATGCTCAGTGATAACAGCAGGTACATGCAGAGTATCATGTGCGTAGTGCTGGAAGCCTTCACAAGAGCATGAGAAGAGAGAGGAACGCATGCTCAGTGATTGGCTATCCAGAGTATGCGTATGCTCAGTGATAACAGCAGCTACATGCAGAGTATCACGTGCGTAGTGCTGGAAGCCTTCACAAGAGCATGAGAAGAGAGAGGAACGCATGCTCAGTGATGGGATATCCAGAGTATGCGCATGCTCAGTGATAACAGCAGCTACATGCAGAGTATCACGTGCGTAGTGCTGGAAGCCTTCACAAGAGCATGAGAAGAGAGAGGAACGCATGCTCAGTGATGGGCTATCCAGAGTATGCGCATGCTCAGTGATAACAGCAGCTACATGCAGAGTATCACGTGCGTAGTGCTGGAAGCCTTCACAAGAGCATGAGAAGAGAGAGGAACGCATGCTCAGTGATGGGCTATCCAGAGTATGCACATGCTCAGTGATAACAGCAGCTACATGCAGAGTATCACGTGCGTAGTGCTGGAAGCCTTCACAAGAGCATGAGAAGAGAGAGGAGCGCATGCTCAGTGATGGGCTATCCAGAGTATGCGCATGCTCAGTGATAACACCAACTACATGCAGAGTATCACATGCGTAGTGCTGGAAGCCTTCACAAGAGCATGAGAAGAGAGAGGAACGCATGCTCAGTGATGGGCTATCCAGAGTATGCACATGCTCAGTGATAACAGCAGCTACATGCAGAGTATCACGTGCGTAGTGCTGGAAGCCTTCACAAGAGCATGAGAAGAGAGAGGAACGCATGCTCAGTGATGGGCTATCCAGAGTATGCGCATGCTCAGTGATAACAGCAGGTACATGCAGAGTATCACGTGCGTAGTGCTGGAAGCCTTCACAAGAGCATGAGAAGAGAGAGGAACGCATGCTCAGTGATGGGCTATCCAGAGTATGCGCATGCTCAGTGATAACAGCAGGTACATGCAGAGTATCACGTGCGTAGTGCTGGAAGCCTTCACAAGAGCATGAGAAGAGAGAGGAACGCATGCTCAGTGATGGGCTATCCAGAGTATGCGCATGCTCAGTGATAACAGCAGCTACATGCAGAGTATCACGTGCGTAGTGCTGGAAGCCTTCACAAGAGCATGAGAAGAGAGAGGAACGCATGCTCAGTGATGGGCTATCCAGAGTATGCGCATGCTCAGTGATAACACCACCTACATGCAGAGTATCACGTGCGTAGTGCTGGAAGCCTTCACAAGAGCCTGAGAAGAGAGAGGAACGCATGCTCAGTGATGGGCTATCCAGAGTATGCGCATGCTCAGTGATAACAGCAGGTACATGCAGAGTATCACGTGCGTAGTGCTGGAAGCCTTCACAAGAGCATGAGAAGAGAGAGGAACGCATGCTCAGTGATGGGCTATCCAGAGTATGCGCATGCTCAGTGATAACAGCAGCTACATGCAGAGTATCACGTGCGTAGTGCTGGAAGCCTTCACAAGAGCATGAGAAGAGAGAGGAACGCATGCTCAGTGATGGGCTATCCAGAGTATGCGCATGCTCAGTGATAACACCACCTACATGCAGAGTATCACGTGCGTAGTGCTGGAAGCCTTCACAAGAGCCTGAGAAGAGAGAGGAACGCATGCTCAGTGATGGGCTATCCAGAGTATGCGCATGCTCAGTGATAACAGCAGCTACATGCAGAGTATCACGTGCGTAGTGCTGGAAGCCTTCACAAGAGCATGAGAAGAGAGAGGAACGCATGCTCAGTGATGGGCTATCCAGAGTATGCGCATGCTCAGTGATAACAGCAGGTACATGCAGAGTATCACGCGCGTAGTGCTGGAAGCCTTCACAAGAGCATGAGAAGAGAGAGGAGCGCATGCTCAGTGATGGGCAATCCAGACTATGCGCATGCTCAGTGATAACAGCAGGTACATGCAGAGTATCACGCGCGTAGTGCTGGAAGCGTTCACAAGAGCCTGAGAAGAGAGAGGAACGCATGCTCAGTGAAGGGCTATCCAGAGTATGCGTATGCTGAGTGATAACAGCAGCTACATGCAGAGTATAGCGTGCGTAGTGCTGGAAGCCTTCACAAGAGCACGAGAAGAGAGAGGAACGCATGCTCAGTGATGGGCTATCCAGAGTATGCGCATGCTCAGTGATAACAGCAGCTACATGCAGAGTATCACGTGCGTAGTGCTGGAAGCCTTCACAAGAGCATGAGAAGAGAGAGGAACGCATGCTCAGTGATGGGCTATCCAGAGTATGCGCATGCTCAGTGATAACAGCAGCTACATGCAGAGTATCACGTGCGTAGTGCTGGAAGCCTTCACAAGAGCATGAGAAGAGAGAGGAACGCATGCTCAGTGATGGGCTATCCAGAGTATGCGCATGCTCAGTGATAACAGCAGCTACATGCAGAGTATCACGTGCGTAGTGCTGGAAGCCTTCACAAGAGCATGAGAAGAGAGAGGAACGCATGCTCAGTGATGGGCTATCCAGAGTATGCGCATGCTCAGTGATAACAGCAGCTACATGCAGAGTATCACGTGCGTAGTGCTGGAAGCCTTCACAAGAGCATGAGAAGAGAGAGGAACGCATGCTCAGTGATGGGCTATCCAGACTATGCGCATGCTCAGTGATAACAGCAGGTACATGCAGAGTATCACGCGCGTAGTGCTGGAAGCCTTCACAAGAGCCTGAGAAGAGAGAGGAACGCATGCTCAGTGATGGGCTATCCAGAGTATGCGCATGCTCAGTGATAACAGCAGCTACATGCAGAGTATCACGTGCGTAGTGCTGGAAGCCTTCACAAGAGCATGAGAAGAGAGAGGAACGCATGCTCAGTGATGGACTATCCAGAGTATGCGCATGCTCAGTGATAACAGTAGCTACATGCAGAGTATCACGTACGTAGTGCTGGAAGCCTTCACAAGAGCTTCAGAAGAGAGAGGAGCGCATGCTCAGTGATGGGCTATCCAGAGTATGCGCATGCTCAGTGATAACACCACCTACATGCAGAGTATCACGTGCGTAGTGCTGGAAGCCTTCACAAGACATAGCTCTCAACCTTTTTTGTCAGCAAGGCGGGTGAAAACACCCGATTTTCTTTTTGGCGTGTGAGAGGCCCATAGAAGTGAATGGGCGTATGAAGGACTTGGCGGGTGATTCATCTGCTTTCAAGGCGGGTGACACCCGCCAAAAGCGGGTGAGTTGAGAGCTATGTCACAAGAGCATGAGAAGAGAGAGGAGCGCATGCTCAGTGATGGGCTATCCAGAGTATGCGCATGCTCAGTGATAACAGCAGGTACATGCAGAGTATCACGTGCGTAGTGCTGGAAGCCTTCACAAGAGCATGAGAAGAGAGAGGAACGCATGCTCAGTGATGGGCTATCCAGAGTATGCGCATGCTCAGTGATAACACCAGCTATATGCAGAGTATCACGTGCGTAGTGCTGGAAGCCTTCACAAGAGCACGAGAAGAGAGAGGAGCGCATGCTCAGTGATGGGCTATCCAGAGTATGCGCATGCTCAGTGATAACAGCAGCTACATGCAGAGTATCACGTGCGTAGTGCTGGAAGCCTTCACAAGAGCATGAGAAGAGAGAGGAACGCATGCTCAGTGATGGGCTATCCAGAGTATGCGCATGCTCAGTGATAACAGCAGGTACATGCAGAGTATCATGTGCGTAGTGCTGGAAGCCTTCACAAGAGCATGAGAAAAGAGAGGAACGCATGCTCAGTGATGGGCTATCCAGAGCATGCGCATGCTCAGTGATAGTAGCTACATGCAGAGTATCACGTGCGTAGTGCTGGAAGCCTTCACAAGAGCATGAGAAGAGAGAGGAACGCATGCTCAGTGATGGGCTATCCAGAGTATGCGCATGCTCAGTGATAACAGCAGCTACATGCAGAGTATCACGTGCGTAGTGCTGGAAGCCTTCACAAGAGCATGAGAAGAGAGAGGAACGCATGCTCAGTGATGGGCTATCCAGAGTATGCGCATGCTCAGTGATAACAGCAGCTACATGCAGAGTATCACGCGCGTAGTGCTGGAAGCCTTCACAAGAGCATGAGAAGAGAGAGGAACGCATGCTCAGTGATGGGCTATCCAGACTATGCGCATGCTCAGTGATAACAGCAGGTACATGCAGAGTATCACGTGTGTAGTGCTGGAAGCCTTCACAAGAGCCTGAGAAGAGAGAGGAACGCATGCTCAGTGATGGGCTATCCAGAGTATGCGCATGCTCAGTGATAACAGCAGCTACATGCAGAGTATCACGTGCGTAGTGCTGGAAGCCTTCACAAGAGCCTGAGAAGAGAGAGGAACGCATGCTCAGTGATGGGCTATCCAGAGTATGCGCATGCTCAGTGATAACAGCAGCTACATGCAGAGTATCACGTGCGTAGTGCTGGAAGCCTTCACAAGAGCATGAGAAGAGAGAGGAGCGCATGCTCAGTGATGGGCTATCCAGAGTATGCGCATGCTCAGTGATAACAGCAGGTACATGCAGAGTATCACATGCGTAGTGCTGGAAGCCTTCACAAGAGCCTGAGAAGAGAGAGGAACGCATGCTCAGTGATGGCTATCCAGAGTATGCGCATGCTCAGTGATAACAGTAGCTACATGCAGAGTATCACGTGCGTAGTGCTGGAAGCCTTCACAAGAGCCTGAGAAGAGAGAGGAACGCATGCTCAGTGATGGGCTATCCAGAGTATGCGCATGCTCAGTGATAACAGCAGGTACATGCAGAGTATTACGCGCGTAGTCCTGGAAGCCTTCACAAGAGCCTGAGAAGAGAGAGGAACGCATGCTCAGTGATGGGCTATCCAGAGTATGTGCATGCTGAGTGATAACAGCAGCTACATGCAGAGTATAGCGTGCGTAGTGCTGGAAGCCTTCACAAGAGCACGAGAAGAGAGAGGAACGCATGCTCAGTGATGGGCTATCCAGACTATGCGCATGCTCAGTGATAACAGCAGGTACATGCAGAGTATCACGTGCGTAGTGCTGGAAGCCTTCACAAGAGCATGAGAAGAGAGAGGAGCGCATGCTCAGTGATGGGCTATCCAGAGTATGCGCATGCTCAGTGATAACAGCAGGTACATGCAGAGTATCACATGCGTAGTGCTGGAAGCCTTCACAAGAGCCTGAGAAGAGAGAGGAACGCATGCTCAGTGATGGCTATCCAGAGTATGCGCATGCTCAGTGATAACAGTAGCTACATGCAGAGTATCACGTGCGTAGTGCTGGAAGCCTTCACAAGAGCATGAGAAGAGAGAAGAACGCATGCTCAGTGATGGGCTATCCAGAGTATGCGCATGCTCAGTGATAACACCAGCTACATGCAGAGTATCACGTGCGTAGTGCTGGAAGCATTCACAAGAGCCTGAGAAGAGAGAGGAACGCATGCTCAGTGATGGGCTACCCAGAGTATGCGCATGCTCAGTGATAACAGCAGGTACATGCAGAGTATCACGTGCGTAGTGCTGGAAGCCTTCACAAGAGCATGAGAAGAGAGAGGAACGCATGCTCAGTGATGGGCTATCCAGAGTATGCGCATGCTCAGTGATAACACCAGCTATATGCAGAGTATCACGTGCGTAGTGCTGGAAGCCTTCACAAGAGCACGAGAAGAGAGAGGAGCGCATGCTCAGTGATGGGCTATCCAGAGTATGCGCATGCTCAGTGATAACAGCAGCTACATGCAGAGTATCACGTGCGTAGTGCTGGAAGCCTTCACAAGAGCATGAGAAGAGAGAGGAACGCATGCTCAGTGATGGGCTATCCAGAGTATGCGCATGCTCAGTGATAACAGCAGCTACATCCAGAGTATCACGTGCGTAGTGCTGGAAGCCTTCACAAGAGCATGAGAAGAGAGAGGAACGCATGCTCAGTGATGGGCTATCCAGAGTATGCACATGCTCAGTGATAACAGCAGCTACATGCAGAGTATCACGTGCGTAGTGCTGGAAGCCTTCACAAGAGCATGAGAAGAGAGAGGAACGCATGCTCAGTGATGGGCTATCCAGAGTATGCGCATGCTCAGTGATAACAGCAGCTACATGCAGAGTATCACGCGCGTAGTGCTGGAAGCCTTCACAAGAGCATAAGAAGAGAGAGGAACGCATGCTCAGTGATGGGCTATCCAGAGTATGCGCATGCTCAGTGATAACACCACCTACATGCAGAGTATCACGTGCGTAGTGCTGGAAGCCTTCACAAGAGCATGAGAAGAGAGAGGAACGCATGCTCAGTGATGGGCTATCCAGAGTATGCGCATGCTCAGTGATAACAGCAGGTACATGCAGAGTATCATGTGCGTAGTGCTGGAAGCCTTCACAAGAGCATGAGAAGAGAGAGGAACGCATGCTCAGTGATTGGCTATCCAGAGTATGCGTATGCTCAGTGATAACAGCAGCTACATGCAGAGTATCACGTGCGTAGTGCTGGAAGCCTTCACAAGAGCATGAGAAGAGAGAGGAACGCATGCTCAGTGATGGGATATCCAGAGTATGCGCATGCTCAGTGATAACAGCAGCTACATGCAGAGTATCACGTGCGTAGTGCTGGAAGCCTTCACAAGAGCATGAGAAGAGAGAGGAACGCATGCTCAGTGATGGGCTATCCAGAGTATGCGCATGCTCAGTGATAACAGCAGCTACATGCAGAGTATCACGTGCGTAGTGCTGGAAGCCTTCACAAGAGCATGAGAAGAGAGAGGAACGCATGCTCAGTGATGGGCTATCCAGAGTATGCACATGCTCAGTGATAACAGCAGCTACATGCAGAGTATCACGTGCGTAGTGCTGGAAGCCTTCACAAGAGCATGAGAAGAGAGAGGAGCGCATGATCAGTGATGGGCTATCCAGAGTATGCGCATGCTCAGTGATAACACCAACTACATGCAGAGTATCACATGCGTAGTGCTGGAAGCCTTCACAAGAGCATGAGAAGAGAGAGGAACGCATGCTCAGTGATGGGCTATCCAGAGTATGCACATGCTCAGTGATAACAGCAGGTACATGCAGAGTATCACGTGCGTAGTGCTGGAAGCCTTCACAAGAGCAAGAGAAGAGAGAGGAGCGCATGCTCAGTGATGGGCTATCCAGAGTATGCGCATGCTCAGTGATAACAGCAGCTACATGCAGAGTATCACGTGCGTAGTGCTGGAAGCCTTCACAAGAGCATGAGAAGAGAGAGGAACGCATGCTCAGTGATGGGCTATCCAGAGTATGCGCATGCTCAGTGATAACAGCAGGTACATGCAGAGTATCACGTGCGTAGTGCTGGAAGCCTTCACAAGAGCATGAGAAGAGAGAGGAACGCATGCTCAGTGATGGGCTATCCAGAGTATGCGCATGCTCAGTGATAACAGCAGGTACATGCAGAGTATCACGTGCGTAGTGCTGGAAGCCTTCACAAGAGCATGAGAAGAGAGAGGAACGCATGCTCAGTGATGGGCTATCCAGAGTATGCGCATGCTCAGTGATAACAGCAGCTACATGCAGAGTATCACGTGCGTAGTGCTGGAAGCCTTCACAAGAGCATGAGAAGAGAGAGGAACGCATGCTCAGTGATGGGCTATCCAGAGTATGCGCATGCTCAGTGATAACACCACCTACATGCAGAGTATCACGTGCGTAGTGCTGGAAGCCTTCACAAGAGCCTGAGAAGAGAGAGGAACGCATGCTCAGTGATGGGCTATCCAGAGTATGCGCATGCTCAGTGATAACAGCAGGTACATGCAGAGTATCACGTGCGTAGTGCTGGAAGCCTTCACAAGAGCATGAGAAGAGAGAGGAACGCATGCTCAGTGATGGGCTATCCAGAGTATGCGCATGCTCAGTGATAACAGCAGCTACATGCAGAGTATCACGTGCGTAGTGCTGGAAGCCTTCACAAGAGCATGAGAAGAGAGAGGAACGCATGCTCAGTGATGGGCTATCCAGAGTATGCGCATGCTCAGTGATAACACCACCTACATGCAGAGTATCACGTGCGTAGTGCTGGAAGCCTTCACAAGAGCCTGAGAAGAGAGAGGAACGCATGCTCAGTGATGGGCTATCCAGAGTATGCGCATGCTCAGTGATAACAGCAGCTACATGCAGAGTATCACGTGCGTAGTGCTGGAAGCCTTCACAAGAGCATGAGAAGAGAGAGGAACGCATGCTCAGTGATGGGCTATCCAGAGTATGCGCATGCTCAGTGATAACAGCAGGTACATGCAGAGTATCACGCGCGTAGTGCTGGAAGCCTTCACAAGAGCATGAGAAGAGAGAGGAGCGCATGCTCAGTGATGGGCAATCCAGACTATGCGCATGCTCAGTGATAACAGCAGGTACATGCAGAGTATCACGCGCGTAGTGCTGGAAGCGTTCACAAGAGCCTGAGAAGAGAGAGGAACGCATGCTCAGTGAAGGGCTATCCAGAGTATGCGTATGCTGAGTGATAACAGCAGCTACATGCAGAGTATAGCGTGCGTAGTGCTGGAAGCCTTCACAAGAGCACGAGAAGAGAGAGGAACGCATGCTCAGTGATGGGCTATCCAGAGTATGCGCATGCTCAGTGATAACAGCAGCTACATGCAGAGTATCACGTGCGTAGTGCTGGAAGCCTTCACAAGAGCATGAGAAGAGAGAGGAACGCATGCTCAGTGATGGGCTATCCAGAGTATGCGCATGCTCAGTGATAACAGCAGCTACATGCAGAGTATCACGTGCGTAGTGCTGGAAGCCTTCACAAGAGCATGAGAAGAGAGAGGAACGCATGCTCAGTGATGGGCTATCCAGAGTATGCGCATGCTCAGTGATAACAGCAGCTACATGCAGAGTATCACGTGCGTAGTGCTGGAAGCCTTCACAAGAGCATGAGAAGAGAGAGGAACGCATGCTCAGTGATGGGCTATCCAGAGTATGCGCATGCTCAGTGATAACAGCAGCTACATGCAGAGTATCACGTGCGTAGTGCTGGAAGCCTTCACAAGAGCATGAGAAGAGAGAGGAACGCATGCTCAGTGATGGGCTATCCAGACTATGCGCATGCTCAGTGATAACAGCAGGTACATGCAGAGTATCACGCGCGTAGTGCTGGAAGCCTTCACAAGAGCCTGAGAAGAGAGAGGAACGCATGCTCAGTGATGGGCTATCCAGAGTATGCGCATGCTCAGTGATAACAGCAGCTACATGCAGAGTATCACGTGCGTAGTGCTGGAAGCCTTCACAAGAGCATGAGAAGAGAGAGGAACGCATGCTCAGTGATGGACTATCCAGAGTATGCGCATGCTCAGTGATAACAGTAGCTACATGCAGAGTATCACGTACGTAGTGCTGGAAGCCTTCACAAGAGCTTCAGAAGAGAGAGGAGCGCATGCTCAGTGATGGGCTATCCAGAGTATGCGCATGCTCAGTGATAACACCACCTACATGCAGAGTATCACGTGCGTAGTGCTGGAAGCCTTCACAAGACATAGCTCTCAACCTTTTTTGTCAGCAAGGCGGGTGAAAACACCCGATTTTCTTTTTGGCGTGTGAGAGGCCCATAGAAGTGAATGGGCGTATGAAGGACTTGGCGGGTGATTCATCTGCTTTCAAGGCGGGTGACACCCGCCAAAAGCGGGTGAGTTGAGAGCTATGTCACAAGAGCATGAGAAGAGAGAGGAGCGCATGCTCAGTGATGGGCTATCCAGAGTATGCGCATGCTCAGTGATAACAGCAGGTACATGCAGAGTATCACGTGCGTAGTGCTGGAAGCCTTCACAAGAGCATGAGAAGAGAGAGGAACGCATGCTCAGTGATGGGCTATCCAGAGTATGCGCATGCTCAGTGATAACACCAGCTATATGCAGAGTATCACGTGCGTAGTGCTGGAAGCCTTCACAAGAGCACGAGAAGAGAGAGGAGCGCATGCTCAGTGATGGGCTATCCAGAGTATGCGCATGCTCAGTGATAACAGCAGCTACATGCAGAGTATCACGTGCGTAGTGCTGGAAGCCTTCACAAGAGCATGAGAAGAGAGAGGAACGCATGCTCAGTGATGGGCTATCCAGAGTATGCGCATGCTCAGTGATAACAGCAGGTACATGCAGAGTATCATGTGCGTAGTGCTGGAAGCCTTCACAAGAGCATGAGAAAAGAGAGGAACGCATGCTCAGTGATGGGCTATCCAGAGCATGCGCATGCTCAGTGATAGTAGCTACATGCAGAGTATCACGTGCGTAGTGCTGGAAGCCTTCACAAGAGCATGAGAAGAGAGAGGAACGCATGCTCAGTGATGGGCTATCCAGAGTATGCGCATGCTCAGTGATAACAGCAGCTACATGCAGAGTATCACGTGCGTAGTGCTGGAAGCCTTCACAAGAGCATGAGAAGAGAGAGGAACGCATGCTCAGTGATGGGCTATCCAGAGTATGCGCATGCTCAGTGATAACAGCAGCTACATGCAGAGTATCACGCGCGTAGTGCTGGAAGCCTTCACAAGAGCATGAGAAGAGAGAGGAACGCATGCTCAGTGATGGGCTATCCAGACTATGCGCATGCTCAGTGATAACAGCAGGTACATGCAGAGTATCACGTGTGTAGTGCTGGAAGCCTTCACAAGAGCCTGAGAAGAGAGAGGAACGCATGCTCAGTGATGGGCTATCCAGAGTATGCGCATGCTCAGTGATAACAGCAGCTACATGCAGAGTATCACGTGCGTAGTGCTGGAAGCCTTCACAAGAGCCTGAGAAGAGAGAGGAACGCATGCTCAGTGATGGGCTATCCAGAGTATGCGCATGCTCAGTGATAACAGCAGCTACATGCAGAGTATCACGCGCGTAGTGCTGGAAGCCTTCACAAGAGCATAAGAAGAGAGAGGAACGCATGCTCAGTGATGGGCTATCCAGAGTATGCGCATGCTCAGTGATAACACCACCTACATGCAGAGTATCACGTGCGTAGTGCTGGAAGCCTTCACAAGAGCATGAGAAGAGAGAGGAACGCATGCTCAGTGATGGGCTATCCAGAGTATGCGCATGCTCAGTGATAACAGCAGGTACATGCAGAGTATCACGTGCGTAGTGCTGGAAGCCTTCACAAGAGCATGAGAAGAGAGAGGAACGCATGCTCAGTGATTGGCTATCCAGAGTATGCGCATGCTCAGTGATAACAGCAGCTGCATGCAGAGTATAGCGTGCGTAGTGCTGGAAGCCTTCACAAGAGCCTGAGAAGAGAGAGGAACGCATGCTCACTGATGGGCTATCCAGAGTATGCGCATGCTCAGTGATAACAGCAGGTACATGCAGAGTATCACGTGCGTAGTGCTGGAAGCCTTCACAAGAGCATGAGAAGAGAGAGGAACGCATGCCCAGTGATGGGCTATCCAGAGTATGCGCATGCTCAGTGATAACAGCAGGTACATGCAGAGTATCACGTGCGTAGTGCTGGAAGCCTTCACAAGAGCTTGAGAAGAGAGAGGAGCGCATGCTCAGTGATGGGCTATCCAGACTATGCGCATGCTCAGTGATAACAGGAGGTACATGCAGAGTATCACGTGCGTAGTGCTGGAAGCCTTCACAAGAGCATGAGAAGAGAGAGGAGCGCATGCTCAGTGATGGGCTATCCAGAGTATGCGCATGCTCAGTGATAACAGCAGATACATGCAGAGTATCACGTGCGTAGTGCTGGAAGCATTCACAAGAGCATGAGAAGAGAGAGGAACGCATGCTCAGTGATGGGCTATCCAGAGTATGCGCATGCTCAGTGATAACACCAACTACATGCAGAGTATCACGTGCGTAGTGCTGGAAACCTTCACAAGTGCCTGAGAAGAGAGAGGAACGCCTGCTCATTGATGGGCTATCCAGAGTATGCGCATGCTCAGTGATAACAGCAGGTACATGCGGAGTATCACGTGCGTAGTGCTGGAAGCCTTCACAAGAGCATGAGAAGAGAGAGGAGCGCATGCTCAGTGATGGGATATCCAGAGTATGCGCATGCTCAGTGATAACAGCAGGTACATGCGGAGTATCACGTGCGTAGTGCTGGAAGCCTTCACAAGAGCATGAGAAGAGAGAGGAACGCATGCTCAGTGATGGGCTATCCAGAGTATGCGCATTCTCAGTGATAACAGCAGCTACATGCGGAGTATCACGCGCGTAGTGCTGGAAGCCTTCACAAGAGCATGAGAAGAGAGAGGAACGCATGCTCAGTGATGGGCTATCCAGAGTATGCGCATGCTCAGTGATAACAGCAGCTACATGCAGAGTATCACGAGCGTAGTGCTGGAAGCCTTCACAAGAGCATGAGAAGAGAGAGGAACGCATGCTCAGTGATGGGCTATCCAGAGTATGCGCATGCTCAGTGATAACAGCAGGTACATGCAGAGTATCACGTGCGTAGTGCTGGAAACCTTCACAAGTGCCTGAGAAGAGAGAGGAACGCATGCTCAGTGATGGGCTATCCAGAGTATGCGCATGCTCAGTGATAACAGCAGGTACATGCAGAGTATCACGTGCGTAGTGCTGGAAGCCTTCACAAGAGCATGAGAAGAGAGAGGAACGCATGCTCAGTGATGGCTATCCAGAGTATGCGCATGCTCAATGATAACAGCAGGTACATGCAGAGTATCACGTGCGTAGTGCTGGAAGCCTTCACAAGAGCACGAGAAGAGAGAGGAACGCATGCTCAGTGATTGGCTATCCAGAGTATGCGCATGCTCAGTGATAACAGCAGGTACATGCAGAGTATCACGTGCGTAGTGCTGGAAGCCTTCACAAGAGCACGAGAAGAGAGAGGAACGCATGCTCAGTGATTGGCTATCCAGAGTATGTGCATGCTCAGTGATAACAGCAGGTACATGCAGAGTATCATGTGCGTAGTGCTGGAAGCCTTCACAAGAGCACGAGAAGAGAGAGGAGCGCATGCTCAGTGATGGGCTATCCAGAGTATGCGCATGCTCAGTGATAACATCAGATACATGCAGAGTATCACGTGCGTAGTGCTGGAAGCCTTCACAAGAGCCTGAGAAGAGAGAGGAACGCATGCTCAGTGATGGGCTATCCAGAGTATGCGCATGCTCAGTGATAATACCACCTACATGCAGAGTATCACGTGCGTAGTGCTGGAAGCCTTCACAAGAGCATGAGAAGAGAGAGGAACGCATGCTCAGTGATGGGCTATCCAGAGTATGCGCATGCTCAGTGATAACACCACCTACATGCAGAGTATCACGTGCGTAGTGCTGGAAGCCTTCACAAGAGCATGAGAAGAGAGAGGAACGCATGCTCAGTGATGGGCTATCCAGAGTATGCGCATGCTCAGTGATAACAGCAGGTACATGCAGAGTAACACGTGCGTAGTGCTGGAAGCCTTCACAAGAGCATGAGAAGAGAGAGGAGCGCATGCTCAGTGATGGGCTATCCAGAGTATGCGCATGCTCAGTGATAACACCAACTACATGCAGAGTATCACGTGCGTAGTGCTGGAAGCCTTCAAAAGAGCATGAGAAGAGAGAGGAACGCATGCTCAGTGATGGGCTATCCAGAGTATGCGCATGCTCAGTGATAACACCACCTACATGCAGAGTATCACGTGCGTAGTGCTGGAAGCCTTCACAAGAGCATGAGAAGAGAGAGGAACGCATGCTCAGTGATGGGCTATCCAGAGTATGCGCATGCTCAGTGATAACAGCAGGTACATGCAGAGTATCACGTGCGTAGTGCTGGAAGCCTTCACAAGAGCCTGAGAAGAGAGAGGAACGCATGCTCAGTGATGGGCTATCCAGAGTATGCTTATGCTCAGTGATAACAGCAGGTACATGCAGAGTATCACGTGCGTAGTGCTGGAAGCCTTCACAAGAGCATGAGAAGAGAGAGGAACGCATGCTCAGTGATGGTTTGTCCAGACTATGCGCATGCTCAGTGATAACAGCAGGTACATGCAGAGTATCACGTGCGTAGTGCTGGAAGCCTTCACAAGAGCATGAGAAGAGAGAGGAACGCATGCTCAGTGATGGGCTATCCAGAGTATGCACATGCTCAGTGATAACAGCAGGTACATGCAGAGTATCACGCGCGTAGTGCTGGAAGCCTTCACAAGAGCCTGAGAAGAGAGAGGAACGCATGCTCAGTGATGGGCTATCCAGAGTATGCGCATGCTCAGTGATAACACCACCTACATGCAGAGTATCACGTGCGTAGTGCTGGAAGCCTTCACAAGAGCATGAGAAGAGAGAGGAGCGCATGCTCAGTGATGGGCTATCCAGAGTATGCGCATGCTCAGTGATAATACCACCTACATGCAGAGTATCACGTGCGTAGTGCTGGAAGCCTTCACAAGAGCATGAGAAGAGAGAGGAGCGCATGCTCAGTGATGGCCTATCCAGAGTATGCGCATGCTCAGTGATAACACCACCTACATGCAGAGTATCACGTGCGTAGTGCTGGAAGCCTTCACAAGAGCATGAGAAGAGAGAGGAGCGCATGCTCAGTGATGGGCTATCCAGAGTATGCGCCTGCTCAGTGATAATACCACCTACATGCAGAGTATCACGTGCGTAGTGCTGGAAGCCTTCACAAGAGCATGAGAAGAGAGAGGAGCGCATGCTCAGTGATGGGCAATCCAGACTATGCGCATGCTCAGTGATAACAGCAGGTACATGCAGAGTATCACGCGCGTAGTGCTGGAAGCGTTCACAAGAGCCTGAGAAGAGAGAGGAACGCATGCTCAGTGAAGGGCTATCCAGAGTATGCGTATGCTGAGTGATAACAGCAGCTACATGCAGAGTATAGCGTGCGTAGTGCTGGAAGCCTTCACAAGAGCACGAGAAGAGAGAGGAACGCATGCTCAGTGATGGGCTATCCAGAGTATGCGCATGCTCAGTGATAACAGCAGCTACATGCAGAGTATCACGTGCGTAGTGCTGGAAGCCTTCACAAGAGCATGAGAAGAGAGAGGAACGCATGCTCAGTGATGGGCTATCCAGAGTATGCGCATGCTCAGTGATAACAGCAGCTACATGCAGAGTATCACGTGCGTAGTGCTGGAAGCCTTCACAAGAGCATGAGAAGAGAGAGGAACGCATGCTCAGTGATGGGCTATCCAGAGTATGCGCATGCTCAGTGATAACAGCAGCTACATGCAGAGTATCACGTGCGTAGTGCTGGAAGCCTTCACAAGAGCATGAGAAGAGAGAGGAACGCATGCTCAGTGATGGGCTATCCAGACTATGCGCATGCTCAGTGATAACAGCAGGTACATGCAGAGTATCACGCGCGTAGTGCTGGAAGCCTTCACAAGAGCCTGAGAAGAGAGAGGAACGCATGCTCAGTGATGGGCTATCCAGAGTATGCGCATGCTCAGTGATAACAGCAGCTACATGCAGAGTATCACGCGCGTAGTGCTGGAAGCCTTCACAAGAGCATGAGAAGAGAGAGGAGCGCATGCTCAGTGATGGGCTATCCAGACTATGCGCATGCTCAGTGATAACAGCAGGTACATGCAGAGTATCACGCGCGTAGTGCTGGAAGCCTTCACAAGAGCCTGAGAAGAGAGAGGAACGCATGCTCAGTGATGGGCTATCCAGACTATGCGCATGCTCAGTGATAACAGCAGGTACATGCAGAGTATCACGCGCGTAGTGCTGGAAGCCTTCACAAGAGCCTGAGAAGAGAGAGGAACGCATGCTCAGTGATGGGCTATCCAGAGTATGCGCATGCTGAGTGATAACAGCAGCTACATGCAGAGTATAGCGTGCGTAGTGCTGGAAGCCTTCACAAGAGCACGAGAAGAGAGAGGAACGCATGCTCAGTGATGGGCTATCCAGACTATGCGCATGCTCAGTGATAACAGCAGCACATGCAGAGTATCACGTGCGTAGTGCTGGAAGCCTTCACAAGAGCATGAGAAGAGAGAGGAGCGCATGCTCAGTGATGGGCTATCCAGACTATGCTCATGCTCAGTGATAACAGCAGGTACATGCAGAGTATCACGCGCGTAGTGCTGGAAGCCTTCACAAGAGCCTGAGAAGAGAGAGGAACGCATGCTCAGTGATGGGCTATCCAGAGTATGCGCATGCTCAGTGATAACAGCAGGTACATGCAGAGTATCACGCGCGTAGTGCTGGAAGCCTTCACAAGAGCCTGAGAAGAGAGAGGAACGCATGCTCAGTGATGGGCTATCCAGAGTATGCGCATGCTGAGTGATAGCAGCAGCTACATGCAGAGTATAGCGTGCGTAGTGCTGGAAGCCTTCACAAGAGCACGAGAAGAGAGAGGAACGCATGCTCAGTGATGGGCTATCCAGACTATGCGCATGCTGAGTGATAACAGCAGGTACATGCAGAGTATCACGTGCGTAGTGCTGGAAGCCTTCACAAGAGCATGAGAAGAGAGAGGAGCGCATGCTCAGTGATGGGCTATCCAGAGTATGCGCATGCTCAGTGATAACAGCAGGTACATGCAGAGTATCACATGCGTAGTGCTCGACGCCTTCACAAGAGCCTGAGAAGAGAGAGGAACGCATGCTCAGTGATGGCTATCCAGAGTATGCGCATGCTCAGTGATAACAGTAGCTACATGCAGAGTATCATGTGCGTAGTGCTGGAAGCCTTCGCAAGAGCATGAGAAGAGAGAAGAACGCATGCTCAGTGATGGGCTATCCAGAGTATGCGCATGCTCAGTGATAACACCAGCTACATGCAGAGTATCACGTGCGTAGTGCTGGAAGCATTCACAAGAGCCTGAGAAGAGAGAGGAACGCATGCTCAGTGATGGGCTACCCAGAGTATGCGCATGCTCAGTGATAACAGCAGGTACATGCAGAGTATCACGTGCGTAGTGCTGGAAGCCTTCACAAGAGCATGAGAAGAGAGAGGAACGCATGCTCAGTGATGGACTATCCAGAGTATGCGCATGCTCAGTGATAACAGTAGCTACATGCAGAGTATCACGTACGTAGTGCTGGAAGCCTTCACAAGAGCTTCAGAAGAGAGAGGAGCGCATGCTCAGTGATGGGCTATCCAGAGTATGCGCATGCTCAGTGATAACACCACCTACATGCAGAGTATCATGTGCGTAGTGCTGGAAGCCTTCACAAGACATAGCTCTCAACCTTTTTTGTCAGCAAGGCGGGTGAAAACACCCGATTTTCTTTTTGGCGGGTGAGAGGCCCATAGAAGTGAATGGGCGTATGAAGGACTTGGTGGGTGATTCATCTGCTTTCAAGGCGGGTGACACCCGCCAAAAGCGGGTGAGTTGAGAGCTATGTCACAAGAGCATGAGAAGAGAGAGGAGCGCATGCTCAGTGATGGGCTATCCAGAGTATGCGCATGCTCAGTGATAACAGCAGGTACATGCAGAGTATCACGTGCGTAGTGCTGGAAGCCTTCACAAGAGCATGAGAAGAGAGAGGAACGCATGCTCAGTGATGGGCTATCCAGAGTATGCGCATGCTCAGTGATAACACCAGCTATATGCAGAGTATCACGTGCGTAGTGCTGGAAGCCTTCACAAGAGCACGAGAAGAGAGAGGAGCGCATGCTCAGTGATGGGCTATCCAGAGTATGCGCATGCTCAGTGATAACAGCAGCTACATGCAGAGTATCACGTGCGTAGTGCTGGAAGCCTTCACAAGAGCATGAGAAGAGAGAGGAACGCATGCTCAGTGATGGGCTATCCAGAGTATGCGCATGCTCAGTGATAACAGCAGCTACATGCAGAGTATCACGTGCGTAGTGCTGGAAGCCTTCACAAGAGCATGAGAAGAGAGAGGAACGCATGCTCAGTGATGGGCTATCCAGAGTATGCACATGCTCAGTGATAACAGCAGCTACATGCAGAGTATCACGTGCGTAGTGCTGGAAGCCTTCACAAGAGCATGAGAAGAGAGAGGAACGCATGCTCAGTGATGGGCTATCCAGAGTATGCGCATGCTCAGTGATAACAGCAGCTACATGCAGAGTATCACGCGCGTAGTGCTGGAAGCCTTCACAAGAGCATAAGAAGAGAGAGGAACGCATGCTCAGTGATGGGCTATCCAGAGTATGCGCATGCTCAGTGATAACACCACCTACATGCAGAGTATCACGTGCGTAGTGCTGGAAGCCTTCACAAGAGCATGAGAAGAGAGAGGAACGCATGCTCAGTGATGGGCTATCCAGAGTATGCGCATGCTCAGTGATAACAGCAGGTACATGCAGAGTATCACGTGCGTAGTGCTGGAAGCCTTCACAAGAGCATGAGAAGAGAGAGGAACGCATGCTCAGTGATTGGCTATCCAGAGTATGCGCATGCTCAGTGATAACAGCAGCTACATGCAGAGTATCACGTGCGTAGTGCTGGAAGCCTTCACAAGAGCATGAGAAGAGAGAGGAACGCATGCTCAGTGATGGGATATCCAGAGTATGCGCATGCTCAGTGATAACAGCAGCTACATGCAGAGTATCACGTGCGTAGTGCTGGAAGCCTTCACAAGAGCATGAGAAGAGAGAGGAACGCATGCTCAGTGATGGGCTATCCAGAGTATGCGCATGCTCAGTGATAACAGCAGCTACATGCAGAGTATCACGTGCGTAGTGCTGGAAGCCTTCACAAGAGCATGAGAAGAGAGAGGAACGCATGCTCAGTGATGGGCTATCCAGAGTATGCACATGCTCAGTGATAACAGCAGCTACATGCAGAGTATCACGTGCGTAGTGCTGGAAGCCTTCACAAGAGCATGAGAAGAGAGAGGAGCGCATGCTCAGTGATGGGCTATCCAGAGTATGCGCATGCTCAGTGATAACACCAACTACATGCAGAGTATCACATGCGTAGTGCTGGAAGCCTTCACAAGAGCATGAGAAGAGAGAGGAACGCATGCTCAGTGATGGGCTATCCAGAGTATGCACATGCTCAGTGATAACAGCAGGTACATGCAGAGTATCATGTGCGTAGTGCTGGAAGCCTTCACAAGAGCATGAGAAGAGAGAGGAGCGCATGCTCAGTGATGGGCTATCCAGAGTATGCGCATGCTCAGTGATAACAGCAGCTACATGCAGAGTATCACGTGCGTAGTGCTGGAAGCCTTCACAAGAGCATGAGAAGAGAGAGGAACGCATGCTCAGTGATGGGCTATCCAGAGTATGCGCATGCTCAGTGATAACAGCAGGTACATGCAGAGTATCACGTGCGTAGTGCTGGAAGCCTTCACAAGAGCATGAGAAGAGAGAGGAACGCATGCTCAGTGATGGGCTATCCAGAGTATGCGCATGCTCAGTGATAACAGCAGGTACATGCAGAGTATCACGTGCGTAGTGCTGGAAGCCTTCACAAGAGCATGAGAAGAGAGAGGAACGCATGCTCAGTGATGGGCTATCCAGAGTATGCGCATGCTCAGTGATAACAGCAGCTACATGCAGAGTATCACGTGCGTAGTGCTGGAAGCCTTCACAAGAGCATGAGAAGAGAGAGGAACGCATGCTCAGTGATGGGCTATCCAGAGTATGCGCATGCTCAGTGATAACACCACCTACATGCAGAGTATCACGTGCGTAGTGCTGGAAGCCTTCACAAGAGCCTGAGAAGAGAGAGGAACGCATGCTCAGTGATGGGCTATCCAGAGTATGTGCATGCTCAGTGATAACAGCAGGTACATGCAGAGTATCACGTGCGTAGTGCTGGAAGCCTTCACAAGAGCATGAGAAGAGAGAGGAACGCATGCTCAGTGATGGGCTATCCAGAGTATGCGCATGCTCAGTGATAACAGCAGCTACATGCAGAGTATCACGTGCGTAGTGCTGGAAGCCTTCACAAGAGCATGAGAAGAGAGAGGAACGCATGCTCAGTGATGGGCTATCCAGAGTATGCGCATGCTCAGTGATAACACCACCTACATGCAGAGTATCACGTGCATAGTGCTGGAAGCCTTCACAAGAGCCTGAGAAGAGAGAGGAACGCATGCTCAGTGATGGGCTATCCAGAGTATGCGCATGCTCAGTGATAACAGCAGCTACATGCAGAGTATCACGTGCGTAGTGCTGGAAGCCTTCACAAGAGCATGAGAAGAGAGAGGAACGCATGCTCAGTGATGGGCTATCCAGAGTATGCGCATGCTCAGTGATAACACCACCTACATGCAGAGTATCACGTGCGTATTGCTGGAAGCCTTCACAAGAGCATGAGAAGAGAGAGGAATGCATGCTCAGTAATGGGCTATCCAGAGTATGCGCATGCTCAGTGATAACAGCAAGTACATGCAGAGTATCACGTGCGTAGTGCTGGAAGCCTTCACAGGAGCATGAGAAGAGAGAGGAACGCATGCTCAGTGATGGGCTATCCAGAGTATGCGCATGCTCAGTGATAACAGCAGGTACATGCAGAGTATCACGTGCGTAGTGCTGGAAGCCTTCTCAAGAGCATGAGAAGAGAGAGGAACGCATGCTCAGTGATGGGCTATCCAGAGTATGCGCATGCTCAGTGATAACAGCAGGTACATGCAGAGTATCACGCGCGTAGTGCTGGAAGCCTTCACAAGAGCATGAGAAGAGAGAGGAACGCATGCTCAGTGATGGGCTATCCAGAGTATGCGCATGCTCAGTGATAACAGCAGGTACATGCAGAGTATCACGTGCGTAGTGCTGGAGGCCTTCACAAGAGCTTCAGAAGAGAGAGGAGCGCATGCTCAGTGATGGGCTATCCAGAGTATGCGCATGCTCAGTGATAACAGCAGGTACATGCAGAGTATCACGTGTGTAGTGCTGGAAGCCTTCTCAAGAGCATGAGAAGAGAGAGGAACGCATGCTCAGTGATGGGCTATCCAGAGTATGCGCATGCTCAGTGATAACATCAGATACATGCAGAGTATCACGTGCGTAGTGCTGGAATCCTTCACAAGAGCATGAGAAGACAGAGGAACGCATGCTCAGTGATGGGCTATCCAGAGTATGCGCATGCTCAGTGATAGCAGCTACATGCAGAGTATCACGTGCGCAGTGCTGGAAGCCTTCACAAGAGCATGAGAAGAAAGAGGAACGCATGCTCAGTGATGGGCTATCCAGAGTATGCGCATGCTCAGTGATAGCAGCTACATGCAGAGTATCACGTGCGCAGTGCTGGAAGCCTTCACAAGAGCATGAGAAGAGAGAGGAGCGCATGCTCAGTGATGGGCTATCCAGAGTATGCGCATGCTCAGTGATAACAGCAACTACATGCAGAGTATCACGTGCGTAGTGCTGGAAGCCTTCACAAGAGCATGAGAAGAGAGAGGAACGCATGCTCAGTGATGGGCTATCCAGAGTATGCGCATGCTCAGTGATAACAGTAACTACATTCAGAGTATCACGTGCGTAGTGCTGGAAGCCTTCACAAGAGCATGAGAAGATAGAGGAACGCATGCTCAGTGATGGGCTATCCAGAGTATGCGCATGCTCAGTGATAACACCACCTACATGCAGAGTATCACGTGCGTAGTGCTGGAAGCCTTCACAAGAGCATGAGAAGAGAGAGGAACGCATGCTCAGTGATGGGCTATCCAGAGTATGCGCATGCTCAGTGATAACAGCAGGTACATGCAGAGTATCACGTGCGCAGTGCTGGAAGCCTTCACAAGAGCATGAGAAGAGAGAGGAGCGCATGCTCAGTGATGGGCTATCCAGAGTATGCGCATGCTCAGGGATAACAGCAGCTACATGCAGAGTATCACGTGCGTAGTGCTGGAAGCCTTCACAAGAGCATGAGAAGAGAGAGGAACGCATGCTCAGTGATGGGCTATCCAGAGTATGTGCATGCTCAGTGATAACAGCAGGTACATGCAGAGTATCACGCGCGTAGTGCTGGAAGCCTTCACAAGAGCATGAGAAGAGAGAGGAGCGCATGCTCAGTGATGGGCAATCCAGACTATGCGCATGCTCAGTGATAACAGCAGGTACATGCAGAGTATCACGCGCGTAGTGCTGGAAGCGTTCACAAGAGCCTGAGAAGAGAGAGGAACGCATGCTCAGTGAAGGGCTATCCAGAGTATGCGTATGCTGAGTGATAACAGCAGCTACATGCAGAGTATAGCGTGCGTAGTGCTGGAAGCCTTCACAAGAGCACGAGAAGAGAGAGGAACGCATGCTCAGTGATGGGCTATCCAGAGTATGCGCATGCTCAGTGATAACAGCAGCTACATGCAGAGTATCACGTGCGTAGTGCTGGAAGCCTTCACAAGAGCATGAGAAGAGAGAGGAACGCATGCTCAGTGATGGGCTATCCAGAGTATGCGCATGCTCAGTGATAACAGCAGCTACATGCAGAGTATCACGTGCGTAGTGCTGGAAGCCTTCACAAGAGCATGAGAAGAGAGAGGAACGCATGCTCAGTGATGGGCTATCCAGAGTATGCGCATGCTCAGTGATAACAGCAGCTACATGCAGAGTATCACGTGCGTAGTGCTGGAAGCCTTCACAAGAGCATGAGAAGAGAGAGGAACGCATGCTCAGTGATGGGCTATCCAGAGTATGCGCATGCTCAGTGATAACAGCAGCTACATGCAGAGTATCACGTGCGTAGTGCTGGAAGCCTTCACAAGAGCATGAGAAGAGAGAGGAACGCATGCTCAGTGATGGGCTATCCAGAGTATGCGCATGCTCAGTGATAACAGCAGCTACATGCAGAGTATCACGTGCGTAGTGCTGGAAGCCTTCACAAGAGCATGAGAAGAGAGAGGAACGCATGCTCAGTGATGGGCTATCCAGAGTATGCGCATGCTCAGTGATAACAGCAGGTACATGCAGAGTATCACGTGCGTAGTGCTGGAAGCCTTCACAAGAGCATGAGAAGAGAGAGGAACGCATGCTCAGTGATGGGCTATCCAGAGTATGCGCATGCTCAGTGATAACAGCAGGTACATGCAGAGTATCACGTGCGTAGTGCTGGAAGCCTTCACAAGAGCATGAGAAGAGAGAGGAACGCATGCTCAGTGATGGGCTATCCAGAGTATGCGCATGCTCAGTGATAACAGCAGCTACATGCAGAGTATCACGTGCGTAGTGCTGGAAGCCTTCACAAGAGCATGAGAAGAGAGAGGAACGCATGCTCAGTGATGGGCTATCCAGAGTATGCGCATGCTCAGTGATAACAGCGGGTACATGCAGAGTATCACATGCGTAGTGCTGGAAGCCTTCACAAGAGCATGAGAAGAGAGAGGAACGCATGCTCAGTGATGGGCTATCCAGAGTATGCGCATGCTCAGTGATAACAGTAGCTACATGCAGAGTATCACGTACGTAGTGCTGGAAGCCTTCACAAGAGCTTCAGAAGAGAGAGGAGCGCATGCTCAGTGATGCGCTATCCAGAGTATGCGCATGCTCAGTGATAACACCACCTACATGCAGAGTATCACGTGCGTAGTGCTGGAAGCCTTCACAAGACATAGCTCTCAACCTTTTTTGTCAGCAAGGCGGGTGAAAACACCCGATTTTCTTTTTGGCGGGTGAGAGGCCCATAGAAGTGAATGGGCGTATGAAGGACTTGGCGGGTGATTCATCTGCTTTCAAGGCGGGTGACACCCGCCAAAAGCGGGTGAGTTGAGAGCTATGTCACAAGAGCATGAGAAGAGAGAGGAGCGCATGCTCAGTGATGGGCTATCCAGAGTATGCGCATGCTCAGTGATAACAGCAGGTACATGCAGAGTATCACGTGCGTAGTGCTGGAAGCCTTCACAAGAGCATGAGAAGAGAGAGGAACGCATGCTCAGTGATGGGCTATCCAGAGTATGCGCATGCTCAGTGATAACACCAGCTATATGCAGAGTATCACGTGCGTAGTGCTGGAAGCCTTCACAAGAGCACGAGAAGAGAGAGGAGCGCATGCTCAGTGATGGGCTATCCAGACTATGCGCATGCTCAGTGATAACAGCAGGTAAATGCAGAGTATCACGCGCGTAGTGCTGGAAGCCTTCACAAGAGCCTGAGAAGAGAGAGGAACGCATGCTCAGTGATGGGCTATCCAGAGTATGCGCATGATCAGTGATAACAGCAGCTACATGCAGAGTATCACGTGCGTAGTGCTGGAAGCCTTCACAAGAGCATGAGAAGAGAGAGGAACGCATGCTCAGTGATGGGCTATCCAGAGTATGCGCATGCTCAGTGATAACAGCAGCTACATGCAGAGTATCATGTGCGTAGTGCTGGAAGCCTTCACAAGAGCATGAGAAGAGAGAGGAACGCATGCTCAGTGATGGGCTATCCAGAGTATGCGCATGCTCAGTGATAACAGCAGCTACATGCAGAGTATCACGTGCGTAGTGCTGGAAGCCTTCACAAGAGCATGAGAAGAGAGAGGAACGCATGCTCAGTGATGGGCTATCCAGACTATGCGCCTGCTCAGTGATAACAGCAGGTACATGCAGAGTATCACGCGCGTAGTGCTGGAAGCCTTCACAAGAGCCTGAGAAGAGAGAGGAACGCATGCTCAGTGATGGGCTATCCAGAGTATGCGCATGCTCAGTGATAACAGCAGCTACATGCAGAGTATCACGCGCGTAGTGCTGGAAGCCTTCACAAGAGCATGAGAAGAGAGAGGAGCGCATGCTCAGTGATGGGCTATCCAGACTATGCGCATGCTCAGTGATAACAGCAGGTACATGCAGAGTATCACGCGCGTAGTGCTGGAAGACTTCACAAGAGCCTGAGAAGAGAGAGGAACGCATGCTCAGTGATGGGCTATCCAGAGTATGCGCATGCTGAGTGATAACAGCAGCTACATGCAGAGTATAGCGTGCATAGTGCTGGAAGCCTTCACAAGAGCACGAGAAGAGAGAGGAACGCATGCTCAGTGATGGGCTATCCAGACTATGCGCATGCTCAGTGATAACAGCAGGTACATGCAGAGTATCACACGCGTAGTGCTGGAAGCCTTCACAAGAGCCTGAGAAGAGAGAGGAACGCATGCTCAGTGATGGGCTATCCAGAGTATGCGCATGCTGAGTGATAACAGCAGCTACATGCAGAGTATAGCGTGCGTAGTGCTGGAAGCCTTCACAAGAGCACGAGAAGAGAGAGGAACGCATGCTCAGTGATGGGCTATCCAGACTATGCGCATGCTCAGTGATAACAGCAGCACATGCAGAGTATCACGTGCGTAGTGCTGGAAGCCTTCACAAGAGCATGAGAAGAGAGAGGAGCGCATGCTCAGTGATGGGCTATCCAGACTATGCTCATGCTCAGTGATAACAGCAGGTACATGCAGAGTATCACGCGCGTAGTGCTGGAAGCCTTCACAAGAGCCTGAGAAGAGAGAGGAACGCATGCTCAGTGATGGGCTATCCAGAGTATGCGCATGCTCAGTGATAACAGCAGGTACATGCAGAGTATCACGCGCGTAGTGTTGGAAGCCTTCACAAGAGCCTGAGAAGAGAGAGGAACGCATGCTCAGTGATGGGCTATCCAGAGTATGCGCATGCTGAGTGATAACAGCAGCTACATGCAGAGTATAGCGTGCGTAGTGCTGGAAGCCTTCACAAGAGCACGAGAAGAGAGAGGAACGCATGCTCAGTGATGGGCTATCCAGACTATGCGCATGCTCAGTGATAACAGCAGGTACATGCAGAGTATCACATGTGTAGTGCTGGAAGCCTTCACAAGAGCATGAGAAGAGAGAGGAGCGCATGCTCAGTGATGGGCTATCCAGAGTATGCGCATGCTCAGTGATAACAGCAGGTACATGCAGAGTATCACGTGCGTAGTGCTGGAAGCCTTCACAAGAGCCTGAGAAGAGAGAGGAACGCATGCTCAGTGATGGCTATCCAGAGTATGCGCATGCTCAGTGATAACAGTAGCTACATGCAGAGTATCACGTGCGTAGTGCTGGAAGCCTTCACAAGAGCATGAGAAGAGAGAGGAACGCATGCTCAGTGATGGGCTATCCAGAGTATGCGCATGCTCAGTGATAACACCAGCTACATGCAGAGTATCACGTGCGTAGTACTGGAAGAATTCACAAGAGCCTGAGAAGAGAGAGGAACACATGCTCAGTGATGGGCTACCCAGAGTATGCGCATGCTCAGTGATAACAGCAGGTACATGCAGAGTATCACGTGCGTAGTGCTGGAAGCCTTCACAAGAGCATGAGAAGAGAGAGGAACGCATGCTCAGTGATGGACTATCCAGAGTATGCGCATGCTCAGTGATAACAGTAGCTACATGCAGAGTATCACGTACGTAGTGCTGGAAGCCTTCACAAGAGCTTCAGAAGAGAGAGGAGCGCATGCTCAGTGATGGGCTATCCAGAGTATGCGCATGCTCAGTGATAACACCACCTACATGCAGAGTATCACGTGCGTAGTGCTGGAAGCCTTCACAAGACATAGCTCTCAACCTTTTTTGTCAGCAAGGCGGGTGAAAACACCCGATTTTCTTTTTGGCGTGTGAGAGGCCCATAGAAGTGAATGGGCGTATGAAGGACTTGGCGGGTGATTCATCTGCTTTCAAGGCGGGTGACACCCGCCAAAAGCGGGTGAGTTGAGAGCTATGTCACAAGAGCATGAGAAGAGAGAGGAGCGCATGCTCAGTGATGGGTTATCCAGAGTATGCGCATGCTCAGTGATAACAGCAGGTACATGCAGAGTATCACGTGCGTAGTGCTGGAAGCCTTCACAAGAGCATGAGAAGAGAGAGGAACGCATGCTCAGTGATGGGCTATCCAGAGTATGCGCATGCTCAGTGATAACACCAGCTATATGCAGAGTATCACGTGCGTAGTGCTGGAAGCCTTCACAAGAGCACGAGAAGAGAGAGGAGCGCATGCTCAGTGATGGGCTATCCAGAGTATGCGCATGCTCAGTGATAACAGCAGCTACATGCAGAGTATCACGTGCGTAGTGCTGGAAGCCTTCACAAGAGCATGAGAAGAGAGAGGAACGCATGCTCAGTGATGGGCTATCCAGAGTATGCGCATGCTCAGTGATAACAGCAGGTACATGCAGAGTATCATGTGCGTAGTGCTGGAAGCCTTCACAAGAGCATGAGAAAAGAGAGGAACGCATGCTCAGTGATGGGCTATCCAGAGCATGCGCATGCTCAGTGATAGTAGCTACATGCAGAGTATCACGTGCGTAGTGCTGGAAGCCTTCACAAGAGCATGAGAAGAGAGAGGAACGCATGCTCAGTGATGGGCTATCCAGAGTATGCGCATGCTCAGTGATAACAGCAGCTACATGCAGAGTATCATGTGCGTAGTGCTGGAAGCCTTCACAAGAGCATGAGAAGAGAGAGGAACGCATGCTCAGTGATGGGCTATCCAGAGTATGCGCATGCTCAGTGATAACAGCAGCTACATGCAGAGTATCACGCGCGTAGTGCTGGAAGCCTTCACAAGAGCATGAGAAGAGAGAGGAACGCATGCTCAGTGATGGGCTATCCAGACTATGCGCATGCTCAGTGATAACAGCAGTTACATGCAGAGTATCACGTGTGTAGTGCTGGAAGCCTTCACAAGAGCCTGAGAAGAGAGAAGAACGCATGCTCAGTGATGGGCTATCCAGAGTATGCGCATGCTCAGTGATAACAGCAGCTACATGCAGAGTATCACGTGCGTAGTGCTGGAAGCCTTCACAAGAGCCTGAGAAGAGAGAGGAACGCATGCTCAGTGATGGGCTATCCAGAGTATGCGCATGCTCAGTGATAACAGCAGCTACATGCAGAGTATCACGCGCGTAGTGCTGGAAGCCTTCACAAGAGCATAAGAAGAGAGAGGAACGCATGCTCAGTGATGGGCTATCCAGAGTATGCGCATGCTCAGTGATAACACCACCTACATGCAGAGTATCACGTGCGTAGTGCTGGAAGCCTTCACAAGAGCATGAGAAGAGAGAGGAACGCATGCTCAGTGATGGGCTATCCAGAGTATGCGCATGCTCAGTGATAACAGCAGGTACATGCAGAGTATCACGTGCGTAGTGCTGGAAGCCTTCACAAGAGCATGAGAAGAGAGAGGAACGCATGCTCAGTGATTGGCTATCCAGAGTATGCGCATGCTCAGTGATAACAGCAGCTGCATGCAGAGTATAGCGTGCGTAGTGCTGGAAGCCTTCACAAGAGCCTGAGAAGAGAGAGGAACGCATGCTCAGTGATGGGCTATCCAGAGTATGCGCATGCTCAGTGATAACAGCAGGTACATGCAGAGTATCACGTGCGTAGTGCTGGAAGCCTTCACAAGAGCATGAGAAGAGAGAGGAATGCATGCCCAGTGATGGGCTATCCAGAGTATGCGCATGCTCAGTGATAACACCACCTACATGCAGAGTATCACGTGCGTAGTGCTGGAAGCCTTCACAAGAGCTTGAGAAGAGAGAGGAGCGCATGCTCAGTGATGGGCTATCCAGACTATGCGCATGCTCAGTGATAACAATAGGTACATGCAGAGTATCACGTGCGTAGTGCTGGAAGCCTTCACAAGAGCATGAGAAGAGAGAGGAGCGCATGCTCAGTGATGGGCTATCCAGAGTATGTGCATGCTCAGTGATAACAGCAGATACATGCAGAGTATCACGTGCGTAGTGCTGGAAGCATTCACAAGAGCATGAGAAGAGAGAGGAACGCATGCTCAGTGATGGGCTATCCAGAGTATGCGCATGCTCAGTGATAACACCAACTACATGCAGAGTATCACGTGCGTAGTGCTGGATACCTTCACAAGTGCCTGAGAAGAGAGAGGAACGCCTGCTCATTGATGGGCTATCCAGAGTATGCGCATGCTCAGTGATAACAGCAGGTACATGCGGAGTATCACGTGCGTAGTGCTGGAAGCCTTCACAAGAGCATGAGAAGAGAGAGGAGCGCATGCTCAGTGATGGGATATCCAGAGTATGCGCATGCTCAGTGATAACAGCAGGTACATGCGGAGTATCACGTGCGTAGTGCTGGAAGCCTTCACAAGAGCATGAGAAGAGAGAGGAACGCATGCTCAGTGATGGGCTATCCAGAGTATGCGCATTCTCAGTGATAACAGCAGCTACATGCGGAGTATCACGCGCGTAGTGCTGGAAGCCTTCACAAGAGCATGAGAAGAGAGAGGAACGCATGCTCAGTGATGGGCTATCCAGAGTATGCGCATGCTCAGTGATAACAGCAGCTACATGCAGAGTATCACGTGCGTAGTGCTGGAAGCCTTCACAAGAGCATGAGAAGAGAGAGGAACGCATGCTCAGTGATGGGCTATCCAGAGTATGCGCATGCTCAGTGATAACAGCAGGTACATGCAGAGTATCACGTGCGTAGTGCTGGAAACCTTCACAAGTGCCTGAGAAGAGAGAGGAACGCATGCTCAGTGATGGGCTATCCAGAGTATGCGCATGCTCAGTGATAACAGCAGGTACATGCAGAGTATCACGTGCGTAGTGCTGGAAGCCTTCACAAGAGCATGAGAAGAGAGAGGAACGCATGCTCAGTGATGGCTATCCAGAGTATGCGCATGCTCAATGATAACAGCAGGTACATGCAGAGTATCACGTGCGTAGTGCTGGAAGCCTTCACAAGAGCACGAGAAGAGAGAGGAACGCATGCTCAGTGATTGGCTATCCAGAGTATGCGCATGCACAGTGATAACAGCAGGTACATGCAGAGTATCACGTGCGTAGTGCTGGAAGCCTTCACAAGAGCACGAGAAGAGAGAGGAACGCATGCTCAGTGATTGGCTATCCAGAGTATGTGCATGCTCAGTGATAACAGCAGGTACATGCAGAGTATCATGTGCGTAGTGCTGGAAGCCTTCACAAGAGCACGAGAAGAGAGAGGAGCGCATGCTCAGTGATGGGCTATCCAGAGTATGCGCATGCTCAGTGATAACATCAGATACATGCAGAGTATCACGTGCGTAGTGCTGGAAGCCTTCACAAGAGCCTGAGAAGAGAGAGGAACGCATGCTCAGTGATGGGCTATCCAGAGTATGCGCATGCTCAGTGATAATACCACCTACATGCAGAGTATCACGTGCGTAGTGCTGGAAGCCTTCACAAGAGCATGAGAAGAGAGAGGAACGCATGCTCAGTGATGGGCTATCCAGAGTATGCGCATGCTCAGTGATAACACCACCTACATGCAGAGTATCACGTGCGTAGTGCTGGAAGCCTTCACAAGAGCATGAGAAGAGAGAGGAACGCATGCTCAGTGATGGGCTATCCAGAGTATGCGCATGCTCAGTGATAACAGCAGGTACATGCAGAGTATCACGTGCGTAGTGCTGGAAGCCTTCACAAGCGCATGAGAAGAGAGAGGAGCGCATGCTCAGTGATGGGCTATCCAGAGTATGCGCATGCTCAGTGATAACACCAACTACATGCAGAGTATCACGTGCGTAGTGCTGGAAGCCTTCAAAAGAGCATGAGAAGAGAGAGGAACGCATGCTCAGTGATGGGCTATCCAGAGTATGCGCATGCTCAGTGATAACACCACCTACATGCAGAGTATCACGTGCGTAGTGCTGGAAGCCTTCACAAGAGCATGAGAAGAGAGAGGAACGCATGCTCAGTGATGGGCTATCCAGAGTATGCGCATGCTCAGTGATAACAGCAGGTACATGCAGAGTATCACGTGCGTAGTGCTGGAAGCCTTCACAAGAGCCTGAGAAGAGAGAGGAACGCATGCTCAGTGATGGGCTATCCAGAGTATGCTTATGCTCAGTGATAACAGCAGGTACATGCAGAGTATCACGTGCGTAGTGCTGGAAGCCTTCACAAGAGCATGAGAAGAGAGAGGAACGCATGCTCAGTGATGGTTTGTCCAGACTATGCGCATGCTCAGTGATAACAGCAGGTACATGCAGAGTATCACGTGCGTAGTACTGGAAGCCTTCACAAGAGCATGAGAAGAGAGAGGCACGCATGCTCAGTGATGGGCTATCCAGAGTATGCACATGCTCAGTGATAACAGCAGGTACATGCAGAGTATCACGCGCTTAGTGCTGGAAGCCTTCACAAGAGCCTGAGAAGAGAATGGAACGCATGCTCAGTGATGGGCTATCCAGAGTATGCGCATGCTCAGTGATAACACCACCTACATGCAGAGTATCACGTGCGTAGTGCTGGAAGCCTTCACAAGAGCATGAGAAGAGAGAGGAGCGCATGCTCAGTGATGGGCTATCCAGAGTATGCGCATGCTCAGTGATAATACCACCTACATGCAGAGTATCACGTGCGTAGTGCTGGAAGCCTTCACAAGAGCATGAGAAGAGAGAGGAGCGCATGCTCAGTGATGGGCTATCCAGAGTATGCGCATGCTCAGTGATAACACCACCTACATGCAGAGTATCACGTGCGTAGTGCTGGAAGCCTTCACAAGAGCATGAGAAGAGAGAGGAGCGCATGCTCAGTGATGGGCTATCCAGAGTATGCGCATGCTCAGTGATAATACCACCTACATGCAGAGTATCACGTGCGTAGTGCTGGAAGCCTTCACAAGAGCATGAGAAGAGAGAGGAGCGCATGCTCAGTGATGCTCTGATTACTTACCGGTAATCTTCATTACTCCTAGTCCTACTCTTCCTCGTCACAGTACTTACTTCATGAGGCACCCGCCTCCGACACAGGACCTTCTTCTATTTCTTTAAATCCCTATAACTCCTCCCCCACATCCATGTCACTCAGTTTCATATTACCAAGCCGGAGCATGGGACCTTCCCCGCAGGGAGGGTGAGGAGGGTCGTCAGTACTGTGACGAGGAAGAGTAGGACTAGGAGTAATGAAGATTACCGGTAAGTAATCAGAGCATTACCTCCACGTCCACTCTTCCTCGTCCCAGTACTTACTTCATGAGGTATACCAAAGCATCAAAAGGGGAAAAGGTCCCAATGAGACAGAGCCAAAAACAGTGCAGCAAAACACACCCACAATAACTCTTAAATCACATCCCCACAGACAAAAACTCCAACCACGAAGGAACCAACCCCCGAGTGGGAGAAACTCAACCCATAGCGGTTGATGAAAATGTCTAGACCAGCCAAGGCGGCAGCCATACAAATCTCTTGCAGAGAAAAACCCTCCTTACATCGGGCCAGGAAGCCGCGAAACACCTGGTAGACCGCCCCTGATTGTGCGCAGGCACAGGCAAGCCAGAAGCCACATAGGCCCTAGAGATCACAACCCGGAACCAGCGGAAAATGGAAACCACAGATGCGTTATGCCCAGCCCCAGCCGGACCACAAGCAATCAGAAGACTATCAGATTGGTGGAAAAAGCAAACCAAGCCAAATACTCCAACGCGTCCCGCCGGACATCAATGTTAAGCCGAGCCACCTCCTCAGGCGTTCTTGGATCATGAAAGAAGTCAGGGAGAACCAGACCCTGAGAGGTGTGAAACCCGAGAGACAACTGAAGGGAGAAACTTCGGACCACACCCCGGCACCACCGAGTCTGGCAGCACCCTCAGGAAAGGAGCGTGACATAAGAGAGCCCCAATCTCCCCTAGCCTACGGGCAGAAGTGAGGGCAATAAGAAAATCAGATTTCAGTGTAAGATGTTTGATATCAATCTTGGAAATGGGCTCAAAAGGAGGCCCGTGAAGGAACCGTAATACAAAAGGGAGATCCCAAGAGGAAAGCCCTTTATCAGCACAAGGACGGGAAGAAGAAAAACCCTGGATCAATTTCCCCACCAACACCTCCCCATCCAAGTGACCGTCAGAGTCCCCCAAAAGTAATTTCATGGAGGCCTACTTAGAGCGAAGCCTGGAAAAACTGCCAGGCCCCTGTCAAAACCCCTCCTGGAGGAACCGAAGGATAGCAGAGGCCAGAACGCAGGGGAGGGATCCCAGACTGCCCATACCAGTCTCGGAAATGGCCCCAATGTCTGCCTAACACCTTCAGAGTGGAGGGTCTAAGAGCATCCATTTGGACTCAACTACAGGATCTGAGAACCCCTGAGATATCAACCTAGACTGAGCAATAGCCACACCGCCCATTGCATCCGGTGGAATTCTAACCGCAGATCCCCTTGAAGGGGACACGGCCACCTCGGAACCAGCCAAGGTTCCTAGGAACGAAGCTCCAACAGAGAGGGGAGCCAACTCCGGCGGCACCAGAACAGAGCTAACAACAACACAGTCACCCTGGACACTCAGATGCGCCAAACCACCCGGGGCAGAAGGGGAATAGGCGGAAAGGCATAAAGGAAAACCCCAAGGCCACTGTACAGAGAGGGCGTCCATCCCCCAATCCCCTCAACCTGAAACCGAGAGCAGAAGAGGGGAACTTCTGCTGAGGCCGGGGATGCAAACAGGTCTAGAACCAAGGACCCTAATCTGACACAGGTCACCGCAAAGACCTGGGCCAACAGGACCAGTTCTGCAGAGGAGTGAAAACCGGCGTCTGAGAAGATCCGCTTGAACATTGTCCACCCTTCTGATCCGTGAGGCCAGCAGATACACCAGATGAGATTCCTCCCAGGTGCCTATCAGCGCTGCCAGAGCATTCAAGGAACAGCCGGAACCCCTTTTGCAGTTCACATATGCCAAGGCCGTCGTATTGTCCGATCGGACCAAAAACCGCCGACCGTCCAGCAACTCCTCGAAGTACACCAGAGCTTGCACAATGGCACAACTCTTGCCAATTGGATGATCACCGGCTCTCCCCAGATCTCACAACCCTTGAGCTGAGAGGACCCCCAATGTATACCCTTTCTGCTGGTGTTGGTAGTAGGAGAGGTCACAGGAGGAAGGACCATGCACACCTCAGCCTGTAGACCTGAAACCCCCCGCCACCATAGCAGGGACACTCGCAGCGCTGGGGACACTGAAAACAAAACTACGAAAGCCGAGATGTCGGGAGCCAGTGGGAGAGAGTATAAGACACCAGGAGACGTAACCGAAGACAGGCTCAAGGAACTGGAAAACATGCAAGACGCCACGTGCCCCGTAACTTCAGCAACAGGTGAGTCGAGACATACTGCCTTCTGAGAACCCAGCCCAGAACAGCCAGCAAGCGCCCCCCCTGCACAACATCCAGAGTACGCTCTCCCCAAACGTCCGGACAAGCAGTGCAGGGTCTTGAGACCCATAAGCAGGTGACACATCCTAGAAGGCATTGGGACCAGGAACACCCGCAAGTAACCCACAACAACCGTTCGGAGAGAACGGATCCCATGGCCAACTACTTGGACCGTGAGCTGGGTACCAAAGTCCTAACCATGCAAACCTGGACAGGAGGAGACAGGAACGGCAACTGATACCCCCTCCAGACGGATCCCATTACCCAGGAAGCCGAACCCCACCGGTCCCATACACCTCCGAGAAGATAGAGACGAGGAGCCAGGGAAAACCGCCAGTCACTGCACTTGCACCAGAGGGAAATCACAGGACGTTGAAACAGGCCTGCGCCACAATATAACAGCATGCTTGTCAGTCCACAAAAAGATTTGACCTATCAAAAGGAAGATACTGGACAGCCCAGAAGTCCAGCAGACTATGGCCCCCTCAGCCGACAGAGGAGCCACCAGGCTGGTGTCAAAAGGGCAGAGTACTGTCACAAAGCGGGGCAAAGCAATCCATCCCGGATAGCCGACATCAAAGGCAACCCCCTACCTGAGGTATGCCTATACTGGAAAACCCACTGAAGTGACATCCCCTCCACCGGCACCAGGGGCTCTGAGAACCCCTCTAAGCACAGACATGTGCCACCATGTGCCCTATCACTTCCCACAAGTCTGAGAGGAGGCGTGAAAGCAACACGTCAGCACCGGAGGACCTAGGGCCTAAAAGAAGAGACACTGGGAACCCCCTGCATGGCCGTTACTTCCATGATCATTTTCCATAATCCCATGCCGGACAAGGGAAAAGCAAATCAACTCCTTTGACTTTCCCTTGCGCAGTTTAGAGGAAGAGGACAGGACAAGGAGTCTGCGTCCATAGCTAGCACAGACCCAAACACACCACATGACTGAGAGGTGGCTTGAGCCCTGTATCCAGTAGCTGGTAGCCCCATGCTCTAAATCGTTCCAATGCATCGGTCTAGGAAGGATGAAGGACCGAGTCAGCACCACTGAGACTCGAACCCGAAGTGTAGACTATGCCAGGCCGGTACCCTTCCGGCCGCTTGCAGATGGTTCCAAAATCTGCGCCGTATTCACAGGCAGCACGCAAGGAATGCAGCCAACATCCGGTGCATACTGGGCTGTGTGTGTCTGAGGAGCTGGTGGTATGTGACATGTCTGTGACAGAACAGAGCCCCGCACTTTCAAATACTCTGTCACAGTCACCCCATGACAAGAAGCAGAGAGTCCTCACAGCAAAAAAGGAAGGCTAGCCCATACTGCCAAGTGCTTGCCATCATTTCCAATAAAGATGTGTACACAGAGCACGAGGTAACGGCCTTTCAAAGGAGTCAAGATGGCCATACCAGCAAGAGAGGGGAAAACATCAAGCACAGTCCTCCCCTCTCCTTACCTTCCCCCAGAGAATGCAGCTGACATCCGGTGCTTCCTGGGCCGTGTGTCTCTGAGGAGCGGGTGGTATGTGGCATGCCTGCGACAGAACAGAGCCCCCGCACTTTCAAATACTCTGTCACAGTCACCCCACGACAAGAAGCAGAGAGGCCTCACAACAAAAGGGAAGGCTAGCCCATACTGCCAAGTCGAATCAAGATGGCCAAAACAGGAGGAGAGGGGAAAAACATCAAGCCCAGTCCTCCCCTCTCCTTACCTTCCCCCGGGCCGTGCAGGACCCGGGACACAATGCTCTCGCTGCGGTCCGGAGCCCAGCAAAGAACCGAGCAAAGCAATCCAGCTCAACTGTGACCACAAGCCCCGCAGGGGGCCCAGGAGCAGTGCCGCACCTGAGGGAGCCGAGGGCCCCGCCACACAGCCCCCCCCAGGGGGCCAGCAATCGGTGCTCCCCAGTGCCCCGAACCGGGAAGAAAAAGTCCAACCTGCCGGAGGCAGGAAAAATTTAAACTGAGTGACATGGATGTGGGGGAGGAGTTATAGGGATTTAAAGAAATAGAAGAAGGTCCTGTGTCGGAGGCGGGTGCCTCATGAAGTAAGTACTGGGACGAGGAAGAGTGGACGTGGAGGTAATGGGCTATCCAGAGTATGCGCATGCTCAGTGATAACTCAATCTGGAAGCATGCACAGAAAACGAACAAGAAGAACTCGCTTTAATGTTACTGCCCCTTTAGGGGGGCTTATTTGGTCATGGCCGGAACTGTGTCGTGGGCTCGTCATGGTCATTAATAAAAGGGGCCACTGCAGTGGAGACCCAGTTAGCTAAAGTACCATCCTGCACCGGGTAGAAGAGGGTCACAGATGAAAGGATAACCTATGGCCATACAGTGCAGCAGAATGGTTTACTCGTTTGATGTAGATATGCATGAAAATGTAAATATCCACTAAAGATCTAGAATATTCCACAATGTCCTAAAACAAGAATCGTGTAGATATATGTGTACATAGAATAAACGTACTGAGCCATGATAGTTAACACTGACACTACACTATTGACAAAGTTACAAGACAATATTTGTATTGAATATTACACCCGGACCTTTTGATTAATGCATAGTAGTTATACATTTTAATATGCGATTTTCCAATTTTTACCTTTGTTTTTACTTTTCAAATATGCAAGGAGGTGGTAGGGAGACATTGAGGTGATCTGTCTCCAAATAAGGTGCAATCTGAATTGCATACACAGCACAGGAAACATGTCATCTGAAATAGATGTGTCCATCAAGTATAGTTTGAGTTTATTAGATGGACCAAACCACAATACCAAAAGCAGACAATAAATGATACAAATTATAATTCAAAAGAAGACGTCCTTGAAAAAGAGACACCATTAAAAAGCCACTCATGGGATCTGGCAGTCTAAAATCAAAGATAACTAATAAAGGTCAGTGGGATTTTATTCCATCATTTTCATATATTATTATTCCGGGCGGCATGAGAATTGGAATCACCATCTCTATGAATCTATAGAAGCAACAAATATAAGGGGTAGATATTCAGGTGGTCTGGCAACTTGCATTGCTACATCTCTGTACTGTAATTGGCAGAGTCTTCACTTAGAATCACATGTTAAAGTGTTTCTGCATTCTATTACTGTTTGCCACACATCTTTGTATTTAATCCATTATTATAACTCTGTAACAAAACCAGAGCCTAAGAAATCTATTTATGAACTCCAAGAAGATTTGATCTATCTCCTAAATTCCACAGAGCCATCAAGTCTGCCTCAAATAGTTGCAGGGGCTTTAAAGTGAAGGTATAAAGTCTCTGATCCTGATTGATAAGCATGTGGATCAGGCTTGGGGAATAACACCACCAGGTCTGTGCGGCGGCCCTGACAGCTGCTGTGGGCAGCCCTAGAGTGAGGGGCTCAGCAGGACTGCAGAAAGATCAACAGGGGGCAGTATTCTCCCGGCCCACCAGGAAAAAGTAAGGTTGGTCAAGGGGCAGGGGGGTTTATCCCTCAGCCTATCATTGCAATGGCACAGGCAGCAAATGAGGCTGTACGGGCGTGCCCATCCCCCTGTCCAACACTGTCACAGTGTAGGGGGGCAAGGAGGAACAATAGTGCCCCGCTTATTCCCCCACAGCCAAAGGGGCACATAAGCTGACCATACACTGGCACCACAGGTGACGGACAGCACCTACAGGAGCAGACCCGAAGGTGCAAATACTGGCACAGTTTGGTGCAAAGGTGTGTCACATGGATGCCTAAATGAAGCGATATACACCGAAGGACAACTAAGAACCGGAAAGGTAGCGGCTCCCCAAGGAGTGCTCGTGCGCCCTGTGTGACAACATGTTGACCCGTACCACAGACCTATCAGTGGGTACAACAAACGTAGCTGCGTCAAGGGCCCATCATGAGTGAGGAAGAAAACGACGGCCATGGGGCATATAGACAGAATGGACAGTTGGTGGGAGAACCTGCCAGTTTAGGACCTTGTTGGATGGCGTGGGTAAAGAACCTTGAATTATACTTTGAGGCGGTTGAGATAAAGGAGAGTGTAAAACGACCAACCCTCCTGTATTCGGCCGGTCTTGCTGTCCAGAGACTGTTCAAGACATTGCGGCATAGAGACCTAACATATACAGCAGCCATTGAAGGTCTGAATGAATATTTCATGCCCATGGTCAATCGGGACTATGAGTGGTTCAGGATGCGGTGTACGAGGCAAGAGGAAGGGGAGAGCCTGGACGCATTTCATGGCAGGCTTCACAACATCGCACTGTCCTGTGCCCTGGGAAATGAAAGCCCAGATAATATATGGATGTAGCTACACCAGACTGTGCCAGCAGGTTCTCAGGGAGCCAGGGCTAAGTCTGGATAACATCCTGGAACTGGGCCGACCCAGGCGCTGGCGAAAGTGCGTGCGTCAGTAATGGACAGCTCTAGGCAGTACATCAAGCTCGAAGAACCTTTACAGAGGATGAAGCTGGAGGAGGTGTGTACTGTGGGCAAATGGCAAGGAAGTAAACTGGCCAGAACAGGGGAATGGCCACGGAAGGAGACGGGCACCATGTGTCCTCAGTGCAGATGGGACTTGCCGCATGCAAATGAGTTTCCGGGTCAAATAACACATGTGCGGAAAATAAGAGGGTCATTTTGCAAGGGTGGCCTTGCACCGGCCAGCACAGGGAGTTCAGCGCCCAAGGAGAAAGGGAGACAAACACAAGCCACGGAGAGGAAACAGCCCAGAGTCGCAGTGGTCCAAGTGCAGAAAATCAGCGGCAGCAATGCAAACTCGAGGACGATGAGAAAAAAGAGGATGTATTCCTCCTGTTCTGTGGCAGTACAGGTGGCCAGGGGCACCCGCAGCGAAGGATGGGTGCCCGGAACGTGTCCTCACAAGCTGGACAGTTTGACCCAGGAATATAGATTATGGCCGCTGGGTGGTGAGCTGGTGCTCGGCCTGGAAAATACTCATGTTGCTGTGCCAGAAATCTGTTTTGAGCTGCAGAGTTATAGTTTGGGTGCGTGGACTGGAATGCACCAAGGTTCCAGGCTTGGTTACAGGGCCTTTGGCAATGTTGGTTTGGTTTCATTATAATAAAGGAGGAGTGCATTAAACCTTCAACCGGGCGTGTTTGGTCATGGCCAGAAATGTGTCATGAGCTCGTCATGGGTGTTAATAAAAGGGGCCACTGCAGGCACGTGCAGCACTGCAGTGGAGACCCAGTTAGTGGCAACTCCTGCCTCCTGTCGTGCTTTGGTTTGACTATTTGCCGTGTGACCATGGCCTTGGGTCCCGTCTTGGCCTGTGCGCCCACAGTGCCGAGGCATAAGTGTGCTGGGGGCCACCAGTGCTGGAAGATCAGCAGGTGAACCATCAGACAGGAGGTGCTCCCTAAGCTCTGACATAGTGCGTGTCCACAGTAGATCAAGGTGATCCTTGAACTCGTGTTCTACTCCAGTGCTGTGGAAGAGGGACATAACACATACTGGAGGAGAAAGCAGCACGTGCTCAAGGTTAACAGGTGAATGCGGAGCTATACGTATGCATATTGCTGGCAGCCTTTACAAGAGCATGCGCATAAAAAAGATGAGAACAGCATGCGTACACCGATTAGAGAAGAACGCATGCTCATTTATAATAGACTATGCAGAGCTATACGCATGCGTAGTGCCCCAGTTCATTATGAGATGTTGCGCAGAAAACGAATTAGAAGAGCAACCGTACACGGAGGAGAAAAGAGTGCATGCTCAGTCATAACCGGTCAACACAGAGCTAAGCGCATGTGTACTGATGCAGAAACGTACAGGAGCAATTGCATAAAATGGGTGCGAAGAGCATGCATACCCGGGGGAGAGCAGAGTGCGTGTAACTGGAGGAAAGAAGAGCGCATGCTCAGTGATGATAGTTCTGGGCCACGCTGATATGACCAAACCAGCTATTGCTGAAATATATTTACAAAAGAATGCGTAGAAAAAATGGTGCTAAACAGCACAGGCTCAGCGATGATAGTTTCTATGGGGCTTAGACCGGAAATAGGAAGCTGCCATGGCAATGTATGCTCAGAGAGGACATTCTCTGACCATAGGCACTCATGGGCTGAATTGTCTCATGACCTAGAAGGAGCGCTATTGTTTGTCCTCCTCTCTGTTCATCTCCAACCATCACTTCCTCTCCTACGCCCTCTTTTCTGTTATTTTACTTGCGCTCTCCGAATTGTCTCATGATTTAGTAGAAATGTTATTTGTTTGTCTTCTTCCCTGTTCCCCCTTACCTACACCTCTCCTCCTTCCCCCTTCGACTGCATTCTTGTTACTGCACTTGCACGCTCCGAATTGTCTCACGATCTAGTAAGAACATTATTGCTTGTCTTCTTCTCTTTTCATCCCTACTTTACTTCCACTGCTCCCCTAACCCTTCATTTTGTTACTGCATTTGCAAGATCAAGATCCAAATGTCTCAAGACCTAGTAGGAACATTATTTCTTTCGTTTTCTTCTCTGTATATTTCCCTCCCTTGTCTTCATGTGCCTCAAAACACCACGTTGCTGTATAGGCGCATAAAAAATACCCAATAAATAATATAAAATTATGCTAAACCTAGGGACACTGGGCCTGCAGCTATTCAATGCCCTGCCCAATCAAGGTCAAGAACTCAACTATGAGGCGGCCAATACTGTCCCAACAAAAAGTTTAAACCTCAGTTAAATCCGGACTACGAACGTGTTCAGTTAAGACTAGCAAGACAGAGGCCAACTGAGAAAATGAATGATTTTCATACAAGAGTGAAAGAGACGGCTTTGGGGTGCGAATTCCCAGAAGAGCAGTTTGCAGTAAGCAAACAAATTGTACATGGCATTTCATCTGAAAAGCTTTGGACTGCAATACAATGGGAGAGATACCTAGCCCTAGATTGGATCTTAGAAATGTGATGACAAAGAGAAAGGACAGTCCAGGTGGCGGCCATGGAGGCGGACATGTGCCGCATGCCAATTGACGCAGAGAAACCTGCTACAAGCATCGCTCCGATTAAGATCTGAGGGGGCACCTTAGGCGTACCATCCAAGACACACAGAACAAACACAGGAATCGTGTAAATGGTGTGGAGGAGCATGGGACGAAGAACCTTGCCTGTCCCTAGGGGTGACATGTTGCAAGTGTGGCAAAGTAAACCATTTTGCCTCCGTCTGTCTTAGCTCCAAGTTCCACAGAGAACCAAACAGATTGAACTTGAAAGAGACTAGAACAACACTGAAAAATTACGAGAACAAAGGAAAAAGCAAAGCAAAAACCATGGGACGTGAACATGATCAGAGCGACAGTGAGGGTGACAAACAATCAGAGAAACAGCCGTCTCCAGAGAGTCGGACAGGCCCCCGCAAGAAACAAAGTGAGAGAGTGCACCTGATCTCAGCAATAAAGGCAAGAAATGTAAGAGGAACACCAAACATAAGTCCCAGCTAACATGTTTAGTGCTTGTGGATGGCTCGCCAACGCAAACGGTAATCGACACCGGAGCCACAGTGAATGAGATGCCACTGGCCACGTTTCAGGACTGCATCTGTAAGACAAGGCATTCCAACTCTATGCATATGAAGCAGGAAACCTCTCCCTGTAAAAGGGTTATTCAAATCTGATTTAATGTACCATGGCGAAACATGTCGCACCCAAATATATATAGTGGATGCAGGCATAGAAACACTGCTGAGCTGCAAGACAGTCGAGAGACTAAAACTCATCCAATTTGCGTGTAGCATCCAAATGCCAATGATGGACAAGTTGCTGGAGAAACATGCCAAGCTGTTCAGAGGACTTGGCTGCTTGAAGAACAGGACCGTCATACTTCATATACATCCCGCCGCTGGAACCAAACGCAATATGCCACAGACGAGTCCCATTCCATATGCGAGCAACAGTGGAGGCTGTACTTAGAAAACTAGACGATCTAAACATCGAGAAAACATCAGCACCCAACTAAAAGACTTAAACAACAGAGCACTGTACGTATATGCATAGACATGAAGCTACCCAACATGGCCATTGATCAGGAGCGGCATATAACACCAAAAATAGATGAGCTGATCGTAGACCTGACAGGAGCAAGAGTTTTCAGCAAGTTTTATCTCTGCTCGGGGTACCATCAGATAAAGCTAGTAAAGAAGTCCTGTTGTGTTACCACCTTTTCATCACATCTAGGACTCAGAAGATACTTCTGACTCAACTTTGGGATTTCGTCTGCGGCAGAATTGTTTTCAAATCAAATATTCAAAGTATTCCAAGACCTACCTGGTGCTACGAATGTCAGCAATGACACCCTGGTATATGGCACCTGTCACCAACAGGCCTTACCTTTGAAGGTACCTTTGAAGGTTTCAAAGATGTTGAAGGGAAGAGGTAAGGCATGTCTCTCTGAGAAGCCACCCATTCACCTGATGGTACCAGGAGACGGATAGGCTCCCTCAAGAATGCAAGTCCAACTAATGGAGGAAACCCAAGGACTGGGAGAAAAATCTACTAGCAGGAGAAATGGTTCTAATGAGCCGAGCGTTCAGCAATGAAATCCAAGGTACATAGGTGTCCACTGGCTGTGTAAGTCTTCAAATAGCCAATGTGGGCCAAGGGTAGGACCTGTAAGTTCCACCCAGGTAAGCAGATAGAAAAGTATTGAAATAAAAATCCACTGAAAATATGGCTGGAAGTACTGGGACGAGCAGAAACACAGGAGGCAAGGAAATGATTGAGCAGAAAAATGAAGGAGGCAAGAAATATGAAGAAACAGGGCTGGAACTAGGATCATGATGCAAAAAAGGAAACACAGTAGCATGGACTGAGGAATGAGGAGGAGCGGCAGTGCAACAGGAAACCTATGGCAGTTGCGACAAACAGATCACCTTTGGAAATCTCCTTTTGTATATGGTTGCTGTGAATCAAGTGTCCCGTGATGCATGCCCTTCATACGTCGTGGTGTCAGACGCTTAGGCGGACCCGACACATTCGCCATCTTGGAATGGGAAATCGAGTCCTCCATTGGTGCCAAAGAGTTAGTGCAGGAGTGAACTTCCATGCCTAGGTGCGGCAGTGAGTATTTCTGACAGCACCTCTGAAGAAGAACACAACACGCGGCTTACGGCAGTCCTGCAGCTCCTAGAGGAGTATGGCCTTACTACGTGCTGAGAAATGTGAATTTGAAAAGAGCGAGCAATTCAAATCGGGTATCCCCTGACCCTAAGAAAGTAGCAGACGTAAATAGCGCTGAGCCCCCAATGATGGCATCTGAAGTCAGGAGCTTCCTGAGCATGGCCACTTACTGCAGCTGTTTTATCCCAGACCTTGCCACAAGAGCCTCTCCCCTACAAGAGCTAACGCAAAAGGATGTGCCATGGACCTGGGGAGAAGAACAAGGAAAAGCCTTCCAGAAAATGAAAGACGTGCTTACAAAGATGGCATTCTTCAACACCTCTTGGAAAATCTACTACTGATAGCTCCCAACTCTGTCGAATTACGAGCAATCCTCACCCAAACAGACCAGAAGGGAGTTACACATCCGATTGCATTCGCCTGCAGGGCACTAATCAAAACAGAGCAGAATTATGCACACATCAATAGAGAGGCACTGGCCATCCTGTTGGGGTGGCAGCACTTTCATGTGTACCTCCTCGGGCATCCTGCAAAGGTACACATTGATCATAAACCACTTGTCCCAATCTTCAAACGTCAGTGATAACAGCATTGGAAAATATGTTTGATGCACATGGGCTTCTTAACAAAATAAAAAGTGACAACGGCTGCCGTTTAAGGGGAAATAATTGCACAGTTCCTTGACAACCTGGACATACACCACAACCGAATCACCCCATGTTGGCCCAAAGCCAATGAGAATGGGGAAAGGTTTATGGCATCGCTGAACAAAGTTGTGCGGATAGCAAAGTGCCAACGAGTCTCATGGCTACCAGAAGGTTACCGGTTCCTCAGGACATACCACCAGACACCACACTCATCAACACAAGTGATTCCTGTAGCACCCATGTTTGGGGTGCCGATACAGGTAGGGTTCCAGTACACTCCAACTGGCTAGACCCGGACATTGATCATGAGCAAGTGGAGTGGACGAGGCAAACAAGAACCATAAAGGAGAGCCTGACAAGAAGAGCCCACCTCAGCGACCTCACACCACGTGGCATAGTAGTGTTAAAAAATAGGTCCCTGCCAAAGATGGGACTGTCGTACGAATCGCAGCCGTGCACCATAACAGAAAATGAACATGGAATGGTGACAACCACCCAAGACCCTGAAACAGTGACGTTAAATGCATGACACTTACCGAAAGTGACACACATGTTGTGGAAGGAAACCCGCATCATAGTGCCCGAGGCAACACCTACACAAAATTAGGTTTCTGAAGAGAGTAGAACGGACATGATCTACCTGGTGGGGATGCAGAGACGGGCACAGCCCCATCAGAACTGAGAACAAAGAGTCATCCCTGAGAAGCCAGTAGACACTGAGTCGTGGTACTCGCTGAGAGAATGGCCCCAACCGTCGACCAAGCTGAGGGATTTCATCCTCCACGGCATATATCAACAAACTGTAAGCTGAACACAAAAACAGACTTATTATGGTATATTTTCTTATCTAAGTTGGGGAGGGATGTGTTGTAGAGAAAAGGCGCTGTGAGCGTCATGACGTAGGATGCCATGATGCGGGGAGAAGTACTGTAGTGAATAAAGAGGTGAAGGACCCAAACACACAGGGTCAGAGCCAGCAACCCTCTAACACCGTGTGGATGGCCCTTTAGCGCACCAGGCCCTGCTAGGCCGAGCAACATCACAAATACAATGCTTTAGTGGCCTGACCTAAGCAAAAGTATTGCAATGTTGAAGAGAAACATTTCAGATGTAGAGGTGGAGAGCCCATTGCAATCGATAGAAGTTTATGAAATTGGCTTAGGGTTGTTAACCGTCCACAGCAGGACTGTCCCAACTTACAGAGCTGTGTATAAAATCCCACAGACAGTCAGTGCATGACAGCAAAAAGTCCCTATTTTGCATCTCTGCCCCCATCATCTGTCATCTGGAAGCCCATCATCTTCCCCTGCAGCAACAGAGCATAACAATATGATCAATTACAGGTTGATGGGAAAGTGTTAGGGAAGGGATATCGTCATATAGCAGGTGCAAAAGGTTCTTGCATAAAAGGGGAGTATAAGGCTGCAGGTTGTGTGAAATAATCACTTGAGCAGTTGACCTTATATCGTATTTGTTTGTTTTATTTGCTTGTATAGCGCACTGAACCCGGAGGTATCCGGGGGCTTTTACTTGGTGTGCGACCAGGTTACAAAATGACAATTGACATACAGTTATAGTTGCAAATATGTGCAGGATATATACAATTTAGAGGAAGATATATACAAAGTTCCTAACATAGTTTAGGACAGTCTTGAGGTATGACCTTCAGAAGGCCACCTGGTAATACATATCTAGGCTATGGGCATGGTCAGGTCAAGCAGCTTGGTCAAAAAATCACTATAGTGTGATGTGGTGGTTAATTTGATTGAGAAAACTGCCAAGTGTTAACCTTATTCTGGGAGAAAGGGAACACTGGATCTGTCCTTAAGGCAGGTGGTAAGTTATTCCAGGACTCGGCTGCTAGCACTGGGAAGCTGGCTCCCCTGGCTTTAATGAGTTTGAATTTAGGTATGTTGAGATAGTGGGAATAGGTGGCTCTGGTAGGTCTGGTGGAATCCTTTCTAGAGAATTTGTCAGTCAGATACATGGGGCTGAGTTGTTTAGGCACTTGTGAGTAATCATAAGTGCTCTGAAAGTGATCTTGTCTTGAATCTGGAGCCAGTTGGTGTTCCGTCGGGTTTGTGAGATGTGGTTGGAACGAGGAATATTTAGATCTGTTCTGAGAGCGTTGTTTTGTAATACATGAAGCTTGTGAAGGTTTCTCTGGCTGATGCTAAGATAGAGGGTATTACAATAGTCCAGTTTGGAGACTATAAGGGCTCTTGGAAGGGTGATATAACTGCTAGTAGACAGGAATGCTCTACAGGCATTTATTAGTTTAGATGTGTAGGCCGTTGAGGACAACGTGCATTGATTTGTTTATGGAGTGACAAGGCAGAATCCAGATAAAAGCCAAGGGTTTTGGTTTCCTTGTCTACTTTGATTTTATTGCCATCAATATTGAAGGATGAGGACCTAGCTTGTTGAGTCTTAGAGCCAATGAGCAAAAGCTTGGTTTTATCGTCGTTGAGACATAAGCCATGCCTGGCCATCCATGCTTGGAATTTACTTTAGATTTTGTTTAGGAGTATTGAATCTGAGTGATAGACACCTGATAATGTGATGGGTATTTGCATATCATCTGCATAGTTTGTATATGATACGCCAAGGTCATCTAGGTGATCAAACAGGAGCTTTGTGAAAATGTTGTAGAAGGAGGGGGAGACACATGAGCCTTGTGGGACTCCACATGTGATTGGGGAAGGTTCCGCGGATGCAGTAGGGGAGAATACCCTCATAGATCTGTCAGAGAGGAAGGAATTAACCCAAGCTGCTGCTTTGGTGGAAAAAGAGGCAGCTGTGGTGAAGTGATTGGTTAAGATGTTATGGTCGACTAAGTCAAACGCTACTGACAGATCTAGTAGGAGGAGTAGTGCCAGCTTTCCATTGTCCCTTGCCTCATCCATTTGGATTTTTAGATCCACGAGGGCTGTCTCAGTCCCGTGTCTAGGTCTGAAGCCGGATTGTCGGAGGCCTAAAAGGTTGTTAGTCTCAAGATGGTTTTGAATCTGAATGTAGGCTACTTTATCTAGTATTTTTAGAAGAAAAGGCACTGTGGTAATCGATCTGAAGTTGGTAGGAATATTTGGGTCGAGATTTGGTTTTTTGATGAGGGACATGACGCAGGCATCTTTGAGATGTTTTGGGATGGTCCAAGAGCCATATGAGGAGTTTATAAAGGACGTGTTGAAAGGGGCAAATTCTTTAGCTCCTTCTTTTATGATTGATGCTGGACAGATGTCTCCTTGGGTCCTGGACGTCTTAAGACTCCTAATGATGGATTCTACCTCTTTCATAGTGACTGAATTCGAAGACCTTGCTTGGATTAGCAGACATAAGGTGCTGGGTACTCTGTTTTGGCTGTGTATTGTCTAAGTCACTGGTTTTGGCCATGGCAGCCAGGCAGGACCTTTTTGCTTCTATTTTTGATTGAAGAAGAGCAATTTTGTTCAGTAATGCCTTCTGGATGTTGGCGCACCAAAACACATTTTTATTGCACAAGTCTGGTGGGGGAGATAGGAGATAGTAATCACATGACTTAATGCAAGGCTCTGGAAGGAAGTATAACTTCCAGGTCTAGTTGCTTACATCTCGAGCAGGAGTACGCTGGTCCGTGAGGGAAGCTAACCACCAGTTCCAACCCAGAAGGGCTGAGACATGGTAAGCTGCGTGCACTGAAATGATGCACGTTTGAAGTAGTTCAACAATGTTGAAGCTGTAGGGATGTCTATTGACAATTTGGTCTTAGCGTTCCGTTATTTATAACTGCTGGCTTTTGCTATTTTAGTGAAACGTGCTGCAAGTGGCGAACTGTGGTTGACGCATATGTGTTTAGCAGCAGTACTGGCTGACTCTACAATTTAAAGTCAACAACACATGTAAATGCACAAAAGGTATGAAAGGTCTGTACTAGATTCTGCTACAGATTTGAATGTACTGGGCTCTGTTGCAAGAGCAATTTCATCTTACTGGCAAAACCTAGATAAGAGACACTGGCCCTCATTACGGGAATGGAGGTAGCCATGGAGCTAATAGCTCCATGGCTGCCTCCGTTCCGGGCTCCATTACCGGGTTCCTGCAATGGGAATTTACCGGGTTACTCCGACATAGGAGGACCCGGTAATTCCTCCTTGCAGGAACCCATCCCCATTCCCATTTGAGCCCTCATAGGGCACAATGGGAATGGGGAGGGAGGTAATAATGGGCAGATTACATCTGGCCCATTATTGCCTCCCTCTTCCCCTTGAGGGACCCGGAAATAACGCCTGGTTTTACCAGGCGTGCGATCCGGGTCCCAAGATGGGAAGCTCATAATTGGCGCTCCCGGAATGAAGGGGGCCGGTCCCGTACCGGCCCCCTTCATTACGGAAGCGCCAGCCTTATAATGAGGCCCACTGTCTATTCAAATTACATCTAGATTTAAACGGTGGCGTTAGTCCATTGCAGGTTCCATTGGAATTAAAGTGCCTGTGTTTTAGGAGCTTTCTGTGGACGATGTGAGCTAGATAAACACACTAATTGACTTCTAGGTGGTTAGAGTCCTAGGATTCATTTGCAGCTAGAGGAGTATTGAATACTTTATGGATTCCATTTTCAATCGATTTTTTCATCTTATTTTTTCTTTCTTTCCATTTCACTCCTCTGTGTGATCAGGGTGTTCTTCATCTACTAATAAGACGCTCCCCCAGTTACCAAGCTCAAGTTCAACAGTGAACTCTTGGGGCTAGTGGTAAGTTTTACCGAGGTCAATAATAGCCTAGGTAAATGGACAGCAGATTACATTTTATGAGTTTTCTGAGGACTGTTCTTGTTTCTTTTTTTCTCTCTCTCCCTGTGTACTTGTGTTGTTTGTTGGTCCACTCCACAGTAAGGTTTGAAGCACTACAAAGAAAGACAGCTCAAAATAGGCCATTTAACCACTGATGTTGGTCTACAACAATTAATTGAAGTTGAATATGCGTTGACAGGGCACCTATTGGTCCCCTGATGAAGTTCTAAAAGTGATGTTTATTAACCTATGAACGAAACATGTTGGGTTGTGTAAGGCACCATAAATAGATGTGGTGTTAGTTAACAATTCACTAGGTGTTGTGCTCACCCCAGTAGCATATATATGGGGTAGAAAATCACATAGGGCCTAATTACACGGTAGGCGGTAACCATGGCGCTATTAGCGCCATGGTTGCCGCCGGTATTTTACCATGTCCGCCTTGGTGGATGGCGGAATTACCGCCCTACTCCAAGGTGAGCGGGGGCGGTAATTCCCCATTCACCAAGGCACTTCCCTATTCCCATTTTTGCCCCCATAGGGCATTATGGGAATGGGGAAGGAGCTAATTACGGTACCGCAAATTGCGGCAGCGTAATTAGCACCAAGGTCCCTTTGCGGGTCCCGTCATTAACGCCTGGAAAAACCAGGCGTTAAGGGAGGTCCCGCAAAGGGACCTCGTAGTAAGGCGGTAAGGGTTTACCGGTACCAGTAAACCCTTACCGCCTACCGTGTAATGAGGCCCATAGATTCATATAAGATCCATTTTGAAATATCTCCTGATTAAAGGATTCCAGGATGCTACCTACCAATGCTTTGTTTTGCACATTATTGCTTTGTTTTGCACATTATTAGGGATAATGTCTGTCTAAAATTGTATTGGACTAGATTTGTTTAGGCAGTGTAGTTTGTTGTAGGGTCTAAAGATACATGTACATGTTTTTTTAAAAGAAAATTGTATAGATGGTTTTTAAGAAATGTGCACAAGATTTTACACATTTTTTATTGTACTGTATGTTTATAAAATGAATTGTTGTTTGATATATTAATAAATTGGTTAAGAATATTTCTACATTTTGTGACTCTGTACCTATTTGGTCCATGGACCGGGTGTAGTAGGACACTGCATAGGTGTCATGAGAGGGAAAGACGGCTGGATTCCAAAGTTATATTTTGTCTATAATGTTGGTGTTGGAGTAGAATCCAGGCATCAATAAGCTACTCCATTTATCTCTTGTTTTCAAATATTGGGGCGATAGGGGATACCATTTCTTTAAGGATTATGAAAAGCTCCTTGGTACTAGATTTGGCGTTATGGATTCTGTAGTTGTAGTTTTCGCTTTTAGTTTCTAGTATGGCAGTTTTGTAGGCAGTGAAAGAATTATTCAGAATTGATGGATTTTTTTTCCATGACGCTTCTGCATTTCTTTTAGTTTTACGTAAGGTCTTCAGCTCAGACATGAACCATTTGTTAAGGTGTACCAAAGGTTTGGCTTTCCTTAGTTTAAGAGGGGCTAATTGGTTGAAGGCATTGAATAGATTCTGATTGTAGGAGTCTACCAGTTTGGAGGGATCTGAGTCAGTGGGCAGCCGTTGGTTAGTGATAGGTTGAATTAGGGGAAGTATGCTTTCTAGCAAAATTATGCGGTTATTTCTAGTTAAGGCTGGTGGGGCTTGGTGCTCCTTGGGTAATGGTTTAGAGTTGTGGATTTCAAAGGAGATGACATTATGGTCTGACCAGGCACATGGCACATTGGAGAGAATTTTTGAATTGCAGTGTAGGTCTGCTACACAATCTAAAGTTCTGCCTTTGGAGTGTGTGGGGTCTGAGTTGGATAATGAAAAGCCTAGTTTTGTGATAGCATTTTCTAAGGCGAGAGCATTGGTATCTAAGTTGTCATGCAGGCCTAAGTTCCAGTTGCATAATTTGCAACCCAGGTTTAGTATTTTGTGAGAGAAGACATGTGATGTCTTCCCCGAAGGAGGAGATCTGGCCAGGTGGTCTGTATAGAATGTGGATGAGAAGTGTGTGTGCAGCTGAGAGAGGGAGTTTAACAGAGAAGTTCTCCGGAAGGGAAGGGGAAGCTGTCGCATTCTCTAATGCCCAAAGTGTTCTTGGCAATGATAGCGACCCCACCCTCTTCGTTGGTGGTTCTGAAGATGCTGTACTGATCTGGGACTGCTAACATTAGAGTGGACCCTGCTGCTGGGTGTAGCCAGGCTTCTGTGATCGCTAAAAAGTCTAATTTATTGGAAGTGATGAGGTCTGATATGTCTAAGGCATGTGTGATTACCGATCTAGCGTTGATAAGGGCCCCTAATAACGGGGGCTTCCCGCTGTGATTGTGAGGAGAGGGCGTTGGGCGTAAATCCTTGTGGTGAGTGAGGCGAGTGTATGTGAAGACATTTGCTAGTAGTGTCTTTGGAGTTAAGCCGTGGGGTCTTATTATATAGGCCACTTTTTGTTGTGGTACGGGAGCCTAGTCTCTTGTTCCTGAGGGTGGTGGAGCAGAGTAGGTTTGTAGTATTATTCATGGTAGAGAGGTGAGGGTTCCACTGTTCCTGATGTACTATTGTGGGTGTATGCATGTGTGATATTCTTTTACCTATACTCGAATTTAGGAGTGGGAGTAATAGCGACAGGGTGTGGAGGACACTCCGCCAGTTCTCCATGGATGTAGGTGAGCACTTATTATTAGCAGCGAGACAGAGAACAGGCGTCGGGTAAATGCAGATGAGCAGAGGAGTTGAACAGGCAGCTGTTATATTTAGTTGTGTCTGACACAACTGTAGATGCCAATGTTATTATGCGCCTGTGTTGGAACGTATAGTGCTGCTGAGGCTAAGCTAAAGCAACGTGTAATTCAGATGTAACAGGCGAGCCTAGTAAAATGGTGTAAGTGACAATCAACAACTAATAAGATTGGAGCAACGATCAAAGTCACACAGTCATCTTCAATGAGCCTACAGCAGCGATAAAAGTCAGACAATCATCATCAAAAACAAACAATAAGTGACAAGCATCATCGATAGTTAACTTAGGCTAGGTTCAAAGGTTAATAACCAAACCGTGGTACGTAGAATAGATGCTGCTGTTCAAGACTCGGAGACAACACAGCATATAGCAATGAAAGCTGTTGAACGCTATAGAGGGACAAAATGAAGAAAGCTGTTCTAGTGCTCTAGGTGGGCTAAGTAGCACAGTGCATGTGAGAACAGAAGTAGGCTGGTGGACTTGGCAGGGTACACTATGTTAGACTGAATGCATCAAAGACAACTAGGCATTGAGTTACATTGGCGCAGTGAGAAGGCGCAGTAACGCAGCAATATGTACAGAAATGCAATCCAACTTTGGCGCAGTTCAAGGGCAACAACCTCAAGGCCACGTTCCTCAACTAGCAGTGCCACCCCCCGCCATCCTTATTGTAATATAATACAAATGTATACATTTACTGTAACCTGTACATATGCTACCAATGACTATATAACTATTCTGTACCCTGTATATATATTGCTAATGACTGTGTAACTAAGATTTGTACCATAACAAGTGCCACAATGTCCTCGGACTGTTGTGCGCTATATAAATATGAATAAAACAAACAAACAAACAAACAAACAGTATCACAGCTAATGATCTGGGTATTGGGCCGATTGTTCTAGAAGCAGGTTGGATGCAACAGGTCTAGGAGCACAAGCAGCATTGCCACAGTGAAAAGGCACGGTAGCACAGCGTTAGGCAAAAGTAATACAGGCAATCTTGGTACAGTGATAGGTCAAATGCAAGTTGCTCAAATGGACAGATTTAAGTAGTGGCTGCCCGTGGCGATCACACAAAGGTCGGGCAGAGCACTATTTATGTGGACGTGGGTGGGGGTAAGGGAGACCTGTGCCTGCAATGGAAGTCGTGGGTGGACGTTGGTCGCGAGTAACAATCAGGAGCAATATCAAAGACAGGGGCAGAAGCGCAATCCTATAGTGGACATTAGCTAGACGTGCTGGGCAGTGGCAGTGAGCATCAAGTGAGTTTAAGGCTCTTGCCATTGCCTTGGTTAGTGTTAAGGTCGGTATGGGCGGCTCGTAAGAGAGCAGAGAGCTTATTAGATGGCAAGACACTATGGGCCTCATTACGACCCTGGCGGTAAGGGGTTAACGCCAGCGTTAGCTGCGCCGACTCCTTACCGCCAATTACGAGGTCCCTTAGCGCCATGGCGCTTTTAACACCTGCTTTTAGCAGGTGTTAAAATCCATGGCGCTAAGGGACCATGGAGTTAATTACGCCACCGTAATTTACGGTGGCGTAATTAACGCCTTCCCCACTCCCATTATGCCCTATGGGGCAAAAATGGGAATGGGGAAGGGTAAATGGGGATTGGGGACTTACCGCCCCGCCAAGGTCGGAATGGGGCGGTAAGTCCGCCAACCACCATGGCGTAAACGTAGTTTACGCCATGGTGGTAAAGTCACGGCCCAGGCGGTAACTTACCGCCTGGGTCGTAATGAGGCCCTATGCATTATTCTGCAAGCACTAAGGTAGGTTGATAAAGCTGGAATGAATAAGGTAGCAATCACATTTCATTAGACGCCTTACATGGATACTATATTGCGTACAGATATTTGAGGCAGGGTTTTTTCAGAGAAAACCCAAATGAAATGGTAATACCAGCAAGTATGGTTAGACAAAGCAGTGCAGGTGGTCCGTCTCTCTAGGGCAGTTCACAATTCGTAGTACTATCGAGCTTGGAACAGTGAACAGTCACATAAAACAACAATCACAAAACATTAGGTACCGACGATGTGCGTGTGCACCATTATCGTGAGTACAGATCTTTGAATCAGCAGTACTTTGGCGATAGAGCACAAACATGTCAGAGAGAGCAAGTGGCCTTGCGCATCAAAGGTATGTGGGTCGCATGAAATTCAGGAGCACAAACATGTCAGAGAGATCAAGTGGCCTTGCGCATCAAAGGTATGTGGGTCACATGAAATTCAGGTGCACAAACATGTCAGAGAGATCAAGTGGCCTTGCGCATCAAAGGTATGTGGGTCGCATGAAATTCAGGAGCACAAACATGTCAGAGAGATCAAGTGGCCTTGCGCATCAAAGGTATGTGGGTCGCATGAAATTCAGGAGCACAAACATGTCAGAGAGATCAAGTGGCCTTGCGCATCAAAGGTATGTGGGTCGCATGAAATTCAGGAGCACAAACATGTCAGAGAGATCAAGTGGCCTTGCGCATCAAAGGTATGTGGGTCGCATGAAATTCAGGAGCACAAACATGTCAGAGAGATCAAGTGGCCTTGCGCATCCAAGGTATGTGGGTCGCATGAAATTCAGGAGCACAAACATGTCAGAGAAATCAAGTGGCCTTGCGCATCCAAGGTATGTGGGTCGCATGAAATTCAGGAGCACAAACATGTCAGAGAGATCAAGTGGCCTTGCGCATCAAAGGTATGTGGGTCGCATGAAATTCAGGAGCACAAACATGTCAGACAGATCAAGTGGCCTTGCGCATCAAAGGTATGTGGGTCGCATGAAATTCAGGAGCACAAACATGTCAGAGAGATCAAGTGGCCTTGCGCATCAAAGGTATGTGGGTCGCATGAAATTCAGGAGCACAAACATGTCAGAGAGATCAAGTGGCCTTGCGCATCAAAGGTATGTGGGTCGCATGAAATCCGGGAGCACAAACATGTCAGAGAGATCAAGTGGCCTTGCGCATCAAAGGAATGTGGGTCGCATGAAATCCGGGAGCACAAACATGTCAGAGAGATCAAGTGGCCTTGCGCATCAAAGGTATGTGGGTCGCATGAAATCCTGGAGCACAAACATGTCAGAGAGATCAAATGGCCTTGCGCATCAAAGGTATGTGGGTCGCATGAAATCCAGGAGCACAAACATGTCAGAGAGATCAAGTGGCCTTGCGCATCAAAGGTATGTGGGTCGCATGAAATTCAGGAGCACAAACATGTCAGAGAGATCAAGTGGCCTTGCGCATCAAAGGTATGTGGGTCGCATGAAATTCAGGAGCACAAACATGTCAGAGAGATCAAGTGGCCTTGCGCATCAAAGGTATGTGGGTCGCATGAAATCCGGGAGCACAAACATGTCAGAGAGATCAAGTGGCCTTGCACATCAAAGGTATGTGGGTCGCATGAAATCCGGGAGCACAAACATGTCAGAGAGATCAAGTGGCCTTGCTCATCAAATGTATGTGGGTCGCATGAAATCCGGGAGCACAAACATGTCAGAGAGATCAAGTGGCTTTGCGCATCAAAGGTATGTGGATCGCATGAAATTCGGGACAACTACTGCAATAACCGCAAGTGCGCGCAGTAGAGCGTATAGTAAGTAAGCACTTCTGATGAGGTTAATGAGTGTAGTGGGCAGTAGCGCTCAAGCGTGCATAGCTGGGCATGTGGGGTTAGGCAGCCTGCAGCGGGCAGGTGAAAAGGGCGGTGCATGGCCCAAAAGGTCAGAGTCCAGAGCGGGGAATAGCGGGAGGTGTCATGGGTCGGTGCGCCGGTCCTTGAAATGTACGATGCAAGGCAACTGGATGAGTTATTTATCAGAACACAGGAATAGTCGTGATGTTACTTACAGTTGGAGGGGCAGAGTTTCAGGCCGAGCGCGCGAACGGCCCAGACAGGTCCAGACAGGTGAGGGCCTTGCTCATATAGGTCTTGACCAGAGGGGGCTTAGCTCACGCCTTACGGTGAGCTCCAGTGGCCTATGAGCACGCTTGCTGTTGGTTGCTTAGCAACCTGAGTGAACAAGATCAGTATCAGATCGCTCTGGCCATTTTAGAACGTAGAATGGCCGTAGCTTCGTTCAGAATCCTCGCACCACGGATCTAATGGCGGAGTGAGGCTCTGTATAAGCTGCACTTCTGTGGGTAAAACAGCCCGATTATGTATCACCTGTGTGCATTGGGGAGAGAGGGGCGCTGAATGTTGCAATTTCTCTCACCAGGAATGCAGTTTGGATTTATGTAGGTTCATATATGCTTTTAAGCTCCGATCATAATTTTCCTTTCAGGAAATGGACAGTAAATCTATAAACATATTCATTTTCTATAACAATGTATATATTCTTTGGTTAGTTACTTATGCCTTGTGTGTGGTTTTCAAAGAATTGTTTTCAAATGAATTTTGATTTAAACTCATGGGACCTCATTACAACCATTGTGGAATGCGTTTAATGACGCCAGTAATGGTGCCGGCGCCATTAAATGCATTCCACACTATTACGAGGTTCCCTCGCAGGACACGATGTGGACGTCTGGTTTTACCAGACGTCCAGAGAGGGTCCCGCGAGGGGACCAGGGAGCTAACAACAGGCCGGTCGTAATCGGCCCATTGTTAGCTCCCGCACCCATTCCCATTGAGCCCTATTGGGGCTCAAATGGGAATGGGGAAGGTCTGGGCCCTGGTTCCCTGAAGGAGAAATTACCTGGCCCTCCAAATTCGGAATGGCCCGGTAATTCCCCATTCAGTGAACCCGGACATGGTTTTGGAGGCAGCCATGCCCTTATTAAGAGCATGGCTACCTCCAAAGTCGTAATGAGGCCTCGTGTCTGGGTTCTCTGAATGGGGAAATACCGGGCCATTCCGAGTATGGATGGCCCAGTATTTCCTCCTTCAGGGAACCCGGGCCCGGTCCTTCGCCATTCCCATTCGAGCCCCCATAGGGCTCAATGGGAATGGGTGCGGGCACTAACAATGGGCTGATTACGACCGGCCTCTGTTAGCTCCCTTGTCCCCTCGCGGGACCCGCTCTGGACATCTGGTAAAACCAGACGTCCAGAGCGGGTCCCGCGAGGGAACCTCGTAATATTGCGGAATGGGTTTAACGGCGCCGGCACCATTAGCAGCGCCATTAAACCCATTCCGCAATTGTTGTAATGAGGCCCATGATGTTTAAATAATACTTAAATCAACTAAAACTGAGAAGGCATCTTGTTAAATGCTTGAATCCTGCAAAATGCTTAAAAAACACACTTTTTAAATGTTGATCTCTCTTTCTTGCACACGTGATGTGATGTCACTCGTGATGTCATAAGTGACGTTCGATGTGATATCATCAGTGATGTCATTTGTGATGTCATCAGTGCGCTTAGGGGCATAGCAGTTAGGTGGCGCATATTCCAAATAAACACTGGTGATTTAGTGGTTTGTTTTTCAGACCCCCCCTACTTTGGTCTCTGTTTGAGAAGTCAGACAGAAAAATTGGAATTATTTGGAGAATTTCAGATTTAGACCCTCCTGAGCTAAAAGGCCTGTGTTAAGGGAAAGTAGGACAAAATGATTGGACTGATTTAAGAACAAAGACACCCCTCTTCCATAAAGAAGTCGGGGTCAACAGGACAAAAAGGATTACCCATTTCAATTGTAGGCTATAGTTTTTTAACGCACACTGGGAAGTGAGCTTTGTTAATTTCAAATTTTAACAGAAACCACCCTGTAATGTTCCACAAGATAGGGAATTAATTTAATTAATCTTTTAGTTAAGTAGGCTAAGGATCTACACAGTTTTGCCCTCCACCCATTATATAGGGAAAGGATTTAAGGCAAGCTGACTCCCCCACCTTTAGGTTCCAATGGGCTCAGGTGTACTTACATTGAAAACCTCTGTTCAAAGTTCAGGAAAGCCAGCGGCATTACAGGACACTCTGGAAAGATAGGGCAGGGGTCTGGTCACACTACTCCCAAAGATGGCCTCCCACTCTCCACCATAGGACCCAGTCAGCTCTTAGGATCTTCCTAGAAATAGACAGCTCCACCCAGAGGCACTCTCAGCAGTCTCCTCTGGTGTTTCCTTGCAGCTGTCAAATGGTAAGTTTCAGCAGCCCTCCTGATGGTACATTTCCACAGCTCTGTCTCTTCCTCCTAATGCAGTCCCCCTTATATAGCCGCAATGACACCACCAATTTTTCAATCATGGGACGTACCCTGCAAGAGGCCATGCAAATAGAATTGGACAGTTACACTTCTCTCTTCAGCCCACTCCAGCCCCTCTCTACGGATTGCTTTAAGAGTCTGGAGCAGACATATGGCAGCTAAATTTACAAGCCCCATTTGTTCTCATGTCAAATTTCTGGCAAAAACTAGTTGTGTGGCGAAAAGGTCATAGTTTTACTAATAACTGCCATAATATACATATTTTCTGTTTCAGCTAATCATGGGGAATTAAATAAAACGACAGCCAGAACCGCACCATTTTGCACCGCCGTGTGTCACTTTTTAGCCCTCACAAAAAGCATAACAGTAATGAATATATAATGTATTACCCATATTCCTATTTATATACTCCACCCATTCACCAACTCTCACATCTGGAACATTTTCAGATCAGCCAGAAAGAGTGGGGGTGAGACACTCTATGATGAGGCACGGTATTCCCCCCTTTCCCGTACACCTAACCCATCCTATTTCATAAGATTCTCTGATGTCCCAACTCCCACCCCTTTCCACACAAACACTGAGCTGAGGAAGAGGGCAACTGAGAGTAACAATGCTAACTCTTATACATCGCATAGGACATGTCCCACTAATTGGGTCAAGCAAAGTCAGGCTCTTGACTCTAAGTGCATATATCTAATACAAATTAGCTCTCCTCACACGGATAAAAGGCAGAACATAGAGACACACTCTGAGCAAGGTGGAACACGAGTAAGAGCAGAACTTCCAGGACAAAGTCCCATCTACTGGAGCAGACCATTGAACCAAGGGATGAGAGCCACGGGTGGAGAACCCCAGGAGATCTCTGCAAGAGGCTATTGCCTCCAAAAGTCTGTGAAAGATACATGCAAACAGCTGAATCCCAAACAAGAAAGATGCATTGTGTTCCAAGGATGCCAGTGACCCTCACGGGTGAACGGCAGAGTTGGGGAGGTGAGGCCATGCTGGTGATACTAACATTGACTCGTAAAAATAAAGACAAGAAAGAAACAAACACATCCAGTGAGTTGGCAAGCGATGTGAGAGGCTGGTGTGTTCTAAAGAAAGAAAGATTGAAGCGGCAACATTATACTGCAAAATTGAAGTCTGCACGCGTGTGGATGAGACGTAAAGAAAGGCAGACCACCAAATGAACTTTGAAGTAATGATAGCTGGAAAGACAACGATACTGAGTAAGGGAGTGGTCTGGCAAAGGGAAGTAGCCCACTCGAAAGTCTCCGGGAAAGGTAAAAAGGTTGTATTGATTAAGTGAATGAACTGTAAAAGCAAGGTGATTGAACTTAATCCCAGAGAGAAGGGGAATGTTAAAAGCTGAACGTTGATACTGTATTACATAATACAGTGAACTACCCAGACCAGAAAGCACTGGGGTAAATAACATAGGAGTGTGAGTTGCAGGCTGGAAAGTCGAAGTGGTCCTGCGGAGGTCTGTTGCGAAACCCACGCACATTCAAAAGTCTTTGACATCAAGAAATGGCCCGGGCCAGACTGAGGGAGACAGAAAGTATAAGTTAGAGGAAGTGAACCCCTCAAGGATAAGAGTTAAGCTTGGGGAAGGGAACACCTGCAAGTGTTGTGAATCTTTTGCTGTGAAAGATCTGAGTCCCACAGAGGGGGACCGATGTGAAGTTTTTCTGTAAGAGGTTTGTGCCCGACAGAGGAGGACGCAATTAACTTTTAGCTAAACTATGTTTGTGGAAATTGGAATTCAAGACTTTGGGCCTCATTACGAGGAAGGCGGTAGGGGGTTAGCAAGACTTTGGGCCCCATTAACTCCCTACCACCTCATTACGAGGTCCGCTCGCGCGGTCCAGCATGCTAACAACGGGTCCATCATTAACGGGCCCGTTGTTAGCATGCTCCCCATTCACATTGAGCCCTATGGAGCTCAAATGGGAATGGGGATGGACCGGTTCTGGGTTCCTTGAATGGGGAAATACCGGGCCCTCCAAGGTCGGAATGGCCCAGTATTTCCCCATTCAGACCTAGACCCGGTATCCGGAATGGGGGTAGCCATGCCGCAAAAAGCGCCATGGTTACCTCCTTTCTCGTAATGAGGCCGTTATAACATGGAAGGCCAGGTGGGCCTCAATCCACGTTTTGAACTGACTTGTGTTAAGAGCCTGAGCCAGAGTGTGTCATCTTGTCTACAGGGACCGCCTTACCCCGTGCTGTCCAACGAGAGCTGACTCAGCCACATTTATTCTTTTGAACACTGATTCTGCTTTATATACATATATTCCTTTTCACACTTTTTGTACTAGATATAAGGCAGGCATTAGGTTTTTGTTAGTATAGGCCATTTTGATTTGACGGACACAACTAGAACTGTTTTGTTTATGATGGTCGAGTCTACTCACATCCTAGCTATAGGGCAAAGTAGGAGTTAATCCAATCCCATTGAAACATTAATTAAGGTTTCAGAAATTGTATCTTTTGTGTCAGTGTCATACTTGTGATACCATGCCTCCCTTACAGCACGTACCAAGCTCCCAATGGACCACCAGTCCATATGATGTGGGACGATTAAAAGGAGTATGGGCAGCCAAAATTAAACTAAAGAAAGAGGCTATTCTACCATGAGTGAGACAGTATCCCATGTCAAAGGGAGTTGACAAGGGCATCTATGAAACTATTGCTGCCTTAGTGCAACAGGGGATATTACGGCCTTCGGAATCGACATGGAACACTGCTGTGTACCCCATTAAAAAAGCGAGGATTGTGGAAATGTATACAGGATCTATGCCGCCTGAATAATAACATTATTTATTTATTTATTTTATTTATTTGTGTAGCGCACTTACAGCCCAGAGGCATTGAGGCGCTGTTACAAGAACTTTTGTAAGACATTTTGATTGAGTGGTTTACAGGCGACCATGGAGGTCTCTTAGTTACAAGTACATTAGTTTCATAATGATTTCATATAAAACAGGTGTGGTCAGAATTGCATATAAGTATGTTTTACAGTGTGGTCATTATTACAACAGTGTTAGTTGACAGTAAACTTTCAGACAAAAAGCTTGGTTTTGATTGCTTTGCGGAAGGCTTGGTGGGACTCAATCTTAGGGGAGTTGGAAGGGCATTCCAGTGGGATGCGGCCATTGTGGGAAAACTAGAACCCCCGGCACGGACTCTTCGTGTCTTAGGAGTGAGAATCTTGTTGGAGTAACCCTTCCTCAGAGGTCTTGTGGCAGTGTGTTTAGCAATTCTTTGGACAAGGTACGGGGGTGCAAGATCATGGAGGCATGTATGTGCGAGGGAGAGGGTTTTGAAGATGATTCTCTCCTTGACAGGGAGCCAGTGAGCCTGCCTTCTCACTTCGGAAATGTGGTCTTTCCTTGACGTTCCTGTGCCTGCCCTAAGGGCGTTGTTCTGAACCAGTTGGAGTTTAGCCAGGTTTTAGCAAGAGGTCCCTACAAGGAGCACATTACAATAGTCAAGCCTTGATCCATTTATTGCCCTGGCAATGGTGAGGCAGTTCTGGCGGGATAAGAAGGATCTGGCTGCGTTAAGAACGTTGGAGTAATAGGCCGACGAGGAAGAAATGGCATTAACCTGTCTGTCCATGGTCAAATCCGTATCTAGGTAAACTCCAAGGGCATCATCACGACTTTGGCGGTAACCCTTAAATCCGGCGGTAGCGCTATTACCGCCGGATTTAAGGGTCTGCCAAATCAGGACTTCGGCGGATTTTGCCCCAGCTCTGAGCTGGGGGGAAATCCACCGAAAATTTGCGCTCATACCGCCGGCGGGAAATCCGCCGGCGGTATTAGCGTGAAATTTCCCCATTGAGCCCAATGGGGAATGGGGCATTCCCGAATGGGCTCAATGGGGAATGGGGATTAACATTACCGCCAAACTCGTGATCCAGCGTTATTAGCGCCAGGGAGTTCAGCGGTAGGGCAGATAGTGCCGACGCTAGTAGCGCCGGCGTTACCGCCCAAGTCGTGATGAGGCCCCAAGTGTCTTGACGTTATTGAATACCTTAATGGGAATATTATCAATAATGAAGGACATGTACTGCTGATCAAGGTTGCCCAGGGTAGTGGGCAAACCGATAGGCAGAAGTTCAGTTTTCTCACTACTGAGGCATAACCAATTGTCCGCCATCCATGATTGGATCGTGGAGTAGATGGTGGTGAGAGTGTTCATATCTGCCTCATAGTTGCCAGTGAGTGGGATAAGCACCTGTGTATCATCCACATTATTGGTATACGAGATGCACAGGGAATCAAGGATGCGGAATAGAGGCCTCGTGAAGAGGTTGTAGAGAGTGAGCGCGATGCAGGAGCCTTGTGGAACTCCACATTTGATGTGGCTCCGGTTAGCACAGGCCGAGTCGGAGAAGACTTTCATGGCCCTCTCTTGGAGAAAGGATGTGATCCAGGCACATGCTTTGGGGGAGAAGTTGGCCGCAGTCTCGAGATGGCGGCAAAGAGTGTTATGATCCACCACAGACCTGTGTCTCTGAGATCATCCATTTGATATTTTAAGTCTAGGAGGGCCATTTTGGTGCCATGTCATGGGCAGAAGACAGACTGACGCAGGCCGAGGAGACGGTTAACTTACAGGAATTTTTGGACCTGCAGGTAGGCTGCTTTGTCCAGGATCTTTAATAGTAATTGGACGGTGGTGATGGGCATTTAGTTTCCTGGGACCGTTGGGTCAAGGGAGGGCTTTTTAAAGAGCAGGCATACCCAGGCTTCCTTGAGTCCAGTAGGCACGTGTCCTGCCTGGAAGGACGAGTTAATGAAGACGGTTAGAAAAGGGTGGAGGATGTGTGCCGAGTCTTTGATAAGTTGGGCTGGGCATGCATCCCCCTTACAGTTAGATGGTTTGATGGATTTAAGTAAGGCAATAACTTCCAATTCAGTCATATCTTTAAAGTCAAAAGGTAGGGAGGACTCAGACTTAGAGACCTTAGGGGCGTTACTGGGCAGGTTGGCTATGAGTAGGTTAAGTGCCTTTTGATGGCCCCGGGATTTTAGTTTGCAGAGTGTTGAGCTTGTCTAACATGGCACACTGAATGCTGTAACACCAACTTTTGTCCTTGAGAAGGGTGAGTGGGGGAGCAGACGGTTTTTCCAGCCCTCTGAGACCGAGTTCTCATTAGTGCCACATCCAGCCATAATATTATGCAACATCCCACCCAAAGCTGAATATGTTGCAGTGATTAATTTAAAGAATGCCTTCTTTTCATTTTCCTTGCATACTGATTCACAATACTTGACCGTGTTCACTTACAGCGGATTTCCACTGCAACACACCCACTTACCCCAGGGATACTGTGAATCAACCTCAGTCTTTAACCGGGTGCTTCAGATGGACCTAGGAACTGTACAACTTGACAGCCTTCCCCAAGCTTAAGTCACACAGGATCTCCAAAAGTTCTATCCATTCCAAACAGTTCACAAAAAGGCAGTTCACTAGTTTTCGTATTCAACACAGTTCATGTACTTCGCTCAGGCATCCCTCGCCTGAGTCAATGCTCCCTAGTATAGCACAGTTCTGCTTTAACAATGTTCTCTTTCTCTGGCTTCCCTGCCTGAGTCAATGCTTTCTAGCATAACACAGTTCTACTTTATCAATGTTCCTGGGTGGATCTTTTCAGCTTTCCTCACCGGAGCTTAGAGCATCTTTACTCATTACTTTCAACTCTTTCAAATCTTATATTACAATAATTCATCATATTGATACACAGGGTTCCCTTCCCCAATCTTCCTGCTTTTCTCATCCAATTTATGTCAAAGGGCCTCATTACAACCCTGGCGTTAAGGGGTTAACAGCGCCGTAAAAGGCTGCAGCACCGTTAAACCCTTAACGCCCGATTCACACTTTAACGCCTGCTTTTTGCAGGCGTTAAAGTCCAACCCGCTAAGGGACCTTGGTGCTAATTACGGCACCGTAATTTACGGTGCCGTAATTAGCGCCTTCCCCATTCCCATTGAGCCCTATGGGCCAAAAATGGGAATAGGGAAGGGGCCATGGTGAATGGGGATTTACCGCCCCGCCAACCTTGGAATGGGGCGGTAAATCCGCCATCCACCATGGCGGAATCCGGCATGGACCATGGTGCTAATAGCACCATGGTCCAACGCCAGGGTTGTAATGAGGCCCAAAGACTTTCTAAACAGCACAGCTTTACCTAATCCCAGCCTGACCACTCAGACACTGTTGCATTCTGGTTATCGTATTCCTTATACTCTGTTGGCCTTTCCCCAAGTGTGTCTTCTAGCACCACAACAAGTTTTACTTCCTTGTCTCCATCGAAAATGTGCTCCTTACCACCCCCACAAGTTTCACTTTCTTGTCAATTCATATACTCACTCAATTCTGTTTCATCCGATCCCCATCAGGAGTTTGCTTCATTCAATATTCTGTTCCGTAGCCTTTCGACTCGGCTTTCACTTCCATTATCTTTATTCAACTCGCTTTAAATTTCGCATTTCACAGAGACTTTCGACAATGCGGTATTCCACAGAACTACTCTGTTACTTTGTTTCATCACAGTTCACAACAATCAAGGCTTTCTTTCAATGTGTCTTGCTTCTTACGCGTAACACTGCTTGCTACTTGGTAATGTTTTTTAACATTTTTTTATTTTATTTACTTGTGTATAATCATATTCAGGTAAATTGCAGAAATTGAAGTCTTTAAAAAATGAAGGTTTGCTTTCTTCTCATACAATTTGTACAGCTTCTATTTGTTTCATGGTGAATTTTTTGAATTTTTGCCGCTGCAATGGTCCATCTGGTCTTATCGCCTGAAATTAGACGAGCCCACCAAGTCTCTTCTTCTTGAATAGTCAGTCAACATAGGTACGAGGTATGCGGCTCTGACTCCTTCCGTAACCGGGCATGACATTAATAAAATGTCTTACATTTTCCGTCTGATGTTCCTCTAAACATAATCTACAGGCATTCGTGCAACTTGGTAATCATTTGTATCATTACAACCGGGCTCTCTCATCACTTTGAACACCCCAGCTGTACTTTAACAACGCATCCTTTGAGATTCTTTCAGCCAAGGTCAGGGCTTCTACCCTCCTACCCCTCAGACCTTCCTTGGCGGCTTTGTCCCAGGGAAACAAGAAATCTTGACACAACTTTTGGAGAGATTAACCAGCTTCTCGGTTCTTTTGACAAACCCTTTTGGCTTATTGGAGACATGGGTCCCTCGCCACGCTATCTCCTGCTTCAACCTGCAGCCTTGTAGCATCACAGCGTTCCGTTCCCTCAAGCCTGATTCCCAATAACCTCTGCTCAGTTGCTCACCATCTTGCATGCTCTCCTTCTCGAACTCGCCTTTGCCTTCCTGGCTTTCCGTGCTGCTTTTGTGAATCTGGGGTCCACATTTTATACTTAGTTTGGTTCTCAATTGTATTCAAGTCTTTGTGATCGTAGCTAAATGCCTGACTTCACCTGTCCTCATTAGAGGGACATTCATAGACAGAGAAAAGTCATTTTGAGTGTAGGTGTTCCATTGTAATGTTATTAAGATAGAAGCATTGATAGTTCTGGGTTTACCAGGGATCTGTCTGACAGTAGGCTGAGGGGATGTTGGGTAAGGGGTTATTTGAAAGCGGGATACCATGTCTCACCCTCGGGTAATCCCTCCCCAATCCAAAGGGACCTTCCACCCAGATGATCCTCCCTCACTAGTCCGCCGCCAGGGTCGGAATTCCAAAAGCAATGGCCCTCCCCTGGCCACTTGTTTGGAAGATCCCCAGTAGTGGGAGGGGGAAAACCCTTAGGTTTTTTACACCATACTTTGAGAACTGTGTGAGGAGCAATAGCCTGTCGTATGGGACCATTTCATCATTTGCATATCGAATATGTAGATATGACTCAAATTTGTAATGGCTAGGGGTACATGTTAGTAGTCATATGCTGCTTTTCCTGATGGATCGAAGCAGGTCCATGCACACATCCAGATGCCACGTGGGCAGTGAAGTTCCTTGTTTGTGAGGTATTTCCAAAGCGGAGAGTGTGCGATGTGCTACGTTCCCTCAATGGACTGCAATTTATAAATGAAATATTTGAGCACATCACTATCCTCTTGGGGATAAGGCACACATTCTCATCCACCTATCACCCAAAAGCAAACAACATTTGTAAGAACCTCAACGGCCTCCTTAAAGAAAGAATTGCCAAACTAAAAGAAACTTTGAAGAAAAGTTGGTTACATTGCCTTCCTCTAGCCCTATTTGCCTTACGTGACCAGCCAGGCTCTGACCATCACATGATTTCAACATGAGCTGGTGACGGGACCCAGAATGCATACTCCTATTGCTCCTCCCACACAGGCTCACACTGATGCTGAAAATGCTGCAACTGTGCTATGGAGGGAAAGGCACGATTACTTGACAGCCATGATGAATTCTTTTAAAGGCATGTCTTGACAGGTGCAGATACGGCAGTGGGGTTCAAAGAACCCAGATGAAATCCATGAACAAACTCACCTTGATAATTTGTTTAAGACACTTGGCGTTGTTCCTTAGCGACAAGATCGTGTGCCATAATTTTGCTCTGAAGTGGCTCAAACCACGTTTTCATGGACCCTATATTGTGGAAGCAGTCACTTTATCGGCTGTCAGGGTTGAGGGAAAGAAAGCATGGATCCATCTCTATGACATCAACATATATAGAGGCGATACCCCATGCCTGCAGATACTGAACCCAAAAGGTGAAGTTGAAGTTTGGCAACCCCAGATGCGAGCGATGACCAGAGCCAATCAGCAGCAGGTGCAGCAGCGAGAATAAGAGGCACTTCACTGAAATTGCAGCAAGCACCTTTATCATCTAGAATTTATCAAAGGACACTGTGAAGGCATCATGAAGCAAGACACAGGCAATAGTATCAATGTTAAGGTCTTTATTAACTTAAATGTCAGGATGGTGTAAGGCCCAACTTGCCCTATACTAAGGTGGGATTTCCCTACCTAAATTAACTAATGACAGTCTGAGTCAATAAGTTCAACTTAAAAGTCGGTCTGTTTCCAAAACCTATACTTGCCCTCCCAACTAGAATGAAACAATGTGTAGGGATATCAGCAACCAAACTAACAATGTTCAAGTGCAGGGCTTCTTCTAGCTCTAGGCTCCCTTCCCCAGGTTCAAGACAGTGGGCCTCATTACGACCCTGGCGCTAAGTGTTTAACGGCGCCGTAAAAGGCTGCAGCGCCGTAAAAGGCTGCGGTGCCGTTAAACACTTAGCGCCTTCCTACGAGGTCCGTTTGCGGGACCCGACCTTAACGGCTGGTCTACACCAGCCGTTAAAGTAGGGACCCGCAAAGGGACCTTGGTGCTAAGTACAGTACCGCAATTTGCGGTACCGTACTTCGCGCCTTCCCCATTCCCATAGAGCCCTATGGGGCGAAAATGGGAATGGGGAAGGGCCATGGTTCAATTGGGAATTACGGCCCCGCCAACCTTGGAATGGGGTGGTAATTCCCCATTGAACCATGGCGGACCCGTTACAACACCAGCACCAACCATGGTGCTAATAGCGCCATGGTTTAGCGCTGGTGTTGTAATGAGGGCCAGTTTCAACAAAAAGGTCTCTGGGTTTCCTTCCGCAAATTCAATGCAGTACTACACAAAAGGGTTTTGGGATTCCCTTTCCCAAGTTCAACACAGTTCTTTTGACCTAAAATACAGAGGGCCTCATTCCGAGCTGGGCAGTAAGGAGTTAACGGCACCGGTAATGGTGCCGGAGCCGTTAACCCTTTACCACCCTATTACGAGTTTGCTCACGGGACCCGCAAAGTGCACCTGGTAAAAGCAGGTGCCCTTAGCAGGTCCTGTGAGCAGACCAGGGAGCTAACAACGGGCCCGTTATTAATGGGCCCGTTGTTAGCTCCCTTCCCATTCCCATTCCCATTGAGCCCTATGGGGGCTCGAATGGGGATGGGTTCCCTGAGTGGGGAAATACCGGGTCCTCCAAGCTTGGAATGGCCCAGTATTTCCCCATTCAGGGAACCCGGACCCGGTATGCGGTATGGGGGTAGCCATGGTGCTAATAGCACCATGGCTTCCTCCAACCTCGGAATGACCCCCAGAGTCTCATTAACTTGTTTAGTTTGCCTTTTCTTTCCATCACTTGAACAATTTTAGGCCGTCCAGCCTCAGCCTCTTGACTTCTCTTGGTTTACAATAAACTAAAAGAAGGTATACATAATAATAATAATAATAATAATAATAATAATAATAATAATAATAATAATAATAATAGACGTAATAATGCTGTATGCTATTTTTTGCCCATGCTCTCTTGTGTTGCACTATAATGAACCTTTGTGTTGTCTAAATTCTATGTAACTGCATAACTTATGTCTTTGTAAAGAATGCGCCCAGATGCCTTAGGGCTTGGTGCACTATATAAATGCATAAATAAATGAATAAAATACATATAAGTGTCAATTCAAGTTCCCTCATGAATGAATCAGGGTAGATCTTTGATCATCGACCGAATAGCCAAAGAATTGTTCATAATTCTTACTCAATTTTTATTACAAACAAATTCATTATATCCGTACATCATAAAAAAGCAAAAAGCACACAAATTGAAGCCTAAATATAAATCATCATTACTCACAAAATGTGTGTAATTACATCATAATATCAAACAACCATAATGAGCATAATTTTTAGTCCAGTATTGTCATAACCTGGTGAACACTGCGTGAGTTTACTACACCACATATACACGCCATATGTTTTGCCCAACTTGTACAAGTTTCTGTCCTGTGTAGCCTAGAACTGCCAGACATTCATCAGGGGCATGATCCTCTTATGTGTGTTCACAACAGGGCTGGCCGCAGTTATGCAACTCTCTCTGATCCTTGTCTAGAGGGGAATCCCTGCTGGAATAAAAGACACGTGATTTTAATTTACTAGAAAGTCTTATTAATAGACTTGACATCACACCCTTTCCCCATGGATGAGCAAGTACATAAACATGAGGTACCTGGGTGGTGTTAAACAATACACGTGTGATGAACCACCCTTCTTCCTCCTGCTGCCCTGAAACATCAAGCATAAGGACACCCTGAGTCAAAGTATCCTTAATGTCTCCCTCTCTCTCTATCGCTCATTTTAGCTTCATTCTTACCCAAAACTGCAGCTGGAGTAGTCTCCACTTGTCAAGTCTCCACCTTATTAGTTCTTTACGTACGGAGGCACTAATTTATCGTAGCTGTGCAAAAAATCACTGGTCATGCTGGAGGCGCAGGAGATGGCGATCAACTATTGCCCATGCCTCTCCCAAGATGGTGCCTGAAGTGACATGCATCATTGCAGTGGTTCCTTGCATTCCTGACAACTTCCTGGCTCTGCCCCACTGGGTCCGGACAAGGACTATCAGCAGTGATGGACGAAGGAGCAGCGCGTCGCTACTCTCCATAGAGACACTCCGTGAGTTCAACACCCATTGTTTCATAGTTGGTTCCATTGATACTCTGTAAACTATGTCTCTCTTCCTGGGTTTTAGAAATCCTGGTCCTGATATCCCGCTTCCTTCCCTCCCAAAACTTGATGCATTCGCTGAACCTGCACAGTCCCAAACAGTAAGAGCTAGACCCATACACTCGCTTTCACACTGCCGACACACCGCGCACATCTGATAGTTCCACTTTCTCTTCCTTTACGACAACGCGGAAATATTCTCTCTCTGATCTCTCAGCCAGTACTGGACTCTCTACTCGAATGGCTCTCCAGGGACTCCATTACCTCCAGATCAAGAGGGGTTTTCCTTCTCATCCCTTCTCATCCCTCCTCCTCCCTCTTTCCTTCCTGAGCCATGGCTAATCAGATCACGCTTCCTCCCGTAGCCAGGAGAAGGAGACTCTGTTCCCCTTTATACTACGAACACCTGCAGGAATACAAAAAAGGTACAGGTAACAGTCTTTAAGTCTTACGAGCTAGACTCCACAAGTGACTTACCTTTTACTTGTTGTTCTTACAGACACAGGGCCTCATTACGAGTATGGAGGGAGCCATGGTGCTATTAGCGCCGTGGCTGCCTCCATACCGGGCTCCAATACCGGGTTCCTGCAATGAGGACTTACCGGGTCATTCCGACATAGGAGGACCCGGTAATTCCTCCTTGCAGGAACCCATCCCCATTCCCAGTTGAGCCCCCATAGGGCTGAATGGGGAGGGAGGTAATAACGGGCACATAACAACTGGCCCGTTATAACCTCCCTCTTCCCCTCGCGGGACCTGGAAAGGACGCCTGGGAACTTCGTAATTGCGCATCCCATAATGAAGGGCACCGGTCCCGTACCCGCACCCTTCATTACGGGAGCGCAAGCCTCGTAATGAGGCCCACAGTCTTCTAGGTTCCACAGCGAGCCACCTCAACCTCCCTTATCAGCGCCTAGAAAGGAAAGACAGCCACACAGACCGCAGCCTCCACTCATCAGGGTTTTCTACCCCAGAGGGTTTCCATGGACACCCTGTTTCTCCCAACTAGCACTTCTTGGGACAGGAGAAGCAGGGTGGTCAGGGGCATTTCTCACCATCTCATGGTGCCGCAGCTGATCCAGATTAGTGTCAGTCTTTTATTATGAGTCAAATCGTCTGTGCATGCCACTTCTTAATATATAGCGACGCCATAACAGACAAGGCTGTTAGCACAGACATGGATCAGATGCAGCAACTGATGGCCCCAGAACAATCTTTAACTCTAGAGGTACAAGGGTTAAAGCAAGAAGACGCTTACCTCCGACAACAGGTTCCCTGTGCCCCGCAGGGATCAGGAGATTCCCGCGGGTCCCTTACATGGAGGAAAATATGATGGTAACCCTCACAAGCTTAAGGATTTCCTTGAAGGTTGTACAGTTCAGTTCGCCTTCAAGGCAGCTTTCTTTCCTACAGATGGAGACAAAGTCGGCCACATGATCGCTCATCTTACAGGAGCAGCTTTAGCCTGGGCGCTCCTTTGGTGACGAGGAACAATCCCATTCTCGATTCCCATTCCGCATTTGTTAATAGCCTAAAAGTCATCTTTAGTCTGCAAGAAATCACAGTCTCCTCACAGGAGCGTATATTAGACTTCAGATAGAGCTCCCAAGACCTTTTGACGTAGGTTTAAGCAAATGTTAGCAGACACTGCATGGCCTGTCGACTCCCTGATCACTCTCTTCCGGAGAGGACTTCCAGAGGATTTAAAGGACGATGGGGGTCATTAGAGTTTGGAGGTAGCCATGGTGCTATTAGCGCCATGGCTGCCTCCAAAGTCGTGTCCGGGTCCGGGTTCCCGGAATGGGGACTTACCAGGACATTCCAACCTTGGAGGACCCAGTAAGTCCCCATTCAAAATACCCATTCCCATTCCCATTCGAGCCCCCATAGGGCTCACTGGGAATGGGGAGGGAGCTAATAACAGGCCCGTTGATAACGGGCCCGTTATTAGCTCCCTGGTCCCTTAGCGACTCCCGCTAACGATGGCTGGTTTTACCAGCCGGCCTTAGTGGGACCCGCTAAGGGACCTTGTAATGCGTTGGTAAGGGATTAACGGTACTGGCACCTTTATCGGCGCCGTTAACCCCTTACCGCCAACCTCGTAATGAGGCCCGATATCTTGAGGGTTCCCAGCCCAGTAAATCTGGCTGAAATTATCACTATAACCATGCAGTTAGACTATCGGCTCCAAGAAAGGAATAGGAGGGAAGGAGGGGCAGATTGGCTAGAAGTCGTCCCGACTACTCTACGATGTCTTCTTGACCCCAGTCGGTGGAAGAACCCATGCAGTTGGGGGTAGCCCAGGGACCTCTTTCCTCAGAGGAATGAAACATGCGACGAACCCTGGGTTTGTGTATGTACTGCAGTTCCAAAAACCATCTTGTCAGGGAATGGCCGGTGGCACTCCCCAGGAAGCAGGGAAAGGCAAAATCCCGGACGTAGGGGGAACCGCAATGTGGGACAAAATACAGAGTTCCCCAGGGTCAAGTCTTCTATCCAATAATACAGACTTAACCGATACACCTATGGTGGTATTTCTGGTGAAAATTCTTTTGGAAAATCAGGAATTGCATAATGTTCCGGCTCTTGTGGAGCTGCAGGCAACTTCATAGACGACCAGTAGGCCGTAAGTAGAGGAATTACCCGTGTTAGGCAGAATTATATGCAGTACCCTTTGGGAACACCACACACAATTAGGACTACAAGTGACAGTACAAATTCACCTTTGGTACAAACTTGTACTACACAGTAAAGTGGTAGCGATGGCTGAGCAGCCAGACTTATCTATAGTAAAGTGAGCAGTATCAATAGTTACACAAAGGACAGCAATTACTATGATTCAAACAAACACTGACTCAAGATTTCCAAGTACAAGAATATACATTTATTTACACATCAGCTATTAAACATTTCACTATTATCAAGCAGTTGAAAAATCATGATTCTAATACACTACACCACACCCAATAGATTCTGGACAAGTTAGGCTCAAAATGAAGTATGAGCAAAATGGCACTCCAGTAATAAAAAGGGAGGGAAAGATCAAGTTAGATAAAAGTTGAGCAGCACCAACAAGTAAGTAAGCAGGGCAATCTAGAAAAAGGAACTACAGTGAGGAAATCAAATCAAGAGGCCAGGGCCAAAGTCAATGGACCAAAGTTTTTGCAGAGGATGACACAGGTCGGGGTAGTTCGTGGTTAAGTCTTTGCCAAGAGTTCAGAACGAAGTTGGTCAGACGAAAGGTTACTTTAAAGAATAGAGAAGGACAAGCCCTCGGATTGGCAAAAGATTTCACACACTTTCACCGCGGTCGGACGAAATGAACAACCCGGTTAGCACAGTACCTTTAGAGCAGAAGAATGCTGTAGCTGAGGCAGACGTTCCTGCCAGGTCCTGCAGGCTCACGGTTCCTGAATGACTAGCGAGCTGACAAGAAGGAGGAAGACTGGAGGGTCCTGCACTGCCCAGGGAAGATAGCAGCAGCGGAGCAAAGCGACGAATAAAAGGTGCACTCCTTAAAACCAAAGCAGGGTCCGTTCCTCATGGCTATCTGGTTCACTGTAGCTGTGTACAGCAAAATCGACCAGAGGAGGGAGGCCTGGCTTGCAGTTTGGCAAACTGGTTGGTCCCACCAGCTCGAGGGGAGAAGATTCCTTGCAGATCTTCCCTGTCATCGAAGTTTGGAGATTCGGACCCGCAGCAGGGCTTCACCGGGAGTGTCAGTCGTGGTAGGGGTCCTTTTCTGTCAGCTTCTCTTTGGTTCTCTCGGTCCAGTGGCGACTCTGCCTTTTCAGTCCCAGAGACCTGCTTTTTAGGCAGTTTTCCCCTATTCACACAGCCTGGCTGTCAATCACACAGCAGGGTGGCTGTCCCACCGGGACAGTCACCACAGCCAATCATACCAGAGTGCGACATGGGTCTCCAAGGAGACCCTGTGCAGGGAGTCTCAAACCCCTCCCTCACATCCTGCCTACCCAGACTTTCAGGCGCCTAAGGGGGCTTCTGTGTAGAAGCCCGCGAAAGGACGTCGAACAAAGGGACCAAACCTTGTTTGGCGCGCAGAGTAAAACACAAGACATTTTCAAAAAGAAATGGCGAATAAACCTAGCTGGAACCATATAAAACCGTACATGGTCTAGCGGTTTAAGTTCGAGGCTATCAAGATAGCCTAAAACAATACCAAGGTTATTGAAGATAACAGCAGTAGCAAAAATAGGGCAGCTACCACTGCCACCAGCCAAGTCTTGATGAAAAGGGAGCGAAACAATGCTCCAAGAGAGATAGACAAAAAGGGATACGTATTAACCCTTTCCAGTACTCTGTGTAAGATAGTTTGTGCTGGGCCTGTGGATTTTAAAAAGGCTAATAAAGTCAATGGCAACTTTACATGTTCTGGGAGACAGTAGTCAGTCCCAGAAAATTGAGTTTAAAGTGGGAAGTCTAAAAGACAACCCTGTGTCACTACAATGAAGGTGCTGTGTAACACACAGTAAAAAGATGATGCCTATGGAGTAGGTGAGGCTCCACAGTCTATGAACACAAGAACATGTTAAACACACACAGCAAAACACATGTAAGAGAGGGAAAAAAGGCTCACACTCTTACCAGGTGAAAAAAATAAATCCTAGAAATCCAGCAAAGCTGCTGAGGGACTCAGTAGGTAAGGGAAATGAGCAATTCTGGAGAATTCTCCCTAACAACCCGCACCTCCAAGGAAATCTCAATCCCAGTGGAAAGCGTGGATGGGAGTCCCCTTACTTCCGGTCCCATTTGAGAGCAGACCGTACCCTTGCATATGTTGATCTCCTCTCATGGAGAAGAGATCAGTTTCAGCCCACTACCTCGTCATTGTAGGCCTACCCTGGTTATGCCATCACAATTGGACTGCTGGTACCTTATTCCTGGGATCAGACGATGGTCTCTCCCATTGCCTTTCACGGGGTTGGGTGGGGATGCACACTGCATCCCCCTGCCCTACGCTCTCAACTAACACCGCCACACTGAGCCATGCGAGTGGAATACCTGAACCCTACGCTTCCTACCAGGAGGGCTTTGCCTCCCTGTGATTTTCTGAACTCCATCCTCATAGGAGAGATGATTCTAACATCAATCTGCAACCGGACCAGCCCATTCCCTTTGGGAGAACATACATTCTGTCACAAAAAGAGAAGGCAGTGCTCAAAGAATACCTGCAGACCAATTTACAGGATGGATTCATCTCCAGCATGAACATTCCTTTTATTTAACCTCGAAGAAAAATACAGAAGAATTGCGCCCCTGCATTGACTTATGAGGTCTTAATAAAAATAACCATCCCTGATCAATACCCGATGCCCGTGATCCTGGACATCCTCGAAGCAGTAAAGGGAGCCACAATATATACCAAGTTAGATCTAAGAGGGGCATACCATCTTATCCGAATTAAAAAACAGGCGAGGAATGGAAGAAGCATTATCGGACACCTTTCGGACATTTTGAGTACCGCGCAATGCCCTTCGGGTTATCCATTCCCTTTCTTTCAAAGATTCATGGACCACCTCTTTGCTGATGTTCCATTGCACTTCATAGTGGTATACTCAGATGATATCCTGGTATTGTCCCCTACAGAATATGACCACGTTCGACATGTCCAATAGGTGCTGGGCCGACTCCTGGATAACCATATTTACTGCAAGCTTGAAAAGTGTGAATTCAATCAACATCAGGTCACCTACTTGGGATATGTGTTGTCAGCAAAAGGCATCTCGATGGATCCTGCAAAGGTTACGGCAGTTCTGAATTGGCCTCCTCCATCCAGCGCTTTTTGGGTTTCGCAAACTTTTAAAGAAAGTTAATTCCACATTTCTCTGCCATCATACTACCCCTCACCAAACTTTTTAATAAAGGCGTTCCTTTCGAGTGAGATTCCCAAGTCCAGAAATCCTTTGAACATCGTTTCCTCTGCTCCTATTTTGATCACTACGGATCAGGCGAAGAAATTTGTTTTGGAGACCGACGCATCTCATCATGCACTCGGGGCCGTTCTTCTGCAAGAGACTGATCTATGGATGGAATGCCCCGTCGCCTACATGTCCAAAACCCTGTCCCGATCAGAACTGAACTACTCGGTTTTAGAAAAAGAATTGTTGGCAATCAAAAGAGCCTTCGAGGAATGGAGAAATGTGCTATTTGGTTCCCGATTCCCGATTGAGGTGAGGACCGATCACCAGAATCACAGACCAGAAATAGTTGGCAGGCTAGATGGGCTCACTTTTTCTCGCTGTACAACCTCCTCCTCACATTCCTGCCAGGAAGATGTAACCTCCGGGCCAATGCCCTGTCAAGAAAGGACTTATGACCAGATGCTAGGTTTCACTCAGAAAAGGTCTTCCCCAAGGCAGTATTTCTACACGTGATAACGGATTTTCTGCAAAAGATCAGGCTCGCTTCCTAGGAACACGAATATGAATGTTTACGACTAACTCAGAAACACGATTTGCTACCAGAAAGAGGCTATTTTTTCCAAGGCAATCAGGTGTTACTCCCGCCCACTTCCCCCAAGTTGAAGTTATGTGAATGTGTCATGATTCCCAAGCAGCCGGTCACTGAGGCATCGCCAACACTACTGAATTGGTTCAGAGGCATTTCTGGTGGCCTACAATGATTGCTGATGTCCAGGTTTGTGTCCTCTTGCTCCATTTGTCATCAGTCTAAGTTACCCAGATCATTTCCTCTAGCACATCTAGCCAGGATGCCAGTGCCTGACAAGCCCTGGCAAGTAATCTCGACAAACTTCATCATCGACTTACCCCCGTCGCAGCATTATACGGCAATAATGTTAACTATTGACTTCTTTACAAAACTTGCCCATTCTGTACCCCTTCCGGGAGTGCCAGCACCTTTAATGTTGATGGTGGAGACAATAGCCCAAGCATCCAAGGGACCTGCCCCATTTGCCTCTGCTGTAACCCAATCATCATTTGTTGTTAAAAAAGGCAGGATATGTCTTAGAGTAAATGCCTGATGGTATCTTTCGAAGTTAAGTATGTTCAATCCTCCCTTGTCAGATTGGAGTTTCCAGAGTTTCAATCTAGAAAATGTGTTGCTCCAAATGAAAGACTGAAGAATACTATTCAATTTTTCCCAAACCGATTTCTTCACTTGGAGCGGAATCATACCTAATAAATAAGTAAGCTTTGGAGTCAGCGTCATTTTATGGCGTTACCCTGCCTCCTAATGAAAGGCTACGCGAGTTCCAGCGGTCAATTTCACGTTCCATCCATCGTAGGGTAGTTTTTGAAAGGAGGATGGACTACATTGATATGGAGTATCTCACCAACGACGAGCACCAAATTTAGATTTATGTTCATCTCAGGATCGAAGGAAGCACAGGACCGTGGAGATTTCCAGGCAGGGGAGATGGAACGAGGCTGTGCATGTCTTAGGATGACATTTCTTAGGTCGGTTCAGCAAGTCTCTAGGTCTGATGTTGAAAGAGCACCGCTTCCAGGTTAAGTGATGCAGGCTTGGTAATGCTCCCAGCTCTCCAATGAGGTGCCACAGATCCACAAGGCCACAATCTCCACCAGAGCCTTGCTTTGAAGCTCCATAGGCTGGGTGGGGATCCCTGCAACAGCTCCATCTCATTCCCTTATTTTATGCCTTGTTCCTAAGGGACCTTTCCATAGCATTGGTTCTCCTCTCCTCTGTTTTCGAGGATAATTTGTCATCATTGCAGGTCACTGGCATCTCCTCTTGAACACCTCCTTAAATCCTTGAGTCTCTCCTCCACTTTAGTTCTTTCTTTCTCCACCTCCTTTGTTGTTCTTATTACTAGCGCACGCTCCTCTTGACATATTGCCACCGCCTTTAATTTACCACACCTCCTGTCACTACCACCTCTCTCCATGTTCCCCTCCCCACCCTGCCACTGAACTTATTACAACATCCTTCTCTTTACACCACGTCCTCCTTGTTCCTGTTCCCCCCACCATGCCTGAACTTACCACCTGCTCCTCTTTACACACCGTTCAGATTTTCCACCACCTAAATCTCCTTTGTTCCTATTTTTACCACTTCCTTCCTCCACAGCTTTTTCTCCCTCCACGTCCATCAGAGTCTTCTCCTCTATTCCAACCTCCTCCACTCTCGCCTCTTCACCAAACTCCAACAACTGTCCTTTCTGAGGCCTAGTATTTATATGTGAGCCTTTTATCCCCTGATGCTGGGCTTGTTCAAAGAGAATACACATGTGTTAAGAATGTTTTTTTTTGCACGATTTGTTGAGCTCAAAGGATTTAATTGATACAGTTTAAAATTCCTGACCGCAGGTCTCCCTTGCTGTGCGGACCAAGTCTATAGAAGGCCAACATCTTGAACCCTATAGAGGGCCTATCCAACCGTCTGCTTTCCAGGATGTTTTGCCGACACGCGGCCTATCAGCACTCCACCTTTGCCTGGGTACGCATTCATGGTATGTGCACTGTCTTCTGTACATGGGACCTACTCCCGAGGACCTGGTGACTTCCCCTATAAATGCAGCAATGAGCACTGCTTGCGTCACCATCTGCTAAAGAGCTACTGGCCTGGACCTACATCACATATGACAAGCACTTGCTCCTTTCTCCTGGCTGTTGTGGGGATCCGTCCCACACCACCCACAATCCCTGCCTCATGGAGATTGTGCTGGCACCCGGTCACACCAAGGTCATCTGTTATGCGCCCCAATGTTTGGTCAGGCGACATTTTCATATTTACAGATTACTCTAACAGAAATACATTATGTGAATATGTATTTTATAACATCAAGTTCAAAATGGGTGGCAATTATTACAATAAGGAAAAGTTCAAAGCCCCAAAATATAGCAAATGAGCCAGAGGGCTCTAAGCTAGAAGTAATTAAGCACTTGTGTGAGAAATCTCCCTAACACTCATCCTTTCCGCAAGGAGGGAGATGAGAATGCAGTGGGCGATGGTGTCCCATGCAGGAGGACAAGGAGACATGAGTCACTCTTATCCATGATTTGGAGGACATCATCCACCACCTGGATGGTGGATGTGTGAATGCTACTCTTGGGGCGGAACCCGGACTGATAGTCAAGTCATTTAGGAGGTGAGGTTTGTTCGATTCTGGCGAGTAGTTGTGTAGCAACATTTTCCAAGATGTTGCCAATAAACGGGAGATTCGTAATGGGCCATTAGTTGGCCAGGTTGGCTTCGGTTGGGTCACCCTTTCCACCTTGGATGGGTAAGTGGGCAGTGCTGATTGGCGTAGGGATGTGTCAAGTGTGGCTGGTTAAGTTTGGCATGATAGCTACATTAGCAGCTTCCTATATCCCGTCTGCCAATCAGATTGCAGGGAACAGTGGATAATCTGCAGCAAGTAGCCACTGAACCCTGCTCTGGTGTGTTCCATCGTGTGTCACTTTATCTCGCCACGTCCCTTCCACCTCTCCAATTATGCTTCCTTCATTTCTATAAGGAGTGACTGACGGAGTGAGGAGCTTTTACAGGTTGCACAGGGGGTGTGCAGACGCCCGGGAGTTGTCGCAGCATCATATTCCCCTGTATTTTCAGAGCATGCACTGTTCATACGGGCTTGAACCACCCCAAATCATACGCTATCCAAGTTGCAAACTGACTTTCTTTTTTCCTCCAGACTCTCTTTTAAGATGTCGTTCCCTCACACAGGCAGCTTCTGATAAATACAGATAGCACCGACCATCGCAGCCGTTAGAGAGAATTCTCTTCTAAGGCTAACTTCCCTTACCTATAGAGTCCCCCAGCAGCTTTGCTGGATTTTAAGGGTTTCTTTTTTTCTCCTGCTAAGAGTGAGACCCTTTTGTCCCCACCCTTAGACAGATTGCTAGTTTGTGTTTTAGGCTATCTTGTGTGCTTCTGGTCTATGGAGTTTTTCTCACCCTCATAGGAATCACCTTTTTAACATGTGTGGTACACAGCACCCTCTGTGCCGTACCACAGGGGTGTCGTAGTGACCCCCAAACATAGACTCCATACCCTGGGACTGACTACTGTCCCCCAGGGCATGTAACGTCCCCATTGACTTTACTAGTCAATTCTTATGAACTAAACCAGTACAACCCATCTTACTATGGAAGTACTGGAAAGGGTTAATAGTTTTTCCCTAATGTTCATTTTCGAGGGGGTACCGTACAGTCCCTCTCTCAAAAGTTTCTGGCTGGTGGCAGTGGTTACTACCGTAAATATTCGACTGCAAATATTTCCCTATGGGATTTTCCCATTGTTCGAGGATACCACCTTTACTGACAGCCTCTAACATACAGTCGGTTTATTTTAATATTAACTTTACTCCGGTATGTTTTTATTGCCAGAACTTTAATAATATTTCTTTCTCGTGTCTTTCTCTATAATCCTAACCCAGGTCAGGGGATCCTTTGTTTGTCCTTTTGGCAGGCTTCTGCACAGAAGCCCTCCTCTTAACACCACTGAGTCTGGAGTAGACAGAATATGTGGGAGGGGGAATAGGCACCCTGGACAGGGTTACCTACGCAACCCAAGTCGCACTCTGCCCTGATAGGCTGGGGGGGTTCTCCGGCCAGGAGAGCCACCCCACTGTGTGAGTGACAGCTAGGCTGTTTGAATGGGGGTCTAGCTACATAAAAGCAGGGTCCTGAGGACTGGAGGATAAGACGTCGCCACTGGAACTAAGAAACCGAAGAGGAGAGAAGCTGAAGACATCTGCAACGACTGAACCACCGGTGAAGCCTTGTTGCAGATCCTCAACACTTTTCTCCAACCACTTGAGAAGATCTTCACCAGCAAGAGTCTTCTTCCCTTGAGCTGGTGGGGCCAACCAGTTCACCAATCGCCATCCCAGACCCGCCTTGGTCGAATCGCCAGTGCCAAGCACTAGGAGACCGGATAGCTAGGCACCCGTCCATCCGCACTGCGATTTAAAGGAGCGTACCTTTTATTCGTTTGGCAGCACCGCGGCTGGTTTCATCCCTGGGCAGTGCAGTAACTCGAACCTTCCTCCACGACGAGAGCCTCTCTTCCTCTGCTGGATCTCCCGAAATGCAGGAACTGCCAGGAACTACCGCCACCGCAGGAGCCTCTTCTACTTTAAAGGTACATTGTTCCGCCAGGCCTCCCGTTTCGTTGGGTATCGCTAAAGGTGTTTTAAATCCTTTACTTACCTACTGGGTTGGCCGCCCCTATCATCTAACATTGTCTTTCACCTTCTGCAACCGCCTTTTCGAATCGTTAAACAAAGACTTGACTGCAGCTACTAGAACATTTTGATCCTGGGCACATTGCCTTGTACCATTGACACTGGCACAGGCCTATTGACTGGCTAAATCTGTTACAACTGCCTTCTCTAGATTGATTCTTACCTAGAAATGTGTTGGTGAACCTAACTCTTATAACCACCTTTTCCTTCCCTCATTTTAAACTTGTGAAGTGCCATTTTGCTTGGTTTGCACCTCAGTATTGCATATGCTAAAGTACTGCCTTTCCTAACTTGTTCACAATCTACTTGGGAAGTGTTGCTGGTGTGTTAAAGAGTCTAAACCTGTATAACTTGTCCTTTCCCTTCCTTTTGAGAAATTGGTAGAGTGCCATTTCTGCTTGGTTTTCACAGTGCCGTTTTGCTCCCTAAGGGAACTGCACAGGATCCTGCCTAAAAGCAGCCCATGGCAGACAGCATTATCATCTAAATATGGATTGAATATGATGTATGAAATATACATAATCTGAATTCCTTAACTAAAGTAGGATCATGCGTATATACCATTACTTATGTTGTGGTCAGAATTGTGTAACATCCAGGAGAATTCAGAGGAATACAAACATAAGACAGTTTAAGAAGTTCAAAATAACATTCATTCTAACATAAAACTGTAATCAGGTCACCTCACTACTTAAAACACAATCGCCTCTGTTCTTGAAAGCAGTTTAAAACAAAAAAAGCCAGAAACAAGAAATAGAGTTAACATACAAATGGAGGTACTACTAACAGTTTATTTGTAATCTAACACCGGGACATATTGGCTGAAGAGCAATTTTCGTTTAATCAGTAATTCTATTGACTCGGTTGGGTAAACTTTACATTTGACATGCCAGGTTATCCAGGATTCATTTCATTTGGTAAACATTTTCTCCACTATTCCTTCTTGGAATTCAGAGAGAAGAGCTATAATATCAGAACACTTTCATGTTAGCCAAAAAGGTGCCTTTACATTTCCAAATGTGCATGTGTTTTATTACCTTAAAGCTCAGCGAATACTTCTGTTCCATTTGCCCTTTCTAGTCTATTCACAAAGGTTCTTTCTTTGAATACATTTCCATATCACATATTGGAACCCTTGATATCTTCTCCATGCCCTTCACACCAAAACAATTTCTTACAAAATAGTTCTTTAACAGTGGACATGCATCGTCCCTTATGCAATGGTACCTCAATATGCTGATACTAGGCCAGGAAGCGATCTAGTAATCATCCAATAGAGATCGGCTATAGTGTAAGATACTAGAAGGGAGCCTGAGGAGAATTGGAGACTCTAGTGTTGTAGAATTTGCTGCAAAGGTGGAAACATTGCAGCGTTCAGCGAGGAGGCATCCCAGGTGTGGCATGCATGTGTTGGAAACCGCCTTCCCATTGATGAGCATTGCCTTTTCACAGTGTTGTGCCAAGGTTAGTCTAACTAGCCACGTGAGAATACAACTTTCTCCAAGTGTATTTGTGATATTTTCAATTCTTATGTTGTGAAGTTGAAAGTAAAATTATGTCACTGGGATGAGCATATCCATGGAGCTGATTGGGTAAAAGGAGGAAGGCTGGCACCTATGTGCTACTTTTTTAATGAGAGTATTTGCTAATTCTTGTAGAATAAATGCGGTCAAGACAGTTTTTCCTGCAATGACGGTATTAAGAGCTGCTTTCTTTTTTTTTTTAAATTCATTCTTTAAGGGCCTTGTCCATGCACAGGTTTATGGGTTCTAACAGCAGGTGGGCCATTTCAATGTAACGGTATCCAGCAAAATGAAGAAAAGGGAAACCAGAAAAAATAGGTCTCCAGCAAGCATCTAAAGGTCACGTGCAATGTTAGGCAGAGTACATTCCAGATATAGGGAGCTTCAAGGCTACACCACCCCGCTACCTTCTGAAGCCGGAAATCCTCATCTGAAGGGCTAGTATTAAAGGTACAGTGTGGCCATGGGTGAAAGGGCGAACTGCAGAGGGGGGAGGGGGGCTGTGCTGTAAAAAGCCATAATCTGCAAGACAAAGCATCTTAAAGCCACCCTCAGACATCGCAGGAAGCTTGTGCAGATTGCAATGAACCATAGTGGTATGGTCACATTTCTGAACGCCTGGTTAGCACTTTGTGTGCCAGCTGAACTTAGTCAGATGTGCCAGGGGGCACAGAAAAAATGACACTGTCATAGTTAATGGAAGAGGGAGGTTATTCTGCAACAACTCAATGTGGAAATAAACTTCTGCCAACCACAGCGTCTCAGAGACAAATGAAAGCGCATGGTCACTTTTGACACCCAGGTTTATGGCGTGAGCTCCAAGCTCAGAGGAAGGTCAAGGAAGCATGCCAAGTGCCCGGTGCAACCCCAACATCCAATATACAGTTTTGTCTGCTGCAGTCGCTGAGAAACGATGCATGCATTCACAGGTAATCAGACAGCTCTGAAAGTATAGTCATGCTTTTTCTGAGCTCCAAAATAAGCGCAAGAGGGTCTGAAAGTTGTGATCGCAGAATCTGAATCTGAAGGAGATTAGTTAGACCAGGGGCAGAACATAGAATGTTAGGTATAGGGCATAAGGCGGAACGCTGGAGCATTCCACATCCTGTTAACCAGGGGCTGATATCAAATGAGGCATCATAATTGCATATGTTCCAGCACGGGAGGATTGTATAAAGGAGAAGGCTGAGTGCCTGATGTACGCATCTCTTAGACTAAGTAGGATCTAATGGTCAGTGGCTGAGACCCTGATGCAGGAGTCTCTTAGTAAGTATGATCTCATGGTCAATGGCTGAGACCCTGATGCAGGCATCTCTTGGACTAAGTAGGATCTAATGGTCAGTGGCTGAGTCCCTGATGCAGGCATCTCTTAGACTAAGTAGGAACTAATGGTCAGTGGCTGAGTCCCTGAGGCAGCCATCTCTTGGACTAAGTAGGATCTAATGGTCAGTGGCTGAGTCCCTGAGGCAGGCATCTCTTGGACTAAGTAGGAACTAATGGTCAGTGGCTGAGTCCCTGAGGCAGGCGTCTCTTAGACTAAGTAGGAACTAATGGTCAGTGGCCGAGTCCCTGATGCAGTCGTCTCTTAGCCTAAGTAGGAGGTACTTGTCAGTGGCTGAGACCCTGATGCAGGCGTCTCTTAGACTAGGTAGGAGCTAATGGTCAAGGGTGTTGAAGGCAACTGAGAGGTCCATGAGAATACTAAAGGTCTCCCGCATTCACTGCACCAATGCAGTTTCTCATCCGTATATGTACTCTGGCACCATCAACACAAATGAGTATACATGTACTGATAGGCGGCCTCTTGGCAATTAATTCATAGGACAGTTTCACCCACTGATTCAAGCAAGGAGTCTAAGCTTTTTCAAAGTGATGGTGCCCATTAATTTGCCTAAGTTGCTTAGGAAAAGTGTTCCATAGGAGGGCAGGCCTAATAAAGAAGGTACATTTTCCTTTTACAATGTTCCAGAAGGGACGAATTTCAAACAGCAGTGCTTTATCCAATCATAATCAGCCACTATCTGTGAGCCAAAGGACACTGGGAACAGCTGCAGAGGCAGGTTCTTCACTGTTTTAGTCAATATCAAGGACAAACCCAGTCCCAATGAAGAAGCCCCTCCTCCTCTCTGAAGCTTCAATTGCAGAGGAAAGGTCCTCACCTCCATGTCCTCTCATGGCAGATAAGAATATCTATAGATGTTTTGCCTGGTGCCAAAGAAGGTGACTTCCCAGAATGAATCTTTCCCACATTCAATGCACTCCTAAGAATTCCCACCTGTATGCATTCTCTGTTGGCAAATAAGACTTCTTCTAAAGAGAAGTTCTTTCTACACTCATTACATTTACCCAGTTTTTCCTCTGTATGTCCACTCATGAGGTTTCTCACTGGTATGTGTTCCCTGGTGGTAAATAAGACTTCCCTTCTGAGCAAACCCTTTCCCACATTCAATGCACTTATGAGGTTTCTCACCGGTATGTGTTCTCTGGTGGGTAATAAGACCTCCCTTCTGAACAAACCCTTTCCCACATTCTGTGCACTTATAAGGTTTCTCACCTGTATGTGTTCTCTGATGGTAAATAAGACCTCCCTTCTGAGCAAACCCTTTCCCACATTCAATGCACTTATGAGGTCTCTCTCCTGTATGTGTTCTCTGGTGGCTAGTAAGCTCTCTCTTCTCAGCAAACACTTTCCCACATTCGCTGCACTCATGAGGTTTCTCACCTGTATGTCTTCTCAGGTGGTGAATAAGATTTCCCTTAAGAAGAAACCCTTTCCCACATTCAGTGCACTCATAAGGTTTCCCATCTGTATGTGTTCTCTGGTGGTAAATAAGACCTCCCTTCTGAGCAAACCCTTTCCCACATTCAGTGCACTCATATGGTTTCTCACCTGTATGTGTTCTCTGGTGGATAGTGAGCTCTCTCTTTTCCGCAAACCCTTTCCCACATTCAGTGCATGCATGAGGTTTCTCACCTATATGTCTACTCTGATGGCGAATAAGATCTCTCTTCCAACCAAAACCTTTCCCACATTCAGTACACTCATGGGGCTTCTCACCTGTATGTGTTCTCTGGTGCTGAATAAGATAGCCCTTCTGAATGAACCCTTTTCCACATTCAGTGCACTCATGGGGTTTCTCACCTGTATGTGTTCTCTGGTGGTGAATAAGATAGCCCTTCTGAATGAACCCTTTCCCACATTCAGTGCACTCATGGGGTTTCTCACCTGTATGTGTTCTCTGGTGGTGAATAAGATGTCCCTTCTGAGCAAACCCTTTCCCACATTCAGTGCACACATGGGGTTTCTCACCTGTATGTGTTCTCTGGTGGTGAATAAGATGTCCCTTCTGAGCAAACCCTTTCCCACATTCAGTGCACACATGGGGTTTCTCACCTATATGTGTTCTCTGGTGGTTAGTAAGCCCTCTCTTCTCAGCAAACAGTTTCCCACATTCAGTGCACACATGAGGTTTCTCACTTGTATGTCTTCTCTGGTGGCGAGTAAGTTCTCCCTTCTGAGCAAACTCTTTCCCACATTCAATGCAGACATGGGTTTTTTCCATTGTAAATATTTGCTGGTGCCAGATAAGTGTATTCACAAATTCAGTGCGCTGATAAGGTGTTTCACCTATGTTCTCATGAGGGCAATAAGTACGTTTTTGAGATGGCACCATTTCCCTCATCCTGTGCACATTTAACGTTTCTTCCCAGTTTATTTTGTCAGGTGCTTAATAAAAGGACTCTTTCCATTGAACCTTTTCCTAAATTCTGAGTACAGATGAGTTTTCTCATGTGTTGGTCATTTCTGGTGACAAACAAGCTCATTCCTCTGACTGAAAGTTTTAAAATATTCAGTGCACAGATATGTTTTTATCCATTTGTATTTACAGGTTTTTCGCAAAATGCTCCAGACAAACTACCATTAGGAACAGAATGGGAATAAAATAACACTCACGTGTGTTCTATCATGAATAATAACGACAATGCGTTTCTTACTACACTTCACACATTGTGCTTTTGATGTTATATCCCTGGACTGACAGAAAGAACAAGGTTTGTTACTCAATGTCATCAGGAAGAGGTTGCATCGACGGGAACCAACATGTATCTATCACGCTTCTCAATCTCAGTTCCATTGTGAAAAGGTAAGTGGATCCCAGGCCTGCATACTTCCAAGATGTTTGGGAATTGCATATTCTAAGAATGAAGCGTTGCAGTGCGTTAGTCCAGAGAATGTACCAATCGCTGCTGTTGCATTTCTGGGGCATCAATCACCTATTGAAATAAAAGGAGATGAACGTAATTAGATTCAACGCATTGACTATTGTAGGCATCACAAGTAAGAGGAAGACTGGTTCTCAGTGGCAGCGATGTGAATAGGTTAAGCATTCATGTACTAACTGATACGACTAAGAATGTTAGGGTGCAATCTATTGGGGACTGGCATCCTAATAGGTGGCAGAGTAGTAGGGCCCTAATGATAAAATGTAATGCGACAGCGGCGACATGCAGCAGGAACAGAGCGATGCATTTATAGTTAGAACATTTTAGCATCCAAGAGCATAAGAAGGAAAGTAAAATGAAATAAGTGGATATTGTAACCACGAGGGCTGTGCATACACGTTATACAATTATACGTCCTCACAAATGACTGAACTAGTACATGAAGTCTCCCCATTCCAATCAGACACATGTTGGTCTATTATGTAATCACTGAGGACTTCAATACATTTGGGTAAATGTATATTGCCCCAAACACAAATATATAACCAACAGCACTATTGTGGGAAGAAGACTGAATTGAAAGAAAAGGCACCAGTCACTTGCCAGAGTGGGACTGGCACAGGCCCTGCTGGCACTACATCCAAACATTGGGCCTCATTATGACCCTGGCGGTAGCTGTGCTTCCGCCGGAGTAATTTTTTTTTCAGGGGGCCCGTGAATGGTCAATTACCGGGGCCAGAAAATATGACTCCACATTCCCATTTGAGTCGCATTATACGGTGCATACGTCATGTTCTGCGAGCGGGTGCCTTTCCACCCGCCAAGTCATACCTGGCGGGAGAAATGGCATCCACCCGCAAAACTCGTAGTTTGCCGGTCTGGTAACAACGGTGCCGGTAGCTTACCATACCGGCAAACTTATGAGGCTTGACTATAAACCCAGTTTAAGACAAAACACATCCCCATCCCGCGCGATTGACAGAACAAACAAGATTGTGTCAGAGACTGATAGAATGACATTTTTGGCAATTATTATGATTAGGGCATTTATTGAGTGCAGCCCTAGCTTTGAGAAGCAACAAAGCGCTTTACAATCATAGGGGGAAAACACAGTAAGGGAAGCAGAGAAAAAAGGAGCAGGAAGCTAAGGGGAGGGTTGGCAATTGGCAGCAAGTGGGAAGCAGATTGCAGAGTCTCAGATAGGGTGGGGAGTGCAGCAGGGTGTGTGGACATAGGTGTTAAGGATTTGACAGTCCTTGAAGAGGAAGGTCTTGAGCTCTTTCCAAACTGTGGAAGTGATGGGACAAGTCTGATGTTCACGGGGTGGAGGTTCCAGAGTCTTGGAGCATAGACAGAGAAGGCCTGTCTTCTGATTCTGTCCTTCCTGCACTGTCATAATTCAAGCCTACACATTTCCTTAATTCTGGTAGATCATAGGCCTCCAGAGATGCTGAGTTTCTCCGCAAGGTAACAGCATTTAAAGATGAAAAGGGGTTGCAGTGGGAGCCAGTGAGGCAATGAGACCAAGTGTATGGGAGACTCCCCAAACTTCCCGCTATCGTCCTATTTGCCTTCATAATTGTGCAAATGCCCCATTGCCATGTACTGAGGTTAATTGGCCAAAGGGATGCCACTTTTATTTCCCTGTTTAAATTACCACTACGTAGTTTTCAGGAGTGGGGTGGCAGTTTCTGTTTTATTGTTGAGGAGTGGAGGGAATTGGCACTATGACTTGCCAGTTTCCTGTAACCTGATCTAGACCTCTTCTTTTTATGGATTCTGATAATTTCACCCTAGGTTCAGCCTCAGCATGCCCCTATGTCCAGAACTCACTGGATTTTACCATTAGAACTGCTTTCATCACCTCTCTAGTAGCCAGTGGGGATGTGGCCCTGATGATTGTTAATAGCCAAGAACTCTAACTCTTGCCGCCATTTACTGATGAATACACACATTATTCCTGCTGGTCTACTGTGGAGATTCTACACCCCCTAGGCCAGGAGAATCTCCTCAACATAAACCCACAGATCCAGGGCCTGAAAGGGCAACACTCCTAGGTCAGCATCTTTTGCAAAAGGCACTGATCCAGGAATATGATTCATGAACGTGTGCAGCCCAACACCCACCAACCGTCCCCCTGTCTGTCAGACAGACAGTCCTAGGTTATTGAAAGACCACAAAACTAAGGCTACCCTGTCTGAGCCTGTTGGAGCCGGGAGGGCTGGAGGTCTGCCCATAGCCCTCTCCCCGCTTCTTCTACTGTCTGTAACACTTTGATGGATTTACGCAGACCCGTTGGTCTTCCTGTGTTCCTCCAGTTTAAGAAGGGTGCATTCATGTCATGAGTTCTTGCCATAACCGGTGGTAAGAGTCCTCCATGCTACACCTGTATTGAAATATCAGTCACATTGACCATTCCCCAGATCATTACTGTGCAACCCATATGCTTGATGAAAGGATTAACGTGACTCTGCCACTTCATCCCGCACACACTCTATAGCATCTACTCAGCTGCAAACTTAGCCCTTTGGACTTACTTTACACATAGATGTTGTCTTGTTTATTACGTACTGCCTAATGTTGCTATCTTGCTATTCTACTGTTTTACTCTGTAAAATATCCTTCAATTACTGGTTTTGATATTGCTAAGCAGTTTTATGTCACTTGACAATTTTGCTGGCACCCACAAGCAGTTGCACGTTAGCCTCCTCCTGAGAGCAACTCTGCTCCGCATATCAGTTTTTGCACAATGAGCGGTACAAATGAACTGCCATACTCCAATCTATTGCTCTCTATCGTTTAAGTCGCTCATTAAAACTGTTTACATGCATTCATATCTCGTTTGTGCACAGGTGTATGTACTGAAAGTGCATTAGCATCCTCCTGACACACTATATTCTAGTATATCGTGCATAGCGAACCTTTACACTTGTACTAAAATGCCTTTATCACTTCGCTACGTGCTTGCATTCCGTATTCTACCTTAAACTGCACCACTCAGATATAGCGCACTTATATGTTTGATTCTGTATATTTGTCTAGCTGATATCTGAGTTAGCATACACCCACAGTGTATATTTGTGATTTATTTCAGATCTATGTCGGCTGGGCCTGACACACACTGCTGATTCTAAATGCCTGCCGGTTAGTACCCGCATCATCCCACACCACCTTGCTGTGTTTCCTTGGCATCAAGAGGTATATTTAGCCCTGCCAAACAGTGCCCCCAAGGGATGTCTTCCTCTTTTTCATGCTCTGATTTGCTTTACCCTCATGCACTCATACTGTGTTAATATTGCTTTATGATCACGTACCATTAGACTTAAATTTGCATTACCCTAGTGCTTATACTCTGTGCTAGCATTGTTATCATTGCCTACCTCTGCTACTAACTTACTCTCACATTCTCCACCAGATGTACCTTCTATGTCTCTTAGCTGCCACCGCCACATCAACTAGACAGCCTATCACTATCACCTGTATCAGCATCAGGCTTATAGTTGACCTAACCCAGACGCATCTTCATCTGCCATCTGCTCCTTTGTCCCAGCGACACACCATCCAACCTTCTCGCACAGCACACACGTACGTCTCCGTACTCGGACTTACCATGCCTTGTTCTAACCCCTATCTAAACGATCCAGCCTTGTGGCTCAAACACTTTACAATGAAACCCACGCCTAACCAACCCTGCACATTTCAAACGAGGAACATTAGACTAGGGTCCAGATCAAGCCACAAAACTCTACGCAAACACCCTCTTCCTGAGACTAAACTACCACCACACCAAAACACTGACCTGCCAGAACCCATCAGTAACACAGATCCATTCCGGCCCATGCCCTTGACATTGCAGACTTTATCACATCTGACAAATTAGACATCCTAGCCATAACGAACACTTGGCTACACGCTGCAGCAGGTCCTACACTGTCACTGGCAATACCTGATAATTAGGACATTATCAGATGCGACAGAGACGCTAACCACTCCAAGGGTGGAGGCATCGCATTCATCTTTAAAAAATCTCTTGAACTTACAGCAACCTCCAACACAGAGTTCCCCTCTGCCGAGTTACTCTCAGCCAAACTGCCATTATCACCTAGCCAAACCGCCACGGTGCACCTTATCTACAAACCACCTGCACCTCTCTCCACATTCTTAGAGGACATATCATCTCTACTAGCGGCCCACTTCCCAGAGGATGCTACCATGTGGATTAGATCCTTTCTGGCGAACAGAACGAAGAGGGTGTTCTCCCCCTCTGCCTCTGCTGAAACCTCCCCAGTCACATGTGGGGTCCCGCAAGGGTCCTGTGTTTCCCCTACATTATACAGTGTATTTACAAAGCCGCTCTTCGATATTCTGGACTCTCTGGGTGTCACCTACACGAACTATCTAGAATAGAAGAAAGATTGTAGATGGTTGATGAGAGGCAGGAACAACGGAAACTGGAAGAAGAAGTAAGGTTAGCGGAGAATGCGGTAATGCTGTTATAACAGAGCAGGAGTGAAGAACAGGAAGGAGGTAATAGGAAAGTGAAGGAGGTCGAGGAAGGGAGATGGAGACATGGTCAGATCCTCATTAGGTTAGATAAATCAGTGATAAAGGGAGTAAATGTGGATTTAGAGCAAGGACTTGCCGCCACAGGTACGAAATCAGAACAAGGAGAAAGAGAAGCGGCATGCTATAGCAGTGCCGAATATGCTTCTGCCCCCATAGAAAGATTAGGGGATGTGGCTATAGGGACAGAGGAGGAACAGGGTAAATGGTAAACAGATGACGAGCATGGAGGAAAAGCGGTAGTAGTTGTGCCTCCCACTCCAGCAGTAATTAAGGAAAGCACACCATGGAGCCTTCGGACACGCCGTAGGGCTCACATAGCTGTAGGCAGAGGCCAAGGACAGATGAGGAAAGCCAGGGGCAACTCAATTCCCACTACTCCAGAAGGGTCAGGGGAAGGTGGATTATGTCCTGTGGTCCAGCAAGGACTGGAATAATCTAATGAAGACGCTTCCTTCACTCACTGCAGGGGCGGGGCAGAGGACTTAGGCTTTGGAAAAGCAAACTGCTGGTATCATGCTAACGCTTGGGGACATGAAAAACATGGACTTGATGGGGGAACGGGCAGATGAGCTCTGGGAAAAAAGCTGGATATCCGGGGATGCAATTGAACACTAACACCCATGATGGAGCAGCCTTTAATAATTATAGGGGATGATGTACCCTGATGTGCCAGAGATAAACTCTATCTTGGCGAAAACAATGAACCTAGATGAGGATCCTACTGCCCATATTCAATTAGTTCAAGAAATGTAGAGGACAGAGTCAGGCGAAGCAAGGGACAAGAATGTGGCCATCTTCTACCACATGTTAAAAAAGGGTCTCCCCAAAGAAGTTCAGCACGACCTGGATAAGGTAGTAGGAATAGAGTCAAAGAGTTGGCAAGAGATTCAAGCACACATTGTGCATTTTTGTAAAAGGCAGCAAGAGAAGAAGGAAATGATTGAGCAAACACAGAAGGCCAAGGTCAAGCTGGTTCAGAAAAGGTTGGCAAAGATTTGTTTAGAAGGAGCAATGAAAATGAGCTCCACAGAGGGCAGCAGAGACAATCAGGGCAGAGGGAAAATGATGGATGGATGGGTACGCACCTGGAACAATGAGAGGGTTTCCATGAGGTAGGGGTGAATTTCACAGGGTGTTGGGTCATTTGGCAGGTTTGGAGGGATGGGGCCCACATTAATGGGCCGATGGGAGAAGGTTATGGAGGGTATGGAGTGCAGTGTTGGGCGTGTCGGAGAATGGGACATGTCGCACGGGACTGTCAAAGCCGGATGCAATATTTCAACGCAAGTCCCCCACAAATTAATCAACCAACTTTGCCATATGCCCCAAGCTCAGTGCCATTGCAACAAGTCCACGTTGATCAAAACCCAGGAGCTGAAATGGCACAGATCTATGCACCCCACCAATCGTGTCAGTCCAGGCACTGGTACACGCTTGTATAAAAAACCTCTACCCCACGGGACAGTCACCCACTACACCGGGGCAAGAGAGTACGGAGAAAATACTTTTTCACCTCCAGGTTGCTCATTTGTACCAGGAAAAGGACAGCCCACAGGGATCGCTAATGTGCCAGTTCTATTGGTTATTACTGATACGGAAGAGGAGCCTCAGATAGGAGTAAAGGTTGGTGAGCAGATGTTTTCATTTATGATCGATACAGGGGCTACAAAATCATGCATCAAAGAAGGTGAATTTTGCGTCAGGCAAAACGCTTGGCACAGGGATTTTCTGGGGCTGTCCTGTTGGTTCCTTACACCAAGGATCTTCTAATCAAGGTAGGTAAGCACATTCTATCTGCTCCCTTGTTTTAATGTAACAATACCCCGGCAAATCTTTTGGGAAGGGACCTCCTGAGCAAGCTTAATAGGTCGATTACTTTTTTGAAAGATGGCATTGTATGCCTAACTCCAGGATTGTACCGGATGAGAGAAGCAGCGCTTTCCCCCACGTATTACAGTAGGAGTTACTAGGGGGTGCCAGTGCATTCAGCATTATTTCTATGGGGTGATGATAGTGTTGAGTTGGTTAACGGGAATAAAAGATTTAACATGGCATGTAGTTGTCAAGAAGGACAGAGTGGTTCCTCAGGCACCGATGAGGAAGGAGGAGAATGGCGCACAGTGTTGTGTATCGCTCCAACCTCATTGTTAAGAGAGGTGTCCGATGAGCAATTGTTTGAGGACACAGAAGACACAGGAGAGATGATCTTTGAGATTGGGGTGCCTTGCTAGGTTATGATCGAGCAAAAGGGAAGTACCACAGACTATGATTGTCGTTAAGAAAACATCGCCATATTGGAAGGGGGATTTGGAGAAAGTGCCGGACCACTTGTGGACCAGCAATCCTCATGATGTGGGGTTGGTGAAAAGTGTAAGAGCAGTACAGATTAAAATTAAAATCAGGAGCAATACTGCCACGAGGTGGGCAATACCCCATGTCTATAGAGGCAGACACAGGGATTTTGGAGACCATTATGGCATTGTTAAACAAGGAATTATATAACAATCTGTATCCCCATGTAATACGGCCATCTACCCTGTGAAGAAAGCAAAGGGTTCCAGTTGGAGGATAGTCCAGGATTTGCGACCTCTAAACAACATTGTTGAAGCAGAGTTTTCCGGTGGTACCAAATCCTGCCAACATTCTTTGTAACATCGACCCATTTTACAGTAATTGATTTTAAAAATGCGTTTTCTTGGTCCCCTTGTATCCCCCACACCCAGTACCTCACAACGTTTACATATCATGGCCCATCATTTTCTGACCCATGAATGGCTTTGAACCAGCTAAAAGTCTGCAATTTACCCACATCCCAGATCCGCCATTAGATGCCACGAGGAAAACTACACTCCAAGATGGCCGCCTGGGTTGCTGTTATGCCATCCAGGAGCTGAGACTGGCCTCCGGCCCTACCGACCGTCTCCATTGGCCAGCAGCCTCCTTATCTGTGGCCTATCGTGAGCTGGCAGGCTCAAACCAGCCCACACGAAGGCACGCACAAAGGCACACAGCCCTGTTGTGAGCCTGAATGACTCGTAGTGCTGCTTGATCCCCGGAGGAGCTGGAGCTCCTACCACCCACTGCAGGAGCAGTGGCTGCATGGAGGTGACCCCAGACAAACACTGCGACTACTAGAATACTGCACGTTGAATTCTGCAGTTGGTTTGAAGTCCGCCGTTCAACGCCGATATTCTCCCTATAAATATCTCTGAAATTGTTATTAGCTACTCTGATCCATGAATAGCTTTGAAACTCTGCCAGATGCAGCTAAAGTCTGCAATTTACTTGCATCCCAGATTCGCCATTAGATGCCACAAGGAAAACTACACTCCAAGATGACCGCCTGGGTCGCTGTTTTGCCCTCCAGGAGCCGAGGCTGGCCTCCAGCCCTAGCGACCGTCTGCATTGGCCAGTAGCCCCCTCATCTGTGGCCTATTGTGAGCCAGCAGGCTGAAGCCGGCCCACAAGAAGGCACGCACAAAGGCACACAGCCCTGTCGTGAGCCTGTCTGGAGCCGGCGGGCTAGACATCACAATCAGACTCGCTGCTACAAACAGCTGGTAAGAACTACTACTACCCTTGAACTACATGACCCGCCCACCGTCCTATGCCTTCCTACAATAAAACGCCATATAGAGCATAAACATCAAACACTGACATCTGCATTAGACATCCCGAGCCGCGACCAGCACCTGTGCCCTGCTGAGTCCATTACAAGTAAGCTTGCACTGTGCACTCACTCATTTTGTATTCATTCTGTCCGGCCATACAACGTATAAACTTCACTGCCTTACTGTTGCCCACTTATGACCAACATAGCCTTCGTATCCACAGTGTCTGCAACTACGCGCGGATACCTCGCGTTAAGCCCCCAACTATGTCAACAGTAATAACAATGAGCCGTCACCATCAGCACCACCACTGGAACCACTGGAACCATTGTCACCACCATCCCCACCACCAGCACCATCGCCACCCACTGCTGCATGTGGCACAGCTGCAACCACCACACCCGTGGTCAGTGGCCCCACTGTCCCTCCTGTGCCCTCCACTCCACTACGGGCATATCAGCCACCAGGTCATTGTGGCAGGGTTGCCACTGAGGAGGACGAGACACCACATACCCCTCAGCTGGTTACAGCCCCACGTCACCCCATACTCCCCCACCATTGCCACTGCCCAGCCTTCATAGTATGGATGCACGTCCACGTGCAATAGAGGCCTGGAAGGGAGAACTCACTGTGATGGCAGAGGAACATCTACGGGAGATGAGGGAATGTAAGCAGGCCCCCAGCCGCAGGTGTGCCAAGTCCCAACCGCCGCCCTCTTCACCCTTGCACAAAGAGTGAGGGATGGTAATGAGATCACCTCCTCCACAATAGAGAAACATTCCATCCAACTCTGCCTGAACCTCTTCAGTGCCTGCAGCACAGCCACCAGCTACTCAGTGCCAGCACGAGGTAAGGCTCTCCTCTGGCTTATTATCTCCCCATTACCATTGGATGCCTTTTGAGTGCGTTTGTGCGACTGATATTTGGAGAAAAAAAAAGATAATGAAAAGACGATACCATCAAACAAGTTTGTGCCTTTATTCCACTGGGGCGAGATGGGCACCTGCAAGTGGTGCGTTTTTCTCTCTCTCATCTCGACTTTTCTGCACCTGATACCATTATTCTCTCTGCTGGCTTTCCATGATGGCCACATGCATTTTCGTGGCTTCAGCCTTTCAGGGTCTGTGATTGGCTGCTTGAAGGTGTATTTGCCAATCACTGGGACAAAGGCCCGCATCTAAGGCCCCTGTCTGCTTCCTGTCCACTTCAGGTATGCCTCCATCCCCATCTTGCCCCCCGTGATGTTGTTCTGTGTCCACCACCCCTTCTTGCCCCTGTGATATTGTTCTGTGCCCCCAACCCCCTCTTGCCTCCCATGATGTTGTTCTGTGCCCCCCACTCCCTTCTTGCCCCTGTGATGTTGTTCTGTGCCCCAACCCCCTCTTGCCCCTGTGATGTTGTTCTGTGCCCACCACCACCTCTTGTCCCCTGTGATGTTGTCTGTGCCTCCACCCCCACTCTGGTCCCCCGTTTTTGTACCTGTGCCTCGCAACTGGGCCCCCGTTTTGTACCTCTGTGCCCCAACACCCCCCCTTCCTCCTCCGGTCCCCCTGTGTTGTATCTATGTGCCCCCCATTCCCCTCTGCATGCACTGTCTTGATGCATTTTGTTCACCACCACTGTCTTGTGGCCAATATTGGGATTTTAACTTTTTACTCATTGACTCATGGTGCTTCACCCTTTCTCAACTTTCATGCTGGACTTCCACTGCATCTCGAACTCATGGTGTCTATGAATCATGCTGTGACCTTGCTCATCGTGAATCCTGGTTTGCATTTGATTGTTCTCTTGCATCATTATTTTTTATTTCTGACTCCTGCAACTGTTTATCATGTTCCCCTCTTGTTTCTTCACTCCTTTCCACCCACCCCTCTGGTCCCCAGTGAAGTCTGTGTGCCCCCACCCACTCCCCTGGTCCCCTGTAGGCTTGAGATGTCTGCCCACTTGAATCCCTCTCGTTGCTGTTCCACCCTCTACCCCACTCCCTTCACTGTATCCTTTGCATTATGCTATTCAGAAATGTCACCTGACCTGTAGGATAGCTGCTTGTTTGTCTCCCCCCTCATTTGTTTTCTCCTACCTCTCCCCCTCCAGCACTATCTGAAATGTTGTCAGGCCTACACACAGTAGCCTACACTGGTTTGTCGTTTTTAGCCCACCCATGCAAAATTGTTTGTTTTTAGCTAATCCATGCAAAGTTGATTCTAGGCCTTCTATGCAAGTTGATTCTAGCTAAAGTTGATTCTAGGCCTTCCATGTAAAGTTGATTCTAGGCCCTCCAGGCAAGCTGATTTTAGCTAATCTATGCAAAGTTGATTTTTGCCCACCTATGTACCCATGTTAAGTTGATTCTAGCCAACCCATGTAAAGTTGATTCTAGGCCTTCCATGTAAAGTTGATTCTAGGCCTTCCATGTAAAGTTGATTCTAGGCCTTCCATGTAAAGTTGATTCTAGGCCTTCCATGTAAAGTTGATTCTAGGCCTTCCATGTAAAGTTGATTCTAGGCCTCCCATGCAAGTTGATTCTAGCTAATCTATGCAAAGCTGATTTTAGCCTACCCCTGTAGAGTTGACTCTAGGCCTTCCAGGCAAGGTGATTTTAGCAAATCTATGCAAAATTGATTTTAGCCCACCTATGTACCCATGTAAAGTTAACTCTAGGCCTTCTATGCAAGTTGATTCTAGCTAATCCATGCAAATTTGATTTTTTTCATTTATTTTATTTGTGTATGTTCCAAAGTGGAACTTTACAAAATTCCTTGTTCCTGTACTCCACAAGTCTTAAGATGCCTCAGCCAAGCATTTTCAATGTTTCTTGGATGATCTTCACCAAGGCAATTTGCCACGTTGTTCTATCACCTCCAATCAGTCTGAACCACCATTGATCGGCATCGAAGTGACCATTTGCCCAGGAAAAGTCGAGGTATGATGATCTTATCACTTGATTCCTTGGGCAGGCCATTAGTAAGTGGCGTATGGTTTCCTTTTCTGCGCCACAAAGATGGCACTCACATCTGTCTGAAATACCTCGGATGTGGCGAATCTCGTTTGTTTCAATTAGATTTAGTTTTATCCTGAGCAAGTAATTCCTGGATGATCTATTTGAACATTTTGTAATGTATCTCTGAAGTTCATTTACTTTGCACAGAGTATGTGGAAGATGAGCTAGAAGTTTGTTGGCTGTTACTTCCGCTTGGGTGTGTGACCAGTCGAGATTCTTAAATTTTTCGCACACTCTTCTGAGCATGCGACTGAGGCCAATAAGGATAAATTCTCCTCTTTCCAGTTTGTCAGCATTTTCACTGATTCCGTTTTCATTTCTTCGCCTATCATTGTGTAGATGTTCTGATCGACTTGAGAGATGCACTTTCGGTAAAGCAGGACCGAGTTGATGTTTACCGTGCCTGCTAGAGAAAGAAGACCGAGTTCCCATCGGAAGGCCGGCATTGAAGTTGAGTTAGGTAAGCACAAGACCTTTTTCCAGAAGATGCCTTCTAACTTTGTCCAGAGTTTTTTAGGGATTTGAGGCATTGCTTCTGCGCCGTATGTAATTGAAGGCACTACTTTTTTCTTGTAGCATTCAATTACCGGGATTGTCGAACATTTTCCGAATTTTAGATCAATGGCTTTGCCTTGGGCTGCTATCTTTTTGGTTTTTGATTTCAGGCTTTCTTGCATTGCACTTTCTGTACGAAAACTGTATAGGGTCACACCCAGATATTTGAATTCTTTTGTTCTTTCAATCTCTATGCTTTCCAGGTAACACTTGTATTTGTCTGATCTTTTAGGTGCTGGTTCCAGGATTAGAATTTTTGTTTGGTCTTTGTTGATTTGTAGATTGTTTTCCATTGTGTAACGTAAAAGATTTGTTAATTGTCTCTGCAGTCCTATCTGGGTCTGATCAAACAGGACGAGATCGTCGGCGTACATGAGTCGGCTGATTTGTACCTTGGCCAGTTTTGGTGGAAAGGTTTTTGTTTCGCAAAAGTCGCCCATGTACACTAGAAATAACTCAGGGGCAAGAGGGCACCCCTGTTTAACCCCCCTGTCCGTGGGAATTTCTGCAGAGACTTGTCCTTGTGGGGTTACTCGCACTGTGAGAGAGGTGTTTGTATGCAGGGCTTTTAGCGGCAGGAGGATCTCCTTAGGACATTTCCATCCTTCAAGTTTTGACCAAAGTCGAGACCTGTCTACCAGGTCAAAGGCCTGAGAAAGGTCAACGAAGGCCATAAAACATCTGGGTTTATCTTCCAGCACCTTGCTCTTTAAAATGCTGATGACTAAGATTTTTGCTGATGTACCGACATTTTTTTTACGCCTGTTTGCAATCTGTCGTGGCATGGGGCAGGTTAAGCCCAAGTTTGTAGTCTTTTCAACAGTAAGGTCCCGAAAACCTTTCCGATACAATCTAAAAGTGCGATTGGTCGGAGGTTAGAGGGGTCACACACGTCCCCCTTTTTGTAAATTGGGACGCTTTAGTCCACGAAGATGGAATCGATTTTGATTTTGCACATCTAACAAAGATCTTTTTTTTTTATTTTATTTTTTTTTTTTAGGAGGTTTGACCACTCTGTAGGGTATTTTTTATTTAGGTCCATGTTGGAGATCCCGTCTGGGCTGACCGCTCGAGAGTTTTTTTTGTTTTTTTAAAGTCTCGAAGATTTCTTCTTGGTGGTCAAGGTATAACCAACTCGAGGGGTCGTTTTCTATGCAGCCGTCGTCCTCCTTTGTTGGGGATTCAAAAAGAATTGTAAAGTGGTCGATCCATTTTTGCTCACCCATTGAGTAAATGATGGAATTTTTCTTCGATGGGGTTGTGGATTTTATAAGTGACCAGAGTTCCCTGGCTTTGTTGCCACAGATCGCTTTCAGGACTTTTTCCGAATCTTGCTGGTACAGGAGAGAGCAATGGTTTTTTACCCAGTTTCTGTAGTTTCTGGATGCTTCTGACAGTTTTTTTTCCTGTTGGCTTGGTGATGTTTGCTTCAGTTGTCTCTTGATTCTTCAGAATTCTCGTCTTTTAGAGGCCAACTGGGCATCATAGCTGTGTTTATGCATGGTACTGGAGGTTTGAGATGTCTTTTTCTTTTTTTTTTTTAGAAAAAGCCACGAGTAGAGGCACATAGTCTGGTTCGGGGTTTTCTTCTGACAAACCCTCTTCAGAGTATCTCTGTGTGAGCATCCTTACTGCCAAAGTTAAAAGTTTTAGGCGATTTCCCTGATTGTTTACTTCAATGCTATAAGGCTCGTTGTTTGCTCTCCGGAATTTGGTCGACCAAGTTGTTATTAGTTGGTTATGGTCACTGGCTGTTGTTTTGCAGACCTTGAAGGATGGTACAATTTCTAGAAAGGGGCGGGAGACAGATGTAATCAATTGCGGCTCTTGACGTTCCCTGTTCCCATGTCGGCAGGCGGTCTTTCTCTTTAAAGACAGTGTCGAGGTTTAGCATGTGTCGTGAGGACATCAGCTTGCGCCAAAGATTTCCTCTCTGAGCTGCTGCTGTATTTTTCCCCTCTGTCGCACAGGATTTTTTGGATGTTATGTTGAGGTCTCCACAGATTATGAAATATGAAACCTGGCGTGTTGACTGAATTTCGGCAATTGTTTCTTCCATCATATGGGTGAAGTGTTTTGAATCTATAGTCGCTGGGTTCCAATAGGTATTTAAGATTGCTATTTCTGTGCTTTGTGCCTTTTCAGGGTCTTTGAGTTCAATGAGGACTGCCAGTATAGATAGATTTGTCAGCAGAGTTTCTTTCATTTTCATTCCTGCACCATTTCTACAAGCCACAAGTAGTCCGGATGATGGTCGGCCTAATAGGCCTTTTTTTTTGCAGGAGCCAGGTCTTGGTCATAGCCATCCAAGATGGGTTTATCTGTGAGCCATGTTTCTTGTAGGCAGATCACATCGAATGAAGCTAAGTCAGCATCATTCTGGGTCGTCAAATGTGTATATCCACGAGTATTCCAGGAGCAAAGTTTTAGGACAGTATGACGCGGGTCAGCTGGCAAGATGTCATTGTCGTGGGTCTGCCGACCTTCGCATTGCTATTTATTCAAGTTTTTTGAGAGTGCTTTTGGGAGCCAGGACCAAATTCCCAGTAAATTTCCTTTTGATTGTGGATTTTCTGGCGCTTTCATTGAGTCTGGATTGTTTGTTTGCGGCTCCCTAGGCGTTAGTTTTTTTGGAGGTTCTTTGTTCACTGATTTCTGTGGGTTTTTGTTTGAGCTTGTATCCCTGTTTTTCCCACTTGATGAGTTCCTCTCACTTCTTCTTTTGGAATTGGCCACCTCCTCGTACGATTTCTTTGTGTAAGAGTAGTCCTCACTCTTATTTCTTGTTGAGCCTGTACTTGCAATCTTTGCTGAGGCGTTATCCTGTATTTCTCTGCGCTCACCGGGTGACGTCGAGTTTCCAGTCACCATGTAGCCAAATTTAGATAGTTCCTCTGCTTCTTCAATTATTCGGGACTGTATTTTCTTTGAGGCAATATACAGGTAAGTGTTTGCTCTACGATTTGAATGGTAGGGATCCACTAGTTTCAGGTCCTCTGATTTGATCTGTCGAAGCGCCGGGATGGAGCCAAAGAGGGTTAAAACTCCTCTTCTGTTGAGGATTATTTCGTCACGATTTTCTGACCGTTGTTCTATTTTTAAAGACCAGGCGATCTTTTTGGTGGAGTTGCTTCGGTCGTGGTCAAGTTCAGTTTTTGATTTGTGGTGGACCGTCCGTAGGGGTTCCTTTTCCCGAATTAGGTGTTCTTTTGAGTTCTTTTTGCTTAAGGCGCGCCGCAAGTCCTCCCTGCTCGAGTGTCTGCCCCATTCTCTGGATTTGTGCCGGGGTTCCGATTTTGGGGTTCCCTGATTTGACGAAGGAGACTCTGTCCTTGAGGAAAATGATACTTTCCTATGTCCAGCGTTGGTTTGGTTGGTTTTTGAGGGCTGGTGAAGAGTATTCCTTCTTTCTTCCATGGTACGAAAAGGTGGGCTCTTTAGTTGGCAAGACGGGGGACTAGGCGGCGCCTTTTCTTCGACTTGTTCTTTTCTGGTAGGCATGCTGCTTGTTGGATCTCTCTCTAGATGTTCACTAATATTCATTAGCTGATCATCAGCCAGGAAGTCTTCTACTGTTTTTGGGGATTGTTTAGTTCCTGTGTCGTTTGGAAACTGGAAGACAAGGGTAGAGCCCTGAAGGGTAGAGGGACGGCCCTTTTTGATTTGGTTCTTTTTTGGCTTCTGCAGTGTGGGTCTTGAGTCTGACTTGTCCATTTTTTCTGTCAATGTTCCATTTTGTGCACAAAATATCGGATAAACCTGGTCTTTTTCGTTGAGTTGGGTTTGGTTTCCATTCGATCTCAGTGATGATTCTTTTTCATTAGATTGGCTTTGGTTTCTATTCAGTCTTGGTGGTGTTTCTTCACTGATATGTATGACTTCACTTTGATCGTAGATCCTAGCGCCATTTTTAGTTGAAGTCAGAGGCTCACTGGCCACTGGCATGACTGTCGATGGTGAAATTGGTAAGCTTTGTGTTTGTGTTGAAATAGAGGTCCTCTCTTGGTCATACGGAATTTCCTCTTTTGATTGTTCTTTTGAAGATCGGGTGTTTGTTTTTAGACGCTGGTCTAGGGCAGTAATGTAGCCTTCCAGAAAGATCAATTTTGTGTACATCATTGCCTGCATGGTGGTATGATCTTTCAGATTTTCGCTGATAGATTCATATAACTTTGTGAAAGGCGCCAAGGCTATCGACACTGCAGACATGATTGATATAAAGTCCAGTTTCTTTTTTGCTGGAGAGTCGTTTGGAGCGCCTGATGGATTTTTGTTTGGATTTTGCTCATTTACTGTCGACTTTCTTGCTGAGGAGTTATTGAAATAGTCTATAGAGTCCCGCCGGTCCCAACTTGATCCGCTTTCTGTTGCCATGATTATGGTTTGGCTTGGGGCTGTTTGGTGGTGGAAAGGCCACGGAAGCTTCATCTTCATCGGCCTTTTCGGAAGGGGGTAGGGGACTTTGGAGGGTCGGTTTCAGTAGAGTCTTTGAGGGTATTTCTGGGTAAACGGACAGGTTCTTTTCCCGGGCCAGAAGGTTTTCCCCAGTCGGTGGAAAGTTTCCTACGGGCGAGGTGAGGGCCCGGGGTGTCACGCCTGCGCTCTTTTCATGTCGGTTCGCTGGGATTTTCAGGGCAATTTGTTGATTGGCCACGTCCACATCCAGAGCATGATCTTGTAGCAGGGAGGATAAGTCCTGCGTTGGAGCACCCGACGCTGGTGACAAGTGCTCAGATGTTAGTAAAGCTTGTGGCTTGTAGGGGGTCGTAGGTTTCAGGGGGGTGCTAGTGGGAAAATCAGTTTTCCTGGTTTTCTGAGGTGGTTGGCAGGAGTTAATTGCTTCTAAAATCTCAGCATCTGTGCGATCGTCTTGGGCACCCCTAACCTGCGGGGCAAAGGTGTTAAAGAAGTCCATTACCAGGTTAACTACTGGAGTTTTATCTGGTTCCAGCGCCCATAATTTCTTGTTCTTGCCCCTGAATTTACACTGTTCCGAGACTGTTGGATCAACGTTTTCTTTTTCTGAATGTTGGACTTTGTATTCACTTTTGCCTTCTGTCTGTGTTTTTTCCCCTTCTTTGGTGATGCCGTCTGGCTCCGACGTTGTTTCTTTTTGTTGCTCGTGGTTTCCAGCACTGAAATATGTACAATATCTTTTTCCTGGACCTTTTCCTGGTGTGAAAAAAAGGGGTCCGCCTCATGAAGCTGCAATTGCTTTTTTGGCGTTTTAGACTTTACTGGCGTCTTTTCACACATTTGTTTCTCTGAATATGTTTAAACAATAGCAGTAATTTGAACTTTGTTTCCTTCTTCCATTGCTGTTTGGAGCACTTTTTTTGACGTTGTAGTAGGTGACAGCCTTTCTGTGGTTGCCGGGTCTAAGGGGGGGGCTTTCGTGTGGGTGGCACTCCCATGAGGTCTCGAGGAGCCGACAGGATCGAAATCGATCGGTCCTCAACGCCACCCTCCCCGCATCGAAGTTTGTTACTCGCTGAGGCTCATGTGTTGGGCCTGCTGTTGCCTCCCGTCATCGGCGTACCTGCGCCCCGCCTCTCTGGCTTACCGCACCCGCCCCTCCCTCCAGGGGGGAGGGGACTAGGGAGCTGGAGCGGGGAGGATGCGGCAGCGGGAGCCGACAAACCGCTCAATGGTATTGCTGTGGGCTGTGGCAACCGCCTGGGGGTCCGCGAGTCCTCTTCCAAAGCTCTGCTGCCCCCGGGTAGCTGCTCCTCCAGTCCACCGGCTTCAAACGAAGGTGAAGTTGATTCGTTTTTCCTTCCACTTTCGAGCAGCAAATGTCTTTTTGTTTTTTGGGAAGCTGGGGAAAACGTTCTCTCAGAAGGACGCATTCCCATTTTGTGAATGTTTGATGCAGTACGAACACGGGCACTACGTAGTAGGCGCCCTTCTTCCAAATCCTGAGCCTGAACCTCTTGTTCCAAGGGCTTATTAGAGTCGGCAGTTTTGGCAGCCATGACAGGCAGGATTGCAAGACTGCCACTCTTCGCCACTCCGCGTAGGAGATGGCGTTTTGTAGAGAGGTTGGAAACAGTAGACACGCCTCCAGGCGTGAACGCAGGAAACAGGAGTCAACGAGGTAAGCAGCAAGACTGCCACTCTTCGCCACTCCATTAATTGATTTTAACCCACCTATGTAAAGTTGATTTTAGCCTATTCGCGAAAGTTGATCCTAACCCACACCTTCTCAGCACACTGTGAAGTGCTAAGCTTAGCCTTCTGTGAACACTCTGCACTCAGCCACAGACCTATTGCCCTCACTCCCTGCAACCAGCCTTAACCGCCGCATTATGTACGTCAGCACCTCTCTGCTGCTACCTGCTTTCCTGCTCCTCTTACACCCAACATCGGTAATCATGGACCAAATTAAATGCGCACCCTGCCCTACCACGTCGAGAAACATTAGGCTTCGTGCTAGATTCTCCCCCCTCCACGAACCTAAACTACCTAATAAAATGCAACTAAACCGCTGTATCACCCCCAAAAATACTTCTAGGAATCTGTCGCAAGCACCTCCACAAACTTCTGCTACTGTTATAATGAATGAACCTACCCCAACATCTTTGAACACCAAATGCCCACCCAAAATCATTACAATAGTAGGAGCCCTAATTAATGCCAGATCTGTCGTGGCCCATGCCACCGATATAGCTGATATCCTAACCTCAGACAACCTTGACCTCCTAGCGGTCACAGAAACTTGTCTACATGAGGCAGCAGGCCCAGCGCCATCACTGGCTATTCCAAAAGAGTACCATACTCCTAAGAATGGACAGACCCAACGCTAGAGGAGGTGGTTTAGCCATCATTGCTAAATCTAACATGGAACTAAGGGTCTCTACTCTACCACCACTAAAATCATGTGAACTACTATCTGCTAAACTGCCCATATCCCCATGCCACACCCCGACTATCTACCTCATTTACAGGCCACCAGGGCCCTTAGGCTCGTTTGAAGAGGATATCTCCAGCCTGATAGCCAGCAATACTAAAGAATCATCTCAGATAATGATCCTTGGCGACTTCAACCGAGGACTTAACGACAAACAAGCACAAGCAATAGCCACCATGCTCAATGAACATGGGCTATCCCAAAAAGTCCTCACCCCTACCCATGACAAAGGATGGACCCTTGACTGGGTAGCCACCTCAAACTGCCCAACTAGAACCATGAAAATTACACCCCAACCCTGGACCAACCACTTCTTGATTGAATTTAGCCTAACACTCAATAAAGAAGCAAACAAAGAAAAAATAATGGCACCCCGTCTCCCTACCAGATCAAGGAAAACATCACAACATCCTACCTTGTCTCCTTCCAGTGATTAATGCCCTACCAAGCAACTCTAACCCAGACATGCTGGTAGACCATTACAACGAAACTATGACTAAGATCCTAGACTCCAACACCCCACTTAAGAACTGTAAGAGCAAACAACAGGCCCAACTGAACACCTGGTTCACCCCTCACTTAAAAGAACTCAGATTGGAAAAAAGGAAGCTAGAAACCATATGGCAACCCACCCCCATGGATGAAAATAAATTAAAACTCAAACCCCTTGCAACTAAATACAAAAATGAAATCATTCAGACTAAAAAAGAAGTCTATAATGAAAGGATTTCCAAAGCATCTTCCAACACCAAGGAACTATTCATGATGCTACGTGAATTAGAATCCCCTATACCTCCACCAGATAATTTACTTAAAGATAAACAATGGTGTACCAACATTCAAAATGCCTTAGCAAATAAAACAAAAACTTTGCAAACCAGAATTGCTTTAAAAAAAGTCTCACTCCCACTCACAGAAGTCCCTACTATCCCCCCTCCTAGTAACAAACCCTACCTAGCACCATTAAAATTCTTCAAAATATCTATCCAGGAAACAGAAAAAATGATTGCCTCACTAAAACCTTCAAACTGAAAAGGCAACATTTGCCCCTTCCAAATAATTAAGGATGCAGCCAGAGAGCCAGCCCCCTTTATATCCAAACTCATCAATGCTTCCTTTATGTCAATTACTGTCCCAAGTAGTTTAAAAGAATCCTGGGTCTTACCCCTTCTTAAAAAACAAACCTTAGACCCATCCATTCCAACAAACTACAGACCTATTACCACTGTCCCTTTTCTCCTGAAGATAATTGACAGAGTGGCCTACTTACAAATTCAAAAATACCTTGAAACGAACCAACTATTAGGCTCTCGCCAATCGGGGTTCAGACCCCAACATCATACGGAGACAGCTCTAATAGATCTTAAAGCCCAAATTGATGAACTTAATGATAAAGGAAACACAGCTATGCTACTCCTCCTTGATCTGTCGGCAGCATTTGACTTGGTGGACCAAACAGTTTTATGCAAACACCTAGCATCAGCAGCCTACTTCTCAAGTGAAGCTATAGCCTGGGTCCAATCATTTCTTGATAATAGAAGCATGAGTGTCTTCTCCACGGCAGCTTCTGCAGACCCAGTGATAACAACATGTGGAGTCCCCCAAGGGTCATGTGTCTCTCCCACCATGTATAATATCTTCACTGAGCCTTTATTTGATAAATTGGACAGGCTGAGTGTCACCTACACAAATTACGCAGATGATACCCAGATCCTTACCCCCCCAGCCCCCTTACGTGCAATTTCACATCAGATACAGCCTTAGTTAATGAAATCTACATCCTCATTCAGGCATGGATGGCAACCCACGGCTTCTGCCTGAATGACGATAAAACGGAGATCCTAAACCTTGGCTCTGCCAACAACTTAAAAAAACTCAATGACAACTAAAGTGCCTTCAATATCAACGGTGATATGATTACAGTTGCCAAAGAAGTGAAGACTCTAGGTTTTTACCTGGATTCCACACTTTCCCTAAAAAAACAAGTAAAATCATTGCCTCATCCACTGCCTACACCGGCAAACTCATCAAAGCATGCAGACCTTTCCTATCACCAGCTAGCTGTATTATTCTACCCAATGCCCTCATCCTCTCTAAATTGGACTACTGCAATGCACTTTATGCAGGAGCTAATAAATATATCACTAACAAACTACAAACATTGCAAAACAATGCACTCAGAACGGCCCTGAACCTCCCTAGTAGAGAGCACATTTCCAACGGCAGAAGAAATCACAACCTTCTACACACCCAACTAGAAAAGCCAACTCCTACTGTCTCCAAATACCCAGATTCCGTTTACAAAAAACAGGTGGAAATAGCTTCCCACTAAAAGCAGCTCAGCAATGGAATGCTTTACCAGTCGAGTTAAGAAGGGACCAATCTTATAACAGCTTCAGATGCAACACCCGCAACTGGCTACGCCACAATGATCAGTAACCTATAGCCACATATGCTCGCTCTCTCTTCTTTCCTCTCAGTCATTAATTATGTACAACTGCAATTACCTATGCACTTGTATATACCTGTAACTATGCAAACTGTAATTATATATGCTCCTGTATATACCTTATCTATGCAAATGTAACTAAGCTATAAGTAATCTTGTTATGATGTGCGGCCAGCTAACTAAGGGTTTAGGGCGCCCTATAAATAATAAACAAACACATGGGCAGAGATTTTAGCACACAATCTTACCCCAGGGGTACTGTGAATCCTAGAGTGTTCATTCAAATGGATTTGGGAAACTTGCGAGTGCCCATTACCGTAATTCAGTATGTGGACGACATTACGGTCTGTAGCGCTTCAGACAAGCAGTGTCCAGGAGACACAATCAAGCCCCTCACCCTGCTCGCAGAGAAGGGGTACAAAGTAGATAAAGATAAATTGCAGTATTGCCAGACAGAGGTAGTATATTAGTAACAGGTAATATCGTCTGCAGAGAGAAGGTAATGTCTGAGAAAGCCACCGCAGTCCAGAATACGGCTCAGCCAGTTACGGTAAAACAGATGCAGTAGCTTCTGGAGTTCTGTAACTATTGTAGGTCCTGGCTTTTTGACTACTCTATTTACAACAGGCTTAACGCTTAAGGAAGCTCAGAAGGAGAAGAGACCGATAAGTTAGTCAGAGGAAATGAGAACATGTTTTCGGGAACTCAAGACTGCGATCAGTAATGCTCCAGTTTTGGCGACCCTGATTTACCAGAAACAATTTTCTCTATTTTCACATGCAGATGGATAGGTAATGACACCAGTTCTGGCTCCAAAAACATCATTAGGTTACAAGCCCATGGATTACTACAGCAGGCTTTTGGATTCAGTTATGCAAGGTCAGTTTCTGTCTTCAACCATTACTATGGGCTGCTCGGTGACATTTTATGTGGAACATGCAGTTTTTGCTATCTTGGAAAAGTCTAAGGGCCTCATTACACGGATGGCGGTAAGGATTTACCGGTACCGGTAAAATACCGGTACCGGTAAATCCTTACAGCCTTACTACGAGGTCCCTTTGCGGGTTGGGGGATTTAACGCCTGCTTTTTGCAGGCGTTAAAATCCAACCCGCTAAGGGACCTCGGAGCTAATTACGGCACCGCAAAATTGATGTGCCGCAATTAGTGCCTTCCCCATTCCCACAGAGCCCTATGGGGCAGAAATGGGAATGGGGAAGGGCAATGGTGGAAGGGGGATTTACCGCCCCTCCAACCTTGGAATGGGGCGGTAAATCCCCTTTCCGCCAAGGCGGTGCCGGTATTTTACCGGCATGAGCCATGGCGCAAATAGCGCCATGGCTCTCCGCCTACCGTGTAATGAGGCCCTAAGTCTACTTTGACAACCCAAAGAGTATCAGGATATGATGTTATTTTGTCAAATGCTTCCATACATCCAGTAAGGTGTCACCTAGTCAATCCAGCAAAATTATTAAGTGAACTAGTGAAACCTGACGACGTTGTCCACGATTGTGCATCTTATTACTGAGAATAAGAAGAGAGAATCAATGTTAATGAGCATGCCTTGGAAGGAGGTGGGGTACTCTTTGTTGACGGGTCATCAACAATTGATCAGGGCACTGGTGAGAGGCACACAGGGCACCTGTTGTAGCACTTGTGGATGAGGGACACCGGGTTGGAGTGGAAAAACAACTGCCTGCCATTACTCCACAAAGGCGGCAGGACTAGTTGCATGCATCGAGCTGCTAGAAATGAGTAAGGGGAAGGCAGTCACTATCTACTCTGACTCTGCGTATATCACCTCCACAATACATTCTGGGTTATCTAGATGGAAGATCAGAGGGTTTAAAAGATCTGACGGGTCCCCTGTCTGGCATGCCGTGCTGCTATCCAGACTAATCAAAGCACTAAGATTGCCCATAGAGGTAGGAATAGTGAAGTGTGCAGCGTATACTAATAGAACTGATTTAATAGCACTAGGTAATGATGCCAGACAGAGCGGCAAAGGAAAGCAGCATACTCGCTAATTTTTCAACCTCCAAAAATGGAAATGGTGCCCCTACAGGTACAATTGCCAGTCCTATATACTGCAGTCTCTTTGCTTCAAATAGTAGAAATGCAGGGAAAGGTACCTCAAGAGGAGAAGACGCTCTGGGCAAAGAGGGGATGTATGCTCTCGCCAACAGACTTGTTGTAGAGACAGGAGTTGATGGGAAATGCAGTAATGCACGTAGAACTGCTTCTTGTGGCACTAGAGAAGCTACACTACGCATCACATATGCCAACAAATAGCAACAGAACTCCTGGAAGAGTGCTTTATACCAAACATTCACAAACCGGTAAGTAGGTTCGTAGGGAATTGTATAGTTTGTAAAGAATTCAATCCTGGTAACACCATGAAAGCAGTGAGAGGGGTAATTCATTCAGGTCCTTTCAAAGAATTTCACATTGACTTTGCTGATCTGATACAGAAATGTAATCATTTCAGGTATTTGATTGTAATTGTGTGTCAATTTTCCCAATGGCTTGAGGTTGGTCCCTGCATGCAGCCTGATGCAAAATTGGCAACAACATTTCTGGTGAAGGAGGTTTTTCCACAGTGAGGAATATGTGAAGTCCTGAGATCAGATAATGGGACCATTTTTTATGCATAATTTGCAGAGATTGCATCCCTCCTGGGGACCAAGCACAGGTTGTGCTTGGTGGTTGTGCTTGGTGTTCCACTCACAAGCCAATGGGATAATGAAAAGGCTTAATGGTTCGCTTAAATGCAGTTGTCTAAATTATGTGGTGAATTGCAAAAATGTTGCTTGTACTGTCTTCCGTTGGCCCTGTTTTACTTACAAAATAAGCCAGGGAAAGATCAGGTTCAGACGCACATAAGTCAGCAGAGATTCGAGTTTGGGGAATACCTTTGGGCCTTGACTAAAAACGTTAAGATTGTGTCTTCTCATGTTACAGTATCACACCATGAAGCAATGGGAAAAGACATCAAGGAACACGAATATCAACAGCAACCATTGCTACTCCCCGGGGACTCAATCTACGTGCGTTCCTTTGTTTGCTGCTTGAATAAACAGCGTTTCCATGGGCCTCATCAAGTGATCTTTGCTACACCGACTGCAGTCAAAGTGAGGGAAGCAAAATTTGGATCCATGTCCATGACGTATAAAGGGATACTAGAGTCCCTCCACTGACACCTGGGGAAGAGCAGTCCTAAAAAGATAAGTGTGCCCTAAGGAAACAGTTCATACCAGTGACAGGGGGAGGGGGCACACAGAGATTGAGAAATGTTATTTGTTATTCAGACTGTTAAACAAAAAATGCATTTAAAAATGTGTATGAGAATTTGTAGATCTACTTCTCCTTTGATTTCTGTGGTATATGTTTTCAATAGTAGGAATGTAAATGGGTCTGAGTACTATGGATACGGCAGAAAGATTATTAAGAGCACACAACCTTGAAATAGATTATGTAAATAATGATGATGATGTAAATTTAGAAACAGTAAATGACGAGCACGGCTTTGCATCAGATAATTTATGGTATCATGAAATGAAAAGGGTGAGGAGAGAGAAAGAGAGAGTTGTGTTATATTTGCTCTCTTATTCCCCCATGCTTCTGGTGTCCCTAGATTATTTACTCCTGACTAGGTAGAGGTAGCGTAGCCACAGTGTCCAGTGCACCTAGCCTTTTACTGGGTCCGAGGGCAGTTTCTGGGGCAATATGTAGCAGCTTCCACCCTTCCAGTCGAAGAAGAATATTTAACTTTAGATTGGGAAACACAGAAGGATGGCCATTGCATGCAAATAGTACAGTTCAATTTTGAAGGACTAATTATCGTGAACAATAAATGGGAGCAAGGGGTGAAGAGTGGCAGAGCAGGAGAATTGGTGTGACGTCCTGAAGAAGGGGCGGCACAAATTAACCGAGTATGTAGTTTTAGGCAGAATCACCTGCAGTACCCTTTGGGAACACTACACGTAATTAGGATTACAAGTGTTATCACAATTTCACCTTTGGTACAAGCCGGTACTACACAGTAAAGTGGTAGCGATGGCTGAGCAGCCAGATTTATCTCAAGAGTTTAAGTGAGCAGGAGAACAAGTTACACAAAGGACTAACCAATACAGTGATTCAAGTAAACACTTACTCAAGGTTTCTTAGTAAAAGAATATAAAATGCATTCAATCATTTATAAAACATTACACTAGCATAAGCAGCTCAATATCACACATTAATACACCACAAAAATCCAACCGGTAAGTATCTAAATAAGTTTAGCTCAAAAATGAAGTGTGAGCAAAATGGCACTTTAGGTACTTAATAAAGGAGGGAAAAGACACGGTTATAAGAATAGACAGCCCAAATACAATCATAGGCAGGGCAAAGGTTTTCAGTTAAATACAACCAGCAATTCTTCTCAATAAGCCTGGGCCAAAGTCAATGGTTCAGAGTCTTTTGTATAGGATAGCACAGTTCTGGTATGTAACGGTTAAGTCTTTGCCACAGATTTTTAAATGATTTGGCTAGGTGAAAAGTTTGACGAATGTTTAGGGAAGTACAAGCCTTCATTGTTGAGGAAAGTTTCACCCACTTTCTCGATGGCCGAAAAGATTTCCGGACCGTGTTTGCACAGTGCCTTTTAAATGAAGAAAGCTGTAGCTGAGGCAATTGTTCCTGGCAGTTCAAGCAGATCTCGCTGTTCCTGTGCTTCAGTCGTGCAGACAAGACAGAGGACGTCGGGAGGTTCCTGCACTGCCCTGGGAAGAGGCCAAAAGCTGTAGCAAGACATCGGTTTAAGGTGCGAGTGCCTTAAAGTCCCCCTGGTTTCCTTCCCTCTTGCTATCCGGTTTTCAACAGCACTCTGATGAAAATCCGACCAGAATAGGACAGTGTCTAGGTGGCTTGCGAGTTGGTTGTTCCCACCAAACTCAAGGGAAGAAGTTAACCCTGAAGGGCATCTCTGTTGATTGGAGTTTCAGGCAATTCGGACCTGCAGCAGGGAGTTTCAGGCACCTCCCTCACATCCTGTCCACCCCAGACACTCAGGCGCCAGAGGAGGGCTTCAGAAGTGAAGCCCGCCAAAGGCCAACGAACAAAGGGACCAAACCTGGTTTGCTGCGCAGAGACAACACAAGAAGGACCTTTCCTAAAAGAAAATGGCAAAAGAAGATGACCGAGTCTAATTTTACAGATAGGTCTGGGGCGCCATATAAAAACATGGCTACCCCTGATTTTTAGCTACAGTTGTTAGTGGGCGTGAAGAATGACGGTAGTCGATCTAAACCACTGCCACCAGCCATTTAAAGTAGGAAAGGGTACCATTTTACTGTTACATGAGTGTTTTGACTCAGGTGAAGCTAGGCAACCCCTCCAGCACTCTATAGTATCATAGGGTGTACTGGTCACTAAATTTAAAGAGACTAGTAAAGTCAATTTAACTCTACATGCCCTGGGAGACAGTAGTCAGTCCCAGGGAAGGTATTTAAACCTTGGGGAGGCTGAAAGACACCGCTGTGCCACTGCACTGAAGGTGCTGTGTGCCACACAGAAAAAGAAGATGCCACTTGAGTTTTTTAAAACACCATAACCAAAAAACACAAAAAGCAAAACACATGAAAAAGTGGGGGGAAAAAAGGCTCACACTCTTTCCAGGTAAAAAAAATAAATCCTAGAAATCCAGCAACATTGCTGGGGGGGTCTCAAAAGGTAAGGGAAATTAGCACATTTGGAGAATCCTCCCTAACATGTGGAAGTGTATGGAAAAAGTATGTGAACTTTTTAACATGGCTGAAGAAGCCAGAGAAACATGTTAAGATCCAGTTACACATTTTTCTCTGTTTTAAGGGCGATGGCAGAAATCAAAACTGCAGCATCATGCTTTACATCGCTGATCTGGCTGGAGGTACGGCAGCACTTCTCGACTTGTACTGGTCCTGGGGACCCTTTCCCTACAAGCAGTTACCTCTGGCATGGCGAGGCATTTGCAGTCTCACCACCTTGCATGTGCCCGTCCTTGTGGTTCCCCAAAGCCACCTGACCTTCGCAAAATCTGAATCTGTGACTACATGTGTGCCCCATTTATCCCCCATCCCCCTTGCATCCGTTGTGTCATCAGACATGGACAACTCAAACTTTACAGACTTTTGTAGAAACGGAACTCTTGAAACGATCGAGAAAATCAAACAACATCTCATCAGCATCCACTGAGGCTCTTCTGAACATTCCTGAACACTTGCAACTATTTAGACGAACAGAGAAGTTTTTTACTTCCCTTTCGACGCCTGACGTACAGACTGTGGCCAACTCGGAGTGGTTACAAATAGTTTGCTATGAATTTATTATTATTTATGAATTCCTCTGAATCAGCATTTAGTGCAGTTAAAGAAGAACTTAGGGCCTTGGGGCTTGTAGCTTCACAGAATTGGTATATACTCGACCTCCTAACAGCTATGCAGGGCAGAACAGGAGTACATGTTGCACATACGTACCTCCCAATGATTTGGCAACCTAAGGGGGGCATTGTAAGGGAAGCAGGAATTGCCAATGACTTTTTTGGATTCTCTGTTGTTGGGTGCCTTCATGGATGAGCGGAACTATGAAAATTCTCATACCTACTTTTGTCTTTCTTATAATTATCTTTTGTTCCTGTCAACTAGGTCTATGGTGCTGCTCTGCCCAAATGCCTAGAGCTGTTGCTATGATGGTCGTGACCCTGTCTAAGGCTAGGACCACTGCCATTCCATCTCACATGGGTACTCAAACTGATTTTGAAATGAATACAGGGGTAGTTGTATGTCCTCCACCAGGTTGGGGTGAATATGTAGGACAACGGGTAGATTGCGGAATTGGGATTGTCCAGCAGAGGAGCATTGTTGCGAGGGGACTAATATGAGAGATGGCTGTAAAGTTTCATTCTCCCAACAAGGTGAGATTGAGAAGTTGGAAATTGATTTGTTAGTTAATGTAATAACTAAAGGGGGGAATGTTGGGGTGGTTGATAAGGGTCAAACAGGTAAAGAGAAGTTTGAATAGCGGCTGCCATATTGGTGGCTGGGGTGACAGCGATGTTGACATATGTACCAATTTAATATGAACCTAGTGTAGCTAATGGGAATGAGATAGGCATTATTTTTAGTGTTTGTGTTTTATTTGATTCATTTTCTAAACGCATGTGCACTGCAAAATAAGTGTCAAAACTGCTGATACAATATATAAGCAATACAAGTCTGTCATGCACCATAGCGCTAAACAATCAGGCAGTGGGGGCTCTACATGTACATGAGAAGTAAGAGATGCATGGGGTCTCTAGGGAAATAGGTTTTGTGCAGTATGAATATACAGATCTGTTTTGACGCAGAGTTCTCTGACAAGTTAGGATTTGCGCTGGATAAAATCCTGGGTTGGGCAATTCAACTCTGTGTGACTGAAAAACTAGTTTTACAAGGTTGGGTAAAGACTGCAGCAGTTGCGATGAATATCAGATGGTCATCCTTGGCCAGGTCTTTTTAATGGTCTGGGTGCAGTGTGAAGGGGAGATGCAATCTCTGTAAATATATAGGAGTCTGTTATTGAATCACAGTAGGATTCCGGCCACCTGTTAGGGCCGGACAATTAAACCAGACATGGGCTGCTTGCGGGGAAAGGAGCACTAGTTGTCAAGGTGTGGGTTGGAGCCATATGGGCTGGTATGGTAGTCACATAGTTTAGAATAAAATGTAGACGCCAACATGTTTGGGTGATAAAACCAGCAATAATAGATCAAAAGGAAGTGTTCGCTCTCCTCTCTACCTCAATGGAATTTCCAAAGAATAGCCGTGTGCCTCACAAGTAGGGGTAAAGGTTTCTAACCAGATGGAACTTGTAATAATTGAAATTCTTTGTAAGGTTGTGTAAACTGCAACTAGGAGATGGGACTATAACCAAATATGGAGAGGCCCCAGAAGGGGGTGCAGTGTAAATATGAAATATGCAATTATAAGTGAAAGAGGATGGTGCTTAGATGAATGCATCCAATAAGAAGTGTGGGAACTAAAGGGAATATGGTTACATTGTATTGTGTTGAGGGAGATGCTGTCTTTTCCGCCCCCTCACCATTCCCCTCACTGTAGGAGATCCTGGCCCTCATTCCGAGTTTGGAGGTAAGTAACGTCCCTTACCGGCATGGCGCAAATAGCGTGTCCGTGCTGGCACCAGTCTGCTAATAGAGGACTGAAGTCAGCACAAGCTTTGCTCCATGCCGGTAAGGTACCTAGCGCCATGCTGCAAAAGGCTCCCAAAAAGCCCTTACCGGCATCAAGCTTAGCGCAGATAACACTACCGACATAGTCCAATGCGTCAATAGCGGTGACCGTAAATAGCGGTGACCGCTATTTACAGTCACCGCTAATAAGTGGAACAGGAAGTAGCGTCATCGCACAGAAAAGGGAAGGAGCGCGGCGGCCATCTTTAAAAACACAATCCATTGCCACCCTCAGCACACAAGTGCCCTGGGACACTAGTGATCGTCAGAAAACTTCATCCTACAAGACAAGAATGCCAAAGGCCCTGAAGAAGGGATCTGCCCGCATCAGAAAGGAAGGATTTAACCAGGACGAGCTCCAGATGCTTGTGGACACTTTGCACGAGCATGCAGGCACAGTCTTCTCCAGCAACATGAGGAGAGAGGCAGTGCTACGTAAAAAGGAGATCTGGGCACTTGTTGCTTAGAAGGTTAGTGCAGTGGGCAATACACCACGCACAGTGAAAGACTGCCATAAGCGATGGGACGACCTGCGCCTAAGGGTGCGCAGCATATTATCCGTCGATTGCAGCCAGGCCATGGAAACTGGCCCGTGGGAGGACACATGCGCAAGCATGATTGGGACGGGATCCATTGAAGGCGTAGGCGACATGGAGTGTGCTGCCACAACATCTGACAATGGAGGTGAGTGTCCAAAGTAAACACTCGTATGCCAAATCTGATGAAAGTCAATGCCAGTCCAAAGAGTCACGACATGGTCACATGGTCACACACACACACACACACACACACACACACACACACACACACAGTGACACCGACTTATGCCTGCATTTACCACCCATGTATGAAATGACATGCACTTCCAAACACAAATGCTTATTACCCCCAATTGTGTCAATGAGCAATTGTCCCAATGTATGTATGATGCCTATCAAAACATCACTCATGCCGTCCCTCTCTTCCACCCCCAAAGGCAGGGACCATGACAGCGATGGGCAGGACGCTACCCCTGGGGAGGCGGCAGCCAAGGCACCCCTGACAGTGAGTGACAGCCAGGAGGACATCTGGGGCACCATGGAGGACAATATAATGGATGTGGTCTATACCCCAACCCAAATTCCACCCCCCCCCCACCCTAAGTACCATCGATCAATACCGGGAACGCCAACACCCCAGAGCAGTACGCCCATGACCACACCCAGGGATATCTCAGTCCAGTTTTCAGTGTAGAGGAGGATGAGCAGGCTGGGCATGACAGCCAGATTCCCAGCACTTCCACAGGTGCACCCGCAGGGCCGCAGCGGAATGACCTGCTCACTGCACTCGTTCCCGAGTTTGTCCAGGACAACCGTCAGGTCAGAGAGGAGTGGTGTATAGCGTTAGCTGCACTAGGCCGGTCCATTACGGACAGCACTGCCTCCATGGTGAGTTCCTTCTCAGACAACACCAGCTGCCTCTGCGAGGAGGTCTCGGTCCTCCGGCAGGAGCTAGGGCGCATCGCAGATGCCATGGAGGCAGGGCATCTCAGCACACAAACTCAGCAGGCGGCCACACCATCGTCCTGCAGCTCCACACAAACGAGCCCGCTCCGCAGGTCGGCCTGTGCACAGCACCGACAAGACATGCCGCCCCCCCTCTGGGTCAGGGAGTGCTGAGTGACAGTTTCGACAGCCTCATGAGGGTACGGGGACTCAAAGGGACTTGTGTGGGGAGTTGTGGGGGGAGGGGGTGAGGGTGTGTGGGGGAGTTGTGGGGGGAGTGGGAAGGGGTTGATGGTGTGTGGGGGAGTTGTGGGGGGAGGGGGGAGGGTGGTGGAGGGTTTTGTCACTTACGTTTATATTGTTACATTCAATACACTGATTGTGTGAAAAAGAAGACCAGAGTGGACATTCATCATTGCGCATGTGTCATTTAATCATTCACAGTGCATAGTGTACATGTACCCCAGCACCCAGTGCCCTATGTCCAAACATTATGTCACCCTCTGCTGACATGTGTGTCCGAAATATTGTGCGATCACTGACAGGCGCACAGCACGTCCCTCCTGTGCATCAGCACCATGATGATGTCCTGCCACATCTTCCTCCTCCCCTTCATCATCATCAGGTGGTAGCAGTTCCATGTCAGGGGGCAGGGGCACGTTCCGGCGGATGCACATATTGTGTAGCATTACACATGCCATGGTGATCTTGGACACCTTCTCATGCCTGTAGAGGAGTGCCCCACCCGACCGGCTGAGGCAGCGAAATCATGCCTAAAACAGGCCAAAGGTCTGCTCGATGACCACACAGGTACGGGTATGGGAACGATTGTAGTCCTCCCTGTGCCTGTTCTTGGGGTTTCACACAGGGGTGTGGAGCCACGGCTTCAAGGGATAGCCACTATCACCTGCATGAGAGGTAAATGAAGGTAAATGTTAGGCGAATCATGATGGACAGCTGCACTAGTCACACATGCCTGCAGGTTATCGTTGCCCACATGCACATGTCTCTGGATGCATTGACCACATTTTAAGTCCCTCAATGTGTCCTCAAGATGATACATGGTGTGCACTGACATCTTGTTGCACATGCATCGTGTTGTGGGATGTGGGGTGGTTTCCTGTTAATGATGTAGTGATGGGTGTCGACCTTACTTCATTCATATGACATTTGGGTGTCATGTACGGTTTGGAATGGTTTGGGGCAGTGTTCGGTGATGTGCACATCGTGCAGTCACATCAACATTGGCAGTATGGTGGTGTGTACGTCTCTCCCCCCATTTCAATGCCATGTGCCAGTCCTACTACTTACCAAGCAGCCAGGCATGTCGTCCAGTATGTTGCTCCATGAAGCATGGTAGCGTGGAGTTCCACAGGACCAAAGAGTCATGAGTTGATCCAGGATATCGGGCACAACAATGTGTGATGATCTTGCTGGCGTTGCATACCATCTGCACATTGATGGAGTGGTATTGCTTGCGGTTGCGGTACACCACCTCCATGGCATGCGGGACCATCAACTCCACATGGGCGTAGTCGATGGCACCTACACAATTTGACATGCCTGCCAGTGCATGGAAGGCAACTTTTGTATCAAATATCTCCTGGGGAGTCCGTGGGAGGGATATGTAGTCCCTTGTGTGCTTGAGGAGGGCATCCAGCACTTGGTTCAGAATCCGTGAAAATAAGGGTTGTGCTATGCCATGCATGTGCCCCACTGTGTGCTGGTAGGTGCCTGTGGCAATGAAGTGGAGCACAGACACTACCTTCAGTAGAGGGGGGGGGATGGCGGTGCGTATTTCAATGAGGCTCACTATGTCGTCGTGCATCAGGTCCACTATCCACTATGGTGGTGATGGTGTCCCGGTCCAGACGGTACAGGGTGTGGATATGCACAGGGGTTAGGTTGAAAGGACTGGCTCTGATGCGAGGGATTGGGGGCTGCCGGCGTGGTAACGGTGGCTGCACTGGGCCTGTCTCACCCTCCTTCTCATCCTGCGTCTCCTCTGAGGTGGCGGCTGTTGTTGATGTTGTGGCAATGCTAGCAAATCCTCCAGCTCCAGTAATGCTACTACTATTGGAATCATCTTGGTGTGGGTGTGGTGTGTGCTCCTTTTGTACTGGGCCTGACTCCATTGCCTCCACCTGTGCTGATTGTGTGCACCTGTGGCAGTTGGGAACACTGCTCAGTTATTTTTACGGCATGTCAGCGATGCAGGTATTTACGTCGTGCCGGTAGGCACTTTTTCCGCCTTCATGAGGCCGTTATTTGCATGTCCGCCTCACTTGTGATCTACTCCGGTTACGGCATGCCGTTGATGCCAGCATGGTAGGTCGCGTGCACGCGACCAGACCGATATTAACGACATCGTACTTTACGATGCTGTTAATAGCGGTCTGGTTGGTCAGAATATCCCATAGCGGTAATCGATGCCAGTATTCCTTTACCAGCATCATTTTTCCCTTAGCATCAACCTCAGAATGACCCCCCCCTGTGTATGTCATAGGGGGGAGACGCCCCTCCACTCCCTATATATTATTCGCACTAATAGCAGTAAGCAAATGAATAACCCAGCCTGTGTAGGCCTAGAAACTCCATTTTGTGACACGATGAACGCCATCTTTTTCTAGGCCCAAAAATGATCTCTAAATACTTTCTCTCCCTTGCCCAGCATCTTGCAAAGACAGCCCAGGCCGCCTCCTTCCAGCACCGCACAAACCCTGTTCATACTGAAGTACAGACATTCATTGTTGCAACATTTAGTATCTTCCTAGAACAGATGAGCTCACTGTGTGTGACCGGACCAGGCCTCAGCTCATGTGCCCGTCCATCTCCACAAAACTGCCCATGCACTCCCCACGCCAGCCTCCGAGCCAGGCCACCGTCGAATGGGCCCAGGTCCCTCTGATCTTTGATACAGATACACATCTGACCCCTCGAAGTGAACAGATGGAGACACCCACCATAGCCATAATCCGGGCCCTCGATGTATCCTCCTTAAACTTAACATATGTCTATTCATATCATGAGGCATCAGGTATATCAAAACTCATAGGGCATGTCCCCGGGTCTGGGGCACTGTGGTTCATGAACCCCTGGGTACATGGGTTAGAAGTGCAGGATATCTGGCAATGGGTTCAGAAAGTACCCCCATTCATGTGAAGTTTTTATGTCTGCCATTTGACTAATGCCATTAGTTCCTGTTATGTTAGCTTAGAAAGACAGATCAGTAGCATTCCCGCAACCTGAACTTCACTGCAGATGAGCCCAGCTGACCCACGTGCTCTCTGATCGACTCAGACTCAGCGACCAATTCCAACTTGACATCACCTATAGAGTATGCTGTGTGTGCCATGGGGGCCGACCAATTGAAACTGTTACCTCATCCTGTATATCATTACATTACTTGTGACGTTATTTTGGTTTATAATGTGCTGCCTGCGTATCATTCGGATAGAGTGCTCTCGGACAGCAGAGATGGCCCAGTGCCTGCGATTGTTGTTGTATGCAAGTGTTAGTAGTTGGGTGTGTGTTTGTAGTTTGGCTAGCCCATGGGCGTTTATAGTACAAGGGATGTGTGTAGGAGGGAGTAGGAGTGGAGGGTACTCAACGTTTTTCTCGGTTGCTAATCTTCACGATTATATCTAAATGGGAGACAAGGATAATCTTCACAAATCTACCTAAATGGGATGCATGGCTATTTTCCACAAATCTATCCAAGTGTGATGCATGGCTAGTCTTCACAATTTTATCTAATTGTGAGGTGTTAGGTAAAGATTTGGGGTAGTAGCCTTTGGGTGCACTACAACAATCTTAGCCTCCTGGTAATAGGAACCCAACCTAAGTCTGTACTACACAGGTTGGTAGTGTGGTTGAGCGGCCAAGCTTATCTCAAGAGGGGTCGATGTGAGCGGTAGGGTAGTTAGACAAAGATGCACAGGGACAAGTATCCAAATAAACACTTACACTCAAGGTTTCTTGATTAAACCATTATCAATTTATTGAACAGTCAGTTTGAATAAGCCTTCATCAGAAGGGGCAATAACAGCAACACACAAATACACTCCAAAATACACACTCGTAGTTCCTAAATCAGCAAATACCCATTGGGGATGGCACACAGGCACTTCCTACACCCTCAGGTGACTTAAGTAGCTAGGACACTGTGGACATTAATATATTACTGTTGCATTTAGAGCAATACTTAAGAGCATGTCAAAGAAAAGGGTTATTAGAATAAACTAGAGATCACACAAATATTCTGAAGCAGGCAAGTACTTTTTGAACCCCCCCCCCCCACTGCAAAGTAGGTTACCCCTTTCCTAGTAGGAAGGCAAAACACACAATCAGAGAGGAGAAGAGTCAATCAGGAAGCCAGGCCAGTCCAATGTCAATTGGGCAAAATTCTAGGTGAGCTGAAGCACTTCTTGCAGTTAAGTAAAAGTCTTGCAAAAATGTTTTAGAAGACTTTGTAGAAAATAAGAATCAATGTAGGGCCACAAGCTGTTAGACGTTTGAGTAGTAGAAGGTGCAAGCAACTCTACAGAGCAACAAAGACAAGTCTCAACTGAGAGCAAGCAAGGCTACAAAACAAGAGGTAAGTTCTCTTAGACTGTACGGTATGCTTGGTTAGTAGAAAAAAGGTGGCAGATGGCTTCTGTTCCTGGGCAACCCTGCAGATCCTGTTGTTCCTAGGCCTCGGTCGTGGGGACAAGAGGGAGGACTTCTGGGAACTCCTGCACTGCAACGGGACGGTCAAAGACAGCAACCGGCAATCTTCAAACAAGTGGCACTTCAGTGTTTCAGCTCCTCGCATCTACCGCAGCTAGCACCACCGTGGTTTCTGGCTGTCGAGATGGGCTTTCCTTGCATCTGGGGTCCAGCACTTTTTTGAGGTGGCTCAGTCAGTCCTGCTTCCTGGGAGTCCGGAGGATGTTCCTGGAGCTCTTGGAAAAACTTAAGAGATACACTCCGAATCTGGTGTCGATCTCCCTGGCACTTCGGTTCCTGCAGCAGCAAGGAAGTACAGCCAGTTTCGAGAAGATGTCCTGGTGGCTTACTTTGGAGTTGATTGGTTCCACAAACTCAAGGGGAGAAGTCGTCCTTGCAGGGCTTCTCTAGTCGAGGTGAATTCAGAACTTCAGCACAGCAGCAGGGCTTCACCGGGCAAACCAATGTCCAGGAGTTGCAGCAGGCGTCTCTTCCAAGATCTTCTTCGGATTCATTCGTCCAGTGGTCGACTCTGCCTTCCAGGCCAAAAAGCCTCACCTTTTATGCAGGTTCCTCCCATTAATTCCAGCCTAGCTGCCAGTCAAACAGCAGGGTGGCTATACTTGCCATACAGCCAGCCGGCCAATCACCTTTGGGTGCATTCCTGTAAGCAAGGGGATTAAGCACAGGGAGTTTGGGCACCTCCCTCACTTCTTGCCCCTGTCGGACACTCTGGAGCCAGAGGTGGGCGTCACTCATGAATCCCGCCAAAGACAAAACGAACAAAGGGGCCAGACTGGGTTTGGCACGCAAAGTAAATCTCAAGAAGGACCTTTCCACAAAGAAATGGCGAAAAAAGAAGACCGGGCCATTTTGACAAAGATACCACCCAGGGTGCTTTACTGCAGCTGCGAACGCAGCACGTGGTAAAAACACACAGCAGTAGTAAAAAGTAAACCACTGCCACCAGCCATTAATCGCAGAAAGGCTAACATAAAAATGTTACATGACAAACTAGACAAAGGGGATACTAAGTAACTCTTCCAGCACCCTATGGTAAGATAGTGTGTGCCGGGTCTAGAAAGTTACACAATGTAAGTAAAGTTAATTTCACTTCACTGCTGTTGAAAACAGTAGGTAATCCAAGAGAAGGTATTTAAACCTTTGGGAAATCTGAAAGACTTCCCTGTGCCACTGCACTGAAGGTGCTGTGTGTCATAATGTAAAAAGATGATGCCTCTGGAGTTTGTCAGACTCCAAAAACCAAAAGAAACACAGAGTTCAATCACAGAAAAAGGCATGAGAGAGTGGGAAAAAGTGTCTCACTCTCTCCAGGTAAAAATGAAAAAGTCCTAGAGACCAGCAAAGAGCTGGGGGGCTCTAAGGTAGAGAGGAATTAGCACATTTCTGAGAATTCTCCCTAACATGAGACAAGGATAATCTTCACAAATCTACCTAAATGTGACGCGTGGCTATTCTTCACAATTCGATTGAAATCTGATGCGTGGCTATTCTTCCAATATGTCTATTGTAACACATTTCATGCCCCCAAAATACAATTGGGTTCTTATTATTTTGGATAATGCAAAATGCATCTAAATCTTGCATGACATCTGTCCCCTAGTATACATGTAGGTGCAACACATTTCCTTCCACTATTCAGTACAATGGCCAACTATGAAGCATATCGCAATGGCCGACTATGGAGGGTAGCACACCCAACTCAGAGGCCAACTATGAAGCATATCGCAAAGGCCGACTATGGAGGGCAGCACACTCAACTCAGTGGCCAACTACGAAGCGTATCGCAATGGCCGACTATGGAGGGCAGCACACTCAACTCAGAGGCCAACTATGAAGCTTATCGCAAAGGCCGACTATGGAGGGCAGCACACTCAACTCAGTGGCCAACTATGAAGCGAATCGCAATTACCGACTATGGAGGATAGCACACTCAACTCAGAGGCCAACTAGGTTAGCACGGTTTACAGAGTAGTAGTAGTATAAGAGTGGCATGGTTTCTGGAGTACAGTAATGGTTGTGCTTCCCGCCAATATCGCCTTACGATGGCTATAAACATCCTACAGTCCTAGAATATGTGGTGAAAGTGCTGAATAATCGGCCCACAAAAAATAGATTTTCCAACAATGTTCCGGTTTAACAATAACGTCACTTGATAACTCATTGAATCTTACAGTCAAAATGTAACAGAAATTCAAAATTACGGAAAGCCTACAGCTCAGTTTCACAATTTACATACGTAATATGTATTCTGAAAAGTGAATACATATTAGATACACACTTCACATTTTGACAGTACTTGGAGAATAGACCGTGCCGTTTAGGTAAACTCCCGAAGAAAACACGCCCTGCACCCCACAATATGAATGTTTAACATGGTTTAGGTTTCAGGGAGGAAATCCATACCTTCCTTTCTGCATGCTGGCAGAGTTTCAGCTCTCAGAAGTGGCTGTACAGTGACATGTTGCCACTATGTGGCTCACCTAGACAAACAACACAATATCAGAAGTTAGTGGTGTAAACACTGCCCATTTGAAGCTTGAAGGCCCTTCCATTGTTCTGACAATTACTAGGTCTCCCACAGATCATTTGCACAACTGGGAGCGAAGATACGAAATGTGTGATGACAGCAGCAAAAGAGCAGGGCAATGTTTGTTTGTTTGTTTAATCATTTGTTATGCGCACCAAACCCATAGGTAAGAGGGTGCAGCCGTATGAAAATGCAAAGCTTACATAGTTAGAAATATACACCACGGTGCAGTACATAATTACAAATATGCACTAGGTACAGTGCATTGCAGTAGTTACAGAAATGACAAATATAGAGTATACAGAATGTGCAAATATATACAGTAGTAGTCTGGCCTATGTAGTTACAAGAACAAGTCATGAGTGCCAACGATACACAGTGCCTGATCATGTCTTCCATATATTACCAGGGCTCTCAGGTAAGCCAATGTAGCGGGCAGAGAAATGTCAAGGCTAAGGGTCTGTAGCGATGATGTGTTTTATGAATTTTTTTCTGAAATGTAAGAAGGGTTGGTCATCTCTCAGGTCTTGGGGCAAAGAGTTCCACCATTTGGCAGCCTTTACAGGGAAACTTTTGCCGCCAATAGTGGCACGCTTATATTTCGGTAGGGTCAGACAATTAGCATTGCCGGTTTTGGTTGGTCTGTGAGCAATTCTTCTCTGAGGTTTGGCTGTCAGTGTTAGGGAGAATTCTCTCTTTAGGCTGAATTTCCTAACCTAGTGAGTCCCCCAGCAGCTTTGCTGCATTTCTGGAGTTTTTTTTTCTTCTCCTGCCAAGAGTGAGACTCTTTCTCTCCCACTCTTGGACATGATTAATGGTATTCCTTTGACTGGTAATGTGTTTTATGGGCTATGGGGTCCTTTACCCCATAGGGTCTCAAGTGTTTTTCCTATGTGTGTTACACAGCACCCTCCGTGCAGTAACACAGGGGTGTCGTAGTGACACCCCGCCATAGACTCCATACCCTGGGACTGACTACTGTCTCCCAGGGCATGTAAAGTCACCATTGACTTTGCTAGTCCCAAATTATTAACAGAAACCAGTACAAACCATCATATTATGGACGTACTGGTCGGGGCAATTCGATTGCCCCGCGGTCTGTTAGTCGAGGGGGCACGTCTCCGCCCCCCCTGATCAAGTTTTGGCTGGTGGCAGTGGAAACTGCTTTTTATATTCGACCGCAAATATTTTCATATGGGATTTTCCCTTTGTTCGAGGCGAACAACTTTAATTATTTAATTCTCATAGCCTCGAACATACCACCGGTTTATTTAATTAATATTAATTCTCTGGTTGGTATTTTTTGCCAAGACTCGATTCTAAAATGGCGTTTGTGTTCTCTTCTGTGACTCCAACCCAAGTCGAGCCCTTTGGTCCACTTTTTTGGCGGGCTTCTCCACAGAAGCCTCCAAAAGTGGTGCCACTCTGTGTACCACAAGGGATGTGGGAGGGGGTTTAGGCACCCTGGACCGAGTTACCTTGGTAACGCAGGTCGCACTCTTGTGTGATTGGCCCAAGTGGTGCATGTTTGAGTGACAGCTAGGCTGAATGAATGGGGGTTTTCTGCATAAAAGCAGGGCTTTGAGGACTGGAACTTCAGAAGTCGCCACAGGACCTGAGAATCCGACGAGGGAGAAGCTGAGCCGACCTACCACGACGACACCACCGGTGGAGCCCTGCAGAACCGACTCACCACTTCCCGACGACAGAAGATCTCCCGGCTGGAGAGGCTTCTTCCCCTGACTGGTGGGCACAACCAGTTTTCCTTTCTTTCTTCGCACCCCAGCCCGGTTTGTGGTCGAACTGCCCGTGCCAAGCACCCCGGCGGCCGGATAGCCACTCACCACTGAACAGCGAATCACCGGACCGCTCCTTGTACCTGAGAAACTCCGTGGCTGGTTTCTTCCCTGGCAGTGCAACGGACCCCTGTCTTCCTCCACGACGAGATCTTCTCTTCCCCCGGACAAAGCACCGACTTGCACCCGCTGCCAGGAACAACTGCCCCCGCTGGAGCGTTCTCACCACTTTAAGGTACTGTGTCCGCCAGGCCTCCCTTTCTAAAGATTGCTACAAGGTAATAATAACTCCTTAACCTTCTGAACTGGGCTGGCCGCCTTGACCCTCTAACTGGTCCCTTTCTGTGGTCCAACCCCCTTTTTGAACCTTTTCAAGACTTTTGTGCACTGCAGCCGTGTGATCTTGGACACATTTCGTTTGGATCCTCTGAAAGTGGATCCGGCCTCTTGAACTCTAACTTCACGGTTTTACTTTGCCTTCCTCTCTTGTTGTGTTCTTGAAAAAGTGTTGGGATCTGTTTCAATTTCTTCTCTGCTTTTCTCTCCCTTTTTAAAACAAACTATTAGAGTGCCATCTACGTTAAGCGCTCACCGATGTCTGAAAATAATGGGGCTTTACTTAAGACTTGTCTAATATTCTTTTAAGGGAGTGTATATCTTTTAATGACCGTGTTTTTGAATTGCTTACTATTAGTGCACGTTTGTTTTTCTAGATGTGGTTTTAAATAAATAATTATATCTCTTTTACACCAAGCCCTGGTCAGTGTTTACTTGTTCTATTGTGTGCTCTTGACCTATTGTGAATACTCTGTATACTGCCTAACTCTTCTTGTGGGAAGTCTGACTGCTCAGCCACAGCTACCAAGTGAATCTGTGTGGTACAGACTGCTACCAAGTGGGTTTACTGCCAAACACCTATAGTCCTAAATCTTTTGCAGTGGTCCCAGAGGGAACTGCACAGGTTTCTGCCTAACAGTCAGGTAAGTAGGGGCCGCGTTGTTGAGAGCTTTATGAGTCAATGATAGTGTTTTCAGTTGTATTTTGTTGGCTGTGGATAACCATTTGTGAAGGCGTCTAAGAGGGGAAATATGGGTTCTTTTATTTATGCCTAGGGCTGCTCTTAGGGCATTATTTTGTAAGGTTTGAAGCTTATGGATAGTCGTTTTATTTGCACCACTGTAAAGAGCATTGCAGTAGTCAATTCTGGAAAGTATTAAGGTTCTAGCTAGGATAAAACAGCTATCGTCAGAGAGGAATGGCTTGCCAGCTCTGAGTAGTTTGCACGTGTGAGCCGTAGAGGAAGTCGGAGATTTGATCTGTTTATCAAATGACAAAGTGGAATCCAAATAGAAGCCAAGGGTTTTTACCTCCTTGGAGACTTTAATGGAGTTCCCATCAATGTTGAATGAAGAGAATTCCTGACCTCAGTTTTTTTATGTTAGCCAGTGAGCCTAGAATTATCAGCTCGGTCTTATCATTGTTCAAATATAAGCCATTGGTGGCCATCCATGCTTGGATGATCAGATATACTTTGTTCACCAACCCCGTGTCCTTACTGTGATCCCCAGAAAGCGGGAGGAGAATCTGGGTATCATCTGCATAGTTAGTGTAGGTGATACCCAGTTGGTCCAGATCGTCAAACAAGGGTTTTGTGAAGATATTGTAGAGGGTTGGTGAAACGCAAGAGCCTTGAGGGACCCCGCACAAGATGGGGGATGGGTCGGCGGCTGCCGAAGGAGAGAAGACTCATCGTTCTCTCGCTCAAGAAGGGTTTAAATCAAATTGATAGCTTCCGGTGAGAAGTGGGCAGCAGAATCAAGGTGTCGGCAGTGGACATTGTGGTTAACCAAATCGAATGCGGCTGAGAGATCAAGTAGGAGCAGAAGTACTGTCTTGCCTTTGTCTCTCAGCTCGTCTATTTGGGTCTTTAAATCAATTAAGGCTGTTTCTGTTCCGTGTAACGGGCAGAAGCCAGATTGTCTGTTTCCAAGGATTTTATGCTGTTCGAGATGTTTCTGAATTTGGATGCAGGCAGCTTTATCCAGTATTTTAAGTAGAAATGGGACTGTGGTTATGTGGTAATGGGCCGGTAGTTAGAAGGGATGAGCGGGTCTAGGGTCTGTTTCTTGAGGAGGGGTAGCACCCAAGACTGTTTAAGGTTGGCAGGGATAGTACCTGTGAAGGAGGCGTTAATCAATTTGGTGACGAATGGGGATGATTCTCTGGAAGCATCTTTTATTACTTGCGCTGGGCAGATGGTGCCTTTGCAATTCGAGGGCTTCAGTGATAGGCTGATCTTTTCTATTTCCAGGGTAGACATCTTGGAAAAGTTGAAAGTATTATTGTAGGCCAGTGGTGAAGCACTGGTCATGGGACTGTTCGGCGAGTGCTGTAAATTCAACACTTCTTTTTTTGCAGCAAAGGACCAGGGCAATGTGTGATGTCAGCAGCAAAAGAGCAGGGCAATGCGTGAAGGCAGCAACAAAAGAACAGAGCAATGTGTGATGGCAGCAGCAAAAGAGCAGGGCAATGCGTGATGGCAGCAGCAAAAGAGCAGAGCAATGTGTGATGGCAGCAGCAAAAGAGCAGGGCAATGCGTGATGGCAGCAGCAAAAGAGCAGGGCAATGCGTGATGGCAGCAGCAAAAGAGCAGGGCAATGCGTGAAGGCAGCAACAAAAGAATAGAGCAATGTGTGATGGCAGCAGCAAAAGAGCAGAGCAATGTGTGATTGCAGCAGAAAAAGAGCAGAGCAATGTGTGATGGCAGCAGAAAAAGAGCAGGGCAATGTGTGATGGCAGCAGAAAAAGAGCAGGGCAATGCGTGATGGCAGCAGAAAAAGAGCAGGGCAATGCGTGATGGCAGCAGCAAAAGAGCAGGGCAATGCGTGATGGCAGCAGCAAAAGAACAGAGCAATGTGTGATGGCAGCAGCAAAAGAGCAGAGCAATGTGTGATGGCAGCAGTGTGTTTGGCATATGTGATGAATCTGATGACGTCATCACTCGTTTTCCTGGGATAGCCTCTCCCCATGTGTCCAGGGGACGGCAGCCGCTGCCTGATCCTGACCCTGGGGAGGGCCACATGGGGAGAGGGAACCCTCAGGAAGATGACATGACATCGTCGGACAAAGTCACATATCCCTCCTCCCCCATTCCCTTTTAGGGATGTTCCCTCCATTCCTCATGTCCTGGTGGCATATTGCAACTCCCTCCCTCAACCACTTGCTAGGTCTAGTTCAAGTATCCACCAATATCACACAAGAAACAGTGAGTCAACAACTGAGATGAGGGAGAGGCAAGGAGTAGTTTTGATCACTCTGAATGAGCACCAACATCAGCCTCCTCAAAATCACACAAGAAACAGCACGGTAACAATTGGGATGAGAATGACAGATGGAGGAATGAAGACGACTAAAACCGGTAAACCAACACAGCAGACTAGTCTTTGGAAGTTGTTCAATCATGCTGGGAAATTTAAATCTGCCACAGCTGACAGACAGGAGAGAGAACTGCAGACGCTGAGTTGTGCCACGACCTGTGCTAACACTGGTCCAAACGCTCAGAGAAAGCACGCCGTGGGAGGTGCTGTGGAGGCGAATCCAGACAGTGGAAACAGAAGCTGGAATGCAGAAAGCCTGCGGCTTGAGAATGCGAGACAGTGGAAACTGGGCATGGTAGAGAAGAACATGACGAAGTCACATTGTCTAACAGGACGTGAGAGACACTTAAAATACCTGGTAAAAACAGGTAAAACGGAGGGGTAAAGGTTGCCTGAAAGTGTGTGCCATTTCCTGAAACTAACATGAGAGAGACAAAGTGAAGCCTGTGAAAAGATTAACATATTTGTGAACCATTATATGAGTAGGTCGCTGAACCCATATCGCAGGAGAAAGATCAAAAGAAAAGCAAATGGTCTTGGAAAGGGGGCAAAGACTCAAAGCATGAGTGAAGAAGTGAATATTGAAAAACTCTAGCAAACATGGCTCAATATGTCTATGTTGTGCAAATATCATTTCATGGATAAAAGGAAAAGTAACTGCATGCAAGTCCTGGCAGGAGAGTATACCAGTTAAAGCTAAGTGTTCCAAAGTAATTGCATAAAAGGTCCTGGCAAGAGACTATGCTAGGCAATATTAAGGGTGTGTAATAAGTTACAGTAAGAGGAGAACCTCAGGGAAGATTCATGCCCTTTAAAGTTGGAGTTGTTGTAAATGTGGAAAAGAGCCTGGCAGGGGAGAGTACAAATAAGAATAATACAGTAGAAAAGAATGCCAATGAAGACACATGCCCTTAGGATCGTTAAAGTAAAATCGAAACTGCAGCATTGCGCTTCACATCGCTGATCTGGCTGGAGGTACGGCAGCACTTCTCGACTTGTACTGGTCCCGTGGACCCTTTTCCTACAAGCAGTTACCTTTGGCCTGGCGAGGCATTTGAAGTCTCACCACCTTGCATGTGCCCATCCTTGTGCTTCCCCAAAGCCATCTGACCTTCGCAAAATCCAAATCTGCGACTACATTTGTGTCCCCTTTATCCCTGTGCCCCTTGTGTCAACAGACATTGATAGTTCAGGAACTTTACAGACTTTCGTAGAAACTGAGTGCTTGAAACGATCGAGAAGATCAAACAACATCTCATGAGCATCCACTGAGGCTCTTCTGAAATTTCCAGAACAATTGCGACTATTTAGACGGACAGAGATTTGTTTACTTTTCTTTTGGCCCCTGGAATACTGACTGTGGCCAACTCGAAGTGATTACAAATTGTTTGCTATGAATGTATTATTATTAATGAATTCCTCTGAATCAGCATTTAGTGCAATTAAAGAAGAACTCAGGGCCTTGGGGCATGTAGCTTCACAGATACTGTATTTACTCGACCTCCTAACAGCTATGGAGGGCAGGAGTAGCCAGAAGAACAGGAGTATGTGTTGCACATATGTACCTCCCAATGATTTGGACAATGGAACTCTGGACTGAACGATTACCGCATTGCACAACCTGAGGGGGGGCATTGTAAGGAAAGCGGGAATTGTTGATGACTTTTTCTAACTCTCTTTTCTTGGGTGCCTTAATGGATGAGCGTAACAATGAAGATTCTCATACCTATTTTTGTCTTTTTTATAATTATCTTGTATTCCTGTCATCTAGGTCTATGGTGCTGCTCTGCCCAAATGCCTAGAGTTGTTGCTATGATGGTCATGACCCTGTCTAAGGCTAGGGCTACTGCCATTCCATTTCACATGGATACTCAAACTGATTTTGAAATGAATACAGGAGTAGTTGTCCTCCACCAGGTTGGGGTGAATATGTAGGACAACGGGTAGATTGCAGAACTGGTGGAAGGGCGGTTTGGGATTGTCCAGCAGAGGAGCATCGTTGCGAGGGGACTAATATGAGAGATGGCTGTAAGGTTTCATTCTCCCAACAAGGTGAGATTGAGAAGTTGGAAATTGGTTTGTTAGTTAATGTAATAACTAAAGGGGGGAATGTTGGGGTGGTTGATAAGGGTCCCACAGGTAAAGAAGTTTGAATAGCGCATGCCATATTGGTGGCTGGGGTGACAGCGATGTTGACATAATATAGCAATTTAGTATGAACCTAGTGTAGCTAATGGAAATGAGATATACGTTATTTTTAGTGTTTGTGTTTTAGTTGATCGAAACGCATGTGCACCACAAAATAAGTGTCAAAACTGCTGATACAATATAAACGCAATACAGGTCTGTCATGCCACACAGCGCTAAACTATCAGGCAGTGGGGGCTCTACATGTGCATGAGAGGTAAGATATTTGCAAAGGGAAAATCAGTGTGAGGGGATGCGGTAGTCCTGAACATACATGTATAGGTACACATACATGTCAGTCTCTAGGGAAATATGAATATACAGATCTGTTTTGACGCAGAGTTCTCTAACAAGTTAGGAATTGTGCTGGCTAAAAACCTGGGTTGGGCAATTGAACTCTATGTGACTGAAAAACTAGTTTTACAAGGTTGGGGAAAGGCCGCAGCAGTTGCGATGAATATCAGATGGTCAGTTTCAGGCCGGTCTTTTTAATGGTCTAGGTGCAGTGTGAAGGGGAGATACAATCTCTTTAAATATATAGGAGTCCGTTATTGAATCACAGTAGGATTCCGGCCACCTGTTAGGGCCGGACAATTAAACCTGAAGCGGGCTGCTTGTGGGGAAAGGAGCACTGATAGATCATGGATTTTCAATAGAGTTGTCAAGGTGTGCTTTGGCGCCATATGGGCTGGAATGGTAGGTCACATAGTTTAGAATGAAATGTGGACACCAATATGTTTGGGCGACAAAACCAGAAAAATAGATCAAAAGAAAATGTGTTCACTCTCCTCTTTTACATCAATGGAATTTCCATAGAATAGCGGTGCGCGTCACAAGTAGGGGTAAAGACTTCTAACCAAATGGACCCTGTGATAATTGAAATTGTTTGTAAATTGTGTAAAATGTGTAACTAGGGGATGGGACTATTACCAAGTAAGGAAAGGCCCCAGAGTGGGGTGCAGTGTAAATATGAAACGTGCAATTATAAGTTAAAGAGGATGGTGCGAAGATGAATGTATCCAATAGCAAGTGAGGGAACTAAAGGGAATATGGTTACATTGTATAGGGTTAACCAATCATGTGTGTTGGGTTGACTCTGTAACAAAACATTTGGGAGTGTTTTAACTGTTGCAAATTGTATAAAATATGTGTTCTTTGTGTGGTTCGGAGAGACAGGTTAGTTTGACTCTTTGATGTCATCTAACCCTTCCTGTTGTTTCCGTAGGGGTATGGTCCAGTGCCTGCGATTGTTGTTCTATACAGGTGTTAGTTATGTTGGGTGTTTGTTTGTAGTTGGCTAGCCCATGGGCGTTTATAGTACAAGGGATGTATGTAGGAGGGGAGTAGGAGTGGAGGGTATGCTCAGCGTTTTTCTCGGTTGGTAATCTTCACGATTCTATCTAAATGTGACGCTTCTCTATTCTTCACAATTCTATCGAAATCTGAGGCATGGCTTTTCTTCCCAATATGTCTATTGTAACACATTTCAAGCCCACAAAATACAATTGATTGCATAATATTTTGTTTCCTGCAATATACATCTAAATCACGCATGACGTCTGTCCCCTAGTATTCATGTAGGTGTAACACATTTCCTTCCACTATTCAGTACAATGGCCAACTATGAAGCATATCGCAATGGCTGACTATGGAGGGTAGAACTCTCAACTCTGAGGCCATCTATGTTAGCACTGTTTACAGAGTAGTAGTAGTGTAAGAGTGGCAGGGTTTATGGAGCACAGTAATGGTTGTGCTTCCCACCTGTATCGCCTTACGATGGCTATAAACATCCTACAGTCCTAGAATATGTGGTGAAAGTTCTGAATAGTGGCCCACAAAAAAACTGATTTTTCAACAATGTTTTGGTTTAACGATAACATCACTTGATAACTCATTGAATCTTACACTCAAAATGCAACAGATATTCAAAAGTACGTATGGCCTACAGCTCAGCTGCACGATTTACGTACGTAATATGTATTCTGAAAAGTGAATACATATTAGACACACACTTCACATTTTGACAGTACTTGCTGAATAGACCCTGCCTTCTAGGCAAGCTCCCAAATAAAACACCCCCTGCACCCCACAATATGAATGTTTAACATGGTTTAGGTTTCAGGGAGGAAATCCATACCTTCCTTTCTGCATGCTGGCAGAGTTTCAGCTCTCAGAAGTGGCTGTGCAGTGACATGTTGCCGCTATGTGGCTCACCTAGACAAACAACACAACATCAGAAGTTATTGGTATGTAAACACTGCCGGTTTGAAGCTTGAAGGACCTTCCATTGTTGATATGTGATGAATCTGATGTCATCACTCGTTTTCCTGGGATAGCCTCTCCCCATGTGGCCAGGGGACGGCAGCCGCTACCTGATCCTGACCCTGGAGCGGCTATAAGAGGGAGGACCACATAGGGAGAGGTGATAAGATGTGATATGATATGGCATTTAGAACGCGCCTATACACAGGTGTTTCAAGGCGCAACAAGGCAAGGGAAGGGGAACAGAGACAACGATCTTATTAGGCCAGGTGACATTGAGATCGTGCAAGTGCAGGGGAGGGTAGAAGGGAAAAGTGCATGGGGAAGGGGGAGGGGGCAGTGCAGTACACAGGATAAAAGTAAAATGAATAAGAAGTACTGCCAGCTGGTGGCAGGTGCTGGTAGGGGGCTGTAGGGATACAGAGACAGTCCCCGAGTTCAAGGGTTGCCGAAGGGGGGGGGCGGGCAGGTGTGCAACGGCCAGGGTGGGGACATGGGCCCGAGATCAGAGGGTAGCCAGGTAACCAGTGCAGTTTCAGTCAGGAGATCAGCAAGGGAGGGGAGGAGAGAAAGCAGAAGCAAAGAGGAAGGTCTTGAGGTGCTTCCGGAACCAGAGATGGTTCTCCTCAAGTTTCAGAGAGGCTGTTCCAGAGGGAGGCCCCAGCAGAAGAAAGAGATCTTCCACCAACGTGTTGCTCTGAGAAGCGACTGAACCTAAGGGAGTTGGATGAGCAAAGAGCTTGAGAAGGAAAATATTTAGGAGAAGAGAGTTGAAGGTATTGAGGCCCCAGAAGGCCTTGTGGACAATGCAGGGGGTTTTGAACTTAATCCTCACCGCCACAGGGAGCCAGTGCAGAGATTTCAGTCCCGAGAGATGATCCCTGGGCTTGAGGCCAAGGACAAGTCTTGGAGTCATATTTTGGATGAGTTGCAGAGGAAAGAGGCGGTTGCAGTAGTCCAGCCTAGCGAGAACCAGAGCTCTGAAGACAGTGAGCTTCTGGGGGAGGGGGGGGGGGGAGGAGAGGAAAGGAAGAATACCTCTGAGGAGGTGCAGCTGGTAGTGTGACTTCTTAGAGACGTCAGAGATGTGAGGAGAGAAGGAAAGTGTGGAGTTGAAGATGACCCCGAGGGTTTTCGCCTCACAGGCGGGAGCAGGAAGAGAGCCTAGAGAGGCCGGCAGAGAGTGACAGGAAAGGAGGGAGCAGGTGCGCCGATGAGGAGAATCTTGGTCTTACTGGCATTAAGGCAGAGATCATTGGCGACACACCACTCCTGGGTAGCAGAGGGACAGTCAGAGATGAGAGAAGGAGAAGAGGTGGCGGAAGGTGTAACCGGCCAGAAAGAACAGCAAGGAGAGCGCTCATTTTGACATCAGTGCGGAGCTTGCTGACGCAGGTTTGAATCCCGGCAGGGACAAACTCAGCCTCTCATCTTTCCGAGGTCGATAAATGAGCATCACACACCGTGAGAAATAAGCAGCGCTCAGATGCCTGAGGGTTTGTAGCGCTATATTAATAACAAAAAAACAAGTGAGCCTGATAATGAGCTGAGTATTGTTCGCATAGCACTGAAAGTTGGGGCAGAGAGCGATCAGAGAGGAAAGAGGTCAGCCGGGCTAGGGCCTGATCGGTGATACCCCGGTTATCAAGGAGACGGTTGAGCAATATGGTATGGTTGACCGTGTCAATGGCAGAAGAGCGAACAAGATGAGGACACAGGGGGTGTTGGAGTTAAGGTTAGAGAGCAGGTCTTCACGGATGTACAGCAGAGCAGTTTCCGTGCTTTTGGCAGCTCTGGATCCAGATGGATGGTCATGAAGACAACCAACAGATACGGTGTGAAGATTAAGCTGTGAAATGGCCAACTTTTCCAGGAGTTTGCCCGGGAAAGGAGAGATGGCGATTGGGTGATAGCCGGGCAGGAAGGGTCAGCAGAGGGTTTCTTAAGAACAGGGTGCACAAGAGAGTGCTTTGGGTGGTCGGGGGAGAGGGAAGACTCCAGTGGTGAAGAAGTGGTTACAGAAGTCAGCCAGAGCAGGAGCCAGGGTGCCAATGTGGTCCTTGTTGATTTTGGAGGAACAGGGGAAAACCTGTTTTGACGAGGCTTACATAGATCGGACTTGTCTAGAAACCTTATCTGGGGAGCACAGTGGAACGGCAGAGAGGAAGGGAGGATAGGTGGCCAAAAAAGAGCCAGAGAAAGAGCAGGGAGTATGGGGAGGAGGGATGAGAGGAAGAGAGAGAAACTTTGAAAAGCTGGATTGAACCTCCTTAGAATGAGTAGGTTTACCAATCGTTGCTGCCCGCTTTCTCGTGTAATTAACTCATCTTGGTTTTACATTGTACCATACTCCCGTGACAATATCTAAGTTCCTCTGCAGTGTGTGGAATCATAACACCAAAGCCAGTTTACCTTTGCCAAATACCAAAACTCTTAACAATGCACTTTAACATAAAGGCTGCGACCTAACATTGGTGATGGAGTTCTTAATGGATGGTAAGGCCCATCCCTCACCCCTTGTCCCAATGATGGTAAGGCCCATCCTTCACCCCTCCTCCCTGGGATGGTAAGGCCCATCCCTTGCCCCTCCTCCCAGGATGGTAAGACCCATCCCTCATCCCTGGAGTGGTAAACCCTCCTCCCAGGATGGTAAGGCCCATCCCTCACCCCTCCTCCCAGGATGGTAAGACCCATCCCTCACCCTCCTCCCTGGGATGGTAAGGCCCATCCTTCACCCCTCCTCCCTGGGATCGTAAGCCCCCCTCCCAGGATGGTAAGGCCAATCCCTCACCCCTCGTCCCCAGGATGGTAAGGCCCATCCCTCACCTCCCCCTCCTGGGATGGTAAGACCCATCCCTCACCTCTCCTCCCAGGATGGTAAGGCCCATCCCTTCCCCCTCCTCCCAGGATGGTAAGACCCATCCCTCATCCCTGGGGTGGTAAACCCTCCTCCCAGGATGGTAAGGCCAATCCCTCACCCCTCGTCCCCAGGATGGTAAAACCCATCCCTCATCCCTGGGGTGGTAAACCCTCCTCCCAGGATGGTAAGGCCAATCCCTCACCCCTCGTCCCCAGGATGGTAAAACCCATCCCTCATCCCTGGGGTGGTAAACCCTCCTCCCAGGATGGTAAGGTCCATCCCTCACCCCTCCTCCCAGGATGCCAAGGCCCATCCCTCACCTCTCCTCCCGGGAGGAGATGGTAAGGCCCATCCCTCACCCTCGCCTACAGCTATCAATACGCCCGTCTAACGCACCCCTCGGGCCCCTCAGCAAAGCGCTGCGACTAACCTCGGCTCACCGCCGGGGATTCTAACTCCGTGCGAAGCTCAGCGAGGAGCTGAAGATGCGAGCAGACATGCGCAGAGCAGAGACACTTACCTGGAGCATGCGTAGACAACGAATGAGACCTCAGCGAGCGGCTGAGGCAGATAAACCAGGACGGCAGAACAGACATGCGCAGAGAAGAGACACTACTCAGGAGCATGCGCAGACAACGAATGAGACCTCGGCGAGCGGCTAAGGCAGATAAACCAGGACGGCAGAACAGACATGCGCAGAGAACAGACACTAGTCGGGAGCATGCGCAGGCAACGAATGAGAAGCTCAGTGACCGGCTGAGGCTGCAAATCAGGACGGCAGAAAAGACATGCGTAGTGAAGAGACGCTTCCCTGGAGCATGCGCAGAAAACAAATAAGAAGTGCATGCGTGCCCGAGGAGAAAAGAGAGACCAGTTCCCATCCAGGGAACGGACCTCAGCAACGGGCCGCCCCTTCTCCTTCACGTGACTTCTTGCGTCATCATTCACTACCAATGTTGCCAGGTCGGAAGATAAAAATAAGATGAATGCCCTTCCAAAACAAGCCCAAAACAAGCTGACTCCCATCCAAATAAGCTGAAAAAACAAGCGCGGACCTAAAAAGTTGTGGAAAGGTCTCAAAAGTAAGAAACATAACAAGAAAAACATACGTAGACAGAACACTGACATAGTGTGTTAGAACAACTATATTTTATTGCATGGTGACTAGAAGTCCCAGATTGCAAAATAATACAGGCCTGAAATACATTGTATTTTGTATTTATTGTTTTATATAGCGCCTTAATCCAAGGCGCTATATAATATTGTAACATGGCCAATTGGAAGCTGAAAAGAAACAATGCCTTCCTGAATACATCTCTCTGAGAAAATGTTGTATATAGATTCCAATAATCCTCTAACAGTCTTGCAAAAAAAGTAAAAAGAAAAAATATATAAAGTATTTTAGTGGATAATGCGTCAGCACTAGCGATATCACCAAGATAATATTGCTATAGAGTGACGCTTGCTAAACTAAAACAATCCCCTTCTTTACATGTCAGTGTGTCTGTCTGCATGACAAAACTTTTAAAGTGCGTTTGCTTTTTGCATATGTTTAGGCATTTGGCATTGATGGGCCACCTGGTGGGAAAGTAACGATCCCATCAGTGCCAAACACCTAAGCACATGCAAAATACAGGGCGCACCCGAGAGCAAGACAAAGCAGCAATTGCCATCAAACGCTGCCAGCAGCCCAGTGCAGGACGCTCTGTACGACGTGTAATGGGCTTAACTGCAATATAAGCAAGCCCAATTACACGCGCATAGACGGTCCAACAAGCGGACAAAAACCGCGACAAGCGACCTCCAAATATTATAAGCGACTTTGGGCAAAAACAAGCCCAAAGTCGCTTATAATAAGCGGACCTGGCAACACTGTCCACTACCCCTCCGGAACTAGTACCTGAGAAACGGGCTATGGCCCGCGCCCTCTCCTTCACGTGACTTCCTGCGTCATCATCCACTTCCCCTCCAGAGGTGTGAAACCGAGACACAACTTTTGGGAGGAACTTCGGATAACACCCCAACACCACTGAGTCTGGCAGCACCCTGAGGAAAGGGGGGTTACTTAATAGAGCCCCAATCTCCCCAAGCCTAGGGGCAGAAGTGATGGCGATAGGAAAGGCAGTCTTCAGAGCAAGAAGTTTTATGTCAGTCTCCGAAATGGGCTCAGAAGGAGGCCCTTGAATGAACCTCAAGACAAGAAGGAGATCCCAAGGTAGAAGCCATTTATAAGTACACATAGCTCTCAACTCACATGCTTTTGGCGGGTGTCACCCGCCTTCTAAAGAGCTGACTCACCCGCCAAGCCTCCTGCACGCCCATTAATTCCAATGGGCGTCTCACACGCCAAAAACAAAATTCGGTGATTTCACCCTCCTTTGCAACACAAATGGTTGAGAGCTATGAAGTACAAGGATGGGAAGAAGAAAGCCCCGAGAGCAACATCCCCTCCAGGTGACCATCTGAGTCCCTCAAGAGGGATTTGATGGAGGCCCATTGGGAGCGAAACATGGAAACCGCCAGGCCCTTGTCAAACTCCTCCTGGAGGGGCAGATCACAACTCAGGGGAGGGATCCCAGACCGCCCACACCAGTCCCGCAAATGGCCAATGTTTGAACATATGTTGTTACTGGTGGACCAACGCAGTACACTTTGAGCTAATGGGACCCTACACCTCCTTACCGTACCCCGGGCCCTGCAGGACCCGGGTTGTAATGCTCACGTTCCAGCAAAGAACCGAGCAAGTCAATCCTGCTCATCCGGGACCCCAAGCCCCGCAGGGGGCCCAGGAGCAGAGCTGCACCTGGCAAACCCGAAGGCCCCGCCACACAGCCCCACCAGGGGGCTAGTAATCGTTTCCACGGAGCCCCACACCGGAAATCTTCCAACCTGCCGGAGTCAGGAAAAATTAAACTGGGTGACGTGGTTGGAGGGGAGGAGTTAAAGTGGATAATAGAAATAAAAGAATGTCCTGTGTCGGAGGCAGGGGCCTCATGAGGTAAGTACTGGGATGAGGAAGAGTGGAAGTGGAGGTAATAATAGTACTACGCAGAGCTATACGCATGCGCAGTGCTGCAGTTCATTACAAGAGTGTGCGCAGCAAACGAATAAGAGCAACCTTACATGGAGGGGAAAAGAGCGCATGCTCAGTAATAACCGGGCCACACAGAGCTATACGCATGTGTACCGATGCAGACACTTACAGGAGCATTGCGCATAAAGAGGATGTGATGAGCATGCGTATACGGGAGAGAGCAGAGTGCGTGTACACAGAGGAGAGAAGAGCGCATGCACAGTGGTGATAGTGCTGGGCCACGCTGATATGACCATACCAGCCATTGCTGAAATATATATTACCAAAGAATGCATAGAAAAAAGGGTGCTAAACAGTGCATGCTCGGCGATGATAGTTTCTACGGAGCTTAGAAGGGAATTAGGAAGCAACCATGGCAATATATGCCCAGAGAGGGCAGGCATGCTCTGACCCTAGACACTCATGGGCTGAATTGTCTCATGACCAATAGGAGCACTATTGTAGGTCCTCTTCTCTGTTCATCCCCAACCATCACTTCCCCTCCTCCCCCCTCTTTTCTTTTATTTTACTTGCACACTCCAAATTGTCTCATGACTTAAAAGAAACGTTATTTGTTTGTATTCTTCCCTGTTCCTCCTTACCTACACTTCCCCGCCTTCCCCATTCCCTTTTCATCCCTACTTTACTTCCACTCCTCCCATATCCCCTCATTTTGTTACTGCACTTGCACGATCCAAATGTCTCAAGACCTAGTAGGAACGTTATTTATTTTGTTTTTTTCTCTGTAACCCCCCTCACCCCCCTCGCTTGTCTTGATGTACCTTGAAATACCATTTTGCTGTATAGGCACATTAAAAATACCCAATACATAAAATAAAAATATGCTAAGCTTTGGAACACTGGGCCTGCAGCTATTCAATGCCCTGCCCAATCAAGGTCAAGAAAACTATTATGAGCCGGCCAATACTGCCCTCAACAACAAGTTTAAACCTCAGTTAAATTCAGACTAGGAACGCTTTCAGTTAAGCCTAGCAAGACAGAGGCCAACTGGGAAAATGAAGGAATTTCGTGCAAAAGTGCGAGAGATGGCAGTGGGGTGCGAATTCCCAGAAGAGGCGTTTGCAGTCCGACAACATATTATACATGGCATTTCATCTGAAAAGCTTCAGAGTGCAATACAATGGGAGAGAAACCTAGCCATAGGTTGGATCTTACAAATGGGACGACAGAGAGAAAGGACAGTCCAGGTGGCGGCCATGGAGGCGGACATGTGCCGCATGCCGATTGATGCAGAGAAACCTGCTACAAGCATCGCTGCGATTAAGACCCGAGGAGGGACCTTCGGCGAACCATCCAAGACACACAGAACAAACACAGGAATCGTGTAAATGGTGTGGAGGAGCATGGGACGAAGAACCTTGCCTGTCCCTAGGGGTGGCATGCTGCAAGTGTGGCAAAGTAAACCATTTTGCCTCCGTCTGTCTGAGCTCCAACTTCCACAGAGAACCAAATAGATCGAACTTGAAAGAGACTAGAACAACACTGAAAAACTACGAGAACAAAGGAAAAAGCAAAGCAAAAACCATGGGACGTGAACATGATCAGAGCGACAGTGAGGGTGACAAACAATCAGAGAAACAGCCGTCTCCAGAGAGTCGGACAGGCCCCGCAAGAAACAAAGTGAGAGAGTGCACCTGATCTCAGCAATAAAGCCAAGAAAAGTAAGAGGAACACCAAACATAAGTCCCAGCCAACATGTTTAGTGCTCGTGGATGGCATGCCAACGCAAATGGTAATCGACACCGGAGCCACAGTGAATGTGATGCCACTGGCCACGTTTCAGAAGATTTCAACAAGACAGTCTAACTTTATGCAAATGGAAGCAAGAAACCCCTCCCTATAAAAGGGTCATTCAAATCTGATGTAACGTACCAATGGTGAAACATGTCGCACCAAATATATGTAGTGGACGCAGGCATAGACAAACTGCTGAGCTGCAAGACGGTTGAGAGACTAAAACTCATCCAATTTGCTTGTAGCATTCAAAACGCCAATGAGGACAAGCTGCTGGAGAAACACGCCAAGCTGTTGAGAGGACTTGGCTGCTTGAAGAATAGGACCATCCTACTTCATATACATCCCACGCTGGAACCGAATGCAATATGCCACAGACGAGTCCCAATCCACATGCGAGCAGCAATGGAGGCTGTACTAAGAAAACTAGACGATCTAAATATCATCGAGGAAACATCAGAGCCCAAGTAAAACACCCAAACAGCATATAACACTAACAATAGATGAGGTGATCGGAGACCTGACAGGGGCAACATTGTTCAGCAAGTTGCATCTCTGCTCAGGGTACCATCAGATAAAGCTAGTAAAGAAGTCCTGCTATGTTACCACCTTTTCATCACATCTAGGACTCAGAAGATACTTCTGACTCAATTTTGGGATTTCGTTGGAGGCAGAAGTGTTTTCAAATGAAATACTCCAAGTATTGCAAGACCTACCTGGTGCTACGAATGTTAGCGATGACATCCTGGTATAAGGCACCTGTCAGCAACAGGCCTTAACTTTGAAGATTTCAAAGATGTTGATGGGAAGAGGTAAAGCCTGTGTCTCCGAGAAGCCACCCATTCGCCTGATGGAACCAGGGGACGGAGAGGCTCCCCCAAGAGCACAAGTCCAACTAATGGAGGAAACCCAAGGACTGGGAAAAAAACCTCCAAGCAGGAGAAATAGTTCTAATGAGCAGAGCCTTCAGCAATGAAATCCAAGGTACATAGGTGACCACTGGCTGAGGAAGTATTCAAACAGCCAATATAGGCCAAGGGTAGGACCCGTAAGTTCCACTCACGTAAGCAGATAGAAAAGTATTGAAATAAAAATCCACCGAAAATATGGCTGGAAGTACTGGGACGAGTAGAAACACACCGGAGACAAGGACATGATTGAGCAGAGAAATGAAAGAGGCAAGCAATAGGAAGAAACAGTGCTGGAACAAGGAAGCACAGTAGCACGGACTGAGGAAGAGTGTCAGTGCAGCAGGAAACCTATGGCAGTTGCGACAAACAGATCACATTTGGAAGTCTCCTTTTGTATATGGCTGCTGTGAATCAAGTGACCTATGATGCATGCCCTTCATACGTTGTGATGTCAGACGCTTATGCGGACCTGACACGTTCGCCATCTTGGAATGGGCAATCGGGTCTTCCATTGGTGCCAAAGAGACAGCGCCGGAGTGAGCTTCTATGCCTGGGTGCGGCAGTGAGTATTTCTGACAGCACCTCTGAAGAAGAACACAACACGTGCCTTGCTGCAGTCCTACAGCACCTAGAGGAGTCAGGCCCGACTACATGCTGAGAAATGTGAATTTGGGACGAGCAAACTAGCATTTTTTGGATATGTCTTCAATGCAAATGGGGTATTCCATGGCCCTAAGAAATTAGCAGACGTAAAAAGCGCAAAGCCCCCAACGACAGCATCTGTGCTCAGGAGCTTCCTGGGCATGGCCACTTACCTCAGCTGGTTTATCCCAGACCTTGCCACAAGAGCCTCTCTTCTACGAGAGCCGACATGAAAGTATATGCCATGGACCTGGGCAGAAGAACAAGCAAAAACCTTCCAGAAAATAAAAGACATGCTCACAAAGATGGCATTCTTGAACTCCTCTTGGAAAACCAACTACTGATAGATGCCACCCCTGTCGGACTACGAGCAGTCCTCACGCAGACATACCAGGATGGGAGTACACATCCGATCGCATACGCCACCCGGGCCCTAATCAAAATGGAGCAAAATGATGCACACATCGAAAGAGAGGCATCCTGTGGGGGTGCCGGCACTTTCATGTGTACCTCCTCGGACATCCTGTGAAGGTACACATGGATCATAAACACTCGTCCCAATCTTCAAACGTCAGTGAGAACAGCATTGCAAAATAGGGCTGCCGCTTAATGGGAAATAATTGCCCAGATTCCTTGATAACCTGGACATACACCACAACTGAATCACCCCATGCTGGCCCCATGCCAATAGGAACAAGGAAAGGTTTATGTCCTCGCTGAACAAAGTTGTGTGGATAGCAAAGTACCAACTAGTCTCCTGGCTGCCAGAAGGTTATCAGTTCCCCCGGACATACCACCAGACAACACACTTGTCAACACAAGTGATTCCTGCAGCACCCAAGTGTGGGGTGCCGATACAGGTAGGACTCCCAGTACACTCCAACTGGCTAGACCCGGACATTGATCATGAGCAAGTGGAGTAGACGAGGCAAACAAGAACCATAAAGGAGAGCCTGACGAGAAGAGCCCACCCCAGCGACCCCAAACCAGGTAACACAGTAGTGGTAAAAAATAGGTCCCCGCCAAAGATGGCACTGTCGTACGAATCGTAGCCGTGCACAATAACGGAAAATTAACATGGAATGTTGACAGCCACCCAAGACCCTGAAACAGTGACGTGAAATGCATGAAACTTACGGAAGGTTCCACATACCTTGTAGAAGGAAACCCCCATCATGGTGCCCAGGGCAAACCCTACACAAAATGAGGTTTCTGAAGAGAGGAGAGAGCGGACATGATGTAGCCAGTGGGGATGCAGAGATGGGCTCAGCCCCATCAGACCTGAGAAGAGAAAAAAGAGTCATCCCAGAGAATCCTGTGGACACCAAAATGAAGAACAAGTTGTGGTACTCGTTGAGAGAACGGCCCCCACCGTCGACCAAGCTGAGGCGTTTCATCCTCAACGGCATATATTAACGAACTGTAGGCAGAACACCAAAACAGACGATTTACGGTTTATTTTCTTATCCAAGTTGGTGAGGGATGTGGTGTAGAGAAAAGGTGCTGTGAGCGTCATCTGGAAGCCTAGCAGCTTCCCCTGCAGCAACAGAGCTTTACAATACGATCAATTACAGGTTGATGGGAAAGGGTTGGGGAAGGGATATCGTCATATAACAGGTGCAAAATGTTCTTGCATAAACGGGGCGGTATAAGGCTGCATGCTGTGTGAAATAATCACTTGAGCAGGTGACCTTATATTGTGTTGCAATTTCTCTCACCAGGAATGCTGTTTGGATTTCTGTAGGTTCATATATGCTTTCAAGCTCCGATCATAATTTTCCTTTCAGGAAATGGACAGTAAATCTATAAACATATTCATTTTCTATAACAATGTATATATTCTTTGGTTAGTTACTTATGCCTTGTGTGTGGTTTTCAAAGAATTGTTTTCAAATGAATTTTGATTTAAACTCATGATTTTTAAATAATACTTACATCAACTAAAACGGAGAAGACATCTTGTCAAATGCTTAAATCCTGCAAAATGCTTAAAAACACACCTTTTAAAATATTGATCGCTCTTTCTTGCACACAGGATTTGCTGTACCAGTGATGACACCCATGATGCCATATGGGATGTCATGTGTGAGATCATCAGTGATGTCATTTGTGATGTCATCAGTGCCCTTGGGGGCCTAGTAGTTAAGGTGGCACAGCTTCCAGCACCTGCCAAATCTCAGGAGTTTTGTGGCATTAAATCGGCACCTTAAGGTCACTTAAGCTAAAGAAAAATCACAGAATTTCAAAGGGTTTCACTTTGTGAGGATGGCATGGTTATCAGAAGTAAGAATACAACACAAGTGGTTCAAGTTCAAGGGTGTTTATTCAACAGTTTCAAAAGAGTTGGAGAGCTCCTATCTTACCCTACTGCTAAAATGGAGTTAGTCTCGACCATCAAACAAAAAGAAAAGACAGTCCTAGTCAGTCTAGTCAAATGAAAAAGGCCTAAACAAAATAAACCTATTTACTGCCCTAATAATATAAAAAGACAAGGGATATGTAAGCTTTAAACACAACAGGGTAGTGTTCTCAAAGATAATAGATTGTTCAGGTTTTCAATGGGAAATGCAAAAGAAATGGTGTGTCTCAGAGTGTCAGTATAATTGGATGTGGTAATAGTAACTCCCTTCCCCGCGATAATGGCACAGGGGCAGGCAGAGCTCATTGGCAGTGAGTCACACCTAAGCAGGCAAACACTTAGACCCAGCTTACCAGTGTTACAAGCTTCCCCATCTTTGGCTTGTATCTCTAAGTTCCTTTAACAAACACAGTTCAATTCACAGTTCCATGTGTTCCCCTCAGCCGCGTTCAAACCTTGTAAATCAATATCACAGTTTCTATTATAATGGCATCCCTCAGTCAGGTTCACCCTTGCCTTCGCAATAGCACAATTCACTTTGCTTTATCACAATGCGGGATTCACTTCCCTAGCTTTCTCTTGGCATCCCTCTGTTGGGTTCACGTTTGCCTTCACAACACACTGGGGTTCCCTTCCCCTTACTTTCACGATCACTCTCATGATCTCCCTCAGCCGGGTTCACAGTTCAGCAATACACACCTTATTGAAGACTTTCAACTGTACGAGAGGTTTGGCTTTACACTAGTAGGACCACTTTGACATCTTACGCTGCTTCTCCTAAGCCCTCTTGTTACTTGTATTTTTTAATCCCTCAGTCGGGTTCACAATTGGTAACAATGGAACTCATTACGGGTCCGGCGGTAACCGTGCCAGTGCTACCGGCAGGTTGCCGCCGGACCCATATTGATTTACCAGAACCTGACTTTGCGGTGCCACCCGGAGATTACAACCCCGGCGGCCCGGAAAGTCAGGCACCGGCAAATTCTAAGTCCCCATTCACATAGTGCCCTATAGGACTCAATGGGAATGGGATCCACGGAAGCACCGGCACTGTTGTTAACGGTGCCGGTGCTTCCGTGATGGGTTGGCCTACCGTGGCCGCTGTGCCCGGCAGGGTCAGACCAGTCAGGCACGGCGGCTCTGGCAGGCAAACACGTAGTTTGCTGGTCCGGATAAAACGGTGTCGGTAAGCTTACTAGCACCATTGATTCCAGACTGGCAAACTTAGAATGAGGCCCAATGTCTCAGGTTTTCTTGCGCGGTTTGCATTAGCACACGCACAGCCTGCAAACGCCGCTGTATCTTCTACTCCTTAGTGCTAGCCAGCCTCTCGCATCACAATTCACTCACCAGTAGTGTAGATACAGTTTATCAACTTCATCCCCTTTTGAAGTCAGGGCTTCCAACACTGCGCTCCATGTTCTCCTTCCAACTCGCTCGTTTCCACCCAAAAGTGGCACCTAATTAGCCTTGTGCGTAACAGAGGAGTTTCTTTTAATTTCTGCTGCGACCTTTGCTTTGCAGTGGATAGTGTCACAGCCTGTCTTTCACCAGCTAGCCCGTCCTGTTCTTCCTCCAGGGTCGCCACTACTCCAAGGGGAATTCACTCCTGCCGCTCTGCTGGCCTTGCTCAAAGTGTGCCTCTGAGCTCTGCCTTTTTTCCAGGTGGGGAAAGATAACAATCTGCAGGTGTGGGTTCTGGGCTTGGTTAGCCTGACTTGTCTGTTTCTTGTTAGTGGGGAAGAGCCATGGCAACTCACAAAAGGTAAAGCTTCCATGGTCTGTCCTTACTTTCCTTACCATAACAGTGGAATTGTAAGGATTGTTGGAGTGGTAGTGCTTTTCTGGATTTTTAAGAAAATTATACAACTTGCTGTCAGAAAAAGACAAATAGGTGTGTTGCTGTGAAAGGGGAGTTCTTGGGTGGTCTGTTGTGTTTTATGTTCCCTGCCTTGGACCTGCATGAATGCTTGCATGAGAGAATGCCTGATGGAATGTTATGCCTGTGGAATGTTGTGGTGCGAGTGCCCCTGTAAGCTCCATGAATGTCAGTAGGAGTGAAGCAGCTTGTGAGAGAGAAGGCCGGTGGATGTCTCCTGTGTACCTTCCTACTTACTTACCCTTGGATTTACCTGATGTATATACCTTGTCACTGGAACTTAGTAAAGAAGTTCACTTCCCTTACCTGAGTTTCAGACTTTTATTTCACCCTGCAACACTGGAGACGAGCTGCCCTGAGGGAAGGGCCAGGAACCTATAGTTGTGCAGAGTGAGCAGAGGAAGGAAGGAAGGAAGGAAGGAAGGAAGGAAGGAAGGAAGGAAGGAAGGAAGGAAGGAAGGAAGGAAGGAAGGAAGGAAGGAAGGAAGGAAGGAAGGAAGGAAGGAAGGAAGGAAGGAAGGAAGGAAGGAAGGAAGGAAGGAAGGAAGGAAGGAAGGAAGGAAGGAAGCGTTGAGACCAAGGAGGGGTCATCCACCGGCCCCCCACAGGTGAGCTGACCCCTGCGCATAGCACAGTGGCAAAGACGAGGCAGGCAAAGGGCAGCTGGGGGCGGGAGTTGACAATATATGGCAGTTGGAGCATCAGGGGGCCACCTTGCAGTATTTGGTCACTGGAGGACGCTGTTAGTAGCAGCCTAGAAGTTATTTTGGCGGCTAACATAGCCCGGGAGACATTAGGGAGTTGGAGCATCAATAATTGCAGCCTGGGAGAAGTTGAGGTGGTTGGTACAGCAGCAAAACCCGGCCTAGGAGTTGCAATTGAAGTGTGGGAGCAACAGAGTTGCAAGGAGCAGGTCCATAGAGATCAGTAGTGAGGCCAGCTAGAAACGCACACCCCATCAATGAGAGCATAGCCTGAGCCTTTATCAAATCAGGGCTGACATATATGAACAAAAATTGTATGAAAATTATTATAATTAATACCAATGATCAAAATAAATGTAAAAAGACAAGAAAAACAAATCATACATGTGAAATTCCATTTGCAAAACCATGGTACCATCATACCCCATGGTGTGACAAAATTCCAAAAGACAGAAAAATGAGGGTTGGTGAAGGGAAGGATTGGAAGGGGTCGAGAAAACATATCCCAATAAACAAATATCACACAAAGGATGGTTAGATATGTCTAAATAGGACGGATTGGAACAGTAAGGGTTCGTGAGCATCTTACATTCAATCGACCAATATAATTGAATCGAAGCCATTGAACGGTTCAGCAGTGCCGTTATTGACACAAGTACACAGAATATTGTAGAAGTATTTAAATGATCCTCCGCATCAGCGGTGCAATGTGAACAATGAATTAATTATTACCGCAACGCATGAATTAGGATATTATGCGTGTTTGCAACAGCTTCACATCATGATTGTGTAACTCTGATTAGTAGGGCATTTAACACCCAAGCTCACGCAAAGCATTGGGGGTACGCAGTAGTTTGGTGGCGGCCGCCTTAGCTACCAAGGTTTGCTAGGAGAAGTCAGTGTACCATGGCAACGCCTGGCCGCATTGCCATGGATACCTAACACTACCCGTGTTATCGCATGTATGCGGGCGACCTATACATGTAATGGATATGTTAGTAACGGCCTTCCATTACATGTTATCCGACTTTACTGGGATAGCAATCCAGATTGCACATAATGGCGATCTTCAGAACAGTCGTATTCCTGCCTTTTAGAGACAGTAACAAAGATTGTACACATTAAGTATATCCTGTACCTAATAGCATTATGACGGGAATTGTTCCTTGTTTACTTGAAATTCTTCTTTATTTATAAATATGACGATCAATGGGATGCTCATATAATCATGATGGAAATGTTATTATCAGTGTTGTGAATGCTTCCTACTCCCTACACGACATGGGATGATGCTTCCCTTTCTTTTGAGCTTATTAGTGGTCAATCATGTGTATACACTAATACAGGAACTTCCTAAATGCTTTGTTACAGATTACTGAATTTGGGGATTTGTCCCAGTTATATTCACCCAACAACAGTCATATGGACTTTTTCGTGTTACTTGCGGGTAAGCTAATATACAAGCACTTGCTGGTAACGCTACTCTGCATATGGTGCTGATAATCAGATTTATTAGTAACTGAACTAATGGCTTTTTCATGTTCTTTTCTAATTTTTTGATTTTTGTTTATTATGATATGTTTTCTCGACCCCTTCCAATCCTTCCCACACCATGGGGAATGATGGCACCATGGTTTTGCTAATGGAATTTCACATGTATGATTTGTTTTTCTTGTCTTTTTACATTTATTTTGATCATTGGTATTAATTATAATAATTTTCATACAATTTTTGTTCATATATGTCAGCCCTGATTTGATAAAGGCTCAAGCGAACCGAAACACGTGTAATCACCAAGAAGAGGGCTAACTTGTTATTTTTGATTGAACATTAAAACAATTGGTTACTTTTCTACTGGTGGTAAATCCTGGAGTCATCTTTTTTTTATGGCTCATTGAGGACGGTCAGGGCTTATTTTCCATCCAAATCCAGTGACCTGCGACATTTTGGGAACTCAAAGAACTAAATAATGACTTTTTTGACCATTAACAAGATACGTCGTATAAGAAATCGAATGGGATTGTAAGGAGTCGCCTGGCCTAGCAACTTGCAATTAAGCCAATTTTTTAACACAGTGGATTTTGGGAAAGGTGGTTAACTGGCTCAGGGTAAAAATTAAAAATGTCAGAAGGTGGTATTACAAAATGATTGAACACTGGTTGATTTCTATAGTAAAAACAGGGATTATGGGAGTTGCAGTTTGGTATAGAAATCACAGGAAAATCCTGCAAATCCTTGTCAGGATAAAGGGGACAGGTATGTTGTGGTGGAGGAATGCATCTTTATTTTCCCGCTTCTACTCCCGAGGTGTTCTTTCTTGTTTTTACCTGTCTTCTCCTTTTCCTACTAGATTTGGCAAATGTGGACGGGTTGCTGGATCTTCCTTTGGGTAAGGGAGATTCATTGGGTGGAAGGGATGATAAGTACGAATAACTAATAAATGCTTCAGTGACTTCGTCCTCCTCACCTTCTTCCTTATTGTGATACCGTGTCTCACCTGAGATATTCCCCCGAGTGTAACCCAGTGTTCCCCTACTCAGGTGATCCTCCCTCGCTCATCCACCCCCAGGGTTGGGATCTGAGAGCACCAGCCCTCCCCTGGCCACCTGAATAAGGGATTCTTGGGGTCTACTTGGGAGAATACCCTCAGATTTCTCACAGCGCCATCTGATTGTATCACCTTAACTGCTCCTTAACTAAAGTTTGTTCACTGAATTTCAAGGGTTTTGTTACACTATACCCTCATCCCCTGTAATGTTATATTTATTTCTGATAACATACCTGATATCATATAATTTGTTAGCAATATTGGTTCTTCAGCTACGCAACCTGCGTTCATCGAGTATTGCATCTTCTTTTGTCCACTAGATAAGAAGGGACTAGTAATGGTGTATTGTGACAAGGACGAGCAAGTTGGGGTTATTGGCCAACTGTGATAAGGAAGCCTTAAGTTGTGTAGTTGATCAACTGTGATGAGGAATAGCAAAGCGTGGTTAGTGGGAGACTGTGACGAGGAAGAGTTAGTACACAAATATACCTTACACATTATAAACACATAACTTCTTTTAAAGACTACCTAAACATTTTTCAAAAATAATACTCAGATCGAGATCTCTGAAAGTACTGGGACGAGAAGGAGGGACATGCAGATTTGAGATCTAGATTCATGAACAGTAGCTGTACAAATGAGTAAATGCTGTATTCATTGAACATTATTCACATGTACCGAAAACACCATCACAACATGTGAAATCCTTGCTTTCTGTTTTTATGTCCACTCCAACGACTCATCACAAATCTAGATCTCATGCCCATACAACCCTCTTACTCGTCCCAGTCGTTTATGGGATCGCAAATTCAATATAGTAACATCCAGTACATCCAAATTACAAACACATTTCAAAATATTGCCTATTTTCATTAGTCACTCATCTCCAGTTACTTGTGCTTGAGTTTCATCTATTGTTTAGATGTTGTCTTTCAGTATTGAGATCGAGAATTAACAAAAAAGGAGAGACATGAAGACACTGGGCCTCATTACGAGTTCGCCGGTAAAACGCTGATAACACTGTTGTGCCAGTAGTACCAATTAAGGCAGGGCGACTGCTGGAAATACCGACGCATTACAAGTCTTTTGGCACACACACACAGCTTGCTGGAATTACCAGCGCTGAAGGTACCGGCACCAGAAAAAGAACTCCGGCAGAACGGGAACCTTGCCGGCAGCCATATTGAAAAACAAAATCCACTCTCAATCTCCCATTTCCTGTTGCCATCCAGTGTGAGAGGATGTACAAAATATGTCACATGCAAAGAAGGCACATATCCCCGACGTCCGCATCAAGAAACCCAAGTTCTCTGAGGCAGAACTGGCAGCATTGGCAGACACAGTTGGCCAGCACGCTAATGAGCTGTTTGGGGCTGGACACAGTGCAAGACCCCATATGGCGGGAGGTTGTGGACAGCGTGATAGCCGTGGGGACTGTCCACTGCACAAACAGGGACTGCCCCAAGTGGTGGGACAAAGTCTGAAGGTGTGCCAAATCATCGCCACCCACAGGAGCGAATACTCAGCCACAGGAGGAGGGATGGTGGAACACCTCATCCTCATGCCTTGGGAGGAAAGGTGCAGCTCCATCCTGCACTTAGAGGGCATACTGGGGGTTGGGACGGCAGAGGCAGGAGCGGGGACCCAAGATGATGGTGGTAAGTACAAAACCCCCAGGTAAATGTTATTCCTGCGTCCAAACACATGCATCCCCAGGAAGAGAGTCCAAAACATGTCAGACAGCAAATGGCCTGATCAAAGACACATGCAAGGGAATGCACGTAGAATTAGCCATGCACAAGTGCCAATATGTCTGTGAGAGGTCAGATATGTGACGCGGACAAGTTTATGAAGGGTTCAAAACGATAACAGTAAAATTCACAATATGATCACAGTCCTCTTATAATCTGGGTGAATTCCCTTTCCCAGATTCAAACCAGAAAATCCAGACTCCAACAAAAAGGTTCTTTCTCTTCCTCTTGCAATAGTTAGATTCACAATTATCTTCTGCACATGAACAAAGAATATTTCCTTAGTTTGTTAATAGCAACATGAATTGTCTTTGTCAGGATGCTTTGCCACACGTATTATTTCTGAACACGTATAACACTTCTGCAACAGAATCAGGATCAGAAAGCTTCTGCCTTTCCTTGGCCACCTTTAGTTTTAGGAAGCGGTTTTGTGAGGAGTCGGTTGGATTCATCCCGAGTCCCACACATGTGTGCCAAGGGAGGACAGGACATAAACTGTAGGCCCCCTGCACACACAACAGGGTTCCTTGGCAGACCAACATGCAATGTGCACTCCCCCACCCACATGTAGATGCACACATCAGAGCCAACATACCAGATAAGCCTCATGACAAGAGCAGTACACACACAATGTGGCATGAATGTAATGTAAGCCCTCAGCCAGAATACTAACAGCATGCTCACCTCTTCCCAACAGGCACACAGTCCTGTGACAGTGATGGTCCAGGAACGTCATCAGGCAGAGCAGCAGCAAGCGGACCAGCAAAGGCAAGCAGGCCCAGGCAGGACAGTACAACTGCCACGTCGCAGACACCATCAGCCCTGCCACCAGCACCATCAGCCCCGCCACCAGCCCCGCCACCATCACCGTCAGCCCCGCCACCACCACCGTCAGCCCCACCACCAGCACCGTTAGCCCCACCACCAGCACCGTCAGCCCCACCACTAGCACCATCAGCCCCGCCACCAGCACCATCAGCCCCACCACCAGCATCATCAGCCCAACCATCACCACCATCAGCCCTGCCACCAGCACCATCAGCCCCGCCACCAGCACCCCCACCAGCACCCCCACCAGCACCATCAGCCCCACCACCAGCACCCCCACCAGCACCATCAGCCCCAGCACCATCAGCCCCACCACCAGCACCCCCACCACCAGCACCCCCACCACCAGCACCCCCACCAGCACCATCAGCCCCACCACCAGCACCATCAGCCCCACCACCAGCACCATCAGCCCCGCCACCAGCACCAACAGCCCTGCCACCAGCACCAACAGCCCCGCCACCAGCACCATCAGCCCCACCACCAGCACCATCATTAGCCCCGCCACCAGCACCATCAGCCCCATCATCAGCCCCGCCACCAGCACCATCAGCCCCGCCACCAGCACCATCAGCCCAACCACCACCACCATCAGCCCCACCACCAGCACCATCAGGTCCACCACCAGCACCATCAGCCCCACCACCAGCACCATCAGCCCCGCCACCAGCACCATCAGCCCAACCACCAGCACCATCAGCCCCGCCACAAGCACCATCAGCCCCACCAGCACCATCAGCCCAACCAGCACCATCAGCCCCACCACCAGCACCATCAGCCCCACCACCAGCACCATCAGCCCCACCAACAGCACCATCAGCCCAACCACCAGCACTATCATCCCCACCACCATCAGCCCCACCACCAGCACCATCAGCCCCACCACCAGCACCATCAGCCCCACCACCACCACCATCAGCCCCACCACCAGCACCATCAGCCCCACCACCAGCACCATCAGCCCCACCAACAGCACCATCAGCCCAACCACCAGCACTATCATCCCCACCACCATCAGCCCCACCACCAGCACCATCAGCCCCACCACCAGCACCATCAGCCCCACCACCACCACCATCAGCCCCACCACCAGCACCATCAGCCCCACCACCAGCACCATCAGCCCAACCACCAGCACCATCAGCCCCACCACCATCACCAACAGCCCCGCCACCATCACCATCAGCCCCACCACCAGCACCATCAGCCCCACCACCAGCACCATCAGCCCCGTCACCAGCACCATCAGCCCCGTCACCATCAGCCCCACCACCAGCCACACCACCAGCACCATCACCCCTGCCACCAGCACCATCAGCCCCGCCACCAACACCTTCACCCCAACCACCACCACCAGCACCATCAGCCCCACCACCAGCACCCCCACCAGCACCATCAACACCATCAGCCCCACCACCAGCACCATCAGCCCACCACCAGCACCCCCACCAGCACCATCAGCTCCACCACCAGCATCATCAGCCCAACCATCACCACCATCAGCCCTGCCACCAGCACCATCAGCCCCGCCACCAGCACCATCAGCCCCACCACCAGCACCCCCACCAGCACCCCCACCAGCACCATCAGCCCCACCACCAGCACCCCCACCAGCACCATCAGCCCCAGCACCATCAGCCCCACCACCAGCACCCCCACCACCAGCACCCCCACCACCAGCACCCCCACCAGCACCATCAGCCCCACCACCAGCACCATCAGCCCCACCACCAGCACCATCAGCCCCGCCACCAGCACCAACAGCCCCGCCACCAGCACCAACAGCCCCGCCACCAGCACCATCATTAGCCCCGCCACCAGCACCATCAGCCCCATCATCAGCCCCGCCACCAGCACCATCAGCCCCGCCACCAGCACCATCAGCCCAACCACCACCACCATCAGCCCCACCACCAGCACCATCAGGCCCACCACCAGCACCATCAGCCCCACCACCAGCACCATCAGCCCCGCCACCAGCACCATCAGCCCAACCACCAGCACCATCAGCCCCGCCACAAGCACCATCAGCCCCACCAGCACCATCAGCCCAACCAGCACCATCAGCCCCACCACCAGCACCATCAGCCCCACCACCAGCACCATCAGCCCCACCACCAGCACTATCATCCCCACCACCATCAGCCCCAGCACCAGCACCATCAGCCCCACCACCACCACCATCAGCCCCACCACCAGCACCATCAGCCCCGCCACCAGCACCATCAGCCCAACCACCAGCACCATCAGCCCCACCACCACCAGCTCCGCCACCATCAGCCCCGCCACCATCACCAACAGCCCCGCCACCAGCACCAACAGCCCCGCCACCATCACCATCAGCCCCACCACCAGCACCATCAGCCCCACCACCAGCACCATCAGCCCCGTCACCAGCACCATCAGCCCCGTCACCATCAGCCCCACCACCAGCACCATCAGCCACACCACCAGCACCATCACCCCTGCCACCAGCACCATCAGCCCCGCCACCAGCACCATCAGCCCCGCCACCAGCACCTTCAGCCCAACCACCACCACCAGCACCATCAGCCCCACCACCAGCACCATCAGCCCCACCACCAGCACCCCCACCAGCACCATCAACACCATCAGCCCCACCACCAGCACCATCAGCCCCACCAACAGCACCCCCACCAGCACCATCAGCCCCACCACCAGCACAATCAGCCCCCCCACCAGCACCATCAGCCCCACCACCAGCATCATCAGCCCTGCCACCAGCACCATCAGCCCCGCCACCAGCCCCATCAGCCCCGCCACCAGCACCATCAGCCCCAGCACCATCAACCCCACCACTAGCACCAATAGCCCCCTTCACCATCAGCCCCCCCACCATCAGCCCCGCCACCATCAGCCCCGCCACCATCAGCCCCACCACCATCAGCACCACCACTGGCACCATTGTCACCATATTGTCACCACCATCCCCACCACAATCGCCACCCACAGCTGCAACCACCACACCCGTTGTCAGTGGCCCCACTGTCCCTTCTGTGCACCCACTCCACTACGGGCACATCAGCCACCAGGTCATTGTGGCAGGGTTGCCATTGAGGAGGAGGACGATGACACCACATACCCCTCAGCTGGTTACAGCCCCCACGTAACCCCATACTCCCCCACCATTGCCAATGCTCAGCCTCTGTAGCATGGATGCACGTCCACGTGCAATAGAGGCCTGGAAGGGAGAACTCACTGTGATGGCACAGGAACATCTACGGGAGATGAGGGAATGTAAGCAGGCCTCTAGCCGCAGGAGTGCCAAGTCCCAACCGCCGCCCCCTTCACCCTTGCACAAAGAGTGAGGGGCGGTAATGAGATCACCTCCTCAACAATAGAGGTCATGAAACATGCCGTCCAACTCTGCCTGGGCAACATGCAGGCCAAGGGGTCAGACCCACCCACATCAGTGACCACCACTGAGGGCTCCCAGCAAGGCAGAGCAAGGCTCCGGTCACAGATTAGCACTCTGAAAGAGAACTAGCCTAGACATAAGAGCAGAAATATATAGTAAGGAACAGTTTGTTTTACAGCTCCATTTTACTTTAGTGGCAGAGGGTGCAAGGCCGTATTACTTTGGTGACCTGTTTAACACCACCACCCCTAATATTGTTTCGGAGCCTCTTCAGTGCCTGCAGCACGGCCACCAGCTGCTCAGTGCCAGCACGAGGTAAGGCACTCCTCTGGCTTATTATCTCCCCATTACCATCGGATGCCTTTTGAGTGTGTTTGTGCGACTGATATTTGGAAGAAAAAAAAGATAATGAAAAGACGATACCATCAAACAAGTTTGTGCCTTTATTCCACTGTGGCGAGCTGGGCACCTGCAAATGGTGTGTTTTTCTCTCTCTCATCTCGACTTTTCTGCACCTGATAACATTACTCTCTCTGATGGCTTTCCATGTGGCCACACACATTTTCAGGCTGTAGCCAGCCTCGTGGCTTCAGCCTTTCATGGTCTGTGATTGGCTGCTTGAAAGTGTATTTGCCAATCACTGGGACCGGAGGCGGGAGCCGGCCTAACAAAGGCTTGCATCTAAGGCCCTGCCTGCTCCCTGTCTGCTTCAAATATGCCCCATCCCTCTCTTGCCTCCTGTGATGTTGTTCTGTGCTCCCAACCCCCTCTTGCCCCTGTGATGTTGTTCTGTGCCCCCAATCACCTCTTGCCCCTGTGATGTTGTTCTGTGCCCCCACCACCTCTTGTCCCCTGTGATGTTGTATGTGCCCCCACCCCACTCTGGTCCCCCATTTTTGACCTCTGTGCCTCCCCACCGGTCCCCTATTTTTGTAGGGGTTGGAGGGAGTGTATAGGGATGGGTGGGAGGGGAGATTTTGGGGATGGGTTGGAGGGGTTGGCATGGGGTGTTTGGGTGGAGCTGGAGAGGGGTAGTTGGGGAGGGGTTGATGGGGTTGCTTGGGGCTGGCTTAGAGGGGGATGTTTGGGTAGGGGTTGACATGGGGTGTTTGGGTAGGAATTGGAGGGGGTGTTTGGGTGGGGGCTGATGGGTTTTTTGGGTAGAGGTTGGAGGGGGGTGTTTGGGGATGTGTTAGAGGGGGATGTTTGGGTAGGTGTTGCCGGGGTGTTTGGGTGGGGGCTGGAGGGGGGTGGTTGGGTAGTGGTTGAGAGGGAGTGTTTGGGTCGGGTTTGGGTAGGGTTTGGTGGGGAGTGTTTGGGTAGGTGTTGGTGGGGAGTGTTTGGGTGGTGGGGGGTGGTTGGGTAGGGGTTGGCAAGGAGAGTTTGGGTAGGTGTTGGTGGGGGTGTTTGGGTGGTGGCTGGTGGGGGGTGGTTGGGTAGGGGTTGGCAAGGGGAGTTTGTGTAGGGGTTGTAGGGGGTGTTTGGGTGGGGGCTGGGGGGGTGGTTGGGTAGGGGTTGGCAGGGAGTGTTTGAGTAGGGGTTGTCAGGGTGTTTGGGGCTGGTTTGGAGGGGGGTGTTTGGGAGGGAGCTGGAGGGGGTGGTTGGCAGGGAGTGTTTGGATATGGGTTGAAGGGGGGTGTTTGGGGATGGGTTGAAGGGGGGTGTTTGGGTGGGGGCTGGAGGGGGTGTTTGGGTGGGGGTTGGCAGGGAGCGTTTGGGTAGGGGTTGGCAGGGGTGTTTGGGGCTGGGTTTGAAGGGGGTTTTTGGGTGGGGGCTGGAGGGGGGTATTTGGGTAGGGGTTGGCAGGGAATGTTTGGGTAGGGGTTGGCAGGAAGTGTTTCGGTAGGGGTGGGAGGTGGTGTTTGGGTGGGGGCTGGAGGAGGGTGGTTGGGTAGGGGTTGGCAGGGAGTGTTTGGGTGGGGTTGGAGGGGGTGTTTGGGTAGGGTTTGGCATGGGGTGTTTGGGTAGGGGTTGGCAGGGAATGTTTGGGTAGGGGTTGGCATGGGGTATTTGGGGCTGGGCTGGCATTGAGTGTTTGGGTAGGGGTAGGCAGGGGTATTTGGGTAAGGGTTGGAGGGGTGTTTGGGGCTGGGTTAGAGGGGAAAGTTGGGTAGAGGTTGGCAGGGGTGTTTGGGTAGGGATTGGTGGGGTTGTTTGGGGCTGGGTTGGAAGGGGTGTTTAGGGAGGGGGTGGAGGGTATGGGTGCATTCACTATAATAATTAATACATCCTTTTCACTTGAAGCAATGGCGGGACTGTTAGGGAGAATTCCTTAAGGGGCTCTCCAGAGGAAATTATAGAGGAAACTATAACTCCAAGTCCACAGGACTTACTGCCTGACTGCAATTTCTAGGAAGAAGGAGGAAAATGGGTAACCTAAAACCTCCAGGAAGAAACCAGCCAGCACTCCTGTGCTACCAACAAGGACATCCCCGAGAGGACTGTCCAAAGACACACATGTGACTCCTCCACCAGCTGAGGCTGAGTGTGTGGAGCAACTTTGTGTGGTTGAATCAGCTTCTGATGAGTAAGAGCTGGAAGAGGACCTTGCTCCTGTTGGAGATCTGGATCCTGCAGACCATCCTGAGCTGCAGTCTTTACTGGCAGAAGGTGGAGATGCTGCTTTCTGAAGTCTCCACTTGTAGAGGCCATGCTGAATCAGTGTGCTGGGGCTTGAGCTCAGAATTGTGTTGACAAGTGGCTTGGAAGCACCTAAGCAAACATATAACCAATGTTATTGTGAGATATAGCAATGGGACAGGTCATTTGTAACATGCACCTCTCCACCCACCCTGCCTAGTTCCACCTTTGTGAATCTCTGACTGCTTGCAAATTCCTGCGTTCATTTTAAAAAGTAGATTTTGTTGTTTATTTAGGTTTTAATATACAGTGCCAAGAAAGATGCATCTTAATAGGCGCTGCTAAATTACGATGATTGACATTAGTTACATCATAGGTTACCTGTATTTATCTAATAGTAGTGAGGACACTCTGCAAGAACTAGGTTTGGCACAGCAGCCACGTTTCTGGGACCGGAGCCGGCATCAGGAGCTACTTCTGACTTTCCAAGCCAACCAGTGACAAGCGAACATATGTTAATGTTAAAGGATATGTGTACCGCGCACTATCACCACAAGAGTGGTCCCCGGCGCTCTGGCAGCTCTGAAAAAGGGAAGGAGGGGGTGAGTTAGTGGGAATAAGCTGGAAAAGTGCAAGAGAGTAGTGATGTGCTAATTGCGGCCTCAGCCCGGTGGGTCCGTTGGCTGGGCCTGGGGGGTTTTACAGTCGGTAGTCATTGTGTACTGTTGTGCGAGTCCATGTGTGTTTTGTTTTGTTGTTGCAGCGTAGTGAAGTTTGTGCGGATTGTTGTGCCTTAGGCTTGTAGTCGTGTTTGGTTAGAGTTTGAGAGGTGTATTCAGAGCGGTGAAATTGTTAGTGGATTGGTTAATTGGCATTGCTGTCCAGAAGTGAGGCTATGAATTTCCGTATTCTCTCCAGGTCGGGTGTGGGGCCATTTCTGAGTCTCTTTCCTGATCTGCGCCGTCCGATACTCACAGTCCCCTTCACGCATGGCCTCCACTCCCGTTCATAACCATACCCAAGTTCGGCCTCTGCCACCTACGTGACACCTGTTTGTATGTGGGGCAGGCAGGCGTATGTGCGTCCCTTCAAATTTGGCCCAGAGAACTTTTCCAATTTAGTCGGTGCGGGGCATGACTAGTCAAGGCTACTCCATCCATATGTGGCGTGTGATGGCATTCATCATTTTATTCAGTTGTTTTTGCAGGCCATCATTCCAGCCCTCTCGCAACGTGGCACATGCCAGTGCTTGCATTACATCCCGGGGTGGTACCTGTCTTCATTCACAACTCATATGGTCAGTGTCCATGCCAATGTTCACAACTCAGTTCAGGTTCGGTAAGTGCTAACATTCACACAACTCTATACAAGTATGACACCTGGTAGCAATTATGGGGTGGGTGGGTGAGGTTGTTGGCTGGAGTTGGCTAGGGATGCTGATTTCTGTCCTTATGGGTGTATCTTGTGTTCTATTTGACTTAGCGTCGTCTCTCTTGTGGTAATATATTCTTTGCTCGGTTCTGGGTGTTGTCAGTGTCCTCTTAAATGTAGTCATCTATTTTTTTTTCTCCCTTTCGGTTTTTTCGGATTTTCAGTTTGAATCTGTGGTGTTGAAGAGCCTGGTTTTTAGTAATTTTCTGAATTGTAGGTGATCTTTGGTTTTGCTTATTTCTTGTTGTTCCAGGTTTTTGTGACTAAGTGGGAGAAGGATGAGCCTCCAAGCTTTTTCTTAAGGAATGGTTTTTCTTCCAGGCGGATTTCGTTGTTTGATCTGAGGAGTCTCGTTGGCTTGTAGATTGTTATTTTCTTTTTTAGCAATTCTGCTCCTTGTGCGCTGATTTCCCTGTGTGTTATGCACATTGTCTTGAAGGTGATGCGATGTTTGACTGCGAGCCAGTGCAGTGTTTTTAGCGCTGGAGTGATGTGGTCTCTTATGGATAGTTTGGGGAGTAGTCTGGCTGCTGTATTTTGGATCTGTTGTACTTTCTTCAGGAGGCATTCTGGTATTCCGAGGTAGAGGCTGTAGTCAATTCTTTAAATGATGAGGGCGACAATTGTGAGTGTTTTGTAGGTGAAGGAGAGGAAAGGTAGGATTCTTCTTGCCGTGTGGAGGACTCCCAGATTTCCTACTACCTTAGATGGTGTTGGTGCAGTTCCCATTTCCATTGGCCATGGAATGTAGGTGTTGCTCTCTTGGTTTTTGGATATAATCATGATTTTTCTGTCTTTCCTGGGTTGATTTTCTGGTTGTTGCCAATCATCCAGTTAAAGACTTCTTTTAGAGATTCAATTAGGGTTGAGTGATTTGCTTGGGTGTCTTCGATTTTGTAGATGATTTGACTGTCATCTGCGTAGTTGTAGCATGTAATGTTGTATTTTGTGAAGATTCTGATTACTGGAGTCTGGTAGATGTTGAAGTACAGTGGTGATAGTGAGGACCCTTGTGGTACTCCACAGTCGTTAACTCGTGGGGTGGATTTGAAGGGTTTTTTTTCTATACGGTTTCTGTTATGTCTGCTAGGAATGATTTAATCCAGCGTGGGCCATGTCCGTTATGCCTATGTCTTCTAGTCTTTTGGTCAGGGTGTCATGGTTAACTGTGTTGAAGGCTCCCAAAAGGTCGAGCAGCATCAGGGCTGAGGTTGTGTTGGAGTCCGCGTTAGTTTTGAGGTGTCCCAGACGGATAGTTTTGTTTGTTTTATTTATTTGTATCGCGCTCCAAACCCAGAGGTAGAAGGGTGCTTAAAGAAGACGGTTACATAGTGATATATATACAATTTCAAAATACAGCTATTTACAGAGTTTACAAACATAGTTAAGCAGAGGGAGGTGTGCACACATATCTAGGGGGTATGTGTTACTCTTTGTTCAGGAGCCAGCTGATAACCTGTTTCCTGAAGATCTGGAAGGACTCGATAGTTTTAATGTTGAGTGGTAAGGTGTTCCAAAGTTGGGAGGCAAGTACTGTGAAACTGGCACCTCCAGCTCTGTTTAAGGAGAATCAAGGCACTGTCAAGCATAAAGTGTTGGAGGATCTGGTGGTTCTGGTGGTGGGTTTCAGGGTGAATTCTTTGGTGAGGTATGGTGGGGCTAGGTGGTTTAATGCTTAGTATGTGAGGCAAATGGTTTTCAGATCAATTTTTTGTCGTATGGAGAGCCATAGTAGTGCTGTTTCTGTTCCTCTTGCGGGTCTGAAACTGACTTGTTCTTGGTCTAGCCAGTGGTGTTTTTCTACATTTTCTTTTGTACACGTAGGTTTCAAGGAATTTTGCTGGGTAGGGAATGTTTGAAATCGTCCTGTAGTTGGAGAGGTCTTCTACGTCACCCCTTGGGTTTTTTAGAAGTGGTTTGATATATGCTGATTTGAAGGCTCTTGGTACAGTTCCTGTTGCGAGTGAGAGATTTAGGAGGTTTCTGTAATATTCTGATGGTGTTCCTTGTGCAAGGATTGATTTGTAGAGGTCAGGGTGGCAGGGATCCATGGGTGATCCTGCTTTCTTGCTTTGTTTCACCAGCAAGACAAATTCCTCTGCTGATATTTCAGCAAAGTTTTGGAGACTGTGCTGTGACTCAGTGTTAGGTCAGGTTGGTAGAATGTTGTGGTTGGTTGGTCTGTTTTGTATGATTTGTCGGATGTCATTGATTTTGTTCTTGAAGTGGTCTGCCAGGTCGTTGCAAAGTTTTCTGAGGGGTTTGGGGTGTTGTTGCAGCCTGGTGAGTTTCTCATTTCTTTAATGATGGTAAACATTTATTTTTGTGCGTTGGTGGCATTGGTGATTCTGTCATCATAATGCCTTCTCTTTGCCTTTTGTATTTTCTTCTTGTATGCGCGGATTTGTTTCTGGAACAGTATTTTTTTGTCTGGGTTGTATTCTTTCCTCCATTCCAGTTCCATCTTCTTCTTGTCCTTTTTCATGGTGCTTAGTAGTGGGGTGAACCGTTTTGCCATTGCTCTTTTTTTTGATGGGGTGAATGGTTTTTCGGGGGCAATCTTATTAATTGTATCAGCAATCCATTTGTGTAGTAGCTCCGCTTTCCCGTCTATGTCAGCCAGCTCTAGTTCTATAGTTCAGGGTTTGGTCATCTCCAGCTGTTCAAATAGGTTGCTTGCTTTGACGCTTTCCCAGTTTCTTTTTGTAGTGGTTGTGAGTTTGGGGGGTTGGATGCAGACTTGAGTTGGTAGTCTGATCATGAATGGGATAATGAGATGGTCGTTCCACAATATTTGTATCGGCGGTGCCGTGGTGATGAGTATTTCCTTGGTGAAGAATGCGTTGAGGGTGTTTCCCCTTTGACCAGCTGGCGTAGTTTCATGGTTGTAAGTTCTCCAATCAGTGAGTTTTGGGAGTTGGCGTGACTTTCTTCAAACCAGATGTTGAAGTCCCCCAGGATGATTAGATGTTCGTGCTTGAAGGATATGTTGGTGATGGCTTCTAGGAAGTTATCGACAAAGGTTGCATAGTATGTTGGTGGTCTGTACACCAGGATGAATGTGATGTTGATTTTTGGGCTTGCTGTTAGGTGTATGATCATGGTTTCACAGTTGATGATGTTGAGAAGTTCATCTTTTATTCTCAGGTATCCTTTGAATGCTATTGCGAGGCCTCCTCCTTTTTTATTTTTTCTGTTTATTTGAAGGCATTTGAAGTTGGTTGGGAGGTAGCTTTGGAGTGTGATTTTGTAGTTGTCGTCCAGCCATGTTTCTGTGATGAATAGGATGTTAATGCCTTTGTCATCAAGTAGGTAAACGATCTTTGTTGAGTGTTTGGACATGAATCTTGCGTTTATTAGATTGCAGTGGAGTTTGGAGGTGTAGTTTGGTTTGGGCTTTCTTGTTGGGGTCGTCTTCTGATCGGTGTTGAGGTTTCCTTTCCGGTCGATCTCTAGTTGAGGTGTTGGTGCAGGTGTGTCTGTCGTCGAAAAGTTCTTCTAGGTTCTGTCTTGGGTTTTTGTTGTCATCAGGTTCTTCCTCCAGGAGTTGTGGGTGTCGAGTGGAGGTTCCTCTTGTTGTGGTGATGTAAGGTGTTATTGCGTTGATTGTGTTTTTGTGGTTTCTAGTGTTGTTCATCCTTCTGCGTGGTTGTGTTTCGTTGTTTGCTGTTGCTGATTCTACCGTTGGGTTGGTTCGTTCTGGTGACCGGTTGTTTGCAATGTATGGCATTAAGTAGAGGGATATGTCTCTTCTCTCAGCGTTGGTTTGGTTTTTGGTCCTGTCTGTGGGAGTGTGTTCTGCAGTAGTGAGTCTTTGTTGCTGTTCCGGTGTGTTTGTTCTTTCTTTTCTTTTTCTTTCCTTCGGTATAGATCGTTTGTGCAGAATTTTAAGCTTGAGAGTTGTTTTGGTCTTTATTTGTTTGTTGATGCAGAGTTGATTTTTGCTTTTGTCTGGCTGTCTTGTGGTGTAGTACTGGGTGTAGAGAGTTGTCCACTACAAGTTTGGGCTCTGTGTGTAAGAGGTCTTGTCAGCTCGTGTTGCCGACTTGTTCAGTCACTGTCTTGAGTGAGGTAGGGGAGGTAGTTAGAGGTTATATTTGGGCATTGATGAGGTTCACTACGGTGAGCTAGCTATGTAGATTTAAGAACGATAACTACTAACTAAAGACTAGTCCTGACGGGCGTAACTAAGAATCACTGTGTTATCTTATGGGGTGTGGGCTCCTAATCACAGTATCACTCCACAGTAATCAGCCAGTGAATTTTGTCTCACTTTACAGTAATGCTATCTAGGTGTGAGCTGGTCAGTCACATGTGCAATCAAGAATGCAATCTAGAGTAGGGAACCGCCAGGTTTGAGACATGGGTGACCGAAATATTACAATACTAGACACATCAGATTTGAGAGTCCTGTATAGTGGGAGAGAGGCCTACGCCTAACAGGTCAAGTGGGTGAAGTACTATACACGGTTTGTTGAATAGTGTGATGTTGAGGAAGGCAGCAGAGGTGTTGATTGTTATTAAGGTATTTTAGATAGGTTTGATAAGTGGTTAGGCTTCCAGGGTAGAGTAACTGCTCTATTCCTCACCTGGACCACTCCTACCTTACTAGTCCTGCTCATTGCTGGTTGACGGCTGGCTGCTGGCTTCCCCTGCAGACACCTGCTGACACTTCCTGGAGCTGCCTCTGTAGGAGCCGCCCTTTTCCTTGTGCCCTTCGCCATAGGGGCTGCACGGGCAGGGGGGCTGCCTTGGAGATGTTCCTTGTGGCTTTGGTGGGCAGCCAATCACGGACGGTGGGCAGGCACGGAGGTGGAGGGGAAACAGCCTCACCTGCTCAAAATGAGTCTCTGCAACAAGTGTGAGCACAGAGCACAACTACGATATTCCAGGCACCGGATGGAGAGCCAATGAGGGTTGCAGGGCTTTCTGGGAGGTGGGAGGGAGGGGAACAGAAGAGGAAGCAAGTCGGGGAACGAGAGTTTTGAGCAGCCTGCACTCACCTGCGACGCACACTAAGAAGGTGGCGAGCAGGGAGCAGTGCCGAGGGATAGGGCTAGGCAAGCTGGTGGAAGTAGCCAATCAGGGCAGGGGGGCGGGATGGGAGGCAGGAGCAGGGCTGAGGAACAGGGAAATGGATCAGGGGGATGGCCGGGGAGTCATAGGAGCGATCGGGGGTGTGGGGCTTAGATTTTAAAAACAAAGATGGATTACAAGGCCCAGAAGGGTCATCAGCAGCCTGCACTCACCGGCGACGCACACCGACAAGGTGGCGAGCAGGGAGCAGTGCCAGGGGATAGTGCTAGGCAAGCTGGCAGAAGTAGCCAATCAGGGCAGGGGGCAGGATGGGGGGCAGGGGCAGGGCAGAGGAACAGGGAAATGGATCTCTGCAGACCCCCGATAATCATCGACACTGGGCCTTTTTACGCATTAAAATATGACCGATAGTATCTTTCTGTATGTATTGATTTACGCACTATTGGATGGCAGGTGACTTGACGGAAACCAGAGAATTTTGATTGTTATCTGCCTGGATGAAATCGCAGGCCCTTAGGGAAGCAGTCTGAAAACAAGACATTTACTCTCTTAACAGTGTGCTACAAGCTTTTCTGAAAGGCTCTGCAGATTGAGAGATAACAAATGGTTACTTTTGTTTAAATTCTGCTGTGTTTTGTATGTAGATGCAAATGGAGAGAAACACGCATGTATATTTATTTTGCTTGCATGTTAGGTCAGTAATAAGATTGGGAAGTATCCTTTGTAAAAACAAATTACTTTTTTAGTAAATACTCCATGCTTACATTGCTCAAGTTTGAGTGATTTCCATTACACCAAACAGAGGTTTCACAGCCCATCAAGACTGCAATGCAAATATTCAAACCCTGACTCTGACATATGCAAGCGCTGTGACTAAACATGCAAACATTCCAACCTTGACTCTCTGACATATGCTAGCACTGTGAGTAACAGGAGGTCAAAACACTGGGCTTCTACCTGGACTCTACTTTTTCCCTCAAAATACAAGTGAGTTCTCTTGGATCTGCCACAGCCTATACGTGTAAATTAATCCGCGCAGCCAGGCCCTTCCTGTCGAACTCCAGCTGCCTGACACTTGCCAGAGCCCTTATACTGTCTCGCCTTGACTATTGCAATGCCATGTATTTGGGGTCCACCAAGGCCACCACCAATAAATTGCAAACCCTCCAGAACAACGCTCTCAGAGCAGCACTGGGCATCTCCAGAAGAGAGCATATTACAGGACTTAGCCAACAGAACAATTGGCTCTCCACTAGAGACAAAATTCTCTTAAAAACGGCATCTCTCACCCACAAGTCTCTTAACAATGCTGCCCCAATCTACCTGATCAATAGATTCCACAAACAATCCTCCTTAAGACCGGTCAGAACTATATACAAAGACTGTCTATCTGCTCCCCACTACAAACGGGCCACCATAGGGGGTAACAGTTTCCTGGTAAGAGCTGCCAAGCTTTGGAACTCGCTGACTCCTAACTTTAGAGCAGACCTACCCTATCAGAACTTCCGATCCAAGGTTGTCTCCTGGCTGAAATTAGGGTCCCACTAAGATAATGAAATGCCTAGCGCTACCCGCACACATTGTAACCACGCGTGCCTTCCTGCTCACTTGTATATTACGGTCCTATAATATGACTGCTGATTTGTATATAACGTTATGTTCCTATTTTTGTATCATGTATTTTCTGTGTACTGTAACCAAGCTTTGAAATCTCTTATATGCTGCGCCCTGATAACCTCGGGTACACTCGTGCATTACAAATAATACAAACAAACAAACAAACAAACATAAACATGCAAACATTCAAACTCTGACTCTGTGACATATGCAAGTGCTGTGACTAAACATGCAAACATTCCAACTCTGAATGTCTGACATATGCCAGAGCTGTGACTAAACATGCAAACATTCTGACTCTGACATATGCAAGGGCTGTGACTAAACATGCAAACATTCAAACCCTGACTCTGTGACATAGGCAAGCGCTGTGACTAAACATGCAAACATTAAGACCCTGACTCTGACATATGCAAGCGCGGTGACTAAACATGCAAACATTCCAACCCTGACTCTGACATATGCTAGCGCTGACACTAAACATGCAAACATTCCAACCCTGACTCTGTGACATATGCAAGCGCTGTGACTAAACATGCAAACATTCCAAACCTGACTCTGTGACATAGGCAAGCGCTGTGACTAAACATGCAAACATTAAGACCCTGACTCTGTGACATATGCAAGCGCTGTGACTAAACATGCAAACATTCCAACCCTGATTCTGACATATGCAAGCACTGTGACTAAACATGCAAACATTCCAACCCTGACTCTGTGACATATGCAAGCGCTGTGACTAAACATGCAAACATTCAAACCCTGACTCTCCGACATATGCAAGCGCTGTGACTAAACATGCAAACATTGCAACCCTGACTCTCTGACATATGCAAGCACTGTGACTAAACATGCAAACATTCAAACCCTGACTCTCCGACATATGCAAGCGCTGTGACTAAACATGCAAACATTGCAACCCTGACTCTCTGACATATGCAAGCGCTGTGACTAAACATGCAAACAATCAAACACTGACTCTGTGACATATGCAAGCGCTGTGACTAAACATGCAAACATTACACTAGCACAAAAAGAGGTAAGTAAATTCAACACACAGTCACTATTATATATATACAACCCTAATTACTTATTAGACAAGTCTTAGTGAGAAACACCACTTATTTTCGCTTAACATAAGATGGCACTCTAATAAATTACAGAAAAGGGGAGGGAAAAGGCAAAGTTATGAAAGCACCCAATTTCAATACCTTTCAAAGAACCACAGTGAGGCAGGTTAGGCAAAGTCTACTGGAGAGCAAGGAAGTTCAAATGCCAGGCCCACTCTTAGAGAGAGCAAGCGAAATGTGTCCAGGATCACACAGTGAGGTTATGCCCAAAGAGTCTTTGTAGATAGTTCACAAAAGATTGAGATCAAGTCAGGAAAGTTAACAGGCCCCAGGATAACCCAGGTTAGAAAGTCGAGAAATTACTGTCACCCCGAACGATCTGTCGCAAGGGAAGCCAGGCGGGACGCAGTATCTGAAAATGGGAAGAACGCTCCAGCGGGGGCAGTTGTTCCTGGCAGCGGTTGCAAGTCGGTGTTTCGTCCAGAGGAAGAGGAGGTCTCGACGTGGAGGAAAGCTGAAGGTCGTTGCACTGCCAGGAAAGAAACCAGCCGCTGAGTTTCCCGGTTACAAGGTACTACCCTTTTCTTCGCGGTAGTGGTAAAGCGTGGTATTCCGGTTGCCGGGGTGCTTGGCACAGGCAAGGCGGCCACAAGATGGTCCAGGAAGGCAAAAAGACGGGCAAACTGGTTATCCCCACCAGTCAAAGGAAGAAGACTCTCCGGGCTGGAGATCTCCTCTGTCGTCGGGAAAAGTGGTGAGACGGTTCAGCAGGGCTCCACCGGTGGTGTCGTCGTTGCAGGTTGGCTCGGCTTCTCCCTCCTCGGATTCTTTAGGTCCTGTGGCGACTTCTGAAGTTCCAGTCCCCAAAGCCCTGCTTTTATGCAGAAAACCCCCATTCATTCAGCCTAGCTGTCACTCAAACATGCTAAGTGGTGAGCCGGGTGGCTCGCCACTTGGGCCAATCACACAAGAGTGCAACTTGAGTTGCCGAGGCAACTTAGTCCAGGGTGCCTAAACCCTCTCCCACACCCCCTGTGGTACCCAGACAGAGTGGCACCACTTTTGGAGGCTTCTGTGGAGAAGCCCGCCAAAAAGTGGAACAAAGGGCTCGACTTGGGTTGGAGTCACAGAAGCGAACACAAACGCCATTTTGGAACCAAGTTTCGGCAAAAAATACCAACCGGTGAATTTATATTAATTTAATAAACCGGCGGTATGTTCGAGGCTATTTTAAAACGTGGTAGCCTCGAACAATGGGAAAATCCCATAGGAATATATTTGCGGTCGAATATAAAAAGTAGTATCCACTGCCACCAGCCAAAACTCGGTCGGGGGGGGCTGGACAGTGCCCCCTCGAACAACAGTCCCCAGGGGCAATCGAATTGCCCAGACCAGTACGTCCACAATATGATGGTTTGTACTGGTTCTGTTCACAATTTAAGACTAGTAAAGCCAATGGTGACTTTACATGCCCTGGGAGGCAGTAGTCAGTCCCAGGGTATGGAGTCTATGTTGGGGGGTCGCTACGACACTCCTGGGTTACTGCACGGAGGGTGCTGTGTAACCCCCATACCAAAAACACATGAAGCCCTATGGGGTAAAGGACCCCATAGCCCATAAAACACATACAAAGTCAAAGGAACACCTCAAATCATGTCTAAGAGTGGGAGAAAAAGAGTCTCACTCTTAGCAGGAGAAAAAAATAAACCCCAAAAATCCAGCAAAGCTGCTGGGGGACTCACTAGGTTTGGGAAATTAGCCTTAACAGAGAATTCTCCCTAACAACATGCAAACATTAAAACCCTGACTCTGTGACATATGCAAGTGCTGTGACTAAATATGGAAACATTAAAACCCTGACTCTGTGATATATGCAAGCGCTGTGACTAAACATGCAAACATTCCAACCCTGACTCTGTGACCTATGCAAGCACTGTGACTAAACATGCACACATTCCAACCCTGACTCTGACACATGCAAGCGCTGTGACTAAACATGCAAACAATCAAACCCTGACTCTGTGACATATGCAAGCGCTGTGACTAAACATGCAAACATTCAAACCCTGACTCTGTGACATATGCAAGCGCTGTGACTAAACATGCAAACATTCAAACCCTGACTCTCTGACATATGCAAGCGCTGTGACTAAACATGCAAACATTCCAACCCTGACTCTGACATATGCTAGCGCTTTGACTAAAGATGCAAACATTCCAACCCTGACTCTCTGACATATGCAAGCGCTGTGACTAAACATGCAAACATTCAAACCCTGACTCTGTGACCTTTGCAAGCACTGTGACTAAACATGCAAACATTCCAACCCTGACTCTGACACATGCAAGCCCTGTGACTAAACATGCAAACAATCAAACCCTGACTCTGTGACATATGCAAGCGCTGTGACTAAACATGCAAACATTCAAACCCTGACTCTGTGACATATGCTAGCGCTGTGACCAAACAAACAAAAGTATTGGTTACACTTGTAACTGGAATAAAACTAAACAGGACATGCTCCAGTAAAGTTAAATCAGACAGGTTTGTACTGTATTTGGTGGTTCGTGCAGTCTTCCTTCAGCTTCTAAGCACTGGGATTATTATTGACTCAATCATTTACTGATCTCTGAAAGGAGCAAGACTAAGGGCCTCATTACACGGAAGGCGGTAATGGTTAACGGCCACCGTTAATGGTAACGGTGACCATTAACCATTAATTACTTACTTACTTACTACGAGGTCCATTAGCGGGTTGGTGCTTTAACGCCTGCTTTTTGCAGGCGTTAAAAACCAACCCGCTAAGGGACCTCGGAGCTAATTACGGCACCGCAAAATTGCGGTGCCATAATTAGCGCCTTCCCCATTCCCATAGAGCCCTATGGGGCAGAAATGGGAATGGGGAAGGGCAATGGCGGAAGGGGGATTTACCACCCCTCCAACCTTGGAATGGGGTGGTAAATCCCCTTTCCGCCAAGGCGGTGCCGGCATGTTACCGGCATGAGCCATGGCGCTAATAGCGGCATGGCTCACCGCCTTCCGTGCAATGAGGCTGTCCAGCCAGCATTTGACCATGCGATTGGTTACATGCAAGGAAAGCTCAGTGTTGGTTCACGTCTCTTCCACTGGTGAGAGTGTGCCTGGGCTTCTGCACTTGGTGTTTTATCTATTAATTGAGAGTGAAACCTGCTTTTCTGTCGTATTGTGGAGCGCTATCGCGTGAGAATGTTTAAACGTCATCTTGGAAACAGAAAACACCCTTCACACCTTTCAACAACCAGTCCATAACCTTCTGAAAAACTGACGAAGCTGACGCCAATCCAAATGGCATCCTTTTAAACTGGAACACCACCTCATGAGTGATAAATGCTGTCTGTTTTCTACACCCCTCCTCTAACTCCACCTGGTGGTACGCCAACGCCAAGTCCAATTTTGTAAAAATCTTGCCTCATCCCACACTTGTCAGCATTTCCCCCATATTCGGCAACGGATGACTATCAATTAGGACACACTTATTGAGCTCAGTAAATCAATACACAGTTTCAACTCTCCAGATCCCTTTTTTACTACCACTACAGGGGAAGTGCACTCCACCCCCCTGCCTTCTCAATCACTCCCATCTGCAACAATTTCTACAATTCTTTTTTACACCATCCCTCAACGATAAAGGAACATGTCTTAATTTGGCAACTATAGGGACACTACTCCTTATCACTAATATCTGATGTTGGACTCCTTTTACCTTACCTAACGTCTTCCTAAAGACTCTGGGATGACTAGCTACAGGAGTGCACGCTACCTGTAAAACCTGCTCTTCCTCATTAGGATCAAGTCTTATTTTTAAGTTCCTCTGCTCTCTCCAACCTAGCAAAGTAAGTCCCTTCTTGGTGATAAATATCTTCCCTTCACACTGGCGACCCTTGAAGTTAAATTTTCCTACAACATAACCTAATAGCTCTATTCTGTCTTGGTTGGAACCACCGGGATTGATATCAGGTTTCAATAACCTTCGTGTATCGCCCTTCAACTCCTTTTCAAATACATCTCTCGACATTGACGTAATCTTTGAACCAGAATCACCCATCATGCGTACATTATGCCCATTCACACTCACTGTAGCATACGGATGCTCGCACTTATCATTATCCTCATTATTCCATGCTACGCTTATGGTATTAACAATGACGTTTTGCAATAGCAACGCAACATCTTCATCCGACGATCTTCCTTCATCTTCCTTGTTGACATACAAGACTCTTCTTTGGTTAAATTGACCCATCTGATAGTTCTTACAGCAGTTTGCAAAGTGGCCCTTTCTCTTGCACTTTGCACAAATTGTTCTTCGCCCTGGGCACACCACAGATGCTGCAAAGTGACCACTGCTTGCATATCGGAAACACAGGGCCTCATTACACGTAGTACGGTAAGGGTTTACCGGTACCGGTAAGGGCACCGGTACCGGTAAACCCTTACCGCCTTACAACAAGGTCCCTTTGCGGGTTGGTACTTTAACGCCTGCTTTTTAGCAGGCGTTAAAAACCAACCCGCAAAGGGACCAGGGTGCTAATTACGGTGCCGCAATTTGCGGCACCTTAATTAGCGCCTTCCCCATTGCCATAGAGCCCTATGGGGCAAAAATGGGAATGGGGAAGGGCAATGGGGGAAGGGGGAATTACCGCCCCGCCAACCTTGGAATAAGGCGGTAATTCCCCTTTCCTCCAAGGTGGTGCCGGTATTTTACTATTAGCACCTTGGCCCACCGCCTACCGTGTAAGGAGGCCCACAGTCTATCATCCTTTTTCTCTACTCTCTGGAAACCCACTTGTTCCCTTTTTTCTTCCATGCTTGCGTGTGTAGCTTGCCTGTCCTTCCCCCTTTTTCTTTTTCTTGCTATCCACCACATTTAGAATTTCGACTTTCGCTTCCTTTGGTTCACTGCTTTCCTTTTTTGCCAATTTGGCCACGCAGACCAAAGGATGTTCCACGCGTCTTGCTATGTCTAATACCTTGTTAAGGATGGGCTCATCCCTCAACCATAACTCTTCCCATATTTTATTTGAACTAGTTTGAATTGGTCTCGAATGTGCTCATCAAATGTCTCTTGGAATTTACACGACAAAGCAAGATGGCGTAAAGCAGTCACATACTCCTCTTCAGATTCGCCTTGTTCTTGCGCTCGCATACGAAAATTGAAGCGCTCTAATATTGTGCTTGTTTTAGGATTAAAATGCAAGTCTAACTTGAGGAGGGCTGCTTCAAATTCATTCACAGTGTCACTGCTTCCGTCTCCGGTTGGTTGCGGAAGAGTTTCAAAAATTCTTTGCCCTTCCCAACCGAAAAAATGTAGTAACAATGCAAGTTTTCTCTCATTGGAATATGAATTGCCACCAGCCGCCTTAAGATAATGCATGGATCCTTTACGCCACTGAGCCCATAATATTTGTGGAGATCCTGGAGTGGGCATCAAGATTGGAGGACCAGTTATGCCCGGCAAAGCCATCTTGACTCAGCCCCACAGGGCTTTGTAAGCAATTATGTTCCGTTTCTTTCCCCTTGTCAAATGGGAACCTTTTGGTTACCTTCTCACTATGATATGTGAGGTTCAATTAATCAGTGCCACTCTTCCATGCATGTTATTGGAGGGACTAGGCATACCCATGTGTCTCTGGAAAATATGTTTTTATCTCTGGCTGCCTTAACTGCCCGCCCCTCACAATCTCGCTCCCTGGCAGTTTACTATTAGATGTGCTGCTTTACCATAGACCGATGATAAGCTGGTGTGTACAATAGTTAGCAGTTCCTTCATTAGAGACACTTTTCCGTGTTTTTGTTTCTTTTTTTTTGCCACTTGAACAAAAAAAAACAATGCTTCTTATGAATGCCCCATTCACATTATTCTCATCCTCCTCCTTCAGACACGGCTAAGTACCACGTTACTTGCCGAGAGGGACCCAAATGCTCTAATCTTCACACATCGCCGTGATATACGGTAGAGGCCAGCGCACACATCCTGCGGCTCGCGCTCACTGGGAAAGGACCGTGGCTGCTCTCCGGAGGCTTCCGGAGTTATAAATTAATATGAGGACGTGGCCAGGGGAGCGGGTGGGCTGCGGAGGGGCCCTTACTTCAATGCCTGCTTCAGGGATGGATGCAGGTTCCCACGTTGGCCGCTGCAATGCCTGGTATGAGGCGGAGCGGCTTTACTGCTGCTGGGGGTCCTTTTGATTCACCATCCTCATCGCCAATGTTAATGACTGGCCCTTTGTTAGCATCTTGGTCTGCTCGTGGGACCCGCTAAGGACGCCTGGTTTAGCCAGGCGTCCTTAGCGGGTCCCGTGAGCAGACCTCGTAATTAGGCGGTAGGGACTAAGCGGGGCCGGCAGCTCTACCGGCCCCGTTAACCCCCTACCGCCAGGGTCGTAATGAGGCCCATTGATTCACTTTCTGCAGAGAGACAGGCCCACCCTTCCCATTAGTGCTAGCTCTGTAAAATCAAATTGCCTTCTGCTGAATATACTAATAGGAATGTATTTTGAAAAATAACCCTACTGGAGAATTTTGTGTTTACTTGCACGGTTTCTATGTTTGCATTGGATGTGATTGTCCTAGTGTCTTGGAATGTCTCCCCAACAGCATATCCCTTCATAATTATGGCACCACGCATTCTGCAGCCCTGTCTACAAGAAAAAAATAACACCCACACAGAGGGGCTGGGCAGGGGGGTCCCGAACAATTTATTTTCTGCTCAGGGGGACCATGGCATAAAAAGTTTGAAGACCACTGTTCTAGAGGGAGGGATGGAGCATCTTGGTGAAGTCAGAATGGTTGGATAGGGGCACGCTGGTGTGTGTCTGGCGGGATGGGGCACATTGGTGTAGATCTGGAGGGAGGGATAGGAACATAGTGCAGTGGGTCTGGGGGGAGGGATAGGGACAGTGCAGTGGGTCTGGGGGGAGGGATAGGGCACATGGGAGTCGTTCTTGAGGAAGAGCTGGGGCACAGTGGGTCAGGAGGGTGGCATGGGTCATCTAGGTGTGGGTTGGGAGGGTGGGATGGGCCATCTTGGTGTGGCTCTGGAAGGAGGGGATGGTGGCACATTAGTGTGTCTGGGGGAGGGATGGGGAATATTGCTGTGTGTCTGGGGGAGGGATGGCAGCACATTGTGGGACTGAGGGAGGGATGGGTCACATATGTGTGGGTCTAGAGGGTGAAATGGGGGCATCTTGTGTATGGAAGGAAGGGTCCATCCAACCCCCCTCCCATCCATTCCGGCACGGCATATGCACGACTATACTCGGTCCACGGCGAGCACAGCACCAATGGCCAAGGAAGCTGGTGTCCAATTCTGTTTCCCTCTCCTCCCCACTCTCCTCACCTGATCGGTAATCCTCCAACTCTTCTGTATTGAGATGCCGACGGGAGCAGAAGTCTCTCTTCCTAGCCGAAGACACTTGTCTACCACGAGAGGAAGCCACAGTGAATGCTTGAAACAAGCAGTCCTGGGACTCCTCTCCCGTAGCAGGCGACAAGGGAAAAAGCCTTGACGGCAGAAAAAAACCCTTTAAAGGAATGAGGCCAAACTGAAATCTTCCAAGGAGAATGATGGTAAGTAGGCTCCGGTGGTAGCAGAAGAGTGGGTAGTCGGCTGTTGAGGCTTGGAGGAGGTAGACGTGAGCTGATAGAGGCGGAGACCAAGAAGCCCTCGCTTCGCAAGAAGGAGTAGTGAGGAGTAGCGATAGAGACTCAAGCCGATGGCCAGAGCGAGCCGCGGGAGCCAAAAGCAAGCCAAAGTGAAAACTAAGGAGAGGAGAGAGAGAGAGGGGAAACAGCCTCGCCAAAGGCTGGGAGAGGCAAAGAGAAAGCACGGAACAAGCCGCAATAAGAATAAACTAGCGTTCTCACCCAAAAGCAGAAAGCAAAAGCTACGGGGGTTGCAACGCAGCGATCGCTGGGAGTGAGAGGCTGAAGTACCTCCCAGTGACCGCCATGTTGCCGGAGGACTAGACCGCGACCGCACGTAAGCGAAAGCAACGTGCTGGAACTACGGTCGGCGCCGGAGCCTCCAATGCGGAAGTATCCGCCAATCGGCCCGGCTGCGTATGACAGTATGCCCCCTCACAAAGCGAACCCCCCCCTGGCTTTCCTGGAAAACTTCGATGGAAACCACTCAACAACCGGGGGGCATGAATGTGGGAGACCGGTTCCCAAGAGTCCTCCGACTCCGGGTAGCCCTTCCACAAGACCAAGTATTCCAAAGGTCCCCTGTAGAATCTGGAGTCACGAATGGCTGAAACTTCGTATTCCTTCGTACTTCCAGAATCTCGAACTTGCAGACGGGGAAGGGATCTTAGGTAAGGATCCGGAACAAAAGGTTTGAGAAGGGAGGAGTGGAAAACAGGATGAATGCGACTGAGAGTGGGAGGCAATTTCAATCTGAAAGAAACAGGATTAATTTTAGACAGAATAGAAAAGGGTCCCAAAAAGCGAGGAGAAAGTTTGGAAGGGTGAACCCATCGAGGCAGAAATTTAGTAGAGAGCCACACCTTGTCTCCCTCCTTCCAATCGGGACAGTCCTGCCGATGTTTATCAGCCTGTTCCTTGTTCCGGATTCTGCTCATTTCAATCTGAATTCCGCAGTCCTATGTGCCTCCGCAACGGACTGAAGTACTGCTTCCGCAGTGGGAGAGTTCGTAGGAACTGAAATCATGGGAAAAATGGATCGAGGATGCACTGCATATGTGCAAAAAAAAGGAGTAAGACCTATCGCGGAATGTGTAGAATTGTTGTACGTGAATTCTGCGGTGGGTAACAATGACACCCAGTTGTCCTGATGTCGGTTGGTATAACATCTCAGATATTGCTCTAAGTTGGCGTTCAGTCGTTCTGTCTGGCCATTCGACTGAGGGTGGAAACCAGATGATAGCACTCTCTCCATGCCCACTCTAGTACACAAAGCCTTCCAAAAGTTTGAGATGAACTGACTGCCTCGATCGGAAATGATCTTGTCAGGTAAGCCATGTAGTCAAAAAATCTCTCGAGTGAAGGTCTCTGCCATCTGAGTGGCGGTAGGTAAGCCAGGAAGCGGGGAAAAATGTGCCAATTTAGTGAAAGTATCGATCGTCACCATAATGCAAGTGCAAGATTTGGACTCAGATAGCTCCACAATGAAATCGGTAGAGATGAGACCCCAAGGGCGTGTAGGCATCTCGGGTTGGGTCAGCAATCCTAAGGGCTTGCCAGATGGATATTTCGCCCTAGCACATATTGGACAGGCCTTGATATAATCCTTAACCTCCCCTTTCAATTCAGGCCAGAAGAACCTTCTTGCAATAAGTTCAGTTGTGTTCTACACTCCTCTATGACCCGCGGTAAGTGGATCATGGCCCAAATGAATGATCTTCTTACGCCAAGGGCCTTCTGGAATGTACAGTCGGTTACCGTAAAACACAAATCCTTCCTTCTCGGTATATTTCCCTCCTCGTAACCTAGGATATTTTGGCCTTTCAGATGCCAACGCGGTCTTCACTTCTTGAAAGAAAACATTGCCAAGTCCCAGGATCTTGTTTCTCCTGAACATAGCTTCTCGAGAAAGAGGGATAAAGTCTCCAGGAACCTCCTTCCTTGATAAGGCATCTGCGACTTTATTCGATGTACCTGGTAGATAGGTGATATGAAAGTCGTATTGGGAAAAAAAAATAAGCCCATCGGGCTTGCCTTGAGTTAACACACTCCATGTTTTGTAATGCCTTGAGATTCTTGTGGTCTGTCCGAATGAGAAAAGGATGACGCGCACCCATCAGTAAATGTCGCCAATCCTCACAGGCCAGCTTCATGGCGAGTAGTTCCTTCTCTAGAACCGAATAGTTGAGTTGGCTGAGAGACAAAGTCTTCGAGAGATAGGCAACTGGATGTTCCACACCATTGTAGGTTTGCAAAAGAACTGCCCCTATAGCCATGGCAGAGGCATCAGTCTCAATAATGAACTTTCGGTTTTGATCCGGATGTCGAAGAATAGGAGCGGAACAGAACAATCTTTTTAAGTTCCTAAAACCATGTTCAGCTTCTGGTGACCATAGGAAAGGCCCTGAATCTTTCCTCAAGAGTCTTGTAATGGGAAGTACTATCTCTGAGAAGTTTGGTATGAACCTCCTGTAGAAATTAGAGAGACACAGAAATCTTTGTACCTCCTTTACATTGTCCAGAGAGGACCAATCGAGTATGGCAGCGACTTTGCCTGAATCCATGGAAATCCCTTCTTCCGAGAGTATGTAACCGAGATAGTGAACGGAGGGGACAGCAAAAACGCACTTCTCGGGTTTGACCAGAAGTTTATAACGTTGAAGGCGCTCCAGTACTTGAGTAACATGAATGATATGGGATTCCAAATCGGATGAGTAAATAAGAATGTCATCCAAATAAATAATGACCGTAACCAGTAGTAAATCGGAAAATAATCGATCCATGAATCGCTGAAAAACGGCCTGGGCATTTACTAATCCAAATGGCATTACCTTGTATTCGTATAATCCGAACGGGGTGCGAAAAGCCATCTTCCATTCATCTCCTTTGGCAATGTGAAGCAAATGGTATGCGTTCCGAAGGTCTAGTTTGGTGAAAATGCGGGCCCCCTGTACGGCTTCTATGATCTCAGATATGAGTGGCATGGGATAGCGGTCTCTGATTGTAACCTTATTAAGTCCTCTGTAATCTATGCAAGGACGCAAATCGGTGGAGTCCCTCTTTCTTATGAAAAACAAAGAAGCTCCTGACGGAGACTTGGAAGGTTGAATAAGGCCGTTTTGCAAATTGGTATCCAAGTAGTTCCTTAAGACCTGTCTCTCAGTTTGGGTCAAGGAAAACATCCTACTGAAAGGAACTAAAGCATTAGGTTCAAGCTCCAAAGAGCAATCCTCAGGCCTGTGTGGGGGCAGATTCGCAGGTATAATCTCCTTGAAGACCTCTTGATAGGGTAAACAATAATGTGGTAATGCGTGGACTCCCACATGATCACTTGTTAACACCGTAGAAGTAAGATGCTCACTCTGGAGCGATCCTGAGAGACAATGTTGTCTGCAGTACAGAGATGAAAAACTCAACTGGTTGCTAGTCCAGTTTACCTGAGGGTTATGTTTGCGAAGCCAGGTAACTCCTAATATTATGGGAAAGTGCGCTGCTCGAATGATATCGAATTTGAGCACCTCTCTGTGTTGGAAGATGGTGACTCCTAGTTCCTCCGTGGTATGGGCTATAAGACCCGAAGAGAGGGGAGATCCGTCCACACCCTCTACCTTTTGATCCTCTTTACGGGCTACCCTATGAAGGCCCATCTTCTCTGCCCAGAGAGTATCCACAAAGTTACCGGCCGCCCCACAATCCAGGAGGGCTAGGGTGTCTATAGACCTTCCCCGGGATTCAATCCGTACAGGAATAACCATCAACCTGGAATCCTTCAAAGTCTTGGGAGCTGAAATGGAGAGTGAAACATAGGGACTAGATAGGTTGTAAGTAGATCCTCGGAACCAAGTCCCTACTGCCGCCGAGGAAGTTCGTTTCCCTGTGATCTGGTTGGAACCACAGGACAATCTTTAAGCTGGTGCTGCTCAGACCCGCAATAGGCACAAAGTCCCTTTTCCTTTCTCCGTCTTCGCTCAGCAAATGACAGAGGACCCCTGGTAGCTCCGATCTGCATTGGCTCTTCGAGGGAGTGGGAGGAGGAGTGAGAAGAGGACGTAGATGTATTGGATGCATGAGGGCTAGTCGCAACACGATGTTTGCGGCGTTCTGCTCGGGGTTCCTGAAGACGATATTCAATCTGCAATGTGGATGATAGCAGATTGGCAAAAGTCGGTGGACGAGAGGACCTGGCAAGCTCTTCCTTAATCTCTTCTCTCAAGCCCCTTCTGAAGATGGCGTACTGGGCTTGCTCCGGCCAATCCGCTCCTGCCGCCAGAGTCTTGAATCGAGATATATAGGTTAGAACATCTGAGGCCTCTTGTCGTACATCCAACAAGTCCTCGCATGCAGTGAAGGTTAGTTCCGGTCTCTCAAATGTCTGTTGCAGTAATGCCTGAAACCCGGCAAAGTCATGCAATATGGGATTGGCACTGGTCACCAATGGGGTGGCCCAAGAAAGGGCGTTACCGGTCATGTTTGAGATCAAAAAGCCTACCTTGGATTGATCGGTAGCAAAGGCACGAGGCCGAAATGTAAAATACACTACACAAGCCTCCATGAATTCTTTTATCTTCTTTGGTGAACCATCAAACTTCCCCGAAGGGAGCGACATTATAGGTAGTTCATCAGGTGAAGCCTCCCGAGTCGTGGCAAGTTGCCGTAGAACCACGTTTTCAGCCTTAACTGTCTGTAATTCTTGTGACAAGCCCTGAACCGCCTTCCAGAGTTCCTGGATCTGTTCTTCGGCCGACATTGTGTTCTCTGGGCGTTGCAAACTGTCCAATTCTGTTTCCCTCTCCTCCCCACTCTCCTCACCTGATCGGTAATCCTCCAACTCTTCTGTTTTGAGATGCCGACGGGAGCAGAAGACTCTCTTCGTAGCCGAAGACACTTGTCTACCACGAGAGGAAGCCACAGTGAATGCTTGAAACAAGCAGTCCTGGGACTCCTCTCCCATAGCAGGCGACAAGGGAAAAAGCCTTGACGGCAGAAAAAACCCTTGAAATGAATGAGGCCAAACCAAAATCTTCCAAGGAGAATGATGGTAAGTAGGCTCTGGTGGTAGCAGAAGAGTGGGTAGTCGGCTGTTGAGGCTTGGAGGAGGTAGACGTGAGCTGATAGAGGCAGAGACCAAGAAGCCCTCGCTTCGCAAGAAGGAGTAGTGAGGAGTAGCGAGAGAGACTCAAGCCGATGGCCAGAGCGAGCCGCGGGAGCCAAAAGAAAGCCAAAGTGAAAACTAAGGAGAGGAGAGAGAGAGAGGGGAAACAGCTCGCCAAAGGCTGGGAGAGGCAAAGAGAAAGCACGGAACAAGCCGCAATAAGAATAAACTAGCGTTCTCACCCAAAAGCAGAAAGCAAAAGCTACGGGGGTTGCAACGCAGCGATCGCTGGGAGTGAGAGGCTGAAGTACCTCCCAGTGACCGCCATGTTGCCGGAGGACTATACCGCGACCGCACGTAAGCAAAAGCAACGTGCTGGAACTACGGTCGGCGCCGGAGCCTCCAATGTGGAAGTATCCGCCAATCGGCCCGGCTGCGTATGACAGCTGGACAGCCTCCGACCGACATACACCTGTGCATCGCATACAATCCCATTCTGACTGGTCCCTACCACTGTATTCTTGGTCTAGGTATGGACTCCATTGTGTTTGGTTACTGACTCCTTTTTGTAAAACTACTAAACAGGATGCCTGAACGTGCCAAGCTGCAGGCCTGCACCTCTCAACCTCTCATCCGCGCAAGTACAGCCAGCCAGGCCCTCCTCCCTCCCACCTGCCGCAGCAGTAGCAGGCCTGTTCCGACTGAAGTTTTGTGAATAGAAGTAACACATCAAACACTGTATCTCTCGCCTTCCTTGTCGCACCACTTCCCCACAGATGAACTGAGCCAGAGCTCAGGCATGGAAAAAACCATCCATCTCAGTAAATCTAACATGGTGCCAGCAGAGTCCCTGGCCGAGAAATGTGCCCCAAACCCCTTCACCCTAAGTTCTGTTTGATGAGCCAGTTGTGTGCCCTCTGACCAAATGATATTCTTCTATCGCCCCAACCCCGTCAGACCAAAAAGGCAATATCTTTACTTTTGTACTAACATGTTTCAATACTGTCCCCCGCTAGATCTAACAAAATAAAATTATAGAGGTATCCCTGAAATGTGCCCACTGATAAGCCACCTGAACCCGTGAGGTATTTATTTTAGTATGTTGTATTTTATGATGACAAAGCCTAAACGTATATCATAGTATGATGCTACAGGTCTGAGTGTGCGTGTTAGTCAGGAAAGAATTGCTACATCATGGATCCGGCCTGACCCTCACTTCACAAGACCAAGCCCTGGGGACCCACGTGATGCCTGCTGGACGTCCAGTCTACCAGCCAATCCTGAAGGCCAGACCCCTACACTTCTATACTGTATCCATTCCATCTACCAATTGCTATATAACATAATGTACCTAGAGAGGAACGTCACTAGTGACGCTGTAACAGTTTAAAATGTAATGTTCATCGCTGTTTTGGCAGAGCGCTCTCGGAGTTGCAGAGTTCTTTGCATGCCCTATTTTACTTAGATCAAGTTTTACTTCTAATTTCATCCGCACTTGGTCCGGGTCTCATTCTCTCCTGGGGTGTGTCCACCTTTTTTTGACTCTCATTGTGGGGGAGTTTTGCTGCGCACTGGGGGGCCCCTCACTTACAGTTGCTATGTGAATGGAGGGATGGTGGCATCTTGGTGGGGTCTGCAATGGGTAGGGACACATTGGTGTTGGTCCGAGGAGAGGGATGGGGCACATGTGTGTGTTTCCGGAGGGAGAGATGGGGCACAGTAGGTCTGGAGGGTGGCATGGGTCATCTAGGTGTGGGTTGTGCGGGTGGCATGGGTCATCTTGGTGTGGCTGTGGAGGGAGAGAATGGGGGCACATTGGTGTGTCTTGGGAGGGATGGAACATATAGCTGTGGGTCTGGAGGGCGGGATGGGGGCATCTTGCTGTGTGAATGGAGAGTTGGTGGCATCTTGGTGGGGTCTGAAATGGATAGGGGCACATTGGTGTGGGTTTGATGTGAGGGCGGGGCATATTGGTGTGGGTTTGATGGGAGGGACGGCACATTGATCTGCGGAGGGATGGCAGCATATTGGTGTGGGTCTGGAAGGACGGGATGGGGGACATTGGTGTGGGTCTGGGAGATGGGGGCATAATAGGGATGGGTGATTTTAGAGGGTCGGCTGGGGCTATCTCTGTGTGTTTCGGGAGCGGCACAGGGGCATCTGTTGCACGGGGGAAGGGGCATCTTGCTATGTGGAGGGAGGATGGGGCATTATGGTATTGGTCTAGACTCTAGAGGGAGGGATGGGGCATCTTGGTGGGGTCCTGATTACCGCCAAACTTTCATTGTGCAGACAGATGCTTCAAATGTAGGAATAGGTGCAGTACTCAGTCAACTGGATGGGAAAGGTAGGGAGCACCCCATTTGCTTCATCAGCCGCAAGCTGAAGGATCCTGAAACAAGATGGGCAACAATCGAAAGAGAATGCTTTGCTATCATGTGGGCTCTGAAGAAGTTTAGGCCATACTTGTATGGTTCTACTTTTGTCATTCAGACTGACCACCAAACCTTGAGATGGTTAATGCAAATGAAAGGGGAAAACCCAAAACTACTGAGATGGTCGATCTGCCTGCAAGGGTTTGATTTCACCATTGAGCACAGGTCAGGGTGTCACCACCAAAATGCTGATGGTCTCTCTAGGATGTATATCATCGACTAGAGGTATGAGATTCATCCAGGAGTGGATTAAATCCTCCTGTCCCTTAGTCTGGGGGGGGGGGGGCGAGTGTTAGGGAGAATTCTCTGTTTAGGCTGAATTTCCTAACCTAGTGAGTCCCCCAGCAGCTTTGCTGGATTTCTGGAGTTTGTTTTTTCCATCCTGCCAAGAGTGAGACTCTTTTTCTCCCACTCTTGGACATGAATGTGTGTAATTCCTTTGAGTGTCAATGTGTTCTATGGGCTATGGGGTCTTTTACTCCATAGGGTCTCATATGTTTTGCTATGTGTGTTACCCCGCACCCTCCGTGCCGTAACACTGGGGCGTTCTAGACGATCCTCACCATAGACTCCATACCCAGGGACTGACTACTGTCTCCCCGGGCATGTAAAGTCACCATTGGCTTTACTAGACCTAAATTTACTAACAGAACTAGTACAAACCATCCTATTGTGGACATACTAGTAGGGGTAATTCGATTACTCCTGGGTCTGTTATTCGAGGGGGCACTGTCCGTCCCCCCTCGTCGAGTTTTGGCTGGTGGCAGTGGAAACTACTTGTTATATTCGATCCCGAATATAACCCTATGGGATTCTTCCCATTGTTGGAGGTTAATACTTTTTCTCGTTAATCTCTAACATACCACCGGTTTATTTGTCTTAAACAAATCTATCGGTTGGTATTTTCTGCCAGAACTCGGTTTTTAAAATGGCGTCTGTGTTCGTCTCTGTGACTCCTAAACCAAAGGTTGAGCCCTTTTGTTCCACTTTTGGCGGGCTTCTACACAGAAGTCCTCCAAAGTGGTGCCATTCTGTCTGGGTACCACAGGGGGTGTGGGAGGGGGTTTAGGCACCCTGGACTGAGTTGCCTTGCCAACTCAAGTCGCACTCTGGTATGATTGGCCCAAGTGGTGAGCCACCCTGCTCACCACTTAGCGTGTTTTGATTGACAGCTAGGCTGAATGAATGGGGGTTTTCTACATAAAAGCAGGGCTTTTGGTATTGGATCTTCAGAAGTCGCCACAGGACCTAAGGATCCGACGAGGGTAAAGCTGAGCCGACCTGTAAAGACGACACCTCCGGTGGAGCCCTGCGGAACCGACTCACCACTTCCCGACGACAGAGGAGATCTCCCCGCCGGAGAGTCTCTTCCCCTGACTGGTGGGAACAACCAGTCCCCTTTGCTTTTTCTTCGTTCCAGGACGTAGTGGTCGAATTGCCCGTGCAGAGCAACCCGGCCACCGGATAGCCACTAACCCCTGTACCGCGACCAAAAGGTGGTACCTTGTGACGGAGCCCTCCGCGGCCTCTTCTCTTCCTTGGTGGTGCAACGATCTTCAACTTTCCTTGGACGACGAGATCATCTCTTCTCTTGGCAAAGCCCCGACCTGCATCCACCACCAGGAACAACTGCCCCCGCCGGAGCTGTCTCTCCACAAACAAGGTACCGTGTCCACCTGGCTTCCCTTGTGTCGGTTAGCGTGAGGTGTCTTAATCCTCGCCTCTCCATTGGGTCGCCTCCAAGCTTTCTTAACTTTCTATTCTGAACTGGTCCAACCTTTCTGTGACAATTTGCGCCAAAGACTCGAAGTGCATTTCCACTGTGATACTTTTTGGAACATTTCGCCTTGCCTCTCTCCGAGCGGGCCTGGCCTCTGGACTTTGCGATCTACAGTAGACCCAGCCTTACTTGCCTTGCATTTGTTCGTAAAAGTGTTGATACCGAATTTATTTCATACCCTGCCTTTTCTCTCCTGTCCTAACGAATACTAGAGTGCCATCTAGGTTAAAGCATTCACCTCTGTCTGCAAATAAGTGGTGCTGTTGAACCTAGACTTGTCGAACTATTGTTAGGGGGATTGATTTACTTATAGTAATTGTGATTGAAGTGTTTACCGTATTAGTGCCAGAGTGTTTTCCATAGATGTGTTTTTATAAATAAATAACTATATATCTTTACACCGAAGCCTTGTTCCGTGTTTGCTTGTTCTACTGTGTGAATTGCCCTATTTTGTATACTCCACATACTGCCTAACTCTTCTTGAGAGAAGTCTGACTGCTCAGCCACAGCTACCAAGTGAATCTGTGTGGTACAGACTGCTACCAAGTGGGTTTACTGCCAAACACCTGTAGTCCTAAGCCTTTTGCAGTGGTCCCAGAGGGAACTGCACAGGTTTCTGCCTAACAAGGCAGACCGGTCTAAGACGGACCTTCGGACCGTTTATGTTCGACCAAGGGAAAACACACCCCCTGTACCTGAAAATGCTGTAGAACCCATGCAGATTGGAGGGATACGGCCTTCATTAACAAAACAAGAGCGGGACAAAAGAAGACACCAAAAGCTTTGTTTGTATTGTAGGAAACCAGGACATTTCCTGAAGGACTGTCCAGTAAAACCCCCAAGAAGAACAGTCAGGGCCACAGAGAAGGATGAAGCTAAGGAATTGGGAAACTACCAAGCTCGACAAACGTAGAGGTCAGTTTGTCGAGTGAGAAGAAAGAGTTGCTGACCTCGCACTTTACAATACCAGTGATCTTAATTAACCACCAACAGTCGTCAAGAATGAATGCCGTTGAAGCTACATCGATAGCGGAGCAGTTGGAAATTATATTGCTCAAGAACTGGCAGCAGAGATGGGGCTTCCTTTGTGTTCTAAGCCAACTATGGACAAGGTAACCACCGTGGATGGGACAGAAATCGCTTCTGGACCAGTAACCCAGTGCACAGCCAGGGTAACCTGGCTGTGTCAGGACGGGCATCGGGAGTCTATTTCATTCGATCTCATCAAGCACCTCAGTTCAGGCTAATACTAGGGATGCCATGTTGGTTGCTCACAACCCTTTGATAGACTGGCGGGCACGAAAATTAACCTTCCCCGGTGACTGCTCCTCTGCCTGCTATTACCAAGAGGAGAAACCCGACGTCTGTATCCCCATTACTCCCTGAGCAACAGTATCAACCCTGGGAGCAACTAATACCTTGCCAAGTGAACACCATGATTTCCAGGATGTTTTTCGAAAGGACCAAGCCAATACATTGCCGCCACACAGGCCCTTTGACTGTCAGATCGACCTTGTTCCTGGTGCACAAATCCCTTGCGGCAGGATCTACGCTCTCACAGAACCAGAAAACCTTCATTTGAAATCCTATTTAGACCAGTACCTTGCAAACGGATTTATCCGTCCTTCGAAGAACCCTGCAGCCAGTCCTTTGTTCTTCGTACCGAAAAAGGAAGGAGACTTGAGAACCTGTATTGACTACCGCGCATTGAACCAGATCACCGTGAAGAACCGCTACCCCTTGCCACTTATCCCTGAGATGCTAGACCAAGTTAAAGATGCCCAGATTTATACCAAATTGGACCTTTGAGGAGCGTACCACCTGGTCCGAGTCAGGAAAGGAGATGAATGGAAAACCGCTTTCCGTACTAAGTACGGCTTGTTTGAATATCAAGTCATGCCCTTCGGGTTATGCAACGCTTCTGCGGCATTCCAATATTTCATGAATGACAGCTTAAGGGAGTTAATTGATGTGTGTGCCTTAGTGTACATAGACGACATCTTAGTATACTCAGCCTCGGAACAAGATCATGTCAGACACGTTCATTCAGTCCTCACCAAGCTCCGTCAACATCACTTGTTTGCAAAGCTTGAAAATTGCTTTTTTCACGTCACTGAAGTAGAATTTCTTGGTTTTATCCTTACGCCAGGAGGCATCAGACTGGACGTGCACAAGGTAGATACCATTCTGAAATGGCCTTCACCGACGTCTCTGAAAGGGGTACAAAGCATACTGGGCTTTGCGAACTTCTACCGCCGGTTCATCCCAGACTTCTCACAGGTTGTGCACCCAATCACAGTACTATTACGAAAAAACAATAAAAAGTTTGTTTGGACCGAAGAAGCAGAAGAAGCCTTTCAGGAACTTAAACAAAGGTTTAAGGTTTACCTCAGCTCCAATCCTGCGACATCCTCGTCCAGACCTCCCTTATGTCGTTGAAACTGATGCGTCCAGTCTCGCAATGGGGGCTGTCCTTTCACAGAGAGACCCGGAAACCGGCCAGCTACATCCTGTGGCCTTCTGGTCGGAAGAGTTCTCACCTCCAGAGATTAATTATTCCATCACGGACAAGGAACTCCTGGCTATCAAATCCGCCTTCAAAGCCTGGAGGCACTACCTTCTGGGGGCCAGACACACCATTACAGTCATCACAGACCACCGAAACCTGCAATATCTCAAAACAGCCAAGTCCCAGTCCTCACGCCAATTACGGTGGGCCCTTTTCTTCGCCGAATATGATTATGTAATCACATTTCGACCAGAAGTCATAAACGGAAAGGCTGATGCCTTATCTCACATGGGCATACATGAAATAGTATATACTACTCCAGACCCAGTACCTATTATACCTGAAGACAAACTCTTGGGTATCACGGCAGCCTTAACACAAGCATAACTACGAAAAGAAATCCAACGGACAATGAATAATGATGCCTACCTCGCATGGCAAACTCAGGGAGAACAATATACCATCAAGGACCACCTACCCTTTTTTAGGGAACGCCTATATGTACCCAAGAAGGAATTACAACAGCATATTATTTCAAACTCATTGATCGAAGGCCATCCTGGGATCACCAAAACCCTAGCTAAGGTGAAAGAGAACTTTTGGTGGCCTACCTGGCGTAAGGACATCATTCAGTATATTCAGTCCTGCGGTGTCTGTGTACAAAATAAATCACAGAAACAAAAACCATCTGGTCTCCTACAACCATTCCTCCAGTTCCATGGCACACTCTTTCCCTTGATTCCATCACTGATCTACATCCAAGCCAAGGGTTCAACACCATCCTTGTAGTTGTGGACTTATTCTCAAAGAGGGCCCATTTTATTCCTCTCAAAGGCCTCCCAGACACAGCCACTTTAGCAAAAGTGTTCCTGGAGGGCGTGTTTAAGCTACATGGCTTCCCTTCAGTTCTGGTCTCTGATCGAGGCAGCCAGTTTGTTTCAAACCTCTGGAAAAAATGCTGTGCAATGGCGCAGATCGACGTTCAGCTATCTACCAGTCACCATCCGCAAACGGACGGCCAAACCGAGAGAACCAATCAGACACTCGAGCAATATTTACGGTGCATGCTGCACCACGAACAAAGGAATTGGAAAGACCTACTATGGATAGCCGAATATGCATATAACAATTCTTTGCATTCAAGCATGGGACAAACGCCCTTCTATATCCTTCACGGCAGACATCCACATACCTCTGAACTAGACCTTTGAGCCAGCTTGGAAATGCCAGTGGTAAAGACTCTACACACAACCATTACTCAGGCTTTCAAAAGGGCAAAGGAACACCTTATTCATGCCAAAGGAAAACAAAAGAGATTCGCCGACCAACACCGGAAAAAGGCCCCTGATTATCAAGAAGGAGACAAAGTTTGGTTAGCCGCTAAATTCGTACCCATCAAGGGAACCCAGACCTTTCATCCCAGATTCTTAGGACCCTATACCATTAAGGCAATTATCAACCCAGCACCCGTGAAACTGGATTTACCACGTAATCTACACATCCATCCGGGATTCCATGTGTCCCTCCTGAAACCAATGCAACCCGGCACACGGATTGGGACACCACCTAAGCCCATACTTGTTGACAGAGAACTAGAATTCGAAGTCAAAGATATCTTGGACTCTATATACTCTAGGACCAAGCTATATTTTCTTGTTGATTGGAAAGGACCACAAGATAGATCCTGGGAGCCCAGTGAGAATATCCACGCACCACGTCTAATCAGGAAATTCCTTCGGATATTTCCCAACCAAACCTGGGCCAGACAGAAGGAACACCATGGGAGGGGCGTTAGGGGGAGTGCTGTCACGACCCTCACCCAAAACCCCCTCTGGCAAGCCCATTGGCCAGGTGGAGTCAGGACTCAGGCCTCTAGAGCCTGGCATCCTCTTCAAAAGCCCTCATGGGGCCAGTCCTGGCGCCTATGGCGCCAGGCTCATACGCCATCAACAACAATGTGCTTGGGAACTACTTTATTGTATTGTCAACCAACATGGAGGCATCCACAAGAACCAAGCTATGCGGTCTAGTGTTTTAGGTGTGGCAGGCCTGGAACTACTTTCCCTGGTACTACTTTACCTGGGCTATATAAACCACACCCTGACTGCAGAACATGCTTGGTGTTACTTTGCAGCTTGCAACTTGACGCTCACTGTGTCCAGCTATTCACTCGAACCTCGGAGAAGCAGAACCTGCAAGGAGACAAAAGGAACATCATTAGCAGCAGCATCTTACCTGCAGTCTTCATCTTTAAACATTCGCAGCTACTGAAAGCAGCTTCCTCAAATCTGCACACCTCCCGGACAGAAAGACCTGAAAGAGAAAGATAGAGGCAACATTAAAGAAAGCTGTAGAGACATTTACAGATTACGAACTGCTCAAAAGGCTTCCCTGGCTGGTCGCCTCTTGGCTGGCACCACTCCGGACATTCCACTCGCGCTGAAGAACACTGCGACCTACAAGGAAGGAAAACACAGGTTAGCAAAGGCAAGACTTCGCAGTGCTGCACATAGCGCTTACTTACCGCATCATAGTGCTCTTAATGCGCCATCATTTACCAGCGGGGCTCAACCAAGCCAGTTCGCCGCGCTGAAGCTCCGCATACCTAAGGGAGAAAAAAGAGACATTTTAAACAAAGAAAGGCATGCAGGATAGCAACAAAACTAAAGAACAGCAATAAGACCTACCTGAACAATATCAAACGGGCCGGCGTCAGTGAAGTAATTGGACTGCACTCGCCCATGAAAGACAACTCGCCCCTGCAAAAAAGGCAGGAGGTGAGGGCGCCAGAGGGACTGAAACAATACGGGGGTGGAGGGAGGATACTTACCCCAGTCGGTCAGTCTTGAACACAGTCCTCCTGTATTTTCAGGCAGAACCTTCCCCGCAGACCACATCAGGGCAAAGCTGAGAAGCATACCAGCGAGTAACCCAGTTGGGTGGCGTCCCTGTGGATACCAGGTGAGCGTAAAAGCTGTCATATCAGCAGCAGCGCAATCGGCTGGCATATCAGCAGCAGGGCAATCGGCTGACACATCGGCAGCGCCCCAACTAGCAATAACAGAACCTCCTTCATACGACCTGTTGTCGGAAAGTGACCTAAAGGACAGACTCTTCTGAAAAAAGCGGTCATCAAACTACATTTCCAACTAATCATCCACTGTTCTCGCTGAGAGCCCAACAAAATACAAACTTTTCAATTCTGCAGAGACATTCTTGGCTTCCCTCCTAACGCCAGGACTCCAGGTGTTAGGGAGTGGCCAATGACTGTAACGCTCACCTGACTCCCACGGGGGCGCTGGCCTGGTTCTCGCTGCTGTGACCTCGTCTAAGGTGATGCGCAGGGTTCGGAAGACAGACTGGACTGGGCCCCAGATCTGGCTTGTCTGACTCGCAGAAGTATCCTTCTGTAGGTGAGAATAGGGGGTTAACTGTCTGCGGGGTAATGCAATCGGCCTCCCACTTACCTTGCTCACCCTCCTCAAAACCCTTCTGTGCTTCCCCGTAGCGTCTCACCTTAGGGTCTGGAAGGACGAGCTCTCCATCCTGCTTCTGATGCAGGGGCGCATTGGTATCCAGTTACGTCACTGGATTTTCGGATGAGTGAGAACCAAACTTGCTTGGCTTCCATGTAAGTTTTTCTATAAGTGGTTCCCCTTGTGTCCATGCATTAATATTCTAATGCTAGTGTCTTTGTCCCCATAGGGGCCGCGGTACGGAATGCCGGGGAACAGGCACCGACCCGAGGTGAGCGGTGAAATCCTTGTGGAAATCAGGTAAGTCTTTAATGAGTGTTTTGGTAATGTCTTTTCATTCACTCATTAACGCTGATGTCTTTTTCCCCTTAGGGGCCGGGGTCCGAAAATGCCTGGATGCGGCGCGGACCCGAAATGAAAAGGGAATGACCCAACAGGTAAGTCTTGACATGGAGTTTTAGCTTCCCTTTTCCCTTCTTTCTCTCACCTTTGTTCTTGTCTTTTTCTCCCTAGGCGCGGGGGCGCGACTGCGAATCCGGATGGTCGCTGCTGAACATGATGGCGCCCTGTAAAGGTGAGTAGAATGCGGCGCTGCAGCGATCGATGCGATGTGCTTTTAAAAATAAATGTCTTCCTTTTCAGGATTGTCGGCGAAATGTCTCTGGGATGCAGATTTAGCAGGTGAGGCCTTTTCCTTCTTCTGTTCTCTTGTTCCCTTCCTTTGCAGGTGATTCAGGATGCTGGCAGGTGTGGCAGAAGTCAAGATGCAGGAGCAGACACGGTGAGCGTCCAGCTGCTAGATGCAGAACAACGCGAAGCACGTGTGGCTGATCGGGTGTGGTTTAAATAGCCTTGGAAGAAGTTCCTAGAATGTGTCCTTCCTCCAATCAGGTATGTATCCTTCCCCGACCACGCCCGGGTGGTAAATGAGTCCCACAGGTAAAGTAGTTCCTTTAAGGCCTCAAGGAGGCCGGGGTTCTGCAGCATGGTCTGCATCAGGTAAGTGCACCCAAACACTTTCATAATGAGCCTGGCGCCTATGGCGCCAGGACTGGCGTTTTCTATGAGCCTGGCGCCATAGGCACCAGGACGCTGTCCAAAGGGCCCCTATAAGGGGTTGCTGGGACCTTCCCCGGGGACTTGATGTCCGCTTTCGGGGACGCAGGGCCTGAGCCGGCTCCCCGGGAGCGGCCATCGTGACAGCACTCCCCCCCAAGGCCCCTCCCAAGGTTGTTCCCTCCGGGGGTTTTGGTTTGTTTGGGAAGAGTCGGTGGAATTTCCTGACTAATCGAGGTGCATGCACATGGTCACTGGGTTCCCACGACCTCTCCTGAGGTCTGAACCCCTTCCAATCAATTAGGTAGAAAAGCTTTGACCTAAACATTTTTGAATCTAAAATGTTCTTCACTTCGAATTCGGGTTCCCCATCTATTTGAATAGGTTCTGGAGGTTTGAGTAGTGGGGTTCCGGGGACCACTGGTTTCAGAAGTGACACATGAAAAATAGGGTGAATTCGGATATTAACTGGTAAATCAAGTTTAACCGCTACTGGGTTAATTATTGCCGTAATAGAATAAGGTCCCAGATATTTTGGGTTAAATGTTCGAGGCCCTTTGAGCGGTAAATGTCTGGTAGCTAACCACACTTGATCCCCAATCTGATACGGAGGTGCTTCACTCCGATGTAGTTCAGCATTCTCCTTGTATTTTCTCTTGGCTTGTTGTAAATGCGTGGTTGCCTCTTTGAAGGCTCGGGTAATGGTAGAATGCAGATGTTCTACTGCGGGCACTCTGAGGTTCTGAGGTGAGTCGAGGTTTGAGGTTCGAGGGTGATGTCCAAACAAGGTATAAAAAGGACTATGGCCAGTTCCAGAGTGTACCGAATTATTATATGCGTATTCGGCTATCCAAAGAATGTCTTTCCAGTTGCTTTCAGAGTGCTGTAACATACACCGTAAGTACTGCTCAAGGGTCTGATTTGTCCTCTCAGTCTGACCATCGGTCTGAGGGTGGTGACTGGTCGATAATCTTACGTCGATTTGTGCCATTTGACAACATTTGCGCCAGAAGTGGGAAATGAATTGGCTTCCCCGGTCAGAGATTAGTATAGATGGGAATCCATGTAGCCGAACAATATTTTCGAGGAATTCTTTGGCTAGGACAGAAGCTGAAGGTAAACCTTTCAAAGGAATGAAGTGGGCCATTTTGGAAAACAAATCCACAATTACCAGAATGGTATTGTATCCCGAACAAGGAGCAAGTCCGTAAGAAAATCCATTGATAGGGTGTGCCAGGGTGCTGGTGGTATGTCTAGAGGTTGAAGGAGACCGGCTGGTCTTTTCTTTTGACCTTTATTTTGGGGGCAAACACCACAGGACATCACAAAAGATTTAACATCTTTTCGCCAAGAGGGCCACCAGAATTGTCCTTTCACCTTTTCCATTGTCTTGGCAATACCGGGGTGTCCCTCTATTAATGTATCATGATAACCTGAAATAACTAGTTCGTGTAAATCCTGTGCGGCAGGAATAAGCGTCCTTGGTAATAAGGTAAACCATTATCTATGGTAAAGTCTGATCCCTTTTGTATCCAATCCTGTAGGACTGTAGGGTCCAGGAGTTGTTTCACTCTGACTTGAATGTCTTCAAGTGTCTGTAACGAAGTCATGCCTAGAATTCTCTGTTCGGGAATTATTGGTACTGGTTCTGAGTTTGTATCAGATTCTCCCATTCCAATTCGGGATAAGGCGCCTGCTTTGCCGTTCTTGCTGCCAGGTCGATAGGTAATCACGAAATCAAATTCAGCGAAAAACAAAGCCCATCGGAGCTGCCGTGATGACTGAGCCTTGGCGGTTTTCAAATACTGTAAATTCCGGTGATCAGTGATCACCGTGATGGTATGTCGAGCGCCAAGCTGGTAATGCCGCCAGGCTTTAAAAGCGGACTTTATGGCTAACAGTTCTTTGTCAGTGATTGCGTAATTAATCTCTGGTGCCGAGAATTTTCTGGACCAAAATGCTACGGGATGCAGTTGGTTGGTTTCAGGATCTCTTTGAGACAGAACTGCTCCCATGGCTAGGCTGGATGCGTCAGTTTCGACGACATACGGGAGATCTGGACGTGGGTGTTTCAATATAGGTGCAGAGGTAAACTTAGCTTTTAAATCCTGGAAGGCATGCTCGGCTTCTTCAGACCATTCAAAACGTTTATTTTTCCTCAAGAGTGCAGTAATGGGTTGAACTATGCGTGAAAATTCCGGGATAAACCTGCGATAGAAATTGGCAAAGCCGAGCATGCTTTGAACCCCTTTTACAGAGCTAGGTGATGGCCATTTGAGGATGGCATCCACTTTTCTTGAGTCCATTCGGACTCCTTTGGGTGTCAGGATGAAACCGAGAAACTCAACTTCTGTGGTATGGAAAACACATTTCTCCAGTTTAGCAAATAGTTTGGGCCTCATTACGACCCTGGCGGAAAGTGACTGACCGGACCGCAACAGCGTAAATAGCGTTTCCGCCATTGCACGAAGGAGCAAAGTGCGGCCCATTCCGACCCATCGGGCACGAGCACCACGGCATGGCGGAAGTGCAAAGTCCGCGATGGCGGAAATGACCCCAAAACGGCCCACACCGCCGCCGTACGTCGCCCTAGGTGCAATACCGCCACCCATCACAGCGGACACCGCAGAGTGCGCCTACCGGAAAGTACGATGACCGGAAATATACGGAAACGGAAGTAAAAACATGGGCCCGGAACGGGAAACATCCCGCCGTACACCTATAAAACCACAAAAACCACACAACCACTAAGAACACTACCCCGAGACACACCCCAACCCGTCATCCACCCTAGCGAAACCAAGAAAAATGGGAAAAGTAGCGAAGAAAGCGTGCGACCGCAAACGGCAGGTCCACTTCTCCCGTGAGGAACTCACCGTGCTAACAGAGACCCTCCAGGAGAATGCTGCCGTCGTCTTCTCCACGCAAATGACCAGGACGGCACTTGCGAACAAGAAGGCCATATGGGCTCTGGTGGCACAGCGGGTAAGTGCGGTGGGGACCGCACCCCGCAACCCACAGCAATGCAGAAAGCGATGGGACGACCTGCGGATACGCGTCCGCAGCATACTCTCTGCCAACCGCAACATTGCCACAGCCACCGGGGGAGGCCCTGAATCACCCATCAAGTTGACCCCCTGGGAAGAAATCTGTGCCTCCACCATCGGAATGGAGAGCATAGAGGGAGTCGGAGGGATGGAGAAAGGAGTGCAGACATCCGAAGATTCAGGTAGGTGGGCCAGATAAAACAATGCTAAATCCACAATGTCCAATCCTGTGAACTACCATGTGTCCACATAGTGCAACAGAAACACATGTCCAGGAGAACGTCCACACACATCGCCCTGATAGTGCACTTTAAAACTCACAATAAATACATAAATAATTAAAAACCCCTAAAACACCCACTACACGTGCAGCAGGCACACCCTAACTGCAGGCTGCCAAACAACTGCACCCTCACTCCACACACAAATGAAAGCACCTCCAAGGCCCCGACCCAAATCACCCTCAGGTACCACACCAATGCATGTGATACAATGCCATTCCAATACCCATAGACCCATCATTAACCCTCGCCCTCCTTTACTCCACCACAGTGTCTGATCCAAACGACGAGCATCAGGACACCCCTACCAGCGCACCTGCAAAGAGGGCCAAGACCAACGGCCAAAGACCCTCCACCTCAGCTGCACGCATCAAGACACGGCAGCAGCACACATCAGGTGTCAGCACAGAGGAGGGAACATCAACAGGCACCCCAGCAGCCAGCATGCCCACAACACCACCACCACAGGTCCCCTCAACGGATGCCACAGAAGGCACTGCCTCTGGTGGCAGCAGCACCATAGGTGACACCCCAATGATGGCAGCATGCTCCGACACAGAAGACGGGGATGTCGAAGTCAGATCCATCCATGACCTGTCCCATTCCCCCTGTCTGTCCCATCCCATACAACATGAGGATACCACGCAGGGGCACCCACAAGACGACGACTGGCCATCCCCCACAAGCCCTGTGGCAAGGCAACATGAGGTCAACAGCCCCTCTGTGACACCCCCGCAAATGGCCATGGCCCAGCAGAGGCAACAGTCCCTCGACCAGTTAATCGTGCAACAGCAGCAACTGGCAACGCTCCTCAAGGACCATGCCGATGAATGTGGGGGCACTAAGGCAGACATAGAAACATCAACTGAGACACTCAGGGCAGAAATGGAGAGAAGTACAGAGACACTAAGGGCACAAATGGAGAGAAGCACCGAGTGCCTGAGGGTGGAACTGCATGCGACGTCCAAAGACGTATGTGCCGAACTTGCCGCAGTTCGCCGTGTGCTCACTGAGCTCTCACAAACCCTTAGGGACATGCATGGACGTGAGCAGGCAGAGACATCATCCGTTGCAAGTTCCGTCCAGGGCAGCCCCCAACGTAGATCTGGGAGGAACCTGCGCTCCACAGGCAGGGGTGCCCCTGACACCCGCAGAGGGGGCTTGCAATAGCGACCGGCCACTGACAATGAGCATCTTTGGACACTGGTGTTCGGGGGGGAGGTAGGAGGGTGGAGGGGGTGTGTTGGGCTCACTAGGGTGGCGGGTCGATAGGGTGTTCAACATGATATCACATATGCCATAAACAGTGCACGATCAACCAATGAGATGTGTGGACAATGATTTTAGTGTACTAGGCCATCATAGGCGTACAGTCCATATTGTGCATGTACCAGACACACACAGTGCCACGAGTCCCGTGTCCATGTATCAGCCACCAGGCGTGAGTGTTAGAAGCATGCATCAATGAGATGCTGACGAATGTCACGGCCCTCCGGTGCCTCGCAGACTCCTTGAGGTGCTGCCACATCCCCACCCTCATCATGACCATCATCAGGTGCTTGCAGTTCTGCGTCAGGGGGCATGGGCACATTTCTACGTACGCACATGTTGTGGAGCATGACACATGCCATGACCATCTTAGCAACCTTCTCATGGCGGTACAGGAGTGCCCCGCCAGACCTGCTGAGGCAGCGGAAACGAGTCTTCAGTAGGCCGAATGCCTGTTCAATGACTACACGGGTACGTGAGTGGGCATGGTTGTAGTCCTCCTCTTGCTGGTTCCGTGGGTTCCGGACTGGTGTGAGGAGCCATCTCTTCAGTGGATACCCAGCATCACCTGTATGTGGACGATAAACGTATGATGTGGAATGCCATTGCTACGTACGCACACCCCCCCCCTTCCTGCCAGGTCATTGCCGCATCACATACCCCACATCATCATGCATGAAAAGAGACTCACCGAGTAGCCAGGATCTGTTCCCTGCGTGTCGCTCCATGTAGCGTGGTATAGTAGAGTTCCTCAAGACCATGGAATCATGGGTTGATCCAGGGAATCTGGCACAACAATGTGTAATGATCCTGTTGGAGTCACACACCATCTGTACATTCAGGGAATGAAATTGTTTTCGGTTGCGGTACTGGGCCTCCATGGCATGTGGGACGACCAATTCCACATGGGTGCAGTCGATGGCACCAATGCAACCCGGTATGCCGGCAAGTGCATGGAATCCCACTTTTGTGTTGGTAATTTCCTGCTCCGAGCGTGGTAGAGAGATGTAGTCGTCTGCGTGCTGCAGGAGGGCATCGAGCACTTGCAATAGTGTCCGTGAGAACAGTGGCTGAGAAATGCCATGCAACTGTCCGACTGTGTGCTGGTAGGTGCCTGTGGCCAGGAAGTGTAGTACAGACACCACCTTCAGTAGGGGTGGGATGGCGGTTGGGCTATCTATCATGCTGACAAGGTCAGCCTGTGTCATGTCCACTATTGCGGCTATGGTGTCCCGGTCCAAACGGTAGAGGGTGTGGATCTGCTCATCAGTGAGGTTGAACCGATGTGCTCGGAGGCGTGGGATTGCGGGCTGCCTGCGTGGTGGTAGTGGCTGTGCTGGCGGCCCTTGCTGGCCCTGCCTTGGCCTCCTCCTCCTCCTGCCTCTCCTCCGTGCGGCCGGTTGTAGTTGGTGTTCATCTTCATCTTGGAGTTGCAGTACTTGCAGTGCTATCAAGTCCCCCAGGGCCAACATCGCGAGTACTGCCGGTAGCATTTCGGAGTGTGTGTGGTTGTGGGAGGAGACTGGGTGTGCATTTTATGTGTTTTCAGGCTGTATGGCCTCCACCTGTGGTGATTCATTCCACCTGTGCAAGCTGCTCTCCCCTTTGGGCGAGCACGTCCCGCACACAACGCTGCGAATCGAGGAATGGCATCTTGCTATTGCAATCATGTATTTGTACCCGATGGCCGTGTAACATTTGTTGATATGTACATTCGGCTATGGTGCCATTGTTTCACATGCAATCTTTGCAGTCGCGAACAGACTTGTGATGGGTCAGTGGAACGTAGTACTCGAGTAACGGTGGGCCCTCATGCATCACTGTACCGAGTTGCAACGACGGGCGGGGCGTCCCATTAGTGGGTGATGGCAGTTGCCATTTTCACACACAGCCGCACTAGCTGGATTAATTTGTGATTTCAAACGGCCACAGATGCCTTTTCGACGTGATGTTGCAAATGAGGAATTCGAAGGCCGGCGCTTTCGGTATTCAGCTAGCGGAGAGGAGATGCCCACAGGTCTGACGGCAAATATAACGTTCTATTGTTCAATGTCCTTGGGACAGAGGCCATGGCGAGGAGCAATGATTGATATGAATAGTTTGGGGTGTGCAATAGTGACGTGGCCGATGAGGCCGGACGTTCCCAAATACATGTAACTCCACAACACTGGAATTACGGGCTGGGGCACTGTGGATTTTGGAGGCTGCATAATGCACAGACTCAATGGAAATTTCGAATGTCTTGTGAGTATATATTCAGGCGTTTTTATGACAGGATGAGGGAATGATGAATGGATGCTTGGGCAGGTGATTTGATACAGGGTTTGCCATGTACAGGGCTTCTTGGAATCTATCCGCCTCCCCTGCGCTATGTGATGCAGGGCTGCCATAGTGGGACCATCGTCTATCTGGCCTTGTTGAGCCCTCCCTGTCTCGACGCGCCTTCAGACACTTGTGTCCATGCACGTTTACATTCCCATCTGATGGGATCTGTTTTGACAGACGCATGCACAGGTACACTCGTTTGTGATGGTGTTTACACCTCGATATGGATAGTTATGAGTCGCAAGTGGTTTTGGGGTGGTGATGATCCTTTGGAGTGGGCTAGCATGCATATGGCTGTGGATTTAGTGTGATCATTGAAGTGAGTTGTTCGAATGTAGTTCTGATGGCCATTCTGTTCTTTTTCTTTTCTTTTGGTTGACAGGTATCTCCTCCCCTTTTGCCACTGCCATCTGTATGCCACTCCTGCAGATGGCGTTTACTCCCGACACCTGCTGCTTCGTGTGAATCAGTGGAGCAGCATTACGATCTTATGGGACGATCGCCAATGGGCCACATGCCCTTACGCAGTACTAGTGGCTCGGAGCAACATTTCGGCCTTTCAGCTGGACTAGTGCCTCCCCATTGGGACGGGCCTGCGGTTCTGTGCGCTTCCATGTTGCCTTTTCGTACGTGAATGTATGTGGCTCTGTGTGCCATGATGGAAGAGGGCGTCACACAAGTAGTAGCTGGTCATTCCTTGCGGATGCAGCCCACGATGGTGATATGTGTTTTGGAGTTCATGGACTAATGGCTGTATGAGCTTGGTGATTTAGTTGTGCATAAAATTTCTATTCTGATATGGGCCGTGTAGCGTTCTTCTTTGCGAGTGATGTGGCATATTCCTATTTGGGGAGCGATGTATTGTGAGGAGATCTGCATTGGGTTCCGGCTTCGGAGTATAGTCGCGTGGTACTGTGCTGGGCGCGTTTGCCTACGGAGCCCAGTGAGGTCAGGGATGGGGGCTGGCAATATGACTGTTTGAATGTTGTCATGCTCAGGGGCGGGGGATTGGGTTTTGTGTAACAGACGCCGGTCAGCCAGGGGGACTGGTGGAATGTTGTGATTTTCGGAATATAGCTGGTCACAGGTGCCTGTGTTTGCGTGCGTTTCGGGGGGGGGGACTGTGGTCATGTCCATTGGAATGGATTCTGGAGTCGTGCCATCTGTGCCCTGCAGCTCCCATTGGCCCCTCTTGTGAATCTTTTGTTCGTTGGCATGCATGGGTGACTTGTACATTTCACTGGTTGCATTGTGACTTCATTGCACCTACGGGGAGTTGTACTTTGTGGGCAGGGAGCGGTGGACAGGCACTCAGTGGGGCCGTTTACGGTTGATTCGCGATGCCGTACTTCTCACCATGGCGGAATGGTGCTTTCCGCCATGCTTGATGGCGTTAGGTACATGTCCGCTAGGGTCGGAATTCGCGTACCCTTGCGCCATGGTGGTATTTACGGTTTGGCATGGCGCGCGCGCGCGTACTTGGTGCAGTTAGCGTTGGCGTTCACTACGGTGTCGCTAATGGCTTCGTACTTTGCGGTGACGGGTCTTAATCGCAACGGGCGGTATTCGATGGCGGTATTCCATTTCCGCCATCGTTTTTCGGATTCCGCAAGGGTCGTAATGAGGGCCTTTGTGTTGGTGCAGTTTTTCCAGAACTGCCCTAACGTGTTTTCTGTTATCAGATTCCGAAGAGGAGTACACTAGAATGTCATCGATATAGATGACAACACAAACATCGATGAGTTCCCGAAGGACATCATTCATGAAGAATTGGAAGTCAGCAGGCGCATTGCACAACCCGAAAGGCATTACCTGGTATTCGAATAATCCATATTTTGTACGGAAGGCTGTTTTCCATTTGTCGCCTTCTTTTACTCGCACCAGATGATATGCCCCCCGGAGATCTAACTTGGTGTATATGCAAGCGTCCTTCACCTGGTCAAGGAGTTCAGGAATCAGAGGCAGAGGATAACGGTTTTTAACCGTTATCTGGTTCAATGCGCGGTAATCGATACAAGTTCTAAGGTCGCCTTCTTTTTTAGGCACGAAGAACAAAGCCGAGGATGCCGGGGACTTTGACGGGCAAATAAAACCATTGGCGAGGTATTGATCCAAATATTGTCTCAAATGCAGGTTCTCAGGTTCGGTAAGGGCATAAATCCTGCTACAAGGGGGGTGTGCACCGGGCACCAGATCGATTTGGCAATCGTACGATCGGTGAGGAGGTAACGTGTTGGCCTGTTCCTTTTGGAAGACGTCCTGAAAGTCCTGGTATTCCGGAGGTAATTGCATGGAGGCAGAGGTTACAGATGCTAGATTAATCTTCAGGTTTTCTGGGTAGCATGTTTGTGCACAATCCGGGAAGGTTATTCTCTTAGCTCGCCAATCAATTCGAGGATTATGTGTCTCTAACCAAGGAATTCCAAGAATAACCTGAAACTGTGGAGCCTTGATTACATCAAACACAACTGCCTCCCGATGGCCGTCAGGACCAATAAGAGTCACCCCAGTATTGGAATGTGTTACCGGTCCAGAGGCAATTTCAGTTCCATCGACTGTGGTGATGACATCTTTGCTGGTTTTAGGACGGAGAGGGAGGTTAATCCTAGAGGCCAATTCACGATCCACATAGTTTCCAATAGCCCCACTATCAATGTATGCCTTTATTGCATGCAACCGCTTAGGCTTTTCTGGATCTACGAGAACCATTGGCACAATGAAACGCAAGGTCTGAGAGTTTGTTTTCAAGCTCGGCAAGCGGACCCCTACGCTTGTCGGGCTGAGTTGTTTCCCGAAACAGAGTCTTCATGGTTTTTATCAGCGGCTCCTACCGCTTTTCGGGGCGGTTTTGCCGGGCAATCTCGTAGAAAGTGTCCAGAGTTCCCACAATAAAGACATAATTTGAACTGCCGCCTCCTTTCACGTTCCTTTTGAGTTAAGGGTTCTTTAACCCCTCCAATTTGCATAGGCTCTGAGACATCAACTCCCTTGGGGTTAGCGTGGGTCTTGACCAACACCCGGGTCTCAAACCTGGACCGATCTGTTTTTCTGTTTTGAAGTCTGTGATCCAATTGGACCACTAAGTCTATATATTCTGTGCATTCTTGGGGCGGATTTCCAACTTGGGCCAAGACATCTTTAAGTTCTCCGCGTAGACCTCGATAAAATAACGTGACTCTTTTATCCTCTGGCCATCCCGTTTCCACAATTAGTCTATTAAAGGTTGCAATATAGGATAGGAGGTCCTGATTGCCCTGTCGCAGGGATAGAAGTTCGTCATCCAGAGCCTGCCCCTGAGAGTGTCGAGCAAATAACCTTTCCATGCTTGCTTGAAATCCTTGAAAATCACGGAGAATCGGGTCATCTTGAGTAACCAGTGGAACTGACCAATCGGCAGCACAGCCGCTGAGATATGACAATACAAAAGCTACTTTGGTCTGATCATTAGGGAAGGCCCCAGGTCTGCATAGGAAGTGCAAACGACACTGATTCATGAATACGGCGAATCGTTTGGGGTCCCCAGCAAAGCATTCAGGTGGGGCCAGCGGCATGTTTCCAGGTAGATTAATCTGCACAGGGTTACTGGGAACCACAGGAGCGGGGTTCCCTCCGGAACAGGGTAGAGGAGTTTGTCCAGCTTGACCTTGCAAAAGTTGTCTGGCCAGGTCATCAGTTCTTTCCTTTGATATTATTAATTCCCTCTTGAGGGCATTAGTCTCTTGACGAGCGGCATGTACTTCGGCCCGTAATTCCCCCAGTAATTGGGCCAACTGATCAGTCTCAGAAGTTTCCATAGCGCCTGGGTGGGAATTTGTAGGACGGCTTCGCGTTCTGTAACGCTCACCTGACTCCCACGGGGGCGCTGGCCTGGTTCGCGCTGCTGTGACCTCGTCTAAGGTGATGCGCAGGGTTCGGAAGACGGACTGGACCGGGCCCCAGATCTGGCTTGTCTGACTCGCAGAAGTATCCTTCTGTAGGTGAGAATAGGGGGTTAACTGTCTGCGGGGTAATGCAATCGGCCTCCCACTTACTCCTCTCACCCTCCTCAAAACCCTTCTGTGCTTCCCTGTAGCGTCTCACCTTAGGGTCTGGAAGGACGAGCTCTCCATCCTGCTTCTGATGCAGGGACGCGTTGGTATCCAGTTACGTCACTGGATTTTCGGATGGGTGAGAACCAAACTTGCTTGGCTTCCAGGTAAGTTTTTCTATAAGTGGTTCCCCTTGTGTCCATGCATTAATGTTCTAATGCTAGTGTCTTTTTCCCCATAGGGGCCGGGGTACGGAATGCCGGGGAACAGGCACCGACCCGAGGTGAGCGGTGAAATCCTTGTGGAAATCAGGTAAGTCTTTAATGAGTGTTTTGGTAATGTCTTTTCATTCACTCATTAACGCTGATGTCTTTTTCCCCTTAGGGGCCGGGGTCCGAAAATGCCTGGATGCGGCGCGGACTCGAAATGAAAAGGGAATGACCCAACAGGTAAGTCTTGACATGGAGTTTTAGCTTCCCTTTTCCCTTCTTTCTCTCACCTTTGTTCTTGTCTTTTTCTCCCTAGGCGCGGGGGCGCGACTGCGAATCCGGATGGTCGCTGCTGAACATGAAGGCGCCCTGTAAAGGTGAGTAGAATGCGGCGCTGCAGCGATCGATGCGATGTGCTTTTAAAAATAAATGTCTTCCTTTTCAGGATTGTCGGCGAAATGTCTCTGGGATGCAGATTTAGCAGGTGAGGCCTTTTCCTTCTTCTGTTCTCTTGTTCCCTTCCTTTGCAGGTGATTCAGGATGCTGGCAGGTGTGGCAGAAGTCAAGATGCAGGAGCAGACACGGTGAGCGTCCAGCTGCTAGATGCAGAACAACGCGAAGCACGTGTGGCTGATCGGGTGTGGTTTAAATAGCCTTGGAAGAAGTTCCTAGAATGTGTCCTTCCTCCAATCAGGTATGTATCCTTCCCCGACCACGCCCAGGTGGTAAATGAGTCCCACAGGTAAAGTAGTTCCTTTCAGGCCTCAAGGAGGCCGGGGTTCTGCAGCATGGTCTGCATCAGGTAAGTGCACCCACACACTTTCATAATGAGCCTGGCGCCTACGGCGCCAGGACTGGCGTTTTCTATGAGACTGGCGCCATAGGCGCCAGGACGCTGTCCAAAGGGCCCCTATAAGGGGTTGCTGGGACCTTCCCCGGGGACTTGATGTCCGCTTTCGGGGACGCAGGGCCTGAGCCGGCTCCCCGGGAGCGGGCATAGTGACAATGACACTGAAGAGGGATTGATTGTGATCAAGGTGGAACTTCACGCCTTGCGCCTAATGACAATGCAGAACCGGTAGGTCCTAGACCTTCTCACAGCGATGGATGGCAGTGTTTGCCAAAAAATCGGGAGGGCATGCTGTACATTCCCTCTGAAGATGCAGATAATGGGACTCTCTCCCACATAATATCAGCAGTACACAGTCTGAGGTAGAGGATGTCGAAAGAAGGAGGAATAGAGCCAAGCAACTGGTTTGACAATATGTTCAACTAGATACCGTCCTGGTTCAACACTGTGGTGAAAATGTTTGTTCCTGTCATCGTTTTTATTTTTCTATTTTTCTGTGTGTGCCAGAAAGGTATCCGATGCTGTGCAAAGTCTATGCCTAACTCAACAATGATGATGGTAACAATGAGCCAACAGACAACAGTGGCTACTATGATAGATGCACAGATGCAAACTGGAGGACCAAACCCACAAAAGTATCGCATGACAGCTGTATATCGCCAGCATGGGGACAGGGTAGATAATCTATATCACACCACCATAAAAGAACAAATGGAGCTGCAATGGTACAGGGAAGTGTGGGTGGACCTGGATGGGGATGGAGATATAAATATGACATGCACCGCAGATGAATATGCAAGAAAGGGCCATAGCTTAAGAAGCGTGTGTACGGCGTGGATGCCAATAAAAGGAACACCTGCTTGGGATGAAGCGGTTGCAGAAGCAGAGTATTATCGAAATAAGAATAAGAATAATAAATAGTTTGTTACTTTAGATGTAATGAAAGGGGGGAATGTGTGGGAGTGAGGGGTCGTTTGGGCCCCCCGCCATATATTCAGTACGGCCTGGACCACTTGCTCTTCCAATTGTGAGGGACGCCTCCATTGCCCTTATGTTAATATCAGCCTTATCCTGGCATTGGCATAGATGGGGCTGTTGTGCAAGACACATGGCATCCATTTTGAGCACCCTCGACTCCATCTTTTGAATTAGGCCGCACTACGATAATACAAAAAGGCTTCTCTCCCCTTAGCAGCGCCGCGCACACCGCGCACAAGGCCCCCACCCTTTCTCTCTGTGTCTGAAAGTTTCGCAGCTCCATTCGCACGCTTGGGCCGGAGTCAATTGCAACAAAAAGAAATGTAACATCTCGCTCTTCCTCTGAGATCACTGTCCCGTGTGTGAACCAGCCTGAGCCAGGCCTTGTAGCTCATCCATCTCCACTAACCTGCCCGTGCCCCCTCACCCTCTCTGTTGGAAAATGACTGCCAGTGTAACCCTGTGTCCCTGCAAGGTATTCTCTTGATGTACCAGATATGTGACCCTGCCATGAAGCCAAGCCCAGCCTGCCCTTAGCTAAAATCAGACCTTTGTCACAGTATATTGCCTCCTGCAAATAACAAATGTCAACTTCCCCCACCCAGCCTCTTTGATAAGTCCAGATCCACCGCGCAATCGATGTTATCATTCTGGTCAAGACCCTTAACCCAGTACCCCATACAAATCAAAATAAGTAATGGTGCGATTACACAAATACAATTTATAGGTTTATGATGATTTTCTGAAAGGAGTTGTAATGACTATTATTTAGCGCATGTTTTATGGTAGTGCATTATGTTAGCTTAGTTAGCGGCCACCCTGCCTCACAGCGACCTAACCCTCATCCCGGCTTGGACACAGACAGATGGACCTCGTGACGCTCACCCTCACGCGTACCCAGCGGCCAACCACAGAGTAGCAGCACCTATATGCGCCTATACAACACGAGCCAACCATGATGAACTTTGCAACATTCATGTCTGACATCGCTTATGACGCTTTCTGCCCTCATAATCAATTGTAAGTGTATTGTTTGCCAGAGCTCTCAGGCAGCAGAGTTCTCTGGATGCCAATTCTTTATAAAGAAAGACTAACTCTCGCAGCATGTTCTCTTAGTCTCATTCCTGTTGGGGTGTGTCTGTTTATTTGTATCGCACATGCTAAAACGGGGATGGGCCTTTACACCCTGATGACACTAACGATTTGACTACTTTTATGTCACGGAGGATTAAAAAGAATTATTTACGTGTCCTGAAACATACAGCAAAAAGGAAAAAAGAGGCACTCCTCCTAGTCAAAAAGATATGCAGTGATGGGAACAATGTTGCTGTTCAGACCCCTTTGGTCGCACAGAAGCCCTAAAAAAAATGAAGTTCCTCACCCTGCAGAGGATGATCATATTGACCTAGCGCAGCTCTCAATCGAATGTAAGCAGAACGTGACTGATTCCCGGGTAGGTATTCGTTCACTGTTAGTGCAGAGAAGAGGGAATTTATGGAAATCCTACCTCCATGACTGGGATATCGATATTGTTGACTATGATGTACAGGGACCCCACTTTACTTGGAGTCGGGAGGGAAACACCTCTATGATTGACTATATATGCTTATCGCATAGTATTAGCCACCTAGCGAGTTCCTTAAAAATGTACCCTATTAAACATGGCGATCATGCACCTTTATCGATAACTCTTCGACTTGACCACACTTTTTTAGATGTTGTCCCCGCTTTAGCGCTCCCAGAGGTACATGATCCTACTTCATGGCTTCGATGGAACTTGGGTCTATGTAAACGTTTTACAACATATGTATCCATTGGCATTAGATTAAACCATCATATACAGCTGCAGAAAAGGAAGCGATCAGGGCCAGTGTTATTAATAAGGCATTACTGCACTTTCGGACAAAAGTTGTAAGAACTACTAATCATTTCCACTGCTATGATCCAGTATGTAAAATGCTAAAAAGGGACAAAAATAGGGAATTAAGAAATCTGAAAAAGAACCAACTTTACACGTCCAATTATCATACATTTCGGAAATGCATAATGTTAATATTTAAGAACAAGAAGAGAGAAATGCGCGCCCTAACCTATAATAAAATCAATTGTGCACTGATTAAAGCCATCTGTAAGCACGACGCAAGGACTATTTGGCAAACTATCAAGAGCACTAATGGTACAAACATAATGCCGTCTGCAAATGTTATCCCCACATAGATTTGGCAAGAATATATTTCAACAAAATTCAAACTTCCAGACATATTCGAAACTCGAACCTTTGTACCAAAAAGTTATAAAGAATTGGGACTGCTGCAATGGTCACTAGATGATATAAAGTGGGCAATCGGCAAACTATCTTTTTCAAAATGTGCAGGACCTGATGGGATCCCTCCCTCTGTCTTTAAGTCGGACCCCACACTATGGGCCAATATTCTGAAATCAAATTTGAGATGATCATTTCTACTGGAGTATTCCCCAGTCTTGTGTAACTTCGAATATTATCCCCATCTATAAAAAGGAGGACCCCTCTTTTCCGGAGAACTATCGTCCTATTTCTTTAATCAACACAGATGCAAAGATCTTTGCAATATTACTATTTTACAACCTGGAACAACACATTAATCAACACGCTCTTTATTCCAAATTCCAAACTGGTTTTAGGAAATCAATGAGCACCACTTTAAATGGTACCATTATGTCCCATATACTTCTGGGTGCTAAATGTAAATATGCACACCTGTATATATAGCTTTGATCAATATGTCTGTGGCTTTTGATTCTGTTGTCTGAAACCTTTTATGGCCCAAATTGGCTAATTTAGGCATACCTCCGATTTAGATTTACTGGCTTGTTCAACTGCACACAGATACATCTTACAGAATACGGGTTACAAAGGATGGAGCAACTACGGACCCAATAAAAACATTCCTGGGTCTTAAACAGGGATGTCATCTCGCTGCTACCCTTTTTAATCTGTATATTTCTGATTTGCACCACCTATGGCGGGAGTTAAATCTTTTTTCAACTAAACTGGGAATACTTCATCTGCAATGGCTTGCTTTTGCTGATGATCTCATGTTCTTTTCGACCTTACCCCACCAGGACTGCAAACAAAATTGAATATGTTCGAAAAATTTGCGAGAGCACAATTTGAGGCCTAACCCGGCTAAAACTGCGATAATTACATTTGGCCTAAAGAATAGGAAAATAAAAACATTTTCATTGGCAAATATTGAATACACCTATTCTCCTAATTGTAGATACCATCTACTTATATTATATATCGGATAGGAATTCGATTAAGCTATGGGTCGACCAACTAAATTTGAGAGCTAGACCACTTCTCTCGCAGCTAAAAAATAATTGTGGCAAACCATTGTAAATTCTATTTGCTTCCCCTTATTGATCTAAAAGTGGAAAGTGTGCTGCTATATTGTTTAGATATATACCTACTGAATATGAGCACATACCTGGACTCTTTACAGGGACGGTTATTGAAAGCGGCACTACATCTACCATTGGCCTTGCCAAATAGTATACTCAGATATGAGCTTGGGTTGATTGCTCTCTCCACAAGAAGGAAATGGAGGCAAGTATCAAACTATGCTAAAATGATAATTCCATCTAAGAAATCCTTATACCAAGACTTGGAAAACAATTTATTATTGAACAACGTTCCTTCGTTAAACTCATATCAGAATGAAATGCAAGAAATCTTATCTGAGGCTAATATCACATCTGCTGATCTATGTTTAAGACCTGGATATGCTAAAAAGAAAATATTTGACTATCATTGGTGCCGGACTCTACAAGAGATAGGTCACTACAAACATATACTGAAACTGCTAAATTTCCAACAAAAAGAATTCCATGGCTCACTTACCTGGGATTCCTTTCCGTGTAGGTCTACTAGGTCAGCCTATATGAGGTTTAAAATGAACCTGTACCATACAAGGGGAAGAACATGTTATTGGAATAATGATACAGATGAGCCGATTATCCTTAAATGTTGCTTTCCATTCTGCGATGAACCGGAAGAAACTCTGAAACATCTAGTGCTAACTTGTAATCATTTTAATATACAGAGGACAAATTTACTTATGAAATTTGCAAATATCCAATTTAAAGACTGTATGGAAGCCCTGTGGGCTAGAATGCTTTGGGATGGTCCTTAAAGCACATTGAAAATGAACTGGGAAACAATGTACTGTCATTTTTAGCAGCATGTCTGTGGGGCTACCCTATGTAAGAAATTGTTTTATGAATGGTTTTAATGTTTTGTTATGTTTTAAATTGTATCTACAAAATGTTGTTATTGTTGTTTTGTAAAGGTTCATTTTGAACCGAAGACAAATAAATAAATAAATAAAAAATAAAGGCCAACGAACAAAGGGACCAAACCTGGTTTGGTGCGCAGAGACAAACACAAGAACGACCTTTCCTAAAAGAAATGGAGAAAAAAGATGACCGAAAAACATGGCTGACACGATTTTTCGCTACAGTTCTTAGCGGTCGGGAAAAATCATGGTAGTTTGATCTAAAGCACTGCCACCAGCCATTTAAAGTAGGAAAGGGTAATATTTGACTGTTACATGAGTGTTTTGATTCAGGGGAAGCTAGGCAACCCCTCCAGCACTCTTGGAAGATAGTGTGGGCTGGGTCTGTACATTTAAAGAGACTAGTAAAGTCAATTTAACTTTACGTGCTCTGGGAGACCGTAGTTAGTCCCAGAGAAGGTATTTAAACCTTGGGAAGTCTGAAAGACATCCCTGTGTCACTGCACTGAAGGTGCTGTGTGACACACAGAAAAAGATGATGCCCCTGAAGTTGTTTTAAAACTCCATAACCAAAGAACACAAAAGTAAAACACACATCAAAATACATGAAAGAGTGGGAAAAAAGACTCACACTCTTTCCAGGTAATAAAATCAAGTCCCAGAAATCCAGCAAAGTTGCTGGGGGTCTCAAAAGGTAAGGGAAATTAGCACATTTGGAGAATTCTCCCTAACACTATGCTATTGAACAAACGTCTAAGGTTAAGGGACGTCGCTCTCCCAGGTGTAAAGCCGGCCTGATCCCAGAGTATTAATTCAGGCATTAATGGCAGAAGTCTGTTAGCTAGTATTTTTGCATAGATTTTAATGTCTACGTTCATCAGCGACATTGGTCTGTAGGAACAACACTTATCGCATGGATTATTCGGTTTAAGCAGGACATTTACGAACGCTTCTCAGAGAGATTGCGGGAGTTGTCCCTCCATAGCTGCCTCTTCCCACAGCTCAATAAGTAAGGGGCCAGATAGACACCGTATTCCACATAACATTCTGCTTTGAGACAGTCAGGACCTGGGGCCTTTCTTCTTGGCAATACTTTTATCACCTTGAATATTTCCTCTATTGTAAATGGGAAATTAATTTGGGTTCTGGCATCCGCCGATAGCACGGATAGCGGGACGGAGTCAAGTAGTCTCCCAAGCTCCAGACTGTTTCTGGAATGTTGTGCCTGGTATAGCTCTGTATAGAATTGTGTGAATTCGTCATTAATCTCTTTTTGTGAATACTGCAATATTTGATGTTTATCTTTAATTGCCACTATATGACTGCTCCCTTCATCCATTTTAACAGATGCAGATAGCACCCTTCCTGCTCTCTGGCCTTCACCATCGCATCTGGCCATAGCTGGTTCAGCAAAGTATCTCACTTCCCTATCTGCCAATTGCCTATGAGCCTCTAATTGATTTTTGATCGCTGCTAGTTTAGTACAGGCCAGATTCACTGCATATTCAGCCTCTGATTCCTGGGGTTCGCTCTCACTTTTGGTTACATCTCTGGATATGTCTCGCAATACCCCGAATTCACTTGACTTGGCCCTTCCCCTGATGAAAACCTTAAATGTTTGCCAAAGCGTAGCCTGCGTCATGGCTCTGTTGTCATTCAGCCATAAATATGTGCGTATGTCATTTTCTAAGTCAGCAGGGAACACTATGTCTTGTAAAGTTCGTGACTTAAACCTCCATGGGTAATGTGTTCGAACTGCATCATCTGATTGTAGGGAGAGCCTGATTGGGGAGCGGTCAGAGTAGGTACAAGGAAGAATGCTAGTCTCCACTGTCCGTCCCACCAAACAGTCTGATATGAACAAACATCTATTCTGGATGACATATCGTGTACGGTGGAGTAGTACGTATAGCTCCTCACGGTCGGGTGTTGTAGGCGCCATATATCTTGTAGACCAATAATACAGCAAGCTGCCTTTGATAAGGTCTGGGTGCTTGCCCCGTTCAGTCGAGATCTAGGTTAAGGATTGTATTCAGATCTCCCCCCATATCACCGGGATCAATGGTTAGCACATAATGATATCGGTGTTAGAACTCACCACCGGATTGCAAGGACATTAGGAGCACGAATAGCAGAAAACCCTGGAAGTCGCTGTAGAATTCTTCCTACAATTGTAACTCTCTGCTGTTCAAGGTTTACAGGCAGAAGGATCAAATAGTTGGAAGAGGAGACACACACACCCGTGGACACCAACTGGGAATAATAGAGAAAAAACCAAGATCAGTACTGTGAATACTAGTACGACCAAAGGTAACAGAATATCAACTACACCAAACTGAACGGTGGTAGTCAGCGCTGATATTACAGGCGGGGAGCGGAGGTTTCCTCAGTAGAGCCCGGGAATTCCTAAGCAAGTAAGCACATGAACAAAACAAGAGTCTAATGAGAAATCAATGCGTAAGAATTCATTAGGTACAATATACGAGGAAGGAGGAATGGTTCTTACCATGAGGTAAGGATTCATTAGGTACAATATACGAGGAAGGAGGAATGGTTCTTACCATGAGGTAAGGATTCATTAGGTACAATATAGGAGGAAGGAGGAATGGTTCTTACCATGAGGTAAGGATTCATTAGGTACAATATACGAGGAAGGAGGATTGGTTCTTACCATGAGGTAAGGATTCATTAGGTACAATATACGAGGAAGGAGGAATGGTTCTTACCATGAGGTAAGGATTCATTAGGTACAATATACGAGGAAGGAGGAATGGTTCTTACCATGAGGTAAGGATTCATTAGGTACAATATACGAGGAAGGAGGATTGGTTCTTACCATGAGGTAAGGATTCATTAGGTACAATATACGAGGAAGGAGGAATGGTTCTTACCATGAGGTAAGGATTCATTAGGTACAATATACGAGGAAGGAGGATTGGTTCTTACCATGAGGTAAGGATTCATTAGGTACAATATACGAGGAAGGAGGAATGGTTCTTACCATGAGGTAAGGATTCATTAGGTACAATATACGAGGAAGGAGGATTGGTTCTTACCATGAGGTATTTTTGTAGTCTGCCTGTGGTCCCAGTTTTAAGTTCCCAATGTCCAAGGTCCAAGGTCCAAGACCCTATCCCGACGGCACAAGGACGCCTGAGAGTCCCAACAATCCAGATATTCAAGAACTACCCCGACGGCACGAGGACGCCTAGAAGAAGATGTGTCTCTTGTCTCTGATATCCGATCCAATGGAGGTTGAGGGATCTTCTTGCGAACCGTTCCAGGAGTCCAAAGGAGGTAGATTTGCAGACCAGATGGTCAGACTCGCCAGGCAGGAGCAGTCCAGTAGGCAGAAATGGGTCGGCAGCGTGCAGGCAAATGGAAGCAGAATCATAAGGCAAATGCAATCCGGTATGCAGAAATGGGTTGGCAGCGAGCAGGCAATGGGAAGCAGAGTCGTAAGGCAAATGCAATCCGGTATGCAGAAATGGGTTGGCAGCGTGCAGGCAGTGGAAAGCAAAATCAAAAGGCAGAAGCAGTCCAGAGAACTAAGACTGAGTTCAGTAAACAATGGGCAGCAGCAAGGTCGAGAGCAAAAGAAAGGGAGACAAAGCAGGAAGACAAGTGCACGGACAAGGCAAATCCAAAATGCAACAAACAGGTCAAGGATACGGGATCAAGAATTGCAAAGCGGTTCCAAACACTTCAATCAGAAGCGCCGTGCAGTAGTCAGGGGGCCGGCTTTATTCTATGCGTGTCACGTGCCCTAGTCACGTGACCGGCTGACGGCAGCGCTCTGCGCCAGAAGCGTCCTCCTCGTTGCCAGGGTAACCGGTAACGAGCGAGGAACGATGCTCGATGTTGCAGCTTAAGGTGACGTCTGCAACGTGCAAAACGATCAACCAAGGGTTGCCTTTTGCATGTAAAATGTGCCAGCAAGTTTCTTTCCCTAGGTACTTTAACCCCAGATTGCGAAGAACAATGATTTCTACCAATCGGTCAGTGCCCGGTAGTTGTTCGGGTCATCTAGGTTGGGGCCGTATGAATTCAATAATAATGTTTCTCTGTTACGTAGTTTGCAGTGACCTATTGCATATATACCCTCCGGGTCAGTATGTGAGTGTAGCAGAGTAAAAGCCACCTCCCTATGAACCAGCGTCAACACACCTCTGGATTGCGAAGAGTAATTGGTAAAAAATCTATTTGTGCCCCAGCTGTCTCGCTGGGAAAAAGCATAGCATATGGTGTATCTCTTTCTCGATGCACACGTTTTACTCCCATGAAAGTTTTTCGCTCCTCTTGTACAGTTGCATAGAAAACAGAATATACGTGCAGGGATGTATTGTCATATTTCAATATGCCTTTCTCTCTAGCAAGGCGGATGCTAGTTTCTCTGTCACAGTAATTAAGGAGTTTCAATATGATTTCTCTGGTGGGTAATTCTGGGTTTGGGTCTTATAGTAGGTGTTCTGTGGGCCACCTCCACCACAAACATGGAAGAGAATTGCTGATCGCCCAACAGTTATTTCAAAATGTCCAAAGTTTACACAGATAACACACAGCTCGTTTTCAGGCTCCTCTCTGCCACCTCTTCTCCTTCTCACATCTCTGACTGTCTGTCTGCTGTCCAGGAGTGGTGTGCTGTGGTTAGGCAGAAACTTGTGCAGTTCCCTCTGGGACCACTGCAAAAGATTTAAGACTACAGGTGTTTGGCAGTAAACCCACTTGATAGCAGTCTGCACCACCCAGATTTACCTGGTAGCTGTGGCTGAGCAGTCAGACTTCCCTCAAGAAGAGTTAGGCAGTATACAGAGTATTCACAATAGGTCAAAAGAACACAGTGGAACAAGCAAACACTAGAACACCAAGGGTTAATTTTACTTCTACCTTAATCAAGGTTAAATTACAATTCTTACCGAGAATTACAAGATTATTGTCACACTCAATCACGGTCTATAGAGGAAGTGGTTTTACAAAACATAGTTTAATATGTATAAACATTTCATCTGGCTATTGAAGCAGTAAAAACAATTCTTCAGTGTATAAATGATTCTTTTCAACATCAAAAAAAGTGTCCATTAAATCATTTCTAAAAGTTAAAATACAGTACCAAGTGTATAAATCACAAACGAGTGAATACATAAGGCATTTTACATTAGATAATGCCTTTTCAGTGGATTGTTCTAGTGCTGTATCTGTACACCAGTGTATAAGTATTTTAATGGCCACTATAGTGCCAGCATATAGAAAAAAAAACCAAACACTTGTACTATTATCACACAATATTAAAGTACCACAGGCGCCTCACAAGAGGGGTCCTGTTTAACACCTAAAACCTATTATATAGACAACATACACAATATGATGTCAACTATGTATAACACAGTCTATGTCAGCAATTTATTGCATAGATCTAAAAAACATGAGACCTGCTCATGCTAAATCAGGGTCGACCGGTTTCATAACCGTAACTTATTGTGGTCATCTTCATCAGGACTTTTAATTGAGAAGGTCTTGACTGCCTGTCTAGGGTCGCTGTCTTGCACCCCTCCGTGTGTGTTTCTATTCCTATAGATTATAGTTCAAAGGAAACAAAAAAAGGGGGATGGTCTTAATATGTGCCATTCAAACTTCTACGAGTCTATACTGCTATGCATATATTGCTTTTAAATTGTATTCAAGAATATCATTAGGCTTTCTTACTACTGGACAAATGATTGTGTCCAAGACATGTGCCTATTATTACATTTAACATCAAAGGGAGGAGGGAGGGGGGGGGAAGAAGAGGGGGGAGGAAGGGTTGGGTGGGGGGGGAAAAAAGGGGAAGGGGTAGGTGGGGGTTGGTTGTGTACAAACATGCACGGGAACATCTCCACATTCTAATCATTTGGTTGTAAATGGGGGTGAGAAAAGGGGGCTCCCCGTGGTGAAATGACCTTATAGCCCATATCAATCTGTGCGTTAACTTACCGCACTTAGCTGAAGAGCGTCACTGCTCTTGGGTGTCTAGGGACTAAACGCTTCCTGGCGTGGAAGTACTCGATGTCATGCTCTAAGGTTATAGAGTAGACTCATGTACACCCTATAAAAATACATGATGCTTTTATTTACGAAATTTCCACTCGAAAAACGGCCGTTTTTTAAAAAAAAAAAAAACGGGCGTTTTTTAAAAAGACAATGCAAGACTTCTAAAATGCTGTCTCTTACCTTGCTAGCTCTGTTGAGTGTCTGTATCAGTGCTTTAATGCAGCTGCACCAAAAACGTGGGCTGGAAATTGCTTTTACACTCTGCACCTGCCAAGCTAGTACCTACATAGGAAAACGACGCTCTTCGGGCCATGGAAAACTCTATGCCCGGTCGGCCATTTTAGTGCAGGAAAAACGAAGAGGCCATATTGAGTCGGGCTTCAGAGATGTATGTGTCCGAGGGCCTCCCAGTATAAGAGGTTCCTTCTGATGGCAATCGCTATGATTTTTACAAATGAAACAAATGGATACAAGTCCATTGTTGTAAAACAATGAATTAATGTATTAATATATTACTATATAAGTAAAAATTAACTTTTTGAATTTAAGCGCTCTCACCGCTGGTGGCATATCGTGTTGAAAAACTACTGCATCAGCATGATGTTATATGCGCCGTTATTACTAAAGCAGGGGGGGAGGGGGAGAAAAAAACGGCCGTTTTTCGAGTGGAAATTTCGTAAATAAAAGCATCATGTATTTTTATAGGGTGTACATGAGTCTACTCTATAACCTTAGAGCATGACATCGAGTACTTCCACGCCAGGAAGCGTTTAGTCCCTAGACACCCAAGAGCAGTGACGCTCTTCAGCTAAGTGCGGTAAGTTAACGCACAGATTGATATGGGCTATAAGGTCATTTCACCACGGGGAGCCCCCTTTTCTCACCCCATTTACAACCAAATGATTAGAATGTGGAGATGTTCCCGTGCATGCTTGTACACAACCAACCCCCACCTACCCCTTCCCCTTCCCCACCCCCCTACCCAACCCTTCCTCCCCCCTCTTCTCCCCCCCCCTCCTCCCTTTGATGTTAAATGTAATAATAGGCACATGTCTTGGACACAATCATTTGTCCAGTAGTAAGAAAGCCTAATGATATTCTTGAATACAATTTAAAAGCAATATATGCATAGCAGTATAGACTCGTAGAAGTTTGAATGGCACATATTAAGACCATCCCCCTTTTTTTTGTTTCCTTTGAACTATAATCCATAGGAATAGAAACACACACGGAGGGGTGCAAGACAGCGACCCTAGACAGGCAGTCAAGACCTTCTCAATTAAAAGTCCTGATGAAGATGACCACAATAAGTTACGGTTATGAAACCGGTCGACCCTGATTTAGCATGAGCAGGTCTCATGTTTTTTAGATCTATGCAATAAATTGCTGACATAGACTGTGTTATACATAGTTGACATCATATTGTGTATGTTGTCTATATAATAGGTTTTAGGTGTTAAACAGGACCCCTCTTGTGAGGCGCCTGTGGTACTTTAATATTGTGTGATAATAGTACAAGTGTTTGGTTTTTTTTTCTATATGCTGGCACTATAGTGGCCATTAAAATACTTATACACTGGTGTACAGATACAGCACTAGAACAATCCACTGAAAAGGCATTATCTAATGTAAAATGCCTTATGTATTCACTCGTTTGTGATTTATACACTTGGTACTGTATTTTAACTTTTAGAAATGATTTAATGGACACTTTTTTTGATGTTGAAAAGAATCATTTATACACTGAAGAATTGTTTTTACTGCTTCAATAGCCAGATGAAATGTTTATACATATTAAACTATGTTTTGTAAAACCACTTCCTCTATAGACCGTGATTGAGTGTGACAACAAGCAAACACTGACCAGAGCTTGGTATAAAAGAGATATAATTATTTATTTAAAACCACATCTAATAAAACACACAGGCACTAATATTAAGCAGTTCAAAAACACGGTCATTAAAAGATATACACTCCCTTAAAAGAATATTAGACAAGTCTTAAGTAAAGCCCCACTTATTTCAGACAGAAGTGAGCGCTTAACGTAGATGGCACTCTAATAATTTGGTTTAAAAGGGAGAGAAAGGCAGAGCATAATTTGAAACAGATCCCAACACTTTTAAAAGAACACAGCAAGAGAGGAAGGCAGAGTCAAACCGTGAAGTTAGAGTTCAGAAAGCCGGATCCACTTCCAGAGGATCAGAACGAAATGTGTCAAAGGTCACACGGTTGAAAAGTGCACAAAAGTCTCGAAAAGGTTCAGAAAGAGTTGGACCAAAAGAAAGGGACCAGTTAGATGGTCAAGGCGGCCAGCCCAGTCCAGAAGGTTAAGTGATTATTATTACCTTGTAGCAATCTTTAGAAAGGGAGGCCTGGCGGACACAGTACCTTAAAGTGGTGAGAATACTCCAGCGGGGGCAGTTGTTCCTGGCAGCGGATGCAAGTCGGTGCTTCGTCTGGGGGAAGAGCGGATCTCGTCGGGGAGGAAGCCAGGAGTCTGTTGTCAGGGAAGAAACCAGCCGCGGAGTTCTCAGGTCAAAAAGGAGCAGTCCTTTTATTCGCGGTCAGTGGTAAGTGGCTATCCGGTTGCCGGGGTGCTTGGCACGGGCAATTCGACCACAAGACGTCCTGGGATGCGAGGAAAAGAAGGTAAACTGGTTGTGCTCACCAGTCAGGGGAAGAAGACTCTCCAGCCGGGAGATCTTCTCTGTCGTCGGGAAGTGGTGAGTCGGTTCTGCAGGGCCCACCGGTGGTGTCGTCGTAGCAGGTCGGCTCAGCTTCTCCCTCATCGGATTCTTAGGTCCTGTGGCGACTTCTGAAGTTCCAGTCCCCAAAGCCCTGCTTTTATGCAGCACACCCCCATTCACTCAGACTAGCTGTCAATCAAACATGCTAAGTGGTGAGCTGGCCGGCTCACAACCTGGGCTAATCACACAAGAGTGCGACTTGAGTTACCAAGGTAACTCAGTCCAGGGTGCCTAAACCCCCTCCCACACCCCCTGTGGTACCCAGACAGAGTGGCACCCAATTTGGAGGCTTCTGTGGAGAAGCCCGCCAAAAAGTGGAAAAAAGGGCTAGACTTGGGTTGGAGTCACAGAAGAGAACACAAACGCCATTTTAGAATCGAGTCCTGGCAAAAAATACCAACCGGCAAATTAATATTAAATAAATAAACCGGCGGTATGTTCGAGGCTATGAGAAATAATTAAAGTTGGTAGCCTCGAACAATGGGAAAATCCCATAGGGATATATTTGCGGTCGAATATAAAAAGTAGTATCCACTGTCACCAGCCAAAACTCGATCAGGGGGGACAGAGACGTGCCCCCTCAACTAACAGACCCCGGGGCAATTGAATTGCCCCGACCAGTACGTCCACAATATGATGGTTTGTACTGGTTTCTGTTCATAATTTGGGACTAGTAAAGCCAATGGTGACTTTACATGCCCTGGGAGACAGTAGTCAGTCCCAGGGTATGGAGTCTATGGTGGGGTGTCACTATGACACCCCTGTGTCACTGCACGGAGGGTGCTGTGTAACACACATAGTAAAAACACATGAGACCCTATGGAGTAAAGGACCCCATAGCCCATAAAACACATTAACAGTCAAAGGAACACCATAAATCATGTCCAGGAGTGGGAGAAAAAGAGTCTCACTCTTGGCAGGAGAAAAAAACAAACTCCAGAAATCCAGCAAAGCTGCTGGGGGACTCACTAGGTTTGGGAAATTAGCCTTTACAGAGAATTCTCCCTAACACTCGCCCCCCCCCCCCCCGACTAAGGGACAGGAGGATTTAATCCACTCCTGGATGAATCTCATACCTCTAGTCGATGACATACATCCTAGAGAGACCATCAGCATTTTGGTGGTGACACCCTGACCTTTGCTCAATGGTGAAATCAAACCCTTGCAGGCAGATTGACCATCTCAATAGTTTTGGGTTTTCCCCTTTCATTTGCATTAACCATCTCAAGGGTTGGTGGTCAGTCTGAATGACAAAAGTAGAACCATACAAGCATGGCCTAAACTTCTTCAGAGCCCACACAATAGCAAAACACTCTCATTCAATGGTTGCCCATCTTGTTTCAGAATCCTTCAGTTTTCTACTGATGAAACAAATGGGGTGCTCCATTTCCCATCCAGTTGACTGAGGACTGCACCTACAGTAATAGTATTCAGCCATCCCTAAAAATGAGTGTAGTTGATCTTTATTCATTGATGGTGGTATCTTTGATATAGTCTGAACTAATTTAGCTTTGGGCTCAATTCCATCTCTCGTTATGACATGTCCCAGATATGTCACTTCTGTTACTTTAATTTGACAATTTTCCAATTTGAGGGTGAGCCCTCTCTCTCTAATTGTTTGTAGTACTTCCAGCAGTTTTGCATCGTGTTCTTCCTCAGTCTTTGTTGCAATCAATATGTCGTCTTGGAAGTTATATACTGCTTCTAGACCCCCGAACAGCTGCTGCATCAGCCTTTGGAAAACAGCGGCTGCCGAAGCCAACCCAAATGGCATCTTTCTAAATGCAAATGTTCAGAATGGTGTTACGAATGAGGTAAGATGTTTTGATCCTTCCTCAAGTACAATCTGATGGCACGCTGATGATAAGTCGAGGTTTGGAATTATTTTTGCTGGCTTCATCGTTCAGTAACATCTCGTTAATGTTAGGAAGGGGGTGTCTATAGATCCATATGCTGGAGTTGAGACCTCTCATGTCTATGCACATCCTGATGGTGTTTTCTGTTTTTCTGAGGATTACTATTGGAGCCAGCCACTCGGAGGATTCGATGGGCTCAATTATTTGCTCATTGCACAATCTTTTAAGTTGTTCATGTAGGACATCTTTTGTTCTTACTGGAATGTTGCGTACTTTGTGTACAATTGGCTTGGCACCCCTTTTCAATATTATTGATGCTGAAACCCCTTTAGTTCTCCAATGGTGTTGGTAAATACTTCTGGAAACTTTTCTAACAGTTTCTCTTGTGAGAGGTTGATGTGTTCATTGACACTCAAATTGGGCTGGGCTTCACCTGGATGTATTTTCATTTGCAAAGTGGATTGTTCGTCCCACCCTACAAAGGAAGATCCATTCTTAGCTACATACAACTTACAATATGTGCATCAATCTCTAAATTTCAGGTGACCCCACTTGTAGCCGACATTAGGGCTTTTACCACAACGGCTCTGACATTCGCCTCTCTTAATTCTTTCAAATCTCCTCCTAGTGTTCCAGTATACACATCACAATCTATCATGGTGTAAGGTGAACCGGTGCCAATCATCATTTGTAAAGCATGGCCATTTACTGTTAACTGCTCCCATGGCCCTTTTTTGGTGTTGCTGTTGACTGCTAGGACGATTGTCGGCGTCTCTCCATCTTGCACTATGGTAAACAGGCTACTCTGCCCTCCTATCTCTTCTAATGCTTTGACAGTGTTCCTCTTTGTGTTTCGTCTGTGTGAGTTTCTGCATGCTCTCTCACAATGCCCTTTTCAGGCCGCATTTGAAGCATTCTACTGTGGTGGCAGGACATTCTTTTACTCCTTGTTAGGCAAAGTTTGTATGCAGTACCCTCTGGGACCACTACACACAACTATGTCTACAGGTGTAAGCAAAACCAACCTTTGGTATTGTTAGGGAGAATTCTCCAGAATGGATAATTTCTCTTACCTACTGAGTCCCTCAGCAGCTTTGCTGGATTTCTAGGATTTCTTTTTTTCACCTGATAAGAGTGTGAGCCTTTTTCCCACTCTTACATGTGTTTTGCTGTGTGTGTTTAAAATGTTTGTGTTCATAGACTGTGGAGCCTCACCTACTCCACAGGCATCATCGTTTTACTGTGTGTTATACAGCACCTTCAGTGCAGTGACACAGGGTCGTCTTTTAGACTTCCCAACTCAGACTCCATTTTCTGGGACTGACTAAAGTCTCCCAGAACATGTAAAGTTGCCATTGACTTTATTAGTCTTTTTAAATCCACAGACCCAGTACAAACCATCTTACATGGAGTACTGGAAAGGGTTAATAGGTATCTCTTTTTGTCTGTTTCTCTTGCAGCATTGTTTTGCTCCCTTTTCATCAAGACCTGGCTGGTGGCAGTGGTAACTACCCTATTTTTCCTACCACAGTTATCTTAAATAACCTTGGTATTGTTTTAGGTTATCTCGGTAGCCTCGAACTTAAACCCGCTAGACCATATATGTTTTATTGCAGTTCCGGCTGGGTTTATTCGCAATTTCTTTTTGTAAAAGTCTTTCTCGTGTTTACTCTGCGTGCCAAACCAGGATTGATTCCTTTGTTCACCGTCTTTTCGCGGGCTTCTACGCAGAAGCCCTCCTTAGGCACCTGTATGTCTGGGGTGGACAGGATGTTAGGGAGGGGTTTAGGACTCCCTGCACAGGGTCTCCTTGGAGACCCATGTCACAATCTGAAATGACTGGCTGTGGTGACTGTACCGGCGGGAAAGCCACCCTGCTGTGTGAATGACAGCCAGGCTGTGTGAATGGGGGAAAACTGCATAAAAAGCAGGTCTCTGGGGCTGGAAAGGTAGAGTCACCACTGGAACGAAAGAACCGACGAGGAGCTGACAGAAGAGGGCCGAATCTTCAAGCTCCAACGACACAGAGGATCTACCAAGAATCTTCTTCCCCTGAGCTGGTGGGACCAACCAGTTTGCCCAAACTGCAAGCCAAGACTCCCTCCTCTAGTCGAATTCACTGTACAGAGCTACAGTGGGCTGAATAGCCAGGAAGGTCGGACCCTGCTTGGGTTTTAAGGAGCACACCTTTTATTTGTTGCTTTGCTCTGCTCCTGGTTTCTTCCCTGGGCAGTGCAGGACCCTCCAGTCTTCCTACTTCATGTCAGTCCGACAGTCGCTTCAGGAACTGTGAGCCTGCAGGTACTGCCAGGAACATCCGCCTCAGCTACAGCTTCTTCTCCATTTAAAGGTACTGTTCAAATCCGGTTGTTTTGTTCAGCCGTGGTGAAAGTGTGTGAAATCTTTCTCCAATCGAAGGCCTTGTCCTCTACTCTTTAAACTAACTTTTCTGCCGACCAACTTTGTCCAGAACTCTTGGCAAAGACTTAACCACGAACTACCCTGAACTGTGTGATCTTGAGCAAAAGACGTTTGTCCTATTGACTTTGGCCCTAAGCCTTTTTGATTTGATTCCATCACTGTAGTTCCTCTTTCTAGATTGCCCTGCATACTTACCTGTTGGTGCTGCTCAATTTCTGCCTAACTTTGTCTTTCCCTCCCTTTTAAATTGCTGGAGTACCATTTTGCTACCACTTCATTTGTGAGTATTAAGTGTGTGATTTTTAAACTGCTTTACTTTAGTGAAATGTTATACAACTGATGTGTAAATACATGTATATTCTTTTCCTCAGAAACCTTGAGTCAGTGTTTGTTTGAACCATAGTTTGCTGTCCTTTGTGTAACTATTGATACTGCTTACTTGCTCCTGAGATAAGTCTGGCTGCTCAGCCATCGCTACCACTTTTACTGTGTAGTGCAGACTTGTACCAAAGGTGAATGTGTACTGTCACTTGTAGTCTCAATTGTGTGTGGTGTTCCCAAAGGGTACTGCATACAATTCTGCCTAACAGGTATAAGTCTGTACAACACAGTTTTTGGTAGCGAGCTGAGCAGCCAGGCTTATCTCAAGAGGGAATGTGAGCTGGAAATGATGTTACACAGAGGTCTACAATCACAAGTGTTCAAAGAGATTCCTACTCAAGATTTCTTAGTTAAAACAATTATAAATGTATTCACCAGAATTCATAAAACATTCAGTAGAAGGAGGTAGTTAAAGATCATACACAAATAGACTACAGTACTGTATTCAATAAGGTTCTGAGACATTTACACTACTTTGAAGTAGGACAAAAATGGCATTTAGAATACTTTGCAAGAGTAGTAAAAAAAAAATAAGTTTAGAACATGAAAGGGCTCACAATACTTTCAAACAGTGCAGATACATGAGTTCACCAGAAGAATCAATTCAATTCAATAGGTTAGGCCAAAGTCAATGGGCTAAAAGTCTTGCATTGGTAAAAGTGGTTCTATTTTTCAAACGTTAAAGTCTCTGTAAAAGTTCTCAGAAGTAGTTTGTGATAAAAATAAATATTTGTAGGGTCACAAGCTGATCAGGCCTGAAAATTACAAAAGTTGTATGCACTTTTATCATGAGAGGTAAGTTCTCTCGATCAGGTTTTCACAGTACCTTACAACGAAGAAAGGATGCAGCTGAAGGCGTCTGTTCCTGGCAGTTCCTGCAGATCTCGCTGTTGCTGGGCCTCAGCCGTGGGGACAAGAGGGAGGAAATCGGGGGACTCCTGCACTGCACGGGGACTGGTCCAAAAGCTGGCAAAACTTTGATTCCTGGTAGCTGTTCTTCAAGCACACAAGCTGGTGTCCTTCCCCCTGGTTAATCCAAACTAGCTTCGAGAATGGTATACAGGTGGCTTATGAGTTGATTGGTCCTACCAACTCAAAGGAAGGAAGAAGTCGTCCTTGAAGGGGCTTCTCTGTTGAGGTGAACTTGGTGATTCAGACCCTACAGCAGGGTTTCACCGGGCAAACCAACGGTCCAGGAGTTGCAGTAGCCGTCCTCTTCCAGCTTGTCTTCAGTTCTTTCGTTCCAGTGGTTGACTCTGCCTTCCAAGCTAGAGACTTGCCTTTTATCCAGTTTCGTCCCATTTATTCCAGCCTAGCTGCTACTCACCCAGCAGGGTGGCTGTCCTTGCCGGACAGTCAGCGAGCCAATCACGCCAGAGTGCATTTGGGTCTCCTAGGAGACTAAGCACAGGGAGTTTCGGCACCTCCCTCACTTCCTGCCCACCCCAGACTCTTAGGCACCAGAGGCGATCTTCAGTCCTGAAGCCCGCCAAAGACGATGGAACAAAGGGACCAAACCTGGTTTGGCACGCAGATACAAACACTAGAAGGACCTTTCCAAAAAGAAACAGCGAAAAAAAGAAGGCCGGGACCTGTGTAAACAAAGGGGACTCAGACGCCATCTTGAAAAACATGGCTCCCGCGATTTTTAGCTACCGGTGTTCACGGTTGAAAAAAATCATGGAGTTCATTGTAAAACCACTGCCACCAGCCAGTTTGATAGGAAAGGGTAGCATTTGACTGCTACATGAGTATCTAGACATAGGGGATACTAGGTAACCCCTCCAGCACTCTGTTGTAAGACAGGGTGTGCTGGCTCTAGGAATTTAAAAAGACTAGTAAAGTCAATTTAACGTCACATTCTCTGGGAAACCGTAGTCAGTCCCAGAGAAGGTTTTTAAACCTTGGGAGAGCCTGCAAGGCTTCCCTGTGTCACTGCACTGAAGGTGCTGTGTAACACACATGAAAAGATGATGCCTATGGAGTTGTCTAAAACTTCACAATCAAAGAACACAAGAGTAAAACACACACCAAAATACATGGGAGAGTGGGAAAAAAGGATCACACTCTCTCGAGGTAAAAAATAAAGTCCTCAAAATCCAGCAAAGTTGCTGGGGTCTCTAAGGTGAAGGGAATTAGCACTTTTATGAGAATTCTCCCTAACACTCCTTCAGCATGTCTGAAACAGCCACAAGGGTAACATCTAGAATTGGATTGGTTATCCACTCTATTGGCAGTTCAGACCTGTTTCCTTTTATTCTTAGTGCGCATGGACCCTTTTTTATCATTGCTATTTCAACATTCTCACTTCCTTGGTCGTCTGTCACTGACTGTACTTTCACTGTGGAGACAAACTGCTGCTTCTATTTGATCGCTTATGTGCACTTATTTCCCAGCTCTATTGTTCTAGCAATCTTTATTGCTTGTTGTAAAGTGGGGTCTTTTGCTTGCCACAGGCGCTGCTGGGTGTAGCACTAGCTGGTCTCTGGTGTACACGTCTGCTACACCAGTAAATTTGCAGGCTGCCATTCACCTCCAAAGGCTGCTATATAGTTGTCAACTGACGCGCCTTTGTTTTGTTTTCTTGTGAAGAAATAATAACGTTGGAGGATGACATTAGTCTTGTTATTGAAGTGTCGCTCCAATTGCGCCATAACTGGGTCCTATTTCTTGGGTGATGATGAGGCAGCGTCACCACCCCCTTCCTGTGGTGCTATATCTGATAACATGCAGAAAATGTGTAATCCTTCACTGACGCTTCCTTGAGGTCATCATTAATCTTTGCTCCCCCAATGGTTTGCAGATATACTTGAAATGAGTCTGTCCATTGTTCCGAAGGGATTGGGGATTCTCCAGGAGTGGCCACAAAGGAGCAAGGGGGTATCACACTCTGCATGGTGTGTAGTGTGGTTTAGTGGTTTTGTTGTTCAGTGGCGTGTATTGTATCCCTTTTATTCCTTGTTTATTTCTCACATATGTGTTTGAGTTTGTTTCGCACCGCTGTGGTTTTTTAAATTTTATTTGTTCTCTAAAAGTCTATTCTTCCTACTGTGACTGTTAGTGGGATGTCAATCCTGTCTGCTTCGTAATGGTCCTGGGGTGTTCCTCACTGTGTTGTGCCCTGCTGGGCTACACTCTTCTTTTGTAGTGCCCATGCGCACATTTCCTGGACAACCTTGATTGTTATTACTCTCTGTGTGGCATGCGCGCATGCGCAGCGGTTGGGGCTCTGATGTGGTATGTTCCGCAGCGTGCGTGATTTGCGCGCATGCACAGGGGTTGGGGCTCTGATGTGGCATGTTCTGAAGCGTGCGTGATTGCGCGCATGCACAGGGGTTGGGGCTCCCGGTGTGCCCTTATGAAAATACAGCAGGGGATGCGGTGCAGCGTTTTATATTGAGATGGGTGCAGCGGCGCACAGGCAGTGCTGTCGCTGTTTTCTCCTACGTTCGGTTTCTGGTTTTCCCTCACCGCTCTCCCTTGCTCACCGCTCTCCCTCTCTGCTTCCTCTCCCTTTTGCCATTGGAGTTTAGCGAGTCGCTCGACAACAGTATCACTGCCGCGGTCCCCCGTATCCCACCCTCATCGCCAATTTGTTGAGGATGGACACAGACACAGTATGTATGTATGTATGTATTTTATTTTGTATAGCGCCGGTAGCCCGCGGCCATCAGGGCGGTAGTAAGCTTAATACGTTTATTAATAGGAAGACCACAGCAGCAGTAATGGAGACAACGTCTCCTCAGCAGTCACAACCGTCTCACTGGCAACCGTGAGTTCTAAAGCTGCTGAATAGTAGTCAGGCAGGGGCTCAGAACAATAATCCCTTTGACCCTGACACCTATATAAGCCCTAGGTACAAAGGGACTATACCAATCCTGGGTGCAACTGTAGAGACAGGTCCAGCAACTGGACAATGATCTGGGGCGCATGCTGAGGGCTCAATCCAACCTAACCCTACTTCCCAGAATTCTCCAACACCAAGGGCTGATGCCTCAGGGGGGAAATGACAGGAGGAAACCTCCGCCAAAACCGCCGGTTTCTGAGGAGGGGGCCGGGAGGAGGAGAGATGCCAAGCCCTAGAGGAAGTTTCCTTTCTCACCCAGACAGAAGCCCTAAAAACTTCTCAGCCTGAAAGTCTCTCTTCTACCGCTGAAATGTTAGAACCCAAAAACCAAAAGGTAAGTAGGAGAGGCCAAAGAAGGACCCACTTTGTGTAGGAACTAAGGATTATCCCCTTAGAAAGAGAAGAATCCCTGGAGGATTCAGGTAAGCAGACCTTCTCTTTCAAAAATTAGGGGATCCGTCCCAAAGGAAAATGGGTCTCAAAAGACCCTGAGTGGGACAGGGTAAGTATGGAGGCTGACTCAGAACCAGAAACTATTCAACCCCAAACATGTGGTCCCAACAGAATTGAAACGGAGGGCAGTGTCCTTTCTCCAAACAGGTTTTGAGTACTGTTACCAGTTAAAGGTGGACAGCAAAAGAGTTGCAAAGTTTTTTTTTACACATTCCCGAACTCCGACACAGAAAAATGCCCAAGATCACATAGTTCAATATTTTGAAAATGACCATCAATCTGTCAAATAATTAACACTTTCTTCGCACCTTGGAGGAGAAAGAAGGCCGATTTTATACACTGGTCAAGGTGCAAGGTCAGTGTGAATTATTAGCTCTGGTGGGTACTGGATACCAGCCGCCATCATGACCGAAAAGGTCTTTGACTCAGGACGGGGGAGGGCCACCAAATTCCCCTCACACCGCTTCCCGGATAACTCCATAATTCCGACGAGAATTATATTTCTGTGGAAGGGACTGCATATCTTGAAATAAAAATTGGATGGCATCGGCCGAAACATCTGGTGATAGTTGTGACGGCAGAGGGCACGCATTTTTTACTGGGGAATGACCTCCTGGGGAGGTTATCAACTCTGATCGACTGTGTAAATAAGGTCCTCTTGGATGGTGGGGGCGTCAATGAGAATGATTGTGAAAAGGAGGATGTTAGTGCATTGTTGCATGAATTGCTCAGAATTATTTAGGTGGTGAATGTTGTGACTGGAAGTAAAACAAAAAATCCCAGAGTGATTATAGAGTATTGATGCTAGTGGATAGTGAGGCAGACTGTGTCATGAACCATCGAACACGCCCTTTCTGGGCCTCCTGGTCCCTGACACGTCGGGGATTACACTCCATAATACTACCAACATGACTGCAAGCTCAGAACGCTGATCACCAGTCTTCACGTTCTAAGCAGCGTACTCTATAAAGAGGCCACACCCCCGTGACCCTGCTCGTCTCAACGCTGCTGTTAGCTGTGACCGGACGTGTGCTCCGTACTCTCCCTTGTATTATTCTGTTGTTTCCTGGTTCCTGGAACCCCTTCTTCCAATCGACCTTCCCTCCTTCTTATCCATCCCTTCCCGGAACACCTGCACTGCCTCCGCGTGCTCCATATCCTTTTTCTGAATTTACTGGAGTTTTCCCTTGATCCCAGACATCGAAGCTGAACGAACACTGGAAGCCGAAGACGGCCGAATGGGATTGGATAAGACCCGAACCATACGAAAGAAGACTCCTCCTAAAGAAGTCATCAGACAACGAAAACAGGTGAGAAAGGGGGAAACCGGTGACAGATTGAGACGCCACCTGACCAAAGTCAATACAGACATGGAGGCGGCCATCCAGGATCTTATGCGCGGCATGCAGGAACTAACGGCCGAAGTGCAGAACCTGAAAGCTGAAAACGCCATGTTAAAGCAATTGGTGCTATCCCGCGTGTTAGGCAGAAACCTGTGCAGTTCCCTCTGGGACCACTGCAAAAAGTTTAAGACTACAGGAGTTAGCAGTAAACCCAATTGGTAGCAGTCTGCACCACCCAGATTTACCTGGTAGCTGTGGCTGAGCAGTCAGACTTCTCTCAAGACGAGTTAGGCAGTATATAGAGTATACAAGATAGGGCAATTTACACAGTAGAACAAGCAGACACGGATCAGAGCTTGGGTGTAAAGATATATAATTATTTATTTAAAAACACATCTATGAAAAACACACTGGCACTAATATGCCAAACAACTTCAATCACAGTTACTATAAGTATATATCAATCCCATAACAATATTTCGACAAGTCTAGGTTCAAAGACACCACTTATTTGCAGACAGAGGTGAGTGCTTAACCTAGATGGCTCTCTAGTATTCGTTAGAAAGGGAGAGAAAAAGGCAGGGTATGAAACCAACTCAGTACCAACACTTTTATGAAGCAAATGCAAGGCAAGCAAGGCAGGGTCTACTGTAGATCACAAAGTTCAGAGGCCAGGCCCACTCGGAGAGAGGCAAGGCGGTATGTCCCAAAAATACTACAGTGGAAATGCACTTCAAGTCTTTGTAGCAAAATGTCACAGAAAGGTTGGACCAGATTTAGAACAAAAGTTAAGAAGGTCTGGAGGCGACCCAGTGGAAAGGTAAGGATTTAAGACACCTCACGCTAACCGTTTCAAGGGAAGCCAGGCGGACACAGTACCTTGAAAGTGGAGAGACAGCTCCGGCGGGGGCAGTTGTTCCCGGTGGTGGATGCAAGTCGGGGCTTTGCCAGAAGAAGAGATGATCTCGTCGTAGAGGAAAGTTGAAGATCGTTGCACCACCAGGGAAGAGACCAGCCGTGGAGTGCTCAGTCACAAGGCACCACCTTTTTGTCGCGGTACAGTGGTTAGTGGCTATCCGGTTGCCGGGGTGCTCAGCACGGGCAATTCGACCACTAGACGTCCTGGAAGCGAAGAAAAAGCAAGGGACTGGTTGTTCCCACCAGTCAAAGGGAACAAGACTCTCCAGCAGGGAGATCTCATCTGTCGCTGGGAAGTGTGGAGTCGGTTCAGCAGGGCTCCACCGGTGGTGTCGTCGTTGCAGGTCGGCTCAGCTTCTCCCTCGTCAGATTCTTAGGTCCTGTGGCGACTTCTCAAGTTCCAGTCCCCAAAGCCCTGCTTTTATGCAGAAAACCCCCACTCATTCAGCCTAGCTGTCAATCAAACATGCTAAGTGGTGAGCGGGGCGGCTCACCACTTGGGCCAATCACACCAGAGTGCGACTTGAGTTGGCAAGGCAACTCAGTCCAGGGTGCCTAAACCCCCTCCCAGACCTCCTGTGGTACCCAGACAGAATGGCACCACTCTGGAGGGCTTTTGTGCAGAAGCCCGCCAAAAGCTGAACAAAGGGCTCAACCTTTGGTTTGGAGTTACAGAGGCGAACACATACGCCATTTAAAAACCGAGTTCTGGCAAAAAATACCAACCGGTGAATTTATTTTTATTTAATAAACCAGCGATATGACCGAGGCTACATAGAAAAAGTAAAGCCTCGAACACTGGGAAAAACTCATAGGAATATATTTGCGGTCGAATATAAAAAGTAGTATCCACTGCCACCATCCAAAACTCGACGAGGGGGGACGGGACAGTGCCCCCTCGAATAACAGACCCAGGGGTAATCAAATTACCCCTACCAGTACGTCCACAATAGGATGGTTTGTACTGGTTCTGTTAGTAAATTTAGGTCTAGTAAAGCCATTGGTGACTTTACATGCCCTGGGAGACAGTAGTCAGTCCCAGGGTATGGAGTCTATGGTGGGGGTCACCTAGGACACCCCAGTGTTACGGCACGGAGGGTGCTGTGTAACACACATAGCAAAACACATCAGACCATATGGAGTATAAGACCCCATAGCCCATAGAACACATTGACATTCAAAAGAATCAACCACAAATCATGTCCAAGAGTGGGAGGAAAAGAGTCTCACTCTTAGCAGGAGAAAAAAACAAACTCCAGAAATCCAGCAAAGCTGCTGGGGGACTCACTAGGTTAGGAAATTCAGCCTAAACAGAGAATTGCCCCTAACACTGCGACTCTGCCACAAAAGACAGTGTGCTATTGGGCGGCATTGTTGACAAATACGATGGGTCTGCAAAAGACCTTCGTGGATTCCTTGACTCCTGTTTAGTCCACTTTACTTTCAAGCCCTATTATTTCTCTACTCCCAGGGCTAAGGTGGGCTTTATTATTTTGCACCTTTCCGGGAATGCATTAACCTGGGCCTTGCCACTAGTTAATGCCGGAGATGCCCTCTTGGATGATTATGATGGATTCATCCATGCACTTAAAACCATGTTTGACTGCCCAGAACAGGTCTTTAGTGCTCAAGAACGTTTACTCGATTTCCAGCAAGGCTCTCAGGACATGCTCACTTATGTGACTCGATTCAAGCAACTGGCTAAAGAAGCGGGTTGGCCTCCTGAAACTTGCTTCACTCTCTTTCGAAGAGGGCTAAATGAAGATATCAAGGATGAATTAGCCAGGGTGGCACGTCCAAGTTCTTACCAGGCACTTATGGATCTTGCTCTACAGATTGATTTTCGCATCCAGGAAAGGAAGGCAGAGAAAAGGAAGACCAAGTCACCCCTCCAGAAGAACCCCTTTCAGACCTCCTCGAAATCCGAAGATCCTTCTGTCCCTACAAACGAACCCAAACCCATGCAACTAGGGGCCTTCCGTGGACCCATATCCCCCCAAGAAGGGTTGCGAAGGATCCATACTGGCTTATACATGTACTGTGCCTCGGACAAGCATTTAGTCAGAGAATGTCCAATAGCCCCTCCGCTGCGTTCGGGAAACACCAGCTCCCGATCCTAGATGGAGCTCAGTTTCGGGAGAGAGATGTAGGTGTCATGATGCCTACCCCCGGGGACCCAGACCAAGTCCAGCAACCCCGGAAGCAGGCATCAAGTTATACTAAGCAAACCCAACAACCCCTGCTAGGGGCTATTTGGGTGCAGTCCTGGCGCCTATGGCGCCAGGCTCATATGGAGAGTCAGTCCTGGCGCCATAGGCGCCAGGCTCATAGATTAAAACTTACCTGATGCAGACCATGCTGCAAACTTTACCTAAGGGACTATTTTTTTACTCGGGTGGGGCTGGGGTGGAATACTTACCTGGGACTACTTTGGAGGCTATTTAAACCATGCCCGAAGAGCAGCACACGCTTCGTGTTATTCTGCATCCAGCAGCGTAACGCTCACCGTGCCTGCAAGTCTGCATCCAGTCCTCTGCCACACCCGCCTCGAGTCCGGAGCTCCTAGAAAAAGGGGAGAGAAGGAGAAAAGGTTAGAACAAGAGCAATACCTTTGATCCTTATCTGAATTCCTGATCCATCGCGCCTTTGAGCTGGAAGAAAGAAGTTATTTTATGCGCGTCGCCTCGCCTGCAGCAGCCCCGCGCTGAACTCACCGGCCTTCGCAGCATCTTCACATTCCACCGCATACTTCTGCATGCTCCCGCCGCACTCCGGCACCTAAGGGGAAGACAAGAACAGCAAGGTGAGCCAAGGGAATACACAGAGGCAATATTAGTTACCCCCCATAGACTTACCTGATTTTACCACCGGGGGTACTATTCCTCTTCACGGGTCGGCGCAGCTTCCACTGCATCCTCGCCGAACCCCAGACCCTAAGGGGAAACAAAAGGACAGCAAGGTGAAACAAAGGGACAAACAAGGGGAAACCTCCTCACCACAATAGACTTACCTGATTTTACCGCCGGAGGCATTATTCCCTGAGACTTCATATTTTCTCTCAGCGCCTGAATAAGGGAGAAAGCAACAGGTTACATATTGACGTTATTTTATCGAACTGTGTTGGATTATACAAATCCTTACCTGAATATTACCGGTTGCCACGAGGAACTCTTAGCTAGGGTCAATCTGCAACCTGCAAGAAATCGGACAAGAGTGAAAGTCAGACATTTGAACTCTTACGAACTACATACTTACGGCATCTTGCCGAGAATCTCACAGTCAATATTGTTCTGGAACTCACCAATTCCTTCGAGCCAGTGAAGCAACTGGTCATCAACGCGCCCCTGCGCTCAATGCAGGATGGAGAGCTCATCTTTTCAAACCATCAGGTGAGACTGTAAGAGGTGACATCAAAGGTGATCAGTGGGGAGAACCGCGGGATTGGGGGAGGGTGGTTAATTCCCTTTCTCCATATGCAGAAGACTATTCCTACGGGCCAAGCAAACAAAGCTAGGTGGGCCAGTCCAGTCCGTCATCTCGGCACTACGCGTCACATTGGTGGAGGCCGCAGCTGTCGATTTCAGATCGACGCCCCTGTGGGAGCCAGGTGAGCGTAACAGTAGGCTCCACATCTATACCATCCTTGAACTCTCCTGGACAAAACTCTCTGGTAATTTTACAGGCCTTTCTATCGCCATCCAAGAAGGAAACCTACCCCATTCTGGCATTAGTGGACTGTGGGGCCATGGGAATATTCATAGATCAAGAATGGGTCCTTAAACATCATATTCCCTACAAATCCCGGAACACCTTGCAAACCCATAGAAGCAATTGATGGGAGACCCCTCTCTTCTGGACCTATAACCCTTCAGACCAAGGAAATCGAGCTTGTAATAAACCATCATTGTGAGAAGATAAAGTTTGACATCATAAAATCTGCCCATTACCCAGTGATATTGGGAATGCCCTGGCTACAAAAACACAATCCATACATCAATTGGACAGCAGGTTCCCTGTACCTAGGTTCCGAATTTTGCATGTCTCATTGTCTACTCCTGGATCTTTCTCCCACACCATCGGAAGAACGTTCAACAACCCAGCAAGGTCCTCTTACGGTCTCCAACATCGTCTAGGTTCCTGAAGCCTACCAGGGATACGTTGATGTGTTCTCTTTTGCTATTGTCCAAGCCTTACCACCCCATAGGATGGAAAACTGTGCTATTGAAAGCGAACCTTCAGCTGTGATTCCCTTTGGAAGGATGTTTATTCTGTCTGAACCCGAGAAAAAGGCCCTTCATGAATACCTAGATACTAACCTAGAAAACGGCACCATAAACCCATCCAAGTCTCCAGCCAGAGCTTCACTATTTTCTGTTCCTAAAAAAGACGGAGCTCAGACCTTGTCTTGATTATCGAGGTCTAAATCAGTGCACCCTTAAAGATCGTTATCCATTACCCTTGATCTCAGATATCCTGGAAGCCGTAAGAGGAGCCGTAATATTCACCAAATTCGATCTCAGGGGCGCCTACCATCTGATCCTTATTATGGAAGGAGACAAATGGAAGACAGCCTTCAGAACTCCCTTTGGTCATTATGAATACTTGGTCATGCCCTTTGGACTCGCTAATGCTCCGGCGGTCTTCCAACGCTTTATGGATCGGGTGTTTTTGGATATGCTGTTTCTTTTCGTCATCGTCTACCTGGATGATATTTTGATATTCTCTAAGGATCCTCTCAAGCAAGAAGGACATGTTAAGGCAGTATTACAATGGCTTCGTGAACACAAGCTCCTAGCAAAACCCGAGAAGTGCCTTTTTCATGTTTCCACTGTTCACTATCTAGGATTTGTCCTTAGCCCAGACGGCATAGGAATGGATCAATCCAACGTTAAGGCCATACTTTCCTGGCCAACTCCGACCACCGTAAAACAGATCCAGTCTTTCCTGGGCCTAGCTAATTTCTATCGGAAGTTCATACCATCCTTCTCCGAGATTGTTCAACTGTTTATTGCCTTGTTGTACAAAGATATTCCCTTTCATTGGACATTAGTCCAGGAGAAGGCCTTCCAACACTTGAAAACAGAGTTTACACAAGCCCCCATCCTGGCTCAACCTGATATAAATCGACCCTTCCTAGTGGAAACAGATGCCTCTAGCTATGCCATCGGAGCAGTTTTGAAACAGGATCTCGATGACGGACTGGAACATCCTATTGCCTATCTTTCACAGACATTGATCCCCAGTGAAACTCATTACTCGGTTTTAGAAAAGGAACTGCTAGCCATCCGCCAAGCCTTCACCGAGTGGCGTCATTTACTTCTAGGAGCTAAACATCCTGTCCAAGTTCGCACGAACCATCGAAATCTCCAGGTAGTACAGGCCCTGGAATGCAGGAACAGCCGTCAGGCCCGTTGGGCCTTCTTCTTTGCCCAATGCCAGTTCCAGATTCACCGTGTTCCTGGAACACAAAATATAATCGCTGATGCCCTGTCTCGGCATCCTGACTATGAACCCCCTGAAGATCGAACATTTCCTAAGATGTTTCCCCATACAATATTTGTAACTCAGGCAATCAGTCTCCTAGATGAAGTTCACATGCAAACTCAATTCTCTGAGCTCTGGAAAGACATCTTGAGCAAGAACCAGTGGAATTTGAATACTTGGATACTTGTTCAAAGATAATGCCTTGGTCATTCCAACACAAAAACTACAACAAAGGATAATAAACCTCTGTCACGATACCCTTTACTCCGGACATCGTGGTATTACCAATACCCTTCGACTAATACAAAGGCAATTTTGGTGGCCCGGAATGAAAGCTGACATACAACTGTACATTCAGGCATGCTCTGTCTGTAATCAAAACAAACACGACAACAAAAGACCGGCGGGTCTACTACATCAACCTCCACTACCAACAAGGCCTTGGGAATTCATAGCTACAGACTTCATTGTGGAGTTACCACCTTCCAGGCGATACACAACCATCATGGTCACCATTGACTTGTTCACTCATATGGCTCATTTTACACCCCTGTATAAACTGCCATCCTCGTCAGAACTTGCTGGAATTTTCCTGGAACACATATTCCGACTACATGGACTCCCTTCCAAGATCATATCGGACAGAGGGCTTCAATACATTTCTCAGTTCTGGAAACATCTTTGCCGGATACTAGGAATTCAACGTGCCCTCTCCTCAGGTTATCATCCCCAAACCAACGGAGCTACAGAGCGTGTTAACCAAACCTTGGAACAATATCTCTGTTGCTTCACTACCAAGGTCCAGGACGATTGGTCCCTTTTAATACCAGTGGCTGAATTCGCTTATAATAATTCGGATCACTCGGCCGTTAAGACCAGCCCTTTTTTCTATAGCCAAGGATTCCACCCCTTGGTTCTACCTTCTGTCCTTCCACATCCTACAACAGTTCCCACAGTCGACTCCTGGATTGAAACACTCATTAATGTACAAAGAGAGGCCAAAGAACAATTAGAGAAGGCCAGGACCCAGACCAAGCTGTATGCAGACTCTAAAAGAAGACCGAGCCCTTCCTACACAATAGGGGATAAAGTATGGCTATCCTCGAAGCTACTGCCACGGTATCTACGACCAAATAAATTGGCTCCACGGTATTATGGGCCTTTCCCTATAAAGGAAATCATCAACCCAGTGGCCTTTCGACTCAAATTACCAGACTCCTGGAAGAAAATCCACCCAGTCTTTCATACATCCTTAATAAAGCCATACGTCCAGACCTCTCGAAATAACCTCCGGCCTAACCCAGTGCTCGTCAATGACCAACTGGATTATGAGGTCTCCAGAATTTGTGATTGCAGATATAGACGTGGCCAACTCCAGTACCTGGTGGAATGGAAAGGATATCCCCCCAGTGAACGCACTTGGGAACCTATCTCAAACTTAAATACCCCAAGGTTACTTAGAAGGTGAGAAAGGGGGAAACCGGAGACAGACTGGTTATATGTGATATTTCAGAGTGGTACATGTCATCGCAACCATACATTTACATTTGGGGGATCCCCTCCCCAAGGCCCCCACTTTTCTACCCTTAAAATTCCACCCCAACCCCATCCTGACTTATTTAACCACTTACCCCACTACCCCATATATATTTAATTCATATTTTCAGTGTTTTCCGGTATTAACTTCGGTGAAACGTACTGCTCTGTTTTGATTTCGGTAAAATGACTGGGTACCGAGTGGACTATAATCTCATAGGAAAAGACACCTGGGAGCAGAAATGTGGTTGTTGTGTGTAAAAAGATGCGCATCTTCAAGCCAATGCTTATGGGTAGAACCCCATTCACATTATAGGTGGAATGCATGCCGAGCTTACGCTTCAGAGTAAGTTTGTGGCTAATGTTGGGGGAGATCTATTATCTTGGGGATGTCAGGTGGAACTAGGGATGAAAATGGATCCCAATGCCAAGTAACAAGTTCCTATTAGTGAGAAGCAGGAAGTATTAATGTTGAATAGTGCATTGCTGCCCATGTCATCTGGAAGTGTTCAGAGTCAGATGTTGGACAGTGCTAAATTGGTGGCTCAAAGTGGAGTTTGTGCTGTGAGAAATAATAATATAAAGACATGGGTGCCTGAAGTATTTAAAGACAACATTGGATTTTTAAAAGGTTTTCTGCACAAAATCAAACTCAAGAAAGATATTACCCCAGTTGCAGCAAAGGTTATAACCGTACCTTTAGCTCCTAAGAAAGAGGTAGATGTTGATCTCAATCTCATGCTATGTGAAGGGGTGATAGGACCCACCAGTACCTCAGAGTTGGTCAGCCCCATAGTCATTGTGAGGAAGGCCAATAGTACTGTTAGGATTTGCATAGACTTGAGGGAAGTAAACAAATGTACAGCTGCTAAACAATTTCCATTAACACGAATTGATGAACTCATTACAACAGTTATTACACACATGGGTATGTCCAAGTGTATAAGGATACCATTTGGTTTGATCTCGGCTGCCAGGGTATTTAAAAAAAAATAATGCACAGTATTCTTGGTGGAATCCTTGATGTAAAATGTTATCAAGATGATAGCTTGATTGCAAGGGTTGATCAGTCAGAGCATGATGGTAGATTATGTCAAGTTTTTATTAAGCTAGGAGAAGCTGGTTGATAAGGTATGGCTTCACAGATGCACAGGAGCCATGGTAAAAAAATAAACTTTCTTTATTCCAGTTACAGGTAAGTAGATGGTCGCAGGACGCAGGTACCCAAGGACACATCCACCGCCACCCTCTCTCTCATCAACTGTGACTCCTAGAATCAAACAGCGGGGAACATTGACACTGCACTCTAGCATAGAGCCCCATTCATACATAGCCGAGAAGAAGGTAACAGGGAAGGCAAGACACAGCACTTGCAGCAATGGGTCGCTAATCCAGAACCCCAGTATAAAAACCCATGACATTAACACACATCAACCCATGTTCAAAAAACATTTCTCCTAAAAAACACAATATACAACCACAATAGGCAGGTATTAAAAAAAACATGGTAAATAAGGGCGATTGATATTGATATTTTATTTCTATCACGCTTGTACACAAGTGTTTCAGAGCGCAACAAGGCAAGGGAGGGGAACAGGGGCAAACAAAACAACAATCTTACTATGTCCAACGACATTGAGAATGTGCAAATGCAGGGTAGAGGGGGAGAGGGAGAAGTGCATGGAAGGGGGAACAAAAGGAGAGTGCGGAGCAAGGAGGAAAAAAACAAAAATAATAATAAATTCATAAATAAAAAGGCAACAAACAGAGGTAGGTCTGAAAGTGCAGGAAGAAAAGCGGAGGGCTGTATGGGTGCAGATACAGACCTCAATGCAAGGGGTGGCCCGGAGGCAGTGCGTGAGGGTGGCAAGATGAGCAGGTACCTTGGTCCGGAGGACAGAGGGTGGCCAGGTGCATGGTGCCGAGGGAGAGTTGAATCAACAGGGGAGAGGAGAGGAGAAGGCAGAAGCAAAGAGGAAGGTTTTGAGGTGCTTCCGGAACCGGAGATGGTTCTCCTCAAGTTTTAGAGTTGCTGGGAGGCTGTTCCAGAGGGAGGCCTCAGCTGAACACAGAGATCTACCCCCAGCTCGTTTCTTTGAAAAACGACTGACCCTGAGGGAGTTAGAGGTAGAGGAGCGAAGGGCTCGAGAGGGGAGGTATTTGCGGAGGGATAGCTGAAGGATTTTGGACCCAGGCCCCAGAAAGCCTTGTGGACAATGCAGAGGATTTTGAATTTAATCCTTGCATCCACTGGGAGCCAATGGAGAGATTTCAGAGCTGGAGAGATACGATCCCAGGGCTTGAGGCCAAGGACAAGTCTCACAGTCCTGTTCTGGGTAAGTTGCAGAGGGCGGAGAGTAGAGGCAGGTAGATTAAGAAAGAGGCTGTTGCAATAGGCCAACCGAGAGAGAACCAGAGCTTGGGAGACAGTGAGCTTCTGAGGGAAGGAGAGGAAAGGAAGAATACCTCTGGGTTCTGGATCCTCTTCACATCCTGAGTTTCCTAAAGATCTCCTGAGTATGTATGAGGAAAAGAATGATATAATTAACTGGCTTGTAACTTTTGAATATGCTTGTGCGGTACAAGGAGTGAGTGATGCTGACAGAATTGCATGGTTGATCAGCAGACTGCCCCATTCTGGCTGTAGTGCCCTTATGGAAATGTCAAAGGCTGATAGGTTAGACTTTGTAAAACTTAAGCAATCTCTTATCCTCAAGTTTGGGAAGACTCCTGCCCAATATTTGAGGAGGGTTAGAGAATATAGAAAAAAAGAATGTATGACCTATGCAAGTTTTGTTGCAGATTCTCTGAAAAACTTGAGTGGCTGGATAGAAGGCTATCAGGTAACCACCTTTGAGGGCATGATTCATTTGGTCATGCTTGAACATATTTGTGTCTCTTGTTCCCCAGAACTTAAGCAGCATTTGGCTGATTCAAAGGAGTTAAATCCAAAGAGGCTAGCCATTGCTGCTGACTTTTGGGCTTCACATAGAGTGTCCCATAAGGACAAGCCTGCTTCAGGTAAGCAGGAGGAGGGAAAGAAGCAGAAAGAGAAAGAGGGTGGGGATACTGAAAAAACGATGTCTAAGAAGGCCCACAAAACGTTTAATAAGGGGAAGTCATCGGAATCAGGTTAGGGTAGTGGGACTAACCCTCCCAAGCAAGTAAGTGGCTACTCTAAGCCTCCCTATGTGTCAAGTGCCAGTGGGGCTTGTTACACTTTTTTAATTTTTTTTATTTGGTTGGTTATAAAACAACCTTTCAAATAATTCATGGAAGAGAAAAGATACAATCACATAATATATATAATGCATACATTGTGCACACACACAAAAAAAGGAAAATTATTAACAATTAAGAACGAATTAAACAAGAATCAAAATACATACTGAATACAAAAGTAATCATTAGATAATTTTTGTCAAGACTCCACTAAAGCTAAAAATTCATCAAAATGTATCACACAAAACACATAACGTATATTCTGTATCATACATATCCTTGTGGTCAGTAGCCTATTTACTGAATAGTTTCAATATTGACCAATGATAATATGTTTTCTAAATATTGTTTTTTATTTTTTTATTTTATTTTATTCACATTTTTAAAGCGCTCACACAGCCCACAGGCATCGAGGCGCTGTTACATTAATTATTTTTTTTTGTGTGTCTTCGTTGCATATTTATAACGCGCTAAAATAGCCAGAGGTTTCTAAACGCAGACCCAGGGATCGAACCTGTGTTGCTGCGTGTCGTCTTGCTTCCAAGGCGCACACGTTGCCAATGAGCTATCCTCCCGGGCCAAGCAACTCTCATTGCTAGTTTCCTGCTAGTAAAGATTGCAAACCAAACTTCATCTTCAGTCATTGGAATATATGCAGATAATAGACCTTGAAAGTAATTTTTTCTTATTGAGGTTAGTGCTGGACAGATGACAACCAGATGCTGTAGTGTTTCTAGATGTTTCTCATTAAGACAAAATCGACAATGACTTGAGTATTTTGGAAGGTTACCCCTTCATACCAATATTTCTGCCACTTGGGAGTAAATTCAATCTAAATCGCATGTACTGTTGTCTTATATAAGAGGAAGGACATTTTAACAAATAATCGGCCATGACATGACATTTTTTGGAATTAAACAGTTGGCCGTTGAAATCCTTGTAAGTGCAACATTTAGTTCTGTTACAAATCCAGTCATGCTGAAACAGTTTCATTTTCGCATGATTTGGATTCATGAGCAATAGCTCAATTGATATGCACGCATCGGTTAGTGCGTTTAATACATGGTTTCACCACTGAACAGGAAAGACATGGTCTGAGTTGATTAAATGATAAGCAAGAGCACACAAGATGTTCTTGGCTCTGAGGCCTTATAGACATTTGCGAAAGAAGTTGCACATTTTCCATAACAGTTCAGCAGATAAGGATATAAGACCTAGTTCAAAATGGATTATGGGTAATGGAGTGAATTTTGGTAATTTCAACACTGTCATATCGCGGCAGAGATGGCGGGTGTGGAATCGCTGGTGAGGTATCGCTGGCGTTATAGTCCGCCATTGCGCTTCCCGGCACGGCTTCTTTCTGCACCGTTCTAGATGTTGCACACGTACGTAGCCGGAAGTATATATTCCATCACTTCCTGGTTACATACGCGTTGCAACGTTTCCGGGTTTCCTCCTGTATTGCTGCTGCACCCACTGTGTTCTCGCTTCCTCTCCTTTTTGCTTGTTTCTGCTTCCCCGTTTCTTGGAAGTCCTTCTTTTACTCCCGCTAGCCCCTAGTTTTTTCCACCTTTCCCTATCCTCCCTGTTTTCTGTCCTCCTCTCCTTTATCCTTCCTTTTTTCTTCCCTGTTTATATTGGATCCGCTGTGTACCAGACCTTGGCCTGCTGTTTGGACTGCCTTCGTCTTGCCTCCTTACCTGTTTGATCTGCTGTGTACCTGACCTTGGCCTGCTGTTTGGACTGCCTTTGTCTTGCCTCCTTACCTGTTGGATCTGCAGTGTACTCAGATCCTTGCCTGTTTCCTGGACTGCCTTAGCCTTTTCCTCTATCCTCCTGGACCTTGTTGTTACTCACTTCAGCCTACTCCTGGAGTCCAGCCCTTGTGCGTTCTAAACCAGCTTACCTCGCCTCATCTATCTGAAGGAAGTCTCTTAGGGGTTTTTTGTGCCTCCGGCTTTTTCCCCTGCTGGCGCTTCCGGTGGGGTTACCCCCGTTGCCCCTATTTTTAGTGGCACGGTGGCATCCTATCGAGGGCGTCCTTACCTTCATTAAAAAAAAGAGAGACCTTCAAGACACAAGGAAGGAAAACCTAAGAATAAAGAGGAAGGTGAGGAGTTGGGGGAAGGGGGAGAGCCTACCTTATCATCTGAAGAAGAGGATATTACCGACGTTAGTGACAGTTTGCAACGCCAACAAGAAAAAGATATGGCAACTCCCCAGCAAGTACAGGAACTTGTAGCTGCCGTTCAAAGCCTTAACCTGGAGGTCCAGAACCTCAAGGATGCCAACACAGCACTGCAACAGCGAATGACGGAAAGAGAACGACCATCTGCAGACCTACCCTCGCTCCCTTTGGTATCTGGCAAATTTGATGGCTCACCTAAGCGAGTGAAGGAGTTCTTAGATGCTTGCAATCTCCACTTTTCCTTCCGCCCACAGACCTTCGCTTCGGTTCACGCCAAAGTAGGCTTTATGATTACCCACATGACGGGTAATGCTCTGGCTTGGGCCACCCCTCTGATCAATCAACCCGATCCAGTCTTACAAGATTATGATGCTTTCAAGACTCTACTACAGCAGACTTTTCTGCGCACGGAAAGTACTTTTCTTGCATCTGAGGATCTTTTGGACATCCGTCAGGGAAATTCTGACTTACTGACCTACATAAACACCTTCAACAGATAGCCGCAGAAGCCGGCTGGCAGGAACAGGCTCAATATGCCATTTTTCGTCGAGAGTTGAGAGAGGATCTCAAGGACGAGTTGGCACATATAGCCCGTCCGATATCTTTTTCGGATCTCATCACTGCCACTCTTTGGATTGATTTCCGATTATCGGAACGACGGTCCGAAAGAAAGAAGACCAAGTTCTACAGTATACCTCCCACAGAGACTCAGTCACCTTCCTCTTTACCGTCCTTACGCCAAGGCAAAGACGAACCGATGCAGATTGGTACGGCTCGAGTCCCGCTCACCTTAGAGGAACGTAAGAGACGGCGGGATGGCAATTTGTGTATGTACTGTGGAGCCTCTACCCATTTGCTACGTGACTGTCCAGATGTTCCTCCTAGATGTTTGGGAAACGAGTGCCCTTGGTAAGTGTTAGGACGCACTCCCGAGGGGTCATCCCACGTCCTTATGCAACTCTTTTGGTGTCTTCCCCTGAGACACCAGAGGATTCCAGGCTGATGGTTCTTACTGTTACCCTAACGCTGAGCAACACCGAAATCACAACTCAGGCTTTGCTTGACTGTGGTGCTGCTGGAAACTTCATCGACACCTTGTGGGCAGAAGAGAAGGGTATACACCGAGTGGCTAAACAAGAGGACCAGAAGGTAGAAGGAGTTGACGGAGAGCCTTTGAGTTCTGGCATGATCACCCACACCACTGAAGAACTAAACCTACGCATACAGCAGCATTCTGAAAGGATCTCTTTTGATATCATTCGAGCAGCTCACTTCCCCATCATACTGGGGATAGGGTGGCTTAGAAGACATAACCCTCACATAGACTGGGCTAAGAACATACTAAGCTTTCAATCCGCTTTTTGTAAGGCAGAATGTCTTCCGGAGGCACAGTTCGAGACAGTACAGACCAACTGTATCTACGAGTCCAGACTCATTCACTGTCTTCCTCACCACCTCCAGGAATACGCTGAGGTAGTGGAAGAGAAATCTCCTAGTGATCTGCCTCCCCACAGACCGGAAGATTGCTGCATAGACCTTGTTCCAGGAGCATTAGTACCTTTTTGCAGGATGTTTCCTCTTTCGCTCAAGGAGAGACACCTCCTCCAGGAATACCTGGATAACAACTTGGCCAATGGGCTAATCAGACCTTCAAAATCTCCAGCTGGTGCTTCCCTGTTTTTCATCCCCAAAAAGGAGTCACAGGAGTTGAGACCCTGCATAGATTACAGGGGATTGAACAAGGTGACCATTAAGGACCAATACCCAATGCCACTCATTACAGAAATCATTCAAGCCATCCAGGGTGCCACGGTTTTTACCAAATTGGATCTTCGGAATGCTTATCACCTACTCCGGATTCAAAAGGGGGATGAGTGGAAGACAGCTTTCAGGACTCCATATGGTTTATACGAATACCACGTGATGCCCTTTGGGTTAGTTAATGCCCCTTCGAGATTCCAGTGCTTTATGGACAGGCTGTTTTCCGATTTGCTGTGTCAGACCACCATAGTATATCTCGACGACATCCTGGTGTACTCAAAAACTACGGAAGAACAAGAAGGACACGTCAAAGAAGTTTTCCAGAGATTAAGGGACAATCTTCTCTCGGTCAACCTTGACAAATGTGTATTTTCTGCAACCTCCATTCCCTATCTGGGATTCATTCTATCAAATCAGGGTATCGCCATGGACCCTCGCAAGGTATCGGCCATCCTTGAGTGGCCTTCTCCAAAATCCATCACGGACGTACAAAGATTCCTAGGACTGGCAAACTTTTATCGGAAATTCATCTCCAACTTCTCCCACAGGATAGTACCCATTACCACCTTGCTCAAGAAATCATCCAACCCGTTTTCATGGTCCAACGAAGCAGAAGACAGCTTTCGCAATCTTAAAGAAGCTTTTTGTACCGCTCCCATTCTCCAACAGCCGGATCAAAGCCGACCTTTCATTGTGGAGACAGACGCCTCCTCATCTGCCATTGGGGCGGTATTACTGCAAAAACACCAAGGAGTGGAACACCCGATTTCCTATTTTTCTAAAACCCTCAATGCCAGCCAAAAGAATTATTCAGTCATTGAGCGCGAACTGTTAGCTATGAAGTCAGCCTGTTTGGAGTGGCGACATTTGCTACAGGGAGGTAAACACCCTTTTACCATCAGAACAGACCATAAGAACTTACAAGTACTACGACAATTTGAGTGCTACAATACCCGTCAAGCACGCTGGGCCCACTTCTTTGCCCAGTTTGATTTCGATATCACCTACATTCCTGGACATCAAAACCTAGTCGCGGACTCTCTATCTCGCAGAGGAGGCTATATGTCAGGATCGGATTGTGCTCATGACCTGATGTTCCCTCTTCCCAAGCGGATCGGAGTACTATCCACATTTTTGCGACAGGTGAGAGAAGCTTCTGTAGGCAAATTTGAGTTGGAGAAACATCCCAGGAACATCTTATACGACATCAAGGAAGGTCTCTACCTTGTGCAAGGTAAATTATATTTACCTACACCAGCTTTTCGGAAGTTGGCTTTAAATTGGTGTCACGATTCCAAGATGGCTGGTCATAGAGGCACCAAGGGCTCTTTGGACTATCTACAAAGACATTTCTACTGGCCAGATATGAAAAAGGATGTGGTTAGTTACGTTCAATCCTGAATGACATGTATTCGCAGCAAGGGTACCCGCCAAAGGCCTGTGGGACTTTTGGAACCCAATGCCGTTCCTGAGGGGCCTTGGAACATCATTTCAACTGATTTCATCGTTAACTTGCCTCCATCTCAGGGGTGTACTTGCATTATGATGGTGATCGATTTCTTCACTAAGATGGCACACTTCTCCCCATTACCAGGGATCCCGACAGCAGCTGGAATGGTCGAGACATTTATCAAAGATGTCTTCCGTCTTCATGGGGTACCTAAGAAGATCATCTCCGATCGGGCAAGTCAATTTACTTTTCGATTCTGGAAGGACCTATGCGACCGATTAAGCATTGAGAGAGCCTTGACGTCCGGATTCCATCCTCAGTCCAATGGGCAGACGGAACGTCTCAATGGCACCTTGGAACAATACCTAAGATGTTATGTTAACCTTCAACAGGACAATTGGGTCTCTCTACTACCTCTAGCAGAGTTCTCTTACAACAATTCTTTCCACACTACTCTCGGTCTAACCCCTTTTTTCTGTAACTATGGTTATCACCCACGGTCAATATTGTCTGTCTCTGAGATTCCTACCAGCTTACCCACTGTGGATTCCACTCTAACCATTCTGCAGAACATCCACCTGCAGGCTAAACGGAATCTTAGTGAAGCCCAAGAACGATACAAGATGCAGGCCGACAAACATCGTAACCCGGTCCCTGGTTGGGGGTGGGTTCTCGGGTCATGTTGTCCACTAGATACTTACCATGATGGGCACACCCCTCTAAGCTTTCCCCTAGATATCTAGGTCCTTACGAGATCACACAGGTTATTAACCCGGTGGCTTTCAGATTAAAACTCCCCAAAGGCCTACACAGGGTTCACCCAGTGTTTCATGCTTCTCAACTGAAACTTTTTCACGAAGACACTTGGGCTTGTCACCCTAAAAGAGCCCCATTACCCACTGATACTACCCAGGAGGAATTTGAGGTTGCTCAAATCTGTGATTCCCGATACCGCAGGGGTAGATTGGAGTATCTGGTACGATGGAAAGGTTACCACTGGTCGGAAAACTCATGGGAACCAGTCTCTCACGTCCATGCTCCATTTCTAGTCCGCAGATTCCATTTCCTGCATCCTTGCAAACCTGGGGGTGGCCTCCTTAGGAGGGGGCATACTGTCATATCGCGGCAGAGATGGCGGGTGTGGAATCGCTGGCGAGGAATCGCTGGCGTTATAGTCCGCCATTGCGCTTCCCGGCACGGCTTCTTTCTGCACCGTTCTAGATGTTGCACGCGTACGTAGCCGGAAGTATATATTCCATCACTTCCTGGTTACATAGGCGTTGCAACGTTTCCGGGTTTCCTCCTGTGTTGCTGCCGCTCCCACTGTGTTCTCGCTTCCTCTCCTTTTTGCTCGTTTCTGCTTCCCCGTTTCTTGGAAGTCCTTCTTTTACTCCCGCTAGCCCCTAGTTTTTTCTACCTTTCCCTATCCTCCCTGTTTTCTCTCCTCCTCTCCTTTATCCTTCCTTTTTTCTTCCCTGTTTATATTGGATCCGCTGTGTACCAGACCTTGGCCTGCTGTTTTGGACTGCCTTTGTCTTTCCTCCTTACCTGTTTGATCTGCTGTGTACCCGACCTTGGCCTGCTGTTTGGACTGCCTTCGTCTTGCCTCCTTACCTGTTGGATCTGCAGTGTACTCAGATCCTTGCCTGTTTCCTGGACTGCCTTAGCCTTTTCCTCTATCCTCCTGGACCTTGTTGTAACTCACTTCAGCCTACTCCTGGAGTCCAGCCCTTGTGCGTTCTAAACCAGCTTACCTCGCCTCATCTATCTGAAGGAAGTCTCCTAGGGGTTTTTTGTGCCTCCGGCTTTTTCCCCTGCTGGCGCCTCTGGTGGGGTTACCCCCGTTGCCCCTATTTTTAGTGGCACGGTGGCATCCTATCGAGGGCGTCCTTACCTTCATTAAAAAAAAGAGAGACCTTCAAGACACAAGGAAGGAAAACCTAAGAAGAAAGAGGGAGGTGAGGAGTTGGGGGAAGGGGGAGAGTCTACCTTATAGTCTGAAGAAGAGGACATTACCGACGTTAGTGACAAACACAGATTTCCAAAACCTTCTCTCACATATATCACAAAATATGAGTTTTAAGGGTAATTTGGTTTCAGCTTCATATAGCAAAATCGGTACCACCTTGCTTTGATAAAACATCATAATATGCGTGCATGAAAATTTCCCAAATTTAGATGTCAGAGTGATTGCTTGAGACTTCAAGTTTTGCAGTTTTGAATTCAACGTTGAAATATAAGATACATCTGAGAGTACATTGTACACCATTAAACCCAAGTACTTATATTCAGAGGCATTCATTGCCTCCTTACCTGTTTGATCTGCTGTGTACCCGACCTTTGCCTGCTGTTTGGACTGCCTTCGTCTTGCCTAATTACCTGTTGGATCTGCAGTGTACTCAGATCCTTGCCTGTTTCCTGGACTGCCTTAGCCTTTTCCTCTATCCTCCTGGACCTTGTTGTTACTCACTTCAGCCTACTCCTGGAGTCCACCCCTTGTGCGTTCTAAACCAGCTTACCTCACCTCATCTATCTGAAGGAAGTCTCCTAGGGGTTTTTTGTGCCTCCGGCTTTTTCCCCTGCTGGCGCCTCTGGTGCGGTTACCCCCGTTGCCCCTATTTTTAGTGGCACGGTGGCATCCTATCGAGGGCGTCCTTACCTTCATTAAAAAAAAGAGAGACCTTCAAGACACAAGGAAGAAAAACCTAAGAAGAAAGAGGAAGGTGAGGAGTTGGGGGAAGGGGGAGAGTCTACCTTTTCGTCTGAAGAAGAGGACATTACCGACGTTAGTGACAAACACAGATTTCCAAAACCTTCCCACACATATATCACAAAATATGAGTTTTAAGGGTAATTTGGTTTCAGCTTCATATAGCAAAATCGGTACCACCTTGCTTTGATAAAACATCATAATATGCTTGCATGAAAATTTCCCAAATTTAGATGTCAGAGTGATTGCTTGAGACTTCAAGTTTTGCAGTTTTGAATTCAACGTTGAAATATAAGATACATCTGAGAGTACATTGTACACCATTAAACCCAAGTACTTATATTCAGAGGCATTCATTAATGGTACAGTTTGCAAGTGCCATCTGTAGCCTTTTTGAGAAATGAACTTATTGCGATGACAGGCAACTACGTGGGTTTTGTCTAGATTGATTATAAGATTGTTATCTATAGAGTACCTTGATAATTCATTCAGTAAATTTTGCAATCCACTGGGTGTTTGTGGAGCAAGTGACCACAGGAAGGGGGACCCCAAATGTAAGGGTAAGATCTTAGGGGTCCACTCTGCTTGTCTGGCCTTCTCGCATTATGAGGAAGAAGGTATAGCAGGGGTGTCCTTCCCTTTAGACTCCATTCCCTCAGATGAAGAGTCTGAAGTTTGTCTAGATTCCTTGGAAACTAGCAGTGCTGGGGCCTTGGCTCCCATTCCTGTCCTATTGCATAGTAATAATTCTGTTGAGGATATTGTTCAGGTAGTAGGTGTAAGTACCTCTACTATTAGGAACACTGGGCCCAGTCCTACTGAGGTAGCTTCCCTCATGGTAAACCCACAGGTTCTTGCCAGAGTTCCTGTGGGGGATACTCAGTTGGCTGGTAGGTCCTCTCTTAATGTTCAAGTAGCACCTGTCATTCAAGCTGTGGATAGAGAAATGGTCAGGGCATCTGTCAATGTCAGAAGAGTGGTTCCTAGAAGAGTGCTGGGTGAGTTTGTCAGTCTAGAAATACGGATACCTCTACTTTGAGACCGCAAACGCATTTTGGTGGCCATGGACCAACCGTCTCATGCACGATATGACAGCATATAGGTATTCGAGTTTGCCAATGAGCGGCCATTTTGATGTAGCAAGAATCGCCATTTTGTTTTCTAACCATTGCTCATTGCTTTCTGTTCCTATTGCTTCGCAGTATATTTTCCGCTTACACTGCTCGACTGTGGAACATTGTTGTCTGTATGTGAAAAGGACAAGGCCGCAGGGCCGTGAGGATAACAAGAGTTCACTGAAACACAAACGTAGGCAGCGCCAGGAAGAATGCCCGGCTCCCTCCCGAATGTAGCCTTGAAGCAGGGCTGCAGGGCATTTAATCATTTCACAGCTGCCAGCCAGTCTCGTTATATGGTAGAAAATGTTAGAATAATACCGCTAAAGGCTTGAATTATGCTGTTCTTACGGCCCCCCTTTGCTGAGCCCGCTAGAGCATGTCGGCTCCCAGGACGCGAATAGCACCTGATAGATAGCAAGGTCCGGAATGCAACTCCCCCCCCCGTGTGTAGTTCACTTCCAAGAACAGAAGCGCTGTGTTCTATTCAATAACCGAAAGATGCCTTTGCACTCACAAATTGCAAATTGTTACTAGAATAGATGTTTGAAGGTGTCATAGTGGTCGGAGATGTCCATCATCATACCAAGTTCAAAGAAACCCAATAAAGGGAGGTGTTATACATGTCATAGCTGATTGTTTGATATGCATTTTGTATATATGTAACTGATGTACGTAATTCACTCTCTTGCGTCCCTCGAGGTCTAGAGATACACGTAGCGGGGCATGAGACCGAGTTGGCCAACTGAGACTTTTGCTTTGCAATAAAACCCTAGCTTTGGGAATACAACCTCGTGTCTGGCGTCTCTATCGTGTGTGGTGACCCGCCTTGTTTCCATAGACGTCAGGGTCCCCTAGGGGCCCCTTTCAAGTTGAGCCTTCAAGACTTAGGTCCTGATAGGCCCTCACCAGACCCTTCAAGCACTAGGTCTCAAAATCAGGCTGTTTTAGCCAAGCCTAAGAGAAAGCCTAGGCCTAAGGGGAAACCCATGGCCAGTGGAGTCAGAAGAACAGGCAGAGGAAAGGAGAATATTCCTCCTGCCTTACCTACAACTGATGTTGGGATAGTTGGAAGTGTCCCCGTTCCTAGTTTGGAAGAGGGACCCCCAGAAAACCTTGCATCCTATGGGCTTCCTCAGCTGCCTAGTATACAGGTAGAAGAGAGTCCTAGGAGAACAAGAAGTATGGGCCAACAGAAAAGGAAACCATCATGGTTAGGCCTACGGAGAAAGGCCTGCTTCCAATTAGGGGATTCTCCTCCAGTGAAGCAAAGAATTCATCAGGAAGGTGGGTTACTGCAAAGTAAGCCCACAGAGCCCACCAGAGCAAGCCTTGAGAGGTTACTCAGGAAGTGAGGCCCTTCCTCCTACAGTTGGTGTGTGACATTCCCCTTGTGATGCATCCTAGTGTCAGGAAATCACCTGTATGGTCTAACACACATTCCTGCTGGCCCATGATGGGGTTCCCAGAAGAAACCAATGTAGGGGTCTGACTCTCTGTCACCAGGTTGACAGAAGTGAGGCAGGAATTCAGTTTCTCCAGAGTTCACGTTTAGGAGTAAACTCATTGTTACCAGAAACAAGGACTCATTTTATTAGCCCTTTGACTCTGGAGACCTTAGGCACTAAGTTGCAATCAGGGATTACTGATCATAGCCCCATATGCCCTTATGCCAACCCACAGGGAATGACTGCCAAGTCAGTCATTGACACCATGCTGAATGACAGCTACATAGGTAGCTCCTCTGCTGTCATCAATAGTGGTCAGACCCAGTGGAGCGATGGTGACGTAACCTGTCAAGTGTCACTGAGCTGTCATCCACAGGATGGTCTGAGAGAGAGATCTGTCAGATCTCTCAGGAGTTTGATTGGAGCTCTCTGTGAGCCCCAGAGAAGGAGGTGGGACCTTCTCCTGTCAAATCTGTTCTACAAATCCCTGACTACCTGTCAGTGGTCTGGGCCTTGCCATGTTTCACAGCTTGGCAAGGTAAACTATTCTGAAGGCTTTGGTGAACCTGGACAGGTTGCCATACAGTTTCCTGTGAATAGTATGGTGGATTTTCTCTTGAGAGATAACATTGGAGCCCTGCTTATGGCTATAGAGTGGGAGCCAGAGAAATCTGTGTGTCCCCCTACCCTGTGTCAAAGCAGCCTTTCAAATGGCTTCAGTGAGGATGGCCTAGTGTCTCCTCACCTGACCCCACATCAGCAAGGTGAGCTGGAGAGTTTGCTGAGGCAATCTCCCCTCTTGTCACTGACACCCTTTATCACAGGATGGTGGGAACCAGACTGTATACTGGGCATAAGTGAACCCACCAAGATTGGGTGTTGTGGTGGTTCAGAACCAAGAAAAAGTTCTGACAGTTGGTGTGAGATCCACCCTGTGTTGGAACAAAGAGTGTCTGAGGATTCTAGCTGTCAAGAGTTCAGTTCTGAGGAACTGGAGGGATCTACATGTAAAGCCAGTTTTGGATTATGTATGGACACTAGAGCTCTGGGTTCTGTCCCCAAGACAGAAGCACACTCTTCACTAAAGGGTAACACCTTAGTGGGTCAGCCCTGTATTGAAAAGTACAGAGGCTGTTATGATCTCTCTGCAGGGTATGGCAACATATCCCTGTCGGTCTGTGCTGAGGTGGAGACAGCAGTTTCAGCCTTTTCCGAGCCCTACTTCAGTGTAAGGTCTTCTGGATTGGTTGCTGCAATTGACACCTGCCAACTGAGCTTAGCCCCGGTTCTGAATGGGAAAATGGATCTCAGCAATACATGTCTGGATGACATGGCAGATTCAACCCCCCACTTGGGAGGAACTGGGTCTGACTCAAGAGACTGTGTGTCAGGACCTTCATCAGGCCAACCTGTTCAGAAAGAAAGCCAAGTGTCAAAATGAACAGGAGCCATTGGCCTTCCTCATGCATGAAGTTGGTGTATGTGGGGTCAAGATGCAACCTCTTGTCAGTCAAGTACTTCATGTACAGAACTGGGAAATACAGGAGTAAAGTGGCAGCCTATAGAAATATAGCTGTCCCTCTGACTGCCCTCACTACTCATAGGGGACCTAAAGAGTTCTTATGGACTCCTGAGTGTGAGAAGGCCTTTAATGGCCTGAATGAATCCCTAGGTCAGGCCCCTGGTCTAAGGGCACCTGATTTAAAGAGACCTTTCAAAGTGCAGACAGATGCCTATGACACTGGTATAGTTGGAAGACTTCCACAGCTAAATGACAAAGGTGAGGAACACCCTATATGTCTAGTCAGCTACCAGTTTAGGAGTGGAGAACTCAGTTGGCTCCAGGTGGAAAAGAGTTGCTTTTCCATTGTATGGTGCCTTAGGAAGTTGAGGTCCTACCTCTATGGGACTCACTTCACTGTGTATGCTCCCCCTCAAACCTTGAAGTGTTTGATAGATGTTAAGGGAGAGAATCCAAAGTGGCTCAAGTGGTTCATGAGTCTTCAGGCCTTGAACTTCACTATTGAGCATAGGCCAGATCCCAAATGTAGCAATGTTGATGGGCTGTCCAACAGGGTTAACCGACTGGAACAGAGGACCCATCCAGGGTTGGATTAGTGCCCCCTGACCCTTAGTCTGGGGGCTGGGGGTGTGTTAGGAAAGATTCTCTTTACTGCACCTTTCCTTCCATCTTTATGGAACCCCCAAACTTTTTGCTTTTATTTTTCAATCTGACCTGTACTTTTTGCAGCGCAGTGAAGCCTTAAGCTTCACTGTACTGGCCTTTGCTCACATGTTATGGGGAAACGGAAATGTCCTTAAGGCTATCAGTACTGGGAAACAGTGTTTCCCTTAGTCGTGTGACTATGTTGCTACTTGTGGGTACTTTTGTATCATGTGTGGTAACTTTTTATCATTGCACACAGCAGTTTACACTGCAGTGCAATGGGGTTCATTTTTGTTTTGCCCTAGACTAACACTCAAAGGATTGTTTGGTTATTCTGAGGTGCTTAAAAGATGGGCTGGTGGCAGCAGTGACTTTTCCCCACTTTTTGGGGAATTTCGTGTTAGCTTAACCGTGTTTACCGTGTTTGGCTACTTACTGTGGCTACTGGTCAAACATGGCCGCGCCACAAGGTTTTTCGTCCATTCTTTTTGCATCTTCTTGTTTAGCCTTCTTCCTGGCCTCAGAGGCGAGAAAGATCCTTATAAGGACTTCCAGTGCCCTGGATAGCAGGAACATTTGGCGGGCTACTGGAGGGCTTTGTGTGTTTGCATGTGGGCTGGGTCAGTCTGACCCTAATACACATCCTGGTTTCTGTGTGTCTGAGTGGTATGCATGAGTGTTCGGGCCAGTGGTCCTGATTGGACCACTGTGGGGTGTGTGGGTGGGCTAGTTCTGTCATTGGCTAGTGAGAGTTTCGACCCCTACCTGGCTTTTAGGATAAGAAGAGGGCCCCTGCATGCAATTCTCAGAGATCCTGGAAGAACCTGAAGTCGCCAAGTATCCGTCCAGCTGAGAAGACCCACAAAGAAACCTGTAACCTGTCTGAAGGAGGCCTGGCAACCAACTTCTGCTGCAGTCCCGGTGGAGCCCTGTCTGTCTCTTGATCTCCAGTAGGCCTGCGAAGGTGCTACGACCCCTGGATTGGAGGGACCATCCATTTCCGAAGCCTACTCAGTGCCCAGCACAAAAACTGCCTTCGAATGAGCCTGGGAATTATCCTGTGGCGGACCAGCTTCGATCTTGTGCTACCGAGTTATCTTCGTTGCCGTTCCGCCTGAAACTTGGCACTTCCTCAGCTGCCACTGCAACGACACCCTCTGCGTCCTAGCACCAAGGGGACCTGAGAAAGACCGGAAAGTCCGACCGCGGCTACTGAGTCCTGCTGCATTGCTGTGTCCGGTGTGCACGGTCCGAAAACCTGCTTTTCTGACCTGCCTCCAGTCCGAGAAGGGTGCTGCATCGTTTGTTTCTGCATTTCTTCATCAAGAGTCCTTGCACCAGCAAAAGATCCTAAACGGAGAATCACTCGAACCTGCAACCTGTGAAAAACGTGGACCGCGGAATTCGGCGGGAAAAGCAAGCCAGGACACCCTTCCTTTGTTCTGGAAAGTCTTGGGAAGATTTGGAGTGAATGGGGTAAGTTATTCAGCTTTTAACATACCCCTACACTCCCATTGTAAGTCAATGGACTTACAATACTCTTTATCTTAAACCTGTTGGCTTTGACAATACTTGCCTTGGCAAGACTTCTAACTGTTGGGGGGAATTTTGGACACTGTCTATCTTGAACCCTAGCTCTAAGAACCCATCACTGGACCCCAGAGACCCTACCTACAATTTCTCCTGCCTTCTGAGTGCTGCATCTTTGTATCCTGAACAATCCAATAGGGCACAACGCCCCAGGCAACTTAGGGTTGGACAGTATTAGTTAGGGGTTAATTCTCTGTGGACCTTTTTTCGTGTGTAATACTTGCCTATTCATTCCCTTGCAGGAGTATTCTGATTTGTATTATGCACTTGAACCTGTGATTGTATATATGTATTTTAGTTTGAAGGTATTGCTTGATAAGTCTACATGCTTGTGTTCATGTTTCTTATAGTGTATTTGGCCATAATTAAATAACTGTATTTTTATACATCCTGTCTAAGGATAATTTGTGACTCCCATTGTTTGACCTCATTGTGGACCCTTTACAATCTCACCCCTCTGAAGATCTTAGCCTAGACCGCCTGTCACTGCTACCTAAACTGGTTTGGCTACAGCTTTCCAGAGTTGTCCCTGTCACAATATAGGTTGGCCTTCTGTACATCTGTTCACCAGGCCAGAGTATAGGAAATCAGTCTTAACAGACATCACTACCCATGAACTGACCTCTGGTCTTGCACATATGTGAAAGACAGTGTGCTGTCTGGACATCAATTTCTACAGCTACGAACATCTTGGACTTCCCCATGCTATATGGTAGGAGTGCACAAACAAATCATTCTCCTTCTGAACTTCGTCTTCCAACTTCATGTGCTGGTACCAAATATTGTTTCCTAAATGTGCTGTGCTGTCCAAGTAATCGTTTAGTTCACTGTGGTCTCCATGCATACTTCATGCATACTTCTCTTGATTCTTAAGGTGTTCATGTAGTTGGCTATCACTACATCTCTGAATGTATCTGTATGGCTCCTTCCTGCTGGAGGATTCTCAGGTATCCTGGTCTAGGGTGCAGGCCACCTCAGCTCTTTCCTTGTCTTCATATATCTTTTTCCTGCTGGTTATAAATGTCCATGTCCACTCTGGGATTGGTCCGGTACGTGGCTGTACTGTAGTACTTGTACTTGTCCCTTTCACTGGAACATACATGCTCGGCAATGTTGTCTCTGTGGGCCTCTTCGTCAGCTCCTCTAGTCTTTTCCTTTCTCTGGATATGAACGGCCACAGTGAATCTATTAGCAGTTGTGCTCGTGCAGAGATCTTCTCCGAGTTTGCTTCTGCCCTTCTTGCTATTAGCTCAAGGATGTCTGATACAGCTGTCTCTGTTGGCTTTCTTTCCAACTCTTCTTACCTTTCCATGACATCCGCTTTCTTCATTTGGCTCTATGCTTTGTTTGTAGTGAGATCTCCCGTAGTAGGCAGTCTCTTCTTCTCTGAGGCTTTGACTTGTGGTTCTGCAGTCATTGACACTAGGCCTGTTGCGTGTGCATTCAGTGTTTGCATGCGTGTGGTTGTCAGTAACCTTTTTTCATTCACACTATGTCGACCCTGTCTCCGGCATTTCAATTTGCTTGTTACCACAAGTGTGTGTGTTGTGTTTCATTGCTAATCACATCCATCTCAAGTTCATTCATTCCACCATCAGATCTTCTAGGGACTTGAATGACTATGTAAGGTCTGGGTATTTTCGTGGGTTTCATGCATACATCATCAGGTGGGTGCACTGGAATTGGAAGACTTTGTGCACCAATGAAAAATGCAGTTCAGATTGTTAATGACAGTAAGACAGTGATGAATATAATACACAAATACATTATGCCCCTGTATGTCAGGTGGCAGCATTTATTTCCAGAGAAATGTGGACTTCTTTCCTCCTGTGGGAGGACAAGGTTGCTGCCCTGGATCCCCATCTTGATCATGCCAAATGTCAATTTTTACGATGCTCCTTTAAACAATATTGTCTTTTGGATTCTCTGTTGTGAGTTTCAGGTGTTACACAATCATTCCCCCTCTTGTGAATAATGAATTGTCTATTATCTCAGGATACAGTTATTTTACTAAAATATGGGAAGTGTCGAAATTCAGCAGAAATTCAGCAAGTCTCTTCACTGTGCATGTTCAAAGTATGTCAGCTCCCAGTCTGTGCCCCTGATCTGCTTCCGTCCTGAAGACATGTTGCTTTTGTTAATGGGAAATAAGAAAATAAATCTCTGGCAATGCTCTCTCGTTCTGTCCTTCGGTGGAAAGCTTTAAGAATCTCCTCAGATAGTTCTGCTGATGGTTAGAGAGTTCCACTTGCAGTACTATTCCATGCAAGAGCATACCCATTTGTGCAATATTAGCTGGGTCTCTGATGAATGTGAGAACGTCAACATCGATTGCTCTCCCCACTAGCTCTGGAAAATCAGTGACTAAATGAAAGAGAACGTTGTGGGCCAACCTGCTGTCTTCTGGTGACAGGGACATCTGCCCGTTCTGCTGATGTTTAGGACTGTATGCTTTCACTTCAATGTAAACAATGTCTGCATGTTCCCTTTGCGTGGAGTGCAACTAAGATCACAATTTTATTTAGGAGTTGGCTTAGATGTTCTGTATTCGCTGGAACTCGAAGAAACGTGAGTGTGTCTGTCATTCTTCCGACAAGATTTGGACAGTCCTTGATTATGGGAAAGAACAATGTATTGACAAGCTCATTTACTTCCTTCTTTGCTTGGGACAATTGGCTTCTCCTCGCTGTATTCAGGAAGTAATAGAAATTGTTCAGCAATTACAGTAAGCAATCTTCTTATTGTCTTTTCGTTTTCAGGATCTTGAAGAAAGTCAGTGACACTGGTGAGCCTTCCCACCAACGAAGGGTATGATCTTAGCACTAGATTAAAATGTGTTACCACATCTTTGTTGATGTCACTACTGTGGGACACAATAAGTGGTTCTGAATAGGGTCTTGGTGTAGTCTGTATACTGTATTTCTTCCAATTTATGTGTCCTCGATCAAAATTTGGCATGTTATTTCCTCGTCACAGTTTTAATGTGTCTCGATCCAAAGTTCAAGTTCAACAGACTATGTTGTGGCTTATACGTGCAATTTTCTTCTTCACCCTGCAACTAGGATGCACAGAGTGTCCTTTGTTTATGTCCTTATCCCCTTTTTTGCTCAGAGGAAGTGTCCAATTTGAAGCCACAATTTGCAAAAAACGTCTTTGTCTTTGTCTGGCTGGTCATGCGTTCTTTTTCTTCGTCATGGATCTCGTCTGCACGTGCTGTGGTTCTTCCCTGTCGCTCGTAGTCTCCTTGCGCTGGGGGGCAGGCAGAGGGCCTTCTCCGATGTAGGGTTTGATATCGCCCAGGAAAATCCAAACTCTTCTGCGTTGTAGTTTCACTGTGGAGGGAGTGCAGTCCTCCACTGTAAAGGGACCGTTAAATCTTGGCTCGTTCCACCTTTTCCTCGTATGGTTCCTTATCTCCAGGGAAAACGGATGGTACACAAAGTCCTTGAGCTTTGTCTGTAGTAAATCTCCTTCTGTGTTCTGTGCGGCCCTGCACCCCTTTCGTCGTTGCTGCAGCTGGTCTGAAATTACAGTAAGGCAAGATGTCATGCATTTCAGGGAATTTTGTATTTCAGACCCTAAGATTTCTCCTGTTGACTGGGCATCACATCTAGCTCTAACCCAGGGTGTCAGGGGAGTGCACATTCTTCTTCCTGTGGCTATCTCGTGCGGTGTAAGATGATGGTCGGAACCAGGTTGGTTTCTGAGTGCATACAGTGCCAAAGGAAGGCAGTGCAACCATCCCTTTCTTAGAGTAAGCTTCGACTTAGCTATCTTTTCCTTTAATAAGCCATTGAGCTTCTCACAGATCCGGTTACCTTGCGGATGATATGCTGACGAGAACTTGTGTTTTATACCAAGCAACACGCTAATCTGTTTGAAAATCTAATTTACAAAGTGAGGTCCATTGTCTGATCTCATGACTTCACACACACCCGACCTGGGAAATACCTCTCTCACTAAGAATTTGGCCGCACAGGTAGAGTCTGGGTGTGTACATGTACCTGCCTCCATCCATCTAGAGAATGGACACACCACAACAATTAAGTGTCTGTACCCGTTACATACTTGAATCATGTTGACGTAATCGACATGCAAGTGCTGAAAAGGCCCATTTGGCCTGGGAATGACTCCTCTCATTACTTTTAATGTGTGCCTAGCTGTGAATTGTTGGCAGATTATACAGTTCACTATAAAAAAATGCAACGTGCTCGGTTAAATTCGGTATGAACCAGTCTTCTGCAAGCATTGCCGCTAGATTCTCTTTTGTCATGTGTGCCGGATAATGTAGCTAATGTAGCTGCTCCAGCACTAATTTTAACAGGGCTATAGGCATCACCAGATTACCAGTGCTGTCTTGTCGCCACAAACTATCCGAGGGGTTTAAAGAACACCCTCGCCATTTCCATAGATTTTTCTCTTCCTGTGGTGCCTCCCCTTGGAGTTCCATCAACTGTGTTTCCCCCAAATCTTAATAACTCTCAGGTGTAATTTGTGCAACCAGCATTCTTTCATTCATTTGGATGACTTCCACTTCCATGTTCGTCTCACTCTTGGATGCCATACGTTTGGATAAAATCTGTCCCTTTCGTGTGGGTGGCGCATTTCACGACCGCTATGTCCACTGGCAGCTGTAGTGCCTTGATCAACATGTCTAATAAGGCTGCGTGCTGCACTGGTGTGCCGTCTGCTCGGAGGTAGCCCCTCCTTCTCCAGTGCGCTAGGCCTGCGTGCACTGTTGACGTCACATAGGCAGAGTCACTGTACACCGTTACTTCCTGGTCTGCATGATTCTCAATGGCTAGTATCAACACCAATAATTCTGCAGCCTGTGCTGAATAGTGTGATGGTATTCGTGCTCTAAGGAGTATTCGAAATTCTCCATTTACAGTGTGTTTCATTACAGCGACGCCTGTACATATTTGTCCGTCACTTTGATCGATTCTCGAAGAACCATCAATAAAGACACTTTCTCCTTCTGCCAAAGCATTTTCTTTAACCCTGGTAATTTCATCATAGAATTCTTCATAGTTCGCACAGTCATGTATTGGCTCTCCTTCAGTGACTGGCTCTGCTATAAACATAGCTGGGTTCACTATCTTACATCGGACTACTTTAATCGATGAATTCGATATTATCACCTCATAGGCAGAAGCTCTCTGGGATGTCAACTTGCCCTTTGGTTTCTCTATAATAGCAAATAGTGAGTGCTCGACGTACAACATTATTGAGCGACCCATTACAAAGGTTGTAGTCTTCTCTATGGCAAACGCTGAAGCAGCTAAGCTTTGTCCGCACGGAAAATGGCCTCTCATTACTAGGTCCAAATTCCCACTGTACTATGCCAGGGGCTTGTACCCCAATATGGTTCTCTGTGTGAGCGCTGCCGTCATAACGCTGCCATTCGTGTGTGAAAACAGGTAAAATTCCTGTGCATAATTGGGAATCCCTAGAACTGGTGATGTGAAAATAGCCTGTTTGAGTTCAGCAAATCATTCCTCCATGGTCTCAGACCATTCCATTTTTTCTTTCGTCACTTGGGCCTTCTTTAGGGCCTGATGTAAAGGCTTTTGGTAAGAGCTATAGTCAAGGACCCATGCCCTGACATAGTTGCACAGGCCTAAAAAGCTCTGCATCTGTTTTATCGTGTGTGGCTTAGCCGTGTTCAGTACGGCTTCAGCCCTTTCTGGGGTCACTCTTTTTCCCGCATGTGAGATCAGCTGGCCTATGTACAGCACTTCTTGTTGACAATATTGTAGCTTTTCCTTGTCAACCTTATATCCTTTTTCAGCCAGTATAGTGAATAGCTGAACAAAATCGTGCCTGCATTGCTCCTCTGTCGTGCTGCAGATAAAGATGTCATCCACATATTGCAGGACAACGCTTTCCAATGCAATATTGCTTAGGTCCATCTGTAGGACTCTATTAAAAATCGAAGGAGACTTGTGGTAGCCTTGTGCTTTTCAGACGCATCTGTCTGAAAGTGAATGACATCAGATCTTATGAGTCACGGTGCAACAGGATTGAGAAAAATGCATTTTTCAAATCAATCACCGTGAAATATTTTGCCTCAACAGGTATATTACATAGAATTGTAGCCGGGTTAGGGACTAAAGTGAACTCGGCCTCAACAATATCATTTATTGGCCTTAGATCTTGTACTAGCCTCCAAGACCGCCTTTACTTTTTTTCACAGGGTAAACTGACGTATTGCATGACGACTCTGATGTCACTAAGATTCCTTGCTCCATTATAGCCGAAATGGTCTTAAAAATCCCTTCATCGGCCTCTCTGGACATGGTATATTGTCGTTTGGGTAAAATTGCTCCTGGTTTCAGTTTAATTTTCACTTCTCCAACCCCTTTCAATAGGCCTATGTCATAGGGTCCTGTGGTCCACACTGAGACAGGCACCTGGGCCATGTCGCCATCAAAATATTCAGGACGGTTTTGTGCCAACATCATTCTCTGAGGCACTTCCCTTTTGATCATTCTCACCCAAACGGTGAGACTCACCTCCACTATGGTCTCTTCCATACCTGCTTGCTCTTCAAACAGATCGTCATCAGTGATGTGAGCCTATCGGTATCAATTATTATATCAAATATATATATTATAATATATTCAATGGCGATTACTGCGCACCATTGCCGGCCTCCATCGTCATAACCATCTATCAAGGCCATTTTCCCTCGTACTGCAGCTGTGTGTATCATCAAGGGAAATACTTGTTCCTTCTCCTTGTGCTTAGGTATTCTTGGTCTAAATAGAAACTCATCTGGGTTTCTGATGATTCTGTCTGCAAGGCCTGGCAGCCCTGCCATTAGCACATGCATTCCATACGTGAATATTTCTGGCTCTAATGGTACAGCCCTCATGGCTGTGTGTCCTGCGTATGTTCTAATCATTTTGCATACGTTTGAATAGTGCATTCCTTGAACATACTATTCCCTCCTCCGTGAACGAGATTGTCATCCATAACTTTGTCATTAGATCTCGACCCAAAATGTTTACTGGGGTCTGTTGTGAATATAATAAAGGCACGTTCATTTCACATTCTCCTATAGAGACTGGAAGTGCGTTTGTGAAGGGAACACGAATTGTAGCTCCTGTGAAACTCTGAGTATTTATGGCATCGCCAGACAAGGAAAACTTTCCTTCACGTATGCACGAATGTGTTGCGCCCGTGTCAACTAAGAAGGAATATTCTTTATCCCCTATAACGACATCCACCCTAGGTTCCAGGTGAGGGTCAGTGTCACTGATAGGATAGAACACATCAGGGCTCCCAGTGAGCTGTCCTAATCCATATATAGCTTGGGCCCACCATGTGCTGATGGATTTCCCCCATTCCCAGTGTTACTTCCCCTGTTGGGACTGTCTTTGTTGAAAACTCACTATATTCTGAGGTTGTAAACCTTGTTGCGTTCCTGGCACCTGTTGTTTTACCATGTGATTCTGTGCAACTCCCTGTTGTGTGAATGCGGGTGGATTTGCCACGCCTGATCCTATTCCTTGACCGTTCTGCATCATGCCTTGATTTCTGCATGTGCGTGCTAAATGCCCTGTCATCCCACACAACCAGCATACTGGTGGTGATCGGATCATTTGCCCATTTGACATGTCTTGATTGCCATTTTGCATGTTTTGGAAACCTCCTTGATTATTCTGGAAACCTCCCTGATTACTCTGCCATCCTCTTCCCCTAAATCCTCTTCCCCTTGGGTAAAACCCTGTATTGCCCTGATTATTCTGTTGTGGATTACTGACCTGCTGCATGCTTGATTCAGCTGTGCTAGTTATCATGGCTCCCTCGAGAGCATATTTTGACAATTTCTTCTGCACCAATTTCGCTTCCTTATCCTTTCATGCAGCTTCCTTTTTGCGATTCTTTTCTTGCAGCAGCCAGCAATAGTGTGCGATGTTCAGCTGTATTTCTGACCATGGCTTAGCCTCGATTCCTAACAATTCCTTGAGCTGTTTCTGTACTGGCGCTGGCAGCCCTTGGCACAATATATGGTAGAACACAGGTATAGATTTCCTCCAAGAATCATGAGCCTCGAGTACCCACACGTCGTAAAAATTCTGTATCTAAATTAACAGATCCTCAGGCTCCTTCATTTTATGTGTCATTATAGCTCCCCTTCCAGAAGTGTCTGGGTAAAGCACTCATAGTTCCTTCCATACCGCGGCTCTGCAATTGTTAAATGGAGCTCTGTCATGCACGGTATTAATTGTTGTCACACCAGGGTACCCTGCCCTTGTCCACACATGGTCTGCTCTCTCACCAAGTATGGCGATTAGGAGAAACCTTAATATCCCCTATAGCCAACGTGTTTCCTCCTGTCATCTTTTCTAACTCGTGTATCCATTTTCCAGCTCCCGGTGTCAGCATTGGAAGCTTGTTTTTCAAATGTTCTCGATCCATGTGTGGCCATGGAATATATTGTGGTCTCGCCCCCCCCTTTCTCGAGTAACGGAAATTGGGATGAATAGCTCACTCTCTCTTCTCTCATTGTTCTCCTGTCTATTCCAGGGGTAATATCCCTGCATCGCCGCCTGCCTGGCAATGACCTAAGCCTGTTCACAAAGGACAGTGGTGACACCCCCCTCTAACCGTGAGATACTTCTTCGTGTCGGTCTGACTGTGTGGCTGACTCTGATGCCCTCGGTGCAGACTCACTAGTGTCTGACCACCTTATCCCTCTCTCCCTTAGGAGTCGTCTTTCGCTCCTTCTCTCTTCCTCCTTTTTCTCATGCTCCTTCCTTTCTGAGTCGGACATTGTCTGTGCCCAACTCGTGCCACTTCTTGTGTCTTCTTTGTTTCTACTTATTTCTAGACTAGAGACTTGGTAGAGTCTCTCCCGGGGGTTATTCACCCAAGAACAGGTCATTGGGCTGTGTTCGTGCTGGTAGAGAGATTCCCAGACCCCCCTTTGTTTTGCATGAATTAACTTTGGGTCTCACCCTAAGTTACCAGGGCGATCCAGACGTGGACCTCTTGCTCACTGTTCCTAGAGAGGCACAGCTTCACCTCACTGATGATGCCCAACAAGGCTGAAACACGTGTATGGGGTTGCTGTTAGTACTCTTGTTCAGAGGAGAATTGCCTAGCATTTCGGTGCTGGACTGCCCCTGAGCAGGAAAAAGACTGATATGCGGGGACATTTCTTCTCTGTGAAAGGGACTGTTAGGGAGTATTCTCATTCTATGGCTAATTTCCCTCACCTAGTGAGTCCCCCAGCAGCTTTGCTGGATCTCTGGAATTTATTTTTGCACTTGGTAAGAGTGTGAGCCCTTTTCCCACTCTTACATGTGTTTTGGCATTTGTATTTCTACTGTTTGTGTGATCATGGGCTCTCGAGTACACCACTCCAGGAGCCCCACTTTTATGTGTGTGTTACACAGCACCTTCAGTGCAGTGACACAGGGTTGTCTTTGAGACTTCCCACTGACTCCATTTTTTCTGGGGCTGACTACTGTCCCCCAGAAACAGGTACATTTGTAAATTTGCCATTTACTTTATGTAGTCATTTAAAAACTACAGACCCAGTACACCCCATCTTACATGGAGTATTGGAAAGGGTTAGTTCCTATCCCTGTTTGTCTGTACCTCTCTGAGCTTTATTTTGCTCTCTTAATACTAAGGGCCTCATTACGAGGTTGGAGGTAGTCATGGCGCTATTAGTGTCATGACTACCTCCAATACTGGTACCGAGTCCGCCCTTGTTCAATGGGGATTTACCGGTCTATTCCGACCTTTGCGGGACCGGTAAGTCCCCATTGAAAAATACATTCCCCATTCCCATTTCAGCCCCCATAGGGCTCAATGGGAATGGGAAAGGTGCTAATAACGGTACCTGCAGTACCGTTATTAGCTCTGAAGACCCTTAACGGGCCCCACCAATAACGCCTGGTACAACTAGGCGTTAAGGAAGGGACCCGCTAAGGGACCTCGGAATAGGGCGCAAAGGGATTACCACCACTGATGCCCTTAACGGTGCCTGGTATCCCTTTGCGTCCACCTCGTAATGAGGCCCTAAGACTTGGCTGGTGGCAGTGGTATCTACCCTAACTTTTCTACCGCGATTATACTATATAAACGTGGTACTGTTTTAGGCTATTATATTAGCCTCGAACTCAAACCCGCTTGACCAAATACTTTTTATTTCGGCTCCGGTTGGGTTTTACCGCCATTTCTTTTTGTTAAATCTTCTTGTGTTTTACTTTGCTCGCCGACCTTTGGCGGGCTTCTGTCCAGAAGCCCTCCTTTGGTGTCTGGGTGTCTAGGGGGCTGAATGTGAGGGAGGGGTGTAGTCACCCTCTGCACACGGTATCCTTGGAGACCCAAGTCGCACTTTGTCTTGATTGGCTGAGGTGGTTGTCCGTGCTGGACAACCCTCCTGCTGTGTGATTGACAGCCCGGCTGTGTGAATGGGGGATTTTCGCATAAAAGGCAGGTCTCTTGGGCTGGAAGTCAGAGAGTCGCCACTGGAACTACAAGGAACCGAAGAAAAGCGGAAGAGAGGTCTATCCCATCTGGATACTGTAGAGAAGAGCGGTCGGCTGGCCTTGACCAGACCAGCCATCAGGATACTGTAAGAAGTGTGGCCGGCTGGCCTCGACCAGCCCAGCCATCCGGATATTGTAAAGTAGTACAGCCGGTTGGCCTCGACCAGTCCAGCCATCCGGATACTGTAGAGAATTGCGGCCGGCTGGCTTCGAGAAGACCAGCTATCTGGAAACTGTAGAGAAGTGCAGCCGGGTGGCTTCGACCAGCCCATCCATCCGGACACTGTAGAGAAGTGCGGCCGGCTGGCCTCGACCAGCCGAGCAATCTGGATACTGTAGAGAAGTACAGCCGGCTGGCCTCGATCAGCCCAGCCATCCGGATACTGTAGAGAAGTGTGGCCGGCTGGCCTCGACCAGTCCAGCCATCCAGATACTGTAGAGAAGTGCGGCCAGTTGAGCATCCGCCAGCCCAGCCATCCGGATACTGTAGAGAAGTGTGGACGGCTGGCCTCGACCAGCCCAACCATCTGGATACTGCAGAGAAGTGCGGCCGGTTGGCCATCTGCCAGTCCAGCCATCCGGATACCGTAGAGAAGTGTGGCCGGCTGGCCTCAACCAGCCCAGCCATCTGGATACTGCAGACAAGTCCAGCCGGTTGGCCATCCGCCAGTCCAGCAACAAATGTTTCAGTATCCAAAGCTCCCCCCTCTGCAACTCCCTTCTACTGCCTCCGCCTCCAAGCTGAGTGTGAGGTTTCCAGGCCCCACATACAGCACCTAAGCCTCGGGTCTCTTCCCTCAACTGTCCCGCTGACCCCCTTCTTTGCTAGCACCGTTGACCTCAGAGGTCTCATGGCTTCTTCAGGCTGCTGGGGTCAAGATGCACGCATGCTCGGGTCCATAGTTGATTGGAGCTGGATTATATACAGGCTCTGCCCACAGGCTACACCCAGGTATGTCATTTGCCTGACGCCTCCCTTGCTACCCCTGAGGCATCCCTTGCTACCCCTGAGGCCTCCATTGCTACCCTTAAAAAAAGTTTTTTTAATGGAATCTCCTGGGCTGTGGCGGCCAGCACCATGTGGCTCTGTTTCTGGAGTGACTGGCTTTCTTATTCAGGCCCCTTAAAAAAGGGGGAGTTCTGCAAGTGTAAAAACTTTGATCAGTGACCCTAAATAAGAATAGGAAAAACCAATAATGTCTTTCTGGAATTCTATACAATAATTGCTAGACTCATTGTTTATTTCAGGCACACTTCAGGGGCCAAGTCTCTAATTTAGTCTGTTCTTAAACACCTCAAATTCACAATGCAGACAAAAACTTCCAAAAAGCATTTAGAATCGGATAAGCATCCATTTCAGACTATGTATTTTGCTTTTCGCAAGTTGCAGATATAGCATGTATTTTTTCTGCCCTTGTCTCTGCTACGATCCTCACAAGACATTCCATCCTGGTGTCCTCGGCCACTTGACAACATCCTTTTGCCTAAAAGCTTGTGAACATTGTGGACACGTTTGACCATAGCACATAAAGTGGCCCTTGATTTCATGGTGCCACAATGAATGCTTTGTTGTAGTGTGTCCATCTTTCCTATCTCCCTGGCATGCTGTTCAGGATGTTTGTTTACATGCATGAGGTAAAGAGTGCCCAGAGTACGGAATGCCGAGTGAGTGAACCCCTGAAGCCTGAAAAGTAGATCCACGCAGGCTTGTCATGTGGCGGCCATCTTGGCACCAGACCTGCAGATGAACTGGCCTGCTGTTACATCTGTTACCAGTTTAATGGTATCCACTAAAGAGTGTAATTTGCTTTCTGACTTTGAGAGCATTCAGATATGTAATTGCTCATTTTAATATAGCCTGTAAGATAGTTATAGCCGGTAAGATAGCTCAGTGGGGTCAGGGCTCGTTAGTGCGATGTGTGTGTGATCTGCAGGTTGGAGGTTGGAATCTGAGCAATGGCAACTCAGCCTTTCATCTTTCTGAGGTTGATAAGTGAGTACCAACACAGGTTGGGTGATATTGTATGTATATTTGTTGTATATAAAGCGCTTAAGCGCAAGTGCTATATAATAACACATCATTATCATGTGGCCTTGGACGTCTGCTTGCATTCACAGTAATTTGGCGATATGGGCCTATACGCGCTGATATTAACGGTACATATGGCGATCCATTCTTGTATGAACTGTATATCGCATCACAGTGATACTGTAATCCTATTTTTCTTAGTGTACTTAGGAGCAATGCTGTTTTGTCAAGGGCTGAAAGGTTGTGTTCCATCACTTCCCGTGATGTCACTTCGGGGTGGGGTGAAATGGCATCACTTCCTGTGATGTCTCATCAGAGATCAAGGGTCACGTGATGTCACTACGCCTGGCATTTTGGTGAAATGACGTCCCTGGCTTCACCTAGAGTCTGGAAAGCAGCTCCAACCCGCGTCAGAGTCAGAAGCAGACCAGGGAGGCCACTCGCTTGCTTCTGCTCACTCTCTGTGCAGGATACAGTCAGAGCAGGTGTGAAGAGCGAGCCCTAAACATGGCAGCACAGCACTTCGCGTACCAGAGTGCTACCAGAGTAACGATGCATAGAAGCTCGAGGTTCTAGGCACCTGCGGGAATCTGGAGCCTGTTTTCTTTCATGTTCATGGTTTTACTAATAAATAGCACATACACAATCACAGTAGCATGTTGCCGATCATGAATGCATGCGCTGGTTAGGAACATGCACCGAGAGTATGTCTAGGAATTGTACTTCAATGCATTGTTTTTATTATTGTGAATGTGTTGTTGCTTTATTGTTTTAAGCAGCCAGATTAAGCAAGATAAGAGCTCCTGGGAAGGGGGCGGGGTATTAATAGTAACTGGTAATAATGTACTGACTGGGTTTGAGGGAAATATAATCTACCAATAATGAGCTAAACAGGGATCACGGAAACTGGCTTTGTTTTCAACTGGGTTTAATGAAAATGGCTGTGGTTTGCAAACTGGATCTACTGTGACTGGCCATGCGGTGTCAAGGGATTGCCGGGAATAATGGAACCTGGCAAATGCGCTCAGAGCCATGATAGAATGTGCCAATCCGATGCCCATGGCACATTATAGAAACGGGCAATGATGTGTTGGCTGGGGTAAACAGGCACTGGTAATTATGTGACAGAAGCCTCATTACGGTGGTATTTTCCCCTAGGAGGGTTCTCGCAGAAGATCCTCATTACAGGCCAGCCTGGCTTGAGCGTGACCTCCTTCTCCCGGAAAACCCACATCTCTGTAGATCAGGCAAAAACCTGAGTATACCTGTAGTATCTCAAAGGGACGACGCGAGGAGAGTCAAAGGTACATTTCAGGTTGCTTTATTAAGCGATAGCCGAGCGCACCACCTGCATCTGCCGCCCTCGCCAAGACACTCTTCCAACTGGCACTTCGCTCAACTCGCCATTCCAACCATAACCGAGGCCGGCGGATGCAGACAGGCGTCACTAGCATGCATCAAGTACAATACAACACAATCCCTCCCCCTTGAACAATGAATGGTTAACAAAGGAAACTAAGGATAAGAAACACAACAACAACAACGCAAAGAAAACACCAAAAGAGTGTCCCATGGTTTGGTTGTAAAAACACAATAACCTAATCCATAATACAATCCCTGGACCATACTGGACGTTTCCTGGTCCTATTCCTTGGCTCGACACCACCACTATCCACACCAACCACATTCATAGCAGCTCTCATTCTACCTAGCCCACTCCAAACTTCCACTCATGCATACCTCCTCCTCAAACAACTCAACAGCATTTCTTCTCCTATTCCTGGCCAGGCCTTTTCCTCTTGCACACAACTCCCATGTATCCCCTTGCCATCTCCACTTACTAATGCGATCCAAGTTTCAGATAGATCCATCTTGGACTCTCACGGCACGTTTGAACACCTTCACTACCTTCACAGGCTCTGAATATTTGGATTCCCCTTACCTCACAAAACTCTCCTTCTTTATCCTGACAAAATCACCAGGGAAAATTCTCAATCTAACGACTCCATCATAGACTGCACAATTTTTAATATTCACTTTCGCCCTCCTATGATTTACCCACTCTGGATTCAACACCGTGTTAGGCTCTCTGCCCCTCATCATCACAAAACGTGACTTGTCAGTGTCAACACTGACCGCAATCCTACTACTCCATCATTTTTCTCGAAGACCTTCCTGGACATGCATATTATTCCTTAACGCGTGTTCTATAGTCTACACAATCACTCTGTTGCATCTTTCCACCAGGCCATTTGTTTGGGGGTGATAATAATCAGAGCATCTCCACTCAATCCCCATTTGCTTGTGTTAGGGAGAATTCTCATGTTATGGCTAATTTCCCTCAACTAGTGAGTCCCCCAGCAGCTTTGCTGGATTTCTGGAATTATTATTTTTCACTTGGTAAGAGTGTGAGCTTTTCCCCCACTCTTACCCATGTTTTGCCATGTGTATTTCATCTGTTTTTGTGAATGTGGACTCTGGAGTACACCACTTCAGTAGCCCCCTTCTTTTGTGTGTTACACAGCACCTTCAGTGCAGTGACACAGGGTTGTCTTTTAGACTTCCCACCGACTCCATTTCTGGGGCTGACTACTGTCCCCCAGGAAAAGGGTAAAGTTGCCATTAGCTTTACTTAGTCATTTTACCACAGATCCAGTACACCCCATCTTACATGGAGTATTGGAAAGGGTTAATTCCTATCCCTTTCTGTCTGTGCCTCTCTGAGCTTTGTTTTGCTCTTTTAACATTTAGACTTGGATGGTGGCAGTGGTATCTACCCTAACTTTTCTACCGTGATTTTACTATATAAACGTGGTACTGTTCCAGGCTACTATATTAGCCTCGAACATAAACCCGCTTGACCAAATACTCGTTCTTTTGGCTCCGGTCGGGTTTATTTGCCATTTCTTTTTGTTAAATGCTTCTTGTGTTTAACTTTGCACAGCAAACCAGGTTTGCCTTCTTTGTTCGCCTTCTTTTGGCGGGCTTCCCCAAAGAAGCCCTCCTTTTGACGTCTGGGTGTCTAGGTGGGCTGAATGTGAGGGAGGGGTGAAGTCACCCCCTGCACAGGGTATCCTTGGAAACCCAAGTCGCACTTTGTCATGATTGGCTGAGGTGGTTGTCCGGGCCGGACAACCCACCTGATGTGTGATTGACAGCCAGGCTGTGTGAATGGCGGATTTTCGCATAAAAGGCAGGACTCTTGGGCTGGAGGTCAGAGTTGCCCCTGTAACTGCAAGGAACTTAAGAGAAGCAGAGAAGAAGACGGCTGCTGCAACTTCCGAGTCCCAGTGAAGCCCTGCTGCAGTCCTGAGCTATCCACCCTTCAACAACAAGAGAAGATCCAGTCCTGAGTCTTCTTCCCTTGAGCCTGGTGGAATCAACCAGCTCACCTTCCACAGGCAGAGGAACCTCTTCTTGATCGAAATCGCTGCACACAGCTGTAGTGGTCCGGATAGCCACCTGTTTTAAAGGAGCGCACCTTTTATTCACCGTTGTTTTTTTCTGCTGCTGGCTTCATCCCTGGGTGGTGCAGATCGCTCCAGACATCCTCCTTCTTGTCCCCACAACTGAAGCTCCAGGAACCGTCAGTCTGCAGGAACTACCAGGAACAACTGCCATAGCACCAGCTCTTCTTCACTTTGAATAAGGTACTGTGTCCAACATCGAGGAACTGGGGTGAACCCTTTTCTCCTCACAAAAAGGCTTGCCCTTATCTTCCTTCCCTCTTATAACTTTTGCTTCCTCTTTTGACAATATCTAAGTACTCCTGGCAATCTCAAATCATGAACTGTACTAACCGTGTTATCCTCGGCAACAGGAACCCTGTTCCACTTGACACTGGCGCAGGCCTATTGACTTTTATTCACTTGTAGGAAAGTGTCCTCTGATTCTATCTGCCTTGACAAAAGTATTGCCTGTGATTTTTATCGCCAACTCTCTTGTGTTGATTCATGTGCTAAGTGTGTTTTAACTCTGGTAACATTTCTCCCCCCGGGTACGGGTATCTTTAGTAAGACCGAAATGTCATTACTGTCAAAAAGTGTTTGTATCTGTACCCCCGGTAACATCTTCGTTTCACAACACCGGTCTGTCAAATCCAAAGGTGCTTACCTTGAATTGTGCTGCATGAAGTGAATTGGTTGTATGTAGTGTATTTTTCGTGTGATTTTAAATTAATAGAAGTGCAGTGTTTTGCAAACAGATGGTCGAGAAATAAATGTACTTTTACTTTTTAACCAAAAACCTTGAGTCAGTGTTTGCTTGAGTCACAGTAATTGTAGTCCTTTGTGTAATCTCTACTACTGCTCATTTGCTCTTGAGATAGGTCTGCCTGCTCCCCTACTGCTACCACTCTAACTGTGTAGTACAGGCTTGTACCAAAGGTGAAATTGTACTACCACCTGTAGTCTTAATCTTGTGTAGTGGTCCCCAAGGGCACTGGCCAGGATTCTGCCTAACAGGGACAGTGAGCTAAAGACTTGGTAGAGTCCCAGGGTTTATTCATACAAGAACAGGTCATTGGGCTGTGTTCATGCTGGTAGAGAGATTCCCAGACCCCCCTTTTTTTTGTATAAATTAACTTTGGGTCTCACCCTACGTTACCAGGGCGATTCAGACGTGGACCCCTTGCTCACTGTTCTTAGAGAGGCACAGCTTCACCTCACTGTTGATGCCCAACAAGGCTGAAACACGTGCATGGGGTTGCTGTTGGTACTCTTGTTCAGAGGAGAATTGCCTAGCATTTCGGTGCTGGACTGCCCTGGGCAGGACAAAGACTGATATGCGGGGAAATTTCTTCTCTGTGAAAGGGACAATGAGCTAAAGACTTGGTAGTGTCTCTCTCAGGGGTAATTCACCCAAGAACAGGTCATTGGGCTGTGTTTGTGCTGGTAGAGAGATTCCCGGACCCCCCTTTCTTTTGCATAAATTAACTTTGGGTCTCACCCTAAGTTACTAGGGTGATCCAGACGTGGACCCCTTGCTCACTGTTCTTATAGAGGCACAGCTTCACCTCACTGATGATGCCCAACAAGGCTGAAACACGTGTATGGGGTTGCTGTTGGTACTCTTGTTCAGAGGAGAATTGCCTAGCATTTTGGTGCTGGACTGCCCCTGGGCAGGACAAAGACTGATATACAGGGAAATGTCTCCTCTGTGAAAGGGACAGTGAGCTAAAGACTTGGTAGAGCCTCTCCCAGGGGTTATTCACCCAAGGACAGGTCATTGGGCTGTGTTCGTGCTGGTAGAGTTTCCCAGACCCCTCCTTTGTTTTGCATAAATTATTTCTAGCCTATCCAGGGATAGTTCTGTATTCCCATTACTTTGGGAAACATCCTCAGTGTCATACAGCTGAGTGCTCTCCAGGCCCTCGTCTTCCCTCTCCCCTTGGGGTATTTGTTCTAACCCCATTTCGTCATATATTCGATCGTTTCTCCGATGCTTCTGGTGTCAAAGTCATCCTCGATATTCGCCCTAGGTGTGCCTGGTATTGAATTGTACGCAGGGAAGAATTCTTCTATATCTTCCCAATCTACTACTGGCTCAGGTTATTTAACCTCTCTCTCCAGATATTCAAGATTGTGTGCTCTCTGTCTTCTCTTACGTTCTACATCGTCATCGAATTCTCTGCGCTTCCTCGCCTCTTCTCTGACCCTATCTTCTTCTTTTTTCTTTTCATTTCTACGTTAATCTGCCCTTCGGATTTCCTCATCCCTTCGTCTCCTTATTCCCTTCTCTCGTATTCTTTGCTCTTCCTCTGACCTTTGCTGCTTCTGTCTGTCTTGATCATTGGCTGCTCTCTGTTTGCGATCGAGCTATCTTTCTTGCTCTTTGCGCTATAGCTGTTCTCGCCTTTGTCTCTTTCTTTCTTATTCTTTCATCTCTTACTTCTTTCTCTTTCTCTTTTCTCTGTACATTGTCTAGTTTCTCCTTTTGCTTCGCATCATCAATGCCTTTGCCATCGAGTTTCAATAAAATGTGCCCTCCTATCCATTCGTCTTTTGCGAATGCTATCTCATCAGTTCTATCTTTGCTTCCTTTCCACCTTTTTCCTTCTCTCTCCTTATCGAGAGATGCACTTGTCTGATCTCCTTTTTTGTCATCACGCCTCTCCTTGTCCCTTGGGATTGTGGAGGTGATAACCTTATCTTTAATTTTTCTTTGATTTTCGTCACTACTTTGCGTAGGTGACTCATATGCCAGGTTGCTATACCCCGTGGCTGCTTTAAGTTCTCTCAGAGGGTATAGTCCCTCATCTTTATTTTCTTCAACCTTCGTTTCGGATGGGGCTGGTGGCGCGTTCGGTGTCTCACCCCCCTCTGTGCATACGTTAAGTATCCATCTATTGGCGGCTCCAGTCCCTTCACTTGTTCATACATCTTCCAAAGCTCTAGAACAGTTAGGCGTTTGTCTAACTTTTTGCCCGTGTATGTGGCGTGCAAATATGTCGTAATGTGTTGCAAAACAGCTTTAGATAAGGACCCGCCCTGTGGCCATGGCATAAACATTTTGTGGGCGGTCCCCTTAACCCACTCTGTACTGTATTTTTTCAGTTTAGGTGAATTCTTCGCAACTCTTTGCATAGGTGTGCTAATGGTCCTCCATGTTTAAATCTGTTCCCTTTCTCCTTATATGACACTTGTTAAGGCTTCACATGACTTTAAACAAATCCCACAATATGAGCGAGCGCCAATCATCGCAAGCTCCAATCCAGATTTTCTCCCAAAATTTGATATGTTCTATTTGACTCAAAAAACATCAACTCATATACTATAATATCTCAGTTATTCAATCGCGTAAAATTTAAGTCAGTTCTTCTAAAGAAAATGTTCAACTTATGACGTCACAACAAACAACATGTAAGACAGATGTTTAACAGACTAGATGAACACCAGCTGGTCTGCCTCTAGAGTTACCCCAACATGGAGTTTAAACGAATCCCTTTCACAGCGCCTTTAATCGCTGTGGTAGTCTATTTGTTCCCCTTTTGTTTGGGACTCTTTATACACGTTTCTTCTAGCCGATGTATAAGTGTAGGAATAAGGCGAATCCTCTTTCTTCTCAGGTGTCCTCCCTGGTAACCTCTCTCTTCTCGGGTGTCCTCCCCGGTATCTTTCCTGTAGTTACTTCTCAGTTACTCTTGAGTCATTATTCCCTTCCCCTTAGATATATGCATTCTTCTCTACTTCTAGCTATATTTTGTTTTCCCGCCTCCCTCCGTTACCTTTTCCCTTTACTTGTTCTAAAGCATGCACTTTTGCCAAAACACTCAGTCTTTTTCACTCACCGTTCGTGTGTGTCCTCTGTGGACCCTCAGGATCACAGTCTTCATTACTGCCTTCTTCTGCTTTTCTCCCGTTCCGCTGCCCGTAGGAATGGGAAGGGGTTACATGGGGAAACACAGGTCCCTTCAGACCTTGTTCTGCAGGTTTATTTCTTACACTACCACTGTCTACGGGGAGCTTCACGGTCTACTCAGCCGAATGGCAAAGGACTCGTGATATTGCCGAAGACCTAGAGTTACTTTATGTCGACGGTCAATGGGTGTCTTATTCTAATCGATAAGCGATAACCAACAATCTCTGCTACCAAGTGTACTCTGAGAGCCCCGGCCGGCCCATAGAGCCGAGGTTTGCTCAGAAGTACTTTAAGACGACATAGCTGCACCCGTGAGATGGATGGGAGTGCAGATTCATTACTTCTCGCTTAGAACTCCAATGAACTTCATACAAGTTATAACATTTATACTCAAAACTCATCATCATTGACATTTACTATAGGTACTATATCTGTATTTGGTAACGGAGTGAGGGGATTGGGTAAAACACTGTCAGGTGGGCATCTAAGCCCTTCCTTCAAAATGACTACTGCAGACGTCACTAAAAGTATGACGTCCTATTGGTTCTACTAACTATAGGATCCTAGATTATTTGGTCCATTGTGATTCGGTTGGCACCAACCCCATGCATCCTTTTCACTTCGCTTAGCAGCACGGAGAATGGTCGGCCAGGTGCAGGGTGCCCCTTAGTTACACGGCCTTCTTCCGATTATGGTTACAATCAAGCATCACTTTAGTATCCATGTGTCAATTAGTTCACGGTGGTTGGCCTTGAGACTGCATCTTCTGTCTGGAAAAGTTCTGATATCTCTGCCTGGTCAGGTGCCAAGCGTAGGTGTGAACCCTCGCTTCTTCTTGCTCAGCTGGTAACGTGATTTAGACACCGTGAATTTGTCTCTTTTTTCTCAATTTGTGTATTTGATTTTCATTTCACCCGCCACCTGCCTACGTCTTCTCATCTCGACCTTTCAGAGGCAGGATATTCTGTTCTTAGTTTCAATTAGATGTAGCTACTGTTCGCCTCTTCTATTGGTATGACCTTGGCTCTCCTGGCACAAGTTGCCTCTGCTGAGTTTTGTTTCAGCCGCCCCTTCTCGTTTTGTTAAGTATGAATCTTTCTTTTTTGGCCTCGTGTAACCTGGGTTGATTGCGCTTTTTGTGCAAAGTAGAAATATACTTATAATAAAGTGCTTAATTTGAGGTAGATTATGTATAATGGCGCTTGCTGCACTACTCTTCTACTAAGCATAGCAAGCCACACTGTTTTCTTAGCTTTCTTGCGGTTCCAAGCATATTTACAGGTGTAGACTGGTCGACTATCTTCATCTTGCTAACAGCTTTAAACTTCTTTACATTTCGACATTGTCCTTTCACTTTAGGTTCACGATATCCTTATTCATGGCGTTTCGTCTCTCTGCATCCTTCTCTGGTTGTCATTTCTTCTATCTGTAAGTCAGTCCGGGCCCTCGTGACGTCACCATTCGTCTTCCATTAAGGCCTTTTTGGTTTCTTCCGGGACTGTACATAGGCAATCTTCATTTCGTTTCATTTGTTGGTAAGGTTTTCTCAATGGATACCTTACTGTCCATGGTTTCCTTAGTACTGGTACTTCAATAGGTGTTGTTCTTCTGATAGGCACTGGGCAGAGCCCTACTGCGGCTCTCTGCTGGTTTATTTGCTCATCATACGTCACATATCTCGGTGTGAACGTTCTTGGAACTTCAAAATGGACGAATGGAGTGCAGGTTTTATTTGGGATCTCCTCCACACTAAGGTTATCACAGAGACGCTTGAGCAGGATGGCATGGTTGAAGAAAGAGATCAAGAAAGATGAGGACACAGGGTGTGTTGGAATCAAGGTTGGAGAGCAGGTCTTCACAGATGTTCAGGAGAGCAGTTTTCATGCTTCTGGCAGCGCTGAAGCCAGACTGATGGTCATGGAGACAGCCAACAGATTCTGAGTGATGATTTAGCTGGGAGATGGTCAGCTTTGACAGGAGTTTGCCCAGGAAAGGAGTGATGGAGATGGGACGATAGTTAGCTGGGCAAGAGGGGTCGTAAGTGGGTTTCTTAAGAAGTGGGTGCACAAGGGAGTGCTTCAGGGGGGAGGGGAAGACTCCAGTGGCGAAGGAATGGTTGCAGAAATCAGTCAGAGCAGGAGCCAGGGTATCAATGTGGTCCTTGATGATTTTGGAGGAACAGGGTTGAACCTGTTTTGATTAGACTTTCATAGATCAAACTTGTCTAGAAACCTCTTCACGGGAGAACAGGGGAAAGGCAGAGAAACATGGAGGAGAGGTGGCCGAAGAAGGGCCAAAGGAAGAACAGGGAGTGGACAGAGGAGGAGGAGAGGAAGAGAGAGAGGACAGGATGGCCTGGGTTTAGAGATAAAATGAGAAGCCAGGTCAGTGCAAAGGGCCTGGGAGGGGATAGGAGAGGTAGAGACTGCAGCAGGGTTAGAAAGCTCCTTGCAGATTTTAAAGAGTTTGGCTGAGTTGTTAGATGCCACAGAGACACGGGCTTGGATGTGGGCTCTCTTCTTGGTGTGGACAGAGAGCCGCTATTGCCTTTGGAGCAGGCGGCAGGCCAGTTTGTCAGAGGATGTACCAGAAGCATGCCATTTCCTCTCAGCCACCCTGCACTTGCATTTAAGGGTGACGAGGTTGGAGTCGTACCAAGAGTTGCCCTTGACTTTGGGCTTCAAGTGGATTCTCATGACAGGGGCAAGAACATCAAGAGTATCAGATATAGCTGAGTGGAGCATGGAAAGGGATGTGTCAGGATGTGAGTCAGCCAAGGGGGGAGGAGAGGGTGAGAAAGTGGCGGCAAAAGCCTCAACAGACACACGCTTCATGGGTCGGATAACCGAGAAGGTAGGTGGCAGTGCTGGAGTTGGCTTGGCCTGGGGGGTAGAGAGGGTGAGCTGGGAAGAAAGGAGAAAGTGATCACTCCAGGAGAGAGGAGTGGTCAGAGGGGATGATAGGGGAAGGTCTGAAGAGATCAGAACATCCAGAGTGTGCCCTGCAGAGTGAGTCGGGCAAGAGGGGAGAATAGAGAATGAGAGGGAGTTGCAAAGGTCAAGAAAGAGTCCAGTGGAAGGACAGGAAGTATCCAGATGGATATTGAAGTCTCCAAGAAGGAGGAGTTGAGTGGTTGAGACCAGGAGGGAAGAGGAGAGGGCTGCCCACTCAGAGAGGAAGGTGGAGGTCTGACCAGGTGGCCGATAGATGGTAGCCACAGTAAGGGAATAGCCAGGAGAGAGAGAGAGCCTACAGATGAGGCATTCAAAAGAAGAGTAGGCCTGTGTAGGAATGACAGAAGGAGGAATCCACTCGGAGAAGATCAGGGTTACACCCCCTCCAGAACGGTTGGACCTGGGCGCGGAGAGGATCTTGTAGCCATCAGGGAGGAGAGTGTCAAAGCTCGTGACAGAGCTGGCTGTGAACCAAGTCTTTGTGAGACTGAGGACATCGAGATCAAGTTCCTCCAGGAGACGGCAGATATCAGAGGAGTGTTTGACGGCAGAGCGAAGGTTGAGCATGGCAATATGGAGAAGGTTGCCCTCCTTGAAAGACTTCCGGGGAGGGGTACAAATTAGAGGTACACCCTGCGGAGGTGTAGAAGCCACCCGAGGGGGGGCAGAAGAGGAAGGAGGAGAGGGCAAGGTAGCCAAGGAGGAGACACCAGGGGGAGGCGAGGAAGCTGTGGAGGGGAGAGGGGGTACAGCAGGAGAAGAAAGGAAATTGATGAGGCGTGTGAAGCGTCTATCAAAGAGGAGAAGACTGGCCTGAGGACCTTGGACCAAGACGGTACCATTCAAGTAAACATTAATGATGACCTTAGAGGAGTGGAAGGAGGCCAGGAGGGCCTCCCACCGGTGCCATCATTGATGGGAGAAGAAGAAAAGGGAGAGAGCACAGAGACCATATGAAGAGTCCATAGGTCAGGCAAGGGAGCGGCAAAGAGGATGTCGGTGAAGGTTTGCCTGGAGGAGGCACTGGTATAGGTGTCAACGATAGGGAGGCCTGGGTTGGCGACCAGGATGTCCTTTTTAAACTTCTTCCTACCAGATTTCGTGAGGAGAGCAGGATAGTCGATAGAGTAGCAGTTAGAAAAGATAGGAGAGACAGAGAGCACCATAGAGTAGATAGGGAGAGGGGAAGGGAAGGAGGGGGGTGGGAAGTAGTTGGTAGAAAAAACATGAGGGAAGGTCAGTGGGCAGGGTACATGAAGGTGGCAGAGAGACGAGACAGTAGGCAGTTGGACAAATTGACAGGCGCTTAGATAGTGGTAGAAGGTTAGCTAGATGAGTGCTATTGCTAGTAGGCAAAGCCACCGAACGGCACTACTTACACACTTCAATTTTAAAACATAGGAGAAATACCACCTAAGTACGAGAGTCTTCTATATGGTCAGGTGTGCAGGGTAGAGTGAGGTTCTAAGCGAACCCGGGCCACTCTTACCTGCCTTAGTCGCTGCTGGTTGACGGCTGGCTTCCCCTGCTGACACCTGCAGACACTAGGAGGAGCCGCCTATGTAGGGGCGCCCTTTCCCTAGGGGGCCTTTAGCCGCAGAGGCTTCCGGGCAGGGGGCTGCCCAGGTATGGCTACCTAAGAGGGAACTAAGGCCTAATGGGGAGGAGCTGGGCAGGACGGGAGGCGGGTGGAAGAGGGAAACAAGGAGGGGGATTGGAGGGGAGAACGGAGAGGGAAGGCAGACAGGGAAAGACACAAAGAAGTGGGGCGGGGGTGGAAAGGCCTAGCACATGGCAAATGGAAATGCCTGGGCAAAGTAGAAGGCCCAAGTGGAACAAAGGGCAGCCCAAGGAGTCAATGGGCAGCACTCTTACTTGCAAGCAGGAAACGAAATGAGCAGCAATGAGGGTCGCAGACCCTGGTAGAGAGGATACACACGGGCCAATGGGGAGGAGCTGGGCGGGATGGGAGGCGGGTGGAAGAGGCAGCAGCAGCTTACCAGCAAACATGGAATGAGAGCCAAGGTCTTAAAAATGAGGGTACCACCAATAGAGATTCCTAAGGCACCTATCATGGCATGGGAAGTAATTTCTGGGGATATATTAGGACCACTGAATTATTCGGGGCGAGGGACAATTATGCAGTCGTTGCAACTGATCTGGTGTAAAAGTGGCCTAAGATGGGTATTCTTTGAGATATTACCTCGACCAATGTGCTAAAAGTTTTAGAAGGAATATTTTGAAGGGACGGTTTGCCCTTTTGTAGTTGTTAGGGAGAATATTCCTCAATGTACCTCTAGGGAGTTTCAGGAGTGGCTGAGGAATACGAGATGGAGCAGAAAAGAACTGCTTCCTACCATCGCCAGAGCAATGGGTGTGTTGAGCATTTCAAGTCAGGGATCGCATTAGGCATCATGGAGAGGATGTGTTAGGATTTCAAGCATGGATGCAAGGATCAATGAGCTTCAGCTGGTGAAAGGGTCAAGATTTTCCGGCCAAGGAGAGGAAGGAAGATTAATTGTATGTATTTTCAAGTGAAAATCATAGAGACAGATTCTGGCAGCACTGTCAAGGTTTTACAAGAGTGAAGGATAGAATAAAGAGAGAGCAGCACGTGTGAATGAACTCAATACGAGAATACACATAAGCAGCCATAATGCTTGTACACACAATCGGTTCACCATTCAGCTTGTGTGAATAGTGTTATATGATTTTTCATTCCAGTCTGTAAATAGGTCCTGCTTCAAATGTGGAAATAGGTTCCATGTGTTTAACTTCATTGTGTTTAAACAAAGGGACATAGCTCAAACGTTTCATGAAGAATGTGTTAAGGCGGAAAGAGGTGTGTTGCAATGAGCACCTTTCTCATGTTCATTTATATGCGGGCTGAATCTGCTGTCTTCTTCCTTTGTACTGTTGTATTCATAATTGTAACATTTTCCTTAGCAATGGAACAGTGAGGATTGGAGTGTGCAGAATTCTGAACTGGCAAAGAGACATAGAGAAACCGCACTCATTACCTTATGCTTAAAATACAATACAGAACTGTCTATTTACCCTATTGCGGCTTTTCACTTTATAATATCCCCGATTCAGATTTGCTGATCAGAATTGCTGAGCCCTGCTGCAGCTGGGGTCAACATAATGACCCTCATACTACACCAGCACTATGTACCTGATTCCCCCTTAGACCCAGTTGGAAGCACCTTGTGTGCCTGGGACCGACTATTACATGCGACCCCTGAATCCCAACCCTACTACAAATGGCTCCCCGTGTGGGGGTTCCCCGGGATGGAGCCCACACATGACGCGGCCCTGGACCGACACTGGGGAACTCATCAAGCACTAACGGACTTTTTCTCTGATGGCAGGTTCATCGACCCTCAAACTTGGAGACAGGGACACTTTGGATTCACACTTGAAATGTTGCAATACTATAGGCTCCGTGCAGCATTCTATACCAGATGGCCGACCTTTCCTGATGAACCCACTGACACCCCAGAGATCGCATACATTGCTATTTCAAGCGGCACCCGCGTCGTCGACTCCTCTTTATATAAAATGCTACTGGAGGGCACTCCAACTCAACCTCCCAAAGCATGCATGGAGTGGGCGAACAAACTGGACCTTGAGGTTTCCAACCGACTATGGGAGAGAATGTGCTTGCACACCAAGACAGTTTCTCTTAATTTCCGCTACCGAGCTATCCAGTTCAAACTTCTGAATAGGCTCTATTACACCCGTCTCAAGATCAGAGCCGGCCTCTCTTGACCCTCTTCCTGCTCCTACCTGCAAGGCTAAAAACCTCTGGGTCATCTTCGACTCCACTCTCTCCTTCTCGCCCCACATTTCTGACGTTTCTAAGAAGTCACACTACCTGCTGCACCTCCTCAGAGGTATCCTTCCTTTCCTCTCCTTCCCCCAGAAGCTCACTGTCTCCAGAGCCCTGGATCTCTCGAAGCTGGACTACTGTAACAGCCTCTACCTAAATCTGCCTGCCTCTACTCTCCACCCTCTGCAACTTATCCAAAACAGGACTGCGAGACTTGTCCTTGGCCTCAAGCCCCAGCACCGCATCTCTCCAGGACTGAAATCGCTACACTGGCTCCCTGTGGCTGCGAGGATTAAGTTCAAAACCCTCTGCATTGTCCACAAGGCCTTCTGGGGCCTGGGGCCAAAATACCTTCAACTCTCCCTTCCTAAATATCTTCCTTCTCGTGCACTTCACTCATCCGCCTCCAACACCCTCAGGGTCAGCCGCTTCTCTAAGCAACGAGTTGGTGGGAGATCTCTCTCTGCTGCAGGGGCCTCCCTCTGGAACAGCCTTCCTGCCTCCCTAAAACTTGAGGAGAACCATCTCCGGTTCCGGAAGTGCCTCAAAACCCTCCTCTTTGCTTCTGCTTTCTCTCCCTCTCTCCCCTGCTAAATCACTGAAATTGTACTAAATCAGCAACTGGGCCACTCACCAATCTCAGTCCTTGGCCCAGCCACTCTCCCCTGCACTGCCTTCCCGGCAACCCCTGCACTGCGGGACTGTCTCTGGATCGCTACAGCCTCTCTGCCCAGCACTTGTCTGCACTTATCTTGCACTTGCCACCAGCTGGCCCTTATTATTTATCTTGTTCGTTACTAGCACTCTCCCCCCTCCCTTTCCCCCTTGCACTTTTCCCGTCTCCTTAACCTTGCACTTGCGCGATCTGAATGACACCTGGCCTAGTAGGATCGTTGTCCGTCTCCCTTTGTCCCCCCCTCCCTGCCTCGTCGCGCCTTGAAACACTTGTGTATAGGCGCGTTACAAATGCCATATCATATCATATCATATCTCTAAATTCTCCCATACCACCACGCATTCGTGCGCTCGCTGCGGGTTTGAAAACACGGATCACTTACACATGTTCTGGACCTGTCAGAAACTAAGAACTTCTGGGCTGAGATCCTGAGGACACTCAATGCCATCACCGACATTGATCTCGATCCTAGTCCTTTGGGGATATTATTTGGGATGTGGGATACCGAGGACACCAGACACATGGCTACATTTTTAAACATTGGTTGTATGATAGCTAAAAAATGTATATGGCAGACGTGAAAGAGCCCCTCTCTTCCGACCTCCCAGAGGTGGCTCAATGCACTCACATGGTCTTGGAACTGCGAAGTGGAATACCTCACTATGCTCCCTCCACAATCTCGACCCAAGGACATATGGACTGCCTTCAACAGCTACCTCATCAGTCAGGAGGAGAGCACATCACCCCCCCCCCCCCAGCACCGCCATGAGGCTCCTGGATGCCCCTACTTCTCTTACTTCACTAAGAACCCACTTATATATGTACTGTTCTTACATTTGATGCATTACGCCCATGTGTACAATGTTGATACCGTTTGCTCCGATGTATGTGTTTGTTGTAAACCTCTGCCAACAAAAAAAAATAAATACAAAAAAAATAAGAATTGCTGAGCTGGATAAAATACATCATAGGGGTTCCCTTGAAGCTCAGTCCCCTCACACTGCTACTGGGGATACAGCCCAAAGACCATGACACATATAGATTTCCTACGATGAGGGAGACTCTCCTGGTTTATAGTGATAAAATCGAATACAAAAATGTCGAAGGTCATAATTTCGAAAAAATAATGTCGAAAAAAAAAATTGAATTTCTTTTTCACTACGTTTTTTATTCGAAAAGGGGGGGGTTCACCCCAACCCCCCCTTTTTTTTTGTTTTTACCTTTTTTTACTCGCAAAAACCCCCAAAAAATATATAAATACAAAAATAAAGAATTCTATTTTTTTTTTCAACATTATTTTTTCGAAATTATTGTCTTTCGTCATTTTTTTTCTCGATATTATGACTGAACACCGGCTCTCCTGCGTGCAAGGAGAATAGCAGTGGCACAAAAGTAGAGGCAGACCTCTGTCCTAGATCGGTTGGACTGACTGCAGAAGGTGTGGTGTATTGATTTGATGGAAAACCTGATGTGTACGGCACATGATGACTTAACATTTATGGAAGATGGGGGATGGGGGGCTTTACAGTGAAACCAACTTAAGGGTCTCCATTATGTTCCGCTCGCTAGTGTGAGAAACCTGAAGGCGTCTCACTGTCTGAACCCTGGGGATCTCTTTCTCAGGTGTCCAGGGCACGGCCATTGCCCTTGGATCAAGACCCTGGCGGTAGGTGAGGGCTCCCAGTGAGACATCCGATGGTGAGATGCAGTATTTCCCCTCTTTTGACACTTCCTTCACCTTTATAGGCTATTCTAAATCCTGTCTCAGTACCCCCTCACGTACCAACAAGTATCAACTCAGAAAGGAGGCGTGGGAGAACCAGGAGAAAGAAATTGCAATTAACATCTCGTGTATTACAACTGCAGGACTATCCCCCTGTCCACAGTAACACTTCCCTGCCCGACCTTCCCTCAGTCGCCATAAACCCTTCCAAATTCCAACAAGCCCCAACACGGAAGAGAGGAAATCACATATATCACCCCGTACCCTACAACAGGACTACCCCCATTTTCTCGACAATATTTTTCATGATTTCCCTAGACTCCCTAGTAAAAACTTACTTTACAGAATTCCTCCCTTCTGTTCCTTTCTAAAACTACTGAGATGAGGAGGAGAGAGATTGGAAGGATAAGGATTACCCATAGGAATCCCTGGGCCATTAACTCCAATGGACGACCACCATGTTGTCTCGCTAACGAGGATAGGCAGAATCAGGCATTCCCTTCCAATCACTCACACCTGGATCCAAGCACTACTCACAGGAAGTATAAAAGGCGGGCCAGGAAAGCAGACTTTGAGCGAGTTGAGGATGCTGGAGGGTGCAGGAAGCCAGAGAACGACCGGAAGAGCTACAGAGACCCTGGGAGATCTGGAGGCCAAAACCACCCTGACACTGGCCAGGTGAGTCCAGGAGTGACTACACTGTGCAGAGGGAGCTGTACCTAAAGAAGGCAAGCCCAGGGGCAGCTGGGGTTGCCTTGCAGTACCAACAGCAGAACTCCTCCACTGGGCCAGTCAAGCGAACCCAGGTCTCTGAGGGTCAGCAGGAGCGATCCTGACCTCAGAACAATATCCACTTTTTGCTCCTTCAGCTCCAATGCCAAATGCCATTTTGGGGAGCAAAATCCCAACAATGCATTCTGGGACTGGAAGTTTCAAAACCTTTCTGTTGAAAACAATGAGGTGTGAGAAGAGACTCGAGCCTGGCGGAGGGAAGTCTTCTTGGTGAACCTTGGAGGGGTCCGATCACGACAAAGGGAGACCCCTTGTGAACTGTTGGAGAAGGGTCTGACCCCAGAAGAGGGAAGCTCTTTTGAACCTTGTGAACGTTCTAACAAGGGTCTGAGCCCAGAAGAGTGAGGTCCTTTTGAATCTTGTGAACTTTCTAACAAGGGTCTGAGTCTGGCAGAGGGAGACCCGTGTGAGCTCTTGTGATAGAAACTGGCACCAGAGCTAGAGTGGTCTGGCACCAAATGGGTGCTCATTCGAAGGTCTCTGACTGGTGCCTCTTCTCCCAAACCAGTTGAAACTACAAGTCCCAAGAGGCTGTAGTGGAGGCTGACATGAACCGACTGAGTTTAAACTGCCAACTGGGTTGAACACCAACACAGCCCTGGACATGTTGGTGATTGAACTGTGCGAAGTCTGTCTGAGGGCTTTAGAGAAAGCCTGACTGGGGGCTGGAAACCCAGACTTAGGGAAGAGGAGAACCCGAGGGGTCTAGTGACACTGTGGTAAATGTGACCCCGACCAAGGGATGCCAGTGAATTGAGTGAAAGGTCATAGAGAACCCAATCGAGGGAGGCTAACGTTGGAAGAAGGATCAGAGCCCGGCAGAGGGAGAACTAGGAGGCGAAGAGCAGTCGCCCAACGTGAAAAGATTGACAAAGGAACTTTTGTTTGTTTATTGTTTTGGTACAGCTGACCTTTTAAGGCAAGAGACTTTTGCAGACAAAAGACTTGGCCCCGAAAGGTCCTAGCATCATTGAAAGGAACTGTAAACTTGTTCTGGCGAGGCCCAGGAGTGTGCTGTGCTCAAAGGTCCTGCCTTGTCCCGTGCTAGAAACGTGGGGAAGGGAGACCCAGCCATACCATCCTTACTTATTTGGTGAACACTTCTTTCTTTTCTTAAGAACATTATCCCCCACTATTTTGTAACTTAGTTGTAAGGATTGGCAATTGTTTCCTTTAGTATAGGCCCTTTTTATTTGACAAGATGCCACTACAACTGCCTTATTATTATTTGATGGTCGTTGCTTGCTCCCATCTTAGATTTAGGTTTAGATTAGGCATTTATCTCCCCCCTTTTTACAGTTTAATAAACACCCTTCAACTGTGATAACTTGTGTCTGTTTTACTGTTGTCACCATGAGCTCGTTACACTAGACAAGGGAAGGGTAGGTTTACACTCATAGCCCTTCCCAGTGTGAGAAAATATGGTAGCCTCTCAGTCCCAGTTTGGTTATCTGGGATTTGGTAACCGCATGGTTAGTTCCTAGTGATTGAACTCATACCCAGGGTATTACCTTACGCCTCTTGTATTGTTCAACCGGATGTTATTGGAAACTATTGGTCCATGGATGGTAGAGATATCACAGGATTGCATAATGAGGCAATATGCCCCGAGGTGGCGGGCCCACCCTTTGGGTAAGGGCCAGCCGCCCAAGTTAAGGGCCGAGCGAGGCAGGGGTCCCTTAACGAGGGTGGTGGGCCCAGCTTCCGAGGGGCACATCGCCATTAGCACTCATGTAGTGCACTACACGGGTGCTAAATGGTTTTTAAAAACAATTCCAAAGTCTTTCTCTCCGTGAACGGAGCGATTTGCGACATCACGTTCTCAGAGCCCCTCTTCCATTTCCATAGCAGCTACACAGGGAAACGATCTGAGGCGGCAGACCCCTGTCGCCTCCATCAGGTAAGTGGGATGGTGGGAGCGAGAGGGAACAAAAAAATAAAATTTGGTGAGCCGGGGAAGATGGCCGGCGGGGGAGCCAGCCATCAGGCGGCTTGGAACGTGGGCTTTCACTGGTAGTGTCAGCCTGTGTTCCTAGACTCCTGATTGGCTGGCTCCCCCGCCCAGGGTGCTTTGTAATTAACATGCCGAGGTCCATCGAGATTTGGTCTCAAGGGTTTTGTAAATGTCTTGTTTTCTTTGATTATGAATTAGTATGTTATGTTGTGTTCTGTGCTTTAAAAATAACTCAAACTCAAACTGATAAAAAATATCCCAATTGCACACATTCCAAACATGACCGGGACTAACTAAAGATCTAAATAATTAAAACAAGTGCTATGCTCCTGTTACCGGAACTGGCTTGCCAATGAGCAAAGACAAAAAGAAACTGATAAAAACATGCAAACGGAGGCCTTAGTACCAAACATTTCTTTAATGTTATAACATATGACATATAATTCAACATCATTTATCACCATGTCATGTGATTCAATTTATGAACTATGGCACAGACTGTTTGAATTAGAAATTGACATATTTAATTTGTCAAAAAACATGTTGTCCAACATTATTTCTATGTAGAAATATCGCACCTCTTTGGCGTTGTTAAGCCACCATCTATTCATCATTTCATCCAGAAAAGACACTTTATTTCAGAATTTGCAAGAATCATATTTTAATCAGTGCACTGTGATTCTTTCTATTGAATATGCTGTTCCCAATATATTGACAAAAGGGTACAGTTTTATGGACAATTACAGATTTATTTATTTGTATAGCGCCAAATACAAGCCCCGGGGCATCCGGGCACCAACATGCATAACAAAAAACATAAGACATGAGGACGAGACACTTGCCTACTACAACGGAGTGCAGCATAGTCACAATGCTGAACTAAAGAACAGATCATGCAAAGAGGTTTGAACAGAACCAGGGCATAAGAGCCCCGCAGCTCAGAAGGGAAGGCACTCCAAAGCTTTGGAGCAGCATAGCTAAAGGCACATTGTCCACATGAGATCAGCTTTCTCCTTGGCACTGTCAGCAAATTGGTTCAATTAGATCTTAACATTCTCTGTGCTGGCAGCCAGGAAATTCTCCCCAATAGGTAGCTAGGACTGTTACAAAATATGCATTTGTGCGTGATGGTCATGAGTCATAAAATGATCAGATTATACATTGGAAAATAGTTGACATCTTCAGCTTGATAAAGATAATTAATTAATAGGCCCATTTCCAAAGTAAGCAGGGTAAGCCCTGAAAATAATGTTATCACAAAATACACACCTAGTCAAGAGTGCAATGCAACAAACTCCACATTCATAGAAAGTTGGCTATAAATAGAGGTGTTTCCTACTAGTGATACCCCTGTCCTTAATATGGACAGATATGGAAAGTAAAGGATAGGGTGATTGTCCAGCTAAACCAGTCTAATAACAGAATACCCCTGGGCTGCGCTCATCTGTCGCCACATCTAAAAGTGGATAGAATAAGACAAAGTAGAAGGTGGTATCACACTTTTTATTGATCAATGGACCTCTATCCAGTTCTTCTAAGGTCTAAATACTGATACCACTTTTTTCTCCCATACTTTGTAGTTTCTATTCATCAATCATACATAACAAAGAGTCTTGGAAGGCCCACCTGGCTATTTAAGGTATAACTAATTTTATTATGCAATATTCTGGCGGGCCTTCTTTTCCAAAAAAACAAATTGAACTAATCATATTTGGATCAACACGACGGAGAGTATCCAGAGCCGATCAGACACAGCGTGTTTTTTGGGATGCAGGGCCCCCAAGACTATTGGCTAATAAAATTGGTTTTGCCATAAATAGCCAGGGGGGCCTTCCAAAATTCTTTTTTATGTACGATTGATGAATACAAAGTATGGGAGAAAAAAGTATTAGTATTGGGACCTTGGAAGAACTGGATAGAGGTCCATTGATCAATAAAAAGTGTGACACCAGCTTCCACTTTCTCTTAGTCTATCCACTTTTAGATGTGGCAGCACATCAGCGCAGCCCAGGGGTATTCTGTTATTAGGCTGGTTTAGCTGGAGAATCACCCTATCCTTTTCTTTCCGGATCTGTCCATATTATGGACGGGGGTATCACTAGTAGGAAACCCCACTATTTCTCCCCAAATTTGGATGGTTCTATGTTCATTCTTTGACTGTTTTTTTTTCGCTGTTTTTTTCCGCTGCACTTTTTGCTGAATTATTTTGCAAATAATCCCCCCTTCCTTATTATTTATTCCTATACACCACCCCACCCTATCCCTTATATGCCCTCCCCCGCCCCCCCTCCCCCCCATAAGTTTCAATGTTTTTCCAGCAATAACATTTTGGCAAAAAGTGCTGCGGAAAAAAAGGTGACTGAATGAAGGTTGTATCCTTTGTATGAATGTGGAGTTTGGTGCAGTGCACTCTTGACCAGGCGTGCTTGCCTTTCTTTTGTGATAGCATCTTCAGCTTGCTCATCACACCAACAGTGTTCTTGTAAAATAGTGCACAAAGAGTGGACATTACAACCAGGGTTGTAACCACTGATGCCAGAGTAGGGTGGCATAAGCAAAGGAGGTTTTATTGCAACACCTTCAGGCAGACAAACAAGTGCCAACCGCAGCATTTATTGAGAACTAAGTCAATTTTGACACCCAGATAGGCAATGTGGGCACATTACTCAGAATGGTTAGCAGGGTACATCCCAGACTGGTTTGTTAGAGTTCAACTTTAGCTAATGTGACTCCTACCCTCTTGTTAACGGCTAATACGTCTGAACAGTCAGGGACACCAATGCTATGCTGGCAAATAAGGGGAACACGCCCTGCCACTCAATGGCATAGGACCAGTCTCTGAAGCCGTACAAGTGAATGATCCTTGCCAATGGTAGAATCGTGTAATAAAAAGGATAGGTGATAAGGAGCAGCCCTGGGGCGTGCCACATCCTGTAGGCACAGGCCTCGGGACTAAAGGAAGCATTACAATGGTATAAGTTCCATCAGCCAGCAGAAACTGTAAGCACGAGTTGGGGGAGTCTCAGATGCCCGCCCCTTAATCTATGTAAAACGGTCTCGTGGTCTAAACCAGTAGAGTGATCTAGGACAATAACACTTTTCCCACCTTCACCTCTGATGAGGTTTCACACATCTGTATGATCTCTAGCAGCAAGTGACGGTTCCCTTAGTGCAAGGTGGCATCTTGCTACTAAATCCATATGACGGCTCCTGATACAGCAGTCTATGGTTATCAATTAACAGCAATTACTTTAAGCATTTCCAAAAAGGCCAGGAGCCATTAATTTGCCTGACGGTCCTCAAGAGGTGTTTGAGAGGATGGGTAACTTACAGAAGGTAGGTAGGTTGTCCCATTTGAATACTCGGTCAGATAAAACACCAATGCTTCCAGCAATAATAAGCAGGCATTTGTGAAATAGGCTCCCTGTGCAATGCACAGGGATTTAGTTGCCAATGAAAGCCGGGGAGCCAGCCTTCATTGTTTGTCAAGAGCAAGGAAAGTCAATCTGATTTTGATTTCAAAAATCCCTCACTGACTTTTTTCTTCAAATGGAGGGTGCAGATGAGGTTTCTCACCCATATGTGTTCTCCCATGGAGAAAGAGATCCTCGCTGACAGAACCTTTTTCCGCATTCAATGTACCGACTAGGTTTCTACCCAGTATGTGTTCTCACGTGACGATTAAGAGCTCCCTTCTTGATGAACCCTTTTCCGCATTCAGTGCACTGATGAGGCCTCTCACCTGTGTGTGTTCTCAGGTGGTAAAAAAGACCTCCCTTCGTGCCGAACCTATTCCCGCATTCAGTGCACGGATGAGGTTTCTCTCCTGTATGTGTTCTCAGGTGACGAATAAGTTGACCCTTATCGCTGAACCTTTTAAGGCACTCAGTGCACTGATGAGGTTTCTCTCCCGTATGTATTCTCAGGTGTTGAATAAGAGCACCCTTTGTGCTGAAACTTTTCCCGCATGCATTGCACTGATGAGGTTTCTCACCTGTATGTATTCTCAGGTGCTGCATAAGAGCTCCCTTTGTGCTGAATCTGTTCCCGCATTCAGTGCACTGATGAGGTGTCACACCTGTATGTGTTCTCAGGTGGTAAATAAGAGTTTTCTTCTTGCTGAACCTTTTCCCGCACTCAGTGCACTCATGAGGTTTCTCCCCAGTATGTGTTCTCAGGTGGTGAATAAGATGTTCCTTCCTGCTGTACCTTTTCTCACATTCAGTGCATTGATAAGGTTTCTCACCAGTATGTGTTCTCATGTGGGGAATAATAGCTGTCTTATTGCTGAATCTTTTCCCGCATTCAGTGCACTGATAAGGTTTTTCACCTGTATGTGTTCTGAGGTGGCAAAGAAGACTGTCCTTTGTGCTGAACCTTTTTCCGCATTCACTGCACTCATGAGGTTTCTCACCAGTATGTGTTCTCAGGTGGGAAATAAGAGCTGTCTTATTGCTGAACATTTTTCCGCATTCAGTGCACTGAGGTTTCTCACCAGTATGTGTTTTCAGGTGGGAAATAAGACCTCCCTTATTGCTGAATCTTTTTTCGCATTCAGTGCACTGATGAGGTTTTTCACCTGTATGTGTTCTCCCATGGAGAAAAAGAGATCCTTTCTGACTGAATCTTTTCCCGCATTCAGTGCACTGATGAGGTTTCTCTCCAGTGTGTGTTCTCAGGTGGAAAATAAGATATCCCTTTATCATGAAGCATTTCCCGCATTCAGTGCATTGATGAGGTTTCTCACCTGTATGTGTTCTCCCATGGAGAATAAGAGCTCCCTTTGTGCTGAACCCTTTTCCGCATTCAGTGCACTGATGAGGTTTCTCACCCGTATGTGTTCTCCCATGGAGAATAAGAGCTCCCTTTGTGCTGAAGCTTTGTCTGCATTCAGTGCACTGATGAGGTTTCTCACCTGTATGTGTTCTACCATGGAGAATAAGAGCCCCCTTTGTGCTAAACCTTTTTCCGCATTCAGTGCACTGATGAGGTTTCTCACCCGTATGTGTTCTCCGATGGAGAATAAAAGCTCCCTTTGTGCTGAACCTTTTTCCGCATTCAGTGCATTGATGAGGTTTCTCACCCGTATGTGTTCTCCCGTGGAGAATAAGAGCTCCCTTTGTGCTTAACCTTTTCCCGCATTCCGTGCACTGATGTTTCTCTCCAGTATGTGTTCTCAAGTGGAGATTAAGAGCTACCTCCTTGCTGAACCTTTTTCCGCATTCAGTGCACTGATGAGGTTTCTCGCCCGTGTTTGTTATCTCGTGGCTAATAAGATATCCCTCCATAATGTACCCGTTCCTGCATTCAGGGCACAAAAAAAGTTTCTCATCCGTATGTATTTTCTGGTGATGAACAAGACCTCTGAAATGGTCCTACCGAAGGTTTATACAGTTTCACTGCGTGGATAACATGTGTATTCACAGAGGGTTACACAATCCTCTAAACTACCTTTATATGCAAACTATAAATAACATTCCACTTGTGTCTACCTATATAAGCAGACAATATATAACATGCCACATGTGTTTGATCATCCATAGGCTAAATAACAGGACTGATTTGCAGAATAAAATGTACGATTGCTATGATCAGTCTAACATGCTATATAGATATTAGACCTCTGCCTTAGGGTGCTGGGTGCTGGATGTTACGATGAGGGTGTTTGGCTGAAACCCCTTAGGTATTCAATAGGCTTCTCCAATCCCAGATGCTCGTTTCTTTGAAAAGTCAACTAGTTCTTCGACTGGTATCCGTCTAGCGCATATTCTCTCAATGAAGCTTTGTCCTGCACTAGTTCTTCGGAGAAATGAACTGAAACGCTGTTGCATTTCTCTGGGCATCAATCACCTATAGAATTAAAAGGAGATTCACATTAATAATCAATACTGGTTCAAGATCAAAGGCATAACATTTACCAGGTAGACTGGTTCGCAGTGCTACTGCTATGTGCTGGTTAATTGCCTTAATTAAGTACTTGATAGGACTTTGAAGTTCTGTATATAGGGGGCAAGTATCTCAATGGGTGGTAAAGAAGTAATGCTACAATCATTAAAAAAAATGCAACACTTTCCGGCAGATTTGATGGAAGCAAGAATACCGCGGGTTGGTGTATAGATAGACCATAGTTTTAATATTGAAGACTTTGCTACAGAGTAAAAAAGAAGCTGGGAAAAATATACTTTACTTATCAACACTGCAAACGTATGTTCCACCATCATATGTATTCAGCAAGGCCTCATTATAGCACACGAGAAAGACATTTCCAAACATGAGTGTTAAGGCCATATATGTTTCTCACGACGTCAGCGGTTTGGACAAAAGAATAGTGCCCCGTCATGCAAATATAAAACAGACATTACTATTGAAGAGGCAAGGACTGAAGGCAAGGCAGAGGCAAGGTACCAGGAGCACTTGCCTCCTTTCACACCCAGCACACCCGCCCCCCCATTCCCTCATCCCATCTCTCTCTGCACTTGCATGTTCTGAATGCTCACAAGGCCTAGTAGGTTGGCTCTATCCTTCATTGTTTTATTTGATTTCCATTGCCATCTGCCATTCCTGTTGCCCTGTGGGCGCTTTCAACCACAATTGGGCCTCATTACAACAGTGGCGCTAAGGCAACAACGGCACCGGTAGTGCTTCTGGCGCCGTTGTCATTCCGCCACATTACGAGTTCTTCTTGCGGGGGCTGCTGTGCACGCCTAGTCAGACCAGGCGTGTAGAGCGGCACCCACAAGCAGAACAGGATGGTAGCAACGGTACTGTTATGAATGGTACCGCTGCTACCATCCTCCCCATTCCCATTGACCCCTATGGGCGCTCAAATGGGAATGGGGATGTACCGGCTCCGGGTTCTGCGCAAGGGAAATTACCGGGCCCGCAGAGGTCGGAATGGCCCGGTAATTCCCCTTTCGCTGGATCTGGAGACAGACCCAAGTTTGGGGGTAGCCATGCCCATATTAAGGGCATGGCCTCATCAAAACTTGTAATGAGGCCCAAAGTACTTGTTGTGTAAGCGCCTTATAAATGCACAATTAATCAATCAATCAATCAATTGAGTTTTCAAGAAAAATCAAGAATGTTTTGCCACTTTAAGAATGATGAAGGCCATGATGACAGCCAAACCTTGAGTTCGAACCGAGATCCCTCTAAAGACATACCAACTTCCCGAAGTATTCGAGGGAAAGTACAAGCTGAGATCAGAGACCACCATAATCAGATCTTCAGCTACGAGGCAAAGCCTCACTATCATCACACCTGCCTTCCAAATGCAGGAAGTACAACCTGGGATCAGAGACCACCAAAATCAGATCTTAAGCTACGAGGCAGAGCCTCACTATCATCACACCTGCCTTCCAAATGCGGGAAGTACAAGCTGAGATCAGAGACCCCCATAATCAGATCTTTAGCTGTGAGGCAACGCTTTACTATCATCACACCTGCCTTCCAAGACTCACTATCATCACACCTGCCTTCCAAATGCGGGAAGTACAAGCTGAGATCAGAGACCACCATAATCAGATCTTTAGCTATGAGGCAAAGCCTCACTATCATCACACCTGCCTTCCAAATGCGGGAAGTACAAGCTGAGATCAGAGACCACCATAATCAGATCTTCAGCTACGAGGCAGAGCCTCACTATCATCACACCTGCCTTCCAAATGCAGGAAGTACAACCTGGGATCAGAGACCACCAAAATCAGATCTTAAGCTACGAGGCAGAGCCTCACTATCATCACACCTGCCTTCCAAATGCGGGAAGTACAAGCTGAGATCAGAGACCCCCATAATCAGATCTTTAGCTGTGAGGCAAAGCTTCACTATCATCACACCTGCCTTCCAAGCCTCACTATCATCACACCTGCCTTCCAAATACGGGAAGTACAAGCTGAGATCAGAGACCACCATAATCAGATCTTCAGCTACGAGGCAAAGCCTCACTATCATCACACCTGCCTTCCAAATACGGGAAGTACAAGCTGAGATCAGAGACCACCATAATCAGATCTTCAGCTACGAGGCAAAGCCTCACTATCATCACACCTGCCTTCCAAATGCAGGAAGTACAAGCTGAGATCAGAGACCCCCATAATCAGATCTTTAGCTGTGAGGCAACGCTTTACTATCATCACACCTGCCTTCCAAGACTCACTATCATCACACCTGCCTTCCAAATGCGGGACGTACAAGCTGAGATCAGAGACCACCATAATCAGATCTTTAGCTATGAGGCAAAGCCTCACTATCATCACACCTGCCTTCCAAATGCGGGAAGTACAAGCTGAGATCAGAGACCACCATAATCAGATCTTCAGCTACGAGGCAGAGCCTCACTATCATCACACCTGCCTTCCAAATGCAGGAAGTACAACCTGGGATCAGAGACCACCAAAATCAGATCTTAAGCTACGAGGCAGAGCCTCACTATCATCACACCTGCCTTCCAAATGCGGGAAGTACAAGCTGAGATCAGAGACCCCCATAATCAGATCTTTAGCTGTGAGGCAAAGCTTCACTATCATCACACCTGCCTTCCAAGCCTCACTATCATCACACCTGCCTTCCAAATACGGGAAGTACAAGCTGAGATCAGAGACCACCATAATCAGATCTTCAGCTACGAGGCAAAGCCTCACTATCATCACACCTGCCTTCCAAATACGGGAAGTACAAGCTGAGATCAGAGACCACCATAATCAGATCTTCAGCTACGAGGCAAAGCCTCACTATCATCACACCTGCCTTCCAAATGCAGGAAGTACACGCTGAGATCAGAGACGGCCGTAATCAGATCTTCAGCTATGAGGCAAAGCCTCACTATCATCACACCTGCCTTCCAAATGCGGGCCGTACAAGCTGAGATCAGAGACCACCATAATCAGATCTTTAGCTATGAGGCAAAGCCTCACTATCATCACACCTGCCTTCCAAATGCGGGAAGTACAAGCTGAGATCAGAGACCCCCATAATCATATCTTTAGCTGTGAGGCAAAGCTTCACTATCATCACACCTGCCTTCCAAGACTCACTATCATCACACCTGCCTTCCAAAGGCGGGAAGTACAAGCTGAGATCAGAGACCACCATAATCAGATCTTCAGCTACGAGGCAAAGTGTCATGAATTGGCGATATCGACCCTTCTGGTCTGCCTTGTCGCTCAGTCAATAGACATTACATCGTTCACCTTCAATATGGCCGACGCTAAGTTTCAGTGCGGTCTAGTCATCTGTGCGGACCTCATGCTCCCTTGAAAACAGACACGCCCCCACGCTTCCACGCGTCTCAATGCTCTGCTTGCCTGCATCTCACCCGGCAAGTTGTGTTCTAGTGCCTAACCCCCTTCCTTCGTAATTCCTGGTATCCATCTCCTTCCTTCCTGGTTCCCCCCCTTTTCCTAGTGCTCAATTCGGAACCTAGTTGCCCCGTTCCTTTAGCCTGGTTCTGTCCTGGACTCTTCCTGGATTCTTCCTGGAACAATTGAACGTACCCGAGCCCCGGCGCCATCGCGTCGGGAGTCGCGGACCTGTGCGTTCTCCGAAGCCCAGCAGACTGGATTCAGAAGATTCTAGAGCTTACCTTTATAAAGCATACTCATCCAGGAAAAAGAAGCCCGCGAATTCAAAGAAGAAATCCACAAGAAGCAAACAGGTGAGTCACGAGTCTGAGGACTCGGATTCTGACACAAAGCCTCACTATCATCACACCTGCCTTCCAAATGCGGGAAGTAGAAGCTGATATCAGAGACCACCATAATCAGATCTTTAGCTATGAGGCAAAGCCTCACTATCATCACACCTGCCTTCCAAATGCGGGAAGTACAAGCTTAGATCAGAGACCACCATAATCAGATCTTCAGCTACGAGGCAAAGCCTCACTATCATCACACCTGCCTTCCAAACGTTTCGCTTCTGAACCATTGCCACATACCCGTAGTTGCCTTGACAACACAGCATGCTTTTATTGCCCTGTTGCAAAATATTGCTGCTTAGTTTTCAGAAGAATTATTTCAGTGTTACTGGTAGGATGCAGGTCCAATTGGATGTAAAACCCACCACGTCCCCATTACACAGTACATTTGCTTCATTATACAGGAGGTAACATTTTCAAGGTTTGAACATATGTTCTACCTCTGAATGCCCTGTGATGCTTGTCATGATCACGTGCTCGCTAGGATTTCCGTGTTATCTATTTTCCCCCTATATGCAGTAACTGCTGTGATTGTATCTCAATGAATGGGCATATCAAAATGTTAGGACAAATGAGTGACTACATTCCCTTCTTGGTTAGCCCATACATAGTTTAAGAGTTGTTTTCCTGCTAGTCCTCCATAAAGGACAGTCACTCTGCCCTGTGTCCACATGTGTTTAACATGAAAACTAAGTCTTTTTACTTAAGTAGTCTGCACTACCCTCAAATTGGAATGATGAATATATAATTCTGTGGTGAGATTGTGGGGCGATTGTAACTTGGGTCCTTAATTAGTAATGCTCGTTTTATATGTATTGTATCCATTGCAAAGGACACCTTATACTACCATCATCAACAAGATACTGCATAACAGAAAATAATGCCAGCAGTTTGGGCTTTTGTGTAGTCATGGGAAAGGCTCTTGCCAGGCACAACCGTAATGGTATTAACTACCAATTGTTGCTAGCAGTTGCAAAAAGGTGTGAGTACCTGGGCATCTAATAGCACTGCTTGGCAAAAGCTTAAAACGTACGCATAAGCCAAAACTGTTGGCTTCCCCAAAGCTTGTTTGTTTTAAATAGGAGTTCAGTGAAGGACACACAGAGTGTTTATAGAGTGGCTGAAGGCAGACCTGGTAAGACATTTTTATTACACCAGTAGCATGCTTACAGCTCTAATTAAGTCATTAACTCTCAGACGACTGCTTTCAACAAACACTGGCAGGAACTGTGAATGAGGCTTGATTAAGGCGAGCTCAAAGAGTTCCCATGAGGTGGTGTTTTAGGTGGGTAGAGGCGGGAATGGCCATAGGGATTAGCATAGCCATGGGTAGGCCATGGGTAGGCACATAACCAAACACCATCTACAGACTCTGTGTCCCTCCTCATATTTCATTCCTCGCTATCTGTACTCTGATGCAATAGTGTCATCTTATAGGTGTCACAAGCGACACCTACTAGCCCAAAATGATGAAAGAAACTATGAACCCTTGCTGTACCCACCCATTCCCTCCCATGGTTCCATTTGAACTTGCTGGGCACTCTATGTGGTGCCTAAACTCATAAGCAAAATTGAAACCAAAAACAGCCACGATAGGCAGTAGCCCCCACCTTGGAACCATAGTCTCCAAACATTAGTAATGTGTTCAAGGGGGCAGTCACCAGTATTGCACGAGAAGACAGGACTATCAAACCTGTTCTGCATCAACTACACAGAAGGGGTGTATCCAACCTGCAGCCCTCGGCCCGCCTGCCCTCTCCCCCACTATACCCCATCATTTGGGCCTCCTTCCCTGGTTTTCCTTTTTCCAATTCTCTCACCTTGTTTTGCATGTGTTCTCCACCTGCACTGCTAATGTGAGGCAGTAAAGACATGTTATCACTTTTGGCTACAAACTATATGTAGCCTTTTACTGTGTCACTAGCCAAATAACCATACATGAGTTGACATTTTGGGTACTGATGTATTTTAATAGTTCTTCAACGCCTCGATTTGTATTGTGACCTTAGTTTGCTTTGAGCACGAAAGACTGTCACAAAGACAGATTTGCCTGTGAAGGCTCTTTCATGCCTGCAAAGGTGCCTCTGGTAAATGCCTTCTGCAGTTTAGCCTGGACTGGGGTCCCTTAGACTTCCCAACCCACATGTGAGGATGCAGGGACCTGCTAGTACTCCGGAAGTGTACGCTTTAAAGAGAGCTGTACCTTTCACAGGAAACCAATGAAAAGGAGTGCTGGAGTAATGTGTTCCCTAGAGCCAGGTCGCTTCACGAGTCTAGGCGCTGCATTTTGAATCAACTGCAGCCAATGCTCGTTTGCTTTGGATAACCCTGAATTAATTGCATTAAAGTTATCAAGAAATATTTGAAACAAGTTGAGCTAGTAGATAAATAAATAATCCAGAATGAGGCAGATTGTCCCTGTGTGAAAAGAAACAAAAACAGCTCTTTCAAAGCCCACCCACCTGTTGGGATAAAGAGCGAAGAATCAACTAATCCTGATCACTATCCCCAAGAATGAGGACAGGCTCCCAAGAGCCAAACGCCCCAACTAGGAGGAGCAGAAACACGACCCAAGCTGCCAATCCTGATCACTATCCCCAAGAATGAGGGCAGGCTCCCAAGAGCCAAACGCCCCAACTAGGAGGAGCAGAAACATGACCCCAGCTGCCATACCCAAGAATGAGGACAGGCTCCCAAGAGCCAAACGCCCCAACTAGGAGGAGCAGAAACATGACCCCAGCTGCCAATCCTGATCACTATCCCCAAGAATGAGGACAGGCTCCCAAGAGCCAAACGCCCCAACTAGGAGGAGCAGAAACACGACCCCAGCTGCCAATCCTGATCACTATCCCCAAGAATGAGGGCAGGCTCCCAAGAGCCAAACGCCCCAACTAGGAGGAGCAGAAACACGACCCCAGCTGCCAATCCCGATCACTATCCCCAAGAATGAGGGCAGGCTCCCAAGAGCCAAACGCCCCAACTAGGAGGAGCAGAAACATGACCCAAGCTGCCAATCCCGATCACTATCACCAAGAATGAGGGCAGGCTCCCAAGAGCCAAACGCCCCAACTAGGAGGAGCAGAAACATGACCCCAGCTGCCAATCCCGATCACTATCCACAAGAATGAGGACAGGCTCCCAAGAGCCAAACGCCCCAACTAGGAGGAGCAGAAACATGACCCCAGCTGCCAATCCCGATCACTATCCCCAAGAAGGAGGACAGGCTCCCAAGAGCCAAACGCCCCAACTAGGAGGAGCAGAAACATGACCCCAGCTGCCAATCCTGAACAATATCCCCAAGAATGAGGACAGGCTCCCAAGAGCCAAACGCCCCAACTAGGAGGAGCAGAAACATGACCCCAGCTGCCAATCCCGATCACTATCCCCAAGAATGAGGACAGGCTCCCAAGAGCCAAACGCCCCAACTAGGAGGAGCAGAAACATGACCCCAGCTGCCAATCCCGATCACTATCCCCAAGAATGAGGGCAGGCTCCCAAGAGCCAAACGCCCCAATTAGGAGGAGCAGAACCATAGCCCAAGCTGCCAATCCTGATCACTATCACCAAGAATGAGGACAGGCTCCCAAGAGCCAAACGCCCCAACTAGGAGGAGCAGAAACATGACCCCAGCTGCCAATCCCGATCACTATCCCCAACTCTGAGGCCAGGCCCCCAAGAGCCAAACGCCCCAACTAGGAGGAGCAGAAACATGACCCCAGCTGCCAATCCCGAACACTATCCCCAAGAATGAGGACAGGCTCCCAAGAGCCAAACGCCCCAACTAGGAGGAGCAGAAACATGACCCCAGCTGCCAATCCCGATCACTATCACCAAGAATGAGGGCAGGCTCCCAAGAGCCAAACGCCCCAACTAGGAGGAGCAGAAACATGACCCCAGCTGCCAATCCTGATCACTATCCCCAAGACTGAGACCAGGCTCCCAAGAGCCAAATGCCCCAACTAGGAGGAGCAGAACATACCCAAGCTGCCAATCCTGATCACTATCCCCAAGAATGAGGACAGGCTCCCAAGAGCCAAACGCCCCAACTAGGAGGAGCAGAAACATGACCCCAGCTGCCAATCCCGATCACTATCCCCAAGAATGAGGACAGGCTCCCAAGAGCCAAACGCCCCAACTAGGAGGAGCAGAAACATGACCCCAGCTGCCAATCCTGATCACTATCCCCAAGACTGAGACCAGGCTCCCAAGAGCCAAATGCCCCAACTAGGAGGAGCAGAACATACCCAAGCTGCCAATCCTGATCACTATCCCCAAGAATGAGGACAGGCTCCCAAGAGCCAAACGCCCCAACTAGGAGGAGCAGAAACATGACCCCAGCTGCCAATCCCGATCACTATCCCCAAGAATGAGGACAGGCTCCCAAGAGCCAAACGCCCCAACTAGGAGGAGCAGAAACATGACCCCAGCTGCCAATCCTGATCACTATCCCCAAGACTGAGACCAGGCTCCCAAGAGCCAAATGCCCCAACTAGGAGGAGCAGAACATACCCAAGCTGTCAATCCTGATCTCTATCCCCAAGAATGAGGACAGGCTCCCAAGAGCCAAACGCCCCAACTAGGAGGAGCAGAATCATGACCCCAGCTGCCAATCCTGAAAACTATCCCCAAGAATGAGGACAGGCTCCCAAGAGCCAAACGCCCCAACTAGGAGGAGCAGAAACATGACCCCAGCTGCCAATCCTGAACACTATCCCCAAGAATGAGGACAGGCTCCCAAGAGCCAAACGCCCCAACTAGGAGGAGCAGAAACATGACCCCAGCTGCCAATCCTGAACACTATCCCCAAGAATGAGGCCAGGCTCCAAAGAGCCAAATGCCCCAACTAGGAGGAGCAGAACCATAGCCCAAGCTGCCAATCCCGAACACTATCCCCAAGAATGAGGACAGGCTCCCAAGAGCCAAACGCCCCAACTAGGAGGAGCAGAAACATGACCCCAGCTGCCAATCCCGATCACTATCCCCAAGAATGAGGACAGGCTCCCAAGAGACAAACGCCCCAACTAGGAGGAGCAGAAACATGACCCCAGCTGCCAATCCCGATCACTATCCCCAAGAATGAGGACAGGCTCCCAAGAGCCAAACGCCCCAACTAGGAGGAGCAGAAACATGACCCCAGCTGCCAATCCTGAACACTATCCCCAAGAATGAGGCCAGGCTCCAAAGAGCCAAATGCCCCAACTAGGAGGAGCAGAACCATAGCCCAAGCTGCCAATCCTGATCACTATCACCAAGAATGAGGGCAGGCTCCCAAGAGCCAAATGCCACAACTAGGAGGGGCAGAAACATGACCCCAGCTGCCAATCCTGATCACTATCCCCAAGAATGAGGACAGGCTCCCAAGAGCCAAATGCCCCAACTAGGAGGAGCAGAAACATGACCCCAGCTGCCAATCCCGATCACTATCCCCAAGAATGAGGACAGGCTCCCAAGAGCCAAATGCCCCAACTAGGAGGAGCAGAAACATGACCCCAGCTGCCAATCCCAATCACTATCCCCAAGAATGAGGACAGGCTCCCAAGAGCCAAACGCCCCAACTAGGAGGAGCAGAACCATAGCCCAAGCTGCCAATCCTGATCACTATCACCAAGAATGAGGGCAGGCCCCGAAGAGCCAAACGCCCCAACTAGGAGGAGCAGAAACATGACCCCAGCTGCCAATCCCGATCACTATCCCCAAGAATGAGGACAGGCTCCGAAGAGCCAAACGCCCCAACTAGGAGGAGCAGAAACATGACCCCAGCTGCCAATCCCGATCACTATCCCCAAGAATGAGGACAGGCTCCCAAGAGCCAAACGCCCCAACTAGGAGGAGCAGAAACATGACCCCAGCTGCCAATCCCGATCACTATCCCCAAGAATGAGGACAGGCTCCCAAGAGCCAAACGCCCCAACTAGGAGGAGCAGAAACATGACCCCAGCTGCCAATCCTGATCACTATCCCCAAGAATGAGGACAGGCTCCCAAGAGCCAAACGCCCCAACTAATAGGAGCAGAAACATGACCCAAGCTGCCAATCCTGATCACTATCCCCAAGAATGAGGACAGGCTCCCAAGAGCCAAACGCCCCAACTAGGAGGAGCAAAAACATGACCCCAGCTGCCAATCCCGATCACTATCCCCAAGAATGAGGACAGGCTCCCAAGAGCCAAACGCCCCAACTAGGAGGAGCAGAAACATGACCCCAGCTGCCAATCCTGAACACTACCCAAGCTGCCAATCCTGAACACTATCCCCAAGAATGAGGACAGGCTCCCAAGAGCCAAACGCCCCAACTAATAGGAGCAGAAACATGACCCCAGCTGCCAATCCTGATCACTATCCCCAAGAATGAGGACAGGCTCCCAAGAGCCAAACGCCCCAACTTGGAGGAGCAGAAACATGACCCAAGCTGCCAATCCTGAACACTATCACCAAGAATGAGGACAGGCTCCCAAGAGCCAAACGCCCCAACTAGGAGGAGCAGAACCATAGCCCAAGCTGCCAATCCTGATCACTATCCCCAAGACTGAGGCCAGGCCCCGAAGAGCCAAACGCCCCAACTAGGAGGAGCAGAAACATGACCCCAGCTGCCAATCCTGATCACTATCCCCAAGAATGAGGACAGGCTCCCAAGAGCCAAACGCCCCAACTAGGAGGAGCAGAAACATGACCCCAGCTGCCAATCCTGATCACTATCCCCAAGAATGAGGACAGGCTCCCAAGAGCCAAATGCCCCAATTAGGAGGAGCAGAACCATAGCCCAAGCTGCCAATCCTGATCACTATCACCAAGAATGAGGACAGGCTCCCAAGAGCCAAACGCCCCAACTAGGAGGAGCAGAAACATGACCCCAGCTGCCAATCCTGAACACTATCCCCAAAAATGAGGACAGGCTCCCAAGAGCCAAATGCCCCAATTAGGAGGAGCAGAACCATAGCCCAAGCTGCCAATCCTGATCACTATCACCAAGAATGAGGACAGGCTCCCAAGAGCCAAACGCCCCAACTAGGAGGAGCAGAAACATGACCCCAGCTGCCAATCCTGATCACTATCCCCAAGAATGAGGACAGGCTCCCAAGAGCCAAACGCCCCAACTAATAGGAGCAGAAACATGACCCAAGCTGCCAATCCTGATCACTATCCCCAAGAATGAGGACAGGCTCCCAAGAGCCAAACGCCCCAACTAGGAGGAGCAGAAACATGACCCCAGCTGCCAATCCTGATCACTATCCCCAAGACTGAGACCAGGCTCCCAAGAGCCAAACGCCCCAACTAGGAGGAGCAGAACATACCCAAGCTGCCAATCCTGATCACTATCCCCAAGAATGAGGACAGGCTCCCAAGAGCCAAACGCCCCAACTTGGAGGAGCAGAAACATGACCCAAGCTGCCAATCCTGATCACTATCCCCAAGAATGAGGACAGGCTCCCAAGAGCCAAACGCCCCAACTAGGAGGAGCAGAAACATGACCCCAGCTGCCAATCCCGATCACTATCACCAAGAATGAGGACAGGCTCCCAAGAGCCAAACGCCCCAACTAGGAGGAGCAGAAACATGACCCCAGCTGCCAATCCTGATCACTATCACCAAGAATGAGGACAGGCTCCCAAGAGCCAAACGCCCCAACTAGGAGGAGCAGAACCATAGCCCAAGCTGCCAATCCTGATCACTATCACCAAGAATGAGGACAGGCTCCCAAGAGCCAAACGCCCCAACTAGGAGGAGCAGAAACATGACCCCAGCTGCCAATCCCGATCACTATCCCCAAGAATGAGGACAGGCTCCCAAGAGCCAAACGCCCCAACTAGGAGGAGCAGAAACATGACCCCAGCTGCCAATCCTGATCACTATCCCCAAGAATGAGGACAGGCTCCCAAGAGCCAAACGCCCCAACTAGGAGGAGCAGAAACATGACCCCAGCTGCCAATCCCGATCACTATCCCCAAGAATGAGGACAGGCTCCCAAGAGCCAAACGCCCCAACTAGGAGGAGCAGAAACATGACCCCAGCTGCCAATCCCGATCACTATCCCCAAGAATGAGGACAGGCTCCCAAGAGCCAAACGCCCCAACTAGGAGGAGCAGAAACATGACCCCAGCTGCCAATCCTGATCACTATCCCCAAGAATGAGGACAGGCTCCCAAGAGCCAAACGCCCCAAATAGGAGGAGCAGAACCATAGCCCAAGCTGCCAATCCTGATCACTATCCCCAAGAATGAGGACAGGCTCCCAAGAGCCAAACGCCCCAACTAGGAGGAGCAGAAACATGACCCCAGCTGCCAATCCTGATCACTATCACCAAGAATGAGGACAGGCTCCCAAGAGCCAAACACCCCAACTAGGAGGAGCAGAAACATGACCCCAGCTGCCAATCCCGATCACTATCCCCAAGAATGAGGACAGGCTCCCAAGAGCCAAACGCCCCAACTAGGAGGAGCAGAAACATGACCCCAGCTGCCAATCCCGATCACTATCCCCAAGAATGAGGACAGGCTCCCAAGAGCCAAACGCCCCAACTAGGAGGAGCAGAAACATGACCCCAGCTGCCAATCCCGATCACTATCCCCAAGAATGAGGACAGGCTCCCAAGAGCCAAACGCCCCAACTAGGAGGAGCAGAACCATAGCCCAAGCTGCCAATCCTGAACACTATCCCCAAGAATGAGGACAGGCTCCCAAGAGCCAAACGCCCCAACTAGGAGGAGCAGAAACATGACCCCAGCTGCCAATCCCGATCACTATCCCCAAGAATGAGGACAGGCTCCCAAGAGCCAAACGCCCCAACTAGGAGGAGCAGAAACATGACCCCAGCTGCCAATCCTGAACACTACCCAAGCTGCCAATCCTGAACACTATCCCCAAGAATGAGGACAGGCTCCCAAGAGCCAAACGCCCCAACTAGGAGGAGCAGAAACATGACCCCAGCTGCCAATCCCGATCACTATCCCCAAGAATGAGGACAGGCTCCCAAGAGCCAAACGCCCCAACTAGGAGGAGCAGAAACATGACCCCAGCTGCCAATCCTGAACACTACCCAAGCTGCCAATCCTGAACACTATCCCCAAGAATGAGGACAGGCTCCCAAGCGCCAAATGCCCCAACTAGGAGGAGCAGAACCATAGCCCAAGCTGCCAATCCTGAACACTATCCCCAAGAATGAGGACAGGCTCCCAAGAGCAAAATGCCCCAATTGTAAGGACATTTTCTTAATGTTTATTTAAAGGTCTACCAAAGTTTCCAGATTTTCCCAGATAGGAGAGCTGTGAATTTGGGTGAGAACTAGGTGGATCACTTGGATCCAGTGAAGCCTTCTTCAGCAAAGTAGTAACTACAGGATATTTAAGAGGTGTCGGCACTGATACAGACTGAAAGGAGGGTATTAACCATGTACCAGAGGACTGTTACGACCAACATGTGAGCATCATTCAGAAGTGTTTGTGAAGGCATTATTAGTCCTAATAAATTTGAAATTCTTGCAGTACCCAGAATATTTCCTGACACGTGTTGGGAAGGTCAAAGAAAAGTCTGAATAATATTTTTGCATTGCTTTTACCTAGGCTGTCTGCCTTAAAAGCAACACGTATGTCGCATACGCCTTCTTGACATAGGTACCAGCAAATGCCTGAAGCTCTCCAGGCTTTGTAAGTCATTGTTGCAGAGCAATACAGGCTTAACTCTGAGGAGAGTGGGTGGGTAACCGGTAGAGCACACACTTTCCACTAGGGATAAATATATGTCAAGTTGCAAGCTACTAACAAACCATAAAAAGTCACCTGCCCATAAAATTCTCCATTTACATACAGCACACCATTTCTTTCTCACCAATGGTCAATTATCACTTGCCAATGGTTCAATGGCTAGTGGAAATTTTGAGGCCTGTTTTTCACAAATACAAAATGAGCAAACATCAACACATCAGTGTACACCAAAGCACAACACTGCAATAGACCCAGAAGACCCCTCCCTTCAACTTTCATCCTACAGCAAACATTGTGCCCGACCAACATTCTAGAGTGCTACATATACAGTCAAATACTGAATTAGAGGTGCCAAATCGGCATTAGTTTCCATCTGGGAGAGCCTTAAAACCACAGTGGACGACATCACCTCCGCATCCGCTCCTAGACATTGCAGAGGCCTTAGAAACTCTCAACACTAATTTGAAGGCTTGAGTGAACCAAACTCCATAACAACTGAATGGATGAGAATGCTTCTAATGGACAGTACAGAAGTCACCTGCCTACCCCCTTTCAGTTCGAACCCACGACCCATTACTCGTGGAGCTCCCCAGGGATCAAGCTTCTAGGCATTTCCTGTCAACATCTATATGACCCCTTTGTTTAAGGTCATGAAATCTGACGGGTTCACTTGTTGCATCTACGCAGATGACACTCAAATCATAACAAAATGACCAGACAACGGAAACTCCAGCCCTGTCTCAGCAACTGCCTCGTGCTAATGAGCAAATGGACGACCGCCAAACACCTAAAACTCAAATCCAGACAAACAGGAAATAATGATAGGTAACGCCGTACCTGAAACACCTCGACCAGGTCCTTTGGTCATCGTCCCTAAGCCATCTAAAATGGCCATGAAACTGCTAATTCGATTCCACATGTTTTCATCATAGCCACTATACCGGTTTGCACTTTGACCATGCAATTTTTACTGTCATCATTTTCACCGATTTCATTTTTAAACGTGGGTCCCCTCCCAACCCCCATCTAACCCACCCCACCATCTCACCCTGCAATCACCACCCCACAATCCCATACCCCAAACACACAACACAGTTTATTTTTATTAAAAAACATTCTGTCAAAAAGGTTTAAAATACTTACCCATTAACTATTGTTCTCCAGCATGGGTCTGGCATGGATTCACATGCTCATGAATATTCTCCGTTGTCAGGCTGGGATCCCTCGGTAGAAGAAAAAACGATTTCACTTTCATTTAAAACTGTATTTCTCTTCTAAACCAATCATTGTCCTCTGGGTCATACAGCCCCCATCCAATGACAGTCCTTTTCCTAAGCACCTCCTCTGGCAGCCATCTTCAGATTTGGTAAGTATGTAAAGTGGCAGTATGACCAAGAAGAGCCACAGAGGGGTCGGAGGGAGGGTTTGCATGTGAATCCATGCCAGACCCATGCTGGAGAACAACAGTTACAGGTAAATTACACAACCACGGGAGGTGGCAAGGCTCAACAGACGCAATTATACTTACCCCTGGAACAGACTCACCTCAAGCAAACAGGTTGTGTAGCACTGCTTGGCCGACTCTGGACTCCTCCCTGGAATCCCTGTTGATGCAGTAGAACTTCGTGAAGGTGTGCGTGGACCACCACGTAGCAACCCTGCAGATGTCCAGCAGGGGCACACCAGACAGAAACGCTGTCGTCGCTCTGGTGGAATGGGCTCGTGGACGGCCATGCAACGGTTCGCCAACCGATGACAGTGCAACTGTGAGGTCTTCCGAATACTCTTTGTGCATGTCACGTAGAACTTCAGGGCACGAGCAACATTCATCGATTGCAAGGCCCTTTGCGCCAGCGCGAAGGTTTCCGGATAAAAACAGGTAACATCAAAGGCTCATTGAGGTGGAATTCCGACTGAACCTTCAGCATAAAGGAGGGGTGCATATGCAGCACCACCCTCTATTCGTAGAAGGTCAGGTATGGTTGCTTGCAGGATAGGGCCTGGATCTCACCTATCCTTATGGCGGAGGTGATGGCGACAAGGAAAGCTATTTTCCACCAGAGGAACTTCAGTGGGGCCTGATGCATAGGCTCAAAGGGGGCCCCCATGAGCCTCGTCAGAACCACATTGAGTTCCCATCCCGGGGCAGGAGCCTTCACCGGCGGAAAAGATCAAAAAAGTCAATTGAGACATTTCTGGACTAGTCGTGTGACCAAAGTGAAGAACTTCCTGGGGACCTAGTGTAGCGGGAGATAACCGCCAGATGTACCTTGACGTAGGTGTGCGCCATCCCTACCTTGGACAAGGATAGCACATATGGAAGAACCGACAGTGTTGTGACCCTAAGAGGGGTAATCTTCTGAGATGAACACCACACAGTGAAATGCTTCCACTTGTGACCGTAGCACATCAAGGTCGACGACGCCCTGTCCTTGGCGAGTACCTCCCTGTAGTCAGCAAGTAGCTCATATCCCCCAAACTAGGGTGGCAGGAGCCAAGCCCTCAGGTTCAGCGATCCAGGGTTGTGATGAAGATTACGCCTCCTTCTCTGGTGAAAAGATCTGGAACCACTGGTAGCTTGACCGGAAGTGATGTTGACAGGCTGAGAAGGACCGGATACCAAATCTTCCTCGCCACGCCGGGGTGATGAGTATCATCTTACATGGACACTGTCTGAGTGTGTTGATGACTCGTAGTAGGAGCGGGAACGGAGGAAACATGTACAGAAACATTCCTTCCCACGTGAAGGAGAACTCACCCCCCAGGCTCCTCGGCTAGTGGAATCTGCTGGCAATCTTCTGGAATTTGGAGTTTGCCACCGTCGGTTACAGATCGATCTGGGGCCTGCCCTATTTGACAAACCACCTGATCCTGATGAAGCTCCCACTTGTGGCAGGAGTGCAGTTCCCTGCTGAGGTAGTCTGCGATGGTGTCCTTGACTCCCGCCAGGTGGAGAGGAGTGTGGAACATCACCTGTCCGACGGCCCCGCACCACAAGTTCTGCGCTTCTATGGAGAGCTCCGGGATCGAGTGCCTCCCTGCTTCTTGATGTAGACCATGGTGGTGGTGTTGTCCGTGAAGATCCTTACCATCTTGCCTTTTAGGGATGGTAGGAATGACTTGAGGGCCCAGAACACTGCAAGTAGCTCCTGGATGTTGATGTGAAAATCCTTCTCCTCCAGCAGCCACAGGACTCTATTGTGCAGACGTCCTGTGTGTGCTCCCCAGCCTTCCAGGGAGGCGTCTGTGGTGGCTGTCTCCTACTATGGGAGGATCTGAAATTCTGTGGCTTGGGCGATGTTGGAGAGGACGTCCCACCATCCTATCGCAACAGAACTTGTTGTTGAGAGTGATCTTGTCCGTGAAGCTTCTGGACACATGTATCCAGCGGGCATCCAGAAATTCCTACCGGGGTTGCATTTGCAACCTGCAGAGCCGGACGAGGTAGACGCAGTACAACATCATGCCCAGTAACAACTTGATGACCCTTCGTCAACGACAGCCGTTGCACCTTTCCTTGAATTAACTTACTCACTCATAAATAAGGTGTACAGCACTATACAAAACTGGATGGCCACCCATTATCTTTGCCTCAATGACGATAACACTGAGCTGCTCATAGTGGGCTCCCCTACCGACTTTGAAGCGTCTTTCTCCACCTTCTGCATTGACGGTTATGTTATCTCTGTCTTGAAGCACGTCAAAACAGTGGGTATCTATTTGGAAGCTGATCTATCAATGACTCTGGCTCATCTCCGCGAGTAAGCAATTCCTCGCCCCTCACAACTGCCTAACGCTCGCAAGAGCTCTTATCATGAGCAAACTTAACTATTTTAATGTTCTCCTCATGGGCACCTCAGCAAAAAACCTTTCAAAACGCCAACTATTACAAAACAAAGCACTGCGTGCGGCCCATTGTCCAAGACAATCAGCCCACATTACAGCTACTAAGCGGGAGGCCCATTGGCTTCCTATCAAGGCCTGTATTGACTTCAAAACACTAACTTATTGTTCACTGTTGCATCTACAAAGAGGCCCCCCTCTGCCTTACTAACCGCACTGCTCAGAATCTCCTGGAACTCTCTTCCAACAAACATCAGAAACGAGCAATCCTACTCTACCTTCAAAAAAAATTTAAAAACATGGCTGTTTGATGAATATGGCTGATGTCTATATCAAATGCACCCTGCTTGTTTCCACTCCTGTGCAAAATGCTGTGATACCCCCGGGTCCGGGCGTAAGATAAATGTAATACATATTTATTTTTTTAAATAAAGAGCGGAAGCAAGATGAAGTTCAGGGAGGGCGAGGAGCCACAATCATAGTCGAGGAGGCAGAGAGCAGAGGTAACGAGGAGGCTTGTAGAGGAGGATAGATACAATGGTGCCTTACCGCGGATAGATTTGTGAACCAGCAGAAAACATTTAAATCTGGCCACTTTTTGCATCGTAAAACAATCAGCCTGGTAACGGAATGAGGAAGTAGGTGTGAAGTGGGGGAGTTCAAAGAGAGTCCTGGTAGCAAAGTTACTGATCTTGTTGAGAGGACCGTAAGCATAAGTGATGAGACCGCAGAGGATGCTGGCCCAGAAGTCTAGTTTAGAGAACACAAGAGTGGTTAAGAGATGCTTGGGAGTGTTGAAAGGAAGGAGGTGCCTGATTTTCCTAATATTTAGGAGGTTGATGCAAGCTGCTTTTGCAGTTTTGGAGATCAAAGTAGAGAAGGTGTGAGAAGGGTCATATATGACGCCGAAGTTTCTATCTGTACAAGAGTAGAGATGAGTGTCAAGTGAGAACTGGATAGGCAGGGGAAGGTATTAGTGAGTAGTTGGCAGGGAAGAAGAGTACCTCCGTTTTGGTAGTTTAACATCAGACAGTGCAAAGCCATCCAATATTTAACGGCAGTTCCCACTTCCATGCCATAACCATTCATGGACAATAACAGTTTGATATGCTCGCTCATCTGTATTACAAGTGAATGTACTCATGTAACCACAAGGATTGAGATTGGAGCCCCAGTTGGCCCAAGAGTTTGGCACCATTGAGCAAAGCACCACTTGGGCTCATCTCATGCCAAATACGTTTTAAATTACAGAGAGGAAGAAAGATACAGAAATCTACCATTGTTTCCCAAATACAGAAAATGTGCCTTGATTCTAAACCTAACAATCTCCTTTGTTCTGATGAAGCGTCCACTGCAGTCACTAAAATAAAAAACGCCCTCTCTGTTGCCCCTGCACTCGCCCTGCTTCAGGACTATTCCAAAATATTGAACCCGTTTTGTGATGAGAAAGAGGGGTACTCTCGGGTTATTCACACAAAAGCACAGTGACCTGCAATGGCCCATGACCTATTTCAGTTCCCTTTTAGATCCTGTGGCTTCTGCTTTCCTGTGCTGCCTCAGGGCTATCACCGATACAGCACTCCTGCTCTCCAAAGCTGACAACATTGCACTTGCACAGCACATTGAAGTAGCAGTTCCTCGTGCCATTCTCTCATACCTCCTCAAAGGTTAAACATCTCTCTGTGGCACGCCTCTCAAAATATGAAAAATGGCTTCTCTCAACTATTAACATGACACTTATTCTGTGTGCCCCCCTCAAGCCAGCCTCCCTTTTACCCACACCAGATGATGGCCTCCTGCACGACTGCCTAGCAGTAGTGGACATGACTTCCTCCCAGAGAAACGATCTCAAAGATATCCCTCTCAATACCTCTGGCCTTCTTCTCTTCATGTATGGCTCTTGCCTTTGTGATTCTTCTGTTCTTCATGGAGGGTTTACTGTCTGTACCTCCTTGGAGGTGCTAGAAACACTCCAAGTCCCATCAGTACGCTCTGCTCAAGTTGCACAGCTTGTTGCTCTCACACGGTTTTGCAGAATCGCCACACAAAGCTCAGCCACTATTTATACAGATTCACGCTGCACTCCCATGATTTCTGCATCCTCTGGATGCAGAGGGGATATCTGACTGCTCAGGGCATAGCAATCCTTAATACCTGTTACTTTGAAGCACCGCTTAACGTTATTTCACTGACTTCTGTCCTCGCAATTGTGAAATGCAAGGTGCATACACGCTTTTCTGATGATATCACACAAGGTATTGCACTGGCAGATTGCCATGCAAAGAATACGGCTTTCCATGGCCCTCAGGCTACTGATTATGTGCTGCTGTTTCTTCTCTCTGTAGAGGCTCCCCCCATGGCATCACTTTCCATCTTGGCACACCTCCAGAATAAGGCCCACCAGGCAGAGAAACAAAGCTGGGAAAATAAACATTGGGGGTCATTATGAGTTGGCCGGTAAGGGATTACCGGCACCAGTAAGGAGACCGGTGCCGGTAATCCCTTACCGCCCAATTCCCAGATCCCTTAGCGGGAACCGCAAGGGACGTGTGGTCGGACCACACGTCCCTTACGGGTCCCGTTAGGGGACCAGACCGCTAATTATGGGTCTGATAATAGCAGGCCCATAATTAGCAGCTGCCCCATTCCCATTGAGCCCTATGGGGGCTCAAGTGGGAATGAGGAATGGTTGGTTCAATGGGGATTTACCAGTCCCTCCAGGGTCGGAATGCACCGGTAAGTCCCCATTGAACCAGACCGGTGCCGGACCCGGAATCTCGGAATGAGGCCCATTGTGTTTTCTGTTCATACCACCTATGGTGATATATGATGTTATGATGTGGCATTTATAATGTGCCTGTACACAAGTGTTTCTAAGTGTGACAAGATAAGGAGGAGGAAACAAGGGAGGCCAAATAATGATCTTAATAGGCCATGGGCCTCATTCCGAGTACGGCGCTAACCAATGGCGCTATTAACGCCTTGGTTGACGCCGTACCCGGACCGGCAGCGCCTTGGTGGATGGCGGAATCACCGCCCCATTCCAAGGTTGGCGGGGCGGTAATTCCCCATTCACCAAGGCTCTTCCCCATTCCCAAATGAGCCCCCATAGGGCTCAATGGGAATGGGGAAGATGCAAATAACGGTGAAGGTTCATTACGGTCACCGTTATTGGCTTGCAGGCCCCTTTGCGCCCTCGACTTTAACACCTGCTCAAAGCAGGCGTTAAGGGCAAGGGCGCAGAGGGAACTCGGAGTATGGCGGTAAGGGAATACCGCCACCGGTCTCGTTACCGGTGGCCGCTATCCCTTACAGCCATACTCGGAATGAGGCCCCATGTGTTATTCAGATTGCACAAGTGCAGGGAAAAGGGAATGATATGATAGGATATGGCATTTATAATGCGCCTATACTCAAGTGTTTCAAGGCGCGACAGGGAGAAGTGCCAGGGGGAAGTGCAGTTAACTCACAAGTGCCACCATCGGGTGGCTCATTATCACGGTTCCTGTGAGGCGCAAGTCTTCTGAGAAAGCCGTGCCATCGAAAAAGAAAACGAAAAGGGGTTTCTGTCTGCCCCGTTAGGCTGCGGCTCCGTTTCTCCAACAATGGAGGTTGCCATGGAGACAGTCACAGCAACATGCGTCCTGCACAACGCATCCGCATCTGAATCTGCTGCGTTCCACCCGGCAGATCGCTAGTTCTTATGTGACACACGTACCCAGTCATATGGCACCTACGTCATTGGTACGATTTAAAAGCCTCCAAAGTCCACGCAACGCTGCTTTTGATGAAAGTCAATACAGAGTTATCCGAGTATTCGGACTCATCGTAAGCCGGAAACCTTCTTCGTTTCCTGACTTCCCGTTTGCCTTTCGATTCTGTGCTTCTGGCAGCCGCTCTTAACGAACCTCTGCATGCTTATTCTGTGCTTCTGGCAGCCGCTCTTAACGAACCTCTGCATGCTTATTCTGTGCTTCTGGCAGCCGCTCTTAACGAACCTCTGCATGCTTATTCTGTGCTTCTGGCAGCCGCTCTTAACGAACCTCTGCATGCTTATTCTGTGCTTCTGGCAGCCGCTCTTAACGAACCTCTGCATGCTTATTCTGTGCTTCTGGCAGCCGCTCTTAACGAACCTCTGCATGCTTATTCTGTGCTTCTGGCAGCCGCTCTTAACGAACCTCTGCATGCTTATTCTGTGCTTCTGGCAGCCGCTCTTAACGAACCTCTGCATGCTTATTCTGTGCTTCTGGCAGCCGCTCTTAACGAACCTCTGCATGCTTATTCTGTGCTTCTGGCAGCCGCTCTTAACAAACCTCTGCATGCTTATTCTGTGCTTCTGGCAGCCGCTCTTAACGAACCTCTGCATGCTTATTCTGTGCTTCTGGCAGCCGCTCTTAACGAACCTCTGCATGCTTATTCTGTGCTTCTGGCAGCCGCTCTTAACGAACCTCTGCATGCTTATTCTGTGCTTCTGGCAGCCGCTCTTAACGAACCTCTGCATGCTTTAACGGACTGCCTTCACTTCAGGGACTGCAAACCAGATGGTGCCAACGTTTACTGGTTACCTTTTTCACTTGTTTTCTTTGTGTTTTGATCTACAAACATTCTAAGAACAATCCCTGCATTTATTTCAGTGCGGTTGCGTGCCGCTGGAAGAACAAACTTTCTAAATCTGCTTCCACGCTGTTTTCAGCGCGATAACTCTCTAGTAACCCTCTCAGGTTCTACCTGGAATCATTTAACAATGCTAGGGTTTGGGGACTTACCTTTAGGGAATCCATACAGTGTCTCCAGTATTAAAAACAGCATTGTGCACACTGAGGACGCCTTGCAGAACATTACAGCAGTGCACCAACCCGTACATAGTCCATCCCTTGTTCTGTTAGGGTGTAGTTCCTGTACTAACCTACCCTTTCTATTACCGTTGGTTTTCCCTGGATTATACTCCTACTTCATACAATAGTCCCATTTCTAGTCATACTACTGTCCCACACTGGTAAGAAATTTACATTATTGCTCCTCCATATTGTTGATAATCCTTAGTCCTGGATACTTAAGTAGCCACTCTCTCCTATTTCCTATTTAGAGAGGGTGGATCGGGTGAAGTTCCAGCATCTTCTGCCCACTGGTTGATACAAGATCGACTATATTGTGTAGGCTGATCTTGTAATATTGTTATCTCTCGTGCTGTTGTGCATACTGTTTGTTTCCTTTGCAGCCTGGGTTACAGTGGTGTTTGCTCCCACTCGTTCATTTGATTTTCCTTTTTATCTGGTGATTTTGGAATCAGCAAAGGGGCGAATCTGAAGGAAGATCTCCCTCATGAGAGGAGACCTGGGCTATGGCTAGCCCGGGTTCCACGACTACCCGTCCTGCTGGGATCCAGCTGCTTCTTCATCTGGGACACTGATTGAGTACTGACAAAATCAGAAGCCATGGAAGCATCTGACGCTCTCACTACTCTTATGCAGATGGTATCCGATCTCTGGAGCAACATGGTATCCGCCCATGATGCTTTAGGCCATCGCATTGATTCTTTACAAGATCCGTCATGCCCTCCATCTCGGGCTGTTAGGGATCTCTCTGGGAGCCGGAGCTTCGGGTTCCACTTACCAATTACCAAGACAAGAGCCTATGCCAATCCTGATGTCTGCCCAGTTCCCTCTGGCACCACCGGAGAGGTTCACTGGTGACCCGAGAGCCTATCGCACTTTCATAAATCAGTGCAAGTTGCACTTCTTGTGCCGCCAGCATCATTCCCCGATTCCACTACAAAAGCGGCTTTTGTGTTCTCCTATCTTGGGGGTACTGCTGCTGCCTGGGCAAATCCTCTCCTGGAATCCAACAGCCACATGTAATACGATTGCGATGCATTGTTTACTGCTTTGAATCGTGTTTTTGACACTAGGTACGAGACTCAGGCCACAGACCTAGAATTCCTTAACCTCCGTCAAGGGAACTCCCCGCTGTTGTCCTATCTCGCTAGATTTAATCAGTTGGCGGCAGAAACAGGTTGGCCTAAGGACAAAAAGGCAGCAGTATTTTACAAGGGTCTATCTGATGACCTAAAGGCTACGTTGGAAACGGTTCCAGTTGTCCCCACCAGTTTCCCAGAATTATTGGACCTAGTGTTGCAGGTAGATGCCAGACGTACCGAGCGAAGAGGCGAAAAGCGGGCGACCCCCCCAGTGGTGTCTCGCCGCGATACTTCTCTCCCGACGCAGTCTGGACCCGAACCCATGCAAATAGGAGCAGTTTGTGGTCCCCTGACTCCTGCTGAACGTGAACATCAACGTAAGAACAGTCTTTGTATGTACTGCGGGTCGTCAGAACACATACTCGATAACTGTCCCAAGAAACCACCTTGCAAGCAGGGAAACCCCAAAGTCCGGCAATCGCAGGAGTCCCTTTGCCGGGTAAACCTCTGTTGGACTCACATCCATCTGAATTGTCTTCTCCCTTCTGCCTCTTGGTTTCTTTGGGGTGCTCTCCTGGTTCCTTTTTACAGACACACATGGTTCTTGATTCAGGGGCAACAGGCAATTACATGGATCTCCAATCTGCATGTGACTCTGGGGTGGCCATCGTCCCTATAGCAAAACTGGAAGTGGTAAATGCAGTAGATGGTACTGCACTCGTTTCAGGGTTGGTGACAGAGCAGACTGCTTCACTAAACACGAGTACCAGTCATGGCCATACAGAAAACACTGTCTTTAACCTGATCTCGGCCCCACAATTTAGGGTGATTTTAGGCCTGGTGATTGCAGATGCATAACCCCGTAATCGACTGGGCATCTAGGGAACTGGTGTTCCCTTTTCCTTTCTGTGATACTCACTGTTTCCAGTCAAACTAAGTTACCCAGAGTGCTCCATGTTTGTCCTTACTCCAGTCCACACCGCTGGTGGGTTAAGTTAAAGCCAACCCAGTGTCCCCGATTCCGCCTGTCTACCGGTCCTATATGGAAGTCTTCTATAAAGGTAGGGCGGAACAGTTGCCACCACATCACCCCTCCGATTGTCCCATCGACCTCATACCAGGCTGTACAATTCCCTCTGGTAGGGTGTATTCCCTGACTTTAAATAGAAGATCAGGTGCTCAAGGAGTACATCGACAAAGCCATTCAAACTAGTTTCATTCGTCCTTCCAGATCACCCGCGGTCTCTCCCTTGTTTTTCATTCCGAAGAAGTAAGGCGACCTCAGGCCTTGCATTGACTACAGAGGCCTGAATGCAATCACGATAAAAAATCAATATCCTTTGCCTTTGATATCAGTCCTACTGGATCAGTTGGGCTCATCAATGGCGTTCATCAAACTTGATCTGAGCGGTGCATACAATCTTGTGAGAATATACAAGGGGGACGAATGGAAGACGGCTTTCAAGACCCGTTATGGGCAGTTTGAATACCTAGTGGTGCCGTTTGGGCTATGCAACGCCCCGCCACATTCCAATATTTCATGAACGATATCTTTAGTGACATGTTATACCATTATGTCGTCATATACTTGGATGATATCCTGATCTATTCGTCCTCCTATGCTCAACATACAGATCATGTTTGTTCCGTCCTGCAACACCTGAGAGAAAACCATCTCTATATTAAGACAGAGAAGTTGATCTTCAACGCTACCGAAGTGGAAGTCTTAGGCTATGATTTAAAGGACAAGGGTGTTCGTATGAACAAATCAAAGGTTAAAGCCATTTTGGACTGGCCTTCCCCTACGTCAGTCTAAATGCTTCAGTCGTTTCTCGAGTTTTCTAATTTGTACCGCCGATGTATTCATTACTTTTCGGCTGTTGCTGCACCTTTGACTTCCTTGACAAGCTCCAAAGTTACTTTTTCCTGGTATAACGATGCTTAATCCGCTTTTGAGACATTAAAAGTGGCCTTCACCACAGCTCTGGTTTTACAGCACCCAAATCCTGAACTCCCAATCCTCATCAAAACAGACACCCCTGGGATCACGGTTGGCACTATACTATCTCAGCGGTGCTCGGACACTGGTGACATACACCCCCTTGCTTTTCATTCACGTAAGCTTACACCTTATGAAAGGAATTACACTGTAACAGAAAGGAAACTACTGGTAATCAAGGACGCATTCACTGAATGGAGGCATCATCTTTTGGGTGCACAGCACACAGTGACTGGTTATCCCGATAATCGTAGTCTACTGGCATTCCAAACCATGGAGTGTGCGACGCCCAGACAGGCACGATGGCTTTTTTCCCCCGTTTCATTTCGCCATCACATACCGACCTGCACACCTGCACGCCAAGGCTGATACTCTGTCCCGAATGTACATTGGTGTGTCCCAATCCACTGCTGAGGTCCCGTTGATTTTCCCAAAGAGTGTGGTGTGTGCCTGCACCCTACAGACTCCGCTCAAAGACGCTATTTGCGGCTGGGTTTCCAGTGCACCAACTGAGATCCGAAAGCTGAACCTGGACATCTGTAACGGCCTTCCTTACATCCAGGGACGGTTATACGTTCTGACCGTAAAGATGCACCGCCGGGCCTTGCAATGGTCACATGACTCATTGGTTGCGGCCCATCTGGGCCGACACAAATCACTTGATCTGTTGCGTAGATGGTGCTGGTGGCCCTCGATGTCTAGGATCTTTTCGGATTACAACTCTTCATGCGCTATTTGTGGCCAATGTAAGACACCACACACCAAACCAGTAGGCCTTTTGCAGCCTATGCCTATTCCATACAAACCATAGCATATGATCTCCGTAGATTCCATCGTCGAACTGCCTCGGCTACAAGGGTTTGATACTGTTTGGCTCGTCATTGATTATTTCACGAAGATGGCTCTTTTTATTCCTTGTACAGGCCTGCCTTCAACTCCCACTCTGGCCGAACTCTTCCTCAGACACATATTTAGGCTCTTCGGTCTGCTGTCTGTCATTGTCACTGGCAGGGGTTGCCAGTTCATGTCTCACTTCTGGAAGTTAATCTTTTCTCATCTATGATCAGTTTTCCAGTGCTTACTGTCCACAGACAGACGGGTAGACCAAACAACTTAATGGGACTTTGGAGTAGTATCTCCGCTGTCAATGCCTACAATACCAGTAAACTTGGTTGGCGTTTTTGCACACCGCAGAGTTTGCGTACAATAACTCCCTCCATTCTTCCACTGGGGTGTCCCCATTCTATGCCTTATATGGCCAACATCCAAGGTCTTTGCCCTTGGATCCAACCATTCCAATGGACAATCCTGCTGCGCAGGCTTCTGTACGGGATTTAACATCTGTGCACAACAATATCCTAGATCATCTCAAAAGATCCCAGGTGTAGACCAGGAAATTTGCAGATACCAAGCGCTCAATAGCACCGGACTACCAGATGGGGATGCATGTCTGGTTATCCAATCACAATCTAAAGATCCCTGGCAAGAAGACACTTATCCCAAGCTTTGTGGGTCCATACACCATAAGTGTCTTGATTAACCCGTTTTTCATGTCTCTCTTATGAAGCCATGTTTGCCTACCACATGACTCCCTTCACGTCCGGCCCCATAGTTGTGGATGGTTCCGAAGAATATGAGGTAGCAGCGATATTGGATATGGAACTCAGGTCAGGAGCCCCATACTACCTGGTGGACTGGAAGGAATATGATCCCGAGGACAGAACCTGGGAAACCTTGTTTCACATCTATGTTCCGGTGCTTCTGCAGCGTTTCCATGCCTCCAGGGGTGTGGCGGCACCCTTGAGGGTGGATACTGTCAAGGTTCCTGTGAGGCACGAGTCTTCTGAGAAAGCCCTGCCATAAAAAAAGAAAACAAAAAGGGATTTCTGTCAGCCCCGTTACGCTGCAGCTTCCGTTACTCCAACAATGGAGGTTGCCATGGAGACAGTCGCAACAACATAGGCGTCCTGCACAACGTATCTGCATCTGAATCCGCTGCGTTTCACCCGGCAGTTATGTGACACACGTAGCCAATCATACGGCACCTATGTCATTGGTACGATTTAAAAGCCTTTGAATTCCACGTAACGCTGCTTCTGATTAAAGTCAATACAGCGTTCTCTGAGTATTCGGACTCATCGAAAGCCTGAAACCTTGTTTCCTGACTTCCCGTTTGCCTTCCGGTCCTGTGTTTTGCCTTCTGTGAAATTCTGTGGAGCGGCAGTGGGTGTCGCGAGTTCCCTAAAAATGGCGAAGATTTATTTTGTGCTAGATTGAGTTTCTGATTCAAAAGATTTGGCCTTTGCTTGGGTGATTGCCTTTTTGTATTTGATGGATAGAGCTTTAAAGATCATATTATCCTTGTCCATGTGGGACGTTTGGCACTGGGTGAGTGCCGCCTTTTTCTCATTGCGGAGTTTAAGGAGGTCCTGGGTGAACCATGAGTTGGAGTGGGTAGTGGGTTTAGATTTGCGGGGTTTGAGAGGGGCAATGGAGTTGATAGCTGCTTTGATGGCAGCATCATAGGTTGTTGCAAGTGTTTCTGGGTCTGAGGAGAAAGGTGGTCTGAAGGCTGGGCCTTGGAGGAAGGACAGGAGCCTTTCCTTTGTGAGCTGGCGGGAGCTTCTGGCGAGGCAGGGTGGGAGGGGTTGGGGTGGGGGGGTAGCGGGGGCACTATTGGTGAGGATGCTAAATGTGATGATGTGCCGGTCAGACCATGGGGTGGGAGTGAGTGGGCAGTCATGATGTGCGATCCAATCCAGGGTTCTGCCCTGGGTGTGAGTTGGGCTAAAGATGGTGTTCTTGTAGCCAGAGCCTTGAGGGCTGAGTCAAGGGATTTGGCTGCTAGGTCCTTACTATCCAGGAGACCTAGGTTGACATCCCCAAGGAGGATGGCTTTAGACTGTTACAATGCAGAGGGTCTTGAAGTTGGCCCTTGCAGCCATGGGGAACCAGTGAAGAGATGTCAGGGCAGGAGAGATACGATCACTGGTCTTGAGGCCAAGCACAAGTCTTTCACTCCTGTTCTGGATGAGTTGTAAAGATCGAATGGTAGAAGCAGGAAGATTTAGAAAGAGGCTGTTGCAAAAGTCCTGCCTAGAGAGGACCAGAGCTCTGGAGACAGTGAGCTTCTAGGGGAAAGTGAGAAAAGGAAGAATACCTCTGAGGGGGTGCAGCTGATAGTTTGACTTCTTAGAGGCATCAGAGATGAGAGCAGAGAAGGAGAGGGTGGAGTCAAAGATGACACCAAGGTTCTTAGCCTCACAGGAAGGAGCAGGAAGAGGGCCCAGAGTGGGCACCCAGAGAGAGAGAGAGAGAGAGAGAGAGAGAGAGGAAGGGAGGGAGCGGGTATCCCAGTGAGGAGGTTCTCAGTCTTACTGGCATTAAGGCAGAGCTCATTGGCAGGACACCATTCCTGAATTGTGGCCAGACAGTCTGGTATGAGAGAAGAAGCAGAGGTGGCTGAGGAGAGCCTGCTCATGCTGTGATGAATCAGGCCATTTAGTGGGCCAAAGTCTTTATTGCCGTACCTATCTCATGTTGCACACTCTGTCTCGTTCCAGCAAAGGTAAAATGACTCCAAATGTTGAGAAATAATGGTATGCTCCCAGGTTTCCCACCATTGTGCATCATTCCGTACTTGCCTTCCTTTCAATCCTGGGAAACCTGTGGAGGCTGCACCAGGGGCTCACAAACCCTCACATGGTCCTTTTGTAAATATTCAAATCAACTTCATCTCAGTGACCAAATGAGCCATTTTTTAATATGTACTGGTTGTAATTGATACATTTTCTGGCTGGACTGACGCTTACCCTTGTAAAAACACAGACTCTATTACAGTTGCAAAGAAACTGTTAAAAGAATGTATCCGTGGGTTTGGCTTGCCATCAACTCTGATAGAGGGACTCATTTCACTGGGGCATTTTCCAGAACTTCCACTGTTCCTTCCACCCACAGAGCACCGGCACGGTGAAACTTCGCAATTTCGACATCAAAAACCACCTTGCCAAAGTTTGCCATGAGACTGGCCTGAAGTGTCCTGTTGCTCGCTCTCTAGTTCTTATGGACATTAGGAACAATGTTAATAGGGTACACTGTGTGTCACCGCACAAAACACTTATGGGAAGACACAGGAGAATGCCACCCACCCCTCACCTGCTTGTTTGTTTATTTATTTATATAGTGTGCAATACCATGAGGTATCTAGGCGCTTACACTTAAGAAATTAGTTTCAGTGCTTCAGGTTACAGAAAAGGAAGCGTAAGAAGTGGGTTGCAACAACATGGAACGTGCAAAGGTAATACATCATACGCAAAGTGCAAAGGAGACGTACATGGCGATCACATCCATTGAGCCTGATCCCATGTTGCACGGCGGCAGCAGCAAATAGATACGAAAGTCAAATCAGTGGGCAAATACATGGTGCCTACCCCATGTTACAGGGTGGCAGCAGCGCACGAATGCGAAAGTCCAGTGCAAATGGCCGAATAAATGGTGCCTACCCTAAGATGCAGGGCGGCAGCCGCAAGCAAATGCAAAAATTAATTAGGGGGCACTATCAGGCTTGGAGGAATAGGATGAGGGTAGGGGGTGAGGAGAGGACATCAAGGGCAAGAAGGGGAGGTGGGGGCACACACAGTATCACAGGTGACCAGGAGGGGGCACACACACCATCACAGGTGACATGGGGAGGTTTGGGGGAGCACACAGAGCATCAGAGGCAACCGGGGAGTAGTGGGGGGCACACACAGCATCACAGGTGACCAGGGGGGGCACACACAGTATCACAGGTGACATGGGGGGTAGGAAGCGTACCTGTGGCGGACAGGGAGCATACAGGGGCCTTAGGAGTGGGCCTTTGGTGGGAGGGCCAGCCAAGCCTGCCAGCCCTCTGATAAGCCCATTTGAGGAAGGCAAAGGCCAATCCCAGGCCAGCTGCGGCCTCGCAAGAAGCTCTCCGGTGCTGACAATGGGAACGGGCATCTTGGTACGGCAAACAGTAGGGGGTTGCAGTAGCGAAATAAAGAAATATTGCCCAAGTGGGCACGACGGCAGAGCTCAGATAGCTCTTAAAAATGAAGGTGCAGGAATAACGTTGCAGCAGCAGCCAAAAGCAAATATATCAAACATCTATTTAGATGTAGCGTGATCGTGTGTGCGCTCAGTAAAGCCCGGGGGGGGCATGTTAACTTTGTGGTTTAATGATTTAAAGGCATTGCATGCCGTGAAGAGCTCCTGATGCGATGAGGAGGCAGTGCAGCAGCCGCTCCGGCGACATCATCGGGGGAAGAGGGAAAGTAGAGTAGAACAATGATTAAGCAGGGGCCAGGAGTGGGCCTTTGCTGGGAGGGCCGGCCAAGCCTGCCGGCCCTCTGATAGGGCCATTTGAGGAAGGCACAAGACAATCCCAAGCCAGCAGCAGCCTTGCAAGAAGCACGCCTGTATTGACAATGGGAACGGCCATCTTGGTATGACAAACAGTAGAGGGTTGCAGTAGCGAAATAAAGAAATACTGCCCAAGTGGGCACGAAAGCAGAGCTCAGATAGTTCTTAAAATGAAGGCGTGGGAATAACGTTGCATCAGCAGCCAAAAGCAAATATATCAAACATCTATTTAGATGTAGCGCAATCGTGTGTGTGTTCAGTAAAGCTCAAGGGGGTGGGGGGTTTACCTTCATGGTTCAAAAGCATTGAATGCCATGAAGAGCTCCTGATGGGATGAAGAGGCAGTGCAGCAGCCGCTCCAGTGACATCGTCGGTGGAAGAGGGACAGTAGACCTGGGATTCTGATTTACAGTTGAATAATGATCTTGTCCTCTCATGCTGGAAGAGACAAATGCTCATTGTCAGTTCTCATTTTCAGCATGTTAAAGAAGCTCTGCTGCAACCTCCTGCCACCCTGTGCCACAACAGGTGACTGGGTTGCCCTCAAAGATCATTGAGGAAAGTCTTTGCTGTAGCCTCGCTGGAAAGGGTGTTTTCATGCGCTTTTGATGACCCACACCGTTGTACGCTGCAAGGGCCATGACTCCTGGGGCACGCCAGCCGTTGGGTGAAAGTGGTTCCTCCTGCAGACTGTGACAAATCTTCCTGGGTCCAGGACAAAGTACCCCCTACTCAGCCATCTTTGGGCGTACAGGACAAAGGAGCCCCTCCATCTTCAGGGATCAAGGACAAGGAGATTCATCCCAATGAGTCCAGGAGAAAGACACCCCTCTTCAGCATCCATCATCCAAGGTCAAGGACATAGGTGCCCCGCCAAGGCCACACCCTGCTCTCCTTGACAACGTTCCTCAGTAAACTCCCAGCAAACACCCAGAGGTACAATTTGCGCAGTGCTGCTATGTCACTGGTCTCTAATAAGTTTCCCATAGTACTCAATCTGTTCCACAGCTTCGCATGTCTCTTACAGGCAATCCACCATTCCTTAGTCGATTATCAGCATACAGCCACAATCACACTGCACTCCTGGAGTGTAGGCGCATAAATCCACTCTGCCCAAGGGGCTTTGTGGCCTGCTGGGAGTTCCCAGCAACTCTGCAGTTGGCCTTTATCTTTTCTTCCTCTCCTTATGATACACGCACCAGACCTACCTCAGGACTCTAGGTCCCCTCCTCGCTGATGTGTCTAGCTACTTTGTGGTTTTGGTATCCTTAAAGGGTCACCGCTGCCACGACACCTGTCCACCTGTCCACCTTCCCACACCAGAGAAGGTTCAGAGTCGCTGCTTGCAGAAGAGTGCCTGCAGGTGGGTCTCCCGCCACCAAAAGCGTAAGAAAGTGTGCCGAAGGTCCAGACTTGGTGGAGGTCCACAGTGCAGTTCAATGGTTGAGTCCAAGTCTCCAGAAGTCTCCTGTCATCCATGCTGCGGCTGCAGCACCGAAGAACCAAAAGGAGGCCAACCACAAAATACTGAAACCTGACACCTACTTCTGCCACTGCACCCATCGCCACCGAAAGTCAACAACGCCCACAAAGGGTCTCATCTTTTTCAGCCAAGCAGCATTGTCAAGGTCCACAGAAGTTTCGTCTTTGTGGGACATCCACAGTCGGCGTAGTCATGTCACAATGGAGACTACCACGGCAGACTTACATTGCTGCCTTTCTGACACTGATTGGTTTCCTTCTCCTTCTCAAGACGGACATCCCAGCGATGACTCCTTCCAGAGGGGGTCCATCCTCCAGAGGTCTCGTCGAGTGAAACCAAGAAAATCCACCACGTCGCCTGGAAAGGCACCAAGGGTTCTGCGATGAGGAAGAGCGCCTTCCATCCTCACGATTCATCCAGGGGTCCCAGGTTTGTCTTGAATCAGTTCCATGTAATAATGTCACCACAAAAATCTCGCCATGCAAAAATATTGCCGAAAAATGGCCGTTTTTTGTGGCGACATTATGGTATGGAACATGCGGGGGACACCCCCGCAACCCCCAAACTTTTTTTTTCTTTTACATTTTTATTTTTTTGCCCCTGTCCCCATATATATGGTCACCCGAATAATATCGCCACGACATTTTCCCGGCGATATTATTTACAGCGACCATATATATGGGGATATTATTACCCGATACCCTTGAATCCTGTTCATTTGTGGCTTACCAGGTACTTTGGAGTGGTGGGAACTGTGGATACATTCAAGGACTGGGCTGAAATATGCACCTTAGCTGTTCCTTACAGGTTGCCCAGGTGTGGGAAACCCTCACAGAGTAATGCCTTTTTAATCCTAAAGGAAGCACTCTGACGATGTTCTTACTAATCTGCCTTTCTACATAAATGTCTATGCAATTACCCAATGCATATTAATTCTTATACTTTTTAATAACGGCCAACAGTTGGTGCATTTTAAATTAATCTAAGTATACTGTGGTAGAACTGGATAGATATGCCATTGCTAGAATAGTGTTTTGCCGAGTACAAAGTGTGCTATTTATTACTATGTATTTCCCAAAACCTTATTTTATATAACAAAAGGTCTGTGATAGCCCCTGAGGTATTGTGCAAATTTATTTATGGGATTTGGGGAATCACTGTACCTAAGAACAGCCTTCCTCCCCTCCCCCGAGTCTCAGCCTGGCTGCTCGCCCAACGTTACCATCTGAGAGCCTTGGCTGGGGTGCCTCTGTGCCTCTACCACAACCACCCCCCTTCAGTCTTTACAGGATTGAGCGCAAATCCCAAGAAGAAAGAGTATTAAGGAGATCAGAGTGATCAGCAGTGTCAGAGGCAGCATACATGTCAAGGAGAATTAGGATAGAGGATAGGTTGGAGTGCTTAGCAGAGGCGATGAAGTTGGAGACATTCGTGAGAGCAGTTTCCATGGAGTGACAGGAACGGAAATCTGCTTGGAGGGGGTCTCAAAGGATGTGGAGGGTAGGACTGTTGAACACAACCCCCCCCAGAGTAGTCTGGAAGGGGTGACCCAGGGAGAAGGTTAGCCAGTAGGGCCAGGTCAGCACCTTGCTTTTTTAGGAGAGGGATGACTGTATCTGTTTTGAAAACAAGCCGACCCGAAGGACAGATTGAAGAGTTCAGTGGGGTGAGAGGTCAATAAAGGCTTGACTAGCTTGACAAGCTGAGCAGCAAGAGGGTCTGATGGGGCACAAGAGGGGATAGCCTTCATCAGTAGAAAAAGGACTTCTTCATTATTAGTGTGACTAAAGTGGGAGATCGAGGAAGAGGATGATGGTAGAGGAGGGAGTGTGAGGAAGGTCACGGGAGTCTCTCTAATTTTGGAAATGTTTGCAACAAAGTATACAGCTAGGTCATTAACTGTGAGAGTGGAGTTGATAGTTATAGTTTTAGGAGTAGGGGGGTGAGTTTAGGGTGCTGTGTAGTCGCCGAGGATGATTGGAAAGAGTCAATGAGGGTGAGGGAGAATTCCCTTTTTGCTCTATCAAGAGAGGACTTGCAAATCTACTTCTCTGTTTATTCAGGGCAGAGAGGTAGAGTTGGAGGTTCTCATGCGAGTGGGTACACCTCCATTTGCACAGCAGCCGATGCATGTCTGTGTGAGAGAGTGTATGAATGGGGTGACCCATGGTTGAGAATGCTGAGTCTTGCGGTGAAGGTAAGCAGTAGGAAGTGTGGAGGCATCAGGAAGTGGACGTAGACAGTGGTTGGAATAAGGTCTATCTTGCCCCATGCTAAGGTGGGATTTCCCTACCTAACTGAACAAGGGATAGTTTGTGTCAGGAAGTCCAAAGTAAATATCCATCTGTGTCCAAGTCGGGGAGGCGCACTTGCTACAGTGGTACCGTCCTTGACTCCAGAGACAATAAAACGACAAGGAGGTCAGCACAGCCAGTGAGTCGGAGGGAGAACCGATAGATGTTGAGCGAAGGTTGCAAATAGCAACTTGTTATGAAAAACGAACTTGTGTACTGCTGAACTTTTAAAACTGAGGGAAGACCAGCTGCAGAGTGGTCTGGCCCAATGTGGGCATCCATTCGAAAGACTCTGGCTGGTCCCCTTTTCTTATGAATAATATAGTAACAAGAGGCCATAGAAGAGGGCGGCATACAGAGTTAAGGAGGTCATACGAGGGTCGAGCCAAAATCCCTTATACAATCGAAAGTGCTTAACTTATTGCCAAAGTTGTGACAGTGTTAAACAGGCATGTGTGAAAAGGACGCATGAACAATACATGTGGAAAGCCTGACTAGGGTCTTAAGAGAAAGCCTGACTGGGGCTAGAAAAGCTAAGGGAAGGGAATCCCGCAAGGTACTACGAATAAGTGAACTGTGTGAAACTGCCAAATGTGAACCCGGCTGAGGGATGCCCAGGAATGAGAGAAAAATGTAACACCCCATAAACTTTGTGTCAACAAGCATGAACCCGGCTGAGGGATGTCTACAATGAACGGTTGTTTAAAAAGACATTAAGACTCTTGAATGTTACAAAATGCTGAGTTCTTGAAGGGAATGCTGTAGTGAACCCGACTGAGGGAGGCCAACGTTGTAAAAGGATCAGAGCCCGGCTCAGGGAGATCCATGGGTGAAGCAAAATCACCCGATGAGAAGATTACTGATAGGAACTTTTTTTTTGTTGTTAATAGTACATCATGACCTCTGATGCAAGAGACTCGGTGCAAAGGAGACTTGGCCACAGAAGGCCCTGACATTTTGGAAACGAACTGTAAGCTCATGCTGGAAAAGCCCATGAGTGTGCTGTGCTTAAGCCGTGTCCTGTTCTAAAAATGTGGGGAAGGGAGATCCCAGTTATAACACCCTGGCTTATCATTTTGTGAACACTTCTTTCTTTAATGATGAATATTATCCCACACTATTTTGTAACTTAGCAGTAAGGAGTGGCAATAGTTTTTTTTAGTATAGGGCTTTTTATTTGACAAGACACCACTTGGACTGCCTTATTATTATTTGATGGTCGTAGCTTGCTCCCATCTTAGATTTAGATTAGGTGTTTTCTCACCCATTTATACAGTTTAATAAACACCATTGAACTGTGATAATTTGTGTCTGTCTTTACTGTTGCCACCATTAGTTCCTTACATGGTACATGCCTGTTACACTCCTGGCTCAGCTCTAAAACATGTCAGGCAACTGTTGTAGGAGGTATATCTGATCTTGTTTGTGATTCTGCTGGAAAATCAGAAGCAATTAACTTATTGTTATCACTTTCTTCAGCCAGTAGACTGGTAAATATAACTGAAGTAGTTTTCATAGGGTCTTCCTTCCATTCTTTAAGAAAATTAATATGGTAAATATGAATTTATTTTCCTGTCTGGTTGGGGTACCATAAAATTGGAGGGTCACATCTGTTCTAAAATTTCATAGGGCCCATGCCACCTAGAAAGCATTTTATTTTCTGAGGATGGAAGTAGAACCAATACCTTTTGACCTACAGAAAAGGATCTCATTAAAGCTTTCTTATTGTAATATTCTTTTTGCTGTGGATTAGTGCCATATTAGTTTGGACTATATTTTGACCTGCTGGTATATGTTCACATAACATATTGAATACATCTCTGGGTTCTCTCCCATATAATAATTTAAAAGGGGAAACTCCAGCAGCCGCCTGAAGAGTTTTACCGATGGCAAACAGGGCCCAAGGTCTCATAATGTCCCCATTTTTGCCCATCTGCTTGCATTAGTTTCTTTAAGATGAGTTTTGTTTGATTAAATCTTTCCACTAATCCATCCGTTTTGGGATGGTAAATGGAGGCGCGTTAAGTTTTTATCTGAAGAATTTTCTTAACCTCGGCCATAAACGTACTCATAAAAGTAGACCATTGATCCATCAAAATTTCTTTTCGAAAATCCTATTCTAGAAAAAAACAGGAGTAGATGCTTCACATTTTTTGTGTGGTATTAATTTCGTAATGAAAAGGCCTCAGGCTAAGGGATCGCACATTCCAAAATAACTAATATATATTTATTATCTAACTTTGAGGTTTCTAAAGGTCCTACTATATCCATTCCTATCCTTAAAAAGGGAACGTCTATAACAGGTAAGGGTTGTAAGGGTACTGTAGGAGGAGTTGGATTACTGGTTTTCTGAAGAAGGGCACATGTACTGACAAAATTCTTTAGATCAGCACAAATTCCTAGCCAATAAAATCGATTTACAATTTGGGTGTTGTTTTTGAAGTTCCTAAATATCCTACCGGTAGATGGGAATGAGCCATATTCAACACAATATTTGTATGGCTTTTGGGGATCATGTTTTGTGACCTAGGTGTTGCTGGGAAGGGGACAGCCCTATCCCACCCCCTAGGTGCTTTAAGGTGAGGCAAGATGCATTCAACGCACTATGATGAGCCAGGAGGAAGGGTGAAAGTGAGAGGGATGCCTTCCCGTTTAACAGGACCCTATTTTAATATAACCAAATATAGTCTAACTACATAATACAGTGTAAGGCTCAAGTAGCATTGCCATTTTGCACAGATATGAGTAATCATAGGTAGAAGGGAAGGCCTGCACTGTAAATGTGGCATAACATGCACTAGGCCCAAATTCGCAAGACCACAGAAATCTCCAGCCAGGCTGGATCTCCCATGAGGACAGCCCACACACCCAACCGCCACAACGTCTATTAAATGTTCTAAAAGTGTTGCAAAGGTGTGGTGTTTACCCAAGAGGATGTGCCCTACAAGCAGCAGAGTTATTTGCTGTTGCTCTCAACTGCGTGTGAGATTAAAACTTGCTATCCTTACAAGACCGACTCGGGCCTTTCTTCCAGAACGGCTTGTATTCTCTCTGGTGTGAGCGTTTAGGGGCGTACCTTCAATTGGTGACCTGACGTGATCCCAGCACCCACCCGTACCTGATGGAGGCTTCCAGGCCACTTCTCCAGATGGAGCCGTACCCACATACAGCGACCGCCTCTGTAAAAAACATATGTTCCTAGTGGTTTAGTAGGAGCCATTTTAAGAGAAGTGCTCTATGCTCTTTTAAGCGGGGACGGCTCGGAGGAGAGTGCAGGCCGGTGTTGGAACCCCATGACAGAGGAATTTGGGTGAGCACACACATGTGAGTAGACTCCTGTGAGGGAGAACAAGTAGGGGACAGATGCATTGGGAAGTGTGAAAGGTGTGAGCACGTGAAGAGCGAGGTCGTCCATGTAACGTGGATGAGGTCAAGGTAATTTGTTGTTAAAATGTGTACTATGAATAGAGTGTTTTGGTAAGGCATTATAAAGTAAGGCAGGGAGCCCCTCCTCGGAAGGGGACAGAAGGTGGTACCACAAGTAGTATATTATTTAAAGGAGGAATGCAGAAATAAAACTAGTGGTCTCATATAAGTAATAGGCCTAGAACAAGTAGTGCTTGTTATTTTAGCTTGTTATTTTAGTTTATGTTCGTGTTTTGTGGATGAAGAACAGTCCCTAGAAGGGGCAGTAGTTGTGTGCGTCGCAGTCTGGTCTTGGACGATTCTGTGAAGAGGTGTGTGGGCGCAAGGAAGGGTGATAGAGAAAGGTGGGGTATTGTAAGGGAGAATTCTCAAGAATGTGCTAATTTCAGTGCAGTGGCACAGGGATGGCTTTCAGACGTCCCAAGGTTTAAATACCTTCTCTGGGACTGACTACTGTCTCCCAGGGCATGTAAAGTTAAATTGACTTTACTAGTCTCTTTAAATTTACAGACACAGCACACACTAGCTTCCTATGGCGTGCTAGATGGGTTGCCTAGCATCCCCTGAGTCAAAACACTCATGTAACAGTCAAATGTTACCCTTTCCTACTTGAACTAGCTGGTGGCAATGGTTTAGATCAAACTACCATGATTTTTCCCGACCGCGAACAACGGTAGCTAAAAATCGAGTCAGGCATGTTTTTCAATATGGCGCCCAAGACCTATCTGTAAATACAGACTCCGGTCAACTTTTTTCGCCATTTCTTTTTGGAAAGGTCCTTCTTGTGTTTGTCTCTGCGCGCCAAACCAGGTTTGGTCCCTTTGTTCGTTGGCCTTTGACGGGCTTCAGTGCTGACGCCCTCCTCTGCCGTCTGAGTGTTTGGGGTGGACAGGATGTGAGGGAGGTGCCCGAAACTCCCTGTGCTTCATCTCCTAGGAGACCTGAATGCACTTAGGCATGATTGACCGGTTGGCTGTCTGGCTAGGACAGCCACCTTGCTGTGCGAGTGACAGCCAGGCTGGAATGAATGGGGGAAAACTGTTTAAAAGCAGGCCCCTGGGACTTGGAAAGGAGAGTCGACCACTGGAAGGAAAGAACCGAAGACAAGCTGAAGGAAGATAACTGCTGCAACTCCTGGACGACCCGTGAATCCCTGCTGCAGGTCCGAATTGCCTGAAACTCCATCGACAGAGAAGCCCTTCAAGGTTAACTTCTTCCCTTGAGTTTGGTTGGAACAACCAACTCGCAAGCCACCTGGAAACCATCCCCTCCTGGTAAAATTTTCTGCAGAGTGCTGTGGAAAACCGGATAGCCAGTGGGAAGGATACCAGTTTGTGGTCTTTAAGGCACTCACACCTTAAACCGACGTTTTGCCAAACTTGTGGCCTCTTCCCTGGGCAGTGCAGGAACCTCCCGACCTCCTCCTTCTTGTCCCCATGACTGAAGCTCAGGAACAGCGAGATCTGCTTGAACTGCCAGGAACAACTGCCTCAGCTACAGCTCTTCTTCACTTTAAAGGTACTGTGCAAACACGGTCTGGAAATCTTTTCGCCCACAGTGAAAGTTTGTGAAACATTACCCTCTTTGAAGGCTTGGCCTTCCCTAAACCAACATCTAACTTTTCGTCTGGCCAAATTCTTCTAAGATCCGTGGCAAAGACTTAACTGTTTACTACCAGAACTGTGCTATCCTATACAAAGACTCCGAACCATTGACTTTGGCCCAGGCCTATGAACCGAATGACTGGTTGTAGTTAACGGAAACCATTTGCCCTGCCTATGAAAGTAATTGTGCTGTTGATTCTTATAACCTTGTCTTTTTACCCCTTTTTAAAGTTTCTGAAGTGCCATTTTGCTCCCACTTCAGGGGAGCTGCCCTTGTTCAGTAACTTATTGGTTGTGTATTTGTAGTGTATTAGTGTCTCATATTGAGCTGCTCTTGCTAGTGTAATGTTTTGAAACTGTGTAAATAAATGTTTATTCTTTTACCAATAAAACTTGAGTAAGTGTTTGTTTGAATCATAGTAATTGCTGTCCTTTGTTGATGTACTTGTTCTACTGCTCACTCAACTCTTGAGATAAGTCTGGCTGCTCAGCCACTACCACATTACTGTGTAGTACAGACTTATACCAAAGGTGAAATTGTACTGACACTTGTAGTCTTAATTGCATGTAGTGTTCCCAAAGAGTACTGCATGTGATTCTGCCTAACATGTACCCCGACTATTTTAACAGCTTGTCCAGCAGCTATACGTGTGCGGTAGCATGCGCCAGTGGCAGGACGAAGCCTAGCTGCTAGCTCTTTATCTTTTCATTCATCACGAGCGCTTTCTTCCTTTGCTCTTTTCTCTCTTTCCCTCTCTCTTGCCCTCTCTCTCTCCCTTGTTCCTTCTTTGTTTGTGTACAAAGTACGTCTCTCTCTTTTCGTTGTCTTGTGTGTCTATGCTTCTAGTTCAGGCGAGAAGAAGATAACATGACTAATGTAAATAATTTGTTAAGTAGGGACCTGAGGCGCAGATGCACGAATGAGAGACTATGGACCAATATTTATAATTGTGGATCAGCTATTGCTGTGATATTACTAGTACTGTTGGGAGTGTATAGGGAGAGGGTATTATAGGGGGGTCCTATAAATGGAAGAATGGGGGTAATAGGATTGCATATTATCCAAGTGGAACGATACATATAAACAGCAATGATACGAGTGGATTTACATAGATTAGCACTAATGCGAACACTAACAATAAAAATGGAAATTAATTTACTGACTTTGATTAGCACAATACGTCAGGGGGGAAACAGTGAATAGGTTGTTTTCAGCAAATAGGGGATTGGCTACCACTATGAAATGGTATCAAGTTATTTCCGATAGAACTACTAAAGTGGCCATCCCTGAAAGCAGGCATAGAATAATGAAAAGAGAAGTGCGACAATGGCATGACACGTATCAAGGGTTGGGTTTGGATTTGATTGAAGATATTCATCACCCCGAGTTTACCAACTTAAGGTATTCTGACATGAGTGGTGTGGGAAGAAATGCTGTGAATGGAAGCTGTTATGTGTGCTCACTCATTCCACATGTGTCAGGGGCTCCCAAGGTGCTAGTACCGCAAGCAGTCCCAATTATAGAGGCACAATGCCTAGTTCATTTTGCTCTATGCAGAATGAAGGGAACGTTCCGGACACATAATATGCATCTGCACATTGTGGGTCCAGATCTTGTACAGTGCAACGACGATTCAAAAGACATCAAGTGTGTGAAGCTGCCATGTCTGATTGTGAAAGGGCATAAACATGTCAATAATAACTGGCAGGACATCACACATCATGATGAAAAGTGATTTCCTCTATCAAAGAAAGGTTTGACAGTTTCGCAATACTTGCTGAAATGACTCTGGCTTGCAGCTAAACTCAAACATAGTTTTACAAAGGTAGCGGGCGCCCCTCTCTCGCAAGAACAGACATGATAACCTGTTCAGTGGTTATTAACCACTTGAGAGTTCGCAGCCACTGCTTTTACTCACTGTGCCTTTCACAGATGGGTAATATCCATTTGCATATCAGTCTTTGTCCTGCCCAAACTCAAACATAAACCACGCCCACCCAGGGCCTATGTAACATTGTTCTGGTCACAGTGAAGCGATACATACCTGCACTTCTGCTTGGATCTAGTGTCTCTGAGCACTCCGCAGCAGCTGCAAACAGGCTCATCAGCATCATACGAAGCACCTGCACAAAGAAGCAAACATACTCATTTTGTGGCGTATACAGACTGCACGCCGACATCTTACGCTCCTGCCTTCCTTACATGGCGCTGAACAAGTAGTGCTTTGGCACTGAAGGAGGAGGACTCATGGCTTCTTTGCATTCTGGGGGAAGATTGTAAAAAAAAAAGGCAAATGAGATGAGCTCATTTCATTTCCACTGGTTACCTTTGTCTCAATGGTGATCTGCGCATTTCAGGTGGGGCTGGACAGTGGGGCAAAGGTGCACTGTCCCGCCCTTTTGCATACATTACCAAATGTATGTTCCCAAAACCAACGTGCGACAGGGCACGCAGCGACCACGTGGATGACGGGAGCGCATTTCACTGAGGCGGGACGTTAATGGGCCAGTGTTAATGAAATGACAACAACAAAAAAGCATCTCCATTGCTGTTTGGGGGCGGGGATATGCTAGTACGACAGCTATGGTTTTACCCGCGTCTGTCACACTTCAAAAACAAATGATTTGCGCCTTCACCTGCACCTGCTTTACAAAGCACATCCGGTTTAAGAATTTTGAAGGCACATTAAAATGCTCAGAAATGCCTCCAATTCAGATGGAAAAAAGGGCACCTGACTGAGTGCAACTAAAGTACGCTCATTCAGGTGCCCTTTGTGAATCGGGGAGACACTTCTGAGAAGAATTTAATAAAGCACCATACCATTATATCACTTGGGGAACCTAAAAAGTATCCATTACATTTCATGAATCATGGACAGTCATGTCAGGAGAATATTTTCAGTGGAGCAAACTAAATATTTATTCAAATAAATGCACAGGACTGAGCCTAGCAAGGGAGCCCACAATAAAGGGGTTTCTGGTGGGGGTGGGGGTGGGGTTGGGGGAGGTTGGTAGAGATTCTATTTTTAAATAATGAGTGGCTAACGATGCATTTTGCGGCACAATTAGAGAAACATATGATAAAAAGCCATCGAATGTACTATTGACTTTATATCACATGCATGAACACTGCCATAGATAGGTCGTGGCAGCAGCTTCATGCGGGAGATTTAACGTGACCATCACCTTTAAATCACCAATAACGTCTTTCTGAGAGTCTCATGCCAACACCGACATTCGATACACGCTTTTCACAATGACCGGATACATGGACTTTAAGCAAATTGTGCCCCCCCCCATGCAACAGAGGAAGTCTTTACGTCATTACCTGCGCACACCCTGTTAGAGAGAATTCTCATAAATGTGCCAATTCCCTTCACCTTAGAGACCCCCAGCAACTTTGCTGGATTTTGAGGACTTGATTTTTTTAACCTGGAGAGAGTGTGACCCTTTTTTCCCACTTTCTCATGTATTTTGATGTGTGTTTTACTCTTGTGTTCTTTGATTATGGAGTTTTAGACAACTCCAGAGGCATCATCTTTTCATGTGTGTTACACAGCACCCTCAGTGCAGTGGCACAGGGAATACTTACAGGCTCTCCCAAAGTTTAAATACCTTCTCTGGGACGGACTACTGTTTCCCAGAGAAGGTGAAGTTAAATTGACTTTACTAGACTTTTTAAATTCCTAGACCCAGCACACCCTATCTTACAGTAGAGTGCTGGAGAGGTTACCTAGTATCACTTATGTCTAGAAACGAATGTAGCAGTGCCATGCTACCCTTTCCTCTCGAAATGGCTGGTGGCAGTGGTTTTACAATGAACTACCATGATTTTTCCTGACCGCGAACACCGGTAGCGTTAAATCACGGGAGCCATGTTTTTCAAGATGGCGCCTGAGCCTACTTTGTTTAAAAGGGTCCCGGTCTTCTTTTTTTGCCATTTCTTTTTGGAAAGGTCCTTCTAGAGTTTGTCTCTGTGCGCCAAACCAGGTTTGGTCCTTTTGTTCCTATGACTTTGGCGGGCTTCAGGACTGAAGCCCGCCTCTGGCGCCCGAGTGTCTGGGGTGGGTAGGAAGTGAGGGAGGTGCCCGAAACACCCTTTGCTTAGTCTCCTAGGAGACCCAAATGCACTCTGGCGTGATTGGCTGGCTGACTGTCCGCAAGGACAGCCACCCTGCTGGGTGAGTGGCAGCTAGGCTGGAACGAATGGGAGAAAACTGTTTAAAATGCAAGTCTCTTGGCTTGCAAGGCAGAGTCGACCACTGGAACGAAAGAGCCTAAGACGAGCTGGAAGAGGACGGCTGCTGCAACTCCTGGACCGTTGGTTTGCCCGGTGAGCCCTGCTGCAGGTCCGAATCGCCAAGTTCATCTCGACAGAGAAGCCCTTCAAGGACGACTTCGTCCTTTGAGTTGGTGGGATCAATCAACTCGTAAGCCACCTGGATACCATTCTCAGAGCTGGTTGAATTTTCCTCAGAGTGCTGCAGGAAACCGAATATCCGGGGAGAAGGACACCACTTTGTGTGCTTGACTACAGCTACCGGAATCGAAGATTTGCCAGTTTGCCAGCTTTGTGACCAGTCCCCGTGCAGTGCAGGAGGCCCCCGACGTCCTCCCTCTTGTCCCCACGAATGAGGCTCAGGAACAGAGAGATCTGCAGGAACTGTCAGGAACAGAAGTCTTCCGCTGCATCTTTTTCTTCAATATAAAGGTACTGTCAAAACCGGACCGAGAGAACTTACCTCTCACTGCGAAAGTGCGTGAAACTTTGGCAACTTGCAGGCCTAGTCAGCTTGTGACCCGACATATAAAGCTTTCTTCTATGAACTACTTCTGAGAACCATGGCAAAGACTTTTCCATTTAACTACCAGAACCGTTTTTACTTATACAAGACTCTAGCCCATTGACTTTAGCCTAATGATTGCATTGGAACAACTCCTCTAGTGAACTCAAACTATTTGCACTGTTTAAGAGTAACTACCTACTTCGAATGCTCTGAATGCCATTTTGCTCCTCCTTCAAAGTAGTTTGAATGCCTCAAAACCTGATAGTGTGAAGTACTGTAGTATATGTTTGTGTGATATTGATTGCCTCCTTGCTTTCTAACTGACTGTCTTCCTTGTCATTTACTTCATGGGTATTACTAAGAAATGTGACTTCATATTGTTTTGTGGGGTCCTCTTCCATGCCCTCCCTCCCCTTCACTACCACCCGCACCCAAACCCTCCCCCCCCCCACTGCTGTCATGACCCTTGCCCCTTGCCCCTGGCCCTCACTGGCAAGTCAGCCTTCCAGTTAGGACCAGGTCAAAGGCCTTAAAACCTCATCCAAGACTCTCTTGGAGTCAGTGCTGGCGCCTTTGGCGCCAGGCTCATAACTATCATGAAGACCAACATTAGAATGGGACTATTTACTTGGGACTATTTAACTTGGGGGTGTTCAGCCAACATGGAGGCATACACATAGCTCAGTTACAAGGAACTGAGCTATGCGGTCTAGTCTTTTGGGTGTGGTAGGCCTGGGACTATTTTACCTGGACTACTTTACCAAACCAAGGACCTGCAGAGAGAGAAAGAACACTAGGAAACTTACCTGGAATAGTATCCTGTCTTCAATCCATCGCTGACTTCAGTTCCACTCACCTGAAGGTACGAACTCCATCATCCGGCACCGCATGCATCCTGGAATACCATAACCTGGAAAGAGGAGAAAGAAAGACAGCATTAGTAAGCGTTTACTCACGTTTCCTCCCGAAAGAAGAAAGCCACACAATTCTTACCTGGGTAGTCATCTCCTGGTCAGTATTATTGCTGGAACATTATGGCGCTCGGCGAGGAACATAGCAACCTGCAAGGAGAGAAAAGACACAGGTTAGAAATACAAAAGGCGAAACAGCACTGCGCATCGCGCATTACTCACCGGACAGCTTTGCGCACCCCGCGCTTTCGCCTACCGGCCCATGCTCATCTTCAAATTGCATGACAACACCAAAATATCTTTCCATACCTAAAAGGAAAGAAGCAAGACATTATTATTTGAACTAAGAGGAACATAGGAACTGCATATAAAGACTGTAAAGCAGCAAACCTACGGAGTCGCAGCAGGCCTGGATTCCCACAGGAGGGCTTTCACCAGTGAAGTAACTTGGTCACTGCTCGCCCCCCACATCTATGCGCCCCTGCCACGAGGAGCAGGACGGAGAATCCAACTTTTACAATATTGAGGTGAGGAGAAGGCCCAAGGGGGAGGAAGAAGTTGAGGCCAAGGGAGGTGGGAAAACATAAAGACAATCTGGTATTGAATCCAGCTCTCCTATATTGCAGACCCATCTTTAACCAGAGGCCTTACCAAGGGACCGGGAGAGGGTTTGAGAGTGCAAATCATACAACCAGGGCTGGGTGGCATCCCTGTGGATACCAGGTGAGCGTAACACTGTCTTTTTACACCTTTTTACACCTTTACCCCCAAATATGTACACAGAAGTATTTTCAAAGTAGTACCCACAAAATAAATCACAACAAAGTAATTTACTTTGTGGAAACAGCGGTATACCCAATCAATTCCTTCATGGTCAATGGGCCACAAGCAAACTTTGCATACTTCCCCCCAAATCCCCCAAAGGGAATTCCTTGGTCTTCCTAGAATTCAACAACTCTGCTATGCAAGTGATGGACACTCATGCCCCACTAAAAACCAACCGGAGATCTTACCAACCTCACATCTCTCTGCCCCAATCATAGGATTCGGATTACTGATGCCGAAGCATCTTGCTCCACCACCATTGCATCAGCCTCTAACAGGAGCAAAGCCTTCTTTGAAGTAGTGAAGCATTATCCCAAACGCTCACCCGACGCAAAGGTGCCGGCAACTCAGGAAAAATGCAGCGGAATCAACGCATTAGTAAACAATTGCCTTCCTCAAATCTGCTTCGTACTCTCATGATATCATCCTGGCCTTCAACGTTAAACAATAGATATGCCCGCCTTCAATGCACTCCTCACCATCATTAATGCCTCCCTCTCAGAAGGGTAATTCCCAGGTGCCCTGAAGACTGGTCTCATATGGCAACTTTCGGAGAAGAAGAAAAAAAAAGAAAAAAAACACTAAACCCAGATACCCTAAATCGCTACACAACTACTCGGCAGAATTGAACAGCTACAACACCTAAATGACTATCAGTCGGGGTTCCACTCCAAGTGTAGCATCGAGACAGCCACCATACAGGCGTTGGACGATGCCCTACAGATCATGGATAAAGGTGACCCATGCCTTCTCATCCTTAACCGCTCGGCAGCATCTGACACCGTCGACCACTGCATCCTCCTATGCCTACAGCATGGGATTCTCCATCCTCTCACCAATCCTTTTTAACCGTAAAGTTCTTAATAAAGCCATCCACCAATATGCATATGATACATGAGAGTACAAAGCTACACAGGACGTCAGTCATCTCAGCCATTACTTGGCAGTCAACCTGAGAGTGAATTTGCTAAACAACTTCCCCAACATTGGCTCAATGATATGCGCATCAAAGGATTTGATACGCAACTCTCAGATTCAGCAAAATCCTTAGGCTTCATCACTGACAGCAGCCGCCTGTACATCCAAAAAGACAGAGCCAAGAAGGCCCAAACATTCTGGCTCCAAATCTTCCCCCTTCTCAAAAGCAAACTGTTAGGCAGAAACCTGTGCAGTTCCCTTGGGGAACACTGCAAAAGATTTAAGACTACAGGTATAGCAGTAAACCCACTTGGTAGCAGTCTGCACCACCCAGATTTACCTGGTAGCTGTGGCTGAGCAGTCAGACTTCCCTCAAGAAGAGTTAGGCAGTATGCAAAGTATACACAATATGTACTCAGACACAATAGCACAAGCAAACACTGACCAGAGCTTGGTTTCAAAAGTATATAGTTATTTATTTATAAAACACACATAAGTTGAAATCACTCTAGCAAAATATAGTAAAAACACTTCAAACACAGTTATAATGAAAGCAGTTCCAACCCTTACTCCTATCTAGACAACTCTAAGTTAACACCACATAATTAAAACAGGGGTGAGCGCTTAACCTTAGATGACACTCTAGTAGGTTCAAGAAAGGGGTAAAAAGAAACAGGAATGGGTTAAACACACCACTCTAAGGTCCAGAACACTTGCAATAGACTCACAGAAGCACAAAGTCACAGGTGAGCAAAAGTCACTAGGCAGGGCCCACTCTTAGAGTAGCCGGAGCGAAAATGTGCCCAAGATCACACTGTTGTTAAGGATTCAAAGTCTTGCAAAGAGTTAGAAAGAGTTTTAGAGTGGCTTAGAAAGTTTAGCCAGGGTGTCCCAGGCACTCCCAGGTTCGAAAGCCGGGGGCTAAATCTACCCCGTACAGTCGGTGGCAAGGGAAGCCAGGCGGAACACGGTACCTTAAGTGGAAAGGATCCTCCAGCGGTGGCAGTTGTTCCAGGCAGTGGCAGCAAGGCTCGACGTCGGTCAGGGGAGAAGAAGTTCTCGCTGAAGAGCAGAAGAAGAAGGTCGTTGCACTGCCCGGGAAGAAACCAACCGCGGAGTCCTCCGGTTAAAGGGTTGTACCGACTTTCGTGGTTGGGGTAAAAGGTGGTGGGGTTCCGGTTGCCGGGGTGCTTGGCACTGGCAAGGCGGCCACGAGATACCTCGAGAAGCGAAAAGAAGGCGAAAACTGGTTGTCCCCACCAGTCAAGGGAAGGAGCCACTCCGTTAAGAGTTCCCCTCGGTCGTCGGGAAAAGTGGTGAGACGGTTCAGCAGGGCTCCACCGGGTGGTGTCGTCGAAGCAGGTCGGCTCAGCTCTTCCCTCGTCGGATTCTTGGTCCTGTGGCGACTTCTGAAGTTCCAGTCCCCAAAGCCCTGCTTTTATGCAGCAAACCCCCATTCACCCAGCCTAGCTGTCACTCAAACATGCTAAGTGGTGAGCCGGCCGGCTCACCACTTGGGCCAATCAGGACGGAGTGCGACTTGAGTTACCAAGGTAACTCAGTCCAGGGTGCCTAAATCCCCCTCCACCCCTCCTAAGTACCCCAGACAGAGTGGCACCACTTTGGAGGGCTTCTGTGGAGAAGCCCGCCAAAAGTGGAACAAAGGGCTCCACTTTGGGTCAGAGTTACAGAGGCGAACGCCAACGCCATTTTAGAATCAAGTTTTGGCAAAAAGTCCCAACCGGAGTTATAATAATAAATATATAAACCGGCGGTATGTTTAAGGCTACCGTAAATAAATAATTAAATGTGTTAGCCTAAAACAATGGGAAATCCCATAGGGAAATATTCGCGGTCGAATATAAAAAGTAGTTTCCACTGCCACCAGCCAAAACTCGATCAGGGGGGACGGAGACGTGCCCCCTCGACTAACAGACCCTGGGGCAATCGAATTGCCCCAGCCAGTACGTCCACAATATGATGGTTTGTACTGGTTCTGTTCAGGATTCAAGACTAGCAAAGTCTTTGGTGACTTTACATGCCCTGGGAGACAGTAGTCAGTCCCAGGGTATGGAGTCTATGTTGGGGAGTCCCTAGGACACCCCTGGGTCACGGCACAGAGGGTGCTGTGTAACCCACATCACAAAAATACATGAGGCCCTATGGAGTAAAAGACCCCATAGCCCATTCAACACAAGGTTTAACCAAGAAAACACACTTCAATATGTCCAAGAGTGAGGGTAAAAGAGTCTCACTCTTGGCAGGAGAAAAAAAGAAACCCCAGAAATCCAGCAAAGCTGCTGGGGGACTCACTAGGTAGGGAAATTCAGCCTAAACAGAGAATTCTCCCTAACACTCGCCCCCCCCAGACTAAGGGACAGGAGGATTTAATCCACTCCTGGATGAACCTCATACCTCTAGTCGATGATATACATCCTAGAGAGTCCATCAGCATTTTGATGGTGACACCTTGACCTTTGCTTAAGGGAGAACTCAAAGGTTTTCTTTTGCAAGCTAAAGGACCTACAAACCCTTTGAGGAACATCAGTCTTTTTGTTATAGGGGATCTGGTTGACCAGTCCCTCAGAAGTTGGTACAACTTCTGAACCTATGTTAGGCTTTTTGAAGGGGTCCTTATAAAGGATTCCCTTAGATCTAGAGGGGCCTCCAAGGTTCCTCACCACCTCTCTTGTGGGAGCAGGTTGGGTCTTAGGCCTCTTGGTTGGAGGGGTTGGGGTTAGGCAATGCACCTGCTTCCCCTTCCTCTTAGATCTACCCTTACCTATTTTAGGAGTTTCCCCCCTAATATTAGGAGTTGAGTTGGGGTCTTCAGTAGAAGGTCCAACAGTCTGAAGGTTTTTGGCCTTAGACTTTTCCTTTCTGGTTTTCCACCAGCACTGAGAATTACCAGTTCTCTCAGGTCCAGATAGGGGCCTAGTTGGTCTATCCACCTCTTCCTCAGAAGCAGGGGGAGGCAGAGACTCTGAGACTAGGGGAACAATGATGGAGCTTGGTTGGGGCGCCCATGTTCCTAGCATACTATCCTGAAATGTGCCTGGGTTAGAGGTCAACTTACTAACACCAGGGCTTGTAGTGGGGTTCTCAGTAGAGGGTCCCACAGGCTTAGAAGGGTCCTTCAAGGTAGCCTTTCTAGCCAATTTGGTTAAGTTCTGCTTCTCCATACTGGGAGGCCTGGGGGTATGTGACACTACTCCTAGAGTTCTTAGGTCATTCCCTAACAGGACCTTCCCAGGTACCTCAGCCTGAACACTGACAGGGATCCTTACTGTCATGTTGTTACATTGAATGAGGGCTGGTAGAATAGGAACCATTTGGACAGGGCCTCCAGACATCTTAGTGGGACCTTTGGGTGCTTTGGCCACATCCTCAGGTTGAAAGAAGCTTTCATCCACTACTGTTCTGCTGGCCCCAGTGTCTCTCCTGGCAGGAGTATCCTGGCCATTGACAAGAACACTGTCCACATAATACACCTTAGAGTTAACAGGTAGGGAGTTATACACAACCCTATTCTGGGGACTAACCAGACCCATAGGCTCTAAGTTTACAGTTGCTTGAAGACCCAAGGGTTCTTCAGCAAAGAGTTCAAAGTGGGCACTAGCCATCTGTACTTCATCCTCAGGAGTGAAGGCTAAGGAGACTGTGCTGATCCCTGCAGGTTTACCCTTGCACTTGGGATCTCCTTTGATATGGTCAGTACCCTGACAGACATAGCATTGTCCAAATGCTCTCTGGAAGGGTGGCTTGTTCTGACCTCCTTCTGGCTTGTGGCCAGAAGGTACAGTAGCCTGACTAGGTTTCCCATGTGGCTTACCCTGGTTATTTTGTGGTTTGGGGCCCTCTTTGGGATAGGAATTATTAGAATTCTCTTTGGAGTCTTTTTTAGGCTGTTTCTCCCCATCCTTCTTCTGAGTGACCCCAGAATCCTTGTGAGTGGCTCTGTTGGCAACCCACAAGTCAGCAGCCTTAGCTAGTTTCCGGGAATCTAATTCCCTGGAGTCAGCCAAGTGTTGTCTGAGCTCAGGAGAGCAGGCATCATAAATAGTCTCCAACATAAACAAATTCTTCATACCTTCATAAGTGTTCACCTTGTAACCCTTAATCCATCCCTCTAAGTTTTTCAAACATTCATTCACCCAGGTAGCCCAAGGGGTACCATCATGCTTTTTGAGGCTCCTAAACCTCTTAAGATACTGGGAAGGGGTCTTCCCAAACCTAGCTATCAAAGCTAGTTTCACACATTCATAGTCCTTCCTATCCTCCTCCCCCATCTCCATTACCACATCAGTTGCAACAGGGGGAAGCCTAGAGAACAACCAGGTGAGTAAGTCATTTCCTGTGATGTTCTGGAGCCCATGATTATATTCAAACAGAGACAACCAATCCAACACATCCAATTTAGGCTCATACATACCAACCAATTCTTTAGGCATCCGGGGTCTTTTAGGACTGGAACTTCTAGAGGAGCCAGAGAGAGAAGCATTCTCAACAGATAATTTCTTCATTTCTAAGTCATACTTGAGCTCCATTTCCCTTAGCCTTAGTTCTTTGTCAGTTTGAGCATTAAGTTTCTTATACTCCAATTCTAGTTTCATTTTCTCCAGTTCAAAGTATTGAGGACTAAAGGGGGGACCTGGTAAAGGTCCAGTAGGTACAGCAGGTAGAGCAGGCAGAGGCCTAGGGGGGACAGTCACAACAGCCTCACCCTCCTCTTCTGACTCTTCCTCAGAATCATCAACATTTTGCTCCATGTTAATTTCAGTACTGTCATCTACAGTTACTGGAGTGGTAGGTTCTTCTGAACCATCACCCAGACTTTGGTTAGCTAACAATCTTTCAATCAGCTCCATTTTCTTGCCCTTAGTCAGGAGATCCTTATGTTTACAGAGCACTCTTAAACAATCAGCAGTTTTGGCTGCAAGGGACTCTTGACTATAGCTTTCTATAACTGACATGTTAGAGGATTACTTTTACAGTGCTAAGCTTTGTGGTTAGTTGCACTAAGGTATCTAAAGCACAATAAAATGTATACTCAATACAAATCCCACCGCTGTACACCAGTGTTAGGCAGAAACCTGTGCAGTTCCCTTGGGGAACACTGCAAAAGATTTAAGACTACAGGTATAGCAGTAAACCCACTTGGTAGCAGTCTGCACCACCCAGATTTACCTGGTAGCTGTGGCTGAGCAGTCAGACTTCCCTCAAGAAGAGTTAGGCAGTATGCAAAGTATACACAATATGTACTCAGACACAATAGCACAAGCAAACACTGACCAGAGCTTGGTTTCAAAAGTATATAGTTATTTATTTATAAAACACACATAAGTTGAAATCACTCTAGCAAAATATAGTAAAAACACTTCAAACACAGTTATAATGAAAGCAGTTCCAACCCTTACTCCTATCTAGACAACTCTAAGTTAACACCACATAATTAAAACAGGGGTGAGCGCTTAACGTTAGATGACACTCTAGTAGGTTCAAGAAAGGGGTAAAAAGAAACAGGAATGGGTTAAACACACCACTCTAAGGTCCAGAACACTTGCAATAGACTCACAGAAGCACAAAGTCACAGGTGAGCAAAAGTCACTAGGCAGGGCCCACTCTTAGAGTAGCCGGAGCGAAAATGTGCCCAAGATCACACTGTTGTTAAGGATTCAAAGTCTTGCAAAGAGTTAGAAAGAGTTTTAGAGTGGCTTAGAAAGTTTAGCCAGGGTGTCCCAGGCACTCCCAGGTTCGAAAGCCGGGGGCTAAATCTACCCCGTACAGTCGGTGGCAAGGGAAGCCAGGCGGAACACGGTACCTTAAGTGGAAAGGATCCTCCAGCGGTGGCAGTTGTTCCAGGCAGTGGCAGCAAGGCTCGACGTCGGTCAGGGGAGAAGAAGTTCTCGCTGAAGAGCAGAAGAAGAAGGTCGTTGCACTGCCCGGGAAGAAACCAACCGCGGAGTCCTCCGGTTAAAGGGTTGTACCGACTTTCGTGGTTGGGGTAAAAGGTGGTGGGGTTCCGGTTGCCGGGGTGCTTGGCACTGGCAAGGCGGCCACGAGATACCTCGAGAAGCGAAAAGAAGGCGAAAACTGGTTGTCCCCACCAGTCAAGGGAAGGAGCCACTCCGTTAAGAGTTCCCCTCGGTCGTCGGGAAAAGTGGTGAGACGGTTCAGCAGGGCTCCACCGGGTGGTGTCGTCGAAGCAGGTCGGCTCAGCTCTTCCCTCGTCGGATTCTTGGTCCTGTGGCGACTTCTGAAGTTCCAGTCCCCAAAGCCCTGCTTTTATGCAGCAAACCCCCATTCACCCAGCCTAGCTGTCACTCAAACATGCTAAGTGGTGAGCCGGCCGGCTCACCACTTGGGCCAATCAGGACGGAGTGCGACTTGAGTTACCAAGGTAACTCAGTCCAGGGTGCCTAAATCCCCCTCCATTCCTCCTAAGTACCCCAGACAGAGTGGCACCACTTTGGAGGGCTTCTGTGGAGAAGCCCGCCAAAAGTGGAACAAAGGGCTCCACTTTGGGTCAGAGTTACAGAGGCGAACGCCAACGCCATTTTAGAATCAAGTTTTGGCAAAAAGTCCCAACCGGAGTTATAATAATAAATATATAAACCGGCGGTATGTTTAAGGCTACCGTAAATAAATAATTAAATGTGTTAGCCTAAAACAATGGGAAATCCCATAGGGAAATATTCGCGGTCGAATATAAAAAGTAGTTTCCACTGCCACCAGCCAAAACTCGATCAGGGGGGACGGAGACGTGCCCCCTCGACTAACAGACCCTGGGGCAATCGAATTGCCCCAGCCAGTACGTCCACAATATGATGGTTTGTACTGGTTCTGTTCAGGATTCAAGACTAGCAAAGTCTTTGGTGACTTTACATGCCCTGGGAGACAGTAGTCAGTCCCAGGGTATGGAGTCTATGTTGGGGAGTCCCTAGGACACCCCTGGGTCACGGCACAGAGGGTGCTGTGTAACCCACATCACAAAAATACATGAGGCCCTATGGAGTAAAAGACCCCATAGCCCATTCAACACAAGGTTTAACCAAGAAAACACACTTCAATATGTCCAAGAGTGAGGGTAAAAGAGTCTCACTCTTGGCAGGAGAAAAAAAGAAACCCCAGAAATCCAGCAAAGCTGCTGGGGGACTCACTAGGTAGGGAAATTCAGCCTAAACAGAGAATTCTCCCTAACACAAACCCTTCATCCCTCCACGGGACTTCCAGACAGTAGTGCAGGCTCTTGTGATCTCGCACATCAATGGGCAAGATGCCCACCGAACGCATCGTCCAGCTTCTCACTTGGCTCCCCAAAGAGCAGTCCAACACACTGCGGCACATCTTATTGCGGGTGTGCGAACATTTGACTGAATCACCCCCATCATACACAAACTACATTGGCTTCCTTTCCAGGTCAGGATACAGTTCATGGATGATCTACAAAGCAGTCACAAGTAGCACATTAGCGTACCGGGTTGCTAATATCCACGTATCTGGTGGTAGTGGCTGCAAGAGCAACACATCTGCAAACCTGCTCGAATCACAACTCATCCATAAAGAGAGGGCGTGCAAATAAATCCTTCTCTTGCCTCGCACCCACCCTCTGGAACTCGATCCTGGTATCAGCTCGGAATCGCCTCACAATTTTCCAATTTTGCAAATCTCTCAAAACATAACCCTTTCAACAATGCTTCACCTAGAACTGATCTCAATGGACCATGCAAATGGCAGCAGCGTGAGGCATAAATCAGCATAACATAAAACAGGCCAGACCAGAACGCGTAGCACTGTGCTACTGTTTGAAGCTGCCACCCCGAATGCTGGCAGCCCAGACTCTGTAGCCCAAATGCTGACAGCCCAGACTCTGTAGCCCAAATGCTGACAGCCCAGACCGTGTACCCCAAATGCTGGCAGCCCAGACTCTGTAGCCCAAATGCTGACAGCCCAGACTCTGTAGCCCAAATGCTGACAGCCCAGACCGTGTACCCCAAATGCTGGCAGCCCAGACCCTGTAGACCAAATGCTGGCAGCCCAGACCGTGTACCCCAAATGCTGGCAGCCCATACCGTGTACCCCAAATGCTGGCAGCCCAGACCGTGTACCCCAAATGCTGGCAGCCCAGACCCTGTACCCCAAATGCTGGCAGCCCAGACCCTGTAGACCAAATGCTGGCAGCCCAGACCGTGTACCCCAAATGCTGGCAGCCCAGACCCTGTACCCCAAATGCTGACAACCCAGACCCTGTAGCCCAAATGCTGGCAGCCCAGACCGTGTACCCCAAATGCTGGCAGCCCAGACCCTGTAGACCAAATGCTGGCAGCCCAGACCGTGTACCCCAAATGCTGGCAGCCCATACCGTGTACCCCAAATGCTGGCAGCCCAGACCGTGTACCCCAAATGCTGGCAGCCCAGACCCTGTACCCCAAATGCTGGCAGCCCAGACCCTGTAGACCAAATGCTGGCAGCCCAGACCGTGTACCCCAAATGCTGGCAGCCCAGACCCTGTTCCTCAAATGCTGACAGCCCAGACTCCGTAGCCCAAATGCTGGCAGCCCAGACCGTGTACCCCAAATGCTGGCAGCCCAGACCCTGTACCCCAAATGCTGGCAGCCCAGACCGTGTACCCCAAATGCTGGCAGCCCAGACCCTGTAGACCAAATGCTGGCAGCCCAGACCGTGTACCCCAAATGCTGGCAGCCCAGACCCTGTTCCTCAAATGCTGACAGCCCAGACTCCGTAGCCCAAATGCTGGCAGCCCAGACCGTGTACCCCAAATGCTGGCAGCCCAGACCGTGTACCCCAAATGCTGACAGCCCAGACTCTGTAGCCCAAATGCTGACAGCCCAGACCGTGTACCCCAAATGCTGGCAGCCCAGACCGTGTACCCCAAATGCTGGCAGCCCAGACCGTGTACCCCAAATGCTGGCAGCCCAGACCCTGTACCCCAAATGCTGACAACCCAGACCCTGTAGCCCAAATGCTGGCAGCCCAGACCGTGTACCCCAAATGCTGGCAGCCCAGACCGTGTACCCCAAATGCTGGCAGCCCAGACCCTGTAGACCAAATGCTGGCAGCCCAGACCGTGTACCCCAAATGCTGGCAGCCCATACCGTGTACCCCAAATGCTGGCAGCCCAGACCGTGTACCCCAAATGCTGGCAGCCCAGACCCTGTACCCCAAATGCTGGCAGCCCAGACCCTGTAGACCAAATGCTGGCAGCCCAGACCGTGTACCCCAAATGCTGGCAGCCCAGACCCTGTTCCTCAAATGCTGACAGCCCAGACTCCGTAGCCCAAATGCTGGCAGCCCAGACCGTGTACCCCAAATGCTGGCAGCCCAGACCCTGTACCCCAAATGCTGGCAGCCCAGACCGTGTACCCCAAATGCTGGCAGCCCAGACCCTGTAGACCAAATGCTGGCAGCCCAGACCGTGTACCCCAAATGCTGGCAGCCCAGACCCTGTTCCTCAAATGCTGACAGCCCAGACTCCGTAGCCCAAATGCTGGCAGCCCAGACCGTGTACCCCAAATGCTGGCAGCCCAGACCCTGTACCCCAAATGCTGGCAGCCCAGACCCTGTAGACCAAATGCTGGCAGCCCAGACCGTGTACCCCAAATGCTGGCAGCCCAGACCCTGTAGACCAAATGCTGGCAGCCCAGACCGTGTACCCCAAATGCTGGCAGCCCAGACCGTGTACCCCAAATGCTGGCAGCCCAGACCCTGTAGACCAAATGCTGGCAGCCCAGACCGTGTACCCCAAATGCTGGCAGCCCATACCGTGTACCCCAAATGCTGGCAGCCCAGACCGTGTACCCCAAATGCTGGCAGCCCAGACCCTGTACCCCAAATGCTGGCAGCCCAGACCCTGTAGACCAAATGCTGGCAGCCCAGACCGTGTACCCCAAATGCTGGCAGCCCAGACCCTGTTCCTCAAATGCTGACAGCCCAGACTCCGTAGCCCAAATGCTGGCAGCCCAGACCGTGTACCCCAAATGCTGGCAGCCCAGACCCTGTACCCCAAATGCTGGCAGCCCAGACCGTGTACCCCAAATGCTGGCAGCCCAGACCCTGTAGACCAAATGCTGGCAGCCCAGACCGTGTACCCCAAATGCTGGCAGCCCAGACCCTGTTCCTCAAATGCTGACAGCCCAGACTCCGTAGCCCAAATGCTGGCAGCCCAGACCGTGTACCCCAAATGCTGGCAGCCCAGACCCTGTACCCCAAATGCTGGCAGCCCAGACCCTGTAGACCAAATGCTGGCAGCCCAGACCGTGTACCCCAAATGCTGGCAGCCCAGACCCTGTAGACCAAATGCTGGCAGCCCAGACCGTGTACCCCAAATGCTGGCAGCCCAGACCGTGTACCCCAAATGCTGGCAGCACAGACCGTGTACCCCAAATGCTGGCAGCCCAGACCCTGTACCCCAAATGCTGGCAGCCCAGACCCTGTTCCTCAAATGCTGGCAGCCCAGACCGTGTACCCCAAATGCTGGCAGCCCAGACCCTGTACCCCAAATGCTGGCAGCCCAGACCCTGTAGACCAAATGCTGGCAGCCCAGACCGTGTACCCCAAATGCTGGCAGCCCATACCGTGTACCCCAAATGCTGGCAGCCCAGACCGTGTACCCCAAATGCTGGCAGCCCAGACCGTGTACCCCAAATGCTGACAGCCCAGACTCTGTAGCCCAAATGCTGGCAGCCCAGACCCTGTACCCCAAATGCTGACAGCCCAGACCCTGTAGCCCAAATGCTGGCAGCCCAGACCCTGTTCCCCAAATGCTGACAGCCCAGACTCCGTAGCCCAAATGCTGGCAGCCCAGACCGTGTACCCCAAATGCTGGCAGCCCATACCGTGTACCCCAAATGCTGGCAGCCCAGACTGTGTACCCCAAATGCTGGCAGCCCAGACCCTGTACCCCAAATGCTGACAGCCCAGACCGTGTACCCCAAATGCTGACAGCCCAGACCCTGTAGCCCAAATGCTGGCAGCCCAGACCCTGTAGACCAAATGCTGGCAGCCCAGACCGTGTACCCCAAATGCTGGCAGCCCATACCGTGTACCCCAAATGCTGGCAGCCCAGACCGTGTACCCCAAATGCTGACAGCCCAGACTCCGTAGCCCAAATGCTGGCAGCCCAGACCCTGTACCCCAAATGCTGACAGCCCAGACCCTGTAGCCCAAATGCTGGCAGCCCAGACCCTGTTCCCCAAATGCTGACAGCCCAGACTCCGTAGCCCAAATGCTGGCAGCCCAGACCGTGTACCCCAAATGCTGGCAGCCCATACCGTGTACCCCAAATGCTGGCAGCCCAGACCCTGTACCCCAAATGCTGACAGCCCAGACCGTGTACCCCAAATGCTGACAGCCCAGACCCTGTAGCCCAAATGCTGGCAGCCCAGACCCTGTAGACCAAATGCTGGCAGCCCAGACCGTGTACCCCAAATGCCGACAGCCCACACCCTGTAGCCCAAATGCTGACAGCCCAGACCCTGTAGCCCAAATGCTGGCAGCCCATACCGTGTACCCCAAATGCTGGCAGCCCAGACCGTGTACCCCAAATGCTGGCAGCCCAGACCCTGTACCCCAAATGCTGACAGCCCAGACTCCGTAGCCCAAATGCTGGCAGCCCAGACCGTGTACCCCAAATGCTGACAGCCCAGACCCTGTAGCCCAAATGCTGGCAGCCCAGACCCTGTTCCCCAAATGCTGACAGCCCAGACTCCGTAGCCCAAATGCTGGCAGCCCAGACCCTGTAGACCAAATGCTGGCAGCCCAGACCGTGTACCCCAAATGCCGACAGCCCAGACTCTGTAGCCCAAATGCTGGCAGCCCATACCGTGTACCCCAAATGCTGGCAGCCCATACCGTGTACCCCAAATGCTGGCAGCCCAGACTCCGTAGACCAAATGCTGGCAGCCCAGACTCTGTAGCCCAAATGCTGGCAGCCCATACCGTGTACCCCAAATGCTGACAGCCCAGACCTTGTAGCCCAAATGCTGGCAGCCCAGACTCCGTAGACCAAAGGCTGGCAGCCCAGACTCTGTAGCCCAAATGCTGGCAGCCCAGACCCCGTAGCCCAAATCCCGTACAGAGCTCTCCTGCTCCCGAGCTAGTTTGGGCGTTAAACAATACAAGTAATTTCATGCATGAAGCCGCTACCATGACACATCTAGGCCAGCAGTTTTAGCAAGGGATTTCTAACATATGTATGCATGAATAGCTACAGACTCCAGGGATCGAAATGAAAATTGAATGAGCAGGAGCTAAAAGCTGCTCCTGGTTATTAGCATTAACCAGTGACCAGCAGCTACCGCTGGGGAACGGGAAAGTAGCACATAGCGTTCCACAAATCTAACTTCCACGTAAGATGCAAACATAATTCTGTCCATTATTTATGGCACATTAATGCTATATATTTTGTATAGTGGTGTTTTCATTTTTCTTTGTGAGTTGTCCGAAATGCGCAGAGTAAAATTCACATAGGTATGTTTGTTCATCCGTTGGCATCAGGAGCCGAAACTAGCTCCTGGTAGCTGTTGGTGTTATGCTAACCAGGCTCTTCCAAGCTACAAACTCTGCGCGTTACATCAGCACGCTGCATGATCACCTTATATCAACAATGACAGAGAGCAGGAGTGCAGCAACGTTGCAGGTAGCGGAGCTATACACTGGAATGATACAGTGAACTTCCAGGCAGCCTATGCTTTACATCAGCACGCTGCATGAACACTTTATGTCAGCACTCGCAGAAGTGCAGCAACTTTGCATGGACAGGGGCTATAGTACAACGATACAGTGAACTTCCACAGAGAGCAGGAGTGCAGCAACGTTGCAGGTAGCGTGGCTATACTGGAACGATACAGTGAACTTTCAGGCAGCCTATGCTTTACATCAGCACGCTGCATGAACACTTTATGTCAGCACTCACAGAGAGCAGAAGTGCAGCAACTTTGCAGGTAGCGTGGCCATACTGGAACGATATGTTAGGCAGAAACCTGTGCAGATTCCCTCTGGGACCACTGCAAAAGATTTAAGACTACAGGTGTTTGGCAGCAAACCCACTTGGTAGCAGTCTGTACCACACAGATTCACTTTGTAGCTGTGGCTGAGCAGTCAGACTTCCCTCAAGAAGAGTTAGGCAGTATACAGAGTATTCGCAATAGGTCAAGAGCACACAATAGAACAAGTAAACACTGACCAGGGCTTGGTGTAAAAGAGATATCATTATTTATTTAAAAACACATCTAGAAAAACACACAGGCACTAATAGTAAGCAATTCAAAAACACGGTCACTAAAAGATATACACTCCCTTAAAAGAATATTAGACAAGTCTTAGGTAAAGCCCCACTTATTTTCAGACAGCGGTGGGCGCTTAACGCAGATGGCACTCTAATAATTCGTTTTAAAAAGGGAGAGAAAAGCAGAGTATAATTTGAAACAGATCCCAACACTTTCACAAGAACACAACAAGAGAGGAAGGCAAAGTAAAACCATGTAGTTAGAGTTCAGAAGGCCGGATCCACTTTAAGAGGACCAGAACGAAATGTGTCCAAGGTCACACGGTTGAAGTGCACAAAAGTCTTGAAAAGGTTCAGAAAGAGTTGGACCAAAAGAAAGGGACCAGTTAGATGGTCAAGGCGGCCAGCCCAGTCCAGAAGGTTAAGGGATTATTATTACCTTGTAGCAATCTTTAGAAAGGGAGGCCTGGCGGACACGGTACCTTAAAGTGGTGAGAATACTCCAGCGGGGGCAGTTGTTCCTGGCAGTGGATGCAAGTCAGTGCTTCGTCCAGAGGAAGAGAGGATCTCGTCGGGGAGGAAGACAGGAGTCCATTGCACTGCCAGGGAAGAAACCAGCCGCGGAGTTCTGAGGTAAAAGGAGCGGTCCTGTTATTCGCGGTCCAGTGGTAAGTGGCTATCCGGTTGCCGGGGTGCTTGCCACGGGCAATTCGACCACAAGACGGCCTGGGATGCGAGGAAAAGAAGGTAAACTGGTTGTGCCCACCAGTCAGGGGAAGAAGCCTCTCCAGCCGGGAGATCTTCTCTGTCGTCGGGAAGTGGTGAGTTGGTTCCGGAGTGCTCCACCAGTGGTGTCGTCATGGTAGGTCGGCTCAGCTTCTCCCTCGTCGGATTCTCAGGTCCTGTGGCGACTTCTGAAGTTCCAGTCCCCAAAGCCCTGCTTTTATGCAGCACACCCCCATTCACTCAGCCTAGCTGTCAATCAAACATGCTAAGTGGTGAGCCGGCCGGCTCATCACTTGGGCCAATCACACAAGAGTGCGACATCAGTACGCTGCATGAACACTTTGCCAGCACTCACAGAGCGCATGAGTGCAGCAATGTTTTAGGGTCCGGGCTATACTGGAATGATATGGTGTACATCCAGCCAGCCTGCACTTTACATCAGCACGCTGCATGAACACCTTATGTCAGCACTCAGAGAGAGCAAGAGTACGGCAACGTTGTAGGGAGCGGGGCCATACTGGAACGATACAGTGAACTTCCAGGGAGCCTGCGCTTTCCATCAGCACGCTGCATGAACGCCTTATGTCAGCACTCAGAGAGTGCAGGAGTGCAGCAACGTTGCAGGGAGCAGGCTATACTGGAAAAATACAGTGAACTTCCAGGCAGCCTGCGCTTTGCATCCTCGTGCTGCATGAACACCTAATGTCAGCACCTGGCACGGAAAACTATGAACGCATGGATCAGAACTCAAAGGGTTCCATGAGGAGGAGTTTGGGGTGGGCAGAGGCAGACATTGGTGGGAATGGTCGTAGGGATTAGCATGGCTATGGGCAGGCGATGGGAGGGTTCATAACCAACCTCGTCATATGCCATTCCCCCCTATGTGCACTTACATCTTTACTGTCTCAAATGCACTCGTTTGGGCTTTGTAGGTGTCACAATCGACACCCAATAGCCCAAACTAAACAGGCATGGGCAATGCCACTAGTTTTCGTCTTCAGTGCGGCTTTCATTTGGCATTTATAGGCACCAGGTTGGAAGGAGGGGAGAGCAAAGTGTGAGAGGGAGGATCAGGGGGGATAGGGAGAGAGGGTAAGGTGGGTGGAGCAGTAAAGGGTGTATGTAGGGTGAGGGGGCTAGAGAGGAGGGGTAGCATGTGTGGTGGAGTTATGACATATGATATGGCATCTAAGTGTTACAGATAAAGGGGTGGAGTTGATTAGTGAAAGAGGGGGAAGGGTGGGTGGGGGTAGAGTGAAGGGGTAGCATGTGTGGCATGGTTACAGATAAAGGGGTAGAATTGAGCAGAGGAAGAGGGGGTAGGGTGGGTGGGGGTAAAGGGAAGTGGTTGCATGCGTGGTTGGTGGGGTAGGGTAGAGTTAAGTAGAGGAAGAGGGGGTAGGGTGGGTGTGGGTAGTGAGAAGGGGTAGCATGTGGTGTGGGTTTACAGATAAAGGGGTGAAGTTGAGTAGAGGAAGAGGGGGTTGGGTGGGGGTAGCGAGAAGGGGTAGCATACATGATGGGTTTACAGATAAAGGGGTGGAGTTGAGTAGAGCCTGACAGGGTAGTGTGAGTGGGGGGTAGAGAGAAGGGGTGGCATGTGTGGTGGGGTTACAGATAAAGGGGTAGAGTTAGTAGGGGAAGAGGAGGTAGGGTGGGTCGGGGTAGAGAAAAGGGGTAGCATGCGTGGCAGGGTTACAGATACAGGGGTAGAGTTGAGTAGAGGAAGAGGGGGGAGGGAGAAGGGGTAGCATACGTGGTGGGGTGAACATAAAGGGGTAAAGTTGAGTAGGGGAAGAGGGGGTAGGGTTGGTGGGGGTAGAGAGAAGGGGTAGCATGTGGTGTGGGATTACAGATAAAGGGGTAGAGTTGAGTAGAGGAAGAGGGGGTAGGGAGAAGGGGTAGCATGCGTGGTGGGGTTACAGATAAAGGGGTAGAGTTGAGTAGAGATTGACGGGGTAGGTTATGGGTAGGGATATAGAGAAGGAGTAGCATTCATGGCGGGGTTTCAGATAAAGGAGTAGAGTCGAGTAGAGGAAGAGGGGGTAGGGTGGGTGGAATGTAGTCAGGAGGGGTAGCATGTGGTGTGGGGTTACAGATAAAGGGGTGGAGTCGTGTAGAGGAAGAGAGGGTAGGGTGGGTGGGGGTAGAGAGAAGGGGTAGCATGCATGGCAGGGTGGAGTTGAGTAGAGGAAGAGGGAGTAGGATGGGCGGGGGTAGTGAGGAGGGGTAGCATGTGGTGTGGGGTTACAGATAAAGGGGTGGAGTCGTGTAGAGGAAGAGGGGGTAGGATGGGTGGGGTAGAGAGAAGGGTTAGCATATGTGGTGGGGTTACAGATAAAAGGGTGAAGTCGAGTAGAGACTTATAGGGTAGGGTGGGGTGGGGGTAGAGAGTGAATGTAATCATTTAAGAGTTTGTGATATAGTGATGCTTTCTTTTTTATTTTGTATTTGTTTAAGATGATGATATGGTTATGCATTTCACAGCCTTTAATCACACATTTTCACTTCGAACAGTTAAGACAAAATGAAGAATTTCATCATAAAGAAAAATAGTTTCAACTAATTTGTCACAAGAGCTGTTTCTTGATGATAATAGAGCCAGAGTTATGGGTGTCTTCTCATTGGGCAGTAGCATTTTCCACCACATGTCCTTTGATCTGTGGCCATATTTCTTGATTACTTCATACATAATGACTGATCTCTGGCTCGCAAAGGCTGAACAATCCATTATTAAATGTCATGGGCCCCATTACGAGTCACCCGGTATGCAAATAAGGGTGGCGTTAAACCCGCTGCCACTGTTGTTTCCATACCGGGTGATCCCGAGTCCTGCAGGCGGAGGTGTCATTCCCGCCAGGTCTGACCCATCTCGTGATGGTGCCGGTGTTTCCATGGTCCCCATTCCCATTGAGTCCTACTGGACTCAGTGGGAATGGGGATTTACCGAATTCCGCCTCTGGAATTCCCGGGTAACCGGGGTTGTAATGCCCCGGTAATTCCGGGAATCACGGAGGCAGAATGGTAATACGAGTCCGGCAGTAACCGAGCTGGAAAAACCAGCAGGTTACTGCCAGACTCGTAATTTGGCCCCTTGTGTCTTCAATAGAATTTTCTTCATTACACAGACGACATATGATGCTTTATGAACCAATCAGGATCCGGCAACGTCTGGTAAGTAGTCCTTGTCACGGTCTCTCATGTTACTACCACTCCATCATCGGGGGTACAGGCAGTCCCTAACCCCCTCATATAATAAAGGAACCCCACCCAAGGATTGCCTCCACCGCCGGTAAACATTCTATGCAAGTAAGGCTCACATTATCCTCATTCTCAGTATTTACAATAAAAACAACCCTACCTGTAAACTGACGTTAAAGGTTTACATCGGGTAAAAATAAGCTTATTCAAGGTTTTCAAATTAAGGTAAGGGGTTTGAGGCTGTCTTTGAGTATGTTCTAAACGCATTAATGCCCTTTTTAGAGGGCATTATAATGAGGTAATTGCCTTCATTCCTGTTGTGTGTGGCCCAGTTATGTGTGGGTGTGTGCCCCTTTAAGAGAAAGCATCATGACATTGTCATGACGCTCCTCTAATAAAAGGGGCTCTGCTGGCACGTAGCCCCAGGAAGTGGCAACTCGTGGCTGTGGCTTCTTTGTATCCAGGTAGCCACGGGATCGCAGCCTATTCCCTGTAGCCCCGGCCTAGGTGCCCCCAGGACCGAGGATGCCCTAGCTGGGGTGACCCCCAGCTCCACTGTATCCAGCCCGGTGATCCGAGCCACGCAGGGAGCCTCCTTGCGATGCTGTGCTGCGTGCCCGCAGCAACAATACTGGGTCGGGTGACCCGACGCTTGGTGTGGCCCGCCCGGTGACCGGAGGCAGGCCTCCACATTGACGACAAGGGCAGCCCAAGCCCTGCAGGCGAGTGAGCGTGGGCTGCTGGTAGCCTGTGAGCAGATTCCCTGAGCGGCGTCGGCTGAGGCGGGCAGCCTAGGGCCCTGGGCTAGGCAAGTGCGCAGGTCACCTGGTGCCTGTGTTGGTGGTCCAGGTACGGGGGGCCGCCGACCTGAAGAAGATCAGCCGGGGGGCCCCAAGAAGAAGCAGCGTTGGTCGCATGTCCCGGATAGTGGTGGTTGCCACGTGAAGGAAAGGGGCCGAGCCTAGTCCCCCAGGCCGCAGCGGTGAAGTTGCGGTGTGTGGAGGTCTGCTGGTGCCGCCCTGCCAGCAGGCTCAGAGAGGCAGCAGATATTTGCACTCCCGCTCCCTAGGAACGAAGGCCACAGGAAGCAGCGTCGAGTTTGGCTGGCGACCTGGATACAAGGAGCAGGAACTCCGCAAAAAAAACGTAACAAAGAACGAGGGTGCGGCCTCCAGTTGATTAAGGCCATGCAGCTCCCCCAGTGACTGAGTGAAGGAGCGGGCGTGGCCCAGCAACACCGGGCCACAGTGAAAAAAAAAGTGTCTCACAAACAACAGCAGTGGGCCTGTAACAACCCAAAACACAGACAGGGAGGCCGTCAAAAACAGTCGGGCACCTCCTGGAGGGTGCTGGAGGGCCCAAGTGGGTCAGCGTACTGACTCAGAGAGAGCTGGGGGACCCAGAAGCTTGGCCAGGCAATGGCAAGATTGATGAGAAGACACATTAGGGCCTTGTGTCAGGTTCACCACGAACACGGGTAGCAGCTCCATAAGGAATGCTGGTGCGGCCGCGAGGGAGGGCACATCAGCCTTTTTGTACATTCCTACCGCCAGCAAGACCCCTTGGAGGGTAGGGCCTCTCCTACCGCACCCCAGGGAGTGTTTTTGCGCCCTCCGTGACATCCAAAAGTGCGCAGACCACCAAGGAGCCCATCACTAGTGAGCGCAAGCAGCGCCACACCCAGTAGCCATCATGGGGGACGAAGAGAATGAGGTGGTGTGTCGACAAGGTGGCCAGCTGGCGCCCCTGTATCCCTTCAATGTTGTGGGTGCACCTGCCAGCCTAGGGCCCCAGTGGACGGCGTGGGTAGATAATCTGGAGCTGTATTTCTTTTTTTTGAAAATTCACTTTTATTAAAGTTTTAGGTTATGACAATAATGGAACAACAATAAAACCACAAGAATATACTCAAATGAAATCACAACCTTACCCCCCCTCCTCCTCCCCATCCCCCCTCCTCTGCCCTCCCTCTTTCCCACCATGGATCCTGGAACAACAATTCGGGAAAGGGACCAACACAGTGTGTTATGATACGTTGCAAGTAATGGGTAGTTCTCATGCATGTGCTCAAAACGTGGGGCCCAGCCCTCTGGAAGTGAGTCCTCCATCGTGTCAAGCCCCCCCAATCCTTGGGTTGGGCTCCTCCAATGTCGGTAATCATGTTCAATGCTCAGTCTCAAGCATACCATAGACCTCAAACCGCTCTCCCATATTTGTCAAAGAAGGGAAGCCATAAACCCTCAATATTGGTTTTACATTCATCAATTAGGTGGGTCAGGAATTCCATATTGTAAATTGCACGGAGTTTAGCTACCCACTCCCTTTCCCCGGGGGTCGGGCGACTTCCAATATTGGGCCCAACAACATCTGGCAGCGACCAGCATGACCTGTAGCATATGGTCATGTGTTACTTTCGGGCCTCCCTCTACTTCAATGCCAAACAACATCAACCATGGGGATAGGGTCCTTTCAATTCCATCCATTTCCTTTGTCCAAGACAGGAACTCACTCCAGTAAGTTTGCACCACATGACATTTCCACCACATATGCACATAATCCCCCCCTGTTCGGTATGGCATTTCCAACAATGCGGGTCATATCCCTTCCTCATCCTGGCTATCCTCTGTGGGGGGTAATGCCATCTCTGAATCAATTTCAGGGCCTGGTGGCGATATTGGGGTGCGGCTGTTGAGCGATTGGCTGATCTGCACATTTTGGTCCATCTCCTGTCAGTGATGGGTATACCTAGATCTTTTCCCCATTGTACCTGGGGAGGAGGGGGGTTCCGTGGGGCGGGCAACAACAAATGACCATATAGTCTGGATATCACCCCTTTAGTTCCCTTGTGTGTGATCAAGAGTTTCTCAAAATCTGGTAGGTCCCTCCTAAGAGTATCCCTCAATCTGTTTGCAGTAAGGACCCCTTTTAATTGCAGGTATCGGAAAGGGGAAAGTTTATTCAGACCTAAAACCTATTCAAGTTCTCCTAGAGATAGGAATATTCCATCTACCCAAAGCTGCCCTGCCCTGCTCAGACCCGCCTCATACCATTGCTGGAAGGCTAATGGTTCGTCAATTCCGTCCATAAGTGGAGGAGCCCAGATACAATTTAGTGGCGAGGGCCAAGTCGTGAGCCATCTAAGGTAACCCCCCTCTTTCCATATGGTCCATAGTACCCCCATGACTGGGTGATTCAGGATTCTCCACGGGATGCGTGCTTTGGGAACCCACAACCATTCGTCAAGTGTGACTGGAGAGAAAAGCTCATTGTCCATTGCTACCCACTGTTTCTTTGGGCCCCTCACAAAGTGGTCCACCAAGATTCGTAGTTGAGCTGCCTTTTAATATGTATCTAAGTCCAGGAAGTTCACTCCCCCCCTCATCTTTGGGCCTTGTCAGTGTGTCATAGGCGATTCTATGGGACTTTCCTGCCCAAAGGTAGTGCCGGAGGGCCCGTCTAACTTCTAGTAAGAATGGCCTAGGTATTTGCGTCGGGAGCATTTGGAACAGGTACAAAAATGTAGGGAGGATCACCATTTTAATTGAATGGAGGCGTGCCATCCATAACAGGCCGGATTTTGCCCATCGTTCAATGCCCCCTTTTATTGCCGACCACAAAGGTGGGTAGTTGGCGGCGAAAAGATCAGCCAGGTTAAGTGGTATGTGGATCCCCAGGTGACAAAGTCCCTCTGCCTGTTTAGAGAACGGGAGGTCCTCAACATATTGCCTCTCTTCCTCATTAAGATGCCCTGCCATAAATGCGACCGACTTTCCCAGGTTTACATTACAACCCGCAAGAGCCCCATATCGTTCCAGGCTATTCAATACCTCGGGGACTGATTGGGATGGGTTGGTGAGATAGAGCAACACATCATCAGCGAACAAACTTATCTTACTGTTTGTGTCCCCTATCTTAATACCTTTCATTTTTTCGTTCCACCTAATTGCTATAGCCCAGGGTTCCATCACTAATGCGTATATAAGGGGGAATAAAGGGCACTCCTGTCTCATGCCCCTCCCCAATGTAAACGTCACTGATGCCCCCGTTGACCACCACCCTTGCTGATGGATTAGAATATAGGGAAGAGATCCACCCCCGCCATTTTAGCCCCATTCCCAGGGACGATAAGACCCCTTCCATCAAGGACCAACTCAGCCTGTCGAACGCCTTCTCCGCATCCAAGAATAGGAGAAGGGCGCCCTCTGTTCTGACTTCCCTGGAGCTTAATATGTGTATGGTTTTGCGCATGCTGTCAGCCCCCTGCCTGCTTAGCACAAAACCTACTTGGTCCGGATGGACTAGTTGGGTGGAGACATTTTTCCAGGCGCGTCGCTAAAATCCTGGTAAAAATCTTTGCGTCAACTTTCAGGAGTGAGATGGGCCTATAAGAACCACATTCCGCCAGGCCTTTCCCCGGTTTTGATATCACCATGATCAGAGTCTGTAGGAACATCAGTGGGATGGTCTCCGGGGTCCTAATTTGATTAAATAGCTTGGTTAGCGGTTGTATCAAGACCAATTGATATTGTTTAAAGAAGTTGGCCGTAGATCCATCACCCCCTGGAGTTTTGCCCACCTTCAACCGTTTGATAGCCCCCTCCACCTCTTCCTCTGATATGTGCCTTTCCAAGGCCTCCCTCTCTGATTCCATGAGCTTGGGAAGGGGATAGTCCTTGAGGTATCTTCGGATCTCATCTTGAGATTCACCTTCCTGTTTAGTATACAGTTCCTTATAAAACACAGCAAAGGACTCAGTTATGTGTTCAGTTTCTGTTTGTGTGTTACCCGCTCCATCCCGGACACCCCCAGCCCGTCTCTCTGCTCTATTTCCCCTCAGCCTGTGCGCCAGTAGGGTCCTGACCCTGTCTCCCTTCTCATAATATCTCTGCTTTGTGTACCTCATTTTTTTGACCACTTCACCAATTAAGACTGTATGTAAGGCTTGTCTTTTCTCTCATTTCTCCCAAGATGGCTTCACGGTCTACGTCCCCTTAGTGAGCTGTAACCTCATGGCCCGTAGGTCCTCACAGAATTTGGATTCTATTAATGCCCTCTCCCGCTTCTTCCTTGAACCCTCCGCGATGAGGAGACCCCGAGAGGTGGCCTTTGCAGCCTCCCAAACTGTGGCCATTGGCAGTTGTCCTGTATCGTTTATCTCAAAATAGGCTTCTATTTCTTTCCGTAGGACGTCTTTGAACACCTGATCTCTCAGGATGGTATTGTTACAGCACCATCTATATGACTTCAGGGTGCCTCGCAGTCACCAGTCCACGACAAGGAGCTTGTGGTCGCGACTGACGGGGTCCCGATCTCCCCCTCCCTCCTCCGATACCAATAGTAAGTCAATTCTTGTGTAGGTTTGGTGTGGGGGAGAAAAGAATGTATATCCCCCAGGAGTGTGCCAACATTTTCGCCATACGTCTACCCAGTAGTGTTCTTGTAGGAGATCCCTCATGGTGAGATTATCCTCCGTAGGTTCCCTTGACCCAGACCCTTTTGCCGACCAGTCTAACCGGGGTCCGTGATAAGGTTAGAATCTCCGCCCAGGACCATCGCCCCTTCCGCCCATTCATCCATGACCTTGAGGATCTTACGGATAAATTTGATTTGGCCGACATTGGGTGCATACACGGTGGCAAGTGTGACTCGCATGCCCTGTGATAGCCCCTTGATCCCAAGAAATCTGCCTCCAAAGCCCCGTTTTATCTCTATCTCAGTAAGGTGCATCGACTTTCCGAGGAGGATACCCACTCCCTCCATCTTGAATGATTTGTGTGAGGCCCAGAAGTTCCTACCTATTTCCTTCAATTTTATTGTCGACTCAGCCCCTCTCCTGTAGTGTGTTTCTTGTAAAAAGAGGACTAGCCGTTTTTGTTTGCGAAACATGTTGCCTGTGAGAGAGCGCTTATTCTGTGTGTTTAGGCCCTTAACGTTGAGCATCCCAATCCGACCTTCAACCATGGTCGTGCTATCCATGCTCTTTAAGAACCAATTGTGTTCCCCCTGCTCCCCCTCTTCGTTTAACCCAGAGTTCCATGGCGTGGTGTACCCCTGTTCCTTCCCTCCTCCCCCCTTCCGACCATCCAACCCTTCCTGTAATTTCCCCTTGTTCACCGTTACCCCCCCTTCCCCACCCTCACCTACCTCCCCTCCCACCCTTGCCCATCATTGTGGCGTTCACCTCCGCCTACCAGCGGTGCTGGACACGGTCAGTGAACCATCAGGGGCTCACTTACACTGCCCCGAGTCAACCTGACAAGAAGACCCATTTCTGCTACCCTAAAGCCACCAACTTGTTAACATCATAACTCAAAAAAGACAACTATCTTCGGGCCATCAACTTCCTGTTAAAGGAGTAACCCCTTTACCCATACGAGGGCAATACTCTGCGATCTCCATGAGGTTCTTTGTTCCACACAGGACCCAGCTGTGGGGCTGGTCACTCAGGTTAGTGGGGGCCTACAGCCCCTGTCTCTTATTTCAAGAGTTAGGCTGCACAATGCTGTATTGAAGGAGAAAGAAAAAAAAGGAACCCAGTGATCTCAAAAGGGGCAACTGGTTCATGTAATTCCGAACTCCGACGTGGATCTCAACAAAATTGTGAAAAAATTATTAATTCATTAAATATTGACCTAGGAGGTCCTTATATGGGTCCCCTCTCGTCTGACAGGGATGCATGGTTTTCATGAATTTCCGGGACCCTTTCACCTTGTTTGCCATCTGGGCGGTCCTTTCCCCTACGGGCACGGTTGGTGGGATTCAGTCCCTCCATGCACTCCCCCGAACCTCCGGGGAGCGGGCCGAGGAGGTCATCCATGGCCCCTGGATGTCCTCCTCTGTGGCAAGCTGGTGCTGCTCTCCTTGCCACTCGAAGGCTAGATAGAATGGGTGTCCCCATCGGTAGCAGACCCCTTTGTCTTGCAACCATCTCGTGAGGGTGCCGCATTTCTTTCTCATCTGAAGGGCGAGGGCTGAGAGATTTTGAAAGATGGCCACCTTGGAGTTGGCGTATTGTATCTCCCTGAGGTGTCTCGCCTTTTCCAAAATCCTGCCCTTGTCTTGGAAGTAGTGCAATCTTGCTAGGACCTTGCGGGGGCCCCCCCCTCACCCCCCCGGTGCACTCTGTCGATCACCACTGATTCTCCTGAGTCTGTACCCAGGACGATCCAGATGATGTCCTGGATCTTGTCCTCTAGAGCCATCTGGGTCTCCCCCTCTGTCTCTGCCAGACCGAAAACCCGGAGGTTGTTTCTCCTCTCCCTATTTTCCATATCGTCCACCTTAAAGTGGAGCTCCTCCTCGTGGCGTTGCATTTCAGCAAACCTTGTCTCTATCTGTGTCTCCAGAATATCGGTGGACAACTGATTGTTCTCGACCCCTTCAAACCGGTCGTCTAAGGTGGTTACCTTAGCTGTGAGGTCTGCCAACTTTGCTCTCATGTCCGTCCTCATCCCCCGTAGCTCGTCTAGGCTCATCTGAATGTTACGCTACATGGTAGCCATGTCTGGCTGCGGTGTGTTGGACCCAGGGTCCATCTCCGCGTCTCTGGTTGTGTATTGAAATTTGGCCAATGCTCGTTTCCAGCTCATGTGCCACTGTGCTGTGGGTGATTCAGATACACCTCGTATGGTCCATCAGTGTCCAAGCCTTCCCTTGATTCCGGGATCCCGAACCCACTATCTCCAGTCCTCTCAATGTGCACCTCTTTATCTACTGGGCACCTCTTTATCTGCTGGGTAGCCCCTCAAAATATCTCAGACTTGTGGTCTACCATAGGTCAAGTGGAGGGGGGGCTGTAGCGCTCTCTACCCATGTGGAGCAGTCAGGGGTGCCCCTCCAGGTCAGTTCCTGCCTCCACATATGTCCTGCCAATATTTTTGGCCCTCCGTGGGCCTTCACAACTCGGGGCCTCTTGGTGGCTGCTGGCACCAAGTGTATGGGAGAGAGTGCGCCAGATTCCTTTAATGCGTCAGACAAGCGATCCGGGTGGTCACGGTGCGGGGGGGCCCTGTAGTGCGATCATGGGAGGGCCCTCCAACCCAGTTTGTGCCTCTATGTTCGTTCTCCATGTGCGTTCGATCCTCCGTGGGCCCCCACAACTTGGGGCCTCTTGGTGTTCAGTTGGGCTAATTATGCGGGGGAGGGTGCGCCCGATTATCCCTGTGTCTCCGGTGTGGATTCCGAGGGGTGCCCGGTTGTTGTTTTCAGGAATTAGGAGAGGGCTGGAAAAGTCTCAAAACGTCCCGGGACCCACACGTTTCACTACGTTGACCACCATCCGTGCGGGACCCAAGGGACGGGGAGAGCCACTATCCGCTAGGAGAAGCGTGTGTGTTATGACTCAGCTCACCTTGAGTCTGGAGTCAGGCGAGGCAATTCCTCGTTCCGCCGTGCATTCGTCTTCCGCTCCTCTGCCCCAAGTGTGTCAGCCTGGGGATCCTATGGTGTGCCGTCTTGGGACTCTCCTCTGCCGTCGTAGCAATCAGGATGCTTCTCGCTCCAATTGAAGGCGGCATTCCCTGACAGGCTCTTCCTTTTTCACTGGTCGCCGCGTTCGATTGAGCCGACCGCCGTGGCCGCTCACATGGAGGGTCCACTTCCTCCTCCAGAGCGGCGTCAGGATTCCCACGGTCCCTGCGAGCTCGCCTACAGTCAGCCGGGCTATGGGCTCAGCGCTGCTCAGGACACTGTGCGGGGGAAGAGCAAGTCCAGTGGCGTAGTCTCACAACTTTGGATAAGGGGTACCTAGGAACCCCGAAGTTTCGCCCTTAGGTAGGTAATCGATGGATTGATGTGTGCATCAGCTTTTGGTGCAGAATGGCATCCGATCTCCAAGCTATCGCCACAAGTTTCCCGGGGCTCGTGTCGGAGCTACAGGTTCAGGCAGCCATCTTGCCTGCGCTCCCTGGTGGCCTCTGGAGCTGTATTTTGAGGCAGTGGAAGTCAAGGACAGAGCGAAACGTCCAACCCTCCTGTACTCAGCCGGCCTGGCCGTCCAGAGGCTGTTCAGGACCCTCCAGCCCAGAGACCAACCATATGGCGCAGCCGTTGCAGCACTGAATTAGTATTTCAGGTCCATGGTCAACAGGGACTATGAACGGTTCAGAATGAGGTGCGCGAGGCAAGAGGAAGGCGAGAGCCTTGATGCATTTCATGGTAAGCTGCGTGGCATTGCGTTATCCTGTGCACTGGGGAACTTTGAGGAGGAGGAGATCAGGGCGCAGATCATCTATGGCTGCAGCTCATCTAAGCTGCGCAAAATAGTCCTAAGCGATCCAGCGCTAACCCTCGAAGGTATACTAGAACTCAGCCGCACCCAAGAGTTGGCAGAGGTGCGTGCCTCGGCCATGGACCCATCCAGGCAACAATTCAAGCTGGAAGCCCCCATGCAACGGGTCAAGTTGGAGGAAGTGTCAGGCGTCGGCAAGTAGCAAGGAGGTAGGCCAAAGCGGAGAGGAGATTGGCCACAAAGAGACCCCAGTGTCACCATATGCCATCAATGTGGGTGGGATCCTTCGCACGCGTAGGAATGCCCAGCCAAAGGGCACATCTGTGATAGGTGCGGAAAGGTGGACCACTTCGTACGGGTGTGCCTCGCTCTAACACCAGCCTGCATGGGGGGCCACCGGGAGGGAGTGGGTCAAAGGAGAGCGCGGGGAGGACACCCCCCAGAGTGGCAGCGGTCCAGGTGGCTGAAGAGCAAAGGAGGGGACTGTATGACTGTGCCGAGGAAGATGAGGAAAATGTATTCTTCTTGTCCTGCAGCAGCGCAAGCGGGCAGTTTGATCCGGGCATCTTCTGATTCCTAGCTCCCGCCATCGGGCCCCCATGGGGTGTGGGGACTGGAACACACCCATCTGTTTGCAGTGTTTGAACAGTTTGTCAGTTGGTGTTCGGACTGGAATGCACCCCTGTTTGCAGTGGTTGTATAGTATAGTACGGGTGCACGGACTGGAATGCACCATGTTTCTTGACCCCAGTATAGGGTCGCTGTTGTCAGTGTGCTGTGGTTTTTCTTTTGTTATAATAAAACACGGTTGTTGTGTGTGGCCCAGTTATGTGTGGGTTTGTGCCCCTTTAAGAGAAAGCAACATGACATCGTCATGGTGCTCCTCTAATAAAAGGGGCTCTGCTGGTGCGTAGAGTTCAGTGCAGTAGAGCCCCAGGAAGTGGCAACTCGTGTCTGTGTCTTCTTTGCATCCTGGTAGCCGCGTGATGGAGGCCCGGCCCTGCAGCCCCTGCCTGAGTGCCCCCAGGCCTGAGGCTGCCCTAGCTGGGGTGACTCCAGCTCCACTGTATCCAGCCCGCTGATCCGAGCCACGCAGGGATCCCCCTGCAGATTCGGTGCTGCGTGCCCACAGCAACAACACCGAGTCGGGTGACCCCGACGCTTGGTTTGGCCCGCCACAATTCCCCTCTCACGTCTTCCAGCCTCGGGGCCCAGTGATCAAAGCCCTCCATTTTTTGCCACTGAGCAAGAAAGAAACGTATACAGACACAGGGCTTCCATTTGTAAATGACAAAAGAAAAATGTTGCATGAAGGGGGCAAATAAACATAGACCCGGGCCGGGAAACGTGAGACTTTGCCGCCGTGTCTGCAATGTTCAAATGAAATAAGGTGCCATTGGTGCGCCCATTACCAGGCAGGTCTAGGCCCCAGGACAAGCGGCCGGTCAGGAGCCTTTGGGGACCCCCTTACCTGCAGAGGGCTATTTGGGGCGCAGCCCTGCACACGGGGGGGCACCAGGAGTTCATAACCCCATCAGAACACGTATGACAATTTTTTTCAACAAACAAGGGAACCTTTTTAAGCCGTCAGCCTTTCATTTCATATTTCCAAGCCATATATTATAGCCGATTTATATTTTTTAACAAGGCCATATTCCAAAACGCTTAATCTGCTCTACGCTTTTGCGGAGATTTTTGCTGGAACTGAAACCCTGGCCCTTAGTGAGAGACACTTCACAAAGTTCAGGAAGACCTGGGTGGGTGAGGACACAGCACCCACAAAAAGAGAGACCGAGAGACTCCAATACACAGCACCCACAAAAAGAGAGACTTAGAAAGTCCAACGCACAGCACCCACAAAAAGAGAGACCTAGTGACTCCAATGCACAGCACCCACAAAAACCGAGACTTAGTGACTCCAATACACAGCACCCACAAAAAGAGAGACTTAGAAAGTCCAACGCACAGCACCCACAAAATGAGAGACCTAGTGATCCAATACACAGCACCCAAAACAACGGACCAAGTGACTCCAATAGATAGCACCCACAAAAACAGAACTTGTGACTCCAATACACAGCACCCACAAACACAGAGACCTGGTGACTCCAATACACAGCACCCACAAAAACAGACCTGGTGACTCCAATACACAGCAACCCCCAAAAACAGAGACCTGGGAATTCCAATAGATAGCACCCACAAAAACAGAGACCTCATGACTCCAATACACAGTATCCACAAAAACAGAGACCTCATGACTCGAATACACAGCACCCACAAAAACAGAGACATCATGACTCCAATACACAGCACCCACAAAAACAGACCTGGTGACTCCAATACACAGCACCCACAAAAACAGAGATCTGGTGACCCACCTGTCAATTTGCCCTCCCTTTGCCCTGTCACTCATTCCCCCCATTTGTGTTGTCACTCCTTCCTTCAAATGTGGTACATTACTGATATGTGCTGTTGCTGGCCTACTTTTCATCAATTGGATTTTCGCTATTAATTTCTTATTCCATCCCCTCCGCGCTTCTGTCACCCCTCCTCATCCTGCTGCTGTCTCCCCACCGCGCTTCCCTCACCCATCCTACCCCTGGTGCTGTCCTTCTTTCCCTCCCATGCGGCCCCAGCAGGGCCATGCTGCCACTGCTTCCTCCCTGTGCTGCCATTCCCCATCCCTTCTCTCCATTGCCAGGGCTTGTCGTTTAGCTGCCACAGCAGGGCCATGCTGCCACTGCTTCCTCCCTGTGCTGCCATTCCTCATCCCTTCTCTCTATTGCCAGGGCATGTCCTCTAGCTGCCACAGCAGGGCCATGCTGCCACTGCTTCCTCCCTGTGCTGCCATTCCTCATCCCTTCTCTCCATTGCCAGGGCATGTCCTCTAGCTGCCACAGCAGGGCCATGCTGCCACTGCTTCCTCCCTGTGCTGCCATTCCTCATCCCTTCTCTCCATTGCCAGGGCATGTCCTCTAGCTGCCACAGCAGGGCCATGCTGCCACTGCTTCCTCCCTGTGCTGCCATTCCTCATCCCTTCTCTCCATTGCCAGGGCTTGTATTATAGCTGCCCCACAGGGCCATGCTGCAACTGCTTCCTCCCTGTGCTGCCATTACTTCCTCCCTGTGCTGCCATTCCTCATCCCTTCTCTCCATTGCCAGGGCTTGTCCTCTAGCTGCCCAAGCAGGGCCATGATGCCACTGCTTCCTCCCTGTGCTGCCACTGCTTCCTCCATGTGCTACCACTGCTTCCTCCGTGTGCTGCCACTGCTTCCTCCATGTGCTGCCATTCCTCATCCCTTCCCTCCATTGCCAGGGCTTGTCCTCTAGCTGCCCCAGCAGGGCCATGCTGCCACTGCTTCCTCCATGTGCTGCCATTCCTCATCCCTTCTATCCATTGCCAGGGCTTGTATTCTAGCTGCCCCACAGGGCCATGCTACCAATGCGTCCTCCCTGTGCTGCCACTGCTTCCTCCCTGTGCTGCCACTGCTTCCTCCCTGTGCTGCCATTACTTCCTCCCTGTGCTGCCATTCCTCGTCCCTTCTCTTCATTGCCAGGGCTTGTCCTCTAGCTGCCCCAGCAGGGCCAAGCTTCCACTGCTTCCTCCCTGTGCTGCCACTGCTTCCTCCCTGTGCTGCCACTGCTTGCTCCATGTGCTGCCACTGCTTCCTCACTGTGCTGCCATTGCTTCATCCATCTGCTGCCATTCCTCATCCCTTTCCACCATTGCCAGGGCTTGTCCTCTAGCTGCCCCAGCACGGCCCTGCTGCCACTGCTTCCTCCCTGTACTGCAATTCCCCATCCATTCTCTCCATTGCCAGGACTTGTCCTCTTGCTGCCCCAACAGTGCCATGATGCCACTGCTTCCTCCCTGTGCTGCATTCCCCATCCCTTCTCTCCATTGCCAGGGCTTGTTCTCTAGCTGCCCCAGCAGGGCCATGCTGCCACTGCTTCCTCCCTGTGCTGCCACTGCTTCCTCCCTGTGGTGCCACTGCTTCCTCCCTGTGCTGCCATTCCTCATTCCTTGCCTCCATTGCCAGGGCTTGTCCTCTAGCTGACCCAGCAGGGCCATGCTGCTACTGCTTCCTCCCTGTGCTGCCACTGCTTCCTCCCTGTGCTGCCATTGCTTCCTCCCTGTGCTGACATTCCTCATCCCTTCTCTCCATTGCCAGGGCTTGCCCTCTAGCTGCCCCAGCAGGGCCATTCTGCCACTGCTTCCTCCACGTACTGCCACTGCTTCCTCCCTGTGCCTTCACTGCTTCCTCCCTGTGCTGCCATTCCTCATTCCCTCCTTCCATTGCCAGGGCTTGTCCTCTAGCTGCCCCAACAGGGCCATGCTGCCACTGCTTCCTCCCTGTGCTGCCACTGCTTCCTCCCTGTGCTGCCATTCCTCATCCCTTCCACCCATTTCCAGGGCTTGTCCTCTAGCTGCTCCAGCACGGCCATGCTGCCACTGCTTCCTCCCTGTGCTGCCATTCGCCATCCCTTCTCTCCATTGCCAGAGCTTGTCCTCTACCTGCCCCAGCAGGGCAATGCTGCCACTGCTTCCTCCCTGGGCTGCCATTCCTTATTCCTTCGCTCTGTTGCCAGGGTGTGTCCTCTAGCTGCCCCAGCAGGGCCAGGCTGCCACTGCTTCCTCGCTGGGCTGCCATTCCTCATCCCTTTCCTCCGATGCCAGGGCTTGTCCTCTAGCTGCCCCAGCAGGGCCATGCCGTCATTGCTTCCTCCCTGTGCTGCCAATGCTTCCTCCCTGTGCTGCCACTGCTTCCTCCCTGTGCTGCCACTGCTTCCTCCATGTGCTGCCATTCCTCATCCCTTTCCACCATTGCCAGGGCTTGTCCTCTAGCTGCCCCAGCACAGCCATGCTGCCACTGCTTCTTCCCTGTACTGCCATTCCCCATCCCCTCTCACCATTGCCAGGGCTTGTCCTCTAGCTGCCCCAACAGGGCCATGATGCCACTGCTTCCTCCCTGTGCTGACACTGCTTCCTCCCTGTGCAGCCACTGCTTCCTCCCTGTGCTGCCACTGCTTCCTCCCTGTGCTGCCATTGCTTCATCCATGTGCTGCCATTCCTCATTCCTTGCATCCATTGGCAGGGCTTGTCCTCTAGCTGCCCCAGCAGGGCCATGCTGCACTGCTTCCTCCCTGTGCTGCCACTGCTTCCTCCCTGTGCTTCCACTGCTTCCTCCATGTGCTGCCACTGCTTCCTCACTGTGCTGCCATTGCTTCCTCGCTGTGCTGCCATTCCTCATCCCTTTCCACCATTACCAGGGCTTGTCCTCTAGCTGCCCCAGCACGGCCCTGCTGCCGCTGCTTCCTCCCTGTACTGCAATTCCCCATCCCTTCTCTCCATTGCCAGAACTTGTCCTCTCTCTGCCCCAGCAGTGCCATGATGCCACTGCTTCCTCCCTGTGCTGCATTCCCCATCCCTTCTCTTCATTGCCAGGGCTTGCCCTCTAGCTGCCCCAGCAGGGCCATTCTGCCACTGCTTCCTCCACGTACTGCCACTGCTTCCTCCCTGTGCTTCCACTGCTTCCTCCCTGTGCTGCCACTGCTTCCTCCCTGTGCTGCCATTCCTCATTCCCTCCCTCCATTGCCAGGGCTTGTCCTCTAGCTGCCCCAACAGGGCCATGCTGCCACTGCTTCCTCACTGTGCTGCCACTGCTTCCTCCCTGTGCTGCCATTCCTCATCCCTTCCACCCATTGCCAGAGCTTGTCCTCTAGCTGCCCCAGCAGGGGCATGCATCCACTGCTTCCTCCCTGTGCTGCCATTGCTTCCTCCCTGTGCTGCCATTCCTCATCCCTTCCCTCCATTGCCAGGGCTTGTCCTCTAGCTGCCCCAGCACGGCCAGGCTGCCACTGCTTCCTCGCTGGGCTGCCATTCCTCATCCCTTTCCTCCGATGCCAGGGCTTGTCCTCTAGCTGCCCCAGCAGGGCCATGCCGTCATTGCTTCCTCCCTGTGCTGCCAATGCTTCCTCCCTGTGCTGCAACTGCTTCCTCCCTGTGCTGCCATTGCTTCCTCCATGTGCTGCCATTCCTTATCCCTTTCCACCATTGCCAGGGCTTGTCCTCTAGCTGCCCCAGCACAGCCATGCTGCCACTGCTTCCTCCACGTACTGCCACTACTTCCTCCCTGTGCTTCCACTGCTTCCTCCCTGTGCTGCCATTCCTCATTCCCTCCCTCCATTGCCAGGGCTTGTCCTCTAGCAGCCCCAACAGGGCCATGCTGCCACTGCTTCCTCACTGTGCTGCCACTGCTTCCTCCCTGTGCTGCCATTCCTCATCCCTTCCACCCATTGCCAGAGCTTGTCCTCTAGCTGCCCCAGCAGGGGCATGCAGCCACTGCTTCCTCCCTGTGCTGCCATTGCTTCCTCCCTGTGCTGCCATTCCTCATCCCTTCCCTCCATTGCCAGGGCTTGTCCTCTAGCTTCCCCAGCACGGCCATGCTGCCACTGCTTCCTCCCTGTGCTGCCATTCGCCATCCCTTCTCTCCATTTCCAGAGCTTGTCCTCTAGCTGCCCCAACAGGGCCATGATGCCACTGCTTCCTCCCTGTGCTGCCACTGCTTCTTCCCTCTGCAGCCACTGCTTCCTCCCTGTGCTGCCACTGCTTCCTCCCTGTGCTGCCACTGCTTCCTCCCTGTGCTGCCACTGCTTCCTCCCTGTGCTGCCATTCCTCATTCCTTGCATCCATTGGCAGGGCTTGTCCTCTAGCTGCCCCAGCAGGGCCATGCTGCACTGCTTCCTCCCTGTGCTGCCACTGCTTCCTCCCTGTGCTGCCACTGCTTCCTCACTGTGCTGCCATTGCTTCCTCCCTGTGCTGCCATTCGCCATCCCTTCTCTCCATTGCCAGAGCTTGTCCTCTACCTGCCCCAGCAGGGCAATGCTACCACTCCTTCCTCCCTGGGCTGCCATTCCTCATTCCTTCGCTCTGTTGCCAGGGTGTGTCCTCTAGCTGCCCCAGCAGGGCCAGGCTGCCACTGCTTCCTCGCTGGGCTGCCATTCCTCATCCCTTTCCTCCGATGCCAGGGCTTGTCCTCTAGCTGCCCCAGCAGGGCCATGCCGTCATTGCTTCCTCCATGTGCTGCCAATGCTTCCTCCCTGTGCTGCCACTGCTTCCTCCCTGTGCTGCCATTGCTTCCTCCATGTGCTGCCATTCCTCATCCCTTTCCACCATTTCCAGGGCTTGTCCTCTAGCTGCCCCAGCACAGCCATACTGCCACTGCTTCCTCCCTGTACTGCCATTCCCCATCCCCTCTCACCATTGCCAGGGCTTGTCCTCTAGCTGCCCCAACAGGGCCATGATGCCACTGCTTCCTCCCTGTGCTGCCACTGCTTCCTCCCTGTGCAGCCACTGCTTCCTCCCTGTGCTTCCACTGCTTCCTCCCTGTGCTGCCATTGCTTCCTCCATGTGCTGCCATTCCTCATTCCTTGCATCCATTGGCAGGGCTTGTCCTCTAGCTGCCCCAGCAGGGCCATGCTGCACTGCTTCCTCCCTGTGCTGCCACTGCTTCCTCCCTTTTCAGCCCCTGCTTCCTCCCTGTGCAGCCACTGCTTCCTCCCTATGCAGCCACTGCTTCCTCCATGTGCTGCCATTCCTCATCCCTTCCCTCCATTGCCAGGGCTTGTCCTCTAGCTGCCCCAGCACGGCCATGCTGCCACTGATTCCTCCCTGTGCTGCCATTCCCCATCCCGTCTCTAAATTGCCAAGGTTTGTCCTCTAGCTGCCCCAGCAGGGCCATGCTGCCACTGCTTCCTCCCTGGGCTGCCATTCCTCATTCCTTTCCTCCGATGCCAGGGCTTGTCCTCTAGCTTCCCCATCAGGGCCATGCCGTCATTGCTTCCTCCCTGTGCTGCAATTCCCCATCCCTTCTCTCCATTGCCAGGGCTTGTCCTCTAGCCACCCCAGCAGGCCATGCTGCCACTGTTTCCTCCCTGTGCTGCCACTGCTTCCTCCCTGGGCTGCCACTGCTTCCTCCCTGTGCTGCCATTCCTCATCCCTTCCCTACATTGCCAGTCTTTGTCCTCTACCTGCCCCAGCAGGGCCATGATGCCACTGCACCCTCCCTGTGCTGTCATTCCCCATCCCTTCTCTCCATTGCCAAGGATTGTTTTCTAGCTGCCCAAGCAGGGCCATGCTGCCACTGCTTCCTCCATGTGCTGCCACTCCTTCCTCCCTGTGCTGCCATTCCTCATTCCTTCCCTCAATTGCCAGAGCTTGTCCTCTGGCTGCCCCAGCAGGGCCATGATGCCAATGCTTTCTCCCTGTGCTGCCATTCCTCATCCCTTCTCTCCATTGCCAGGGCTTGTCCTCTAGCTGCCCCAGCAGGGCCATGATGCCACTGCTTTCTCCCTGTGCTGCCATTCCTCATCCCTTCTCTCCATTGCCAGGGCTTGTCCTCTAGCTGCCCCGTCAGGGCCATGATGCCACTGCTTCCTCCATGTGCTGCCATTCCTCATCCCTTCTCTCCATTGCCAGGGCTTGTCCTCTAGCTTCCCCAGCAGGGCCATGCTGCCACTGCTTCCTCCATGTGCTGTCACTGCTTCCTCCCTGTGCTGCCATTGCTTCTTTACTGTGCTGCCATTCCTCATCCCTTCTCACCATTGCCAGGGCTTGTCCTCTAGCTGCCCCAGAAGGACCATGCTGCCACTGCTTACTCCCTGTGCTGCCACTGCTTCCTCCCTGTTCTGCCGTTGCTTCCTTCATGTGCTGCCATTCCTCATTCCTTCCTCCATTGCCAGGGCTTGTCCTCTAGCTGCCCCAGTAGGGCCATGCTGCCACGACTTCCTCTCTGTGCTGCCACTGCTTCCTCCCTGTGCTGCCATCGCTTCCTCCCTGTGCTGCCATTCCTCATCCCTTCTCTCCATTGCCAGGGCATGTCCTCTAGCTGCCCCAGCAAGGCCATGCTGCCACTGCTTCCCTCCCTGTGTTGCCACTGCTTCCTCCCTGTGCTGCCACTGCTTCCTCCCTGTGCTGCAACTGCTTCCTCCCTGTGCTGCCACTGCTTCCTCCCTGTGCTGCCATGGCTTCCTCCCTGTGCTGCCATTCCTCATTCCTTCCCTCCATTGCCAGGGCTTGTCCTCTAGCTCTCCCAGCAGGGCCATGCTGCCACTGCGTCCCCCCTGTGCTGCCACTGCTTCCTCCCTGTGCTGCCACTGCCTCCTCCCTGTGCTGGCATTCCTCATCCCTTCCCTCCATTGCCAGGGCTTGTCCTCTAGCTGCCCCAGCAGGGCCATCCTGCCACTGCTTTCTCCATGTGCTCCCATTCCTCATCCGTACCCTCCATTTCCAGGGTTTGTCCTCTAGCTGCCCCAGCAGGGCCATGCTGCCACTGCTTCCTCCCTGTGCTGCCATTCCACATCTCTTCCCTCCATTGCCAGGGCTTGTCCTCTAGCGGCCCCAGCAGGGCCATGCTGCCACTGCTTCCTTCCTGTGCTGCTATTCCTTATCCCTTCCCTCCATTGCCAGGGCTTGTTTCTAGCTGTCCCAGCAGGGCCATGCTGCCACTGCTTCCTCCCTGTGCTGCCACTGCTTCCTCCCTGTGCTACCATTCCTCATCCCTTCTCTCCATTGCCAGGGCTTGTCCTCAAGCTGCCCCAGCCGGGCCATGCTTCCACTGCTTCCTCCCTGTGCTGCCACTGCTTCCTCCCTGAGCTGCCTTTCCTCATCCCTACTCTCCGTTGCAGGGCTTGTCCTCTAGCTGCCCCAGCAGGGCCATGCTTCCACTGCTTTCTCCCTGTGCTACCACTGCTTCCTCCATGTGCTGCCACTAATTCCTCCCTGTGCTGCCATTGCTTCCTCCATGTGCCGCCATTCCTCATCCCTTTCCACCATTGCCAGGGCTTGTCATCTAGCTGCCCCAACACGGCCATGCTGCCACTGTTTCCTCCCTATACTGCCATTCCCCATCCCTTCAGTCCGTTGCCAGGGCTTGTCCTCTAGCTGCCCCAACAGGGATACGATGCCACTGCTTCCTCCCTGTGCTGCCATTCCCCATCCCTTCTCTCCATTACCAAGGCTTGTCCTCTAGCTGCCCCAGCAAAGCCATGATGCCACTGCTTCCTCCATGTCCTGCCATTCCTCATCCCTTCTCTCCATTGCCAGGGCTTGACCTCTAGCTGCCCCAGCAGGGCCATGCTGCCACTGCTTCCTCCTCCCTGTGCTGCCACTGCTTCCTCCCTGCGCTGCCATTGCTTCCTCCCTGTGCTGCCACTGCTTCCTCAATTCTCTCCATTGCCAGAGGTTGTCCTCTAGCTGCCCCAGCAGGGCCATGCTGCCACTGCTTCCTCCCTGTGCTGCCACTGCTTCCTCCCTGTGCTGCCACTGCTTCCTCCATGTGCTGCTACTGCTTCCTCCATGTGCTGCCATTCCTCATTCCTTCCCTCCATTGCCAGGGCTTGTCCTCTAGCTGCCCCAGCAGGGCCATGATGCCACTGCTTTCTCCCTGTGCTGCCATTCCTCATCCCTTCTCTCCATTGCCAGGGCTTGGCCTCTAGGTGCCCCAGCAGGGCCATGCAGCCACTGCTTCCTCCATGCACTGCCACTGCTTCCTCCCTGTGCTGCCGTTGCTTCCTCCATGTGCTGCCATTCCTCATTCCTTCCCTCCATTGCCAGGGCTTGTCCTCTAGCTGCCCCAGTAGGGCCATGCTGCCACGGCTTCCTCCCTGTGCTGCCACTGCTTCCTCCCTGTGCTGCCATCGCTTCCTCCCTGTGCTGCCATTCCTCATCCCTTCTCTCCATTGCCAGGGCATGTCCTCTAGCTGCCCCAGCAGGGCCATGCTGCCACTGCTTCCGCACTGTGCTGCCACTGCTTCCTCCCTGTGCTGCCACTGCTTCCTCCCTGTGCTGCCACTGCTTCCTCCCTGTGCTGCCATTCCTCATTCCTTCCCTCCATTGCCAGGGCTTGTCCTCTAGCTCTCCCAGCAGGGCCATGCTTCCACTGCTTCCCCCCTGTGCTGCCACTGCTTCCTCCCTGTGCTGCCACTGCCTCCTCCCTGTGCTGCCATTCCTCATCCCTTCCCTCCACTGCCAGGGCTCGTTTTCTAGCTGCCCCAGCACGGCCATCCTGCCACTGCTTCCTCCATGTGCTGCCATTCCTCATCCGTACCCTCCATTTCCAGGGTTTGTCCTCTAGCTGCCCCAGCAGGGCCATGCTGCCACTGCTTTCTCCCTGTGCTGCCATTCCTCATTCCTTCCCTCCATTTCCAGGGCTTGTTTTCTAGCTGCCCCAGCACGGCCATGCTGCCACTGCTTCCTCCACGTGCTGCCATTCCTCATCCCTTCCCTCCATTGCCAGGGCTTGTTCTCTAGCTGTCCCAGCAGGGCCATGCTGCCACTGCTTCCTCCCTGTTCTGCAACTGCTTCCTCCCTGTGCTGCCATTCCTCATCCCTTCTCTCCATTGCCAGGGCTTGTCCTCTAGCTGCCCCAGCATGGCCATGCTGCCACTGCTTCCTCACTGTGCTGCCACTGCATCCTCCCTGTGCTACCATTCCTCATCCCTTCTCTTCATTGCCAGGGCTTGTCCTCAAGCTGCCCCAACACGGCCATGCTGCCACTGTTTCCTCCCTGTACTGCCATTCCCCATCCCCTCTCTCCATTGCCAGGGCTTGTTCTCTAGCTGCCCCAACAGGGCTACGATGCCACTGCTTCCTCCCTGTGCTGTCATTCCCCATCACTTCTCTCCATTGCCAAGGCTTGTCCTCTAGCGGCCCCAGCAAGGCCATGATGCCACTGCTTCCTCCATGTCCTGCCATTCCTCATCCCTTCTCTCCATTGCCAGGGCTTGTCCTCTAGCTGCCCCAGCAGGGCCATGCTGCCACTGCTTCCTCCTCCCTGTGCTGCCACTACTTCCTCCCTGCGCTGCCATTGCTTCCTCCCTGTGCTGCCACTGCTTCCTCCATTCTCTCCATTGCCAGAGCTTGTCCTCTAGCTGCCCCAGCAGGGCTATGCTGCCACTGCTTCCTCCCTGTGCTGCCACTGCTTCCTCCATGTGCTGCCATTGCTTCCTCCATGTGCTGCCATTCCTCATTCCTTGCCTCCATTGCCAGGGCTTGTCTTCTAGCTGCCCCAGCAGGGCCATGCTGCACTGCTGCCTCCCTGTGCTGCCACTGCTTCCTCCCTGTGCTGCCATTGCTTCCTCCCTTCTCTCCATTGCCAGGGCTTCTCCTCTAGCTGCCCCAGCACGGCCCTGCTGCCACTGCTTCCTCCCTGTACTGCAATTCCCCATCCCTTCTCTCCATTGCCAGGACATGTCCTCTTGCTGCCCCAACAGTGCCATGATGCCACTGCTTCCTCCCTGTGCTGCATTCCCCATCCCTTCTCTCCATTGCCAGGGCTTGTCCTCTAGCTGCCCCAGCAGGGTCATGCTGCCATGGCTTCCTCCCTGTGCTGCCTCTGCTTCCTCCCTGTGCTGCCATTCCTCATCCCTTCTATCCATTGCCAGGGCTTGTATTCTAGCTGCCCCACAGTGCCATGCTGCCAATGCGTCCTCCCTGTGCTGCCACTGCTTCCTCCCTGTGCTGCCACTGCTTCCTCCCTGTGCTGCCACTGCTTCCTCCCTGTGCTGCCATTACTTCCTCCCTGTGCTGCCATTCCTCGTCCCTTCTCTCCATTGCCAGGGCTTGTCCTCTAGCTGCTCCAGCATGGCCATGCTGCCACTGCTTCCTCCCTGTACTGCAATTCCCCATCCCTTCTCTCCATTGCCAGGACCTGTCCTCTAGCTGCCCCAGCAAGGCCATTCTGCCACTGCTTCCTCCACTTACTGCCACTGCTTCCCCCCTGTGCTTCCACTGCTTCCTCCCTGTGCTGCCACTGCTTCCTCCCTGTGCTGCCTTTCCTCATTCCCTCCCTCCATTGCCAGGGCTTGTCCTCTAGCTGCCCCAACAGGGCCATGCTGCCACTGCTTCCTCCCTGTGCTGCCACTGCTTCCTCCCTGTGCTGCCATTCCTCATCCCTTCAACCCATTGCCAGAGCATGTCCTCTAGCTGCCCCAGCAGGGGCATGCAGCCACTGCTTCCTCCCTGTACTGCCATTGCTTCCTCCCTGTGCTGCCATTCCTCATCCCTCCCCTCCATTGCCAGGCTTGTCCTCTAGCTGCTCCAGCACGGCCATGCTGCCACTGCTTCCTCCCTGTGCTGCCATTCGCCATCCCTTCTCTCCATTACCAGAGCTTGTCCTCTACCTGCCCCAGCAGGGCAATGCTGCCACTGCTTCCTCCCTGGGCTGCCATTCCTCATTCCTTCGCTCTGTTGCCAGGGTGTGTCCTCTAGCTGCCCCAGCAGGGCCAGGCTGCCACTGCTTCCTCGCTGGGCTGCCATTCCTCATCCCTTTCCTCCGATGCCAGGGCTTGTCCTCTAGCTGCCCCAGCAGGGCCATGCCATCATTGCTTCCTCCCTGTGCTGCCAATGCTTCCTCCCTGTGCTGCCAATGCTTCCTCCCTGTGCTGCCATTGCTTCCTCCATGTGCTGCCATTCCTCATCCCTTTCCACCATTGCCAGGACTTGTCCTCTAGCTGCCCCAGCACAGCCATGCTGCCACTGCTTCATCCCTGTACTGCCATTCCCCATCCCCTCTCACCGTTGCCAGAGCTTGTCCTCTAGCTGCCCCAACAGGGCCATGATGCTACTGCTTCCTCCCTGTGCTGCCACTGCTTCCTCCCTGTGCAGCCACTGCTTCCTCCCTGTGCTGCCACTGCTTCCTCCATGTGCTGCCATTGCTTCCTCCATGTGCTGCCATTCCTCATTCCTTGCATCCATTGGCAGGGTTTGTCCTCTAGCTGCCCCAGCAGGGCCATGCTGCACTGTTTCCTCCCTGTGCTGCCACTGCTTCCTCCCTGTGCAGCCACTGCTTCCTCCCTGTGCTGCCATTGCTTCCTCGCTGTGCTGCCATTCCTCATCCCTTCCCTCCATTGCCAGGGCTTGTCCTCTAGCTGCCCCAGCATGGCCATGCTGCCACTGATTCCTCCCTGTGCTGCCATTCCCTATCCCTTCTCTCCGTTGCCAAGGTTTGTCCTCTAGCTGCCCCAGCAGGGCCATGCTGCCACTGCTTCCTCCCTGGGCTGCCATTCCTCATTCCTTTCCTTCAATGCCAGGGCTTCTCCTCTAGCTTCCCCAACAGGGCCATGCCGTAATTGCTTCCTCCCTGTGCTGCCATTCCTCATCCCTTCTCTCCATTGCCAGGGCTTGTCGTCTAGCTGCCCCAGCAGGGCCATGCTGCCACTGCTTCCTCCCTGGGCTGCCATTCCTCATTCCTTCCCTCTGTTGCCAGGGTGTATCCTCTAGCTGCCCCAGCAGGGCCATGCTGCCACTACTTCCTCCCTGTTCTGCCATTTCTCATTCCTTCCCACCGTTGCCAGGGCTTGTCCTCTAGCTGCCCCAGCAGAGCCATGCTGCCACTGCTTCCTCCCTATGCTGCCATTCCCCATCCCTTCTCTCCATTGCCAGGGTTGTCCTATAGCCACCCCAGCAGGCCATGCTGCCCCTGTTTCCTCCCTGTGCTGCCACTGCTTCCTCCCTGTGCTTCCATTCCTCATCCCTTCCCTCCATTGCCAGTCTTTGTCCTCTACCTGCCCCAACAGGGCCATGATGCCACTGCACCCTTCCTGTGCTGTCATTCCCCATCCCTTCTCTCCATTGCCAAGGATTGTTTTCTAGCTGCCCAAGCAGGGCCATGCTGCCACTGCTTCCTCCCTGTGCTGCCATTCCTCATTCCTTCCCTCAATTGCCAGAGCTTGTCCTCTAGCTGCCCCAGCAGGGCCATGCTGCCACTGCTTCCTCCATGTGCTGCCATTCCTCATTCCTTCCCTCCAATGCCAGGGCTTGTCCTCTAGCTGCCCCAGCAGGGCCATGATGCCACTGCTTTCTCCCTGTGCTGCCATTCCTCATCCCTTCTCTCCATTTCCAGGGCTTGTCCTCTAACTGCCCCGTCAGGGCCATTATGCCACTGCTTCCTCCATGTGCTGCCATTACTCATCCCTTCTCTCCATTGCCAGGGCTTGACCTCTAGCTGCCCCAGCATGGCCATGCTGCCAATGCTTCCTCACTGTGCTGCCACTGCTTCCTCCCTGTGCTACCATTCCTCATCCCTTCTCTCCATTGCCAGGGCTTGTCCTCAAGCTGCCCCAGCCGGGCCATGCTCCCACTGCTTCCTCTCTGTGCTGCCACTGCTTCCTCCCTGAGCTGCCTTTCCTCATCCCTTCTCTCCGTTGCCAGGGCTTGTCCTCTAGCTGCCCCAGCAGGGCCATGCTTCCACTGCTTCCTCCCTGTGCTGCCACTGCTTCCTCCATGTGCTGCCACTGATTCCTCCCTATGCTGCCATTGCTTCCTCCATGTGCTGCCATTCCTCATCCCTTTCCACCATTGCCAGGGCTTGTCCTCTAGCTGCCCCAACACGGCCATGCTGCCACTGTTTCCTCCCTGAACTGCCATTCCCCATCCCCTCTCTCCATTGCCAGGGCTTGTCCTCTAGCTGCCCCAGCAGGGCCATGCTGCCGCTGCTTCCTCCTCCTTGTGCTGCCACTGCTTCCTCCCTGCACTGCCATTGCTTCCTCCCTGTGCTGCCACTGCTTCCTCCATTCTCTCCATTGCCAGAGCTTGTCCTCTAGCTGCCCCAGCAGGGCTATGCTGCCACTGCTTCCTCCCTGTGCTGCCACTGCTTCCTCCCTGTGCTGCCACTGCTTCCTCCATGTGCTGCCATTGCTTCCTCCATGTGCTGCCATTCCTCATTCCTTGCCTCCATTGCCAGGGCTTGTCCTCTAGCTGCCCCAGCAGGGCCATGCTGCACTGCTGCCTCCCTGTGCTGCCACTGCTTCCTCCCTGTGCTGCCATTGCGTCCTCCCTGTGCTGCCATTGCTCATCCCTTCTCTCCATTGCCAGGGCTTCTCCTCTAGCTGCCCCAGCACGGCCCTGCTGCCACTGCTTCCTCCCTGTACTGCAATTCCCCATCCCTTCTCTCCATTGCCAGGATATGTCCTCTTGCTGCCCCAACAGTGCCATGATGCCACTGCTTCCTCCCTGTGCTGCATTCCCCATCCCTTCTCTCCATTGCCAGGGCTTGTCCTCTAGCTGCCCCAGCAGGGTCATGCTGCCACTGCTTCCTCCCTGTGCTGCCTCTGCTTCCTCCCTGTGCTGCCATTGCTTCCACCCTGTGCTGCCATTCCTCATCCCTTCTATCCATTGCCAGGGCTTGTATTCTAGCTGCCCCACAGGGCCATGCTGCCAATGCGTCCTCCCTGTGCTGCCACTGCTTCCTCCCTGTGCTGCCACTGCTTCCTCCCTGTGCTGCCACTGCTTCCTCCCTGTGCTGCCATTACTTCCTCCCTGTGCTGCCATTCCTCGTCGCTTCTCTCCATTGCCAGGGCTTGTCCTCTAGCTGCCCCAGCAGGGCCAAGCTTCCAATGCTTCCTCCCTGTGCTGCCACTGCTTCCTGCATGTGCTGCCACTGCTTCCTCACTGTGCTGCCATTGCTTCATCCATCTGCTGCCATTCCTCATCCCTTTCCACCATTGCCAGGGCTTGTCCTCTAGCTGCCCCAGCACGGCCCTGCTGCCACTGCTTCCTCCCTGTACTGCAATTCCCCATCCCTTCGCTCCATTGCCAGGACCTGTCCTCTAGCTGCCCCAGCAAGGCCATTATGCCACTGCTTCCTCCCTGTGCTGCATTCCCCATCCCTTCTCTCCATTGCCAGGGCTTGTCCTCTAGTTGCCCCAGCAGGGCCATGCTGCCACTGCTTCCTCCCTGTGCTGCCACTGCATCCTCCCTGTGCTGCCATTCCTCATCCCTTCTCTCCATTGCCAGGGCTTGCCCTCTAGCTGCCCCAGCAGGGCCATTCTGCCACTGCTTCCTCCACGTACTGCCACTGCTTCCTCCCTGTGCTTCCACTGCTTCCTCCCTGTGCTGCCACTGCTTCCTCCCTGTGCTGCCATTCCTCATTCCCTCCCTCCATTGCCAGGGCTTGTCCTCTAGCTGTCCCAACAGGGCCATGCTGCCACTGCTTCCTCCCTGTGCTGCCACTGCTTCCTCACTGTGCTGCCATTCCTCATCCCTTCCACCCATTGCCAGAGCATGTCCTCTAGCTGCCCCAGCAGGGGCATGCAGCCACTGCTTCCTCCCTGTGCTGCCATTGCTTCCTCCCTGTGCTGCCATTGCTTCCTCCCTGTGCTGCCATTGCCAGGTATTGTCCTCTAGCTGCTCCAGTACGGCCATGCTGCCACTGCTTCCTCCCTGTGCTGCCATTCGCCAACCCTTCTCTCCATTGCCAGAGCTTGTCCTCTACCTGCCCCAGCAGGGCCATGCTGCCACTGCTTCCTCCCTGGGCTGCTATTCCTCATTCCTTCGCTCTGTTGCCAGGGTGTGTCCTCTAGCTGCCCCAGCAGGGCCAGGCTGCCACTGCTTCCTCGCTGGGCTGCCATTCCTCATCCCTTTCCCCCGATGCCAGGGCTTGTCCTCTAGGTGCCCCAGCAGGGCCATGCCATCATTACTTCCTCCCTGTGCTGCCAATGCTTCCTCCCTGTGCTGCCAATGCTTCCTCCCTGTGCTGCCATTGCTTCCTCCATGTGCTGCCATTCCTCATCCCTTTCCACCATTGCCAGGGCTTGTCCTCTAGCTTCCCCAGCACAGCCATGCTGCCACTGCTTCCTCCCTGTACTGCCATTCCCCATCCCCTCTCACCGTTGCCAGGGCTTGTCCTCTAGCTGCCCCAACAGGGCCATGATGCCACTGCTTCCTCCCTGTGCTGCCACTGCTTCCTCCCTGTGCAGCCACTGCTTCCTCCCTGTGCTGCCACTGCTTCCTCCCTGTGCTGCCATTGCTTCCTCCATCTGCTGCCATTCCTCATTCCTTGCATCCATTGGCATGACTTGTCCTCTAGCTGCCCCAGCAGGGCCATGCTGCACTGCTTCCTCCCTGTGCTGCCACTGCTTCCTCCCTGTGCAGCCACTGCTTCCTCCCTGTGCTGCCATTGCTTCCTCGCTGTGCTGCCATTCCTCATCCCTTCCCTCCATTGCCAGGGCTTGTCCTCTAGCTGCCCCAGCACGGCCATGCTGCCACTGATTCCTCCCTGTGCTGCCATTCCCTATCCCTTCTCTCCATTGCCAAGGTTTGTCCTCTAGCTGCCCCAGCAGGGCCATGCTGCCACTGCTTCCTCCCTGGGCTGCCATTCCTCATTCCTTTCCTTCGATGCCGGGGCTTCTCCTCTAGCTTCCCCAACAGGACCATGCCGTCATTGCTTCCTCCCTGTGCTGCCATTCCCCATCCCTTCTCTCCATTGCCAGGGCGTGTAGTCTCGCTGCCCCAGCAGGGCCATGCTGCCACTGCTTCCTCCCTGAGCTGCCTTTCCTCATTCCTTCCCTCTGTTTCCAGGGCGTATCCTCTAGCCACCCCAGCAGGCCATGCTGCCCCTGTTTCCTCCCTGTGCTGCCACTGCTTCCTCCCTGTGCTGCCACTGCTTCCTCCCTGTGCTGCCATTCCTCATCCCTTCCCTCCATTGCCAGTCTTTGTCCTCTACCTGCCCCAGCAAGGCCATGATGCCACTGCACCCTTCCTGTGCTGTCATTCCCCATCCCTTCTCTCCATTGCCAAGGATTGTTTTCTAGCTGCCCAAGCAGGGCCATGCTGCCACTGCTTCCCCCCTGTGCTGCCACTGCTTCCTCCCTGTACTGCAATTCCCCATCCCTTCTCTCCATTGCCAGGACCTGTCCTCTAGCTGCCCCAGCAAGGCCATGATGCCACTGCTTCCTCCCTGTGCTGCATTCCCCATCCCTTCTCTCCATTGCCAGGGCTTGTCCTCTAGCTGCCCCAGCAGGGCCATGATGCCACTGCTTTCTCCCTGTGCTGCCATTCCTCATCCCTTCTCTCCATTGCCAGGGCTTGTCCACTAGCTGCCCCGTCAGGGCCATGATGCCACTGTTTCCTCCATGTGCTGCCATTCCTCATCCCTTCTCTCCATTGCCAGGGCTAGTCCTCTAGCTGCCCAAGCAGGGCCATGCTGCCACTGCTTCCTCCCTGTGCTGTCACTGCTTCAACCCTGTGCTGCCATTGCTTCTTCACTGTGCTGCCATTCCTCATCCCTTCTCGCCATTGCCAGGGCTTGTCCTCTAGCTGCCCTAGAAGGACCATGCTGCCACTGCTTCCTCCCTGTGCTGCCACTGCTTCCTCCCTGTGCTGCCATTGATTCCACCATGTGCTGCCATTCCTCATTCCTTCCCTCCATTGCCAGGGCTTGTCCTCTAGCTGCCCCAGTAGGGCCATGCTGCCACGGCTTCCTCCCTGTGCTGCCACTGCTTCCTCCCTGTGCTGTCATCGCTTCCTCCCTGTGCTGCCATTCCTCATCCCTTCTCTCCATTGCCAGGGCATGTCCTCTATCTGCCCCAGCAGGGCCATGCTGCCACTGCTTCCTCCCTGTGCTGCCATTGCTTCCTCGCTGTGCTGCCATTCCTCATCCCTTCCCTCCATTGCCAGGGCTTGTCCTCTAGCTGCCCCAGCAGGGCCATGATGCCACTGCTTTCTCCCTGTGCTGCCATTCCTCATCCCTTCTCTCCATTGCCAGGGCTTGTCCTCTAACTGCCCCGTCAGGGCCATGATGCCACTGCTTCCTCCATGTGCTGCCATTATTCATCCCTTCTCTCCATTGCCAGGGCTTGTCCTCTAGCTGCCCCAGCATGGCCATGCTGCCAATGCTTCCTCACTGTGCTGCCACTGCTTCCTCCCTGTGCTACCATTCCTCATCCCTTCTCTCCATTGCCAGGGCTTGTCCTCAAGCTGCCCCAGCCGGGCCATGCTCCCACTGCTTCCTCTCTGTGCTGCCACTGCTTCCTCCCTGAGCTGCCTTTCCTCATCCCTTCTCTCCGTTGCCAGGGCTTGTCCTCTAGCTGCCCCAGCAGGGCCATGCTTCCACTGCTTCCTCCCTGTGCTGCCACTGCTTCCTCCATGTGCTGCCACTGATTCCTCCCTATGCTGCCATTGCTTCCTCCATGTGCTGCCATTCCTCATCCCTTTCCACCATTGCCAGGGCTTGTCCTCTAGCTGCCCCAACACGGCCATGCTGCCACTGTTTCCTCCCTGTACTGCCATTCCCCATCCCCTCTCTCCATTGCCAGGGCTTGTCCTCTAGCTGCCCCAGCAGGGCCATGCTGCCGCTGCTTCCTCCTCCTTGTGCTGCCACTGCTTCATCCCTGCACTGCCATTGCTTCCTCCCTGTGCTGCCACTGCTTCCTCCATTCTCTCCATTGCCAGAGCTTGTCCTCTAGCTGCCCCAGCAGGGCTATGCTGCCACTGCTTCCTCCCTGTGCTGCCACTGCTTCCTCCCTGTGCTTCCACTGCTTCCTCCATGTGCTGCCATTGCTTCCTCCATGTGCTGCCATTCCTCATTCCTTGCCTCCATTGCCAGGGCTTGTCCTCTAGCTGCCCCAGCAGGGCCATGCTGCACTGCTGCCTCCCTGTGCTGCCACTGCTTCCTCCCTGTGCTGCCATTGCTTCCTCCCTGTGCTGCCATTGCTCATCCCTTCTCTCCATTGCCAGGGCTTCTCCTCTAGCTGCCCCAGCACGGCCCTGCTGCCACTGCTTCCTCCCTGTACTGCAATTCCCCATCCCTTCTCTCCATTGCCAGGATATGTCCTCTTGCTGCCCCAACAGTGCCATGATGCCACTGCTTCCTCCCTGTGCTGCATTCCCCATCCCTTCTCTCCATTGCCAGGGCTTGTCCTCTAGCTGCCCCAGCAGGGTCATGCTGCCACTGCTTCCTCCCTGTGCTGCCTCTGCTTCCTCCCTGTGCTGCCATTGCTTCCACCCTGTGCTGCCATTCCTCATCCCTTCTATCCATTGCCAGGGCTTGTATTCTAGCTGCCCCACAGGGCCATGCTGCCAATGCGTCCTCCCTGTGCTGCCACTGCTTCCTTCCTGTGCTGCCACTGCTTCCTCCCTGTGCTGCCACTGCTTCCTCCCTGTGCTGCCATTACTTCCTCCCTGTGCTGCCATTCCTCGTCGCTTCTCTCCATTGCCAGGGCTTGTCCTCTAGCTGCCCCAGCAGGGCCAAGCTTCCAATGCTTCCTCCCTGTGCTGCCACTGCTTCCTGCATGTGCTGCCACTGCTTCCTCACTGTGCTGCCATTGCTTCATCCATCTGCTGCCATTCCTCATCCCTTTCCACCATTGCCAGGGCTTGTCCTCTAGCTGCCCCAGCACGGCCCTGCTGCCACTGCTTCCTCCCTGTACTGCAATTCCCCATCCCTTCGCTCCATTGCCAGGACCTGTCCTCTAGCTGCCCCAGCAAGGCCATTATGCCACTGCTTCCTCCCTGTGATGCGTTCCCCATCCCTTCTCTCCATTGCCAGGGCTTGTCCTCTAGTTGCCCCAGCAGGGCCATGCTGCCACTGCTTCCTCCCTGTGCTGCCACTGCATCCTCCCTGTGCTGCCATTCCTCATCCCTTCTCTCCATTGCCAGGGCTTGCCCTCTAGCTGCCCCAGCAGGGCCATTCTGCCACTGCTTCCTCCACGTACTGCCACTGCTTCCTCCCTGTGCTTCCACTGCTTCCTCCCTGTGCTGCCACTGCTTCCTCCCTGTGCTGCCGTTCCTCATTCCCTCCCTCCATTGCCAGGGCTTGTCCTCTAGCTGTCCCAACAGGGCCATGCTGCCACTGCTTCCTCCCTGTGCTGCCACTGCTTCCTCACTGTGCTGCCATTCCTCATCCCTTCCACCCATTGCCAGAGCATGTCCTCTAGCTGCCCCAGCAGGGGCATGCAGCCACTGCTTCCTCCCTGTGCTGCCATTGCTTCCTCCCTGTGCTGCCATTGCTTCCTCCCTGTGCTGCCATTGCCAGGTATTGTCCTCTAGCTGCTCCAGTACGGCCATGCTGCCACTGCTTCCTCCCTGTGCTGCCATTCGCCATCCCTTCTCTCCATTGCCAGAGCTTGTCCTCTAGCTGCCCCAGCAGGGCCAGGCTGCCACTGCTTCCTCGCTGGGCTGCCATTCCTCATCCCTTTCCCCCGATGCCAGGGCTTGTCCTCTAGGTGCCCCAGCAGGGCCATGCCATCATTACTTCCTCCCTGTGCTGCCAATGCTTCCTCCCTGTGCTGCCAATGCTTCCTCCCTGTGCTGCCATTGCTTCCTCCATGTGCTGCCATTCCTCATCCCTTTCCACCATTGCCAGGGCTTGTCCTCTAGCTTCCCCAGCACAGCCATGCTGCCACTGCTTCCTCCCTGTACTGCCATTCCCCATCCCCTCTCACCGTTGCCAGGGCTTGTCCTCTAGCTGCCCCAACAGGGCCATGATGCCACTGCTTCCTCCCTGTGCTGCCACTGCTTCCTCCCTGTGCAGCCACTGCTTCCTCCCTGTGCTGCCACTGCTTCCTCCCTGTGCTGCCATTGCTTCCTCCATCTGCTGCCATTCCTCATTCCTTGCATCCATTGGCATGACTTGTCCTCTAGCTGCCCCAGCAGGGCCATGCTGCACTGCTTCCTCCCTGTGCTGCCACTGCTTCCTCCCTGTGCAGCCACTGCTTCCTCCCTGTGCTGCCATTGCTTCCTCGCTGTGCTGCCATTCCTCATCCCTTCCCTCCATTGCCAGGGCTTGTCCTCTAGCTGCCCCAGCACGGCCATGCTGCCACTGATTCCTCCCTGTGCTGCCATTCCCTATCCCTTCTCTCCATTGCCAAGGTTTGTCCTCTAGCTGCCCCAGCAGGGCCATGCTGCCACTGCTTCCTCCCTGGGCTGCCATTCCTCTTTCCTTTCCTTCGATGCCGGGGCTTCTCCTCTAGCTTCCCCAACAGGACCATGCCGTCATTGCTTCCTCCCTGTGCTGCCATTCCCCATCCCTTCTCTCCATTGCCAGGGCTTGTCGTCTCGCTGCCCCAGCAGGGCCATGCTGCCACTGCTTCCTCCCTGAGCTGCCTTTCCTCATTCCTTCCCTCTGTTTCCAGGGCGTATCCTCTAGCCACCCCAGCAGGCCATGCTGCCCCTGTTTCCTCCCTGTGCTGCCACTGCTTCCTCCCTGTGCTGCCACTGCTTCCTCCCTGTGCTGCCATTCCTCATCCCTTCCCTCCATTGCCAGTCTTTGTCCTCTACCTGCCCCAGCAAGGCCATGATGCCACTGCACCCTTCCTGTGCTGTCATTCCCCATCCCTTCTCTCCATTGCCAAGGATTGTTTTCTAGCTGCCCAAGCAGGGCCATGCTGCCACTGCTTCCCCCTGTGCTGCCACTGCTTCCTCCCTGTACTGCAATTCCCCATCCCTTCTCTCCATTGCCAGGACCTGTCCTCTAGCTGCCCCAGCAAGGCCATGATGCCACTGCGTCCTCCCTGTGCTGCATTCCCCATCCCTTCTCTCCATTGCCAGGGCTTGTCCTCTAGCTGCCCCAGCAGGGCCATGATGCCACTGCTTTCTCCCTGTGCTGCCATTCCTCATCCCTTCTCTCCATTGCCAGGGCTTGTCCACTAGCTGCCCCGTCAGGGCCATGATGCCACTGCTTCCTCCATGTGCTGCCATTCCTCATCCCTTCTCTCCATTGCCAGGGCTTGTCCTCTAGCTGCCCAAGCAGGGCCATGCTGCCACTGCTTCCTCCCTGTGCTGTCACTGCTTCAACCCTGTGCTGCCATTGCTTCTTCACTGTGCTGCCATTCCTCATCCCTTCTCGCCATTGCCAGGGCTTGTCCTCTAGCTGCCCTAGAAGGACCATGCTGCCACTGCTTCCTCCCTGTGCTGCCACTGCTTCCTCCCTGTGCTGCCATTGATTCCACCATGTGCTGCCATTCCTCATTCCTTCCCTCCATTGCCAGGGCTTGTCCTCTAGCTGCCCCAGTAGGGCCATGCTGCCACGGCTTCCTCCCTGTGCTGCCACTGCTTCCTCCCTGTGCTGTCATCGCTTCCTCCCTGTGCTGCCATTCCTCATCCCTTCTCTCCATTGCCAGGGCATGTCCTCTATCTGCCCCAGCAGGGCCATGCTGCCACTGCTTCCTCCCTGTGCTGCCACTGCTTTCTCCCTGTGCTGCAACTGCTTCCTCCCTGTGCTGCCACTGCTTCCTCCCTGTGCTGCCATGGCTTCCTCCCTGTGCTGCCATGGCTTCCTCCCTGTGCTGCCATTCCTCATTCCTTCCCTCCATTGCCAGGGCTTGTCCTCTAGCTCTCCCAGCAGGGCCATGCTGCCACTGCTTCCCCCCTGTGAAGCCACTGCTTCCTCCCTGTGCTGGCACTGCCTCCTCCCTGTGCTGCCATTCCTCATCCCTTCCCTCCACTGCCAGGGCTTGTCCTCTAGCTGCCCCAGCAGGGCCATGCTGCCACTGCTTCCTCCCTGTGCTGCCATTCCACATCTCTTCCCTCCATTGCCAGGGCGTGTTCTCTAGCTGTCCCAGCAGGGCCATGCTGCCACTGCTTCCTCCCTGTGCTGCAACTGCTTCCTCCCTGTGCTGCTATTCCTCATCCCTTCTCTCCATTGCCAGGGCTTCTCCTCTAGCTGCCCCAGCATGGCCATGCTGCCACTGCTTCCTCCCTGTGCTACCATTCCTCATCCCTTCTCTCCATTGCCAGGGCTTGTCCTCAAGCTGCCCCAGCCGGGCCATGCTTCCACTGCTTCCTCCCTGTGCTGCCACTGCTTCATCCCTGAGCTGCCTTTCCTCATCCCTTCTCTCCGTTGCCAGGGCTTGTCCTCTAGCTGCTCCAGCAGGGCCATGCTTCCACTGCTTCCTCCCTGTGCTGCCACTGATTCCTCCCTGTGCTACCATTGCTTCCTCCCTGTGCCGCCATTCCTCATCCCTTTCCACCATTGCCAGGGCTTGTCCTCTAGCTGCCCCAACACGGCCATGCTGCCACTGTTTCCACCCTGTACTGCCATTCCCCATCCCTTCTCTCCATTACCAAGGCTTGTCCTCTAGCTGCCCCAGCAAAGCCATGATGCCACTGCTTCCTCCATGTCCTGCCATTCCTCATCCCTTCTCTCCATTGCCAGGGCTTGTCCTCTAGCTGCCCCAGCAGGGCCATGCTGCCACTGCTTCCTCCTCCCTGTGTTGCCACTGCTTCCTCCCTGCGCTGCCATTGCTTCCTCCCTGTGCTGCCACTGCTTCCTCCATTCTCTCCATTGCCAGAGGTTGTCCTCCAGCTGCCCCAGCAGGGCCATGCTGCCACTGCTTCCTCCCTGTGCTGCCACTGCTTCCTCCCTTTGCTGCCACTGCTTCCTCCATGTGCTGCCACTGCTTCCTCCATGTGAAGCCATTCCTCATTCCTTCCCTCCATTGCCAGGGCTTGTCCTCTAGCTGCCCCAGCAGGGCCATGATGCCACTGCTTTCTCCCTGTGCTGCCATTCCTCATCCCTTCTCTCCATTGCCAGGGCTTGTCCTCTAGCTGCCCAGTCAGGGCCATGATGCCACTGCTTCCTCCATGTGCTGCCATTCCTCATCCCTTCTCTCCATTGCCAGGGCTTGTCCTCTAGCTGCCCCAGCAGGGCCATGCTGCCACTGCTTCCTCCCTGTGCTGTCACTGCTTCCTCCCGGTGCTGCCATTCCTCAACCGTTCTCGCCATTGCCAGGGCTTGTCCTCTAGCTGCCCCAGAAGGACCATGCTGCCACTGCTTCCTTCCTGTGCTGCCGTTGCTTCCTCCATGTGCTGCCATTCCTCATTCCTTCCCTCCATTGCCAGGGCTTGTTCTCTAGCTGCCCCAGTCGGGCCATGCTGCCACTGCTTCCTCCCTGTGCTGCACTGCTTCCTCCCTGTGCTGCCACGGCTTCCTCCCTGTGCTGCCACGGCTTCCTCCCTGTGCTGCCATTCCTCATTCCTTCCCTCCATTGCCAGGGCTTGTCCTCTAGCTCTCCCAGCAGGGCAATGCTGCCACTGCTTCCCCCCTGTGCTGCCACTGCTTCCTCCCTGTGCTGCCACTGCCTCCTCCCTGTGCTTCCATTCCTCATCCCTTCCCTCCACTCCCAGGGCTTATTTTCTAGCTGCCCCAGCACGGCCATGCTGCCACTGCTTCCTCCACGTGCTGCCATTCCTCCTCCCTTCCCTCCATTGCCAGGGCTTGTCCTCTAGCTGGCCCAGCAGGGCCATCCTGCCACTGCTTCCTCCATGTGCTGCCATTCCTCATCCGTACTCTCCATTTCCAGGGTTTGTCCTCTAGCGGCCCCAGCAGGGCCATGCTGCCACTGCTTCCTTCCTGTGCTGCCATTCCTCATCCCTTCCCTCCATTGCCAGGGCTTGTTCTCTAGCTGTCCCAGCAGGGCCATGCTGCCACTGCTTCCTCCCTGTGCTGACACAGCTTCCTCCCTGTGCTGCCAATCCTCATCCCTTCTCTCCATTGCCAGGGCTTGTCCTCTAGCTGCCCCAGCATGGCCATGCTGCCACTGCTTCCTCCCTGTGCTGCCACTGCTTCCTCCCTGTGCTACTATCCCTCATCCCTTCTCTCCATTGCCAGGGCTTGTTCTCAAGCTGCCCCAGCCGGGCCATGCTTCCACTGCTTCCTCTCTGTGCTGCCACTGCTTCCTCCCTGAGCTGCCTTTCCTCATCCCTTCTCTCCGTTGCCAGGGCTTGTCCTCTAGCTGCCCCAGCAGGGCCATGCTTCCACTGCTTCCTCCCTGTGCTGCCACTGCTTCCTCCATGTGCTGCCACTGCTTCCTCCATGTGCTGCCATTGCTTCCTCCATGTGCTGCCATTGCTTCCTCCATGTGCTGCCATTCCTCATCCCTTTCCACCATTGCCAGGGCTTGTCCTCTAGCTGCCCCAACACGGCCATGCTGCCACTGTTTCCTCCCTGTACTGCCATTCCCCATCCCCTCTCTCCATTGCCAGGGCTTGTCCTCTAGCTGCCCCAACAGGGCTACGATGCCACTGCTTCCTCCCTGTGCTGCCATTCCCCATCCCTTCTCTCCATTACCAAGGCTTGTCCTCTAGCTGCCCCAGCAAGGCCATGATGCCACTGCTTCCTCCATGTCCTGCCATTCCTCATCCCTTATCTCCATTGCCAGGGCTTGTCCTCTAGCTGCCCCAACAGGGCCATGATGCCACTGCTTCCTCCCTGTGCTGCCATTCCCCATCCCTTCTCTCCATTGCCAGGGCTTGTCCTCTAGCTGCCCCAGCAAGGCCATGATGCCACTGCTTCCTCCATATGCTGGCAATCCTCATCCCTTCTCTCCATTGCCAGGGCTTGTCCTCTAGCTGCCCCAGCAGGACCATGCTGCCACTGCTTCCTCCCTGTGCTGCCACTGCTTCCTCCATGTGCTTACACTGCTTCCTCCATGTGCTGCCATTGCTTCCTCCATGTGCTGCCATTCCCCATTCCTTGCCTCCATTGGCAGGGCTTGTCCTCTAGCTGCCCCAGCAGGGCCATGCTGCACTGTTTCCTCCCTGTGCTGCCACTGCTTCCTCCCTGTGCTGCCATTGCTTCCTCTCTGTACTGCCATTGCTCATTTCTTCTGTCTATTGCCAGGGCTTGTCCTCTAGCTGCTCCATCAGGGCCATGCAGCCACTGCTTCCTCCCTGTGCTGCCACAGCTTCCTCCCTGTGCTGCCACTGCTTCCTCGCTGTGCTACCATTCCTCATCCCTTCCCTCCATTGCCAGGGCTTGTCCTCTAGCTGCCCCAGCACGGCCATGCTGCCACTGCTTCCTCCCTGTGCTGCTATTCCCCATCCCTTCTCTCCATTGCCAGGGTTTGTCCTCTAGCTGCCCCAGCAGGGCCATGCTGCCACTGCTTCCTCCCTGGGCTGCCATAACTAATTCCTTTCCTCCGATGCCAGGGCTTGTCCTCTAGCTTCCCAGGCAGGGCCATGCTGTCATTGCTTCCTCCCTGTGCTGCCATTCCCTATCCTTTCTCTCCATTGCCAGGGCTTGTCCTCTAGCTGCCCCAGCAGGGCCATGCTGCCACTGCTTCCTCCCTGGGCTGCCATTCCTCATTCCTTCCCTCTGTTGCCAGGGCGTGTCCTCTAGCTGCCCCAACATGGCCATGCTGCCACTGTTTCCTCCCTGTACTGCCATTCCCCATCCCCTCTCTCCATTGCCAGGGCTTGTCCTCTAGCTGCCCCAACAGGGCTACGATGCCACTGCTTCCTCCCTGTTCTGCCATTCCCCATCCCTTCTCTCCATTACCAAGGCTTGTCCTCTAGCTGCCCCAGCAAGCCATGCTGCCACTGCTTCCTCCCTGTGCTGCCACTGCTTCCTCCCTGTGCTGCCATTCCTCATCCCTTCCCTCCATTGCCAGTCTTTGTCCTCTACCTGCCCCAGCAGGGCCATGATGCCACTGCTTCCTCCCTGTGCTGCCATTCCCCATCCCTTCTCTCCATTGCCAAGGATTGTTTTCTAGCTGCCCAAGCAGGGCCATGCTGCCACTGCTTCCCCCCCTGTGCTGCCACTGCTTCCTCCCTGTGCTGCCATTTCTCATTCCTTCCCTCAATTGCCAGAGCTTGTCCTCTAGCTGCCCCAGCAGGGCCATGCTGCCACTGCTTCCTCCATGTGCTGCCATTCCTCATTCCTTCCCTCCATTGCCAGGGCTTGTCCTCTAGCTGCCCCAGCAGGGCCATGATGCCACTGCTTTCTCCCTGTGCTGCCATTCCTCATCCCTTCTCTCAATTGCCAGGGCTTGTCCTCTAGCTGCCCCGTCAGGGCCATGATGCCAATGCTTCCTCCATGTGCTGCCATTCCTCAATCCTTCTCTCCATTGCCAGGGCTTGTCCTCTAGCTGCCCCAGCAGGGCCATGCTGCCACTGCTTCCTCCCTGTGCTGTCACTGCTTCCTCCCTGTGCTGCCACTGCTTCCTCCCTGTGCTGCCACTGCTTCCTCCCTGTGCTGCCACTGCTTCCTGAGCTGCCTTTCCTCATACCTTCTCTCCATTGCCAGGGCTTGTCCTCTAGCTGCCCCAGCAGGGCCATGCTTCCACTGCTTCCTCCCTGTGCTGCCACTGATTCCTCCCTGTGCTACCATTGCTTCCTCCCTGTGCCGCCATTCCTCATCCCTTTCCACCATTGCCAGGGCTTGTCCTCTAGCTGCCCCAACACGGCCATGCTGCCACTGTTTCCACCCTGTACTGCCATTCCCCATCCCGTCTCTCCATTGCCAGGGCTTGTCCTCTAGCTGCCCCAACAGGGATATGATTCCACTGCTTCCTCCCTGTGCTGCCATTCCCCATCCCTTCTCTCCATTACCAAGGCTTGTCCTCTAGCTGCCCCAGCAAAGCCATGATGCCACTGCTTCCTCCATGTCCTGCCATTCCTCATCCCTTCTCTCCATTGCCAGGGCTTGTCCTCTAGCTGCCCCAGCAGGGCCATGCTGCCACTGCTTCCTCCTCCCTGTGTTGCCACTGCTTCCTCCCTGCGCTGCCATTGCTTCCTCCCTGTGCTGCCACTGCTTCCTCCATTCTCTCCATTGCCAGAGGTTGTCCTCTAGCTGCCCCAGCAGGGCCATGCTGCCACTGCTTCCCTCCCTGTGCTGCCACTGCTTTCTCCCTGTGCTGCCACTGCTTCCTCCATGTGCTGCCATTCCTCATCCCTTCTCTCCATTGCCAGGGCTTGTCCTCTAGCTGCCCCAGCAGGGCCATGCTGCCACTGCTTCCTCCCTGTGCTGTCACTGCTTCCTCCCTGTGCTGCCATTGCTTCTTCACTGTGCTGCCATTCCTCATCCCTTCTCACCATTGCCAGGGCTTGCCCTCTAGCTGCCCCGGAAGGACCATGCTGCCACTGCTTCCTCCCTGTGCTGCCGTTGCTTCCTCCATGTGCTGCCATTCCTCATTCCTTCCCTCCATTGCCAGGGCTTGTCCTCTAGCTGCCCCAGTCGGGCCATGCTGCCACGGCTTCCTCCCTTTGCTGCCACTGCTTCTTCCCTGTGCTGCCATCGCTTCCTCCCTGTGCTGCCATTCCTCATCCCTTCTCTCCATTGCCAGGGCATGTCCTCTAGCTGCCCCAGCAGGGCCATGCTGTCACTGCTTCCTCCCTGTGCTGCCACTGCTCCCTCCCTGTGCTGCCACTGCTTCCTCCCTGTGCTGCCATGGCTTCCTCCCTGTGCTGCCATTCCTCATTCCTTCCCTCCATTGCCAGGGCTTGTCCTCTAGCTCTCCCAGCAGGGCCATGCTGCCACTGCTTCCCCCCTGTGCTGCCACTGCTTCCTCCCTGTGCTACCACTGCCTCCTCCCTGTGCTGCCACTGCCTCCTCCCTGTGTTTCCATTACTCATCCCTTCCCTCCACTGCCAGGGCTTATTTTCTAGCTGCCCCAGCACGGCCATGCTGCCACTGCTTCCTCCACGTGCTGCCATTCCTCCTCCCTTCCCTCCATTGCCAGGGCTTTTCCTCTAGCTGCCCCAGCAGGGCCATCCTGCCACTGCTTCCTCCATGTGCTGCCATTCCTCATCCATACTCTCCATTTCCAGGGTTTGTCCTCTAGCTGCCCCAGCAGGGCCATGCTGCCACTGCTTCCTCCCTGTGCTGCTATTCAACATCCCTTCCCTCCATTGCCAGGGCTTGTCCTCTAGCGGCCCCAGCAGGGCCATGCTGCCACTGCTTCCTTCCTGTGCTGCCATTCCTAATCCCTTCCCTCCATTGCCAGGGCTTGTTCTCTAGCTGTTCCAGCAGGGCCATGCTGCCACTGCTTCCTCCCTGTGCTGACACAGCTTCCTCCCTGTGCTGCCATTCCTCATCCCTTCTCTCCATTGCCAGGGCTTGTCCTCTAGCTGCCCCAGCATGGCCATGCTGCCACTGCTTCCTCCCTGTGTTGCTACTGCTTCCTCCCTGTGCTACCATTCCTCATCCCTTCTCTCCATTGCCAGGGCTTGTCCTCAAGCTGCCCCAGCCGGGCCATGCTTACACTGCTTCCTCTCTGTGCTGCCACTGCTTCCTCCCTGAGCTGCCTTTCCTCATCCCTTCTCTCCGTTGCCAGGTCTTGTCCTCTAGCTGCCCCAGCAGGGCCATGCTTCCACTGCTTCCTCCCTGTGCTGCCACTGCTTCCTCCATGTGCTGCCACTGATTCCTCCCTGTGCTGCCACTGATTCCTCCCTGTGCTGCCATTGCTTCCTCCCTGTGCTGCCATTCCTCATCCCTTTCCACCATTGCCAGGGCTTGTCCTCTAGCTGCCCCAACACGGCCATGCTGCCACTGTTTCCTCCCTGTACTGCCATTCCCCATCCCCTCTCTCCATTGCCAGGGCTTGTCCTCTAGCTGCCCCAACAGGGCTACGATGCCACTGCTTACTCCCTGTGCTGCCATTCCCCATCCCTTCTCTCCATTACCAAGGCTTGTCCTCTAGCTGCCCCAGCAAGGCCATGATGCCACTGCTTCCTCCATGTCCTGCCATTCCTCATCCCTTCTCTCCATTGCCAGGGCTTGTCCTCTAGCTGCCCCAACAGGGCCATGATGCCACTGCTTCTTCCCTGTGCTGCCATTCCCCATCCCTTCTCTCCATTGCCAGGGCTTGTCCTCTAGCTGCCCCAGCAAGGCTATGATGCCACTGCTTCCTCCATGTGCTGGCAATCCTCATCCCTTCTCTCCATTGCCAGGGCTTGTCCTCTAGCTGCCCCAGCAGGACCATGCTGCCACTGCTTCCTCCCTGTGCTGCCACTGCTTCCTCCCTGTGCTGCCACTGCTCCCTCCCTGTGCTGCCACTGCTTCCTCCCTGTGCTGCCATGGCTTCCTCCCTGTGCTGCCATTCCTCATTCCTTCCCTCCATTGCCAGGGCTTGTCCTCTAGCTCTCCCAGCAGGGCCATGCTGCCACTGCTTCCCCCCTGTGCTGCCACTGCTTCCTCCCTGTGCTACCACTGCCTCCTCCCTGTGCTGCCACTGCCTCCTCCCTGTGTTTCCATTCCTCATCCCTTCCCTCCACTGCCAGGGCTTATTTTCTAGCTGCCCCAGCACGGCCATGCTGCCACTGCTTCCTCCACGTGCTGCCATTCCTCCTCCCTTCCCTCCATTGCCAGGGCTTTTCCTCTAGCTGCCCCAGCAGGGCCATCCTGCCACTGCTTCCTCCATGTGCTGCCATTCCTCATCCGTACTCTCCATTTCCAGGGTTTGTCCTCTAGCTGCCCCAGCAGGGCCATGCTGCCACTGCTTCCTCCCTGTGCTGCCATTCAACATCCCTTCCCTCCATTGCCAGGGCTTGTCCTCTAGCGGCCCCAGCAGGGCCATGCTGCCACTGCTTCCTTCCTGTGCTGCCATTCCTAATCCCTTCCCTCCATTGCCAGGGCTTGTTGTCTAGCTGTTCCAGCAGGGCCATGCTGCCACTGCTTCCTCCCTGTGCTGACACAGCTTCCTCCCTGTGCTGCCATTCCTCATCCCTTCTCTCCATTGCCAGGGCTTGTCCTCTAGCTGCCCCAGCATGGCCATGTTGCCACTGCTTCCTCCCTAAGCTGCTACTGCTTCCTCCCTGTGCTACCATTCCTCATCCCTTCTCTCCATTGCCAGGGCTTGTCCTCAAGCTGCCCCAGCCGGGCCATGCTTACACTGCTTCCTCTCTGTGCTGCCACTGCTTCCTCCCTGAGCTGCCTTTCCTCATCCCTTCTCTCCGTTGCCAGGGCTTGTCCTCTAGCTGCCCCAGCAGGGCCATGCTTCCACTGCTTCCTCCCTGTGCTGCCACTGCTTCCTCCATGTGCTGCCACTGATTCCTCCCTGTGTTGCCACTGCTTCCTCCCTGCGCTGCCATTGCTTCCTCCCTGTGCTGCCACTGCTTCCTCCATTCTCTCCATTGCCAGAGGTTGTCCTCTAGCTGCCCCAGCAGGGCCATGCTGCCACTGCTTCCCTCCCTGTGCTGCCACTGCTTTCTCCCTGTGCTGCCACTGCTTCCTCCATGTGCTGCCATTCCTCATACCTTCTCTCCATTGCCAGGGCTTGTCCTCTAGCTGCCCCAGCAGGGCCATGCTGCCACTGCTTCCTCCCTGTGCTGTCACTGCTTCCTCCCTGTGCTGCCATTGCTTCTTCACTGTGCTGCCATTCCTCATCCCTTCTCACCATTGCCAGGGCTTGCCCTCTAGCTGCCCCGGAAGGACCATGCTGCCACTGCTTCCTCCCTGTGCTGCCGTTGCTTCCTCCATGTGCTGCCATTCCTCATTCCTTCCCTCCATTGCCAGGGCTTGTCCTCTAGCTGCCCCAGTCGGGCCATGCTGCCACGGCTTCCTCCCTTTGCTGCCACTGCTTCTTCCCTGTGCTGCCATCGCTTCCTCCCTGTGCTGCCATTCCTCATCCCTTCTCTCCATTGCCAGGGCATGTCCTCTAGCTGCCCCAGCAGGGCCATGCTGCCACTGCTTCCTCCCTGTGCTGCCACTGCTCCCTCCCTGTGCTGCCACTGCTTCCTCCCTGTGCTGCCATGGCTTCCTCCCTGTGCTGCCATTCCTCATTCCTTCCCTCCATTGCCAGGGCTTGTCCTCTAGCTCTCCCAGCAGGGCCATGCTGCCACTGCTTCCCCCCTGTGCTGCCACTGCTTCCTCCCTGTGCTACCACTGCCTCCTCCCTGTGCTGCCACTGCCTCCTCCCTGTGTTTCCATTCCTCATCCCTTCCCTCCACTGCCAGGGCTTATTTTCTAGCTGCCCCAGCACGGCCATGCTGCCACTGCTTCCTCCACGTGCTGCCATTCCTCCTCCCTTCCCTCTATTGCCAGGGCTTTTCCTCTAGCTGCCCCAGCAGGGCCATCCTGCCACTGCTTCCTCCATGTGCTGCCATTCCTCATCCATACTCTCCATTTCCAGGGTTTGTCCTCTAGCTGCCCCAGCAGGGCCATGCTGCCACTGCTTCCTCCCTGTGCTGCCATTCAACATCCCTTCCCTCCATTGCCAGGGCTTGTCCTCTAGCGGCCCCAGCAGGGCCATGCTGCCACTGCTTCCTTCCTGTGCTGCCATTCCTAATCCCTTCCCTCCATTGCCAGGGCTTGTTCTCTAGCTGTTCCAGCAGGGCCATGCTGCCACTGCTTCCTCCCTGTGCTGACACAGCTTCCTCCCTGTGCTGCCATTCCTCATCCCTTCTCTCCATTGCCAGGGCTTGTCCTCTAGCTGCCCCAGCATGGCCATGCTGCCACTGCTTCCTCCCTGTGCTGCTACTGCTTCCTCCCTGTGCTACCATTCCTCATCCCTTCTCTCCATTGCCAGGGCTTGTCCTCAAGCTGCCCCAGCCGGGCCATGCTTACACTGCTTCCTCTCTGTGCTGCCACTGCTTCCTCCCTGAGCTGCCTTTCCTCATCCCTTCTCTCCGTTGCCAGGGCTTGTCCTCTAGCTGCCCCAGCAGGGCCATGCTTCCACTGCTTCCTCCCTGTGCTGCCACTGCTTCCTCCATGTGCTGCCACTGATTCCTCCCTGTGCTGCCACTGATTCCTCCCTGTGCTGCCATTGCTTCCTCCCTGTGCTGCCATTCCTCATCCCTTTCCACCATTGCCAGGGCTTGTCCTCTAGCTGCCCCAACACGGCCATGCTGCCACTGTTTCCTCCCTGTACTGCCATTCCCCATCCCCTCTCTCCATTGCCAGGGCTTGTCCTCTAGCTGCCCCAACAGGGCTACGATGCCACTGCTTACTCCCTGTGCTGCCATTCCCCATCCCTTCTCTCCATTACCAAGGCTTGTCCTCTAGCTGCCCCAGCAAGGCCATGATGCCACTGCTTCCTCCATGTCCTGCCATTCCTCATCCCTTCTCTCCATTGCCAGGGCTTGTCCTCTAGCTGCCCCAACAGGGCCATGATGCCACTGCTTCTTCCCTGTGCTGCCATTCCCCATCCCTTCTCTCCATTGCCAGGGCTTGTCCTCTAGCTGCCCCAGCAAGGCTATGATGCCACTGCTTCCTCCATGTGCTGATAATCCTCATCCCTTCTCTCCATTGCCAGGGCTTGTCCTCTAGCTGCCCCAGCAGGACCATGCTGCCACTGCTTCCTCCCTGTGCTGCCACTGCTTCCTCCCTGTGCTGCCACTGCTCCCTCCCTGTGCTGCCACTGCTTCCTCCCTGTGCTGCCATGGCTTCCTCCCTGTGCTGCCATTCCTCATTCCTTCCCTCCATTGCCAGGGCTTGTCCTCTAGCTCTCCCAGCAGGGCCATGCTGCCACTGCTTCCCCCCTGTGCTGCCACTGCTTCCTCCCTGTGCTACCACTGCCTCCTCCCTGTGCTGCCACTGCCTCCTCCCTGTGTTTCCATTCCTCATCCCTTCCCTCCACTGCCAGGGCTTATTTTCTAGCTGCCCCAGCACGGCCATGCTGCCACTGCTTCCTCCACGTGCTGCCATTCCTCCTCCCTTCCCTCCATTGCCAGGGCTTTTCCTCTAGCTGCCCCAGCAGGGCCATCCTGCCACTGCTTCCTCCATGTGCTGCCATTCCTCATCCGTACTCTCCATTTCCAGGGTTTGTCCTCTAGCTGCCCCAGCAGGGCAATGCTGCCACTGCTTCCTCCCTGTGCTGCCATTCAACATCCCTTCCCTCCATTGCCAGGGCTTGTCCTCTAGCGGCCCCAGCAGGGCCATGCTGCCACTGCTTCCTTCCTGTGCTGCCATTCCTAATCCCTTCCCTCCATTGCCAGGGCTTGTTGTCTAGCTGTTCCAGCAGGGCCATGCTGCCACTGCTTCCTCCCTGTGCTGACACAGCTTCCTCCCTGTGCTGCCATTCCTCATCCCTTCTCTCCATTGCCAGGGCTTGTCCTCTAGCTGCCCCAGCATGGCCATGCTGCCACTGCTTCCTCCCTGTGCTGCTACTGCTTCCTCCCTGTGCTACCATTCCTCATCCCTTCTCTCCATTGCCAGGGCTTGTCCTCAAGCTGCCCCAGCCGGGCCATGCTTACACTGCTTCCTCTCTGTGCTGCCACTGCTTCCTCCCTGAGCTGCCTTTCCTCATCCCTTCTCTCCGTTGCCAGGGCTTGTCCTCTAGCTGCCCCAGCAGGGCCATGCTTCCACTGCTTCCTCCCTGTGCTGCCACTGCTTCCTCCATGTGCTGCCACTGATTCCTCCCTGTGCTGCCACTGATTCCTCCCTGTGCTGCCATTGCTTCCTCCCTGTGCTGCCATTCCTCATCCCTTTCCACCATTGCCAGGGCTTGTCCTCTAGCTGCCCCAACACGGCCATGCTGCCACTGTTTCCTCCCTGTACTGCCATTCCCCATCCCCTCTCTCCATTGCCAGGGCTTGTCCTCTAGCTGCCCCAACAGGGCTACGATGCCACTGCTTACTCCCTGTGCTGCCATTCCCCATCCCTTCTCTCCATTACCAAGGCGTGTCCTCTAGCTGCCCCAGCAAGGCCATGATGCCACTGCTTCCTCCATGTCCTGCCATTCCTCATCCCTTCTCTCCATTGCCAGGGCTTGTCCTCTAGCTGCCCCAACAGGGCCATGATGCCACTGCTTCTTCCCTGTGCTGCCATTCCCCATCCCTTCTCTCCATTGCCAGGGCTTGTCCTCTAGCTGCCCCAGCAAGGCTATGATGCCACTGCTTCCTCCATGTGCTGGCAATCCTCATCCCTTCTCTCCATTGCCAGGGCTTGTCCTCTAGCTGCCCCAGCAGGACCATGCTGTCACTGCTTCCTCCCTGTGCTGCCACTGCTTCCTCCATGTGCTTACACTGCTTCCTCCATGTGCTGCCATTCCCCATTCCTTGCCTCCATTGGCAGGGCTTGTCCTCTAGCTGCCCCAGCAGGGCCATGCTGCACTGCTTCCTCCCTGTGCTGCCACTGCTTCCTCCCTGTGCTGCCATTGCTTCCTCCCTGTACTGCCATTGCTCATTTCTTCTGTCTATTGCCAGGGCTTGTCCTCTAGCTGCTCCATCAGGGCCATGCAGCCACTGCTTCCTCCCTGTGCTGCCACAGCTTCCTCCCTGTGCTGCCACTGCTTCCTCGCTGTGCTGCCATTCCTCATCCCTTCCCTCCATTGCCAGGGCCTGTCCTCTAGCTGCCCCAGCATGGCCATGCTGCCACTGCTTCCTCCCTGTGCTGCTATTCCCCATCCCTTCTCTCCATTGCCAGGGTTTGTCCTCTAGCTGCCCCAGCAGGGCCATGCTGCCACTGCTTCCTCCCTGGGCTGCCATAACTCATTCCTTTCCTCCGATGCCAGGGCTTGTCCTCTAGCTTCCCCAGCAGGGCCATGCCGTCATTGCTTCCTCCCTGTGCTGCCATTCCCTATCCCTTCTCTCCATTGCCAGGGCTTATCCTCTAGCTGCCCCAGCAGGGCCATGCTGCCACTGCTTCCTCCCTGGGCTGCCATTCCTAATTCCTTCCCTCTGTTGCCAGGGCGTATCCTCTAGCTGCCCCAACATGGCCATGCTGCCACCATTTCCTCCCTGTACTGCCATTCCCCATCCCCTCTCTCCATTGCCAGGGCTTGTCCTTTAGCTGCCCCAACAGGGCTACGATGCCACTGCTTCCTCCCTGTGCTGCCATTCCTCATCCCTTCCCTCCATTGCCAGTCTTTGTCCTCTACCTGCCCCAGCAGGGCCATGATGCCACTGCTTCCTCCCTGTGCTGCCATTCCCCATCCCTTCTCTCCATTGCCAAGGATTGTTTTCTAGCTGCCCAAGCAGGGCCATGCTGCCACTGCTTCCCCCCCCTGTGCTGCCACTGCTTCCTCCCTGGGCTGCCATTCCTCATTCCTTCCCTCAATTGCCAGAGCGTGTCCTCTAGCTGCCCCAGCAGGGCCATGCTGCCACTGCTTCCTCCATGTGCTGCCATTCCTCATTCCTTCCCTCCATTGCCAGGGCTTGTCCTCTAGCTGCCCCAGCAGGGCCATGATGCCACTGCTTTCTCCGTGTGCTGCCATTCCTCATCCCTTCTCTCCATTGCCAGGGCTTGTCCTCTAGCTGCCCCGTCTGGGCCATGATGCCACTGCTTCCTCCATGTGCTGCCATTCCTCATTCCTTCTCTCTATTGCCAGGGCTTGTCCTCTAGCTGCCCCGGCAGGCCATGTTGCCACTGCTTCCTCCCTGTGCTGCCACTGCTTCCTCCCTGTGCTGCCACTGCTTCCTCCCTGTGCCGCCATTCCCCATCCCTTCTCTCCATTGCCAAGGATTATTTTCTAGCTGCCCAAGCAGGGCCATGTTGCCACTGCTTCCTCCCTGGGCTGCCATTCCTCATTCCTTCGCTCTGTTGTCAGGGCGTGTCCTCTAGCTGCCCCAGCAGGGCCAGGCTGCCACTGCTTCCTCGCTGGGCTGCCATTCCTCATTCCTTTCCTCCGATGCCAGGGCTTGTCCACTAGCTGCCCCAGCAGGGCCATGCCGTCATTGCTTCCTCCCTGGACTGCCAACGCTTCCTCCTTGTGCTGCCACTGCTTCCTCCCTGTGCTGCCATTGCTTCCTCCATGTGCTTCCATTCCTCATCCCTTTCCACCACTGCCAGGGCTTGTCCTCTAGCTGCCCCAGCACAGCCATGCTGCCACTGCTTCCTCCCTGTACTGCCATTCCCCATCCCCTCTCACCATGGCCAGGGCTTGTCCTCTAGCTGCCCCAACAGGGCCATGATGCCACTGCTTCCTCCCTGTGCTGCCATTCCCCATCCCTTCTCTCCATTGCCAGGGCTTGTCCTCTAGCTGCCCCAGTAAGGCCATGATACCACTGCTTCCTCCATGTGCTGGCATTCCTCATCCCTTCTCTCCATAGCCAGGGCTTGTTCTCTAGCTGCCCCAGCAGGGCCGTGCTGCCACTGCTTCCTCCCTGTGCTGCCACTGCTTCCTCCATGTACTTACACTGCTTCCTCCATGTGCTGCCATTGCTTCCTCCCTGTGCTGCCATTCCTCATCCCTTCCCTCCATTGCCAGGGCTTGTCCTCTAGCTGCCCCAGCATGGCCATGCTGCCACTGCTTCCTCCCTGTGCTGCCATTCCCCATCCCTTCTCTCCATTGCCAGGGTTTGTCCTCTACCTGCCCCAGCAGGGTCATGCTGTCACTGCTTCCTCCCTGGGCTGCCATTCCTCATTCTTTTCCGCCGATGCAAGGGCTTGTCCTCTAGCTTCCCCAGCAGGGCCATGCCGCCATTGCTTCCTCCCTGTGCTGCCATTCCCCATCCCTTCTCTCCATTGCTAGGACTTGTCCTCTAGCTGCCCCAGCAGGCCATGCTGCCACTGCTTCCTCCCTGTGCTGCCACTGCTTCCTCCCTGTGCTGCCACTGCTTCTTCATCCCTTCTCTCCATTACCAAGGCTTGTCCTCTAGCTGCCCCAGCAGGCCATGCTGCCACTTCTTCCTCCCTGTGCTGCAACTGCTTCCTCCCTGTGCTGCCACTGCTTCCTCCCTGTGCTGCCACTGCTTCCTCGCTGTGCTGCCATTCCTCATCCATTCCCTCCATTGCCAGTCTTTGTCTTCTACCTGCCCCAGCAGGGCCATAATACCACTCTTCCTCCCTGTGCTGCCATTCCCCATCCCTTCTCTCCATTACCAAGGCTTGTCCTCTAGCTGCCCCAGCAGGCCATGCTGCCACTGCTTCCTCCCCGTGCTGCCACTGCTTCCTCCCTGTGCTGCCACTGCTTCCTCCCTGTGCTGCCATTCCTCATCCCTTCCCTCCATTGCCAGTCTTTGTCTCTACCTGCCCCAGCAGGGCCATGATGCCACTGCTTCCTCCCTGTGCTGCCATTCCCCATCCCTTCTCTCCATTGCCAAGGATTGTTTTCTAGCTGCCCAAGCAGGGCCATGCTGCCACTGCTTCCCCCCTGTGCTGCCATTCCTCATTCCTTCCCTCAATTGCCAGAGCTTGTCCTCTAGCTGCCCCAGCAGGGACATGCTGCCACTGCTTCCTCCATGTGCTGCCATTCCTCATTCCTTCCCTCCATTGCCAGGGCTTGTCCTCTAGCTGTCCCAGCAGTGCCATCCTGCCACTGCTTCCTCCATGTGCTGCCATTCCTCATCCGTACCCTCCATTGCCAGGGTTTGTCCTCTAGCTGCCCCAGCAGGGCCATGATGCCACTGCTTCCTCCCTGTGCTGCCACTGCCTCCTCCCTGTGCTGCCATTCCACATCCCTTCCCTCCATTGCCAGGGCTTGTCCTCTAGCGGCCCCAGCAGGCCCATGCTGCCACTGCTTCCTTCCTGTGCTGCCATTCCTCATCCCTTCCCCCCATTGCCAGGGCTTGTTCTCTAGCTGCCCCAGCAGGGCCATGCTGTTACACATTGTGGGAGGTGGTCTCTGTGGGCTCGCAACCGGTTGTGTGGTACTCTTCACTACGCGACTCCCGAGAATCCTACTCAAGATGGCTTCCGTGCTGAAGGTAGCGGTCTAGTCTTTTCACGTCTCTCTGAGACGCTCTTGCCTGCTCACGTGATCCTTTATCAAACACGGGAGCCGACAACTCCTTGCGTCGCTTCTGTTTCAACAGACGCTCCGTGAGTTCACTTCTAGGGATTCCAATATTTCTGCCTCTCCTATCTGAATTGTCCGACTAACTCTGTAACCTTTTGTTTCTAAGCTCTCGTCACCGGCCTCCCCCTTCTATTCCGGTCTTCCAATCTCTCAGTATTTCTCGCCGAGCCCTGAAATCCATCGGCGTCACAAATACTCCAGCCCTGATTTCATCTATTCTTAGATACCCGCTAGCCGTAAGTGCCCTTCTACCAGAATTCCCTTCATTCTCTCCCGATTCTGATTCTGACCTTATTATTATTTCTTGTAGAGCTCTTGTCTCCCATTCACCTCTCCCTCGAGACCCTAGATCAATCATCCTATTCTTCACTCCTGACTCTGCTGGTGAGATATCTTTACTGTATCGTTTAATTACCACTCCCATTCCCTCCTTTACGAGTTTACTCTGACCATTTTCCTTTGTGCATCCAGACGAAGCCTTCCTGCCTGCCTTCCACTGCCACTAATAGAAGACATTCATCAGCCATCCGGATCCACGACACCTCCAGATTCTAGCAGGGTTTTCTTCCCTATCGAGGGTTCCCCTGGTTACTCCCACTCCGGGTCGGAGAGGACAGGGCTGTCCTAGGGGAGCTTTCACTGCTGCATTTGGTTGTTCTCTGGCGGTCTACTCGATCTGTCAAGGTGAGATTATTCACACTTTCTTAATTATTGCGGGAAGCAGTAACCGTAATAACAGTAAGCGACGCCTAAAAAAACAAAATAATATTGACGGACGAAGACCATTATGGAACAACAAATACAGCAATTAATGACCGCAATGCAGGCAATGTCTTTAGAGGTACAGTCGCTTAAACAGGACAATGTACAATTACGACAACAAGTTGCTAGAGCATTTTCTGACACTCCCCCGTCCACATTACACCCGATAATGTATGATGGCGACCCATACAAGCTCAAAGAATTTCTTGATAGCTGTACGGTCCAGTTTACACTTAAACCCCGTTTTTTCCCAGCGGACAAAGATAAGGTGGGGTTTGTGATTTCTCACTTATCTGGGCACGCATTGGCATGGGCCACGCCCTTGGTTACCTCAAACAATGGAATCCTTGATTCTTATTCTGCTTTCTCTAACAGTCTAAAATCCATGTTTGGTAGGAAAGAAATCACAGTATCCTCTCAGGAAAGACTCCTTGACCTAAAACAGAGCGGAAAGGACCTATTAGGGTATATCACCCAATTTAAGAAGTTATCTTCTGAATTAGGATGGCCGGATGAGGGTCTTCTTACCCTTTTTCGCAGGGGATTAACTGACGAGCTGAAAGACGAGATTTCTAAAGTTCCTCGCCCAGCCAACCTAGCAGACATGATAACTCTAACCATGCAAATTGAATACCGTTTACAAGAACGGTCCTATGAACGTAAAAAGAGCAAGGGTACCTGAACCTTTAGTGAATATTATCCGACAGGAAATAAACCACACGTCCAAAATGAAGAGCCTATGCAGATCGGAGCTGTGAGGGGACCACTCTCTGTTTCTGAAAGAGAAAGAAGAAAAGCTTGTGGACTGTGCATGTATTGTGGTTCCTCTCTACACGTCTTGAAGGATTGTCACTTGGTTTCTCCACGGCGTACCCCAAAGCCTAAGTCGGGAAACTTCAAAGCCCTACCTCAAGGGGAAGAACGGTAGTGGCTCCAAATCCTATTTTCCCATATCGAATGGGAATGTCGCTTGACACAGCTACTTGCCAAACCATGGTGGTGGTATCTTTATCCGTGATTCTTTCAGGACGAGTTTTAGCGGGCATACCAGCCTTGATTGACTGTGGAGCCGCTGGCAATTTTCTGACAATGATTGGGCCACGAAAAATGAGATACAACTTGTATCCAAATCCATCATTACTCCCATCCAAGGAGTGGATGGGAGCCCATTGAGTTCCGGCCCGATCAAGGAAAAGACCGGACCGATTACTTGTATGGTTGCCAACCATAAAGAGACTTTGGTTTTTGACCTTATTAAAGCCGCTCACTTCCCTGTTATTTTAGGTCTCCCATGGTTACGACTCCATAACCCATATATTAATTGGTCAGCTGGTACTCTATTCCTAGGGTCTGAGTTCTGTGTCAATCATTGTTTGTCCCAGGAGGCTGTGGGTGTTCATATTCCTACTGAAGTGTCAAACCTTCCAACAGGACCCACCATAAACCAACTAGAGATCATCTCTCTGTGTCATCGAAAGTTTCAGTCAGTTTTTGAGAATCCCATATTTCCCACTTTACTTCCTCATAGGAGGGACAATTGTCATATCGACCTTCTTCCAGAACAACCCATTCCTTTTGGCAGGATGTATGTTTTGTCCCAAAGAGAAAAGGCAGCTCTAAAGGACTATCTCCAAGCCAATTTATGTAATGGTCTAATCTCTGAGTCAGTCTCCCCAGCGGGCGCTTTCACTTTTTTTCATTCCTAAAAAGGATTCTGATGAACTCCGTCCCTGTATCGACTACCGGGGTCTCAACAAAATTACTACTCCTGATAAGCACCCCATGCCCTTAATAACTGACATCATAGAGGCAGTCCGGGGGGCTTCTGTTTTCACGAAACTTGATCTCAGAGGAGCTTATCACCTCATCAGAATAGCTCATGGGGACGAATGGAAAACAGCCTTTAGCACCCCGTTCGGACACTTTGAATATCATGTGATGCCATTTGGTCTAGTGAATGCACCAGCAGTGTTCCAGCGATTCATGGATCATTTTTTCGCTGACATCTTGTTCCATTTCGTAATCATATACTTGGACGATATTCTTGTTTATTCCTCCAACCCGAAAGACCATATCAATCATGTTAACATAGTTCTCGGTCGACTCCAATGAAACCATCTCTACTGCAAAGCCTCAAAGTGTGTATTCCATCAAGAGCAAGTTACATACCTAGGTTTTGTGTTATCTAGCCAGGGCATATCTATGGATCCAAAGAAAGTGTCCGCAGTCTTAGATTGGCCTACTCCCTCCTGTGTTGAAGACATTCAGCGATTTTTAGGCTTTGCAAATTTCTACAGGCTTTGCATGATTTCAGAAATCATTCTGCCCATTACACGCCTACTAAAGAAGAACGTCACATTCTTCTGGAACGAAACAGCCCAAAGTGCCTTTCAAACTCTGAAAGAAATTTTCACTTCTGCATCTATTTTGATCACCCCTGATCAGACCAAGCCATTTATCGTGGAGACTGACGCCTCTCAATACGCATTGGGGGCTGTGCTTTTACAACTCTCTGATCAGGGGGAAGAAAGACCAGTCGTGTATTTGTCTAGGACATTTAACGCAGCAGAACTGAATTACTCAGTCCTTGAGAAGGAACTTTTGGCTATTAACGGGGCCTTCGAAGAATGGAGACATCTGTTGTTGGGATCTTCATTTCCTGTCAAAGTTCGCACCGATCACCAAAATCTCAGAGTACTCCAGAATGCCCAGACCACCAACAGTAGACAAGCTCGCTGGGCCTATTTCTTTCTCCCCTTTCGGATCGAATTCACCTTTCTTCCTGGAAAGCATAACTTGAGGGCCAACGCTCTTTCTCGAAAAGATTCTCCAACTTCTAATTTCTGTACAGAAAAGATGTTCCCCAAAGCACGATTTATCGCAGTCCTAACTGATTTTCTTCAAGAAGTACTGACAGCCACAAATCAGAACAAATTCTTATGTGAAGAAATTGCCGCTAACCATCAGCTCACGGAAGAGAGGGGCCATTATTTTCGAGGAGCTCAAGTTCTGATTCCCACTCCTTCCTTACAACAGGACGTTCTACAAATGTGTCACGACTCCCGAGCAGCTGGCCATCGAGGATACGCCTCAACCTTGGAGCTCGTTCAACGACATCTTTGGTGGCCAGAAGTAAAGGCAGATGTCCGTGATTATGTTGCAGCCTGCACTATTTGTTATCAGACCAAGTCTCCTCGGATGTCTCTCTCTAGGCTTACTCTCAAGGATGCCTATTCCTGACCGACCTTGGCAGATAATTTCCACCGATTTTGTTTCAGACCTACCTTCTTCTGAGAATAAAACCACTATCATGGTCACCATCGATTACTTTCCAAACTGGCGCATTTCACCCCATTAGAGAAACTTCCTGGAGCAGCGGCTATGGCAAAGATCTTTCTTTCCGAAATCTTTTCTCGACATGGACTCCCGGATACCATTGTATCGGATTGAGGTCCCCAATATACCTCTCTTTTCTGGCAGAAGGTATGTCACATTTAGGGAATCAAGAGAGCCTTAAGTTCCGGATACCACCCCCAGACTAACGGGCAGACAGAACGCTTAAACCAAACATTGGAAGGGTATTTGAGATGTTTCATTTCAGCTGCCCAGGACAATTGGGTCGAATTGCTCCCATTTGCGGAGTTCACCTACAATAATGCCAAGCATTCTGCACTTCACACCAGCCCTTTTCATTGTTCCTATGGTTATCACCCTTCTTTTGTACCTACCATTTCTATTTCTGCTTCTTGTTGCCCTGGGGTTGACAGTCTTATCTCAGATATACAAGAGGGTCAGAAGCTAGCCAGACTATCACTTCAAGAGGCTCAAGATCGGGCTAAGAGGAACGCAGACAAGCATCGTCGGGCAGCCCCTAATATCCTCCCGGGAGACTCTGTTTGGCTGGCATCCCGATTCCTTCCCCGGCATCTTGTCCCTTCTAAATTGTCTCCCAAGTATTTTGGACCCTTTAAAGTCTTATCCTGGGTTGGGTCTGCTGCAGTCAAACTCGCCCTACCGGCTTCCTGGTCTCGTATTCATCCAGTATTTCACTTATCCCAAATCAAGTTGGTCATTCCGGACCGTTTTCGGAGATCGGGGTACCTCTCCGCCTCCGGTCCTTACTGCTACTGGATCTGAATATGAAGTGGCCAATATTTGTGACTCTCGTTACAGGAGGGGTAAACTGCAGTTTTTGATAGATTGGAAGGGCTATTCACCTGCTGAACGATCCTGGGAACCAACTTCTGGAGTTCATGCTCCTAAATTGATTCGACGGTTCTTTCTCTTTCACCCAGGTAAACCGGGTTCTCCCCCCAGGAGGAGGGGGTATACTGTTACACATTGTGGGAGGTGGACTCTGTGGGCTCGCAACCGGTTGTGTGGTACTCTTCACTACGCGACTCCCGAGAATCCTACTCAAGATGGCTTCTGTGCTGAAGGTAGCGGTCTAGTCTTTTCACTTCTCTCTGAGATGCTCTTGCCTGCTCACATGATCCTTTATCAAACACGGGAGCCGACAACTCCTCGCGTCGCTTCTGTTTCAACAGACGCTCCGTGAGTTCGCTTCTAGGGATTCCAATATTTCTGCCTCACCTATCTGACTTGTCCGACTAACTCTGTAACCTTTTGTTTCTCAGCTCTCGTCTCCGGCCTCCCCCTTCTATTCCGGTCTTCCAATCTCTCGGTATTTCTCGCCGAGCCCTGAAATCCATCGGCGTCACAAATACTCCAGCCCTGATTTCATCTCTTCTTAGATACCCGCTAGCCGTAAGTGCCCTTCTACCAGAATTCCCTTCAATCTCTCCCGATTCTGATTCTGACCTTATTATTATTTCTTTTAGAGCTCTTGTCTCCCATTCACCTCTCCCTCGAGACCCTAGATCAATCATCCTATTCTTCACTCTTGACTCTGCTGGTGAGATATCTTTACTGTATCGTTTAATTACCACTCCCATTCCCTCCTTTACAAGTTTACTCTGACCATTTTCCTTTGTGCATCCAGACGAAGCCTTCCTGCCTGCCTTCCACTGCCACTAATAGAAGACATTCATCAGCCATCCGGATCCACGACACCTCCAGAATCTACCAGGGTTTTCTTCCCTATCGAGGGTTTCCCTGGTGACCCTGTTCTTTCCCCTGGTTACTCCCATTCCGGGTCGGAGAGGACAGGGCCGTCCTAGGGGAGCTTTCACTGCTGCATTTGGTTGTTCTCTGGCGGTCTACTCGATCTGTCAAGGTGAGATTATTCACACTTTCTTAATTATTGCGGAAAGCAGTAACCGAAATAACACATGCTGCCACTGCTTCCTCCCTGTGCTGCCACTGCTTCCTCCCTGTGCTGCCATTCATCATCCCTTCTCTCCATTGCCAGGACTTGTCCTCTTGCTGCCCCAACAGGGCCATGCTGCCACTGCTTCCTCCCTGTGCTGCCACTGATTCCTCCCTGTGCTACCATTCCTCATCCCTTCTCTCCATTGCCCGGGCTTGTCCTCAAGCTGCCCCAGCCGGGCCATGCTTCCACTGCTTCCTCCCTGTGCTGCCACTGCTTCCTCCCTGTGCTGCCTTTCCTCATCCCTTCTCTCCGTTGCCAGGGCTTGTCCTCTAGTTGCCCCAGCAGGGCCATGCTGCCACTGCTTCTTCCCTGTGCTGCCACTGCTTCCTCCATGTGCTGCCACTGATTCCTCCCTGTGCTGCCATTCCTCATTCCTTTCCACCATTGCCAGGACTTGTCCTCTAGCTGCCCAAACACGGCCATGCTGCCACTGTTTCCTCCCTGTACTGCCATTACCCATCCCCTCTCTCCATTGACAGGGCTTGTCCTCTAGCTGCCCCAACAGGGCTACGATGCCACTGCTTCCTCCCTGTGCTGCCATTCCCCATCCCTTCTCTCCATTACCAAGGCTTGTCATCTAGCTGCCCCAGCAAGGCAGCAAGGCCATGATGCCACTGCTTCCTCCATGTGCTGCCATTCCTCATCCCTTCTCTCCATTGCCAGGGCTTGTCCTCTAGCTGCCCCAGCAGGGCCATGCTGCCACTGCTTCCTCCCCCCTGTGCTGCCACTGCTTCCTCCCTGCGCTGCCATTGCTTCCTCCCTGTGCTGCCACTGCTTCCTCCATTCTCTCCATTGCCAGAGCTTGTCCTCTAGCTGCCCAGCAGGGCCATGCTGCCACTGCTTCCTCCCTGTGCTGCCACTGCTTCCTCCCTGTGCTGCCACTGCTTCCTCCCTGTGCTGCCACTGCTTCCTCCATGTGCTGCCATTTCTTCCTCCATGTGCTGGCATTCCTCATTCCTTGCCTCCATTGCCAGGGCTTGTCCTCTAGCTGCCCCAGCAGGGCCATGCTGCACTGCTTCCTCCCTGTGCTGCCATTGCTCATCCCTTCTCTTCATTGCCAGGGCTTGTCCTCTAGCTGCTCCGGCAGGGCCTTGCAGCCACTGCTTCCTCCCTGTGCTGCCATTCCTCATCCCTTCCCCCCATTGCCAGGGCTTATCCTCTCGCTGCCCCAGCAGGGCCATGCAGCCACTGCTTCCTCCCTGTGCTGCCACTGCTTCCTCCCTGTGCTGCCACTGCTTCCTCCCTGTGCTGCCACTGTTTCCTCCCTTCCCTCCATTGCCAGGTCTTGTCCTCTAGCGGCCCCAGCAGGGCCATGCTGCCACTGCTTCCTCCCTGGGCTGACATTCCTCATTCCTTCCCTCTGTTGCCAGGGTGTGTCCTCTAGCTGCCCCAGCAGGGCCATGCTGTCACTGCTTCCTCCCTGTGCTGCCATTCCTCATCCCTTCCCTCCATTGCCAGGGCTTGTCCTCTAGCTGCCCCAGTAGGACCATGCTGCCACTGCTTCCTCCATGTGCTGCCATTCCTCATCCCTACCCTCCATTGCCAGGACTTGTCCTCTAGCTGCCCCAGCACGGCTATGCTGCCACTGCTTCCTCCCTGTGCTGCAATTCCTCATTCCTTCCCTCCGTTGCCAGGGCTTGTCCTCTAGCTGCCCCAGCAGGGCCATGGTGCCACTGCTTCCTCCCTATGCTGCCATTCCCCATCCTTTCTCTCCATTGCCAGGGCTTGTCTTCTAGCTGCCCCAGCAGGGCCATGATGCCACTGCTTCCTCCCTGTGCTGCCATTCGCCATCCCTTCTCTCCATTGCCAAGGATTGTTTTCTAGCTGCCCCAGCAGGGCCATGCTGCCACTGCTTCCTCCCTGTGCTTCCATTCCTCATCGCTTCCCTCCATTGCTTGGGCTTGTCCTCTAGCTGCCCCAGCAGGGCCATGCTGCCACTGCTTCCTCCATTTGCTGCCATTCCTCATCCCTACCCTCCATTGCCAGGACTTGTCCTCTAGCTGCCCTAGCACGGCCATGCTGCCACTGCTTCCTCCGTGTGCTGCAATTCCTCATTCCTTCCCTCCGTTGCCAGGGCTTGTCCTCTAGCTGCCCCAGCAGGGCCATGCTACCACTGCTTCCTCCTTATGATGCCATTCCCCATCCCTTCTCTCCATTGCCACGGCTTGTTTTCTAGATGCCCCAGCAGGGCCATGCTGCCACTGCTTCCTCCCTGTGCTGCCACTGCTTCCTCCCTGTGCTGCCATTCCTCATTCCTTCCCTACCTTGCCAGGGCTTGTCCTCTAGCGGCCCCAGCAGGGCCATGCTGCCACTGCTTCCTCCCAGTGCTGCCATTCCTCATTCCTTCCCTCCATTGCCAGGACTTTTACTCTAGCGGCCCCAGCAGGGCCATGCTGCCACTGCTTCCTTCCTGTGCTGCCATTCCTCATCCCTTCCCTCCATTGCTAGGGCTTGTCCTCTAGCTGCCCCTGCAGGGCCATGCTGCCACTGCTTCCTCCCTGTGCTGCCATTGCTTCCTCCCTGTGCCGCCATTCCTCATCCCTTCCCTCCATTGCCAGGGCTTGTCCTCTAGTTGCCCCAGCAGGGCCATGCTGACACAGCTTCCTCCCTGGGCTGCCATTCCTCATTCCTTCCCTCCGTTGCCAGGGCGTGTACTCTAGCTGCCCCAGCAGGGCCATGCTGCCACTGCTTCCTCCCTGTGCTGCCATTCCTCATCCCTTCCCTCCATTGCCAGGGCGTGTCCTCTAGCTGCCCCAGCAGGGCCATGCTGCCACTGGTTCCTCCCTGTGCTGCCATTCCTCATCCCTTCCCTCCATTGCCAGGATTTGTCCTCTAGCTGCCCCAGCAGGGCCATGCTGCCACTACTTCCTCCCTGTGCTGCCATTCCCCATCTCTTCTCTCCATTGCCACGGTTTGTTTTCTAGCTGCCCCAGCAGGGCCATGCTGCCACTGCTTCCTCCCTGTGCTGCGACTGCTTCCTCCCTGTGCTGCGACTGCTACCTCCCTGTGCTGCCACTGTTTCCTCTCAGTGCTGCCATTCCTCATTCCTTCCCTCCGCTGCCAGGATGTGTACTCTAGCTGCCCCAGCAGGGCCATGCTGCCACTGCTTCCTCCCTGGGCTGCCATTCCTCATTCCTTTCCTCCGTTGCCAGGGAGTGTCCTCTAGCTGTCCCAGCAGGGCCATGCCGCCATTGTTTCCTCCCTGGTCTGCCATTCCTTCCCTCCGCTGCCAGGGCTTGTTTTCTAGCTGCCCCAGCACGGCCTTGCTGCCACTGCTTCCTCCCTGTGCTGCCATTCTTCATCCCTTCCCTCCATTGCCAGGGCTTGTCCTCTAGCTGCCACAGCAGGGCCATGCTGCCACTGCTTCCTACATGTGCTGCCATTCCTCATCCCTACCCTCCATTGCCAGGATTTGTCCTCTAGCTGCCCCAGCAGGGCCATGCTGCCACTGCTTCCTCCCTGTGCTGCCATTCCTCATTCCTTCCCTCCGTTGCCAGGGCTTGTCCTGAAGCTGCCTCAGCAGGGCCATGCTGCCACTGCTTCCTCCCTATGCTGTCATTCCCCATCCCTTCTCTCCATTGCCAGGGCGTGTCCTCTAGCTGCCCCAGCAGGGCCATGCTGCCACTGCTTCCTCCCTGTGCTGCCATTCCTCATCCCTTCCCTCCATTGCCAGGGTTTGTCCTCTAGCTTCCCCAGCAGGGCCATGCTGCCACTACTTCCTCCCTGTGCTGCCATTCCCCATCTCTTCTCTCCACTGCCACGGCTTGTTTTCTAGCTGCCCCAGCAGGGCCATGCTGCCACTGCTTCCTCCCTGTGCTGCGACTGCTTCCTCCCTGTGCTGCGACTGCTTCCTCCCTGTGCTGCGACTGCTTCCTCCCTGTGCTGCCACTGTTTCCTCCCTGTGCTGCCATTCCTCATTCCTTCCCTCCATTGCCAGGGCGTGTCCTCTAGAGGCCCCAGCAGGGCCATGCTGCCACTGCTTCCTTCCTGTGCTGCCATTCTTCATCCCTTCCCTCCATTGCAAGGGCTTGTCCTCTAGCTGCCCCAGCAAGGCCATGCTGCCACTGCTATCTCCCTGTGCTGCCATTCCTCATTCCTTCACTAGATTGCCAGGACTTATCCTCTAGTGGCCCCAGCAGGGCCATGCTGCCGCTGCTTCCTTCCTGTGCTGCCATTCCTCATTCCTTCTCTCCATTGCCAGGGCTTGTCCTCTAGCTGCCCTAGCAGGGCCATGCTGCCACTGCTTCCTCCCTGTGCTGCCATTGCTTCCCCCCTGTGCTGCCATTCCTCATCCCTTCCCTCCATTGCCAGGGTGTGTACTCTAGCTGCCCCAGCAGGGCCATGCTGCCACTGCTTCCTCCATGTGCTGCCATTCCTCATCCCTTCTCTCCATTGCCAGGGCTTGTCCTCTAGCTGCCCCAGCAGGGCCATGCTGCCACTGCTTCCTCCTCCCTGTGCTGCCACTGCTTCCTCCCTGCGCTGCCATTGCTTCCTCCCTGTGCTGCCACTGCTTCCTCCATTCTCTCCATTGCCAGAGCTTGTCCTCTAGCTGCCCCAGCAGGGCCATGCTGCCACTGCTTCCTCCCTGTGCTGCCACTGCTTCCTCCCTTTGCTGCCACTGCTTCCTCCCTGTGCTGCCACTGCTTCCTCCCTGTGCTGCCGATACTTCCTCCATGTGCTGCCATTCCTCATTCCTTGCCTCCATTGCCAGGGCTTGTCCTCTAGCTGCCCCAGCAGGGCCATGCTGCACTGCTTCCTCCCTGTGCCGCCACTGCTTCCTCCCTGTGCTGCCATTGCTCATCCCTTCTCTCCATTGCCAGGGCTTGTCCTCTAGCTACCCCGGCAGGGACTTGCAGCCACTGCTTCCTCCCTGTGCTGCCATTCCTCATCCCTTCCCTCCATTGCCAGGGCTTGTCCTCTAGCTGCCCCAGCAGGGCCATGCTGCCACTGCTTCCTCCATGTGCTGCCATCCTCATCCCTACCCTCCATTGCCAGGACTTGTCCTCTAGATGCCCCAGCACAGCTATGCTGCCACTGCTTCCTCCCTGTGCTGCAATTCCTCATTCCTTACCTCCGTTGCCAGGGCTTGTCCTCTAGCTGCCCCAGCAGGGCCATGGTGCCACTGCTTCCTCCCTATGCTGCCTTTCCCCATCACTTCTCTCCATTGCCAGGGCTTGTCCTCTAGATGCCCCTGCAGGGCCATGCTGCCACTGCTTCCTCCCTGTGCTGCCATTGCTTCCTCCCTGTGCTGCCATTGCTCATCCCTTCCCTCCATTGCCAGGGTTTGTCCTCTAGCTGCCCCAGCAGGGACATGATGCCACTGTTTCCTCCCTGTGCTGCCATTCCCCATCCCTTCTCTCCATTGCCAAGGATTGTTTTCTAGCTGCCCCAGCAGGGCCATGCTGCCACTCCTTCCTCCCTGTGCTGCCATTCCTCATTCCTTCCCTCCATTGCCAGGGCGTGTCCTCTAAAAGCCCCAGCAAGGCCATGCTTCCACTGCTTCCTTCCTGTGCTGCCATTCCTCATCCCTTCCCTCCATTGCAAGGGCTTGTCCTCTAGCTGCCCCAGCAGGGCCATGCTGCCACTGCTTCCTCCCAGTGCTGCCATTCCTCATCCCTTCCCTCCATTGCTAGGGCTTGTCCTCTAGCTGCCCCAGCAGGGCCATGCTGCCACTGCTTCCTCCCTGTGCTGCCATTGCTTCCTCCCTGTCCCGCCATTCCTCATCCCTTCCCTTCTTTGCCAGGGCTTCTGCTCTAGCTGCCACTGCTTCCTCCCTGGGCTGCCATTTCTCATTCCTTCCCTCCATTGCCAGGGCTTGTCCTCTAGCTGGCCCAGCAGGGCCATGCTGCCACTGCTTCCTCCCTGGGCTGACATTCCTCATTCATTCCCTCTGTTGCCAGGATGTGTCCTCTAGCAGCCCCAGCAGGGCCATACTGCCACTGATTCCTCCCTGTGCTTCCATTCCTCATCGCTTCCCTCCATTGCCAGGGCTTGTCCTCTAGCTACCCCAGCAGGGCCATGCTGCCACTGCTTCCTCCGTGTGCTGCAATTCCTCATCCCTTCCCTTCTTTGCCAGGGCTTCTGCTCTAGCTGCCCCAGCAGTGCCATGCTGCCACTGCTTCCTCCCTGGGCTGCCATTTCTCATTCCTTCCCTCCATTGCCAGGGCTGGTCCTCTAGCTGGCCCAGCAGGGCCATGCTGCCACTGCTTCCTCCCTGGGCTGACATTCCTCATTCATTCCCTCTGTTGCCAGGATGTGTCCTCTAGCAGCCCCAGCAGGGCCATACTGCCACTGATTCCTCCCTGTGCTTCCATTCCTCATCCCTTCTCTCCATTGCCAGGGCTTGTCCTCTAGCTGCCCCAGCAGGGCCATGCTGCCACTGCTTCCTCCTCCCTGTGCTGCCACTGCTTCCTCCCTGCGCTGCCATTGCTTCCTCCCTGTGCTGCCACTGCTTCCTCCATTCTCTCCATTGCCAGAGCTTGTCCTCTAGCTGCCCCAGCAGGGCCATGCTGCCACTGCTTCCTCCCTGTGCTGCCACTGCTTCCTCCCTTTGCTGCCACTGCTTCCTCCCTGTGCTGCCACTGCTTCCTCCCTGTGCTGCCGATACTTCCTCCATGTGCTGCCATTCCTCATTCCTTGCCTCCATTGCCAGGGCTTGTCCTCTAGCTGCCCCAGCAGGGCCATGCTGCACTGCTTCCTCCCTGTGCCGCCACTGCTTCCTCCCTGTGCTGCCATTGCTCATCCCTTCTCTCCATTGCCAGGGCTTGTCCTCTAGCTACCCCGGCAGGGCCTTGCAGCCACTGCTTCCTCCCTGTGCTGCCATTCCTCATCCCTTCCCTCCATTGCCAGGGCTTGTCCTCTAGCTGCCCCAGCAGGGCCATGCTGCCACTGCTTCCTCCATGTGCTGCCATCCTCATCCCTACCCTCCATTGCCAGGACTTGTCCTCTAGATGCCCCAGCACGGCTATGCTGCCACTGCTTCCTCCCTGTGCTGCAATTCCTCATTCCTTACCTCCGTTGCCAGGGCTTGTCCTCTAGCTGCCCCAGCAGGGCCATGGTGCCACTGCTTCCTCCCTATGCTGCCTTTCCCCATCACTTCTCTCCATTGCCAGGGCTTGTCCTCTAGATGCCCCTGCAGGGCCATGCTGCCACTGCTTCCTCCCTGTGCTGCCATTGCTTCCTCCCTGTGCTGCCATTGCTCATCCCTTCCCTCCATTGCCAGGGTTTGTCCTCTAGCTGCCCCAGCAGGGACATGATGCCACTGTTTCCTCCCTGTGCTGCCATTCCCCATCCCTTCTCTCCATTGCCAAGGATTGTTTTCTAGCTGCCCCAGCAGGGCCATGCTGCCACTCCTTCCTCCCTGTGCTGCCACTGCTTACTCCCTGTGCTGCCATTCCTCATTCCTTCCCTCCATTGCCAGGGCGTGTCCTCTAAAAGCCCCAGCAAGGCCATGCTTCCACTGCTTCCTTCCTGTGCTGCCATTCCTCATCCCTTCCCTCCATTGCAAGGGCTTGTCCTCTAGCTGCCCCAGCAGGGCCATGCTGCCACTGCTTCCTCCCAGTGCTGCCATTCCTCATCCCTTCCCTCCATTGCTAGGGCTTGTCCTCTAGCTGCCCCAGCAGGGCCATGCTGCCACTGCTTCCCCCCTGTGCTGCCATTGCTTCCTCCCTGTCCCGCCATTCCTCATCCCTTCCCTTCTTTGCCAGGGCTTCTGCTCTAGCTGCCCCAGCAGTGCCATGCTGCCACTGCTTCCTCCCTGGGCTGCCATTTCTCATTCCTTCCCTCCATTGCCAGGGCTTGTCCTCTAGCTGGCCCAGCAGGGCCATGCTGCCACTGCTTCCTCCCTGGGCTGACATTCCTCATTCATTCCCTCTGTTGCCAGGATGTGTCCTCTAGCAGCCCCAGCAGGGCCATACTGCCACTGATTCCTCCCTGTGCTTCCATTCCTCATCGCTTCCCTCCATTGCCAGGGCTTGTCCTCTAGCTGCCCCAGCAGGGCCATGCTGCCACTGCTTCCTCCGTGTGCTGCAATTCCTCATTCCTTCCCTCCGTTGCCAGGGTGTGTCCTCTAGCAGCCCCAGCAGGGCCATGCTACCACTGCTTCCTCCTTATGATGCCATTCCCCATCCCTTCTCTCCATTGCCAGGGCTTGTCCTATAGCTGCCCCAGCAGGGCCATGCTGCCACTGTTTCCTCCCTGTGCTGCCACGGCTTCCTCCCTGTGCTGCCATTCCTCATTCCTTCCCTACATTGCCAGGGCTTGTCCTCTAGCGGCCTCAGCAGGGCCATGCTGCCACTGCTTCCTCCCAGTGCTGCCATTCCTCATTCCTTCCCTCCATTGCCAGGACTTGTCCTCTAGCGGCACCAGCAGGGCCATGCTTCCACTGCTTCCTTCCTGTGCTGCCATTCCTCATCCCTTCCCTCCATTCCTAGGGCTTGTCCTTTAGCTGCCCCATTAGGGCCATGCTGCCACTGCTTCCTCCCTGTGCTGCCATTCCCCATCCCTTCTCTCCATTGCCAAGGATTGTTTTTTAGCTGCCCCAGCAGGGCCATGCTGCCACTGCTTCCTCCCTGTGCTGCCACTGCTTCCTCCCTGTGCTGCCATTCCTCATTTCTTCCCTACATTGCCAGGGCTTGTCCTCCAGCAGCCCCAGCAGGGCCATGCTGCCACTGCTTCCTCCAAGTGCTGCCATTCCTCATTCCTTCCCTCCATTGCCAGGACTTGTCCTCTAGCGGCCCCAGCAGGGCCATGCTGCCACTGCTTCCTCCCTGTACTGCCATTGCTTCCTCCCTGTGCCGCCATTCCTCATCCCTTCCCTCCATTGCCAGGACTTGTCCTCTAGTTGCCCCAGCAGGGCCATGCTGACACTGCTTCCTCCCTGGGCTGGCATTCCTCATTCCTTCCCTCTGTTGCCAGGGCGTGTACTCTAGCTGCCCCAACAGGGCCATGCTGCCACTGCTTCCTCCATGGGCTGCCATTCCTCATTCCTTTCCTCCGTTGCCAGGGAGTGTCCTCTAGCTGTCCCAGCAGGGCAGTGCCGCCATTGCTTCCTCCCTGTTCTGCCATTCCTACCCTCCACTGCCAGGGCTTGTTTTCTAGCTGCCTCAGCATGGCCATGCTGCCACTGCTTCCTCCCTGTGCTGCCATTCCTCATCCCTTCCATCCATAGGGCTTGTCCTCTAGCTGCCCCAGCAGGGCCATGCTGCCACTGCTTCCTCCATGTGCTGCCATTCCTCATTCCTACCCTCCATTGCCAGGATTTGTCCTCGAGCTGCCCCAGCAGGGCCATGATGCCACTGCTTCCTCCCTGTGCTGCAATTCGTCATTCCTTCCCTCCGTTGCCAGGGCTTGTCCTGAAGCTGCCCCAGCAGGGCCATGCTGCCACTGCTTCCTCCCTATGCTGCCATTCCCCATCCCTTCTCTCCATTGCCAGGGCGTGTCCTCTAGCTGCCCCTGCAGGGCCATGCTGCCACTGCTTCCTCCCTGTGCTGTCATTCCTCATCCCTTCCCTCCATTTCCATGGTTTGTCCTCTAGCTGCCCCAGCAGGGCCATGCTGCCACTACTTCCTCCCTGTGCTGCCATTCCCCATCTCTTCTCTCCATTGCCACGGCTTGTTTTCTAGATGCCCCAGCAGGGCCATGCTGCCACTGCTTCCTCCCTGTGCTGCGACTGCTTCCTCCCTGTGCTGCGACTGCTTCCTCCCTGTGCTGCCATTCCTCATTCCTTCCCTCCGTTGCCAGGGCGTGTACTCTAGCTGCCCCAGCAGGGCCATGCTGCCACTGCTTCCTCTCTGGGCTGCCATTCCTCATTCCTTTCCTCCGTTGCCAGGGAGTGTCCCCTAGCTGTCCCAGCAGGGCCATGCCGCCATTGCTTCCTCCCTGGTCTGCCATTCCTTCCCTCCACTGCCAGGGCTTGTTTTCTAGCTGCCCCAGCACGGCCTTGCTGCCACTGCTTCCTCCCTGTGCTGCCAATACTCATCCCTTCCCTCCATTGCCAGGGCTTGTCCTCTAGCTGCCACAGCAGGGCCATGCTGCCACTGCTTCCTCCAAGTGCTGCCATTCCTCATTCCTTCCCTCCATTGCCAGGACTTGTCCTCTAGCGGCCCCAGCAGGGCCATGCTGCCACTGCTTCCTCCCTGTACTGCCATTGCTTCCTCCCTGTGCCGCCATTCCTCATCCCTTCCCTCCATTGCCAGGACTTGTCCTCTAGTTGCCCCAGCAGGGCCATGCTGACACTGCTTCCTCCCTGGGCTGGCATTCCTCATTCCTTCCCTCTGTTGCCAGGGCGTGTACTCTAGCTGCCCCAACAGGGCCATGCTGCCACTGCTTCCTCCATGGGCTGCCATTCCTCATTCCTTTCCTCCGTTGCCAGGGAGTGTCCTCTAGCTGTCCCAGCAGGGCAGTGCCGCCATTGCTTCCTCCCTGTTCTGCCATTCCTACCCTCCACTGCCAGGGCTTGTTTTCTAGCTGCCTCAGCATGGCCATGCTGCCACTGCTTCCTCCCTGTGCTGCCATTCCTCATCCCTTCCATCCATAGGGCTTGTCCTCTAGCTGCCCCAGCAGGGCCATGCTGCCACTGCTTCCTCCATGTGCTGCCATTCCTCATTCCTACCCTCCATTGCCAGGATTTGTCCTCGAGCTGCCCCAGCAGGGCCATGATGCCACTGCTTCCTCCCTGTGCTGCAATTCGTCATTCCTTCCCTCCGTTGCCAGGGCTTGTCCTGAAGCTGCCCCAGCAGGGCCATGCTGCCACTGCTTCCTCCCTATGCTGCCATTCCCCATCCCTTCTCTCCATTGCCAGGGCGTGTCCTCTAGCTGCCCCTGCAGGGCCATGCTGCCACTGCTTCCTCCCTGTGCTGTCATTCCTCATCCCTTCCCTCCATTTCCATGGTTTGTCCTCTAGCTGCCCCAGCAGGGCCATGCTGCCACTACTTCCTCCCTGTGCTGCCATTCCCCATCTCTTCTCTCCATTGCCACGGCTTGTTTTCTAGATGCCCCAGCAGGGCCATGCTGCCACTGCTTCCTCCCTGTGCTGCGACTGCTTCCTCCCTGTGCTGCGACTGCTTCCTCCCTGTGCTGCCATTCCTCATTCCTTCCCTCCGTTGCCAGGGCGTGTACTCTAGCTGCCCCAGCAGGGCCATGCTGCCACTGCTTCCTCTCTGGGCTGCCATTCCTCATTCCTTTCCTCCGTTGCCAGGGAGTGTCCCCTAGCTGTCCCAGCAGGGCCATGCCGCCATTGCTTCCTCCCTGGTCTGCCATTCCTTCCCTCCACTGCCAGGGCTTGTTTTCTAGCTGCCCCAGCACGGCCTTGCTGCCACTGCTTCCTCCCTGTGCTGCCAATACTCATCCCTTCCCTCCATTGCCAGGGCTTGTCCTCTAGCTGCCACAGCAGGGCCATGCTGCCACTGCTTCCTCCATGTGCTGCCATTCCTCATCCCTACCCTCCATTGCCAGGATGTGTCCTCCAGCTGCCCCAGCAGGGCCATGCTGCCACTGCTTCCTCCCTGTGCTGCCATTCCTCATTCCTTCCCTCCGTTGCCAGGGCTTGTCCTGAAGCTGCCCCAGCAGGCCCATGCTGCCACTGCTTCCTCCCTATGCTGCCATTCCCCATCCCTTCTCTCCATTGCCAGGGTGTGTGCTCTAGCTGCCCCAGCAGGGCCATGCTGCCACTGCTTCCTCCCTGTGCTGCCATTCCTCATCCCTTCCCTCCATTGCCAGGGTTTGTCCTCTAGCTGCCCCAGCAGGGCCATGCTGCCCCTACTTCCTCCCTGTGCTGCCATTCCCCATCTCTTCTCTCCATTGCCAAGGCTTGTTTTCTAGCTGCCCCAGCAGGGCCATGCTGCCACTGCTTCCTCCCTGTGCTGCAACTGCTTCCTCCCTGTGCTGCGACTGCTTCCTCCATGTGCTGCCACTGTTTCCTCCCTGTGCTGCCATTCCTCATTCCTTCCCTCCATTGCCACGGCTTGTCCTCTAGCTGCCCCAGCAGGGCCATGCTGCCACTGCTTCCTCCCTGTGCTGCCATTGTTTCCTCCCTGTGCTGCCATTCCTCATCCCTTCCCTCCATTGCCAGGGCTTGTCCTCTAGCTGCCCAGCAGGGTCATGCTGCCACTGCTTCCTCCCTGGGCTGACATTCCTCATTCCTTCCCCCTGTTGCCAGGGCATGTCCTCTAGCTGCCCCAGCAGAGCCATGCTGCCACTGCTTCCTCCCTGGGCTGCCATTCCTCATCCCTTCCCTCCATTGCCAGGGCTTCTCCTCTAGCTGCCCCAGCAGGGCCATTCTGCCACTGCTTCCTCCCTGGGCTGCCATTCCTCATTCCTTCACTCCATTGCCAGGGTGTGTACTCTAGCTGCCCCAGCAGGGCCATGCTACCACTGCTTCCTCCCTGGGCTGCCATTCCTCATTCCTTTCCTCCATTGCCAGGGCTTGTCCTCTAGCTGCCCCAGCAGGGCCATGCTGCCACTGCTTCCTCCCTGTGCTGCCACTGCTTCCTCCCTGTGCTGCCACGGCTTCCTCCCTGTGCTGCCATTCCTCATTCCTTCCCTCCATAGCCAGGGCTTGTCCTCTAGCTGTCCCAGCAGGGCCATGCTGCCACTGCTTTCTCCCTGTGCTGCCACAGCCTCCTCCCTGTGCTGCCATTCCTCATCCCTTCCCTCCACTGCCAGGGCTTGTTTTCTAGCTGCCCCAGCAGGGCCATGCTGCCACTGCTTCCTCCCTGTGCTGCCACTGCCTCCTCCCTGTGCTGCCATTCCTCATCCCTTCCCTCCACTGCCAGGGCTTGTTTTCTAGCTGCTCCAGCACGGCCATGCTGCCACTGCTTCTTCCCTGTGTTGCCATTCCCCATCCCTTCCCTCCATTGCCAGAGCTTGTCCTCTAGCTGCCCCAGCAGGGCCATGCTGCCACTGCTTCCTCCCTGTGCTCCCACTGCTTCCTCCCTGTGCTGCCGCTGCTTTCTCCCTGTGCTGCCATTCCTTATCCCTACCCTCCATTGCCCGGGCTTGTTTTCTAGCTGCCCCAGCAGGGCCATGCTGCCACTGCTTCCTCCCTGTGCTGCCATTCCTCATCCCTTCTCTCCATTGCCAGGGCTTGTCCTCTAACTGCCCCAGCAGGGCCATGAGTCACTGCTTCCTCCATGTGCTGCCATTGCTCATTCCTTCTCTCCATTGCCAGGGCTTGTCCTCTAGCTGCCCCAGCAGGGCCATGATGCCACTGCTTCCTCCCTGTGCTGCCATTCCTCATCCCTTCCCTCCATTGGCAGAGCTTCTCCTCTAGCTGCCCCAGCAGGGCCATGCTGCCACTGCTTCCTCCCTGTGCTGCCACTACTTCCTCCCTGTCCTGCCACTGCTTCCTCCATTCTCTCCATTGCCAGAGCTTGTCCTCTAGCTGCCCCAGCAGGGCCATGCTGCCACTGCTTCCTCCCTGTGCTGCCATTCCTCATCCCTTCCCTCCATTGCCAGAGCTTGTCCTCTAGCTGCCTCAGCAGGGCCATGCTGCCACTGCTTCCTCCCTGTGCTGCCACTGCTTCCTCCCTGTGCTGCCACTGCTTCCTCCATTCTCTCCATTGCCAGAGCTTGTCCTCTAGCTGCCCCAGCAGGGCCATGATGCCACTGCTTCCTCCCTAGGCTGCCATTCCTCATCCCTTCCATCCATTGCCAGAGCTTGTCCTCTAGCTGCCCCAGCAGGGCCATGCTGCCACTTCTTCCTCCCTGTGCTGCCACTGCTTCCTCCCTGTGCTGCCACTGCTTCCTCCATTCTCTCCATTGCCAGTGCTTGTCCTCTAGCTGCCCCAGCAGGGCCATGATGCCACTGCTTCCTCCCTATGCTGCCATTCCTCATCCCTTCCATCCATTGCCAGAGCTTGTCCTCTAGCTGCCCCAGCAGGGCCATGCTGCCACTGCTTCCTCCCTGTGCTGCCACTGCTTCCTCCCTGTCCTGCCACTGCTTCCTCCATTCTCTCCATTGCCAGAGCTTGTCCTCTAGCTGCCCCAGCAGGGCCATGCTGCCACTGCTTCCTCCCTGTGCTGCCATTCCTCATCCCTTCCCTCCATTGCCAGAGCTTGTCCTCTAGTTGCCCCAGCAGGGCCATGCTGACACTGCTTCCTCCCTGTGCTGCCACTGCTTCCTCCCTGTGCTGCCACTGCTTCCTCCCTTCACTCCATTGCCAGGGCTTGTCCTCTAGCTGCCTCAGCAGGGCCATGCTGCCACTGCTTCCTCCCTGTGCTGCCACTGCTTCCTCCCTGTGCTGCCACTGCTTCCTCCCTGTGCTGGCACTGCTTCCTCCCTGTGCAGCCACTGCTCCCACCATTCTCTCCATTGCCAGAGCTTGTCCTCTAGCTGCCCCAGCAGGGCCATGCTGCCACTGCTTCCTCCCTGTGCTGCCACTGCTTCCTCCCTGTGCTGCCATTCCTCATCCCTTCCCTCCATTGCCAGAGCTTGTCCTCTAGCTGCCCCAGCAGGGCCATGCTGCCACTGCTTCCTCCCTGTGCTGCCACTGCTTCCTTCCTGTGCTGCCACTGCTTCCTCCCTGCGCTGCCATTGCTTCCTCCCTGTGCTGCCACTGCTTCCTCCCTTCACTCCATTGCCAGGGCTTGCCCTCTAGCTGCCTCAGCAGGGCCATGCTGCCACTGCTTCCTCCCTGTGCTGCCACTGCTTCTTCCCTGTGCTGCCACTGCTTCCTCCCTGTGCTGCCACTGCTTCCTCCATGTGCTGGCACTGTTTCCTCCCTGTGCAGACACTGCTTCCACCATTCTCTCCATTGCCAGAGCTTGTCCTCTAGCTGCCCCAGCAGGGCCATGCTGCCACTGCTTCCTCCCTGTGCTGCCACTGCTTCCTCCCTGTGCTGCCATTCCTCATCCCTTCCCTCCATTGCCAGAGCTTGTCCTCTAGCTGCCCCAGCAGGGCCATGCTGCCACTGCTTCCTACCTGTGCTGCCACTGCTTCCTCCCTGTGCTGCCACTGCCTACTCCCTTCGCTCCATTGCCAGGGCTTGTCCTCTAGCTGCCTCAGCAGGGCCATGCTGCCACTGCTTCCTCCCTGTGCTGCCACTGCTTCCTCCCTGTGCTGCCACTGCTTCCTCCATGTGCTGGCACTGCTTCCTCCCTGTGCAGCCACTGCTTCCACCATTCTCTCCATTGCCAGAGCTTGTCCTCTAGCTGCCCCAGCAGGTCCATGCTGCCACTGCTTCCTCCCTGTGCTGCCACTGCTTCCTCCCTGTGCTGCCATTGCTCATCCCTTCTCTCCATTGCCAGGGCTTGTCCTCTAACTGCCTCAGCAGGGCCATGCTTCCACTGCTTCCTCCCTGCGCTGCCATTGCTTACTCCCTGTGCTGCCACTGCTTCCTCCCTTCGCTCCATTGCCAGGGCTTGCCCTCTAGCTGCCTCAGCAGGGCCATGCTGCCACTGCTTCCTCCCTGTGCTGCCACTGCTTCTTCCCTGTGCTGCCACTGCTTCCTCCCTGTGCTGCCACTGCTTCCTCCATGTGCTGGCACTGCTTCCTCCCTGTGCAGCAACTATTTCCACCATTCTCTCCATTGCCAGAGCTTGTCCTCTAGCTGCCCCAGCAGGGCCATGCTGCCACTGCTTCCTCCCTGTGCTGCCACTGCTTCCTCCATGTGCTGGCACTGCTTCCTCCCTGTGCAGCCACTGCTTCCACCATTCTCTCCATTGCCAGAGCTTGTCCTCTAGCTGCCCCAGCAGGGCCATGCTGCCACTGCTTCCTCCCTGTGCTGCCACTGCTTCCTCCCTGTGCTGCCACTGCTTCCTCCATGTGCTGCCACTGCTTCCTCCATGTGCTGCCACTGCTTCCTCCCTGGGCTGCCATTCCTCATTCCTTCTCTCCATTGCCAGGGCTTGCCCGCTAGCTGCCCCAGCAGGGCCATGCTGCCACTGCTTCCTCCCTGTGCTGCCACTGCTTCCTCCATGTGCTGGCACTGCTTCCTCCCTGTGCAGCCACTGCTTCCACCATTCTCTCCATTGCCAGAGCTTGTCCTCTAGCTGCCCCAGCAGGTCCATGCTGCCACTGCTTCCTCCCTGTGCTGCCACTGCTTCCTCCCTGTGCTGCCACTGCTTCCTCCATGTGCTGCCACTGCTTCCTCCCTGGGCTGCCATTCCTCATTCCTTCTCTCCATTGCCAGGGCTTGCCCGCTAGCTGCCCCAGCAGGGCCATGCTGCTCCCTCCACCCCGCCATGTGATCCTCTGGGGACACACACCCCGCCCTGGGGCCCCCCATACTTGCTACTCGCCGCCATTTCATGGTTCACGGAAGGGGCCATTGTTATGGTTCAAAGGCATTAATGGAAGAACTGCTCCCCCCCTCCCCCCTTCCCCCCTTCCAAGATCATATTGCAGTAAAACATGTTAATTGTTCTGCAGGTCGCATGATCCTCCCGTCACATATGAACCTTCACTGCCGGGCGCTTTTTCATGCTTTAGCTGAACTTCCAAAGCTCGTGGGGGGGCAGCGGGGGTGCATTAACCCTTTCCCCGCCATCACACCAGAGAACGCAGCGTGCACATTGGCTCCCCCCTCCGCCCCCCTCCATGTTATTATCTGCACGCGCATGGCGGGGGGAGGGGGGGATTCGCGGTCAGCCGCGGCCTCTAGGCGCCTAGAAGTCTCGGCTCTTTGCGCTGGGCTCGCGGGACCTCGGACTCCGCCCTCTGCAGCTGCTAGCATTGCACCCCCACTTACCAGCGCGTGCGGTCCCTCGCCCCCTGCAGCGGTGGCTCGGCTCCTCGCGGCGCTAGAACCGGAAACGGGCATGTCGCCCAAACTTCAGGGGTTGCTAGCCCAAGCGGCCTGCGAAGCCGCCCAAAAGTAGCCCAAGCGCCCACTTCCGCCCGGGCCTGCACCCCTTCTCTTCTACCCAGGATTCCCATGCAGGGGGGTTGCCCCATTTATGCTGACTACTAGTACTTATAAACTATCACATACACTTGGGGTTCATGAGATAATCTTACACTTTTACCATATAAAGGTCGGTTTAGAAGAACTAACCTTCAGGCCCCATTTCCCTCCCATTCCTGCCTGCTGCACAGCTGATGCAAAGCAAGCATTGGCAAAGCCAGCAGTTATGGCGCGTGCAAGCCTCCCTTCTGTTGTGACTAGCTCGTGGGCACACAGGCCAGGCAGACACTGGCATAGCTCTCAACCATTTGTGTTGCAAAGGCGGGTGAAATCACCCGATTTTGTTTTTGGCGGGTGAGAGGCCCATTGAAATGAATGGGAGTGCTGGAGGCTTGGCGGGTGAGTCAGCCTTTTACAAGGCGGGTGACACCCGCCAAAAGCGTGTGAGTTGAGAGCTATGCAGTTGCTGGCGGCACCCCACACATAACCATATTGCCCTGGGCACATAGACTTGGACAGTTGCAGGGATCACCCTGATTGCACGGCACGGCATCAGTCGCTGGGGCCTCCCGGGCTAGCAATTGGGCTGTGGTCCCACAGCAGGACAATGCCCCGGGCCCTCCCAGGCTACACATGGGGGTACCTAGATCAGGAGGACAGCAGGGCCGCGGTAGCACATAAGGACAATGTCCCGGGCGCTCCCAGGCTACACATGGAGATACCCAGATCAGGAGCGTAGCAGGGCCGCGGTCACACCGCGTCAGCCTGCCGGCCCAAGAAATGAGACATGAGGCAGAAGTGCCATTCATGGAGTCTGCCGCCATTCTGGGGCACATGCCGGCTGAGGCTCCTTTAATTTACAGCCCGTCATGGCAAAGTCATGACACACATTCTTAAGAGGACAATGCATACTTGCCAACCCTACCGATTTAGGCGGTAGGATACCGCTTTTTTAAGCAGTCCTACCGCCCACCAATTTATTGGCAACAAATACCAATTTAAAAAATATATATATATTTTTTTTTGTGGCCACTCCATCTCGGGGGAGTCTTTCAAGGGCTCCCCCGAGCTGGCGGTGCGGGAGAAGGCATGGCATCCAGGCTTTTGATATAAAAGGCGCCCACGGCGGCAGGCTAAATGCACCCCTCCGCCGCGGGTACCTTTGACAAAAGGGTCCATTAGCCCCCCACCACGCCAGCTCGGGGGAGTCTTTCAAGGGCTCCCCCAAGCTGGTGTGGTGGCAGAAGGCGTGGCAGGCGCCTCATTGTCATTGATTGCACCCACGGCTTCGGCCTCATTCAATGACAATGGGCTTCTGACGCACCCTATTCCTATCATTACCTCCTCGCCTCAATATTTTTGAAACTTTAAGATTCCTACAGATTTTTGGTCACAGAATGTTGGCATGTATGGCAATGTCACACTCCTCCTTTTTCATAACAAACAAATCAAAGGCATGAAATAAATCATCAGCCAGGAACAGCAGCACTTGGTCCACTTTGGAACCGTGGGGGTAATACAATAACCACATACACTGGGACTCAATCAGTTACACACATTAAAACATACCACGACCAGACAGTCGGAGCTGGGCACCACTGATGGCATGTTGGCAATTCACCACATTATGACAGAGACTTCATTCAGCGGGGGAGGAGAGAACACCATTGTCAGTCAGTGGGGCCATATTCATCGGGCGACAATCTGCGGGATCGCAGCTTCGCACACACTTAATTACTGGAACCACTTCAAGCACATCAATGACATGTGTGCTCACAGCCTCAAAAATACACATCTACTGAGTACTCTCTGAACATTTCTGGGGCTGCAGGAAACTAGTTTGTTTGTTTTGTTTGTTTGTTTTTATTTGGTAATGCGCTCCGAGCCCGTGGGCATCTGGGCGCAGCAGTACAAGAGGGCTCGAAACTTAGTTACAAAGCCTGACACAGGCTGTTACAGAAAAACAGTGGTTGGTTGCAGTAGGTGATACAATGCATATAGAATATCAAGTTTAAACGCAAAGAGAGCAGCATTATAACAGGTTGTACCGTTACCACTAGGGTGAGGGACGTTGCATGTCGTTGTTGTGCAGCCATTTGAGAGCGTAGGATCTGAATCTTGTGTAGGGTAAAGGGCATCTAAGGTCGGGTGGGAGTGTGTTCCATGATTGTGCAGCTCTAACTGGGAAACTTGCACCGCCCGCTGTGGTAAGTTTGAATCTGGGGACTTCCAGTAGGAAGGTATTGGCAGATCTCGTCAGTCGGTTAGAGGGTCTCCAGTTGATTCTTTCCGCTAGGTAGGGGGGTGCTTGATTGTTGAGGCATTTAGAAGTGAGGGAGATAGTTTTAAGAAGGATTCTGTCCTTTATCTTTAGCCAATGGGCTTCAATCCGATGTTTGGAGATATGTTCTCTGCGTGGGATGTTCAGAGCTGCTCTAAGAGCGTTATTTTGCAATCTCTGGAGTTTGTCAGTGACCGACTTGTTGGCACCTGAGTATAAGGCGTTGCAATAGTCGAGTCTAGACATGACAAGGGCATTGGCTAAGGTGAGGCAGCTAGCACTGGACAGGAAGGGTCACAAGTCACAAGTACACACTTGTATCAGTCCAGGATATTTAAGAGCACAGTTCAAGAGTCGGCAAAGCTGCACCTGGGGACACTGGGGGCTACATTGACTGTAGTCCTTCAAAGGTGGGGTACGCAGCAAGACACTGGTGGAAGAGTGTGTGGGCTGTGTCACGTTCAGGTTCCCCCAGTGAAAAGTCTGCTGCAAGCATTTGTGCGTATCCCATGATATATCTGCTGCTAGCATGTGTGCACATCCCATGATATTTCTGCTGCAAGAGTGTGTGCACATTCCGTGATATCTCGGCTGCAAGCATGTGTGCACACCCCGTGATAAGTCTGCTGCAAGCATGCATGCACATCCCGTGATAAGTCTGTTGCAATCATGTGTGCACATCCCATGATATTTCTGCTGCAAGAGAGTGTGCACATTCCGTGATATCTCGGCTGCAAGCATGTGTGCACACCCCGTGATATTTCTGCTGCAAGCATGTGTGCACATCCCATGATATTTCTGCTGTAAGAATGTGTGCGCATCCCATAATATTCCAGCTGCTAGCATGTGTGCACATCCCATGATATTTCTGCTGCAAGAGTGTGTGCACATTCCGTGATATCTCGGCTGCAAGCATGTGTGCACACCCCGTGATAAGTCTGCTGCAAGCATGTGTGCACATCCCGTGATATCTCTGCTGCAAGCATGCGTGCACATCCCGTGATAAGTCTGTTGCAATCATGTGTGCACATCCCATGATATTTCTGCTGTAAGAATGTGTGCGCATCCCATAATATTCCAGCTGCTAGCATGTGTGCACATCCCATGATATTTCTGCTGCAAGTGTGTGTGCACATTCCGTGATATCTCGGCTGCAAGCATGTGTGCACACCCCGTGATAAGTCTGCTGCAAGCATGCATGCACATCCCGTGATATCTCTGCTGCAAGCATGTGTGCACATCCTGAGATATACCAGCTGCTAGCATGTCTACACATCCCGTGATAAGTCTGCTGCAAGCATGTGTGCACATCCCGTGATATCTCTGCTGCAAGCATGCGTGCACATCCCGTGATAAGTCTGTTGCAATCATGTGTGCACATCCCATGATATTTCTGCTGTAAGAATGTGTGCGCATCCCATAATATTCCAGCTGCTAGCATGTGTGCACATCCCATGATATTTCTGCTGCAAGAGAGTGTGCACATTCCGTGATATCTCGGCTGCAAGCATGTGTGCACACCCCGTGATATTTCTGCTGCAAGCATGTGTGCACATCCCATGATATTTCTGCTGTAAGAATGTGTGCGCATCCCATAATATTCCAGCTGCTAGCATGTGTGCACATCCCATGATATTTCTGCTGCAAGAGTGTGTGCACATTCCGTGATATCTCGGCTGCAAGCATGTGTGCACACCCCGTGATAAGTCTGCTGCAAGCATGTGTGCACATCCCGTGATATCTCTGCTGCAAGCATGCGTGCACATCCCGTGATAAGTCTGTTGCAATCATGTGTGCACATCCCATGATATTTCTGCTGTAAGAATGTGTGCGCATCCCATAATATTCCAGCTGCTAGCATGTGTGCACATCCCATGATATTTCTGCTGCAAGTGTGTGTGCACATTCCGTGATATCTCGGCTGCAAGCATGTGTGCACACCCCGTGATAAGTCTGCTGCAAGCATGTGTGCACATCCCGTGATATTCCAGCTGTTAGCATGTGTCCCGTCCCATGATAAGTCTGATGCTAGCATGTGTGCACATCCCATGATAGTGCACATCCCGTAATATTTCTGCTACAAGCATGCGTGCACATCCCGTGATAAGTCTGCTGCAAGCATGTGTGCACATCCCATGATAGTGCACATCCCGTAATATTTCTGCTGCAAGCATGCGTACACATCCCGTGATAAGTCTGCTGCAAGCATGTGTGCACATTCTGTGATATCTCTGCTGCTAGCATGCGTGCACATCCCTCGATGTTTCTACTGCAAGCATGCGTACACATCCCGTGATAAGTCTGCTGCAAGCATGTGTGCACATTCTGTGATATCTCTGCTGCTAGCATGCGTGCACATCCCTCGATGTTTCTACTGCAAGCATGCGTGCACATCCCGTGATATGTCTTCTGCAAGCATGTTTGCACATCCTGTGATATTTCTGCTGAAAGCATGTGTGCACATCCTGTGATGTCTGCTGCAATCATGTGTGCACATCCCGTGATAAGTCTGCTGCAGGCATGCATGCACATCCATTGATAAGTCAGCTGCAAGCATGTGTGCACATCCCGTGATATCTCTGCTGCAAGCATGTGTGCACATCCTGTGATATCTCTGCTGCAAGCATGTGTGCACATTCCGTGATATCTCTGCTGCAAGAATGTGTGCACATCCTGCAATATTCCAGCAGCTTGCATGTGTGCGCATCCTGTGATAAGTCTGCTGCAAGCATGTGTGCACATTCCGTGATATCTCTGCTGCAAGAATGTGTGCACATCCTGCGATATTCCAGCAGCTAGCATGTGTGCACATCATGTGATAAGTCTGCTTCAAGCATGCATGCACATCCTGTGATATCTTTGCTGCAAGCATGAATGCACATCCTGTGATATCTCTGCTGCAACCATGCGTTCACATCCTGTGATAAGTCTGCTGCAAGCATGCATGCACATCCCGTGATATCTCTGCTGTAAGCATGTGTGCACATCCCGTGATATTCCAGCTGCTAGCATATGTGCACATCTTGTGATAAGTCTGGTGCAAGCATGCGTCCACATCCTGTGATATTTCTTTTGCAAGCATGTATGCACATCCCGTGATAAGTCTGCTGCAAACATGCGTACACATCCTGTGATATCTTTGCTGCAAGCATGCATGGACATCGCGTGATATCTCTGCTGCAAGCATGTGTGCACATCCCGTGATATTCCAGCTGCTAGCATATGTGCACATCCTGTGATAAGTCTGCTGCAAGCATGCGTGCACATCCTGTGATATTTCTGTTGCATGCATGTGTGCACATCCCGTGATAAGTCTGCTGCAAGCATGCATGCACATCCTGTGATATCTTTGCTGCAAGCATGCGTGCACCTCCTGTGACAAGTCTGCTGCAAGCATGCGTGCAAATTCTGTGATATCTCTTCTGCAAGCAAGCGTACACATCCCGTGATATGTCTTTTGCAAGCATGTTTGTACATCCTGTGATATTTCTGCTGAAAGCATGTGTGCACATCCTGTGATGTCTGCTGCAATCATGTGTGCACATCCCGTGATAAGTCTGCTGCAGACATGCATGCACATCCTTTGATAAGTCGGCTGCAAGCATGTGTGCACATCCCGTGATATCTCTGCTGCAAGCATGCGTGGACATCCCTTGATAAGTCGGCTGCAAGCATGTGTGCACATCCTGTGATATCTCTGCTGCAAGCATGTGTGCACATTCCGTGATATCTCTGCTGCAAGAATGTGTGCACATCCTGCGATATTCCAGCAGCTAGCACGTGTGCACATCATGTGATAAGTCTGCTGCAAGCATGTGTGCACATCCTGTGATATTTCGGCTGAAAGCATGTGTCCACATCCCGTGATAAGTCTGCTTCAAGCATGCATGCACATCCTGTGATATCTTTGCTGCAAGCATGAATGCACATCCTGTGATATCTCTGCTGCAACCATGCGTTCACATCCTGTGATAAGTCTGCTGCAAGCATGCATGCACATCCCGTGATATCTCTGCTGTAAGCATGTGTGCACATCCCGTGATATTCCAGCTGCTAGCATGTGTGCACATTCCGTGATATCTCTGCTGTAAGCATGTGTGCACATCCCGTGATATTCCAGCTGCTAGCATGTGTGCACATCTTGTGATAAGTCTGGTGCAAGCATGCGTCCACATCCTGTGATATTTCTTTTGCAAGCATGTATGCACATCCCGTGATAAGTCTGCTGCAAACATGCGTACACATCCTGTGATATCTTTGCTGCAAGCATGCATGCACATCGCGTGATATCTCTGCTGCAAGCATGCGTGCACATCCCGCAATATTTATGCTGCAAGATTGTGTACACATCCCGTGATAAGTCTGCTGCAAGCGTGCATGCACATACCGTGACAAGTCTGCTGCAAGCATGAATGCACAAACCGTGATATCTCTGCTGCAAGCATATGTGCACATCCCGTGATATTCCAGCTGCAAGCATGCGTGCACATCCTGTGCTGCAAGTATGCATGCACCTCCCGTGACAAGTCTGCTGCAAGCATGCATGCACATCCTGTGATAAGTCTGCTGCAATCATGTGTGCACATCCCTTGATAAGTCTGCTGCAAAAAATACAGACTGTGAGATTCTGATTTTTCTTTTAAACACTGGTAAAACACCACCAGAATCCCCCAAAACACAAACACTGAGACCAGGAAACCGTAATTAAACATTTATTGTTTGTCCTTAACACATACTCTGTCTGTTTGTGTGTTGATTATAGCACATGAGTGACAGCTACTTACCTACTCGAACCAACTGTGTGGGTGGTCTTTATGTGGTTTCACAAGAGTAAAGGAAACATAAAGGAAACATTTGGAATCCAAGTTTCCTACATGGATATGGAACTGTTCCTCAAATACTGAGGCGGCTCCTCGTGTTTTAACCCTTTGCGAAAGGGGTAGTGCTGGCATATAACACTGAGAAAGGACAAATGGTCTCATCGGCCTGCGCCAGCATGAAGGGGTTAGTGCTGGCATATAACACCGAGAAAGGACAAATGGTTTTTTCGGCCTCCGCCAGCATGTAGGGGGAAGTGCTGGCATATAACACTGAGAAAGGACACAGGGTTTCTTCGGCCTCCGCCAGCATGAAGGGGGTAGTGCTGGCATATAACACTGAGAAAGGACACATGGTCTCATCGGCCTGCGCCAGCATGAAGGGGGTAGTGCTGGCATATAACACTGAGAAAGGACAAATGGTTTCTTCGGCCTCCGCCAGCGTGAAGGGGGAAGTGCTGGCATATAACAATGAGAAAGACAAATGGCTTCTTCGGCCTCCGCCAGCGTGAAGGGGGTAGTGTTGGCATATAACAATGAGAAAGGACAAATGGCTTCTTCGGCCTCCGCCAGCGTGAAGGGGGTAGTGCTGGCATATAACACTGAGAAAGGACACAGGGTTTCTTCGGCCTCCGCCAGCGTGAAGGGGGAAGTGCTGGCATATAACAATGAGAAAGGACAAATGGTTTCTTCGGCCTCCGCCAGCATGAACACTTTTATGCCATGTTTGTGACCTGCCCCCTCTTAAAGAAGGTCATGATTTTGCGCTACAAGTGTTTGTAAATTCTATTGTTTTGTACACTTTTTTAAAGTTTGCGCTGTAAAATAGGGGTAGCTTCCAGAACCGCCCAGAGTGCGTCTGTTTTTGCGTCCTTGCTCGGGCCATCCCTCAGAAACCTACTAGCCGGCAACTGGTCCTGCAAGAAAGAAACATTGAGAAAGACTTGAGAAGCACTCCACCCAACCAGCATTTTAAATGGTCACTCTTCCCCTTTACAGGATGGGCTCCCCAGGATCGTCCAAACGTACACTGGCGAGGGTGGAAGGGAGGCAATCAGAAGGAGAGTAAATGCAGCCGGTGCCCCAGGCACTGACCCCCAGGCCTCCAGTAATCACATATTATATTCAGCCCAAAGGCAATAACAAGGCAAAACACATCATTCATAACCCACATTTATCTGAAGACCATTTCCTACTTGGAAGCCACATTCACACTGTTACATTGTTTCCACCTAAACTGTTTGTTGAGAGACTTGATTGTTGAGTGACAATATTCTCACATTGAGGCCCTGCCTCACACCTTTCCCATGAGTGATAGGATGAACAGTGAGAGATGAAAACTCATAGGGGTGTTGCTCTTAAGAGACGACATATATCTCGTCCTCTGTCTCACTACAATACAACCTTAAAAGAACAATGATCGGTGGGCAAAGGAAAATTCAGTGTGATCCATGCATTACAGACAGGAGAGATGTGAGGAAAGATGAATGCTTCCTATAGACAGGAGAGATGCGAGGAAAGGTGAATGCTTCCTATAGACAGGAGAGATGCGTGGAAAGGTGAATGCTTCCTATAGACAGGAGAGATGCGAGGAAAGGTGAATGCTTGCTATAGACAGGAGACATGTGAGGAAAGATGAATGCTTGCTATAGACAGGAGAGATGTGAGGAAAGATGAATGCTTGATATAAACAAGAGAGATGTAAGGAAAAATGAATGCTTGCTATAGACAGGAGAGATGTGAGGAAAGATGAATGCTTGCTATAGACAGGAGAGATGCAAGGAAAGGTAAATGCTTGCTATAGACAGGAGACATGTGAGGAAAGATGAATGCTTGCTATAGAAAGGAGAGATGTGAGGAAAGATGAATGGTTGATATAAACAAGAGAGATGTGAGGAAAGATGAATGCTTGCTATAAACAGGACAGATGTGAGGAAAGATGAATGCTTGCTATAGACAGGAGAGATGTGAGGAAAGATGAATGCTTGCTATAGACAGGAGAGATGCAAGGAAAGGTGAATGCTTGCTATAGACAGGAGACATGTGAGGAAAGATGAATGCTTGCTATAGAAAGGAGAGATGTGAGGAAAGATGAATGGTTGATATAAACAAGAGAGATGTGAGGAAAGATGAATGCTTGCTATAAACAGGACAGATGTGAGGAAAGATGAATGCTTGCTATAGACAGGAGAGATGTGAGGAAAGATGAATGCTTGCTATAGACAGGAGAGATGTGAGGAAAGATGAATGTTTGCTATAGACAGGTGAGATGTGAGGAAAGATGAATGCTTGCTATAAACAGGACAGATGTGAGGAAAGATGAATGCTTGCTATAGACAGGAGAGATGTGAGGAAAGATGAATGCTTGCTATAGACAGGAGAGATGTGAGGAAAGATGAATGCTTGATATAAACAAGAGAGATGTAAGGAAAAATGAATGCTTGCTATAGACAGGAGAGATGTGAGGAAAGATGAATGCTTGCTATAGACAGGAGAGATGCAAGGAAAGGTGAATGCTTGCTATAGGCAGGAGACATGTGAGGAAAGATGAATGCTTGCTATAGAAAGGAGAGATGTGAGGAAAGATGAATGGTTGATATAAACAAGAGAGATGTGAGGAAAGATGAATGCTTGCTATAAACAGGACAGATGTGAGGAAAGATGAATGCTTGCTATAGACAGGAGAGATGTGAGGAAAGATGAATGCTTGCTATAGACAGGAGAGATGTGAGGAAAGACGAATGCTTGCTATAGACGAGAGATGTGAGGAAAGATGAATGCTTGCTATAGACAGGAGAGATGTGAGGAAATATGAATGCTTTATATAAACAAGAGAGATGTAAGGAAAAATGAATGCTTGCTATAGACAGGAGAGATGTGAGGAAAGATGAATGCTTGCTATAGACAGGAGAGATGCAAGGAAAGGTGAATGCTTGCTATAGACAGGAGACATGTGAGGAAAGATGAATGCTTGCTATAGAAAGGAGAGATGTGAGGAAAGATGAATGGTTGATATAAACAAGAGAGATGTGAGGAAAGATGAATGCTTGCTATAAACAGGACAGATGTGAGGAAAGATGAATGCTTGCTATAGACAGGAGAGATGTGAGGAAAAATGAATGCTTGCTATAGACAGGAGAGATGTGAGGAAATATGAATGCTTGATATAAACAAGAGAGATGTAAGGAAAAATGAATGCTTGCTATAGACAGGAGAGATGTGAGGAAAGATGAATGCTTGCTATAGACAGGAGAGATGCAAGGAAAGGTGAATGCTTGCTATAGACAGGAGACATGTGAGGAAAGATGAATGCTTGCTATAGAAAGGAGAGATGTGAGGAAAGATGAATGGTTGATATAAACAAGAGAGATGTGGGGAAAGATGAATGCTTGCTATAAACAGGAAAGATGTGAGGAAAGATGAATGCTTGCTATAGACAGGAGAGATGTGAGGAAAGATTAATGCTTGATATAAACAAGAGAGATGTAAGGAAAAATGAATGCTTGCTATAGACAGGAGAGATGTGAGGAAAGATGAATGCTTGCTATAAACAGGAGAGATGTGAGGAAAGATGAATGCTTGATATAAACAAGAGAGATGTAAGGAAAAATGAATGCTTGCTATAGACAGGAGAGATGTGAGGAAATATGAATGCTTGCTATAGACAGGAGAGATGCAAGGAAAGGTGAATGCTTGCTATAGACAGGAGACATGTGAGGAAAGATGAATGCTTGCTATAGAAAGGAGAGATGTGAGGAAAGATGAATGGTTGATATAAACAAGAGAGATGTGAGGAAAGATGAATGCTTGCTATAAACAGGACAGATGTGAGGAAAGATGAATGCTTGCTATAGACAGGAGAGATGTGAGGAAATATGAATGCTTGCTATAAACAGGAGAGATGTGAGGAAAGATGAATGCTTGCTATAGACAGGAGAGATGTGAGGAAATATGAATGCTTGATATAAACAAGAGAGGTGTGAGGAAAGGTGAATGCTTGCTATAGACAGGAGAGATGTGAGGAAAGATGAATGCTTGCTATAGAAAGGAGAAATGTAATAAAAGATGAATGCTTGCTATAAACAGGAGAGATGTGAGGAAAGATGAATGTGTGATATAGACAAGAGAGATGTGAGGGAACGGTGAATGCTTGCTATAAACAGGAGAGATGTGAGGAAAGATGAATGCTTGATATAGACAAGAGAGATGTGAGGGAAAGATGAATGCTTGCTATATACAGGAGAGATGTGAGGAAAGATGAATGCTTGCTATAGACAGGAGAGATGTGAGGAAAGATGAATGCTTGCTATAGACAGGAGAGATGTGAGGAAATATGAATGCTTGCTATAAACAGGAGAGATGTGAGGAAAGATGAATGCTTGCTATAGACAAGGGAGATGTGAGGAAATATGAATACTTGCTATAGAAAGGAGAGATGTGAGGAAACATTAATGATTGCCATAGACAGGAGAGATGTGAGGAAAGATGAATGCTTGCTATAGACAGGAGAGACGTGAGGAAATATGAATGCTTGATATAAACAAGAGAGGTGTGAGGAAAGGTGAATGCTTGCTATAGACAGGAGAGATGTGAGGAAAGATGAATGCTTGCTATAGAAAGGAGAAATGTAATAAAAGATGAATGCTTGCTATAAACAGGAGAGATGTGAGGAAAGATGAATGTGTGATATAGACAAGAGAGATGTGAGGGAACGGTGAATGCTTGCTATAAACAGGAGAGATGTGAGGAAAGATGAATGCTTGATATAGACAAGAGAGATGTGAGGGAAAGATGAATGCTTGCTATATACAGGAGAGATGTGAGGAAAGATGAATGCTTGCTATAGACAGGAGAGATGTGAGGAAATATGAATGCCTGCTATAAACAGGAGAGATGTGAGGAAAGATGAATGCTTGATATAAGCAAGAGACATGTGAAGAAAGATGAATGCTTGCTATAGACAGGAGAGATGTGAGGAAAGATGAATGCTTGCTATAGACAGGAGAGATGTGAGGAAAGATGAATGCTTGCTATAGACAGGAGAGATGTGAGAAAAGATGAATGCTTGCTATAGACAGGAGAAATGTGAGGAAAGATGAATGCTTGCTATAGACAAGAGAGATGTGAGGAACGATTAATGCTTGCTATGGACAGGAGAGATGTGAGGAAAGATGAATGCTTGCTATAGACAGGTGAGATGTGAGGAAAGATGAATGCTTGCTATAGACAGGAGAATTTTGAGGAAAGATTAATGCTTGCTATAGACAGGAGAGATGTGAGGAAAGATGAATGCTTGCTATAGACAGGAGAAATGTGAGGAAAGATGAATGCTTGCTATAGACAGGAGAGATGTGAGGAAAGACGAATGCTTGCTATAGACAGGAGAGATGTGAGGAAAGATGAATGCTTGATATAGACAGGAGAGAATTGAGGAAAGATAAATACTTGCTATAGACAGGATATATGTAAGGAAAGAGGAATACTTGCTATAAACAGGAGAGATGTGAGGGAAATATGAATGCTTGCTTTAGACAGGTGAGAAGTGAGGAAGTCTTAGTTACTTACCTGTAACTGTATTTCTCCAGCATTGGTATCTTTCATAGATTCAGATGCTTGACTATTCCCCGCTGTCAGACTGGGAATCCTCTGTGATTTAAATCATTATTAAAGAAATTAAATATATATATATTATTTCCATAGAAACACAATGTAGATTGTCCATAATGACCTATGAGCCATTCAATTGTGTAGTCCCTCCACCTCACTTTGGTCCTTTATGGCCCTAACCAATGCGGTGGCAGGGTTTAAACTCCACCCCTAGCAGCCAACCTCAGATTTTGAGCCGTAGAAGACTACCGGATTGATGACTGCTGGGCGTGGGAGCAGCCTCCCAGGGGAGGTGGGCGGGCACATGTGAATCTATGAAAGATACCAATGTTGGAGAAATACACTTACAGGTAAGTAACTAAGACTTCTCCAGCATTGCATCTTTCATAGATTCAGATGCTTGAATAGAATACCAAGCAGTTAAAACATGCAGAAAATGGAGGAAAGATTAATGCTTGCTATAGACAGGAGAGAAGTGAGGAATGATAAAAACTTGCTATAGGCAGTAGAGATGTAAGGACAAATGCATGCTTGCTATAGACAGAGATGTGATGGAAAGATGAATGCTTGCTATAGAAAGGAGAGATGTAATGAAAGATGAATGCTTGCTATAAACAGGAGAGATGTGAGGAAAGATGAATCTGTGATATAGACAAGAGATATGTGAGGGAAAGGTGAATGCTTGCTTTAAATAGGAGAGATGTGAGGAAAGATGAATGCTTGATATAGACAAGAAAGATGTGAGGGAAAGATGAATGCTTGCTATAAACAGGAGAGATGTGAGGAAAGGTGAATGCTTGCTATAGACAGGAGAGATGTGAGGAAAGATGAATGCTTGCTATAAACAGGAGAAATGTGAGGAAAGATGAATGCTTGCTATAGACGAGAGAGATGTGAGGAAATATGAATACTCGCTATAGAAAGGAGAGATGTGAGGAAACATGAATTATTGCTACAGACAGGAGAGATGTGAGGAAAGATGAATGCTTGTTATAGACAAGAGAGATGTGAGGAAAGATGAATGCTTGCTATAGACAGGAGAGATGTGAGGAAAGATGAATGGTTGATATAAACAAGAGAGATGTGAGGAAAGATGAATGCTTGCTATAGACAGGACAGATGTGAGGAAAGATGAATGCTTGCTATAAACAGGACAGATGTGAGGAAAGATGAATGCTTGCTATAGACAGGAGAGATGTGAGGAAAGATGAATGCTTGCTATAGACAGGAGAGATGTGAGGAAATATGAATGCTTGCTATAAACAGGAGAGATGTGAGGAAAGATGAATGCTTGCTATAGACAAGAGAGATGTGAGGAAATATGAATACTTGCTATAGAAAGGAGAGATGCGAGGAAACATTAATGATTGCCATAGACAGGAGAGATGTGAGGAAAGATGAATGCTTGCTATAGACAGGAGAGATGTGAGGAAATATGAATGCTTGATATAAACAAGAGAGGTGTGAGGAAAGGTGAATGCTTGCTATAGACAGGAGAGATGTGAGGAAAGATGAATGCTTGCTATAGAAAGGAGAAATGTAATAAAAGATGAATGCTTGCTATAGAAAGGAGAAATGTAATAAAAGATGAATGCTTGCTATAAACAGGAGAGATGTGAGGAAAGATGAATGTGTGATATAGACAAGAAAGATGTGAGGGAACGGTGAATGCTTGCTATAAACAGGAGAGATGTGAGGAAAGATGAATGCTTGATATAGACAAGAGAGATGTGAGGGAAAGATGAATGCTTGCTATAAACAGGAGAGATGTGAGGAAAGATGAATGCTTGCTATAGACAGGAGAGATGTGAGGAAATATGAATGCCTGCTATAAACAGGGGAGATGTGAGGAAAGATGAATGCTTGATATAAGCAAGAGACATGTGAGGAAAGATGAATGCTTGCTATAGACAGGAGAGATGTGAGGAAAGATGAATGCTTGCTATAGACAGGGGAGATGTGAGGAAAGATGAATGCTTGCTATAGACAGGAGAAATGTGAGGAAAGATGAATGCTTGCTATAGACAAGAGAGATGTGAGGAACGATTAATGCTTGCTATGGACAGGAGAGATGTGAGGAAAGATGAATGCTTGCTATAGACAGGTGAGATGTGAGGAAAGATGAATGCTTGCTATAAACAGGAGAAATGTGAGGAAAGATGAATGCTTGCTATAGACAGGAGACATGTGAGGAAAGATGAATGCTTGCCATAGACAGGAGAGATGTGAGGAAAGATGAATGGTTGATATAAACAAGAGAGATGTGAGGAAAGACGAATGTTTGCTATAGACAGGAGAGATGTGAGGAAAGATGAATGCTTGCTATAAACAGGACAGATGTGAGGAAAGATGAATGCTTGCTATAGACAGGAGAGATGTGAGGAAAGATGAATGCTTGCTATAGACAGGAGAGATGTGAGGAAATATGAATGCTTGATATAAACAAGAGAGGTGTGAGGAAAGGTGAATGCTTGCTATAGACAGGAGAGATGTGAGGAAAGATAAATGCTTGCTGTAGAAAGGAGAAATGTAATAAAAGATGAATGCTTGCTATAAACAGGAGAGATGTGAGGAAAGATGAATGTGTGATATAGACAAGAGAGATGTGAGGGAACGGTGAATGCTTGCTATAAACAGGAGAGATGTGAGGAAAGATGAATGCTTGATATAGACAAGAGAGATGTGAGGGAAAGATGAATGCTTGCTATATACAGGAGAGATGTGAGGAAAGATGAATGCTTGCTATAGACAGGAGAGATGTGAGGAAATATGAATGCCTGCTATAAACAGGAGAGATGTGAGGAAAGATGAATGCTTGATATAAGCAAGAGACATGTGAAGAAAGATGAATGCTTGCTATAGACAGGAGAGATGTGAGGAAAGATGAATGCTTGCTATAGACAGGAGAGATGTGAGGAAAGATGAATGCTTGCTATAGACAGGAGAGATGTGAGAAAAGATGAATGCTTGCTATAGACAGGAGAAATGTGAGGAAAGATGAATGCTTGCTATAGACAAGAGAGATGTGAGGAACGATTAATGCTTGCTATGGACAGGAGAGATGTGAGGAAAGATGAATGCTTGCTATAGACAGGTGAGATGTGAGGAAAGATGAATGCTTGCTATAGACAGGAGAAATTTGAGGAAAGATTAATGCTTGCTATAGACAGGAGAGATGTGAGGAAAGATGAATGCTTGCTATAGACAGGAGAAATGTGAGGAAAGATGAATGCTTGCTATAGACAGGAGAGATGTGAGGAAAGACGAATGCTTGCTATAGACAGGAGAGATGTTAGGAAAGATGAATGCTTGATATAGACAGGAGAGAATTGAGGAAAGATAAATACTTGCTATAGACAGGATATATGTAAGGAAAGAGGAATACTTGCTATAAACAGGAGAGATGTGAGGGAAATATGAATGCTTGCTTTAGACAGGTGAGAAGTGAGGAAGTCTTAGTTACTTACCTGTAACTGTATTTCTCCAGCATTGGTATCTTTCATAGATTCAGATGCTTGACTATTCCCCGCTGTCAGACTGGGAATCCTCTGTGATTTAAATCATTATTAAAGAAATTAAATATATATATATTATTTCCATAGAAACACAATGTAGATTGTCCATAATGACCTATGAGCCATTCAATTGTGTAGTCCCTCCACCTCACTTTGGTCCTTTATGGCCCTAACCAATGCGGTGGCAGGGTTTAAACTCCACCCCTAGCAGCCAACCTCAGATTTTGAGCCGTAGAAGACTACCGGATTGATGACTGCTGGGCGTGGGAGCAGCCTCCCAGGGGAGGTGGGCGGGCACATGTGAATCTATGAAAGATACCAATGTTGGAGAAATACACTTACAGGTAAGTAACTAAGACTTCTCCAGCATTGCATCTTTCATAGATTCAGATGCTTGAATAGAATACCAAGCAGTTAAAACATGCAGAAAATGGAGGAAAGATTAATGCTTGCTATAGACAGGAGAGAAGTGAGGAATGATAAAAACTTGCTATAGGCAGTAGAGATGTAAGGACAAATGCATGCTTGCTATAGACAGAGATGTGATGGAAAGATGAATGCTTGCTATAGAAAGGAGAGATGTAATGAAAGATGAATGCTTGCTATAAACAGGAGAGATGTGAGGAAAGATGAATCTGTGATATAGACAAGAGAGATGTGAGGGAAAGGTGAATGCTTGCTTTAAACAGGAGAGATGTGAGGAAAGATGAATGCTTGATATAGACAAGAAAGATGTGAGGGAAAGATGAATGCTTGCTATAAACAGGAGAGATGTGAGGAAAGGTGAATGCTTGCTATAGACAGGAGAGATGTGAGGAAAGATGAATGCTTGCTATAAACAGGAGAAATGTGAGGAAAGATGAATGCTTGCTATAGACGAGAGAGATGTGAGGAAATATGAATACTCGCTATAGAAAGGAGAGATGTGAGGAAACATGAATTATTGCTACAGACAGGAGAGATGTGAGGAAAGATGAATGCTTGTTATAGACAAGAGAGATGTGAGGAAAGATGAATGCTTGCTATAGACAGGAGAGATGTGAGGAAAGATGAATGGTTGATATAAACAAGAGAGATGTGAGGAAAGATGAATGCTTGCTATAGACAGGACAGATGTGAGGAAAGATGAATGCTTGCTATAAACAGGACAGATGTGAGGAAAGATGAATGCTTGCTATAGACAGGAGAGATGTGAGGAAAGATGAATGCTTGCTATAGACAGGAGAGATGTGAGGAAATATGAATGCTTGCTATAAACAGGAGAGATGTGAGGAAAGATGAATGCTTGCTATAGACAAGAGAGATGTGAGGAAATATGAATACTTGCTATAGAAAGGAGAGATGCGAGGAAACATTAATGATTGCCATAGACAGGAGAGATGTGAGGAAAGATGAATGCTTGCTATAGACAGGAGAGATGTGAGGAAATATGAATGCTTGATATAAACAAGAGAGGTGTGAGGAAAGGTGAATGCTTGCTATAGACAGGAGAGATGTGAGGAAAGATGAATGCTTGCTATAGAAAGGAGAAATGTAATAAAAGATGAATGCTTGCTATAGAAAGGAGAAATGTAATAAAAGATGAATGCTTGCTATAAACAGGAGAGATGTGAGGAAAGATGAATGTGTGATATAGACAAGAAAGATGTGAGGGAACGGTGAATGCTTGCTATAAACAGGAGAGATGTGAGGAAAGATGAATGCTTGCTATAGACAGGAGAGATGTGAGGAAATATGAATGCTTGATATAAACAAGAGAGGTGTGAGGAAAGGTGAATGCTTGCTATAGACAGGAGAGATGTGAGGAAAGATGAATGCTTGCTATAGAAAGGAGAAATGTAATAAAAGATGAATGCTTGCTATAGAAAGGAGAAATGTAATAAAAGATGAATGCTTGCTATAAACAGGAGAGATGTGAGGAAAGATGAATGTGTGATATAGACAAGAAAGATGTGAGGGAACGGTGAATGCTTGCTATAAACAGGAGAGATGTGAGGAAAGATGAATGCTTGATATAGACAAGAGAGATGTGAGGGAAAGATGAATGCTTGCTATAAACAGGAGAGATGTGAGGAAAGATGAATGCTTGCTATAGACAGGAGAGATGTGAGGAAATATGAATGCCTGCTATAAACAGGGGAGATGTGAGGAAAGATGAATGCTTGATATAAGCAAGAGACATGTGAGGAAAGATGAATGCTTGCTATAGACAGGAGAGATGTGAGGAAAGATGAATGCTTGCTATAGACAGGGGAGATGTGAGGAAAGATGAATGCTTGCTATAGACAGGAGAAATGTGAGGAAAGATGAATGCTTGCTATAGACAAGAGAGATGTGAGGAACGATTAATGCTTGCTATGGACAGGAGAGATGTGAGGAAAGATGAATGCTTGCTATAGACAGGTGAGATGTGAGGAAAGATGAATGCTTGCTATAAACAGGAGAAATGTGAGGAAAGATGAATGCTTGCTATAGACAGGAGACATGTGAGGAAAGATGAATGCTTGCCATAGACAGGAGAGATGTGAGGAAAGATGAATGGTTGATATAAACAAGAGAGATGTGAGGAAAGACGAATGTTTGCTATAGACAGGAGAGATGTGAGGAAAGATGAATGCTTGCTATAAACAGGACAGATGTGAGGAAAGATGAATGCTTGCTATAGACAGGAGAGATGTGAGGAAAGATGAATGCTTGCTATAGACAGGAGAGATGTGAGGAAATATGAATGCTTGATATAAACAAGAGAGGTGTGAGGAAAGGTGAATGCTTGCTATAGACAGGAGAGATGTGAGGAAAGATAAATGCTTGCTGTAGAAAGGAGAAATGTAATAAAAGATGAATGCTTGCTATAAACAGGAGAGATGTGAGGAAAGATGAATGTGTGATATAGACAAGAGAGATGTGAGGGAACGGTGAATGCTTGCTATAAACAGGAGAGATGTGAGGAAAGATGAATGCTTGATATAGACAAGAGAGATGTGAGGGAAAGATGAATGTTTTCTATAAACAGGAGAGATGTGAGGAAAGATGAATGCTTGCTATAGACAGGAGAGATGTGAGGAAATATGAATGCCTGCTATAAACAGGAGAGATGTGAGGAAAGATGAATGCTTGATATAAGCAAGAGACATGTGAGGAAAGATGAATGCTTGCTATATACAGGAGAGATGTGAGGAAAGATGAATGCTTGCTATAGACAGGAGAGATGTGAGGAAAGATGAATGCTTGCTATAGACAGGAGAGATGTGAGAAAAGATGAATGCTTGTTATAGACAGGAGAAATGTGAGGAAAGATGAATGCTTGCTATAGACAGGAGAGATGTGAGGAAAGATGAATGCTTGCTATAGACAGGAGAGATGTGAGGAAATATGAATGCTTGCTATAAACAGGAGAGATGTGAGGAAAGATGAATGCTTGCTATAGACAAGAGAGATGTGAGGAAATATGAATACTTGCTATAGAAAGGAGAGATGTGAGGAAACATTAATGATTGCCATAGACAGGAGAGATGTGAGGAAAGATGAATGCTTTCTATAAACAGGAGAGATGTGAGGAAAGATGAATGCTTGCTATAGACAGGAGAGATGTGAGGAAATATGAATGCCTGCTATAAACAGGAGAGATGTGAGGAAAGATGAATGCTTGATATAAGCAAGAGAGATGTGAGGAAATATGAATACTTGCTATAGAAAGGAGAGATGTGAGGAAACATTAATGATTGCCATAGACAGGAGAGATGTGAGGAAAGATGAATGCTTTCTATAAACAGGAGAGATGTGAGGAAAGATGAATGCTTGCTATAGACAGGAGAGATGTGAGGAAAGATGAATGCTTGCTATAGACAGGAGAGATGTGAGGAAATATGAATGCTTGCTATAAACAGGAGAGATGTGAGGAAAGATGAATGCTTGCTATAGACAAGAGAGATGTGAGGAAATATGAATACTTGCTATAGAAAGGAGAGATGTGAGGAAACATTAATGATTGCCATAGACAGGAGAGATGTGAGGAAAGATGAATGCTTTCTATAAACAGGAGAGATGTGAGGAAAGATGAATGCTTGCTATAGACAGGAGAGATGTGAGGAAATATGAATGCCTGCTATAAACAGGAGAGATGTGAGGAAAGATGAATGCTTGATATAAGCAAGAGACATGTGAGGAAAGATGAATGCTTGCTATATACAGGAGAGATGTGAGGAAAGATGAATGCTTGCTATAGACAGGAGAGATGTGAGGAAAGACAAATGCTTGCTATAGATAGGAGAGATGTGAGGAAAGATGAATGCTTGATATAGACAGGAGAAAATTGAGGAAAGATAAATACTTGCTATAGGCAGTAGAGATGTAAGGACGAATGCATGCTTGCTATAGACAGGAGAGATGTGAGGGAAAGATGACTACTTGCTATAGACAGGATGTATGTAAGGAAAGAGGAATACTTGCTATAAACAGGAGAGATGTGAGGGAAATATAAATGCTTGCTTTAGACAGGTGAGAAGTGAGGAAGTCTTAGTTACTTACCTGTAACTGTATTTCTCCAGCATTGGTATCTTTCATAGATTCAGATGCTTGACTATTCCCCGCTGTCAGACTGGGAATCCTCTGTGATTTAAATAATTATTAAAGAAATTAAATATATATACATTATTTCCATAGAAACACAATGTAGATTTTCCATAATGACCTATGAGCCATTCAATTGTGTAGTCCCTCCACCTCACTTTGGTCCTTTATGGCCCTAACCAATGAAGTGGCAGGATTTAAACTCCACCCCAGGCAGCCAACTTCAGATTTTTAGCCATAGAAGACTACCTGATTGATGACTGCTGGGCGTGGGAGCAGCCTCTCAGGGGAGGTGGGCGGGCGCATGTGAATCTATGAAAGATACCAATGCTGCAGAAATACAGTTACAGGTAAGTAACTAAGACTTCTCCAGCATTGCATCTTTCATAGATTCAGATGCTTGAATAGAATACCAAGCAGTTAAAACAACCCCTATACATTATGTATATTCTGCAGATCCTTCTGTTTGCCTTACTATACAGCACCTACAAAGGTTACATTCTAGGGAAGGCGGGAAGAGAAGGCTGCTCCTACCTTACGCAAAGAGATGGCGGAGCTCCGCTTGACCCAATGCTGACTCTTTGCTGGTATCTTCTGCCAGGCAGTAATGTTTGGCGAATGTATGCAGAGTGCTGCAGGTCGCGGCTCTGCAGATGTCTTTCAATGGTACTCCAGCATGAAATGCAACCGAAGCTGCCCTCCCTCTGGTGGAGTGGGCTGAAGGAGGTCTGGCGAGTGGATTGCCTTTAGACTGGTGGCAGTGACTGATACATTGGGAAACCCAACGCGCCAAACTCTGCTTTGAAATGTTCTGCCCTTTAGTCCGGCCAGCAAATGCGATGAAAATTCTAGTCGAGGAGCGGAATTCCTTAGTTCTCTGAATGTAGAACTTTAGGACCCTTGCAACATCGAGCGAGTGTACGGATCTCTCCGCATCAGATGAGTGATTCGTGAAGAAGGTTGGAAGTACGATGCGCTCGGTGAGCGTCATTTCTGACAGTACCTTGGGTAAGAATTTCTGATGCGTCCTCAGTATGACGTGGTCCTTAAGAAACAAGGTGAATGGAGGTTCTGAAGAAAGGGCTTGCAACTCACTAATCCTCTTGGCTGATGTGATGGCTTCTAAGAAAGCTGCTTTCCAGGATAAAAACGTCATGTCACACCTATGAACCAGCTTGTATGGTGACTCCATGAGCGCTGCCAGGACCGTGTTCAGGCTCCATGCAGGGACCGGTGTAAGAGTTGGTGGGAAAATATGCATCAATCCCTTCAAGAAAAGATTGATAGCTGGTTTGGTGAGCAAAGATTGTTGACCTGGATTAGTCGGGTATGCTGATATGGCGGACAAATGCACCTTGATGGATGAAAGGGAGAGCCCTGCCTTAGCTAGGTGCAACAGGTACGGTAGTATTTGTTCGATGGATGCAGAGAGTGGGTTCACTGATGATGTTTCACACCACTAGGCAAAACAAGTCAATTTTCGAATATAAGTGGTCCGTGTGGAAGGGGCCCTAGAGGCCTTGAATATGTCCCAGCATTCTGCAGGAAGATTCAGGTTAATTAATTTTCGCTGCTCAGGAACCACGCCCTGAGTGAAAGACTTACTGGGTCGTGGTGGAGCACCATTTGATTCTGTTGCGTTAAAAGGCTCTGATGTACTTTGAGGCAGATCGGGGGCCATAGGGACAGGTGATGCAGAGTTGGTTATCAAACCTGATGAGCCCAATCTGGCACTATCAGGATCATTGAGCAGGCATGTTCTTTCAGTCTGCGTAGCACTCTCGCTATGAGCGGGCTCGGAGGGAGGGCATAAAGGAACCTGCCTGTCCAGTCCACCGAGAAGGCGTCCCCCATCGAGAGGCGCTCTGGATACCTGGAGGCAAACCTGTGCCATTTCTTGTTTGCCTTGGTGGCAAAAAGGTCGATCTGAGGGTGCCCCCACTCCTGAAAGATCCGTTGGGCTTCTGCTTCATCTGGCTCCTATTCGTGGATTGCTGAATAGTCTCTACCTAACTTGTCTGGCAGAACGTTGTCCACTCCCGGTAGGTGTTCTGCCTTGAAGTGGACCTTGTGATGTAAAGCCCAGGTCCATACCTTTTGAGCTTCCTGGGACAACAACTCTGACCTCGTTCCCCCTTGTTTGTTTGTGTAATGCATCAAGGTCATGTTGTCTGTTTGGACGGTCACCGCCTGCCCTGCCAGTACCGGTAGGAAGGCTTTCAGCACCCACCGTATATCCCTGAGCTCCAGAACATTGATGTGCAGTTGAGATTCTTGGGTGGACCATGTGCCCACTGTTTGCAGGTCTGCCAATTGTGCTCCCCAGCCCGATAGTGACGCATCCGTCCTGAGGAGAAGGGTTGAAGTTGGCGCTTGGAAAGGCATTCCCTGTAGCAGGTTTTGAGATGTGTTCCACCAACTGAGGGCCTTGTGAAAGGTTGCCGGTAGTTGTATGGTATCCTCCCATGACTCGGCTGCCTGCTTCCATTGGCAGTCCAGTGTCTCCTGAATTGGTCTCATGTGAAGCCTGCAATTTGGTATGAGGAATATACATGAGGACATCATACCCAGAAGGGACTTGAAGGAGCGGACCATGGTTGTCTCGTTGCTTTGAAATTATGAAGCCAGATGAATTAGGGCCGATATTCTGTCTGCTGCCAGTCTTACTCTGGGTATGTTGGTGTTGAATTCTGCTACCAGGAAAAGCACTGTCTTGCTGGGAACGGGACAGGATTTTTCCTCGTTTATCGAGAAACCTAACCCTTTCAGGAGTTTTCTTGTTTTCGCCACTGCAATGCTCGCACGTTTGAATGAGCTCGCCTTTATTAGCCAATCGTCTAAATACTGGAAGATCTCCGTCCTCTATCTTCTGAGCTTTGCTGCCACCGGTGCAAGGCATTTGGTAAATACTCTTGGTACAGATTTTAGACCGAATGGGAGGACACAGAATTGAAAATGTGACTCCTCTATTGCGAACCTGAGGAATTGCCTGTGGGCAGGATGAATGGGAATGTGGAAATAAGCATCTTCCAAGTCAATGGCCCTCATTACGACCCTGGCGGAAAGTGACTGACCGGAGCGCCACAGCGTAAATAGCGTTTCCGCCATTGCACGAAGGAGCAAAGTGCGGCCCATTCCGACCCATCGGGCACGAGCACCACGCCACGGCGGAAGTGCAAAGTCCGCGATGGCGGAAATGACCCCAAAACGGCCCACACCGCCGCCGTACGGCGCCCTAGGTGCAATACCGCCACCCCTCTTAGCGGTCACCGCAGTGTGCGCCTACCGGAAAGTACGGTGACCGGAAATATACGGAAACGGAAGTAAAAACATGGGCCCGGAACGGGAAACATCCCGGCGTACACCTATAAAACCACTAAAACCACACAACCACTAAAATCACTACCCTGAAACACACCCCAACCCGTCACCCACCCTAGCGAAACCAAGACAAATGGGAAAAGTAGCGAAGAAAGCGTGCGACCGCAAGCGGCAGGTCCACTTCTCCCGCGAGGAACTCACCGTGCTAACAGAGACCCTCCAGGAGAATGCTGCCGTCGTCTTCTCCACGCAAATGACCAGAACGGCACTTGCAAACAAGAAGACCATATGGGCTCTGGTGGCACAGCGGGTAAGTGCGGTGGGGACCGCACCCCGCACCCCACAGCAATGCCGCAAGCGATGGGACGACCTGCGGATACGCGTCCGCAGCATACTCTCTGCCAACCGCAACATTGCCACAGCCACCGGGGGAGGTCCTGAATCACCCATCAAGTTGACCCCCTGGGAAGAAATCTGTGCCTCCACCATCGGAATGGAGAGCATAGAGGGAGTCGGAGGGATGGAGAAAGGAGTGCAGACATCCGAAGATTCAGGTAGGTGTACCAGATAAAACAATGCCAAATCCACACAGTCCATCCATGTGAAGTACCATGCGTCCACATAGTGCAACAGAAACACATGTCCAGGAGAACGGCCACACACATCGGCCTGATAGCGCACGTTAAAACCCACAATAAATACATAAATAATTAAAAACCCCTAATACACGCACTACACGTGCAGCAGGCACACCCTAACTGCAGGCTGCCAAACAACTGCACCCTCACTCCACACACAAATCAAAGCACCTCCAAGGACCCGACCCAAATCACCCTCAGGTACCACCCCAAAGCATGTGATACAATGCCATTCCAATTCCCACAGACCCATCATTAACCCTCGCCCTCCTTTACTCCACCACAGGGTCCGATCCAAACGACGAGCTACAGGACACCCCTACCAGCACACCTGCAAAGAGGGCCAAGACCAACGGCCAGAGACCCTCCACCTCAGCTGCACGCATCAAGACACGGCAGCAGCACAAATCAGGTGGCAGCACAGAGGAGGGAACATCAACAGGCACCCCAGCAGCCAGCATGCCCACAACACCACCACCACAGGTCCCCCCAATGGATGCCACAGAAGGCACTGCCTCTGGTGGCAGCAGCACCATAGGTGACACCCCATTGATGGCAGCATGCTCGGACACAGAAAACGGGGATGTCGAAGTCAGATCCATCCATGACCTGTCCCAATCCCCCTGTCTGTCCCATCCCGTACAACATGAGGATACCACGCAGGGGCACCCACAAGACGACGACTGGCCATCCCCCACAAGCCCTGTGGCAAGGCAACATGAGGACAACAGCCCCTCTGTGACACCCCCGCAAATGGCCATGGCCCAGCAGAGGCAACAGTCCCTCGACCAGTTAATCGTGCAACAGCAGCAAATGGCCACGCTCCTCAAGGACCATGCCGATGAATGTGGGGGCACTAAGGCAGACATAGAAACATCAACTGAGACACTTAGGGCAGAAATGGAGAGAGGTACAGAGACGCTAAGGGCACAAATGGAGAGTAGCACCGAGAGCCTGAGAGTCCAAATGGAGAGTAGCACCGAGAGCCTGAGAGTCCAAATGGAGAGAAGCACCGAGAGCCTGAGGGGGGAACTGCATGCAACGTCCAAAGACGTATGTGCCGAACTTGCCGCAGTGCGCCGTGTGCTCACTGAGCTCTCGCAAACCCTTAGGGACATGCATGGACGTGAGCAGGCAGACACATCATCCGTTGCAAGTTCCGTCCAGGGCAGCCCCCAACGTAGATCTGGAAGGAACCTGCGCTCCACAGGCAGGGGTGCCCCTGATACCCGCAGAGGGGGCTTGCAATAGCGACAGCCCACTGACAATGAGCATCTTTGGACACTGGTGTTCGGGGGGGAGGTAGGAGGGTGGAGGGGGTGTGTTGGGCTCACTTGGGTGGCGGGTCGATAGGGTGTTCAACATGACATCACATATGCCATAAAAAGTGCACGATCAACCAATGAGATGTGTGGACATTGATTTTTGTGTACTAGGCCATCATAGGCGTACAGTCCATATTGTGCATGTCCCAGACACACACAGTGCCACGAGTCCCGTGTCCATGTATCAGCCACCAGGCGTGAGTGCTAGAAGCATACATCAATGAGATGCTGACGAATGTCACGGGCCTCCGGTGCCTCGCAGACTCCATGAGGTGCTGCCACATCCCCACCCTCATCATGACCATCATCAGGTGCTTGCAGTTCTGCGTCAGGGGGCATGGGCACATTTCTACGTACGCACATGTTGTAGAGCATGACACATGCCATGACCATCTTTGCAACCTTCTCATGGCGGTACAGGAGTGCCCCGCCAGACCTGCTGAGGCAGCGGAAACGAGTCTTCAGTAGGCCGAATGCCTGTTCAATGACTACACGGGTACGTGAGTGGGCATGGTTGTAGTCCTCCTCATGCTGGTCCCATGGGTTCCGGACTGGTGTGAGGAGCCATCTCTTCAGTGGATATCCAGCATCACCTGTATGTGGACGAGAAACGTATGATGTGGAATGCCATTGCTACGTACGCACACCCCCCCCCTTCCTGCCAGGTCATTGCCAAATCACATACCCCACATCATCATGCATGTAATGAGACTCACCGAGTAGCCAGGATCTGTTCCCTGCGTGTCGCTCCATGTAGCGTGGTATTGTAGAGTTCCTCAAGACCATAGAATCATGGGTTGATCCAGGGAATCGGGCACAACAATGTGTAATGATCCTGTTGGAGTCACACACCATTTGTACATTCAGGGAATGAAATTGTTTTCGGTTGCGGTACTGGGCCTCCATGGCATGTGGGACGACCAATTCCACATGGGTGCAGTCGATGGCACCAATGCAACCCGGTATGCCGGCAAGTGCATGGAATCCCACTTTTGTGTTGGTAATTTCCTGCTCCGAGCGTGGTAGAGAGATGTAGTCGTCTGCGTGCTGCAGGAGGGCATCGAGCACTTGAAATAGTGTCCGTGAGAACAGTGGCTGAGAAATGCCATGCAACTGTCCGACTGTGTGCTGGTAGGTGCCTGTGGCCAGGAAGTGGAGTACAGACACCACCTTCAGTAGGGGTGGGATGGCGGTTGGGCTATCTATCATGCTGACAAGGTCAGCCTGTGTCATGTCCACAATGGCGGCTATGGTGTCCCGGTCCAGACGGTAGAGGGTGTGGATCTGCTCATCAGTGAGGTTGAACGGATGTGCTCGGAGGCAAGTAAACATGTGCATGAATACAGAAAGACTAGACCGCGCTGTTTCTTGGCGTCAGCCATGTTGAAAGGGAGCGGAGTAAATGGTTATTGACTGAGGGACCAGGCAGACCAGAAGGGTCGATATCGCCGATTCATGACAGTATTCAGTACTTTAGGTTTGGCATCAGCCTACCATCAGATTAGGCTTCAGCCCAAATCAAGGGCAATTACTGCATTTATTACACCATAGGGGACACATCAGGAGAATGCCATGTGATATTGTTTCAGCGGCTGCTGTCTTCCAAGAGGGCCTTGGAAAAACTGTTGGCATGAATAAAAGGTGTCTCTTTCTTTCAAGATGACATACTGATAGTGGGGTAGTATCTAAAGGAACAAGATGAGAGATTAGAGGTGGCATTGAGAATACTCAAAGAAGCTGATCTGACACCGAAGAGAGAAAAGTGAAAATTCAGGTTAGATTATATAAATTATCTAGGACACAAGATTATCAAGAAAGGCGCATAACCTAGGAAGACACGTGACAATGCCATAGTGGGTAGTGTGGTTCCCAAGGACAAACATGAGATCAGTCATTTCTTGGGTTAGTGGAATACTACTCTAAATTCATTCATCATTTTTCTGACAGGTGCCGAAACATAGGGAGAATGTGCAAGGATGATATGCAGTGTGAATGGACAGGGATATGTGAAAACGAGCTCAAGGACATGAAAAATGCAGCAGAGAAGGGGCCTGCCTTACCGTGCTTTGATGTAGCAGACAGCTGCATTGCATTGACCGACGTTAGTGATAGGGGGTTAGGAGCGGTTTGTTACAGGAGAAAGGAGGTGTGGAAAGGGTTTTTGCATTTATTTCACATATCCTCAGAATAGCAGAGGAGAGGTATTCAGTCATAGAAAAGGAAGCTCTTAGTGTTGTTTGGGCGGTACGAAAATTAAAAGAAATGCTTATGGAACAGAGACTTTCTCATTAGCACTGATCACAAGTCATTGGTGGGAATTCTTAGCAATAAAGGCTAAGAAGGGGCTTCTCATATGATGCTAAAATGGGTAACAGCCTTGCAAGGCCATGAGATGAGAGTGGAGAATACTTCAGGAACAGATAATGAAGTAGCAGATTACATGTAAAGATATGGCAGCAGGAGTGAAGTCAAGAACAAGGCGATGCAGAAGATCAAGTGTTTCTTTCAAGCGGACAGATTGTCAGTAAGGAGGATTGGCGGTCGCCTGACGCACAAGACTCAAGGAAACCATAAGAAATAACTGGGAGGATTATCAACAGGATAGAGAGTTCTCATATCATTGGGTAAAGGCTGAGATTAGAAGGAATCTTTGTTGTGAAAGGGAGTAGGGGTATGCATCCAGGAAATGTCAGTGGCAAGATATTAGATCTATGTCACGAAGATCGTCTAGGTATGACTAAGATGAATGGTAAGGTTTGCAGAGATCGTTGGTGGCTACTAACAGATGTGGATGTAGAGAACATGTTAAAGGTGTGCGATAGCTGTAGGGAGAGTGACAAAGTGCTGAAAACAAGAGTCCAACGTTAATGGTTAATTAATTACCTCAGATCTACCCGAGATGCCATGGGTACATGTTGCTGTAGAAAGTCTGTGGCCTCTATACAAGTCAGGAAGCAATATGCCATTATAGTAATGAGTCTATTTTCAAAGTGATGTGAGAAGCCAGAAGGTGTCTCACCCGCTATTCCCTAGGGATCTGTCATCCAGGTGGCCAGGACACGGCCATCGCCTTTGGATCCAGTTCCTGGGGATGGACCAGTGTGGGAGGATTACCTGGATGAGGGGTCCTCGGAGAGTGAAAGTGGGACACGGTAGGGTGAGACGCGGTATCCTCCTTGCCTATGAATTCAACCCCCCCCTTTTCTGACACAAACCCTTTCTCACGGACAGTTGACCATAAGCGAGGCGGAGCACGAATGCACACTCTGAGGAAACAGAGAGACGCAAGGAGGGGAGTACCCCTGACCTCTAAAGACAGTTACTTTCGTGAGCTTTGGAAAGTAAGAAACCGAAGACCAAAACTACGGATGAACAAACCTGCACAGTGTGTCAGATTTAGCCGGGATCTCCCGCGTCGATATCCAAGGTGGGTAGGAGTGATTGCCACCGTGGTACAGTCCTTGGCTCCTTCAACAGAGCGGTGTCAGAAAAGACAAAACAGCCGGTGAGTCGGAGAGACTGATATATATCCAGCGTGTGTTTTGAACCAAGGTTGCAAACAGCAACATTGTACAAAGAGAACAGTGTGAGAGGTGTTGGCGATGACCAACGCAAGTATAATCGGAACCAAAGAAGTAACGGAACTTTGTGATTGAACTTTGGGAGGCAACCCAAACGCAGAGTGGTCCGGCACAACTTGGGCGCTTATTCAAAGGTCTCTGTTAGGTATCCAACTGTTGCTGAGTGTAAGGAAAAGGAATACTGATATCAAAGTGGTCATAAAACGGGTCTTGCTAAAACCTGTGCACATTCTAAAGTCTTTGATAGTTTAAAGTACTTTGCAATTGATCCGAGCCCGACTGAGGGAGACTATTTGACCAAAAGAAAGGGATCTGTGCCCGGCTGAAGGGGGCTCGGGGTGAACCGTGAGTCACCCGTTAAAGAACTCTTGGACATTGAGTTAAAAAGGGATCTGAGCCTGATTGAGGGGGACCTGGTGTGAACCGTGAGTCACCCCAGAAAGAATTATCTGAACATAGTTTGAAAGGGATCTGAGCAATGGAAGAAGGGGATCCAACATTGAACTTTTTGTTTTGAAAAGGATCTGAGCCCGGTTGAGGGGGATCCAGGGTGAACACCCAAATTGAGTGCTGGAAAAGGAAAATAACATGTTTGTATTTTTTTTGTATACCAGGCCCTCTGAGTCAAGAGACTTGCAAGAAGTAAAGAGGCTTGCACACAGAAGGCCTTGAACCATGGAAATCGGAACGATATCCTCGTGCCGCAGAAGCCAGAGTGTGTGCTTTGCTCGAGTGAACCACCTTGTCCTGTGTTAAAAATGTGGGAAACGGAGGCCATTGGTCTGAACATCCTGACATCATTTTGTGAACAGTTCTTTCTTTTCAATTAACATCACCCCACCTTATTTTGTAAATTAGTGGCAAGGATTGACAATAGTTTCTTTTTAACATAGGCCCCTTTTAATTTGACAAGACTCCACTAGGACTGCATTATTATTATTGTATGGTCGTAGCTTTCTCCAATCTGTAGATTTAGGTTTAGATATGCGTTTATCTCACCCATGTGAAAGTTCAATTCACACCCTTGAACTGTGGTCACTGTGTCTGTCTTACTGTTGATACAATGCCCTGCTTATTTTTATTTATTCAATGAATTTAGTTGAATTTAATCAACTTTTTTCAATTTAAGAGAACAATTTATCAAAAGGTTTGCATATAAAGCACAGTAAATTGTAAAACATGCAATCATAAGACCCTACAGATCACACCAAATGTCAAACCATCAATTCTAATGCTAATAGTTACATTTGGGTTTTGCATTATTAAACGATTGATAAGGCAATGAACAAGAATGACAATCACTGATCCAAATAACAGATATCATTAGGAATCAAACTATTTTAGAGATTTAAGGCTCGCAGAAAGTTAATTGTGGCCAGTCTAATACTCATACAGTTGGTAGTGGAAATAGCAAGCCATCTATGCTCATGTCTCATCTGGCTAAAGTAGGGCAAATGTTTACTAAAGTGACTTTGTCTTAAGTTCATAAGTTCAGGACAGTCCACAATAACATGCTCCAAAGTTTCAATAGTTGTTGCATTATTACAAAAACGGCATCCTGAAGATTCCCGCGGGATTTCTTTCCTACGGGCTTGAATTTCACGGGTAGGACATAAATTAAAACGCATGCGCAACAAAGCATTCCTAATGGCAGGAGAAGGAGATTTGCATAAGTAGAAGGCCATGTCTCTATAACGCTTTGCCGAAAAAACAGATGGATCAAAATCTTTATACTTCAAACACAGATCTCTAGTGTCACTCCAATCCATCATGTAGAGTTTTTTCTTAGCTCTATCCGGATCAGTGACAAGGGTTTTAATAGGAATGCCTGCATTTAGTAGTATGGTAAGGATGTTTTTAGACCATGTTTTCGGAAACAGATGAGAGGATGACATCAGGTAACTGGCAACTGAAGCTAAAGTTGATTTGTCAACAAGCTGCATAAGCACCAGTTATACATTGCCAAAAGTGAGGTCAAACCCACTTCATATCGAATGATCGGGCCTGGAATGCATTGTGGCAGATTTAGAATAGCACGCCAAAATTTTGCTTCCAAAGCATGCAGGAATACCGGATCAATTGCACTGTATGTCTCCAAACCATATAAGATGGTAGGGATGACATTCTGTATCCAGAAGATCAGAGCAGGTTTAATGGAGAATTTCCCAAATGTATGCATAATGAGACGAGTCTGGCGGATTGCTGCGTGAATTTTAACTTCAATTTTCATTAACTGAGAATGAGTGTTCGACGATCCGTCAAATAGGATACCCAGATATGTGTAATTGGGAACCACCTCTAGACTTATATGCTCTATTTTCCAAATCATTCGATGACTGCGCTTGCCTTTCGGAGTGTAGACTACAATTTGGGTTTTCTTGTCTTTTACTACCAGCTCATTAACTCGAAAATATTGACATAATGCTGTTAAAAGATTTTGCAGGCCAATGGGAGTTTTCGATATTAGTACTAAATCATCTGCGTACCATAACGCTTTCACCTCGATGTTATTCAATTTCGGTGCATCTGCACGTACTTCCTCAAGTGCAGTTCTAACATCATTAATGAAAAATTGAACAACGCCGAGGCGAGTATGCACCCTTGCTTAAGCCCCTGATAAGTAAGGACATCCGATGATAGAAGCCCCTCAAAGTTCAATCGTACCCGGATGGAGGTATTCGAGTGTAATGCGAAAATGATGTCACTTAAAGTTGACGGACACCCAGCCTCTAACAATTTATCCATCAGTCGGGGTCTAGAAACTGAATCAAAGGCCGAGTGTAGGTCAACAAACACAAAATACATGGGCTGTTTAACGGACTGTGCCTGATGTTTAATGCCATGAAGAGTTGTTAAATTTACTGAAGTACCCAGACCTGCAACGAAGCCTGTCTGCGCCGGATCACGCTGTTTTGTGTTAGCGGTCCATTGGTTAAATTCCTTCAACACCAACTGAGAAAAAAAAAATCTGGCGCGTCTAGGAGGGCAATGGGGCGATAGCATTTTGGGTCTTTACGGTCACCTTTCTTGTAGATGGGAACTATTAGGGAAGTACTCCAAGATTTTGGAATTATCTTGGTGGATAAGATGTGATGAAAGGAATTAAACAAGATAGTAGCCCATTCTTCTGGGTTCTGTTTAAGCATATGATTCGTAAGACCATCCGGCCCAGCCGCTCGTGAGGAGGATGACTTACTAATGAAATCCCTCACAGATTCCATCGAGCATTCCAGGGACCAAGTAACAGAAGGGGCCTCATTACGACCCTGGCGCTAAGTGACAAACGATGGCGGTAAATGCTTACCGCCATCGTTTTCCGCCAGGTCCGATCATGACTCCTGACCGTAAACTACGATGCCAATAGCGGCATCGTAGTTAACGCTGCCGCTAACTGCGCTAAGGGTGCGCGCACGCGACCGCCCACACCGTACTTAGCGCCATGGCGGAAAGGCACGCAAATGCCGACCCAAGCGGACATGCACCTAACGCCATCACCGAGGCCGCAAAGTACCTTACCGCCATGGTGCAAATAACGCCATCGCGAACCAACCGTAAAGGGCCAATTCAAGTGAATGCAGCTGCCACAGGTGCACAGAAACAGCACAGGTGAAGCCAATACAGACTCAGGGGAGTACAAAAAGAGCACACCCCACCCCTACCCACACCCAGTCACACTCCACAATGATGCCAATACGACTAGCAATGTTGGGGCTGGAGGACCTGATAGCAATGCATGTGCTACTACAACAGCAACAACAACAACAACAACAGGCAGCACAGAGGAGACGCAGGAGGAGAAGGAGGGCAAGGCAGGCCCAGCAAGCCCCACCAGCACAGCCAGTGCCACCACGCAGGCAGCCCCCAATCCCACGCATCAGAGCCAATCCAAACAACCTCACTGCTGAGCAGATCCACACCCTGTACCGTTTGGACCGGGACACCATCACCGCCATCGTAGACATGATACACGATGACATCGTCAGCATGATAGAAAGTCCAACCGCCATCCCCCCCCTACTGAAGGTAGTGGCTGTACTCCACTTCCTGGCCACAGGCACCTACCAGCACACAGTGGGGCACCTGCATGGCATTTCACAACCATTATTCTCACGAACACTCATCCAAGTGCTCGATGCCCTCCTCAAGCACACAGACGACCACATCTCATTACCACGGACTGCCCAGGAGATTGCAAACACCAAAGTGGGTTTCCATGCACTAGCCAGCATACCCGGTTGCATTGGTGCCATCGACTGCACCCATGTGGAATTGGTGGTTCCACGTGCCATGGAGGTACCGTACCGCAACCGGAAACAGTTCCACTCTATCAACGTGCAAATGGTCTGTGACTCCAACAAGATCATCACACATTGTTGTGCCCGATTCCCCGGATCAACCCATGATTCCATGATCCTGAGGAACTCCACAATACCACGCTACATGGAGCGACATGCAGGCCCAAGATCCTGGCTACTCGGTGAGTGCTATGTCATGGAAGTGGGCATGGGAATGACGTACCAGTGCATACTCCACCTGGCAGAAGGGGGGGGGGGATGATGCATACTCCACTGGCCTGTGAGTAACACAGAGAACGGATACAGAGGAAGGGCACTCACAATGCACAAAACCCCTCTGCATACATAGGGTGATGGCATGCAAAACAGGCCATGGCAGCAATGAGCATATACTGGTTGCATAGTGTGAATCAATTAGTGCATGTAGAAGTGAGCCAAGGTAACAGTTCCATGCCAGCCATGGTGGAACATCATGTTCCTGATCAGACAACATGACTGACACATACATTCTCGTCTACATACAGGTGATGCAGGCTACCCCCTGAAGAGGTGGCTCCTCACGCCAGTCCGGAACCCGCAGAACCAGCACGAGGAGGACTTCAACCGTGCACATACACGTACTCGTGTGGTCATAGAGCAGACATTCGGCCTCCTGAAGGCACGGTTCCGAAGCCTCAGCAGGTCTGGTGGGGCACTCCTGTATGGCCATGAGAAGGTGGCAAAGATCGTCATGGCATGTGTCATGCTGCACAATATGTGCGTCAGACGGAATGTGCCCCTGCCCCCTGACGCAGAACTGCAACCACCTGACGATGAGGATGAGGATGAGGAGGGTGCAGATGGGGCGCCACCACATGGAGGAGGCGATGTACAGGAGGGGCGTGCCATGCGCCAAAGTATCATCAACCACTGCTTCTAGCACACACGGCTGGTGTTCATCGCATGGAGACTGCACTTGGGGCACTGTGTGTCTCTGGGGCATGCACACTGTGGACTGTACACCAATAAAGCACACATACGCAATGAAAATGTCCACACATTTCCTTTTTTTGAAAGAAAAAAGTGTATTGGAACCATGAACTGTCGTGTCACACCCCCTCCCACCTCCCCCCTCCCCCCTGCACACCCCAACACACCCCCTCCCACCTCCCCCCTCCCCCCTGCACACCCCAACACACCCCCTCCCACCTCCCCCCTCCCCCCTGCACACCCCAACACACCCCAAGTAGCTGTCAACAGATGCCTGTGACAGTGTCCACAGGCCGTCACAAGCCCCCTCTCCCGGCACCCGGGGCACCCCTGGCTGTGGAGCGCAGGTTGCGTCCGGAACGGCGCACGGGGCTGCTCTGCGCAGAACTGGCAGTGGAGGATGTCCCTGGCTGCTCCTGTGCATGCACGTCCTGTCGTGTGTGGGTGAGGCCAATGACCGCACGACGCAAGGCCGCAAGTTCTGCACAGATGTCCCTGGACATGGCCTGCATGGCATCCCTCAGGGTGGCAGTGCTCTGCGCCACTTCCGCCCTTAGTGTCTCCGTGGCCTGTTCAATGCTAAACCTAGCCCCCACACATTCCGCTGCATGCTCATCCAGCATTGCGGACAGTTGATGCTGCCGTTGTGTGATGTCCTCGAGGGACGGCTGGCAGTGCTGGCCCATGGGCAGTGCAGGTGGAGTGATGGAGGGGCTGGTCCCCTCCTGTGGAGTGTGGACAGGGCATGGGGTGGAAGGCCACTCCTCTGCCTCAGTGTGCCCCTGTGTGTCGCCCTCATGGGGGCTGGCGTCTGAGAAACAGGGGGAATGTAGTTGGTCAGTGGGGTTTCTGACCTCCTGCTCCATGTCCGAGTCAGAACATGCAGCTGTTGCAGCTGTCTCCCCGATGTTGCTGCTGGCCGCTGACCCCCTGCCTTCTGTGGCAGGCAATGTCGGTGGAGGTGGAGCAGCAGCTGCTGGCCTGCTGCCAACAGGGGTGCTTGCCGGTGGGACCTCCGGTATGCCTGCAGTGGGACCTGCTTGTCGTGGGGTCTGCCTCACTGCAGCTGAGGTTGAGGGTGCAGGGAGGTTGTTGGTGGACTTCGCCCTCTTCGGCGCAGGGGTCTCCTGGTCCTCTGGGTGTGATTCTGTGCCTGTGGTGGAGCAAAGGTGGGAGGGCGTTATTGATGGGTATACGGACTTTTGAATGACAATGGTTGACATTATTTTGGCCAGTGGATGAGGCAGATTTCAGGCAGTGCCATGCAGGTTGTCTCCTTTTGGTGTGGCATGTGGATGCAGGTATGCGGGTGCCAGCAGTGTATGCAGGGTGGTGCTCGCATGTGGCTATGGGCAGTATTGATTTGTGTTGCATTTACACTCTAGGGCAACCTTGTGCTACACATGATTGGACTGCTGTGTCTATGGCATGTCTTGTATGAGGCACCTACCTTCATCGCCTGATGTCTCGGCTCCCCTTTCCATCCCTCCAACGCCTTCGATGGATTCCATGCCGATGGTGGCAGCACAGATCTCCTCCCACGGTTGGAGTTTCAGGGGGGATTCTGACCCTCCACCGGTTCCCTGGGAAAGGTTGCGGTTTGCCGAGATGACGGCTCTGACCCGTATGCGCAGGTCATCCCAGCGTTTCCGGCACTGCTGTGGGGTGCGGGGTACGGTCCCCACCGCGCTGACGCGCTCAGCCACCAGGGCCCAGATGGCCTTCTTCTTCCCAATTGCTGTCCGGCTCATTTCAGGGGAGAAAACAACACCTGCGTTGTCCTGCAGGGTCTCTGCTAGCATGCAGAGTTCCTCCCGGCTGAATCGCTCCTGGCGCTGGCGGTCACAGGCCTTTTTCACGCATTTCGGCATTTTCGGGAACTTGGGTGGGTGGGTGTTTTGTCGGGACAGGTGTCAGGGTTGGGTCTGGTGTTGTTTGGTAGGATGGCGATGGATTGTGTTTTTAAAGATGGCCGACGGGCTGCTTCCCGTTCCGGCGCGATGACGCTATTTCCGGTTTGGCCTTTTACGGCCACCGTAGATTACGGTGGCCGTAATTTACGCTGGCCGTAAATTACGGTGGCCGTAAATTACGGTGGTCGCTACTTACGCTGGCGGATGGGCACCTTGCTCGCTTAGCGATGGCGGTAGGGGCCTTTTCCGCCATGGCGTTATTAGCATTACCGCCATGGCGTAATGCTCGTGCGCGATGGGTCGTGATGTGGCGCTCTTTACGCCATCGTCCCACGGCGTAAACGCTCATTACGCCATGGCGTTAATGACGGGCGCTTACCGCCAGGGTCGTAATGAGGCCCAAGATCTCTGTATATATTCATATTTAGACATGTTATGATCAGCGTATAGGTGGGTAAAATGTTCTACCCATTGCGTTTCTGCAACACCATTTATTTGGGATTCCAATTGGGAAGAGGTATTACACTTGTTCAATAATTGCCAGACTTGTGCTGAATTTTTCGAAAAGCAAGCAGACAGGAAGTTCTCACTGTCAACTTGAAATAAACCCGCTTTTCTGGCACACGTCCAATTGCGATATGAACATTTCGCTGTTTTGATGGATTGAAGCTGTTCTTTTAGCGGCAGGATGCAGGAATAACGTATCTCTTTTCTTAGTTGAGCTTTGCGTTGGTGTAAAGCTAAATCAAAGCCGTGAGTATGAGAGCGAGAAGGTCTAATATGTAAAAATTGAGCATTTCTGAACGTGTCAAGTACCTCAACATAAGATGATAGTGAATTTGTGCTTTGGTGTCGTAAAATAGCTGTATTTATTGCTTGCAGCAGAACTGGTGACCAATGAAAACGGTTCTTACCGTTATTAAGTATCAGCGATTGTTTAAACCAATGTTTAGTAGTGGAGACTGTCTGACAGGGAGTCAACCGTTGAAGAGACAATATGTGATGATCGCTATGTGTTTGTTTTATGATTTTGAACTTAGTGGCGTTAGCATATAAGCTTTCACTTGCATAGATATAGTCTATGATGGAACTAGAGTTTCCCCTTTCCCACGTGTTTTGCAGCGGGATATCGCCCATAATGGAACCATTCATCACTTTCAGATTAAGATCTTCGAAAAAGGTGCTCCATGTCATACTTGCATTGCATAACCCCTTATTAGGGGCAGGAAGACATACAAAATTTAGGTCTCCCACCACCATTATGCCAGAAATCGATTGTAGGGCAATAGTTTCAAAAACTGATGATAAGGCATGATAACAAGCGTCATCAGTAATTCCCGCAGGGTTACGATAGAGGTTTATGAAAGCAAATACATGCGGTCCATGAGTGATTTTGACCACCTGGATGAATCTATTCGGCGAAAGCCATTCCCCAATTTGGAAATTTTTGCTAGATTTAACGGCCACCAATAAACCCGCAGTTGGTCTACCTTTATTGGAAGACACTGCCGGGAGAGAACAAATGATATGATCCTCCCATGTGGGGGCAGATACCAGCCACGTCTCTTGCAAGGCTATAATATCGTAACTGCTTAATTGAGCCTTCGCGGACCACTGTAGATGTGAGTGCCCTCTAGTATTCCAGCTAGCCAGAGAGATAATTTCTCTCTTCTCAACCGGTGATGGTTATAACATGTTTTTTGATGTCAATCTGGTCTGTGGGCAGTTAACCTCCGTGCAAAAGGTGCAAGAGCATTCTGTGGTCGGAATCTGTACTGGTATTTAATTTCTTGTGTAGGTGGTCGGGCAGGGTCTAACGCGAGCAAAAAGCCCAGATTGAATAAATCCATTTTTGATTTCCATAGAGCGTTCCGGACCAGTCCCGATTTAATCCATAATCTTACAATTGATAGATTATTTTCGCAAATACATTCAATCTGGTCAAAATCACTCGAGGACAAGTCCTCCAGGGACTGAATGTCTCCAAAGATGTTCAAAACACTAGAGCGACACAGATCATATTTCGGAAAAGGGCCCTCACGACATTTTAAGATTAAGGTGTGGAAGGAATTAAAACGCTGTGTTTTGACATCTTTTTGGTTATGAGCTTGAATTTTGGACTTCATACCAGAATTCTCATTCGGATTTCTCATGTTTGAGCAAGAGAAGGAAGGATTAAATTGGGCCCTCGATTCTGGAGCGTTACTTGGACGGCCCAAGGACGGATCATGACGGTGACACTCCTCTTGAGCTTTGACAGGATTGGATGAGCCAGGAACGGTTAGAATTTCAGCCGCTCGATTTAGCTCTGGGAGTGCCTCGGACAGTCTTTTGCCAAGATAGGCATCTACCGCCGTTTTCAGGGAAGATAGACGATCTTCAAAGCCAGCAGTTGGTATAGAAAGTATCTGAGGACCGGAGTGTTAGGTAAGATTTCCACAGGGCTGGTAAATCTTCCTTGCCTGGTTCAACTCCAGAACTTTTTGCTTTTCTAGTGAGATATTTTCCATTAATAGCTCAGTGAGTGGGAACCTTTTTCCACACTCACCTGTCTTTAACTCTTTTTATGGGTGTCATTTTTAAGACTCTCCATAGTGTCTTTTTAAAGTTATCGGGCCTCATTACGACCCAGGCGGTAAGTTACCGCCTGGGCCGTGACTTTACCACCATGGCGTAAACTACGTTTACGCCATGGTGGTTGGCGGACTTACCGCCCCATTCCGACCTTGGCGGGGCGGTAAGTCCCCAATCCCCATTTACCCTTCCCCATTCCCATTTTTGCCCCATAGGGCATAATGGGAGTGGGGAAGGCGTTAATTACGCCACCGTAAATTACGGTGGCGTAATTAACTCCATGGTCCCTTAGCGCCATGGATTTTAACACCTGCTAAAAGCAGGTGTTAAAAGCACCATGGCGCTAGGGGACCTCGTAATTGGCGGTAAGGGGTCGGCGCAGCTAACGCTGGCGTAAACCCCTTACCGCCAGGGTCGTAATGAGGCCCATCGGGCCTCATTACGACCCAGGCGGTAAGTTACCGCCTGGGCCGTGACTTTACCACCATGGCGTAAACTACGTTTACGCCATGGTGGTTGGCGGACTTACCGCCCCATTCCGACCTTGGCGGGGCGGTAAGTCCCCAATCCCCATTTACCCTTCCCCATTCCCATTTTTGCCCCATAGGGCATAATGGGAGTGGGGAAGGCGTTAATTACGCCACCGTAAATTACGGTGGCGTAATTAACTCCATGGTCCCTTAGCGCCATGGATTTTAACACCTGCTAAAAGCAGGTGTTAAAAGCACCATGGCGCTAGGGGACCTCGTAATTGGCGGTAAGGGGTCGGCGCAGCTAACGCTGGCGTAAACCCCTTACCGCCAGGGTCGTAATGAGGCCCATCATGTCTAACAACTTATTGGCAATAAGTGCCTGTTGTTGCTGGGTTGCCCTAGGGGCTCCCCATTTAACTTTCTTGTGCTAACATTGAGTGAACTACAGTTCCCAAGGGTAGAAAGGATCTTTGGATCCCTTTTACATTTTATTCTGTGAAACCAGCACACCCCACCTTATGTGGAGTGCTGGGGAGATACAATGTATCCCCTTTTACATTTAAACTGTAACAATTCTGTTACAGTGACAAGCTTACCTTTAATGGCTGGTGGCAGTGATACCTTTTACTACTTTGGTGCACCTTTACCGCGTGCTGTAATCACAGCTGCAGTAAAGGCACCTAAGGGTGCTCATTTTTACCAAAATGGCCCCTGTCTTCTTTTTCTGCCATTTTAGTGTTTCTTGTCGTTTCTTGTTCCTTCCCCTGACATCCAGGGCAGGAAAATCCTTTGTTTGAGTTTTGTCTTCGGTCTTCCTTCCAGTGGGGGGTTGGCTGTCCTGATTGGACAGCCAAACGCCGCTTTCTTGTAAAATGCGGGGAGAGAATGCAGAGGTTGTGTTGCAGTTCCTGATAAATACTGGAAACTTGGAAGCTGAAGTCATGTCGACCACTGGAACCAAAAACCGAAGAGGATGACGAAGGAAAAGTGGCGGGAATGATTTCCAGCGGCCGGAGAGCCTGCTTTGTAACCGGAGCCTGCTGCAGCCCTTCCTTCCGATCGACCTGGGGTCTCCGAAAACGATGACCCGAACCCAGAGCCTGGTGAGACCCACTAGACTCAAGACGACCTGCATTTTGAGCCACCCCACGGGTTGTTGCGATCTTGCGTTCTTGCAATACCCCAATACCCTGGGACCTCCTGCCACTGTGCGGTGCACGGTCTTCCGAATTCTGAATCTCGCTGAAACTTCGTGGGCATCTTGGTCTATCTCCAGACACACGAATCGAGTCCAAAAAGTCCCCTCACAAGAGTGCTAGACCTTTTAAACGACGAGAATTCAACTGCGATTTTCTGTCTTCTTCTGTGCTCCTTGAAAAGGCGCCAAACCTGTAGAACCGCATTCAGCTGTGAGAGAAATCTTGCCGAGAGCCTTCTTCATCAATCCCTGCTGCAAAGTCCCTTCTGAGGTCTTGTGTTCAGTCTCCAGGACAAGGAATCCAGTGACCGGGTATTTGGCTGCAGTCCCTGAAGTTCTCCTGCTGCAATCTCTTCTTCATTGCTGAGGTACTGTGTTGGCTTGGGTATATACTTACCTTAAGCCTGTTGGGATTTCTGTGTAGTCCTGGGGTGTTTTGTGATTGGGAGGTCCCTCGTCCATTACACCCAGTCCCACTGCTAGAATCCTGCTGGGGTGTCTTCTGTGAAGCCCCTGGACCCTCTTCTAACCCTAGAAGTAAAGTACTCACTTGTTTGCCCAGTTTTCCTAAGGAAACTCTGACTTTTGCTACTAAAGAACTTATTCTAACACTGCCTGTTGGTCACTAGTCCTAGTGAGCCCCCTTCTGCCACTGAGAACACTCATGCTCTAAGGGAAAAGACTTTGAAGGGATTGGGACTTCTGCCTAGAAAAGAAATCAAGTGTTTTTACTTACTTGTAAAGAGTTGGTTGGTAACTGTAATTCTAAGAGTGAACAGTTACAAAAGTTCTTACTGATCTTGGATGTGTGATGCACTATTCTTAAAAGTATGGTTAACATCTTTCCTTCCTTAGCCACTGTTTTGCCAGTCTAAAAGAAAGTAGATGTGAAGGTATTTTACTCTCCTGTGATTAGGTTGTGCCTCTTTACAAAAGTAATGTGTTGGTTTCACCAGATTATTCCTGAAGGGTAATTGTATGAGTGTCCTCCAACTGTTGGTATCACCAGGTTAGTCCTGTTAGGATAACTGTATGAGTGTCCCCCAACTGGGTCTTGCTTCCCCTGACTTGCTGCTAGCTGTCGTTACTAAGTCTACATTAGGTTGTTGCCTACCTAGAATATCTATTCAGTAAAGTGTGACATTGGGTTTTACTTTCCCCTTCATTGTGAAGTTAAAGTAAGTGGGTTTTACTTACCTTGTGTTAGCTGTGTGCCATCCAAAACAAGTTACAAGAGTTATTGCTTATCTCAATCTGGGGTTCCCTGATTTCCAAAGCATCTGTAATTGTACATTACATCCATAGGTATTACTCACCTGGTATAACTATGTGTTATGACCAAAGTAGTTATAGGTTTTTACTGCACCTAGAATAAGTGTTTCACTATTCACCAAAAGTATATTGTCCAGTTGACTGTTTATGTGATTTGTTCCAAGAGTCACTGTACAAATGGAAGGGCCTACTGTCCTTGTATTACCAAAAGTAATCTAAAAGTAACCATTGGTCTTCTACTCCCAAAGAATAGGCTTGGCCTATACTAAATGTGTATAACAAGGTTTTGACTTCCCTAGAACTACTGTTAGGTGTTCCAAATAAGGTCTATACTTGGGTCTGTGTACTTTCAAGTATAGTGTTGTGTTTTATATTGTGATTTCATATAATGTTTCAGTATTTACTTAACCCCTAGATTTATCTGGACCTACTTGTATTTAAATAAATCCTTTATTTTTATAATACATAGTGTTTCAGTGTTTCTTTGGATCATTTGTATTACAATTTTCACTTGTACTGTATCTACTGCCCTCTCTCCCTCCTAAGATAAGCCTGGCTGCTCTGCCTACGCTACCATGTACTCAGGTGGTACAGTCTTATACTAAGAGTGGAGTCTTGTACTGCCTCAGTTGAATGGTTTTACTAGGCCCTTAACTGGACTTCAGAAAAACTGTCCTAACACGGAGCAGCCCCTAGCAGTACCAGTCGGGATGGAGTGAGTCATGCTGCCTTGAATGCAAGGCTTAAGGGGCAAGGTTAAAGAAACCTCGCGTTCAAAAAGGTCCACCAGTTCATTCAAAGGTGCATAGTCACCCTGGGGGACTTGCGAGGTAGAACTGGATGCGACCTCAGAAGCAACCATTACCGCTAAGGGGGTAACAAAATCTATAACACCTCCCGAGCCTTGAGGGGGAGGCGCTATAGGCGCTGAGGCCCCAGTCACCAAACTGGTTGATGGAAATATGACCTGCGGATTTTGATTAGATTCTTTAGCGGACTTACGCATTGTTGTTGCTTTGGTTGTCAATTTAGACCGTTTTGAGACTGTGGTTTTTCTCTTTCTGAGGAAGAGGCTGACCTTCATTGGTGTTACTGATTTTAGTGGCATCAGTGCGAGGAAAAGACTGAGGGGAATCAACGCTGATCCATGAATCATTTTTTTGGTCAGTTATGGCATCTATGTACTCCACAGGGCGAATTATTTTTTCAAATGTTGGAACCACTGTTAGCACGGTTCTAGAGCACCGTGAATTTGAATTATTGTTCAATTCCGGTCCTGACGAACTCTGCAAGATGGTGGTCTTGTGAGGGGCTGTTGCCAACAGACCCGAAGTGCTCAAATTTTCTAAGGTAGTAAGTCTGTGCATGATAAGGTTTAAGGTCGAGGGGGAGGATGAATTTTGCGAGCATTGTTGCATCCACTCCCCAATTTGATCAATTTTAATTGTTTGGAGCGCTATTTTTCGATCCAACACCTCAAAGAGTTTGACTTAATATTGTTGTGTTCACGGCCCCTAAGGTAATCTGTAAGAGGGCCGGATTTACAGATGAGTCACTAGGGGTTTTTGCTGACAAGCAGCGTCTCGGGGTTGGTTGTATGAAGGACTCTTCAATTGCATGCATTGTAGAGTCCATGGAGCCAGGAAGATTGTAGTCCGTGATGACAGACAGTCTCGAACTTTCTAGGTCAATATTACACTGGCGTGAGGGTGTATTGATCGTTACAGATTCTTTAGCATTCACGTCAATAATCTCAAACACATCCACACAAGCTGTGTCACCTATTGATGGATAGGAGGTTTGGGGCTGCGAAGTTGTCCCAGGCTCGATAATAGAGTGCGTTTGGAATGTTGCACTAACAAGTGCGACCGAGTTATCCAGGTTGTGTTCCTCAACTACAGTTACCATTTGATTAACCTGAGGTAAGGTGAGTAGGGTTTGGTCAGAAATTACCACAGTAGGAATTGATTCAATTAGGCCTGGAGATGAGATGTTTTTAGATTCACGTGGCTGCTTGTTCGTTACCGGCAGCACACTTTCCAGCGGGCCTTGAGCATGAGTCACTACTGCAGAATCATTTATTTTGTCGTAGAAATGCCTAATGTCTTGATTTAGGGAGGGTGTTTTAACTACAGGAGTAAGAGTGATAGATTTCTTGGAAATTCGCGAGGAACTCTTTTTTTCCTCACACAATTTGAAGTTATTACCATTTACTGGGGTTTTGAGCGTTACCTTTGGTGCAGCTGTCTCAGAGGTAGCTTTACTAATCAACACATCACCCGAAATGTTACTCGTGTGAGTTGCTGCGGCTACTTCTGGCATGTCTGTTTTTAGCGTATACAGCATGCGAGATATAAGTAGCCTTCTAGTTTGGCTACTTCTTGGAACGTATAACAGACAGCTAGTACCAATGTAGACTGCGCAAGTGAAAGTAATGAGAAGAGAAAAGCACTTTTAAACGCTAATTAAAAAGCGTTACAAGAATTACCACGCAATAAAAAGCGCTTAATAAGTTTAAACGTCTTTGGAACTAGGACAAACTACACTCTTATAGTAAGATGCCATGCAATGTATAAAATGCACTGAACCCAAGGATTAGCAAAAATACATAAAATAACACAACAAGAACAGTTTAAAACACTATACTAGAGTGTAGTAGATATGGGTCTCTTTCAAAAGTAGACTTGAAAATCAGGGCTGGATAAGGGAGCAAATATATGAACTGAAAAATCTGTTTAAAAAGGACAGTCAATAAAAGTGAACCATCAAGCAGCGATGATCTTAAAGAGCTCCCAGTAATAGGGTAAGGAACGCCCGACAGCTCGAGGAGCGGCCAGAGTCCGACTCTCCCCCCTTACCCTAGTTACAATTTGAAGTTGAGTTGATGGGGGAGCGTATGACCTTAGTCTGATGTACTCACACGGTCGCAGGACGAGGACAAGGACAAGTCACAACCAAACAGCAAAACAGCTGCTCCAGCCCTTACTGCCTCCAGGGCTTAACGCTGCAAGGGTGGTTGGGTCGGGAATTTGTGATGGGCTGCGGTCACGTGATCCGTCACATGTGCGTGGTGGGCCCCACCTCTTTCAGGAAGTAGAGCAGGCAGGCAGCAAGAGCTCTGCTCGCAGTGCTGCTGGGGCCAAAGTTAATTACATATGAAGTCCAACGCTCGAGTCACAGAGCGCACTTTCAGAGAAGCAAATACACGCCGCTCGGGCGGTTGGGCCGGGAATTTGTGCTGGGCTGCGGTCACGTGATCCGTCACGTGTGCGTGGTGGGCCCCGCCTCTTTCAGGAAGTAGAGCAGGCAGGCAGCAAGAGCTCTGCTCGCAGTGCTGCTGGGGCCAAGGTTAATTACAAACAAAGTCCAACGCTCGAGTCACAGAGTGCACTTTCAGAGAAGCAAATACATGCCGCTCGGGCGGTTGGGCCGAGAATTTGTGCTGGGCTGCGGTCACGTGATCCATCACGTGTGCGTGGTGGGCCCCGCCTCTTTCAGGAAGTAGAGCAGGCAGGCAGCAAGAGCTCTGCTTGCAGTGCTGCTGGGGCCAAAGTTAATTACAAACGAAGTCCAACGCTCGAGTCACAGAGCGCACTTTCAGAGAAGCAAATACACGCCGCTCGGGTAGTTGGGCCGGGAATTTGTGCTGGGCTGCGGTCACGTGATCTGTCACGTGTGCGTGGTGGGCCCTGCCTCTTTCAGGAAGTAGAGCAGGCAGGCAGCAAGAGCTCTGCTCGCAGTGCTGCTGTAACGCTCACCTGATTCCCACGGAGGCGCTGGTCTTGGCAGGAAGGTGTCTGTGACTCGAAAAGTGATGTGCAGGACTCGATTGGCTTCTGGGGTCGAACCTCTTCGCACTGTGTGTCGAACTCGTAGGGTGAGGTTTCTGCAGGTGAAAGAATATGGGGGTTAATGGTCTGGGTTGTTGAATGTCCCTCTCTCTCTCTCTCTCTCTTCCTAGCTTCTCCGTAGAGCCCCCAGGTCAACGTGCTCACCTTATAAAATAGCTGACACTTCAAGAACATCAGGGGAGGCCAGGGACACCGGGGCTGCTGGGGCCCGAAGGCGGGAAGAATCAGGACACGGCTTGAGGAGAGAGACATGAAAAACAGGATGGATTCGCCAAGAACTCGGGAGAACCAGACGAAAAGCCACTGGATTCACAACCTGAGAGATCACATACGGGCCAACGAAGCGAGGCAGAAGTTTCCGACAACCCACCAGGCGAAGGTGACGGGAAGCACAGAATGCATAGCCTGTGGGCTGGCTAACGCATCAATTGTGCATGTTGTGCTGTTTAGCAGTAGATTTAGTGATCTGAGATGGTGGTATTTGGTACCACTGTTTAAACTCAAGAATGTGTGTTGGCCTCATGAAGCCATGGACCTCTGCTTAAATGCCAGGGACCAAGTTGCAGTGTTTGCAATATCAAAATATATACACAAGCCTGGCTATTAAGATCAACATAGCCAGAATGCTGTGGATCGAATGTGCTAGGAGACATGATCAAGATCAAAGTAGTCGGAATGCTGTGGCTCGAATGTGCTAGGAGACATGATCAAGATCAAAGTAGTCGGAATGCTGTGGCTCGAATGTGCTAGGAGACATGATCAAGATCAAAGTAGCCCGAATGCTGTGGCTCGAATGTGCTAGGAGACATGATCAAGATCAAAGTAGCCGGAATGCTGGGGCTCGAATGCGCTAGGAGACATGATCAAGATCAAAGTAGCCGGAATGCTGGGGCTCGAATGCGCTAGGAGACATGATCAAGATCAAAGTAGCCGGAATGCTGGGGCTCGAATGCGCTAGGAGACATGATCAAGATCAAAGTAGCCGGAATGCTGGGGCTCGAATGCGCTAAGAGACATGATCAAGATCAAAGTAGCCGGAATGCTGGGGCTCGAATGCGCTAGGAGACATGATCAAGATCAAAGTAGCCGGAATGCTGGGGCTCGAATGAGATCAAAGTAGCCGGAATGCTGGGGCTCGAATGCGCTAGGAGACATGATCAAGATCAAAGTAGCCGGAATGCTGTGGCTCGAATGCGCTAGGAGCCATGATCAAGATCAAAGTAGCCGGAATGCTGGGGATCGAATGCGCTAGGAGACATGATCAAGATCAAAGTAGCCGGAATGCTGGGGCTCGAATGCGCTAGGAGACATGATCAAGATCAAAGTAGCCGGAATGCTGGGGCTCGAATGCGCTAGGAGACATGATCAAGATCAAAGTAGCCGGAATGCTGGGGCTCGAATGCGCTAGGAGACATGATCAAGATCAAAGTAGCCGGAATGCTGGGGCTCGAATGCGCTAGGAGACATGATCAAGATCAAAGTAGCCGGAATGCTGGGGCTCGAATGCGCTAGGAGACATGATCAAGATCAAAGTAGCCGGAATGCTGGGGCTCGAACGCGCTAGGAGACATGATCAAGATCAAAGTAGCCGGAATGCTGGGGCTCGAACGCGCTAGGAGACATGATCAAGATCAAAGTAGCCGGAATGCTGGGGCTCGAACGCGCTAGGAGACATGATCAAGATCAAAGTAGCCGGAATGCTGGGGCTCGAACGCGCTAGGAGACATGATCAAGATCAAAGTAGCCGGAATGCTGGGGCTCGAACGCGCTAGGAGACATGATCAAGATCAAAGTAGCCGGAATGCTGGGGCTCGAACGCGCTAGGAGACATGATCAAGATCAAAGTAGCCGGAATGCTGGGGCTCGATGCGCTAGGAGACATGATCAAGATCAAAGTAGCCGGAATGCTGGGGCTCGAATGCGCTAGGAGACATGATCAAGATCAAAGTAGCCGGAATGCTGGGGCTCGAATGCGCTGGGAGACATGATCAAGATCAAAGTAGCCGGAATGCTGTGGCTCGAATGCGCTGGGAGCCATGATCAAGATCAAAGTAGCCGGAATGCTGGGGCTCGAATGCGCTAGGAGACATGATCAAGATCAAAGTAGCCGGAATGCTGGGGCTCGAATGCGCTAGGAGACATGATCAAGATCAAAGTAGCCGGAATGCTGGGGCTCGAATGCGCTAAGAGACATGATCAAGATCAAAGTAGCCGGAATGCTGGGGCTCGAATGCGCTAGGAGACATGATCAAGATCAAAGTAGCCGGAATGCTGGGGCTCGAATGAGATCAAAGTAGCCGGAATGCTGGGGCTCGAATGCGCTAGGAGACATGATCAAGATCAAAGTAGCCGGAATGCTGTGGCTCGAATGCGCTAGGAGCCATGATCAAGATCAAAGTAGCCGGAATGCTGGGGATCGAATGCGCTAGGAGACATGATCAAGATCAAAGTAGCCGGAATGCTGGGGCTCGAATGCGCTAGGAGACATGATCAAGATCAAAGTAGCCGGAATGCTGGGGCTCGAATGCGCTAGGAGACATGATCAAGATCAAAGTAGCCGGAATGCTGGGGCTCGAATGCGCTAGGAGACATGATCAAGATCAAAGTAGCCGGAATGCTGGGGCTCGAATGCGCTAGGAGACATGATCAAGATCAAAGTAGCCGGAATGCTGGGGCTCGAATGCGCTAGGAGACATGATCAAGATCAAAGTAGCCGGAATGCTGGGGCTCGAACGCGCTAGGAGACATGATCAAGATCAAAGTAGACGGAATGCTGGGGCTCGAACGCGCTAGGAGACATGATCAAGATCAAAGTAGCCGGAATGCTGGGGCTCGAACGCGCTAGGAGACATGATCAAGATCAAAGTAGCCGGAATGCTGGGGCTCGAACGCGCTAGGAGACATGATCAAGATCAAAGTAGCCGGAATGCTGGGGCTCGAACGCGCTAGGAGACATGATCAAGATCAAAGTAGCCGGAATGCTGGGGCTCGATGCGCTAGGAGACATGATCAAGATCAAAGTAGCCGGAATGCTGGGGCTCGAATGCGCTAGGAGACATGATCAAGATCAAAGTAGCCGGAATGCTGGGGCTCGAATGCGCTGGGAGACATGATCAAGATCAAAGTAGCCGGAATGCTGTGGCTCGAATGCGCTGGGAGCCATGATCAAGATCAAAGTAGCCAGAATGCTGTGGCTCGAATGTGCTAGGAGACATGATGAATGCCTAGTACCTGGATTTTGGGCTGTTTGAAATAATAAATGTTACGAATAGATTTTAAAAAAAAATCTTTTTGTAAAGAGAAATATAATGTTGTAGTATGTATTGTAAGTTGTATTATGAAATGTATTGTTTATGCTTTTATGGCTCCAACGGCCGAATAAAGTTGTGTTTGATCATCATCAAGAACCTTTTCCATTATTGATCTATAAGATGCATCAGCATAGCCTGAACCTTCAGGAGTGTCAGAATCCACAGGGCATCTAGACCACCGGCATCTTGCAGGGCATCTAGACCACCAGCATCCTGCAGGGCAGCCAGGCCACCAGCATGCTGCAGAGCGTCTAGACCACAGGCATCCTGTGGGGCGTCTAGACCACCAGCATGCTGCGAAGCGTCTAGACCACCAGCATCCTGCAGGCCGTCTAGGCCACCGGCATCTTGCAGGGCGTCTAGACCACTGGCATACTGTAGGGCATCTAGACCACTGGCATCCTGCAGGGCATTTAGACCACAGGCATCTTGCAGGGTGTCTAGACCACCGGCATCCTGCAGGGCATCTAGACCACCGGCAACCTGCAGGGAATCTAGACCACCAGCATCTTGCAGGGCATCTAGACCACTGGCATCTTGCAGGGATCTAGATCACCGGCATCTTGCAGGGCGTCTAGACCACCGGCATCCTGCAGGGCGTCTAGACCACTGGCATCCTGCAGGGCATCTAGGCCACCAGCATGCTGCCGAGCGTCTAGACTACAGGCATCCTGTGGGGCGTCTAGGCCACCAGCATGCTGTGGAGTGACTAGACCACCAGCATCCTGCAGGCCGTCTAGGCCACCAGCATCTTGCAGTGCGTCTACACCACCGGCATCCTGCAGGGCATCTAGACCACCGGCATCCTGCAGGGCATCTAGACCACTGGCATCTTGCAGGGCATCTAGACCACCGGCATCCTGCAGGGCGTCTAGACCACCAGCATCCTGCAGGGCATCTAGACCACCGGCATCTTGCAGGGCGTCTAGACCACCGGCATCCTGCAGGGCATCTAGGCCACCAGCATGCTGCGGGGCGTCTAGACCACAGGCATCCTGTGGGGTGTCTAGGCCACCAGCATGCTGCGGGGCGTCTAGACCACCAGCATCCTGCAGGGCGTCTAGGCCACCGGCATCCTACAGGGCGTCTCGACCACTGGCAAACTGCAGGGTGTCCACAAGGTCTCACATTTTAAGTTTTAGGACTATCAGCTCCTCTGGAACACCAGGAGTGCCGTATTCCCTACATAAACTATAAATAGGGCTTTCTTCCACCACCTCCACCTCATAAATAGAGGTCAGGGACTTTAAAAAGTATGTTTTTTCTTACCTGGGGTTTGAAAATTTCGATGGACTTGCAAAAGGCCTCGAGGGCGACTTCGACACCTTCAACACCGACAAATGGGTCGCAGAAGGAGGATCGCTTTGAGGCATCGAGGCCATGAGAGGCGCACAAGATAGCTATGAGGCCTTCGAATCCTTTGAAGCCTTCGGCCTACTGTCAGGGCCCACAGGCGCATGCTCAGTGGTTTTCACAGACGACACCCTGTCGGCCTTTCGTGATGGGTTCGGGAGTCTCTAATGGCTTCAACGAAGGGGCTGGCTTTGCAGGCTTCTCAAACACCTTTAGCATCTGCCAGCTGAACTTTTTACAATTCCACTTGACAAGCACCCTTTTTAGGAAAACGTACCCGTTTCCCTTCAGGCGAGGAATCCGTAGAGGAGCACCTGGAGCGATGACTCCTTTTCTTTGATGCCCTTGAAGATGACAAAGAGGACCACCGAGATCTCGAATGCTTCAAACCTTTACAGTGCGTCTTGGCCTGGTGTGGAGATCTCCCTCTTGGGCTCTTATCTTCGGCTTGCTCTCCTTTAAGCTTTTCCAGTCATAGACTGGCACGAGCCACAATCTTCGACGATGTGGCCCAACACCAGGCACCAGAGACATGCTCGATGAGGATCAGTCATGGACATCTTAGCCAAACACTCAGCAAATTTCTTGAAGCCCATTTTTGGGGTATGAGTAGACACTTTTTGGAACAAACTCATAACTACGCAGTAAATAACACGCTGAGGTGAAGAACCGTTTCAAGCAGCTGCGCAGAAAAACGGAACTGAGGCAACGGGCGCAGTGCATGCCATATATACCAGGGTCAAAGTCATACTCGAGGAGGACGGAGGCTCTCGAGAGACACAAGGTCGAAGACGACTCACAGCGCCCTCTGCTGGGAAAGGTTTCCAAGCTGCAAGCAAGATATCGGAGTATATCAACGATGAGGAATACGTAGGGGGACACAATCCATTTGAAAGGTTGTTTCTTCTACCTGGGAGTGACGTTCTGAAAAAATCTCAGGGGCATTCAACATATAAGTACGATTGCAATCAAGGTGACTCAAAATGTAAGCGCTGTTTATACATTTGTTTGAGCTTTTAAACATCATCCAATGCAGGTGCTCATGAACATTTACGAGGCGAGGCTCAAAACTATAGGGACATCTGCAGCAGACTTCTGGGGTTCTGAAGACCCTTCCAAACTCTAATTTCCTTCGTAGGATACTGAATCTGCCATATTGTGCCTCTGTGTATAAACTTTATATTGAACTGGGTATTTCACCCCTTGCCCAGTCATGGTACAGCACCACTGAAGATGTGACTCACGGGTATTTCACCCCTTTGCCCAGTCATGGTACAGAGCACCGCTGAAGATGTGACTCACGGGTATTTCACCCCTTTGCCCAGTCATGGTACAGAGCACCGCTGAAGATGTGACTCACAGGTATTTCACCCCTTTGCCCAGTCATGGTACAGAGCACCGCTGAAGATGTGACTCACGGGTATTTCACCCCTTCCCCAGTCATGGTACAGAGCACCGCTGAAGATGTGACTCACGGGTATTTCACCCCTTTGCCCAGTCATGGTACAGAGCACCGCTGAAGATGTGACTCACGGGTATTTCACCCCTTTGCCCAGTCATGGTACAGAGCACCGCTGAAGATGTGACTCACGGGTATTTCACCCCTTGCCCAGTCATGGTACAGAGCACCGCTGAAGATGTGACTCACGGGTATTTCACCCCTTGCCCAGTCATGGTACAGAGCACCGCTGAAGATGTGACTCACGGGTATTTCACCCCTTTGCCCAGTCATGGTACAGGGCACCGCTGAAGATGTGACTCACGGGTATTTCACCCCTTTGCCCAGTCATGGTACAGAGAGCACCGCTGAAGATGTGACTCACGGGTATTTCACCCCTTTGCCCAGTCATGGTACAGAGCACCGCTGAAGATGTGACGTTCAACACGGTCTAATGTGAAAGCCGTACTCTCAAATCCAATCCGGGATCCCCTTACTTCCTGTCCCTCAATCAGAAAGATCCCCTGGTGTAACCAAGTTCTTGAATCTCTAGCTGTGGTCCAAGCCACTTCCAAATCAGCGATCAGACGCCTAACCTCAAAATGACATGTTACGGGAAGAGGGCCTGGGGAGGTGGACGCTGCCGTAAGCCTGAAGATTGTTCATTACCTATTAATTTCCGCTGTTTCTTCCTTGTGTCATGCATTGGCACGAACGAAGGGGCATCACGAGGTTAGGTTTTCATTGACTTCCCTTGAATGCATGGACAGCCACATGGAAGACCAGGGCCTTTAGTCACAACAGTGGCTGTCCTTTCTACCCAGACAAGAAGACATCAAGAATACATGCCATGTTCTTATGTCCTCGATGCGTCCAGCTGTGGGTCAGGAAATGGAAAGATGCCTTTGATCTTTTCATTGCCTGTCATTAACCTTCATGAGTTGAGCTCTGCAGTTTCGCAGGCATGAACTTAAAGCAGTATTATGTCCTATTATTTGATGGTATTTTGTATACGCGTGTCTGATATATGTATTACTGTACACACACACACACACGCACGCACGCGCGCGCACACACACACACACACACACACACACACCACCCCCCTCACCCCCCCATGCTAGCACTGTCTGCCAGCTTGCACCTATCATGGTCAATTGACCTGTTTCCCACTTTTTGCAGCTACTGAGTCTGCGTTCATTGCCCAACAGCGCCCAAAGTCCTCCCTCCTCGTGGTAATCTCTTCTGGGGAGGGATGCAGGGTGTGGATCTTGTGTCTCCATGGCAATTACTGAGAAAACATCTTATAATCACTCACCAAACCCAAATGTGTACCTTCATATTCATCACCAATAAATGTCAGACTTTATAATGAGCAACTCCTTACATCAGCGTCTGTATTCTGCATCCTGGATCCTTCAGCCCTGCACACAGCTCCCTCACTCCAGAGTCCTTCAGTTTATTGCCGTTCAGAAGCAGCGCTTTCAGAGACATCTTTAGGCTTAGAACAGAGGCGAGAGCTTCACAGCATGAGCCAGTCAAAGAGCATTGCCATACGCTGTAGGAGAGAGAGAGAGAGAGAGAGAGGGGGAGGGAGAGAGAGAGAGAGAGAGAAAGAGAGAGAGAGAGAGAGAGAGGGGGAGGGAGAGAGAGAGAGAGAGAGAGAAAGAGAGAGAGAGAGAGGGGGGGGGGGGGAGAGAGAGAGAGAGAGAGAGAGAGAGAGAGAAATCAGAGCAGAACAGGGACACTACATGTTCAGGTCCCATGATGACCCAGCCTCCACCCCTGCACCACTAGAAACAGTGCACAGAAGAGTAATGGCATGTGAGAATGTGCAGCACTGTCTGCCTCCTTTGCACATGTTATTTCTCAACCCGTTTGTGAGTTCTCTCTCCTCAGCGCCCTTTGCATGTCCTGGTTTCAAGGCTCGGTATTACTCACGCCCTTCTGACCTGTAATGTCCGGATCTCTGCCTCTCCCCCCACATCTTTCCTCACGGCCTTCTGACCTGTAATGTCTGGATCTCTGCCTCTCCCCCCACATCTTTCCTCACGCCCTTCTGACCTGTAATGTCCGGATTTCTGCCTCTCCCCCCACATCTTTCCTCACTCCCTTCTGACCTGTAATGTCCGGATCTCTGCCTCTCCCCCCACATCTTTCCTCACGCCCTTCTGACCTGTAATGTCTGGATCTCTGCCTCTCCCCCCACATCTTTCCTCACTCCCTTCTGACCTGTAATGTCTGGATCTCTGCCTCTCCCCCCACATCTTTCCTCACGCCCTTCTGACCTGTAATGTCCGGATTTCTGCCTCTCCCCCCACATCTTTCCTCACTCCCTTCTGACCTGTAATGTCCGGATCTCTGCCTCTCCCCCCACATCTTTCCTCACGCCCTTCTGACCTGTAATGTCTGGATCTCTGCCTCTCCCCCCACATCTTTCCTCACGCCCTTCTGACCTGTAATGTCCGGATCACTGCCTCTCCCCCCACATCTTTCCTCACGCCCTTTTGACCTGTCATGTCCGGATCTCTGCCTCTCCCCCCACATCTTACCTCACGCCCTTCGGACCTGTCATGTCCGGATCTCTGCCTCTCCCCCCACATCTTTCCTCACGCCCTTCTGACCTGTAATGTCCGGATCTCTGCCTCTCCCCCCACATCTTTCCTCACACCCTTTTGACCTGTAATGTCTGGATCTCTGCCTCTCCCCCAACATCTTTCCTGACTCCCTTCTGACCTGTAATGTCCGGATCTCTGCCTCTCCCCCACATCTTTCCTCACGCCCTTCTGACCTGTAGCGTCCGGATCTCTGCCTCTCCCCCCCTATCTTTTCTCACGACCTTCTGACCTGTAATGTCCGGATCTCTGCCTCTCCCCCCACATCTTACCTCACGCCCTTCGGACCTGTCATGTCCGGATCTCTGCCTCTCCCCCCACATCTTTCCTCACGTCCTTCTGACCTTTCGTGTCCGGATCTCTGCCTCTCCCCCCATATGTTTCCTCACGCCCTTCTGACCTGTAATGTCCGGATCTCTGCCTCTCCCCCCACATCTTTCCTCATGCCCTTCTGACCATGCATGTCCGGATCTCTGCCTCTCCCCTCACATCTTTCCTCACGCCATTCTGACCTGTAATGTCCGGATCTCTGCCTCTCCCCCCACATCTTTCCTCACGCCCTTCTGACCTGTAATGTCCGGATCTCTGCCTCTCCCCCCACATCTTTTCTCACGCCCTTCTGACCTGTAATGTCCGGATCTCTGCCTCTCCCCCCACATCTTTCCTCATGCCCTTCTGACCTGTAATGTCCGGATCTCTGCCTCTCCCCCCACATTTTTCCTCACACCCTTCTGACCTGTAATGTCCGGATCTCTGCCTCTCCCCCCGCATTTTTCCTCACGCCCTTCTGACCTGTAGCGTCCGGATATCTGCCTCTCCCCCCACATTTTTCTTCACGCCCTTCAAGATCAAAGTAGCCGGAATGCTGGGGCTCGAACGCGCTAGGAGACATGATCAAGATCAAAGTAGCCGGAATGCTGGGGCTCGATGCGCTAGGAGACATGATCAAGATCAAAGTAGCCGGAATGCTGGGGCTCGAATGTGCTAGGAGACATGATCAAGATCAAAGTAGCCGGAATGCTGGGGCTCGAATGCGCTGGGAGACATGATCAAGATCAAAGTAGCCGGAATGCTGTGGCTCGAATGCGCTGGGAGCCATGATCAAGATCAAAGTAGCCAGAATGCTGTGGCTCGAATGTGCTAGGAGACATGATGAATGCCTAGTACCTGGATTTTGGGCTGTTTGAAATAATAAATGTTACGAATAGATTTTAAAAAAAAATCTTTTTGTAAAGAGAAATATAATGTTGTAGTATGTATTGTAAATTGTATTATGAAATGTATTGTTTATGCTTTTATGGCTCCAACGGCCGAATAAAGTTGTGTTTGATCATCATCAAGAACCTTTTCCATTATTGATCTATAAGATGCATCAGCATAGCCTGAACCTTCAGGAGTGTCAGAATCCACAGGGCATCTAGACCACCGGCATCTTGCAGGGCATCTAGACCACCAGCATCCTGCAGGGCAGCCAGGCCACCAGCATGCTGCAGAGCGTCTAGACCACAGGCATCCTGTGGGGCGTCTAGACCACCAGCATGCTGCGAAGCGTCTAGACCACCAGCATCCTGCAGGCCGTCTAGGCCACCGGCATCTTGCAGGGCGTCTAGACCACTGGCATACTGTAGGGCATCTAGACCACTGGCATCCTGCAGGGCATTTAGACCACCGGCATCCTGCAGGGCATCTAGACCACCGGCAACCTGCAGGGAATCTAGACCACCAGCATCTTGCAGGGCATCTAGACCACTGGCATCTTGCAGGGATCTAGATCACCGGCATCTTGCAGGGCGTCTAGACCACCGGCATCCTGCAGGGCGTCTAGACCACTGGCATCCTGCAGGGCATCTAGGCCACCAGCATGCTGCCGAGCGTCTAGACTACAGGCATCCTGTGGGGCGTCTAGGCCACCAGCATGCTGTGGAGTGACTAGACCACCAGCATCCTGCAGGCCGTCTAGGCCACCAGCATCTTGCAGTGCGTCTACACCACCGGCATCCTGCAGGGCATCTAGACCACCGGCATCCTGCAGGGCATCTAGACCACTGGCATCTTGCAGGGCATCTAGACCACCGGCATCCTGCAGGGCGTCTAGACCACCAGCATCCTGCAGGGCATCTAGACCACCGGCATCTTGCAGGGCGTCTAGACCACCGGCATCCTGCAGGGCATCTAGGCCACCAGCATGCTGCGGGGCGTCTAGACCACAGGCATCCTGTGGGGTGTCTAGGCCACCAGCATGCTGCGGGGCGTCTAGACCACCAGCATCCTGCAGGGCGTCTAGGCCACCGGCATCCTACAGGGCGTCTCGACCACTGGCAAACTGCAGGGTGTCCACAAGGTCTCACATTTTAAGTTTTAGGACTATCAGCTCCTCTGGAACACCAGGAGTGCCGTATTCCCTACATAAACTATAAATAGGGCTTTCTTCCACCACCTCCACCTCATAAATAGAGGTCAGGGACTTTAAAAAGTATGTTTTTTCTTACCTGGGGTTTGAAAATTTCGATGGACTTGCAAAAGGCCTCGAGGGCGACTTCGACACCTTCAACACCGACAAATGGGTCGCAGAAGGAGGATCGCTTTGAGGCATCGAGGCCATGAGAGGCGCACAAGATAGCTATGAGGCCTTCGAATCCTTTGAAGCCTTCGGCCTACTGTCAGGGCCCACAGGCGCATGCTCAGTGGTTTTCACAGACGACACCCTGTCGGCCTTTCGTGATGGGTTCGGGAGTCTCTAATGGCTTCAACGAAGGGGCTGGCTTTGCAGGCTTCTCAAACACCTTTAGCATCTGCCAGCTGAACTTTTTACAATTCCACTTGACAAGCACCCTTTTTAGGAAAACGTACCCGTTTCCCTTCAGGCGAGGAATCCGTAGAGGAGCACCTGGAGCGATGACTCCTTTTCTTTGATGCCCTTGAAGATGACAAAGAGGACCACCGAGATCTCGAATGCTTCAAACCTTTACAGTGCGTCTTGGCCTGGTGTGGAGATCTCCCTCTTGGGCTCTTATCTTCGGCTTGCTCTCCTTTAAGCTTTTCCAGTCATAGACTGGCACGAGCCACAATCTTCGACGATGTGGCCCAACACCAGGCACCAGAGACATGCTCGATGAGGATCAGTCATGGACATCTTAGCCAAACACTCAGCAAATTTCTTGAAGCCCATTTTTGGGGTATGAGTAGACACTTTTTGGAACAAACTCATAACTACGCAGTAAATAACACGCTGAGGTGAAGAACCGTTTCAAGCAGCTGCGCAGAAAAACGGAACTGAGGCAACGGGCGCAGTGCATGCCATATATACCAGGGTCAAAGTCATACTCGAGGAGGACGGAGGCTCTCGAGAGACACAAGGTCGAAGACGACTCACAGCGCCCTCTGCTGGGAAAGGTTTCCAAGCTGCAAGCAAGATATCGGAGTATATCAACGATGAGGAATACGTAGGGGGACACAATCCATTTGAAAGGTTGTTTCTTCTACCTGGGAGTGACGTTCTGAAAAAATCTCAGGGGCATTCAACATATAAGTACGATTGCAATCAAGGTGACTCAAAATGTAAGCGCTGTTTATACATTTGTTTGAGCTTTTAAACATCATCCAATGCAGGTGCTCATGAACATTTACGAGGCGAGGCTCAAAACTATAGGGACATCTGCAGCAGACTTCTGGGGTTCTGAAGACCCTTCCAAACTCTAATTTCCTTCGTAGGATACTGAATCTGCCATATTGTGCCTCTGTGTATAAACTTTATATTGAACTGGGTATTTCACCCCTTGCCCAGTCATGGTACAGCACCACTGAAGATGTGACTCACGGGTATTTCACCCCTTTGCCCAGTCATGGTACAGAGCACCGCTGAAGATGTGACTCACGGGTATTTCACCCCTTTGCCCAGTCATGGTACAGAGCACCGCTGAAGATGTGACTCACAGGTATTTCACCCCTTTGCCCAGTCATGGTACAGAGCACCGCTGAAGATGTGACTCACGGGTATTTCACCCCTTCCCCAGTCATGGTACAGAGCACCGCTGAAGATGTGACTCACGGGTATTTCACCCCTTTGCCCAGTCATGGTACAGAGCACCGCTGAAGATGTGACTCACGGGTATTTCACCCCTTTGCCCAGTCATGGTACAGAGCACCGCTGAAGATGTGACTCACGGGTATTTCACCCCTTGCCCAGTCATGGTACAGAGCACCGCTGAAGATGTGACTCACGGGTATTTCACCCCTTGCCCAGTCATGGTACAGAGCACCGCTGAAGATGTGACTCACGGGTATTTCACCCCTTTGCCCAGTCATGGTACAGGGCACCGCTGAAGATGTGACTCACGGGTATTTCACCCCTTTGCCCAGTCATGGTACAGAGCACCGCTGAAGATGTGACTCACGGGTATTTCACCCCTTTGCCCAGTCATGGTACAGAGCACCGCTGAAGATGTGACTCACGGGTATTTCACCCCTTTGCCCAGTCATGGTACAGAGCACCGCTGAAGATGTGACGTTCAACACGGTCTAATGTGAAAGCCGTACTCTCAAATCCAATCCGGGATCCCCTTACTTCCTGTCCCTCAATCAGAAAGATCCCCTGGTGCAACCAAGTTCTTGAATCTCTAGCTGTGGTCCAAGCCACTTCCAAATCAGCGATCAGACGCCTAACCTCAAAATGACATGTTACGGGAAGAGGGCCTGGGGAGGTGGACGCTGCCGTAAGCCTGAAGATTGTTCATTACCTATTAATTTCCGCTGTTTCTTCCTTGTGTCATGCATTGGCACGAACGAAGGGGTATCACGAGGTTAGGTTTTCATTGACTTCCCTTGAATGCATGGACAGCCACATGGAAGACCAGGGCCTTTAGTCACAACAGTGGCTGTCCTTTCTACCCAGACAAGAAGACATCAAGAATACATGCCATGTTCTTATGTCCTCGATGCGTCCAGCTGTGGGTCAGGAAATGGAAAGATGCCTTTGATCTTTTCATTGCCTGTCATTAACCTTCATGAGTTGAGCTCTGCAGTTTCGCAGGCATGAACTTAAAGCAGTATTATGTCCTATTATTTGATGGTATTTTGTATACGCGTGTCTGATATATGTATTACTGTACACACACACACGCACGCACGCGCGCGCACACACACACACACACACACACACACCACCCCCCCTCACCCCCCCATGCTAGCACTGTCTGCCAGCTTGCACCTATCATGGTCAATTGACCTGTTTCCCACTTTTTGCAGCTACTGAGTCTGCGTTCATTGCCCAACAGCGCCCAAAGTCCTCCCTCCTCGTGGTAATCTCTTCTGGGGAGGGATTCAGGGTGTGGATCTTGTGTCTCCATGGCAATTACTGAGAAAACATCTTATAATCACTCACCAAACCCAAATGTGTACCTTCATATTCATCACCAATAAATGTCAGACTTTATAATGAGCAACTCCTTACATCAGCGTCTGTATTCTGCATCCTGGATCCTTCAGCCCTGCACACAGCTCCCTCACTCCAGAGTCCTTCAGTTTATTGCCGTTCAGAAGCAGCGCTTTCAGAGACATCTGTAGGCTTAGAACAGAGGCGAGAGCTTCACAGCATGAGCCAGTCAAAGAGCATTGCCATACGCTGTAGGAGAGAGAGAGAGAGAGAGAGAGAGAGAGGGGGAGGGAGAGAGAGAGAGAGAAAGAGAGAGAGAGAGAGAGAGGGGGGGGGAGAGAGAGAGAGAGAGAGAGAGAGAGAGAGAGAGAGAGAAATCAGAGCAGAACAGGGAAACTACATGTTCAGGTCCCATGATGACCCAGCCTCCATCCCTGCACCACTAGAAACAGTGCACAGAAGAGTAATGGCATGTGAGAATGTGCAGCACTGTCTGCCTCCTTTGCACATGTTATTTCTCAAACCGTTTGTGAGTTCTCTCTCCTCAGCGCCCTTTGCATGTCCTGGTTTCAAGGCTCGGTATTACTCACGCCCTTCTGACCTGTAATGTCCGGATCTCTGCCTCTCCCCCCACATCTTTCCTCACGCCCTTCTGACCTGTAATGTCCGGATTTCTGCCTCTCCCCCCACATCTTTCCTCACTCCCTTCTGACCTGTAATGTCCGGATCTCTGCCTCTCCCCCCACATCTTTCCTCACGCCCTTCTGACCTGTAATGTCTGGATCTCTGCCTCTCCCCCCACATCTTTCCTCACGCCCTTCTGACCTGTAATGTCCGGATCACTGCCTCTCCCCCCACATCTTTCCTCACACCCTTTTGACCTGTCATGTCCGGATCTCTGCCTCTCCCCCCACATCTTACCTCACACCCTTCGGACCTGTCATGTCCGGATCTCTGCCTCTCCCCCCACATCTTTCCTCACGCCCTTCTGACCTGTAATGTCCGGATCTCTGCCTCTCCCCCCACATCTTTTCTCACACCCTTTTGACCTGTAATGTCTGGATCTCTGCCTCTCCCCCCACATCTTTCCTCACACCCTTTTGACCTGTAATGTCTGGATCTCTGCCTCTCCCCCAACATCTTTCCTCACTCCCTTCTGACCTGTAATGTCCGGATCTCTGCCTCTCCCCCACATCTTTCCTCACGCCCTTCTGACCTGTAGCGTCCGGATCTCTGCCTCTCCCCCCCTATCTTTTCTCACGACCTTCTGACCTGTAATGTCCGGATCTCTGCCTCTCCCCCCACATCTTACCTCACGCCCTTCGGACCTGTCGTGTCCGGATCTCTGCCTCTCCCCCCACATCTTTCCTCACGTCCTTCTGACCTGTCGTGTCCGGATCTCTGCCTCTCCCCCCATATGTTTCCTCACGCCCTTCTGACCTGTAATGTCTGGATCTCTGCCTCTCCCCCCACATCTTTCCTCATGCCCTTCTGACCTGTAATGTCCGGATCTCTGCCTCTCCCCCCACATTTTTCCTCACGCCCTTCTGACCTGTAATGTCCGGATCTCTGCCTCTCCCCCCGCATTTTTCCTCACGCCCTTCTGACCTGTAGCGTCCGGATATCTGCCTCTCCCCCCACATTTTTCTTCACGCCCTTCTGACCTGTAATGTCCGGATCTCTGCCTCTCCCCCCACATTTTTCCTCAGGTCCTTCTGACCTGTAATGTCCGGATCTCTGCCTCTCCCCCCACATTTTTCTTCACACACTTCTGACCTGTAGCATCCGGATCTCTGCCTCTCCCCCCATATCTTTCCTCACGCCCTTCTGACCTGTAATGTCCGGATCTTTCCTCACGCCCTTCTGACCTGTAATGTCCGGATCTGTGACTCTCCCCCACAATTTTCCTCACGCCCTTCTGACCTGTAATGTCCGGATCTTTGCCTCTTCACCCACATCTTTCCTCACGCCCTTCTGACCTGTAATGTCCAGATCTCTGCCTCTCCCCCCACATCTTTCCTTACGCCCTTCTGACCTGTAATGTCCGGATCTCTGCCTCTCCCCCCACACATTTTTCCTCACACCCTTCTGACCTGTAATGTCCGGATCTCTGCCTCTCCCCCCACATTTTTCCTCACACCCTTCTGACCTGTAGCATCCGGATATCTGCCTCTCCCCCCACATTTTTCCTCACGCCCTTCTGACCTGTAATGTCCGGATCTCTGCCTCTCCCCCCACATTTTTCCTCAGGCCCTTCTGACCTGTAATGTCCGGATCTCTGCCTCTCCCCCCACATTTTTCTTCACACACTTCTGACCTGTAGCATCCGGATCTCTGCCTCTCCCCCCATATCTTTCCTCACGCCCTTCTGACCTGTAATGTCCGGATCTTTCCTCACGCCCTTCTGACCTGTAATGTCCGGATTTCTGCCTCTTCCCCCACATCTTTCCTCACTCCCTTCTGACCTGCAATGTCCGGATCTCTGCCTCTCCCCCCACATCTTTTCTCACGCCCTTCTGACCTGTAATGTCCGGATCTCTGCCTCTCCCCCCACATCTTTCCTCACGCCCTTCTGACCTGTAGCGTCTGGATCTCTGACTCCCCCCCATATCTTTTCTCACGCCCTTCTGACCTGTAATGTCCGGATCTCTGCCTCTCCCCCCACATCTTTCCTCACGCCCTTCTGACCTGTCATGTCCGGATCTCTGCCTCGGCCCCCACATCTTTCCTCACGTCCTTCTGACCTGTCATGTCCGGATCTCTGCCTCTCCCCCCACATCTTTCCTCACGCCCTTCTGACCTGTAGTGTCCGGATCTCTGCCTCTCCCCCCATATCTTTCCTCACGCCCTTCTGACCTGTAATGTCCGGATCTCTGCCTCTCCCCCCACATCTTTCCTCACGCCCTTCTGACCATGCATGTCCGGATCTCTGTCTCTCCCCTCACATCTTTCCTCACGCCCTTCTGACCTATAGCGTCCGGATCTCTGCCTCTCCCCCACATCTTTCCTCACGCCCTTCTGACCTGTAGCGTCTGGATCTCTGCCTCTCCCCCCATATCTTTCCTCACGCCCTTCTGACCTGTAGCGTCCGGATGTCTGCCTCTCCCCCACATCTTTCCTCACGCCCTTCTGACCTGTAATGTCTGGATCTCTGCCTCTCCCCCCACATATTTCCTCACGCCCTTCTGACCTGTAACATCCGGATCTCTGCCTCTCCCCCCACATCTTTCCTCATGCCCTTCTGACCTGTAATGTCCGGATCTCTGCCTCTCCCCCACATTTTTCCTCACGCCCTTCTGACCTGTAATGTCCAGATCTCTGCCTCTCCACCCACATCTTTCCTCACGCCCTTCTGACCTGTAGCATCCGGATCTCTGCCTCTCCCCCCACATTTTTCCTCACGCCCTTCTGACCTGTAATGTCCGGATCTCTGCCTCTCCCCCCACATTTTTCCTCACGCCCTTCTGACCTGCAATGTCTGGATCTCTGCCTCTTCCCCCACATCTTTCCTCACGCTCTTCTGACCTTTAATGTCCGGATCTCTGCCTCTCCCCCCACATCTTTCCTCACGCCCTTCTGACCTGTAATGTCTGGATCTCTGCCTCTCCCCCCACATCTTTCCTCACGCCCTTCTGACCTGTAGCGTCCGGGTCTCTGCCTCTCCCCCCACATCTTTCCTCACGCCCTTCTGACCTGTAGCATCCGGAAATCTGCCTCTCCCCCCATATCTTTCCTCACGCCCTTCTGACCTGTAATGTCCGGATCTCTGCCTCTCCCCCCACATCTTTCCTCACACCCTTCTGACCTTGCATGTCCGAATCTCTGCCTCTCCCCTCACATCTTTCCTCACGCCCTTCTGACCTGTAATGTCCGGATCTCTGTCTCTCCCCCCACATCTTTCCTCACGCCCTTTTGACCTGTAATGTCTGGATCTCTGCCTCTCCCCCCACATCTTTCCTCACGCCCTTTTGACCTGTAATGTCTGGATCTCTGCCTCTCCCCCCATATCTTTCCTCACTCCCTTCTGACCTGTAATGTCCGGATCTCTGCCTCTCCCCCACATCTTTCCTCACGCCCTTCTGACCTGTAGCGTCCGGATCTCTGCCTCCCCCCTATTATCTTTCCTCACGCCCTTCTGACCTGTAGCGTCCGGATCTCTGCCTCCCCCACCATATCTTTTCTCACGCCCTTCTGACCTGTAATGTCCGGATCTCTGCCTCTCCCCCCACATCTTTCCTCACGCCCTTCTGACCTGTCATGTCCGGATCTCTGCCTCGGCCCCCACATCTTTCCTCACGTCCTTCTGACCTGTCATGTCCGGATCTCTGCCTCTCCCCCCACATCTTTCCTCACGCCCTTCTGACCTGTAGTGTCCGGATCTCTGCCTCTCCCCCCATATCTTTCCTCACGCCCTTCTGACCTGTAATGTCCGGATCTCTGCCTCTCCCCCCACATCTTTCCTCACGCCCTTCTGACCATGCATGTCCGGATCTCTGTCTCTCCCCTCACATCTTTCCTCACGCCCTTCTGACCTGTAGCGTCCGGATCTCTGCCTCTCCCCCACATCTTTCCTCACGCCCTTCTGACCTGTGGCGTCTGGATCTCTGCCTCTCCCCCCATATCTTTCCTCACGCCCTTCTGACCTGTAGCGTCCGAATCTCTGCCTCTCCCCCCATATCTTTCCTCACGCTCTTCTGACCTGTAGCGTCCGGATGTCTGCCTCTCCCCCACATCTTTCCTCACGCCCTTCTGACCTGTAATGTCCGGATCTCTGCCTCTCCCCCCACATATTTCCTCACGCCCTTCTGACCTCTAACATCCGGATCTCTGCCTCTCCCCCCACATCTTTCCTCACGCCCTTCTGACCTGTAATGTCCGGATCTCTGCCTCTCCCCCACATTTTTCCTCACGCCCTTCTGACCTGTAATGTCCAGATCTCTGCCTCTCCACCCACATCTTTCCTCACGCCCTTCTGACCTGTAGCATCCGGATCTCTGCCTCTCCCCCCACATTTTTCCTCACGCCCTTCTGACCTGTAATGTCCGGATCTCTGCCTCTCCCCCCACATTTTTCCTCACGCCCTTCTGACCTGCAATGTCTGGATCTCTGCCTCTTCCCCCACATCTTTCCTCATGCTCTTCTGACCTGTAATGTCCGGATCTCTGCCTCTCCCCCCACATCTTTCCTCACGCCCTTCTGACCTGTAATGTCCGGATCTCTGCCTCTCCCCCCACATCTTTCCTCACGCCCTTCTGACCTGTAGCGTCCGGGTCTCTGCCTCTCCCCCCACATCTTTCCTCATGCCCTTCTGACCTGTAGCATCCGGATCTCTGCCTCTCCCCCCATATCTTTCCTCACGCCCTTCTGACCTGTAATGTCCGGATCTCTGCCTCTCCCCCCACATCTTTCCTCACACCCTTCTGACCTTGCATGTCCGAATCTCTGCCTCTCCCCTCACATCTTTCCTCACGCCCTTCTGACCTGTAATGTCCGGATCTCTGGCTCTCCCCCCACATCTTTCCTCACGCCCTTCTGACCTGTAATGTCCGGATCTCTGCCTCTCCCCCCACATCTTTCCTCACGCCCTTTTGACCTGTAATTTCTGGATCTCTGCCTCTCCCCCCATATCTTTCCTCACTCCCTTCTGACCTGTAATGTCCGGATCTCTGCCTCTCCCCCACATCTTTCCTCACGCCCTTCTGACCTGTAGCGTCCGGATCTCTGCCTCCCCCCCATATCTTTTCTCACGCCCTTCTGACCTGTAATGTCCGGATCTCTGCCTCTCCCCCCACATCTTTCCTCACGCCCTTCTGACCATGCATGTCCGGATCTCTGCCTCTCCCCCCACATATTTCCTCACGTCCTTCTGACCTGTCATGTCCGGATCTCTGCCTCTCCCCCCATATCTTTCCTCACGCCCTTCTGACCTGTAGTATCCGGATCTCTGCCTCTCCCCCCATATCTTTCCTCACACCCTTCTGACCTGTAATGTCGGATCTCTGCCTCTCCCCCCACATCTTTCCTCACGCCCTTCTGACCATGCATGTCCGCATCTCTGCCTCTCCCCTCACATCTTTCCTCACACGCTTCTGACCTGTATTGTCCGGATCTCTGCCTCTCCCCCCACATCTTTCCTCACGCCCTTCTGACCTGTAACGTCCGGATCTCTGCCTCTCCCCCCACATCTTTTCTCACGCCCTTCTGACCTGTAATGTGTGGATCTCTGCCTCTCCCCCCACATCTTTCCTCACGCCCTTCTGACCTGTAATGTTCGGATCTCTGCCTCTCCCCCCACATCTTTCCTCACGCCCTTCTGACCTGTAATGTCCGGATCTCTGCCTCTCCCCCCACATCTTTCGTCACGCCCTTCTGACCTGTAATGTCCGGATCTCTGCCTCTCCCCCCCACATCTTTTCTCACGCCCTTCTGACCTGTAGTGTCCGGATCTCTGCCTCTCCCCCCATATCTTTCCTCACACCCTTCTGACCTGTAATGTCGGATCTCTGCCTCTCCCCCCACATCTTTCCTCACGCCCTTCTGACCATGCATGTCCGGATCTCTGCCTCTCCCCTCACATCTTTCCTCACACCCTTCTGACCTGTAATGTCCGGATCTCTGCCTCTCCCCCCACATCTTTCCTCACGCCCTACTGACCTGTAATGTCCGGATCTCTGCCGCTCCCCCCACATCTTTTCTCACGCCCTTCTGACCTGTAATGTGTGGATCTCTGCCTCTCCCCCCACATCTTTCCTCACGCCCTTCTGACCTGTAATGTTCGGATCTCTGCCTCTCCCCCCACATCTTTCCTCACGCCCTTCTGACCTGTAATGTCCGGATCTCTGCCTCTCCCCCCACATCTTTCGTCACGCCCTTCTGACCTGTAATGTCCGGATCTCTGCCTCTCCTCCCCACATCTTTTCTCACGCCCTTCTGACCTGTAATGTCCGTATCTCTGCCTCTCCCCTCCACATCTTTCCTCACGCCCTTCTGACCTGTAATGTCCGGATCTCTGCCTCTCCCCCAACATCTTTCTTCATGCCCTTCTGACCTGTAATGTCCAGATCTCTGTCTCTCCCCCCACATCTTTCCTCACGCCCTTCTGACCTGTAATGTCTGGATCTTTGCCTCTCCCCCCACATCTTTCCTCACGCTCTTCTGACCTGTAATGTCCGGATCTCTGCCTCTCCCCCCACATCTTTCATCACGCCCTTCTGACCTGTAGGGTCCGGATTTCTGCCTCTCCCCCCATATCTTTCCTCACGCCCTTCTGACCTGTAGCATCCGGATCTTTGCCTCTCCCCCCATATCTTTCCTCAAGCCCTTCTGACCTGTAGCGTCCAGATCTCTGCCTCTCCCCCCATATCATTCCTCACGCCCTTCTGACCTGTAATGTCCGGATCTCTGCCTCTCCCCCCATATTTTTCCTCATGCCCTTCTGACCTGTAATGTCCGGATCTCTGCCTCTACCCTCACATCTTTCCTCACGCCCTTCTGACATGTCATGTCCGGATCTCTGCCTCTCCCCCCACATCTTTCCTCACGCCCTTCTGATCTCTAACGTCCAGATCTCTGCCTCTCCCCCCACATCTTTCCTCACACCCTTCTGACCTGTAACGTCCGGATCTCTGCTTCTCCCCCCACATATTTCCTCACGCCCTTCTGACCTGTACTGTCCGGATCTCTGCCTCTCCCCCCACATCTTTCCTCACGCCCTTCTGACCTGTCATTTCCGGATCTCTGCCTCTCCCCCCACATCTTTCCTCACGCCCTTCTGACCTGTAGCGTCCGGATCTCTGCCTCTCCCCCCATATCTTTCCTCACGCCCTTCTGACCTGTAATGTCCGGATCTCTGCCTCTACCCCCACATCTTTCCTCACGTACTTCTGACCTGTAATATCTGGACCTCTGCCTCTCCCCTCACATCTTTCCTCATGCCCTACTGACCTGTAGCATCCGGATCTCTGCCTCTCCAACCATATCTTCCCTCATGCCCTTCTGACCTGTAGCGTTCGGATCTCTGCCTCTCCCCCCATATCTTTCCTCACGCACTTCTGACCTGTAGCGTCTGGATCTCTACCTCTCCCCCCATATCATTCCTCACCCCCTTCTGACCTGTAATGTCTGGATCTCTGCCTCTCCCCCCATATCTTTCCTCACACCCTTCTGACCTGTAATGGCCGGATCTCTGCCTCTCCCCCCCACATCTTTCCTCACGCCCTTCTGACCTGTAACGTCCGGATCTCTGCCTCTCCCCCACATCTTTCCTCACGCCCTTCTGACCTGTAATGTTCGGATCTCTGCCTCTCCCCCCATATGTTCCCTCACGCCCTTCTGACCTGTAATGTCCGGATATCTGCCTCTCTCCCCACATCTTCCCTCACGCCCTTCTGACCTGTCATGTCCGGATCTCTGCCTCTCCCCCCACATCTTTCCTCATGCCCTTCTGACCTGTCATGTCCGGATCTCTGCCTCTCCCTGCACATGTTTCGTCACGCCCTTCTGACCTGTAACGTCCGATCTCTGCCTCTCCCCCCACATCTTTCCTCAGCACCACTCACCTTGTGCTACTTTGAGGGTCATGATGTCCTGATCCGATTTCAAGGTCCCTGTGTCGCCTATATGCATAATTCATCACCTCCACCATTGTGTGTCCTCATTTGAGGGTCCCTCTGTCATTCAATGCATTTCACCTCACATGCCCCTCTGTCTGTCCTAATTTCAGGAGTTAATGTTACTGAGATAGAAGGTTCCCCTCCTCCTTTGTGTCTTGGTATTAGGGTATCATTCTTCCCCTCCACTGAGCCCTCATTTCTCTCATTGTGTCCTAAATCCAGGATCTCTGACCCCAAACAGATCTCCCTTTAGCCACTGTGTGTGTCACAGCGAACACTCTGCATGCATGCCATGATATGCATGGTGGGATAACCACCCCATGTGCACTCCGCTACAAGGGGTGGTGGGAAGCTCAGGCCCAATGACTGAGTCGCCGTGAGACACTTCTTTCCCAGCATGCCACTGAATGTTAAACCACCTAAGGTTGAACAATTTCCCATGCGTAACCTCATCCAAAGGACAATAGGGGTTATCTACCCTCTCAGATAGAGGCATTACACAAAAGCTGGCATCAAATGAAACATCACTGGGGTTCGTACTGAGCAGCCCATAAAAGAGTACAGAACACAATGATGAAGGTTGAGCGGTACCAGAGATTTGTTCGGATATGTTCACACACACATGATGGTTCAGTAGTCAGCGCCATCAGAATATCTACTCATTCAGTCTACGGTGGATGGGCTGCGTCTGGTAGATGTGCGGGGAGCCTGCGACGTGGCGAGTACAGGGTGAACATTGATTTCTCATGCTAATGCCTCACAGTCCAGGCTTGGCAACATGCGTATCTCCCGAGCAGAGATAGGGGTGATTTCAATAGTGTATCATGCACCACTGACATGGGAATTGGCACATTTGAAAGGGGCCCCTAAGGGTCCCTCGTGCTATGGAAACAAGGCAATGACCACACACGAAAAGATGCGCCAGACACGAGGTTCAAATTCCCAATGCCAGGGTTTATTGCAAGCAAAAGATAGTATCAATTGGCCAATTCTGATCTCACGTTTCCTAGACCTCGAGGGACGCAAGAGAGCGAATTACGTACATCAGTTACATATATACAAAATGCATATCATACAATCAGCAAAGTCATGTTCAACACCCCTCTGTATTAAGTTCCTTTGAACTCGGGATGACGATGGACATATCCGACGAGTATGACGATTATAATGCTTTCGATGTCTATTCTAGTAACAATGTGCAATTTAGAAAGTGCAGAGGCATCTTTTAGAACACAATGGTTCTGTTCTTGGAAGCAATCTATACACGGGGGGAGAGCCACATTCCAAGCTTTGCTATCTATGAGGTACTATTCATGTCCTGGGACCCGACACGTTCTAAAGGGTTTTGCCAAGGGGGGCCGTGAGAGAAGCATAATTCAAGCCTTTAACTGTATTATTCTAACATATTCTACCATTGTACGAGACTGGCTGGCAGCTGTGAAGTGATTAAATGCCCTGCAGCTTCCTCCCAAGGCTACAGAGAGGGAGCGTGGGCATTCCTCTCTGGGCTACTCATGAGGAGTTTCAGCAAACTCTTCAGTCCCGCGACCTTGTCCTTTCATATTCAGACAACAATGTTAACAGTTGCGCAGAGTAAGCAGAATCTGCAAGAATTGCAAGCTGCAAAGCAGTTTTTAGACAGAAAGCAATGAGCAATGGTTAACAAGCAAAATGGCGATTCTTGCTGCATTTAAAATGGCCGCTCGTCGGTCAAGCATAGCAGTTTATATTTCTATAATTTGGTGCATAAGACGGTTGGCCCAAGGCCATCAAGTTACGTCTATCATTCAAATGAAGGGTATTCATTTTTCCAGATTGACAAACCCTCCTTTTGGCCGTGTGCCAAACGTCTTATTTATTCATTGTATCCTGCTCTTCTGAGGAGGAGTCTGGAGTATCTGCATCTGTATCATTTCCATCTTTAATGTCTATCGCCATGAATTGTTTTACTATTTTTGTTTCCTCAGTGTCACTGTTATTCCGGCCATGCGTTTGTTTTCCTCTCAACACCATGTGCATACACCCCTTAGTACATCCATCAGTTATTTCAGTGCACACTATTGGTAGGCATTGTATGCAACAGCAGCATGTTATGAATATCCCGAGTACTATCATTAGTATCGAAATTAACTTCCATCCCCAAGACCGCAATAATCCCCATAACCAGGATTCTATCCCCCAACCCCCTGCTTCAGTAGAGAGTGTGAAACTTATGACATGTAATTTCCGGATCGCTTTAAATATTGTAGGGGAGTAGTCATCTATATACACACAGCATGCAGTTTTTACGAGCTTGCAAACTCCCCCACGATCAACTAATATTATATCGAGAGCCATCCTGTTTTGGAGTGCAATCAGTCTTATTCCTTTTTCTTCTAACGTCATATTCAATAAAATATCCGTTGTTGAATCTATTGTTTTTTGTAATATTCCAGACAGTTTTCTTATATAGTAAGAGTTTTCTATTTGGGACAAGAACGGTATAAATGATTTGGCTGTATCCATTGCCATCATTCCATCCTCACTACTCCTTCGAGTTCTACCTTTTGTTCGTCTGGCTACTTCTGCTGTCTCCAAGAGGAACACTCCTGGAAACAGTAGACCTAGGTAGCATGTACCTCCCCAGTTCCTGGGTAACCATGGATATGCTTTTTCTCCACATATAAAGTAAACATGGTCCCCTACGTACACGGGTTCTATTTCGTGTTTTAAAACCACTATGTTCAGGCAGTTGCTAAACGTTCCTACTTTATAGGAACCCTTTTTCTGTAGACATAGGGGAGCAGTTTTGGGGCTGTGATCTACTGTATAGGCAGGGGGCACAGCATCTTTGTTCCATTCATCCCTCATTCGAAATGTCGTTACTGATGCTCTTTCTGCTGGTGGGGTTGGTCTATCCTGCTTATGTAATCTAGCTAGTCTTGTTATTTTTTGTTTATTCTTTCTCATGGGTTCTAGTGCAAATACGCGAGTTTTTTGGAATATGGAACAACCCACAGGTCTCATGATCATTTCCTCAAATTCATTCATATTGGTCTCATCTAGCTGACCCGTATTACTCTTGTTCCATTTCCCAAAGAACATTGCACTTAACGTTACTTCACAGGAATAAATCAATGGCAATGGTGTGCATACCAGCCTATCCCTTTCCCACCGTGCTGTGGTAAATTGGCGCAAACCCAGCAATATTTTTTCTTTAACACCGCATGGGTCATGTTCATGATGAGCAACAATGTATTGTTGCCGTAACCTTCTCTATGTCTTTCTTCCATTGTGGGCAAAGTACCAGTGATTACATGAACCGGGCTTTCAGTAGCTATTTTTGGCAAAAGTGTTTCTAATGGGTGTACGTACTCCAGGAACCATAGTCTAATAGCTGTTATTGTTGGTACTATCATACTTAAGAAACATAGGACCAATGTCCAAATCAGTACCTTATTCCTTTTACCATGATTTTTCCCTAAATTTACAGTCTCTAAATCTATTATTTTTTTAGCAGGGTTGCAGGAGGAAGCTGAAACCGGTCTTGACTTGTTCTTCATCGTCCTTCTTCTTGCTGGCGAAGTTCGTCGTGAATGTCTCTCGTTCTTGATGCCAGAAAAGTTCAACAAAAAATGTCACAGTTCAGTTCTGCCAGCCTTTTCACAGCCTGGATCATTTATCCACTCCCGAGCAAGATTAGTTGTTCTTTCTTCCACTGCTCAGACGATTTCTGAACAGTTCTTTATTGATAGAGTACTATGTGCATCCAGCTTGTCCCGCTCTGGTTTAGGACACATGTACTCTATCAGCCTTAGCACTTATGTGCGTCCAGCTTGTCCTGCTCTGGCTCCTGACACATGTACTTTATAAGCGCACAGAGGAGCCGTGAGTTTTGAATTGTCCGACTTGCACAATTCTCACACTTCTCTCCTCTACACCCCTGGTTCCTACTCCGTCCGTGAGTAGAACCAAAGGCCAAAAAGAAAAGCACCAAAGATCTGTGGATAACTTTGCCTGTCGAGGCTGCAGATTATATCGATTCACTCCTGCTATTGTATGATCCGTGAATAGTGCCCTTGCATTTCCAGTATCAGGCTCAGTGTCAGCCTGTGGCACAATGATGGGCAGTGATGGGCGTCGTGGCAATGATGTAGTTTCTTTCTCTGGCTTTGGTGCATTCGCGAGAACTGGTGGGCGCCAAAGGGGTGCACGCGTTGTTTCTGCTTGTGTTTGCAATGCAGGGTTTGTGTCGTTCGGCAGTGATGTTGTTTCTGCTCAGCGACGTTGGGGCACTTTTCGCCCTTCCCCCTTACTGGCAGCCTCCTCAGGCTCTGTTTCGAGTTTCACTTCTCGTTTGCGCTTTGTTTCAACTTTCACTTCTCGCTCAGGCTGATGCTGTGGCACTGGACTGGCAACAGTTTCTTTCGTTTCCGAGATCGTGGTCTTTTTCTCGTCGTCTGGATCAGGCAAAGTTTTCAGTGACGCTGGGAACCATTTGGCATGGGTAGCATGGATCCATGCCTTGCGTCCATCCAATCGGATGGCCGTGTGTGTTGCCAAAAGTACTTGATAGGGGCTGCGCCGCCTGGGTGCTAATGCTGTTTTACGTTCAAAGTTTCTGATTAGCACCCAGCTCCCAGGCTCCAGTGAGTGCCCCGGTCCTGTATATTGCATCGGCAACGCCTCCTGCACCTGCTGATGAATCAAACGCAACTTATGTATTAAAAGTCCCATTATAATCTCATAAGGGGAGAGCCCAGTCTTAGCCTGCACAGACGTGCGCATACACAACAGCGCTAGGGGTAATCCGTCCACCCAACTAAACTTGCTCCCAGCGCAGATTTTCACTATCTTTGACTTCAGGATTCCGTTATGTCTCTCCGCAAGCCCGGCAGAACTGGGATGCCTGGAACTGTGGAATCGCTTCTCTATTTGCAGACCTGCACAGATCTGTAGCACTACTGCACCCACAAAGTGGGGGCCGTTGTCTGACCACAGGACACGAGGCAACCCAAACCGGGAGAAATACTCCTTCAGCATTACTTTTGCTGTGGACATGGCAGTACAGTCTTTTAAAGGATATGCCTCCACCCACTTGCTGAATGCACAGATTACCACTAACACGTACTTGTAGTTCTGGCACCTTTCCATTTCTATGAAATCAAAATGGACCACCTCAAACGGCATAGAGGGTGGGCCGAAACTACCTACTGGAGTCACGGTTCCCTTTCCTACATTGTGTTGCAGGCACGTGATACAATTCTGCACTAGTCTTTCTGCATTCTTTTTTATGTGCTCATTCTTCCATACTGTGGATAAATGCTGTACCATTTTCTTTGCGCAAATGTGGGTAGGGCTATGTGCCATTATAACCATTGCAGTTACGTAACAATTTGGCAACATCCAGTTCTTTCTTTCCTTGTGCACCCAACATCCTTCCAAATCTAACTCAGCAGAGCCCTTAGCCCACCCCTGAATCTCTTCGGTCGTGGCTTCAGCCTGCATTTCTTTGACTGTGGCAACTCCATTCTCTATCATACAAGGTACTTCCTCAGTCTGTATTGTCATCATTTTATTCCCCAAATCTGTGGCTGTTTGCTTCGCAATCCTGTCTGCAAACGTGTTTCCCTCTCCCACTCTGCATGTTACTTTCTTATGCGCCTCGCACATTACTATAGCTAGGCGCTTTGGAAACGTGAGCGCAGACAACAATCGCACAACCAAAGGGCCATGCTGAATCCTGGCTCCATGTGATGTCAAGAAACCCCTCTCAGCCCAAAGTCGGCCAAAATTGTGAACCACGCCAAAGGCGTACTGGTAGTCAATATAAGTATTTACGTTCAGATTCTCAGAGAGTTCACAGGCTCAGGTCAGTGCTATTTCTGCGGCTTGTGCCGAATTGTAGGGGATCCTTCTGCTCTCTACAACTCTCTTTAGGGTAGTAATTGCATATGCAGCCGTTGATGTGCCATCAGGTAATTTAAAACAAGAGCCATCGCAAAATAACTCCCCATCTGGCTCTTTTTGCGGGATATCGCTCAAATCAATCCTTCCCTTTTTTTCTTCTTCAGTGATCATTAAACAATCATGGGAATTGTCACCAATTTCTGCTATGGGCAGTGGCATTAATTCTGCAGGATTCAATGCGCTACACCTCATAATTTGGATGTGGGGTGCAAACAAGATGAGCTCATATCTTGTCAGTCTAGCTGAGGTGAGGTGTTGCATCTGCGTCCTATTTAATAGAACATCTATGGCATGTGGCACCATCAGAATTAAAGTGTGCCCCAATACCATTCCTTCCGTTTGTTTCACTGACGCAGCAGCCGCTGCGACGGATCGCAAACATCGTGGTAGTGCGCGCGCTACAGGGTCCAACGCGCAAGAAAAATAGCCGCACGGCCTATTTCTTCCACCTTGTTCCTGTGTCAAAACCGCCATTGCACATCCTTCACTCTCGCTCACAAATAGTCTAAAGATCTTTTTATAGTTAGGAGTGCCTAAAACTGGCGCAGCACACAATGCAGCTTTCAATTGCTCAAACGCTTTCTGACATTCCTCATCCCACTGCAAAGGCATCTCTGCATCCTTTTTAGTCAATTTTATCATCGGCATCACAATCAACGCAAAATTACTGATCCACTGCCGACAATAAGAGGCCATGCCTATTACAGCTCTCACTCCTTTTTGAGTTTTTGGAATAGGCATGCTAGAAATACTTTCTATGCGTTCTGGTTTTAATCTTCTCCCTTCTTTCGAAAGTAGGTATCCCAAATAAGACACCTCCTTTTGATTATACTGGAATTTCTTCAAACTTGCCTTATGACCATGGGTCGCTAAATGTGTCAAGAGTAATACAGTACTTTCTTTGCAGATCTCTTTCGTGTCAGCAGCTAATAACAAGTCATCTATGTACTGCAAGAGTACGCAACCTTCGGGTAGTTCTAGCATGTCTAGCTGCTCTTTTAGCGCTCTGCTGTAAATGCTCAGGCTTTATGTGTATCCTTGTGGAATGCGTGTAAATGTGAATGATCGACCTCCTAGAGTGAACGTGAACAGACATCTACTGCTTTTATCCACTGGGATGCTAAAGAATGCGTTCTTCAAATCAACTACACTAAAGTATTCTGCAGTGGCCGCTATCATTGTCAGTATTGTTGTGACATCTGGGACCAAAGGGAATTGTGGGTCTACCACTTTGTTTAATGCGCGCAGATCAATTATGAAACGATAGGGTACTTCATTGCCTCCTTTCTTGTAAACTGGAAGAATCGGGCTGTTGCACGTGCTCCCTGCAATTTCCTCAACCACCCCCAATCACACCAGGTCAGTAACAATGCTTTTCAATCCCTTCTCACCTTCAACAGAAATTTTGTACTGGGGATTTTGTGGTAGTGTTACACCTTCTTTCAAAGTTATTTTTGCTGGCTCTATTTTCAAGCATCCTACATCATTATCATGCATTGCCCACAGACAGGTTGGTACTCCACTTAACTCTTCTGGCAACTCTTTTGACATGAATTCCGTCACCGGTGCATCGTGAGGCCACATCGTGAGGAACACCCCGTCTGCCGTACAATGTATGACTGCCCCCAATTTTCTTAACAAATTTAATCCTAGCAAGTTCTCCCCACAATTTTCTGTCAGAAGAAATTGACACTGTTCCGTAAATGGTCCTATTGTAATTGGGACAGCTTCGGACATGGGGTTAATTACTGGTGTACCTGCGAACCCTACAGAAACATTCTTCTGCCCCGACAGTGGTATCTCCGGAACCAAGTGGTGGTCTATCGAACACTTCTGTGCCCCTGTATCTACAAGGAAACGGTGCTCCTTATTCCCGACTCTCATTTCTACGTAGGGTCCTCTCTTATTCACGGGAATAGACACTGGTTCCGACCCCTGTCGTGGGCTGTCCTATCGCGAAAATAACACATCGTCCGATGTGTAGTCACCGCTACTGCTATAATACGTGTTTGGTTGTGTATCAAAAATATTCCCATTTCCCCCTCCATGTCCTCCACTCTGATCATTTCTCTGTTGGCCCTGCCCGCCCTGATTTTGGTTCGAAACACTTTGGTTCAATGTCTGGTTCTGTTGTGCTTGGTTTTGGCCATAGGATTGGGTTTGAGTACCTCCATTGGTATATCCCTGCTCATGCTGCATGTTACTTCTGCTTGGGCCGTTCGACCCCTGATGTCCTCTATGAGGCCTTCTCTGACCAAACCCACCTCTATTCTGTAGGTGCGGGCATTGCGCTCGCCAGTGTCCTTCCTCCTTACAGTACGCACATTGATTTAATCCCAATGACACCCCATGCATATTATTCAAATTTCCCCGGCCTTGTTCATTACCTCTACCTCTATTGTATCCCATGACCTGCTCCAGTAACACCCTTGTTTTTAAATTTACTCTATCCTTCATCTCTCTTTCTTACGCCACATTTACCCTGTTCTCGTAATACTGGGCTATGTGTAATATCTCACTCACTGTTTTGCTGCCCAGGCACTTTCCGATGCCATTAACATATCTTGAATTGGCGATATTAGTCCCCTCACATATTTATCAACAAATAGCCTTTTCCCCGACTCTGTGCTCACATCCTGCCTACTGAAGTGTGTGAATACTCCTCCAAATCTATTGAAATAATCTGTTACTGGCTCATCCTTGCCCTGTACACAAGTAGTTAATTTGTCCCACTGAATCCTTTTTTCTGGAATTATTTCCCTCAATCTCCGCATTATCCATTCTGGTAGATCTGCCATGCGGGTTCCCGGATTTTCCCCTACTTTTCTATTTTTATCCTCCAGTAGTAACTCCGCCCATGTGGCGCCAAAAGCCCCCACGTCATCTACCGTCCTTATCTGTTTCCATATATCTGCTGGCAAAATGGCTGGGAAAATCAAATCTATATCGCTCATAGTAAGCACTGCTGATCTCAGGGTTGACTCCACTTCCTTGTAGAACCCTGCTGGATTGTTTCTTGTATCGGGAATCGTCTGTTTTATAGTATTCACCTCTTGCCTGGAAAAGGGGACATGCACATACTGAGCGGTGAAATGGGCTGGTGTTACCTGCGCTTCTACTGTACCCGTCGCAGGGACCTCTACTTTTGGTACAAACGTGGGCAGAACCTCTGTCATTGGAAATGCCCCACTCACGATCCCCCTTCTCTTAGGTTCAATAGTATTCCTAAGTCCAGTGATAGGCCCGTTTCTCCTGTACTTCGCTCGAATGCTCTCCTGTATACCGCTAGTATCTCAGGTGGGCTAGCCTTATTATTTTTTATATCCTTCTCCATCAAATGTTCAGCCATCGATTGCAGTGCCTTTCTTTTCATTTGCATGGAATATTCGTCAAATATGTCATGTATGACCATTGTTGGGATACTAGGATTTGATACCCATTTTACAGCTTCTCGTATGCATACTTTCAGCTTGTCACCCCTCTGTACAGATGACGTTGAATGTCTCCGCTCTATGTATGATTCTACCATCCCTCTCCCCTCTCTTCTAATATCCCAACCCCTGTGCCCAGGCGCAGCAAACATTTCGGCATATTCATTATCCAACTCATTTTTAAGATCAAAAAGTCTATCCACATGTTCCTTCACTTCTTCATCTTTTATTCTACAACATGCTAATTGGTTCAAATCTAACAATCGTTGTGGTGGTAATTTGTCAAGCAACTTTTTCCATTCTCCCACCAAAAATGTCCCCATGCATTCCAACACTACCTGTCTCTCGTTGCTTCTTCGGTACCCATACAATGAGGCCAATGCTGCTGTCTCATCATTTCCTTCTATGTACATTTCTGCCTCTTGCCGTAATTCAATCTTTCTCTCTTTGCTGATCGCGCTTCGAGTTTCTCGTCCAAATCCTGTTCCTTCAGCCCCGCCTCTCGCCTCCCCAGTCTCAATCTCGACTTCGGGAGGGGCGGATGGTGCTGAATCTGTCTCTAGAACGGGAGGTGCGGATGGGACAAGTGACACAGGTGGCATCTGTGAAGGGCCTTCCTGGGTGCTGGGAAATTGTGTGTCCACGGTCTGCGCTTGTGGGAGTGCTCGTGCTGTGGGCGGGGCTTGGGTTAACGCTTGCGTGAGGGGAAGTGCTCGGGCTGCGGGAGGGGGTATGAGAGCTATTGGTTGGGCCGCGCAGTCACTGCTGGCGTGTTTGGTTTCGATTCTGGTTTTGGGCCTCGACCCGTGTTAGTTAACAAATGTTCCATTAATTCATCTGCTATGTGTAGTTCCCGCTGCGGGTATATTCTGTCTATGTTCATCTGGACCCGTCTCCCTTCCCGTCTTAGACTCTCAGTCCACTCCTCCTCTTCCTTCTCTTCTGCTATCTCAAGCTTCGTTTTATGCCTACGGGCATGCTTCTCTCTACTCCTTAATCAGAGCATTGCTTCCCTCCTCCAATCTTTGACAGTCTCAAAAGCTGCAGGTCGCGCTTTCTTTCTAATCAGCACCCTCTCTAGGTTATCTATCCTCCCCATCTCAAAACTACCATTAATCGGCCACTGATGGTCGGGTTGCTTTCTAGTTTGCCTATGCCAAATTTCACAAAATATTATCGCACCCACACCATATTTCGCATTCATATCATAAGCCGGCATTCCCCCAGGCGGTGCACTTTGGCCATATTCCAAGGACTGTCTACCGCAGTTGAAAAGCCCCGCTAAAGTGGACAGTACTCCAGGCATGTTTCTTTAACCTTCCCCTTTGGTTAGCCACTTTTACCTGGACGTTTGAGTTTGCAAAATCAACACTGTACCCAAAATCAGGTTTCTCTTTGAATCGGGGAATGACTCACCTGATAAAACAGGTCGCCTGTTCTAACGCAAACTCTCCCCACGTCGTGTCTGCGCTTCTCTGGCTTCTGCTCCGTCTCGGGACTCTCGCCTCCTTTGCCCTCTGGCCCGGTACGTCGATCAGGGATCAGATGTGTGCAGATCTGCGGAAGGAATCTCTCCTCTCATCTACAGGGCGCCCAGTACACTTCTTGATCCGCCTTTACTCCGTTACAACGTATACGATGGGGCAAGTGGGGGAGGGTCCCTATTCGGGCGGCATCTTGAAAGGGGCCCCTAGGAATCCCTCGTGCTATGGAAAGAAGGCAATAACCATACACGAAAAGATGCGCCAGACACAAGGTTTCAAATTCCCAATGCTAGGGTTTATTGCAAGCAAAAGATAGTATCAATTGGCCAATTCTGATCTCACGCCCGCGACGTGAGTTTCCTAGACCTCGAGGGACGCAAGAGAGCGAATTACGTACATTAGTTACATATATACAAAATGCATATCATACAATCAGCAAAGTCATGTTCAACACCCCTCTGTATTAAGTTCCTTTGAACTCGGGATGACGATGGACATATCCGACGAGTATGACGATTATAATGCTTTCGATGTCTATTCTAGTAACAATGTGCAATTTAGAAAGTGCGGAGGCATCTTTTAGAACACAGTGGTTCTGTTCTTGGAAGCAATCTGTACACGGGGGAAGAGCCACATTCCAAGCTTTGCTATCTATGAGGTACTATTCGTGTCCTGGGAGCCGACACGTTCTAAAGGGTTTTGCGAAGGGGGGCCGTAAGAGAAGCATAATTCAAGTCTGTATTATTCTAACATATTCTACCGTCGTACGAGACTGGCTGGTAGCTGTGAAGTGATTAAATGCCCTGCAGCTTCCTCCCAAGGCTACAGAGAGGGAGCGTGGGCATTCCTCTCTGGGCTACTCATGAGGAGTTTCAGCAAACTCTTCAGTCCCGCGACCTTGCCCTTTCATATTCAGACAACAATGTTAACAGTTGAGCAGAGTAAGCAGAATTCGCAAGAATTGCAAGCTGCAAAGCAGTTTTTAGACAGAAAGCAATGAGCAATGGTTAACAAGCAAAATGGCGATTCTTGCTACATTTAAAATGGCCGCTCGTCGGTCAAGCATAGCAGTTCATATTTCTCCAATTCGGTGCATAAGACGGTTGGCCCACGGCCATCAAGCTACGTCTATCATTCAAATGAAGGGTATTTATTTTTCCAGATTGACACATTGGGGCCACAGAAGGGAAAGGGGAACATGATGCATTGATGACTAACTTCTAAGAGAACCATTTAACAGGGATCCCACCCATCAACATATGAACTAGGCAGAAAGAAAACACACCAGAAATGTCAACACAGAACTGATGAGATGTGATGAAGGCGGTACTGAGGGGACTCAACATCTAACTATGCGGTCTGCCGAGTCCAAACAAATAAGGCGATTGGATGATGCTCACTTACGCAAAGAATTTGCCATTCGGGTGTAACAGCCCATGCAGGGAAGCTACAAAGCCCTCTACTGAATGCTTGCAGCCACAAAGAGACAACTTAACTCATTGCTGGCCAATCAGTTAGAAAGATGTCTGCTATAGGTCCTGCTATGAACATGGTGACACAACTGGGGCCCTCTGAGAATTGTGAATATCTATCTTTTACTCATACTATTCAGGGGGAAGATGGCAAGGAATTAAAGAGGTAAGGCATGTTGCAATCCCTTTTTCAGAACCTCAATGTGGTGGCCGCCTGAGATGCAATTGAGCAGGTGCGGTACTCAGAGTAGACCCGGCCACCGTCCACATTGAAGATTCTAAAGTTAAACCTAAAGAGCCCAATAACGATTGAGTAAAGCTATATCCCAGCTTACGCTCGAGAAAAGCCAGGGTTCATGTCACGATCCACTTCCTGAAACCCCCCCGGCAGGTCCATGGGCCAGGAGGGGTATCGGCTCGGGCCCCCAACAAGCTTAGCCATCCTTTGCCTAGGCCCTCTTGGGGCCAGTCCGGGCGCCTTTGGCGCCAGGCTCATACTTGATGAAGACTTGTGCTTGGGAACTACTTTATTTCAGTGCCAGTCAACATGGAGGCATCCACATAGCTTGGCTCCTTGGAACCAAGCTATGTGGTATAGTGTTTTGGGTGAGGTAGCCTAGGGACTACTTTACCTGGACTACTTTCTTGATGCTATTTAAACCACACCCGACTTGGATAGCACGCTTCGCGTTACTTTGCAATCCTGCAACGTGACGCTCATCGTGTTCAGTTGCATCTGCGAACCTCGGAAGAACAGCACCTGAAAAACAAAGGACATTGTTAATAGCAGCAGCTTACCTGTGATTCCACCGCTAGCTGCCCTTCGCTCCTGCAAACAGCATCCAAGGAACCGCGAGCCTCCCGGACCGTCGGATCTGCAAAAAGGAGAGAAACAGGACATTAGACATTTACAATTGTGCCGGCAGCTTAACTCACGAGTCGCCCATCGACCAGCATCGCCTTGGGACTTCTTGCTCCGGGTGAGCACCGCAACCTACGGGAACAAAAGACAACAGGTTAGCAAAGGCAAGGCATTATAGCGCTGCGCATAGCGCCTACTTACCGCATCAAGGCGCTCTCGAAGCACCATCACCTGCCGCCGAGTCCAAAATCAGCCAACGTTCTGCAGCAAACTTCCGTGCACCTAAGGAGAGAGAAAAGACATTATTTAAATCCAAGAAAGGCATACAGTATAACAGTAATAAGATCTACCTGAAAGACTCTAAACGGCCTACATCAGTGAAGTAACTAGATCGCACTCGCCCACAAAGGACAACGCGCCCCTGCCAAGAAGGCAGGACGGAGAGCACGCCAAAACCCATAACAAGGTGAGGAAAGGTCCAGGGAGGGGCTGCGGGCATACGAGGTGTTGGGAGGCTCTTACCCCAGTTGCCTAGTCTTGAACATTGCCCACCTGTTTTCCAGGCAGAACTTCTCCGCTGATTATACCTGGGAGCGGCTGAGAAGGGTACCAGAGTCCCCACAGCTGGGTGGCGTCCCCGTGGATACCAGGTGAGCGTAACAGTTCAGATGCATTCACAGCCTATTTCCATTGAACGTATACAAACCCTGTTGGCCCCGGTGCCAACAAGACACTTCAATTCCTTAACTGGGCTCATAGAATCTGTCACACATTGCAATAATCCCCAAAAATAATCCCCAAAAAATGCTCATCACACCTGCTCCTATCCCTACACGTTCTCCTCATAATAAAACTCTCACTACTCTATTTCTCTTCCTCCCTCCAACACGTATCCACCTCGTCCTCTGAAACTCAGCAGGTGTACTTTTCTTTACCTCGTCAACTGAATATTGCACTCTGGAATGCTCAGTCTTTATCACAGACTACGTTCACCAAAGCTCACTCCTCCCCTAGCCCTTTTTGCTATCCGACACTGCCACTCTGGCAGCTCTACACGACTCCATACTATCCTTTGTTCACTCCCCTCGATTGACTGGCAGAGGTGGGTGCGTTGGACACCTACGGTTTACCATCTCCGACCCGTTGGCAATGCTTGGATTAACTCTATGGAACCATTGACTTTGGTGCTTCACCTTCTCGACTCTCATGCTGGACCTCCCTGGACCTCGTACTCAGATTTGCCCTGAATCATGCTGTGCCCATCGTCTTCCTGAAATCCCTGTCTAGATTTTTTGTTCCCTGCAACACTGTGTTTTATTGATCTCTGCAACTGTGGTACGCTCTCCCCTCTGCTTCTCTGCTCTTTTCACTTTTTTACTCTCTGTCCTCTCCTCCTCTCCCTTCAACCTTCTCCCTCTCACCTCCCTTACTATTTTCTTTGCACTTACTCTATCCGAAATGTCCTTGGACTTGGTACGATTGCAACAATAGTTTGTCTCCTCCCCCTCGTATACTTATTCTGCCCCCCCCCCCCTTCCAGCACTATCTGAAATATCGTCGGGCCTAGTATGATAATCGCTTGTTTTGTTCCTCTCCCTCCTTTCTCCTCCCCTCTCCCTCACCTCTTGTATTATTCCTACTAGAAATGTCATCAGGCTTAGTATGGTAGTCGGCTGTCTGGATCCCATTTCCTTCCTATCTAGGTTTAAGCTCTTGCACTATCTGAAAGGTCGATAGGCTGAGTACGATAGTTAATTTCACATTGTTGTTGTTTCATGGCCTGTAAGAATGTCATTGTATTTTCCCTTGTTCCCTCCCTTGCCTTGAAGCGCTTTGAAACACATTGTGTATAGGCGCTATATAAATAAACAATCATATCATAGTGCCCAATTGCCTTGGTACATGTGGCTTCAAACGTTTTTACATTTATAACTGACTAACAAGCTGGGTCTGTTCTGCCAGAATTGAAAAATACAGATCAGTCTGGATTAAAACTCAACAGAAGCTGTTTGCATAACATGGGAAGGGCCTTCCATATTGAGAATAAATCTACCCGACCGAAAAGCCAAACTGCACTATTAGCATGAGATGGGTAGACTGGAATTATTTAGGTTTAGTTTAAAAATAATTCGGCTTAGGTTATGGTTTTCGACGAATGGTTCTGATCAATCATTAGAAACCTAAAGCAAGAGTCATAGTTAATGACACTCTGACGGGTCCCTTTCCAGTAACTAGAGATACCAGACAAGGCTGCTCACTGTCCCCATTGCCGTCCTACAAATGGAACTAATCTCTGCAGGAATAGGAGCTAATAAACACAAAAACTGATTCCTGTGGGAAAAGAAATATCCAGAAGACCTGCCTCTTTGCTAATGATGTGATTCGTTCACTGGCAAATCTCCCGCCTTTGCTGATGGGGGTCGCTAGAGAAATAAGGGAATATTGGACAGTCTCAGGCTTAAGTAAAGATTAATCTGAAATTATTAATATCTCGGTGCCACCAAGGATAGTGAAAGACATGCAGGAGAAGGATATTTGCACAACCCTCACTAGAACGAGATAAAGGGACTCCCTCATTGGTTATCGATCATATAACTGGGTATACCCTATCGGTGTGGTATAGGATGCCTGTGAGACACAGCCTTACGTGGCCTAAAGTCTTTTCCTTCACCGGTTGCTCAACTCTTTTGCAATCCTGATTTTACACCAGGAATGAATCTGAGGTTGTTTGGTTCTTGGAGAAGTGGCGTATGTACACGTGCAGGAGACACGTTTTTGAGGAGTGAGGGTTAAATCCTTTGAAGAATGCAAAAAAGAATTATCTCTCCTGGAAACGGGCAGATTTGAATCATATAAATAATTGGGTGCTCCACAAGTCCATACAGCAGACCACTTAGAGAATTTGAGAAAAGTGACCGCTAGTTGCAATTCCCAAAAGAGCCTAATGTCTAGAATCCATTTGCTACTGATTGATAGGAACCTCTCAGAAAAAAGATAAACCTATGCAAAAATGGGAGACTGACTTGTATTTCAGGAATTTGTTATGTTCAAGGCACAGGTAGAGGTGCAGCCGGGCTGTCTGAACTGCCCCAGGGTGCAGGGCGGACAGCAAATAAACTTCTCGTTTGAATGTCTGGAACGGACAGGTGCTGAGGCAATATTAGTGATCAGGACTAGGAAAAAGGAGTGGTTTTGAACTGTTTGCGAAAGGTCTGGAAAGAGTCCAAAGAGCGCAGTGGGAGAGAAAGGCTGTTCCAGAGCTAAGGTCCAAACTGAGAGAAACGTCTTTCACATTTCAGTGGAGTAGCGACTTGTGGGGACATTAAGTATAGAGGTATTAGAGGATCGGAGACAGTGTAATCGTTGGTGAAGCTCGATTTGTTCAGCGAGGTAGGATGGAGCCAATCCATGCACACATTTGAACGCCAAACATAGGATCTCTAACGTGATATGGTGCTGAATGGGAAGCCAGTGGAGAATACGCCTTGCAGAAGAAATAGGTGACTATTTTGGGAGTTTGGAAACTAGTTGGACCGCTGCATTCTGAGCAATCTGAAGGCGGCAAACCAGGTATTTTGAGTAGGCCAGCATAGAGAGTGTTCGCGTAGTTCGCCTAGTGTTGACCAGCTCTCCTACCACTGGCGCATGGTCACTGTATGGAAGACCATGTCAAAGGTGAATGCTTAGAAAATGCATGCCTGATGCTAGCGTTAAATTGATTAAGTAAGGACATCTCGGAGTCTAAAATGACCCAGAGATTTTTCACTTTAATAGTTAAAGTGGTTGGGAGACTGTTGGGAAGGGACATCCCCCCCACCCTGTAGGTGCTTTAAAGTAAGGTGTGATGCATTTGAGGAACTGTGATGAGCCAGAGGGTAAGTGGGATCAGTAAGAGGGATGCCTTCCCGTTCAGCAGGACCCAATGTAAATATACCCAAAAATGACTTTGCCCGGCCACATTATGTATGGGGACGTTATTACCTGATACCAGTTTAACTGCATGGAGGACCCAAGGTGCGGGCGGCATCGCCATTTTGCGTAGATATTAATAATCCTAGGTAGAAGGGAAGGCATGTGCAGTATATGCAGCACTGCATGCACTAGGCCCAAATCCATGAGGTCACATAAATCTCTAGTCATGCCTGAGCTCCTATGAGGACAGTTCGCACCCCCACCCACCACACTGTTTATTCATTGTTCTTGAAAGTGTTGCAAAGATGTGTCTTTCACCCAAGAGGAATGTGCCCTACAAGGCCGCGATCAGAGGCCGGCGCCTGGTGTGCATGTTATCTCACTTTGGCCAAAGCATGACCCGGCCCATTCCCGAGTGACAATGAGTTATAGCCCATATAACTGACTAAACCCTACGATCCACGAATTCCATGACACCAGTTACCCTTTGACCACCCACCCCAAAGTAACAACCCCAAACATTTTCAAAAAGGATGGACAGTGCATATCGTTGAAGCGATAATCGTGTGATTTGTATTGCGAGGTGCTGGGAGGGATCAATTATAGTTCAAAACGAGGTTGGAGACCTTGGAGGCGGATGGCACGGAGTGAGGGAAATGTGTGTGTGAAGGTTCGAGTTCCCCAGAACCTGCTGTGTGTCCATATTAAGGCTTGCCAAGAGCAGATTATGAGTGATAAAACAAGCTGTATAATAGGAGTATAATTAATTTGTTTTCTGAACTTCAACGCAAGAAGATGAGCCCGCAGCACCCACGTGATGGAAGACGGACGGACTGGGCTGCGACCAATAAACTGCCATACCTTATGGATCAAGGTGGTATTTGTATACGGTCCATCCAATCAGCCGCACAGGATTTTACAGTATTTATTGCATCACTTATGACGATGATTCTGCTTGTACTACTTTTCGGCAGAACGTTCTTAGCAGCAGAGTTCTTTGCTGTTGCTCTCATCTGTGTGTGAGAAATAAACTTGTTATAATACAAGATCGACTTGGGCCTTTCTTCCCTAGCGGGTTGTATTCTCTCTGGTGTGAGCATTCAGGGGTGTGCCTTCAAGACCAAACGGAGGGAGTGACCGGACGGCGGTCAGGATTTCGTAGCAGATGTGTGGGTCAAAGAAACATAGCTTCAGTTTTTTGAAGCATTGAGTTGAAGGTTGTCCTTGGCAGACCAGGTCATGATTTGGTCAAGGCATGACTGAAGGTGATTGGAGCAGTTATCTGGACTTGAGACTTTTATATAGAGTTGGATGTCATACGCATTCAAGTGAAAGCAGATGTTAAAATTGTCAATGATAAACCTTAGTGGGAGAATATAAATCGAGGCGACGGGGATGAGCCCTGCAGAAGACCACACGTTACTGGTGCTACGGAAGGGGAAGAGGAACCCAGTATAGCAGTTTCTGCTCGTCCATTGTAAGGATGTTCCATGGATCCGTGGATCACTAGAATCTGTGAGAGACATGACTTGGGTCATCGGTTCACTCAGAGTTATGGAATGGGCCTGGAGATTGTGCAGACATCGAAAGTAGAATGATATATTGTTGGCATCATACACAGGATACAAATAAGCCACAACAAAGAGAATGTCGAATTAACAGAATTTTCATTGCTACTGTTAATATTGTGAGTTGGTATTGAGGAGCACACAATAAAGTTAACAGGATTGCTATATATCCTGCTGTTGCCAGCTCAATAATGTATAAGTAGTAGACGGGGCAAGGTACATCCTCCCAACATTGACTTATGGCTGGTGAAAGTGTTGCAAATCCTGGCGATGGAGTAGATAAGGAAATCGATAGCACTATCTGACTCTAGATTCTGAGTAGTGTCGGATCCATTTCTACGCTGTGCAGCGATCGAGAGCATGCCACTGAGATAGCCACTACGGTTTCCAAGCCCTGGGCTTTGCTGAATAAGGATAAAAAAGGGGAAACAGAGAAGAGGGGACTCAGCAGAGAGGAATAAAGATAAAAGAACAATAAAAGAAAGGGGAGGGATAAATGGGGTAAAAAGAGAACCATAGAAAAAGGAAGGTGAGAGCGTAGTGCTAATCTGGAGATCTTCTTTAGAATAACATGATATGACGTATGATGAAGGGGACTGAGGGTATGAGGGAATGAGGGAAGGGATTGAAATGAATATTGAAGCTTGAAAGGTTTGTAAGTGGAAGCTGTCACAGGATTGCATTTTACTGGTCTCAATCAATATAAATTATTAAATTACTGAAATCTGAAGGTAAATCTTAAATAAAATCTTAAATAAATACACGTTGGAACAAATCTATTTTCTTCAGGTTGCAAGAAATAGCTTTTTGTCCTGGCGACTCTTGTCCTCTGTCGTTCGCGTGTCGCTTTTTCTATTGGCGTGCCAGCTGTACTCTCTCGATGTTAGGACATTGGTATCTCACGAGGGAAGCGATTCCTGCTGATCAAAGATGGATCTGTTTGGACTGTTTCTTATTTTCGGATAAGACTACGGAAAGGCCCATCGGGCAATCATTGCTGTGCAGTACTGTTCCTCCAGATTGCGGAAGACCTTTCAGGCTAGATCGGTGCATCTAAGGATGGTTGGATGCTTACTGGAAAACGCAGCCATCAAATTACTCGGCTTCGATTAAAACCTGGGAATAATTCAACAATAAAAGCCAATGGAGTTCAGGAATGCGCTAAGATCTTTCTTGTTTGAGGTAATGGTATGTCCTGGATGTCCTCTACCTGAGCTATTTGGGATTGTATTTTGCCATTATTTTGTTGCCTTTTGTGTCAAGGAACATTTCATTATATTTCTTGTTGACACAGAGTCTTGTAGAGTTGTACACAATGATTGAAGATGTGACGTAGTCGGTTCATGTCCTGCTGCGAATTATCACACCTATTAAGTAGGCCCCGGTACAATCATCTTTTGGAAAGGTTTGGGAAGCGCTGTGTGTCGCCAAATGTCAGGCATCTTACAAGAGCAGAGTTTGTGGTAGGCTCAGCAGCACGAACCAGAGACTAGAGTCTGGCGTCGGCTCAAGGCCAAGAGGGCCACCATTGGCTCAGTGTTACAATTGTTATCCAGTGATTACAGAGAAAACAATTACAGAGAGGGAATTTATAATGGAACCAAAACAGCTAAAGAAACACTGAATTTTTACCTGGTAGGGAATGGAGGGAAAAGTTCCTGTCAAAGGCTGTCAGTCAACAAAAAAGCATACTGGGTCTCTTTTCAAATCCCAGACACTGCGAGTGACCTATCGACCACAACCAGGTGGCTGTGGCCCTGAATTGCTTCTATTTTCGACTGTGGAAACAGACTTCCACCAAGTCAATTAGTCCCATTACATCATGCCATTATTTTATCTTTCCTAACGACCCCATTTCCTATAAATTCGCACTCTTGTGTAATCGTTTTGATCTTAGGTGTAGTAACAATACAAACCTGCTCCTTTTGATTGGCAAAATAAAAGGCTCCATCCCTTCCTCAGTGATTGTACCAGTGCCCAACCTCAAAAGAGTATCCGCCTTACCATGCCGTGCGCCCGCGCCTTCACAGCAGAAAAGAGAGCATCGTCCTGGCAAGGCGATGCTTGGCATACTTCAAACATCTTAAAAATCTCCAGTTTTTAGGATCTATGAACATCACCGGGCACTCTGCGTCTTCCCAGTTGGCACACCAACGCCTCCGCGGATGGATAAGACCGTGAAAGAAAGGCTAGGTGGGGGGGGTGACTCTGTATCTACTTGAGACAACATTGCCCCCATTGACTGTTGCTGAGGCATCAGTTTCAACAACAAAGGGCTCTCTAGGGTCTGGATGGTCCAGAATAGGAGCAGACGTCAGAATGACTGTTTGAGGAATGTAAATGAAGCGCTCCAGAAAATGGAGCACCCTTCTCTGGGAGCGTCACGATAGGGGCTACAAGTGTGTAAACATCTTTCATAAAGCGCAAAACTCAACCCCACAAAACCACAAATGCTAAGAATATTATTATTATTATTATTATTATTATTATTATTAATATTCCTGTGTCTGAACGGGCGGGGGTGCTGGTACCTTCCCTCGATCTCCCGCCGAGGGGACGCCGGCTGATGGACTTCCCGTGCCAGAGGCGAGCAGGAAGTACCCCCTGAGGACAGGGCGAGGGAAACCTGTTCGCCTCAGCGACTACATGTTAGGACAGGTATCCTGAACGACCGGCGGGTCGTGGTAGTCATAGGGGGACCCAGGGCGGCTGTTATTAAAGGGGTACGGCTGTGTGATGTGTTATGGTTACTTTGGTTGATATGTTCGTTTGTTGTGTGATTTTGATAAAGTAAATTTGTTGTCCACTGTCTTGGTCACCAGGTGCACTCATGGGTTAAGCGCACAGGCACCCCAGCTAGAAGGAGCAGGGGGCGCAACTCACCCAGCCAGAACAGGCTCCCCAGGCCATGAAGTACACCAGTGCAGAAGCCTGACCTGAGCTCAGCAGCCAGTCATGATGATGATGGAGATCTCCAGCTGCACCACTGCACAAATGGGCCACAGTTCAAAAAGGTGGTTCCAAAAATTGTGCCAGGCAGGTCCAGGGACAAAGCAGGAATCAGTAGTCTTCCCTAGCACCTTGCCTTCACTCAGTGTAATTCGCCCAAAAATGGAGAAAACTTCAAAATGTAGGCATCTGTGACCCGCTATGAGTGTGTCCAAAAATTAGGCCTGGGTGGCATTCATGGACCCCTCCAGAGCGCTGTGATCATCCACTGCCTGAATCGCAAATGGCTGCCTGTCGCGTGGTAGATACCCGGTTCGCGGCATGGAACAAACGAAATCCCTCACTCATCCGCTCCGCTTCAAAAATTGTAACAATAATCACTGCCGGGCCCGGGCGACATACCACCCTTGTGATGCCTGTGAGCCCCCAGCACCCGCACAGACTCAGCCAGCAGATGTCCGTAGTGTTCGGGCTCCCCGGTCGAACTGACGCGGCCGGAAATGCCCCCTTTATTTATAGTGCACGCGGCGGAGTGCAACGTCACTCTGCAGCGTGCTACATCCCTTAAAGGGGCAGCACCACAATCCCTGAGTCCCTGAGTCTAGAAAGTGACACACACATCGGAATCATGTGCATTTCCATACCCCTGAAACTACCAGCATCCCAGATGCATCCAACAGATTCCTGAAGGTCCCATTGGCTGCATGGTGGAGTGTGGCCAGGGCGCGTCCGCATGCATAGGTATTGCCTACCACCGCACACATCGGAATCGTGTGCATTTCCACTGGCCCTCAAACTACCAGGATCCCAGATGCATCCAACAGATCCCTGAAGGTCCCATTGGCTGCATGCTGGAGTGTGGTCTGGCCCTCAAACTACCAGGATCCCAGATGCATCCACCAGATGCCTGTATGCCACATTGGCTGCATGCTGGAGTGTGGCCAGGGCGTGTGTGCATGCACAAGTATTTCCTGCCACTGCTTCCTGTGTCTCGGTATGTCTGCAAAAACGCCATAAAAGAAATATTCAGCAGAAGAAAAATAAAGCAATCATAAAACTCACAACATGGTACAAATCACATCCTACACGCCACAATATGATTTAACACGGCGAGTGCATGCACTCTGCTGTGCATGGTCTCCTTTTAGAAGCAGCACTTAGAAAGACAGGCACAGCCACCACATCTGCGCTTTAATCCTCGAGCTCCTCGGAGGGGGGCGATGCCTTTGACTGAGCCCAGAGTGGCTGAAGCCGATGACGCCTGTGGGCACAAGCAAAGCACGTCAGGGCAGAGTGGGCGACCCCTGCTGCCCAGGCGACCCTCAGCACTCTAGCTCTTAGAACAGGGGCTCAGATGCTAATCGAGTCCCTTCCACGCCCCAATCCTTTCTAAGCTGCAGATCCAGCTCGGACATTTCCCCGCCCATCCCACTCCATGCCACTCCTTGGCACATCCTTCGTGCACAGCACCACAGTAAGTCCACGAGCCCAGTAGTGGGTAACATCATGTGTACGTGTCTTAACCACCGAATATATGGCTAGGGACGTCATTTAGGGGTCGCCAGGGCGACCCCTGAGGTCTCCCTTGCTACCCCTAAAAACAAACGAAAAAAAGGAACTTTTTTTGGTTTTTTTCAATGCAAGCTCCTGGGTTGTGGCCGGTGCCATGTGTTTCTTTGTTTCTGGAGTGGCTAGCTTTCTTGTTCAGGCCTCTTAAAAAAAACAAAAAAAACAAAAAAAAGAACAGGGGTTCCACAAGTCTAACACTTTCAGCAGTGACCCTAAATAAGAAAGAATTGGAATACCAAATAATGTGTCTTTCTGGAATTATATACAATAATTGCTAGATTCATTAAGGGTTTATTTCAGGCACACTTCAGGGGGTGACTCACTGATTGATTTAGTCTGTTCTTAAACACCTAAGCTCAGGCTTTCATCCTTCTGAGGTCAATAAATGAGTACCAACACAAATGGGTGATATTGTATGTATATTTGTTCTATATAAAGCGCTTAAGCGTAAGTGCTATATAATAACACATCATTATCGTTTGGCCATGGACGTCTGCTTGCATTCACAGTAATTTGGTAATATGGGCCTACACGCACTGATATTACATATGGCGATCCATTCTTGTAGGAAATGTATATAACATTATAGTGATATAGTAACCATATTTACCGTAGTGTTCCTAGGAACAATACTTTGTGATGCCACTTCCTGTTTTGTCAAGAGGTGAAAGGTCGTGTTCCATCGCTTCCCTGATATCACTTTGGCGTGGGGTCAAATGACATCACTTCCTGTGATGTCAGAGTTCAAGGCCCATGTGATGTCACTTCCGCTACCCCTGGCATTTTGGTGAAATGACGTCCCTGCGTATGGAGTACCCCCTCCCCACTAGCCCTTCTCTATAAAGTGTCAGCCTTCAGTGTTCCAGACTCTTGGCCAGTGGAAGACATAATGCCACGCCCTGTCTTACACTGGCCAAGAGTCTGGAAGACATTTCTAAGTGCGCCCTCCACGCGGGTGGCGTTTCAGTTTGTGTGTATTTCCAGATCTTGTATTAAATGACATTTATTTTAATTTTGTTATGTTTGAAAAAAGTTGTATTTGAAAAATCGAATGACAGACACACCAAACTGCAATCTGTTGTGAAGTAACCCTAAGAGCGTGTGCAGCCTTTACATCAAGGGTTAAACATTTCACAATCACCTCTCAGATCCATTCTTGCAGATTGTAACTCGTCTGAGAGGCCTGAAATGAATGGGATGGTGGAACGGTTCCTGCTGCTTCTTTTATTTAGTTCCCTAACGAGGCTCCAGGGTGTGCACCCGCTGGAGGGGCCGAGCTCCTAATAAAGGCTTCTCCAGCACTTCTGGCAGGAAATTACCTAGCTCCCCCTCCTCTGTGGGGGTGTCTGTCCAGGGCAATCTTTGCTCCTGGCAGTAACTCAATAGGGCCATGAAAGGAGCAATGAGGAGGGGGCGGGGGGCATTCCTTGGGGTTTTCTGCTGCAAACGCTTCTAGAGTTGTTTTATTTTGTGAAGATAATTGTGTGGAAATGCAACCAAAGGCCTGCAGACCTGCAAAGTTGGGTGGAAAGGTGATTATTGCAAGAGTGATCCGCCTCAGCCTCCAACTACCAGAAATCAGTGGAAAAATGGGGGATTGCAGCAAATGAAAAACTCCTTCTTCTACGTGGCCCACTGAGGTTGCCATCAACATGTATCATGTGTGTCCCCTCTACAATCACCCCGAGCCCGAGGTGAGCCACCTGCCATACACATCAGTGTATTAACCCTCTTTGGAGCAGCGCACCTAATGTGTCAGGAATAAGGGCTGGATCCCCAGTGGAGTGAAAGGTTTGCTTATTAGGCCTTGTGTGAAAATGAGGAAAAACTATAATTCCCAGCATTCTGTGGGAAGAACTGTAGTTCTACACGCACGCGTTGCCAGCTGCAATTGATTAAGGGCAGCATCAGACAGCAACGCGCGCGCACGCAGGTGTGGCTTATTTTTCCTTTAGGTGCGGCAGGCGCTGGACGCTGAACGACTCTCACGGAATGGAGATCTAATTATCTACTGCTCGTGAGGACGCTGTAGCGAGGACAGAGCGGGCGGGCAGGCTGGCGGATTATTCACAGCATTCTCTTCAGACTCCGAGTGGTCCTGTGGGGCCGAGCGGAGCTCAGATAAGTACCGATCACATTGCGGGGTGAAAGCAAAGTGTTTTTAAAGTGGATACATGTCAAGACTGTGAATACTGAAACCACGTATGTTATCACTGGGGCACACGGCGGAGTGCTTCTATTTCCATCCGCTTTGGGTCATCAAACTAGCAATGTGTCCATGGCAAAACATGTTGAGTGCAGTTAACTCATCAGAACACTGGGGAAATATGTTACAGGACATTCAGTAATAGCTATTGGTGTAAAACGTTACCATTGTTTCCCTGTCTGGGCATGTATACTATGACTATGGGCCTCATTACAAGTACTCCGGTCCGGAGTTAACGCCGCCGGTAAAACCATACCGGCACCGTTTCCACGTCCACCCAATCATGACCCGCGGCCCCGGAAATAGCACTTCTCCCAACCGCCATCCCAGAGTTAAGGGTCCCGTAAAGTCCATCTGCACGGAAACCCCTCCATTACTGGCAATACGAAACACCGCGAGCATCACAACTAGCGCAGACACGGAAACACCGCCAGAAAAATGGCGTTAAAACCGTGATCATGGCGGCGGTACCGATGCCACCGCGAACATGACGTTAAACAGTGCCTGCTGAACTGAATCCGGGCACGGGTGCACCAAATCAGCACAGCTGGACCCAGCAGCACACTGGGAGCCTACAAAAGGGCCACACACAGCCCAACAGAACACAGAACCATGCAGGCAGCAGCTCTAGTAGCACTTGGACTGGGCCTACTCAACCAACAGGCAGCACTGCACATGATGGCAGTAATGGTGCTGAGGAGGAGGCGAAGGAGGTGCAGGCGCCAACCAGCCAACCCTGCAGCTATGGCAAACCCCATTGTGCAGCCACCACTACCCCGCAGGCAGCCTGCAATACCACGCATCAGGGCCTCACCCTGGAACCTTACCCCAGGACACATCCACACACTATACCGGCTGGACCGCCCAAAAATCCTGTACATCACTGCCATTATTGAGGACAACATCAGCAGCCACATAGACACCCCCACCGCCACCCCCCTCCTCCTGAAGGTTGTGTCTGTGCTGCATTTCCTTGGCACTGGCACCTATCAACACAAGGTCGGTGAGCTGCACGGCATATCACAACCCTGTTTTTCTAAAATCCTGGTACAGGTACTGGATGCCCTGTTGCGCCATGTGTCAAAACACATAGCCCTACCCCGTACCCTCCCCGAGGTCATTGCCACCAAGTTGGCCTTCCATGCCATAGCAGGCATGCCAAATTGCATAGGCGCAGTTGACTGCACCCACATTGAGCTGACAGTACCACGTGCAATTGAGATGGTGTTCCGCAATAGGAAACAGTATCACTCGTTGAATGTACAGATGGTATGTAATGTCACGCTACTGATTACACACTGCTGCGCACGTTTCCCAGGCTCAACCCATGACTCAATGGTACTGCGGAATTCCATGTTGCCACGGTACATGGAACACTATGCTGGACAAAACACATAGCTATTGGGTGAGTACAGCTGACAATGCACCAACCCTGTCGAAGTGGTGTGTGTGAGTCCAGGCCAATGAGCATTGTGAGTGTGCCGCTGTGACCGCACATGCATCACCCCCCCTGCCATCAACCAAATAGACAGCGGATCCCAAACATCACAAAGGAAGACATGACAGGTCACCACAGTGTGCCCGTACACACCCTGCCACATGACACACACAGCCGATACTGTCACTGTCCCATACACCTTGTGCCACTGCAAACACCCACCCACAAATGGAACACTGCCCTCCCAATGCACATGATGCCTGTAAATGAGACGTCCTGCATTAACTACTTCATTACAGTGGAGTGACTCTGCCATGTGTGCACATCACTGCACAATGACATACTCACAATCAAATGTCACCCGCAGGGCAGAGTACACATGCACATAAATGTGTAGGTCAATATCCATTTTGCTACATCCACTGTGATGACCAATAAACACTTCCAACCAGTGTATGGCACACATGCATGAATGAACAATGATACAAGATAGCACAGCATCAGATGAGTACATGATGCCACAAACACTGACATGTTCCCCCATCTACATCCCATGTAGGTGATGCTGGATATGCACTCACGCCATGGATGATGACACCTGTACGGAGACCAAGGAACAGGCATAAAGAGGCGTACAATAGGGCACATGTCCGCACAGGTGGACTGATTGAGAGGACATTTGGACTGCTGAAGGCCCGTTTCCGCTGTCTGAGCAGATCTGGCGGATCACTGCTGTACAGCCCAGTGAAGACGGGTAAAATCACGCTCGTAGGTGCCATGCTGCACAATATATGCCTGCGCAGGAACATCCCAATGCCACCAGACGCAGATGAAGAAGATGAGGATGGAGATGGGGATGGGGATGGAGATGGGGGTGGGGACGGGGATGGGATGGCACCACCTCCCCCTGGGGGTGCACTTGATGGCCAAAGAGCACGGGATGAACTGGTTCGCATTTACTTTTGAGACACAGCACATTCACAGCAATGCATGGACATGGTGATGACAATAAATTAATTGTTGTACTGCAAATGAAATGATAGATGTCCACTCATGTATGTTTTGTTTTTAAATGATGATATATTTTTAAATGATATATTGATGAATTAACAACAGGGAAGGAGGTGCAATGGTTAGGGAAGCTGTACACCCGAGCCCACCCACCACCCAAACATACCCACCCCCACCCAGGCCCCAATGTTCAAACACCCGAAACAACCTCCCCCACCACCCAAACGTAGCCACCCCTCACCCCCTTCAAGTCCACGTGTGTCCTGCACTGCCCCACACACATGCCATCACTTCCGTGTGCGCTTCTGTGCCTGTGCATCCTAGCCCAAGAGCCCCGTTAGCCGACTCGAGCGCCTCCTTGGACTGGCAGTAGTGGATCTGGATGGGGTGGTGGTATTGGATGGCACAGAATCAGGTATAGAAGGCATACGTGCAATATTTGCCTGTTTCCCAATCAACAGGGACTCTATGAGCCTGGAGGTGTTGTCATTACCCTCCCGCACATGGCGTGCCAGGGTGACAATAGTGCTGGCAAAGCGTCCAATGGACCTTGACAGGCGACGCACTGATGTGCTGTAGCACTCCCTCTGCAGCCTAGATTCCTCGAGCTGCCTCTCCACCAGCTGGGTGAGGGTAGCCTGCTGCTCCTCCATCCGCTGCATGCAGGAATTAAGCTCTGCGATGGATGGGGTGGGTGACCTCATGGGACTTCGGAGTGATGTGGGACTAAACTCCAGATGATGGAAGGATCCCAGGTCATCAAATGTGGGCCTCCCCCCCTGTGGCCCAGTATCAGAGTGCTCTGCTGAGGCACTGCTGTCACTACATGCCGCCTCCTCTGCAGTGCAGCTGCCTTCTGTGTTGGTTTGGGTGGGCATGATGGGTTCCTGTGGCACCTGTGTTAACTAAGGCAGCATGGAGACGCTGGGGATGTTGGTGGTGGTGGCCGGCACATTTGTTGCAGTTGGTATTGGGGGCAGAGATGCCGAACTGCTGGCAGCATCCTCTTGTGCAGGGGCAGTGGCTTGGACACGTGCCGGTGCAGTTTGCCTGGCTTGTTGTGCAGTATCACTGTCACTTGATACGGCTGTGGGGACATAGAGGACATGCAATTAGTGTTGTGGTGGTGGCTGATGGGTGCATGACATGCATCATACAGGTTGATCATTCAATAGTGTTAGTTACATGCATCTGATTGTTGGGGGTATGCATTGTTGTGATATTGGTTGCCATACGGATCATGATTGGTCATTTGGCCCAGTCATGCACTGCTTGGGGGGGGGGTGTTAATGGGTCCTTTGGCCCAGTCATGCACTGCTTGGGGGGGGTTGTTAATGGGTCCTTTGGCCCAGTCATGCACTGCTTGGGGGGGGTTGTTAATGGGTCCTTTGGCCCAGTCATGCACTGCTTGGGGAGGGGGGGTTGTTAATGGGTCCTTTGGCCCAGTCATGCACTGCTTGGGGGGGGTTGTTAATGGGTCCTTTTGCCCAGTCATGCACTGCTTGGTGGGGGTTGTTAATGGGTCCTTTGGCCCAGTCATGCACTGCTTGGGGAGGGGGGATGTTAATGGGTCCTTTGGCCCAGTCATGCACTGCTTGGGGGGGGTTGTTAATGGGTCCTTTGGCCCAGTCATGCACTGCTTGGGGGGGGGGGTTGTTAATGGGTCCTTTGGCCCAGTTATGCCATCAACATATTCTCATGTGGCATTCATGTTTCACCACTTACCAGCATCTGCAGGTGGGCTCACTCCTGCCTCAGCCTCCCCGATCCCATGGATGCCCTTAAGGTGGAGGACACTGCTGCAACGCTCCTCCCATGCTTGCAGCCTCAGTGGGGAAGGGGGTCCTCCACCTGTCCCACTGCTGCGTTGGCGGTGTGTGGAGATCAGGTTCCGAACCCTCAGCCTGAGGTCGTCCCACCGCTTGTGGCAGTCCTTGACGCTCCTCACAGTCACGCCCACAGCAGTGCTGCTTCCACCCACACTTCCTTACTCCGCTGCTGTGTGGCACGCCGTTGATCGGCACTGAACAGCATCTCTGCATGCTCCACTATATGCTCCACCAGAACAGTTAGCTCCGCCTCACTAAAGCGCTGTTTGCGCTGCCTCTGAGCTGGAATCCTGGCAGACATGCTGGTGGTCCCATTTGCCTTCTCACAGTGTGGATTCTGCTTGTGCTGACTCTGGATGGCAATGGATTGTGCTTAATATAATGGCCGCCTCTCTGTTTCCTGTTTTGGCGATCATGGTATTTCCATGTCCGTGGCGACGGAGGCGGACACGGTTTTTGCGCTACTTGTGGCAGCGCTATGTCCATTTCCGTGGCTTTTTACGTGATGACGGTAACAACGTTTCCGTGTCCGTGTGGTGCGCGAGACCGACAGCACGTAATCGGACGGTCTTTCCGCAACCTTGCGGACAAAGAAACTTTGTTACCGCCGTCATGGAATCACTGCGGTCCAAACCTGACAGGTTGTAATGAGGCCCTATGTGTGTTATGTGTTGCTTCAGCTTGCCCAATGGGCCATGTGTTTTGTGTTTCATATATGGAATATAAGTCCATTGTTTTGTGTTCATACTTGCTTGCTATATGTTTATCTTGCTGCATGTTCACATGTATTAAGGTGTGTTCAGACAATCTTGGAAGTAGGTCAGGAGGCAGGGTTAAGAGAGTATTGCAGAAGGTTTCTTATGAGTCATTAACTAGATAGGGAGGGTTTTACCCTGTGCTTCCCTTTTCCCTTTCCAATTTAGGAGTTCCCTAAACCTCTATCCGGTGTTCCTAACTTTCCCCCACCCCATCCACAACCTCTCCCTAACTCCTCTTCCCCCCATTGGCTGCCACGTGGGGTCCTGTGTAATAATAGCAGGTGCCTGTGCCAACCACAGTAGGAGGGCAAATTCATTCAGCTTCTGTGGTTGGGGGGAGAGTGTCGATTTATCTCCTCCATTATTGTGTGCAATGTAAGTGGTTCCAGGACACAGGTCAAAATCTTCATCTTCACCTGAGCAACTGCTGTGGAGGGCTGGAGCCCGTCCCAGACCCAGCGCCAGCTTCAGGAGAAGCGCCTCAGAGCATTCCAGCAAGCGACCCTTCTCGCACTTGTTTCGTGCTGGTAAGCTCACTGCAAAAGAGCGATCCTTCCACACTGATGCCGTACCCGCTCGCGGGGTGATTCGAAATTGTGTATCCATTTTCTGGCCAGAATTCTGCTAACACACGAAGAGCCTCTGCAAAATGGCGGCCCGTGAGTTGTTAAGCTAATGCTAAGTAACCTATCCGGCCGTGGATAGACTGCCGCTCTGTTTATTGTGGATGCGTCGCCACCGGAAGACGAGAGCCGGACCACCCTCCCAATGGCCACCTTTTAAGGACGATTGCTGTCTCCGCCTATCCGTGCCTTAACGGCCAGACTGCGTGCTGCTCTACCTGCCTGGGGGTCTCTCTACCGACTCGTACGGTATGACCTGTAATACTCATACTGACTCCTTCGCTACACTCCCTCCACTCCTCTCGCCAAGCCCTGTGTAGCTAACTACCGTACCACCTCAACAACGTTTGGACTCCTACCTGATTTTACGTTGCGGTAAGAGACCCTGTATCTGACACTAAAGCTCACTGGCGTATCTGCTCGTCGACTGGTCTGATTAATTCATGCTTCACTGCAGCCTGATTCGTTGTTCTACCTAATTGTGTAACCCTGCTCCCATTGCCACGTAACGATTCTATGCCAGCCCACTGCGTTATGACACTCTTAACGCAGGCCAATGTAGGAGACTGCTGTAAGGACTAGGCTCATCTGAGTTTGTATACCTCATTTAGAATACCGTAATTTTGAGCTCTATATCTGGCTTGCTTTTTGTATGCTGCCACTGTATGCCGCATCTAGACTGCCGCAACACTACACTCTGTAGCTAGCCTGCCTTCCAAAGTCCTGGTATGACTCCTAACCCCATATTAAAGGGCCTTAGCACTGCCACCAAATATTCTCACACTCATCCTCCACTAACTCCGACACTTAATGCCGCCATACTGCCTCCTCAACCAGAAGTCAGTACCATTAAGGGGGCCCTTATCAACGCAAGATCATTAATTGCTCATGCCTTGGACATTTCAGACCTCATCACCGCCAATAATAATCTTCTCTTTGAGGATTTACGACCCCACACACTGCAAAGGCAGAACTCTAGATTGGGTAGCAGACTAACTGAAATACTAAAATCCTCGCAAACGCGCCATGCGCTTGGTCAGACCAGAATGTCATCTCCTTTGAAATCAATGACCCAAACAAGCGTCACCCAAAGATAGACAAGCCCCTCCTGCTCTAACTAGGAATAATCGATTAATCTTACTAGAAAGCATGCTTCCTGTACTTCAACCTATCACCTATCCACAGCTGCCACCTGACTCTAACCTGTCCATAATGGTTGAACTCTACAATCAAACTCTACTGAAGGCCCTTGACCAACAAGCCCCACTTAAATTAACGAAAGCCAAACCTCTAGCACACCTTAATAAATGGTTCACTTCTGAACTAAAAACATTACGCAAAGCTAAAAGAGACGGAGAGGCGTCCTGGAATAAAACAAAAATTCTACGCAGAACAAGGACAAATTTATAACTGCTTCGTCTACTTACAAAACAGCCATCTTAGAAACAAAAAGGAAAAACCTCAACATTAGAATCTCCAACGCCAAATCTTTACCATCCTCAAGAAGTGGAATCTCCCAGCACCCCTCCAGACTCCTGCAAGAAAGATGCCCTCTGGTGCACCAACATCCAAAACGCCCTACTCAATAAAATTACATTGCTTCAATCAAAAATCGAAGCTAAAAGATCCAGCCTATCAACTTCTGCCAAAACTTGTAACACCAACACCAAGCAGTCTAATTTGAGCTCCCAAAACGACTCACCTACCACCCAAATCAAAGCATTCAAATTTACCCCATCACCAAACTAGAGGTTGAGTCCATCATTAGAAGTCTTAAGCCGTCCAGGTGCCAAGGAGACATATGTCCAGCCTCCATCATAAAAGAAGGAGCAAAAGAATTTGCCCTTTTTATCACTTCCTTTATGAATGCGTCCTTTGCCTCCTATACCGTTCCCAAAAATCTCAAAGATGCTTGGGTCATGCGCCTCATCAAAAAACCCAACCTAGACCCCAATATCCCCACCAATTTCAGGCCAATCACCACCGTGCCTTTCGCCTAAAGATTTTAGACAAGGGCGCATGAATTCAGATTCAGAATCATCTTGAGACTAATAATCTCCTAGGCCTCAGACAATCGGGTTTTAGACCAAGACATGGGACAGAAACAGCCCTCCTGAAAATCCAAATGGATGAGGCAAGGGACAGTGGAAAACCTGCTCTACTCCTGCTACTGGACCTGTCAACAGCGTTCGACTTGGTCGATCAGAAAATCTTAACCAACCACCTCACCACAGCTGCCTCCTTCTCCAGCAAAGCCGCAGCGTGGGTAAATTCCTTCCTGGTGGATAGATCCAAGAGGGTTTTCGCCCCCATTGCCTCAGCCAATCCCTCCCCCATCACATGTGGAGTCCCACAAGCTCCTGTGTATCTCCCACCCTCTAAAATATATTCACTAAGCTCCTGTTTGATCATCTAGATGAGCTAGGCATATCATATACGAACTGCGCCGATGATATGCAAATACTTACCACTCTGTCAGGTGACTCCTAATCAGATTCCATTCTCCTAAACGAATATCTATAGCAAAATACAGGCTTGGATGGCCAATCACAGCCTCTGTCTCAACGATGATAAAACTGAGCTCCTTCTCATCGGATCCAAATTAAGACTCAACAAGCTATGCCCCAAATACTCCACCTTCAATATTGATTGCAACCTTATCAAAGTTGACAAGGAAGCAAAAACCCTAGGCTTTTATCTTGACTCCGCCTTAACTCTCCAAAAACAAATTAATGCTACTTCATCCTCGACAGCACACACATCAAAACTTATTAACGCCTGCAGACCTTTCCTGACTAGTGATAGTTCATCAGCCTTGCAAGAGCTCTCATACTGTCCAAGTTGGATTATTGTAACACTCTCTACTTGGGCACCAGCCAGAAGAACCTCCACAAGCTACAAGTCTTGCAAAACAATGCTCTTAGAACTGCTCTTAATATCCCCCGTTCCAATCGCATCTCACAAACCCGACGAAACACCAACTGGCTCTCTACCCCAGACAGGATCACCTTTAGAGCACTCATGACCACCCACACGTGCCTTAATAACTCAGCACCTAAGGACCCGATGAGCAAATGTTCTAGAAAGGAATTTACTAGAACTAACTATGCCGACTGCCTCAACATCCTGAAATATAAACTTATCAAAGCAGGAGGATCCAGCTTTCTGGTGCTTGCGTCCAAGACTTGGAACAAGCTACCTCCTGCACTAAGGTCCGAATCCATGTTCCTATCCTTCCGGAACAAAGTGGAAACTTGGTTATTCTTGCAATCGAACCAAGGACCATTGTGTACTATCGTGACCATGATCCGGCCTCTGCACCGACTATGCCCATAGCTTAGGTTTGATACGCCCACTGGCCACATCGACCTGCTGAACTCCTCTACCATAACTATGACTTGAACATGTAATTATTGTGTATTTTCTGCACCTTGTATATTCCTGTATCGCTCTGTAACCACCTGTATTTCGTATTGTATCTTCTACTGTTTTTGTACATCATTGTAACTATGCACCTAAGGAAAGCGCTCAGATACCCGTAGGTTAGGTGCGCTACATAAGCAAATAAAACAAACAAAAAAAAATTAAAATGACAAGCATTGGCAATGCAAACAGTTTGGGCTTTTGTGTATGCATGGGAAAGGCCCTTGCCAGGCACAGCCGTATTGGTATTAACTACCCATTGTTGGTAGCAGTTGAAAGGTGGTGTGAGTACCTGGGCATCTAATAGCAGTGCCTGGCAAAAGTGTAAAACCTATGCACAAACAGGACTTCAGTGAAGGACACGCATAGTGCTTGTAAATCGAGTGCCTCGGGGCAGGCCTGGTAACACCAGTAATGTGTTTAAGCTCCAATTAAATAATTAACTCTCAGAAGAGTGCTTTGAGCAAACGCTGGCAGGCACTTTGAGTGTGAACTATGAAGGTAAGGCTTGATTAAAGCAAGCTCAAAGAGTTCCAATGCGGAAGCGTTGTGGACAGGGGGAGGGGGGTAGGAACTTGATGGGAATGTCATAGGGTTTAGCAGGGCCAGCAATACCTACAAGCTTTGCATCCTTCCTCATATGCCAATTCTCCGCAGCTCTACTCTAATGCCATCGTTTCGACTTAAAGGAGTTGCAAGCGACACCCAACAGAGCGAACTAAAAATGGTGTAATGTCTACTTGCATATGGTTTAAAGTGCTGAAGTGCGTAACGGTATCAGGCACTGTGTCGGTGGCGTTGCACAAATATATATTTCTCTACTGCACATCTTCGGTGACTTTTGTGCACACAATTTTATGACAGACCTGTACATAATTTGCTGCATCCACGCGTGCACCACATGTGAGTGACCCAGCATCTCAAGTATATGACTACGCATTGTATCCCCCTTCAGAACCGACTGGAAATCTTAAGGCATGTCATGGTTGCAAACCCTCCAACCCCTTGTTTTGGGTTCAGGGATCCTTGCTTGCTCGTTCGCAGGATTCAGGGGCAATGTTTCTGCCTCCACACTTTAAAAGGTGAGTAGCTACCACTCAGCGCCACCACCAGCCCATTGTTCTCAGGGCTGCAGTTATTTTACAGCTCCCACAACAGTCTTAGAATAGCACGGAGCCATTTAAATAAATGTGAATCAGATCAAAATAACGTGAGTAATTCATTGAAGGGCAGCATGTCATTGAAAACATACGAGAAAAATAAAACATTCCGGGTAAACACGGCTAAGGCTTAATGTGGTCTCAGAGCTAGGACTTCAGAGGTCTTAGTATTAGGGATCATCTTGACTCCAAAATTCATTTTGACCAAATAAATGAACTGTATGCAGTCTCCAAGATAAAGGGATTGCCCAGGATCACATACGTTTAGGCAAGTGGGAAAGCGGGGATTAAAACTCAGTTACCTGGCTGCAAAGTCCACAGCATATTTGCAAGGCCTTGAGCTTTATGGGGCAAAGGGCTCCAATATAGGGGCTCTAATGGAACCACATTTTCTGAAATGTTCCAGTCAATATTGAAATGCATTGGGGTGTAAAGTAGAGTACCTGCATGTGTGGATGTATTGCATGGGGCAAATATCTGGTATTTATCCCATGCGATATTTTCTATATACCCATTGATGTAAATGTTCCACGTCATTCCAACATGTACATTCTTACAGGTTGGAATGGGGGCATTCTTCTTTCCATGACTGGCCTTACTTTATGTACCCAATCGATCTCTTCAATATGGCCGCCGGAAGAATGACTACCACAGCCCTACCTGTGGAAGCCTGATGCTGCTGTGTGATTGGGCTGTGCTCCATCTAAACGGCCAATCCTGAAGCCGGCAGGCGAACGCCGCCGCCCCACTCCCCAATGCCCCACTCCTAGGCTCTTGTGCCTTATCCCTCACTTTCTCCTACTCCCCTCTGAAGCCAGACAATGAAAGAACTGCAGGCCTCACAGATCCTCCACCAACACCACAAGGCTCCATTGTCTACAGGGACTGCAGCCATCTTCTTTGCAGCAGGTAGGCCTCGCTGGAGCTTCAATGCTCATGGGGCACTTTTTGTGCTCTAATTATCATTTGCACAGCCATATTTACTACTGATGTTCCCCCATCCTGTGATCAGTGTGAGGGTGCCTCGGGAGCATTCTTCTTTCCATGACTGGCCTTAATTTATGGACCGAACCCATCCCTTCAATATGGCCGCCCGATGAATGACTTCCACAGCCCTACCTGAGGCAGCCTGATGCTGCTGTGTGATTGGCATGTGCTCCATCTAACTGTCCCACCCTGAAGCGGGCAGGTGAACGCCGACACCCCCGCCACAAGGCCCAACTCCTAGTCTCCTGTCTGTGCCTGACCAGGCCTGGGTGGGCCTGGTTACCCCAAAACCTTTGTGCTCCTCAAATCATGTGGCGGTCGCTTGGTTCTACCTGCTCCCGTGTGAACTTGGCTTCTGGTCCTCCACGTACCTTAGTGGAACGCATAAATTCTGCTGAACTTTCTACTGCCTTCTCCTTTCACCCCTGTACCTTTCACTGGTAGCTATTACACTCTGCAACTCTACCGTGCCTTCCTACTCTACTTCTCTCACTGCACTGGTGTTCTTTTTAGAAGAAAAAAAGAAAATACATAATGTTCTGTGCATGTGCCTTTTTACATCACTGCACCCATTTTCCATTCACTTTGTCTGTTTAAATCCACAACTATGTGGTTTGGGCCTTTTTACATCACTGCACCAATTTTCAATTCACTTTGTCTGTTTAAATCCACAACTATGTGGTTTGTGCCTTTTTACATCACTGCACCCATTTTCCATTCACTTTGTCTGTTTAAATCCACAACTATGTGGTTTGTGCCTTTTTACATCACTGCACCCATTTTCCATTCACTTTGTCTGTTTAAATCCACAACTATGTGGTTTGTGCCTTTTTACATCACTGCACCCATTTTGCAATGCACTGCGTCTCTTTAAATTGGCAACTAGCTGGTCTGTGCCTTTTTACATCCCTGCCCCCATTTTGCTTGCGTTGTGCTCTGTTTAAAATCTTTTTTCAGGGTGTGCTTCTTACATCTTGCACCCTTTTTTGCATTGCACTCTAGGGTCCATTCTGCCTACATTCCTGGCAGCCCAACCTATTGCCCTGCAGTTGTGCCCCCCTTATCTACTTGGCACTTGGCCTCCTGGAGTCTGGCCAAGACTTTGCAGTGCAGCCCCTCCTTTCTTTTTCTATTTCCTCTTTAAATCTGCAGCCACTTCCACCCCTCCCCCCCTTCCTCTCCTACTACATGACTCATGCACTGATCACACGTATGATGGACTCATTTCCTTGTTTGTCTTACCCTCCCTCCTCCCCTCTCTCCTTTATTTGTGTATAGCTCTTGCTTGTTGAAACGACCGTCAGGCACGTACAATAATTTATGTCATGTTGTATACAGTTTGTATTCCTCTTTGTTCTATGTTGTACCTCCAAAAATACAGCACTTGCTGATTCTGAATGCTCCAATGTCTATTAAGAATGTCAATTTCTGTTTGCTAACCTACTCCCTCCCTGCGTTGGAGCGCTTTGAAACGCTTGTTAAGTGTATAGGCGCTATAGAAATGACAAATAAATAAATAAAATAAATAGGTTGTATTTTAAATATAGTGGTTATTAAAAATACACCTAGTTTTTACCATTACCACCAAGCCTCCAATGAAGCCCAAAATACCTTAAACTGTAGATGCACGAGATTATTCATTATATTTGAGTAAGCAATGCCTCACGCCTCCTCCACCTGCATCTGATAATGCAATTGCAAGTCGCAGAGTGCTTTCCTTATAAGGTCAGGAAACTTTGAGGGGACTTTCAATATCTTTCCACATCGCTGAGTACAGAGCAGTCCCCAATTCCCAAAACCCTCCTTTAATACTTCACGTCATTCGACCCTCAGCAGCAATAGACGTCCTGTAGCAGTTATATAGAAATATGCGAACTCGTATGTTGGTACTATATCAACAAATATGCAACCTGTAATTTGTGGCCAACTTATATTTTTAGCAGTTTAACAAATGTATTTCATCACCAACTGACCAACTATTTTACAATGTACGACTATATACCAGTGCTTGTTTGTCTAAAACTGCAACAGCGCAGTAAATGCGCAAGGTGGCATATACGTGTTTTGTTATTAGTTAGAGACCGTGAACTTGAGGGAGATTGTTTGAGCCAGAGAAAAGCCTCTGCAAGGACACCTAATAGCCCATACTAACAATGAGCAAGTCACTTGCAGGGGATTTCCTCTGTCCTTTAGGAACGAGCCACAGCGTTCCCCCAGCGTTGCGGCACTCCCTCCCAAAGGGACCTGCCTAGACGCAATATAAAGACGATGTTTCCCTGGGTCCTTCCCTTTTCTGTGGCCCTAAGGGCGCGATTGACGTTGCTCGCGGGCATAGGCTCTGAGGGCCTTTGCTGAACTGGTTATCCTGGTCCAACGAAAAAAGGGATCCTTCTATTTCCCACTTCCGCTCTCCCTTTCTGACCTCTTGCCGTTGTTCAATAGGGTAGTGTGTCTAAGAATGGGGCGTCTTTAAATCATGGAACCGAGCCACATCTACTGTAAGGTCTGCATGTCCCCTGACGTAGTGTTACTTAACAGGTATAAATGTGAAGTTTGTTTAATCTGTTTGTTGTCATATACTAGACTGTGTCTTGTTTTGCTTTGGATTAAAGCGCTCTATAAATTTCATAAATACAAATAATAAATACAAATACAAAATTAAAGATGTGTCCCATACGAGTGCATCCTTTGATAGGAAAGGATAAAGTACATTTTTGCTGGTCTGTTAAAATTGTTGTGACCTAGTCAAGAAATGTAACTCCCACTGTGCCACAAAATGTCTGCACAGTCTCTGATCTCTTGTACATTTCTCAGGTGGGGCTAGGGGAACGGAGGCCTCCACAAGGCCCCATAAGACCTTACCCTCCCTGGGAAGCACATAATCCTTGACCTATGCTTCCGCCAGACCTAGAGGTAGGTGCTGTAGGGGAGGAGGAACTTGGAACTTCAGGCAAGGGAACCTCACACATGTTCCTTTCCTCCCCGAGAGTTCCTGTGAGATGAAGGGGCTGGATGGAAAGGAGAATCAGAATGCTGTAAAGAACCTTATCCTTTTACCCTAGACCCTCAACTAGTCCCCTCCCCAATCCTGTCTCCCTGCTGCTGGAATAGGAGGAACGTAATGCGGCTTGAGTCGTGGCTATTTCAGGTGGGGGCATGTCATAGGCTTCTAAGGATCATCCAGCTTACTGCTGCAATCAACGCCAGGAATGGTGCGATAGAAATAGTTCTACGCAAGGGGTTGTAGCCGATGTGTGCGATCCGGAGAGATCCATGCCGTGGAGCCGCGGCTCAACGTGTCAGCACTAGTCTAGAGAGGGCGGGGACCTTGAGGAAGCAAACACGCCCCTGTGCAGAGGCATAGCTTGGATTGTCTACCAAGTGGGGCCTAGGCTGAAGCTACTGTAGTTGGGCCCACCGCAGTGACATTGACATCTGCAAATGCCAACACAGCGCTGTCGAGTGGGCATTTACAGATTATGGGTGGGCTTGCCCGCTCAGGCTCTACCCTGCCTACGCGTCTGCCCCGTGTATGAATGGAGGCAGTTAGGAGGGAACAAGGGCATGGAAAAGGAGACGAGAGGGGAAGACGGGGACCAGAGACGAGACTATCTGCAACTCTCTCTTACTAAATATTCTCCCTCTAGACCTCTGCGTTCCTCTGGCACCCGCTCTTTATGTGTAAAGCGTTTGCTAAACAGAGGCCAGGCAGGCGATCGCTTTCCTCAGCTGGCTCCCTTCCATGGTACAGCCTCCCTCTGCGTACTCTTTACCTCCTCCTTCCCCCCTTACCTCCTCTGCTAATTTCACAGTTGTTTTGATTGGTGTCCAGGGCCCTCATGCATCCTCAGGACCATGACCTCCCACACTGAATCGCCACCAGCTTCTGTCAATCCTCAGCACTTGCCTGAGGACACCCTCTGTCTTGGAGGCTAGCACTTAGTATACTGTGCACTTCATCTCTTGCTCACCCACGTGCACAGGCACCCCAGCACTTACCCCTGCTGCCCCCTCCCTTCTGCACTTCCACGTTCTGAATACTCACAAGCCATAGTAGGTTTGTCCTTTTCCCCCTCCAATGTATTGAATTATCTCTATGTATTTAATGTGTCTCATTCCCCGGTCCCCTCCCTGATGCACTATGGGCTTTTTGAAACAAAATTACCTTGCTGTATAAGCGCCTAACTAGCAAACAATAAACAAATAAATAAATAAGGTGAATGACCAAAGGGTGCAGTTCGGGAAGAAAACACCAGTAGCCGAACGAACGTCCACTTCTGTACTCCGCTCAGCACAAAGCATATGTAGAACAGGGACACAGCAACCAACAGAGAAGACAGACTAACAGAGAGGAGGAAATAAATCCGATGGGCCCACGGGAATCGTTCACAGGCCATTTCTGTCTTTCTCTCTTCTTCTCTTATAGTTATACTTCATAGTCCTTCTTCCCTTCTCCTACCTTGACTCCTGGGAATCTACAAGGTTTAGACTATGCCATGAGTGGAGTAGTAGACTTGGAGGAATCGGGAGTCCTGGCCCAAGATCCAATAATCAATTTAGGGGAGAATCTCTGTGAGGCCAGTGAAAGTCCACACAAGTGAGAAGACCCAAAGCAAGGGGGGGTGGACTAACGGCTGTTAGCAGTACTATCGCGTTCCAAGTGTGGAGAGACCTTTGGTCCAGTGGGGAGAAATAGGCAGACAGTGAATCATTAGTTGAGTCTCAAGAGGAAACCAACTCCGGTGAAGCTAAATCTACCATCATGGAGGATTTATTCAAAGGACAACTGACTTGAAATAAGCAGACACCACCAAGAGGCTCTAGTAATAGGGAGACATCGCAGGAAAGCAAGGACAGCAAGGACAGCCAGTAATGTCTCCCAAGTGGAGTTATGGAGAAGACCCCAAAGCCTTCTTTGTGAAATTTTACAGACCCAACAAGTTTACCAAGTGCTAAATTCAGATGGAACTACTCCCTATAACAAAGTCAAGACGGGACTCCAGGAATGACTGGGCAATGACCAGGCACATTACAGAATGATTCACAAAAAGGTCCCCTAACATTATAGCAGGAACCTGAAACATCTGCGCTTGCGGCCTTTATAGTGATTCCAGGATATGACCAAATGGCTGGGACACGAAGAGGCAAACATATTGTTAATTGTTAGGCAGAAACCTGTGCAGTTCCCACAACCCCAGAGAGACTAAAGAAACACTGGCTGAGACTCCAATGGGTTCATCAGCCAGTAGTAGAAAGTTTCCACTTGCCTTTGGGACTTCCTCTTCTGGAGCGAAGGCTAAGGAGGCAAGTTGGATCCCTGAAGGTTTACCCTTGCATCTGGGATCTCCTTTCACATGGTCAGTAGAGCCACAAACAAAGCATTTACCAAATGCCTTCTGGAATGGAGGCTTGTTCTGACCTCCCTCTGGTTTAGCACCAGAAGGTACACTATTCTGCTGTGGTTTCCCTGGTGGCTTACCCTTCTGGTTTTGTTTGGGGCCCTCTTTGGAATTTGCAGTATTAGAATTCTCGTTGGAGTCCTTTTTAGGCTGTTTCCCCTCATCCTTTTTCTGAGTTACCCCAGCATCCTTGTGAGTGGCCCTGTTGGCAACCCACAAGTCAGCAGCCTTAGCTAGTTTTCGGGAATCTAATTCCTTTGAATCAGCCAAGTGCTGTCTGAGCTCAGGAGAGCAGGCATCATAAATTGACTCCAACATAACAAGATTCTTCATACCCTCATAAGTGTTCACTTTGTAACCCTTAATCCATCCCTCTAAGTGTTTCAAACCTGCACTCACCCAGGTAGCCCAAGGGGTACCATCATGCTTTTTGAGGGTTCTAAGCCTCCTAAGATACTGGGAAGGGGTCTTCCCAAATCTAGCTATCAGAGCTAGTTTCACACATTCATACTCTTTCCTATCCTCCTCCCCCAACTCCATTACCACATCAGTTGCAACAGGGGGAAGCCTAGAGAACAACCAGGTGAGTAAGTCATTTCCTTTGATGTTCTGGAGCCCATGATTATATTCAAACAGAGACAACCGATCCAATACATCCAACCTAGGCTCATACATACCAACCAATTCCTTAGGCATCCGGGGTCTTTTAGGACTGGAACTTCTAGAGGAGCCAGAGAGAGAAGCATTTTCGACAGACAATTTCTTCATTTCTAGCTCATGCTTGAGCTCCATTTCCTTTAGCCTTAGTTCTTGATTCATTTCCTGATGTCTCTGTTCAGCCAGAGTATTCAGTTTCTTGAACTCTAGTTCAAGTTTCATTTTCTCTAATTCGAGATGTTGAGGACTTAGTGTGGGACCTGGTAAAGGCCCAGTAGGTACAGCAGGTAGGGCAGACAGAGGCCTAGGGGGGGCAGTCACAGCAGCCTCACCCTCCTCTTCTCACTCTTCCTCAAGATTATTAACATTTGGATCAATATCAATTTCTATACTGTTATCTACATTTTCTGGCATGGTAGGTTCCTCAGACCCATCATCCAGACTTTGGTTAGCTAACAACCTTTCTATTAACTCCATTTTCTTGCCTTTAGTCGGGAGGTTCTTATGCTTACACAATACTCTTAAACAATCAGCAGTTTTTGTAGCAAGGGACTCTTGACTAAAAGTTTCCATAGTTGACATGTTAGAAAGATTACTTTTTCAGTGCTAAGCTTTGTGGTTAGTTGCACTACGGTATCCTAAAGCACTCTAAAGTGTATACTCAATACAAATCCCACCGCTGTACTCCAGTGTTAGGCAGAAACCTGTGCAGTTCCCTTAGGGACCACTGCAAAAGATTTAAGACTGCAGGTGTTAGCAGTAAACCCACTTGGTAGCAGTCTGTACCACCCAGATTTACCTGGTAGCTGTGGCTGAGCAGTCAGACTTCGCTCAAGAAGAGTTAGGCAGTATGCAAAGTATACTCAATAGGCACTCAGATACAATAATACAAGCAAACACTGACCAGAGCTTTGGTATCAAAGTATATAATTATTTATTTATAAACACACAGTTGAAACACTCCAGCACTCTTATTGTAAAATATTCTAAACACAGTTACTATTATGATATATACACCCCTTTTTCCCTTATTAGAAAATCACAGTAAGACGCCACTTATTTTCATACAGAGGTGAGCGCTTAACTAGATTGCACTCTACTAAGGTTGTGAACAAGGGAGGGAAAAAGACAGAATATGCAGGATTAAACCACTCTACGATTCAGGAACACTATTAGCAAGGCAGAGAGCAAAAAGTCACTGGTGAGCCAAAGTCCAAAGGCTGGGCCCACTCTTAGAGAGAGCAGAGCACAAATGCGCCCAAGATCATACAGTTACACTAGGCTTAGAAAGCCTTGCAGAGGGTTCAGAAAAGAGTTTAGAGAGGCTTAGAAAAGTTTAGCCAGGGTGTCCCAGGCTAACCCAGGTTCGAAAGCCGGGGACTAAATCTACCCCGTACAGTCGGTTGCAAGGGAAGCCAGGCGGGACACGGTACCTTAAGTGGGAAGGATCCTCCAGCGGTGGCAGTTGTTCCTGGTAGTGGTTGCAAGTTGCGGCGTCGTCCAGGGGAAGAGCAGATCTCGGCGTGGAGGAAAGATGCAGGTCGTTGCACTACCAGGGCAGAAACCAGCCGCAGAGTTTTCCGGTAAAAGGTGGTGCCTTTATCTCACGGTCGTGGTAAAGCGTGGTATCCCGGTTGCCGGGGTGCTTAGCATGGGCAAGGCGGCCACGAGATACGTCGGGAAATCGAAAAGACGGTGAAACTGGTTATCCTCACCAGTCAAAGGAAGAAGACTCTCCGGCGGGAGATCTCCTCTGTCGTTGGGAAAAGTGGTGAGACGGTCCAGCAGGGCTCCACCGGTCGTGGTGTCGTGGCAGGTCGGCTCAGCTTCTCCCTCATCGGATTCTTAGGTCCTGTGACGACTTCTGAAGTTCCAGTCCCCAAGGCCCTGCTTTTATGCAGCAAACCCCCATTCACTCAGCCTAGCTGTCACTCAAACATGCTAAGTGGTGAGCAGGCCGGCTCACCACTTGGGCCAATCAGGACGGAGTGCGACTTGAGTTGCCTAGGCAACTCAGTCCAGAGTGCCTAAATTCCCCTCCACCCCGCCTAAGTACCCCAGACATAGTGGCACCACTTTGGAGGGCTTCTGTGGAGAAGCCCGCCAAAAAATGGAACAAAGGGCTCGACTTGGGTTGGAGTCACAGAAGAGAACACAAACGCCATTTTAGAATCAAGTTTTGGCAAAAAATACCAACCGGAGAATTAATATTAATGAAATAAACCGGCGGTATGTTCGAGGCTACCTTAAATAATGAAATAAAGATAGTAGCCTAAAACAATGGGAAATCCCATCGGAAAATATTCGCGGTTGAATATAAAAAGTAGTATCCACTGCCACCAGCCAAAACTCGATCAGGGGGGACGGAGACGTGCCCCCTCGACTAACAGGCCCTGGGGCAATCGAATTGCCCCAGCCAGTACGTCCACAATATGATGGTTTGTACTGGTTCTGTTCAGAATTTAAGACTAGTAAAGTCAATGGTGACTTTACATGCCCTAGGAGACAGTAGTCAGTCCCAGGGTATGGAGTCTATACTGGGGGGTCACTATGACACCCCTGTGTTACTGCACGGAGGGTGCTGTGTAACACACATCACAAAAACACATGAAACCCTATGGAGTAAAAGACCCCATAGCACATTAAACACATCTAGATTCAAAGAAACACACTCAAATCATGTCCAAGAGTGAGGGTAAAAGAGTCTCACTCTTGGCAGGGGAAAAAAATAAACCTCAAAATCCAGCAAAGCTTCACCAAGTTAGCTGGAGGGCCTGTGCAGATGTGTCCCCAGTTACCAGTTCTCATCCAGTGTAATGACATGGCTGTAAAAATACCTGTCAGTGTACAATGTGAAGTGCCAGGTAGGGTTCTGCTGGGTAATGACCTGAAAGCTCTTGGAGTTGTGTCACATAGCCCCAGACCACCTAGTAAGAGGTTACAGGAGCTCACAAAAACTGCAAGAGAGAAAACCCTGAGAGGGTTATCTCAGGAGATGACAGAGATCACTCCTTTTCCACTGGAGCAACTCACTGCAGTAACTACCCGATCAGGAGCAAAGGGGCAACCCAAGACTCCTAGGAAAAAGTCAGCAGCAAGCACTCCAGTGCTTCCAACAGTTACACCTGTAACTCCCCCTCCAGCTGAGGCTGAGAGGGAGGTACAACCCTGTATGGTTGAACTAGACTCTGAAGAAGAGTGTAACGCTCACCTGGTTCCCACGGAGGCGCGGCGTCGAAGGCGCAGAACTCTGAAGATGGACAGGAAGGGCCCCTCTATTCTGGCTTCCCTGGCTCGTTGGATACCCTCCTGTGCGTGAAAAGGGAGTATTACCAACTGTGGAACAATGCTCAAGCCTCCCACTCCCTTCCAACCCTCCACGATACCTCCTCCACGATTCCCCGTGAAGCCTCACCTTAGGGTTTGGAAGGATGAGCTCTCCATCCTGCTTCTGATGCAGGGGCGCGTTGAAACCCAGTTACTTCACTGGATTGAGGATTGATGGGAGTTCAGGTAAGCTTGACTGTTCAGGTAAGGCGCTGTAAAAGTTCTGTTCAAAAGTTCAAGCTTAATAATAATGTTCGTTGTCTAATTGCAGCAAGCGCTAATGCTTATGTCTTTTTCCCCTTAGGGGCCGGGGTTCGGAGTGCCGGATATATGGCGCCGACCCGAAGTGAAACAGTTCTGGATGAGCGCTCAGGTAATGTCTTTGCATTCGCTCATTCAATGTCTTTGTCTTTTTTCCCCATTGGGGCCGGGGTCCGGAGATGCCAGGAAGCGGCAGGACCCGAAATGCAGTGGGAATAATCCAACAGGTAAGACTTAAAAGGAAACTGAGCTTTCCTTATTCCTTTTCTCCCTCTCACCTTTGTTCTTGTCTTTTTTCCTCTAGGCGCCGGGGCGTAGCTGAATCCGGAAGATCGCTGCTGAAGATGGAAGCGCCTTGCAAAGGTGAGTAAAATGCAGCGCTGCAGCGATCGAAACAAAATGCCTTTAAAATGATGTCTTCCTTTTCAGGGCCGTTGGAGAAATGGCTCTGGGATGCAGATTTAGCAGGTAAGGGCTTTTCTTCTCCTATTCTCTTCCTTTCTCCCCTTGCAGGTGTTCCAGGGTGCTGGCAGGCGTGGCTGAAGTCAGGATGCAGGAGCTGACACGGTGAGCGTCCAGCTGCTAGGTGCAGAACAACGCGAAGCATGTGTGGCTGTTCGGATGGGGTTTAAATAGCCTTGGAAGAAGTTCCTGGTATGTATCCTTCCACCAATCAGGTATGTATCCTTCCCCGACCACACCCGGGTGGTGAAGTAGTCCTACAGGTTAAGTAGTCCCATTCAGGCCTCAAGAGGGCCTGGATGAAGCAGCAAGGTCTGCATCAGGTAAGTGTGCACCCAAGCACTTAAGCACATATCCTCTTCTATGAGCCTGGCGCCTAAGGCGCCAGGACTGGGGTCCACTATGAGCCTGGCGCCTAAGGTGCCAGGACTGAGTCCAAAGGGCCCCGACTTGGGCCCGCTGAGACTTTCCTGGGGAAAATGATGTCTGCCTCTGGGGTTGCTGTGCCCGGCCTGGCTCCTTAGAGGTAGGCATCATGACAGTACCCCCCCTCAAGGCCCCTCCCAAGGTCTTTTCCTCCGGGGGTTTTGGTTTGTGCGGGAATCTTCGATGGAATCTTTGAATTAATCGTGGTGCGTGAACATAGTTACTGTGTTCCCAAGATCTTTCCTGAGGTCCATATCCTTTCCAATCAACAAGATAGAAGAGTTTCGACTTAACTATCTTGGAATCTAAAATGTCTTTCACTTCGAATTCTAATTCTCCATCAATTTGGACAGGGCCTGGGGGCTCAGACAGTCTGGTTCCAGGTTGTACTGGTTTTAGAAGAGATGCGTGAAAAACGGGATGAATCCGCATGTTGGATGGTAAATCGAGTTTAAAGGCCACTGGGTTGATAATAGCTTTGATGGGGTAAGGCCCAATGAATCTGGGATTAAAAGTTTGCTGACCCTTGAGGGGTAGATGTTTAGTTGCTAGCCATACCTGATCTCCTACTTGGTAAGGAGGAGTTTTACTTCGGTGCAAATCAGCGTTTTCTTTATACTTTTTCTTGGCTTGCTGTAAGTGGGTTGTAGCTTCTTTGAAGGCTTGGGTTATTGTGGAATGTAGGTGATTTACTGCAGGCATCTCCAGGGCCAGAGGTGGATCTAGGTCAGAGGTCCGAGGATGGTGACCATACAGGGTATAAAAAGGAGTCTGTCCGGTTCCAGAATGCACTGAATTGTTGTATGCATATTCTGCAATCCAAAGGATGTCCTTCCAATTCAACTCGGATTGGTGTAACATGCACCGCAGATATTGCTCGAGAGTCTGATTGGTTCTCTCGGTTTGTCCGTCAGTCTGGGGGTGGTGGCTGGTGGATAACCGCACGTCTATTTGTGCTAGTTGGCAACATTTCTTCCAAAAGTGGGAGATAAATTGACTTCCACGGTCTGAGACTAATATGGAAGGGAAACCATGCAACCACACTATATTTTCCATAAATTCCTTGGCCAAGGTGGAAGCTGACGGCAATCCTTTTAAAGGGATAAAATGGGCCATTTTGGAGAATAGATCCACTATTACGAGAATCGTGTTGTAACCACCACAAGGAGGCAGGTCAGTTATAAAGTCCATTGACAAGGTGTGCCAAGGTGCTGGTGGAATGTCCAAAGGTTGAAGTAGGCCGGCTGGCCTTTTCTTTTGACTCTTATTTTGGGCACAGATTCCGCAAGACAACACAAATGACTTTATGTCTTTTCTCCAAGAAGGCCACCAGAAGTGGCGTTTGATCTTTTCTTCTGTTTTCGCGATACCGGGGTGTCCTTCCATTAATGATTCATGATGACGGGTAATGACAAGTTCCTGCAATTCTTTACTTGGCAGAAATAACCGCTCTTGGAAGTAGGGTAAATCATCCTTAACGGTGTAGTGAGGACCCTTTTGACTCCATTCCAGTAAGGCAGAAGAGTCAAAAAGCTGTTTTACTTGAGCTTGGATGTCCTCAATGGTTTGCAATGAAGTCAAGCCCAGAATTCTTTGTTCCGGTATGATTGGCACAGGTTCTAAACTCGAATTGGGTTCTTCCATGCCTATCCGGGATAAGGCATCTGCCTTACCATTCTTGCAGCCAGGGCGATAGGTAATTACAAAATCAAATCCCGCAAAGAATAAAGCCCATCGGAGTTGTCGCGAAGATTGAGCTTTGGCCGTCTTTAAATACTGCAAATTTCTGTGGTCCGTAATTACGGTGATGGTGTGTCTTGCACCGAGAAGATAGTGACGCCAAGTCTTGAAAGCTGATTTAATAGCCAGTAGTTCTTTGTCGGTAATTGCGTAATTGAGTTCAGGTGGAGAGAATTTTCTGGACCAAAAGGCTACAGGGTGTAGTTGGTTAGTTTCTGGGTCTCTTTGCGACAGGACAGCTCCCTTGGCCGAACTGGATGCATCGGTTTCCACGATGTAAGGGAGATCTGGGCGCGGGTGCTTCAATACAGGTGCAGAGGTGAATTTGGTTTTCAGGTCCTGAAAGGCTTGTTCAGCCTCAAGAGTCCATTCAAAGCATTTGTTTTTCTTTAGGAGAGCTGTGATGGGTTGAACAGTTCGAGAAAATTCCGGGATGAACCTTCGATAGAAATTGGCAAAGCCAAGCATGCTTTGCACTCCCTTCACAGAGCTAGGAGATGGCCATTTGAGAATGGCGTCCACTTTCCGCGAGTCCATTCGGATTCCTTGAGGTGTCAGGATGAATCCGAGAAACTCCACTTCTGTGGTATGAAAAACGTATTTTTCGAGCTTGGCAAATAATTTGTGCTGGCGCAATTTCTCAAGAACTGCCCTAACATGGTTTCTGTGAACAGATTCTGAGGAGGAATACACCAGGATGTCGTCAATATAAACGATGACACAAACATCGATAAGTTCCCGAAGAACATCATTCATGAAGTACTGAAAGGCGGCAGGTGCGTTGCACAAACCGAAGGGCATTACTTGATATTCGAAGAGCCCAAATTTGGTGCGGAATGCAGTCTTCCACTCGTCACCCTCTTTTATACGTACCAGGTGGTAAGCTCCTCAGAGATCTAGCTTGGTGTACACACGAGCATCTTTTACTTGGTCGATAAGCTCAGGTATCAGGGGCAAAGGGTAACGATTCTTAATCGTTATCTGATTTAGGGCGCAGTAGTCAATACAGGCCCTAAGGTCTCCTTCCTTTTTAGGTACGAAGAACAAAGCGGAAGAGATTGGTGACTTTGAAACCATTGGCCAGGTATTGATCCAAATACTGGCGCAAATGCAGGTTCTCAGGTTCAGTAAGAGCATAAATCCTACTACAAGGTAGTTGTGCATTGGGTACCAAGTCGATTTGGCAATCGTAAGATCGATGGGGAGGTAAGGAGTTAGCCTGCTCTTTCTGAAAAACGTCTTGGAATTCTTGGTATTCAGATGGTAGCTGTACAGGGGTGGAAGTTACAGAGGCTAGACCCATAGCTGGATTCCTTGGGTAACAGGTTGGTTCACAATCAGGAAAAGTTATCTTCTTTGCTCGCCAGTCTATTCTCGGATTATGTGTTTCTAACCAAGGGATTCCAAGAAGTACTTGAAATTGTGGGGCCTTGATCACATCAAACACGATTGCTTCCCGATGTCCATCCTGACCCACCAGAGTGATTTCAACTGTGGAATGCGTTACAGGCCCTGAGGCTATTTCGGTTCCATCAACTGTAGTAATTACATCTTGGGCTACTTTCGGGCGGAGAGGAAGCTTAATCCTGGAAGCCAATTCACGGTCTATGTAATTTCCAATAGCTCCACTGTCTATGTATGCTTTTATAGCATGCAACTGCTGAGGCTGTTTTGGGTTCACAAGCACCATTGGCATGACAAAATGCGAGGTCAAAGAGTTTGTTTTCAAGCTCGGCAAGCGGACCCCTACGCTTGTCGGGCTAGGTCGTTTCCCGAACCAGGTGTCAATAACTCGTTATCAGTGGCTCCAACCACCTTCTTGGGTGGTTTAACTGGACAACTTTGAAGAAAGTGACCGGAAGTTCCGCAATACAGACAAAGTTGCATTTGTCGCCTTCTCTCTCGTTCCTTCTGCGTTAATGGTCCTTTAACACTGCCAATTTGCATAGGTTCGGAAACGTCAGTACTCTTGGAGTTAACGTGGGTCTTGATAGGTACTCTGGTTTCATACTTGAGCCGATCTGCTTTTCTATTTTGAAGTCTGTGATCAAGTTGAACCACTAAGTCTATGTAGTCTGCGCAGGCCTGGGGTGGATCTACTATCTGAGCTATAACATCTTTAAGCTCTCCGCGCAGGTCTCGATGAAACAATGTGATCCTTTTATTTTCAGGCCATCCGGTTTCCACAACTAGTCTATTAAAGGTGGCGATATAGGACAAAAGATCCTGATTACCTTGTCGTAAGGATAGCAGTTCGTTGTCAAGGGCCTGTCCCTGCGAGTGTCGAGCGAACAATCTTTCCATGCTGGCCTGGAAGCCCTGGAAATCCCGGAGAATGGGATCATCCTGATTTACCAATGGAATAGACCAATCGGCAGCACAGCCACTGAGGTAAGATAGTACAAAGGCTACTTTGGTCTGGTCGTTGGGGAAGGCCCCGGGCCTGCATAAAAAGTGTAAACGGCATTGGTTCATAAAAACGGCATATTTCTTGGGATCCCCCGCAAAACGTTCCGGCGGGGCCAAAGGCATGTGTCCAGGTAGATTGATTTGTACCGGGTTATTCGAACCCATTGTTGTAGAAATATCTCCGGAAACAGGTAAAGGAGTGTGCTCTGCCTGGCCCTGCAATAACCTTTTGGCCAGATCATCAGTTCTTTCCTTGGATAGGATTAGTTCCCTTCTGAGAGCATTAGTCTCCTGGCGGGCTGAGTGCACTTCTGCCCGTAATTACCCTAAAAGATGGGCCAGCTGATCTGTCTCGGAAGTCTCCATAGTGCCCAGGTGGGAAATTGTGGTAAGGCTTTGCGCTCTGTAACGCTCACCTGGTTCCCACGGAGGCGCAGCGTCGAAGGCGCAGAACTCTGAAGATGGACAGGAAGGGCCCCTCTATTCTGGCTTCCCTGGCTCGTTGGATACCCTCCTGTGCGTGAAAAGGGAGTATTACCAACTGTGGAACAATGCTCAAGCCTGCCACTCCCTTCCAACCCTCCACGATACCTCCTCCACGATTCCCCGTGAAGCCTCACCTTAGGGTTTGGAAGGATGAGCTCTCCATCCTGCTTCTGATGCAGGGGCGCGTTGAAACCCAGTTACTTCACTGGATTGAGGATTGATGGGAGTTCAGGTAAGCTTGACTGTTCAGGTAAGGCGCTGTAAAAGTTCTGTTCAAAAGTTCAAGCTTAATAATAATGTTTGTTGTCTAATTGCAGCAAGCGCTAATGCTTATGTCTTTTTCCCCTTAGGGGCCGGGGTTCGGAGTGCCGGATATATGGCGCCGACCCGAAGTGAAACAGTTCTGGATGAGCGCTCAGGTAATGTCTTTGCATTCGCTCATTCAATGTCTTTGTCTTTTTTCCCCATTGGGGCCGGGGTCCGGAGATGCCAGGAAGCGGAAGGACCCGAAAGGCAGTGGGAATAATCCAACAGGTAAAACTTAAAAGGAAACTGAGCTTTCCTTATTCCTTTTCTCCCTCTCACCTTTGTTCTTGTCTTTTTTCCTCTAGGCGCCGGGGCGTAGCTGAATCCGGAAGATCGCTGCTGAAGATGGAAGCGCCTTGCAAAGGTGAGTAAAATGCAGCGCTGCAGCGATCGAAACGAAATGCCTTTAAAATGATGTCTTCCTTTTCAGGGCCGTTGGAGAAATGACTCCGGGATGCAGATTTAGCAGGTAAGGGCTTTTCTTCTCCTATTCTCTTCCTTTCTCCCCTTGCAGGTGTTCCAGGGTGCTGGCAGGCGTGGCTGAAGTCAGGATGCAGGAGCTGACACGGTGAGCGTCCAGCTGCTAGGTGCAGAACAACGCGAAGCATGTGTGGCTGTTCGGGTGGGGTTTAAATAGCCTTGGAAGAAGTTCCTGGTATGTATCCTTCCACCAATCAGGTATGTATCCTTCCCCGACCACACCCGGGTGGTGAAGTAGTCCTACAGGTTAAGTAGTCCCATTCAGGCCTCAAGAGGGCCTGGATGAAGCAGCAAGGTCTGCATCAGGTAAGTGTGGACCCAAGCACTTAAGCACATATCCTCTTCTATGAGCCTGGCGCCTAAGGCGCCAGGACTGGGGTCCACTATGAGCCTGGCGCCTAAGGCGCCAGGACTGAGTCCAAAGGGCCCCGACTTGGGCCCGCTGAGACTTCCCTGGGGAAAATGATGTCTGCCTCTGGGGTTGCTGGGCCCGGCCTGGCTCCTTAGAGGTAGGCATCATGACAAAGAGCTAGTGGGAGGCCAAGAACTTATTGGAGATCTAGACCCTGAGGACCATCCTGAGCTGCAGTCTTTACTGGCAGAAGGTGGGCCCAGCAGGGCAGCTTTCCGTAAGGGACAAAGAGAATGTCCAACTCTGGAGGGTCTCCGCCACCAGGCAGATGCTAAGGCTAATGGGCAAGCGCCTGGGAAGTATAGGTTGCACTGGGAAGATGGCCTCTTCTACAGTGAACCAACTGAGTCTGAACCTGGAGACTACAAACGCCTTGTAGTACCTCAAGAAAACAGACAACAGTTCTTGCACTTAGCCCACGAGATTCATTTGGCTGGTCACTTGAGTTTCAAGAAGACCAAGGAAAGGCTCTCACTCTACTTCTACTGGCCAAAAATGGGGGCCGAAGTAGATAAGTTTTGCAAGAGCTGCCATAGCTGCCAAACTTCTGGTAAGGTTGGCGCCAAGTATGTGGCACCATTAGTGCCTCTCCCAGTTGTGGGAGTCCCATTTGAGAGGGTAGGGATTGACATTGTTGGTCCCCTTGATCCCCCTACATCCTCAGGCAACAGGGTTATCCTTGTTGTAGTAGACCATGCTACTAGATATCCTGAGGCAATACCTATGAGAACTGTTACAGCTCCGGCTGTGGCTAAGGCCCTCCTTGGTATTTTTACCAGGGTTGGGTTTCCTAAGGAAGTAATCTCTGACAGGGGATCAAACATTATGTCCCACTACATGAAAGCCATGTGGAAAACCTGTGGAGTTACTTACAAGTTCTGAACCGCCTACCACCCCCAAACCAATGGACTGGTAGAAATATTTAACAGAACCATGAAGAGCATGATAGGTGCTTTAGAGGACCCCCTGAACAGAAAGTGGGACCTTCTTCTGCCATGTTGTCATGATCACTGCTTCCAAGGAGCCAGGACCAGCCCAACGTCCTTGGAAGCAGGCCCCTAACCCTAATCCTAGGCACCAGCCGGTCCCCACGGGGACCTTTTGGACCATGTCCTGGCGCCGGTGGCACCAGGCTCATCAGAATCATCGGTCCCGGCACTGGAAGCGCCGGGCTCATAATATGTGTGCACATGCTTGGGTGGACTTACCTGCAGCAGACCATGCTGCTTACTTACCAGCCTCTGTAACGCTCACCTGGTTCCCTCGGAGGCGCGGGTCTTGACTGGGCGGTGAAACCGTCTTCAACGTCAGGCGTAGGATTCGTTTGGCTCCCGGATTTGGCCCCTTTCTCACCAAAAGTTTGACCTGAAGGGTGAGGTGTCTGCAAGTGGAAAATCAAGGTATTAGTGGCTGGAAGGTTGGGAGAAGTTCCAAGCCCCTCTCTCCCTCTCTCCCCGTGGTACTCGGTCGATTGTTGTGCTCACCTTAAATAGGTGAATGCTGGGCTCTCCATCCTGCATCTCATGCAGGGGCGCTGGGTCCAGTTACTTCACTGGATATGAGTTCAGCCTCTTAATTGCAGAGGGTAAGTTGAGAGCGAAGCCGCCGTGTGCTGCACGAGCGTGACTTGTAAGTATTAAAGTTCCCTTTAGATTGCTCTCTTCAAATGTCTTATCTCCTTAATGTCTATGGCCCTCATTACGACCCTGGCGGAATTCGGAAAACGATGGCGGAAATGCAATACCGCCATCGAATAGCGCTCGGTGCGACTATGACCCGTCACCGCAAAGTACGAAGCCACTAGCGACACCGTAGTGAACGCCAACGCCAACTGCACCAAGCACGCGCGCGCGCGCCATGCCAAACCGTAAACACCACCATGGCGCAGGGTACGCCAATTCCGACCCTAGCGGACATGTACCTAACGCCATCAAGCATGGCGGAATGTACCATTCCGCCATGGTGAGAAGTACGGCATCGCGAATCAACCGTAAACGGCCCCACTGAGTGCCTGTACACCGCTCCCTGCCCACAAAGTACAACTCCCCGTAGGTGCAATGAAGCCACAATGCAACCAGTGAAATGTACAAGTCACCAATGCATGCCAACGAACAAAAAAACACAACAGGGGCCAATGGGAGCTGCAGGGCACAGATGGCACGAATACAGAAGCCATCCCAATGGACATGACCACAGTCCCCCACCAAGAAACGCACGCAAACACAGGCACCTGTGACCAGCAATATTCCGAAAATCACATCATTACACCAGTCCACCTGGCTGACCGGCATCTGTCACACAAAACCCAATCCCCCGCCCCTGAGCATGACAACATTCAAACAGTCATATTGGCAGCCCCCATCCCTGACCTCACGGGCTTCGTAGGCAAACGCGCCCAGTACAGTACCACGCAACTAAACTCCGAAGCTGGAACCCAATGCAGATCTCCTCACAATACATCGCTCCCCAAATAGGCATATGCCACATCACTTGCAAAGAAGAACGCTACACGGGCCAAATCAGAATAGAAATTTAATGCACAACAAAATCACCAAGCCCATACAGCCATCAGGCCATGAACTCCAAAACACATTTCACCATTGTGGGCTGCATCCGCAAGAAATGACCAGCCACTACTTGTGTGACGCCCTGTTCCATCCTGGTACACAGAGCCACATTCACGTACGAAAAGGCAACATGGAAGCGCACAGAACCGCAGGGCCGGCCCAATGGGGAGGCACTAGTCCAGCTGAAAGGCCGAAATGTTGCTCCGAGCCACCAGTACTGCGTAAGGGCATGTGGCCCATTGGCGATCGTCCCATAAGATCGTAATGCTGCTCCACTGATTAACACGAAGCAGCAGGTGTCGGGAGTAAAACCCATCTGCAGGAGTGGCATACAGATGGCAGTGGCAAAAGGGGAGGAGATACCTGTCAACCAAAAGAAAAGAAAAAGAACAGAATGGCCATCAGAACTACATTCCAACAACTCACTTCAATGATCACACTAAATCCACAGCCATATGCATGCTAGCCCACTCCAAAGGTCCATCACCACCCAAAAACCACTTGCGACTCATAACTATCTATATCGAGGTGTAAACACCATCACAAACGAGTGTACCTGTGCATGCGTCTGTCAAAACAGAATCCATCAGATGGGATTGGTAACGTGCATGGACACAAGTGTCTGAGGGCGCGTCGAGACAGGGAGGGCTCAACAAGGCCAGATAGACGATGGTCCCACTATGGCAGCCCTGCATCACATAGCGTAGGGGAGGCGGATAGATCCCAAGAAGCCCTGTACATGGCAGACTCTGTATCAAATCACCTGCCCATGCATCCATTCATCATTCCCTCATCCCGGGATTAAAACGCCTGAATATTTACTCACATAACATTAGAAATATCCATTGAGTCTGTGCGTTATGCAGCCTGCAAAATCCACAGTGCCCCAGCCCGTAATTCCAGTGTAGTGAAGTAACATGTATTTGGGAACGTCCGGCCTCATCGCCCACGTCGCTATTGCGCATCCCATACTATTCATATCAATCATTGCATCCTCGCCATGGCCCCTGTCCCAAGGACATTGAACAATAGTACGTTATATTAGCAGTCAGACCTGTGGGCATTTCCTCGCCGCCAGCTGAAAACCGAAAGCGCCGCCCTTCGAATTCCTCATTTGCAACATCACGTCGAAGAGGCATCTGTGGCCGTTTGAAATCACTAATTAATCCATCGAGTGCGGCTGTGTGTGAAAATGGCAACTGCCTTCACCCACAAATGGGACGCCCCGCCCGTCGTTGCAACTCGGTACAGTGATGCATGAGGGCCCACCGTTACTCGAGTACTACGTTCCACTGACCCTTCACAAGTCTGTTCGCGACTGCACAGATAGTATGTGAAACAATGGGACCACAGCAGAATGAACATATCAACCAATGTTACACGGCCATCGGGTACAAATACATGATTGCAATAGCAAGATGCCATTCCCCGAATTGCAGCGTTGTGCGCGGGACGTGCTCGGCCAAAGGGGAGAGCAGTTTGCACAGGTGGAATGAATCTCCACAGGTGGAGGCCATACAGCCTGATAACACATAAATTGCACAGCCAGTCTCCTCCCACAACCACACCGAAATGCTACCGGCAGGACTCGCGATGTTGGCCCTGGGGGACATGATAGCACTGCAAGTACTCCAACTCCAAGAAGAAGACGAACACCAACTACAACCGGCCGCACGGAGGAGACGCAGGAGGAGGAGGAGGGCAAGGCAGGGCCAGCAAGGGCCGCCAGCACAGCCACTACCACCACGCAGGCAGCCCGCAATCCCACGCCTCCGAGCACATCCGTTCAACCTCACTGATGAGCAGATCCACACCCTCTACCGTCTGGACCGGGACACCATAGCCGCCATTGTGCACATGACACAGGCTGACCTTGTCAGCATGATAGATAGCCCAACCGCCATCCCACCCCTACTGAAGGTGGTGTCTGTACTACACTTCCTGGCCACAGGCACCTACCAGCACACAGTCGGACAGTTGCATGGCATTTCTCAGCCACTGTTCTCACGGACACTATTGCAAGTGCTCGATGCCCTCCTGCAGCACGCAGACGACTACATCTCCCTACCACGCTCGGAGCAGGAAATTACCAACACAAAAGTGGGATTCCATGCACTTGGCGGCATACCGGGTTGCATTGGTGCCATCGACTGCACCCATGTGGAATTGGTCGTCCCACATGCCATGGAGGCCCAGTACCGCAACCGAAAACAATTTCATTCTCTGAATGTACAAATGGTGTGTGACTCCAACAGGATCATTACACATTGTTGTGCCCGATTCCCTGGATCAACCCATGATTCTATGGTCTTGAGGAACTCTACAATACCACGCTACATGGAGCGACACGCAGGGAACAGATCCTGGCTACTCGGTGAGTCTCATTACATGCATGATAATGTGGGGTATGTGATTCGGCAATGACATGGCAGGAAGGGGGGGGGTGTGCGTACGTAGCAATGGCATTCCACATCATACGTTTATCGTCCACATACAGGTGATGCTGGATATCCACTGAAGAGATGGCTCCTCACACCAGTCCGGAACCCACGGGACCAGCATGAGGAGGACTACAACCATGCCCACTCATGTACCCGTGTAGTCATTGAACAGGCATTCGGCCTACTAAAGGGTCGTTTCCGCTGCCTCAGCAGGTCTGGCGGGGCACTCCTGTACCGCCATGAGAAGGTTGCAAAGAAGGTGATGGCATGTGTCATGCTCCACAACATGTGCGTACGTAGAAATGTGCCCATGCCCCCTGACGCAGAACTGCAAGCACCTGATGATGGTCATGATGAGGGTGGGGATGTGGCAGCACCTCAAGGAGTCTGCGAGGCACCGGAGGGCCGTGACATTCGTCAGCATCTTATTGATGTATGCTTCTAGCACTCACGCCTGGTGGCTGATACATGGACACGGGACTCGTGGCACTGTGTGTGTCTGGGACATGCACAATATGGACTGTACGCCTATGATGGCCTAGTACACAAAGATCAATGTCCACACATCTCATTGGTTGATCGTGCACTGTTTATGGCATATGTGATATCATGTAGTACACCCTATCGACCCGCCACCCAAGTGAGCCCAACACACCCCCTCCACCCTCCTACCTCCCCCCCAAACACCAGTGTCCAAAGATGCTCATTGTCAGTGGGCTGTCGCTATTGCAAGCCCCCTCTGCGGGTATCAGGGGCACCCCTGCCTGTGGAGCGCTGGTTCCTCCCAGATCTACGTTGGGGGCTGCCCTGGACGGAACTTGCAACGGATGATGTCTCTGCCTGCTCACGTCCATGCATGTCCCTAAGGGTTTGCGAGAGCTCAGTGAGCACACGGCGCACTGCGGCAAGTTCGGCACATACGTCTTTGGAAGTCGCATGCAGTTCCCCCCTCAGGCTCTCGGTGCTTCTCTCCATTTGGACTCTCAGGCTCTCGGTGCTACTCTCCATTTGTGCCCTTAGTGTCTCTGTACCTCTCTCCATTTCTGCCCTAAGTGTCTCAGTTGATGTTTCTATGTCTGCCTTAGTGCCCCCACATTCATCGGCATGGTCCTTGAGGAGCGTGGCCAGTTGCTGCTGTTGCACGATTAACTGGTCGAGGGACTGTTGCCTCTGCTGGGCCATGGCCATTTGCGGGGGTGTCACAGAGGGGCTGTTGTCCTCATGTTGCCTTGCCACAGGGCTTGTGGGGGATGGCCAGTCGTCGTCTTGTGGGTGCCCCTGCGTGGTATCCTCATGTTGTACGGGATGGGACAGACAGGGGGATTGGGACAGGTCATGGATGGATCTGACTTCGACATCCCCGTCTTCTGTGTCGGAGCATGCTGCCATCAATGGGGTGTCACCTATGGTGCTGCTGCCACCAGAGGCAGTGCCTTCTGTGGCATCCGTTGGGGGGACCTGTGGTGGTGGTGTTGTGGGCATGCTGGCTGCTGGGGTGCCTGTTGATGTTCCCTCCTCTGTGCTGCCACCTGATTTGTGCTGCTGCCGTTTCTTGATGCGTGCAGCTGAGGTGGAGGGTCTTTGGCCGTTGGTCTTGGCCCTCTTTGCAGGTGTGCTGGTAGGGGTGTCCTGATGCTCGTCGTTTGGATCGGACCCTGTGGTGGAGTAAAGGAGGGCGAGGGTTATTAATGGGTCTGTGGGTATTGGAATGGCATTGTATCACATGCATTGGGGTGGTACCTGAGGGTGATTTGGGTCGGGGCCTTGGAGGTGCTTTCATTTGTGTGTGGGGTGAGGGTGCAGTTGTTTGGCAGCCTGCAGTTAGGGTGTGCCTGCTGCACGTGTAGTGCGTGTTTTAGGGGTTTTTAATTATTTATGTATTTATTGTGGGTTTTAACGTGCGCTATCAGGCCGATGTGTGTGGACGTTCTCCTGGACATGTGTTTCTGTTGCACTATGTGGACACATGGTACTTCACATGGATGGACTTTGTGGGTTTGGCATTGTTTTATTTGGCCCACCTACCTGAATCTTCGGATGTCTGCACTCCTTTCTCCATCCCTCCGACTCCCTCTATGCTCTCCATTCCGATGGTGGAGGCACAGATTTCTTCCCAGGGGGTCAACTTGATGGGTGATTCAGGACCTCCCCCGGTGGCTGTGGCAATGTTGCGGTTGGCAGAGAGTATGCTGCGGACGCGTATCCGCAGGTCGTCCCATCGCTTTCGGCATTGCTGTGGGTTGCGGGGTGCGGTCCCCACCGCACTTACCCGCTGTGCCACCAGAGCCCATATGGCCTTCTTGTTTGCAAGTGCCGTCCTGGTCATTTGCGTGGAGAAGACGACGGCAGCATTCTCCTGGAGGGTCTCTGTTAGCACGGTGAGTTCCTCACAGGAGAAGTGGACCTGCCGCTTGCGGTCGCACGCTTTCTTCGCTACTTTTCCCATTTTTCTTGGTTTCGCTAGGGTGGATGTCGGGTTGGGGTGTGTCTCAGGGTAGTGTTTTTAGTGGTTGTGTGGTTTTAGTGGTTTTATAGGTGTACGGCGGGATGTTTCCCATTCCGGGCCCATGTTTTAACTTCCGTTTCCGTATATTTCCGGTCACCGTACTTTCCGGTAGGCGCACACTGCGGTGTCCGCTGTGATGGGTGGCGGTATTGCACCTAGGGCGCCGTACGGCGGCGGTGTGGGCCGTTTTGGGGTCATTTCCGCCATCGCGGACTTTGCACTTCCGCCATGCCGTGGTGCTCGTGCCCGATGGGTCGGAATTGGCCGTACTTTGCTCCTTCGTGCAATGGCGGAAACGCTATTTACGCTGTGGCGGTCCGGTCAGTCACTTTCCGCCAGGGTCGTAATGAGGGCCTATGTCTTTTCCCTTTCAGATGCTGTCGGTGCCGAAGAAGATGCTCCCCCCAGGTTCGTGGCAGAGAGCGTAACAAGAAGATGGTGAATACGAAGGCACGTAAGTAGAAAGGCTGCTCTATGGCTGTAGAATGCACCTTAATGTCTCTTTTGTCTTTACAGGTGCCGGAATGCAGCGCGAGTAGAGTTGGAGCGAGCGTAACACAGGTAAGCAGTTTTGTAACTAAGCGTTACTAACCAATGTTCTTTGTCTTTGCAGGCCCGATGCCGGACGAGATATGCAGAAAAAACGCCTTGAATGCTGCCGACGGATCGGGTAAGTTGAACCGCTAACTTTGCCTTTGCCTAACCTGTGCCTTTTGTTTTGCAGGAGCTGCTGAAGACTGAGGATTGGTTCCCAGCAGGTAATTTTCGTATTCACAGGATCCGGAACTGAAGATTCGCTGGAGCTGACACGGTGAGCGTCCTGCTGCAGATGCAGAATAACGCGAAGCACATTGCACCAATCGGGTGTGGTTTAAATAGTCCATAGGAGTGCTTAGGTGTCTTCTTCCACAGCCTCGCCCAGGCAAAAGAGTTCCTGCTTCCAGAAGGGGTCCAGCATCAATGATCCAGGGAGTGGTGCCTGCCCCACCCAGAAGGAAAAGTAGTTCCTGCCAGAAGAGAGTGAAACATCATCTTGCTGGTAAGTAAGCAGCATGGTCTGCTGCAGGTAGGTCCACCCAAGCACTTTCACACTTGTTATGAGCCCGGCGCTTCCTGTGCCGGGACGGGTCCATGCTATGAGCCTGGCACCACCGGTGCCAGGACAAGGTCCAAAAGGTCCCTATTGGGACTTGCTGGTGCCGATAGTATATGTTATGAGCCTGCTTCCAAGGATGTTGGGTAGGTCCTGACTCTTTGGAAGCAGTGGTCATGACAGCACCCCCCCTCAAGGCCCCTCCCAAATCCGTCTTCTCCGGGGGTTTCGGTTTATCAGGAAAAGTTTGATGAAACTTCTTAACCAGACGGGGTGCATGAACATGTTCCGACGGTTCCCAAGATCGTTCCTGGGGGCCATAACCTTTCCAGTCAATCAGATAGTATAATTTTGATTTGGAAATCTTGGAGTCTAAGATGTCTTGTATTTCGAATTCCAGTTCTCCGTCCACAAGAATAGGGTCTGGAGATTTCGTCAAACGGGTTCCAGGTTGCAAGGGTTTCAGTAGAGACACGTGGAAAACTGGATGTATTTTCATATGGGCAGGTAGGCCCAATTTAACTGCCACTGGATTCATTATGGCAGTGATTGGGTAAGGTCCCAGGTATCGCGGATTGAAGGTACGCGGTCCTTTTAGAGGTAAATGTTTGGTGGATAGCCAGACTTGATCTCCCACAAGATATTGAGGAGCTTCCTTTCGATGTATGTCCGCACACTTCTTGTATTGTTCCTTGGCCCGCTTAAGGTGAGACGTGGCCTCTTTAAAGGCTTGAGTGATTGTAGAATGCAGATGATCTACAGCAGGTGTCCCAAGATTTTGAGGTGGATCAAGATTTGAAGTGCGAGGGTGGAGTCCATATAAAAGAAAAAAAGGAGTTTTTCCGGTTCCGGCATGGACTGAATTATTATAAGCGTACTCCGCAATCCAGAGAATGTCTTTCCAAGTGCCCTCCGACTGTTGTAACATGCAGCGCAGATACTGTTCCAGGGTTTGGTTGGTCCTCTCGGTCTGCCTGTCGGTCTGGGGATGATGGCTGGTAGAAAGCCTTACGCCAATTTGGGCTAGGCGACAACAACTCCGCCAGAAGTGGGAAATAAATTGACTTCCTCTATCTGAGATTAAAACTGAAGGAAAGCCGTGCAACTGAACGATGTTTTCGAGGAACTCTCGGGCCAGAATTGAAGCTGTAGGTAACCCTTTCAATGGGATAAAATGAGCCATCTTCGAGAATAGGTCCACAATCACTAAGATTGTATTAAATCCGGAGCATGGTGGTAAATCCGTGATGAAGTCCATGGAGAGAGTATGCCATGGGTGTGGAGGAATGTCTATTGGATGTAAGAGACCTGCTGGCTTCTCCTTCTGGCTTTTGCCTTGAGCGCACACACCACAGGAATTCATGAAATCCTTAATGTCCTTTCTCCAAGACGGCCACCAGAAATGTCTTTTTATCTTTTCTGACGTTTTGGCAATGCCGGGATGTCCTTCCATTAAGGAGTCATGGTAACAAGAGATCACCTGTCTTTGTAAATCGGTACTTGGTAGATATAATCTTCCTCGAAAGTATAGTAAGTTCTTATCCATTGTGAAATCTTTTCCCTTGAGTTGCCAGTCTTGCACTTCTGCTGGAGTCAGAAGTTCTTTAACTTTAGCTTCAATGTCTTCAATGGCTTGTGCACTTATCAAACCCAGGATTCTCTGTTCCGGAATTATGGGTACTGGTTCAGGATTGGTCGTGAGTTCATCTACTCCAATTCGGGAGAGAGCATCTGCTTTACCATTCTTGTTGCCTGGTCGGTAAGTTATCACAAAGTCGAATTCGGCAAAAAATAATGCCCAGCGAAGTTGTCTAGAGGATTGAGCTTTGGCTGATTTAAGGTACTGTAAATTACGATGATCCGTGATGACGGTGACTGTGTGTCGGGCTCCCAGGAGATAATGCCGCCAGGCTTTAAAGGCGGACTTAATAGCGAAAAGTTCCTTATCTGTAATGGTATAGTTGATTTCGGGAGCCGAAAATTTGCGGGACCAAAATGCTACTGGGTGTAACTGGTTTGTTTCTGGGTCTCTTTGCGAGAGCACTGCTCCCATTGCGAGACTGAAAGCATCAGTCTCCACGATATAAGGAAGTTCCGGGCGAGGATGTTTTAAAACTGGAGCCGAGGTGAATTTTGTTTTTAGTTCCTGAAAAGCTTGTTCAGCCTCCGTAGACCACTCAAAACGTTTATTCTTTCTGAGAAGGGCAGTAATGGGTTGGACTACTTGAGAAAAATCAGGAATAAATCTACGATAAAAGTTGGCGAAGCCCAACATGCTTTGAACTCCTTTCACAGACGTTGGTGAGGGCCACTTAATGATAGCGTCCACTTTTCTTGAGTCCATGTGGAGTCCATTAGGTGACAAAATAAATCCCAAAAATTCGACCTCCGTGACATGAAAAACGCATTTCTCCAGCTTTGCAAAAAGTCTGTGTTTTCTGAGCCTCTCCAGTACTGCTGTGACGTGTTTTCGATGATCTGCCTCAGAGGACGAGTAGACCAGAATGTCATCAATATAGACAACTACACATACGTCGATGAGCTCTCTGAGGACGTCATTCATAAAATACTGAAAAGCAGCCGGTGCGTTGCATAACCCAAAGGGCATTACTTGATACTCGAACAGTCCATATTTAGTACGAAAGGCCGTCTTCCATTCGTCGCCCTCTTTTATTCGTACTAAATGGTAAGCTCCTCTGAGGTCCAGCTTTGTGTAGATGCAGGCACTTTTAACTTGGTCAAGAAGTTCAGGGATCAATGGTAACGGATATCGGTTCTTAATCGTAATCTGGTTCAGGGCACGGTAATCTATACATGTTCTCAGGTCTCATTCTTTTTTTGGAACGAAGAACAAAGCTGAAGAGGCTGGGGACTTCGAAGGACGGATAAATCCATTAGCCAGGTACTGGTCCAAATACTGCCTCAGGTGAAGATTTTCAGGTTCTGTGAGGGCATAAATTCGACTGCACGGAGGAGTGGATCCCGGAACCAAGTCTATCTGGCAGTCGTATGATCTGTGAGGAGGCAGCGAATTAGCTTGATCTTTCCGAAAGACTTCCTGAAATTCCCGGTATTCAGGAGGCAGGTGATGACTCTCAGAAGTAGTTGCTACTAGCTTAGTGGTAGGCTGAGGATAACAGGTAGGAGCGCATTCTGGAAACCAGATTGTCTTTGCTCGCCAATCGATTTGGGGATTGTGTTTCTCCAACCAAGGGATTCCCAGGATAACTTGAAACTGCGGAGCCTTGATCACATCAAACACGATCTTCTCTTGATGTCCATCTTGGCTTACCAACGTCACTTCCATGGTGGTGTGAGTTACTGGTCCGGAAGCTATTTCCGTACCATCCACGGTGGTGATGACGTCTTTCACCGTCTTAGGACAAAGAGATAGATTCATCCTGGCGGCCAATTCACAGTCCACGTAATTGCCGATTGCGCCACTATCAATGTATGCTTTAATGGCATGCATACGATTGGGTTGTTCTGGACTCACGAGGACCATGGGCATGATGAAATGCGAGGTCAAAGAACTGGTTTTAACGCTCGGCAAGCGGACCTCTACACTTGTAGGGCGAGGTCGTTTTCCGACTCTGAACCTTTGGCACCTTTATCGGAAGCTCCTACTATCTTCTTCCTTGGTTTCACTGGGCAATCTTGAAGGAAATGCCCTGAGTTTCCGCAATAGAGGCACAATTGCAGTTGTCTTCTCCTTTCCCTTTCCTTTTGGGTTAGAGGTCCTTTCACAACCCCAATCTGCATGGGTTCCACGGTATCATTTCCTTTAGCGGAACTCTGTGGTCTTGAAAAAGTTCGAGTCTCAATTCTGGAACGATCGGCTTTTCGATTTTGTATTCTATGATCCAATTGAACCACCAGATCGATGTATTCGGAACAGTCTTGTGGAGGATTCCCCACGTGAGCCAGAACGTCTTTGAGTTCTCCACGCAGGCCTCTGTAGAAAAGGGTGATCCTCTTATCCTCAGGCCATCCGGTTTCAACCACTAGTCTGTTAAATGATGCAATGTAGGCCAGAAGATCTTGATTGCCCTATCGTAGTGAAAGAAGTTCATTGTCCAGGGCCTGTACCTGAGAATGTCTTGCGAACAATCTTTCCATACTAGCTTGGAAGTCCTGGAAATTGTAGAGAATTGGGTTATCCTGAGTCACTAAAGGAATAGACCAATCTGCGGCACTGCCACTAAGATATGAGAGCACGAAGGCCACCTTAGCCTGGTCCGTTGGAAAAGCGGCAGGTCTACACAAAAAGTGCAAACGACACTGATTGATGAACACAGCATATCTTTTCGGATCACCTGAAAAGCGTTCGGGCGCGGCCAAAGGTACATTTCCTGGTAGATTAATTAGCACCGGATTAGAGGAAGTCGTTGGAGCATGGCTCCCCCCAGGGGTAGGCAGAGGAGTTTGTCCCGCTTGGGCTTGCAACAATTGTCTAGCCAAATCGTCTGTTCGTTCCTTAGAAACCACTAACTCCCTCCTTAGGGCATTTGTTTCCTGGCGCGCTGCGTGTACTTCTGCTCTCAACTCCCCGAGCAACTGGGCCAATTGGTCTGTGTCTGAAGTTTCCATTGCGCCTGGGCGGGAAATATGTGGTAAGGCTTCGCGTTCTGTAACGCTCACCTGGTTCCCTCGGAGGCGCGGGTCTTGACTGGGCGGTGAAACCGTCTTCAAGGTCAGGCGTAGGATTCGTTTGGCTCCCGGATTTGGGCCCTTTCTCACCGAAAGTTTGACCTGAAGGGTGAGGTGTCTGCAAGTGGAAAATCAAGGTATTAGTGGCTGGAAGGTTGGGAGAAGTTCCAAGCCCCTCTCTCCCTCTCTCCCCGTGGTACTCGGTCGATTGTTGTGCTCACCTTAAATAGGTGAATGCTGGGCTCTCCATCCTGCGTCTCATGCAGGGGCGCTGGGTCCAGTTACTTCACTGGATATGAGTTCAGCCTCTTAATTGCAGAGGGTAAGTTGAGAGTGATGCCACCGTGTGCTGCACGAGCGTGACTTGTAAGTATTAAAGTTCCCTTTAGATTGCTCTCTTCAAATGTCTTATCTCCTTAATGTCTATGTCTTTTCCCTTTCAGATGCTGTTGGTGCCGAAGAAGATGCTCCCCCCAGGTTCGTGGCAGAGAGCGTAACAAGAAGATGGTGAATACGAAGGCACGTAAGTAGAAAGGCTGCTCTAGGGCTGTAGAATGCACCTTAATGTCTCTTTTGTCTTTACAGGTGCCGGAATGCAGCGCGAGCAGAGTTGGAGCGAGCGTAACACAGGTAAGCAGTTTTGTAACTAAGCGTTACTAACCAATGTTCTTTGTCTTTGCAGGCCCGATGCCGGACGAGATATGCAGAAAAAACGCCTTGAATGCTGCCGATGGATCGGGTAAGTTGAACCGCTAACTTTGCCTTTGCCTAACCTGTGCCTTTTGTTTTGCAGGAGCTGCTGAAGACTGAGGATTGGTTCCCAGCGGGTAATTTTCGTATTCACAGGATCCGGAACTGAAGATTCGCTGGAGCTGAGACGGTGAGCGTCCTGCTGCAGATGCAGAATAACGCAAAGCACATTGCACCAATCGGGTGTGGTTTAAATAGTCCATAGGAGTGCTTAGGTGTCTTCTTCCACAGCCTCGCCCAGGCAAAAGAGTTCCTGCTTCCAGAAGGGGTCCAGCATCAATGATCCAGGGAGTGGTGCCTGCCCCACCCAGAAGGAAAAGTAGTTCCTGCCAGAAGAGAGTGAAACATCATCTTGCTGGTAAGTAAGCAGCATGGGCTGCTGCAGGTAGGTCCACCCAAGCACTTTCACACTTGTTATGAGCCCGGCGCTTCCTGTGCCGGGACGGGTCCATGCTATGAGCCTGGCACCACCGGTGCCAGGACAAGGTCCAAAAGGTCCCTATTGGGACTTGCTGGTGCTGATAGTATATGTTATGAGCCTGTTTCCAAGGGTGTTGGGTAGGTCCTGACTCTTTGGAAGCAGTGGTCATGACACCTCTTAGAAGTCCTCTGTGAACAGGAACTACTTTCTTACCTGGGTGGGGCAAGCTCCACTCCCTGCATTCAGCACTGGAAAGCTTCTGGAACTGGAACTGTTTTCTTACCTAGGCGGGGCCGTGGAGGAAGACGCCTCATCACTCCAAGGCTATTTAAACCACACCCGATAGACGAAACGTGCTTCGCGTTATTCTGCATCTGCAGCAGAACGCTCACCGAGTCTGTTCCAGCCTTTCTTCTTACGATCCCGAATCTGCAAGAGTCATACTCACCATTCCTGCATCCTGAATCTGCAAGAAGCATACTCACCATTCCTGCATCCAGTCGACAGCAGCACCTGCAGAGACAAGAAACAGCAGGTTAGCAAGGCAGCCTTATCTCGCAGTGCTACTCACCTGATCCATCGGCTGCGGTCATTTTCGGCACGCTGCACCTCCGCCTGCGAAGACAAAAGCATTGTCACTACTTACCGGCACTCCGTGAATTCTGGATTTCTTCACACTGCATCGCCGCCTGCGGAGATAAAAGCATTGTATCTACTTACGGACATTCCGCGGACTCCGGCGCTGCAAACCAACTTCTGAAAGACAAAAGAAGAGACATTAGACAGGTATTTACTTACGCCCATCGCGCTCTTCGCAATAGAACGCCTGCTCTTCAGCACGAACTACGCTGCAAGGAAAAGACAGTTAGAGCGCTTGCATTTACTCACGCGTTTCCAGGCGCTTCACTCCATCTTCCTCAAGAGTCCTGCAAGACAAAAGGGAGAAAAGCATTATACGAAGTCCTGTTCAATGTTAACGTGCCTTGCACCTAAAGACTATAAAGACTAACAAGGTGTCTGGAAACTCACCGCTCGTGCAGTTAACGACGGTAACGGTCTTCTGAGTCCAAGAGGCCTATGTTTCACCAGTGAAGGAACTGGCAACAGCGCCCTGCACCAGACGCAGATGGAGAGCCCAGCATTCACCTATCTAAGGTGAGCACGTTGACCTGGGTGCTCTACGGAGAGGGAGAGAGAGGAAGAGGGTCATTGAACAACCCAGACCATTAACCCCCATATTCTTTCACCTGCAGAAACCTCACCCTACGAGTTCGACACACAGTGCGAAGAGGTTCGACCCCAGAAGCCCATCGGGTTCTGCACATCACCTTTCGAGTCACAGACACCTTCCTGCCAAGATCAGCGCCTCCGTGGGAATCAGGTGAGCGTTACAGAACGCGAAGCCCACCGCAAAACTCCTACCCAGGCGCAATGGAAACCTCAGACACTGATCACTTAGCCCAGTTGCTCGGAGAATTAAGAGCAGAAGTACTTGCAGCTCGTCAGGAAACAAGCTCTCTAAGAAGAGAACTGATAATTTCCAAGGAGCGAACAGAGGACCTCGCTAGGCAATTGCTACAAACGCAGGCAGGACAGACACCCCTGCCCGCTCCAGGAGGAAGCTATCCTTCTGCATCATCTGTAAATCCAGTGCAAATCAATCTACCTGGTAATGTGCCCTTGGCTCCGCCCGAACGTTTTTCTGGTGACCCAAAGAAATTTGCAGTGTTCCTCAACCAGTGCCGCTTACATTTCTTATGTCGACCAGCTGCATTCCCAACAGACCAGACCAAAGTGGCTTTCGTGCTTTCTTATCTCAGTGGCAGCGCCGCAGATTGGTCGATCCCTTTAGTCACCCAGGATGATCCGGTTTTACATGATTTCCAGGCCTTCCAGTCCAGCATGGAGAAACTGTTTGCAAGACATGCACAAGGGCAGGCCTTGGACAATGAACTTCTTTCATTACGACAGGGTAATCAAGACCTCTTGACCTATATAGCCTCATTCAACAGACTCATAGTGGAAACTCAATGGCCCGAGGATAAGAGAATAACGCTTTTCTACAGAGGCCTGCGTGGAGAGCTCAAGGATGTGTTAGCTCAAGTCGTGAACCCTCCACAAGAATGTTCGGACTATATTGACTTAGTCGTCCAATTGGACCACAGATTACAGAACAGGAAGGCTGATCGTTCTAAATTTGATACCCGAGTGTTTTCTAAACCACAGACTTCTACTAAGGGAGCTGACACTGTGGAACCCATGCAAATAGGGGGGATGAAAGGTCCTTTAACCCAAAAGGAGCGGGAAAGAAGAAGACAGCTGCAATTATGCCTCTATTGCGGGAACTCGGGGCACTTTCTTCGAGACTGTCCAGTGAAACCAGCTAAGAAGGCTGTAGGAGCCGCAGATTCCAGTACCTCAAGTCCCGAGCAGGGAAACGACCTAGCCCGGCAAGTGTAGAGGTCCTCTTGCCGAGCGTTAAGATCTGTCCCGTGACCTCGCCTTTCGTGGTGCCCATGGTCCTCATTAATCCTGCACGTCCGGATCGTTTGCATGCAATTGAAGCTTACATCGACAGCGGAGCAATCAGCAATTATGTGGACCGTGAAATGGCATCAAGGATGAATCTACCCCTTGTCCCTAAGGCAGTAAAAGACGTCATTACTACAGTGGATGGCACGGTGATAGCCTCCGGACCAGTAACGCACTCCACCCAAGAAGTGACGCTAGTGAGCCAAGATGGACACCGGGAGAAAATCGTGTTCGATGTGATCAAGGCCCCTCAGTTCCAGATCATTCTGGGAATCCCTTGGTTAGAGAAGCACAATCCTCAGATCAACTGGCAAGCAAAGACGGTTCAGTTTCCAGAATGTTTTACCACTTGTTATCCTCGGCCTGAAGTTTCAGTGGCGGCGATCTCTTCAGAGGTTCCCACATTGCCTCCCGACTACCAAGAATTCCAAGATGTCTTTCAGAAGGATCAAGCTAACACCCTGCCTCCTCATAGGTCTTACGACTGTCAAATAGACTTGATACCCGGAACAACTCCTCCTTGCAGTAGGATTTATTGTTACTCCTTTGCACCGGTGGTCGCTTTGGCGACAGCATCGGGTGTACAACACAATGCATTCCTACTCACCCAAGATGGCGGACGCCTCTGAATCTGATTGTGAAGCTCCCGCTGCAGAGGTTGCACGTTGTTTTCCTTCACGCCGCGACGATCATGTGACTCCATATAACCCGACCAGGAAGTTAAGCAAATGCGTCGCTACTCTCCAGATCGGCGCTTCGTAAGTTCGTTCCTAGGGAATCTGTTTCATGTTCCGTCCTCCTATCTATAGTTTTCTGTATCTAACTAACTGTGCTCTCTGCCCTTTCCTCCATTAGGCCATTTTCCGGACTCCGTCTGCTCACCTCCTCTCCCCTAAGGTCCGCTTCCAACCTAAAGAGTGAGTCTTGAGGGTTTATAGTTCCCTTCAATCCTCTCCCCATTCTTAGCTCAAATACTAACATCCGCTTCGGGTTTCCGGAAACTCTCTCTCTTTCCTCGTAGGACTCACCCCCTTCCCGAAGACTTTACACAGACTTCTCGAATCTCTCAACTCCATACCCGGAGTAAGTTAACATAGCTATTCGTATCAACAACAGACGATCGAAAGTGGAGAAAACTTACCTCTCCTTTCTTCCGTCCAGGACCAGCTTCGTCTGCACCGGATCTTTTGAAGGGAAGCTGGCTGATTCATCCTGAAGGTCTACAGTATCCTGTCATTACAACACAGGGTTTTTCTTCCCCGGAGGGTTTTCCCTGGGGACTGTGGTTCCTCCTCAGCTGAAGCTAACGGCTGGGAGGGAGCAGGGTTTCCCGGGAAGCCTTCACTATCTGCCTTGTTGCTGGTACGGAGTCCGCCCGCTGCCCAGGTTAGTGAACTGCATAATTGTTCTGTCTCATATTGGACGCATTGTAATAGTTAGCGACGCCCAAATATAGGAAATATCCTATCACAGGCTCTTGTGCAGACGGTGGACTCCGATGGAGCAACAAATGCAACAATTGATGGCTGCTATGCAGTCTATGTCTCTGGAGATGCAATCTCTAAAACAAGACAATGCTCAGTTAAGACAACAGGTCGCTCGAGCGTTTTCAGAAACTCCTCCTTATGCCTTGCATACCGATAAGTATGACGGAAACCCGCACAAACTCAAGGAGTTCCTGGATAGTTGCCTGGTTCAGTTTACCTTCAAAGCACGTTTTTTCCCTTCTGATAAGGACAAAGTAGGTTATCTGATATCCCACTTGGCAGGCCCTGCATTGGCCTGGGCGACACCCTTAGTCACCTCAGAAAATGCCATTCTAGACTCATACCCAGCCTTTACTAACAGTTTGCGGTCTATGTTTAGTAGGCAGGAAATTTCAGTCTCTACTCAGGAGAAACTGCTAGATTTAAAACAGGGAAATAAAGATCTTATGAGTTACGTGACTCAATTTAAACAGCTATCAGCTGAAACAGGGTGGCCGGATGACGGTCTCCTCACGCTGTTTCGCAGAGGTCTTTCCGAGGAACTGAAAGATGAAGTCTCGAAGGTTCCTCGTCCCGCCAATTTAGCCGAGATGATTGCGCTCACCATGCAGATTGATTACCGTCTCCATGAACGCTTCCATGAGAAGAAGAGAGGGAAACCCTCTCAACTATTCTCTAGTTCTCCTTCCCCGGTTTCTCGATCCCAGAAACCCGACGAACCCATGCAAATAGGAGTGGCCAGAGGCCCTTTGTCAGAGGGCGAAAGAGAAAGACGGATGAGTCAGGGCCTATGTATGTACTGTGGGGCTTCATCTCACATGCTGAAGGATTGTCCCGTCGTCCCTCCTCGTCGGACAAGGAATCCGATGCGGGGAAACGCCAAGACCCTGTCGTAAGGGGAACCACGGCAGGAGGTCCTGAAAGGAGTTCCCCAAAGAGACTTGGTACTTCTCTTAAAGAGGACATTACGGAACACACTATGTTAGTACTTCCCCTGATCTTGAAATTACCAGACTTAGAGCTACGTGGGGTTCCGGCATTGATCGATTGCGGAGCAGCTGGCAACTTTATTGATGACCAATGGGCTGCGAAGCATGGAATCATTAGATCCACCAAGACGTGTATAACACCCATTCAGGGGGTGGATGGTTGTCCCCTTAGTTCTGGACCCATTCGAGAACAGACTACTCCTCTTACATGCCTAATTTCAACCCACCAGGAGACGTTAGTTTTTGACCTGATAAAAACTGCTCATTTTCCCATTATTTTGGGCTTACCGTGGCTGCGAACCCATAATCCTTTTATAAACTGGAAGGCAGGAACTTTGTTTCTAGGTTCCGAATATTGTGTTTCCCATTGTCTTACTCAATCATCTGTTGGCATTCAAGCACCTTCCATGATGGTAGTACCAACCGAAGGCTCCTCGATTGGGATGGTCAGTCAGATCCCGAGGTGTCATCAACAATTTCAGTCCATATTTTCTCAGCCAGAATACCCTACATTACCTCCTCACCGTCGGGATGACTGTCATTTAGATTTGTTCCCTGATCAACCGATACCTTTTGGCCGAATGTACATCTTATCCCAACCGGAGAAAAAGGCTCTCAAAGACTACCTTCAGACTAATCTTCAAAACGGTCTTATAACTGAGTCCAAATCACCCGCCGGTGCTTCGTTATTCTTCATTCCCAAAAGGGATACAGAGGAACTACGGCCATGCATAGACTACCGAGGGCTCAATAAGGTCACCATCCCGGATAAGTATCCAATGCCGCTTATCCCAGACATTCTGGAAGCCGTTCAAGGGGCTTCGCTCTATACCAAGTTGGATTTACGAGGGGCATATCACTTGATTCGCATCGCCCCTGGCGACGAGTGGAAGACTGCCTTTCGGACCCCATTCGGTCACTACGAATATAGGGTGATGCCGTTTGGGTTGGCTAATGCTCCCGCTGTTTTTCAGCGCTTCATGGACCATCTATTCGCCGATGTACTCCTTCACTATGTAATCGTCTATTTGGATGATATTCTAGTCTTTTCACAGAAAATAGAGGAACACATCCGACATGTCAATTTGGTATTAGACCGACTTAAGGCCAACCAGCTGTATTGCAAACTGGCAAAATGCGAGTTCCACAGGAACCAAGTGACGTATCTTGGGTTCGTGCTGTCTGCCCAGGGGATTTCTATGGACCCTCGGAAGATCTCGGCTATATTAGATTGGCCTTCCCCTTCGAACGTCAAAGAGATCCAACGATTTTTGGGGTTCGCTAATTTTTATAGAAAATTCATCCCAGGATTCTCCGAGACCGTGCTTCCCATTACCAGTCTTCTGAAGAAGGGGAAGACTTTCGTTTGGGATGACCCTGCGCAGAAAGCCTTTTCGGAACTAAAGAATCTTTTCACGTCTGCTTCCGTTTTGCTCACCCCAGACCAGTCTCGACCATTCATTGTCGAGACTGATGCGTCTCACCATGCTCTAGGAGCAATTCTTTTGCAAAAGGACGAGTCAGGAGTAGAAGGACCAGTTGCTTATCTCTCCAAGACCTTCTCCTCCTCGGAAATAAATTATTCAGTCCTTGATAAAGAATTGCTGGCAATCAAGCGAGCCTTTGAGGAGTGGAGACATCTATTGCTGGGCTCGGCCTACCCGGTCGAGGTTCGAACCGACCATCACAACCTCAAAGTATTGCAACAAGCCCATACCACTAACAGTCGACAAGCTCGCTGGGCTCATTTTTTTCTACCGTTTCGGATAGAATTTACTTTCCTTCCCGGGAATCAAAACCTCCGAGCAGATGCGCTTTCAAGAAAGGATCCTCCTATCAAAAAGTTCCATTCTGAGCCTTTCTTTCCTAAAGCTACATTTCTGGCAACAGTGACTGATTTTCTACATATTGTCAGACAGGAAACGGCACGTCTAGATCCAATCTGCAGGAACTTACAAGAGACTCATTCGCTGACTCAGGAGAAGGGATACTACTTTTTTAAGGATCAGGTATTTATTCCGACCCCGACACTTCAGAAAGAAGTCCTGTTCATGTGTCATGACTCCAAGGCAGCCGGGCATCGAGGATATCAAAACACCCTTGAGCTGACTACTCGTCATTTTTGGTGGCCAGGGATAACCAAGGATGTCCAAGATTATGTATCAGCATGCACGGTTTGTCTACAGTCTAAGACTCCCAGGTATCCACCTTTTGGTTTACTCACCTGTATGCCAATTCCGGACAAGCCCTGGCAAGTCATTTCCACTGACTTCATTGTCGACCTTCCGTTGTCCTCGGGTTACACCACCGTTATGGTGACTATTGACTATTTCACGAAGATGGCCCATTTCATTCCTCTGCAAAAACTCCCTGGGGCTGCTCTTATGTCAAAGATATCTATTTCAGAAATATTCTCTAGACACGGTCTTCCTAACACTATTGTGTCTGATCGGGGTCCCCAATATATCTCGCAATTTTGGAAGGGTATTTGTCAATCATTGGGAATCAATAGAGCCCTTAGCTCAGGATATCATCCCCAAACAAATGGGCAGACTGAGCGCCTAAACCAAACACTAGAGACATATCTGCGCTGTTTTGTTTCTGCGGCACAGGATGATTGGGGAGATCTCCTACCCTTGGCTGAATATGCATACAATAATGCCAGTCATTCGGCACTAAAGACCAGTCCTTTTTACTGTTCCTATGGATTTCATCCATCCTTTGAACCGTCCATCTCTAAGTCCTCTGCCAATTGTCCTGGAATAGACAGTCTAGTCGATGGTATTCAGAAGGGTCAACAGCTCGCTCGAATAGCTCTGCAGGCCGCCCAAGATCGAGCCAAGAGGGCAGCTAATCGCCGTCGACTAGATCTGCCATCCCTTCAAGTCGGGGATGCGGTCTGGTTATCAGCCCGATTCCTCCCGAGACATCTGGTGCCGTCCAAGCTGTCGCCCAGATATTTTGGACCGTTTAAAGTGAAATCTTTTGTCGGTCCGGTGGCAGTCCGACTAGCGCTGCCTCCTTCCTGGGCCCGTCTTCATCCGGTCTTTCACGTCTCCCAGATCAAACTATCCGTGAAGGATAGATTTCAACGCACCCCTGCAGTTCGTCCTCCTCCGATGATGACTGATACGGGACCGGAGTATGAAGTGGCAGAAATTTGCGATTCCAGATATCACAGAGGCCGGTTGCAATTTCTTGTGGACTGGAAGGGCTATTCTCCTGCCGAACGGACTTGGGAATTGGCATCGGGGGTTCATGCTCCCTCGTTGGTTCGACGGTTTTTCAGGCGGCACCCTGGGAAGCCGGGTTGTGCGCCTCGTAGGAGGGGGCATACTGTTACTCCTTTGCACCGGTGGTCGCTTTGGCGACAGCATCGGGTGTACAACACAATGCATTCCTACTCACCCAAGATGGCGGACGCCTCTGAATCTGATTGTGAAGCTCCCGCTGCAGAGGTTGCACGTTGTTTTCCTTCACGCCGCGACGATCATGTGACTCCATATAACCCGACCAGGAAGTTAAGCAAATGCGTCGCTACTCTCCAGATCGGCGCTTCGTAAGTTCGTTCCTAGGGAATCTGTTTCATGTTCCGTCCTCCTATCTATAGTTTTCTGTATCTAACTAACTGTGCTCTCTGCCCTTTCCTCCATTAGGCCATTTTCCGGACTCCGTCTGCTCACCTCCTCTCCCCTAAGGTCCGCTTCCAACCTAAAGAGTGAGTCTTGAGGGTTTATAGTTCCCTTCAATCCTCTCCCCATTCTTAGCTCAAATACTAACATCCGCTTCGGGTTTCCGGAAACTCTCTCTCTTTCCTCGTAGGACTCACCCCCTTCCCGAAGACTTTACACAGACTTCTCGAATCTCTCAACTCCATACCCGGAGTAAGTTAACATAGCTATTCGTATCAACAACAGACGATCGAAAGTGGAGAAAACTTACCTCTCCTTTCTTCCGTCCAGGACCAGCTTCGTCTGCACCGGATCTTTTGAAGGGAAGCTGGCTGATTCATCCTGAAGGTCTACAGTATCCTGTCATTACAACACAGGGTTTTTCTTCCCCGGAGGGTTTTCCCTGGGGACTGTGGTTCCTCCTCAGCTGAAGCTAACGGCTGGGAGGGAGCAGGGTTTCCCGGGAAGCCTTCACTATCTGCCTTGTTGCTGGTACGGAGTCCGCCCGCTGCCCAGGTTAGTGAACTGCATAATTGTTCTGTCTCATATTGGACGCATTGTAATATTTATGCCCTCACCGAGCCAGAGAATCTTCACCTCAGGCAATATCTGGACCAATACCTAGCTAACTGTAACGCTCACCTGATTCCCGCAGAGGCGCCGGTCTTGACTGGGTGAATGCCGTATCTTCAAAGGTGATGTGTAACACACGGTTGGCTCTTTGGGCTGGACCTCTGTGCACTGTATGTCTGACTCGAAGAGTAATATATCTTAGGTAAGTGAACGCCGAGCTCTCCATCTGCCTCGGGGCAGGGTGCCGTAACCAGTTTCTTCACTGGATAAGGGTGCAGGCCTCTTGACCTCAGAGGACTCCTGTCCATCGTTAACTGCATGAACGGTAAGTTCTGGGCACTTCAAATGTCTTAAAAGTCTTTTGTAATGATATCTCTTGTTTTGCAGGGTTCCGGCGATGGCGGATGGCGGGCTGATGAGAGATTTTCAGGTTCTGTGAGGGCATAAATTCGACTGCACGGAGGAGTGGATCCCGGAACCAAGTCTATCTGGCAGTCGTATGATCAGTGAGGAGGCAGCGAATTAGCTTGATCTTTCCGAAAGACTTCCTGAAATTCCCGGTATTCAGGAGGCAGGTGATGACTCTCAGAAGTAGTTGCTACTAGCTTAGTGGTAGGCTGAGGATAACAGGTAGGAGCGCATTCTGGAAACCAGATTGTCTTTGCTCGCCAATCGATTTGGGGATTGTGTTTCTCCAACCAAGGGATTCCCAGGATAACTTGAAACTGCGGAGCCTTGATCACATCAAACACGATCTTCTCTTGATGTCCATCTTGGCTTACCAACGTCACTTCCATGGTGGTGTGAGTTACTGGTCCGGAAGCTATTTCCGTACCATCCACGGTGGTGATGACGTCTTTCACCGTCTTAGGACAAAGAGATAGATTCATCCTGGCGGCCAATTCACAGTCCACGTAATTGCCGATTGCGCCACTATCAATGTATGCTTTAATGGCATGCATACGATTGGGTTGTTCTGGACTCACGAGGACCATGGGCATGATGAAATGCGAGGTCAAAGAACTGGTTTTAACGCTCGGCAAGCGGACCTCTACACTTGTAGGGCGAGGTCGTTTTCCGACTCTGAACCTTTGGCACCTTTATCGGAAGCTCCTACTATCTTCTTCCTTGGTTTCACTGGGCAATCTTGAAGGAAATGCCCTGAGTTTCCGCAATAGAGGCACAATTGCAGTTGTCTTCTCCTTTCCCTTTCCTTTTGGGTTAGAGGTCCTTTCACAACCCCAATCTGCATGGGTTCCACGGTATCATTTCCTTTAGCGGAACTCTGTGGTCTTGAAAAAGTTCGAGTCTCAATTCTGGAACGATCGGCTTTTCGATTTTGTATTCTATGATCCAATTGAACCACCAGATCGATGTATTCGGAACAGTCTTGTGGAGGATTCCCCACGTGAGCCAGAACGTCTTTGAGTTCTCCACGCAGGCCTCTGTAGAAAAGGGTGATCCTCTTATCCTCAGGCCATCCGGTTTCAACCACTAGTCTGTTAAATGATGCAATGTAGGCCAGAAGATCTTGATTGCCCTATCGTAGTGAAAGAAGTTCATTGTCCAGGGCCTGTACCTGAGAATGTCTTGCGAACAATCTTTCCATACTAGCTTGGAAGTCCTGGAAATTGTAGAGAATTGGGTTATCCTGAGTCACTAAAGGAATAGACCAATCTGCGGCACTGCCACTAAGATATGAGAGCACGAAGGCCACCTTAGCCTGGTCCGTTGGAAAAGCGGCAGGTCTACACAAAAAGTGCAAACGACACTGATTGATGAACACAGCATATCTTTTCGGATCACCTGAAAAGCGTTCGGGCGCGGCCAAAGGTACATTTCCTGGTAGATTAATTAGCACCGGATTAGAGGAAGTCGCTGGAGCATGGCTCCCCCCAGGGGTAGGCAGAGGGGTTTGTCCCGCTTGGGCTTGCAACAATTGTCTAGCCAAATCGTCTGTTCGTTCCTTAGAAACCACTAACTCCCTCCTTAGGGCATTTGTTTCCTGGCGCGCTGCGTGTACTTCTGCTCTCAACTCCCCGAGCAACTGGGCCAATTGGTCTGTGTCTGAAGTTTCCATTGCGCCTGGGCGGGAAATATGTGGTAAGGCTTCGCGTTCTGTAACGCTCACCTGGTTCCCTCGGAGGCGCGGGTCTTGACTGGGCGGTGAAACCGTCTTCAAGGTCAGGCGTAGGATTCGTTTGGCTCCCGGATTTGGGCCCTTTCTCACCGAAAGTTTGACCTGAAGGGTGAGGTGTCTGCAAGTGGAAAATCAAGGTATTAGTGGCTGGAAGGTTGGGAGAAGTTCCAAGCCCCTCTCTCCCTCTCTCCCCGTGGTACTCGGTCGATTGTTGTGCTCACCTTAAATAGGTGAATGCTGGGCTCTCCATCCTGCGTCTCATGCAGGGGCGCTGGGTCCAGTTACTTCACTGGATATGAGTTCAGCCTCTTAATTGCAGAGGGTAAGTTGAGAGTGATGCCACCGTGTGCTGCACGAGCGTGACTTGTAAGTATTAAAGTTCCCTTTAGATTGCTCTCTTCAAATGTCTTATCTCCTTAATGTCTATGTCTTTTCCCTTTCAGATGCTGTTGGTGCCGAAGAAGATGCTCCCCCCAGGTTCGTGGCAGAGAGCGTAACAAGAAGATGGTGAATACGAAGGCACGTAAGTAGAAAGGCTGCTCTAGGGCTGTAGAATGCACCTTAATGTCTCTTTTGTCTTTACAGGTGCCGGAATGCAGCGCGAGCAGAGTTGGAGCGAGCGTAACACAGGTAAGCAGTTTTGTAACTAAGCGTTACTAACCAATGTTCTTTGTCTTTGCAGGCCCGATGCCGGACGAGATATGCAGAAAAAACGCCTTGAATGCTGCCGATGGATCGGGTAAGTTGAACCGCTAACTTTGCCTTTGCCTAACCTGTGCCTTTTGTTTTGCAGGAGCTGCTGAAGACTGAGGATTGGTTCCCAGCGGGTAATTTTCGTATTCACAGGATCCGGAACTGAAGATTCGCTGGAGCTGAGACGGTGAGCGTCCTGCTGCAGATGCAGAATAACGCAAAGCACATTGCACCAATCGGGTGTGGTTTAAATAGTCCATAGGAGTGCTTAGGTGTCTTCTTCCACAGCCTCGCCCAGGCAAAAGAGTTCCTGCTTCCAGAAGGGGTCCAGCATCAATGATCCAGGGAGTGGTGCCTGCCCCACCCAGAAGGAAAAGTAGTTCCTGCCAGAAGAGAGTGAAACATCATCTTGCTGGTAAGTAAGCAGCATGGGCTGCTGCAGGTAGGTCCACCCAAGCACTTTCACACTTGTTATGAGCCCGGCGCTTCCTGTGCCGGGACGGGTCCATGCTATGAGCCTGGCACCACCGGTGCCAGGACAAGGTCCAAAAGGTCCCTATTGGGACTTGCTGGTGCTGATAGTATATGTTATGAGCCTGTTTCCAAGGGTGTTGGGTAGGTCCTGACTCTTTGGAAGCAGTGGTCATGACACCTCTTAGAAGTCCTCTGTGAACAGGAACTACTTTCTTACCTGGGTGGGGCAAGCTCCACTCCCTGCATTCAGCACTGGAAAGCTTCTGGAACTGGAACTGTTTTCTTACCTAGGCGGGGCCGTGGAGGAAGACGCCTCATCACTCCAAGGCTATTTAAACCACACCCGATAGACGAAACGTGCTTCGCGTTATTCTGCATCTGCAGCAGAACGCTCACCGAGTCTGTTCCAGCCTTTCTTCTTACGATCCCGAATCTGCAAGAGTCATACTCACCATTCCTGCATCCTGAATCTGCAAGAAGCATACTCACCATTCCTGCATCCAGTCGACAGCAGCACCTGCAGAGACAAGAAACAGCAGGTTAGCAAGGCAGCCTTATCTCGCAGTGCTACTCACCTGATCCATCGGCTGCGGTCATTTTCGGCACGCTGCACCTCCGCCTGCGAAGACAAAAGCATTGTCACTACTTACCGGCACTCCGTGAATTCTGGATTTCTTCACACTGCATCGCCGCCTGCGGAGATAAAAGCATTGTATCTACTTACGGACATTCCGCGGACTCCGGCGCTGCAAACCAACTTCTGAAAGACAAAAGAAGAGACATTAGACAGGTATTTACTTACGCCCATCGCGCTCTTCGCAATAGAACGCCTGCTCTTCAGCACGAACTACGCTGCAAGGAAAAGACAGTTAGAGCGCTTGCATTTACTCACGCGTTTCCAGGCGCTTCACTCCATCTTCCTCAAGAGTCCTGCAAGACAAAAGGGAGAAAAGCATTATACGAAGTCCTGTTCAATGTTAACGTGCCTTGCACCTAAAGACTATAAAGACTAACAAGGTGTCTGGAAACTCACCGCTCGTGCAGTTAACGACGGTAACGGTCTTCTGAGTCCAAGAGGCCTATGTTTCACCAGTGAAGGAACTGGCAACAGCGCCCTGCACCAGACGCAGATGGAGAGCCCAGCATTCACCTATCTAAGGTGAGCACGTTGACCTGGGTGCTCTACGGAGAGGGAGAGAGAGGAAGAGGGTCATTGAACAACCCAGACCATTAACCCCCATATTCTTTCACCTGCAGAAACCTCACCCTACGAGTTCGACACACAGTGCGAAGAGGTTCGACCCCAGAAGCCCATCGGGTTCTGCACATCACCTTTCGAGTCACAGACACCTTCCTGCCAAGATCAGCGCCTCCGTGGGAATCAGGTGAGCGTTACAGAACGCGAAGCCCACCGCAAAACTCCTACCCAGGCGCAATGGAAACCTCAGACACTGATCACTTAGCCCAGTTGCTCGGAGAATTAAGAGCAGAAGTACTTGCAGCTCGTCAGGAAACAAGCTCTCTAAGAAGAGAACTGATAATTTCCAAGGAGCGAACAGAGGACCTCGCTAGGCAATTGCTACAAACGCAGGCAGGACAGACACCCCTGCCCGCTCCAGGAGGAAGCTATCCTTCTGCATCATCTGTAAATCCAGTGCAAATCAATCTACCTGGTAATGTGCCCTTGGCTCCGCCCGAACGTTTTTCTGGTGACCCAAAGAAATTTGCAGTGTTCCTCAACCAGTGCCGCTTACATTTCTTATGTCGACCAGCTGCATTCCCAACAGACCAGACCAAAGTGGCTTTCGTGCTTTCTTATCTCAGTGGCAGCGCCGCAGATTGGTCGATCCCTTTAGTCACCCAGGATGATCCGGTTTTACATGATTTCCAGGCCTTCCAGTCCAGCATGGAGAAACTGTTTGCAAGACATGCACAAGGGCAGGCCTTGGACAATGAACTTCTTTCATTACGACAGGGTAATCAAGACCTCTTGACCTATATAGCCTCATTCAACAGACTCATAGTGGAAACTCAATGGCCCGAGGATAAGAGAATAACGCTTTTCTACAGAGGCCTGCGTGGAGAGCTCAAGGATGTGTTAGCTCAAGTCGTGAACCCTCCACAAGAATGTTCGGACTATATTGACTTAGTCGTCCAATTGGACCACAGATTACAGAACAGGAAGGCTGATCGTTCTAAATTTGATACCCGAGTGTTTTCTAAACCACAGACTTCTACTAAGGGAGCTGACACTGTGGAACCCATGCAAATAGGGGGGATGAAAGGTCCTTTAACCCAAAAGGAGCGGGAAAGAAGAAGACAGCTGCAATTATGCCTCTATTGCGGGAACTCGGGGCACTTTCTTCGAGACTGTCCAGTGAAACCAGCTAAGAAGGCTGTAGGAGCCGCAGATTCCAGTACCTCAAGTCCCGAGCAGGGAAACGACCTAGCCCGGCAAGTGTAGAGGTCCTCTTGCCGAGCGTTAAGATCTGTCCCGTGACCTCGCCTTTCGTGGTGCCCATGGTCCTCATTAATCCTGCACGTCCGGATCGTTTGCATGCAATTGAAGCTTACATCGACAGCGGAGCAATCAGCAATTATGTGGACCGTGAAATGGCATCAAGGATGAATCTACCCCTTGTCCCTAAGGCAGTAAAAGACGTCATTACTACAGTGGATGGCACGGTGATAGCCTCCGGACCAGTAACGCACTCCACCCAAGAAGTGACGCTAGTGAGCCAAGATGGACACCGGGAGAAAATCGTGTTCGATGTGATCAAGGCCCCTCAGTTCCAGATCATTCTGGGAATCCCTTGGTTAGAGAAGCACAATCCTCAGATCAACTGGCAAGCAAAGACGGTTCAGTTTCCAGAATGTTTTACCACTTGTTATCCTCGGCCTGAAGTTTCAGTGGCGGCGATCTCTTCAGAGGTTCCCACATTGCCTCCCGACTACCAAGAATTCCAAGATGTCTTTCAGAAGGATCAAGCTAACACCCTGCCTCCTCATAGGTCTTACGACTGTCAAATAGACTTGATACCTGGAACAACTCCTCCTTGCAGTAGGATTTATGCCCTCACCGAGCCAGAGAATCTTCACCTCAGGCAATATCTGGACCAATACCTAGCTAACTGTAACGCTCACCTGATTCCCGCAGAGGCGCCGGTCTTGACTGGGTGAATGCCGTATCTTCAAAGGTGATGTGTAACACACGGTTGGCTCTTTGGGCTGGACCTCTGTGCACTGTATGTCTGACTCGAAGAGTAATATATCTTAGGTAAGTGAACGCCGAGCTCTCCATCTGCCTCGGGGCAGGGTGCCGTAACCAGTTTCTTCACTGGATAAGGGTGCAGGCCTCTTGACCTCAGAGGACTCCTGTCCATCGTTAACTGCATGAACGGTAAGTTCTGGGCACTTCAAATGTCTTAAAAGTCTTTTGTAATGATATCTCTTGTTTTGCAGGGTTCCGGCGATGGCGGATGGCGGGCTGATGAGAGATTTTCAGGTTCTGTGAGGGCATAAATTCGACTGCACGGAGGAGTGGATCCCGGAACCAAGTCTATCTGGCAGTCGTATGATCAGTGAGGAGGCAGCGAATTAGCTTGATCTTTCCGAAAGACTTCCTGAAATTCCCGGTATTCAGGAGGCAGGTGATGACTCTCAGAAGTAGTTGCTACTAGCTTAGTGGTAGGCTGAGGATAACAGGTAGGAGCGCATTCTGGAAACCAGATTGTCTTTGCTCGCCAATCGATTTGGGGATTGTGTTTCTCCAACCAAGGGATTCCCAGGATAACTTGAAACTGCGGAGCCTTGATCACATCAAACACGATCTTCTCTTGATGTCCATCTTGGCTTACCAACGTCACTTCCATGGTGGTGTGAGTTACTGGTCCGGAAGCTATTTCCGTACCATCCACGGTGGTGATGACGTCTTTCACCGTCTTAGGACAAAGAGATAGATTCATCCTGGCGGCCAATTCACAGTCCACGTAATTGCCGATTGCGCCACTATCAATGTATGCTTTAATGGCATGCATACGATTGGGTTGTTCTGGACTCACGAGGACCATGGGCATGATGAAATGCGAGGTCAAAGAACTGGTTTTAACGCTCGGCAAGCGGACCTCTACACTTGTAGGGCGAGGTCGTTTTCCGACTCTGAACCTTTGGCACCTTTATCGGAAGCTCCTACTATCTTCTTCCTTGGTTTCACTGGGCAATCTTGAAGGAAATGCCCTGAGTTTCCGCAATAGAGGCACAATTGCAGTTGTCTTCTCCTTTCCCTTTCCTTTTGGGTTAGAGGTCCTTTCACAACCCCAATCTGCATGGGTTCCACGGTATCATTTCCTTTAGCGGAACTCTGTGGTCTTGAAAAAGTTCGAGTCTCAATTCTGGAACGATCGGCTTTTCGATTTTGTATTCTATGATCCAATTGAACCACCAGATCGATGTATTCGGAACAGTCTTGTGGAGGATTCCCCACGTGAGCCAGAACGTCTTTGAGTTCTCCACGCAGGCCTCTGTAGAAAAGGGTGATCCTCTTATCCTCAGGCCATCCGGTTTCAACCACTAGTCTGTTAAATGATGCAATGTAGGCCAGAAGATCTTGATTGCCCTATCGTAGTGAAAGAAGTTCATTGTCCAGGGCCTGTACCTGAGAATGTCTTGCGAACAATCTTTCCATACTAGCTTGGAAGTCCTGGAAATTGTAGAGAATTGGGTTATCCTGAGTCACTAAAGGAATAGACCAATCTGCGGCACTGCCACTAAGATATGAGAGCACGAAGGCCACCTTAGCCTGGTCCGTTGGAAAAGCGGCAGGTCTACACAAAAAGTGCAAACGACACTGATTGATGAACACAGCATATCTTTTCGGATCACCTGAAAAGCGTTCGGGCGCGGCCAAAGGTACATTTCCTGGTAGATTAATTAGCACCGGATTAGAGGAAGTCGTTGGAGCATGGCTCCCCCCAGGGGTAGGCAGAGGAGTTTGTCCCGCTTGGGCTTGCAACAATTGTCTAGCCAAATCGTCTGTTCGTTCCTTAGAAACCACTAACTCCCTCCTTAGGGCATTTGTTTCCTGGCGCGCTGCGTGTACTTCTGCTCTCAACTCCCCGAGCAACTGGGCCAATTGGTCTGTGTCTGAAGTTTCCATTGCGCCTGGGCGGGAAATATGTGGTAAGGCTTCGCGTTCTGTAACGCTCACCTGGTTCCCTCGGAGGCGCGGGTCTTGACTGGGCGGTGAAACCGTCTTCAAGGTCAGGCGTAGGATTCGTTTGGCTCCCGGATTTGGGCCCTTTCTCACCGAAAGTTTGACCTGAAGGGTGAGGTGTCTGCAAGTGGAAAATCAAGGTATTAGTGGCTGGAAGGTTGGGAGAAGTTCCAAGCCCCTCTCTCCCTCTCTCCCCGTGGTACTCGGTCGATTGTTGTGCTCACCTTAAATAGGTGAATGCTGGGCTCTCCATCCTGCGTCTCATGCAGGGGCGCTGGGTCCAGTTACTTCACTGGATATGAGTTCAGCCTCTTAATTGCAGAGGGTAAGTTGAGAGTGATGCCACCGTGTGCTGCACGAGCGTGACTTGTAAGTATTAAAGTTCCCTTTAGATTGCTCTCTTCAAATGTCTTATCTCCTTAATGTCTATGTCTTTTCCCTTTCAGATGCTGTTGGTGCCGAAGAAGATGCTCCCCCCAGGTTCGTGGCAGAGAGCGTAACAAGAAGATGGTGAATACGAAGGCACGTAAGTAGAAAGGCTGCTCTAGGGCTGTAGAATGCACCTTAATGTCTCTTTTGTCTTTACAGGTGCCGGAATGCAGCGCGAGCAGAGTTGGAGCGAGCGTAACACAGGTAAGCAGTTTTGTAACTAAGCGTTACTAACCAATGTTCTTTGTCTTTGCAGGCCCGATGCCGGACGAGATATGCAGAAAAAACGCCTTGAATGCTGCCGATGGATCGGGTAAGTTGAACCGCTAACTTTGCCTTTGCCTAACCTGTGCCTTTTGTTTTGCAGGAGCTGCTGAAGACTGAGGATTGGTTCCCAGCGGGTAATTTTCGTATTCACAGGATCCGGAACTGAAGATTCGCTGGAGCTGAGACGGTGAGCGTCCTGCTGCAGATGCAGAATAACGCAAAGCACATTGCACCAATCGGGTGTGGTTTAAATAGTCCATAGGAGTGCTTAGGTGTCTTCTTCCACAGCCTCGCCCAGGCAAAAGAGTTCCTGCTTCCAGAAGGGGTCCAGCATCAATGATCCAGGGAGTGGTGCCTGCCCCACCCAGAAGGAAAAGTAGTTCCTGCCAGAAGAGAGTGAAACATCATCTTGCTGGTAAGTAAGCAGCATGGGCTGCTGCAGGTAGGTCCACCCAAGCACTTTCACACTTGTTATGAGCCCGGCGCTTCCTGTGCCGGGACGGGTCCATGCTATGAGCCTGGCACCACCGGTGCCAGGACAAGGTCCAAAAGGTCCCTATTGGGACTTGCTGGTGCTGATAGTATATGTTATGAGCCTGTTTCCAAGGGTGTTGGGTAGGTCCTGACTCTTTGGAAGCAGTGGTCATGACACCTCTTAGAAGTCCTCTGTGAACAGGAACTACTTTCTTACCTGGGTGGGGCAAGCTCCACTCCCTGCATTCAGCACTGGAAAGCTTCTGGAACTGGAACTGTTTTCTTACCTAGGCGGGGCCGTGGAGGAAGACGCCTCATCACTCCAAGGCTATTTAAACCACACCCGATAGACGAAACGTGCTTCGCGTTATTCTGCATCTGCAGCAGAACGCTCACCGAGTCTGTTCCAGCCTTTCTTCTTACGATCCCGAATCTGCAAGAGTCATACTCACCATTCCTGCATCCTGAATCTGCAAGAAGCATACTCACCATTCCTGCATCCAGTCGACAGCAGCACCTGCAGAGACAAGAAACAGCAGGTTAGCAAGGCAGCCTTATCTCGCAGTGCTACTCACCTGATCCATCGGCTGCGGTCATTTTCGGCACGCTGCACCTCCGCCTGCGAAGACAAAAGCATTGTCACTACTTACCGGCACTCCGTGAATTCTGGATTTCTTCACACTGCATCGCCGCCTGCGGAGATAAAAGCATTGTATCTACTTACGGACATTCCGCGGACTCCGGCGCTGCAAACCAACTTCTGAAAGACAAAAGAAGAGACATTAGACAGGTATTTACTTACGCCCATCGCGCTCTTCGCAATAGAACGCCTGCTCTTCAGCACGAACTACGCTGCAAGGAAAAGACAGTTAGAGCGCTTGCATTTACTCACGCGTTTCCAGGCGCTTCACTCCATCTTCCTCAAGAGTCCTGCAAGACAAAAGGGAGAAAAGCATTATACGAAGTCCTGTTCAATGTTAACGTGCCTTGCACCTAAAGACTATAAAGACTAACAAGGTGTCTGGAAACTCACCGCTCGTGCAGTTAACGACGGTAACGGTCTTCTGAGTCCAAGAGGCCTATGTTTCACCAGTGAAGGAACTGGCAACAGCGCCCTGCACCAGACGCAGATGGAGAGCCCAGCATTCACCTATCTAAGGTGAGCACGTTGACCTGGGTGCTCTACGGAGAGGGAGAGAGAGGAAGAGGGTCATTGAACAACCCAGACCATTAACCCCCATATTCTTTCACCTGCAGAAACCTCACCCTACGAGTTCGACACACAGTGCGAAGAGGTTCGACCCCAGAAGCCCATCGGGTTCTGCACATCACCTTTCGAGTCACAGACACCTTCCTGCCAAGATCAGCGCCTCCGTGGGAATCAGGTGAGCGTTACAGAACGCGAAGCCCACCGCAAAACTCCTACCCAGGCGCAATGGAAACCTCAGACACTGATCACTTAGCCCAGTTGCTCGGAGAATTAAGAGCAGAAGTACTTGCAGCTCGTCAGGAAACAAGCTCTCTAAGAAGAGAACTGATAATTTCCAAGGAGCGAACAGAGGACCTCGCTAGGCAATTGCTACAAACGCAGGCAGGACAGACACCCCTGCCCGCTCCAGGAGGAAGCTATCCTTCTGCATCATCTGTAAATCCAGTGCAAATCAATCTACCTGGTAATGTGCCCTTGGCTCCGCCCGAACGTTTTTCTGGTGACCCAAAGAAATTTGCAGTGTTCCTCAACCAGTGCCGCTTACATTTCTTATGTCGACCAGCTGCATTCCCAACAGACCAGACCAAAGTGGCTTTCGTGCTTTCTTATCTCAGTGGCAGCGCCGCAGATTGGTCGATCCCTTTAGTCACCCAGGATGATCCGGTTTTACATGATTTCCAGGCCTTCCAGTCCAGCATGGAGAAACTGTTTGCAAGACATGCACAAGGGCAGGCCTTGGACAATGAACTTCTTTCATTACGACAGGGTAATCAAGACCTCTTGACCTATATAGCCTCATTCAACAGACTCATAGTGGAAACTCAATGGCCCGAGGATAAGAGAATAACGCTTTTCTACAGAGGCCTGCGTGGAGAGCTCAAGGATGTGTTAGCTCAAGTCGTGAACCCTCCACAAGAATGTTCGGACTATATTGACTTAGTCGTCCAATTGGACCACAGATTACAGAACAGGAAGGCTGATCGTTCTAAATTTGATACCCGAGTGTTTTCTAAACCACAGACTTCTACTAAGGGAGCTGACACTGTGGAACCCATGCAAATAGGGGGGATGAAAGGTCCTTTAACCCAAAAGGAGCGGGAAAGAAGAAGACAGCTGCAATTATGCCTCTATTGCGGGAACTCGGGGCACTTTCTTCGAGACTGTCCAGTGAAACCAGCTAAGAAGGCTGTAGGAGCCGCAGATTCCAGTACCTCAAGTCCCGAGCAGGGAAACGACCTAGCCCGGCAAGTGTAGAGGTCCTCTTGCCGAGCGTTAAGATCTGTCCCGTGACCTCGCCTTTCGTGGTGCCCATGGTCCTCATTAATCCTGCACGTCCGGATCGTTTGCATGCAATTGAAGCTTACATCGACAGCGGAGCAATCAGCAATTATGTGGACCGTGAAATGGCATCAAGGATGAATCTACCCCTTGTCCCTAAGGCAGTAAAAGACGTCATTACTACAGTGGATGGCACGGTGATAGCCTCCGGACCAGTAACGCACTCCACCCAAGAAGTGACGCTAGTGAGCCAAGATGGACACCGGGAGAAAATCGTGTTCGATGTGATCAAGGCCCCTCAGTTCCAGATCATTCTGGGAATCCCTTGGTTAGAGAAGCACAATCCTCAGATCAACTGGCAGGCAAAGACGGTTCAGTTTCCAGAATGTTTTACCACTTGTTATCCTCGGCCTGAAGTTTCAGTGGCGGCGATCTCTTCAGAGGTTCCCACATTGCCTCCCGACTACCAAGAATTCCAAGATGTCTTTCAGAAGGATCAAGCTAACACCCTGCCTCCTCATAGGTCTTACGACTGTCAAATAGACTTGATACCCGGAACAACTCCTCCTTGCAGTAGGATTTATGCCCTCACCGAGCCAGAGAATCTTCACCTCAGGCAATATCTGGACCAATACCTAGCTAACTGTAACGCTCACCTGATTCCCGCAGAGGCGCCGGTCTTGACTGGGTGAATGCCGTATCTTCAAAGGTGATGTGTAACACACGGTTGGCTCTTTGGGCTGGACCTCTGTGCACTGTATGTCTGACTCGAAGAGTAATATATCTTAGGTAAGTGAACGCCGAGCTCTCCATCTGCCTCGGGGCAGGGTGCCGTAACCAGTTTCTTCACTGGATAAGGGTGCAGGCCTCTTGACCTCAGAGGACTCCTGTCCATCGTTAACTGCATGAACGGTAAGTTCTGGGCACTTCAAATGTCTTAAAAGTCTTTTGTAATGATATCTCTTGTTTTGCAGGGTTCCGGCGATGGCGGATGGCGGGCTGATGAGAGTTGAGGATCGAACCCGCGTGAGGAATAGAAGCGCCTGGAAGCACGTAAGTAAGCGCTTGTAGCCTGCTTCACGATGCGCACTAACTGTCCCTTTTATCTTGCAGGTACAAGTTCGGAGCTTTAGAGAAGCTGAAGGGTGCTGGAATACCCACTGGATTTGGCGTGGGAAGGAGTAATGGCACGTGAGTAATAAAGTTGCCCAATGTCTTTAAACGCACCTTCTTTTGTCTTTCAGATGCGGGATGCAGCGCCGAAGGCCTCCGGAGCGTGCAAAGAGCTGGTAAGCTTTTGTCTTTCAGATGCCGGAATGCAGTGCAAAGACCTCCGGAGCATGCGAAGAGTAGGTAAGCCTTTGTCTTTCAGATGCCGGAATGCAGCGCGAGGCGTTGGTGACAGCCGATGGACCAGGTAAGAGATGCGCTGCCACTGAAGACCGTAGTGCTAACCTGTTCTTTCTTTGTCTTTACAGGTGCTGCTGAAGACTGGATTCCAGGATGGTAAGCCTTTGTTCTCTTAGGCCCAGGATCAGAAGCAGAAGAAACGATGAGCGTTCTGCTGCAGAGAATGCAGAATAACGCAAAGCAAGATTCATCCATCGGGTGTGGTTTAAATAGCCTCCTGTAGTGCTTAGGTGTCTCCTTCCACAGCCACGCCTAGGTAAGAAAAGAGTTCCTGCTTTCCAGAAGAGTTCCAGTGTTATGAACATAGGGAGTGGCTCCTGCCCCACCCAACAGGAAAAGTAGTCCCAAACAGAAGAGGATCAGGGGTTCAACTGGCAGGTAAGTAAGCAGCATGGTCTGCTGCAGGTAAGTCCACCCAAGCATTATGAGCCCGGCGCTTCCAGCGCTGGGACTGGGCATCTTTATGAGCCTGGTGCCACTGGCGCCAGGACAGGGTCCAAAAGGTCCCAATTGGGACTGGCTGGCACTCGGAACCGGGGTTATGGGTCTGCTTCCAAGGGAGTCGGGCAAGTCCTGATCTTTTGGAAGCAGAGATCATGACAGCACCCCCCCTCAAGGCCCCTCCCAAACCGGGCTTCTCCGGGGGTTTGGGCTTGTTAGGAAATGTTCGATGAAATCTTTTGATTAGACGAGGCGCGTGGACATATTCTGCAGGTTCCCAGGATCTTTCTTGGGGACCGTAGCCTTTCCAGTCAATCAGGTAAAACAGTTTAGATTTGGAGATCTTGGAATCCAGGATGCTTTTGACTTCAAACTCGAGTTCTCCATCAACTAGAATAGGTTTTGGAGATGTAGTTAGTCGGGTTTGAGGTTGCACGGGTTTTAATAGAGAGACGTGGAAGACCGGATGTATCTTCATGTGAGGGGGCAAGTCCAACTTGACCGCTACTGGATTTACTATGGTAGTGATGGAATAGGGACCAAGATATCTTGGGTTGAATGTGCGTGGTCCTTTTAGAGGTAGATATTTGGTGGATAACCAGACTTGATCTCCTACTTGATATTGGGGGGCTTCCTTCCGATGTTGGTCTGCTCCTTTCTTGTATTGTTCTTTAGCCCTTTGAAGGTGAGAAACGGCTTCCTTAAAGGCTTGGGTGATTGTAGAATGCAGGTGGTCTACTGCTGGTGTTCCAAGATCTTGGAGTGGATCCAACTCCGTGGTTCGAGGGTGACTACCGTATAAAAGAAAAAACGGGGTCTTCCCAGTTCCCGAGTGGACAGAGTTATTGTAGGCATATTCGGCTATCCAAAGGATATCTTTCCAAGTTTTTTCAGTTTGTTGTAGCATGCAGCGCAAATACTGTTCCAGAGTTTGATTGGTCCTCTCGGTTTGTCCGTCAGTTTGAGGGTGGTGGCTGGTCGAAAGTCTCACATCAATTTGAGCCGACCGACAGCAACTTCGCCAAAAATGAGAAATAAATTGACTACCTCGATCCGAAATTAGAACTGAAGGAAAACCGTGCAGTCGGACGATGTTTTCGAGAAATTCTCGGGCCAGAGTTGCTGCTGTTGGTAAGCCTTTGAGTGGAATGAAATGCGCCATCTTGGAGAATAGGTCCACGATTACTAGGATCGTATTGTATCCGGAGCATGGAGGTAGATCGGTGATGAAGTCCATAGAAAGCGTATGCCAAGGGCGAGGCGGGATGTCAATAAGGCGTAAGAGGCCGGCTGGTTTTTCCTTTTGACTCTTGTTTTGGGCGCATACTCCACAGGACATTATAAAGTCTCTGATATCTTTTTTCCAAGACGGCCACCAGAAGTAGCGCTTGATCTTTTCCGAGGTCTTGGTCATACCGGGATGTCCTTCCATTAAAGAATCGTGATAACAAGAGATTACCTTTTTCTGTAAATCTGTGCTGGGCAGGTATAACCGTTCTTGGAAATATAATAGGTTGTCCTTCACCGTAAAGTCCTTTCCCTGCAGATGCCAATTCTGTATGTCTGCTGGAGTTACCAGTAGCCTGGCTTTATCCTTAACTTCCTCTATGGATTGTGTGGCGATTACACCTAGAATTCTTTGTTCGGGAATGATAGGTTCAGGTTTAGGATTGATCAAATGTTCTTCCACTCCCATCCGAGAAAGGGCATCAGCTTTACCGTTTTTTGTACCAGGTCGATAGGTAATTATGAAGTCAAACTCGGCAAAGAATAGTGCCCAACGGAGTTGCCTAGAGGATTGAGCTTTTGCGTTTTTCAAATATTGCAGGTTTCGGTGATCTGTAATCACAGTAACGGTGTGTCGGGCCCCCAGAAGATAATGCCGCCAAGCCTTAAAGGCAGACTTGATAGCTAGAAGTTCCTTATCAGTAATAGTGTAATTGATTTCAGGAGGCGAGAATTTGCGTGACCAAAATGCCACGGGATGCAACTGATTGGTTACTGGGTCCTTTTGTGATACAACTGCCCCCATGGCAAGGCTCGAAGCATCAGTTTCAACGATGTAGGGGAGTTCTGGGCGAGGATGTTTTAAGATTGGTGCAGAGATAAATCTAGTCTTCAAATTCTGGAAAGCTTGTTCCGCCTCGGTAGACCATTCAAAACGTTTGTTTTTCTTTAACAAGGCGGTGATGGGCTGGACTATTCGAGAGAATTCGGGGATAAACCTGCGGTAAAAGTTAGCGAAGCCTAACATGCTTTGAACACCTTTTACGGAGGATGGCGATGGCCATTTGAGAATTGCATCGACCTTCTTTGAATCCATACGCACTCCGCTAGGTGATAATATGAATCCCAAGAATTCAACTTCAGTCACGTTGAAAACACATTTTTCCAATTTAGCGAAAAGTTTGTGTTGACGCAATCTCTCGAGGACCATTTTCACGTGTTTCCGATGTTCAGTTTCCGATGAAGAATAAACGAGGATGTCGTCAATGTAAACAACAACACACACATCTATGAGCTCTCTGAGGACATCGTTCATAAAATATTGAAAGGCGGCCGGGGCATTGCAAAGTCCGAAGGGCATGACCTGATATTCAAATAGCCCATACTTGGTGCGGAAGGCCGTCTTCCATTCATCGCCCTCTTTTACTCGTACCAAGTGGTAGGCTCCTCTAAGATCCAGCTTTGTATATATGCATGCTTTTCTGACTTGGTCCAGGAGTTCAGGGATCAAAGGTAACGGATATCTATTCTTAACGGTGATCTGGTTCAGGGCGCGATAATCTATACAAGTTCTAAGGTCCCCTTCTTTTTTTGGAACGAAGAACAAAGCTGAAGAAGCAGGGGACTTGGAAGGACGAATAAACCCATTCGCTAGGTATTGATCCAGGTATTGTCGGAGGTGAAGATTCTCAGGCTCGGTGAGGGCATACATTCTACTACAAGGAGGAGTAGATCCAGGTAGTTAATCCATCTCTACCATAGTTAATCCGGTGGCGGTCAAATTGGAATTACCTGCGCATATGAAAATACATCCAGTATTCCATGTCTCCTTATTAAAACCAGTACAACCAGAAACCCGATTGGCTGAACTCCCAGAACCTGTTTTGGTAGACGGAGAACTCGAATTCGAAGTAAAGAACATTCTAGACTCCAAGATCTCCAAATCTAAGTTATATTATCTGGTTGATTGGAAAGGATACGGCCCCCAGGAAAGGTCTATGTCCACGCACCTCGTCTGGTCAAGAGATTCCATCTGAATCACCCCGACAAGCCAAAACCCCCGGAGAAGACACGCTTAGGAGGGGCCTTGAGGGGGGGGTACTGTCATGATCACTGCTTCCAAGGAGCCAGGACCAGCCCAACGTCCTTGGAAGCAGGCCCTAACCCTAATCCTAGGCACCAGCCGGTCCCCACGGGGACCTTTTGGACCATGTCCTGGCGCCGGTGGCACCAGGCTCATCAGAATCATCGGTCCCGGCACTGGAAGCGCCGGGCTCATAATATGTGTGCAGATGCTTGGGTGGACTTACCTGCAGCAGACCATGCTGCTTACTTACCAGCCTCTTAGAAGTCCTCTGTGAACAGGAACTACTTTCTTACCTGGGTGGGGCAAGCTCCACTCCCTGGATTCAGCACTGGAAAGCTTCTGGAACTGGAACTGTTTTCTTACCTAGGCGGGGCCGTGGAGGAAGACGCCTCATCACTCCAAGGCTATTTAAACCACACCCGATAGACGAAACGTGCTTCGCGTTATTCTGCATCTGCAGCAGAACGCTCACCGAGTCTGTTCCAGCCTTTCTTCTTACGATCCCGAATCTGCAAGAGTCATACTCACCATTCCTGCATCCTGAATCTGCAAGAAGCATACTCACCATTCCTGCATCCAGTCGACAGCAGCACCTGCAGAGACAAGAAACAGCAGGTTAGCAAGGCAGCCTTATCTTGCAGTGCTACTCACCTGATCCATCGGCTGCGGTCATTTTCGGCACGCTGCACCTCCGCCTGCGAAGACAAAAGCATTGTCACTACTTACCGGCACTCCGTGAATTCTGGATTTCTTCACACTGCATCGCCGCCTGCGGAGATAAAAGCATTGTATCTACTTACGGACATTCCGCGGACTCCGGCGCTGCAAACCAACTTCTGAAAGACAAAAGAAGAGACATTAGACAGGTATTTACTTACGCCCATCGCGCTCTTCGCACTAGAACGCCTGCTCTTCAGCACGAACTACGCTGCAAGGAAAAGACAGTTAGAGCGCTTGCATTTACTCACGCATTTCCAGGCGCTTCACTCCATCTTCCTCAAGAGTCCTGCAAGACAAAAGGGAGAAAAGCATTATACGAAGTCCTGTTCAATGTTAACGTGCCTTGCACCTAAAGACTATAAAGACTAAAAAGGTGTCTGGAAACTCACCGCTCGTGCAGTTAACGACGGTAACGGTCTTCTGAGTCCAAGAGGCCTATGTTTCACCAGTGAAGGAACTGGCAACAGCGCCCTGCACCAGACACAGATGGAGAGCCCAGCATTCACCTATCTAAGGTGAGCACGTTGACCTGGTGGCTCTACGGAGAGGGAGAGAGAGGAAGAGGGACATTGAACAACCCAGACCATTAACCCCCATATTCTTTCACCTGCAGAAACCTCACCCTACGAGTTTGACACACAGTGCGAAGAGGTTCGACCCCAGAAGCCCATCGGGTTCTGCACATCACCTTTCGAGTCACAGACACCTTCCTGCCAAGATCAGCGCCTCCGTGGGAATCAGGTGAGCGTTACACATGTCTTCTCTTTGCTTATAGAGAAGTCCCTCAGGAGGGAGTAGGTTATTCTCCCTTTGAACTTCTCTATGGCCATCCGGTCAGAGGTCCATTGGCCCTGATTAAGGAGGGGTTGGAAGGCGCTCCCCCCCTCAAGCCAGTCAGAGTGACTGACTAGGTGACAGGTCTCCGAAGGAGAATGTCACACACGATGGCAGAAGCTAGTGATAACCTGAAAGCTGGACAAGCTTTGGTCAAGCATTGGCATGATCAAAATGCTAACATGGTTGAGTTCACTCAAGACCAGCTAGTTCTCGTTATGCTCCCCACAAGGCAGAGGGCCTTGCAGGACAAATGGATGGGACCCTTCAAAGTTGTGGGAAAACTTGGAGAGGTCAACTATCTGGTGGATCTGGGCAGACCCAGGGAAGCTCCTAGAGTCTTCCACACCAACCGACTGAAGGCGTACATCTCCAGACCTGAAGTAGGAGCCTTGCTTCTAGCTTCAGCAGCCGAGGAAGAAGAGAGTGAGTCTCTCCCTGATCTCCTCCGAGGTGTACCTTTGGATAAAAAAATTGAAGGAGTCAATCTCTCTTCAGATCTGACACCTGAGCAACAAGAGGCGTGCAAATCTATGTTAAATCAGTTTGCCTCCCTGTTCTCACTCTCACCAGGCTTGACCCCTTGGGGACAGCACGGGATACTCACTGGTGACTGTCTGCCAGTCAAAAGCAGAGGATACCGAATGTCAGAAAATGTGAGAACCCATATCAAGGGGGAGGTCAAGAAGATGCTTGACCTCGGGGTAATAGAACCCTCTACTAGTCCATGGTCTAGCCCAGTTGTGTTAGTACCAAAGGCAGGGTCCAAAGACTTGAGATTCTGTGTGGACTATAGAGCTCTTAATGCAGTCACCAAGACTGATGCCAACCCTTTACCAAGGACAGATGAGTTGGTGGATAAACTTGGTGCCGCCAAGTACCTCAGCACATTTGACCTTAAGTCAGGCTATTGGCAAATAGCCTTGACAGACCATGCCAAGGAGAAAACTGCATTTTCCATGCCAGTTGGCTTGTACCAGTTTAAGGTCATGCCTTTTGGATTAAAAAATGCACCTGCTACATTCCAAAGGATGGTGAACCAAGTTCTAGCTGGGATGGAGGACTTCTGCATGGCATACTTGGATGACATTGCAGTCTTCAGCCACTCCTGGGAGGATCATGTGAACCACCTAGGACATGTTTTGCAGGCTCTTGGACAGGCCAATTTGACTATCAAAGCAAGTAAATGCCAGATAGGTCAAATTAAGGTGGTCTACCTTGGACATGAGGTAGGAGTTGGAGAAATAAGGCCTTTGCTCAGCAAGATTGAAGCTGTGCAAAGTTGGACAACACCTACTACTCAAACCCATGTGAGAGCCTTCCTAGGCCTCACTGGGTACTACAGGAATTTCATTGAGAACTATGGGACCATAGCTTCTCCACTGAATGTAATCTCCTCTCCAAAATTCCCTAAGAAGGTCAAATGGAATGAGGAATGCAATCAGGCCTTTGAAAAACTGAAGAAAGCTCTTTGCCAAGCTCCAGTATTGAGAGCTCCTGACTACCACCAAACTTTCATTGTACAAACTGATGCTTCCAATGTAGGTATAGGTGCAGTCCTCAGCCAACTGGATGAGAAGGGTAGGGAGAACCCCATTTGCTTCATCAGCCGTAAGCTGAAGGATCCTGAGACAAGGTGGGCAACAATAGAAAGAGAATGCTTTGCTATTGTGTGGGCACTGAAGACGTTTAGGCCATACTTGTATGGTTCTACTTTTGACATTCAGACTGACCACCAACCCTTGAGATGGTTAATGCAAATGAAGGGAGAAAATCCAAAACTATTGAGATGGTGAATCTGCCTGCAAGGGTTTGATTTCACCATTGAGCACAGGTCAGGGTGTCACCATCAAAATGCTGATGGACTCGCTAGGATGTATGTCATCGACTAGAGGTATGAGGTTCACCCAGGAGTGGATTAAATCCTCCTGTCCCTTAGTCTGGGGGGGGGGGGCGAGTGTTAGGGAGAATTCTCTGTTTAGGCTGAATTTCCTAACCTAGTGAGTCCCCCAGCAGCTTTGCTGGATTTCTGGGGTTTATTTCTTTCTCCTGCCAAGAGTGAGACTCTTTTACCCTCACTCTTGGACATGATTTGAGTGTGTTTCTTTGAATCTAGATGTGTTTAATGGGCTATGGGGTCTTTTACTCCATAGGGTTTCATGTGTTTTTGTGATGTGTGTTACACAGCACCCTCCGTGCAGTAACACAGGGGTGTCATAGTGACCCCCCAGTATAGACTCCATACCCTGGGACTGACTACTGTCTCCCAGGGCATGTAAAGTCACCATTGACTTTACTAGTCTTAAATTCTGAACAGAACCAGTACAAACCATCATATTGTGGACGTACTGGCTGGGGCAATTCGATTGCCCCAGGGTCTGTTAGTCGAGGGGGCACGTCTCCGTCCCCCCTGATCGAGTTTTGGCTGGTGGCAGTGGATACTACTTTTTATATTCAACCGCGAATATTTTCCTATGGGATTTCCCATTGTTTTAGGCTATCTTTATTTAATTATTTAAGGTAGCCTCGAAAATACCGCCGGTTTATTTAATTAATATTAATTCTCCGGTTGGTATTTTTTGCCAAAACTTGATTCTAAAATGGCGTTTGTGTTCTCTTCTGTGACTCCAACCCAAGACGAGCCCTTTGTTCCACTTTTTGGCGAGCTTCTCCACAGAAGCCCTCCAAAATGGTGCCACTATATCTGGGGTACTTAGGCGGGGTGGAGGGGAATTTAGGCACCCTGGACTGAGTTGCCTAGGCAACTCAAGTCGCACTCCGTCCTGATTGGCCCAAGTGGTGAGCAGCCGGCTCACCACTTAGCATGTTTGAGTGACAGCTAGGCTGAGTGAATGGGGGTTTGCTGCATAAAAGCAGGGCTTTGGGGACTGGAACTTCAGAAGTCGCCACAGGACCTAAGAATCCGACGAGGGAGAAGCTGAGCCCACATGCCACGACACCACGACCGGTGGAGCCCTGCTGGACCGTCTCACCACTTTTCCCAACGACAGAGGAGATCTCCCGCCGGAGAGTCTTCTTCCTTTGACTGGTGGGGATAACCAGTTTCACCGTCTTTTCGCTTTCCCGATCGTATCTCATGGCCGCCTTGCTCGTGCTAAGCACCCCGGCAACCGGGATACCACGTTTTACCACGACCGCGAGATAAAGGTACCACCTTTTACCGGAAAACTCTGCGGCTGGTTTCTGCCCTGGTAGTGCAACGAACTGCATCTTTCCTCCACGTTGAGATCTTCTCTTCCCCTGGACGACGCCGCAACTTGCAACCACTACCAGGAACAACTGCCACCGCTGGAGGATCCTTCCCACTTAAGGTACCGTGTCCCGCCTGGCTTCCCTTGCAACCGACTGTACGGGGTGGATTTAGTCCCCGGCTTTCGAACCTGGGTTAGCCTGGGACACCCTGGCTAAACTTTTCTAAGCCTCTCTAAACTCTTTTCTGAACCCTCTGCAAGGCTTTCTAAGCCTAGTGTAACTGTGTGATCTTGGGCGCATTTGTGCTCTGCTCTCTCTAAGAGTGGGCCCAGCCTTTGGACTTTGGCTCACCAGTGACTTTTTGCTCTCTGCCTTGCTAATAGAGTTCCTGAATCGTAGAGTGGTGTAATCCTGCATATTCTGTCTTTTTCCCTCCCTTGTTCACAACCTTAGTAGAGTGCAATCTAGTTAAGCACTCACCTCTGTATGAAAATAAGTGGTGTCTTACTGTGATTTTCTAATAGGGGAAAAGGGTAATAGTAATAGTAACTGTGTTTAGAATATTTTACAATAAGAGTGCTGGAGTGTTTCAACTGTGTGTTTATAAATAAATAATTATATACTTTGATACCAAAGCTCTGGTCAGTGTTTGCTTGTATTATTGTATCTGAGTGCCCATTGTGTATACTTTGCATACTGCCTAACTCTTCTTGAGGGAAGTCTGACTGCTCAGCCACAGCTACCAGGTAAATCTGGGTGGTACAGACTGCTACAAAGTGGGTTTACTGCTAACACCTGTAGTCTTAAATCTTTTGCAGTGGTCCCTAAGGGAACTGCACAGGTTTCTGCCTAACACTCCTTGAATAATTCGCCAACACTTTACCTCTCTATCGGCACAAAGTCGTTTATCAAATCCATGAACCCACTCAAATGGCAAACGCTCATCCAAGAGGATGTGCTGTAGGGGCTCTTCAGTTGGTGGAAAGAAACTCAATGAAATAAAACTAGCAGCACAAGTGAGAGGGAAGTTCTGTCAGAGGCAGTTTTTCATCGGTAAAAAGTACTACTGAGAACATCAAGGTGTTGATCAGGAACGAAGGAAGTCAACCATGATCTGCGCCAGATACAGAATGGGGAATTAGCTGCTGTGCCTCTGTCATGCTTGGACATATCTCAGGCTTTTGTCTCAAGCAAAAGAAGCAACATATGGAAATGTGGCTGATGATCCCTGGAAATCAGGAAAGCCTCCTCTAGAGATCTTACTGGAAGAAGAATCCAAGGAGCAGGAACATCCGAAAACCGGAGTTGCCAGAATCGTCATCCAGCACAGTGTATTCCAGGGGGAAGATTGAACCGAAATTCCACCATCCACTGAAGGTCCACGGAAGATCTGCCAAGGCCTTGTTAGTCTCCAAAAGCAAAATGACGGTGATACATGCCCATCTGATCGTGCATGAAGAACTAAATCTTGGCTCATTATCCCAGATTATATGTGTTCATGATGAAGCCCAAATAAGGATCAAACTCCTAAAGAAAACATTTACAATTTGTATTTTTTATTTGTTTGTAATTTTAGATTTATTGTGTTCTTGGCTCAAATCAAATCTTACACAAATGACAATAATAAAAGATGAAAGTTCATATACATTGTACATAATAACCCTATGAAATATACAAAAGTGAGGTTAACATACGCGATAATGTTAACATTGGATTCTTCCCACCTTCTAAAGTATCACCAAAGGCCACTCTAGTTAATCCTGCGTAGAAATAGTGTTCAAGAAATCAAGAATGCAATGCAATGGCCCCCGAGTATCCTCCCCCATAGACTTTCCTACGGCTCGCACCTGACATTGGTAATACCTTTTCCAAAGCACAAGAGTCTTAAATTTATCAGAGTTTCACAAAACAACACTAAGTGCTTCAGATGTCAAGTGTGCTGTGAACAATATCGACATAAAGGGCTCAAACTATTTGAGCGATCGCACAGACTCAAATTCTCGTTGGTATGCAAAAGATTTGATCTAAGTCTCAGGATTGTGTTCATGAACTCTGGAGAAGGAGAGCATATCAGATATGTGGGTTGTTATTTATTTTTTATTTATTTTAGTTGATTTAATCAAATTAATGATTTTTACAAAACATTGTAGAAGAAGAAGAAGAAACTGTATATCAAAACTGTTTATCAAAAAAAAAGAAGCTGCATAACAAAGGAAGAGGAAGAGATTCATGTGAAGGACGATCAGTGTTTTCAAAATGTAACAGAAGAGAACCAAGGAAATCAAGACGAAAAACGTTTTTGCAGAAGTTGTGTCAGCAACAGCGCTCTAGTGGCTAAATTTGTAGTTTGAGTAGTGGTTTAGATTTCATAAAGATAGAATAATCTTAAGAGTCTGTGTTGTGGTGATTGTCCAAGTGTTCCTTTCTCCGCTCATTAAGCGGCTCCACCACAGTTCCTCTTCCTTACTATATGATGCCGAAAGGTGTGGTAGCAGGATTTTCTCGCCTATTTCTCTCGTTCCTGGACAGTTTAAGAGAAAGTGGTGTATGGTTTCCACCTTTGTGTCATTCATACAGAAGCGGCATGTGTCTGAATTACTCTCTCCTCTCAGTTTTAAGATCCCGTTGGTTTCTAGTAAATTTAGACGTGCTTTCAAGAACAAGTTTCTGGCTGCTTTGCTGGAGAACTTGATCAGATAGTTTGGAACAATGTTCAAATTACTTTGATGGTGCGGAAGATGACTGACTGATTTTGCTTTTGCTGCATTGTCCAAGGTTTTAATCCAGTCAAGCTCGCCCATTTATCTTTTTATTTTCATCGGATTACAGATGAGGTTTTGCTCTGAGGAGTGTATTTCCAGTAGTTTCGCTTTGCATGCTGTTTCCCAAGATTTTAACACACTACAGTGTGCGGCCAGGGTTTCAGTACGTATGATGGCTAACAGGTGCGGGCAGTCCGGGAGCAGCATTTTCCTATAAATCATCAAGGATTTTATCTTCTAAGTCCCTTCCAGGGAGAGAAGGCCTAGCTCTCTTCTGATGAGTGGGGCAGATGTTGACTTCGGGAGGCCTAGTACCGGGCGCCAGAAATAGCCCTCTAACTTCAGCCACAAATGCACTGGCGTGTGAGGAAGAGCTTATGCTGCGTAGGTGAGTGACGGAACCACCTTCGCACGGTAAAATTTGATCATTGGTAGCAAGGAAAAACGTCAAAATTTCTCATCCAGGGCGGGGGCTTGTGCCGCTAGTTTCTTTACTTTGTTCATTAAGCAGCTCTGGAGGGTTGCGTTTATACTGGAACAGTCCAGTGTTACTCCCAAGTATTTGAAGCTCAAGACTTTTTCTATTGCAACCCCCTCCAGGTACCAGGATAGTTTTTCTTGTGGTTGTTTGCTTTTTTCCATGATCATGATCTTAGTTTTGGAAACATTGATGGTTAAGTCATTTACTTGGGTATAAGCGGCAAAGTTATCAAGCTGGCGCTGGAGGCCAATCGGGGTCATGTCCATTAGAATTAAATCATCCGCGCATAGTAGCCTTGTGGTTTTTTGCTTCCCCATCGACGGTGGAAAGGAGCAAATAGGTAGTTCGGAGTCCTTGAAATCGCCTAGATAAGCAGTAAAGAGGGCCGGGGCTAATGGGCAGCCCTGTTTCACTCCTCTACCAACTGGGATTTCTGCTGATAACAAGCCGCTTTGATTTAGTGTCTTGAATCGGTTAAAGAAATTCTGTAGGGCATTTCCAAAGACTCAGTTTTCCCCACAGTTTCTCTCTATTTACTTGATCAAAAGCTTGCGCCAGATCTATGAATGCCAGGAACACTCTCGGGCCTCCTCCGAGGACTTTGCTTTTTAAGGCGCTGAGGAATGTTTGTCGTTGTGCCGTTGTTTTTAGTAAATCCCATTTGAAACGGGTCGGCGCACTCTGCGTTTCTTGCCCATCGCTGAAAGTGTTGCAGTAGGAGTGAGCCAAAGACCTTGCCGATAGTGTCCAGAAGTGCTATAGGACGGTAATTCTTTGGGTCTTCTTTGCGCCCTTTTTTAAATATGGGCACTACAATTGATGTGGTCCATGAAGACGGATTTCGCCTGGCCTTTTCACATCGTTTGAAAATGTCACAAATCAGCGTGGCCCATTCTGTTGGATGTTGTTTGAGGTCAAGGTTAGTGATTCCATCTGGGCCAGGGGCTCTCGAAGGTTTAAGTTTGGAGAACTTTGGTGATCTCTGCTTCGTTGCTCAGGTCTACCCATCACCCCTGTTTAGTACTGGTCGCCAGAGGGCTGGAGGCTGCGGGTGTCTGGAACAAGTTTGAATAAAAGTACATCCAGTCGGTTTCACATATCGGGTTTATTGGTGATTCCTCTAGGGGAGCAGATGTGGATCTGAGGAGGGACCAGAACTCTCGCGGATGATGACCGCTGACCAATTTCAACATGGCCTCCGCGTCTTGTTGGTATAGGTGAATCTGATGTTGTCTGATCCAGGATTTGTAGATTAGCTGGACCCGATTGAAGCTTGCTTGATTTTCTATCGAGGGAAAAATGCACAGTTTTCTTCTAGCTTTCCTCACTAGGCGCCTTTTCACGACCAATTCTTTGCTGTACTCATGTGTAGCGGGTTTGTTTCTCCGTCTGGAGCTATTGGATTGAGAACTGAATGGCACCAGGAGAGGTTGATAGTCTGGTAGTTGCGGGTTTTTCTGTTGACCAGGCTCACTTCCTTTACTTAAGTAATGGTACTTTATCTTCAGAATGGAAGCTGCCGATAGTTTTAGGTGATTTTGTTGGTTATTTGGCTCCACTTGCGCAGGCAAGTATGAATTGTGAGTCGGACTAGTCTTCCATTTCAGGACCAGCAAGTTGTGATCGCTCGCGGTGGACTTCAGTATTTCAAACAAGATGGTTAAAGGTGCCAGATATCTGCTGATGAAAATGTGATCAATGTCCGCATGAGAGTTGCCTCTTTCCCAGGTTGTTGGCCTCTTTTCTCTATAGAATAGGTCTTCAGCAGAGAGCAAGTCTCTGGATGACATCAGGGACAGCCACGTTGCTCCACGTTTGCTTCTGGGTGATGAAGAAGGAGGAGGGATACCAGTCGTTTCTTGTGGGGACCAAGTGGCATTTAGGTCGTCGCAAATGATCAACAGGGCCTCTGGACAGTTCACAAGAGCTTCATCAATAGTCTCTCTAGTCAAAGCAAGGAAGGACGAATCACTCATGGCTACAGGGTTCCAGTAAACGTTGATGATAATTAAGGGCTGCGGTTTGAACTTGCCCTTTTCCTCCTCAAAACTCTCCCAGCTTACTTCCATGGCAAGCAGGTATGTAGTAGATTCAAGAGTTTTCTTGAGCCGTAGTCCACAGCTACAGCGAATGGCCGTTATGAGGCCGGATGAGGGGCGGCCAAAAATCTCTTTAGTTGCTGGAGCACATGCCATGTCGTATCCGTCCATGGAGGGACGTTCAATCATCCAGGACTCTTGTAAGCAGATTATATCAAAGCACCCAAGATTTAGGTCTCCTTTCTTGGTCAGGTGTAAGAATCCACAGGTGTTCCAGGACCCCAAAGACAGCTCTGCTTTTCCAGGGGTTTGTCTGATGGAAAGGGGTACGGAGAGGTGCTTGGCGAGTTGCTATTTGTTCTTACTGAGCGTGAAGGCCTTCGGTAGCCAGGCCCATAGTTACGATAGTGGGGCTTGATTGAGAGTTTGTTGAGATCCTAGATCCTTTGAATCGAGGGATTGGTTTACAGTCCGTTGAATTTTTGCCATAGGACCGGCAGGGCGTCTGCCTATTCCTAGGGGATCTTTATAGGCAGTTTTTTTTTTCTTGTGGCATCTTTCGTGGGTTGACGAGTCTCTGCTTCACGGTGAGAACTCAGGGACAAACCCCGTGTATAGAAATCCTGTGAAGGTGGTTCGTTGAATTGGACTTTCTGTTCAGGGCCCCTCAAATCCGATGTTTCCCCAGACAATTTTGGTTTACTGCTGAGGTTTGTTGCGTGGGAAAATTTCTTAGACCCGGCCGTCTCGGATGATTTTCGTGGTGAGGCGGGTAGTGCACTCTCTTCGGGTTCGAACAGGTCAAATCCCAGCTTTAGTAAGTGTTCTGCTGCCTCAGAGATCCTAACTTTTGCCCAGTTTGTATGCACATGCAGGTAGGCACAGGCGATGTTACCTTTGTGAAACGGTTTGACCCGGGCTAGGTCTTTTGTTTCAACTCTACGGAGCGTCGGCACACATTTGAAAAGTTGTATTAGGAAACCTCGGTTCAGTATCACATATTTTTTGTTATCCGGCAGTTGTTCGATCTTAAAGTTGCGTTCTGTTTTAAGGGCAAGGGCCGATCTCCTAGGAACTTGCTTTGGACTAGGTTTAGGGCTGTTCCTCTTTTTCTCTCCCTTGTTATTGGTTTCAGAGTGATTTCACATTTCTGGTAGCCATTTGGACTGTGTAGCATGCACCCATCTAGTCGTTGGAATAGTTCTTTGTCCGGGCGGGGAGGTGATTTTTTCAGTCCTTCTTCTTGGGGGGGGAGTACTGTAAGCTGGACTGATCATTTTCAGCTCCTTTGTGCGGGTTTCGATGTGGTTCCAGACTCCGAAACTTCGGAGGTCCCGGCCCCCAACTGGACTTCTTTATAAGCTTCTTACAGCGATTTTCTAAGGTTTTGAAGGGAGAGGTCTCCTCTTCCGTATAGTGGGGTTTATTGGTTTCCTCCTGATCGTCAGGTAGCGTATAAACGCTAAGGTTTAGTAGGTCCTCATCCACTTCTAAAATGTTCTCCTTAGTTACTGGTAGGCTGCCCACGGCGGTGTAGCCACTCTTCTGTTTTGGGTATTTCTGCTCGACGAAGGTTCTCAGAGATTCCGCGTACAAGGGTTTCTCAGTCCATATGCGGGCCCCCCTTTCTCTTTGGAGGGCACCTCTTTACTGATGTTCGGTTTGGGGGAGAAAAAATTGTTTGTTTTCAGATTTTGATGGGTAGCGAGACCTTTCGTTGCAGGTACATTTACCTTTACATTTGAGTCGTGAGTCGGCTCACAGTCAGGTAAGATGGAGATGATTTCGTTAAGATTGCGCCGTTTGCATTTGCGGTAGCCGGCTTCGCTTTTCTTCTTCGTGGGGCCCCTAGATGGGGGATCTGGGCCAGGGTCTTTTGTGTGCTCCTCGGGGTAGGTGGTCGACCACAGCTCTAGGGTCTGAGAGCTTGAGTCAAGAAGTGAGACTCGCGTGGATGGTGCAGCATTTTGGGGTTTCACAGACTCCTCGTCCATTTGGCATTTTTCCATTTTGTTGTTAAGTGCATTTATGTAACCTTCCAAGAAGATCAGGCGACTGTTCATCATTGCTATGATGGAGGTATGATCTTTCAGCAAGTCGTTTGTCGACTCATACAGTTTGCAAAATGGAGCCATAGCTAGAGTTAACATGGACATGATTAACCTCAGGTCTGTCTTCTTTGGCGAGGAGTCTTTTGATGGATTTCCTGTTTTCTCGCTTGAGCGTCTGGTTCTCGTTGGACTGAATGCAGTTTGGGAGCTAAAGTTCTGGGTCACAGCTGAAGCTCTGCCAGTCACAGGGCTCGCTGAAGCAACAAGGACCGGTCCCCCACCTGGCCTTGAGAGTTCTCTAGTATCCGTAGCTTGAGCTGTCGAGGATGTTGGGGGGTCCTCGGTTCTCGCCCGGGGTTCCCCCACAGACGCTCCTGGGTGAGGGGTAGTTTGTGTAAGGTCAATAGTTTCCAGTTCTTCTGTGTAAGCCTCTCGTACAAGCGAGGGCGAGCCAGGCGAATGATACTCGATGGCGCTTAGTTCGTCGATGGCTTTCAACGTAGGTCGTTGAGACCCCCAGTCCGCAGTAAAGGCTTAGATGTGGGCAGTGTAGCCACGGGGGTGATAGACAAAGCAGCAAACTCCCCTGAATGAAGTCCCAAAATTGAAGAGGCCTTTGGGGCCACCTCGAGGCGCTTTGAAAACGGGGGGTTTGTGACCTCTTCTGTGTCATTTGAAGTGGTGGTGGACCGACTAGGTAGGGGGGGGCACCGGGTCTCGGTGAACCAAAGTGCCATCTGATTTTAGCATCAGGCACCATGCTAGTAAATGAGAAGCGTGCTGGTTCTAATGAAAATACTCGTCCCGCGCCGGTAGCCCCTCCGAGGCTCTTAACTGTAGGAGTTTGGTCCGAGACCACTTTCAGGATCTCGGCGTCGGAGAGTTCTTCCGAGACTGTTGATTTCTTTTTTAAGAAGTTTGTGAAGAACCTGTTGTTTCCAGACAGCTGAGTCGTGTCCTCCTTCTGGGATGGTTTCTGGAGCCTGTCAAGCGCATTTGGGAGTCTTTGGCGCTTAGTCGGCTGAGCTTTAAGCCCTGACTTTTGTCGTTGGTGGGCGCATTGTTTCCTACGCGCCGGCACTCCCTTCTTCTTTTGGTGAAGAGAGTTTGTAGAAGCGTGTGAGGGTTTGGTATAGCTGTCCTTTGAAGTGGCTCCTGTGGGGGTTTCAGGCGAGGCAGGTTCAGGTTGTTCAGCCTCAACTGGTGCTATATGCGGCTCACCCTCGACCGAGTCGGATAGGGGTAGAACCCCCACCGCCTGAGCCTCCCGAGACTCGGGAAGAGAGTGGTGTAGAATAGAAACCGTTATACAGTGGTTCGGACTTGCAGCACAGTTCTGGAGTTTTGGAGTTCACCTCCCCACCTCGGTCTTTAAGCCCCACGCAACGGGGGGAGTGGTGGTTGGTTGGGGGGGGTAAGGATGCGGGCTCCCAAGCCGCAGGCCCGGGAGGCACACGATCAGGCACTTTAATCAAGTCAGGGTCCCCTCTCCCCCCCTCCCCGGCCTCCTGTCCCTCCTCACCTTTAGCGGGCAGCGTTTCCTCTCCTCCGAGGGGCGACACTGCGTTCACTTCACATGGCAAGAGGCGGCAAGCGGAAGGGAGGAGCTCAGCCGTAGTAGATTGAAGAATGGTGGGATGAGTCTCTGGGATGTCCAGCTTGCGGGCTCCAGGTTCCGATCCGAAATCACGTCCAGGTTCAATGGTTGCCAGCCTCACCGCGGGGGGATCCACCTCTTGATCCAACAGAGACAGTGATAGCCCCGAAAGGGCCATACTTGTTTTTGCACTCCGTAGTCGGGGGCGCTTCGTCTCATGCTGAGTAGGGGCGGGAGCAGGGTGGGTTGAATCAGATGGTAGAGTCTTTTTGGCGGAGGCAAAAGTGGAAAAAGCGCAGGCTTTTCTGCTAGCAGGTTTTGCTGCCCTAGCTGCCAAAGACTGCAGAGACTGCCACTCTGCAGCCACTCCGCGGCCGCTCCGTGGGAAAGAGGGTTTTTAAGCAAATATTCCGCCCTCACTGCTGTAGACACTGCAAAAAGACTCCAAAGCACACAGTGATCGGGAAACTCATAGTAAGTTCTGCAGAGACTGCCACTCTGCAGCCACTCCGCGGCCATTCCGCGGGAAAGAGGGTTTCTAAGCAAATGTCCCGCCCTCACTGCTGTAGACACTGCAAAAAGACTCCAAAGCACACATTGATCGGGAAACTCGTATTAAGTTCTGCAGAGACTGCCACTCTACAGCCACTCCGCGGCCGTTCCGTGGGAAAGAGGGTTTTTAAGCAAATGTCCCACCCTCACTGCTGTAGACATGGCAAAAAGACTCCAAAGCCCACAGTGATCAGGAAACTCGTAGTAAATTCTGCAGAGACTGCCACTCTGCAGCCACTCCGCGGCCACTCCGCGGGAAAGTGGCTTTTTAAGGAAATTTCCCGCCCTCACTGCTGTAGACACTGCAAAAAGACTCCAAAGCACACCGTGATCGGGAAACTCATAGTAAGTTCTGCAGAGACTGCCACTCTGCAGCCGCTCTGGGGGTTGTGGGTTGTTGCCCCAACTTCATGTGGGCGTCTGCCAGACTTGAGAGGCTCTTTTGATTCTCTAGCTTGGCACCACTTATGTCTGTTCCACTTTCGCTCAGCAGAGAGATGTAAGACCTTGGTCTTCCCATCATTAATGACAAGATCGTTTGCCATTGTGTATTGTTCGAAAGCGGAAAGACGTTGCTGCAGACCTGAGTGCAATCCAAAAGGATGGCATCGTCAGCATAGGAGATCTAAGTGAATTTGTTAAAAAACTTTAGAGATATAAAACAAGCCCTAAGGGGTACACATCCCATGTCAGAGAGATACACATTAAAAAGAAAAGGGCCCAAAGACATCCTTGATACAATCCTCTATGGGCGGTAATTGGGGAGGAGACTGACCAGAAAGGCTGAATCTGAATCTTAGGTTGGTGTCCACATGTGGGTGAATAAAAATGCTCAATAAATAGCTAGAAACACCCCAGCAAAGGTTCCTATTTACCTTATGGAGGGCCAATGAGAGGTCGATACTGGCTATGTATACGTTAGGGATCTCTCCAGATCTTCCAATGGTATCAAAAATAAGTCCAGAAAGGTTGGTCCCCAATCCTGCCCGAAAACCAGTTTGATGATTTTTAGGATGTTATTCCGAATAGGCCACTGACTTAATTCCCTCAGTAAAAGAGACACAAAGAATGTGTAGACCATGTCTAAGAGGGCAATGGGCAGATAGTTCAAAGGATTGGTTTTATCGCCTCTTTTAAAGATTGGCACAACTTGTGAGGATCTCCCCGTTGTTGGGATCTTTTTCTCTTTAAGAATGGGCAGAAAGAGAAATTTTAGAATGTTAGCCCACATGACTGGATCTTGTTTCAAGTGCGTATTACATAAACCGTTAGGGCCCGGTGCGCGGGAGCTGCGGCTCTGAATAATGAGCCAGTTTATGCCCGCTACATCAAACTTCAGCCAATGTGCCACATTAATGTCGGGTTACTGGGATGGGCTCAACGGTTAGGCATATAGGGTTGAATAGTATGCAGACCAGACTGACTCCAAGAAGTTAGCTGGGACCGACCTAATAAATTTACTAACTTCAAATAATTGGAGCTAGATTGTGTCAACACACAATTCATCATAATGTTGCTATTGCGCCGCAGTGAGCCAATGTGTAGCTTTTTTATTTTGTTTTGTATTGTTGCCTGCATGTTGATTTCTTCCGTTTTCTTCTCGCTCGCCCAATCCCACTTGGATAGAACATTTTAATTCCTTTTTTAGAAGATTGATCTCAGGGTTATAAGTGTGAGAGCGAGAGGATATGCGGGACGTGGACACGGACTGCACAACTATGGAGTTCCTGATAAATGTCGGAAAATTACGCAGACTCAAGGCTTCTATTCGCGACTTCACAGGACATGAATCCAGACTTATCAAACATTCATAATTACATTTATTAAAAGTATGCAGATTCCAAGTCAATCTATTAAGTACATTAGAGACTTCCAACTCCGGATTAATTCTGTTCTTAGGGTTTGGGGGCCCATCATTAAAGAACACACAAAGTATATGGGGTAGTGGGCACTCCCCCCTCAATGGAGAAGTGAAGACATTTATCCAAAAACCCTCTGAGTCAAATATAAAATCAATACAGGAGTGGAGAGTGTGCTGGTGCCAAGTAACCCCTTCCCTCCCAAACACCCTCCACATTCCCGTTTAGCCCCTGGCATGGGAGTTACAGCCACTGTTTACCTCGGGCACAGGAGTTACAGCCAATGTTTACCTCTGGCACGGGAGTTACAGCCACTGTTTACCTCGGGCACGGGAGTTACAGCCACTGTTTACCTCGGGCACGGGAGTTACAGCCACTGTTTACCTCGGGCACTACAGCCAATGTTTACCTCTGACACGGGAGTTACAGCCACTGTTTACCTCGGGCACAGGAGTTACAGCCAATGTTTACCTCTGGCACGGGAGTTACAGCCAATGTTTACCTCGGGCACGGGAGTTACAGCCACTGTTTACCTCGGGCACTACAGCCAATGTTTACCTCTGGCATGGGAGTTACAGCCACTGTTTACCTCGGGCACGGGAGTTACAGCCACTGTTTACCTCGGGCACGGGAGTTACAGACAAATCCCTCCTTAGGAGAGTTGTGTCCACTTTGCTTAATGATCACCTTCTTCTGGCTTTGGCTATGTGTGTTACAATGTTCCCTTATTTGGAATCCCTGAATATGATAGTTGTGCACAGTTTGTCTTTTTATCACTTTTCTTTGGCTTTGACAATGCAAGTGCAATGTTCCCCTATTCGGAATCCCTCTTTATGAGAGTTGTGCCCGGTTTGCCTACTTTCAATTGTTCGGTATTCAAAACAGTGTTCACCTAGCGATCTCCGTCAGAGCACCCCGCGGTCACCTGTTTCGGGCCAACTCACTGGCAAGCCTTGGCGTCTCCTTCGGACTCTCTGGGAGTGCTGCTTCGCTAGTCGGACCTCTCCTGCTTCTGACAGCACCTGTCGGTCTACCGATACTCGCACTGACGTTCAGTGGAGCTTCTGCAGCTCTGTGTACCCTCCGTACATCCAGTACACAAGCGGTTCACGGCGTGTAGAGAGCTTAAATGTTTAAAGGTCACACTCGGGTGTGGGTCATTACAACAACTAGACTGCTCACAACAGTTTACTAATTCTGGACCCCTCTTCCTCATCTAAGTACTAGGGACTTGGAGCCCATAATGTTCTTGTTTGTTCTTCCATTATTGAATACAATCTGATTGGGAGATTGAGTGGATGTATGCTTAAAGGAGTTGATATTTGTCCTTTGGATCTTAGATCTAGAAATAAGGTAGAATCATATCTACGGGAAGTTGGACTTTTCCTGATTCCCCCCCCCTGTGTACCATTTCCATGTCTATAAAAGGGTCTTCATACTTGCCACTTTGGGTACTTCTAGGAGAGGGCGATTTACAGTGACAACATGCCATTGGATATTTAGGTATTAGGGAAATCTCATCCTCAGAAGAGGATAAATACTGCGTTTCTGCTAACTGAGTCACCACTTTCCCCCGCCAGCCGTCTCCTTCCATGTGATCGTCCCTCCTGATACCAACCACAGGATCAGGTAGCGGCTACCATTCCCTGGCCACACGGGAGGAGACTTTAGGCCGGGATTTCGTGGTGACTCTGCAGGAGTCTTCACTCAAGTCAGTCAACCTAATATACTTGGCAGGACTTAAACACCAGTATGTCAGAAATGGTTCTAATACAAGTACCGTGAAGAAGATGATGACGGAGAGTCAGAGGATCCCTCTAGAGAACCCGAGTGAGCCCTCTAGCCTCTCACAGTATATTATTGGCCCTTAGCAACAATGCAAGCCAGTTCGGGAGTAAAGTCAGCTCAGCTGAGATGCTGTGACAGAGCTCTTCCCTGAGGAGGAACCACAGGAGCCGTGCAACAGGCGAACAGATGAGAGCCAAAAGGGAAGCCGTGAACGGAGGAGGAGAACCCGAACCTGGTTCAGGATGGAAGGACTACTGTGGCTGGTGCCCGGTTGAATCTCCAGCCGTTCCAGGCCTTGCAAAGTGTCTGAGAGATGGGATGCGCGGCTGAGAAGAAACAGACATCTGCAGAGCCGCAGCAGACCCTCTCGACCCATCCCCCATGATCCCCCAGCTACTCGAAAGCTACCAGAGCCTCGAGAAGGGATGCAGCTGCTTGGGAAATGCCACCTGCACATGATAGGATAGTTTATTTAAATAGCGCCTATAAACAATATGTTTCAAAGCGCTTCAAGGCAAGGGAAGGAACAATGGAAAATACAATGACATTCTTTCAAGCCATGAACAAGAATGTGAAATTAACTATCGTATTCGGCCTAGCGACATTACAGATAGTGCAAGTGCTAGGACACAGAAAGGAAGGAAATGGGAAACAAGCAGGAAACTACCGTACTAGGCATGACAACATTTCTGGTAGAGTCGGATGAGGGAGAGGAACAAAACAAGCGACTATCGTACTAGGCCTGACGACATTTCAAATAGTGCTGGATGTGGGGGGAAGAAGAAGTATGGGAGGGGGGAGGAGACAAACAATTGTTGCTATCATACTAGGTCCAAGGACAAGTCTGATGGAGCAAGTGCAAAGAAAAAAGTAGGAGAGGGAGAATGGAGAAAGGTGAGGAGGAGAGAACAGAGAATAAAACAGTGAAAAAGAGACGAGAAGCAGAGGGGCGAGCGAAATACAGTTGCAGAGGTAAAAAAAAAAACACAAAATGTTGCTGGGAACAAAAGATGTAGACAGGGATTCAAGAAGACGATGGGCACACCATGAATCAGGCCCAACCTGAGTACGAAATCCAGGGAGGTCCAGCATGAGAGTCGAGAAGGTGAAGCACCAAGTCAATGTGTCCATAAAGTCAAATCCAAGTGTAGACAACAGGTCAGAGATGGTAAAAACATAGAGTCGAGAGTCGAGAAGGTGAAGCACCAAGTCAATGTGTCCATAAAGTCAAATCCAAGTGTAGACAACAGGTCAGAGATGGTAAAAACATAGAGTCGAGAGTCGAGAAGGTGAAGCACCAAGTCAATGTGTCCATAAAGTCAAATCCAAGTGTAGACAACAGGTCAGAGATGGTAAAAACATAGAGTCGAGAGTCGAGAAGGTGAAGCACCAAGTCAATGTGTCCATAAAGTCAAATCCAAGTGTAGACAACAGGTCGGAGATGGTAAAAACATAGAGTCGAGAGTCGAGAAGGTGAAGCACCAAGTCAATGTGTCCATAAAGTCAAATCCAAGTGTAGACAACAGGTCGGAGATGGTAAAAACATAGAGTCGAGAGTCGAGAAGGTGAAGCACCAAGTCAATGTGTCCATAAAGTCAAATCCAAGTGTAGACAACAGGTCGGAGATGGTAAAAACATAGAGTCGAGAGTCGAGAAGGTGAAGCACCAAGTCAATGTGTCCATAAAGTCAATCCAAGTGTAGACAACAGGTCGGAGATGGTAAAAACATAGAGTCGAGAGTCGAGAAGGTGAAGCACCAAGTCAATGTGTCCATAAAGTCAATCCAAGTGTAGACAACAGGTCGGAGATGGTAAAAACATAAGACAGCTCCTGCATTGAATAGGTGGTGGGGGGAGAAGGAAGATGGGAAGAAGGGAGAGGGGGAAAGAAGAGAGCTGGAAAGTATGGGGGGAGGTAAAGGCAATTGGGGGGGCACAACAACATCACGGGGGACAAGGGAGTAGTGAGGGGGCACAGAGAGACATCACAGTGATCAGAGGGGTGGCACAGAGAGACATCACGGGGGAACGGAGGGCGGGGGACGAGAGACACACAAGTACGCGGGTTACCTGAGAGGTGTTAGACGTCCATTGAAGCCAGGGGGTGAAAACAGAAGCTGGAATGAGAGGGGCTGGAACTCTGAGAAGAGATTGCAAATCTGGGACCCCCACCCATATGGAAATCAAAGTATAAGAGGGTCTGGGACTATGAAAATAACCAATATAACCAATAACCAATAACCAATATAAAGAGAAATGGTATGTCTGGCAGGAGAGTGAACAAAGCAGTTATATTGAATTGCAAATCTGGGACCTGCACCCATATGAGAATCAGAAAGTTGGAGGATCTGGGACTCTAACTGGGAATGAAACAAACAAAGAAGAATTACATTCTTGGCAGGGGAGCAAACAAAGCTGGTACAACTCTACACTGCGGGACTGGGACCCACACCAATAAAAGAGATAAAAGCCTAAAGTAACAGAGAAAAAGAGGACCCTGAGAGAAAGAAAGACCGTCCATGAGAGGACAGTTGCTTGGCAGGGAAGTAAACCATGCCATTCAGAATATTGATACTCTTGAATGCTTGCTCCTAAAATACTGTTTTCCCTGCAGGTGACTGCGGGGGGATTTGTACTCCCTTTGAGCCGTGCACAGCTATCTGGTTCTAGCAGACTTGTAAGCTTGCCCACCTGCATTGTATTTGTTCTGTGTTGTCGACTGCGGGGAGTTACTGTATTTGTTTTAATCCCTTTGAACCGCAGTGTGTATATACTTTCTGCTAATTAGTGATTCTGATTGTGTTCCTAAACTCTGTTGAGCATTAGTATCTCGATAGGTCTGCAGTCCAATAAATATCATGTCTCTCCGTACAGGTTTGCGCAGACAACCACAGTCTGAACCAGTTACTGTACCTAAGAGCGACTGATACTTGTGCAATTCAAACAATGAGTAGCACATCATGTACTCAAGTGGCTTATGATGGTGAAGCAGAATTAGTTGCAGCATTGAGCCACAATTTAGGTGTGCCAAATTCCCTTGTTTGCTTAAATAAGACACCCATAGTCTGCACTTATTAGGGAGAATTCTCATCTATGGCTAATTTCCCTCAGCTAGTGAGTCCCCCAGAAGCTTTGCTGTACTTCTGGAGTTTAATATTTTCCACTTGGTAAGAGTGAGAGCTTTTCCCCCACTCTTACCTGTGTTCTGCTATGTGTTTCTATCTGTGTTTGGGATTGTGGACTCTGAAGCACACCACTTCAGCATCCCCCTTCTTTTTGTGTGTCACACAGCACCTTCAGTGCCGTGGCACATGGTTGTCTTTAAGACTTCCCTCGACTCCATTTCTGAGGCGACTACTGTACCCCAGAAAAGGGTAAAGTTACCATTAACTTTACTTAGTCAATCTACCACAGATCCAGTGCAACACATCTTCCATGCAGTACTGGAAAGGGTTAACTCATATCCCTTTTTATCTGTACCTCCTAGAGCATTGTTTTGCTCTTTTAACATTTAGACTTGGCTGGTGGCAGTGGTATCTACCCTAACTTTTCTACCACAATTATTTTAGATAAACGTGGTAATGTTCTTGGCTATTATATTAGCATCAAACATAAACCCGCTTGACCAAATCGTCTTTCTTTTGGCTCCGGTTGGGTTTATTCGCCATTTCTTTTTGTTAAAGTCCTTCTTGTGTTTTACTTTTTGCACGGCAAACTAGGTTCGCCTTCTTTGTTCACTGTCTTTTGGTGGGCTTCTGCTCAGAAGCCCTCCTCAAGGCACCTGGGTGTCTAGGTGGGTTGAATGTGAGGGAGGGGTGTAGTCACCCCCTGCACAGGGTATCCAAGGAAACCCAAGTCGCACTTTGTCATGATTGGCCAGGGTAGTTGTCCGGGCTGGACAACCCCCCTGCTGGGTGATTGACAGCCAGGCTGTGTGAATGGGGGTTTTTCGCATAAAAGGCAGGTCTCTTGGGCTAGACGTCAGAGAGCTGCTACTGGAACTACAAGGAACCGAAGAGAAGCAGAAAAAACGACGGCTGCTGCAACTACCCCGTCCCGGTGAAGCCCTGCTGCAGTCCTGAGCTATCTTCCCTTCAACGGCTTAGAGAAGATTCAGTCCGGAGTCTTCTTCCCTTGAGCTTGGTGGGGATAACCAGCTCATCTTCTACAGCCAGAGGATCCTCTTCCTTGGTCGAAATCGCTGCACACTGCTGTAGTGGTCCGAATAGCCACCTGAAGAGCCTCTCCTGTTTTTAAGGAGCGCACCTTTTATTCCTTGTCACTGTTGCTGGCTTCATCCCTGTGTGGTGCAGACCCCCATCAGACGTCCTCCTTCACAACGAAGATCCAGGAATTGTGGGTCTGCGGGAAACCAACAGGAACAACTGCCAGGGCACCAGCTGCACCACTGGAACAAGGTACTGTGTTCTGTTGTGGAAACTGGGTGAATCCCTTTTTCTTCATTTCCAAGGCTTGCCCTTGTCTTCTCTCCTTCTTATAACTTTTGCTTTCAAACATTGACAATATCGAAGTACTTTTGGCTATGTTGAATCGTGAACTGTTTGACCGTGTGATCTTCGGCAACTGGCCCCGGTGTCTCTCGACCCTGGCGCCGGCCCTTTGACTTTTGAACTCCTGTCTTTGAGCGTTTGATTCTGCCTGCCTATCAAAATCTTGCCTGTGATTTTTGCCTCCAGCTCCCTCTGGTATCTCAAGTGCTAAGTGTGTTTTTGCCCCGGTAGCATTTCATGTCACGGATACGCGTTTGTTTAGTAGACCGAACTGTCAAAAAGGGATCGCAATGGTATTCGCGGTAACGTGTTTTGTTCGTAATACCAGTTCATTCAAACACAGGGTACTTACCTTGAGACTTACTGTACAAAGTGAATTGGTTAGATGTGGTATATTTAACATGTGGTTTTTTATTTAAGTTTAATAGAAGTGTTGTGTTTATAACGAATGGTTAAAAAATAAATGTACTTATATTTTTTACCTGAAACCTTGAGTCAGTGTTTGCTTGAGTCACAGTAATTGTGGTCCCTCTGTGTAATCTCTGCTACTGCTCATATACTCTTGAGATAAGCCTGGCTGCTCCGCCACTGCTACCACTCTGACATAGTAGTACAGGCTTGCACCAAAGGTAAAACTTGTATTGCTACCTGTTGTCTTAATTGTATGTAGTGGTCCCTAAGGGCATTGCACAGGATTCTGCCTAACAGCACTGAAAAGCCCAAACAGAAGGGCTGCGTCAAGTGCTGCCTAAAATCCACATCTGCAGGCCATGTTGTCTCGCCACCACCAATGTCTCCTATTGCGGGCCAATGTATAATGGATTACTTCCAAAAGCTAACAGGGACCAGCCCAGAAATTTAAAAAATGGTCGCTCTTACAAAAACTGCAATAATAGAGGGGATGCAAATGAATAGAATGATTTGAGCATAATTGAATATGCAGACTTAACAATCCATTGAAAAATGTGTGTAAGCTTGGATGATGTTACCCAGCAAACGTGTGATGCCCCTCGCATCGGTTCCCCTACAGACGAAAGGCGAAGAGCTCATTCTGTCTCATCCCCTGATTATGATTCTCAACCTAGTTATGCAGCCATTCATCATACTCTTAGAGAGGCTGATGATTGTATCAAGTTGTCCTCTCCCAGCCTCTCTGCACTTAACGTGGTCTTAAGCTCTTTCGTAAAATTGTATGATATTATCTGGGATGAGGTAAAGGTTCACTCTACTAGGCTTTCATCTATCTATGCAAAGGTTGAAGACTTGGAAGCGTGTGTCGGCCATTTGGTCTCCCGTAACACGTCATTTGAAAAACCTATAATTTCAGGACCTGCTCTAGTTCCCATTGCTCCTTATATCATAATTGAGGAATGTGCTCGCGAGATAATACCTGTCTCTAATGATAAGCACTTACATACGTGTAATGTGAAGGGGACTGAGAACCTTGTCACTGCAGAGAGGTGTGATGGACCTCCACAGCAAACAGTTGCTATTCTCCATACCTGAAAAGGTACTCCCACTGATTGCCCTACTGTTAAAGAGGCGTAACAACTCCTCACTCCTCAAAATGGCTACATAATCTTTCCACAATTGAGTCGATGAAAGCTTATAAGAAGCCAATTAAAGATATCGGCCCAGTATTAACGCCAGTGCCTGAGCCTATTATACCAAATATTTCGAGTATTCCCTCTGGATTGACGCTTGAACCTGAAATAAAACTCACATCTGTATCTATGCCAACATTGTTCTCTTCTGGTAACCTCCTGGTGTCTTATGTTTGCTGTGGCGGATCACCCACTTCCAATTTCCCAATAAAGCCCCCAGAGTGGATGCTACTATTCAGATGATTTCTATCTATGAATGTAAAAATGTATTTGCCATATAGTCAGGCCCCATTCTTGGGTAGTGTCCCCCTACTCTTGCCATCCAGAATAACTCCCACAACTCTGAAACCACCCCTGACGAAAGATGGTTTGTGTAATTGCGGAAGCAAAGATGGGACTATTGAGTTTAGCCAGGAATCATAATATTGCGGTCCACTACTACTCTGAAAAATCAGCGATACACGCTGCTGTAACTCACAATCTGTATCCCTCTCCTTCCCGCCCCTCCACAAAATGTGCTCATGTCTCATTTGATCAGCATAATGGGTATTTGAGACGTCTGGGTGATAAAGTTTCAAGTACCCATGAACACAAGCATGAGTCTGCACTCGATGCATTGATACAGCCTCCTCCTTGCCCACCCTCTGTAAGTTCAGAGAAAGCCTTTGCTGATCACTTCAAACACACTAACTGAGGTGCCTTACTTATCTGAACAACATCTTGCCGTTGCACCTGACTGGGTGAAGGCTTCCTTCTGTAAATCCTATGTCTTGTCACACTTGTTCATGTTCTAGGATTGTTGCCCAGGGGGAAAGTGATTCCAGAAATTCCTATAGTAAGATGGAGCACTCTAACCCAAATTGGATGCTGCACTCAGCCACACAAGAGAAATCTAGTGCATCCAACAATTTTCATTCCCAAACTCTGGAGGGTAACAATGTTTTGCTAATGTCCATTCTCCTGGGTGATTCTTTGCCAATTTGCTTAAATCACATGAATATCCTATTAATTCTGGCTTAAATTACTACACTGACTGCAATCTCTTCTGCTGATATTGAGAGTTGCGTTCCCAGATAAAGATGATGTGGCACAAGCTCATATATATCTACGGTCTAAACTGGTGTTAGATTTGATTCTTGCAGAAAGTGCAATGTTGCATAACCTGAGGTTTTCAATTGTGAGATGGGAGGCCCAAGCCAAGGATGTCCATATCCTAAATCTTAAGGATAATTGCTATGTTAATTATCTTAAACGATGGAACGTGAATAAGAAACAGCTCAGTGCTAGAAGATAGAGCATCCAAATTACAGGGGCCTAGTAATTTCGGCTCTTGGCGGCACCGATGATGTAGATGTGCCTGCAGATCGGTTTGCTGGAAATGCAGATTTAAATCTATTGCCATGGAACTCTAGAGGCCATAACCACTTATATACTAACAAGACATTTTTAAATGAATTACGGCACTCTCATTTATTAATGATACAAGAAACCTGGCTCACTGCCATTCACAGGTTGAGAATCTCCTGTATGGGCTTTTAGCGGTTGAGCATTCGTACCATGTCTTACTGATTAACATTTACTGGCATAAAGGCGTGGGTGAATTGGATGCATTTTTGTAGTCCATTGTTGACTTGGTGTCTCAGTGGCAAGTGAGAAGTGGCTCTCGTCATGTTCTGATGGCTGGTGACCTGAATGCCAAATGTGTGTCTATATCGGTTGAAGATCTTTTGCTGAACCTTAAATCCGATTTCTCCTTCTATGACCAAAAATCTGCTTAGTTAAATTTACATCCCTTGAATGATCAACTCAGGAATGGTGTGGGCAACTATACATGGTTTTGTGGCTCTAGTAAAAGCATGATTGATTATATCTCTGTCGATCCCCACATGCTTGAGATTTTCTCCAATTTCTCCATTAATCTAACCTCATGGAGCGACCATTGTATTTTGAGAGCCACTCTAAACTTGCCATTTGCACTATATAACAACATTATTATCGGTCCTAGTGAGTTGGAAGTCTCTGCTCGTGGAAATGCTTTGAGTGTAGACAGGTTAACTCAGGAGTTCAGAGAAATTATGTCCTGTTTAACACTTCGATGGAAGATTAAAGTGTTTAACGTAAGGAATTTCGAAGGCACCATTGATGCTTTCATTTCTGGGGCATCCCATAATCTTAATCTACCTCCGACCACCATTCGTAAGAAGCATCAACGTACATAAGATGAGCAATTGGCTCAGAAAAAATTAAGTAATCTTATCCATCACAATGAGAAATTGGCCAAGTGCTGATCCATAAAACAAAATGATTCCATCTATTGTAAACAGCGGCATGCGTTCTTGCTACAGCAAGATTTGGAAGTTATGCTGAGAGCTCTATCTAAAAAAGATGTGGGCATGTTTTGGACCCTAATCAATGGCCAAACCCTGTCTACATGTACTGCTCAGTTAAATGCTGTTGATGAGTCAACCTGGGTATGTTTTTTTCAAATTTGTATGATATGGGTAATGCTAAACCTCTTGACCACATTGTTAAATTGAATAATTAGATGGCTAAAGACCTTTCCATTCAAATCCATGCAAAGATGGTGCTCGACCTAATCATTCTATGCAAACCCTCACAAGCTGTGGGGCCCAATGGGCTGTCTAATGCCATCTTAAAAACTGATTCGAGAAACTGGGCTAATGCCCTGACCATCTTATTTGAAAGTGTTAGCTCCACAAAAATCTATCCTCTTACGTGGCGAATTGCCTTTATTGTTCCAATCTCTAAAAAAGGTCTAAGGTCTGATCCTATGAATTATAGACCCATATTGTTGCGGGACTCAGCAAAATCTTTTCATCTATTTTACTCCAGCATTTGGAGAAATGGCTGGTGACAAGTCTAGACTATCCAAATTTCAGACTGGCTTTTCGAAAGGCCCACTTTACATCTTTAAATGGCCTTGTGCTTCGGTACATCCAAAAATCAACCTGGGCTACAGCTGATGTCTGTACCTACATAGCCTCCATTGATTTATCCTCAGCTTTTGATTGTGTGGATCGTGCAAGACTATGGGGGAAGTTGAAAAATTGGGGGATATCTAGTGGCCTATTGGACCTTATTATAGGTCTAGGTCTCCATGAGAACTCGTCCATCAGGGTTAGGCAGAACAGAGATGGGGCTATATTGCGCTATATCCCGATCCGATCTGGCCGTAGACAGGGCTGTATCTTGGCTGTATGTCTGTTCAACCTCTACATGTCTGACGTAGGTGACCGTTTGACCGCGGCAGCACCTAGGCACCTAGGGTGGGTTCTCAGAAGATATCCTGGCTCGCACATGCAGATGACTTTCTACTCTTTGATAAATCTCGAGTGGGTCTTAAAAGACTCCTTAAGTCATTTTCTGCTTATGTGAACGACAATGGCCTTAAGATTGACTTAAAGAAAAACAGAATTCTAGCTATATCCAGAAGTATGAGAAAGCGGACCCAGTTGTGGTCTTAGGAAGATACTGTGATTGCCTCTGCCCCCTGGATGACATACCTCGGCTACACGATATCTGCTGCGCCAGGTTTTGGCAACAGGAGGCACATGTTGATGTTGATATTTTATTTCTATCGCGCTCATACACAAGTGTTTCAGAGCGCGACAAGGCAAGGGAAGGAGAACAGGGGAGAACAAAAACAACAATCTTACTAGGCCCAGTGAAATTGAAAACACGCAAGTGCATGGGAGAGGGGGAGGAGGAGAAGTGCATGGAAGGGGGGAGAAAAGGAGAGTGCGGAGCAAGGAGAAAAACAGATACATAATAATAAATAATAAAGCCAACAAACAGTGGTAGTGCATCAAGTGGCAATTGCTGGGTTTAAGGCAAGAGACTGGGTAGGTCTGAAAAGTGCAGGAAGAAAATGGGGGCACTGTATGGGTACAGATACAGACCCCAGTACAAGGGGTGGCCCGGAGGCATTGTGTGAGGGTGGCAGGATGAGCAGGTACATGGGCCCGGTGGACAGAGGGTGGCCAGGTGCACGTGCCGAGGGAGAACAGAATCAACAGGGGTGAGGGGGGGTGAAGGCAGAAGCAAAGAGGAAGGTCTTGAGGTGCTTCCGGAGATGGTTCTCCTCAAGTTTTAGAGTGGCAGAGAGGCTGTTCCAGAGGGAGGCTCCAGCCGAAGACTGAGATCTACCCGCAGCTCGTTTCCTTGTGAAACGACTGACCCTGAGGGAGTTGGAGGTAGAGGAGCGGAGAGCTCGAGATGGGAGGTATTTGCAGAGGGATAGCTGAAGGTATATTGGACCCAGGCCCCAGCAAGTCTTGTGGACAGTGCAGAGGGTTTTGAATTTAATCCTTGCATCCACTGGGAGCCAATGGAGAGATTTCAGAGCTGGAGAGATACGATCCCAGGGCTTAAGACCAAGGACACATCTCGCAGTCCTGTTCTGAATAAGTTGCAAAGGGCGGAGAGTAGAGGCAGGTAGATTAAGAAAGAGGCAGTTGCAATAGTCTAACCTAGAGAGCACCAGAGCTTGGGAGGCAGTGAGCTTCTGGGGGAGGGAGAGGAAAGGCAAAGTACCTCTGAGGAGGTGCAGTAAGAAGTTTGACTTTTTTGATACATCAGCAATGTGGGCGGAGAAGGAGAGTGTGGAATCAAAGGTGACACAGAGGTTCTTGGCCTCGCAGGTGGGGATAGGAGGAGGGCCAAGGGAGGCCGGCCAGAAAGTGAGGGGAAAGGATGGTGTGCGGATGAGGAGGATCTCCGTCTTGCTGGCATTCAGACAAGGATAGTTAGCAGCACACCAATCTTGAATGGCAGTTAGGCAATCGGAAATGAGAGAGGTAGAGGCGGTGGCCGAGGGCAGCCTGAAAATGAGTTGAGTGTCCGCATAGCACTGTAAGTGTGAGCAGAAAATGGCAATACAGCGGGTGAGAGATGCCAGGTATTGGTTGAAGAGCCAGGGCGAGAGGTTAGACCCCTGGGGAACACCACAGGTGAAGAGAAAGATGGATGCTAGGAATGACCCAAGTTGGACGTGGGAGGGTCGATCAGAGAGGAAAGAGGTCAGCCAGGCTAGAACCTGATCGGTGATACCAGGTTATCACAGAGACGGTGGAGTGGGATGGTATGGTTAACCGTGTCGAAGGCAGAGGAGAGATTGAGTAGGATGAGGACAGAGGGAATGCTAGAGTCAAGGTTGGAAAGCAGATCCTCACGGATGGTTAGGAGAACAGTTTCCGTGCTTCTGCCAGCTCCGAGGCCAGACTGATGGTCATGGAGACAGCCAACAGAATCAAAATGAAGGTTTAGCTGAGAGATGGCCAGCTTTTCAAAGAGTTTGCCCAAAAAGGGAGTAATGCGGATTGGGCGATAGTTGGCTGGACAAGAAGGATCAGCTGTGGGTTTCTTGAGTAGAGGATGCACAAGGGATTTCTTAAGAGAGGAGGTGAAGGAGTGGTTGCAAAAATTGGCAAGGGCCAGAGCGAGGGTTTCAATGTTTGTTTTTGTTTGTTTTGTTTATTTGTTTATTTTATTTGTATGGCACTCCAAACCCGGAGGTAGAAGGGCGCTTAAGAATTTGGTTACAGCGTTGAGAAGTATCTTAGTGTTGCATACTTCGTACAAGTTTATAATATATACATATATATACAGTGATCAGTAAACAGAGCATATGCAGTACGTACAATATACAATTTTCAGAATAAATACAGTGTCTAAGCCAGTTACCGTGCGGGTCTGGTGTTAATGGTGTTATTCTTTGTTTAGCAGCCAGCTGATGACCTGCTTCCTAAAGATCTGGAAGGATTCGACAGTTTTGATTTTAAGCGGTAGGGAGTTCCAGATTTGGGGGGCAAGCACTGTGAAGCTTACCCCTCCAGCTCTTTTTAGGTGGAACCTGGGCACTAATAAGCAAAGAGTGTTGGAGGATCTAGTGGATCTGGTGGCAGGTTTCAGGGTGAGTTTATTGGCCAGATATGGTGGTGCTAGGTGATTGAGGGCTTTGTATGTGAGGCAGATGGTTTTAAGATCTATTTTTTGGCGTATGGATAGCCATTTGCAGGCTTTCCTAGTAGCGGAGATATGCTCTTGTCTGGGAATGTTGAGGGCTGCGCGCAAGGCGTTATTTTGTATTACCTGCAGCTTGTTGAGTACTGATTGATTAGCACCCAGGTACAGGCTGTTGCAGTAATCCAATTTGGATTGTATTAGGGCCCTGGCAAGGGTGAGTCAGCTGTTGGGTGATAGGAAAGGTCTGCTCGCCCTAATGAGCTTGCCGGTGTAGGCAGCGGCTGAGGCGGTCATATTGGTGTGTTTGCTAAGGTTGGTGTTGGCATCTAGATAGAAACCAAGGGTTTTTATGCTTTTGGCTATGGGAATGGCATGGCCATCGATGGTGATGTTATTATCGCTAGGGTCAAGTTTAGTTAGAGTTTTGGGGGAGCCGACGATTAGGAGCTCTATCTTCTCATCATTCAGGCAGAGACCATGTGAGGCCATCCATGCCTGAATGATGGAGACTATTTTGTTAATCCGGGCGGAGTCTTCTTGGTAATTACCAGAGATGGTGAGGAGTATCTGGGTGTCATCTGCGTAGTTTGTGTAGGTGACACCCAGACGGTCCAGTTGGTCAAATAGAGGCTTTGTAAATATGTTGTACAAAGTGGGGGATACACAGGATCCTTGTGGGACCCCGCATGTGATGGGGATGGGGTCTGCTGCAGCTGTAGTGGAAAAGACTTGCATGGTTCTGTTTGCCAGGAAGGATTGTATCCATGTGATGGCAGAGGAGGAGAAGTGGGCTGCGGTGGCAAGGTGATTACAGAGGACTTCATGGCTGACCAGGTCAAAGGCCGCTGAGAGGTCTAGTAGGAGTAGGATAGCAGCATTGCCTTTGTCTTTAATTTCATCAATCTGGCTTTTGAGATCAACAAGGGCAGTTTCAGTTCCGTGTTGAGGTCTGAAGCCAGATTGACGTATTCCTAGCAGTTGGTTGGATTCTAGGTATTCCTGAATTTGGATGTATGCAACTCTGTCCAGGATTTTCAGTAGGAAGGGGACTGTGGTGATGGGCCTGTAGTTTGTGGGTATGGCCGGATCGAGGGATTGTTTTTTCAGGAGAGGGAGAACCCATGATTGTTTTAAGTTGCTGGGGATAGAGTTATTAGTGAAGGATAGGTTGATGAGTTTGGTAATGAAGGGGGAGAGCTCTCTGGCTGCATCTTTTATGATCTGAGCCGGGCAGCTGTCTCCTTTACAGTTAGAGGGTCTCAGGGAGGTGATGATTTTTTGAACTTCCGGGATGGTGGCTTTTTTGAACGAGAAGCCTGCGCTAGTGTTGTTGGGTGTGGGTAGGCTAAGGTTGGTGACCTTGTTGTTGAAGAGTTGTTGCCGTTTGTCTTCGATTTTAGTTTGGAGTCCTAAAATTTTATTGTTGAGGGCGTTCTGGATGTTGGTGCACCAGGATTTGTCTTTCAGGCAGGTTTTCGGAGGTGAAATGGGGTTTTCTAGTTCTTTCAGAATTTTAAATAATTCTTTAGTGGAGGAACCTGCCTGAGTGATCCTGGTGTTGTATGAATCTTTTTTGGTCCGGATTATCTTGCTTTTGTAAAGTGCGGATAAGTTAGTGAGGTTGGATTTGTTTTCCGGGGTGGGGTTGGTCTTCCAGGTGTGATGAGCCTTAGCTTTCTCTTTCCTGAGTAGTTTGAGCTCAGGGGTGTACCACGAGTTCAGATGAGCTTTGGGTTTAACTTTGCGTATTTTCAAGGGGGCAACGGTGTCCATTGCTCTGGCCATGGACTCATTGAAGGTGTCAATCAGCAGGTTTAAGTCAGCGTTAGCTGGGAGAGTATTGAGGGTAGGTAAGACCAGTGGTAGTAGGGCTTCAGCAGTGATGTTGCGTTTATTCCTGGTGGGGCATGCTGGTGCCATGGGGTGCTTATTGGGCAGTACCTGATTGGTGTTGACCTCAAGGGGGATCATGTGGTGATTGGTCCATGCCAGAGGTTGGGGGTCTTTGCAGGTTGTGTTGCAATTGTGAGTTGCTACCCAATCAAGGGTTCTGCCTTTTTGGTGGGTGGGGAGTGCAATGAGTTGAGTAAGACCATGGTCGGTTAGGACATTGGCTAGGGATGCAGCATGTGCATCGTTTGGGTCTTGGTAGCCGAGATTGAAGTCTCCGAGGATCATGATTTGTGCTGATGGTTTGGAATTTTCGGTGATGAGGGATGTGATGTCTTCTTCAAAGGTCCCAGAGGGGCCTGGGGGTCTATAAATGAGGTGGATGGTGATCGTGGTTGTGGGGGAGGTTTGTAGTTTGGTTGTGAGTAACTCGCAGGTTGTGAGTGCGACTGTGTCATTTGGTCTAAGGCCTAGGGCGGATTTGGAAATGATCGGTACACCTCCACCTCTGGCGTTTGGTCTGTCCGCTCTGAGGATAGAGTATTTGTCTGGGATGGCTAGCGATAAATGGGGTCTGGACGCCTCATGAAGCCAGGTTTCTGTTAGGGCTAGAAAGTCAAGTTCGTTGGTAAGGATAATGTCTGCAATTTCTGTGGGGTGGGCAGCCAGGGATCTGACATTGATTAGGGCGCCTTTTAGTGGGGAGGACTGGGCTTGTTTGGTGCAATGTGCTTTGTAGTAGATTTGGTGTAGGGTTTGGAGTTGGGTTTAGAAATTGTGGTGGGGAGTCTGGAGCCTAATCTGTCATTGCGGGCTGTGAGGTTGGGAATAAGGGGGGGAGGGGGTTGGGCCGGGCGGCTTAAAGCGGGCGCGAAGTTTGGTGGTCATTTTGGTTTGGTTAGACTTAGTAATGGGACTGGGGTGGCTGTTGGTAGGTAGGCCATGGATGGCGATGGATGTGGATGTGAGAGGGTGGTGGTAAGTGGAGGGGAAAGGGGGTGTGGAGGGTAGGAACGGAGTGGGGCATGGAATGGGGTGGTGTCTGGGGCACCCTAGTTTAGCCAGGCCGTCCAGGTGGGCTATGTAGCTATTGTTGCTACAGGGTACGTTGTCCTGTATTAAGCAGAAGGGGTACATGATTAGGGCGAGCCAGAGATCATGGTCTGTAGTAGACTCTAGTGGCGCTGGTGGGGAGCAGGCCAGACTAAGATAGTTAGTGGCTAGTTAGAGTCGGGTAGAATCTGTCAGGTACAGCCTGTGCACTATAGTATCTAGATTGAATACAACTAGTTGTGAGGTTGGAGCATACATGTGGGCTAAAGATGCAGGAAGCTAAGATGAATTCATATGGGCTGGAGAGAATGGGGCTAAAAATGCTTGGGGCTAAAAATGCAGTCAGAGTACACCTAGATTCGGAAATCCACACGCAGGCTAGAAATGCAGGAAGCTAAAATGCAGTCAGAGTACACTTGGATTCGGAAATCCACACGCAGGCTAGAAGTGAAGGAAGCTAAAATGCAGTCATATGGGCTAGAGAGCATGAGGCCTAGAATCAAGATTAGAAATATGGCTGAACAGCAAGTACAAACATGTGCACCTAGGAATCAGAGTTGGGAATAGGGCTGATAAGCATGCATAAGCAAGGTGCATCTGCGTTCAAAATCGAGAGTATGGCTACTGTGCATGTGGAAGCCAGGTACATCTAGATGCAGAGATTGATAATAATGCTATCATGCATGTGTGGGCAGAGTAAACCCGAAATCAGCAGTTGACAAAGACAGATATGGCTACTGAACATGAAGAGGTGCACGAGTGTTAGGCAAAACAGTAATGCGAAGCTCCGAGTGCGCCAGTTATTATAAAGAACTGGCGTTTACCTTATGACAAAGTTCAGTGTACATCGTGTGAGGCATCAGGTTGTTAGAGTTCTGCTTCGCTCCTTTGCGGCGTGCAGCGGACAGCAGCAGACAGGTCCTTATAACGGGGTCCTTTTGGCGAGGGTCCGCAGCCGGCTCACGCCTTCCGGCAGTGCGGGCTTCATGATGAAGGGGGCGGCAGCCAATGAGGAGGCTGTCTGGTTCCTTCGATGTGGATTGCGTAACTAAGCAACCACATGTAAACATGCGGGCGGCCATTTTGGCCTGATCGGCGTGTTCTTTCTCGGCGGCAGTTTCAGGCTGGATGCTCGGGATTTCATGCAGCATTTACCGTTGGGGTGTGTGGGTAGCCCTGATTTAAAGGAGCTTGGTCAGATAAATGCGCTGAGGCTGGTTGACTGATTCCGCTCCGTTTCAGATGATCCAAGAGATGTGGGGAGGGCTTCGCTTCGGATGATCGAGGAGATGTGGGGAGGGCTCCTGCCCTCCGCACGCAGGGGATGGCTGGAATGACGATCAGCAGCAGCAGACATGTCCTTATAACGGGGTCCTTTTGGCGAGGGTCCGCAGCCGGCTCACGCCTTCCGGCAGTGCGGGCTTCGTGATGAAGGGGGCGGCAGCCAATGAGGAGGCTGTCTGGTTCCTTCGATGTGGATTGCGTAACTTAGCAACCACATGTAAACATGCGGGGGGCCCTTTTGGCCTGATCGGCGTGTTCTTTCTCGGCGGCAGTTTCAGGCTGGATGCTCGAGATTTCATGCAGCATTTACCGTTGGGGTGTGTGGGTAGCCCTGATTTAAAGGAGCTTGGTCAGATAAATGCGCTGAGGCTGGTTGACTGATTCCGCTCCGTTTCAGATGATTGAGGAGATGTGGGGAGGGCTCCGCTTCGGATGATCAAGGAGATGTGGGGAGGGCTCCTGCCCTCCGCACGCAGGGGATGGATGGAATGACGATCAGCAGCAGCAGACAGGTCCTTATAACGGGGTCCTTTTGGCGAGGGTCCGCAGCCGGCTCACGTCTTCCGGCAGTGCGGGCTTCGTGATGAAGGGGGCGGCAGCCAATGAGGAGGCTGTCTGGTTCCTTCGATGTGGATTGCGTAACTTAGCAACCACATGTAAACATGCGGGCGGCCATTTTGGCCTGATCAGCGTGTTCTTTCTCGGCGGCAGTTTCAGGCTGGATGCTCGGGATTTCATGCAGCATTTACCGTTGGGGTGTGTGGGTAGCCCTGATTTAAAGGAGCTTGGTCAGATAAATGCGCTGAGGCTGGTTGACTGATTCCGCTCCGTTTCAGATGATCGAGGAGATGTGGGAAGGGCTCCGCTTCAGATGATCGAGGAGATGTGGGGAGGGCTCCTGCCCTACGCACGCAGGGGATGGCTGGAATGTGGTCCTTAATAGTTTAAGAGGCACAGGGATGTACCTGTTTTGACAAGGTTTTCATAGATCGGACTTGTCTAGCGACCTCATCAGGGGAGAAATGAGGAAAGGACGAGAAGGGGGTGGGGGAGGGAAGACACAAGCAAAGAGGAAGGCTGGAGGAGGGTCAGCGAGTAAAGATAGAGGGGGGGAGAGGAGAGGGAGTGGAGGAGAGGGTTACAAGATGTCCTGGGTTTCTGTGATAAAGTGAGAGGCAAGGGCATTGCAAAGAGCCTGAGAGGCAAGAGGAGGGGTAGAGACTGCAGCAGGGTTGGCCAGCTCCTTGCAGATATTACAGAGTTTGGCCAAGTTGTTAGATGCCGCAGAGACACAGGCTTCAATGTGGACTCTTCTTGGTACGGGCAGAGAGTCGGTATTGCACTTGCGTTTAAGTGTAGCTAGATTGGAGTCATACCAGGAATTGCACTTTGCTTTGGTCTTCAGGAGGATGCTTATGACAGAGGCAAGAGCATCAAGAGTATCAGAAATAGATGAGTAGAGAAGAGACAGGGCTGTGTCAGGGTGTGAGTCAGCCAGAGGATGAGGGGTGGGGAGCAAGAAGGTGGCAGCAAAAGCCTCGACTAACACACGCTTCATGGGCCGGATGTCCAAGAAGGTAGGTAGCAGTGTTGGGCTAGGCTTGGCTTGTGGAGAAGAGAGAGAGAGATGGTAGGAGAGAAGGCAGTGGTCACTCCAATAGAGGGGAGGCCAGAGGAGATCAAGATATCAAGTTTGTCCTGCAGATTGCGTTGTGTCAGAGGGGAGGATATAGAGGGAGAGGAAATCACAGAGGTCGCGAAAAAGCAAAGCTGAGGGATAGGGAGAATCAAGGTGGATGTTGAGGTCACCAAGGAGGAGGAGTTGAGTTGTTGAGGCCAGGAGAGAGGAGGAGAGGTCAGCCCACTCGGAGAGAAAAGAGGTGATTGGAGCAGGGGACCGGTAGAGAGTAGCAACAGTGAGAGAGTGGCTATGAGAGATTGAAAGCCTGCATAGAAGGCATTCGAAAGAGGAGTAAGTCTGAGTGGGAATGATAGTGGCAGGAATCCACTCAGGGAAGATCAGGGCTACACCCCCCTCCGGGCCGGGTGGTCTGGGTACGGAGAGGATCTTGTAGCAATCAGGGAGGAGAGTGTCAAAGCTCATGACAGAGCTGGCCGTGAACCATGTCTCAGTAAAACAGAGGACATCAAGGTCCAGTTCTTCAAGGAGGTGGCAGATGTCAGAGGAGTGTTTGACAGCAGAGCGAGAGTGGCAAGATGAAGAAGGTTGCCAGCCTTAAAGACCTTCCGGGGAGGGGTACAAATCAGAGGTACGCCCTGCAGAGGTGTGGAGGGAACCCGAAGTGGGGCAGAGGAGAAGGGATGAGTGGGTATGGTAGTCAAGGAGTCGGAGGAGGTGACAGCTGGAGATGAAAGGAAGTTGATGAGGCGATGGAACCGCCTATCGAAGAGGAAGAGATTGGCCTGAGGACTTTGGACCATGACAGTGCCATTTAGGTAGACATTAAGGATGACTCTGGAGGAGTCGAAGGAATCCATGAGGACTTCCCAGCGAGTGCCACCATTAATGGGAGAGGAGGAGACAGGACAGAGCACAGAGATCATATGCAGGGTCCATAGTTCCGGCGACGGGACGACAAAGAGGATGTTGGTGAAGGTCTGTCTGAAAGAGGTGCTGGAAAATAGGTCTCAGCGATAGGGAGACCTGGGTTGGAGGCCAAGATATCCTTTTTAAATTTCTTCTTTCCAGACTTGGTGAAAGAGAGAAGAGTTAGAGGGAGGGGTATGAAAGTACAGTGGAATGGAACATCCGCTGGGCTAGCAGGTTACAATCAGTGGCCATAGTTAAATTCAAAAATACACCAAAGTTTGACTTTCAAGGTAAATGCAAAATACACCAAATTTTTTACTTTCAAGTTAAATGCAAAATACACCCAAATTCTGACTTTCAAGTTAAATTCAAAAATACACCAAAGTTTGACTTTCAAGTTAAATGCAAAATACACCCAAGTTTGACTTTCAAGTTAAAATGAAGGCCCTGTAGTTGGGTGGGGAATCCGGTGGGAGTCAGGTGGTAAAGCTGAGTACAGTCACAACTTCAATTGAGTACATAACAAGGAGAGCTGAGAGTACCAGTAGAGAAGGAAGTACAAGGGAAATCGGAAAGGAGGGACTAACCCATGCAGAATGTGGTAAATGTTAAATCAAAAGACACTAGAATGCTCTCACAAGCTCTGGTCCTACACGGAAACTTGGATCCTTCTCTATTAAGTCACTCTATGGACAGGAATTATTCCTTCACAGTGCTTTGAAATGTTTAGATTTGTGGGAAGCTAAGATATGTCATCGAGTTTTGGGGAACCCTCTTGTGTCCCATTAGCTTCAATAAGGTTTGAACTAGGCCTCATCTCTATTCATGTTTGCGTGGAGTGGAGTCTCTTGGCTCTGTTCAGGAAATTACTTGTGCCCATTAGTGATTCCCTATATGTGAACTTACAGGAGTCAAAGAACCTGATTTCGAATGGGAGATCAACACATTTTGTCAGAGTGATTGGAAATCACTGTGAGAGAATTTTACAAAAAATGAGCATGCACATAGATACCTTAATCCAAAATCCGACCAAGGTAAAAAACCATCTATATGATCACGATTGGCTTTAGACGCATGAAAACGACTTGCTTATCCATCCATTTCGCATCTCTCGCATGAAATTGCACCATATCTTAAAAGATTTCCTGATAGACATCACAGGAAAATATTGTAAAACTTCAGGTGGTATCTGATATTAACCAAAGAAATTCTCCCACAGCGTGGTATAGTTACATCTGAAAATTTAGGGTGCCAATTTTGTGCCCTGAAAGGCACTGTTAAATCCACTAGACAGCACCGCTCGTTCTGGAAAGAGTTAAATGAAAAAGGTCTCACCACCTCGGCAAAATGTTTCCTGTTAATCAGTGGGTTCAAGAGATCCATATCTGGCACAGATGTTTAAATTGTAGACTCACCTCTACTTTAGCAGACGCAGCTTTCTTTAAATACTTAGAACTAAGTGAACGAAAGACAACTACTTCTGAAATGCCGGTCTTAGTTGTCAAATAGTAGGTAGTTTGTAGCTATCGTGTATTATCTGTATTGAGGATGAGATATGATGCTAATTTGACAACTTAGCCTGTTTTGATAAGTGTTCTGTGTTAAGGCATATTCAGTAAAAATGTGATTTAAGAATTAAGCCCTATGTTTGGTGGTGGGTATACTAGTTGTTGCTACAGATGGTGATTTTTTTTTAACATATGTTTATTATTTTCAAATAGAAACACAGAACTTAAAGTTAACACTTGCCCCCCGTCCCCTAACTCCCTCCCTCCTCCCACCTCCCACACCCGGAAGCTCTCCATGAAGTTTTGCAAATAGGGAGTATCTCATGCCTTGAAGATTTCAGAGATTTTGATATTGTGGGGGCACCATTGCTCCATATAGTCTGACTGCAAGTCATCTTGGACCATTCCCCATTCCTTTGGAAATGATACACTTGAGCCCTGGATTGAGTGCGTTATCTTTTCCATAGACATTAGGAGCCAGGTGACAATAAGCAGTCCCATGAAGCTCCTCCCGTGTGCCTTTGTGAATTTCCTGGCTACAATGTCCTTCATTCCACAAAGCCAGACCCTCTCCCCCAACTGCTCTACATTCGGAAACATTTTCCCTATCTCAGCTTTTATCTCAGTCCAGAATTTCTTAATCCCCGGGCAGTCCCACCAAATGTGTTTCCACGTACCCACTGCGTCACATCCTCTGTAATGTTTGTTCGATTCTTGTGGGAACCTTGCATGTAATCTCTCTGGCGTGTAGTGCCATTGCATCATTACTTTTACCCACATCTCCCTCATTTGAATTGAGCGCGTCAACTTTGGAATGTCAGTCCACATTTCCTCCCATTGTTTTTTGGGGATATCCGCCCCCAGTGTTTTCCCCCATTTGACCATGTAGGCCTGCCACACTTCTTCGTCTTGAGAGTTTATATGGGAGTACAGTGAAGAGATTAGCTTCCTTGACCCCGAGTTGGTTACAAGATGGTGCTCAAAGGTAGTGAGACTCCTAGTTGCCACTCTAGTGACTTCCGGTGTAGTCCGCCAATGCTTGAGTTGCTCATATATATACCGGTCCACTTCTGTAAGGTTAGAAGTTTGCATGCCTCGAATGATCTAATTTCTTCATCTTGAAACATCTCCCCTATTCTTGTACACCCCACCTCTTCCCATTTCTCGAAGGCCCCCCGTTCCATTCCCGGCGGAAATTGGGGGTTCCGGCAAATGGGTGTAAAGGGAGCATCCACCGTGGTCATGATTCCCTTTTCGTGTTTGTTCATCCCAGGCCTCTAGCGTGGTTCTCATGATTACACTGATGGTAAGATTCGGATGCCTGTACTGTTTAGCTTTCCATAGGAGTTCCAACAAAGGGGACCTGGCAACTGCCCTATCTTGAGTTACCCACATTGTTTGTGGGTCATCCCCTAGCCATTCCCTCAGCACCCTCAACTGTACGGCGTGGAAATATTTTTGGAAGTGGGGGAGAGACATCCCCCCCATTCGAGTAGGTGCTGTGAGAACCACCCTGGCGACCCTCTGAGATTTATTTTTCCAAATGTAGGATGATATAGCCTTAGAGAGTGCCCTGAAAAATGAACTGGGGACCCCGATTGGGAGCGCTTGAAAGTAATATAATAGCCTTGGGAGAATGTTCATTTTTACCAACTGTATTCTGCCCCACCATGAAACCGACAGGGGATTCCATCTCTCCAGATCCCTTCTTATGTGAGGAAGGAGTGGGGGGTAGTTTCCCTCATACAGTAGCTCAACCCTAGGTGTCAGGGTTATTCCCAGATACTTAATCCCTTTGTCTGCAGTTTTAAGGCCTAGTGCAATTGCTTCCCGTTCCACCTCCCCCCTCTCTCCTGCCAGGATCAAAATTTCAGATTTGTTCCTGTTGATTTTAAGGCCAAAAATTGCCCCGAATATCTCTAATTCTCTAACTATGGCCGCCAGAGTCTTACCCGGATCCGCTAGGGCGATCATCATATCAGCATACGCTATCACTTTGTGCTGTCTGCCTGCCATCTCAATACCCTTTACAGTTACGGATTCTCTAATTTTGATTAGGAATGGTTCCAGAAAGATGGCATATAGTAGGGAGAAAAGAGGACAACCATGTTTCGTGCCCCTGGAAATCTCTACCCTATCTGAGAACTCCCCGTTAATGGCTATCCTAATTGCTGGGCTTTTATAATTGGCCCGCATCATGTCAATGAAGCGTTCGCCGAACCCCATGCACTTTAAAATTTTGAATAACAACGACCACTCCACACGGTCGAATGTTCTCAGCATCTAATGAGAGAAGAATTGCCGGGGTGCGTGTGATGCCCGTCTTCTCAATAAGATGAGTGATACGTCTAAGGTTGTCGTGTGTTTGTCGGCCCGAAATAAAGCCTGATTGGTATGGGATAATCAACTTTGGCAAAAGAGGGTATAGTCTGGCTGCCAATATTTTTGTGTATATTTTCGAGTCCAGATTGATCAGGGCAATGGGGCGGTAAGAGCCGGGAAGTACGGGATCTTTGCCTGATTTATGAAAGACAAGGACCTTTGCTTCATTTATTGTCGGGGTCACATTTCCGCTCTCCTTGAAGGTATTTAAGAGTTAGGTTAGGAAAGGGCTTATAACATCGGCATATTTGTTATAGAATGGGGCAATGAACCTATCTGGGCCTGGAGCCCTATTATTTGGAAGGTCTGCTATGGTCTTTTTTACCTCTTCCTCTCTTATTGGGCCCTCTAAAGCTAGTCTAATATCTTCGCCAATTCGGGGGGAGGGGAGGGTCTGCAAATATGCATCTTGGGCACTGCTAAACGGGTATTCTGTGGTGTAAGATGGTGATGTTTTTATATATATTTATTCATAATTTGAAGTTATAATTAAAGATTTATACTTTTGTATTCCGTTGAGTTGAGTATTATTTTTAGACACACTTACCTTTGTCTTCGGTTAAGGTCTTATTTGTACTATCAATCTCTTAGGATGAGCCTGAAGACTAGCAGACACTTCCTTATTAATCAGAGCATAATGCTCAGATAGGAACAAAACAATCCACTTTTACAGGGTTTGTTTGAAATGTCCACTGGACTGGACTGGGCTACTGATGATGGAAGCTCTTCTACCCTTTGGAAGAATAAAGCGAAGGCAGAAAGACCTGAAATGAATATTTTGGGACAGGTAGAACTCCATCACGACTTTGGAAATGGATGAGGGTCTGGCACTCAAAAAGGAGACCTCAGGAAGATTCACTGACAGGGCCTAGGGATCACTCATGCACCTGGCAGAAGTGACCACAAGCAGGATGATCACCTTAAGGGTGAGCAAGCAGAGCAAAGATGACTGAATGAGCTTGAAAGGAGCCACCATCTAGAAGATAAGAACCATATTTATATCTCATGCAGTAACCATTGGCCTGGTGGCACTTGGATGACCCTCTCAAAATCTACCAAACCGTGTGATTATTTATTTATTTAATTTATTTTTTGTTCGCTTGTTAGGCGCTTATACAGCAAGTTAATTCTGTTTTAAAGCACCCGCAGGGCAACAGGGAGGCAACATGGGGAATGAAACGCATTAAAATACACCAAAATATTTAATACAGCAGAGGGAAAAAAGACAAACCTACTATGCCTTGTGAGCATTCAGAACGTGCAAGTGCAGAAAGGAAGAGGGCAGTGGGGGTAGGTGCTGGGGTGTCCATGCTCGTGGGTGAGCCACAGATGAAGTGGAAGGTATGATATGTGCTACACGGCCTGGAGCCGAGTTGGGTGCAAGTGCGAGCCTCCAGGGCGGAGGGTGTGCAGGGGCATGTGCTGAAGGTGGACAGAAGCTGGGGCGATTGCGTGTGGGCGGGCAAGGGCCTGAGGATGCATGAGGGCCCCGGAAACCAATCACAGCAACTGTGAGATAGTAGAGCCGAGAATAAGGGAAGCAGGAGGTAAAGAGAAAGTCTTGAGGACCTTCTGGAATTTAAGAAAATCCTGCTCAAGACGCAGAGGGAGGGGGAGGCTCTTCCATATTTATTTATTTTATTTTGATTTTATTACATTTGTTATACGCCCAGACCCGGGGGTATCACGGCGTAGTTACAGACAATGGGATAATGCAATCTTAGAATAAACATAGAGGTGTAAAAGTATAACAATCAAAAATGTACAATAATAGGAATCAATAATATCCACTAATATACAAAGCAGTCAAGTAAAATAGTTGATTGGAGGGGATTAGTGCACTGGTTCAGTTAGAACTTGTTGAAGAGCCAAGTCTTCAAAAGGCTTTTGAATTTGGGGAATGAGGTTTCATTCATAATGTGGGTAGGTAGCGCATTCCAATGTCTGGGGGCCAGTGTTTTGAAGCTGCTGCCCCCTGCTTTCTCTCTTTTGTATCTGGGGGTTTCAAGGAATGCGTTTTTGTTGGACCTGAGGAGTCTGGTCTGGGGCTTCATCATGACTGTGTTGTTGAGGTATTTGGGCGCTTTGTTAGCCCTGCATTTGTGGGTGATGCTCAGGGTTTTAAATAGAATTCTGGCTTGGATGGGGAGCCAGTGGTGGTCTCTTCTGGTGTTGGATATATGTTCAGATTTTTTGATGCCTAAAGCTGCTCTGAGGGCTTTGTTTTGCATGAGTTGAAGTTTAGCTATGTTGGCTTTGGAGGCGCCAAGGATTAGGATATTACAATAGTCTAGCTTAGACAGTATGAGTGCTCTGGCTAGAGTAACACAGTTGTTGGTAGAGAGGAATTTACGGCTGAGGGAGATGAGTTTAGAGGTGTAGGAAGTGGATGAGGCTAATGTGTTTACTTGTGAAGACATGGATAGTGTGGCATCTAAGTACACGCCGAGGGTCTTGACTTGTTTAAGAACAGGGATTATGGTTCCATCGATGGTGAATGATTTGAAAGCGGGCTCAAGGGTGTTGATTTTGCTGGAGGAGCCTAGTATGAGGAGCTCGGTTTTGTCGTCGTTGAGACAGAGGCTGTTGTTAGCCATCCAGTTTTGGATGAGTGAGTAGATTTGGTTAACCAGGAGGGAGTCTTGTTCATGGTTGCCTGAGAGAGGAATGTGGATTTGGGTGTCATCGGCGAAGTTAGTATAGATGACACCCAGGGCATCCAAGGCTGAAAATAATAGCTTGGTGTAGGCATTATACAGAGTGGGGTATAGGCAGGAGCCTTGCGGCACACCTGCAGGGACAGACACTGGGTCTGCTGATTCTTTGCCGATGGATACTCTGGAAGTCCTGTCAGCCAAGAAGGATTTGATCCAGTTGGTAGCGTTCTGAGCTAGGTTGAAGTTGTTTGCTAGAGTGTTACAGAGTTTGTCGTGGTCAACCAGATCGAAGGCCGCTGAGAGGTCCAAGAGCATCAGAAGCAAGAGTTTACCTGCTTCTCTGGTGGCATCCATTTGGATCTTCATATCAAGGAGGGCTGTCTCTGTGCTACGGTTGGGACGGAAACCTGACTGGCGGTCTCCTAGTAGGTGATGTTGTTCCAAGTGGTTCTGAATTTGGCAGTAGGCTATTTTGTCGATTATTTTTAGGAGAAATGGGACCGTTGTAATGGGTCGGTAGTTAGTGGGTATTGTTGGGTCCAGGGAAGGTTTTTTTAGAAGTGGTGTCACCCAAGCTTTTTTGATACTGGTGGGGACTGTGTTTGTGAGGAAGGAGGCGTTAATGAATTCAGTGATGATAGGTGTGAGAGTGGGGGCGCATAGTTTCACTAGATGGGATGGGAATTGGTCTTCCTTGCAGTTGGAGGCTTTGAGTTTCATTATAGTGTCAAAAACCTCTTTGTTAGTCACTGGTGAGAATTGGAATGGGGGACCAGTAGTGGCGTTTGAGATGGTCGTTGATATGGTGGGTGGAGTGGGTGGAGTGGGTGGGTGGGAAGGAAGAGGGGAGGAGGAGAATGCAGACGGGTTGGCTAGTTCCATGCAGATTTTGAAAAGTTCAGCCGCGTTGCTGGATGCACCAGAAACCTGTGCTTGAATGTGGGCCATTTTCTTGGCACGGATGGCGGGTCTGTATTGCCTTTGGAGCAGGCGGCAGACCAGTTTGTCAGAGGCTAAGCCTGAGGTTTGCCACTTCCGATCCGCTGCTCTGTACTTTCATTTCAGGGCTGCAAGTTCAGAGTCGTACCAGGTGTTACGCTTAGAGGCAGGTTTCAGGCGGATCCTCAAGACTGGGGCAAGAATACTGAAACTACTCTCACCCCAGGGCGGGGTCGAGTTAACCCTCTCCTTGACACCATAACGAGGGACACGCCCTCAGCATGTTTATCAACCCTGACTCCCCGTACAAAGGACTAAAAGGAGGCTGAAACTCCAGTCTGTGCAACTTGCCATTTCTAAAATTTGGCAAAATAATAACGATCTTAAGGACGACTTCTGAAATGATGTGCAAGGTGCTTGCGTTCCCCCGGGTACATCTATGCCTAACATACTTATCTTTATTGATAAGGAAGCTACCAATGGGATAATTACCACTAACAAGGTACAAGATAACGTTGAGGACTTTACTCCAGTGGAGGAACATCCGACGACACCTCAAAATCATTTAGAGAGTATTTTAGCTTCACAGAGGCACATGGGTGTTGTTGATCCTATGAGCTCTCTGCCCTGGGATCGGCTTAAGGAACAGATGCTGTTGGAGATAGCCGACTGTACGAACATCGATGACTTGTAGGGTATACCCAGCAGACTCCTACTCTAGTTGTACCATCATGCTTTTTGAGGGTCCTAAACCTCTTAAGGTACTGGGAAGGGGTCTTCCCAAATCTAACAATTAAAGCTAGCTTCACACACTCATAATCCATCCTATCCACCTCACCCAACTCCATCACAACATCAGATGCAACAGTGTGTAGCCTAGAGAAGAGCCAGGGAAGCAACTGATTCCCTGTAAGGTCTTGAATCCAATGGTTATATTCAAACATTGCCAACCAATCTAAAATATCAAGCTTAGCCTCATACATACCCACAATTTCTTTAGGCATAGGGAGTCTCTTAGGACTGGAAGACTGTGGGAGAGAGAAGCATTTTCAAGAGATAACCATTTCATTTTTAGTTCATGATTGAACTCCATTTCTCTGAGTTTAAGTTCTTGGTGCTTTTGTTCAGTTTGAGCATTTAAATGTTTGAATTCCAGTTCAAGCCTCATCTTTTCGAGAGCAATGAATTCAGGACTGAGTGTAGGACCTGATGGGGTCCCAGTGGACAAAGGTTGAGGTTGGTGAGCAGGAAAGGGAGCAGTGAGGCCTACATTAGGAGACACATCTACTTCCTCTAACTCATCAATAATAGACACATTATCATCCTCATTATTTTCCACATTTGCTGGCGAGGCAGGCATTTCAGACCCACTCCCCAGACTTTGGTTCTTTAACAACTTTTCAATTAATTCAGACGTTTTGCCTTTGGCAGAGAGATTCTTTACTCTACACAGATTTTTCAGATAATCCACAGTGTAACTAAGGAGGGTCTCCTGACTGTAGATTTCCATAACAGACATGATTAATATTGCTTTTTAGTGATGTTAGCCTTGTGGTAAGTTGATCCAAGGTAATAGCAGCACTCTAAGTGTAATTACTATACTTGATCCTCACAGTTGTACACCAGTGTTAGGCAAAATTATATGCAGTACCCTTTGGGAACACCACACACAATTAACACTACAAGTGACAGTACAAATTCACTTTTGGGACAAGCCTGTACTACACAGTAAAAGTGGTAGCGATGCTGAGCAGTCAGACTTATCTCAAGAGTAAAGTGAGCAGTATCAATAGTTACACAAAGGACAGCAATTACTATGATTCAAACAAACACTGACTCAAGGTTTCTGATTAAAAGAATATACATTTATTTACACATCAGTTGTATAACATGTCACTAAAGTAAAGCAGTTGAAAAATCACACTCTTAATACACCACACCACACCCAATAGATTAAGGACAAGTTAGGCTCAAAATTAAGTGTGAGAAAAATGGCACTCCAGCAATTTAACAGGGAGCGAAAGACAAAGTTAGACTAAAATTGAATAACACCAACAGGTAAGTAAGCAGGGGAATCTAGAAAGAGGAACTACAGTGATGGAATCAAATCAAAAAGGCTTAGGGCCAAAGTCAACAGGACAAAAGTCTTTTGCTCAAGATCACACAGTTCAGGGTAGTTCGCGGTTAAGTCTTTGCTAAGTGTTCTGGATGAAGATGGTCGGCAGAAAAGTTAGTTTAAAGAGTAGAGAAGGACAAGCCCTCGGATTGGCAAAAGGTTTCACACACCTTCACCGCGGCTGGACAAAACAAACAGCCAGATTTGCAAAGTATCTTTAACTGGAGAAGAAGCTATAGCTGAGGTGGACATTCCTGGCAGGTCCTGCAGGCTCACGGTCCCTGAAGCGACTGTCGGACTGGCATGAAGTAGGAAGACTGGACTGTCCTGCACTGCCCAGGGAAGAAACCAGCAGCAGAGCAAAGCAACAAATAAAATGTGCGCTCCTTAAAACCCAAGCAGGGTCCGACCTTCCTGCTATCCGGTTCACTGTAGCTCTGTACAGCAAAGTCAACCAGAGGAGGGAGCCTGGCTTGCAGTTTGGGCGAACTGGTTGCTTCCACCAAACTCAAGGGAAGAAGTTAACCTTGAAGGGCTTCTCTGTCGATGGAGTTTCAGGCAATTCGGAAATGCAGCAGGGCTTCACCGGGCGGTTCAGTCGTTGTAGGGGTCCTCTTCCGTCAGCTCCTCGTCGGTTCTTCTGTTCCAGTGGCGACTCTGCCTTTCCAGACCCAGAGACCTGCTTTTTATGCAGTTTTCCCCCATTCACACAGCCTGGTTGTCAATCACACAGCAGGGGGGGCTTTGTCCCGCCGGGAGAGTCACCACTGTCAATCAGATCAGAGTGCGACATGGGTCTCCAAGGAGACCCTGTGCAGGGAGTCCTAAACCCCTCCCTCACATCCTGTCCCCCCCAGACATACAGGTGCCTAAGGAGGGCTTCTGTGTAGACGCCCACGAAAAGACAGTGAACAAAGGAAACAAACCTGGTTTGGCACGTGGAGTAAAACACGAGAAAGATATTTTCAAAAAGAAATGGCGAATAAACCCAGCCGGAACCGTAAAAAAACCTATATGGTCTAGCGGGTTTAAGTTCGAGACTACCAAGATAGCCTAAAACAATACCAAGGTTATTTAAGATAACCGCAGTAGGAAAAATAGGGTAGTTGCCACTACCACCAGCCAAGTCTTGATGAAAAGGGAGCGAAGCAATGCTCCAAGAGAAACAGACAAAAAGCGATAAGTATTAACCCTTTCCAGTACTCTATGTAAGGTAGGTTGTACTGGGTCTGTGGATTTTGAAGAGACAACCCTGTGTCACTACAATGAAGGTGCTGTGTAACACACAGTAAAAAGATGATGCCTATGGAGTAGGTGAGGCTCCACAGTCTATAAACACAAGAACATGTTAAACACACACAGCAAAACACATGTAAGAGAGGGAAAAAGGGCTCACACAAAAAGATAAATCCTAGAAATCCAGCAAAGCTGCTGAGGGACTCAGTAGGTAAGGGAAATGAGCCATTCTGGAGAATTCTCTCTAACAGAAGGCACATGTCCCAGAGTGCCCACTGTGGAGAACATCGACTGGAGCAGAACAACGGTCACTTGCAGATAAGGCAGGAAGTGTAGAGGAGGAACAGAACTCTTCCAGCTGCTCCAACACCCTACCTGCTGAGCTAATGAATGGCCACAGTATTGTCCGTAGGGTCCTGCGCAACCTTGCCATACACCAAAGAAAGGTGCCAACTTGATGGCATGTGGTTTCTGCAGACTGATGTGCTTGCTTGATTCTGATGGACAAGGAAAACATGTTGACTGATTAAAGGGCAAACTATTGAGCTACCATCTTTGTCAGTGCGTGTCCTGTTGCATTACAAAACATTTACAAAAATATGAACACACTTATGCCACTTCCCCTTCAATGCAGCAGATGGCATGCACTACATGCACAGAGGATATCCATCATTGATAGAAACCTATAAACTTTACATGTGAAGTCAACACTGATTCAAAGAGCAAACATCTATGTGTGACTCTGAAATTCCTAACATTAAAAAACATACCCAAAAAAAGTGCATTGTTAGAAATTCCAGCAAGAAAGTTGATTGAACAGAAACCTGAAAAGAAATTAAACTACATACACGCTGCACCCAACACCTTTCTTGATATAATTTTGGATACACAACACCCACATGGTTTTAAAACAGTAATTTATCGATTGACAAAATAATAACTGATAACTCTACAGAAAATGTAAAGACATTACTGATAAACTAAATACAAGAGAGTATAACAGCAATTGAATAAAAGCACGTGCAGCAACGGGTGATCCAAAGGAAGGCTTGCCTTGCTGACATCTGTAAAACATAAATAGAAGAAAGTGAACCCTGTGCTTAGCATACAGAATTAAACAATTAACATATTGATTAAAATGAATTTCATGAAGCATTGCACTGTAATATAAAAGTTACACATCCCCTTGGCTCCATACTGGGAGAGGACAGAAGTATTTTATGCTGCCTGGCCGTGCCGCTCCAGGCTCCACCCACTGCCCACTTCACAGCCACCATGGATTGGCCTAACGAATAGCTACACTTTACAAGGAAGATGGGAGGAGGTGTGAAGGACAAGTATACAGCAGGTACACAATGTGACAGGGCCAGGGGCTTGATCTGTCAGAGGGGAAGAGAGGCCCCTTCCAACCTGGGGTAGATGGCCTACCAGGGCGTAGGTCCGAGCTAGTCCTACTCCAGAGTGTGCATTGTATATGGCTGCGGTTCCATGTGTTAATATCCTCGCAAAAATATTGCCATATTTGTGGCGATATTACCATGGAACCTGCGGGGGACACCCTGCAAACCCCATAATTTTTTTAATGGAGTGGGGGACACCTCCGCAACCCCCGGTTCCAATAACCCCTTACATTATCCCCACTAATAATATCGCCTATGGCCTTAGCTCACGACCATATACATGGCGATATTACGGGGGATAATATTACCTGATACCATGGCTGCTGGTACCGCTGTCCCTTCCACAATGCATGTCAACCTCTCTTCTGGCCAGAACACTCTTGTCTGTTTCAGAACCGGTAACTTCCACAATGCACCTACGTGCAACAAGAAAAACCCGGACGGGAACAAGGGAAATTGAATCAATAACAGAAATGGAATGGACTGTGATCCCCAAACCGATATATATATTTTTTTGTTTTGTTTAATAATATGTTTGTGTCCAAACTTTTCATTATCTTATGGTCGTGTGGCTAACTTTCGTCTCTTGATGTTGCTTTATTCCATTATGTGTAACCAGACATTTATAATTTAAAAAATGAGGGCTTTATCGGTGCCAGCCAGAATTTCGGTCTATCTTTCCTGCGTTGTTATCTGTTTTGATGAGATGTCGAAAAAGTCTCTGAATAGGTTTCGTTTCTCTTTCAGTGCAGGACATTTCATGACTAGGTAGAAGAGAGATTCGGTTGTACTTTCTTTACAGAATCTGCATTGTTTTTTCTGTGTCTATTTGTTTAGTTTGTGCTAAATATTCTCGTGTTGGGAGTATATTGAGTCGAAAGAGAAGATAATGATCTCGGATTTTCTGATCTGGAAATTTGGCTAGGTAGGCCGGATGTTCATTTAGGGCTCTGGATTCTGTGTCGCATCTGAGAAATCTTTTATAGTTTGTTTGGTATGCTTGAGTTTTAATCCAGTCATTGCCTTGTAGTTTTCTTTTTGCATATTGTGGAATCAGTGTCAGCATCTCTTCAGAGATTTCTTCCCGTTGCATTAGTTTCTCTATCTGAGTTGTCCATAGGGAGAGTGTGGTCACGTGCTTTGCGTTTTTCTTCTTCCGAATGATCTCTATTGCAGGTATTTTTTTATTTCCTATGATTTTCCTATAAAGGTCCATTTGCTTCCACACAATTATTGATTCGAGTGATTATAGTGCAAGCTCATATCGAATTCTCTGCATGGGAAGGTTTGATGGTAGAGCTAATGTTTTTTTCCAGAAAATCGATTCATATAGATGCCATTTCATGTAATATTGACTAATTAGAGTTTCTCCTGCGTAAGTCAGGATTGGGACTACTTTCTGTTTGAATAAAGCAACCACTGGTTTGATTGAAAATTTACCGAATTTGCTGTGGAAGAAACGGCCCTGGCGTGCTCGAGATTCGGCTTTTGTTTCAAGATGGTCTTTCCATTCCTGTTCGTTAAGAGATGGGTTAATCGTTGCGCCTAGATATTTAATGTGTTTTACAGTTTTAATCTGTTCGCCTCTCAGTGTTGCCACTGGTGGTTTTCGTTGCCGTCCTGATAGTGTCAACATTTTTGTTTTGGTTGTGTTGATTTGAAGTTCATTGTCCATCATATATTTCTCTAGCTTGTTGAGGCTGGCTTGAATACCAGAGAGCGTTTTGTCCAGGATGATAAAGTCGTCTGCATAGATGAGTGTTTGGACTGGTTCATCGTGGTTTTCGTTGCCGTCCTGATAGTGCCAACATTTTTGTTTTGGTTGTGTTGATTTGAAGTTCATTGTCCATCATATATTTCTCTAGCTTGTTGAGGCTGGCTTGAATACCAGAGAGCGTTTTGTCCAGGATGATAAAGTCGTCTGCATAGATGAGTGTTTGGACTGGTTCATCGTTTAATTTTGGAGGATTCGCAGCTGTATCGTAGATTTGCTTGACAAAGTCTTAGGTGTATAGGTTGCACAAGATTGCAGCCAGAGGGCATCCTTGTTTTAGACCGTTCCAAGTGTGTTTTGGGGTGGTTACCAATACATTCTTCGTTAATCGGACTTGAATTTGTTTTAGACCGTTCCAAGTGTGTATTGGGGTGGTTACCAATCCATCCTTCGTTAATCTGACTTGAATTGTGGTGTTCGTGTATAGCTGTTTAATCGGGTTCAGGACTGCTTCAGGGCATTTCCACGCTGTTAATTTTTTCCATAGTTTTTGGTGATTGACTGAGTCAAAGGCTAGTTTCAACTCTATGAAATTTACAAATACCTGTTGTTTTTTGGTTCGGGCTTCTTGTTTAAACACATGTAAGATTAGTAGGTTGATGTTAGTTCCTACATTACGGACAAATCCAGTTTGACATTTCACCAGTCTATCATTATCAGTTGCCCATTGAGTCAATTTTTTCTGAAGGAAGGACGTGAACAGTTTACCCAACCGGTCTAATAGTGCTATTAGTCTGTAATTTTCTGGCTTTTTTTGATCGCCTTGTTTGTAGATTGTGATGATTATTGCAGTTTTCTAGCTGTTTGGAATTTGTTGTGTGTCCTCTATCAGTATGAGCAGCTGAGCAAATAATACGGCCCACTCTGCTGGGGCAAGTTTTAGATCGTTGTTCGAGAGACCATCCGGTCCAGGGGCTCTTGATATTTTTAAGGCCTCGATAGTCATTTCGATGTCTTCTATGTCCCATTTAAGGTCCCACGGTTTGGCTACCTTTGATGTGTCCGGTGTTGAACAGATAGTCCTTTCTTTATACATGCCTGTGAAATACTGTATCCACTTTTGTTCTTCGACTTCTTGGGTCATCAAGGCTGACAATTTTTTTGTCTTCATTCAGAGAAGCCCATAGTTGTCTTGTATTTTTTTTTTTGGTTTACAGCTGCCAAGATCACTTCTGCATCTGTTTGGTATAGAAGAGCTTTGGTTTGTTTGACCCAGTTCTTGTATTTTTGTTTTTCTATTTGAATTTCTTGACTGGAATTTGGAGTATTCTGTTTTTTTAAAGTACGTAAAAGTTTTTGGAGACTTTTTTACATCTGATGTTTATGGAGTTTTTCTGTCTTGGCCTTTTTTGTATTTTTTTGTTGATATTTTTGTAGTATCCATTCGTAGTTTAGTTTGTCTTTGTCTGATTTCTCAGTGGATTTAAAGTTGTTTAAGATGGAAGGTAGATGATGTTGTTTTATGTGAAGTCTTTTTGTGCCATTGGTAGTTCTAGTTCGGGTAATTTCAATCGCGCTGGCTGGATACGTGCATTTGTCCAAGTAATTGCTATAAGGTGACGATCGCTGTTTTCTTGCGGATAATTTGTTGCGGTTGTCAGCGATTGGGATATTCTTTCTGAAGTAAAGATATAGGGCCTCATTACGATATTGGCGGTAGCCATGCCGCTAGGGTCCGGGTTCCCAGAATGAGGAATTACCGGGCCATTCTGAGTTCGGAGGGCCCGTTAATTCCTCCCTCTGGGAACCCGGACCCAGGCCTTCCCCATTCCCATTTCAGCCCCAGTAGGGCTGAATGGGAATGGGAGAGGGAGCAAACAACGAGCCGATTACGAGCGGCCCATAGTTTGCTCCCTCTTCCCCTCGCGGGACCCGCTCTGCACGTCTGGTGAAACCAGAAGTGCAGACCAGATCCTGCGAGGGAACCTCGTAATCAGGCAGTACGGGGTTGACGGTGCCGGCACCTTTATCGGTGCCGTTAACCCCTTACCGCCTGACTTGTAATGTGGCCCTATAGTTTATGATGGCTCTTGATTTGCCACGTGACCATGTCGGTTGCAGGTGACCTTGGTCATCTAGCGGTTTCCCTGTCAATGTTAATTGACGGATCGCTGTTTCTTTTATCCATTTCTTTACTCTTGGAGTTAATTCGGTTTATCCTTTGACGTTCCATTTCCGTTGAATAAGTGGAAGTTGAAGTCTCCCGCTATTTTATGAGTTTGATGTTTGCATGATTTCTTGACAAGTTGTCTATTTCGTCACATATGGAGTCTATGAACTGATTGTCGTTCATTGCAGCTGGATTCAAATAAATGTTGAAGATTCATAGATGTTTCTTTGAGATGGCTGGTTGGTTGGTCTCTGTTTGTATCATCAATAAGATAACGTATTGGGCCCAGGGGTGAAGGTTCTTCTTGGATACTATTGACCAGTTGCAATCTATTCTGGTTAGTATTAACATTCCTGTAGATGGCTTGCCCTGTAGTGGGTGAAGAGCTGGATGCATGTGTGTAACGTAGCCTTCACAAATTACTTCCGATGTTAGCCATGTCTCTTGGAGACATATTATGTCCAGTTTTTTAAGCTCTGTAGGACCGTCCACACGGAGGTTACTGTGTCCTCTAGTGTTCCACGATCCTAATGAGTACACTTGTTGCGGCTGGTCAGTAATGATTGATTGTTATTAGTATGTTGTCCGGGGGATTCTTTGGTCTTTATTCATATCTTGGCTGTTGCTTCTGTATTGGTTGTTGTAGGTCATGTCTTGCCAAATCTCCTGTCTCCTTTGTGGGGTCGTTGGCTTGTTTTCTGAGTATGGATACAATTCAATATAGGGTTTTGCTGTGTCTTTCAGAGTATTTGGATAAGGATTTGTATCGTGATATTTCTGGTCGGTTCTCCATGGTTTGATGTTTTTCTTATTACCGTATACATAGCTACCTGGGATTTCATTACAAGTAAAGCGCAATCTGGATAGATGCAAAATTTTGTGCAGTATGCGCTTCATCGTTGTTTCTAGTTGTAGGTCTATGTGGACCAGGTGCAGTTGGTCATTGTTTGGGAAAAAGATCAAATCAATGTCTTTGGATCGTATTGTTTTTTCAGGTGAGGAATTATGTTAAACAGGCGTAGTATGTTGTCTCTGTTTAGTATTGTTTTCTTTTGTGTTCCTGGGTTTTGCTGATTTAAACACATTTGAAAAGCTTTTGAGGCATTTCTTGAGTCGACAAATTCCGGGAGAAGTATGGAGGGTTCTTGACTGCCTTGTTCTTGATGCTCGGCATGTTGCGCGGGAGAACTTGCGGACTGGATGCTAGTTTCGAACTCGGAAATGGATGAGTATGAGGGTGTGAGATTTGTTGATTCGGCATGAGAGATGGAATTAATTGACTGAGTTTCTTGATATTCATCTATCATTATTAGGTCTTGGTCTTGTGGATGTTTCGGTAAGTCTATTGTAGGCACTTGCTCTTCTGTGTGGTCTGTAGGTGTTGATGGCTGTTTGCATTCTAATTGAGGGTTTTTCTGGGAGTTTATCATTCCTATTAAGACATCTAGGGGTTCTTCAGGTTCACAGGGTTCAGCTAGCTGTGGGTTGTTTGGATTTGAATTCTTTTGGTTGGTCTGCCGTTGCACGGTCTGACAAACTTTTGCCGATTTCTGCTCTTCATGATCTTCTATGTCAGGTAAACGTAGTTTTCTTAAGAAGGCTCTTGAGCTTGTCTGGTGTTTTTTTTCTTTCTTTCTTCTTCTTGTTTGGTTTTGTTGAGGTTTCTCGTTTAGTTAAGTTGAAGATGTCAAAAGGAGTGCATGGTGGAGGCAGGGCTTTATTTGCTTGTAAGGTAAAGAGCTCTTCTTGCGGGTTTTGAAGTGGGACCTGAGTTTGTTGTTGAGGTTGGTTTAGTTGCGCAGGATTGATCTTGTCGATTTGTGACTCTAATATAATTGGTGGTATTAAGATGGCTGAATCTTTTTGCCGTTTGTCGTCTATCATTCTTTTAGTTATTGTTGCCAGGGTCTCGGTCAGGTATTGTTTGTCTTCTCGATCTGCTCTAGCCATGTCCGCTAGGCGGGTTTGCCATGTTCTTGTGCTTTCTGCTTCTTGGTTTATCCTGTCCTGTAGGTTTGCTATGAATGATTCAATGTTTATCTGTTTGGTATGAATCATGGCCAAGAGTGTTGCTTGATCTTTTGTGGCCTCGACCATAGCTTCTTGAATTTTAAGAAAAGGGACCATTGCTTCTGAGAGCCCTGCAATTTGTGTGTGCTGTAGGTCAACCATGGTGGTTGGTATCTGTCGTGGGGGTTAGAATTATTATGTCTTTGGTGGTTTTGGTCTTCCTGCGGTTTGGGAAAAAGTTCATGTGTGTTGTTTGGAAAAAATGTGGGTAATGTTGCTTTGGGCTTTGATATGTTTGGGACTGGAGTCGAGGTTGTATGTATCTTACTTGCTTTCATGTGATGCAAATCACCAAAGATTTCCTTTTTTCCTTTCATGCGAGTTCATTATCAATTCGATTTCTGTTATATCTAACGATAATCTTGCAGTTCGCCCACTATATGGGGGGATTGTCTTCTCCCATGGTAGGTCCATTGTGGATAATTGTCTGAATGTTGTTTGCCAATTTTGCTTCGCTAGTCTCGCTTTTTCTTTCATGCAACTGTCTTTTGGTGTTTCTTCTTTTTTATTTCTGAAGTTGTGTTGGTTTATCTCAATGTTGGTCTTCTGTTCTGATAGAGTTTTATCATCTCTGGAGCCTCTCCCTGTCACAAGGGCAGTATTCTTCGCTATGGAGAGGGTACTCAGGATTTGTGTCTGTGTGTTGGCATGACCCATCTTGTCTTGAGTGGCAGAAGTATTCAAGCTTAGAAGGGTGGCTGTTCTTATCGCGGGTGTCTGAGGGTATTTCTCATTTGGTTTTGGCACTAGTCTGTTGTTCACGGATACAGTTGTCTGTGATTCCTCCGATGCCAAAATCGCTGGAGTTATCTCAGCATTGAGTTTAGAACAATTTGATGTGTTGTTGTTTATGGGTTGTAGGGAGCCTCGGTTTGATGGGGTTTCTCCCATTGTGAATTCTGCTTCTAATCTCGGAGGGTTAGAGATCTAGTGGGGCTTCTTGGCCGAAAGTCGGTCACTGTTGGTATACCACTCGCCTGTGCAGTGGTTATCGTGGTTGCTTGTGGGGCAGTTAGCGTTTGCTGAAGGGTTTCGCTCAGTGCTGTAGGTTTAGACGCGTTATGGTTATTTGTTAACTTTCCGTCTTGTTTCTCTCTCTGCCAGGATCCGGTCTCCTGGGGGTAGACATTTCCATGTTTTTCCTTGTTTTCCTTGTTTTTTTAATTTTTTTATTTCAATAGATGGAGTCGCTTTGTTTATAGTGGCTTTGTTTTCCTCTTTGTGACTGATTGGGAGCCGTTCTCTATGTGCTCCTCATTGATATTTGCCGTCTCAAGCCGTAAACAGCGGGAAACAGCTTCTTCCAGGCGCCCTTGTCTCCTCAGCGGGCTTAAAGCCGCGAGGTTCTGAATAAAGGCCACCTCCTGGGGGCGTGGCTTAATCGGGTCACGTGTACCGTCAGCTGTGCTCACTTCAAACTACTGCCGGCTCCTGCCAGCAGACATTTGCGCGATTCGGAGTGTGGGTCAGCTGATTTGCAAAGGCTTGTAGGAACAGGAGGCTCAGGCTCATGGTTGCAGAGTTGACAGATGCCCGGTAGGCTTCAAGGGATGTTGGGCTCCAGCCAAACAGCAGAATACAGCTTCTTCCAAAGGCTTGTAGGAACAGGAGGCTCAGGCTCAGGGTTGCAGAGTTGACAGCCCCCCGGTAGACTTCAAGGGATGTTGGGCTCCAGCCAGACAGCGGAAAACAGCTTCTTCCAGGCGCCCTGATCTCCTCAGCGTGCTTAACCGATATAGAAAAGAAACTCACCAGCGAAGGGAGAAAGCCACAAGGAAAAGCAGCGGCTTGAGCACATGGCTGCCACCCTTCAGATGGAGACTGTGTGGCTAAAACCCTTCCAAGGAAGTCCCAAGGTAGAGGGACAGGTTAGCCATAGAAAGGGTAAGAGGAGCATGTGATTGGGGTGAGGTGCTAGAAGGGGCTAGGTTGGGCTACAAAAGCCCAGCCAGCACAGAGGAGACTGACAGGTGTTCTGGGGAGGTCAGGTGGAGCGGCGGTGGATCAAGAGGCCATTAGAGTGGAGTGGAGTACATGCATAGTGTACTGGTAGAGTGTATGCAATGTACTGTGTGGTACAAGTTGATGAAGGTGTAGAGAGGGGGGTCTAAAAGGTGAGAGAGAGAGAGACAGACAGAGAGAGAAAGATAAAGCAATGCAGATTGTCAGGCAGGAGTGTGGGGGAGAGTGGTAGGTGGTAGGAGGAGTAATAGTAGCGAGGGGGAGAGAAGGAGGAAGGTAATGGGGAGTGAGGGGTGGATAGAGTATGTAGGATCAGGATACAAAGGAGCAAATAGTGGTCATTGAGCGAGAGCGGTGCAAGGACAGGTATAGGTAGTGCAAGAATGGCAGAAGAGAGGGAGAACAGAGGAAAAGGAGAGCAGATAGGCAGAGAGGAGGGAGTGAGTAAGAGGAGCAGGAAATGGGTACTGAGAGAGAGGGGAAAACAAAGAAGATCACATAGATTTGAGATCAGAGAGTGGAGTTAGGAATAGAGAGTGAGAAGAGGAGAGAATGGATGAGCAACCTTGATGTCATCCCTTGAACCATGCCAACTAGAAAAGGCAACAGCCTTTAGGGTTTCCCATCAAGATTAAAAAAGACCTGGAGAGTAGGGGTTCAGAATATGCTGGGGACATCATGGCAGCTCAGGATGCCTGGGTTAGGGTGGAGGCCCCCTTAGTTCCAAACGCCCCATTAATGACATCATTTTTAATAAATCAGTGTAAATCCATTCCCTTTGTTTGCCACAACCCCTAGCAATCACCACACAGCCAAAATACAATGGAATATAAGATTCACTTGCTATGAAGACAATAGAACAGAGAATGCAGCTCTAACATGGCGCTGGTTTCTAAAACATGATGCTACCTAAATGAAGGGGCAGACCCATTTGATATGTCATGAGTCCCCTTATTTGCAATTTGATATTTATGCAAGCAGAATAAATAAGAGGCACGCAACAACCCTGCCCAGACGAGAGGAGGAGCAGTTTTAAAAAGTGTAATATTTAAAAATGGGAAAAGAGTGGAAACGTGGAGTTGTTTGCTGTGGACATAATGATAAGGTCTACATCACAGATAAACACTGAACATCTTTGCCAATGGTCAAGGTCTCCATCACTGAGCATCTCCGCCAATGGGCAAGGTCTCCATCACAGATAAACACTGAACATCTCTGCCAATGGGCAAGGTCTCCATCACTGATCATCTCTTCCAATGCGCAAGGGCTCCATCACTGAGCATCTCTGCCAATGGGCAAGGTCTCCATCACAGATAAACACTGAACATCTCTGCCAATGGGCAACGTCTACATCACAGATACACACTGAGCATCTCTGCCAAGGGGCAAGGCCTCCATCACTGAGCATCTCTGCCAATGGGCAAGGTCTCCATCACAGATAAACACTGAACATCTCTGCCAATGGGCAAGATCTCCATCACAGATAAACACTGGCCATCTCTGCCAATTGGCAGGGTCTCCATCGCAGATACACACTGAGCATCTCTGCCAATGGGCAGGGTCTCCATCACAGATAAACACTGAGCATCTCTGCCAATGTGCAAGGTCTCCATCACTGATAAACACTGAGCATCTCTGCCAATGGGCAAGGTCTCCATCACTGAGCATTTCTGCCAATGGGTAAGGTCTCCATCACAGATAAACACTGAACATCTCTACCAATGGGCAAGGTCTCCATCACTGAGCATCTCTGCCAATGGGCAAGGTCTCCATCACTGAGCATTTCTGCCAATGGGCAGGGTCTCCATCACAGATAAACACTGAACATCTCTACCAATGGGCAAGGGCTAAGAGCACAAACTACCTTTTGTACAATAATAATTAAAACACATTTAGTGAATAGGGTAGCAATATAAAATAAAAACCTATCTGGACAGTTGTAACTTAATTTGTCCCCTATTAAAGCAAACAGTGATTGCCTTCATAGCAAACTCATAGAAACTACAACCATAGAGGCGCAATGACTAAATAGTCAGCTTAATTCATACAAATAAGAAAATAACACTTTCGCTTCAAGACGGACGCGTTCGCGACTCCGATCAGGCCAGTCATTTTGCACCATATGTGAATGTAAGGACATCAGAGAACGTTTGCTCGATGTCTCCCTGTGAGGTCTCAGTTGAGGGGGTGGATTTCTAGCGAATTCAAGGAAGATGTCCATAACAGAGAGCTTAAAATGCATGCAAGTAATTTTCCTTTCTCACCTTTTCAGGGTCTTCATTGATATGAACATAGAATCGGGGAAAATATAGATATGACCTTAGTCAGAAGGTAGTGCAAAAGGTTTGGTTGAAAGACGCTTGGCACAGCAGGGCATCAGCCTTAGCATTCAGGACAACGTGGGACCCTCCCAAATCTGGCATGGGGGCATTCCTTATGGGAGCAGCTGAGTGGGTCTTTGGCCTAGCTGGCAAACATTTGGTAGCCTTTTGGCAACAGAAGAAGATGCCAGATACTATCCATCTTGCTATAGGTTTTTAGGAGGCCGGATGACCTTGGTAATCGTGCCATAGCTTCCAAACAGCTGTCTAGTTGCACTCAATTCCTTCATCCTGTATGGATAATACCATATAACTCTTGTGACATCAAGGGCGTAAATGGATCTTTCCAGAAAGGAAGGATTTGGAAAGAATGTGTGTAAGAAAATGGTCAGATTAAGATGGAAATCAGGACCTCCTCCACCTACAGAAGGAAATATGGTGTGTCCTGGGCATCACCTTCTGATTATGAAAAACAGTGTAGTATTGTTTTATACCTCTGTAAGGTGCTCTGTTGCTTCTCGAAGCTAGGTCCTCGCTCGATAAATACCATCATAATAATAAAAATAAAATGGAGGAAGTGTTTTGGAAACCGTAAAATGAACCACTCCCTTAACATCCAGATGGCGTGCGGCACCTACCTGCAAGTCACACATTGCTATTCAAATTTCCTTGGGTCTGCACATGATGCAGCACAAACCTACCAGTGCTAATGGGTAGCATGGTACAAGACAGAAGTGGGTTGCTTGCTAAGTGCGCTTGTATTTTGAACCCTTAATTTGCATTTGCCAGGCATGTTTGGGTGCAAGTCAGTAGATAAGGACGGCTTTCAAACCAGCAGAGTTTGTACTCTCCTTTCCTCTTTTAGGCCATGGGACATACCCACTGGAGCCTTGGTTTCTAACACCATTCCTGAATCCACGCCCTACAGAAGAACAGAAATACAATGTGGAAAATTTCAGGACAAGGGACACAATGAACATACTTTGGGGCAGCTGAAAAGTTGCCATTCGTCGTCGACCACCAGATTCCGAGGACAGTTTATTTGAGGAGGAACTGCAGGAAGGACACAATGGGGGTCATTCCGAGTTTGGAGGCAGCCATGGTGCAGTAAACACCATGGCTGTAAGCACCATGGCTGTAAGCTGTAAGCACCATGGCTGCCTCCAAACCCCGGTCCGGTCTGGCTGAATGGGGATTTACCAGGTCATTCCCGCCTTGGAGGACCCGGTAAATCCCCATTCAGTAAACCCTTCCCCATTCCCATTTGAGCGCCCATAGGGGACAATGGGAATGGGGAAGGCGCTAATAACGGGCCCGTTATTAGCGCCCTGGTCCCTTAGCGGGACCCGGTAAGGATGTCCGGTCTGACCAGACGTCCTTTGCGGGTCCCGCTAAGGGACCTCGGAATAGGGCAGTAAGGGTTTACTGGCACCAGCATCATTACCGGTGACCATTAACCTTTATCGCCAAACTCGGAATGAGGCCCAATGTATCCAATGATGCGCTTACCATCTTTTAGATGATGAGCTTCGCCGAGGACAAGTTATTGGTAATATGGTGTGGGAGAATCAGATACCAGTAGGATATCTGACATGCCATTACCCATGAACAGTGTACACAGTGCATTCAATGTTGTAGTTATCAAACATTGTTTATTGTTTTAAACTCAAGTTGTCTACTTTGTACATTATTTTTTTCTCAGGAATTTCAAAGGTGTACAAGCTGCTTTAAATGCTTGCATTGTCACATAGGTCATATGCAATTATTTCACAACAGGAAACGGATCCATGGTTCAACATAACAAGCAATTTCAGTTGTGGCGATGTAAAGTTATAAGTGCAATACTAAACATAGAGACTGTTCCAGAAATATATTAATAACACGAGGATTCACCCCCCTGAAGACCATCCACAACAAACGATAATGACAAACTTATCTATGTATCCATGAACCAGCAAGCTTTTAGGCTACTGAAGAAATAAAACTACTCCCAGCATTCTTCCCTTCCAGACTGTGGGCTTACTTATTGACATTTTCGGCCTGCTCTTTCCTCGCTGTGGTCTGCAGCTATATCCTCGCTGTGGTCTCCATGTTGCTGTCAGTTCCTCTGTGGCTGCATGGTCAGTCGATGTACATATTGAAATGCTGGACAGTTCTGTCCAACTTTCTTCATGGGTGCTAGAAGACTCATTGCTAGTGTGACAGCTGAGTGCTGGGGGCTTGGCTTGTTAGTGAGCAGCGGACGTTCCCTGCCATGCATAATGAACTTACTTCCTGCATGGCTGGGCCTGCTGACGTGGTCACCCATGAAATATGTGATACTTGGTCTACTAATGACTGTGGTAAAATGATAATAACTGTCATTTGTGTACTAGAGACTGCACAACATCTTAGAAAACTGTTGCCCATGTCCACCCTACCTGCTATGCTATGCTATGCTATACTATTCTATGCTTTGTTTCTTTTCAAGTACACACACACACATGCTTGATATGTTTCATCTTGAGCATCAGGTTGATCTATCCTGCTTTTGTACACAGCTTGCTTAGTTTCCATGCTATGTACATGTTTCCAGAGATCTGACATACTTACCAGCCATCATGGTAAATTGCCAAAGATTTGCCTTTTTGCACCAAGAGACTATTGCCCTGTCTGTTACTACATGAGTATCTAGCTACACTTCCTACTTCTTATATCCATGTTTTGACTGACATTTGTCATGTAACTTCACTGATGTCATTGTACCGTCTCCTCCACGCTACTGCTTACCTTTACTGTCCTATAATTGATAAGCACATGCTAAAAGGAACGTTTGTTAGTATGCATTTTTTTATGGTTAGCATGAGCTAATCCATTCATTCATTAATGTAAAAACTGTTTAGCAATATCGTTTGTTCTGAGCTATCATCGATCAACATTTTCTGAGAGCCATGCAGAAAGATATACATGTTATTTTGTAAAGCGCACATTCTAGTTTTGTAAGTGCTACATGTGGTCTGTTTTTGTCCATTATGAATTCGACTTTGCGGAGTACGAAAGGAAATGTGTCCATGTGAAAATGCGGAGCCCAGCTGAACACAGTGTAGAGATGTTATTATAAGAACTTGTCTTTTGGAAGACAGTCAGCTGTTCTCGAGCAGAGAATACAGACTTGACTGCAGATATAGCATGACAAATGTTTTAGTTTCTGTTGAGTCAGGATGCCTTGTACGAGAGAAAGAATGTTGGCACAATATGCCTTGCTTTCTTAGGATATGTCCAGCACTGTACATGGCTATGTTGAAATGTATGCATGTAGGTAGAAGCATGCTGTTTCCATGGAATGTGTCTACGCATGTAATGTACGTCACTGCCACTATGTATAAACAATGCTATGGTGTGCTGGGTAGGCGTGCTGGAAGGCTCATTACTAGTGTGACAGCTGAGCGCTGGGGGCTTGGCTTGTTAGTGAGCAGCTGACGTCCCCTGCCATGCATAATGAACTGTGTTCCATTTAAATATCCATCTCTGTGCCTCTTGTGATCTTATTTTGTTTCCATAGTATATATTTTGTGATTTACACCAGGGCAAGTTAGCTGAACTTGGCTTTATGTTTTCTCATTTCACCGTGGGCCTCCAGATCATGGGCCTCCATCACACTGGAAAAGTGTTTCCCATTAAATCCTTCTTACAACTTATTTGCTCTTTTTTCAATGTTTATCTTCTCCAATCTGCCCTTCCACTTTTTCCCCTTTCTCTCTTTGTAACACCTTTTTCAAGTGCACTCATGTACAATTTAATCTTTTTACTTTTAACAATCTTACTTCTTACACCCACTTTTCACCCCTTTCCCTTCTGCACTCCTACAGTCATATGTCCCTCTCTGCTCTTATTCTCACTTCTTAATTCATACTCCTGATGGAATCCCTTTTCACTTTCTTACTCCTTCAATGAATCCAATGTCCTCCTTACTCCGTTTTTGACTTTGTAATCCTACTCCAACATTAGTCCTTTCTTTCTCTTACTCCGTTGTTCTATCTTACATGCTCCTCAGCACTTTCACTATTGTACTCCTACTTCAAAACTTCCTAATTAAAATCTTCAAACCTTTCCCAATTTCTTACTCCTACTTCAATCTCTATCATGTCCTCTTTCCTCCATTTGACTCCTTTTACACAACATGATTTCTCCTCTTTCTTCTCCTTACAATCCTCTACATTACCAACAATCTGGTGCTCCTTTTCACTCTTGTTGTTTTTCATAACTCTTCCACCAAAGCTAGGAGAGCTAACCTCTTCGCAAGCAAGCCTAGCTGCACACGTTTCACTGTTTGAAGGCCCATTTGCCAAGGAAATGACCATATTCGTTACTACTTTTACTTCCCTAGAGAATCATTAATAAAAAGGATGTTTTCCTTCAAGTTTTTTACAAGGGCCAGGAGAGAGAGGGGCCACTACTGTAGCCATTTCTTGTTTGAAGGCAGGTCCCAGCAAGGCAGAGACACATCTCAGTACTGGCTAGACCACCGGACAGACAACTTCTTCTCAAACGAGAGGAAGAGCCAGAGGACAAAGCGGAAGACAACTGAAGCAGATGTCAGGTGGGTGTTTTTGCGCAGCGCCGCTGTCTCCCATAGGGGTAGAACAGCAAGATTTACTCACGCATGGATCGTCTTGTCCAGCAATGCCTGGGTCACACAGACGGTCAGAGGGCTCCAGATCAAATTTTTCGACACCCCAATGCAGCCACAACTACCCGCCTGTTAGCAATGCCAACAGCAGATCAGGAAGTTATGAACTAAGAAGCAGCCAAGCAGGCTCAGAAGGGAGCGATTTGCCCCCACCTACTCCTTTCTTCTATTTTTATCTTGCCTGTGAAGCACTTTTGCGCTGCTTTCTTTATACGTGAAATGTACAGGTGCAAGTATAGGCTTTTTCGGTATAATGGGAGAGACAGCTCTGATAGGCGGAACCCAGGGCTGGAACGAGAGATATAGCACTAGAGGGGTAGCCGCCAGAATTGATTCGATCATTCTCTTAGTTGTGTATGATTTCCTATTCATGGAGGATATTGTGGCATTAAAATAATTGCCAAAGAGACCCTATCCGATGGGCTGAGGTAAATTTATAACATAGCAAAGTAACAGTAAAGAAGTCAAGCAGCCTGCAACAATTACACAGTTAAACTTCCCTTGTTTAATTGGCTGTAGTCTAAGATTTATTACATATTGTTTTCATCTTTTTCATCTTGTACAGTCCTAGATGTAAAACATTTAAGGGGATGAATCCTGATTTATATGTTTGAACAAATGATATAGAGCATCAGTCTCACCAAAAATGTTTTAACGAAGAAACCAAAAACTTGAAAAAAGAGAAAAAAATTAGAAAGACAATGGCAAAAAAACAATCAGAAGAAAACAAAAAAAATTGAAGGATATCACCCAGTATTGTTGGGTGTCCTGACCCACGTTTGAGCTATCATGCTGCAACATTTGGTGCTGTGGGCTTAGAAAATCCAAGATGGCCAAAAAGCCAACAAGTGCGCCAGAATCCAGGAGAACCACGCAGTTTGTGCGCACACCAAAATGGTTACCTAACTTGCCACCCACCAGTGTAAAGAAAGATCTTTGTTAACAAAATCCACTGTTACTGATGTCAAAAAGTTGCTGAAATCGTGACTCATTGGACCACTTTAAAGATTCAACCCTTTTGTGGGGTTCCACATAACCATCTTACTGTAAGGAGCCCCATCAAAACAATGTTAAGCAAGGATTTACTACCATGTAAGAACCATTCCTGTTTAGAATGCATTAATCAAAGAAAGATCCCAAAATTGCATGCAGTACCAACAAAATCCTCAAGGCGGCGCTAGCGGTCTAAACTCTGACTGGAGAGCTGAGTGCAGTTGCTGACAAAGGGATTTGACTCAGCTGACTTCAAAGGCTGCATTTTAATTAAAAATTAGCCACATGCTGTTCCCAGAGGCCTGAAGCCTGGGAAACCCTCTCACCTCCAGAGATTCACACCAGGAGTTAGAATCTCACATGACCTCTTGATTGATAGAAGGCAGACTGGCTGGGAGCCTCCTGGAGACCACACAATAGGCTCTTGCAATTGAATAGGATATGTTGATTTTGACTGTTTCCTGTCAACAAAGGCCTGCCTGCCAGAAGACACATGTGACTGACCCACCCAAGTCTTGGAGGCGGACTCCAACACTCTGAGAACTGAATTGAAAGCAAAATATATATTTTACAGAAACACTGATAACTCTTTGTAATCAAATGACAGAAATGTATAACTTTGAGAGCCTTAATTTAAAAAAATGTACCTTCAATTCAAGCCCAAACTCCAATTTGTGTGATGTTCTGGGGCAAAACCCTGCTATTTATGTATACTACAGACTCTGTGTTTAAGCTAGAGACTTGTTAATTTACTGGAGTATGTATGGACAGGCCGGAGAAAAATCTGATGTTGCAAAACCACTCAAAAGCACAAAATATTGCCATTTCTGAATGCAAGCCCCCAGGAAGAGCAGAGTTTGAACAGGGGCTACCATCAGTAAATGCATGATGGATGCATGTAATTTCAAACCACTGTGTAGCTATGAAATATGTCTTTTTGATCAAATATAGATTGTGTGTAAAGTTGACAGGGGTGGGTTCTCTGTATCATAAACAGACCTCATCATGATGACACTTCATTTCATTCCCCCAATCAAGGGGAAGAGGAGGAAGTGGCCAATGACAAGTGGAGAGGGGTAGGGCCTAGGAAGCTAGCCTTTCCACCCACTTTCAAAACACATAAAAGCAGACAGACAGGACAGATAGGGACATTCTATTCCATCTGCTGCGGGACGCTCTGCCGGGAAAATCCATACTTTACCTCCATCAACCTCCAGAGAGCCAACATAGAGACTTCAATCTATCCACCTTCAGAGACCAAGACTTTACTTCAGAATTTGTAGCAGAGAGGTCAACTACAAGCTAAATCCCTCTTTAGCAGGCCTCAAATCATTGCCATTATCACAGCCAGGCGAGCTGTTTCAATTCTTTGCAAGAACTCTTGCCATTTGCCAGAGAGCAGTGTTGTATCCAGAGAGAGACCAGCTGAACCGGAGACCGCTGTATCCGGACCCACAGACCTGATCAGAACCAGAGACCCAGACCAGACCAGCAGAGTAGAGCTGACCCCGACGCTGTGCGCAGAGACCGTCCGTGGCGAGTGAAGAAAACCTGACCAGATCCGTGGCGAGGCCCATTCTATTTCTAAATATATTGTGAGTACCTAGCAGAACTGTGCAGAACCAATCTCTTAGTTAAAATAATATAATTCAAGCTATTTTAATCTAAGTAGAACTGCCTCCTAACTGTCACCTGTCATTTTGTAAAGCTGTCACCTGTCATTTCTAGCTGCTAGCTGTCACTTGTCACTTTGAACTTTAAAATTTCAAATCTGAAAAAACGACCTTTACCATATCGCTCATATCTCCGTTTGTCTTAGAGACTTGCAGTAACTTTCCTCTGAAAGCTGGGAATCTTGGCTTTTCAACGAACCTACAACCGCATTCCTATTCCCTACACTTTTGCCGCAATCGCGAAAAACGCACTTGCGAATTTTACCGCGATTTGCAAATTTCTCCACGTGTGAAAACAGCAGCTTCCTTGCTTTCCTTGCTAAAAATTCGTTTGCCTCTTAAGAACCATCCCTGAATCATTGCTAGAGTGAGCCTGGACTAATATTAACTTGATACCACTCACCCTGAACCTCGAGAGGGAATTAAAAGCATTTTAGCATATTTTTCACTTCATTGCCAGCACATATAAAAGCATTTTGGGCCTGTGTTTCAAACTTCTGTAGTCTAAGCTTGCTGGGGTGAACTGAATTACATTTGATTGCATTTCTGAGAACTGTGTGCTTTCCTTCCATTTCCTTGCATTGCATAAAGGGGGGATGGGATTGCCAGAGAAAAGTGATTACATTGTTTTGTTGAAATCATATTGAGTATTTTCTGTATTGCATTTTCATTCAACATTACATCCATCTGAACTTATATAAAGCATTCTCTACCACCTTATTCTTCTGTTCCTATTCACAAGTGTGCTAGTGCCAGACTATCCATTGTTGATTACTGCTCAGATTAAGTGTGATATTCAATTATTAATGTATTATAAAGTGTGATATATATATCTATTGTTTAAATTATCAAATAAATCTTTTAAACTTGCAAAACAGAACTACTTCTTGGCTCAGCGGGGTCAGGGGGATTCCAAGAGAGGGGTGTTATATAGGGGTAGTCATCCAGAACGCATGAACTGGACATAAAGATATATCAATAAGGGTTTCCATTCAGTATCCCAGACTAGGCATTGACTTAGCTGTAGTGTTGAATTGAATCCTCTTACAAATTGGGGGCTCGAGCGGGACGTTTGGGTTAGATCTACCATTTGTGCAGATTAATACAGTGTGCCAGCTGACCAGATACACATATCCGGTCGGATCACCATGCTGTGTTACGCTGTAAAGCACTCCTCAAAGGAACGCTCTAAGGAAAAGGTCTGTTTTGCAAAAATAAAATACAAACTTCTGTAAGTCAGGAAGGAACTCAAATTCCAGAATGACGTCCTTGGTAGATATGAAAATAGACAGAGAGCACTTCTTACATAAGCTATTTGTGAGAGGTGAGTGGACCCATCAGGACCAGACGGTCTGGTTCCAAGCAATCGCACCCCAGATCACGGAAACAGGGTCAGATATATGGAGAAACCAGGGTCCCTTACATGTGGCCCTGAGTGAACTATATATGTCCTCTAAGGCCAAGGATGAGCACAACAAGATTGCCAGGGTAGCGGCATATTTATATTTACATATGGGAGCCATGCAGGACAAATGTGCTGAAGGCCAAGATCTGGCGAGTAGGCAACTGCTGGCATTACAGAAGGCCCAATCTGATCTGGACTCTTCTGAGCAGAGGCTGCAGAGGAGCCAAGAGTCAGAAAATGATAGTAGGCAGTATATCATTAAAATAAAAGAGGACATGGATATACTGCAACAGGAAAAGGCTGACCAGGATACTAGACTTCTGGCCCTGCAGAAGGAGCACCAAGACAGTTTGGACTCCTTACTGCAGAGCCAGAAAAAGCTGGAGCAACAATTAGACTTTAACAGGGCATGCACGGAGCAGGTAGCCACCCTGCAAAGTCATCTAGATAGAGTGAAGGCAGAGAGCAACAAGCTGATTTTGAAAGACCTGGATACCCAGGCAGAGTTTGATGAAGAACGCCAGAAAGCTGGTGCCTTTCAAAGGCAGAGGGACGACCTGGCGGCACAAATGCAGGCTCTTAGACAGGAAAGAGACGCCTTAGGCCAGGAAGTCTGCCATTTAAAAAGAAAAACAGAAGAAAATCACTTGGCCCTCCAGGGGCTGGGTGACCTCCAAAAAGAACGCCAGAACTTGTTAGAACACACCAGGAGGGTGGAGGATGCTCTGGCAAGAAAGGAGCAGGCCAATAGGGACACAGCTCAGGAGGTAACCCTCCTGCAGCAAAGACTGGCCCAGTGCTCCAGGACCAATCAGGAGGCACAGAGAGAGAATGAGGCTCTCTGCCAGCACAATGATAGACTCCAACAACAGGTAGCGATGCAGGAGAGACTGATAGAGTCTAGTAAGGCCTTAACTGAGGAACTGAAGGCGCAGGCTCTTGCATTGCAACAGGGAGCAGGGGCGGATAGAGATGAGGTTCGCTGGGAAAGAGAAACTCCTGAGCATAACCCCAGGAGCCCTAGTACCAGAGGCCTTTATTTCTCTCAGTCCCTGGACTCTGCCACCTCCATGTCCCCTGGCGCACATGAGCACAGGGCCACAGGGATGGCAGATTACTATCCAGCCAGAAGCATGGGGCTCATAGGCCAGTACCACCCAGGAATGGAGGGGTGGGCATCCGGGTATGGGCACCCAAGCACAGTGCAATTTGATGGGGAACCCCAGGTGAGTAGGCCCATTAAGGGCATCCTGAAAACCTCTGCCCAGTTAGGTCAGTGGGGGGGGGTACCCATCAAATCCTGGCAGCAAGGAGGGATCTGAAGACTCCTCTGAGCGGTACAGGACACAGGAGACCAGGTCCCCACATTCTGCCAGCCATTCTCAGGCTCGCAGAATCCGGGAAAACCTGGAAGAACAGACGGGAACCTCTGGGAGCAGTGCCTCTGAGTCAGAAGATGAATGGACCAGGGTTATCCGGACCAAAAGGGCCAATAAGACAAAAAAGGGCCTTGCTTAAGGACCCCTTAAAGCAGATTAAGGCAATCAGGAGCATCATCACGCCTTATCATAAGAACGCCAAGTATTCTGTTTGGGAGCACTTAGAGTTGTTTGAGCAAATGATGGAGACTTTCCATTTGAAAGACAGCCAAGGCTGTATTCAATATGTAAAGTGGACCTTCTCCCCGGAATACTCCAGTTTCTTTGCGGGGCTGGAGGACCAAAATCATTTAAGATGGTCCACCTATAAGGCGGCCATCTTGAAACATTTTTCTACTCATAGAAATCCTCAAGAGGCTTGCAAGGCAGCCTACAATTTACAATGTGGGGAGGATCAGGCCCCACAAGAATTTGTGCAGGAGTTAAAGCGTGCTTTTGCACAGACCACAAGAAGGGTGCACACGGATAGCAGAGAATTTATTAATACATTTTTCCATGCCTTGCCCAAATACATAATGACCCAGCTCGTGAGGGATTTTCACGAGAAAAGATCTTTAGACTGGGTCATTGAACAGGCGACCCGGATCTATGAGGTGCAGAAGCCAATAGAAAATAAAAATAATGCGCCCCAAAACCCCAAAGCCAACAACACCCCTGCTGCTGCCAAGGTGGCAGAGGTAAAGGTCACCCCCATTTTAGAGTTGGAGATGGGGGGGCCTAAAAACCTACCTGCACCTAATAATGCTAGGCCCAGAAGGTCCTCGGGCCAGTCTCAGACAGGGAGCCAGGGAGGCAGCCCCACAAATGGGGTCCCTCGCTCTCCTGATTATGTAAGCCCCCGTTACAAGGGAAACAGACCCATCCTGGGTTATGTGTGGACTCCTCCAGCCCAAGGGGGGGGATCTAGCCAAGCACCTAACCCAGAGAACTTCCCTCCCAACTTCTCACAGGAGGGCAGAAACTCACCAAGCCCTGGGCAGAACTTCTTCCCCAGGTATCCACCCAACTTCCAGCCCCAAAATCCTCCACCCTTCTTTCCCCAATTCCCTGAGCCCAGACAACCGAATCCGGGAGAGGGGAGGCCAAGGGTGGAGGGGTATCAAAATCTTCCCAACCAGGGGTACTACCAGAGAAGGGATCGCTACCCTTCCCGGGATCAGCCCCGGGGAGAAAATAGAGCCCCGTATCAGCCTGAGCGGGTTTCCCAGTAAGAGCGCCAGGTCCAAAATATGGCACGGGATCTGGGTCACATACTGAGGGATCAACAGAACCCTCAGATGAGCGTGCCACCGCAGAATGCACCAAACTCTGGGCCTGGTGCTCCAGAGCAATGACGGGGGCAGCACCCCAATAACTCACCGGTTCCCAGGGAGGAGGCACAAAGGGAAGGGGGGTGTAAAGCCTTGGAGGAAGCTTCCTTCCTCACTTGTAAACAGCCCCTGAAAAACCAGGAACCGGAAACAAAATCTCTTGCCCCTGAAAGTCTGCCTCCGAAGGAGCAGAGGGGGGGTAAGAGAAACAAAAGACCCAAACAGACTCAGTTTGAGGAGGAGGTACAGATCTTCCAATTTGAGGGAGAGGGATCCTCAGAGGATCCTGGGAAAAGGATCTTCCCCTTCAGAGAGGGGGGAACTCCTCCCAAAGAAAAATGGGTCCCTAGGGATGCAAATCCAGACTGGGGAGATGTGGAGACTGAGCTACCGCCGCCCACCATCTCATCCCAGAACCAACAGCAAGAAAATCCCCTGGTTCAAACCCATCCTGATGACTGCCTCCAAAAGGGGGGGGGCGGCCCAGAACCGGAACCAGGGGAACCCACAATGGCTCTGATCTCCAGTTGCCAACTTTTTCTTTCAGATTCCCAAGACTCTCCACAGAAGTCTGCCCAAATTTCTTCTCTTGCAATGTCCAAAACCAGAGAATTAGCGCACCAGTTGTCCAAAAACGTGCATTATCTGTGCCCCCTTGAGGAGAAGGAGGGAAGATACTATGCCCCGGTACAAGTACAGGGGCAGGGTACAATTTTGGCACTGGTGGACACTGGATCTCAAGCTACCCTTCTGTCCAGAAGGGCCTTTGATGAACTGAATGCAGGAAGGGGAGGGAATTACCAAATTCCTCTCACCTCACTTCCTGGACAACTCCAGAACTTTGACGGGAAGGAAATTCCCGTCGAGGGGACGGCAGATTTGGACATTAAAATTGGGCGACACAAGTTGAAACACCCGGTCATAGTTGTGACTCCAGAGGGCACCCCTTGTTTACTGGGGAATGACCTCCTGAGGAGGTTGTCACCCTTAATAGATTGCGTAAACAAGGTCCTCTGGACCCAGACTAGCCGACCAATAAAATTAAAACAGAGTGTCAACCATGTTAGTTTAAACGGCACCTGCCACATGGTTGAACAAAAGTACAATTTCACTTCCAGAACAACCAAATTCCAGACGTGACAGTAATAGCAGTAGGACAACAGACTGGTGATGGAGGGTCCTCTCTATTTCTGAAAATCAACCTTCCTTCCAGTTTAAGGTGGTATTCCACACTGGAAGGAAACACCCTGAAATTCTTTACTAATCCACAATCAGAAACTCCCACTCCTATAGTCCAGAAAGATGTGAAATCAGCTCAGAGCCTGGCTGATATTCAGCAAATTGGAGAGCAGTTGTTCATCCCTGTTCAATTAAATGATGGGAAGGACTCTGTTCTCGCTCTAGTGTGTGTGAACAACGGTAAGAGCTTCATCAGCGAAGCCATGTTCCGCCAACTCCCAAAAGATCCAGCCATTCCCACATTCAAACTGATAGACAAATGGGAATTGGACCTGGAAGCGCCTAATTCCAAACATCTCCTGCCAAGAAGGTGTATGCTCAAAATCTCCATTGGCAACAAGAGCATAGTCCACAATTGTTGGGTCGTACGAGACGTCACTGCCGCTTTTTACTTAGGCAGTGACATTCTCAATCGCTTTGCCATTAGTTTGGAACTAATAAACTTCAAAGCTTGGTCCCGATTAGCGGATAATCCCATGGGCTTTGATGATCCAGAAAAAGCATTTAGGTCAGCTCAATTGCTACCTATGCAGTTGAAATTCAGATCAAAGAGGAAGTCACCATCCCAGAAAGGACCCGACAATTCTCCCTGGAAGTGAAAGCTAAAAGAGGACAACATTTGAAAAACCCTGATGCTTACATACATCTAAACGCTTCTCTCCAACAGCAAGGGTTGGGGGTAAACCCAACTCCATTAGTTAACATAGAACATGACACCATTCTAATAGAGGTGGATAACAGCGACTTAAAGAGTATTACTCTAGCCGCAGGCACCATTATTGGAATGGCGGTTGATGACCAACATTTTTCCATAGTTTTAGGTAATAAACTGTTAGGGCCAATCCCCAAGGACTGCTTTGACAGTGACAGTGATGACAATACAACACCAGACAGGATTTTTACCCGGCATGGGGGGAACTTCCTGGTGTACACTTCTTGCCCTTATGGTAAGGAAGATGTGACTTGTGACTTCAGGAGGGATGAGGTGATTTTCCAGGTCCATGAGGGCTGCCTTTCCCACCTGAAGCCTCCAGTCCAAATCAGCACTCTGACCTTCGACTTCTCCACCCAGCTGGAGGAGGCCGCTGAAATAGCCAAACCAGAAGTCTTTCCAGGCTTCAGGCAGATGGTGGAAGAGAGAGTCAACCTAGCTGATGCCTGTGTGACTCTGGAACAAAAGCAAAAGTTGAAACAAGTTTTCTTGGATTTCCAAGATCTCTTTGCGGTAGACTCATACGACTGTGGTCGCACCGACATCCACACAACAACAATCCCCACGGACCCTGGCATGACTCCAGTGTTTGTGAAGCAATATCGCTTGCCTCTCGCATCAATGGAGTCCCTTACTGAAATAATTAAGAACCTTGAGTCCCGGGGAATAATCCGTCCAGTCCACAGCACCTTCAATAATCCGGTGCTGGGAATATTGAAGCCAAACGGCCAGTGGAGAATCTGCGCCGACCTCAGGGAGCTCAACAAACGGGTCCATACTTCCCGATGGCCTCTGCCCTACATTGACCAAGGGCTGGCCCAGATCCAGGGGTCACAGGTATTCACTGCAATAGACCTGACCAATGGATACTGGACTGTGCCTGTCAGTAGGGAGGACCAATACAAGCTGGCTTTTACCTTTGGGGGCCAGCAGTACACATGGACCCGGACTCCCTTCGGATACCTTAACTCCGGTAATGAGTTTAACATTTTCCTACATAAGGCCATGCCCGACCTGGGTGCGAGGGGTAACCTGGCTTATGTAGATGATATCCTCATCAAAAGTTCATCTGTGGAGGAACACATAGCGGAGATCCGTTATGTTCTGATGCAGTTGAGGGCCGCCGGAGCAAAACTTTCCTTTCAGAAATCACAGTGGTGTAGAACCCGTGTTAATTTCTTGGGGCATGAGATTACTCCTCAGGGTCTCTGTCCCCAGGAAAAGAAAGTGGAAGCACTTCAGAAACTGAAAGACCCCACAACTCTGCGGGAACTAAGGAGCCTCCTTGGACTGACTAATTACAGCAGAAAGTTCATTGAGGGCTACGCAGAGATCACCAGACCCCTGATTCATCTCCTGAAGGGGGGGGTCAAGTGGGAATGGGGTCCAGAACAAGCCGAGGCAGTAAAACAACTCAAAAGAAGCCTCTCAAAAGCGCCTTGCCTAGCTTACCCTGTCAGAAACAAGGAGTTCTTCCTGGAGACGGGTTTCTCTAATACGTGCTTGACGGCAGTATTATACCAAAAGCATGACAAGGTCAATAAAGTAATCTCCTATGCGAGCAAAACTTTATCCTCTGTGGAGGAAAAATTCAACGATTGTGAAAAGGCACTCCTGGCAACGGTGTGGGCATTGAAGAATTACCGCCTGTTTATCCAGGGGGAACACATCATAGTGGAGACTCCACACCAGCCTCTGCAATATCTCCAAAGTGATAGAATCCGGGCCGGAAATGTGAGTAATTCCCGAATTACTTCCTGGATTCTGTCAATGCAAGGGTTTCCTGTGGAGGTCAGATATGGCCAAAACAAGAAGAGTCCCCTCGCGCAAGTTCTGGCTGACTTGCATGATTGTGCCAGAGAAAACTGTCTCGAGACGAAAGTCTAAAAATCAAGGACAACATGGAGGCATACCTTAATTCCCCACACAAAGTCTTTGAAGAAGACAAGTGTGAGGGAATGCCCACTGTATATGTGGATGGATACTCTTACCATGTTGACAACGACGGGGAGAAAGAACTGGTGGCCGGCGTAGGGAACAAATGGGTGAATGAGTCCCCAGAACCCTCCGCTGGATACAAAATTGGTCCCCGAAGTAGTCAGGTGGCAGAATTGATGGCTGTGCATCAGGCCATCCTCACTGCTGTCCAGCATCAACTCCACAAACTGGTCATAATCACAGATTCGGATTATGTACGGAACGGGTTCGTGGAGCACCTGGTTAATTGGAAAACCAGAGGCATGTTATGTGCTAACAACAAACCCTTGAAACATGGGAAGTTGATCCAAAACATTGATGATCTGGTCACCTCGAATGAGATGACCATCTATTGGAAAAAGATCAAGGGTCATTCCAAAGTAGAGGGACCAGACAAAACTGGAAATGACTTAGCTGATCAGCTGGCCAAAACCGGGGCCGTCCAAGGGGATCTAATTGAGATTGAGTCCCTGTTGGGGGAAATCCAGGTCACTGCTATCACTAGGTCCCAGACAAATGCTCACAACGACCTTTCAATTGCACAATGGAGTAAGGAGACCCCTGATGCTGATTTGATTACCGCTCAGAAGGGGGATCCAATTATTGGTAAGTTTTACCAACACCTTGAGGACCCTGAGAACTTTCCCCTGACGGATACCGATTACATTGGGAAAGGGGACCTAAGAGTGTTGATGAAATGTCCAAAAATGTTCCGAATCCAAGACGGTTTGCTGGTAAGGAAATCCAAAGCTGGCCACGATCAGTGGGTGGTTCCTACCTCATTCCGAAGCCTGATGTTAAGTCACGCCCATGATGCGGCCACCGCCGGTCATAAGGGGTTTCACACAACATTGGAAATCTTAAGAGAGGTTGCATACTGGCCACACATGGGGCAGGACCTGGACCAATACTTGAAGGGGTGTCTTGTGTGTGCGCAATTTCAGCCGACGTCCCTCACATACCGCGCGCCTCTCCAAAAGAGGGGGACGACACTGCCATGGTCAGATTTGCAAATTGACTTTGTAGGCCCTGTGATTCGCTCTGCTAGGGGGAATAAGTACATGTTGACTGTGACATGCTTGTTTACCAAGTGAGTGGAATGTCTCCCAGCCCCAAATTGCAAGGCAGAAACTGCAGCTGCCCTGATGATTAACCACATCTTTTCCCGTTTCGGTCTACCTCAAAGGATTGAGTCAGACAGGGGTAGCCACTTCACCAGTGAAGTAATGACAAAGATGTGGGAGATACTGGGGGTTAAAAGGAAGTTGCATATTGCTTACCGGCCAGCTTCTTCTGGGGCAGTAGAGAGATATAACCGAACCATTGTGAGCATATTAAAGAAGTTTGTGGCAGATTCTGGGCCAAGTTGGGATATCCGATTACCTCTGGTCCTAATGGCCATCAGATCTACCCCTTCATCTGCAACCAAAATGTCAAGACCCACTATGTCCTGAAGACTTCCAGGAAGGAATATCAGGTGGGGGACCGGGTCTATCTATACAATTTCCAAAGGAACCAGGCCAAACAGCGAAAATGTTTGCCTACATGGAAGCAACCCTTTGAGATTATAGACAAAATCTCCCCTGTGGCCTACAAGATCCGCATCCCCAAAGGCGGTTTGGCAGAGGGGGAAGACAAGTGTGTCCACATAAACCAGTTGAAGTGTTGCCATCCCAGGCACACTCTGCAACAACTGGAGGAATCCTCTGGAATCCTAGAGGGTACTGTCTCAGATTAATTCAGTTCTAACTTAAAATATCCTACATATCGCCTATCAAATTCTGAGTTTCTCAATGTGGGTGTTTTCGTTGTTGAATGCAAAAAGAAATGTGCATGTCCATATGTTTTGACTATAAATTTATATGCCACCCCACTATATCAATGGTGGGGGAAAAATGTCTATGAATAGGTATTACCGCTCTTCCTTTGTCGTCCTAGGAGAAAGAAAACCTCGAGACTGGCCAAGGAGGACGATCCGGAGACCGGGAGCAGAGACGCGGAGGGCCCAGGGTACCGCCCAATATTCCCATCAGGATCGGCGAGGAGAACCGATCGATCAGTACCGGATGGAGGAAAAGATGCTGAACTGTGCCATTTGCAGAATTGGAAGAAGATTATGCGGACAGACCAGTGCGTCGGTCAAAACCCTTGTGCACTCAAATTCAAAGGGCAGTCACGTGGGGGGATCTGTTGGGTGTCCTGACCCACGTTTGAGCTATCATGCTGAAACATTTGGTTCTGTGGGCTTAGAAAATCCAAGATGGCCAAAACGCCCACAAGTGCGCCAGAATCCAGGAGAACCACGCAGTTTGTGCGCACACCAAAATGGTTACCTAACTTGCCACCCACCAGTGTAAAGAAAGATCTTTGTTAACAAAATCCACTGTTACTGATGTCAAAAAGTTGCTGAAATCGTGACTCATTGGACCACTTTAAAGATTCAACCCTTTTGTGGGGTTCCACATAACCATCTTACTGAAAGGAGCCCCATCAAAACAATGTTAAGCAAGGATTTACTACCATGTAAGAACCATTCCTGTTTAGAATGCATTAATCCAAGAAAGATCCCAAAATTGCATGCAGTACCAACAAAATCCTCAAGGCGGCGCTAGCGGTCTAAACTCTGACAGGAGAACTGAGTGCAGTTGCTGACAAAGGGATTTGACTCAGCTGACTTCAAAGGCTGCATTTTAATTAAAAATTAGCCACATGCTGTTCCCAGAGGCCTGAAGCCTGGGAAACCCTCTCACCTCCAGAGATTCACACCAGGAGTTAGAATCTCACATGACCTCTTGATTGATAGAAGGCAGACTGGCTGGGAGCCTCCTGGAGACCACACAATAGGCTCTTGCAATTGAATAGGATATGTTGATTTTGACTGTTTCCTGTCAACAAAGGCCTGCCTGCCAGAAGACACATGTGACTGACCCACCCAAGTCTTGGAGGCGGACTCCAACACTCTGAGAACTGAATTGAAAGCAAAATATATATTTTACAGAAACACTGATAACTCTTTGTAATCAAAGGACAGAAATGTATAACTTTGAGAGCCTTAATTTAAAAAATGTACCTTCAATTCAAGCCCAAACTCCAATTTGTGTGATGTTCTGGGGCAAAACCCTGCTATTTATGTATACTACAGACTCTGTGTTTAAGCTAGAGACATGTTAATTTACTGGAGTATGTATGGACAGGCCGTATACATGTGTACAAATCTGGAGAAAAATCTGATGTTGCAAAACCACTCAAAAGCACAAAATATTGTCATTTCTGAATGCAAGCCCCCAGGAAGAGCAGAGTTTGAACAGGGGCTACCATCAGTAAATGCATGATGGATGCATGCAATTTCAAACCACTGTGTAGCTATGAAATATGTCTTTTTGATCAAATATAGATTGTGTGTAAAGTTGACAGGGGTGGGTTCTCTGTATCATAAACAGACCTCATCATGATGACACTTCCATTTCATTCCCCCAATCAAGGGGAAGAGGAGGAAGTGGCCAATGGCAAGTGGAGAGGGGTAGGGCCTAGGAAGCTAGCCTTTCCACCCACTTTCAAAACACATAAAAGCAGACAGACAGGACAGATAGGGACATTCTATTCCATCTGCTGCGGGACGCTTTGCCGGGAAAATCCATACTTTACCTCCATCAACCTCCAGAGAGCCAACATAGAGACTTCAATCTATCCACCTTCAGAGACCAAGACTTTACTTTAGAATTTGTAGCAGAGAGGTCAACTACAAGCTAAATCCCTCTTTAGCAGGCCTCAAATCATTGCCATTATCACAGCCAGGCGAGCTGTTTGAATTCTTTGCAAGAACTCTTGCCATTTGCCAGAGAGCAGTGTTGTATCCAGAGAGAGACCAGCTGAACCGGAGACCGCTGTATCCGGACCCACAGATCTGATCAGAACCAGAGACCCAGACCAGACCAGCAGAGTAGAGCTGACCCCGACGCTGTGCGCAGACACCGTCTTTGGCGAGTGAAGAAAACCTGACCAGATCCGTGGCGAGGCTCATTCTATTTCTAAATATATTGTGAGTACCTAGCAGAACTGTGCAGAACCAATCTCTTAGTTAAAATAATATAATTCAAGCTTTTTTAATCTAAGTAGAACTGCCTCCTAACTGTCACCTGTCATTTTGTAAAGCTGTCACCTGTCATTTCTAGCTGCTAGCTGTCACTTGTCACTTTGAACTTTAAAATTTCAAATCTGAAAAAACGACCTTTACCATATCGCTCATATCTCCGTGACCGTTTGTCTTAGAGACTTGCAGTAACTTTCCTGTGAAAGCTGGGAATCTTGGCTTTTCAACACTTTTGCGAGTTTTACCGCGATTTGCAAATTTCTCCACGTGTGAAAACAGCAGCTTCCTTGCTTTCCTTGCTAAAAATTCGTTTGCCTCTTAAGAACCATCCCTGAATCATTGCTAGAGTGAGCCTGGACTAATATTAACTTGATACCACTCACCCTGAACCTCTAGAGGGAATTAAAAGCATTTTAGCATATTTTTCACTTCATTGCCAGCACATATAAAAGCATTTTGGGCCTGTGTTTCAAACTTCTGTAGTCTAAGCTTGCCGGGGTGAACTGAATTACATTTGATTGCATTTCTGAGAACTGTGTGCTTTCCTTCCATTTCCTTGCATTGCATAAAGGGGGGAGGGGATTGCCAGAGAAAAGTGATTACATTGTTTTGTTGAAATCATATTGAGTATTTTCTGTATTGCATTTTCATTCAACATTACATCCATCTGAACTTATATAAAGCATTCTCTACCACCTTATTCTTCTGTTCCTATTCACAAGTGTGCTAGTGCCAGACTATCCATTGTTGATTACTGCTCAGATAGACAGGCCGATTCATGGAATAATTAGCGCGGCGCAAGTGGGCAAAAACGTGCGAATCGCAGTGGAATAGCGAAAATCGCAGTGCAAGTGCGAAAATCGCACGAAAAGCAGCGCACATCGATTCATGGAAGTCCGTGCGCGAGAAAACCAGCGGATGTGCGATAAAAAAGTGCGCGGCGCACGTTGGCGCACAGGCCATCTAACAGCGTGCGCCAGGTCACAGCGAAAATCGCACAGGCCACAGCGAAATTCGCACATAGCGCGGCGCACGCAACAAAAGTAGGCGGAACACGGGCGTAACACTCGGAATGGGGAACAACTTGCCAAAACGTGGGCGTCACGGGGGAAAGTACAGGGCACAAGTGCGCGGAACGCCCACACGCTCGCCTACAACACGTATTCATGGAATAGAATAGGGGAAAAAAGCGCACGCTCAAACCAGCGCACAGGCACAAACACGACTGCCACAAGAAAGCAGGCGGTAGCGTCTCTGCGGCTGTAAGAAATGTGCACCAAAAGGTGCGCCAACAAATAGCACCTATATACTGCCATGATGAATGTCCTATACTGTGGCCCTTCAGGACAAATGACGTGCAAAGGGGTACCCACAAACACGGACACCCGCTGACAAAAAATACGTGTGCGTGTATACCGGGGTGCGCGGGAAGTCTCACGCGCGATTTCAGCAGGGTACGTGTATTACAGGGGTTCGCGTGAAGCTTTTCACGCGATCGGGCCTGGGGGAGCGGGCTACATGTATTTCAGGGGTTCGCGTGAAGTTTTTCACGCGATCGGGCCTGGGGGAGCGTGCTACGTGCATTTCAGGGGTTCGCGTGAAGTTTTTCACGCGATCGGGCCTGGGGGAGCGGGCTACGTGTAGGCCTGGGGGAGCGTACAGAACATAAAGGCACGCGGGATCACCAAGCCCTGCCAGGGCAACGCCCGTGCTCAAAACGTCACAGACGCGCTCACGCTGTAAGGGCCTTTGGTCCAATGAAATCGCGTAAGGGCCTTTCCTCGATTTTCACGCTGACGTGCAGGATTTTCACGTGCCAAATCACTCCGTATCAAGCTGGCCACGCGAAAACACACGGAAGACCACGCTCCTGCCCAGAAGGCCGAATTACTGCCCCCCAGTGCCCCGAGCAGCCTCCCACGTGCCATCTGCTGCTGCCTGCCTGCCTGCTGCCACCGTGCCCTGCCATTTGGTGCCTGTACATCAGCCATCTGCAGGTGTCCAGTTGCTGTGTCCACCCCTGCTGGAACAGAAGACTCCCGACTCGGATAACATGGCTCCACAGCCCAGCCCCAGGACCCAGTTGCCCACCCACTCCTGCCCCTGGGGTTGCCATGTCCTGCACATCAACATCTGGCACCAGTGGCAACCCCCAGCCAGAGGGGCAGAGGGGCACCAGCTTCACTGCCACCGAAGTTGGTGTCCTGGTGGAGCAAGTCCTGGGGCAGTATGATGCCCTCTTCGGATCGTCCCGCGCCAACAAGGAAGGACGGGACAGGATCTGGGCCGACTGTGTGGTTGCCATCAACGCAGAGGGGGTGGCAACCCGCACCATCCAGAAGGTCAAGAAGCGCTGGGAAGACTTGAGGTCCAGGACCCTCATGAAGGCCCGGCGCCTCGTGGAGGGGGGCCGGGGCCGCATGAATCCCATCCAGTTGAGGGTCCTGGAACGCGCACACCCAGCGCTCCACGCCCAGGTCCTTGAGAGGGAGACCCGTCTGGAGTTGAGCGGTAAGTGACCAAGCATTGCTGTGTGAGACAGGGCATGTTGCAGTGTGCTGGTTGTCTGATACTTGCCTGCATGTGTGACATAGGCCATGTACGCATGTATGTGTGCAGGGACATCATGGGAATGCATGTGCGACCTGTAATGTGTGAACCGCACGGTTGTTGCATGTGTTTGAATGCGACATGGGGAGTCCTGTGCAGATTGCACACATGAGAGCATGGCAGTCTCTGTTCCTGGACATGGGTGGGGGCGAGGGATGGGTGCTGATGCCAGATACATATGTGGTATCCATGTCTGTGTGCCTGACCTGCGTGTCTGTGACTTGTGAGTGCCATGGATGCATGACACATGTCTGTGACAATGTACAGATTCACTGATGCAGCCTAGTCATCCTTGTATGCACTGTGATTGGGGTGTACGGGGCCAGATGGATGTGACTGAGGTGAAGTGTGTGCATGTGATAGGCATGACCCATGATGCATGTGAGTCCCATTACATTGTATGATTTGAGAGTCCATTGGACATGCATTGAAATGTCCATGGCACGCACCATGACTGTCACTGTGTGTGTTTTGCCTGGACTGACACATGTGTTGTGGTGTGACATGATGGAAGTGTACTTTGACAGTGGCACTCATCTGCTATTGCTTCCTGTCTAGGGGACCATTGTACAGTACCCTGATGCTTGTGTTCTATGTCTCCCTCTACGCAGCGGCTAGTGAAGGAGAGTGCGGAGACGGCGCTGTGGAGCAAGGCGGCGGGGATGCCCCCACGGCTGCAGCGGAAGGGGTGGGTGAGCCCCCACAGGGGCCTGCTACGGCGGTAGACGGCGAGGAGCCATCCAGGTTGGTGGTTTCCACAGAGGAGGAGGAGGCCGCACTGAGGCGCACGTGGGGCCTGGTGGGGGCATCCCTGCTGGTGCAAGTGGTGCAGTCCAGGGGCAGGAGGCAGCACAGGTCACCATGGAGGGGCCTGTGCATGTCGCTGTCCCTGAACCTGTGGGTGCACCACCTTGCACCAGCAGGGATGCCCCGTCCCAGGCCCGTCCGCAGGTAGAGGGGATGTCCATGTCATCTGACTCCCCTCCACCTGCGGACGAGGGGACCCCTGGCCGTGTGGAGAAGGTCCTGATTGGGGTCGCAATGCGCACGGCTGTGATTCGTGATGCCGTGCGTGCTTCCCAGGAGGAGCACGCACGTCATCACGAAGAGCACCGTGCCGACGTGGCCCAATTGGGATCGGTCATGTTCGGGGGTTTCCTGCATGTGTCGGCCAATCTGGCGGCCCTCTCCTCCTCTGTGGAGACTATACGCCAGTCGTTCTCCTTGCCGTCTTCCGGCCCAGATGCCACCAGGGCCCCCTGTGGACCTGCCCTGACCAATGCAGCCAGCTCGGTGGGGATCCCATCCCTGCCATAGTCGGGAGCCAGAGGTCCAGCAGGGGTGGACAACACAGCAACTGGACCCCAGCAGATGGAGGATGTGACGGCATCATCGGGCAGGGCACGTGCACAACGGCGTCGGTGGTTTCCATCATCCTGGATGCCGTCGTGCTGGCAGAGGCAGTGGCGTCGGAGGCAGCAGCAGGCTTGACGTGGGAGGCATCATGGCTCGGGGCCATCAAAATCAGAGGGGCAGGCATCGGCCGGAGGGCAGGAGAACCCTGGGATGGTAGTGTCTTCCGTGTGGGAGCAGTTGGTCCAGCGGATAGGTGCGGAGCGGCAGCGGGCGGAAGAGGAGCGGCTCACCATGGTCAGGGCGGAGTTCTCCATGCGTCGGGCGTTGAGGCGGGCTGAGTGCCTCGAGGAAGCTCGCAGGGAGTTTGAGGTGAACATGGGGTTATCCCTGCGAGACCGCGGGGCCAGGACAGAGTCCCGCCTCCAGGACATCGACATGGAGTTCGATGATGCCCTGGCCGGCAACATCACAGAGTGAGCCGCAGGACTTGCCCGCTGCCATTGTATATAGTTATATAGTTAGTGGTAGGTTTCCTTTAAATTTTTTTTTTTTTTATTTGGTTGCGATTGGACAATGCGCCACTTTTTTGTATATAGTTCAGTTTTTAGTTAGTTGACATAGTTAGGTTTCATTTGGTTGGGCTCATGGACCTGGGATTGTCTTGTAAATAGTTATTCTATGGATTTTTTGATTTCTTGGATTTTTTTCATGGACATTCATCTTCTTTTTCTTGTTTTGCTTTGTGGTTTTTCTAATTTCATTTCCATTCAAGTTGATTTTCAATACATTTTTATTTTCATCCTTCAATGTGTCGTATCATCTCATTGCTTTCATGCATGTCATGTTGGGTGTTTTAACATTCACTTGCAGCCATTGTGTGTGACAGACATGTGTTCATTTGCATTATTTACATTGGGTGTGTAACATGTAATTGCCTTTGATATGTGGGTGGATGTGATAGTTGGTTGGGCCTTTTGGCAGGGGAGGATGGCCATTACGGACATGATTGGGGATTGTTGGGACCCAGGTGCAGGGGGCATGGATGGGACATGGGTGAGGGCCTGGTGGAGGGTGCCCCTGCACTGCTGGGGGGTGGGGATGGTGGGGGACATGAGTTGGACATGGGTGGGGGCCTGCTGGCAGGTGCCCCACAGTGCTGGGGGGTGGGGGTGGTGGGGGACATGAGTTGGACATGGGTGGGGGCCTGCTGGCAGGTGCCCCACAGTGCTGGGGGGTGGGGGTGGTGGTGGACATGAGTTGGACATGGGTGGGGGCCTGCTGGCAGGTGCCCCACAGTGCTGGGGGGTGGGGGTGGTGGGGGAAATGAGTTGGACATGGGTGGGGGCCTGCTGGCAGGTGCCCCACAGTGCTGGGGGGTGAGGGTGGTGGGGGACATGAGTTGGACATGGGTGGGGTCCTGCTGGCAGGTGCCCCACAGTGCTGGGGGGTGGGGGTGGTGGGGAACATGAGTTGGACATGGGTGGGGGCCTGCTGGCAGGTGCCCCACAGTGCTGGGGGGTGGGGGTGGTGGGGGACATGAGTTGGACATGGGTGGGGGCCTGCTGGCAGGTGCCCCACAGTGCTGGTTGGGTGGGGGTGGTGGGGGACATGAGTTGGTGTTCATTAGTTCAAGGAGACATGTGCCTTTGCTGGGGGGCATGCCCATGTTGGGTGGGCTGCCTGCGGGACATGACCAGGGATGCAGGGTAGTCCCCTGTGGTGTGGGCTGCCTGCAGGGGCCGTGGAGGGTGTACAGGGAACACCTGGGAGGACCCACACTGTCAAATCACATGTAGGACTCCCCGGCACCCCTGAAATACACGCGCCCAGGCTATTCGCGTGTGGAACTTCCCGCGCACCCCTGAAATACACGCGCCCAGGCTGTTCGCGTGTGGAACTTCCCGCGCACCCCTGAAATACACACGCCCAGGCTATTCGCGTGTGGAACTTCCCGCGCACCCCTGAAATACACGCGCCCAGGCTATTCGCGTGTGGAACTTCCCGCGCACCCCTGAAATACACGCGCCCAGGCTATTCGCGTGTGGAACTTCCCGCGCACCCCTGAAATACACGCGCCCAGGCTGTTCGCGTGTGGAACTTCCCGCGCACCCTTGAAATACACGTACCCTGCTGAAATCGCGTGTAAAACTTCCCGCGCACCCCTGAAATACACGCGCCCAGGCTATTCGCGTGTGGAACTTCCCGCGCACCCCTGAAATAAACGTACCCTGCTGAAATTGCGTGTAAAACTTCCCGCGCACCCCTGAAATACACGCGCCTAGGCTATTCGCGTGTGGAACTTCCCGCGCACCCCTGAAATACACGCGCCCAGGCTATTCGCGTGTGGAACTTCCCGCGCACCCCTGAAATACACGCGCCCAGGCTATTCGCGTGTGGAACTTCCCGCGCACCCCTGAAATACACGCGCCCAGGCTATTCGCGTGTGAAACTTCCCGCGCACCCCTGAAATACACGCGCCCAGGCTATTCGCGTGTGGAACTTCCCGCGCACCCCTGAAATACACGCGCCCAGGCTATTCGCGTGTGGAACTTCCCGCGCACCCCTGAAATACACGCGCACAGGCTATTCGCGTGTGGAACTTCCCGCGCACCCCTGAAATACACGCGCCCAGGCTATTCGCGTGTGGAACTTCCCGCGCACCCCTGAAATACACGCGCACAGGCTATTCGCGTGTGGAACTTCCCGCGCACCCCTGAAATACACGTACCCTGCTGAAATTGCGTGTAAAACTTCCCGCGCACCCCTGAAATACACGCGCCCAGGCTATTCGCGTGTGGAACTTCCCGCGCACCCCTGAAATACACGCGCCCAGGCTATTCGCGTGTGGAACTTCCCGCGCACCCCTGAAATACACGCGCACAGGCTATTCGCGTGTGGAACTTCCCGCGCACCCCTGAAATACACGTAGCACGCTGGGAGACATGAGTGGGGGCCTGGTGGAGGGTGCCCCTGGTGACTGGGGGGTGGGGGTGGTGGGAGACATGGGTGTGGGCCTGGTGGAGGGTGCCCCTGCACTGCTGGGGGGTGGGGGTGGTGGGAGACATGAGTGGGGGCCTGGTGGAGAGTGCCCCTGGATGCTGGGGGGTGGGGGTGGTGGGTGACATGAGTGGGGGCCTGGTGGAGGGTGCCCCTGCACTGCTGGGGGGTGGGGGTGGTGGGAGACATGGGTGGGGGCCTGGTGGAGGCTGCCCCTGCACTGCTGGGGGGTGGGGGTGAAGGGGGACATGAGCAGGTGTCCAGGGTAGTCCCCTGTTTTGTGGGCTGCCTGCAGGGGCCGTCGAGGGTGTACAGGGAACACCTGTGAGGACCCACCCAGCCTAATCGCGTGTGTAACTTCCCACGCACCCCTGTAATACACGTACCAAGCCAAATCGCATGTGATAATTCCCCGCGCACCCCTGTAATACACGTACCTGGCCAAATCGCATGTGAGAATTCCTGCGCACCCCTGTAATACACGTACCCAGCCGAATCGCGTGTAAAACTTCCCGTGTACCCCTGTAATACACGTACCCAGCCAAATCGCGTGTGATAATTCCCGCGTACCCCTGTGATACACGTGCCCTGGCTAATCGCGTGTAAAACTTCACGCGTACCCCTGTAATACACGTAACCTGGCCAATCGCGTGTAGAACTTCCCGCGTACGCCTGTAATACACGTACCCTGGCTAATCGCGTGTATAACTTCACGCGTACCCCTGATATGCACGTTACCCGCTTTGCGTTCCTTGTTTGGCAGCCCTGTAAACTGGTCCAGGGTTAGCGCAGCCCTTTGCAATGATTTAGCGATTTTGATGGCTTTTCCTTGCGCGAGGGCGTTCTTGGGGGCGTTACTGGCGCTGCTGCAGGGTCGCTGCGATACTCTGCGCTACGGCTGGTTTGGGAGCCTAAAATCCATGAATACGCTGTGCGTGGAAATCGGTTTTAGCGCACGTGCCTGGCGCAGACAATCACACGCGGACACTCTGCGCCAGCCGCTTGCGACACTTTTCTGCGAAATTCTATGAATTACCCTGTAAGTGTGATATTCAATTATTAATGTATTATAAAGTGTGATATATATATCTATTGTTTAAATTATCAAATAAATCTTTTAAACTTGCAAAACAGAACTACATCTTGGCTCAGCGGGGTCAGGGGGATTCCAAGAGAGGGGTGTTATATAGGGGTAGTCATCCAGAACGCATGAACTGGACATAAAGATATATCAATAAGGGTTTCCATTCAGTATCCCAGACTAGGCATTGACTTAGCTGTAGTGTTGAATTGAATCCTCTTACAGTATAAAAAAAAACTTTCAGAGGCCAAGAAAAATGTCTATAACAAACACATCTCTGAGGCTGCTACCTCCCCAGGAAAACGTTTTCAAATCCTCAAGTCAGTGGAAAAACATCCATCCCTTTCCCCCCTTTCACCTTCTCAAGATGACTGTGAAAGGGTCCAACTCGCCTTCTTGGACAAAAGCCAGAAAGCTTGCAAGGCCATTGATCTCTGCCAGATATCTACTGAAGCTAAATCAGTCCTGAACAACCTTAAAACCTCAATTTCGCAAGAGGACAAATTTAAATTCATTCCCCTCACCATGGGCGTAATTTTCTTCAGATATCATGTCCCCCCAACATTTTCAGCACAGTTACTCAACTGCCCCTCACTATTGAAGAAATGAAGAAGCTTATTTCCTCTCTCAAGCAGACAACTTGCTCAAAAACTTTCCTATCCCCGAAAATCATGTTAGAAAATATTGAAATGTTTGCCCAACTTTCAGAGCCAAAAAAGTCCCTGCAGCTATCAAAGTAGTGACGGTTACCCCACTGGTCAAAAATCCAGGGCTTGACCAAAAAGATCCATCTAACCTCCGCCCAATCACTAACTGTAACCTACTACTAAAAATCCTTGATAAGCCCTGAGGACCGAAGGGCTGAGGACTTTCTGCTGTTTAGTTGTGGCGAGTGGAACTACCTGGAACTCTGCTGTGAGAAAGAGGTGCGTGTGCCTGTACCTTTAATTACCAACAACCAACTAGGTTACTGGGTACAAAAGGCCGCCTCCCTCGCACTTGCAGCGATAAGCCCTGAGGACCAAAGGGCTGAGGACTTTCTGCTGTTTAGCTGTGGCGATTTGCGAGGTGCAGTCTTTATGTTGGACAGCACTCACCTAAGGACATTGCCAGTGATGTCTTCACCAAAAACTCGTGCTCAGAGGAAACGTGAAGATTCTGCTTCAACTCACAGAGCCGTGCCTCAACGGTGTCGCCAGGCCAAAGTAAGTAATTATTACTCATGCGCATCTACGAGTGAAGACACTGACACGCGCATGCACTCTCACACAATAATGCCTGTCACCCTTTCTGTACCAGTTACATCTGCCAGCCTTGACGATGACGTTTTCTTGCGAAAAGCAAACTTCCAGCCCACGGACGCAGCATGGCTCATTAGAAACTTTACATCCAGATAACACACCAGCGCAATCAGAGCAACATAACTCTGAACCTGAAACACCAAGAGTATTGATAGTTCATGCAGTACACGACGCTCTGGAGGTAACAGACACTGGTACAATCTCTAACGGCACAGGAAACCACACCACGTTACCTCTAGCGTGCTGTGCCTCTGCGGTGGATGGACGCGAGTGTTCGCGGCTCAACTCGGATGAGGTGACGAGAACTTTGGAGGTCTTGCCCGTGCATTCCACCCGGGGTGAGGAGTCGCCGCACAGAGCGTGCGAGTCTAGCTTAGCCGAGCGTCTATCAATCGATGCCGACTCTAGCACCTCGCCGACTCTCAGAGCCTGTTCGCCTGTTTTCGGCCCGCCGCCAGCCCCCTCTCGAATCCGAGAAGCAGACGCTGGGATCGCTCGAGGCCGCAATACACCAAATCTAGGCACCCATTCAGCCGAAGAAAATTTCGACGGCCGGGTTGCTGACACGCCTAGTGATCCCTATAAAGACACGCAAGTCGGCTCTGCAACGTTGGACTTAACTACCAACCAAAGTGCCCGTTGAGATTCTTTGGATCTCGTAAATAACATGCTTCAAAAGTTAATCATTTTGAACAAAGCACAGAAAATCAATGACTCTGACATATCATCACTAACTAACAATGAAGGGGCAAAACTTCGCTGAAACGCGACAACACGAGACTAGCTGACTCTTGTGACGAGTCAACACTGAAAATTCCATGTAAACGAGCAAAAATGTCAGAAATGTCTGAAATAGGAGAACAAACTGCGTTCCCCCCTGACTTAACTGGTTTATCACCTTTGTCCCAGAAACGGTTAAGCACCAAAACGAAGTGCCTACCAATCAACAGTTCCTTGAACACAAAAACGCCACTGTTGTTGTGTAGTGCTAATTCTGATACTGACTCGGATTGTGAAGAGACTACTGACTCTTACTTCATTGAACGCCCTTTCCCGAAAATCAGAAGGAACAGAGCCAGTATTGACAGAGGGCACCATCGCCTCAAAGTATCCGCTCACAGCTCCTCTGCAAATATTGCAATGTCGTCTATGGGCTTGCAAGAATTGTTACTATCTACACTAACCATTTCTCTTGCCCCATTCATAAAGCTGTATGAACATCTACATGAGGCCACCCGTGATTTGACTACTGTTGTGGCTTTACTCAACTCTAAAGTAGTGAACCTAGAACAAATATGTGGTCTCACTAATAAGCAGCTTGAGGGCTCAGCAAAATAAGACGACATATACAAGCTTATGACCAAACAAAGGAGCAATGACGCAGTCGACAAAAAATTATTTGCCGAAGTTGCAAAGGAAGCCCTTGCTTTATTTAAATGGGAAGGAAAAAGACCACAATTAACAGCAAACCGGAATGGACTCAACACTCACACACAACCGGCGACAGAGGAGATAACTCATGGAATGGGCGACTGAAGTGACACCTCAAATCCTTTTGGCTGCTTGTTAACAACAAAGTCTAATTCACCACAGTCGAGCCCTAAACCCCCTGTTGAGAAGACACTCGTCCCGACACATCCCATGGACCCTTCAAAGTGTTCAGCCAGTAACCACAAAATAAATAGCCTGCCATTGACGAGACCAAGTACACCACCAAGTACGGCAGCCTCAAGCTTACATGTAATTCCAATCATTGAAATTGCTGATGTTTCATTTCACACTGCATTTTAACAAGCAAAAAGCTCTGCTAACTTAGCACTAAGGGACTCTCAAGTTGAATCGACATCCACAATGCAACCCCAGACTTAGGGCTCAAATTCGGTTGGGCTCAGCTCCACACCTAACACAGCTCCAACTTTATTTTCCATTTTCAATAAGGAGGCTGAGATATCATCATGCATAGGTGTAGGTAAACAACCTAACGCACACCAACGAAAAAAATCTAAAAATGTACCTGCTAAGAAAGGCAATAAACAGAATGGACCCCGAAAATGTTTTCGTAACATCAAGGTGGTTCACGTGCTAGCCAAGGAAAACAAAAAACAACTGCCCAAGCCAACTCAAAATGAAGCCTCCAACAGTCCGCACGTCAACGAGTGTGGAGCCAACTTAGTTGATAAAGTGAATACAGAGCAGGAAATTTCAATCGAACTGCTAAATATGTCAACCTATGATGACACTGAATACAAGGACATTGGGTCCACCACCGTGCCCTGTGAAAAATCACAAATTGGCACTGAGATGCAAACGGACACTCATCCCGAAGGAACCCCAATGGTAGGAAGAGTTGTTCTCATTGGGAACGACGTGCAAACACGAGAACCTGTCGCACCTCCCAAAGCGGCTCTACAGTCCTCCCCTGCACAGCTTAGTCATGGTAATGAAAAGGGGGGAGCTCTGTCGACCGCGATGGCACAGACGAAGAGTCCAACTTTCTTGACAATGCAGGCAAAACGACTAGAGCTTAACAGAATTTATCAAAGGCAAAAGTGTACTGACCTGGCTCATCGAGTCCCCGACCGGAGTGATTGTCAAGCCCAAGGTCGAGAAGACTGGGGTGTGCCTAAGCACTCAACGCAGACAGTGAGCCAAAATAAGGCCTACTCAATAAGATTTAACAAAGAAAACCACACTCCGAAAAGGAATTCCTTAACCAGGGGGTCACTCAATCAGCCCTTGGTCAGAATATTGGTCGAGCGCCTACAGTCTTCTGACAACCTGATCTTAAATCGCAGGAACATCATAACCCTATTACAACATGTACCGGGACTACGTGCGATTAGTTCCGACGATCTGCACATCGTTGATTTTCCCGAAGAGTGCCGTAATGATAGAGTGGTGCTTCATATAACCTCTCCCCTAATCGCCTCTTCTATCTTGGATGCAAAAGTGTCCCTTTCTCCTTGGGATTTGATGTCTACAAGTTGCAAGATGGGATGCTAGCTGTATCAGTAAACGATCAAGGCGCTCAATCACACTCCCCAGAACGTATTTTGACCACTCAAAACTCATCAATGGGATTGTCTGGTGCAGCCCTGAATCGTCCTAACGGACACCTAATGTCACCGTGTAAGACTTTAAACGACGACTGCTCCAACATAAAAGCCACAAACAAAAATCCCCTGCTTATCGGAAAGAAACACGTCTCGTTTGCCAAAGGTCACTGTCTAGAACAAAGCAACGCTAACAAGCAGCTCAGCTTAACCCTACAAGGTTACGCGAATTCTGATGACCTAACGGTCAACCCTCACTTAAGTAGCCTTCCCCAGGAGGTAGAACAAAACTGGCACTGGCTAGCATCAACACTGAATAGTAATCACCCACAATAATGCCAGATGGAGTTTGCCCCTCTGCGATGTTCTTTAGGCTCCTGGAACACGCAAGGATTCAGTCACTTGTTTAACAGTGAGTGGTTGGGCGACTTGTCCATTGCCTGCTTACAGGAGACGTGGCTAAGTGACATTCCTACTGTAACAGGTTTTCAGATTGCTGTAAACCCTGCCATACGACCTGGAAAGGGGCACCCTATGACCGGACTTATAACGCTGGTAAGAAGTGCATCCGGGTTTAACATCGCCAACTCTGTAAATCACTCTCTGTTCATCCAAGAATCAATCATTACCAGAACTGACCGTGTGTCACAAGTAATCTACCAAATGACTATCATTAATGTATATTGGAATCATACAAGAGCAGGGAAGGATGAGTTTATTGATGCAATCTCTACCATCATAGACCGTCTACTTGTGGACCAAAAGAGCTCTAATGTAATACTCTGCGGAGACCTGAACATCGACCACTTTCATGCTAGGACACCTTCGACACAAAACTTAGCGTCGAAACTGAAGAAAGAATTGAGTGTAAGAAATCTGCAAATGCTAAATGGCCACACTCAAGGTGACATGCCGCCGGCCCTGACATGGAACAGTGGGTGCTACGGCTCCACAATTGATTACATATTTGTCTCAGCAGACTTTCACAAACGAGTAACAACATTAAAAGTGACTCCGAAGGAAAAGAGCATCCATAATATGTTAATCATGGAATTCACGAATTCTATGCGCAATGTTGGGCCTATATGGCCACAAAAGATCCAAATTGAATCAAATAGAGTGAGGCTAAGGTTAGCTGAGGAAGATGTCGCCCAGATATCAGATCAATACCGCATAGGTGGAACCATGCTTAAGTACGCAGGACTACTGGTTAACTTTAAAACAAACGACGGTGGCCTAAAACACTTGAACATAAAACGCCTCCATTGTTTTGACCTAGACATACTGCAACAGAAACGGCTGATGAGGTACACCATTCGATTAGCCCATACAGCTGAGAAAGCCTCCTACGAAGCCTAGACGAGAGCCGCCAAACAGCGTTACAAAAATTGGATCAAATCTCACAAATGCATAATGATGCAAAGAGACTCGGAGCGTATGTTAGAAAGCCTCCAAAACAAGAACACCAGAGAATTTTGGAACATCATCAATGACACAGAAGCTTCTCAGGCCGGTCTGCAAGCTTCCATGGTTCTAGAACCAGTGTGGATCGCTCACTTTAAAGACCTATACAAAAATAACTCAAAAACAACTGATTTGTATGTTCCAATTAAAACGAAATGGACCTTGACTTTCCATAAAGACGACATTGTAAACATAATTACCAAAGCAAACAACTCACGTGCACCTGGGACTGACGGCCTGACGAACTTTACAATTAAGCAACATCCAGAGTTATGGGCTGACTTCTGCGTGACCCTTTACCAGAGAGTAAGCGATCAAGGACAAACACCTAAATCATGGAAATCGGCCGTGATTATGCCCGTTAATAAAAAGGGCGACAGAACCTGTCCTAAAAACTACTGACCGATCGTGCTACTTGACGTCTTAGGACAGATCTACGCAACTATGCGACAAGTCAAGTTGGTCAAGTGGGCTACACGATCAAACCATGTCGACATTCGCCAGACCGGATTTTAAAACACGTCGGATGTTCGCTGAATTTACTGCTGCTGAACTTACTGAAGATGGAGGCCATCCGATCTCAATCAGTTCTATATCTTGCCTTCATTGACTTTTCTTACGCTTTCGACACGGTAGATCGAGAACTGCTATGGAAAAAACTGAATGCATGGGGTTGTCCTGATGACCGCTTGGCTGCAATAAAAGATCTACACACCGGCACCTCTGTTAGAGTAAGATTAGACCAAACCGGCACATTGTCATCTCCGATCGAAACATTTAAGGGAGTCAAACAGGGCTGTCCTTTGGCAGCCGCTATATTCAACTTGTTTATATCTGATATCTGCAATTCTATCGAGGCCATAAGATCGTTCCCACCAAAGATTCATGGGTCGAATCTGAATTGGCTCTTGTACGCAGGCGACCTCATAATACTAGACTTAACACCAATCGGCTTGCAAAGAAAAATCAACGCAGTACAGCAGTATGTGGTCGAAAATCATCTACTTATTAACACAAATAAATGTGAAATTCTTCTGTTGAATAATCTCAAAAGCGATCGTAGAAGAACGACTACGAGTCAATATTGGTTTATGGAAACTGAAGAGCTCCTGATAACACCCAGCGTGAAGTATCTTGGAATGATCATAAGCTCTATTCTTAACGAAGATCCGTAGACAACAGCGACAAAACGCAAATGCAAACAACTGGCAAATCAAGCCTTAGTGCTAAAGAAAAGATTTGGTAGGTTTTCCCTTAAAGCAGTACTACAATTTTACCAACAAAAAGTAATACCATCCCTAACGTACGGGGCAGAAAATGCGTTGGGCTGTTCATGGAAGTTGTGGTCAACGCTCGAGAACATCTTTTGGACAAAAGTTCTGGGCATAACGAAAGGCACCTCGACGGCCTCAATCAGGTAAGAATTATCGTTAATCTCTATTCACGCACGTGTATGTTGGAGTCTGTTATCTTTAAACCGGAAAACAAAGGCGTGCAAACACATCCCGCAATTTGCCATTTTTCACAATGCTGGTTCGTCAGCCTCAGGTGTTTTGGCAATGTGGTTGGAACGTTGTGAAAGTCTAATGTCAGAGCACGACATCAAACCAGAACTGCTACAAGGAAATCCGGACGCAGCAAAACTAAAACTATGGCGCACAGACTGGGAGTTGACATGCGCGGAAAGAGGAGCCTCGAAGCTACTGAGCGAAGTGCCATCGGAGGCTCAGGCTTTCAACAACCCGCAAAAATATATTGAACTATTCCCAGATCCCAACGCAAGGAGACTGTTTATGTGCTTTCGGCTTAACATGTTTAAAACTAAAGAACGCTTGAGAGCGTGGTCAGCTAATGCGAACTTGAACCCCATGTGCCGATGCTGTGCCTAAGAACCGGAAACTCTAAAACATTTGGTGTTATTCTGCACAAACCTACACACAGAGAGAACCCGACTCCTGGTTAATTGGAGTGAGTGTCACCTATCCCTCAATGCTGATGAGTGGTGGCAACACATGTTCAGAGGAACGGACATGAAACTGATACTTCCGCTGACAAACCTTTTGGCGATAATCGAAAAGCGTTTAGTGGAAAAATTGAATGGACTATAAGTGACGTAAAGTGATGTAATGTAATGAGGATTAATGAATGGTCTTATTTTAAAGGTTTGTATGTAAACCAATAAAATTAATTTAAAAAAAAAAATCCTTGATAAAGTAGCAACCAAACAGCTACAAACATACATGGCCAAACAGAATCTTTTCCACGCGCAACAATCCGATTTCAGAGGCTAGCACAGCACCGAGATTGCGCTGCACGACCTCCAAACCAGAATGTAGAACATCTTAGAAAGATGCTTTTAGACCTATCAGCAGCATTTGATCTGCTAGATCACTGTAAACTCCAAGAAGCCTTGGCATCATCGGGAAATTGCTCCCAGGAAGCCATAGATTGGATCTCTTCCTTTCTAGCAGAACACAGCTCCAAGATACATTGGGGGCGACAAACTTTTTATTTTATTTTTTATTTTTTTTGTGGTTCAAATACAAAATGTAGAACCTTTACAAAAAGTGTAAAATCTTAAAAGAACAATTAAAATGTTTAAATTTACATTTACGTTCATGTTACAATTAAAAAAGAATTTATCGCTGCTTGCTATAAAAATCTTTTAAGTCGTAGAATTAAGAAGGTCTTTTTCAATATGCTTGCACAGGCTGACCAGTTCAAAAATCAAGGATTTATGCGTACCTTGCATCATACGGGACCATAGAAATTGCAAACAGTCCTCAAAATCGATGTTAACGAATTTCATCAAACGGTTAGTTCACATTGCTTTGAAATGAGGACATTCAAGAATAAGTTGTTTCATGGTTTCTAAGGGCTCATTACATGCAGGAAAACAACATTTAATTTGTTTGAAATCACCATTACTACTCCAGTTAGCAGTTCTTTCCCTAGTATGATATAAATTCATTCTATACCATATGTATGCTTTCCTATTATGACTGCATGGAAATAGAACAATATGATCGAATTGCGGTATACATGGTTTGGTGAATGCACCATACTCCCTATACATTTTATAAGTAGATATTCTTTCTATTGTCAGCCGCCAATCCTGTTCAAAAAGATTCTTTTTGGCATAAGCTGGACGCAGATGGACATCTTCAATAGAAATAATTAAAGAGTTCAGAGGTCAAGAAGTGTTGCATTTTTGATTGATATCGAGAAAAAGAAGCCAAAAAGAGCACAGAATTTTGGTTTTCATAATCTCCCGTTGATATCCTTTACTGTTTTGTTTAGTGCCGAATTTTAAGATAGCAGTTTTTGCAGGGTTCGGGGTCAAATTATGGGCAATTGCAAATTCTTCAAATAGTAGGAGCTTTTCGTTTGCAATCCCACAGGGCGACAAACTTTCTAAACTCATAGACATAAACTGTGGTGCCCCTCCTTTTCACCTTATATCTGTCATATATCGCCCATTGAAAGTATGGAGCAGATGGGCGATATGGAAGAAGGACTAGACTCCGAGTCACTGTAAGGTGCAATCTAGTCTTTCTGTTGTACTACCTACAAGTACCTGAAAATGGAGAACACCTGTGCGTTGCAACTTTCTTGCTGCCTACGTGAGTTCACTTCGCTTGTGCTCTGCCTACAGTTGTTTCTCTGTGTTTCCCGTGTCTTCCTTCCCTGTTCGTCTGTCCGTGTCTTTCCGTTACCGCTGTTCGCGGTTTCCCCCTCCCGTTTATTCCGCTTACCTGTTTGTTTTCTGCTTCCGCTGTTGTGCCGCGCTCTGCGCTGCCTTCTAGTACTCACTCCTGCTTCAGCGTCTCACCTGCCTTCAGTCGCTCTTTGCTGGGAACACTTCGTTGTCCAAATTCTTTGGAGTACTGTACTGTTTGTGCTGTTCCGCACTGGATCGTTATTTCCTTATCTACTAAGAACACTTACCAGTGCATGCTGGTTATTGAAGTGCGGATGCACGCCGACAACTTCCTGCCAACAACAGCTACACAATCTTCCAGGGTTTTTCGGCAAGGCTTTTCCCTGGTTTGGGGTGGGCTCTCCGGAGTCCCCGCTGCCGGGCTAATTGCTTATAGGCAAAGTGGCCTCCGGGGGAGCTCGCTCCTATTTCGTCAAACAGAAGAATAAGATCGTCAGGACAAAGACAAGACAGCCTGGAGGGAAAAGCCGGAAAGCTCATCAGACGAATCCGTAAAGACCCACACAGAATCATCAGGTGAGGAGTGGGCTAGTGGGAAGGAAAGTGTGAGTGATAAACCTGCAGAATCTGAGAATATCATTGCTGCCTGTGCACCTTCCTTAACAACTTGGGTGTACTATATACCAACTTCGCCGACGACACCCAATTAATAGTAGAAATAAGCGGGCGTCATAATAAAGACAGCTCTATTATCACAATTATTTACAGTGTAATCGAAGCCTGGATGAAAATAAACTGGCTCTGTTAAAACAGCAGTAAAACAGAGCTTATGATCTTCGATCTGCCCAGACGAGAGCCAAGCTCAGCCCGGATTATGCTGAATTCAACATAATAAACTCAAGCATTCCAGTCTCCCACAAAGTAAAAACTCTGGGAGTGTCCTTAGAACCTACACTAGGGGCAAATGCCCACGTAGCCTACTTAAAGAAAAATTGCAGATACTATCAAAGGTTACAAAAGATTGTATAACTATAGCCATAGCCATCATCCTTTCAAGGTTTGACTATGGGAATGCCTTATTACTGGGCGCTAATAAAAGCTGCATAGCCCAATGCCAAGCCATTCAAAATGATGCAGTGAGGGTCATGAAAATAAAACCAGAAGTGACCATGTCACAGAGGACAGAAAATCTATACACTGGCTAGCCATAGAAGACTGTATCACGTTTAGGTCATTTTCAATAGTCCATCACTGTATCTATGGCACTGCCTCAACATACTTAAAGGAGCTAATATCACTGTATCAACCTGGACGATCCCTGAGGTCAATGAACCAAGGCCTAGTGGACTAGGAAGTTCCTTCCCAGTTAGAGCTTCTTCCAAGTGGAACAATCTTCCAGTCACGCTCAGACTTGAACCAAACTTCCCAGTGTTCAAAAAGAAACTCAAAACGCTACTCTTTAAGTAGTTAAACCAGAAACATACCCTAAGAAGCCTGCTCTCTTGTCTTGTCATGTTTGTACTCTCTGTTTTATGGTCACGCCCTGATGCCTGCGGGCTGCGGCGCATTATAAATAAACAAAATAAATAAATAAAATAACAGCTCTCTTTGGTCATTTGTTCCATGTTATTTGATTTACGGGCCGAATCACCTATATAGGAATTTACCTGGTTAAAATCTACTTCTGCAATGTTTCTAACTCTCTTTACTTCTTTAGCACTGCTTATTGCCTGCCTAGATATGGCTACAATAACAGTATGGATTGGGATAAGGTTAGTGAGGGTCAAATCTTATGCTTGGAAAAACAACAATACACAATCGCAGAACAAGGAGTATTAAGGGTAGAGACAGCAGAAGGCACACAACATCATCACCATATTATGAATTACATTTCCAATGTTTTTATTCTTGAGTGTTACTTTGCGTTGATCCAAGGATTTGTGCAACTCACCTGAAAAGCCTGATAAATACGTCATTATCGTGCTAGTGTATGGTGGATTAAGCTCTACGCCTATAGCATTGGGCAAGTGCTGCGAAGAAAAATCGCTCCCACACTATACGGGTGCTGTCATGATCCCTAGCAGAACACAGTCATATGTGTGGTCTGGGCCTGGACACTGATGGTTGCTGGCTGGCGGAGACAGCCGTTTGCTTGAAACACTGGCGGCAGCCTCCACCAAGATGGCCCCCGGAGCAGGATGCCAGACAGAAAGTAAGATGGCCCCTGGCAAAACCATGCCTTAAGTATCCCTGGTGGTCTAGTGATGCAGGATGTCGCCCAGGGTTATTTAAACCCTGCCCTGGGCCACACCCGGTGCTTAGTGTTTTCTCCGGCTGATGTATGCAAGCAGCGAAACGCTTGCCATTCTGTTTTAAATCCATGTACAACTATCTGCTGCTTCGCTTACCTGATTTGGCTCCTGCAGTCTTCCGATGCCTGAAATACGTACCGCAGTTGCATCAGGACTTTCCGCTTCACCGCAGCATTCCGCTGCTCCTGGGGAGAGAATAACACTGTAAGCTGAATTTGGAGTGCTCCGCCACCGCTCCTCCTTATCCCCATCAGGTCAGCTTACCGTTGGCTGCCATCCGGCAGTTCCGACCTCGATCCAGCGCTCCACGTATCGTAGGGCTCTCAGTGAAGCTGCGTTCAGGAGGCACAAGCACTGCAGAACCTGTAAAAGAAAGACACAGGTTTAAACGCGCTATGCAAAGGTGAGACACTTTTAACAGCGCACTTTTGCAAAGGTGACAGTGACACTTTTAACAGTGCACTTTTACAGAGGTGAGAGCGACATTTTAACAGTGTGCTTATGCAGAAGAGAAAGAGACAATTATCTGAGGACATTAACTGCGCCAAGAGAACATTACAGAGCGCAACTCCAGGACACTTACCTACAGGCATTATGTGCGCCACAGTTGGTCTGGGAACCCCAGTGAAGAAACTGGAGACAAAGCCTGCCTTGTCATGGACACAGATTTGGTACCAAGGTGAGCAGGATTCTTGCACTGCCAGCTAGCACACCCTGGGGGAAGTAAGGGAGGTGGTAAGAGTAGAAGCACTGGTTGTTTACCTTTCCTTATTATACCTCCTTAGGTTCACCCAGAGGGTCACCCAGAGGGTCCAGCATCAACCTCACCTTCCCATTAACCCTGCCAAGTCCCTCTCAACCATACTGTATGCTGGGCAGACAGCCTTCAGTGCAACAGTGGGAACTGGAGGTAAGCGTTACAGAACGCTACGTCCACGTGCAACGCTCTGCCCAAGAGTCATGGTGTCGGAAGTTACCCAGTTAGCAGCACTACTAGGCGAGTTGTGGGTGGAGGTACACGCCGCCCGCTCTGAAACTAACGCCATGAGGAAGGAGCTAGTAGTGAACCGAGAGAGAACAGAAGAACTAGCGAAACACCCGACTAGAACCCGCTTGGGGGTCAGGTTCCCTTACCAAGTCCCGCCCTAAGGTGCTGCAGCAGCACCACCTCAGATACAAGTAACCACCCCTGTCCCCTTAGCTTCTCCTGAAAGGTTCCCCGGGACCCACAAAAGTTTGATGTTTTTATGAACCTGTACCGGCTGCACTTCTTGTGTTGATCAGGGGCATTTCCAACAGACCAAACCAAGGTCACCTTTGTTCTATCAAAACTGGGGGGGCACGCAGCCAGTTGGTCAGTGCGGCTAGTTAATCGGGATGACCCCATTTTGTATAACATTGCGGGTTTCCAGCAAGAGCTCGACAAGCTCTTTGCCCACAGGAATCAGGGGCAAGCTTTAGATGTGGAGTTATTGAGCCTTTTGACAGGAATCCCAGGACCTGTTAGTATACATCACCACTTTCAATTGGCTAGTAGCCGAGACCAACTGGCCAGAAGAGAAGAGAACCACTCTATTTTATCGGGGTCTCCGTAGTGAATTGAAAGATGTCCTGGCACAGGTTGTGAATCCACCCGAACGCTGTGCAGAGTACATAGATTTAGTGTTGCAGCTTGATCACGGGCTACAGGAAAGAAGGTCTGACCGATCACGTATTGGGGGACGCCCATTGTATGTACATCCCTGGGAGGTTTTATTCCGACCTACGGAGAACCCGCCTGAGCCCATGCAGTTGGGCAGTGTAAGATGTCCCCTAACCAAAGAGGAGAGAGAGCGACGCAAGTGACAACAACTTTGTACTGTGGAAAGGTAGGACATTTCTTAAAGGATTGACTGAGTAAAACACCCTGGAAACCACTGGGAGCTATGGATGTAGGAACAATAGAACCAAAGGAGCTGTCGGAAAACTCTATGGCTCGACAAGAATAGAGATTGCCTTGTCAGGAAAGGAGAAGACATCAACGGTTTCACATATTACAACACCGGTAATCCTTCTTTGCCCTGAAGAGCCTCAACGGATGCATGCCTTAGAAGCAAATAGTGGCTGTGGAGCAGTAGGAAATTACATGGACATTACTGTGGCTCAACGGATAGGTGTTCCCATTCAGAAGAGGAGGAAGGCTGACAACGTAGTTTCCATCGACGGAACGCAGCGGTCATCTGAGCAGGTGACTCAGTGTACAGCAAAGGTTGTACTTTTATGCCACGACGGCCATCGGAAACACACCGTTTTTGGCCTGATTAATGCACCTCAGTTCCAGCTCATCCTAGGCATGCCCTGGTTGGAGTGCCATAACCCGCCCATAGACTGGCGGACCCATAGGTTGACCTTTGCCACTGAGTGCGTTCATACTTGATATCCGTCCACACCTGTAGATACTCAGGTGCCAAGATCCGGAACACAGGCAAGGATCACAAGGTGGTGATCGGTATCATGGGACAACTTCGCCAGGAGTACGAAGCCTACAACAACGTCTTTCAGAAGGAACAAGCCAACACCCTGCAACCCAGAAGACTCTATGACTGCCAAATTGGCCTAGTCCCAGGAACCCAAGCGTACTGTAGCCGTATATATGCACTTACGGAAAAGGAGAACCAACATTTGCGCAACTACTTAGATCAGTACCTGGCCAATGGGTTTATTCGACCATCTAAGTCACCCGCCTCCTCAGCTCTTTTCTTTCTCCCCAAGAAGGAAGGGGACCTCAGGACCTGTATAGATTACAGAGGGCTCAACAAGATTACCATCAAGAACCGGTACCCTCTACCTTTGATCCCGGTACTACTGGACCCAGTGAAAGGGGCTAAAATCTATACAAAGCTTGACCTTAGAGGAGCGTTCCACTTGATTTGCGTGAAGGCCGGAGATGAGTGGAAGATAGCCTTCCGCACAAAGTTTGGGCTGTTCGAATGCACTGTCATGCCCTTTGAGCTATGTAACATACTGGCAGTATTTCAGTTTTTTTATGACTGATGTCCTAAGGGAATTACTGGATGTGTGTGGTATGGTATACATAGAGGACATTCTGATCTATTCTTCGACACAGGAAGAACACGTACACCATGTGAAAGTGGACTTGGAAAAATTACGCCAACACTATTTGTATGCAAAACTTGAGAAATTTGCCTTCCACGTAACCAAAGTAGAGTTCTTAGGATTTAACCAGACTCCACAAGGGATCCAGCTGGACAACCGCAAGGTGAAAGCAATACTCCAGTGGCCTTCACCCACCTCGGTCAAAGCAGTTCAGAGTTTCCTGGGGTTTGTCAATGTTTACCAATGGTTCATCAATGACTTTTCAGACATAATCCATCCCATCACTTCATTACTTCGGAAAAACAGGACCTTCAGTTGGACCGCCGAAGCCGAGAAGGCCTTTGTGCGACTTAAACACTGGTTTACCACTACTCCCATACTCAAGCTTCCAGATCCTGAGCTCCCATATTTGGTCAAAACTGATGCAATCAGCGTCGCTTTGGGGGCGTTCCTATCTCAACGAGACCCTAAATCCCACCAATTACATCCGGTAGCATTCTGGTCAAACAAATTCAATCCAGCTGAGTTGAACTATGCCATGACTGATAAAGAGTTGCTCACCATCAAGGCCGCCTTCAAGGAGTGGTGACATCATCTACCCGGAGCACATCACACAGTCACGGTGCCCACCGATCACCACAACTTACAATTCCTACAGACGGCCAAGGAACAATCATCTCGCAAACTATGGTAGGCACAGTTTTTTACTGCATACGATTTCACTGTGACGTACTGTCCTGGTGTACGAAATGGAAAAGCGGATGCACTTTCTCAAATAGGTTGGGATACCAAAGGGGAAGATGTATATGTGAGTCCTGCACCAGTAGCAATAATACCTGAAAAGAAGTTGTTGGGAGCCGTAAGCGTGAGTCGACCTTCTTTAGCTGTGTTACAGGATGAAGTCAGAAGAACCATGAAACCAGACCAAGTACAGGTCTGGGCTTCTCAGGGGCCTCAGCGAACAGAAGATAATGGTCTCCTATATTACTAGAAGCACTTGTATCTACCAAGTCCCACAATGCAGAACCAAGTCCTCCAGGCCTACAACGACACACTTACAGCGGGCCATCTGGGAATCGCAAAAACCATGGCAAAGATTTCACAGAATTTTTGGTGGCCTACATGGCAGAAGGACGTTATACAATACATAAAAACTTGTTACATCTGTGCCAGGAACAAGACATCTAGAAACAAGCCGCAGGGGCTACTCAATCCATTGTCTATTCCACCGTCCCCTTGGCATACAATCTCTTTGGACTTTATTACTGACCTGCCGCCTTGCAATGGTTACTATACGATACTGGTTGTCATTGACCTTTTAACTAAAATGGCACATTTCATCATCTTAAAGGGGTTACGAAGCGCATGGGTCCTGGCGCAGATATTCTTAGAAAATGTCACCAAGCTACACGGTTTTCCATCAGTGGTTATATCTGCCACCCAAACTACCTTTACACCCAGTCTTTCATGTATCGCTGTTGAAACCCATGCAGCCGGGTACACAAAATCCCCTAAGACAACCCCATCCAGTATAAACACAGAGCAAAGAGGCTGAATATGAGGTCAAGGACATTTTTTAAGGCGAAAATGTTATTATCTTGTTGACTGGAAGGGGTACAGCGTGTTAGACCGATCCTGGGAACCAGCTGGGAACATACATGCTCCATGTTAGGCAGAGTTTGTATGCAGCACCCTTTGGGACCACTACACAGAACTATGACTACAGGTGTAAGCAAAACCAACCTTTGGTATAAGTCTGTACTACACAGTTTTTGGTAGTGGAGCTGAGCAGCCAGGCTTATCTCAAGTGGAAATGTGAGCTGTAAGGATGTTACACAGAGGTCTACAATCACAAGTATTCAAATAAACTCTTACACTCATAGTTTCTTGGTAAAACACTTATTAATTTATTTCACAGTCAGTTATAAAACATTCACTAGAAGGAGGCAATCTATATCACACAAAAATATACTTCAGTACTTTACACGGTGCGGGTCTGAGGCATTTAAACTACGTTGAAGGAGGAGCAAAATGGCATTCAGAGTACTTTGAAGTAGGAGCAAAAAGGCATAAGTTAATAAAAAGAAGATTACAGTTACTCTTAAACAGGGCAAATAGTCTGAGTTCACCAGAGGAGTTAATTCAATGCAATAGGTTAGGCCAAAGTCAATGGACTAAAGTCTTGTATAGGATAAAGCAGTTCTGGTAGTTAAATGGAAAAGTCTTTGCCAAAGTTCTCAGAAGTAGTTAGTAAAAGAAAGATTGATATGTTGGGTCACAAGCTAACTAGGCCTGCAAGTTGACAAAGTTCCAAGCACTTTTACAGTGAGAGGTAAGTTCTCTGTAGGGTTTTCACAGAACCTTACAATGAAGAAAAAGATGCAGCTGAAGACCTGTTCCTGGCAGTTCCTGCAGATCTCTCTGTTCCTGAGCCTCAGTCGTGGGGACAAAAGGGTGGACATCGGGGGACTCCTGCACTGCACTGAGACTGGTCAAAGCTGGCACTTGGCTAATCTTCAATTTCGGTAGCTGTAGACAAGCACACAAACTGGTGTCCCTCTCCCTGGTTATTCGGTTTCCTGCAGCACTCTGAGGAAAATGCAACCAGCTCTGAGAATGGTATCCAGATGGCTTACGAGTTGATTGGTCCCACCAACTCAAAGGGAGAAGTCGTCCTTGCAGGGCTTCTCTGTCGAGATGAACTTAGCAATTCGGACCTGCAGAAGGGCTTCACGGGGCAAACCAATGGTCCAGGAGTTGCAGCAGCCGTCCTCTTCAAGCTTGTCTTCGGTTCATTTGTCCCAGTGGTCGACTCTGCCTTCCAAGTCAAGAGACTCGCCTTTTATCCAGTTTCCTCCCATTCATTCCAGCCTAGCTGCCACTCCCCCAGCAGGGTGGCTGTCCTTGCCGGACAGTCAGCCAGCCAATCACGCTAGAGTGCATTTGGGTCTCCTAGGAAACTAAGCATAGGGAGTTCTGGGCACCCCCCTCACTTCCTGCCCACTCCAGACACTTGGGCGCCAGAGTTGGTCTTCAGTCCTGAAGCCTGCCAAAGGCGGTAAAACAAAGGAACCAAACCTGGTTTGGCGCACAGAGCAAAACTCTAGAAGGACCTTTCCACAAAGAAATGGCAAAAAAAGAAGACCAGGACCTGTTTAAACACATCTTGAAAAACATGGCTCCCGCGATTTAATGCTACCGGTGTTCGCGGTTGGGAAAAATTATGGTAGTTCGTTGTAAAACCACTGCCACCAGCCCTTCGATAGGAAAGGCTAGCATTTGACTGCTACATGCGTTTCTAGACACAGGGCATACTAGGTAACCCCTCCAGCACTCTATTGTAAGATAGGGTGTGCTGGGCCTAGGAATTTGAAACGACTAGTAAAGTCTACTTTCTCTGGGAAACAGTAGTTCATCCCAGAGAAGGTATTTAAACCTTGGGACAGCCTTAAAGGCTGCACTGAAGATGCTGTGCGACACCCAATAAAAGATGATGCCTATGAAGTTGTCAAAAACTCCATAATCAAAGAAGACAAGAGGAAAACACACATCACAATACATGAGAGAGTGGGAAAAAAGGGTCACAATCTCTCCAGGTAAAAACATCAAGTCCTCAAAATCCAGCAAAGTGTCTGGGGGTCTCTAAGGTGAAGGGAATTAGCACATTTCTGAGAATTCTCCCTAAGACTCCACACCTGTTAGCTGGCTACCACCGCAATCACATGGGACGAACAGGGCCAGATATAGCAGGTATAGCTCTCCTTGAGGGGCTTTGGAGTGCTGTCATGATCCCTAGCAGTACACAGTCAAATGGTGTCGGCAGGGCCTGGACACTGAGGGTTGCTGGCTGGCGGGGACAGCAGTTTGCTGAAAACACTGGCTGCAGCCTCCACCAAGATGGCCCCTGGAGCAGGATGCCACACAGAAAGTAAAATGGCCCCTGGCAAATCCATGCCTTAAGTATCCCTGGTGGTCTAGTGGTGCTGGGTGTAGTGAAACCACCCCTACTTTGACCAGTCCAAACAGACCAAGAAGAATTCTAACCCACGACTATACAATCAACCAGAGAAGATGGAGTAATGAGGCTCAAGCCTCAGTATCCAAAAATCGCAGCTGATGGATACAATTCTATCAGTAAGAAGAAGAAGGACACCCGGTGCTTAGCGTTTTCTCCGGCTGAAGTATGCAAGCAGCGTAACGCTTGCCTTTCTGTTCGAAATCCATGTGCAACTTTCTGCTGCTTCGCTTACCTGATTTGTATCCTGCAGTCCTCTGACACCTGAAATACGTACCACAGTTGCATCGGGACTTTCCTGGACTTTCCGCTTTACCGCAGCTTTCCGTCGCTCACGGGAGAGAAAAACACTAAGCTGAATTCGGAGTGCTCCGCCTCCGCTCCGCCTCATCCCCATCAGGTCAGCTTACCTTTGGCTGCCATCCAGCGGTTCTGACCTCGATCCAGTGCTCCACGTATCGGAGGGCTCTCAGTGAAGCAGCGTTCAGGAGGCACAAACACTGCAGAACCTGGAAAAGAAAGACACAAGTTTAAACGTGCTTCGCAAAGGTGAAAGAGACACTTTTAACAGAGCGCTTTTAGGTCAGAGGTGAGAGAGACATTTTAACAGCACGCTTCTGCAGAAGAGAAAGAGACAATTGTCTGAGGACATTAACTGCGCTAACAGAACATTACAGAGCACAACGCCAGGACACTTACCTACAGACATAACGTGTGCCGCAGCTGGTCTGTGCCATAAACTCCAGTGAAGAAACTGGAGACAAAGCCTGCCTCACGTCCTGGACACCGATTTGGTACTACGGTGAGCAGGATTGTTGCACTGCCAGCCAGCAAGCCTGCAGTTGGCAAGAAATAAAAGACGCACTAGCCATTAAGGAAACCACATATTTATACATTTCATTTCCCAGTTCATCAGAGGTTGCATTTCCATCTGTTAATGCCCTAGTGGGAGGAGCCAGGGGTAGTTGCATGCGCCGTCCTATATCACCTCATATCACCTCATGGGGTGTTAAGTGGTGGTCGGATCAAGGTTGATTGGACAAGGCGAACATCGCTAGATGCAAACAGTGAAGCCAACCCTTTTTATAAGTGTCTTTTATTTTTGCAATTCTTTCTTTGAGCACATCCTGCTTGCTTGCGAGTGATAGGCAGAGGAGAATTTCTGCTGGATGCCCAATAGGTTTGTGATGTGCTCAAAAGTCTCATTCATGAAATGAGGGCCATTGTCTGACCGCAGGACCTCACACATCCCCCATCGTGGGAATATCTCTCTAACGAGGAATTTTGCTACCCTTAGTGCATCGGGGTGTGTACAGAGGCCAGCTTCTATCCATCGGGAGTCGGGCATACAACCACTATCATGTAGCCCTGGCACACCTGGATCATATCGACATAGTCAATGTGGAGATGTTGAAAAGGCCTGATTGGCCGTGGTATGGCTCCTCTCACTGCACAAAGTATGTCCTGCAGTGAACTTTTTACAGGTGACAGTTTTCCATGAACGCGGCTATATGCTCCTCCAGATTAGGACAGAACCAATCTTCCCCAATGTGAGCAGCAAGTATTTCTTTACTGATATGAGTAGGATAATGCAGTTGTGTGAGAGCCAATCTTCAATAATTCTGTTGGGAGTAGTTTTCATTTATCTATTTGAATGTTTTATTGGTTTCAAAAATTTGAAGAAAAAAAAAGACCACACAATGGCCTCAACATCATACACCTTTAACATTATTACATCATCCTAAAAGCATTCCTCCTTACAAATTTCAAGTGGGATGGGAGGAAACACCAAATCATTCTCATTATTCTTTTTCCCTCAATTCATTCTTCATCTTCAAGACTGTTTCAGTCATTTTCAATACCGCAATCACTAAACTAGTTTTTTTCTCCCATGACTACCCAAGTCCACCATTCATTTGGGCTCAGAGTAGTTTTGTCCACGCCATAGTCCGCTAAATAGGAGTTTCTGATTTCTTTTAAAGAGTCACAAACAGTTACCCAGTGGCAGAGAGTCTGCACAGTATCTTACAGAAACTACATTGGGCATTTTTTAAGCCCAGCATTTTCCGAGCCCACTGGACTTCTCCTGTGGCTAAGGTATTTAATCAGCACCGTAGAAGCATGTCACGATAAGTGTTGGGACGGAAACTGCTGTAGGTATCTTGGGAGTGAGTTTAAAACTTTGATTTCCGCCACTCTTGTGTAATTCAGTTTATCTCAATCACATTGTGTCAAGAATGGCACTCTGTCAAGAGTGGCACAGGGTACCCAGGTAGGGTTTGGGTGGCTGTGCTGAAGTAAGGTAGCAGATAAGCACACACAGCAGGAAGTTCAACAAAAAAGAAGAGTAGGAAACTGTAGCGGTGAGCCAAAAGGGGCAAAAGATACAAAGGTACAAACAAACTGGATTCCCTCTTGGGGTGTATGCTGAAATGGGAAAGAGTGTTCCACGAACCTTAGGAAACTCCAGCCTTCTGCACAGATTGCTATAACAGAGGCCCGCGCTGTATGCTCATGGCTGGGAACAACAGAAGTGGGTGTCTGTAATGCTGAAAACGCGACAAGGGAAACCAACAGGCAAGCTCTGTACAAAGGGATTACATAAGACACATGAGAAGACAAGAACAGATATATCCAGCGAAAAGGAAGTCAATGAGCAATCTAGCAGAAGGAAATGAAGGAAAGGCAGTTAGACTGAAATAGATAACCTAAGGTGGAGTACAGAGGACTCCAGGAAGAGAACAAGGGAGCAGCAGTCAGGAAAACAGAAGGGCTGCAAAGTAGTAAGCAGGTCTGCAGTCAAGAGTGGCACTAGGTGCAGGCAAACTGTAGTGGACTGCGGAGGACTGTAGTAGGCTGCAAGGCAGGGAGTTCAGAAGAACAGGACAGAGAGAGATTAGTAGTAGGCGACAGACAGAGAGCCCAAAAGAATAGGGCCGCGAGGTAGGGAGCCCAGAGGAGCAGGGCTGTAGGCAGCTAAGTGTAAAACAGGCTGTAAGGCAGAGGAGTGTAGCAAGCCGCAAGGCAGGGAGCCCAGAGGACAAGGGTTGTAGGCAGCGGAGGGAGACAGGCTGCAAGGAAGGAGCCAGGAGGACACGGGCTGAAGGCAGCAGAGGGAGCAGGCTGCAAGGAAGGAGCCCAGAGGACAAGGGCTGTAGGCAGCGAAGAGGTGCAGGCTGCAAGGTAGGGAGCCAAGGGGACAAGGGCTTGGAGACAGCAGAGGGTTGCAAGCTGCAAGGTAGGGAGCCCAGAGGACAAGGGCTGTAGGCAGCCGGAGTGAGGCAGGCAGCAGGGCAGGGAGCCCAGAGGACAAGGACTGTAGGCAGCCGGAGTGAGGCAGGCTGCAGGGCAGGGAGCCCAAAAGACAAGGACTATAGGCAGCCGGAGTGAGGCAGGCTGCAGAGCAGGGGGCCCAGAGGACAAGGACTGTAGGCAGCCGGAGTGAGGCAGGCTGCAAGGCAAGGAGCCCAGAAGAGCAGGGCAGCAAGGAATGAGCCCAGAGGAGCAGGGCCGCTGACTGTAGAGGGCTGTAGTAGGCTGCAAGGCAGGAAGCCCAGAGGACAAGGGCTGTAGGTAGAAGGCAGCGGAGCGAGATCGGCTGCAAGGCAGGGAGCCCGGAAAGGGCACTGGATCAAAACAGGATAATGCAGCAACAGGAACAGCATACAAAGTAGAGGGTCAAGGCAAACAGGAGCGGGGAGATCTCAAGATGCAAGACACTGTGCTCCTGCAGGCAGCTGCTTATATACAGCCCTGCCCTGTTCTGAGGCAGGCTAATTGACAGCACCTGGAGCAGCACACCTGAAGACAATCTGCCTCCTCCCTCTCTGGTCCTGAGCAGGTGGAAGCAGCACTGGCCACTAGGGCTTCTGGGGAATGTGGTCCCAATAACGATGAATTAGAATAGCCAGGAATTGAGGACTGTAGCCAGGTGCATTATGGTAAATGTAGTTAATTGAATAAAATAAGAAAGAACCAAAGTTGAGCAAATGGAAATAAAAGACCAAGGCGTGAATAGGAATTGTTCAAAGAGTATTAGAAGGATCAATGAGTATCAAGTAGTCCATGATGGTTGCCAATGCGTGCGCCAGCGGCGCGAGCATGACACATTGTTCCACCGTGTTTATCCAATTTAGTTCTTGCAGTTTCTTCGTAACCTTAGATGCATTTATGGCTAGAGCACTCTGTCTTATATCTTTCTGCTCTAAAATCTTTTCCACCTTCTGTTTCCACTGTGTTACATATTTATCCTGTCCTTCTCTAGTGGGATCAAAGACTGCAATGGGGGCTAATTCTGCTTCATACGCACATTTCCTATTTAAGGCAATTGACTTCCTCAATGCCATGGATTCAAGTGTTTGTAACTTCAACTCTTGTCTAACAGAGCTCATTGATACAGCATTGGGGAGTCTTAACAATGTCTGCCAAAAATTGCCTTCTAGTTTCTCCCATGTTCTCCAGGACAGATGCAGGATCGCCTCAGATCCACATGTAAGGACTTGTGTGATTTTCTGCTTGTAAAAGGAGAGAATGGGAATCATCGTATATCTCCCATATTTTCTATGAAAAGCTCTTCCTTGGTTGGTTAGGGTAGTTAGTCTGGATCGTAAGTGCATGTATTGCCCCATATCATTCACATTTCTATTTATCACAATCCTCAAATAGATCATAGTTGCCACTATTTGAAGTGGCTCGGCACCCACTCTCCATGTGGATTTCCCATTTTTCTTTTTGTGGGTCGCTTTCATTGTCAGGACCTTGGATTTTGGGATATTGATCTTCATACCATTCTCACTTAGATAGGAGCTGAAGGCCTGAGTCCTTCTCTGGAGGCCAATATGGGTTAGATCTAAGAAGACTATGTCATCAGTAAATAATATCCAAGGCACTGGTACACGATTAATTTTAGGATCAAAAGCGATAATCTCTCTCTGTGATACAGTCAGATCTGCAATATACAAGCAGAAGAGAAGGGGGGCCAGGGCACACCCTTGTTTGAGGCCTCGATATGTTGGAATCTTTTGTGACAAATGTCCTCTCCCTGACAGTCTAATCCTAACCGAGGTATTGGTGTAGAGTGCCTCAATAGCTTCTACCAGATCTTCAGGGTAATTCCATGCTCTCAACTTGGTCCAAAGCCTCTCTCCAATAACTCCATCGAACGCCTGTTTGAGATCCATACATGCTAGATATAGGCACGTCCCAGTTTCTAGCGCCCTCTCTTTTAGAATATTAAGAATGAAGAGGTTTAGGGTGGCACCTATCCCCAAAACCAAAACCAGTTTGTCTCGGGTCAAGGATAACACCCTTCTCGGGCCATGATCTCAGATCTTTTAACAGGGCGGTCGCAAATAATTTCCCAATAGAATCCATGAGGGCGATAGGACGGTAGTTTTTTGGCACCACCCTATCCCCTTTTTGAAAGATGGTCACAATATTCGCCTCTCTCCACGAGGCTGGAATTTTTCTGTTAGTCATAATCTGGGTGAATAAGACTACTAGCAATTTACTCCATTGATCTCTATTCAATTACTGGTTGGCCAGACCATCGTTTCCTGCGGCTCGAGATGTGCTTAGATCTAGTCTGTCAAAAGCAAAATGTCAGGTTCGGAGCTGCGGCACTTCCACCTTGCTTGACAACCACCCGGGGTTCACAAACAAGGTTGTATAATGGGCGGCCCAGTCCTTTTCCGACACCATGCGGACTATATTACCTGATCTAAAGGAGCCACCGTTATTAATTAGCTCCCACAGATTCCTGGTGCTTTTAGCACAGACCACTTTCAACATCTGTTCTGCGTCGTTCTGGGCTCTCCCAACCCTCGAGGCAATACAGCAATTTTGATATTGCTGTTTAGCTAGCCAAATTTTCTCTTTTCCTTTTAACCTATCCCCCTCTTTATTTATCTGCCTAATAGACCTCTGCATCATTTGTCTCCCCTTTACCAAGGCCTGATCGTAGCTATGCTTCTGAGCCCCATGACCTGTATTTTTCCATACTCCTTGTTGACATAATCCTGAAGAATACCCTGGTACTCCACACACATTGGATCTGCTAGGGTAGAATCTGTGTATCGACTTGCAATCAGTGTCACGTCACGCCGTTTTAACCTCAGGCGATTACCGCCCCCTTCCAATTCCATCTTGCCCATTTTTTTCTCACATTTTCCCCCATATCACCCCAGATAGAGACAGCCAGCAGGTCATGATTACTGTGCTCCTGCAGCAGAATAATTAAAGTCTACACCTTTTCTCTTAAATTTCACGAGAAGAAACAATAGTCGATACACGATTCCTACTCCCCATGTTTCCATGAGCACTTCCCTGGAATATCACCTAATGTTTAGCCATTAAGAATAGGCATATCCCTTGGTCCCATGTTGCTCATCCACTCCCACTCTCTTGCATTCCATTCACTCTTTTTCAATGGGCACCCCTCCTACTCAATAGTTTGATATTCAAATCGCCACAGATAACTATTCTCGCATCGTCCCTTTCCCACAGAGCTTCATCAATAGCTTTCCCAATCGACTCCATTACTTTGGTTTCCTTGCTCATGTTAACTCGGCAGTAAGTGTTAATCAGAGACAGTGAGGTTTTCTGATCCTGCCTTGTTGGTTCCAATAGCATGTCTGTAGATATGAATTGGGGCATTCAGCTTTGCTATCATTCCAACCGGAATCCAATTTAATAAGGGTTAGGAGACCAGCAGAGGGTCGGCCAGTTAGACCTTTTGGAGCCGGGTTTAAATAGGCAGCAAATCCTTCACATAAAGGCATTCCCTCATACACGTCTCCTGAAAACACAACACATCAAACCCATCTCAATCCATTATCCTTTCTGAAAAGATTGGCCGGAATCCCCTCGTATTCCGGGAGGCTATCCTCAGGGACTCCCGCATAGCCCTGACATCAATCTATTCTCCCTGACCACTGCAAAGAGCCCCCGCTAGCCAACCCCATGTCTCTCCCTCCATGGATACCGTTTCTTTTTCCATTCTTGTCTTATCTCCACTTTTTCCCGATTGTCTATTGTATATTTCAAGAATCTCAAGTTTTCTTTTATGGGCAAGGACCCTCCTTCACTAGCGCTCACTTTCCTTTGGGACTATTTGTTATTTCTCTCGGAATTGTTGCTTCTCTCCAATTAGCTCTTATCCATTCCTGATAGTCACTTATCTGATAACCTTGGGGGAGGTATTTGTCCTTCAGGGATAAAATTAGGTCTTTCTTAGATTGGGTAACCAAATGTAGTATTACCCCATCGGTCCTTTTCTCTAGGACAAATTCCACAATGCTGATATCTCTCGTGGATAGCTGATGCTCTGGTATCATGCAGTTTAAGAGTCTTAAAGTGTTTCTTCTATTGAGCACTGGTGTATTTGAACCCCTGACAATTCTCCCCAGGTATATTTTAGGACTAGTCTCAGGACGACCTTATACTTTTCCTTGTTATCCACTTTTTCTGGGTTCACGGGTGTAGCTTTTGTTTTCACATTTCACTTTGAACTTCTCTTCTCCTCCACCACCCTAGCCTTAGTGAATTCTTAAATGAAATACCTCTTCTCTTCTCATCCATTGTTCTGAATGGTCTCTGCTCTTGCAGCGATGCTGTGGCTTAGGCGTTTTCACTCGATTTTTGGGCTTCCTTCTATATGGGTTTTATAATCGCGTCAATTTTTGCCCACTCTGAATCACTGACCTCTTTTCACTGCTGATCCTCTTTGACTCTTTGAATTACTTCTAAGAGGTCACTGAGGTCTACCTCAGATATCTCTGGCACTTCCACCTCCCCTTCCTCTTCCGGAGACTTCACCGACTTGCTGGTCTGCTTTTCACCCCTGATGTGCAGTTCTTTCTTAGCTCTTTTAGGTTCTGGGTCATTGTTTCTCAGAGGGGGGGGAGTGGGATAGATTTCTTAGGAAAATTCTCGAGCCGTTCGATTTTCTCTTTTAGGTTAGAGACATATTCTTAGATGGGCACTCACTAAGATTAAGCTTGCTTCCGCTGATTTAGAGGGTTTAAACATGGAGAAAATATTTCTTTCCTTAGAATGTATTGGGGCACTTTCTTTCTCTAAAATAAGCAGATTAGGCTCACTAAGTCAGGATTTTTCTGGCACTACAGCTGGTTCATCCAATTCCGTACCTCTCAACTTCTTCAACTCCTTAATCTGTGCCCTCATCTATGCACCATCTAATAGCAATGCCTCCATCATTGCTGTTTTATCAATTGCTTCCCTCCTGGCCAGGTGGCTCAGGCGATTTTTGCCAATTTGCCGAGACTTCCGGCTACTGTTGGGAGTACTAGCTTGCCTATGCTTTCCTGTCACCACAAAGCATCTGAAGGGGATATTGAACATCCCCTTCTCACCCAAAAAGTCCCTCTCCTCTGTCGGAGCCCTTTCCTGAAACTCCATTATTCCCCCTGCACTTTTCCCAGTCCCCTCTACCCTTGCACTTGCGCGGTCTGAATGACACCTGGCCTAGTAGGATCGTTGTCTGTCTCCCCGTGTTCCCCCCGCCTCGTCGCGCCTTGAAACACTTGTGTATAGGCGCGTTATAAATGCCAAATCATATCATATCATATATCTGTGTGGCTGGTAACGTATTATAGAGGTCTTTGAGAATCATATTACACACACAGATACGTATGTTTGATGGGGTATTGAAGTCTGTTATTCCTGAAAAATATGCTGCACGCTTTACGTTCACATCTGCTGCTTCGTTGCCCCTGGAGACTGTGTCCTCCCCCCTCGTGTGGCCTTGACACTTTATGACTGCTATTGCTGCTGGGAGTTGAAGCGCATCTATGAGCCTGTCCAATAGGGACGCGTGCTGCACAGGTGTGCCGTCTGCAGGTCGGAAGCTCCTCCTCTGCCATCATGACAGCCAAAAGTGTACTGTAAACGTCACATAAGCGAAATCTGAAAACACTGTAATTTCCTGGTCCCTGCACGCTTCTAATGCACTTTTAATGTCATTGTGAGAGCCACTAACTCTGCTACTTGCACCAAAAAATGTGAAGGCAATCTCGAGCCTGCTCTTACTTCTGCTGTACCATCTGCTTTTAGTCTCAGCACTCCGGTCCCAGTATGTCTTTCCCCTGTTGTGTGGTCTATTATCAACAACCCACCAATGTATAGCACTCCCCCCCCCCAAGTGGCTTATCTCCCACCTTGGGAATATCATCATACTATTCCATGGGTGGCCAGGCCTTCTCAGTGGCTGCTGCTAAGGCTTGGAATGCTTTGCCTTTCTCTCTGTGTGCAAGGGCTGATGATTTTAGCTTTCGCCGGTTATTGAAAACTCTTCTATTCTAATTTTCTTATAGGAAAATACTGTACCTATGCTTCCAGCGCAAAGGTGCCTTCGGGCGTACCAGAACCAAGGGTATTATGGCGCGAAGGCATAAAGAGGGTTGTTAAGCTTATGTTACATTAGTACACAGGAATACGTTCAGCTATGGTTACAGGGCTGAATGCATGAGCAACAAGCAGAGCGACAGTTTTACAGGGTAAGTATGCACTGCTGTATGACATGTATATACAATAAATGCAGAGAATTACTGTGGATCACAATTAGTACACATATAGGCCCTCATTACGACCCTGGCGGAGAGGGGTTTACGCCAGCGTAATGCATGGCGTACCTCTCCGCCAGATTACGACTTTCCGTAGCGCCATGGTGATTTTTACGCCTGGATTTTCCGGGCGGAAAAATCCATGGCGCTACGGGACCTCTCGTTAATTACGCCACCGTAATTTACGGTGGCGTAATTAACGCCTTCCCCACTCCCATTATGCCCTATGGGGCAAAAATGGGAATGGGGAAGGGTAAATGGGGATTGGGGACTAACCGCCCCGCCAAGGTCGGAATGGGGCGGTAAGTCCGCCAACCCCCATGGCGGAGTTGGCAGCTCTGCGCCATGGTCCATGGTGCAAATTGCACCATGGATCTCCGCCAGGGTCGTAATGAGGGCCATATACAAAAATACTGGAGGTTACCCGTGGTGTATAGTCAGATGTCATGTTCCTTTATCCAGTGAATGAGGTTGGATCTGAATTGTAGGTAGGGTAGATCTTCCCAAAGCAGGGGGTAGGAAGTTCCAATATTATGCTGCTTTAACGGGGAAACTGCTCCCACCAGATTTTGTGCGTTTAAATCTGGGTACTAATAGAAGGTTAGAGTTGACTTTTCTTTGAGGGCGGGTGGCTACTTGTCTAGTAAATTTAGCTGTGAGGTAAAGTGGGCTGCTTGGTTAAGACATTTGTGTATCAAAAGATGCCATTATAAGGAGTAGCTTATCTTTCGTAGAAAGCAGTTGACAGATCTCCTAAGGTCAGATATGTGGGCATTTTTAGGAAAGCTTAGTGCAGCTCTTAGGGCATTGTTTTGAAGGGTCCGGATCTTGGGCGTGATGCATTGATTTCTACCAGCATAGAGGGCGGTGCAAGAGTCCAATTTCGAAAGGATCAGGGCTCTCGCTAGAGTAATGCAGTTGTTGGAGGATAGGAGGGGTTTAGCTGCTCTGATTAACTTGCAAGTGTAGGATGTGGCCATGGCATTTACTTGTTTACCGAAGGTAAGCGTAGAATCTATGTAAAAGCCAAGAGTTTTGACTACCTTGGCCACTGTGATGATGCTGTTGTCAATTATGAAGGATAAGTAGCTTGGGCCTAGTTTATTAATATTGGATGGGGAGCCTAGAATGAAAAGTTCTGTTTTGTCATCATTCAGGCATAGACCATGAGATGCCATCCATGCCTGGATGATGAGGTAACTCTGTTCACAAAGGCCAAATCCTTGTTGGAGTCCCCCGTCAGCGGGATGAGGATCTGGGTATCCTCAGCGTAGTTCGTGTAGGTGATACCTAGACCATCTAGATCATCGAAAAGGGGCTTTGTGAATATGTTGTACAGAGTAGAAGATACGCAGGAGCCCTGAGATACACCACAAGATATGGGAGCAGGGTCAGCGGCTGCTAGCTTAATAAATATATGTGATATAACATAACATGTATGTAGTACAGTTGTGTACATAGTCTCCCTCCTCTACTGGCTCAATAAAAAATGTTGCTGGATTGAGAGTCCTGCACCTCAGTACCTTGATTGCTGGATTCGAGATAATTACCTTGTATCCAGAAGCTTGCGAGTACGTTGACTACACAGCAAGCTTCTGGATGCAAGGTAATTATCTTGAATCCAGCAATCAAGAGTACTTGGGTATTTCGAGAATTGCAAAGAGGGCATGTTCCACATAAAGGGTGGTACTATACCCCATAGAGACTTCTCTCCTGCGAATGCAGCAGTAGCCAGAGATTGCTCACAAGGCTAGTGTCCACTCATTACTGGTTCTAAACGTCCACTATAATAGGCCAGTGGCTTGTGCACTAGGGTAGTCTTCTGTGTGTACCACAGTCATCACTACTCCATTGGAGTGTGATAACAAATACAATTCATTGTTAAAGTCTGGGATCCCTGGTACTGGCGCTATGCATATTGCTTTCTTCGCTTCCTCGAATACTTAAGTCATTTAATGTGCCCATACCAACTTACCATTCCCTCTCTGTGCCTCCCTCAGCTCACTCAACAAGGGTCTTGTATCTGTGCTATAGTCAAACACTCAGGCTCTGCAATAATGGCAAAGGCCTAAGAACTGCCGCATTTCTCTCACTGTCTTTGACATCGGTGTCCTACTGATTGCCTCAGCCCTTTCTGGAGTCACTTTTCGCCCTTCTTGTGATATCAACTTCCCTATATATAGCACTTCCCAGTTGGCAGTACTGTAATTTTGTCTAGTCCACCTTGTAATCCTTTTCTGCCAATACTGTCACCAAGTTTATAGAGTCATTTCGACAATGTTCTTCTGATTTTCTGCAAATTAAAATGTCGTCCACGTATTGTATGACTGTGCTCGCTATCTGTATGTTGCCTAGATCCATCTGAAGGACCCTATTCAAAATGGAAGGTAACTTGCAGTACCCGTGTGGGAGTTTCATGTGTTTCCACTTCCGGTTTCTATATAGGAATGATGTTAAGTCCTGTGACTCTTCATGGAGTGGTATAGAAAAGAAGGTTGTCTTCAAGTTTATTACCGTGAAGTCTGTAGCTTCTGTTGGGATGCTAAACAAAATTGTCGCTGGATTCGGAACTGATGGGAATTCTGCTTCAACAATTTGGTTCACAGTACGCAAACCCTAATGAAATGCCATGATCCCCCTGTTACCTTTTTCACCGGATACACTGCAGTGTTACACTTTGATTCTGAAGGTACCAGTATGCCTTGCTTCAATAATGCGGCAATCGTTTAATAAATGCCCTTGTCTGCTTCCCTTGATGTGGGATACTGTCTTGCCCGTGGTAAAATAGCCCCTGGTTCAAGTTTTATCTTGACCACTCCTATCCCTTTTAACAGACCCACGTCATTGGGAATATGTGTCCATAAGACACTGGGTACCCGCCCTAAGTCTTCCTCGAGAAATGGTGGTGGCGGTTTTCATAACATCGCCTTTCTTTGCGGCACTTCCCTGTAATGTATTTCCACCCAGTGTGATTTTATTTTATTTTATTGGACGGCATTTGTAAAGCCCAGTGTTCGCCCAAAGGCATCTTGGCGCTAATCTAGCAAGAGGAAGATGGGATGCTTAACTGAGAAAGCTAAAAGAGCTGAGTCTTCAGGGCTTTCCGAAAGGCAAGATGATTGGAGGCATCTCTAAGAGAGAACAGGGTAAGGTGTTCTCAAGGCCGGCCGCTACTACGGAAAAAGCTCTGCCCCCAAAACGGGAGTATCACATCACTGGAACAGGTAGTAAACAGGCATCGGCTGAGCACAGGGCCCATCTAGGACCATAGGGCCGAAAAATAGCTTGAAGATATTTTGCCCCGCATCCATAGAAAGCACAGCGAACCAGAAAATAAGGACTTAAAATGGATGCGTTTCATCACAGGGAGCCAATAAAGGTGGGTTAAAATTGTGAGATATGGCAGCAACGAGGAGTAGCTGTAGCAAACCGTTCAGCATAATTTTGAAGAACCTGAAGATGCTGCAGGATCTAAGCAGGTTGAGCCAAAAAGAGAGACTTGCAATAGTCGATAGAAGAAGGGACAAGAGAAGACACCACAGATGCGTGAAAGTGCACAGGAATAAAAGGAAGAATCTGACATAGGAGTTTAAGTTGAAAACGGCCCATTTGACAGACAGCGCTAACCTGGGGTTCCATAGACAGGGAGGAAGAGAGTTTCACTCTGAGATCTTTAAGAGTAGTGCCCGGCTTAGGGAAAGTTCCAAGAAAAGAGGGCAGAAATGAGGGGTCCAGAGAGAGGAGGCTGTGGGGGGACCAACAACCACCACCTCGGTCTTGTCTCAATTCAACTTAAGCCAGTTGTTCTGCATCTATTCTCCCACAGCCTCTAGGCACGCCCGGACTCTAGCCACCGAATCAGGGACGGACAGGTCCAGGCGCACCAAGATCTGAGTATAGTCTGCATAAGAAAAGCCGTGGAAGAAGATCAATTCGGTCAGTGGTCGAATATAGACGCTGAAGAAAACCGGGGATATAGCAGACCCTTGGGGACACTAAAGGAAAGATCAACCGCCTCCGAAAGGAAAGGGGAAAGTGAGAGGGTTTGATGACGATCTGTGAGAAAAGAGGTGAACCAAGCCAGGACGGGGCCCAAGATGCCCGCTCCGGCAATGCGACCCAGCAGATGCCATGATCGATGATGTCAAAGGCGGCCAACAGAATGTCAGCAAAAGAGCGCTAATGCCGCCTTTGTCATGGGTCCATGCTAGGTCGCCCATAACAGGGACCAAGACACTCTTGGTTCCCCGCCCGGGACAAAAACCAGATTGCAAGGAGCGAAAGAGAGAAGATTCTTCAAAAAAGGAGGAGAGCAGAAGGCAAACTAGAGATTCCAAGAGCTTCATAGAGTAGGGGAGTAGAGAGATGGGATAGAAATTCACTGGGCTAGAACGGCCAAGTGCAGATTTTTTCAATAGTGGAATATCAGTGGCATGTTTGAGCAGGGCTAGAATTGTCTGGGTCTATAGCGGGTTGTTCACTGTTGTCATCAATAGGTAGGTAAAATGGGGTGCAATGGTTTTAATGATGTTAAGTGGGATCGGATCTTGAGGGGAGGATGACTTCAATCAAGAGATGGCAGCTGCAACATCGGTGGAAGAGAAAGAGGGGATTACAGACCAGGAAGCAGTGGCAGGTGGCCCTGCAAAAGATGGCCACGGGGCAGCTAAATGAGGCAGCCCTACACTGATATTGAGCCTAATAGTTTGGATTTTGTTGATAAAGAATGTAGTACTTATGTCAAACATCACCTCACTATCTGATCAATCGTCTTGGAATAACTCCTCATCTGTCATGCCAGTCAACCTATATCCTTCCCCCACTGTGATTACAGTTCTCCATGATTGTCCGATGTCGTCCGTCCCATGCAGAACTATTCTCTCGTCTCTCACTATAACTGCCTCGAGTTCTTTTGGGAACACCTTTCCTTTCTTTTCATCTAAGGGAATCTATGGTCTGAATAGGAACCCATTGGGTATGCGTAACAACCTACCCTGTATCCCTGGGAACCATGCGATTAACACTTCCACCCCATATGAAAACAGTTCAATGTCTACTGGCACCCCCGCTCTGTACCACAATATGCTTGGATAAGTTCCCTCACATTCATGTAATGAATCCTTGGCTTTGAGCACACTATCCCTTGGTCAGTGAATTATATGGTCATGTTAAGTCGGCTCATCATGTCTCTACCCATTATATTCACTGGTGTCTGTCTGGAATATAACAGTGGCATGGTCAAGTCATGTTCTCCCATAAAAGTAGTAATTCATCAGTTAAAGGAACCGAATCCGTGGCCCCAGAGAATTCCTGCACATTCATCGGAATGCCTGACACTGGGCATCTCCTCTCCCTTATACAGGACCTAGTTACTCCCGTATCCACGAGAAAGGAAAACTTCTTGTCACTTATTTGTGGTTCCTCAGCTGGATTGGGTCTAACAGATAGGATTGAACACATCAGGTCTGACTGTGGGATAACTATTGTGGATATAATGACATTCCTGTCCCTGTAAAGGCAGTGCCCCCTACAACAGTCGCCCCTCCCAGCTTTGGCACGGGATCCAGCATCATGGAGCCTGCATGTGTTTAGGTTATTACGTCCCTCCATCTGTAATGCATGTGTCATGGGTGGATACTGCTGCATTTGCATGTCTTGGGTATGCGTCAGTTGTGGTGCCTACATCTGCGCTTGCATGTTATCTTGGGCATAATAGTCAGTCTGCTCTGTCTGGTAAGTGGGCTGTTGCTGCATTCCCTCATTCTGAGGCATCCCACCCCTGTTTCTGCACACTTGTGATATATGGCCAATTTGTCCACACACCTAACATTGTGCGGGACCCCCCATCAGTCTTTGCTGTCCCCCATGAAACCATCCTGCATTCTGCTACATTGGGTGTTCAACCCTCTTCCTTGAGGCATCCCTCCTCGTCCCCTTGGCCACTGATTCATATCCCCTCGTCCTGCAAAACCTCCCTCTGTCACCTAGATCAATACTTACTTGACCAAATCAGGATTTCGATACATTCAATTTAACTAATCTTTTTGGCTCACCATCAAACACACAGGCATACTCCACGCACAGGTCTTTTTGCAGATTTCCACTCTGAAGGCTCAAATCACAGTTGCACTTGTGAGCCTCTGAAACTCAGCCGAAAAGGCACACTACTGAATTTCAATGACAATTGGCAAACTAACCACCAAGTTCTACAGCATTCTGTACACTTTGACTCCTATTAAATGACCTCACCGGTGAAGTCACCAATACCATAGAGGAAGAAAATACCCGATCTTTCAATAGATGAGTCCGCTTATGACCTGTCCCAAACACAATGACAAACACAACATAACATGTATACGGCCGCCTTCCTGTCTCCACCGGGTCCTAAAATAAATCTTGTGGTCCCTTTTCTATAGCGTTGCCTGGTCTGTTTGGGTAGGCTACACATGGGAACTAAATGGGTTAGTTCTACTATTGGATAGCCGTACCTAGTGGCTCCTCCTAGTATCATTCTACAATGTTGCAGGGTCAGAGATAGACCATTGGCCCTTGCAGCAAATGATATCCGCACGGGAAAGGTGAATCTGGATTGGTCAGAATGTGTCCTACTATCCCTGGGACCCTGGACGGTTACCAGACTGAGTGTACCTTTTCAAGGAAATGGGAATGAACATGAAGGTGCATAGTGTTCCCTAATGTTACCATCTCTGATCACCTAAGCCTGGGAGAGTGCATTCAGTTAGCAGCTTCTGGGCAACACTTGCAGATTTTCCCCTCTGCTTCGATGGGAACAGTACTCTTCGTCTGCCTTGCTTGAGTGGGCATTGTCCTGTTCGACTGGGTCACGTGTGTGGAGGCCACAAAATTGAGCTATCCTGCATGTAATTATGTGGCGATCATGTCAGCCTTTCCATGTAACCGTAGCCTGTCTCTCCTTTGTCACTCGTTTCAGAGACCTATAGTTTCCATATCATTCCCTTCTCTATGTTAGCGGCAGTCAAGCATGGGCAAGCTAAATATATGAACTCTTAGCATCTTGCGGTTTGGCAAAGGATATGAATGTATAGAAATATGCATGTGTGTGCGTGCTCTACCTACGTCACTCATAAGCATGTGCTTCGTGCCTATATGGAATAGACTAGTGCATTTCGTGTAACTACATGAATGAATGGATACAACATGTACATGTGCGGCTACATTGTGATGTCAGGAGTGACGTCATTGTCTCTGGTTTAGCAGTTAGTGAACTTGCTCGATCAATTTAATTTCCATGTCATCCAAAGCATCGACTGGGTATGGTCTGAACAGCTGCCTGGGCGAATAACCTTTCTCATACCTGCAATACATCGAGGATTGCAGTGATGGGCCTAAAAGGGAGGAACATCTGTTGTTTCTCTGCCTTTGTGGAGAGTCATGTGGGGGGCATGAGGGAAAGATTTAGCCCTGTGCACGGCCACCTCCTCATAGTTTGGCAATACAGTGCACACGTTAAATAGACCTTGTTTTCAATGGAATTGGAAAGCTAGCCACGATCTTGCAATAAAAGCAATGCTCCAGAATTGTTTGTGGAGTGACTGGTAATTCAACAGGGGCTGAGCTGCTGTTACGCTCATCTGGTCTCTACTGAGGCGTTGGGGCATGGTTGCAGCCTTCCCTGGTGTTAGATCTCCCCCTTCTGGTTTCAACCCCTGCGGATCAGCTATGGGCGGAGACAATTGGTGGCACTGCTCCTGATTAATGTGAATGATGAGCTCTCCGTCCTGCCTCTTCTGGCAGGGACGCTTGTTGGTGGAATCTAGTTCCTTCACTGATTCCTGAGTAGTAGTCCAGAACGGCTGTGACTAAGTTCCTCTTTCTGCTTTCTCTCAATGTCTTTTGTCTTTTCCCCCTCTTTCTGCTTTCTTTAAATGTCTTTGTCTTTTACCCTCTTTCTGCTTTCTTCCAATGTCTTTGTCTTTTCCCTCTCAATGGCCCTCATCAGGAGGTTGGAGGTAACCATGCCGCTTTTAGCGGCATGGTTGCCTCCTTACCGCATTCCGGGCCCGGGTTCCTCAAATGAGGACTTACCGGGCCATCGCAACATTGGCGGACCCGGTAATTCCCCGTCCGAGGAACCCGGACCCGGTCCATCCCCATTCCCATTCGAGCCCCCATAGGGCTCAATGGGAATGGGGATGGAGCTAACAACAGGCCCTTTAATAACGGGCCTGTTGTTAGCTCCCTGGTGTCCATGCGGGACCCGGAATGGACGCCTGGTTTTTCTAGGCGCCCATTGCGGGTCCCGCGAGGAGACCTCGTGGTAGGGCGGAATGGGTTTACCGGCACCGGCACCTTTACCGGTGCCAGTAAACCCATTCCGCCAACCTTGTGATGAGGGTCAATGTCTTCATGTTATTGCTCTCAATGTGGTTGATTTGCACTGAATAACGTTTCTCTCTGTTTTCTCCCAAATAGGTGGAAATGCGGCTTAACAACGGCTGTGGAGGCGCGGAACGCGGCTGAGCGGAAGATAGATGCAACCGCGATGTCCAGCAGTAGATGAGTGATGGCTTTTAGGGAAGGCAAAAGGTTTTAATGGCAGCGAGCCCTTAACGTAATGTCTGTTAAGTGTCTAACCTTGTCTTTTGCCTTTTCTTTGCAGGTGCTGCAAGTTCGGATGGAGTGCGTCGTGCTGCGACGCCTAGATGATGCTGTCCGCGTTCCGGGTTGTTTGCCGGTGAGCTGCGTTGTCAGGAAGAAGATGTCTGCGCTCCGAGATGTTTGCAGGTGAGCCGTGGTGCCAGGAGGAAGCGTACAGGTAAGAGCAGGATTCTCCAGTGACAAGCACGGATGAAGATGGCAGGATAACTCCAGGTAAGATGAATCCCAGGTGACGGTAAGCGTTGCGCTGCACGGAGGTGCAGAATAACGCGAAGCATGTGCCTTGGGGTTGTGCTGGCTTTTGTAGCTGAGCTCTTAAGGCCACGCACCCTAGCAAAGTTCTGCATGCCACACCCTGCCACTCCTAGAAGTTAGAAGATGCACATGCAGATGCAGATGAAGATGGAGACCACACCCAGACTAGTTACACAAATGAGGGTTCTTGAGAGTATTCTTGCTCATAATAAAAGAGTTCCTGTTTATTCTAAGCATTTCTGCCCATAATGGAAATGTCCTGTTTAAATCCATCCATGAGCCTGGCGCCAGAGGCTCTAGCACTGTGTCCAACCAGGCCCTCTGTGCATAAATGTCCCAAAGGGACGTGTGTGACCCATGATGTCCCCTGCTCCCTCCACTTGATGGTACCACTCTTGTGATCCTGGGCAAGTGGCCATGACAGCTGCCTGAAACGAGCGCAATCACCATAAATTACAAAGCTATTTCCTGGAGGAGAGAGTCAGAATTTGCTGACTCATGATAATTTAGGAGTTCCTTTATAGGTCTGTGTGCACAGAATGTAACACTGCCTTTCCAAATAAACCTTCCCGGCTTGAGGAAGAGTCCAGACTATAGCGTGTACGGATGACCATGTGGCAGCTGCACAAATATATTTAATAGGGACCCCCCTCTGTAATGCAGAGGAGGTAGCCATGCCCCTGGTCGAAAGAGATCTAAGACCCTCTGGACGATTCTTTCCTGCTAGTCTGTAACATTCAGATATTCCTAAAATGATCCATCTTGATAAAGTTTGTTTCAAAATAGCCCTACCCAACTTGTGGCCCGTATAGCCTCCAAAACGTTGGTCATTGTGTCTTAGATTAGACATCCTGGAGATGTAGCAACTCCGTGCACGCCTTGGATTAACCCTGTGTAACCTCTCCTCTTCCTTTCCAGGATGAGGAGGAGGATAAAATGAGGGTAACATTATTTTCTGAGTTAAATGTAACTCAGACACAATCTTAGGTAAGAAGGTATGTTTAACCTTAAGGACCCTTATAGAAGATTGCATAAGGAGGCTTGAAGGACAAGGCCTGAAGTTCACTCACTCTTCAGGCTGATATGATGGCCACTAAAAGGATGGTCTTTAAAGTTAATAACCTTAAAGGACAGGAATGGATAGGCTCAAAAGGATCACACATTAGAAAAGTCAACACCAAGTTGAGGTCCCAAACTGGAACTTGAAATGGGACTGGAGGAAATGTATTTGTCAGTCTTTTTAAGGATTGTATCACAAGTGGGATATTGAAGAAAGATACCTCTTCAGAGAAGCGCTCAAAAATACAAAACCTGGTGTATTAAGAATGATAACCCCATCAGTGTACTGCATGTAAAAGGATCATCATTCTTATCCCAGCACCAGCTGTAGAAATTGTTCCAACGGCAGCGGTACACAGATTTTGTTGCTGGCCTTCGGGCTGAAAGGAAAAATCTCCATTACGTTGTCCGGGAGGTTCCAATCCTTGTATCTCAACCTCTCAGAAGCCATGCGTGAAGGTTGAGTGTCTTGAAATCTGGATGGAGAACCCGCCCCTCCTCTCTCAAGAGAAGGTCGCCTCTTTGTGGAAGACGTATTGGAGGGTAGGTGGACATGTCCAGAAGGTACGGGTACAAAGTCCTCCTAGCCCAATTCGGGGCAATTAGGATCATGGATTTCCTGAACCTCTTGATGACTTGTGGAATGACTGGGACTGGAGGAAACGCGTACAGGAGTGGAAACTCCCAGTCCACTATGAACGCGTCCCCTAAAGCTCCTCTTAGGGGAAATTCCCTTAAGCAGTACTGCTCGCACTTCCGGTTGACACCAGTCACAAACAGATCCACTTGAGGGGTTCCCCAAAGGGTGAAGATCTTTTGAAGTAATGCCTCGCCATGCTTTCAGATGCAGTGAGAGAATGCCTCCGACCGGAGGCTTGAGAACTAAGGTCTCAGAGAGGTTTTGAGGTGGATGAAGCATTGGCTGATGGTAAATTAGCCGCTGTCTGGGCGGTCTTAGTACCTATTCCCTGTCCACTATGGGGAATTATTTTTGTTGACCTCTTTGACTGGTCATTCCTCTCCAACTTCCAACTGAGGACCTATCCCCCCAAGGTGTGCTGGTGCAGCGGTTTTGTGGCTGTCTAATAGCAGCACCTAGGGATTTTGCTGCGGCTTTGGAGGTCTGCAGTTTCTCCAGGCTCTCGCCAGCCTTGCTACCAAATAAATGTGTGCAATCAAAGGGCATATTAAGAAGTCTGGACTGCACATCTGGATCAAAACCGGACTTCCTTAACCAGCCAAAACTGCACATTACAGTACTAGCCGCCACTGACCTGCTGATACTGTCAGTAGTGTCAAGACCTGTCTAGAGGGATTTGCGCATCACGTCCTTCCCATCCTTGACGAGATTTAAAAATCTGTTTCTTTCGTCCCCTTCGGAGATGTGCTCAGCAGTCCTTGCTACACATTCCCTAATAGTGTAAGTGAACCTGGCCAACGTTCACGTAGCATTCACTGACTTTAGAGCCATACCCCCAGCATAGAAAACATTCTTAGCCAAAGCGTTGTAACGCTGGTCATCTCTGTCTGGGGGAATAGTCGGGTATGCGTTTTTGTTTAAGGTGGATGTGGCAGCCTGTACCACCAAACTTTCAGGATTGGGATGTTTTCGTCAGATAACTGGGGTCACTACTGGACACCCTGTATTTGGATGTTAGTTTTTTATTTACTGCCAGAATTAATTCTGGTGTCACCCAATTCTTATTTACTCTCCTTTGCAGTGCCTCATGGAAAGGAAGAATAGGATCTTCCTGGGGTCCTTTATCAAGGATGTCAGTAAGATCATCCTGCTCATATATTGGTGTGGGTCTTTTCCACCCCATGTATTCCACCACCCTGGACATTAAATGTCTGTAAGACCCTTCTGCATGGTCAGTAGGATCTGGTCTCCTGAATTCTAATCCTGGGGACGTATCTAGTCCACTTGCATTTTGCAGGGACTCCTGTACATTTTTCAACCTGGATTCCTCTGAGAACAAGGGTTCAGGGACCCCAGGTGTTTGTAGACCAAAGGGACGTGAATCCTCAGAGGAATGTTCTGCTTCGTAATAAATAGAAGAGAGTCATTAAAAAAAATCCTTTCTTGGTAGTGGTGTATATCATTTCTCTGTAATCCTCGATGGCGTTGATTGTGGTGCTGACATTTTCTAACACCATTGACGGTGAGGGCTTTGATGCCTTTGGCGTCAAGGACTTATTAGGGTCCGACAGGGAGTCTTTCAGCACCGATGGTGTTGATGACTTCTTCCTCGAAGATTTGTTTCGATTCGAGGGATCCTTCGACCTCTCTTAAGGAGATTTTTCCTTGCCTCCCGTTCCGAGGGCGCAGAGGTTTTGTCCTTATCTTTTTCTTGTAGAGTTTTTTGACATGGGCATGGCTTTCATAAGACTTCGAGGGGGTCAAGTCTGCATTCTCGAATACTTTCATCATCTTTACTCTGAAATTCGCCCACTCAGCCGGTGAGGCTGATTTCGTCGGGCATTTAATCCGTTCTGGGTAGGAACTCGACAGTGGCGAAGACAGCAACCTATGGTGCCTTTTCTTTGAACGGTGCGAATATGACGAGTTGTGAGAACGACTGGGTGATCTCGATCTTTGCAGTGCTCTCTGCTAGAAATAATTCAGAAGCAGCTGAGCTGGATATGGAAATATCATAAGATGAGGAATAGGTGGGAGGACACAATCTATTCGAAAGAACTGCTGTGTTGGCATCTGTATTTAATCTGAATAATAAAACATTATTGTATCAATAATTGTACGTAACGGAAACCTACAGATCCATGGACGGATGAAGGGCAAAAGCACTGTGCGTGCGTTGCTTTTCTTTCTACCGTGCTTAACAAAGTTCCAAGCACAGACAAACAGCTTTGTGGCACTTACCAACTACTCGTCATTGCCATGGTAAACAGGAGTTCTCTGACTGAACTGTGGACAGTGAGTTGTATGTGTGCTTTCAATGAGGGATTAATAGGGAGTGTTTGAGTAAGGAGGTTAGCAAAGCAGAGTCACCTACCTCGGTGTAGCTCCTCCAAGGGAAGGTGTTAGGAGAGTAGGAGTGAAAGGCTAACTTGCAGTTGGCATCAGTGATACTGACTCCAGGTGGGGGCTCAGCACGGGTCGAGGGACTGGCTGATGCAACAACACAAACACTGCTAGTCTTGCTCATGGTTGTGTTGTTTGAAATCCCTGGCCCCCGCTGGGCTAACATGCTCTTGGGTAGAGCTCGCACAACTGGAGTCTCAGACAAGTATCAGCTGTGTCTCCTTGGCAACAGCACACAGGCCGCACTCCAGGTAGATTAGAATCCCTGCACAAGGCTCCTCTTACAATGTTGTTTTGAGCCGTGCGCTTTTCAGTAATCTTCACAAATGAAATTGGCTGTTGGCAAACAGACTGTACCACCAGTAGGGTGAACAGATTTAAAGGTTCTACACAAATATGCATGGACTGAGCTGCGGTTGCGTGCCATCTAATATCTTCAGCTAACTCTGAGTACTTTGAGCTAATTGCATTCTGGGAGGTGTCAGCCACGAATTCGGAAGTAGAAATGGCTGACAGGTAAAGAGTGCAAAAAGGGGTGTGGTTTAAGGTGGAGGTGGGTGGGAATTGGAAGAAAATCATCATGTAGATTTGACTTAGAGGTGAGCCTTAAATTGTTGGGACACATAGCCAAACAACACAAATCCATCCTCATATGTCATCGTCATTGAAAAGCATTAGAGACCCTCATTCAAAGCCCCTATTTGAAGCTCTTACGTTAAAGCGCTTGTTTTAATAACAATAGTTTCAACTTAAAGGTAGTGCTTACAGCGCCACCTAATAGCTAAAACAGAGTAACAAAACCCTTGAAATTCACTGAAAAAACTTTAGTTAAGGTGCACGTAAGCTGTGCAGATTTCACGCAACAAAACCAGAGGATGTGGGAAGTCATGACCAGCTTAACTCTGCACATTCCTGTTGCAAAGCCCATCAGTACATACATATTCTAAAAGAAGGGATTCACAATGACCTATACAATGGCATTACCGGGGACATCTACAGGAACTCGTTGAGTTAAGTTGTTCATGACTTCCCACAGCCACAGAATCCAACAGACAGGCATAAACACGAGGTCTGTCATATATTCATTTTATTGCGGCAGCCAGCAACGCGCTTCGTGCCCAACCAGGCGCTTGTACACACATCTCACTTCCCCTCAGGAAACCATGATACATACAATGTTTTATTCGCTACTTGCACAACATACCTTCCTCAGTTCTGCCAGATTTGATGTCTTCAATAACTTCTCTGCCTTCGCTACCTTCACTATCTCTGCCAGTGCCGACCGGCAGGTCGATTGTATCACGTTCAGGATTGTCTAAGAAAAAAGCAAAGGAAAGATTTAATAAGTTCAATTCAATGAGACTGCATTCACATTTATTATTATTATTATTATTATTATTATTATTATTATTATTATTACAATGGTATTTATTGAGCGCCGGACCTAGCTTCGAGAAGCACCAGAGCGCTTTACAGAGGTATACACCAATACAGATGCATAACAGAGTGCTATAGAGGTATACACCAATACAGATGCATAACAGAGTGCTATAGAGGTATACACCAATACAGATGCATAACAGAGTGCTTTACAGAAGTGTACAACAGTACAGATGCATAACGGACTGCTTGGTAACAGAGCAGATATACAGCGGGGGCAGAATACAGAGGGGCACAGATGAGGGGTACAGCTGCACCGGGTGGCGGGGAAGAGGGAGACAGATGCCTCTAGCATGTCAGGTGGCGTGAGGGGTGACATTTATAAGCGTATACTTTGCTAACTTCTGTAGCTAAAAACCAAAGGTAAATGCCCTATTCAGTTTCAAAGGTATTATCCCATCTGTACAGGACTTGCCTAGGAGCAAGAGGTGACCTAACTGCAAAGGTAGATCATGGGCCTTATTACTAGTCTTTGAAACTTCACCGATGAAGACTTCTACCCCGCATGGAGACGGGAGCCTGAGCAGACCTGGTGCACATGCATGAAACAGAGCCCCGGCTACGCCCACCAGTCTGTTGATACCACCTACGCAGGGACACGAAACAATGGGAATGACGGGTAAGGCTGTGATGGAGTTTCCTCCCTAGAGCCCTCCACCCTTGCTTGCACACTTTCCTCACCTGAGATGCTGGAGTGGTCGGCTTCTTGCAGACGTCGCCGGGTGAGATAGTCTTTCTTTTTTATGGTGCACTTGCTTGTCACGGAGAGAAGCCACAGCGGCCGCTGGAAAACAGCAGCCCTGCGGCTCCCCTTCCGGAACCTGAAATCAAGGAAAAACCCAATAGGGAAAAAACCCTTGATGGAATGTTGACACGTTCCCACGTAGTGTAGATTGGATGCAGTGAAGAGGGTGGACGTAATGGAGCAGCCAGGAGGAAAGTCAAATTTGAGCTTGGGAAGTAATTGCCGCCAGTAAGGAGTGAGCGTAGAAAACTTGCAACGGTGTCCAGCGGGACGAAAACAGAAGGAGAGGAGAAAAAGGGAAAATGGCACACGGCCAAGGACCGTGAGCGGGAAACGGGAAACAAGAGCAGAGCTCGTACTGAGTGTACGGAAGAAAAAGGAAAACTACTGACAGATCCCAGAGGTGAAGTTATGAGTTCGAGCTAGGAAACCCGGAACAGGAAGCGTCCGTGAAGAGGGGTTGCAACGCAACGCGATGCCGGGGGGCGGAGAAATAAATACTGCCCACGGCACCACGTTGCACCAATGTAGCCGCAAGCGAGGACACAAAGAAAGGACTAAATCCCCCTTCCTCTGCTTCGCCAGCTCCAACGCGGAAGTATCCGCCAGTCTCGGCTTTGGCCGTAACGGCGGATGACAAAGGCGTACAGTGGAAAGCTAACTATAGAATGGGAGTACTGTAGCCACTACAGTGAGTGACTTTTACATACTCCTACATCCCGACCCCTATCCACCATACTGATAGAAGAGCTATAAAGCATATACATTACCGGGTTGTACATGATATCTACCGAACACTTTCTGAAGTACTACCTGACCGAAGCCAACATCAGCCCTATGGACTGGTGTGCAAAGACTAAACTATCCAACTGGAAATTGACAGTTTCCAGGTCAGTTTCCCTTTCTATGGGCCCCACACTGACAAGAAGCTTATCTGAAAACCTGACACTACTTGTCCTCTATGAGCAAATCTTGACAGTCTTACAAACAAAGACAAATCAGCTTCCTTTCCACATCAGACTGAGGGTCCAAAAGAAAGTGGGAAGACAACTTTTTTGGTTGATATGAAAATGAGAAACAATTTTAGGTACAAAGGATGCGTCTTAATAACCAACGCTTATCCTCATGAAAAACCATAAATGGCTTCCCACTGGCATAGGACTGCAACACACTGTTTTTCCTTGCAGAAGGGATTGCTGCTTTCCAGGAGACTAAATTCATTTTGACAAAGCCATATGTGCAAATGGTCTGTCGGCCAACGCATTCACGGCCACATTGAAATCCAAGGATGCGTGGGGAGGATCCAAAGTCATGACGCCCTCAAAATACCTTTTGATGAAGGAATTAGAAAAAGAAACTTCTCACTAGTAGTATTGAGATAGGCAGCAAGAGCCATCAAATAAGCCTTGCAAGAATCTGATTTCATGCCTGACTGCCCTAGATCTAGACTAGTAAAGTAGTTTTTTTGAGCGGACTATGTTGATGCTACTGGGACCAACGGCATAACCCAAGCCATTTGCTACGATACTGAGATCTTGTAGAATCCTTCTTTGTTTCCTTAAGAAGCTTAGGGATCCTTTCCAAACGGCCCAGATGCCCAAGCAGTAACTCCTCAGGTGCCATGCCGCGAATTACTGTGATTGTGAAGAGAGACTTTGGCAGAAAATGAGGGAGGATGGGAATCGACTGAGGAGATGATTCAAACTTCATGAGATCTGAGAACGATGGGAGTGTATTAGGATCAAGCAACAGGTGGCCAACAACTAACTTCTTTCGGAGATGAGGAAACATTGGGTTGGGGAGTGTAAGCCAAGCACTGGTTCCAACAAAGATTGATGGCGTTCTCTAAGGAATCTACTACACTCCCAATCTCTGAAGTATATATTCTGCACTGCATTTGCTCTGTGTACGTAACAGAGATTAGACCGGGAACACCCAGTACTGAAACATTGAAACCAAGACCACCTCATGCAACTCTGCTCATGGGACTGATGATAGAGTCTGCTGAGTTTGTTCTCCCCTCCAGGATTGTGAACTGAGCCAGATCCCAGAGCTAGCGCTAGGTCTAAGAGACATAACTGGGCCACTTTTGTATCCCTGCTTGCCCACATCATGAGGATCGTCTTTCAACCACGAGAGAAAGGAAAGCCCTAAGAGCCAGCCATATGGACTCAATCCCAGAAAATGGATCTGATTCCTCATGTTTAGAAAAGGGAGGTTCTGAATCTCCTTCCACAGGACTGCACCCCCAGCTTGTCTTAAAATAGGATGGACAGGTGGGGTAAGAAGGAACTAGAAGACTAAAAACCATGGAAGATGCTGAAAGAATCCATGGGTCCCCGAACACCTCCCTCCAAGTCAGTCCATGAAGGAATAAATGCCCTCCAACTGAAGTACAGTAAGTGTCTCCAAATGTTTGCATCTTGGATTTCATATTGGCTGTAGAAGGCTGACCAGCAAAGCGTCTTGGCAGGGTTTGCTGGATTGGATCAGGTTGCGTGTTTTCTGTCTAGAAAGTCCAAATAAACAACAAAGGATCTAAACCGGTCTCGACTGCAGGACTTTGGAAAGGTCATTGCATGCTGTTTTGTGGAATCAGAAAATACAATATTAAGGCTTTTACACCATGCAAAGAGAAATACACCAACACGGGCTTGTAAAGATTCCCAGAATCTTTATTGCAATACTGAACAGTTTACAAAACAAAGTACACACATAGCTATTTGGCCATCAGTACTTCACAGAGACCACCAGCAGGATCAATGTGAGCAGTGAACAGGAATTGTTAGCTGGACATCAGCATATTTATACAGTCTCTTCATAATGATGTCTAGCCTCTTACAAGTTAATCATGTACTGGGCTAGGGTTTGCGCCAGGTTCATTCCTAATTTACATATCTCGTGCATGTGGTTTAATTCTTAATACATTTTGCTAACAAGTACTATTAGTCTCTGGATGTGACTTTACACTCTTTACACATTTGCTTCAATGTAGGTCAAACAGATGTTTCGCATGTCATGTTTAAAAAGCATTATTGTTCTTGTATACTTGTAGGTTAACATCGCCGATTCGAATAATCCCCTGATCCCTAGATCAACAAAGGACAAGGTCTACATGACCCTAACATGTAGCCTGCAGGCAGGTTGGGCATTAACTCTCCTACAGAGGTCGGAGAGGTTAAAGTAAGAACAAGAGAACACAGGTCGGCCATTTTAGGCCACACGGTGACTTTGCACGACAAGCCAAAATGGCGGCTCTAACCTAAAATGGAGGCTTGATTAACTTAAGGTCACGAACTTGCGATGCGGATTTCCTCGCAAAGCGACTGGGCATAGGCCAACATATACAATGAGGACGAAACAATATCTTATCAGTTTTGACAAACCCTCCTTTTGGCCTAAGCCAAGCACTAAACTACTTCCAATCACTTTACGACTAACTCCACATTTCAACGTCTATACATCCCGAATCATTATCAGACATATCTATTGCCATTAGGTCAGACACTAGAGTTTCTTTCGTCACGTACTTCTTGGAAACCTTATCTGGGGCGTATATTTTATGCCCCAATTCATTTGTTGCTTGCGCGCAACATCCCCCTAATACCGAACACATACCAGGAAGACACTGTATACAACAACAAAGGAACAGTAAACTACCCAAGATAATCAGCAAGGCCGAAAGCAGCTTCCATCCCCACGACCGTAGGAGGTCCCAAAACCATGCACTAAGATCCCAGTTTCCCTCAGGAACGTGCACTTCTGAACTAAGAATATGTAGATTTTGGATCGCCCTAAAGATCGTTGGAGAGGAGTCTGGTATGTAAACGCAGCAAGTGGACCTCCACCCCTCCACGCTCAGCCAGAATGACATCTAATGCCACCCGGTTCTGAAGAGCTACTAATTTAATCGCTTTCTGTTCTAACGTCATATTATAGAGTATGTCAGTGGTCCGGTTGATGGTTCTCTCCAGTACTCTCGCTAGTCCCCTGATATCTTCTGAATTCATAATTGCCCAAAGAATATCTCCTAGAGTTTACACTGGAGTATCCCCCTTCAAATCTCTTTGTGAAAATTTCTGCAGTACTAGCAATAAATACCCCAGGTAATAGAATCCCTAAATAGCAGGTTCCTTGCCAATCCCTGGGCAACCACGGAAATGCCACATTACCGCAAACAAAATAGACAGGTTCACCTACATACAGAGGTCTGTTCTGACTAGTCAAATTCGCAACATTGGCACAACTTCTAAAATCACCCATTGACCATGTTCCATTCCTCTGCATGCAGAAGGAAACTGAATCGGGGCTATGATTAACAGAATAAGATGGAGGCGTGGCATCCTTATTGCCTATAGGAGCCATTTTGAAAGAGATCAAAGACTGAAAAGGACGAGACAATCTATCAGAGGGCCTAACAGAAGCAACATTTGGCTTACTCCTATTTGCAAAGAGCGAGCATCCCAGGGGCATCAAAACACGTTTTTCAAAACTATTCAAATTTGTACCATCAAAGTTCTCTGAGATGCTGTCATTCCAACGGGCAAAGAATAGTGCTCTAAGAGAAGCATAACAAGCAGTTGTCAAAGGTAAAGGATGAATGTACCAGCCTAGCCCCTTATCCCCATGTTGCGGTAAATGCGAGCAGATCCAGCAGTTGGTCCTATTAAAAAATTGCATGAGTGGCATTCATTATTAGCAAAAGAGTATTATTCTGATAGTTCCGTCTATGCAAAGAATCTCTAGGCGACAAGGTATGCAATTGCACGGAAGGAGTGGGTATAACAGATACATTTTCAACAGGTAAAAAGTCCTCTAGCGGATATGCTTCCTCCAGGTACCATAACCCAAAACCAGTAGTTACTAAAAACCCAGTTATTATTACAAAAATGCAACAATACATTTTCGGGGTCCCCTTACACGCTTGATCATTGTCTCTGCTAGTCACATATTTATCTAAAAGTTCGGTGCGAGCGGTAGCGGGTGCAGGCATCGTAGTCTTCAATTGAAAAAACACCAATTGTTTGTTTGCTGGCGACTCCAGTCGCGCGTCTTCTTAATGTCTTTCCCACAACCCTTAGCCAACAGAATTCTTTTGTATAGTCGGACCAAAAGACAAGCCCTCAAATGATTTCTTCGATTGCACAGTCAAACCGTGCCGTTCGTCTATCTTCTAGGACGTAAATTATATTTCACAATTTCTGGTGCCGAAGGAACAGAAAACAAGGTGTCGTCACTTCCCACTGGAGGTGGCGAGTGAACGGAAATGGGATCAGAAAATGGATGATCCGGAAGTACCACTGTTGGAGAGTGCAGAGACAAGATGGCCGTTTTGTCTGGCCTTACGAATTCTGGGACGGTCTCCGATACTCTCTTGTCGGTTGTTGCTGTTTCGGGCACGTTGGTTACAGCATTGGAAAGGGATTCTGTGTCTTCTGTATCATATGGCACGGGCTGCGGGATCCGTTTGGTGTGCGTTGCGTGTATCCAGTTCTTCTGCCCTGCTACCCGCACCGCAGTCTGGGTGACTAGCAGGACCTAGTAGGGACCCCTCCACCGAGGTGCAAGGCAAGACGACCTTTTGAAAACTTTCGTGAGGATCCAGTCCCCCGGTCGTAGACTATGAACGGGACCCTGGTACCTTACAGGTAATGCCTCTCGCACCTGGTGATAAATTGAAAATAGATTTTTAGTCAACTGGTTACAGTAATCTGAAAGAAGCACATTCTCTACATCCCGCAATGAGCGACTCTTTGGCATACCCCAAATATTAGCAGGCCTCCCATCACCACCTCGAAGGGAGAGAGACCAGTCCTAGTCTGAGGGGTGGTTCTCATCGACAGCAACACGATCGGTAAGGCGTCTGGCCATTTTAACTTGGTGCCAGCACACGTCTTAGCGAGCTTGTTCTTTATAATGCTGTTATGTCTTTCCACTAATCCGGCACTTTGGCATGCCTGGCCGAATGGAACCGTTTATCAATCTGTAATCCTTCACATATTTGTAGGATTACAGCAGCGATAAAGCGTGGCCCGTTATATCCGACCAGATGACTCTCGGCAGCCCGAACCTAGGAAAGAACTCTTTCAACAGAGTCTTTGTCGTGGTTATGGCCGTTGCATCTCTAACAGGGAAAGCCTCAACCCACTTACTAAATGCACAAATGACGACCAACACATATTTAACATTGTTGCAACGTTCCATCCCAATAAAATCAAAGTGGATGACCTCAAACGGAACAGAAGGTGGAGCGAAACTTCCTCTAGGAGTCTAGGTACCTTTTCCTACATTGTGCTGCAAGCAGACCATGCACCCTTGGACAAAGCGCTCCGCAATTTTGAAAATGTTATCATTGGCCTATACACTGTGTAACATTTTAGTCAATTTACGCGCACAGACATGGGTCGGACCATGAGCCATAATGACCATCATTGTAATATATGCGTCAGGGCGTAACCATTTTCCTTCAACATTGTCCACCCAACACCCATCACCATCCAATCTCCCTGCATCCTCGACCCATTTCTTGGTCTCCTCTACAGTAGCATCTGCTTGAATGTCTTTTACAGAATCAATACTTTCACCAAAAGTGCAAACATTTAGTTTCCCTTACGGCATACATTTCTGAACTAAAATCAGTGGCAGTTTGTTTAGCTATCTGATCAGCGAAAGCATTCCCTTTTCCTATATCATCTGTAACCTTCTGATGTGCTGCACATTTTAAAATGGCTAACTGAACAGGGAGTGTGAGCGCTGAAAGTAATCGCACTATTAAAGTGCCGTGCTGTATTTTTGTGCCATGTGAGGTCAAGAAAGCTTGTTCTTTCCAGAGTCTACCGAAGTTGTGAACTACCCCAAAGGCATACTGACTGTCGGTATATATATTTACTGTAAGCCCATCAGAAAGTTCACAGGCTCGAGTTAATGCTATAATTTCTGTGGCCTGCGCGGAATTATGCATAATTCTTTTTGTTTCCACAATCGTGCTTAAGGTTGTGACGGCATAAGCAGCCGTGGATGTACCATTCGGAAGTTTGAAACAGGAGCCATCACAAAATGGCTCTCCTTGTGGGCTATTCAAAGGCATATCTTTCAAATTGATTCTACCTTTAGTCTCTTGTTCTGTAGTGTAAAGGCATTCGTGTGACGTTTCGTAACCATCAACAGTGTCTTGCGGGACAGGTAAAAGTTCAGCCGGATTTAATACACAACACCTCTGAATTTGAATGTGAGGAGCAAACAAGTATCTTGTCAATCGTGCGGAAGTAAGGTGTTGCATTTGAGTTCTATTTAATAGAACATCTACAGAGTGAGGTACCATTAGGGTTAACGCATGACCCAGGACCATTCCCTCGCTCTGTTTTACAGACGCAGCAGCAGCGACAGCTCTCAAACATCTTGGCAAAGCGCATGCAACAGGATCAAGGGCGGATGAGAAATAGCTGCACAGCCTATTCTTCCCTCGATGTTCCTACGTTAACACAGCCAAAGCACATCCATCACGTTCATGCACATACAACACAAAGGCCTTTTCATAATTTGGAGTTCCTAAAACCGGCGCCGAACATAGCGCGGTTTTGAGTAAATCAAATGCTGTCTGGTGTTCCAAAGTCCATGGCAATGGCAAAGAAATGCCCTTCTTTTTCAAAGCCAGAATTGGTTTAATCGTTAACGAAAAGTTAGGGATCCACAATCTACAGTAAGAAGCCATACCTATCAGGGCTCTAACTTCCTTCTGCGTATTTGGGACAGACATGCCAGAAATAGTTTTTATTCATTCAGGTGTCAACCTTCTTCCCTCCTGACAACAATATTGGAATTTTTTGAGTGAAGCTTTGTGGCCATGTTTTGCTAGATGACAAAGCAACAAAATGGTGCCTTCTTTACAGGCACTCTCAGAATCAGCAGCCAAGAGGAGATCATCTACATATTGTAGTAACATGCAAGTAGTAGGCAACTCGAGAGTATTGAGTTGCTCTTTCAATGCTCTACTATAAATACTTGGACTCTCAGTGTACCCTTGTGGTGCACGAGTGAATGTAAACGAGCGTACACCTAGGGTAAACGCGAACAAATACCTACTATCCTTGTGTATAGGAATACTGAAAAACGCATTTTTGAGGTCAACAACGCTAAAGTGAGTGGCAGAAGCCGGAATCATAGTTAGTATCGTTGTTACATCAGGTACAATGGCAAATTGAGGAGCCACAATTTTGTTAATAGCACGCAAATCAATTATAAACCGAAAAGGAATCACATTATCACCTTTTTTGTACACTGGCAAAATCGGGCTGTTACACAAACTACCTGTAATTTCCTAAATTACTCCACGATGCACAAAATCAGAAACTATACATTTCAAAGCCTGTTCGCCTTCAACTGAGTTCTTATATTGTGAAATGCGAGGCAGTTTTACTCCATGTTTCAGAATAATTTTAACAGGTTCAATTTGAAGAATGCCCACATCATTATCATCAATTGCCCATAAGCATTCCGGAATGTTACTGAATTTTGGCGGTAAAGGTCGAGTCAAGAACTGAGAGGCGAGTGATTGCTGAGGTGAAATTGTTAACCAAACTCCGTCCGAGGAGCAGTGTATTACTGCATTCAATTGCTTCAACAAATTTAACCCCAGCAAATTCTCTCCACAGTTTGTAGTAAGCAGAAATGGACACTGCTCCGTGAAGGGACCCACTGTTATCGGTACCGGCAAAGAGACTGGACAAACTACAGGTGTGCCTGAGAACCCTACGGAAACGTTGGATTGCCCTGACAGGGGAATGTTTGGAACCCGTGAATGGTCAATGGAACACTGCTCCCGTATCTACTAAAAATAGATGCTTCCTATTTCCCACCGCCATCTCAACGTAGGGACCTTTCTGATGAACGGGAATAGGTGTTGGTTCCAAATCCTGCTTCGGGCAATCCGAACGAAACAGAATGTCATCAAAAGGAACTTCTTCAGAGAGGTACGCGGCAGAAGGATGATCAAAAATGTTTCTATTATCCACACTCAATACTTGTTTATCCTGTGAAAAAGGTTGCTGTGATTCTGGCGTGAACTGACCTCTACCAGGGCCCCCTACACCTGGGCGACCTCTGGATCATCTACCCATGTTCCCAAATGACCTTTGCTGCAAGGTCGGACATTGTGCGCGCCAATGACCTTCCTGTCGACAATAGGCACACTGGTTAATGGTTACCAGAGCCAGGGATGTAATTCCCTGTGGAACGTATTGACCTCTAAATTGCGTATTACCCCCTCTAGGGCTTCTAACGATCTGGTGTAATAGTACTTTTGTTTTCAGGTCACCCTTTCTTTTCTCAAGTTTTTGCTTTTCATTATTCACACGATTTTCATAGTACTGAGCCATGTGCAGTACTTTTGATTGAGACTTCGCCTGCCAAGTGCTTTCGGAGGACATAATCTGTAACTGGATGTCAGGCAGCAATCCACGTACAAATTTGTCGACAAACAGCCTTTTCCCTGACTCTGTGCCTAAGTCTTGTCCACTGAAATCTGAAAATACCTGTTCGAACCGATTAAAGAACTCGGTAGCACCTTCAGACTTTCCTTGGACACAGGCCGTAAGCTTATCCCAAATGATTCTTTTTTCAGAAACTATAGTTTTTAATTTTACAATAATCCTATCAGGCAAAGTTAATATCACTTTAGGCGGTCTCTCGCCAGCTGGTCTTTCTCTGTCGAACCTAACCATATTATCCCATGTACCTCCTAACCCAGGTACATCATCTACAGTCCTAATCTGTTTCCACAAATCAACTGGCAGGAGTACGGAAAATAATAAATCAATATCGCTTAAGATGAATACCGATGATTGTAAGACTGACTCTATTTCTTTATAGAACCCCATCAGATTCTTTCTTATATCAGGAATAGATTGCTTTATGGTGTTCACTTCCTGTCTCGAGAACGGGACGTGAACAAACTGTGATACGTAATGTGCAGGAATGTCCACAGCGACTATACCTCGTGCAGCATCGGCCGCAATCTCAACTTTTGGGACAAATGTCGGAGGGACCTCTCTCATAGGCAACTGAGAAGTAGTTAGCTCCGAACGCTTACTAAGCAACAGAGCCAAATCAAGCGCTAAGGCAGTCGAAGAAGTATCAATCGAAAAGGCTCTCTTATAAACACCCAATAATTCTGCGGGACAACAAATCTTTCTTTCTACACACTCATCCTGCAGGTATCCTACCATAACCTGTATCACTTTATTTTGCATTTCTAACGTATACTGACTATACGTGTCATATACTTCGTCTGGAGTTATCGACATATCCGAAATCCATCTTATTGCATCCTTTGTACAAATTTGCGCTTCCTCACCTATCAATTCACGGTGAGGAGAAAACCGTTTCTGCAAAAATATAGTACCTAAACTATCACCATTCGTTTCTTCATTCTGTAACTCTTCCAACTCCTTCCTATATACAAAAATCCTCTTGACATGCTAATATACTTTGTCCGCAGTATCCCTAGACAACGCTAAGGTATTCAAATCCCGTAACCCTTGTGGGAGATCTACATTGTTTAATCTTTCCACATTATGCTCAAATGAATTCCTAACCCTTCAATAAAAACATTTTTCTCAGGAATACTTTTTAGATTTTCGAGTGTGGAAAAAACATCAGCTTGTTCACCCTTCTCCATACAATGTTTGGCCCAAGCAATCAATTCATTCTTTTTATCTGGGGACACAGTATTACGAGTCACACCCCTTGATCCCGTTCCCTGGTCTACTACAAGCGATGCGGAATCACTTGGAAGAGGGAGAGTAGGCACATTCTGAATATCAATAAGTGGAGGCAAGGGAGCAGGCAAAGGAGCGACGGCTGGAGGAACAACAGGAAGAACAATAGGAAGGACTGGGGGGGACTATAGGAGGAGGAATAACGACAGGAAGAGGCAAAGCACCAAGAGGAGGGACTACGGGGGTGGCGCAGAGTCATCGGGCCTTTGTTCATGCAAAAGTGTATTAATCAATTCATCGGACGTATGAAAATCTTTCGAAGGATACATTTTCTGAATGCTTAATTGAAACGCTCTGTCCATGTTCCTAACTGATTCCAATTGTTTATTTTGATCATATAACAGTGCTTTTTCGGCATTCGTCATATGTCGACGCATATGTTTCTCTCTACTCTTTTGTTGCTGCAAAGCTTCTGTTTTCCAACTGTGCAATGCGTCAAATGCTGCAGGTCTAGCCTTTTTCTTTACCAATACAGACTCTAAATATTCTATACGAGGGATTTCAAAGCTACCATTGGTTGGCCACCGAAGATTAGAGTTATGTCTGGTCTGTCTGTGCCAAATATCATTAAATGCTATACTACCAAAGCCTTACTTACAGTACATAGTACATGCCGGCGACCCCTCCTGTGGTGCGGGACGGCTAACTTCCAAAGATTGTCTGTCGCTGCGGAATAATGCCCTGAAACAGGCAGACAATTTCCCAGGCATATCAGAATTCTGGTGTTACCTGGTCAAATAATTGTGCTCGCAAGTACAATGCGCCAAATTCAAATTGTCAGGGTTAAATTAAGAATCGGGTCATGATTCACCTGACCAAAGGACTGGCAGGCCTGATCGGGTTACTAAGGACAATCTAAGGACCCACGTGTCTGGTGATTTCGGCAAATTTACCCACCTCGACATATGGAACCTCATCAAGACGTTGTCTCAGGCTACAGCTCACCGTTCAGGGATCGGATCGTGCTGTTCTGTCGAGGAATTCGCTTCTCGTCCAGAGGGGCCTTTTTGTTGACACCGTCCGATCCCGGTCCGATAGCTGAGCCAACCTTCAATGAGACAAAGTCAATCTTGAGGGTCCCTATTCGGACGCCAATCTGTGTAATCAGAAAATACAATATTAAGGCTTCTACACCATGCAAAGAGAAATACACCAACACAGGCTTGTAAAGATTCCCAGAATCTTTATTGCTATACTGAACAGTTTACAAAACAAAGTACACAAATAGCTATTTGGCCGTCAGTACTTCACAGAGACCACCAGCAGGTTCAATGTGAGCAGTGAACAGGAATTGTTAGCTGGACATCAGCATATTTATACAGTTTCTTCATAATGATGTCCAGCCTCTTACAAGTTAATCATGTACTGGGCTAGGGTTCGCGCCAGGTTCATTCCTAATTTACATATCTCGTGCATGTGGTTTATTTCTTAATACATTTTACTAACAAGTAATATTATTCTCTGAATGTGACTTTACACTCTTTACACATTTGCTTCAATGTAGGTCAAACAGATGTTTTGCATGTCATGTTTAAATAGCATTATTGTTCTTGTATACTTGTAGGTTAACATCGCCGATTCAAATAATCCCCTGATCCCTAGGTCAACAAAGGACAAGGTCTACATGACCCTAACATGTAGCCTGCAGGCAGGTTGGACATTAACTCGCCTATAGAGGTCGAAGAGGTTAAAGTAAGAACAAGAGAACACAGGTCGGCCATTTTAGGCCACAGGGTGACTTTGCACGACAAGCCAAAATGGCGGCTTTAACCTAAAATGGAGGCTTGATTAACTTAAGGTCACGACCTTGCGATGCGGATTTCCTCGCAAAGCGACTGGGCATAGGCCAACATATACAATGACGAAACAATATCATATCAGTTTTGGCAGTTTGGTCAAAGAAACCAGATTATTCTTAATCCGTCAAAGGGTGAAAAAGTTCCAGCGCAACACAGGGCAAATGGAGGATTATATCATAACCATCCTTTTCCAGTTTGGCAGCTCAGACCAAGCCAGCCTTCTCGCATCTGCCCAACAGGGGCGGTGTGATGTCATGCTTGGTGGACGCCACATCAGCCACCACTAGATCCTCTTCTGCTAACCTCGAACCAAAAGCTTTTTAGGCGGAAGACAGCCATCATAATTTGCAAGATCTATCCACAATTTCCGATTAGTCGCTGCCTGGATAGCCTCCACATTAGCCTGGTGAATGTGGAGAGATGCGTTTTAGAATTTTGTTTTGCCCAGTCCTTGAAGAAGGCTTTTTAGGAGAAGTAGAAGTAGATGGTGTTGCAGATTTGTTCCACACAGTGCCTGCTGCAACCGCCAATGAATGGGCTTGAGGGTGTGAAACCGGGTACGAGATTAGCATTAGCAGTCAGAGATTCATAACACAATCAATCTGGAGATGGTTTGTTTTGTCATTCCTTTTTCAGGCTTTGTGCGGTACAACCTGTAAATATCTGGTCTTCCTGTCTGAAAGGATTGGTTATTGTGATATAAAAGCTCATTGACCCTCCTCCTTAGAACGGTCAGGTGGCAGGTAAAAGCTGGTAAACAAATAGTCTGTAACAAGTGAAACTCAGACACCACCTTAAGTAGAAAAAAACAAAGGACGAACCCTGAGCTGAAAGGTTTGTGAAAGGTGTTTTGCAGGACAAGGCCTGCAGCTCACTATCCCTCCATGTTGATGAAATTGACCCGAGGGAGGCAGTCTTCCATGTGAGGTGTCTCACATCACTTTCAAAGGGGGATGTCATTAGGAATATCAATACAACATTTAAATTCCACACTGATACCACAAAAGGTGTCAGGGGAAAGATGTTTGTCCTTCTTTTTACGAATTATATCACAATGGGGCTCGAGAACAACAACCTCTGTTCTGGTGTGTGCTTAAAAATGGACAGAGCTGCCAGATAGCCCTTGACAGTGGTAACCTAAAGTCCTTTACCTCACAAGGTGTAAAAGGAACGATGAAACCTGTCGCACAATAAAGGATCAATATCACTTGTTCTCAACCAGCTGCAAAACGTATTCCAACGTCAGCGGTACAGAGCCTGTATTGCTGGCCTCCGGGCCCAAAAAAGAAACATCTCAATTACGTCTTCTGGTAGGTCCCAGTCCCTATAACACAGCCTTTCCAAAGCAAGGCATGCTGATTGAGCTAGCCGATGATCAAGTAGGGAACCAGGGCTCTCTCTTGGGATAGCACGTCTGTTCTCTGGGGAAGACGCTGTGAAGGACAGCTGTCTTTGTCTAGAAGGTCCTCCAGGCACAATCCAGGCAATCAAGATCACGGTTGCACCGTACCTTTTTATAACATGAAAGCATGAAGCAGCCGGAAGTTCATGACAAATGCATCTCCCAGTGCCTCTCATGGGCCAAAATTCTGTCGAGCAGAAGAGTCTGCACTTCTTGTGGCACAGCTACCATTCGTGGGAGACCGATCCATGCCTGCTTAGGGCTACCACAGTCATGTTTACCATCCCGGCCAGGTGAATTGTTGACAAGTTGATTTTGTTCTGTCATGTCCAGAACCATAGCTGCATCACTCCTTTGCACAGGAGGAGTGAGTGACCCTACACCACCTCTCTTGTTGATGGGATGCAAGGCTACTGTGTTGTCTGCCTTGATCAGAACAGTCTTCCCGTGTAAAAGGCAATCAACGCAGGTCTGAACGCCCTCAGCTCTAACAGGTTTCTTGATTGAGCAGAGATAAAATAACACAGGTGTCCTGACAGAAATGAACCCACAGATTCAATTAAGTATCTCCAAGATGAAAACATTGAACCAGAAATATGGACGGTTCTCCCTAAACCACATACTAAAATACTACGAGGCAAATGTTATGCCATTATTGTTTTATGGATTGGAACTCAAAGTTTCAGACTTCCCCTGGTTTAGGGTGGAAGGAAAGCTGTGGCGCGGATGTCTACACCTTCCTAAAGTGCTCCCAATTGCAACTATACATTTTGAATTGGGGTGGCTGTCTATCCAGGCAATGGCAAACTGCAGGAGGTTATCCCTTAAACAGACTGGCCAAGGAAGGTCCTAAATGTTGGCTTCTTCGATGTTCGGGCATGCTTGATGACATTTTCGCTAACAAGGAGAACTTAGTAAGCAATTCAAATGCAAGGTTGTGGTTCCAAGATTCGGTAACCACAGGATACTCTATTTTCTCATTCAAAATTTGAGGATAAACCATTGAATCAATTATCAAACTACTTGTTGAATTTTCTAAAAAGAGAAATAGAGAGCACTCTTTATGCAAATAAAGCTAAACCTATTCCCAACCTTAGAGGTTTTGGGTGCAAGATCAAGGTTGGACAACACATTAAAAAGATGTAGATTGTGTGCAGTAAATAAGTGCTCTGTAGAGACTCTAGAGCACTTATTATTGAATGTAGTTCTCTTCAGATAATAAGAGAATCTTATTTGGCAAGATTTATATACAATAAAGGCACCATTCAAACAAATGCTTTTTGGTCTTGAATCCTTAGTTAGCGGACAATATACACCTCTCACGATAGCAGTAGATTCATCCCCAAAAATATTTAAAGAAAGAGAAGGGAGACTTTTATTAAGGTAGTGCCTCATTATGAGTTTCTCGTTGGTAAATCCGTTGAGATACCATCAAACGGATTTACAGTTACCACCACTTGGTCTGGCGGAATTACTGTTGGATTACAGGTGGTGGTAGGCAGTGTTAGTCTCCCTGGGGATTTCAGCAGAATTACTGCTGGATTACAGGTAGCGGTAGGCAGTTTTAGTCCCCATTTATGGAGTCCATAGGACGCCATAAGGATTTCAGAGGAATGACTGCTGGATTACAGGTGGCAGTGTAGCGGTGTTAGTCCCCATTTATGAAGTCCATAGGACTCCATGGGGATTTCAGCGGAATTACTGCTGGATTACAGGTGGCGGTAGGCAGTGTTAGTCCCCATTTATGGAGTCCATAGGACTCCATAAGGATTTCAGCAGAATGACTGCTGGATTACAGGTGGCGGTGTAGCGGTGTTAGTCCCCATTTATGAAGTCCATAGGACTCCATGGGGATTTCAGCGGAATTACTGCTGGATTACAGGTGGTGGTAGGCAGTGTTAGTCCCCATTTATGGAGTCCATAGGACTCATAAGGATTTCAGTGGAATTACAACCAGCAGCAATTCTGCCGAAATTGCTGTTTTCTGTCCGGTAAGCGTTTTTCTTCCCCCTTACCTCCAAACTCATAGTTCGGCAGTGTGGTAATGTGGCTGTAATCCATTGGTAAGTAACTGTCTTACCACTGCATCACCACCGTTATTGGCCTCCTTGCCAAACTCATAATGAGGTCCATGCTAGGACAATTTTTTGCGTCTTTTCTTTTGTCCTTTTTTCCTTGCTGTTAGCCAAATAACTGTAAATCGGATCATGTATGTATCATTATAGTTGACATGTACTTGTTTTCATCAAAGAGAGCTTTACATTAATAGAAATGTGTTCCAAGGTCTCTCTCCAGTGCAAAGATATTCAATATTTACGGATCTCAAGTATCAGGGGTATGAGGGATTTCCCCACATTTCATAGTAACGATATATTGTATGACAGTGAGCTGCTTAAAGCACAGCTTTAGGGTGCTGTGGTTATGGGATGGCACCATGAATAGTTCCCCTTTTTACAACATATTATTTGCAGTTAAATACTTTTTTTAAATTAAGTATTAGGACTAATTTAAATATTTCTACTTCCTTCAGATTTACTTTCTTCTTTATTACAATTTCTTCCCTTATACCCCCAAATTGTAACTATGGGTTACTCTTCATGGGATATTTTAACACTACGTTTGGTATAATTTATTTAGTCCTATATCCCATCCTGTTTTTCACATATATATGGGTGATTCCAAAGATAAAGAATTCTCAGGATGGTTGGACCTAAACACTTATCTAGCTAAGCATGTTACAAGCAACGCCTTGATAAACTCGATGAAATGCTGCAGAGGACGCTAAGGTGGCTGCTCTTCAGCTGTCTGACACCCCCACTATAGCACCAACTTAGGGCTGATGATGGACTGGGCGGCACAGAAGATACTCTGTGTACTTCCTCCAGGCCTGCATTATGGAGCCAGTGTTATAACCCACCTGCCAATGTCTGATATGAGATCAAATCACAGAGCATACAAGAGGACTTGACCAAAGACCAACCAAAGGATTGCGTGGATGCCAATGGGATGAGGGGAAGCAGCACCTACTGAAAGCTAGAGTTCAGAAGTAGAAACACACCCACATTCAGTACATGAGGTGCCTGCTGCATAAGCCTGGAAATCTGGCAAACATCACTGGACTGCACAGAGGATCTTACTTCCAGAAATGGTGGAGGTGAACGATGCATAGTATCTGGAGAACTCTAGCAGCTGAACTCAGAGATCGACCTGGGCATTCACTGTGGTATTGAAGGAAGCAGGTCTTTCGCCTGACTTAAAGATGGCCACCATGACTTTTACATTGTGTCAAAAAAGACCTGGACTCACAGCAATGGGAGACAAATATGAGTGACAAGATGCCAAACCAATAGCGAAGGCCAAACATGTTTATTGTCTTGGAATTGTGTACTTGCCCAATCCAGAGCGAATAAAGTGGTTCCTTCTACTGGCATGCTGTTACTCACCACTCCGAAATAGGCCCAAGATGAGGATGAGTGACCTTGGAGATGATGGTTGTACAAGAATCGATATTCAGCCTTCCATCCCAGCTCCCCTGAGTACAAGACTCAGGCTTCCTCAAAGAGGGGCTCTTTTCTACAATGTACCTCTCTGCTGTTTCGATTGGGACAGACAGAGGTGTCAATTGAATAAAAGAGCGGGGAGAACACACACTGCCAATACCAATGCTGCAAAAGTAAAACAAAGATATTAGACAGTGTTCAAAATAAATCAAGTAATCAGAACAGCAGTATTAATAGGAATATACCTAGGTAAGTATTGGAGTGGAGCTTCCCCGGGATGAATCTACAAAAATATGAATAATCACAATGAGTGGGAATAATTCTAAAGAGACTTCCTAAAGTATTGAACCAATAACAACTAACCTGAATATGGATATTTTGAGGATGGAAAGTAGTCCATGAACCAGAAGACAACGAAAGGAGCAAATAACAAACAGGAATGTTAGTATAGGGAAATAGCCCCGAACGGCATGAGGGTCGCACTAGTGCCGGGTTGGTGCAGTATCAGCAAAGCGTTTATATGCACTTGAAGATAAGTTCACAATATAGTCACTCAATGTCCCAGAATCCACCAAAATGTGAAGATCCAAACAAGGCCGTGGAGAAAATAAACAGTAGGGATGGAATTTCCAATTATAAGTATGTACCTGAGCACACACGCATCCAGGTAAGGCGTAGAGAAGTTCCGGATGGTTGATAGCAAGTCACCTGCGAGGAAGGCAAAGTGGTTCTGCGTCTAATAGCAGCTAGCTGGAATGAAGCAGGATCCAATAACGTTCCGGGTCAAAAGCCAGGCAAGCACGACAGGAATAAAGGAGGAGGCAAGCCAATCCAGAAGCCAGGCATGGGTCAGAAAACCAGGTAAGCAGATTAGGAATTTGTGCAGGGAAGATACGAAGAAGTAAACGGACGTAACCGCTGTAGCTTGTAATGCTAATTAGCAGCAACGAGCCCCTTGGAAGACGGTGGTTTTAAAGCCGTATGGGGGGCGTGTCTTGCCGTACGTCTTCCACGTACAGGACATGTCAGCTGACACAGACTCCGTCGTAGTTTGTACAGGCGCCATGGCAACCTGTATCTGGTCCACAGAGGAGCTTGTAAAGGAGTAGTATTCCGCAAGGAAGCCCGAAGTGTAACACATGCCTTCTCTTTGCTTATAGAGATGTCCCTCAGGAGGGAGTTGGATAAAGTCCCTTTGAACTTCTTTATGGCCATCCAGTCAGAGGTCCTTTGGCCCTGATTAAGGAGGGGTTGAATAGTACTCCTTCCCCCAAGCCAGTCAGAGTGACTGACTATGTGATAGGTCTCCGGAGGAGAATGTCACACATGATGGCAGAAGCTAGTGATAACTTGAAAGCAGGTCAGGCTCAGGTCATACATTGTCATGACCAGAAGGCCAACATGATTGAGTTTGCTTAAGACCAGCGTGTGCTAGTTATAGTGCCAACAAGGCAGAGGGCCTTGCAGGACAAGGGGATAGGACCCTTCAAGGTTGTGGGAAAACTTGGAGAAGTGAACTATCTGGTGGACTTAGACAGACCTAAGGAGGCTCCCAGAGTCTTTCACACCAACCGTTTGAAGGCCTATGTCTCGAGACCAGAAGTGGGAGCTTTGCTTCTAGCTTCAGCTCAAGAGGGGGAGAGTGAACCTTTACCTGACCTACTCAGAGGACAACCTTTAGACGAGAACATAGGAGTTAATCACTCTTCTAATCTGACATCTGAACAACAGGAGGAGTGCAAGTTTCTGTTAAATCAGTGTGCCTCCCTGTTTTCACTATCACCAGGCTTGACCCCTTGGGGCCAGCATGAGATTCTAACTGGTGACTGTTTACATGTGAAAAGCAGAGGTTACAGAATGTCCAACCATTTTAGAACCCTCATATAGGAAGAGGTCAACAAGATGCTTGATCTCGGGATTATAGAGCCATCTGCAAGTCCATGGTATAGTCCAGTTGTTCTAGTACCAAAGGCAGGATCCAAGGAGTTGAGATTCTGTGTGGACTATAGAGCTCTAAACGCAGTCACAAAGACCGGTGCCCATTCTTTACCAAGGACAGATGAACTGGTGGATAAAAGTGATGCAGCCAAGTACCTCAGTACATTTGATCTGACGTCAGGCTATTGGCAAATAACCCTGAAAGACTATGCCAAAGAGAAAACTGCATTTTCTACCCCAGCAGGCCTCTACCAGTTTAAGGTTATGCCTTTTGGATTAAAGAATGTACCTGCTACATTCCAAAGGATGGTTAATCAAGTTCTGAATGGGATGGAGGACTTCTGCATGGCATACTTGGATGAGATTGCAGTGTTCAGCCCTACTTGGAAGGAACATGTTGACCACCTAGGATATGTATTACAGGCTCTTAAGCAGGCCCATCTGACCATAAAGGCAAGTAAATGTCAAATTGGTCAGAGTAAAGTGGTCTACCTTGGTCATGAGGTAGGAGGAGGTGAAATAAGGCCATTGCCTAGCAAAGTACAAGCTGTACAAAACTGGGCCACCCCTACTACTCAAACCCTAGTGAGAGCCTCCCTAGGTTTCACTGAGTACTACAGGAATTTCACAGAGAACTATGGGAACATAGCTTCTCCCTTGAATGTACTCTCCTCTCCAAAATTTCCTAAAAAGGTCAGATGGAATGAGGAGTGCACCCAAGCCTTTGAAAACCTGAAGAAAGCCCTTTGTCAAGCTCCAGTCCTAAGAGCTCCTGATTATTACCAACCCTTCGTTGTGCAGACAGATGCCTCCAATACAGGTATAGGTGCATTCCGTAGTCAACGGGATGAGAAAGGTAGGGAGCACCCCATTTGCTTCATCAGCATGAAGCTGAAGGAACCAGAAACAAGGTGGGCAACCATTGAGTGTGAATGTGTTGCTAATGTGTGGTCTCTGAAGAAGTTTAGACCATACTTGTAAGGGTCTACTTTTGAGATTCAGACAGACCACCAACCCTTGAGATGGTTAATGCAAATGAAAGGGGAAAACCCAAAACTACTAAGATGGTCAATCTGCCTGCAAGGGTTTGATTTCACCATTGAGCACAGGTCAGTATGTCACCACCAAAATGCTGATGGTCTCTCTAGGATGTTTGCAACCGACTAGAGTGAAGAGATTCATCCAGGAGTGGATTAAATCCTCCTGTCCCTTACTCTTGGGGCGGGGGGAGGGGGTGAGTGTTAGGGAGATTTCTCCAGAATGGCTGATTTCCCTTACCTTTAGAGTCCCTCAGCAGCTTTGCTGGATTTCTAGGATTTCTTTTTTCACCTGGTAAGAGCGTGAACCTTTTTTTCCCACTCTTACATGTGTTTTGCTGTGTGTTTTACATTTATGCTCATGGGCTATGGAGTCTCACCCATTCCATAGGCATCATCTTTTTCCTGTGCGTCACACAGCACCTTCTGTGCAGTGACACAGGGTTGTCTTTTCAGACTTCCCACTTTAAACTCCTTTTTGTGGGACTGACTACTGTCTCCCAGAACATGTAAAGTTGCCATTGACTTTACTAGTCTTTTTAAATGTACAGACCCAGTACAAATGATCTTCCAATAGAGTACTGGAGGGGTTAATAGTTTAAAAAAAAATGTTTTAAATACATTTTTTAACAACAAAACAACCGTCAAACAACAACCAAATTTACAATACATATCCTAATACATCAAATATTGGCTGCTTTCCCTTTTTCCCTCCCTCCCCCCAAGCCTACATCTCTTCACGATCTACTTCTGCAGTTTGAAAAGGGGTTCCTTCCCCCGTGTTTTCCTCCGGGTCCCGGTCACTTGACCAATCTTGCGTAGACCCAAATAGCATGGCTATTAGGTGTCTCCAGCTTGTCAGGGTTTCTGCTTCCCCCGCCCATGTTACTAGCATCCTGCCATACTACAGTTTCGGCTGCCGCCCATTTCTGGAGGTCTTTCCACCATGTCTCAATCCTAGGTCTGTGACCCTTCTTCCATCCCATTGCGATCCTACGCTTCGCCAATATATATGCCAAATCCTTTAGTTTGCTTACATGTTTGACTTTACGTTGTCTTGGGAAAGCCCCAAGCAGACATGCCCACGCTATCCCAACCGTTAATTTAATCCCCTTTTCCTCCAACCTGTGGACTATTTCTCCACGAAAGGTCTCTATTTCTGGGCATGCCCAGAACATATGCGTAATTCCTGCGTTTTCCTCACCACATTTGGGGCATACCTGTCTTCAGCATTGCTGAATTTAGCTTTCTCACGGGGTGTCATATAAGCCCTGTGGGTTATATACAGTTGTATTTGCTGTAACCTCACGTTCCTTGACACTTTCTTGTGGTACCCTTGGGCCCGCTCCCACATTCCATCTCTCATCAGGGCACCCACCTCTCCTTCCCAATCCTGTCGTAGCTGGACCACTTCCTTTCCCACTTTAGACATCATCAGCTCATATATTCTGGATATCTCGTGCCCTCCCTCTGCTATATCATATATCACTTCTATGGTGGTGTCTGGCTGTTGATCCAATACTATTTCTGACCATTTCTTTTTAATACGCTGGAACACCTTGTAAAATGTGATATATTGTCCTGTATGTAACCCTGTTTCCTCCACCAGCGTCCCAAATTCCTTTATCTCCCTGCCATGTATCACCTATTGTTGCTATTCCCACCGGTTCCCAGTGTTTCCTGATTGTCTTTATTAACTGCACCTCTTTCTCTGCCAGTACACCAGTGGGACTTGCAGAGAACACGGGGTCGGATTTTCAAACATCTGGCAAGCCTTGCGCCACTTCCTCCACTCCAATATCATCATCTTTCGGCGCTCTTTCATGTCTGGTTTGGACAGCCATATGATTTCCTTTAAGAAGTACGGGGCACAGTCCTGTCTAAACAATCTAGATTCTGAGGTTGGGTCTTCTGATAGCCATTTTGCCACGTATTGTAGCTGGCTCGCTAAATAATAGATTTCAAAATTTGCCAAGTTTATACCTCCCTTATCATACACATTTTGCAACTTCCAGAGGGCGACCCTGCTCCTCGTCCCATGCAAGAGAGACCCCCTACACATACTGTGCACTTTGTCAAAGAATCTTCTTGGTATCGAATACAGTATATTCCCAAAATAATGCATCAATCTGGGTAGGACCACCATTTTCAGCATTGCCCCTCTTCCCATCATCGCTAGAGGGAGCTTTACCCAAAACTTCATGCTATTCTCAAAGCTCTTGACCGCCTTCTCAGTGTTATGCTTGTGCTCTTCCTCTACTGCGTGGTAGATGTGTTATCTCTAGGTACATAAATGTATTGACCTCCCACGGTATTTGTAAGACTGGCAATTTCTCCCGTGGAATCCCAACATATCTGCCCAAGGGGAATATACATGATTTTCTCGGGTTCACCGCTATGCCTGACATTGCCGCAAATCATTCCATTACTTCCCGGACATATTCCAGGTTTTCCTCTGGATATTGTAGATACAACAGCATGTCGTCAGCGTCAAAGGAAATCATGTTTATCCTTATCATGTCATACTGTTGTCTAAGATATATCGCCTGGGGCTCTCATGCCAATATATACAGCATGGGTGACCATCGGCACCCTTGTCTAGTGCCCCAGCTAAGTTGCCATCTTTCCAATATTGTTGCTCCCGTTTTTACTCTGGCTAGCGGTGCGCTGTACAGCAGTTTGACCCATTTAAGGTACCCAGGTCCTGTTCCATAACTGGACAAGGCTGCTATCAGCCATGGCCACTTAACTGAGTCAAATGCCTTAATTACGTCTAGTGATACAACTGCAACTTCCAATGTGTCCCCTTTTGTGTGTTCTATGACTCGGTGTAATCGCCTGAGGTTGTTAGGTAGATTTCTGTGTGTGACATACCCAGTCTGGTCTGGGTGTATTCGTTTGTCAATAATTCGTTTCATCTGTTTGCCAGTACCGCCGTAAGCATTTTACTATCCTGATTGAGCATTGACAATGGTCTAAATGATCCGCAATCTTTGCCCGGCTTGTTGGGTTTGGGGAGTGGTATAATAATCGCCTCTCTCAAGGACTCCGGCAATCTTCCCTTTTCGTATGCCTTGTTCAACATGGCCAGCAGCGGGGGGAGCACCTCCTTTCTGTATAGTTTATAAAATTCACTAGGGAGACCATTGACCCCCGGGGTCTTGCAAGTGGGTAGCTGCACCACCACCTCCTCTAGTTCTTCCAGGCTTATCGGGGCATCCAGGTCCGCTCGCTCCTCTGCACTAATTCTTGGCATACATATGTCTTCCAGTATTTCCTTTATATCCCCGTGGTCGCTTTCCCTGTCATCCCCATACAATCGTTAATAATACTTTAGGAATTCACTATTCACGCCCTCTTGGGTATCCACTACCTACCCATCTTCCTTCTCTATCGCTCTGATTATTGATCTCAGGGACTCACTTTTGTACAACCATGCTAACACCCTACCTGGTTTATCTCCTCCCGCATGTTGTCTTTCTACATATCTTTTATAGTTTAGGTTGCACAATCTCTCCCAGTGTCCCGCACATTCCTGTTGCAGCCTGCTTATGGTTTCAGTGTCCTCTTTAGCACTGCCTTCGTTTCTCATTGTTTTCTCCAACTCCCTTTCCGCCTCCTGCAGTGCTGTTAATATCCCTCCTTGCAATCCTTTGGTCTTAGCTATAGCTATCCCCCTCACTACCACTTTGAAGGTCTCCCAGAGCGTACCCGCTGACTCAACACTACCAGTGTTGATCTCAAAGTAGCTGTCTATCTCTTCCCTCAAGTCCTCCCTGAACATTACATCTTTTAACGCCTCAGCTGTGAGGCGCAACGTCGGTATCCTTGCTCTTGGGGGTCTGTATTGCCATGTGAGGACCAGTGGCGAGTGGTCCGATGAGACCCTCACCTTGTACTCTATCTGTACTATTTCTGCCATCAATTCTTGCGTGACAAACATGTAATCTAGCCTAGCATCCTCCAAGCGTCCTCAAACCCGAAGTCCTTCAACAAGCTAGCAGCTGGGCCAGATTTGTCTATTTTATTATCCGATCTATCTACCCTCTGGTTTAGCGTACAGTTAAAATCTCCCCCCCAGATCACTGCCTCCCCTAGGTACATGCTCAGTTTGGTATACAGAGTCCTAAAATATGCCACTATGTCCTGATTTGGGGCATAAGTATTTATAATGCATATTTTTTTATTTTCCACCAACCCTCTCACTGCAACCATCCTCCCATCTGTTTCCACTGTAGATTGTAGTACCTGGAACGGAACATGCAGCGCCACCCAAATGACCAACCCTCTAGCATAAGCCGAATATGTCGCGCCAACCACCGTCCCACTCCATTTCTTCTGGATAACCTCTAGTTTCTGTTTTGTTAAGTGTGTCTCTTGTATCAGAGGTATGTCTATTTTTTGTCTACGCAGGTACATCATAACCTTGTTCCTTTTCAGGTAACTATTGAGCCCCCTAACATTCCAAGTCATTACCTTGAGGTCCCCCATTATCCAATGCCTCCCCCCCCCTTGCATGGGTCTGCAGGCTTTTCTTGTAAACCATCGCTCCTGTCTGTAGGCTCTTTCCCAAACATTACCCCCCTCCTTTCCCAACCCCAACTTGCTTTCCACCCCCCACCCTCCCCAACCCCAACTGGTGCCCAGCTCCAACCTTGGATCTTGGGCCTACCCGCATTTAATACCTCTTCGGCAATGCCGATACTAGGACACAGCAGAGGGTTGCCACCTTACCGGCAACCTAGCTTTCCTAACTATTGGGGTTTAAGAGTGCATCATTGCGTCTCCTGTTATCTTACGCATCATGTTGTGCACCTTCCGCGCTACATTCTTAATCCGTCACCCTTTAGTCTCAACACAATCCTACTCCATCTTATATTCAGGTCCCAAAGTCACAATATATACAGCACCTCGGTCTCAGGATCAGGCTTCATTCGTCCGTGCCATCCTCTTTCTGATTGTCCGCTCCTTCTGGACAATTTTGGGTGTCCAGCCACTCTGCTGCGTCTTCCGGAGTCTCAAAGAACGGAGCTCTGTTTTTGTGGAACACTTTCAACTTTGCTGGGTACATCAGCATATATCGCAAGCCCGCAGCTCTCAACCTCTTCTTCACTGTGCCGTAATTCAGTCGTAGCCTCTGGACTTGTAGAGTATAATCAGGGTATGCCGAGATGTTCGCAGATGCCCTCTTTATGGTGCCCCCTTTCCGGAAATATTCCAATATCTTCTCTCGATAGTTCAGTATCTTAGCAATAATTGGCCTTGGGGGGGCTCCCGGGGGAGGTCTCCTTGTGAGCGCTCTATGTGCTCTATCCACTGCAAATCCTTGCGTAAGGGCCCTGCCTCCTATTTCCTGAAGCAACATGTTTTCAACGTAGTCCATCGGATTAGAGCCTTATTCCCCTTCCGGAAGGCCTACTATGCGCACATTGGTCCTTCGAGCACGCCCTTCAGCTTCCTACGCTCTGTTCTCTAGGTTGCTGACCTTTTGTTTCAGGATGTGGATCTCTGAGGCATGAGATGTTTGAGTTGTCGTGTTTGTGACCACTGCATTTTCCAGCTCATCTGTGCGTTCCGCTATTTTCCGTACATCCTGTCTGAGCAGATTGACTTCTTCCTGTACAGCGCCCACTCTGAGCTGCAGCGCTGCTTTAAATTCAGCTGTGGCTGCTTCCAGTTTACTCTCCCACGTAACCTTTAGGTCCGCAATTGCTTCTAGGATCTGCCGATCATCTCGTTTTGGGGTCGTGTCCGCCTGTGTATTTCTTTCTTTAGGTCTCGCCCCCTCTGTCTGTTACAGGGTTTTGGTAAAGTCCTCCAGCGTGGACTGCTTCCCCCTAGCTTTGGGAAGTTTGGATGTCACCTTGATGTCTAAGTTCACGCAGCCCCAGGCCACCAGGTGTGCGGCTAGGAGTTTGTGTCCTGGTGTTGCAATACTTCTGGAACTACTCTCCAGGTGGCTGGGAGTCCCCGGTTATTGTTCTTTTAGGGTGGGCCGCCCATCACGCAGTTTGGTTGCGTCCTCTGACGTTTATGGCGATCTCTCTTTCGCTTCATTGTGTTCTCCCAGCTCTGGTAAAATCACCCACTCGTCCCAGTGCCCATTGGCCCAGCGTAGTTCTTTTTGCAGGTCGCTACCCAGCCTACCGCATGGGAGCGCGGTGTGCAAATACCGGCGTGTAGTAGCGCGCACTTTTGCTTCTTGTTCTGGGGTATTCTGCATCTAGGTATACCATGGACCCCCGTACTTTTTAGATGCCAATCACTATGGGTGCTATGGGCCTCACCTTATCTGGCCATACTGCACAATTTCATGTGTGGGCCTTTATTCCACTGTTGGGGATACTGTTTCCTGTAGCACAGTGTCCTCCGCTGCCCGCCTCGTCTATTTTCTTGTACTCGCCTTCGATCGTGCTGTTCCTTCAATATCACCAGCGTTGACTCCTGCCCCTGGTCCTAATTGCTTCCTCTCAGGGGGGAGCCTGTGGCCCACTCAGCACCTCACTGTGGTCCGCAGGGCCAGCTTTCATGTGCGTCCCCATCGGCGAGCAAATCGCGTTCTTTTCGCTTTCTGCTCGCTGGGTGGCTGCAGCTGTTCAGGTTACTTGTTTCCAAGGGCCAGGCAGTGTCTTCAGTCACCACGGCGCCCCTCTTTGTTCTGGACATGGCGCCATTTTGGGCCTATCAGCCGGCCATTGTACTCTCACTTTTACCATTAGGTGGGGGAATATTAAAAGCACTTTATTTCTGGTCCCAAAAGTGTAGCTCGAGTGAGGGGAAAAATAGTGAGCTTCAGTTTTCTCCTCACTGATTTCCTGGGATCCAATTCTGAATGTTCGCCAATCTGCCCACATCGTTTCACCTCGCAATGAACGTGTCCGCCGGCGCCACAATGTGTCTCTGCAGGCGCTCCTCAGCTGGCTGCTACTTCCTCCGTAACTCCGGACGATCAGCTGTTAGGTCGGGTTGCACCACCCGCCTTCTCCTGCTATGGGGTGCCAGGGCCACTCCGCCGCTCGGGCCGTGGGGTCCAGCAGCCTATGCCCCACTTCGTGTACGTTCCCAGCACTGGTCGTCTCTCCTGCCTGCTGTGTGCCCAGGTACGCAGCGTGACCAAGGCACTGCTTTATGCCACCGCCGGGCTCCGCGCACACTGTTTGTGTCCTCCCGAGCAACAATGTATCTTTACGGGCGCTTCTTGGCTAAAAGCCGCTGCCTCCGCGTCCCCAGGCGATCAGCTGTTGGGCTGGGATCTGCTACCCGCCACCCTCAGCCCCGGGATGTCCGGGGCACTACGCCGCTCAGGCTGCAGGGTCCATCTGCTCCTGCCGCATTACGTATGCGGTCCTAGCGCCGGCTGCCCCTCAGCCTCGCTTCACCTCCGGCTTTTTATTCCTATGCGATCAGGGCCATCAGGAGTCTAATATGCTCCTCCATGTCACACCAGGGATTTAGCCTTTTTTTTTTTGCTCAGCCTACTCTCCGGCTGCTCATGCAGTGGGTGCTGCTTCAGGTCTGCGTGTTAATTCTTTTGTCCTGGATCGTCCACCATTTTGCATTTTCAAGTCTCGGTCCTCAGGAACTTTGCTCGCTCACAGCTGATGTCTCCTTACGTTGTGTGGGCTCCAATCCATCAGCATCTGCGCTCTATATGTTCAGCTGGCGCCTGTATTTTCGTCTTCCAAGGGCACGTGCATATGCACTTTTTATCCAGATTACTTCAGGATCAACACAAGCTCCTCCAGAAGCACATCTTCTTACATGGCCTTCTAGCCACGCCCCCGGAGGGGTTAATAGTTATCCCCTTTTGTCTGATTCTCATGGAACATTAGTTTGTTCCCCTTTCTCTAAAATTTGGCTGGTGGCAGTGCTATCTACCATTTTTATTCTATCGCGAGCTATGAAAATAGCCTTAATAACGTTGGAGGCTATGGTGGAAGCCTCAAACTCTAATCCGCTGGACCCTTTTATATTTATTTGGTTACGGTCAGGTTTATTCGCCATTTCTTTTTGTAAAGGTCTTTCTCGTGTTTTACTCTGCGCGCCAAACCACGTTTGGTTCCTTTGTTCACCGTCCTTTGGAGGGCTTCTGCACAGAAGCCCTCCTTAGGTGCCTGAGTGTCTGGGTGGACAGCATGTGAGGGAGGGGTTTTAGGCCCCCTGCACAGGGTCTCCATGGAGACCCAAGTCACACTCTAGTTTGATTGGCTAGGTGGCTGTCCTGCCAGGACAACCACCCTGCTGTGTGATTGACAGCCAGGCTGTGTGAATGGGGGAAAACTGCTTAAAAGCAGGTCTCTGGGACTTGGAAGGCAGAGTCGCCACTGGAACAGGAGAACCAATGAAGAGCTGAAGGAAGACGGCTGCTGCAACTACTGGACATCCCGGTGAAGCCCTGCTGGAGGTCCGAATCGCCGAAACTCCGATGACAGAGAAGATCTGCAAGGAATCTTCTTCCCTTGAGCATAGTGGGACCAAGCAGCTCGTCAAACACCAGATGCCGGCCTCCCTCTCCTGGTCGAATTTGCTGTTTATCGCTGCAGTGAACCGGATAGCCAGGAGGAAAGGAACCTGTTTGCGTTTTAAGGAGCGCACCTTTTTTATTCGACGCTTTGCTCCGCTGCTGGCTTCTTCCCTGGGCAGTGCAAGACCCTCCAGTCTTCCTCATTCTTGTCACCACGAAAGACGCTTCAGGAACCGTGAGCCTGCAGGAACTGCCAGGAACAACCGTCTCAGCTACAGCCTTCTTCTTCATTTAAGGTACTGTGCAAATCTGGTCGTTCGTTCCGTCCGACCGTGGTGAAAGTGCTTGAAATCTTTTGCCTCTCTGAAAGCTTGTCCTTCTCTACTCTTTTGAATAACTTTTCCTCTGACCAACTTCGTTTTGAACTCTGGGCAAAGACTTAACCGCAAACTACTTTTAACTGTGCAATCCTCTGCAAAGACTCTGAACACTAACATTGGCCCAGACCTATTGACTGGAATCCTAGTTGTAGTAAGCCTTTTCTAGATTGCCCTGCATATCACTTGTTGGTGTTGTTGATTTTGTTAACCTTTGTCTTTCCTCCCCTTTTAAATTGCTGGAGTGCCATTTTGCTCACATTTAATTTTGAGCTTAACTTGTCCAGAATTGACTGGGTGTTGTGTAGTATATTTAAGACTGTGATTTTCTGCTGCTTTATAATAGTGAACTGTTTTATAACTGATGGTGTAAATAAATGTTCATAAACCTTGAATCAGTGTTTGTTTGAACCATAGTAATTGCTGTCCTTTGTGTAACTATTGATACTGCTCACTCTACTCTTGAGATAAGTCTGGCTGCTCAGCCATCGCTACCACTTTACTGTGTAGTACAGGCTTGTACCAGAGGAGGAATTGTACTTGCACATATGGTCTTAATGGTGTGTGCTGTTCCCAGAGGGTACTGCATATAGTTCTGCCCAACACTGGTGGAGCTGTACGAGAGCCAAAGTGATGAGTGAATGTTATGGAAGTTGTAGGACGAGTCTGACTGCTGCATTTTGTATGGCTTTCAGAGGGCAAGGATGTTGCTGGGCAGTCCAGCGAGGATGGCATAGCCATAGTCCAGCTTGGAGAGAACCAGTGATTGGACTGCAGTGCGGACATCATTAGGATGCATCTGATCTTTCGTAGGAGGTGCAGTTGAAGGATGCATGTGTTTTGGGGACGGAAGCTATGTGATGTGTGACCGAAGGTGGGTGTCAATGATGAAAACCAAGGGATTTGTCAGGTGTGGAAAGGGATATGTGTGGGATGTCAATTGCCCATTCTTTGATCCAGAGTTCAGGTATATGTTTAGGGGTGCAGATAAAAAGGTATTCTGTTTTGGAAGGGTTAAGCTTGAGGAAGTGAGTGGCCATCCAAGTGGCGCAGATGGGCTATAAAACTGTAGTATTGTTCAAGGTCCTCTGTTGAAGAACCAGTTTCCATTGTTGGGCCAGTGTGACCTGTGCTGATATCAATAAGTGGGATAAGAGTCTGCTTTTTGGAGACGCTAGCATGGACAGTCCTTCCTCCATATCCCATGACGGGAAAACGGTCTCATGAAAACCGGATGCCAACACGACTGCTAATTCCAAAGGTTGTCCTTTCCCTACAACCTCTAACAAGTCTGATCTATGAAAGCCTCATGAAAACAGGTCCACCCCTGTTCCTCAAAAACCATTAAGGACCACATTGATGCCCTCTGTCCAGCCCTTGCTGATTTCTGCAACCATTCTTTTGCCTCTGGATCTTTCCCTACCCCCCTCAAGCACTCCCTTGTGCATCCCCTCATCAAGAAACCCACAGCTGATCCCTCTTGTCCGGCTAACTACCGCCCCATTTCTATTACTCCCTTTTCGGGAAAGCTCCTGGAATAACTGTCCATCTCCCAGCTTAACCTTCCTTTTGACTCTGTTGGCTCTCTCCATGACCACCAATCTGGATTCAGAGCTGCCAGAAGCACGGAAACTGCCCTCCTGAACATCTGTGAATACCTGCTCTCTAACCTTGAATCTAACCTTCCCTCCATCCTCATCCTTCCTGATCTCTCCTCTGCTTTCGACACGGTCAACCATACCATCCTGCTCAATCGTCTCCATAACAACCTGGGTATCACCGATCAGGGTCTCTCTACCTGTGGTGTTCCCCAGGGGTCTCTCGCCCTGGCTTTTCAACCAATACCTGGCAACTCTCGCCTACTGCATTTCCATTTTCTGCTCAAACTTCCAGTGCTATACTGATGACACCCAACTCATTTTCATGCTGCCTTCAGCCACCTCCTCGCCTTCCCTCATCTCTGATTGCCTATCTACCATTCAAAATTGGTGTGCTGCCAGCGATCATTTTCTAAATGCCAACAAAACTGAGATCCTCCTCATTGGGACACCTTCACCATCCTTTCCCCTCACTCTCTGGCCGGCCTCCCTTGGCCCTCCTCCTACCCCTACTTGCGAGGCCAAAAACCTTGGGGTCATCTTTGACTCCACACTTTCTTTCTTCGCGCACACCTCTGACTTCTCTAAAAAGTCAAACTTCCTACTGCACCTCTTTAGAGGTACTCTGCCTTTCATCTCCCTCTCCCAGAAGCTCACAGTCTCCCAAGCTCTGGTTCTCTCCAGGTTGGACTATTGTAACAGCCTCTTTCTAAATCTACCTGCCTCCACCCTCCGCCCTTTACAACTAATCCAGCACAGGACTGTGAGATTTGTCCTCGGCCTCAAGCCCTGGGATCATATCTCTCCAGCTCTGAAATCCCTTCATTGGCTCCCAGTGGACACAAGGTTTCAATTTAAAACCCTTGCATTGTCCAAAAGGCTTTCTGGGGTCTGGGACTGCAATACCTTCAACTATCCCTCTGTAAATACCTCCCTTCTCGAGCCCTTTGCTCCTCTATGTCTAATTCCCTCAGGATCAGGCATTTTTCAAAGAAACAAGCTGGGGGAAGATCTCTGTCTTCGGCTGGGGCCTCCCTTTGGAACAGCCTCCCGGTCACCTTGAAACTTGAGAACCACCTCCGGTTCTGGAAACACCTCAAGACCTTCCTCTTTGCTTTTCACTTCGCCCCTCTTCTGCCCTGCTGATCTGTTTCTCTCTCTCGGCACCGTGCAGCTGACCACCCACTGTCCTTCGGGCCCAGGTACCTGCGCACCCTGCCTCCCTTCTGCACTGCCTCCGGGCCACCCCTGGCACTGGGATATGTATCTGTACCCATACAGTCCCCCACTCTTCCTCTGCACTTATCAGATATACCCTATCTGACGATTCATGCACTTGCCGTGTTGTGTGGCTGCACAGCCTTTTTGTCTGCATTTACTTATCCCACGTATTATTTATTCTGTTCTCTCCTCTGTCCGGACTTTCCACTATTCCCCCTCCACGTACTTTCCCCCTTTTTCCCTTTCCCATGCACTTGCGTGTTCTGAATGTCACTGGGCCTAGTAAGATCATATTTTTGTTCTCCCTTGTTCCACTCTCTTTGCTTGCTCGCGCTCTGAAACACTTGTGTATGAGCACCATATAAATAAAATATCATATCATACCTCTGAGGTTTCTTCGATAGCCCCTTGACTACCAATTTATAGAGGGTGATGATTATGTGCTTAGACATTCTCTCTCCTATAAGCTTTTCTCACCAGTAAGTAGCATTGCCAGTGCCTCAGCTGGATTAAACATCAATGAGGTGCTATTTAGATATAGGTGTGTAAGAACCACTTGACCGGGGAGTGTTGTCTTCATAGTGTCAGCGGCCGGCTAGAGATTGCGGCTGGCGCCAAACATTGAGTGACCGTGCCTGTTCCTCCAGGTCACAGACGATCTCCGGTCTGGATTATGAGAGGAGTGAGGCTGCTAAGGAGTTACAGTGAAGGTGGCTAAGAAGGGTCATAGCACGATAGTGTATACATTGGATGGTCCAGGCAGATTTAAATAACCCATGTGGTGCCGGGTTAGAGCAGAGACTAGCAAAGCCTGACCCAAATATCATCCTTGCACTTGATGGCTGTGACTGCATTACTACTATATTCCTCCATGGAGGAGGAAATAATCCAGCCAGTGTTATTTTGCATTGATCTGTGCACCCATACATTCTTAATTCAGGAACGGGGCAGACTGGTGGTTCGCTTTGTCCTCCACTCCCTAAAGTAGGTGCATAGCTGGCTCATGGCTCCGATTGCATGGAGCAAAGTAGCACAGAGTGCCCCGAGGGGGTAGAACAACAAGTTACTTCTTACCTTGTAACGTTCTTTCGATGGGATGTTCCTCCGACGTATTCCTTATCTTTGGTAATTCGTCTCCAGCTTGCTGGCCTCTGAAATTTTTTCTCTGTAGAGGGCGCTGCGCGTCGATGTCCGCCGAGTCGATGTCCCGCGACAGCCACCGTATCGGCGCCGACGTCACCATGCCCATAAATAGCCACGCGCGGCGTCCGTTGCTCAGTTCCGTTTTTTAGCATAAGATAAGTCATGCCTGAATTGGTTATTGGCCTTGAAGGAGCGTAAGCTGCAACCACAAGGGAAGTATTACTGCGGGGATGGATGGGATTGGCGATAAGGAATACGTCGGAGGAACATCCCATCGAAAGAACGTTACAAGGTAAAAAGTAACTTGTTCTTCGAAGGGATTTTGTCCTCCGACATATTCCTTATCTTTCATAGACTCCCATAGCAGTGGTATGTAATTGGAGGTGGGAGTAATAATGTCATGTATCCCTTTTAGGAATGAACCGAATGTAATACGGCTTTGCCAAATCTGGTCTCTTGACTAGTGGAGGAATCCAGGTTGTAAAATCTTGTGAATGTATGTGCGGACGACCATGTGGCAGCCGCACATATGTCTCGGACCGGTAACCCTCTTTGGAGGGCCGAAGAGGCTGCGATACCCCTGGTTGAATGAGCCCTAAGATTCTGGGGTGGCTCTTTCCCTGCCAGTTTGTAACATTCCAGAATGGCCAAAATAATCCACCTGGAAATGGTCTGTTTTGTTATGGGTAGTCCCAACTTGTGACCTGAGTATCCTACAAACAGTTGGCCTGCTTGCCTAATCCGAGCCAGTCTGCTGATGTAAAAGCTTAAAGCCCGCCTTGGGTCCAGCCTGTGTAGCCTTTCTTCCTCTTTCCCCGGATGGGGAGGAGGGTAGAACAAAGGTAAGGTAATTTTGTGAGTGATATGAAATTCAGAAACCACCTTTGGGAGGGAATTAGGCTTCACCTGTAGGACAACTTTGTCCTTATGGAAAATTGTATGGGGGGGTTTACAAGATAAAGCTTGTAATTCGCTCACCCTCCTAGCAGATGTTAGTGCTACTAAAAGGACAGTTTTAAGAGTGAGAAATCTCAGCGAACAAGAGTGGAGTGGTTCGAAGGGAGTACCCATTAGGAAATTTAAGACTAAATTTAAGTCCCATAAGGGAACTTGGAATGGTCTTGGAGGATAAACATTAGTAAATCCCTTGAGAAATTGTATTACTAGGGGTAGTTTGAAATACGATGGTTCCTCCGCAGTGTGCTTGAAGATTGATAGCGCTGCGAGATAGTCTTTTACAGTGCCAACTTGAAGGCCTGAGTTTGCCAAGTAGAGCAGAAACGATAACACCGTTGGTGTACCACATGAAAAAGGGTCGATATTCTCTTCTCTACACCAGCTGCAAAATTTGTTCCAACGGCAGCGGTATAAAGACTTTGTTGCTGGTCTTCTGGCCGAAAGCAACACCTCCATGACGTCATCAGGGAGGTCCCAATCCTTGTACCTCACCCTTTCAGAAGCCAAGCGTGAAGGTTCAGGGTTCTGATGTCTGGATGGAGAACCTGACCTCCGTTCTGCGAGAGAAGATTCTCTTTGAGTGGAAGACGGATTGGAGGGCAGATAGACATATCTAGAAGGTCCGGGTATCACGTTCTCCTGGCCCAGTCCGGGGCAATTAGGATCATGGTTTTCCGGAATCTTCTCAACCTCCTGATCATTTGAGGAATAACAGGGACTGGTGGCAACGCGTAAAGGAGTGGGAACTCCCAGTCCACTACGAATGCTTCCCCTAGAAATCCTCTCGGGGGAAATTCCCTTGAACAGAATAGATTGCACTTCCTGTTGGTGCTGGTGGCGAACAGATCCACCAGAGGGGTTCCCCAAAGGGCGAAAATCTCTTGAAGGACTTCCTGAGCTAGCTCCCATTCGTGGGAGACTGTGCTCTGCCTGCTCAGAGCGTCCTCTGTCAAATTCTTCTCTCCGGCTAGGTGGACTGCCGATAGAGAGATTCCTTCCTGAATTGCCCAAAACCAGAGCTGCATTGCCTCGCTGCACAGCAGCAGTTACCCTACATCCTCCTCTTTTGTTGAGGTAGTGCATGGCCAACGTGTTGTCCATCATTATCAGGACATTTCTCCCCTGTACTGATGGCAGGAAAGCTTTCAGCGCTAGTCTGATCGCTCTCAGCTCTAATAGGTTGATGTGTAGTCTGGACTGATGGTCAAGTCGTTGGCATGGGCTCCCCACCCCGTGAGTGAGGCATCTGTGACTACAGTTATCTCCGGCCATGGTTGCCAAAACAGTTCTCCTTTCAAGATGTTCTCCCGACAGGCCCACCATTGAAGGTTGTGGGCTACCTTGTCCGGAATCCGGAGGAGATCTGTCATTCTCCCTGAGAATTGCGACCACTGACTTCTCAGTGCCAAACGGAAGAGATCTCATTCTCAGGCAAGCCTCTAGCACAAGGAAGATGCAGTATGCCATGAGGCCTAGCAATCTCAAAAAGTCGAAGGCTGGGAGATGTTGGGCATTTTGAAACTTGTTGACCATCTGCAGAATATCTTGAGCCCTCACCTCTGGTGGCGAGGCTTTTCTCAGGGAAGTGTCCAGGACCGCTCCAATGAACTGGAGTCTCTGTGATGGTATCATCTGTGACTTCTTTAAATTGAGAGAGAAGCCCAGTTTGTGGAGGAAGTGGCAGACATAATCTAGCTGGATCTGAGCTTGTTCCGAAGATACAGCTCTGATCAGCCAATCGTCCAGGTAGGGGTAGACATGGATCCCTTCCCTCCTTAGACTTGCAGCCACTACCGACATTAGCTTCGTGAAGACCCTCGGGCGGAGGTCAGCCCAAATGGCAGAACTCGAAATTGATAATGAGAGCCGCCAATTGCAAACCTCAGGTATTTCCTGTGTTTGAGATGGATTGGCACATGGAAATAAGCATCCTGAAGGTGCAGAGATACCAGCCAGTCCTGGATCTGGAGGGACTGAAGGATCTGAGAAAGAGTTACCATCTTGAACTTGTCCTTCCTGAGGAACTTGTTCAATTCTCGTAAGTCCAAGATAGGTCTCAGTCCTCCGTCCTTCTTCGGTATTAGGAAGTAGGGGGAGTACCAGCCCTTGTTCCTCTCCGATACAGGTACCGGTTCTATGGCACCTTTCTCCAGCAGGTCTACAATTTCCTGCAAGAGGAGCGGATCTGGAACTTTTAGAGAGCTGTGCCCCGGTGGATGACTCTGAGGGATGTGTAGAAAGGGTAGGCAGTAACCCTGGGCAACTGTCTCCAATGCCCAAGCATCTGACGTAATAGCCGGCCATTCCGTCAGATGGTGAGTTAACCTGCCCCCCTACAGGTGTTTTGTGTGGAAAGACCTCAGAGTGGTTTGGGGGCGGCTGCTGCAGATGCCAAGGGTAAAGAGGCGCCTGCTGCTGCTGCGGCCTTAGTACGTTTGACCCGTCCACCTCGGGTGGATCTCCTTTGGCCTCTTTGAGCCAGCTGTCCTCTGCCTTTCCCGAATGCAGAATAATAGCGAAAGGACTTTCCTCTCCCAGAGGTTCCTGAGGGGCAAAAAGGAGTTTGGCAGATTGCAGCTTCTAAAGATTTTGCTGCTGCTTTAGATGTTTGCAACTTTTCCAGACTGTCATCAGCCTTTTAACCGAATAAAGAAGAGCTGTCAAAGGGCATATTCAAAAGTCTGGCCTGTACATCTGGAGTGAAGCCAGACTTTCGCAACCACGCATGCCTGCGTATTGTAGTACTCGCCGCCATGGCCCTGCTGATACTGTCAGCGGAATCGATGCCAGTTTGAAGAGATTCGCACATGGCATCTTTGCCATCTTTAATGATGTTAAGGAAGGCTTCCCTTTCCTCTCCTTCCGGTATGCAGTCAGCCGCTGATGAAGCACACTTCCACAGTGTGTGACTGAACCCGGCGAGCGTACAAGTGGCGTTGATGGACTTCAACGGCATACTACAAGCAGAAAATACTTTTTTTGCCATAGAATCGTACCTTTTGTCATCTCTATCCTGTGGGACAGTAGGGTAAGCAGATCTGCTGCTTGATGAAGTTGCCGCTTGAACCACCAGGCTCTCTGGAGTCGGGTGTTTTGATAAATATTCAGGGTCAGCCGCAGCTACCCTATACTTGGCTGACAATCTTTTATTGACTGCAGGGATAACCTCAGGAGTTTCGCAATTTGATGAAAGGCTGTATGAAAGGGGACCACAGGATCCTCCTGTGGACCTTTGTCTAGTATGTCTGTAAGGTCATCCTGTTGAAAAACAGGTGAAGGCTCAGACCAACCCATGATTTCAAAATGTCTTGCCATCAGGGTTCTATAGGGGGTTTCGGCATGTTCCCCTGGGTCTGGTTTGAAAAATTCCACTTCTGGGGAAGTGTCCAGCCCACTTGCCTCATGTAATGATTCCTGTAGGTCTTTCAACCTTCTTTCCTTGGAGGTAAAATCCTCTGAAGCAGGTGGTGTGGTCCTCTGCAGCCCAAAGGGTCTTTCTTGGTCAGAATCCTCCCCTTCTTCATAGATTGAAGATAATCTGGGGTACTCTGACCTCGGAAATGATGTAAAACCCATTTCTAAGGCAGAAGGAGCCAAACTCGTCATTATTGGCCGAGAAAACGTCAATGTCGTTGACGCCGATGTGAAAGGCTTCGAAGGCGCTGAGAAAGGTGTCGAGAAAACTGGAAGAGGCCTCGAAGAACTCGAGAGGATCGGGATCCTACTCGAGGATGTCGACGACGTTCTCGGCATCGTGCTGGAGGCTCTGGGTATAACCGTTGGCTGTGAAGTAGCCGTGGTTTTCTCTTTTATCGGCGTCGACGATGGCGTCGATTCGATTGACCGATGCGTCGAAGAACCCTTCGACAACGGCGTCGATGGCGCCGATCCATGCGTCGAAAGGATCTTCGACGACGACGTCAAAGATGGTGTCTTCCTACCCAATGGCCCGTGGCGCTCTCGGGTGGACTCTTTCGCCGGGTGCGACGACTCGCAGTGTTTCGAATTTTTGGGTTTTTCACCCAGGGTATCACCTTCAGCTGTCTTCGAGGGGGTCGAGGCCGCTTTCTCGAAGACGCTTAGCATTCGACGCCTCTTCTTTGAGTGTCTAGATCTCGACAAGTGGTGGGAACTACTTCGAGACCTAGAATGGGAATGCTTTCGACGGCGAGGGGACAAATGCCTCGACTCGGCCGAAGAAACTTTCGAGGAGGTTTTGACTGACTTACCTCTCTAGAGCTCCCCCTTGCGCTCCTTCAAGGCTTTCGCCGTCATGGACATGCAGTCCTCACACTCCGAACAATGGTGCTCGACTCGCAAGCACCACAAACAGATCCTGTGAGGATCCGTTATCGACATTTTCTTTCCGCAGTCTCGACATTTTTTGAAGCCGGACCGCGGAGTCGTCGGTTCGGATGAAGAAGCCATCGAGAACGAGTTGGTTTTATCGAGGAAATATAAGAGGTTTATCTGACTGAACTGAGCAACGATATGCCGAGGCCCCATGAAGCGCAGAAAAACGGAACTGAGCAACGGATGCCGCAAGGCTATTTATGGGCATGGTGACGTCGGCGCCGATACGGTGGCTGTCGAGGGACATCGACTCGGTGGACGTCGACGCGCAGCGCCCGCTACAGAGAAACATTTTCCGAGGACAGCAAGCTGGAGACAAATTATCAAAGATAAGGAATACGTCGGAGGACACAATGGCTTCGAAATGGAGCATTTCTACAGCACATACCTGCCATCCTGCCCCTTCACAACCCGCAGCACAAGCCCCATACCTGGCATCCTGCTCCCCAACAGCCAGATCACATGCCCCACATCTGCCTCCTTCCTCCCACAACTGCCTCCAGAAAACCGACACCATCCAGCCCATGGCAAAACCCCCTCCCAAACAAGCCACATCAACCCGTGGTGGGCATCGCTGGACAACAATTCTCATGATGTTGGTCTTGAGGCGTCAGCCTAGAAGTGCATTCCCCTTTTGTTATATGCTGGCATTCGCCATAGAGAGGCAGCCAGCACAGCAACCCAGGCCCACACCTGCTGCCTGAAGGGGCATAAGGGGTGCACAATATTGTGTAGGCAAGGCCGATGCTTACCCTGGCCCTACCCTAGAGATGCCACTGTCTGGCAGCATATAGCAGTTGAACACAGCTGGTTACGTTGAGCGATGACTAGACCCGGCAAAACTGGTAATTTTGCTTACCACTAGTAACAGTCCTCCATACATAACACTGCCTCTCATTGTAAGACATGTCCTGTGGGTACAGGATGTCATCCTAGACTGTATTCTCACCAACAGCATCACCCTTGAATTCTCCACCATCTCTCCGGTAACATAGTCTAATCACTTCCTCATCGAATTTGATGTTCTGCATTCCAACCCTCAGGTTCCTTCTGCTCCTGCACTCAGCCCTATCTTGGCCCGTAATACTCACAAACCTACGCACAGCATGCTTAAGCCCACCCTCTCCCCACTTCTCACCTCCACGCTATCAGCTCACAACAGTCCGGTTCGCTCACCATTACCACCAAACCCTCCTCACTACAGTGGATCAATATGCTCCCCTCAAATCCAAAATTACCAAGCCACACAAACGCTCCAACCACTGTTTCTCTGATGAACTTGTCTCGCTTCATGGAATCAAGAGATCCCTTGAGCACCTTTATGTAAAATAATCCTCCCAAGTTAACCACTCTAACTTTACTAAAGCTGCAAAGACCCATAAGAAAGCAGTCTTCTCCCATAAGGCCAACTCGTACAATACCAGGATTTTTAATGCTAGCTCTAATTCCAAAGAATTGTTCTCCATCTTACGGGGGCTAGAGAACCCTGTCAATCCTAACACTCACACCAGATCAGACAAAGAATGGAGGACTACCATCCAGGATGCCCTTGCCAACAAAATTGACTTACTGGATTGGCCACTAGGGGGTGCAGAAATGAGCTGATTTCTCTGTGTTGCTCCGTCACTGTTGGGATGCAAAGGGTTCTGAGACCCTCTATAAGCCCCCACATCGACAAGCAGAGGACCCCATCTGGTGCCCCAACACCCTGGGCAAAAACGGGTGAAGTTTGAAGCAGAAATCCCAGGGAAATCAGCAGACGACAGCCCTCCAGGCCGTCCCTCAGCCACGGGATGAAACGTCGCAACACTGCAGTGGCCGTGAAAGGCAGTGAGTGGCTATCCCTAGCCACACTCCTTGTCGAGGTCCATTGAGGAGGTGCTGGCCTTGGCCCCGGGGTACATGCAAGCCCCCGGACAACCCCCCAAGCTTGGGACCCGGCAGCGCAGCTCCAGGAAAACCCGGGGGTGTCCTGTGAGGGACACAGCAGACATCACTGGAGGGCCGTGCTGGGGAAACCGTGACCTTCCCCCACTCCGAGCCAGGGAGAGGGAAACGCTTGGACCTCTCCCCCAACCCCCACGGTGGTAACAGGGAAAACGCACCAGGAAGGAGGGGGCCCAGTGAAGACGCCAAGGGATAATCTGCAGGGCTTCGGGCTAGCCCACGAATCCAAGTGAACAGCAGGAACAGACCCTTGGCAGGGCCCGTATTCATCCACGCATACATCAAGCAGAGGCCCCCTACGGGTGGGAGAGGGGACGAGAGCCTTCAACAATGAGAAGGAGGGAGACCTTCAAGTGAGAAGCGCTCCAGGGCCAAACGACAGGAAAGCAAGTGGAGCTGGACCTTGTCCACACAACAAACCCAAAGAAGGGTCCCCACAATTGGCGACACCGCCATCAAGCACCAGCGCTCAACCCAAGGCCACAAAAGGGTGGTGAAGCGGCCCAGGATAGGGCTGCGTTATCCAGAAGCGCAGCCCCTCTCCCACACAAGCCCAGACTGCGACATCAGGCCGCCACTAACCCCGAACAGCCCAGAAGGGCCCACACCTGGCCCACCCCCCCTGTGGGGGACTGCCTCCTATTGCACAGCTAGTCAGCCCGGATGAGCTGGAAGGTGGCGCTACAGGAATTTTGCTACCAGGACAGCCCGGCACAACCAACGGTCGTGAACCCCAAGGAAATGGCAGAACAGTCAGACGACTCCATGTCTACCAAAAAATATATTGTAGCCCTGATGCAAGAAATTAGGGAAATGCGGGCCGACATAGGGCATAGACTTGAAAAATTGACCAACAGGTGGAGAAGATGGATCAGAAAGTGGATAAGGTGGAGGACAGAGTCCAAGGTTTGGAGGCCAATCAATCCTCAGTGGATATTCTTGAAGCACAGATTGACATCAGACTTTCGGCACTGGAGAGGAGGGATAAGGAGAAAACCCCCAAAATGGATGATTTCGAGAACAGGGATTGGAGGAACAACCTCAGGATTTTGACCTTCCACAAGTGGAGGGATAGCCGGAGAGAGACATTTGCCAAGCCGTCAAAGAAATAGTCTGCTTACTGTTCGGTGATGGAGCAACAAATGAACCCACCATAGACAGAGCGCACAGGGCCGGTGGTAGAGCTGGAGGACCACGTTCCGTCCTGGTATGCTTTCCTTACTATGCAGAAAAGGTAAAGATCTTAGAGGAAGACAGGTAGTGCTCCACCATCACATACAACAATGCAACAATCTCGGTCTTCCAAGACCTCTCCTCATTTACCCTGGCCAGAAGGCAGATGTGTACACCGCTGACACTATGGTGGAGAGAAAAGGGGATACAATACCGGTGGGGCTACCCGTTCTCATTGACCTTCGAGTACAGGGGCCAGCAATTCAAGCTGATCTCCGAAGAAGATATGAAGGAAGTGATCTGTGAATACATTGAAAGACCGAATGACCAGAGACAACCCTCCAAGGAGTCTGTCGAAGGGGGAGCTAAGAGAGGATCTTCGAGGGACAGGAGATGAGTCCACGGTTCAAGGAAATTTAAGAAATTGAACACCCTGCCTCTGCGCCGCAGCAATTGACTCAGACACAGGAAAAAAATTGTATTCATGACTAGATCAGTGGTGTCAAACACCAAGGAGAACCATGGAAATGGCAGAGGGGAAGAATACCACATCCCTGTATGGTATCCTGGGGGCAACCCATGGAGTTATGGTGGTGGACAGGGAGGACGTAGACTCCGATTGGGGGGGGTAAGGATCTGGGTCAGGGGGATGGAGAGGTTGAGGTCTTTCTAAGGAGATCGGCGGGGCTCAATGAAAAGAGCATCTTCAAGAATTGGCCCGGGGTGACTGGGTGCCATGTGGTTCAGTCAGGTACCAGAAATGGGTGGAAGACCTGACTGGACGCCAGGGGAGGGGGGTGGGAAGTCCTGAGGGGGAGTTGGGGAAGGAGGTTGTGGGAAGGGCGGTCGGGCCTGGAGGGGTTGGGCGTTAAGAGGTCATGGAGGTTGGGGGAAGGGGAGGAGTGCCCCAGGAAATGGAAGGTAGGGTTCAGTTAAATGGTTCCGGGGAGTTGGAGTTTATAGTTCTGGTGGTTCTGTGCTATTGGCAAAGCGCACATTCAAGCCTGAAGGCAGTAGTGGCTAAACCAAGGGTCGAGGGTGGAACACAAAAAAGACACACAAAAGGATCTGTTTTCCAAATCCTAATGGCTAACGCACTACCAGCTCTGGTGATGGGCTCTCTAAACGCTAAAACGCTAAAGGAGTCAACTCTCCGACAAAGAGATCGCTCCTAGCATGTCAATTCTACCGAGCCAAACTCGACTTGCTCATTCTCCAGGAAATGCTCTGGGTGAGGGGAAAGAACCAGCATTCCAAGGGGGAAGGTACACCGGGCCTAGTTTACATCCAAAAAGAAAGGAGTAGCCATTGTCATGGCAAGTGGCCTGGGGTTTGAGACGAAAGCGACACTGTGGGACCCAGAAGGTCACTACCTATTTGTTAAAGGAGACATCAAGGGGAACCCATTGACACCGGGAGTGATCTACTGCCCGAACGAAGGCCAAATAATCTTTTGGAAAAGAGTTAGAGATAATCTGCAAATTTTTACAGAGGCCCCTCTTATTGCAGGGGGGACTTTAACAATGGTACTGGACCCTGTTAGAGACAGGAAGAGACTGGGCTTAGAGAGACCGTCCCAGCTAGACGAGGCCACCTCTCGGAACTTCAATAAAATTAATGGGGACATGGAATTGGTTGACTCTCTGACCCCTCCGACAGCAGGGGATCGCACCTTCACATTCTATTCATGAGCCCATGAATCCTTCTCAAGGATTGATCACATCCTGGTAGACAGCTCCTTGTTTAGTCACATTAAGGACTCCCGGGTAGAAAGTCCCCTGGTCGGACCAAGACTTAGCACGCATAGTGGTGGGAGACACCTGGGGGCGCCCACAGCTAGGAAGGTGGAAGTGTAATGACTCCCTCCTAAAAGATAAGGAAACTGCCCATGCATTGCTCACAAATATTATAATTGCTCTTTCTGAAACAGAATTTTTACGATAAAGGCGATAAGGCTGACAAAATCCAGGTTTGGAAATTGAGGGAAGCCAGAAAAGTTAAATGATTAGGGCTACGAGAACCGATGGGGGGACCACGCACTACGACACCATTAGTATAAGGGCGGCTTTCAGACAATACTATAAACTATTATACAAGTCAGAATTTGACGTCGATAAATCGCACTTAGTAAGATTCCTGGCACAACTACCCATTCCAGGCCCACCCAAGGAGACCACTCTTGACTTAGACGCTCCAATATCAGAGGAAGAGGTAATCCAGGAAATCAAATCAATGAAAGTGGGCACGACACCGGGCGAAGACGGGTTCTCGGTTAAATTCTTCAAGCTATACCGGTCTAGCCTTGCCCCGTACCTGATGAGAGTCTTCAATGCAGTTCTGGAGGGGGAATATTGCCTGAATCAATGATGGGGGCCATTATAGTGGTGCTCCCAAAAAGAGAGTAAGGACCCGACACAATGCTCATCTTACCGGCCCATCTCCCTACTCAATACAGATGTAAAAATCTTGGCCAAAGTGCTGGGGAAGAGACTTCAGGGAGTTATGCCGTCCCTGGTCCACGGGGACCAGGTCGGCTTCATCAGAGGATGTCAGGGCCCAGACAACATTAGGAAGATACTAAATTTAATGCATTACGCCCAGGAGGTCGACCTTGATGCATGTCTCCTCTCATGAGACTCAGGGTGGAGTGGAAGTATATGGCTATCTGCCTGGAGAAGATGGGAATAGGGAAGAATATCTGGAAATGGGTGGGAGCACTACATAGGGCACAGTATGCACAGGTCCAGGTCAATGGGGAATTGTCTGCCCCCTTCCAGCTGAGTAGAGGCAAGCGACAGGGGTGCCCCCTGTACCCTGTACCCCCTATTGTATGCACTCACAATGGAGCCCCTGGTGATAGCCATAAGAAAACATCAGGGAATACAGGGGATGCAAAGGGGAGAAGTTGAGTTAAAACTGTCCTTATTTGCTGATGACATACTGGGGTATTTGATGGACGCTCTCCCACCTCACTCCCATCGCTGTTCGCTCTCATTGCCATTTTTTGGGACTTCTAGGGATTACAAATCAACAAATCAAAATCAGTAATAATGACGATCCGGGCCACAGACCAGTGCTGCTATAAAAGGAACCGTATTTTGGGAGTAAGAGTTGAGCAATCAGGGATTTCATACCTGGGGGTCCGGATATCTAGAAATCTGGCAACACTCGCAGCGGTCAACTATGACCCTCTGCTGACGGCCATTAAAAGTGTCCTAAACCGTTGCGGCACACAAATTCTTTTGTGCTATGGGCAAATGACAGCGTTGAAAATTAACATTCTTCTGCGGCTCTTATATCTATTCACAGCCCTACCCACGAAAATCCCGGAAGCTTATTTTAGCGACCTTTAACGTAGTGTGCAGAGGTTTGTCTGGCAGAATAAGACCCAGAGGATTAAAAGATCTGGGAGGCTTTGGCCTCCCAGACTTTGCTCTCTACTATAAAGTGGCCCAACCACGAGTGATCCTGGAACATATGAGGGACGACCTGGGGACATATTGGTCCTACTTAGAAGATATGGACAACCACCCGGTCAAAGTAAGGGACTTACTCTGGGCGCCATATAAGGAAATACTGAATAGGCTGAAGAACCACCCGTGTCTGGGGGTACTATGGGCTCTGTGGAGGGAAGGAAATAGCACTAAGAGCTTATCCTCGAGGCCCTCACAGATGACCTCAGTGTGGGGCCCGGTTATCGGATTGGGGAGCAAGGCATTCCGCAACACACAGGCATGGTCCGAGAGGGGTCTTGAAAGAGTGGGACAGTTGTTCAGAGAGGAGGCATTCTTGGATTATGGAGTGGTAGCAGAAGTGCTTGAGGGGGTTACAATATCCATATTCGAATATCAACGACTGAAAGGGGTCCTCACCAATCAGAGCTGGATCACCAAGTTGAAACGCCCACTTACAACATTTGAAAAAACACTGGACACATCAGTCGAGAAAATTCTGGGACGACTTGGAGGCAGAGGAGGTCTCGGAGGAGGCCTGGGGGAAAATATATAAAATTATGTTTCATGGGAATCTCTTCACGGCAGCCATGGAGTATAACTTCAAGGTCCTATAAGTGTGGCAAAGGGACCCCCTGAGAAAATCACAAATGTTTGCGAGGTCTTCCCCACTATGTTCCAGGGATGTGGCTCAATAGGTTCCCGAGCATCCATGTGGTGGCACTGCCCGCGGGTTCAAGCATACTGGCGAGACCTCCAGGGCTGAATGTCAGAGATTATAGATGGAGTCCTTCCCATAGACCCCCTCCATATGCTGCTGAGGCTCCCCTTGAGGGATTCGGACATATATAGATATCCGAGAATGTGGGAAGCTATTTTCAGGGCTGCTAGAGTCGTCATAGAGACGAGTGGCTACAGAAACTAAGGGATATATATATATCTGATGGAAAAACTGACGGCAATGGTGAACGACCAGATACGGGCATTCGTGGCAGACTGTGGCCTTGTGATAAGCAAGTGGGGATGGGATGTACACTAGCGGGCGCGAGGAGAGCATGCCCACCGGAGGTTGGAGTGAAGGGTGAGGCAGGGGGAAGAAAGTTGGGGTAAATCAGAGAAATCTATGGGGAGATGGAGCTGGGAACCAGGGGCCCACCAACATAAGAGCACAAGGGAAGAGTGGGTTACACGAACAGCCCACCACTGGAAAGACACTGTGCCTCAAGCCAAATTCCACTACACACCCCATCTATGATGTAATTCTGCACGGTGGCAGGGGAGATACAAGGCCTAGAAGAGACATTACACAGAACCACCTGTTGTTTTGTTGTAGTGGTGGATGGGAGGAGGGGGAAGGGAGAGGGTGTTCAATTCGAAGACCCAACAATGCTTTGTAATATGTACAAGTAGTTCCTTCAATACAAATTCAAGTTTAATAATAAAATAAAAATTGACTAACTTTGCAACAGGATGAATGCCAAAAAATCTAACTAGCCTCCAATGCCTCTACTCCTCCCACCTCTCCTCCATCTAATCTCTGTATCACTACAGATACAGCCCCTTTCTCATTCTCCCAAGTCACTGAGAGTACGTCCTGGAGACCATCCTGGCCCTTAAACCCTCGTACTGCAAATGTGACTCCTGTCTGCCACACATCGTACAATTGTGTGAGAGCATGTTATCACCAATCATCACAGACTTTGTGATTGCCTCCTTTAAGACCTGTGTTGTTCCCAACAGCATTAAATCTGCTTGGATTACTCTAATCCTTAATAAGCCCTCTCGCAATCCTTCCTTACCCACCAACTACCCACCCATCAAATCTGTCCCCCTTCTGCTCAAAATACTCGGCTGTGTCACCTATTTCCAAGTCCAACTTTTCAGAGAATACCAACATCTTTTTGGTAGAAGACAATCTGGGTTCCGACCCAATCAGAGCACTGAAACAGTGTTGTTGCCCCTTAAAATGCAATTAGGCAGGACCCGGATTCAGGAAATCTTACTATGCTCCTCCTCCTTCACCTATCCACAGCTTTTGACTTGGTTGACCATGACACTCGCTGCCAACATCTAGGCTCCCGCTTCCTATTCTCCTCTGACACCATTGCCTGGTTGAAGTCCTTCCTTACAGACCACACTTCAAACAACTGCATCTGGACCTCTGCTGCAGACCCCATCCTAGCTCCTCTGGGTGTCCCCCAAGCCTCCTGGTTGTATCCCACCCTCTACAATACCTACACCAAGCCACTGTTCAACATCCTTGACTTTCTCAACATCACGTACACAAAAACTCATCCCCATCACTGGGAACTGGATACCACTCACAATCTATATCTGTATGATGACAAAACTGAACTATTGATTGTGGGTTCACCTTTTTGCCTCAGCAAGCTTGCCTCAACCTGCTCCTCCTTCTCCATCGATGGTCATCCAGTCCTAGGACAAGTCAAATCCCTGGAGGTCTATCTGGACGCTGAACTCAACATGACCAAGCACATCAACGTTCTGCCCTCCTCAACAGCCTACACTGCAAAATTAAATTTCCTGATTAGACAAATCCAGTCCCCAACCAACTGTCTCACGCTTGCAAGAGCTCTTTTTCTTCAGCAAACTTGACTATTGCAACTTTCCACTCATGAGCACCTCTGTAGCAAATGTATCTAAGCTGCAACTCCTCCAAAACAAAGCTCTCTGTGCAGCCCTCGGGCTGCGTCGATGTGACCACATTTCAGCATCCAGGCGTGAAACCCACTGGTTCCCCATTAAAGCTTGCCTCGGTTTCAAAACTCTCACACTAGCGCATCGCTGCATCTACAACATTACCCCTATGTACTCAAAAGAAGAGTATCTCTCTGAAACACCATTCACACGCTCTCCACCCTCCTCCAACAGCAAAGCTCGTTTTACTCCAAGATTCAAAAAGGTCATGGCTGGAGGCATACATTTTGCTGCGACTGCCCCCTCGCTTTGGAACTTACTACTCCCACACATCAAATACTAAGCTTCCTACACCATCTTTAAGACATCGGTGAAAACATGGCTTTTCAATAAATACGAATGACGTTGATCACTTCTTACCTGCTTCCTCCTCCCCTTTCTTACTGTACCATCTGACTGTTACTCTGTTATTAACCTGCATATACTCTACAAACACTGTGATACCGCTGGGTCTGTTCGTTACAAAAATGTTGTTAATAAATAAATAAATTACTTCAAGAAATCTTGCTGAAGAGCAGTAACGCCAAGTTGTTGGCTCAGATACACAAAATTGCATCTAGAGATGGTGATGTTCAAGCCTGACCTGTTTTCTTTATTTGTATTTATTTCTAGGGCTCCGAAACCCTGCCAGCATCGGGGCACACACAAATGTAAAACACATACAAAATACATAAAACTTAAAACATTAAAAGAAACAAAAAGGGAATAAAGAAGATGGGGGTAGATTATGTAAACAAGGCATGATATCACGAATAGACAGACACAAGTGATCACAGTTCTAGGGTGTTTATTAAACTGTATAGGTAGGTTGGAAAAATACCCTAATCTAAACAAAAATCTAAGATGGGAACAAGCAACGAACATCAAATAAAAATAAGGCAGTTCTAGTGACTTTGTGTCAAATAAAAGGGCCTATACTAACAAAAACCTATTGTTAATCCTTGCGCTAGATACAAAAAGAGTGTAGGACAGTGTTCACAAGAAAGAAAGAAGTGTTCATAAATAAAAAGTCAGGAGGTGGTAGCTGGGGGTCTCCCTTCCCCATGTTTTGAGCACGGAAAAAGGAACAAGTTACTTACCTGTAACTATTGTTCTCCAGTATGGGACTGGCATGGATTCACATGCTAATCAATATTCCCTGTCAACAGGACAGGAATACTCAGTAAAAGAAAAAAACGGTTTCACTTTCACTTACAAACTGTATTTTTTTAAATCTAAACACTTGACATCTTTAGGAATCCAAAAAGCCTTCTACGATAGGAATCTTCAGTGCGGTTCATGTCAAACGAAGGAAAGTACGACAGAAATGAAAAAGATAAATTTGGCTTTAAAACAGCCATCTACGCAGTTACAAAAACAGGAATTTAGGTGGTATAAATCAAAGTGAAGCAAAATCCGACATTAGATTCTAGTCTCCCATTCTGTTGATTATATCATAATCATAATCAACAGAATGAGGTATATTACGCATTTTAAAAGTGAAATTCCACACAGTTACAGCCTTTTTTCTTGCAATGTAGGTAGCTTGGCAGGATGCCAGCACGGGCACACATAGCAAACAATGTCCGCGCGCGCTGAAAGCAACTGTGGCGCCTGATTCAGGGGCTAAGGGATAAGCAGTTGGCAGACTTAGGAGGGTCATTTATGATCGCAGGGATAGTTCTTTGAGTTAATGTTACTTAGACAGCTTGCGCAGGAGAAAAAGTAATATGCAGTTGTTAAATGGTTTTAGCAAGACTATGGGTGAATTATTTGTGTGAGCATTCATGTTGAGAAAATAGGGAGAACATTGCATTTAAAGAGTCATGAAATATGAAAAAATGATTACAATTAGTAGGATTAACACTAATATATGTGTACGCATGTAAGGAAAAGTATTTACAAATGTATTGTGTACAATTTAGAAAAATCTATTTTTCTTAATGCCTGACTGGAAGTGGCCCAGAGCTCACCAGAATGCAAATGGAAATATGAATTTGAACCCAAATGTGTTAAATTAATTTGTTCTTTTCAAAGATTTTTAAGGTGTAGATGTGTAGTGGTTATTGTCCTTAGTGGGGAAATTTAGAAAGGGGTTGAAATGATTGATATTTATTGAGAAATTAACAGATAAGCAAGTTTTGAAACGAAAATAAGTGAATGATTGTTAAAAATAGATTTTAAGGGATGTATTGTTTTAAATTGATATGTTATGAGGCAATTTAAACCCTGGGTGGTAAAGTCAAGGTGTGTATTTTGAATAATTGTTGGTTTAGGCAGAAAAGATATATATATGTTGGAACCTTGTGTTGAATATATTGTTTAGAATGAAGGGTTGCTCTCAGCTATTGATAGTTGAGGGACAGGGAAGCAGCATGGGATAAGTATTGCAATATAATTTAGAAACATGGGGTGCTGTGCATGGAAGTTTAAGATGTGCACCAAAGGTTTATTGCACATTGGAGAGGTGCCAAGAAGGGGAAAAATGTTTCCCTCACCATACATTTTGGGGGTCATTCCAAGTATGGTGGTAGCCATGGAGCAATTAGCTCCATGGCTGCCTCCCATACCGGTACCGACTCCGGTCTTGTTCAATGGGGACTTAACGGTCCATTCCCACCCTGGAGGGACCGGTAAGTCCCCTTTGAACAAACAATTCCCCATTCCCATTTGAGCCCCCATAGGGCTCAATGGGAATGGGGAGGGCGCAAATAACGGGCTCGCGGACGGCAAGCCCGTTACTTGCGCCCTGGTCCCCTAACGGGACCCGTAAGGGACGTGTGGTCTGACCATACGTCCCTTACAGTTCCCGTTAGGGGACCTCGGAATTGGGCTGTAGGGGATTACCGGCACCGGTCTCCTTACCGGTGCCCGGTATCCCCTACCGCCCGACTCGGAATGAGGGCCAATGAAATATGGAGACATTTGGAGAGGAAATTGGAAAATATTGTATCTAGAATCACTAGAGTTGAGAAGTGTTGCCGAGAGTAAAACATTTAATTTTAAGTGCAAATTACAGCAAAAAGTAGGAGATTGTATTAGTGGATGACACTGAACTAAGCATACTAAATATTTATAGGAAAAAAAACTAAATACGTGTGATAAAAAACACTTTTTGGAAAATACGTGAAACAATGAAAACATTTGCATTTATACTGAGGAAGCATTGGGCAATGAGGGAAAGTGCTCGCAAAGCGTACTGAGACTAAAAGCATGCACACACACACATGCATACATGCACACGAGTACACATGGGGCCTCATTACGAGGTTGGAGGTAGCCATGGCGCTGTTAGCTCCATGGCTGCCTCCAAAGCCATACCGACTCCGCCCTGGTGAATGGAGCAATTACCGGTCCATTCCAAAGTAGGCGGGACCGGTAATTCCCCATTCACCAGAACCCTTCCCCATTCCCATTTGAGCCCCCATAGAGCTCAATGGGAATGGGGAAGGCGCTAATAACGGTGCCACAAATTGCGGTACGATTATTAGCTCCAGAGTGCCTTTGCGGATCCCGTCCTTAACGCCTGGAAAACCAGGCGTTAAGGGTGGACCCGCAAAGGTAACTCATAGTAGGGCGGTAAGGGATTACCGGCACCGGTGCCGGTAATCCCTTACCTCCCATCTCGTAATTAGGCCCATGATCTTATGGATATACAGGCAATCAGTTAACTATAAGACAGTGGGGGTCATTACGAGTTTGGAGGTAGCCATGGTGCTGTTAGCACCATGGCTGCCTCCAAAGTCGTGTCCCGGTCCAGGTTCTCTGAATGGGGACTTACTGGGTCATTCCAACCTTGGAGGACCCGGTAAGTCCCCATTCAAAATACCCTTCCCCATTCCCATTAGAGCCCCCATAGGGCTCATTGGGAATGGGGAGGGAGCTAATAACGGGCCCGCAAATAGCGGGCCCGTATTAGCTCCCTGGTCCCTGTAGCGGCTCCTGCTAAGGACGGCTGGTTTTACCAGCCTGCCTTAGTGGGACCCGCTAAGGGAGCTCGGAATGCGGCAGTAAGGGGTTAACGGCACCGGCATCCTTACCGGTGCTGTTAACCCCTTATCGCCGCCCTCGTAATGAGGCCCAATGCATTTAAGAACACACATGGGTAGTCAGAGGAAGGAATCCAATATTGTAAAGAGAACACCCACACAAGGAGGATGGTTTTGTTTTACATTTAGAGTGCTAGATGGGAACCTTATATTATATTTGAAATAAAATATAAGGATCACTGGTCTTTTTGAAGAAATATGAATGAAAGGATGAAGATTTGCTTGCTTGTATTTAGGAGCACTGAAATTTTTGCAGTACGAAAGCAAGGGTGAAGACAGTACTAATATTTCACCATGGTTTTTGTCAGGGGCTGTTTGAATAAATGCAAAGATGCTTGAGAAAGCCTGTGGGAGTGGAAGCAAGGTCATCGGAAAAGATACAGTTGACTATCGCAAATGTTTTCAGGCTGCTACAAGGGGTGGAATCATAAAAAGAAAAGCTTGAGGAAGCCAAGACATCCAAAAAGAAAGTGTCAAAATATATCATAGGAGGGGCAATACTGACGAGTGGAGGAGGATTGGGAATACGGCAAGCAGTGGGTGCATCGTAGGCAAATACTTAGCGCCAGATGGGCCAAGCAAGGAATGGATTCATGCCATAAGATAAAGGAATGACCTACAGAGGAAGGGCAGGTTTTTCAAAATAACCAAGGCAGGTTTCAGAATGTGCAGAATGATAATCAAGGCATGCAGGGAGGGCAAATTAGAAAAGCGCCTTTTGTATGTTGGGCATGTGGCATGAAAAGCCGCATTGCGCGCATGTAAATGCCAAGGATATGCACAAGTTGAGCAATTCTCAAGAGGGGGGACAGTTTATCCCCCAGTATGTAGCTCATGAGTTAGGGAAGGGTTTGCCCAGGATCAGAGAGTGTATCAGACGTGGGCACTGAGAATATAACAGATACAGCAACCAGAGCAAGTGTAAAAACGGATTTGCTATAGGGACACTTGTAGTAAGCCCCTATGCAGATTCAGCAATATGCAAACACAAGACAGATATTGACACCCAGGATAGGAGGTGTCATTATGGTAGTAGGAAATCCTTTCGCAGGAACAGGGGTATGCATGCACCCACAATAGGACAGCTCACAGGACGACTTGATGTGCTCAGATTTATTAAGTGATGATAGGCCCCAAGAGGTGCCAAGAGCTAATGTGGCAGTAGGAGGCAAAACCTTTGCTCTATTGATAGACGCTGGGATGCATGTCTTTGAACCAAGGAGAAAAGGTGTTAGATAATGGGAATGATCAGAAGATCGAGGGTTGTATGGAGCTACAAGTGAGTTTCTTTTTGTTGATGAATCATCAGTTTTTATAGAAGAGTGTGTCACGACTGATTTTTGTTATATTTATGAGTGGCATCTGCCAATGTTTTGGGAAGGGATTGGATGACAAAACGTAAACAATGGTGATTTTCTTTATTTTGATGAAGGGATAGTGTGTTCCACTTTTGGAATACGCCAATTGAGAGTGGATGAATTAATATTGGCATACAAAGGGCAAGTAGCTCTGCAAGGTGTTTAAACAGAATCAGAGGGTTTTTTTTTAATTATGAGGTGAGCATTGTGCTAAACATGGCTATTTGGCCTAGTGAAGAAAATGACGAGAATAGTTGATGAATTTTTGTTTAGACCACGGATACCTATGAATAAAGAGGAGGGGACAGATAACCCACATGAACTTAAAAGTAGCCATTGTGCAAAAAAAAATGAACGTGCTCAAAGGAAGGGACAATAAGAGCGGACCGTGGAGGACAGTGATGGTTCTCAAGGAAGGGTTTAGGCTGATTGACGTCGCTGATGGTTACATATCTAGATAAGGCTTAACAGATGACGAAGGTGTGTTTCTTTAAGAGCATCACACAATGAAAAGGAAAAGGAAAAATCCTATAGCATGTGGCAATAATGCAGCAGCATTCAGCATAATTTCAGGAGGGTTTGCAGAGAGTGCCAAGTGTCCTTTGGACTGCAGGTCCTCATGGTATGGGTCTAGTGAAATGAATAGGGGAACAAAATAAAAGTACAGGCATGCAAGGGATTATAAATATGACAAATATGAATGTTTGTGTTATAATTAGACTAATTAGGGGAAGAGGAAAATAAAATAGTTGACCTTAGACAGCATAGGAGTAAGACGCACAATTCAAAAAAGTGACGTCAATTTAGTGAAATAAATAAATAAGCAAATAAATAAAAATGAATGAATGAATGATTGATTGGATATTAAAACAGCAAGAAGAAGAAGTTACTTCTTACCTTGTAACGTTCTTTCGATGGGATGTTCCTCCGACGTATTCCTTATCTTAGATATCTCTTTCCAGCTTTGCTGGCCTCGGAAATTTTTTCTCTCTAGAGGGCGCTGAGCGTCGACGTCCGCCGAGTCGATGTCCCTCGACAGCCGCCGTATCAACGTCAACGTCATCCTGCCTAAAAAGGCTGCGCGCAGCGTCTGTTGCTCAGTTCCGTTTTGTAGCCCACAATAATTCTTTCTGGACTATACTAATCACCCTGAAGGAGCGTAAGCTGCAACAACAAGGGAAGTAGTACTGCGCGGATGGATGGGAGGGTCGATAAGGAATACGTCGGAGGAACATCCCATCGAAAGAACGTTACAAGGTAAGAAGTAACTTGTTCTTCGAAGGGATTGTGTCCTCCGACGTATTCCTTATCTTAGATAGGCTCCCATAGCAGTATTCTGTTATTGGAGGTGGGAGTACTGACTTCATGCTTCCTCTTATTGATGAATGGAGTGCAATACTGCCCTTCCAAACCTAGTTTCCTGACTGGAGGAGGAATCCAAGTTGTAAAACCGTGTAAAGGTATGGACGGACGACCATGTGGCAGCCGCACATATGTCCGAACCGGCACTCCTCTTTTGAGGGCCGATGAAGCTGCGATACCTCTGGTCGAATGAGCCCTAAGATTTTGAGGGGGCTCTTTTCCTGCCAGTTTATAACATTCCAAAATGGCTAAAATAATCCATCTGGAAATGGTCTGCTTAGTTATCGGTAGCCCCAGCTTGTGACCTGCGTAGCCTACAAACAACTGGTCTGCTTGTCTTATCCTAGCCAGTCTACTAATGTAAAAACTTAAAGCCCTTCTTGGGTCCAGCCTGTGTAACCTCTTTTCCTCTTTCCCCCGGATGGGGAGGAGGATAGAAAGATGGAAGGGTAATCTTCCTTGTGATATGAAATTCAGAAACCACCTTTGGGAGGAAATTAGGCTTCACTTGCAGAACAACTTTGTCTTTGTGAAAGATTGTATGAGGGGGTTTACAAGAAAGAGCTTGTAACTCGCTCACCCTTCTAGCAGATGTAAGTGCTACTAATAAAACAGTCTTAAGGATAAGAAACCTTAACGAACAAGAGTGGAGTGGTTCGAAAGGTGTGCCCATCAGGAAAGTTAGGACTAAATTTAAATCCCATAGGGGAACCTGGAATGGTCTTGGGGGATAAACATTAGTTAACCCCTTTAGAAACTGTATTACCAAGGGTAACTTGAAATAGGATGGTTCTTCCGCAGTGCGCTTAAAGATGGATAGCGCTGCGAGATAGCCCTTGATGGTGCCAACTTGAAGGCCTGAATTCGCTAAATAAAGTAGGAAGGACAAAACCATTGGTGTACCACATGAAAAGGGATCGGTATTCTTTTCCCTACACCAGCTGCAAAATCTGTTCCAACGGCAGCGGTATAAAGATTTTGTTGCTGGCCTTCTTGCCGAAAGCAACACCTCCATAACGTCATCAGGGAGGTCCCAATCCTTGTACCTCAGCCTTTCAGAAGCCAAGCGTGAAGGTTGAGGGTTTTGATGTCTGGATGGAGAACCTGCGCTCCCTTCTGTGAGAGCAGATTCTCTCTGAGTGGAAGTCGAATTGGAGGGCAGATGGACAAGTCTAGAAGGTCCGGGTACCACGTTCTCCTGGCCCAATCCGGGGCAATTAGGATCATGGTTTTCCGGAATCTTCTCAACCTCCTGATCATTTGAGGAATGACAGGGACTGGTGGAAACGCGTACAGGAGTGGAAACTCCCAGTCCACTATGAACGCGTCTCCCAGAGCTCCTCTCGGGGGAAATTCCCTTGAACAGAACAGATCCCACTTCCAGTTGACACTGGTGGCAAACAGATCCACCTGAGGGGTTCCCCAAAGGGCGAAGATCTCTTGAAGGACTTCCTGAGCTAGTTCCCACTCGTGGGAGACTGTGCTCTGCCTGCTCAGAGCGTCCGCTGTCAAGTTCTTCTCTCCGGCTAGGTGAACTGCCGATAGAGAGATTCCTTCTCGGATTGCCCAAAACCAGAGCTACATCGCCTCTCTGCACAGTGGTAGTGATCCTACGCCTCCTCTTTTGTTGAGGTAATGCATGGCCACCGTGTTGTCCGTCATTATCAGGACATTCTTCCCTTGTACAGCTGGCAGGAACGCCTTCAGCGCAAGTCTGATGGCTCTCAGCTCTAACAGGTTGATATGTAGTCTGGACTCCGATGGAGACCAACGACCGCTGATGGTCAAGTCGTTGGCGTGGGCTCCCCACCCCGTGAGTGAGGCATCCGTGACTACTGTTATCTCCGGCCAGGGTTGCCAAAACTGTTCTCCTTTCAGAATGTTCTCCTGACAGGCCCACCACTGAAGGTCTCGAGCCACCCTGCCGGGAACCTGAAGAAGATCTGTCATTCTCCCTGCTCCCTGAGAATTGTGACCACTGAGTCCTCAGTGCCCACTGGAGGGATCTCATTCTCAGGCGAGCCTCTGGCACTAGGAAAATGCAGGATGCCATGAGGCCTAGCAACCTCAAAAAGTCGAAGGCTGGGAGACGTTGGGCATGTTGAAACTTGGTAACCATCTGTAGAATATCTTGAGCCCTCACCTCTGGTGGCAAGGCTTTTCCCAGGGACGTGTCCAGGATCGCTCCGATGAACTGGAGTCTCTGTGATGGTATCATTTGTGACTTCTTTAAATTGAGGGAGAAGCCCAGTCGTTGAAGGGAGTGGCAAACGTGATTTAGCTTGATCTGAGCTTGTTCTGAAGATACAGCCCTGATCAACCAATCGACCAGGTAGGGGTAGACGTGAATCCCTTCCCTCCTTAGACTTGCAGCCACTACCGACATTAACTTGGTGAAGACCCTCGGGGCAGAGGTCAGCCCAAATGGCAGAACTCGAAATTGATAATGAGAGTTGCCAATTGCGAACCTCAGGTATTTCCTGTGTTTGAGATGGATTGGCACATGGAAATAAGCGTCCTGAAGGTCCAGAGATACCAACCAGTCCTGGAACTGAAGGGCCTGAAGGATCTGAGAGAGAGTTACCATCTTGAATTTGTCTTTCCTGAGGAATGTGTTCAATTCCCGCAAGTCCAAGATGGGTCTCAGTCCTCCGTCTTTCTTTAGTATGAGAAAGTAAGGGGAGTACCAGCCCTTGTTCCTCTCCACTACAGGTACCGGTTCTATGGCACCTTTCTCTAGCAGGTCTAAAATTTCCTGCAAGAGGAGCGGATCTGGAGCTTTTTGAGAGCTGATCCCCGGTGGATGACTCTGAGGTATGCGCAGGAGAGGCAGGCAGTAACCTTGTGCAACTGTCTCCAATGCCCAAGCATCTGACGTGATAGCCTGCCATTCCGCCAGATGTTGAGTTAACCTGCCTCCTACAGGTGTCTTGTGAGGGAAGTCCTCAGAGTGGTTTTGGGGCGGCTGATGCAGATGCCGATGGTAAAGAGGCACCTTCTGTTGCTGCGGCTTTTGAATATCTACCCCGTCCACCTCGGGTAGTTCTTCTTTGTCCCCTTTGAGCCGGTCGTCCTCTACCTCTTCCGAAGGCGGAGTAGAAACGAAAGGACTTGCCCCTCGCAGAGGTTCCTGTGGGACGAAAAGGTGTCTGACGGATTGCAGCGCCTAGGGATTTTGCTGCTGCCTTTGATGTTTGCAGTTTTTCTAAACTGTCATCCGCCTTTTTCCCAAACAAAGAAGAGCCATCAAATGTCATGTTCAAGAGCCTGGCTTGCACATCTGGGGCAAAACCAGACTTTCTCAACCAAGCAAATCTCCTGGTTGTTGTACTTGCCGCCATTGCTCTGCTGATACTGTCAGCCGAGTCAATGCCCGTCTGGAGGTATTCGCACATAGCGTCTTTACCGTCCCTTATGATATTTAGGAACGCCTCCCTTTCTTCTCCCTCCGGGATGCAGTCAGCCGCTGTAGAAGCACACTCCCAAAGTGTATGGGTAAATCTAGTAAGGGTGCAAGTAGCATTAATAGATTTTAACGCCATGCTACATGCCAGAAAGACTTTCTTAGCCATAGCATCGTATTTCTTATCGTCCCTGTCCTGTGGGACGGTAGGGTAAGCAGTCTTGATGTCAGTAGAAGATGCTGCCTGTACCACCAGACTTTCTGGGGATGGGTGTTTGGACAAAAACTCCGGGTCTGCAGAAGATACCCTGTATTTAGCAGACAGTTTTTCATTTACTGCCAGGACGACATCTGGGGTTTCCCAGTTCGTCATTATTTTTCTTTGAAGAGCTTTATGAAAAGGTACTACAGGATCCTCCTGTGGACCTTTATCAAGAATATCTGTGAGGTCATCCTGTTGGAAAGCCGGTGAAGGTGTTGACCACCCCATTCATTCTGTAATCCTGGCCATTAAGGCTCTATAAGGGGTTTCAGCATGCTCCCCCGGGTCTGGCCTAGCGAACTCCACCTCTGGGGAAGTGTCTAAAACACTTGCCTCATGTAAGGAATCATGGAGTTCCTTTAATCTGCGTTCCTCTGAGGATAACTCCTCTTGAACTGGGGTTGCAGATCCCTGCAACTCAAATGGCTCTTCTTAATCAGACAGTTCTCCCTCTTCCATAATTGAAGACATTGTTCTCAATTGGTCTGAGCTCACAAAGGGTGTGAAACCCATATCCAAGGCAGAGGGTGCCAAACTTGTCGTAATCGGCCTCAAAAAAGTTGATGTCGTCAACGCCGACGTTGGAGGCTTCGAAAGTGGCGTAGAAAACAAAGGTGGAGGCCTCGAGGTCTTCGATAGAATCGGAATTCTGCTCGAGGATATCGACAATCTCGACGACATCGACATCGAAGACCTGGGAATAGCCACTGGGTGCGCCGCAACCGTGACTTTCCTTGGCGTCGACGCCGGTGTTGAGGATGGCGTCGAGTCGACAGACCCGTGTGTCGAAGGTCCCTTCGACAACGGCGTCGAAGACACCGACCTCGGCGTCGACGGAACCTTCGTCGACGGCGTCGACGGAACCTTCGAAGAAGGATTCGAGGTCTTTGCTTTACTCGAGGGTTCGTGATGCGCTCGAGAAGCTTCCTTTGCCGGGTGCTGCGACTCGCAGCGTTTTGGATCTTTGGGTCTTTCGACCAGAGCATCACTCTCAGCAGTCTTCGAGGGGGTCGAGGCCGCTTTCTCGAAGACGCTTCTCATATTTCTTTGCAATTCCTCCCATTCAGCCCGGGAACTATGCTTCGTGGGGCAAGGGATTCTCTTAGGTGAAACAGAGGAAGAGGAGGACGAAGAAGGGGATCTTCGGCGTCTCCCTTTCGAGTGCTTCGATCTCGAAGAGTGATGGGACCCGCTTCGAGACCTGGAGCTGAGGAGACGAATGTCTCGACTTCGTCGAGGAAGAAGAAGCTTTAGAAGTCTTACCTTTTTCCAGCTTCCCCCTACGCTCCTTCAGGGCTTTAGCTGTCATGGACATACAGTCCTCACACTCCAAACAATGGTGTTCAGCTCCCAGACACCACAGACAGACCCTGTGAGGGTCCGTTAGCGACATCTTTTTTCCACAGTCTCGGCATTTTTTAAAGCCTGACCGAGTGGTCGTTGGTTCAGACGAGGAAGCCATCGAGTATGGATCGAATATCTCGAGGAAAATGGAATAATATATCTACGAAACTGAGCAACGATATTCCGAGGCACTGAGTAAGCGCGGAAAAACGGAACTGAGCAACTGACGCTGCGCGCGGCCTTTATAGGCAGGATGACGTCGATGTCGATACAGCGGCTGTCGAGGGACATCGACTCGGCGGACGTCGACGCGCAGCGCCCTCTAAAGAGAAAAAATTTCCGAGGCCAGCAAAGCTGGAAAGACATATTTAAGATAAGGAATACGTCGGAGGACACAATCCCTTCGAAGCATACATATTTAGATTTGTAAAATAAAGAGCACAATCGAGGGTGCTGGCCATAATTTATAGTGTAATGTATTTCAATAAAAAAGACAATGGGCCTCATAAATTTGCCGGTCCGGGAACTACGGTACCGGTAAACTTCTCGGTACCATAGTTCCCGGAGCGGCAAACAAAGAGTTGTGCTCGTGGGTGCCTTTCTGCCCGAGGGCAGAGCGGCACCTGCGAGCCCAGCATGTCGGATGCACCGGCACCATTCAGAATGGTGCCGGTGCATCCGACATTCATTCCGTTCCGGCACCCGCAAATGGGCAATTAGCAGGTCCGGCAGGGCTGTAATGACACAGTAATTGATCATTCACGGGTGCCGGAATCTTTCGGAAGTTTGGCGGCAGCATGCCGGTTTTACTGGCAAGGCTACCGCAAATTTATAATGAGGCCCAATGTGATTAATGAGTGGCCAAAGGGGTATGGTTGGCCAAGATTGAGTTGATAACAAAAGAGAATTTTTACAGAACTGATCCAAAGAACATATGGAAGTAAGTAACAAAAACATTATTTTGAATGTATATGCTAAATGGTGATTTATGTTTTACAGAAGAAACCTATTGTCCTTATTTTCGTCCAAGTGGAATGTCTACATGTCCTAGCAGAATTGAGTAATATAATTGGAGAGAAGATTATATCGCGACAGAGGTAAGTGCTAAGTGGACCAGTAGGACTAAAAGAGGTAAGTACCGGTTCACACCCAAAGTGTGTAAACATATTGTTGATCTTTATTAGGAGAAAGAGGACCCAGGTGAGTACAGGAAAAAGGCAGTAAGGGATACATTCTTTTCAAATATGCAGCATTTTCCCAACATAGGTGCAAAAAGGTGTGAGCATAGAATAGCATGAATACGCAAGTATGGCCATCTCTAACAACAAGGAGGCAGAAGACTTCAGATAAAAGCTGGAGTAAACTTTTTAAATTCTGACGAATAGCAAGATACCAAAAGGGTAGATTTGGCAGAAGTGTAGGAAGTATTTATAATAGGCAAATGATATATTTCTTATGTATATGTGTATATATTTAATAGGAACAGTGTTAGGTTCCAAATAACAGGGGTTGGCTAGATTAGTTTAGGTGGAGCAGCAGGCGTCAAGCAGCGAGCAGTGAAATGTGTCAATTCTGTCATGATCAAGGCACAGTAAAAGAAGATGACCGCGCTCCAACGTGACCAGAAGGAAGACTTCAGAAGACACAGAACAGAACATTCAGCTAAGCAGGAAAAGCTGAGTACAGGTCGGAATGCTACAATAAATAATCATTTGTATGTGCACCAACGATCCAGAAAAAGCAATCCTATAGTTAAAAGGGCTGAGAGTGTCAAGAAATGACAACAGTAGATATTCTTTGACTAACAGCAAGTAGGAAGGGTCTATGCTAGGGAGAAACCTGACCACCTTGCCAGACTTAAAACATTACTTTGCCTCTATTTCGGTTTTCTACACCAGCGTTGTCCTCTTTAGCTACGGATGCGCCTAGATGACGGAAGCTAAACCAAAGAAGAAGATGTCCATTCTTAAAATGTTTTTAATCTGTTATGTTGTCTGTTTTTCGTTTGTTATTTTTGACTCCCAATCTGAGAATGTCGACCTTGGGGGGAAATGTGTCCTTTAAAGGGATATGCAGTTGTTGATAAAAGAAACCCCTAAGTAATAAGGGCAACACCAGATACAGGTGGATGTATTTATTGTTTAAATCCAGCTCACAAGCCAGGTCACGACATCACCAAGCATGTATTTGAATATGAATTAAAGATCAGCGGAAAAAAAGAGAGGTGCAGTCATTTTGGTATATTTGAAATGAAGAAAAACACGGTGGAGATTGTTTAGGAGGCAGGAATGTTTGAAAGAAACACATGAGTAGCTTTTTAAGGCTTGGGGTTGAGGAGGAAGTGCTGAGATAGAAGCATACTTACTTTTCAAAGGAAACTCATTCAGTTTTATATTACAGATGGACAGGAGAGATCTATACACTCAGAGAATAGTCAGCACTCGACCTTGCGAGCAGAGAGAAAAAGATCAAGGGACCCAGCCAGATGCCCAGTTGTAGTCACCTTTGTTTGAAATACATTTTCCTGCAAAAACTCCCTCATCCTTGTATCCCCCAGAAGAAGTAACTGAATGCCCTCCACCCCCGTTTAAATTGTTCTTTGAGAAAGTTCAAGTGCTCTGTGATGAAAGAGACACTAGAAAATGGTAATGGGCTCCTGGCCTATGCATTTAAAGGGCTTGGGAGACTTGCTGCAAAATAGCCTAAAGGACAAAAATATAAGATGACCAGATAAGCAAAAAGATCTATGGACGTGGAAGATGCTAAACCAGGACGAGTTGGGTGGAAGATGTGTCAATGGAAGAAAAATAGACAATTGAAGGAAATGTTGTGGAATGGGAGGGAGTAAGGAAAAAGTGTGCAGTAAAAGCCACACGCAAACAATCTGTGAAAATGGGCTGGTTGGTTCCCTCAAGGAATGATTTTCTCTCGATTCTCGAAGAGGCCGTAATTACCTCCTGTGTGTAGTTGGGTAATAGAGGTGGGATTCCGATAAAAGCAAACAAGGGTATTCTTTAGGGATGCATACACGTTTAGACTAGGAGAATACAATATGTTATTGCTGTCTCTGTAGAAATGTTTTATGCTACCTCCCATATTTAAATAAGATCACTGCATTGAGGGGTTGATTGGAATAGGGATGCATAGGTACAATGAATATAGGGGAGGTTGGAAATTGGGTGTAGTGGCCATGTATTGAATAGGTGTCTAAATACAGTCCAGAGAGGGGCAGTGTAGAGGAGGTGCTAGACTTGCTAGACCCCATCACCCCCCTCAAACTGAATGCAGATAACTTGTCAGGTGGATCAATATTTCCAGTATTGCAACAAATCCGAATTGTCGCGCTTTTTTTAGGACAAAAAGCACTTTTTAGGGTGAGATATATTGTTTACAGTCAGAATGCCTCACGCGATTGAGGGGATCTCAGGTATTACACATATATCATGAATATCAAAAATCCAGTCTGAAAACTGAATATGAAAAAAGTTATGCATAAACAAAGAAATAATAAACACATCATTTGGTACCAGCACAGAGTATTCAGGCCCAAGCTCAAGTATTTTCTATTTCCTATCGTGGGACCCGCTTGCGCAGCGACCCCGACAGAAACTGACTTGCAATGCTTGGCCTTGTCTTGGGCCCCCACAGATAGAGCGCCCTCAAATGACTTAGAGTCCTGCTCCTCGGACTGGCCGGTCCTGGATGAGACATGCCCCTGCTTGCCGCACGGGGTAGAGGCCTTGGCGCTGAGCCACGCTACCAGTCTAAAGTGACGATCTTTCATGGTTTGCTTGGATAACCCAAGGCAGAATTCACCATCCCCTTCCCTGTGGTCCAGATGGAGACAGTAAATGAACTGAAGGTGTCTGTCCTCCACAATCACGTTCCGCAGTCTGCAGCTGGAGCAGAGCTTGAAAAGGGAGCTTCCCTCTTTCTTCTCTTCCGACATTGTTCGGAGTGTGGCGTAGGCCTGATGGCCTTCTGGAATCTTCGATGAAACTGCGACGATTCTTGCCCTTGAGGGGCATTGAAATTCACCAACAAACGGATCTCCCATTGTCGGCTGATGGAGATAAAGAGCACACCGGCTATGTTTGACAAAAATAGGACTTTCTATTGAAAAAGCATGAAAAATGTGTAATAGCTCACGGAGCAAAACACGAGGACTCCCAACACTTGAACATGAGGTAAAAATCTGAAGATGGCTGCCAGAGGAGGAGCTTAGGTAGAGGGCAGTCATTGGCATGGAGCCGTATCACCGAGAGTTCAGTGATTGGATAAGAGGAGAAATACAATTTGTAAGTGATAGTGAAGACTGAGGATTCCCGGCCTGATGACGGGAATATTCATGAGCATGTGAATCCATGCCAGACCCCATGCTGGAGAAGGTGAGACTTCTCAGCACAGCCCACTCTCAAGCTTTCCCAGCACGAGACGACAATTCCGCTTCACATATCAGAACCTTCAGTGGTTAAGTCTTGTTTCTACAAAAAGTCTCTTGCCTCAGAGGAACTGATGGGTTCCAAATTAACAAACAAAAAGAAGTTCTGTTCCAAATGAATGTTGGGTGATGACTTCAACCCTGGGTCCCCCTCTTCCAGGCGCAGACCCCTCATGAATCTCAGCCTCCCTCGGGTTCACTACGGCTTTTCAGAACAGTCTCACCTGTGACATTCACGAGTCTTTTTAAACAGTTCACTGTCGACACCCCTCTGCCGGGTTCACTTTCGTCAACACACTGTTCATTGGGACTTCAGGCTTAATCCGCCCCGTTCTATCGGCATCCCACCATCGGGTTTACTATTGCCAATTCTTCCCTTTCACACAATTCTTTCTCTTGAATTCACTGTGCGGGATACACCTCCCTTAGCTTTCCTATTGTGTGTAGGTCAAAGACTTTTGACTGTACAGGGGGTTTTACTAGACCCCTGTATGACAACTTTGACCTTTTCCTTGCGGTTCTCCTTGGGCCTTCTGGTATTGGTAGTTCAACAAACATGGGATCAACCAGAGTCTCTCGAGCGAGCACCCACATGGTGCCGGACCCCTCCTGCAGCTGGTTTTCCCTCAATGTTCACAGTTCTTTGTACTTTTCTTAATTTGCCACTTTGCGGATTTCATTCAACAACGTTTGGTTTCTTATTGGTTCTCCTATTGACTTACCGGCTGTGATGAACTGCTTGGCTTTACTTGTAGTCAAGGACGGTACCACAGTAGCAGGCGTCTCCCTCTGTCCTGGTTATCAGCGTAGGCATGCTGTGTGTACCGTTGACATCTGCTGCAACACACTCTGGCTATTGTTCACAGTCTTAGGTTACCTTCTGCTGAGCCTTCATGGGTCTGAGTCGGAAAGGGCAAGGTCGCTTCTCTCATTGTCACCCTTTCGGTCTCGATGCTTTTCTCCTCCTCTTGAACTGCCGTGTTTGGATCACTCTCTCATCATGCGGTCTGCCTTACTCGTATTATGCTCTTGTGCTCCACCTTTTATCCCTGTGGGGAAGGGAAAGGGCCGTCAGGTGTGTGTGATTCTGGTAAATTTTCGGACTTTGCCTGACCCTTGTATTGGGACATGTCAGGTAAACGGCTCTGGTGTTAGTCCGTTATCTTTCATGGTGTGTGAAAGTGTTTGTGTGGAAAAGGGGGGGGCAGTGTTTCTGAATGTCCTACGTAGTAGGATGGGGAAAAGGTGTTGGAAGAAGGGGGATACAGCGTCTTACTCATCAGTGTCCCACTTCCACCACTTCCACTCTCCAAAGACCCACCCATCCAGGTGATCCTCCCTCACTGGTCCACCCCCAGGAACTGAATCCAATAACGATGTCCGTGTCCTGGCCACCTGGATGACAGATTCCCAGGGACAAGTTAGGGACACGCCTTCAGGTTTCTCACAACTACAACAATCAATACGTTACAATTTGAAAATTCGACGTAGCTATCAACTTTCCCAAATTGTGACAATGGCTTAAAAAAAAAGGAAGGTTGCTACGCCCACATCCGATAACAATACCGTCTGTGTCATCAGACAAGAACCATTCCTTGATGTGGATCCTCCGTAGAAATCTAAGGTCCTGGGTCCAGATACAACGCTCTTCAACTTTAGGTTGTAACAAGCCAGGACTTTATTCTGGAGAGCATCTCTAAGCTCAGGTCTTTTAGGTTTGTTAACATTCACAAGTACATTTCTTGGATACTCAACCAGATTTTTTAAGAGGACAGGCAATCTCTGGCATTAGAACTTTTCTAACTTGTAGCTCTCTCTTCTCAGAACGTCCAATGACAGTTTGGTTCGATGCACAATCACCTTACATGCTGTAGCAGGAGACCCATCCAGCATGACTAAGTCTGGAGCTACAGTCTGTGACCTGATGTTGCCTTCAAAGAGTATCTGTTAGGCAGAAACCTGTGCAGTTCCCTTAGGGAACACTGCAAAAGATTTAAGACTACAGGTGTTGGCAGTAAACCCACTTGGTAGCAGTCTGCACCACCCAGATTTACCTGGTAGCTGTGGCTGAGCAGTCAGACTTCTCTCAAGAAGAGTTAGACAGTATGTAAAGTATACACAATAGGCACCCAGACACAAAAATACAAGCAAACACTGACCAGAGCTTTGGTATCAAAGTATATAATTATTTATTTAAAAACACACGGTTTGAAACATTCCAGCATTCTTGTTGTAAAATATTCTAAACACAGTTACTATTGTAATATATACACCCCTTTTCCCTTATCAGATAAGTCACAGTAAACACCACTTATTTTCATACAGAGGTGAGCGCTTAACTAGATGGCACTCCAATAAGTTTGTGAGAAAGGGAGGGAAAAAGACAGAATATGGAAAGGTACACCACTCTAAGGTTCAGGAACACTGTTAGCAAGGCAGAAGAGCAAAAGTCACTGGTGAGCCAAAGTCCAAAGGCTGGGCCCACTCTTAGAGAGAGCAGAGCACAAATGCGCCCAAGATCACACAGTTACACTAGGCTTAGAAAGTCTTGCAGAGGGTTCAAAAAGAGTTTAGAGAGGCTTAGGAAAGTTTAGCCAGGGTGTCCCAGGCTAACCCAGGTTCGAAAGCCGGGGACTAAATCTACCCCGTACAGTCGGTAGCAAGGGAAGCCAGGCGGGACACGGTACCTTAAGTGGGAAGAATCCTCCAGCGGTGGCAGTTGTTCCTGGTAGTGGGTGCAAGTTGCGTCTTCGTCCAGGGGAAGAGAAGATCTCGACTTGGAGGAAAGATGAAGGTCGTTGCACTACCAGGGAAGAAACCAGCCGCGGAGTTTTCCGGTTAACGGTGGTACCTTTGTTTCGCGGTCGTGGTAAAACGTGGTATCCCGGTTGCCGGGGTGCTTGGCACAGGCAAGGCGGCCACGAGGTACGTCGGGAAGGTGGAAAGACGGTGAAACTGGTTATCCCCACCAGTCAAAGGAAGAAGACTCTCCGGCGGGAGATCTCCTCTGTCGTTGGGAAAAGTGGTGAGACGGTCCAGCAGGGCTCCACCGGTGGTGCTGTCGTGGCAGGTCGGCTCAGCTTCTCCCTCGTCGGATTCTTAGGTCCTGTGGCGACTTCTGAAGTTCCAGTCCCCAAAGCCTTGCTTTTATGCAGAAAACCCCCATTCACTCAGCCTAGCTGTCACTCAAACATGCTGTGTGTGAGCCGGCTTGGGCCAATCAGGACGGAGTGCGACTTGAGTTGCCTAGGCAACTCAGTCCAGGGTGCCTAAATTCCCCTCCACCCCTCCTAAGTACCCCAGACAGAGTGGCACCACTTTGGAGGGCTTCTGTGGAGAAGCCCGCCAAAAACTGGAACAAAGGGCTCGACTTGGGTTGGAGTCACAGAAGAGAACGCAAACGCCATTTTAGAATCAAGTTTTGGCAAAAAATACCAACCGGAGAATTAATATTAATTAAATAAACCAGCGGTATGTTCGAGGCTACCGTAAACAATTAAATGAAGTTAGTAGCCTAAAACAATGGGAAATCCCATAGGAAAATATTCGCGATTGAATATAAAAAGTAGTATCCACTGCCACCAGCCAAAACTCGATCAGGGGGGACGGAGACGAATTGCCCCAGCCAGTACGTCCACAATATGATGGTTTGTACTGGTTCTGTTCAGAATTTAAGACTAGTAAAGTGAATGGTGACTTTACATGCCCTGGGAGACCGTAGTCAGTCCCAGGGTATGGAGTCTATACTGGGGGGTCACTATGACACCCCTATGTCACTGCACTGAGGGTGCTGTGTAACACACATCAGAAAAACACATGAATCCCTATGGAGTAAAAGACCCCATAGCCCATCAAACACATCTAGATTCAAAGAAACACACTCAAATCATGCCCAAGAGTGAGGGTAAAAGAGTCTCACTATTGGCAGGAGAAAAATATAAACCCCAAAAATCCAGCAAAGCTGCTGGGGGACTCACTAGGTTAGGAAATTCAGCCTAAACAGAGAATTCTCCCTAACACTCGCCCCCCCAGACTAAGGGACAGGAGGATTTAATCCACTCCTGGATGAACCTCATACCTCTAGTCGATGACATACATCCTAGAGAGTCCATCAGCATTTTGATGGTGACACCTTGACCTATGTTCTAGGGCCCAAGCAAAGGTTTTCCTTTGTAAGCTATATGACCTACAAACCCTTTGAGGAACATCAGTCTTTTTAAAGTTATAGGGCATCTGGTTGACCAGTCCCTCGGAAGTTGTTACAACTTCTGAACCTGTGTTAGGCTTTTTCAAGGGGTCCTTATAAAGGATTCCCTTAGATCTAGAGGGGCCTCCAAGGTTCCTCACCACCTCTCTTGTGTGAGCAGGTTGGGTCTTAGGCCTCTTGGTTGGAGGGGTTGGGGCTAGGCAATGTACCTGCTTCCCCTTCCTCTTGGATCTAACCTTACCTACTTTAGGAGTTTCCCCCTTAATACTAGGATTTGAGTTGGGGTCTTCAGTAGAAGGTCCAACAGTCTGAAGGTTTTTGGCCTTAGACTTTTCTTTCCTGGTTTTCCACCAGCATTGAGAATTACCAGTTCTCTCAGGCCTAGGTAAGGGTCCAGTAGGTCTATCCTCCTCTTCCTTAGAAGCAGGGGGGGTCACAGACTCTGAAACTGGGGGAACAATGATGGAGCTTGGTTGGGGCTCCCATTTCCCTAATGTACTAGCCTGAAATGTGCCTGGGTTAGATACTAACACCAGGGCTTGTAGTGGAGGTCTCAGTAGAGGTTCCCACAGGCTTAGAGTGGTCCCTTAAGGTGGCCTCTCTAGCCAATTTGGTTAGGTTCTGGTTCTCCATACTGGGAGGCCTGGGGGTATGTGACACTACACCTAGAGTTCTCAGGCCATTCCCCAACAGGACCTTCCCAGGCACCTCAGCCTGAACACTGACAGGGATCCTCACTGCCATGTTGTTACACTGAATGAGGGCTGGTAGAATAGGAACCATTTGGACAGGGCCTCCAGACATCTTAGTGGGACCTTTGGGTGCTTTTGCCACATCCTCAGGTTGAAAAAAGCTTTCATCCACTACTGTTCTGCTGGCCCCAGTGTCTCTCCTGGCAGGAGAATCCTGGCCATTGACAAGAACACTGTCCACATAATACACCTTAGAGTTAACAGGTAGGGAGTTATACACAACCCTATTCTGGGGACTAACCAGACACATAGGCTCTAAGTTTACAGTTGCTTGAAGACCCAAGGGTTCTTCAGCAAAGAGTTCAAAGTGGGCACTAGCCATCTGTACTTCATCCTCAGGAGTGAAGGCTAAGGTACTGTGCTGATCCCTGCAGGTTTACCCTTGCATCTGGGATCCCCTTTGTTATAGTCAGTAGCCTTACAGATATAGCATTGTCCAAATGCTCTCTGAAAGGGTGGCTTGTTCTGACCTCCTTCTGGTTGTTGACCAGAAGGTACACTAGCCTGATTTGGTTTACCCTGGGGCTTACCCTGGTTATTTTGTTGTTTGTGTACGCTCACCTGACTCCCACGGAGGAGCTGGCCTGGTTCGCGCTGCTGTGACCTCTTCCAAGGTGATGCGCAGGGTTCGGAAGACGGACTGGACCGGGCCCCCAAATCTGGCTTGTCTGGCTCGCAGAAGTATCCTTCTGTAGGCGAAAATAGGGGATTAACTGCCTGCGGGGTAATGCAATCGGCCTCCCACTTTCCCCTCTCACCCTCCTCGAAACCCTTCTGTGATTCCTCGTAGCGTCTCACCTTAGGGTCTGGAAGGACGAGCTCTCCATCCTGCTTCTGATTCAGGGGCGCGTTGGTATCCAGTTACTTCACTGGATTTTCGGATTGGTGAGATCCAAACTTGCTTGGCTTCCAGGTAAGTTTTTTGATAAGAGGTTCCCCTTGTGTCCATGCATTAATGTACTAATGCTAGTGTCTTTTTCCCCATAGGGGCCGGGGTACGGAACGCCGGGGAACAGGCACTGACCCGAGATGAGAGGTGAAATCCTTGTAGAAATCAGGTAAGTCTTTAATGAGCGTTTTTTTGGTAATGTCTTTTCATTCGCTCATTAACGCTGATGTCTTTTTTTCCCCTTAGGGGCCGGGGTCCGGAAATGCCAGGATGCGGCGCGGACCCGAAATGAAGAGGGAATTAATCAACAGGTAAGTCTTAACATGGAGATTTTGCTTTCCTTATTCCCTTCTCTCTCTCACCTTTTGTTCTGGTCTTTTTCTCCCTAGGCGCTGGGGCGTGACTGCGAATCCAGATGATCGCTGCTGAACATGGAGGCGCCCTGTAAAGGTGAGTGGAATGCGGGGCTGCAGCGATCGACGTGATGAGCTTTTAAATAAAATTGTTCCTTTTCAGGATTGTCGGCGAGATGTCTCCGGGATGCGGATTTAGCAGGTAAGGACTTTTCCTTCTTCTGTTCTCTTCTTCTCTTCCTTTGTAGGTGATCCAGGATGCTGGCAGGCGTGGCAGAAGTCAGGATGCAGGAGCAGACACGGTGAGCGTCCAGCTGCTAGATGCAGAACAACGCGAAGCACGTGTGGCTGTTCGGGTGGGGTTTAAATAGCCTTGGAAGATTGGAAGAAGTTCCAGGTATGTATCCTTCCTCCAATCAGGTATGTATCCTTCCCCGACCACGCCCGGATGGTAAATTAGTCCCACAGGTAAAGTAGTTCCTTTCAGGCCTCAAGGAGGCCGGGATCCTGCAGCATGGTCTGCATCAGGTAAGTGCACCCAAGCACTCCCATAATGAGCCTGGCGCCTATGGCGCCAGGACTGATGTCTTTTATGAGCCTGGCGCCATAGGCGCCAGGACACTGTCCAAAGGGCCCCTATATGGGGTTGCTGGGTCCTTCCTTGGGGACTGGATGTCCGCTTTTGGGGACGCAAGGCTTGAACCGGCTCCCCGGGAGCGGGCATCATGACAGCACTCCCCCCCAAGGCCCCTCCCAAGGTTGTTCCCTCCGGGGGTTTTGGTTTGTCTGGGAAGAGTCGGTGGAATTTCCTGACTAATCGAGGTGCATGCACATGGTCGCTGGGTTCCCACGACCTCTCCTGAGGTCCGTACCCCTTCCAATCAATTAGGTAGAACAGTTTTGACCTAAACATTTTTGAGTCTAAAATGTTCTTCACTTCGAATTCGGGCTCCCCATCTATTAGAATAGGTTCTGGAGGTTTGAGTAGTCGGGTTCCGGGTACCACTGATTTCAGAAGTGACACATGAAAAACAGGGTGAATTCGCATACTAGCTGGTAAATCAAGTTTAACAGCCACTGGGTTAATTATTGCCGTAATAGAATAAGGTCCCAGATATTTTGGGTTAAAAGTTTGAGGCCCTTTGAGTGGTAAATGTCTGGTAGCTAACCACACTTGATCCCCAATCTGATACGGAGGTGCTTCACTCCGATGTAGATCAGCATTCTCCTTGTATTTTCTCTTGGCTTGTTGTAAATGCGTAGTTGCCTCTTTGAAGGCTTGGGTAATTGTAGAATGCAGAAGTTCTACTGCAGGCATTCCGAGGTTCTGAGGTGAGCAAAGGTTTGAGGTTTGAGGGTGATGCCCAAACAAAGTATAAAAAGGACTGTGGCCAGTTCCAGAGTGTACCGAATTATTATATGCGTATTCGGCTATCCAAAGAATGTCTTTCCAGTTGCTTTCAGATTGCTGTAACATACACCGTAAGTACTGCTCAAGGGTCTGATTTGTCCTCTCGGTCTGACCATCAGTCTGAGGGTGGTGACTGGTCGATAATCTTACGTCGATCTGCGCCATTTGACAACATTTGCGCCAGAAGTGGGAAATGAATTGGCTTCCCCGGTGAGAGATTGTATAGATGGGAATCCATGTAGCCGAACAATATTTTCGAGGAATTCTTTGGCTAGGACAGAAGCTGAAGGTAAACCTTTCAAAGGAATAAAGTGGGCCATTTTGGAAAACAAATCCACAATTACCAGAATAGTATTGTACCCCGAACAAGGAGGCAGATCCGTAATAAAATCCATTGATAGGGTGTGCCAGGGTGCTGGTGGTATGTCTAGAGGTTGAAGGAGACCGGCTGGTCTTTTCTTTTGACTTTTATTTTGGGCGCAAACACCACAGGACATCACAAAAGATTTAACATCTTTTTGCCAAGAGGGCCACCAAAATTGTCGTTTCACCTTTTCCTCTGTCTAGGCAATACCGGGGTGTCCCTCTATTAATGTATCATGATAACCGGAAATAACTTGTTTGTGTAATTCCTTATGTGGCAGGAATAAGCGTCCTTGGAAATAAGGTAAACCATTATCTATGGTAAAGTCTGATCCCTTTTGTATCCATTCCTGTAAGGTTGTAGGGTCCAGGAGTTGTTTCACTCTGGCTTGAATGTCTTCAAGCATCTGTAACAAAGTCATGCCTAGAATCCTCTGTTCGGGAATTATTGGTACTGGTTCTGAGTTTGTATCAGATTCTCCCATTCCAATTCGGGATAAGGCGTCTGCTTTGCCATTCTTGCAGCCAGGTCGATAGGTAATCACGAAATCAAATTCAGCGAAAAACAAAGCCCATCGGAGCTGCCGTGATGACTGAGTCTTGGCGGTTTTCAAATACTGTAAATTCCGGTGATCAGTGATCACTGTGATGGTATGTCGAGCGCCAAGCAGATAATGCCGCCAGGCTTTAAAAGCGGACTTAATGGCTAACAGTTCTTTGTCCGTGATTGCATAATTAACCTCGGATGCCGAGAATTTTCTGGACCAAAATGCTACGGGATGCAGTTGGTTGGTTTCGGGATCTCTTTGGGACAGGACAGCTCCCATGGCTAGGCTGGATGCGTCAGTCTGGACGACATAAGGGAGATCTGGACGCGGGTGTTTGAATATAGGTGCGGAGGAAAAGTTAGCTTTTAAATCCTGAAAGGCCTGCTTGGCTTCTTCAGACCATTCAAAACGTTTATTTTTCCTCAAGAGTGCAGTAATGGTTTGTACCACGCGTGAAAATTCCGGGATAAACCTGCGATAGAAATTGGCAAAGCCGAGCATGCTTTGAACCCCTTTTACAGAGCTAGGTGATGGCCATTTGAGGATGGCATCCACTTTTCTTTAGTCCATTCGGACTCCTTTGGGTGTCAGGATGAAACCTAGAAATTCGACTTCTGTGGTATGGAAAACACATTTCTCCAATTTAGCAAATAGTTTGTGTTGGCTCAGTTTTTCAAGTACTGCCCTGACGTGTTTTCTGTGATCAGATTCCGAAGAGGAGTACACCACAATGTCATCGATATATACGACAACACAAACATCGATGTGTTCCCGAAGGACATCATTCATGAAGTATTGGAAGGCAGCCGGCGCGTTACACAATCCGAAAGGCATCACCTGGTACTCGAATAATCCGTATTTAGTACGGAAGGCAGTTTTCCATTCGACGCCTTCTTTAACTCGTACCAGATGATAAGCCCCCCGGAGATCTAACTTGGTGTATATGCAAGCGTCCTTCACCTGGTCAAGGAATTCAGGGATCAGAGGCAGAGGATAACAGTTTTTAACCGTTATCTGGTTCAATGCGCGGTAATCGATACAAGTTCTAAGGTCGCCTTCTTTTTTGGGCACGAAGAACAAAGCCGAGGATGCCGGGGACTTTGACGGGCGAATAAAACCATTAGCTAGGTATTGATCCAAATATTTTCTCAAATGCAGATTCTCAGGTTCGGTAAGGGCATAAATCCTGCTACAAGGGGGTTGTGCACCGGGCACCAGATCGATTTGGCAATCGTACGATCTGTGAGGAGGTAACGTGTTGGCCTGTTCCTTTTGGAAGACGTCCTGAAAGTCTTGGTAGTCCGGAGGTAGTTACATGGAGGCAGAGGTTACAGATGCTAGATTAATCTTCAGGTTTTCTGGGTAGCAGGTTTGTGTACAATCCGGGAAGGTTATTCTCTTAGCTCGCCAATCAATTCGAGGATTATGTGTCTCTAACCAAGAGATTCCAAGAATAACCTGAAACTGTGGGGCCTTGATTACATCAAACACAACACCCTCCCGATGGCCGTCAGGACCAATAAGAGTCACCTCAGTAGTGGAATGTGTTACCGGTCCAGAGGCAATTTCAGTTCCATCGACTGTGGTGATGACATCTTTGCTGGTTTTAGGACGGAGAGGGAGGTTAATCCTAGAGACCAATTCACGATCCACATAGTTTCCAATAGCCCCACTATCGATGTATGCCTTTATTGCATGCAACCGCTTAGGCTGTTCTGGATCTACGAGAACCATTGGCACAATGAAATGAGAGGTCTGAGAGTTAGTTTTCAAGCTCGGCAAGCGGACCCCTACACTTGTCGGGCGGAGTCGTTTCCCGAAACAGAGTCTTCATGGTTTTTATCAGCGGCTCCTACCGCCTTTCGGGGCGGTTTTGCCGGGCAATCTCGTAGAAAGTGTCCAGAATTCCCACAATAAAGACATAATTTTAACTGCCGCCTCCTTTCACGTTCCTTTTGAGTTAAGGGTCCTTTAACCCCTCCAATTTGCATAGGCTCAGAGACATCAACTCCCTTGGGATTAGCATTTGTCTTGACCAACACCCGGGTCTCAAACCTGGACCGATCTGCTTTTCTGTTTTGAAGTCTGTGATCCAATTGGACCACTAAGTCTATATACTCTGTGCATTCTTGGGGCGGATTTACAACTTGGGCCAAGACATCTTTAAGTTCTCCGCATAGGCCTCGATAAAACAACGTGACTCTTTTATCCTCTGGCCATCCCGTTTCCACAATTAGTCTATTAAAGGTTGCAATATAGGATAGGAGGTCCTGATTGCCCTGTCGCAGGGATAGAAGTTTGTCATCCAGAGCCTGCCCCTGAGAGTGTCGAGCAAATATCCTTTCCATGCTTGCTTGAAACCTTTGAAAATCACGGAGAATCGGGTCATCTTGAGTAACCAGTGGAACTGACCAATCGGCAGCGCAGCCGCTGAGATATGACAATACAAAGGCTACCTTGGTCTGATCATTAGGGAAGGCCCCAGGTCTGCATAGGAAGTGCAAACGACACTGATTCATGAATACGGCGAAACGTTTGGGGTCCCCAGCAAAGCGTTCGGGTGGGGCCAGCGGCATGTTTCCAGGTAGATTAATCTGCACAGGGTTACTGGAAACCACAGGAGCGGGGTTCCCTCCGGAACCGGGTAGAGGAGTTTGCCCAGCTTGACCTTGCAAAAGCTGTCTGGCCAGGTCATCAGTTCTTTCCTTTGATATTATTAATTCCCTCCTGATGGCATTAGTCTCTTGACGAGCGGCATGTACTTCGGCCGGTAATTCCCCCAGTAATTGGGCCAACTGATCAGTCTCAGAACTTTCCATAGCACCTGGATGGGAATTTGTAGGAAGGCTTTGCGTTCTGTTACGCTCACCTGACCCCCACGGAGGCGCTGGCCTGGTTCGCGCTGCTGTGACCTCTTCTAAGGTGATGCGCAGGGTTCGGAAGACGGACTGGACCGGGCCCCCAAATCTGGCTTGCCTGGCTCGCAGAAGTATCCTTCTGTAGGCGAAAATAGGGGATTAACTGCCTGCGGGGTAATGCAATCGGCCTCCCACTTTCCCCTCTCACCCTCCTCGAAACCCTTCTGTGATTCCTCGTAGCGTCTCACCTTAGGGTCTGGAAGGACGAGCTCTCCATCCTGCTTCTGATGGAGGGGCGCGTTGGTATCCAGTTACTTCACTGGATTTTCGGATTGGTGAGATCCAAACTTGCTTGGCTTCCAGGTAAGTTTTTTGATAAGAGGTTCCCCTTGTGTCCATGCATTAATGTACTAATGTTAGTGTCTTTTTCCCCATAGGGGCAGGGGTACGGAACGCCGGGGAACAGGCACCGACCCGAGATGAGAGGTGAAATCCTTGTAGAAATCAGGTAAGTCTTTAATGAGCGTTTTTTTGGTAATGTCTTTTCATTCGCTCATTATTGCTGATGTCTCTTTTTCCCCTTAGGGGCCGGGGTCCGGAAATACCAGGATGCGGCGCGGACCCGAAATGAAGAGGGAATGAATCAACAGGTAAGTCTTAACATGGAGTTTTGCTTTCCTTATTCCCTTCTCTCTCTCACCTTTTGTTCTGGTCTTTTTCTCCCTAGGCGCTGGGGCGTGACTGCGAATCCGGATGATCGCTGCTGAACACAGAGGCGCCCTGTAAAGGTGAGTGGAAAGCGGTGCAGCAGCGATCGACGCGATGAGCTTTTAAATTAAAGTCTTCCTTTTCAGGATTGTCGGCGAGATGTCTCCGGGATGCGGATTTAGCAGGTAAGGACTTTTCCTTCTTCTGTTCTCTTCTTCTCTTCCTTTGCAGGTGATCCAGGATGCTGGCAGGCATGGCAGAAGTCAGGATGCAGGAGCAGACACGGTGAGCGTCCAGCTGCTAGATGCAGAACAACGCGAAGCACGTGTGGCTGTTCGGCTGGGGTTTAAATAGCCATGAAAGAAGTTCCAGGTATGTATCCTTCCTCCAATCAGGTATGTATCCTTCCCCGACCACGCCCGGATGGTGAATTAGTCCCACAGGTAAAGTAGTTCCTTTCAGGCCTCAAGGAGGCCGGGATCCTGCAGCATGGTCTGCATCAGGTAAGTGCACCCAAGCACTCCCATAATGAGCCTGGCGCCTATGGCGCCAGGACTGATGTCTTTTATGAGCCTGGCGCCATAGGCGCCAGGACACTGTCCAAAGGGCCCCTATATGGGGTTGCTGGGTCCTTCCTTGGGGACTGGATGTCCGCTTTTGGGGACGCAGGGCTTGAACCGGCTCCCCGGGAGCGGGCATCATGACAGTGGCCCTCTTTGGTATGGGAGGTATTAGAATTCTCTGGATTCACTTTAGGTGGCTGCTTTCCCTCATCCTTTTTCTGAGTGACCCCTGAATCCTTGTGAGTGGCCCTGTTGGCAACCCACAAGTCAGCAGCCTTAGCTAGTTTTCTGGAATCTAATTCCTTTGAATCAGCCAAGTGCTGTCTGAGCTCAGGAGAGCAGGCATCATAAATTGACTCCAACATAAAAAGATTCTTCATACCTTCATAAGTGTTCACCTTGTAACCCTTAATCCATTCCTCTAAGTTTTTCAACCCTTCACTCACCCAGGTAGCCCAAGGGGTACCATCATGCTTTTTGAGGGTCCTAAACCTCTTAAGATACTCGGAAGGGGTCTTCCCAAATCTAGCTATCAGAGCTAGTTTCACACATTCATACTCTTTCCTATCCTCCTCCCCCAACTCCATTACCACATCAGTTGCAACAGGGGGAAGCCTAGAGAACAACCAGGTGAGTAAGTCATTTCCTGTGATATTCTGGAGCCCATGATTATATTCAAACAGAGACAACCAATCCAACACATCCAATTTAGGCTCATACATACCAACCAATTCTTCAGGCATCCGGGGTCTTTTAGGACTGGAACCTCTAGAGGAGCCAGAGAGAGAAGCATTTTCAACAGATAATTTCTTCATTTGGCACTCCAATAAGTTTGTGAGAAAGGGAGGGAAAAAGACAGAATATGGAAAGGTACACCACTCTAAGGTTCAGGAACACTGTTAGCAAGGCAGAAGAGCAAAAGTCACTGGTGAGCCAAAGTCCAAAGGCTGGGTCCATTTCCCTTAGCCTTAGTTCTTGATTCAGTTCCTGGTGTCTCTGTTCAGCCAGAGTATTCAGTCTCTTGAACTCTAGTTCAAGTTTCATTTTCTCTAATTCAAGATATTGAGGACTAAGTGTGCGACTTGGCAAAGGCCCAGTAGGTACAGCAGGTAGAGCAGACAGAGGCCTAGGGGGGACAGTCACAGCAGCCTCACCCTCCTCTTCTGACTCTCCCTCAAGATTATCAACATTTTGATCAACATCAATTTCTATACTGTTATCTACATTTTCTGGCATGGTAGGTTCCTCTGAACCATCATCCAGAGTTTGGTTAGCTAACAACCTTTCTATTAATTCCATTTTCTTGCCTTTAGTCAGGAGGTTCTTATGCTTACATAGTACCCTTAAACAATCAGCAGTCTTTGTAGCAAGGGACTCTTGACTATAGGTTTCCATAGTTGACATGTTAGAAAGATTACTTTTTCAGTGCAAAGCTTTGTGGTTAGTTGTACTAAGGTATCCTAAAGCACTCTAAAGTGTATACTCAATACAAATCCCACCGCTGTACACCAGTGTTAGGCAGAAACCTGTGCAGTTTCCTTAGGGAACACTGCAAAAGATTTAAGACTACAGGTGTTGGCAGTAAACCCACTTGGTAGCAGTCTGCACCACCCAGATTTACGTGGTAGCTGTGGGTGAACAGTCAGACTTCTCTCAAGAAGAGTTAGACAGTATGCAAAGTATACACAATAGGCACCCAGACACAATAATACAAGCAAACACTGACCAGAGCTTTGGTATCAAAGTATATAATTATTTATTTAAAAACACACGGTTTGAAACATTCCAGCATTCTTGTTGTAAAATATTCTAAACACAGTTACTATTGTAATATATACACCCCTTTTCCCTTATCAGATAAGTCACAGTAAACACCACTTATTTTCATACAGAGGTGAGCGCTTAACTAGATGGCACGCCAATAAATTTGTGAGAAAGGGAGGGAAAAAGACAGAATATGGAAAGGTACACCACTCTAAGGTTCAGGAACACTGTTAGCAAGGCAGAAGAGCAAAAGTCACTGGTGAGCCAAAGTCCAAAGGCTGGGCCCACTCTTAGAGAGAGCAGAGCACAAATGCGCCCAAGATCACACAGTTACACTAGGCTTAGAAAGTCTTGCAGAGGGTTCATAAAGAGTTTAGAGAGGCTTAGGAAAGTTTAGCCAGGGTGTCCCAGGCTAACCCAGGTTCGAAAGCCGGGGACTAAATCTACCCTGTACAGTCGGTAGCAAGGGAAGCCAGGTGGGACACGGTACCTTAAGTGGGAAGGATCCTCCAGCGGTGGCAGTTGTTCCTGGTAGTGGGTGCAAGTTGCGTCTTCGTCCAGGGGAAGAGAAGATCTCGACTTGGAGGAAAGATGAAGGTCGTTGCACTACCAGGGAAGAAACCAGCCGCGGAGTTTTCCGGTTAACGGTGGTACCTTTGTTTCGCGGTCGTGGTAAAACGTGGTATCCCGGTTGCCGGGGTGCTTGGCACAGGCAAGGCGGCCACGAGGTATGTCGGGAAGGTGAAAAGACGGTGAAACTGGTTATCCCCACCAGTCAAAGGAAGAAGACTCTCCGGCGGGAGATCTCCTCTGTCGTTGGGAAAAGTGGTGAGACGGTCCAGCAGGGATCCACCTGTGGTGGTGTCGTTGCAGGTCGGCTCAGCTTCTCCCTCGTCGGATTCTTAGGTCCTGTGGCGACTTCTGAAGTTCCAGTCCCCAAAGCCCTGCTTTTATGCAGAAAACCCCCATTCACTCAGCCTAGCTGTCACTCAAACATGCTAAGTGGTGAGCCGGCCGGCTCACCACTTGGGCCAATCAGGACAGAGTGCGACTTGAGTTGCCTAGGCAACTCAGTCCAGGGTGCCTAAATTCCCCTCCACCCCTCCTAAGTACCCCAGACAGAATGGCATCACTTTGGAGGGCTTCTGTGGAGAAGCCCGCCAAAAAGTGGAACAAAGGGCTCGACTTGGGTTGGAGTCACAGAAGAGAACACAAACTCCATTTTAGAATCAAGTTTTGGCAAAAAATACCAACCAGAGAATTAATATTAATTAAATAAACCGGCGGTATGTTCGAAGCTACCGTAAACAATTAAATAAAGGTAGTAGCCTAAAACAATGGGAAATCCCATAGGAAAATATTCGCGGTTGAATATAAAAAGTAGTATCCACTGCCACCAGCCAAAACTCGATCAGGGGGGACGGAGACGTGCCCCCTCGACTAACAGACCCTGGGGCAATCGAATTGCCCCAGCCAGTACGTCCACAATATGATGGTTTGTACTGGTTCTGTTCAGAATTTAAGACTAGTAAAGTCAATGGTGACTTTACATGCCCTGGGAGACAGTAGTCAGTCCCAGGGTATGAAGTCTATACTGGGGGGTCACTATGACACCCCTGTGTCACTGCACTGAGGGTGCTGTGTAACACACATCACAAAAACACATGATGCCCTATGGAGTAAAAGACCCCATAGCCCATTGAACACATCTAGATTCAAAGAAACACACTCAAATCATGTCCAAGAGTGAGGGTAAAAGAGTCTCACTCTTGGCAGGAGAAGAAAATAAACCCCAAAAATCCAGCAAAGCTGCTGGGGGACTCACTAGGTTAGGAAATTCAGCCTAAACAGAGAATTCTCCCTAACAGTATCTCATTTGTGACCCGTAAAATGGTCGCTAGCCTCATGTCTGTTTGGAAGCCGACCTCTACCTTATTCACTAGGACTTTTGTCATAAGGTAATCTGAGCAAAGGTCAGATGGTCAATCTTTATCTACTTTATCGAATGGGGGAATAATTTTATCAGTCGAGGCCGCCCAAGCACTAAAATCCATAACACTCTCACGTTTGGTCAGATCGTGGATAATTATCTGCTAGAAATAGAAAGCTCAGAGAGTGAACTAGAAGAAAATCCCCCCAAAAAAATCGAGACTAGAAATCTGGGATTGGATCCAAACCCTAGAGGACGCAGCAAAAAAAAAACTCACCCAACATCTTCCACCGAACTCACAAAAAGTCAACGAGACAATCGATTACTTGAAAAAATTTCCGGATAAAGGAACACGAACAACTTTCCTAAGAATCCGTCTAAATCTCTTGAAAACCAACGAGATACTTGCAATTCATGGAAGAGTAACTAACAATAAATGTTGTTTCGTTAAGACCGAGGAAAACGTGGAAACCCTAAGACATTTATTTTTAACATGCAATGGAACAACACAAAACAGAGAAACCCACATGCATTGATTTTACAAGAGCAACACTGGTGGGACCACTTGATGTGTGGTAAAATGACAAAAGGGGTCATTGCAGTGGTAAAATTCTTCGACAGCCTACAGCTTGATACATTAATCGAGAACTCACGAAATAAGAACAAACCTTAAAAATAAGGACCACAACCAACAAGGTTTTAAAGAAAAGAAATAAGGACAGTTACCCAAAGATGATACGAATCTTGTAAAAACTGCAAATAACAGTTAAACCAAAAATTAAAACAAATATTATCTGCTTGATGATTTGTCAACTACTGATAACATTAGGTTTTATATCCCCCAAGTTAGAATTAGTAACAGCTTCTATAATGGCATTATCAATTTTTTTGTAGGGGATTGAAAAGCAACACTCAAAGCTTTAGTAAAACAGACATTTTCTCCTGGTTGGAACTGGACAATATCCTCATTAAGATGACTTGAGAAAGCCAATTGAAGGGTGTCTGGCAATTCAGTAGTATCATTCTCTTGTTTCATAATGGGGATGTTATTGTTTTCCAGTCCTGACTCATGTTCACAGGGTCAGTTTCTTGGTTACGCCCTCCTTCCCTACCTACCTCTTTTTATTTTGTATTCGTAGTCTCCTTGAGGCACTTCTTGTCAGGACAGTCTTTATACTATGAGCAATAGGTGTTATGGGAACATCCTCAAATTCCAATGTGAGTAGTAATGGTGATCACCTTTTTCCTCATCATAAATAGAAGTCATCAGGTTACCTGGAGCGGAGCATAGAACAGTTGATCTTGACACAGTTGTATGCAGCAAGCCAACCCTAGTAGGAGGCATTTTGAATAAGACAACCTCTGTATATTAGCAATGACACTGATCATTAAAGAGTGATCATAGGTCCAGCCAAAACAAATAAAGGCAAGGTGGCCAGGAGCTTAACTGGAAACACGAGACTCGTGGGATGAACTCAAAATTTCTTCACTGTTTCGTAAAAAGCACCATAACGCACCTTAAAAGTATCAGACTATCAAAGCCTGATTTGTTTCCCTTTTCCCAGGCACACAATTGGGACGAGTTCTCAAGCTCACTAGGGGAGACGCGAGACTGCGTTTTGCTCCGTCGCCACGTCCACTCTAGCTCAGGGGACAGATCGGCCTGTGACAGGGACCAACTGCGTCTACCTCTCTTCAGCACTCCGGCGAGACTTCTCCAACACTCTCCAGCCCACTCCCAGGAACACCGGAGATCTCGAGTGAACCTGTTGAGATAGTCGGTTGCACAGGGGAAGTTCAAACCCGTTGGAATGTTGCTCAAATTGCATAATTAAGCTGCAAAGGGAGCCCAACAGGAAGTGAACAGCTACTTTTAGAAGAAGGGCAGATAGTGCAGCAATAATATACAGATTGAGAAGTAGCTGTGACCTGCCCCATGGAAAATTGCATAGAAAGGTTGATACTCAGCTTTGTCCTGGTTGTAAATTATCTCTACATTTTGTGGAAGAACAAGCACATCCATCCTTGGCCTCGATCAAACCCCAGGACTCCTGCACGCTCATCATCCTTCATTTTTGAAATGGCCAACATTATGACTGTGTTCTGAAAGCAACATTGGAGGCTCAGGACGTGCAACATCATGTAAACAACACACTCTGCACTTCTTTCCTGACTTCAGCCCTAGAGTACAGAAGGACAGAAACAATTTTAAACTCTTAACCTTTCTTATTACTCGCAAATCGGTTATTTTAGGCTATCTGAATCTATGATCCGTGTCATAGTTTATACCAAAATCTCATTTCGCAGCAATAGAAGGCCATTAAACTGGAGCCGGCTCCTCACTAAACGATACCTGACAACAGCTGAACCTAAGAGCAGGGAAAGAAAAAACAGCCCACCCAGTTATAGGGCACTCAGGAAGGTAGGAGGGCATGGTTTAGTGTCAGTCAAGGGTGTTGCTAGGTTTGGAAAAGATCGGGGGCTATGCTAATTTTGGGACTGTCGTACTGGGGGCTAGCTAGCCTTTTTCGTTGTAACCCCTGAGCTTCTATCCGGGGCTACAACCAAAAGACCCGAGGCTATAGGCCCCTCAATCCCCCCCCAGCAACGCCTCTGGTGTCAGTCATTATATGTGCAGTCCAGTTGAAATGTGTTATGTCAAGCCAGTCCCTTTACAAGATCAGTGGTAGCATAGTCATCAACGTACCGAGTGGCACTGCACATTCAACGACTGACACTGCACATCCCCTCCTGCCTTCCTGAGAGCACTCTAACAGGGTGGGCTGTTTTTCTTTTCCCTGTGCTTCAGTTCCACTGACCCCTGCCCTACTTACTTATTTATTTATTTATTGTGCGTTTTAGTTTAAAACCTTTCACATATTATACACATAAAATTCATCAAAAGGAAGAATTGAAAGGGAAAAGGGAAAGGACATTCCTACAGCCTCTATAAAACTACATAAACACTCAATTCTCTTACTTTTAAGTTATTTATATGATAATTATAATAATAATTCATAACTTTATACCAAAAACATTACACTCACACATACACATAAAAAATCAGATACAACTTACATATTACAATCAATCCTAAAAATGTCATCATGTGAGACAGTGATACAAATCTGCCTTTGGCCTAGCCCCTAGTGCGCGACCATGTATCAGTCTTAGACAATCTTCTAGGGGGGTGTGGATCACTATGGCCCCCCTGCTCTTGTATCTCAGGACCTTTGTGCACTGTGTTACTCCTAGATTACTCCTATCTTACTCCATTGGACACAATAAAATAAGACACAAAGAAAACACATGAATCGATTCAACAATAGAAACACTTTTATTCATACATAGCAATGCATGATGCAAACACTACTATAATGCAACTCTCGAATTTGCACCTTTTATGCTTTTGGTGCACATCTACCAGCAATGCAATAACTATAAGCCTTACATGCTTCTAATGCAAGCGATCTAGTAAGCACACCATTCCTCTCCATTCCACACCATACTTCACACTCTCTCTCTAAGACAAAACCTGTCTGATTACCCCATCTATCATGTCAGCCAAATCTCTGTGTGAGAGTCTGTTCTAATTCCTCATGCACGTGTCTTATTCAGCAATACTCCCCTTTTTCCTCTTTGTGTTGCTCTGTCTCTCCTCTCCCGCTAACTCTGCAACCAGCCAGTCAGTCAGGGCCAGATCTCATCAGCTCTGCTCAGAATGCTTCCCCAATGTTTCCTCTCTCTCAGAGTCATCCAAACGTCTATCCTATGCCACCGCCAAACATCTCTCTTCCATCTCAGTGTCAGCTCCCTACATCTCAGAACTACATCTCCAACTACATCCCATAGAGCAGGTCAGCAGAGAGCAGCTACTACTTCAAATCACAGAGCCTCACCTCTCAATATACTGTTCAATGACATATACATGTCCATGGTTACACTCGTTCTCTCTCTGTCATCATTTCTAAATCTGAGCAGTGCCTAAATGTCTGTGATGCATGTCTGTACTTTTCAATCACTGCATGTTCTGGTCAACGTGACATATTCTACATATCTATACCATGGCCTTCTTCTGTCTGCCTGCGATACACCATCTTACTCATATTTCTCCATTCAAATCCCTCTATCCTCCTTCTGCATGTCTCTCCGTGCAAAGCTCTCCCTCCATGGTGCTGCCTAACTCCACCTTCTCTCTGTCTGCGAAGCACCAGCCAGGCTGAAAAGGCACAATGCCTTCTCCACTCGGACCAAAAGTCGCGTTATCTGTCTGCCAAGCAAACTGTTTACGCATACTTGTACACTGTAACTCATAACAATCTTCCCTGGAACGAACAGCTTCTGAATGGCTTCAGAGCCAGCTAAATGCTCTGTCTAGTGTTTACTCGTTCTCTCGCAAACCCAAGCGCTATCTATAATGCCTCAATGCATATTCTAAGTGCACACTCATACGTGTCTCTCTACATGCATACATAATACATAACAACATATCTCTACATGTGTCTCTACAAATATAACATGTGTCTCTAAATGGCACTTCAAATATAACAGGCCTCATTCTATAGCAAATGCATACAAAGTGGCAGAATAATGTGGCTAGTCTAATGATGTCACTACTAATCAGTACTAATCAGAATGTATGATGGATAACTGGATCCCTAAATGGGTAATGATTCTCTAACAATGGGTAATGATTCCATAATAATGGGTAATGATTCTGTAATGATAACAAACCAGGCTTCTCCATACTATGAGGTTTTACAATCAAAATAACTGTTACATTTTTAACCAAACATGGTAAAGTGCCAAGTGCGTAGAGACTGAATTAGTGTTCAGGCAATAGGTCCAGAAGTCTTCAGTTTTAATTGAATCATATTTGTGGACCAAATTGCCTAAAGTAGTCATATAAAGAGATCCTAGTTTAGGGCACTCTGTAAATACATGCTTTGCGGTCAGTACGTAATTAGGACACATACAAATACGGCAAAATCTGACGTCCCATGGAAGTTGCCATATGATGCCCCAGATTGACCGTAGGGGAAGGTGGTTAATGCGGATCAAGAGGCATAGTTGCTGAACCGCTGGGTGTGGGTATTGTATGAGGTAAGTTTGAGTCCTCTTATACATGTTAGAAATCGAAGCGACTGGAACGAAACTACTCAATTTAGCAAAATGATCATAGTTACAGCTCCAGTCCCATTTATCCAATCTTCTAAAGAAGGCTTCCTTTAAGGTTTCATAGTTCCTACAACGTGTAAAATCAGGAGTCCAGTTTATATTTCCAAAAGGTTTGTCGTTCAATGCCGAATACCGCTACCTTCTTGCAATAGGTTCTTTATCATAGCTGTTTCATGAATATTGCCCCTCTTCTTTTTAAGACTAGACCTCGTAGGGAGATTAGTCTCAGTTCCAGGCGTAGGTATTCGATCGGGGTAGATCTGGGTAGGCCCAGAATACTCTGCCAAAAAAAACCCTCAAGTTTGTTTAGCCAGTGCAAGTCACGCATTGCCAGTGCCTCCAGGCCATACAATACAGTCCGACAGAACCACTGTTTATACAATGCTACTATTCCAGCCATCAAGTATCCTGTATGCCAGTCTGCAAAACTACGAATAAGCAGAGACAGTTGCCTCGCTTTCCTAGGTTGTTACGTCTATGATTCTGGCACAATTTGCTCAACTAGATATTTCAAGGGCTAGGTACTTATAGGTGTTTGTGTATTCAGTTTTCCCCCAGCCTTGTTACCATAGCAAGTCGGTTCACTTTCTTTGAAGAAAAAAGCATTAATTTAGTTTTGCCCATATTCACGGACAGGTCATTGGCCACGGCATACCTCTCCATTGGCTTTCATGCCCATAAAGGTCTGGTTGAAAATGACCAAGTCATCTGCATCTAGCATTGTTGTTATTTGGACAGGACCTATTTTCGGGGGGCATTTAGCATGTCGCTGTGACCTGTCCACGAGATAATGCCATCGTAAAGTCTTATGTTATGGATGGTACTAGTCACTGGTTGGAAACCTGTCTGAAAGGGACATAATATTGGATTAGTGTGAACCCAGCTTTGCAACTCTTGCACTACATAGGATGCAAATATTGTCCTTTTATCATGTGTGTTCTGTGTTGTTTTCTGCACAGGAGTCCATGTCAGACTCCTGGCAGTGCCGCCCTTCCTCTTTTTGGGTTTGTGTACAGACCCTTGGGATACCCTTATGTCACCCATGGGTGAGGGTACCGCCCTGTACCCCTAGTGTATGTTTTTGGGCACTTGTGTGTGGCCCACAGTGCAGGGTATGGCTGGTGGCAGCTTCATGCTGAATTTGAAAGATGCTATGAGGATCCTCCATTTTGGGATACCCGGGCCCTGCCATTGGAATCAGTTGATTCCTGATAGGAGACAAGATGGCCCAGTGGCCTCTTGCTTTCTATTGCCTGTTACCTTGTTTTCCCAAAGTTCTGGGAAGCCCAAACTCTTTCCCTTCCCCTGACTGGCTGTTGGGTGGAAGTTCCATATATGGTATTGTCGGGAAGTCCAGTCCATGACTGTATGTTGTGAGTACGCCCTTGGGGTAGGACCTGGGTGAATGGAGTGTGTGACCAATATGCATTTCATGTTATGGGCGTCTGGTTTCTGATATGTGGCACAAAGACTGAGACAGCCCTGCCCGAAACTGGTATGAATGCAGTGTGGAGTGCTGAATGGCTGGGTGCTTGTCCCAATCCACATTCCTTGTTGTGAGTGTCTGGATAGAGAAGAATGGCCTGAATGCACTGTGAGCCTGATTGGCTGCCTGCATGAATGCCCTTCTGAATAATTGGTTGCCTGAGTGTGACCCAGCAGAGTGAATGAGAGACCAAACAGTATATCTGGGGACCTCTCACTGATGGAAATTGTTCAGAAGCTGAATTCGAAACTTGATGCTTATTCTCGAAGCCGAGCTGGAAGAAGAAGGTTAACTGCTGTCCCCTTCGCAGTCTGAAAGCTGCCATGCCTTCAAGGAACTGATCCAAGAGAGGACCTGGCTAGGAGACCTCTTCTCGAGCTACGAGGGACCATCATGCACCAGCTAACCTTCACCAAGGCTCCCTGGAAGTCAGCCTTCGAAAGACTGTCGACCGGAGACGGAGACCGCCAAGGAAACTGAAGAGAAGCACCCAGACATTCCATCCACAGTCGTCGATCAGGGTTTGGAGGATCGCCATAACCACTGGAGGCCCGTCGAAGCCATGCTGGCCGGACGCAGGGACAACTTGACACTGTGCAGCCAACGACCGGAGCCGCCACGCTCTCTTGCTTAAGAACACTTTGAATCAAGGACTCCCCTGCTCATCACAGCCAACCGCTTTATCCCGCCGGAGAAAATCAAGGTCGCTGACGAACCACAGAGATCTGCCGGTGGGTTTCCCGCCACCCAAAGACCACAAAAACGCTGACGACCCGATGCCCTTAAAGTTCTTCATTGACTCTTTGAGGCAACAAACTATCGTAGTCGAGGAACACCGCATGCCTTATCTTCACAGGACCTCCACAACTGATCGTCGACAAGCACTGCCAAAACCGAAACTGCGGCATCAACGCCATCGTTCACCTTTTCTTCAAGGAATCTCGACAATCCAAGGCTCCTGCCTTAAAGGGATTTCACTCAAGAAGGATCCATCGACGACCTGACGTCGAACTCTGCTAAACCAGGTACATTGGGGTAGTGGAACCTTGATAGAAGAAAATAAGACTCTTATAAACAATATATGGACTAGGCTTGTCAATATTCTTTATTTACAGGTTGCCCAGGTGGGGGGTTCCTCACACAGAACTGTGCCTACTAGTCGGGACCCAGTATTCCGCCCATTGTTTTACCAACTTGTTTTCCTTGCCAGGTCTGTTGTTGGTTCACTTTATTAATTGATTTGTATGTCATTTGAAACTGTCTACAGTTGATGCATTTTAATGGATTCAAACAAAGAAGTAATTGTGGTACCACATAGACTGTATATATTTATCATTATAGAATTGCCTGAGCACAAAGTGTGTTATTGTATGTGTACATAATCAAAACCTTGTTTATATAAAGCACTGTGTGTTCACTCACATTCCTTTGTGGGTGCTTGGGGACTACACTGTACTTAAGAACCAGCCTGCATCACCTCCTGAGAGCGTAAGCCTTGATTGCTCGTCCAACGTTACCAAATAGAGAATCTTGGTTGGGGTGCTCTGTGCCTCTGCTCTGCCATATAGAGAGCAGGAGCACAGATACCCCCCCCCAGTCTTTACAGATATCTTGCCTATAGCGTCCAGAATGAGAGAAATCTATAGTTCTCATGCCTCAGTCTGTCTCCAGACTTGAGTACTGGGACCAAGATTGACTTAATCAATGGGGTTGGTACAGTGCGTTCTGTGCAAACCTTTTTAAAGAGTTGTAGCAGTAGAGCGGTCCAACCCTTAAGATCCTTCTTTAATACCACAGATGCAAGAGCATTAGGTCCCGGAGCCCTTGAATTATTCAACTTTACTATTTGCACATACAGGTCCTATTACATTTCAGAGACCATTTACAAAGTCCTTCACAATGTTCTTTAAACAATACCTAAGATGTAAAAAGAATTTAACAGAATATACAACAGAATATGTTCCCTCCATTCATGTTCCCGTATCCGGTTTATCGTAGAAGTGTCCTTAGGGTCCCTTGCCAATGTTAGAACTTGCCACATAGTTCCAGGATTCTTACTATGGACAGCTCCAATCATTCTGTGACAATTCCCGTTGAGTCCAGCAGCTTTATGTCTCTTCTTCCAATTACGATAAGCGTTCTTGGCCTTTCTAGTCTTTATAAAAATTGACTTTTGGGAGCCTGTACCCAATTTGATGCAGCACAGGTTTCTCCTTAAATTTTGTTTTGCTGTCTGGATTTCAGAATCATATAAGTGGGGCTTCTGTTTGTAAGTAAGAACATTGAACCTTTGATTTACAATCTCAATTGTATGTGTCGTGTCATGTCATGTATCCATTTTTCAACCTCAGATGCCGTGGCTCTATATAACGTTTTAGAGTCGTCGAAGGTCATATTCCACAGCGCAGTGCACGCCTTCTGTATGTTAGGGTGGGACCAGAGGATTCGGTTACCACCATGATTGGTGGCAGCTTCCCCGATTCCTTTGATCCAGTCTGCACCATAGTCAGTTCCAAACTGAGTAAAGCATGGTCACTGTACTGGTTAGGCTTGAACCCTGTCCAGTAGAGTATTGTTCCCACCACGGTAATCAACGGTCGCCTGCTTGGATCCAACTTGCCAGGTCGGTTTACCCGGGGGAATCACTCCGCGTTCTAGCGTTTAGGAATATTAATTCCCATTCCTGAATGAACTGTGTCCATGGCAGACTCCACTGATTGCGGCCTTTAAGCATCATGTCGCAGTTAACAGCCCCATGTTGATATTCAGCAATTGATGTGGACTCGCCACATTGAGTGTTTAAGACTCCTCCAATCACTGGTCATGGATGACCCCCAGATACCAATGATCTTATCAATGTGTTCAAAGATTTCATCAGATCCACATTTACCCGGTGGGTCATATATATATATAATATTAGCATACGTTGACCCGCCATAGCCTTGTCCCAGTAGATTTCTACAGCCAGAACACTGCCATTGGTGTCAGCTGGGTGGATTAATTCAGAATGTAAGGTCTGACTCACCACTATCATCTGCCCGCCGCAGGGTCTACCTCGGGGACCTTGTCTTTTGTAATATTTGGAATCCTACAAGCAAATTCAATGACGGACCGCTATCACAATAATGGGAGTGACCTCTGGTGTTCCAGCTGGCCACCCGACAGGTTCATTCGTGGAGGGATGCCAAGTTTGGTAAAAGGATCTTTAACCATTTCAGACCCTTGGCATTGTCATAATCCCCCACATTACTCGACTCGGTGTTAACTGTAGGCATTGCAACAGCATTTGTAGAAGATGCATTTTCCTGTTCAGCTCTTCACCTAAATAAGAAAGATTCATGCTGGGCTCTTGCCATTGTTGCACTTTCCAGTAGAGAACAGTGGATTCTATGGCATGACAGGGGGCTTCATATAATGCATTTAAATTTTTACTTCTGAAACCACAGCAGCAAAGAAAACACTTTTACAAACAAAGAAGTTTCAAAACAGAACTGAATAGAGTTCAATGTCAACGTAAGGGGGACTCCCCAATCAATCATGGAGGACAGGTCATGCCCTGCAGGAGACCAATGGACAGGGACCCTCCTCTATATATGTTTTACTCTAAGCCCAACTCCTTTTTCTTTGCTGCTGACACCATAACTAAGTACCTCCTTCTAGTTGTGCCTTGCATGCTAGTCAGTAGTGGTATAATTGAGTATAATTTGTTGTAATTCGTTAGAATTTATTATAATTTGTGGTATTTTATACATATATGGTGTAGTTTAGTGCACCACCATTGAGTGTTGTGACTTGTGCCTGAAAGGTTGGGGGTTCGAGCCAATTCTCCAACTTCATAATTTAGAAAGTGTTGTGAAAAATGACAAGTTTAATTATACGCTAAAGCATGCAACCTCTCTGGGAGGTTTTTAATATTTAGGTTAATTTATATATATATTTATAATAAATTTGGTAAAATATCTTACAATGTTTGGGCCACATATATATGTATTTATGATGTTATATGTGAAATGCGCACTGGTGTGTCTCCCTCCCTGCCCTCCTGCTTGCTTGTCAGAAGCATTGGCTTTGGATGTTTGCGCGGGGGAGGGGACCCCATCAATGTGGAAAAGCTGATATCCTAACTCAGTGGGTTGAGCACTTGCTGCCGCGCTGTGGGTGTGATCTGCTTGTTATTATTTCGGCAAGGCCATCTCAGCCTTTCATCCTTCTTAGGTCAATGAATGAGTACCAACACAGGTTGGGGGATATTGTTTTTATATTAGTTCTTCAAAAAGAGCGTAAGTGCAAGCGCCATACAATATCATATCTTCAGGTTTCTCTGGCACAGCTGATTAGCCTTACTATAGGCGTACCTTGTCCTGCTCGGCTTCAGGCTTTGCCTGATTTATAGTGCGAGGTTACCCCCTCTTGTGCTGCTGAGTGCCACACCCTGCTAGAGTGAGCAGCTTCGATGTGCGCTTGCGCAGTATGTTTTTCTTATGTTTCCTCTGTTACAACGAGAATATGAGGCGTGTTGGAGGAACATTAACCCTTACCTGCTGGGTTTGGGGTTATATTAAGTGCAAATAATAGAAGTTTTCATGTTTTCTTCTAATAAAAGTGAGAGTTCAGCCATTGGGACCACAGTCAGTCTTCATTGGACACTGTTGGTTAATCCTTGTGTTCCTCACTAGTCTCAGACTTAGGGGCCTATGAAAGAGATTTTCTGATTTTAAGCTCTCTTTAGGTGCATTAGTTAGTCTACCTTGTTACAGGACAACTCAGTCCTTCTCTCATCATTCTCCGCCCATGTTAAGCAGGGCAGCGAGTAGGAGTAATGCCAACAGTCCCCGTCTGTCCCTTCTTGGACCTGATAGCTATTACCCGCAGTTCCTTTTTTCTTCTTTTGATAACCTAGTGGCCTGGTTTTGCCTCCAGAAAAGGGCTAGTTAAACTTAGATCTCCCATTTCCCTCCACAAAAAGGGGGTTGGGGGGGTAACATTGTTCATCTGTTTTCTTTATAAGGGTGGCTGTCTTCCTGGATTCGACCGCATCATGGTATCCTTTGGGTCCAAAATAAAGGGGACAGGCCCCAAAAAAGGGAGTAAGCCTTGAGGATTGTCAAGGCAGGTTATCGAATGTGTTGGGTCAGATCATCCAGTCTTTCGTACTGTCTTTGCCTGTTGATGTGCGAGTCCTGCAGAGCTGTACTCTAGGGATGGTTTGCCTGCTCAGCATCACTAACGCCTTTATTTCTACATAATGGAGTAAGTCCTTTTCTCATGTGACTTCATCCCAATTGACCATTAGGCAAGGTTGCTTTAATTGGGATATGTGGCCACTCCTTTCACTGTTTTTTCTCTCAGGGCTCTACCCATACTCGACAAAGCGCATCAAGAGGTGCGCACTATTACTCCTCTGCTCGAGGGGCTGGAACACCATTTCTTGGCTCCTTTTGAAAGGTTGTGCCGGCAGGGGTCCTGCTAGACCTAGGGTATCTCCTGTTATGCCTCATGTGCTGGCCAGAGTTTTTTCTTGGAGGGCGTTCACCTTCAAACCCCTGGGGGTTTACAGTAAATTAAAGAGGGTTCATTTTGAGTATCTCCTCCGTTTTCCCGTGCCTCCTCCCCCAGTGTTCAGTAAGGCAAGCAGAATATGATAGTGTGGAAGGCAGTGTCCTCATAGTTTCTCAATTGTGAACACAATAACTATGCTCCCGCTACATGGGGCGTGGGGTCGGTGTTTTGCCCAATAATAATAATTAACTTGCAAGTTCTAACATCTATTTGTTACATCTTCAAAATGGAAGGGTTTATTATACCTATTGGCCCCCTTCTCCCAGCGGACTGTATGATAAAGTTAGACCTCAGGGAAGAAAGCTAGGTGGTTCCTGTTTTCCTCCTCATCAGGATTTGCATCTTTAGTTCCACTGATGGTTCACACTTAACAATGTCCCTCCCTTTTGGTTTGGCCTTTTCCCATCAGCCCTGGTGCTTCACCAGGTTAATGAAGCTGGTGATTACTCACCTCAGTTCGAAGGGGGTTTTCGGATCATTTTTTCTTTGACGATAGTTGTTTTGTTATAAATAGTTTAGTTTAGTTTAAAACAAGAGATTAAAGCTTTGCATCTTCATCCTTCCGGGTGACAGACTCCCCTTCGTGAGAAGGTAATCCATCTTCTTCCCTTGAAAGGGAGGTTTTCCCTCAGTTAGCTAACATGGATGGACAGATGGTCAGTTCCAGCCGAGTCATAGTTACAAATATCCTCACAAGAATCTGTCTTTCTCGTAGTTTGGTTTAACTTCCCTGAGGTCATTTGGTGCTCCTTCAGTGGCTCAGGCTCATGAATGCCTAGAATGGCACGGGTCTCTTTTTTCTGTTCCTTCTCCGGGTGTCTTTCCGTGGTCAGACACCAGCAGATTGGGCTGAGGGTGTCAGGATAGGAGATTTTTCTGGTGCACTTTAGGGAAGAAACTGCATGTCAGCAGTCTGAAATTGTTAGCAGACTCTATTGCAGTCAAGAGCTTTTTTCTAGGTTCAATGCCAGGCATCTCCAGGACAGGAACAACATAATGTTAGACAGCACTCTCTTTGCCAAGATTTTGTACGTTTGGGTTACCATTTAGTTGTTTTTCTTTCCCTTGTCCCTTATATGCTAGTTTCCCCCGGCTCTGCGGTTAGAATGTGGATCCCAGTGCAGTACCTTCAGACTGTTTCTTCCAGGATTGGTCGGTTCCTTGTATAGTTTTCCTCCTTTGCCAGGATAGCAAGAGTTTCTGGTTTAGCTGAGCATGCAGTTGACATAGCTAGTGTGGCCCTTTGCAGGGGGTGATTCCCAGCCTTATAGGAATCTACGGTGGATTTTACTGGTATAGTTCCTCTCCACCCGTGGCCTATCTCTGTTCCGGTAATTATTTCTCTTATGAGTGGCCCTTTTGGACTCCCCTCTCTCTTACTTATTAGAACTCTTTCATCTCTTCCTGATGCTTCCGAGGGCTTTCACATGACTCTATCTGTGTCATCAAGGACTTCGGGGCAGCGTGTAATAGTCAGGGTACGTTTCAGCATGCAACCGCTGGGTTACTAGGTGTGTGGCTCATTACTTCCATAACATTAAATGTCGATGAATATATTTAACTACCATTATCTCAACGAGACACAGGTTCATTAAAGGGGTAAGCAGTGGATAGGCAGTGCTTGGTCAGCGAGGCCTACAGGTCCATGGGCAATGGGGTTCCACCTAAGCTAGGTGTTTTTTCTTCTAGGGGGCATTTACATCGTATGGGATTAGTGCGTTTTTGTTTTCCAAGGAAGGGTTGTCTGGGCTACAACTGTTTTTCCAGGTTATCCAGGTGGTATTTTTTTTCCTGTTAAAATGTTTTTCAGTGCATTAGTTATGGACACTTTAATGTTTCTCCCCGAGGGGGAGGGTCATTTTATTTGTTGTCCGAAGGGTTAGCGTAGGGTTTCCTCTTTCTATTATCCAGGGTTTCCAGAACATTTTAATGTAGGAGTTATTACGTGTTTTAAAAATGTTTCAGTGGAATAAAGAGGCTCTTAGTCTCCTATTACCTCTCAGCTGCTATTCCTGTGGGAACACATTTGCGGGGTCCCTTGCCCCCTTTGACCTAATGGATAAAATAAGTTACGCGGAAAGAGGGAGTTAATTACTCCTTTGGTTCTTCAGTTAAAGATGCTATGGTGTTTAGGATGTTCTCCTGGAAGGGGGGGCGGGGTGTTGGGTAATTATCAAAGCAGCTGATTGGTCAAGGGAATAATAATTGGAATAATTTTATTTTCATCACAAGTGTATTGATCATGTTGGGGTTAAGGTGATGCAAGGGCTTCAAACTTTCATAATATGAAGCCTCCTGTCATGCCATAGAATGACTAATCCCCCGTACTAACGTGAGAGGGGGTTTAGATTCTATTAAAGACAAGAGGCGAGTAATATACCACCCACCCACCATTTTTTCTGTTTCTTATAAAACCCACCCACCCTGTTCTGTTTCATATTGTTTCAGGTTTCGGATGAGAGGTCCTATCCAGAAGAGCTTCGTCATAACTTCAGGTTGCGGAGAGGTTGAGATCCCTCCAGTTTCGCTGGATCCTTCTCTCCATGCTATGCAGTTGGATTGTTGCAATGGGCGTCTGGTGCAAGACAGCTGCCGAAAGAGGAGTTGGGTTTAGAGTAAAGGATATACATAGAGGCGGGTCCCTGCCCATTGGTCTCCTGCAGGGCATGACCTGTCCTCCATGATGGATTGGGGAGTTCCCCTTACATTGCCATTGAACTCTATTTAGTTCCGTTTTGAAACTTTTTTGTTTGTAAAAGTTTTTTCTTTGCTGCTGTGTTTTCAGAAGTAAATATTGTCAAGTATAATACTCACCTCCTGTCTTTAATAGAATCTAAACCCCCTCTCACATTAGGGCGGGGGATTAGTCATTCTGGTCATATTTCAAATTTACTCCGCCATGGGTCGTATAAATGCAAAATTGCTTCTGTTGAAAATCCGCAGAGATGATATTTTAGTAAATAATTTTAACAACACGAGCTGTTTAAATGAGTTATTTTACATGTATCACAATGGTCAATATGCGTCGGCTCAAGAGGAAGGCTGCGTGTTACCCATCTCTTGAGCTAGCGGCATCTAGCGGAGTTCTAAGGGTCGCAGACAAGGTAGTTATCAGCAGTGCTCGCATTCTCAATCACTCCGCCCTCGGTAAGTGCACTGCTGTGTTTGCCTTTGAGCAGCCAGCTGCTTAACGGTCCCACCGAATGCCTCCTACATTCCGTTTTCCTCAGCCGCTGTTATTTTCAACTTGCACTTCAGATGCAATGGTAGAGTTTAAAAGCAGACAGAGAACGGGTAGTGGGTGTTGTGTACGTAGTACACGAGGTGCGCATGCGCGGCCCAGCTGGCCGGCGCATGCGCGTGAGAATAATAAAGGCGGTGCCCGGCAGTTCGCGCCGTAGCACCGGAACAACCAGACATCTCCGCCGTGCGTTCTTGCGCGCCCGCCCGCGCGCGCTGGTTCTTAGACCCTGGGGGCCCGCACGCCATCACTGGGCTTACTCGGGTCACCACACTGGCGACGAGGAGGTACGGATTACTTTCCCTGCTCCGACAGCCTCGGAGAGACGGAAAGCTCTTCCGTATTACGGACCCGCGGAATGCCGGCGGCCATTTTGTTTTTCACTTGCTCCTCTCCTCACACACAGTTGCAGTGGTTGCGGCCCGAGAGGGTGCTCGTGCACCACCTGCCAGCTGTGTTTTGGGGAAATAACTACATTTTTGGAACTCCCACAGTCCTGCAGCCGCAGGGCTGTGGCATCGAAGAAGAAAGAAGTGGGTTTCTACACCCCAGCACTACTACAAGTCCAGGACAAGCTGCCCATCATCCTAGGAAAAGACAATTGTGAGTATGTGATGCAGAAATGGGCGAAGAGACTGATGATGAGGGTGTCGTAGCCCCAATTCCGCGCAGATCTCGCAGCTCCCTGGCCCCCATGCCTGAATTCGATACAACTGGCCCACCTTCCAAACTGGGCCCAAAGTGGCTGCTGTGGGTCAAGAGGCTGGATATGTTCTTCAGGGCATCGGGGGTGAACGATGATGACACCAAAGTTGCGACTATGATCTTCTCGGCAGGCGAAGAAGTCCACAAGATCTACGATTCCCTCGTCATCCCTGTGGTCACCTATGACGCAGTCAAGCAGGCACTCAAAGACCATTTTCTCCCCATGGCAAATGTTGATTTTGATAGATTTGTCATGGGCGCCGAAAGACAATTAGACGACGAGCCTCTAGACAAATTCTGTGCCCGTTTGAGGCACCTGGCGACCTCCTGCAGATGGGTCGATGAGGAAGAAATGGTCCGTAACCAGCTATTGCAGGGGTGCAGCTCCGGCAAACTTAGAAGACAAGTACTGAGGGAACCTGGTCTGACCCTCCAGCAAATTTTGGACCTGGGAAGGGCACATGAGCTGGCAGAAGCCAGAGGTGCGAAAATGGACGCTGCCACGCGACCTAAGAATGATGAAGACACATTTGCTGTGGGACGTTCGGCAATGGGAAGGTCGAAATGGGTGCCGAGAAGGCCTGATGCCCCGCCCACACCAGGCAACGCTTCATCTTGCTCCTACTGTGGATATGATCTTCCCCACGGAGGAGAATGCCCAGCTAAGTCGAGAACGTGCGGCCGGTGTGGCACACCGGGGCACTATGCAAGGATGTGCCGGGCTGCCGCCCCTGTAGCGGCAGGAAGAGGACCGGAGAGAGTTGGACGTGGAGGCGCTCGCAGAGTGAGAGGCATCGCAGGACCTGGACATCGCAGAAGAGGAGGAGGAGGAGGAAGAGATTTCTTCATTTCCAGCATTGTGAAAGGTCCTGGCACGAGACGTCAACCCACATGCACTGTTAACATCGATGACGTCCCCACTCCCATTCTCATAGACACTGGGGCGTCAGTCTGTGTGCTGGCCACCAAACATTACGAGGCCCTGCCAGGCCCACCGGAGCTGTCAGCGTCCATGGCGCAAATATATGCTTTCGGAGGGGATACACCTCTACCCATCCAAGGTGTGTTTGTAGCCCCGGTATCTCATGGACAGAACACTATTAAAGCAAGGCTCTTTGTCACCAGCGTCAGCCCACATTCCTTATTGAGCTGTGCGGCATCAGAAGCACTCGACATTGTCCACTTCTCGTTTGGAGTATACCACGCCGATCTGGAAGGCATGCTACACAGATTTGAAACACTCTTCAAGGGCATTGGAAAGCTGAAAGCAGAGCCCATACGCTTACATATCGACAAGTCCGTGAGGCCGACAGCCCTCAAACATCGCCGTATTCCTTTTCACTTAAGAGCCCAAGTGGAGGAGGAATTGCAGCAGCTGGTAGACCGGGACATTATTGAAATAGTGGAAGGCCCCACCCCTTGGGTTTCGCCTATCGTGGTGGCCCCAAAGCCGAAGCAACCGGGGGCAGTACGCATTTGCGTGGACATGAGGCTCCCAAATGCCGCCATGAAAAGGGAGCGTCATCTCACACCCACTCTAGATGACATCGTCGGAGAACTCCAAGGTGCCAAAGTCTTTTCAAAACTGGACCTAAGGTCTGAGTATCACCAGTTAGAGTTACACCCCGAGTCGAGGTACATTACAACATTCACAACTCATGAGGGGTTGTATCAGTACAAAAGATTGAACTTTGGAATCTCGTCCGCAGCAGAGGTTTTCCAAAACGCCATCAGAGGAGCCCTGTCCGGACTAAAAGGAGTCATAAACATGTCCGACGACATCTTAGTCTTTGCCAGGTCGGAAGTGGAACATCTTAGACGGCTGGAGAAAACTTTTGAGAGACTACAGGCGGTGGGTTTAACCCTGCACAAAGAGAAGTGCGAATTCCTAAAAGACCGACTGGATTTCTTTGGGTTCACCTTTCATGCTGGGGGCATATCCCCGGATCCTGGAAAAGTCAAGGACATTAGAGAGGCACCTCCACCCACATCACCGGCCGAAGTACGGAGCTTCTTAGGGATGGTCAACTACTGCGGCCGTTTTATCAAGGACTTGGCCTCTCTGTCGGAACCACTGAGGGCACTCACCAGGAACGACGTGGCCTGGCAGTGGACTGAGAATGAACAACGATCCTTCAGGACCATCAAAGAGGCCCTGTCAGAGCAGGAAACAATGGCCTATTTCAATCCCAGCCGGGAATCGGAGATTGTGGTCGATGCCAGCCCGGTGGGACTGGGGGCAGTCCTCATGCAGGCAGACAAACTAGGGGTCATGAGGCCCATAGCATATGCCAGCAAAGCCCTCACCGACACGGAGAGGAGATATTCCCAGATAGAAAGGGAAGCCCTTGCCATCCTGTGGGGATGCAAACACTTCAGAATATACATCCTCGGCAAACCTGTTGTTGTGGTAACGGACCATAAACCCCTGATTCCTATTTTGTCGGGAACATCATCCAAGCCACCACCCCGCATCGAGAGATGGATGCTATCACTCATGGAATACGGCGTCCAGCTAGTATACCGCCCAGGGACACATAACCCCGCCGATTATCTTTCTCGCCATCCAGGCACGAGGGACACCCAGAGTCCCGTGGAGATGACCGACACTGGGGACGCCGTACACCTCAACATTGAATCGGCCCTGCCCGTGGCCTTATCGAGACAGGACATTGCGGACGACTCGAACTCAGACGAGGCGTTCCTAAGGGTGAAAAGGGCAGTGGCCACAGGAGAGTGGCGGGACATCCTTTTGAACAACGCCAGGAGGAACCCGGATGTGCAAAGGGACCTGCAGTTACTGTGGAAAGCTCGACACGAGCTCTCGGTGTCCACGGACGGTCTGTTACTGCGAGGGCACCAGATCGTGATCCCCAGGTCACTGGTCATGAGGGTCCTCCATTTGGCCCACACAGGACACCAGGGCATGGCCAAGATGAAGGCACGCCTCAGGCTGAAGGTCTGGTTTCCCGATCTGGAGCACAGGGTGGCCGAGTTTGTGAGGACCTGCATTCCCTGCCAAGCTACGAGTCCTGTGGAAAGGGGCCCACCCATTCAGGCCATGGAGAGGAGTGACATACCATGGGGAACGGTGCACGCAGACTTCGGCTCGACCGGAAGGGGCCTATATTTCCTGGTGGTCACAGACCAGTGGTCGAGGTATCCGGAGGTGGAGCTCGTAGAATCCACCGCCAGTGATCACACCATCCTGGCAATGGACAAAATCTTCGCCACCCATGGGTTCCCCTTTGAGATCTGCTCAGACAACGGTGCACCATTCCAAGGACAGCAGTTTGCTAGGTATTGCGAAGAACGAGGAATAAAGCACCGGAAGGTAACCGCGCTATGGCCAAGGGCTAATGGGGAGGTTGAGCGGTTCATGCGGACACTGAACAAGATTTTTCGAATTTCTGTCAATGGGGGGGAGGACCTACGACACAATCTAATTGACTTCCTTCGTGAATACCGGTCCACCCCACATCGATCCACCGGAATCGCACCGCCGAGGCGCTGTTCAGGTGAATACCCAGAGGGCTGATTCCCGAAGCGGGAGACAGACACCCGGGAATGATCGATAGCGCACGGGTGACAGCAGAAAGAGCAGCAAGGAACGAGAACGAAACAACAAGGCGGAGGTTGCCAGAAAGAGAGATAGCGGTAGGAGACACTGTCCTAGTCCGGAACAGGAAACCGGAAGGAAAACTCTCGATGACTTACGAAACCCAACCAATGGGAGTCACTCATGTCAAAGGGTCAATGATCACAGCTGCGAATGCGCGGGGTACAGTAACCAGAAACGTATCCTTCTTCAAGCGCATAGGACCGGTGGCAGTGGAAGAAGAAACCAATCCTAACCAAGGACAAACAGCGGAGGCGCCGCAAGGAGGCGGTGAGCCGCCAGAGGACCCCGGGGGACCAGAGAACCCCGAGAGAGGTTCACCCAGGTACCCGCGCAGGGAAGGACGTCGTCCGCCGCAAAGATTCCAGGATTTCATCATGGACTCAGCGGCATGAGTAACAAGCCCTGTTAAGTACAGTTTGATTTGAGCCACGTTGGCTCCACTGTTCAATGTGTTTGTTGTTTGGGGGGAAAAGGAGGGATGTTGTGTACGTAGTACACGAGGTGCGCATGCGCGGCCCAGCTGGCCGGCGCATGCGCGTGAGAATAATAAAGGCGGTGCCCGGCAGTTCGCGCCGGAGCACCGGAACAACCAGACGTCTCCGCCGTGCGTTCTTGCGCGCAAGCCCGCGCGCGCTTGTGCTTAGACCCTGGGAGCCCGCACGCCATCACTGGGCTTACCCGGGTCACCACAGTGGGTATGCTGCGTGTGTGGCATGTTTGGGCAAACAAATCCCGCCAGGTGAGGGTGCTAGAGGGAAGGGCCGTGCGAGGCAATGTCGGTTTCTGATTTTTGTAGGACGCCCAAAATTGGCTGCAAAAAAATCAGTCTTTGTTGGGCGACTTTCAAAAGGTGACATTTTCACATAGAACCCCTTTCTCTGCTTCTCCTTTGCACAACTCTGGCAACACAGGAAGAAGAGGAATGTTGTGTCCACATCACCACGCAAACATGGCGACATACAATAAAGGCCGACGGAGTGTGCGTTGCGGGACAGTCCCACACCTGAGTGGACGTGGCCTTGTTGCACTGTGCGCAGCGTGCCCAGCGGCCCAGCGGCCCAGCGTGCCCAGCGGCCTGGGCCATAAGCCTCTACCACGCGGGCTCCGCACACTCTAAATACTGCACGCTGACCTCCCTGTTTTTCATTTGCAGCATGGGAGATAGAAGACCTACCGCTTCTCCTTGTTTTCAGAGGTCTCCATGTATCCACCCCACACCACTTTAGCAGCATTTTCACTGCAAAGTGGAGTACTACATTGTGGGCTGAGATGCCAGATGGCATCGATCCGCCTGTGGAGTCAGGGTTTCCACTTTCCCTGTTCCCAAGCGAGCTCACTCTGAGTCAGAGTGCCCTGAGGAATCGTAGAAAAGGTTTGGGGAGGCAGAAAGACGTTGCTCATGAGATTGCATTTCCTGCTGGCCCGAGCTACCGTTATTTAAATGACTTGCACTTTCAGCATCTTCTTCATGTTGGCTTCTGATACTCAAAGAGGGGCGGGAAGCATTACAGAGAGAGTAACAAAGCTCCAATACGGAATTGTTGTCTATGTCTCCCTTGGAATGAACTGTGTTTTCTTGTCAGGCTTGTACCGTCGCAGATGGAAGGGTTATTTGGATAAGCGTGCCAGCAGTATTAAATGTCTCTGCACAAGTTTACACTTCAGGCCGGAAGTAGGTGGCTATTGCTACCGCTCATTCACAGGTACACTCAAGGATGACACAGGACAATAGCTCTGCCCATCTTCCTCCTTCCTCCTTTAATCTCCATACAACTTGTGTCCTGTCCCTCCCATGTCCTCTCTCCATCCCCTCTCCCCATCCCCTCCTCCCCCAGCTTCCCCCTACACTTTGCAGTCCCTCCTTCTTAAAGGGCTGCATCCTTTTCCTCTGTAACTTCCCTCTTGTTGCTTATCAGGGAGGTTTGTGGCCTAAATATGTTCAGTGAGGCGAGGGGGCCTCCATATGGTCCACTGCGGGCGGCCGGGTGATTCACAGGTCTCCCCTACCGATGCTCTGAGTGGGGGATCCTCAGTCCCTTCCATCCTGGGTTCTTCTTCTTCAGTCAAGTGTGGATCCCCGTCAGAGTCCTCTTGGAACAGTTTGCAGAAGAATGAGGCATTTCAAGTGATGTCTTCTCCAGGGCTGTGATCATCGGTCCTTTGACATCAGTGACCAGGAGCGGCTCAGGGCCGTACCTCGCGTCTGTCTTTCTTTGTTGCTTAAGCCTGGTGAGCACTACTTCGCCAACCGGGAGTTGATGTTCTTCCGCCTTTCTTTTCCAATCGGTCCACTCTTTGGCTTTCCTCCTTTTCTCGGCCTCTCGTTCTCTGATCTTAGCATCTTCGGCTGGGGTGTAATCTTCGAGCTGTGGTAGCCGAGTCCTCGGCTTATACTTTATCATGAGCTCTATGGGTGTCCGTCCAGTTGTCTCATGCGGCGTGTTCCGATAGCTCCTCAGCATTTGAGAGATAGCTTGGGGCATCGGCATCCGGCCTGCGGTTGCTTTCTGGCTTGTCCTTTTGATGGTGGCCATAAACCGTTCCACCAGGCCGTTGGCTTGTGGCAATGGTGGTGTAATCCTTTGATGGTGAAACCCAAGGTGTGCCGCAAACTTCAGAAAGTCTTGGCCCTGGAACGACAGATCATTGTCTGTTTTTACCGTGTTGGGGACTCCCCACTCACTGAACAGTTCATCTATCACTCCCACCACATGATGGCACGCCGTGGATTGGACATGCTTTACCAAGGGAAAACGTGAGTATTCGTCGATGGTCACTAGCAAATGCCCTCCTTCTTCTAGGGGCCCGTAGAAGTCCATCGCTACCCTTTGCCAGGGTCCTTCTGGTAATGGTACTGTTTGGAGCGGGCATGGGGGTCTGTTTGCTGCTATCACCTGGCACGGTGTGCAGTGCCTTAGCGTGTCCTCTACTATCATGTCCATATATGGGAACCACACTTGGCTTTCCAGTATTTTTTGTGTGTTGGCAACCCCCCTATGGCCTTCGTGTGCAGTAATCACCAGGGCTTTCCTTGGGCTCTTGGGGGCCACTAGGCATATCTTGGTAAGGCCTTACTTGTACTAATTGAGCGGGTGGACCCAACACCTCTAGTTTCTTGGTTAGTTGAATGAAGTGTGGGCCTCCTCAGGTAGTTTCGGGGAAGATGGCTCTGTAGTAGAAAGGGCCATACTAGTGAAGAGAGGAAGAGATGCAGCAGTATTGTAGTAGAAAACATTGCGTTCCTTCTATGCTTGAGTGAAGGTGAAATCTCAAAGGAATGGAAAGAATTTGAGCAATAGTTTTTTAATAAGATGTTGGCCCTCATTACGACCCTGGCGGAAAGTGACTGACCGGACCGCCACAGCGTAAATAGCGTTTCCGCCATTGCACGAAGGAGCAAAGTGCGGCCCATTCCGACCCATCGGGCATGAGCACCACGGCATGGCGGAAGTGCAAAGTCCGCGATGGCGGAAATGACCCCAAAACGGCCCACACCGCCGCCGTACGGCGCCCTAGGTGCAATACCGCCACCCATCACAGCGGACACCGCAGTGTGCGCCTACCGGAAAGTACGGTGACCGGAAATATACGGAAACGGAAGTTAAAACATGGGCCCGGAACGGGAAACATCCCGCCGTACACCTATAAAACCACCAAAACCACACAACCACTAAAATCACTACCCTGAAACACACCCCAACCTGTCATCCACCCTAGCGAAACCAAGAAAAATGGGAAAAGTAGCGAAGAAAGCGTGCGACCGCAAGCGGCAGGTCCACTTCTCCCGTGAGGAACTCACCGTGCTAACAGAGACCCTCCAGGAGAATGCTGCCGTCGTCTTCTCCACGCAAATGACCAGGACGGCACTTGCAAACAAGAAGGCCATATGGGCTCTGGTGGCACAGCGGGTAAGTGCGGTGGGGACCGCACCCCGCACCCCACAGCAATGCCGCAAGCGATGGGACGACCTGCGGATACGCGTCCGCAGCATACTCTCTGCCAACCGCAACATTGCCACAGCCACCGGGGGAGGTCCTGAATCACCCATCAAGTTGACCCCCTGGGAAGAAATCTGTGCCTCCACCATCGGAATGGAGAGCATAGAGGGAGTCGGAGGGATGGAGAAAGGAGTGCAGACATCCGAAGATTCAGGTAGGTGGGCCAAATAAAACAATGCCAAATCCACAAAGTCCATCCATGTGAAGTACCATGCGTCCACATAGTGCAACAGAAACACATGTCCAGGAGAACGTCCACACACATCGGCCTGATAGCGCACGTTAAAACCCACAATAAATACATAAATAATTAAAAACCCCTAAAACACGCACTACACGTGCAGCAGGCACACCCTAACTGCAGGCTGCCAAACAACTGCACCCTCACTCCACACACAAATGAAAGCACCTCCAAGGCCCCGACCCAAATCACCCTCAGGTACCACCCCAATGCATGTGATACAATGCCATTCCAATTCCCACAGACCCATCAATAACCCTCGCCCTCCTTTACTCCACCACAGGGTCCGATCCAAACGACGAGCCTCAGGACACCCCTACCAGCACACCTGCAAAGAGGGCCAAGACCAATGGCCAAAGACCCTCCACCTCAGCTGCACGCATCAAGACACGGCAGCAGCACAAATCAGGTGGCAGCACAGAGGAGGGAACATCAACAGGCAGCCCAGCAGCCAGCATGCCCACAACACCACCACCACAGGTCCCCCCAACGGATGCCACAGAAGGCACTGCCTCTGGTGGCAGCAGCACCATAGGTGACACCCCATTGATGGCAGCATGCTCCGACACAGAAGACGGGGATGTCGAAGTCAGATCCATCCATGACCTGTCCCAATCCCCCTGTCTGTCCCATCCCGTACAACATGAGGATACCACGCAGGGGCACCCACAAGACGACGACTGGCCATCCCCCACAAGCCCTGTGGCAAGGCAACATGAGGACAACAGCCCCTCTGTGACACCCCCGCAAATGGCCATGGCCCAGCAGAGGCAACAGTCCCTCGACCAGTTAATCGTGCAACAGCAGCAACTGGCCACGCTCCTCAAGGACCATGCCGATGAATGTGGGGGCACTAAGGCAGACATAGAAACATCAACTGAGACACTTAGGGCAGAAATGGAGAGAGGTACAGAGACACTAAGGGCACAAATGGAGAGTAGCACCGAGAGCCTGGGAGTCCAAATGGAGAGATGCACCGAGAGCCTGAGGGGGGAACTGCAAGCGACGTCCAAGGACGTATGTGCCGAACTTGCCGCAGTGCGCCGTGTGCTCACTGAGCTCTCGCAAACCCTTAGGGACATGCATGGACGTGAGCAGGCAGAGACATCATCCGTTGCAAGTTCCGTCCAGGGCAGCCCCCAACGTAGATCTGGGAGGAACCTGCGCTCCACAGGCAGGGGTGCCCCTGATACCCGCAGAGGGGGCTTGCAATAGCGACTGCCCACTGACAATGAGCATCTTTGGACACTGGTGTTCGGGGGGGAGGTAGGAGGGTGGAGGGGGTGTGTTGGGCTCACTTGGGTGGCGGGTCGATAGGGTGTACAACATGATATCACATATGCCATAAACAGTGCACGATCAACCAATGAGATGCGTGGACATTGATCTTTGTGTACTAGGCCATCATAGGCATACAGTCCATATTGTGCATGTCCCAGACACACACAGTGCCACGAGTCCCGTGTCCATGTATCAGCCACCAGGCGTGAGTGCTAGAAGCATACATCAATGAGATGCTGACGAATGTCACGGCCCACCGGTGCCTCGCAGACTCCATGAGGTGCTGCCACATCCCCACCCTCATCATGTCCATCATCAGGTGCTTGCAGTTCTGCGTCAGGGGGCATGGGCACATTTCTACGTACGCACATGTTGTGGAGCATGACACATGCCATCACCATCTTTGCAACCTTCTCATGGCGGTACAGGAGTGCCCCGCCAGACCTGCTGAGGCAGCGGAAACGACCCTTCAGTAGGCCGAATGCCTGTTCAATGACTACACGGGTACGTGAGTGGGCATGGCTGTAGTCCTCATGCTGGTCCCGTGGGTTCTGGACTGGTGTGAGGAGCCATCTCTTCAGTGGATATCCAGCATCACCTGTATGTGGACGAGAAACGTATGATGTGGAATGCCATTGCTACGTACGCACACACCCCCCCCCCTTCCTGCCAGGTCATTGCCGAATCACATACCCCACATTATCATGCATGTAATGAGACTCACCGAGTAGCCAGGATCTGTTCCCTGCGTGTCGCTCCATGTAGCGTGGTATTGTAGAGTTCCTCAAGACCATAGAATCATGGGTTGATCCAGGGAATCGGGCACAACAATGTGTAATGATCCTGTTGGAGTCACACACCATTTGTACATTCAGAGAATGAAATTGTTTTCGATTGCGGTACTGGGCCTCCATGGCATGTGGGACGACCAATTCCACATGGGTGCAGTCGATGGCACCAATGCAACCCGGTATGCCGGCAAGTGCATGGAATCCCACTTTTGTGTTGGTAATTTCCTGCTCCGAGCGTGGTAGAGAGATGTAGTCGTCTGCGTGCTGCAGGAGGGCATCGAGCACTTGCAATAGTGTCCGTGAGAACAGTGGCTGAGAAATGCCATGCAACTGTCCGACTGTGTGCTGGTAGGTGCCTGTGGCCAGGAAGTGGAGTACAGACACCACCTTCAGTAGGGGTGGGATGGCGGTTGGGCTATCTATCATGCTGACAAGGTCAGCCTGTGTCATGTCCACAATGGCGGCTATGGTGTCCCGGTCCAGACGGTAGAGGGTGTGGATCTGCTCATCAGTGAGGTTGAACGGATGTGCTCGGAGGCGTGGGATTGCGGGCTGCCTGCGTGGTGGTAGTGGCTGTGCTGGCGGCCCTTGCTGGCCCTGCCTTGCCCTCCTCCTCCTCCTGCGTCTCCTCCGTGCGGCCGGTTGTAGTTGGTGTTCGTCTTCTTCTTGGAGTTGGAGTACTTGCAGTGCTATCAGGTCCCCCAGGGCCAACATCGCGATTCCTGCCGGTAGCATTTCGGTGTGGTTGTGGGAGGAGACTGGCTGTGCAATTTATGTGTATTCAGGCTGTATGGCCTCCACCTGTGGTGATTAATTCCACCTGTGCAAACTGCTCTCCCCTTTGGCCGAGCACGTCCCGCGCACAACGCTGCAATTCGGGGAATGGCATCTTGCTATTGCAATCATGTATTTGTACCCGATGGCCGTGTAAGATTGGTTGATATGTTCATTCTGCTGTGGTCCCATTGTTTCACATACTATCTGTGCAGTCGCGAACAGACTTGTGAAGGGTCAGTGGAACGTAGTACTCGAGTAACGGTGGGCCCTCATAATTAATAATAATAATAATGCATCACTGTACCGAGTTGCAACGACGGGCGGGGCGTCCCATTTGTGGGTGAAGGCAGTTGCCATTTTCACACACAGCCGCATTCGATGGAATAATTAGTGATTTCAAACGGCCACAGATGCCTCTTCGACGTGATGTTGCAAATGAGGAATTCGAAGGTCGGCGCTTTCGGTTTTCAGCTAGCGGCGAGGAAATGCCCACAGGTCTGACTGCAAATATAACGTACTATTGTTCAATGTCCTTGAGACAGGGGCCATGGCGAGGATGCAATGATTGATATGAATAGTTTGGGATGCGCAATAGCGACGTGGGCGATGAGGCCGGACGTTCCCAAATACATGTTACTTCACTACACTGGAATTACGGGCTGGGGCACTGTGGATTTTGCAGGCTGCATAACGCACAGACTCAATGGATATTTCTAATGTAATGTGAGTAAATATTCAGGCGTTTTAATCCCGGGATGAGGGAATGATGAATGGATGCATGGGCAGGTGATTTGATACAGAGTTTGCCATGTACAGGGCTTCTTGGAATCTATCCGCCTCCCCTGCGCTATGTGATGCAGGGCTGCCATAGTGGGACCATCGTCTATCTGGCCTTGTTGAGCCCTCCCTGTCTCGACGCGCCCTCAGACACTTGTGTCCATGCACGTTACCAATCCCATCTGATGGATTCTGTTTTGACAGACGCATGCACAGGTACACTCGTTTGTGATGGTGTTTACACCTCGATATAGATAGTTATGAGTCGCAAGTGGTTTTTGGGTGGTGATGATCCTTTGGAGTGGGCTAGCATGCATATGGCTGTGGATTTAGTGTGATCATTGAAGTGAGTTGTTCGAATGTAGTTCTGATGGCCATTCTATTCTTTTTCTTTTCTTTTGGTTGACAGGTATCTCCTCCCCTTTTGCCACTGCCATCTGTATGCCACTCCTGCAGATGGATTTTACTCCCGACACCTGCTGCTTCGTGTTAATCAGTGGAGCAGCATTACGATCTTATGGGACGATCGCCAATGGGCCACATGCCCTTACGCAGTACTGGTGGCTCGGAGCAACATTTCGGCCTTTCAGCTGGACTAGTGCCTCCCCATTGGGACGGCCCTGCGGTTCTGTGCGCTTCCATGTTGCCTTTTCGTACGTGAATGTGGCTCTGTGTACCATGATGGAACAGGGCGTCACACAAGTGGTGGCTGGTCATTTCTTGCGGATGCAGCCCACAATGGTGAAATGTGTTTTGGAGTTCATGGCCTGATGGCTGTATGGGCTTGGTGATTTTGTTGTGCATTAAATTTCTATTCTGATTTGGCCCGTGTAGCGTTCTTCTTTGCAAGTGATGTGGCATATTCCTATTTGGGGAGCGATGTATTGTGAGGAGATCTGCATTGGGTTCCAGCTTCGGAGTTTAGTTGCGTGGTACTGTGCTGGGCGCGTTTGCCTACGAAGCCCGTGAGGTCAGGGATGGGGGCTGCCAATATGACTGTTTGAATGTTGTCATGCTCAGGGGCGGGGGATTGGGTTTTGTGTAACAGATGCCGGTCAGCCAGGTGGACTGGTGGAATGATGTGATTTTCGGAATATTGCTGGTCACAGGTGCCTGTGTTTGCGTGCGTTTCTTGGTGGGGGACTGTGGTCATGTCCATTGGGATGGCTTCTGTATTCGTGCCATCTGTGCCCTGCAGCTCCCATTGGCCCCTCTTGTGATTCTTTTGTTCATTGGCATGCATGGGTGACTTGTACATTTCACTGGTTGCATTGTGACTTCATTGCACCTACGGGGAGTTGTACTTTGTGGGCAGGGAGCGGTGTACAGGCACTCAGTGGGGCCGTTTACGGTTGATTCGCGATGCCGTACTTCTCGCCATGGCGGAATGGTACTTTCCGCCGTGCTTGATGGCGTTAGGTACATGTCCGCTAGGGTCGGAATTCGCGTACCGTTGCGCCATGGTGGTATTTACGGTTTGGCATGGCGCGCGCGCGCGTACTTGGTGCAGTTAGCGTTGGCGTTCACTACGGTGTCGCTAATGGCATCGTACTTTGCGGTGACGGGTCATAGTCGCACCGAGCGCTATTCGATGGCGGTATTGCATTTCCGCCATCGTTTTCCGAATTCCGCAAGGGTCGTAATGAGGGCCGTTGTCTTTTGTGTGCGTTTGAGGAAAAAAAAGTTATTGAGGCAGTTATGATAAAGCAGGGAGTGTGGAGAGTGAATGTGGGGAAAATCTTCTAAGGGACAGAGAAAGGAATGTTTGGGTAGTAATTTTTTATCGACGGGTTGGGGTTTCCTTAGAAATATCAGGATTTGGGGGATTTTTGTTGAAACATGGAAACTCCATTAAATCATTTATGTCAAGTGCTCCCCGGACATAAAATAAAAATGTGGAAGTATCATCGGGAATGGTTGAGAGAAACAAAGGACAGGATGTTTAAACCGTGGCCCAGTGAGGGGTCCTATGATAAGGATATATTGGAAAATCTGCGTATTTTCTTAGGGACCAGACATAAGGGATCGCAATTGGACAATAGACTGAATATCTTGGAGCTATGGAGGTTATATGAGAAGGCCCAGAAGATTGTGGCTATGGAAGAAGGGACGAGGAAGGAAGGTGTAGGAATTTTTTCTGCACTGCCCCAATATGGGTGCTATCCTTTTTCGCCCGCAGAAGGGTATACAAGTCCAGAGTTTGAACCTCCATATTCTCCAGTGACTACTCCGGTGGTAACGAGACCGTCGGTACCCGAAGGGAAGAGGAAAGAAGAAAAGTCTATTTTAAGGATAAATCAGAGTTAACCTTGGGACCAGAAGAGCCAGAGCAAGAGAGGTTGTAAGGAGCAGGCATGAAGAAGAATCAGCGATGGGAGAATTGCGCCCAGGTTCCAGGATAGAGGATAGAGTACGGAGAGTCGTGGAAAGGCAAGAACAGCAGAATAGGGAAGAAGCAGCAAGGTTAGTAGAGAACAAAGCGGCAGGGGTACAACAGGATAGGAGTAAACACCAGGATGATGAGAACAGGGAAACACAGGAAGCAGTGGGAGAAAGATGGAGGCATGGTCAGATTCTCATATGGCTTGATAAATCTGTCATAAAGAGAGTAAGTGTGGACATGGAAAAAGAAAGCACCGCTATAGATGCAGAGTTAGAATGAAGGCGAAGAGAGACGGCCTGCTTCGGCAGCAGAGAGGGTGTGATTGTCCCCACAAAAGGATCAGGGGCTGTGATAGAAGGGACAGAGGAGGAAGAGGGGGATGATTTGGAGACAGACAATGAACAGGGAGGACAGGGAGCAGCTGCTACGCCTCCAGCTCTAGTTAGGACAAAATATGCCATGGGGTCTTCGGACGTGCCGTGGAGCCCGCATGGCCATAGGGAGAAGGCGAGGACAGCTAGGGGAAGGCCTAGTAAAAGCAAATGTGACCCAATACCCACTACTCCAGAAGGGTCAGGGGTTGGCGTATTATGTCCCATGGTCACACGTGGATTGGAATAACTTAATGAAGACGCTTCCTTTGCTCACTGCAGGGACAGGACGTGGATTTATGCCCTTGAAAAACAAACCTCCAGTGTCATGTTGCCAATTGCGGACATGCAAAACCTTTTCACAACCTTGATGGGGAAATGGGCAGATGAGTTGTGGAAGAAAGCGGGGTATCTGGGAATTCAATTAGACACGAATATCCACGATGGAGCAGCTTTCAATAATTATAGGGCACAAGTTTGGAGAGCACTGAGGATTATGTATCCTGATACGCCAGACATAAATTCCATTTTGGCAAAAACAATGAAGTTGGACGTGGATCCCACTGCCCACATTGCGTTGATTCAGAAGATGTGGGAAAGAGACGGGAGAAGGATGGGACAAAAATGTGGCTATGTTTTTATCACATGTTCAAAAAGGGACGTCCTAAAGAAGTACAGCATGAACTAGACCATGTCGTAGGAATGGAGGCGAAGAGTTGGCAGGAGATACAGGCGCACATTGTGCATTTTTGTAAGAGGCAAAAGGAAAAGGAGAGTATGGACAAGGCACAAAAGGCTGAGGCCAAGCTGGTCCTGAAAAAACTAGTGAAGATTTGTTTAGACGGGGCAATGATAACCAGCACCATAGAGGGATAGCATGGACAGTTGGGACAACAAAGACACATAGACTCTTGAATGGGACAAGCATGGACGGACGTGTATGTACCTGGACCAAGACCGATGAGAGGATTTCCACGGGGTAGGGTAGGATTTTGCAAGGCGTCGGTTCATTCCGCAGATTTGGAGGAATGGTTCAATGGGCCTATGGGAGGGGGTATGGAGGAATGTATGGAATGCAGTGTTGGGTGTGTGGAAGAATAGGGCATGCGCATGGGATTGTGAAGTAAACCACAGTATTTTAAGGCAGGCCCCCTCCAGATGAATACCCAAATATCGCCCTGTGCCCCGAACTCTGTGCCATTGCAGCATGTACAGGTTGATCAGAACTGGGGAACTGGAATGACACTGAGTCACGCCCCGATCATGTCAGCCCAGGCACCAGTACAGGCTTAGGAGTTGAATCCTGTACTGAAGCGGACAGTCACCCATTACACTGGAGCAAGTGTAGTTTAGTTTAGTTTAGTTTATTTACTTGTATAGCGCACCCCACCCAAGGGTATCTGGGCGCTTTTTCTTAGCTACAAGGATACATGGTTACAGATATAATACACAGCCCACAAAGCAGAGAGGAGGTGTGTTACAGATCACCTTCCTTACATATAAAAGGTACTGGAGGTGTGTTACAAATCACCTTATAGATAGAGGCAGTGAGCAAAAGATCACAAAAGCACACAAACGGCTGAGCGAACAATTGAGTAAGCAGGCCCGAGGTATCATTTATACATACATTTACAAAGGAAGTGGAACATTTATATTTCCAGATACAAGGCAGTAGAGCCACACAACCTAGGTGTGTGCGTTCTCCAGGATGGAGTCATGCTCAGGAGTCGTTTGAGCTAAGGAGCCAGGCTTTGGTTTTGGCTCTGAAGGTCCAGAAAGTGGGCTCTACTCTAATGTCAGAGGGGAGGGAGTTCCAGCATTCTGCTGTTAACACTGGGAATCTGGAACCTCCTGCTGTTTTTAGGTTGAATTTGGGGATAGTGAGTTGGTTGCGGTAGTTAGCTCTGGTGGGTCTATTGGTCTGATGTCTCGAGAATTTAGCTGTCAAGTGCAGGGGAGCCGTGTTGGCTAGGCACTTATGGGTGATGACAACTGATCGGAGGGAAGAGATGTGACTAGAGCGCGGGATATTTAGGGCCGATCTTAATGCATTGTTTTGAAGAACTTGGAGTTTGTTTAAATTCCGCACTTAGGTCCCGATGAAAAGTGTGTTACAATAGTGAAGCTTAGAAAGAATGAGTGCTCTTGCTAATGTAATGCAGCTAGTGGTGGATAAGAAGGGCTTACACGCATTGATCAGTTTATTGGTGTATGCTGTGGAGGAGGCTAAGGAGTTGACTTGTTTATTTAGTGTCAGAGTGGAGTCAAGGTATATGCCCAGTGTTTTGACTTCCCTTGAAACTTTAATGACATTCCCATCAATGTTGAAGGACTCATAGCATGCGTCTAATTTGTTTAAACGAGATTGGGATCCAATGATAAGTAGTTCAGTTTTATCATTGTTTAAACAAAGGCTATGAGTGGCCATCCAGGCTTGGATCTCTAGGTAGATGTCATTGATCAGTTAAGTGTCTTGAGTGTAACAACCAGTGAGTGTGACGAGGACCTGGGTGTCATCTGCATAGTTGGTATACGTGACGCCCAGATTGTTGTGGCTGTCGAATAGGAGTTTGTGAATATACTGTATAGCGTAGGCGATACGCATGAACCTTGAGGGACTCCACAGGTGATGGGCACTGGTGGTGCAGAGGCCATAGGTGAGAAGAACCTTGTGGTTCTATTTGCGAGGAAGGATTTGATCCAACTGGCTGCGTTTGATGAGAAGACGGCTGCTGAGGTTAGGTGTTGGGTCAGGATTTCATGGTCTACCAAGTCGAAGGCAGCTGAATGCTCCAAAAGCAGGAGAATGGCAAGCTTGCCTCTGTCTTTGAGCTCATCCATCTGGATCTTGAGATCTAGCAGCACCGTCTCGGTGCCATGCCTAGGTCTAAATCCGGACTGCCAAAGGCCTAATAAGTTATTGTCTTCAAGGTGTCTTTGAATTTGTATATAGACTGCACGGTCCAGGATGTTTAAGAGAAACGGGACCGTGGTGATGGACCTATAATTTGTGAGCACATTGGGTTCTAGATTAGGCTTTTTAAAAAGTGGCATGACCCACGCTTCCTTGAGGTTGTCGGGTACTGAGCAGTTTTTGAATGATGCATTTATCAGGGTAGTGATAAATGGGGCTAATTCTCTTGCACTGTCCTTGATGATCGCTGCTGGGCATATGTCACCCTGACAGTTAGAAGGTTTGATTCCTAGGAGAACAAGTTACTTCTTACCTTGTAATATTCTTTCGATGGGATGTTCCTCCGATGTATTCCTTATCTTTGATAGATCATCTCCCAGCTTGCTGGCCTCGGAATTTTTTTTTCAGTAGAGGGCGCTGCGCATCAACGTCCCTCGAACCGATGTCGCTCGACGGCCTCTGTATCGGCGCCGATCATCACGTGTATAAATTTACTTGCGCAGCGTCCGTTGCTCAGTTCCGTTTTGACGTTAACAGTTGTTTTACATGAATTGGTTATTGACCTTGAAGGAGCATACGCTGCAACCACAAGGGAAGTATTACTGTGGGGATGGATGGGAGGGGCGATAAGGAATACGTCGGAGGAACATCCCATCGAAAGAACGTTACAAGGTAAGAAGTAACTTGTTCTTCGAAGGGATTTTTCCCTCCGACATATTCCTTATCTTTGAAAGACTCCCATAGCAGTGGTGTGTAATTGGAGGTGGGAGTAAAACGCCATGTTTCCTTTTAGGAATGAACCGAATGTAATACGGCTTTGCCAAACCTAGTCTCTTGACTGGAGGTGGAATCCAGGTTATAAAATCTTGTGAAAGTATGTGCGGACGACCATGTGGTAGCCTTACATATGTCTCGAAACGGAACCCCACTTTGGAGGGCCGAGGAGGCTGAGATACCCCTGGTTGAATGAGCCCTAAGATTTTGAGGAGGCTCTTTCCCTGCTAGTTTGTAACATTCCAGGATGGCCAAAATAATCCATCTGGAAATGGTTTGTTTTGTTATCGGTAGTCCTAATTTGTGCCCTGAGTAACCTACGAACAGTTGGTCTGCTTGCCTAATCATAGCAAGTCTGCTGATGTAAAAGCTTAAAGCCCGCTTTGGGTCCAGCCTATGTAGCCTTTCTTCCTCTTTTCCCGGATGGATCAGGCGGATAGTAATTTTCTGAGTGATGTGGAATTCAGAAACCACCTTTGGGAGGAAATTAGGCTTCACATGTAGGACAACTTTGTCTTTATGAAAAATTGTATGAGGGGGTTTACAAGATAGAGCTTGTAATTCGCTCACCCTTCTAGCAGATGTTAAAGCCACTAATAAGACAGTTTTAAGGGTGAGAAATCTTAGCGGACAATAGTGGAGTGGTTCGAAAGGAGTACCCATCAGGAAATTTAAGACTAAATTTAAGTCCTAAATTTAAGTCCCATGAAGGAACCTGGAAAGGTCTTGGAGGGTAGACATTAGTTAATCCCTTTAGAAATTGTATTACTAAGGGTAATTTGAAATACAAAGGCTCCTGTACAGTGCGCTTGAAGATCGATAGCGCTGCGAGATAGCCCTTGATAGTGCCAACTTGATGGCCTGAATTTGCAAAGTAGAGTAGAAAGGATAACACCGTTGGTGTACCACATGAAAAGGGGTCGATATTCTCTTCTCTACACCAGCTGAAAAATTTGTTCCAACGTCAGTGGTATAAAGACTTTGTTGCTGGCCTTCTGGCTGAAAGCAACACTTCCATGACGTCATCAGGGAGGTCCCAATCCTTGTATCTCAACCTTTCAGAAGCCAGGCATGAAGGTTGAGGGTTCTGATGTCTGGATGGAGAACCTGGCCTCCCTTCTGTGAGAGAAGATTCTCCTTGAGTGGAAGACGAATTGGAGGGCAGATGGACATGTCCAGAAGGTCCGGGTACCACGTTCTCCTGGCCCAGTCTGGGGCAATTAGGATCATGGTTCTCTGGAATCTTCTCAACCTCCTGATCATTTAAGGAATGACAGGGACTGGTGGAAACGGGTACAGGACTGGAAACTCCCAGTCCACTACGAACGCTCCCCTCGGGGGAAATTCCCTTGAACAAAACATATCGCTCTTTCTGTTGGTACTGGTGGCAAACAGATCCACTTGAGGGGTTCCCCAAAGGGCGAAGGTCTCCTGAAGGACTTCCTGAGCTAGTTCCCACTCGTGGGAGACTGTGCTCTGCCCGCTCAGAGCGTCCGCCGTCAAGTTCTTCTCTCCGGCTAGGTGAACTGCCTATAGAAAGATTCCTTCTTGAATTGCCCAAAACCAGAGCTGCATTGCCTCTCTGCCCAGTGGCAGTGATCCTACGCCTCCTCTTTTGTTGAGGTAGTGCATGGCCACTGTGTTGTCCGTCATTATCAGGACATTTTTCCCCTGTACAGATGGCAGAAAAGCTTTCAGCGCTAGTCTGATTGCTCTCAGCTCTAACAGGTTGATATGTAGTCTAGACTGCGATGGAGACCAACGACCGCTGATGGTCAAGTCGTTGGTTCGGGCTCCCCACCCCGTGAGTGAGCCATCTGTGACTACTGTTATCTCCGAACATGGTTGCCAAAACAGTTCCCCCTTCAAGATGTTTTTCTGGCAGGCCCACCACTGAAGGTCTCGAGCCACCTTGTCCGGAATCTGAAGGAGGTCTGTCATTCTCCCTGAGAATTGCGACCAATGAGTTCTCAGTGCCCACTGAAGAGATCTCATTCTCAGGCGAGCCTCTGGCACAAGGAAGATGCAGGATGCCATGAGGCCTAGCAACCTCAAAATGTTGAAGGCTGGGAGACGTTGGGCATTTTGAAACTTGGTGACCATCTGCAGAATATCTTGAGCCCTCACCTCTGGTGGCGAGGCTTTTCCAAGGGACGTGTCCAGGACCGCTCCAATGAACTGGAGTCTCTGTGATGGTATCATCTGTGACTTCTTTAAATTGAGGGAGAAGCCCAGTTTGTGAAGGAAGTGGCAGACATAATCTAGCTGGATCTGAGCTTGTTCCAAAGATACAGCTCTGATCAGCCAATCGTCCAGGTAGGGGTAGACGTGCATCCCTTCCCTCCTTAGACTTGCAGCTACTACTGACATTAGCTTGGTGAAGACCCTCGGGGCGTAGGTCAGCCCAAATGGTAGAACTCGAAATTGATAATGAGAGTCGCCAATTGCGAACCTCAGGTATTTCCTGTGTTTGAGATGGATTGGCACATGGAAATAAGCATCCTGGAGGTCCAGAGATACCAGCCAGTCCTGGAGCTGGAGGGCCTGTAGGATCTGAGAGAGAGTTACCATCTTGAACTTGTCCTTCCTGAGGAACTTGTTCAATTCTCGTAAGTCTAAGATAGGTCTCAGTCCTCCGTCTTTCTTTGGTATGAGAAAGTAGGGGGAGTACCAGCCCTTGTTCCTCTCCGCTACAGGTACCGGTTCTATGGCACCTTTCTCTAGCAGGTCTACAATTTCCTGCAAGAGGAGCGGATCTGGAACTTTCAGAGAGCTGTTCCCCGGTGGATGACTCTGAGGGATGCGTAGAAAAGGCAGGCAGTAACCTTGGGCAACTGTCTCCAATGCCCAAGCATCTGACATAATAGCCTGCCATTCCGTCAGATGTTGAGTTAACCTGCCCCCTACTGGTGTCTTGTGAGGAGAGTCCTCAGAGCGGTTTGGAGGCGGCTGATGCAGATGCCGAGGGTAAAGAGGCACCTGCTGCTGCTGCGGCTTTTGTATTTTTACCCCGTCCACCTCGGGTGAATTTTTTCAGACCCCTTTGAACTGGCTGTCCTCTGCCTTTTCCGAATGCGGAATAGAAGTGATTACCTCTCCAAGAGGTTCCTGAGGGGCGATATGGTGTCTGACGGATTGCAGCTCCTAGGGATTTTGCTGCTGCCTTTGATGTTTGTAGTTTTTCTAAACTGTCATCCGCCTTCTTCCCAAACAAAGAAGAGTCGTCAAAGGGCATATTCAAGAGTCTGCTTTGCACATCTAGAGCAAAACCAGACTTTCGCAACCAAGCAAATCTCCAGGTTGTTGTACTTGCCGCCATGGCCCTGCTGATGCTGTCAGCAGAATCGATGCCAGTTTGAAGGAATTCGCACATAGCGTCTTTACCATCCTTGATGATGTTTAGGAACGCTTCCCTTAACTTCTCCCTCCGGGAGGCAGTCAGCCGCTGATGAAGCACACTCCCAAAGTATGTGGCTGAACCTTGCGAACGTACAAGTAGCATTGATGGATTTCAACGCCATGCTACATGCGGAAAATACTTTTTCGGCCGTAGAGTCATATCTCTTATCATCCCTATCCTGTGGAACAGTAGGGTAAGCCGATTTACTACCTGCTGAAGTAGCTGCCTGAACAACCAGACTCTCCGGAGTTGGGTGTTTGGATAAATACTCAGGGTCAGCAGAAAACACCCTATATTTAGCTAATCATTTTTTGTTAACCGCCGGGATTACCTCAGGTGTTTCCCAGTTTGCCAATATTCTCCTTTGTAATGCCGCATGAAATGGCACCACAGGATCCTCCTGTGGACCTTTGACCAAGATGTCTGTGAGGTCGTCTTGCTGAAAAGCAGGTGAGGGTGTGGCCCACCCCATAAACTCTATTATCCTTGCCATCAAGGTTCTATAAGGGGTTTCAGCATGTTCCCCTGGGTCTGGTGTGGCAAATTCCACTTCTGGGGACGTGTCCAACCCACTTGCTTCCTGTAGGGATTCATGGAGGTCTGTCAACCTACCTTCCTCAGAGGTAAATTCCTCTGGTGTAGGAGTTGCAGATCCCTGCAACTCAAAAGGTCTTTCCTGATCCGAATCCTCCCCTTCTTCATAAATAGAAGATAAGACTCTGGAGTGATCAGGTCTTGAAAATGGTATAAATCCCATTTCCAGAGCAGAAGGAGCCAAATTCATCATGATTGGCTGAGAAAATGTCGACATAGTCGACGCGGACGTTAAAGGCTTCGAAGCCAACGAAAAAGGCGTCGAGAAAGGTGGTAGAGGCCTCGATGAACTCAAGAGTATCGGGATTCTACTCGAGGTTGTCAACAACATTCTCGTGCTCGAGGCTCTGGGTATGGCCACTGGCTGTGAGGTGGCTGTGGGTTTATCCTTTCTCGGCGTCGACGTCGGCGTCGAAGACAGCGTCGACTCGACTGACCTGTGCGTCAAAGAACCCTTCTATAACGGCGTTGACGATCTATGTGTCGAAGGGATCCTTGACGACGGCGTCGAAGACGCAACTTTGCCTTTACTCGAGGGTTTGTGACGCTCTCGAGTGGCTTCTTTTGGCGGGTGCTGTGACTCGTGGCTTTTTGTTTTTTCGGGTTTTTCACCCAGGGTATCACCCTCGGCAGTCTTCCAGGGGGACGAGGCCGCTTTCTCGAAGACGCTTAGCATCTTTTTCCTGAATTCCTCCCACTCAGCCTGAGAGCTATGTTTTGTGGGGCAGGAGACCGTTTTTGGGGAAACGGAACGGAAGAAGACGAAGACGAGGAAGGGGATCTTCGACGTCTCTTTTTTGAATGCTTAGATCTCGAAGAGTGATGGGAACTGTTTCGAGACCTAGAATGAGAATGTCTTTTGTGATGGCGAGGAGACGAATGTCTCGACTCCGCCGAGGAAACTTTCGAAGAAGTTTTAACTGCCTTACCTCTCTCAAGCTTCCCCTTACGCTCCTTCAAGGCTTTCGCCGTCATGGACATGCAGTCCTCGCACTCCGAACAATGGTGCTTGATTCCCAGGCACCATAAACAGATCCTGTGAGGATCCGTCAACGACATTTTCTTTCCACAGTCTCGACATTTTTTGAAGCCGGACCGTGGAGTCGTCGGTTCGGGTGAGGAAGCCATCGAGTACGAGTCGGTATTCACGAGGAATAATGATATATTTGACTGAAGAACTGAGCAACGATATTCCGAGGCCCCACGAAGCGCGGAAAAACGGAACTGAGCAACAGACGCTGCGCAAGTCTATTTATATACGTGATGACGTCGGCGTCCATACAGAGGCTGTTGAGGGACATCGGCTCGAGGGACGTCGACACGCAGCGCCCTCTACTGAAAAAAATCTATCAAAGATAAGGAATACGTCAGAGGACACAATCCCTTCGAATAATATTTTACACATTTTTGATGGAGACTTGGGAGAATTGTAAGATGGTACTTGGTGGGATTTTGAGACTGGTTCCTTTAGAGGAGTGCGAGTTTGGTGGTAGGTTGTTTTTTTTTGGTGTTGATTTTTGATTGTATGAGCGCTATTTGGTCTGAAAGAGCCTTCTGGATGTTAGCGCACAAGGTCTCATTTTTGGAACATGCGTCGATGATAGCTGCAGGACACTCAAGTTCCCTCAGGATTGTAAAGAGTTCCTTGGTGCTTGATTTGGCATTTTGGATTCTTTCATTATAGATTTCCTTTTTAGTCCTAGTGATGGCTGTTTTGTAAGCAGATACAGTCATATAAAAAAAAGTCATATAGTTTCCTTATTTGCGAGGGAGGGATTTATTCTCCAAATATTTTCAGCTGCCCTTTTTTCATTACAGAGTATTTTTAGATCAGGAGTAAACCATTTGTTTAGATGGGAGGTAGGTTTAGCTTTTCGTAGTTATAGTGGTGCAATCTGGTTGATTGCTTGCTTCATTGTGGTGTTATCGACTAGCTTGATAGGGTCTTTATTGATATTCAGTGGAATGTTGGCGATAGGATGCACCCAGTGTACCCAGAGGAAACCCTTTTCATATCCTGGTGCTCAAATGTATCAGGAGTAGGCCAGCCCACAGGTATCTCTGACGTGTCCAATTCTATCGGTTACTCCAGATCCCGAAGAGGAGACCCGGATAGGTGTAAATGTAGGTAAACAGACATTGTTTTTCATGATCGACACAGGGGCCACAAAATCCTGTATTAAAGAAGGTGGATTTCCCCTATTAGGCAAAGCAATGGACATGCAGGGATTTTCTGGGGCTGTCCTATGGGTTCCATACACTGAAGATTTGTGTATCAAGGTAGGTAATCAAACTTTATCTGCTCCCTTGTTATACTAGAAAGATACTCCAGTGAACCTTTTGGGAAGAGGCCTCCTGAACAAGCTCAATATGTCAATCACGTCTTCAAATAACAGCATAGTATGCTCAACTCCAGGATTTTACTCATTATGAGAAGCAGCACTTTTCCCCACATACTGCAGCGACAGCGCGATTAGGGTGGTGCCAGTGCATTCTGCATTCTTCTTGTATGGGGTAATGATAGTGTTGAGTTGGGTACCTGGAATTAGAGATCGGACATGGCGGATACCCCTAGATTTTTTGTTCTGGTCTGCTGAGTGTCAGGAGATAACGCCAGGGACTATCGTTACCATTATTTTAGAAGCTGTGGTTGTGAAAAAAGGACCGGGTGGTTCTTTCAGGCACCGATGAGGAAGGAGGTGAGTGGCGCACAGTGCTGTGTATTGATACAACCTCATCGTTAAGAGACATGTCCGATGAGCAATTGTTCAAGAATGTGGAAGACGCAGGTGAAATGGTTTTTGAGATTGGGGTGCCTTGTCAGGTAATGATGGAGCAAAGGGAGGTAACACAGACTATATTAATCGTGAGAAAAACATCGCCACACAGGAGCATTTGGACAAAGTGCCGAACCACTTATGGACCAGCAATTCCTGAAAAGTGTAGGGGCAGTAGAAATAAAATTAAAACAAGGAACAATTTTACCAAGAGTTAGGAAATACCCCATGTCTAAGGAGGCAGATGAAGGGATTTTTGAGACCATTATGGCATTGTTGAAGCATGGCATTATACAACCTTCCTGACCCCATATGACATGGCCATTTACCCTGTGAAGAAGGAAAAGGGGTCTAGTTGGAGGATGGTACAGGATTTATGGCATTTGAACAACATAGTTGAAGCAGAATTTCCAGTGGCACCAAATCCTGCTACCATTCTATGTAACATCCCTACTGGGTCAACCCACTTCACAGTTATTCATTTAAAAAATGCTTTTTTCTTGGTTCCTTTGCACCCCAATTCCCAGTACCTCACAGCATTTTAAGTATAGTGGACAGAGATTTGCACACACAAGGTTAGCCCAGGGGTACTGTGAATCTCCAAGTGTTTTTAACAAAGTTCAGATGGATTTGAGGAACAAATGTCCAGTACTGTACTTCAGTACGTGGACGATTTACTTGTTTGTAGTGCTCACGGCAAAGGGGTACAAAGTGGACATAAACAAACTACAATATAGTCAAACAGAAGTAGTGTATTTGGGACATGTACTATCATTCGCAGGGAGAAGGCTAATGCCTGAGAGGGCCACCACAGTTCAGAACACCCTTCAACTAACTACAGTAAAACAGATGCAGCAGTTTTGGGGCTCTGTAACTAATGTAGTCTTCAATATTTCACTACTCTAGCTACACGAGGCCTCTGCTGCAAACTCTCAAGGAAGCACAGAAGGAGAAGATTCTGATTGAGTGGTCAGATGAAATGAGAACTTATTTTCAGGTGCCCAAGACTGCAATCAGTAATGCTCCAGTTTTGGCAACACCAGATTACCAAAACCCATTTTATCTTTTTTCACATACAGATAGGAAGGTAATGACAGCGGTCCTAACACAGAAAACCTCATTAGGTCACAAACCCTTGGCCTATTATAGTGGGTTGTTAGACTCAGTTATACGGTGACAGTTTTCGTGTGAGCAATCTCTTGCGCCAGCTGCCTTTGCAATACGAAAGTCCTCAGCCATTACTATGGGTTGCTCAGCGACACTTTATATGGAGCATGCAGTCTTTGCAATTTTGGATAAGTCAAAAACAACTTTGACTACTCAGAGAGTTTCTGGGTACAAGATTATGTTTCAAATGCTTCCGTACGACCAGTGAGGTATCTCGTAACACAGTGTCTCATAACACAGTGACTTTTTTGACTGTACCAGTGCAGCCTGGTGATGATAATCATGATTATGTGTCCTATGAGGGAAAACTTACAAGTGTTAAAGAAGATGCTTCGGAGACAGGAGGAACACATTTTGTTGATGGATCATCAATGATTGATCAGGCCACTGGTGAGAGACGCACAGGAGCAGTAGTGTAAGTTTTGTGGGTGGTGAGTACCAGGTGGAGGTGGAGAAGCGATTGCCATCACATTACTCTGCGCAAGCAGCCGAGTTGATGGTGCTTATTAAGACACTGGAAATTAGTAAGGGAAAGGCTGTCGCTATCTACTCCTTCTCTGTATATGTTACCAGAACAATACATTCTGGGTTATCTAGATGGCAGATAAGAGGGTTTAGAAGATCTGATGGGACCCCTGTCCAGCATGCTACGCTGCTTTAACGATTACTTGACGCGTTAACATTGCCTGTGGAGGTAGGGGTTGTTAAATGCACTGTGCATGCTAGCAAAACTTATTTTGTAGCACTTGGAAACAATGCCGCTGACCGATCAGCAAAGGCTGCAGCTTAGTTTGCCCGTCCCAGATATCCCAAACATTGAAATGATGTCCCAACAGGCACAACTGCCGTTTCCGTATACTGCAGTCCCCTTGTTACAAATTGTTGAACTGCAGGGAAAAGCGCCACAGGAGGAAAAGGAGCTTTGGGCGAACAGAGGGGGTGTGCGCTCTCGCCCACAGATTTGTTGTAGAGGCAGGACCTGACAGGGAAGGTAGTGATGCCCGTATTCTTACAGCTTTGGAGCAACTGCATTTCCCGACACATACTCCTCGTGACAAATTGCAGTGAAACTTCAGGAGGATTGGTTTGTGCCCAACCTCTCTGAGCAGGTGAGTAGGTTTATTGGTAATTGCACACTCTGTAAGGAATTCAATCCAGGAATGACTATGAGGGTGGTAAGAGGGTTTATACCACGACCTTCAGGTCCTTTTAAGGAATTAAATGTTGATTTCATGGATATGGTAAAAAGGTGCGTCACCTATCATTGTTTCATTGCGGTTGTGTGTCCATTGTCCCGATGGCTTGAGGCTGGACCCTGCGTGCACCCTGATGCCAAGTCGGTGGCCAGATTCTTGGTAAGGGAGGTTATTTCCACGGTGGGGAGTTTCTGAAGTGTAAAGGTCTGATAATGGGACTCACTTCTTTAAATTAACTGAAATTACTTTACTTTTGGGGATACAGCACAGGTTGTGCTTGGTGTACCACCCTCAGGCCACTGGTATTGTGGAGCATCTGAATGGCTTGTTCAAAACTTAATTGTCAAAAATGTGTTCTAATTTGAATAAGTCGTGGCTTTACTACCTTCCCCTGGCACTGTTTTGTTTGTGAATATGCCTGGAAAGGATCACCACCTTAGCCCCCGTGAGGTGGTGACGGGTCATAGAATGTTTGCACCTCTCTCACCTGCATGCATAGGTACTGATGCACTTAAGTCTGCAGAAATTCTGGGAAATTCATTTGGGGACTATCTTAAGACTTTAACCAAGAGTGTCAGAATTGTGTCCTCACAGGTAACTGCATCTCATCAGCAAAACAAGATTGAAGGCGGCGCGGCCCAAACAATCACCAGCATCCACTGTTACTCCCCGGGGAGAGGTTCTGCGTTGCACTTTTGTCTGTCGCTGGAACGACCGTCAATTCCACTGACCCTATAAGGTCATCTTCTCCACCCCTACGGCTACAAGAGTGGAAGGAATAAAATCTTGGGTGCACCTCCACAATGTTCGGAGGGACACCTTTACGCCACCACTGATGCCTGAGGAACAGGAGTCAACTAATAATTAAGTTAAGTGGACAGTAAGGAATCACGGTTGGTTCCAGCTGACAGGGGGGAGGAGAGTGTACGAAAACCTGAGAATTGTTTTAATAAATTAGGGCTCATTACAATACCGGTGGTAGATGTGCCGGTATAACAGGCACGGCTGCCACCGGTATCGTTTTTTTTCCTGGCGCCTGTGAATGGGCAATTACTGGGTTATTACGGCACCGCCGGACCCGGTAATCCCCCATTGGGGATCGCCGGAAAAAAAACTCCCCATTCCCATTGAGCCATATGCCTCAATGGGAATAGGGAGGTCGGATGCACTGGCACCATTCAGAATGGTGCCGGTGTATCCAACATGCTCTGCTCGCGGGTGCCAGAACGCCCGCCAGGTCAGACCTGGCGGGCAGGAAGGCACCCACGAGCAGAACTCGTAGTTTGCCATTCCGGTAACAACGGTACCAGCGCACTTACCGGTACCGCTGGTAACGGACCGGAAAACTTATAATGAGGCCCATTGTCTTTTTTATAAATTGTCCTAAAATGTAGACTTGTTTTAGTAGGAATTGGTTGTAAAAGGACAATGGGGCCTCATTACGAGGTATGCGGTAGAGGGATAACGGGGCCGGTAGGGATGCCGGCCCCGTTATCCCTCTACCGCCCCATTATGAGGTCTCCTCGCGGGACCCGTTAAGGACACCTGCTTTTACCAGGCATCCTTAGCGGGTCCCGCAAGCAGACCAGGATGCAAACAACGGGCCTGTCATTAACGGGACCGTTGTTTGCATCCTCCCTATTCCCATTGAGCCCTATAGGGGCTCGAATGGAAATGGGAATGTACCGGGTCCGGGTTCCCGGGGGAATTACCTGACCCTCCAAGGTTGGAATGGCCCGGTACTTCCCCATTCCGGGACCCCAGACCCGGTACCCGGTTGCGGCTACCTCCATACTGTTAAGCAATTTATAGAATTCTTTTCTTTTTTCTTTTTAGGTCATATGTGTTAGACAGAAAATGTGTATGGGAAGGAAACATTGGGACATTTGGGTGCAATGGAAGCACTATCGGAAACGCAACAAAGTTTTGATATTGATTTTGGATCTGACGATTCTGATGGGACTTTAGAAATTGTAAATGATGCATACAGTTTTGCAGCTGATAATATATGGTACCAGCACATGAAGAGAGTGGGAAGGGGGAGAGTAAATGTGTCATGTTACATTTGCTCCCTCATGCCCCATGCCTCTGATGCTCCTAGATTATTTATTCCTGATGAGGTAGATGCACATTGTCGGGTGCACCTAGCCCTATGCTGGGCTCCAGGGCAGTTTCAGGGACGATCTGTAGCATCTTCTGTCCTTCAGATTGCTGAAGAATGTTCAAACCCAACTGGAGAAGAGCCCAAAGATCTTCCGTGTATGCAAAGAGTGCAGCTTAACCTTGAGGGACTCTCTGAAGAAAGGGGTGGCACAAACTAATTTGGCATGTGGAAAAGTTTGGAGAAAATAAGTGAATTTCGGATAATGGAACTTTGGCTCGAACAATTACTGAACTGCAGACTTTGAAGGGGGCCATGGAGAGGGAGGCGGGAATTACTGATGATACTTTTTTTAACTCTCTTTTCTCTTGGATGCCATCATGCCATCATGGATGGACATAATCCTAAAAGTACTTTCTCCTGTTTTGATTTTTTCTCTAGCACTTTTTTGCTCTTGTCAGTTATGTCTCAGATGCTGCTCGACTCAGATGTCTAGGAGTACTGTCATGTTTCTTGTAAACCCATCTAAAGCTAGGTATAGGACCAATTATCTTCACATGGGCAATAAAACTGATTTTTGGAATGATTGAATGGGGGTTTCGTCCTTCCCCAGGTTGGAGTGAATGCGTAGAACGATGGGTAGACTGTGGAACTAATGATGAGTCAAATTGGCGTTGTCTAGTGGAGGATTATGGGAAAAACGGTTATAAAGATTTGTTCCATAGAAAAAGTGAGAGTGATGACTTGGAAATCGGTTTGTTAGTTAATGGATTAACTAAAGGGGGGAATGTTGGGAAATTGGAAAAATTAGAACTTCGAGCGCCATTCCACTGACTGGGGGGCGGACACATCATCATCAAATTTCTGTCACTTTTGTAAATTGCTACAAATATTACAATATTTATGGTAAATTGGAAAAGTGTTACATTTAGGTTACCTTGTGTTATTTTATGTAGCGGCGATACATTTGTAGATTTGCATGCACGCAGAAACATAACAATGAAACATTGTCACACGGAGGGCCCCTTCGCACTGAGGTGAAGCAGGCGATCAATATGTTCACGTGGAGTTTAACTGTATGAATGGCGGTCATGAAAGGAGATCATAATAGGTATAAAATGCACAAATAATGGTACACATGTATGGGAAGTGTTTTTCGAATGTAGTGAAAGATATGAAATATATGAGGTCGGATTGCTCTGTGCCGTGGCAAAGGTTTGCAAAGGCCTGTCAGCAGTCAGGGAACATGTTTCATAGGCTGGTCAACAGGGTGGTTACTGTCATCATACAGATGGCTCACGTGCTGGAGGGCACGGGAAGATATGATCTCTGGTGAACTGGAGAGCTCATTGTTGTAAGAGATAGGAACCTTGTGAATTCTTGGGGTTGTATGAAGCAAGCGGCTCTCCTGGGGGTCTTGTAGAGACCAGTAGTAATACATTTTAAGAGAACGATTGTGCTGTCAGAGAGTGGGCGGAACTCATGTGAATAGGAAATGGTCAGCCAGGGAGAAGTCATAAAACTCAGACACCGGACTGGTCTGGGCAGTTCGGTTAGCAAACACAAATAGGTCAAAGGGAATCTACGTGTCTTTCTTTCATCTTCATGTGCTTAGGTATTTCTGGGGTAGGTCTGTGTGTGTCATCAATAGTAATTCTGTTATTTTGTGACTAAGGGGCAAGGCTTCCACGAAATATGGAGAGGCTTTTGGGAAGGGGTGTGTTGAAAATGCATACCTTCTAATTATAGGTTTTAGGGGATTGTGTTATAATGTCTTTGTCCAATGAACTGTGTGAGTTTTAGATTTCTCTGTACAGGGCAACCAATCATGTTTGGGGGGGTAACTTTCTAACGCTATCTGGGGGAGTGTGTTAACTGTTGTAAACTGTTTATAATATGTGTTTTTTGTGTGGTTCAGGGAGACCAGGCTTAGTTTGACTCTTAGATGTCATCTAAGCCCCCTCCCAGCCGTTGTACAATAAACTTGCTTTATGGATAAAAGGCGCACTTACTAATTTTAGAGGTGGGCCTAATTTGGGTAAAGGGGCGGAGCTAAAGGCCCACACCCACACAGTCTGAATTCTGTTTGTCGTGTAACATGTGGTGTAAGCTGTATGATAAGACTGCTCTAACATTGCTCCACGGTGGAGCTATTTTTACATCAGTACCAGCCATAGAGTGCATTATGTGCCATTGAACAAGAGTAGATCCGATAACCAGGTGCTTTTCTAATGACCTTGGATAACCTTGTCGGGGAATGGCCAACATTTCTACCGGGTCATATGGCTGGAGCACTGTCAGCTCTGTAGAGCGCCATCTCGATATGTGTTCTGTGTTCAGCCTGCATTTAGCCCAGCATATTTGTGCGGCCATGTAATAGGTTTGCCAGGAGGGAGCGCTAGGCCCCCATCCAGTTTAAGTGCTTGGAGAACTGACTTGTTAAGGTGCACTTTCTTGCCGCGCCAAATGAATTTCAACATCAGTGTGTCTAACTCCTTGAACATAGCAGCTGTCGGGGTCGAAGTATGTTGATTTCGGCATTTAGGTAATTTTTATAGCATTCATTCTACCGCAGAGTGAGAGCGGCTGGGGCTCACCTGGCCATATCCGACTTGATGCGGGCCAGAACCGGGGGATAGTCCAGGGTAACTAGGTTGTTTAGTGTTGTACTAATCAGGATTCCCAGATATTTAATATGTTGCATTTGGAGACAAAATGGCGTCACCCACGGGATATCCGACTGCAGGGGCATAACCTCTGATTTGTCCCAGTTCACCATGTACCCGGCTATTAAGCCAAATTCCTGCAGTACCGTCTGTATGCGGGAGAGGTAGCTAGAGCAGAGACTAATAAATAATACGATATTGGCCCTCATTACGAGTATGGTGGTAGCCATGGTGGTAGCTATGGAGCAATTAGCTCCATGGCTGCCTCCCATACCGTGACCGTGTCTGGTTTGGTGCAATGGGGACTTACCGGTCTAGTCCGACCGTGGTGGGACCGGTAAGTCCTCATTGCACCAACCATTCCCCATTCCCATTTGAGCCACCATAGGGCTCAATGGAAATAGGGAAGGCGCTATTTCATTAATTAATTAATTAGCGGCCTGGTCCCCTAACGGGACCCATAAGGGACGTGTGGTCCAACCACACGTCCCTAGTGATTCCCGTTAGGGGACCTCGGAATCGGGCAGTAGGGGATTACCGGCACCGGTCTCCTTACCGGTGCCCAGTATCCACTACCGCCTGACTCGTAATGAGGCCCATTGTCTGCATATAGTGAGACTCAGTGCTCTTCATTGCCTCTGGTAATTCCAGCCCACTGGAGATCTTCTCTCTGTTTTACATCTAGCGGTTCAACTGCCAGTGCATATAATAAGGGGGCGAAAGTGGGCATTCCGGTTGTGTGCCTGTATGTAGGGAAAAAGACTTGGATGTTCGACCATTAGTGTCAACAGCCACCCGGGGATTGACATAGTGGCATGCTTCAGAGGCATTCTCCCTTTCCCCAACTTCCCCCAGAAACTCAATGTCTCCAGAGCTCTGGTCCTCTCAAGGCTGGACTACTACAACAACCTCTTCCTCAGTCTGTCAAATTTCTCCCTTCGCCCCTTCAACTAATCCAGAATAGGATTGCAAGATTTATCCTTGGCCTCAAGCACAAGGACTGCATCACTCTAGCCCTACAATCTCTCCATTGGCTCCCGGTTGCTGTGAGGATATATTTCAAGAACCTCTGCATCATCCACAAGGCTTTCTGGGGCCTGGGATCCTATTACATCCAACTCTCTCTCCCTAAATACCTCCCTCCTAAATACATCCAACTCTCTGCGGATCAGACGCTTCTCTAAGCAGAGAGTGGGGGTAGATCTCTCTCCTCTGCAGGAGCCTCCCTCTGGAATGGCCTTGCTGCCCCTCTCAGACTTGAGACGGATCTCCTTAAGTTCTGGAAGCTTCTCAAGGCCCTCCTTTGCTTGTCCTCCTTCCCTCCCCCCGTCCCCTGCTAATGATCCCTGTTAGGGAGAATTCTCATGTTATGGCTAATTTCCCTCACCTAGTGAGTCCCCAGCAGCTTTGCTGGATTTCTGGAGTTCATTTTTTTCACTTGGTAAGAGTGTGAGCTTTTCCCCCACTCTTACCTGTGTTTTGCCATGTGTCTTTTACCTGTTTTGTGATTGTGTACCCCACTTCAGTAGTCCCCTTCTTTTGTGTGTTGCACAGCACCTTCAGTGCAGTGTAACAGGGTTGTCTTTTAGACTTCCCACAGACTCCATTTCTGAGGCTGACTGCAGTCCCCCAGAAAAGGGTAAAGTTGCCATTAACTTTACTTAGTCATTTAACCACAGATCCACTGGAAAGGGTTACTCTGTATCCCTTTTTATCTGTACCTCCTAGAGCTTTGTTTTGCTCTTTGCACATTTAGACATGGCTGGTGGCAGTGGAATCTACCCTAAATTTTCTACCACGATTATATTATATAAACGTGGTATTGTTTTAGGCTATTATATTAGCCTCGAACTTAAACCCACTTGACCAAATACTTTATCTTTTGGCTCCGGTCTGGTTTATTCGCCATTTCTTTTTGTTAAAGTCCTTCTTGTGTTTTACTTCGCCCGGCAAACCAGGTTTGCATCTTTTGTTCACTGCCTTTTGGCGGGCTTCTGCCAAGAAGCCCTCCTCCAGGCGCCTGGGTGTCTAGGTGGGCTGAATATGAAGGAGGGGTGTAGTCACCCCCTGCGCAGGGTATCCTAGGAAACCCAAGTCGCAATTTGCCATGATTGGCTAAGGTGGTTGTCCGGGCTTTGACAACCCCCCTGCTGCGTGATTGACAGCCAGGCTGTGTCAATGGGGGATTTTCGCATAAATGGCAGGTCTCTTGGGCTAGAAGTCAGAGTCGCCACTGGAACTACAAGGAACTGAAGAGAAGCGGAGAAAAAGACGGCTGCTGCAACTACCCCGTCCCGGTGAAGCCCTGCTGCAGTCCTGAGCTATCTACCCCTCGCCGACCAGAGAAGATCCGGTCCGGAGTCTTCTTCCCTTGAGCCTGGTGGGGATAACCAGCTCATCTTCCACAGCCAGAGGATCCTCTTCTTGGTCGAAATCGCTGCACACTGCTGTAGTGGTCCGGATAGCCATCTAAAGAGCCTTTCCTGTTTTTAAGGAGCGCACCTTTTATTCACTGCTGCTGCTGCCGGCTTCATCCCTGTGTGGTGCAGACCCCTCCAGACGTCCTCCTTCACACCGAAGCTCTAGGAACCGTGGGTCTGCAGGAAACCAACAGGAACAACTGCAGTGGCACCAGCTTCTTCATTGAATAAGGTACTATGTTCTGCTTGAGGAATCAGGGTGAACCCATTTTCTTCGCCTCCAAGGCTTGCCCTTGTTTTCCCTCCTTCTTATAACTTTTGCTTCATCTGTTGACAATATCTAAGTTTTCCTAGCAACGGTGAATCTTGAACTGTCTGACTGTGTGATCCTCGACAATAGGAACCAGGTTCCACTTGACACTGGCTACGGCCTAACTGACTCTTGAATTCCGTCAAATAGTGTTCTCTAATTCTGTCTGCCTTGACAAAAGTATTGCCTATGATTTTTGCCCCCAACTCTTAACTCAGGTTCTAAGTGTGTTTTTGCCCCGGTAACATTTCTAGCCGCGGATACGCGTTTCTTTAGTAAGACCGAACTGTCATTACTGTCAAAAAGTGATCGCAAGTGTATCCCCGGTAACGTCTTTTGTTTCATAACACTGGTTTGTTAAAACATGGGGTACTTATGGTTTATAGTGACATTATCGTAAAAATATTACCGAAAAACAATAATGTCGAAAAAAATATGTCGAATGTAAATATGTCGAAATTACATACTTAAAATGGCCATGGTCATTTGCTTGAAAACATTTTTTAGAAAGAACATTTTCATAACGCAATGCCAAAATATCAATGGTACTTGTCCAAAAAAAGTTAACCCCCCCACAACCCCCCATGGAACCCTCTCACCTTCCGCAGAAATTAGGCATATATTAAACATTATGAATGACGAAAAGCACATAAAGTACGATTACTAAGGGTTAAACGAATGAGTGATAGCCAAGAGTAAAGAACCTTAAATGAACGCTGGCAAACAGATGACAGTTGCGACAAACTGACATTACCTGACAGAACCTGAGGTCAGAGCAAATGGAAAAAAGTACACTGCAGCTACTTGACGTAAATACAGGTAATATTACATAAAAATATAGAAATTATTATAGGCTATAAGAAGATTAATCTATACATAATATATAACAAAAATAGTGAAACGTTGTTTTCGTTATTTCAGATATAAGATGAGCGAGAAAGTGGAATATGTGATGTCTCAGAAAGGAGGAGATCAGCTGATTCATGAGGGATACGTATACAATAAAGAATCCAAAAAAAAACGAAAGAACATATTGGAAGTGCACAGAATATACAAAATCAAAGTGTACAAGGAGAGTGATAACGGAAAATACAATGGTACAAATAAAGGGGGAACACAAACATCTACCTGACAGAACCACTATAGTGGTTAAAAAAACAATGAATGAACTGAAAAGAAAAGCAATGGAAAACCCGACTGAGGCCAGCGGGTCTGTGATAGCATGAACGTGCAACAAAATTCCATTGCACGTATCGGCACAAATGCCAGCGGAAAAACATATACAGCGTACAATAAATAAAACAAAACAACAAAAAGAAAATCTACCGCCAGCACCCAGAAAATACGAAGAAATAAGCATACCGGAAATATACCGGAAATATTTAAAAAAACAGAAAAAGGAGAACATTTTCATTACACAACAATACAAGTAAAGGATGAAAAAGTTATAATGTTCACAACAAACCTTAATTTAAGGCATCTTGGTAAGTGTGACATTTGGCAAAGCGACGCCACATTCAAATCGTGCCCACAACCGTTCCAGCAATTTTATAGCGTACATGGTTCGATTAATAACCATCTGATTCCACTAATCTTTGTTTTGAAAAAAACTGAGGAAATGTACAAAATAGTGTTTGAGAAAATGAAAGAGGAAATGAGAAAAAACCTACCACTATCATAATGGACTACGAACTGGCACAAATCAAGGCATTCATCGGAATATATAAAGAAACCAGTATACAAGGATGTTTTTTCCATTTTACCCAAGCAATATGGGTGAAACTGCATAAACTAGGGCTCCACACCAAATACATCGAAGATAGCACTTTCCAACATAATGTAAAAAAATGGTTCGCTTTGGCCTTTGGAAAAGAAGACAAAGTAATTACATTTTACGAACATTTGATGGACACAGATTACTTCAAAAACAATGAGGAACAGACCACAGATCTAATGAATTACATGGAAAGCACATGGTTAGGACAATGAACGTGAAATGGAACAAGAAGGAGACCTAAATATCAGGTATCATGGTGGAACTGCTACAATACAGTGATTGAAGAAAGGGCAAAAACCAACAATATGTTAGAAGGGTGGCACAACAGGGTTTACAAAAACTTTAATACCAATAACCCAACATTGTGGCATTTCATGAAAGACTTAATATCAGAACAATCTGCACAGGAATTTAAATTATCCCAGAGCATTTCCCTTGAAAACACACAATTGAAAAAAAAAATATCGCGACTATGAACAAAGGATTCAAAATATAGTAAAACAGTTTGAAACAGAAGAAACATACAACTATTTAGAATCAATTGCTTATAATTTAAAATGTTAACGTACTCACAGTTTGGCAAATCCTCGATCCTCCATGGAAAATCGAACGTACCCAACGATGCCAATCAGTCCCAAACAAAAGTAAACATAATCCAATGGGCGGTCCAATTAAAAACCTATAGTGCGATCCAGCCAAAGAAAATCATAATCCATAATCCAATGCATGATCGAAAAATGAAATCCAGTCAAAAAAAAAAATCACAATCCATAATCCAATCCATGGTCGAAAAGTAAAATCCAGATGTTGAAAAGCCAAAAATCCAAGTAAAAAAACCATAGTCTGTTCCATGAATCCGACAATAAAAAAAAAGTCCATAGGAAAAAACAATCCGTCCATTCCAGGAATCCCACGATGGAAATACAAAAATGATCCAAAAATAAAAAATCCAGGAAACAGCAACAAGTACACCCAACCGGAAGGAAAGAGCGGAACTAATGGACTTAAAAAATGGCGCTTACGTAGACGTAGCGCATACGTACAGTTACGTAAAGAATTTAAGAACTTACAATATTATGTTAAAATATGTTTTGTTATACAATGGCACCATCTAGTGGTAATAATAAATAGCAGTTAAAACTCATTTACATCTCACTTATACTACTGTTATTTAATAAAATATTTCATTTAACACTGTTACAATTTAATAAAATATTTAATAAACAACTTACCTTGTATATACTACTGTTACTATTTTAAAAAAAAAAATAATATACCACTGTTACTATTTACCACTGTTACTATTTAATAAAATATGTAATATACCACTTACCTTGTATTTCGAATAATTTCGATTTATTATTTATTCGACATAAACATTTTCGACATTTTGACTTTCGAAATTATTACATTCGAAAATATAACTAGATACCGGTACTTACCTTGAGTTACAGTGTACCAAAGTGAATTGGTTGGTTATAGTGTATTTTACGTGTGGTTTTGAATTAATAGAAGTGTTGTGTTTATAACAGATGGTTTAAAAAATAAATGTACTTATATTTTTTACCTGAAACCTTGAGTCAGTGTTTGCTTGAGTCACAGTAATTAAGGTCCCTTTGTGTAATCTCTGCTACTGCTCATATACTCTTGAGATGGGCCTGACTGCTCCGCTACTGTTACCACTTTAGCATAGTAGTACAGGCTTGTACCAAAGGTAAAACTTGTATTGCCACCTGTAGTCTTAATTGTGTGTCCCTAAGGGCACTGCACAGGATTCTGTCTAACACTCCCCCTCTGCTCTTTTTTGGCTGGCTGCTTGGCTCCTTTCTGATGCTAAAGGGCACCAGGCTCTCCTAGACCAGTCTACCCCTGCACGTGGTCTCCCCTGACCCCCTTCCTAACCTACACTTGCCCTTCCTGCCCCCCCCCCCACACGTGTCTTGCTGGGCTTGTACCCCATCGAGACCTACCAGCCCCGTTCCCTGCACTAAGCACGTAGACTTTCTTTCCCTTGCACTCTGTGCATTTCCTTAGCACTCACCTACCCTATGGGCCTTTTTCTACCCTGACCGGCACTTACCGCCTTCCCTTCTCCCCCCGCTCTTCTTGTTACTGCACTTGCATGATCCGAATGACACAAGGCCTAGTACTGCTTTTGTTTTTCTTCATCTCTGCCTCCCACCTTGTTGTCTTGTTTTGCCTTGAAACACTTTTGCTGTATAGGTGCATTATAAATACCCAATAAATAGATATATAGAGCAATTTGATAAATTGCATAATCCAGCCGCTGAAGCCGAACTGACCCAGTACCGCTAACATGTAGTCCCTTGTCAAATGCCTTTTCGGCATCTAGGGGTTGAAGCACATCTTCGGGATCAGCAACGCCTGTAAGTGTAGTAAGCGTTGTACTTGTCTGTGGAGTGCCAGCCTATGATTAAGCCGGTTTAGTCTCTATGCACAAGGGGGGGGATCGAAATATATTAAGGAGATATGACGATGTGAGTGGCATTCCATCGGACCGCAACCTTTCTTATGGAACACCACAATGTTTGGCAGCATCATAGAGTCCAGGAGGTGAGTGGCTTCTATTGCTCCAAAATTGGGGCTATTGTATCCGCAAGCAGTTTGTAAAGTTCTAGCGGCAGACGGTCAGGGCCTGCGGCCTTACCCCAGCAGCCAGGCAGGCAATGGCTTTAGCCAACTCGTCTTCCGCTATAGTAGCACTTAGAGCCTCCAGGCCTGCAGGCAAGATTCTGGGGAGTCATATAGATCATAACAAGTCATGCACTAGCCTCGTATCTCTCTAATATTCGGCAAACCTACGGTTAATGTCTTGATCGCGTCCCCAAAGAGTGGAATGCTGCCTTTGTCTCGAAAAGAATGTATGATTTGGGTGATCTCTTTGCTCTTAAGAGTGGGTGCAAGCATGTGGGAGGGCCTATCCTCCTCTGCATAGACAGATTCAGTCCACCTGGTAAATGCTTTCTGTGCTTGTGCAGTGGCTATATGTGTGATGTCCGAGTGCAATTTAATCATCTATGCACAGGCCTCAGGGCAGCACGTGGCTTTATGTATCTGTTCAGCAACACGTAGGTCAGCCAATAGCCTCGCAGTTCGCCCATGATTTGCGTTTGGGAACCCAGCAAGATATGCACAGTCCATGCAGTGTATTTGTCTCGTTCTTTTATCTGCCAGAAATGTTGTGTGTCTTTTCCCAGGTGTTCTATAATGTCTGGATGTTTGAGGACCATGAGGTTAAGACGGCAGGTAGGGGTTCTAGGAGCTTCAGCTTGGAGCTCGAATGTTAAAACAAAGTGACTTGATCGCTCCAGGAATGGGTTCTTTCTTGAGTAGACGTTCTTAATAATAACTTATAGGAGTGGTATACTGTTATAAGGTATATTTGTTGGAGTAATAAAGCTAGGACTCGAGACACAGACCTGCTGTGGAGTCATGGTGTTTGATCCAGGCAGCTTTATTTACATATATACAAATGTACATCGTCCAGTTTCTCTTGAGGGTATTTACAGTAGACAGGAGACAAGAAATAACTGTAGAGCAGGCCAGTGACATAAGACAAGACTACATTATAACATCTCCCTTTCACACCCTGACACAACCATCACAACATCTCCCTTTCATACCAGACTCAACCACAACATCTCCCTTTCTCACGACACAAACCTTCCGACACAACAACATCCTTCCGTCCAGACCCGCCACATCCAGACACAGAGTCTGCCACACTCTGGCACAAACCACACCAATAAGGGAACAAATCAAACATACAGGTGGGGAACAGGAGGGGGGGGCGTGGGTTGACACACTACGGACCCGGATGCAACACAAGCAGTGAGAAGAGCCAATGTAGTCGTGTCTTATGTCACCGCCTGGAGTGCTTGATGATGTTAGAATGTTGATGCATGAATGCAGCTCAGGAGAATGTTGGGTGTATCTGTGAGTGAATGTTCTGTGAGTGTCAGTTGGGGGCCTGAGCTTGAGTGTGAAGGATGGCCAGTGGGTTTCTGCTCTACAAATGTTGTGTGTATTTTCCCAGGTGTTCTATAATGTCTGGATGTTTGAGGAGCACGAGGTTAAGACGGCAGGTAGGGGTTCTAGGAGCTTCAGCTTGGAGCTCGAATGTTAAAATAAAGCGACTTGATCGCTCCAGGAATGGGTTCTTTCTTGAGTAGACGTTCCTAATAATAACTAATAGGAGTGGTATGCTTTCTCTTCTTTCTATCCATTTAGGCCGAACACCAGCACAGTCTAGGGATAGCCAAGCACATGAGGGACCTTGTGTCCTCCTCTGGATGGATAAGATGTGTAAGTGATAAAGCCTCAAGGTTTCTTACCTGTTCTTGTGATACAGTAGCCTCATATTAAGGGTGGTTCTACCCCCCTCGTAGTGTGCTCACAGCATGTTATTTACACCTTTCGTTAAAACATGTGTTTTCTAGACTTACTGCACAGATTGTTCTCACACGTATCCTCAGCGATGCATGAGCTGCATGGGATCCCAGACACATATGGATGACTCGGGAAATTCCCGCTGTTAAAAAGAAAGAATGCAACAGTAATAGGTTACTCTGTCTTTTGTGTAAGAAACAGTTACTCACTGTACAGCCGTAGTGATTACTTCTAGTGCATATTCCCCTTTTTCCCATACTACTGGGGCGCCCGATGAATGGGGGCAGGACCACAGACAGTAGCCAGGTACAAGTGAATTATTTCTATATTTCCATTCACTTCCCTTGCCTAGATATGTGTGTACGGGCTCCACCCCGCTGACCATCAGTCATTCATCTCGTCATACTTGGTAAAGTTTTAAGCAGGGATTGAGGGAGGAAGTATGGGTGAAAGAGGACTATGGACTAAGAGTACAGAAGTCACTATGGGGTGTAGCTTTCTCACTCTTATGCCCTGTTCCCTTTGCTCCATAATTATGGGACATTTGTAACCATCTCTAAACAGAGAGGAGAGGTTGGAACTAAATTTACTTGGGCACAATCACTGCCGTCTCAGGTTTTCAATCACGCTTACACCTTCATCAGTTGTAAGACAACAGTTTAAGAAAAGATCCCCTATCGGTGATTGGAGTAAACTTTCAAAGAATGGTACGATCAATATCCTCCCGTCTTGTATAGTCTTCTGTGACGTCAATGATGAAATAAATAGGCTGGATCAGTAACTTAAAGATATTGGGCCTCATTACTACCCTGGCGGTAAGGCAACAACGGTGCTGATAGTGCTACCGCTGCCGTTGTTGCCTCACCACCTCATTACGAGTTCTGCTCGCGGGTGTCGGACTGCATGCGTGGTCTGACCAGGCATGCATACCGACTCCCGCGAGCAGACCAGGATGGTAGCAGCGGTACTGCTATTAACGCTACCGCTGCTACCATCCTCCCCATTCCCATTGAGCCCTATGGTTGTTCCAAGCAGTGTTGCGGAGCTCGGAAGAGTGACAGCTCCATCAGGCTCTCGCCAGGCCATGCCCCCCCACCCCGACACTCACGTAGGGACTCCGAGTATGCCTTAAGCAGTTTTAGTTTGGCTACATGATGGCCCCAATTTTGCAGGTTATCATGTTCCATTAATTTCCTTTTCAGAAGCATGGGGTTTTCTTTCACTGCTTTGGTGTCTTTATTTAAGTAGCACAAAAGGGGATTCACATTTCATAAAACATTTCTCGGAACGGATAATCCACCCCTGCTTCTGCTACTTTATTTAACGCATGAACTAGGGTATTTTGATCTCCATTTAGCAATTTAGCATATAGATGTATAGCTTTCTTGGGACTGTGTACCTTGTAGGGCAGGCCTGGTATCGCAAGTATGACACTGAAACAAAAGATACAGTTTATGAAACCTTTATTAACTTTGTGGGAGTTGGAAGAACGGGGGTTGGTACCGAAAAAGAAAGGCTTGGGAAAAGGTGGGTTCAGGGCGCTAGGTCTAATGAATATCTGGGAGGGTCTTATTTTTAAGACTATTCAGTCCCATTGTTGTATGTGATAATGTACTATCGGTAGGGTGTGTTTTGAAAAAAAGATCCTGTTGACTAACTGGGATTCAGAGTTGGGAGAATAAGATTGTTTTGATGGTAGATATTCGGTTGGAATCAAGCACTTCAATAACTCTGTTTTCTCCTTCCGGTGGCACCACAATTATTAGCATTGGGTTCTCAACGTCTATCAATTGAATCAGATCCCACTCTTAACACCATATGTAGGGGAGGCACGGTATCACAAGTATGACACTGGCACAAAAGATACAATTGTAAAACCTTCATTACATTCATGGGGTTTGTGAAATCTCCTACTTTGCCCTATAACTAAGAGGGGAGTTGTCTCAACCATCAAATAATAAAGAAAACAGTCTTAGTCGTGTCTGTCAAATCAAAATGGCCTATGCTAATAAAACCTATTGCCTGCCATATCAATTTTACAAAAGGTATGTAAAGGAGATATGTATATAAAAGGAATATCAGTGTTTGACAAAGGAAAAATGGGGCTGAATCAGCTCTCCTCCCCGCGTTTAGACAGCACGGAATAAGGCAGTCTCTATAGGCAGGATGAAAAAACAGTCCACAGGCGCCCCTCTGCGAGAACAAACACGGCTAAATGACCTGTTCTTTGGGAAGGTACCCACTCGAGAGTCCGAAGCCACACTTTAGCTCACTGTCCCTTTCACAGAAGGGAAATATCCATTAGCATATCAGTCTTTGTCCCGCCCAAATGGGCAGTCCAGCACTGAAATGCTATGGCAATTCTCTTCTGAACAAGAGTACCAACAGCAACCCTGTACACGTGTTTCAGCCTTGTTGGGCCTCATCACTGATGTGGAACTGTGCCTCTCTGAGCACAGTGAGAAAGGGGTCCATGTCTGGATGACCCTAGGAAACTTAGGGTGACTAAACCTAAGTCCCTTAAAAAATGAGAAAATAGTCCATATGCGCCCCTCTGCGAGAACGAACACGGCTAAATGACCTGTTCTTTGGGAAGGGACCCACTCAAGAGTCCGCAGCCACACTTTAGCTCACTATACCTTTCACAGGGCCTCATCACGAGGTGGGCGGTAATGCTGGCGGTATTACCGCTTGTGGTATTAGCCATACCGGCAAACCCCCTGGCGCTATTAGCGCCGGATCACGGGTTTGACGGTAATGGAATTCCCCATTCCCCACTGAGCCCATTCGGGAATGCCCCATTCCCCATTGGGCTCAATGGGGAATTTTCGCACTCTTACCGCCGGCGGATTTCCCGCCGGCGGTAATAGCGCAAATTTTTGGCGGACCCTTAAATCCGGCAGTAATAGCGCGACCACCGGATTTAAGGGTTACAGCCAAACTCGTGATGAGGCCCACAGAGGGAAAATATCCATTTGCATATCAGTCTTTGTCCCGCCCGCATGGGCAGTCCAGCACCGAAATGCTATGGCAATTCTCTTCTGAACAAGAGTACCAACAGCAACCCCATACACATGTTTCAGCCTTGTTGGGCATCATCAGTGAGGTGGAACTGTGTCTCTCTGAGCACAGTGAGTAAGGGGTCCACGTCTGGATGACCCTAGGAAACTTAGGGTGACTAAACCTAAGTCCCTTAAACGATGAAAAAATAGTCCATAGGTGCCCCTCTGCGAGAACGAACACAGCTAAATGACCTGTTATTTGGGAAGGTACCCACTGGAGAGTCCACAGCCACAAGTTAGCTCACTGACCCTTTCAAGGAAGAGAAATAATATTTGCATATCAGTCTTTGTCCCGCCCACATGGGCAGTCCAGCACCAAAATGCTATGGCAATTCTCTTCTGAACAAGAGTACCAACAGCAACCCCATACACGTGTTTCGGCCTTGTTGGGTCTCATCAGTGAGGTGGAGCTGTGCCTCTTTGAGCACCATGAGCAAGGGGTTCATGTCTGGATGACCCTAGGAAACTTAGGGTGACTAAACCTAAGTCCCTTAGACAATGAAAAAATAGTCCATAGGCACCCATCTGGACTATTTTTTGTCTATAGGCAGGATGACACACTCTGGCTCGGGCTTTAACACTGAAACCCATCGGAACGTGGATCGAGGCCCGCATGGCCTTCCACGTTAAAGGCTCTTGTTCCAGTCTTTCCCAAATAACAAAACAAAAAGTTCACGCTGGTCCCCCTCTGTCGGGCTCAGACCTCTTCAAGAAAAACACAAACGTTCCATGTTGGTCCCGCTCTGCCGGCCTCAGACCTTTCACAATTCAACAACACTCACCGGGGATTCCTTCCCCATGCTTTTTACACTTCGAGTCTCCCTCAGACGACCTCAGACCGCTTTTCGGATGTTGAAGGCTTTCGAATGTACAGGCTTCCTTTTAAGAGTACCGCAGGACCACTTTGACTCAGAATTCAATGTTCAACTTTTCCTCTACCCTTCTCTCTGGGTTAACTTCGTTCACTTTCGCTTTTACAATTCATTCACTTTTATCGCTTCAAACAATGCACCTTTCACAGAGACTTTCGAGTGGGTTACTCCTTTTTGCCAGACAACTCCGTTACTCAGTATCGCTGATTCCACAGCTTTTTTTATCTTAAGGTTCACTCACAGGTCTGCCTTTCCTCATCCACACGCGTGCAGCCTCCACTTACGATATTCAATACTTCAATTTTTCTTAGCACACACCGGTCTCTCAGGTTGCTTGCCAACTCACCGGCTGTGTGTGGATCTTTCTTGCTTTTCGATTTTCAATTCACGAGTCATGGTTAGTACCACAGTCTTGGCCTCGCCTCCCCAACTCTGCTTTTCACAATGCAGTCTTCGATATTGGGTTCTGGCCTTCTCCATGTATCGTTTGCGGCCTTGTGGTGGCAACAACCTCCTGTAGGGAACTGTTGGCATTTTCGGCCCGCTGCTCTCGTCCCTTGGTCCGTCACTCTGCTCTAGTTGGTTTGCCTTCCCCGGAGGTTCTGCTCGTACTCGTGTTCCACCTTGCTCAGAGTGTGTATCTAGGTTTCAGCTTTTTATCCGTGTGAGGAGAGCTAATTGGAATCAGGTGTATGCACTTGAAGTCAAGTGCCTGACTTTGCCTGACCCGATTAGCGGGACATGTCCAGTGCAATGTATAAGAGTTAGTCTTGTTACTCTCAGTCGCCCTCTTCCTCGGCCTAGTGTTTGTGCAGAAGAGGGGGAGGCGGGCTTGGGCATTGGATCCTAAAAAATAGGAGGGTGGGATGTACAAAAAAGGGGGGAATACGTGTCTCATCATCAGCTGCCTCACCCCCAATCCCCGAAGACCCCTCACCCAGGTGATCCTCCCGCACTGGTCCACCCCCAGGAACTGGATCCAAAAGTGATGGCCATGTCCTGGCCACCTGGATGACAGGGCCCTGAAGACTAGCGGGCATGACACCTTTTGGTTTCTCACATACCCTTCCCCTAAGCGAGATGGATAAATGTGTTCTTCTTCGAAGTCCTCTAGTTTGAGGGCTCAGGAGAGGACAAGTGGAAATATTATCCAGGAACTCTCGCATATCGACGTAACTTCCTGTCTGCTGTACTGGCAGAGGCTAGATATTGACATTAGACCCCTGTGAGTATCCCATGAACTGGGATCGAGGGTTTTTCCCCCAAATAATTTCTCTATGATGGTCCATTTCCGTCCATTCCTATACCAGGGAGGTCTGGGAGTACAAATCAGACTGCCACTGATCTTGTGGGGCAAATTCTCTGGGTGGAAAAGAAGGTTCTTGAAGAAAATCCTGGAAAATGTCTTCCTATAATAATCTCTTACAGAAGTCCAGGGATAATGGCCGATGACACAAGCCAGGATTCCACTCTGATATTAATGTACAATGGTACTCAGGGACAGATTTCGTTATCTTCATGTACACAGGTGACACTGACCATAGTTGTACGTTCTAGATCTGTTGGAGTGACCAAATCAGCTATCATGGCTGTTGGTTTACTGCCAGAATCAATCAATGTTTTCACTATTCTCCCATTGACCAGAGCCCTTTCATTTGTAAAATCAGCTGAGGAGCGGCATAAACATATTCTAAAGGTTTCTACTTCTTACTCTTGTTCTTCCCATTCTTCCCCCTTTAGTCATCCTATTTCCATAGGCACCTCCTTTTGATGTTTGGGACAATGCCATGCTAAATGACCTATTTCCCTACACGAGAAGCAGATGAGTGGTGATGGTTTAATCCCTTTTGGCTCTTCTTTCCTTAATTCTTCAATACGAGTCAAGTTTTCTTATTTCAACTGTGAGAAACCAGAAGGTGGATCTAGTTCCTGGGGGGACCAGTGCGAGAGGAGCATCTGAGTGAGGGGTCTGGGAGGAGCATCTGAGTGAGGGGTCTTTGGGGAGCGGGAGTGGGACACTAGATGGTGAGAAGCGGTATCCCCTTCCCTGTAACACCTTTACCCCATCCTACCAGGTAGGATACCTAGGAACTCTACCCCCGCCCCTTTTACAACACAAACACTTTCACGTGGACAGCCCACTATAGGAGAAAGCAGACTAACACCTGAGCAGTATACCAGACCTGTTCCAATACATGGTCAGGCGAGATCAGGCAATTACCGACCATTACACACACACACCCCACTCCCGTTAAGCTTCCCCACACGGTTAAAAGGCTGAACATGAGAGCACACTCAGAGCGAGGCAAAGCACACGCAGAAACAGCAGTTTTCGGGGTGGCAGCTGAACGATGGCAAAACAGAAGGTGATCGCAAAGGAAGGAAATTCCCTTGACCTTTTTCAACAAGGAACCGTTACTTTCCAGAACCCCATGAAAGTGTAATACCAGGAAACCAGGCTAAAGAATTCTGCATTGTGTGTCGGATATAAATGGGGCCCTTCCGCTTAAGTATTCAAGGCAGGGAGAATCAGCAGCCACTGCGGTACCGTCCTGGGCTCCAAGAACAAAGCAGCGTCAGTGAAATCCACACAGCAAGTGATTTGGGGAGACCGATACAAGACCGATATGTGTTGAAGGCAAGGTTGCAAGCAGCAACAGTGTATGGCGAGAGCTGGAATGAACATTGTTTGAAACACGTAAGATAAAAACTAAAGTAAAGTTGAACTGCTGATGAGTGATTGAACTTTGAAACCAAGATACAATACCTTTGACAGGGTGGTCCTGCACCGTGTGTGTGCTCAATCGAAGGTCTCTATAAGGTATCCAGCTGAGAAGTGGCAAAAGTGAAAGAGTTGTAAAGACGTGTGAATCAAAGTGGTCTTGCTACGGGTCAAGCTAAATCCTGCCCACGGTCGAAAGTCTTCGATGTTGATACAATAATTGAAGGTTTTGTGTTAAAGTGGGTCTGAGCCCGGCGGAGCGGACCCAAGGTGAATAGTGAATCACCTGATAAATTGTGTAAATCCTAAGAAGGAAGGAACTTTAATGTTTGTTTGTCACATCAGGCCCTCTGAAATAACAGACTTTGAATGGCAAAGAGACTTTGGCAAAGAAGGCTCTAATGCTGAGGTTTTGAACAGCATCCTCGTGCTAAAGAAGCCAGAGAGTGTGCTAAGCTTCAGTGTGCCGCTTGTCCCGTGCTGAAAACGTGGGGAGGGGGGGCTAACGGCTCAGATATCTTGGCATATTATTCTTGAACACTTTTCTTTTGCATAACATTGTTTCCCACACTATTTATATTTAGAGTTCAGAATGGGCAATAGGTTTATTAGTATAGGCACTTTTTAATTTGACAAGACTCTACTAGGACTGCGTAATTATTATTTGATGGTCTGTCATGAAATGCCACGCACAGGAGGCTTTGTATCACAAACCCGGAAGCCTCATAATTCTTACAGGAACCGGAGCCCTTGCGTTGCAACTCTTCAGTAAGTTGCATCGGCGCTCTTCGGGAGTTCTCTGTCTCGCTTGTTTCCTTAGACCTTGCACTGAGTTTCCTGTTTGACTATCACTCGTTTCTCCTTCCTGGAACCTAGCGATTCTCTGTGCTTCCTGTTGATCTTCCTGTTCTGCGTGTCGAAGGGTCCTGTGGATCTGTCTTTATTCTCTGTTTGCCGCTGTCTTCTTTTCCTGTGGAATACCCTGGCTGTGATTCCTACCATGCTCCCCAATTGCTTCTATGAAATTACAACTTCTACATTGGACTCGAATTCACGATTTCCCAGAGTGAGGAGAATTAGAATTAAGAACATCAGAGGGGTTTTTCCACCGTTGGGTTCCCCTCTGATTATCAGATCCACCTTGGTGATAGCCTGGCTGGTCGCCTTGTGGATTACTTTGGGGTGTCAGCCTGGCCACCCCCAGAGATAGACCCTACTTCTTCGACAAGAAAAGCCACGCCTCTCCAACAAGAAAGGGGGCCAGAAGCAAGAGGTAAGGAGATCACCTCTGTGTGAATCTGACAGCTTGGGATGCCTACAACTTCAGGAAGATATGGTGCAAATGCAAAAGTCATGGAAGCAGGTCAGGATCTCACTTCAGAAGTCCAAGCGTTTCGTCCCAAATCAGCTACAACAAGCATTGGTTGCAAGAGAAGTCGTACCATTAGATGTATCTACCAGTTGCTCTGCTGCTGTGAAATTCGATGGTTCCCCACATAAACTATGAGAATTCTCTGATCAATGTTTCATTCAGTTTATGTTTCGCCCTCAGCACTTTCTGTCTGAACATGCTCAAATGGGTTATGTGGTCAGTAATATGGTGGGGAGTGCACTGGCTTGGGTGACTCCTCTGGTTACCTCTAGAAATCCTGCATTGGACAATTCTGATACTTTCCTGGCGTGGATTAAAGAAATGTTTGAAAGACCTAAGACAGCGTGCCCTGCCCAGGAAAGTCTGCTCGACTTCATACAGCGGTCTCTGGATGTAATGGCCGATGTAACCCGGTATAAACAGCTGGCGGATGAAACCTGTTGGCCCGAAGAGACATGTGTCATGCTGTTCCGCGGGGGCCTGCATGAGGAACTTAAAGATGAACTGGCCCATATTGCTCAACCCAGAACCTTTGCAGAATTAGTGACATTGGTACTACAGTTGGACTACCGTTTACAGGAGCGTAAGACCGAACAAAGAAAGCATAAGAGTCTCCAAAAATCTGTAGATAACCTAGCCATATTTCCTTTAATTCAGTCTACAAGAGGCGGAACCAATGCAGATTGGAATAACGAGAGGCCCATTGTCAGACACGTAAAAATAATGTAGAAGGAGTCAGGGTTTGTGCATGTATTGTGGGAACAAGGGTCATCTGGTGAAAGACTGTCCAGACGCTCCAGTTCAACATTCGGGAACCGCCAGTTCCCGTCTCTACAGGGGATTAAGGGGCGGGATGTGTCAGAAAGTCCCTTCTTGACGTCCAAGATTGAGATACCTTCCAATGAGACCACCCTCCTAGCTCTCAAAGTCCAAATTACTAACAACGAGAACAAGGAATTGATACCTCCGGCCTTATTAGATTGTGGTGCAACCTGTATTTTTCTGGACTTCTCTTGGGCCAAGGAACACCAGTTTACAATCGTAGCAAAAGGACATTCCATTGCCGTAGAAGGTGTGGATCGAGTTCCTTTGAGTTCAGGCCCAGTTTTTTTCAGACCGAAGACATACCGTTTTGTATTGGGAAGTATCACAAGAAGTTGTCTTTCGATCTAATAAAGACACTTCACTACCCGATCATACATGGTATGTCGTGGCTAAAGAAACCTAACCCTTATGTCAATTGAAGGGCTGGTGCAGTATCTTTAGCATCAGAGGAGTGTGTTTTTAACTGCTTCAACAACTCAGCAGATTCTTCTGCGAGCTAATCTGAGTCCATAACCCTTCATATTCTTAATGCCTTGGCACCTGAATAACAGGAATTGCTCCAGTCTGTGTTGAGGAAGAGGATACTCAGCTACCCCCTCACAGGAACAAGGACTGTTCTATTGAATTACTGCCTAACTCGACAATTCCCTTTAGTAGGACTATCTGCACAAGAACCTTCGAAATGGCTTGATCACACATTCTAAGGCACCTGGAGGCGCCTCTTTATTTTTTGTCCCAAATAGGGGTACGTCTGATTTGAGACCATTTTTAGTTTTTCGAGGTTTGAATCAAATCTCTAAGAAAGATAGATGGTTAGAGGAGCAAAGATCTTTACCAAACTTGATCTTCTAAGGGCCTACCATCTCATCAGGGTCCAATCCGGAGATCAGTAGAAACGGCCTTTTGAACCCCCTTTGGATTATATGAATACCGAGTGATGTCGTTTGGTTTAGAGAATGCACCAGCAGTGTTTCAACGGTTTTTAGACAGGATCTTCAGCAATTTGATATACAGCACCATTATAGTATATAAATGATATACTCGTGTTTTCTGCTGATCCTTGTCTTCATCAAGACCATGTTCGTGAAGTCCTCCACAGGGTCGGGAGTCAAATTAGAAAAATGTATCCTTCACTCCTGCTCAGTCTCTTACATTGGTTATATTCGGCGCAGGAATAGCTATGGATTCAAGAAAAGTCGAAGCAATCTTTAATTAGAAGACACTCACAACGGAAAGACAGATACAACAGTTCCTTAATTTGGCTAACTTTTAACATAAATCCATTGATTATGTTTCCCTGCGAGTCCAACTGTTAACATAATTACTTCATAATGGCATTACCTTTCTTTGGACAGAAAAACAAGAACAGACTTTCCCAGCCCTTAAAGAGGCCTTTATGCAGGCTCCCATACTGTGTCAACCAAACACAGTGGAACCGTTCATAGTAGAAGCCGATTCTTCAGATTCTACAATTGGGGCGGTTTTACTTCAGATTCAGTCAGACAACATAGAACACCCAATCGCTTACTTCTCTCGTTCCTTCATAACAAGTGAAATTAACTATTCGGTTTTGGAGCAAGACATTTTAGCCTTGAACCAAGCATGTTTAGAGTGGAGACATCTTTTGATGGGGGCTGGATATCAGGTAGAGTTCTGGATCATCGTAACGTACAAGCCCTACAGAACCCAGAATGTCGAAACAGCAGACACGCAAGATGGACGTACTTCTTTGCACAGTATGACTTTCGGATTACCTATATTCCAGGCGGTACCAACGCCCTGGCAGACCCTTTGTCCCAGAAATTACGAGTCCGGCGGTAGCCGTGCTAGTAAAACCGGCAGGCTGCCGCCGTACCCATAGTGAATTACCAGCGCTGAATTAACCAGGGCATTAAAACCCTGGTGGTCCGGTAAATCTGGTGCCGGCAATTCTGATAATTCTGTCCAATAGGACTCCACGGGAATGGGGACCACGGAAACACCAGCACCATGTCGTAATGGTGCAAGTGTTTCTGTGCACCTCTGCGGGCGGGTGCCGTTATGGCACCTGCCCACAGAACTCATAGTTTGACAGTCCGGAAAACGGTGCTGGTACGGTTTTACCGGCAGCGTTAATTACAGACCTGCAAACTTGTAATGAAGGCCTTTGCCTCCCCCAAAGGCACAAGGATATGTGAGAGATTGTTGCCATCCAAGCTCTTCGTTTTTGGGGTACATCCTTTTTTCAACAACTCCAGAGATCAAATCCCTTCTGCAAGTTACCACTCCTGTTACGGTAGTATATTCACATCAAGGTTGTCTGTGCATACATAGCTCAGTTTCGTCTTCAGAATCTGATCTTGCAAATGTTTAATGATCATCCTGTGTCAGGACATAGAGGAATAACTTGTACCAAAATGGCAGTATCGAAGTACTTCTGGTGGCCCTCATGGCGAAAGGACCCAGACAAACATGTGCTTTCATGTCTGATATGCAATCAAAACCAATGTATTCATCAGAGACCGATGTGTCACTTGATGCCTCTTCCAGTACCCACGAGACCTTGGGATGCTATTGCAACAGATTTTATAGTAGAACTGCCTCCCTCAAACGGACTATGATATGATATGATTTGATATTTTATTTATATCGTGCTCATACACAAGTGTTTCAGAGCATGAGCAAGCAAAGAGAGGGGAACAAGGGAGAACAAACACAACAATCTTAATAGGCCCAGTGACATTAAGAACGCGCAAGTGCATGGAAAAGGTTATAGGTGAAAGGTGCATGGAAGGGGAGAAGTGGAAAGTGCGGAACAGAGGAAAGAAAAGAATAAATAATAAGTAAAATAAATACATAAATACGGGCAATGAAAAAGTGGTCGTGCAGCCAGCAGGTGGCAAGTGCATGGAAAGTGCATGATGAGTCGATAGGGTATATCTGATAAGTGCAGAATAAAAGTGGGGGACTGTATGGGTACCGATACAGATCCCAGTGCACGGGGTGGCCCGGAGGCAGTGCAGGAGGGAATCAGGGTGAGCAGGTACCTGGGCCCGAAGGACAGAGGGTAGCCAGGTGCATGGTGCCAAGAGAGAAAACCGATCAGCAGGGGAGAAGAGGGGCAAAGGCAGAAGCGAAGAGGAAGGTCTTGAGGTGCTTCCGGAACCAGAGATGGTTCTCCTCAATTTTCAAGGTGGCATGGAGGCTGTTCCTGAGGGAGGCCTCAGCCAAAGACAGAGCTCTGGCCCCAGCTTGTTTCTTTGAAAAACGACTGACCCTAAGGGAGCTAGAAGTAGAGGAGCGAAGAGCTCGGTCGGGGGGGGGGGTATTTACGGAGGGATAGTTGAAGGTATTGTGGACCCAGGCCCCAGAAAGCGTTGTGGACAATGCAGAGGGTTTTGAGTTTAATCCTCGCATCCACTGGTAGCCAATGAAGGGATTTCAGAGCTGGAGAGATACGATCCCATGGCTTGCGGCCAAGGACAAGTCTCGCAGTCCTGTTCTCGATAAGTTGTAAAGGGTGGAGAGTGGAGGCAGGTAGATTAAGAAAGAGGCTGTTACAGTAGTCCAACCTAGAGAGAACCAAAGCTAACTTCTGAGGGAAGGAGAGGAAAGGCAGAGTACCTCTAAGGAGGTGCAGTAAGACATTTTACTTTTTAGAGACGTCAGAGATGTGTGCGGAGAAGGCAAGTGTGGAGTCAAAGATGACCCTGAGATTCTTAGCCTCACAGGGTAGGAGGAGGGCCAAGGGAGGCCGGCCAGAGAGTGAGGGGAAAGGATGGTGAAGGTGTGCCAATGAGGAGGATCTCAGTCTTGTTGGAATTTAGACAAAGATCGTTGGCGGCACACCAATTCTGAATAGCGATTACGCAATCAGAGATGAGGGAAGGAGCAGAGGTGTCTGAGGGAAGCCTGAAAATGAGTGGGGTGTCATCTGGATGGCACTGGAAGTTTGAGCAGAAAATGGAAATGCAATGGCGAGAGTTGCCAGGTATTGGTTGAAAAGCCAGGCCGACAGGTTAGACCCCTGGGGAACACCACAAGCTGAGAGGGAGATAGAGGAAAGGAAGTTGTACCTGGGTGGGTTGATCAGCAAGGAAAGAGGTCAGCCAGGGCAGAGCCTGCGCAGTGATACCCAGGTAGTCACAGAGACGATTGAGCAGGATAGTATGGTTAACCGTTTTGAAAGCAGAGGAGAGATAAAGTAGGATGAGGAAGGAGGGAATGGTAGAGTCAAGGTTGGAGAGCAGGTATTCACGGATTTCAGGAGAGCAGTTTCTGTGCTTCTGGCAGCTCTGAAACCAGATTGGTGGTCATGGAGAGAGCCAACAGAGTCAGATTAAAGGTGAAGCTGAGAGATTACCAACTTTTCCAGGAGCTTCCCCAAAAAGGAAGTAATGGAAATCAGGCTATAGTTAGCTGGACAAGAGGGATCAGCTGTGGGTTTCTTGAGGAGAGGATGCACAAGGGAGTGCTTCAGAGGGGAGGGGAAAGATCCAGAGGCAAAGCAACGGTTACAGAAATCGGCAAGGGCCAGCGCAAGGGTATCAATGTGGTCCTTAATGGTTTTAGAGGAACAGGGATGGACCTGTTTTGAAGAGGCTTTCATAGATCAGACTTGTCTAGCGAACTCATCAGGGGAGAAAAGAGGAAAGGAGGTGAAAGAGGGGGGGGCTAAGGGGGGTCTTCAAGCCGAGAAGGAGAGGGGAGCGGAGTGGGGCGGAGGAGAGGGTGGACAAGATGTCCTTGGTTTTGAAATTAGAGTGAGAGGCAAGGGCATTGCCAAGAGCCTGGGAGGCAAGAGGAGGGGTGGACAGCTCCTTGCAGATTTTAAAGAGTTCAGCTGAGTTTGATGCCGTAGAGATGCAGGCTTGAATGTGGCCTCTCTTCTTGGAGTAGACAGTGAGTCGGTATTGCCTTTGGAGCAGGCGGCAGGCCAGTTTGTCAGAGGTTGAGCAGGAAGGTGGGGAGAAGGTGGCAGCGAAAGCCTCGACTGACACATGCTTCATGAGCCGGAAGTCTGAGAAGGTGGGTAGCAATCTTAGGTAGTCTTGGCTCGGGGGGGGGGATAGAAAGATGAGAGGAGAGGAGGCAGTGATCACTCCAGGAGAGAGGAGTGGTGAGGGCAGTAGATTGTTTTAGAGGCAGGCTTGAATGTGGCCTCTCTTCTTGGAGCAGGCCTATTTGTCATAGGATGAGCAGGAAGCCCTCCATTTCCTCTCAGCCGCCCCTCACTTACGTTTAAGTGTAGCTAGGTCAGAGTCATACCATTAGTTACACTTGGCTTTGGACTACAAACGATCCTCATGACAGGGGCATGAACATCAGTAGCAGAAATGGAGGAGTTGATCAGGGACAGGGCTGTGTCAGTGTGTGAGTCAGCTAGAGGTGGAGAAGGTGGCAGCGAAAGCCTCAACTGACACATGCTTCATGAGCCGGAAGTCCGAGAAGGTGGGTAGCAATCTTAGGTATGCTTGGTTCGGGGGGAGAGGAAATAGAAAGATGAGAGGAGAGGAGGCAATGATCACTCCAGGAGAGAGGCGTGGTGAGGGGAGCAGAGAGGGGGAGGTCGGAGGAAATCAAGACATCAAGTGTGTGACCGGCAGAGTGAGTCGGGCCAGAGGGGAGGATAGAGAGGGAGAGTGAATCGCAGAGGTCGCAAAAGAACACAGATGAGGAACAGGGAGAATTCAGATGGATGTTGAGGTCACCAATGAGGAGGAGTTGAGTGGTTGAGGCCAGGAGGGAGGAGGAGAGGTCTGCCCACTCTGAGAGAAAAGAGGTAATTGGACGAGGGGGTCAGTACAGAGTAGCAACAGTGAGAGAGTGGCTAGGAGAGAGAGAGCGCCTGCAGACAGGGCATTCGAAAGAAGAGTAAGTTTGAGTTGGGATGATAGAGGCCGGAATCCACTCAGAGAAGAGCAGGGCTACACCTCCTCCAGGCTGGTTGGATCTGGGAGCAGAGAAGATCTTGTAGCCATCAGGGAGGAGAGTGTCAAAACTTGTGACAGAGCTGCCCGTGAACCAAGTCTCGGTAAGACTGAGGACATCAAGGTCAAGTTCTTCGAGGAGGTGGCAGATGTCAGAGGAGTGTTTGACAGCGGAGCGAGAGTTGAGAGTGGCAAGATGAAGAAGGTTGCTAGCCTTAAAATCCTTGTGGGGAGGGGTACAAATCAGGGGTACGCCCTGCAGAGGTGTGGAGGGAGCTAGAGCTGGGGTAGAGGCAGAAGGAAAGGAGGGCAAGGTAGCCAAGGGAGGAGAGTAGGGGACAGCTGGAGAGGAGAGCAAGTTGATGAGACGAGGGAACCGTCTATCAAAGAGGGGAGATTAGCCTGAGGTCCCAGAACCATGACAGTGCCATTCAGGTAGACATTAATGATGACTCTGGAGGAATCAAAGAAAGCCATGAGGACTTCCCAGAGGGTGCCACCATTAATGGGAGAGGAGGAGACAGGACCGAGCACAGAGATCATATGAGGGGGTCCATAGATCAGGTGAAGAAATTAAAAAGAGAATGTCAGTGAGGGTTTGTCTGGAAGAGGTGCTGCAGTAGGTATCAGCGATGGGGAATCCTGGGTTGGAAGCCAAGATATCCATTTTGAATTTCTTCTTACCAGACTTAGTGAGCAGGGAAGGGTAGTTGATAGAAAAGCAGTTGGAGTAGATAGGAGAAACAGATAACGCCACGAGTAAGTAAAGATAGGAGACAGTAGGAGAAATATGCAAGAAAAGCGGTAAGGAACAGTTGCTGGGCTAACAGGTTACAATTGAGGGCCAGAGTAATGTGGAAAACACACACACATTTCACTTTCAAAAGCAGCCCAAATTGCAATTACAAAACACACCCAAATTTGACTTTCACAAGCAATCCATATTGCAATTATAAAACACACCCAGATTTTACTTTCATAAACAACCCAAATTTCAATGCTAAGGGAACATTGGTGAAAGAAATGAGGTATGAGTTAGAGCAGGTGCTGAGACAAGGGCATTTGAGAGCATACAGGGAGACCGGATGGATCAAGCAGAGGGAAGAGTGAAGGTCAATGAAGGGAAAAGAAAGGGTAGGCAGAAGGAGGAAAACTAACCCATGGGGAGGGAAGTAGAAGAGTCTTGGTAGTCCAGAATCATGGCTGAGTTAACTGGCAGCATCAGGGAGGGCCAGGTTGCGGTATTGGCTTTATGTATCGTCCTGGCAGCGGACAAGAAAGCAGCAGGGCCCTTTGTGTGGGCCTTGGTGCACTGGGCCGGCTCCCGCCTCCCAATTGCTGCGATTGGTCTATGTCGACCAGAGAATGTTCCATTCCATTATTTTCTTTAAAACCGCAATCTGAATGATTGCGCAGGTGTATGGGAATGTGTAGGTATCACTTCACTGTCCAAACAGGCATGACTGTCACACTGTAACAAGGACACCCTGTTGAGAAGATGTGGTGATAGAGTTGAGCTTGTCAAATTAGATCTGTCCGACAAAACATTTGTAGCAATTGACTGTTACTTAGTAGTCCAATATTTTGCAGTTGTTACACAGCTACATCTTTGGGAACTGCAACATTACACAGACATCTGCTGATTTAATACTGTGTCTATTAATTGTCCAGGTGAAGTAAGAGGCGGGTTCTGAGGAAGGTTGCCATCTTCGATAGTTTCGGACAGAGGTCCTCAATATATCTCTAAAGTTTGAAATCATCACGCAAGCTGCTAAACATCAAACGTGATTTGCCATCAGTATAACATCCTCAGTCCAACGGACAGACCAAGCGGACTAATCAAGTTCTTGAGCAATATCTGTGGTAATTTGTCACGTTTCTACTGATGACAACTGGGCAGTGTTGCTACCCTTGGCGGAATACACTTATAACAATGCCTATCATGCTGCAATAAAGAATATGCCATTTGTCGTGGTGAATGGGCAACACCCACAATGCTTACCAGATACCCCAATTCAAGAGACTTTAGTGCCCTTGGCAGACAAATGGATTTCACAACTTAAATCTACTCATCATAATGTGAAACAACAACTCACCCAAACCTGGAAATCAATGAAGAAGATTGCTGACAGACGTGGTGATCTGGTTTGGCTGGCATCTACGACCTTACCCAGAAACCTAGTTCCTTCCAGACTGGCTCCTAGGGACTTTGGAACATTCAAAATATTATGCTGTGTCAATCCTGTAGCCTATGTTCTGAAACTGCCGCCTACGTGGAGGAGAATCCATCCGGTTTTCCATACTTCTCTTCTTCGTCCATATCAAGGCAGCCCTGCTGATCATTCAGTCCCAGCTCAATCCCCTCCTGTTGATGTTGAAGGTGAAGAAGAATATGAAGTGGATTACACCTGTGATTCCCGCTTCTGCTAAGGTGCTCGCCAGTACCTTGTTCGCTGTAAGGGTTACAACATCTGTGATCGGACTTGGGAGCCAGCTCGAAATGTCCATGCACCTGATTTGGTCTGTAGATTTTATCGTTTGAAGCCTTTCAACCCCAGCTTCGACCGTCTTGGAGGAGGGCATTATGTTATGACTCTGCCTGCACAGCACTTCCGCCATGCCCTCTGGTACTGACACTCTTTGTGGGGAAAATGCATATAGTGGTATAGTCGTTGGAAAGCCTTCAACCAAACAAGAGGCTTTGTTTCACAAATCCAGAAGCCTTATAATTTTTACAGGAACTGGAGCCCTTGCGTCGTAACTATTCGGTAAATTGCATTAGCACTTTTTGGGAGTTCTCTGTCTTGCTTGTTTCCTTAGTGCTTGCACTGAGTTTCCTGTTTGACTCTCACTCATTTCTCCTTCCTGGAACCTAGCAATTCCCTTTGCTTCCTGTTGCTCTTCCTGTTCTCTGTGTCTAAGGGTCCTCTGTATCTGTCCTTATTCTCTGCTTGCCGCTGTGCATTTTCCGTGTGGACTACCCTGGCTGTGATTCCTACCGTGCAATTGCCTCTACGAAGTTACAACTTCTGTATTGGAATCAAACACCGCCACAAGACCGCTTAGATCTTTCTACGCCAACACCATTGTCAGGCCTACCTTTCGGAAAGTGCGTGCTGGTGGCTCCAGTTTCCCCACCCTTGCAGCCACGCACTGGAACGCCCTGCCACCTCACCTCAGACTCATCGAGTCCCACCTTGCCTTTCGTAAGGCTATCAAAACCAGACTCTTTGTGTGACTTTAACCTGTTTCTGCCTTTATGCCTGCTAACTTGTAACTAAGAGCCTCCGAATGTAATCTTAAATCTGTGTTTCCTCTGTAACAGCGCCTCGATGCCTCATGGGCTGCAAGTGCGCTTAACAAATGCAAATAAATAAATAAATAAATAAATTCACGATTTCCCAAACAGAAGAGAATTCAAACTAACAGCGTCCGAGTTTTTTTTTCCCTGGTGGGTTCCCCTTTGATTTTCAGATCCACCTTGGTGATGGCCTGGTTAGTCACCTTGTGGATTACTCTGGGGTGTCAGCCTGGCCACCACAGAGATAGACCCTACCTATTCGAAAAGAAAAGCCACTGCCTCTCTGACAAAAAAGGGGGCCAGAAGCAAGAGGTAAGGAGATCACCTCTTTTTGAATCTGACATGGTCGTAGCTTGCTTCCATCTTTAGATTTAGGATTAGATAGGTGCTTTTCAAATCCAATTGAAGTTCAATATACACCCTTGAACTGTGATCACTTGTGTCTTTCTTACTGTTTCATACCATGCCTTCCTTACACTACCCTCTCATTCGGGGTCCACTCTCGAGTTTTAGAGAGTCCTCCTTTTTCTAGTATCTGGTTTGGTTTGTAGAGCGGTAGGTTGGTCTTTGATCTTTTCTGTCTTTATTCTTATGCCTCTGAATGATTTTGGGCAGTCTCAATAGCCATGCTAAGGGTAGGCCAATTTAAGTGTAATACAGCTTTTTTCAGAAAAGGAGGTAAGGATTTGGTAAACTGTTCCAAGATGAACCAACTCCTCTAGTGTTTTATTAGCGATCAAAGGGAGACAGTGTTCGTAATTTGTTCTCCTACATCCAGGGGGGTCTCACCAGGGTTTAGTTTGATGAGTCTTAGTTTTTGTCAAAAAAAATTACTGGTCTGTCCTACTCGTTTAAGTAGTTCTTCTTTGGTGGATATGAAGGTAGCTCCCAAGGCTAGAATTAAGTAAATGATAGGGGGTTTGTAGCTTGCCTTTTAGTAGGGTTCCCAAGTAAGATTTCTTTAAGTTTTCTCCCCAACCCAGTTGTTCAGCTAATCGCTTAAAATTCAAAATATAAATTCCTAGATCTTCTCCTTCCTGGTAGGTTTGTAATATCCCTTGAGGTAATAGGAGTATGGCTTGTAACTCAACCAGCTTTGTAAAGTTTTCTTGAAAGCTTCGACTCTACTCTCCCCTTCTCTTCTCATATCTAGGACATGTCCAAAAAGTCCCACTACCAACTGCGCATCCTCCGAGGTATTCTACCTTTTCTCACATTCCTCCAGAGGCTCACTGTCTCTAGAGTCCTGGTTCTCTCCAGACTGGACTACTGCCACAGTCTCTTTCCCAATCTTCCTACCTCTACTCTTCGACCTCTTCAACTTATCCAGAACAGAACCGCAGGAATTATCCTTGGCCTCAAGCCCTCTCTGGAGCTGAAATCCCTCCACTGACTCCCCGTGGCTGCAAGGCTTGAGGTCAAGGCCCTCTGCATAGTCCACAAGGCTTTCTGGGACCAGGCCCCTATTATCTAAAATGCTCTCTTCCTAAACATTCTCCATCCAGAGCCCTCTGCCCTGCCGCCTCCAACTCTCTGCGGATGAGCTGTTTTTCCAAACAGTGATTTGGGGGTAGATCCTTATCCTCTGCAGGTCCCTCCCTCTGGAACAGCCTACCTGCCTCTCTCCATCTTGAGCCAGACCTCCTTAAGTTCCTGAAACTCATCAACACATTCCTCTTCTCTTCCTCTTTCTCTCTACCTCTCCCTTCCTAACCTTTCTCTTCTTTCTTGCTTCCCTCCTTTGTTCTCACCCCCAACCTGTTTAGTCAGCTGACTGGTCGTCTGGTCCACCTCTAGAGCCTCACAGATCCCGGGTTCCCCCGCCAGCCCTGCACTTGCCTTCGGGACACCGGACTTCTGCCTTGCATTACTGCACTTAGAATACAATCTAGGAGAGTGCCACCCACTCTGCACTTAACCCTGGCCCTGCTGGACTGTGTGCACTTGCCCCCCTCCCTCATGCTAATGTCTACGCAATTGCACGACCGTGAATGTACTAGGCTTAGCATGTTTGTCTGTCCTGTCCTCCTCTTCCTCCCCTCCCTAGCTGCCTGCTCGCTTAGGCGCATTGGTGACCACTCCTTTCTTTGTCTCGTATGTTCTACCCCCCATTTCTTCCTGGCCACTCTTTGTCACGCACTTATACTAGTAGAAATGCCCTGGCCTAGTATGCTAGTTATTGCTGTTAGTTCATTCAGAATCTTCAATGCTTAAGAATGACGATGATATTCCCTTGTTCCCTTCCCACCTTCAAAAGCTTTGTAGCAGTTCACTTGTGTATAAGCGCTTTACTTTACAAATAAACAATTACAATTACAAAGCGAGCCTTGGCCTGAATCTGATGGGCCGCCAGTTGCGCTACAACTGCTTCAATATTGGCCATATTTTCAGGAGGGGTAAGAGTTCCCTCTGTTGAATTTTCTGATTCTGAAAAAAATGGGTTGCAACCTCTTCAGAGAGGGTTTCAAGTCGGCTGACCCTTCTAAGCTAGATTTGAACGAAGGGGGATTTGTACCGAAAAAGAAATGCTATGGAAAAGGTGGGTTCAGTGTGCTAGGTCTAATGAATATCTGGGAGGGTCTTATTTTTAAGACTATTCAGTCCCATTTTTGTATTTGATAATGTACTATCGGTAGGGTGTCTAATAGCACCTGGGTTTTGAAAAACAGATCCTGTTGACTAACTGGGATTTGAAGTTGGGAGAATAAGATTGTTTTGATGGTAGATATTCAGTTAGAATCAAGAACTTCAATAATTCTGTTTTCTCCTTTCTTCCCTCTACATGGCCGTTTGCTGAAATCTTTTGGAATTATGCTGATGACACACAGCAATGTTAATAATTATTTGCTAGACATTAAAAGCTGGATGGATACAAATTACTTAAGATGAATCCAGCTAAGACTGAAATGCCGTCTGTTAATGCCAATACATCCCATTAGTACCATACGTTTGGACCAGAATCATTTGGAAACTGTTGAGCCATCTCATCATGGGAGGAACGTTGATATAATATTTTACTCTGAATCATCTCCTTCAAAACAAACCACGTTTGTGTTTGTGATGTGATGAATCTGATGATCTCATCGATCCTTTGCGGTGGTAGACACTCCCCGTGTGGGCAGGGGACGGCTATATGGGGTTCACATGGAAGAAGTGACCTTCGGGGTGGGGGTTTACATCAACAGACGAGACATGGTATCCCCCTTTACCTTTTAAGGATACCCCTTCCATTCCCCATGCCTTAATGGCATATTGTTATGGCCCCCTTCAACCACCGACAGAAGCTACTGAAAATACTTTCTTGTGTTCTATACATAAGTCACCAAGAACTGGTTCTATGCATAAGTCACCAAGAACTGATGACCATTTCCATGCAGGTGAAAGTACTGGGATGAGAAAGCTGAATGGGGTAATGAGGATCAGCAAAAGTGAGAAGCACAAGATGTGGTTGCAAGCGTACAATAAGTGCTGGCACACTTAAAATGATAACCAGCCGACACGGGAGCAACGCTGCTTGGGGAAGTTTCACCCTCTCGGTGTTGACAGAGGGACCGCCAGGCCAAGAAGTCTGTGGAGCTAGCCAGCTCTGGGAGAAGGCAGAAGTTGGAGGACTGCGAGAGCCAGTTTGCCATGTGGAAACCGCATGAGGAATGAGAGTAGAGACTTCCTCGCAGCCACTGGAACCTGGGAGCACCCTCAACACCACCCGAAGACAGAAAGGGGCTCAGGAGGAAATTGGGTACTGAGAAGGACATGGAGCTGTCGGCCGAAGCCGGCGAGGTGGAGACAGGACACCACGCTGCTTCCCGTTTACCCCAGAGGAAACAAAGAACACCAAGAGAAGCCGGCGAATCCTGCTGTGGGGACCTTGGACACCCGGGCACTTTGGCAACACTGCCAAAGAAGGATAAAGGAAACTAGAACAAATGAGAGGTCAATATGAAACACAATGTTATCAGAAAAAAACTAATAGAATGAATGAGAGAAATATACCTGTTTGCAAATGTGTAAATTCCTGGCAGGAGAGGATACCAGGCACAGACCGGTTTACAGTCTAAGTGTGAAAAGGAAGTCACATAAAAAGCCCTGGCAGGAGAGTGTACCAGACCGAGTTGAGTTTACAAGTGTGTGAAGCAAGTTAAGTTTGCACGTGTTTCAAGCGAAGCATATGAGAACGCTCTGGCAGGAGACTATACCAGGCAAACTGAAATTGGCAAGAGTATAAAGTGAATGACATGAGGAAGTCCTGGTAGGAGAAGACGCCAGGCAAAGCCAAGATTGTGAGAACATTTTACATTAAAGAGGAGAAGAAACCTGGCAGTACACCATGTATCCTTTGAAATTGAGACTAACTGCCACGTGGTTCAATAAACACATTTTATTTTTTAATCATTGAATTCCAAGGAAGACTCATACCCTTAGTTGTCTAAAGCATTGTGAAGAGGAACCTGGGGAAGGGAGCAATCCACTGGAACTGTGAACTATATCCGTTCGTTCATCTAGATTTTATTTGGTATTTACCTTCAAGCTGGACAACATATACAAAATACAATGTTATGTTATGTTATTTTATTTATATTGCGCCAAAGCCCGTAGGCATCCAGGTGCTGAGAGACAGGAGTAAGTGGCTCAAACTGCTAGAAAAGTCAGTCGTACTGATTGATCAGCACTGTTTTTAGCTGCTTTCTAAATTCAAGATGATTTTCAGTTTTTCTTCCAAGTAGAGGCAAGGCGTTCCAGGCCCTTGCCCCCTGAACGTGAAAAGACCGACCAAGGCCCCGAACACGTTTAACCTGGTGCTGTTTCAGAAAGAAACTCTCAGCTGATCTCAGATTTCTTTGGGGAAGATAAATGCTTACTCGATCTTTCAGATACACTGGAGCATTCCCAAAAATACATTTATGGCAAATGGTTAACAGCTTGAATTGGATGTGGGCTTCCACTGGTAACCAGTGTAGTCTTTTCCTTGCTTCAGTAGTGTAATGTGCAGTAACGATGACCCGCAGGCAGATGGGAAGTTGATTAAGGTTTATTGGTATAACAGATAATTAACAAATATGAGGGGGAGAGAATGTTGCCCCACCGGACTCGGTTCAGTCAAACAGTTTTCCTTCAAATTGACCCTAAAGTTCCATAACACGTAGAAAGGCACATGAAGACTCAGGAGCCAGGCAATTCCATACTGACTGGTGATTGCATCAGCATGGATGGAATGCTACACATCTCCCTTCCTTTGCAACGACAATTTACACAACACGAAAATAAGGCTACACACAAAGTCCTCCAGGTAACAAGCTCTGCGCCTGACTCTACCCCAACTTGACATTTCGAGGAATATCTGTGGTGACACTTGGCAAGGAAAAACTGGACACTTTTCTTTTCCATACTCCTCACACTTCCTTTCATATTGACAGCATCAGCATCTGCTCTCTCAACAACAGCTCTGTCACTATGTGCTTGCACCACGCATACCCTCTCCATATTCCATATCCTACCATCTTCTGTTCTGATTGCATGCCTGAACACTTCAACCACCTTTACCGGTTTGGACCACTTGCCTGGACCCTTCCTCAAAGCTGGCGGAAGCTTAATTCTTACCAATTCCCCCACAGCCGGGGTCAACCTTTCTCCTCTTGCAGGCAGCAGTCTATCATGAGCAGACTTGTTCTTCAATTGAATGTTTCTAATTCTTTCACACACAGACCCAAAATCTTTCTCCACATCAGTTTCCTTTCCCATCCATGATGGTAATAATTTGGTGTTCGCCTTGCGTCCCCTCCTCAGTTCAAATGGAGATCGTGGAGTGTGGAGTGAAACGGTGAGCAACTACTTTGTCCCTCACTGCTTTCTCCCATTGTAATCCATTTGATCAAGCTCAATCGAATCGCTTCTTTGAGTACCTTATTAAAACGCTCAACAACTCCATTTGCCTGGGGATGATAAATGGCACTCTTCTTATGCTCAATTGAATTCTTTACACAGAAATCCTCCATCTCCCTGGAGTGGAACTGAGTGCCATTGACTGTCATAATGCTTTTTGGAAAACGTTCTCTCCCACAGATCTACCAAAGGAAGTCAGTAACTGTCTTGGCGGTAATACATGGCTCGATCAGTACCTCCACCCACCTAGTTAATAAATCAGTTACAATTAAACAGAACTGCTGTTTTCCATTGCTACAAATAGACCCTAAAATATCCATGCTTAACTCATCCCATGCTTTCTTCAGGATTTCTGTCACAAACATTGGACATTTCACACTCACGCAAGCTTTCTCACTTTCATTGCAAAGGATACAGTCGCGGATCATCCTTTCAATCTGAAGGTCAAACCCTGGCCACCAGAAATCATTTTGGATCCTCTGTTTAGTCTTCACAATCCCTTGGTGACCTTCGTGGCCTAAATTAATAAGTCTCTGGCATACTCCTGATGGTGGAATTATTCTGTCACCTCTCATAACCATGCTTCCTTGTATGTTGAGTTCATCTGAAACCCTCCAGTAGTCTATGAGACCAAGTTCCTCAAACTTCACCTTCCTCAAAGGACATTGATTCCTAATGAGTTGTTTCAAATGAGTTATTGAATTGTCCTTTGCCACTGCATCCTCCCATTCACTTTGTGGTATAGATGTTGTTTCTATGCTCAAAACTACTTCAGAATAATTCTCACTGCCATCTCCCAGCTCAGATTCCCTGGTGAGACGGGACAAACAATCTGCGGCAGTGTTTTTGATTCCAGGAACATACTGTACTGTGCAATTGAATTCTTGTAGTAGTATCACCCATCTTCTGTTCCTATTTGAAACTTTGTCCAATCCTTTATTCATGATAACATGAACCAGTGGCTTATGGTCGGTACGAAACTCAACTTCTACTCCCCAGATGAAACTTCTGAATCTCTCTGATGCTCACTTAATGGCCAGAGTCTCTTTTTCTATGGTGGCATATGATTTCTCAGCTCCTTTTAATAATCTCGATGCAAAAGCAATCAAAACTTCTCTCCCATCAACTTCTTGGGGGACCACTGCTCCTAAGCCTAAATTGCTAGCATCAGTAGTGATAATAGTTTTTTTGTCACTTCTGAAGTTCTTCAACGCCGGTGCTTTGGTCAAAGCGAGCTTGATGAATTCAAATTCTTCCTCATATTCATGATTCCATTCAAATGTCTTCCACTTGAGGAGCTCACGTAATGGGAAAGTGTGAAATGCAAAATCACATATGAATATTGAATAGTACTCTGCCATTCTGATGAAAGTACAAACTTCTTCTTTAGATTTCGGTCTGGGCATATTTTGGATGGCATCGGTCAGTTGTTTCTTGGTTCGTGTACCACTTGCCGAGATCTTGTGGCCCAGATAATCAATTTCCGAACAGTTTATATTGCATTTGTCTTTGCTTAGGGTCATACCCGCGTCATATAATTTCCTACAGACATATGTCAACCTCTCATCATGTAGTTTCTGTTCATCTGCATACACAAGGATGTCATCTTGGAAACACATAATTCCTGGATCTCCCTCAAAAAGTCTGTGCATTATCATCTGAAATACCGACGTGGCAGATACTAATCCAAAAGGCATCCCCTTATATTGATACAATCCATCGGGTGTAATAAATGCTGTTAGCTTCTTGGAATTTCTGTGTAGTTTTACCTGATGGTATGCTGATGTTAAATCCAGCGTAGAGAAAAATTTAGATGGACCTATCATAGAAACAAGTTCTTGAATGTTCGGAAGAGGGCGCCTGTCCGGAACAACACATTTATTTAGTTCATGCATGTCCACACATATTCTGAGTTTCCTGGACTTCTTCCTTAGTACAACCAATGGTGAAACCCACTCACTAGCATTGATGCTCTCTATGATACCCTGATCCTCGAGTGCTTTAATCTCATTCCTTACTTCTTCTCTCATAGACAAAGGTATTTTAAGCAATTTCTGCGCAAGGGGGACATGGAGAGGTTGCAATTTGATTTCATGGGCAGAACCTCGAAGACATCCGATTCCTTCTTGAAAAACTCCCTTCATTATTTCACTAGCATTCCTCGCACTTGATGTGGCATCTTCTACTGACAATACAGATTCACTTGCACTGCGATGCAACTTAACTTGCAGCTTGCTTTGATGTGTCCAACTCAATAGTGTTGTCTTTCCCACATTCTTGACATATATCTTCCCATTGGCTTTCCTGTCTTTGAATTTCAGCATACCCCAAAACCAACCAATGATGTCAATTTTGACTCCTCCATACGCTCTGGGTTTGATATCGGCTTCATGAAGATATTTATGCTTTTTTCTGTTCCATAGGTTTTGTGGTATAAGAGTGTACTTGGCGCCAGAATCTATCATCATATTCATATCTGTTCCATCCATGCAAACAGTTGCTTTGGGACTCTCCATTACTTCTTCATCTCCCATTATCATAAAAAAGCATTCTTCTGCCTCTTAGTCACTGTGACCGCTATCTCCTATCTAATTTGTAGATGTGTTGAGAATTCTACAGCACCTGGAATAATACTCTCTTTCTTTGCAATTGCTGCAAATTATTTTTAATGCCGGACAATCCGGGTCGTCTGCCCAATAATTGCTACTATCACACCTGAAACATCTGCTATGACCTCTTCTCGTTGGGCTGGTTCTTTTTTTTATCCAGACCTCTCCTCTTGGAGCTGTTAGAACCCTTGAAAGATGTCCTGTTTCTCTTTTCTTCATTCCATGGGGGCCTACGGATTCTCCCAGATATTCTTTGTTTAGTTAAACCTCCACTTACTTGGGCCAGAGATTCACTAGTATTGATTATGTTCGACAGAGCTACATTGGACTTGATTGGATCAATTTTGATTTCAGCTGTTCTGAACCTACTTTCCAGTTCCTTAACGCACTTTTGAGTGTGCTCCACTTCTTTAGATATTCGCAGAACAGTATCTAACGGTGGGTCATCTTCTGGCCACAACTTCTCCCTGACTTTGGCGCTGCTGCACTCTAACATGAACTGGTCCCTCAGTCTCTCGTCAAGTTCTTCATTAAAGTTGCAAGTCCTTGCAAGCTTCCTTAGACTAGTAATATATTGTTCAATACTTTTGCCTTCCTCCTGCGCTCTCTTCCCAAATTTGTACCGCTCCAAAATGGTACTCGTCTTTTTTTCATAGTGTTTGCTCAGCCTTCTGACAACGCGTTCATATTCATTTAGATCGACATCTTCGCTGGCAGCAAGTTCTGGCAAGACCTCAAATTTCTCTTGACCAGCAGGACCTAGGCAGTGTAATAACAGAGATTTTCTTTTCTCCACACTACAATTCGGACCACACACAACACCTGCATAATGCACGAACAATTTAATCCACCTCCTCCATGGTGTTGCAGGTTCGCCTACTTCTGGCAAGAACATGGGCGGAGGTACACCCATCTTTCTGGAGACTTGTGATTATACTGAACTCTGTATGTTATTGGTAAATGTCGAGCAAAAAAGTGCTGAGGTGAGTAATGCAATTTATGCTTTGTATATTTATTTTCTTTCTGCTTATGAGATTGCACAGCTGAATTGAGAGGGCCAACAGCAAAACTGTATATGTCTACTCGTGATGGAGCGGCAGCATTAACAGAGGTAGTGGAATATATTGGAAAACATTAGCAACGAGAGATTTGTGCCCGAGTCCTGTAAATCGCTGTATGTTGCTTACTAATCTTCTTTCAAGTGGCAGTATAATGCACAGCAGTTCAATGATTGCTTTCCCTTTAAAGGCAGACAGCTGAAAAGTGTTTCCTTCCTCTAACAGCAGAGAGCAGTATTGTAACCAAGTGATTGTCCTGTGTGCATGTGCGAGCAGACCACTATGGGAAACCTTGGGAAATCACGGACCGCTGGCCGGGGATCTGCAGCGATGGCATTTGCAACGTTGCCGGGTAAAGCAACGGAGCGGCAAAACAAAGGGAGGCGGGACCTTGCCCCGATGGCCGCTGCAACGCAGTACTCTAGGCATCCGGCAGTAGACACGCAGTCACAGTGGGTCGAAGATGTGCGGAATGGCGGGTGGGGCTCTAAACCTATATCCTCGTCACCACTTGTAATGTGTAGTAACGATAACCCGGAGGCAGATGGGAAGTTGATTAAGGTTTATTGGTATAACAGATAATTAACAAATATGAGGAGGAGAGAATGTTGCCCCACCGGACTCGGCTCAGTCAAACAGTTTTCCTTCAACCTGACCCTAAAGTTCCATAACACGTAGCAAGGCACATGAAGACTCACAAGCCAGGGAATTCCATACTGACTGGTGATTGCATCAGCATGGCTGGAATGTTACACATAGTAGGTTCAGATCGTTTCATCTAAAAGATGATACGTGTGGTGGAGTTCTGAATTTTTTGCAGTTCTTGAACATCAAACTTGTTTGCTCCTCCCAGTAAGGTGTTACAATAATCTACGCGCGGGAGGATCACCGCCCTCACCAGTTTGGTTTGATTTTCTATCGAGATCAGAGGCGCTACCTGTCGAAGCACCTTGAGGTGGTAATTCGTGTTTTTGTAATTGTAGCTACATGAGCATCACAAGTTCAGAAAACAGATAAAAAGAATACATCATTGGTTAAAAGAGAAAAAAAAGAATTCTTATCAGCATACAGATACAAAGTCAAAAGACAAACAGCAGACCATACAAAGTGCAATAACAGGATCTAGAACATTTTAAAGTCACATCATCACCCAATTACCCACTGGCCCCAGTTTTAATATCTCTGAAACCATGCTCGAGAGATATAACGAGCGGTTCCAAAAATAACATTTACGAACAAACATTGGCTTAAAAACAACAAGGCAGGTGTTACATAGCGAATACTAGAGATCTTTAGTAATGGTCTCAAATACAACCATCTCAGGCCGGAAGTTTTCCCACAGATTAGCATAAAATGTAGGAAGGTTTCCTTAGAAGATCCACATAAATGGTGAGTGGGCGGTGTACTATATCTGCTAGTGTATCAAGCACTTGTTTCCAGACATTCTGAAGCGTAACACAGCTCCACAGCGTGTGTAAGTGACGGGCCCCTTCCCTTTTACACCGGGGGCAACTACTAATCTGGTCTGGGTATATCCTCTATAAGAAGAAATGGAGATGAGGCGCGCACTCTGATTCCCAGTCAGATTTACCTGCTAAAGCAGCAGTTAGTCTTCTCCTCCAAACGTTTTCTTGACTCTATCACTCATCAGGGAGGCTGTTTTCCTTTTCCTTTTTCAGGTGTGTTTGGTTAATTCTCATTAAAGTCTCTATGGATTCTGGTACATTTAGTCGTACACTTTTTTCAATGCAGGTGACTAGGAACCAACTCTTCTCCAAAGCACAAATCTTTCCCTTGATAGGTGGAGGGGGGAAACCATGTTTATGGCTCTCCATAGTAAGGCATGATGACCCTGGTGCTGCTGCCTCTGGAGCCCGGGATATATATCCTCTGAAGTTTATCGGGTGTGTAATATAACCTGTTGAGTATTTTATACTGAACGAGTTTGAACCTGGAGTTAAGGGATACAGTTTTGGTCAGTGAACACATTTTATGCCATTGCACATCAGTAATTTCAATTTCCAGTTCCTCTGCCCATTTATCTCTAGTCGGCGGTACCTGCTCACCAGTTTTATCTATTAGCATCTTATACAGTGTTGCAAGTATTCTAAGGCATCCATAAGAATTACACATATACCTAAGAAAGTCATTATCCGCTGGTTCTACTGAGTATGAGTCCCACCATCTGGACACCGATGCACGCATCCTATAGAATTGTACGGTGTCAATCATGGTATTTCTGTCCCCCTACTTTCATGTCTGCATGGTAATAAGCGTCCCATCTGGGAACAAGTCACCTACTGCCCGGTATCCCAACGCTTCCCATCTCCCCACAAGCGTGTTATCCAACATGGGTTCCAACCCAGGGAACTTCCATATTGGTAGCCTTGTGTAATAAGGGCGGGATACCCTGTGCATTTAAATATACCTCGCCATGCGCGCAGTGTGGTTTGCACCGGATCAAAGGGGCAGTAATCGACGTATTTTGCATCCAACACCAGAGTTCTGATATCAGACTTGCCAGCTGCCCAATGTTCCAAACGGACATGTGGAGGCACACCCTCCGTCCCGTACCAATAAGTTGAGAATTATGCTTGAGCCGCAAGCCAGTATACTTCAAAACTGGGTGCAGTAAATCCCTCTTTTTCATACGGTAATGCCATGTCGACCCATTTCTTGCAAACTGCCCCAGAGTGACATAGGAACTGCGCTAGTGTGCCATGAAGTTTGGTGAAGTACTCCTTGCCCGGCCTTATTGGCACATTTGCAAACAGATACAATAATTTGGGTAGGAGTATTTTCACGAGTGCTAGTTTGCCCACCAGCGAGAGCGTGGCGGACCACCACGGGATATCTTGCCTGTGACACATGTGTCTCGTGTGCTGTATAATTGCGGGTTAGTACGAATTTTTTGTCTCTAGACACCAGGATCCCCAAATAACGAAACCTGTTCGGCGACCACTTCAGAGAATATGCCCCAGTAGGCTTATTTGTCTGTTCGCTAAGGGGAATCATTTCCGATTTGGAATAGTTAATTGTGAAGCCAGAGGAGACCCCCAACTCTGTTATGTTCTGTATTATCGGGTCAAGGTTTACACTGGGATCCCTAATGTTCGGTAGAACATCATCTGCATATTGCAAACAATCTGATTCCCCTATTTCTGTGTCGCTCATGAACCATATCCGACATGGGCTCAATTACTAGCGCAAATAAAAGAGGGGATAGAGTGCGACCCTGGCGCGTGCCCCTCTACAACAGTATTGCGCTTGATAGTTGTGAGTTCACTAGCACTTTGGCCAACAGGAGTGTGTATAAGGGCTTAATACATTTGATCATTTTCTCTCCTAGGCCACCGTTCTCAAGAATAATGAACATGTATTCCCACAAGACCATGTCAAATGCCTTCTGCGCATCTAGGGCTACTGCTCTGGTATCAGGTTTTAGACATGCCATGACGTTAAACAGCCAACGGATGTTCAACGGAGTGGATCTCCTGGTATAAATCCCAACTGGTCATTATGTACTAAGTGTGGCATAAGGGGAAGAATTCTGTTTGCAATAATTATGGCATAAATTTAGGGATCAACATTAATTAACGACAGAGGCCTGTACGACCCACACTTGTGGGCCGGTTTGCCAGGTTTTAGGAGAACTGTTATGGTGGCTTCCTGTAAATTGTCAGGTAGAACCGAACTCCTCAATGTCTCTTCCCACATCTCCAATAAGTGGGGAGCCAATATCAGGCTGTAAGCTGCATAGAACACAGCCGTTCGGCCATTGGGCCCCAGGGCCTTGCCCCTTGGAAGTTCCCCTTTTACTTTGACAATTTCCTCTATCGTCAACGGAACATTTATTTTTTCCCTAACTCTCTCTGATAATCTAAACAGAGGTACCCCTTCCAGTAGTAATTTGATGACACGCGGCCCACACATCGGGGATGCCCTGTCCAAAACTGCATGAAATCGCTCAAATACTTCTAGGATCTCTTGATCGGAGTGTTTACTTTCTCCCTGTACATTGACGACCCCTTCCACATACGAGGAATCCCTTTATGCCTGCCCCAGTGGGGCTAGCGTCCTACCGGAACATTCGCTGTCCTCATAACACTGCGTTGCTGCAGGTCTTGCAAATTATTTCACCTCCCTATATGCGTGGGTCCTTAATTGTTCTAGTACGGAGTGTATCGCTGCCATAGTTGTAGGATCAGGTTCAACTGCAAATGTGTTTTCTAATGTTTTTAGTCAGAGCTCACAACTGGCCTGATCCTGTCTAATAGTTTTAAGGATCCCAAATTCCTTAGATATCGCCACCCCCCTAATGTAAGCCTTGAATGCTTGCCATAGCGTACCGTATAGTGTATCGCCGGGCTTGTTGTGATAAAAAAAGGTGCAAATGTCCTCTTCAATGTCTGCTCTAAACACCACATCCTGAAGGGCTTCTGACTTGAAGCGCCACCGTTAGGCGGCTTTTTTATCCACGCCCAAAGAGATCTACATGGGGACTGGGAAGTGATCTCAGAGCGTGCGAGGTAGATTAAAACAGCTATCTGTCCCTTCTATCTCGTGTTACGTTTTTAGTTCTTCCTCCTCCCAGGTGTCGGCAGACATCCATTCGACCTTCATAGGTTTGTTCCGTCTTTTTTTTCAGGCAATTTCTTGCCAGATATCCTCTTTCACCACCGGAGAAAAAAGATATTATGGGTGGTGCCGGGAACTTAGTGTTTTCGGTTTCAGTTCGAGTCGGGACACTATCTTTTAGAGCGCAACGAGGTGTCTGGGAACAGGAAGATAGCCGCCGCCGTGTTCAGTGTTCATGACTGCACTACAGAGGCTCAGTCGAGCCCTACATCTAATTGGAGGACCGCGGTGAAATAGGAGCCACTGACCCCAGTCCGGAGGCGCAGCCTACCCTGGTTAAAAGCCATGATTTAAGACTGTGTAATGTCTCTGCCAGTCTCAACCGGCTATTCAGAGATGGCACATCTTCTCTGTGACTTCATCCTGTCATCAGCATGCCTTAAGTTTCCTCCAACCTATATTAGGTAAGCCTAATGCCACTAGCCATCTGGTCGACGGTGCACAAGGCAATGCTCGTTCGCACACAACCACATGGACAATCAGATTGCTTGTGCTTCCCTGATCGCCACACTGCCCACGACCTACTTCCTCAAGCCGGAACTACAACAAAACCACTTGCAATCCCACCCTGTCCCGCCTGCAATGGCTATCACAAGCAACAACCAAACCCACCCCACCAACACAAGCGCTATAATATCCTTGTTGCTGGCGTCTCCAAAGTCGGCACAGTCCTACGTGCAGAGAGTAAAGAGTACGCTGACAGCACCGACCGGCCACTCCCTTACGACAAAGGCACGCAAACTAAATTTGCCTGTTGACTGCCACTGCAACAATGGATTTTCGTACCTGAATACCATGCACCAAAAAGGGCCGGTCTGGAAATGCAGAATCTCACCACCACACCTCAAGCAGTATCCTTCAGGTCGACTTCACGGTCCATCCTCCACCCCACAATCACGGGAGACCCGTGATCTTAACCTCTGCCTACAAACATGTCAGGCACAACGACCCACTCACTCATTTCAGTCCATCTCCAGAATTGGCTTCCTCAGAGTGCGCATAGCACAGTACTCTCCAGCTGCCCGCAGCACTCCACCCAAAGGTTCACAGCTATCAATGGTCCTGATGGTTCTCCAATGCTCCTATGCAGAGCTGTAGCCACTATGCCTTCCCCCACTGAGCTTCAAACGGTCTTCCATAGCTATGCACTTTCTAAAGAGGTCCTGTCTATGCCTGCCTCTGCTCATCCTGATACCATAAATGTATCTTGCCTTACCAATGATGCCTTGTGTACCCACAATGCCACTACTCTGAATACTAGCTCTGTCCAAATTTGTTGTTTAAATGCTAATGTTGCTAAAAAGGCATGTAACTCCCCACATGTTGCCCTCTACATTGATATAATATCTTGGAATGTTTTCACACCGAAGCTGTGCAAAATATGTTACCACCCCATCAATGTTGCCCCCCCATAGACTCTGTAGAACCAAATGCCTTTTCCAGAGATACGGTCCCTGGGCTTGAGGCCTGAGTACGAATTCTATCCGATTGTATGTATTGCAAGGGGTGTAGCATTTGATTTCTTTTATAAACACTGACCTTGGATCATGTATTTTAAATTGTCATGAGGGGTCGGCAGCCAAAGCTATTGACGTCTATAAGGATGCAAGTGCCTCTGTCTGCCACTTTCACGACTCTTTGGATTCTCAAGGGACCTTCGCTAAATTCTCTGCTAATACTGGCTATCCAAGGGCTGGTGCTTCTGCAAATTCCACTTCTACAAATAAACGTATTATTGATCTGAATAGTGAAGAGTTGGAGCACAGTCTAGCTCGTCCACCTCCCCTAAATATTAACATCTCACATGGTGAAGGTGATAGTTTACAGTTCAGGACATCAGCATACGGTGCAGGGCTAGCTCAGTGGGGGACATTCTGGGTCCTGTCTGTACACCTCAGCCTGGAGTTAGCCTTGCATAGTGTGATGATAATATAGACAGGAGCTGTAGGAATCCCTCTGCCAAGGGGACAACTTCGGCTGGCTCATCCTGTCCTGTAGCTCGGCTCCTTTGCTGGAACGTGGCGGGGGTGACTACCAAATTAGATGACCCAGATTGGCTAGGCTGGCTAAAAACCTTTGATATACTATGCCTCCAGGAGAGATGGCTATCTGAGAACACTTTATAGTGAAGCACTTTCCGGATTTCCAGAAACACTTGTGTAGGAGCACGATATAAATAAAATATCAATTCAATTCAGTTATTGGGTACCAATTACTCCGGCTATACGTGAAGGCACTGGTCGCCCACGCAAGGGCCTTGCCAGTATGATACGTCGATATGGGAACTGGGATTCTGTTTTTGTCCCGGGAGGAGAGCTCAGCGTTAGCGTGCTCGCCTTGGAAGCAGGACAACACAGAGCAGTGCAGGTTCGAAACCCGGGTCCGCGCTTAGAAAGCTCTGGGTATTAAGCGCGTTATAAATAACCTATCATATCATATCATACTTATGTCCTCACCAACAGACCAAATTCTTTTGACAGCCATCCTTATTGGGAATATCTATTTACACCCGAAGGAGGAACTAAAAAATATTGTATCCCCAAATGGATGACTGGCGGACCATTTATTGTGTGAATGTGATACCAGTGTAGCTATTGTGGGAGATTTTGATGCCATATTGTCTAACTTGGGGACTCCTCTGATAGGCTTCTCTTTGAAGGAGCTTGTGAGAAACGTTGGCTGCTGGCGATTTTCAGGAGGTCTCACTGGATGCGTTTTTAAATACAACTATGCTAGTTGAATTAAATGGGAGGTCACAGGGCACAGTTCCGCAGAAGTTTACTTACAGTCGGGCCGGAAGTAAGTATCTGATCGATTATTGCATGGTAGACTGCAATTCTTTTTGGAGAGTGATACGTTTTGAGGTCTGCCCGCGCCCGGAGAGTGACCATGACCCACTAATTATTGGCTGGTCCTTGGCGCCGTCAGCTACATGGATAAAGCCTTCTGATGTAAACTGCAAAAATATGGCAATGGCTAATTAACTAACTAAATAGTTTTTTGTATAGTGCAACTTTCACCCAAAGGTCTCAGGGAACTTACATAGACAGAGACAACAAAGAAACAAATAAATCCAGATAAGGAATTAAGAGGTCATTTTAAGTAAAATGACACGCAGGGTCATGAAGAGAAGCAGGTGTTTAAGAACAAATATCTAATTTCAACCTTCGAACAGAAAAGTCTTAAGACGCTTTCTAAACTGCTGCAAAGTTGCACATTGTTTTAGATGAAGCAGAATCATATTCCAATTTTCTGGGCCCCGGGCCACCAAACTTGCTCCGCCTAATCATTCGAGAAAACTACCTGAAGGCAGGGTGGCAGGGATTTTGGAAATTGCTGGCCAGCAAGGGGTGCATTTTTGTCACAGCCATTTGCAGAGGACCCTATTGCCTAGCTAGGACTTGCAGACCTTCATCGCTGGACTTTGCAGGGGTCTGGTTCCCCCATTGCCAAGGTACGGTACAAGGGGGAACGCAGGGGCTCACACTGACTCCCAGTGGTTTGATGCAGAATATCGTAGGGCCAAGTTTGCCTTGTGGCTTAATGCCAGAACTAATAACACAGTGGCTGCCAGGTATGTGGCTAAGAGAGATTTTCCTTTTTGAGCCTCAAGAAGAAACTGTTTTATGAATGGCAGTGGGAAAAACTGGAAGCCACGATCCGTGATAAAGTTATGAAAGGTTTCTGGAACTTGGTGGAATGTGGCTTCCGGGAAAGTGTTCATGCTGTGGTCTGTCCTATGTGAGATTGTGAGTGGGCTGAACACTCAGGATTATTATGCTTGATGAGGGTGCAATACCCCCTTCACTATCTAAGGTTCATAGCGATTTGACCTTTTCACTGGATGAGGTGGAGAAAGCCATTATGTGTATCAAACCAGGCACGGCATCTGGCACGGACGATATTAGAGCCGAAATGTATAGGTGGTTCCCAGATTGGTGGTTACCAGTTTTGTTAAAACATTTCAATGCAATCACAGCCTCACTGATGATTCCCTGCTCCTGGTCTCTGAGTACAATCAAACCAATCTTCAAAAAAGGCTTCAGGCTGGATCCTCATTGCTACCGTCCCATTTCTTTATTGTCTTTTGTCCAGAGTTGAGTTATGGGTGGAAGAAAACAAGATGCTGCCCATTTATCAGGCTGGATTCAGGAAGGGGTACTCTAGACTATCCTAGACAAATATGTAGGGATAAGAAGAGGCGTGGCATATGCAGCCTTCCTGGATCTAGCCAAGGACTTTGATTCGATTCAACGTCCTGGGTCTTCCACCTTCATTACTCCCTCTGATTGTCTGCTTATACTGAGATACTAGGGCCTCGGTTAGAGCCCAGTCCGGTGCAGGGCCCTCAAGCGAGTTCCTCACGAATAACAGAGTGTGTCAGGGCTATCTCTCTCACCCCGAGCTTGTTTTAAATGGGGTTTTAAATCTCTCTTAATTGTATGCAGACGATGCTGTACTTTTAGACCTGACCCCTAAGGGGCTTGCCTGAAGCCTTGCCTATGCATCTAATTATTTTAAAATCAACGGCCTAAAATGTAATTTAAAAAAAACAAAGATCATTGTGTTTGACTTAAAAAAAGGAAAATACATTTAATTGGTGTACTGACAAGGTTAAACTACGTGTGGAGGACTCTTATTATTATTTGGGTCTTATCTTTGCATCCAACTGTCGGTGGTCTGCACATCCAGCAATTGTGGGAAACTGCCTAAGGACCTGTTTGTGTGGGCTCATGCAATTCTACCAAAAATTTGGTGGATTCCGGTTTGATAAATGCATTCAAGCCCCTGAGTCTAAGATTTATTCTGCCATATTATATGGTTCTGAGTTGTGGGGTAGTGTAAACTGTACCTCCTTGGATCGCATACTCAGTATTTGTTTAAAAAAGCTCCTAGGTTTGATGCCTGGTACGCCGGGTCTCCTCTTGCATTTGAGATTGGGGTCTTTAACATTGGTGTGCGGGCTGAATCTAGGTCTTTGCAATACTTCTGCAAACAGCATTCTTCTCAACTGTTGAACCCTAATATCTTGAATGTAAGAGAGCAGTTAGAAAAGGCAGAGGTGTATGTCATATATCCGAGACTTGTGTTAGTCTACGCAAGAAGTGGGGAATCGGCTTTGAGGAATTGAGAAGTAGGGCAATCACTAAACATCAATTATCCATGGAAGCCAGAAGGAGACATTCTGCTGTTGCAATAGAAAGCATGGATAAGCTAACTTTGCTTGTCCATCTGAGGAGGGCCTGCCAGAATGGCAATGACCATTCTTCTTTGAGTCTGAGGGCTCGGTTGAAATGGTTGTTTAACTCCCAAGTGGTGCACATGTGGTCGCAGGTCTGAGGAGGATCTAACTCACTTCTTATTCATCTGTCCCAATCTTTTGATCTGGGACGCTCACGGTTCAAAAAGCTTTTTATTGTTAATAACATCAGGCAGGTCTCAGATGTGATGGATTATGCTTTGTCATGTGAAGATGTGCATTTTATTAATGAATTAACGTAATTATAGTGTTGAAGCTTTTTAATATTTAGCAGGGACATTTTAACCTGTTTCAATATTCAATTATTTTGTGCTTTAGCTTGTATTTTGTATCTTTTGTTAATGGTGAAAATAAAAGTGTTAACTTCTTCTCCTGCACGAGAATCCTCCAAGGCTGATACCTGAATGGATAAGACCAAGAGGAGGGCAGGATCATTTAAAGTGGCTAGTACAACTCCACTATCATGACGAGGGGATAAGACAATTGCTCCTGACCCTGTATCCCAGTTAGGATCGGGAGTTGGAGTTTTCCTTCCGTCAAGGTGCCAAAGGACAAACCCGAAGTAGTGGGTATCTGACCCGCAGTACATGCTTAAACCACGTTGTCTGCATCTATTCCCTTCCTCTGCTGCCAATGTCCCTCTGGCAGTTCCTAGTTGCATGGGCTCAGCATTTTCTCTATGTGGTACTGTTGGATTATTAGGTGGAGCATATGTATGAGAGGAAGGGTTACATCGTTTCTTGCGTTCTTGACATCTCTCTCGTAAGCAGTAGTCAATTTGAATGATAACCTGGATTAATTGATCCACGTTGGGAGGACGAGGTACCATCGAGAGACTTTGAGGTCTTCATATAACCCCTTCCGATACAGGGTAAAACATGCCTGATCGACCAATCTGCCTGTAGAGCTAATTGTTTCAACTTAGCGGTGCAGGATAGGACATCCATCTGTCCCTATTGGAATTCCAAAAGCTCTTCTTGAGCTGTATAGGCCAGATCGGGACGGTCAAACAGCCTTTTCAATGCAGTGATAAAAGCTGCATAGGAGTCCAGGATGGGGTCATTGAGAAAAACCAAAGTGGTAGCCCAAGCCAATGCACTACCTGTTATGTGTGTCACCGTGAACCTGACCTTGGCCCTGTTAGTGTGGTAAGAAACTTCCCTAAAGGAAAACCATACTGCACAAACGTCCAGCAATTCTTTAAGGCGTTTTGGATTTCCAGAGAATTTTTCAACTGTAAGAACAGAGGGCAAAGCATCACAGGCTTGAAAGGCCTGTCGCAGGTAAGTGTTTTCTGCCTTAACATTCTGCACTCCTAGATTCTGGACCGCAGCCACCAATTTCTGCAACTGAGCCATCTCCGACATTGACTTTTCTGGGCATTGCAATCTCTTAGGTTTAGAGCTCACCTGTGGTTTGCCGGAGTTCTTACTCTTGGTGTCGTGCAAGTAAGGACGGTCCTCTCTGGCTGCCAGGACTCTCTTAGGTAAAACAGGATGAACCAGATGCCAGAGAGGCCAGTCCCTCAAAGAGATAAACACCCCAAAGGGGTAAAAACCTTCATCAGGATGCTGGTGTAGCTGAAGATCCGTATTGGCAATGATTGATGCAGATGAACGTAGCAGAAATGTCAAGGCCAGTGAACGAGAATCAGGAAGCAGTGTCTTGATGCTGTCTGGATGTTAAGAAGGCAGCGGTTCTCCAAGATTTAAGCTGCTTAAAGTATCCAAGCATGAAGTGCAGAGAGGAGCAGAAGAAAAGAGGGACGGACCCCGAACGAGATACTCCGAGGAAAAACTACAGCAGGTGTTGAAGGTAAGCACAGCACTAGTAGGAACGAGCGTTTAAGGAACAAGCGTATACAAAGTAGCAAATCTGCAACGCGAAGGGCCTGCCTCTCTGAAACTTGAGGAGAACCATATAGGGTTTTGGAAGCACCTCAAGACCTTCCTCTTTGCGTCTGCCTTCGCTCTTCCTCTCCCTGTCTGCTTCGGCACCAGGCACCTGGTTAGCCTCTGATTTTGGGCCCAGATCCCTGCCCACCCAGCTGCAAATCTGCATTGCCTCCTGGCAACCCTTGCACTTCGGTCTGTATCTGAAACCCTACATCCCCTTGCCCCCCCCAGCCACACACCTGCATTGCCTCCTGGCAACACTTGCACTTGTGTCTGTATCTGCCACCCTACAGCCCCCTGCCCCCGCAGCCACACACCTGCATTGCCTCCTGGCAACCCTTGCACTTGTGTCTGTATCTGCAACCCTACAGCCCCCTGCCCCCCCAGCCACACACCTGCATTGCCTCCTGGCAACCCTTGCACTTGTGTCTGTATCTGCCACCCTACAGCCCCCTGCCCCCCCAGCCACACACCTGCATTTCCTCCTGGCAACACTTGCACTTGTGTCTGTATCTGCCACCCTACAGCCCCCTGCCCCACCAGCCACACTCCTGCATTGCCTCCTGGCAACCCTTGCACTTGTGTCTGTATTTGCAACCCTACAGTCCCCTTCCTGCACTTATTAGACACCCCTTGTCTACACCTTATTCTTGCACTTACCACCTGCTGGCCGCACTACTTGTCGTTGTTCTTTCACATGTTCAGCACTTTCCACTCCTCCGCTCCCCCTTCCCTCTCCCCTGCACTTGCACATTCTCAATGTCACTGGGTCTAGATCGTTGTTTTGTCCTCCTTTGTTCCCCTCCCTTGCCCCGTCGCGCTCTGAAACCCTTGTGTATGGGCGCAATACAAATAAAATATCATATCATGTGAAATATTGTTCTCCGTATTTGTTTGGTAAATTCTACGCCCCTCCTTCCAATGCGTACGACGTACGCTTCTTGTGGCAGCCATTGGGATTGGCTGTTGCAGTTCCTAGAGTGCTGGCGGCCATAGAGAGGTTGGCAAATTGCAGCTGAGTGTTGGAAAAGCCTTTGTTGTGAGCTCTGCAGTGAAAAAAGGACCAAAGAGGACAGCAAGAAGTAACATGTGTTTTGTACTGCAGTTGCTCTTTCTGAGGTTACCCTTTCTTGCTGAGGATATAATTTGCCCTAAGTATACCACTTCCTTCTGACAGTTCTGCATTTTATCCTTGTCTACTTTGAATCCCGTTTCTGTAAGTAATGTCAACAGTGCCACTGACTCCTCTCTACACTATTCTTCGGTGTTACTGCACACTAGGAGGTCATCTACATACTGAATGACGATGCTCTTAACTTATATGTTACCTAAATCCATATGTAATACTCTGTTAAAAATACTGGGGCACTCATAGTACCCCTGAGGGAGCCTGTCTGAGTTTTGCTAGTCTATTGATGTAAAAACTCAACGGCCTTTTTGGATCGAGGTGATGAAGCCTCTCCTCCTCTTTGGAAGAATGTAGATGCAGATAAAAAGTAGGCAGCACAATCTTTTGTGCCAAATGAAATTCGGATACCACCTTCGGTGGAAAAGAAGGGCACACCCTAAGCACAACAGTTTCCCTGTAAAAGATAGTAAACAAAGGATTACAAGATATGGCTTGCAACCCACTGACTCTAGAGCTAAGGTAATAGCCATTAAAAAGGACAGCAATGCAGAGGCTCAAATGGAGATCCCATAAGAAACTTTAGCACCAGATTCTGATCCCAGACTGCTACAATGAATAGAACAGGAGGGAAAGCGTTAGTTAGCCCCTTTAGAAACCAGATCACTACAGGGGCCTTAAAATACGACCCCTGCTCTGGCCGGTGCTTAAAGATAAACAATATCCCTTTGCATCCCCTGATGGGCTAAATGAAACAAAAAGGACAGCACCTCCTATTTGTCACTAAAGGGTCAATATTCTGAACTCTGTATGAGCTGTCAAAGGCAGCAGTATAGGGTCTTTGTTGCTGGTCTTCTGGCTGAAAACAACACCTCCATTACATCTTCTGGGAGGACCCAATCGTTGTGTCTTAATTTCTCAGAATCCAGATGCAACGGTTCAGAGCAGAACAGGTTGCACTTCCTGTTGATACTGGAAGCAAACAGATCCACTTGAGGGGTTTCCAATAGGGTGACGGTCTCTTGAAAAATGTCCTTAGCTAGCTCCCACTCGTGGGAGACTGTGCTCTGCCTGCTCAGAGCATGCGCTGCTGTGCTCTCCTCGCCATCCACGTGAACGGCCGAAACAGATGCTACTTCTTGTAGTGCCAAAACCAGAGCTGCAGTGCCTCTCTGCACAGGGGCAGTGACCCTACACCTCTTCTTGTTGAGGGAATGCAAGACCGCTAGTCTGATTGCCCTCAGCTCCAAAAGGCTGATGTGTAGTTTAGACTCTGATGGAGACCAGCGACCGCTGATTGCTAGATTGTTGGCATGAGCCCCCCACCCTGTGAGGGAGGCATCCGTAACTACGGTTGTCTCTGGCCATGGTTGGCAAAAGGGTTCCCCCTTGATATTGATATTGATATTTAATTTGTATTGTGCTCATACACAAGTGTTTCAGAGCGTGACGAGGCAAGGGAGGGGAACAAGGTTCAACAAAACAACGATCTTACTATGCCCAGTGAGAACATGCAAGTGCAGGGGAGAGGGAAGGGGGAAAGTGCAAGGGGGAGGGGAAGAAGTGGAAAGTGCTGAGCAAAGGAGTAATAAAAAAACAACAGTGGAAGTGCAGCCAGCAAGTGGCAAGTGCTAGGGTTAAGGGTCAGACATGGGGTGTCTGATAAATGCAGCAAAAAGCGGGCGGGGGGGCTGTAGGGTTACAGATACAGGCCCAAGTGCTAGGGTTGCCAGGAGGCAGTGCGGGTGCGTGGCAGGGTAAGCAAGTACCTGTGTCCGAAATCAGAGGGTAACCAGGTGCACAATGCCGAAGCAGAACAGAACAGCAGGGAAGAGGAGGAGCGACTGTAGAAGCAACAAGGAAGGTCTTGAGTTGCTTCCAGAGCTGGTTCTCCTCAAGTTTCAAAGTGGCAGGGAGGCTATTCCAGAGGGAGGTTTCAGCCGAAGACAGAGCCTTCAACACGTTTCCTGGCAGGCTCACCACAAGAGATCCTGCACGACCTTGCTTGGGAGCTTACGTAGATCTGTCACTCTGCCAACCACACGGCCCACTGAAGAGACCTCATTCTCAGACGGGCTTCAGGCACCAGAAAATTGCAGGATGCCTTGAGACCGAGCAACCTCAGAAATTCAAAGGCCGGATAGACGTTGGGCATTTTGAAACTTCATGACCATCTACTCAATATGTTGAGCCCTCACCTCGGGTGGCGAGGCTTTCCCTGAGGAAGTATCCAGGACAGCTCCAATGAATTGAAGCTTCTGTAAAGGTATCACATGGGACTTCTTGAAATTGAGTGAGAAGCCCAGTCTGTGGAGAGAGTAGCAGGTAAAGCTGAGATGTTCCAGGACCTGTTCGGGAGAACGGGCTCTGATCAGCCAATCGTCTGGGTAGGGGTAGATGTGAATCCCTCCCCTCCTCATATTTGCTGCCTCTACTGCCATAAACTTGGTGAAAACCCTTGCGGCAGAGGTAAACCCGAATGTTGAATGCAAAATTGAGAACTGCCAATGACGAACCTCAGGTGCTTCCTGTGCTTGTGATGAATAGGCCCATGAAAGTAAGCATCCTGAAGGTCCAATTATACCACCAATCCTGGAACTGAAGGGCCTGAAGGATCTGAGAAAGGGTAACCATCTTGATCTTGTCCTTTCTAAGGAATGTGTACAAGCGTCTCAAGTCCAAGATGAGTTTCAGTCATCCGTCCTTCTTAGGAATTAGGAAGTAAGGGGAGTACCATTCCTGGTTCCTCTCTGCTACAATAGCGCCTTTCTCCAGTAGGATGCAAATCTCCTGCAGAAGGAGCAGATCAGGATTGTTGGACTCCCTGGTGGGCAATCAGGAGGCCTTTTCAAGAATGAGAGGCAGTAACACTTTGCACGGCCCAAGCATCAGAAGTAATGCCATGCCATTTTTCCAGATGCTGAGTTACCCTGCCTGCCACTACTATCCCGTGGACCAAGGCCTCAGAGAAGTTTTGGTGTAGCGGTGACGGCTGCTGATAACAAGGAGGTGGCAGCTGCTTGGGCGGACTTACCATCTCGTCCTCATCCACCATGAGGAAATCTCTTCTGTCCCCTTTGTGTGCTCTGACTTCTTGTCCTTTGAACCGATGAGAAATAGCAAAAGTCACGGACCCTCCAACCTTGAGAAGCCATCTGGGTCTGTTGTGGCTCTCGAATTGCTGTACCTAGCAATTTCGCCGCTGCTTTTGAGAATTGAAGCTTTTCCAAGCTTTCATCAGCCTTGGAGCCAAACAAATGGGATCCGTCGAAAGGCATGTTCAGGAGCCTTGCTTGGACATTTGGTGCAAAGCCAGACTTGCACAGCCAGGCAAATCTCTGCGAGACAGTACAGGCTGCCATCACTCGGCTCACACTGTCAGCTGAATCCAATCCGGACTGGAGCGACTAGCATATTGCGCCTTGCCATTCTTTACTATATTTGCTCCTTGCCATTCTTTACTATATTTAAAAATCTTTCCCTTTTTTCACCATCAGGAATGTGTTTAGCAGCCATAGGCATCACTTCCCACAGACTGAATGTAAATCTGGCCAATGCACCTGTGGCATTGATGGATTTTAAAGCCATACTGCTGGCTGAGAAGAACAAATTACTTACCAACGTTCTTTCGATTGGATGTTCCTCCAACTTATTCCTCATCTTAGATGTATTCCATCCAGCTTTGCTGCTCTTCGGAAATTTTTTCGGCAGAGGGCGCCGTGCGTCAATGTCATCGAGTCGATGGTCCCTTGAAGGCCTCCGTCGAGGGTGACGTCATCGGGTGAATAAGTAGCATGTGCGGCACCCTTTGGCCTCAGTTCTGTTTTTCCCCTTTTTATCTTCGATCATGTACTGTATAGATTGTGCCGGCAGACAGGTATGAGCCTTGCGAGATTTGAGATGGCAATAACCCAGAAAAATCTACAGAGGGGTAGGCTGGGAGGGCGATGAGGAATACGTTGGAGGAATCCAATCGAAAGAACGTTACCAGTTAGTAAGTAACTTGTTCTTTGAGTGGATTGTGTCCTCCAACGTATTCCTCATCTTAGATAGACTCCAAAGCAGTATGGACAATTCCTCTGGAGGAGGGGGTAGATTTTTCGATACTCTTAGATGGCTGATTATAGTACTGCTTTTCCAATAGTTAGCTCCCTAGACTGGGAAGCATCCAGGTTATTAATATAATGTTGACTGGTTAATTATCACCAGTCTGCTGGCAGGACTCGTGTGGGTATCCCACTAAATTTCTTTTTAAAGAGTATTTAATTTCTTCAATAATTCTTGAAAAAGTACTGATAATTCCGATGAATTTATAGTAAAAATATTTTTATTCAACCATTTACATCTTTCTGAGGCCTTTGGCAAACGTTATATTGTTCAATGCATTTCGGTCAATGATAGACCTTCATCAGGAACTGTTAATAATAAAGAAAAAAAGAAAAAATAAAAATTAACTAAGGTATTTGTATAACTTTCCATTAACAAATGAACTAATCATATATTTTGAATTATGCTTAAAGTCAGCTCTACTATACATATTACAAAAAGGGTACATGTGTAAACCGTTGCTTTAAATCTTTGGCCTGATTTACTGTGCTTCCTTATTGGTAATTTATCCAATTTCTCTTCACTCAAGCATGCTTGTTTGTGTTAGCTGTTGCATGTCCTTAATATAACTTCTTTAACTTCCTGGTGATATAAACAATAACCAAATTCTAACAAATATTATGTACAAATTGTTCTGTCAGCTAGAGTTCAAGCGCCCCACAGGGGGAGTCTTACCTGTTGTGTAAGCAAAAGTAGTAGCAGCCGGGCACCTTGCTCGCGTGAAAACGCGTTGCTGGTTGTCCCGCTTGCTTTCATATTGAAAAAAATGGCGCCAGCTGGTGGAATGAGCCCTTAACCCTCCCGGAGGGTCTTTTTGAGCTAGTCTGTAGCATTCTGAAATGCAAAGCACAATCCAGCGTGAAATTGTCTGTTTTGTCACCGATTGACCCAGTGTAACTTATAAACAGCTGGTTGTCCACTCTAAGTCTGGAAAGTCTAGAGATGTAAAAGCTTAAAGCTCTTTTCGGATCCAACCTGTGTAATCTTTCCTCCTCCTTCAAAGGATGGGGTGGAGGATAGAATGCGGGTAAGACAATTTTCTGACTTAAATGAAAATCAGATATTACTTTCGGTAAAAATGATGGTTTTACCCTCAACACAACTCTGTCTTTATGGAACACAGTATAGGGTGGCCCAGAAGACAGTGCCTGCAATTCGCTCACTCTTCTTGCTGATGATCAACCAAGAAGGCTGTTTTCCACGTTAGTAATCTTAATGGACACGTGTGCATAGGCTTAAAAGGAGCACACATTAAGAATTTTAGGACTAAATTTAGATCCCAGATCTGTACTTGAAACACATTAGTGAGTCCTTTTAAGAATTGTATTATCAAAGGAATTTTGAAGTAGGAACATTCTTCCGATGAGCGCTTGAAAATGGAAAGCGCCGCAAGGTAACCTTTTATTGTTCCGATATTCATACCTCTGTGTGCTAGGATCAGAAGGAAAGATAATACTTCTGGAAAAGAACATAGAAAAGGATCGACATTCTTTTCTCTGCACCAGTTGCAAAACTTTTTCCAACGGCAACGGTATAGAGACTTTGTTGCTGGCCTTCTTGCCGAAAGCAACACCTCCATAACGTCATCTGGAAGGTTCCAATCCCTGTATCTCAGCCTTTCAGATACCAAGCATGAAGGTTGAGCGTTTTGACCTCTGGATGGAGAACCTGACCATCCATTTGAGAGAGAAGGTTCTCTCTCTGAGGAAGACGTACTGGAGGACAGATGGACATGTCTAAAAGGTCCGGGTACCACGTTCTCCTGGCCCAATCCGGGGCAATTAGGATCATGCGGCTTCTGAAACCTTCTCAGCCTCCTGATGACCTGAGGAATGACGGGAATCGGAGGGAACGCATACAATAGTGGGAAATTCCACTCCACCAGGAACATGTCTCCCAGGGCTCCTCTCGGGGGAAATTCCCTTGAGCAATACCTTTCGCATTTTCGGTTGATTTCGGTTGCAAACAGGTCTACTTGAGGGGTTCCCCAAACGGCGAAGATCTCTTGAAGGACTTCCTGAGCCAGTTCCCATTCGTGGGATACCGTGCTCTGCCTGCTTAGAACATCTGCTGTCATATTCTCTTCCCCGGCTAGATGAATTGCCGTTAAAGATATTCCTTCCTGAATCGCCCAATACCAGAGCTGCATTGCCTCTCTGCACAGGGGTAGTGACCCCACACCTCCTCTTTTGTTTAGGTAGTGCATGGCCACTGTGTTGTCCGTCATTATCAGGACATTCTTTCCCCTGACAGATGGCAGGAAGGCCTTCAGCGCTAGTCTGATTGCCCTCAGCTCTAAAAGGTTGATATGTAGTTTGGACTCCGATGGAGACCAACGACCGTTGATTTTAGGATGTTCTCTGTACAGGTCCACCATAGAAGGTCTTGTCTGACCTTGTTTGGAATCTGAAGAAGATCTGTCATTTGACCCGAGAACTGGGACCACTGAGTCTTTAAGGCCCATTGAAGGGATCTCATCGTCAGGCGTGCCTCTAGCACCAGAAAGATGCAGGATGCCATGAGGCCGAGCAACCTTAAAAAGTCGTAAACCTGGAGATTTTGGGCATTTTGGAATTTGGAAACCATCTGAAGAATGTCTTGAGCCCTCGACTTGGGAGGCGAGCTCTTTCCCAAGGACGTGTCTAATACAGCTCCTATGTACTGAAGCTGTTGGTAAGGTGTCATCTGTGACTTCTTGAAATTGAGGGAGAAGCCCAGTTTGTGGAGGAAGTGGCAGGTAACTTTCAGATGATCCAGTGATTGCTCGGCAGAACACGCTCGATCAACCAATCGTCCATGTAGGGGTAGACATGAATCCCCCCTCTCCTGAGGTGCGCTGCCACCACTACCATTAACTTGGTGAAGACCCTCGGGGCGGAGGTGAACCCGAAAGGGAGGACTCGAAACTGATAATGTGAGTCGCCAACTACGAACCTCAGGTATTTTCTGTGTTTGACATGAATCGGCACATGAAAATAAGCATCCTGGAGGTCCAATGACACCAACCAGTCCTGGAGTTGAAGGGCCTGAAGGATCTGAGAAAGGGTAACCATCTTGAACTTGTCCTTTCTGAGGAACTTTTTCAAGTTTCTTAAGTCCAAGATGGGTCTCAGTCCTCCGTCCTTTTTGGGGCTAAAAAAATACGGGGAGTACCATCCCTTGTTCCTCTCCGCTGCAGGTACTGGTTCTATAGCACCTTTCTCCAGCAGGGTTAAAACTTCCTGCTGTAGGAGCGAGTTTGAAGACTTCAATGGGTGTCTCCCTGGTGGATTGCTTTGAGGTTGCGTTAGAAAAGGAAGTCAGTAACCTTGGGCTATTATTTCTAGAGCCCAAACATCTGAAGTAATGGCTCGCCATTCTTGCAGATGCTGTGACAGCCTGCCCCCTAAGGTGTTTTGTGATGCAAGTCCTTAAAGCGGTTTTGTGGCGGATGTTGCAGCCGCTGATGGCAGAGAGGCTGCAGCTGGAGCTGGTTTAGCACGTTTTCCTCGTCCACAACGAGTGGCCTTTTTCTGGCACCTTTGACTGGCCATTCCTCTCGCCTTTCCATATGAGGTGTAGTAACGATAGAATTGTCCCCTCCATGACTGTCCTTGTGCACGAAAAGGCTGAGGTTGCGTAATAGCATCTCCTAAAGATTTGGCAGCTGCTTTTGAGGTCTGCAACCTCTCAAGACTCTCGTCAGCCTTGTTGCCAAAAAGGTGATACCCATCAAAAGGCATGTTCAGAAGGCGGTTCTGTATGTCCGGTGCGAAACCCAACTTCTGTAACCACGCAAATCTGCGCATTACCGTGCTAGTGCCCATGGACCTGCTTACACTATCTGCAGTGTCCAATCCAGTTTGAAGGGATTCCTGCATGGCTTCCTTTCCATCTCTAACGATGGCTAGGAACCCTTCCCTTTCTTCCCCTTCTGGTATGTGCTCCTCCGCCATTGCTATGCACTCCCAAAGAGTGTACAAACATTTTGCCAAGGCACATGTGGAGTTGGCAGATAAATACCTTCCGTGCCCAACCATCCACACGCTTATCATCCCTGTCTGGAGGGATAGATGGGTATGCAATTTGTTAGAAGCTGTGGCTGCCTCTATGACCAGACTCTCGGGAGTTGGGTGTTTGGACAGATAGCCGGGGTCGCTACTGGCCGGGCGGTATTTTGAGGTGAGGGATTTATTTACCGGAGCAATAGAATCCGGAGTTTCCCAATTCTTGTCCACCCTATTTTGCAGGGCTACATGAAAGGGTAGTACTGTGTCTTCGGTGGGATCATGGTCCAATATATCTGTTAAGTCATCCTGGATGAATTGGGCTGATGGTTTAGCCCATCCTAAGTAATCTACTACCTTCGTCATTAACTGACGGTATGATGGACTGGCATGCTCTCCTTGTTCTGGTCTGCCAAAGTCGTTTTCAGGAGATGTGTCAATGCTACTTGCATTGTGTAATGATTCCACCAAGTCCCTCATTCTGCTTTCTTCTGAAATCAAACATTCTGGGACATTTGGGGTGCCATATTCCAGCCCAAAAGGTACATTCTCCTCATCAGATCTCTCCCGTTCCTCAAAAATTGAGGTCAGGGATTTGAAAAACTCCTTTCTGGGGAGAGGCTTGAAAACCTTCTCTGGGAGAGGAGGAGGAAGAGGTCTAGTACCTGGCTCTGAGGACAATACAGGTTTTGTAACCTTGACCTTCTCTTTTACTGGCTTCCCTGGCTTGACTGGAGCCTTTGGCGCCGAGGGTTTCGGCGTCAACGTCGATAACAGCGTCGACGGCGTCGACGACACCGTGGTCCTCGACAGGGCCTGCTTCGAGTGCGCTGAGGCGACCTTCGAAGATTTTCCCTTCGAGGTATGATGGGTCTCGGACGGCGTCGATGACCTCGAGCGGTCGACTCGACTCGAGCGCTTTTCACTCGCCGTCCTGGAAGGTTCCCTATCCTTCCTTTTTCGATCACCCGGGCTCGAGGACACGCGAGTGTCGGAGCGATGACGCTCCCGGCCGGCTTCCGAAGAAGGCGCGGACTGAGGCTTCGCTTTTTCAAACACCTCCATCATTTTGACCCTGAATGCTTCCCACTCTTCGGTAGTCAAATGTTTCGTGGGGTGTTTTATCTTTTTTGGAGACTCGTCTGACAACGAGGTGGAGGGAGAACTGTAGCGTTGTTTCTTCGATCTTTTTGACGAAGACGACGAGCGTCGAGAATCGCTACGGGACCTCGATCGATGCCTTTCGCGTCGAGGAGAATTCTTCTCACGGGATCTCGACTCGACGCTAGAGGTTTTTAGATCGGTTTTTCGACCTACCTGTAGCTTTCCTCTCCTCTCTCGCAAGGCCTTCCCCATCATCGCCTGACACTTCGCACAGGCCTCAATGTCGTGGCCTTCTCCGAGGCACCACAAACACTCTCGATGCGGGTCCGTGATCGACATTTTTGACCCGCACGATTTGCACTTTTTGAATTCCGATTTCAGGATCGTGGTCGGCGTCGATGACGAGGACATATTTCGTTATTATATATCTTCTCACAGAACTCGAGGCGCGCCGAATGTCCGAAGCAGCGTATACTGCGGAAAAACGGAACTGAAGCCAACGGGTGCCGCGCGTGCTACTTATACACCCAAAGACGTCACCCTCGACGGAGGCCTTCGAGGGACAATCGACTCGACGACATCGACGCACGGCGCCCTCTGCCGAAAAAATTTCCCAAGAGCAGCAAAGCTGGATGGAATACATCTAAGATGAGGAATAAGTTGGAGGACACAATCCACTCGAAAAGTCTTTTTGCTAGAGGATCAAACTTGTTATCGTCCCTATCAGGGTTAATTGAAGGATATGCGGCTGCCCTTGATGAAGAAGTGACAGCTTGCACCACTAGACTCTGAAGAGACGGATGTTTTGATAAGAACTCCGGATCCACACTCAAAGGCCTGTATTTCCTGGTGAAATCCTTATTAACAGCAGGATTAGTATCAGGACTTTCCAAATTTGCCATGACTCTGCTCTTCAAAGCAGTATGGAAAGCGAGAACAGGGTCTTTAGGAGGGCCTTTGTCGAGATTATCTATGCGGTCATCTTGTTGGTAGACCGCAACTGGCCTTGTGCAGCCCAGATACTCAGTCAATTTTCCCAAGACTAAGCTATGGGAAGCATCTGCATATGCAGAAGGTTATGAGATGGCAAATTCCACCTGTGTGGAGCGATCTAGCCCACTAGCATCAATTAATGAATGCACCAGAGGCTGCATCCTGGGCTCCTCAGGAATCAAGGCCTCAGGAACACTGAGAGTTCCAATTCCCAGGCCAAAAGGAGGAGTATCCTGATTAGTGACTTCCTCCTCCTCAAAAATAGAAGACATAGGGGGTCATTGTAAGTTTCCCGGTATCCTGCCAGTAATTCTGGCAATATACTGTGAAATTGACCCTACCGTCTCTGCCGCCTGATATCCTGGTATTACCGGGATATTGGCGGGCAGCAGTAAGTTCCCATTCCATGGAGTCCCATACGACTCTATGGGATGGGATTGCTGGAATGACCAGCACCGGTAGTACCAGCGTCGTGATTTTGGCATTTCTTTGCCAATAGGGGCCTGATCTACCGGCAGATCAGGCCTGCCGGTAGATCAGCACCCCCACCAGCAAATGTGGGTTTCCCTGGTCTGGTAAAAATGCTGGTGCTGGTATTATCAGCAATTCCTCTATAATTTTTACAAGACCGGAGCCCTCGTAATGAAGCCCATAGACTTGAAAAAGTCTGTTCTAGGCCGACGTTTAAAAACCTTCTACACCTCTATCGATGACGTCAGTGGCTTCAACGCTGATGGTCCTGAAGTCAGGGAACTCAATGTGATTCCTGTCGAAAGGGTGGAGGTTTGAGGCTTAACCTTCAGCTTATCTCGAGACTTTGAGGTCTCCGAAGCGTCTCGTGGGAGCTTCAAAGGTTTTTTGCCTGGACACGAGGGCGCACAAGCAGCAACCTTTGCAGACCCCTTATCGGCTTCATGAGGCTAGATAGATGAGATCAGAAGCCTTCTTTAACTTTTTCAAAGGGGCGGGAAAAGCTGCCTTCTCAAAGACCATCATCATCTGGAGGCGAAAAGGCTCCCATTTGGCTTTGGTAGCAGACTTAACTGGAAACTCACTCTGCAGTCGGGGAGGAGTCTGAAGATGAGGAGTGCGAGAGATGTCATCTCTTCTTTGATTTTTTACTGGTGGACGAAGATGAAGAATGGTGGTAACTACTTCTTGATCAAGAGCGCTTGTAGTGTTTCGAGTGCTTACGAAGAGGCGAAATGCCCCTCGAACTTATCTCATCCAAAGATCTCCTCTTTGAAGGAGTGGTCGAAGGGGATTTCAATGGGGGCCTACCCAAGATGAATTTCCCCTCCCTCTCCTTCAAGGCCTTTCCTGTCATAGACAAATACCAGTGCAGCTGACGTTGGATGGAATATATTAAAGATGAGGGAATACGTGGGAGGACACATTCCATTCAAAAAAGGATTTTTCAAATCAATTACAGTATGATATGATATGATATGATATGATATGATAAGGCATTTGTAACACGCCTATACACAAGTGTTTCAAGGCGCGACGAGGCAGGGGGGGGAACAAGGGGAGACAGACAACGATCTTACTAGGCCAGGTGTCATTCAGATCGCGCAAGTGCAAGGGTAGAGGGGAAGGGAAAAGTGCATGGGGGAAAGGGAGAGGGGAAAGTGCAGTACAGGGTTATTAGCATAGGGAGTAAGGGATACCATTCACCGATAACAAGACCAGTGCCGGTAATCCCTTACCGCCACATTCCGAGTTCCCTTTGCGCCCTCGTCCTTAATGCCTGCTTTTAGCAGGGGCTTTTTAGCCAATAACGGTGACCGTAAAGTACGATCACCGTTATTTGCAATTTCCCCATTCCCATTGAGTCCTATGGGGGCTCATTTGGGAATGGGGAAGAGCCCTGGGGAATGGGAAATTACCGTCCTGGTCAACTCGGAACAGGGCAGTAATTTCCCATTCCACCAGGGCGGTGCCGGTACGGGTCCGGTGCCGACCAAGGCGCTACTACCGCCATTGGTTAGCGCCGGACTCGGAATGAGGCCCCATGTCCAGTTTGGCACTAACTATAAACACAGTATCAAACAATTCATTAACTGTAGATCTAAATTTGTTATTTATGTGATCATTTCTGTGAGCAAATTAAAGTAAATTGGCAGTACTATCCGAGAAATAAGAACAAGAATATGCAAACACATGTACACACTCAGAACAGCGGATGTCAGGTACCCTTTGTCTTACATGGAACCACTTGAAACCCTCCTTGCTCCACACAACATCCACATCCACCAATATGCAGATGACAAGCAGCTCTACTTCAATAGTTCTTCCATCAAAGACATCACAGGCTAAAGGCCTGCCTCTCATTAATCCAGCCATGGATGTCAAGTGCTTACGTGAAGGTCAATCCTTCCAAGACTGAATTCCTACTGCTGACCAACAACATAAAACACCAGGACATCCAGACCTGTGTCTCCTTGCTGTGCATCTCGAGGACTATACACCCCAGCTGGCCACCTGCGCCAAGGCCCGTGGGTCCAACATCAACAGAAACCTATTCTTTAAGCAGCACATATCAGGGAAGACACAAACGACTTGGTACCAATTTTCTGTCCTACAAAAAATCAAGCCCTTCATCTCAGAAAACAACTTCAGGTCTACTCTAAAAGCCATGGTCCTCTCCCACCTCGATGGTGGCAATTTCCTTTTGGAAGGCCTTTCGGCAACTGCACTGGCTCCCCTTAGATGTGTCCTGCCTGTTGCAGCACAACTCATCAAAGGACTCTGCAAATTCGACCACATCACCCCGACTCTCATCGAACTGCATTGGCTCCCGCTGCAAGCCCGTATCATTTTCAAATCCTGTTGCATCATATACAAGGCAGTCCCCATTAACTCCCCAAGGTACCACACTGACAGACTTTAGCATCTCTGCAGGCCTACAATCCACCAGAGGTAAATACATGTCCAGACTAAAACTCTGACATTGCAGGAAGGTAGACATCAGAAGACAGGCCTTCTCTGTTTATGCCCCAAGACTCTGAAACCTCCCCTCATGAACATCCAACTCACCCCCTCACTTAAAGGAATGGCTCCTTCCTAACACATAGGTCCATACACCTTATCTGAGACTGGGTGATCTGATCCCCACTGTTTCCTCCCCTGGTTCCTTGCAGATCCATTGCTAGTGCCTTCCTGTGTTGTTAGATTCCCACTCCCTTGTGCTGATGTATCCTAACCATATTCTTACACCTATGATAATTAAGCACTCTGTTGCTTCCTGAAGCTTAATAAATACCCTAAGAGTAAAAGATGTTTTTTCCAGGAAGAACCGTGGATTACAATATCATCGAAGTAGGCTCTGGCTAAGGATCGGCAGAGGGCCAGGACTCGGTCCATCCGCCTCTGGAATGTTGCTGGGGCAGCATTCCAGAGCAAGAAGGGAAAGAACCTAAACTGAAACAGATTCACGGGGGTGGAAAAGGCAGTCTTGGGTTTTGCTTCCTTATCCCAGGGCACTTGCCTTAGCCCTCTGTCAAATGTATGGTTGAAATGAATCGTGCTATGCCTAACGGTTCCACCAAATTGTCTATCTGCCGCATTATATAAGCATAGGACCTGGAAATTTTGTTTAGCGGTGGAAGTCGATGCAAAATCGTCATATGTTGTCAGACATTGCCGCAAATACAACTGGTTAGAACCACTCGCTGTATGACCTCTCAATGAAAAGAAGGTCAACCGACTTTTTTTTAACAATTCACATATTACTTGCTTGCTGGCTTCAGTGAGCAAATATGGTTTACTGTAAAATATGGTTTGAGTCGTATAACTCGTATAACTCCTCTGTGGGCACTACTCCCAGCACTCGTCTGGGCTTTGGTGAGAATGTCTCCATAGCTATCAATCAACTGCTCCTCTGGCACGTATCTGTGAGAGCAGGGTCTTTTTCAATTAAATAAATAAATGTAAGAAATTCCACTTTTAGGGAAATTATGAGTTAGGAGGTATTCGGGAGGGGGGTGGAGTTTCGCCTGCCAGAGGGATTTGGGAAACAGCATATCCAGTAATCTCCAACTCCCTTAGGGTCAGTCTTTTTTCAAAGAAATGAGCTGGGGCCTCCCTCTGGAACAGCCTCCCTGCCACTCTAAAACTTGGGGAGAACCATCTCTGGTTACGGAAGCACCTCAAGACCTTCCTCTTTTCTTCTGCCTTCGCTCCCCCTCTCCCCTGCTGATCTGTTCTCTCTTGGCACCGTGCAACTGGCCACCCTCTGTCCTCTGGGCCCAGGTACCTGCTCACCCTGCCACCCTCCCGCACTGCCTCCGGGCCACCCCTTGCACTCGGGCCTGTATTTGTACCTATACAGCCCCCACCCCCCCTTTTTCTTCCTCCACTTATCAGACCTACCCTGTCTGCTGCCTTAGACCTAGCACTTGCAAATTGCTGGCTGCATTACCACTGTTTGTTGCCTCTATTATTTATTTATTGTTATTTATCTGTTTTTCCTCTGCTTCGCACTTTCCACCTCTCCCCCTTCCATGCACTTTTCCCCTCCCCCCTCTCCCATGCACTTGCGCGTTCTCAATGTCACTGGGCCTAGTAAGATCGCTGTTTTGTTTTCCCCTGTTCCCCTCCCTTGCCTTGTCACGCTCTGAAACACTTGTGTACCAGCGCGATAGAAATAAAATATCATATCATATCAGTTCTAGCTTTTCCCAGTTTGCTGAAGGCAACATTTGATAATGGACAGGTGCACATTAATAAGAGACGGCTATGTTCCATTCCCTTTGGGGTTCTTTCAGCAAGTTAGTGTGCCTGTGTCCAATAGATCCAGCCATCCTGAACTGTGATGAAAAGTAGACAGTTGTCCTTAGACGGAAGCTGTCACAAGGGTGGCCTACATACACCGCTTGGCTGATAAGGCATATACGGAATGACTTCTCCCGTCAGTAATCTTCACCCCCTGACAGGTTACCCTAAACCAAAACTAGGTCATTACAACATCACTACGGTTCATCAACAATAATATAAGACTTTCTACTTTATAAATCACTCCATTATTTGGCAGGATAAACGTGCTGGAAGACCTAGAAGGAGGTGTTCTATAACCTTCTGGAGACACAGGATTGCAAGGCTATAAAGATGACAGGTAGGTTATATTAGCTGGGTTGGGTAGGGCTGCAATGATGTGCTCCTTGAATGGCAAGCCAATGAAAGAACACCTCTGATTCTCATCAATCCAAATAAAACAGTGAGCCTGATTTCTGTCATAGGTGCCCAACCAACCTTGATAGCTATTGGTGTCTCCCTCATGATGTTGGCACATAACAGAAGCAGCTTTGGGTTGCTGTTCCCTGTCCAGATTTTTAGTCTATTATTGTGGTACAGCTGGGATGGCTTCCACTGGTCTTCTTGTTGGACCACTTCCATCACGTCATAGGGGCTGAGCCACCATGCCAGTAATGTGTTCTGCGTGGCCAGGAGTAAGGACATTAACATATCTCCCACGTGAAAGGTGCGTAGTCTGGCTTGGCTTCTTTGTTTTCTTCTTTCTCCTGCATGGCCCCCTTGTAGACGGGTTCTAATCAGTTGGTACACCTACTTTGTGCATTCTTGTGCACTTCCCAATAGTGTGTGGTCATTGGTCTGTCTGCTCCCGTCTCCCTCCCAGTCTTCACGCTTGATGTGCAGGGATTGAAGGGATCCTGTCATACCCCAGCTCAAATTGGGATAGGTTTGAGGATGACTATGGCATTTCCAGGATGGCGAACAGACCCCCTGGGATTAGGTCGTCCCAGATGTCCTTCATAAGGATGTGTTTTAGAGTTTGACTTAACAGCTCCACTAGGCAGTAGGTATGGTGGTAAATGGAGATCCAGAGGGTCTTGAAGTTAAGCTAACCCACCAGTTTTAAAATGAAACTACTTCCCAGGCCCGTGATTTCAGCTGGAAAACCCGTTCCACTAAAGAAAGTTATAGGAACCTTCAAGACACGTTTTGTGGTATTGATTCTACAAGGAAATGCATCAGGATATCCGTTTGCATAATCAATGCTCACCGGGATATATTGAGTCACAGATTTGGAAAGTTTCAAGGGACAGATCCTAAGAAAGGTACATTTATAATTGGGAGAGGCTGAAGGAGTGTTCAAGGTACAGCATCAGAGATCTGCAAACAGTTTTGATTTGTCTGATTTGCCAGATCGCGGCATATACCCCAAGTCAGTGGAACCAGGTAAGCATAGTCTTCTGTGTTTTCTCCATCCAAGGGCTCTGGCCGTCAGGTTGAAATTTGCTAATTCTAGTACCGCCATCTGAATTTGCCTTAATACCATTGATTGGTGATAGCTGATGCCTTCTCCTGTGGGATTAACATGGACTAGGCATAGGAATTCCTTCTTGTTAGTAAAATGCTGTGTTTTAAGAGTTTGGTTCTTAGCTCCCGAGTTCTTTTGAGCCTGGACTTCTATGCGGCCACTGGAAGAACAATGCAGGGCTGCTGAAATGCTACAGCATGCCTGAGCAACAAGACATAAGCCAATTAGACCACCGTAGACTATAGGGGGTGAAGGGTCTCCCTCCCCAAATGAACATGCCTTGGGGACGTTCGGACCAGAGCCCCATAACACGAACACTTGCTTTACTGTGTCGCCATGGCCGTTCCGTGGCAACCTAGCATGAGGAAAGTGGGCAGGGTTTAGTACACTACTTAAGAATTTGCACTTTACACACATGCCCAGTTGGGGAAGACATGGCCAGATTGGCCAGGGAAAGAGGACCAATCCCAGGAAGGAGGGAGTAATATAAGAGAAGAACAGGAAGTAGGAAGTGTGGGTTATTCGAGTGAGGTTAGATGTTGAGGTGGACAACAGACAAGTGAACAGCGGGAGGGAGGAAGGTAATATTTGGAGAAGGTGAGCTATTTGTTAGAGAGTGGCAGTGATAATTCAATGTGAGTGTGTGTAGAAAGATTAGTGTAAGGACTGATTGTGAAACAGATGGTACTGAGTGAAGGTAGGGTGTTTGAGTAGTAGTAGTAGTAGTAGTGGCCTGGCAGGAGGAGCAGTGGTTTGGGGGAGGAGTATTGATTTGGCGGGAGGGGTATTGATTTGGTGGATTAGTGGTTTGGAGGAAAGAGTAATAGTTCGGAGGTAGAAGGAGTGGTTTGGAGGTAGGAGGAGTGGTTTGGAGGTAGGAGGAGGAGTGGTTTGGAGGGAGCAGTAGTGTGGAGGATGGAGTATGAGTGTGGTGAACTATTTAGTTGAATCTTCTAATGGTGACAACAGCTACTAAAAGGAGCATGAGAGATTATAGAAAGTATAGTATATTCATAAAAATATGAAACTTACGCTGGTCCATAGTTGCATATAACCATCATCAGAAATTCCTCCTCAAAGCCCGGAACTCGGTTACATACATGTGCAGCGCATCCAAGTTTGTAACTATTGGCCCAAACAAGCTAGAAAAAACATATTTTTGGTTTAAATCACATAAAGAAGACATAGTGGTACACCTGAAAATGGTTGGTGACCTAAATATTTGGTTCACAAACATACATTAGTATAAAGGCTTAACACAAGTCAATAATTTGGTTTATGCAACTGTGAGCATGAACAACATGTGTAGAATTATATTGTACTCATAATTATTTTCTTTAAAGTAAATTATAAATATGACTTGTGCGCAGCTTGAGCATCAACAGAATACCGAAGCTCCTAGGATATAATTGAAACACTTACTAAAAAACAACTTGATTGTTGAGGGCATCCAGATTTCTGATTGCTCTCAACCAAGGGTGCTATACCCAATGCCTGTTTCTGGGGCGCTCTCAGATTTCTTCTTTTCTGCAGTAGCCCCTGACCGTACATCTCATCCCCCTCAGGAAAGAGATTTAAATGAACCCCTCAGTTAGTACTAGGGGGCGGTGAGACTGTGTAATCTTCCTCTATACTCTCACAGCCTTACCACCCCCACTATGCTCTGAGAGTCAATTCAATTGGTAGATGATATATGATTTACCAACTGAGAAAATGGAAAGCAGCACGCTTGAACAGAAAAGAAAAGGAATAGTGTTAATAAAGAACTATCCCAGTGGCTTGGTGCCTTCCCCCATTCCGCCTCATTGTGGCTGCCTTGCTTTGATAAATTACAGCTTGGGTGGGGGAATTTGAAGTTTACAGGAAGAGTGGATGGCATTGAGACAACAGATGTTCACTGCTCCCACATCACCCAAAATGGACAAGAAGGTCAGTGCTTTTAACAAAGCGAATAGGACTGAAGCCAAATCATGACGGTAGTAGTCACAGAGTGATTTGGCTTGTGTGTAGGTGTTTCCAGACCATAGTCTACCAATGGAAAAGGAGCAGGGGCAAGATCAACTGATGAGAAAGAGGAAAAAGGAATGAAGGATGGAGCGTGGAGGAAGGTTTTGTGACAGCAGGAGTGCCTGTCAGTCCTGTTAGGTGGGCCACAGATATAAGTGTGAGATCTGAGGAACAGTTACTTGCGTGCAGTCCTAGCTCTCCATCATGGCTACTTAGAGTGGACCAAATAGTGTATTTCGGGATCAGCCGAATACCCAACAGTGGGTAAAGTATTGATCCAGAACCCAAATATGGGTAAAAATTGTTGCTTTATTTAACAAACCATGTTCCAAACTTGAAAAACCCACTTTATGAAATAGAAGAAACACTATTCAAATAGGTTTCCATGTTTCATTAATTTCTCTTCCTGTTAATCGGCATATCTTTATCTAAGGAGTACTCACTAGATAAGAATAGATTAACAAAATAGGAGGGACCAAATATACAGAAGAATGTTGCATGTACATGAACAATGAAGCAAGTCCATTTAAGAAAAAGAATACGCCCAAATTACCTGAACTGGTGAGTGCTTACTCTTCATACATAATTGGCGGTTGGGAATAATTCACGGAACAACAGAAACTGTGTCCTCCATGCTTGCAGGACACTTTGAGCAGACAACAGTTGCAACTCACAAGGACTGAATGGACAGATCATGAAACATATATTCTCCTTTGATTCTTGGGGAAGACAGCCACACATTCCATATCTGGGGGGGCGGTCAGGGGAAGTAGGCAGACACTTGAAGGACACTTTTACCATTTCTTTTTTAAATAATGAAGATAAGGCCCATCTTTCCTCTCCTTCGCTTACCCTCAGCAGGGTCTCCTCGTTCAGTCTCCATTAAATGTACATCTCTACCTAAAGAGACAGATCCTCATCCTTGATCATAATGGGGTATTTTAATGTTATCTCCAACCAAGTCTCTGGATCTTATAATGCCATATATGCTACTATGGTGGATGGTCTAGGGAGCTCCTCACAGGATCGGGAGTCATTGGGCCTCATTACGAGGTGGGCGGAATGGGTTTAACGGTGGTGGTAATGGTGCCGGTGCCGGTAAACCCATTCTGCCCTATTACGAGATTCCCTTGCGGGACCCGCTCTGACCGCCTGATCAGACCAGACGTCCTTTGCGGGTCCCGCAAGGGGACCAGGGAGCTAATAACAGGCCCGTTATTAGCTCCCTCCCCATTCCCATTGAGCCCTATGACCCCTATGGGGGCTCAAATGGGAATGGGAATGGGTTTTTACTGGGTCCTGGGTCCTCCAAGGTTGGAATGGCCCGGTAATCCTCATTCAAGGAACCCGGACCCAAGTTTGGAGGCAGCCATGCCCTTATTAAGGGCATGGCTGCCTCCAAACTCCGGTCTGGGTTCCCTGAATGGGGAAATACCGGGCCATTCCGACTTTGGAGGGCCCGGTATTTCCCCATTCATGGAACCCGGACCATTCCCATTCCCATTTCAGCCCCCATAGGGCTCAATGGGAATGGGGAGGGAGCTAACAAAGGGCCTGTTAATAACAGGCCCGTTGTTAGCTCCCTGGTGCCCTTGCGGGACCCACAAAGGACGTCTGGTCTGACCAGACGTCCAGAGCGAGTCCCGCAAGGGAACCTCGTAATAGGGCGGAATGGGTTTAACGGCGTCGGCACCATTACCGGCGCTGTTAAACCCATTCCGCTAGCCTCCTAATGAGGCCTATTGTCCCCTCAGCGGGAGTTTCTCCCAGTGAGGTCCCACTTGCCCAGGCACCTAGGAAGGGGCTTGCAGAGCGGCCCATCTCCATATATGCTACTATGCTGGATGGTCTTGGGAGTTCCTCACAGGAACAGGAGTCATTGTCCCCTAAGGGGGAGTTTCTCCCAGTGAGGTCCCACTTGCCCAGGCCCCTAGGAAGGGGCTTGCAAAGCGGCTCATCTCCATATATGCTACTATGCTGGATGGTCTAGGGAGTTCCTCACAGGAACAGGAGTCATTGTCCCCTAAGGGGGAGTTTCTCCCAGTGAGGTCCCACTTTCCCAGGCCCCTAGGAAGGGGCTCGCAGAGCGGCTCATCTCCATAAATGCTACTATGGTGGAAGGTCTTGGGAGTTCCTCACAGGAACAGGAGTCATTGTCCCCTAAGGGGGAGTTTCTCCCAGTGAGGTCCCATTTTCCCAGGCCCTTAGGAAGGGGCTCGCAGAGCGGCTCATCTCCATATATGCTACTATGGTGGATGGTCTAGGGAGTTCCTCACAGGAACGGGAGTCATTGGCCCTCATTACAAGGTTGGCGGAATGGGTTTACCGGCACCATGTCGATCTCTGGAGTTCTTACTGAACAAAGGATAGGATCCAAGTATCCTGAAACTAAGAATCCGAGTCGAGGAACCGCTGGTGACCCGCTGAAAGGTTTGGCACCCTGAGCCCGCTGTCATTCCGTGGGACCCCTCTGCACCAGGTCGTCCTAGAAGGTCTGCGAAGACGCTTCGATCCATTGGAATAATGGAACCAACTATTCTTGGCACCTTCAACAAACCCTGCAAGTAAGCCTTCTTGGAAGTATCCCTGGGCCATCCAGTGGGCTGACCAGCTTACGCAGACTCTTTGCCCTGATACCGCTGCTGTTTCGAGGAGGCCCTCAAAACATGGTACGTCGCTAGCTCTGTGTTCACGGCACTCTCACACCGAATTTCGTAAACCTGGCATTCCCAGGTCTGGAGTAAGGTGAGTGCACCCAAACCGAAGTATACGCGGTTAGCGTATCGCCCAGCCGTGGTGACGACCTTTGCAGGTGCGGTGCATTTGTGCACCTGTCGCCCCTGAAGCCTGCTGCAGTGAAACTGGCTTGATCCATCCACCAGGAGCAAAGATATCACCACTGTCCCGTTTGGGAATCATCGCTGTATCTTCATTGCTGAAAGCTGCAGAGCAGCCAAATTGCTGCACTTGAACCTGCAACCAAAGGGGACTCGACTGCCGAAGTTTGGTCTGGAGTGCGCAGGGGGGTATATGAGTAATCGCAACCCAAACCGGTGGCTGCTAGTGCCTCCATCCATTTTTACGCATGAGTTGCCCCTTGGGAACCCTCTCATTTCCACTGCTAGTGCGAACTAGCAAACTATTCCAAACTCTTGGACTCGGCTCTGCCCTCAAGTGGAGATCCTCCTCGAATAGTGGGAACGTATTCTTCATCGCCTCACCCACCTTCCTGAGCTGCTACAGACCCCTGAAGAGACCCCGTTTTGCCCATTTGAACTTGTCATGACCCGGCGAAATTGCCCCTTCTGGACCTCATGGTCATTATCACGAAGGGCTAGTACTCCTTGTTCCTCCCAACATGGCCGAACCAAGCTCCGTGCTACGCACTAGCCTTCACGTCGTGGCACATACTATAAATTGGTCACGCCCCTGCGGGTCCGCGCGTCTCAACGCTATCTTCGGGAGTGACCCGACGTGTGCTTACTCTCTGCATTGATTCCCTTTGATCCTCTTACTTCCTTCCTTGCCCTTTTATCCTGTTCCTGGAATTTCCCCCGCTACTTACTCTTTCATCGATAATCCTGGATACCCTGGAACCACGAACTTCCCGGAACTCTGAACGCGTCCTGCAACCTGACGAGGCTCGGGCGAGCCTGTTCAAGACCCGAACCATCCACAGGAAGAGTCCTGCGGCCGAACAAGGGAGATCCCGATCACAGGTGAGACGGGGGAGATTTACGACAGTTTGAGACGCCAAACGATCAATATGGATTCTACCATGGAGAATGCTATTCAGGACTTGATGCGCAGAATGCAAGAACTTTCCACAGAGATGCAGAATTTAAAAGCCGAGAATGCGGCGCTAAGACAGCTTGTCTTGTCACGTAACTCCGCAAACAAGGCAGCGTATTATTGGGAGGAGTGGTCAACAAATACGACGGTTCCACAAAGACCTTAAGTGGATTCCTGGATTCTTGTTTGGTACATTTTACCTTCAAGCCCTACTATTTCTCAACTCCTAGGGCTAAGGTGGGCTTCATAATATCGCATCTTACCGGCAATGCCCTTACATGGGCCACTCCTTTACTCAATTCAGGGGATGCTCTCCTGGATGATTATGAAGGCTTCATCGCGGAACTCAAGACCATGTTCGAACGTCCAGAGCTGGTCCACGGTGCTCAAGAGAAGTTACTTGACTTCCAACAAGGATCCCAAGACATGTTGACCTACGTTACCAGATTCAAACAGCTAGCCAAAGAGGCGGACTGACCCCTGGAAGCCAGTTTTACCTTGTTTCGCAGAGGTCTAAATGAAGAGATTAAGGACGAATTAGCCAGAGTGGCACGTCCTAGTTCATTCCAGGCCCTCCTGGACTTATCTATGCAAATAGACTTCAGAATCCAAGAAAGGCCGAAAAGAAAAGAATAATAAAATCGCAATTCAAAGGCACTCCCCAGAGAATACTACCAGGACTGAATCTGCCAAGAATCCAAGCACTTATTCTGAACCCATGCAGCTTGGAACCTTTCGTGGACCAATTTCCCCACTGGAAAGGTTAAGAAGGATACACACAGGCTTGTGCATGTATTGTGCCTCAGATAAACATCTAGTTAAAGAGTGTCCTCTGGCTCCTCCCCGACGCTCGGGAAACGCCAGCTCCCGATCATAAATGGAGCAAGGTTTCGGGAGAGCGATGTTTGCTCCACATCAATTCCATCCTTGAACTCTCCTGGACAAAACAAATTGGTGATATTACATGCCTTTTTATCGCCATCCAAGCACAAGGTCTACCCCATACTGGCCTTGGTGGATTGCGGAGCAATGGGAGTCTTCATTGATCAAGATTGGATCAGAAGTCATGACATTCCATATGAAGCAAGAAGTTTTTCACAGCCAGTAGAAGTAATTGACGGAAAACCTCTTTCATCAGGTCCCATAACTCTGCAAACAAGGGAGATCCATCTTTCCATAAATCATCATCAAGAAAGGATTGTGTTTGACATTATAAAATCAGCCCATTACCCCTTGGTTCTGGGCATGCCCTGGTTACAAAGGCACAATCCATATATTAACTGGACGGCCGGATCCTTATTCCTGGGCTTGGAGTTCTGTTTGAACCATTGTTTAAACCTGGATACCTCAGTCACAGCTCCTATAAGTCTACCAAGGTGTCCAGAGACACCACTCATGGTTTCCAATATTGTACAAGTTCCAGTGTTCTATCAAGGGCATGCTGATGTATTTTCTACTGCCATTGTTCAAGCCTTACCTCCACATAGACCCGAGGACTGTGCCATAGATACTGAACCCTCAGCTGTGATTCCCTTTGGTAGGATGTTTATCCTTTCAGAACCCGAAAAGAGAGCCCTCCGGGAATACCTAGACACTAATCTTGAGAACGGCACCATAAGACCTTCAAAATCACCAGCTGGTGCTTCATTGTTCTTCGTTCCTAAAAAGGATACCAAAGAGCTCAGACCTTGCCTGGACTATCGGGGCCTAAATCAATTCACCCTGAAAGACAGATACCCAATACCCTTGATTTCAGATATCCTTGAAGCTGTGAGAGGTGCAGTGATATTCACAAAACTGGATCTCCGAGGTGCTTACCATTTGATCCGTATCCAGGAGGGAGACGAGTGGAAAACAGCCTTTAGAACACCCTTTGGTCACTTTGAATACCTCGTCATGCCCTTTGGTCTGACTAATGCTCCCGCAGTCTTACAGCGTTTTATGGATAGGGTGTTCTCTGACATGTTATTTCTTAACGTTATCGTTTACTTGGATGACATATTGATCTTCTCCAAGGACTCCTTGAAACATGAAGAACCTGTAAAAGCAGTACTTCAACGTCTCGGTGAAAATCAACTCTTAGCCAAACCAGAAAAATGTTTGTTTCATGTTACATCGGTTCACTATCTGGGATTTGTCCTCAGTTCAGAAGGAATTAGTATGGACCCTTCAAAGGTGAAGGCCATACTGGCTTGGCCCGCCCCAACCTCTGTTAAACAAATACAATCTTTCCTGGGACTAGCCAACTTCTACCGGAAATTTATTCCCACCTTTTCCGAGATTGTTCAACCCATTGTTAACCTCCTGAAGAAAGACGTTCCGTTTAACTGGTCTATACCACAAGACAAAGCATTCCAACGCTTGAAGAAGAATTCACTCAGGCCCCCATCCTGGCCCAACCTGACATAAATCGTCCTTTTCTAGTGGAAACTGATGCCTCCAATTACGCCATAGGAGCAGTTTTAAAACAAGAATCCGATGATAAGTTGGAACATCCCATTGCTTATCTTTCACGGACACTGACCACCAGCGAAACTCACTACTCAGTTCTGGAGAAGGAGATATTGGCTATTCGTCATGCCTTCACTGAATGGAGACATTTACTCCTGTGTGCTAAATATCCAGTTCAAGTCCGTACTGATCACCGAAATCTTCAGGCCCTACAATCCATGGAGTGCAGGAACAGTAGACAAGCTCGATGGGCCTACTTCTTTGCTCAATATCAATTTCAAATTTCACATGTTCCTGGATCGCAAAACTTGATTGCTGATGCCCTTTCTCGGCGTCCCGACTACGTTCCCCTGGAGGATAAGATCTATCCTAAAATGTTTCCACCCACAATTTTTGTAGCTCAAGGGATCAATCTCCTGGAAGAAATCAGAGCACAGACTCAATTATCTGATCTCTGGAAGGACATATCGAAGACAAATCCCTGGCGTCTGACAATCAAGGAAGGATATTTATTCAAGAACAATTCAGTGATCATTCCGACAAAGAAACTTCAACAGAAGGTAATGAATCTATGCCATGATACTCTTCACTTCGGCCATCGAGGAGTAACCAACACCTTCCGTCTTATACAAAGACAGTTCTGGTGGCCAGGGATGAAGGCCAGTGTAGTTCAATACATCAAGACCTGTGCTATTTGTAGTCAGAACAAATACGACAATCAGAGACCGGCGGTTCTGCTTCTATAACCTACGTTGCCAACCAGACCCTGGGAAGTTATTGCCACGGACTTCATTGTTGAATTACCACCTTCCCGAGGATATACAACCATCATGGTAACTATTGACTTGTTCACTCATCTAGCTCATTTTACACCATTGTATAAACTACCATCTTCCTCAGAACTTGCTGGAATTTTCCTGGAACATATTTTTCGTCCCTTCCAAGATTATTTCGGCTCGGGGACCTCAGTATATTTCACAATTCTGGAAACATCTCTGTCGTGTTCTAGGAATCCAACGTGCCCTTTCTTCAGGCTATCATCCACAAACCAATGGGACAACGGAACGAGTGAATCAAACCCTGGAACAGTATCTTTGTTGTTTTGCCACCAAGGTTCAAGACGATTAGTCTCTCCTTATACCTTTAGCCGAATTCTCCTACAATAACTCAGATCATTCAGCTCTCAAGATCAGTCCTTTCTATTGCAGTCAAGGTTATCACCCGTCTGTTTTACCATCAGTTCTTCCAGAATCTACTCCGGTTCCTACCCTTGACTCTTGGATTCAGACGCTGATCAACTTACAAAGAGAGGCAAAGGATCAATTAGAACAAGCCCAGACTCAAACCAAAAGATATGCGGACTCTAAGAGAAGACCATCACCTTCCTATTCAGTTGGCGATCAAGTCTGGTTAGTCGAAAATGTTACCTCGACATCTACAACCAAACAAATTAGCTCCTCGCTATTATGGTCCATTTTCTATAAAGGAGATCATCAATCCTGTCTCCTTCCGACTTAAGCTCCCGGATTCCTGGAAGAAGATGCATCCAGTCTTCCATACTTCCCTGTTGAAACCCTACGTTAGTTCTACTCGAAAACCCTTCAAACCCACACCTGTTGTTGTGGACGACCAGTTGGAATATGAGGTGTCCAGGATATGCGATTCCAGGTATAGGAGGGGGTCGACTACAATATCTGGTCGAGTGGAAAGGCTACCCCCCTAGCGAAAGGACATGGGAACCAGTTTCTAATTTAAAGACCCCTCATTTGCTCAGAAGATTCCATCTTATTCACCCAGGCAAGCCTGGAGGAACCAGTCTTCGGAGGGGGCATGCTGTTATGACCCGGCGAAATTGCCCCTTCTGGACCTCATGGTCATTATCACGAAGGGCTAGTACTACTTGTTCCACCCAACATGGCCGAACCAAGCTCCGTGCTACGCACTAGCCTTCACGTCGTGGCACATACTATAAATAGGTCACGCCCCTGCGGGTCCGCGCATCTCAACGCTATCTTCGGAAGTGACCCGACGTGTGCTTACTCTCTGCATTGATTCCCGTTGATCCTCTTACTTCCTTCCTTGCCCTTTTATCCTGTTTCTGGAATTTCCCCCGCTACTTACTCGTTCATTGATAATCCTGGATACCCTGGAACCACGAACTTCCCGGAACTCTGAACGCGTCCTGCCACCTGACGAGGCTCGGGCGAGCCTGTTCAAGACCCGAACCATCCACAGGAAGAGTCCTGCGGCCGAACAAGGGAGATCCCGATCACAGGTGAGACGGGGGAGATTTACGACAGAACTACTGCGTGTGCCAGCATTGCATGTACATTTGAGGAATAGGCTCCATTCTTCTTAGGGATTGGACTGCCTCTTAGGAGTGTGTTGGATGCAGAAGGGACTAAAGACTATTTGCACTGCCTGTTTCCTTCCCCTTTTAGGTTTTTGGAACCATTTTGTGAATTAACCCTTTAGACCCCATTGGTCTTGGATATATGTATTTAGATAGGATTGTGTTGGCTTAATAGTATTATTGTGATTTGAATTGTGTGTTGAAACTCAAAGGCCTTGAAATAAATGTATTTGTATTTTTTATACATCTACGCCTGACTGAGAGTGATTTGTAAGTGTCCTTTACTCTGTGTGCTCATTGAGGTCTTTCAGTCACCCTCACCCCTCCTGAGACCTAGTCCTGACCACCGCCAAGCTACCTTGATTGGTCTGGCTTGTCCAGAAGGTTACTCTGTTCCAAGAAACTAAGCTGGCCTCCTGAACCTCTGCCCATCAGGTCAGAGTTCAGAAATACATCTTAACAAATTGGTGTACAGCGGTGGGATAGGGCTGAAGGTATCCAGTGTTGAACACTAGTGAAGGCATTTCAAGTTATTCCTATCCTGGACACATAGTGACTTTGTAGTGATAAGAGATACTGAGAGAGTTGAGAGAGAGTGAAGCCTGACGTGTAGCATGTAACGTGCTGAGGTCCTTTCCTCATTAGTAGCGCGACTGCGACGGTTACAGGAGAGCAGCTTGTGGAGTGCTGCATGGAACTGACCCTGTGGAACTGACACTGTAGAGCCGACCCCCATGCTGTCCTAGTGCCGTCCTGGTGCAGCGCCAGCAGTATAAGGAGTGCGGAGTGACCTGCGTTGTAGACGTCTGCACGCCCGCCCGCTCGTGTCCAGATAAGTGCCCTTGGTGTGTTGCTCTGCTTTGTGCAGATCAGCTGGAATACTTGCGATTTGTAACTTGCAACTTGTTTTTAACACGTCCGCTGGTGGGGTGATGACTGTGGGGGCTACACCCTTTGAGTCACTCCCGCTGGGCACGTGTAATTGATTTGAGGGCACCTTAAGGTAGCATGCAAAACGAAGGCAAACGTCACTGTCACTTTAGTTAGTCCAGCTGCGGTGACACTGGGGGCTTAGCTGAGTAACATTTGCCTTGGTCTGCGACCCGCACTATTGAAAAAGACGCTCTTGTCGCCTGGAGATATGCAGCCGAGAGGTCTGGTTCTCAAAATTAGCATTTCTACTGCGGAACCGTAACGGAAGTGGATGAGCATTGAGCTCGGCCTCAGGAATTAAAAGAAATTCTCGTAGATAATAGGCAATTAATCTTAGCGCCTCACTTTACCTTACCGCCTGAGCCCTCCCACATAAGGCAAGGAAATCCAATATCTGGACCTTACTGGATAGAAGCATCGCCTCAAACACTCTGACAAATTGAGCGAGGCTGGGAGACAGTGGGCGTTCTTACCTTTGATCCTGGCCTCAGCACTAAATCCAGTAAGATTTTAGACCTTTTGGGCAACACTACAGAACCCTTTTTACTTGAGTATATATTAGAAAACTCATCTATTTTATAGGTCTCTGACGTGGAATTTATTGTGCCCTAACTTCTGGGGACTGGCATCTCCGGCCCCCATAATGTCATCCAGCAAGAAGGGATCACATTCGAAGTACAATCTTTGCAGACAAAAGGGCCAATCTAAAACTCAGCAAGCAAACCCTGAAGAGAGTGTGGCTGACAATACCAAATTAAATAAGAAAGCAAAAAAGTTATTACCACCTAATCAAGGAGTAATCACTGTCTTTTTCCCAGTAAATCATCAGCCGGAAACCAATTCTACCGCATTGGAGGAGGTAGAATTGCCCAAAAGCAATGGAAGTAATGCCCAGGAATTGACTAATCTTGGCGATATTGACAGCAACTCTTTGCTTGAACTTTGCTTGAACATACAGAGGGGAATGACTCCGGCAATATCTATACCATCGGCCAACAACTCGGACTGCTACAAAGAGTCTCAGGCCAAAGATCTCCTTTCAATCTTCCTTTGCGCACCTCCAGATTATCGGCGTCACATTATTTAGTTAATAACACGACTGAAACTATTCCTGAAAGTGAAGCTGAGGTAACGGGGGGTCTATTTCCAGGCTCATCTGATATAGCAGAGATTCAGTCATATTTGGCGGCCCTGCTGTTTGCCCTAAACTTAACCTAAACTTTTCTCTTGAAACGATACATATTGTGAAGACATAGGAGTAAATTCGGATTTAGATTCCAATTCTAATCCAGCAGACAATGCATGTCCACTATACTCACTGCATGGCATCAATGAGTAAAGACCTTGGGCCTCATTAGGAGTGAGGCGGAAGGGGGTTAACGGAGCGGGTACTGCGAAGGGCCCAACATGCTAACAACGGGCCCGTCCTTTAGGGGCCCGTTGTTAGCATGCTCCCCATTACCATTGAACCCTATAGGGGCTCAAATGGGAATGGGGATGGTCCAGGTTCCCTGAATGGGGAAATACCGGGCCCTCCTGAAGGGGCCCCTGAGGGACCCTCGGATGTGGAAACAAGGCACAGTCACCACACACGAATGGATACGCCAGACACCAGGTTCTGTTCCCAAAATCTAGGGTTTATTGCAATATAAAGTAGTCCCAGTTGGCCAAGTGGTCCCACGCCCCGCGACGTGTGTCTAACAGACCTCGGGGGATGCAAGAGAGCGTGAAACGTACATCAGTTACATATATACAAACGGAGCATCTTACAATCAGTAATGACACATTTGATGCCGCCCCCAATTCATTTCCCTTTGAATTAGAGGCGATGATTGACCAGTGTGACAAATATGACACCTTAGACCACCATATTTAGTAACGGTTTGCAATCTTCAATTTTACAGACACCATTCTTTATTTGCGAGAACACAGCGTTACTGTTTTTCATGGGCAAGCTGCGCGTAGGAGACTGGCACATATCAGACCTCTCTATCTCTTAGTTTCGATTCTCGCTCTAGAGGTCAGCCCGCTCTCCGTGGCCTCACTGGGCTCAGAAAGGGGGGCCGTAAAGAAGATCATAATTCTTCTTTACGAAATGGTAGTTTCGTACATTGCTATTCTTTCAGGAGACTCACTGGCATTCGTGTACTGATTAAATGCCTTGCTCCCTGTCTTCAAGGATATGTGAGGGAGGGAATGGGGCATTTCTGTCTGGCTCTCCAGTGTAATGTTTCAACATGTTTCTTATCCTTGGACCACTGAAGCAAAATAATATCTTCAGCAAAGCAGTTTTACATGAGGCAAAGTGGCAACGTTAGAGAGAGCAGAGAGAGAAAACAAAATGGCGATTCTGGTCATCTTAAAATGGCTTCACTCTAGTTGAACTAATAGCTAATGACTAATGAATATATATTCTTACACTGTAAATGACGCAGTTGGTCTTCGGCCAACCAATTATCATTCATTTCCGGACCCTCAAGGGGTGTTTGGTTTTTCTGGACTGACAAACCCTCCTCTTGGCCGTAAGCCAAAGGTATCATCCATACATTGCATCCTCCTCCGACCAAGTATTTGGATTAGATTCGGAATCTGATTCAAATTCGGACTCATGTACACTTTTTGTCTCCTTGTTATTATTATCAATATCAAATTGCCATGAATTCTTTAATGGTTTCAGATTCGTTACTATGGCAAGTGCTTGATTTAGTAATGTTTTTTCGTTTCATCATTTGTACACACTCTTCGCTAATTACAGTACATATTATGGGGAGACAATGTATGTAACAACAACATGTCACGAATATTCCTAGGATTGCTACTAGGATTGCAAATAGTTTCCATTCCCAGGATCGCAACTCATCCCAGAATCAGGAGCTTATGTTCAATTCCCAACCGCCTTCTGGGTGGTGAAGATCAGAACTTAACACATGCAATTTTCTTATCGCCTCAAAAATCGTGGGGGAGGAGTCACTTACAAATACGTAACACGCTGATCCCACGATTTTGCAAACACCGCCACGATCAACTAAGATTATATCAAGGGCCATTCTATGTTGTAGTGACATTAAACTAATTCCTTTTTCTTCAAGAGTCATATTATATAATATTTCAATGGGTCCATTTATTGTTTCTTCTAATATCCTAGACAGTCGTCTTATGTTATAAGAGTTTATCGCCTGGCCCCAAAATGGTATGAATGATTTTGCTATATCCCCTAAAATCAACCCGTCTTCAATATTGCGGCAAGGTCATGACCTGGTCAATTTGGTTATGTCTGATGTTTTTAAAAGAAACACCCCAAGAAACAGAAATCCCAAATAACACATACCTCCCCAGTTCCTAGGTAACCAAGGATATGCTTTTGCCCCACATATGAAGTACACAGGATCTCCCACATATATTGGTTCCACTTCTTTATCAAGGAATGCTATATTCCTGCATCTAGTAAATGTTCTTACCTGGAAAGAACCCTTTTTCTTTAGACAGAATGGGACAGAATGAGAGTTATAATTCACTGTATATGAAGGGGGTTCCGCATCCTCATTTCCCTGTGGGTTCGTGTGGAACGTGATCACAGAAGTTTTATAAGGTACAGACAATCTATCCTGTGGCATTATTGCTGGTGTAATTAATCGTCTTTTGTGGAACATGGAGCAACCCACCGGTTTCAAAATCACTTCCTCAAATTCATTCATATTTGTTTTATCTAGTTGACCAGTTTCACTTTTGTTCCATTTCCCATAATATAGGGCACTCAGAGAAGCATAACATGCAGAAGTTAAGGGAAGGGGCTGTGCATACCATCCTATTCCCTGACCACCATGCTGCGGCAGGTGGGCACAAACCCAACAATTATTTTTTCTTAGGATTGAGTGTGTCATACTCATTATTAACAGCAATGTGTTGTTCCCTTATCCTTCCATATGTTTCTCTTCCATTGGGGACAATGTATAGGAAATCACATGGACTGGGCTTTCTGTTGTGGAAATGTTCATAATGGGCAAACGTACTTCAAAAAGGGTGCATTCCTCTAGGTACCATAATACTGATATGGTCAGCATTGGGGCTAATATACTCATTATGCACATTACTATGGTTAGACCCAGCATACAATCCTTTTTACCATGTCCTTTTTCCGCCTTTCTATATACTACGTTTAATTCTCTATCAGCATTGGTGCAGGAGGGGGCATTTGCTGGTTCCGACATTTCTTCTCTTCCTTCTTCTTCTGCTGTGCTCGTCGTGAATATCTCTTGTTCATGTGCTTCTTAGGATGTTGAAAAAGTTCAATCAATGTCTACAATCGTTTTATGCCAGTTTTCTGTCTGCCTGGATTGCCTATTCATCTGGCATTTTGCACATTGCTCTAGAATTTCAGAGCAGCTTCCTTTGTACCACGTGCGCCTCGCTTGTTCACTCGGGTTCCCGACACATGGATTTAGCGCAGAGGAGTTGCCTTTCGTGAGCTGTCTAATTTGCACAACTCTTACGCCACCCTACTCTAGGCCTCCGGTTTCCACTTCATCCGAAAATAGGAAACAGAGGCAAGAAATTCACCAAGAGATGAAAAAATGTGATCACTCCTTCTTTCTGCTCCGCAGGTTGTACCGATTTGCTCCCGGTACAGTGTGATCAACAAATAGTGTGGGTGCACTTCAGGTCTCGAGTTTGGAGTCAGCCTGGGGCACAATGGCAGATGATGATGGGTGCCCAGGCGACAATGCAGGCTGTGGCGCAACAGAAGATGGCGGGCGCCACAGAGGTATGCACTTGATGTCGGCCAGCAGAGATGCAGAATCTGCTGGACAACGTTGAGTCACTCTTTGCTCTTCTGTTTTTATGGCAATCTCATCAGGCTTTGTTTCAGGATCCGGCAGTTTCTGTGGCAAGGGACTGGCAATAGCATTTTTCATTTCTGGAACCGCTGCTATCTCTTTCTGGCCTTTGTCACGATCAGTTGACGTGTCGAATGGCGATGGGACTTTCTTGGCATGCGTGGCATGAATCCACGCCTTGCTTCCATCCACACGTAATACTGTCTGCGTGGTTAAAAGTACCTGGTAGGGCCCACACCACCTGGGTGCTAGCGATGTTTTCCGCTTATAGTTTCTGATGAGTACCCAGGTTCCGGGCTCTAATGCAGTTTTTTTACTAACAGATTACAGTAAATGCTGAATACAGGGTATTCTACCTCTCTCATTCGTTTAGGCTGAGGTGCGCACCACACATTCGCTGGTCTCCCCATTATAATTTCATAGAGGGAGAGCCCAGTTCTGGCCTGCACTGACGTTCGCATACACAGTATCGCTATTGGTAATGCCTTACTGATCTTACCGATTTTGGATTTCAAAATTCTGTTATGCCGTTCAATAAGACCGGCCGAGCACGGATGTCTCGAACAATGGAATTTTTTATCAATCTGCAATCCTGCACAAATCTGCATTATCACTGCACCTACAAAGTGCAGACCATTGTCCGACCATATGACACGGGGCAGAAGAGAAATACTCTTTTAGCATTACCTTTGCCGTGCTCATGGCTGTGCAATCTTTCAAGGGATATGCTTCTACCCATTTGCTGAATGCACATATGATCACCAGAACGTATTTCAGATTTTGGCATCCCTCCATCTCTATGAAGTCAAAGTGAATCACTTCGAATGGCATAGAGGGAGGTCCAAAACTTCACTGTTAATTTTCCCACATTGTGCTGTAGGCACGTGATGCAGTTTTGCACCAGCCTCTCGGCATTCTTTTTTATGAGTGGATTTTCCCAGACTGTGGCTAAATGTTCGACTATTTTCTTCGCACAGATGTGTGTGGGACTGTGAGCCATTGTGACCATTGCGTATACATAAGCATTCGGCAACATCCAATTCCCATTTTTTTTTGTCCACCCAGCAACCCTCCAAATCCAGTTCTGCAAAGCCCTTGGCCCATCCCTGTATTTCGTCGGCGGTAGCTTACGCCTGCATTTCTTTAACAGTCACAATTCCATTTTCTATCATCCAGGGCACTTCCTCCGATTGTACTGTCAACATTTTTGTACTCAAATCAGTGGCAGTCTGTTTCGCAATCTTGTCTGCAAATGCGTTTCCTTCTCCCACTTTACATGTCATCTTTTTATGCGCCTCGCATTTCACTATTGCCAGGTGCTTTGGACACATACGTGCAGACAGTAATTGTACAATCAGAGGGCTATGTTGAATTCTAGCCCCATGGGATGTTAAGAAACCTCTCTCGGCCCATAATCGGCCAAAGTTATGGACTACGCCGAAGGCGTACTAGCTATCAGTATAGATATTTACGCTCAAGTTCACCGAAATTTCACAAGCTCTTGTTAAAGCAATTATCTCTGCTGCTTGGGCGGAGTTATTATTTTACTCTCCACAACACTTTTTAATGTCGTAACAGCATATGTGGCAGTTGATGTGCCGTCAGGTAGTTAAAAACAGGAGCCGTCACAAAACAGTTCCCCATCTGGTTCTTTTAGTGCTCTGTCACTCAAATCAATTCTCCCTTTTGTTTCTTCTTCAGTAACCATTAGGCAATCATGGGGAGGCAATTCAGTCCAACCACTATTTTCCCCGGGCATTGGCATTAATTCTGCTGGATTCAAAGCGCTACACCTCATAATTTGGATAATGGGCGCGAACAATACAATTTCATATCTAGTCAATCTAGCAGAGGTGAGGTGTTGCGTCTGTGTTCTATTGAGTAGAACATCTATGGCATGTGGCACCATCAAAATTTAGGTGTGCCCTAAAACCATCCCTTCTGTTTGTTTCACTGACGCAGCAGCTGCTGCTGCAACAGCTCACAAACATCGTGGTAGTGCGCATGCTACAGGGTCCAGCGCAGAAGAAAAATAGCCGCATGGCCTATTTCTTCCAACTTGTTCCTGTGTTAAGACAGACGACGCGCATCCTTCGTTCTCATGCACAAATAGCCTAAAAACCTTTTCATAATTCGGTGTGCCCAAAACTGGAGCAGAACTCAAAATGGTTTTTAGCGAATCAAATGCTTTCTGACATTCTTCATTCCACTGCAAAGGCATCACAGCATCCTTTTTTGTTAATTCCACCATTGGTTTCACAATTAAAGCGAAGTTCATAACCCATTGACGGCAATAAGAAGCCAACCCTATTGTCGCTCTCACACCTTTCTGTGTTGTTGGAATAGGCATACCAGAAATACTCTTTATTCTCTCTGGTGTTAATCTTCTCCCTTCCTTTGAGAGAAGGTAACCCAAATAAGCTACTTCTTTCTGACCGTACTGGAATTTCTTTAGGCTTGCTTTACGGCCATGCGTGGCTAGATGAGTCAATAATAGAACAGTACCTTTTTTACATATCTCCTCCGTGTCAGCAGCGATTAGTAAATCGTCAATGTATTGTAACAATACACAGTCTGCTGGTAATTCTAACATGTCCAACTGCCCTTTCAACCCTCTACTGTATATGCTCGGACTTTCAGTATAGCCTTGTGGAATGCGTGTGAATGTGAACAATCGTCCTCCTAAAGTGAAGGCAAATAAATACCTGCTTTCTTTGTGTACTGGAATGCTGAAGAAAGCATTTTTCAAATCAATAACACTAAAGTATTCTGCCGAAGCAGGGATCATTGTCAAAATCGTAGTGACATCTGGCACTAACGTGAATTGGGGATCTACTACTTTGTTAAGTGCACAGAGATCAATTATGAAACGGTACGGTACCTCATTACCCCCTTTCTTGTATACAGGAAGAATGGGGCTGTTACATACACTACCTGTAATCTCTTCAATCACTCCCAATTTCACCAAATCAGAAACAATACTTTTTCAATCCTTTTTCTCCTTCTGCTGAAATGTTATACTGTGGAATACGTGGTAACGTTATTCCTTCTCTTAATGTAATTTTTACTGGTTCTATTTTCAAACATCCCACATCATTGTCATTCACGGCCCAAATGCAAGTTGGTACCTTACTCAATTCCCCTGTTAAAGGTTCTGTCATAAATTCAGAAGTCGGCATAGTCTGGGGAGAAATAGTCAAAAATACCCCATCTGGTGTACAATGAATAACTGCGCTTAGAATTTTCAATAGATTCAATCCTAAAAGATTCTCCCCACAATGCTCTGTTAAAAGAAATGGACAATGTTCAGTAAAAGGCCCTATTGTCACTGCCACTGATTTGGACTCAGGGTTTATTACTGGGGTACTTGCGAACCCTACTGAGATATTCTGTCGCCCTGACAGAGGTATGTCTGGAACCAAGTGATGATCTATCGAGCATCTTTGTGCCCCTGTATCTACGAGGAATCTATGCTCATCATTCCTGACTTTCATCTCTACGTAGGGTCCTTTCTGATTCACGGGAATTGACACTGGTTCCGACCCCTGTCCTGGGCTGTCCTATTGGGGTAACAACACATCATCCGATGTGTAGTCTCCACTGTTATTATAATATGCACCTGTCTGGTTATCAAAAATGTTCCCCCCTCTCCTTCTATTTCCCGTTTGTACAACCTGCTGATTTTGACTTTGAGTAGTTTGATTCGGAGCCTGGCCTTGATTCTGTGCACCATTCCCATGATTATTTGGGTGCTGCTGCATATTATTTCTGTTGTAACCATTTGTTCCCATGTGTCCTCTGTGAGGCCTTCTCTGACTATATCCGTCTCTATTTTGCAAATGCGGACATTGCGCCCGCCAGTGTCCTTCCTCTCTGCAGTATGCACATTGATTTAATCCCAAAGGACCTTCATGCATATTCTAATTTCCCCTACTCTGTGCATTTCCCCTTCCCCTATGGTGTAACACCCCTACTATCGTCCTCAGAGCTTCTATTCTTATTTGCAAAGGATACTCATTACATATCTCATTTATCTCCCCTACTGAAGTCCTAGGGCTTGACATCCATCTCATTGTTGCTCACACACACACCTGCAATCTTTGTCTATCACCTATCTGTCCGGGTGGCGGCAAGCATTTCTGCATATACAGTCTTGACGCTCTCTTCCTGCCCCTCTCAATATTCCTTCTCCTATTCCCCGGTGTGGCGAGTACTTCAGAATACTCTTCATCCAATTCATTTTTTATTTCAAACAGTCGCTTCACATGCTCTTCTATTTCTTCATCTCTCTCTCAACAACGGGCTAATGCATTAAAATCCAACAATCGTTGCGGTGGTAACTTCCCAATTAACTTTTTCCATTGTCCCGACAAATATTCCCCCATGCAATCCAACAATGCCTGTCTTTCGTTGTTCCTTCTGAAGTCATATAGGGACGCAAGCGTGGATGCCTCATCATTATCGTCTATATACATCTCCGCCTGTTCTTGCAGGTCACTCTTTCTCTCCTTACTGATCGTGCTGCGAGTTACTCTCGTACATTCATTTTGCTCAATTCCACTCATGGGAGGGGCAGTCGGGACAATGGCACCCTCTTGATCAGGAGGTGCAGAGGGGGCAGTGAGAGTGGGATGCGTCTGCTGGGGCTGTGGTAATTGCGAAACACTCGGGGCTGGCTGGCTTGGGGGCAGTGCAGTGTCTGATGTAGCCTGTGACTGTGCTGGGATTGGGAGGGGCTGAGCAACGGGAGGGGGTTGAGCAGCAGCTACTGCCATAGTCTTTTTAGTTACACTCCTCGGGCCCTGTTTTGTTTCAGTTAAGATTCTGTTTATTAATTCGTCCGATGAGTGTAGCTCTCTTTGTGGATATATTTTTTCTATGTTTAATTCATCGCACCGTCTTGTCTTTCTCAAGCTATTACTCCACTCCTCCTCTTCCTTCTCCTCAGCTTTCTCCGTCTTTGACTTATGCCTGCGCGCATGTTTCTCTCTACTTCTAAATTGGAGCATTGCTTCCCTCCTCCAGTCCCTAAGGATATGAAGTGCCCCAGGGTGTGCTCTCTTTCTAATCAACACCTTTTCCAGGTTATCTATACGTTCCATCTCAAAACTCCCATCCCTCGGCCACTGAAGATTTTCCTGTTTTCTGGTTTGCTTATGCCAAGTTTCACAAAACATTATCGCTCCCATACCATACTTTATGTACATATCATAAGCCGGCGTTCCTCCGGGAGGTGCTTCCTGGCCAGTTTCCAAAGATTGTTCACTGCAGCGGAAAAATCCTGGCAAGGTGGACAACACCCCAGGCATGTTTTAACCTTCCCCTTGGCTAATCAAACTTACTCTGGGTGTTTGATTTTGCAAAATCAACTCTCAACCAATATCAGGATCACTTACGAATCGGGGCACGACACACCTGATTAGTCAATTTGTCTTTTCAAGACACAATTTGTCCGTATACTGACGCAACCAATGACGTTGTGTCTGCGTATCTCGGCTCCGCCTCCTTGTTCACTGGTCAGGGGCGTCGATCAGGGATCAGCTGTGTGCAGATCTGCAGCAAGGAATCTCATCACTTACGCAGGGCGCCTGAACCCCTCTTGATCTCGGCTCGATCGCTCCCATCCTCGCCTTTCTTACCGCCATTTTTCAACGTACACGAAGGAACAAGTGGGGGAGGGTCCCTATTCGGGCACCATCTTGAAGGGGCTCCTGAGGGTCCCTCGGATGTGGAAACAAGGTACAGTCACCACACACGAATGGATACACCAGACACGAGGTTCTGTTCCCAAAATCTAGCGTTTATTGCAATATAAAGTAGTCCCAGTTGGCCAAGTGGTCCCATGCCCCGCGACGTGTGTCTAACAGACCTCGGAGGAATCAAGAGAGCGTGAAACATACATCAGTTACATATATACAAACGGAGCATCTTACAATCAGTAACGACACATTTGATGCCGCCCCAATTCATTTCCCTTTGAATTAGAGGCGATGATTGGTCAGTGTGACAAATATGACACCTTAGACCACCATATTTAGTAACGGTTTGCAATCTTCAATTTTACAGACACCATTCTTTATTTGCGAGAACACAGTCTTACTGTTTTTGATGGGCAAGCTGCGCGTAGGAGACTGGCACATACCAGGCCTCACTATCTCTTAAGTTTCGATTCCCGCTCTTGAGGTCAGCCCGCTCTCCGGGGCCTCACTGGGCTCAGAAAGGGGGGCCGTAAAGAAGGTCATAATTCAACTCTCTAAATGCTAGTTTCGTACATTGCTATTCTTTCAGGAGACTCACTGGCATTCGTGTACTGATTAAATGCCTTGCTCCCTGTCTTCAAGGATATGTGAGGGAGGGAATCAGGCTTTTCTGCCTGGCTCTCCAGTGTAATGTTTTAACATGTTTTTTAGTCTTAGACCATTGAAGCAAAATAATATCTACAGCAAAGCAGCTTTACATGAGGCAAAGTGGCAACGTTAGAGAGAGCAGAGAGAAAAAACAAAATGGCGATTCTGGTCATCTTAAAATGGCTTCACTCTAGTTGAACTAATGACTAATGAATATATATTCTTACACTGTAAATGAGGCGGTTGGTCTTCGGCCAACCAATTATCATTAATTTCCGACCCTCAAGGGGTGTTTGGTTTTTCTGGACTGACACTCCAAAGTCGGAATGGCCCGGTATTTCCCCATTCAGGGAACCCGGACCCGAGTTTGGAGGCAGCCATGCCCTTAGGAAGGGCATGGCTGCCTCCAAACTCGTAATGAGGCCCCTTGTGTGGTTGCCTCCCTGCTGGCGGAGACTGGCCTACAGGAAAAACACTCTAGGAAAGCTAAGAAAAGAGCTGCTAGGTCAAGAAAACGGAATGCCAATGGAGAGGGATGCCTAACTAGTTGGCTCATATCAGAAAAGGGAAACGAGTCACAAGAAGTGGACACCCCTGAAACTCCTCTACCTGACCTTCAGAATGAGGAGGATAATAACCCATCTACCCCTAATAAAACCCGTAGACCAGCCCCCTACTGAATTATCCATCTGTAATACCTGTAATAAGTTTTTAAAAAACCCAGTGGAATCCTCTGTCTAATAAAGAATTTATATCAAGATAAGGACCACAAGTGGCTTTAAAAAACTGAATTTTTTGTCACACCCATTCAGTACCCCAATTGAGAGTGCTGCAATCGGATGACTTCCAATTCGTTGAGCCATTAAAGGGTATAAATCCAAATGTGTCAGCTATACATTGCAAATTCCTAGCTACAGCTCAAATGCTTAGGACCTACAGGGAGGACCTGTTGGCAGTTGATGTGGAAATTGATGTTGATCCAAATTGGCATAGAATTGACAAAGAAGAGACTATCCTACACTACCAAAAAGCAAATGGATATCCAGAACGTCCTGAAATGTTTGGCAGACTTACTTCCAGAAGTTATTTTAAAGCACTGAGAGTTTTCAATGTTTTCATGGAATTGCAGAGGCTTCTCTCATTTGCTATCTCCCACAGGCTCACTTCCATTTATAATTAAATATTTATGTTTACAAGAAACATGGTCAACAACACCTATGATGTTAGATGGCTATACAACCTTTGAATCACTCGCTAAGAAGGGCGGGCGCAATAGACCTTACAGTGGTTTACCTATTGGTGTTGCCCACACGGTACATTCTACACGTGTACTTACCAGTTATGATGACATTATTATTGCCGTTGAAGTGGAATATCATCCCTATGGGAGCCCGGAAAGGTTCTTACTTGTTAGCCGGTATAATCCTCCTGGAGCTGCATTGAGGGAGAAAATACAAAAACCTTGCACGACCTACTGGCATCCTGGACTTTAGTCCCTGGTAATGGAGCTGTGATGGTAATGGGAGACTTCAATTGCCACATGATATTTGCCGGGGAGACATCATCAAATGTCAAACTGACAGCTAAATGTTCCATGCTCCATACTAAGAATGACACTGAGGGTCTATGTGGGTTGAAGTTATTCGATTATTGGGAGCTGGAGATTGTCAATAGTAGAAGTACTAATGATAGTCATGGTAACTATACCTGGAAAAGTGTTTTGCGTCGTAGTATGTTAGATTATATATTTGTCAGCCCGAGAATGGCACTGCATGTTAATGATATGAGAGTAATGCCTAATGCATGGAGTGACCACGAGGCTTTACTCTGTACTTTAAATGTTTCTAAAAAGCATTTTGATTGTAAGTCCATGGGGAACCTGCATGCAGATCGGGATGCAACGCGAATTTGCTGGTCGGAGAGGAATATAAGGAAAGCTGCTGCTGGTGTACTATCGGAAGAAAGATTTATTGACTTTTCCCAGTTTTATGCAATGTCGGCAAATGCAATTGAGAATTGGATCTGTTGGTTTTCAGGAGCACACACATCCATTGTAGTGGGTATGATTTCTAGGGAAGCTAACAAGAAATTGCCCTATGATGGACAAATTAGGGACGCCAAAAGAAAATTACAGGGCGAACTCCGAGCGGCCAAGAAAATAAGCGTATCTATTGAGTCCTATTATGCCACTGCTAGGACTATTAAAACTAGATACAGAGCGGCTATAAAACATAGAAGTTTTGAGAGAAACCTACGATGGCAGAAATTGGTACAAACTATCTTCTCAGAAAATACTAAGAGTATCTGGTCCCTTTTAAGCAAAGCCAGGGGGACAGAGAACAGCCAAATCCAATAGGACCACTGGAACGGGTTAGCTTTCTCGAGAGTCGTAATGCATCTGAGAACGAAGAGCATCTAGTCCCGTTGACCATAGTTCCTTCTGTTCCTCCATTTGATGTATCTTACGACTTATTGCTCGACAGAATCAAGAAGCTAAAATCTTCTCGTGCTCTTGGCCCAAATGGGTTGGCTAATATAGAAATTAAGAGCAACCCAGAATTTTGGGCCAAATTGTTAACAATTATGTTCGAGAAAGTTTTATCTGAAAGTAAAATTCCACCTTCTTGGCAGACTGCCATATTAATTCCAGTGTTTAAAAAAGGTAATAGGCTGGAACCCAATAACTATAGGTATTGTCTATACTTGACTCTACCTGCAAACTTTTTGCTACCCTTCTACTCAGTGAATTACAGTCTTGGGTTGATAAGTATTGCATTCTATGTATATTTCAAAGCGGATTCAGAGAAGGTTACTTCACCACATATAACCTCGCCATCATGGATTTACTACGCTCTAGAGCTAAGAAGACCAGGAACTCTCCACTACATGCTCACTATGTAGATTTTAAAGCTGCATTTGATTCAATACCAAGATAAAAACTATGGTTTAAATTAAAGGCTATGGGCTGCCCTGAGGGACTGCTCTATTACCTTAGATTACAACATCAAAACACCTCTGTGTCACTCATGTTTGATCAGGAGGGCAACATTACAGATAAGGTAATACAGAGCAGGGGGGTAAAACAGGGTTGTTTTACCGCCCCCTACATTACAATCTTTATGTTTATGATGTTCCGGAGACGATTGCATTAGCCCACAATTGTTCCCCCAAAATAGGCCAGGTATCCTGCTCTGTTTTAGCCTATGCAGACGACCTGGTAATATTCGATCATACATTCAGTGGCCGTAGCTTCATGGGAATACACAGATTTAAACGGTTTTAAAATCAATTGTGAAAAGTCCCAGAATATGATATTCACTAATAAGAAAATTAGACTTAGGGCCTCATTACACGGATGGCGGTAAGGGTTTACCGGTATCGGTATTTTACCGGTACCGGTAAATGTTTACCGCCTTACTACGAGGTCCCTTTGTGGGTTGGGGAATTTAACGCCTGCTTTTACAGGCGTTAAAAACCAACCCGCAAAGGGACCAGTGGAGCTAATTACGGTACCGCAATTTGCGATACCGTAATTAGCGCCTTCCCCATTCCCATAGGGCAAAAATGGGAATGGGGAAGGGCAATGGTGGAACGGGGAATTACCGCCCCGCCAACCTTGGAATAGGGCGGTAATTCCCCTTTCCACCAAGGCGGTGCCGGTATTTTACCGGCATGAACCATGGCGCTAATAGCGCCATGGTTCACCGCCATCCGTGTAATGAGGCCCTTAGACACACTATATGCAATTCAGAAATTCTGTATGCCTCCCATTATAAATACCTTGGTATTGAATTTGATCCTAATGATGATTACATTACACGAAACACCAGAGCTGCGCAGGTTACTGCACTGATCCATAATTTTACTAACAAACAATAGGTTTCACATGGTGGGGTACCCGTCAACTGTGTATCCAAGTCTTTGTTCCCATGATAACCTATGGGCTAGAAGCCCTATTGCATATAGATCTTAAATGACTTCAGGTCATTGAGGGTAAGTTCTGGCGGACGATCCTTGGCCTACCGGTCTGCATCCCGATGGTTATTATAAGATTGGAACTGGCCCTGATTTCCTTAAAAGCAATCGTCCTGAAAAAGAGAGCAGATCTTTACCTGAAGATGTGCTGCAACACAAATAATGCTTTGCTGACAGCTATTCACCAGGAAACATTAAAATTGCATTCCATGTGCACGTTGAAAGAGACTACGGACAAACTCTACACTAAGATATGCTGGTCACCTAGATGGAGGAATGATTTAGAGAAAATGAAGAATTCTCTAGCCAAGCGAATTGAACTTTGGGATTGGCTGCAGAATTACACGCATCTTAGTTGTCTAAAAAAATACCAGTTTGCGACATATGTCCGATACACATTCAAGATGCATCAGTGCAATCTTAGCCTCTGTCCCTCTAAGAGACTCGGGCGTTTCATATTATTAATGAGATTAGCACAACTTCCCACCTTGACAGTTACGGCATTATCAGTAAGATTTTTTGTCGACTCTGTAATGATCAAGAAACGCAAGAGTCTGCTAAACATCTTCTGACTGAATGCCCTAAAATGTCCAAGACGTACAAGTACTTTTTGGGCACTTATGTTCATAGTCTGGAAACAATTGGTGAGATGTCCTTCTGGCTCCGCTGTATCAACAAAAGGAGCATTTGATTGCTTATTGCATTGTACAATGTATGGTTGAGGATTGAAACCTTACTGAGTATATCTATATAATGAATGGTAGTAGCTTGAATCAAGTCAAGAGACATATTTTATACTAATAACATTGGAACACTTGGGACCTAGTTCCATTTTCTTTTTCTCCAATTTAGAGCCTCATTTCTTGTCTCCCATATAGTTATCAATGTGGATCTCGTTGAGAGATGACAAAATCCTAAAGGGTTTATACAATGTATTGTCGACTGTAGTGTAAGAAACAAATGGAGTGTTCCATGAAAGAATTACTTATTTAATGTTCTAATGTATATTTTATAATGATTTGTGATTAGAAATAATCTTTATTTTCTTTTTTTCCTTTTGTCAAAAATTGCTTTTGGTGTATTTTATGTTTGTATTGTATGTAATTATGTGTAAAGTTTATTGTTTAAACTAAATCACATTAATAAATTATTATATTATTAAAATAATGGAAACAAGTACCATTATAACCTTAAATGCTTCTAGAACAGAAACATTGAGAAAGATGTGTACTGAGAGGGGTTTACCTGCTCAAGGTACAAAATTGGAAATAATTCAGAAAATCATGGAATGGCAAGAGTTGCAACTCAGTGCCATAGCCTCTGATGAAAGTGCAGAAGGAGGTGGAGCAGCTTCCACTGGCAGAACTGACAGTTCTGTCGCTTCCCTCATCAGTGGTGCCCATGACGACAGGCAAGATGCTATGGGCCTGATCACGACTTTGGCGGTAACGCCGGCGGTATTATCGCCGCCGGTATTAGCCCTACCGCCGAGCTCCCCGGCGCTAATAGCGCCGGATCACGAGTTTGGCGGTAATGTAATTCCCCATTCCCCATTGAGCCCATTCGGGAATGCCCCATTCCCCATTGGGCTCAATGGGAAAAATTCGCGCTCTTACCGCCAGTGGATTTCCCGCCGGCGGTAATAGCTCAAATTTTCAGCGGATTGGCCCCCAGCCAAGAGCTGGGGCGAAATCCGCCGAAGTCCTGATTTGGCGGACCCTTAAATCCGGCGGTAATAGAGCGACCGCCGGATTTAAGGGTTAGCTCCAAAGTCGTGATATGTCTAGTGTTTCCTCTGCAAGCTCGGATGCTGAGGCCATGCTGGAATTCAGGAAGCAAGAGCTGTTGTTTAAGCAGAAGGAGCTTGAATTTCACATGGCTAAGCTGAAGATAGAGCAGGCAGAAAAACAGAAAAACAGGGATCACCAGTTGGAACTGGCCAAGCTTCAGGTTCCACAGGATCCAGGGGATCTGGACATGGGTCTGGGTCCTCCTCTCATCCAAGATTTCCTAAAGATCTGCTCAGTGTCTATGATGAGAAGAATGACATTATGGACTGGTTGAATGCATTTGAGTATGCATGTGAAGTTCAAGAGGTTGTAGGTCAGCAGACTACCCCATTCTGGCTGCAGTGCTATTATGGAAATGTCAAAAGCTGAAAGAGTAGATTTTGTAATGTTGAAGCAAACTCTCATTTTAAAGTTTGGGAAGACTCCTGCCCAATACCTGAAAGGTTTAGAGAGCACATAAAGAAAGAAGGAAGTACTTGGGTGTCATATGTGACTGACTCTTTACAAAATCTTGACTGGCTGGGTTGAAGGCTATAAAGTCCCCACCTTTGAGGGTATGATATGTCTTGTCATGCTTGAACATATTTTTGCATCTTGTTCCCCTGAGCTTAAGCCGCATTCGACAGATTCAAAGGAGTTAGATCCTAAGAAGCTGGCCATTGCATCAGATTTGTTGGTGTCACACAGAGTGTCCCATTAGGACAAGACTCATTCTGGTAAGCAGGAAGAGGGGAAAAAGTCAAAAAGCAAGGAGGGTGTGGGATATGATAAAAATTCCTCCCAGAAGAGCCACAAAAGAAAAATAAGGGTAAGTCACAAGAGTATACACAGGGTAGTAGAGGTTATCCTCCAAAAAAGAACTCTGGTTACAGTAAGCCTCCCTATGTCCACAGACCCAGTGGATCTTGTGTGGCTTGTGGAGCAAGTGACCATGTGAAGGGGGACCCCAGATGTAAGGTCAAAACCTTGGGGGTCCACTGTGCTAATCTGGCCTTCTCCTCCTATGAGGAAGAAGAGATTAAAGGGGCATCCTTCTCCTAAGGTTCCTTCCCCAGCGGGATAGATTCTGAGGTAGTTTTAGTTTCCCTGGGTTCCTGGGAACCTAAAGTCTCAGAGGCTTATGCTAGGATTCCTGATAATACCAAGCACTACTTTAAGGACGGTGTGCTGATTAATGGAGTATATACTCCTGCCATTAGGGATAGTGGATGTAATCAAACTGTAGTGGATTCTACCTTGGTAGACCCAGAGGAAGTTGCCAGAGCTCCTCTGATGCCCACTTAGTTGGCTCATGGCCCACCTCTCCAGTTTCCAGTAATACCTGTAAATCTTACTTTAAACGGTACAGTAGTCAGGATTCCAGTGAGCATTCAGAGAGATGTCCCAGGAAAGGTCTTGCTGGGAAATGATCTCAGAGCCTTAGGGCTTGTGGGAGATACAGCAGAAAGACTCTGCACAAGGTCTCAAACAAGGGAAGCCCTGGCCAAGACCACTGCCATACCCAAGCCAAAGGGGAAACCCAAGGCTAAAGGAGTAAAAAAACCAAAGAGGGAAGGAAAACATTCCCCCTGACTCACCTACTACTGAGATGGAGGTAGTTGGTCAAACACTTGGATCTGACGAGCTAGAGGTGTTACCTGAAGTATTTGATCCAAATGACCACCCTGAACAAAAAGACTTGTTAGTTGAATAGGATCCTGACAATGATGAATTCAGTAAGGGCCAACGTGAGTGCCCATCTCTGGAAGGCCTAAGGAGACAGGCCTGCTCCCAGCTTGAGGGTGAACCTCCTGGGAAGCATAGGATTTATTGGGAAGGTGGGCTCCTCTACAGTGAGCCTACAGAGTCTACAGAAGGAGACCATAGGAGGTTGGTGGTTCTGTCATGATCTCTGCTTCCAAAAGGTCAGGGTTTTCCCAACTCCCTTGGAAGCAGATCCATAACCCAGGTTCCGAGTGCCAACCAGTCCCAATTGGGACCTTTTGGACCCAGTCCTGGCACCAGTGGCACCAGGCTCATAAATATGCCCAGTCCCAGCGCTGGAAGCGCCGGGCTCATAATGCTTGGGTGGACTTACCTGCAGCAGACCATGCTGCTTAGTTGCCTGCCAGTTGAGCCTCTGATCCTCTTCTGTTTGGAACTACCTTTCCTGTTGGGTGAGGCAGGAGCCACTCCCTAGGTTCAGAACACTGGAACTCTTCTGGAAAGCAGGAACTCTTTTCTTACCTAGGCGTGGCTGTGGAAGGAGACACCTAAGCACTACAGGAGGCTATTTAAACCACACCCGATGGATGAATCTTGCTTTGCGTTATTCTGCATCCTCTGCAGCAGAACGCTCATCTTGTCTTATTCATCGGATCCTGGGCCTAAGGAAAAAGGCTTACCATCCTGAATCCAGTCTTCAGCAACACCTATAAAGACAAGAAAGAACAGGTTAGCATTACGGTCTTCAGTGACAGCGCTTCACTTACCTGGTCCATCGGCTGTCACCAACGCCTCGCGCTGCATTCCAGCATCTGAAAGACAAAGGCTTACCTACTCTTCGTGCGCTCCGGAGGTCTTCGCACTGCATTCCGGCATCTGAAAGACAAAAGCTTACCAACTCTTCGCACGCTCCGGAGGCCTTCGGCGCTGCATCCCGCATCTGAAAGACAAAACAAGGTGCGTTTAAAGACATTGGGGAACTTTAATACTCACGTGCCATTACTCCTTTCCACATCTAACCCAGTGGGTATTCCGGCACCCTGCAGCCGCTCCGAACTTGTACCTGCAAAATAAAAAGACAGTTAGAGCGCATCGTGAAGCAGGCAACAAGCGCTTACTTACGTGCTTCCAGGCGCTTCTATTCATCACACGGGCTCCATCTTCAACTCACTTCAGCCCGTCATCCGCCATCGCCGGAACCCTGCAAAACAAGAGACATCATTACTAAAGACTTTTAAAGACATTAGAATTACTCGAAACTTACCGTTCGTGCAGTAAACGACGGACAGCAGTCCTCTGAAGTCAAGAGGCCTGCTCCCCTTATCCAGTGAAGAAACTGGTTACAGCACCCTGCCCCGAGGCAGATGGAGAGCACGGCGTTCACTTACCTAAGGTGAGAGCGTTAACCTTTGGGGTTCTACAGGAGAAGAGAAAGGGAAGAAGAGAGAGACATTCAATAACCCAGTTCATTAATCCCATATTTTCTATCTGCAGACATCTTACCCTTCGAGTCAGACATACAGTGCACAGAGGTCCAGCCCAAAGAGCCAGCCGTGTGTTACACATCACCTTTGAAGATACGGTATACGCCCAGTCAAGACCGGCGCCTCTACGGGAATCAGGTGAGCGTTACAGGTTCCCCTTGCTGTAAGACCCTTCCTCCTGCCGCTGGGGCATGAAGTGCCCCTTGCTGGTCACCTTGGTATCAAGAGAACCAAGCAAAGTTTACCCATGCATTTCGACTGGTCCAAGGTGGGGGTGCAAGTAGAAAGTCACTGCAGGAGTTGTGCCACCTGCCAGTTATCTGGTAAGAGTGGCTCAACAATCCAAGCTCCAATGATACCACTCCCAGTTGTGGGGGTACCATTTGAGAGGGTAAGGATCGACATTGGTCCCCTTGACCCCAAACATCCTCAGGCAATAGGTTTATCCTGGTAATGGTCGACCATGCTACCAGATATCCTGAGGCCATCCCATTCAAGGCTGTGAATGCCAAGTCAGTTGCAAAAGCTTTGCTTGGCATATTTACTAGGGTTGGCTTCCCTAAAGAAGTTGTGTCTGATAGGGGCAGCAATTTTATGTCAATGTATATGCAGGCCATGTGGAAGGAATGTTGTGTTACCTAGAAGTTTTCATCTGCATATCACCCACAAACAAATGGTCTAGTTGAAAGGTTTAACAGAACCTTAAAAGCATGATTGGGGCTCTGGAAGAACCCCAAAGAAGAAAATGGGATCTTTTGTTACCCTGCTCACTGTTTGCCTACAGAGAAGTACCACAGGAAGGTGTTGGCTTAAGCCCATTCGAGCTTCTGTTTGGTCAACCTGTGAGGGGACCCTTGGCCATAGTCAAGGAGGGATGGGAGATGCCACTCCCCTCCATTACTACCAACGTAGTAGACTATGTGCTAGGGCTCATAAAAAGGATGGTACTCCTGATGGGTCTGGATAGTGAGAAACCGAAGGCAGGGCAAGCTCTGGTGAAACATTGGTATGACCAGAAGGCTTCCGTCATGAATTTCACACCTGGTTAGCAAGTCCTGATCATGAATCCTGTAAGGCCTACAGCTTTACAGGACAAATAGTTAGGTCCTTACACAGTGGTGGAGTCACTGGGTGAGGTCAACTATTTAGTGGGCCTTGGAAGGCTGGACATTCTCCAAAAGTGTTCCATGTAAATAGGCTGAAGGCTTTCATCCCAAGAGTTGAAATCGCTGCACTGCTGCTGGCTTCAGATGTTGAGGAAGAGGAGTCAGAACCTCTCCCTGACCTGTTCCAGGGCAGTCCTTCAGACAGCTCCAATGAGGGTGTCCAAGTGGCCCCTCACCTGACTGCTGATCAACAAGCAGAGGTGAAAAGTTTATTGAGTCAACATTCCCCCTTGTTCTCACAGTCTCCTGGTTTGACACCTGGTGCAAACATGATATTGGCACAAGAGATAGTGTACCTACCAAAAGTAGGGGATACAGGATGTCAGACAAAGTAAGGTCTTACATTAAGACAGAGGTCAACAAAATGTTGGATCTTGGGGCGATTGAACCCTCTAGTAGTCCATGGACCAGCCCTGTGGTTTTGTTTCCAAAGGCAGGTACCTCTGAGTTGAGATTATGTGTGGATTGTAGGGCCCTGAATGCTGTCACCGAGACAGATGCACACCCCTTGCCTCGAACAGGTGAGCCAGTGGATACTTTGGGTGCCTCCAAATACCTCAGCACATTTGACCACACTGCCGGCTATTGGCAAATAGCTTTTGCAGAACATGCCATGGAGAAGACGGCTTTCTCAATACCAGAGGTTCTTTACCAGTTCAGGGTAATGCCTTTTGGGTTGAAGAATGCCCCAGCCACTTTCCAGTGGCTGTTGAATCATGTGCTGAATGGGTTGGATGAATTCTGTCTTGCATATCTGGATGATATAGTAGTTTTCAGTGCCACCTGGGAAGACCATGTGAAACACCTTAGGATTGTGCTGCAGGCTCTTCAGAAGTCCCACTTGACCATAAAGACCAGTAAGTGCCAGATTGGACAAGTATCAGTGGTCTACCTTGGACATGAAGTAGGTGAAGGGAGGATACAGCCTCTACCCAGTAAAGCACAAGCAGTACAAGACTGGCCGACCCCCACTACTCAGACCCAAGTGAGAGCCTTTTTAGGGCTCACTGTGTACTACAGGAATTTCATGGCAGACCATGGCACCATAGCTGCCCCTCTGACTGCTATCACCACTCAAAAGAAACCCAAGAAGGTAACTTGGTCTGAAGAGTGTGGGAAGGCCTTCAGTGGTTTAAAAGATTTCTTGTGCCAGGCCCTTGTTCTCAGGGCCCCTGATTACCAAAGACCTTTTATTGTGCAGACATATGCCTCGGACGCTGGGATAGGAGCTGTACTATCACAAGTAGATGAGAAGGGTAAGGAACACCCTATTGGCTTCATTAGTCGCCAGCTTAAGGACAGAGAGCTTAGATGGTCCACAGTAGAGAAAGAATGTTTCTCTGTTGTGTGGGCCCTAAGGAAGCTGAGGCCCTACCTCTATCGGACCCACTTCACAGTGCAAACTGACCATAAGCCCGTAAAGTGGCTAATGAACATGAAGGGAGAGAATCCAAAGTTGCTCAGTTGGTCAACAAGTCTGAAAGGTTTTGACTTCACTATTGAGCAGAGGCCAGGTGTCCAACACAGCAATGCTGATGGTTTGTCCAGAATGTTTAACCGACCTGAAAATTAGACTCATCCAGGGGTGGATTAATTTGCTTACAATTTAAAATGAAATGAAAAAGTTTACGTGTGCTATCGGTAAGTAACACTAAGTGGCATGCATGGGTGTCCCTCTATATGTACAATTGTTTGAATCTCCTTGTCACAGTTCCATTTAGCTGTTTTCACCCGTACTAAAACAAGTACTGTTTTACAGGTGGATGCTGGAACTTCGTCCACAATCACTTCATCCTTTGCAACTGGTACAGAGTATGAGGTATGCATACTTCCTCCCTAATGCAGAATACATTACAAAAGGTTTGAGGGCAACATTACAATTAGTATGTTTTGCACGGTGGTCTCTGATGAAACACATGTGACATCTCTGAACGTTATCAGGTGCAATGTGAAAGGTATATTATGACTGTTTACAAGGGGATGTTCATACGAATGTTCTCTTAGTGTTGCGAGAGCAAACCTTGTAGTATACGGTTCTTATTCATTTAATACTACTTTGTGTGTAAGTGCGCAGTGCGATGAAAGATTTTAATTTCCAGTATGATTCACTTTTCCTTTTCTTTATGAATATTCTGTTCAAGGAATGTACACACAGTGTTGAAATAGAAGAGGGGGCACATGGACCAGAGGTAAACATAACCTATTGAATACTATTGGACATCACATTGCATTTGGAATACATTTTAATGTTGTAATTTTTCCTATTCAATCAAGCTGGTTCTGTTTGTAGATGGTGGGTTGCGATAAAATGAAATGTGCTGGATGTACACCATATAAAAACGCTATTTTTTTCAGCTTGCTGGTGTGGTGGAAAAAGAGAAGGCCGCGGTTTCCAAGAAAACAAAGAAAACAAGGGTAACGAATAAACAAGTTTGCTTTGTAGCACTTTTTAAGCTGTTGATTTAGTCATATAATGTTTTTGTTTATAAAGTGGTATCTGCTGTATGTGTGCTATACATTGAGCATGTTTCTGAACACATCTTTTAGAAGCCCAGAAGAAAGCAAAGTATAAAGACACAGACAACAAATGAAACAAAAGATATTGCTTGCCAAACTGATTTCACAATGGAGCAACTACTATTTGGGGCACAGCGTGGTCCAGTCACTAAGCAGACTTCTGATGCTTATGCCCACTGACCGGAAACTGAATGTAATGTGACCGGCGATCCGTGCAGTGTCCATGGACCATTGCTACCATGTGGCAACTCGACAAGATGAGACTGAATACAATGAAGATGCATTGAAATTCCTTGCAGACCTCTTGACACAATTTACACAAGGCAAAAATATTCCCTCAAAGAAACATTCGATTATATCTGTTTCTCCAATTCGCGTGCAAATATCACAACCTGAAATAACAGAGATTTAAGCTTCAACAGAACTGACTGAGGAACTTGCTAAAGATCTCGACTTCAGTTTGCCGAGTTCTATCGATTTGTCCACCACAGCCAAATCACAAACTACATTCATGGCGGATGATTGAATGATAAAGGAGCAAAAATACATTGGGCCTCATTAGGAGTGTTGCAGTAAGGCAACAACGGCACCGGTAGTGCTACCGGCGCCATTGTTACCTCACTGCAACATTCCGAGTTTGCTCGCGGGTGCCGCTGTAGACGCCTGGTCAACGGTACCGCTGCTACCATCCTCCCCATTCCCATTGAGCCCTATGGGGGCTCAAATGGGAATAGGGACATACTGGGTCTGGGTCCCGCGAATGGGAATTACTGGGCCCTCCAAGGTCGGAACGGCCCGGCAAGTCCCCTTTTGCGGGACCCCGACCTGAGTTTGGAGGTAGCCATGCCCTTATCAAGGGCATGGCTACCTCCAAACTCGTAATGAGGCCCATTGTATTTGACAGCTGCCTGCTAGAGATTGTACAGATGCTGAAAAATATCCACATATTAAGGGGAAACATATGTGGGGAGCCATTGGTGAATGTATCTCGCGTATTACAAGGCACTAACCTAAAAATACAAGCCAGCTGTGTCCACCTCCATAGTACATTTTCATGGTCCGATCAACCGATGTTGGGCAAAGTGCCAGCTGGAAATCAACTATGTTCAGCAGCTTCACTTTTCAGCGGGCCAACTTTAGGTACGATTTCCAGTTTCTGTCAATTTGTGGTAGTTGAGTACCTTGCTAAAACCCAGTACTTCAAATATCAAAGGAAATTCTTATTCCCTGCCATTAGAGAAGCCTGGAAAGTTGAACAGATGTCAATCGAAAGCACATTCTCTGGCAAACGTTTTTGATTAGCTGGTGACGGACAGTGTGACAGCCCAGGATCAAAGTACTGCACATAGCACTTTCAAGACATGGAAAGTAAAAAAATAGTGAGTTTGGAGATAGCGCAGGTGTCCGAATGTACATCTTCTGTGGTCATGGAGAAACATGGTTTCATCAAATTTCTTCAATCGAGGGGGATGCAAAGAGAGCTGATAGCCACTGACAGGCATGTTTTGATAGCCAAGGTCACGCGAGAGCAGTTTCCACACATTTGTCATCAATTCGATGTATGGCACGTTGCCAAAACAGTCAATAAAAAAATTACAGCTGCTGGTAGAAAAAGGGTTCTTAAGAAATCTTGAAGTGGTGTCAATCTATCACCAACCATCTTTGGTGGAGCTCCAAAACTTGTGATGGGTCTGTAGAAATTCTACTTGAGAAATGGATTCATTGATGCACCATTGTTCCAATGTACACTCATGTACAGAAAACCAACATTTTCACGAAGGTGCACATGGACCTTTATCTGAGGCGCAGAAACGAAAAAAGAAGTGGTTGGTGCCATGTTTACCTCCACACAAAGCTCTTGAGAAGATCGTGTATGATAAAATGGTTTCCAGAGACACGAAGGGACTCTGTCATACTGGAGATTTGGAGGTGTTCCACAATATGTGCCTAAAGTACAGGCCCAAAATGTTACATTTCGGCATAGATGGTACGGAGGCCAGAACAAGACTAGCTGTATTAGCGCACAATGAGAACGTTGGGAGGGAACAAGCAAAAACTGCAGGACATTTCGGGAGGCATCGTTACCTCAAGGCCTTCACAAAACGAAGCAAACTATGGGTGGTTAAGCCAATATACCAGGATATGGAATTCGAATTTGTGAAAGATTTGACATTGAATGTGTTGGCCATGCATACTCATGGAATTGATCCAGATTTTTTTCCTAGGACACATACAGTGCCACATAACATTGCAAACAAGCTCTGTCCACCTAAAGAGGTACTTGTAGAACAGTTGACTTCCCGATATAAATAATTAGTTGCTGTCTTCTCAATCTGCTTCCAATAACATTTTCGAGATATTCCCCAATATTTGTACATTGTACATCAACAATTGAATGCTATTACACCAACTTTTGATGCTGCAAACAGTATTACAAAATATTTAATTATGCAGATTAAATTTGGTGTATGATTCATTAATGTATTTCATTCACCGTCCCATCGATATTTATGTTCCTCGAACGATATGTCTGCGATTGCTATTCGTGATATATTTGAAAATGGAATTGCCCTAGTACATCGATGCTGCACTGCCCATTTCGGTTGCTGAAATTAGGATGGGCAAATTGGATATTAGCCTTCAGTCAACGGGACACAGACTTGGGGGCCGATTCATGGTACAAATGTGCGCCGAAATTTGTGGCGCAAGCTGGCACAAGCGTGAAAAAGCAAGCGCACGCGTGCGATTCATGGAAGGCCCTGCACACGTTTTCCCCGGGACGTGCATGAAATCCGCGGGTGGCGCACACGGGCGCACACGTCATTGCAACATCCAAAACACTGTGCGTGACGCGCACAGCGAATGCGCACAATGTCGGCACACACACCAAAAAGGGGGTGGAACATGGGGTGGAACACGCAGAATGGGGAACAACGCGTGAAAAAGAAGGCGTAACTGGGGAAGTACTGCAGGGAAATAAACAGAATGCCCACCCGCACGCGGACAACACGTATTCATGGAATCAAATACGGGAAACCCGCGCAGCCAAAAGACGCACACATGCGTCAACACGTCTGCCACACGAAGGCAGGCGGAAGCGTCCTAGTGCATAACAAAAGTGCGCGCAAACAACAAACACGTATATACAGCTACAATGAATGCCCCATTTGTCGCAGAACTGATCGTGGGACAACGCAGGAGGGGAATAGCCAGGCCCTGCATTTTTTTGCCCCGGACCAGCCTTTTTGGGATGCCTGATGACCAGGTCTATGGCAGGTATAGGTTTCCACCTCATATCATCCTAGACCTGGTCACTGAGTGGGAAGATGACCTCACATCACCCACCTTGTGCTCCCAAGCACTGAGCCCCTTGGAAAAGGTGCTCAATGTCCTGCATGTTTTGGCCACTGGGTCATTTCAGCGGACAACTGCCATAGTTGGGGGCGTCTCACAGGCCACGCAGTCACGCTGCCTACACCAGGTGTTGGTAATCATGACTGCGCGCTCCTCAGTCCGCAGGCACATATACATGACCAGAACATCTGCAGAAAGGCAGGCCGTGGTCCAGAACTTTTACAGGGTGGCGCACTTCCCCAAAGTGCTCAGTGCCGTAGATTGCACCCATGTGGCCCTACGTCCACCTAGGGCCACTGAGCACATCTATCGGAACCACAAGAACTGGCATTCCATCAACGTACAGGTTGTATGCGATGCCAAGGGAATCATCTCCTCTGTCTATGCAAACTACCCTGGGTCTACCCATGACAGTTTCATATACAGAATGTCTGCCCTGAGCCGGGCCCTGGAAGCTGGGAAGCATGGCGACAAATGGCTCCTACGTGAGTTCCATTGCCTGTGCACATGCATGCATGTCACACACAGACAAATACACAAACCTAACTAATCACAACCATTATGACCTCCCCAAGGGACAGTGCCTACCCTCTGAGCAACCACATGATGACGCCAATAAGGAACCCCACCACACCATCCCAGGTAAGATACAACACTGCCCATATTGCAACCAGGGGCATAGTGGAGCGCACATTCGGAGTGCTAAAGTCACGCTTCCGCTCTCTTGACCGCTCTGGCGGGCAGCTTCTATACGCACCCCTAGTAATGTGCAGGATCATTGTGGCAGCATGTGTCCTGCACAATGTTGCAACATGGCAGGGCATGCTGGTGGACATGGTGGTGCCCCACATCCCCAACCACAGGCACTGCCCATGGGAGGGGAAAGGGCATGTGGCGAGGCAGCCCAGACCCAGCTTGTGGCCACATTTTTCACCTAAACTCCCACCCCTGCGGAGTGCACACCGGCCTGGCACATACCAGGTGACAATCGATGATAACAAAGAGACAGTCAACTGTCACAACCCTACCACCCTGAGAATGTTGCCACGGAAGTGCTACATTGTGTGCATCTCTAGCTACATAAACATAACCAATCCTGTGTGACCAAAAGGAACACATGCAAGGTGCACATCACACCAACCCCCTGCAAAACAGGCCATGACAATCACTGGTATGTCACCCAAAACCTCCCAACCCACATCACCCTTGTCTGCCACACCATGACATGGCATGCAACAGCAAAAGAGCAAACCAAAAGCACAACCTATGACCAATTAGATATGAAGTGACACATGATAAATGGAAACAGGCCTGAGACAATCACACCTGAAATGGAATCAGGTCAAATGACTGACCAACAAACCCCCCCACATACCAAGTCATACACAAATGCATGCCACCAGCGGTACCATCAACAAAAGACAGAAGGCCTGTTGGCATGCACATTGTCCAAGCCAAATCTGCAAATCCCTAACCCGTGTGCTGTGTGTGTCTCCTGCAACACACCGCTCAGCACACAGCACAGTGTGCAGCTATTGTGTTGGGGATACACCTTGAGCATCATATAAAAAGGACAAGCAACAAAAAAAAAACATTGATGCATGTACACGATCCCCAAATGGTAAGTGATCATGCGCTGCAGGGACACAGCATGCCAAAGAAGGGAATCTGTGTGCATGTGTGGGCATGGAAGGGTGGTTGTATGTGTGGTGGAGCATTGTGTAAGTGTGTGTGTCAGTAGGGACATGCACGCAATACATGCATGTGAAGTCAAGTGACCCTCAGTGTCCTGTACACATCACATGTGAACATTGCTCATGTGTACACCCCAGTATGTCAAGCCACAACAATCCCCTGACACCTGAAAAGTAAAGCTAACACAGGAACAGCCATTGACCAGCAGAACACATCATGTACATAGTACCCAACCATGACAATGTCATAGAGTGCACAAACAACGTAGCCCAAGCATACTGTCCGACAACAAAAGGCCCTCCCTCATTTACTCATCACCATGACCTTCAGAAGAACTGTGTCTGGGTTCCGTTGCCTCCTTCCTCCTAGTCTACCTGGCTTCAGAATCCCCCTACCCCTTGGTTTCCTTGTTCTACCCTGCGTGGAAATAGGGTCCAGCCCCCTCAGAGGCCACCTTGACTGGTAAAAATACCAAATCACAGAGAACTCCAAGGAACCAAACCCCCAAACCAAAAAACCCTGGAAGAGTCTCCAGTAGATGACTTGAAGTTGCTGAATATGGGCAAGCACATGTCCAAGCAGAATGATAGAAGAACTACCAAGGTAGCACAGTTGAACAATGGATCAACAGGATGGGTAGCATTTTCAGTACACAATAATTAATGAGGATGCAACAACAGATGGGTAGTGTCACAGCTCCGGTCTCCAGGCGCAGGAGCGGCACAAACCAACCACCCCCTCCGCGGTCTAGGCGCCTGCAAGGTCAAACTTACACAGGCCTCCAAGACCCAGGCAGGGAAAAAGTTGGTTGGATAGGCATCAGTATTCAGGAAAACCGGAAAGATGGTCAGAAGAGGGGAGGTGGATGGGCAAGGGAAAATAGGGAAAAGACAAAATCCTTCTATTGACAATTACACGTAATCAGAGAAACCATGTTCCTCATGCACATTGTACAAAATGGCTCAAAGTCGAGACAAAGAGAGACTTATCTCTGGGGTGAGTGCTGGCCTCCTGCCTGCGCACTCTCAGGTCCGGTAACAGGAGCAGTTCAATGCGGCAAAGAGAGCGTGAGTTACTATTCTGTGTGTGTTTTCACCACACACATAACACCATTCAGGCCTCAAACTTAGTAACTCCCGCCAACAAGCACTCTTTTCTGCTGCTTCGTTCGTATACTTCTCCCTGCCCCGTGATGGTTCATACACTGTTAATGCGTTAAGGCAGCCACACGTGGCCCCGCGGTAAATGGAAGACCATGTGGTAAGAATCCCACATGATAGAATGGTCCTTGGGTGAGCTGCTAGTCGCCTGTGGCGATGTGCGACTTCAGTACAAGTTGCGTTCTGCCAGCCGTGGATTTCTATAGGTAGCGCACGTGGCAATTTGCATATGCTAATGATATGCACTGCACTCGAGTTTGTGCGGTGCTGGGTGCCCCCCCTTGCGCTGTATTAGTTTGTGTCTAAGAACGCTACTGCGCTAATAATTTGGATTCTATGGAGCTGGGTGGGCTCGAGGATATGGCCGATGCCCCCTGTGTGTGCCCCTGACAACTGGGAAAGCTTCTTGCCATGTTTTCCTCAGCGAGGCTTAGCTGTACTGTGCACATCTTCCACAACGCCTGGCCAACTTCCCCAGCACTGGCGCAACTTAGCTTGCATGTGTGAGGGGGCTGGAGGAAGGTCGGCTGGGGCGTGGCCCCACGTGCTGCTCACCTTGCTTGGAGCTACTGGAAACATGTCTGCTTCTGTCGGACGTCTGAGCACAAGCCCCATGCCTTTGCTTGCCGCACATGCGCACGTGTGCCCCACCCAACGTGCCAAGGGTTTAGTAGTTCTTGGACCGGTGTCTGCTGGCAAAGGTAGTGTGAATGCTCCTTTTCCTGCAGAAAGGGCATAAAGGCATCAATAAGTCTTGAAAGTTTACTGTGTGTGTCTTCATGCCGGTTGTTAATGGGCCATGTCTGAGACCTATGCCTAGCATTTTGGTGCTGGACTGCCCCAGGGCAGGACAAAGACTGATATGTTTGGGAGATTTCTCCTCTGTGAAAGATAGTGAGCTAAAGACTCTGGGTAAGGCTCTTGTAACCAGGACGCATGTCTGGCGGAGAGCCTCCCAGGACCCCCCTTGTTATTTGCATATTTCAAGTAACTTGAGGTCTCACCCTAAATTACTAGGGGAATCTATACATGGACCCCTTTGCTCACTATTCTTAGAGAGGCACAGCTACACACTACTGATGAGGTTCAACCAGACCGAAACACGTGTCTGGGGTTGCTGTTGGTACTCTTGTTCAGAGGAGAATTGCCTAGCATTTCGGTGCTGGACTGCCCCGGGGCAGGACAAAGACTGATATGTTTGGGATATTTCTCCTCTGTGAAAAATAGTGAGCTGAAGACTCTGGGTAAGGCTCTTGTAACCAGGACTCATGTCTGGTAGAGTCTCCCAGGACCCCCCTTGTTATTTCCATGTCTGAGACCTACATCCCACTTCCTCCCACACAACCCCAGGTTCTGTACCCTGACAGGTAGAGCTGGAACTTGAGTCGAAAATAACCAAGGAGGCTGGCACAACAGGGTGGTTGAGCTGAAACCCAATCAATCATTGATAGTGTGCACAAAGAAAGGCAGAGACAGCAGAAGTCTTGAAAGGCACAGAGAATGTGAGATATCCGGAAACAGCTGACAACAAGTCAAGAGCCACAACAGCTGAATAGCATTGGTAAAAGCCAGAAGTCAACATAAAGGCATGGATGTAATAGATGAAAGACAGGAGGAGTGACAGAAAGATGCTGTTGAACAGAATTCTACAGAGGCAAACCTAGGCAGTGTAAGAGTATGTGGAAATAAAAGCCCGACAGACAGGCAGATAGGTCTGCATCAAGGACAGTAGCAGGAAGAAGAACAGGGACTGAAGGCACCAGAGTGTGAAAAACAAGTAGAGCAGTAGTCCCGTAGGAAAACTGCGCCCTCGGGCAGCATCAAAGTCCAAGAGGGAAGACAGACACAACGTGCCGTCCAAATTGAACAGTGCGTAGTAGTAGTATAGGCGGATATCTCAGGTGAGGACTGGACCGTGACTTGTGCCTCTTGGGTCACATTCCTAATGCATCCTCCTTTGCCACAATCCCCAGGGGCTGAACTGAACATGCACCAACTTGACATTGTCAACATCCGGCCCCCTCCCACTATCAGTGTAACTCTGACAGGCAAAGGGTGAAGGCTACAGTCTAAGTGCATCAAGCATATCTACAGGCAAGAAAAGAACATACATCACAATCAACATCAATAAATGGACATTTCAATAATGTACTCACCAAAATTGATTGCAGACATGCTGTGGAGAAAACATCCATAATCCCCACTAGGGGTGTTAACACAAGTAGTACAGCAGCAGACAGGCCACAGATATGACGAAAGTCTAATGCCCTTGTGTAAATGGTTGTAACACCGAACCATCCTTGCGAGCCCATGGATAGGGGAAGCAGAAGTGGCATATGTGAGTCAGGACCCCAAGCTGCAAACACATACACGAGACAAGCTTAAATGGCCCAGCTGGAACAGACAGTGGATGCTTTCAAAAGCCACAAAGCACCACACCGTCATATGAATGCACAATAGACAAGCAATTCTAAACTATATTAACTAATTAAACTAACTATAAAAATCAAAAATGGCCACATACGACCCCGGGGGGGCACCCAGGAGGGGGGAGGTATAAGGTCCACCTCAACATCCACATGCGATGATGTTGAGATAAAAAAAAAAAGGCTCCATGGGCTCAACACCTGCACGGCCCGACCTATGTGGCAGATAAATCGTCGTCCTCACCCTCTGACTCAAAAGGTGGACGTGGCACAGTACCCTGACCACACCTATGCGCAGCTTGCCCCTCGTCGGCAGCAAGTCTGCGGGACCGGTGAGCCTGGTTCTGTGTGGCAATGGTGTCAGCTCACGTGATACGCGTGCTTCCTCTTGCAAGGTAACACGTGTAACACAGAGTTCTTCCTGCATGGCCTGGCATGACATCTGGAGCACCTCCCGGCAAGCACGTAGCTCAGCCGAGATGGTATTCTCAAGCTGCTCCAACCTCTCCTCTTTCTGCTGCCTCTGGGACATCAAGAGCACACCCAGAGTAGATCGGAGGGAAGCATGGTCTTTCCTCAGGGCCCCCATGTGTGCCTCTGCGTGAGCAGCAAGTGCTTGACGCAGACACCATTTCAGCCTGGCGTGCCCTGTCTGAGGCCGCCATGCTCAGACTGAGTGAGCGGGCCGTGGACTGTGCTGCCCGCTGCTGGAGATCCGCCTGCCTAGCAGGGGGGCGCACGGATTTGGCCACACATTCCATGCTCTGAGCGATATTATCAATTGCTGCCCCCTTTTGTTCGGAATTGGCAACCATGGCTTGCTCCCACTCAGTATTGTCCACATCAGAATCACTCACCGTTGATGACTGGACATGACGCGCACCCAACTCAACATTGTCGTCAGAGTGATCATCCAGGATAGACTCATTGCCAGACCTAGACACGATGGCCTGGAGTTCAAGTGGGTTCTCCTGGTCTACCACCCCACAACCCCCACTTGTGCCGGGTTGCTGGTGTAATAGCAACCCTGTGTCTGGAATGACATCACCATCCTCTGGCTCCATTGCGTCATCATCTGTAATGTGGAAAAAACAAACATGAGTACACATGTCAGAAGCACATAACCCACACACACAGACATCACATCAAAAGCCAACACATGAAGCAGACATGTCACACACAAATAAGAACCTGTCATGCATCCAGTGGCATTGATATGCAAACACATCCAAAAAGCAGAAATGGATGTGTCTAAATAGCAAAGTCTACACAAGTACAAAATGTAGTATATCACCTCCATCAGACACCAGTTCTGTTAGGCACATCTCACAGGCAGAAAAGACAGATGGCAACAAAGAGATGGCACATACCATTAGCATGTCTGAACTTCAAATTGACCACAGCTGCAAGTGAAACCAAACACACAATGACACACGTAATATGCATGTACACATGCATCACTAAACCATCATCACCAATATAGCTCCATCCATCTGCAGCTCGGCCCGTACCGAGTGTCATGGGCCATGTAGATATAGTGAATATCCCGAGCAAAGCAAGGGCCCGCAACCAGGCATGAGGTACCATAAATCCCAGTACGGTCCGAGCTGCAAGCCATGAAGCCTCCAGAACACCCCTCAGGGCCTGATTGAGCACATTGTGCTATGAATGTGTCTTATTCCATTATTCTGTGTGTAAATTCATCACGGCCAGGCCCAACCATATTAGCTAAGTGGGACTGGGTGTACACATACTGCACAACAGTGCACCTTCAGGATTGTGCCAGTTGAACATAACGTGCACAATGCTGAAATCTCACCAGCATTAACGTCAATCAACTACATAGTCAACCAAAAAGCTGCGGAAGACACATGTGTAAATGAACACTTTCACACACACATAAGTGAGTAGCCGCAATGTTGCACTACACAATGTTGAAGCTGCTTTCATATGTACATGTGAAAGCGTTCAAAAACACACCTTTCCCTGTACACCTGCATTGTGAACATGAACAGCATCCAATACAGCAAAGCAAGCAGCTACAACACTGCTTGCTTTGATGTATGTGAAAGTGTACACATACATACGTGAAGGCAGCTCCACAGCCATTACAAACCGATTAGCAGGCTACATTCAATCTGTGTCCTATACCAGTATAGGCCGCAGATTGACCAATCAACTATGCTAAACACCCACTAGGGAGTTCCAATATTGAGTACATGTGTCACAGGATGCACCTGTGCCCGTGGCATTCATGACAGTGAAGGGATGAAAATGTGACTATACATGCCAGGTCACTTTGACAATGCAGCAGTGAGTAGGCATGTAGAACGGTGTAACACGGCTCATAAGTGGGTTGATGCAGTGCAGAACATGTGTACGTTACCCACTATCTACATGAACAAGTACATCATGATGTGTATCAATAAACATGAAGGCAGTGCAAGGGCAAGTTCAGGCATCACGTGCAATGTGCATGCAATGGGTTGCATGGCTATAGGCAAACCCCCCCCATAAATGAAAATGCAGGGAGGCATTGCATGGCAGCGAAAGGGTGACCAGAGACCTGTGTATTGGCAGACAGTGGTGACCAGACAGTGGTGACTAGCGTCAATTGCATCATCTGAGTCAACTGACAACACAGCAGATGAGAATGGGACAGTAAGCAGGACACATGATGAACCCTCAGTAGTACACCCATGTGTGCAGAAGCCACTACACCAGTTGAACAGAGTCAGGGGGCCTGAAACAGGGGGAGGCCTGTGCCCCACACAGACTGTGACACCCTAAACATGTGCGTGATGCAGGACTGGGCCAGAGTGGGCATGGAATGGATGATCAAATGCCATTAAATGTATGTCATCCTGGACACGTACTACAATGATCATCCGGGCAAGGACACATAGGGGCATGCATGGAATGCACATGGAGCATGAATGGGCACTCATATCCCTGCGGAGCATCTGCCATCTGCACAGTCCGAGTGAGACACCCTGCATCAAGGACAAAGGATGTACCCCACTGTATGTGTCTGGCAAGTAGGCAGGGGGAAGTGTGCATGTACACAGGAGCGTTGAACAGGCCATTGCAGTACTCCAACATGATACCCACCAGTGCCATGGTGAAATTGGGGTGGAGGAGCAAGGGAGCATGCCTACGTGGAGTACCCACATGCAGGCAGAACACACATGCACGTCAGTCATGCGATGACATAGTCCCAGTGCTGAGTGGAAAGACACCCCAGGCTACATGCAGACGGGCCAGTGAGCTGGAACATGGACCAGAGGAGCAGCTGGGTGACTCCCATGTGAGCAGGGTGCAGGTGTGATGATGAGGACAGTCCCCGTCTGCTCTACATGTTCAGCATCCTGCACAGCAGGCACGCATCAGTGAAGCATTGCATGACTCCACATGAGAACCATGTACACATAGCATGTAGTGGCAGTCAAGCACAACACATCACACAAGCAAACCACACATGGTCTGGACAAACACGCGACAACACTCACTGGATGGGGTATCAAAGTCCAGCATCTCTCCCACTCCTTCGTACAATTCTGACGGTATGAACTCTGCAGCGACTGACTCGTGCAAAGGGAGCTCTTCCTCCTCAGATGGTGGCCCACTGCCAGTCACCAGAGTCATGTTATAATTAGAGGCACGCTTTAGCTTAGCAGAGGGTCGGAGGTCATCCCAACGCTTTTTGCACTCCTGAGCTGTGCGCACCTCATGTCCGATTGCACTGACACTCTCAGCAACATACTTCCAGTGGGTCAAACGCTGGGCAGCCGTAGTGTGACAATTCAGGCCCACTAGCATATCACGGTCATGTCCCGACACGTAGTCCACAAGGAAGTCCAGTTCCTGCCTGCAGAAAGGCTTCTTCCTCGACGTGCTGGAGGCCGGAGCCATGTCTGGGGTCCCAGCCTCTGCTGCAGATGCAACCTTCCTCCTCTTGAGCAGTGGTCTGGACCCTGACTGGCAAATGCCGCCCTGATCAGTATGGGCAGTGGCGCTGGTGGATTGAACCGAGGAAGTGGCAGGTGGAACAAGGACGGAAACCCTGACTTGCGTCAGGGGCTGCTGGGTGCCCTTGACTTGACCCTGCGCAGCAACATCTGCTGTGCTAAGGTCATTGACCGGGACGGTCCCCGATGGTAGACTCACAGCTGGGGTGGTGTCGGCTGCATCTGCCCATGCACTTACCAACACCCGGCTGCTCGGGGCAGCAGATGACAATACTGCCCCAGGGACATGTGCCTCGGTCAGGGCAGCCCTGCGTGCACTTACTGTGTGCCTCCTGACCTCCTGGAAATCATCCTGGGACTCTTCAGGTGCCAACACAGCATGCGCTGGCTGACCCTGAGCCTGGGTGGTGGTGTCCACAGCTGCACCTGCAGCTACCACTACCCTTGGGCCCGTGGCAGTCGATGAAATGGAATGCCGGGTCACATGGGCGCCAGTGCCAGATGCAAGAGCTGCATCTCCCGGAGCCACAGGGGGTGGTGGCATGACTGCACCAACACGTGGCACATCGTGCCGAAGTGGTGCACCCCTGCCTCTTTCCCCTCTGCAGACACCCTGGTGTCCCCCTACTCCCTGGTCACCCCAGCCACCTCCCTGACCACGCCACATGAGAGTACGGCCAGCTGAGGCACCCCTCAACTTCGTGGCCTCCCAACCATGGCACAGATGTAGTAGTGCCGGCACAGGTGTAGTAGTGCCAATGGGAGGTGTACACGACAATTGTCCTGGGCAATTGGGGTGAAAGGGTTGGGATACAAGATGTTAACAGCACCCCTGTGCACCTGCAAGGCTGTATGTGACCCCGGTGATAAAGGGTCACGCAATGCTCAGGCACCCCACAACTGCAGTGAAAGCATGCACGCAACCCCTGGTAGCCCACGTGTGTGGAATTAACCTCCTGCAGTACGCAGTGGCACCCAGGAACACGAAAAACACATACGCGTGGGACACACAGGCTACTATAACCTCAAAACCGGGTAAGCAATACACAGGGGGACCCGCAGTGGGAAAAAGAGCGTGCGCGACTCACCTTCTGACTAGTGTGATAATGAAAAACACGCGTAGCCACTACCCCCGACAAAAGAAGAGATATGTCCTTGATCCGCTGTGAAGTTGTGATGGTGCGTGAAACAAACAGAAGTAGCAATACACGCGTCGGTCTCCACGAAAGGCACGTACAGTGAACTGCTGGCTCCGCTCACCTTTAACCCATGCTGAGGGAAACACCTGCGTGCGACACGTCACTTATGCGCTTAGGCCCTTTCCTCGAATTACACGCAATAACAAGCGGACGTGCTTTTTTTCACATGCTGAATCACTATGCACCCATGACGAGGGAAAAGCCTGTGCGTGTTACGTCACAGACGTGCTTACGCGGTAATGGCCTTTCCTCGAATTACACGCTGACATGCTGTTTTCTCACGTGTCAAATCACTCCGTATCAAGCTGGCCACGAGACAACACACGGAAGACCATGCTCCTGCCCAGAAGGCCGAATTACTGCCCGCCCAGAGCCCCGAGCTGACTCCCACCAGCAATCTGCTGCTTCCTGCCTGCCTGCCTGCTGGCCACGTGCCCTGCTATTTGGTGCCTGCACGTCAGCCATCTGCAGGGGACCAGTTGCTGTGACCACCCCTGCTGGAACAGAAGACTCCCGAATGAAGTTCCATCGCTCCACAGCCCAGCACCAGGACCCAGTTGCCCACCCACACCTGCCTCGGGGGTTGCCATGTCGGGGGAAAACACCATCAGAGACCACTGGCAACCCCCAGCCAGAGAGGCAGAGGGCTACCAGCTTCAGTGCCACACAAGTTGGTATCCTGGTGGAGCAAGTCCTGGTGCATTATGATGGCCTCTATGGAAGAAGCTGCGCCAACAAGGATGGACGTGAGAGGATCTGGAAGGACATTGTGGCTGCCATCAACGTGGAGGGGGTGGCAGCCCGCGACATCCAACACGTCCGGAAGCGCTGGGAGGACTTCAGGCTCAGGAAGGCCCGGCGCCTCTTGGAAGCAGCGCATGCAGTGAGGCGCCGGGTCCACCTTCCCACCGACGACATGAGGGTCCTGGAACGCATTAACCCAGCGCTTCACCGCCAGATCCTCGAGAGGCAGAGCAGTCCGGAGTCGAGTGGTAAGTGTCCATGCGGATTTATTGGATGCAGTGCGTGTTGAGGTGTGCCAGGAGTGTGCATCTTGGACATATGTCTGAAAAGGCCCATGTATGGATGTGTATGTGCTGGGACATGAGCGTGCTACATGTGAGTCCTGTCATGTGTGATACGCATCAATGGTGTATGTGCTCCAAAGCATGATGCACAACTGCTTGTTGAGATGCACACATGTTAGCATTTCTGTGTATGTACTATGGCATGGTTGGGGTGTGACTATGCAAAGAAGACCTAGGCAATGTTGCCTTCGGTGTTGGACGCACAGCTTTATATCCCGTTGGGATTCTTCAAAAGTTCTTAAAGATCCAGTTAAGAGTGTTTGGTTTATAATAAATGATATTTAATCTTTAGTATTGAAAAGGTAAATATAGTATTGCATTTCTTAAGCAAACATTATTTGTTGGCCAATGCATTTCAGACTGTGTAGTCCTTCATCAGGGCCGTGTCTAATCACATTAACAAACAAAAATTGTTGCATGTATTGCCACATCAATAAATCACAATTTTCTAATAAACAGGGTACCCACATACATAAAGATAGGACGTACAATAACACAAAGAAGAGGGAAATAAATAAAAGAATAAGCATGTCTCATTATTCACGTATTTAACCACAGTATTCCATTTGTTAATCCTATTTGATATGCTTCTTCCGTGATCACATTTAATTTACACATTATTCGATCTATCACCTAGTGTTTGTGATGGCATGCATTTATTTTTTATGTGAAATGGCACTGTTCGTGGAGTAGAATCCCTATGTCTAGCATGGTGGCGGAGTCATGTGATTTTGTATTATAGTAATACTTGCTGAGCAGATTGTGATAAGAAGTCATGCATGGTGATCGCTCTTGCATGCATACTGTAAGAAGTTCATAGAATTCTGACCTTTTATCTGGTGTATGTAAACACGATTCGTAGCAAATCGGTGTACGGCTGAAGCGCCGTGTTTCAAGAAATCATGCATGGTGATCGCTCTTGCATGCATACCGTGAAAAATGCATAGAATTCTGACCTTTTATCTGGTGTATGTCTACACGATTCGTAGCGAATAGGTATACAGCTGAAGCGCCATGATTCGAACGTGAGTTTAGACCTGTAAAAACACTGTGTTATTACTTAATTAAGATGCGCTGGTATCGCAGCATCTTAATGAATCTTGTTCCAATTCTTCTCTCTACCTTCTAAACGGCGTAGGTGCAGCCCCTCGCGAGCGCCTTCCTGTCTGCTTTCTCCTGCCTAATAAACACAAGCTAGTGAAGCTGCGGTTGTCATAGATACTGCCACACTCAATATGGACGGCTGCCCATGCGTCGGTGGCCATCTTGTAATGGGCAACAGTATGCGAGAATACGAGAATACAAAAATGTATCGTGTTCTTGCCTAATTCTGATAAGGATAGTATCGTGAAGTTGCCATTGCATATTGAACAGTTCAAACTGATAATCCTGACATATTAAGAGTGCAAGGATTCGATCTATGTTTCAAATTATCAACCCTTAGTTGCTGGTTAAGAGATGTGTACAAAAATGCTCGCCACTCATACAGTCGGCATGGTAGTAAGTATCATAAAAAATGAAAGATGTGTCAAGTTATGCATCCTGTATTGTAGATTGCATTGCAAACCCAAAATGTGCAATCATTGCTGGTGATGAAAAGTATTGAAAATCAAAATATACATGTATCTGATGAATAAATACTGAACAAGATATCATGTGACGAAAGAGAAAGGTAAAACAATCAGATCAGTAGGTCAGTGCTATTGAGAATCAAAATATCCATGTCTATCACAAATAAATGCTGAGCAAGATATTATGTGACCACAGAGAAAAGTCAATCAATCAGGTCAATAGATAGTCTGAGTAAATAAGACTGAACACAAGTAAACAATAACAGACAGAAACAAAGTAAAACAGACTAAATTATGAGAAACAATTCAAATCATATTCTTCGTTCATTCCTCTTGGTGATAGTGTGTCCAATCGATAAATCCAATATGCTTCTCTTTGCTGTCGTTTTCTTTTTGGGTCAATGCCTGGTTGGTAACTGATCAATACTTCTAGCATTTGGAATCTTAATTGTGCTGCTGTATGGTTCTTTTGGTTAAAATGTCTGGCGACTGCTGAATTCATATTCTTATTATGTATGCATGACTTATGTTCATTCATACTTGTTTTCAATTTGCGTCCAGTATAACATAGGCTGCATGGGCAACGTATACAGTAGATGAAGTTCTCGGTGTTGCATGTTCCAAAACATCCGAGTTTGATCTTTTCACCAGAGTGGGGATGCGAAACAACAGTCCTTTTAATCACGTTGTTGCAGTTATTGCAATTCAAACATGGGTATGTTACCAGTTGTTTGTGTTTCTGATGCATACTTTTGTTATCTTAAGTATTAACCAGAAGATCACGTAAGTTATTAGTGCGTTGATACGCAAAAACCGGCTTTGTCTGAAATAGCTCTGTAGTTCTTTCATCGCTGGTCAAAATAGGCCAATGTTTGGTAATACATCTCTTGATTTGCGCACTCTGTGTTCAGAATTTAGACACATACACTATTGTTGGTGCATCTTTCTTTGTTTTCTGTTCAAGTGTGCTCGCCCTAGTCTTGATTGCCACTTTTGATAATGCTTGGTCTAATTCCTCATGATTGTATCCTCAAGCTAATAATTTGTCTTGAAGTTTGTGCAGTTCTTGATCAAGTTCATCCTGATCACTAATGATCCTTTTCAGGCGCTGCATTTGGCCATATGGTAAATTCCGTAGTGTAGTCTGCGGGTGGAAACTCATACGATGCAGAAGATTGTTCCTGTCTGTTGGTTTGGTATATAATGAAGTGGTGATCTGTTGTCGATTGATTTTAACTTCAACATCCAGGTAGTGAATGTTAGGGTCGCTGATTTCTGCCGTGGTTTGGGTGTGACACATGGATGCTGGTTCCACCTTCATGTACGTGCACGGCATACATTAGCATGTGTGTGTTTGACATGTGTGTGAATGTGATACGCCATGGATGCATGTGACACAGACATGAAGGAACCCGATTGGCAGATGTGACATAGTTGCCGATGATTGCACTGGGACAGGTGGTGGAGATGTAAAGATGCATGTCTGTCTGTTGGCGTGTTTGCATGTGTTCGGCACTCCCCATGTTGCTTGTGACATCATGCCAACCTTCGGATGTTGATGCTGGTGAGTGTGTATGGATGCTGCTGCTTGCTGCACGATTCCTATTAGTTTGTGCATGTGTGTGGATTAAAATGATATGTGTGCTGGGCAGTGTGATGTCATCTGTGAAGTTTGACACTGCCACTCATGTGCAACTTTCATGTGTGTATCCGACCTTTGTACAGTGCCCTGATGCCTGTGTTCTGTCTCTCCCTGTCTGCAGCGTCGACTGATGAAGAGGGCGGAGACGGTGCTGTGGAGCACAGCGGCAGGGATCACCGCGCCGGCCTGAGATGCAAGGCCCAGCTCTCCTCCCACGTTGTCATCTCTTCCGGAAGTGAGGAGTCTGGTGCCGCGTCCATGGCTGCAGCTGCCGAGGGGAGGTCCAAGAGGCGGAGGTTGGAGGTGGACTCCTCGGCAGCAGTAGGGGCAGCTGAGCCCCCACAGGGGCCAATGGAGGAAGATGGCACCATCCAGGTTGGTGGGGGGTTCGGTTGAGGAGGAGGCCGTGGAAGGCCCATGCACGGGGCCTGGAAGGGGGGATTCCACTGGTGCTAGTGGTGCAATCCAGGGGCAGCGACAGGAGGCAGCACAGGCCGCCGCGGAAGTGCCTATGTGTAATCCTGTCCCCGATCCTGTGACTACATCATCCCGCACCAGCAGGGATGCCTTCGTCCAGACCGGTTTTCAGGGAGGGAATGCGCAAACAACTGGCCTTCTTCTCCCTGTGGACGTGGCAATCCGTGACCGGGTTGAGCCTGTCCTAGCTGGGGTGGCGTTGTGTCAAATTGGTATTCGGGGTGACGTGCAGGGTTCTCGTGACGACAATGCACGTCATTTTGAATACCTCATTGACCGCGTCGGCCTACTAGGACAGGTCACCAAGTCTGGGTTCCTCCGTGTGCTGGATCTTCTAGCGACCCCCTCCTCAACTGCACCCCCTATGCGCCAGTCATCCTCCGTGCCATCTTCCTGCCCAAGTATCACCTGGGCACCCTGTGGAGCTGCCCCTAAGCCAGCAGCCAGGCTGGTGGAGGACACATCCCTGCCACAGTCGGGAGTTGGAGGTCCAGCAGGGGTGGCTACCCTACCAACTAGACCCCAGCAAGAGGAGGACGTGCAGGCATCGACAGGCAGGGCACATGCACGGCAGCAGCAGGCTCAAGGTGGGAGCGATACTGACTTGGGGCCATCAACATCACAGGGGCAGGCATCGGCCAGAGGGTAGGAGGACCCTGGATTGGGAGTGTCTTCCTTGTGGCAGCGGTTGGGCCAGAAGATAGATGCGGAGCGGCGGCGGGCGGAGGAAGCACGGCTCACTATGGTCAGGGCAGAGAACTCCATGAACAGGGCTTTGAGGCGGGCTGAGTGCCACGAGGCAAGTCGCAGGGAGTTGGAGGAGGCCATGGCTGCATCCCTGCGAGACCTCGAGGCCCGCCTCCGGGACATTGAAGTGGAGTTCGATGATGCACTGGCCTGGAACATCAAAGAGTGAGCCGTAGGACTTGCCCGCCGCCTTTGTACATAGTTCTTTAGGGTTAGGTTTCCTTTGTTTAGTATTTATTTTGGAGGTCATGGACATTGCTCCACTTTATGTATATAGTTTTTTTTTTAATAGGTTTTTCTTTTGGGATCATGGACCCTTTGGACCTGCATTGTAAATAGTTCAAGATTTGTACATACTTTCGTTATTTGAACATCCCATGGATCAATGGTTTTTATTTTTTTTAATCTACTTTATATGGACAATGGCAATGGACCACTTTTCTAGTTTCCTGTTGTGGATTTTTGTTTTACATTGGAATTATTTCATTTCATTTGTTTCATTTCAATATTTCTTAATTTGCACATTTGATTTTTAATTTTGTTATTTCATTACCTTTTTCAATACCTTTCATATTCCTTCATTATTGGTGTGGTGTACTCTCATTGGTTTTGTGCATGTCTCTATGAGCATTGCCTCAGTCATGTGTTGCCACTGTGTGGCTCTGTTGTACACTCATGGCATGGCTAATTTGGGAGTGGGTGCAGGGGATGATTGCGTGCTTGTGCTAGGGGACAGGGGGGGTTTGGGTTGGCATTAGGGCCTGTTTTGTTATGACACGTTGTTTGGTGGACATGAGTCGGGACCTGCTTGTAGGTGCCCGTCACTGGTCGGTGGGTGGGGGACATGAGACGGGGCCTGCTGGCAGGTGCCCGTCACTGGTGGGTGGGTGTCATGATGCCTACCCCCGGACTAACGGATCAAGTCCATCAGTCCAGAAGCAGACATCCCGCCCCTTATTGGAACCCACAAAGCCCCGGTTAGGGGCTTTATGTATTCAGTCCTGGCGCCGTACCTCATGCAGACCATGCCGCAATGAACTCAAGCATTGGCCTTTGTGGGGCCAGGGAAGGACTACTTTTCTTCAGGGACTATTTTTTACCTGGGTGTGGTGCTTGGAACTATTTACCTGGGACTACTTTGGAAGCTATTTAAACCACGCCCAAAGAGCAGAACACGCTTCGCGTTATTCTGCATTCAGCAGCGTAACACTCAGACGTGCCTACAGCCAGCATCCTGTAACCTGACACGCCCGCTCCGAATCCAGACCGCATCCTGGGAAGAAGGGAAGAAGAAGAAAAGGTTAGAGCAAGAACCTACCTTCTAATCTTCATCGGCTCCTGAATCCACCGCATTCCTGCACAAGGAAAAAGACTTTGAAAAAATAAATGCGTCGCACCGTTAGCAGCTGCGCCGCGCCATACTTACCAGTCTTCACAGCATCTTCACGATCCGGCGCAGCTTACATCTCTTCGTAGCTGCATTCTCGGCACCTAGAGGAAGACAAGAAAAAACAAGGTGAGCCGAGAGCAAACATAGACAATCTTGGTTACCGCCAGGCACTTACTTGATTTGCCGCCCGAGGTATAATTCTTCGGCATCCAGCATCTTCTTACGCCACACCTGTTAGAAGACAAAAGCACCTGGTTAGAGACATTTAGCATCATTATTTTCTACCGGACAGTGCTGGATAACACAGACTCTTACCTTAGCGCGACCTACAGCCAATCAGGAGAATTCCTTTGCAAGATAAATAAAGGAAAAGGGAAATGAGTGAATAGCAGATATTGGAACTCTAAAGACTATATAATTACGGCTCCACGCCACATACCCCAGAGCCCTATTTCGTCTGGAACTCACCCTATTCCTTCGATCCAGTGAAGTAACTGGCATTCTACGCGCCCCTGCAATCAGCGCAGGATGGAGAGCTTATCATTTCAAGCACTAAGGTGAGGACATAAAGGGAATATCGGAGGTGTTCAGTGGGAACGAATTGGGTGCAGGTATCCTCGTCAACCAATGGGTGGCTAACTCCCTTCTACTGTTTTCAGGAAAATACTCTTACGGGTCAAGCAGACAAAACTAGGAGGGCCAGTCCAGTCAGCCATCTCCGCCTTATGAGTCACACTGGTGGAGACCACTGCTGTTCAGTTCCGTTCAACGCCCCTGCGGGAACCAGGTGAGCGTAACAGAACGCGAAGCCTCAATACAAATTCCCACCTGGGCGTTAGGTAGACCTCAGAAACGAACCAACTAGCCCAGTTACTGGGAGAACTCAGGGCCGAAGTGCATTCCGCCCGCCAAGAAACCAATGCTCTCCGGAGAGAGCTGATTGTGTCTAAGGAACACACTGACGATCTTGCTAGGCAACTATTGCAAAGCCAAGCTAGGCAAACACCCCTATCTGGACTCGGGGGTACCCCAACTCACGCTCAAACAAGTAACCCTGTGCAAGTACTTTTACCAGGAAATATTCCCTTAGCTCCACCTGAACGCTTTGCAGGGGACCCAACAAAAAGTTAGCTGTGTTTATGAACCAGTGCCGCTTGCATTTTCTATGTAGACCGGGAGCCTTTCCGAATAACCAAGCAAAGGTAGCCTTTGTTTTATCTTATCTCAGCGGTAGTGCAGGTCAATTCCACTAGTCAATCAGGATGACCCTCTTCTTCGGGATTTCCAGGGTTTTGAATTAAGCATGGAAAGACTGTTTGCCCGACACTCACAAGGACAAGCCCTGGATAACGAACTTTTGTCCCTACATCAGGTTAATCAGGATCTGTTGACCTACATCGCAACCTTCAATAGGTTGGTGGTGGAAACCGGATGGCCAGAGGCAAAGCGGATTACGTTATTTCATCAAGGACTTCGAGGTGAGCTCAAAGACGTTTTAGCACAAGTGGTGAATCCACCTCAGGAGTGCTCTGAATATATTGATCTGGTGGTCCAGTTAGATCACAGACTTCAGAATAGAAAGACTGAATGAGCTAAATTCGAGAATCGGGTATTTGTTAAGCCCAAGGATAATGTTACCCCCAAGGGAAAGATGCATCAGAACCTATGCAGATCAGGGGGGTTAAGGGACCTCTGACTCAAAAGGAAAGAGAAAGGAGACAGAAGTTACAACTGTGCCTATACTGTGGATCTTCAGGACACTTCCTACGGGATTGCCCAGTAAAACCACCCAAGAAGGTGGTAGGAGCTGCTGACAAAAGCCTCATGGAGTCTGACTCAGGAAACGACCACGCCCGACAAGCGTAGAGGTCCGCTTGCCGAGAATGAAGGACGCTCAGACCTCGCATCTCATCATACCAATGGTCCTTATTGATCCTAGGCAGTCATCTCGTATGCACGCAGTAAGAGCATACATTGATAGCGGAGCCATAGGAAACTATATGGACCACGAATTGGCCTCAAGGATGAACCTACCTCTTTGCAAAAAGATCGCAACAGAGGTCATCACAACTGTCGATGGAACTGAAATTGCCAATGGACCAGTAACTCATTCCACTACAGAGATGACGCTGTTGGGTCAAGATGGGCATCGAGAAAGCATTGTGTTTGACTTAATCAAGGCCCCACAGTTCCAAATAATTCTGGGAATGCCATGGTTGGAAACGCATAATCCTTGTATTGAATGGCGAGAAAAGAGAATGACCTTCCCGGATTGTGTGCACACTTGTTATCCAAAAAACACTTTGAACAAAAGCCTGGCCTCAGTCATGAATTCAACTACTCAGTTACCTCAGGAATATCTAGACTTTCAGGATGTTTTTCAGAAGGATCAAGCAAGTACGCTACCACCTCACAGATCATACGATTGTCAGATCGATCTCATACCCGGTGCCCAAGTTCCATGCAGTAGAATTTACGCCCTTACGGAACCCGAAAACCTTCACCTTCGACAATATTTGGATCAATATCTTGCCAATGGTTTTATTCGCCCATCCAAGTCCCCAGCAGCCTCAGAGTTATTCTACGTGCCAAAAAAAGAAGGTGACCTTAGAACGTGTATAGATTATCGCGCTTTAAACCAAATTACAGTAAAAAAACGATACCCGCTGCCTCTTATCCCGGAACTACTGGACCAAGTAAAGGATGCTCGTATCTATACTAAGTTAGACCTCTGAGGGGCATATCACCTGGTACGTGTAAGAAAAGGCGATGAATGGAAGACCACCTTTCGCACCAAGTACGGATTGTTCGAGTATCAAGTGATGCCTTTCAGGCTGTGCAATGCACCGGCAGCCTTCCAGTATTTTATGAACGATGTCCTTCGAGAACTCATTGATGTCTGCGTTGTTGTTCATATAGATGACATCCTAGTGTACTCTTCCTCTGAATCAGACCATGTTAAGCACGTTAGTGCAGTCCTTGAAAATCTACGCCAGCATAAGCTATATGCGAAAATTGGAAAAATGCACTTTTCACTCTACAGAAGTGGAATTCCTTGGATTTATCCTGACCCCAAATGGAGTTCGAATGGAGTCTCGAAAAGTAGACTCCATCCTTAAGTGGCCTTCACCCACCTCGGTTAAAGACGTACAAAGCATGCTTGGATTTGCTAATTTCTACCACAGATTTATCCCTGACTTCTCACATATTGTACATCCCATCACAGCACTCTTGCGAAAGAATAAACGCTTTTCATGGACAGAAGTAGCAGAAAGGGCCTTCCAGGATCTAAAACAAAAATTCACGTTGCACCTGTCTTAAGGCACCCACGTCCCGAGCTTCCATACGTTGTTGAAACAGATGCGTCCAGTTTAGCCATGGGGGCTATTCTTTCCCAGAGGGATCCTGAAACTGGCCAACTTCATCCAGTAGCATTCTGGTCAAGAACATTTTCGGCACCCGAATTAAACAATGCAGTTACCGACAAAGAACTATTGGCTATCAAGTCTGCATTCAAGGCCTGGCGGCATTATCTTCTCGGTGCTAGGCATACCATCACTGTAATCACTGATCACATAAATTTGCAATATTTAAAGACAACCAGGGCCCAATCTTCACGTCAACTTAGATGCATCTTATTCTGTGCGGAATTTGACTTTGTGATAACTTATCGACCAGGTTGTAAAAATGGTAAAGCAGATGCCTTATCTCGTATTGGAATGGGAGAAGCATATTCCAACCCTGAACCAGTGCCTATAATTTGGGAGAAAAGAATCCTGGGCATAACAACTCTACAAACCTTGGAAGACATCCATTTAAAGGTCCAACAACTTTTCGATCAGGCAGCCTTACAGGACTGGTCAAACAAAGGCCAGGATTATTCAGTTAACGATCATCTACCATACTATCAAGGTCGTCTATTTCTACCAAACAAAGAATTACAAGAATTAGTTATTTCCAATTACCATGATGCTTTAATTGAAGGACACCCTGGAATCGCAAAGACAGAAGCCAAGATTAAAAGACAATTTTGGTGGCAAACCTGGCGAAAAGACATGAAAACATTTGTGATGTCCTGTGGTATTTGCGCCCAAAACAAGACCTTGAAGAAGAAACCAGCTGGCCTGTTACAACCTTTGGACATTCCACCCACACCATGGCACACCTTATCTTTAGACTTTATCACTGATCTCCCTACGTGTAACGGATTTAACACCATCCTCGTCATAGTGGACCTTTTTTCCAAGATGGCTCATTTTTGTCCTCTGAAAGGGCTACCTACAGCCTCGACCTTGGCCAAGGAATTTCTTGAAAATATAGTTCGGATACACAGATTTCCTTCTATATTGGTCTCCGATCGAGCTAGCCAGTTTATTTCACAGTTCTGGAGAAAATGCTGTCAATTGGCGCAAATCGACGTGAGGCTGTCAACCAGCCATCATCCCCAGACCGATGGTTAGACGAAGAGGACCAACCAAACTCTTGAACAATACCTACGTTGTATGTTAAATCAAACCGAAAACAACTGGAAGGAAATCTTATGCATAGCTGACTATGCATATAACAACTCTTTGCATTCAGGAACCGGACAAAGTCCCTTTTATACCATATATGGGCGTCACCCTCGGACCTCCAAACTTGACTCACCTCAACACTTAGAAATGCCCGCAGTGAATCATCTACACGTTGCTATTACACAAGCCTTTGAAAGAGCAACAGAACATTTGAGACAAGCTAAAGAAAGATACAAGAAACTGCAGATCAACATAGAAGTGAAGCCCCGCATTATCAGATTGGAGACCAAGTTTGGTTGGCTACGAAACACATACCTTTAAAGGGAACTCTGACCTTTAACCCTAGATACTTGGGACCTATACTACTAAAGCCATTATCAACCCAGTGGCCGTTAAATTTGACTTAAGTCCAACTATGCGTATTCACCCCGTCTTTCATGTTTCACTCCTGAAACCAGTACAACCTGGAACACGACTAGCCAAGCCACCAGGCCCCATCTTAATAGACGGGGAACCCGAATTTGAAGTAAATGACATTTTGGACTCTAAAATGGTCAAATCAAGACTTTTTTACTTAGTCGAATGGAAGGGTTACGGGCCACAAGAAAGGTCATGGGAGCGTAGCGATCACGTTCATGCACCCCGGTTGGTGAAGAAATTCCATCAGAATTTCCCAGATAAGCCAGGACAAGAGAGAAGGGCAACCTTAGGAGGGGCCTTGGGGGGGGAGTGCTGTCATGATGCCTACCCCCCGACTTCCGGATCAAGTCCATCAGTCCAGAGGGCAGACATCCAGCCCCTTATTGGAACCCACAAAGCCCCGGTTAGGGGCTTTATGGATCCAGTCCGGGCTCCGTAGGTGCCAGGCTCATATATGGGATCAGTCCTGGCGCCGTAGGCGCCAGGCTCATACAGTCAAACTTACCTCATGCAGACCATGCCGCAAGGAACTCAAGCATTGGCCTTTGTGAGGCCAGGGAAGGACTACTTTTCTTCAGGGACTATTTTTTACTTGGGTGTGGTGCTTGGAACTATTTACCTGGGACTACTTTGGAAGCTATTTAAACCACGCCCGAAGAGCAGAACACGCTTCGCGTTATTCTGCATTCAGCAGCGTAACTCTCACCGTGCCTACAGCCAGCATCCTGTTACCTGCCACGCCCGCTCCGAATCCAGACCGCATCCTGGGAAGAAGGGAAGAAGAAGAAAAGGTTAGAGCAAGAACCTACCTTCTAATCTTCATCGGCTCCTGAATCCACCAAATTCATGCACAAGGAAAAAGACTTTGAAAAAATAAACGCGTCGCACCGTTAGCAGCTGCGCCGCGCCATACTTACCAGTCTTCACAGCATCTACATTCTCGGCACCTAGAGGAAGACAAGAAAAAGCAAGGTGAGCCGAGAGCAAACATAGACAATCTTGGTTACCGCCAGGCACTTACTTGATTTGCCGCCCGAGGTATAATTCTTCAGCATCCAGCATCTTCTTACGCCACACCTGTTAGAAGACAAAAGCACCTGGTTAGAGACATTTAGCATCATTATTTTCTACCGGACAGTGCTGGATAACACAGACTCTTACCTTAGCGCGACCTGCTGCCAATTAGGAGAATTCCTTTCGGACCAAGCTGCAAGATAAATAAAGGAAAAGGGAAATGAGTGAATAGCAGACATTGGAACTCTAAAGACTATGGCCCTCATTACGACCCTGGCGGAAAGCGACTGACCGGAGCGCCACAGCGTAAATAGCGTTTCCGCCATTGCACGAAGGAGCAAAGTGCGGCCCATTCCGACCCATCGGGCACGAGCACCACGGCATGGCGGAAGTGCAAAGTCCGCGATGGCGGAAATGACCCCAAAACGGCCCACACCGCCGCCGTACGGCGCCCTAGGTGCAATACCGCCACCCCTCTTAGCGGTCACCGCTGTGTGCGCCTACCGGAAAGTACGGTGCCCGGAAATATACAGAAACGGAAGTTAAAACATGGGCCCGGAACGGGAAACATCCCGCCGAACACCTATAAATACACTAAAACCACACAACCACTAAAATCACTACCCTGAAACACACCCCAACCCGTCAACCACCCTAGCGAAACCAAGAAAAATGGGAAAAGCAGCGAAGAAAGCGTGCGACCGCAAGCGGCAGGTCCACTTCTCCCGTGAGGAACTCACCGTGCTAACAGAGACCCTCCAGGAGAATGCTGCCGTCGTCTTCTGCACGCAAATGACCAGGACGGCACTTGCAAACAAGAAGGCCATATGGGCTCTGGTGGCACAGCGGGTAAGTGCGGTGGGGACCGCACCCCGCACCCCACAGCAATGCCGCAAGCGATGGGACGACCTGCGGATACGCGTCCGCAGCATACTCTCTGCCAACCGCAACATTGCCACAGCCACCGGGGGAGGTCCTGAATCACCCATCAAGTTGACCCCCTGGGAAGAAATCTGTGCCTCCACCATCGGAATGGAGAGCATAGAGGGAGTCGGAGGGATGGAGAAAGGAGTGCAGACATCCGAAGATACAGGTAGGTGGGCCAGATAAAACAATGCCAAATCCACACAGTCCATCCATGTGAAGTACCATGCGTCCACATAGTGCAACAGAAACACATGTCCAGGAGAACGTCCACACACATCGGCCTGATAGCGCACGTTAAAACTCACAATAAATACATAAATAATTAAAAACCCCTAATACACGCACTACACGTGCAGCAGGCACACCCTAACTGCAGGCTGCCAAACAACTGCACCCTCACTCCACACACAAATCAAAGCACCTCCAAGGCCCCGACCCAAATCACCCTCAGGTACCACCCCAATGCATGTGATACAATGCCATTCCAATTCCCACAGACCCATCAATAACCCTCGCCCTCCTCTACTCCACCACAGGGTCCGATCCAAACGACGAGCTACAGGACACCCCTACCAGCACACCTGCAAAGAGGGCCAAGACCAACGGCCAGAGACCCTCCACCTCAGCTGCACGCATCAAGACACGGCAGCAGCACAAATCAGGTGGCAGCACAGAGGAGGGAACATCAACAGGCACCCCAGCAGCCAGCATGCCCACAACACCACCACCACAGGTCCCCCCAATGGATGCCACAGAAGGCACTGCCTCTGGTGGCAGCAGCACCATAGGTGACACCCCATTGATGGCAGCATGCTCCGACACAGAAAACGGGGATGCCGAAGTCAGATCCATCCATGACCTGTCCCAATCCCCCTGTCTGTCCCATCCCGTACAACATGAGGATACCACGCAGGGGCACCCACAAGACGACGACTGGCCATCCCCCACAAGCCCTGTGGCAAGGCAACATGAGGACAACAGCCCCTCTGTGACACCCCCGCAAATGGCCATGGCCCAGCAGAGGCAACAGTCCCTCGACCAGTTGATCGAACAACAGCAGCAACTGGCCACGCTCCTCAAGGACCATGCTGATGAATGTGGGGGCACTAAGGCAGACATAGAAACATCAACTGAGACACTTAGGGCACAAATCGAGAGTAGCACCGAGAGCCTGAGAGTCCAAATGGAGAGAAGCACCGAGAGCCTCAGGGGGGAACTGCATGCGACGGCCAAGGACGTATGTGCCGAACTTGCCGCAGTGCGCCGTGTGCTCACTGAGCTCTCGCAAACCCTTAGGGACATGCATGGACGTGAGCAGGCAGACACATCATCCGTTGCAAGTTCCGTCCAGGGCAGCCCCCAACGTAGATCTGGAAGGAACCTGCGCTCCACAGGCAGGGGTGGCCCTGATACCCGCAGAGGGGGCATGCAATAGCGACAGCCCACTGACAATGAGCATCTTTGGACACTGGTGTTCGGGGGGGAGGTAGGGGGGTGGAGGGGGTGTGTTGGGCTCACTTGGGTGGCGGGTCGATAGGGTGTTCAACATGACATCACATATGCCATAAAAAGTGCACGATCAACCAATGAGATGTGTGGACATTGATCTTTGTGTACTAGGCCATCATAGGCGTACAGTCCATATTGTGCATGTCCCAGACACACGCAGTGCCACGAGTCCCGTGTCCATGTATCAGCCACCAGGCGTTAGTGCTAGAAGCATACATCAATGAGATGCTGACGAATGTCACGGGCCTCCGGTGCCTCGCAGACTCCATGAGGTGCTGCCACATCCCCACCCTCATCATGACCATCTTCAGGTGCTTGCAGTTCTGCGTCAGGGGGCATGGGCACATTTCTACGTACGCACATGTTGTGGAGCATGACACATGCCATCACCATCTTTGCAACCTTCTCATGGCGGTACAGGAGTGCCCCGCCAGACCTGCTGAGGCAGCGGAAACGGCCCTTCAGTAGGCCGAATGCCTGTTCTATGACTACACGGGTACGTGAGTGGGCATGGTTGTAGTCCTCCTCATGCTGGTCCCGTGGGTTCCGGACTGGTGTGAGGAGCCATCTCTTCAGTGGATATCCAGCATCACCTGTATGTGGACGAGAAACGTATGATGTGGAATGCCATTGATACGTACGCACACCCCCCCCCCTTCCTGCCAGGTCATTGCCAATTCACATACCCCACATCATCATGCATGTAATGAGACTCACCGAGTAGCCAGGATCTGTTCCCTGCGTGTCGCTCCATGTAGCGTGGTATTGTAGAGTTCCTCAAGACCATAGAATCATGGGTTGATCCAGGGAATCGGGCACAACAATGTGTAATGATCCTGTTGGAGTCACACACCATTTGTACATTCAGGGAATGAAATTGTTTTCGGTTGCGGTACTGGGCCTCCATGGCATGTGGGACGACCAATTCAACATGGGTGCAGTCGATGGCACCAATGCAACCCGGTATGCCGGCAAGTGCATGGAATCCCACTTTCGTGTTTGTAATTTCCTGCTCCGAGCGTGGTAGGGAGATGTAGTCGTCTGCGTGCTGCAGGAGGGCATCGAGCACTTGCAATAGTGTCCGTGAGAACAGTGGCTGAGAAATGCCATGCAACTGTCCGACTGTGTGCTGGTAGGTGCCTGTGGCCAGGAAGTGGAGTACAGACACCACCTTCAGTAGGGGTGGGATGGCGGTTGGGCTATCTATCATGCTGACAAGGTCAGCCTGTGTCATGTCCACAATGGCGGCTATGGTGTCCCGGTCCAAACGGTAGAGGGTGTGGATCTGCTCATCAGTGAGGTTGAACGGATGTGCTCGGAGGCGTGGGATTGCGGGCTGCCTGCGTGGTGGTAGTGGCTGTGCTGGCAGCCCTTGCTGGCCCTGCCTTGCCCTCCTCCTCCTCCTGCGTCTCCTCCGTGCGGCCGGTTGTAGTTGGTGTTCGTCTTCTTCTTGGAGTTGGAGCACTTGCAGTGCTATCAGGTCCCCCAGGGCCAACATCGCGAGTCCTGCCGGTAGCATTTCGGTGTGGTTGTGGGAGGAGACTGGCTGTGCAATTTATGTGTTTTCAGGCTGTATGGCCTCCACCTGTGGTGATTCATTCCACCTGTGCAAACTGCCCTCCCCTTTGGCCGAGCACGTCACGCGCACAACGCTGCAATTCGGGGAATGGCATCTTGCTATTGCTATCATGTATTTGTACCCGATGGCCGTGTAAGATTGGTTGATATGTTCATTCGGCTATGGTCCCATTGTTTCCCATTCTATCTGTGCAGTCGCGAACAGACTTGTGAAGGGTCAGTGGAACGTAGTACTCGAGTAACGGTGGGCCCTCATGCATCACTGTACCGAGTTGCAGCGACGGGCGGGGCGTCCCATTCGTGGGTGAAGGCAGTTGCCATTTTCACACACAGCCGCACTCGATGGAATAATTAGTGATTTCAAACGGCCACAGATGCCTTTCCGACGTGGTGTTGCAAATGAGGAATTCGAAGGGCGGCGCTTTCGGTCTTCAGCTAGCGGCGAGGAGATGCCCACAGGTCTGACTGCAAATATAACGTTCTATTGTTCAATGTCCTTGAGACAGGGCCCATGGCGAGGGAGCAATGATTGATATGAATAGTTTGGGATGCGCAATAGCTACGTGGGCGATGAGGCCGGCCGTTCCCAAATACATGTTACTTCACAACACTGGAATTACGGGCTGGGGCACTGTGGATTTTGCAGGCTGCATAACGCACAGACTCAATGGATGTTTCTAATGTTATGTGAGTAATTATTCAGGCGTTTTGATCCCGGGATGAGGGAATGATGAATGGATGCATGGGCAGGTGATTTGATACAGAGTTTGCCATGTACAGGGCTTCTTGGGATCTATCCGCCTCCCCTACGCTATGTGATGCAGGGCTGCCATAGTGGGACCATCGTCTATCTGGCCTTGTTGAGCCCTCCCTGTCTCGAGGCGCCCTCAGACACTTGTGTCCATGCACGTTAACATTCCCATCTGATGGAATCTGTTTTGACAGACGCATGCACAGGTACACTCGTTTGTGATGGTGTTTGCACCTCGATATGGATGGTTATGAGTCGCAAGTGGTTTTGGGGTGGTGATGATCCTTTTGAGTGGGCTAGCATGCATATGGCTGTGGATTTCGTGTGATCATTGAAGTGAGTTGTTCGAATGTAGTTCTGATGGCCATTTTGTTCTTTTTCTTTTCTTTTGGTTGACAGGTATCTCCTCCCCTTTTGCCACTGCCATCTGTATGCCACTCCTGCAGATGGATTTTACTCCCGACACCTGCTGCTTCGTGTTAATCAGTGGAGCAGCATTACGATCTTATGGGACGATCGCCAATGGCCCACATGCCCTTACGCAGTACTGGTGGCTCGGAGCAACATTTCGGCCTTTCAGCTGGACTAGTGCCTCCCCATTGGGACGGCCCTGCGGTTCTGTGCGCTTCCATGTTGCCTTTTCGTACGTGAATGTGGCTCTGTGTACCATGGGGGAACAGGGCGACACACAAGTAGTGGCTGGTCATTTCTTGCGGATGCAGCCCACAATGGTGATTAGTGTTTTGGAGTTCATGGCCTGATGGCTGTATGGGCTTGGTGACTTTGATGTGCATAAATTGCTATTCTGATTTGGCCCGTGTAGCGTTTTTCTTTGCAAGTGATGTGGCATATGCCTATTTGGGGGGCGATGTATTGTGAGGAGATCTGCATTGGGTTCCAGCTTCGGGGTTTAGTTGCGTGGTACTGTACTGGGCGCGTTTGCCTACTAAGCCCGTGAGGTCAGGGATGGGGGCTGCCTATATGACAGTTTGAATGTTGTCATGCTCAGGGGCGGGGGATTGGGTTTTGTGTAACAGATGCCGGTCAGCCAGGTGGACTGGTGGAATGATGTGATTTTCGGAATATTGCTGGTCACAGGTGCCTGTGTTTGCGTGCGTTTCTTGGTGGGGGACTGTGGTCATGTCCATTGGGATGGCTTCTGTATTCGTGCCATCTGTGCCCTGCAGCTCCCATTGGCCCCTCTTGTGTTGCTTTTGTTCGTTGGCATGCATGGGTGACTTGTACATTTCAATGGTTGCATTGTGACTTCATTGCACCTACGGGGAGTTGTACTTTGTGGGCAGGGAGCGGTGTACAGGCACTCAGTGGGGCCGTTTACGGTTGATTCGCGATGCCGTACTTCTCGCCATGGCGGAATGGTACATTACGCCATGCCTGATGGCGTTAGGTACATGTCCGCTAGGGTCGGAATTGGCGTACCCTTGCGCCATGGTGGTGTTTGCGGTTTGGCATGGCGCGCGCGCGCGTGCTTGGTGCAGTTAGCGTTGGCGTTCACTAGGGTGTCGCTAATGGCTTCGTACTTTGCGGTGACGGGTCATAGTCGCACCGAGCGCTATTCGATGGCGGTATTGCATTTCCGCCATCGTTTTTCGCTTTCCGCCAGGGTCGTAATGAGGGCCTATATCATTACGGCTCCACGCCACATACCCAGAGCCTTATTTCGTCTGGAACTCACCCTATTCCTTTGATCCAGTGAAGTAACTGGCATTCTACGCGCCCCTGCAATCAGCGCAGGATGGAGAGCTCATCAATTCAAGCACTAAGGTGAGGACATAAAGGGAATATCAGAGGTGTTCAGTGGGAATGAATTGGGTGCAGGTATCCTCGCAACCAACGTGTGGCTAACTCCCTTCTACTGTTTTCAGGAAACTACTCTTACGGGTCAAGCAGACAAAACTAGAAGGGCCAGTCCAGTCAGCCATCTCTGCCCTACGAGTCACGCTAGTGGAGACCACTGCTGTTCAGTTCCGTTCAACGCCCCTGCGGGAACCAAGTGAGCGTAACAGTGGGTGGATGGGGGACATGAGTCGGGCCTGCTGGCAGGTGCCCGTCAATGATGGGGGTGACATGTGTTGGGGCTCACAAGTGCATGGTGCCATGTGGGCTGCCTGCAGGGCATGGTCAGGGGTGTAGGGTAGTCCCCTGTGGTGTGGGCTGCCTGCGGGGCATACCCAGGGTGGATGGGCTGCTTGCAGGGCATGGTCAGGGGTGTAGGGTAGTCCCCTGTGGCGTGGGATGCCTGCGGGGCATGGTCAGGGGTGTAGGGTAGTCCCCTGTGGCGTGGGATGCCTGCGGGGCATGCCCATGGTGAATGGGCTGCCTTCAGGGCATGGACATGGGTGTAGGGTAGTTCACTGTGGTGTAGGCTTGCCGCGGAGCATGCCCAGGGTGGATGAGCTGCCTGCAGGGCATGATCAGTGGTGCAGGGTAGTCCCCTGTGGTGTGGGCTCCCTGCGGGGCATGGTCAGGGGTGTAGGGTAGTCCCCTGTGGTGTGGGCTGCCTGCGGGGCATACCCAGGGTGGATGGGCTGCTTGCAGGGCATGGTCAGGGGTGTAGGGTAGTCCTCTGTGGTGTGGGCTGCCTGCAGGGTGTGGGGAGGGGGGAAAGGGCACACCCGGTAGGGCCCACTCTGCCAAATCATGTGTAAAACTCCCCGCGCACCCCGGAATACACGTACCCCGCTCACGCCAGTGAAAACGCATGTAAAAGTCCACACGCACCCACGGAATACACGTACCCCGCTCGCGCTGACGAAATCGCGATGAAAGTCCACACACACCACACCACAGGCAGCCCATCCACCTTTGCCGGAAAACGTTGTGGTGTCGACCCAGCAGGTGAATGCCGATTTAACGGCAGACTAGGATCCGAACAGGTCCTTTGGCAGCATGGACGGCTGCCTCCAGTAGGCTTCGATTACTTGATTGAAACCTTAACCACCCGTGCCGAGTTAACATTGATACCGGCCACAGTTGTCCGAATTCTGGAATAATTCAAGCTCATCTCCAAGATTCTTGGAATTTGGTGGATTGTCCCTGAGCCACATTTTGTGGTCCTTGATCCTTTGGAGCATATGACATTGGGAGCCAGTGGTAATATCAATTATTTCTCCTGATGAAGACGTTATTTCAATCACTTCATAAAACGTTGAAACTGGTAGAGAAGAACATCCGGGGATGGAATTTATCATTTATTTTTGAACATACCCACTCCGTTGAATAGAGCACATTCTCTGTGGGGCTAATTTATGAAATGCTACCACTTATGAATTGTACTAAATGTTTTAGTTCAAATGTTTTTACTGTGAGTGAATGAGGCTGATTGATTTGTGTTGCAAATGCTGGTGATGTTAGGATTTTATTATCTGGTGTCTTATGCTCTCCTGCAATGGTAATGTAATTTCATATGTGTGCATTAATTAATGATTAATTCTTTTTTGTAAATGATGTATCTTAATAAATACATTTTTGATACCTTTAAAACTAAGAAACAAACTCTGGATAAATTTGTTCAGTATACTGTGAGCCCATCCACCTTCCACATGCCCCACAGGCAGCCCACACCACAGGGGGGACTTTTTCCACACATGTTACCTGATGTGAGTGGGGTACGTGTATTCCGGTGGTGCGCATGGACTTTTACACACGTTTTTTTCGCTAGCGTGAGCGGAGTGCATGTATTCCAGGGGTGCGTGTGGACTTTTACACGCGTTTTCGCTAGCGCGAGCGGGTTACGTGTATTCCGGGGGTGCGCATGGACTTTTACATGCGGTTTCGCTAGCGCGAGCGGGGTACATATATTCCGGGGGTGCGCGTGATCTTTTACACGTGTTTTCGCTAGCGCCAGTGGGGTACGCGTATTCTGAACGGGGAGTTTTCCACACGTTTTCATGGTTGGAACGCTGTATGCTGGTCCACTGGCCTTTGCACCATGTATGGGATGTGTGTGATGTTTTTGGCGCATGGGGCGGGATTGAAGGCTTAACTGGTGCTGCTGCAGGGTCGCTGCGCCGCTCTGCGCCATGGCTGCTTATGGATGTTGAAATCCATGAATACGCTGTGCGCTGAAATGGGTTTTGGCGCACGCGGCTGGCGCAGACTGCCACAGACTGCCACAAGCACACTCTGTGCACCAGCCGCGTGCGCCACTTGTGCGCCGAATTCTATGAATTACCCCCTTGGTGTCTGTCAAACCCTTAATTCTTGACCCAAACCACATACACATATGCAGTGCTTGGCACTGAAAGCCTACGGTGAGTAAGATTTTCATAGCAATGGTCAATCCACTGACCTGTGTCAACCCCCTAACTTCCAGAACGTTTCATTATTTTTTTAAACACCTCTGCGATTAGGCCCCTTTTTACTCTCTCTGATACTATTTCAATATTTTGATGTGCGAGTTTTTTGGGTTTCTCCATAGCTCTACATAGCACACCATTGCGTCCAAAATATCTTTTTCAACAAAAGTATCGTCTTTGTCAACATTTTGGCAATTAGTGCCTGCTGTTGCTGGTTTTCCATACAGTGTGACTGCGTGTTTTGATTTGCATGTGCCCCTCCTTGTGTCCTTGCCTTGTGTTTTTTACAGCCCCCTCCAACCCTGTTCCTCTTCTTCCCTCTGCCTACCAACTCCCAGGTGCTCTCTGTCTCTCCTATCTTTTGCAACCGTTTCTCTATCGACTACCCTGCTCTCCTCACTAAATCTGGTAGGAAGAAGTTTACGAAGGACTTCTTGGTCTCCAACCATAGCCTCCTTATCGCTGATACCTATACCTGTGCTACGTCCAGGCAAACCCTCAGCGACATTTTTTCTTTGTCATTCCCTCGCCACACCTATGGGCTCTACATATGGTCTCTGTCATCTCTCCTTTCTCTTCTTCTCACAATTATGGTGGCACCCGGCGGGAGGCCCTCTTGGCCTCCTTCCACTCTGTGCAAGGTCATCATTAATGTTTACTTAATGCCTCTTAATTAAGACATCTCCTTCTTAAAGTCTCCTTCCTGGAGAATTTAACATCCAACTGGATGCTTCGTGTACTTCCTCAGGACACACAGAAAACTGCTCTCCTGAACAACCCTGAAGACATGCTTTCCAATCTTGATTCCTTCACCCCGTGTCCTCATCTTACTCGCTACTCTGCCTTTGACATGGTGAACCCTACCATCCTTTTCAATCGTCTCCATGATAACCGTGGTTATCACCGATCATGCCCTGGCTTGGCTAACTTCTTTCCTCTCCGATCGACCCTCCCTGTTCCAACTTGGGTCCTTCCTCTACTCTATCTCTATCTGCTTTTTCTCCCCCTGCCCCCTGTTGATCTGCTGACTGAAACTGTGCTGGTTGCCAGGATACCGTCTGACCTGGCCACCCTTTGATCTTGGGGCCAGGTCGCCTCCCCGCCAGTTGCCCACCCGCACTGCCCCCCTGACAACACTTGCACTCAGGGACTGTTTCTGTATCCCTGCAGCACCATAACAGCAATTGACACCTGTTGTCTGCACTTACCCTTGCACTTTCCACCTGCTGTCCGTGCTTTTTATTTATTGGATTCCTTTATTTTTTTTTACTGTTTATCCTATGCACTCCACTGGCCCTGTTAACCTTTCCCACATCACTTGTCTCCCCCTTCCTTTTGAGCTTTCGCGATATTAATGTCATCTGGACCAGTAAGATCTTTTTCTCCGTCTTCCCTCTGTGTCTCCTCTCTTGCCTCGTCCCGCCTTGAAGCACTTGTGCATATGTGCGTTATAAATGCCAAATCACATCATTATATGATATTGTGGTCTGTATTGTACAGATCAAAAATGAATCCTAGGTTACACGAGGCTATCAGTGCCTTGTACTAATGCTTTTATTTACCTTCAGTGTAACTTTGGTCAAAAACGAATTTGAAGTCATGGCTTCCCCTGCTTTGTTAAACGAAAAGCACCTGTCAATGTATATTACCCCCCAAGATCCAACTCTCCTCGAATCACAGTTATACAGAATACAATTCATAGTTCTATACCAATTCATAGTTTTATACCATGCCTATTATAGACTATGTGATTTCTTGCTGAGATCACGGTACAAAGGATAGAGTCTAGCAAAAGAATTCTATGTTGGCTGGTTTGGCCTGAGCTCACCGGTCGTTTTCAGATTTCAAAAACTGATCTGCCATGAAGGGCACACCCTGATGCAATAGTGGGAACCAATTCTTCATCATGTCGGGCGCCTTTCCTGACTTGCTATGGCCTTCGCAAGAATATAAGCTTTTCGCTTAACCGTCGCGATGGCGTGTCTAGGCGCACTACTGCAATGTTCAGCACAAGGCTACAGACTTCTCAAGTCCGCATTTGAAAATCAGGTGAAAGAATCCAAAAAACTGGCTAACGCTCATCCATGCTTAATCTATGCACACGCACTGCCGATTGAGACAAGACATAGTCGGATCATACATACAACTAACCGGGAATGGGCAGGCAATGTGACCTGTCTCGCTTGAACCTAGACAGGGCTGCCTCAGGTGGGATAGGTGGTGTGAATGGCTGTCCCATGTTACACTCAAAACCTAATGAATACAAACATCTTGTGAAAGAAGCAAAGAGATAGGTTTCAGGGTTTCACAAGGTTAACTTTATTCGGAAATTATATAATAATCAACAAAGGTAGATGCTGTTCGTGAACGTTGAGACTCCAGATCTAATGCTTTTGCCTATGGAAAGGCCACAGCGTCGTGAATGACATCACATATAGGTATACAACCCACACTAGTGATGGGTGAGACAGTATTCAAGATCGCGCGGTTTTGGTGGATGCCAACAATTTGTTTATTTTTCTTTTGTTTTTCGAATGCCATGTGCACCTGCTGTGCTGGGTGCGCCATGGAGTGAAGGTCACTTTGTGGGATGATGCTTGTGGTGAAGGAAGAAATCTATCAGTTCACACTGCGGCATCTTCTCCGGTATGTTTTAATATTGTGGTATTCATTCTCAAAAACAAAACCTACCAAACGTTGAAAACAAGCTTCAATTGTTATATGACCTTGGACCGAAGGGAGCAATCACCAGGCTAGAAGGACAGAAGCTGTGGAATACCCACAAAAATGATAACATTTACTATTATGAAAGTGGACATTGGAACATTTAGTTTCAATTTATGCAAACCGTTGTTCAGAGCGGACACTGCGCATTACGGCAAGAGAATGGAACAATCAAACATAATGTAAGTTGAACTATACATAATATTTTTGTGATGGAAAATGGGGAAATTGTTGTTTTTGCATATTGGAGAATTTAGCAACGTGCTAAAATGGCATTTTGACGTAAAGCGTGGACAGAATACGTTGTTCTGTATACCACGCGATATTTATAATACTGAGTGCTTAACTCACAGTTTATTTATAAATCTACTAATAATTGTTATTGGTGTTTTGGTTAAGTCGGGATGAGTAAAGGTTGGGATTATTGGCCTGTATTGATTATTGACATTATTATGAGTTGTTCGTTGGAGCATATTGTGATGATTACTCATAGATGAGACAACAGCACAACCTGTATGCAGGCTAGTGATATCTAAACCATTTCGTCCCATGAAATATCAGGGTGTGCAATCAAGGTTGCATTATTAAAAGGGCCGGGGTCAGAACATTTTCCAAGGGTAATTGGTTTGCTTTCTATTGATAATATTCCCAGTTCCGTTACAAGACCATCTATCTGTTGTCCCATTTCTGAGTCAATGTATCCATACCTTTGGGATCTATACTGACTTCTCAGCACTAACCTTTCATGCACATCATAGTCTAAAATAGTCCCCCACGTTGCCTGTGTGTGTTCATTGTGTGTTGTTTGTGTTAGCTATTCTGTTTCATTACAACATAAAATGAGTATAAAGAACAGATACTAAAATATATTTTTATTCTGTTATCTATACAGATATATTGTACCGTTCTGCGAATGCCATAGTTTCCAGCTGCCGTGGGATGGCTTTTTCAACCAGCAATGACAGATACGCTAAGCGCATCATTCAGCATCACCATCATGTGGGAATGATATGCCCTTTGGCGGTACCAGCGACAAGGAGCAACCTGTCATCATTTACGGTGTAGCAAGAATCTGATGTGACGAATCTGCATCTTCTCCCAAAAGGAAAACCATATGCGTAAGTTTAAACTTTTACCACTCGAGCCTAAGGACACAAAACTAGTGGTGGTTCATCGCAATCAGTGGATCTCAATGTGGTTTTTGGAGCGTTCTTTGATAAATAAAAGCACTTCCGAAATTGCAGATGAATGATCTTTTCTGTAAAATTATTGGTAGCAAATTCAATTTGGGATGCGCTGTGAGAGTGTGTTGATCTTCTGTGTTCTGCGTCAAAAGATGTTATTACGTGTGTGATGACTGGGCACATTTGGCTATGCTGCCCACTAACGTCATGAAAATAGGTAGAGCATATCATTTGGAATAGTGATGTCAGCTTCAGGGGCAGGAGATATGATATGATATGCTATATGATATGGTATTTATAACGCGCCTATACACAAGTGTTTCATGGCGCGACGAGGCAAGAGAGGGGGATCAAAGGGAAGACAGACAACGATCCTACTAGGCCAGGTGTCATTCAGATCGCGCAAGTGCATGGGAAGGGGAAAGGGAAAAGTGTGGGGGGCAAGGGAGAGGAGGGAAGTGCAGTACAAGGGATAGTACAATAAAAAAGATAAATAAAATGGCCAGCGGGTGGCAAGTGTATGGTGAGTGCAGAACGTAAGTGCTGGTAGGGGGACTGTAAGGATACAGAAAACAGTCCCCAGGTGCAGGGGTTGCCAGGGAGGCAGTGCAGGTGGGCAACTGGCGGGCCTGGGCCCAAGATCAGAAGGGAGGCCAGGTATCCAGTGCAGTATCTGTCAGGAAGATCAACAGGGGAGAGGGGGAGTGAAAGCAGAAGCAAAGAGGAAGGTTTTGAGGGGATTCGGAACCGGAGATGGTTCTCCTCAAGTTTCAGGGAGGCAGGAAGGCTGTTCCAGAGGGAGGCCCCTGCCGAAGAGAGAGATCTGCCACCAACTCGTTGCTTGGAGAAGCGACTGACCCTGAGGGAGTTGGAGCCGGAAGAGCGGAGAGGTCGAGAAGGAAGATATTTAGGAAGAAAGAGTTGAAGGTATTTCAGCCCCGGGCCCCAGAAGGCCTTGTGGACAATGCAGAGGGTTTTGAACTTAATCCTCGCAGCCACTGGGAGCCAGTGCAGAAATTTCAGTCCTGGAGAGATACGAGAGTAGAGGCAGGCAGATTTAGATAGAGGCTGTTACAATAGTCCAGCTTAGAGAGAACCAGGGCCCTGGAGACCGTGAGCTTCTGGGGGAAGGAGAGGAAAGGAAGAATACCTCTGAGAAGATGCAGCTGGTAGTGTGACTTCTTAGAGACATCAGAAATGTGAGAAGAGAAGGAGAGTGTGGAGTCGAAGATGACCCCGAGGTTTTTAGCCATGCAGGTGGGAGCAGGAAGAGGGCCAAGAGAGGCCGGCCAGAGAGCTGCAGGGAAGGAAGGAGTGGGTGTGCCGATGAGTAGAATCTCAGTCTTTCTGGCATCAAGGAGGAGGTCATTGGCGGCACACCACTCCTGGATGGCAGACAGACAGTCAGAGATGAGGGAAGGAGAGGCGGAGGCCGAGGGTAGCCTGAAAATGAGCTGAGTATCGTCTGCATAGCACTGAAAGTTGGGGCAGAGAGCGGCAATGCGGTGGGCAAGGAGTGCCAGGTATTGGTTGAACAGCTAGGGAGAGAGGTTAGATCCTTGTGGGACACCACAGGTAGAGACAAAGATATCAGAGAGGAAAGACCCAAGTTGGACCTGGGCGGGTCGGTCGGAGAGGAAAGAAGTCAGCCAGCTTATCACGGAGACGGTTGAGCAGGATTGCATGGTTGACAGTGTCAAAGGCAGAGAAGAGATCAAGTAATATGAGAACACACGGGGTGTTGGAGTCAAGGTTGGAGAGCAGGTCTTCACGGATGTTCAGGAGAGCAGTTCTTCTGGCAGCTCTGAAGCTAGACTGATGGTCATGAAGACAACCAACAGATTCAGTGTGGAGATTGAGCTGGGAGATGGCCAGTTTCTCCAGGAGCTTGCCCAGGAAGGGGGTGATGGAGATTGGGCGATAGTTAGCCGGGCAGGAGGGGTTGGCGGAGGGTTTCTTAAGAAGAGGGTGCACAAGGGAGTTGGGAAGACTTCAGTGCCGAAGGAGTGATTGCAGAAAACAGCCAGGGCAGGAGCCAGGGAGTCGATGTGGTCCTTGATAGTTTTGGAGGAACAGGGCTGAACCTGGTTCGACGAGACTTTGATAGATCAGACTTGTCTAGAAACCTCGTCTGCGGAGAAGGGGGGAAGGCAGAGAAGGAGGGAGGTGAGGTGGCTGCAGAGAGGCCAGAGGAGGAGCAGAGTGTGGGGGGAGGTGGGGGATAGGAGAAGAGAGAGGACAGGATGTCCTGAGTTTTACAGATGAAATGAAGTGAGAAGCCAGTGTCATACAGAGGGCCTGAGAGGGGATAGGGGAGGTAGAGGCTGCGACAGGATTGGCCAGTTCCTTGCAGATTTTAAAGCGTTCGGCCGAGTTGTTTGATGCGGCAGAGACGCGGGCTTGGATATGGGCTCTCTTCTTGGTTAGGACAGAGAGCCGGTATTATCTTTGGAGCAGGCGGCAGGCCTGTTTGTTAGTGGATGTACACGAAGCACGCCATTTCCTCTCGGCCACCCTGGACTTGCGTTTTAGGGTGACGAGGTCCGAGTCATACCATGAGTTGCACTTGGCTTTGGACTTCAGGCAGATTCTCATGAGAGGGGCAAGGATATCAAGAGTATCAGATATAGCAGAGTGGAGCATGGAGAGGGCTGTGTCAGGTTGAGAGTCAGCCATAGGGGAAGGAGGAGGTGAGAAGGTGGCGGCGAAAGCCTCAACTGTCACGCGCTTCATGGGTCGGATGACCGAGAAGGTGGGTGGCAGTGCTGGAGGTAGCTTGGCCTGGGGGGTAGGGTGGGTGAGGTGGGAGGAGAGGAGAAAGTGATCACTCCAGGAGAGAGGAGTGGAGAGAGGGACAGAGAGGGGAAGGTCTGAGGAGATCAGGACATCCAGAGTGTGTCCTGCAGAATGAGTTGGGCCAGAGGGGAGAATAGTGAGTGAGAGAGAGTCGCAAAGGTAGCAAAATAGTCCAGAGGGAGGACAGGAGGCATCCAGGTGGATGTTGAAGTCTCCAAGAAGGAGGAGTTGAGTGGTTGAGGCCATGAGTGAGGAGGAGAGGTCCGCCCACTCAGAGAGGAAGGAGGAGATCTGACCAGGTGGGCGATAGATAGTAGCCACATTAAGGGAATGGCTAGGGGAGGAATAGGCCTGCGTGGGAGTGACAGAGGCAGGAATCCACTCTGGGAAGATCAGGACTACACCCCCTCCAGAGCGGTTGGGCCTAGGCCCATAGAGGATCTTGTAGCCGTTAGGATGGAGATTGTCAAAGCTAGTGACAGAACTGGCCGTAAACCATATCTCGGTGAGACCGAGGACATTGAGGTCAAGTTCTTCCAGGAGGCGGCAGATATCAGAGGAGTGTTTGACAGCAGAGCGAGAGTTTAGAGTGGCAATATGGAGAAGGTTGCCATCCTTGAAGGACTTCCGAAGAGGGGTACAGCTCAGAGGTACATCCTTCGGAGGTGTAGAAGGAGCACGAGAGGGGGCAAAGAGAGAAGGTGAAGGCAAGATAGCCAAGCTGGAGGCAGAAGAGGGAGGCGAGGTAGCCACACAAAGGGAGGAGGGGACAGCAGGAGAAGAAGGGAAATTGATGAGGCGCGGAAAGCTTTGGTCGAAGAAGTGAAGGTTGGCCTGAGGGCCTTGGACCAAGACAGTCCCATTCAAGTAAACATTAATGATGACCTTAGAGGAATAGAATGAGGCCAGAAGGGCATCCCAATGGGTGCCACCATTAATGGAAGAAGAGGAGAAAGGGGAGAGCACAGAGACTATGTGAAGGGTCCATTATTCTGGCGAAGGAACGACAAAGAGGATGTTGGTGAGAGTTTCCTTAGAGGAGGCACTGGTGTAGGTGTCAGCAATAGGGAGGCCTGGGTTGGAGACCAGGATGTCCTTTTTAAACGTCTTCCTACCAGACTTGTGAGGAGGGCAGGATAGTCAGGTGGGAAGGAGAGAGAGGTGGAGGTACTGGAGGGGACGCTAGAGTCGGCAAGCCGGGAGTGAGAGGCAGGGCGTTGAGCAGTGTGCCAGGATGCCAGCACTCAGACTTACGGAGCTAACATCATGCGCAGGTTAGAAGGGAGAGAAGAATCCTGGAATAGAGGGAGAAAGGCCTAGGTTTCACAAAGCAATTTTAAATACGGTGACAGTGCTTTTAAAAACAGGTGAGTCCTGAATAGAGGGAGAAAGGCCTAGGTTTCACAAAGCAATTTTAAATACGGTGGCAGTGCTTTTTTTAAAACAGGTGAAATCCCACCTAAGTTTGAGAGTCCTGAATAGAGGGAGAAAGGCCTAGGTTTCACAAAGCAATTTTAAATACAGTGACAGTGCTTTTTTTTTTAAAACAGGTGAAATCCCACCTATGTTTGAGAGTCCTGAATAGAGGGAGAAAGGCCTAGGTTTCACAAAGCAATTTTAAATATGGTGACAGTGCTTTTTAAAACAGGTGAGTCCTGAATAGAGGGAGAAAGGCGTAGGTTTCACAAAGCAATTTTAAATACGGTGACAGTGCTTTTTAAAACAGGTGAGTCCTGAATAGAGGGAGAAAGGCCTAGGTTTCACAAAGCAATTTTTAAATACGTTGCTGGTGCATAATTGCAACGAGTGAGATCACAGCAAGGTTAGCGGGTCAACCGGGTGGACACAGTGGGCAGCGGAACCCCGACCATAGATCAAGGGTGGCAACTGGCAACAGGCGTCCCCTGCGGACACCTGCAGACACCGCCAGTCAGGGAGCCGCCAGTCAGGGAGCCGCCAGTCAGGGAGCAGCCCTTAGCTGAAGGGGCTGCCGGGCAGAGGGCTACCCAGGGACGGTCAGCTAAGAGCACCAGGCAACCAATCAGGGCGGGGAGGAGGCAGGCTGGGAGCAGGGAGGGAAGAGGGAAACACGGAAGTGGCTGAGAGGGTTGGGGGAGGGAGGGCAACGCGCTCGGAGCGCGAGGTACACAATTTAAAAACAAAAATCACCTGAAAGGGCAAAGGCAGGCGAGTCCTCCTCCTGCAAGGTGAAAAGGCAGGAAAGGACAACGGTCCGCCGCTATCTCCGCTCTGCCGACAATGAGGCGAGCGGGGAGAGCAGCGACCGTATGGCACAACCAACAGCCGCCAGGCAACCAATCAGGGCGGGGAGGGGGCCGGCTGGGAGGCGGGCGGGAAGAGGGAAACACGGAAGTGGCTGAGGGGTGGGGGGAGGGAGGGCAACGCACTCAGAGCGCGAGGTACACAATTAAAAAACAAAAATCACTTGAAAGGCCAAAGGCAGGCGAGTCCTCCTCCTGCAAGGTGAAAAGGCAGGAAAGGACAATGGTCCGTTGCTATCTCTGCTCTGCCGACAATGAGGCGAGCGTGGAGAGCAGCGACCGTATGACACACCCAATAGCCGCCAGGCAACCAATCAGGGCGGGGAGGAGGCAGGCTGGGAGGCGGGAGGGAAGAGGGAACACAGAAGTGGCTGAGGGGGTGGGGGGAGGGAGGGCAACGTGTTCAGAGTGCGAGGTACACAATTAAAAAACAAAAATCACCTGAAAGGCCAAAGGCAGGCGAGTCCTCCTCCTGCAAGGTGAAAAGGCAGGAAAGGACAACAGTCCGCTGCTATCTCCGCTCTGCCGACAATGAGGGGATATGATTTAGTGCCGTTGGGGCACTCAACCTTAGTGCAATGCGGCAACGTTAAGATTAGCACAAGATGGCTGCACCCGACTCCTTGTTTTCGCATGGGTCAAAATGAGGAAAACTAAGGTAAGATGCATAGGAACCATTTTTACAATAGATCACTGTATGCTAAAAAAAACACATGCTCGAACGATCGGAACAATAATATTTTTGAGCACACTATCCCTTTAATGCGGAGCATACAAAGTACATTTAGGCTACTGAAAAAAACCTATTATATTAACATATCACAGTGGCTAAAATCAATAAATGTTCAAATGATTTTGAAATATCTAATACTCATACAAGAAATGCAATAAGTCGAAAAAATGTATTATACAATAACTATTGGATTAAAGAAACTGTTCTTCACTGTGAAACTTTACATACCTGTGTGTAGTGACCGCATACTTCGCTGCATGCTTGAGTAGAATAAGTGTAAAATCTTGTCTCATTATACCATGACTCAGAAGCGACAATCAATGTACCGGGAGGCCCAAGCCAAATGTTCTCCCCAACAACTTTAAAAACAGGGTGCAACTTATGTGGATTGCCCAGGTCTGGATTGTGGCCAAAAACACATTTTTCTACATATGCTTTGGCAATTTCTGATAGCTTTAAGTCCCAGGTCTGAAAATGTGAAAAGAAAAATCAACAATTATATTTAATGACAGGTTTGCAGAGGAGTATTTCCACTTACACATTGAGAATGTTGAATGGAAGAAAAGTAAGTTACTTGCAACTGTGGCTGTAATACCACCCAACAGTAATAGCATTAGTGCCCAGCGCTCAGGCGGTATTACCGTCGGATCACGGGTTGGGCGTTAACTGTAAATCCAATGGGGAATCTTCAATGCTAATACTGCCCGCTAATACAGCTAGCGGTAATACAATGCGATAAATAGGATTTTCACCTCCAGAAAAAATCTGGAGGTAAAACCGCCCATTTAGCGTCCAACTCGTTATAGGGTCAGCCCTTAAATGCGGTGCTAATACAGTTACTGCCGTATTTAAGAGCTACAGCCGAACTCGTGATGAGGCCATTTGGGCCACATCACAAGTTGGGCAGTATCCTGACTGGGATACCACCCATCTTTATTTGCATTATCGCCCACCCGTCCGACAGTATAAACGCCGGATCATGGGTCGGGCGGTAAACGTTCGGTGCAATTACCACCGGCAGTATTACCATGCAGTAATTATGCTGACAATCAGCATTTTTCCGGCATGTTTACCCACAGCTCTGAGCCGGGGGTAAACACACCATACCTATGATTGAGCAGACCCTTAAATGCAGCAGTAACCCCGTAACCACTGCATTTAAGGGCTACCACCGAACTCGTGATGAGGCCCATTTTCTTTAAATTGGATGAGTTGGAATACCAGAGGTGTTAACTCATGTATTAATCATTTGGAGGTCAATGTACAAGTTACCCCTGCTAACGTTCTTTTGACTGGATGTTTCGCCCATGTATTACTCTTCTTTGACAGTTGTTGTCCAGCTTCAGCTGCTGGAATTTATTTTCGGCAGTGGGCGCTGTTCGTCGATTGGGTCAAGTCGATGTCCCTCGAAGGCCTCAGTTGAGGATGATATCATCGAAGGCATATATAGCATGTGCAGCGCCTGTTGGCATCAGTTCTGTTTTTCCCTCCTCTTGCAGCAGAGATACCCGTAAAACACGGGAGTGACCATACTCAGCCTTGATAAAACGGAAGCTCTAATAGCATGGGAAATTCTACTGCGGGATAGGATGGGAGGGCGATGAGGAATACATGGGAGGAACATCCAGTCGAAAGAACGTTACCAGGGGTAAGTACCTTGTTCTTCGAATGGACTGAGTCCTCCCAAGTATTCCTCATCTTTCACAGACTCCCAAATCATTATTATGTTTTCAGGGAGGAAGTAGAATTGGAATTCATACATTTTCATGAATAGAATGAAGTACTGCCTTGCTAAAAGAACCATCCTGGCCAAGGGAGTAATCCAGGGAATAATGTTTAGTGAACGTGTGTATGGAGGACCAGATTGCTGCTTCACAAATTTTTCTGATTGGTACGCCCATCTGAAGAGCCGTAGATGTAGCCATGCCCCTGGTGCAATGAGCTCTTAAACCTTCAAGAGGGTCTTTACCAGCAAGCCTGTAACATTCTGATATAGTGAGAATTATTCACCTAGACATGGTCTGTTTGGAAACAGCCTGACCTAGCTTGTGTCCTGTGTATCCGACAAAAAGTTAGTCATCAACTCTCAATTTAGACATTCTGGAGATGTAAAAGCTTAACGCTCCAAGGGTCCAACCTATGGAGTCTTTCCTCTTCCTTACCAGGATGAGGATGAGGAGGAGGATAGAAGAAAGGAAGGATGATTTTCTGATTCAAATGAAAGTCCAAAATGATCTTGGGCAAAAAGGAGATTTTGACCCTTAAAACAACCCTGGCCTTGTAGAAGGTGGTAAAGGGTGGCTTGGATGAAAGTGCCTGCAACTTGCTCACTCTACGGGCTGATGTCAGAGCTACCAATAGGATTGTCTTAAAGGTTAATAACCTTAACAGACATGTCTGTATAGGTTCAGATGGAGCACACATTAGGAATTTTAGAACCAGATCTAGGTCCCAAACCGGAACCTGCAAAGGAGATGGAGGGAACACATTAGTGAGCCCCTTTAGGAATTGAGTCACCAGTGGTATTTTGAAATAGGAGCATTTCTCTGACGAGCGCTTAAAGATGGATAGTGCTTCTAAGTAGCCTTTAATAGTACCAATTTGAAGGCCCAAATTAGCTAAGGATAGAAGAAAGGATAAAAATTCAGGGGTCTTACATTCTTTTCCCTGCACAAGTTGCAAAACGTATTCCAAGGGCAACGGTACAAATACTTTGTTGCTGGTCTTCTGGCCGAAAACACCACCTCCATTACGTCATCCAGGAGGTCCCAGTCCTTGTATCTCAGCCTTTCAGATACCAAGCGTGAAGGATGAGAGTCTTGACCTCGGTATGGAGAACCTGACCTCCCTCTCGCGAGAGAAGGTCCTCTCTTTGTGGAAGACGAATCGGAGGACAGATGGACATATGCAGGAGGTCCGGGTACCATGTCCTCCTAGCCCAATCCGGGGCAATTAGGATCATGTATTTCTGAAACCTTCTCAGCTTCAACTCATTTTCAGGCTGCCCTCTGCCACCTCCTCTCCCTCTCTCATCTCTGATTGCCTAACTGCCATTCAAGATTGGTCTGCCGCTAATGATCTTTGTCTGAATGCCAGCAAGACGGAGATCCTCCTCATCGGCACATATTCACCATCCTTTCCTCTCACTCTCTGGCCGGCCTCCCTTGGCCCTCCTCCTACCCCCACCTGCGAGGCTAAGAACCTCGGGGTCATCTTTGACTCCACCCTTTCCTTCTCCGCCCACATCTCTGATGTCTCTAAAAAGTCAAATTTCCGACTGCTCGTCCTCAGAGGTACTCTGCCTTTCCTCTCCTTCCCCCAGAAGCTCATGGTATCCCAAGTTCTAGTTCTCTCTAGCTTGGACTATTGTAACAGCCTCTTTCTAAATCTACCTGCCTCTACTCACTGCCCTCTGCAACTAATCCAGAACAGGACTGCGAGACTTGTCCTTGGCTTCAAGCCCTTGGATCGTATCTCTCCAGCTCTGAAATCTCTCCACTGGCTTCCAGTGGATGCAAGGACTACATTCAAAACCCTCTGCATTGTCCACAAGGCTTTCTGGGGCCTGGGTCCAAAATACCTTCAGCTATCCTTCGGCAAATACCTCCCCACTCCAGCTCTTCGCTCCTCTACCTCCAACTCCCTCAGGGTCAGTCGTTTTTCAAAGAAACGAGCTGGGGTAGATCTCTGTCTTCGGCTGGGGCCTCACTCTGGAATAGCCACCCTGCCACTCTACAACTTGAGGAGAACCATCTCCGGTTCCGGAAGCACCTCAAGACCTTCCTCTTTTCTTCTGCCTTTGCTCCTCCTCTCCCCTGCTGATCTGTTCTCTCTTGGCACAGTGCACCTGGTCACCCTCTGTCCTTTGGGCCCAGGTACTGCTCACCCTGCCACCCTCCCGCACTGCCTCCGGGCCACCCCTTGCACTGGGGTCTGTATCTGTACCCATACAGCCCCCCCCCCCCTTTTCTTCCTGCACTTATCAGACCTACCCTGTCTGATGCCTTAAACCTAGCACTTGCAAATTGCTGGCTGCATTACCACTGTTTGTTGCCTTTATTATTTATTGTTATTTATCTGTTTCTCCTCTGCTTCGCACTTTCCACCTCTCCCTCTTCCATGCACTTTCCCCCCCCCCTCTCCCATGCACTTGTGCGTTCTCAATGTCACTGGGCCTAGTAAGATTGCTGTTTTGTTCTCCCCTGCTCCCCTCCCTTGCCTTGTCGCGCTCTGAAACACTTGTGTACGAACGCAATAGAAATAAAATATTAATCAATCAATCAAAGCCTCATAATCACGTGAACAATGACGGGGACTGGAAGAAACGTATACAGGAGTGGAAACTCACAGTCCACTACGAACGCGTCTCCTAGAGCTCCTCTAGGGGGAAATTCTCTGGAGCAATATCTTTTGCATTTCTGGTTAACCTCGGTCGCAAATAGATCTACCTGAGGGGTTCCCCAAAGGGAAAGTTCCCTTGAAGGACTTCCTGAGCTAGTTCCCACTCGTGGAAGACTGTGCTCTGCCTGCTCAGAGTGTCCGCTGCCGTGTTCTCCTCTACGGCTAGGTGAACTGCCGATAGGGAAATTCCTTCTGGAATTGCCCAGTACCACAGCTGCATTGCCTCTCTGCACAGTGGTAGTAACCCTACACCGCCTCTTTTGTTGTAATGCATGGCCACTCTGTTGTCCGTCATTATCAGGACATTATTTCCCCGCACAGAGGGCAGAAAGGCCTTCAGCGCTAGTCTGATTGCCCTTAGCTCCAAAATATTGATGTGTAGTACATGGAAGGAGAGGTCCTTGAGACCCCCACCCCTCCATTTCAATCCACGTACAGATTATGATTTGTCCACCGGCCACCCATGCGCCTTTGGCCAGGGATGCGGGATGGCTGCGGGACGACCCATATGCATGCTCACAGTGGCCAGAAAGCTGATCCCAGACTCCATTTTGTACCTCCACCAGACTCCATTTTGTACATGGTACCACAGGCCTCATAGACAAAGGTTGCCTGCAGAGCTGCAGCTCTCCCCTCGAGATCGCGCACAGCGAGCCAGGCATCTCCCTCACCCTCCTCCCCTCTGCTTCCCTGCAGAAGGCCTGTTCCCACGGGAGACTAGGCGCGAACAAGCTACATGACAAGCACTGTGGCCCTCATTCCGAGGTTGGTGGTAGTCATAGCGCTATTTGCGCCATGACTACCACCAATAACGGTACTGTGTCCGGAATGGTGAAATGAGGACTTACCGGTCCAGTCAGACCTTGGCAGGGCCGGTAAGTCCCCATTCACCAAACCATTCCCCATTCCCATTTGAGCCCCCATAGGGCTCAATGGGAATGGGGAGGGCGCAAATAGTGACCAGGCGTTAAGGAAGGGACCCGCTAAGGGACCTCGTAGTAGGGCGGTAAGGGATTACCATCACGGGTCTCCTTACCGGTGCCCGGTATCCCGTACCACCCTACTCGGGATGAGGGCCTGTATCTTTCACCTTCCGCAGTTCTTTGCTGACCTGTGAATGACCGGGCAAAGGCTTGGGTTTGAGGAAAACAATGAATCTCCACAAACATGCCCCGTCCCCTTGCAGACCCCACATTCATGACATACACTGCGGATAACCCCCCAACCTTGTTCTCTGTATGAAGTAACAGATACAGACCCTACGCCTGTGTGCCACTCTGTTTCACCCACACTGCTAGATCCCGCTGCAAAGGTTATAAATCCCCCCCCAGTAGAAATGTATGAAGGGGCTGATTCTAGGAAACAAAACAAGAAGATCTTTACCTATTTTACTGCACACAAAGCTATTGGTCATATGTCTAGGCTCCATACTGTTGAACGAATCTTGCACTTTGAAAAACACTCACACTAATGTATGATATGTCAATTTACCTGTTCAATATAATGCAAGGTACACGATCCAGGTGCTCACTGGCTTTTCAAATATACGGGTGTTCACAGACATGCTCAACTTGCATACGGGTCGAAAATGTATATAATACAAGACGGTAAAGCCACAAGACTGTGGTAGATAGAATTTACTTTGTAACATGGTGCTCATGATAAACGTAAATGGGTGACCTATATTATGATCATAGTTCACATATTATTCGATGTACCTACACCTACACTAGCCTAATTCTACCTCATATTCTAATGATTCGTATGTAACCCAGTAAGATAGACCGGCTACAGGCAACAGGGCTCTCTCTCCCTTCTCCTGCAGCGCCGCGCACTCAGCCCCCACCTTCCTCCCCCCTCCGGTTGGGCTGACAGCTAAAGGCCCTTGTTTCACTGACGATGCGATGGTACTAATGTAACCCATCACCCTTCCGCTGAGCTTCTACCAAGTATCCACACTCCCACAAGCCCCCTGACCTGCGATGGCACCATAAACTTGCTCCGTACCCCCAGGCTCTGGATAAAGAAATATGGGCAGCAGGCCTCCCCACCGCTTTTTTGATGTACTGACTATGTGCCCTCTGACTAGGTAGTATCCCAGCTCCCCCCAACCCCGACTGACCATGGTGGCAATATATTTAGTCTTGTACTAACATACCATAAAGATGTCCCTCACTAGATCTAAACGTAGAAGAGTGATAGAGGTATCCCTGAAATGTGCCCCCTGATAAGCCACCTTAACCCGTGAAACAGTCCATTTATTGTATAGTATCTTTATGGTGATGAAGCACGAACACCTAGTCTTGTGATGTTAGAATAACAATTTGTAGGATTTACAGGGCATTATTAATTATAGTTAACACTGAATGAGTATGCATGGCCACAAGGGCAAATGTTAGTACAGCCCAGATGTATCAATTAAACATCGCCCGAGCCAGCGCTCCATCCCGACAAGTCCAGCTGACCTACAAGCATCACTGTGACGTGGAACCTCGCCAATCCTGAAGCTTCAACCCTACACATTCTATACTGTGTACTCCCCATTACCCAATCTCATCGACTCATGTATCCCCTAGTTCCCACGTCATAGGTGACGTGGTTTTGTAACAAAAGGAAGATGTTTTCTGATGTTTGGCAGAGCGCTCTGAGTTTGCAGAGTTCTCTGCTTGCCCTATTTTGGTTTTGGATAAACTTTACTTTTTATCTTCACCCGCACTTGGTCCTAGTCTCATTCCCTCCTGGGTTCTGTCCGTTATTGACTCTCATTGGGGAGTTTGGTATTGTATTTTTGGGGATTCTTACTTTCAAGTGGTGACCCCGGGACGTGATTTGTCCCTTCATTCCTTTTGGCACGAGACGTCCCCGGCCACAGCGGAGACCCAGGGTGCGCCCCCTCAATAGAGCTGCCCACCTACGGCAACCGGTACACTTAGACGTGCGCACGCAGTAGGGCGAGAGGGTACGGGTTCCACTTTGCAAAAACCACCATACCGCTCGCCGGTGGCGGCCATTGAGTGCGGGGCAGCGCCTGTACAGACTGGGTCCAGAGGGTCTTGGATCAAGACGGACACGTGAGTAACATGTGCGAGCGATGCTATAGGAAGTTAGAGAGGGGATATAGGTGTAGTATACGGAGTCAGATGAAGGGAAGGGGGGCTAAATGAGAGTAAAGGGAAAAATAGCTAAAGGAGGTCTTGTGGGTCTAATATATTCTTTCTCTACTTTCTGCATATGGCCATTAGGACAGACAGGTTAAGGAGATTACAAGGTGAAAGAGGAATACGGGAACCTAGCTCCGCGAGGGGGTGGAAGGCGGTGCGCATAGTGCTATCTTGACTAGTGCTGGGAGTAAAAGGAGAAAATAAGTGGAATCAGTAGGAGTCTCATATAAAGGGAGGCTCGGAGAAGTACAATTTAGAGACGCTTTCTTCTTTTTTTCTTGGGTAAAGGGGACATAGAAAAGAGGACAGAAACGGGAGAAAACAGACTACCAAGGGGTAGATAGCAGGGATGAGAGGGGACAGGCAGGAAGATTTGTGTTAAGTGTTATATGTGATATGTCTTTTCTTTAATGTCATGTGAGTGTCTTATTGTGTTTGTTGCAACTAGTGTCCACAGACAAGCCGTGGAAGAATAGGTACTGCATTACTGATCTGCATATTTTTAGACTAAGTGTGACCAATTGAAGATAGATTTTGAATACTGTAACGCAAAATTGATATACTGGGCACAAAACACTATAGTATTGTGAAAATTGCATTACTACAATACGAGACAGAATGGGTGCAGAAAAACCACTAGCTCACATTTGTCAGATTTTGCCAGGTTTACCCTGAGAGGATTACAAAATACCATGATCAATGGATTACAGAGTTAAAAGGGCAAGGGCTACCTCAGGTGTGGCCCAAAGGAGGATCATTTGTCAAGAATGTACTGGACATGGTTGCCACATGTCTATATATGAAATACAAAGGCAAACAGTACCACAATAGAAGAGAGATATTAGATTTATGGATGCTCTTCGAAGAAGTGCCTCCAATCAAATGTAAAGAACCAATCAAAGAACAGGTCTCATCTCCTCTGGCAGTAGGGAATAGTGGGAAGGAAGGGGAAGAGAAGGGAGGTCAAATAGAAGTTGCACGATTGTATCCCCTCCTGCCAAAACCAGTCCCCGCCGAAGGGTACAGCGACCCAGTATATGTGTCAAAACCTACGCCTCCATACACAACCTTCTCCCCTTGACAAAACAGGAAGTGGCATCAAATAGCATTGTTCCTAAATCACAAAATTACTGTGAATCCAAGCAGACGTCCAAGGCCAAATGATAATATGTTATTGTATAGCACTTACGCTTAAGCTCTTTTTTATAGAACAAATATGCATACAATATCACCCAACCTGTGTTGGTACTCATTTATCGACATAAGAAGGATGAAAGGCTTTTTGAAAAAAAAAAAAAAAAAAGAATTGAAAAAATATATCTTTTTAAAAAATATATTTGTATTACAAACTGGCCCAGGTATGGCCAGAAACCGGCCCCCACTCCCCAGGGACGATTTCAGCCCGGCCAGGGGCCGAAAGGCCAAGGGACCAATCCGACCCTGACCCACAGCACCTCCCCTATACGAGTGTCTGAGATCGGGTAGACAGGTGAGTACCCCAGCAATAGATATTTGAACATTCACACAGGACTTGGACTCGAGGTTAACAATGGCCCGGAATGAAATATCCCGAAAGAGATATATCTGAGCAAGGAGGGTCAGACACCTCCAGACTAGAACAGACACAAATGTCACAGTCACTTGACAGGTCGACGGAAGAAGGATGGAAGAAGGGGGAGACCCTGTTCCGAATAAATGACACACCTACGAGAATAATAGAGGTAGGTCAGGAAGCAAATGAGGGGGAGGCGGAAGGAGGGGGCATGACATCAGACAGAGAGGAGGAATTTTGGTGCGACATAGTAGAAGAAGAACAGGGGGAAAGAAGACTGTGAATCGCAGCAGGTGGGGCATCAGCGGGGATAGGACAGAGACCTTTGGGAAGGGCAATGGAAGAAGAGTGGAACGGGAGGTTGAGAAACAGAATGGGGCGAATGGCAATATTGGGCAGAAAGGGAATGAAGGTAAGTACCTAGAAGACAGCAAAAAGCAAGCTGCAATTCCCACTGATACACAGGGGGGGAGGAAGACCTAATTATATCCCCTGTGCCCAAATGGATAAGGCAAATATACTGAAATTGTTGCCCCCGCTTTCCGGAGGAGCAAGCAAATGGATCTATGCATTTGAGAATAAAACTGGCGGATTCTCCCTGGCAATAGGTGACATCAAAAGTTTATTAGTATCTGCAGTAGGTGACCAAGCAGACAGGGTCTGGGCAAAAAATGTTTATTATTTATACGTGGGGTTTTGTTCTGGTAGCAGCTTTTTGACCCAGCTCCTGTTGCTCTGGTGTCGCGCTAGTGTGTTGTTTTAGGGAAGGACCAATCCCCTCCTTCCCTTGGTTGCAAGGTAAACAAGGTTGATACACACTTTGACTGCGCCACCTCCGTTATTCCTTGAAAGAAATGTGTGGTCACTCTCACTTTGGTGATGTTGGAGCAAGTTTATTAATGGTTTGCTCACATTGCCCATTAATTGTTGTTGACACGTGTTTCAGCCTCTCAAGAGCCTTTTTCAAAACAAAAACTTATTTAAGGGCAAATTATTTGCTAAATAATACTTTCTATCTGTATATTTCACAGATGACACAATCAAAATAACACACATATCATGAGTAAATATACGTATACAGATGTACATAATACCATGTATTAGTTTGTGAAACAAAAAAATGAAAAAATGTTTTGGAAGAGAAAGGAAGATAGGAAAAAGAGAGAAAAGAGAAAAAATGGTGAAAATAAAATAACAATGAGCTTTGAAAAAATGTACACATGATTCAACCTCATGATTCCATTATATTCAAAATTCAAAAAGCTTATTTAACCAAATTTTCCGCAATATTTATCTTCATTCCGTAATTCTACATCGCTATACCATAGTATGTCCTTAAATAGTTCAGATTCAAATATTCTTAGCCTTGCCGTTAAATAAACCATTGTACACCTGCACATTCCTATCACTTCCCCGCATCATTCCGTACCATATTTGGTAGATTGTCCAGTGTAGTTAACGACTTACTAAAGCTGTCCCCGTGCATGTACACATGTAAAATATAATTAAATAACCTGATTGCGCAACCTCTGTTACATTTCCTTGTTTTTAATTATAATTGATAACCGTTTGGCAAAATAAATTATATATAATTTGTGGCTTACCGGAATTCCATCTAAAAAAAATCATGGGTTAATCCCTGTGAAATAAAGCAAAGCACGTATGTGTTTAACTACTGATAACTTAAACTCATGTAATTCTTTCTGTTACCCGTTCCCCCGCCCTTTCTTAACTTGCTTATGGGCTCGAAAACTACGGCCGTAATCCCTATCTCTATGGGCCCGTTTGTCTGTTTAAACGTATCTCCTTTGGCACATACTATACCAGGGCGCGGAGTGCGGACATGTAAAACCGTCCTGCAGTCATCGCTCACCTTCGTTATCTGCGTTCTGCCTGTGTTCCTCGGGTCGGCGTGTGCACTGTTGGAAAACAGTGTCTTCCGCGCACAGAGATGTTTATCTGTTGCCATACCAACCTTCATAGTTAGTCTCTTGTTGCTGTTACCTGCGCCGTGTTTACGGCGGACATCTTGTAACAGTGCTTCCAATCTGCATTAATCAATATATGTGCTCGATTTATGCCAATTACAAACCTCCTATATTGTATATTAATTCCATAACCTGTCTGGTTTTATAAATGAGTTTAAAACTCATATTGGCATAGTAAAGGAACTCGAATATTGTTGTTAATATGATTATAGTGCTACGTTTGTCAAGATGTTGCACAATAAGTATCATTTCTCTGATTAATAGTCTAATAATCCGCAATCCCTAAACATAATGTTGTAGTGTAACTTGGATTATGTAAACGTATTTAAGAAGTTGTGTTACACCTCTTGTTTGTTTAGAACCTCAGTGGGTGTTAAGCCACGGCAAAGAAACAATTTAATCATAGTACAAATGAGTTCAAATTGGATTCCTTTTAGTGTTTGTCAACAAGGTGTTTACACTTACTGTTCATGGTTCCTAGGTTATCTCTGCAACCATCAAATTTGTGGGACCCCGCCTGTATCATAATTACATTCCAATAATCATCTGTACATTACATTAGGACAATATCATTCCGTTCCCCATAACTGGATTAATTGAAAAATGCATTAAATCTCCCACACAATCGCATGCATATTTTATAAACGTTGCTATCATAAAAAATGCACCATCTCATTGTCCTTGTTTAATCCAAAATCAATAGCTCTACATTTACAAATAATTCTTACATGAAGATCTTAGAAATATCGACACGAAGAGCACAATCATTAAATATGTAGACAATATCTTGATATCTGGGAAGAAAGAGGAGGAATGCAGGCAAGATCCTGTGACATTATTAACACTGCTGGCACACAAAGGCTACAAAGTGGACAAGGTCAAATTACAATATTGTTTAACAGAAGTGTTTTATTTGGGTCAGTTAATATCTAAGGATGGCAAGAGAATAATCCCCAACAGAGTATCAGCAATGCAAGCCGTGAACGAACCTAGGCCGGTGAAGGAAATGCAGAAATTGCTTGGCATGTGCAATTACTGCCGTGCATGGATCTCAGAATACGCAGAGTACACAAAACCACTTTTACAGGGACTAAAGGAAGCACAGAGGGAGAACATAGCAATACAATGGACATAAGACATGCACACTGCCTTCAATACATTGAAAGAACTGATATCGACAGCACCCAGATTATGAGCGCATATTTCATTTATTTTCGCATTGCAATGGGACACTAATGACAGCAGTATTGACACAAAAACATCATTGGTCCACAAGCCTCTGGCATATTACAGTGGTATGCTAGACGCAGTAATAAAAGGACACTTCGCTTGCGAACAAGCTCTCGCAGCCGCTGCGTTCGCCATTGAAAATAGTGCAATTGTGATGGGATGTTCCGTGACATTGTACATGGAACATTCACTTTTCGCAATATCAGAAAGGTCAAAGAGTACACTGACTACACAGAGAGCCACAGCATACGAGATAATACTCTCAAGCGCAAATACACACATAGTGAGATGTAAAACAGTAAACCCAGCCACTTTCCTCACAGAAGCACGCACGGTGGAAGACATGCAAACACACGATTGTGCCACATACAGAGGGGAAGATGATGGTACACCAACCGCCAGTGAGGATGCACTGACCGAAGGAGAAGTTTACTTCATAGATGGGTCAGCGTCAATAAATACTGAAACAGGAGAAAAGCACGTTGGGTGGCTGTGGTATGCCTAGAAGAAGAGGAGTACGAAGTGATAGTGCAGAAATGGTTGCCCACTCAATTTTCAGCACAGGCAGCAGAACTAGTAGCACTAATTGAAGCATTACACATGGGAAGAGGATGTGCAGTGACAATATACACAGACTCTATATACATAACTACAACAGTACATGGAGGGTTGGAATGCTGGGGGAGGAGGGGATTTCGGAGATGTCCAGTGCAACACGCTGAATTGTTGGCAGAACTAATTGAAACATTGAAAGAACCAACGGTAGTGGCATTAGTGAAATGCCAGGCCCATACCAACAATAATGATGTCATCTCGTTAGGGAACGCGGCAGCAGACATTGCCGCCAAAGAAGCGTCATACCTAGTTAAAGAAACTACAGTTGAGTACCTCCTACAAAAACATGTAGAAGACGAACAGAGGTAGCAATACAACTGCATGCCAATTTCACAAATATTACAGTTGCAACAAGAGGTGTGAGACGAGGAAAGTTATGGGAAAAGAGGGGATGTAGCCAGTCATCCACATATCTTCTCTGGCGACAAAACAACACAGGTAAAGTTGTAATGTCTCAGAAACTACTAGAAATAGCTTTCCAACAACTTCATTTTCCAACTGACAATGCCAAACAACATATAGCAGTGAAGATTCAGGAAAATTGGTTCGTTCCAGGATTGCAAGAGCAAATATCCAAATTGCCCGTGGAATGTACTGCATGCCAAATATACAATTCAGGGATGACGGTAACAACACTACGAGGAACACTACCCAGGCCACAAATGTATTTTTCTTATCTTATTCGTAAGAGAGGGGCAAACAATGTGGAGGGACTTATTCCCCGATCAACTTCAAGTTATATTTAAGTTTTTATATTTTATATATGCTGTGGATTTCGAAGAAAACACAAGTTGTACCTGCATTGAAAGGTGCCAAGTGTTCACAAAGTTTGGATGTGTGCTTCATAACAGACCCTGGCTATACAGTGCAATCCTTTATCATACACCAGTCCTATATTCCTGCTTTTAATGACTGATAAATGGAGAACATACAATTCTGGCACTAGTACAGTTGTTAATATGCAAATACAACACCCTAAGCCTAAAGGGAAATAAATACAGCCTGCAGGAATACTGAAAACTTGAGGGTTCCTGCCATTTGAATGTTGTTATTGTAACCATGTTGTTTAAGTGTCCTTACCATTTTGGATTAGGCCTTGTTTCTGCCGCATCCAAGAGAATTTTTTAAGTTGCTGAGTACGTGGCTGGATAGCAAGGCAGCACACATATTATTAATATTGGTTATTGTTTCAAAGATGAGGTTCCTGTTATACTTTCTCATGAAGCTCTTCCCAGGGAATCTGAGTACATGGACTAGTAACAAGATATGTCTTTAGTCAGATGGAAATACAATATATGCAAAAGACGTGTCTGGGTGTGAACTAGGCCTTGGTTTGAGGCCCTGCCAAAATACTGAATCAGGCTTCGGATCTACAGCCCTCTAGTGAAGTCTTAGGACCGCCGGGTTTGTGGCAGAGCGGCTTGGTAGTACAAATAATACAAGAAATCACTTCTCAAAAGTCAGTCTGTTACATGTTTTTTTTTTTTTTTAATGAGGATCTCTCTTTCCCGAAACGTGATGAACATCCTGAAAACGAACAGTTTCTGTGATTGGCGTAGCTAGAAGAATCAATAATGGGACAGCAACATGCATCAATGTGATAGTTGCAAAGATATGCTTCACACTGAGGAAACTGCAAGGTCTGGGAACGGTCTACGGTGCCAAAATGTCTGTTGTCATGGGAAAGGATGTTGGTGTATATACTATTGTGGCCATGGGGTGCTGATTTCACTTTTTACTAATTGCCATATTAGGTCATATCAGGTGTAATGTACTAACCAATGGAGTAGGCTAATATATTTTGTATAGTACGTTGTATATGTTGTTCTTTAGGTTAGTAGATGGCGAGTGCCAGTAACACAATAGGGATTTACATCTTCAGGATATATTGTAATTTTGTGTTTTTGTGTATAAATACAGAGGTCCAATGTTCCCAGCCTTTTGGTGGATAATTGCATGCATTAAAGAGCGGTTTGTCCTGCAATTTGTGCACCTCATTATTGTTTCCTGGATTTCTTGAGAGTCAAACAACAGGTGACCTGCCAACGTGATCTCGAGTGCCTCCCCGCTGCCCACCGAGAACACTGAGAACACTGGAGTCCCCCTTGCTGCACATCCTGGTCCGTTGAGCATGCCTTCAGGGAGCGGTAAGTGTTTTGGGATTTTTTTTTTTTACCAGAAGAAATAAGAAAAACCATACAGAAATGAAGTCACTCTACAGTCTTTGGTCCGGGAAGATTGTGTAATGGGGTACTCAAAAGTGACCCAGACCTCTGAGCAATAATTCTTTGCAGAGTGTTCAAAACTGCAGTTGCTCGTAAAATGTTCCCAGACTGATGGCACACGGCAAACGTGGTGCCCATTTCCAAAAAGGGGGTTAAAAACAATCAATTGAATTACAGACCCATAGACCTTCAGTCTTTAATATTTAATATTAACAGCGCTCAGGGCATGGGCAAACACCTTTGGTATCTTGAAGCCAAATCAAATTGGCTTTCATAATGTGGTGGTGACAACTCAGCCACCTCCAGCAGAGAGTAAGGGGAAAGCAAACCCCAGAGGAATATGCAGTTGTGATTGTCTTGTCAATGGCATTTGACAGGGTAGATTGTAACTTGCTTCAGAAAAAAAAAAAGTGGGGTAGCCCAAAAAATCTGTTGGCATTTTTAGTTGACTTACACTCTGATTCAACTTTACGAGTCAGAAAGGGTCCGCGCAGCCAGGTGACATCACCGATACAAGCCAAAAAATGGACTACGCAAAGGATGCACTCTGGCGCTCATGTTATTGAATCTTTTTTGTCTGACCTTGAAGCAGACTTGGCAGAATCTTCTTTGTCCCCCCTAACACTATGGGAATCGAATGTTTTGGGTCTCCCCCTACACTGATGACATGTCATTATTAGATCCTACCAGGGTAGGAATCCAGCGATTCCTTTGGTCATTATGCTATGGGAAATACCCTGACTAGTAACATCTCAAAATCTGAAATGCTGGCGATTCATTCGGGGCGCAGAAATGTGTCTACTAGTTGGTATCTTAACTCAATTAACATCGAAGAAGTGTGCCATGTGAAATATTTGGGAATTTAACATCTAAGGCGGAAAGAAAAGAACAATGTTAATCGAGATAGAAAGTGGTGCCAACAGTGTGTTATGGCTTAGAAATGTTTCATGAACTAACAAAATGTATTGGGCTTACCAAGATCAGTTCCGATGTCGATTATTAGACATGAATTAGGCCTAAACTCAATAAACTATCAAATCTGCTGTAATAGAGCCCCTCTATGTGAGATATTTGCCACACACTGCGGCCCTCTATATTTGCCACACACTGCGGCCCTCTATATTTGCCCTACACTGCGGCCCTCTATATTTGCCACACACTGCGGCCCTCTATATTTGCCCTACACTGCGGCCCTCTATATTTGCCCTACACTGCGGCCCTCTATATTTGCCACACACTGCGGCCCTCTATATTTGCCACACACTGCGGCCCTCTATATTTGCCATACACTGCGGCCCTCTATATTTGCCACACACTGCGGCCCTCTATATTTGCCACACACTGCGGCCCTCTATATTTGCCATACACTGCGGCCCTCTATATTTGCCCTACACTGCGGCCCTCTATATTTGCCCTACACTGCGGCCCTCTATATTTGCCACACACTGCGGCCCTCTATATTTGCCACACACTGCGGCCCTCTATATTTGCCACACACTGCGGCCCTCTATATTTGCCCTACACTGCGGCCCTCTATATTTGCCACACACTTCGGCCCTCTATATTTGCCCTACACTGCGGCCCTCTATATTTGCCCTACACTGCGGCCCTCTATATTTGCCACACACTGCGGCCCTCTATATTTGCCACACACTGCGGCCCTCTATATTTGCCCTACACTGCGGCCCTCTATATTTGCCACATACTGCGGCCCTCTATATTTGCCCTACACTGCGGCCCTCTATATTTGCCCTACACTGCGGCCCTCTATATTTGCCACACACTGCGGCCCTCTATATTTGCCACACACTGCGGCCCTCTATATTTGCCATACACTGCGGCCCTCTATATTTGCCCTACACTGCGGCCCTCTATATTTGCCCTACACTGCGGCCCTCTATATTTGCCACACACTGCGGCCCTCTATATTTGCCACACACTGCGGCCCTCTATATTTGCCACACACTGCGGCCCTCTATATTTGCCCTACACTGCGGCCCTCTATATTTGCCACACACTGCGGCCCTCTATATTTGCCACACACTGCGGCCCTCTATATTTGCCCTACACTGCGGCCCTCTATATTTGCCCTACACTGCGGCCCTCTATATTTGCCACACACTGCGGCCCTCTATATTTGCCCTACACTGCGGCCCTCTATATTTGCCCTACACTGCGGCCCTCTATATTTGCCACACACTGCGGCCCTCTATATTTGCCACACACTGCGGCCCTCTATATTTGCCATACACTGCGGCCCTCTATATTTGCCACACACTGCGGCCCTCTATATTTGCCACACACTGCGGCCCTCTATATTTGCCATACACTGCGGCCCTCTATATTTGCCCTACACTGCGGCCCTCTATATTTGCCCTACACTGCGGCCCTCTATATTTGCCACACACTGCGGCCCTCTATATTTGCCACACACTGCGGCCCTCTATATTTGCCACACACTGCGGCCCTCTATATTTGCCCTACACTGCGGCCCTCTATATTTGCCACACACTTCGGCCCTCTATATTTGCCCTACACTGCGGCCCTCTATATTTGCCCTACACTGCGGCCCTCTATATTTGCCACACACTGCGGCCCTCTATATTTGCCACACACTGCGGCCCTCTATATTTGCCCTACACTGCGGCCCTCTATATTTGCCACATACTGCGGCCCTCTATATTTGCCCTACACTGCGGCCCTCTATATTTGCCCTACACTGCGGCCCTCTATATTTGCCACACACTGCGGCCCTCTATATTTGCCACACACTGCGGCCCTCTATATTTGCCATACACTGCGGCCCTCTATATTTGCCCTACACTGCGGCCCTCTATATTTGCCCTACACTGCGGCCCTCTATATTTGCCACACACTGCGGCCCTCTATATTTGCCACACACTGCGGCCCTCTATATTTGCCACACACTGCGGCCCTCTATATTTGCCCTACACTGCGGCCCTCTATATTTGCCACACACTGCGGCCCTCTATATTTGCCACACACTGCGGCCCTCTATATTTGCCCTACACTGCGGCCCTCTATATTTGCCCTACACTGCGGCCCTCTATATTTGCCACACACTGCAGCCCTCTATATTTGCCACACACTTCGGCCCTCTATGTTTGCCCTACACTGCGGCCCTCTATATTTGCCACATACTGCGGCCCTCTATATTTGCCCTACACTGCGGCCCTCTATATTTGCCATAAACTGCGGCCCTCTATATTTGCCACACACTGCGGCCCTCTATATTTGCCCTACACTGCGGCCCTCTATATTTGCCCTACACTGCGGCCCTCTATATTTGCCATAAACTGCGGCCCTCTATATTTGCCATACACTGCGGCCCTCTATATTTGCCACACACTGCGGCACTCTATATTTGCCATACACTGCGGCCCTCTATATTTGCCACACACTGCGGCACTCTGCGGCACTCTATATTTGGGCAAATTGGTCCATTAAGAGCATTAAGAGAGAGTGTGTTGGTTCTGTCAAGTTGTGAATTTCTCGACACTGCATCAACCAGCTCAGATGAGGTAGCGAGGAAGAAGTGTCCAGAATATGACTGGATGAAGACATGCAATAAAGCAAGGTTGTATATGTTAAGTAAAGAGGTGCTCTGCATTTGCTTCTGTATCCCTCATGGGGGTTTGCTAGATGGAAACTGAAGGATGTAAATGATGCAGCTTGTAGGCACTGTTTTGGGCCTCCAGAGCCTCTGAGGTATCAGATTTGTGAATGTCCAGCTTTGATGCTACTTAGAAACATGTTTCTTGGAAGTGGTGTGAATTACTCCAGATTACAACCTTGGGTGCATTTTTGGGTAATGTTTCATTCTGATCACTGCTCAAGATCTGCATTGTTGGCTCTGTACTCTTTTATTTAAGGAAATTGAATCCTGTCTTAATATGCATAACTTTGGTATTAATTAGAATTATTTTATTCTTTATGTGTTCTTTCTATGTTTAAAATGCTAACTTAAGTGTTTGTGATATATTATTTTTAGGTCATATGCCACAAATTAACAAAATAAACAATAATACAAAAAGAAAACATTGTTTCAGTTCCTTTCACAGAATCTTAGCCATCACTGTAGGAACAGCAGAAGTGCCAGCACCTTTACCGTATTCACAAGACACCCCAGTGAATCTCTTGGGCAGGGACCTCCTGATTCACACAGAAGGGCAAAGTGTGCCAACCCCAGGCACGTACCAGGCTAGGGCTGTAGGGCTTGTAGAGGAGCAGGTGGATATTTCTCCTCTGGTCCCCGCCCCCTCACCACCATCCTAGTGGTGTTGCAGACAAAGAGCTGCAATTGGGAACCCATGCATGAACCCATGCAACATTCCTATGCCACGTCGAGTATATGAAAGAACATATACACTCAGGCAGCCATTCAGAAAATACCCTCATGTAGAGGCAGAGTGGGGATGCTACCAGGGAGGATGTCCACTGCCAAGATGCCAGAATGCGGCTATGGGCAATATGGACTAACTCTAAGTAAAGTCTGATGACAACAGAATGATGTCATAAAGAAGATGAATGAACCTATGCCGAAAACAATATGAAAATACTTAAGACTGAAAATATAACTGAAGCACTAAGAGAAACATGTACCTAAAGACAAAGTATTCGTGAATATAAGAAGATGAAGTAACGTGCTGACCAATAACTGTAAATACACTGTAATGCAAGGTAGAAAAGGTACATAGAAGCTTGCTGAAAAGAGGTATGTACATAACGTTTAGGGCAGCCATTGGAAGAAAATGGATGCCAGTCTGTGTTAAGAATCAACCCTGGTATCTCAAAATACGAGCCTAGGATTGCAAATTGAAAAACTGATGAAGACGCTGTTTTCGTGGGCAGAATAAGGGAGTACCTTGGCCTGAGATTAAGGAGGCTTTTTCGAGAGATGCGTGCAAGGCACAACGGGAGTCGAATGAACAGACCATGGGCATAAGATATATTTCTGCAAAGATTAGGAGAGGCAAGGACATCTGCAAGTGCAAAGTGTTGAACAACTGTGAAGGCAATAGCCTATGCAAAGTGGTGTGAGTACATCTTTAAAGTCCAGAAAGGGTAATGGCACCCTGTTTAATAAAATCAAATAGTTGTAAATGAGAGGCTGAAACTGACAACATCCTGGACTCCTAACACGTGACTCAGAAGTCGAAAACAAGGGCTATTCATTTAAAGACCAGGGGATTTTAATCTAGGATTTAATGACCAAGCGGAGGCGCACGCCTTGACTATTGCTCACGCTATTAATTCCCTAGGATTCTCACAAAAAGTCAACAATCCCACCCATACGAAAGGCAGAATATTAGACTGGGTCGCTGACTCAAACTGCACAGCAGATATCTCATCTATCTCGGCATTACCATGGACTGACCACTCACTAGTGTCCTTCAACCTCCTAACCTCCCGACCATCCCATACAGTCGTCCCCACGGCACCTTCATGCCCAACAAGAAACAAGAAGAATATGACAATAGACAATGTCTTACCCGCTATCCTTCCAACATTAAATGCACTGCCCGACAACTTAGACCCCAGTATATTAGTTCACGAGTACAACAAAATCACGACTGATACTATAGATAAAATTGCTCCACTTAAAATGCGTACAAGCAAACCTAAAGCCCATTTAAATAAATGGTTTACTCCTGAACTCAAGGCCCTACGCCTCACTAAAAGAAAATGTGAATCTAACTGGAAACTATGCCCAACTGCTGAGAACAAGGCTAACCTAACATTTATCTCCCGCCAATACAAAAATGCAGTGTGCATGGCAAAGAGGAGTTCATACAATGATCGTATTGCCAAATCTAATTCAAGCATGAAGGAACTCTTTTCCATACTGAAGGAACTTGAATCACCCATTGCCATACCAGACACCTGCACTAAAGATCAGACCTGGTGCACAGATATCCAACATGCCCTAACTAATAAAATAAAATAAACACCCTCCAAAATAAAATTCAACTGAAAAAGACTCGCTCAACCTTCCTTTTCTGCCACCACCCTATGCCACTCACAATCCCCAGTCCAGCAAATTCTCCTTCACTAAAACCACCACACTAGAGATAGAGAAAATTATCCTTACCCTAAAACCATCCAACTGCAAAGGTGACATCTGCCCAGCACAGCTAATAAAAGACGCTGCCAGAGATTTATCACCTTTTATCTCCAAACTTGTCAACGCGTCCTTCTCCACAGGCATCATCCCAGCCAACAAAAAACAATCTTGGGTGCACCCGTTGCTTAAAAAGCAAACTCTAGACCCTCTTATCCCCACTAACTACCGTCCAATCACTACAGTTCCATTTCTTTTGAAAATCCTGGACAAAGTGGCCTATATACAGATTCAAAAACACCTTGAACTGCATAAGCTACTAGGATCTAGACAATCTGGCTTCCGCCCACTACATGGAACGGAAACAGCCCTCATCAATTTAAAGACCCAAATAGACGAACTGAGAGATCAAGGTAAGACAGCTCTCCTCCTCCTACTACATCTCTCAGCTGCGTTTGACCTTGTGGACCACAAGGTCCTCTGCAGACACTTGGACTCTGCCGCTCACTTCTCCACCCAAGCCATCAGATGGATAGGATCCTTTCTGAGTGAGAGAACTATGAGAGTTTTTTCCCCATCGGCAGCAGCAGACCCTATACCCATCACATGTGGAGTCCCTCAGGGATCCTGCGTCCCCCAGACTCTTTACAATATCTTCACCAAACCTCTGTTCGATGATCTGGACAATCTTGGTATCACCTACACCAACTATGCAGATGATACACAGATTCTCCTCCCACTTTCTGGGGATCATAGCAAGGACAGGGAGTTGGTGAATAGAGTGTATCTCATCATTCAGGCATGGATGGCTACTCATGGTCTCTGCCTGAATGATGATAAGACAGAGTTGATCATTCTGGGCACACAAGCCAACATTAACAAATTGGGCCCGGACTACTCAGCTTTCAGCATAGATGGAAATGTTATCAAAGTCTTGAGGGAAGTAAAAACACTCGGTTTTCACCTCGATTCTACCTTGTCTTTCACCAAACAGGTCAACTCCCTAGCTTCCACTACTGCCTACACCTGTAAATTGATAAGAGCAGGCAAGCCCTTCCTATCCAATACTAGTTGTCTGATCTTGGCTAGAGCCTTAATACTCTCCCAACTCGACTGTTGTAATGCCCTCTATAGTGGTGCCAACAAAGCCACCACCCAAAGACTCCAAACTCTACAAAACAATGCTCTTAGAGCTGCGCTAGGCATAAAGAAGAGGGAGCACATCTCTTCTATTAGGCGGCAACACAAATGGCTCTCCAATGATGACAAAATCCACCTAAAAATGATCTCCTTGACCCATAAGGCTCTAAATAATGCGGCTCCTAGTTACTTGATGGACAAAATAAAAAGAAAAACATCTAACAGACCTATGAGACTCGCCAACTCTAATTGCCTGGTAGTACCCAGATTTAGACTTGCCAAAATCGGTGGTGCCAGCTTCCCTGTAAGAGCTACCAACTTGTGGAACGCTTTGCCACCCAACCTAAGAGTAGACCAACCTTTCCCACACTTCAGAAGGAACTTCATTAAACACATTAACGCTAACAATGACTAGACACCTGCCATGTACTTCACACGCGCAGCCCAACTCAATGTACTGAGATGTTTTAGCGACCCCTTATGTTTATAACTGCTAACTGCTAACTTTGTATATTGTATATTATTTGTATATTATAATTGCTAACTTTGTATATTGCTAATTGTTCATTCATGTAATATTGTAACTGCTAATTGTACATTCATGTAATATTGTTATATTGTAAACTTATTCATGTAACATTGTAAGTCTCGCATATACTTGCTGCTGCGCCCGGTAACCTTTGGGTCTGGAGCGCATTATAAATAAATAAACAAACAAACAAACAAACAGATGGAGATAGCGGTCTGCTCATACTCCCTTCAATGTTCCAGGACAGTGAGCAGACTGCAAGGTCAACTGCAAACAGAAGACCTTGGTTAAGGAGCATGTCAATGACATACAATGAACTAATTGGAAAAACAAGGAATTAGTTGACACATTTTTTGAGCACCCAGGTTTCGTTTTCACTCACGTACTGCTAAACAAGCCGAAAGTCCAAGGTTGGATGGGTTTGCCAACCAATCATAAAGCCTGCCACGTACTTTCACATACAGTATATTACGTATGCATAAGTAGTTCAGCGCGTGTCCTACAGACAAGGGGTAGCCAATGAGATATTAACCCATATATAATTCTATAAGTATACATGTTCCCCTAATCCCGTCCCTCCTGTTAATAGGTTTTGCAAATGCCACGTAGGATGTCATAAATGATGTATGTAAAAGTATATAAACTCTGTACAAACAAGATATTGTGTGAATACTGTAAGAAAGGCATGGTATCAAATAGCAAAGACGGATACAAGGGATCACAGTTCAAGGGTGTTTATTGAACTTCAATGGGTTAGTTGAACGCAACCATAAATATAACAATGGGAGCAAGCTACGACCATTAAATAATAAATAACGCAGTCCTAGTGGAGTCTCTGTCAAAATAAAAGGGCCTATACTAAAAAACATATTTCCCTCTAAGAACAAATAGTGTGGGAAAAGTATGTATGTCAAAGAAAAGTGTTAAAAAAATAATATGTCAGAATAGTTTCCCTTACCCATGTTTTCAGCACGGGACAAGGTGGCACACTCGAGCTTCGCACACACTCTGGCTTCTCTAGCACGAGGATGCAGTTGAGAACATAGATATCTAGGCCTTCTGCACCAAAGTCTCTTTCCCAATCAAAGTCTCTTATTTGCAGAGTGCCTAGATTAACAAACAAATGCCAAAGTTCCTTTCTCATCAGGTTTTTAACATTTACAAGTTCTTGGGTTCACTGTTCATCATTGGTCTCCCTCCGCCGCGCTTGGACCCCCTGAAACACAAGTTCACAATAGGTCTTCCACCGTTGGGCCTCGGATCTTGTAATCTCACTTTCCTTGCTTTCTACTCTTTATCAAAAAATTAAAGACTTTCTACTGTGAAATGGATTTTTCTTAAACCGTCACAGGACCACTGCGATTTAATGTATTCATAAGTTTAACCTTTAAACTTTACTTTTGCTTCTGCCACTTCTTGGCTGGATACCTCAGAGACCTTCGATTGAGCACACCCCCGGTGCCGGCCCACTCTGTTACTTTGTATCGTACCTTCTCTGATTCATATTAAAGTTCAAACATCCATTGGCAATTGAGCTTTACTCACGTCTTTCATCACATGCAGTAATATTCTTCACTCTTAATACAATGTTGCTGCTTGCAACCTTGACTTCAACACAGACCGGTCTTGTATCAATCTCCCCAACTCAACCGCTGTGTTGATTTCTCTGTGTTGATTCATATGTTTAACCTTTAAACTTTACTTTTGCTTCTGCCACTTCTTGGCTGGATACCTCAGAGACCTTCGATTGAGCACACCCCCGGTGCCGGCCCACTCTGTTACTTTGTATCATACCTTCTCTGATTCATATTAAAGTTCAAACATCCATTGGCAATTAAGCTTTACCCATGTCTTTCATCACATGCAGCAATATTCTTCACTCTTAATACAATGTTGCTGCTTGCAACCTTGACTTCAACACAGACCGGTCTTGTATCAATCTCCCCAACTCAACCGCTGTGTTGATTTCTCTGGCGCTGCTTTGATCCTGGAGCCAAGGACAGTACCACAGTGGCTGCTGCTCCTCTCTGACTCGGCCAGTCATGCAGGAGGGCCCCAGGTATCTCCGACACACAATGCAGCATTCTTACGTCTGGTTTCCTGGCCTTACGCCTTTTAATCTAAAGGCTTCTGGGAAGTAACTGTTTCTCTCTGAAAAGGTCAAGGGTGTTAAGCAAGATTGTATGTAGTACCCTGTGGGAGACTACACTAGCCTTGTCCTCTTGGCAATAGGTAACCCAATATTTGGTATAGGCCTGAACTATACAAGTTGGTAGAGTGGCTGAATAGCCAGGCTTATCTCAAGAGGGGTCAATGTGAGCTGTAGGGTTGTGACATAGACTTTCACAGAGACATGTATTCAAATTACACTTATACTCAAGGTTTCTTGATTAAATAATGATTTATTAATTTAACCGCAAGTTTTAAAATAAGCTTTCTTTAGAAGGGAGAAATTGGCAACAATAAAATGACACTTCAAAATACACTCTTTCAGTTCAGTTAAGTAAGTAGATACCCTTCTGGGATGACACACAGATTCTTCCTACACCCTGAGGGGACTTCAATTGCTAGGACACTGTGGACATTAATACATATCACTTGTCACACTTAAATGGTAATACTGAAGTTATGGTATAAAGGAAAAGGTTAGGGAAGAAAACAATGGTTAACAAGTTTCTCAAACAGGTAAGCACTTTTGAATCCCACAATGCAATGTATAGAGGGTAAGAAGAGTCTGCAGAGAGCCAGAACAGTCAATGTCAAATGAGCAAAGTCTAGGGAAGCTGAGGCATTTCTTAAAGATAGGTAAAATCTTGTACAATGTTAAAGAGAGTTTTGTTGTAAAAAGAAATCTTTGTTGGGCCACAGGCTGGGAGGCTTGTGAGGAGCAAAGATGCAAGAAACTCTGCAAAGGTCATAAAATGCAAGTCGCCAATGAGAGCAAGCAATCTACACACAACAAGAGGTAAGTACCCCTTAGTTCACAGTACCCTGTGTCTGAAGAAAGCTGGGTTCTGTTCCTGTTGTAGTTCCTGCAGATCCTATTGTTCCTGGCCCTCAGTCGTCGGGACAAGAGGGAGGACGTCTGGGGACTTCTGCACTACAACTCGTAGGTCGGCGGCAGCAATGTGCGCAATTCAGATCAGCGGCACTTTGCGGTTTCAGCTACTCGCAAATACAGTTCTTGGACACCTTGTGGACTTTCCTTGCTTCTGGGGTCCAGCACTCTGTTGAGGTGGCTCAGGCTTGGTCAGTCCTGCTTCGAAGGAGTCCGCTCGATTCTGGTGTTCCCGTCCACTAGCACCCGGTTCCTGCAGCAGCAATGGAAGTACAGCCAGCAGAGAGAGGGGTTTCAGTCGAGTTCGTCTTGGTGTCGATTGGTCCCACCAACCCAAGGGGAGAAGTCGTCCTTACAGGGCTTCTCTAGTTGATTAGAAATTCGGAGCTTCAGCAATGCAGCAGGGCTTCACCGGGCAAACCAACGGTCCAGGAGGTTACAGCAAACTTCTTCAGTTTCTTCTTCGGTTCCTTCGTCCAGTGGTCGACTCTGACTTCCTTGCAATATACCTCGCCTTTTATGCCAGTCTCTCCAATTAATTTGCAGCCTTGCTGTCACCCACACAGCTGTCCTCTAGGGACAGCCAGCCGGCCAATCACCTTTGGGTGCATTCCTGTAACCAAGGAGACTAAGCACAGGTAGTTTTGGGAACCTCACTCGCTTCCTGCCTGCCACTGAAGCCTGGCAAAGACTAAATTGACAAAGGGACCAAACCTGGTTTGGTGCATAGAGTGCATTTCAAGAAGGATGTTTCCATCAAGAAATGGCGAATAAAGAAGAACGCAGCCATTTTGACAAAATGGGCACCATGGGTGCAATACTGCAGCAGAGGGTTCAGCCTGTGGTAAAAACGCACAATGTTAGGAAAAAGTAAACCACTGCCTGTTAGGGATAATTCTCCAGAATGGCTAATTTCCCTTATCTTTCTCGTGTTTTACTCAGCCCGCCAAACCACGTTTGGTTTCTATGTTCGCTGTCCTTTGACAGGCTTCTACACAGAAGCCCTCCTTAGGCGCCTGAATGCCTGAGGGGGAAAGGAAGTGAGGGAGGGGTTTAAGACCTCCTGCACAGGGTCTTCTTGGAGACCCATATCGCACGCTGTATGATTGGCTGTGGTGACTGTCCCGCCAAGACGTGATTGACGGGCAGGCTGTGTGAATGGGGGAAAACTGCATAAAAAGCAGGTCTCTGGGACTTGGAAGGCAGAGTCGCCACTGGATCAAGAGAACCGAAGAGAATCTGAAAGAAGAAGACCACTACCACCACTGAACTCCCGGTGAAGCCCTGCTGCGGGTCCGAATCTCCAAACTTCGACGACAGAGAAGATCTGCAAGGAATCTTCTTCCCTTGAGCTCGTGGGACCAACCAGTTTGCCAAACACCAAGCCAGGCCTCCGTCCCCTGGTCGAATTTGCTGTGCAAAGCTGCAGTGAACTGGATAGCCAGGTGGACTGGACCCTGTTTGGGTTTTAAGGAACGCACCTTTTATTCATTGCTTTGCTGTGCTGCTGGTTTCTTCCCTGGACAGTGCAGGACCCTCCAGTCTTCCTACTTCGTGTCAGTACGACAGTCGCTTCAGGAACCGTGAGCCTGCAGGATCTGCCAGGAACTTCTGCCTCAGCTACAGCCTTCTTCTTCATTTAAGGTGCTGTTCTAACCCGATTGTTCGTTCCGTCCGACCGCGGTGAAAGTGTTTGAAATCTTTCGCAAATCCGAGGGCTTGTCCTTACCTACGCTTTTAAATAACTTTTCCTTCGCCCAACTTCGTTTTGAACTCTTGGCAAAGACTTAACCGCAAACTATTCTGAACTGTGCGATCCTCTGAAAAGACTCTGAACCATTAACATTGGCCCAAGCCTATTGATTTGACTCCTCATTGTAGTAGCCTTTTCTATATTTCCCCGCCTACTTACTTGTTGGTGCTGCTTAATTTTGTATAACCTTGTCTTTCCCTCCCTTTAAAATTGCTGGAGTGCCATTTTGCTCATACTTCATTTTGAGCCTAACTTGTCCAGAATTGATTGGGTGTTGTGTAGTATATTAAGAGTGTGATTTTTCTGCTGCTTTATTTAGTGAACTGTTTTACAAATAAATGTGTAAATAATTGTATATTCTTTTACTCAGAAACCTTGAGTCAGTGGGCCTCATTCCAAGTTGGGCGCAAAGGGATTACCGGCACCGGTAAGGACACTGGTGCCGGTAATCCCTTTGCGCCCTACTACGAGTTCCCTTAGCGGGTCCCTTCCTTAAAGCCTGGTCTGACCAGGTGTTAAGGACGCGACCCGTTAAGGGACTTTAGAGCTAATAACGGTACCGCAATTTGCGGTACCGTTATTAGCTACTTCCCCATTCCCATTCCCTATAGGGGCTCAAATGGTCAGGGCTCAAGGTCGGACTGGACCGATAAGTCCCCCTTTCACCAAACCGGAGTCGATACCGGTATGGGAGGCAGTCATGGCGTAAATAGCGCCATGACTACCTCCATACTCGGAATGAGGACCAGTGTTTGTTTGAACCATAGTAATTGCTGTCCTTTGTGTAACTATTGATACTGTTCACTTACTCTTGAGATAAGTCTGGCTACTCAGCCATGGCTACCACTTTACTGTGTAGTACAGGCTTGTACCAAAGGTAAATTTGTACTGTCACTTGTAGTCTTAATTGTGTGTGGTGTTCCCAAAGGGTACTGCATATGATTCTGGCTAACACTGCCACAGCCATGACTTGTAGAAAGGGGAACATAAAAACGTTGCATGAGAAGATAAACAAAGGGGATACTTAGTCACCCCTCCAGCACTCTATGTAATATAGTGTGTGCTGGGTCTAGAAAGATAAAAAAAACTTAAGTAAAGTCAATTTCAGTTTACTACTCTTGGAAACAGTAATTTATCCAAGAGAAGGTATTGTAACCTTAGCAGAAATCCAAAGGATTTCTATGTGACACTGCAGTGAGGGTGTTGTGTGTCACAATGTGAAAAGATGATGCCTATGGAGTTTGTCAGACTCCAAAACCAAAGAAAACACAGTGTTCAAGTCAAATAAAAATACATGAGAGTGGGAAAAAGGTCTCACTCTCTCCAGGATAAAAACGAAAAGCCCTGAATTCCGGCAAAAGAGCTGGGGGTCTCTAAGGTAGAAGGGAATGAGCACATTTCTGAGAATTCTACCCAAGAAAGGGTATCTTTCTCCTTGTTCTCTCTTCTTGGTCTGCCACATTACTCCCCTCGTTCAGTGGCTGCTTGGAAAACGATGCTCCTTCGTGTGTTTTGCCTTGCTCAGAGTGTGCTCTAGTGCTCCACCTTTTATCCGCATGGGGAAAATTAATGGAAGTCAGGTGTCAGTTGTCAAAAGTAATTGCCTGACTTTGCCTGACCATAGCAGTGGGACATGTCAGGTGCATTGCTCGGGTATGAGTCGGTTTTCTCCCAAAGCGGGTGTCTCACAATACGCATGCATCTATTTTGATAGCTCTTAAAAAGGGCATGGCTACCCCCAAACACGGGTCTGGGTTCCCTGAATGGGCAAATACCGGGCCATTCCGACCTTGGAGGGCCCGGTATTTCCCCATTCAGGGAACCCGGACCCAGTACATTCCAATTCCCATTTGAGCCCGTTGTTAGCATGCTGGGCGACTCGCGGGACCCGCTAAGGATGTCTGGTAAAACCAGGCGTCCTTAGAGGGTCCCGCGAGCAGACCTCGTAATGAGGCGGTAGGGGGTTAACGGCGCCGGCAGCTCTACCAGCACTGTTAACCCCCTACCGCCAGGGTCGTAATGAGGCCCATTTACTGTTAATTCGGAAGAGGTGTAAAGATGGAATGTGGCGTGCATAAAGGTTTGCCACACTTTGATGTGTAGAAGAACATGAGATCTTACAATTCGTACAAACATGTATTTTTATAGATGGAAACTATCCCGGATATTTGTAGACTAAGGAGATAAATCAGAATATACGTCAGAACCTCAATAACTCGCAATGTGAGTATTGCATTAACAAATTGCATTGAGTAAAAAACAGAGTGTAAAGGATAAGCTAAATCCAAAGACAAAACTATTCGATATTAATTCATATATTAGATGAATGTGAGCATTGAATTAAGATCTGCTAAACAATTATCACTGAGAATATATTATGAACATGATATCAACCTCTTTGTCTCTCTTCCCCTACCAATCCACCTACTACTAACCCAAACTTTCTGTTTGTCTATCCATGCTAGGATGTATGTTGATAAATGATTAGATATCTGAATCACTGGTTAGAAATTCTATCTAAGTACTGTAAAAAACCTAGCCCGGTTTTGAGAAAGGCCTGCTGGCCAAAACACATATCACCACAAAGGGCATGTCAAGAATGAACAAGTAACTGGTTCAATCCAGTATTTTCAAGTAGAATTTTGAATATAAATTAATGTGGATCAACACCAATTCATGTCTCGTTAATTTGTCCAGCGCCACATCAGAATACTAAGACGTTTTACGCATGGGGTAATTCTTCTCTGTATTCTGAAGAGCGACAGACATTTTCTACGCAAGGTCTGTGTCGCAAGGTTGCAGTCGCTACACCCCATCCTATTGTGTTGCGTATTACACGGCCACGGCAGTGGCCGTGTAGTTATGGTTAAGTTGCTGTTTCCATAGGAAGAGCACTTTTTGAGCGGCTTATAACTCCGCTGGGCCTCGGCGAATCCTCACCAAACTCTGCAAAAAAAGTATATGGCCCACTCTGAATTTTTTTGCAATGTTTGGTGAGGTTTGGTCCAGGGGAGAAAAGGGGGAAAAACTTTGCGCACAGCTACAGGTCAAACCGCTTGATGGATTTTCACCAAATTTGCGGCAGGTGCAGGGGCTTGGTCTAGAAAGTGTGCTTTTGTAAATTTGGTGACCTTCCGTGCAGTACTTTTCATTAAAATGACCAAAAAGTAGGTCTGAAATAATTAGTGATATCTATGTCCACTTCGCGGTCACACTTCCCGGTTCAGTCCACGGACAAGACACCGATTGGCTAAGGGGCTGGCATCATGACCGCGGACACGCAACGTCTCTGCCGATTGGCTGCAGCGAAACATGTTCTGCGTCAGATTGTTTGGATGCGCCCGACATCTTGGATTCACCGATAGCGGAGCGGCAACCAGCGGAAACATGCTATATTTATAAAACTCTTTTGCTGTGTCATAGAGCGTTGGGAAAGGTTCAGACAGTAAGACTTGGGTGATGAATGCATTAGTTCTGGCGGTCGGTCTTCATGATGTATATTCTATGGCCACCTTGTACGCACTGAAAATGAGGGGTCTAATAACGGTAGTATTTCAGTCCATGCAGTACACAGGGAACTTGTAACTGTTGTACGGACACACGTGGTGTTTGCGAACATTGAAATTGACAACATACCGTAATTGCATTACTTTTTCCTACGGATATTGAATTCATTAGTATGCCGCCATGGCTGTGACATGCTACGGTGGTTGAGGCCAGGGCCTACAGTCTTGGATGCATGGCCGTCGGCCAAAGGCCGAAGACCTTACTTCCAAGACTGTAGGCCCTGGCCACAACCACCGCAGCATGTCAGATCCATGGATACACCCGTAGTATTGCGTATCGATTGGCTGGTTGTGGGGAGTCTCTACCATCTTGTGTGCATAGCCAAAGGCCATGCACCCAAGGACAAAGTTATAAGCACTGGACGTCCAAGCCACTGCACACCTATCACATGTAATATCTATGGACATAGAGCTAAGAGTGCAGTCTCTGGCCAGAAGCACTGACGGATACCACACCTATAGAAAAACCCCAACTACCACACATCACTGAGGTGGTTGTGGGGAGACCCTGAACTCTTGGGTGCATGGCCAAAGACCATGCACCCAACAACAAAGTTATAACCTCTTCATAATGTATTTTCTATGGCCACCTTGTACGCACAGAAAATGAGGGGTTTCATAAGGGTAGCATTTCAGTCTGTGCAGTGCACAGGGAATTTGTAACTGTTGTAAGGACAAATTGACAACATGCCATAATTGCATTACTTTTCCTACGGGTATTGTATTCATTAGTACGCCGCCATGGGTGTTACATGCTACGGTGGTTGTGGCCAGGGCCTAGAGTGTTGGATGCATGGCCGTCGGCCGAAGGCCTTACTTCCAAGACTGTAGGCCCTGGCCACAACCACCGCAGCATGTCACGCCGCTGGATACACCCGTAGTAATGCGTATCGATTGCCTGGTTGTGGGGAGTGTGTGTAGTCTTGGGTGCATGGTCGAAGGCCATGCCCCCAAAAGCACATAAGTACGTAGTGTAGTTATATTCCCCAATGGATGTCATATGGTGTGGTAGTAGTGGGCAGGATGTAGAGTATTTGAACAGAACAATAAGCACTGCAGTTATAAGCAACTATGGATTTTATATACTGTATACCCATACATTGATAAATCTGTGGCCTCACATTCACGTCTGTAGCCTGTGGCTACAAACTACTGCAGCATACCACAGCTATAGGTACACTTGTACTATGCAACAACATTACGATGGTTGTGGGAGTTTGTATGTAGTGAAATTACAAGGCAAAATGGTTCCGATATGCTGTGGTGTTTCTGCCCAGGACGCAGAGTCTTGCCTGCATGCCCAAAGGCGATGCACCCAAGACTGAAGTCATAAGCAGTCGGGCTATAAGTGAATATGGGTGTGGTGTAATGCGGTAGTTATGTGCATGTCCTAGCATCTTGGCTGCATGGCTGCAGACGATGGTCCTAAAAGTTAACTTATAAGTAGTTAATTTACAAGTCCATGGTTTTGATATGCAGCTATGGTTGTGGGTAGGAACTATACTGTTTGTACCTTGGTCGTAAGGCGTAGGTGGTAGGGTACACAACCAAGATGCAGGGGCCAGCCTACAGCCACTGCACCACATTATTACCATAGATTAGGCATGTAGGTTCACATGTGTACAAAAAGACTGCCAAAATACTTACTCCTTACTTTGTTCAGAATCCATATATATTAAAGGACTTTAGTACTTGGCGGAAGTATCCTTTTTGTAATTTCTGTGATAAAAGGAAAAAGTATGTTAGTCTTTGCATTTTATGAAAACTTACTAAATTGCATAATAGACAGTTTACCTTTTTTTTTTACCCTCATATTTAGTTTACAAACATGTGTACTGTGCATTCTGCTCAGTTTCTGTGTTTGCTTTTCTAATCCTTGGATCTGGGGAAAAAAAATCCATGTCGGATTAAAAAAAACCTTCATTTGCTATGATACTAACTATTTCCTTGTTTCCTTTGAGTGTTTCCTTCATCTTTCTGAATAATGTTATGTTTGTTGCCTTGCTGGTGATTTGTAACAGTTAGATACCTGTAGGCGTATTCTAACTGTGCATTTGTTCTTACAGTTCTGTGATATTCATTTATTTGTGGCGTTGTTATATCCTCTTGGGCAGTTAGATACCTGTTGGTGTATTCTGTTTGTAGTCTTTTCCATAATTTTTAGGTAGTCTTGAAGTACACATTATTTATTAAATTTTGGCTTTACGAAGATTAAATACGCATTTGTAAGATTAGCTGGCAATCTCTGCTTTAGAGTAATGGTGATATCATTACATTCGAACCATCCACATTTCTTTTTAATGTATGCAGTGTAGTGACCTGCATTGGTTGTAGCTCATGCATGGTAGATTATACCTACTGTTGTAAAGGTTTTCTTTCCAAGTGACACTTGACCATGTGTGAATCCAGTCAGTTTGCAGTTGTTTTTTGTACCATCTGCATTATAACGTAGAAGCATAAGTATTATGTAGGCACTATGCGATTGTATCAGTAAGGTAGAGCGATTGTCTGAGTTGCAAATAGTACATAATCTGCCATGGTTTGCATTCTGTACAAGTTGCTGAAATGGAATGGATTCACAATTAGGTATGAATACATACACAAATCTCTCATTTGGGATTTGTTCCTGTATCACATTGTTACAGAGAGTGCATGTATGTTTCCACATGTATGAAATCTGGAATATTTCATTTATAGGTATGTTTTTGTTTTCCAGTACTTGTGTTAAGTACATTAGAAATTCTTGTGGATCTTCTTGTGAGTTCATAGTGAATCTCACCATTCCAGCACAGTAGTCCAATTCTTGTCTTATTCCGTGAACACGGTACGTGTTGTCAGGATTGTTTGTTGCGTTTCTATGAACGACTAACATTTGCAAACACAACTGGTCTGTACTGTGTAAGTAAATATTGTTAACAATTGGTGGCAATTGAAATAGAATATTCATTGCTACATTTGCATAGCAACTTACCCCAGTTTAATTTGCAAATTTCAATGGACCAGCTAGTTCTGTATCTGAGTGCATTTTTCAGAGTTTCTGTTCCTTCTTTGAAGACGTACCTGGTTTACATTCCCTAATAGGTTCTTCTTTGTTTGTGGTAATTGCTAAAGCTTTAGCTTCTTTTGTTTTCTTTGAGGGATTTGCTGTTGGATTCTGTTGCATTTCTGTTTTAGTTTTCTTTTACCAGGTTTCACTTTATCTGGAACAGGATATTGTTTCAGATGGGGGCTGTACAATGACCGCAGTCTACTGTACTCTAGAATGCAAGGAATATCAGCTTTGACTATACTTGCATCAAAGTTCATTAGCAATAGACCGTCAAGTGTACGTAAGCGTGATACTGCTACGTAGCTCATGCCTTCTTTAAAGACTGTGTTTCCTATATCTATCAATGCTTTGTCTAGGGTAAGACCTTGGGATTTACGAGTGGTAACTGCATATGCAAGAGTTAGAGAAAATTGCTCTCTATGTACATACATGTCTTTGAAGAGAAGGAATCGAGCAATTGAGTGTCCTATCCTTTTCACTTCTGAAAGTTTATCAAAGCTAATATTGACAAACTGAATGTTGCTGTCACGTGGGTATGATTGAAAGCCAACAACTGTACCCAGTGCTCCATTAACTAGTGCTTGCTCGACGTCAAGGTTACGTTTAAGCATTACTCTACAATTTAAGGATAATTTTTATATTTTTTCCAACCCAGCTGAGTTGGAGATTGAATTTTCTAAACTATTTAGTCTTGTTGTGGCTTGCTCACACATGGGTACTGTCATACCATGTACGTCTAGTTTGTCTGTGGCGCTAATTTCAATTATTGGTTGCATTTCTTTATTTAACATTGTTTCATTAAATTTGAAACAGCTTGTAAGAGTTGGCATTAAGGCCATACAATTGACATTTTTGTGCGCAATTTGTTCCATAACATCAGTTGCACATGCATTATCGCCATAAAGTTCATGAATGTGCCGGTTTTTCAATACTGCTTGTGCTTCTTGCGATAGTACACCAACTCTAATACTTTTTAAAATGTTGGCATAAGTGAGAACTGCAGATTGCCGCATGTTCTCTGTTAATTCTCTGCATTGGAAATGTTGCCAAAGGTTGACATTTCCTATGCTGCCAACAGTTTTACGACAGAGTTTGTGGCCTAAGGTTTTAAAAATAGGTTCACCTTTCAGTGGTGTTAATTGTAGAAGATCTCTGAAAATTATAATGTGTTTCCCTGCAAAGAGTTCTTTGTTGTTACTTTTAAGTATTTCTTGCAATCTGAGGTGAATCAAAGCCAACATTAGGTTGGAGACCATGCTCATTACATCTATTAGTAGCATTTTCATTTGTTTTAATACTCTGCGTACTTCCATTGCAGCTTCTGCAGAAATTTTGTAATAGTCTAATTTATTTTGATGCTCTACTGGAAGCAGTAGTAATCGGTGTAAGTGACACACCCTATGTTGTAGGCAGCGAAACCTGTGGGGGCCATTCTAACAGCTGACCGTTTGTTGTTTGTCAATTGTTGAAGGAACTTGCTGATGATTTTGATTAAGAATGTTTTTCCTAATCCAGCTTCATCACTCACGTACTGCAGTATAGGTTTGTAATTTTGGCAGGTACATTCTTTATTTTCATGTTGAACACCATGTACAATTTCTTTTGTTACGTCTTCAAAAATGGTGCGCTGATCTTTGTTAAGTTTTGCTTGTTGTACAGTTAATTCTTCTATATCTTCTTGATACTGATACATGGTGTTTTCTACTTCTGCCATAGCTACTTCTGCCTCATTTGCGATTAGTGGTTGTCCTAGTGGTTCTTGACTTCCTGTTACAGAAGGTTGACTACTGTCAGAAGAGTCCTTGTCTAGTTGGGCCTGAAGTTCCTCTTCCTGTTGCTGCTCCTTGTGTAACATTGTTTTGTACTGCGTAAAGTTCACATCGGTGATAGCGCTTTCATTTATTTTAAACGCATCTTCATAGCAGTCATAGTTATCTAGTATGTCTTCCTCTTTTCTCCATGGTTTAAAAAGCTGTAACAGAGACATGTAATATAGTTCTTTCTGTTGAGGAGTTTTTAATGATAATTTTACATGATTAACTAAGCTTCGTTTGGTAAGTTTCACTAAGCTCCCTTCACAATCAGTCACTCTATATCTACCTTTGCAAAGTGCTACTCCTGTTCGGATAGTATGTGTCCAGTAAATTGTTTTTTAGAATGTCTTTGTCATGATGCCTACCCCCGGGCATCAGGACCAAGGCCCTCAGCTCCGGGAGCAGGCATCCAGACATTTGTTTAAACCTCAGCAGCCCCGGGCAGCGGCTGTCTGGTTTCAGTCCTGGCACCTTAGGCGCCAGGCTCATCATAGAAATCAGTCCTGGCGCCATAGGCGCCAGGCTCATAGACTTTACTTACCTGATGCAGACCATGCTGCAAATGAGTCCAAGCCTACATGAGGCCTGGATGGGACTATTTTGTTACAGGGACTATTTTTTACTCGGGCGTGGCTCTAGGGAACTTCTTACCTGGAACTACTTTGGAGGCTATTTAAACCACAACCGAACAGCAGCACATGCTTTGCGTTATTCTGCATTCAGCAGCGTGACGCTCACCGTGCCTGTAGCCAGCATCCAGTCTTCTGCCACGCCCGCGTGCCTGCAGCCAGCATCCAGTCTTCTGCCACGCCCACCTCGAATCCGGAGCTCCTAGAATAAAGAAGAACAAAAGGACAAGGTTAAAAAACAAACTTATTTCAAATTCCTCACCTAATTCCAGAACCATTTCATCTCCGGACCTGGAAAGTACATCAGTCCTGCACGCGTCGTTTCGCCAGCTCCAGCACGGCGCCATACTCACCAGTTCTCACAGCATCTTTCGATCCGGCACTGTCTCAATCATTTCTTCGCCGTAATCCGGCACCTAGGGGACACAAGAAAAAACAAGGTGAGCCAAGGAAATCAACAAATACAACCTCTTACCGCCATAGACTTACCTGATTTACCAACGGCGGTATTATTCCATAACGCTCCACATTTTCATATGCGGCATCTGTAAAGAGGGAGAAAAACACGTTAACGCATGCAATAGTCACCAGACAGCGTTGGGTAACACAGAAGCTTACCTGAACGCCAGCAGCAGCTACGAGACCTTCTTCTCACAAACTCAGTTGCTACTTAAGGAAGGAAGGGGACAAGAGTGAACATCGGGCACATTGAACTCTTTGAACTTGATACATACCAATCCTGCCAGGGACTTCAGAGTCAATACTTACTGGAACTCTCCCAACGCCTTCAAACCAGTGAAGTAACTGGTATCTACGTGCCCCTGCAAGACACACAGGATGGAGAGCTCATCTTTTACAAACATAAAGTGAGGTTACTAAGGGGATATCGGAGGTGATTAGTGGGGGAGAGCGAGAACAGTTGGGAGGCCATCACTAAAACCCACAGGTGGTTAATCCCTGTCTCCACTTGCAGGAAAATACTTCTTCGGGTCCAGCAGACAAGACTAGGCGGGCCAGTCCAGACAATCATCTCTGCACTACGCATCACGTTGAAGGAGACCGCAGCTGTCAGGGTCTGATCGACACGCCTGTGGGGTCCAGGTGAGCGTAACATTCTTGGCTGTTGGCATCATTTCTGGCAATTGTTTCTATGTCCTCATATGATTTCAGAACTCTTTTTCTAGATTTAGCAGGACCAAGACTTAGCCATACTATGTTGTCTGATTTTCCATACAAAGCAGTACCGGTTAAATGATCTGCTGCTTCATAGGCGCCACATTCTCTATGAGAGAGCTTTTTTATGCCTAGGCTGTACAATTTCTGTGATAGTGTTTTGTCTGATGACAGGTCATCCCAGAGGTCTTGAAGCTCTGTTTTTTCTGCTTTTGTTAAGTAGGCTGTAACATATCGTGCAACAGCAGTAGAATTGTCTGCAATGTACTGCACATCTATGTTTGCATTCCATAAGAGGGCAATGATTGCATTGTAATCATTGATATTTTTTGATTCTTCCCTTCTTTTTATGTAATACGTGTTCTTAGGTGAATTACCTTTAACACTATGTCGAACTGAAGACATGAAGTTGTTTATTTCACCTGTTTCTGTAACTGGTCTAGGGAAACCAAAGCGGCATTTGGTGTAGTACTTACCTTTGCTTTTGTATTTGTGGCAACAATATTTGCCACATTTGTGTCTTTGAAATTGTACAATCTGCTCATGCAGCTCACTATGTGTCTGTTGTGAAGGGATTTTACAAGTGACATATTTTTGGATAAACTGCAAAACAGTGCCATCACTGTCATGACCAAATTTAGGTGCACCTTTGATCCATAACAGCATGTGAATATGTGGTGCTCCTCTCGCTTGATATTCTTTTCTCCAAAAGAAGTGTTACACTTCTCCAAGGGGAGGAACAGTTTTATTGCAAATAAAGTGTAGCATTGCAATGAAACAATGATGGAAATATCTTGAGACATTAACTGGATCTAGAGAGCAAAGTTCTCCAGGTGTTAATATATCTATGTTGCTTTTGTTGCTGTTTGCTGTGCGTAGGAACTCATGTAAATCTTCCCATGCATATTCTGCAAAACTTAGTGTAACAAACCAAGTCGGTGGTCCAAGGTTTCTGATCATACAACGCACGCCTCCGTGCCGTCCGAACCAGTATTCCTTTGTGCCACGCATGTTTGCAAATAAATTTGTTATACTTGATTGTAAAACCTCATCTTTTTCCTGTACTTTTCGTATTAACTGCGTAGCTGACATATTTTGAAAGTGGGTTCCAGATTTCAAAATGTGTGCAACTCCATAACATAGCGTTGCTAATTCACTTTCGTAGAGTAGGTGGAATATGTATTCCACATTTTGTCTAAATCTGGGATCTTGTGAATACATTCATAATGAGCAGTATTCTGATGCCCCAATCTGAGTGGATCTATCATCATATCTTCCACCTTTGCCAGTAGGAACTTGTTAGGCAGAAACCTGTGCAGTTCCCTTAGAGACCACTGCAAAAAGTTTAAGACTACAGGAGTAAGCAGTAAACCCAATTGGTAGCAGTCTGCACCACCCAGATTTACCTAGTAGCTGTGGCTGAGCAGTCAGACTTCTCTCAAGAAGAGTTAGGCAGTATATAGAGTATACACAATAGGGCTAAAAATACAGTAGAACAAGCAAACACTGACCAGAGCTTTGGTATAAAAGTATATAATTATTTATTTAAAAACACACTTATGAAAATACACTGGCACTAATATATCAAGCAAGTTCAAACACAGTCACTATAAGTATATACTAGTTAATTATTCGACAAGTCTAGGTTAAGACACCACTTATTTAGCAAAACAGAGGTGAGCGTGTAACCGTAGATGGCACTCAAGGCAGAGTAGGAAAATAACACAGTACCAACACTTTTAAGAAACCACAGCAAGTCAAGAAAGGCAGGGTCTACTGTAGAGCAAAAAGTTCATAGGCCAGGCCCACTCTTGGAGAGAGCAAGGCGGAATGTGCCCAAGATCACACAGTGGAAATGCACAAAGTCTTTGCAGAAAAGTCAAAAAGAGGTTGGATCAGTTCAGAAAGGCAAAGTTAGCAGGTCTGAGGTCAACCCAGTTAGAAAGTCAAGGATTTACGGGACACCTTGGACAATCTGTTGCAAGGGAGACCAGGCGGGACACAGTACCTGAAATGGTGAGAAAGCTCCAGGGGGCGCAGTTGTTCCTGGCAGAGGGTGCAAGTCGTAGCTTCGACCAGAGGAAGAGATGATCTCGACGAGGAAGAAAGCTGGAGGTCGTTGCACTGCCAGGGAAGAAACCAGCAGAGGAGTTCCCGATTAAAAGGTACAATCCTTTTATTCGTGGTAGTGGTGAAGCATAGCTATCCAGCCGCCGGGGTGCTTGGCACGGTCGATTCGACCATGAGACGTCCAGGAAGGCGAAAAAGGCAAACTGGTTGGTCCCACCAGCTCAAAGGGAAGAAGACTCTCCTGGAAGAAGATCTCCTCTGTCGTCGGGGAATTGGTGAGTTCGTACAGCAGGGCTCCACCGGTGGTGTCGTCTTCGTAGATGGCTCAGCTTCTCCCCTCTTCGGATTCTTTAGGTCCTGTGGCGACTTCTGAAGTTCCGGTCCTGTGGCGACTTCTGAAGTTCCAGTCCCCAAAGCCCTGCTTTTATGCAGAAAAACCCCCATTCATCAGCCTAGCTGTCACTCAAACATGCTAAATGGTGAGCCGGGCGGATCACCACTGGGCCAATCACACAAGAGTGAGACTTGAGTTGCCAAGGCAACTCAGTCCAGGGTGCCTAATCCCCCTCCCACAAATCCTGTAAACCCCAAACAGAGTGGCACCACTTTTGGAGGCTTCTGTGCAGAAGCCCGCCAAAAAAGTGGAACAAAGGGCTCGACTTGGGTTAGAGTTTCAGAGGCGAACACAAACGCCATTTTAAAACTGAGTCCTGGCAAAAAGACCCAACCGGGGAATACATATTAAATAAATAACCCGGCGGTATCGTTAACATTGCACCAAAAAGTGGTGCGTTTAAAATCAATGGGAAAATCCCATAGGAAATATTCCGGTGGAATATTTTGCGTGGTATCCACTGCCACCAGCCAGAAACTCGACAAGGGGGGACTGGTCAGTGCCCCCTGGGAAAACAGACCCAGGGGCAATTGAATTACCCTTACCAGTACTTCCACAATATGATTGTTTGTACTGGATCTGTTCACAATTTGAGACTAGTAAAGCCAATGGTGACTTTACATGCCCTGGGAGACAGTAGTCAGTCCCAGGGTATGGAGTCTATGTTTGGGGGTCACTATGACACCCCTATGTCACTGCACTGAGGGTGCTGTGTAACACACATACCAAAAACACATGAAGCCCTATGGATTAAAGGACCCCATAGCCCACAAAACACATTTACAGTCAAAGGACATTCTCAAATCATGCCTATGAGTGGGAGAAAAAAGAGTTTCATTCTTAGCAGGAGAAAAAAATAAACCCCAAAAATCCAGCAAAGCTGCTGGGGGACTCACTAGGTTTGGGAAATTTGCCTTAACAGAGAATTCTCCCTAACACGTGCCCCTCCCAGACTAAGGGACAGGAGGATTTAATCCACTCCTGGATGAATCTCATACCTCTAGTTGATGACATACATCCTAGAGAGACCATCAGCATTTTGGTGGTGACACCATGACCTGTGTTCTATGGTCAAATCAAAGGTTTTCCTTTGTAAGCTATATGACCTACAAACCCTTTGAGGAACATGAATCTTTTTAAAACTATAGGGGATCTGGTTGACCAGTCCCTCAGAAGTTGGTACAACTTCTGAACCTGTGTTAGGCTTTTTCAAGGGGCCCTTATAAAGGGTTCCCTTAGATCTAGAGGGGCCTACGGAGGTCCTCACCACCTCTCTGTTGGGAGAAGGTTGGGTCTTAGGCCTCTTTGTTGGAGGGGGTGGAGATAAGCAAGGTACATGCTTCTCCTTCCTCTTAGATCTAACCTTACCTACTTTAGGAGCTTCACTACCAAGACTAGGATTTGAGTTGGAGTCTTCAGTAGAAGGTCCAACAGTCTGAAGGTTTTTGGCCTTAGACTTTTCATTTCTGGTTTTCCACCAGCACTGAGAATCACCAGTTCTCTTAGGCCTAGGTAGGGGTCCAGTTGGTCTATCCACCTCTTCCTCAGAAGCAGGGGGAGTCACAGACTCTAAAACTGGGGGAATAATGATGGAGCTTGGTTCAGGCTCCCATTTCCCTAACATTTTAGCCTGAACTTTGCCTGGGTCAGAGGTCAATTTACCAACACCAAGACTTGTAGTGGGGTTCTCTGTAGAGGTTCCCACGGGCTTAGAGTGGTTTCTTAAGGTGGCCTCTCTAGCCAATTTGGTTTGGTTCTGGGTCTCCATACTGGGAGGCCTTGGGGTACTGGATACTACTCCTAGAGTTCTTAGATCATTCCCCACCAGGATTGTCCCAGGCACCTCAGTCTGAACACTGACAGGGATCATCACTGTCATGTTGTTACACTGTATGAGGGCTGGTAGAATTGGAACCACTTGGACAGGACCTCCAGAAAATTTAGTGGGACCTTTGGCTGCCTTAGCAACATTCTCAGGCCTGAAAAAGCTTTCATCCACTACTGTTCTGCTGCCCCCAGAGTCTCGCCTGGCAGGGGTATCCTGGCCATTGACAAGAACACTGTCCATATAATAAACTTTAGAGTTTTCTGGTATGGGGTCATACACACTCCTATTCTGATTACTAACCAGACCCATGGACCCTAATGATACACTTGTTTGAAGTTCCAAGGGTTCTTCAGCAAAGACTTCAAAGTGAGCACTAGCCATTTGGACTTCCTCCTCAGGAGTGAAGGCTAAGGAGACTGTGCTGATCCCTGTAGGTTTACCCTTACATTTGGGATCTCCTTTGATATGGTCAGTTTCCTTACAGACATAGCATATTCCAAATGCTCTCTGGAATGGTGGCTTCTTCTGACCTCCTTCTGGTTGGTGACCAGAAGGTACACTAGTCTGATGGGGTTTACCTTGGGGCTTACATTGGTTATTTTGTTGTTTGGGGCCCTCTTTGGGTTGGGAGGTATTAGAAGTCTCTTGGTTCCCTTTTGGTGGCTGCTTACCCTCATCCTTTTTCTGAGTGACCCCTGAATCCTTGTGAGTAGCCCTGTTGGCCACCCACAAGTAAGCAGCCTTAGCTAGCTTCCTGGAATCTAATTCCTTTGAATCAGCCAAGTGCTGTTTGAGCTCAGGAGAGCAAGCATCATAGATTGACTCCAACATCACAAGATTTCTCAATCCCTCATAAGTGTTCACTGTAACCCTTAATCCATCCATCTAAGTTTTTCAAACACTCATTCACCCAGGTAGCCCAAGGGGTACCATCATTCTTTTTGAGGGTCCTAAACCTCTTAAGGTACTGGGAAGGGGTCTTCGCAAATCTAGCTATTAAAGGTAGCTTCACACATTCATAGTCCCTTCTATCCACCTCCCCCAACTCCATTACCACATCAGATGCAACAGGGGGGAGCCTAGAGAACAAACAGGAAAGTAACTCATTTCCTTTTATGTTCTGGAGCCCATGATTATATTCAAACAAACTCAACCAATCCAACACATCCAACTTAGGCTTATACATACCCACAATCTCTTTAGGCATCCGGGGTCTTCTGGGACTGGAACTCCTAGAGGATCCGGAGAGAGAATCATTTTCAACTGACAATTTCTTCATCTCTATCTCATGCTTGAGCTCCATTTCTCTGAGCCTTAGTTCTTGGTGCCGTTGTTCTGTTTGAGCATTAAGTCTCTTAAACTCCAATTCAAGCTTCATTTTCTCTAGTTCCATACATTGAGGACTAAATGTGGTACCTGGCAAAGGTCCAGTAGGCACAGCTGGTAGAGCAGACAGAGGCCCAGGGGGGACAACTACAACAGCCTCACCCTCCTCGTCTGACTCTGCCTCAAGATTATCAATACTTTGATCAATATCAATATCATTGCTGTTATCTACATTTTCCGGGAGAGTAGGCTCCTCTGAACCACTACCCAGACTTTGGTTTGCTAACAATCTTTCTATTAGCTCCATTTTCTTGCCTTTAGTCAGGAGATTCTTATGCTTACAGAGAACTCTTAAACAATCAGCAGTTTTTGTAGCAAGGGACTCTTAACTATAACTTTCCATAGTTGACAGGTTTAGAAAATACACTTTTTAGTCCTAAGCTTTGTGGTTAGTTGCACTAAGGAATTTAAAAGCACACTAAATGGTATACTCAATACAAATCCCACCGCTGTACACCAGTGTTAGGCAGAAACCTGTGCAGTTCCCTTAGGGACCACTGCAAAAAGTTTAAGACTACAGGAGTAAGCAGGAAACCCAATTGGTAGCAGTCTGCACCACCGAGATCTACCTGGTAGCTATGGCTGAGCAGTCAGACTTCTCTCAAGAAGAGTTAGGCAGTATATAGAGAATACACAATAGGGCTAAAAATACAGTAGAACAAGCAAACAATGACCAGAGCTTTGGTATAAAAGTATATAATTATTTATTTAAAAACACACTTATGAAAATACACTGGCACTAATATATCAAGGAAGTTCAAACGCAGTCACTATAAGTATATACACCTCCCTAGTTAATTATTCGACAAGTCTAGGTTAAGACACCACTTATTTAGCAAGAGGTGAGCACGTAACCGTAAATGGCACTCCAATAATTTGTTTAAAAAAGGGAGAGAAAAGGCAGAGTAGGAAAATAACACAGTACCAACACTTTTAAGAAACCACAGCAAGTCAAGAAAGGCAGGGTTTAATGTAGAGCAAAAAGTTCATAGGCCACGCCCACTCTTGGAGAGAGCAAGGCAGAATGTGCACAAGATCACACAGTGGAAATGCACTCAAAGTCTTTGCAGAAAAGTCAAAAAGAGGTTGGATCAGTTCAGAAAGGCAAAGTTAGCAGGTCTGAGGTCAACCCAGTTCGAAAGTCAAGGATTTACGGGACACCTTGGACAATGTGTTGCCAGGGAGACCAGGCGGGACACAGTACCTGAAATGGTGAGAAAGCTCCAGCGGGGGCAGTTATTCCTGGCAGCGGGTGCAAGTCATGGCTTCGACCAGAGGAAGAGATGATCTCGACGAGGAAGAAAGCTGGAGGTCGCTGCATTGCCAGGGAAGAAACCAGCCGCGGAGTTCCCGATTAAAAGGTATGACCCTTTTATTCGCTGTAGTGGTGAAGCGTGGCTATCCGGCCGCCAGGGTGCTTGGCACGACGATTCAACCACGAGACGTCCAAGAAGGCGAAAAAGGCGAACTGGTTGGTCCCACCAGTTCAGAGGAAGAAGACTCTCCTGGAAGAAGATCTCCTCTGTCATCGGGGAAGTGGTGAGTTCGTACAGCAGGGCTCCACCGGTGGTGTCGTCGCTGTAGATGGCTCAGCTTCTCCCTCTTCGGATTCTTTAGGTCCTGTAGTGACTTCTAAAGTTCCAGTCCCCAAATCCCTGCTTTTATGCAGAAAAACCCCCATTCATCAGCCTAGCTCTCACTCAAACATGCTAAGTTTGTTTGTTTGTTTGTTTGTTTATTCATTTGTTAAGCACACCAGACTCGTGAGTAAAAGGGCGCAGTTATATGGAGATGCAAGACTTACATAGTTACGTATACAAAGGTTACAAAATTTACATAATAGCAGAATATACATGATAGTACATGAATACAGGATATATACAATGTGCAAGATAGGACGAGGAAAAGAATACCAATGAAATAAATAAATGATCAGTAGGCAATCTACAGAGGATAAGAGTACAGTAGTCCACTGTTGCTGAGGACGACCAAGTCGCTAAGGTGGTGGGCAAGTCCTCTAAGGGTGGTGGGAGCTAAGGATCCGTAGCAGTGATATGTTTTATTAAGTTTTTTCTGAAAAGTAAGTAGGATTGGTCTGCCCTCAGCTCCTGAGGCAATGAGTTCCAACTTTTAGCTGCCTTGACAATGAAGCTGTTACCCCCAATGGTGGTAAGCTTATATTTAGGAATAGTCAGACTCTAGTAGGTCTGAGAGAAGTTCTTCTCTGGAGTTTATCTATGAGGTAACTAGGGGCTGCGTTGTTAAGGGCTTTATGTGTCAATGAGAGCATTTTTAGTAATATTTTGTTAGATGTGGATAGCCATTTGTGTTAACGTCTCAAGGAGGAGATGTGGGTTTTCTTATTTATGCCTAAGGCTGCTCTTAGGGCGTTATTCTGAAGTGTTTGGAGCCTTTGAATGGTAGATTTATTGGCACCACTGTAGAGGGCATTACAGTAGTCGATTCTGGAGAGTATTAGAGCTCTAGCCAGGATCAGACAACTATTGTCAGAGAGGAACGGTTTACCAGCTCTGAGTAATTTACAGGTGTAGGCCGTGGCAGAGGTAAGGGATTTGACCTGTTTGTCAAAAGACAGTGTGGAATCCAAGTAGAATCCAAGGGTTTTTACTTCCTTGGAGACTTTGATGGTGTTACCGTCAATATTGAAGGAAGAATATTCTTGGCCTAGTTTTTTGATATTCGCCTGCGAGCCCAGAATTATCAGTTCAGTCTTATCATCGTTCAAGCACAGGCCATGAGTGGCCATCCATGCTTGGATGATAAGGTAAACTTTGTTCACTAAACCCATGTCCGTACCGTAATCCCCAGAAAGTGGGAGGAGAATCTAAGTATCATCTGCATAGTTAGTGTAGGTGATACCCAGCTGGTCCAGATCGTCGAACAGTGGCTTAGTGAAGATGTTGTAAAGGGTAGGCGAGACGCAGGACCCTTGGGGAACACCACATAGTATGGGTGTAGGGTCGGCAGCTGCTGAGGGGGAGAAGGCTCTCATGGTTCTCTCGCTCAGAAAGGACTTAATCCATTTGATGGCATCCGTAGAGAAGTGGGCTGCAGAATCAAGGTGCCGGCATAGGACCTTGTGGTTGACCAGATGAAATGCGGCAGAGAGATTAAGTAGGAGCAAGAGTACTGTCCTTCCCTTGTCTCTCAACTCGTCTATTTGGGACTTTAGGTCAATTAGGGCTGTCTCTGTTCCGTGTAGTGGACGGAAACCAGATTGTCTGTTACCTAGTAGTTTGTGCAGTTCCAAGTGTTTTTGGATTTGAATGTAGGCGGCTTTATCCAATATTTTTAGAAGAAATGGGACCGTGGTAATGGGCCGGTAGTTTGTGGGAATAAGAGGATCTAGTGTCTGTTTCTTGAGGAGGGGTAGCACCCAGGATTGTTTAAGGTTAGCAGGTATAATACCTGTAGCAAATGAGGCATTTATTAGTTTAGTTATGAAAAGGGAGAGTTCTCTGGCAGCATCTTTTATTAGTTGCGCTGGGAAGATATCACCTTTACAGTTTGAAGGTTTCAAAGATAGAAAGATTTTTTCTACCTGTAGGGTAGACATTTTAGAAAAATGGAAGGTAGTATTATGGGCCGATGGTGACTCGTTAGGCAGGCAAGTGTTAGGCAGTTGCTGTAAGTTCAGAGCTTCTTTTTTTTGTTGAATTTTGTTCTGGAGTGTGCCAATTTTGTTCGCTAAGGCATGTTGGATGTCTGTACACCAGGATTTGTCCTTAGTGCAGACATCAGGAGTAATAGTTGGTGACTCTAATTCTTTGAGTATGCAGAAGAGTTATTTCATACTTGAATTTGAGTTAGCAATACTCTCGTCGTATGAATTGAGTTTTGCCTGGCAGATTTCCTTCTTGTAATGTGAGGAACGTGAGGTTAATTTAGCTTTGTTCTCGCTAGAGGGGCAAAGTCTCCAATTAGTTTCACTTTTATTTTTTAAAGTGCAGAGGTCTTTAAGTTGTGGAGTGAACCATTTGTTTAAGTGGGCTATAGGTTTGCTGGGCCTAAGTTTGATCGGGGCAATTTTGTCCAGTGTGGTAAGCATAATTTTGTTAAATTCCTGGACTAGGCTACCAGGGTCAAGATTATCGGATAGTGCGTTGAGTGTGGGCAGAATGGCAGGGATAACTTTCTCTACCGAGATACTTTTTTTTACTTCTAGTTGAACATGGTGGCGCTAGTGGTTGAGCCAGTGGAATAGGTCTTATAGTGGAAAGGTGAAAGGAGATCAGAGAGTGGTCTGTCCAAGCTAGTGGCAGGATGGATGAAATAGTAGCTGAGCAATTAAGGTCCACTATCCAGTCCAGAATTCTCCCTTTAAGGTGGGTAGGTTTGTTAACTTTTTGGGAAAGGCCTAGTGCTTTGATCATATTGGCTATTTCAGTTGCGTTTTTGTCCATTTGGCCGTTAAAGTCTAGGTTGAAGTCACCTAATAGGAGTAGTTGAGTGGTAGGGGTTTAAGGTTATTCGTAATTATATTATGGAGGTCTTCCTCAAAGGTACCAAGAGGGCCTGGTGGTCTATATATAAGGTGTATAGTAAGGGATTGCGAGTTTTTTATCTGAATTTTGGCAGTGAGTGTTTCACATGATTGTGATAGATGGGTAGGAACTAGTCTGAGGCCAAGAGCGGTTTTAGAGACAATAGCAATACCGCCACCTCGGGCATTGTCACGGTCTTGTCTGACTATGGTATAGCCATCAGGGATGGCTAGCATGAGAGCAGGTCCTGCTGCCTTATGGAGCCAAGTTTCCGTAATTGCGAGGAAATCCAAATTTCCTTCAGTGATTAAGTCGGCAATATCTGTGGCATGTGCGACTAGTGATCTTGCGTTGATAAGCGCTCCTTTGAGTGGGAGGGCCTCAAGAGTTTGGTTGACTCGGGCGGGTTTGTCAGAGATAATGCAAGCTTTGGGCGTAAGGTTGTTGAAATGAGGGGTATTAGCGTTCAAGATGGACATTAGAAGAGGTAGCTTAGAATGGATAGGTGGTTGTAAATTCAATTTGTAATTAGTTTTAAGGTTGGTGGCCGGAAGGGCTCTTCTCAGTGGTTCGTATAATTTAGCTAGTCTGGCGCAAAGTCTGTTATTTCTATTGGGCGTAGCACATGGTAGAGAGGCGTAAGGTATTGTCTCCCGGACCTTGTTGAATATGGAGAGATTAGGTGGCGCAATGTTTGTAAAGGTAGGTAGGCTAGAGTCTAAGGTAAGTGCTGGTGACTGGCCAGTGTGTTCTTGGCTGCTGGGGTCCACCTGTATGGCAGTAGCCATGGTACAGAGCAGTATTGCTAAGTTTAACATCCTTCCAGTCCCAGAGTAGGGATGGTGAATTGTCACGGGTAGGGATTCCGTTACCACTAAATGGAGCAGATAGGTGGGTAGAGCTAAGGAATGTCTAACGTGATGTGGTCAACAACATTAGGCACGGCATAGCATGAGGTAAGATCATTTTAGCCAATGATCATGCGGTACAGCACGGTCGAGATGTGGTCTACTAGTGACCATAAGGCATGGCACAGTCAAAATGTGGTCTGCTAGTGACCATGAGGCACAGCACAGTCAAAATGTGGTCGACTAGTGACCATAGGGCACAACACAATCAAAGTGTGGTCTGCTAGTGATCATAAGGCACAACACAGTCAAAATGTGGTCGACTAGTGACCATAGGGCACAACACAATCAAAGTGTGGTCTGCTAGTGACCATAAGGCACAACACAGTCAAAATGTGGTCAACTAGTGACCATAGGGCACAACACAATCAAAGTGTGGTCTGCTAGTGACCATAAGGCACAACAAATCAAATAAGGTCAGTTAGCATTCGTGATCCATACAGGTATTAGGCTTTTTATAAGCAAGCACTTGCCACAGGTGTAGGCAGGTGAGGAGCGAGGCAGCATTAAAGGGAGAGATGTAGCAGATAGGGTGTAAGTGGTGAGCCGGGCGGCTCACCACTGGGCCAATCACACAAGAGTGCGACTTGAGTTGCCAAGGCAACTCAGTCCAGGATGCCTAATCCCCCTCCCACACATCCTGTAGACCCCAGACAGAGTGGTACCATTTGGAGGGCTTCTGTGGAGAAGCCCGCCAAAAAGTGGAACAAAGGGCTCAACTTGGGTTAGAGTTTCAGAGGCGAACACAAACGCCATTTTAAAACCGAGTCCTGGCAAAAAGACCCAACCGGGGAATAAATATTAAATGAATAACCCGGCGGTATCTTTAACATTGCACCAATAAGTGGTGCGTTTAAAATCAGTGGGAAAATCCCATAGGAAATATTCCGGTGGAATATTTTGCGTGGTATCCACTGCCACCAGCCAGAAACTCGACAAGGGGGGACTGGTCAGTGCCCCCTTGGAAAACAGACCCAGGGGCAATCGAATTACCCCTACCAGTACTTCCACAATATGATGGTTTGTACTGGTTCTGTTCACAATTTGAGACTAGTAAAGCCAATGGTGACTTTACATGCCCTGGGAGACAGTAGTCAGTCCCAGGGTATGGAGTCTATGTTTGGGGGTCACTATGACACCCCTGTGTTACTGCACTGAGGGTGCTGTGTAACACACATACCAAAAACACATGAAGCCCTATGGAGTAAAGGACCCCATAGCCCATAAAACACATTTACAGTCAAAGGACATTCTCAAATCATGCCTAAGAGTGGGAGAAAAAGAGTCTCACTCTTAGCAGGAGAAAAAAATAAACCCCAAAAATCCAGCAAAGCTGCTGGGGGACTCACTAGGTTTGGGAAATTAGCCTTAACAGAGAATTCTCCCTAACAGAAATAGCAGCGTAAAAGCACATGCTTCTATACTTTTTTCCCATATACTCATTGGTGAACCTTTGGTTTGCCGCATTTGGTAAGTTTCTAGTGCATCATCTATGCTTTCATTGGAATGCAATGGATGAATTGTGTACTGGTCCAAAAGTGTGGATACTGTAGCAGGACCCAGAAGTTCGAATTGTCCAGTTTCTGATGGCTATTGAATTATTTTTGTTGTTTCCCTTAAGCTTTCTTCAATATTTATCTCCTTGTAGTACTCGTTATTGTCTTTTAGATATTGCAATACTTGTCTAACTTTATGTAAGTCCACCAGTTGTACACCATTTACCAAGACTATTAAAGAATGCTCTATTGAACGTTGCACTCCTAGAGTGTGTACATTTTCAGTTAGATCTAATGGCAAAAAAACTACTTTGCCACGAATGCCTTTCACCAATTCAGAGGGAGGTAATTTTGCTGTTTTTGGATGGAGGCGTATAATTGCTTGAAATAGGTGAACTGTTTCAATTATGATGCTCTCATACAAATTGAGTTGTTGCAGGATTTTTGGTAGTGGGACCAATTCCAAATTATTGGTAATAGCACGTGAAGGAGTGTTGTTGTGGTCTAATTTTGTAGTACAGTAACTGCAACATATTAGGCGTTCAGTTAGTTCATATTTGTTTTCTGCTAAAAGGTAAAGAGCTAATTCAAACCATTTGGAATCTTCATTGTCTTCTATTTTGTATGCTATGTCCACATTTTTTTAGTTCCTTTTGTAAAACGTTCTGCGGCAACACACACACACATGGTTGCCCTTTTAAATGTTAGTATTTATTTTCTGTATGTGTGTAATAGAAGGTTGCTATGTGCAGATTTGTTGCTACTATGCTGTAAAACTATTGCATTTTGTAAGTGGCTTTCACTTCCAAAATACTTTCTCTGAATACGGTCAATTTCTTCTTGTAAGTATTTGGGTGTACCATGCAGAAGAGTGTTATTTAAATTGCCTAATTCTGAAGCTGGACTTTTTGCACAGTATATTTTATACACTAGATTTCTAACATTTGAATGATGTACTGATATCCTTTTGATATCATGGAATGTGCTTTTGCAAATAGGCCCAGAAATGCAGGCTAATGAATGTCCTTGGAGTCCTATGTATTTGCGCACTGGACAAATATCCATATTTTACAGCACTTTCATTTTACTTTTGTCTTTCCCTTTTACATACAGATTGAGAAACTGACGTAAGGATTTGAAAGCTTTGTTTGGAATGGCACACATTGATGTGCACGGCCATTTGTATACTGGATGGTGTGGTTCTGTCGAATCAAGATGTAATTCTAGGTTTTCAGGGGATACTTTTGTAAGCAGTGTTTCTTGTTCCATGATGGTACTATTGATTTTCTCATACACTCGTCCACTGCTATGGATGGCAATTGTGTTTGTTTGATTTTGTTTGTATGCATTCCTCATTAAAATATGGTTCTGTGGTTGTCATGTGACTTCATTCACCTCCACAAACATTTAAGAAATTATTTTTGTTCACATTCCGTTTATTGCTGAGTTTCTTTTGTAGTTTGGTACTTAGTTTTGTTAGTGCTTTCATCCTACTTAACACTAATATAAACAACTTCCTTTTGAGGAGGATTGCACTGTCCACGAGAGCTTGTAGGATTAACTTTCTATGGTACGTTTTAAGGGGTGAGGATGATTTTGGTCCTCTTCTTAGTAGATTCTGAAGCACTCTGTGACGAAACATTTTTGCTAAAAAACTTTTTTTACTATGGGTTCTTGTTACTATATCAGAATTATTAGGGCATTGTTAGCTGTACTGGTAGCCGATTTCTTGCCGTGCTTTTTGTGTTTTGTGACACATTTTGATGGAGGAGGTAAAGTTTCGGTAGTTGAAGCTTCCTTTGTTTTGCTAAACGACTGCATTAGCTGGTTTGTTCTAACGTTCTCTACAACCCATACTACAGATGGATGCTTACATTGAACCCTTTTATTTTTATTTGCTCTAGTTCTGCGTTCCTTTCTACGAAGTTGCTTTTTGGTAGGCATTCTTTGGTGTCTGTTGAAAAAAAGAAGGTATCCTCTGGTCTGTTGTATAATGTATGTGTGCTGTGTGTATGCGTGAATGAGTCTCATGGGGAAGCTCTTTGTCATGGTGTGTTAATGTGCATTGGCCTCTTACAATGATTTGGGAAGGCTATTTTACTGTTTGTATACTACTACAATGTGCTTCAGATGAGAGTACAAAGTGGCCTAGTGGTGACGAAAAGCATTATTAGTAATTGAAATGCCATAAAATTGAAACAGCAACTTCTTTTCTAGAACTAACATTCTAATGATTCTGTATGTTATTTGAGTTCCAAACACACAGGGATTTGTGAGCCATTCTCCCTGTTATTCTCTGTTTAATAAATGGGTATTTGTAGGTAGAATGGTTCAGAAATCAATGTTTGCTTTGATGGACAAATTAAATAAATAACCCACGCAGCCTCTTTGAGGAATAGTTACAATATAAAGTTAGTACTGTGCTTACTTTTTTTTGTGAAATGACCAGCTTTCTTCGGATACGTAGTTTGCAGTGTAGATGCTGTTGATTCTCAGGAGAGTAGTTTCACTGCGATTGAAAAAAAAACATTAATTACTTTGTGTGTTTACAGCAGTGATGATACTGCACACATTAATTGTGCATCTTTCGTCAGAGCATCCTCCTTTCATATTTCAACCCAGTGCACGTGTGCACTTCACTTCAATCTGTACAGCTTGTGTATGTTACTTGCAATATGTTACTTGCAAGTCCTTCTGAATTGAGAACAATTTTAAGGTTATGGTAATGCCTTGTTTTTTAAAAGGTATACTATCTATAGGAGAGAGGTTTGTATGCGATAGGGCATTATAGTAGATGTGAAAAATGTTTCTACTTCCAAATTATAAGCAGGATGCCGACACATCGGAAGACCCTCAGAGGGAGATGTCACCACAGCAATTGGCAGCGCTTATTTTTCTCATACCAACACATTGCAAGTACCATTACTGTAGGCCGTACACAGTACACAACTCCGACATTTTCGAATGCAAAATCCAGTTTCGCCCTAAATAGGAATGGTTGTAACGTATGTATAGGTTATGCGGAAGACAGTAAGAAGTCATGTGGTTTGTCAATGATAAATCGTACATCTTGCGTTTACAAGGGGGAGCGGAGCGTTGGTATGTATTGCGTATGCACATTTAGCGGCATTAATTTATTTAAATTACATCATAAGGGTTGCACATGTTCTCTGATTAAAATATGCGTACCTGTACTCTATACTCATGCATGTGGGCATGCAAGGAGCTTCACGTAGAAATCTGCAACACTTGCACAGTAGTTTGTGAAGTAGGTGCTTTGCAATGATATGCGACTTTCAGTCAGAGTCATTGATAGTACATTTGAAGTGCGCATTGTTGATGACAGAGTTAGATTTAGCGATGGTGAATGTGATTGGTGGATGGTTGTATGACTGCTTAGTTGTGTCCAATGAGGGACTCGATTTGCTAGCGATGTGGAAAGGTTAGAAGGACTGGGTAAGAGCCGCACGTAGGCAACGCTTGTCCGCGGGTAGGGTTCGTCACATACGGGTTTCCACCGCAACTCCTGCATCGAAAGGGGACTGTAGGCATCAGCCAATCAGATGTTCACATTACTCTTATGTGTCGAAAGACGGTGCATATACTGAAGATGGCAGAGGTGGAGAGGGTCAGGGTTTTGGTGCTTGGAGACATTTTTGTCCATGGCTTACAACACTATGCCGAGAGTAGGCATGTGGCACACCATTTCGATGTGAGAGGTGGTGTGGAGCGCTGACACTGATGCCAATGATGCGGCAATTCTGCAAGTTTGCAGAGACATTCGTACGATGACGACTCCTCATGTGGTAATTTTGCACTATGGTGCTTGCCTTTTGGGCTACGGGAATTCACGTACTTTGTTGGCAGATTTGGGACAGTTGGTTGAAGCACTCATGAACATCTTCCCAAGAACGAAAGTAATTTTTTCTGGTTTACTTCCTAGAGTAAAATGGGACAACAATTCTGTTTTCTGTCCAGATCAAAGTATTGGGAGGTGTATAATCAATTGCGGCATGCATGCTTTCATGTTACGAGCTGGTATGTTTTTCTGCAGCCACGATAACATTGTTCCAAGTAATGCAGATTATTTTGAGGCAGATGGTGTTGCGCTATCTTCTTTGGGAAATGCCAAGTTCTTTTGGAATGTAAGGCTTGCTTTAGAGAAGGTTTGTTAATAGTTGTCGGAGTACAGTAAGCACAAAAAATACAAAAAAATAAACAAAATAACAGATGTCTGTAAGGCATCTGCCCAAAAACAAAAACAAAAACGGCTCTTTTCAGAGCCCGCCTTAAAGGGGAAAAAGGGGACTAATACTTTAATGTACCGTCGTCACGCTCTGATCCCATACATGTCCGCGGATATGGTGGTAGTTTGCAGGCTGCGCATATCACCAACAGGGATTCTGAGGTGAAGACGCATGCAAATGAGAATGAGCTGAGCTAGGGATTGGTCAATAAAGTTCAGTAGGTGTGTTCTGAACAGCGAGATTCAGTAAGACCGTCTTCTCCCTGACAGGAGACCACACAGCCATGGCTCTGTGTACTCGAAAACAGATTATCTGGATTTTGGGAGACTCATGGATAAATTGGTTGAAGGTGCATGCAGAAAGCTGCCATCTATCTGCAGATCTCCGATTTCTTCATGTGGAAGTGCACTGGCATGGCGTGCGTGGAATGAGGTGGCTGGACTTGGTACCTCTCTGTTTTACTTTACTGACAGAGCGTCCTCCAGATATACTTATCATTCATTGCGGAGGCAACAGTATAGGCCATGTTTCTGGAATTTCTTTGCAATTTGGAATGAAGGAAGGACTTGCGAAGGTCATGGACATGTTTCCAAATTGTCAAATACTTTTTTCCTGTATTGCACAAAGACAAATATGTCTGTGTTCTTCTGCATTTGGTCCACAAATGGAGAAAGCGAGACGCAATGTGAATAAGGCTGTTTGTGCCTTTCTAAGAGATGTTGGCATGTCCTCAATCCACAATGAAAACATTTTGTTTCGCAGCTCTTTCATTTTCCGCAGAGATGGAGTCCATCTCACATATGCTGGCAATCAGAGTTTTCTTCGGAATGTACAAAATGCATTGCGACCTCTTTTGCATTCACAATAACCTATGTGACAATCCGTTTTCTCCAATCCACAGTTTTTTACCCACACAACACACCACTGAAAGGCTCTTTTCAGAGCCACCACTTACTCCCAGCGTCCACTTCATTGGGTTTGCTCTGCTTGCACCCTCCTTGTTTGTGTGTCCTACGACTGTCCGCAAACTTTTTCACGAATGCGCAGAGGCCTACAACGTGTCACTTGATAGTTCTATTGTTAAACTGAGAAAGGTGGCTCTGAAAAGAGCCATTTTTTTATTTTTGTTGTTTTCCACTTTCCTGCTTTTGGCCACACGACACACTAGGAGAGGTGGACAAAGGAGGGTAAGGAAGGGACACCAACCACAGGTATAAGAAATTGCAAGTGCACAGAGAAAGATATAGGGTGAGCTTCACTTAGGTAAGGAGCAGATCTTCTGGTGCTCCGTGACCATTGCCTCAAAAGCACTTTGTGAACTCTCCCCCCTGCAGAGTACTGCGTTGCAATACATACACACTATTGTCACCTTTGAAAGGTAATTGTCAACAGCATTGCGAATGGCTTGTGAGGCAGCTGGAGGGAGCCGCTCCCCCACAGGAGTGTCTCTTGTGGTGAGAGGATCAGACACTAAGAATGCTGTGGAGGAACTCAATCGACTACGCTCTTCACATGGCACCACCTTGCGAATGTCTGTGCTGTGGAACGAAGTGAGGTGTCGCTTCATGGTTGTCGTACCAAAGCTGTACGCACCAGGTCTCCCACGACTCAGCACCACCTGGCACTGGTTACAGCTCACCAGGTTCGCACATGCTTTTGGTACGTTCCCATAAACAGAAAACAACCGCCACACCCACGACTCTCGGCGAGTGCTTGTAGTGCGGAGTTCCTCCACCTCATTCTCTTCCTCCTCTTCTTCCTCGATCTCTACAACCTCACCCGTATATCCCTCTGTAGGCCCGTGGGGAGGTGGTGGTGATGGCGGGTGTGGGAGTGGTGCAGGCTAATGAAGCAACAGCAGCCATGGATGCCATACCGATTACTTTCCTTTTGGTCACTACAGCAGTAAAGGCAGTACACCTCAATCTGCTATAGCTACAAAGACAATAAAGATGCGCTCGGGGGTGTGGCCACTTATAGGGGTAGAGGGGTGTGCCTCGTGACCATCTTCATCACTGCAAAGCGGTACGAAAATTTTACACAACATGTCCACAGGTAAGCTATTGTCTCGGATATGTGAAATGATATTTTTAGACTGTACAATAATTTGCCTTGTGTGCATAAGTTCCTTTTGTACTGTTGCGGAAGCACACAAACTGCGCAAATCAGTCCTCACGCTCAGCGTGGGTGCGGTCACATGATGATGTCCTGAACACATCCATGCCAGAAATGGGTGTCCGCTGGACAGTAAATGCAGACTAACAAACTAAGGACAGTGTTCGGGTTCTCAAACTAATTCAAAGTGCGACACAAGTGAGACAGACAGTTAAGGTCAGGCGCGATGTTCGCTGTACTTATGGTTGCACTGTGCATGTGCGTACATAATATGCTCACTGTACGGACAGGTCCATTGTCCTTAGGACACATCCATTTTGTTTGACTACGAACTTGCCAACCACCGCGCCTGTCCTACGGATGACAGCATCTTGCCTGCAGAGCATACGGGCAGGTATACTGTCATTAACACACTCACATTTTGCTCATTCACTTCCATCCCGGACACCTGGTGTGTTCTACGAACATGTTTTATCTCGTTTGTCAGCGGTACGGCGAGGTATAACATCCTTAGGACGCCCCTTTCTGTTTATGTACGCAAAACTTGCACAGATGGTGACGTCAAACATCAACTCCATTGCACATGACATTACTAAGGGTAGGTGTACTGCCTTCACAACATCCACATTCCATTCCTTACAGATAGGTCGAACAGGCGCGCTGTTCGGTAACATTTTAAGTCTTTTTTAAAAAACAATTATTCTTCACCATCTTTAACTACAACTACTATACAAAAACATTCCAAACACACACACACCTTTCATTCCAAATAAATACCAGGGGAAGCAAATACTGACACAATATAGGGGAATTAGTATTCAACACGGTGTTGTGTTGGCAGGAGGTGTCAGGGGCCCCAACCGTCATTCGCACGTGCGCTCACACACTCGCACAATGAGCCACGCCGGAGACGTGTGACTTGCTCGGGTCCCCGGCGGCAACTGCCAGTGGACCGTCTTTATTATCAACTGCGCATGCGCGAGTCTCGATCCCGCTTGCGCATGCGTACATTGGCGTATTCACTACGCAACATCCCTCCCATTTCCCTTGAACAACAAACATCATCAAACATTAGAATTAACAGTGATCTATTCAAACTGCAACTGACAGTGTGTCACTGGTTACGAGGCAGGGTCCATGATAAAGTCTTGGAACCTCTGCGGCGGCTTGCGCCCCGCCCGGCCCGGGTACCTGCGTGCCTCAGCATTGGGCGTCTCTGGTTTCTGGTGCCCCAGGAGTCTCTGGAGGTCCATCGTTTCCTTGTGGCACTTCTGCCTCCGGATCTGGGCCTTGCATGACGATTTCTTCTGTGTTCGCCGACCCTATTCGCTTGAAGAACAATACGTTTCGGGTGACTGTCCCTCGTGTATTGGCGGCCGTGACCATAGACCCCTTGACATGCGTCACTCCCAGAGGTTGTGTTTCGTATGGCAGTGACAGCTTTCCTTCAGGTCTCCGATTCCGCACCAGCACAATGTCTCCCACCGCAATCTCTTTCTCTGGTAATCCTCGCCGTATTGTCTCTCTCTCGTTCTGAGCGGCCCTCTCCGTTTGCTCGTGGTTGTTGTCGATCTCCCCCGGACGTCGCCCTTCCACTTCAGGTAGTTGTCCTCTTGGTACCCGGCTGAAGAGGGCCTCAGCAGGAGCGACTCCCGTGGACTGGTGCGGCGTCATGCAGTATTCTTGGAGAAAGTCAAATAGGTTGCGTCGGAGCTCTTCCCCCCGTTCATCGATATGCGGAACACTTTGTTGAGCGTTCGCATGAAGCGTTCAACTTCTCCGTTCACTCTTGGCCAAAGGGGGGTGACTTTACAATGTTTTATCCTCCTCTCCTCACAGTAGCGAGCGAATAGCTGTCCTTTGAATGGTGCTCCGTTGTCCGAGCATATCTCCAGGGGAAAACCATGGGTGGCGAACATCTTCTCCATGGCTAAAATGGTGTGGTCACTGGCCGTAGATTCCACCAGCTCCACCTCTGGATATCGCGACCACTGGTCTGTCACCACCAGGAAGTGTGTTCCTCTGCCCGTGGATCCGAAATCGGCGTGCACTGTTCCCCATGGGCGGTCACTCCGTTCCATTGCCTGAATAGGTGGCGCCCTCTCCACGGGACTTGCTGCCTGGCAGGGAATGCAGGCCCTCACAAACTCTTCAACCCTTCTTTCCAGATCAGGAAACCAGAACTTCAACCTGAGCCGTGCTTTCGTCTGAGCCATCCCCTGGTGGCCTTTGTGGGCGAGCTGCAGGACTTTGTTCACCAGTGTTCTGGGTATCACGATCTGGTGGCCTCTCAGCAGGAGACCGTCATCTGCAACCGACAGCTCATGGCGCGCCTTCCAGAGCGCGTGTAGGTCCTTCTGCGCTCCTACATTCCTCCTGGAGTTGTTCTGGAGGACTTCCCGCCACTCCCCACTGGCTACGGCTTCTTTTATTACAATGAATGCCTCGTCAGTGTTGGATTCGTCTGCGATCTCATGGCGCGCTAGGGCAACAGGTAGTGCCGACTCCACCACCAGGTGTATAGCCTTTATGCAGTCAGCCACTTCCTGCGAGTCTCTGGGTCGTCCGGTACCCGGATGGCGGGACAAGTAGTCTGCTGGGTTGTGTGTCCCTGGGCGGTAGAGTGAGCGAGAGCATCCATCTTTCTATGCGAGGTGGGGGTTTGGACGATGTGCCTGACAGAATCGGGATGAGAGGTTTGTTATCTGTCACCACGACAACTGGCTTCCCTAGGATGTAGATCCGGAAGTGTTTGCACCCCCACAATATGGCCAAGGGCTCACGTTCAATCTGAGAATATCTCCTCGCTGTCTTGGTGAGTGCCTTGCTCGCGTGGTCCCCTGATGGTCTGCCTGCATGAGGACTGCGCCCAGCCCCACCGGGCTGGTATCGACCACGATCTCCGACTCGCGGTCCGGGTTGAAATATGCCATGGTCCCTTGTCCGGACAGGGCATTCTTGATGGCTGTGAACGCCCTCTGTTCATTTCCGGTCCAGGTCCATGCAACGTCGTTTCTGGTCAGAGCCCTCAGGGGTTCCGACACGGAGGCTAAGTCACGAATGAATCGTCCGCAATAGTTGACCATCCCCAGGAAGCTTCTGATTTCTGCTGGGGATGTTGGCGGTGCTACCTCTCGAATGTCTTTCACCTTTTCGGGATCTGGGGAGATGCCCCGGCGTGGAAAATGAATCCAAAAAATTCCAGCCTGTCCTTCAGGAATTCGCACTTTTCTTTGTGCAGAGTTAGACCGAGGCTGTGAAGTCTCTTGAGGGCGTTTTCCAGGCGCTTTAGATGTTCTGCCTCCGAGCGGGCAAAGACCAGAATGTCGTCCGACATGTTTATGACTCCCTTGAGTCCTGACAGGGCCCCCTATGGCATTTAGGAAGACCTCTGCTGCGGACGAGACCCCCAAACTGAGCCTTTTGTACTGGTATAGCCCCTCGTGAGTTGTAAAAGTGGTGATATACCTCGACTCGGGGTGGAGCTCTAGCTGGTGATAACCAGATCTCAAGTCCAGTTTCGAGAAGACCTTCGCCCCCTGAAGTTCGCCAACAATGTCGTCTAGGGTGGGCGTAAGGTGGCGTTCTCTCTTGATGGCTACATTGGGTAGCCTCATATCCACACATATGCGTACAGAGCCCGGTTGTTTGGGCTTTGGGGCCACCACAATTGGGGAGACGCATGGGGTAGTTCCTTCCACTCTTCCGATAATATCTAGGTCAACCATGACTGTAGCTCTTTTTCTACCTAAGCCCGAAGATGGAATGGGATGCGGCGGTGCTTTAGCGCTGTCGGCCTCACTGATCCATCGATGTGCAAACCTATGAGGTCGGCTTTTAGTTTCCCTATGCCGTCCAAGATCATCTCAAAGCGTTGCAGCAGGCGATCCAGATCGGCATGATATACCGCTAATGTGAAGTGCACAATGTTCAGCGCTTCCGACGCGGCACAACTTAGAAGTGAGTGTGGGCTCGCGCTGGTGACGAAGAACCGTGCTTTGATTCTGTTCTGTCCATGAGATACTGGAGCCACGAACACTCCTTGGATGGGAAGGGGTGCATCTCCTCCAAATGCATATATTCTTGCTGTGGACTCAGTCAAATTTGACGGGCCTGGAGTGCATTGTAGTGTTCGGTAGCCAACACACAGGCAGATGCCCCGGTGTCTATGAGGACCGGAGTAGGGACTTCTCCGATGAGTAGTGTACATTTTGGTTGTCGACTTTCGCCAGGGCCCTTGGCAATGCTGGAGATGAAGAAAATGTCCTCTTCTTCCTCTTCCTCTTCTGCGATGTTGAGGTCTTGCATACCCTGTTCGACACACCCCTCACTCTCCGAGCGTTGCTCCTGCCAGCTCTCTCTGGCACCCTCGAGGCCGCTACTGGTGTCGCTGCCCTGCACACCCTAGCGTAGTGTCCTGGTATGCCACACCGGCCACGTACCTTTGATTTAGCTGGGCACTCACCCACATGTGGCAGGTCATACCCACAGTAGGAGCACGACGGAGCAGTGCTTGGAGTCGTGGAGCCTTCCCCACTCCTCGGTGTCCACCTCGCTCTCCCTGGACCAGAACTTCCGATCACAAATGCATCTTCCTCTTTTCTCGAGTGCGTGGCTGCGTCCATCTTTGCCCCCCTGGCCTCAGCAAGTTCGTAAGACCTCCCCGTGTCCAGAATTTGCTGCAGCGTCAGCCCAGGTTCCCTCAGGACTTGTCTCCTTAGCTTCCCGGAACTGCACTCTTGCAGCAGCTGGTTACGAATCATTTCTTCTTCATTCGCCCACCGGCAGGAGCTTGCTAGGTGCCGCAGCCTCGCACAAAACTGCTCTAGCGACTCTTCTTCCAGTTGTTTTTCGGCGCTCAAGACAAACCTGGCAAAGTCTATGTTTGTCATGGGAAGGAAATGGTCTCTGAGCGCTTGTTTTACTGCGTCATATGTGAATACTGGGATAGTGAGCGAGTCATATATCCTGTGGTCCTCCGTACCTGCCGAGTATACCATGATGGCTATCTTCGCCTCATCCTCCGTTTCCCCCGAGGCCCTGAAGAACATTTCTAATTTTTTGACCCACAGGAGCCATTTCGGTCCCAAATTGGATGGAGGGCCCGTGGTGTCGAATTCGGGCATGAGAGCCAAAGTACTGTGCATCCTGCGTGGGACCGGGGCCATGGCACCCTCTTGCTCTCCCTCCTCACCCATTGTGCTGAGTGGTACTCACAGGGGGATGTAGTCCTTCGTGGGTGTGGAGGTGGTCTAGCCAGGTGGGCCTACTTGCGACACAGAATCCTTCTCTGACACACCTTGTCGACTGGTTCACTTTTCATCGATGCCACAGTCCTGTGGCCGCATAGGCTGTGTAAGTCTCACAACTTGGTCTCCAAAAGCTAGCCGAAATGCAGCTGGCGCACGAGCACCCTCGTGGGCCGCAACCACTACAATCTGCGTGTGAAGCAAGATGGCGGCCGGCCGGCCGTGCACGTGGATCCGTGTCGACATGGAGCGACGATATTCCCTCCAACGCCGTCGGAGTGGAGAATTGCTCCGGAGTCGTCCTCGTCGCCAATGTTGTGTTGTCAGGGGCCCCAACCGTCATTCACACGGGCGCTCACACACTCGCACAATGCGCCACGCCGGAGACGTGTGACTTGCTCGGGTCCCACGGCAGCAACTGCCAGTGGACGTCTTTATTATCAACTGCGCATGCGCGAGTCTCGATCCTGCTCGCGCATGCGTACATTGGCGTATTCACTATGCAACACACGGGCTGGTTATGAGGGGGAGATTTGTGAGGGGAAGAAGGGAGGGATGTTTCGTCGAAATGTCTATGTTCTTCTTGAAGGTTTGGCGATGGTTCATTAGGGAATGGAGAAGGGGGCAGGTACAGGTGGGACAGTGGTAACGTACTTTCCCTCTCACACAGTCCTCCACAAACTCCCTTAAACTTTTAAAATTCTCATTCAACATGTCCATTTTCCGCTCAATCCTTTTCATCCTGTCTTCTTCTGTCTCGTTTGTTGGCCTTTCTTCTTTTCTTTCCTGGTCTGTAAAAAATAAATATATATCTATTAAATGCCCATAAAATACTGCCCATTACTTTGCATACGCAGAGTGCTGTGTACCATTGCTATCGCTCTCTTCCGACATTTCCCCATGCGGAAAGTACTCTTCCAACCACTCCAAAGTACTCGTCATTTCTGTGTCAAAACAACAGAAAGGCATTATTATTTCTGCACCACATACCAAAAAACATACACACACATACAAAAAAATTACCTTCACTAACTTTTTTGATGCTACTTCCCTTCGTCCTACTGCGCCCGTCCACTGTCGGTCCAGGCTGCAGAGTTTCTGTGAAGTAATTACGATGGAGGCATCCTTTTTTTTAATGGTACCATCCATTTCATTCTACATGGCTACTAAATGCATCTTTTCCATTTCACACGTTCAGGTTTCCTTATTTATTTACTTATACTTATAATGTCTTCCAGTCCTTTTTCTAAGTCCAACATTTTTTGTGTAAGAAAATAGTACATTTTCAGATACTCCCTGCCTGTTTGGGTACTGTTGGCCTCGTCCGCCCCCGTCCTCAAACAGGCGCTCAGTCCGTCCCTTTCTAATATCAATAGGGAGGGGGTTCTGTATGTTGTATGATACATGTACATCAAGTACGTGCATTATACTACATTTCTCCCAAAATCACATGACAACAGTGTATATTCAGCACACCAACTTCATTATCACAATCTTACCATTAAGTTCCCCTTCCAAAAACCTGTAAAATTAACTACAAAAAAAACTTAGTTAAGGGAACGTTATGGTTAAGTTGCCCTACCAAAAACCTGTAAAATTCACTACAAAAAAAACTTTGTTAAGGGGACGTTATGGTTAAGCTGCCCTACCAAAAACCTGTGCACTTCACTACAAAAAACGTTTCAACCTCCCCATTATGCTTCAAGGTAAAACCGAAAAAAAACCTGAAATTTGCCAGTTATGGTAGAGTAAGCCGCCGTACCTGCCATCACCACTATGCACTGCTAACACTAACACCCAGAACATGAAAGATGGCATCTCAAATGTCATTGCTGACATCACTGAGGACATCACATGTTTAGGCCCTTTGTTTACGTTCACTTCCATTTACATATATGTACATTTAGTAAAAAAACTTTGTTAAAGGGATGTTACACATCACAGTGAAACCAAAAACACTGCACATTCCCTAATTATGGTAAGCTAAGCAACCATAACTCACACCACCTACGTGCATTGCTAACACTAACACCCAGGACATCAAAGATGACATCACAAATGTCAATCAGAAGGTTAAAATTAGATGAAATTAGTATACAAAAAAAGAGAACCTTACAATTCTAAAAAATAAAGAACATTATAAAAATTGGTGATACAAAGTGTAAACGAAGGAACAAGAACAATATTGTTAAAAAAATAAAATCCTTAAATATAGGTAAAATATTTTCATTTACAGATTACGAACAACGATTGATGGTGCTTCCTCAAAGAGATTAAAACAATATTCTTAATAAACATAGAAAGAAGAATAACAGACTGGCTAAGTATTGGCAGTGTAAAATGACTTGTTACTATGGAGGACACACCTCTTTTACACCTATGCAGAACAGTGCCGAGATATACAGCCAAAATAAGGATGTATCATTCCAAGTGGGTCAAGGGCACGACTAATAAAACACTTATGTCATGGGCTCCAGAGGGTTCATTATCAAAACCGATATTGTGTCACATGACGACATACCTACATGCCACTCATAAAGGAAAGAAGTTAGAGAAAAGGTTGGCGGTTTTAGAATTGAGAGGGAGTGGATGCTTAATCAGCATAAAGGAGAAGATGTAACACCTTTGGCTCATATTCCTTCTGCTGAAAAGCAAGATGTAAATACTGAAGAGAAGGGATTTTATCCATTAAAGGAATTAAAGACAACAGCAGGGTGTGTTAATTCAATGTATGAACCCCCTGCTTATAGCAGTAAAGACACCACGGATGAAAGCGGGAATCGAGAACATAAATACATAACAACACACGTGAAGATAAAAAGCGTGAGAAAAAGGATAGACAAGACAGACAGATAGAGTTAGAGGAAAAGGAAGAGAGACAGGAGGGAACAAAAGATACAGCTAAGGGTATTCCAATAGTACAGAATGAATGGATGGGGGACAAATATTGCTCAAACTAGACAACAAAGGCATTGATGGAGTTTGAGAAAGAGGAAAGAGAAGAACGAGAGAAGAGACAGAAAGAGAAAGAAGAAGAGAGATTATATAAAGAAGAAAGGTACAAAATGTAAGCAAAGGGAGGAACGGAACAAATGTGAGATGAGAAAATAGAAGAACAAGTTACTTACCCCTTGTAACGTTCTTTCGACTGGATGTTCCTCCAACGTATTCCTCATCTTTGACATGCAATGTCCAGCTTCAGCTGCCTCCGACAACTTTTTTTGGCAGAGGGCACTGTGTGTCAATGTCGTCGAGTCTATGGCCCTCGATGGCCCTCGAGGGTCTCCATCAAGGGTGACGTCATCGGAGAGTATATGTAGCACGTGCGGCGCCTGTTGGTCTCAGTTCTGTTGTTCCTCCTCCTCATGCAGCAGTAATGCCCATAAACATGGGCACGACCGTACTCAGCCTTAGTGGAGTGGAAGCTGTAATAGCATTGGAAATTCTACAGAGGGGTAGGTTGGGAGGGAGATGAGGGATACATTGAGGGAACATCCAGCTTCAATAGCAAGCTGGATAATATTGGCAGTAACATCGTCTCCATCAGGGCCGACCGACAGAAAGTAAATACCTGGGTCACAGAGGCCGAGATCAAAGTGGGTGTGCTGGAAGACACAATCATTGCACATGGTAAAGATATCGAGGACATTAAAAAGAGGCAAGTGCGACGATCTAGAAACCAGGTCGTGCCGAAATAACATACGAGTGGTGGGCATGGCTGAGAGGACCATGAATGTGATGATGGAGGTGTTCCTAGAGGAGGCAATCCATACAATCTTTCAAGACTCTCAATTCTCGCAACAGTTCCTCGTCGAGAGGGCCAACAGATCCCTGGCCCCTCTGCCCAAACCTGGTGCCCCGCCGCGCACCATTATTGCGCGTCTACTCAATTACCACGATAGAGATCAGATACTCCGCCTTTCTAGATAAAAGGGCACATTGTCCTACGATTCAGCTAGAATACACATCTACCCTGACTTCTCGAATGGAGTGGAGGTGGCCCTTCGCACATTTGGCCATGTCAAGAAGGTACTCAGGGAAAGGTCCATTCACTACGCCGGCAGGGCCCATTTCTTGGAGACACTGAGGAGGCCATGTCGTACATTGAACGTAACAACCAGGCACCACCGAGCAATAGCGGACGCTCACCTCTGGCCGATATATGAACAAATCAGAAAGACCCGAAAGACAAATATAACTCGAGGTTCTCCCATTCTGCCTGAAGCTAGCGTGCAGGTCCTATAGGCGGACAGTTTTAAAGTTATTAGCTATGGCCACACTGAGCCACCCACAGTTGCAGTAGATGCAGTTTTGGTATGGGGTTACACTGTCCAGTTGGGGGGATGGTGAGGGTGGGAGGGGAGGGAGTGGGCAATTGCTTAAAGAAAAAACTGTCAGTTGGAAAGTTTACGGCACACACAGAGTGGTTATTGTAAGAGTCAAATCTGTATCTGAAGGCAATAGGTGGCGGCACCCGGGCTTAATCATAGGCTAAAACCCCTCACCTGGAATGTCAGAGGGCTAGCTAACCCGATTAAGGCATGGAAAATGTTGGCATATGCTAAGTGACACAAGGTTGATATCCTACTGTTACAAGAGACGCATGCCATTAGAAGGGTGGTGGAGTCATTTCCCTGGGAGTGGAGCCCTCTGCGAATAGGCACAGACTACTCCCTGTCAGTACAGGGGTGTGATGACCCTTATACACCAGCGTACAGGGTTCCACCTTACTAGATCGGTATTTGAAGCGGGGGGTCGCTTTGTACTCATATGGGGCTCACTACAGAATCAACAGATAATACTGGTAAACACATATGGCCCAAACACTGATGAGCTTGAATTTTACATCCACGGCATCACGCAAATTTCACCACTAGGCGACGCCAAAGTCCTATGGGGGCGGGGGGGACTTAAACACTTTTTTAGACCCGCAGAGAGACAGAACAACTAGAGGCCCCAGGACACACACCAAAGCTTCATTTGACAATTCTCCAAGTTATGTTGGTACTGCCCCTTGGAGACGTCTGGAGGAACTTCATCCCGCCCTTGAAGAGTACACCTTCCATTCCCTGGTACCCAATTGTAGCTCACGCACTGATTACTGGCTATGCTCCCGGACTTCATTCCCCAGGTGAAGGAATGTACCATATTCCCACGTAAGCTGTCAGACAAGTAATAGCGGTCTTGCTCGATGCTGAAAAAGCATTTGATTCGGTCTCGTGGAAGTACATGTTCTCCATGTTGGGGTGGCTGGGGTTTGGGCCAGGGTTCATGGGGTATATCCACTTATTGTACAAAGATCCCAGGGCCAGAGTACGAACAAACCACACCTTATCACCGGGGTTCACAGTAGAGAGAGGCACACGCCAAGGATGCGCTCTATCCCCGCTCATCTTCGCCCTTAATGGTGGCATACCTGCGGCATAGACACTCATGGCGAGGTGTCCGAATCCGAGGCCCACTGCAGTTCATTCCGTTCTATGCAGATGACACTATGTTATACATAAGAGATCCCGAATCTAATGTGGCTCCTGTGATGTGAAATGTAAAAGAATTTGCCAAATATTCGGGATACAAAATTAACCAGGCTAAGTCAGAGTTCATCCCATTGACACAGGGGACTGTGCGATCGGACACCATGGCATACTTTCGATGGACCCCCAGCTCAGCCCATTAACTAGGGATAATAATAGCCACCGACAAGAACACCTTGTACACCAACAACTACGATCCGTACATAACTCGAAACCAAGAATGAAGACTTGGAACAAACTCCCAATATCATTATATGGCCGCATTGCCCTCCTGAAGATGGTCGTGGTACCAAAACTTCTATATCTTTTCAACATACCCATATGGCCAGGCCGATCGTTCTTAGATAGGCTGCAGAGACTCACCTCTGCCTTCGTATGGGGGGGTGGTAAGAATGAACTGGCCTAAGATATGCGAACAGTAGGACACAGGCGGCTTGGCTGCCACAGATTGTGTACTCTATTACCATGCAGCACAAGCGCACTATATAAAATATTGGTCCCAGAGCACAGACAACTATGCCCATATTCAGCTGGAGAAGAATGCCGCAGCCCCATATGGTCTGCGCTCCATGATATTTACTAGGAAAGCTTGTGGGGCTGGGGAGGTCAACCCAGTGGCCTGCACGGTATGACCATGGGCTGCACTATTTTGGAGGGTAGAGTACGCAGAGCCGTATTATACCCTGTCCCCTCTCTAGCACTACCCTGACATCACCCCCACTTTAGACACAATGATGCAAAGAGTTGGTGGGAGACGTGTTTCCCAGGAGTAACGTTATAAACTTGGAGGAGGTGCAGGGGAAGGTAGGCTCTGGTCATACCATAACACTGCAATATCATCGCCTAAAAGCTGCCTGTAAGCGTAGGTGGGCCTCTTTCCCAGCCGAACCAGCCCCCTATCCGTTTATTCTTAACATCATGTCCCAAGAAGGGTTCAAAGTAAACATCTGCACGATATATAGCTTGGCGCAGTCCCACTCCCCTTCCAAGAACACAATAAAAGCAAAGTGAGAAAGAGGCCTAAAGATAACAATCAATGATACACAATGGGCCAACTACTGCCAGTTAACCAAATCAATCTCCCTCAATGCCAACTTCCAATTGATACAATTCAAAATCCTAAACCATTTGCATATCACCCCCGGTAAGGTTGCGAAGTTCGACAGATCCAAGCAGACACTCTGCTCCAAATGTAAAACCCCAGATGCCAATTCCATACACATGTATTGGGAATGCCCAGCTGTCTGACAATTCTGGGAAAAGGTGGCCACCACACTAAGCGAGATACTGGACATCCACATCCCTGCCACCCCCCTGAAGTATCTACTCAGGGACTTTGGGAAATTATCATCAGGAAACGTAGGCGCTTCTCCGTGGTTGGGGCAGTAGCCAAACAGTTCAGACTTGGCTTAAGGACTTGAGTTATGTGTATGAGTGCAAAGAAAGTTATATTCTGGGGATCGGCACCACGAGTCGGCCAAAAGACATATGGGCCCCACTTTGCCTGTATCTGGCAGACAATCATGGCAGGTCCCAATAAAAATCAGACAGTTCTACTTCCAGCAGGCTAAGTGCATACCCCTGTCTGTTGTATTAATGTACACTTGTAACTTTCTCTGTAACAGGTTTTATGGAAACTATATGGTGTTGTTACCAACAGTGAAAAATAAAGTTTTTAAAAAAAGAAAGAAAACTTCCTGCACAAGGAATCCTCAAAGAGCGGTTCCCTGGTGGATAAAAACCGAGGTCTTTTCATAAATGGAAGGCAGTAACCGTGGGCTGCGGTTTCTAGAGCTCAAGCATCCGAAGTAAAGTCTCACCATTCTTCTAAATGCAGAGACAGTCTGCCCTCCACAGGAGAACTGTGACTGAAGACCTCAAAGTGGTTTTTTGGCGGCTGTTGCAGAGGCCGATGGTAAGGAGGCTGCTGCTTGAGCTGGCTTTGCACCTCTACCTTGTCCACCACGAGGAATTTTTCTCTGGCCTTTTTGACTGGCCGTCCTCTCACCCTTCCAACTGAGGAATAGAAATAAAAAGATCTACCCCTGCAAGGTTGTCCACTAGTACGAAAAGGCTGAGGTTGCCTAACAGCGGCGTCTAAAGACTTGGCTGTCGCCTTCGAGGTCTGCAACTTCTCAAGGTTCTCATCAGCCTTGATGCCAAAAAGATGAGACCCATCAAAAGGCATGTTGAGAAGCCTCGCCTGTACATCTGGTACAAAATCTGACTTACTGAACCACACAAATCTGCGCATTACAGTGCTAGTGGTCCTGGATCTGCTAACACTATCTTCAGTATTCAATCCTGATTGAAGGGATACACAACTAGCTTCTTTGTCGTCCTTAATAATAGCCAAGAAGCCATCCCTTACTTCCCCCTCTGGAATATTCTCTGCCGCCATAGATATGCAATCCCATAGAGTGTACGAACATTTTGCCAGGGCACTAGTGGAGTTAGCAAATTTCAGTGCCATTCTCCATGCTGAAAATACCTTCTTCACCCATCCATCTACATGCTTGTCGTCCCTATCAGGAGGGATGGTAGGGCACGCTGCTTGTCTTGAGGTAGCTGTAGCTGCCTGCACCACCAGACTCTCAGGAGTGGGATGTTTCGAGGGGTCACTACTGGAGGGATGGTATTTTATTGTCAGATTCCTGTTTACTGCCGCATTGGTCTCTGGAGTTTCCTGGTTTGAAGCCATCCCTTTCTGTAATGCCCCATGAAAAGGCAGAACTGGATCAGTCTGTGGACCTCTATCCAAAATATAGGTCAGATCATCTACTTCATAAGCAAGTGGTGGCCTACTTCACCCCAAATTCTCTAGAACCTTCACCATCAGTTGCCTGTACAACTGATGGTCAGCATGTTCGCCAGGCTCAGGTCTTACAAATTCTAGTTCAGGGGAAGTATCTACATCACTTGCAGATTGTAAACTATCATGCAAGTCTTTAATTCTGGACTCCTCTGATATTAGTCACTCTGGGAAATTGTGTGTCCCATATTGCAACCCAAAGAGAGCATCTTCTTCCTCAGAGCGTTCTTCATCTTCATAAATTGAAGAGAGTGACTTGAAAAACTCTTTCCTAGGAGGAGGAGTATAAATCTTTTCAGGTTTGGAAAGTGTAGACTTTGATGATGTGAAAGGTTTTATCGGCGCCGACAAAGGAGGGGGGCTCGATTTTGGTGGAACAGTGAGCGTATGTGGCACAGCTAGATTTAACATCAGCGTTAAGGGTCTGACGAGCGTCGAAGACGGCGTCGGCATGGAGGGCCTGGGAGGCATCGAAGACACTGCTGGCGTCGAAGCTCTCGATGGCGTCGAGGACCTCAACCTCGACTTTTCTTCGTGCATGACATTGGATGAAGGCCTTCAGGGCTCCCGATGCTTGTCAGGCCGCTTTCCCGGGCTCGAGGGCGCGTGGGATTTCATGCTAGACCAATCTTTACCTGCTTGCTCTGAAGGCTCGGTAGGAGCATGACCCTGTTTTTCGAAGATTTTTAATATTTCCTTACGGAAAGCCTCCCATTCAGCTGGGGTGGATTTTTTTGTGGGACAAACACCCCTTTCGGTGAGGCATCAGACGAGGAAGACGTCGAAGGCACCCTCCGCTGCCTTCTCTTTGAAATTCTTTGAAGATGACGACGAGTGGCGGGACCCACTCCTGGACCTAGAGTGCTTTGCCTTCTTCTTCTGAGGAAAGGCCTAGCAGGTCAGGGCTCAGGGGATTTGGGAATGTTTCCTACCTGGAGTTTCCACTTCTGCCCCCTCAAGGCCTTTCCAGTCATGGTCTGGCATTTGGAACAACTGGTTGTGTTGTGGTCCTCCCCAAGGCACCACAAGCAGACTCAATGAGGGCCTGTGAGGGACATCTTGGACCCGCAGTCTCTGCATTTTTTTAAACCAGTCTTCGTTGTCGATGCTGTCGAAGAGGAAGACATAGTCAAAGGATTATCGAAGATTCCGATGGTTTATTACAACCATCACAAAATGAGGCACGCCAAATTTCATTAAGGCCAACGGGCGACACACGTGCTACATATACTCTCTGATGACGTCACCCGACGGAGGCCCTCGAGGGACATAGACTCAATGACATTGATGCACGACACCCGCTGCCGAAAAAGGTTTTCCGAGGCAGCTGAATCTAGACATTGCACGTCAAAGATGAGGAATACGTTTGAAGGACAAAATGCAGTCAAAGGAAGGAGAGATTAGAAGAAGAGAAACATAAAGAGGCAGAAGCCCAAAGATTGAAAGTACGTAGGTTGCAAAGAAGGCAAGAGGAAGAAGAGTTAAGGGTAATAAGGAGAAGCAAGGAAGAAATTAACCGAAGTAGGGGATTAAAAGATGACGCGATTGAATATTTATACCCATAGAAGGACAAGAAGGATTCGAAGAAGAAAGAGGGTCACAACAGCCCTGATGGGAGCTGCAGGGAATGCCGCGATCAGCAGGGGGCTGGTGGGCAGAATACAGAAGACATAAAGCAGGGGCTTGTAAAACTATATAGGCAAATGAGGGAAAGAGGAAGGTATGGAACTCATGAGAATACTGAAAGCTCCCGATTAAAGGGAAAAGAAGCTAGGTTAGGGGACCTCATATTAGACAATCATAGAACAATGTCTTTAACTAGGTTAGATCTTGATGATATTGAAGAAGATAACAAGTTGGGGCATAATAATGTCAGATGAAGAAAGGAAGGAAAACGAGAAAACACGAAGAATAGGCATATATGGATTTTCAAGAGAATCGAGTGTCGATAAAGGGGTAAATGGTCAGATTTAGAAGACCCCATAGAAAAAACACCAGAACCGATACCATATACTGAAGGACCACAAGCACGTTCGTGCAGTGCAGGAAATATATCACTATTGTATGAAAGCAGATTAAAGGCTTTGCCAGGACGGAGACAAACAGGCAAGGACAACGCTGCGTCCAAGACATAGGGCCTCATTAAACGGTATGCGGTAACCATGGCGCTATTAGCGCCATGGTTGCCGCCGGTATTTTACCGTGTCCGCCTTGGTGGATGGCAGAATTACCGTCCTACTCCAAGGTGAGCGCTGGCGGTAATTCCCCATTCACCAAGGCACTTCCCCATTCCCATTTTTGCCCCCATAGGGCTCAATGGGAATGCGGAAGGAGCTAATTACGGTACCGCAAATTGCGGTACCGTAATTAGCACCAAGGTCCCTTTGCAGGCCCGTTCCTTAACGGCTGGTAAACCTCGTAGTAAGGCGGTAAGGGTTTACCGGTACACTTAACGGTACCGGTAAACCCTTACTGCATTCCGTTTAATGAGGCCCAAAGAGTGTAGGCGGATATAATTATGAATCAGGAATATCACAAATCCCACTATTAGAGAAAGGGGGTGGGGGGTCGACCACAATATATTCCATGGCCCCAAATGGATAAGAAGAATTTAATGTGCACACTACCAAGTTTAACTTATGGTTTGGGAAATTGGATTTCTGAATAAGAGAAAAGAACGTCAGGAGCGACTCTAGCCATAGGCGACATTTAAGGCCCTTTATCAGCTATTCTAGGAGAGAGCAGAAGACATTTGGAAAAGAGCACATTTGCACAAAACACGGTGCACGATAGAGCGCCATTTAATAATTATAGAGCAGATGTATGGTGATCACTCAGAGTGCAATATCCTGATACATCGAATATTGGGGCAATAATGACTAGGAAAATGGGGGGGACTGAAGACCCCATTGCCTTTATTCAGGAGATTCAGGATAGATGGAATTTGGAGACACATGAATCTTGGGATAAGACAGTAGCATTATTTTATCACATTTTATATCAAGGGCTTGCCTGAGCCAGTGCAATGTTAGCTAAAGAAACAGGTAGGAATGAAAACAAAACCATGGCCACAGAAACAACTGGCAATTGTGCATTACTGTAGAATATTAAGGGAGAAAGATAAAAAGAAAGCTCAGAGTAGGAAACAGGAAGAGGCAAAGTTGGTGCGGAAAGAATTATCAAAGTATGTCATAGAAGGAGCGGCATTGACAACTAATCAGGGAGCGACGGAACAAATAGTGCAGAACAATGCAGCATACGCCATGGATCAGAATGGGTATACATTTATGCCGAGAGGCAGAGGGAATGGGCCTGGAATTTCAGAACCTTCAAAGAGGTGAGGATTTAATGGCGGACAGCCACTACAATGTTGGAATTGCAGTAAATTAGAACAGTTAGCTAGAGTATGCAGAAGCAGGGGAGGCATGCAACAACAGAATTGGCAATCTGCAAGAGGGGGCTTGGGTATGCTCCACGGTATAATACAGATTCACAAGGATATTATGCCCAATATCACACGCAAACTTAGACATATGTACTACAATAACAACAAATACAAGTCCCAATGCAGATGCAATCGCCACAAGGGCACCAACAACAAGCACCAATGCAGTCGCATCAGGCACCAATGCAGTCGCATCAGGCACCGACACAACAAGTACAATATATCCCAATGCAACAGGTGAGTGCCTCACAATGGCCCAGGGATACATGAGTCATGCAAGTAGCCGCACCCAAAGAGAAGGGACTGTAGGGTTACAGATACAGATTCTGAAGTGCTGAGGGAGCCCGGAGACAGTGCAAGGGCAACTGGACATGCAGGAGCCTGACACCCAGTTCGGGGGGGCCAGGTGACCAGTGTGAGGAGCTATTAGGGACATTAGCAGGGGTGAGGAACAGAGAAAGCAGAAGTGAAAAGGAAGGTCTTGAGTTGCTTTGGGAACCGGAGGTGGTTCTGCTGAAGTATGAGAGAGTCAAGGAGGCTATTTCAAAGGGATGACCCAGACGAGGAAAGAGATCTGCACCCCATTCTCAGCTTGGAAAAGCGTCTGACCCTCAGAGAATTAATAATAATAATTTTGCATTTATATAACGCTACGAACCCTCAGGTATCTGAGCGCTGCTTATTATTACCCACGGTGTGTGGTACTCATTTATCGACCTCGGAAGGATGAAAGGCTGAGTTTGGCCCTGCTGGGATTCGAATCTGCGTTAGCAGGCTCTGCACGGATGTCAAAGAGAGCGCTCTACTCGCTGTGCCACTTGACCGGCTGATTGGTGGTGTATGAGTCGAGAGCTCATGAAGGAAGATTTTTAGGAAAAGAACGCTGGAGGTAGTGCGTTCCATGGCCCCAGAAAGCATTGTGGACAATGAAAAGAGTCTTGAATTTAGATCCTTGCAGCCACAGGGAGCCAGTGCAGAGATTTCAGAGCTGGAGAGATATGATCCCTGGGCTTGAAGCCAAGGACAAGTCTTGCAGTCCTGTTCTGGATCAGTTGTAAAAGTCGAAGAGTAGAGACAGGCAGATTTAGAAAGAGGCTGGTGCAATAGTCCAGGGCTCTAGAGAGAGCAAGCATCTGGGGGAAAGTGAGAAAAGGCAGAATACCTCTGAAGAGGTGCAGCTGAAAGTGTGACTTCTTAGAGACGTCGGAGATGTGAGGAGAGAAGGGGAGAGTGGAGTCGAAGATGACACCAAGGTTCTTAGCCTCACAGGAAGGAGCAGGAAGAGGGCCAAGGGTGGGGAGCCAGATAGAGAGAGGAAAGGAGGGATCAGTTGTCCAAATGTGTAGGGTATCAGTCTTACTGCCATTAAGGTAGAGATCATTGGCAGCACACCATTCCTGAATTGCGGCAAGACAGTCTGGTATGAAGAAGAAGCAGAGGTGACTGAGGGGAGCCTGAAGGCGAGCTGGGTGTCATCCGCATAACATTGAAAGTTAGAACAGAATGTAGCGATGCAGTGGGCCATAGGAGCCAGGTAGTGGTTGAATAGCCAGGGAGAAAAGTTAGACCCCTGGGGAACACCACAAGTAGAGAGAGATAGATAGAAGAGAGGAGAGATTCCAGTTGTACCTGGGAGGGTCGGTCAGTGAGAAAGGAGGTCAACCAGGACAGGGCCTGACCAGTGATACCCAGGTTGTCACAGAAGTGATTGAGCAGGATATTGTGTATTAACGGGTCAAAATCAGAGGATAGATCAAGGAGAATGAGGAAAGAAGGTATATTAGAGTCAGGATTAGAGAGCAAGTCTTTACAGGTGTTCAGGAGAGCAGTTACTATGCTACTGGCAGCTCTGAAGCCAGACTGGTGGTTGTGGACACCGGTAAACATACTTGGGCGTGACTTAATGGTGAACACATGATGATATCTTTTACTGGCAAGGGACCAGTGTGTTCAACTCCAGGGGTACATTATGTAAATGTGAGGGCGCTCATATTAGCATTTACAGGAAAGAAAGCTTTACGAGGAGTACCACTTGACGAGGAAGTGTTTTTTGTATGGAGTGATTGTCTTATTATCATGGTTGCCTAAATTGATCTGCAAGTTACTAAAAGTACCTGATACGTTTTTGTTCAGGCCAGAGATTGCTATGGATGAGGAGGAAGGGCAGATTATCCCTTTAGAACTAGAAGCAGCTATTGTTAGAGGAGAGGGGTTGTCGCTTCATGGGACAGACAATGAGGGAAGTGGATGGAGAACAATGATTGCTCTTAATGAAGGATATAGGTTGAAAGATTTGACAGACGTGGAGCTATTTAGGGATGACTATTCACATGACGAGTTCGTATTTTTCATAAATCTCACTTATGGGATCAAAGTAGACAATGGAGAAATACCACAGAGAATGGCGTTGGTAAAAGCATCTGCCATTTTTCCAGGAAGATTTGGAAAAAGCACCAATTATATTATGGACTACAAGTCCATATGACACGGGGCTATTCAAAGGAGTAGGAGCAGTTAAAATGAAGCTCAAACCAGCAGCAATTTGTTCACAAGCAAAACAGTATTGAATGTCTAGAGAATCGGATGAATGCATATTCGAAACAATATCCTCTTTAATGAAGCAAGGCATTTTGGTACCATCTGACTCCCTGTGTAATACGGACGTGTACCCTGTCAACAAATCAATGGGAGGTCATGGCGATTTATCCAGGAACATTGCCCTCTGAACAATATAGTCGAAGCAGAGTTTCCCTTAGTTCCAAATGCTATGTCAATATTGTGCAATATCACATCGAAAGAAACATATTTCACTGCTGTAGATTTAAAAAATGCATTTTTCTCAATTCCCCTTTATGAAGACTCACAAGATTTGACTTCCTTTTCATATACTATATATCCTGTAAACTATGTATATCCACCGATCCTCTATGTTTAGACACATTATATAAACTGTAAATATTGTATATCTCCTTGTAATTATAACCTGTTGTTTTGGTTCTATTTGTTTTTGATGCTTCCAGCATTGTAACCTGAGCTGTATTCCATCTACTGCGCTCCCTGTAACCTAAGCTTTACAATCCTCTTGCTGCCTCTGCGCCCTGCTATCCTTGGGTTTGGTGCGCACTATAAATAATAAACAAACAAACAGAACGATCCGCCTGAAACATACACGTGTGCCGCAAGGGTTCTGTGAAAGTCGTTCAGATGGACTAGGGTAATCTATAACTTGAAAGTACCATAATTCAGTATGTTGATGACATTTTAGTGTGCAGAAAAGACTATGTCAAACTTATGATTATACTGGTAGAGAAAGGGTACAAAGTAGGAAGGAGAAATTGCAATATTGTCAACAAGAAGTGCTGCATATAGGACAGTTGATCTCACACGAAGGAAGAAATGTGAAACCTCAAAGGGCAGAGGCTATTATGAAAACTGAACAGCCAAGAACAGTGAGACACAAGCAACCATTTTTAGGCGTATGCAATCATTGCAACGGCTGGGTCTTTGATTACAGTGCATATACTCGTCCACTTTTAAAAGGACTTAAAGAGGCACAGATGGCTAAAAATAAATTAATATGGACAGAAGAGATGACTAAAGGGATTTTATGAATTAAAAAACGCAATCAGCACAGCTCCTGAGTTAGGGATTCCAAACGACAGTTAAGAATTTTACTTATTCTTTCATTCAAATTGAGAAGTCATGACAGCAGTGCTTACACAGAAAACAGCACTAGGACATGGACATAAACCATTGGCTTACCATAGTGGGATGTTAGACCCAGTCATGAAAGGACATTATCCTTGTGAGCAATCTTTAGCAGCAGGTGCATTTGTGATTGAAAAGGCCTCAAGTATAACCATGGGGTGTTCAGTAACATTGTGCGTAGAGCATGCATTATTTGCAATTTTGGAAAAACCTAAAGTACGTTGACCACTCAAAGAGCGTCAGGGTATGAGGTAATTATCTCAAACCCTGCAGTCAAAATTGTTAGGTGTAGCACAGTGAATCCAGCAATGTTTATAGCTGAACCAGTGGGAGACGATGATGATGTGCATGACTGTATAATGTACACTGAATGGTATGATATTCCCTGAGTCAGAGAAAATGCTCTAGGAAGGAGGGAAGTGGCTTTTATTGATGGGTCATCAGGAATTGATCAAAAAACATGGGTGAGACATGCAGACTCGGCAGTGGTAAAACTGAACCGAGAGGGTACATTTCAGGCAACAATTATCAAAAGATTGTTTTCCCAAAGTACTCAGCACAGGCTTATTGATGCGGTGCGAAGCTTTGAGGATGAGGAAGCGACTGTGTACTCTGATTCCGCCTATGTGACGTAAACCGTACGGGCAGGCTTACCACGTTGGAAAAGAAGGGGTTTCCTCTGTGCAGACGGCACGCTAGTGCAACGCGCAGGCTTATTAGAAAAACGTATTGAAGCATTGAGTTACCCGAAGACAATAACAATCGTAAAATACACAGCCCATTTAAAGAGAACCGATTTAATCTTTCTCAGAAACTAAGCAGCAGATTTAGAGGCCTAAAGAAGCACCCTACTACCCAACCACTTTTGAAAGCGAAGTAAAAACTGTAAAGCATACAACAGGGTGATGCATGCTGGTTATCGAAGGATTTAATATGACGTCCATTATGGACGAACATCGCAGGAAGAAAAATTGTTATGAAAAAACAGGGATGTGCTCTATCCCATACTGAGGCAATTTGGAGACAGGATAGCACTGGAAAACCAATTCTGCCTCTAGCATTATTGAGGGTAGCATTGGAGCAACTTCACTACCCAGCGCATGTGACTCGAGCGAGAAAGAGCCTTCCAAGTGCGACAAAGTTAACAGCCAACTTCCAGGGTGAACAACAGAGTTGGGGAGGTGCAGAAGCGGCAGGGGTAAACACCTTGACTCCTACATCAAAGGCGAGAGACGGAAAGCATCTTAAAACGACCCGTGAGTTGAGGGAAGCAAAGAAAGCCTGGTCTGTTTTTAATTGAAAAGCTTGTGACAGTATCTTCCGTTATGCGAGCGCCGATAAGCTGTGACAGAAAGTGAATGCATGGTTAAGAATGGTGAATACGAAATACAAAGCAGCATAGTGGTCAGGCGAAACGTGATTGCCCAATCGAAAGTCTCTGTGAAATGTTTTAAAGCTGCAGAGGCTGCGGGAAGTGAGGGAAAGAAAGTAACCACAAAACCACATGAAAGAACATTTGAAAGACTTGATCTAGGAGCAATTGATATATGAAGGCAAGTCATACATAGCAAGTACATTTTCCAAGAGACATTGGAACTGAAGGAAAATATGTAAAGTGGAAGTGAAGAAAGAAAGGAGGGTCGAAGGGGACATGTGGAGGTGAGAGCAAAAATCCTCCAAGTTTCGAAAGTCTTCGACAGTGAAATCAAAATACGAAAGGAGGTTTGAGCCCGATTGAGGTCATCCTATAGTGTAGAATGTGAAGAAAGCTTGGGGAAGGGATCCCCACCAAGGAGAGAAGGTTTGAGGCTGATTGAGGGGAACCTATGGCGAACTGCGACCAAATACTACATTTAGAAACTTTTTGATGTTACTGTGTAGAAGCTTGAAGGGTAACCTGGACTTGGGTGAGGGGAACCCGAGAGGTTAAACCTATGAACCTGTGACTCAGACTTGAATGGCCAAGAAGGCCTGTGTTCGCAAGCCAAAGTGTGTTCATCCATCAAGTGTTCCATCTAACCCTGTGCTAGGGACGAAGAATTAAAACTGATTTATATTGCCATTATGACATTTCGAGGCCGATTCATGGAAATAATAAGCGCTGGAATTTTAAGCGCAAGCGTTCGAAAGCGTGCGAATCACAGTGCCAGTGCGAAAATCGCAGCGAAACCCGCGCACAGCGATTCATGGAAGTCCGTGCGCATGGAAATCCATGGATGTGCGCTGAAATCGTGTTCGGCGCATGCTGGCACACACGCCTTCAAACAGTGTGCGCTAAGCGCACAGCGAAAGCGCACAAAGCGCGGCGCACACAACAAAAGTATGCGTAACAAGGGGCGTGACACGTGGAATGGGGAACAACGCGTGAAAATGTGAGCGTCACAGGGGAAGTACAGGAGGCAAGTGCGCGGTACGCCCACACGCTCGCCTACAACACGTATTCATGGAATCGAATAGGGCAAACCAGTGCACGGGTAAAGATGCGCTCAGGCCTAAACACGTCCGCCACACAAAGGCAGGCGGTAGCGTCCCTGCGCATGAAAAAAATGTGCCCTAACAAAAAGCACGTATATACAGCTATGATGAATGTCCCATACTGTGTCCCACTAGGACAAATGACGTGCAAAGGGGTACGTGACAATCACGGACACCCGCTGTGTGAAAAATAGCATGTGCGTGTATTTCGGGGGTGCGCGGGAAGTTTCACATGCGATAGGCCTTGGGCGAGCGAGGTACTTGTATAACTGGGGTTCGCGTGAAGTCTCACACGCGATTGGATCCGGGTAAGTGTATTTCTGGGGTTCGCGTGAAGTTTCAGACGCAAAAGGTCCTGAGCGAGTGGGGTATGTGTATAACTGGGGTTCGCGTGGAGTTTCATATGCGATTGGCCCTGTGCGAGTGGGGTACGTGTATTCCTGGGGTTCGCGGGAAGTCTCACACGCAATTTCAGCAGGGTACGTGTATTTCGGGGGTGCCGGGGAGTCCTACACGTGAATTGGCAGTGTGGGTCCTCCCAGGTGTTCCCTCTACACCCTCCACGGCCCCTGCAGGCAGCCCACACCACAGGGGACTACCCCCACCCGTGGTCATGTCCCGCAGGCAGCCTATCCACCATGGGCATGCCCCCCAGCCAAGCCACATGTCACCTTGCACTACTGATCACCAACGCATGACCCCCTGCACCCCCACCCCCCAGCAGTGCAGGGCACCTGCCAGCAGGCCCCTGTCATGATCTCTGCTTCCAAAAGATCAGGACTTGCCCGACTCCCTTGGAAGCAGACCCATAACCCCGGTTCCGAGTGCCAGCCAGTCCCAATTGGGACCTTTTGGACCCTGTCCTGGCGCCAGTGGCACCAGGCTCATAAAGATGCCCAGTCCCAGCGCTGGAAGAGCCGGGCTCATAATGCTTGGGTGGACTTACCTGCAGCATACCATGCTGCTTACTTACCTGCCAGTTGAACCCCTGATCCTCTTCTGTTTGGGACTACTTTTCCTGTTGGGTGGGGCAGGAGCCACTCCCTAGGTTCAGAACACTGGAACTCTTCTGGAAAGCAGGAACTCTTTTCTTACCTAGGCGTGGCTGTGGAAGGAGACATCTAAGCACTACAGGAGGCTATTTAAACCACACCCGATGGATGAATCTTGCTTTGTGTTATTCTGCATTCTCTGCAGCAGAACGCTCATCGTGTCTTCTGCTTCTGATCCTGGGCCTAAGGGAACAAAGGCTTACCATCCTGGAATCCAGTCTTCAGCAGCACCTGTAAAGACAAAGAAAGAACAGGTTAGCACTACGGTCTTCAGTGGCAGCGCATCTCTTACCTGGTCCATCGGCTGCCACCAACGCCTCGCGCTGCATTCCGGCATCTGAAAGACAAAGGCTTATCTACTCTTCGCAGGCTCCGGAGGTCTTCGCACTGCATTCCGGCATCTGAAAGACAAAAGCTTACCAGCTCTTTGCACGCTCCGGAGGCCTTCGGCGCTGCATCCCGCATCTGAAAGACAAAAGAAGGTGCGTTTAAAGACATTGGGCAACTTTATTACTCACGTGCCATTACTTCTTCCCACGCCGAATCCAGTGGGTATTCCAGCACCCTTCAGCTTCTCTAAAGCTCCGAACTTGTACCTGCAAGATAAAAGGGACAGTTAGTGCGCATCGTGAAGCAGGCTACAAGTGCTTACTTACGTGCTTCCAGGCGCTTCTATTCCTCACGCGGGTTCGATCCTCAACTCTCATCAGCCCGCCATCCGCCATCGCCGGAACCCTGCAAAACAAGAGATATCATTACAAAAGACTTTTAAGACATTTGAAGTGCCCAGAACTTACCGTTCGTGCAGTTAACGACGGACAGCAGTCCTCTGAGGTCAAGAGGCCTGCACCCTTATCCAGTGAAGAAACTGGTTACGGCACCCTGCCCCGAGGCAGATGGAGAGCTCGGCGTTCACTTACCTAAGACATCTTACTCTTCGAGTCAGACATACAGTGCACAGAGGTCCAGCCAAAAGAGCCAACCGTGTGTTACACATCACCTTTGAAGATACGGCATTCACCCAGTCAAGACCGGCGCCTCTGCGGGAATCAGGTGAGCGTTACAGAACACAAAGCCTACCGCAAAACTCCCACCCAGGCGCTATGGAAACCTCGGATACCGACCAGCTAGCCCAGTTACTTGGGGAACTAAGAGCAGAAGTGTATGCAGCCCGTCAGGAAACGAATGCTCTAAGAAGGGAGCTGATTATTTCCAAGGAGCGAACAGACGATCTCGCTAGACAATTGCTACAGTCACAAGCCGGACAAACTCCGTTACCCGCATCAGGGGCAAATCTTCCTTCAACATCCTCTACGAACCCAGTGCAGATCAACCTACCTGGGAATGTACCTCTGGCTCCGCCCGAACGATTCTCTGGTGACCCAAAGAGGTTTGCAGTATTTATTAATCAGTGCCGGTTGCACTTCTTATGCCGGCCAGCAGCCTTTCCAACTGATCAAGCTAAGGTAGCTTTCGTGCTTTCGTACCTTAGTGGCAATGCGGCAGACTGGTCGATCCCTCTAGTTAATCAAGATGATCCGGTTCTCCATGATTTTCAAGCTTTTCAGCTCAGTATGGAAAAACTGTTTGCAAGACATTCACAGGGGCAGGCCTTGGACAATGAGCTCCTTTCATTGCGACAGGGTAATCAAGACCTTTTGGCTTCTTTTACGTCTTTCAACAGACTGATAGTGGAAACTCGATGGCCTGAGGACAAAAGGATTACGCTGTTTTATAGAGGTCTACGTGGAGAGCTCAAAGATGTGTTAGCCCAAGTAGTGAATCCCCCGCAAGACTGTTCGGACTATATTGACTTAGTCGTTCAAATTGACCACAGACTGCAGAACAGGAAGGCCGATCGTTCCAAGTTTGATGCTCGAGTATTTTCCAAACCACCAACTCCTACCAAAGGAGTAGACTCCGGGGAACCCATGCAAATAGGGGGCCTGAAAGGACCACTAACACAAAAGGAGCGGGAAAGGAGAAAACAGCTGCAATTATGCCTCTATTGCGGAAACTCTGGGCACTTTCTTCGAGACTGTCCGGTGAAACCAGCCAAGAAGGCAGTAGGAGCTGCAGTTACCAGGGTCACAAACTCTGAGCAGGGAAACGACCTCGCCCGACAAGAATAGAGGTCCTCTTGCCGAGCGTTAAAACCAGTTCAGTGACCTCGCATTTCGTGATACCTATGGTCCTCATTAGCCCTGAACATCCGGATCCATTACATGCGATTGAAGCTTACGTCGACAGCGGTGCCATCGGCAATTATGTGGATCATGAAATGGTTTTGAGGATGAATCTGACTCTTTGTCCAAAGACTGTAAAGGACGTCATTACTACGGTGGATGGTACGGAGATAGCCTCCGGACCAGTAACGCATACCACCCAAGAAGTGACGCTAGTAAGTCAAGATGGACACTACGAGAAGATCGTGTTCGATGTGATCAAGGCCCCTCAGTTCCAGATTATTCTAGGAATTCCTTGGTTAGAGAAGCACAATCCTCAGATCGATTGGCGAGCAAGAACGGTTCAGTTTCCAGAATGTGTCTCTACTTGTCACCCTCGACCTGGTGTTGCACTGGCAGCAATTTCCTCTGAGGCTCCCCAGTTACCTCCTGAATACCTAGAATTCCAAGATGTTTTCCGGAAGGATCAGGCTAACTCTCTACCTTCTCATAGGTCTTATGACTGCCAGATAGACCTGATACCTGGATCTACTCCTCCTTGTAGTAGAATTTATGCCCTCACCGAGCCTGAGAATCTTCACCTCCGACAATACCTGGATCAATACCTAGCGAATGGGTTTATTCGTCCTTCCAAGTCCCCTGCTTCCTCAGCTTTGTTCTTCGTTCCAAAAAAAGAAGGGGACCTTAGAACTTGTATAGATTATCGCGCCCTGAACCAGATCACCGTTAAGAATAGATATCCGTTACCTTTGATCCCTGAACTCCTGGACCAAGTCAGAAAAGCATGCATATATACAAAGCTGGATCTTAGAGGAGCCTACCACTTGGTACGAGTAAAAGAGGGCGATGAATGGAAGACGGCCTTCCGCACCAAGTATGGGCTATTTGAATATCAGGTCATGCCCTTCGGACTTTTCAATGCCCTGGCCGCCTTTCAATATTTTATGAACGATGTCCTCAGAGAGCTCATAGATGTGTGTGTTGTTGTTTACATTGACGACATCCTCGTTTATTCTTCATCGGAAACTGAACATCGGAAACACGTGAAAATGGTCCTCGAGAGATTGCGTCAACACAAACTTTTCGCTAAGTTGGAAAAATGTGTTTTCAACGTGACTGAAGTTGAATTCTTGGGATTCATATTATCACCTAGCGGAGTGCGTATGGATTCAAAGAAGGTTGATGCAATTCTCAAATGGCCATCGCCATCCTCCGTAAAAGGTGTTCAAAGCATGTTAGGCTTCGCTAACTTTTACCGCAGGTTTATCCCCGAATTCTCTCGAATAGTCCAGCCCATCACCGCCTTGTTAAAGAAAAACAAACGTTTTGAATGGTCTACCGAGGCGGAACAAGCTTTCCAGAATTTGAAGACTAGATTTATCTCTGCACCTGTCAGCACCGACTTCTAATACAGTTGTAGAACCCTTCTTTATCTCTTCAACCTCCTCACCTGTGGAGTCGAAATCCTCCTCAACTGGGCTGAGCGCTCGATGTGCCGTGTAGTCCTTTTCTTTTTTCCGAGGCTGAGCGTGTCTCCCACAAGAGGAAGCCACAGTGAGAGCGTGTAAATGCGCCCTGACCGTGTCCCACTCCCGGGAGGGACAAAAAAGGGGGAAAAAAGCCAGAATAGGCAAAAAAACCCTGGAACCGGCAGGTATCCTGATGGTAGTTGGGCGTGTAGGCAGATGATCAACGGGAGAAGGCAGCAACAGGACCCAGTAGGAATTGTACACTCCAGCATACACCGGAAGCGAAAGTAAACAAAGCCAAAGGCCGAAAGCCGGGCACGAAGGAGGGAAAGTAGGAAGGAGGGAGAGAACAGAAGGCGGGGACCTGAGAAGGAGCGGGAATAGTAAGAGGGGTGTAAGAGGAAAGGCTCGAGGAGCAAGAGGAAAACAGCGTGTAGCAAGACCGCGGCCGCGAAGAAAAGCAGCTGACCGTGGAAGGTTGCAACGCGCTGGACCCAGGGAGAGGAGTGGTTAAATACCGCTACGGTCCTCCTAGCGGAGAAAGACTAGACCGCTTAGTGAACGTAGCATCTACGTGACGGAAATCAGGAAGTCCGTAAGCGGCAGCGGGGCCAAAGACGCCAGGTGAGAAAGCGGCGCATGACAGCATGCCCCCCGCCAAGGCCCAGGCCACCCGGTTTACCAGGATGTAAACGGTGAAACTTCCGGAGAAGGACAGGAGCATGGATATGTGTATTTGGTTCCCAAGAGTCCTCAGCATGGGAAAAACCCTTCCAATGCACCAGGTATTCCAGGCGCCCTTTGCGGTACCTGGAGTCCAGCAACCTGGATACTTCATACTCAGGTGTATCAGGCGAGTGAGAGAGAATGGGAAAAGGGCGAGCCCTTAGTGACTGTTCGGCACTCTTCAAAAGAGATGCGTGAAACACTGGGTGAATTCGCCTAAGAGAATGTGGCAGTTTTAGGCGAAAGGCCACTGGATTAATTTTGGCAGTAATGGGATAGGGACCAATAAACCTGGGGGACAGCTTAGACGGGCGAGACCATCTAGGAAGGAATTTGGTGGATAACCACACCTTGGAGCCAACGTCCCAATCAGGTACTGCCTGCCGGTGCCGGTCGGCTTGCCTCTTATATGCCTGGAGGCTATCTCTGAGGTTCACCTTAGCTTTGTCTTGGACGTCCCTTATACGGAGTAGTACCTCCTCTACCGCCGGAAGTGCAGGTTTGCAGGAAAAATGGGGAATGATGGCTCGGGGGTGAAATCCATATGAGCAATAGAAAGGAGACATCTTGCTTGCAGAATGACTGGCATTATTATATGCGAACTCCGCCGTCGGCAGCATATCCACCCAGTTGTCTTGTTCCAGATTGGTGTAGCTGCGCAAATATTGTTCCAAGGTAGCGTTTAACCGCTCTGTCTGCCCATTGGTATGGGGATGATATCCTGATGATAATGCGCGGTGAATATTAAGAGCGGCACATAAGGACTTCCAAAATTTGGAGACGTATTGGCTCCCTCGGTCTGATACTATCTTGTCTGGGAGACCATGGAGTCGAAACACATCTTTAATGAAAACCAATGCCATGGCATCGGCAGTTGGTATACCAGGGAGTGGAGAGAAATGAGCCATCTTGGTGAGGGAGTCGATGGACACCATTATGCATGTACATCCTTGAGACAAAGGTAAGTCCACAATGAAATCAGTAGATACATGACTCCACGGACGCTCCGGGATGGAATCTTGCTGCAGCAAACCTATGGGTTTTTTTGTGTCGTTTTTACTTTGACAGCAGACTCTGCAGGACCTGACGTAACGCTTAACATCTCCCGACAAACCTGGCCAGAAAAAGGCTCTACTGATCAAGTCCAAGGTACTCCCCTGTCCCCTATGGCCTGCCGTCTGATGATCATGGCACCAGGATAATATGTCTTTCTGTAGAGGTTTAGATGGTACCCAGATCCTCTGATTCTTCAGGAACAAACCACCCTTTTGAATCATGCCGCGGGGTTCTGGAAGTAAAGAGACGGCTTCTTTTATCCGTTGAAACAAGGAGGAGATAGTGGCAACAATGCGGTTTCTGGGAAACAACTTCTCCGGGCAGGATGGGGCAACCTGGGAGGAGAAAGACTTCCTGGATAGGGCATCTGCCAAAGCATTTTGGCTTCCAGGAATATAAGTGATGGTAAAGTCATATTGTGAGAAAAAATGCGCCCATCGGGCTTGTCTGGAATTGATGCACTCCATAGACTGTAGAACTTGTAGATTCTTATGGTCAGTCCGGATTACAAAAGGGTGGCTGCACCCCTGTAGGAGGTGTCTCCAAACTTCACATGCTCTTTTCATGGCCAGAAGTTCCCGTTCAATTACTGAATAATTCCGTTGACTAGTAGTGAGAGTCTTAGACAGATACGCTATTGGGTGTTCCGCGTTGTCATGCTCTTGTAGTAGAACAGCTCCTATAGCTGCAGCAGAGGCATCTGTCTCAACGATAAAAGGCTTGTTTTGGTCCGGCTGGCATAGGATGGGAGCGCTGCAGAAGCTCTTCTTCAAGAGTTGAAAGCTCTCTTCAGCCTGAGGGCTCCAGAGGAAAGGCACAGATGTCTTCTTCAACAAGTTTGTAATTGGTAGAACAGTGTTGGAAAAACCTGGCACGAAACGCCTGTAAAAATTAGCCAGGCCCAGGAATCTCTGAACCTCTTTGACTGAGGAAGGAGCCTGCCAATGGAGAATAGCCTCGACCTTCTTTTGATCCATTTGCACTCCTTGTGGTGAGAGGATAAACCCCAAGTAAGGGACCGAAGATGCCCCAAATACACATTTTTCACGTTTGGCCAATAAACGATGTTTCTTAAGGCGCTCCAGGACCTCTGTAAGATGCAGTAGATGCTCCGACATAGACTGTGAAAAAACAAGTATGTCGTCCAGGTAAACTACTACTGAAATAAACAATAAATCTGAGAATATTCGGTCTATGAACCTTTGGAATATTGCTGGAGCATTGACCAGTCCGAAGGGCATAACGTAGTATTCGTACAGACCAAAGGGTGTCCTGAAGGCCGTCTTCCATTCATCTCCAGAACTTACTCTGAGTAAGTGATAAGCATTGCGCAGATCCAATTTGGAGAAAACTGTCGCTCCCTGTACTGATTCCAATATGTCAGGAATGAGGGGCATGGGATATCTGTCCTTGCAAGTTACCTGATTGAGTCCCCTGTAATCGATGCATGGCCTGAGGTCCTTGGAATCCCTCTTAGGAATAAAAAATAAGGGAGCACCCGCCGGGGATTTAGAGGGTCTGATGAGACCGTTGCACAAATTGTCATCCAAATACTTTCGTAAAGCGTCCTTTTCAGTCTTGGATAAGGCAAACATTCGGCCAAATGGCACTAGGGCATTGGGTATCAACTCAATGGAGCAGTCCTCCGGTCTGTGAGGTGGTAATGCCATGGGGGCGGATTCCGCAAACACCATAGGGTATTCTTCCAATATCTTGTCAATGGAATGCACCCCAATACTCGTGGGGAGAACAGTGGGAGATATTTTCACCTCCTGGTAATGTGCCTCTTGAAAGCAGTGTGTCTGGCAATAACTGGAATTAAAATGCAAACTATTGGACTTCCAGTCGACATGGGGATTATGTTGTCGCAGCCAGGTAATCCCCAAAATTAAGGGAAAATGGGCTGCTCGAATGATATCAAAAGTAATGACTTCTGAGTGCTGAAATATAGTTAGAGGAAGGGGTTCGGTAGTCTGAACAATGAGTCCTGAGCTCAAAGGTGTGCCGTCTACCCCTTCTACTTTCTGGCCGTGTCCGCGATCTATCCGTGAAGCCCCTACTTTGTCAACCCAAAGGGTGTCAGCGAAGTTCCCTGCGGCACCGCAATCCAAGAGAGCCAGCGTCTCTACCGGGCTGCCATTGATAGTAACCTTGACCGTTATAACCATCAGGCGGGAATCTTCTGAAGGGTTCGAGGAATCAATAGACATAGTAACGTAGGGACTGGAAGACTGCCCTCGATAACCCGTCCCAACTAGGTTCGAGGGTTTGCGTTTTCCGCCGGTTTCTTGGTAAGTTCAGTACAGTTATGCACCGTGTGGCGATCAGAGGCACAATAGGCACATAGGCCCTGTTCCCTTCTCCTCCTTCTTTCTTCAGGCGTAAGAAAACGGCGAGTAGTGCCGATTTGCATGGGCTCATCGTGAGGTTTGAGCGCTGTTGAAGGTGGTGAGGAGGTCCTTGAAAAGGAGGTACGCGTCTTTCTTCTTTCTAGGCGTCTTTCTTGCATCCTGAACTCCATCTGAAGGGCGGCCGTCATCAGATCCTGCAGGGAAGTAGGTCGAGGAAAATGAGCCATTTCATCTTTTAATTCTTCCCTAAGACCTCGGCGGAACAGAATAAATTGGGACTGCTCAGACCAACCCGTCTCCATGGCCAATCTCTTAAAGGAGGAGATATAAGACAGCACATCAGCTTGTCCTTGACGAATGTCCATCAAGTCTTCACCAGCTGCCATTGAGATTTCGGGTCTTTCAAAGGTTTGTTTGACATAATCGATAAAGGCATCGAAATTCTGTAGGACAGGGTCATTTCCGGTTACTAGAGGGGTGGCCCAAGCAAGAGCGTTCCCTGTCATATTAGACACCAGGAATCCAACCTTGGCATGATCAGAGGCGTAAGTGCGGGTTCTGAAAGAGAAATACACCTTGCAAGCGTCAAGAAATTCTTTCAGGGTCTTGGGGGAACCATCGTACTTCCCCGAAGACAAAGGCATAGGAGGCAGATCTGTGTTGGGGGGCTCCCTCACTGCTACCATTTGTTTTAGCAGGTTGTTTTCGGTTTTTATATTTTGCATTTCTAGAGAGAGGCTTTGTACTGCAGCAATTAGTTCCTGTACTTGCTCAGGAGTTGCCATGGTTGTTGTTTGTAGGCGTTGCAAACTGTCAGCACCGACTTCTAATACAGTTGTAGAACCCTTCTTTATCTCTTCAACCTCCTCACCTGTGGAGTCGAAATCCTCCTCAACTGGGCTGAGCGCTCGATGTGCCGTGTAGTCCTTTTCTTTTTTCCGAGGCTGAGCGTGTCTCCCACAAGAGGAAGCCACAGTGAGAGCGTGTAAATGCGCCCTGACCGTGTCCCACTCCCGGGAGGGACAAAAAAGGGGGAAAAAAGCCAGAATAGGCAAAAAACCCCTGGAACCGGCAGGTATCCTGATGGTAGTTGGGCGTGTAGGCAGATGATCAACGGGAGAAGGCAGCAACAGGACCCAGTAGGAATTGTACACTCCAGCATACACCGGAAGCGAAAGTAAACAAAGCCAAAGGCCGAAAGCCGGGCACGAAGGAGGGAAAGTAGGAAGGAGGGAGAGAACAGAAGGCGGGGACCTGAGAAGGAGCGGGAATAGTAAGAGGGGTGTAAGAGGAAAGGCTCGAGGAGCAAGAGGAAAACAGCGTGTAGCAAGACCGCGGCCGCGAAGAAAAGCAGCTGACCGTGGAAGGTTGCAACGCGCTGGACCCAGGGAGAGGAGTGGTTAAATACCGCTACGGTCCTCCTAGCGGAGAAAGACTAGACCGCTTAGTGAACGTAGCATCTACGTGACGGAAATCAGGAAGTCCGTAAGCGGCAGCGGGGCCAAAGACGCCAGGTGAGAAAGCGGCGCATGACAGCACCGATCTTAAAACATCCTCGCCCAGAACTCCCCTACATCGTTGAAACTGATGCTTCGAGCCTTGCCATGGGGGCAGTTCTATCACAAAAGGACCCAGTAACCAATCAGTTGCATCCCGTGGCATTTTGGTCCCGCAAATTCTCGCCTCCTGAAATCAATTACACTATTACTGATAAGGAACTTCTAGCTATCAAGTCCGCCTTTAAGGCTTGGCGGCATTATCTTCTGGGGGCCCGACACACCATTACTGTGATTACAGATCACCGAAACCTGCAATATTTGAAAACCGCAAAAGCTCAATCCTCTAGGCAACTCCGTTGGGCACTATTCTTTGCCGAGTTTGACTTCATAATTACCTATCGACCTGGTACAAAAACGGTAAAGCTGATGCCCTTTCTCGGATGGGAGTGGAAGAACATTTGATCAATCCTAAACCTGTACCTATCATTCCCGAACAAAGAATTCTAGGTGTAATCGCCACACAATCCATAGAGGAAGTTAAGGATAAAGCCAGGCTACTGGTAACTCCAGCAGACATACAGAATTGGCATCTGCAGGGAAAGGACTTTACGGTGAAGGACAACCTATTATATTTCCAAGAACGGTTATACCTGCCCAGCACAGATTTACAGAAAAAGGTAATCTCTTGTTATCACGATTCTTTAATGGAAGGACATCCCGGTATGACCAAGACCTCGGAAAAGATCAAGCGCTACTTCTGGTGGCCGTCTTGGAAAAAAGATATCAGAGACTTTATAATGTCCTGTGGAGTATGCGCCTAAAACAAGAGTCAAAAGGAAAAACCAGCCGGCCTCTTACGCCCTATTGACATCCCGCCTCGCCCTTGGCATACGCTTTCTATGGACTTCATCACCGATCTACCTCCATGCTCCGGATACAATACGATCCTAGTAATCGTGGACCTATTCTCCAAGATGGCGCATTTCATTCCACTCAAAGGCTTACCAACAGCAGCAACTCTGGTCTGAGAATTTCTCGAAAACATCGTCCGACTGCACGGTTTTCCTTCAGTTCTAATTTCGGATCGAGATAGTCAATTTATTTCTCATTTTTGGCGAAGTTGCTGTCGGTCGGCTCAAATTGATGTGAGACTTTCGACCAGCCACCACCCTCAAACCGACGGACAAACCGAGAGGACCAATCAAACTCTGGAACAGTATTTGCGCTGCATGCTACAACAAACTGAAAAAACTTGGAAAGATATCCTTTGGATAGCCGAATATGCCTACAATAACTCTTTCCACTCGGGAACTGGGAAGACCCCGTTTTTTCTTTTATACGGTAGTCACCCTCAAACCTCGGAGTTGGATCCACTCCAAGATCTTGGAACACCAGCAGTAGACCACCTGCATTCTACAATCACCCAAGCCTTTAAGGAAGCCGTTTCTCACCTTCAAAGGGCTAAAGAACAATACAAGAAAGGAGCAGACCAACATCGGAAGGAAGCCCCCCAATATCAAGTAGGAGATCAAGTCTGGTTATCCACCAAATATCTACCTCTAAAAGGACCACGCACATTCAACCCAAGATACCTTGGTCCCTATTCCATCACTACCATAGTAAATCCAGTAGCGGTCAAGTTGGACTTGCCCCCTCACATGAAGATACATCCGGTCTTCCACGTCTCTCTATTAAAACCCGTGCAACCTCAAACCCGACTAACTACATCTCCAAAACCTATTCTAGTTGATGGAGAACTCGAGTTTGAAGTCAAAAGCATCCTGGATTCCAAGATCTCCAAATCTAAACTATTTTACCTGATTGACTGGAAAGGCTACGGTCCCCAAGAAAGATCCTGGGAACCTGCAGAATATGTCCACGCGCCTCGTCTAATCAAAAGATTTCATCGAACATTTCCTAACCAGCCCAAACCCCCGGAGAAGCCCGGTTTGGGAGGGGCCTTGAGGGGGGGTGCTGTCATGATCTCTGCTTCCATGTAACGCTCACCTGATTCTCGCAGAGGCGCCGGTCTTGACTGGGCGACTACCGTATCTTCAAAGGTGATGTGTAGCACCCGGTTGGCTCTTTGGGCTGGACCTCTGTGCACTGTATGCCTGACGTGTAGAGTAAGATGTCTGCAGATAGAAAATATGGGGTTAATGAACTGGGGTTATTGGGGTGTCCCTATCTCTTTCCTCTTCTCCTCTCCTGTAGACCCCCAAAGGTTAACGCTCTCACCTTAGGTAAGTGAATGCCAAGCTCTCCATCTGCCTCGGGGCAGGGTGCTGTAGCCAGTTTCTTCACTGGATAGGTAGCACAGGCCTCTTGACTTCAGAGGACTGCTGTCCGTCGTTTACTGCACGAACGGTAAGTTTCGAGTCATTCAAATGTCTTTTTAAAGTCTTTAGTAATGATGTCTCTTGTTTTGCAGGGTTCCGGCGATGGCGGATGACGGGCTGAAGTGAGTTGAAGATGGAGCCCGTGTGATGAATAGAAGCGCCTGGAAGCACGTGAGTAAGCGCTTGTTGCCTGTTTCACGATGCGCTCTAACTGTCTTTTTATTTTGCAGGTACGAGTTCGGAGCGGCTGCAGGGTGCCGGAATACCCACTGGATTAGATGTGGAAAGGAGTAATGGCACGTGAGTATTAAGTTCCCCAATGTCTTTAAACGCACCTTGTTTTGTCTTTCAGATGCGGATGCAGCGCCGAAGGCCTCCGGAGCGTGCGAAGAGTTGGTAAGCTTTTGTCTTTCAGATGCCGGAATGCAGTATGAAGACCTCCGGAGCGCACGAAGAGTAGGTAAGCCTTTGCCTTTCAGATGCCGGAATGCTAACCTGTTCTTTCTTGTTTTTATAGGTGTTGCTGAAGACTGGATTCAGGATGGTAAGCCTTTTTCCTTAGGCCCAGGACTGGATGCAGAAGACACGATGAGCGTCCTGCTGCAGAGGGTGCAGAATAACGCAAAGCAAGATTCATCCACCGGGTGTGGTTTAAATAGTCTCCTGTAGTGCTTAGGTGTCTCCTTCCACAGCCACACCTAAGTCAGAAAAGAGTTCCTGGTAAGAAAAGAGTTCCTGCCTTCCAGAAGAGTTCCAGTGTTCTAAATCTAGGGAGTGGCTCCAGCCCCACCCAACAGGAAAAGTAGTTCCAAACAGAAGAGGATCAGAGGCTCAACTGGCAGGCAAGTAAGCAGCATGGTCTGCTGCAGGTAAGTCCACCCAAGCATTATGAGCCCGGCGCTTCCAGCGCTGGGACTGGGCATATTTATGAGCCTGGTGCCACTGGCGCCAGGACTGGGTCCAAAAGGTCCCAATTGGGACTGGTTGGCACTCGGAACCTGGGTTATGGATCTGCTTCCAAGGGAGTTGGGAAAACCCTGACCTTTTCGAAGCAGAGATCATGACATTCCAAAAGATCAGGACTTGCCCGACTCCCTTGGAAGCAGACCCATAACCCCGGTTCCGAGTGCTAGCCAGTCCCAATTGGGACCTTTTGGACCCTGTCCTGGCGCCAGTGGCACCAGGCTCATAAAGATGCCCAGTCCCAGCGCTGGAAGAGCCGGGCTCATAATGCTTGGGTGGACTTACCTGCAGCAGACCATGCTGCTTACTTACCTGCCAGTTGAACCCCTGATCCTCTTCTGTTTGGGACTACTTTTCCTGTTGAGTGGGGCAGGAGCCACTCCCTAGGTTCAGAACACTGGAACTCTTCTGGAAAGCAGGAACTCTTTTCTTACCTAGGCGTGGCTGTGGAAGGAGACACCTAAGCACTACAGGAGGCTATTTAAACCACACCCGATGGATGAATCTTGCTTTGTGTTATTCTGCATTCTCTGCAGCAGAACGCTCATCGTGTCTTCTGCTTCTGATCCTGGGCCTAAGGGAACAAAGGCTTACCATCCTGGAATCCAGTCTTCAGCAGCACCTGTAAAGACAAAGAAAGAACAGGTTAGCACTACGGTCTTCAGTGGCAGCGCATCTCTTACCTTGTCCATCGGCTGCCACCAAACGCCTCGCGCTGCATTCCGGCATCTGAAAGACAAAGGCTTATCTACTCTTCGCAGGCTCCGGAGGTCTTCGCACTGCATTCCGGCATCTGAAAGACAAAAGCTTACCAGCTCTTCGCACGCTCCGGAGGCCTTCGGCGCTGCATCCCGCATCTGAAAGACAAAAGAAGGTGCGTTTAAAGACACTGGGCAACTTTATTACTCACGTGCCATTACTCCTTCCCACGCCGAATCCAGTGGGTATTCCAGCACCCTTCAGCTAATCTAAAGCTCCGAACTTGTACCTGCAAGATAAAAGGGACAGTTAGTGCGCATCGTGAAGCAGGCTACAAGCGCTTACTTACGTGCTTCCAGGCGCTTCTATTCCTCACGCGGGTTCGATCCTCAATTCTCATCAGCCCGCCATCCGCCATCGCCGGAACCCTGCAAAACAAGAGATATCATTACAAAAGACTTTTAAGACATTTGAAGTGCCCAGAACTTACCGTTCGTGCAGTTAACGACGGACAGCAGTCTTCTGAGGTCAAGAGGCCTGCACCCTTATCCAGTGAAGAAACTGGTTACGGCACCCTGCCCCGAGGCAGATGGAGAGCTCGGCGTTCACTTACCTAAGACATCTTACTCTTCGAGTCAGACATACAGTGCACAGAGGTCCAGCCCAAAGAGCCAACCGTGTGTTACACATCACCTTTGAAGATACGGCATTCACCCAGTCAAGACCGGCGCCTCTGCGGGAATCAGGTGAGCGTTACAGCCCCCCCGCACCCCAGCAGTGCAGGGCACCTGCCAGCAGGCCCCCACACATATCCCCCAGCGCCCCCACTCCCCAGCAGTGCAGGGCACCTGCCAGCAGGCCCCCACACATGTCCCCCAGCACCCCCACCCCCCAGCAGTGCAGGACACCTGCCAGCAGGCCCCCACACATGTCCCCCAGCACCCCCACCCCCCAGCAGTGCAGGACACCTGCCAGCAGGCCCCCACACATGTCCCCCAGCACCCCCACCCCCCAGCAGTGAGGGGCACCTGCCAGCAGGCCCCCACTCATGTCCTACACATGTCCCCTTGCACCCCCAACCCCCAGCAGTGAGGGGCACCTGCCAGCAGGCCCCCACACGTCCCCCTGCAGTCAGGGGCACCTGCCAGCAGGCCCCCACTCATGTCCCACACATGTCCCCCTGCAGCCCCACCCCCCAGCAGTCAGGGGCACCTGCCAGCAGGCCCCCACTCATGTCCCACTCATGTCCCCCAGCACCCCCACCCCCCAGCAGTGCAGGGCACCTGACAGAAGGCCCCCACTCATGTTCCACTCATGTCCCCCAGCACCCCCACCCCCCAGCAGTCAGGGGCACCTGCCAGCAGGCCCCCACTCATGTCCCCCAGCCCCCCCACCCCCCAGCATTGACAGGCACCTGCCAGCAGGCCCCGACACATGTCCCCCAGCAGCCCCACCCCCCAGCAGTGCAGGGCTCCTGCCAGCAGGCCCCCACTCATGTCCCACTTATGTCCCCCAGCACCCCCACCCCCCAGCAGCCAGGGGCACCTGCCAGCAGGCCCCCACATATGTCCCCCAGCACCCCCACCCCCCAGCAGTGCACGGTACCTGCCAGCAGGCCCCCACACATGTCCCCCAGCACTCCCACCCCCCAGCAGTGCAGGGCACCTGCCAGCAGGCCCCCACTCATGTCCCCCAGCACCCCCACCCCCCAGCAGTGCAGGGCACCTGCCAGCAGGCCCGCACTCATGTCCCACTCATGTCCCCCTGCACCCCCACCCCCCAGCAGTGCAGGGCACCTGCCAGCAGGCCCCCACTCATGTCCCCCAGCACCCCCACCCCCCAGCAGTGCAGGGCACCAGCCAGCAGGCCCCCACTCATGTCCCCCAGCCCCCCCACCCCCCAGTATTGACAGGCACCTTCCAGCAGGCTCCGACACATGTACCCCAGCACCCCCACCCCCCAGCAGTGCAGGGCACCTGCCGGCAGGCCCCCACTCATGTCCCACTTATGTCCCCCAGCACCCCCACCCCCCAGCAGTCAGGGGCACCGGCCAGCAGGCCCCCACACATGTCCCCCAGCACCCTCACCCCCCAGCAGTGCAGGGCACCTGCCAGCAGGCCCCCACACATGTCCCCCAGCACTCCCACCCCCCAGCAGTGCAGGGCACCTGCCAACAGGCCCCCACTCATGTCCCACTCATGTCCCCCAGCACCCCCACCCCCCAGCAGTCAGGGGCACCTGCCGGCAGGCCCCAACTCATGTCCCCCAGCCCCCCACCCCCCCAGCAGTGCAGGGCACCTGCCAGCAGGCCCCCACTCATGTCCCACTCATGTCCCCCTGCACCCCCACCCCCCAGCAGTGCAGGGCACCTGCCAGCAGGCCCCCACTCATGTCCCACTCATATCCCCCAGCACCCCCACCCCCCAGCAGTGCAGGGCACCTGCCAGCAGGCCCCCACTCATGTCCCCCAGCCCCCCCACCCCCCCAGCATTGACAGGCACCTGCCAGCAGGCCCCGACACATGTACCCCAGCACCCCCACCCCCCAGCAGTGCAGGGCACCTGCCAGCAGGCACCCCACTCATGTCCCACTCATGTCCCCCATCACCCCCACCACCCAGCAGTCAGGGGCACCTGACAGCAGGCCCCCACTCATGTCCCACTCATGTCCGCCAGCAACCCCCACCCCAGCGGTCAGGGGCACCTGTCAGCAGGCCCCCACTCATGTCCCACAGCCCCCGCAACCCCCCAGCATTGACAGGCACCTGCCACCCAAATAACACCCCACGCCACCCCAGTCCAAACACCCAACCAAGCTTTACATCCACTCCAAATTGAAATCCCCATTACATGATAGATCACAAATAAGCAGTATGCGCATGAGTACAAGTCTGTCAGACCCACACAATGGCAACACATGACTGAGAAAACCCACATTGTGACATGCATGAAACCAATGAGAGAAGACCAGACATTGAAGTAAGAAACAAAAATGTATTCAAGTCAAAATGAAGGGAATGAAATCAAAACACACAATAATGCAGCATGTCCCAAAAAATGATAAATAAAAATGAGAATCCAAATTAATCCAAATGAAAATGTGTCCAAAGTCACCGTCCAACAAAGCAAATCCAAAAGGGAAAGAAAAGCGTAATATCCATTGCTCCATGGTGAAAAAAAAAAAGATGAAGGAGAAAAATCCACTGTAAAACTATGTAAAAATAGCAAATCCAGGGTCCATGAGCCCAACAACATAAATGAAACCTACAATGAAACATACCTAATTACTAACTATATACATAAATGTGGGGCATAGTACATGCGCCCCAAATGAAAGAAAAAAGAAATGAAACTTAACACTAATTAACTATATACAATGGCGGCGGGCAAGTCCAATGGCTCACTTGTTGATTTCATGGGCCAGGGCATCATCGAACTCCTGTTCAATGTCTTGGAGGCGGGCCTTTTCTCTGACCCCGAGGTCTCGCAGGGATAACCCCATGTCCACCTCCAACTCCCTGCAAATTCCCTCGAGGCACTCAGCCCGCCTCAGCGCCCTGCGCATGGAGTTCTCCGCCCTGACCATTGTGAGCCGTGCCTCCTCCGCCCGCCGCCGCTCCGCACCTATCTGCTGCCCAACCACTGCCACACGGAAGACACTCCCATTCCAGGGTCCTCCTGCCCTCCGGCCAATGCCTGCCCCTATGTAGATGGCCCCGAGCCATGATGCCTCCCACGTTGAGCCTGCCGCTGCCTCTGACGCAACTGCCTCTGCCAGCACGACAGCATCCAGGCTGATGGAATCCACCGACGCCGTTGTGCATGTGCCCTGCCCGATGGTGCCGGCACATCACCCATCTGCTGGGGTCCAGTTGCTGGGGTGTCCACCCCTGCTGGACCTCTGACTCCCGACTGTGGCAGGGATGGGATCCCCACCGAGCTGGCTGTGTTGGTCAGGGCAGGTCCACAGGGGACCCTGGTGGCATCTGGGCCGGAAGACGGCATGGAAAACGACTGGCGCATAGTCTCCACAGAGGAGGAGAGGACCACCAGAGTGGCCGACACATGTACAAAACCCCCGACCATGGACACTCCCAACTGGGCCACGTTGGCACGCTGCTCTTCGTGATGATGTGCGTGCTCCCCCCGGGAAGCACGCACGTCATCACGAATGTCACGCGTGCGTAATGCGACACCAATCAGGACCTTCTCCATACGGCCAGGGGTGCCCTCGTCCGCAGGTAGAGGAGTGTCAGATGACATGGACATCCCCCCTACCTGCGGACGGGCCTGGGATGGGGCATCCCTGCTGGTGCATGGTGGTGCAGTCACAGTGTCAGGGACAGTGACATGCACAGGCCCCTCCACAGCGACCTGTGCTGCCTCCTGCCCCTTCCCCTGGACTGCACCACTTGCACCAGTGGTACCACCCCCACCAGGCCCCATGTGCGGCTCAGTAGCGGCCTCCTCCTCCTCTGTGGAAACCACCAACCTGGATGGCTCCACACCGTCTTCTGCCGATGCAAGCCCGTGTGGGGGCTCACCCACCCCTTCCGCTGCAGCCGTAGTGGCAGACGCAGCACCAGTCCCCTCACTCCCAGACAATGGTAATTTCTGGGAGGGTGACTGGGCCTTGCGTCACCGGCCGGTGGGGGCATCCCTGCGCTTTGCTCCACAGCGTCGTCTCCGCCCTCTTCATCACTTGCCGCTGTGTAGAGGGAGACATAGAACACAAGCATCAGGGTACTGTACAATGGTCCCCTAGACAGGAAGCAATAACAGATGAGTGGCACTGTCAAACATCACTTCCATCATGTCCCTCCACAACACATGGGTCAGTGCAGGCAAAACACATGCAGTAACAGGCATGGTGCATGCTATGAACATTAGCATACATGTCCAAGGGACTCTTGAAACATACAATGATGGTTTGCAACTCACATGCATCATGGGTCATGCCTATCACATGCACACACTTCACTGTAGTTTCATCCATCTAGCCTCGTACACCCCAGACACAGTGGATACAAGGATGAGTAGGCTACATCAGTGAATCTGAACATTGTCACAGACATGTGTCATGCATCCATGGCATTTACAAGTCACAGACACGCAAGTCAGAAACACAGACATGGACACCAGACATGTCCATGACAGCAGCACCCATCTTTCACACCCCATCCATGTCCAATAACAGAGACAGGCATGCATTAATGTGTGCATTATGCATGCTGCTCCGCATGTTGCATTGTAACACATGCACCAACCATGTGGTTCACACATTACTGGTCTCACATGCATGACCATGATGTCCCTGCACACACACATACGTACATGGCCTATGTCACACATACAGGCAAGTATCATACAACCAGCACCCTGCAACATGCCCTGTCTCACACAGCAATGCTTGGCCACTTACCGCTCAACTCCAGACGGGTCTGCCTCTGAAGGATCTGAGCGTGGAGCGCTGGGCCTACGTGTTCCAGGACTCTCATCTGGATGGTACTCATGCTGCCCCGCCCCCCTCCACGAGACGTCGGGCCTTTATGAGGGTCCTGGACCTCAAATCCTCCCAGCGCTTCTTGACTTGCTTGATGTTGCGGGTTACCAAACCCTCTGCGTTGATGGCAACCACAAAGTCGTCCCAGATCCTATCCCGTCCTTCCTTGTTGGCGCGTGATGTTCGAAGAGGGCATCATAATGCCCCAGGACATGCTCCACCAGGACACCAACTTCCTTCTGACTGAAACTGGTGGCCCTTTGCCCCTCTGGCTGGGGGTCGCCAGTGGTCTCAGATGGTGTTTGCCCCGACATGGCGACCCCCGAGGCAGGCGTGGGTGGGCAACTGTGTCCTGGGGCTGGGCTGTGGAGCGATGGTATCCCAAGCGGGAGTCTTCTGTTCCAGCAGGGGTGGACACAGCAACTGGACCCCTGCAGATGGCTGATGTGCAGGCACCAAATAGCAGGGCACGTGGGCAGCAGGCAGTCAGGCAGCAGCAGATGGCAGGTGGGAGCGTGTTCGGGGCTCTGGGGGGCAGGCAAATGGCCTTCAGGGCAGGTGCGTGGTCTTCTGTGTGTTTTCGCGTGGCCAGCTTGATACGGAGTGTTTTGGCACGTGAAAATCTTGCACGTCAGCGTGTAATTCGAGGAAAGGGCTTTAGCGCGTAAGTGCGTCAGCACACGCACGCGATTCCATTGGACCAAAGGCCCTTAGCGTGTAATTGCGTAAGTTACATAACACGCACAGGCGTATCCCTCATAGCACGTGATGACAGAGCACACGTGGAAAAACTGCACGTCCGAGTGGCATCGCGTGTAATTGGATGAAAGGGCGCGTACCCGCGTAAGTGAAGTGTACGTGTGGGCCGGTTTAAAAGGTACGTGTAGGATGCCATTTTCTTGTACGTTCTTTTCGTGGAGAGCGAGTGGGTGAAATCTGTACTTCTTGTCGAATCACACGCTATAGGCCTTGGGCGAGCGGGGTACGTGTATTTCTGGGGTGTGCGGGAAGTTTTGCACGCAATTGGGCCTGGGCGAGCAGGCTAGCACTCACCGTCTGCCTTGCGTGTAGAAGAACGCGTAGCCAACACCCACCCGCTGTGAAGTAATAGCGTGTGAACCCCAACGCCTAAAAACACACGCACCGCACCACACGAAAAGCACGTACAGAGCAATGGAAATCCACGGGGATCTTCAAGCCCTGCCAGGGCAATGCCCGTGCCTGATACGTCACTGAGGCACTTACGCGCTAAGGGCCTTTGGTCCAATGGAATCGCGTGCGTGTGCTGACGCGCTCACTCGCTAAGGGCCTTTGCTCGAATTACACGCTGCCGTGCAATTTTTTCACGTGCCAAATCACTCCGTATCAAGCTGGCCACGCGAAAACACACGGAAGACCACGCTCCTGCCCTGAAGGCCATTTTCCTGCCCCCAAGAGCCCCGAGCACGCTCCCACCTGCCATCTGCTGCTGCCTGCCTGCCTGCTGCCCACGTGCCCTGCTATTTGCTGCCTGCACATCAGCCAGGGGTGCAGTTGCTGTGACCACCCCTGCTGGAACTGAAGACTCCTGACTGGGATACCATCGCTCCACAGCCCAGCCCCAGGACCCAGTTGCCCACCCACACCTGCCTCTGGGGTTGCCATGTCAGGCACACCACCATCTGGCACCACTGGCAACCCCCAGCCAGAGAGGCAGAGGGCCACCAGCTTCACTGCCACCGAAGTTGGTGTCCTGGTGGAGCAAGTCCTGCGGCAGTATGATACCCTCTTCGGAAGTTCGCGCGCGGACAAGAAAGGACGGACCAGGATCTGGACGGACATCGTGACTGCCATCAACGCGGAGGGGGTGGCAGTCCGCAAATTCAAACATGTCAAGAAGCGCTGGGAGGACTTCAGGTCCAGGACCCTCAACAAGGCCTGGCGCCTCATGAAGGCAGCGGATGCTAAGGGGTGCCGGGGCCTACTATCGGAACATCAAATGAGGGTCCTGGAACGCATATCCCCAGCGCTCCACTGACAAGGTCCTTGAGAGGCAGACCCGTCTGGAGTCGAGCGGTAAGTGTACATGCATACTGATTGTAAGCTGTGCGTGTGGTGGTGTGCCAGTAGTGTGCAGGTTGCACATGTGGTTTTGTAGGGACATGTATGGATGTGTATGTACAGGGCCGTGAGGCTAACACATGCAAGTCCTCTCATGTGTGAGACACATGGATGGTGCATGTGTGTGTAAGCTTGCATGCCAAATGCAGATGTGTGAGCACACATGTTTGAATGACTGTGTATGTAAGTTGGCATGGTTGTGGTGTCACACATGGATGTCGGTTCCAGCTGCATGTATCTGCACCGTGTACATGTGCATGTGTGTGTATTTCACAAGGGTGCAACAGTGATGCAACATGGATGCTTGGGACACTGATATGTAGAAGACTGATTGCCAGATGTGACATGGATGCCGATCTCATCACTGCGACAGTTGGTGGAGGTGTACACATGCATGTAAGTGTGGTGGCGTGTGTGCATGTCTAGTGCACTCCCTGTGTTTCGTGTGATGTCTGGCTCACCTTTGGCTGCTCATGCTGTTGTATGTGTATGGATGGTGCTGGCTGTTGCCATATGGCTGTGGAATTGCTCATGTGTGTGAGTTGACATGCCATGTGTGTTGGGGATTGTGATGCCATGTCTGAAGTTTGACACTGCCACTCATGAGCAACTGGCATGTGTGTATCAGTCCATTGTACAGTGTCCTGATGCCTGTCTCCTATCTCTCCCTGTCTGCAGTGTCAACTGATGAAGAGGGCGGAGAGGGTGCTGTGGGGCACAGCGGCGGGGATCACACCACCAGCCGGAGACGCAAGGCCCGGCTCCCCTCCCAGGTTGTGATCTCGTCAGGGGTGAGGAGTCCGGTGCCGTATCCCAGGCTGCAGCTGCCGAGGGTAGGTCCAAGAGGCAGAGGTCGGAGTTGGACTCCTCAGCAGCAGAAGGGGCAGCTGAGACCCCATAGGGTCCGACGAAGGAAGATGGCACAGAGTCATCCAGGTTGGTGGGGGGTTTGGTGAAGGAGGAGGCCGCACAAGGGACAGAGACGGAGTCTAGAGGTGGGGATTCCACTGGTGCCAGTGGTGCAGTGCAGGGGCAGGGACAGGAGGCAGCACAGGCCGCCGCAGAGGTGCCTGTGTGTAATCCTGTCCCCGATCCTGTGACTGCATCATCCCGCACCAGCAGGGAAGCCTACGTCCAGACCCGTTTTCAGGGAGGGGATCCGCTTACAACAACTGGCCCTCCTCTCCCTGCGGACGTGGCTATCCGGGACCAGGTTGAGCCTGTCCTGGGTGGGGTGGCGTTGCGTCAACGGGCCATGCGAGGGGAGACTGCACGTCATCTCGAATGGCTCGTTGACCACGTCATCCTACTGGGACAGGTCACCCAGGCCGGATTCCTCCGTTTGCTGAACCTTGCTTCGGCCCCCTCCTCACCTGAACCCCCTATGCACCGGTTGTCCTCCGTGCCATCTTCCCACCCATGTATCACCTGGGTACCCTGTGGAGCTGCCTCTGACCGTGCGGCCAGGCTGGTGGAGGACACATCCCTGCCACAGTTGGGAGTTGGACGTCCAGCAGGGGTGGCCACCTCAACAACTGCACCCCAGGCGGAGGAGGACATGCAGGCAGCAAGAGCCAGGGCACAGGCACAGCAGCTGCAGCAACAAGCTGGGAGCCATGATGGCTCGGGGGCATCGACATCGGAGGGGCAGGCATCGGCCGGACGGCAGGAGGACCCAGGACGGGAAGTGTCTTTCGTGTGGCAGCGGTTAGGCCATGCTATAGATGCGGAGCAGCAGCGGGCGGAAGAGGCACGGCTCACGATGGTCAGGGCGGAGAACTCCATGCAAAGGGCTCTCAGGCGGGCCGAGTGCCTCGAGGCAATTCGCAGGGACCTGGAGGTCCGGATGTCATCGTTCTTGCGAACCCTCGGGGCCATGGAAGAGGACCGCCTCCGGGACATCGAGCAGGAGTTCGATGATGCCCTGGCCCGGGAAATCAGGAAGTGAGCTGCCGGACTAGCCCGCTGCCATTGTATGTAGTTAATTAGTGTTAGGTTTCCTTTTGTGTTTCATTGCATTTGGGGCGCTTGGACAATGCCCCACCTTTTTGTGTTTAGTTGTTAATTAGGTAGGGTTTTTGTAGGTTTCCTTTCAATGGTTGGGCTCATGGACCCTGGATTTGTCCTTTGTATATAGTTCAACACTGGATTTCACTTCATTTAAGTTTCTTTTTTACCATGGATCAATGGATGTGTCTTATTTTTACACTTTGGATTTGGTTTGACGGACAGACTCTTTGGACCCATTTGCTTTTGGATTGATTTGGATTCTGCTTCCACACATTTTATTTTATATTTTGGACATGCAGCTTTTTCTTCATTATTTCCATTATTGTGTGATTTTGTTTTATTCATTTGGTTAATTATTGAATACACACGAAAAAAAACACTATTGTTTTAAGAATTATATTGACAATTATTTTGCAGTTTTGTTGTAAATGTATGAGTTATCAATAATCGATAAATTTGGTATTTTAAAAATAATTGGACACATGGAAAGAAATGCAGCTCCATGAAAGAAATGTACTATACGAAGGATAACTATTGGAGCTTTTTGTGGTATTTTGATCTCAGCTGCTATCCTTATTACATTGGGCCTCATTACGACCCTGGCGGAGTGGGTTTACGCCAGCGGTATTCGCGGCGGACCCGTCCGCCCTACTACGAGTTCCCGTAGCGCCATGGAGCGTTTTCCGCCTGGTTTTTCCGGGCGGAGAAATCCATGGCGCTACGGGACCTTGTTGTTAATTACGCCACCGTATTTTACGGTGGCGTAATTAACGCCTTCCCCACTCCCATTATACCCTATGGGGCAAAAATGGGAATGTGGAAGGGTAAAATGGGGGATGGGGATTTACCGCCCCGCCAAGGTCGGAATGGGGCGGAAAATCCGCCAACCCCCATGGCGCTATCGGCAGCTTTCCGCCGTGCTCCATGGTGCATTTTGCACCACGATTTCCGCCAGGGTCGTAATGAGGGCCATTGGCATTTACTCATATTATAGGCAGTGAAGAGCAAGAGAATAAGACATCTACCATTGTCCCCATTAAGAGTCCAAAAACCCCACTGATCTCCGATATTAAGAGATGCTGGAGAAGACAATGAAAGTATAAATACCTATTTAGACACGTCAGCTCGTCTAACTAACAACCTATGGTACCAGCCCATGAAAGAGATCGGAGAATGAACATCAGAAGAAAGTTGTTATGTCCGTGACTTAATACTGTATGCCATGAATGCGGCAAGAACATTTGTTGCAAGGGAATGCATTTTCATGATGCAAAATGTCTCAGTCACCTAGCAGCGTGCAACCCCAAAGGGCAATACGAAAGAAAATGGCAACTCTAAGATGCCGATCAAGACAGACTTTCCCATAAGAAGATACATATGAGAAAACAAAGAGAATGTAGACTGCAATGGGGAGGACAGGCAAAAAACATATGAATCCATCCAGTATGTAGAACAAATAAAAACTGTAGAAATTAAAGGAATGAACTTCTCACACATGATGGAAAAATCAGGATGCTGGGAAAGAACACAGCTGTTGATGTCTGAGCATGTAGCAACAAGTACTGGATGGGAATATGGAGCAATATCATGCCCTGAATACTTATTGAAGAAGGAAGAAATCCGCGAGGGGGTGTGGCTAACTAGCCATCGAATAGGACGTGTCTTCTTGCGCCGCTCCTGCCGATCCGACAATCATTCTTGAAACTACACTTCGAAATAACCCAGGTGTTCCAGAAATTAAGATTTGAGCGTCGGAACTAACGCACTGCAATAACCTCTACAGGCGAGTGCATCGAGCCCGGCATTCAGGAGAAAATAGACGTAAAGCGGGTGGCCGTGTGGAAACATTGTCGCCAAGATGGCGGACAACAAAGGGATTGTGCCTGCAGCCTCGGAGGAGACCGAGGGAAGCTGAGCTGGAGGGCAGAGCAAGAGCAGTGAACCGCTGCAGAACGTGCAACGCTTTGCCTTTGCAACTTGCTCCTGCTGCTTCCTTGTGGCAACAATGTGGCGGCGCTCTGGAACCTGAGCAGGCGAGCTGATTGGCATAGAGGCAACAGTTGCCGTGTCATGAAGACGGGCGGCTGGTGCCTACGCGGCTCCCTGCCGCTGGCGAAGGATACTGTGAAAGGCACGGACTGCAGGCGGCGATGAGGTCTGTGTGGGAAATGCCAGCCACAAGTGGCTTATGGATAATTGCAGCGGAGCCCCGGCTGACTACAGAACGTAATAAATGATAACGAAGCACCCGCGAGCGTAGGGCGAATGGGTGCAGGAAGTGAGCTGGGTACAAACAAAGGATGGTGGCGAACCACAACGGATAAATAACAGTAAACATCCTTGGTGTGTAGTGGAGCACAAAACTCTGACTTATATGCAGCCCTATTGCAATGTTAGTTGGGTGCTGTGTCCCTATGAACAGTTGTGACACTTTAGCACCTGGAGTGCGCCGGAAGCCTGCTCTTCATTGTGAGGGGGCCTAGGAACTATATTACCACAGTGGGCAGTGAGAGCACCCAGAGCCTGCACGAGGAGACTGGTAGTGCACCCAAGCGCTGCCAGGTAAAACGGATATACGGGTGTACTGCCATTTCAGCAGCAAGAGCAGCCCATGTGCTGGCTCCTCCTGGACATTTGCCGGATGCTATGATAGTTATGAGACAGGTGGCAGGCATTGGGGTGCACAGGTAGCATTGGACATATTTACTGGTAGTGCAGAAGGAGGAGCACCCAGTGATCTAAGGAAATAAGCAAAAGGAGGGCCGACTACGGCAGCCAGAGAAGATACGTGTGAGGACATGACCCACTCAGAGGTTTTGGATACGTAGCCAAGCCTGTATGATGTCGGTAAAGGGACCCAAGGCAAGGAGCAAGCAGCCCACAATAGAGGTCTTTGCTAAAACACAACGGACCCCCACTGCTCTGGCACAAAGCACACCGGCAGCCTCAATGGATGCTACCCCTGAGGGAGAAAACAACTCGGTCCTAGAGCCATAACAGAACTGAGAGCCTCATGGGCGACAACAATGGCAGAACTGCGAACGTCCTTGGAAAACAAGATCGACGCGGTTGGAATCGAAGTCACTCTGCTGCGACAGGACGTCAGAGCGCTGGCGGACAGGACAAGCAACCTGGAGAGTGCTGTGAAAACCAACACAGACACCAGCACGAATAATGCGAAGAAAGTCCATATACTAAAGCAACAGGTGGCAAATCTCAAAAATCGTGCAGAAGAGGCGGAAGGAAGGGCTAGATGGAACAACATCCGCATGGTCAGCCTGCCGGAGGGTGTGGAGGGCCAGGACCCCACGGAGTATGTGGAGACTATGATCCTGCAGGAGATAGGCGCACAGAAGCTCTCACAGGGGTTCACAGTTGAACAAGTGCACCGGGCCCTCATGAGGAAACCGCAGCCCGGGGACCCCCCAGAGCGATTATCGCGAAGATTTTAAACTATAAAGATAGAGAAAAGATACTGGAGTACTTTCGTAAAGATGGCACGATAGAAAGGGCTTCCACCAACATCACGGCATATCCTGATGCTGGTGCAAAGACAGCAATACAGTTATGTGGCGGTCAAAAGGAGACTGCGCGCAGCGGGGATCAAGTACATGCTTTTGAACCCCGCGAAGCTCAAGGTACTGCATAAAAGTAGAGTATTCTTTTTCGACACCTCAGAGGAGGCGGCAGCATGGCTGGACTTGCAGGGTTGCCTGGAGCGCAACGAGGATCAGGATCATCTGGAACATGACAAGCGAAATGGTGGTGCTGGGAATTTCGGGGGACAGGGGTGGGGGAGTCCTAGTAAATGACTGAGGGATGATTGTATACATTATGATGGCTTTTGGACTTCCTGACTCTATTGGACTAGAATATAGAGGATTAAAAGCACAAGTAAATTGGATAGTGGAAGGTGTAGTGCGCTTGAAACAAGCAGGAGCAGCAAAATGGAAGCAACCTATCCCCAAGAACTAGTTGTAAGACAGCCATTAGGGCTATTCCTTTACCCTGCTGAGCCGCGAGTGTGGGCTGGTGCCAAAAAAGGGCTAGATGCGGGAGTGCATGAGATCCAGGGATGGAGCTGGGCAACAGTTGGGGAGGGGGTGGTTGGGGTGGGTAGGGTGGGGCGGGGAAGGGGGAAGGAGAGGACGTGGGGAGTTTGTTGTGTTGTTAGTTAAGGGGAGTTTTAGTTGGGGAACGAGCCCATATGAACGAGTCAGGAGGTCGGAAATGGACTGCATGGGAGAAGGGAGGAAGAGGACTTTACCATGCCATGGGGGACCTTAAAATAATCACCTGGAACGTCAGGAGGCTTAATTGTTATCTGAAAAGGGATAAGGTGATGTTATACCAACGCAGGCAGAAGATAGATATAGCCCTACTGCAGGAAACGCATTTGACGCGAGACAAGACCGAGATGATTGGGAAAAAGTGGAAGGGGACGTTTGTGGGATCCTCATACTCAACGTATGCTAGGGGTGTGATTATCTGGGTGGCGCCACATGTCCCATTTCAGCTGTTACAAACGCAGGTAGACATGGACGGGAGGATGGTCATGTTGAGAGGAATGGTAGAAAATAAAGAGATAAGTGTAGTAAATACGTACGCCCCGAACCAGAATACAGCGGCATATTTTAAGACATTGTGTGGCAACCTCAGCATGTACGTGGGGTGTGCAGTGATTTGGGGGGATTTCAACTGTGTACTAAACCTGAAGGTAGATAGATCGGATGGGAAAATGGACAGACCTGCCCCAGCTGCTAGAGCGCTACAAACACTGTTGAATGATTTTGGGTTCGAGGATGCATGGAGGGTGCAGCACCCCCAGGAGAGCCAATACTCGCATTACTCTGCCCCACAGCAGCTACACACAAGGCTAGACTATGCCTTTGTTACACCAGAGACACTAACAGAGACCACGCATGTTGAATATAAGGCAAGAGTTCTTTCGACCACTCGCCTTTGATCCTTGGATGGCAATACCGTCCTCCGAGGGTGAGGATACCAACCTGCCGCCTCAGAGCAGAGGCGCTGAGAGACCCCCTCTTTAGGGAAGACATGCAGGAGGAAATTATCAACTATTTTGATATAAACACTGGCAGTGTGGACTCCGCGTGCACATTGTGACAGGCCTTTAATGTAGTGATGCGAGGGGTAGCTCTAGCGAAATCCAAAGGGCTGCAAGGGGGGATCCTGACTGATCTCTGGGAAACGGAGGATGAGTTGGAAAAGGCACTAAAGGAAGGAAACAACACTAAAGAAGATGCTGCATTGATATTCAGGCTGCAGCAGAAATGCGCTGGCCACTGGGAGAGACTGTAACCTCAATTACAAAAAATACATAGAGAGGCAGCATGCAGGAGGGGATAAACTGGGGAGGATTCTGGCATGGCTCTATGAAAGTGAAACCCTGAGACCCACGATTAGAACGATAACAAGGGAAGATGGAGAAGTGGTTGACACTCAGGAAGGAGTCAATCAGGAGTTTGCAAATTATTACGGGCGGCTATATGAAGATGAGGGAGAGGATAATCGCGTGATGATTGCAGAAACACTGGAGGACATAGGATTGCCGCAGATCAGTGCTGAGGAAAGGGAGGAAATGGATGCGCCGATCACCTTGGAGGAGCTAGAAGAGGTGGTGAGACAGTTGCCTACTAGTAAGACCCCGAGCTGATGGACTCCCAAGCTAATTCTATAAAGCATTCAAAGGAGAAGTGCTTCCCCCCCTGCTGGATATGCTAAATGAGGCATACGAGCTGGGCAGGCTGCCAGAGTCACTCAGAGAGGCGATCATAATACCGCTACCCAAACCTAATAAGCCCGGACATAGTTGTGGCTCATACAGACCCCTGTCAATGTTAAATCAAGACAGCAAAATACTGACGGCTGTTCTGGCAAATAGACTACAGAGGGTTATCGGTAAATTAATACACCCAGATCAGACAGGCTGTGTCCCCAATAGGAATATATCTAATAATCTCAGAAGACTCCACAGAGCCATCGAACATGGAAACGAGTCTGATGGTGAGATGGCAGTGGTGTCCCTAGATGCAATAAAGGCCTTTGACTCAGTCAAATGGCCATGGTTGCTGGCGGCCCTGGCTGGCTATGGGATGGGTCCGGGATACTTACAATGGCCCAAAATGTTATACAGTGAACTGCTGGCCAGGGTTTAGACCGGAGCAGTAATATCGGAAAGGTGGCAACCCCGCAGGGGCACCAGACAAGGTTGCCCATGGTCCCTTATGCTCTATATCTTGGCACTGGAACCCTTAGCGATTTACCTAAGACAACAGTATGATACAATAGGCATCGCGGTGGGGAGTGAACGACACCTGATATCCTTATATGCAGATGATGTGCCGTTGTATCTGCGACATTTCGGAGGAAAACCTCCAATATATCCTGGAGGTAATGGACAAATACGGGCATAGCAGTGAACCCTCAGAAGTCCAGCATGTTCCCGCTGGGTGAATATAAAGGGATCCCCCTGACACAATTGCCGGTGTTACAGATCCCGTGGGTGGTAAGCACATTTCGCTATCTGGGGATAGATATATACCACACGGTGGAAGAAGAACATAAATGCAACACTGTAGTAGCCATTAGGAAAATTGAAAATTGCATGAGGTTCTGGGCGAAACTGCCCCTGGCAATGATGGGGCGGGGTGCGATGCTAAAGATGGTGGTCTTGCCTAGGCCTTTACATTACTTTGGGAATATCCCATAACGGATACCAAAGACATTTTTCGCTAGATTGGATAGCATGTGTAGGGACTTCCTGTGGCACAGAACACGGAACAGAGTGGCACTCTAGAAGCTTCAGAATTTTTATGACAGGGGGGTATCAAGCTGCCTAATTTTGAAGTTTACTATGAGGCAAGCCAGCTACAATATGTGGCTAAATGGCTCTCCGAGGAGAGCACCTCGGAGTCTAGGTTGTTTGGCCAAGATTGCTCCCCATTTTACTTAAAGGAAATCATGTGGCTGCACAGGGCAGAGGTGGAAGGGCGTCCCAGGATGATGATGCTCGGATGGAGGATGTAGCATAAGGCTTGCCAAATGATGAAGAACCCGACCCTGTGTTCTGCTCAGGTACCATTAGTAGCACTGGTGGACGGAGAAAAGCAATTACAGATGTTAATCAGGAACCACTGGGAATCAGTTGGGATAGCGACCATGGGAGATGTATGGCAAGAGGGGACTATAATGGATTTTGAGACCCTGAGGGAGGACACTGGGTTACACATAGGCCAGTACATCACGTATCATAGATTGGTACAAAGGATTAAGAAAATGTGGGCGGAAATGGTGCTAAAGGAGGAACCAGAGGACACCATTGACTTGATATACAACATAGCAGAGGGAGGGCACGAGATATCCAGAATATATGAGATGTTGATGTCCAAAGTGGGGAAGGAGGTGGTACAGTTGAGGCAAGATTGGGAAGAAGAAGTGGGAGCCTCGATGGACGATGGGATGTGGGAACGGGCCCAGGGTTATCACAGGAAGGTATCCAGGAATGCTAGACTGAAGCAGATGCAGCTGTATATCACGCACAGAGCGTATATGGCGCACCAAAGAATATCTAGGTTTAAAAATGCCCCAAGTATGATGAAGAGAATGTGGGCATGGTGCACATGTTTTGGTCATGCCCGGTCATTGAGCGGTATTGGAGCGAAGTGGCACACAAGCTAGCAGAAAGAGGTATTAAGATTGTGGTGGATACTGTGTGGGCCTGTTTGTTAGGGGGGTTCCCTAGGCCACAGAAGCTCAAGCATGTGAGCAAACTAAAAGACCTGGCATATGCGCCTGCGAAGAGAAGGATTGCTATGGGATGGAAGACATGTCATATACCACGAGTGGAGATATGGTGCAAGGATTTGCAGAAATGGGCGGAGGTAGAAACTATGGTATAGCAGCAAGCCAGCAATGTAGGCGGGGAGGAGGAGGCAGAGACCCTGATGGCATGGAAATCATTGATAGCAGATCTGTTCGGGACAATGTTAGACCCAATAGAACCTATGGAAGAGGACACCCCGGCACTAGATGCCGGAATGGAGCTCTGAAGAGAATGGGCTCGTAATGGGGGGGACATGGGAAGCAGTGAACAAATTAAAATGATGCATAATTGAAATGTGAATGTATGCACTGCAAGTTTGGTTTGTATTGTTTGTTAACTTTTGAATAAAAATAAATTTAAAAAAGAAAAAGGAAGAAATCCGCAATGTGCAAAGGGTGAATGATGAATGCCTCGAATCATAGGCCAGCAAGCAAAACTACTACCTGGGTTGAGAACGAAGCAGGACCAGTGCATATATTTCAATTGAAGAATGCAACAACCTGTTTCAAGAATGATGGCAAGGTCTATGTTGGAAAGAATAAAGGTTGTGGAGGAAAAATCAAAGTGCCAGGAATTAATGGAGGAACTGCAGTGCTAATGGATCAATATTGGTCTTGCAGATTCAAAGCCTACATGCAGTTGCCTAAAGACTGTGGAGGAGTGTGCTCCATTGTAATGGTACACGTCCCAGCGTTAGTGATTCCCCAAAGTGACCTACATATTAAGGAGTTTGCAAAATGAATACCAAAGAAGGAAGAGATCATTTCATCGTCATCGACTAAAAAGAGAGAACTATTTCTCATCAAAATCAATAAAGGCTTATGAATACAGTCCTGATGAATACAAATTATTCAGCAAGACCGCCATGATAATGACATCTATATTTATACCAGGACTCCAAGCATTGGTGAATGCCAAGTGGTTGCAGATCACTAGATGGGAATTGCTGCAGACGATCAATGCAACAATAAAAGGATTTAATGCAATCAGAGAAGAATTGAGAGCCATCATGCTGATCACCCTCCAGAACAGGTATGTTCTGGATCTAATAACAGCAATGGAAGGAGGCGTTTGTGCCAAATTCGGCCATCTTGCTATACATTTATACCATCTCATGATGGGGAAAATGGAACCCTGACAGAAGCAATAATGATGTTAACAACCCTGCATACAAAGATTAAAGGAGAAGCTAATGAGACGGCAGGAGACCATTGGTTCTCATCTCTGTTTTCATGGATTCCATCTTGGTTGGCGAATGCTTTCAAATTACATGGAGCTATATTAGTGTTAGTGATGCTAGGATTCTGTCTCATAAGGATCATCTTGGGACAATGACATGAACCTCTCCCACCACCCTAGGCGCTTTAGAGTGAGGCGAATCCCACAGATACACTTGCGATGTACCAGGCTAAGAAATCCAGCACAAACACAATATCATACAGATGTATAGACCTAGAGTGCGCATATAAGTAAGCGCCATCTTTTGTAGTAATAGTAGAAACAGATGGCCCGCATGGTTGCGCTGTAAAACACATGCCCATTGAAGAAACCTGAACAGGCCGAAGCACTGAGGACAGAGATCTGCGCTGCTAACTATCCCAAGAAGGAATGCGCCCTGCAAGACCACGAGACAGCACCATGCACCTTACCATGCACATTTATCACGGCCGGGCCAAAAGCAGACCTCCAACCCCCACCTAGCCCACCAGGAGTTATGACACCTGCAACTGCCCCAGTACAAGACCCCTAAATTCCACGATAGTAGGTGACCCCAGACCACCAACCATAAACACGGTGGTCATAAAAGATCTAAAAGAATATGGCCATTCCAGCATATTTCATAATGACACTTTGTAATACGAGGTACAGGGAGGAATAAATTATAGTCCAACGCTAGGGTGGAAACCTTGTGTGCGGAGAGTGCGATAGGGATTGAGAGAGGAATATGTGGGTCAACATGATCTTAACCCTCCCCCTGTGCCAGTCCCAGAGCTTCCCAGGTGCTTGCCATAATGATAGAATAGTATTGTGTTATAATAGTAACTAATGAGGAACATGACCTTCATTCCCTGGAGACGATAGGCCCAGCTGACCCGACATGATGAAGATGGACGGACTGGGCTGGGACCAATAGCAGCATGGCCTCCCCCATGGAGCAGGCCACCCATGTATAAGGTCACGCCAACCAGCCACGTGGGTTTTTACTATATATACGATATCAGTTGTGACAATGTGTTTCCTTAAAAACTTCTGATTGTACTCTTTTTTTTGAGTTCTTTGCTAGCCTATCTATTTTTTGGTGTGATTAAAACTTGATATCCTTGCAAGAATCCCTTGGCTTTTTTTCCCTGGCAGGGTGCATTTTTCTGGCGTGAGCATTCAGGGGCGTGCCTTCATTAGCCAAGAAAGATATTGGAATGAAGATAAGGATTGACATTAACTGGAGAGAAAATTCAGACAGTAGAAAGTACTCGAGAAAACATAACAAAGAGTTCTCTTGTACCTCCTGGAACAAAGTTTTACTATCACCAAGATCGTAAGAGGTATGTGGGACGATGGACATTCTGTTCACCAGCCAGGGATTGTCAATATATATGATCTGGCGTGTGCATGAACATATAGAAAATGCAAGTAGCCTGAGGGAGCTGGTGAAGTTATGGGTCCCAAAGAAAAGAAAATATGATGAGATGATAGAAGATAAAGCAGGAATTGCGGAAGAAGAGGAGAAGAAGGGTATGTTCGAATATTCGACCAGAGGGAGGAATGTAGAGGAGCAGGTAGATGCCTCTCCTCTGGTCCCCACACCCTCACCACCATCATATTGGAGTAGCAGAAACAGAGCTACAATCGGGAACCCATGCATGAATCCATGTAACATTCCTATACCACGTTTAGTGTATGAAAGACGATATGCACTCAGGCAGCCATTCAGAATATACCTTCACGTAGAGGCAGAAGAAGGATGCGACCAGGAAGGATTTCCACTGCCAAGATGCCAGAATGCGGCTATGGGCAATATGGACAAACTCTAATTAAAGTCTGATGACAACAGAATGATGTCATAAAGAAGATGTATGAGCCTATGCCAAAACGATATGAAAATACTTAAGACTGACAATATAACTGAAGCACTAAGAGAATCATGTACCTAAAGACGAAGTGAACTGGAGCTCCCAGCCCTTTAAAATAAGGTAGCAATACCCTTGAGATGGATGGGGATGCAGAAATTATTCGAACATCAATAATCGAAATGACTCGGGTAGTTGTCAAAAGGATAACTGTTATTTGTATTTGTATTTGTTTTATTTGTATAGCGCAGACCAGGCCCAAGGGCAACCAGGTGCATATCTTAGTAGAACGTTACAGGAATTACATATAATCACAGTGGTCCCAACAGATGTAACAAAATATAAAGTTGACGTTACATAAATCAAGACAATAAGAGAGCAGTAGTGAGAGAGCAAGCAGAGCAGGGTCCCGGCAGGCCCGCACAAGAACCAGAAGAAAGGTTGTTAGTATGACGTAGCTAACCAAAGCTTAGCTTTGTGTTTGAATAGGTTAAATGAAGGTAGAGTTCTGATGGAGAGTGGAAAGGTGTTCCAAAGCTTGGCTGCCAGGACTGGGAAGCTGGCGCCCCCAGCAGTTTGGAGCTTGAATCTAGGGATCGCAAGACCTTGTGATTGTGCAGATCTAAGTACTCGCGATGGTATGTGCTGAGTAAATCGCGAGGCTAGATATGTGGGGGCCTGATTGTTTACACATTTGTAGGTGAGGGCCAGTGCTTTCAGAGAGATTCTTTGGGCGACTAAGAGCCAATTGAGGTTCTTCCTAGTTTCTGAGATGTGGGCAGATCGGGGGATATTGAGGGCCGCTCTAATGGCATTATTTTGGGTAGTCTGAAGTTTGTTGAGATTGCCTTGGTACATAGCATTGCAGTAGTCCAGTTTGGACATAACCAAGGTCCTGGCCAAGGTGATGCAGTTCTGTGTAGTGAGGAATGGGCGACAAGCTGAGATCAATTTGCAAGTGTAGGCCGATGCAGCGGCCACTGCATTGGTTTGTCTAGTGAGAGTCAGGGAGGAGTCAAGGTAGATACCCAGAGTTTTGATATCTTTAGATACTTTAATGAGATTACCGTCAATATTAAAAGGAACTGAACAGAGGACTCAGTTTGCTTAGTCTCTGTTGCGTACCTAAGATGAGAAGCTCAGTCTCGTCATCGTTGAGGCACAGCTTGTGCTGGGCCATTCAGGCTTGGATGACAGAATAGATGTCATTCAGGGCTTTGGAGTCAACAATGTAGTCACCAGTGATGGGTATGAGTATCTGGGTGTCATCAGCATAATTTGTGTAGGTGACGCCCAGATAGTCAAGCACATCAAATAGTGGTTTGGTGAAGACATTGTAGAGGGTTGGGGAGACACATGAACCTTGAGGGACTCCACAAGGGACTGGTGTAGGATCAGCCGATGAGGTAGGTGAGAATACTCTCATGTGCCTATTGTCGAGGAATGACCTGATCCAATTGGATGCATTGTCGGAGAAGTGGGCAGCGGATTTCAGGTGCCGACATAGTATTTGGTGATTGACCAAATCGAAGGCAGCGGATAAGTCCAATAGTAGTAAAAGGGCCCGTTTGCCGTTGTCTTTAAGGTCCTCAATTTGAGTTTTGAGGTCTAAAAGAGCTGTTTCTGTCCCGTGCTTGGGTCTGAAGCCAGATTGTCTTGAGCTGAGGAGGTTATTAGTTTCCAAGTAGTTCTGAATTTGCAGGTATGCTGCTCGGTCAAGTATTTTGAGTAGGAACGGCACGGTAGTGATAGGTCTGTAGTTAGTTGGTGTTTCAGGGTCTAGAATCGTTTTTTTTCAGCGAGGGATAACCCATGCGTCCTTTAAGTTATTGGGTACTGTTCCAGTTAGGAATGAAGAGTTAATGAAGGTGGTTATAAAAGGAGCGAGGTCATGTGCCGCTTCCTTAATGATAGGTGCCGGGCAGGAGTCACCTGGCAATTAGATGGTTTGAAATTACGAATGATGTTTTCGACCTCGGGATGGTAAGTGGGGTGAAGCTAAAAGGGGGGTGAGAAAAGGAGGCCGTCTGAGTTGTGAAGGGTTTAGCAGGGGGGTTGGTGAGTAGAGTATTTTGTTTGGTGTTAATTTTCGATTGCGAGGTGGTGATTTTGTTGAGGAGAGCGTTTTGGATGTTATTGCACCATGTACTGTCTTTAATACAGGTATCAGGAGCAGAGGAGGGGTATTCCAATTCTTTAAGGATTTTAAATAGCTCCTTAGTGTTGGATTCTGCTTGTGAGATACGTTGTTTGTAAGTCTCCTTTTTGGCTTGTAGGATCGCTTCCTTGTAGTTGTGGGTGGTGATAATGAGGCGATCTTTGTTGGAGTCACATGGGTGGCTCTTCCAGAGTGACTCAGCCTTACGTTTTTCTTTACGTAGAGCTCTTAACTGCGGGGTGAAACAGGAGTTCAAATGGGCTTGTTGTTTGGCTTTCCGTAGTTTGAGCGGTGCTATTTTGTCAATGGCTTTAAGCAGTGTTTGAATGAAGATATCTACTAAGACTGTAGGGTCGATATGTTGGGACGTGCAGTTGTTCAGGATGGGAAGGATGAGTGGGAGTAGTTTATCCCGGGTGATGTCTTTTTTGTTCCTTGTGCGAATGGCTGGAGCTATGGTAGGAGTGGTGTGATGGTTGGTGGTTAGTAAGTGGAAGATGATGACGTGGTGGTCGGACCAGGCACAGGCATGGTTGGAACTTATGGTGGTGTTGCAATTAAGATCAGTAATCCAGTCAAGCGTTCTGCCCTTGATATGGGTAGGTTCGTCGATGCGTTGCTGGAAGACTAAATTAGCTAATGTGGTAGCAACCTCTCTGGCCAGGTGATCCTTAGTGTCGGATAGGCCAAGGTTGAGGTCTCCTAAAAGTAGTACCTGAGAATTGGGTTTAGTATTGATGGTCAGAATGGCCGTGATCTCATCTATGAAGGAACCAAGTGGTCCAGGAGGTCTATAGATGAGGTGGCTAGTTGCCGTGTTAGTTGGAGAGAGGGTGAGTTTCACGGATAGGGATTCTGCAGAGCTGAGCTTAATGTTAGGGATAGTTCTAAGTGTAATGTTATATCTATGTATGAATGCGTCTTCCCCTCCTTTGGATGTTGATTGTCGGTCAGCTCTAATGATAGAGTATCCGTTGGGGATGGCGAGGGCAAGAAGTGGGCCAGAGGCTGCATGTAGCCAAGTTTCAGTGATGGCCACAAAATCGAGGTTTTGAGCGGTGATGAGGTCGGAGATGTCCAGCGCGTGGGCCGTAATGGATCTGGCATTAATGAGGGCACCCTTGAGTTCTTTAGTGGAGACGGTGCTGTGGGAAGGTGGTATCTTCTGCGTAGTAGGGGGGGTGATGGTAGTGTGGATGCGCTGAGTGCAGGGGGCACGGGGCAGTCTAGATCTAAGTCTAAGATTCCTAACTTGGAGCGTGCAAGGTTGATTGGGTGTTGGTTTAGTGGCGAAGTGTTGGAGCCATAAGGCAGGGTCATTGAGGTATGGATTGCTAAGGAGGAGCATTGTGGGATAATGTGAGGTGTAGTAATGAGGGTTGATCTTAATGCTAGAAGTAGGGGAGCAAAGGGATGTAGTATTGGTGAGCCCTAGCGAGAATAAGGTAGCTGACAGTGACCAGTGGCCGCATATCGTGATCCAAGTGTCCTAACTGTCTGTAGGGTGAGGTAAGAGTGCACTGAAGGGTAAATGGTGAAGTTCTACACTGGGCGGAAGTAGGATTAGCCAGGAGATGGCTGTTCGAGTGAGGCTTGCTAGGTGCATACATGTGCAAAAATGCAATAAATGACTCAAGGGTAGGTACATGTGCAAAAATGCAATCAATGACTCAAGGGTAGGTACATGTGCAAAAAATGCAATCAATGACTCAAAGGTAAGTACATGTGCAAAAATGCAATCAATGACTCAAAGGCAATGGTTCAGCTAGGCCGACTAGGTAACTACATGTGCAAAAATGCAATCAGTGACTCAAAGGCAATGGTTCAGCTAGGCCGACTAGCTAAGTACATGTGCAAAAATGCAATCAATGACTCAATGGCGGTGGTTCAACTAGGCCGACTAGGTGAGTGCAGCAGGTTGCGAGCAGACAGATAAGCGCCAGGCGCTGTTCAAGTACTGTACATAAAGGACGCTATGCGGCATGCATATGAGCATTTAGGAAAGGCATGTTATAATATCAATTATCTAAAACAGGGAGTACAACGGACAGGGAGTACAACAGATGACTCAGCGTAAGTTCTCGCTCAATGCATTTAAAAGAAAAGCTTGCTTTTACAACAGAAAAACGTCATAGGTGACGTCAACATACGTATTACTAACGTCATCCTACGTGACAAACTACAAAAACCTAGTGGCAAGTGTGATACGGTCTTAAGGAACATCTAAGTATACGATCCATACTCATCTAAGGCAGTGGAAGAAAATTATTAGTTTCTTTTAACATTAGGTGTGGCAACTAAGCCTCTGCTTTGAACAGGTCACTATGAACGTCTCTAAATACATGATATCCCATTGGCTACACAACTATAGGATCCTTAATCATGCAGCCCCCTATCATTGGTTGGCTTCTAACCTCTGTCAGTACTTTTCCACCCACATTTAACAGCACGCAGGCTGAGCGTCCAGTTGCTGGTGAGCTAGTCTTATCCATCACTTCCCACCAATTAGCATAATCATCCATCATCACCTCAGTGGTCTGCTGTCAATTAGGGCTTTGAACTTGGGAGTGTTCTCTTGCCGTGGAGAATTCAGGGGAGTGAAGGCATGCTCTGCCCTCATGCATAGGTGTGGCCATCATGCTCGTCCAACTTCATCCTTCCACGTGATTGAAGACCACAAAATCAAGCTTTTATTATATTAAAACACTATTTTCTACAAGACCTCTGACGTCTTCCTTGTTTTTGTCCAAGCCTCCTGAACAGGAGCTTTGTTCTTTCACGCGATTTGTATCCAATGTCTGTTCACTCCAGCCTGATATGGCCTTGGCTTTTTGGCTCATCCAGCCTTGCCTTTCTGAGATTCACTTTTAATTTGTTTATTTTCTAGCTGCGACACACTGGAAAAGAGGTCTTCCAATTTTAGCCCAGCTCTGCTATAACACGTAGTGAAAACATCCATTCTTTACTGACTTAAATATATATGTACATGTTAGCGCATGCTGCAATCTATTCACTATAAGCTAGCCTCAAGAATACTTCATCTGCTTGCGTTTCTTTGCATATGTACACGTGTAAAACAGCTTGACATCTTCATCATTTCTGTAGCATAAGTTTCCTCATCTTGATCCCAAGATGCCACTTATCTTCAATACTTTCTTGATGTCTTATAGAATACCTACATTGTCTAGTTTCTGCATCTTTTCTATGTACGTCATCCCTGCTATGCAAGACGTCACCATTCATCTTTGTCATTCAAGCGTCGTGTTTCTTCTGGGATTTCATTCAAATGGCCATCGTACTGTCTCAAATGCAGGTATGGTTTTCTCAAAGGGAACCTTGCTTCCAGGATTCTGCTTGGTATCAGTATTTTCACTGGTACCGCACATGTCTCACACTCTGGCTCCCAACGTATAGGCAATATGGGCAAAGTGGTTGAGGTGGCGGTTCATCGACCACTCTCCCATGATTCTTCACCTCCTTGTCTGAAGAAATGCTTCTTTTGGATCCATATCTTTATGACTCCCTACATGCTGATTTCACATGCTCATCGTTGTTCCAATTCATGAGCATGCACTGTCCACTTAGACTGCAATAGATCCATCTTCCCACATACTTCTTATGGTTCTTTGGATACAGGAATTTTGTTTCTGTTCCCTCAGGTGCATGAATACTGGCCTTCACAAAGTCTCTTATTTCTTCATCTGTTAAGTCTCTGGCCTTCCATCCTGATTCAATAACGATAATTATTTTCATCTATCTGTCTTTCTTTGCTGTCCTCTTGCATTGTGTGATTATTATCTTGATCACACAAAATCCAAGCAACACCAACATGATCAGGGTTCCAAGGAACTTGACCTGTCTGCCATCCATTGTGGAACCCAAGAAAAGAGTGATCCACACCAACTGTCATCAGCAATGTCTTCTACTTCGTCTATAGTCTGGGAGTGTAGCTTCATTAGCATCTCTATGGCATCTGTCAAGTTGCCATTCTCGTCATCGTGAGAAGGTGTGAATGTGCAACATGATTCTCTGATTTTTGCACAAACACCTCCATTCATTGTTGTGATCATGTCCAGTACATATCTATTCTGAAGAGTCATCGGACATATGGCTCTCATCTCTTCTCTGATAGCATTGAATCCCTTTATGGTTGTGTTGATCATCTGCAGCAATTCCCATCTGGTAATCTGCAGCCATTTAGTATTTGCTCTAACCTGGATAGTCGGCATAAAGATCAATGTGAATACTGACGATGTCTGGCTGAACAGTTTGTGCTCATACGGGATGGAGTCAAAGGCTTCTATTGAATTGGCATAGAAATTGTTCTCCCTCTTCTTTTGATTTATCAGCTCCACAGATCTCTTCTTGAGCATTGTCAAGATTCAAATCGCTTTCGGGAATCACCAATGCTGGAACATGAACCTTCACCAGTGAACATCGTCCTCCCCAATCTTTGGCTAGCCTCACATAAGCTCTAGATCCGCATGCCCAATAGTGATCCATGATCACTGCTGTCCCAAGTTTCATTCCTGGTACATCAAAGACACAACAACAGTTCTGATTCTCTCCAACTTTTCTTGTGGCATTGTTTCTGAAGTACAGCTTTACACTCTCCAAAGGCACTATCTGCAAGGGTCCTCCTCTGTCTTCAACCCAGGTCAGTAGTTTAGCAAGTCTCAGCCATAATGGCTTACATCTATTTTGCATAATGTCAATGACTGGCTCGTAACAACCAATGATCACCCAGGCTCTGCAAATAACCACTCCTTCTTCCCAGCCATCTGGTGATAATACAGATCCCCAAATCTGCATCTGACCTCTGTTCTTCCATCTACAAATTTCTTCTGCAGATTTTCCTGGACTTTGAAGTCTTTTGCTTACTTCCCGTCTGATTTCAGCTCCTTTCACTCCAGTCTTTTCGTATCTGATCACATGATTCTTCGTCTGCGCCTTATTTCTTGCCTTTGTAAACTGGATATAATCATCTTCATCTGGATCTGTCCATTCAGTTGCCCATTTGAGATAGGCATCTCGGCCCATGAACTGGCCTCTTGTACAACAGAGTGCTATGCGTGAAAGACAATGTGCTGTCTGGACGTCTATTTCAATTGCTAAGAAGATCTTAGGCTTCCCCATGCTATAAGGCAGGAGTGCACATACAAAGCATTCCTCCTTCAAGGTTCTCCTTTCTACTTCCTTCATATGCTGATACCAAATGTTATTCCCTAAATGTGCTGCACTGTTCAGGTAATCATCTAGCTCATGATCATCCTCCCTAGCACTTCTCTTTGGTCTGGTTCTTTTCTTATGAGCCTCTATAATCATCTCATGAAGTATGTCAGCATAATTCTTCCTTAGTGGATCAATCATAGAAACATTCGTCAGTGGACTGGTTGTGTGTTTACATGTGCTACCTGTGTAGGAGAAAGGTCTAGAAGTCTTTTCCTATCCCGATGCCATTTTTTAGCAGCAGCGTATGATGGCCATAGAGAGTCTGATATAACCTCCATATATGATCTCCCTCCAAAAGGTAACTTAGGTTCATTTATCACAGGACCATAAGCTCTCATGTGTACCTCTAAAGTTTTTTTTTTATTGTTGCGTTTTTAGTTTACAGAAAACCGTATACAACATATACAAATTCACATCTAAGAGAAAAGACACAGCATAATAAAAAATGTCATGTATATATAGAATCGATAATAAAAGAACATCCATATTTCATAAAAGTACACATATGCCTGTCTAAATAATACAGCAGAGGATAAAAAAGTGCATTGAGTTCCAAAGTGTGCTTCAGTGCAGTTTCAAATAAGCAAATTCATTTGTTCTAAACCAATAGTTAAACCCTGCAAAAATGCATTCAATGCCACAATTAGAGATATGTTTAACCCCACATACATCTATTCCAAAATAGATTTACAGAGCACTCGAGTTCTTTCTTGTATGGATCTTTGAGGGTCAGGGAGCGTAGAGGCTCAAAATACATGCACCCAAACACCAAATGTAAAGTAGGGACATTTACATGAGGTCCCGGCTGCCTAGTAGTTGCTACGTCTGTACCCTTCTCTTGTACAGGAGGATACACAGGAATCTTTACTTCATGTGTGTCTACATAGTAAGCTGTGCGTACTGTAAGTGGGGGTAATACCACCATGAACACAACACAAGTGTAGATTATACAAAGATAAGACCACTTGCAGCAAGAACCTTTTGTACATTATGGACGTCGCTCGTGATCTGCCATAACAAAGCTGCTACTGATGCTGCCCATTTTACTTTTAAGGAAGAAAAAACAATCTTTAATGGGGGAACATCATGCACTACTTCTGGAATCCGATGAGTCAGCTCAAAAAGCTCCTCGATCAGCTTCGACTGGCTGACTATACGATGATGAACACAAATTCCCAGTGGATGCCACAAATTGGCCTAGTACCAGATGACATGAAGACTCTCCTTCAGCATGAAACAAAGTTCTTCAATCAGTAGACCTTAGGATCTTCTTCCTCGGAAGTCTCATTCAGTTCTCAGTGTTCTCTCAGAGTACCCATTCACTTGGATTATGATGTCTCTCAATATTTCATTGAGTGCTGCATTGTTTCTTGGATTTCTCAGGAAGGTACTGACATCAGTTTGTCTCCAAACAAGATGTGGACATTCCTCAACCAGATAGTAAAATACTAAACTGACCAGTCTATGTGCATTATCCGGTGACAGGGGCATTTGTGTTTCCCCTACTGAACTCAGGAAGCTGAAGGATCTGCTCAATGATAGCTGCAAGCAATCTTCTCACAAATGGACCATTCTTAGGATCTTGCAAGAACAGATGAACGCTAGCAGTTCTCCCCACAAGCGCAGGGTAATCACGCAATATGAAAAAGAAAACAGCAAGAACGATCCGTGAAACGGTGTCATTGAGCACCACCATAGGCACCTCCGAAAACAAAATAAGTAAGAAAGAAATTGGGGTACTGCTCCCTCTTAAGTCGTCGAAAAGGAACTCCAAATCTGGCATGCTCTCCTTTATGATCAAGACTTAAGCATGTCTCAGTCCAATGTCAACAAACTCCTGTGGCTCAAGAACAAATAGCTTCCCTTAACTCTTTTTTTAGGGACTGCAAAGAGTGTCCCGAAATAAGCTACAGTCCAATATAATCTTTGTCTTTACTCAACAGCTTCTGTGTCCTTCTTCCTCATCAGAGACCTAGTCTGCACGTGCTGTGGTTCTTCCCTGATGTTTGCTTCCGATGGGGGTGGCGGTGAAGGGGATTCACCAGCATAGATCTTCACGTCTCCAAGAAAAATCAAAACGCGTCTGCCTTGTACTTTGACTGCAGACAGTGTAAGGTCCTCTACTATGAAGGGGCAGTTAAAACTGGCTTGTGCCACCTTCTAGTAAAGTTTGTGGATTAGGACTGAATCTCTGTGGAAAGGTTTGGGAAGACAAAACTTATCAGCTCTGGTTGCTGTAGCATCTCCTTCTGTGTTCTGCTCTGCCCCACATCCCTGTCGCTTGAGCTGATCTGAAATGACAGAGATACTTGAAGTCATACACGTAAGGTAATCACGTAGCTCCTTTCTTAACAATTCTGCTGTTGGCTGGGCATCACTTCTAGTTCTAGATGGAGGTGTGAAAGGTGTTCTCATTCACCTCCCTGTCACTTTCACGTGGGTAAGATGGTGGTCTGAACCTGGCTGATTTCTCAATGCATACAATGCCAGTGGTAGGCAATGCAACCATCCTTTCTTCAGGGTCAATCTCAATTTGGCTACTCTCTCTTTAAGCAAGCCGTTGAGTATCTCACAGACCCTGTTCATCTGCAGGTGATACGTCAATGAAAACTTGTGTTTTATACTAAGCAACAAGCTTATGTATTCACAGACTTCATTACCAAAATTAGGGCATTATCGGATCTCAATACTACACATATTCCCCATCTAGGAAACACTTCTCATACTAAAGGTTTGGCTGCACAGGTGGCATCTGGGTGTGTACACGGTCCAGCTTTAATCCACCTCGAAAAAGGGCATAGTACTACGATAATATAGCTGTATCTATTATATACTTGCAGCATGTCGATATAGTCGATATGCAAATGCTGAAAGGGACCATTAGGTTTTGGAATAACTCCTTTAATAATGCTCAATGTGTGCCCAGCAGTAAACTTTTTACATATGATACACTTTACTACATAAAATGCAAAGTGTTCTAGTATATTGGGAACAAACCAATCCTCCGCACTTGTTGCGGCGCGGCTCTCTCTAGTAACGTGCGCATGGTAGTGTAGCTGGTCCAACTACACCCTTAATAAGGCTATAGGCATCACCGGTTTGCCAGTGCTATCTTGTCGCCACAATGCTTCAGAGAGGTTTAAAGAACACCCTCTCCACGTCCACAAGTCTTTTTCGTCTTGAGGCGCTTCCCCTTGAATCTCTCCCAACTGAATTCTAGACAAATTATTATAACAGTTAGGCACACTCATCATCACCATCATGCTTTCAGTCACTTCAGGTGTATCAAATGACATAACTTCTGTATATGCGACACGTTTCGCTTCCTCACCTGCTTTTCAATTTCCACATGAGATAAAGTCTGCCCTTTTAGTGTGCGCTGCTTACTTAATGACTGTAATGGCTATTGGGTGTTGTAGTGCTCTAATAAGCCTGTGCAATAAGGCAGCGCGTTGCACTGGAGTGCCATCCGCTCGGAAGTATCCCCTCTTTTTCCAACGTGCTAATCCTTCATGCACTGTTGATGTCACATAGGCAGAGTCACTGTATACCGTTACTTCCTGGTCTGCGTGTCTCTCGAGCACCATAATCAGTGCCACTAATTTAGCAGCCTGTGCCGAAAAGTGAGACGGTAGTTGTGCACTTATCATAATTTCACACCCTCCGTTGGCCATGTGCTTTACCACAATGGCACCTGTATATCTTTATCCATTATTTTGATTGATTCTCGAATAACCGTCAATAAGAGGAATCTCCCAAGCTTCCAACGCATTTTCCTTCACCCTTGGAAGCCCATCATAGAACTGCTCATAGTTCAAGCAATCATGTGCGTGCTTGCCCTCTGCCAGTGGTTCCACTACAAACATGCCATAATTCACTCAATCTCACTACTTTACTCACAGGATTCAAAATGACCACCTCATAGGCAGAAGCCCTTTGAGATGTCAACGTGCCTTTAGGTTTTTCCAAATGGCAAATATTGCATGTTGAACAAATAACGTCATGGAATATCCCATTACTATACTATCAGCCTTCTTAATGGTGAACGCAGCGGTTGACAAATGTTTTTTGCAAGGAAAATGACCCCTCAAAAAGGTTCCGATCAACTTTTTTTGCCATTTCATTTTGGCAAGGTCCTTCTAGTTTTTGTCTCTGCGCGCCAAACCAGGTTTGGTCCCTTTGTTTGTTTGCCTTTGGCGGGCTTCAGTGCTGAAACTCCCCTCTGGCGCCTGAGTGTCTGGGGTGGACAGGATGTGAGGGAGGTGCCCGAAACTGCCTGTGTTTAGTCTCCTAGGAGACATGAATGCACTCTGACGTGATTGGCTGGCTGACTGTCCGGCAAGGACTGCCACCCTGTTGTGAGTGACAGCTAGGCTGGAATGAATGTTTATTGTTTGTTTGTTTGTTTATTCATTTATAATGTGCACCAGACCCGGGGGTATCAGGGTGCAGCAGTACAGAATATGCGAGGCTTAGGTTAACAGGTTACAGAATATACACAATATACAAAGGAAAGGTACAGTTGCGTAGCAGGAATAAGTCCATAAATACATGGAGAGTAAATAATCAGAAAGAGTACATAGATAGAGCTGATACAGGTATATATAGAAGAAAGGTGCAGCAATATGAATCATACATGTTTGGACCTAAATATCGGTAGATTTGAGCCAATTTATATAGTTAAGTCTAAATTTAAGATAGGGTTGCTCTTCTCTGATTCAATGTGACAGGGAATTCAAAAGTTGGGCCGCTTTGTCGGGGAAACTGCAGCCACCTACCCTTGAAAGCTTAAATCTAGGGCTGGTGAGGCAGTTGGTATTGATTAGTCTCATAGGTCTGTTAGACGTTCTCCTCTGGAATCTATCCATAAGATAGCTAGGGGCTGCTTTGTTCAGTGATTTATGTGTAAGGGAAGCCACTTTTAAATGAATTTTATTGTGTGTAGAGAGACAGTTATTTTGGCGTCTTATCATAGATATATGTGATCTTTTAGACACACTGAGTACTACTTTAGGGTATTATTTTGGGGTATTTGAATCTTTTGGATAATAGATTTGTTAGCGCCGATGTATAGGGTGTTACAATAATCAAACCTAGAGAGAATGAGGGCTCTGGCCAGGATGATACAGTTATCGTCAGAGAGAAAGGGTTTACCAGTTCTGATGAGCTTACAGGTGTAGGCCGTGGCAGAGGCCATGGAGTTCACCTGTTTGGTGAAGGAGAGGGTTGAATCAAGGTAGAAACTAAGGGTCTCCTTAGCCACCTTAATGAGCATGCCATCAATTATGAATGAAGTGTAATCCTGGCCTAGTTTCTTAAGGTTGGAGTGGGTTCCTAGGATGATAAGCTCTGTCTTGTCATCATTCAGGCTGTCAGGATCCTCTACCGAACCTCCTGGTTCGAAGACTCTCCCCTCCCCCTCCTCCTCACCTGATGTCCCAGTGTCCGATGTTTGGATCTGTCTCTTCTGCCACAGAGCCTTTTTTTTGTGAGTGGATAAGGTCTACCTCGGAAGGAAGCCACCCTGACCGAGGATTTGTAGGTCAAAGAGGGGGGCCCCTCTTCCGAAGCAAACAGATGGGGGAAAAAAGCCAGTCGGCATAAAAAAAACCTGCTCTGGGCAATGTTGGTCGAGGTGTCCAGAGAGTAGCTAAACAGCTGTTCCAGAAGACGGACCCCAGGCTGAAGGCACAGATTGAAGGTAGGAAACACTAGAAACCCGAAGGAAAGAGACAAAGGAGGCCAGCCGGTACCGAGGGAAAAAAGGAGGAAAAAACGGAAAACAACTAAGAAAGAAGAAGAAGAGAAAGGATAACAACTGGCGCTGGGGAGGGAAAAGAGCAGGGAAAGGCGCCGGCCGGTAACCAAAGAGGAGAGGGCAGAAAGTACGAAGCGAAGGCACAGCGAAGCGGAGAGAAAACTTGAGCAGCGTCTCACCCGAAGCCTGATGCGAAAGGGTTGCAACGCGCAGGCTTCCGGGTGCGACGCACAGAAAGGGCTGCCTACGGCAGAGTGTCAGAAAGACTAGACCGTCACTGGGGGAAATGCGGAAGGTGTGACGGAACAATCAATGGTCGCTCAAGCGCCACCTGTTCCATAAACGCCAAAGACTACGGCGTGTGACAGTATTCCCCCTTCCATTCTGCCTACCCCCGGGTCTATCAGGATGGGCCCTGTGAAATTTCCTGGTCAAAAGAGGAGCGTGGACATGTGATCTTGGTTCCCAAGAGTCCTCAGACCGAGGATAGCCCTTCCAGGTTTTTAAATATTCTAGGCGACCTCTTCTAACCCGAGAATCCAGTATTCGGGATACTTTGTATTCTTCCGAAGTGGGAGTGGGACAGGTAGGTAGGCTGTGTCCTTTATTGGAAGGCATGTTGGGATCGACAGAACGAAGTAGGGAAGAGTGGAATACAGGATGTATCCTGCTTCAAGATTTGGGAAGCTTAAGGTGGAACGCAACAGGATTGATTCTTTGTGAGATTCTGAAAGGCCCAATGAAGCGAGGAGACAATTTAGTGGGGTGGAGCCAGCGAAGCAAATACTTAGTGGATAGCCAAACCTGGTCTCCCTCCTTCCACGGAGGACAGGGTAAACGATGTCGATTAGCTTGAACTCTATTTCTTTCCTCGGAGGCAGATAAACAAAGTTGAGCAGTCTTGTGGGCAGTGGCTATCTCTGTCAAAGTTTGTTCAATGGAGGGTATATTGGAGGGGGCACGAAATACTGGTAAGATGCCCCTAGGATGTATCCCATTTGTGCAGTAAAATGGACTGAGGTTGGTAGCTGAGTGTACAGTGTTGTTATAAGAGAACTCCGCAGTGGGCAACAGTGACACCCAGTTGTCTTGATGACAGTTAATGTAACATCTAAGATACTGTTCAAGAGTTGCATTTAGTCGCTCAGTTTGACCATTAGTTTGGGGATGGAACCCAGAAGAAAGAGCTCTCTCTATGTTCAACCGCTGGCATAAAGCCTTCCAGAACCGAGATGTAAACTGACTACCTCTGTCGGAAATTATCTTGTCAGGAAGGCCATGAAGACGAAAAATGTCTTTAAGGAAGACGTCAGCCATCTCAGACGCAGAAGGAACACCCGGCAATGGAGTAAAATGTGCCAACTTGGAAAAAGAGTCCACCGTAACCATCAAGCAGGTAAAACCTTGGGATACTGGGAGATCCACAATAAAGTCAGTTGAAATCTGGGACCAAGGTCTATTGGGAGGTTCAGATTGATGCAACAAACCTAATGGTTTACTAGTAGGAGTCTTATTCTTGGCGCATACCGGGCAGGATCTGCAGTATTTCTTAACATCTGAGTGCAAGGTAGGCCAAAAGAAGGTACGGGACGCCAATTCCCAGGTACCTCTTTGACCTCGATGCCCAGCCGTGGCATGGTCGTGACACCACCTTAACACCTTCCGCTGCAACGATCGAGTGGGTACAAAGAGCCTCTGGTCGACCAACAACAAGCCCTCTTTCCATAGCAGGTCATGATGCTTGTTACGGGGCACTTCAGATCTTAGGTTAGGAGTCGTAACGGATCTGACTTCCTGCAGGAAGGTAGAAACTGTGCCCACAATTCTGTTCCGCGGAAAGGAGTATTCTACAGATGGAACATAAGGTACGCCGGGAGAGTCTCGACGTGATAAAGCATCGGCCAGGTAATTCTGCGTGCCGGGAATGTAAGTGATGGTGAAGTCATATTGACTGAAGAAGTATGCCCATCGGACTTGATGGGAATTGAAGCATTCCATATTTCTGAGGATCCGAAGATTCTTGTGATCGGTGCGTAGAGTGAACGGTTGAGAGCCGCCTTGTAATAAGTGTCTCCATTCTTCACAGGCAGCTTTTAGAGCGAGTAACTCCTTTTCTATCACAGAATAGTTCTTCTGGCTTGCAGACAATATTTTAGAAAGGTAAGCTATGGGATGTTCTTTACCTTCATGTTCTTGAAGCAAAACCGCCCCAAGAGCATCTGCAGAGGCATCTGCTTCTACCACAAATGGTTGGCTTTGGTCTGGTTGGCATAGTATAGGGGCAGAACAAAACATCTTTTTCAAGATAATGAAGGCTTGATTAGCCTGATCAGACCATAGAAAAGGTTTGGACTCCTTTTTAAGCAGAGCAGTTATGGGTAACACTATCTGTGAAAAATGGTTAATAAACTTCTGATAGAAGTTTGCTAGACCTAAGAATCTCTGCACTTCCTTCAAGGTGGTGGGAGCGGGCCATTCTAAGATGGCGGACACCTTCTTGGGATCCATAGTGATACCCTCCTTGGAAAGAATGTATCCTAGGTATTGAACTGAAGAGGCATTGAAAATACACTTCTCCGGTTTGACTAGGTGGTTATTCTTCTGTAGTCGACGTAACACCTCCTTAAGATGTTGAATATGTTCTTGCTGTGACTGTGAGAATACCAAAATGTCATCTAAGTAAACAATGGTATTCAGAAAAAGGATATCAGAGAATAGCCGATCCATAAATCTTTGAAAAATCGCAGGGGCATTGACGAGGCCGAAAGGCATCACCTTGTAATCATATAGACAGAAGGGTGTCCGAAAAGCAGTCTTCCATTCATCCCCTTCGCGTATACGAAGGAGATGATAGGCACTCCTAAGATCCAACTTAGAAACTACAGTAGCCCCCTGGACCGCCTCAAGGATGTCTGAGATGAGGGGCATTGGATATCGGTCTCTGACAGTCACTTCATTGAGACCTCTATAATCTATACAGGTTCTCAATTCAGAGGAGTCACGTTTGGGTATGAAAAACAATGACGCACCAGCAGGAGATCTGGAATGTTGGATTAGTCCATTAACCAAGTGGGAATCCAAGTACTTCCGTAAGGCCTCTTTCTCCGTAAGCGACAAAGGGAACATGCGCCCAAAGGGAACCAAAGCGTCTGGTGTCAATTCAATGGCGCAATCCTCTGGACGATGCAGAGGTAAATCCAGGATGGTCTTATTATCAAATACTTCTTTAAAGTCTTGATATTCAGAGGGGATACAACACACCCCACAAGCAGTTGAAGCCTCCGAAGGGAGAATTCTCACCGTTTCTTGACGAAGATGGGGTAAGCAAAACTTCCTGCAGTATCCGGATTCAAAAGCCATAGTATTTAAAGTCCAGTCGATCACTGGATTATGTTTCCTTAACCAAGGAATACCCAAAATCACAGGGAAGTGAGCAGCTCGTATGAGATCGAAACTCAAAAGTTCTGCATGCTGCAAGACCTTTACCGATAATATTTCTGTGGTATGTGTAATGGGCCCGGAGGATAAGGGGGAGCCATCCACGCCCTCCACCTTTTGAGAGTCTTCCCGAGGCACTAGAGTGAGGCCTTGTTCATCTGCCCAGACGGTGTCCATGAAGACCCCAGCTGCACCACAGTCGATAAGGGCCAAAGTAGTTAATTGTTTGAGTTGTGTTTGTATCTGAATGGAAACCACCATGAGATGAGAGTCCATAGCTTCTGAGTGAGGGGCGATAGTCATGGTAACATAGGGACTAGAAAAGGTACCTCGGGAACTTGTCCCCATAGTTCCGAGGACTGTCGTTTCCCGCACGACAAGGAGGGACTTCGGGGCAGTTACGAAGCAAGTGAGTATTGGCTCCACACTACATACAAAGTCCAGTATCTCGTCGTCTCTTCCTTTCATCCGGAGTCAGCGGAGCCCATGCAGATCCAACCTGCATGGGTTCTTCCTTGTTGGCATTCGAAGGTTGTGGTGGGAGGGGAGGAGATGTGGGGGTCTGAGAGTTTGGGATCCAAACCTTCCGTCTTTCGGCGCGACGTTCACTCAGTCGGTACTCTATCTGTAGAACAATGGACATCAGATCCGAAAGGGTGGTAGGTCGAGTTATTCAAGCCAATTCGTCCTTTAGCTCGTCTTTCAGGCCACGACGGAATATAATATATTGTGCTTGCTCGGGCCAACCGGCGTCTGCTGCTAGACGTTTGAAGTTGGAGATATAGGTGCGCAAATTACTAGTCCCCTGCTGCACATCGAGTAGTTCTTCTGCTGCCACAAGTGTAATTTCAGGTTGCTCAAACGTTTGTTTCAGCAAGGTCAGAAACGCCCCATGATCCTGGAGGACGGGACTATTTTCGGTAACTAGCGGGGTAGCCCAAGCCAGAGCGTTTCCCATCAGGTTTGAGATCATAAATCCCACCTTAGCGTGTCTACTAGCAAAGGTGTTGGGACGAAAGGCAAAATATATGGCACATGCTTCCAAATACTCTTTCAACTTCTTGGGGTTTCCATCGTATTTGTCCGACGACAATGACATGGGAGGGAGATCTATCTCTCTGGTTTCTCTAGATGATACCAATTGTCTGAGTGCCGCATTCTCAGCTTTAACATTCTGTAGTTCCAGGTTCATGCTTTGTACAGCAGATACCAGCTCTTGGAACTATTCTGGAGTAGCCATTGATCTGTTCTGGCGTTGCAAACTGTCAGGATCCTCTACCGAACCTCCTGGTTCGAAGACTCTCCCCTCCCCCTCCTCCTCACCTGATGTCCCAGTGTCCGATGTTTGGATCTGTCTCTTCTGCCACAGAGCCTTTTTTTTGTGAGTGGATAAGGGCTACCTCGGAAGGAAGCCACCCTGACCAAGGATTTGTAGGTCAAAGAGGGGGGCCCCTCTTCCGAAGCAAACAGATGGGGGAAAAAAGCCAGTCGGCATCAAAAAAACCCGCTCTGGGCAATGTTGGTCGAGGTGTCCAGAGAGTAGCTAAACAGCTGTTCCAGAAGACGGACCCCAGGCTGAAGGCACAGATAGAAGGTAGGAAACACTAGAAACCCGAAGGAAAGAGACAAAGGAGGCCAGCCGGTACTGAGGGAAAAAAGGAGGAAAAAACGGAAAACAACTAAGAAAGAAGAAGAAGAGAAAGGATAACAACTGGCGCTGGGGGGGGGGGAGAGCAGGCAAAGGTGCCGGCTGGTAACCAAAGAGAAGAGGGCAGAAAGTACGAAGCGAAGGCACAGCGAAGTGGAGAGAAAACTTCAGCAGCGTCACACCCGAAGCCTGACGCGAAAGGGTTGCAACGTGCAGGCTTCCGGGTGCGACACACAGAAAAGGCTGGCTAGGGCAGAGTGTCAGAAAGACTAGACCGTCACTGGGGGAAATGCGGAAGGTGTGACGGAACAATCAATGGCCGCTCAAGCGCCACCTGTTCCATAAACGCCAAAGGCTACGGCGTGTGACACAGGCATAGACCGTGGGTTGCCACCCATGCCTGGATGATGAGATACACTCTATTCACCAAGGCCAAATCCTTAACGTTATCCCCAGAAAGTGGGAGGAGAATCTGAGTATCATCAGCGTAATTCGTGTAGGTAATACCAAGAAGGTCCAGATCGTGAAAAAGGGGCTTAGTGAATATATTGTATAATGTAGGGGAGACACATGAACCCTGTGGGACGCCGCAGGTAATGGGGATAGGGTCTGCTGCTGCTGAGGGGGAGAACACCCTCATGGTCCTATCGCTTAGGAAGGACTCAATCCAAGTTATAGTCTCTTTGGAGAAGTGGGCGGCTGTGTCTAGGTGGCTGCATAGGACCTTGTGGTCCACAAGATCGAATGCAGCTGAGAGGTTGAGCAGTAAGAGGAAGGCTGTTTACCCTTTATCTCTTAGCTCATCAACTTGTGTCTTCAGGTCAATGAGAGTGGTCTCAGTTCCATGTTGAGGTCAGAATCCTGATTGTCACACTCCTAAAAGCTTATGGGATTCTAAGAATTTTTGGATTTGATTGTAGGCGACCTTGTCCGGTCATGATGGGACGGTAGTTGGTGGGTATGAGTGGATCTAGGGTTTTCTTTTTTAAGAATGGCAGCCCCCAAGATTGTTTGAGGTTGGAAGGGACAATGCCAGATGCAAATGAAGCATTGATGAGTTTGGAGATAAATGTGGCAAGATCTCTTGCAGCGTCTTTTATAACTTGGGTTGGACAGGTGTCACCCTGGCAATTGGACGGCTTGAGTGAGAGAATTACTTTCTCTATCTCAAGAATGGATGTTTTGGTGAAGTTGAAGCGGGCAATGTGGTCAGATAGAGGTTCCTTCAGAGGGAGGTCAGGAGTAATGTTGTTCGGATGAGATGGGTTGTTAAGAGAGGCTTTTTTAGTGGCTATTTTATTTTGGAGTGTAGTTACTTAGTTGGAAAGTGCCTGTTGTATATCTGAGCACCATGTTTTATCTTTGGTACAGATGTCGGGAATAGGGATGGAGGACCCTAGTTCCTTCAGGATGGTGAACAATTCTTTCATACTAGAATTAGCATTGGAGATACGCTTATTGTAGGAGTTACGTTTGGCCAGGTGTATTTCCTTTTTGTAATGGGATGACATTTCTGTTTATTTTTTGCTGTTGGCTTCTGACGGGAGTAACCTCCAGGAGGTTTAGCAGCTCCTCTTTAAATGTCATAAGTCTTTTAATTGAGGGGTGAACCATTTGTTCAGATGGTACTTAGATTTGCTGGGTCTGAGTTTGACTGGGGCAATGTTGTCGAGTGAGATTAACATAATTTTATTGTACTCCTCAACTAGCGTTTCTGGTTCAAGATGATCAGCCAGCTGGTTGAGGGTGGGGAGGATGGCTGGGATCACTTTATCCACTGTGATGCTCTTTTTATTTTTTGCTAGGCAAGGTGGGGCAGTTGGGGTGACTAAAGGAAGTGGTCTGATGGTAGAGAGTTCAATGGACAGGAGGAAGTGGTCCGTCCAAGGTTGTAGGGAGATGGTTGTGATGTTGGCTGTACAATTGTAGTCCGCCACCCAATCAAGAATTCTCCCTTTGTTATGTGTGGGTTCGGTAATTTTTTGGGCTATGCCAAGTTCGGATAGAATACTGGCGATGGCCGTGGCGTGTTTGTCTATTGGAACGTTGAAGCCCAAATTGAAGTCCCCAAGTAGTAGTAATTGAGAAGTAGTTTTAAGGTTATTGGATAGAAGAGTGTAAATGTCCTCCTCAAATGGCCCAATAGGGCCATGGGGTCTGTAGATAAGGTGAATGGTGAGGGTCTGGGCTTTGAGTAGCAGAGGTTCAGCTGTGAGGACTTCACATGATTCGGTATCTTGAGAGGGCGTAATTCTCATAGATAGGCTACATTTAGAAATAATGGCAATGCCGCCGCCTTGTGACTTATCTCTGTCCTGCCGGAGTATAGTGTTGCCATCAGGGAAGGCTAACAAAAGTATGGGTCCTGCCGCTTCGTGCAGCCATGATTCGGTAATGGCGAGAAAATCCAAGTTGTCTGCCAGTATCAGGTCAGAGATATCCATGGCATGAGCAGTCAGGGACCTGGCATTTATTAGAGCTCATTTGAGAGGGGGAGCAGGGGTGGTAACTACCGTGGCATGGGTGTAGATTAGATCGTATTTCGTAGTTTGGAGGCGAGGCCTGGTGATAAAAAGGTTGGCAGTAGTATCCTTCTGGTTCTTATGGATATTCGTTTTTTTGTTGGCTGCGGGTAGGGATCTGGCGAGGGGTTCAAAAAGTTTTGTTAATCTTGCTCGGAGTCTGGAGTTCCTATCGACTGAGCTACAAGGATTGCTCATAAGTGGGCTCAGTGGGCTAGGTGCAGGGTGATCCATAGCGAGTGAGTTGTCTGGTAGTCTATTGGCCGTCTTTAGCTCTGCTGATGTTGGGTGCCTGGCACAGTCCGAAAGGCGGTTGATTAGCAGTGAAGAGCTGAGGGCGCATAGGATGTGGGCTAAGGTGCGCATGTTGTAATATGGCTTATAGCTAGCTCCGAGTTATCAGTGGATAGGCTGGTCACACAATGAAACTAAGGCAATAGATGAAACAGGCTAGACCAATATTTGAATGCAATAGAACATTACACAAGACAAGGCAATAAGATAAAGTGTAGCGCCAAAGATAACTAAGTAAGCAATAGGGCGTTGCATGACAGCATGTGGAGTAAAGAAGAGCAAGGGAATAGAGGGTGCGGTTTCAGCACAAAATAAAATATAATGCTACAATGTGTTACGTCGTGCAAAACGACACAGGGGGTTATATTAGTAGTGATTAGTACACATCCAGTAAAGCCTTAGGTAAACTCCTACACATAATATAGATAAATTGGAAAGCGTCACCGGCAGTTCTTGTAAAATACAACATGGTACCTCTCGTGCTGGTGCAGTAGCAAGAGGCATAGTTATTGGCGGCCGAGGGACCGTTACAGGTAGTCAAATGTTGTAGATGCACCAGATATTCGCAGACCTGAGGTGGTGCTAATGGAGGTAGCAGAGTGGCGTGTTTCGCCTGGGCCAATCTGGCCGGGTGGGCAGTTAATGAAGATTGTAGGCAGTCAGATAGAGAGGACAGACGTTCAAATACATGTGGAACGTGAGGCTCAGGTAGGGCATACCAAGTGGCGTGATCTAACGAAGGGCAGGCTGAAGGCGTATCTCGGAGCGGGAGGGGTGGCATACATAACGGGCTCCTGTAGGCAATCCCACAGAGGAGGGTTAGGAAGGTAAGAGTAAATTGACACACAGTGGATCAGATGGGTTGAGAGCGAGACTAGTAGGAGGTCGGTCGCTTACCAGATGTGGACTGGGGAGTTGCTCGGTTGACTTAGTGCAGAGATGCAGTGTTCCGGGCTCTGGGCTCGTACGGCTACAGACAGGCTCACGACAGGGGAGAACCTTTTTGCGTGTGCCTTCGTGGGTGGGCCGGCGACGCCTGCCGGCTTGGGAAAGGTCCTGAAGAAAGGCACTGGGACAAATCACGTCGATTTCCTGGATCAGGCAGGGGAAGTCAGGGCAAGGCTGCTCCAGCGTAATGGCGGGCGGCCATTTTAGACTGCCTAAACCTTGTGGTAGGCAATGGTGGTCAGCCCAATGAAAGATAAACAGTGCTGATATCCTGGTATAGACTGAAGCAGCAGGTTCAGTCTGCCTTCCGGATCATATATAGAAGCGAATGGTGAGTTATGATGGGGTGCCAAGATAAAATGCGACAATCAGCCGAGGGTCGGGCTGCAGTTTTGGAATGCATCTAGAATAAGCCAGCTGGTCTACCTTCGATATGGATGTGGCCCCAAGGTCTCCTCCTGGAGAGGCCACTGCTCCTTCAAAGGAGGAGGGCTCCAGCTCCTCCAGAGGCACATACTGGTCGAATTTTCTTCAGAGTGCTGTTGAAAACCAGATAGCCAGTAAGAAGGATACCAGTTTGTGTACTTTAAGGCACTCACACCTTAAACCGATGGTTTGCCAAGCTTGTGGATCCTTCCCCGTGCAGTGCAGGAGCCGGACGATATCCTCCCACTAGTCCCCACGACTGAGGCTCAAGCACAGCGAGATCTGCAAGAAATGCCAGGAACAACTACCCCAGCTACAGCTTTTCTTCATTCAAAAGGTACTGTGCAAATGCGGTAGAGAAATCCTCTTTGCCGCGGAGAAAGTTTTGTGAAACTTTCCCAACTTTGGAGTCTTGTTCGCTCCTAAACTCACCTATAACCCTATTTTTGTGCAAACTACTTCTAAAAACATTGGCAAAGACTTAACCATTTACTACCAGAACTGTGCTATCCTATCCAAGAAACTGATCCATTGACTTTGGCCCAGGCCTATTGAATTGAACTGCCTCTTGTAGTGAATTGAAACTATTTGCCCTGCCTATGAAAGTAACTATGTTTGATTCTTATAACCTTTGTCTTTCTACCCCTTTTTAAAGTTATTGAAGTGCCATTTTGCTCCCACTTCAGGAGAGACTAACTTGTTCAGAAACTTATTGGTTTGGTACTGACATGTATTATAGTGTGATATTGAGCTGCTTATTACTAGTGGAATGTTTTCTAACTCAATGTGTAAATAAATTAATATTCTTTTAACAAGAAACCTTCAGTGTTTGTTTGAACTACTGTGATTTCAAGTCCTTTGTGTAACACCTTGTACTGCTCACATCCCTCTTGAGATAGGCCTGGCTGCTCAGCCCTGCTACCACAAAACTGTGTAGTACAGACTTATACCAGAAGGTGAGATTGTGCTTACACCTGTAGTCTTAATTTTGTGTAGTGTTCCCAAAGGGTACTACATGTAATTCTGCCTAACAGAACAGAAGGCTCCTCACCCCCATTCTTTGGATACATTAAGTATCCAATCTACAGGAGGCAGATCTTCACTCTCCTCGTGATACGTCTTCGAAAGCTCTAAGCTCGGTCGTCGCTTTTCTAACTTTTTTCTCATATTTGCAGCATGCAAATATGTCATCATATGCTGCAGAACTGCATTCAATAGTGATCCCTCTTGCGGCCATGGCATGAACATCTTGCCTGCGGTACCCTTAACGGTATCCTTAACCCATTGTGCACTATACTGTCTAAGCTTGGGTGCGTGCTTGGGTAACTGCTTGCAGAGATGTATAAGCGGAGTAATATCCTTCATTTTGACACGTCACTCTTTGACTGTCAATACTCACCTTTACATTTTGTAAAATTCAAAAGTATGTTTCATAAAAATAACACAATATGAGCATTTCACCAATCGTTGCAGGCTCCAAACCCTCCATATCACAATTTTCACTAAACACCATCAATTCAATACCAACAAATAAATAATTAATTCACGATCCTTATGTTCTATTTTTCGCGTCTATCAATTCCTATATTGTTTTTTCAACATATAAAGTCACATAAAACAAACAGACAAACGGACATACTCGACCGGCCACATATATCTCTCAATATACTCTTTAAGACTACCCTACCCTCTAAAAAAAAAACGATCTGGGATGTGAATGTACCTCCTTAGACTGTCTTTAAACAAGTTCATCTCCTACGTCACCCGTAAATAGGGCTGTAGGTGTGATTCCTTCAGTTCCATTCATTAAAACGCAAGTAACTAAGGCGTACGTTTTATCATGGCCTCTCCTCACGATACCTCTTAATTGCTTGGCCACTCTTCAAGTCAATTTTACTCAATATTCAACGCTCATCATTTCTCAAGTTACTTTATCCCAGCCTCCATCCGTTACTTATTATCCTCTCATCATTCTCTTCACCCACTGCCCGTTCACGCTTTTGCCACCTCAATCAGTTTTTACTCATCATTTGTATTTTCAACTTCCAACTCTCTGGAACATACGCCTCCTCAGGCCTCTCCAACCTTCAGCCCGCTCAGCTTCCGGTAGATGCCAGAAGGGGTTTCTGCCTGAAAACAAGGGACACGTCTAACCTAGCTTGTACAAGACTTGCGTTACTCTTGTCCGCTATCTACAGGGAGCTTCATGTCCTTCCAGCCGAATGGTAGAGGTTGTACGATATTTACGGAATTTATCTCAATGGGTATCTAACCATCCTCTCAGCTACCACGTGAACTGGAGCTTCCAGCCCTTTAAGATGAGGTAGCAATACCGTTGAGATGGATGGGGATGCAAAAATTATTCAAACATCAATAATCAAAACGACTCATGTAGTTGGCAAAAGGATAACTATTTTAATATCAATTATCTAAAACAGGGAGTACAACAGACGTCTCTGCGTAAGTTCTCTCTCAATGCATTTTTAAAAAAAGCTTGCTTTTATAACAGAAATGTGTCATAGGTGACGTCAACTTACGTATTTCTAACGTCATCCTACGTGGCAAACTACAAAAACGTAGTGGCAAGTGTGATTGAGTCTTAAGGAACATATAAGCATAGGATGCATACTCGTCTAAGGCAGTGGAAGAAAATTATTTGTTTCTTAACATCAAGTGGGGCAGCTAAACCCTTCCCTTAAACTGTTTACTATGAACATCACTAAATAAACGACGTCCCATTGGCTGCACAGCTATAGGACCCTTAATTATGCGGCCCCCTATCATTGGTTGGCTTCTAACCTCTGTCAGTACTTTTCCACCTATGTTTAGCAGCACGCAGGCTGAGCGGCCAGGTGCTGGTGAGCTGGTCTTAACCATAGCTTCCCAGCAATTAGCATAATCATCCATCATCACCTCAGTGGTCTGCTGTCAATTAGGGCTTTGAACTTGTCCTTGGGAGTGTTCTCTTGCTCTGGAGAATTCAGGGGAGTGAAGGCACGCTCTGCCCCCATGCGTAGGTGTGACCATCATGCTCGTCCAACTTCATCCTTCCACGTGACTGAAGACCACAAAATTTAGCTTTTAGTGTATTAAAATACTATTTTCTAAAAGACCTCTGACGTCTTCCTTGTTTTTGTCAAAGCCTCCTGAACAGGAGCTTCGTTCTTTCACACGATTTGTATCCAATGTCTGCTCACTCCAGCCTAATATGGCCTTGGCTTCTTGGCTCATCCAGCCTCGGCTTTCTGAGATTCACTTTTAATTCATTTATTTTCTAGCTGCGACACACTGGAATAGAGGCCTTCCATTTTTAGCCCAGCTCTGCTATAACACGTAGTGGAAACATCCATTCTTTACTGATTTCAATAAATATGTACATGTTGGCGCATACCGCAATCTGGCGCTCTGAAACACCCATGTACGAGCTCGATATAAACAAAATAAGCTCACCTCAAGAATACTTATATGCTTGCGTTTCTTTGCATATGTACACGTGTAAAACAGCTTGACATCTTCATCATTTCTGTAGCATAAGTTTCCTCATCTTGATCCCAAGATGCCACTTATCTGCAATGCTTTCTTGATGTCTTATAGAATATCTGCATTCTCTAGTTTCTGCATCTTTTCTATGTACGTCATCTCTGATCTGCATGACGTCACCATTCATCTTCGTCATTCAACCGTCCTGTTTCTTCCGGGATTTCATTCAAATGGCCATCGTACTGTCTCAAATGCAGGTATGGTTTTCTCAATGGGAACCTTGCTTCCAGGATTCTCCTTGATATCAGTATTTTTACTGCTACCGCATGTGTCTCACACTCTGGCTCCCAACGTATAACTTGCCAGACCTGAAAAGGAAATGAAGACACACCTGAAAAAGCAAAGAAACACAGCCTCCCTGAAGATTGATGGAGTTTTGAAAACGTGCGTTATAAGGAGAAGCTCATGCAGGAAAACTTGACTGACAACAGAGCGCCTGCCTTGTCACCAATTCTTAAACATTGTTCCAGGAGTCCCGTGCTCAAACGGCAGCAGCAGCAGGGCCATCATGCCTTACAATGGAGAGCCACAACCATGGCTTTCCCCCTCCCACCATCAAGGGGAAGATTTGTGCTATGGAGGGAGTTGTTTCCAGACGCCAACAAGAAAAATTAAGTGCGAAAACAAGTACCAGAATCCTTAGAGTCAATTAACTTGCCACACCTGAAAAAGAAATGAAGACACACCTGAAAAAGCAATGAAACACAGCCTCCCTGAAGATTGATGGAGTCATGAAAACGTGCGTTTGGAGGAGAAGCTAATGCAGGAAAACTTGACTGGCAACAGAGCGCCTGCCTTGTCACACGTTCTTAAACATTATCCCAACGTATAGGCAGTATGGGCGAAGTAGTTGAGGTGGGGATACTTGGCTCCTTCTCTACAGAAGTAATGGTGAAGATAAGATGAGGTAGCGTGCTGACCAATAACTGTAAATACGCTTTTATGCAAGGTAGAAAAGGTACACAGAAGCTTGCTAGAAAAGGTGGTATATACATAACAATTAGGACGGCCATTGGAAGAAAATGGATGATGGCCTGTGCTGAGAAACAACTCTGTAACCTCAAAATACGAGCCTATAATTACAAATTGAAGAACTGATGGAGACGCTGTTTTCATGGGCAGAATAAGAAATTACCTTGGCCTGGGATCAAGGAGGCTATTTCGAGAGATGGGTGCAAGGCACAAAGGGAGTCAAATGAGTAGACCATGTGCATAAGACATATTTCTGCTAAGATTAGGAGAGACGAGGACATCTGCAAGTGCCAAGTGTTAAACAACCACAAAGGCAATAGCTTATGTGAAGTGGAGTGACAAGTCTCTAAAGGCCAGAAAGGGTAATGGCCCCTGTTTCATAAAATCAAATAGTAGCAAATGAGAGGCTGAAGTAGACAAAATCGTGCTCTCCTAACACGTGACTCAGAAGTCAAAAACAAGGTCAAGTCATTAAAAGCCCAGATGGAGATAGCGGTCTGCTCATACTCCCTTCAATGTTCCAGGACAGTGAGCAGACTATGAGGTCAACTACAAACAGAAGACCTTGGCTAAGGATCAGGTCGATGCACTAATTGGGAATACAAGGAATGAATTGACGCATCTCGAGCACCTAGGTTTCGTTTTCACTCATGTACTGCTAAACAAGCCAACAGTCCAAGGTTGGATGTGGTTGCCAACTAACCATAAAGCCTGCCACACATTTTACATACAATGTTGCATTTACCAATCCTCTGCCATATTCTGTGCTATAATCAGTATATTACGTATGTAGACGTAGCTCAGGGTGTGTCCTACAAACAAGGGGCAGCCAATGAGAAATTAACCCATATATAATTCTATAAGTAGACATGTCCCCCTAAGCCAATCCCTCCTGTCAATAGGTTTTGCAAATGCCAAGTAGGATGACGTCCTAAATGACATTTGTAAAAGTATATAAACTCTGTACAAATAAGATCAAGTGTGAATATGCATGCTTCTATTTTGGTAGCTATTATATCTCCCTGCTTTCTTTCATTGAGATTAAAGCAGTATTTTACCATCTTCTTGGATCTGTCTGGTTATTTGGTCTAAGACATTTACTGGTAATTCCATCTAGCGCATAGAGACGCTTCACAGTGCCAGAACACACACTAATAAAAGCAGTCTGCAGTCACAGTGCCCTACAGGACATACAGCTCCATCTAGACGTGTTCCTTTATGGGGTAACAATTGTGTTAGGTTGGGTGACAGGGATTAAGGACTAGATTTGGTGCATACCTGCCGAGTTTCTATTCAGACTAGCTGTCCCCCAGGAAAGGGCACCAGGCGCCATTATCAAGATATATTTGGAATCAATGATCACCAAGGCAGACCTTGTAATCCTGTCCAGGTTGGACGAAGAAGATTTTGAATGGCGCATGGTTCTGTGCATTGACCCAGCACAGCGATTGAGGGATGTGCCTGACGAACAGCTGTTCGAAGACACCGAAAATAAGGGACAACTGATTTTTGAATTGTCCATACCTTGCCAGATAATTGTAGAGCACAGAGAGGTAACCCACACCATCATCCTTGCCAAGACATTACCGCTGCACATGCAAACAAATTTAGAAAAGGTGCCCAGCGAGTTATGGACCAGTAACCCCACGATCTAGGGCTGCTCAAGGGCATAGGGGTGGATTGCATCAAACTGAAACAAAGTGCAGTGTTGGCCCGAGTTAAGCAGTATCTCATGTCAAAAGAGGTAGAGAAGGGGATCTATGACACTATTGTAGCTTTATGGCATCAGGGCATAATACAGCCATCAGAATCACCATGTAGCATGGCTATCCGATGAATCTGCTCCTGATCCTGGGGGTGGTTATGTGAGGGAGAATCACAGTGGGGGCAGTGACGCTCAAGACGTTGGGGGAGTGAGGCATTATCAGATGAGATATGGTATATCTATATATATATATCTCTCTGGCCGGCCTCTCCTGGCCCTCTTCCTGCCCCCACCTGCACAGCAAAAAATCTTGGAGTCATCTTCGACTCCACACTCTCCTTTTCTCCTCACATCTCTGACGTCTCTAAGAAGTCACACTACCAGCTACACCTCCTCAGAGGTATACTTCCTTTCCTTTCCTTCCCCCAGAAGCTCACTGTCTCTAGAGCCCTGGTTCTCTCTAAGCTGGACTACTGTAACAGCCTCTATCTAAATCTGCCTGCCTCTACTCTCCGCCCTCCGCAACTGATCCAGAACAGGATTGCGAGACTTGTCCTTGGCCTCAGGCCCATGGATCGTATCTCTCCAGGACTGAAATCTCTTCACTGGCTCACAATGGCTACGAGGATTAAGTTCAAAACCCTCTGTATTGTCCACAAGGCCTTCTGGGGCTTGGGGCCGCAATACCGTCAACTCTCTCTTCTTAAATATCTTCCTCTTCAAGCTCTCCGCTCATCCGCATCCAACTCCCTCAAGGTCAGTCGCTTCTCCAAGCAACAAGTTTGTGGTAGATCCCTCTCTTCGGCAGGGGCCTCCCTCTGGAACAGCTTTCCTGCCTCCCTAAAACTTGAGGAGAACCATCTCCGGTTCCGGAAGCACCTCAAAACCTTCCTCTTTATCTCTGCTTTTTCTCCCTTGCTAATTTCCTGGATGAAATCGGCACTGGTTACCTGGCCACCCTTCTGACTCTCTGGCCCAGGCACCACCAGCTGCCCACCTCACTGCCTCCCTGGCAACCCCTGCACTGAGGACTGTTTTCTGTATCCCTACAGTCCCCCTACCAGCACTTAAGTCTGCACTTCCTTGCACTTACCACCAGTGACCTTTTTATTTATCTATTTTATTCTACTATCCCATGTACTGCACTTTCCCCTCTCCCTTACCCATGCACTTTTCCCTTTCCACCTTCCCATGCACTTGCGCGATCTGATACCTGGCCTAGTAGGATCGTTGTTCTGTCTTCCCTCTGTTCCCCCTCCCTTGCCTCGTCGCACCTTGAAACACTTGTGTATAGGCACGTTATAAATGCCATATCATATGGTTAGGGAGAATTCTCTGTAAAGGCTAATTTCCCAAACCTAGTGAGTCCCCCAGCAGCTTTGCTGGATTTTTAGGGTTTATTTTTTCTCCTGCTAAGAGTGAAACTCTTTTACTCCCACTCTTAGACATGATTTGAGGTGTTCCTTTGTCTTTCCATGTGTTTTATGGGCTATGGGGTCTTTTTCCCCATAGGGTTTCATGTGTTTTTGATATGTGGGTTACACAGCACCCTCCGTGCAGTAAACCAGGGGTGTCATAGTGACCCCCCACCATAGACTCCATACCCTGGGACTGACTACTGTCTCCCAGGGCATGTAAAGTGTCCATTGGCTTTACTAGTCTTAAATTATTAACAGAACCAGTACAAACCATCATATTGTGGACGTACTGGCTGGGGCAATTCGATTGCCCCGGGGTCTGTTAGTCGAGGGGGCACGTCTCCGTCCCCCCTGATCGAGTTTTGGCTGGTGGCAGTGGATACTACTTTTTATATTCGGCCGCGAATATATCCCTATGGGATTTTACCATTGTTCGAGGCTACCACTTTTTAAAATAGCCTCGAACATACCGCCGGGTTTATTAAATTAATATAAATTCACTGGTTGGTATTTTTTGCCGAAACTTAGTTCCAAAATGGCATTTGTGTTCGCTTCTGTGACTCCAACCCAAGTCAAGCCCTTGTTTACACTTTTTGGCGGGCTTCTCCACAGAAGCCTCCCAAAAGTGGTGCCACTCTGTCTGGGTACCACAGGGGTTGTGGGAGGGGGTTTAGGCACCCTGGACTGAGTTGCCTCGGCAACTCAAGTCGCACTCTTGTGTGATTGGCCCAAGTGGTGAACCGCCCGGCTCACCACTTAGCATGTTTGAGTGACAGCTAGGCTGAATGAATGGGGGTTTTCTGCATAAAAGCAGGGCTTTGGGGACTGGAACTTCAGAAGTCGCCACAGGACCTAAAGAATCCGAGGAGGGAGAAGCCGAGCTGACCTGCAACGACTACACCACCGGTGGAGCCCTGCTGAACCGTCTCACCACTTTTCCCGACGACAGAGGAGATCTCCAGTACGTAGAGTCTTTTTCCTTTGACTGGTGGGGATAACCAGTTTGCCCGTCTTTTCGTCTTCCTGGACCATCTCATGGCCTCCTTGCCCGTGCCAAGCACCCCGGCAACTGGAATACCGCGGTTTACCACTACCATGAAGAAAAGGGTAGTACCTTGTAACCGGGAAACTCTGCGGCTGGTTTCTTCCCTGGCAGTGCAACGACCTTCATCTTTCCTCCACGTCAAGACCTCCTGTTCCTCTGGACGAAACACCGACTTGCACCCGCTGCCAGGAACAACTGCCCCGCTGGAGCGTTCTTCCCATTTCAGGTACTGTGTCCCGCCTGGCTTCCCTTGCGACAGATCGTTCGGGGTGACAGTAAATCCTCGACTTTCTAACCTGGGCTAGTCTGGGGCCTGTTAACTAACTTTTATTGACTTGATCTCAATCTTTTGTGAACTATTTACAAAGACTCTTTGGGCATAACCCCACTGTGTGATCCTGGACACATTTCGCTTGCTCTCTCTAAGAGTGGGCCTGGCATTTGATCTTCCTTGCTCTCCAGTAGACTTTGCCTAACCTGCCTCACTGTGGTTCTTTGAAAAGTATTGAGATTTGTGTGCTTTCATAACTCTGCCTTTTTCCCTCGCTTTTTAAATAACTTATTAGAGTGCCATCTTATCTTAAGCGCTCACCTCTGTCTGAAAATAAGTGGTGTTTCTCACTAAGACTTGTCCAATAAGTAATTAGGGTTGTATATGTATAATAGTGACTGTGTGTTAAATTTACTTACCTCTTTTTGTGCTAGTGTAATTTACAAGTGTGTCTTTAAATAAATAATTATATACTTTTTACACCAAAGCTCTGGTCAGTGTTTGCTTGTGCTACTGTATCTCTGTACCTATTGTGTATACTCTAAATACTGCCTAACTCATCTTGAGAGAAGTCACAGCTACCAGGTAAATCTGGGTGGTACAGACTGCTACCGATTGGGTTTACTGCCAACCACCTGTAGTCCTAAATCTTTTGCTGTGGTCCCTAAGAGAACTGCACAGGTTTCTGCCTATCACATATCATATCCCCCTTTCCCTCTCAGTGATACCCCCTCCATTCCTCCTGCCTTGATGGCATATTGTGATAATCCCCTTCAACAATCCACACAGGCTACTCTGAGTATCCTTCAATATTCTGTAGCCAAGCCAACCTAATGACAAAAACTGTTACGAGGAAGAGAGCAACCAGAAAGAAGATTGCTCGACTAAAGCGAAGCAAGCGGTCTATCAGTTGGAGAAATCTGACTGGCTCTGAACAATACCCCTCCTCAGATCGGGAGCTGAAAGATGGAACAGCTGAGGAACAAAGAGCGATCCATGGCTGGGGAAGCCAAGCTGTCAGGTGTACAGACGAAAGAAGAGACATGTGAGAAAGGTGGAGAAGATTTCCCAGCTCAGGCTGAGAATACAGAAGACGGCGAGCGAGGCAGAAAAGCAGCTACGGAGAACGGGGAGACAGCATCTGGAACAGAGAAACACCCTCACAGGCTGAAGAGACACTTAAACAGCACCTTAGGCAAACCCTAAAACCAGTGAGTCCCTAGCAGCAGGTCGGGCCCCATCAGGGAGCTGGAGAGGCATTCGGTAATGGTAACGGGATGCAAATTCCCTATGGCTTACATCATAAACGTATTTATTTAATCCAAGCATTTGGGGAGTTATACATACACTAATGATAAGAAGAACTTGGGTAAGACCCATACCCCCTTGTACTGTGGACAGAGTTATGTTGTATAAATGTTCTGGTAGGAGAATATGCCAGGTGAAGAGTGGATCTGGGGTCCACACCCATAAAGAGTTGTGTTGTAGAACAGATCTGGTAGAGGAGTATACGAGGTGTTGTGCGAGTCTGGGACCTGCACCCAAGTTGTGGTACATTGAAAAGAGAATCCCAAGGAAGAATCATTCCCTTAGGATTTTGAATTGCATTTATGGTACTTTGAAAAGAGAATCCAAAGTAACATTCATTCCCTTAGGATTTTGAATTGGAATTGTAGTACTTTGAAAAGATTGTATGTGGAAAAGATCTGGGGAAGCAAGTCATTTTCATTGGAGTGAATTGCAACACCAAGAGGAGTGGTTATCCTCTTGACCTACAAAGAACTTGGTTACTCTTTTGAACTTTGCTTTGGTGGAGAAAAACACCTGGGGAAGGGAGTCAATCCCGGACTGTGAACATTATCCATTTGGAACATTTGTTGGAGATATACCTTTTTGTTGAACTTGAACATTTGTGCACTTTTCAAGCCAAAGACACCTTAGAGTTACTTTTCGAATGAGAGAGCTAAAATAGGATTTCGGGCACAGGAAATGTTTGCTTTGGACATCTTCACACGGGACACACCCTTTGTTTTTGGTTGAGGTAGGGAAATACCGCCTACATTAGAGATAGTGAGACATTTTCCAACCACTTTATCATTTCAATAAATGTTTATAGCAACAACTATGAGTCCTCTGCATCTGTGTCTCAATCCTGGCTTCTCACAATACCCTGTCAAAAAAGTAAAAAGGGTTGTCTAGGAAGATGGTTCAGACCTCCGTCTGTTGAATTACATTGTAGAGGCAGAGTTCCCATTGGTCCCAAACCCTGCCACCATCCTTTGTAACATCCCCGCAGAAGCCAATAATTTCACTTTAGAAGATCTCAAGAATGGATTTTTCTCCATCCCGTTACACCCTGAGTCCCAGCCCCTCACTGCATTTACTTATAGGGGCCAGATTTTGCAAAATAATTTGTCTCAATGTGAATATCCTAGTGTTTTTAATAGAGTATTGGAAATTGACTTAGGAAGCTTACAAGTACAGAGCACAGGCATTCAGTAGGTGGACGGCGACCTTCTGGTCGGCAACTCAACAGAAGAGCAAAGACACTCAGTTAAACTACTGACTTTATTGACAGAAAAGGGCAGCAAGGTAGACAAAGAGAAACTGCAGTGCTGTCAGCAAGAGGTTGTTTACCTAGGACAGATCATATCATTGGCAGGGAAAAGAGTAACACCAGAAAGGCCAGCAGCAGTACACCACACAACTCAGCCAACCCCAGTCGAACAGATGCAACATTTCTTAGGGTTATGAAACTACTGTCGAGCATGGATATTTGACTATTGTACTTACACTACATCCTATAGCAAGGATTAAAGGGACCAATTGTTTGGACAGATGAGAGGATCCAATCATTTCAGGAACTTAAAAATGCGATCATTAATGCACCAATTCTAGCAACACCAAATTACAAAACATTAGTCTTCCTCTTCTCACATTGTAATGGCCAAGTGATCACGGCTGTCTTCACCCAATAAACGTCAAAGAGACAAACAACTTTGGCTTATTACAATGGGCTCTTTGACCCAGTCATGCAAGGACACTTCCCATGTTAGCAGGCTCTAGAAGCCGCTTGGTTTGCCATCTAGAAATCATCCACTATTACCATGGGATGCCTGGTCACCCTTTAAGTAGAACACACAGTTTTTGCAATATGTCAGCAATAGGTTGTTTACCTAGGACAGATCATATCATTGGCAGGGAAAAGAGTAACACCAGAAAGGCCAGCAGCAGTACACCACACAACACAGCCAACCCCAGTCAAACAGATGCAACATTTCTTAGGGTTATGAAACTACTGTCGAGCATGGATATTTGACTATTGTACTTACACTACATCCTATAGCAAGGATTAAAGGGACCAATTGTTTGGACAGATGAGAGGATCCAATCATTTCAGGAACTTAGAAATGCGATCATTAATGCACCAATTCTAGCAACACCAAATTACAAAACATTAGTCTTCCTCTTCTCACATTGTAATGGCCAAGTGATCACGGCTGTCTTCACCCAATAAACGTCAATGAGACAAACGACTTTGGCTTATTACAATGGGCTCTTTGACCCAGTCATGCAAGGACACTTCCCATGTTAGCAGGCTCTAGAAGCCGCTTGGTTTGCCATCTAGAAATCATCCACTATTACCATGGGATGCCTGGTCACCCTTTAAGTAGAACACACAGTTTTTGCAATATGTCAGCAATAGGTTGTTTACCTAGGACAGATCATATCATTGGCAGGGAAAAGAGTAACACCAGAAAGGCCAGCAGCAGTACACCACACAACACAGCCAACCCCAGTCAAACAGATGCAACATTTCTTAGGGTTATGAAACTACTGTCGAGCATGGATATTTGACTATTGTACTTACACTACATCCTATAGCAAGGATTAAAGGGACCAATTGTTTGGACAGATGAGAGGATCCAATCATTTCAGGAACTTAGAAATGCGATCATTAATGCACCAATTCTAGCAACACCAAATTACAAAACATTAGTCTTCCTCTTCTCACATTGTAATGGCCAAGTGATCACGGCTGTCTTCACCCAATAAACGTCAATGAGACAAACGACTTTGGCTTATTACAGTGGGCTCTTTGACCCAGTCATGCAAGGACACTTCCCATGTTAGCAGGCTCTAGAAGCCGCTGGGTTTGCCATCTAGAAATCATCCACTATTACCATGGGAAGCCTGGTCACCCTTTAAGTAGAACACACAGTTTTTGCAATATAAAAAAAAAAAAATCAAAATCCACTCTCACCACACGAGAATCAGAGTATGAGGTCCTTTTGTCCAACCCCTCCATTCACATTGTTACGTGCCACATTGTCAATACAGCAACATTCATTTCAGAGCCAGATGACACAGTGCATGATTACGCTACATATGAAGACCTTACAGATGACACTATCCATGTTAGAAAAGACAGGTGCAGTAATTTTTGTTATCTAATTGCTGTTATGTGCTCTTTCTCCTGATGACTTCAAGCAGGTCCCTGTTTTCACCCCGATGCCAAATCGGCAAACCAATTACTAGTGCGTGAAGTATTCTGAGAATGGGGAATAGAACAAAGTTACAAACTGTAGTGACGATCTTACTCCTAGTCCATAGTCCCCTTTCCTCCATACTTTTCAGACATTTCATCCTGTGGGACGTGACCGTAGCACTTTTTGAAGCATCAAAAAATATTTGTTGTCCTTTGTAATTTTACTAGGGGCCACCGCGCGTGGCTGTAGCCCCGCCTTCCTGAGCCCCACCTAGCGCATCGCACTTCAGTCATTTTCTATCGCCAAAGTCAAAGGACAATTTAGCAAATAGAGGAAACTTTTTAGAGGGGAAGGCGGGTGTATGTATGGAGGAAAGGGGACTATGGACTAGCAGTAAGGTAGTCACTACGGTGAGTAACTTTGTTATACTCCTACGTCCCGTCCCCTTTCCACCATACTTTTGGGCAATTCCCAAGCATTGATCTATGAAACTGGTGGACAGAAATTGTTTACAGAAAAAGGTTTTTGAGCACTGCCTGGCCAAACTGGGCATCTGCCTGGGAACTGAGATCAAGGCAAGAGTGCTTACAGAAATCTGAAGGTGAGGACCATGTAGCTTCTTTGGCAATGGTCTCCCATGGAATATATTTCTGAAAAGCGACAACCACTGCTTTCCCCTTGCACTAGATGTGAGTGGATGCCTTTTGGGGCTTGCAGACCTTGTACCGTAAAAACTTCTGAGATACATGAAGAAACCCAATGCGAGATAGAAGCCTTGGAGGCAGGGGTTCATTACGGATTCCCAAAGGTAACAAAGAGTTCAGAAGAGCCTCTGAGGTCGCTTGTTCTCTGTAGGTAACACGTCAAAGCTATGGAGGACTTTTTCTGCATCTGAAGCTGGGTTTGGAAAGAAGACCGGCATGGGAAATTATTTGGTTGATATGGAACTATGAAACAATCTTTGGAAGAAAGGAAGGATGTGTGGTGAGCACCACCTTGTCCTTATGAAAAACCAAGAAAGAATGCTCAGTAGAGAGGGCTTGCTTATTCCTCTGGCCGATGTAACAGCTATCAAGATGGCCACTTCCTAGGTGAGGAACTTGAGTTCTACAGTGGCCAGTGGCTCAAAGGCTGAGATCCCATTTAGGACAATGTGACTTGACCGGGGGAAAAAATGAAGAAATCACACAAAATGTCTCCTTATGACCAGATTTGTCAGAGTGAAAGAGCAAATATCTGTACTAAGGTAGTCCCCAACGGCACACAAATAAGTTCTGCATGACAAATTCTGGATGCCCGTGGCTGCTACATGTGATATGAATGACAGGACACAGTCAACAGAAGCTAGAACAGGGTCTAGCTGCTTCGTAAGGCACCAGTGACAGAACCAAAGCCATCTGCTTTTGTACTGGGCTCTTGTTGAAGGTTTGCTCGCCACCTGAATTATACACATATTGTCTTCTGAGAGACTAAACTGCGCTAATTATTTGAACTCAGGAACCATGCTGCTAAGTTGACGGATTGTGGGGAGGAATGCCACAGGAATGCCACAGCTGTTGATTGTTGGTGCAGAACATTGGAGATCTGCCGCATCCTGATCGGGTTGCGTATGGACAGGTGTTGAAGTTCCAAGCACCAGAACCTGGCTTACCACCAAGGGGCTATGAGCAGCAGAGTGCAATTGTTGGCACTCCTGAGTTTCGAGAGCAATCAATGAATCAATGACAGAGGAGGGAAGTCATACACTAGCATGTTGTCTCACGGAATCTCAAGCGTATCCCCCAAGGAAGATGCACCGAGTTTGTCCTTGAAGGCATAGCACAGAAGCTTTTTGTTGGCTGACGTCACAGACAGGTCCACCGTCGGAGTGCCCCACTATGAGAATAGGTGGACAAGAACATTCTCGTTGATCTCCCACTCATGGTTTTCCACAGACTGACGGCTGAGGGAATCCGTCGCAATATTGTTTGGTCCCATAAAGTAAACTGCCGGTCGCCAGATATTGTTCTGCACCGCCCATTCCCAAATCTGGAGGGCTAGATTGACAAGTGGGGGAGCTCTGGTGCCGCCTTGTTTGTTCACATAGAACATAACCACTGAATTGTCTGTGTGTATTCTCACTACGTTACTGACAATGGTAGGCTGAAAAGCTTCCAACGCCAGAAACACTGCCAAGACTTAAAGGTAATTGATATGAGACTTCCTGTCCCGAGCTGTCCATAGATCTCTTGATGATTTAACGTAGCGCACTAGCCCATACGGGAGGAGTCTGTCCTTATTGTGACTTGGGTGAAGGCTCCTGAAAGGAGGTTCCCACTGAAAGGTTGGCTGGAGTTGACCACCACTGGAGATCCACCAGCGTAGATAATGGGATTGTTATCATTTGGGAGTCTGCGTCTGAAGCTTGAGACCAATTGCTCCCTAGCGCTAGTTGTGTGCGCCTCATCTTTAGTCTCACCAGAGAAAGAGCCAGAACACATGAGGCCATGAAGCCCAGGAGCCTTTGAAACCACCAGGCTGACCTGTGGGATGAATTGGGAACAGATGGCAAGTGACTAACAAGTCCGCAATCCTGTCCTCTGTTAGAAACATCTTGGCTGTCATGGTATACCAGCGAAAACCTAAGAAAATCAGGTCCTGAGAAACCGTCATCAACGACTTTCACCAGTTTACCGACAGCCCAAGTTGGAACAGTAGTTGGAGAAGGAACTGAAGATTGTTTGCTGCAGGCCGCTTTAAGAAAGGCATTGTATCAACAGTAGACACAGACGTTATTTTGCAGTTTACTGCGGTTGGTGAAATTCCTAACTGGCCCTTACTCTAAAGTGGGAGTAGTCTCGACCATAAAATAAACAATAAACAAGTCCAAGTCAGTGTAGTGAAAATAAAGGCCTATACTAAGAAACATAACCTTGCCCTCCTTCTCAAATGACAAATGTGTAAAGGGAATACAAAAATGAAAAATCGGGTTTCATGCCGAGGTTGGCGGTAACCTGCCAGTGCCACCGTCGGGTTGCCGCCGACCAGGAAACACTGAATCCGCCGTCTGACTTCCCGGTTCCACCGGGTCATTACAAGTCCCAGGGACACAGAAAGTCATGCGGCAGATTCGGTAACTCCTCATTCTCGTGGAGTCCCATGGGACTCCACAGGAATGGAGAGACAGAAGCACTAGCACCATTGCTAACGTGCCGGTGCTTCTGTGAAAAGTCTGCCTGTAGGGCTGTAGGCCTGCAGGTCTGATCCTGCTGGGCGCAACAGATCCTGCAGACAGACCCGTAGTGTGGTGGTCTCGAAATAAGGGTGCCGGTAAGCTTACCGGCACCCTTGTTTCTGGACCACCAAACTTGGAACAAGGCCCATAGTGTCTTAAAAGAAATATCAGAAGGGCTAAGGTAGCAACTGCCTTCCCCACGTTCAGAGGCACAGGGTCTCGAGAGTTTCTTAAAAATAATAGGTGGATAGCACAATTCTATCAGGCTTGCTGGCACAATTCAACAGTTCGGGTTTTGGGGCTTCCACTTTGGCACTTATTCAATACAGGCTTCCCTCCAAAGGGCTTGAGCCAGCCTCTCTATTCACATTCCACTCTTCACTTCATCACAGTTCAGCACAGGCTTCCCCCCGCCGGGCTTGAGCCTGTCTTTCTCTTTGTGGGGTTCCCCTTCCCCACGGTCTATCTTTATCTCCTTTTACTGTCAAAGACTTTCGAAACTGCAAGGAATTTACATAGACCTCTGCATGACCACTTCAACCTCCTTTTTAAACAATTGATACAATCAACAATTTTCACAAAACCAATGCTCCTTGGTACTTGTAGTTTTACTTTCTCTTTTATTGTGCTCTTGTGGCATCTTTCAAAGTTCACATGTAACACCAATACTTCTTGGTACTTGAAGTTTTACTTTCCGTCTCTTGGCCTATTTCAAAGTTCACAGGCAACACTGATGCCTCCTGGTACTTGTAGTTTTACTTTTGCCTTCTTGGCATCTTTCAAAGTTCATGTCCTCTTTACTTTTGCGCTCTTGGTAATTTTCAACGTTCATAGGAATTGCTTTCCCTTAACTAGAACATTTCACAGAGACTTTCGAATGTGCGACCCAGCATCGAAGGACCACTCTGCTACTTTGCATACTTTTCTCAGCATTCAATCATTGTTCTCTTCATTGCGTGTTTAATCAGCACACGTGCATCCTTCACCTCTTGTTACATCTTTCTCGTTTGTTCTTAACACAAACCAGGCTTTTGTTTCCCTTCGATAACTAACTGGTTGTGTTAATTGGACTTCTATCTTCAATGTTGTCCAACTTCCATAGCCTGGTTCACATCAACCCTGAAAGAGCTGTTCCTTCTCGCATCCAACCTCGCACAGAGAGTGCATTTGAACGCTAGCTTTTATCCTGACAGGGAGTGTCATCAAGTGGCAGGTGCATGTAATTTGTATTACGTGCCTGACTCTGCCTGATCTCATTAGAGGGACAGAGCCAAGTCAGTGAGGTAATTCTGCTGGCCTCATTCCTCATCTTCCTTGGCTCAGTAGTGTTGTAAATGTGAAATGCAGTGAAATTATGGGACTTGTAGTTTCCCATAAAATAAGTAGGGATAGGAGTTAGATGGGTTAGGGGAAAAGGGGGATACCATGTTTCATCATCAGGTGCTTCACACCCACTCCTTGAGGACCCCCTACCCAGGCAATCCTCCCTCACTTGTCCACCCCCAGGGTTGGGATCCAAAAGCGATGGCCCTTCCCTGGCCACTTGAGTATGGGATCCCCAAGGACTAGGCTGTGAAACACCCTCTGGTTTTTCACACTGTGGACAGTGGCTCTGAAGCAGCCAGTCATCCAAATATGGATAGACGTGGATTCCTTGTGCCTGAGGAACGCTACAATGACCACCATCATTTTCGTAAAGACCCATGGTGCTGAACTGAGACCAAAGAGGAGGACTCGATATTGAAAATGTTCCATCCCTACTGAGAAGCAAAGGAATTTGCAGTGTTGAGGCCATATCAGGATATGCATGTAAACATCCTGGACATCTACCACGCTGAGCCAATCGCCCTTCCGAAGAGAGGATCCGATCTGGTTGGGCGTGATCATCTTGAATTTCTTTTGGTGAAGGGTAAGGTTGAAGTTGGACAGGTCTAGGATAGTGCGCAGGCCAGTCTGGTTGGGTTTGGGCACTGTGAACAGATGGGAATAAAATCCCTCCCCTCGTTCCGATGGAGAGATACGCTCCACCGCCCTGAGGTCCAAGAGCTTCTGCTGCTTGGCCCCTGAGAGGAGACGCTGTTTAATGTAAGGGGGGTGAGAAGGTGGGGTCTCGAAGGGGTAGCTAAAAGCCCGCCCAGGAAACGGACAAAACCCACTGGTCGTCTGTTATGGTCCTCCACTCCTCCAGATGATCCTTCCTCCCACTGGAGACTCGTCAGACAGATGAAAAACATAATTTTGTAGATTTATCGGCGGCAAGGGCACCTGTAGTCAAAGAGGAGGCTGAAGAACGGGAGAAAAACAGGCCGCCTGGTCTCTGTTGTTTGTGCCAAGGCCCACTGAATGAACGATCTGCCCGGTGCGCTCTTCGGTCCTGAATCCCTCTGAAACCCGAAAAGGATCTTGATTGGGATTCCGAGTTCTGAGTATAGGACATTTTAGATGGAGCAGGTTTTGCTAAAACAGACAAAGGACCCCATTAAGACTTTGGAGGCAGCCATGGCGCTCTTAGCTCTTAGCACCATGGCTGCCTCCAAAGTCGTGTCCGGGTCTGGGTAGTCGGTATGGGGACTTACCAGGTCATTCCAACCTTGGAGGACATGGTAAGTCCCCATTCCAAAAACCATTCCCCATTCCCATTCGAGCCCCCATAGGGTTCAATGGGAATGGGGAAGGAGATAATAACAGGCCCGCAAATAGAGTGCCCGTTATTAACTCCCTGGTCTCTTAGCGGCTCCCGCTAAGGGCGGCTGGTAAAACCAGCCACCGTTAGTGGGACCCACTAAGGGACCTCGGAATTCGGCGGTAGGGGATTAACGGCACCGGCATCCTTACCGGTGCCGTTAACCGCCTACCGCCGTACTCGTAATGAGGCCCAAAGACTTGGCTGTCAGCGTACTCGCTTTTATTTTGTTCAGTACCTCGTCAGTGTAGGAATGGAAAAGCTCTTTTCCCTCAAAGGGAAGGTCAAGCACCTTTTCTTGGACCTTGGTGGAACACTTGTAGCGTGGAGTCAGGTCTGGTGGGAAACATCAAACCCAGTCATAAGGCCCAGGCTGATGTGTCCACTGGCTGCAGCCTTGAGGTGATCGTGAGCCAACACCCTGGCATCAGACAGGTCTTCCTTGAAGTCCCCCAGCTTGTCTTGAGGAATACAGTGTCTTGGAATTCCAACAATTCCTTCTATAACTTGAGGTTGGCCACAGCACGTATGACCTTCGTGTTTGCCTGACATAGCTGAAGCCCTGCACTGACAAAAACCTTTTTCCCGATACCGTTGAGGATTTTGTCTTCTTTAGACAATACCTATGAGGGGGTGGCGGATGAGGAGAATAGAAGGCTTAGATTGAAGCGTAGCTGCCGCCACTACCGTAGAGAAAGAAAGTGGGCAGGAAGCTAAAGGAATGTCTTCTGATGACTGTAGCTTATAGCAAGCGTCTATTTTAAGGCAATGCCCGGTGTGGGGTACCTCCCAAATTTTGCAGGCTTCTGCGAGCACACCTCTTTGAAGAAACAGACCAGAGCGCTCTTTTGACTTTAAGGTCAGGGCCCCCAAGCAGGGCTGAGGGTTCCGGAGTTGGAATTTCCAACAACGCCATCAATTCCAACACCCTGTCATGAAACGCTCTGATAGAATGGGGCGGGTCCTCATTCTCTTCATCCATCTGCCCCTCGTCCTTTTTGGTGGCAACTGGAGGCTGTTCCGAAAGACGTGGTATATCAGGCCCCTGTAGCTCAGGTGGCTGCACAACAGGAGTGGGTAGCACCAGAGAAAGTGTAGGCAATGGGGGTAGATGAGGCACTGGAGGAGGCAATTCTAGTGCCTGCTGAGGCAGTGGAGGAGCAGACTGAGGTTCGAGAGGCTTAGAGCACATATCCTTGAAGAGATCCCTAAAATACACCTTTATCAGGTCCGTGTGCATGAGGTTCAGGAATTTGCCAAAGAACGCATCGTCCGCGGAAGGCCTAAACTAAGGAGTGGGTAATGGCCAATCCCAGGGAAAGTATCCCTACGGCTCCAATGAGCTAAGCTGCCATGATGGTCTGCTCCTGGCTGGATCAACATAATGCAGAGGAGCGGACGTTGGTGGGAGTGCAACTGTTGGCGGCAGAGGAAATCTCGAGCGCCAAACGATTGATGGCCTAAAGGATTTCTGCTATTCAGGCTGGGCAATGAAAAGGCGGCCCGGCCAGACCCCAGGTTCACTGTGACATAGTCATTGATTTGGAGGGACCCGACAAAATGGCGGTCTCCGACCATGTAGGTTGGGCTGGTATTTTGTCACTCCCTGTGGAGATCTGCGTCACAGGCCTAGGTGAGGCCATTGTCACTACAGGATTTACAGAAGTTTTGGAGTCAATTTTAGACCTTTGCGAGGGAACCTCGGCTGGGCATGTACTGCAAGACTTAGGACTTTTGCCTGCCTTTTTTGCCCCCTCAGCAGGACCAGTATGGAGTTTAGCCCCTATGAGGGGAACCTCAGGCTGATGCCCGGTGTCAAGACCACCAGAACGGGGCCCTCAGTTCTGCTGGTTTTCTTTTTAGCCCCTATTTCGGGATCCTCGGGATCGAGCACTGTACTTTTATCCCCATTTCCCGGGCACCACAAAAAGAATCCTGGTATGTTTAGCCCCAGACTGGGGATCCTCGGGATTTACCCTGGTAGAATTTGCCCTCGAACGGGGAACCTTATGGGTGACCCCGGAACGCTTAGCCTCTTGAAAGGGAACCTCAGGGGCTACTCCGGTATCCATGTTAGATACCTTTCGGGATACCTCAGCACGAGCACTGGTAAGGCTGGAGCCGTTAAAACCTCTCTCAGCACCGGATGACCCCGGGAAGGAGTCACCCGGCCGGGGTGCCCTAATAAGTAAGGAACTTACCGGACGATTCCTCTTCTCGTCGATGATCTGTTGAAGGTGAGCTGGAGGTAGCCGCTGAAACACATACTCCCACTTGACGAGCCTACGCTGAAGTGCCCAAACGGATGTCCAGAGTCAATACCCTGGATGCAATACCCTGATGATCTAGACTAGACAGAGATGAAGATGACCATGGAACCGGAGCAGGAAGAGATGAAGGACAAGATGGGAAAAAACAAAATCCCCACGATGCAAGTGCATCTGACCCCGACCACGCAGAGAAAGGACTGAAGGGCGATAAGCTGGGCTCAGGGAGGTGGGGCTACAGCCACGTACAACGGCCCTGTATAAAAATAAAAGAAGGACAACAAATATTTTTGGTTGCTTCAAAAAGTGCTCCAGTTCCGTCCCGCAAGACCGAATATCCCAAAAGTATGGAGCAAGGGGGAATGGGACGTAGGAATATGTGATGTCCAGTGATCCGACATCAAGCCTCACTTTTTCAATGATCTTTTTAAAGAGATCAGAACAAACTGCTCAATGTACAACCCTAGCCCAACGTGATAGTATAGTGCTTAAATGGTTTATTAAAACTAAAACTTGCTAAATTGTGCAATACTCTGCACAAGAGCTGGCTACACTGGCTGTAGCTCGCCTTGTCCGTACTAAGAAACTAGTCTGGTTCTGATCATTACCTTCCACCGCATGAGAAAGTCGCTGGCAGCAGCCTACATACACAACTCAGACCCACACGCATGAATTTGGGGGGTATCTTATGGAGGTTACAAATTCTCTCAGACTTGTATCTTGCCAGATTGGGCCCCACCAAAAAGAGCATTCTCCACCAGTAACTTATCGCAGCAACAGCAAGAATCACCACAGCTACAGCCACTACAGCTCTTCCCAGGCGATCATGTTTGGGTACAGAACTGTGTGCGCAAGTGGAAGGAGCCTAATTCTGAGGTACATTACAACATCATCTACGACACACCCACATAAGTCAAAGTTGCCGGCCGAAAACAATGGATCCACATCAGTGATGTCAGGACAGAGAACAGCTCCACCCTCTCTCTCCAACAGCAGGAGGAAGAAGAGAGAGGAATAATAAGATGAGTGAAATTCCTTTAACTGTTTTAAAAACAATACGTCCATTTGGGCGGGTGGACATCAATGTTTGTCCACAGTTTCCAAAGACTACTGACAATATTACCAATTAAATGCGTTACATTGTTCTTCTCTTCTGCCTTATATCTTTATCTTTCTTTATGGTCAAATTCATAAGGTTACTTTCTGGGTGTAGGTCCAATAATGGTACTAACATTGCAAATATACCAGTGAATATTTTGTTTCAGAGGCAATGACAGTGTGTTTGTGGGCACTAACAAGCACTGTAACGTGATGCTCAATCTATCGGACATCCAAGGGGGTACAGCAGCACTCATGCACATTTACTGGGTGTGTGGATGGATGGCTTACGCACAAAAACTGCCATAATGGAGAGGAACATGATCCGTGGCAAGATTACAAGCCCCCATGTTGGTAAACCCAGATGTTAACGTCACAGCAATCCGCAGACACCCAATCACCTGGCCTGTGTACTTAATGCATTAGCAGGTCCAGTGCTCTTTTGGCCTGCAACGTCACTGTCGTAGCAACCACTGATCCCAGGACGCCAGTGATAAGCTCGACATACCCAAAGAATATAGATTTAGCAAAACAGAAGAACAAGTTACTTACCAACTGATAATGTTCTTTCAAATGGATGTTCCTCCCACGTATTCCTCATCTTTGATATACGTATCTCACCCAGCACCACTGCTTCGGAAAAGAAAATTCTCGGCAGAGGGCACTGTGCACAATCTCGTGGAGTTGATGTCCCTTGAGGGACGCCATGGCATGTCGACATCCCTAGTAGTATAAGTATCTTGTGCAGCGCCCATGGGCTACAGTTCTGTTTTTTCGTTCCATAACTCGAGGAACTAACAAGGCATACCCCAGACTGCAAGCTCTCAGGAAACGCAGAGTGTACTTCACGTAAATTGTACGCTGAGGTAGGCTGCATGGGAGGAAAATCCAGTCGAAAGAACGTTACCAGTTGGTAAGGAACTTGTTCTTCGAATGGATTGTGTCCTTCCAAGTGTATTCCTCATCTTTGATAGACTCCCAAAGCAGTGATAATTTGGAGGAGGGAGTACTAATTAGATTTATCGTGAACAGAATGAAGGACGGCCTCTCAGAAACCATGCATGAAGGTTGAGTGTCCTGACCTCTGGATGGAGAACCCGACCTTCCTCTTGCGAGAGAAGATCCTCTCTTTGTAGACGATGTATTGGAGGGCAGATGGACGTGCCCAGAAGGCCCGGGTACCACGTCCTCCTGGCCCAACCCGCAGCAATTAGGATAATGGTTTTCCTGAACTTTCTTAACCTCCTGATTACGTGAGGAATCACAGGGAATGGAGGAAACTCATACAGGAGTGGAAATTCCCGGTCAACTACGAAAGGGTCTCCTAGAGCTCCTCTTGGGGGAAATTCCCTTGAGCAGTACTGATCGCACTTCAGGTTGACACCAGTCGCAAACAGATCCACTTGAGGGGTTCCCCAAAGGGTGAAGATCTCTTGAAGGACTTCCTATGCTATTTCCCACTCGTGGGAGACGGTGCTCTGCCTGCTCAGAGCGTCCACCACCGTGTTCTGCTCTACGGCTAGGTGAACTGCCGACAGAGAGATTCCTTCTTGAATTACCCAGAACCAGAGCTGTATTGCCTCTCTGCACAGTGACCCTACACTTCCTCTATTGTTGAGGTAGTAGATGGCCACTGTGTTGTCCGTCATTATCAGGACATTCTTTTCCTGTACAGAAGGCAGGAAGACTTTCCGTGCTAGTCTGATTACCCTTAGCGCTAAAAGGTCGATGTGTAGTTTGGACTCTGATGGAGACCAACGACCGCTGATTGTCAGTTCGTTGGTGTGCGCTCCCCACCCCGTGAGTGAGGCATCCGTCACTACCGTTATCTCTGGCCATGGTTGCCAAAAAGACCGTGGGCCTCATTACGAGTATGGAGGCAGCCATGCCATTAATAAGGGCATGGCTGCCTCCATACCGGGTTCCAGCTACGGGTTCCTTCAATGAGGAATTACTGAGCCATTCCAACATTGGAGGACACAGTAATTCCTCATTGAAATAACCCATCCGCATTCCCATTCGAGCCCCCATAGGGCTCAATGGGAATGGGGAGGGAGCTAATAACGGGCCTGTTAATAACGGGCCCGTTATTAGCTCCCTGGACCCCTTGCGGGATCCGCCAAGGACGTCTGGTCTGACGAGACGTCCTGAGCAAGTCCCGCAAGTGGACCTCGTAATAGGGCATCCCGTAATGAACAGTGCCGGTCCCGTACCGGCACCCTTCATTACGGGAGCGCCAGGGTCGTAATGAGGCCCTGTCCCTTGAGAATGTTGTCTTGGCAAGCCCACCAAATCAGGTCCTCTGAGTTCTGAGAGCCCATTGAAGGGATTTCATTCTGAATTGAGCCTCTTGCACCAGGAAAATGCATGACGCCATGAGACTGAGCAACCAGTCATCCAGTTAGGGGTAGACGTGAATCCCCCTTCACCTGAGACTTGCTGCCACTACTGCTATCAACTTGGTGAAAACCCTCAGGGCGCAGGTCAGCCCGAATGGCAGAAATCGAAACTGATAGTGAGAACCGCCAACCGTGAACCTCAGGTACTTTCTGTGCTTGAGATGGATCGGCACATGAAAGTAAGCATCCTGACGGTCCAATGATACCAACGAGTCTTGGAGTTGGAGAGCCTGAAGGATCTGAGAAAGTTTTTCAACTTGTCCTTCCTGAGGAACTTGTTCAAGTTTCTTAAGTCCAAGATAGGTCTCAATCCTCCGTCCTTCTTGGGAATGAGAAAGTAGGGTGAGTACCAACCCTTGTTCCTCTCCGCTACAGGTACCTGGTCTATTGTACCTTTCTCTAGCAGGGTTGAAATCTCCTGCACAGGAGTGGATCTGGAATTTTGACTGAGTTGGTGGATGATCTTGAGGCCTTTTAAAAAAGGAAGGAAGTAACCTTGAGCTACCGTTTCCAGTGCACAAGCATCTGAAGTAATGCCCTGCCATTCATTCAGATGCTGAGAGATTCTGCCTTCCACCGGGGACTTGTGGGTCAAAGCCTCAGAGTGGCTTAGAGGCAGCTGCAGCAGCGGTTGAGGATAAAGATGCCGCTGCTGGGACTGATTTAGCACCCCTTCCTCGTCCACCACGAGGTAATCTTCTTTGCCCCCTTTGTCCAGCCTATCCTCTCCCTCTACCAACTGAGGAATAGAAGGGAAAAGAACGACCTCTCCAGGAAGATGAGCATGAATAAGGTTGTTGAGGTTGTCGAATGGAGGCGCTAAGGGATTTAGCCGCCGCCTTAGAGGTCTGCAGCTTCCCCAGACTCTCATCTGCCTTGCTGCCGAACAACCTCGAGCCGTTGAAGGGCATGTTGAGCAATCTGGCCTGCACATCGGGTGCAAACCCCAACTTTCTCAACCACGCAAACCTGCGCAGTAAAGTGCTTGCAGACATGGATCTGCTGATGCTGTCAGCAGTATCTAGTCCTGATTGGAGACACTCTTCAATCGCCTCCCTGCCATCCATAACCAAGCTCAGAAAGCCGTCCCTTTCCTCGCCTTTTGGGATGTGATCAGCCGCCATGCTAACACAGTCCCACAGGGTATAAGTGAATTGAGCCATGGTACAGGTAACATTAATGGATTTCAGGGCCATGCTGCATGAGGTAAAGACTTTGCGAGCCCATCAAATTTTTTATCATCCCTATCCAGGGGAATAGAGGGATAAGCAGACTGTTTTGTCAAGGTAGCAGCTTGGACTACCAAACTCTCAGGCGTAGGATGTTTGCTGAGATATTCAGGATCCCTGCTAGCGGGTCTATACTTCCTAGAGAAGTTCCTGTTCACAGCAGGTCCAGATTCTGGAGCTTCCCAATTTGTTATCACCTTCCTCTGAAGAGCCGTATGAAAAATAAATTGGGTCCTTCTGGGGAACCTGGTCCAGGATGTCCATGCCATCCTGCTCGTAAATTGGTGAAGTCCTACTCCAACTCATGTACTCAGTGACTCTGTTCATAAGGTTTCTATAACCTGAATTGCATGGTCTGACAGATCAGGCTTTCCAAACTCCAAGTCTGGTGAAGTGTTGAGACCACTAGCAGATTGGAGGGAATCACAGAGATCCTGCATCTTTGATTCTGGATCAATTCATTCTTCAGGTACCTCATTAGTGCCAAAACGCATTCCAAGTGGAGATATATCATCATCCAAAGCACTTTCATCTTCATAAATGGAGGACACTGACTTAAAAAGGTTTTTTTTCAGTACAGGTTTGAATGTTTTCTCCTCAACCGGAACGTGCTTTGATGGAATTGAAGACTCCGACGACGGTGTCAAAGACGGCCTCGAGAAAGGGGTTGATTTATCAGAAATCAGCCTTGATTTTGGCATTGTAGCAATCAGTGCAGATGGCGGTGACAAACTCGAAGATGATCAATGATTTTAGCTTCTTTGACGGCCTCAGAGATGGACTCAACTCACAAGTCGATACCTTTGACACCTTTTTTGTCGGGTCGAGTATCTCGAGTCTCCGATTTACTACTTGCCTTTGCCGAAGTAGTCTTTGACCTCCCTGAGTCGTCCAAAGGAATGACAGGGGCATGGCTCTTGCGTGACTCTTTTGAGGGGGTTGAGGCCGCATTTGCAAAGATCTGCATCATCTCTACCCTAAAGGCATTCCATTTACTAGGGGAATCGGACCTAGTCGGACATCTGATTACCTCTGTAGAGGTATCTGATGACAAAGATGGAGACCTATGGCGTCTCTTCTTCGAAGAAGAAGACAATGTTTGTCTCTACCGACTCCTCGACCGTGACCTCTTTGAATGTTTATACCTAGTGGAGTCCTTAGATCCCCCAGACTTGTTGACCTTCTTCAAAGCAGCCTTCGAAGCTTCCCCACCCACCGCCAGTTTACCGCTGCGTTCCCGGAGAGCTTTTTCAGTCATGGACTGACAGGATCTGCAGTCATCGGTCCGGTGCCCAGAACCGAAACACCCAAGGCAGACACAGTGAGGATCTGTTATCGACATCTTTACCCCACAGTCGTAATATTTTTTTAAACCCGACTTTGGGGTCAAAGGGTTTGAATGAGAAGACATTTTTCAGTAGAAAAATGAAGCAAGCCATTATTACTCGAAGCAAAGCTATCGGAAAAATGGAACTGAAGCCAACGGGCATGGCAGAAGCTACTTATACTACTGGTGATGTCGACCCGTCACGGCGGCCCTCGAGGGACATCGACCCCACAATATCGCAGAGCTGGGCGAGCTACGTATATCAAAGATGAGGAATACGTGGGAGGACCCAATTCATTTGAAACATTTTTTGCATCATATTTCGCTATGGGTATACAAACAGCGTCCAATGCCAAATAGCTCCAAATTACAAGGTGGGAATTGATACAAATGTCTAATGAAACCGAACATGGGCTGAATGCCACAATGCCACAAGGGAAGAACAGAGCGATTAGGCTGACCACTCTTCAGAATAGGCGTTTCAGATTGACTAGCTGCAATGGAAGGTGCAGTTTGTGCGAACTGGGTACTTCCTGTTGTACTTGGACATGGACAATGGGACTCTTACACAGGCAATACACGATTTGTGGACCACAATGGAGAAAGAGGGTGGGTGAAAGAAAACGACTCAATCATGTCATATTTTTCATGGGTACCCTCATGGATGAGAAATTTTTTCAAACTGCTGTTTCTTGTTCTATTTTTGCTGACTGTTCTTTTTTTGTACTTGTCAACTGATTGTTGGATGCTCCAAGAATGTAATGTTCAAAACAATGTCCATGATATCACTCATCCTAAAAACGGCCAATGACACTCCCCTTTTGAAAAATGTTCATACCCAAATAGAACAATGGACTGGCGAAGATCTGCCGCACATGGCAAGATTAGAACGTCCAATTGGTCCACCAGGAACATGATTTGATCACCCAAATGGCCATGAAACCTATATTGAAACGTATGTTGATTGCACAGGGAATGCGGAGTGCAGTTTTTTAAAATGCAGCCCAGAAGAATATGGTAGAGATTTGCGTAATGTCAGTAAACTGTAGGGTACCAAAAACTCTGTTTGACAAGATGAACGACAGTGGGGGGTGTAGATAATAAATTAATTAAAGGGGGGGTGTTAATATGCAAATGCAATGCCCTCAAGTGAGAAATGTAAATATGCAAATACAACACCCTTCAGGGGGAATGTTAATATGAAAATACAATGCCCTCAACATAAAAGGGAAATACAGGCTGCGAGTATACTAAAAACGATGATTTCTGCTATTTTAATGTTTGTATTGTCGTCATGTTGTTTTAATGTCCCCACCATGTTGGATTAGGCCTCATCCAAGAGAACTTATTAAGTTGCAGAGTACATGGCTGGATCTACTGCCCTCTAGTGAAGTCTTAGGACTGGCGAGTTCGTCCCAGAGTAGATTGGTAGCACAAATAATACAAGAAATCACTTCTCAAAAGTGGGGCCTCTTTTGCATGTTTTTTTCTATTATGATATCTCTTTCCCCAAGCGAGATGAACGTCCTGCAGACTGACAGTTTCTGCCCTTGGCGTAGCTAGAAGGATAAATAATGGGGACAGCAACCAGTATCAATGTGGTAGTTGCAAAGATATGCTTCACCGTGAGGACACTGCAAGGTCTGGAAACAGTCTAGGATCCGAAAATGTTGGTGTCATGGGAACGGATGTTAGTGTAACTACTATTGTTGCCACAAGGTACTCATTACACTTTTTAGTAATTGTCCTATTAGATCATCTGCAGGGGGATGGATTTGGAAGATCACGTGTAATTTACTAAAAGAGCAGGGTCATGCATTTTGTTCTTTAGGTTTATAAATGGCGAGAGTAGGGATTTACATTTACTTAATTTCTGGAATATATTGTAATTCTGTGTTTTTTTTACTATAAATACTGTAGCCTGATGCAAGTGTGTTGAGAGTTCTCAGCCTTTTGGTCACTTGGAAGTGACTGATCTTGCATCTATCCTGGTAGATGAACAGAAATCAGCAACATGTTGTATGTCAGTGCCCAGAACCCCAATGCCTTGGCCTCTGCTGACAGAATCAGTGATCTGGTTCTGCAAATATAGAAAATGGTGGTCGTGTTGTCTGTGAAGATGCGAACCATCCAGTTTTGCAGTTGAGGCTTGAAGGACATCAAGGCCCAGAGTACTGTCCGCAGCTCTAGAGCATTGATGTGGAGCATCTTCTCATCGGGACACAAGAGGGCTCTGGCGTGGAATCGGTCCATGTATTTGTATTTGTATTATTTGTATAGCGCAGCCAGGCCCGAGGGCAACCGGGCGCATATCTTCAACATTAATTGCAGGAAATTACAGTTAACGTTACAAAAAATTCATATGCAACAGCAGGAACAGTATCGTGCGTAAGCAGTAAATAGTTCCAGGTCCCAAGCCCTCCAGCAAAGCGGCTGTCGTGACTGTGACCGGATGGTCTGGGTAGCAAAAGGGCGCAACCTGAAGTGAGATGGAGATGAAGGCTCCACCACTGGAAAGCTTCACAAAAGGGACGTGTTAGATGAAACTGGTCTTCTCAGGATCCCGACATCTGCTGGCAACTGGCATTCAGGAACTCCTGAAGGGGTCTTCTTCAGAGTCTAAAGTGTGTGATAAATGGGATGGGATGCATGAGGACATCATTCTTAGGAGGGATTTGAGAGCGGACTGAAGAAATTGACAGCTAGAGGACCTTCAGAATGGACTTCGCCCTCTCCTCGGAAGCCGTGACGAAACAGGGGACAGTTTTTAGACATGACCATAAGAACAGAGTGTTCTGAAATGGAATTAAGCAAGACTCTGCCAAGTTTGCAGACAAACCTTGTAACATCAAGCAAATTATCTTTTGTATGGTCGTTAGTATAAGCGATCCAAATTCGTGTTGACGTGAATCCATGAACGACAGAGGTGGGCTGTGAATGGAACAAGACATTGGTGCTGATTTTAGGGTGAAGGGAAAGGTATTGAACTGATAGCGTTTTCCCACAACCTTGAAGCAAAGAAAATGCCTGTGTGGCCAATGATTTGGGATATGGAAGTATGTGACTTCCAGGTCTAGAGAGGAGAGGAAATCCCCTTCTTGCAGCTGGCCAAGGTATGCTGGAGCATCACCATGTGAAAGGTCTGAGACCTGAGGAATTTGTTGAGCCTGCGCAGGTCGAGTATAGGCCGTCAGCATCCACTTTCTACTTTACCAGAAAGTATCTTAAGCACACTCTGTTGTCTTGCACATGAACTAGGACTATTTTGATCACTCTAGGTTGTGTGGAGGGATTGCATCCCCTGCAGGAGCAAAGACGGGTGCATTTCACTTTTGGAACAAGACAGATGGATGGGAAAGGCCCAATGAACTCCAGAATGTGGCCATGTCGAATAATGGATAAAACCTACTCGACGAGTGTGATGCACTCCCACTGCGTCACAAAGTTTGTAAGATGTCCCCCTACTGAGCTGTATAAGTGGGGGTGAGGAGAGCAGGGGAAACTGGTCAGGGTTAGAGCCTGTTCACTCTTGTTTTTTGGAACCTGGCTTCTGGTTAAAGAACGGCATTGATGCTATTTTCCATGATATCATCTTGGACTTTGACAGTGCAAAACCTCTGGACGATAAGAGGTTCTGGGAAATCAGGATTTGCCAGAACAAAAAGACTGGTGTCGCTGTTGCTTAGTCCCTAATGAACAAGCAGCGTCAGTGTTGGCCTTGATGGCTTAGAGGGTCTCATCCACTTTCTTGCCGAACACTGTTGAATGGCATGTCCACCACGTAGGACTGCACTTCTGGTCGGAGGTTGGTGGCCTGGAGACAACATTGACGGCGCAACACTGCTCTGTTTCCCATCTGGCGGAATCCTGTGTCCTCAATGTATTCAGCAATGGAAATGGCATGATGAGACGCTGCCTCCCCTTCCCGTAGAAGCGTAAGCGCTGTCTCATGCTTGTCATCAGGTAGAAAATCCAGCACAGGGTCCAGCTTAAACCAGAGCTCCAGGTCATAGCGGGTGAGTATTGCCAGATTTAGCTACCTTGATAGTGGGAGCGACCGTGAAAATGATAAGTTTACCAAAGGCGTCCATCTGTTTGCCTTCTTTGTCTGGAGGTACCATACAAGGGGAAGAAGGGTTGGCAGAGCATTTCCTTGCAGCCGCTGAGACGACAGAGTCTGGGTTGGCTTGTGTATGGAGGCATTTAAGGACGGAATCCAGGGCTGAGAACATCTCAAAGTCATCTTTATTGGGTGATGCCGAAAAGGGTTTCCTCATCAACAGCAGCCGTCTTCCCAAATATTATCCAGAACAAACATGACCACAGTAGAATCATGCCACTGATAAAAGAAGCCCTCCTTCTGTTTCTCTGGGAGAAGATGAAACAGTTGCACTGCCCGAGACATCAGATCAGCTGACAAGCATCTCCTGACACCAGGTGCTGGATCTCGTCTGTCGATTTGGTGTGTGGAGAGCCATCAGTAGGAGAGTCAGACATTAGAGTCAGTATCAGTGACATTGGCTGGGGCGTAGGGACTGGTACCAGAGAGCGCTGTCCGGATGGTGGCGGTTGTACTAGGTCTTGTGCCACAGCAGAAGCACAAGGTTCTGAAGGCAGAGGCAAAGACAGATTAGGAAAATACACTGAGGCGACCAAAGTCATTGATGTCAACCAAGTCATCAACGTCATCAACGATGGAGCAGCCCCAGCATGCGACCCATGACCCTTTTTTGCTTTCTCCCCGGGAAGATTATTTATGGGACCTGGACATTTCAACAAGGGAGTACGCTCAAGGAGTTTGCTGTGCCTTGCAGAAGCATAACTGTAGACAGAGGCAGAGGGCGGCACCATCATCCAACCATGCCACTGACTTCCTGTGGAGATCCTTACGGGTCTTGAGGAGAATGACTGACAGATGGAGAAGTTATTTAAGTAATGGTCCAGATGCAGACAGAGGCATTCCTTATGAAGATCCTCGTTGTACACGTTGCTGAAGTGACAAGTCGAGCAGGCCTTGAACAGGCTTACCATCCCTGATTGTCTGCCATGATGTCCCAGTCAGCAGACTCTTGAAGGTCCCCATGGATGGAAGCAGGATGTCAACCCCGGAGGTGACAAAATGGGACAAATTTCCACGGTGGTCGGCGAAGAGACAAATCAGCACCAAATGATGAAAGAATCTTGAAGTGAAAATGAAGAAAAGTAGCCAAAATCATTGAAGATTGAACAGAGATTTTTCAAGGACTCCCAACACTTAACGATGGGGTGGAGCTAAGGGTGATCAGTCTAATTGGCTGTGGGCAATAGGATATGATATGGCATTTATAACGCGCCTATAAACCAGAATGACTAATAGAGCACTAAAGTGACAAGCAGTTTAAAAATGTAAAGGTAAACTGATTTAATGTTACAGAGGATTCTCAGCCTGATGGCAGGGAATATTCAAACAGCATGTGAATCTATGAAAGATCCATTGCTGGAGGAAAAAATACATACATCTGCTAAACAAATGTATCTAATGTTTTTTAGGACAAGTGGAGGCCTCAAAATGTGCACTTGTCACTAGTAATAGGCTACTGGTAATGGATTCTTGGCAAGTAGAAAATGGTAAGGGGTGAGTGACATGGTTGTCTAATAGTTTTTAACATGAAATACGTTAATAAACCTAAATGCTACATTCAAAAGGCAACATTTCAAGTTGACAGCTACAAGCCAGCCATGAAAAAGTCACTTGTCACCTCAGTTATATACATACATACACAGAGCACCCCATTTCTTACTCGGCAAGAGTCAAATATCATTAGCCAATTAAGAAATGACTTACCTTTCAGCAATGTTCCTTGGTTAGATGTCTTTAAACCAAAATATTGTATGTTGAATGAACATATCTTGAATATTTGATAACGAAAAATGTTATAGTGAATGCACCTTTTTTTTTGGAGGGCCCTCCGCCAAACCCGTTTCCCACCACTAAAAACAGACCCTGACAGTTTCCCAAAAATATTTAACCCTTGATCCCACCCCTAAATGCATTCACTATAAAATGTTTCAATATAAAATATTCTATATATGTTCATACTATATAAAAGATTCGATATAAACACTGTATACCATGTTCTTTCTGATGGATGCTCCTACCACAGATTCCTCATCTATGACATCCCTATCCCAGTGCAGCTTTTCTCTGGAAGCTTTTCCGCTGCCAGGGTGCCCAGCCCTGCTCTGCTTCGGTTCTGTCTGATGCCTCTATGTGCCCCATGCCAGCTATGCCATCGGGGCCAGTAGATATAGCAGCGCAGCACCCCATGACCTCAGTTCTACCCATTTTTCCCTTAGCACTCTGGAACTGACGGACCATGGAACCAATGGTGTACTAGCTTGCCATAATAGGGGTAGGTAGGGAAGGCGGTTTATAATTTTTTTAAATGTATTTATATACAGGAGGAGCAATTCTCTTTTGATCTCAAAAGAACGTACAATAGATAAGAAATCAGATTTGACAGAATGCAGTGAGCTTTTTACAATGGGGCGACTTTGAGGGACATTCTGACCAGGTTGTGGAGGAGAGTTAATGGAACTGTCACCGAGGACAATACATAAGTGGACATACATAGATCAAGGACAACCAACATTAGACATTTTTTGGCGGTACGGCCAGCTGTGCTCGGGATGTGATCACAATGGGTAAAGTGCTAGAGTGGAGGCAGAGGAAGTGGGGGACAGAGGCAGGTTAGAAGTGAGGGAAACATGTTAGCTAGCAGGAGGATGAGTGGTAAGTTAAGATGGTAACTTGGAGGGAGGGGGAGGTATGCTTTTAGTTAGGTTGTGAACAAATCTGCATGGACTGTTTCTCAGATGTCCAGGGGAAGAGAAATCCATGCAAGTGGAGCAAGAAGAGAGAAGGAGCTAAAGCGAGAGGAAGCACAGGAAGGGCGAGCAGCCACACGGGTGGTTGAGGAGGCAGTGCACAGATTTCAGGAAGGCTTGTAGAGTTGGCTAGAGGAGAATAGATACAGTGGTGCCTTACTGTGGATAGATTTGCAAAACAGTAGAAGAAATCTAAAACTGGCCCGTTGCATCGTCAGCCATCCAGCCTGGTGACAGTTCCAGGAAATAGGTGTAGAGTGAAGGAGTTCAAATAGAGTCCTGGTAGCAAAGTTAATGATCTTGTTGAGAGGAAAGAAAGTATAGTTGGGGATACCAAAGAGGATGCTGACACAGTAGTCCAGTTTAGAGAAGAGAGAAGTGGTTAAGAGATGCTTTGTGGTGTTGCAAGGAAGAAGGTGCCTGATTTTCTTATATTTAGGAGGTTGAGGTGAGCTGCTGTTCCAGTGTTGGAGATGAAAGTAGAGAAGGTGTGAGACAGATTTATCGATGATGCTGAGATTTCTAGCTGTAGTTTCTAGCTGAAGAAGGGTGGCATTGGGAACTGGATAGGCAGAAGAAATGATGAGAGAGAGCTTTTGGCAGTGAAGAAGAGCGCCTCTGTTTTGGTAGAGTTCAACATCAAAGAATGCAAAGCCATCCAGTATTTAAAAGCAGAGAGACAGTTTGAAATTATGATAGAGAGATCAGAGGAGAATTCAGGAAACAAGAAGATTTCGGTGTTGTCCGCAAAGAGTTGGCACGAGAACCCAAAGGAGGAGATTAGTGCCCCAAGAGCAGAAGTGCAGAGTGTAAAGAGGAGGGGACCCAAGGTAGAGCCTTGTGGGACACCAACAGTTAGAGGAGTGAGTTGAGAGGAGTTGTTTTCCAGGAAACAGAGAAGTGGAATTGTGCAATGTAGGATTCAATCCTGGTAAGTGCTCCATAGCAAATCCAAAGAAGAAAGAGTATTAAGGAGATCAGAGTAATCGACAGTGTCAAAGGAAGCAGACACGTCAAGGAGAATTAGGATAGAAGGTAGGTTGGAGAGCTTAGCAGAGGTGATGAAGTTGGACACATTCATGAGAGCAATTTCTGTGGACTCGAATGACAGGTTGAAGAGTTCAGTGAGGTGAAAGGCCACTAAAGGGGCAATAGGACTGACTAGTTGAGGAGCAAGAGGGTCTCATGGGGCAAAAGAGGGGTTAGCCTTCATTAGTAGAGATAGCACTTTGTCAGTATTAGTGTGACTAAAGTGGGAGATAGAGGCAGAGGATGATGGTAGAGTAGGCAAAGTGTAAAATGTAGGAGGAGAGAGTATGAGCAAGGTCAGGAGAGAGGCTTGAATTTTGGAAAGGTGTGCAGCGAAGTATTCAGCTAGGTCATTAGCTGTGAGAGTGGAGTTGATAGTCATAGATTTAGGAGGAGTGTGTTTAGGGTGCCATGAAGATGGCAAGGATGGCCGGTGTGAGAGTGAATGAGTGTTAGGTAGAGTTCCCTTTTCGGTCTATCAAGAGCGGACTTGGGAAAGTGCAGGACAGAGAGGTAGAGTAGTAAGATGCAGGTTAGAGAGGGCTGTGTCAGAGTGGGTGTTAGCCGCATGAGAAGGAGGAGCAGAAACAGTTGAGGCAAAGACGGCTACTGACACTCGCTTCATGGGCCAAATGACTGATTAGAAGGTGGCAGTGCTGGGGTGGGCTTTGTTTGGGGGACAAGAAGTTCCAGGTGGGAGAAGAGCTAAAGTGGTCAGTCCAAGAGAGAGCAGTAGTGAGAGGGTTAGAGAGGGAGATGTCAGAGGAGATGAGAACATCCTGGTGTATCAGGCAGAGTGTGTCAGACAAGAGGGAGAATGGAAAGCGAGAGAGAGTCACGTAAATTGCGGAAGAGCCCAGAGGTGGGGTTAGACTCATCCAGGTCAATGTTGAGGTCTCAGAGGAGGAGAAGTTGAGAGGTAGGGGCAAGGAGAGAAGAGGAGTGGTCAGCCCATTCTGAGAGGAAGAGGGCAACCTGGCCGGGTGACCTGTAGATGGTGACCGCACTCAGGGAGCGGCCAAGAGAGATAGAGAGCCTGCAGACCAGGCATCCATGGGAGGAATAGGCGAGCGTATGATTGACAGAAGCAGGGACCCACTCAGGAAAGATCAGGCCACTCAACCTCGGCGCTGGTTGGATCTGGGCTCGGAGAGAATCTTGTAGTCCTCAGGGAGGAGAGTGTCAAAACTCCTGACAGAGTTGGCAAGGAACATGTCTCAGTGAGAGCAAGGACATCCAGGTCAAGGTCTTCGAGGAGGTGGCAGATATCAGAGGAGTGTGTGACAGCAGAGTGAGAGTTGAGAGAAGCTACGTGGTGCAGGTTGTCACATTAGAAAGGCTTCCGGGTGGGTTAAAAGGTCCGACATGTGGCTCTGGGACTGTGACCATTGGCAACGGAGAAGCCACTGAAGCGATCTCATGCACAGTCTCACCTCCACTACTGCTAGGATTCAGGAGGGCATGAGATCCAGAAGGCGCAGGAAAGCAAGCACACTGACTTTCCAGTGATGGAGGACATCAACCAGACGAAAGATGTTCACCACTCGATCCTCAGGCGGGAAAGCCCTGCCCAGGCGAGTGTCCAAGACTCCCATGATGGATCACATCAACCAGGCGAAAGATGTTCACCACTCGATCCTTAGGCGGGAAAGCCCTGCCAGGCGAGTGTCCAAGACTCCCATGATGGATGACATCGACCAGGCAAAAGATGGTCACCACTCGATCCTCAGGCGGGAAAGCCCTGCCCAGGCGAGTGTCCAAGACCCCCTACATATCAGAGAGACTGGGACGGCAGAACCTGAGACTTTTTTAAGTTCAAGGAAAAGCCCAGGCTGTGTAATAGAGTTTATTTTTGTAAAATGCTTTTGTAAGATGCTCCGACACTAGCTCCAGTGAGCAAACTCGGATGAGCCAGTCCAGGTAGGGAAAGACATGGATGCCTTCCCTCCTGAGGCGAGCTACTACCACTGTCAGCAGTTTGGAGAAAACCATGCGCACAGACGAAACACCACACAGCAGGACCTTGAATTGGTAATACTGTAGGCACACTACGAACCTGCAGTATTTTCTGTGCTTTAGATGAATCTGCACATGGAAGTAGGCATCCTGAACTTCCAGGGTAACCAACCAGTCCTGCAGATTGAGGGCTTTCAGGATCTGGGCTAGAGTAACCATCTTGAACTGTCCTTCCATAAGAACAAGTTCAGCAGCCACAGATCCAGAATGGGGCGCAAGCCTCCATCCTTCTTTGGCACCAGAAAATAGGTGGCGTACCACCCCTCTTCCTCATTATGAGAGCAGAACCAGTTTGATCACGCTTTTCTGCAAAAGCGGACGGACCTCCTCTAGGAGGATTGGATCTATTTATTTATTTGTGATTTGTAAGGTGCGCTTAGCCCAGAGGTATCAAGGCGCTTATACTTAAAAGGATGGTTACAGAATGGTACTGGTACAGCGTACAAGTGCATGATACATGTTGCTTATTGCGGTTACATTCACATGACAGGTGCAGACAGGGAAATAATGACAATGCAGTCCTAGTATATGTGCATGAAGATTATATGCTGGGGCTAGTTCGCCTATCGCTGGTATGAGTCTATGCTGAATAGTCTAGTTTTAAGACTACAAGGATGGGTTGTTTCTTAGGTGTGGTGGTAGGGAGTTCCAAAGGTTAGCTGGGATGGTGATACGGTTGGAGTAGGAGGAGCGAGTAGGTCTGTTGGATTGGGTTCTGGTGATTTGGTTACTGGGATAGGCCGGTGCATTGTTGGCCAGGCATTTGTGGGTAAGGGTGAGGATTTTAAATTTGATACTGTCATGGACAGGGAGCCAATGTATGAGTCGTCTGGTGGATGAAAAGTGCTCATTCTTAGGTATGTTCAATGCTGCTCTAAAAGCGTTCTTTTGAACTACGTGAAGTTTATTGACGTTCCTCGTGCTGGTGCCTGCTGCGGATAGTGAGTTGCAGTAGTCTATCCTAGAGAGGATCAAGGCTCTCGCTAGTGTAATACTATTGTCAGTCGAGAGGAAAGATCGCCTAGTTCTAATATGTTTGGACGTGTAGGCTGCAGACGAGACAATGGCATTGACCTGCCTGGTGAGGGAGAGAGATGAGTCAATGTAGACCCCTAGTGTTTTTATTTCTTTGGTGACATGGATCTTGTTGCCATCAATATTAAAGGAGTCGTATTGTTTTGGCAAGTTTTCTAGTTTAGATTTATTTCCTATTAGGATAAGCTCCGTTTTGTCATCGTTAAGGCATAATTAATTTTGGCCATCCAAGCCTGGTTTTGTTAAGGTTGTAGGTGTCAGTGTCATGACATCCTGTTATAGAGATTAGTATTTGCGTATTATCCGCGTAATTAGTAGGTGTTATGCCCAGGTTTGTCAAATAAGAGCTCAGTGAAAGCGTTGTACAATGTTGGTGATACGCATGAACCTTATGGAACGCCACATGTTGCAGGGGTTGGGGGGCTGCTGATGTGGTTAAGAAGACTCATTGTGCGGTTGGAAAGAAAGGATTCGATCCATTTGATGGCTTCTGGCAAGAAGTGGACTGCAGTTTCGAGGTGGTGACATAAGATTTAGTGGTTGACCAGGTTAAAGGCAGCTGAGAGGTCTAGTAGAAGAAGGATGCAGAGGTCTCCTCTGTCTTTGAATTGGTCCATCTGGATTTTTAGAGCCAGTAATGCTGTCTCTGTGCCATGGCCATGTCTAAACCCCGACTGTCTTAGTCCTAGTAGTTTGTTAATTTCCAGGAATTGTTGTATCTGCAGGTAAGCTGCACGGTCGAGGATTTTTAATAAGAATGGTAATGTAGTGATAGGTCGAAAATTGCTTGGGATGTTAGGGTCAAGGGTAGTTTGTTTTTTAGCAAAGGCAGTAGCCAAGATTCTTTTAGGTCGTCAGGTATGGAGTTGGAGGCGAATGAACTGTTGATGACGACTGTGATGAAAGGAGCTAATTAATGTGCACATTCGTTTAGCAGTGTGGCAGGCCAAGTATCGCCTTTGCATCTAGATGGATTTAGTCCTTTAATGATGTTAATAGTTTCTGTTGTAGTCACTGGCCTAAACACACATTTATTGAGCACAGGTGGTTCTAGAGTCGCAGGTGTAGTTTGGTGGTCCAGGTCAAGGTTAAGTTTGGCTTTTTTAATTTCAATTTTACTTTGCAAGATGGTAAATTTGTCTGCTAGTGCGTTTTGAACATTAGTGCACCATAGCTGGTCTTTGATAGAATGGTCAGGGGCCGGGGCAGGTGATTCGAGCTCACAGAGGATGGCGAATAGTTCCCTATGGCGTGATTGGGCATTATGGATTCTGGTGTTGTAAAGAGATACTTTTAGCTTTAGTGATTGCTTCCTTATAATTATTGGCTAGAGACTGGAAGATGGCTTTGTTTGTAGGTGTTGGTGATTTCCGCCAGTTGCATTCGGCAGATCTTTTGGTTGCGCGCAAAGTTTGTAGTTCTGATGTGGACCATGTGTTCGTATGAACTTTAGGTTTCATTTTCTTGGATTTCAGGGGCGCAAGTATGTCCATGGCTGTTAGCAACGTTTTGTTCTATAGCTTGACTAGTGGGGATAGGTCATCTTCCGAATAGGTGGAGTTTGTTAGGAGTGCCAGAAGGGGGAGCGTGTTATCACGATTGATATTTTTAGAGCTTCTGCATAGTAGCATAGGTGTTGGTAAGAGTGCTTTGGTACATTTGGTGGTTATGGTATTAGAGAAGAGCATGGTGTTGTGGTCGGACCAAGGTGATGGGGTATTGGACAAAATATTCGTGGTGCAATTAATATCCGCAAGCCAATCTACGGTACAACTTTTTTCATGTGTGGGTGTGCTGATGCGATGGGAGAAGCCTTGGGCTTTCATGGATTCAGAAAGGAAGCCGGCGTGATATCAGAGGGATCGTTCAGGCCAAGGTTGAAGTCACCTAAGATAATGGCTTTGGATTGTGGTTTCATGTTGTAAGCTAAGAGAGAGGTAATGTCGTCTTCAAAGGTGGATGGGGCACCTTGGGGTCTGTATACAATATGAAGGGTATAGGTGCAAGAGTAGGTGAGTTCAATTTTTAAGGTGATCACTTCGGTCGAACTGATGGTTGGTTTTCCTAATATTCTAATGTTGAAGGTATCCTTAGCTATAAGAGCCACTCCAGCTCCTTTGGAGGTAGTTCTACCCTTCCTGTATATTGTGTATCCCTCAGGGATAGCTAGCGAGCGGACAGGGCCTGCGGCCGAAAGGAGCCAAGTTTCTGTGATTGCCCATAGGTCTAGGTCATGGACTTTGATAAGGTCTGCTATGTCTAGGGCATGGGCTGTGATAGATCTTGCATTAATAAGGGCACCTTTCAGGTTTACAGCTGAGTCGATGTCACCAGGTTTTATGGTGTGTGTGTTATGGGGCATAGGGTTATAATTTGTGGTTGAGTTGGGCTGTTGTCGAGGTATTGGGACTGGATGGGTCAATCTTATCAGAGGTAGTGTTCTGTTGGTTTGCGTAGGCAGCACCTGGGCTGGAGGCTCTGAAATCTGCTATTTAGGGGATGTTTGCCAGGTGGGTAGTGTAGTGGGCAATATAAGGGCGATCATATTCCTGTGGGTATAGTGATGGGTCATTTGTGAAGAAAGTTTTGTTATGTGGCCAGTTATGGGTTGAGTGGTCTGATCTTTGAGCGGGGCAGACGGACATGATTTCTCTCCAGTGTGCATGGAGTTGGTGGATTGCGTGGGGGAGTGTAATGTGGGTGTGGGGAATGGGCTCACGGTGGGAAGGAATGGGGTTGGACAGGGGATTGGATAGTGACGTCCACAGAAAAATCAGGCAAGGCCGTTCTCAACATAGGCGAAGGACCCAAATAGGCACGGCAGGTCTCTTAAGGTAAGAGAGGGCAAAATTAGTATTGGTAGGATGTGGTTATGGGCATGATTGGCAAAGCACTGGGCAGGATCAGTTGTAAGTATCTATCACAGAGTGCAGTCAGTGTAGTATATCGTCTAGGCAAGCATTTAGTCAGATGTAACAATATTCTACATGGAGGCAAGGTAGTGCATTGGGTGGTCCATCTAGCTGAACAATGGGCAGAGAATGCAATATTCAATCACGTTGCACAGTGGGTTCAGTGGACATTGGAACAGCATTCAACATGGGCTAGTAGTGGATGTGAAGCGCAGTGGGCATTGTGTATAACATTCACAATCGGCAAGCAGTAAATAAGAGAGTCGATAGGCAGTGGATACAGTGATGTAATGCCTTAGGTAGTCGGGCAGGTCCGGAGACTATGGGGTGGCCAGAGGACCGTGGTCCAGTGGATGCTGGAGAAACAGACGGCAATAACCCTGACAGATGACATGTAAGGCCCAAGCATCAGACATGGTCTCCAATCATTCTGTGCTGAACAAGGATAGCCTCCCTCCCACCAGTGATGAGTGAATGTTATGTTATGTTATGTAAACTTGGTAAAGCGCACGTGCACCCAAAGGCATCTTGGCGCTAGCTACCGAAGAGGGATCGGAGTCCTGAGCGACCGTCAGCACCATAAGAGAGAGACGGCTTAAAACAGAGTGGTTTTCAGCAACCGGCGGAAAGTGAGGTGATCTTCAGTTGCACAGAGAGCAATAGGCAGCTCATTCCATGCTCTGGCAGCAGCCACCGAAAAGGCACGGCCTCCCATGCGTGACAAGCGATAGAGGGGGGCAATGAGAAGACACGCAGACTGAGAACGCAGCAGACAGAAAGGAGTGTAATGAATAAACTTTGCTTGGAGATACTTAGCACCTAAGCCATAGAAGGCGCGATGAACCAGACACAATGATTTGAACAGGATCCGGCTGGCCACAGGAAGCCAGTGTCGTTTCTTGAGCGGTGGAGAGATATGGGATCCAAAGGGAGGACGGGGTATGGAGCGAACGGCAGCATTTCGCAGCAGTTGAAGCCTTTGGATCAGATAGCGAGGCTGAGCCAAGTAAAGAGAGTTGCAGTAGTCGAGAGTGCTGAGAACCAAGGCTGCCACTACCGGAGCCTGGAATTCAGCAGGAACAAAAGGCAAGACTTTCCGCAAAATGCAGAGTTTAAACTGCCCGGCACTACATACACTAGCCACCTGGTTATCAAGAGACAAGGAAGCAGAGATTTTGACACCGAAATTACGGACCGATTGGACCAGAAGAGGAAGAGGGCCAAGGCTCGATGGCCAGAATTGCGAGGTCCAAAAGAGAAGGGGAGACGAAGTACCCACAACCAGGACCTCAGTCTTACTGCCATTCAGTTTTAGCCAATTAGTCATCATCCAGTGCCCCAAATTCTCCATGCAGTTCCTGAGCCGAGCAGCGGTCTCAGCTTGAGTAAGATGTAGGCAGACGAGAATCTGTGTGTCGTCCGCGTAAGAATAGTAGCGGAGACCATGTGAGTGAATAAGAAGCAGAAGAGATCTAATATAGATATTAAAAAGAATAGGAGAAAGTGCAGAGCCCTGAGGAACGCCACAAAGAAGTGTAGCCAAATTAGATCGGAATGGGGGAAGAGAAATAGACTGGGAGCGAACAGACAAAAATGATGTGAACCAATCAAGGACCCGGCCGGAAAGACCAGCGTTGGACAGACGAGAGAGTAGGATGGAATGATCAACGGTGTCGAAAGCAGCTGACAAGTCCAACAGTAGGACTGCTCTGACACCACCCTTGTCCACCAAACATACCAGGTCATCAAGTACCGAGTTCAAGACAGATTTGGTGCCCCTCCCAGGGCGAAAACCAGACTGAAAAGGATCAAAGAAGTGAGAGGAATCAAGGAAGTTAGAAAGAAGAGGAGACACCAAAGCCTCCATCAACTTCATAAGAAAAGGAAGAAGTGAGATAGGACGATAATTAGAAAGAACATCAGGATCAAGTGACGGCTTCTTAAGAAGAGGGACAACCAGGGCGTGCTTAAGGGAGGGAGGAATGAACCCTGTGGAAAAAGAAGTATTAACAGCAGTGGTGATATGTTCTTAAAAGAGTAAGTGGTAGGAGATGTCGATTTTAGTTTAGAAATGGCTGACAATACGTCAGAGTTAGAAAACTGCTGAAACGAAGACCAAGAGGCAGTTGGAGAAGGGGAGGGAATGACAATTTTAGGGGCTGTGAGCAACGGCAAACCAGCCTTTATATGGACGCGGATAGTAGAGATTTTTTTAAGGAAGAAGTCCGAAAGAAAGTCACACAGGCCTTGCGAAGGAGGGACCGAGGCCCTACCATTCTCAGTGGACGAGAGAGATTGAACAAGATCAAAGAGGGCCTTGGTTTATTAAGGGCTGATTGAACTTTCTGGCTACAGTAGAGCTTCGTAGCAGTAGTAAGAGCCTTATGATAGGCCGAGAGAGAGCAGCGAAATAGGTTATTAGCGGAAGGGGAGTAATCCAGACGCCACTTTCTCTCTGCCTGACGACGGTGAAATTTCAGTGCTATAAGTTCATCAGTGAACCAAGGTTCAGGGGTGCGGGTTTTAGGTTTGCAAAGTTTAATAGGGGCCAGCAGGTCAGCCGAGGCTAGAAATGCAGCTTCAAGCTTAAGTAGAGAACAGTCCACAGCATTGCCAGAATTAGCAAGCAAAGCATCAACCAGCTGTGTTTAAGGACAGAAGGTTTAACAGGACGGGGAGGGAGAACCTGAAGGAGGTAAGCAAATGCTATCAGAGAGTGGTCAGACCTGAGCAAAGGACTGACAGAAATAGAAGAAATAGCAGCTATGGGGCAATAACCAAGTCAAGGGTATTCCCACGAATGTGGGTAGGTTCAGAAATCCACTGAGGAAGACCCAGGTCCTGCATAGAGGATAGAAAGTTGATAACCGGACACACAGAAGCAGTGTTCAAGGGGAGATTAAAATTTCCTGCAATAAGGAGACCCGGATGTTTAACTTGAAGCTCAAGCACAAGATTAGGAAATGGTTCACAAAATTGGGCATCGTAACCGGGGGGGGCGGGGCGGTAGATCAGCAAAATAAACAAAGTGTACGCAGGGGAAATTAGAATGTGGCATAAACAACATTCCATTTTTAGATTATGATCAGAATAGAATAGGAAGCTCTGAATTTAGTTTTTAAAAATAAGGGCTATTCCATCACTAGGGTGAGCAGAGGAACGGTCAACATGTATTATATCATAATCAAAGGGGAGGGCCTGAACAATGGCAGGGCCAGAGGACTCTGTAAACCATGTTTCAGTTAATAACAATAGGTCAAATTGGTTGTTAGAGATAAGATCAGCCAGGCCAAGTGAAGAAGCCAGTCAGTGAGGTTTGGCGCCCTGGGGAGCGGACGGAACAGCAGCCTTCCCACTCAGTACCCCTTCCTCTCGGGAAGCGCCTGCTCTGGCCCTTTCCTGGCCCACCTAGACAAAAACGCTTAAGGGGCACAAAAAAAAACACCCCGAGAAGAGGACTGCATGGAAGGCTGCTGGACTGCAAGCCATAAAGACTTAGCAGTCGCCTTAGATGACTGGAGCTTCTGGAGGTCATTGTCAGCCTTGGCTCCAAAATGGTTTTGCAAGTAAAAATGCATGTCCAACAGTCTTGTCTATTCATGGGTCGCAAAACCCTGATGTTCATAGCCAAGAATGGCCCCTGACCACTGTGCTAGTGCCATGGACCTGCCCACGCAGTCTGGCATTCGGGTCCAGATGCAGCATCTGCTGTGCCGCCTCCCTGCTAGCCAATCGAGACACCAGTCGCCAGCCATCCTCCCGAGAGAACATCAAAACTAGCAGCGCAGTAGCCTCTGGTTCCTCCAGCCACCCAGTCCACTTACGTTGAGCCACCCCCACCACTCTCATATATCACAGGAACTGCCAGCTAGAAAGCCCGGTTTGCTCTGTGATACCGTTCAGCTCTCTAAATTGGCAATTTTCGAACATATCACCCCATGTGGAGACGCCCCAGCCCTCCCAGCGTCATGCCATAGCAAGTTCCTCCCTGTTCCTACACACATCGGCCACCATTGGGAGATCAGGCGAGTAAGGGCAGTCCAACTTCAACAACTTCAGTGTTCTAAGCCACACCTTCCTACCCAAGCTAATTAAGAATGATATTGTATCCAGGCAGTTCAGTGGTAGCCATAACACCTCTATGAGGTGGGCAAGCGCCACCAGCTGCTGTTACAGTAGTGACTCAGACATAACCTCGTCCGATAGCCACTTCGTCACATAGTTGAGTTGTGCCGATAGGTAGTAACACTACAAATTCAGAAGCTGCACACCACCCTCACTATATGTGCTAGGGAGATCCTATGACGGGAGGAACCCCACAGAAAACCCCTCACCAGAGTGTCCAGTAAGTGAAAGAAGGAGGTATTGATATAGTAATGGATATTGGTAAAAAAGTACAGAAATCTAGGCAGAACAATCATCTCTACAATCATCTTTACAATCGCTACCCTCCCCATTAATGAAAGTGGGAGCCTAGACCAAAGGGAAATTGACCTTTTCAGCCCTGATGTCACCCCCACTGTGTTGCATGTATGCATACTTTCATGCGTGTGCATTATGTGTACCCCTAAGTAACGTAAGGCAAAACGTTGTCCGCGTGTTACGAGATCAAGTGGCTGGTGCCACCAACCCGAATTCCCACCTCCAAGAATTCCTGGCACAGGTAGACCGCGAGCGGCCCAGTGCCGGTACATATAACATGGGCAATAGCGGGCATCCCAGACGTGTTCCTCTCTGAATGTCCCACGCCGCTGACACCTGCCTCCCAGATTTAACCCTGGCAGTCGGCGATGTGTAAAGGATCCTCGCGCATCTAATAAAGTGCGCTCCGAACCGAAACCCCTGCAATGTTGCGAATAGCCTTTCCCAATAGAGTGAATCAAAAGCTTTAATCGCATCGAGTGATACCACCACGTACCTTTCGGGGCATTCGTAGGTCTGTGCAATAATGTGTTGCCATCTACGCAAATTCAGGGCAGTGCTTTGGCCTGGGATAAAACCTGTCTGATCTCTATGTATCAGGCCGCAATCACTCTACAGAGCCGCCCTCCAATATCATTGTTAATATTTGTATGTCATAATTTAGCATTGGCAGGGGCCGATATGATTCACGTTTGTCCGCAGGTTTCCCAGGTTTAGGTATCGGGACCACTAGGGTTTCCTGCATGCTCCCTGAGAGTACACCACTAGTAAAGGCTTCCTCATAAACCTTGAGTAACACAGGAGCAAGTGTTGCATCATATGTCTTATATAATTCAGGTGGAAGTCCATCACTGCCTGGAGCTTTACTTGTGGCAAGTGAAGCAATTGGTTCACGCACTTCCTCTACAGAGATGGACTGGTCTAATGTGGCCTGTTGTGCACCATCTACCTTGGGAAGCGCCATCAGCGACAGAACTCCTCTCGGGGAACCTGTTCTGCATGGCTGTACAGCTGGGAGTAGAACCTGGTAAAAATATTGTTTATTCCAGATCGTATCCTGCATATGCTCCCATCTTCCTCCAGCAACTCGGTAGTCAGGTGCCTGGGGTGTTCCCGCCTAAATAACCACGATACAAGTCTTCCCGACTTATCCCCATCTGTATGTGCTCTGGCAGTCGTTGCGACATAGTTGAACCTGGATAACCGTTCCCACGCCTCCAAGTCCCTGATCTTATTCTCCAGGGCCTCCAATTACGCCCTCAGCCTTCTTCTGATGTCTCCGGCACTAGCAATTACATCTCCCCGCACCACCCCCTTCAGGGCTTCCCACACAGTACCCCACATCTTCACACTGCCCACATTGTGTTCCATAAACTCTACCGGCGTCTTCTGCAATTTGTCTCTGAAGACTTGGTCCGTCAACGCGTCTCAGGGCATACGCCACATCAGGATCGGGGGGACGCGGACTCCCTATATTCCAATTCACCACCAGAGGGGAGTGGTCGGATATTGTTCTCCCCAAATACTTAGCCCCACACATATCAACCATCTGACACCGTCCAACAAAGAGGTAATCAATCCGAGTGTGTAGGGCATGCGGCGAGGAGTTACTCTTACCCTCAGAATTCAGCTCCCTCCATACATCCACCAAATCCAGGTTGAACAGTGCCACATTAAGTGGGGGAAGACACAGTTGACGGACCACCCTGGGTAAGTGATGATCTATCCAGAACAGGGTACCTGGTATAATTAAAATCTCCTCCCCATAAAAAGAAACACATCCTGTGATGTGCCACCCAAGAACAAAGTGTGTGCATGTGAGACGGAATTCCATGATTCAGGAAATACGAGTTAACTATGCACACCTCGATGTTATAAATGTAGCCCTGCAAGATGAAGTATCTCCTATCTACATCTGCCTCCATCTCTTGTAGCTGAAACAGTAAAGTATCATTTATCCAAGTGAACACTCCTCTAGTATATTTAGAGTACGCTGCCCCATACCCCTCACCCCCAGCGCTCACGAATCTTCTCCAATTCATCAGCCGTTAGGTGGGTCTCCTGAAGCAGGGCAATGGAGATCTTGTTACGCGTCAGGAAAGATTTCACCCTATTCCTGCGCAGGTACGTGCCCAAGTCGCGCACGTTCCAGGTAATACTTTAATGGAGGTCATGGTCCAGGTACATGCATCCCAACCCGCCCACAAGTTCACCAACATCCCTGTCCCTTTCAAGACAGACCAGAAATCCCGGGCCCGCCTCAGGTGCCACACCAGCCAGCCCCTGCCCAACCCGTCAAGCCCTGAGAATAGCATACTATATTATTTGTATATTATATACGCACCAAAATGCATGGAAAACATAAAACCAATAACACAGTAAATCAAACAATATTAACTCGCCCAGCTACTGCACAGTGTGTACAGTGCTCAGGCGTACCTATCCAGGCCACCATGTGCCGAGTAATGGGAGCTAGCAACAGGCCATCCCCCCACCTATACGAAGAGCGTTCCAGCAAGACCAATGGCAGGTGACCAAACGTTGCCCTCATCGCATGTGAGAATATGTGTACAGGCGGACATATATTTTGCATATCAAACACAGCACAGTAAGCATCTTGACGTAAGGAATCGCCAGTGGGCCATACTATATAGTGATCATAGTCGCCATCCCTACCTCCCCCTGTTTCTCGGTGACTCTTAGCAACAAATAATGCTACATAGGATGCTCAGATATCACAGCCGCCAACCCAGTATGACCCAACGTAACAATGGCGTCCATTGGGCTAGGTGTTAGGTTTGTCTCCACTAGCCAAATTGTTGTGTTCCAGCCACATGTTAGTGGCCGCAGGACTTTCAAGGAAGTGTGCCCTGCCTTTATAAATGATTTTGAGCCTGGCAGGATATATGAGCATATATTTAATATTTAGGTGCCTAAGTCTCTCCTTGATCGGCACAAAGGAGTTCTTAGCCCTCTGGACTACCGGTGTGTAGTCCGGGTCGATGGTGACTTTAGAATTGTCTCTCTGGATCTCACCACCTTCCCGGGAGTGTTTCAGAATCACTGCCCGGTCACAGAAATTCAAGATCTTTACAATGACAGGTCTGGGGTGTGAGCCCGGGGTGAGGGGTGCTTCTGTAGTGAGCGGTGGGCACGCTCTACCATGGACCCTTGCGATAAATTCCCAGGAACTATTTCCTACAATAGTAAGTTCTCAACATATTGGGTGGGGTCCGAGCCCTCCAAGCCCTCCGGGAGCCCAAGCAGTCGTACACTGTTTCTTTGGGCCCTCCCTTCGGCATCCTCAGCCCATAGCTCTAGGGCATTATTACTTCTTTCCAGGTCCTGTACTCCGTTTTCCAGGTCCTTCGTAAAATCCCTAGTGTCCTTCAGCTCCCTCTCAGCCGCCGTAACCCTATCAGCCAGTTTTCGCACATCTTCTCATAGCAACTGAACGTCAACCTTCACTTCGTCGATTTTCATCTCTAGTGAGGATCTTAGAGCAGCTATTGCAGCTAGTACCAGATCTTCCTGAGAGCCTGCGCCAGATACACATGCCGCGCTTGCACCGCCGGTGCACTTTGTGAGAGCTCACGGGTCACACCAGTACTAGCAAATGAGTCTATAATTGTGGTCTTGCCTTTGGCCTTGGTCGGGGACATAATGCCAATTGAGGTCAAAACAAACAGACTCAGGCTTTATTGGTGATCCAGGCACGCAGCCAGCAGCAGCAGGAGTCACAGGAACCACCAGACAGGGGGGCCACCCAGAAGGACTGTTGTATACACTCCTGCAAAACCAACACTTTGGTGCAGCGACAAGCGGCTACTAGACATTCAGAAATGTCCTATCTTGGTCAGCGTGGGTCTGCTCAGCAGCTTAACAAATGAGTTTAAGCACTTCCACAATGCTGCATGTTCATCCCTCAACCAAAGGAGCTATATTGTATGTGTCAGTAGGGCAGAGGTCAGGCGATCAACTTCGGTCAATCAACTTGCTGCTCAGCCCCCGCTACGGTGAGTCCATACCTTATAGCACCACAGGTGCTGCTAGCTATGTGCGCCAGAGCTCAACGTCCCGGTCACCAGAGATAGCCAGTTGCATGATAACATAACCATTCAACCAGATCGACTCCTCGCTCCTTCAATATCAGCAGGAGCCTTCACCCCCGACCAGTCCAGGCCCATAGGTGGATACATGTCAAAGCCCTGAGAAAAATGGAGCTGTCCTCGCCCAGCAATAATCGCCCAATATGCGTAAGTTCCCCAGAGATGCAGTTATGCAGTAAATGGGAAGCAGCTCCCCTCTGTCTTACTTTTACCGTGCTCCTCCTCTTCACAAAACAGTCTCCAGGTCCAGCGTTGTCAACCAACAGCTCAACAGATGTCACGCTACCATCTAGATTCCACACATGGCACCCGCAGTCTGAACCTGGGGCAGGCTCAATGTCCACCTGCCTTGAAGTGCAGCGAGGGCCCTAGACAATCGGCTGGCAACCCCAGTGGAAATAATCAGACAGTGTGAATGCACTCAGAGGAGGGAAAGCTCCAATCCCTCAGCCGACAACACAGCAGTGTGAAGGACCTACTCAGGCCCCTGACACGCCTGCACAGGCACATCGGGTCATTCCGATTCTGTGGGCAGTCCCGCTCCTGCTCACTCCCGGGCCGCTCACGGGCACCAGGCACCAACTAGCGTGTCCTCACCAGCATCCAGCCGCCCCCATGCACCAGGCGCCAGCTTGCGTATCTTCGCCCGCTTCTGGGCCCAAACCGACCCACATCAAAGGGCAAGCTCACAATCAGTTGCGGGCTTCAGGTTTGCTCACTGCCGTTCCAGTCAGGGATCTGCAGGCTGCCACCAGCCCTGCAAGCAGGGCAAGTCGCAGGTGCCAAGGCTGCATATCTTCCAGACAGGCTTACGGTCTCTGGGGGCAAGCCTATCAACAATGCAGGATAGAGTGCGCTGGAGAGCCGACCAAGATGGCCGCTCCGTAGTGAGCTCCGGCAGAGCTCCCAATAAATATCCTGTTTATCCGAAATCCTCCAGTGTAAACCAAGAAATACGCGACAAAACGGCCCACAAACATCTTGGCATCCACCCGCACTGCTGCTCCCAGGGGGCCCGTGACATAGATGGTCTCCGGACATCTCCATCCATGCTATGAGGGAGGAAGATCCAGAGACCCCAGAGGGTCCCGACAACAGGTGAGAGGGCTCTCTGCGCCACTCCCCATCCCACCCCATCCACCAGGGCCCTTGAGGGCGGCGCTGCCCAACCTGCCAAGCCACAGCTGAAGCTCCTCTCGCCCGCACACACATCGGGCAGAACCGCTCCGACTCCGGCGCTGCCTCATCACATACAGAGAGTGAGATGCCTGATCCGCCCCACTGTTCTCAGGCAACAGTCAACGGAAATCACAGATAGCCCACAGAGGCCCGCAACCTACCATCCTAACAAGACCACGCATAACGACACAAAGTGATACGAGGGCGGCTTCCTCCGATCTCAGCCTCACAAAGTCCGCCACACCCACAGCCGCCTGTTGCCTCATTGCAGCCACACCAGGTTCCCCAGTACGCGCCCGGCTCCTGGCTGAGGGCCTGTTCCTCACCCTGGACAGATGGCCCTATGGCCTGACCACCACTAAGGCTAATAATCACCTGGTCAAAGCTAAAAGCAGAGCCACGGCCATCTCAACAGCAGTGGACACTCACAAACAAGCACAGCAGCACGGGACCACGCTGCCACATCTGAGAGGCAATACTCCTGGAGGAACCATTTCCGTGGCCTCTCGCTACGCAGCAATCTCGCCTCAGACACACCGCAGGATCACCAGCCCGCACCTCAGAGGCCAAAAAAGCCTGTTGGTTGTCCAGACCTACAACCTTGATACAGAACCCACCCTCAGGAGAGCAACCCTAAGCAGGGCTAGGTGCACCACCATACCCCAGCGGCCTTGAAACCCAATCTAGGAACACCAATACTGCCTCTCTCTCATTACACCTTGCTGTGGGGTGAACAATAACAACAACAACAAGCACACTAGTCAAACAAAGCAACCGGGAGGCAACCCCACATCGCAGCTTGCGCGGGCAATAAACATTGAAGACCCGCCCCGCCTCACCAGTGCCATGCCAGGGCACATCTGTATGCTAGCACTTCCTGAGCAGCCACATCCTAGGCACTAGCTGTTCACACATACAGAAGGACCCCACGACCTAGCCCGGAACTCATCTTCCAACAACTAGACTGTGACCACCCCAGTGGACGACAGGCCAATAGCTAACCCTGCCAATCCGAATTACACCGAGAGATGGACCATCGACACCCTGAGGAACCCTCAAGCCGCCCCTGAATCCCGAGACTCGCCAGGAGCCGCGACTGGGGACCGACCACACCGCCCCCAACGTGGCCAAATCTGATAAATCCCAAAGGAAGCTCAATTTCGAACCAGGAGCTGCAGCCAAAACTCCCAAAGCTAGCAGTCAACCAGAATCTCCTACGAATGCGATGGAGAGCAGTGACGGACTTCCCCAAGCTCTGGACATCCGAGACAACCTCCTCGACTTGAAAGCTGGAATAGGCAACTTGACAGCAAGCTAGATGCGCTGTCGTCGAAGGTCGACCGGCTACAGCACCGCCTCGACAAACACAGAGACAGACTCGATGTGGTGCAACAAAGTTTCATAACGAGACGACGGCGCATCCTCGTTATCCGCCAGAGTAACTACGCTGGAAAGACAGAAGAAAGCAGTCACTGCCAAAAATGAGGACCTCGAGTCGGTCATGCCCTAATAACATCAGATTTATAGGCATAAGAGAACACCAGATCCCAGGGAAAATGGAAGAGTTTGTCTGCAGGGAGCTATTCAGGGCCTCTGCAGTGTCTCAGATGTTCGTGGTCGAAAGAGCGCATAGGATCACAAGCAACTGCCCCATCCCAGGTGCGGTCCCTCGCCCAATTAAAACTAAGCTTCGCAACTTCAAAGACTGCAACACGACCCTGCGCCTAGCCAGAGACAAAGGCGACCTTCAATATGATGGTGACAATATTTCCCCAACTTCTCCCAAGTGGTCCAAACCCTGAAGAGATCCTTTTCAAGAGTAAAACGCTGCCTTCAAGATAACCAGATGCCCTACTCCATGCTATTCCTAGCATCCAACACGATGGGGAACCCCAGTTCTTCAACTCACCAGAGGAGGCAAACACCTTCCTAGATGGCATTGGATGGCATTGGATGCAGACCGCCCGACAACAATCCAAGACCGCCCAGAAGGGAACGAGCCAGGAGAATTCCGCCATGATCTCACATCCCTGGCGACCACAACTGGCCTACAACCTAACATAAACTCACACTTGAACGCCGTAACAATATGATCACGCTTGGGAGCTGCTAATCTTGGACGTACACTCGCGCCCCAAGCTCAGCATCTTTTCACTTTGTTTAAAGGGAGGGTTTCGATTGCAGGCAAGTTGGGGGTTGCCTGCACAGGGGAGGGAAGTTACAACATATTTGGGATCCGCAGCAATTTTTGTGCCCACCCCCCGGCCAATCAACCTCTCAACCAGACACGTACTCAACACGCAACAAGCCACCCGAGAACTGGCAACCCGTGCACTCCTGATCGAAGCAATGCAACCCATTAGAGCAAATAAAGGAGGCAAGCAGGCCCGAGCCAAACATGAACTTCTAACACCATATTCAAGCTAGCCGCTTGGAATATAAGAGGAGGCAATCACCCGGGAAAGACATGGAAAATATCCCTATATCTTCGAAAGCACAGAGTCGATGTCGCCCTGATACAAGAGACGCATCTTCGCCCAGACTCGGATAGTCATTGGGCACGAAACTGGGGCTGTCACAGGTACTTTTCCTCATACTCTTCTTATGCCATAGGCGTAGCTATCCTCATCGATGAAAGATCAAAGTTTAGGTTACTATTCTGAAAGAAGGACACCGAAGGCAGAGCACTATTGGTGCGGGGAATCCTTCAGGGAACCAAGGTCATATTGGTGAACTCCTATGGCCCCAACGTAGACGGAACAAATAATTTCGGCTGGGTAATGATGCACCTGGAGAGAGCAGGAACAGCTACAATCACCTGGAGAGGGGACCTGAACACACCACTGGACCCCCAGCGAGATAAATCACAAGCCGCGGTTATTTCCCCCTCCAAAGCAAGCCTCCAAGTCCTGGAAATATGTAAAGCCTACAATCTGATGGACGTTTGGAGACTCAACCACTGGGAATCACGCGAGTACACCTTTCACTCCTGGGTCCATAACACAAGCTTGCGACTTGTTTATCTACTAGTCTCCACTCATAGCCACCTCCAATGGGGCAACTGTCAAATCCACCCGAGAACACTCTCCGATCACTCCCCAGTTACCCTAGAATGCACCCCAGAGGGTGACGGGAAGTGCAAACCCCACAGAAGATTTATGTCAGGGTCCCTACAAGACCAGGTGTTCGCCGACGAACTGCACACAGAGATCGTGTCCTTTCTTCAGATCAACCAGGCTTCAGTCCCATCGGCAGGTGCCCTGTGGGAATCTCTAAAATGTTACGTCAGGGGAATCTGCATCTCGAAAGAAAACGGAATATTAACATTTATTAGGAAACCAGATTGAAACAACTAGAACAGCAACTCAACACCTCCAATGACTCCCACTCCCTTGCGTCTCTCAAAGAACTAGAAAAGTTTAGGTCCACTGCAGAATGAGAATTCAAATTTCTCGCATGAAGCTCCCGCCTCCGCCGATACGGAGAAGGCCAAAAACCCAGAGCACTCCTAGCACAGCTATGACTCCCATTCCCTTGCGTCTCTCAAAGAACTAGAAAAGTTTAGGTCCACTGCAGAACGAGAATTCAAATTTCTCGCATGAAGCTCCCGCCTCCGCCGATACGGAGAAGGCCAAAAACCCAGAGCACTCCTAGCACAGCTAATAGATGCAGACAGGAAACCCACACTAGTAGAACAGATTCGAGATCCCGAGGGCAACTTGGTGCACACAGAAGAGGAAATAGCCAAAGCCTTTTGTAGCTTCTACCAGGACCTCTATGACTCCAGACTCGCCACCAGTCCCAAATCTCTCACTCACTATCTACATGACATCAAGCTTTACTGGGTGAATGACGAACTGAGAAGACCCCTGAACGACCTTATTAGGCTAGAGGAAATCCTACAAGCAATAAAAGACCTGCCCAAAACTAAAGCCCCCGGCCCGGACGGCCTGATTGGTGAATTTTATAAAATGTTCGCCCTCATCTTAGCCCCCCTCCTGCTAGAGGTCTATGAGGAGGCGATCGAAACCGGTACACTACCGCCGACCCTCCGAGAGGCAAATATAATCCTATTACATAAAGCGGCCAAACCCCCGGAAGACTGTGCCTTGTACCAACCAATCTCTCTAATTAACCTCGACAATAAGATTCTGGCAAAGATCCTTACCACCAGGTTGCTTCCCTTGATGTCTGGGCTGGTGCTCATCGACCAGGCCGGGTTCACACCAGGCCGCAACACCACATTTGGGATCAGACGAACGTTTGGAACCATGGAGGACTTGACCCCTCGCACTAAGCCGTGGTGGTCCTGCTTGACGCAGAGAAGGCCTTCGACTCCGTAGAGTGGCCCTTCCTCTACGGTACTAAGGCGTATGGGCTTGGGAGATCACTACCTTGACCCAGTGTCTCTCCTATATAAACATCCCCCGGTCTAACATTATACTAGGGAAGACTAAATCGGCAAGTATTGAACTGCGGAGAGGTACCAGGCAAGGTTGTCCCCTGTTTGCGTTACTGTTTGCTTTAGTAATGGAAGCCATGACTAACGGCCACCGATCCTGGCAGCTTGATAGGGGCCTCTGCCTCGGTCCCCATAAATTAATAATTTCCCTATAAGCAGACGTTGTAGCCCTCTTTATCTGCGACCCAGCCGAAAACTTGAATCCAGTCATGCGAGAGGTGATTAGGTTTGACACCGTCTTAGGCCTGAAAATTTATCACACTAAATCTGTCATCTTTCCCCTAACTCCCAAAACTAAACAATTTACTGATGACTATGGTTTCAGGTGGGAGCATTCGCAGGTCAGATACCTAGGGATTCTTATGCCCAGAACTACTATGAAAGGGTATTGGACATATTACGAGATCAAATTAACAGATGGAACCTCCTCCCCCTTACACTGTGGAGACACGTCTCCTTAGTCAAAATGATAATTCTACCCAAACTCCTCTACCTATTTGCAAATATTCTGGTGTTAGTACCACAACAATTTCTCCAACGGCTGCAGGGTTTGATCTTCGACCTGCTATGGGCCTGCAAACCCGCAAGGGTAGCATACACAACTCTCATCCAACCCATGGCTAAGGACGGAATGGCACTCCCAAACCTGGAGAGATAGCAATTCCTCAGCTTCTGGTACAACACGCACTTCATAAGAACCCCACGTCCAAGTCGAACATGCACTTGCAACCGCCAACCTCCTAAAGGCAGTTATAATAAGTCATATGCAAGTACCACATGCAACATTGAATGTAGTCCTTTCCACCTACGCAATCTAGAAGAAGATCGCCACAAAATGCAATGTCCAGGTCCGCTTCTCCCCCCTCCTACCTGCAAGATTAATTCCCGGGATCCCCCTCACCGCCGAGAAAAAGTATCTAAATTGGGCAGATAAGCTTCAGATCAACACAATGGACGATGTCTTTGCAGAAGGGATTTTTCTGACACCCTAGCTAGCCCGAGACAGAGGAGGCAACACCGCCTTAGATACATTCCCCTATTTCCTCCTCCGCCATATTCTCTAGGCACTCTTCCCACAACAACTACCCACGTGGCAACTAGTTCACGGGGTAATCCAATCCCAAGGCACAGGCAAACTGATATCCACCATTTACAGGTCTGTTATAATGGGCACGACCCCTGCACTCACCGCTCCGAAAACAAGATGGGAAATAACCCTAGAGACCACGATTGCTGATGAAGATTGGGAATATATCCTAAAGCAGACCCAGAGAGTGTCACTGAACACGAGATACAAACAGATCCACTTCAATTACTTGCACCAAACCTAGCACACCCCAGCAAAACTTCACTCTCAACGCCCAACAATCCCAGCGGAATGTGGACCCTGCAACGCGCCTAGAGCAGACTTCCTCCATCTTGCCCGGACATGCCCATCTATAAGGCGATTCTGAAATCAGGTCCTCGAAAAGATGTCTGCTATAATTGGGACACCTCTAGAGCCCAACCCCATGGTAGCACTATTAGGCCTGACCAAACATCTCCCGCCCACCATGAGAAAGCTAACAGGTCTACTGCTGACTCTGGCGCGCAGGAGTATCGCAATGTCATGGGGACGAGGTCAGACACCCTCGCTACAACAATGGCTTAAGGACATAACCTATTGTCAAGACACGAAGTGCCCCTTCACGCACGACCACCGGATATTTCGGGCCCGTACATTTCCTATCTAATGTCTTCCTCAAGCGGAAACTCCTCACACAACTCATCACCATAGTATAATTGCCACGGACTCTATGCTCCACTACTCACACACCGCGATGTTGTGAACAAGAAACTCTTTGAGTACAGGACATGCTCTGCAAATTGTCGAGGGGGGGAGATGGGTACTAATGGCACAATTTATTTACGAATTTGTTTTGTTCTGAAAAAAACAAAAACAAAGTTCAATGCAGGCAGCCCCGGTAGTAGACACACCAGAGCCCTTCTCAGCGCACAGGACGCCGAGGGTGCACTGTGCAGTGCAATCACGTCTACACCCATCCTCCTTCTCACTGCAACGCGGCTCCGGCCGCCATCTTTTCCCCACGCGGGGTCGGAGTTTCAAACACTCGTTCTCTGTTTAGACCGCGCCTATTCAGCACAGGACACCACTTCCTAGCAGAGCGCCAGCTTCCCCTGCATGTAGATGTCCTTGCAAGCTGTTCGTTTTATCTGCTACCGCCGTAACATCAGGTTCATTTAAGGATCACGACAGGGGCTCTGTTAATTCACAGCCTCACACCATGGGCTCAGGCCACGACCCCCCAGATTTGGGACATGTAACCACAAATGAGATTTGCCCTTGTGTTTTCTCTGAAGCCCAGCTAAGGTTTTATTAACAGCCTCACTGAGAGAGTCTGACAATACCTATTTCAATCATTCCGTTTTAACACATCAAGTCCACTCTGTAATTATCAGGATAAATTAACTACTTGATTGGGAGCACTTTTATCCTATTCAATTCCTGGTCTCCAGAGTCAGGTTTACCAATAAAATTAAAGTTATGATGCTTTAAGCTTGATTTTCAGTGTTATAAATGAGTTCCCTGATGAATACATCATGCCCTTATTCACTTACTCTGGGACCTGCTGCCTTGTTAATCCCAAAGGGTGTTTGCACTTGTAGTATGTGGCCCTTTCATCTTCAATGCACACATCCCACCCACCTCCTGTACCGTTTCTAGACATGTCAGGTACCTGGTGCCTCTCCCCTGTTGCAAATGAGCTCTAGGAAGCTCTCACAATAAGGGAGGTTTCACCCATGAAGTGTGTTGACCAAGTACAAGATAAGAAAACTCATTTAGCAAGGCACCAGATCTCTAGTAGTGACGTAGGTGTCACGCATGTCCCTGCTGTGACTTGGTAGTTAGAATAGATGTCGGTTGGCCACACTTGAGGGAGGTTTAGGCTGTGTGCTGTGTAGAAAAGCACACGTGCAGAAAAAGTATTCCTTTATGTTATGGAGGCGGTTATGTAGTTTGGATTTATCTTGATTGTGTAGGGTGAGTTTTAGTAGGGTGTAGTTGTTAGATTTAAATTACACGATTGCTAAAGGCGGTAGATTTTCCTATTCCAGTGGGCGAGGCCGCATTTTCAAGCTATGGTCATTTCTGCGTTGGACTGAAAGCTCCAAGCAACCAAGGTCAAGATGGCAAGACATGCAGAACTGTGCTCAGCTAATTGTTGCGAGAGAGAACGTTCTCAGGAGCCTGAAATTAGATTTGAGACAGCAGGTGCCTTCCCACACGATAGCCGAATACATACATAATGTTTCATGTATTCATTTAATTTTTTATAAAGCGCCTGACGCCCTTAGGTCTCAAAGCGCGTACATAAACAAAACAAACATAATACAAAGACAGTACCTAAGCAGATGGAATCAGAAGGAAGAAGCAATTAACAAAGCTAAATAAACCTGATCCACACTTAAAAGCATTCCATAAAAAGATTGGCCTTCCTTCAGATCGACCACTAGTCTCAGATTGAGGAACCCCTCAGCAGATGCTTAAGAAAAGAACACAATCCCTGTTTTTCTGGGCACACCAGTCACCCGAAAGGACCCTGAGTAAGACCTTCATATCAGAGGTTCTGATGTTTCCTGGCCCAGTTCTCTGCCGAAGCCATGCCAGTGCTCGGTTACGGAGGGCCTCGCCAGATTCTTTCCCTAGTGGCTGTTCTATGTTAGCAATAACATTTCTTGGATCTATGAAGAGCCGTCTGATGGTTTTGTCCGTCATCGCCAGCATTTCACATGTACCCACCCGCAAGCTTACAGCTGGGGGAGGGTGGGAGTGGCACCAGGATATAGGTGCTGATTTGCAAATGCCAGCGGAAGAAGTTGGAATCGGAGTCGAGTTTGTTTTTTAGTTGCTAGCAGTGCAGTTAGTCTCAGAGCAGGTGGGGCATGTATAACTTTGAACTCTTGGTAGCAGTTTTTCGTTTGCGGAGACTGCGATTGTAGAACTGTTTGGTAAACATTGTCCATTTTGTCTGAATGATGTTGTGCTGCAACTATGGGTTGTACGTCTGTTTGGCAAACACTGTTGGTTTGATCCATATGGCAATGTGTCATGCATTTATCCAACAAGTCTACCCATTTGCAGAAATTCGAAAAGCTGTTACATACGTTTAACTTGTGGTTTCTATCGGCCCTAGCTCGCATCCACTGTGCAGGGGTGATATTCTCTTTATGAGGCAAATCCTCCTCCAAACGTCCTCTAGAGCCCAGCATAGACTGGAATGAGGGGCTCATCGGTGGCTCTTGAGTAGCCTTCTCCCCCCTATTCCCAGAGGCATGCATGGCCATAAAGGACGGAGCCAAGGGATCATTAGTGTTCCCTGATTGCATTGCAATAATATCAGCCCCATAGGCCTCCTTCATATTACCCTGACAAATTGGGTCAATTGCTTCTCTTTTCTCACTCGCTGTATGAGTGCCCGAGGCCAGGTCACGGACATCCTTATCGCCAACTTCTGCAGGAGAGAGGAGGGTGGGGCAGAACAAGTGCAGGGGGTTTGGGGGACACCAAGTGAGCCCAGTCAGTCAGAGCTGGGGTAAGTGCTGAGAGATGCCACTCTCATGGGTCAATTGACCAAGTGCAGTAACGATGAGGCACGTGCAAGGCCCGGAGGCAAGTACGAGAGGACTGGAGAGGGTGCCAGGGACCTGTGAGACTCTAAGGTATACCAGGCGGTCAGTCAGCAGGCTGTGCAGAAAAGGAGGGAGAGAGGGATAGAGAGGTTAGCAGGGTAGAGGGAGAGAGAAGGAAGAGGAATGTTTTAAGTAGTTTCCAGAACTTAAAGAGCTCTGGCTCAAGCCGGAGGGCAGCAGGGGGGCTATTCCAGAGGGAGGCCTGGTGGAGAATACAGATCTCCCTCCAAATCTCTGCTTGGAGAACCGGCTCACTCGCAGAAGGTTTGAGGTAGAGGAGCGGAGGGCTCGGGAAGGACAGTATTTAGGTAGAAATTGTTGTAGATAGGCAGGTCCCAGACGCCAGAAAGCCTTGTGGGCAATGCATAGGGTCTTAAATTAGATCCTTGCAGCCACGCGGAGCCAGTGGAGAGATTTCAGTGCCAGAGTGATGCTGTCCACGGGCTTGAGGCCAAGGATAAGTCTTGCAGTTCGCTTCTGGATGAGTTGCAGAGGACGCAGAGCACAGACAGGGAGGTTGAGAAAGAGGCTGTCACAGTAGTCCAGCCTTAAGAGAACCAGGGCTCTGGAGACAGTGAGTCGCTGGGGGAAGGTGAGAAAAGGAAGAGTACCTCTGAGGGAGTGCAGCTGGTAGTTGGACTTTTTAGAGATGTCCGAGATGTGTGTGGAGAAGGAGAGAGTGAAGTCAAAGATAACCCCAAGGTTTTTTTCCATGCAGGTGGGTGTAGGCGCAGGGCCAAGGGAGGCCGCCCAGAGTGAGAGTGGGAAGGCGGGAGAAGGAGTCCCAATGCAAACAATCTCAGTCTTACTGGTCTTGAATTGAGGCACAGGTCGTTTGCAGCACATCATGACTGAATTGAAGGGATTAATTTCCAGGAGCATCCGCACACATGTTTTTTCATTCAGCTAGCTATTCATTGTGAGAAGAGAACTAGAAAGTTGGATCCAGAGCTGGCAACATGTCTCGAGACAAGAGTCACAGGTGCAAGTGGCAAAAGGCCAGAGGACCAATTACGGGGAAAGGATTGCAGTGTTACACGGGATGCAACAAAGTTTTGACCTCGCTGATTTCCACTTAGTATATGATTGGTTGGTCTTGGTGGGATGCTACAGTCCGAGCTGTCTCAAGTGTCACTGTCCAATTAGCGCAGAGCTTTTTTTAATCAATTGCACCATGAAGAGTGGCAACCAATGGCAATGCAAAATGTCCTGCCAACTACCAAAATTATGTCATGTTTGAGGGGTGCTATTTTCAAGGGTCACATGAAGGGAACCCTCGAATCACAGTTTTTAATGTATAATGTTCTTTAGAGGTTTGATGATGAGTAGCCAATTGAAACACTAGGATTAAGATGTTGATGTTGTCCCTTTTCGGCAACGTTACATGGACCAATGGGAGGCAGACATGGGTCACCCTATCAAAGATCAGACATGGGTCGGCATCTGGTCGCGGAACTACTCCTCCTCCAAATGCGTGACTAACAAAGAGTGTGCCTTTAGGCTAACATACCGCTGATATTACTCCCTAGTGAGGCTACACCATTTCGAGAATCCCTGAACCCGGGGTGCTGCTGTCAATGTGGTGCATCGGGGACATTCTTTCACATGTGGTGGGGATGCCAGCGGGTCCAAACGTTTTGGGGCAAGGTGACATCCACAATTGAGACCATAACACGGACAAAGCATCCCTCAGAACCTGAGGCGTTGCTCGTGGGGAAGCCAGTCCCAGGGATTTATCCCAGATCGGGGACGACAGCCAGGCTGCTGACACACCTTCTGGTGGCAGCGCGAATCACTATCGCTCGGCCCTGGAGGTCCCCGGAGGGCCCGCTCATCCCCCAGTGGTGGGCCAAGACCTGGGACATTCTGGCGGTCGAAAAGGTCACAGCGGCCAAGAACGGGGTGCTCAAACGCTACACAGAGATTTGGTACCTCATTCTGGAGGTTGGCCTAGACTTCCCGCATTTAAGCCGCAACAAGTGGCGCTGTTTCTGCAAAGGGACAGCTAACTAAACTGTCGAGCAAACTGCCTGGGATGGGAGGAAGGGGGGGAGCTCATCAAGGGTAGGACAGGTTGGGGGGGGGAAGTATTCTGGAGCATTGAATGTTGCGTTATTTTCCCTCTAGTTCTCACTGAAACCACCTTTCTTTTCAATTTGTCTGTGCACCCGTACCCAAAATAAAGTTGTTAAAAAAAAGATGAATGTTGCATTTTGAGAATATGTTAATCTTGCAGTTTTGCACTTTAAATATTTTAGCCCAGAATGAGCATGTTGAGATGTTTTCCAGTTCGGTTCCACTGAGCTGACAGATTCTCCCAGGCGTATTTGGAAATAAAAAGGTGTTTTTTTTTCTTGCAACTTGTGCACTCCATTTTTGATACTTTCACCTTATTTCTTGGATTATCTTGGAGAACTACACTTTTACAAGGGGGTAAAAGGAGATGCCTATATACCATGTAGGCATCAGGGTTCGAAGCCCAGCACGGGCATATGAGCTCAGGATCCAAATCTCAGCCTTCTACAGAATCTACAAAGGTGGAACTTTCAAATTTAAGTTTAAGGAAAAAGTTACAAAGGCCCTCATTCCGATTATGGCGTTAAGGGATACTGCGCACCGGTAAGGCAGGGGAGTTGCTAGGTCTGGAAAAGACCCGGGGCTAAGCTGATGTGAGAACTGTTGGGACTGGGGGCTAGCTAGTCTTTTGGCTGTAGCTCCTGAGATTCTATCCGGGGCTACAACCAAAAGATCAGGGGCTATAGCCCCCTTGCCCCCCCCTAGCAACGCCCCTGCGGTAAGGAGACCGGTGCCGGTAATCCCTTACCGCCCTACTACGTGTCCCTTAGCGGGTCCCTTCCTTAACGCCTGGTCTGACCTGGCGTTATGGACGGGACCCGTTAAGGGACCTGGGCGCAAATAAAGGGCTTGACATACGCCAGCCCGTTATTTGCGCCCTCCCCATTCCCATTGAGCCCTATGGGGCTCAAATGGGAATGGGGACTGGTTTGGTGAATGGGGACTTACCGGTCCCGCCAAGGTCTGACTAGACCGGTAAGTCCCCATTGCACCAAACTGGACACAGTACCGTTATTGGTGGCAGTCATGGCGCAAATATCGCCATGACTACCACCAAACTCGGAATGAGGGACAATGTTTGCTTCTAAGACTGTTTGTGTGCATTGCTATATGGGGGTTGGAGAAGAAGAGAGCCATGTGGCAGAACTAGGGGCAGCGCAGGCATATATTATTGAGTCAGACTGCGCAAGTTGTCTTGGTTACTAGCAGCATCTGAATAATGTGCTTTTTTGCACTGACAAACTTTGACCAGTGCAGGCATTCGAGACAGGTCTCGTTTTTCTGTGGACATTAGCGGAATGGAAATGCATTATGAATTAGCAATGCAGGCATGTATTCTTGGGCACTGCCATACAAAAATGTGTTTAACAGTGGAAATGCAGGCATCTATTGAGACAGGCTATTGAAAGGGGTTAGAACTTGCAAATATTGTTGACAGGCCATATGATATGCTTTGGTGAAACCATCTTGGCAGGATGGCAGCATTAGTGTATTAAGATTTAGATTTATAATAGCTCAACTCAGAAGAGCCAACCTCAAAATAGTGCAAGAAAAGACATACCTCAAAAAAGGGAAAAATTATAAACTCTGATCATTTCCAAGACGGAGACCCCTGTGAGCCCACATTTACTTTTTATCATCATACATATTTTACCTCCTTTTCTTGACTGTGTTGCTGTGCCTGCACGCAGCGTCTCCGTGCAGGCAACAGATGGAGCATGTTTGAGGATTGGTTCAGCAATTAAAGCGAAAGTCCAAGGCATGTGGAGACATGTGTATGGCAGTGTGTAATTTATTTCTGCTAGCTCCTTCACACATCAGCGGGAGATGTGCCAACTATCACTGCACTCTTCAGGAAAGAAAATCAAAAGGCCCCTCCGAATTAGGTCTATTTTAAGGGCCAAAACCTATTAAGTCATAAGGAGCAACCTCCCTTTGCCACCCAACCAAATGCCGTTGCTGCCCACTGACGAGGCCTTTCCATCAGCTCAAAGATAGGATCACAGCCTGTCAGGGAGAATTCTTAATCTATGGCTAATTTCCCTTACCTATAGAGTCCCCCAGCAGCTTTGCTGGATTTGAAGGGGTTGTTTCTTTTTCCTGTTAAGAGTGAGACTCTTTTTCCCACGCTTAGGCATATTTGCTATGTGTGTTCTAGGCTATTTTTGTGTTTAATGCCTATGGGATTTTCTCACCCCCATAGAAACCATCTTTATCCACATGTGTTACACAGCACCCTCCGTGCAGTGACACAGGGGTATCATAGCAACCCCCAAACATAGACTCCATACCCTGGGACTGACTACTGTCTCCCAGGGCATGTAAAGCCCCCATTGACTTTACTAGTCAATTTTTATGAAGTAAACCAGTACAAACCATCTACTATGAAGGTACTGGAAAGGGTTAATAGTTTTCCCCTTGTGTTCATTTTCGAGAGGGTACCGTACAGTCCCTCTCTCCAAAGTTTCTGGCTGGTGGCAGTGGTTACTACCGTAAATATTCGGCCGCAAATATTTCCCTATGGGATTTTCCCATTGTTCGAGGCTACCACTTTTTCTGACAGCCTCTAACATACCGCCGGTGTATTTTCATATTAACTTTACTCCGGTAGGTTTTTATTGCCAGAACTTTAATATAACTTCTTTCTTGTGTCTTTCTCTAAACTCCTAATACAGGTCGGGGATCCTTTGTTTGTCCTTTTGGCGGGCTTATACCAAGAAGCCCTCCTTTCGGCGCCACTGAGTCTGGGGTGGGTCCATTGTGTGGGAGGGGGAGTAAGACCCCTGGACAGGGTTGCCTCGGCAACCCATGTCGCACTCTATCCTGATAGGCTGGAGGGTCTCCCGCCAAGATGACCACTCCACTGTGTGAGTGACAGCTAGGCTGTATGAATGGAGATCTTTTTGCATAAAAGCAGGGTCCTGAGGACTGGAAGAGCAAGACGTCACCACTGGAACTAAGAAGCTGAAGAGGAGAGAAGCCAAAGACACCTGCAACCACTGAACCAACGGTGAAGCCCTGCTGCAGCGTCTCACCACTTTTCTCCACACGACGAGAGAAGCTCTTCCTCTGCAAGAGCCTTCTTCCCTTGAGCTGGTGGAGCCAACCAGTTTGCCAATCGCCTTCCCGGACCTGCCTTGGTCGAATCTCCTGTACCCTGTACTCGGAGGCCGGATAGCCAGGCACCAGTCCACCCGGACCGCAATTTAAAGGAGCGTACCGTTTATTCATCGGGCAGCACCGCGGCTGGTTTCATCCCTGGGTAGTGCAGTAACTCGAACCTTCCTCCTCGACGAAAGTCTCTCTTCCTCTGCTGGACCACCTGAACTGCAGGAACTACCAGGAACTACCTCCACCGCAGGAGCCACTTCTTCATTTAAAGGTACATTGTTCTGCCAGGCCGCCCTTTCTCCGCTGTAGCACTAAAGGTGTTTTAAATCCTTTACCTACCTGTTGGGTTGGCCGAATCTCTCTCTTAACTTTGTCTTTTCAATCTCTGCATCCGCCTTTTCCAATTCGTTTATCAAAGACTTGACTGCAGCTACAAGAACATTTGGCTCCTGGGCCCTTGCCCGTTACCACTGACTCTGGCACAGGCCTACTGACTCTGGCTACATTTGTTAGACCTGCCTCCTTTAGATTGATTCTCCTCTAGAACTGTGTTGATGCACTCATTTCTTATAACTACCCTTTCCTTCCCATTTTTAAACCTTGTGAAATGCCATTTTGCTCAGAAGTATTGCCTATACTGATGCCCTGTCTTGCTTAAACTGGTTCACAAACTGATGGGAAGTGTTGCTAGGGTATATAAGAAGGTATTTCTGAATCACTTGTGTTTTTCCTCCCTTGTAAGGAATTGTTAGAGTATCCCTTGTGTGTGGTTTCCACTGTGCCATTTCGCTCAGTTTTCACTCTGGTTCACTTGGTCTACAATTTAACTTGGGAGTGTGTATATTTATCCTTTGACTTAATTTAACTTGCTTGATGACTGTGATACATGTGTTTTATTAGAAGTGTATAAAATAAATATATAACTACTTTTTAATACAAAGCATTGGTCAGTGTTTCCTTGTGCCATAGTGCTGTAGGCCTATTGTGTAAACCCTGAATACTGCTCATCTCCCTCTTGAGATATGTCTGACTGCTCAGCCACAGCTACCAACCAAATCTTTGTGGTACAGACTGATACCAAAGGGGATTTATTTCTCTCACCTGTAGTCCTAATCTTGTGTAGTGCTCCCTAAGGGAACTGCCCAGGATTCGGCATAACACAGCCATCTGCAGAGCAGAAGACCAAGTGACAAATCTCACTTGACAATATTACTTGGGCTGGGCAGCAGGCTGTGGTGGCAAAAGTAAAGCAAAGCCAGCCACGTTTGTGTACTCCACCGATTCTCTTCTGAAATCTAAGCCGTCAGCAGATGCCATGTTAACCAGAGCCTTACTGCATATAACTGCATTGTCCTATGTCGTTGTGCACATGTCTTAACTCACATGTGTTCTGGGTGCTCCGCAAGGAGCGGCTTGCTTCTACTTTAACCGCTTTTGATGTAGTTCCTGTTTGGTCTTAGCAAGTGTGTTTAGATCCCCGCCTCTCTAGGCAAGACAGGGTCAGCAGGTAGAATTAGCAACATTAGACCGAAAGGCACCGTCTGAGCGATGTGAGAACTCTAGGCATAGTAGAAATTGATGAAATAGCCAGAAAGCTTTCTGTCACCGTCTTCTACTGCATGTTGCAATGTTTACTCTCCCAAGGTGTGAGAAACTCACTGATTGTTGTATACCCTATGGTGAGAGGATTGTACTTCATGTTGAAAGACTGTTTACTGTTGCCACTGTGCGATTCATGCTCAATCCCATTTCATAGACGAACATTTTTGCATTACTGTAGAAAAGCCCAGTAAGCCCGGGAAGAGGGGTTGCTGCGCTGTATAGTTAGATCGTTGGTTTTGTGTCTTGTTTGCTCTTCACCCAGCTATGATAATTCACTATTCCCTCGACATGTATCTACAGCACCTGAGTATGCCAGTTTCTCCTTAATTACTGCACTTACACCATTGACATGCCATCTAACATGGCTTCCTCAGTCTGTGGTATTTAACCTCAGCCCAACGTCTCTATCGTACACCTAATATTTGCCATATTACAGGCATACAGACCACCATGTAACCTGGTCCGTATGCCTGCTGCTCCGACCACTCTGTAACCTTGTCATTACTTGTGTGCATTCATCTTCTACTGTAACTGTAACGCCGTCCAGTTTGTAACCAGGTCCTCACAAACTCCTTTTCTCCATGTTCTTCATCTTTTGTATTGTAACTGTAACAAATGATCTATGTCTAAGCGCCCAGTTACCTCAGGGTTAGGCTGCGCTACACAAATAATAAACTAAACTAAACTTTTTTCGATTATCTGTATGTTGCTTTTCTGACTGCCATTAAAGATGCTCATCAATCTACCTGAAGAGCCCTCGCTTGGTTTGCCATGACAAATGTGGTGCCTTGAAACGTCAGCGAAAACCCAGGGTCACCGGACGAGATTCTCAGTGGTGTCCGAGGGCCCACGCTAAGACTACTCGTCCAGAAAAGTAGACCGCTGGAAGTTGCTACCAGGGAATTGGGGCTAGTAGGCAGAGCAGACGCAGAAGAGGAGCGCACGGAAAAAACAGGGTTGTTGAGCGCAGATAGTTGCATTGCTATATGTCATGTTTGTGGTCTGTTTTCATGGTGCCTCTGGTAACAGGTAATGTTAAATGTTTGTCTCTGGTTAACAGGAAAGTCTGACCAGAGGAACAGTATAGTAATTCAGGAAACAAGGAGGGAAGGCACCCAGCCTATTTGACATCTGTATCGTCTGGTCTGGATTGGGAACTTGACACTAACACTCCCTCTGTTCTCATTCTCCTGAACCTCTCCTCTGCCTTTGACACGGTTAACCACAACATCCTGATCGCATGTCTCTGTGACACCCTGGGAATCACAGGTCAGGTTCTGGCATGGTTAACCTCCTTTCTTTCCGACTGCCCATCTCAGGTGGCACTCAGAGCCTTTCTCTCTGCTATCGCTCTTTCAAACTGCGGCGTCCCGCAGGGACCTAACCTATCCCCCTGGTTCTTCAACGTCTATATGGCTGCCCTGGCACGTGTGATTATCACTTTCTCCTCTAACTTCCATTGTTATGCAGATGACACGCAACTATCTTTCAGGATACCCTCAACCGCCTCCTCTTCCCTGCTCATATCTGACTGTCTGTCTGCTATTCTGTCTTGGTGTGCTGCAAACAACCTCTGCCTCAACGCCAGTAAGACTGAGATCGTTCGCATTGGGACCCCTGCTCCCGCTTTCCCACTTTCACTATGGCCGGCCTCCCTTGGCCTTGTGCCCGCACCCACTTACAAGGCTAAAAACCTTGGGGTCATCTTTAACTCCACTCTCTCATTCTCCTCTCACATTTTGGACATCTCTAAAAAGTCTATCAGCTGTACTCTACCCTTCCTCACTTTCCCCCAGCGGCTCACTGTCTCCAGAGCCCTTGTTCTCTCTAGGCTGGACTACTCTAATAACCTCTTTCTCAACCTCCCAGAACACAGCCGCAAGACGTATCCTTGGCCTCAAGCCCAGGGACCGCATCTCTCCGCGCTGAAATCCCTCCACTGGCTCCCTGTGGCTGCAAGGATCAACTTCAAGACCCTCTGCATTGTCCACAAGACTTTCTGGGGCCTGGTATCTACCTATCTGCAACAATGCCTACCTAAATTCTGTCCCTCCCAAGCCCTCCTCTCATCTACCTCCAACATTCTGCGAGAGAGCCGGATCTCCAAGCAGAGATTTGGAGCGAGATCTTTATCCTCAACAGGGGCCTCCCTCTGGAATAGCCTTCCTGTCGCTCTCCATCTTTAGCCTGATCTCCTTAAATTCCGCAAGCTCCTCAAGACTTTCCTCTTCTTCTCTTCCTTCTCGCTACTCTACCCTGCTAACTTATCTCCCTGGTCTTTTCCTCTCTCCCTTTTTTCCGTACAGCTTGCTGACTGGCCGCCTGGTGTACCTCAGAGTCTCACAGGTCCCTGGCACCCCTGCCAGTCCTCTCGCACTCGCCTCCAAGCCCTGCACTCGCCTCATCATCACTGCACTTGATCAATGACCCAAGAGAATGGCATCTCTCTGCACTTACTGTTAGGAATGATTTCATATTTGTATGTAATTTTCCCTCCATGTGGCAACCCCCAAAATTTTAGCTGTTGTTTTACACCCGGATCAAGACTTTGCCAGAGAAGAGCAGCCTTCTGCCGCACTCCTCTGGGCTTTCGCTCAATTCTTATGGGGAAACTGACATGCCCTTAAAACAGTCAGTACTGGGAGACTTTGTTTCCCTTAGTCCTTTCCTCATGTTGCAGCTTCTGTGCAACATGAAACAAGAGTGCACTGTAACTTACATTACCGCGCTCTTGGGTCTCTAGTCATTCCAAAGGCCCTAGAAAACTCTCGCTGGACTTATTATGAACTGGGCAAGTGTGTCACGGACAGGACTGGTGGCAGCTATTGTTTCTCTTGTGTTTTGAACCCTTTTTCACCATGTTATCCGCGCTTACCGCGTTTTGCACAAATGAGTGGCCTGGCTCCAAAATGGCCATGCCACAAGGTTCTTTGTCCTGTCCTCTGACCGTCTTGCCCCTTCACCTTCCCCAGGTCGAGCCGACCCGGGTCAGTCCTTATTTGGTCATGCACTTTCCCGCAAAACCCAACGCTTTTGCGGGCTTCTGCATGCCTTGTTTGTGCCTCCAGGGTGTGGGCTGGGATGTCTGTTGCCAATACACATCCTGGGTGCCAGAGAGTCTGGAGTGTCCTGAATGCCTGGGACCACCGTGGTCCATGATAGGTCCACGTATGGTGTGACTGTTTGTGAGCAGATCTCCCATTGGGTCCTCTCCATTTTGACGCAAAGGGAACTTTGGATAAGAGGAGGCTGAAAACACCACTACCATGTCGATCTCCTGAGTTCACACCGAACGAGGGATAAGGAGCCAAGTATCCTGCAACAAGAAGCTGAGTCGAGGAACTGCTGGTGACCCGCTGAAGGTTTGGCACCCTGAGCCGCTGTCGTCCTGCGAGACCCCTCTGCATCTGATCGTCCTAGAAGGTCTGCGAAGACGCTTCGACCCACTGGAATAGTGGGATCAACTATTCCCGGCACCTTCATCAAACCCTGCAAGTAAGCCTCTTCGGAAGTGTCCCTGGGCCAACCAGTGGGCTGACCATCTTACGCAGGACGTTTTGCTCTGTCACCGCCACCGTTTCGGGGAAGCCCTCGAAACTTGGTCTACTGCTTGCTCTGCGTCCACGGCACCCTCACTCCGAATTTCGTATACTTGGCATTCCCAGGTCTGAAGTGAGACGAGTGCACCCGGACCAGAGTAAACGCGGTTGCTGTGTTGCCTTGCTGTGGTACTGTGCACTTTCGCTGCATTTGGGACACCCTCGCCACTGCATTCTGCTACCGCGGAACCTACACGGTGTCGAGGCGTCCTGATTATCGCATCTGAACCTGCCAGCAACGTGAACTGAACTGGAGAGGTCTGGATCTGCCTGCGTCGGGGACCGGTGAGTAGTCCATACCCCAACCGGAGGCCCCTCGCGCAGGAGCCCGTTTCTTTTCTACCGCTGTTGCAAAATAGCGACTTTATCCCGCAATCTCACCCTGCCTCTGCCCACAAGTGGAGGCCTGGCTTGAGTAGTGGGGACTTGTTCTTCATCGCTTCATTCACCTTCCTGAACTGCCTGAGGTCCTTGAAGAGACCCTATTTTGTCCATTGGCACAAGCGCGTGCAGGTACTTTTGAGCATAAGGATCCTCTCTTCGTAGGGCTCGGACTTCCTCCTGGTTAGGTGTATTTTTGATGTCGAACTGGGTCTAATGTTTACTTGCACTGCCTGTTTTCCTCCCCATCTAGGTGGTCTACATATTACGTGCTCATAACTCCTTAGACCCCTCGGTCTTGTATATATATTGTATTGATTGTGATGTGTTGGTTTACTTTAGTATTATTGTGATTCTTTGCTATGGCCGATGTTACAAAAGCCTTGTAATAAATGTTTCTATATTTTTAATATAACACCTCTCTCGTGTAATTTGTAAGTGTCCTTGCTTTGTGTGCTCATTGAGGTCTTTCAGTCACCCTCAGCCCTCTTGATACTTAGTCTTGACCGCCGCCATCGCTACCCTGATTGGTCTGGCTTGTTCCAAGAAACTAGGCTGGCCTTCTGAACCTCTGCCCCTCCAGGTCCGAGTTCAGAAATCCATCTTAACACTTACCCCAGCCTCCACTAACTGTGTGGACTTGGACCATGCCCGCCCAGGACTTGTCCCCATCCCTCCTCCGCCCCCTCCCCTGTAACCGTCTGTGCACTTGCGCAATCTGAATGCACCATGCCCAAAGATTGTCTGTCTTTTCCCCCTGTCTTCACTCCCCGCATGATGTTGAATGCACTTGGAAAAACTGCAGAATCTTCGTCAGACCTATTTGTTGTTATCCCCACTGTTAACTGTACTACATGCACTTAATCTGCCTGGCAGACTATTATCGTTTCAGGATTTCAAGGGCTCTGAACGACTGTTGTTTTTCCCCTTGCTCCCTCACTCCTTGAGCACTTTGAAACACTTTCCTTGTGTATAGGTGCTTTACAAATAAACATTACCATACCAGACCATACAATACCAAACCAAAAGGATCAGGAAAAGGCTGGCCAATGCAGTAATAAAGTAAGTGGAGTAATAAAGTCATCGTAGAAAAGTAACTAACATCGAAGCAGTGCACTCATGCAAAAGACTGAATTAGAATGAATAAAGCAAAAGAAATAATATCGGTCAGAGTACAGTAGGACAGGGCCTCGAGTATGTGAACCTTGTATGAATGCATCTTGTCATACTCTGGGTAGCGTACAGGGCATATACACTGACGGACTGCCTCAGCACAAAGCACAGTTTGCGGAAGGGACAATATCGATTTGGCCAGCACTTATATGTGTTTCAGCAATTTCTGTAACGGTGTGGGAATAGAGCGCAGTTGTCCCAGCCCGATCCTTTTGATATATGAAACAAAGCGGTCAGCATGAGACAGACAGGCCCCACCAGCCCTGGTAGCGCTTGCCACTGTCTGATGACAGAATAGTTCTGGTTACCTTGTCTCCTCTGGTGAGAATGGGTTCTAGTCAGTCTGGAGAGGTGCTGCTTCTCCCTAAAGGAAGTCCAGCCCACTTCATGTACACTAACTACTCACCCAAAATATGCAAGTACCTGGATAAATAGCACTACTACACTTGAGAATATTCACCTAGTCAATTGCCTCAGGTAGGCACTTGCGACCTAGATAAGATCACAGCGCTGCGAAAAACCCTCAAAGAAACAGATGCACAGGTGCACAAACAACAGCGGGATATAGTTAGCTAGATTGTTTCTCCAGAACCACCAAGGCACAGTCAGAATCGAAAACAAGAGCGATCAAACACGCAGGAAATTATACAAGAGCAGACCAAGACAGGTTAAAAACAGAGAACTTATTGACACCAAAGCAGGATTCCGGTTATAGTCGCCAATACCCAGTCTTCCGAAGGATACCCCCAGTGAAATAATCCCCTGAAGACACTGCCTCTTACAACCAGACAATCCTGAATGTGGCCCCGAATCCCCCACAATGACAGCTGCCTGTCACTGCCTCCACTCCCATCGCACACTAGAACGGACACAGTCTGATTGGAAGTGTCAATTCAACGCTCAATGTACTGTGCTCTTAAAACAAGTCCAGTCCACCACAATGCAACCACTTACTAGTCCACCTCCATCGCCCTATCTCCCAGTCTCTCTCTCTCTCTCTCTCCAAGCACATGTCTAGTATTTCTGGGTCTCTGTCCCAAACCTTCGAAGGTTTCCCAGGATCCACCACACCCAGCAACGTTGCTGCGTTCCCTTTACGACATCACCCTTGAGGAGGGAAAACAGTTACTGTGCACGCCCATAGACAGCAACAAACCAATTTAATATTGTTCAGAAATTCCCAAACATTTGAGACGAGCCTGACAAATTTCAGGAAGAACTACAAGTCCTTATTGATGCTTATCGGTTGGCATGTGCCTACCTTAACCAGTTAAGTACTGCTCTCCCTGCCAAAGCCTTTGCCCTGATCTAAGCAACAAAGTACTTAGCCAGTCACAGGACCCCAAAATAATGGGTTAAAAGCTTTTACTGATAGACTAGGACAGTCCATCATTGAAATCTACACCAGTAAGAACGATTGGTCTAAGATAAATTTGTGCAAGCAAGCTAAGGGTGTAAATCCTGAGGACAATCTCAAACATTTGGAAGAATGCTTTGAACAGGGTTCGAGATTAAGATTGGATAACCAGGAGCTAAAAGCAGCTCCAAGATAGCAAGCATTAACCAGTGACCGGGAGCTACCACTGGGGGGATGAGGAGCAAGTACATAGCGTACCACAAATGTAACTTCAACATAAGATGCAAACATATAATTTTGTCCATTACTTACGACCACCTTATGATTTAAATGGTGTATAGATGTTCCCTAATGTTTATTTTGAGCTTGTCCCAAATGCACAGTTATAGGTGTCTTTGGTCAGCACCCCTTGGCCTGGAGAGCCAGAATAGCTGTTACTATCAAACTAACCAAGCTCTTCTAAACTACAAGCAGGAGCTAAATATCGCCCAGCTCCATTCAAATTGCAAACCCTATTTCAACAATGTTCTGGTATCTCATACGCTACTATTGTCTCCCTGCAAGCCATTGTATCACAGTTTGCTATGGGTCTGCAACCCAAGGTGCCCGAAGATATAAAATCTTCATTGCTAGGGAAGGTAAGAACTTGAGTGAGGTTTTGTTGGCCAAGAAAGCAGAAAGAAAGTGCTGAAGCGCAGCTTATGACCTTATAAATTCAGCACCTGCAGCCATCTCAATGAAGAGGGGGCTACAGACCTGCAACTGTGGGAGGCAGGGAAGAAGCTCCTGCCCACAGACAGATCATGGTGAAATACATGTTGGAAATGTGTACAATTATCAATGTAATTATTGCGAAGAATTGTGTTACTGGAAAGCAGAATGCCCAAACAGACCACAGCATGACGGGCGAGGAATTAGCCTACAGCCCGTCAGTCCAGCATTTCCTCCGACTCCTCCATGAATGACTGTTAGGACAGCCATGGGTTTCATGAAATTGTTGACCGCTTATTCCACTTAATCCCACTGCTCCCTATGTAGATTGTGATGTCAATGGTTATAATGTTTCACGCATTTTTATTTGGACCACCAGTGGGTGCGCTGTTGCGGAAGCCTTAGCGTAATCCACCCTCATCGCGGGCCCGCAGAGTGGCTTGTGCACCCACTTTCTTGCCCCTCCAGCCCCACACACTGGCCAGATGGATAGTTGAAACGCTGCAGCGGCCGCAGTCCCAAGAACAGAGGATAAACGGCCTCTCTGGTCAGAAAACCAGCCCCCCGATATGGCAGCAAAAACGAAAGTGAAGGAGCCCGCCTGACAGTGCGCTTGACTAAGGGACACGCAACACACGCAGAGCACCGGCACCCGGAGGAGAGCGGAGGATGGACCGGAGGCAAGAGGGGAGGTAGGCCCTGACCCACCGCCCCCCGTACCATCAGTGCCCTGGTCAAAGGACAAAGGGCCCCCCCCACTGGCCCCACTAGGGGGGCAGCCCCGTTGCGCACGTTAACACCACCCCGCCAGGGGCAAGGGGAGGCCCCATTGCAGACAACAACGGGAGGTGTGGAGGGCATCCCCGACCAGCGGGAGTCCCGGACAGAGGCTGCTGGCCTTGCCAGGATTGCACAGCCACAGAGGGGAGGAAGAGGCTAGAGGGCCCCCACGCAGTACACAGGGGTTACACACCACTATGTTGAAGGAGGTGCTGGCATGGGCCCCAAATACCGCTGGTGAAGAGGTGGGTGACTTAGCACCATCATTACATACGGATGAGAATGCCCAAGCTAGGGCCCACAACTGGGGCGATCCCCCTAGAGAGGAGCTGACCAGAGGCAGGACACAGCCTGGGTGGATGGGAACTCTGGCTTAATAGAGAAGGAAAATTCCAGCCTGGAGCCCTGGTGTTGGCCCTGTGCAGGTGGAAGGAGGGAGACTGGGGCCAGAGGAAGAAAGAGCGTCCCCCTGATACACCAGAGGTCCCCACACCCGTAATCATACCTCTCAGGAGGGGCAGGGCCAACCTGACAATTGAAACAGGAACCTCGACAAAGGCTTAGCCCAGCAGAAGCGTTGGTCTAACGACTGGAGGTGAAGGTCTCCCCGGCCTCTCTGGAGGAGGAGAAGAGGTGCCAGACCGCCAAGGGAGGTGAGGGCCCACGAGTCTGGGGCGTGTGCCAGCCTGCCAGGCCTCAGAAGAAACAGACGCGCCTGGACTTAAAAGTACTAGTAGGGGACAATGCAAAGAGAGCACTGACCTCCGGCAGCCACTCTTGACTGAAGCGGACACCCAAGGGAAGACCCATCCTGATCAATAGGAAGAAGTGCATGGAGGCGAGGTCGAAGTTGGCCTCCTTCAAATATGCTCCGGGCCCTCCAGGAGGTGGATCAACACAATGCAGCCCAATATGTCTAGCACCCCAGAGGAATCCACAGCCACCAAAAAGGATGTTGCTGCACTGATGGAAGAAATTGGGAACATGAGGGTGGATATCGGGAGCAGGGTGGATAAAATCACCCAAAGAATAGACAAAATGGAGGAGAGGCTTGATGAAGTCAAGCACAACCAATCCTCCCTCGACACCTTAGAGACGCAAATGGATATGCAAATGTCCAAAATGGAGAGGCATGAGGAAGAGGTCAGGTTGATAATGGACGATTTGAAAAATCACGAAAGGCAGAAAAACCTTAGGCTGTTTCGGAATTCCGGACAGACAGGGGGCTAGACCTGAAGAGAACACTACACAAGGTAACAAAACTGGTCTTCGAGGACAACACCATCGATGAAGCTAAGATAGAAAGAATTCATCGAGCAGGTGGGGCTGCAGTGGGTCCGAAGTCGGTCCTCGCCCGGTACCACGACTACTACGATGGAGTGAAAATCCTGGAAAAAGCAAAACAGAGAAGCCAGTCATGTATGGCACATCCAGATCAACGATCTTCCAGGACTTTTCATCCGTAAGCATGTGCTCGCCCCTGACAAAGTGGCTTAATGAAAAAGGAGTGAGGGACAGGTGGGTGTTACTGTTCTGCATCTCCTTTGAGTTTGAGCGATATAAATATCGGCTGACCACGGAAGAAGACATTTGGAGGGTCACGGGGAAGCTGCTTGGCGAAGCCAACACATCGAGGAACCCAGGAGCGATGGCGGAAGGTGACAGGAAGAGCCTTATAAAAGGAACCCAGGAGACGGCAGATGCCGGGATCCAGGAAATATAGGAAGTTGAACACATCACCCATGGCGGACACTTGACTCACAGTCAGAAGCATATAAGGCATGGTTGGGTGGGCCCGGGAGTTCTCCCCATGGAGGACGGGGAGAAGTATGACCAGGTGGTCCACTGGTGTGTTATGTTAAAGGGGTTGGTTTAAGGGGGGGCACTGGACGACGAAAAAGGGTGGCTGTAGCCTGGAGGGTTTCCGTTCTATTTGGTGGTGGGCGGGGGGCGGCACAAAGGTAATGAGGTTTGTTGAGAGCGTGACCGGAGGGGAACTGGTCCCAGCTGGTGGTCAGACCTTATCCTAGTGGAGGTGACCGGGAGAAGTCGGCCCACTTCGGTGTTAAAAGGGGGGAAGGGAGGGATACCAGGACGGGGGTAGGATTCGGGTCTTGGCAAAGATGTGGTTCTCGGCTGTTGGGAGAAAGATTTGTGTGTATAGGCCACCCAGAGAGCTAAGAGGATCCATGTGCAGGGGAATAGTAGGATGGCTGTAGTTTCGGGCGTCACAGGGGGAGGCCACATGATACACTAGTTCTGGCGGCACGACTTGAGCTATATATGCCCCATTTGATCCATTCGGATCAAGTGGACTTCATAAAGGGACGTCAGGGGACAGACACATTTAGGAAAACCCTAAACCTGACCCATGAGGCGCGTGAGATGGAGGGAGACCCATTCTCTTCTTGGTAGACGCATAGAAGGCCTTTAATAGGGTTGAGTGGGGTAAATTCTGGGCAAAGTGGGCCTGGGCACTAGGATCAGACAGGGTATCATGGCAGTTTATGCGTCCCCCTCTGGCTTGTGTTGCGATTAATGGTGGTTATGCCCGTTGGTTTGTTCTGAGTAGGGGTATGAGACAGGGGTGTCCACTTTCCCCAATCCTGTTTGCGTTCTCCCTGGAACCACTAGCTCAGAGAATTAGAGAGGATCCTCTTGTAGAAGGATTCATGGTGGGGGTAGTGGAATACAAAGCTGCACTGTATGCTGATGATATGTTGTTGCATATGAGGAACCCCCTAGCCTCCATTCCCAAGGTAGTTGGGTTGATCAAACTGTACGGAGATCTCTCAAGTTTTAAGATTAACAGGGCTAAATCAATCCTGTTCCCCCTGGATGGGGACAGAGAGATAAGTAGGTTTGCTTCACTAGGATTCCAGGTCAATCTGGGCACACTGAAATACCTGGGAATCAACATAACGAGGGACATGGGAGACCTATTCCAGGCCAACTTCCCAACACTCCTGGCCGTATTTCGGGCCGATCTAGGAAGATGGAAAAAACTGACCATATCATGCTTTGGAAGCATCAATGCTCTTAAGATGGTGTGTTTACCAAGGTTCCTCTGAGCATTCCAAATGCTTCCGATTCATGTCCCAGAAGCCTTCTTCCGGGAGATAAAGGGGACTATGGTGAAATTCTTGTGGCTGGGGAAAAAGGCAAGAATATCATTTGAGGTTCTCACTTTACCGGAAGATGAGGCGGGGCTCCTGAATGTGAAACTGTACTACAAGGCGGCACAACTAAGGGTCCTCATACCCCATATCTCAGAATGCAGAAGGAGTACCAATGGGTCGGTTTGGATAATCTCCACCTGTCCCTGCCACAGTGGGGGGATGGCTATGGGTGCCCAGAGGCAGGCTCTGCCACAAAATCCGTGACCACCCGATTCTGGGCACAATATGGACAGTGTGGAGACAGGGTGCAGCAATGCATGGGGTAACGACATGCCTTCACCCGAGTCACTTGTGTGCCCCGGGAATACGAGACACGATCCCGAACCATGAACAATTTCAGGCATGGTTTGATACCACCCAGTCCACTTGCACAGTCCTGAAGACGGCACTAGAACAGCAAACCACCCAGTTCGGTCCAGAAACACCAGAAGTGTCGACTAGATAGATGTGTTGGTTATATTAACCACATCCTAAGTCACAACTTGTACTAACCCTCACAAAAAACTGTATTACAACGTGTTGGTCATATGAAGACTTAATATGATTGCTTTTGTATGCAACTCCTCATGAACAGGAGGTCAGAAAATGGTGACACATACACAGCAGCCTTAACAGGCGTTTCTAAGGATTTACTAGAAAATAAAAACTGTTATATGTGAAAATAAATGTTGGTGCTCTCAAATTTATACAAAGGTTAAATGTTATAATCTTTTGTGCAACATTATACTACTGGCAAGTGCCATACAGGTGGGGTAGCTTATGTCCCTGTGTTAAAAGCATGGTTTGAGGCAGGCCTTCAGAGAGTTGGCCAATTGTAGAGGGACGGCAGCTTTATCACAATAACGGACTTGGAGAAGTTGGGCTTGGGTACCCTCTCTGTTTTTTCATACCTTCAGTTGAAAGGGGTGCTTACGGGGGGAAAATGGAGGGACGGGTCCAGAGGGACTTTACTCCCTTGATGAAGCTCCTAGACAAAAGAACGGAAATTAAGGGCCTGATCTCTGTTATGTACAAGAAACTGGTGGCTGCAGGGACCAGGTCCACTGAGAAGTTGAGACGGAGATGGAAAAGCGACTTGGAGAGGGAAAAAGACCCAGAGCTGTGGTTGCGATTGTGTAAAGAGGCCTTCCAGACATTGATTTCGAGCCACTATAAACTGCATGCCATCAAGCTCCTCCATAGGTGGCAATAAGATCACATCAGGGTCTCAAGATGTTTCAGACTGTGAGCCGCAATTGCTGGCACCTATCTGGGGACAGGGCCGACTATTGGCATATGTGGTGGGTATGCCCTAGAGTAAAGGTGTTTAGGCGCTAAGACTGAGGACCTAAGGGCAGGAGGACGGCAACCAGCATGACTGCATCCCATTGATGAATGAAAGGCCCAAAAGGCGGCCAAGGACATATGTGTAACACGTGACTTTATAATCTTTTATCTCCCATACATCTGAAGGTTGTTTGTTATGGTTTTTCTAAGTCAAAGACACCATTACCTGCTGGGAGTAGGGTGGGAACAGGGGTGGAGGGGTGAAAAGGTTTGACCTATAGCCTTGTTCGTAAAGTTACTATGTTTCTGTTGTGCAAAAACCTTTAATAAAAATAAATGAATGTTAAAAAAAATGTTCATGCTTGTGGCGCATCAGGCTCCGCCCTGAAAGCTTCAGAGTTCCATGATGTCAAATGTTCTGATGAGGTTGTTAATGCTGTTGGTATAGGGCAGTGATCTTCAAACTGTGGTGCTGGCTCTCCCAGGGGGGCCCAAAGGGTGGACAGGGAGGCATTAGGCTCTGGATGATGGTGACGACTTTCAATATAAAATATAAGCAGATAAGGCATCTAAGAGTGCCTGGCAACACTATTTTTTAAACAAGGGGGTACAGGGGATTCAGCCTAAAAAAAGTTTGAATACCAATGGTATAGCGGGTGTGCCGATACCCAGCCCTGTTTCTCACCCAGTCTGTCTCGCTGGGACCCATCAATGAAGGCAAAAATCAGAAAGAGAACATGGGGATGCACCAGTTTGAGAATAAACATGCAGTCCTGACCCTTCCCTGGAATATGAACGTAATCAAAAAAGAACAGAATTAGGAGAAATCAAGGCATCTATAGTGTGTCAAGAACTACACGTGTGCTAGTGTACTAAGAAACTGGATAGAATCTATACGTTGAAAAAATACAAAAACCTGTATCCATAAATATTAAAAACCAAAATTGGCTGTGGTATATACAAAATACATTAATAAAATCACAGAGACTAACATACACAATAATAAATACAGGGCAAACGATCAAAAATGTACAAGCTATGCAAACAGTGACTCGTGTTCTTGCGAGGTAGGAGCAGGCTGTCATATGCAAAACCTGGGTAATTTGATACAGTCTATAAGTTAATATCGGATCTCATGTCGTTGTTATGACTCCATGTAATACCAGTCAGTTTTACATATGCCTTTGCAATTAGCAGAGGCTGTGGCTCAATATGTTTCTGTTCATGGTCCCAAAAATGGCGAACATTCCTTAGGAGCTGTCTAGTTAAGTCACTTGCAGTGTAGGGGAGCTATAATAGGATACCGTTAGTATATACCGGTAGTATATACAATTTCAGAAAATGAAAATAATTGCTCTGCCATTTATTCCACACTCCAATGAACAGTGGAGTAGTTCTCATGGGTGGATCACAGGAAAGGACATCCATTATATTTTCACTAATGGTGACTATCAGGTTACTTGGTCATGGATCTCCCCAGATGTTATTCCAAAATTATATAGGACCACTTCTATATGGTAGACTATGGAGAAACTCGCGAATGAAAAGTCAGGTCGCAAGTAGCAATAAATGCTGAACACTGAGTGTGGCGAACACTCTTTACTGTTGCCCAGAAAGTAACAGCCTTTCCTGAAAAACACAAGTCCTGAACCATGCATTTGCTCCAGTGTTACCCAATTCCTTGGTTCCTTGTCATCCAAATCGCACTCAGGATGCTTGTTCTGCTCCTTAGCCTGTAGTTTCATGTTGTTATGCAAAAGGGTGTGCACCTCCGTCCACACTCAATGTAAAAGGTCCTCAAACTACACTAATACTATACTATACTAGTGGTGTAAACACCACTGAAGAAGTACTTAGCCGTGATATGACATTTTGTACGGTTTGGTCCCCAGAAGCTATAGCTGGATGAAAGTGAAGCAGTGCTTGTAATTAAGATTGGATAAGCATGAGATAAATGCAGCTCCCGGATATGCATTAACCAGTAAGCAGGAGCTGCCACTGGCGAACGAGGAGCTAGTACATTGAGTTCTAAAAATCTAATATAAGATGCAAACTTCTCATTTATTTTATTTATTTATTTCCTCACTTATAAAGCGCACTAAACCCAGAGGCATTGTGGTGCTGTTACACTGTTACAAACCAGTTACACGTTCAAGAAAAACATCAGATATTGAGTAAGAGACAGTGAGAGAGTTCAGGAGACGGTTAAACAGCCACCATGTGTGGTTCTACAAAAAGCCAAGTTTTAAGTGTTTTCCTGAAGACACAGTAAGAGTTCTCCGCTCTTAGGGGGTAGGGAGGCATGTTCCACTGCTTCGCTGACTAGGTTGGAGAGCTGGCACCATCAGCTTTGGCTCGTTTGAACTTTGGTTGCAATAGTTTGTTGTTCTGGGCTGATCTCCGGGGTCAGTTGGATTGATCTCTGATTATTATTTGTGACCCCTTTGTTTTGATGTGCCTTATGTTTATTTACAGGTTGTCCCAAAGGCACAGAGTTAAATTTGCATAGTTCAGTTTATTCCTGAAAGTAGCTCCTGGTAGCTGTTAGCGTCAAGCTAAGGAAGCTCTTTTAGGCTACAAGCAGGAGCTAAATAGCTCCAAGCTCCCCTCAATTTCGAATACTGCTGGAGTAAAGGTCTCATGGGAGGTGTTGTGGTAAAGTTAAGCCCAGTTAAATATCCATCTGATTCTCTGTCTTGTAAAAGCTCAGCCAGCCGTGGTTGCCATGTTAACCTGAGCCTTACTGCCTCTAACTGCATTGTTCTATGTCGCTGTGTGAATTCCTTAACTGAAATGTATTTATTCTGTGTGTTCCGCTAGATGTGTCTTGCTTCTAACTTCACCTCCTTTGCACGTAGTTTCTGTTTGGCACTAACAAGCATGTTTTAGATGACTGCGGCCCTAGGCGAGTTGGCTTCAGCAGGAAGAATTAGCAGCATTAGGAATAAAGGCACTGCCTGAGCAGTGTTAGAACTCTAGTCATAGTATAAACCGCTGACATTGCTAGACATTATTCTGTCACTGTCTCTGAGGTGTGAGAAGCTCATTGCTTGCTGTATACCCTATGGTAAAAAGCTTTTATTACACATTGAAACACTGCACACTATTGCCACTGTACGATTCATAATCCACTCCCTTCCACAGAAGGTATGTGTGTTATGTTAATGTTAATTGAATTTATTAAGCGCACGTATGCCCGAAGGCATCATGGCGCTGAGCGCATGGAGGGAGATTTAATAATACATCAGGATACTCTAGAATAATAAGGTTTTCAGTAGCCGGCGAAAGGTAAGAGGATCAAGAGTCCTCCGTAGAACGAGAGTGTCATGATCACTGCCAAGGTGCCTAGATCCGCTCCTCAACTGTTCAACAAAAGGTGCCAGATTCTCAGTGGGAAGAAGGAATGGCCATTGGCCTGGCGCGCCTGGGCTGTACTTAAGTTTGGATCTTTATAGGACGTTTCTAATGGACTATAATGAATTTTCCTGGTTACCTAAGATGGCTGTCCAGTTGGTAGCCTGTTTGCTATAAGTGTTGTTCTAGGCTTTGAGCGTGGCTCTCCTTATAACCCCGGCCCATCGGGGAGTCCGGGCTTCGCGTTGAGTCTGCCTCAAGCAGTGTAACGCTTACCGCTGTCTTTAATCTCCAACCATTGCATCCTTGATCTCAGAATCCACAGTTTATTAATTGTCCCCATTCCTTATTACTCTGCGTTACCATCTCCCTTCAAGGTCCTATTTTTGTTCACGCTATCATTCTTAGCGATTCCATTTCCCTCCATTTTATTTCCCCCTTACTGTTCTTCTCACCGTCACAGGAGCTTCTGAATCTAGCGAGACAATAAGTTACAAGGACCGGCAGTGTCTACAACATTCGTTTGGAATCCTCATCAGAACTCTACGCTCTGCCAACCTGCAGGGAAGAAAAGAAATCAGCTAAGCGGGAAGGGATAACCGCAAGTCTAAGTTGTGTTAGTTTTCACGTTAAACTCTCCAGTTATAAAAATGAAAGTCTGAAATTGCTGTGAACACTGTTACGTGGCCCCGGCCACAAGGAGAATAATTGTCTCAGCAGAGTTACGAGCGACTCGTATACATATATATATATATTAACCACACGCGGCCTTCACTCGTCGGCACCTATGCATTTTTTCATTAGTTCACTTGTGGAGCTAAACTCAATAGCCTCCAGGAGTTCTCTTGGCAAATGTAACAAAACCCACGCCTTGTGCGCAGGAAAGTTCCATCAGTTGCTGCATCTACTTCACCACGCATCCAGCAAGTGGTGTTTCTTTCTTTTGAACTTGGATTCCTGTCAACAAAACAGTCCTTTTATCCTGCAAGCATTCAAAAAAAGGAAAAGAAAGAAGAATAAAGCAACGTATAGAAAAAACGGCAAAACATATTTTAGCACTCTGAACTTTGTCCCCTTGGAAACTACCATGGAGAGTACTTTTCCCCCTCTTTGATATATTCTTCTAGTCCACCCACTTCCTAAGGGGTTACCTCAACTCACCTTCAGAAGACCACAATTCTTCAGGACAAGCGCCCCTGTTGAGAAGCAGGATGGAGAGCTCTTCAAATCAAAGACCCAGGTGAGCATATTGACTTCCCCAATCAAAGTCCTTCCTGTGGAGAAAACCTACGAACTTGGCCTGGGGAGTGGAGGAAGGAGGAGATAGAGAAGTAATTAGTGTCTTTGTATTACAGTCCCCCTCTGTTGTGCTCATTCGAGTAGGTTTTCCTGTGGAAAACGTGACAAGATCAGAGCACTCCCGCACAGATCAGGTAAGCGTTACAGAGAGAAAGGGCATTCCAGGCTTTTGCGACAGCCACTGAAAAAGCTCGCCCACCTGTCCACGACAGTCTGACCTGGGGGACCACAACAAGAAGAGCAGATTGGGAGCGGAGAGAGCGAGTAGGCACATAGTGCGAACATTTCACCTGCAAGTACTCTGCCCCCAGCCATAAAAGGCATGATGGACTATACACATGGATTTAAAAAGAATCTGGTTTTCAATGGGGAGCCAATGGAGCTGCCTTGGCAGCAGACATATGGGCTCCAAACGGGGGGCAGAGGATGGATGTGTGCATTACTGTATAGAAATCATGTATGCGCGGGATAGGTTGCTGCTGTCCTGTGTGATAATGTGTTATTTATATAGGGCTTACCGAAGTTGTACTCATTTATTGACCTCAGAAGGATGGACTTGCCAGGATTCAAACCTGCGATCTGCAGATCGCACATACAGGCCAATAGCAATGGCTGAACCTTCTGAGCTATCTTACTGGCTTTATACAGTTCGATTGTTTCATTTGTGCCCCGTTTTGTTGATTATCTGGAAGGGAAGATGGCACAAGATGCCCATAGTTTCACACACAGCTGCCCTGTCTAGCCCCTTATCAGTTTTATAATACAGTGACCCCCGCCCTCCCACATCTGCACTGTTTCTGTGGCTTTGCTTACCAATGTAAGCACATCTGTCTGCCTCCCACTACAGAACTTTAAGATTTAAGTTTACTGGGGCAAAGTTACTACACCCTGAACACTTGCAATGCCAAAAACGTTAAATTCCAGCCTTATGGCCCCGAGTACCATCTGTTTGCTTAGGATTGTAGTCTGCTGTTTTTGTTTTAAATGGACTATGATGTGAAGCCCCCTTCTTGTGATTGGCCATAACCTGTAGCAACTCCTGTTGGCACCTCAAGTGGCACTTTAAGAACACTGTTGTATTACTTCATTTCATTCGCATTAAATGTTGAGGATGGCACTGAACCATGCCTTAAATAGCTCGCTTTGGCCACACCGTCACCGTCATCTTTGTATTCTTGTTTACAGTTTTGTTTATTTATAGAGAGCTTCATGCCAAAGCGCTTAACAATAATATAGCAAACAGTAAAAGTGGCAAAATGACAGGAAAAAACATATGTACGAGGAAATCAAATGAGCCTGAGACCTGAATGGAAAAGAGGACAAGCAGAAAGAGAGTAGAAAGGAAAGGAAGAGTATTCGGGTGAAGAGGATCTGGTAGAGAAAAAGAAGCACATGGGGGACGAGGGACAGACAAAAGAATGTGGGACTGCGGAAGAAGAAATTGAGCAGGGAAGACAAAGGGTGGGCAAGAATATGGAGAGACTTAAAAACAAGACATAAGAAATTAAACTTAAGACGACTGGGTTGGAGGCATAGAATCCTGAGGCGAGAGTGAAAGAAGGAGCTGAACGTAAGAATTATAGATGGACTTTAGAGGACTTAGGCGAGAGATGGGAAGACCGAAGAGAAGGCAGGAACAATAGAAGAGACGCGAAGATAAGGGAGGACAGCTTAGTGGCATGAAAGGTGACAATAGGATGCATTTTGAGGATATTAAACAGGAGAGTCTTGAATGATTGAGAATGAGACGAGATGAATAGAAAAAGAAATGGAAAGATTAAGATAAACGCGCAGATTGCAAACATGCATCTTGGTGCAGTGCCCTTGCATGGAAGTCCATGCATCTTGGTGCAGTGCCCTTGCATGGAAGTCCATGCATCTTGGTGCAGTGCCCTTGCATGGAAGTCCATGCATCTTGGTGCAGTGCCCTTGCATGGAAGTACATGCATCTTGGTGCAGTGCCCTTGCATGGAAGTCCATGCATCTTGGTGCAGTGCCCTTGCATGGAAGTCCATGCATCTTGGTGCAGTGCCCTTGCATGGAAGTCCATGCATCTTGGTGCAGTGCCCTTGCATGGAAGTACATGCATCTTGGTGCAGTGCCCTTGCATGGAAGTCCATGCATCTTGGTCCAGTGCCCTTGCATGGAAGTACATGCATCTTGGTGCAGTGCCCTTGCATGGAAGTCCATGCATCTTGGTGCAGTGCCCTTCCTGATTTAAAGTATAGACGCATAGGTATCTTGAAAAATGTACTTACCATATAAAGCACGGACGCACGTGCATCTTGGTGCAATGCCCTTCCCATGTAAAGAACATACACATGCATCTTGGGCAATTGTCCTTACCATGTAATGCATGGCAGCGCGTGCATCTTAAGTGTGCTTAGCATGTAAGGCATGGGAGCACGCGTATCGCATGTGTGTCCTTACCATGTGAAGCATGTCAGCCGCCGGCGGGTCGACCATTGCACGGAAGCGATTGTGTTCCTCGAGCATCCACTTTATGAAGACGGGGTCGTCGTAAGTGGGGGGGTCGCCGTTATCCCACCACGTGTAAAAATCTTTCTTCACGGAATCTTTCTGAAGGGAAAGTCCCCGCCGTGGGAAGAGCGCGGTGACCATCAGCAGCAGCAGCAGCGGCGGCAGCGGGAGCAGGCGAGGCCCCGAGGCGCGCATGGCGCCGGGCACCGTTACTAGGCCCCGGGAGCCGCCTCTACCGGCCGCCCTAACGCCCGCCCTCCGGCCCTTTATCCACCGGCGCGGGGCCGCGAGCTCTGCGGGGGCAATGGCTCACAAGGCGGGCCGCGCCGCATCGAACCCTGGCGCTGCCGAGCCGACCCCGCGCGGCCTCCAACGGCCGCCGCGAGCCCAAGGACGGCCGCGAGGCGCCCCCCGCTCCCCTCATAACACGGCCTCCAGGCCCCACCGCGCCCCCAACGGCCTCCAGGCCCCACCGCGCCCCCAACGGCCTCCAGGCCTCCCCGCGCCCCCAACGGCCGCCAGGCCTCCCCGCGTCCCCAACGCCCGCCAGGCCTCCCCGCGTCCCCAACGGCCTCCAGGCCACCCCGCGCCCCCAACGGCCGCCAGGCCCCACCGCGCCCCCAACGGCCTCCAGGCCCCACCGCGCCCCCAACGGCCTCCAGGCTGCCAGGCCTCCCCGCGCCCCCAACGGCCGCCAGGCCTCCCCGCGCCCCCAACGGCCGCCAGGCCTCCCCGCGCCCCCAACGGCCGCCAGGCCTCCCCGCGTCCCCAACGCCCGCCAGGCCTCCCTGCGCCCCGACGGCCGCCAGGCCTCCCCGCGCCCCCAAAGGCCTCCAGGCCTCCCCGCGCCCCCAACGCCCGCCAGGCCTCCCCGCGTCCCCAACGGCCTCCAGGCCTCCCCGCGCCCCCAACGGCCTCCAGGCCCCACCGCGCCCCCAACGGCCTCCAGGCCCCACCGCGCCCCCAACGCCCGCCAGGCCCCACCACGCCCTCAACGGCCTCCAGGCTGCCAGGCCTCCCCGCGCCCCCAACGGCCGCCAGGCCTCCCCGCGCCCCCAACGGCCGCCAGGCCTCCCCGCGCCCCCAACGGCCGCCAGGCCTCCCCGCGTCCCCAACGCCCGCCAGGCCTCCCTGCGCCCCGACGGCCGCCAGGCCTCCCCGCGCCCCCAAAGGCCTCCAGGCCTCCCCGCGCCCCCAACGCCCGCCAGGCCTCCCCGCGTCCCCAACGGCCTCCAGGCCTCCCCGCGCCCCCAACGGCCTCCAGGCCCCACCGCGCCCCCAACGGCCTCCAGGCCCCACCGCGCCCCCAACGGCCTCCAGGCCCCACCGCGCCCCCAACGGCCTCCAGGCCTCCCCGCGTCCCCAACGCCCGCCAGGCCCCACCACGCCCTCAACGGCCTCCAGGCTGCCAGGCCTCCCCGCGCCCCCAACGGCCGCCAGGCCTCCCCGCGCCCCCAACGGCCGCCAGGCCTCCCCGCGCCCCCAACGGCCGCCAGGCCTCCCCGCGTCCCCAACGCCCGCCAGGCCTCCCTGCGCCCCGACGGCCGCCAGGCCTCCCCGCGCCCCCAAAGGCCTCCAGGCCTCCCCGCGCCCCCAACGCCCGCCAGGCCTCCCCGCGTCCCCAACGGCCTCCAGGCCTCCCCGCGCCCCCAACGGCCTCCAGGCCCCACCGCGCCCCCAACGGCCTCCAGGCCCCACCGCGCCCCCAACGGCCTCCAGGCCCCACCGCGCCCCCAACGGCCTCCAGGCCTCCCCGCGCCCCCAACGGCCGCCAGGCCCCACCGCGCCCCCAACGGCCTCCAGGCCTCCCCTCGCCCCCAACGGCCGCCAGACCCCACCGCGCCCCCAACGGCCGCCAGGCCCCACCGCGCCCCCAACGGCCTCCAGGCCTCCCCGCGCCCCCAACGGCCTCCAGGCCCCACCGCGCCCCCAACGGCCTCCAGGCCTCCCCGCGCCCCCAACGGCCTCCAGGCCCCACCGCGCCCCCAACGGCCGCCAGACCCCACCGCGCCCCCAACGGCCGCCAGGCCCCACCGCGCCCCCAACGGCCTCCAGGCCTCCCCGCGCCCCCAACGGCCTCCAGGCCCCACCGCGCCCCCAACGGCCTCCAGGCCTGCCCGCGCCCCCAACGGCCGCCAGGCCCCACCGCGCCCCCAACGGCCTCCAGGCCTCCCCTCGCCCCCAACGGCCGCCAGACCCCACCGCGCCCCCAACGGCCGCCAGGCCCCACCGCGCCCCCAACGGCCTCCAGGCCCCACCGCGCCCCCAACGGCCTCCAGGCCTCCCCGCGCCCCCAACGGCCTCCAGGCCCCACCGCGCCCCCAACGGCCGCCAGACCCCACCGCGCCCCCAACGGCCGCCAGGCCCCACCGCGCCCCCAACGGCCTCCAGGCCTCCCCGCGCCCCCAACGGCCGCCAGGCCCCACCGCGCCCCCAACGGCCGCCAGGCCCCACCGCGCCCCCAACGGCGTCCAGGCCCCACCGCGCCCCCAACGGCCTCCAGGCCCCACCGCGCCCCCAACGGCCTCCAGGCCCCACCGCGCCCCCAACGGCCTCCAGGCCTCCCCGCGCCCCCAACGGCCGCCAGACCCCACCGCGCCCCCAACGGCCGCCAGGCCCCACCGCGCCCCCAACGGCCTCCAGGCCTCCCCGCGCCCCCAACGGCCGCCAGACCCCACCGCGCCCCCAACGGCCGCCAGGCCCCACCGCGCCCCCAACGGCCTCCAGGCCTCCCCGCGCCCCCAACGGCCTCCAGGCCCCACCGCGCCCCCAACGGCCTCCAGGCCTCCCCGCGCCCCCAACGGCCGCCAGACCCCACCGCGCCCCCAACGGCCGCCAGGCCCCACCGCGCCCCCAACGGCCTCCAGGCCCCACCGCGCCCCCAACGGCCTCCAGGCCCCACCGCGCCCCCAACGGCCTCCAGGCCTCCCCGCGCCCCCAACGGCCGCCAGGCCCCACCGCGCCCCCAACGGCGTCCAGGCCCCACCGCGCCCCCAACAGCCGCCAGGCCCCACCGCGCCCCCAACGGCCTCCAGGCCTCCCCGCGCCCCCAACGGCCGCCAGGCCCCACCGCGCCCCCAACGGCGTCCAGGCCCCACCGCGCCCCCAACGGCCTCCAGGCCCCACCGCGCCCCCAACGGCCTCCAGGCCTCCCCGCGCCCCCAACGGCCGCCAGGCCCCACCGCGCCCCCAACGGCCTCCAGGCCCCACCGCGCCCCCAACGGCCTCCAGGCCCCACCGCGCCCCCAACGGCCTCCAGGCCTCCCCGCGCCCCCAACGGCCGCCAGGCCCCACCGCGCCCCCAACGGCGTCCAGGCCCCACCGCGCCCCCAACGGCCGCCAGGCCCCACCGCGCCCCCAACGGCCTCCAGGCCTCCCCGCGCCCCCAACGGCCGCCAGGCCCCACCGCGCCCCCAACGGCGTCCAGGCCCCACCGCGCCCCCAACGGCCGCCAGGCCCCACCGCGCCCCCAACGGCCTCCAGGCCTCCCCGCGCCCCCAACGGCCGCCAGGCCCCACCGCGCCCCCAACGGCCTCCAGGCCTCCCCGCGCCCCCAACGGCCGCCAGACCCCACCGCGCCCCCAACGGCCGCCAGGCCCCACCGCGCCCCCAACGGCCTCCAGGCCCCACCGCGCCCCCAACGGCCTCCAGGCCCCACCGCGCCCCCAACGGCCTCCAGGCCTCCCCGCGCCCCCAACGGCCGCCAGACCCCACCACGCCCCCAACGGCCGCCAGGCCCCACCGCGCCCCCAACGGCCTCCAGGCCTCCCCGCGCCCCCAACGGCCGCCAGACCCCACCGCGCCCCCAACGGCCGCCAGGCCCCACCGCGCCCCCAACGGCCTCCAGGCCCCACCGCGCCCCCAACGGCCTCCAGGCCCCACCGCGCCCCCAACGGCCTCCAGGCCTCCCCGCGCCCCCAACGGCCGCCAGGCCCCACCGCGCCCCCAACGGCCTCCAGGCCCCACCGCGCCCCCAACGGCCTCCAGGCCCCACCGCGCCCCCAACGGCCTCCAGGCCTCCCCGCGCCCCCAACGGCCGCCAGGCCCCACCGCGCCCCCAACGGCGTCCAGGCCCCACCGCGCCCCCAACGGCCACCAGGCCCCACCGCGCCCCCAACGGCCTACAGGCCTCCCCGCGCCCCCAACGGCCGCCAGGCCCCACCGCGCCCCCAACGGCGTCCAGGCCCCACCGCGCCCCCAACGGCCGCCAGGCCCCACCGCGCCCCCAACGGCCTCCAGGCCTCCCCGCGCCCCCAACGGCCGCCAGGCCCCACCGCGCCCCCAACGGCCTCCAGGCCTCCCCGCGCCCCCAACGGCCGCCAGACCCCACCGCGCCCCCAACGGCCGCCAGGCCCCACCGCGCCCCCAACGGCCTCCAGGCCCCACCGCGCCCCCAACGGCCTCCAGGCCCCACCGCGCCCCCAACGGCCTCCAGGCCTCCCCGCGCCCCCAACGGCCGCCAGACCCCACCGCGCCCCCAACGGCCGCCAGGCCCCACCGCGCCCCCAACGGCCTCCAGGCCCCACCGCGCCCCCAACGGCCTCCAGGCCCCACCGCGCCCCCAACGGCCTCCAGGCCTCCCCGCGCCCCCAACGGCCGCCAGGCCCCACCGCGCCCCCAACGGCGTCCAGGCCCCACCGCGCCCCCAACGGCCGCCAGGCCCCACCGCGCCCCCAACGTACTCCAGGCCTCCCCGCGCCCCCAACGGCCGCCAGGCCCCACCGCGCCCCCAACGGCGTCCAGGCCCCACCGCGCCCCCAACGGCCGCCAGGCCCCACCGCGCCCCCAACGGCCTCCAGGCCTCCCCTCGCCCCCAACGGCCTCCAGGCCTCTCCGCGCCCCCAACGGCCTCCAGCCCTCTCCGCGCCCCCAACGGCCGCCAGGCCCCACCGCGCCCCCAACGGCCTCCAGGCCTCCCCTCGCCCCCAACGGCCTCCAGGCCTCTCCGCGCCCCCAACGGCCTCCAGGCCCCACCGCGCCCCCAACGGCCTCCAGGCCCCACCGCGCCCCCAACGGCCTCCAGGCCCCACCGCGCCCCCAACGGCCTCCAGGCCTCCCCGCGCCCCCAACGGCCGCCAGACCCCACCGCGCCCCCAACGGCCGCCAGGCCCCACCGCGCCCCCAACGGCCTCCAGGCCTCCCCGCGCCCCCAACGGCCGCCAGACCCCACCGCGCCCCCAACGGCCGCCAGGCCCCACCGCGCCCCCAACGGCCTCCAGGCCCCACCGCGCCCCCAACGGCCTCCAGGCCTCCCCGCGCCCCCAACGGCCGCCAGGCCCCACCGCGCCCCCAACGGCGTCCAGGCCCCACCGCGCCCCCAACGGCCGCCAGGCCCCACCGCGCCCCCAACGGCCTCCAGGCCTCCCCGCGCCCCCAACGGCCGCCAGGCCCCACCGCGCCCCCAACGGCGTCCAGGCCCCACCGCGCCCCCAACGGCCGCCAGGCCCCACCGCGCCCCCAACGGCCTCCAGGCCTCCCCTCGCCCCCAACGGCCTCCAGGCCTCTCCGCGCCCCCAACGGCCTCCAGCCCTCTCCGCGCCCCCAACGGCCGCCAGGCCCCACCGCGCCCCCAACGGCCTCCAGGCCTCCCCTCGCCCCCAACGGCCTCCAGGCCTCTCCGCGCCCCCAACGGCCTCCAGGCCCCACCGCGCCCCCAACGGCCGCCAGGCCCCACCGCGCCCCCAACGGCGTCCAGGCCCCACCGCGCCCCCAACGGCCGCCAGGCCCCACCGCGCCCCCAACGGCCTCCAGGCCTCCCCTCGCCCCCAACGGCCTCCAGGCCTCTCCGCGCCCCCAACGGCCTCCAGCCCTCTCCGCGCCCCCAACGGCCGCCAGGCCCCACCGCGCCCCCAACGGCCTCCAGGCCTCCCCTCGCCCCCAACGGCCTCCAGGCCTCTCCGCGCCCCCAACGGCCTCCAGGCCCCACCGCGCCCCCAACGGCCTCCAGGCCTCCCCGCGCCCCCAACGGCCGCCAGGCCCCACCGCGCCCCCAACGGCCTCCAGGCCTCCCCTCGCCCCCAACGGCCTCCAGGCCTCTCCGCGCCCCCAACGGCCGCCAGGCCCCACCGCGCCCCCAACGGCCTCCAGGCCCCACCGCGCCCCCAACGGCCTCCAGGCCCCACCGCGCCCCCAACGGCCTCCAGGCCTCCCCGCGCCCCCAACGGCCGCCAGGCCCCACCGCGCCCCCAACGGCCTCCAGGCCTCCCCTCGCCCCCAACGGCCTCCAGGCCTCTCCGCGCCCCCAACGGCCGCCAGGCCCCACCGCGCCCCCAACGGCCTCCAGGCCCCACCGCGCCCCCAACGGCCTCCTGGCCTCCCCGCGCCCCCAACGGCCTCCAGGCCCCACCACGCCCCCGATGGCCTCCAGGCCTCCCTGCGCCCCCGACGGCCGCCAGGCCCCACCGCGCCCCCAACGCCCGCCAGGCCCCCCGCGCCCCCAACGGCCGCCAGGCCCCCCGCGCCCCCAACGGCCGCCAGGCCCCACCGCGCCCTGAAAAGGCCGCCAGGCCCCACCGCGCCCCCAACGCCCGCCAGGCCCCCCGCGCCCCCAACGGCCGCCAGGCCACCAGGCCTCCCCGCGCCCCCAACGGCCTCCAGGCTGCCAGGCCTCCCCGCGCCCCCAACGGCCTCCAGGCTGCCAGGCCTCCCCGCGCCCCCAACGGCCTCCAGGCCTCCCCGCGCCCCCAACGGCCTCCAGGCCCCACCGCGCCCCCAACGGCCTCCAGGCCCCACCGCGCCCCCAACGGCCTCCAGGCCCCACCGCGCCCCCAACGGCCTCCAGGCCTCCCCGCGCCCCCAACGGCCGCCAGGCCCCACCGCGCCCCCAACGGCCTCCAGGCCTCCCCGTGCCCCCAACGGCCGCCAGGCCCCACCGCGCCCCCAACGGCCTCCAGGCCTCCCCGCGCCCCCAACGGCCGCCAGGCCCCACCGCGCCCCCAACGGCCTCCAGGCCTCCCCGCGCCCCCAACGGCCGCCAGGCCCCACCGCGCCCCCAACGGCCTCCAGGCCTCCCCGCGCCCCCAACGGCCGCCAGGCCCCACCGCGCCCCCAACGGCCTCCAGGCCTCCCCTCGCCCCCAACGGCCTCCAGGCCTCTCCGCGCCCCCAACGGCCGCCAGGCCCCACCGCGCCCCCAACGGCCTCCAGGCCCCACCGCGCCCCCAACGGCCTCCAGGCCCCACCGCGCCCCCAACGGCCTCCAGGCCTCCCCGCGCCCCCAACGGCCGCCAGGCCCCACCGCGCCCCCAACGGCCTCCAGGCCTCCCCTCGCCCCCAACGGCCTCCAGGCCTCTCCGCGCCCCCAACGGCCGCCAGGCCCCACCGCGCCCCCAACGGCCTCCAGGCCCCACCGCGCCCCCAACGGCCTCCTGGCCTCCCCGCGCCCCCAACGGCCTCCAGGCCCCACCACGCCCCCGATGGCCTCCAGGCCTCCCTGCGCCCCCGACGGCCGCCAGGCCCCACCGCGCCCCCAACGCCCGCCAGGCCCCCCGCGCCCCCAACGGCCGCCAGGCCCCCCGCGGCCGCCAGGCCCCACCGCGCCCCCAACGGCCGCCAGGCCCCACCGCGCCCCCAACGCCCGCCAGGCCCCCCCGCGCCCCCAACGGCCGCCAGGCCACCAGGCCTCCCCGCGCCCCCAACGGCCTCCAGGCTGCCAGGCCTCCCCGCGCCCCCAACGGCCTCCAGGCTGCCAGGCCTCCCCGCGCCCCCAACGGCCTCCAGGCCTCCCCGCGCCCCCAACGGCCTCCAGGCCCCACCGCGCCCCCAACGGCCTCCAGGCCCCACCGCGCCCCCAACGGCCTCCAGGCCCCACCGCGCCCCCAACGGCCTCCAGGCCTCCCCGCGCCCCCAACGGCCGCCAGGCCCCACCGCGCCCCCAACGGCCTCCAGGCCTCCCCGTGCCCCCAACGGCCGCCAGGCCCCACCGCGCCCCCAACGGCCTCCAGGCCTCCCCGCGCCCCCAACGGCCGCCAGGCCCCACCGCGCCCCCAACGGCCTCCAGGCCTCCCCGCGCCCCCAACGGCCGCCAGGCCCCACCGCGCCCCCAACGGCCTCCAGGCCTCCCCGCGCCCCCAACGGCCGCCAGGCCCCACCGCGCCCCCAACGGCCGCCAGGCTGCCAGGCCTCCCCGCGCCCCCAACGGCCTCCAGGCTGCCAGGCCTCCCCGCGCCCCCAACGGCCTCCAGGCTGCCAGGCCTCCCCGCGCCCCCAACGGCCTCCAGGCTGCCAGGCCTCCCCGCGCCCCCAACGGCCTCCAGGCCCCACCGCGCCCCCAACGGCCTCCAGGCCTCCCCGCGCCCCCAACGGCCGCCAGGCCCCACCGCGCCCCCAACGCCCGCCAGGCCCCACCGCGCCCCCAACGGCCGCCAGGCCCCACCGCGCCCCCAACGGCCTCCAGGCCCCACCGCGCCCCCAACGGCCTCCAGGCCCCACCGCGCCCCCAACGGCCTCCTGGCCTCCCCGCGCCCCCAACGGCCTCCAGGCCCCACCACGCCCCCGATGGCCTCCAGGCTGCCAGGCCTCCCCGCGCCCCGAACGGCCTCCAGGCTGCCAGGCCTCCCCGCGCCCCCAACGGCCTCCAGGCCCCACCGCGCCCCCAACGGCCTCCAGGCCTCCCCGCGCCCCCAACGGCCGCCAGGCCCCACCGCGCCCCCAACGGCCTCCAGGCTGCCAGGCCTCCCCGCGCCCCCAACGGCCTCCAGGCTGCCAGGCCTCCCCGCGCCCCCAACGGCCTCCAGGCTGCCAGGCCTCCCCGCGCCCCCAACGGCCTCCAGGCTGCCAGGCCTCCCCGCGCCCCCAACGGCCTCCAGGCCTCCCCGCGCCCCCAACGGCCACCAGGCCCCCCCGCGCCCCCAACGCCCGCCAGGCCCCACCGCGCCCCCAACGGCCGCCAGGCCCCACCGCGCCCCCAACGGCCTCCAGGCTGCCAGGCCTCCCCGCGCCCCCAACGGCCTCCAGGCCCCACCGCGCCCCCAACGGCCTCCAGGCCTCCCCACGCCCCCAACGGCCGCCAGGCCCCACCGCGCCCCCAACGGCCTCCAGGCTGCCAGGCCTCCCCGCGCCCCCAACGGCCTCCAGGCTGCCAGGCCTCCCCGCGCCCCCAACGGCCTCCAGGCTGCCAGGCCTCCCCGCGCCCCCAACGGCCTCCAGGCTGCCAGGCCTCCCCGCGCCCCCAACGGCCTCCAGGCCTCCCCGCGCCCCCAACGGCCACCAGGCCCCCCCGCGCCCCCAACGCCCGCCAGGCCCCACTGCGCCCCCAACGGCCGCCAGGCCCCACCGCGCCCCCAACGGCCTCCAGGCTGCCAGGCCTCCCCGCGCCCCCAACGGCCGCCAGGCCACCAGGCCTCCCCGCGCCCCCAACGGCCTCCAGGCTGCCAGGCCTCCCCGCGCCCCCAACGGCCTCCAGGCTGCCAGGCCACCCCGCGCCCCCAACGGCTGCCAGGCCTCCCCGCGCCCCCAACGGCCTCCAGGCCCCACCGCGCCCCCAACGGCCTCCAGGCCTCCCCGCGCCCCCAACGGCCTCCAGGCCCCACCGCGCCCCCAACGGCCTCCAGGCCTCCCCGCGCCCCCAACGGCCGCCAGGCCCCACCGCGCCCCCAACGGCCGCCAGGCCCCACCGCGCCCCCAACGGCCTCCAGGCTGCCAGGCCTCCCCGCGCCCCCAACGGCCTCCAGGCTGCCAGGCCTCCCCGCGCCCCCAACGGCCTCCAGGCTGCCAGGCCTCCCCGCGCCCCCAACGGCCTCCAGGCCCCACCGCGCCCCCAACGGCCTCCAGGCCTCCCCGCGCCCCCAACGGCCGCCAGGCCCCACCGCGCCCCCAACGGCCGCCAGGCCCCACCGCGCCCCCAACGGCCTCCAGGCTGCCAGGCCTCCCCGCGCCCCCAACGGCCGCCAGGCCTCCCCGCGCCCCCAACGGCCTCCAGGCTGCCAGGCCTCCCCGCGCCCCCAACGGCCTCCAGGCTGCCAGGCCTCCCCGCGCCCCCAACGGCCTCCAGGCTGCCAGGCCTCCCCGCGCCCCCAACGGCCTCCAGGCCCCACCGCGCCCCCAACGGCCTCCAGGCCTCCCCGCGCCCCCAACGGCCGCCAGGCCCCACCGCGCCCCCAACGGCCTCCAGGCTGCCAGGCCTCCCCGCGCCCCCAACGGCCTCCAGGCTGCCAGGCCTCCCCGCGCCCCCAACGGCCTCCAGGCTGCCAGGCCTCCCCGCGCCCCCAACGGCCTCCAGGCTGCCAGGCCTCCCCGCGCCCCCAACGGCCTCCAGGCCTCCCCGCGCCCCCAACGGCCACCAGGCCCCCCCGCACCCCCAACGCCCGCCAGGCCCCACCGCGCCCCCAACGGCCGCCAGGCCCCCCGCGCCCCCAACGCCCGCCAGGCCTCCCCGCGCCCCCAACGCCCGCCAGGCCTCCCCGCGCCCCCAACGGCCGCCAGGCCCCACCACGCCCCCAAGGGCCGCCAGGCCTCCCCGCGCCCCCAAAGGCCGCCAGGCCACCAGGCCTCCCCGCGCCCCCAACGGCCTCCAGGCTGCCAGGCCTCCCCGCGCCCCCAACGGCCTCCAGGCTGCCAGGCCTCCCCGCGCCCCCAACGGCCTCCAGGCGTCCCCACGCCCCCAACGGCCGCCAGGCCTCCCCGCGCCCCCAACGGCCGCCAGGCCCCACCGCGCCCCCAACGGCCGCCAGGCCCCACCGCGCCCCCAACGGCCTCCAGGCTGCCAGGCCTCCCCGCGCCCCCAACGGCCTCCAGGCTGCCAGGCCTCCCCGCGCCCCCAACGGCCGCCAGGCCCCACCGCGCCCCCAACGCCCGCCAGGCCCCACCGCGCCCCCAACGGCCGCCAGGCCTCCCCGCGCCCCCAACGGCCTCCAGGCTGCCAGGCCTCCCCGCGCCCCCAACGGCCTCCAGGCTGCCAGGCCTCCCCGCGCCCCCAACGGCCTCCAGGCTGCCAGGCCTCCCCGCGCCCCCAACGGCCTCCAGGCCTCCCCGCGCCCCCAACGGCCACCAGGCCCCCCCGCACCCCCAACGCCCGCCAGGCCCCACCGCGCCCCCAACGGCCGCCAGGCCCCCCGCGCCCCCAACGCCCGCCAGGCCCCACCGCGCCCCCAACGGCCACCAGGCCCCACCGCGCCCCCAACGGCCTCCAGGCTGCCAGGCCTCCCCGCGCCCCCAACGGCCTCCAGGCTGCCAGGCCTCCCCGCGCCCCCAACGGCCTCCAGGCTGCCAGGCCTCCCCGCGCCCCCAACGGCCTCCAGGCTGCCAGGCCTCCCCGCGCCCCCAACGGCCTCCAGGCCTCCCCGCGCCCCCAACGCCCGCCAGGCCCCACCGCGCCCCCAAAGGCCGCCAGGCCCCCCGCGCCCCCAACGCCCGCCAGGCCCCACCGCGCCCCCAACGGCCGCCAGGCCCCACCGCGCCCCCAACGGCCTCCAGGCTGCCAGGCCTCCCCGCGCCCCCAACGGCCTCCAGGCTGCCAGGCCTCCCCGCGCCCCCAACGGCCTCCAGGCCTCCCCGCGCCCCCAACGGCCACCAGGCCCCCCCGTGCCCCCAACGCCCGCCAGGCCCCACCGCGCCCCCAACGGCCGCCAGGCCCCCCGCGCCCCCAACGCCCGCCAGGCCTCCCGCGCCCCCAACGCCCGCCAGGCCTCCCCGCGCCCCAACGGCCGCCAGGCCCCACCACGCCCCCAAGGGCCGCCAGGCCTCCCCGCGCCCCCAAAGGCCGCCAGGCCACCAGGCCTCCCCGCGCCCCCAACGGCCTCCAGGCTGCCAGGCCTCCCCGCGCCCCCAACGGCCTCCAGGCTGCCAGGCCTCCCCGCGCCCCCAACGGCCTCCAGGCGTCCCCACCCCCCCAACGGCCGCCAGGCCTCCCCGCGCCCCCAACGGCCTCCAGGCTGCCAGGCCTCCCCGCGCCCCCAACGGCCTCCAGGCTGCCAGGCCTCCCCGCGCCCCCAACGGCCTCCAGGCTGCCAGGCCTCCCCGCGCCCCCAACGGCCTCCAGGCTGCCAGGCCTCCCCGCGCCCCCAACGGCCTCCAGGCCTCCCCGCGCCCCCAACGGCCAACAGGCCCCCCCGCGCCCCCAACGCCCGCCAGGCCCCACAGCGCCCCCAACGGCCGCCAGGCCCCCCGCGCCCCCAACGCCCGCCAGGCCCCACCGCGCCCCCAACGGCCGCCAGGCCCCACCGCGCCCCCAACGGCCTCCAGGCTGCCAGGCCTCCCCGCACCCCCAACGGCCTCCAGGCTGCCAGGCCTCCCCGCGCCCCCAACGGCCTCCAGGCTGCCAGGCCTCCCCGCGCCCCCAACGGCCTCCAGGCTGCCAGGCCTCCCCGCGCCCCCAACGGCCTCCAGGCCTCCCCGCGCCCCCAACGGCCACCAGGCCCCCCCGCACCCCCAACGCCCGCCAGGCCCCACCGCGCCCCCAACGGCCGCCAGGCCCCCCGCGCCCCCAACGCCAGCCAGGCCTCCCCGCGCCCCCAACGCCCGCCAGGCCTCCCCGCGCCCCCAACGGCCGCCAGGCCTCCCCGCGCCCCCAACGGCCTCCAGGCTGCCAGGCCTCCCCGCGCCCCCAACGGCCTCCAGGCTGCCAGGCCTCCCCGCGCCCCCAACGGCCTCCAGGCTGCCAGGCCTCCCCGCGCCCCCAACGGCCTCCAGGCCTCCCCGCGCCCCCAACGGCCACCAGGCCCCCCCGCGCCCCCAACGCCCGCCAGGCCCCACCGCGCCCCCAACGGCCGCCAGGCCCCACCGCGCCCCCAACGGCCTCCAGGCTGCCAGGCCTCCCCGCGCCCCCAACGGCCTCCAGGCTGCCAGGCCTCCCCGCGCCCCCAACGGCCTCCAGGCTGCCAGGCCTCCCCGCGCCCCCAACGGCCTCCAGGCTGCCAGGCCTCCCCGCGCCCCCAACGGCCTCCAGGCCTCCCCGCGCCCCCAACGGCCACCAGGCCCCCCCGCGCCCCCAACGCCCGCCAGGCCCCACCGCGCCCCCAACCGCCGCCAGGCCCCCCGCGCCCCCAACGCCCGCCAGGCCTCCCCGTGCCCCCAACGCCCGCCAGGCCTCCCCGCGCCCCCAACGGCCGCCAGGCCCCACCACGCCCTCAAGGGCCGCCAGGCCTCCCCGCGCCCCCAAAGGCCGCCAGGCCACCAGGCCTCCCCGCGCCCCCAACGGCCTCCAGGCTGCCAGGCCTCCCCGCGCCCCCAACGGCCTCCAGGCTGCCAGGCCTCCCCGCGCCCCCAACGGCCTCCAGGCGTCCCCACGCCCCCAACGGCCGCCAGGCCTCCCTGCGCCCCCAACGGCCTCCAGGCTGCCAGGCCTCCCCGCGCCCCCAACGGCCTCCAGGCTGCCAGGCCTCCCCGCGCCCCCAACGGCCTCCAGGCTGCCAGGCCTCCCCGCGCCCCCAACGGCCTCCAGGCCTCCCCGCGCCCCCAACGGCCACCAGGCCCCCCCGCGCCCCCAACGCCCGCCAGGCCCCACCGCGCCCCCAACGGCCGCCAGGCCCCCCCGCGCCCCCAACGCCGCCAGGCCTCCCCGCGCCCCCAACGCCCGCCAGGCCTCCCCGCGCCCCCAACGGCCCCCAGGCCCCACCACGCCCCCAAGGGCCGCCAGGCCTCCCCGCGCCCCCAAAGGCTGCCAGGCCACCAGGCCTCCTCGCGCCCCCAACGGCCTCCAGGCTGCCAGGCCTCCCCGCGCCCCCAACGGCCTCCAGGCTGCCAGGCCTCCCCGCGCCCCCAACGGCCTCCAGGCGTCCCCACGCCCCCAACGGCCGCCAGGCCTCCCCGCGCCCCCAACGGCCTCCAGGCTGCCAGGCCTCCCCGCGCCCCCAACGGCCTCCAGGCTGCCAGGCCTCCCCGCGCCCCCAACGGCCTCCAGGCCTCCCCGCGCCCCCAACGGCCACCAGGCCCCCCGCGCCCCCAACGCCCGCCAGGCCCCAACGCCCGCCAGGCCCCCCCGCGCCCCCAACGCCCGCCAGGCCTCCCCGCGCCCCCAACGCCCGCCAGGCCTCCCCGTGCCCCCAACGGCCGCCAGGCCCCACCACGCCCCCAAGGGCCGCCAGGCCTCCCCGTGCCCCCAAAGGCCGCCAGGCCACCAGGCCTCCCCGCGCCCCCAACGGCCTCCAGGCTGCCAGGCCTCCCCGCGCCCCCAACGGCCTCCAGGCTGCCAGGCCTCCCCGCGCCCCCAACGGCCTCCAGGCGTCCCCACGCCCCCAACGGCCGCCAGGCCTCCCCGCGCCCCCAACGGCCTCCAGGCTGCCAGGCCTCCCCGCGCCCCCAACGGCCTCTAGGCTGCCAGGCCTCCCCGCGCCCCCAACGGCCTCCAGGCCTCCCCGCGCCCCCAACGGCCTCCAGGCCTCCCCGCGCCCCCAACGGCCTCCAGGCCTCCCCGCGTCCCCAACGGCCGCCAGGCCCCACCGCGCCCCCAACGGCCGCCAGGCCCCCCCGCGCCCCCAACGGCCACCAGGCCCCACCACGCCCCCAAGGGCCGCCAGGCCTCCCCGCGCCCCCAAAGGCCGCCAGGCCACCAGGCCTCCCCGCGCCCCCAACGGCCTCCAGGCTGCCAGGCCTCCCCGCGCCCCCAACGGCCTCCAGGCTGCCAGGCCTCCCCGCGCCCCCAACGGCCTCCAGGCTGCCAGGCCTCCCCGCGCCCCCAACAGCCTCCAGGCTGCCAGGCCTCCCCGCGCCCCCAACGGCCTCCAGGCTGCCAGGCCTCCCCGCGCCCCCAACGGCCTCCAGGCTGCCCTCCAGGCGTCCCCACGCCCCCAACGGCCGCCAGGCCTCCCCGCGCCCCCAACGGCCTCCAGGCTGCCAGGCCTCCCCGCGCCCCCAACGGCCTCCAGGCTGCCAGGCCTCCCCGCGCCCCCAACGGCCTCCAGGCCTCCCTGCGCCCCCAACGGCCGCCAGGCCCCACCGCGCCCCCAAGGGCCGCCAGGCCAACCCGCGCCCCCAAGGGCTGCCAGGCCTCCCCGCGCCCCCAACGGCCTCCAGGCCTCCCCGCGCCCCCAACGGCCTCCAGGCCTCCCCGCGCCCCCAACGGCCGCCAGGCCTCCCCGCGCCCCCAACGGCCGCCAGGCCTCCAGTCCTCCCCGCGCCCCCAACGGCCGCCAGCCACACCAGGCCCCAAACGGCCACCAGGCCTCCCCGCGGCCCCAACACCCACCAGGCCACCCCGCGCCCCCAATGGCCACCAGGCCTCCCCGCGCGGCCACCAGGCCACCCCGCGGCCCCAACGCCCGCCAGGCCTCCCCGCGCCCCCAACGGCCGCCAGGCCACACCAGGCCCCAAACGGCCACCAGGCCACCCCGCGGCCCCAACGCCCACCAGGCCACCCCGCGCCCCCAATGGCCACCAGGCCTCCCCACGCGGCCACCAGGCCACCCCGCGGCCCCAACGCCCGCCAGGCCTCCCCGCGCCCCCAACGGCCACCAGGCCTCCCCGCGCCCCCAACGGCCGCTAGGCCGCCAGGCCACCCCGCGCCCCCAACGGCCGCCAGGCCTCCCCGCGCCCCCAACGCCCACCAGGCCTCCCCGCGCCCCCAAGGGCCACCAGGCCTCCCCTCGCCCCCAATGGCCACCAGGCCTCCCCGCGCCCCCAGGCCTCCCCGCGCCCCCAACGGCCGCCAGGCCACACCAGGCCCCAAACGGCCACCAGGCCTCCCCGCGCCCCCAACGGCCACCAGGCCACCCCGCGGCCCCAACGCCCACCAGGCCTCCGCGCGCGGCCACCAGGCCACCCCGCGGCCCCAACGCCCGCCAGGCCTCCCCGCGCCCCCAACGGCCACCAGGCCTCCCCACGCCCCCAACGGCCGCTAGGCCGCCAGGCCACCCCGCGCCCCCAACGCCCGCCAGGCCTCCCCGCGCCCCCAACGCCCGCCAGGCCTCCCCGCGCCCCCAACGACCGCCAGGCCTCCCCGCGCCCCCAAGGGCCACCAGGCCTCCCCTCGCCCCCAACGGCCACCAGGCCTCCACGCGCCCCCAGGCCTCCCCTCGCCCACAACGGCCTCCAGGCCTCCCCGCGCCCCCAACGGCCGCCAGGCCACACCAGGCCCCAAACGGCCACCAGGCCTCCCCGCGCCCCCAACGGCCACCAGGCCACCCCGCGGCCCCAACGCCCACCAGGCCACCCCGCGCCCCCAATGGCCACCAGGCCTCCCCGCGCGGCCACCAGGCCACCCCGCGGCCCCAACGCCCGCCAGGCCTCCCCGCGCCCCCAACGGCCACCAGGCCTCCCCGCGCCCCCAACGGCCGCTACGCCGCCAGGCCACCCTGCGCCCCCAACGGCCGCCAGGCCTCCCCGCGCCCCCAACGCCCGCCAGGCCTCCCCGCGCCCCCAAGGGCCGCCAGGCCTCCCCGCGCCCCCAACGACCGCCAGGCCTCCCCGCGCCCCCAAGGGCCACCAGGCCTCCCCTCGCCCCCAACGGCCACTAGGCCTCCCCGCGCCCCCAGGCCTCCCCTCGCCCCCAACGGCCTCCAGGCCTCCCCGCGCCCCCAACGGCCGCCAGGCCTCCCCGCGCCCCCAACGGCCGCCAGGCCACACCAGGCCCCAAACGGCCACCAGGCCTCCCCGCGCCCCCAACGGCCACCAGGCCACCCCGCGGCCCCAACGCCCACCAGGCCACCCCGCGCCCCCAATGGCCACCAGGCCTCCCCGCGCGGCCACCAGGCCACCCCGCGGCCCCAACGCCCGCCAGGCCTCCCCGCGCCCCCAACGGCCACCAGGCCTCCCCGCGCCCCCAACGGCCGCTAGGCCGCCAGGCCACCCCGCGCCCCCAACGGCCGCCAGGCCCCCCCGCCCCCCCAACGCCCGCCAGGCCTCCCCGCGCCCCCAAGGGCCACCAGGCCTCCCCGCGCCCCCAAGAGCCACCAGGCCTCCCCACGCCCCCAACGGCCGCCAGGCCTCCCCGCGCCCCCAACGACCGCCAGGCCTCCCTGCGCCCCCAACGACCACCAGGCCTCCCTGCGCCCCCAACGAACGCCAGGCCTCCCCGCGCCCCCAAGGGCCACCAGGCCTCCCCGCGCCCCCAAGGGCCGCCAGGCCTCCCCGCGCCCCCAACGGCCTCCAGGCCTCCCTGCGCCCCCAACGGCCGCCAGGCCTCCCCGCGCCTCCAAGGGCCACCAGGCCTCCCTGAGCCCCCAACGGCCGCCAGGCCCCACCACGCCCCCAACGGCCGCCAGGCCTCTCCGCGCCCCCAACGGCCGCCAGGCCTCCCCGCGCCCCCAACGGCCGCCAGGCCTCCCCGCGCCCCCAACGGCCGCCAGGCGCCCCTCATAACAGCCGCGAGGCGCCCCTCATAACAGCCGCAAGGTGACCAGGCTCCTCTTATAACAGCCGCGAGGCAACCAGGCTCTCCTTATAACAGCCATGAGGCGACCAGGCTCCCCCTAACAGCTGCAAGGCAACCAGGCTCCCCTTATAACGGCAGGCTCCCCTTATAATGGCTGCGAGGCCACCAGGCTCCCCTTATAACAGCAGCGAGGCCACCAGGCTCCCCTCATAACGGCCCTGAGGCGACAAGGCTCCCCTCATAACGGCCACGAGGCGTCCAGGCTCCCCTCATAATGGCCGTGAGGCGACCAGGCTCCTCTTATAACGGCCGCGAGGCAACCAGGCCACCAGACTCCCCTCATAACGGCCGCAAGGCCACCTGGCTCCCCTTATAACGGCCGTGAGGTGACCAGGCTCCCCTTATAACGGCCGTGAGGTGACCAGGCTCCCCTTATAACGGCCGTGAGGTGACCAGGCTCCCCTTATAACAGCTGCGAGGCAACCAGGCTCCCCTTATAACGGCAGGCTCCCCTTATAACAGCTGCGAGGCCACCAGGCTCCCCTTATAACGGCAGGCTCCCCTTATAACAGCTGCGAGGCCACCAGGCTCCCCTTAGAATGGTCGCCAGCGACCAGGCCACCCCGCGTTCCCTGGAACGGCCGCAAGGCCACCAGGCTCTTATAAAGGCCGCGAGGGGACCAGGCGCCCTTCATAACGGCAGTGAGGTGACCAGGCTCCCCTCATAACGGCCATGAGGTGACCAGGCTCCCCTCATAACGGCTGCGAGGCCACTAGGCTCCCCTCATAACGGCCGCAAGGCCACCAGGCTCCCCCTCATAACGGCCGCAAGGTGACCAGGCTCCTTTTATAAAGGCTGTTAGGCGACCAGGCTCCCTTCATAGCGGCCATGAGGTGACCAGGCTCCCTTCATAACGGGCGCGAGGTGGGCATGCTCCCCTTATAACGGTCGCCGGTGACCAGGCCACCCCGCCTTCCCTGGAACGGCAGTGAGGCCACCAGGCTCACTTCATAACGGCCGCAAGGTGACCAGGCCACTAGGCTCTTCTTATAAAGGCCACGAGGTGACCAGGCGCCCTTCATAACGCCCAAGAGGCGACCAGGCTCCCCTCATAACGGACGGGAGGCCACCAGGCTCCCCTCATAACGGACGCGAGGCCAGCAGGTGCCCCTCATAACAGCCGCGAGGCCACCAGGCGCCCCTCATAACAGCTGCGAGGCAACCAGGCTCCCCTTATAACGGCAGTGAGGCGACCAGGCTCCCCTCATAATGGCCGCGAGGCGACCAGGCCAGTGTTGCCAACTCCATAGCTCTCAACCTTTTGTGTCGCAAAGGCAGGTGAAATCATTGGAATGAATGGACGTGCAACACCCGCCAAAAGCGTGAGTTGAGACTTATGCAACTCCTCAGTAAAGAAAGTAGCTAGTGGCTCCCCTAAAAGTCGCCAGAAGTAGCTAGATTACATCATTGCCTAATTTGCATAATTGCCTACTCTTGCCCCCTGCAAATTATCACTTACTGTGGCCCCTCCCCTTTTAACCATTTCGTTTCGGTCCATCACCTTAACATACAGTTCCCCTGGAGTGTTTCTGGGGGCGGGCCGGCTAGGGTCAGAAAAATAAAATTGTTATAATTAACAGTTAACACCTTCCTTTTAAGTTCACAATGTGTTTTTACATTACTCACGTTAGAAAACTGGCGACTGACCACACTTTTTTTCTGTTGGTTTGGAGACTTGCATAAGATGCAAGTCTCCAAACCAATAGAACAAAGAAGCTAGATTTCTTTCTAGCTGCTTTTTTTTGTTAGAAAGTCGCTAGGGGAGCGTACCTTCTCGCTAAATATAGCGAGGAAGTCACCAAGTTGGGACCACTGCACCACGCTCCCCTCATAACGGCCGCAAGGCGACCATGTCACCCACACGCACCCAAGAACGGCAGCGAGGCCACCAGGCTCCCCTCATAACGGCCGCAAGGCGACCATGTCACCCACACGCACCCAAGAACGGCAGCGAGGCCACCAGGCTCCCCTTATAACGGCCGCTAGGCGACCATGTCATCTTGCGCACCCCTATAACACCTGGAGGTCACCCCGCAGGCGCCTATAACACCTGGAGGTCACCCCGCAGGCGCCTATAACACCTGGAGGTCACCCCGCACGTGCCTATAACACCTGGAGGTCACCCCGCACGCGCCTATAACACCTGGAGATCACCCCGAGCGCTCGGTCCCCGTCCCCACGCACCTTCTAGCGGCCTGGTGGAGAACCTGCGCGCTTTATGCACAGTCTTGCGCCTGCAGAGTTCTGGTGCTATAGAATATCCCGATTCCCCTACACTTCTAGGCTGTCTTTTTATCCGCGGCCGGGTCTGGTTAGAGAAGCAGCTGCCCACTGCGCTGCTCGCCCAGCATCCATGCCAGTCAAGCAGCGTTCACTCAGGCTCAGCAGCCAGAGAGAGTTTATATTCTGCTGTTTTGATGGTTTGTGTGTCCTGTCAGGAATCATACAAGGGCTTCAGTAAGGACAGTTGTAGGAGAAGTGGCAGCTTGTTGAGTGGCTCCCTGAGGTCCCTAATAAAGGACAAACACCCACCGCGTGTGTCGTCTTCTCGTAAGTGGCCACAACAGTACTGGCGACGAGCCCTGTGGGCGCCGCAGGACCCAGAAGCTGTTGTTGCCCGGCCTGGCAGCAGGCCTCTAAGTTGTACGGCATGGATCCTCTGCCACATACCAGGTGAGTGCTGGGCCGTGTGGTGATGGTACGAGCGTCGTCGTCCGTATCTTAGTCACAACAGTCGCTACCAGCGCTGGTGCTGGAGAGGCCACCTCCCCCGACAGGCATATTGAGGGGTGAGGTGCTCGAGCGGGAAACCCAGTGCATAACAGTGCAGAGAGGGCGAGCCGCCGCCGCAAGAGCCAGGCGCAGGACGTGGAGCCATAAAGATGGACCCTATAAGTAGGGACCATGCAGAGGGAGCAGCCTATTTGTGCGCCTACTCCCCTTGCAGCAAGTCTGCTTTATGAAGGTGTAAAGGAGGGTGCCAAGGAATGCGTAAACAAAAAGGTGCTGCCGATCGTCTGGGATTGTAATAAAGTATTTATTATGTCATTGTCTGGTTTGCAGTGACTGTGTGAGATAATAAAACTGCACCCTTGTTATGCCACAAATGGAGAAGTTGGTCTGGCCTCAGTTATTTAGACACAATGAGATGCAACAATTGGTAGGTAGATCACTGGTTGGAAGGGGGGGAGCGGTACCGACTGCCCATGTGAGGAATGTGACACACAATGCAGGTCGGAAAAATAATAAAGGACCTCATCCGAATGAACAAAATGTGCACATGCAACATCTCGAACACGTAGTGCGGCAATAGCATGAGCAAGAACTATAAACACAAAAAAACAGTTAAATGCATAATGAAGAAGACAATGCTGTGCTTACCCTGGCTGCCATGCACAATGTACCTTCTCCGTGCCCTTTTCTTGCTTCCACGGGCAACCCTTCCTATACCATGAGAGCAGTAGACTGACTAATTTCAGGTATATCTGAGGGCAAACGGTGAAGCCAAATTTGGTGATGACTTGACAGCCTTCACTATTGAACTGTCTGGATAGAGGCGGCCAAAGAATTTTTCACACTCGGCCAGACTGTTTTTTCCAGCATGGATCCGGTGAACCTACTACCACGACCGCCTCCAAGAAGTATAAGGCGACCATTGTTTGGAAAGGCTCAAAAATACAGAGAGGTTGTTTGAGCAGGATCCCCTGTTACTACAGTGTTTTTCTCTTTCCATCGTGTGGAGGCGGTGGCTAATACTTTAAAACCTGCAAGCCTCGCAGAGAAGTGTAAAAGAGGCCGTTTGAGCAGTTCGTACTGGCAAACTGCCTACATCCTGGGTCTTAGGGAGAATTCTCCTAAATGGCTAATTTCCCTTACCTACTGAGTCAATCAGCAGCTTTGCTGGATTTCTAGGGTTTACATTTTTCACCTGGTAAGAGTGTGAGCCTTTTTTCCCACTCTTACATGTGTTTTGCTGTGTGTGTTTTTATCATTTGTGTAATCTTAGGCTCTGGAGCCTCACCTACTCCATGGGCATCATTATTGTGTGTGTTACACTGCACCTTCAGTGCAGTGACACAAGGTTGTCTTTCAGACTTCCCACTGACTCCATTTTTCTGGGACTGACTACTGTCTCCCAGAAACATGTAAAGTTGCCATTAACTTTATGTAGTCTCTTTAAATCACAGACCCAGTACACCCCATCTTACATGGAGTATTGGAAATGGTTCATTCTTATCCCCTTTGGTCTGTTTCTCTTGGAGCACTGTTTCGCTCCCTTTTCATCTTACTTGAACTAAAAACAGGTCAAACTTCAGACTAAGGTGGTTATAGAGTTACAAACCAAGTGGTCATCCTCAAACATCTTAGTGGAGTTACTAAATGGTAATGTTAAATTACTCACCCAGAATGTACAATAGTTGACTAAGAAAGAACTAACTGAGCTTAGTGGGGGTTTGGTCATGAGGGATAATCCCCTGGACGATACCCCACTATCAAACTCAGTTATGGAAGAATTCATCCGCTTAGCACAAAGTGCAGGAGCTCTCTGAGTGCAAAGGGATGGGTTCAAGACCACTAACCAAGACGCCTCCTTCTCGAATTACAGAGCAGGGGTCAAAACTGCAAAGACCGAATGGGAGAAGTAGAAGAAAAAAAAAGGAGGAATAAGGAAGGGTAAAAGGCAGATGAAACTGCTTAGAATGATTATGATCAAGAGCAATTATTCCAAACCTTAAAGAAAGAAAGGTCTTAGAAGAATAGGAAAAAAACACTGAAAGAGGTAGTCCCATTAACTCAAGTAGAAAATGATCCTGAAATAATAGTGATCTGCCCGAAACGTGAGGAACAAGGTAACTCTGCAGCAAAAAAACATTCAGTGGGTACCACGACGCAGATAAAAGCCAGTGTGAGGGTACAAACTTAAGTCCCCGCAAAAGTGTTGAAAGTGGCGTCAATATTTTTGCTAGGAAGAGCAAACTCCCTACGAGCCAAAGAAGCCCCTCATTCAATACCCAAGCAGGGTCCAAAGGTGGAAAACAATCTAAAGAGCAATGGGGGTTCCTACGTGACTGCGAGAGACTCCTTGATAAATGCTCCAAGAGTGCACTCGATCGCCAAAACTGCCGTCTTAAAGAGGGGACCACCAAGATCGATCCAAGAATCACAGCACCTTTAAACTACCTGAGGTACTTGAAAGACTCAATCGAAAGTAAGGAATGTGAAGACCAAGACCCTGCAAAAATCCATTCAACGAGATTAAGAGTAGTGGAGGAAGAGGTTGGAAGACCCAAGGAAGCAGGTGCCCCAATAGTGGTCAATTTAACTGTCTTTAGGCAACATCGAAGGTATGGATGAAAAGATTGGGGGAATAATAAATGAAAGCCTTTGAATAGGAGTGAAATCCTCGCTATCTTTAAGAAAGTTGATGACCTTTTTCTTTTCTTGTCCACTGACATAGAATATGTTTGCTTCCCAAATTATCCTAAAAGAGACGTGGTGGAAATTGGTTTAACATCCAGGCTAGGGGGGCGTGGTCGGCAGGCGACGGATGAAGCGGTGAAGCTTCATAGATCCCGCTCCAGGCCACATTACATCCGTAATTAATCCTATTTCGAGTGCACACTGAAGGCAGAGACATATAGCACTAGGTGCCAGTTGCGTAACCTTTCTGAAAATGTTGGAGGGGACATGACATCTGAAGAAAAGGTGCCCCAGCCAAATGAATGGGGACAAAATGGTGTGCCATGAAAGTTGGGGGGGGACAAACACCCCTGTCCCCCCCTATAATTACGCCCATGCTGGGTGCCGGAGGGTTTCAGGCATCAGACCTGATTTGCAGCGGGCAGCGAACATCCCGGGAATCCCTACAAGCCGGCAAACCGTCGGAAGTGCAGTGCCACCTGCCGGGACCTTCGCGCCAAACTGCAATCCAAACATCCCCAAGAGACATAAGAGCTGCGGGTACTTACATAAGGCTGATGGCAGAGAGGCAGGCCCCAGGAGAGGGAACCCAACACGAGGCAGGACTGAGGTGAGGAGGCCATTTGGGCAGCAGGGAGACCCAGAGGACTAAGGACTAAAGCAACACTTGGGAAGCTGGAAAGGCTTGATAAATGTAAGAAGTAGTAGTGCTGGGATCTTACACAGCAAGTGCCAGAGGACTTCCAGGGGGAGAGAGCCTGACTCACCGGGGGAGCTGAACGGACAGGCGCAGGAAAGAGAAACAGAGGAAGGAAAGACGTGAGGGTGTGGCCAAGGAATGCTAAGTGGGGAACTACCATATCAGAGAACCCAGCACAGATAGCTGGGGGGCACACTAAGGACATGAGTTGGACAAGGGGAGAGACAAGAGAGTCACTGGAACAGTGAGAAATTCGCAGCGGCCTGCCCGCAGGACGCTGGGCCCTGCTGATAACCTATCTCCATACAATCCACGGCAGTGGTGAAAGGCAACAGCATGGTGAAGGGCAAACAAAAAATTGACCAAGCATAAAACGACCAAAGTGGCGCAGGGGGAAAATGTCACGACAGGAGCAGGCATGGAAAGGGGTGAAGGTGTAAAGCTGGAAGGATTGATGGCGGCAACTGAGGACTCTAGAACATCTCTGGAAGGGAAAATACAGGAAGTAGGAGTGGACGTAACCCTGCTACGGGCCGACCTACGCAAAGTTAGCAAATGGGTGACAGAGGTGGAGCTGCGGGTGAGCACAGTTGAGGACGACCTAGCCACACTCAAGAACCAGGTGCGGGGTGTTGTCGGAGCGACACAAGGGCTAGAGGTGAAAGAAGAGGACTCAGAAAGCCGCTATCACTGAAACAACATTCGCCTCTTGGGGGTCCCAGAGGGCAGTTGGACGGGGGAAGGATACTTCAATTAGCAGTATGAAGCTGCCATAGATCAGTAATGGGAGAAATGGGGGAGGTCCAGGGTGGACGCTAGATGATGAACTGCTCTGGCCCTCTGGTCAGGTACCCATTGCCCTACCTATGGTGGAAAGGAGGGTGGTTGTGTCTTGGGTAACCGGAGTGTGGACAAGCCTCAGTATGGGGCCTTGTCTTGGTGGGAAGGTCTTGTTGGGTGAGCCTGTAGGGAAAGGCGAAATCGGAGGGCAGCCGCCAAAGTTGTAAGTTGCTGTAAGAGAGGAATTATATCTCGTGGTGATGAATCAAGCGCCTTTTGGCTGGCATGAAAAGTATGAAGGCATTGGGATTTCCAAGTAAATGCTTTATTCACCCTAATGCCTCAATGCATGCAAGCGGATGTCCAAATCAAAAAATAAACAAAAAAATGTCTAAACATTTTTTTTATGCCTTTGTCAAGAAAGGCGAAAGAGTTTTTGAATTATTATTCATGAGCCATTTGGCTTTTGTCTTAAAAAAACCCACACTCCCACTGGTTCTGCTGGTGTGCTAGAAACCCATTTTTTTACACTGGGTTGTGGTGTTCAATATCTTGGTACCGCCTCCTTGTCTTGGGGATATCGTAAGGTGTTGTGGAGGGGCCACAACAGGTCTGGTCGACCGGTTTCGATGGTTATAAGCGGTTGTAGACCATCTTCTTCAGGACACAAGATTTCTTCGTGTGATGATAAAAAATCACTGACTGACCTCGTGGGTAGGACAGCATAAACAGCATGAACAGGCTACACAGAATCCTTGTGCAGTCCAGGAGGCGAGTGATCTCCATTGTGTTGGAGTCACGCTTGTTCGTGCTGCGGCGCTGCGTCAGGTAGATGGGCTGCGCCAGCAGATGCTGTGGTGGGAGCAATCGGGATGTGACTGCAATTCTTATATCTCAGCCTCTCAGAAACCCGCGTGAAGGCTGAGTGTCTTGACCTCTGGATGGAGAACCTGACCTTCCTCTTGCAAGAGAAGAACCTCTCTTTGTGAAAGACGTATTGGAGGACAGATAGACATGTCCAGAAGGTCCGAGGTCCACGTCCTCCTGTCCCAATATGGGGCAATTAGGTTCATGGTTTTCCTGAACTTTCTCAACCTCCTGATTACGTGAGGAATCACGGGGACTGGAGTAAACGCATACCCTAGTGGAAATTCCCAGTCCACTACGAACGCGTCCCTAAAGCTCCTCTTGGAGGAAATTCCCTTGAGCAGTACTGATCGCACTTCCGATTGGCCTCGGTCGCAAACAGATCCACTGGAGGGGTTCTCCAAAGCGTGAAGATCTCTTGAAGGGCTTCCTGAGCTAGTTCCCAATCGTGGCAGAATGCTCTGCCTGCTCAGAGTGTCCGCCGCTGTGTTGTTCTAACCGGCTAGGTGAACTTCTGATAGAGGGATTCCTTCTTGTATTGCCCAGAACCAGAGCTGCATTGCCTCTCTGCACAGTGGTAGTGACTCTACACCTCCTCCCTTGTTGAGGTACTTCAAGGGCACTGTGTTATCTGTCATTATCAGGACATTCTTTCCCCGTAAAGAAGGCAGCGCTAGTCTTATTGGCCTCAGCTCCAAAAGGTTGATATGTAGTTTGGACTCCGATGGAGACCAACGACTGCCGATTACCAGTCCGTTGGTGTGGGCTCCCCACCCCATGAATGAGGCATCCGTCACTATAATTATCTCCGGCCATGGTTGTCAAAAAAATTGTCCCTTGAGAACGTTGTCTTCGCAAGTCGACCACATCAGGTCCTGAGCAACTCTGCTCGGAACTTGCAGATGATCCGACATGTTCCCTGAAAATTGGGACCACTGGGTCCTGAGGGCCCATTGAAGGGATCTCATTCACAATCTGGCCTCTGGCACTAGAAAAATGCAGGAAGCCATGAGGCCGAGCAACCTCAAAAAATCGAAGGCCGCAAGACTCTGGGCACTCTGGAATTTTGCTACCATCTGCTGAATGTGTTGAGCACTCACTTCGGGGGAGGGAGGGACGAGGCTTTCCCTGAGGAAGTGTCCAAGACCGCTCCGATGAACTGGAGTCTTTGGAATGGTATCATATGAGACTTCTTGTAATTGAGGGAGAAACCCAGCCTGTGTAGGGAGTGGCAAGTGATGCTGAGATGTTCCAGAGCCTGTTCGGGAAAACGTGCCCTGATCAGCCAATCGTCCAGGTAGGGGTAGACGTGAATCCCCCTCTCCTGAGACTTGCTGCCACTACTGCCATTAGTTTGGTGAAAACCCTTGGGGTGGAGGTCAGCCCGAATGGCAGAGCTCAAAACTGATAATGAGAACCGCCAAACGCGAACCTCAGGGACTTTCTGTGCTTTCGCTGGATTGGCACATGAAAGTAAGCATCCTGAAGGTCCAATGATACCAACCAATCTTGGAGTTGGAGAGCCTGAAGGAACTGAGAAAGGGTGAACATCTTGAACTTGTCCTTCCTGAGGAACTTGTTCAAATTTCTTAAGTCCAAGATGGGTCTCAGTCCTCTGTCCTTCTTGGGAAGGAGAAAATAAGGGGAGTACAAATCCTTGTTCCTCTCTGCTACAGGTACATGTTCTATTGCACCTTTCTCTAGCAGGGTTAAAATTTCCTGCACAAGGAGCGGATCCGGAATTTTGACAGAGCTGGTTCACGGTGGATGATCCCGAGGCCTTTTTAGAAAAGGAAGGCAGTAACCTTGGGATACTGTTTCCAGTGCCCAAGCATCTGAAGTAATGCCCCGCCATTCGCTCAGATGCTTGAGAGATTCTGCCTCCCACCGGAGTCTTGTGGGTCAAGGCCTCAGAGTGGCTTAGAGGTGGCTGCAGCAGCGGCTGAGGGTAAAGATGAAGCTGCTGAGGTTGCTTTTGCACCCTTACCTCATCTACCACGAGGGAATCTTCTTTGTCCCCTTTGTACAGCCTGTCCTCTTCCTCTACCAACTGAAGAATAGTATTGAAAAGGACTGCGTCTCCAGGAAGATGAGCCCGAATAAGGTTGTTGAGGTTGCCGTATAGACACGCTAAAGGAATTAGCCGCCGCTTTGGAGGTCTGCAGCTTCTCTAGACTCTCATCTGCCCTGTTGCCGTACAAGCTCGAGCCATTGAAGGGCATGTTGCGCAGTCTGGCCTGCACGTCCGGTGCAAACCCCGACTTTCTCAACCACGCAAATCTGCGTAGCACAGTGCTTGCAGCCATGGATCTACTAATGCTGTCAGCGGTATCCAGTCCTGATTGGAGACATTCTCCCATCGTCTCCTTGCCATCCTTAACTAAATTCAGAAAGCCATCCCTTTCTTCGCTTTCTGAAATATGTGCAGGCACCATACTGTCACAGTCCCAGAGGGTATGAGTAAACCTGGCCAGGGTACAGGTAACATTAGTGGACTTTGCATGCCCATGCATCCACTTTTTTATCATCTCTCTTTGGGGGGACTGAGGGGTAGGCAGACTGCCTGGTGGAAGTAGCCGCCTGGACTACCAGACTCTCAGGTTTAGGGTGTTTGCTGAGATAGTCCAAGTCACTGGATGATGGTCTATATTTCCAAGGGAAACTCCTATTGACAGCAGGACCAGAAACTGGAGCTTCCCAGTTACATACCACTCTCTGTTGTGAAAAGGCAAGTGTCACCTCCATTAGGAAGTGCTGGTCCATCTGGCACCATTGAGTTTGAAGGTACGCGGCGCCCATTTTTGCTTCCAAGATGGCGGCTACAACTGCCTGCTGCAGTCTAGCTGCTCTGATTCCTTGCTACACCTCGACATCGCTCCCTCGATCGGACACAGCATATCTGTCCCTTCTGGCAACAAGTGGACACGTTGCTAATCTTTTGAATCAACACTATGGCCCTCATTACGACCCTGGCGGAAAGTAACTGACCTGACCGCCATAGCGTAAATAGCGTTTCCGCCATTGCACGACGGAGTAAAGTGCGGCTAATTCTGACCCATCGGGCACGAGCACTACGCCATGGCGGAAGTGCAAAGTCCGCGATGGCGGAAATGTCCCCAAAACGCCCCTCACCGCCGTCGTACGGCGCCCTAGGTGCAATTCCGCCACCCATCATAGCGGTCACCGTAATGAGCGGCAATCGCAAAATACGGTGACCGTAAATATACGGAAACGGAAGTAAAAACATGGGCCCGGAACGGGAAACAGCACGCCGTACACCTATAAAATCAGAATCCCAACACAACCATTAAAAATCCTACCCTGAGACACATCCCAACCCGTTAGCCACCCTAGTGAAAACAATAACAATGGGAAAAGTTGCGAAAAAAGCGTGCGACCGCAAGCGGCAGGTCCACTTCTCCCATGAGGAACTCACCGTGCTCACAGAGACCCTCCAGGAGAATGCTGCCGTCGTCTTCTCGACGCAAATGACCAGGACGGCACTTGCGAACAAGAAGGCCATATGGGCCCTGGTGGCACAGCGGGTAAGTGCGGTGGGGACCGCACCCCGCAACCCACAGCAATGCAGAAAGCGATGGGACGACTTGCGGATACGCGTACGGAGCATACTATCAGCCAACCGTAACATTGCCACAGCTACCGGGGGAGGATCGGAATCACCCATCAAGTTGACCCCCTGGGAAGAAATCTGTGCCTCCACCATTGGAATGGAGAGTATAGAGGGAGTCGGAGGGATGGAGAAAGGAGGGCAGACATCCGAAGAATCAGGTAGGTGGGCCAAATAAAACAATGCTAAATCCACAATGTCCAATCATGCGAAGTACAAGAAACACATGTCCAGGAGAACGTCCAGATACATTGGCCTGATAGCGCACTTTAAAAGTCACATTAAATACATAAATAATTAAAAATCCTAAAAACACCCTCTACACGTGCAGCATGCACACCCTGACTGCAGGCTGCAAAACAACTGCATCCTCAATCCACACAAAAATGAAACCACCTCCAAGGCCCTGACCCAAATCACCCTCAGGTACCACCCCAATGCATGTGATACATTGCCATTCCAATTTCCACAGACCCATAAATAACGCTCGCCCTCCTTTACTCCAACACAGGGTCCGATTCAAACGACGAGCTTCAGGACACCCCTACCAGCACACCTGCAAAGAGGGCCAAGACCAACGGCCAAAGACCCTCCACCTCAGCTGCACGGATCAAGACACGGCAGCAGCACAAATCAAGTGGCAGCACACAGGAGGGGACTTCAACAAGCACCCCAGCAGCCAGCATGCCCACAACAGCAGCACCACAGGTCCCCCCAATGGATGCCACAGAAGGCACTGCTTCTGGTGGCAGCAGCACCATAGGTGACACTGCATTAATGGCAGCATGCTCCGACACAGAAAACGGTGCTGTCGATGTAGGATCCATCCATGACCTGTCTCAATCCCCCTGTTTGTTTCATCCCGTACACCATGAGGACACCACGCAGGGGCACCCACAAGACGACGACTGCCCATCCCCCACAAGCCCTGTGGCAAGGCAACATGAGGTGGTCAGCCCCTCTGTGACACCACCGCAAATGGGCATGGCCCAGCAGAGGCAACAGTCCCTCGACCAGGTGATCGTGCAACAGCAGCAACTGGCCACGCTCCTCAAGGAGCATGCTGATGAATGTGGGGGTACTAAGGCAGCCATAGAAACATCTACTGAGACAGTTAGGGCAGAAATGGAGAGAAGTACAGAGACACTAAGGGCACAAATGGAGAGAAGCACCGAGAGCCTAAGGGTACAAATGGAGAGAAGCACCGAGAGCCTGAGGGGGGAACTGCATGCGACGTCCAAAGACGTATGTGCTGAACTTGCCGCTGTGCGCCGTGTGCTCACTGAGCTCTCACAAACCCTTAGGGACATGCATGGACGTGAGCAGGCAGAGACATCATCCGTTGCAAGTTCCGTCCAGGGCAGCCCCCAACGTAGATCTGAGAGGAACCTGCGCTCCACAGGCAGGGGTGCGCCTGATACCCGGAGAGGGGGCTTGCAATAGCGTCTGCCCACTGACAATGAGCATCTATGGACACTGATGTTCGGGGGGGAGGTAGGAGGGTGGAGGGGGTGTGTTGGGCTTTCTTGGGTGGCGGGTCGATGGGGTGTGTAACATAATTTCACATATGCTATAAACATTTCACAATCATCCAATGAGATGTGTGGACATTGATCTTTGTGTACGAGGCCTTTATAGGCGTACAGTCCATATTGTGCATGTTCCAGACACACACAGTGCCACAAGTCCCGTGTCCATGTATCAGCCACCAGGCGTGAGTGCTAGAAGCATGAATCAATGATAATCTGACGAATTTCACGGCCCTCCTGTGCCTCGCGGACTCCTTGTGGTGCTGCCACATCCCCACCCTCATCATGACCATCTTCAGGTGCTTGCAGTTCTGCGTCAGGGGGCATGGGCACATTTCTACGTACGCACATGTTGTGTAGCATGACACATGCCATGACCATCTTTGCAACCTTCTCATGGCGGTACAGGAGTGCCCCGCCAGACCTGCTGAGGCAGCGGAAACGAGCCTTCAGTAGGCCGAATGCCTGTTCTATGACTACACGGGTACGTGAGTGGGCATGGTTGTAGTCCTCCTCATTATGGTTCTGTGGGTTCCGGAGTGGTGTAAGGAGCCATCTCTTCAGTGGATACCCGGCATCACCTGTATGTGGACAATAAAGGATGTTTGTGGAATGACATTGCTACGTACGCATCCCCCCCCTTCCTGCCAGGTCATTGGCGCATCACATACCCCACATCATCATGCATGAAATGAGACTCACCGAGTAGCCAGGATCTGTTCCCTGCGTGACGCTCCATGTAGCGTGGAATTGTAGAGTTCCTCAAGACCATAGAATCATGGGTTGATCCAGGAAATCGGGCACAACAATGTGTAATTATCCTGTTGGAGTCACACACCATTTGTACATTAAGAGAATGATATTGTTTTCGGTTGCGGTACTGGACCTCCATGGCATGTGGGACAACCAATTCCACATGGGTGCAGTCGATGGCACCAATGCAACCCGGTATGCCGGCAAGTGCATGGAATCCCACTTTTGTGTTCGTAATTTCCTGCTCCGAGCGTGGTAGAGAGATGTAGTCGTCTGCGTGCTTCAGGAGGGCATCGAGCACTTGCAATAGTGTCCGTGACAACAGTGGCTGTGAAATGCCATGCAACTGTCCGACTGTGTGCTGGTAGGTGCCTGTGGCCAGGAAGTGTAGTACAGACACCACCTTCAGGAGGGGTGGGATGGCGGTTGGGCTATCTATCATGCTGACAAGGTCAGCGTGTGTCATGTCCACAATGGCGGTTATGGTGTCCCGGTCCAAACGGTAGAGGGTGTGGATCTGCTCATCAGTGAGGTTGAACGGATGAGCTCGGAGGCGTGGGATTGCGGGCTGCCTGCATGGTGGTAGTGGCTGTGCTGGTGGGCCTTGCTGGCCCTGCCTTGCCCTCCTCCTCCTCCTGCGTCTCCTCTGTGCGGCCGGTTGTTGTAGTAGTTGGTGTTCGTCTTCTTCTTGAAGTTGGAGTACTGGCAGTGCTATCAGGTCCCCCAGGGCCAACATCGCTAGTCCTGCCGGTAGCATTTTGGAGTGGGTGTGGTTGTGGGAGGGGGTTGGGTGTGCAATTTATGTGTTTTCAGGCAGTATAGCCTCCACCTGTGGTGATTCATTCCACCTGTGCAAGCTGCAATCCCCTTTGGGCGAGCACGTCCCGCACACAACGCTGCAATTTGACGCATGGCATCTTGCTATTACAATCATGTATTTAATCCCGATGGCAGTGAAATATTGGTTTATATGTTCATTCTGCTATGGTCCCATTGTTTCACATACTAACTTTGCAGTCGCGAACAAACTTGTGAAGGGTCAGTGGAATGTAGTACTCGATTAACGGTGGACCCTCATGCAGCACTGTACCGAGGTTCACCGACGGGCGGGGCGTCCCATTTGTGAGTGAAGCCAGTTGCCATTTTCACACACTGCCGCACTACATGGATGAATATGTGATTTCAAGCGGTCACAGATGCCTTTTCGACGTGATGTTGCAAATGAGGAATTCGAAGGACAGCGCTTTCGGTTTTCAGCTAGCGGCGAGGAGACGCCCACAGGTCTGACTGCAGATATAAAGTTCTATTGTTTAATGTCCTTCGGACAGGGGCCATGGCGAGAATGCAATGATTGATATGAATAGTATGGGATGCGCAATAGCGTAGTGGACGATAAGGCCGGACGTTCCCAAATACATGTTACTTCACGACACTGAAATTCCGGGCTGGAGCACAGTGGATTTTGCAGACTGCATTACGCACAGACTCAATGGAAATTTCACATGTTATGTGAGTAAATAATCAGGCGTTTTCATACCGGGATGAGGGAATGATGTATGGATGCATGGACAGATGATTTAATTGAGAGTTTGCCATGTACATGGCTTTTTGGAATCTATCCACTTCCCCTGCGCTATGTGATGCAGAGCTGCCATAGTGGGACCATCGTCTATCTGCCCTTGTTGAACCCTCCCTGTCTCGACGCGCCTTCAAACACTTGTGTCTATGCACGTTACTAATCCCATCTAATGGATTCTGTTTTAACAGACGCATGCACACAAAGACTCGTTTGTAATGGTGTTTTCACCTCGATTTATATAGTTATGATTCGCAAGTGATTTTTGGGTGGGAATAATCCTTTTGAGTGGGCTAGCATGCATATGGCTGTAGATTTAGTGTGATCATTGAAGTGAGTAATTCAAATGAGGTTCTGATGCCCATTCTATTCTTTTTCATTTCATTTGGGTGACAGGTATCTCCTCCCCTTTTGCCGCTGCCATCTGTATGCCACTCCTGCAGATGGCTTTTACTCCTGACACCTGCTGCTTCGTGTTAATCAGTGGAGCACCATTACGATCTTATGGGACGATCGCCAATGGGCCACATGCCCTTACGCAGTACTAGTGGCTAGGAGCAACATATCGACCTTTCAGCTGGACTAGTGCCTACCTAATGGGACGGCCCTGCGGTTCTAGGCGCTTCCATGTTGCCTTTTTGAACGTGAATGTAGCCCCTGTGTACCATGAGGGAACAGGGCGTCACACAAGAAGAAGCGGGTCATTTATTGCGGATGCAGCCCACAATAATGATATATATTTTGGAGTTCATGACCTAATAGCTGTATGGGCTTGATGATTTTGTTGTGCATTAAATTTTGATTATGATATTGACCGTGTAGCGTTATTCTTTGCAAGTAATGTAGCATATTCCTATTTGTGGAGCGATGTATTGTGAGAAGATCTGCATTGGGTTCCGGCTTCTGAGTATAGTTGCGTGGTACTGTACTGGGCGCGTTTGCCTACGAAGCCCAGTGAGGTCAGGGATAGGGGCTGCCATTATGATTGTTTTAATGATGTCATGCTCAGGGGCGGGGGATTAGCTTTTGTGTAACAGATGCCGGTCAGCCAGGTGGATTGGTGGAATGATGTGATTATCAGAATATGGCTGGTCACAGGTGCCTGTGTTTGCGTGCGTTTCTTGGAGGGAGACTGAGGTCATGTCCATTGGAATAGCTTCTGTATTCGTGCCATCTGTGCCCTGCAGCTCCCATTGGCCCCTCTTGAGATGAGCCTGGCTGCTCAGTCACTCTGCCAACTTGTGTGGTACATGCTTATGCTGATGGTTGGTTTGTTTACTGGCAAGAGTACAGGGCTGGTGCAGTCGCCCTCAGGATACTGCTTTGAATGTTGCCTTACACTGGTGTCAAACGATGGGGGCCTGTTGTTGTTTTGTCTCATATTTCAGTTCATATTGCTGTACTTGAACCTTCATATGCCTGTGCTGCATCAGTACGGCAATGGTGACATGCCAAATATGGATGGCCACTCACAAGGCACTTGGAGCCCCTACATTCATTTGTTCGTTGGCATGCATGGGTGACTTGTACATTTCACTGGTTGCATTGTGTGACTTCATTGCACCTACGAGGAGTTGTGCAATGTGGCCAGGAAGTGGTGTACAGGCACTCAGTAGGGCCATTTACGGTTGGTTCGCGTTGCCGTACTTCTCACCATGGCGGAATGGTACTTTCCGCCATGCTTGATGGCGTAAGGTAAATGTCCGCTAGGGTCAGAACTCGCGTACCGTTGCCCGCCATCGTTTTTCGATTTCCGCCAGGGTCGTAATGAGGGCCTATGTAAGTACGGACCTAGGCTTACCTTTCTGTCCTTTAAACGTTTACTGTGTATGGTTACCTTCTCCTTTCTGTTTCCCGTATCAGCTTTCCCTGCTTCCCAGTTACGGACCTGAAAGCGCATTGCCTTTTCGCACAAAGTAAACTTTCTCGCTCTTTGAGAATTCTTCCGGGTTTATCCCGCACTCCAAAATATTTCATCCCTCGGATCCAGCCGAGGTTCAAAGAGCAGAGTTGGTTTAACCTCTTTCATCCCTCTCGTTTTAGGAGTTGCTCTAATAATGTTTCCTCCTTTCTCAGCCAACCTTACGTTTCTGCAGCTCCCGGGAAACATCGGGTAACTTAACTGAGTCACAGCTCAGAAGTTGTTCCATTCCTCACTACAGGTATTTCTCGCCATAATAGGTACACACACTCTTTCACTCTTTATCTTCCGTTATAACTGTTATTTCTTGGTAGGAAATTTTTCCGAAACCTGAATTCACAAATCATCAAATTGTAATATTCTGGCAAGCTACAAGGTGTGGATCTCATCCTGTTTAATCTCCTTTTTCTCTGCTTTCTACTATCTAAACCTATACTCATTACAGCTCACTGTTTCCTTTTCATCTCTTATATTAGACACTCTGGTTGATACTATCTCGAAGCATAGCTACTCAGGAAGACATCCGAAGCGGACGAATTGACAGACTACACAGGGTTTTCTTCCCCCTGAGGGTTTCCCTGGGGTCTTCCTCTCCGTCCGAAGGGTTTATTGCCACGGAGGGGGAGGAAGGTTTCAGGGGAATTTCTATTAGCATCACCCATTCTGATCCACGAGTATAGACTGGTTCAAGGATTCTTCTCTGTTGGTGAGTCCATGCTAAAGATTCATTCCTTGTCATTGATACTGATATTATGTAATATTGTAAGCACATATCATTCAACTATTTGAATCTTACAGCAAGACAGGGTCATTTTAGGGACCTTGGTCCAGGATGTCCATCATGTCATCTTGTTGGAAATTTTGTGAAGCTCTACTCCTGCCCATGTACTCAGTGACCCTGTTCATCAGATTTCTATAACCTGAATCAGCATGGTCTGATGGGTCAGGTTTACTAAACTCCAACTCTGGGGATGTATGAAGACCGCTGGCAGAGTGGAGGGAGTCACAGAGATCTTTCAACTTAGACTCAGGATCTTCAGGCACTTCTCTAGTGCCAAACCTCACTTCTAATGGAGAACCATCCTCATCTGAAGCGCTATACTCCTCATAAATGGAGGAGATTGACTTAAAATCAGCCTTCTACGGTACAGGTTTGAATATTTTTTCTTGAACTGTTAAACGCTTCGATGGAATCGAAGACACCGTCAGCGGTGTCGAAGGCGTCTTCGAGAAATCTCTCGATTTCGGAGTCGACGCAAATGGCGTCGACAAAATCGTCGAAGGTTTCGACATTTTTTGTTTCTGTCAAGGATGGCACTCTATTTAGAGCGGCACAAGACACCCAGAAAGGGTTTGGGTGGTGTGCTAAATAAAGTGGACAGATAGGAACACACACAGTGGAAAGGAAAGGGAGCGAAGAGTGGGCAAGAGTAGCAAGGGAAAGGATACAGAATGAATACCCTCTTGGGGTGTATGCAGATGTAGGAAAAGAGTATTCCACGAACCTTGGAAATACTCTAGCCTTCTGCACAGTTTGCTATAACAGAGGCCCACGCTATTTGCTCATGACTTGGAACAGCAGCTATGGGTGTCTGTGATGTAGAAACGAGACAAGGGAAGGGGCAGAGGTTGACTGATGGGAACCAGCAGACAAGCTCTGTACAAAAGGGTCTACAAACAGTACAAGAGAAGATACAACAGACAAATCCAGGAAAGGAGATAATAGCAAAATAGCAGAAGGATATGAAGGGAAAGTCGAGTAACAGGATATGATGGCAGAGGACAGAAGGGTAGGTGGAGAGCTCAGAGGAGCAGGAAGGCAATGTGTAAGCCCACAGGAGTGGGACTGTAAGGTAGAAATATCAGAGGAAAAGGGCTTAGGGCAACAGAGTAAAGCAGACTGCACGGCAAGGATCCCAGAAGGGCCGGGCAGTAAGGAGTGAACCCTGAGGGGCAGGGCCGCCGAATGTAAAAGGTTGCAGAGGACTGTAGAGGGCTGCTAGGCCGAGGACCCAGCGGGAAAAAAGGTAGGGGGTAGGCAGCGGAGCGTGATAAGCTGCAAGTAGGAAGCCCAGAGGACAAGGGCTGTTGGCAGCCGGAGAAAGGTAGGCTGTAGAGCAGGGAGCCCAGAGGACAAGCGCAAAGGCAGCCGGAGAGAGGCAGGCTTTAGAGCAGGGAGCCCAGAGGACAAGGGCTACGGCAGCCGGAGTGAGGAAGGCTGCAGAGCAGGGAGCCCAGAGGACAAGGGCAAAGGCAGCCGGAGAGAGGCAGGCTGCAGAGCAGGGAGCCCTGAGGACAAGGGCTAAGGCAGCCGGTGTGAGGTAGGCTGCAGAGCAGGGAGCCCTGAGGACAAGGGCTAAGGCAGCCGGTGTGAGGTAGGCTGCAGAGCAGGGAGCCCAGAAGACGAGGGCTAAGGCTGGAAAGCAGCAGAGCGTGATCAGCTGCAATGTAGAGAGCCCGCAGGGCAAGGGCGGAGGCTGGAAGGCAGCAGAGCGTGGTCCACTGCAGTGTGGAGAGCCCGGCAGGGCAAGGGCGAAGGCTGGAAGGCAGCAGAGCGTGATCCGCTGCAATGTGGAGAGCCCGGCAGGGCAAGGGCGGAGACTGGAAGGCAGCAGAGCGAGATCAGCTGCAGTGTGGAGAGCCCAGAGGAGCAGGGCTGAGAGGCAGGGAGCCTGGAAGGCTATGGCTGGAGGCAGCAGGGTGGAGCAAGCAACAAGGCAGGGAGCCCAAAAGGCTAGGGCTGTAGGCAGCAGGGTGTAACAAGCTGCAAGGCAGGGTCCAAGCAGGAGTGAGGGTAAACAGCATACAAGGAACCGAAGACAGACGCGAAAGGTGGAGGAAGGACTCTCAATGCAAGAGGCTGAGCCACTGCAGGCAGCAGCCTTTATACTGCCTAGCCCAGCACAGAGGCAGGCTAATTGGTTTCACCTGGCGAATCACACCTGCAGGCAATCGGCCACCTCCCTTTCTGTTCCTGGGCTGGTGGAAGCAGGACCAGACTCTAAGGCTTCTGGGGGGTGTAGTTCCATAGAAAACCAATAGGAACGGCCAGGAAACAATGCTTGCGGCCAGGTGCATTATGGTATGCGTAGTTAGTTGACAATAATCATTAAGCAGCAAAGTCCAAATGGAGCATAAATGGATGTGCCCATGGCGCAGGCATGACAGTATGCCCCTCTCCAGGCCCCTCTCCAGGCTCCCTGAAGACCGACCTGTAGGAAGAGTGTCTTTTCCACAGTACAAGAGTCTTACTCCAAAAAGACACATCAGGAGGCACCAGAAACGAGTTGTAAGGTGAGAGTCTTGAATGACGGAGCCGGTACCAATGTTCTGAACCTTTGATGTAGAATTCAGAAAAGATGAAGTCTTTGGAACACCGACCCCAACTGTGTGTGCATGAAGAGAGGAACTGTGAAAAACTGCTGCAGGCTCCAAGATAGATTTTGCCTTGACGGGCAACAGTATGATGCTGGAAAGTGGAGCCATAGGTACAGCAGAGTTGGTATCTTTAGGATGGTTTTCCAAGACATCCGAAGTAGTAATGACAACATTAGGGTTAGCCATAGAGAGTTCAGAGGATACAGCAGCGGTGAGATCTTGGATGGCTGTAGGGGGTATCGATGCTGTAACAACTAGGTGTGAGGGAGCCATGAGAGAGCCAGCGGGCTGGAAAGCACCTGAGACTGGTAGAGTAGAGTCTGGCAGTCTTAGTGCTATAGATATACCAGCAGGAACACCTGGAGTAGTAGTTTCAGGATTCACAATAGCTATAGCAACCTCAAGATCTGTAGCAGGGACTTCAGGAGTCTCAAATGTGTCCGGGGGTTTAGGAACCACAGCAGCAGGCAGATCATGAATAGCAGTTGGAAGTTCGAGTGCTATAGCAGCTACAGACAGATCAGGTGTTGCAACTACTGGTAGATCGGGTACCACAACCACTGGCGATTCAGGGGGTATCGAAGAAACAGAAGATGTTAATTGCTCGAGAGTGATGTCTGATAGCACAGCCACACTTTGGCAAGCCCCGCTTGCCACTTCTGCATGCTCGGTGTGAACTGTGCCAGTCTCTTCAGCTGCCATTGTCATTGCAGAGGAGGTTGTAGGTGTGAGTACTGGACGATAGGCAAGGGTGAGGGCGGAATCATCCTTTGACTCAGAGGGATTTTCAATCATTAGACAACCCTTGTCTTGTGGTGTAATGACTGTGTGCGTGATTTGACCCACCGGAGGAGTTAATTCTTTTCTGTCAGTACAACAACCTGAGTTTCTGCGGCTGGAAGGGGAAAGAGCTGTGTCAATCTCTAGAAGGGATACATATGCTATATTTAGGTCTTCCATCTGCTTGGTAAAAGTCTGTATACTTTTCTGTATGGCAACTCCAGGCCTTATCATGTCGATCTCTAAAGATAAGATGTCAGGTGTTGAACATATTGTCAGAAGGTCTGGTGACTTGTGTCCCTTCATAAGATTCTTATAATACAAAGAAACAAAGTCGTCATAAAGGTCTTCGGTCTTTCTTTTAAGGCGTAGGAGTTGTTCGTGTAGCAGGTAAGTATCATTAGTTTGATCGAAAGCTTCAGAAGCTGGTGTGGCAGAAAATTTGGTTGTAGCAATGGGAAGACTGACCTTAGGGTTATCGTGGTTAGTAGATATTGTGGAAGTATTAAGACAACCGATGGTTAGTATAGGTCTTTTGTACCCAGAACCAGATGCACAAACCTCAGGGTAATGACTGCCTTGTCCTGTCAAATAAGGGTTTCCAGCATTCTGGGGAGCTTGCCAAGCTGAACTTGCGCATATTACACTGGCAACGGCGTATTCTGGTTTAGATTCTCTCACAATGAGTGATATGTCCTTAGCTGTTGCGGTGTTAGAAGGCTTATCAGAAGACGCAGGAGAGTTTTCCACTGTTTGGTCTAACAAGGTCTGTAAGAATTCATTATCTTGCTGTAGCTCTGCAACAGATAAGGACTGCGGATCATAGTCGCAAATGTCATAATAATTGTACATGGAAGAAGGGTCAGCTAGCCAGAGAGTATAGTATCGTGCTTGTAAATCTTTGTTTGCTAAGGCGAGTCTGTCCTTTAGACTAGGTTTCTTGTCTGCTGTCTTTAGGGAAACCATAGGTTTATGCAAAGGTTTCTTAACTCGAAAGGAAAGCATCTTAGGTCTGTGTGTGCCTTTCCGGCCAATGAAATAAGACATTTTTGGCTCTTGCATTCTGTCAAGGATGGCACTCTATTTAGAGCGGCACAGGACACCCAGAAAGGGTTTGGGTGGTGTGCTAAATAAAGTGGACAGATAGGAACACACACAGTGGAAAGGAAAGGGAGCGAAGAGTGGGCCAGAGTAGCAAGGGAAAGGATACAGAATGAATACCCTCTTGGGGTGTATGCAGATGTAGGAAAAGAGTATTCCACGAACCTTGGAAATACTCTAGCCTTCTGCACAGTTTGCTATAACAGAGGCCCACGCTATTTGCTCATGACTTGGAACAGCAGCTATGGGTGTCTGTGATGTAGAAACGAGACAAGGGAAGGGGCAGAGGTTGACTGATGGGAACCAGCAGAAAAACTCTGTACAAAAGGGTCTACAAACAGTACAAGAGAAGATACAACAGACAAATCCAGGAAAGGAGATGATAGCAAACTAGCAGAAGGATATGAAGGGAAAGTCGAGTAACAGGATATGATGGCAGAGGACAGAAGGGTAGGTGGAGAGCTCAGAGGAGCAGGAAGGCAATGTGTAAGCCCACAGGAGTGGGACTGTAAGGTAGAAATATCAGAGGAAAAGGGCTTAGGGCAACAGAGTAAAGCAGACTGCACGGCAAGGATCCCAGAAGGGCCGGGCAGTAAGGAGTGAACCCTGAGGGGCAGGGCCGCCGAATGTAAAAGGTTGCAGAGGACTGTAGAGGGCTGCTAGGCCGAGGACCCAGCGGGAAAAAAGGTAGGGGGTAGGCAGCGGAGCGTGATAAGCTGCAAGTAGGAAGCCCAGAGGACAAGGGCTGTTGGCAGCCGGAGAAAGGTAGGCTGTAGAGCAGGGAGCCCAGAGGACAAGGGCAAAGGCAGCCGGAGAGAGGCAGGCTTTAGAGCAGGGAGCCCAGAGGACAAGGGCTACGGCAGCCGGAGTGAGGAAGGCTGCAGAGCAGGGAGCCCAGAGGACAAGGGCAAAGGCAGCCGGAGAGAGGCAGGCTGCAGAGCAGGGAGCCCTGAGGACAAGGGCTAAGGCAGCCGGTGTGAGGTAGGCTGCAGAGCAGGGAGCCCTGAGGACAAGGGCTAAGGCAGCCGGTGTGAGGTAGGCTGCAGAGCAGGGAGCCCAGAAGACAAGGGCTAAGGCTGGAAAGCAGCAGAGTGTGATCAGCTGCAATGTAGAGAGCCCGCAGGGCAAGGGCGGAGGCTGGAAGGCAGCAGAGCGTGGTCCACTGCAGTGTGGAGAGCCCGGCAGGGCAAGGGCGAAGGCTGGAAGGCAGCAGAGCGTGATCCGCTGCAATGTGGAGAGCCCGGCAGGGCAAGGGCGGAGACTGGAAGGCAGCAGAGCGAGATCAGCTGCAGTGTGGAGAGCCCAGAGGAGCAGGGCTGAGAGGCAGGGAGCCTGGAAGGCTATGGCTGGAGGCAGCAGGGTGGAGCAAGCAACAAGGCAGGGAGCCCAAAAGGCTAGGGCTGTAGGCAGCAGGGTGTAACAAGCTGCAAGGCAGGGTCCAAGCAGGAGTGAGGGTAAACAGCATACAAGGAACCGAAGACAGACGCGAAAGGTGGAGGAAGGACTCTCAATGCAAGAGGCTGAGCCACTGCAGGCAGCAGCCTTTATACTGCCTAGCCCAGCACAGAGGCAGGCTAATTGGTTTCACCTGGCGAATCACACCTGCAGGCAATCGGCCACCTCCCTTTCTGTTCCTGGGCTGGTGGAAGCAGGACCAGACTCTAAGGCTTCTGGGGGGTGTAGTTCCATAGAAAACCAATAGGAACGGCCAGGAAACAATGCTTGCGGCCAGGTGCATTATGGTATGCGTAGTTAGTTGACAATAATCATTAAGCAGCAAAGTCCAAATGGAGCATAAATGGATGTGCCCATGGCGCAGGCATGACAGTTTCTTCCCCAGTGGAGTCGATTCACGCATCGATGCTTTCGACACCTTTTTGTCGGGTCGAGCATGTCGAAATTCTGATTTACTACCTTCCTGCGTCGTCCAACGGAGCGACCAGGGTCTGGCTTTTGCAAGACTGTTTTGAGGGGGTCAAGGCCACATTCTCAAAGATTTGCATCATCTCTTGCCTAAAGGCATTCCATTTACTGGGAGAATCCAACCTAGTCGGCCATCGTATAACCTCAGGAGAGGTACCCGATGATGAAGAGTGAGACCTGTGGTGTCTCTTTTAAGTCTTCTTGGAAGAAGACGATGAGGATTGTCTGGATTGACTCCTCGATCGGGACCTATTTGAATGTCCATGTCGAGTAGAGTCCTTCAGTTCCCCAGACTTTTTATATTTCTTTGAAGAAAACTTCAAAGCTTCCCTCCCCACTGCTAATTTACCTTTACGTTCCCGGAGGGCTTTCTCAGTCATAGACTGACACGACCTGCAGTCCTCGGTTTGGTGACTGGAATCCAAACACCAAAGGCAGTTACGGTGAGGATAAGTTATCGATATTTTCGCCCCGCAGTCGTGACATTTCTTTAAACCCGACTTTGGGGTCGAGTGGTCAAAGAAGAAGACATTTTTTCAGAAGAAGAAATGAAGCGCACCGTTATCTCGAAGCGAAGCTATCGGAAAGGTGAAACTGAAGCCAACAGGTGTGGTCCGAGCTACTTATAATACTGATGACGTTGACACGCTATGGCAGCCCTCGAGGGACATCGACGCCACGACATCATGCAAAGCCCCCTATGCCAAGAACATTTTTCCGAAGCAGCAAAGGGGAGTATTGATATGGGTGTCCCCAGGGATTCCCATACAGGTGGAACGCACACTGGGGGATACACAGTGGAGGACAATAGCCATAGTTGGACAATGGGATGGCCAGGACATCTGGGTGGTAAGTTCATATGCCCCGAATGTAGACAACAAGACTTACTGAAGGAATTAATGGGTTGCCATCGTACTGGGCTGTATATATAGGGAGGTTATTTTTATTGCAGCCAGGACCCAGAGTTGGATCGAACAGGGAGAGGGGGGCAACAAAACCACAGGCGCAGACAGTATTGCGGCAGGTAGCAGAGAAGCTTGATTTAGTGGAACTATGGAGGGAGACACACGGGTCTGAGAGGGGATATTCCTACCACTTGAGGGTTCACGGTTCATATTCCAGGCTGGACTACCTATTTGTGGGTAGGGATTGCTTTCACTGGTTCACTGACCCGCAACATTTGGATAGGACCCTGTCTGACCACTCCCCACTGGTTGCTAGGATGGAAAGCATGGAACATCAACCCGGATTGAGACTATGGAGGAGGAGGCAGGGGTCCATGGGAGATGCAGCTAATATGCATGCACTGACGGAGGCCAGTGCCTCTTTTTCGAACTAAACAAGGGTTCGGTGACAGATGTAGGGATACAATGCAAAGCGTTTAAGGGGAGTATGCATGTCCCAGGCGGTGGGGGATTAGGCGATCCCTAGATAATTCCATTAAAAAGCTGCAAGGGGAGATTAGACAGTTGGAGGTGGATCTGGCGGGAGAGCAGCAAGTGGGGGACTCATTGGAGAGAAAATAAGTGCCCATTGGGGGGCGTTAGAATCACTGGCACGGTTTGACCAAGGCAGGTATACAGAGCAGGTGCATGGGGAAGGGGATATGGCGGGCTGGCTTCTGGCATGGTTGATCAATCAAGAGAACACAAGTGGGACGATTACTCAGATCCGGAATCCGATGGGGAGCTTGGTATCATCACAGCAGATAAGATACATGAGGTATCTTGGGGTTATTATAGACAGCTGTACTCGACAAAAGGGACCTATGCGGATCAGAAGGCCTCAGAGAATTGATGATGTGTTCTTATCTAAAGACATGTTTGATAAAGACATGTTTGATAATTGCAGCCATTTTTCCATAGAATCGAATAAATGTAATGATCATGATATGCTTGTTGGGGTCTTTCGTAATCAAAAGCCAGGGACCATTAAGGCCCTCCCTGGATCCGTTTTAGATAATAGTACAGATTGGCCAGATTTGAAGGGGGTGTGGCTCTTAACTGAACGAGGGTCTATTAAGGTTACTAGGGAATGCCAATGTACCAGAATCTAAGCCTATCTACAATCCCCTTACATTTGTTAAACTTCTTTGGTCTATTAACCCACCGAAAATAGAGGGTGAACGCGGTAAAAGTAAAGTACACAAAATCGTTTATTGAGCCCACGAGCATCAGGAAGAGCTAGCTCAGGAGGGAAATAAGAATGCTGAAAAAGAAGACTTTAGGAACAAATTCAAAAAAGCACGGTTAAAACACAGGAATTGGTCTAAAACACAGAAATATCAGCGACTACAGCAGAACGGGAGCTAATGCTTCAAGCAGTGGACAGGGCAAACTCCATAAACTTCTGGTCTCTCATTAACTCTCCGGGCTTCTGGCAGGTACAGTGACCACCTTTATATACCCCATTGAGGTATTTCCCAGCTATACTGTGTGATAGAATAAAGTGGGAAATGAGTTGTGATCTGGACCATATAGAGGACATAATAAGGAAGTGCTTGGCTTCTAAAGCAGTGGCCGAATGGGCTGACAAATCAGATTCTAAAATCAAACTCAGGGCTGTGGTCCAAAATACTATTTAATCTTTTTAATAAGGTAATTCATTCTATGACCATCCCTGAGTTACGGCGAGAGGCTATAGTTATCCTGTTCGACAAGAAGGGTGATCGGGCAGATCCGATAAACTATCGCTCGATTTCCCTTCCATATGCAGATACTAAAATCTTTGCTGGCATAATATTGAGGGAACTGGAATTAAGGGCAGAAAAGGAGCATATTCTATCTAAATGCCAAACAGGGTTTAGGCGGGGCTTGTTAACCTCTTTGAATGGTTTAATTGTGAGTTCGGCCTCTAGCAGGTCTTTTGTGAAAGGGGTGCATCCTTTGTTTGGTGAATGTATTGATCTGTCACAGGCTTTTGACACTGTAAATAGAGTTCGCTTGTGGCAGAAACTCGGACAATGGGGCCTCCCGCCTCATCTTTAGACCGTTATAGTTGATCTCCGCAATCAATCCCATTTAATAGTAAGGCTGAACCTGCAGGGCCATCTGTCTGCACCTAACCCTTCTGGTAGGGGAGTTGGGCAGGGTTGCATAGTTGCCCCCTGCCTCTTTAACTTTTACATGGCTGATTTGGCAGCTCACTTAAATCAACATGGCTTAGTGACACCAAAGAATGGCTCAGGAAAATTAAGTTGGATCCCCTATGGGGATGATCTTGCCCTGTTTGATCATACTCCTTAGGCGGAGAGCACAGGGCAGAGGCTATCTCTCCCTGTATGCAAGTAGATTTAAGGGAGACTCCGGAGACAATGCTAGAAAATAACAGATTAAAGGTACATACCAAGCTGTTAGCTGAAACAGGTATTCTCAGGAACTGCAGGAGCAGGCTGTAAACAAAGAGACAGAGAAAAGGCAAAGACAAGCAAGTACACTGGGCAACACGGTACCAGCAGGTACCAGCAGATTACTCTTAAAAACAGTCATACAGCAACATCATGACTTGGGTGTGCCGAGGAAACTGTTGTACTCAGTGCAAGGGTAAAACTGAAAGACCATATACTGAGGCAGGTACGACTTCAACGGACTATGTGAAGGCAACAGAAGTCTTCCCTTATCTGATCTGAACGGAGACCAAACCAGGGTCAAACTGTAAAACGGATTCAAGTGGAGACACCACAGTGGACCAAGATGTATACAAGTAGAAAGCAGTGTTGAAAGAAATAACAGGTACAGGACAGGATAGTATATCAGAAGTTGGAACAGGCAGGAAGCAAGGCAAGGAGCCCAGAGGAACAAGGCAGAAGGCAGAGGAGTGTGGCAAGGCTGCCAGGCAGGGAAGTCCAGAGGAGAAGGGCAGAAGGCAGCGGAGTGCGGCAAAGCCGTCAGGCGGGAGCCCAGAGGAGCAGGGCGGAAGGCAGCGGAGTATGGCAGAGCCGTCAGGCGGGAGCCCAGAGGAGCAGGGAGGAAGGCAGCGTAGCGCGGCAGAGCCGTCAGGTGGGAGCCTAGAGGAGCAGGGCAGAAGGCAGCAGAGTGCGGCAGAGCCGCCAGGTGGGAGCCCAGAGGGACAGGGCGGAAGGCAGTGGAGTGCGGCAGAGCCGTCTGGTGGGAGCCCAGTGGAGCAGGGCGGAAGGCAGAGGAGTTTGGCAGAGCCGTCAGGTAGGAGCCCAGAGGAGCAGGGTGGAAGGTAGCGTAGTGCGGCAGAGATGTCAGGTGGGAGCCCAGAGGAACAGGGCAGAAGGCAGCAGAGTGCGGCAGAGCCGTCAGGTAGGAGTCCAGAGGAGCATGGCGGAAGGCAGCATAATGCGGCAGAGCCGTCAGGTGGGAGCCCAGAGGAGCTGGGCAGAAGGCAGCGGAGTGCAGCAGAGCCGTCAGGTGGGAGCCCAGAGGAGCAGGGCGGAAGGCAGCAGAAGAATGGAGAGGGAGCTCCAAGCATCAACAGCAACAGGAATCAAAAGGCCAAAAGAGGATTTCCAGGAAAGGTCAAAAACTGGTAACAGGAGCACCAGCACGAACTCCCAGTGGAAGCAGTTGATTGACAACTGCTTCTGTTCAAAGTGAACTTATAAGGGCCCTCCCAGCCAGCAGGCCAGCAGGGTGGAGCTGATTGCAGACTCTGGCAGCTGTTTTCAATTAAGTCCAGCCCTGGCTTCAGTAGCCTGCAGCAGTAGCAGCAGTGGATTCTAATCAAGTGCTCTCCAGCTCTCTGCAGCCGAGCCGGCAGTAGCTTGGAACAGGTGAAGGCAATCAGGCCCTCTGCAGCTTTTAGTAGCTTGCTGCAAACAAATGTATTTAGTATGCCTCCTCCAGCCCTCTGCCTTTTGGACAGCATACATGTCCCAGAATGCATCTGCTGGTTTAACCCAAAAGCCGGAATGGAACATGCAAATAGATTATTCCAAAACTGCAGCGGTAAAACAAGGAAATAAAGGAAGAGGCGCATGTAGCAGTGCTGGGTGGCAGGCGAGCAGGATCGTGACAGTAGGTCCCCAGGACCTGCTGAAAGCTCTCGAGTATTAAGCACAATTAAATGATCTAAAGATCAATCCAGCAAAATCTAAAATAGTCGTATTTAAACGACCACTGACAAAAACATCCTCCTATAACTGGTCGTTACCGGGGCATAAGATATCTGTGGAAAAGGAACTCACATTTCTAAGCTTCAATATAAGATCTTTTCCGTCCTTAAGCTTATTCAGGATAGCCATAGAAAGCAAGCTAGTGCAACATGGCTACCAGACGAAAAAACTCAGGTTTACTGTAGGTTCACATATACAGTGAGTACTCTAAGAAGGGAATCAAACTAACAAACTAAAGGGTCTGTCAGAATGTCTGTAACTAAAGAAAGCACCATCCTGAGTCAAAACCTTACCTCTATCCCTTACATTATAACCACAAAGTCGTAATAAAAAGTAAAGTTGTATGAATGAATCCCTTCTCCTGGTGTTTTAAAAGAAAGTCTCTTCAGGACTTCAATCAATACAAGGGGAATGACTCCCATCCCCTATGCTTGGCTCACACAGTCCCAGACGTGGTCAGGGGGAATTACTCCCTTCCCTGGCTTACCTGGTAACATTCAAGCTGGATCCAGCGGGATGACTCCCTTCCCCTGGCTTATTTGGTAACATTCAAGCTGGATCCAGCTTGAATGTTACCAGATCCCTTCCCCTGGTTTATCTGGTAACATTCAAACTGGATCCAGTGGGATGACTCCCTTCCCCTGGCTTATCTGGTAACATTCAAGCTGGATCCAGCGGGATGACTCCCTTCCCCTGGCTTATCTGGTAACATTCAAGCTGGATCCAGCGGGATGACTCCCTTACCCTGGCTTATCTGGTAACATTTAAGCTGGATCCAGCGGGATGACTCCCTTCCCCTGGCTTATCTGGTAACATTCAAGGTGGATCCAGGGGGATGACTCCCTTCCCCTGGCTTATCTGGTGACATTGAAGCTGGATCGAGTGGGATGACTCCCTTCGCCTGGTTAATGGTTTCAGTTATGATCAGGGGAATGGCTCTCTTCCCCCGTCTACTTAGGTAATGTTCGCAACAGTTCCAGGCTCTCCTTAGTCCGTCAGTGGTCTTTTCTCTACCACTGTTTCGACGGTTCCTTACTCTGATATTCACCTTGTACTTATTTGGGTCCCAGACCCTGTTCATTCCCTCTTTCTTGTCAGGCCCACTTGGTACACTCTCCTGCCAAGTACTGCAGCTTATTTGATGAAATCAGTTACTTTTGTTTGGGTCCCAGACCCTGGTTTCTATCGTTCTTTATTCAGGCCCACTTGGTTCACTGCCCTGCCAAGTACCCCCCATGACTCGTATCAACGTAGGCTTCACCTCTATTCGGGTCCTAGAACCTTGGTTTTTTCCCTTCTCACTAGACCCACTTGGATGACTCTTTTCGCAAGTACTGCCACGAAGAAGCGAAGAAGATGCTTTTTATCTTAATCCCCGTGCAGTTTGTCGCCCGCACCTCCAAGACCCTGCCGGTCCCTGTGAGGTGCTTGTTACCTTTGTTGGCTCTGAGACTCTGGACCAGTTCTTCCTGGGTTCTTGCGTCTTCTCGCCAGGCTACTCAGGTTTTTCTGGGTTCTACTGCTCTCGCTCTGCGTATCTTCTACCTGGTCTATCCACCAATGGTGTGGACAACGTTACTGGACCACTCGGTCTACCTCCCAGAGGTCGCACCACCGTCTGCCAGGCTTCAGTCATGTCCTTGACCTGCTCCACAACACCTGGCGAAGAACTCCCGTCGTCGGCCTCTTGCCTTTGCCAGTGCCCTGCTTTCGGCTTTCCCACGGTGTCCTCCGCATCTCCTCTTTTGTCAGCTTGCATGTATTTCTCAGGAAGTCTCCCCAGGAGAAGTCTATATCATTCCTGTATCTTCTCTGAGCCACTGTTCATGGCTCCTGGTGGCCACCTCATCTCAGTGCTGGCCTTGCTGGTAATCTTCATGCTTTGGGTGATCTTTTTCGTGGCAGTACTGGAGTTAGTCATCCTATCTGTATTGTTAGCAATCGTCTTTGTCTCAGTAGAAATAACTGGTATAATGTTACAATAAAAAATAAAAGTATTATCAAGGGGGTTTGGTGGAAGGATGTTAACAGTCTTATCTCCAGGAGTGGAGTCCCTCCCCATGAGGTCCTCCCGTATTAAACCACCCATAGGGGGAATATTGTGTCAAGCCTGTCAAATACTTGATCACTTGATCGACAGGTGTGTGGGGTCTTGACCGTTGAGCTGGTGCGTCGTGAAGCCAGGTTTTGAAAAGATGACTGTGCAGGAGAAACCAACCCCATGCTACCCTGAGATGTTGGTAATCAGGAATGACTGAGCATTGGCTTCCCACACCATGGGTTCACCTACTGGTATTTCAATAGTATGAAGACAGTTTGAACACTGAACTGGAAGGTAAAATGACTCTGGTGTGTATTCAATGTAGCTAAAAGAGCCAGAGCAAGAAACAAGAGTCAAAAGGCCAATAAGGTAGCAGGCCGTGCAACAAGAGAGGGTTGCTGAAGGAAACCAGGAGGGAAGGAAAATGAAAAAAAGAAGGAGCCAGGACTCAGGGAAAACAAGGCAGGAGTAGAAATCAGAATTGGCAGGAAAAAGAAACATAAGGCAGAGGCAGGGAGGGGGAGGCAGCAACGGACTGGAGGCACGGCCAGGAACAATCGGAGTGACCTGAATGGAGCATTAAGACGTGCCGTATTCCAGGCGTGTCAGGCTTTTATGGAGTTTGGTCTCCATGGCAACATCACAGGAACATAGTCAACGTCCCAGAGGCACAGAGTGCACAGCGTGACATGCTACGGAGTGGCCCCCACAATTGGCTAGCTGCCCGGCGACCCAAAAGACCATAGAACAGCCGCATGACGGGATCGGAAAGAGGAGCACCAAAGTGGGAGAGTGGGTACAAGCGCCTGGCCCCAGAGGGTAAGTGGTGACCTCTGGGTGTGACATATTGGGTAGCGGCCTCACCTCCCTAGCCTCATGAGAAGGAGCTCCCCCCTACAGAGAAGTGACGGGACCTAGTGAATCATCTCAGCATGCAGGAAGTCTCTCTTTTTCTCTCTGAGAGAGAGAGAACAAGAGCAATGCAATTAAGGTTCTTTAAGAAATCGGTGGACCCAGTAGCCTACTGACTATCACAGAGGAAGAATACAGCCCAGAATTCATATTGACCATAAATTGCAGCAGGACGAGAGGGCCATGGGAACAAATGAGGATAAACGACACAGAACTGAGCATGATGGTAGACACAGGCTTACCATATACAATTGGAGATACTGGCGCTTATACCACTGAACTCAAGGGCTGCATGGAGAATAGAAAACCCACAAATGTCAGATCAACTGTCTATGGGAAGAGTCAGACCACCATTTTGGGTTGCAAATGACTTCATTTAAGCCTCAAAGATAGGTGTACTTACTATTGCTAGGAATGGTTCCTCCATAGTTGGCTGGGAGGAGCAGTCATCCCTACAAATAAGGATACATCCTGGAGAGATGATCCCAGTATTGTGTGTTATTGCACAGGTCTTACCTTTCAAGGAAGGTCTGGCAAAAGCATTTCCACATGTCTTTAGCAACAAACCTAAGAGATTCAAACATTGATCGTCTTGAAGAGGGGTCCAAAATCATCATACCAATAGGGACGAAGGACACCCTACAAAAAGAGCATCACAAATTGTGTAATGGGGATATCACCGAACCCATCGAGAGATCCGAGTGACTTGCCCCGATAGTGATAGTTTGCCAACCTGACAACACCATCAGGATGTTTGTGGACCTGAGACACTTGAATGCCAGCATATGGGTTGATAGGCACCCCTTACCTGACATCAATTAAATGCTAATAACCATGAAACCGGCAAAAACCTTCATGACCCCACATTTGTCCTAATTTTACCACAAGGTTGTCTTGGATGAAGGATCAAAACATCTAACCTCGTTTGTGACACCTTTAGGAGCGTTTCTGTTTAAATGCATGCAATTTTTCCTGGCATCTGCGGCTGCTGTTTTCCAAAGGCTAGATGGTGTGTGCTACTTCCAAGATGGCATGCTGATAGCGGAGATGAGCAAAGAGGAACATGATGCCACGTTGCTAGATGTCTTACAGACGATCCTAGAGCGAGGCCTCAACCTGATGCTAGAGAAGTACAAGATCAGGGTGCCTGAGGTGACACATTTAGGACATGTCATCAACTACGATGGGATAAAACCGAAAGAAAAATTGGTGAAAACAATATCTGGTGTGCCTTCACCAGTCAACTAAGAACAGTTACCCTCCTTCCTAGGGATGACAGAATATTACTCTAAATGTATCCCACACAAACTGATAAAGCACAGAATATGAGCAGTCACCTAAAGAAGAATGCACCATTGATATGATCAGAACAATGTCAAAAAGAATGTGAAGAAATCTAAGGGTTTGAAATGGAATCATCACCTTCAAAATGTTCATGCCGGCGGCAGTCCGTGGTTGCCAGTAGCATGGGTTTAGGTAGTGTGTTTAAACAGATTCAAAAGGCAGTGATGTGACAATTGCATTTACTTCCTGTGTTCTTAATAAGTTGAAGCAACATTCCTCAACCATTGAAAAGGAGGCTGTGGGGGTACAGTTGGTGTTGCAACATTTCAGGACACTAATATGGGGCCTACCAGTTAAAACAGACTATAAGCCACTGGTTCACATTATGTGCTCCAGTCAGACCTTTTTTGACATCTCCCAGGATCAATAGATGGCTAGTTGACATCATGCAGTATGACGTGAAGGTGGCGTACACCCCAGCAAAACAGAATGTCGTAGCAGACTGTTTTTCAAGACTACCTTGTAGAAGTGGGAATGAAAATGTGAATATCATAGAAAGCGCAGACGAACTTGGAGAGGATGTTATAGCAAGAATTCGGCAATATCAAAGGAGGAGTGGATTGGTGCTTCAAAAGTGGGTATTCAAATGAATCGGCTACAACAGATGGTCTTGGATGGATGGATGATAGAGAAGGATACATTTCCAGGATATGTGCAAGTCTGCAATGAGATTGGGTAGAGTTCAGGGTACTTACTAAGAGATTTATGCCTAATACCGGCGGTGTGCCCATGGAATAAGATTCTGCAGCTAGTTCACAAGGGCCACTTGGGAAGGAATCACAGAAAACAGCGGCTGAGAGAAAAATATTGGTGGCCAGGGATGATGAGATGAGGCAGAGCAGGCAGTAAAAGAATGTCAAGCTTGCGCTAACAGTGACAAATCGACGAAAACTGGCAGAACTCATTTGCAGCCGTTTCAAATACCCAGCTCTGTGTGTAGTAAACTTGCAATGTATATTGTCAGGCCATTTGAGGCATTGGAGAGCTACTATTGGTAGAGTGGGTAGTTGTGCAAGAGACAGTTACTACCAGAAAAATGGTCAAATTCTTAGAGACTATGTTTAGCAAGGAAAGTGATCCTTAAGAGATTGTGACAGACAATGGGGTGCTGTTTGTCTCAGAAGAAATGCAGGGGTTTCGATAGATCGAGGAATAGGACACAGGCGTACTTCACTGTACCACCCTATAGAAAAGAGGTTAGTGGAGAGCATGAATGGATTTCTTAAATGCACTATACAAGTGGTGCTAGCAAATTCTTGCTGTGGAAGGACATGTTGAAAGAAACCTTGAAATGCAATCAAAGTGGCTCCTCATTCTTCCATAGATGTTGAAGCTTTTGTGATGATGAGGTGCAGAGCAGCTTGCAACCAGTTGATCCATCATGGTGAAGAGGGAAAACCCGAACGTCCCTTCCCTCCCTATGGGCCCCCCAACCGGAAGAAGCACCACCGACAGAATAACCACCGACCGTATGAGCTTGCACCAATCCCCACCGTTCCCACCACAGGCACGCACCACGAACGGTCACCGGCCAACTGACCATACAACCCTGCGGTGGTACGAACCCAACCCAGAGCAAGCGAGGATAAACAAGACCGAGCTGGAGACGATTGTATGGACTGAATTGACATCTCCACAAGCCATACCGCAAGTGGTTAGAGACTTCATGGCGATATAGATACGTTGGACAGTAAGCACACGTGCGATCCGCACATTCGGGACACTCACACACCATTCTACATGAAGAACACAAGTATACAGTTCTATGAGCTAGAGGACAGTGACATATACATACTGTCTGCATGTTTATTATTTTGCCACGTAGGCTCGCTACAACACTGCACAAATGCAAGATGCCAAAAGAGTTTGTGTATATGCTTGCAGATGTTACACGCTATTAACCCTATGGAGGGAAAGGAGCACTCAAGGGACCTGACCGACCATGACATGTCTCAACCTATGGATAATTATGCTGGATACACAATCAGAGCCAAAGTAGGCCTTCGAAATATCCAGCAAACCCGAATCATCTCGCAGAAACCACAAGCTGCAAGATGCTGTGCACGCAAAATAGCCCTAGCAGGGATTGCAGCAGCCAAGGCCATGATGTTGCAAGTGACATTCCTCACCCACCGCGCCAAAGGTGGCACCGGCGGTAGTACGGAATATTCCAAGCAAAATACAAATCAAATCAAAGTAATTCGGCCTCACCGGCGGTCGCCTCACACGTGACACGGCCGAACTAACGTAATGCCAAGGCTTGGAGGCTGAGAAGATGCAGCCATCCCACGTCTGGGACTGAGCTCGCAACAAATTGCAACAATCCAACTACGATATGCGCTGGGAATGGAACGCTCCCATTGCATTAGTAGTAGCACCCCATTGTTACAAACTGTCACATAGTCACACCTTACAGATACACAATGTACGTGACCAGGTGTCTTGCGGGCTGGGAGCAACGGTAGTCCCAGGCTTGGGGGCCCGTGCCCTGATGAATGAGGACACTGGGGGTTAGGGGCTGGCAGCGGGACCTACTAGCCAATCATCGGGTTCTCTAATGTAACACTTTTCAAGTAGCAATTTTTAGGGATGATCCAGGCACACCACCTGACACAGCAGTCACCACTAATGTCACACACTATATGTTCCTATACTGGACCTACCACTCTGAGAGCCAACCTGGAGTGGCGTTAGGTTCGGGGAAGGACCTTGCTGAGTGACGCTGATTGTGACATTACAGGTGCACAAAAGCGGCCTGCTAGCCAGAATTCGGCGAGATGTGCCTGGACTGGATAGCTCCAAGTGTATGATCTGTGCTTGTTTGATATAATAAAACGGCAGTAACCCTTGCTCCTTGTGTGGACCTTGACTCCTTTGGGACTCGAGGTACGGCTCTGCCGACCCCAGAATCTACCCTAACAAGTTGGAGGCACTGCTGAGATCGTTTGTGATGTCAGCTCAGCCAGGTGCTGTCCCCTCTGGCGTCGGACCTTGGAGGACTGCGGGACCCTCGGGAAGTGCGAGAGTACCGGACTGCACACCCGGAGATTGGTCATAAGGCACAACTTCAATATCATCCCGCCTGCTGTTGGCGAGTGTCCAGAAGCAGTCCAGAGGGGGCGAGACAAGCCAAGAGAGAGAGGGGAGTCAGTGGCCGAGCAGCACCGGCAGACGTCGAACTAAAAGTAAGGGTGGTCCATACAAACAGCAACAAACTATTGTGTGATTGGGGGGATGTGTAAATAAGATGGAGGGTAATGCAACATTGTAATAACCTTCGGTACCAAAGTGGTGTCTGGAACGTGCATAATTGTAGGGAACGGAGCAGAGGTAGTCCCTTATTTGTGTTAGTGAGCATTCCGGGGGCGGCGACAGACTCCCATGTGATAGGTCTAAACAGTGAACATATGTGTAGGGGTGCGGTTTTCCTATGAGTCGAACATTGTAGCTCAGTGAATAGATGTGGTTTTACTATGAGTTGAACGTTCTAGTTCAGTGAATAGATGTAGGATTCTCGTAAGAGTTAGTTGGAGCTATCTTAGAATCCGGAAGGTGATTGACTGGTTAAGTTTCCATGGTGAGAAAAGTATCACACGTCTGGCGACGCGACGGATGCAGCTTAATCACGAGACAAGTCGGTTGATGAAGTATACTCCACTCCAGGGCAGGTGGGAAGACAGCTGTGGGAATTGTGGATTATAGATGTGGGATTTAAATAGTGGGATTGTTGTGTAATACGTGCACTAATTGGTTGTTTTTGAAGTCTTAGCTTGGTGATGTCACCCATAGGCCATTGCATTGACACTGTGTTATCAACGAGCACAAGGATAGCGGCTCGGTGCTGAAAGTACTGGGCAGGTGGACAGGCGAACTTGTGCGGAGAGCGTCTGCGTAGGCATCGAAGGGGTGTGCCGGACAGCGGCAGCCCTAGTGAAGGCGGGTCAGTACAAAAGTACGCCCCGTGCAAGGTGTGAGGCCGCAGGGGGCCTTAGGCATCGAAGGGGTGTGCCAGACAGCAGCAGCCCTAGTGAAGGCGGGGCAGTACAGGAGTACTCTGCACAAGGTGTGAGGACGTAGAAGGCCATAGGTATCAACACCTGAAATCTTAACCTTAACTGTGTAATAAAATAAGTGTTTACCCTTGTACTGACAGCGGAACATCGAAATCCTCAACTCGAGGTCAGGTAAAGGTACAAGCAAACAATGATGTAACACGGGGCGGGGGAGGGACCTCATACAGCAGCCACGGGGCACTAATGACCCCGATTCAGCACATTTGTAAAACATTGCCCATTTATAAAGACAGAATAGTAAAATACAGTGTGGAATGGACTAAGGGTACGGATGGGAAGATAATGGTACCATGGCCGCCTAACGGCAGTTTCTCCAAGGACGTGCTGCAGTCATTACTTACCTACACAACACATACAAGGGGAAGAAGTTAGCTAACCGTATGGAAATATTTGAGTTCTGGCGCATGTCTCAGGGGTACTACCCAGGGATGATGAGTGTACAGGAGGTAAAAGAAGGAGGAGGGGAATTCTTGTGCTCCACCTCCTGCACCTCCCAGCGTTGTCTCAGACGATGCAGAGGAGGGGGAGGAGGAGGAGCAGGGATTATACGCAATTAGAGAACTAAGAGAGGTTGCGGAGCCTCGCCATTTGACAGCGGCTGAAGGTTACTCACATACAAATCATCCCCATATGCTCCAAAAGCACACACCCCCACCCCCCAAGCAAGATGGGGCGAGGGCAGAGGCAGACAGCTCAGGCCTTGAAGGAGACGGGCTGCAGCATGCGAAGAACAAATTTGCAGGTATTGGCCCAGGTGTATGGATAGCAGCACAAGTGCTCTTGAAGTTACAAGGGACCACTACAGGAGAGGCCGAACGGGTAACTAAGGCAATAGGGGAGTGGGAGCTGGGACAAAGATGCAGGGGGAAGTCAGTGCACGACGTAACAAAAGGTCATTTACGGGAAGAAGAGGAAGCAAAGCTTGAAGCGCAAATAGCGGAATTGAAAGAAAAAAGGAATGTGCTAGTAAATCAGCTAGAGCTAAAGGAACTGGAAAGGCAGGAGCAGTTGGAGCTGGAAAAGAAGGAGAAGGTAGAAAGGGAAAGAAGGGAACATGAGCCACTGATAGAAAGGGAACAGAGGCAAATAATAGAGAGGAACACGACGGAAGGGAAAAGCAAGGTGAGTACGGAGATGAGGGGAAATACAATAGAAGATGAGGAAAGAGATGAAGCTGAATGAGAAATGGCATTCTGGAGGCGGAAGATATTTTCAGAGAGAACACGTAAGTACAAAGAAAGCAAATTGAAGGAGTTAAGGTTGGCAAGAGCAGGGGAGCACAAAATCAGAGGGATGAAGACGAGAGCACCCCAACGGGTAAGCAAAGAAATAATGGTAGAACTGGATAGGAACAGGAGGGGCAAGACAGAACGGGAAGAGCAACAGAACAGGCAGGCATCAAAGGGATACATGGGGAATAGCACAAGACCAGTAGAGGTGCATACGAAGGGGTTCAATGTCCCAGGCGAGGGAGTAAGGAAAGAAGACAACACAGGTGTCACGACCCTTGCCCAAAACCCTCTCTGGCAAACCCATTGGCCAGGTGGAGTCAGGACTCGGGCCTCTAGAGCCTGGCATCCTCTTCAAAAGCCCTCATTGGGCCAGTCCTGGCACCTATGGCGCCAGGCTCATACACCATGAACAACAATGTGCTTGGGAACTACTTTATTGTATTGTCAGCCAACATGGAGGCATCCACATAGAACCAAGCTATGCGGTCTAGTGTTTTGGGTGTGGCAGGTCTGGAACTACTTTCCCTGGTACTACTTTACCTAGGCTATATAAACCACACCCTGACTGCAGAACATGCTTTGTGTAACTTTGCAGCTTGCAACGTGACGCTCACCGTGTCCAGCTATTCCCTCGAACCTCGGAGAAGCAGAACCTGCAAGGAGACAAAAGGAACATCATTAGCCGCAGCATCTTACCTGCAGTCTTCATCTTTAAACACTCGCAGCTACTGAGAACAGCTTCCTCGAATCTGCACGCCTCCCGGAGAGAACGACCTGAAAGAGGAAGATAGAGACAACATTAAAGAAAGCTGTAGAGACATTTACAAATTACGAACTGCTCAAAAGGCTTACCTGGCTGGTCGCCTCTTGGCTGGCACCACTCCGGACATTCCACTCGCGCTGAAGAACACGCGACCTACAAGGAAGGAAAACACAGGTTAGCAAAGGCAAGACTTTGCAGCGCTACGCATAGCGCTTACTTACCGCATCATAGCGCTCTTAATGCGCCATCATTTACCAGCAGGGCTCAACCAAGCCAGTTCGCCGCGCTGAAGCTCCGCATACCTAAGGGAGAAAAAAGAGACATTTTAAACAAAGAAAGGCATGCAGGATAGCAACAAAACTAAAGAACAGCAATAAGACCTACCTGAACAATTTCAAACGGGCCGGCGTCAGTGAAGTAACTGAACCGCACTCGCCCATGAAAGAGAACGCACTCCTGCAAAGAAGGCAGGACGGAGAGCACGCCTAATTCTACCACAAGGTGAGGAGAGGGCACCAGAGGGACTGAAAGCATACAGGGGTGGAGGGAGGATACTTACCCCAGTCGGTCAGTCTTGAACACAGTCCTGTATTTTCAGGCAGAACCTTCCCCGCAGACCACATCAGGGCAAAGCTGAGAAGCATACCAGCGAGTAACCCAGCTGGGTGGTGTCCCTGTGGATACCAGGTGAGCGTAACATATCACGAAACCTACCATAACAAATCCACCTGGGCACCATGGAAACATCAGAAATGGACCAATTAGCCCAATTACTAGGAGAGCATTCTGACCGACAAGAGACCTAATAGTGACCAAAGAACACACTGAAGAGATTAGCAGGCAATCAAAGGCAGGACAGATGCCTCTACCTGGAAGCAATCCAAAGATGCAAAACCCTGCCGTACCACCCACTCCGGTACATGTTACCTAGAACAGTGCCCCTGGCACCACCAGAAAGGTTCTCAGGCGATCCACTGAAGTATGCGGCATTCATCAATCAGTGCCGCCTTCATTTTCTTTGTAGGCCTGGAGCATTTCCAAACGACCAAGCTCAGGTAGCTTTTCTCTTATCATACCTGAGTGGTAGTGCAGCAGATTGGTCGGTGCCATTGGTAACCCATGACGATCCTCGATTAAATGACTTTATGGGGTTGCAGAGAGAAATGGAAAAACATTTTGCTCGCCATACCCAGGAACAAGCAGTAGACAATGAACTCTTGTCCCTCCGACAGGGGAATCAGGACTTGTTAACGTACATTGCTACCTTCAACAGACTGGTTGCCGAAGCTGGGTGGCCAGAAAACAAAAGAACCACGTTATTCCATCGAGGCTTATGAGGACGTCTTAACCCAGGTGGTTGATCCACTCAGAGACTGTGCAGAATTCATAAATCTGGTCATGCAGCTAGACCACCGGTTGCAGGACCGAAAGGCTGCCCGGTCTAAGACGGACCCTCGGACCGTGTATGTTCGACAACGTGAAAACACACCCCATGTACCTGAAAATGCTGTATAACCCATGCAGATTGGAGGGATACCGCCTCCATTAACAAAACAAAAGCGGGACAAAAGAAGACAACAACAGCTTTGTTTGTATTGCGGGAAACCAGGACATTTCCTGAAGGACTGTCTAGTAAAACCCCCAAGAAGAACAGTCGGGCCACAGAGAAGGATGAAGCTAAGGAATCGGTAAACTACCAAGCTCGACAAACGTAGAGGTCAGTTTCGTTGAGTGAGAAGAAAGAGTTGCTGACCTCGCACTTTGCAATACCAGTGATCTTAATTAACCACCAACAGTCGTCAAGAATGCATGCGGTTGAAGCATACATCGATAGCGAAGCAGTTGGAAATGATATTGATCAAGAACTGGCAGCAGAGATGGGGCTTCCTTTGTGTTCTAAGCCAACTATGGACAAGGTAACCACCGTGGATGGGACAGAAATCGCTTCCGGACCCGTAACCCAGTGCATAGCCATGGTAACCTTGCTGTGCCAGGATGGACATCGGGAGTCTATTTCATTTGATCTCATCAAGGCACCTCAGTTCAGGCTAATACTAGGGATGCCATGGTTGGTTGCTCACAACCCTTTGATAGACTGGCGGGCACGAAAATTAACCTTCCCCGGTGACTGCTCCCCTGCCTGCTATTACCAAGAGGAGAAACCCGACGTCTGTATCCCCATGACTCCCGGAGCGACAGTATCAACCCTGGGAGCAACTAATACCTTGCCAAGTGAATACCATGATTTCCAGGATGTTTTCTGAAAGGACCAAGCCAATACATTGCCGCCGCACAGGCCCTATGACTGTCAGATCGACGTTGTTCCTAGTGCACAAATCCCTTGCGACAGAATCTACGCTCTCACAGAACCAGAAAACCTTCATTTGAAATCTTATTTAGACCAGTACCTTGCAAACGGATTTATCCGTCCTTCGAAGTCCCCCGCAACCAGTCCTTTGTTCTTTGTACCGAAAAAGGAAGGAGACTTGAGAACCTGTATTGACTACCGTGCATTGAACCATATCACTGTGAAGAACCGCTACCCCTTGCCACTTATCCCTGAGATGCTAGACCAAGTTAAAGATGCCCAGATTTATACCAAATTGGGCCTTCGAGGAGCGTACCACCTGGTCCGAGTCAGAAAAGGAGATGAATGGAAAACCGCCTTTCGTACTAAGTATGGCTTGTTTGAATATCAAGTCATGCCTTTCGGGTTATGCAACACTCCTGCGGCATTCCAATATTTCATGAATGACTTCTTAAGGGAGTTAATTGATGTGTGCGCCTTAGTGTACATAGACGACATCTTAGTATACTCAGACTCGGAACAAGATCATGTCAGGCACGTTCGTTCAGTCTTCACCAAGCTCTGTCAACATCGCTTGTTTGCAAAGCTTGAAAAATGCTTTTTTCACATCACCGAAGTAGAATTTCTTGGTTTTATCCTTACTCCAGGAGGCATCACAATGGACGTGCACAAGGTAGATGCCATCTGAAATGGCCTTCACTGACGTCTCTGAAAGGGGTACAAAGCATGCTGGGCTTTGTGAACCTCTACCGCCGGTTCATCCCAGACTTCTCTCAGGTTTTGCACCCAATCACAGTACTATTAGGAAAAAACAATAAAAAGTTTGCTTGGACCGAAGAAGCAGAAGAAGCCTTCCAGGAACTTAAACAAAGGTTTACCTCTTCTCCAATCCTGCGACATCCTCATCCAGACCTCCCTTAAGTCGTTGAAACTGATGCGTCCAGTCTCGCAATGGGGGCTGTCCTTTCACAGAGAGACCCGGAAACCGGCCAGCTACATCCTGTGACCTTCTGGTCGAAAAAGTTCTCACCTCCAGAGATTAATTATGCGATCACGGACAAGGAACTCCTGGCTATCGAATCCACCTTTAAAGCCTGGAGGCACTACCTTCTGGGGGCCAGACACACCATTACAGTCATCACAGACCACCGAAACCTGCAATATCTCAAAACAGCCAAGGCCCAGTCCTTGCGCCAATTACGGTGGACCCTTTTCTTCACCGAAATGATTATGTAATCACATTTCGACCAGAAGTCAGAAACGGAAAGGCGGATGCCTTATCTCGCATGGGCATAGATGAAATAGTATATACAACTCCAGACCCAGTACCTATTACACCTGAAGACAAACTCTTGGGTATCACAACAGCCTTAACACAAGCAGAACTACGAAAAGAAATCCAATGGACAATGAATCCTGATGCCTACCTCGCATGGCAAACTCAAGGAGAACAATATACGATCAAGGACCACCTACCCTTTTTTAGGGATCGCCTGTATGTACCCAAGAAGGAATTACAACAGCATATTATTTCAAACTATTACGATTCACTTATTGAAGGGCATCCTGGGATCGCCAAAACCCTAGCTAAGGTGAAAGAGAACTTTTGGTGGCCTACCTAGCGTAAGGACATCATTCAGTATATTCAGTCCTGCGGTGTCTGCGCACAAAATAAATCATAGAAACAAAATCCATCTGGTCTCCTACAACCATTGGACGTTTCTCCAGTTCCATGGAACGCTCTTTCCCTTGACTTCATCACTGATCTACCTCCAAGCCAAGGGTTTAACACCATCATTGTAGTTGTGGACTTATTCTCGAAGATGGCCCATTTTATTCCTCTCAAAGGCCTCCTAGACGCAGCCACTTTAGCAAAAGTGTTCCTGGAGGGCGTGGTTAAGCTACATGGCTGTCAGGAATAAAGGCTGGTGCCGCCGGGGAGTAACTAAGTTTGCTTATTAAAGCATTGGTAAGAGACCTACATTTCCCAGCATTCCGGAGAGGACCTGTAGTTCAGCGCAAGTTGCCGCGCGTTGCCAGCTGCAAGTAATGAAAGGCAGCATAAAGCCAACACGCTGCCGCCCGCAGGTGTGGCTTATTTTGTGTTCCTGGATGGGTGCGGTCGGAGCGAGACGTGAGCGAAGCTTTCCTTACAGCCCGTAAGATTTTGGAGCAAGACGAAACTAGCGGACTGGCTGGCAGTTGATACAGCGTTTTCTTCAGACTCCGAGTGGTCCTGTGGGGCCGCTCGGAGATCAGATAAGTAACGGGCACATTACGCTGGTAAATACTGGGAAGCAGGATGAATGCAGGCGTGCTGGCTGACAGTGGTTACAGCATTTTCTTCAAACTCTGAGTGGTCCCGTGGGGCAGCTCAGAGCTCAGATAAGTACTGGGCACATTACGAATTTACAGCAAAGTGTGTGTTTTCAGTAAATCCTTGTTAAGGACTTCGATGCTTAATACTCGTGTGTTTAAGGGCACACGGCAGAGTGCGGACAATGTTTAGGGTTGCTAAATCAGTAACATACAGTACAGAACATTCAGGGTTAGGGGCTGTTGGGGCACAACAGTGATCTGGTGTCCTTGTCTGGGCATGTACATTATGGTTATATGTGTTCAGTGTTGCTTCAGCTTGCCCAACGGGCCATGTGTCATGTATTTCATGTATGGAATCTAATTCCATTGTTTGTGTTCATCTATGCTTGCTATATGTTTATCTTGTTACATGTTCACACGTATTAAGGTGTGTTTATACGATTTGGAGGTAGGCAGGAGACAAGATTGATATCGCATACCCTATGTGTTTGGTTGAGTACAAGAACTAGATAAGGAGGTTTTTCCCTGTGCTTCACCTTACCTATCCACCTTAGGAGTTCCCTAACCCTCTATCCGGTGTTCCTACATCCCTATCCTATCCACATCCTCTTCCTAACTCCTCTTCCCCCCATTGGCTGCCACGTGGTGTCCTGTGTATATATTCAGGCGCCTGTGCCAACCACGGGTGGAGGGTCGAATTCATTCGGCTTCTGTGGTTCGGGGGAGAGTGTCGATTTCTCTCCTCCATTATTGTGTGCATTCTGACATAATAAGCCACCCCCATATTGGGATACTAAAACCACCCAAGCCAAATGGATACGACTCCTCCGCCTTTAGCCGATGTGCTAAAGGCTCTTAAAGATATTCAGTTAGAATTAGCACAGACACGCCAAGAGTCAGACAATTTAAAAGTACAAGTACAAGGTTTGATGGCTCAGCGAACTCCCTTGGAGGGGGCTAGTGGGTCTAATGTTAGAGAACCATCTACTAGTCAAAATGCTACCGTTATTGCTCAATCTTCTAGTAATATACCGTTAGCAGCACCTGAACGGTTTTCTGGTGATCCTCGGAAGTATATGATGTTTCTTACACAATGTAGATTGCATTTTCTGTGTAAACCCATGGCATTTGAAACCATTCAGGCCAGAACGGCATTTGTAATATCATACTTGACAGGGGATGCGGCGGCCTGGGCAATGCCGTTGGTTCAAAAGGATGATCCTTTGCTGTATAGTTGGGATGGGTTTTTGGCAGAATTTGGAAGGTTGTTTGATCGGCGGGAAGTGTCTTTGGCCCAAGATAAAGAATTATTAGGGTTGAAGCAGGGTGCTAAAGATTTGGTAACGTATGTGACCCAATTTAATAGATTGGTGATTGAAACAGAATGGCCAGAGGCTAAACAAACAGTGTTATTTTATCAAGGATTGGAGGATGAACTAAAGGATGCCATTGCTCAAGTGGAGCCGCAACCTAGAACATGTACAGCTATGATAGATTTGGCATTAAGACTAGATCACAGATTGAACGAGAGAAGGGGTGAAAGAAAAAGACCGGAGGCCGTCTCGTTTGTGAGACTAGATAGAAGTAGAGGAGGAAGATTGAGTGAGGTGGAACCCATGCAGATTGGTAGTATCAGAGGACCTTTATCAACAGCGGAAAAAGAGCAGCGTAAAAGTAACAATCTATGTCTCTCTTGTGGACAAGCAGGGCATTTTATCCGCAATTGCACCTAATACTCCTCAGAAAGGGGGCGGGGGAGACAAGAGCAAGAAGGAAACGGTAAAAGAGATGGGCCGGCCTTAGGGGAACACAGGTGTCTGGCCCGAGTGAAGTAAGGTTCCCCACACGGTTGGAAGCAAAACCTCTCATTTTTATATATTGGTGACATTGGCCCTCATTACGACCCTGGCGGAAATCGAAAAACGATGGCGGAAATGCAATACCGCCATCGAATAGCGCTCGGTGCGATTATGACCCGTCACCGTAAAGTACGATGCCATTAGCGACACCGTAGTGAACGCCAACGCTAACTGCACCAAGTACGCGCTCGCGCGCCATGCAAAACCGTAATTACCACCATGGCGCAACGGTACGCGAATTCTGACCCTAGCGGACATTTACCTAACGCCATCAAGCATGGCGGAAAGTACCATTCCGCCATGGTGAGAATTACGGCATCGCGAACCAACCGTAAATGGCCCTACTGAGTGCCTGTACAACACTCCCTGCCCACATTGCACAACTCCTCGTAGGTGCAATGAAGTCACACAATGCAACCAGTGAAATGTACAAGTCACCCATGCATGCCAACGAACAAATGAATGTAGGGGCTCCAAGTGCCTTGTGAGTGGCCATCCATATTTGGCATGTCACCATTGCCGCACTGATGCAGCACAGGCATGTGAAGGTTCAAGTACAGCAATATGAACTGAAATATGAGACAAAACAACAACAGGCCCCCATCGCTTGACACCAGTGTAAGGCAACATTCAAAGCAGTATCCTGAGGGAGACTGCACCAGCCCTGTACTCTTGCCAGTAAACAAACCAACCATCAGCATAAGCATGTACCACACAAGTTGGCAGAGTGACTGAGCAGCCAGGCTCATCTCAAGAGGGGCCAATGGGAGCTGCAGGGCACAGATGGCACGAATACAGAAGCTATTCCAATGGACATGACCTCAGTCTCCCTCCAAGAAACGCACGCAAACACAGGCACCTGTGACCAGCCATATTCTGATAATCACATCATTCCACCAATCCACCTGGCTGACCGGCATCTGTTACACAAAAGCTAATCCCCCGCCCCTGAGCATGACAACATCAAAACAGTCATAATGGCAGCCCCTATCCCTGACCTCACTGGGCTTCGTAGGCAAACGCGGCCAGTACAGTACCACGCAACTATACTCAGAAGCCGGAACCCAATGCAGATCTTCTCACAATACATCGCTCCACAAATAGGAATATGCTACATTACCTGCAAAGAATAACGCTACACGGTCAATATCAGAATAAAAATTTAATGCACAACAAAATCACCAAGCCCATACAGCTATTAGGTCATGAACTCCAAAATATATTTCATCATTGTGGGCTGCATCCGCAATAAATGACCAGCTTCTTCTTGTGTGACGCCCTGTTCCTTCATGGTACACAGGGGCTACATTCACGTTCAAAAAGGCAACATGGAAGCGCCTAGAACCGCAGGGCCGTCCCATTAGGTAGGCACTAGTCCAGCTGAAAGGTCGATATGTTGCTCCTAGCCACTAGTACTGCGTAAGGGCATGTGGCCCATTGGCGATCGTCCCATAAGATCGTAATGGTGCTCCACTGATTAACTCGAAGCAGCAGGTGTCGGGAGTAAAAGCCATCTGCAGGAGTGGCATACAGATGGCAGCGGCAAAAGGGGAGGAGATACCTGTCACCCAAATGAAATGAAAAAGAATAGTATGGGCATCAGAACCTCATTTGAATTACTCACTTCAATGATCACACTAAATCTACAGCCATATGCATGCTAGGCCACTCAAAAGGATTATTCCCACCCAAAAATCACTTGCGAATCATAACTATATAAATCGAGGTGAAAACACTATTACAAACGAGTCTACGTGTGCATGCGTCTGTTAAAACAGAATCCATTAGATGGGATTAGTAACGTGCATAGACACAAGTGTTTGAAGGCGCGTCGAGACAGGGAGGGTTCAACAAGGGCAGATAGACGATGGTCCCACTATGGCAGCTCTGCATCACATAGCGCAGGGGAAGTGGATAGATTCCAAAAAGCCATGTACATGGCAAACTCTCAATTAAATCATCTGTCCATGCATCCATACATCATTCCCTCATCCCGGTATGAAAACGCCTGATTATTTACTCACATAACATGTGAAATTTCCATTGAGTCTGTGCGTAATGCAGTCTGCAAAATCCACTGTGCTCCAGCCCGGAATTCCAGTGTTGTGAAGTAACATGTATTTGGGAACGTCCTGCCTTATCGTCCACTACGCTATTGCGCATCCCATACTATTCATATCAATCATTGCATTCTCGCCATGGCCCCTGTCCGAAGGACATTAAACAATAGAACGTTATATTTGCAGTCAGACCTGTGGGCGTCTCCTCGCCGCTAGCTGAAAACCGAAAGCGCTGTCCTTCGAATTCCTCATTTGCAACATCACGTCGAAAAGGCATCTGTGACCGCTTGAAATCACAAATTCATCCATGTAGTGCGGCAGTGTGTGAAAATGGCAACTGGCTTCACTCACAAATGGGACGCCCCGCCCGTCGGTGAACCTCGGTACAGTGCTGCATGAGGGTCCACCGTTAATCGAGTACTACATTCCACTGACCCTTCACAAGTTTGTTCGCGACTGCAAAGATAGTATGTGAAACAATGGGACCATAGCAGAATGAACATATAAACCAATATTTCACTGCCATCGGGATTAAATACATGATTGTAATAGCAAGATGCCATGCATCAAATTGCAGCGTTGTGTGCGGGACGTGCTCGCCCAAAGGGGATTGCAGCTTGCACAGGTGGAATGAATCACCACAGGTGGAGGCTATACAGCCTGAAAACACATAAATTGCACACCCAACCCCCTCCCACAACCACACCCACTCCAAAATGCTACCGGCAGGACTAGCGATGTTGGCCCTGGGGGACCTGATAGCACTGCAAGTACTCCAACTTCAAGAAGAAGACGAACACCAACTACTACAACAACCGGCCGCACAGAGGAGACGCAGGAGGAGGAGGAGGGCAAGGCAGGGCCAGCAAGGCCCACCAGCACAGCCACTACCACCACGCAGGCAGCCCGCAATCCCACGCCTCCGAGCTCATCCGTTCAACCTCACTGATGAGCAGATCCACACCCTCTACCGTTTGGACCGGGACACCATAACCGCCATTGTGGACATGACTGACACACGCTGACCTTGTCAGCATGATAGATACCCCAACCGCCATCCCACCCCTACTGAAGGTGGTGTCTGTACTCCACTTCCTGGCCACAGGCGCCTACCAGCACACAGTCGGACAGTTGCATGGCATTTCACAGCCACTGTTGTCACGGACACTATTGCAAGTGCTCAATGCCCTCCTGAAGCACGCAGACGACTACATCTCTTTACCACGCTCGGAGCATGAGATTACAAACAAAAAAGTGGGATTCCATGCACTTGCCGGCATACCGGGTTGCATTGGTGCCATCGACTGCACCCATGTGGAATTGGTTGTCCCACATGCCATGGAGGTCCAGTACCGCAACCGAAAACAATATCATTCTCTTAATGTACAAATGGTGTGTGACTCCAACGGGATCATTACACATTGTTGTGCCCGATTTCCTGGATCAACCCATGATTCTATGGTCTTGAGGAACTTTACAATACCACGCTACATGGAGCGACACGCAGGGAACAGATCCTGGCTACTCGGTGAGTCTCATTTCATGAATGATAATGTGGGGTATGTGATGCGGCAATGACCTGGCAGGAAGGGGGGGGGATGCGTACATAGCAATGTCATTCCACAAGCATCCTTTATTGTCCACATACAGGTGATGCCGGGTATCCACTGAAGAGATGGCTCCTTACACCACTCCGGAACCCACAGAACCAGCATGAGGAGGACTACAACCATGCCCACTCACGTACCCGTGTAGTCATAGAACAGGCATTCGGCCTACTGAAGGCTCGTTTCCGCTGCCTCAGCAGGTCTGGCGGGGCACTCCTGTACCACCATGAGAAGGTTGCAAAGATGGTCATGGCATGTGTCATGCTACACAACATGTGCGTACGTAGAAATGTGCCCATGCCCCCTGACGCAGAACTGCAAGCACCTGAAGATGGTCATGATGAGGGTGGGGATGTGGCAGCACCTCAAGGAGTCCGCGAGGCACAGGAGGCCCATGGAATTCGTCAGGATATCATAGATTCATGCTTCTAGCACTCACGCCTGGTGGCTGATACATGGACACGGGACTTGTGGCACTGTGTGTGTCTGGAACATGCACAATATGGACTGTACGCCTATAAAGGCCTCGTACACAAAGATCAATGTCCACACATCTCATTGGAAAGATTGTGAAATGTTTATAGCATATGTGAAATTATGTTACACACCCCATCGACCCGCCACCCAAGAAAGCCCAACACACCCTCTCCACCCTCCTACCTCCCCCCCGAACACCAGTGTCCAAAGATGCTCATTGTCAGTGGGCAGACGCTATTGCAAGCCCCCTCTCCGGGTATCAGGGGCACCCCTGCCTGTGGAGCGCAGGTTCCTCCCAGATCTACGTTGGGGGCTGCCCTGGACGGAACTTGCAACGGATGATGTCTCTGCCTGCTCACGTCCATGCATGTCCCTAAGGGTTTGTGATAGCTCAGTGAGCACACGGCGCACAGCGGCAAGTTCAGCACATACGTCTTTGGACGTCGCATGCAGTTCCCCTCTCAGGCTCTCGGTGCTTCTCTCCATTTGTGCCCTTAGTGTCTCTGTACTTCTCTCCATTTCTGCCCTAAGTGTCTCAGTAGATGTTTCTATGGCTGCCTTAGTACCCCCACATTCATCAGCATGCTCCTTGAGGAGCGTGGGCAGTTGCTGCTGTTGCACGATCACCTGGTCGAGGGACTGTTGCCTCTGCTGGGCCATGCCCATTTGCGGTGGTGTCACAGAGGGGCTGATCACCTCATGTTGCCTTGCCACAGGGCTTGTGGGGGATGGCCAGTCGTCTTGTGGGTGCCACTGCGTGGTATCCTCATGGTGTACGGGATGAAACAAACAGGGGGATTGAGACAGGTCATAGATGGATCCTACATCGACAGCACCGTTTTCTGTGTCGGAGCATGCTGCCATTAATGCAGTGTCACCTATGGTGCTGCTGCCACCAGAAGCAGTGCCTTCTGTGGCATCCATTGGGGGGACCTGTGGTGCTGCTGTTGTGGGCATGCTGGCTGCTGGGGTGCCTGTTGAAGTCCCCTCCTGTGTGCTGCCACTTGATTTGTGCTGCTGCCGTGTCTTGATCCGTGCAACTGAGGTGGAGGGTCTTTGGCCGTTGGTCTTGGCCCTCTTTGCAGGTGTGCTGGTAGGGGTGTTCTGAAGCTCGTCGTTTGAATCGGACCCTGTGGTGAAGTAAAGGAGGGCGAGCGTTATTTATGGGTCTGTGGAAATTGGAATGGCAATGTATCACATGCATTGGGGTGGTACCTGAGGGTGATTTGGGTCAGGGCCTTGGAGGTGGTTTCATTTTTGTGTGGATTGAGGATGCAGTTATTTTGCAACCTGCAGTTAGGGTGTGCATGCTGCACGTGTAGAGGGTGTTTTTAGGATTTTTAATTATTTATGTATTTAATGTGACTTTTAAAGTGCGCTATCAGGCCAATGTATGTGGACGTTCTCCTGGACATGTGTTTCTGTTGCACTATGTGGACACATGGTACTTCGCATGATTGGACATTGTGGATTTAGCATTGTTTTATTTGGCCCACCTACCTGATTCTTCGGCTGTCTGCACTCCTTTCTCCATCCCTCCGACTCCCTCTATACTCTCCATTCCAATGGTGGAGGCACAGATTTCTTCCCAGGGGGTCAACTTGATGGGTGATTCCGATCCTCCCCCGGTAGCTGTGGCAATGTTACGGTTGGCTGATAGTATGCTCCGTACGCGTATCCGCAAGTCGTCCTGTCGCTTTCTGCATTGCTGTGGGTTGCGGGGTGCGGTCCCCACCGCACTTACCCACTGTGCCACCAGGGCCCATGTGGCCTTCTTGTTCGCAAGTGCCGTCCTGGTCATTTGCGTCGAGAAGACGACGGCAGCATTCTCCTGGAGGGTCTCTGTGAGCACGGTGAGTTCCTCATGGGAGAAGTGGACCTGCCGCTTGCGGTCGCACGCTTTTTTCGCAACTTTTCCCATTTTTATTGTTTTCACTAGGGTGGCTAACGGGTTGGGATGTGTCTCAGGGTAGGATTTTTAATGGTTGTGTTGGGATTCTGCTTTTGTAGGTGTACGGCGTGCTGTTTCCCGTTCTGGCCCCATGTTTTTGCTTCCGTTTCCGTATATTTACGGTCACCGTATTTTGCGATTACCGCTCATTACGGTGACCGCTATGATGGGTGGCGGAATTGCACCTAGGGCGCCATACAACGGCGGTGAGGGGCGTTTTGGGGACATTTCCGCCATCGCGGACTTTGCACTTCCGCCATGGCGTAGTGCTCGTGCCCGATGGGTCAGAATTAGCCGCACTTTACTCCGTCGTGCAATGGCGGAAACGCTATTTACGCTATGGCGGTCAGGTCAGTTACTTTCCGCCAGGGTCGTAATGAGGGCCATTATGTTTTGCGTTGTCCAAAAAAGAGGTATGGGCAAAGGTGGATTCGGGGGCTACGGGAAATTTTGTAGATATTACTTTGGCTGAACATTTAGGATTACCTGTGCAAGACAAGGAGAGGGTGGAAGGTGTGCAGTCAGTGGATGGGTCCCCATTGATATCCGGACCAATTCGGAAGCAGACTGAGTGATTGGAGATGATATGTGCAGCAGGTCAGAGAGAGGAAATCACATTTGATTTGATAGCAGCACCTCAGTTTGGTGCGATCCTGGGAATGCCTTGGTTGAAAGAACATAATCCAAGAATTGACTGGGTAAAGCAGAGGTTGTGGTTCGAGGAACAGGAGTGTAAGGAACATATGTTATCAGAATTGGGGCCGGCAGCATTGTTGGTGGAAAGGAAACTAGATGTGCCAGTAAAAGGAGCGGTGGAAACAGAGATCCCTGCCCAGTATATGGAATTTGCTAAAGCTTTTGACAAAAGAGGAGCGGAACAACTACCACCGCATCGACCTTATGATTGTGTTATCGAATTAGAGGAGGGGGCCAAGTTGCCTTGCAGTCGGATATATGCTCTCACTGAAACTGAAAACAAACATCTCAGAGAATATCTTGATGAGATGTTGACTAAAGGGTTTATCCGACATTCAACTTCCCCTGTTTCTTCCCCCCTATTTTTTGTTCCAAAAAAGGAAGGCACGTTACGAACATGCATTTATTATCGTGCACTAAACAACGTCACAATTAAGAATAGGTTTCCTTTACCTTTGATTTCTGTCTTGTTGGATCAAGTACGGTCCGCAAAGATTTACACTAAGTTTGATTTGAGAGGTGCCTATCACTTGATAAGAGTTAAGGAGGGTGATGAGTGGAAGACGGCCTTCAGAACTAAGTTTGGGTTGTTTGAGTACCTTGTAATGCCATTTGGCTTATGTAACGCTCCGGCGGCCTTTCAGTTTTTTTATGCAAGAAGTATTGCGAGATTTCATTGATATTTTTGTTATCGTTTACATTGACGACATTTTGATATACTCAGATTCCACAGAACAACATGTTGGACTTGTACAGGCCTTGGTGAAGCGTCTGCAGGAATACCAACTGAGTGTAAAATTGTAGAAATGTGTATTCCATGTAAAACAGGTTGAATTTTTAGGATTTATTTTGACTCCAGCAGGAGTGGTTATGGATCCCAAGAAAGTGCAGGCAGTAACTGAGTGGCCTTCCCCGCAGTGCATTAAAGATATCCAATCGTTCTTAGGGGTCGCCAATTTTTATCGGCATTTCATTAGTAATTTCTCCAAGATAGTCTCTCCTATCACACAATTACTTCGGAAGGCAGTAAGATTTGTTTGGAATTCTGAGGCAGAAAACGCTTTTAAAGAATTAAAGAAAGCCTTTACTACAGCACCCGTGTTAAGACATCCAAACACTGAGAAAGCTTTTCAGGTGGAGACAGATGCTAGCAATGTGGCCATAGGAGCTATACTGTCACAGAAAGAGGAGGATGGAGTATGGCATCCAGTGGCATTTTTCTCTAGGAAATTGACCGGTTGTGAGCAAAATTACTCCATTACTGATAAGGAATTGTTGGCCATTCGGGCAGCCTTTCTAGAATGGAGACATTATTTACTAGGGGCACGGCATCAGGTGGTGGTGGTAACGGATCACAAGCACTTGCAATATTTTAAAACTGCCCAAACCCTGAGTCAGAGACAACTGAGATGGTCCCAGTATTTTAATGAGTTTGATTTTGTGGTAACATTCAGACCACGAAGTAAAAATGGGAAGGCGGATGCTTTATCCCGACAACAAAATACAGACAATCTAGTAGAGGAAGTCAAAACAATTATTGCCCCAGAAAAAGTTATTGGAGCAGTCACTAAACATTTAACTGACCAAATAAAGAAGGTGTTGTCATCAAGTCAAATGCAGAAGTGGAAGAATATGGATGCAACACGAATGGTGCGGGAGGGGTTGCCTTACCATAATGGGCATTTGTATTTACCCACCAAAGAATTACAAGAAAAGGCATTGTATTGGTGCCATAATTCTCCTTTAGCAGGACATGCCGGGCACAGGAAAATGCAAATCATGTTAGAGAAGTACTTTTGGTGGCCTACATTAAGAAAAGATGTGGAGAAATATTTATTACATTGTGAAAATTGTGCGCGTAACAAGTCTGAGCATGTAAAAAAGAGAGGGATCTTACAACCATTGGCCACTCCTGAAAGAGCATGGACTCACCTGTCAATGGATTTCATTACTGACCTACCACCCGATAATCAGTTTAATACCATTTGGGTGGTGGTAGATTTTCTGTCCAAACAAGCCCATTTTGTTCCATGTGTTGGAATTCCGGGAGCAGGCAATTTGGCAGAGTTGTTTTTGCAACATGTAGTCAGATTGCATGGTCTGCCAAAGAGCATTGTGTCGGATAGGGGCTTGCAGTTTACATCCAGGTTTTGGCGTGCTTTCTGTCGGATGTTGGGAATCATTTGTGCTCTGTCCACTAGCTATCATCCACAAACCGATGGGCAGACCGAAAGAGTGAACCAGACATTGGAGCAATACCTGAGAGGTTACCTGGGGGATGGCAGAGAATCGTGGGTGCAGGCACTGTGGTTGGCGGAGTTTACATATAATAACACTTTTCACAGTTCTTTGGGAATGGCACCTAATGAATGTTTGTATGGGCATGAACAAAACATGATACCAGAACAACTACCAAACATGGAAAATATGCCAGCTTTGCAAGAGCGAAAACAGTTGCTTCTTCAAGTCAGACAGAGGGCACGCACAAATTTGGAGAGAGCCAAAGAAGCATATAAAAGACAGGCGGATAAACATCGACAAAAGAGTCCGTAGTATCAAGTGGGGGATCGAGTTTGGTTATCAACACGCAATCTTTCATTGGTAGGATCACGTAAATTTATGCCTCGGTTTATTGGTCCTTATGAAATATGTAAGTGTGTATCAAATACTGCTATGAAATTGCGTTTGCCAAAAACTGTGCCGGTACATTCGGTATTTCATGTATCTTTACTTAAACCTGCAGCTCCCGGAATGAAGACCAAACAGCCTCCACCCATTGTACAAGATGGACAAGAGGAATGCGAGGTTAAAAGGATTTTGGATGTGAAAAGGAAGAAGAAGCATCTATGGTATCTCATTCAATGGGTAGGTTACGGACCAGAAGACTGTTCATGGGAACCAGGAGAGGCCGTACATGCCCCCAGATTGGTGAAATTATTTCATTTGAGACATCCGGCAAAACCCGGTCCTGGAAAGAGGCCTGGAAGAGGAGGTAATGTCAGGAATAAGGGCTGGTGCCGCCGGGGAGTAACTAAGTTTGCTTCTTAAAGCATTGGTAAGAGAACTACATTTCCCAGCATTCCGGAGAAGACCTGTAGTTCAGCGCAAGTTGCCGCGCGTTGCCAGCTGCAAGTAATGAAAGGCAGCATAAAGCCAACACGCTCGCGCCCACAGGTGTGGCTTATTTTGTGTTCCTGGATGGGTGCGGTCAGAGCGAGACGTGAGCGAAGCTTTCCTTACAGCCTGTAAGATTTTGGAGCAAGACGAAGCTAGCGAACTGGCTGGCAGTTGATACAGCGTTTTCTTCAGACTCCGAGTGGTCCTGTGGGGCCGCTCGGAGATCAGATAAGTAACGGGCACATTACGCTGGTAAATACTGGGAAGCAGGATGAAGGCGGGCGGGCTGGCTGACAGTGGTTATGGCATTTTCTTCAAACTCTGAGTGGGCCCGTGGGGCCGCTCAGAGCTCAGATAAGTACTGGGCACATTACGAATTTACAGCAAAATGTGTGTTTTCAGTAAATCCTTGTTAAGGACTTCGATGCTTAATACTCGTCTGTTTAAGAGCACACGGCAGAGTGCGGACAATGTTTAGGGTTGCTAAATCAGTAACATACAGTACAGAACATTCAGGGTTAGGGGCTGTTGGGGCACAACAGTGATCTGGTGTCCTTGTCTGGGCATGTACATTATGGCTATATGTGTTCAGTGTTGCTTCAGCTTGCTCAACGGGCCATGTGTCATGTATTTCATGTATGGAATCTAATTCCATTGTTTGTCTTCATCTATACTTGCTATATGTTTATCTTGTTACATGTTAACACGTATTAAGGTGTGTTTATATGATTTGGAGGTAGGCAGGAGACAAGATTAATATCGCATACCCTATGTGTTTGGTTGAGTACAAGAACTAGATAAGGAGGTTTTTCCCTGCGCTTCCCCTTTCCTATCCACCTTAGGAGTTCCCTAACCCTCTATCCGGTGTTCCTACATCCCTATCCTATCCACAACCTCTTCCTAACTCCTCTTCCCCCCATTGGCTGCCACGTGGTGTCCTGTGTATATAATCAGGCGCCTGTGCCAACCACGGGTGGAGGGTCGAATTCATTCGGCTTCTGTGGTTCGGGGGAGAGTGTTGATTTCTCTCCTCCATTATTGTGTGCATTCTGACAATGGCTTCCCTTCGGTTCTTGTCTCTGATCGAGGCAGCCAGTTTGTTTCAAACTTCTGGAAAAAATGCTGTGCAATGGCGCAGATCGACGTTCGGCTATCTACCAGTCACCATCCCCAAACGGACGGCCAAACCGAGAGAACCAATCAGACACTCGAGCAATATTTACGTTGCATGCTGCACCACGAACAAAGGAATTGGAAAGACTTACTATGGATAGCTGAATATGCATATAACAATTCTTTGCATTCAAGCACGGGACAAACGCCCTTCTATACCCTTCATGGCAGACATCCACGTACCTCTGAACTAGACCTTCCAGCCAGCTTGGAAATGCCAGCAGTAAAGACTCTACACACAACCATTACTCAGGCTTTCAAAAGGGCAAAGGAATACCTTATTCATGCCAAAGAAAAACAAAAGATATTCGCCACCCAACACCGGAAAAAGGCCCCTGATTATCAAGTAGGAGACAAAGTTTGGTTAGCCGCTAAATTCGTACCCATCAAGGTTACCCGGACCTTTCATCCCAGATTCTTAGGACCCTATACCATTAAGGCAATTATCAACCCAGCAGCCGTGAAACTGGATTTACCACCTAATCTACACATTCACCCGGTATTCCATGTGTCCCTCCTGAAACCAATGCAACCCGACACACAGATTGGGACACCACCTGAGCCCATACTTGTTGACGGAGAACCAGAATTCGAAGTCAAAGATATCTTGGACTCTAAATACTCTAGGACCAAGCTATATTATCTCGTCGATTGGAAAGGATTTGGACCACAAGATAGATCCTGGGAGCCCAGTGGGAATATCCATGCACCACGTCTAATAAGGAAATTCCATCGGAACTTCCCAACCAGACCTGGGCCAGACAGAAAGAACACCATGGTAGGGGCCTTCGGTCGGAGTGCTGTCACGACCCTCGGCCAAAACCCCCTCTGGCAAACCCATTGGCCAGGTGGAGTCAGGGCTCTGCCCTCTAGAGCCTGGCATCCTCTTCAAAAGCCCTCATGGGGCCAGTCCTGATATGATATGATATGGTATTTGTAACGCGCCTATACACAGGTGTTTCAAGGCGCGACGAGGCAGGGAGGGGAGGAACAAGGGGAGACAAAACAAACGATCCTACTAGGCCAGGTGTCATTCAGATTGCGCAAGTGCAGGGGTGGGGGAGGGGGGAAAAGTGCAAGGGGAAGGGGAGGGGGGGAAGTGCAGTAAAGGTAAGTGGCGTAAGTAATAAATAAAAAAGGGCCAGCTAGTGGCAAGTGCAAGGTAAGTGCAGAGCAAGTGCTGGGGAAGGGGGGGGCTGTAGGGATACAGAGACAGTCCCGTAGTGCAGAGGGGTTCCAGGGGATCAGTGACTGGGATCAGGACTGAAGGCAGTTTAGAGTGGTCCAGTTGCAGGATCAGTGCAGTTTAGGGAAGAATTAATTAGCTGTTCAGCAGGGGAGAGGGAGAGAGAAAGCAGAAGCAAAGAGGAAGGTTTTGAGGTGCTTCCGGAACCGGAGGTGGTTCTCCTCAAGTTTCAGGGAGGCAGGAAGGCTGTTCCAGAGGGAGGCCCCTGCCGCGGAGAGAGATCTACCCCCAGCTCGTTGCTTCGAGAAGCGGCTGACCATGAGGGAGTTGGAGGCGGATGAGCGAAGGGCTCGGGGAGGAAGATATTTGGGAAGAGAGAGTTGAAGGTATTTAGGACCCAGGCCCCAGAAGGCCTTGTGGACAATGCAGAGGGTTTTGAACTTTATCCTCGCAGCCACTGGGAGCCAGTGTAGAGATTTCAGTCCTGGAGAGATACGGTCCCTGGGCTTGAGGCCAAGGACAAGTCTCGCAGTTCTGTTCTGGATGAGTTGCAGAGGGCGGAGAGTGGAGGCAGGCAGATTAAGATAGAGGCTGTTACAGTAATCCAGCTTCGAGAGAACCAGGGCTCGGGAGACAGTGAGCTTCTGGAGGAAGGAGAGGAAGGGAAGAATACCTCTGAGGAGGTGCAGCTGGTAGTGTGACCTCTTGGCGACGTCAGAAATATGAGGAGAGAAGGAGAGTGTGGAGTCGAAGATGACCCCAAGGTTTTTTGCCTTGCAGGTAGGAGCAGGGAGGGGGCCAAGGGAGGCAGGCCAGAGAGCTGCAGGGAAGGAGGGAGTGGGAGTACCGATGAGTAGAATCTCAGTCTTACTGGCATTAAGGCAGAGGTCATTGGCGGCACACCATTCTTGGATAGCAGACAGACAGAGATGAGGGAAGGAGAGGGGGAGGCTGAAAATGAGCTGGGTATCGTCCGCATAGCACTGGAAATTAGGGCAGAGAGCGGCGATGCGGTGGGCAAGGAGAGCCAGATACTGGTTGAACAGCCAGGGAGAGAGATTAGATCCCTGGGGGACACCACAGGTGGAGAAAAAGATGTCAGAGAGGAAGGACCCCAGTTGGACCTGGGAGGGTCGATTTGAAAGGAAAGAGGTCAGCCACGCCAGAGCCTGACCAGTGATACCCAGGTTTTCCCGGAGACGGTTGAGCAGGATGGCATGGTTGACAGTGTCAAAGGCAGAGGAGAGATCGAGCAGAATGAGAACACACGGAGTGTTGGAATCGAGGTTCAGGAGCAGGTCTTCACGGATGTTCAGAAGAGCAGTTTCCGTGCTTCTGGCAGCTCTGAAGCCAGATTGATGGTCATGAAGACTACCAACAGATTCAGCATGGAGGTTAAGCTGGGAGATGGCCAGTTTCTCCAGGAGCCTTCCCAGGAAGGGAGTGATGGAGATAGGGCGATAGTTAGCCGGGCAGGAGGGGTCGGAAGAGGGTTTCTTGAGAAGAGGGTGCCTATGGCGCCAGGCTCATACACCATGAACAACAATGTGCTTGGGAACTACTTTACTGTATTGTCAGCCAACATGGGGGCATCCACATAGCTTGGTTCATGAGAACCAAGCTATGCGGTCTAGTGTTTTGGGTGTGGCAGGCCTGGAACTACTTTACCTGGGCTATATAAACCACACCCTGACTGCAGAACATGCTTCGTGTTACTTTGCAGCCTGCAACGTGACGCTCACCATGTCCAGCTATTCCCTCGAACCTCGGGGAAGCAGAACCTGCAAGGAGACAAAAGGAACATCATTAGCAGCAGCATCTTACCTGCAGTCTTCATCTTTAAACACTCGCAGCTACTGAGAACAGCTTCCTGGAATCTGCACGCCTCCCGGACAGAACGACCTGAAAGAGGAAGATAGAGGCAACATTAAAGAAAGCTGTAGAGACATTTACAAATTACGAACTGCTCAGAAGGCTTACCTGGCTGGTCGCCTCTCGACTGGCACCACTCCGGACATTCCACTCGCGCTGAAGAACACCGCGACCTACAAGGAAGGAAAACACAGGTTAGCAAAGGCAAGTCTTTGCAGCGCTGCGCATGGACTTACTTATCGCATCATAGCGCTCTTAATGCGCCATCATTTACCAGCGGGCTCAACCATGCCAGTTCGCCGCGCTGAAGCTCTGCATACCTAAGGGAGAAAAAAGAGACATTTTAACCAAAGAAAGGCATGCAGCATAGCAACAAAACTAAAGAATAGCAATAAGACCTACCTGAACAATATCAAACGGGCCGGCGTCAGTGAAGTAACTGGACTGCACTCGCCCATGAAAGACAACGCGCCCCTGCAAAGAAGGCAGGACAGAGAGCACTCCTAATTCTACCACAAGATGAGGAGAGGGAGCCAGAGGGACTGAAAGCATACGGGGGTGGAGGGAGGATACTTACCCCAGTCGGTCAGTCTTGAACACAGTCCTCCTGTATTTTCAGGCAGAACCTTCCCCGCAAACCACATCAGGGCAAAGCTGAGAAGCATACCAGCGAGTAACCCAGCTGGGTGGTGTCCCTGTGGATACCAGGTGAGCGTAACAACAGGTGACCTCACAAAAATCGATCTTAAAAGTGTAACGGTGCGCTATCCACTCCCACACATACTAACATTCTCAGATGGATTTTGTAGTGAGAAAGAAGAAGACAGTGATGATGTAGAAAAGGAAGGGCTATGCAAGCTTTATATTACGCGAACAGGCACTGGAATGTCATGGGAATGTTGGACACAAGATGAGAGGGACGGGGACAACACATTAGCAGCATGACCAGGGACACAACTGTAGAAACAGCCCCACCCACACCCTACACTAACAGGCTCCGAGACCTCCCAGGGCACAGAAGAGACTAGGCAGCAGTAACACACAATAGTGGACACTCATGCCAGCGGGACGGGCACACGGGAACACGGGATGTCCCACACGGGTCACGCAATATCGACGTCACAGACATCATGGCAGACATGGAAGATGAGAGTAGGCCTGTCCAGATATGACAGTATAGATGCACACCTGAAGAAAGGGCTGAATACTCACAGATGCCACTATTAGAGGGTCAAGGCCCCAGTACGTACCCTGGAAACACACGGATAAAGAGAACATTAAATACAGGTTGCCATTTTTAAGTGGGGGAGCAGGGAAATGGATATACGAAATTGAGAAATTGATGGCAGGACACAGACTGGAAGTGGGTGATGTCAAGGGGTTGCTAGTATCCATATTGGGTGATGCAGCAGATGACATTTGGAGAAAGGCGGGGGTTCCGTTGGGTCACCACCACAAATACTACACATGACGGTTCACCATTTGCAGAATGCAGACATGCAGTATGGCAGGCACTAAGGACACAATACCCTGAGACATCAGACATAGGAGCAATTACGTCACGCAAGATGTGTGACAATGAGGATCCTGTTAGTTACATCCAAGAGATTCAAGAGCTTTGGCGCCTTGAGATCGGGAGCCGTGGGATAAAACACTAGCTATCTTCTATCATATTTTAATACAAGTATTACCAGAACCGGTGCAGAGACAACTGAAGAAACTGGTGGGGATGGAAAATAAAGCATGGTCGGAGATACAACTTACAATAGTACACCATTGTAGAGTATGACAGGAGAAAATTAAACAAATGGCAGAGGACAGAAAAGCAGATGAAGCTAAATTGGTCCAGAAGTAGCTATCAAAATATGCTCTAGAAGGGGCACTCATCACAAGGCCAGCCCCAAACTCAGACAGCAGTATCACAACCCCAATCTCAACTTCAGCAGCAGCAGCTATACAACCCAGCCCAGCAATACACACAACACATGGGGGGATATATGGGTACCCTTACTTTACTCCAAACAAGCACCTGTAAACATATTGGGATGTGACATGATGAGCAGACTGAACATGGCCATCTCCTTTACTGACAGGGGCGTAGTGTGCTCCACACCAGGCATCCACATGCTCACAACCAGACAAATACTTCAGGCTTATTACGGTAAAAGTGTACAGAGGGGCGAGCTAGTGTACCCCGAAATATTCCAGTACGGGACAGACATGGCATTGGCATGGCTGCCCGGGAATGCAGGGATGGTGTGGAGAAGGCCAGGTGAGTACCTCTTTAGGCCAGAGACACCAACGGACGAGAAGGAAGGAACATCTGTATCCATAGACATAGAAGGAATTGTAGCAAGGGAAGATTGGATTGCAGTGCACGTCCGAGACTCGGAAGGGTGTAGATTAACACAAGTATCAAACGAGGAACCTTTCTCGCAAGAAAAGTGTGAGAGTGAGATGATGCTGGGGATGAGTGTATATGTTTGGTTACGTTTGACATGCAGAGAAGTGGCGCAGAAAATGCCAACGGCACTGGAAGCACCCCTCCCTGCACCACCTCCCTTCTGCGAGGAAGATTTGGCAAAAGTACCCAGCTCACTATGGACCACAAGTCCCTATGATGTAGGGTGTATCAAAAGCAAAGGAGGAGTGAAAATAAAACTGAAAAAAGGAGCAATTCTGCCCAGAGTAAGACAATACCCCCTATTAAAAGAAGCAGTTGAGGGCATTTTTGAGACAATAAGTGCCCTCATAGAAAGAGGCATCCTAATGCCATCAGAATCCCCCTACACCGCTGCTGTGTACCCCATTTGCAAGGCAAATAGGGGTTTGTTGTGTTTTATATACGATTTATGACCTCTCACCCACATAGTAGAAGCAGAATACCCAGTAGTTGCGAACCCGGCCACAATACTTTGCGAATTCCAGCTGAGGCTACATGTTTTACCGTGATGTACCTAAAAAATGCCTTCTTCTCGATACCATTAAATCCAGAGTCACAGGATCTAACAAGCTTCATGTACCGCAACACAAAGTGGAAACACACTATACTGCCCCAAAGGTACTGTGACTCACCATCTATTTTTAATAGGGTGATTCAGATGGATCTAGGCAACATTGAGACAGAAAGTACGATTTTACAATACGTGGATGATATTCTCATCTGCAGCACAACAGAACCAGAGTGCCTCTAAAGGGCAGGAACATAGCACCGAAGAGAGGACAAGCAATACTCGACGCTCCCCAACCAAAAACAGTACGAGAGCTATAACAGTTCCTCGGCCTATGCAATTACTGTAGAGCATGGGTCTTTGACTACAGCACATACACATGTCCTCTACTTACAGCCCTCAAGGAAGCACAAAGGGGAGGGTAAAAGCTGGGATGGTCGCGGGAATTGACAGATGCATTCCATGAGCTGAAGGAGGCAATATCGATGGCCCCAGCCCTGGGCACCCCAGATTACAAAAAGGAGTTCTTCATCTTCTCACATTCTGATGGGATGGTCATGAAGGCAGTACTCACACAAAAAACAAGCATGGGTCACACACCAATTGCATACCACAGTAGACAACTAGACCTTTAATGACAGGACACTTCCCTTGGGAACAACATTTCTGCTGCAGCTTTCGCTGTAGAAAAAGCATCATCCATAACTATGGGGTGCTCCACCACACTTTATGTGGAACACGCCCTCTTTGCGATTCTGCACAAGCCAAAAAGCACACTGACAACACAGAGAGCAACAGGGTACGAAATATTCCTGTCACAAGCAGAACTAAAGATACTAAGGTGCAAAATCGTGAACCCAGCCCACTTCCTGGCAGAAGAATATGAAAAAGGAGGCTATATCCATGATTGCCCCTTACATTATTAAAAATCGTCTTAACACAACTACACACATACATCGAAAGAAGTGATTGCTGCACGCATTGGGAATCATGGTTCTGTCCATGTGTCCAACTTCATCGGTAATTGAATAACATGCCAACAAATCACTGCCGTCCACACACTAAGAGTGATAAGCGGAGTAATACCCCGGCCGTAAGGCCCATTTCTACACCTCCACATCGACTATGTTGACATGATCAACATATGTCAAGGCTACCGCTACATGATTGTGGTGGTCTGCCCCTTCTCAAGGTGGATAGAGGCTGGCGCGTGTTCCCATGCTGATGCGTTAAGGGCAGCCACATTTCTGATTAGGGAGGTATTCCCAAGGTGGGGCATCTGCGAGATCCTGCGATCTGACAATGGTCCTCACTTTGCAAATGAATTATTCCAACACATAAGCACCCTGCTAGGGATAAACACAAGTTCTCATGTGCACATCACCTGCAAGCGAATGGTGTCTGCGAACGCCTCAATGGACTTCTGAAAGAAAGCATAGCTAAAACACAACAAAGCACAAAGAAAAATTGTCGGTACTGCCTGCCTTTGGCTCTGTTCGAATTGCGGCACAAGCCACACTTCCTTCCCAGGCATAATGAGGGGTTAGGTGCTCGAGCGCCGTGCTGAACATCACTATTGTGACAACATCAAGAACAAAGTAGTGCGACAATAGAGTGAGCCAGGAGAACAAAAAAAAAACTTGAATACATAAGGGAGAAGGGAGTGCTGTGCTTACTTATCCTGGCTTCCATTCAAAATGTGCCTGCTCTGTGCCCTTTTCTTGCCACCTCGGCCAATCCCCCTATACCATGGGAGCAGTGGACTGGCTAGTTTCAGGTATATCTGAGGGCAATCGGTGGAGCCAAATTTAGTGATGACTGGAAAGAGGCCTGACCAGCAGGTGTCATGGTGGTTGGCAAAGACTTTTATTGAATTCAAAAACCTAGCTATCCCTAATTCTAAGAAGGGATTCCCTGCGTCAAACTAAAAAACGAAGGCTCTGTCAGAATGTCCGTAACTAAAGAAAGCACCGTCCTGAGTCAAAACCTTACCTCTATCCCTTACACTATGACCATAAAGTCTTAATCAAAAGTAAAGTTCTCTCACCAGCAGAACGACTGCCAATACCAGGGGATTGATTCCCTTCCCCTGGACCTAACCCTAACAGTTCCAGGCATAGCCAGGGGGAATAACCCCCTTCCCCTAGCCTCTCTGGTAATATATAAGCTGGATCCAGGGTGACTGACTCCCTTCTTCTGGAAGGGAGAATAGTTTCACTAAAGTTCCAATTGTGTCCAGGGCTAATGACGCCCTTCCCCTGAATGTCAGTAGCAACACATTTCTAATTGTGTCCAGTCATGATTCCCTTCCCCTGGATGTCAGTAACAACAATGCTCCTGTTGTGTTTAGCGGGGAATGACTCCCTTCCCATGGATGCCTAGAAGTTCCAGTTGAGATTAGGGAGAATGGCTGCCTTCCCCAGTCTTCTTAGGTAACTTTCATAACAGTTCCAGGCTCTCCTTAGCTAGTCAGTTGTCTTTTCTCTACCACTATTTAGAGGGTTCCTCCCTCCAATATTTCACTTGTACTTGTTTGGGTCCCAGACCTTATTCACACCCGCTTTCTTGTCAGGCCCACTTGGTTCCCTCTCCTGCCAAGTACTACCACGAAAAGGAGAACCTATGTGCTCAAATCGGTTACTATGGTTGGAACCCAGACCATGGTTCTATTCTTCTTTCTTCAGGCCCACTTGGTTCACTCCCCTGCCAAATAGTCCCATGAGGAAGATGGCCAGTATCAACATAGGCTTCACCTCTGTTCGGGTACCAGACCCTTGGTTTTCTTCCCTTCTCACTAAGCCCACTTGGGTGTCTCCCAAGTACTGCCATGAGGATGATGCTTCTTATCATGATAGACTTCACCTTGGTTTAGGTCCCAGACCATTTATTGTCTTTCCTTCTCACTGGGCCCACTTGGGTGACTCTCTTCCCAAGAACTGCGACAAAGAAGATGCTTCGTATCTTTATCCCCATGCAGTCTTTCTTTCTCCCGCACCTCCAAGCCCCTACTGGTCCCCGCAACATGCTTGTTACCTTTGTTGGCTCTGGGACTGCCAGCCGGCTCTTCCTGGGGCCTTGCGCTTTCTCACAGGGCTGCAGAGGCGTCTCTGACTTTTGGCGCTCTCGCTCCACGTACCTTCTTCCTGGTCTCTTCACCAATGGTGTGGGCGCCGTTACTGAACCGGTCGGTCCACCTCCCAGAGGTCGCGCTACCATCTGCCAGGCTCCAATCACGACCTTGACTTGCTCCACAAGACCAGCCAGGCGAAGTACTCCCATCATCAGCCTCTTGCCTTTGGGAGCGGACTCCTCATGGCTTTCCCACCGCGTCCTCCATGTCTCCTTCGAACCTCCAAGACTGGAATGTCATTCGTACTGGTATGCAGCACTCTTTCTCAAAGTCCTTTGTCAGTTTTTATGTTTTTTCAGGACTGCCCCACTGTCTTGAAAAGGGGAAAATCTTCCTCGGAACCAGCCCTTGAGAGCAAAAATTACCCAAATCAGCCCAAAATACAGGTTCTATTGTGCCGAGCAGTGAACTCATGCTAGTGACAAATGACACCTTCAAAATGTTTACCATTTATTAGAAAAAAGCATAAACAGTAAAATTTAGCAGCATCTTGGGATTCAAGTTAGAGAAGATTACAAAACATAAAACTTAGAGAAATACAAAATATAGAGAAACATAGAACTTAGAGAAACATAGAGAAACACAGTCTTACGCCCCTTCAATCAGCACTGGAAGACCCTGGCCCTCATAAGCTAGCTGTTGCCAGCCCCGCTCAGATGACAGCGCTGCAGGGTGCCGACAGAGCATCAGGTTCCGGACACTCGATCTTGCTCGAACCAAGTCCACGGATTGATCTCCCACCTGATCCATGTGGGCATGCATTTTTGTAATCTCGTGCTGTCAGTCCATGACGCACAGTTCCAGAACTTTCCCTGTGCAAAATATAGGCTTGCTCATGGAAAAACCCAACTCTCTCTGAGATGCTCCCTGCTCGCTCCTACCACTCCCTTGGAGCCCTCTCTGCGAAAGCACTGGAATGTCCTTATCAGCATGTGGGCAAGGCCGTACCAGGCCTTCTCAGGGACACAGGATTTTTTATGAAGCCATGCAGGGCTACAGTTAGAAAGGCAGAATATTCTAAGAGAAGCCGAGATGAATTAACCCCATGTGAGCAAGCTCTAAAAGGCATGCATTCATAGCTTAGTGTTCATAGCGCTTAAGATTGGCTATCTAAGCACTATATAGGTGCCATAATGCTCCAAACACTCCAATAATGTCTCTATTAGCTACAGAACTGGGGCCTCCACCCTGCCTGTCTATCTACAATGCATAATGTGACCTACCACCCCTACTAGGCCTGCATATTCCTTGTAGCTCACTACTGCGTAATGGAGGTGCTTCAACAGATTACTGTCAGCATTTAGCACATACTTTCAATAAACTATTGGCTTTCAGCGGCTAATGCTGTCATCTAAAGCCCTGATTGGCAAATTGTCACTTTTGTGTATCACGACACCCACAAAAGTCTATATTGTTCCTGTATCTTCTCTGAGCCATGTTTCATGGCTCCTGGTGGCCACCTCGTCTCACTACAGGCCTTGCTGGTAATCTTCATGCTTTGGGTGGTCTTTTTCGTTCCAGTATTGGAGTTAGTCATCCTATATGTATTGTTAGCGGCTTATAATTTCGCTCCCCCTGTGGAGGAATCCTCACCATACTTTGCAAAAAAAGTATATGGCCGGCTCTACATTTTTTCACCAAGTTGCGTGAGATTTCGTAGGGGGGGGAGAGTTGGTAAAGTTATAGGGGGGTCCCACATTTTTTCTACTTCCATAGACTGGGGAAAGACTTTGCGCACGGCTACAGCCCGAATGGCTGGATGGATTTTCACCACATTTACGGCAGGAACGGGGGCTTGGGTCAGAAAGCGCGCCTTTGTGTGTTTGGTGGAAATCTGACTAGTAATTTCTTTGCAAAATACTGAAATGCACATCCCAAAATATTAGTGATTCCCTGTTCAATCTGCGGACAGAAGTGTCATTGGAACGTGGTACGGCGTGGTGTCGGAGATCTTTGGACGCGGCCGGTGGTTGGCTGGAGGGAAGCGTGCTGTGCGTCAACATTTTTTGAGAAAGCCGCCATGGTGTATCAGCGGACAGTGCGGTGGCAGAAGGGTCTGGAAAATGTACTGTACGCATTGTGTTGACGGCAATAAGGGAGGGAACGACTGGGCAAGTGAGAAGTGGTTCATGTGACATATGTAGGCGAGTATTTTCTGTGGTGATTGGAGGAAGCTGTCGCAACGGTCCCATAGCTTCTGCCTTGACCTGTTTCTGGCGACCTCTTTTCGTGGTGAGTGATGGCAGGTCAATTGCAGATGGGGAGTGAATTGCACATGACATAGGTTGGGTGGGAGCGAGGGTGGCAGTCCTCTGCGGATGGAATGCGGGAGTTGGGCACATGAAGGCATGCATGGGTGATTGAAGGTGTGGTGGATCTGTGTGCATGTCCAAAGCCCGTAGGCCGTAGGCTGTAGGGCAAGCACTCAGGAGCTTAGGGCTGCAACATATGCACCGCACGAATGCATGTTTGTCTCTGCATCCGGTACACAGTGGTGCTTGCACAGTGCAGTGTGTGCAGATTGGTTGCAGTAGCATCAGTGCTGCAAACTGAATGTGGGTAGGTTGGCAGTGACACAGTACTTTGTGAATGGTAGTTGGTACCCCCATAGTATGTGGATGAAAGTGCATAGGGGTTTAGGAGAGAGTGTTTTGTTTGTACATTGTGTTAACTGTTGCAATTTTTTTCTGCATAGCTCCATGGTGGTGCGCAGGTTGGGTAGGACTGCTGGTGGTAGTGGTGTTTATGTGGATGGTCGTCGTTGGTGAAATGGTGACATGCATGGTGGCATTACGTTGCTGAAGGTGTATTCAAGGCCTATGCTGTGTGCAGATTTGTTGAAGTAGGCTGAATGTTGTGAAAGTGTTGTGGTTAGTAACACAATACTTTGTGAATGGCTGTGGTAAGAGGTGGTGGAGGATGTGGTATGTTTGTTTATTCTGGTAAGTGCAACCTGTTTTTGTGATTGGGTGTTTTATGGTGTACCTCCCATAGGGAGTTGGGGGAGTTGGGGTGAAGTGCTGCTACCTACGTATGGCACGTTTGTGCAAAATGTTAGCTGCCCACATGGCCATTATGTCAACTGTTGCAATTTGTTGCTACATAGCGCCATGGTGGTGTACAGGATGGGTAGGAGTGTTGGTGGCAGTGGTGTCTATGTGGATTGTCATAGTTGCTGATATGGAGACATGCATGGTGGCATTACTTTGCAGTGAGTGTGTTCAAGACCTAGACTATTGGATGAATGGCCGGAGGCCGTTGGCCATGCATTCAAGTGCCTAGGCCTTGAAGACACGCACAGCAGTAATGCATTTTTCAATGTGCATCAGTTAGAGGGTAGTGACATGTAAGGAATGGGTGTGGTGCACATTTAAGCCGTTATAGGCCACTGCTGCAAACAGATTGTGTATAGGTTGGCAGTGGCACAATACTTTGTGAATGGTAGTGGGTACGCCCATAGTATGTGATTGAAAGTGCACAGGGATGCAGTTGAGAGTGTCTTGTTTGTACATTATGGTAACTGTTGCAATTTGTTACTGCATAGCTCCATGGTGGTGCACTGTGGTTGGAGATGCTGCAGTAAAAAGTTATGCAGTGTGGGCACTGGGTGCAATGCTTGTATACTGTCAGTATGTTACAGGGTATGGTTGAAGGGCAGCTTATATGTGCTTGGATAGTGTGCTGTGTGCACAATGCTTGCAGTATGGGAAATGTTGTAAACATTTTGTGGTTACGTTGGCAGTGAAACAATCCATGGTGCCGGAGACAGTGTAATGTTTATACATTATGTTAACAGTTGTATGTAACGATGTCCATGCCCATTGCAGTGTGGTGGTTGGTTAGGAGTACTGGTGCCAGTGGTGCATATGTGCATAGTGGTAGTTGGTGACATGTTGGCATGTATGGTTGAATTACAGTGGGGGGAAAGTGTACAAGGAGCACACCCACTGGAGCAATGCAGGTTTGGCAGTGTATGAGGTACAGGGTGGTGATCTTTGGAGAATACGTGTGGAGCACATTGTCGACGTGCTACAGCAGGACAAGTGAGTTGCAAAGCTTGTATTGTGCATTCTATGGTTGTGGTGATAGTTGGAACATGCTACAGTATTTGGTGTGCGGCAAGAGATGGTGCAGTGAGAAGTTGTGTAGTGTGGCCACAGGGTGCAGTGCATACATAATGTGAGTATGGAAGTGGGTATGGTTGAAGGACAGCTTATATGTGGTTGTTTACTCTGCTGTGTGCAGATTTATAGAAGTAGGCCCAATGTTGTGAAGCTGTTGTGTATAGGTTGGCAGTGACACAATAGCTTGTGAATGGCAGTGCGTAGGGGTGGTGCAGGCTGCGCTATGTTTGTGGCTTCTGGTAAGTCTGACACGTTTTTGTGAATGGGTGTTTTATGGTGTAGGGAGTTGGCTAGAAGTGCCACTACGTATGTTAAAATTGGGCATAATGTAAGGTGCCCACATGGTCGCTTGCTTGGATGTATAGTCTTGTGGTGGGTGTGGAAAGGGTTGCAATGTTGTGTGCATGGCCAAAGGTGTGCTGGGTGCGTCTTAGGATGTTGCAGTGGATGCTGCAATCGTGCATTCTTTAGCATATGTTTCTGGTGGAGGTGCGTTTGCCGGAAGTGTTTAAAGGTAAATATGGAGTGGTGTATAGAAATGACAGTGTGCAATGCAGAGGTTTTTTATGTGATTGGTGCATGCGTGTTTTAAAATGTGACAGCACCCAATGGGGGAGTGTTGCAAAAGGTGACCGTGCAAAGGGAAGAAGTATTGCCTGAGCTTTACTGGGCTGTGGTCCTCACTGTAAATGGGAAAGCGCACGTGCACATCCTGCCATTATGAGCAGGGTGGAAATGGAAATGGAATTGTGGGAAATAGGCAATTAGGAGTTTAGGGCATACCATTTTCTCCCAATACTTGGTCGTGAGGGTGGTCGAGATGGAGAAATGCACAGTGCTTATCATCGGTGATACCTTTGTGCGCCATCTGCACAGGTGTTGCGTGCAAAGAGGCGTTGCTGGTAATTTTAGGTTGGAATGTAAGAGATATTCAATTCAACACTACAGCTAAGTCAACGCCTAGTCTGGAATACTGAATGAAAACCCTTATTGATATAACTTTATGTCCAGTTCATGAGTTCTGGATGACTACCCCTGTATAACACCCCTCTCTTAGAATCCCCCTGACCCCACTGAGCCAAGAAGTAGGTTTGTTTTGCAAATGTAAAAGATTTATTTGAAAAAATTAAACAATTTATAGATATATCACACTTTGATAATAAATTAATAATTGATAGCACACTTAGGCATATGAGCAGTAATTAGCAATGAGCAATCCTACAATAGCACAGTTCTGGTGACTTATGACTAGGAACAGGGGAATAAAGTATCAGAGAATGCTTTAGGGTTTCAATGAATTGCACAGATGAAAAAGAATGCAGCACAGAAATCGACTTGATAGGACTTCACTAAAAGACAATGTAATCACTTTTCTTTGAAAATTCACCCCCCCCCCTTTATGCAATATAAGGAGATGGAAAGGAGAGCACACAGTTCTCAGAAATGCAATCAATACAATACGAAATTCAGTTCCCCCCCAGCAAGCTTAGAGGAAAACAGGTCGGAGTTTTAAACACAGGCCCAAAATGCTTTGGAATGTGGTGGCAAGGAAGTGAAATGCGCCAAAAATGCCTTTAATTCCCTCTAGAGGTTCAGGGTAGGTGATGGCTACTTTATATTGTTCAGGCTCGGGTTAGCAATGCTCTATGGATGATTAGCAGATTGCAAACGAATTTTTTTAACGGAAGGCAAGCAGCTGCAGATTTTTACACGTGACTGAAATCAGGTCAAATCGTGAATCGCGGTAAATATTTCCGAGTGCGTGTCTCGTGATTACAGAACATCTATAAGGAGTAGCACTATCGTTTTCTGGAAAGCTTAGAATCTCAGCTTCAAAATGAAAGTTAAGTTTCGTTCCTAGCCCAAACGGTTCCGGAGTTATGAACGATTTAGTAAAGGTAGATATTCAGATTTAAAACAACTCAAAATGACAAGTGACAGCGTGCAACTTTGGAATTACAGATGACAGCTCGCAGCTTAAGAATGACAGGTGACAGGATCTCTAGGAGACAGTTCTACTTAAGTTAAAATAGCTTGCATTAGATTATTTTAACTAAGGGATCGGTTCTGCACAGTTCTGCTAGGTACTCACAATATAATTTTAAAAGGAATGGGCCTCCCCACGGATCTGGTCAGGTTTTGGACTGGACTCCGGTTCTGGTCTCGGCACTTCACAGTGATCTGGGTCAGCTCTCTGGTTCTGCTAACAGCGATCTGGGTCACTCTGGATCTCTGGCCTCTGGTTCTGGATACTGCTCTGCTTTCTCTGGGTACAGCACTGCTTCTGGATCTTTCTGCACAGCTTTCTCTGGACCCAGCGCTGATCGGCACGGCTCCTGGATGCTGCTACCGCTGTTAGGTCTGCTGGATGCTGAGGCCTACTGAGAAGAGTTCTCAGTTTGTGGGTTTAGGCCCTTGCTTTGAGTTCTGAATCAAGTTCTTTGGAGTTTTAAAGTCTAAGGGCCTCATTATGACCCAGGCGGTAAGTTACCGCCTGGGTCGTACCTTTACCACCATGGCGTAAACTATGTTTACGCCATGGTGGTTGGCGGACTTACCGCCCCATTCCGAGGTTGGCGGGGCGGTAAGTCCCCATTAACCCATTTACCCTTCCCCATTCCCATTTTTGCCCCATAGGGCATAATGGGAGTGGGGAAGGCGTTAATTACGCCACCGTAAATTACGGTGGCGTAATTAACAACAAGGTCCCTTAGCGCCATGGATTTTAACACCTGCTAAAAGCAGGTGTTAAATCCTCCATGGCGCTAAGGGACCTCGGAATCAGGCAGTAAGGGTCGGCGCTGTTTACGCCGCCGTAAACCCCTTACCGCCTGGGTCGTAATGAGGCCCTAAGTGTTGAATCTGGGATCTTCTGGATGTTGTTGTGACTGCGTAAGCTGTAGAACCCCTTCGTCTTCCCGTCCCTCCACACTCTCCTCACCTGAGTCTTCAGAGTTGCCTGCGTTCTGTAGATTGCGCCGGCTCAGGTAGTCCCGTTCTCTTTTAGGTAGCACTTGCCTGTCTCGGTGAGAAGCCACAGTGACAACTGAATATACAGCTGTCCTGGGGCCCCTTTACCGGGAACAGGCCGGACAAAAGGGAAAAAAACCCACACGTGGGAAAAACCCTTAGGATACTTCTGGCAATGAGGTAGGTGAAGATCCAAGCTTGTAACCAGTAGGACTGGAAGCAGATGCGAGGTCCACAGGGTTGAACACAGGAGGGAAGTCCAATGCAACACCAATAAGAGGTGAAGGAAGCCGAAGCCACAACCGGCCCAAAGACTGAACAGGCGCGGTAAGAAAGTAAAATACAGGAGAGAAAACAACGGACAGAGAAAAAAGGGAAAACTGGAGAGCCGCGAGTGAAAAGAGCGGCAAAGAGGAAAAAAAAAACGAGACTAGAAGGAGAAAGCGAAAAAGTGCCGAGGGATCGGCAAGGAAGAGGCTGCAGAAAAGAAGGCCACCGCTGAAACTTAAACGGCCGTCAGGTAAGTAGAAGGAACTTTATCCCAAGGAGAAGAGAAAAGCAAGCAGAGAAAACCCGCCGCACGCCGAGGCGAGCAGAGGGCAAACGCTGGAAGCGCAAAAACCAGAGCCGCTGGAGCGAGAACCAGCAATAGGTTGAAACGCAGCCACTGCCGGGCTTGAAGGGCAGATAAACTCCCGGCAGTGCTGTGATTGGCCATGACTTGATACCAGACACAAAGAAGGGACTAAACCTCTCTACCTGCCGGTTAGCCTCCAACGTGGAAGGAGCCGCCACCCGCGGTAGCGATTGCGGATGACAGTTGTATGGTCCGGCAGAGCGCGTTGCTGCAACTGGATTTGAATCCCTACCTGTCCCAGCAGTCTCTTTTTATGTGTTTTGAAAGTGGGTGGAGAGGCTAGCTTTCTAGGCCCAACCCCTTCAGAGTTCTGATAGGTTGGAGAATTCTTTGCGTTCTCACTGGAGAGCAGGATTGTTTGTCAGAATGATGTCATTTAATGGATTGCAGAAAGGACACTCCCCTGTCAAATTTCACACAAATCTATATTTGATCAAAATACACATTTCTCAAATACATAGTGGTTTGTCATTGCATGTACATATTACCTATCACATGAGGTATACTCTGTTCAAACTCTGCTCTTCCTGAGGGCTTGCATTCAAAAATGGCAACTTATTTTCGATTTTAGTGGGTTATGCAACCTTGGTTCTTCATTAAAAATTATACACATATACACGGCCTGTCCTTACATACTCCAGTAAATTCCCATGTCTCTAGCTTAAACACAGAGTCTGTAGTATCCATAAATAGCGGGGTTTTGCCCCAGAACATCACACAAATTGGAGTTTGGGCTTGAATCGAAGGTACATTTTTTAAATGAAGGCTCTCAAAGTTATACATTCCTGTCATTTGATTACAAAGAGTTATCAGTGTTTCTGTAAAATATATATTTTGCTTTCAATTCAGTTCTCAGAGTGTTGGAGTCCGCCTCCAAGACTTGGGTGGGTCAGTGATCACATGTGTCTTCTGGCAGGCAGGCCTTTGTTGACAGGAAAGAGTCAAAATCAACATATTCTATTCAAGTGCGAGAGCCTTTTGTGTGGTCTCCAGGAGGCTCCCAGCCAGTCTGCCTTCTATCAATCAAGAGGTCATGTGAGATTCTAACTCCTGGTGTGAATCTCTGGAGGTGAGAGGTTTCCCAGCCTTTGGCCTGTTAATTAAATCAGATTGTCTTCTGGGAACAGCATGTGGTTAAGATTTTAATTAACTCCCAGCCTTTGATGTAAAGGCCTCTCCTGCAACTCCTGACATGCAGTTTCCCTGTCAGAGTTTAGACCGCTAGCGCCGCCCTCAGTCAAAAGCGGATACTGCATGCATTTTTGGGATCTTTCTTGGATTAATGCATTCCAAACAGGAATGGTTCTTACATGGTAGTAAATAATCCTTGCTTAACATTGTTTTGATTGGGCTCCTGACAGTAAAATGGTTATGTGGAACCCCACAAAAGGGTTGAATCTTTAAAGTGATCCGATGAGCCACGATTTCAGCAACTTTTTGACATCAGTAACAGTGGATTTTGTTAACAAAGATCTTTCTTTACACTGGTGGGTGGCAAGTTAGGTAACCATTTTGGTGTGCGCACAAACTGCGTGGTTCTCCTGGATTCTGGCGCACATGTGGGCTTTTTGGCCATCTTGGATTTTCTAAGCCCACAGCACCAAATGTTGCAGCATGATAGCTCAAACGTGGGTCAGGACACCCAACAAAGCCCCCCCACCCGACTGCACTTTAAATCTGAGTCGATGGGGAGTCGGGTGCACAAAAGGTGATGACCCACGCACTGGTATGCCCGCATAGTCTTCTTCCAATTCTGCAAATGGCACAGTTCAGCATCTTTTCCTCCATCCGGTATTGATCGATCGGTTCTCCTCGCCGGTCCTCATGGGAATATTGGGCGGTACCCCGGGCCCCTTGCGTCTCTGCTCCCGGTCTCCGGATCGTCCTCCTTGGCCAGTCTCCACATTTTCTTTCTCCTAGGACGACAAAGGAAGAGCGGCAATACCTATTCATGGACATTTCTCCCCCACCATTGATATAGTGGGGTGGCATATATATTTTAGAACTCAACAGATATGAACATGCACATTTTTTTAAATTAAGAAACACAGAATTTGATAGGTTATATGTAGGATCTTTTAGGGTTGGAATTGAATTACTCTGGAGCGGTACCCTCTGGGATTGCAGAGGACTCCTCCAGTTGTTGCAGAGTGTGCCTGGGATGGCAACACTTCAACTGGTTGATGTGGACCCACTTGTCTTCCCCCTCTTCCAAACCGCCTTTGGGGAGGCGGATCTTGTAGGCCACAGGGGAGATCTTGTCTATAATCTCAAAGGGTCCTTTCCATGTAGGCAAACATTTCCTCTGTTTGGCCTGGTTCCTTTGGAAATTGTATAAATAGACCCGGTCCCCCACCTGATATTCCTTCCTGGAAGTTTTCAGGTCATAGTGGGTCTTCATACTCTCAGCTGATCTTTCTAGATTCCGCTGAGCATAAGCAAAAGCATGTTGAAGGTGTTTCCTTAAATTCTCCACAAACTCATGAGTTGTGGAGGCATTTATTAGTGTCTGCTCTTGGGTCCTGTAGAGCAAATGCTGCGGAAGCACCATCTTGCGTCCAGTCATCAACTCGAATGGTGACATTTTGGTTGCAGATGAAGGGGTAGATCTGATGGCCATTAGGACCAGAGGTAATCGGATATCCCAACTTGGCCCAGAATCTGCCACAATGGTTCGGTTATATCTCTCTACTGCCCCAGAAGAAGCTGGCCTGTAAGCAATGTGTAGCTTTCTCTTGACCCCCAGTATCTCCCACATCTTTGTAATTACTTCACTGGTGAAGTGGCTACCTCTGTCTGACTCAATCCTTTGAGGTAGACCAAAACGGGAAAAGATGTGGTTAATCATCAAGGCAGCTGCCGTTTCTGCCTTGCAGTTTGGGGCTGGGAGACATTCCACCCACTTGGTAAACAAGCATGTCACAGTCAACATGTACTTATTCCCCCTAGCAGAGCGAATCACTGGGCCTACAAAGTCGATTTGCAAATCTGACCATGGCAGTGTCATTCCCCTCTTTTGGAGGGGTGAACGGTGCGGGTGGGATGATGGCTGAAATTGTGCACACACAAGACACCCCTTCAAGTATTGGTCAAGGTCCTGCCCCATGTGTGGCCAGTATGCAACCTCTCTTAAGATTTCCAGTGTTGTGTGAAACCCCCTATGACCGGCGGTGGCCGCATCATGGGCGTGACTTAACATCAGGCTTCGGAATGAGGTAGGAACCACCCACTGATCGTGGCCAGCTTTGGATTTCCTTACCAGCAAACCGTCTTGGATTCGGAACATTTTTGGACATTTCATCAACACTCTTAGGTCCTCTTTCCCAATGTAATCGGTATCCGTCAGGGGAAAGTTCTCAGGGTCCTCAAGGTGTTGGTAAAACTTACCGATAATTGGATCCCCCTTCTGAGCTGTAATCAAATCAGCATCAGGGGTCTCCTTGCTCCATTGGGCAGTTGAAAGATCATTGTGAGCATTTGTCTGGGACCTAGTGATAACAGTGACCTGGATTTCCCCCAACAGGGACTCAATCTCAATTAGATCCCCTTGGATGGCCCCGGTTTTGGCCATCTGATCAGCTAAGTCATTTCCAGTTTTGTCTGGTCCCTCTACTTTGGAATGACCCTTGATCTTTTTCCAATAGATGGTCATCTCATTCGAGGTGACCAGATCATCAATGTTTTGGATCAACTTCCCATGTTTCAAGGGTTTGTTGTTAGCACATAACATGCCTCTGGTTTTCCAATTAACCAGGTGCTCCACAAACCCGTTCCGTACATCTGTGATTATGACCAGTTCGTTGAGTTGATGCTGGACAGCAGTGAGGATGGCCTGATGCACAGCCATCAACTCTGCCACCTGACTACTTCGGGGACCAATTTTGTATCCGGCGGAGGGTTCTGGGAACTCATTCACCCATGCATTCCCTACGCCGGCCACCAGTTCTTTCTCCCCGTTGTTGTCAACATGGTAAGAGCATCCATCCACATAGACAGTGGGCATTCCCTCACACTTGTCCTCTTCAAAGACTTTGTGTGGGGAATTAAGGTATGCCTCCGTGTTGTCCTTGATTTTTAGACTTTCGTCCTCGAGACTGTTTTCTCTGGCACAGTCACGCAAGTCAGCCAGACCTTGCGCGAGGGGACTCTTCTTGTTTTGGCCATATCTGACCTCCACAGGAAAGCCTTGCATTGACAGAATCCAGGAAGTAATTTGGGAATTACTCACATTTCCGGCCCGGATTCTGTCACTTTGGAGATATTGCAGAGGCTGGTGTGGAGTCTCCACTATGATGTGTTCCCCCTGGATAAACGGGCGGTAATTCTTCAATGCCCACACCGTTGCCAGGAGTGCCTTCTCACAGTCGTTGAATTTTTCCTCCACAGAGGATAAAGTTTTGCTCGCATAGGAGATTACTTTATTGACCTTGTCATGCTTTTGGTATAATACTGCCGTCAAGCACGTATTAGAGAACCCCGTCTCCAGGAAGAACTCCTTGTTTCTGACAGGGTAAGCTAGGCAGGGTGCTTGTGAGAGGCTTCTTTTGAGTTGTCTTACTGTCTCGGCTTGTTCTGGACCCCATTCCCACTTGACCCCCCCTTTCAGGAGATGAATCAGGGGTCCGGTGATCTCTGCGTAGCCCTCAATGAACTTCCTGCTGTAATTAGTCAGTCCAAGGAGGCTCCTTAGTTCCCGCAGAGTTGTGGGGTCTTTCAGTTTCTGAAGTGCTTCCACTTTCTTTTCCTGGGGACAGAGACCCTGAGGAGTAATCTCATGCCCCAAGAAATTAACACGGGTTCTACACCACTGTGCTTTCTGAAAGGAAAGTTTTGCTCGGCGGCCTTCAACTGGGTCAGAACATAACAAGTCTCTGCTATGTGTTCCTCCACAGATGAACTTTTGATGAGGACATCATCTACATAAGCCAGGTTACCCCTTGCACCCAGGTCGGGCATGGCCTTGTGTAGGAAAATGTTGAATTCATTGCCGGAGTTGAGGTATCCGAAAGGAGTCCGGGTCCATGTATACTGCTGGCCCCCAAAGGTAAAAGCCAGCTTGTATTGGTCCTCCCTACTGATCGGCACGGTCCAGTATCCATTGGTCAGGTCTATTGCAGTGAATACCTGTGACCCCTGAGGTCGGCGCAGAGCCTCCACTGGCCGTTTGGCTTCAATATTCCCAGCACCGGATTATTGAAGGTGCTGTGAACTGGACGGATTATTCCCCGGGACTCAAGGTTCTTAATTATTTCAGTAAGGGACTCCATGGATGCGAGAGGCAAGCAATATTGCTTCACAAACACTGGAGTCATGCCAGGGTCCGTGGGGATTGTTGTTGTGTGGATGTCGGTGCGACCACAGTCATATGAGTCTACCGCAAAGAGATCTTGGAAATCCAAGAAAACCTGTTTCAACTTTTGCTTTTCTTCCAGAGTCACACAGGCATCAGCTAGGTTGACTCTCTCTTCCACCATCTGCCTGAAGCCTGGAAAGACTTCTGGTTTGGCTATCTCAGCGGCCTCCTCCAGCTGGGTGGAGAAGTCCCTGGTCAGAGCGCTGATTTGGACTGGAGGCCCCAGGTGGGAAAGGCAGCCTTCATGAACCTGGAAAATCACCTCATCCCTCCTGAAGTCACAAGTCACATCTTCCTTACCATAAGGGCAGGAAGTGTACACCAGGAAGTTCCCCCCATGCCGGGTAAAAATCCTGTCTGGTGTTGTATTGTCCTCACTGTCACTGTCAAAACAGTCCTTGGGGATTGGTCCTAAGAGTTAATTTCCTAGATCAATGGAAAAATGTCGGTCATCAACCGCCATTCCAATAATGGTGCCTGCGGCTAGAGTAATACTCTTTAAGTCGCTGTTATCCACCTCTATTGGAATGGTGTCATGTTCTATGTTGACTAATGGAGTTGGGTTTACCCCCAACCCTTGCTGTTGGAGAGAAGCATTTAGATGAATATAAGCATCAGGGTTTTTCAAATAATGTCCTCTTTTAGCTTTCACTTCCAGGGAGAATTGCCGGGTCCTTTCTGGGATGGTGACTTCCTCTTTGATCTGAATTTCAACTGCATAAGGTAGCAATTGAGCTGACCTAAATGCTTTTTCTGGATCATCAAAGCCCATGGGATTATCCGCTAATCGGGACCAAGCTTTGAAGTTTATTAGGTCCAAACTAATGGCAAAGCGATTGAGAATGTCACTGCCTAAGTAAAAGGCGGCAGTGGCGTCTCGCACGACCCAACAATTATGGACTATGCTCTTGTTGCCAATGGAGATTTTGAGCATACACCTGCTTGGCAGGAGCTGTTTGGAATTAGGTGCTTCCAGGTCCATTTCCCATTTATCTATCAGTTTGAATGTGGGAATGGCTGGATCTTTTGGGAGTTGGCGGAACATGGCTTCGCTGATGAAGCTCCTACCGTTGTTCACACACACTCGAGCGAGAACAGAGTCCTTCCCATCATTTAACTGAACAGGGATGAACAACCGCTCTACAATTTGCTGAATATTAGCCAGGCTCTGAGCTGATTTCACATCTTTCTGGACTATAGCTGATTTCACATCTTTCTGGACTATAGGAGTGGGAGTTTCTGATTGTGGATTAGTAAAGAATTTCAAAGTGTTTCCTTCCAGCGTGGAGTACCACTTTAAACTGGAAGGAAGGTTGATTTTCAGAAACAGAGAGGACCCCCCATCACCAGTCTGCTGTCCTACTGCTATTACTGTCACGTCTGGAATCTGGTTGTTCTGGAAGTGAAATTCTACTTGGTCAGATTTTTGTTCAACCATGTGGCAGGTGCCGTTTAAACTAACATGGTTGACACTCTGTTTTAATTTTATTGGTCGGCTACTCTGGGTCCAGAGGACCTTGTTAACACAATCTATTAGAGGTGACAACCTTCTCAGGAGGTCATTCCCTAGTAAACAAGGGGTGCCCTCTGGAGTCACTACTATGACCGGGTGTTTCACCTTGTGTTGCCCAATTTTAATGTCCAAGTCTGCAGTCCCCTCAACGGGAATTACCTTCCCGTCAAAGTTCTGCAGTTGTCCAGGAAGAGAGGTGAGAGGAATACGGTAATTCTCTCCCCTTCCTGCATTTAGTTCATCAAAGGCCCTTTTGGACAGAAGGGTAGCTTGGGATCCAGTGTCCACCAGTGCCAAAATTGTACCATGCCCCTGTACTTGTACCGGGGCATAGTATCTTCCCTCCTTCTCCTCAAGGGGGCACAGATAATGCACATTTTTGGACAACTGGTGGGCTAACTTTCTGGTTTTGGACATTGCTAGCGAAGAGATTTGGGCAGAATTCTGTGGAGAGCCTTGGGAATCTGAAAGAAAAAGTTGGCAACTGGAGATCAGAGCCATCGTGGGTTCCCCTGGTTCTGGTTCTGGGCCGCCCCCCCCCCTCTTCTTGGAGGCAGTCACCAGGATGGGTTTGAACCAGGGGATTTCGGTATTGTGGGTTCTGGGATGAGATGATGGGCGGCGGTAGCTCAGTCTCCATATCTCCCCAGTCTGGATTGGAATCCCTTGGGACCCATTTTTCCTTGGGAGGAGTTCCCCCATCTCTGAAGGAGAAGGTCCTTTCCCCAGGATCCTCTGAGGATCCCTCTCCCTCAAATTGAAAGACCTGTACCTCCTCCACAAAGTGGGTCTGTTTGCATCCCTTGTTTCTCCTACCCCCCCTCTGCTCCTTGGGAGGCGGGCTTTCAGGGGCAGGAGATTTTGTTTCCGGTTCCTGTTTTTCCAGGGGATGTTTACAAGTTGGGAAGGAAGCTTCCTCCAAGGCTTTACACCCCCCTTCCCCTTGTGCCTCCTCCCTGGGAACCGGTGTGTTATCTGGGTGCTGCCCCCGTCATTGTTCTGGAGTACCAGGTCCAGAGTTTGGGGCATTCAGTGGTGGCACGCTCATCTGAGGGATCTGTTGAGCCCTCAGTATGTGACCCAGATCCCGAGCCATATTTTGGACCTGGCGCTCTAACTGGGAAACCCGCTCAGGCTGATACGGGGCTCTATTTTCTTCCCTGGGCTGATCCCGGGAAGGGTAGCTATCCCTTCTCTGGTAGTACCCCTGGTAGGGAAGATTTTGGTACCCCTCCACCCTTGGCCTCCCCTCTCCCGGATTAGGTTGTCTGGGCTCAGGGAATTGGGGAAAGAAGGGTGGAGGATTTTGGGGCTGGAAATTGGGCAGATACCTGGGGAAAAAGTTCTGCCCAGGATTTGGAGAATTTCTGCCCTCCTGGGGGAAGTTAGGAGGGAAGTTCCCCGGGTCAGGTGCTTGGCTGGACCCCCCCTTGGGCTGGAGGAGTCCACACATAACCCAGGATTGGTCGGTTTCCCTTGTAGCGGGGACTTACATAGTCAGGGGAGCGGGGGACCCCATTTGTGGGACTACCTCCTCGACTCCCTGTCTGTGACTGGCCCAAGGGCCTTCTGGGCTGTGAATTATTAGGTGCAGGTAGGTTTTTAGGCCCCCCCATCTCCAAATCCAAAACGGGGGTGACCTTTACCTCTGCCACCTTGGCAGCAGCAGGGGTGCTGTTGGTTTTGGGATTTTTCTGGGTATTGCTTTTATTTTCTATGGGCTTCTGCACCTCATAGATCCGGGTAGCCTGTTCAATGACCCAGTCTAAAGATCTTTTCTCATGAAAATCTCTCACGAGCTGGGTCATTATATATTTGGGCAAGGCATGGAAAAATGTATTGACAAATTCTCTGCTGTCTGTGCGCACCCTTCTGGTGGTCTGCGCAAAGGCACGTTTCAGTTCTTGCACGAATTCTTGTGGGGCCTGATCCTCCCCACATTGCAAATTGTAGGCTGCCTTGCGAGCCTCTTGAGGATTTCTGTGAACAGAAAATGTTTCAAGATGGCCGCCTTATAGGTGGAACATCTTAAATGATTTTGGTCCTCCAGCCCCGCAAAGAAACTGGAGTATTCTGGTGAGAAGGTCCACTTTACATATTGAATACAGCTTTGGCTGTCCTTCAAATGGAAAGTCTCCATCATTTGCTCGTAAAGCTCCAAGTGTTCCCAAACAGAATACTTGGCTTTCTTGTGATAAGGCGTGATGACACTCCTTATTGCCTTTATTTGCTTCAATGGGTCCTTAAGCAAGGCCCTTTTTTGCCTTATTGGCCTTTTTGGTTCGGGTAACCCTGGTCCATTCATCCTCTGACTCAGAGGCACTGCTCCCAGAGGTTCCTGTCTGATCTTCCAGGTTTTCCCGGATTCTGCGAGCCTGGGATTGGCTGGCAGAATGTGGGGACCTGGTCTCCTGTGTCCTGCGCCTTTCAGAGGAGTCTTCAGATTCCTCCTTGCTGCCAGGATTTGATGGGTACCCCCCCACTGACCTAACTGGGCAGAAGTTTTCAGGATGCCCTTAATGGGCCTATTCTCCTGGGGTTCCCCACTAAATTGCACTGTGCTTGGGTGCCCATACCCGGATGCCCGCCCATCCATTCCTGGGAGGTACTGGCCTATGAGCCCCATGCTTCTGGCTGGATAGTAATCTGCCATCCCTGTGGCCCGGTGCTCATGTGCGCCAGGGGACATGGGGGTGGCAGAGTCCAGGGACTGAGAGAGATAAAGGCCTCTGGTACTAGGGCTCCTGAGGTTATGCTCAGGAGTTTCCCTTTCCCAGCGAACCTGGTCTCTATCCGCCCCTGCTCCCTGTTGCAATGCAAGAGCCTGCGCTTTCAGTTCCTTAGTTAAGGCCTTACTAGACTCTATAAGTCGCTCCTGCATCGCTACCTGTTGTTGGAGCCTATCATTGTGCTGACAGAGAGCCTCATTTTCTCTCTGTGCCTCCTGATTGGTCCTGGAGTACTGGGCCAGTCTCTGCTGCAGGAGGGTTACCTCCTGAGCTGTGTCCCTATTGGCCTGCTCCTTTCTTGCCAGAGCATCCTCCACCCTCCTGGTGTGCTCTAACAAGTTCTGGTGTTCTTTTTGGAGGTCACCCAGTCCCTGGAGGGCTAGGTGATTTTCTTCCTTTCCTGACTAAGAGCCTGCATCTGTGCCGCCAGGTCGTCCCTTTGCCTTTGGAAGGCACCAGTTTTCTGGCGCTCTGGTCAAACTCTGCCTGGGTATCCAGGTCTTTCAAAATCAGTTTATTGCTCTCTGCCTTCTCCCTATCTAGGTGGCTTTGCAGGGTGACTACCTGCTCAGCACATGCCCTATTGAAGTCTAACTGTTGCTCCAGCTTTTTCTGGCTCTGCAGTAGGGAGTCCAAACCTTCTTGGTACTCCTTCTGCAAGGCCAGAAATCTGGTATCCTGGTCCACCTTTTCCTGTTGCAGCACATCCATATCCTCCTTTATTTTAGTGATGTACCGTCTGCTGTCATTTTCTGACTCCTGGCTCCTGAGCAGCCTCTGCTCAGAAGAGTCCAGATCAGATTGGGCCTTCTGTAGTGCCAGCAGTTGCCTACTCGCCAGATCTTGGCCTTCAGCACATTTGTCCTGCATGGCTCCCATATGTAAATATAAATATGCCGCTACCCTGGCAATCTTGTGGTGCTCATCCTTGGCCTTAGGGGCCATATATAGTTCACTCAGGGCCACATGTAGGGGACCCTGATCTCCCCATATATCTGACTCTGTTTCAGTTGACCTGTTGCGCGATTGCCTGCAACCAGACCGTTTGGTCCTGATGAGTCCACTCACCTCTCACAAATAGCTTATGTAAGAAGTGTTCTCTGGCTATTTTCATATCTACCAAGGTCGTCATTCTGGAATTTGAGTTCCTTCCTGACTTACAGAAGTTTGTATTTTATTTTTGCAAAACAGACCGTTTCCTTAGAGCTTTCCTTTGAGGAGTGCTTTACAGCGTAACACAGCGTGGTGATCCGACCGGATATGTGTATCTGGTCAGCTGGCACACTGTATTAATCTGCACAAGTGATAGATCTAACCCAAACGTCCGGCTCAAGCCCCCAATTTGTAAGAGATATTCATTTCAACACTACAGCTAAGTCAACGCCTAGTCTGGAATACTGAATGAAAACCCTTATTGATATAACTTTATGTCCAGTTCATGAGTTCTGGATGACTACCCCTGTATAACACCCCTCTCTTAGAATCCCCCTGACCCCACTGAGCCAAGAAGTAGGTTTGTTTTGCAAATTTAAAAGATTTATTTGAAAAAATTAAACAATTTATAGATATATCACACTTTGATAATAAATTAATAATTGATAGCACACTTAGGCATATGAGCAGTAATCAGCAATGAGCAATCCTACAATAGCACAGTTCTGGTGACTTATGACTAGGAACAGGGGAATAAAGTATCAGAGAATGCTTTAGGGTTTCAATGAATTGCACAGATGAAAAAGAATGCAGCACAGAAATCGACTTGATAGGACTTCACTAAAAGACAATGTAATCACTTTTCTTTGAAAATTCACCCCCCCCTTTATGCAATATAAGGAGATGGAAAGGAGAGCACACAGTTCTCAGGAATGCAATCAATACAATACGAAATTCAGTTCCCCCCCAGCAAGCTTAGAGGAAAACAGGTCGGAGTTTTAAACACAGGCCCAAAATGCTTTGGAATGTGGTGGCAAGGAAGTGAAGTGCGCCAAAAATGCCTTTAATTCCCTCTAGAGGTTCAGGGTAGGTGATGGCTACTTTATATTGTTCAGGCTCGGGTTAGCAATGCTCTATGGATGATTAGCAGATTGCAAACGAATTTTTTTAACGGAAGGCAAGCAGCTGCAGATTTTTACACGTGACTGAAATCAGGTCAAATCGCGAATCGCGGTAAATATTTCCGAGTGCGTGTCTCGTGATTACAGAACATCTATAAGGAGTAGCACTATCATTTTCTGGAAAGCTTAGAATCTCAGCTTCAAAATGAAAGTTAAATTTCGTTCCTAGCCCAAACGGTTCCGGAGTTATGAACGATTTAGTAAAGGTAGATATTCAGATTTAAAACAACTCAAAATGACAAGTGACAGCGTGCAACTTTGGAATTACAGATGACAGCTCGCAGCTTAAGAATGACAGGTGACAGGATCTCTAGGAGACAGTTCTACTTAAGTTAAAATAGCTTGCATTAGATTATTTTAACTAAGGGATCGGTTCTGCACAGTTCTGCTAGGTACTCACAATATAATTTTAAAAGGAATGGGCCTCCCCACGGATCTGGTCAGGTTTTGGACTGGACTCCGGTTCTGGTCTCGGCACTTCACAGTGATCTGGGTCAGCTCTCTGGTTCTGCTAACAGCGGTCTGGGTTACTCTGGATCTCTGGCCTCTGGTTCTGGATACTGCTCTGCTTTCTCTGGGTACAGCACTGCTTCTGGATCTTTCTGCACAGCTTTCTCTGGACCCAGCGCTGATCGGCACGGCTCCTGGATGCTGCTACCGCTGTTAGGTCTGCTGGATGCTGAGGCCTACTGAGAAGAGTTCTCAGTTTGTGGGTTTAGGCCCTTGCTTTGAGTTCTGAATCAAGTTCTTTGGAGTTTTAAAGTCTAAGTGTTGAATCTGGGATCTTCTGGATGTTGTATGGTCCGGCAGAGCGCGTTGCGGCAACTGGATTTGAATCCCTACCTGTCCCAGCAGTCTCTTTTTATGTGTTTTGAAAGTGGGTGGAGAGGCTAGCTTTCTAGGCCCAACCCCTTCAGAGTTCTAATAGGTTGGAGAATTCTTTGCGTTCTCACTGGAGAGCAGGATTGTGTGTCAGAATGATGTCATTTAATGGCTTGCAGAAAGGACACTCCCCTGTCAAATTGCACACAAATCTATATTTGATCAAAATAAACATTTCTCAAATACATAGTGGTTTGTCATTGCATGTATATATTACCTATCACATGAGGTATACTCTGTTCAAACTCTGCTCTTCCTGAGGGCTTGCATTCAAAAATGGCAACTTATTTTCGATTTTAGTGGGTTATGCAACCTTGGTTGTTCATTAAAAATTATACACATATACACGGCCTGTCCTTACATACTCCAGTAAATTCCCATGTCTCTAGCTTAAACACAGAGTCTGTAGTATCCATAAATAGCGGGGTTTTGCCCCAGAACATCACACAAATTGGAGTTTGGGCTTGAATCGAAGGTACATTTTTTAAATGAAGGCTCTCAAAGTTATACATTCCTGTCATTTGATTACAAAGAGTTATCAGTGTTTCTGTAAAATATATATTTTGCTTTCAATTCAGTTCTCAGAGTGTTGGAGTCCGCCTCCAAGACTTGGGTGGGTCAGTGATCACATGTGTCTTCTGGCAGACAGGCCTTTGTTGACAGGAAACAGTCAAAGTCAACATATTCTATTCAAGTGCAAGAGCCTATTGTGTGGTCTCCAGGAGGCTCCCAGCCAGTCTGCCTTCTATCAATCAAGAGGTCATGTGAGATTCTAACTCCTGGTGTGAATCTCTGGAGGTGAGAGGTTTCCCAGCCTTTGGCCTGTTAATTAAATCAGATTGTCTTCTGGGAACAGCATGTGGTTAAGATTTTAATTAACTGCCAGCCTTTGATGTAAAGGCCTCTCCTGCAACTCCTGACATGCAGTTTCCCTGTCAGGGTTTAGACCGCTAGCGCCGCCCTCAGTCTTAAAGGCAGGTACTACATGCATTTTTGGGTTCTTTCTTGGATTAATGCATTCCAAACAGGAATGGTTCTTACATGGTAGTAAATAATCCTTGCTTAACATTGTTTTGATGGGGCTCCTGACAGTAAAATGGTTATGTGGAACCCCACAAAAGGGTTGAATCTTTAAAGTGGTCCGATGAGCCACGATTTCAGCAACTTTTTGACATCAGTAACAGTGGATTTTGTTAACAAAGATCTTTCTTTACACTGATGGGTGGCAAGTTAGGTAACCATTTTGGTGTGCGCACAAACTGCGTGGTTCTCCTGGATTCTGGCACACATGTGGGCTTTTTGGCCATCTTGGATTTTCTAAGCCCACAGCACCAAATGTTGCAGCATGATAGCTCAAACGTGGGTCAGGACACCCAACAGGAAGGAGTGGACGCTTTCTGGGCCTGTCACGGTGACTGCAGTTTCGGCAGGATGGATCACCTTTACAGATATGTGGCGTCCGTCACGAACATGGACTTTGTCGTGGTGCACAATGAAAGGGTACATTTTGGTTACATGTCGGTTGGACGATTAATCCATCTCCTGAAGAGGTTGCTGACCGCAGTGATGCTTATTTTTCCTACTGCCAAGGTCGTTTTCTCATGCATAACACCAAGAGCAGTGTGGGTCCATGACGGTGTAATTTGTCCCCAGCCAGAGGTTGGAAGGTGTGCTATAAACAAAATTATGCGTCAGTTTATGTAGACTGCTGGCATGTTTTCCACCCACTATGATCTATCCCACTATGAGGTCGCAAAATATGCAGTGGTTCCATAGAAATGGTATTTATTTGAGCGCCATTGGCAATGCCGTTTTCTTTTACACTGTGCAAGAAGCATTAACCAGAATGTTGTACAAATGTGAGGAGAGGCAAACAGAAACGCATATGAAGAGAAAATACAAAAATAATTGCTCGCACGCATGTAACAAAAAGAAAAATAATTGCATTTATCCATCTACGCTGGAAGACTGAATCCCCTACCCAGTTTCATATTGTTTACCACCCCCCTCCAACTTCACTATCACGAAAAGGTAGTGGATTACGCTGTACTTTCAGGATTGCATGTGCCACATCCTGGGTGGCAATGTGGATGTATGCAGATGGAGAAATCGGGTATACTTTCATTGAACTTTATAGTGGACGTGCTTTGGAATGGCACGTCATTTGTAATGTAAATGTGTAACGGTACATTTCAACTGTTGTAGAGGAGTGACAATGTTCGATGATGGCGGCTTCAATGCGATTGGTGGATGCGTTTGTGCCTATTTACCCGTAACCCAATGAAGTAGAGCTGCAGAGAAGATAGGCAAAGGGAAGAAGGACTGCTCCAGTTTTACAGGTGTGTGGCCCACGCGCTACTTTGGAAGGCGCACGTGCCAAAATCTATCCTTTACACCACCATGCCCAATTGCCATGGAAGTGTGGGGTTTAGCCAATCAGGTAGTGTGGGTGTAGTTACCAGGAAGGGGAGGTGAAATGGTTGAACATTATACTCTGCGTACTGAGGATGGCTGACATGGCAAAACGTATTGTGTGGACTGTAGGTGATCCCTTTGTAATAGATCTGCACAACTATGCCCTGCAAAGACACTTTGACAGCAATTTTGGTTTGGAAGGAGTGGACGCATTGTGGAACGCTTTGTATGAGTGCAATTTCTTCGATATGCATGCACTTTGCAAAGACCTCGCCACGTTTCCAGTAGTAGATATTATCGGCATTCATTATGGCGGTATGCATATGGGTTACCTGCCTTGCTTAAATTTCTTCCGTAGACTGAGGAGGTTGCTGGATGTTGTGAGGATGCTTTTTACCGCCGCCAAGGTGCTTTTCTCATCTATAATACCGCAAAGAGTATGGCCCACTGCTCATGGATGTTGTTCCGAGCCAGACGCAGGAAGGTGTCTCATCAACAGATGCATGTACACTTTTTTATCCGCTCGTTCTTCTGCAACAATGACTTCACTACCTGTGGAAATGCTGAGTTTTTCCAAGAAAATGGCATTTTGTTGTCACCCATTGGCAATGCAGTTTTGTTTGCTCATCTACAGGATGCGGTGAAGAGTTTACTGAACTAATGTGTGCAGAAGAAAACACAAAAGCTACTAAAAACAGACAAAAAGGTGTTCCTTTAGAAGGATGAACACAAATAAAAACTCTTTTAAGAGTCACCCCTTACCACAAACTCCCCCTGCCCTGGTTTCAAGTTATTCCCCCATGCCCGCATGCAGCATGAAAGCCACATGCAGGGATTCTGCGGATGGCGGTTACGAAAATGGAACTGTGGGATTGTCCAATGAGTTGCTTAGGATGTGCGGCAATAGGAAGAGGGACTCCTGCTGCACTGGGGACTGGCCCTCAACATACTTGGGGACCCGCACGTGCCACATTTGACGCTCCTCACCATGCTAGCCTGTGGAAATGGGACTGTAGCGATTGTCCTATCAGGTGCTGCTCAGGGTGTGCGTCAGAGGAAAGTGCACCAATAGAAAGAAGGACTCCTCCTGCTTTACAGGGACGCGTCCCTGGCGGTACTTGGAGAAAGGCACATGCCACTTTCTGCGCTTGTGAGTATGCTGGCCAATAGAAATGGTACTATGGCCTTTGGCCAATCAGGTGCTTTGGGTGTGCGTCACAGAAAAGGGAGGCATTCACTTTCCTCATTACTTTGTGTACTGCGGCTGGCAAACATGGCAAGACATACAGTTTTCGTCATGGGTGATGGCTTTGTGGAAGATCTGTGCCTGTATGCCCTCCAAGAAGACATGTCTGGCAATTTCAGTTTGGAAGGAGTGGACGCTTTGTGGAGTAGTGTTGAATCGTGCTGTTTCGGCGGACTGCTTCTAGAATGTCGATGCATGGCCTCTTCGTCAACTGTACATGTAGCGATCGTGCACTGTGGAGCCTTCTTTATGGGTTACATGCCTTGTTCCCGTGTGTTCCGTTCACTGAGGATTATGATGAAAGCAGTGCAGCGCATTTTTCCTACTGCCAAGGTGTTTTTCTCAGGTATACCCCCGAGAATAGTGTTGAAGTATTCCAATGATTCCTGTCGCCAGTCAGAGGTCGGAAAGGATCTCGTCAACAGAAGCATGTGTGACTTCTTAAGTGCTGCTGGGATGTTCTACTGTGAGAATGAGAACATTGGTTCGTGATACATATACCTTTTCACCACAAATTGCATGTCTTTTTCGTACAGTGGCAATGAAATGTTGTTTTGCAATCTACAAACTGCACTGAAGAGCCTATTTTAAGAATGTGAGCTAACGTTGAAAACACACATTTACGTATGAAAACATCAAACACAGTGTTTCTAGGGAAGCACCTTTAAAAAGGTTTTTTAAAGAGCCACCACAGCTAACGACGTGCGCTCCCCGGGTTCAAAGTTATTCCCCAACTCCTGCACGCACCCAGCACGAAATGTCAGCGAATATCGCAATAATTGCAGGGTGGTACGTGTTACATACACCCCTTTTGCAGATGACGCCCATAGAAATGGGCCTACAGAGACTACGGGATTGGGTAACAAAGTTTGTGGGTGTGGCGTGTACAGACAGACTGTGCTACACGGTGTATTTGTGGACAGAAATGCAGAGGGTGCGGCTATAGCTGTGTGTTTCATGAGGCACAGCGTGCGGGTGTTAGGGGATTCCAACATACATTGACTGAAAGTGAATGGAAAACACTGTGCAGTGGCTACTCATTTTGCAATCTATGATGTGCATGTGTAGTGCTATGGAGTAGCTCCAATGAAGTACCTGATTTTGGTTTCTCTGTGCGACACTTTGGTGACAAGCAATCATGCCGATATTATTGTTGTTGATTGTGGAGGGAAAATTGCACAGCATGTTACATGAGTTTCATTGCCGTTTGTGATGAAGGAGGCACTTGCCCAGTTCTTGCGTTTATTTCCGATCTCTTCCATACATTTTTACTGCATTTTGCAGCCACCGATGTGGGAATGTCATTTTCTATTTGGTCCGTGAATGCAGACAGTGCGGGAACATTGCAAAGAAGTGTATTTCTGCCTTTCTTCGACATGTGCCAATGACATACTTCGCCCTTGGGAATATGACGTTTCACAGCATGAATACTTTTCGTCAGCAATAACGTTCATCTTAGTATGCCAACTATCCCGATTTTTGTACACCCCATCTACATTGGTTTTGTGCCCTTCTTGAAAGTATTCATATTTTTTTGTAGTTAGTGTTGCGCTGTGACTCTCTTGAAAACGCTCTGCAACATGTAAAAAAACCTATTTGTACAGCAAACCCCTTTCTAACGGATTCCACTGCAGTGTTTACCACACTGCCACACATCCAGCCCTGCATGCGTGCATTGGCAATTCCGTTGTTGATCTGTGAAAGGTGCTTTCTTTATTTACCTTTTGTTCCTTTCCCAGTTCATTTTCATTTATCATGCTGTTCTCACACACAACACAGAAGGAACAACAGCAAAGGTCAGGTACAGAAGGGACAGCACCTACCTGGATACTATAGGGGACATTCCGGGAGACAGAATTAATGGGAGGCCCTCACGTACATAGGCGCCAGTCATTGTAATGCTCTTGTAAGGACCATTCCCACGCACTTCGAAGTACCTTCCCTCTGTACAGTAGCACGCTTTAGTACATGCACACTACAATGCCCTTTGCTGTGTAAGGGTCTGTAGTGAGGCACATGGTTTGCTAAGGTTATTTTACTTGTTGCCCACAGCAGATGTGGGAAATGCTGTACATGAAAGTAGGCTACATAATTGTTGGAAGGGCACTAGCCTGCCCACTGGTCTCCTGTGCTTTCATTTCAGTTGTCATCACATGCAGTGTAAACACTTTATGCTACGCCATTAGTGTTAGGGGTAGCATTCACGGATATGCATACATTGTGGAATACAAGAATGTTTACAACAACGGGAAACACAGCTTCATTACGTGCAGCAGGAAGCCATTTATTGTGTGCGACCCATTCAGCTACAACGCTTTTCATCATGAGTGATGTCATGAATGAGATTTGTGATTCTATCTTTGATGTCATGGGTGTTAGTCCTTGCAGTGCACACTGGTGGCACGAATTATGGTTGCTTAGCTTACCATAACTGTCGAATTCCGTGGGTTTTTCGGTTTTACCTGTAACCATAACGTCCCTGTAAAAAACAAATAAATATATGAGAGAGAGAGCGAGAGAGAGAGAGAGAGAGAGAGAGAGAGGAATAAGAGCAACCAAATTAAGGCTCTTGAAAAAATCAGTGGACCCAGTAGCCTACTGACTATCACAGAGGAAGAATGCAGCTGTGAAATTATATTAACCAAAAATTGCAACAGGAAGACAGGAAGATAGGGCCATGGGAACAAATGAGGATAAACGACAAAGCATTGAGCATGATGGTAGGCACAGGCCACCATATACAATCGCAGATACTGGCAGATACTGGCACGTATACCAATGAACTCAAGGGCTGCATGGAGGATCTAAGACCCACAAATGTCAGAGCAACCGGCTATGGGAAGAGTCTGATCACCATTTTGTGTTACAAATGGGTTCATTTAAGATTCAAAGAGAGGTGTACTTTTTATTTATTTGTATTTATTAGGTGCATTATTATTTGGGTGTACTTACTGCAACTATTCATCGCAAAGAATTGGCCCTCCATAGTTGGCCGGGAGGAGCGGTCAGCCCTACAAATAAGGGGACATCCTGGAAGATGATCCCAATATTGTGTGTTATTGTAACGCTCACCTGATTCCCACAGAGTCGCTGACCCGAACTGGACTGCTACCGTTTCTTCTATCATGAGGCGCAGGGCCCGGAAGATGCTCTGGACGGGGCCTCCAAATTTGGATTGCCTGGCTTGTAGAGTAAGTTTTCTGCAGGTGGAAGAAAAGGGATTGATTACCAGCTGGGGTGGATATGTGTTCCCACCAATCTCCCGTTTCTCACTCTTCTTGACCCCAAACTTGGTTTCTGCGAGCTCTCACCTTAGGTATTGTAAAGATGAGCTCTCCATCCTGCTTCAGGTGCAGGGGTGCGTATAATCCAGTTACGTCACTGGATGGGAAATAGTTGCGGACACTGTTCCCATGACCTCTCTTGAGGCCTGTAACCCTTCCAGTCAATCAGGTAGAACAGCTTTGATCTGATGATCTTAGAGTCCAAAATGTTTTTAATCTCGAATTCAGGTTCTCCATTCACTTGAATTGGTTCTGGAGGTTTGGTTAGTCTGGTTACAGATTGCATGGGTTTCAAAAGCGATACGTGAAAAACAGGATGTATTCGCATATGAGCTGGCAATCCTAGTTTAACGGCCACTGGGTTTATTATGGCCGTAACTGGATATGGCCCCAGATATTTGGGATTAAAAGTGCGAGGTCCTTTGAGTGATAAGTGTTTGGTGAACAACCAGACCTGGTCCCCAATCTGGTATTGAGGGGCCTCGCTTCGGTGTTGATCTGCTCCTCTCTTGTACCTTTCTTTAGCTTGTTGTAAATGTGCAGCAGCTTCTTTGAAGGCTTTGGTAATAGCAGTGTGTAAACTGATCCACGGCGGGTGTTCCAAGATATTGAGGTGGATCGAGGTTGGAAGTTCGAGGATGAATTCCATACAAAGTGTAGAAGGGGCTTTGCCCGGTTCCAGAGTGAACGGAATTATTGTATGCATACTCAGCTATCCAAAGGATGTCCTTCCAGTTGCTCTCTGACTGTTGTAGCATGCATTGTAAATATTGTTCGAGAGTCTGGTTAGTTCTTTCAGTTTGACCATCGGTCTGGGGGTGATGGCTGGTTGAGAGTCTTACATCGATTTGAGCCAATTGACAGCAACTACGCCAAAAATGGGAAATAAACTGGCTTCCTCTATCTGAGATTAGTTTTGATGGAAATCTGTGTAACCGGACAATGTTTTCAAGGAATTCTCTGGCTAATACCGAAGCTGAGGGTAAGCCTTTTAACGGAATGAAGTTGGCCATCTTGGAAAACAAATCCACAATAACGAGAATAGTGTTGTTCCCGGAGCAGGAGGGTAAGTCTGTGATAAAATCCATAGAAAGTGTGTGCCAGGGAGATGGTGGAATGTCTAATGGTTGGAGAAGACCAGCCGGTCTTTTCTTTTGACCCTTGTTTTGAGCGCACACACCACAGGACATCACAAATTCTTTTATGTCTTTTCTCCACGAAGGCCACCAGAATTGTCTTCTCACTTTCTCTTCTGTTTTGGCAATTCCAGGGTGGCCCTCTATCAATGAATCGTGATAGCAGGAGATTACTTGCCTTTGCAAATCGGCATGTGGTAGGAATAATCGTCCTCAGAAATAAGGCAAGTCATTGTTTAAAGTGAAATCCATTCCTTTTTGTAGCCAGTTCTGCAAGTCTGTTGGGTTCAGAAATTGTTTAACTTTTGCCTCAATGTCCTCGATGGATTGTGAAGAAATCAGGCCCAAGATCTTTTGTTCAGGAATTATTGGTACAGGCTCTGGGTTGACAATGGTGTCTCCCATTCCAATCCGGGAAAGAGCATCTGCTTTGTAATTTTTGCTGCCGGGGCGGTAAGTGATCACAAAGTCAAATTCGGCAAAGAACAGGGCCCAGCGGAGCTGTCGAGAGGATTGAGCCTTGGCGGTTTTCAGATACTGGCCCTCATTACGACCCTGGCGGAAAGGGTTTTACGCCAGCGTAAAGCATGGCGTACCTTTCCGCCAGACTACGAGTTCCCGTAGCGCCATGGTGATTTTTTCGCCTGCTTTTCGCAGGCGGAAAAATCCATGGCGCTACGGGACTTGTTGTTAATTACGCCACCGTAATTTACGGTGGCGTAATTAACGCCTTCCCCACTCCCATTATACCCTATGGGGCAAAAATGGGAATGGGGAAGGGTAAATGGGGATTGGGGACTTACCGCCCCGCCAACCTCGGAATGGGGCGGTAAGTCCGCCAACCCCCATGGCGGAGTTGGCAGCTTTGCGCCATGGACCATGGTGCAAATTGCACCATGGTCCTCCGCCAGGGTCGTAATGAGGCCCACTGTAAATTCCGATGATCGGTGATCACCGTGATGGTGTGTCTGGCCCCAAGGAGATAATGACGCCAGGCCTTAAAGGCGGATTTAATAGCTAACAGTTCCTTGTCTGTGATGGCGTAGTTAACCTCAGGCGCTGAGAATTTTCGAGACCAGAACGCCACGGGATGTAATTGGTTAGTCTCTGGGTCTCTTTGTGAGAGGTCCGCTCCCATTGCTAAGCTGGATGCGTCGGTTTCGACGATATAAGGGAGATCTGGGCGTGGGTGCTTCAGTATTGGCGCAGAAGTAAACTTGGCTTTTAGCTCTTGGAAAGCTTGTTCAGCTTCTTCAGACCACTCAAAACGTTTATTCTTTCTTAAGAGAGCCGTGATGGGTTGTACCACTCGTGAAAACTCCGGAATGAATCTGCGATAAAAATTGGCAAAGCCTAACATGCTCTGAACGCCTTTTACAGAAGTAGGTGATGGCCATTTGAGAATAGCGTCCACCTTTCGCGAGTCCATGTGGACTCCTTTGGGTGTCAGGATAAAACCCAGAAATTCGACTTCAGTGGCATGGAAAACACATTTTTCAAGTTTGGCAAATAGTTTGTGTTGGCAAAGTTTTTCAAGTACTGTTCTAACATGATTTCGGTGATCTGCTTCCGAGGAGGAGTAAACAAGAATGTCATCTATGTAGACGACAAGACAGACGTCAATGAGCTCCCTGAGGACATCATTCATAAAATATTGGAAGGCGGCCGGTGCATTACATAGTCCGAAAGGCATCACTTGGTACTCAAATAACCCATATTTATTGCGAAACGCCGTCTTCCATTCATCGCCTTCCTTGATCCGTACCAAGTGATAAGCCCCCCGTAGGTCTAGTTTTGTATATATGCAAGCATCCTTCACCTGGTCAAGGAGTTCCGGGATCAGAGGCAAAGGGTATCTGTTTTTTACTGTTATCTGATTCAGAGCGCGGTAGTCTATACAGGTTCTGAGGTCACCTTCTTTTTTTGGCACGAAGAACAGAGCCGAGGATGCAGGGGACTTCGATGGACGAATAAAACCATTGGCCAAGTACTGGTCCAGGTACTGTCGCAGGTGAAGGTTCTCGGGCTCGGTAAGGGCGTAGATCCTGCTGCAAGGAGGAGTTGCACCGGGTAGTAGATCTATCTGGCAATCGTATGACCTGTGGGGCGGTAAGGTGTTAGCCTGTTCCTTTTGGAAAACATCTTGAAACTCTCGATACTCTAGCGGTAATTGCAAACTGTCGGCCGTTACTGACGCTAGGCCAATGTCTGACCGTAGATAGCAGGTTTGTGCACACTCTGGGAACGTTATCGTTTTTGCTCGCCAATCAATCTGAGGATTGTGTTTTTCCAACCAAGGGATTCCCAGAATTATTTGAAATTGCGGAGCCTTGATCACGTCGAACACTATCACCTCCCGATGCCCGTCTTGGCCTAGTAATGTCACTTCAGTAGTGGTATGGGTTACCGGCCCGGAGGCGATCTCAGTCCCATCCACAGTGGTGATGACATCTTTAACAGCTTTTGGGCAAAGAGGTAGGTTCATCCTGGAAGCCAACTCGCGGTCCACGTAATTTCCTATAGCTCCACTGTCCACGTATGCCTTAATTGCATGCAATCTTTCTGGCTGCTTCGGATTTACGAGGACCATTGGCATAATGAAGTGCGAGGTCAAAGAACTGGTTTTTAAGCTCGGCAAGTGGACCTCTACGCTTGTCGGGCAAGGTCGTTTCCCGGCTCAGACTTTTCGGAATTCTTGTCGGAAGCTCCTACGGTCTTCTTAGGTGGTTTTATAGGGCAGTCTCGAAGGAAATGTCCCGAGTTCCCACAATAGAGACACAGTTGTATTTGCCGTCTTCTGTCACGCTCTTTCTGGGTTAAAGGGCCCTTTAGAACCCCAATCTGCATAGGTTCGGTTCCATCGACACTTTTGGAGTTGCTCTGAGTCTTAGTGAAGATTCGGGTTTCAAACCTGGATCGATCCGCCTTCCTGTTTTGAAGCCTGTGATCTAATTGGACCACCAAATCAATATAATCCGAACAGTCCTGAGGTGGATTTACGACCTGGGCCAGGACGTCTTTGAGTTCGCCGCGTAGACCTCGGTGAAATAGCGTGATTCTTTTCTCCTCGGGCCATCCAGTTTCCACAACTAACCTATTGAAGGATGCAATGTAGGCTAAGAGATCCTGGTTGCCCTGTCGTAGGGAAAGGAGTTCATTGTCCAGGGCCTGCCCCTGGGAATGCCTTGCAAAAAGTCTTTCCATACTCGTCTGGAAGGCTTGGAAATTCCGAAGGATTGGATCATCTTGTGTAACCAGTGGAATTGACCAATCGGCGGCGCTGCCGCTAAGATACGAAAGTACAAATGCTACCTTGGTCTGGTCATTCGGGAAGGCCGCGGGCCTGCAGAGAAAGTGCAATCGGCATTGATTTATGAACACTACAAATCTTTTAGGGTCTCCAGCAAAACGTTCAGGTGGTGCCAGTGGCACATTTCTAGGTAGGTTGATTTGAACGGGATTGGTTGAAGTAACTGGGGTAAAATTCCCCCCTGGATTGGGCAGAGGGGTTTGCCCCGCTTGGCTCTGTAATAACTGTCTGGCAAGGTCGTCAGTTCGTTCCTTTGACACTATTAACTCTCTCCTGAGGGCGTTCGTCTCCTGGCGAGCAGCATGAACTTCAGCCCTTAATTGCCCCAGTAGCTGGGCCAGTTGATCTGTATAAGAAGTTTCCATAGCGCCTGGGTAGGAGATTATTGGTAGGCTTCGCGTTCTGTAACGCTCACCTGATTCCCACAGAGACGCTGACCCGAACTGGACTGCTACCGTTTCTTCTATCATGAGGCGCAGGGCCCGGAAGATGCTCTGGACGGGGCCTCCGAATTTGGATTGCCTGGCTTGTAGAGTAAGTTTTCTGCAGGTGGAAGAAAAGGGATTGATTACCACCTGGGGTGGATATGTGTTTCCACCAATCTCCCGTTTCTCACTCTTCTTGACCACCAACTTGGTTTCTGCGAGCTCTCATCTTAGGTATTGTAAAGATGAGCTCTCCATCCTGCTTCAGGTGCAGGGGTGCGTAGAATCCAGTTACGTCACTGGATGGGAAATAGTTGCGGACACTTTGTCCTTTCGTCTCTCCTGCGGTAGCCGTAAGTATGAGTGTCTTTTCTCCACAGGAGCCAGGGCCCAGAAACCTAAAGCAGGTAAGTCTCTTGGTGAGTATTTGTTCTCCGTGCTTAGTTAGTGCTCACCATGTATTCCTCTTATGCAGGTGCTGGGATGTAGCTGGCGTCGTGGCCGCGGTGGAGGAAGGTAAGTGAAAGAAAAGCGACTGCTTACTTCTAATGATTGTCTTTTTCTGCTTACAGGTGCCGAGATGCTGCCGGCGACACAGCCGCTGTCGCGCGTGATGAGGCACGTAAGTAAGTGGAAGAAATGTGGCCGCTTTAGAGCGGCCACCTCTAATGACTGTCTTTTTCTGTCTTTCAGGTGCCGAGATGATGCCGGCATCGTGGCCGCGGTGGAGTTCGGCGAGGCCACGGATGGGTGAGGCAAGGCGGCGCGGCTGCGAGCGTTTGAGAGCGCTGCTAATCTTGTAAGTTTCCTTTGCAGAATCTTCGGAGGTAGGATTGCTGAGGCCGGATTCCGGTAAGTATAATTTCTAATGCTCGCCTTCTCTTTTCTTGTCTGTTTGCAGGTGTTCCGGGTGCTGGCGGGCGTCTCAGGAGCCAGGATGCAGGAGCCAACTCGGTGAGTGTCCTGCTGCTGATGCAGAATAACGCGAAGCACGTGTATTCCATCGGGCGTGGTTTAAATAGCAGAGAAGTGCTTCAGGTGTGTGTTCTTCCACTGGCCCCACCCAGGTAAGAAAAGAGTTCCTGAATAGAGGAAATAGTTCCTCCCAGCCCTGATGGCTGGGGACTTCAGCCAGACTGGATTGTTCTGGGTAAGTATGCAGCATGGTCTGCCTCAGGTAAGTCCACCCAAGCATTATTACACAGTTTATCAATATGAGCCCAGCGCCTATGGCGCCGGGACTGAAGTCCTTTATGAGCCTGGCGCCAAAGGCGCCAGGACACGGTCCAAAGGGCCCCTGTAGGGGTCTGCTGGGTCCGGAGATGTGGAAGAAGGGTCTGCTTCCGGGGGCGCTGGGCCAGTCCTGGCTCCTCGGGAGTAGTGCTCATGACAGTCATGGCACAAGACCTACCATCTAAGGAGGGTCTGGCAAAAGCATTTCCAGATATCTTTATAGATATGACAACTCAAGAGTAAAGGGGCCAAAGCCACTATGCACAAAGTGAGTAACATATCAATAGGGACGAAAAACACCCTACAAAAGGAGCTAGACAAATTGTGTAAAGGGGATATCATTGAACCCATCGGGTCATCCAAGTGACTTGCCCGATAGTGATAGTACGCAAGCCTGACAAAACCATCAGGATGTGTGTGGACCTGAGAGACTTGAACACCAGCATATGGGTTGATAGGCACCCCTAACTAACATCAATGAAATGCTAACAACCATGAAACCGGCAAAAATCTTCACAACCCTACATTTGTTATCAGTTTACCAGAAGCTTGTGCTTGATGGAGGAACAAAACATCTTGGGGCTCCTTAAGGAGCGTTTAACTTTAAATGCATGCCATTTGGCCTTGCATCCGTGGCCGCTGTTGTCCAAAGGATAATGCAACAGCTGTTTGGAGGGCTAGATGGTGTGTACTACTTCCAAGATGACATACTGATAGCAGCAATGACCAAAGAGGAACATGATACCAAGTTACTAGGTCTCTTACAGACGATCCAGGAGAGAGGCCTCACCCTGAAGCTAGAGAAGTGCAAGATCAGGGTGGCTGAGGTGTCATATTTGGGACATGTCATAAACTACGACGGGATAAAACCGAAAGAAAAATTGGTCAAAACCATATCTGGTGTGCCTCTGCCGGTCAACAAAGAACAGTTACATTCCTTCCTTGGGATGGTAGAATATTTCTCGAAATGCATCCCACACTTTACTGTTAAAGCACAGAATATAAGGAGTTTCCTAAAGAAGAATCTGCCATTTATGTGATCGGAACAATGTAAAAAAGAATTTGAAGAAATCAAAGGGTGTGTTATGGAAGCACCACCTTCAACATGTTCACGCCTGCAGCACTCAGTTTGATAACAGTGGATGCCAGTAGCATGGGTTTAGGTAGTTTTCTTAAACAGATTCAAGAAGGCAGTGAAGTGACAATTGTGTTTGCTTCCTTTGTTCTTAATAAGTCGGAGCAACATTTCTCAACCATTGAAAAATAGGCTCTGGGGGTACAGTGGGCGCTGCAGCACTTCAGAACACTAATATGGGGCATACCAGTAATCATTAAAAAGGACCATAAGCCACTGGTCTACATCACATGCTCCACTAAGTCCTTTTTTGACATTTTACAGGATCAATAGATGGCTAGTCACCATCATGCAGTATGAAGTCAAGGTGGCTTACACCCCAGGGAAAGAGAATGTTGTACCAGACTGTTTTTCAGGAGGTGACCTGCGATGGAGTCCTTCCCATGGGAGGTGCCGAAAGGTGGGTCGGCATTTGGCAAGTGGGTTGGACACCTGGGAGGGGTCTAGCCCACAGTTGTACAGGCACCAGTGACAGGAGCCACTAGGAGACGGACCCGCACAGAAAACCAGCACCCTGGGGGAGTTATTAGTGAAGCACTGCTGGTGCTTGCGGCCTGATTCTCTCCCCCTAACAAAGCGGGCTGACAACAGGAGCCTGCCAGCAGTGGGCAAGGGACAACCTGCGGAGCAGTGAGAGAGAGCAGACTCAGCTCTCCCGTGCCTGCCTCAGCCGCAGATTGAGGAGACATCATCATAGGCACAGAGGAGCAGAGGAAGGTGCTGCGGGCTGAGGACATGTGCCGGGAGGAGAGGTAGCTGGAGGCCGCACACCCCTGCAGCCCCAGCATAGGGAGAGGGCAGACCCCCCGCTGTGTATAAAGGGGTCAATCCAAGCAAACGAGAAAGACAAAACTGCACAAGGTGCAAGGATAAACGAGGAGCAAGGTAGCAAGGTCCAGAACAGCCCACATGAACTATGGGGAGAGGGCTGGTGGCTGTAGAGAGCCCTCAGGCAGTGAAGTTGGAGGTGAGTGCCTGGGCGAGGGTCATTTAGGCCATAAGAAAAATATTGGGACCAAAACTACACAGAGATGGCCTGATGTGGAGGGAGAGCTGGTTGATGCCAAAAATGAAAGGGAAAACACCACTGGGGAGGCCAAACGAACCTCACTCACAGCCCCAAATGCGTAAAGCGAGCATGTGCTGTGCTCAGGAGATCCACTTTGTCCCGTGCTCAAAACATGGGGAAGGGAGACCCCTGCCAATCACATTCTGACTTATTTTTTGTGAACACTTCTTTCTTTATTGAGAACATTATCCCACACTTCTTTTTGTATTTAGAGTAAGGATTGGCATAGTATTTTTTAGTATAGGCCTTTTACTTTGACAAGATGCCACAAGGACTGCTTTTGTTTTCATTTGACGGTCGACGCTTGCTCTCATCTTAGATTTAGGTTTAGGTTAGGCGTTTTTCCACTCTGCATTTATTATTCAAGAAACACCCATGAAGTGTGATCACTTGTGTCTCTCTTTACTGTTGCCACCATGAGTTCCTTACAATACCCAGGAGCTTACCCAACCCTAATTTCGAACCCTGATATACATGTTTGTAGGTCATCTAGATAGGAGAACAACAGCTGGGATACAAAGGGTGTCACAATTACTTAAGGTTCAGCTTATGCAAATCATAGCAATCATCTTGAACTAGAGACAGTCATTATAATACTATAAACCACGTTCCTGGTAACAGAGATGTTCGACTTTCTAAAGAGCTTCGATCTAATGGTTTCTAGTTGTATCCTGTGGTTACCTTTAAGATGTAGTATTGGTGCGCACCCTTTGTAAGCCATATTCAGGTCTTCTTTTGGGGTGCCTTCTGGCTGGGTTTAGGAGGAGACAATGGGTAGGGTGGTAGGTTATGAAGGAAAAGAGAATGAGAGTAGGTTGGTGGGTGAGAGCATCTGAGGAAATGGCAACATGCCTGTCAAAACACACACTTACTTGGAGGAGAGAATCAACACTCTCCCCCGAACCACAGAAGCCGAATGAATTCGACCCTCCCACCGTGGTTGGCACAGGTGCCTGAAGTGTAACACAGGACACCACGTGGCAGCCAATGGGGGTAAGAGGAGTTAGGGAGAGGTTGTAGATGGCGAGGGGAAGTTAGGGAAACCGGGAAAAGGGTTAGGACAAAACCTAAGTTGGATAGGTAGGGGGAAGCACTGGGGAAAAACCCTTCCTTTCATATACCTGTATATCCTAGTTCCTGACACACTGTAACATTGACTACATGAATACCCAGTAACATAGATGAGGACACACCTTAATATGTATGCCCCTGACTTCAGAACAAACATAGACCACAAAACATGCACATGTAGTAGCAAGCGGGATGAACACAGGACAATGGAACTTTTCCCATCAATGAAGAACGAAACACATGGCCCGTAGGGCAAGCTTGCTGCTGCAATACATAAACACATAAATGCATGTCCTTGCGGTTTAACCAGACAAACTAATACACATCATCGCCCCTTGAGAGTGAATACTCTTGTCACCCTTAATGAGCTGTATTCGAGGAGAATATGCCCCAAAAATGTTCCATAATGTCCTTGTGTCTTATTACACAAAACCAATTGCTTTATCCCCAAATTCAGCCCTTCCGTGATTGCCAAGTATCAGCTTCATGCGAGAGAAAACATATGCATCATAAGCTCCCACCCCGCAATGCCTTCAGCACTTATCTGAGCTCCGAGGGCTCCGCGGGACTCCTCGGAGGATTAGTAGCACGCTGAAAATGCTGCTGCAGTTCCGCATGCAGCTCCGTGCGAGAGAACGCTCGAAACCTCGTGTAGCCTTAGGGCAGAGCTTCGCCGTCCATGGTTTCCTCAGCGTTTCGCCGACATGCTCCTCACGCCAACCGCTCCTGGATTCGTAATAAGCCACACCTGTTTCACTCGCCGTTGCTCTTTATGCTGTTTGTAATCACTGCAGCTGGCAAAGCGCACGTGACCTTCTTCCTGATTGTGCACAGAACTAGCAACCTCCCGTGGCTTGCTGGGAATTGTAGTCTTTGCCTCCAAAACTAGCCCAAAAGGATTAAGAGACAAAACGTGTGACTCCTGTGCGCTTCCAGCCCTTATTCCTCACATTACCTCCCCTCCCAGGCCTCTTTAAAGGACCAAGTTTTTGCGGATGTCTCTTATGAAAAAGTTTCAATAATTGCGGCGCATGCACCGCTTCTGCCGGTTCCCATGAGCAATCTTCCAATCCATAACCTTTCCACTGGATCAAGTACCATAGTTTTTGTTTTACTCTTTTAGCATTCAAAATGTGTTTCACCTCATACTCCAAATGTCCTTCTTTCACCATAGGAGGAGGGCGCTTTGTCTTTATTTCCGGAGCTGCAGGTTTAAGCAGAGATAGATGAAATACCAGATGTACCGGCAATGTTTTTGGCAAACTCAATTTCACGGCAGTATCTGATACACACTTAACGATGTCATAGGGACCAATGAATCTAGGCATACATTTCCTCGATCCAACCAAAGCTAAATACTGTGTTGAAAGCCACACTCTGTCCCCAATCTTATATCGTGGGCTCTCTTGCCTATGCTTATCAGCTTGTTTCTTTTAGGCTTTCTTGGCTTTTTCCAAATTTGTGCGTGCTCTCTGCCTAAATGCAAGAAGCAACTGTTTTCTGTCTTGTAACACTGGCATGGTTTCAACCTCGGGTAATTGTTCCAGGATCATATTTTGTTCCTGTCTATACAAACATTCATTAGGTGCCATTCCCAGTGAACTGTGAAAAGTATTATTGTAAGTAAATTCCGCCAACCACAGTGCCTGCACCCAGGACTCTTTACCATCTCCTAGATAACCTCTCAAATACTGTTCCAAAGTCTGATTAACTCTTTCAGTCTGACCATCAGTCTGGGGATGGTAACTGGTTGACAAAGCACAGTTGATTCCCAGCATTTGACAGAAATCACACGCCAAAATCTGGAGGTAAACTGTGATCCTCGATCTGAAACAATACTCTTTGGTAACCCATGTAACCTAACAACATTTTGTAGGAACAATTCAGCTAACTTGCCTGCCCCAGGAATACCAATGCATGGAACAAAATGAGCCTGTTTGGACAAGAAATCCACCACTACCCATATGGTATCAAACTGGTTATCTGGTGGTAAATCTGTGATAAAATCCATGGAAATGTGAGTCCACACTCTCTCTGGTGTAGGCAATGGCTGTAAGTACCCTCTCTTTTTGACATGCTTAGCCTTGTTCCTTGCACAATTTTCACACTGTAACAGATATTTAACCACATCCTGTCTTAGGGTAGGCCACCAAAAATACTTTTCCAACATTTTTCTCATCTTTCTCTGACCTGCATGCCCCGCCAAAGGAGATCCATGGCACCAAAACATCGCTTTTTCTTGCAACCTTTTGGTGGGTAAATACAAATGACGCTGATGATAGGGTAACCCGTGTCACACCGTACGTGCCGGATGACTGTCTTTCCATTGTTGCAATTGTCTAGATGAAACTGCATGCTTTATTTGGTCAATTAGTTGTTTAGTGATCGCCCCAATGACTTTCTCTGGAGAAATAATGGTCTTGACTTCCCCTATTGTTTTGTCTATGTGTTGTTGCCGGGATAATGCATCCGCCTTCCCATTTTTACTCCCTTGTCTGAATGTTACTACAAAATCAAATTCATTAAAGTACTGGGACCATCGGAGCTGTCTTTGACTCAAGGTGTGTGCTGTTTTGAAATATTGTAAGTTCTTATGGTCAGTTACCACCACCACCTGATCTCTCGCTCCCAATAGATAATGTCTCCATTCTAAGAATGCAGCTCGAATGGCCAACAATTCTTTGTCAGTAATTGAATAATTCTGTTCACAACCAGTTAATTTCCTTGAGAAAAAGGCTACTGGATGCCAAACCCCTTCCTCATCCTTTTGTGATAATATGGCTCCTATTGCGATATTACTTGCATCCGTTTCTACCTGAAACAGTTTTTCCGTGTTTGGATGCCTTAATACGGGAGCCGTAGTGAAGGCTTTTTTCAATTCCTTAAATGCCCTCTCTGCTTCTGGACTCCACACAAAACTGACTGCCTTCTTCAGCAATTGTGTAATGGGCGTAACTATTTTAGAAAAATTACTGATAAAGTGCCTATAGAAATTGGCAAATCCCAAAAAGGATTGGATGTCTTTGACACATTGTGGAGATGGCCAATCTTTGACTGCCTGTACCTTCTTAGGGTCCATGATCACACCAGATGGCATCAGCAGATATCCAAGAAACTCCACTTGCTTTACATGAAAAGCACATTTCTCCAATTTTACACATAAATGGTATTCTTGTAAACGCTGCAACACTGCCTGGACATGTTGTACATGTTGTTCAGGCGAATCTGAGAATATCAAAATGTCATCAATATAAACAATAACAAACATGTCAATAAAATCTCGCAATACTTCTTGCATAAAAAATTGAAAAGCTGCTGGGGCATTACACAAACCAAACGGCATCACCAGGTATTCAAACAACCCAAATTTGGTTCGGAAAGCCGTCTTCCACTCATCCCCCTCTTTCACTCTTATTAAATGATAAGCTCCTCTTAAATCAAACTTGGTGTAAATCTGGGCAGATCTCACTTGATCCAACAACACTGAAATTAATGGTAATGGGAAGCTATTTTTAACCGTAACTCTATTTAGAGCCCGATAATCAATGCAAGTTTGTAAGGTACCTTCCTTTTCAGGAACAAAAAATAAAGGCGAGGAGACCGGGGAGGTAGAATGCCGGATGAATCCCTTGGCCAACATTTCATCAAGATATTCCCTGAGATGTTTATTTTCAGACTCTGTGAGAGCATATATCCTGCTAGACAGTAATTTTGCCCCTTCCTCCAATTCAATTACACAGTCATAAGGACGATGAGGAGGTAATTTTTCTGCTCCTCCTTTATGGAAAACTTTTGCAAATTCTCTATACTGGACAGGGATGCCTACATCAACTGCTCCCACCACTTGCTCCGAGGATTCTCTTTCCGCCAACCAAGATGCAGATCCTACTTCCGATAACATATGAAACTGACAATGCTGACTCTCAAACCACACCATCTGTTTCACCCAATCAATTCGAGGATTATGTTTTCTTAACCAGGGCATTCCTAAGATTAACCCAAACTGAGGTGCTGCAATTAAGTCAAATGTAATCTCTTCTCTATGGCCGGAGGCACACACCATCTCCAGCTTCCCTGTTTGTTGCCGAATAGGTCCTGATATTAACGGCAATCCATCCACTGACTGTACTCCCTCCACCTTTTCCTTCTCCTGTATTGGTAATTTCTGTAACGCTCACCTGATTCCCGTAGAGGCGCCGGTCTTGACTGGGCGTATGCCGTATCTGCAAAGGTGATGTGTAACACACGGCTGGCTCTTTGGGCTGGACCTCTGTGCACTGTATGTCTGACTTGAAGGGTAAGATGTCTGTAGATAGAAAATATGGGATTAAGGAACTGGGTTATTGAATGTCTCTTTCTTCTTCCCTTTCTCTTCTCCTGTAGAACCCCAAAGGTTAACGCTCTCACCTTAGGTAAGTTAACGCCGTGCTCTCCATCTGCCTCGGGGCAGGGTGCTGTAACCAGTTTCTTCACTGGATAAGGGGAGCGGGCCTCTTGACTTCAGAGGACTGCTGTCCGTCGTTTACTGCACGAACGGTAAGTTTCGAGTAATTCTAATGTCTTTAAAGTCTTTAGTAATGATGTTTCTTGTTTTGCAGGGTTCTGGCGATGGCGGATGCCGGGCTGAAGTGAGTTGAAGATGGAGCCCGTGTGATGAATAGAAGCGCCTGGAAGCACGTAAGTAAGCGCTTGTTGCCTGCTTCACGATGCGCTCTAACTGTCTTTTTATTTTGCAGGTACAAGTTCGGAGCGGCTGCAGGGTGCCGGAATACCCACTGGGTTAGATGTGGAAAGGAGTAATGGCACGTGAGTATTAAAGTTCCCCAATGTCTTTAAACGCACCTTGTTTTGTCTTTCAGATGCGGGATGCAGCGCCGAAGGCCTCCGGAGCGTGCGAAGAGTTGGTAAGCTTTTGTCTTTCAGATGCCGGAATGCAGTGTGAAGACCTCCGGAGCGCACGAAGAGTAGGTAAGCCTTTGTCTTTCAGATGCCGGAATGCAGCGCGAGGCGTTGGTGACAGCCGATGGACCAGGTAAGTGAAGAGCTGTCACTGAAGACCGTAATGCTAACCTGTTCTTTCTTGTCTTTATAGGTGTTGCTGAAGACTGGATTCAGGATGGTAAGCCTTTTTCCTTAGGCCCAGGATCAGATGCAGAAGACACGATGAGCGTTCTGCTGCAGAGGATGCAGAATAACGCAAAGCAAGATTCATCCATCGGGTGTGGTTTAAATAGCCTCCTCTAGTGCTTAGGTGTCTCCTTCCACAGCCACGCCTAGGTAAGAAAAGAGTTCCTGCTTTCCAGAAGAGTTCCAGTGTTCTGAATCTAGGGAGTGGCTCCTGCCCCACCCAACAGGAAAAGTAGTTCCAAACAGAAGAGGATCAGAGGCTCAACTGGCAGGCAAGTAAGCAGCATGGTCTGCTGCAGGTAAGTCCACCCAAGCATTATGAGCCCGGCGCTTCCAGCGCTGGGACTGGGCATATTTATGAGCCTGGTGCCACTGGCGCCAGGACTGGGTCCAAAAGGTCCCAATTGGGACTGGTTGGCACTCGGAACCTGGGTTATGGATCTGCTTCCAAGAGAGTTGGGAAAACCCTGACCTTTTGGAAGCAGAGATCATGACAGTACCCCCCCTCAAGGCCCCTCCCAAACCGGGCTTCTCCGGGGGTTTTGGCTTGTCAGGAAATGTTCGGTGAAATCTTTTGATTAGGCGAGGAGCGTGGACATATTCAGCAGGTTCCCAGGATCTCTCTTGGGGGCCGTAGCCTTTCCAGTCAATTAGGTAAAATAGTTTAGATTTGGAGATCTTGGAGTCCAGAATGCTTTTGACTTCAAACTCGAGTTCGCCATCAACTAGGATAGGTTTTGGAGATTTAGTTAGTCGGGTTTGAGGTTGCACGGATTTTAATAGAGAGACGTGGAAGACCGGATGTATCTTCATGTGCGGGGGCAAGTCCAACTTGACCGCTACTGGGTTTACTATGGTAGTGATGGAATAGGGACCAAGGTATCTTGGGTTGAATGTGCGTGGCCCTTTTAGAGGTAGATATTTGGATGGATAACCAGACTTGATCCCCTACTTGATATTGAGGGGCTTCCTTCCGATGTTGATCTGCTCCTTTCTTGTATTGTTCTTTAGCCCTTTGAAGGTGAGAAACAGCTTCCTTAAAGGCTTGGGTGATTGTAGAATGCAGGTAGTCTACTGCTGGTGTTTCAAGATCTTGGAGGGGATCCAACTCCGAGGTTCGAGGGTGACTGCCGTACAAAAGAAAAAACGGGGTTTTCCCAGTTCCCGAATGGACAGAGTTATTGTAGGCATATTCGGCTATCCAAAGGATGTCTTTCCAAGTTTTTTCAGTTTGTTGCAGCATGCAGCGTAAATACTGTTCCAGAGTTTGATTGGTCCTCTCGGTTTGTCCGTCGGTCTGAGGGTGGTGACTGGTCGATAGTCTCACATCAATTTGAGCCGACCGACAGCAACTTCGCCAAAAATGAGAAATAAGTTGACTACCTCGATCCGAAATTAGAACCGAAGGAAAACCGTGCAGTCGGACGATGTTTTCGAGAAATTCTCGGGCCAGAGTTGCTGCTGTTGGCAAGCCTTTGAGCGGAATGAAATGCGCCATCTTGGAGAATAAGTCCACGATTACTAGAATCGTATTGTATCCGGAGCATGGAGGTAGATCGGTGATGAAGTCCATAGAAAGCGTATGCCAAGGGCGAGGTGGGATGTCAATAGGGCGTAAGAGGCCTGCTGGTCTTTCCTTTTGACTCTTGTTTTGGGCGCATACTCCACAGGACATTATAAAGTCTCTGATATCTTTTTTCCAAGACGGCCACCAGAAGTAGCGCTTGATCTTTTCTGAGGTCTTGACCATACCGGGATGTCCTTCCATTAAAGAATCGTGATAACAAGAGATTACTTTTTTCTGTAAATCTGTGCTGGGTAGGTATAATCGTTCTTGGAAATACAATAAGTTGTCCTTTACTGCAAAGTCCTTTCCCTGCAGATGCCAATTCTGTATGTCTGCTGGAGTTACAAGTTGCCTCGCCTTATCCTTAACTTCCTCTATGGATTCTGTGGCGATTACACCCAGAATTCTTTGTTCGGGAATGATTGGTACAGGTTTAGGGTTGATCAAGTGTTCTTCCACTCCCATCCGAGAAAGGGCATCAGCTTTACCGTTCTTTGTACCAGGTCGATAGGTAATTATGAAGTCAAACTCGGCAAAGAATAATGCCCAACGGAGTTGTCTAGAGGATTGGGCTTTTGCGGTTTTCAAATATTGCAGGTTTCGGTGATCCGTAATCACAGTAACGGTGTGTCGGGCCCCCAGCAGATAATGCCGCCAAGCCTTAAAGGCAGACTTGATAGCCAGAAGTTCCTTGTCAGTAATCGTGTAATTGATTTCAGGAGGCGAGAATTTGCGGGACCAAAATGCCACGGGATGCAACTGATTGGTTACCGGGTCCTTTTGTGATAGAACTGCCCCCATGGCAAGGCTTGAAGCATCAGTTTCCACGATGTAGGGGAGTTCGGGGCGGAGGTGTTTTAAGATTGGTGCAGAGATAAATTTAGTCTTCAAATCCTGGAAAGCTTGTTCCGCCTCGGTAGACCATTCAAAACGTTTGTTTTTCTTTAACAAGGCAGTGATGGGCTGGACTATTCGAGAGAATTCGGGGATAAACCTGCGGTAAAAGTTAGCGAAGCCTAACATGCTTTGCACACCTTTTACGGAGGATGGTGATGGCCATTTGAGAACTGCATCGACCTTCTTTGAATCCATACGCACTCCGCCAGGTGATAATATGAATCCCAAGAATTCAACTTCAGTCACGTTGAAAACACATTTTTCCAATTTAGCGAAAAGTTTGTGTTGGCGCAATCTTTCGAGGACCATTTTCACGTGTTTCCGATGTTCAGATTCCGATGAAGAATAAACGAGGATGTCGTCAATGTAAACAACAACACACACATCTATGAGCTCTCTGAGGACATCGTTCATAAAATATTGAAAGGCGGCCGGGGCATTGCAAAGTCCGAAGGGCATGACCTGATATTCAAATAGCCCATACTTGGTGCGGAAGGCCGTCTTCCATTCATCGCCCTCTTTTACTCGTACCAAGTGGTAAGCTCCTCTAAGATCCAGCTTTGTATATATGCATGCTTTTCTGACTTGGTCCAGGAGTTCAGGGATCAAAGGTAACGGATATCTATTCTTAACGGTGATCTGGTTCAGGGAGCGATAATCTATACAAGTTCTAAGGTCTCCTTCCTTTTTTGGAACGAAGAACAAAGCTGAAGAAGCAGGGGACTTGGAAGGACGAATAAACCCATTTGCCAGGTATTGATCCAGGTATTGTCGAAGTTGAAGGTTCTCAGGCTCGGTGAGGGCATAAATTCTACTACAAGGAGGAGTAGATCCAGGTATCAGGTCTATCTGGCAGTCATAAGACCTATGAGGAGGTAGAGCGTTAGCCTGATCCTTCCGGAAAACATCTTGGTATTCTATGTATTCGGGAGGTAACTGGGGAGTCTCTGAAGAAATTGCTGCCAGTGCAACACCAGGTGGGGGGTGACAAGTAGAGACACATTCTGGAAACTGGACCGTTCTTGCTCGCCAACCGATCAGAGGATTGTGTTTCTCTAACCAAGGTATTCCTAGAATATTCTGAAACTGAGGGGCCTTGATCACATCGAACACGATCTTCTCATGGTGTCCATCTTGACTTACTAGCGTCACCTCTTGAGTGGTATGCGTTACTGGCCCGGAGGCTATCTCCGTACCATCCACCGTAGTAATGACGTCCTTTAAAGCCTTGGGACAAAGAGTTAGATTCATCCTCAAAACCATTTCATGATCCACATAATTGCCGATGGCACCGCTGTCGACATAAGCTTCAATTGCATGTAATCGATCCGGATTATCAGGGCTAATGAGGACCATAGGTATCACGAAATGCGAGGTCACGGAACTGGTTTTCACGCTCGGCAAGAGGACCTCTATTCTTGTCGGGCGAGGTCGTTTCCCTGCTCAGAGTTTGTAACTTTGGTAACTGCAGCTCCTACTGCCTTCTTGGCAGGTTTCACCGGACAGTCTCGAAGAAAGTGCCCTGAGTTTCCGCAATAGAGGCATAATTGCAACTGTTTTCTCCTTTCCCGCTCCTTTTGTGTTAGAGGACCTTTCAGACCCCCTATTTGCATGGGTTCCCCGGAGTCTACTCCTTTGGAAGGAGTTGGCGGTTTGGAAAATACTCGAGCATCAAACTTGGAACGATCGGCCTTCCTGTTCTGCAGTCTGTGATCTATTTGAACGACTAAGTCTATATAGTCCGAACAATCTTGTGGGGGATTCACTACTTGGGCTAACACATCTTTGAGCTCTCCACGTAGACCTCTATAAAACAGCGTAATCCTTTTGTCCTCAGGCCATTGAGTTTCCACTATCAGTCTGTTGAATGACGCAATATAAGCCAAAAGGTCTTGATTACCTTGTCGCAACGAAAGAAGCTCATTGTCCAAGGCCTGCCCCTGTGAATGTCTTGCGAACAGTTTTTCCATACTGAGCTGAAAAGCTTGAAAATCATGGAGGACCGGATCATCTTGATTTACTAGAGGGATCGACCAGTCTGCCGCATTGCCACTAAGGTACGAAAGCACGAAAGCTACTTTAGCTTGATCAGTTGGAAAGGCTGCTGGCCGGCATAAGAAATGCAACCGGCACTGATTGATAAATACTGCAAACCTCTTTGGGTCACCAGAAAATCGTTCGGGCGGAGCCAGAGGTACATTCCCAGGTAGGTTGATCTGCACTGGATTCATAGAGGATGTAGAAGGAAGATTTCCCCCAGATGCGGGTAACGGGGTCTGTCCGGCTTGTGACTGTAGCAATTGTCTAGCGAGATCATCTGTTCGCTCCTTGGAAATAATCAGTTCCCTTCTTAGAGCGTTCGTTTCCTGACGGGCTGCATGCACTTCTGCCCTTAGTTCCCCAAGTAACTGGGCTAGCTGGTCGGTATCCGAGGTTTCCATAGCGCCTGGACGGGAGTTTTGTGGTAGGCTTTGCGTTCTGTAACGCTCACCTGATTCCCGTAGAGGCGCCGGTCTTGACTGGGCGTATGCCGTATCTGCAAAGGTGATGTGTAACACACGGCTGGCTCTTTGGGCTGGACCTCTGTGCACTGTATGTCTGACTTGAAGGCTAAGATGTCTTCAGATAGAAAATATGGGATTAAGGAACTGGGTTATTGAATGTCTCTTTCTTCTTCCCTTTCTCTTCTCCTGTAGAACCCCAAAGGTTAACGCTCTCACCTTAGGTAAGTTAACGCCGTGCTCTCCATCTGCCTCGGGGCAGGGTGCTGTAACCAGTTTCTTCACTGGATAAGGGGAGCGGGCCTCTTGACTTCAGAGGACTGCTGTCCGTCGTTTACTGCACGAACGGTAAGTTTCGAGTAATTCTAATGTCTTTAAAGTCTTTAGTAATGATGTTTCTTGTTTTGCAGGGTTCTGGCGATGGCGGATGCCGGGCTGAAGTGAGTTGAAGATGGAGCCCGTGTGATGAATAGAAGCGCCTGGAAGCACGTAAGTAAGCGCTTGTTGCCTGCTTCACGATGCACTCTAACTGTCTTTTTATTTTGCAGGTACAAGTTCGGAGCGGCTGCAGGGTGCCGGAATACCCACTGGGTTAGATGTGGAAAGGAGTAATGGACGTGAGTATTAAAGTTCCCCAATGTCTTTAAACGCACCTTGTTTTGTCTTTCAGATGCGGGATGCAGCGCCGAAGGCCTCCGGAGCGTGCGAAGAGTTGGTAAGCTTTTGTCTTTCAGATGCCGGAATGCAGTGTGAAGACCTCCGGAGCGCACGAAGAGTAGGTAAGCCTTTGTCTTTCAGATGCCGGAATGCAGCGCGAGGCGTTGGTGACAGCCGATGGACCAGGTAAGTGAAGAGCTGTCACTGAAGACCGTAATGCTAACCTGTTCTTTCTTGTCTTTATAGGTGTTGCTGAAGACTGGATTCAGGATGGTAAGCCTTTTTCCTTAGGCCCAGGATCAGATGCAGAAGACACAATGAGCGTTCTGCTGCAGAGGATGCAGAATAACGCAAAGCAAGATTCATCCATCGGGTGTGGTTTAAATAGCCTCCTCTAGTGCTTAGGTGTCTCCTTCCACAGCCACGCCTAGGTAAGAAAAGAGTTCCTGCTTTCCAGAAGAGTTCCAGTGTTCTGAATCTAGGGAGTGGCTCCTGCCCCACCCAACAGGAAAAGTAGTTCCAAACAGAAGAGGATCAGAGGCTCAACTGGCAGGCAAGTAAGCAGCATGGTCTGCTGCAGGTAAGTCCACCCAAGCATTATGAGCCCGGCGCTTCCAGCGCTGGGACTGGGCATATTTATGAGCCTGGTGCCACTGGCGCCAGGACTGGGTCCAAAAGGTCCCAATTGGGACTGGTTGGCACTCGGAACCTGGGTTATGGATCTGCTTCCAAGGGAGTTGGGAAAACCCTGACCTTTTGGAAGCAGAGATCATGACAATTTCCATTGTTCTGCTAACGCAATGTCTACAAAATTGCCCGTTGCACCAGAATCCACCATGGCCCATACTTCCTGTTTAGACATTGCAAAACACAGCGTCACCAAAATATACACATGTGAAGTCCTATTACCAATTGTGTTAGCTACCCATCTAGGGAACCTTAGGGGCCTGTCACCGGTGTTCCCCCTAAGGCCGGCCCGTCTCTTTTCCCGCTTCCTTCTTGTTCTTTTCACTTCCTACCCCTCTATTTGGTGTGTTGGGACAGGTACGTATAAAATATCCTGCCTGCCCACAGTACAAACATAATTTGTTCGCTTTACGCTGCTCTTTTTCTGCTACCGATAGGGGTCCTCTAACACTACCGATCTGCATGGGTTCCACTTCACTTCCCTTGCCTCCCTTCATCTTATCCAGTCTCACAAAAGAGGTCACTTCCAGTTTTTTCTTGTCTCCTCTTCTCTCATTCATTCTGTGATCCAATCTTAACGCCAAATCAGTCATAGCGGTACATGTCCCTGGTTGCGGTTCTACCTGAGCAATGGTATCCTTTAATTCATCCTTCAAACCCTGATAGAATAGAACCGTCTGTTTCTCCACATGCCACTCTGTCTCAATCACTAACCTATTAAACTGAGTCACATAAGTCACAAGATCTCTACTACCCTGTTTCAAATTCAACAATTCTTTATCCTGTGCCAAAGATACCTCCCGGCGATCAAATAATCTACCAAACTCTGCCAGGAACGCATCCCAATTATATAACAATGGGTCATCTTTTTGAACTAGTGGCATAGCCCAAGCCGCTGCGCCCCCGTTAAATAAGAGATCACAAATGCAGTTTCAAAGGCTGTAGATTTACAAAGAAAATGCAACCTACATTGAGTCAAGAACATCATGTACTTGCGAGGATCTCCTGAAAAACGTTCAGGGGCTGCCAATGGTACACTACTGGGAGGTTGCACGATTACTGTAGCATTCTGATTAGAAACTACTTCCCTGGGCCTTGCAGAAGAACCACTTGGCCCTTCCAAAGGGGTTTGCTGAGCCACTAAACCTTGTACTTGTGCCTTTAACGTGTCCGACTCTTGACGGGCATGTGCCAGTTCTACCTGAATATCCTGTAAGGCCTTTAGCACATCGGCCAAAGGCGGAGGTGTCAAATCCATTGGCTTGGATGGTTGTAAGTATCCCAATATGGGGGTGGCTTATTATGTCAAAACACACACTTACTTGGAGGAGAGAATCGACACTCTCCCCCGAACCACAGAAGCCAAATGAATTCGACCCTCCCACCGTGGTTGGCACAGGTGCCTGAAGTGTAACACAGGACACCACGTGGCAGCCAATGGGGGGAAGAGGAGTTAGGGAGAGGTTGTGGATGGGGAGGGGAAGTTAGGGAAACCGGGAAAATGGTTAGGACAAAACCTAAGTTGGATAGGTAGGGGGAAGCACTGGGGAAAAAACCCTTCCTTTCATATACCTGTATATCCTAGTTCCTGACACACTGTAACATTGACTACATGAATACCCAGTAACATAGATCAGGACACACCTTAATACGTATGCCCCTGACTTCAGAACAAACATAGAGCACAAAACATTCACATGTAGTGGCAAGCGGGATGAACACAGGACAATGGAACTTTTCCCATCAATGAAGAACGAAACACATGGCCCGTAGGGCAAGCTTGCTGCTGCAATACATAAACACATAAATGCATGCTTGCGGTTTAACCAGACAAACTAATACACATCATCGCCCCTTGAGAGTGAATACTCTTGTCACCCTTAATGAGCTGTATTCGAGGAGAACATGCCCCAAAAATGTTCCATAATATCCTTGTGTCTTATTACACAAAACCAATTGCTTTATCCCCAAATTCAGCCTTTCCGTGATTGCCAAGTATCAGCTTCATGCGAGAGAAAACATATGCATCATAAGCTCCCACCCCGCAATGCCTTCAGCACTTATCTGAGCTCCGAGGGCCCCGCGGGACTCCTCGGAGGATTAGTAGCGCGCTGAAAATGCTGCCGCAGTTCCGCATGCAGCTCCGTGCGAGAGAACGCTTGAAACCTCGCATAGCCTTAGGGCAACGCTTCGCCGTCCATGGTTTCCTCAGCGTTTCACCGACATGCTCCTCACGCCAACCGCTCCTAGATTCGTAATAAGCCACACCTGTTTCACGCGCCGTTGCTCTTTATGCTGTTTGTAATCACTGCAGCTGGCAAAGCGCACGTGACCTTCTTCCTGATTGTGCACAGAACTACCAAACTCCCGTGGCTTGCTGGGAATTGTAGTCTTTGCCTCCAAAACTAGCCCAAAAGGATTAAGAGACAAAACGTGTGACTCCTGTGCGCTTCCAGCCCTTATTCCTCACAATGCCTTACTGCGGGTGCTAGATTTGTGTCTACGACTAGGGTGTACATAGTCCATCCCTAAGTACGGAAGAGACTTAGTTGTGGGTTAGCTTGTGGTGTGCATATACTTTGATGTGTCAGTGAGGCTGAGGTCCTTGTATAATTATTGCTTATTCCCCCTTTTCCTTGCTGTAGTTGTAGTTAAGGAGGTCCAGATAGAAGCCTTTGATGTTTTAGGATTCCAGTCTCTGACAAAGTTGTATGGTTATTGTTGTGTTTGCGCTCGACGCATGTGGGTTAGGGCAGTGACACCCATTGCTTGTTCTTTCGTCCATTGAACATTCAGGTAGTATGATGTATGGTGTGGTGTTTGTACAGGGGTTTTTGGACCTCCATGTTTTGACCATTACTTAAGGTATCTGGTTAAATGGTCTTTAGGTAGTTTTCTAGTAGTTTCCAGATTTGTGTCAAGTTCTTGAGGGAGCTTGGGTCTCGGCATATTGTTTTGTCTATCCTTTGGGATCGGCATATCGATTTCCGCCACATTCTGCAGGAAGGCGGTTCTTGGTTTTCCCAGTGAGAGGTGATACATTGTTTGGCTGATGCTAACAATGTGTCTAGTAGATGAGTGGTCTTGAGGCTTAGTGGGCTGTCTTTATTAAGGGAGTTGATGCAAAGCTCCTTTAGTGTGGTATTCGGGCTCAGCTGAAGTATGTCCATGATGGACTGTGTTACCTCAGAATTTGGATAGACTACGGTGAAGAGGGATGGGGAAGACTGCCACCCTCTCCCCCTTCTACTAAATTCATGACAAGTAAAAAGACCCAGAAACACTGCAAGCACCCATTCTATTTCGGATCGATTCCCAGTGGTCCTATGTTTGGCGAGTACGTCGAGAGATAACCCCTCAGCCAGCCATACCCCCTCAACCAGTCCTACAGACCAGAGGCAGTGCAGATTTACCCTAGTGTTGATGAAGAGCCATAGGCCATGATCAAAGACACTTCAATTGACAGCCTGGACAAAGCACCAAGAAGCCATGTTGCTGACGTTGTTAGAGACACCACGACATAGCAGCGTTCGACATGAAGTACACGTGCCATCCGCACTTCGGGACACAAACACTTACACACTCAAATACATGAAAAACATGAGCATACAGTTCTATAATTAATGGACAGATACATATACATACTGGGCCTCATTACGACCCAGGCGGTAAGGGGTTTACGGCGCCGTAAACAGCGCCGACCCTTACCGCCTGAGTACGAGGTCCCTTAGCGCCATGGCGAATTTAACACCTGCTTTTAGCAGGTGTTAAAATCCATGGCGCTAAGGGACCATGGAGTTAATTACGCCACCGTAATTTACGGTGGCGTAATTAACGCCTTCCCCACTCCATTATGCCCTATGGGGCAAAAATGGGAATGGGGAAGGGTAAATGGGGATTGGGGACTTACCGCCCCGCCAAGGTCCGAATGGGGCGGTAAGTCCGCCAACCACCATGGCGTAAACGTAGTTTACGCCATGGTGGTAAAGTCACGGCCCAGGCGGTAACTTACCGCCTGGGTCGTGATGAGGCCCACTGTCATTGCTTTTATTATTTTGCCATTAGCCAAACCCAGCAGCGTAGAAACCACAAGAGACACGAGATCCTGAGCACAGCTTGCAGATGCTTACATGCAATGAACCCTATGGAACTGCAGGAGCACGCACAAGACCTGACAGAACCAAGTGTGACTAACCTATTGAAATGTACTATAGTATGGCCACTGTCTAAACCACATTATAAGGTTTAGGAAAAGTACAACAGGCCTAGGCCCCTCAGCAAGAGACGCACTGAGCTGAAATTCAGGTTGGCCAGAAAGCAGTAAATGTGAAACAGGACCCGCAGCCAAGGCCAAGAGATACAGATGACATTCCAATCCGCAGATGACAAGGTGACCAGCTGCAGAAACAGCTATTAAATCCTCATAATTCAGAGATGCACAGCTCAAATTCGTGGTCTCTGAACACGTGACGCGGCCGAGGCAGACAATGGACAGCGATCAGTGATCAGCGATGGGAAAGGAGCACTGGTCCCAGGCCGCTAGACACAGACATCGACAAGTCTGCAACAATGTGTAACAAGAGTTTCACTGATAAGGAGAGCACTCCCATGAGTTAAGGTGGTGTACACAAGTTACAATGCAGATATATAGTCATTCTTGTTACCTTGAAGAGGTACACAGAGAGTTGCAAACTCTTGCAGATCCCAGGCCTGTGGACCTCAGCTCTAGCCAATCACAGTCTAGTACCCTAGAGGTGGGTAGTAACGGTAAAGAACCAATGTTTAAGTCCACGACACTGCAACATTGTTATAGATAGTAACTTGAGGATGGACCAGGACAGCCACCTGACTATAGGTGGTATAATACTCAATACCCAATTGTGTGGCCTGATAGGTTTTCTGGTGAAGGGCCCAAGTTGTGATGTTAGGCTGCCAGAGCATGATGTGTATGGATTTTCCCTGTTCCCGTGCTCAGCCCTGTTGGTTTTGCCTGTAATAAACCACAGTTTGAACTTGCCGGTGACTGAGTCCTCTGTGTATCTTGGGAAGGAGGGAGTTGTGCTCTCCAAGTCCGCGGACTTCCAGTGTCCTTCTGGCATACCTGGGAGTTCGTCCCAACAATGGCAGTAAAAATGATGTGCTCCAGGGATCCTATTATTTCAGGATCTTTACATCTGCGGCACGATAGGTTGGGAATAATTTTGGCCTTGTGCATTCTTATAATTTATTTAATGGTAATTGTTTTAAAATAAACTTTAATAAAATAATACTACAATACATATAAACATTTCAAAAAAGACCTTCAATAACAGCATGTGCATATAAATAACATACATTTAAATCACATCACAACTACATTTCATAAACCGTTAAAAAACATATACAAGCGGAGTCAGAGCAGAGTCAGTTGCAGTCTCTGCAGGTCGGACTTTTCATTTGCTCCTCTACTTTCTGAGTCTGTTCTCACTGTCTACTACAGGAAGAAGAATACAAATACCCAGATACACCGCGGAGCGGCCGCGGAGTCAGAGCAGAGTCAGTTGCAGTCTCTGCAGGTCGGACTTTTCATTTGCTCCTCTACTTTCCGAGTCTGTTCTCACTGTCTACTACAGGAAGAAGAATACAAATACCCAGATACACCGCGGAGCGGCCGCGGAGTCAGAGCAGAGTCAGTTGCAGTCTCTGCAGGTCGGACTTTTCATTTGCTCCTCTACTTTCCGAGTCTGTTCTCACTGTCTACTACAGGAAGAAGAATACAAATACCCAAATACACCGCGGAGCGGCCGCGGAGTCAGAGCAGAGTCAGTTGCAGTCTCTGCAAGTCGGACTTTTCATTTGCTCCTCTACTTTCCGAGTCTGTTCTCACTGTCTACTACAGGAAGAAGAATACAAATACCCAGATACACCGCGGAGCGGCCGCGGAGTCAGAGCAGAGTCAGTTGCAGTCTCTGCAGTCCCTGCCAGGACTGGCAGAGACATGGCGACAACCTCTGACTTCCACCAACCAGGCACTTTAAATATTTCCAGCGAGGGCATAGAAGAAGAAGAAAACATGCGCCTTAGAAGCTCACGGAAACTCCAACTGTCCTCAAGTCCTCCGTTTTCCTCAAAACACCCGGTCAAACTCAGAACTCAGGCTTTATTGCCTATAAACACCACCTTGATGGGCACCTGCCCAACCATCACATCAGCCGGGTCTCAGCGTCAGAAAAAAGCGGCAGTGACCACTCAGAAATCACCTAAAAAGGGTCAATCATGTGTGGCTAAAACTCACATCCCCCTCACGGAAGTCACGAATCAACAAAAATCTAAAACCCGAGGAGTGAGTCATGAGGTCGAAGCTCTAGCCACAACGCAGCACATAACCGCCTCTCTGACCAAAGAGAACAACGCGGGAAGTGCTGAAAATGCGGGAAAGGTTCCGAATACTCAGCCCGAATACCCAGCCCAGCCCTTGCCAAGTTTCGTAGGCATCCCAGTGCGGCCAGTCGGAGGACCGACCGCGAGGTAAAAGTCTCCACAGGTGCATAGGCTCAACCAGGAAGAGGCTGTAGAGCAACAGGCAAAACCAACTAAACAACCCAAACAAACAAATTGCTGCATAACACAAGACCTCCCACTTACCGTGGAAGCTTGCACTGAGCAGGCGGCTCTTCGGGGTTTGGCGGGTTCCTCTTCCCACGACGCGGCTCAGGCGGGAAGGTCGGCGCCAGAGACGGAGGACCCGCCTCGATGCCGTGGTGGGGTGGCGGCACCCCAGCTGGCGGTGGGGATCCACGCACAGGTGCACGCGGGCGGCCTCGGGGACGGTGGTACCTCCGAGTCGATTCGCCCGAGGGGTGATTCTCCGGTCGGCTGCCCTTGCGCAGGCGCGTTCAGCGCCAGCCCGGACAGACTAGCTCCCCCGGAGTAGACTAGCGGCACTGCAGCCCAATCCGAGTGTTAGGGAGAATTCTCTGTTTAGGCTGAATTTCCTAACCTAGTGAGTCCCCCAGCAGCTTTGCTGGATTTTTGGGGTTTATTTTTTCTCCTGCCAGGAGTGAGACTCTTTTACCCTCACTCCTGGACATGACTTGAGAGTGTTTTCTGTGACTTGCTGTGTGCTTATGGGCTAGGGGGTAATTTTCCCCATAGGCCATCATTGGTTTTTGGAACGTGTGTTACACAGCACCCTCAGTGCAGTATCACAGGGGTGTCTTAGAGACCCCCAATCATAGACTCCACACCCTGGGACTGACTACTGTCTCCCTGGGTCAGTAAAGTTACCATTGACTTTACTAGTCTTAACTTAGGAACTTAACCAGTACAAACCATCTTACTGTGGAAGTACTGGTAGGGGCAATTAGATTGCCCCGGGGTCTGTTGTCGAGGGGGTACTGTCCCGTCCCCCCTCGCCGAGTTCTGGCTGGTGGCAGTGGATACCACGGAAATATTCCACCGGAATATTTCCCAATGGGATTTCCCATTGTTTTTAATGCACCACTTTTTGGTGCAATGTTATGATACCGCCGGTTTATTTATTTAATATAAATTCACTGGTTGGGATTCTTGCCAGAACTCGCCGCCAAAATGGCGTCTAGGTTCACTTCAGTAACCCTGAACCCGAGTCGAGCCTTTGTTCCACTTTTGGTGGGCTTCTGCACAGAAGCCCTCCAAAGTGGTGCCATTCTGTCTGGGTACCACAAGGGGTGTGGGAGGGGGTTTCGGCACCCTGGACTGAGTTGCCTTGCCAACTCATGTCGCACTCTAGTGTGATTGGCCCAAGTGGTGAGCCACCCCGCTCACCACTTAGCATGTTTGAGTGACAGCTAGGCTGCATGAATGGGGGTTTGCTGCATAAAAGCAGGGTTTTTGGGACTGGTTCTTCAGAAGTCGCCACAGGACCTAAGAAGCCGAAGAGGGAGAAGCCGAGCCGACCTGCCAAGACGACACCACCGGTGGAGCCCTGCGGAACCGTCTCACCACTTTCCCGACGACAGAGGAGATCTCCCGCCGGAGAGTCTTCTTCCCTTAACTGGTGGGGACAACCAGTTGCTGCCTTCTTTTCGCCGTCCCGAAGCATCTCGTGGCCGCCTTGCCTGTGCCAAGCACCCCGGCAACCGGGATACCACTTTTTACCTCAACCGCGAAAGAGGGGTAAAACCCTTTTTGTGCGGAAAACTCCACGGCTGGCCTCATCCCTGGTAGTGCAACGACCTTCAGCTGTCCTCCACGTCGAGATCACCTCTTCCTCTGGACGACGCCGCGACTTGCACCCACTACCAGGAACGACTACCACCGCTGGAGGATCCTTTCCACTTTTAAAGGTACTGTGTTCCGCCCGGCCTCCCTTGCCACCGATTGTACGGGGTAGATTTAGTCCTCGGCTCTCGAACCTGGGTAGGCCTGGGACACCCTAACTAAACTTTTCGGAAACGTAGTAAAACCTTTTCTACTCACCTGCAAAGACTTGTGACATTGTGTGATCTTGGGCATGTTTTCGCCTGGCTCCCTCTAAAGTGGGCCCCGAACTAATTTTCCTTGTTCCACAATTAACTGCCTTTTCTAACCTTATGTGAAAAGTGTTTTACCTTACTGCTCTCTTATTTCTGCCTTTTCCCTCCCTTTTTTTTAACTTGTTGGAGTACCATCTAACGTTAAGCGCTCACCTCTGCTTGGAAATAAGTGGTGTTAACTTAGAATTGTCCAACACATGATTAGGGATGTACATATGAGTAATAGTAACTGTGTTTTGACTTCCTTACCTTTTTCTGTGCTAGTGTAATTTATGAGTGTGTCTTTAATAAATAAGTTTATACTTTTACACCTAGCTCTGGTCAGTGTTTGCTTGTACTACTGGGCCTCTGTACCTATTGTGTATCCTCTGTATACTGTCTAACTCTTCTTGAGGGAAGTCTGACTGCTCAGCCACAGCTACCACAGTGAATCTGTGTGGTACAGACTGCTACCAAGTGGGTTTACTGCCAACACCTGTAGTCTTAAATCTTTTGCAGTGGTCCCAGAGGGAACTGCACAGGTTTCTGCCTAACACTGGTGTACAGCGGTGGGATTTGTATTGAGTATACACTTTAGAGTACTTTTGAGATACCTTAGTGCAACTAACCACAAAGCTTAAGCACAAGAAAGAAAAAGTCATTTTTAACCTGTCTACTATGGAAAGTTATAGTCAAGAGTCCCTTGCTACAAAAACTGCTGATTGTCTAAGACTTCTCTGTAAGCATAAGAATCTCATGACTAAAGGAAAGAAAATGGAGCTAATAGAAAGGTTGTTAGAAAACCAAAGTCTGGATGATGGTTCAGAGGAACTTATCACTCCAGCAAATGTAGAGAACAGCAATGAAATTGATATTGAACAAAGTATTGATGATCTTGGGTCAGAACCAGAAGAGGAGGATGAAACTGTTGTAGATGTTCCCTCCAGGCCTCTGTCTGCTCTACCAGCTGTACCTATTGGACCTTTGCCAGGTCCCACATTTAACCCTCAATACTTTGAACTAGAGAAAATGAAACTAGAATTAGAGCATAGAAGGATTAATGCTCAAACAGAACACAAACAACAAGAACTAAGGCTAAGGGAAATGGAGCTCAAGCATGAGTTAGAAATGAAGAAATTGTCTGTTGAGAATGCTTCTCTCTCTGGCTCCTCTAGAAGTTCCAGTCCTAAAAGACCCCGGATGCCTAAGGAATTGATTGGTATGTATGAGCCTAAATTGGATGTGTTGGATTGGTTGTCTCAGTTTGAATATAATCATGGGCTCCAGAATATCACAGGAAATGCTTTACTTACCTGGTTGTTCTCTAGGCTTCCCCCTGTTGCAACTGAGGTGGTAATGGAGTTGGGGGAGGAGGATAGGAAAGAGTATGAAAGTGTGAAACTAGCTTTAATAGCTAGGTTTGGGAAGACCCCTTCCCAGTATCTTAAGAGGTTTAGAAGCCTCAAAAAGCATGATGGTACCCCTTGGGCTACCTGGGTGTGTGAAGGGTTGAAAAACTTAGAGGGATGGATTAAGGGTTACAAAGTGAACACTTATGAAGGAATGAGAAATCTTGTAATGTTGGAGTCAATTTATGATGCCTGCTCTCCTGAGCTCAGACAGCACTTGGCTGATTCACAGGAATTAGATCCTAGGAAACTAGCTAAGGCTGCTGACTTGTGGGTTGCCAACAGGGCTACTCACAAGGATTCTGGGGTAACTCAGAAGAAGGATGAGGGAAGACAGCCTAAGAAATACTCCAAAGAGAATTCTAATAATTCTAATTCCAAAGAGGGCCCCAAACCAAACCATAAGGGTAAGCCACCGGGAAAACCACAGCAGAGTAGTATACCTTCTGGTGCAAAACCAGAAGGAGGTCAGAACAAGCCTCCATTTCAAAGGACCTTTGGGGCCTGTTATGTTTGTAAGGCTACTGACCATGTGAAAGGAGATCCCAGATGTAAGGGTACACCTTCAGGGGTCCAGCTTGTCTCCTTAGCCTTCGCTCCAGAGGAGGAAGTCACTATGGCAAGTGGAAACTTTCTGCTACTGGCTGATGAACCCACTGGAGTCTCAGCCAGTGTTTCTTTAGTCTCTCTGGGGTTGTGGGAACAACAGAATTTAGATGTGTATAATTCTATCCCAGATAATACTAAAGAGTATTATAAGGACAGTGTCCACGTGAATGGTCAGGAGACTCCTGCCATCAGGGACACTGGGGCCAGCATAACTGTGGTGGATGAATCATTTTTCAAGGCAGAGGATGTTGCTAAGGCACCCAAATGCCTCACCAAGTTAGCTGGAGGGCCTGTGCAGATGTGTCCCCAGTTACCAGTTCTCATCCAGTGTAATGATATGGCTGTGTAGATACCTGTCAGTATACAATGTGAGGTGCCAGGAAGGGTTCTGTTGGGAAATGACCTGAAAGCTCTTGGAGTTGTGTCACATACCCCCAGACCTCCTAGTAAAAGGTTACAGGAGCTCACCAAACCTGCAAGAGAGAAAACCCTGCGAGGTTTATCTCAGGAGATGATGACAGAAATCACTCCTCTCCCACTGGAGCAACTTACTGCAGTAACTACCAGATCAGGAGCAAAGGGGCAACCCAAGACTCCTAGAAAAAAACCTACAGCAAGCACTCCAGTGCTTCCAACAAGGACTTCCCCGAGGTTGTCCAAAGTTACACCTGTAACTCCACCTCCAGCTGAGGCTGAGAGGGAGGTACAACCCTGTGTGGTTGAACTAGACTCTGAAGAAGAGCTAGTAGGAGGCCCAGAACTTATTGGAGACCTGGACCCGGCTGACCATCCTGAGCTGCAGTCGTTACTGGCAGAAGGTGGACCCAGCAGGACAGCTTTCCGTAAGGGACAAAGAGAATGTCCAACTCTGGAGGGTCTCCGCCAGCAGGCAGCTTCTCAGGCTGATGGGCAAGAGCCTGGGAAGTATAGGTTACACTGGGAAGATGGCCTCTTCTACAGTGAACCAACTGAATCTGAACCTGGAGCCTACCAACGCCTGGTAGTGCCCCAAGAGAACAGACAACAGTTCTTGCAACTAGCCCACGAGATTCCTTTGGCTGGTCACTTGAGTTTCAAGAAGACCAAGGAAAGGCTCTCCCTCTACTTTTATTGGCCAAAGATGGGGGCTGAAGTAGATAGATATTGCAGGAGCTGCCATACCTGCCAGACTTCTGGTAAGGTTGGTTCCAAGAATGTGGCACCTTTAGTGCCCCTCCCAGTTGTGGGAGTCCCATTTGAGAGGGTAGGGATTGACATTGTTGGTCCCCTTGATCCCCCAACCTCCTCAGGCAACAGGTTTATCCTTGTTGTAGTAGACCATGCTACTAGGTACCCTGAGGCAATTCCTATGAGGACTGTTACAGCTCAGGCTGTGGCTAAGGCCCTCCTTGGTATCTTTACCAGGGTTGGGTTTCCTAAGGAGGTGATCTCTGACAGGGGGTCAAACTTTATGTCCAACTACATGAAAGCCATGTGGAAAACCTGCGGAGTCACCTACAAGTTCTCAACCGCCTACCACCCTCAGACAAACGGGTTGGTAGAAAGATTTAACAGAACCATGAAGAGCATGATAGGTGCTTTAGAGGAACCCCTTAAGAAGAAGTGGGACCTTCTACTGCCATGCCTTCTCTTTGCTTATAGAGAAGTCCCTCAGGAGGGAGTAGGTTATTCTCCCTTTGAACTTCTCTATGGCCATCCAGTCAGAGGCCCCTTGGCCCTGATTAAGGAGGGGTTGGAGAGTGCTCCTTCCCCCAAGCCAGTCAGAGTGACTGACTATGTGATAGGTCTCCGTAGGAGAATGTCACACATGATGGCAGAAGCAAGTGACAACTTGAAAGCTGGCCAAGCTCTGATCAAACATTGGCATGATCAGAAGGCTAACATGGTTGAGTTTACTCAAGACCAGCTAGTTTTAGTTATGCTTCCAACAAGGCAGAGGGCCTTGCAAGACAAATGGATGGGACCCTTCAAGGTTGTGGGAAAACTTGGAGAGGTCAACTATCTGGTGGATCTGGGCAAACCCAGGGAAGCTCCCCGAGTCTTCCACACCAACCGCCTCAAAGCCTATGTCTCTAGACCAGAAGTAGGAGCATTGCTTCTAGCTTCATCAGAAGAGGAGGAGGAGAGTGAAGCTCTACCTGACCTCCTGAGAGGCTTACCTTTGGACGAAAAGGTTGAAGGAGTTAATCTCTCTTCAGATCTGACCCCTGAGCAACAGGAGGAGTGCAAAGCTATGTTAAATCAGTTTGCCTCCCTGTTCTCACTTTCACCAGGCTTGACCCCTTGGGGACAGCATGAGATACTCACTGGTGACTGTCTGCCAGTCAAAAGCAGGGGGTATAGAATGTCAGAACATGTCAGAACCCACATCAAAGGTGAGGTCAAGAAGATGCTTGATCTCGGGGTAATAGAGCCCTCTACTAGTCCATGGTCTAGCCCAGTGGTGTTAGTACCAAAGGCAGGATCCAGAGAGTTGAGATTCTGTGTGGACTATAGAGCTCTTAATGCAGTCACCAAGACTGATGCCCACCCTTTGCCAAGGACAGATGAGTTGGTGGATAAACTTGGTGCAGCCAAGTACCTCAGCACACTGGACCTTACGTCAGGCTATTGGCAAATAGCCCTGACAGACCATGCCAAGGAGAAAACTGCATTTTCTACCCCAGTTGGCCTATACCAATTCAAGGTTATGCCTTTTGGACTGAAAAATGCACCTGCAACATTCCAAAGGATGGTGAACCAAGTTCTAGCTGGGATGGAGGACTTCTGCATGGCATACTTGGATGACATTGCAGTCTTCAGCCACTCCTGGGAGGAACATGTGACCCACTTAGGACATGTTTTGCAGGCTCTTGAGCAGGCCAATCTGACCATAAAGGCAAGCAAATGCCAAATTGGTCAGAGTAAAGTGGTCTACCTTGGACATGAGGTAGGAGGTGGAGAAATAAGGCCTTTGCTCAGCAAGATTGAAGCTGTGCAAAATTGGACAACACCTACTACTCAGACCCAGGTGAGAGCCTTCTTAGGCCTCACTGGGTACTACAGGAATTTTATTGAGAACTATGGGACCATAGCTTCTCCTCTGAATGTGATCTCCTCTCCAAAATTCCCAAAAAAGGTCAAATGGAATGAGGAATGCAATCAGGCCTTTGAAAACCTGAAGAAAGCTCTTTGCCAAGCTCCAGTACTCAGAGCTCCTGACTACCACCAAACTTTCATTGTACAAACTGATGCTTCCAATGTAGGTATAGGTGCAGTTCTTAGCCAACTGGATGAGAAGGGTAGGGAACACCCCATTTGCTTCATCAGTAGAAAACTGAAGGATCCTGAAACAAGGTGGGCAACAATCGAAAGAGAGTGCTTTGCTATTGTGTGGGCACTGAAGAAGTTTAGGCCATACTTGTATGGATCTACTTTTGTCATTCAGACTGACCACCAACCCTTGAGATGGTTAATGCAAATGAAAGGGGAAAATCCAAAACTATTGAGATGGTCAATCTGCCTCCAAGGGTTTGATTTCATCATTGAGCACAGGTCAGGGTGTCACCATCAAAATGCTGATGGACTCTCTAGGATGTATGTCATCGACTAGAGGTATGAGGTTCATCCAGGAGTGGATTAAATCCTCCTGTCCCTTAGTCTGGGGGGGGCGAGTGTTAGGGAGAATTCTCTGTTTAGGCTGAATTTCCTAACCTAGTGAGTCCCCCAGCAGCTTTGCTGGATTTTTGGGGTTTATTTTTTCTCCTGCCAGGAGTGAGACTCTTTTACCCTCACTCCTGGACATGACTTGAGAGTGTTTTCTGTGACTTGCTGTGTGCTTATGGGCTAGGGGGTAATTTTCCCCATAGGCCATCATTGGTTTTTGGAACGTGTGTTACACAGCACCCTCAGTGCAGTAACACAGGGGTGTCTTAGAGACCCCCAATCATAGACTCCACACCCTGGGACTGACTACTGTCTCCCTGGGTCAGTAAAGTTACCATTGACTTTACTAGTCTTAACTTAGGAACTTAACCAGTACAAACCATCTTACTGTGGAAGTACTGGTAGGGGCAATTAGATTGCCCCTGGGTCTGTTGTCGAGGGGGTACTGTCCCGTCCCCCCTCGCCGAGTTCTGGCTGGTGGCAGTGGATACCACGGAAATATTCCACCGGAATATTTCCCAATGGGATTTCCCATTGTTTTTAATGCACCACTTTTTGGTGCAATGTTAAGATACCGCCGGTTTATTTATTTAATATAAATTCACCGGTTGGGATTCTTGCCAGAACTCGCCGCCAAAATGGCGTCTAGGTTCACTTCAGTAACCCTGAACCCGAGTCGAGCCTTTGTTCCACTTTTGGCGGGCTTCTGCACAGAAGCCCTCCAAAGTGGTGCCATTCTGTCTGGGTACCACAGGGGGTGTGGGAGGGGGTTTCGGCACCCTGGACTGAGTTGCCTTGCCAACTCATGTCGCACTCTAGTGTGATTGGCCCAAGTGGTGAGCCACCCCGCTCACCACTTAGCATGTTTGAGTGACAGCTAGGCTGCATGATTGGGGGTTTGCTGCATAAAAGCAGGGTTTTTGGGACTGGTTCTTCAGAAGTCGCCACAGGACCTAAGAAGCCGAAGAGGGAGAAGCCGAGCCGACCTGCCAAGACGACACCACCGGTGGAGCCCTGCGGAACCGTCTCACCACTTTCCCGACGACAGAGGAGATCTCCCGCCGGAGAGTCTTCTTCCCTTAACTGGTGGGGACAACCAGTTGCTGCCTTCTTTTCGCCGTCCCGAAGCATCTCGTGGCCGCCTTGCCTGTGCCAAGCACCCCGGCAACCGGGATACCACTTTTTACCTCAACCGCGAAAGAGGGGTAAAACCCTTTGTGTGCGGAAAACTCCACGGCTGGCCTCATCCCTGGTAGTGCAACGACCTTCAGCTGTCCTCCACGTCGAGATCACCTCTTCCTCTGGACGACGCCGCAACTTGCACCCACTACCAGGAACGACTACCACCGCTGGAGGATCCTTTCCACTTTTAAAGGTACTGTGTTCCGCCCGGCCTCCCTTGCCACCGATTGTACGGGGTAGATTTAGTCCTCGGCTCTCGAACCTGGGTAGGCCTGGGACACCCTAACTAAACTTTTCGGAAACGTAGTAAAACCTTTTCTACTCACCTGCAAAGACTTGTGACATTGTGTGATCTTGGGCATGTTTTCGCCTGGCTCCCTCTAAAGTGGGCCCCGAACTAATTTTCCTTGTTCCACAATTAACTGCCTTTTCTAACCTTATGTGAAAAGTGTTTTACCTTACTGCTCTCTTATTTCTGCCTTTTCCCTCCCTTTTTTTTAACTTGTTGGAGTACCATCTAACGTTAAGCGCTCACCTCTGGTTGGAAATAAGTGGTGTTAACTTAGAATTGTCCAACAAATGATTAGGGATGTACATATGAGTAATAGTAACTGTGTTTTGACTTCCTTACCTTTTTCTGTGCTAGTGTAATTTATGAGTGTGTCTTTAATAAATAAGTTAATACTTTTACACCTAGCTCTGGTCAGTGTTTGCTTGTACTACTGGGCCTCTGTACCAATTGTGTATCCTCTGTATACTGTCTAACTCTTCTTGAGGGAAGTCTGACTGCTCAGCCACAGCTACCACAGTGAATCTGTGTGGTACAGACTGCTACCAAGTGGGTTTACTGCCAACACCTGTAGTCTTAAATCTTTTGCAGTGGTCCCAGAGGGAACTGCACAGGTTTCTGCCTAACACCGAGGACAAAACGCCTGACTCAGCTGAGGAATGGGAATTCATCCAAGACCCTAAACTTGGGCTTCTGACAAAGAAAAAGACAAGTTCCCAGAGACCCAATGGAGAGTCAAGTAACATCAAAAAACTACAAAAAAAAAAAACATAGGACAAATAAATGCCAAAAAAACTGGCCAAATGAATAAAACACAACAAAGAGCGCTTGAGGATGTTACCCCCAAAACCAGGATCTGCAACTCCATAAAAGAACTTTTCGCTAGACAAGGGAAAAGAAAGCACGATGTGCTTACGGAACTCACTGATGATGAGATACTTGATGCCCTGATCGATGTACAACCTGTAGTGAAAACAAGAAAGACTGCACCAATCCTAAAACCCAGCAGAACTCCGAAAATCACAGAAGAAAACTCAGCTGAAATATGCGCAAATGAGTCCGCGCCAAGCGAGATGAATGCTGAGAAGGGGTTGGTTGTACCCCCCCCTTTTTTGGGGCCTCCAACTACGACCCACCCACTCCAATCGCCCTTAAACAAGGACTGGGGAGCTGAAGTCACCGTCCCGCCACGGCCCAACGAATCAAAAAAAGTTGGTGAAAGCTTAGATTCCGCCTCCCTCAGCAATCAAATAACTTTTACGCCAGACCACCCGGAAGTCTTTATTAAATCTAAAGCCTCATTGTCCCACCATCCTAGAATATCCGCAGACGCAGATTGGCTGCTTTACGGCGCACATAGACCGGCAAGAAGATCTTCTCTCCCTCATTTCGTACGAGAGCCTCGAGAAACGAACCACCAGCAGGAACAGAGGGTTCCTCAAGACTCCTCCTTTGAGGTATCAAACAGAAACCAACCTGATTATTCTGGAAGGCAGAATGAATCCTTTACAAAAAAAACAGACCTAACGACGATAATGTCGGCTATAACAATTGGTTTATCACCATTTGGTAAACTTTACGAGTCTCTCAATGAGACAATGAGAGACCACACTACGTTATTAGCTATGTTGCACACGAAGCTGATTTTCATCGAGGGCTTCATCACTGCAAAAGAAAAGAGTCCCCAAACACCTAAAAATTGTTTCAACTTAGCAACTTCAAGTCCTAAAACGAACAATACAGCAAGGGCGGCTCCCAAACTAAAGATCGCTTGCGTTCATACACAAACTGATTCTCAACAAGGACCAGTTCAATTTGTATTTTCTGGCATTCAAGAAATCTCAGCCAACGAAGAAAACAGAAAACCACAGGCAGGTCCAAAAACCTCTGCTGTCGAACGAAGCCAAAATGATCAAACATGCATCATCATTGACCACTTAAATTCTCCTGATAACAGTATAAAAAGAGCTTCCAACGAAAAACAAAATTACCTGGCATTCGATCACCAGAAAAGTTCATCTAACTTTGGTGAAAAGTCTGCAAATAAAATAAAAAAAACTCCAAGAACTGCTGAAGATTTTTTAGCGGATCAAAGCGCAATGAATATTACCCTCCATCTTTCATCAGAAACACGAGATAAAATTCCCCCAAGAGCATGCAAACCAACATCGATATGCTATTTTGAAAAAGATAAACAATCAAAAAAACGCAGAAGAAAGAGTTCAACTAATACTACTCAAACTCTCTCGTGCTCAGACCTTCTCCAGAAAGAAGCTCCGCAAAAAAGTAAACTAGAACAATCATCCTTCAGGTATAGAATTTCTAAAGACAAACCGGAACCACAAGGGCCGGCAGAAATGAAAAAGCAAAGACATCAATCTCATCAAGACAAGATCAAAGACAACAGACCATGGGACAGAAACAGATTAGATCACAGTTCTCCCCGTAAGAGCAATAATGGAATAATTCTAAAACTGGAACAATCCGAAACAAACAGGGAATCTCTAACCTTGAATAGAAGCACTATTATGAAGATTCTGAAAAACACCAAAGACCTCAAACGTTTAACCCCGAAGGAAATCACGCTCGTGGAACCATACCACATTGCTAGAAAAGCTAAAGCTTTCATTCATATAAAGGAGTGCTCTAACGCTGCCTGAAGTGCCTTAAACCTGCCATTTTTCGCGGAGCGGTGAGCGGAGCGAGAGCAGAGGGAGAGCAGTCTTCTGCAGTCTTTCTACGCTTTCTACGCTGCCTGAAGTGCCTTAAACCTGCCATTTTTCGCGGAGCGGTGAGCGGAGCGAGAGCAGAGGGAGAGCAGTCTTCTGCAGTCCGCTGCTGACAGCTGAGGACAATGGAGGTGAAAGAGGTGAGAGAGACATTTAATCAGATTGAAATATCGGAGACTCAGTCTCACCAGTCTTAGCAACTCACTAATATCAACACTACGAACCTCCCTCCCCAGGAACAATTCCCTAGAATTCTACGAAGTTCTCTGAAATCAACCAAAAGTAATATCACAAACCTTAAATCTACGCTACCTATTCAAAAACATCAGCGTCTACCACCTAAAGCAACGATAGTTGTCTCTCCCGTTACTAAAACTTCAACAAATGCAGCGAATATTAATTTTTTCCCGACCCAAGCTCCAGGGATCACAGGGACCACAGGAATCAGTGAACAAAGACCTGAATATATCCACCGGCCTGTGGCCGGATTTGAGACAAGACTTCCAAGTACCTCGAACATTTCCTCTGAATCAATAGACTCGCAATCAACCCCCCTGACTGACACGTCTGTAAATGCTTCGGAAAATTCAGACTCAGAAGGGGACTCAAAAGTGAGACCAATAGAACTACACGCTCAAATCACTGAATCAAACAAAACCAAAAATATGTTACCAGACATACCTGTATCCCCGGTTTCTCCGGTGACATGGACTTGCAGGGGGAGACCCCAGGACGCATCGCTTTCCGATGGAGTACAGCTGCTTCTACCCTCTCACGCTGGCAATCGCAATCAGCCCCCTGCCCGGCAGGCTCTGCCTTCCCGTTTCGGAATCGAAACGAGTGGTGCTCGGGATTCTTCTGTCGGAGGACGGGCGACCCAGGCACCTGTGCACCCAGCCCTAGGCAGGGGGAGTGTGGCCGCGGGAAGCAGCACGAACGCTATCCATGCGGTGGATTCTCTGGGAAACCAGGACGCGAGTGTGGAGAAAATCGCGAGCTCAGAGCCCGCCCAGGACGATGTCGTCTCACTGCCGGTATCAAGGGGCCCCACTAAGGGATTCACAACGGACACACCGCTCATTACAAAAAATTCAACGTCAAGTACGGTGGCGGCCCAGTACCATGCCTCCCAAGACACATTTCTGAATAAAACAAACCCTCACTTGATCCCCCAAGAAATAGCCGGTGATAAGTGTCCCACACAGGGAACTGTGGTTGCAGAGGAGGTGTCGGTGTGTGGACTCCCAAAGAACTTGCCCACACATCAAAGCAATTCATGCGTAGTGCTGCTCATGGACTCGCTTTTGGATTTGACGAGTCCCCAAGTGGAGAAAGCCACGGCATCGGAACCGCAAACTAAACTCTCACAGGAACCTTCAAAACAAACCCAAAAGAGAAAGAGAACATACTCCTCAAATGTCAAAGTAAAAGGACACAGAACCAGAAAAACAGGGAAGTTAGCCCTACCGGCCCCTCTGTTGTCAAGTGCCCTGAAAGACTTTATAAATAAACAATTTAAAAAAAAACTAGAGCAAACAAAAGAACTATCAGATGCTGAAATGCTAGAGGCAATCCAGGATCTACCGCCGATGAGCAAATCACGGAAATTAACCAATGAAATGCCGGGTCTGCCAAATCAGGCACAGATACAAATAGTTGAAAGCATCCAATCGAGGGGGGAGAAAGAAGTCCTGGAACCCCCAAGAAACGAACGGTTAGCTGAAAGGGGTGAACCAAGTAAACAACTTAGGATTGATTCGAACAGTGAAAGAGGTGAAAATCTAAAAAGCACCAACCTAGAGGAGGTCACTGGTTCACCTATGGATAAACCACGCACGCCAGAGGTCAATCCGAAAGGGGCTTCTAAACCATCTAGCCCCAAAACCCTCGAACAGGACTTACAAACTTCGTCCACGCCTATAAAACTCCCAGACCGACAATCCAGTCCATACGTGATGTCTCCAGATATTTGTCCTCTGCCAGATCGTCGGTTTTCAGATGTGGAGACTTCTAATTCCGACGCTCTCCCGTATGTGATAAACCAACCACCCCAACAAACATCTCACCTTAGATCTCCCCCAAAAAATCGAAGACTGAGTGAAATTGCGACTCCAGGAAATAAAGACTCTCCTTCAAAAAAAACAGACCTCCCAATCATTATGTCAGCTATCACCATTGCTTTGGCCCCCTTTTGTAAGCTTTATGAAGCAATTAATGACTCATTGAAAGACAGTACGGTTTTAACCGCAATGATGCATAGTAAACTGATTTTTGTTGAAGGATTTATCACAGCACTAGACAAAAAAAATAAAGACCGTACCGATACTTGGGACGAAAAGCTGACCAGGATAGAAGACGTTTTGTCTCGTTTAAAACAAGCCTCTCCAGCTACAGTGGACAAGGAATCTCAGACTGATGGGCAAACTGTGCTTAGAGATCTGGCACCTGGCTTTATTAGGCAACCAGAAGAGCTTCCTCATATCACCACAACAGTGTCTAACCAACAGAAAATGAGTGAAATACTAAAATCAGTAACACCTGTAACTAAAAGTAAACCATTATTGAAAATTGTAAAGAGAAACGAACCGAGAAAAAGCGGAGATCAAACAATCTCGGCTCTGGACCCTCTGATGGTAAAAAGAAACAAACAAACAGAACGAGTCAAAGAAATCACGACTTTACCTGAGTCAACTGAAAGCGCAAATAACTCAGTAATTTGTACGTCTTCCTCTCCGAGATCGGTAGAAGAATTTATAAGCCAGAGCTCACTAATGGACCTAAGCCAGCACCTAGATGAAACTAAGATGATTCCAATGAACCCTAGGACAGCGAAAGGTGTTCATGTTCAAAATATCAAGCCTACTGATGTTTCTAATGCTCTGACACAAGAAAATAAACCCGAGGGAAAAAAAAAAAAAACAGAAAAAAAAAAATCCGAAGAAAAAGGACCGGAAAAAAAAAAATCTGAAGAAATGGACCCCATCGATGTTCCAGATTCGATAACTTGCAACATTCCAAAACAATCTACAGACTCAGTCCCTGACTCTTCTCGGAAAAAGAGTCCACTGAGAAACACCAGAGACGATCGTGCGAGACGGAGTGGTCCTTCCCTATCAAAGACACGTCTCTTTAAGATTGAGCAAACATCCTCAGCGGACCAGTATATGGTCTTAAACCGCAATATGGTGCTGAAGATACTCAAAAAGACTAAAACTCTGCAAAACTTAAAATCAGACGATTTCGTACTAATTGAACCTTACCACAGTAAGAAACTAGCAAAGGCGTACCTGCATATCAAACAACGAGTTTTGACAGATCTCTCTCAAGACGCCTATTTGGAACTAGCACACCTAGGTTTCAGTTTATCCGAGATCTCGACGTCGATCTAGAAAGATTCGGCAAGATACTCCCACAGGACTTCCCCAAAAAGGAACTATAGGTTCAAATCTAGAACCGAAGACCAATACAGACCTGGAAGAGGAGGCCAAAGTCCACAAACTCCAGCCCAGTGGCCGAATAAGTCAAGAAGAGACGAAAGATTTGACTACAGACAAGAGAGGAGACAAAACCATAAGTCTGTTCGAGATACAGATCAAGCCTCATTAGAACGCTTTCGCGACCAGGAAAGGAGACCACTACGGACTGAGTCTCCATTAGGAAGAAAAGCTACCAATCGAACCCACCATGAAACAGAAAATGAAACAAAGAAGGGTAAATGGAGCTGGTTCCGCAACATTTTAACACCAGGGCAAGCAAAATAGCAATCACCAAGGGATGCAAAGCCAATGTTAGCCGCATCCCATTCGTCTGTGACAACTCCAATAAGCAATACTCTAAGTATAGCATCTTGGAACACTAGGGGACATGTACACCTTACCAACTCCGAGAGCCATGATCTCAGCGAGTATGACATCATTTGCCTTCAAGAGACTTGGCTGTGCGAAAAACCGGCACTCGATGGCTACTCTATTGAAATATCACCGGCACACAAGGGACCACTTGGCCGCCCTTCATCGGGTCTACTTACAGCGACTAGAATTGGTTCCGGGGTAGCAATTATAAAGGTGATAAAGAGGACATACGAAATTCTGGCAGTCTTAACCGCATGGAATTCAAGAACTTCCAAGACTAAGCCCGAATCACAAGAGCTGGTAGCAATAATAAATGTGTACTGGAACCCCCAAAAGACTTCAACAGTAAACATGTGTGAAGAAGTAATTAATACAATTGACGAAATCTCTATCAACTACAAATCTTTCAACATCATGATCTGTGGCGATCTTAACTCCAACTGCGCGACGTCCAGTTCATATGAAAGAAATCGATCTACTAATTCAACCGCGCTAAACAGGGGTTTGGCCTGGAACAGAACCATGAAATCTCGCAATCTATACAATTCGGCTTCAGTGTCGATTTCGGAGTCCTTGCTACCGACCTGGGAACGGGTCGCATCTTCGGCAACTCTTGATTACATTTTCGTCTCCGACTCTCTACACCGCAACATTGTCTCCTTCAATGTCATCAAAACAAAGCACAGTGACCATAATTTATTACATCTCAAATGTAAACATCAGGAGACTCTTTCACAATTCTACGTGTCCGAAATTGAGACAAACTCACAACACACCCGTTTACGAATGATTGCCTCGGACGTCTCCAAACTTAACGACCAGTTCACAACTCTAACTTCAAATCCTATAGTGCAAGACGAAGTGGCTAGATCGAGCTACATTCCTCTCCTCTTGGCCTTTAAGAAACCAAGAAAAACTCCGAATATGATGTTCGTCGAGCATACCCACGAATACAATGCAACTGTGGTCACAAAACGCAGAACGTTAAGAAAACTAAGAAGGAAAGCAAAAAGTGCAAATTCACCATCATTGTGGGAAACTCTAAAAATAGAAACCAGAGACTACAAACAATGGCTGAAAAACTCAAGGAACCGTTTATATCAAGCTGACGCTGAACTAATGCTGAAAGCACTAGCTAACAAAAAAGCTCGTGCATTCTGGGCAGTGATAAATAAACCAAACAAGATCTCAAAATCACACATGATAAATCCAGTTTCAGAAGCAAACTGGATTACACACTTCTCAAATATGTTCCAAGAACCAGAAGCAAACAAGGAGGTTTTCATCAGAGCGGAGGACTCTTCATGGGTGGACTTGACAGATGTGAGGGATATCAACAACATAATAATGAAACTAAATTCATCAAGAGCAGCAGGACCGGACGGCCTAGCAAACTGTGACCTAAAGCAACATCCAGTCGAGTGGTCAAATCTTATAAGCGCGATCTTTAAACTCTGTATGGCAAAGAAAACAGTACCGGAATCATGGTCTCAAGCGTTGATCGTTCCCATTTATAAAAAAGGCTCCAGAGATGACCCTGTGAATTATAGGCCAATAGCTCTTCTGGACGTCATTGGGAAGATTTTCGCCTCTTCCCTTCTGTGTCACTTTCGGAAATGGGCGATCTCAGCAAACTGCTATGATCCTCTACAGACCAGCTTTCAGAAAAATGCAAGTACCAGCGCAAACATCATGTGTCTGACAATACTTAAAGAAAAAGTTCTGACAGGTGGCCCTCGAGTCTTCCTTGCTTTTGTTGATCTATCTCAAGCGTTTGATCGAGTGGATAGGCAGAAACTCTGGGCGAAACTGAAGACATGGGACTGTCCGAATACAATCTTAGAGCCCATAGTCAGCCTCCATAGAGATACCTCCATCAGAGTCCGCCTAAACAACGCTGGCCTCACATCGAAATACATCCAAACATGTCGAGGGGTAAAGCAAGGATGCCCCCTGGCCCCAGCTTTGTTTATATCATTCCTAGGAGATTTTAAGGACAGCCAAAACAAGATCAGATCATTTCCTCCCAAAATAGGTGCGACTCATATCCCAAGACTGCTGTATGCAGACGATTTAATCCTACTTGATCTGACCCAGGTTGGTCTCCAACGTCAATTGGATAATTTATCATCATATATTCAAGACAACAACTTGGAGATCAACAAATCTAAAACAAAGATAATGATTCTGCAAAAAAGGGCCATCAAAAAAAAGGAGCGGTTCCACTGGCATCTGAACGAGAAACAAATTGAAGTGGTGGATTCGTTCAGATACTTGGGAGTGTTCGTGGACAGCTCGAAGAAAGCGAGCAGTATGCAAGTCAATCTATGGTCAAAAACCAAATGTCTGACAGCACAGCTGAGAATGGTTGACCGAAAATACGGAAAGTTCTCCCTCCAACCGGCCATAAACTACTACAAGGCAAAGATTGTTCCATCACTGACTTATGGCATGGATGCCATACCCTCCATTCCTCCTCTAATTTGGCAAAAATTGGAAGGTTACATATGGAGAGCCGTCCTGGGTCTACCAAACTCAACTCCGATAGCCCCAATCAGGCGTGAACTTGGCCTTCTGTCATTGAAGGCAGTTGTGGACCATAGCTCTCTTCAGTTATATAGGAAAATTATCCACCCCGAAAGTTTGGAAATCTACCAAATAATGGCATCAGAACTGGAAAAGGGTTCTAATCAAACTATGAATAAGTGGGCTGAGGACCAAAAACAAAAATTACATCAAATTGTGTGTACAGAAGCAGAACTGAAAGACAACCCAACCAGGATAAAAACAAAACTGGAATGTTGGGACTGGATTAACACCATTGAGTCAGTATCCTCTTGCAAACTTCTTGAACACCTTCCCATGAACACCAACAAATTAAAAGAACCGATGGCGTATTGCAAGAAATATCCCGATAAATTACTGATGAGAACTTTTCTAAAAGCCCGTCTAAACGTCTTACCGACTGGAGAAATTTTAGCGATTAGAGCAGAGTCGGAGAAAACAAACTGTAGATTATGTACCAATCCCGAGGTCATTGAATCAATAAAACATCTGCTGATGTGCTGTCCTGCTCTTCATCACGCGAGGATTGCATATTTCTCCGCCTTGACGGCAACCTCCTTTGCAGGGAATGAAGATACCTGGTGGAAACGCCTAATAACGGGCGAAAAGACTCAATGGCACACGGCTGCCGCAAAACTTTTAAACTTGGCCTTGGAAAGAACAAAGGCGATTCCGGAGGTTGGCGCATGATTTCACCCACACTGAATCAAATTGGCAGGCATGCATTACTCACTACTTATCTAGCAAAACTAGGAGTGGACTCCCTTCAGTTGGACTGAAAAACGCTCTTGTAAAAATCTGTTTTCTTTATGATTAAATACAAGTAATAATAAAAAAAAAAAAATAGTTGTTTTTGAGGAGTTGTCAGACAGCCAAGTTGTTTCCACGATATTATGGTCACTTGCTTTTGCTCGTATCACGCTGAAAGATGTTAGGAGGTTTAGCAGGGGTTCAGAAGTAAAGATATAATCTATTGTGGCATTTTGATGAGCTCTTTTCCGTGTCGGTATTTGTTGCGCGTTTGTTGACTTTTGGGCTGCGTTGTATATGTGCCTCGAGTCCATCAATTTCACCCATTTTTGTCCTCTTGAGTCTCCCCGATGTGGCTCTTTTAGGTTGGTCGATGGTTTTTTCGGAACGGGACAAGACGCGTTTAGATCACCACAAATCGCAATCATCGTGATTTCTGTGTTTGCTTGAATGTCATCGATTTCAGCTTCGATCATCCTCAGGAATCTCTCGTCTGAGATTGCTTTCGGGTTCCAATATACCGTTATTACAGCCAATGTTGACTTTAAAGACTTTTTACTTGTCGGGTCTTTTCTTGACCATTCCACTTGAATAGATAGATGACTTTGGGAAAATGAGCGTTTTTTGGTTATCTCGAGGCCAAAGCCGCTTTTTACGTCACAGCGTAGAAAGCGTAGAAAGACTGCAGAAGACTGCTCTCCCTCTGCTCTCGCTCAACAACTATGGAAACAAGGGTCGAAATAAACAACCAAGGAAACCGGCTAAGGATGACAAAAGACCGAATTGTGGAACTTGCTGAATTTTACAGGCAAAAACTTGCTGGTGAAGAAAAAAACAAAAGCCAGCACACAATAGACTATCAACCCCTCTTGATCCCATATCAAAGTGACTATTCAAAAACAACCAGTAAAGCCCCACAAGGCTCACACCAATACAACAAACTCCTGGTTACAAAAAGAAGAGCACTTAGAAAACTCAAACGACAAGCCCAAAAGACAAACTCACAATCGCTGAGGAGGCAATTTAAAGAGGAGACCAAGAAATATAATGGATGGTTAAAATTCCACAGAGCTGACCTCTATCAGCAAGACGCCGAACTAATGTTAAAAAAGGTTAATGGAAAAAATTCTCGTGAGTTTTGGACCCTTGTAAAGGGGGCAGGAAATCCTTCAATCGCAGCAACAACAAATGCAGTAAGCGAAGAACGCTGGATACAACATTTTACTATGCTTTTCAAGAAACCTCTGACTCACTCGATTCAAACTTGTACCTACACCTGGAGTAGTACACTGTGGGAAGACTACTCGGACAAAGAGGACATCGAAAAAGCAATACAGACTTTAACCACTTCAAGAACGCCTGGTCCTGATGGGATATCAAATTTCGATCTAAAAACAAACCAAGAACCATGGGCATCTTTTATCAGCATACTCTTCAAAGAAATATGTCGTTCAAAATCGTTTCCTAGCTCATGGTCATCAGCAACGGTGGTAACAATTTTCAAGAAGGGAGAAAGATCCGATCCATCAAATTATCGACCGATCGCCCTATTAGATACAATAGGGAAAATCTACAGCTCATACCTGCTCACAAGTTTCCAAAAGTGGGCAAAAAATTCGTCATGTTATGACCCGTTGCAAGCAGGTTTCACAAAAAACGTTGGAACAACAATAAACATCATGCTCATAAGCATTTTAAAAAATCTGGCAAGGAAAAAAGATAAAAAGATCTATCTGGCATTTGTGGACCTGACTCAGGCTTTTGACATGATCGATCGAGACCTATTATGGGCGAAGCTAAAAAGATGGAAGTGCCCCGGCAAGATTCTTGAACCGATAATTGCACTACATGCAAAAACATCTATCAGAGTAAAGTTAAATCAGACCGGTACCCTGTCAGAAGAAATTACAACTGAAAGAGGCGTAAAGCAGGTTTGCCCTCTGGCTCCGGCCCTCTTCACGGCCTTCCTCACCGACCTAAAAGACTCCGAAGACCAGCCCAGAACTTTTCCACCAAAACTAGGGGGCACAGAAATTCCGAGGCTGCTTTATGCTGATGACATTATCCTGAGAGATCAGACCTCGATCGGTCTCCAACGGCAGTTGGATACTTTGAACACTTATGTAACTAAGAACAATTTGCTGATCAATAAAGAGAAAACCAAAATCCTGGTTCTTGAAAGAACAACTAAACCAAACCAAAAACCTAACCACTGGTCGATAGACTCCATAAAAGTGGACCAGGTAAAGGACTTTAAATACTTGGGGGTTTTGATTGACTCCTCCGAAAGAGAGACAAGTATGCAATCGAACCTATGGGAAAAGACACAGAAATTATCCTCCCAGGCAAAGGCCCTAGACAGAAAATTTGGCCGATTTTCTTTGTTGCCTGTAATAAAATATTACAAAGGAAAATTCGTTCCATCAATAACATATGGAGGAGAAGGTATGCCAACTATTCCGCCAAACATCTGGCCACAATTGGAAGCCTATTTCTGGCGAGAACTGCTACACCTTCCGAAATCGACATCCCTACCAGCAATTCGAAGGGAACTGGGACTGCTGTCACTGAAGGCAACTGTCGATTGGAATGAGATGGCCCTTTTTAGAAAAATCATTATGCCAGACTCCGCTCCACAATACAATATGCTTAAAGATAAAACAACTACAGGGAGAAGCGAAATCCTTGCAAAATGGGTGCTCAAACAGAAAGCCTCTCTGTTAAAGATCGTATGCGATGAGAATGATCTAACCCGAAATCCAATGCGGGTGAAGAAGAAGCTCCAAGAGCTTGACTGGATTGATACATTGGAAAAAGCAGCTGCCAATAAGCTCCTTGGCCATTTACCCATCCAACCCAAAAAACTATGAAATCTACCAAGTCTTCACATGCTTTCCGGACAAACGAAGAAGAAACATCTTCCTAAGGGCCAGGCTAAACCTCTTGCATACAAACGAGATACAAGCTTTAAGAGGGCTATCAAACACGAACAAGTGCCGTCTTTGCAAGAATACTGCTGAAATCGAAACAATAAGACATCTTTTGATGACATGCCCGAAAACCGTCTATCTCAGGAAAGCATACTTAACCCCGCTCCTGGAATCCTTTGTCCTCCGAGAGGAGGATACTTGGTGGTGCCGCCTCCTAAGTGGGAAAAAAACCCGCTGGACGATAGCAACAACTAAAATCCTAGAAGCTGCTTTGGAAAAATGCTTGAAAAACACAAATCCAACATCTTAAGGACAGAAGCAGACACAGCGACCGGAATACAGGAAAAAATAAAGAAGTAAAGTAACAAAGAAATAAAGAAAGAAATTATCAAATGAAAGTAATAAAGTATAAAGAACCAAGGAAATTAGAAACGGAACCACACACAACCACAAACAATAATGGACACAATTACGAATTAACAACCTTTGTAAAATCAATTTAATTTTGATAGCACACAAAGTAAAAAAAACAGTTCATAAACCTCACTTCCCCATTTGCATAAAACCCCAAGCAGATACAAATCTTAACACTGTGTGAAGGCACCCTGAAGCAAGACACAGACAACAGATTCAATCTTCAAATGAAAACACTTGCATTAAATTCGATGTCAGGATGGTGTAAGGCCTAACGTGCCCTATGCTAAGGTGGGATTTCCCTACCTTAAGAAACTAAGGATAGTGTGAGTTAGTAAGTTGCAATTGTTTATTCGTAATTGTAATTGTTTATTTCTAAAGCGCATATATACAAGTGAAATGCTTCAAAGCGCTTCAAGGCAGGAAGGGAACAAGGGGATATCATCGTCATTCTTAGGCCTTGAAGGATCCGAATGATCTAACAGCAATAACTAGCATATTAGGCTGGGGCATTTCTACTAGTATAAGTGCGTGACAAACAGTGAGGGATAAGGGTGGAGAGCGGGAGAGGAACATACAAGACAAAAAAGGTTGGTCATCAATGCACCTATGCATGCAGGGATAACCAGCTTGGGGGAAGGGGGGATAGAGGACAGGACAGACGAACATGCTAAGCCTAGTACATTCAAGGTCATGCAAGTGCACAGACAGAAGTGCGAGCGAGGGGGAGGGGGACAAGTGCAGCAGGGCCAGGGTAAAGTGCAGAGTGGGTGCCACTCTTATGGAATGTATTCCGAGTGCAGTAATGCAAGGCAGAGTGCGGAGGCCCGCTGACAAGTACAGGATTGGCAGGGGAGCCTGGGACCTGTGAGGCTCTGGAAGTGCACCACGTGACCAGTCAGCTGACTGAGCAGATTGGGGAAGGGAACGAGGGAGGGAAGTCAGGAGACAAGAGAAGGAGGTTAGCAAGGGAGAGGGAGAGAGAAAGAGGAAGAGAAGAGAAATGTCTTGAGGAGTTTCAGGAACTTAAGGAGGTCGGCTCAAGACAAAGAGAGGCAGGTAGGCTGTTCCTAAGGGAGGCACCTGCAAAGGATTAGGATCTACCTGCAAATCTCTGTTTGGAAAAACGGCTCACCCGCAGAAAGTTGGAGGATGCCGAGCAGAGGGCTCTGGAGGGAGAGCGTTGTAGGTAGTATTGACCCTGGCCCAGAAAGCTTGTGGACTATGCAGAGAGACTTGAACTTTATCCTTGCAGCCACGGGGAGCCAGTGGAGGGATTTCAGTGCTGGAGAGATGCAGTCCCTAGGCTTGAGGCCAAGGATAAGTCTCGTGGTTCTGTTCTGGAAAAGTTGAAGAAGTCGGAGAGTCGAGGTAGGAAGATTGAGAAAGAGACTGTTGAAGTAGTCTAGTCTGGAGAGAACAAGGGCTCTGGAGACAGTGAAACTCTGGGGGAAGGTGAGAAGAGAAGGAGAGAGTATAGTCAAAGATGACCCCCAGATGTTTTGCCTCACTAGTGGATGAGGGAGCAGGACCAAGGGTGGTCGGCCAGAGTGAAAGTGGGAAACCGGAGCAGGGGTCCCAATGAGGACAACGTCTGTCTTACTGGCAATAAGGCAGAGATCATTAGCAGCACACAGGACTGAATTTGCGCACAGACAGTCCGAGATGAGTGAGGAGGAGGAAGAGGCCAAGAGTAGCCTGAAGGAGAGCCCTGGGTCATCCGCATAACACTGAAAGTTGGAAGTAAAGGCAGAGATCATGTGGGCCAAAAGGGGCCATGTAGACATTGAAAAACCAACTTAAGTTCAACTTAAAAGTCTGTCTGTGTCCAAAAACTATACTTGCCCTTACAACTAAGCTAAACAATGTGTAGGGATGTCAGCACCAAAAGAAATAGTGTTCAAAATAAGGTTCTGAACTTCTTCCAGCTCTTCGCCTGTATTTCAGCCCCTTCCCCAAGTTCAACACAGTTCCAATAGGCCTCGGGTTTCCCTTCACCAAGTTCAACACAGCCATTTCCATTGGGCTTCAATAAGTGGCCCAAACCAACTTTGCAACCTTACAGGATTTTCAAAGGTTCACTTAACTTGTTCTCTTCATTACTTGATAGGTACAGCAGCTTCAGTAAATTAACTTCCTTGTTTCACTCCAAGTCGGGTTTACTCGGTCAAGGCGCAGTTGTCGGACCACGCAGTCCATCCACTGCAGGTCACACAACCGATAACCGTTGGAACTTTCCTATATTCACTTGCTCTTATTGGAATTCCTTGCTAACACAGGCTCCCTCTTTGAACCTGTGTCAATTGTCAAATTGCAGCTCTCTTGATCCTTGACAGCTTCTTGCCTCTGCCACAGCTTGACCTTCACACTGTTAATTTCTTGGGGTGCTTTCCTTGTCACCACCTTGCTTCCGCACATCACAACAGTGCATATCATTTGCTTTTCACGCCCTTGTTACTGGTTTTATTCGGTTCATACTTTCACATTGTCTATTAGTGCTTTTTTACTTGCTTTCTCTGTATTCAAAAATGCACCTTACTTTAATTTCTCTCAGGCAGTGTTTTAATATACTTTGCATAACTTTGCCTTAGTTCAGTATTCAATATTGCATAAAACAGTTTGCAGCTTGTTCGGTATTCCCAAAATGTTCCTTCAGTCTCTCGACCATCTTATCATGTGTTTTCATCTGATCGGCATCTCCTCATGCCCAAGCCCAGCCCCTGAAGTGCCCAAGTGTGACCATTCCCTTTCCATCTCTCACCGGTCTCTGTCAGCTCCTCCGGGTGCTTTCAGCTTTCTCGTCTGCGTGATCTTGCTCCCCGTTCACTCCGACAAGCAGCGCTCGTTGCTTCTGAACCTTCCTGCTGCTTTGGATGGCTCCCTGGAGTCTTTAGTGTTCCCCTGCTGCAGCGGGCAACACACGATACTGGATTCTGCAGGGCTCCCGACCTCCTCACGGGCTGACGCATCTCTCTTACTCTACTGCACCACTCAGTGATCCTTCCACCGGCACCTCTCCAGCCTGCTCCGTACCGGTTGTCGCGCCTCTCCCCCAGGCAGCTCTCTCACCCCAGGCAGCTCCCTCACCCCAGGCCACTCTCTCACACCAGGCAGATCTCTCGCCACAGGCAGCTCTCTTGCCACAGGCAGCTCTCTCTTTGCCATTTGCTGACCTCTCCTTATATACATCCCTAGTTTGAATCCAGTCCACTCACGCAAAGTCCAGTTTTACTTTCACCATGGTTAACAGTCCGTTCCGATGTTTCACCTAAAGTCCGTCTGAAATTGACTCAGCACCACATTTTCTTTGGTCCAATTTTCCAATTTGTCCAGAATTAGACCGACAAATATTTTAGTCTGCATCTAAAAGTGTGATTGGCCAATAATTGCTTGGTGACGATTCTAGAACTGTGAACACCAGGGACTGATTCAACACAGCTTGCAAAACGTCAGAAGGGGGGTGGGGAGAAGGCCCCCGAGGAAGGAGAAGATAAGATACTGGATCTGATAACTAAAGTGACCCTAGATGTTGCTGAGATCAAGGATAAGGTGTCTAAAGCCGAGGAGAGATATGTTGAGCTAACCTCAAATATCACAGAGTTGAAACTCACTTATCTGCGATGGATGATAAAGTGCTGAAAATGGAGGATCAGATAAGAGACTTACAAACCAAGAATGAAAGACTAGCTTAGAAGATTTCAGAGCAAGAAAATGTCTCTAGAAGAATCAATGTCAGAATTGCTGGCTTCCCAGAAAACATTGAAAGAGGCAAGTCTATGGACTTCATAGAGAAATCTTTGGTCACCTTGCTCAAGCTAGACCCGAAAATAAGATTGGAAATTGAAAGGGCACATAGAAGTTTAGGGTCAAGAACAGCAATTGGCCAGAGACCTAGACACTTTGTGGTCAAATTTCAGAGATTTCCTGCGAAGGAAATGATCCCAAGGAAGGCACGTGAGTTGAGTGATCTCTCTTGGGGTGGACACAGAGTTATGATTTTTGGAGACTTAAGCCGAGATGTTTTGGACAAGAGGAAAGAGTTTAACATAGCAAAAGAGAAGGCAAAAGTCAGTAATCTCAAGTATTATATGGTCTATCCACCGATATTCTGTGTTGTCATGGCTGGTCGACTATTTTCATTTAATGACAGTAAAAGCGCTGAAGCCTTCCTGAGTGATCTTGAGAAGGATCAGGAACCCATGGAAGCCATTGCATCTACTTCACAAAGGATTTTACCAAAAATAAGACAAGATAAAGGTTTTAACATTTGGATTACTGAAGTGTAGTGGTTTGGCTGATTTATCTACATTTTATTAGTCTGCATTTACTTTGTTTATTTTTATTTTTCATTCCTGTTCATTCCTGTTCTTGAACTACTTTCTTCAAATATGTAATATTATAGTTACCGGCATAGGCGTGCCGTGCGTACAGTTACAGCCGTTAATTTTGTTCCGGCTTGTTTACTTTTGCCCTGTAAACCCGGAACTATCAGAGGAAAGGCCCTAGCAGTGACGTGTGCTGCGTGCACAACGTTATCAGGAAGTAGTGTCATGATTTGATTTGGAAAAAGATAACAGATGGAGCGTCGTCATCTTGTGCCTTGCGCGGTCCGTAATCTAATACCGGTACATGTTTCGCCAAGAAGGGAACAAGCGAACAGTAAAAGGACGCGAAGCAGTTCATAATGATGGTAGCAGAGTATGTGGGGTGATGCAGGATTGTCTGACTTTGACCTGCGGTTGAGGGATGAGTGGCTCTGGGCGGCTCGGCTTCCGTCAGCTTTGGACCTGTGTGCGTGTATGCCAGCGCACATATTTCTGACAGCACCCCTGTCGGCCCACATCCCCTTGACGGGTAGTGGTGCCCCTCAGAGCACTCCTGACAGCTGACTGCCGGTCTGCCTGCCCTATGTTGCAGCAGATCTGAATTGGCAGCTACAAATGATTGATCGGCCCGGGTCCAAGGTCCGTATTTTTACATTTTCCCTGTACTGCTAAATCCACTTACTGAGGGAGAACAGCTACAAACCAGCCTTATTAGGAGTGATTAGATGGGCGCCTGCACATTGTCCATCATTAACCGTTGGGAGCTACTCGCTTCTTGGATCATGATCATGGTTGGACTAAAACGTGCTTCTGACCGCGCCTGTCTCAGATGCAGGCCCGATCTGTTATCCAATGTCCTGCTCTGTTGTATGGCCTCATCCTCATTTTGCATGTTGTTTCCAATTGTGATTGAATTGTCGGCTAGAATAAAATATGTTAGTGGCAATGACTGGGGTATGTTAGGCCATAGCGGGCTGAAGGTTAGATTATATGGTTATGGATGGCAGTGAGAATAGTAATGGTAGCATTTTCAAAGTAGGGATATGTGTGAGTTCTTGATAGTTATGCAATTCTGGACGATAATAATGACTTGTTGTGTTGGAGTAGGCAAGATACTAAAGGTAGGGATTGGATTTAATGCCACCAAGAAATGCATTCATGGTGGAATTCATTAAGTGGCAGTGGATGGGGGACAATGCATTTTTGTGCAGATAATGTCGAGTTCCAACGTGCTATGATGTTAGGATGATCAATTAATCATTTACAGGGGAACATGAAGTGATAGATTGAGGGGGTCAAATTAACATGTGCAAGATCATTGTAATAGGATATACAATGACTGCTATTGATGTAAGGTGAGGTGGATCGGAGGAGGGAGTAGTAATTGATAGGAGTTAAAATCTTATTATCCAAGCGAATGCTGGTTCGTCGACTACTACATACGTACGCAGAATCTGAAGACCTTATAAGATCCATTGTTTAATATCAGGCTGATGATGTGTCATACATTATGGGTAACTAAGGAGGATTATCAAAAAGAGAAGAGTGGGGGTAGACACTATCTTTGCAATGTACATATTTTTTTTAGGCACATCTTTGGAGCGATTGTAGTTTAAAACAGTAGTGATAATGTAAATATTGTAACTCAGAATCGCTCTGTTTGGATGCAGAGTGTTATGGTCAATTTATCTCTGATAGGTTTTATGAATATATGTGTAAGTGTCTATGTTTGGTGTTGTCTTGTGAGTATTGTGTATCCGTTATGTGAATCTCTGTATAGTCAAGAATGTACTATTAATTGGATACAAATGGCACTGCTTTCATTCCCCAAATTGAATTTGCAAGGGACATGATTCCAGGTGTGTTTTGCCAGGACAGTAAAGGAACATCTGGTGCTGGGTGTACAGCTTATGGAATTGGGAATACAGAAGGGAAAATGGGAAATATTAGGAAAACTGGCTACTAAATGGATGAATTGACGCTTTGTTCGTGGAACGTTAAGGGATTGAATAACCCCAGGAAAAGGAAGGAAGTTTTAATGAGACTAAAGAGGGAAAAGACGGATGGTGCCCGTCTGCAAGAGACCCACCTATTAGAGGAATCCAAAAATCTTATGAACAACACACTGTTTAATAAGACACTGTTAAACTGTTATGTTTCTAAATCAAGAGGAGTGGGAATACTATTTTGTAGAGGGTTAAACTTGAATGTGGAAAAGGTGGTTATGGATGATGAGGGGAGAGTGAATCTGGTTGCTGTAAAATATGAAGGTGGGGTAATTACAATAGGATCCATTTATGTGCTTGGGGGGATGTTTTTTTCACAAACATAATATCACTATTGCGGAATATGAATGGGGAACACACTATTTTGGGGGGAGATTTCAATTGTGCCCTTGATCGTAAGTTGGACCGCTCTGCACAATGTCGATATATGGCGGAGAGTACTAGCACAGCGTTTGGTGAACTTTTACATAGTCTGGATTTGGTGGATACATGGAGATCCTTGCACCCTGGAGAGAGCGAGTACTCTTTCTTTTCGCCGATTCATGACTTGTATTCCAGAATGGATTATTTTCTGACTTCTGAAAGACTTATCGAAAAGGTCACTAGTGTAAAGATAATGGAGAGGGGTGTCTCGGATCATTCTTTCATATTGCTGAAATTAGAACTGGGGGAGGAGCGGTCAGCAACATCACAATGGCATCTAAAAACATACATATTACAGGAACAGGAGGTACTTACATCTCTAGAGTCATTTATCAAGACCTTTTTTTAAATAAATATAGGATCCGCTTCTGAGCTAATGGTTTGGGATTGTTTTAAGGCAGCAATTAGGGGTGAAATTATAAATATTACAGCCCGCACAAGGAAAAGGGAAATTATGAAATTAAAGACGCTGGAGAGTAGATTGGGTAAATGCCAGAAAAAATATCAATTGACAAGAAGCAGTGAAGACAAAGTGGAGATGGATAGGGTAAGTGAGTCTCTGAAAAGTGAGATGGATATACAGAGTGAGAAAGGCATTTCCCTATGAAACAGAAATACTGGGAACAGGGGCACAAAGGTGATAGATTACTGCCCAACAAGTTGAAAGGTTTATTTGATAACTCCTATGTACAGAGGATAGTGACTGAAGGGGGAATAGCTAAGGTTAAAAAGGAGGAGATATGTGAATGTTTCAGAAAATGTTATGTATCACTGTACACAGAGGATTGGTTTCCGAAACCTGATGGATTGGAAGAATATTTTGGGAAGATCAACTTGCCAAAATTGTCAGTAGACCAAGCAATTGCTATTGATCAACCTATTGGCGAGGAGGAGATACTGAGTGCTATTGGCCAACTTAATACAGGTAAATTGCCGGGACTGGATGGGCTACCAGCAGGGACGTCTCTATAGGGGGGGCAAACGGGGCACGTGCCCCGGGCCCCCCATCCTGGTGGTCCTGAGGGGGCCCCCGGCCCCCAGTGCTGAACACGTTGTGTTTTTTATTTTTTATTTATGTGCGGGTGCGTGCAGACTGCACTGTAGCGCAGCCCCGGCCCCTGAATCAACATTGGGAATCGAAACCACGGCTTCACAGATCACAGAAGTGTGAAAATTCAGGAACAGGGCCCCTGTTCCTGAATCTTGACACTTCTGTGACCTGTGAAGCCGTGGTTTCGATTCCCAATGGCAATGTTGATTTTGACTGAACAACAAGTGGGGGAGGGGGAGGAGAACGACGCAGGACCACAAGCCGTGCGTTCCCCTCCCAGCCTCCCCCACCCCGCAGAGAATACGGCACGTGCCAGCCCAGTGGGAGTGCGCACTGGCACTGCTGCGCAGCTTGCAGCCTCCTATGTGTCTAGTATAACTGAGACGACGCACAAGACTGGTAGCGTTAGCAAGCAGAACCGAGGAAAGTGCCGTTGGTATCTTGTCCAGATACTGCTGATGTGAGTACAAATGTATTTCACTGCATAAGTGGTGGCAGTTAGGGTTGATTTCAATGACGGTTCAACTCTCCTCGTACTTGGTGGTCTTCCTGGCCCTCCGATTACACGTGTAGCAGTGGGAACGCCGGGCAATTGCTGTCATGCAGTTTGTTGCCTTTGCACCACAGTACGTTCCACTGCTTTGACTTGACTCTCTGGGATGACACCATCCACTTGATTTTTGATTCAGAGTTGGCAGTACTGTTGCAATGTTTTACTTAGTTATGCAGGTGCCGTAACTCAATTCCTTGTTTGCTTTGCTTTATTGTGTGTTGGTCCAGGCATGACTCGCTATGCTGAAGCTTCTCAAGCAGCCAAGCAGAGTTCCATTCCAAATGGTTAGACTCAGTCTTACACACAAGGCCAGGGGTAGGTAGGCTGTAGCACCTGCAGGACCGCCGGGCGCAGATTGCTAAAGTCGGGTGACATCTGCCAGGACAGTCTTGACATGACCCCCTCTTCAGCCGTTTTAAACCAACAATCGGGGTTCAACATTTTAAAATGCAGCGCCTAGATGACCCTGGGTTAGATGCGGTTGACGAATGCCCAAATAAATAAATAAAAATAAACAAATAAATAAAAGTTTTGGTGCAAAACTAAAGGTACAAATATTATTTCTAAATCGAACATGCCTTTGCCAAAGAAAGATGGACAGTGCATTGTCAGTTTGGGCCTGAAAGTGAGCTGCTGTAGTCTACAAATAATAGCGCCTTGAGAGTGGTCCAGAGCACAAGACAGGCAGCCATCAAAGAGTTTCTGAAACCAATCATACATGTTGTCTCACTTGACACATACGCGTGGCATGATCGTGACGTGCTTTGAGAGTAGAATGAATGTTCATGTTTCAAATATTTATTATAATAATCTTAGTCACCTAGGCACGTCCTGTTGTCAGTATTACATTTTCTGGTGTTGGATTTGTACAGCGCGTTCCCCAAAGCACTAAACAATGATGAGATTACAGTGCAAAGAAAAACTGGGGAAAATAGCATTAAATACAGTAAACATAACTCATGCGACCAGCACACAAATGAAAGATGAGGAGGATGGGGCGCTTTCAACGGAGGGTGGAAAACAGCGAGGGCGGGAGCAGGACAAGTGGGGAGTGGTAGCGCGTGCCAAAGGTGAGGAGTCAGAAGGCAAGAGGACAGAATATTTGAGGGGGTCTGAGAGAGACAAGCAGAGAAGAGTCGGGGAAAGTGGTCACCCGCAGTGTTAATTTGATTCTTTGCTTTGCCCTGTTTTGTCTTATTGAGTTGTTCACACATTCAGAATTGCAAATTTTGTTCCATTATGCATTTTAGTGCACTTATTTTTTTTTTCAGGAATAGACTGATAATGGTACGTGTTTATCCCATATTCAATCCGTTATGGAATGCTATTATATTATCTTGCCTTTGTGCGCAACTTCACGAATACTGCATTGCACCTGTATTCATCTTCGTTTCGTTATATTTACACTCGTTGTGTTGCCACTAATATGTTTGCACGTCTGCACATTTATATTCTGTACTTTTCGTCTTTATTTCTACGTTTATTTTATCGTATTTGCTTTCATTCTGTTCCCTTATAACATTTTGTTTAAACTGACACGTTGCGTCGTCATGACAACCTATGTTATTCGCCCAGGTTGTATCCAAATATGGCAGCACGTTATCTACTGCCCACCACGCATTCTATAAGGCGGCAGGTGCTGCATAGCGCTTGAAAGCGTAGCCGGCGCGCAACTGGGCCTGTGATGAATGGCGTAGTCTAGTGTTTGCTGAGCAGTCCAGAGCTTGCATGTCTGTGTGAGGAATGACTGCTATGGCGGGTCAGATGGCGGTGCTGCCGCGGATTGTCGGCACAGAGCCGCATTGACGTCTTCACGTGTGTACAGCCCGCCGTATAGAATGTAACTGGGTGTGCCAGTCAAGGGCGTGAAGCACTCCAATGTGCGTGCCAGCAGCCCCCTTGTATTTGTGTCACTTCCCTGCTATGAATGGCCGCTGTTAGAGTCAGTTCATAGAAATCATTCCATAAATCAGTAATAATAATTAGGCATTTATATAGCGCTACGAACCCTCAGGTATCTGAGCGCTGCTTATTATTACCCGGTGTGTGGTGCTCATTTATCGAGCTCGGAAGGAGTTAGCAGGCTCTGCACGGATGTCAAAGCGAGCGCTCTACTCGCTGTGCCACTTGACCGGCTATCCAAACAGGACTTATTTTTCATTTATAATTTATCCTCTCGCATACTACTGTGCCCAGAGTGAGGACTTTTGTAGCACAACAATAAGCAACCATTACATTCCCAAGGCCACAAATTCATATGACGGAATCGTCAATAAATGCATTTTAATATTTAAGAAGAAAAGGCACAGTGAATCAGAAAATCCAGACCTGCACAAGAAAAAATACTTCTGTGAAGCAGGATCATGTGTCCAATATTGTTACAACCAATTTAACTGAAAAAGTAACAGCCTCGTTAATTGGTGACCGTGCCTTCACTGGGGTCTAAAAACACAAATGCCGTTTGTATTAATTAATTAATGAATCATTACAGAACCAGAAACACTACGTTACTCAACAATCATTATTCAACCTCTACAGTTCATACACAATAAATACAACACATCAAAATAGAAACCATAACCTGTTGGCGCATACTTTAGGACATCCAGGATAAAACCTACACGTTTTAACTGGGGGGGAAGGGGGAGTTTCCACTAATAACAAACCCTTAAGCATAATAATAATTTGATAAAGGTGTAAACTCTAATAGACAGGGAACAGATGATATGGGTTCTCTGCTTTGGTCATAATCACACTTTTAAAACCCTTTTCTGCCTAGGGGTTGCTTGGGTACTGTGCACATGGAAAATACGCCCTACTTTATGTATAAAAATGCCGGGGAAACAGCAAGTTGTCACGGATGTAGGTGATTTTACCGAAAACAAGTGACGAAAGTGCAAAGTGTTCTAAAGGGACTATGGATAAGTGATCGAAAAGGTGATGTTTTTTAAATGATCCATAATGTGAAAAAAATAATTGTGTACTTATTTTTTAAATACTGAATTAATATTTTCGGGGGAAATCCTACATAACGTCCATGAATAGGCTGCGTTTAAGCCGTGTTGTAGCATACGTACTATCCGCTCGTCTATTACGCCGATACTAATGCATCTCGTGGATAGTTTGTCTTTTTCTCCTGCCCCATGTCTGTGATCCCGATCGATGAACAGTGTTGAAGACAACAACTGCTGTAACTCTGCAATTGTATACTGGGTGGAAATGATCGTCCTCGCCGACCGTGTGAGTGTATGCACACGTGGACAACATGTTAAAATTAAGAATATCGTTAGTGTATTCTCGTGTTCACCATGCAGTACGTTTTACGCTCTGTTAGAGAGTTGCTACGTGAGACGAAATAATGTGATGTTAATCTAATCTTGGTACACATTATGCGATGAGCACTGCAATTTTAAATTATGTTGGAGATCGCGTGTTATGTACACGAGTCAAAGTGACTGCGTACACCGTCAAGCTGCTTGCCCTTGAGCACCCACTGTCCCTATTGATAGCCCTGCTCTGGATTCTGCTAACAAGTAAGTAAGGGGTGGCACAAGGGCTAGCAACCTTATAGGATGGTTATTGATTGATGACTTTGAGTCACTAACGCCTGGTCCATATATGTCTTCGCAGGGAGGAAGCCTTAAGGTTTATTTAGACCCTCAGATCCATACCTATTGCAAATACAATGGGTGAGTGAGTTCAAATCACTGACAGTCTCACACAGTGTAAACAAAACCTACTGTAAATGTAACTCCTGAATCCAGAGTCACACACTACTGCTTCTCTACCTTCTTCCCACTTAATTACTCAGGCGCCACTCCATTTTCTTAACACTCCCTACATTTTGTATGCTTGCTTCCTTAAGAAAATCTCTGCCTCTCTGAAAGTTGCCTAGTACTGAAAACAAACGCCAACCACGTGTTCCCCTGAATATCTAATGTGGTCAAACTTCTTCAAAAGTGCAACGGTAGATCCACCTGGTCGATTCTCCCAGAATTCAAGCGATTCAAGTTTCTACCGAAAATATTTCCTTTGGCTTAGTGGCAACCCCTGCACACACCCCCCTCCAACCCCGCCCTGGACTGGAGTTTCTTGGAGATAAACTCCAAGCGTTTGGCCTCGAAAGCAAATGAGGTTTGGCTCTGGTTGCAATTCCGGCTGGGGCTCGCTGGCAGTAGTTCCTGGCAGCCTGTGTCAGCCAGCAGCATGTCAGCCAATGCACAGGGCTGGTACCTGCTTTAATAACAGATGTCCGCAGGTTCTGCCCTCACACCTTTGACCATCTAGCAATGCACGGAGGCAGGGCTCCCCTCCCTGTGCTCTGATGCACTGTCTACACTGCCTGTGGAGTGGACCCTCAGTAAAATGCATATACCACCACTTCATAGGTGTTGTAATGCTGGCTGTGCCACTGTACGCCAGTATTGCCATATTCTAATTCATGTCATGTTTTAAACTTCAAAGGTACAGTACTAAAATTATTTCCTTGTACTCTGCCTTTTCAGGTTCACAATCCACGAAAAGAGGATGCCACAAGCCAGCGGTTTTCAAGTCTATCTGAATGAAATGCTCTGAATGAAAGGCTCTGCTCCTGCTAAGTTAAGTTTTAGCAAAGAAAAAAAAGCCAATCAATACATGATCTCACAATGAGGCGTTCATATGAAAGTGGAGCTGCCAAAAGGAAAAAAGTAGAAAGAAAAGAGAAGCATGGTAATCAACAAAAACTGTCTTCCTTTTTCTCTGTACAGCCAAAACCATCTAGTAGTGATACTTCTATTGAGGAGCAACCACAAAGCGAAAGTGCGCACACTGAGGCTCATGCTGAGTCCATAGAAGAGTCCACTGAGGGGTTATTTGCTGCTCCCACTTCACCTAGCAGTGGACATCTACAAATAGTGGCTAAGCAACATTCCCCTGCACCAGGAGGAGAAGATGACGACAACCAGCCTGCAGAAATATTGGAAACTGCATCAGTGAGCAGTAGTGGTCATCTACAAATAGTGGCTGAGCAGCATTCCCCTGCACCAGGAGGAGAAGAAGATGACAACCAGCCTGCAGAAATATTGGAAACTGCATCAGTGAGCAGTAGTGGTCATCTACAAATAGTGGCTGAGCAGCATTCCCCTGCACCAGGAGGAGAAGAAGATGACAACCAGCCTGCAGAAATATTGGAGACTGCATCAGTGAGCAGTAGTGGTCATCTACAAATAGTGGCTGAGTGAATGGTTGCTATACTCCCCATCACAAGGTTCAGTTACTGCTTTGTCTGCCGTTTATTTTCTAGTACTGATTCCGCATTCAGTACAACTGGTTTTAATGACTGGAAGCATGCATCTTCCCGCATTCATGAACATGAACATGCTCCTGAACATGAAAGGTGCAATGTAATACTTTGGAAACGTCAAAAGGAAACTGGCCGCATTGACTCAGCATTAGCTGAACAGTTAAAACATGGACAAACCTACTGGCAGGATGTGCTTAAAAGAGTTGTAGCAGTTGTAAAGTTCATGTCATCGCGGGGTCTAGCATTCCGAGGAGACAATCAGATTATAGGATCACAGCACAATGGAAACTATTTAGGAATTTTGGAGCTGATCAGCCAATTTGATCCCTTCCTGGACGAACACATCAAAAAATATGGAAATGCTGGTAAGGGAAATCCATCCTATCTGTCAGCAAATATTTGTGAAGAATTCATCACACTGATGAGCAAAAAGGTTTTCTCTGCTATTATTTCAGAACTGAGAGAAGCAAAGTATTATTCACTTAGCGTCGACTCCACTCCAGATGTGTGTCACATCGACCAGTTGACTTTTACGGTGTGATATGTAAAGGATGATGCTCCAAAGGAGAGATTTCTGGAGTGTCTCCCAATTCATGGCCATGGAGCAGAGTACCTTGCAGATGTTGTCGTCCAGTTCTTGAAAGGGGCAGTGATCCCCATATCAGATTGCTGTGGCCAATCATACAATAATGCATCCAATATGGCAGGACAGTACTCAGGCTTGCAGGCAAGGATAAAAGAGATCAACAAATTTGCTGTTTATGTTCCCTGTGCAGGACATTCCTTGAATCTAGTTGGTGTCAAGGCTGCTGAGTGCAACATGCAGGTAGTATCTTATTTTGACTTTGTTCAACATTTGTACACCTTTTTTTCTGCTTCTACTCATCGCTGGAATGTGTTGGTGTCTTCTGTATGTCCAGCTCACAAAATTGTGAAGCGCTTGTCTGACACTAGATGGTCAGCTCATGCAGATGCAGTTAATGCTCTGTGTGATGGCTATGAAAGAATTCAAGCTGCTCTTGATTCACTGAGTAGTGATAAAACACAAACAAAAGACACCACACACGATGCACTAAGTCTTCTTAAAAAAATGGAGAAGCTGGAAACCATTTTTCTAACCATTGTTTGGAATGACATTCTGTTACGTTTCAATGAAACAAGCAAAACTGTTCAGAAAGAAGATATCAACCTCTCTGTTGCAGTTAATATCATCCAGTCATTGAAGTTGTATGTACAAGAAATAAGAGACATATTTAATGAATATGAAGTCAAGGCGAAGGCAAAAGCGCCAGAGGCAGATTACAGTGACCAAGGTAAACGTGTGAAACAGCAAAGCTCTCGTCTAACTGGCTTTGAAGGAGCTGCTAGTGACACGGTCCTTCAAGGACGGCAGAAGTTTCACACAGAAACATACTTGCCAATCATGGACTCAATAATTAATGAGTTAACAAGACGAGGTGACGCATACAAAGATATCAGCAATAGATTTGGTTTCCTCGTGAACCTGAGAGACATGGATGGAAAAGAAATGAGTGAACATTGTATAAAGCTGGCCTCTTACTGCCACCAAGATCTTGAGAAATCCAACCTAATTTCTGAATGCCAACAATTTAAGCATTATACATTTGAAAAGAAAGAAACCATGTCACTTTCGTGTATTTACAAGATAATAAACAATGATAAGCTTGGCACTGCATTTCCAAATCTAGAAATTGCATTAAGAATATTCCTCTCTATGATGGTGACAAATTGCAGTGGGGAGCGTTCATTTTCAAAATTGAAGTTGATAAAAAGTGAGCTACGAAATCGTATGCTTCAAGCCAGGCTGAATTCTTTGGCTCTGTTAAGCATTGAATCTGAAATGGTTCAAGAGATAGAATTTTCAGACATAATTAAGGATTTTGCAATACGCAAATCTAGAAGGAAACACATAGTTTAATGTGGGTGGTGTAGAAAGCACATCCTCACTGTCATCTCATTCTTTCTAGGATTACTTGAATGTGTTTGCTGTGCGGGCATGAACTGAAATCTCAAGTGAATTCTGATGTTTTGTTACATGCTTTTGTCATGCTTTTGTCATGCTTTTGTCATGCTTTTGTCATTTCTGTACTGCCTTATTTATTTCATGTTTTTCCAAGTGCTTTGGACACATTCATACAGGCAAAAAAGTTGATGTTGAACTGTTAGGTTTTCATTTTGTTTAATAAATGCTTGCTTAAAATCCTTTTCCTTTATTTTCTTACAAAATATATTATTCGAAACAAAAACAAAGTGAAATGTCCTTAATATAGCATCCTCTTGGGGAAACAGATCACAGATGTATAATGTTGATATTTTATTAACAACTAGATAATCCATTTAAAGCTTAGAGGAGTATCTGTTGAATTAGACTCGAGATATGGAGGGGGCATGGGTGTCGTGTCGCGGGGGCGACATGGGTTTGGAGGGGGGTGGGAGTAGGACATGGGTTTTGGGGGGCAACATCGGTTTTGGGTGTGTGGGGGGGCCCCAAGGGTGTCTGTGCCCCGGGCCCCCAAAACTGTTAAGATGGCCCTGGCTACCAGTCGAGTTCTACAGGGCACTAGGTCCTGAATTAACTCCATTATTATGTAGCGTGTATAATCATTTTATGACTGAAGGAATAATGCGCCCAATGATGCGAGAGACATGTGTCACAGTAATCGCTAGAGATCATAAAAAAATGAGAGAATTACAGGCCAATATCATTATTAAATGTGGACCTTAAAATATTTACTCGAATAATAGCGAATCGTTGGGACAGATAGATTGGTGGATTGATAGGACAGTCTCAGGTTGGGTTTATGCGTGGGAGATATGGTTATGATCACATCTGGACAATTATGGATGTAATGGGGCTTCCTGAGGAAGAGGTGAAGAACATGCTACTTATCTTTATGGATGCAGAGAAGGCTTTTGATCGTGTCAATTGGGCTTTCTTAGATCACACGCTTAGGAAGATGGGATTTGGGGAAACCTTTTTGAGAGTTATTAAAACTTTAAATTCATCCATTAGTGCAAAAATATGGGTTAATGGTGTACTCTCTTCTTCCTTTCCTTTAAGGGGTACGAGACAGGGCTGCCCTCTGTCGCCTTATCTTTCAACCTGGCATTAGAGCCTCTGATAGCTTATATTAGACAGGAGCAAGGCCTTCGGGGGCTTAGTGAGGTCAAAATACTATGTTATGCAGATGACATGACCATAATATTGACTAACCCAAAGGAGGGGGGATAAGCTAAAGTGCATGTTTGTGGAAGTGGGGTTCTTGTCTGGTCCTAAGATTAATTGGGATAAAACAATGGTTTTTCCTTTGGACGTTTCACAACCAAGGGGTGATTTAAATTCATGGAAATGTCAATGGAATGTAGGAACGATGAAGTATTTAGGTGTCCATCTGGTTCGTGATTTAAAGAGGATGGATACATCTAATGTATCAAAAATTATTGAGGTAAGGATGTATTAAAATAGGGCTGGTTAGTATTGTGGTTCTGGGCGAGGATCAATGCCATTAAAATGGTACTTTTGCCCAAGGTTCTCTATATCATTCAATCTATCCCACTAAGGTTCACTTAGAAGATTAATGGTCGCATTGATAAGTTTCTTTGGGGTGAAGGCAAGAGGCCTAAGATTCCAAGGTACGTCCTGATGCGAGCTGTGCAGGAGGGGGGCTTTGGGTACCCCAACCGGGAAAATTATTATAGAGAGTTTCTACTGAAGAAATCAACGCTTTATTTTGATGGGAGGGACAATGGCATACCTCTTAGGAAGATTATAGAGAGGGAATAATTCACGCTGCATGCTCTACAAGATGTTTATACGATGGGAAAGATGCCTAGTTTAACGTCTCGGGAGGATAGCTCAGCATCAACGTGTTTGTCTTGGAAGCAAAACGATAAAGAGCGACACAGGTTTGATTCCGGGTCCGCGCTCAGAAACTTCTGGGTATTAAGCGTGTTATAAATAACCTATCATATCATATCAAATTATAACTGCCAGATTGCCCACTATAGGAACTACTAGAGGGGCCCTGAGAACTTTTATGACCGCCAGGGGAGAAAATATTTGGATTCATTATGATGCCTCGGGAGGATAGCTCAGGGGCAACATGCTCACCTTGGAAACAAGACGACACTGAGCAACACAGGTTCGATCTCCGAGTCCGTGCTTAGAAACCTCTGGGTATTAAGCACGCTATAAATAACCTATCATATCATATAATATCATGCATCATTATGGCACAATATGGGGTTACAGATTGAAAATAAGACTTTGTGCTGGCGGAGCTGGGTTAAGAAAGGTATTTTTAGGATACGGGATGCGTGGAAAGATGGTCAAATGATTACTTTTGAGCAGCTCAGATGAACACTTGGGTTAGGGGGAAGAGAACGGAGGCATTATATGGACTTGAAGTCCCTTCTAGCTGAAAGACAGGGCATGTTGGATAGCCCAATGAGAGAGAGACCTATGGTTTGTAGCATCATTCAATCTTCTCTGTGTATGGTCTTGACTTATCTGAAACTGATGCAGATGGATAGTTCTTTTGTGAATGCATGGGAAAAACTGCGTCAGGCTTGGGTGAGGGGGCAAGGAAATACCTGTAAAGGAGTGGGATAACTTAATGAGAATTGGCAAACAATCAAAGATGGATTTTTGGCCTGAAATATGTGCAGCAAAGGATTCTATATGTGCGGCAAAGGATTCTATGTCGACTATACTGGACCTCTGTGCGGATGGCCAATTTAGGCTTGCCTGACGATGACATGTGCTGGGGCTGTGGTTTTATTGGGGGTACCTTATTTCACATGTTATGGGCATATCCAAGGGGGGTTGGGTTCTGGAATGATGTTTTGAGTAGATTGGATTTAATGCTGGGGAGTGCACTGTCAAGAACACCTTATTCAATCATTCTTTTGTCAAACAAAGAGAGAGGTGTAGTAGCTCAAGAATATGCTAAGTGGATCGACAGAGTGCTTGTGGGGGCGGCAAAGCACATTCTAAGGGTATGGAAGTCGAGGAAAAAAACGGAAGTGGAAGGATGGCTTTTGGACTTGCAAACATTTTCTGGTTATGAGAAAATCATGCTCAAAAAGCAGAAGCGAGAGGAAAATTACTCTAAGATTTGGGGATCTTTCAATGAGCTTTATGGCTAATATTGGCATTATCAACCGAATAAATGGATGTGACATGATGGGAGGAAGGTTTGCTAGGAAATGCTGTTATTTGTTATTTGTCGGTGTTTGTCAACAATGTGTCACCTGGTGTTGTTATACGTGTTAGATTGTTGTAGTAAAATAGAGGACTTGTACAGTAGATAAAGATAAGTATTGCAACTATCATTAATATCGCAATTAGACTGTTAGATACGGTATATCTGGTGTATTCCAAATGCTAACCTCTGATGTTATGAATAAGTTCATATTGTTTGTCTGATTTGTGTTTAAAATGATAAATAAAGTATTTTAAAAAAAAGATAAAGGGGATAACATGGACATTTTTCTATGATTTCAAGGTTTGTTTTTAGACAATATCCTTAAAAAGGATAAACAGTATGTTTGACCACGAATTTTTGAAAAAGCATTTGATAATAACTTTGCCCCCCCCGCTCCCCTGGATGCACTACAACAATTATTAATCCTTTCAATATCCTCAGATGTGAATTCAATAGACCATACAAAGCTTACCCAGTCCTGGCCCGCAAGAAAGACGTGAGCACAGTTACAATAAAGCAGTGAAAAATACTGTACCCATGCCGCCTGCGGGATAGGGTTGGTTTGAATCTCTACCTGGCTAGTCTCAGGGACTACATCCCTTCATCTGACCAAAATAGCCAACAGAATTTCTCTCTCCTGATAGAGTTCACTTTCTCTAGAGGTAAACTGAGAGTGCCCTGTAAAGTGTCTTACATAAATCCCAGAAATTCTATCGACTGGGCTGGGTTCAACTCTGATTTGTCCCAATTCTCTAGAAACCCTGGTTGTTGTAACAAGTCTGTCGTGCTCTTCACCTGCTCTGAAAGCCACTCTTTGTCCTGGCACATAATGTATCTATTGTCCAGGTATATGATCAGTCTGAAACCTTGCTGTCTGAGGTGTCCTACTACTGGCTTCATCAGCTTTGTAAAGTACCACAGCGCTTATGCTCGGCCGAACGGGAGGCATGAAAACTCTCATCTCCGACCTTTCCAAAGGAGTTGAAGGAATTGACATTGGCTCTGGTGTATGGTGACTGTCAGGTATGCATCTCTGAGGTCTATCCGAGCCAGCCAGTCCCCTTTCTGGAGTATGTCACTCAGTAGATGGATGCCCTCCATCTTGAAGTGTCTGTTTACTAGAAACATATTCAGTGTTCTGAGGTTGATCACTGGCTTGATCTTGCATTTGCCCTTCACTAAGAACATGTTGCTTACAAAGCCTCCTTGTTCTCCGACAACTGGTCTGATGGCTTCTCTATCTCACAATCTAGTAACAATTTGTCTTCCTTGCTGAGCCAGATCGGTCTTGGATGGTATTCTAGCATTCGTTATTGCCAAAAGTCTAAGAGGAAACCTTCTACAGTCTGTAAAACCCAGGAGTCTGAAGATATATCTCTCCACTTTTGTATATGCCATGACACCTTCCCCCCTACCAGCGGGATAAATGTGTTTTGTGTGTACTTTAGTGATAATTTATCTCTTACCCGTGGGGTTTTGTTGCTGATGCTTTGCGTTGCCTCTCCAGTGCCTGCCTCTACCCCTTCCTCTGAATGGGAAGAAGGGGTTGGCTTGTCGGTCGTCCTGTTCTCTCCAGTAACTTCTACCGCCAGAGAGCCCGTAGTGAGAGCAACGTCTGCCAGAGCGGCCTCTGCCTCTGCCAGCCCTGTCGAAAACCTTTGTCCCGAAGATCTTCTTTAGGGACGCTTGCACTTTATTTAGCGTGGCATATGAGCTAGCAAACTTCGCCATGTCTTTGAAGAATGTCTCACCGAACAATTTACCCCTGGCATCTGCTGCTGCTTCAGATGGGGCTAATTCTCCTAACTTGGAGTCGATCTTCATGACGATCGAGGGCCTTCTCTCCGTTGTGATAGAACTATTTGCATCACCCAAAAGGCAAATTGCCCTCTGCGTCCAGCCTGAGACGACTACTGTGTCGATATATTCCTTTCTCTTCTTGGCTTCCTCCGCCAGCTGCCATATCTTTGTGATTGGCCTTACTACATCGAGCAGTTTATCCCGGAACATCTTCCAGGAGCTGTCAATGCCTTTTTTATGGCTTTACAGTACCATCCCATGAAGGTCAGCATGCGGTCATCAATCTCCGGGGTCTCAGCCATCCCTTCCGGCACCCTGTGTCGGCGGCATTCCACCCTCATCTTGTTTCTTGCCTCTTTACTCAGTGGTACCCTCAGCCTACTCTTTAGATATGCTGTGATATTGTCTGGGGGTTCCCATTCAGAGGACCTCAGATGAATTAATGCATCTGGGTCAAATGTGTCCTTTTGAGGCTCCTCGCCAGTAGGCTTGCTCTTTTTCCTTCTGGGTCTTTCTGTATCCCCTGACATTGAGTCTTCTGACTCCTGTGTGCTCCTGTCCTCAGAATCGTTGCTGATTATGCAGCTCACCTCAGAGGATTCTGCTGAGCTATCCTGGCTGTGTTTGGCACATGACCTTACCTTTCTCTTGCCACCCCTTCTCCTATGTGGCGAACCCGGTGGGGTCTGGGCGCTATGTACCCTGCAGTTCTTCTTTCTTCCCACTTTTTCCCTGCGCTCCTCTCTCCTCAACTCTCCCATGCGCTGAGAGAAGGCCACAAGGTCTTCCATAATGTCCCTGCTCACTTGCATCGGGCCTCCATCGGCACTCATAACTCTCTGACAGCCTGGCTCATTCTGATGACACTTGTGTGAGGGACGGCAGAGTCCTCTTCAGAGTAATCCCTACTCATGCTGCTTGTCTGTGCCGTCTTTTGTTGCAGAATACTTGGGCTGCGCCTGTCTCTTTAATTGTCTTCGTAGCTAGGCAGGTCTGGTAGCAAGTACTTCCCAGTTGAACTTGGGGCTGTGCCCGTCTGTAGGGAGCTACTCCTCGGTCTTTGACCTCTGGAGTGATTGCAGTTTCTCCTGGGACTGCGCCCGTCACACGCACCTTCTTGGTTGCAGGATTAATAACCTCTGGTGTGCCCCTGCTACCAGCAGGTGGCATGCCCTAAATGAGGCTTTGTCGTAACTCTCTGCTGAGTCTTCTCTCGCCGCAGATTTTTCCGTCGTGACACTAATTGCACCAATAAATCATTCAATAGACTTTTCCCCTTTGAAGAGTAGCTTCCCGTGTCTACTTCCTCTGGCGGTTTTACGCAGAAGTAATGCTCCAGCACCGGAACCCCTTAGAGTCCTGTCGTGCTCTGAGCAAACTTCTGTGTTGTACCGCCTCTCATTGCCTGCTGAGTGCTGGAGCTGAGCCCCGTCACGCTCCTCATCTCTCGTGGATAAGCTCTGCTAACGGCCTTCATGCGCACTAATCTAAAAGCCTAAATAATGCGCACAGTCAATCATAAAACAATAAACATACGCATCAAAAGATAAAGTAAATTGACTTATCTCAGCTGTTCGAGCAGCAAAGAAAGAGGAAGAAGGAAAGAACCCAGGGTGTTTATATTGGACTCGAGGAACATGATTGGTCATTCTTCTATAAGGCTGTATGCCCACCAACATGGATTTAAAGGCTTTTGCAGGTTTACTGTCAGTTAGATGGGTTAAGGTTACTGCTATTCTCCTTTGTTGTTTTTTTCTGTATGTTTGCTTGTTTGCTGCTTTCTGCCTTTCTGCGCCTGACAGCACTGCCCCCGCTGCCACAGCTGGATGGGCAAGAGCCAGGGAAGCATAGGTTGTACTGGGAAGATGGCCTCTTCTACAGTGAACCGACTTGGTCTATCACAGGGGACTACAGAATACTTGTGGTGCCTCTTGAAAGCAGACTCCAGTTCCTACAGTTAGCCCATGAGATACCTTTGGCTGGTCACTTAAGTTTTAAGAAGACCAAGGAAAGGCTCTCTTTATATTTCTACTGGTCTAAATTGGGGTCTGATATAGATAAGTACTGTAGAAGCTGTCACTGTTGCCAAACCTCTGGCAAGAGAGCAGCCAAATTTGCGGCACCCTTGGTGCCACTCCCAGTGGTGGGAGTCGCTTTTGAGAGGCTAGGAATCGACATTGTTGGTCCTTTAGACCCTCCAAAATCTTCAGGAAACAGGTTTATCCTGGTTGTAGTAGACCATGCTACTAGGTATCCTGAAGGTATACTTATGAGGACTGTTACAGCGCAGGCTGTGGCTAAGGCCCTACTTGCTATTTTTACCAGAGTAGGCTTTCTTAAGGAAGTTATCTCTGACAGAGGATCCAATTTTATGTCCCACTACATGCAGGCCATGTGGAAAAACTGTTGAGTAATTTACAAGTTCTTAACTGCCTACCATCCTCAGATAAATGGATTGGTAGAGAGGTTCAACCGTACAATGAAGAGCATGATAGGTGCTTTAGAGGAACCCCTTAGAAGGTGGGATATTGCCATCCAGTTACAGGCTCCTTGGCCCTGATTAAGGAGGGGTTGGAAAGTGCTTCTTCCCCCAAGCCCGTGAGAGTCACTGACTATGTGATAGGTCTCCGGAGAATAATGTCACACATGATGGCAGAAGCCTCAGATAACTTGAAAGCAGGTCAGGCTCTAGTGAAGCATTGGCATGACCAGAAAGCCAACATGGTTGAGTTTTCTCAAGACCAGCTAGTTCTAGTTATGGTACCTACAAGGCAGAGGGCATTACAGGGCAAATGGATAGGACCCTTCAAGGTTGTGGGTAAACATGGAGATGTCAACTATCTGGTAGACTTAGCCAATCCTAAGGAGGCTCCCAGAGTCTTTCACACCAACCGTCTAAATGCTTATCTCTCAAGACCAGAAGTGGGAGCTTTGCTTCTAGCTTCAGCTCAAGAGGAGGAGGAGAGTGAACCTCTACCTTACCTACTCAGAGGCCAGCCTTTAGATGAGACCATAGAAGGAGTCAATCCCTCTTCTAATTTGACACCTGAACAACAGGATGAGTGCAAGTTACTGTTAAATCAGTTTGCCTCCCTGTTTTCACTATCACCAGGCTTGACCCCTTGGGGCCAGCATGACATTCTCACTGGTGACTGTTTACCTGTTAAAAGCAGAGGGTACAGGATATCAGATCACGTAAGATCCCACATAAAGGAGGAGGCCAACAAGATGCTTGATGCGGGGTAATAGAGCCCTCTACAAGTCCATGGTCTAGTCCAGTTGTTCTAGTACCAAAGGCAGGATCCAAGGAGTTGAGATTCTGTGTGGACTATAGAGCTCTTACTGCAGTCACCAAGACTGATGCCCACCAAGGACAGATGAACTGGTGGATAAACTTGGTTCAGCCAAGTACCTCAGTACATTTGATCTCACTTCAGGCTATTGGCAAATAGCACTGACAGACCATGCCAAGGAGAAAACTGCATTCTCCACCCCAGCAGGCCTTTACCAGTTTAAGGTAATGCCTTTTGGACTAAAGAATGCACCTGCTATATTCCAAAGGATGGTTAATCAAGTTCTAAATGGGATGGAGGACTTCTGCATGGCATACTTGGATGACATTGCAGTGTTCAGCCCTACTTGGAAAGAACATGTTGACCGCTTAGGATATGTCTTGCAGGCTCTTGAGCAGGCCCATCTGACCATAAAGGCAAGCAAATGTCAAATTGGTCAGAGCAAAGTGGTCTACCTTGGACATGAGGTAGGAGGAGGTGAAATCAGGTGATTGGCTTGCAATGTCCAAGCTGTACAAAACTGGGCCACCCCTACTACTCAAACCCAGGTCAGAGCCTTTCTAGGCCTCAATGGTTACTATAGGAACTTCATAGAGAACTATGGGACCATAGCCTCTCCCTTGAATGTGGTCTCCTCTCCCAAATTCCCTAAAAAGGTCAGGTGGAAAGAGGAGTGCACTCAAGCATTTGAAGGCCTAAAGAAAGCCCTTTGTCAAGCTCCAGTCTTAAGAGCTCCTGACTATAACCAAACCTTCATTGTGCAGACAGATGCCTCCAATATAGGTACAGGTGCAGTCCTGAATCAGCTGGATGAGAAAGGAAGGGAGCACCCCAATTGCTTCATCAGCAGGAAGCTGAATGAACCAGAAACTAGGTGGGCAACCATTGAGCATGAGTGCTTTGCTATTGTGTGGTCACTGTATGGATCTACTTTTGTGATTCAGACTGACCACCAACCCTTGAGATGGTTGATGCAAATGAAAGGGGAAAACGCTAAACTACTGAGATGGGCAATCAGCCTGCAAGGGTTTGATTTTACCATTGAACACAGGTCTGGGTGTCCCCACCAAAATGCTGATGGTCTCTCCAGGATGTTTGACCGACTGGAGAAAGGAGATTCACCCAGGAGTGGATTAAATCCTCCTGTCCCTTATTCTGGGGGGAGTGGGGGTGCGAGTGTTAGGGAGAGTTCTCAAAATGTGCTAATTTCCCTTACCTTTTGAGACCCACAGCACCTTTGCTGGATTTCTAGGATTTTATTTTTTTACCTGGGAAGAGTGTGAGCCTTGTTCCCCACTCTGTATTTTGATGTGTGTTTTACTGTTGTGTTCTTTGGTTATGGAGTTTTAAGACAACTCCATAGGCATCATCTTTTTCTGTGTGTCACACAGCACACAGCACCTTTCAGACTTCCCAAGGTTTAAATACCTTCTCTGGGACTAACTACGGTCTCCCAGAGCATGTAAAGTTAAATTGACTTTACTAGTCTCTTTAAATTTACAGACCCAGCACACACTATCTTCCAAGAGTGCTGGAGGGGTTGCCTAGCTTTCCCTGAGTCAAAAGACTCATGTAACAGACAAATGTTACCATTTCCTACTTTAAATGGCTGGTGGCAGTGGTTTAAATCAAACTACCATAATTTTTCCCGGCCGCTAACAATGTTAGCTAAAAATCAGGTCAGCCATGTTTTTCAATATGGCGCCCCAGACCTATCTGTAAAAACAGACTCTGGTCATCTTTTTTCGCCATTTCTTTTAGGAAAAGTCCTTTTTGTGTTTTTCTCTGCGCACCAAACCAGGTTTGGTCCCTTTGTTCATTGGCCTTTGGCGGGCTTCAGTGCTGAAGCCCTCCTCTGGCACCTGAGTGTCTAGGGTGGACAGGATGTGAGGGAGGTGCCCGAAACTCCATGTGCTTAGTCTCCTAGGAGACCTGAATGCACTCTGGCGTGATTGGCCGGCTGACTGTCCAGCAAAGACAGCCACCCTGCTGTGTGAGTGACAGCCAGGCTGGAATGAACGGGGGAAAACTGTTTAAAAGCAGGTCTCTGGGACTTGGAAAGCAGAGTATATTTTTTCAGGTAAAAAATATAAGTACATTTATTTTTAAACCATCTGTAAAACACAACACTTCTATCAATTCAAAATCACACGTAAAATATACTACAAACAACCAATTCTCTTGGCACAGACTAACTCAAGTACCTTCTGTTTTGGCGGACTGGTGTTGTGAAACAAAATACGTTACCGGGGATACACATGCGATCACTTTTTGACAGCTCAGTCGTATTAAAGAAACGCGTATCCGCGGCAAGAAATGTTACTGGGGCAAAAACACACTTAGCACCTGGGCTAACCAGAGAGTTGGGGGGAAAAATCATATGCAATACTTTTGTCAAGGCAGACAGAATCAGAGAACACTTGCTGACAGAAATTCAAAAGTCAATAGGCCGGAGCCAGTGTCAAGTGGAACCGGGTTCCTGTTGTCGAGGATCACACAGACAGTTCAAGATTCAACGTTGCCAGGAGTACTTAGATGTTGTCTTTAGAGGAAGCAAAAGTTATAAGAAGGAGAAAAGACCAGGGCAAGCCTTGGAAGAGGAGAAAAGGTATTCACCCTAGTTCCTCAAGCAGAACACAGTACCTTATTCAATGAAGAAGCTGGTGCCACGGAAGTTGTTCCTGTTGGTTTCCTGCAGACCCACGGTTCCCGGAGCTTCGGCAAGAAGGACGTCTGGAGGGGTCTGCACCACACAGGGATGAAGCCAGCACCAGCGACGGTGAATAAAAGGTGCGCTCCTTTAAAACAGGAGAGGCTCTTCACGATGGCTATCCGGACCACTACAGCAGTGTGCAGCGATTTCGACCACCAAGGGGATCCTCTAGCTGTGGAAGATGAGCTGGTTGACCCCACCAGGCTCAAGGGAAGAAGACTCCGGACTGGATCTTCTCTGGTCGTCGAAGGGTAGATAGCTCAGGACTGCAGCAGGGCTTCACCGGGACGGGGTAGTCGCTGCAGCTGACTTCTTCTCCGCTTCTCTTCCTTGTAGTTCCAGTGGTGACTCTTACTTCCAGCCCAAGAGTCCTGCCTTTTATGCGAAAATCCACCATTCACACTGCCTGGCTGTCAATCACGCAGCACGGGAGTTGTCCAGCCCGGACAACCACCTCAGCCAATCATGGTAAAGTGTGACTTGGGTTTCCTAGTATACCCTGTGCAGGGGGTAACTACACCCCTCCCTCACATTCAGCCCACCTAGACACCCAGGTGCCCAGAGGAGGGCTTCTTTGCAGAAGCCCGCCAAAAGACAGTGAACAAAGAAGGCAAACCTGGTTTGCTGCGCAAAGTAAAACACAAGAAGGACTTTAACAAAAAGAAATGGCGAATAAACCCAACCGGAGCCAAAAGAAAGAGTATTTGGTCAAGCGGGTTTATGTTCAAGGCTAATATAATAGCCTAAAACAATACCAAGTTTATATAGTATAATCGCGGTAGAAACGTTAGGGTAGATACCACTGCCACCAGCCAAGTCTAAATGTTAAGAGCAAAACAAGGCTCTAGGTGGTACAGATAAAAAAGGGCTAAGGATTAACCCTTTCCAGTACTCGATGTAAGATGGGGTGTACTGGATCTGTGGTTAAATGACTAGGTAAAGTTAATGGCAACTTTACCTTTTTCTGGGGGACAGTAGTCAGCCCCAGAAAATGGAGTTGGGGGGGAAGTCTAAAAGACAACCCTGTGTCACTGCACTGAAGGTGCTGTGTAACACCCAAAAGAAGGGGGCTACTGAAGTGGTGTACTCCAGAGTCCACAATCACAAAAACAGATGAAATACACATGGTAAAACATGGGTAAGAGTGGGGGAAAAGCTCACACTCTTACCAAGTGAAAATAAATAACTCAAGAAATCCAGCAAAGCTGCTGGGAGACTCACTAGGTGAGGGAAATTAGCCATAAAATGAAAATTCTCCCTAACAGGTGGGGAAAAACAACTTGCAAGCCACCTGGACACCGTCCCCATCTGGTTGAATTTTCATCCGAGTGCTGTTGAAAACCGGATAGCCAGAGGGAAGGAAACCAGCTTGTGCTCTTTAAGGCACTCACACCTTAAACCAACGTCTTGCTAAGCTTTTGGCCTCATCCCTGGGCAGTGCAGGAACCTCCCGACATCCTCCTTGTCCCCATGACTGAAGCTCAGGAACAGAGCGATCTGCAGGAACTGCCAGGAACAACTGCCTCACTGTGCAAACGCGGTCCGGAAATCTTTTCGCCATCGCAAAAGTTTGTGGAACTTTCCTCAACTTTGAAGGCTTGTCCTTCCCTCAACATTCGTCAAACTTTTCGCCTACCCAAATGTTTCTAAACGCCATGGCAAAGACTTAACCGTTTACCACTAGAACTGTGCTGTCCTATACAAAGACTCTGAACCATTGACTTTGGCCCAGGCCTATTGAGAATAATTGATGGTTGTAGTTAACTGAAACCCTTTGCCCTACCTATGAATGTATTTGGGCTGCCTATTCTTATAACCTTGTCTTTTTACCCCTTTATTAAGTATCTGAAGTGCCATTTTGCTCCCACTTAAGGGGAGCTAAACTTGTTCATTTACTTACCGGTTGTGTATTTGTGGTTTATTAGTGTGTGATATTGAGCTGCTTTTGCTAGTGTAATGTTTCCAAACTGACTGAGTAAATACATGTATATTCTTTTACCAAGAAACCTGGAGTGTTTGTTTGAATCACTGTATTGGTTGGTCCTTTGTGTAACTTGTTCTACTGCTCACTTAAACTCTTGAGATAAGTCTGGCTGCTCAGCCATCGCTACCATTTTACTGTGTAGAACAGGCTTGTACCAAAGGTGAAACTGTGCTTACACTTGTAGACTTAATTGCATGTAGTTTTCCCAAAGCGTACTGCATGTGATTCTGCCTAACAAACGTTCAACCCATATGGGAGCAAGCTGCCCAAGGCCAGGGACAATACCCCCGACTTTCCTGGAGCTCTGGCTGGCCTGCGTTACAGCTTCTCCCTCTGGGAAAGGTTGGGTACCCTGCCAAGGTTCCCTGGACCCTCTGCTGTGCTTGGGGATGGTCAAACCACATGGGAGACAACCGCCCAAATCCAGGGACATCACCCCTGACCTCCTGAAGCGCTGGCTGGGCTGAATTTCCCTCGGGGGAGGGAAGGGGACCCGGCCGGGGCTCCCTGGAGTTGCCGGTGTGCTTGGGGTGGTACACCCAAATGGTAAACAGATGTCCAAGGCCGGGAACATCACCTCCAACCGTCCTGGAGTTCTGGATGGCCGGTGCTACAGCATTTCCCCACCTCAGAGCCCTGGCAGTGTTCAGTTCCGACCCAGAAACTTTCCCATATTTGTCAATGAGAATCAGTACATGCCTTATCGAAGAGTCAGGTTTAGCGAGAAAGAGAATATCATCCATCCGTATAAGGAGCTAGTTTGAATTGTTGGTTTTGGACTTTGATGCCTGTGCTGTTCGTATCCAGCAAGGGTTTGAGTGCTAGGACATAGAGGAGTGGGTATTGCAGGCACCGTGTCTGGATCCTCTGCCGAAGGGAACAAGGAGGAGGTTCTGTTGTTGCTCGAGATTGAGGCAGTTGGGGTGTGGTATAGACATTTTACCAGATGTATAAAGGGGCTTCCGATGCCATTCCACCGCAGAGCCTGTAATAGTAAGTTCCATTCTAGGCGGTCAATGCTCGGCATCTAAAGCCATGATCAATCTTTTTTCTAGTTGGCGATTTGGGTGGGCCAGTATGTCCACTAAGAGTCTAATGTTTGCACTAGCTTGTCTCCCTTTTATAAAGCCTTGGTCATTTTTGATCATGTGTGGTAGTACTTTTTCCAGTCTGTTTGTTAGGATTTTGCCATATAGCTTGCAATCCATGTTAATTAGTGAGATAGGGCAGTAGTTTTTCGGCCTGGTAGGGTCTTTTTTTTCTTTCAGACAAAACAATGATATTAGCTTCTTCAAAAGAACCTTTTGGGGGCCATTTTTACTAAAGTGATCATATAGGTTTAGTAGTTTGGGTCTGAGGGAGGTTATGAAGGCTTGGTAGTACTCTAGTGGGTACCTGTCAGGGCCTGGAGATTTCCCTGTCTTCATGGTTGAGATTGCTTGCATAACCTCTGTGGTTGTTAGGGGGGTATTCAGGCTACTTAAGTCAATTTTCTCTGACCTAGCTCACAGGATGTTATCCAGGAAGTGAGCTATGTCTGCTTGTGCAGTGGGACAGTATGAGGTGCTTGAGGAGTATAGGGTGCAGTGAAAATCTGCAAAAGACTTGTGCTATCTCCCCATCTTTGGCTACAGTTTCCCACTTTTTATTTTTGATCGATTCTATATTTTTCCATTCTCTTTTGACTTTTAAGTGAGTTGCCAGGAGTTTGCCCGCTCTATTTGATCCTCTGTGTTACTTTGCCTTAATGTTTACCAGCGTTATATAGGCGGCCATAGTTGATTTGATATTGAATTTGAGCTTTAATAGGCTCTTAAGGGCTTTGTCTGAATTATCAGTTCAATATTTCCTCTCTGCCTGTTTGATTTTAGTGAGGCTGTTGGGAGTTCTATCTCCATTCACCTTTTCTTTGCTGAAACTTTATTTACCTCTGAGCGCAGCTTTGAAGGCGTCCCAGATAATTTTGGTGCTCATATTCTCCTTTTGATTAAGCGTGAAGAACTCTTCAATAAAGTTTAGTCATTTTTGTTGAATGCTGTGTCTTTGAGAAGTGATGTGTTGAGTCTCCATTTTTTGGGAGATTGGTTTGATGTTGTTATCTATCATGAGTATGATTAGTGTGTGTTGTTTCTTAAGTGGCTCCAGGGCAAAACATAATCAATTCTCGAGTAGGAGTGGCGTGTGTTATAGTAGACTGTGGAATTACATTCCTTCGGGTTCCAGAGTCTCTATATCTGTCAAATAACATGTGTTAATGTTAATGACTGTGATGAGGGATTTATGTGCTTCTCCCCCCCCCCTGAGAACCTTACATTAGATTTTCTATCTAGGATTGGGTCTACTGGGAGGTTCCAATCTCCTCCTGTTATTAAAAAAACAAGAAGGGGCGGTGTAGGCCTATTCTTAGATTGCTCTCAACAAAGGGTTCAATCTTTTTCCTTAATACTTTCCAGAAACCTGGCTCACTACATGTTCATTCTGTGATGTTCCTTCCCATTGATTGCAAGTAAGCGAAACGCCCATCTCCCTTTGGAGTCGGTTTCGGTGCATGTTATTTTTGCTTTAATTGCTGCTTTGATTAGTATTATAACTCTATTTATCTTTCCCTTTGTCTGAGAGAAAAGTCAGTATTCATATGGATTTGATATGAGTTATTTGGAGTTGGACAATATCAGCACATAGTTGTCTTTTGGTGGGGTTGTTTAGTCCCCTAATGTTTCATGAAACTATATTAAGACTCATTGGGTGATGTAAGAATGGCTGGGCCCGCTCCTCGCACCCCCACCATCAAGCGCTGCTTATTGCTGAAATCTGTCAAGCCTCTTCTCCTATCTTTGGTGTTCCTATGTTGCACACTACTGCTGAGTTTTGTTATATTGCTGTAGATTGCAGATTGTCCACAGGTAGTGTAGCTCTGTAGCAAAGCGCTCGTCTTGGAAGCAATATGACGCCGAGCAACACAGGCTCGAATCCCGCGTCCACGCTTAGAAACCTCTTTGGTATTAAGCGCGCTGTAAATCATCTATTAATAGATTGCACGTCTGACTGTGAGTATACCTGGGTTGTGGTTAGAATATCTGGACACAGGTTTACACTGCGGCTTGTCTCTACTACCTGCACAATGCACTCCCCGAGGTTAGTGATGGAATAGGATAGCCTTTGACTAGGACATAGACTAGTATCTAGATGTACTAGTGAAGGGGAACAATGGGATCATCAAGGTAGAAACATGTCAGCTTGCTGATACTCACGCAGGCTGTGAGAAACACAATTAACTTTGAGGGCACTAAAAGCCAAAAGACTGGAGCATTAGGGTGAGCGTCTCGACCTCAGCCTCAAACTGCTGAAGAAGGTTGCTTCACCCAAAAATCGTTTAATGAACTTGAGGGGATATAGTAAAGCAGTTTAGATATCTAATTGCACCTTGCAAGTGAGTAAGTATTGATCTTTGCTCTGTGGCTGTTAACTGCTGCTTCTGTCCTCTGACCCCTCCATGGCAAGCACTGGAGTATGGGCAGATAGATCTATGAAGCTTGTGTGGGATGGTCTGCTCAATATTCTCTATACACGGGTTGCATGCCTGTCTTTCTCGTGATTGTGGTAGGTTTAAGTGAGTTGTGGCAGTCGGAGTGTGTATATGTGAATGGAGTATGAATGGAGCGGAAACAACTGGTGTGTATTGTGTGTGCATGCTGCATGAAGAGTGAGAGTGACGGGTGTCTCTAGCTGATGAGTGATTTTGAAGTTAGAGTTAAAGGCACTCACAGTCCAAGCATTCACTCCTTGCCAGTCTTGTTCTTACCCCCCAAGATTATCTTTAATGAGCTCATTCCTAATGGGATACCTAAGAACTCGGACTGATTCCTTGAATCCCGTGAGCTTTTGAGTATTGTTACAAGTCTCAAACTGCTAGGAGAATTATCACAATTCTTAGTTCTTTTGAGCATGTAGTCCAAATGAGTTATTGTGGTGTCCTTAGATTCAGGGTTGGGCCTGGTTAGCTTCTGATAGGCCATGCTGGGTTTCCATGTTCTCTGGGTTTAGATTGTTCAGAAAGTGAGTCAAATATTGCGGGTCTTTCAATAGTCATTGGGGGTCATTACGAGGTAGGCGGTAAGGGGTTAACGGTGCCGGTAAAGGTGCCGGAGCTGTCAACCCCTTACCGCCTCATTACGAGTTCTGCTTGCGGGACCCGCGAGCAGCCCAGCATGCTAACAACGGGCCCGTTATTAATGGGCCCATTGTTAGCATCCTCCCCATTCACATTGAGCCCTATGGGGGCTCCAATGGGAATGGGGATGGGTTCCTTGAATGAGGAATTACCGGGCCTTCCAAGGTTGGAATGGCCCGGGAATTCCTCATTCAAGAAACCCGGGACCCGGTACCCAGTATGGGGGTAGCCATGCCGCTAATAGCGGCATGGTTACCTCCATACTTGGAATGACCCTGACTGTCTTGTCATTGTGAGTAGGGGTGTACTGAATAGTAAATTTACTATTTGTCCACATTTTGTATAGTTGGCCTGAGTATTCGGCTGGAGATGAATACGAGCCGAAAAGTAGGTTTTTGCTAGAAATGTGTCAATATATTCATAACAAGCCAAAACTGTTAACAGAACATAAGTGAAGGCCCAGCATAGAGCTTATAAATAGATCATAGCTGTAACTAAGATTTAGAAGGAAAGTTTTGGCACTGCTTGCTTTCATTGCCTAGTAAGAAATTCGGTAGGGAACTGTAGAAGTGTGGGAGTTTTCAATTGAAAATGTTCCAACACAACTCCAATTACTTAAACATTTGCATAATAGAATAGGCACTGCTGATAACAAAGAAACAACTTAAAAAGTAATTTCTTAACCTTTCCAAATCAATCCCTGTTCCATCAAGGAAAAGGTGAAGCCCACTGAGCGAAACAGTGTTCTATGCGAGCATGCTTGTCTCTCCTTGTGATGGTCCTTGAGGGAGACACTATTGTATTTGTATTGTATTGTATTTAGTTTTGTAGAGCGCCGGTAGCCCTCGGGCATCAGGGCGCTTAAACGTACACAACAGATACTATGTGACATACGACATTTAAAGGGTCTGCTAACCACCGGAAAGCCTCTAAGAGGCATCGTCACCCGATTTCTCATCTGAAAAGGTGAGTCTTCAGCACCTTCCTAAAGGTGGAGTGATTAGTTTCCAACCTCAGGGGTTCAGGGATGCTGTTCCACAATTTGGGAGCCAGTACAAGAAAAGATCTGCCCAGCCCGGTTTTCAGCTTAAACTTGGTCACGATCAATAGGCATTTGCCCCCTGATCGTAGATTTCTCCTGGGATTGTAGGGCACTACACTCGTTTTCAGGTAGGCGGGCGCTGTGCCATAGAGGCACTTGTGAACCAGGCAGAGAGCCTTGAACTTTATACGTTCTTCTACTCTCAGCCAGTGTAAAGAGAGCCTCTCTTCCGTAACATGATCTTTCCTCTTCAAATTTTTCACTAACCTGACCGCCTTGTTTTGGATCACCTGACAGCTAGAAAGATCCTTGGAAGAGGCCCCCAACAGCAGGGCATTCCCGTAGTCGAGTCTAGAGAGAATGATGGCTCTGGCTATCTTGCCCTATTTCCCTCATTCAGCAGTGGTTTGATGGCTTTCATCAGCCTGAGATAATAAGCTGTTTTTTTCTGGAGGAAACTGGTCTGGGCATGCGAGTCGACCGCAGCATCGACCATCATCCCTAGTGTCTTCACCTTAGGGACCACCTGAATTGTGGCGTTCTTGATTTGGAATGTGTTATACTCTGCCCCCAATTTTTTCAACTGACGACTGGAGCCAAACAACATCAATTCCGTTTTGGAGTCGTTCAAACACATCCAGTTTACCTGCATCCAGTCGTCAATGATCTTATAGACTCTGGTGATCACTTCACTGTCTGTGGTGTGATTCCTACCCCCTAACTCCAGTATGAGTTGGGTGTCGTCTGGGTAATTTGTGAACGACACTCCGGCTTGCACCATTAGGCTGCACAAGGTGCGCATATAGATGTTTAACAACATTGGTGATAAGCTGGCCCCTTGAGGTACTCCGAATAGGATATCACAAGGGTCGGAGAAACTGTTACCCCAGTGGACTCTCGCTTGGCGATTGGAAAGAAAGGACAGAAGCCAGTCAATGGCCCCCTTCGAGCAACCAACATTCTCTCTGAGAGCCTTGATAAGGAGGGGGTGATCCACCAGATCAAATGCGGCGCTAAGGTCCAGCAGCATCAACATCCCCAACTTGTTGTCATCCAGCATAGTCAACATCCGATTCTGTAAATCCAGCATGGCTGTTTCGGTGCCTTGGAATGCTCTGAAGCCAGATTGTTGCTGGTGCAGGATTTCCTGGTTCTCTACGAATTGTTGGAGTTGCTGAGTAGCTGCCTTATCCAACAGTTTAAGGATTATGGGGCGAAGGTTCCCGGGATCTTTGGGATCTAGGCCCGCTTTTTTTACCAGTGGAGTAATAGTGACTTTCTTCAGATCTTTAGGCACCATGCCCTCTTGAAATGAAGCGTTCACTATTCTCCGGAGGATGGGAGCAAAGATATCCTTGTGTTGGAGAATGATGCCGGGGGGCAGAATGTTTTCAGCGCAAGTGGTGGGTTTCATGTTGTTTAGCACCTCTAACATATCTGCCTCTGAGATGGGGTCGAAATTAAAGAGCTGCTCTCTGGCAGTAGTCTTAACTTCTATGAGGCAGTTCTCCTGTTTAGGAGAAGTTCTGGCCTTGATAATGTTTTGTCTCGCCTTTTCCGTTTTTGCTTCAAATGCATTTAGCACCGTATTACAGTCCTCCTCAGAAGGTGCGAAAGGGGGAGTAAGAGATGAAGGCTTTTCAATATTCTTCAAGATATTGAAGAGTTTACTTGTGTTGTTGTCAGCTTGCTCGATTTCTCTGTTAAAGAAATTAGCCTTAGCTGCCTTAATTTTGTCTTTATATTCCTTATCCTTCCCTTTCCAGCTCGCTTTACTCTCTGCCGATTTATCTGTGATCCATTTCCTTTCCAAAGTCCGTTTTTCCTTCTTCAGTGCAAGAAGCTCTGGAGTGTACCGTTTTTGGCTATTGCTAATTCTCCTAGTTAGCTTAGTGGTAAGCGGTGCCACGGATTCTACTAACTCAGATAAATGTTTATTATATTTGTCAAGCAGATCAATACAAGAGTCGTGATCCTGAAAGGAGCACATAATTTTGTCTAAGCAGGGCTTGAGCTGCCGCTCATTTACATTTTTGAAGTTTCTAATTGATACCTTGATATGGGGGTTATGCTTATGAGCATAACAGGGCAGTTTTAGGTTGGCCGAGATCAGGTGATGGTCACTCCAGATGCAGGGAGTTGTATTGCATTTTTGTATTATAATGTTGTGACCACACAGCCAGTCTAACTGGTTACCCTGAGGGGTGGTGGAGTCTTTATTAAAAACTGTGAAGTCGAGGTTATTCAGAGCTTTTTCCAGTGCTATGGCCCCTTTGTCCTTCTTATTGCCTCGCCAAAGGTTCCAATCTCCCATAACGACCGTTGACACATTTTCGGATCTCAATGTGCTTAGGTGAGAGCAGTATTCCAGAGAGAAGTCTGAGACCAATGATGGTGGTCTGTAGATAACTATCGAGTTAAGGCAATTGTTGGGAGAAAAAGTCAATTTGAGGTGCAATGCTTCGCACCCGCTGAATCCTACAGATACCTTGAAGAGTTTAAGGCTGTTCTTGGCAATAATAGCTACCCCGCCTCCCCTTCCCTGCACTCTATTATCATAGTAAATAGTGTAGTTTTCTGGAATGGCCTGCTCACATGTAGGTCCCACTGAGTCTTTGAGCCAGGTTTCAGTTATACACAGTATATCAAAATTGTGAGAGGATATCATGTCTTTTATATTGATAGCATGCTTGGTTAGGGAGCGTGTGTTAAGAAGCCCAATATTCAGGCTCATCCACTTCTCCAACTCCTCCCTGCGAGTATCGGTAAATGAGACCCCCTCCCCCTCGTGACTAGTGGCCTCCTCCCTCTCCCTCGGGCTTACTTGTGATTCTATGATTGGCGCCTGCATGTCCATCTCCCTGTTTACCTAGTCACAGGGTGCGCCGAGAGACCCTGAGAAACCCGTAGAGCAGGGTGGAAGTAAAGGTCCCTGCTCCGAGTAACACCAAACGTCCACACGTCCGGCCACGGACCGGCACAGACCGGCTTGCCCCTTTCACGCCGGCGCGTTCGCGCCGGGTTTGAACTAATGAGGCAGACAGAAACTACAAGGCTGCTGGGAAGTGTAGTTCCACTGCCCAGACAGCCCAAGTAGGGAAGTTGCAGTCAAACTGCGCAGAGTAAAATACAATTCAGTAATCACGTTATCAGCTTAAAATGAATGGCAACAATAACTATTAAAAAACAGTGTTAAAATTACCAGAAGCGGCAAAATACGGCGGATTTTAGAGTAGAAGGTTCTTGAAGAGTGAACTGGCTCAAGTGGTCTTTATAGACCGGCCAGACCGGCACAGACCGGCTTGCCCCTTTCGCGCCGGCGCGTTCGCGCCGGGTTTGAACTAATAAGGCAGACAGAAACTACAAGGCTGCTGGGAAGTGTAGTTCCACTGCCCAGACAGCACAAGTAGGGAAGTTGCAGTCAAACTGCGCAGAGTAAAATACAATTCAGTAATCACGTTATCAGCTTAAAATGAATGGCAATAATAACTATTAAAAAACAGTGTTAAAATTACCAGAAGCGGCAAAATATGGAGGATTTTAGAGTAGAAGGTTCTTGTGCACTGTGGGTTGTGGAGGGGGGAGGAGGGAGAGAGCGCTGCTTTCAGTGCAGTTACTGCAACTTAACCCTTTATGTGTACTGCTAGTAGTTGCAAAAACTCAATTACAGCCCTTTATCCCATATTTGCACGCTGGTTTGCACAGAGCCAAAGACCCACCACTGCTGGATTGACGTGTTTGTGTGTGCTGTGAATCACTCCATTCACAGAAATCCTTCAATTTGCTCTGTTAAGTTTGCTGTCCATAGATTCCACTGCCTGCAGTGAGCACAGGGGGCAGAGGAGCTGACTGTTCCTGGTTCCCGCTGTAGAAATCCTTCAAAGCTGCTGTGGTTTGCGCGGGAGCTTTCTGACTTCACTATCCAGCTCTCTTCAGACTTGACTCATCTGGGATCATTCCCAGGCCACCTTGTCGTTGTTTCAGAAATACATGCAGTAACATGTACTTCTTCTGGGATCTCTTCTGGGATCTTTGCTGACCCATGTTTCGTAGCATTGGACGGTCTGCACATCTGGTGGGGCAGCTTCCTGCATGCTTTGTCGGGTCATCCTGTGTCGATGAACTAGATTTCTAGGGTCAGAGAAGGAGAAACACATGACTCCTTCCACGGATGTCGGGGGCTCGGTGTGAGTGTTGTTTGTAGAGTGCAGAGTGCTCAGCGACGTCATGCGGAAACAGGGGCACATGTTGAGCTGCCTATTGTGTGATCGGGGCCAATCCAGTTTGGGTGTTTTTGTTGTTCACAACTTAAGCAAGTTTCTCAAAAAAAACCAGTCCCAAGCAGGAAGGGGGGGTCGGTATGTCAGCATCTTGATGTCCTTGTTTTTGTTTGGGAGGTGGGGGTGTTTTCTTGAGGTAATGTTGAGCATCCAGTACACTTTGTAAACCAGTTTCACCATTAGCCTAATGCTAATCTACTCACACGCCTCCATGTGTCCTTTGTGAAAAGGCCTTGTTTAGGGAAGTTACATTGCCAGCAAGTTCCTCCACCCGTCCTCCGTGTTATGTGACACTGGCAAGCAGTTATGGATTCTTTGCACACAGCATGTAATGTCCTACCTCTATTGTCATGCTTTGTTAGAGGTGTAGTCCTCTGTTTATTACTTTGTTGGTGGGCTGAAACCCACATGTGCAAGGACGCGGGGTTACCGCCTACAGTTCAGTTTGCGCCAGAATAGACAAGAGTTCAGGCGTACCCCGCTGTCTCCTGCTTCATTGAGTCAGTGCATCTCAGCTTTATTGTATATGCATGCTGCAGCGCGGCGCTTTGCAGAGTGACATTGATTGAAGTCATAACAATGGCGACGAGGACATATTAAAGCGGCACCGAGGCCCGGAGACAAACCAGCTGTTCCCATCCGTTGCATGCTGTGGAACGTCCGGATCGAGGCATCGAAGCTGCCAGAACTCATGCGTCATTAAGAAAACCCCAAGTAAGGAGCCACCGAGTTCACGGCAGACGCATTTGCACAGGGGCATATCCCTACCAGAACATGTGCTACGCGCATCGCATATTACACGCGGCAAAGAAAACAAATCAACACGCGTGCGTTCCGTTTGAGTCCAACAAACACAAAGACTCTAAAATGAATGCCCACAGGGCACACAGACATTTTGTAGCTGCCAAGCACGCTCCACAGAAAGCTTGTCAACAGGGCCCAACAAAATTTAGCCCAGCAAGCCACCAGAGCCACATTACCACACCAAGAAGATCACAAACATGTCTGAGCCCAACAATGACAGTGGAATCCTGAGCCCAACCTCCAGCTCCACACCACGCCACGCCACACCCCAGGAAGATAGTGGCTCAGAATCACTCCAACTACAAGCCCTGCTGGCATTTGACATGGCAGACACCAGCAGCCTAGCCCCCAGATGGGCTAGATGGCTCATGGAACTGCACATCTACATAGATGCATCAGGTGTAAGGGAAGAACGCCGGTTAAGAGGTATCTTACTACACTCGCTAGGCCCAGTAGTACGAGACATTGTGTTTGAAATGCCTGAATCCAACACAGACACATTTCAAGGTATTATTGACTCATTAAATGCCTACTTTGCACCGCTGGGAAATGTGGACGATGAACGGCACATCTTTCATACATCCACGCAAGAAAGTGGTGAAAACATGGACAACTTCGTGATGAGGTTAAGGAAAAGAGAGAAATATTGTGACTTTGACAGATATTCAACGGATGAAGCACTAAAATCTCAAACCAGAGCTGGCTGTGCATCGTACAAATTTAGAAAGAAACTACTTCAAAAGAGCAGAACGCTAGAAGAAATATTGCAACTCGCACGGGCTGACTCTGCTCTTGCACTACAGACGGAATCTCTAGGCAACATCAAAATTACACAGTCAGCCTCAACTGCATCTTTATGCCCCATCAGAACGACGAAGGACCCCATAGAGCAAAATAAATGCTATAGGTGTGGTTTCAAATTTCATGTCAGCCCATGCCCAGCCATCGGACACAACTGCGACAAATGCGGTGGAGAAAATCCCTTTCAGTCTGTCTGCAGGAACATCAACTTTTTCCAACCATCAGAATCAAGCAGGGACACGTGGAGGCAAGATCGCAATCCAAGGAGGGAAGGCTCAAGATCCTGCATGAGTCACTCGCCCGCTGCTTCCAGATATCAGTCTCAGAGCTCATCACGTGAACCACCACGAGAAGAGAAAAGGCGGGAAGGAAGAAGAGATTACACCAGCCACACCAGAACCAGACATAATTCACAAAAACGGCATTCCAGACAAAAGATTTGATATCTTGATGACTCCCCTCGCAGGAGACGTGAGTCGCAGTCATCTTCATCCAGTGGAGACCGGAAAAGGGGATATGTACATGCTATCCGAAACAGCGTAGATGCTGAATACAGCCCCACCCTGCTGCTACAAGTAAATGGACAAAACAGAGAATTCGTAATCGACACGGGACAAACCGCAAATGTAATAAATGATGAGATGTACAAATTACTCACCTACAAAAAATCGCTCAAAGAAGCAGACACGCTGATATATCCTTACAGGTCAAACAAGCCCTTAAATTGTCAAGTGTGTTCACAGCATACTGTCAATACAAGGACAAGAGTCAGAATTTCAAAATCTACGTCATAAAGGGCGAAGTGCCAGGTGGCAGCATTTGAAGTTTCAAGTCAGCAATCCAGATGGGACTTATTCAAATAATGTACCAAAAATGTCAGCATATACTACCAGCCCGAAAGGCATGGTGCAGAAAATGTTCCCCGCTCTCTTCACAGGCTTGGGAAAACTAAAGGACAAACAAGTCAAATTGCACATCAACCCGCAAATACCTCAGACGGTGCAGCATTACAGAGTCATACCTCTCAATATACAAAAACATGTTGAAGACGAAATCCAGTCACTACTGCAGCAGGACATCATAGAACCAGCGTCGGGACCAACCTCCTGGGTGTCTCCAATTGTACCAGTACCCAAGAAAGACAACAAGGACAGCATTCACATATGTGTTGACACGAGGGCTCCAAGCGTGGCCATAGAGCTAGAATGGCACCTTGCCCCAAGAATGACCGATATGATGCACCTACTTCACGGAACAAAAGTGTTTTCAAAGTTAGACCTAAATAAGGGATATCACCAGCTGGAGGTACACCCTGCCTCAAGATATATTACCACCTTCTCAACACACCTTGGCCTGTTCAGATATAAAAGACTCCATTTTGGGGTGTCTTCAGGTGCGGAAATCTTTCAAAATGAGATACACCAGGTAATAAAACACATCCCAATTTGCCTCAACTATTCCGACGACATTCTAATCTTCGGCACCACTCTAGACAGTCGTGATGATACCTTGAGGAGAGTCTGCATGGCTTTGGAAAACGCCCACCTCAGAGATCAGCAAATCCACCCTCAAATTCTTTGGACACATTTTCTCGAGAGATGGCCTAAAACCCGAACCCGAAAAAGTGCAAGCGCTAGTAGAGTCCCCCACACCCCCTTCAGTATCAGCAGTACGCTCATTCCTTGGCATGGCAAGCTACTGCCACACTAAATACAAGACTTTGCGTCGGTAAGCACGCCACTCCGACTTCTTACAGGAAAACGCCATGAGTTCCAATGGTCTAGCACATGTGAAGAAGCATTTCAAGAAATCAAAAACCGGATTGCCGCAGCTACGACCCCCACCTCGACACAGAACTAACAGTGGACGCAAGTCCCGTTGGGTTAGGAGCAATTCTAGCGCAATCCAAACCTGGAGCATCCCCAGATTCCCCGAGAAGAATTGTAGCATATGCAAGCCGCAGCTTGTCCACCACCGAATGCGCATACTCACAACCTGAAAAGGAGAGCCTGGCAGTAGTAGGGGCATGCAAAGATTACCACCTGTTCCTGTACGGGTGACCATTCACCATAATCACAGATCACCAGGCTCTCACCACCATCTCCGGCAAACCAACAGCCAAAATGCTGCCACGCATCGCCAGATGGGGATTGAGGCTACAGGAGTACTCTTTCAAAATAATTCATCACCCGTGTAAGGACAACGACCCAGCGGATTTCCTATTGCGGCATCCACTTCCAGCTCAAGATAAGCGACAATCAAATAAAGCAAATCAATACCTAAACTACCTGGTCTGCAGTGTACTACCAAAGTCCATCACCACAGCTCAGCTACTGGAGGCGACACAAAAAGACCAACTACTTCAGACAGTACAAGCGTGTCTGAGATCAAATCAATGGCAAAGCAAACGGAGAGATGAATACATCATACCTGCAAAGGAAGAACAACATTCCCGCACCTTCAAACTCATCCGCAACACTTTGTCCACGTCACCAGAGGGCCTGCTACTGAAGGAAAATAGAATTGTAATTTCTGCTGCCCTGCAAGACCAAATATTAGACATCGCACACGCAGAACACAGAGGCATCGTATCAACCAAACGACAACTCAGGACCAAGGTGTGGTTCCCATCAATGGATGAAAGAGTGGAGCAACTACTACGGAAAAGCCTAGCATGTCAGGCAGTGGCCCCACGCACCTTCCCCGAGCCCATCAAACCCTCTGAAATGCCCCTACAGGTGTGGGACGAAGTAGCAGTGAAATGTTCAGGCCTCTAACGAATGGCAAATACACCCTAGTGATCATTGACGAGATGTCACGATTCCCAGAAGTCCATCTGATCCACTCCACCAGCGCTCAGGCCGTCATACCCGCCTTAGATAAGACATTCGCCGACTATGGCATCCCTTCCATAGTCAAATCGGACAATGGACCTCCATTCAGTGGGTATGACTTTGCAATGTTCGCAGAACACCTAGGCTTCCAACACCGCAAGATTACACCGCTGTGGCCGCAAGCCAATGGAATGGTGGGGAGATTTATGGCAAATCTTAAACACATCCTCCAGATATGTTCCATCACAAATGGTTCATTTATGCAAACCTTTTCCACATTGCTACAGGAATATCGAGACACGCCCCACAGCTCGACAGGCGAATGCCCATCAGTCCTAATGTTCGGGCGTGTCATAAAAACAAGACTGTCACACAACCCACAAGCTAGGACAAACCCTGCCCACATTGAGGCCGCAAGGACCAAGGATCGAGAAAGCAAGGACAGGATGAAAAAATACGCAGACACCAAGAGACAAGCAAGACCAAGCTCAATACAGATAGGAGACCAAGTCTTGGTACGGCAAAACCAGATCACAAAGGATGCTCCTGTTTTCAAACCTGATCCGCTGACAGTAACCCATGTTCAGGGCTCCATGATAACGGCAGCGAGCCCTCAGGGCACAGTAACGAGGAACTCATCCTTTTTCAGGAAATTCCGAGGTGACAACACCAATGACAGCATCACAAGCACATCGGCAGATGACTCTTCAGACATAGACTCAGAATACCACGCAGAGGAAAGAGATGCCAATGACAGTGACAGCGATGGTGACGGGGCACGCACAAGGCTGTCCCCACCAGCTCACAGTCCATCCAAGAGGGTCATCAGAAGACCCACAAGATGGATTGAAGAACTCAATTAAACAAGTCCAGGTACATGTTAAAGTGACGGGGAGATGTAATGTCCTACCTTTATTGTTATGTTTTGTTAGAGGTGTAGTCCTCTGTTTATTACTTTGTTGGTGGCTGCGACCCACGTGTGGAAGGAGGCGGGGTTACCACCTACAGTTCAGTTCACCGTTAAAAATGACCTGTCACATTCTGACCATGAATTGACATGCTTTTTTGAAGCCCCACTGTGCCAACAACACCCCCTACCCGTACACACTAAACAGCAACCGCCCTCAGTAATGCACCGTGAATTCGCTTCTGCTTTTGGGAAGGGAAATCTCTCGGAGACGCTTTCTCTTTAAGGAGATGGGATTTTGAACTGGTACAGGTCTTTATAGTGGGTCGGTGGTGGGCTCTCGCCTACGACACGTGTCTAAGGCAGGGCCTCCCTTCGGAAGATGGTCATCCCCGGGGATGGGTAGGAGAGCAGTCTCGCTTTGAAAGAGTGTTTCCCCGAGGTTTGTGTGTTCACTCATAACCGCCTTTGCTATGGGAGTTAGAGAGTGCAGGAGAGGGGTCTTGCTAATGAGTGAGCATCCTCTGAGGTTTGAGTGCTAGACATTATGCTTAGATGGGGGCAGGCAGCCCGGGTAAGGTTCGCTCCAAATGCAGTGCTGTGGACAGTGCTGCAGTGCCCAGTCTCGGGATCAGGAGCACCCGGATCTCACAGACTGACACAAATTGAAACCAACGCAGGTGCAGGCTGAGATTTAAGGAGGTGCCAACCTATTTTCCCCTAGCATTGGCTTTCCCGCCAGTACACATTCACAGACCGGTGCACTCGAGAAGCCTGCTGCCATGCATGCGAGCACTTCAGCAGGTGGTATAGGGACTAGGGGAGTAACTTTGGCTTTGAGTAAGAATTCGAGTAAGTATTCGGCCAAAGCCGAATAGCTGTTTTCAGCCGAAATTTGGCCGAATGTTTACTGGAAGATGAAATTTGGTATACCCCTAGTTGTGAGTAATCTTGCCTTTTTCGGGGTGTATGATGCCATACCGGATTCCAAGCTGTTTCTTCGTTGGTCTCAGATCTTCCATTAAGTGTTTCAACTGACAGGAAGCCCCTTTCCACGCCCCCTGAATCCCTATAAATTTTTTGAACCCCCAACATTTTTATATACATTTGATAAGAGCCCTGATACTGGCTATATATACATATGATATATTGAACTCCCTTTAAATTTAATGGAACCCCACAAATGTTAATGGCACCCAAAATATGTTTATATACATTTATATTAATTGGATCTAAAATGGATCAGCCCATTGCCATAGGATATAAATAGATGATATCATGAAGCCCATGTGTTTGATTGCAATCGGAATAACCCTATACATTTGAATTAGCTTCATCACCCAGTAACATCAAATGTTCAGCCAAATTCTATCGAGTGGATTCATTCCTTCTTGACAGATAGGGTGTCTGCTATTCATTGGGGTGATGTCATCTCTGAGTATGCCCCCATAAGCTATGGGGTTCTGCAGGGGGCATGCATGGCACCTGCTGTGGCACACAGAGGTGTATATACAAGATAAGAGTACGTATTTTACACACTATGCTGATGGTACGCAGCTTTTGCTGAAATTGGAGGGAATATACGACCAGGATACGGCTATACTGAATGCTGTCTTTAAAACAATGGATGGCAAGCACTGGATGTGCCTAAATGGCGCTAAAACAGAGCTGTTCATATTTGGTTCAACACATATGAAAGATAATCTGGACACTAGACATGCGAAGCTCATGCGAAGCTCATGCGAGATGGGTGTAATATCAAAGCCCAAGTCCACGGGATAATACACAATGCGGACTAACACCTGGGGCGTCTGAAAAAATGAGACCTTTTATTTCTGCCAAAAACGCGGAAACATTCGCTCGAGGTACTATCTTATCGAGAATGGACTCCTGGAATGCTATCCGTATCATAAAACAAATAGCACGTGGTGAACACATTACTGTGCACTGAAAATCCCTTCAATGGCTTCCAATTATAGCTAGAAATATCTTTAAGACAGCTGTCTTAGTTCTTAAAGTGATGGATGGTTCAGCACCAGACTACTTGAAAAAGAGAATAACCATTAACCAGCCGAATAAAGCACTAGGATCCAGCAATATGAAGCTGGTGAACGGCTCCCGTCCCAGGAGGGCAAGGGCGAATGGCAATTCATTTCCTTGAGAATGGTCTCCCCCCAGCCCTGTGCATAGCGAGTGCTCTGCTATCATTCCGCAAGGTCCTGAAAGCACACGTGCTTGAACAATCTCTTGACAACCTACCCTCCAGGTCTCTCTAGTAGTCGTGTCCTGTGCTTTATGGTCTGTCTTTGGTGTACACCCTGCTGCCTTTTTGTGTTTTCGGCGTGTTATAAAATTAAATTATCAGCATGTATGAATAGATGACGGCAAAGAGCCCATACGTTTGATACCAACCAAAAATAATCTTATACATTTGAGTTAGCTTCTTTAACCATTAACATTAAACTTTGATATACATTTGATATAAAATGGACAAGGCCATGATTGGCGTGTGTAAATAGATGGTGTCATGAATCCCATGCGTTTGATTGCACCCACAAATAACTCTATAAATGTGAGTTAGCATTATCACCTAGTAACATCAAACGTTGCGGCCAGGCAATCATCCCGGCGGTATTAGATTCCCTGCTTCCCAGCTTTTGCACTTAAGATACTGTGTGATTGTGTGCAAATCCCCTTGTCTCCCGGGATCACTATTCTGCTCTCTTTCAAAACACAATGACCCAACAAGTAGGCTGTAAATGACCCAGAGGCACTACATTAATCTGGAAGTGGCCGCATACACATATATATTTTATATCCACTGAAAAAACATTGTTAAAGGGATGTTATGGTTAAGTTGCGCTACTAAAAACCTATGCAATTCAATGGAAAAACATTGTTACAGGGACGCTATGGTTACAGGTAAAACTGAAAACCCATTAGAAATTCGCCAGTTATGGTAAGCTAAGCAACCATAACTCGCACTACCACTGTGCACTGCACCCATGACATCAAATATGACATTACAATCACATGTGTGGCACCCTCTTTTTTTGTTCAGTGACATATGTACACCGGGTGCTTTTCTCCACTGGGAGTCAGGAACTAAAAATTGAAAAGGTACTATATTTGTTGACCTTACCTTTCTCATATGGTCTTCCACTGCTTCCCTCAGGGTTCACACACATGATAGGATACATATACATAGGGGAAGAAGCAAGCCTGAAACACAGCAATCACTTCTGTGCATGAAGATAATCAGGTAGGTTATGAACACTTTCTGCTAGTACTGTACTCTTGTGAAGCAAACAGCACAAAGGCATAGGGAGTACACCATAACGGAATGCACCAAGAAGTGCCGTCTGCCTTCAACAATCTTACCGCACTGCTACTTTACATGAGATCAAAGAACGAACAGGCAGAGTAAGGACAGGAAAGTACTAAGAGCAGAACATCAGTAGAATGTAGTAAGCACACTAAAGTGTGTCTGATAATTGCACAGGTGGTGCAGTATACAATAGTAGAGAAGCATAACGTTTCTTTTGTTACACAGCAATGGCAAGCACCTTAGAGTGGCTGGAAGAACATTTCCCTCATGACGCAATGACTTACGATACTAACCCTACTGGTACTCACAGTAGTGTGAAGCGTAAAGTATGTAATATATATTGCTACATGTACACCAAACACATTTTCTTTTCTGTAAGAGAACATATTGGAAAGGAAAGCAAGGCAGCACAAGCGGCACCCCTTCCACAACAGCATACGGCCATAGGAAAGGAAAGAAACTCTGTGCATAGCAAAATGGACAGCCTGGAAGCCAAAATGGAAGAATTGGTGAACAATTGTGCTGCCTTAAAGGTTGCGTACAAGGGAATATTATGGACAAAATAAAACAGCAATGGCAGACCTGCACATGTACCCATTCCCCATGTAAGAGCTCGCCATCCCCTCAAAATCTGTGTGATGGGAGACGTTATGGTGATACCTCAATCTCTTCCTCCCCTCACAACCAACTTGTGCAAATCCCCAATTCCTCACAATAAGTATCCACTTCTGCTACTCTTTCCCTTTCCTAATGGTGTGTATGAATATGTACAAGTAAACGTTAATAATTAAAATGTTGCTGAGTGTATATGTGGTATTGTTTTTTTTTTAAATGCCGTTCTGACTCAGCGGCCCACAGTCCTCAATGGAATGACCGCAATTAAGGAAAAGGTAGGTGTCCTACCGACACCGCAGCTGCCCGGCCTATCCACAATGACAATGGAGGCATCCGTACAACGCCAGCACGCTGCGCATGTCCATATGTGGTCCACCACCTACGATTAGGTGTGGGAGCGAATGTTTGCTTGTTGTGCAAGTACACGCATGTGTATCTGTTTCTCTGTGTCCTGGTAACACCGCCACTGTGCAGCATAGGCAAACGAATGTTAATTAGGTCGAGACGCCAACCCACGTCCTACAGGTAGCTATACAGATAAACATCCCACCTGCTATATCCTATAAACAGCCTGCGCCTCCCAAAATGGTCGGCGCATGTGTAGCGCACTATTATTCAGTAGATAAGTGGCAACTGTGTGCATAGGACACCTATGCACATGCGCACAACGTATTCTGCCCAAAACGCATCCGCCGGACAGCTGTCCAAAAGGAGAACAGTGGCGACGTCAACTATGAGACCGCACCCACACTGCACTTCGGCCCTTATTTCGGGGACACAATCCGGACCCTCGGACAGCGACAAAGTACAGTGTTGAGCAATGTACGGAGTGTTTTTCCAAAAGTGCACTCTTACAAACACATCACAATGTGCCGCTGTACATGTATGGATATTTTTTTTAAAATGTAGTAATTATATTAAGTCAAATATAGAGAAAAAAGAACAGAAAACAAAAGAGCATATAGTATCTGATTGCCAGTTCACTGCTAATCAATTATCGTAAACACCACTTTTTCATCTTACCAACAGAAATACAACATCAAAGACACCACAAACATCAAACCTCCCCTCCCACCACCCACCACCCACAGAATGGATTTTTTTGAACAATGTAGGCCTGTTTTCCGGGTGCAAGTTCTCCACAGCAGCCCTACAAAAGGCCACACCCAGAGCTGCTCCGCAATCTGTTTGCAGCTTTTCAGAATACAGTAGCAGGCCACATGAGTTTGCTTTGTAAGTGATGTTGGACCAGATCTGCTCTGCTACATTGCGTTTGCAACTAATAGCAACCATGTCAGTCCAGCTCAGTGTGCACAGTAATGGATAAAATTATGAACGGCCCTTCCTGTGACCCACACCCGCAGGTGCGATAGTCCCCACTGTCCCAATCTCATGTGTAGCATGCTGAAAACGGGAGTATGTGGTACATGTTTCCCCAAGGAGGGCGAGGGCCGTGCCCCAATAAAGCCAAAACATTCCTGTTAGGAAAGATTTCATAATTGTATACAATTTTCCAACCATGTGTACACTCCCAAACCTTTTGCTGCTGTTTACACACCATAGACTTTGCCAGAGCAGCACAGCCTTCAGCTGCACTCCTCTGGGCTTTCACACACTTTTAGTGGGGAGACTGACATGCCCTTAAGACAGTCAGTGCTGGGAGACTTTGTTTCCCTTAATATTTTCCAATGTTGTACTTTTTCTGCAACATGTAACAAGTACACAATGGGCCTCATTACGACCCTGGCGGTACGGAGTGAACAGCGCCGTGAAAGGTGCCGGTGCCGTTCACTCCATACCGCCGCATTACGAGTTCGTCTCGCGGGACACGGTAAGCACGCCTGGGAAAACCAGGCGTGCTTACCGGGTCCCGCGAGGGGAAGAGGGAGCAAACAACGGGACATCTCGTAATGGCCCGTTGTTTGCTCCCTCTCCCATTCCAATTCAGCCCTACGGGGGCTGAAATGGGGAAGGACCATGTCCGGGTCCTTGGAGGGACGAATTACCGGGCCTTCCGAACTCGGAATGGCCCGGTAAGTCCTCATTCCGAGGACCCAGACCCGACGCGATTTCGGTGTCAGCCATGCCGGCATGGTTACCGCTGAACTCGTAATGAGGGCCTATGTACCTTCCAGTACAGTGCACTTGGGTCTCATAGTCATTTTCCAAAGGCCCTAGATACTCTCGATGGACTTTTTGTGAGATGTGCAGATGTGTCATGGACAGGGCTGGTAGCAGCTACCTTTTCGCATTATTTTTAACCCTTTCCTGCCATGTTAACCACATTTGGCACAAATAGATGGCCTGGCTCCAAAATGGCCATGCCACGAGGTTCTTTGTCCTATCCTTTGACCATCTTGCCCCTTCACCTTCCCCAGGTCGAGTCGACCTGGTCAGTCCTTGTTTGGACATGCAGTTTCCTGCAAAACGCCAATCTTTCGCAGGCTTCTGCATGCCTTGTGTGTGCCTCCAGGATGTGGGCTGGGGTGTCTGTCCCCAATACACATCCTGGGTGCCAGAGAGTCTAGAGTGCTGTGAATGACTGGGACCACCGTGGTCCATGATTGGTCCATGTATGGAGTGTGTGTTTGTGCGCAGATCTCCCATTGGGTCCTCTCCGTTTTGGTGCAAAGGGAACTTTGGATGAGAGGAGGCTGCAAACACCCACACAATGTCGATCTCTGGATTTATCACTGAACGAAGGATAGGATCCAAGTATCCTGAAACTACGAAGCTGAGTCAAGAAACTGCTGGTGACCCACTGGAAGGTTTGGCACCCTGAGCCCGCTGTCGTCCCGTGAGACCCCTCTGCATCTGGTCATCCTAGAAGGTCTTTGACCCATTAGAATAGTGGGACCAACTATTCTCGCCACCTTCACCAAAACCTGCAAGTAAGCTTTCTCTGAGGTGTCCCTGGGCCAACCAGTGGACTGAACAGCTTACCCAGTTGTTTTGCTCTGTCACCGCCACTGTTTCGAGGAGGCCCTCGAAACTTAGTAAACTGCTAGACCTGTGTCCGTGGCAGATTCGCACCGAACTTCATACACTTGGCATTCCCAGGTCCGAAGTGAGACAAGTGCGCCTGGACCGGAGCATAGGCGGTTACCGTGTTGCCCTGCCGCAGCAACAACCTTTGCAAGTGCACTGCATTTGTGACCCTCTTGCCCTGAAGCCTGCTGCAGTGAAACCAGGTCGATTCATCCACGCAGAGCGGAGAAATTGCCACTATCCCGTTTGGGGATCCTCACTGTATCTCAGGAATTGAAAGCCGCAGAGACATCCTTTTTGTTGTGTTCGAACCTGCAAGCGAAGTGGACTGAACTGGTGAAGTTTGGGTCCGAGTGCGACTGGGTCCGGTGAGTACTTACAACACTAACTGGTGAGCGCTAGTGCCAAGACCCCTTTTTACGCACAAGTGGCCCTTGAGGGTCCCTCTCCTTTCCACTGCTAGTGTGAACTAGCGACTCTATCCCGCACTCTAGAACTGCCTCTGCCTTCAAGTGGAGGTCTTCCCTGAATAGTGGGAACTTATTCTTCATCGCCTCATCCACCTTCCTGAGCTGCTAGAGACCTCTAAAGAGACCCCATTTTGCCCATTGGAACAACCATGTGCGCTTGCATTGCATGTACTATCAAGCACACGGGTCCTCTCTTCTTAGGGCTTGGACTGCCTCTTAGTTAGGTGTGTTGTTTATGTCGAAGGGGCCAAAGACTATCTGCACTGCCTGTTTTCTTCCCATCTACGTTGTGGACATATTTCGGGCATTTAACCCTTTGGACCCTATTGGTCTTGTATATACATTGGGCCTCATTACGAGGTTGGCGGTAAGGCAAAAACGATGCCGGTATGGTAATACTGGCATCGTTTACCGCTCCGTTGTATTCCGACCCACAAACCCGGTATTAGAGGCACCCTAAATAACGGTGCCGCTAATAAGCGGCATAGGCACGTACACACGCCCCTTCAGGGAGCAAATACCGAGAAGCCGGTAATAGGGGGAAATCCCAACCCACGCAGACATGCAAATACCGGCATTGCGAAGCCGGTAATCACGGGTTGCACAATGCCGCCATACAGGCATCGCGGACCACCCGCAAACAGCAATCAGGATACAAGGCAACTGCCACAGGTGCACACAATCCCCACAGGTGGAATCAATGGAGGCTGGGCCAGTATAAAATGAGCACACCCACACACCACACCCCTTCCAACACCAAAATGCTACCACTAGCTGTTGCAATCATGGCGCTGGAGGGCATGCCCATCCTGCTACAACTACAGCAACAACAGTAACAACAACAACTACAGCAGCAACAACAGGTAGCACAGAGGAGACGCAGGAGGAGAAGGAGGGTGATACAGGCCCAGCAATTACCACCAGCGCAGGCAGCAGTGCCTCGTAGGCAACCACCAATCCCTCGCACCAGACCCAGCCCTTTCAACCTAACCAATGAGCAGATCCACACCCTGTACCAGTTGGACCGTGACACCATCACCACCATAGTGGACATGATACAAAACGACATTGCCAGCCTCATTGAAATACGCACTGCCATCCCCCCGCTACTAAATGTGGTGTCTGTGCTACACTTCCTGGCCACAGGCACCTACCAACACACAGTGGGCCAGCTGCATGGCATTTCACAGCCACTATTTTCACGCATGTTGAACCAAGTGCTGGATGCCCTCCTGAAGCATGCAAGCAGCCACATATCCCTACCACGGAATGCCCAGGAGATAGCAGACACCAATGTAGGCTTCCATGCACTGGCAGGCATGTCCAATTGTGTCGGTGCACTCAACTTCACCCATGTGGAATTGGTAGTCCCCCATGCCATAGAAGCGGTGTACCGCAATCGCAAGCAATACCACTCCATCAATGTGCAAATGGTATGTGACTCCAGCAAGATCGTCACACATTGCTGTGCCCGATTTCCTGGATCAACACATGATGCCATGGTACTGCGCAACTCCACGCTACCCCATCACATAGAGCGACATGCTGGACCACGTGCCTGGCTGCTTGGTGAGTTGCACAACCGTCCCATGGCAGTGCTTCGGGGCACTGATGTGTGGGGATTCATAAGGGGGGGAATACTGCACCTGGGTGGGAAAGGGGGGGGGAATACTGCACCTGGGTGGCAATAGACGGTGATTGGAGAATGCATGCAGAGCTAAACACTCCTGACCTGAAACATTAAACGGAACATGACACATCACTGGGCCACATATCACAAATAATGCATATCGATGTCAACAAGTAAGAGGCACAACCAGGCCACCATGGTGATGGCAAGCAATGCATGAATGAACAGGATGGCAACTGTGGCAATGTGGTCAGTGTGACCATGCATAGTGGAGAATGAACAGCATGCATTGGGGGCTAAACATGGTTGCTATAGCACTGCACATCTGCCTAAGCATGCATGATTACACCCTGCATCATCTATTGAACGCCATCCAGACTACCACACCTCATGACAGTATAGATTGCATCTAGGTATCATCTTTGCATGCGTACATGGACATGTGCATGCCCACACCAAATAGCTGTCGCCATGACTGTGCTCCCTGAAGGTGGCAGTTCAGAGTGACACACGCCTATTTATGTCTGCTTGCAGGTGATGGAGGATATCCCTTGAGGCCGTGGTTACTCACCCCTGTGCGGAACCCGCAGAACAGCCATGAGGGGGAGTACAATCATGTGCACACCCGTACCCGTGTTGTGATTGAGCAGACCTTTGGCCTGTTGAAGGCGCGGTTCTGCTGCCTCAGCAGGTCTGGTGGGGCACTCCTATACAGGCCTGAGAAGGTGGCAAAAATCATCATGGCCTGTGTCATGCTGCACAACATGTGCGTCCGGAGGAATGTACCACTGTCACCTGACATTGACATGCATGGGCCGGGTGAGGATGAAGGGGATGGAGACGGAGGCGAAGGAGCCCCCCCTGCCAGTACGTGATGCACGGAATGGCCATGCTGTATGCCAAGCACTAATCCACGAATACTTCTGAAACGCAAGGACCATGAAAGACATGTGCCAGTGACACAATGGCTGCATGTGGACATCCACACTTGTTTTGTTTGAAGTTCGCCACTGTACACCATCACACATTAAATGTACATGCACAAAATGAAGTATGTCCAGCCATTGATTTTCTTGCACATAACGGGTGTATTTGTCAGACACATAATAATGTAAACATTCCTTACAAACCCCAAAAATACCCCAATGAACTCCCTCACCCACCCTAGAAACCCCAAAAATACCCAAGTGAACTCCCTCACCCACCCTACAAACCCTGAAAAAAACCCAATGAACTCCCTCACCCACCCTAAAAAACCCCAAAAAGTACCCCAGTGAACTTCCTCACCCACCCTACAAACCCCAAATGTCCCCAAATGTACACCAACGATTGTTCCCTTGACCAACGTCTATTTGTCCAACGGCATTGTCTGGCCACTCTACTTCTTTGCCTTTTTGGGATCCAGGGGTGGCATGTCCAAGCGCCATGCACTCCTCTGGGTCATCCGCACGGGGCTTGAGGGGGCTGAGGTCGAAGGGGTCGTATCAGTGGACGTGTCAGTGGCCGGTCCCATGCCTGCTCCAAGGTGTGGGCGCTGCATTTGAGGCAGGTTGGACATCAGGGCTTGGTAACGGCCCCCAGACACTCCCTCATGGCAGTTGTGGACGCCTCAACAGCAGCAGTGTTAGCAGCGATGGCTGTAGCGATGGCCCTCATGGAGTCCTTCCCATCGGCAATATGTTGCCGCAGTAGGTCTAGCATCGACTCCTGTCGTGCCTCCACCCTCGACAGGCAAGCCTCAAAGGAGTCGTTGGTAGCGGAAGTGCTGGTGGCCGGGGTGGTGGTACCCAGGGTGGTGGTAGCCAGGGTGGTGGTAGCCAGGGTGGTGGATGGCGCTTGCGTGGGGCCCACGCCCAGGGAACTGTCCTCCTCGAAGGGGCATATGTCGGACTCTCCGAGGTCGGAGTCGTGGAGGCAGGGATCGTCGCTGCTGTCGGCCTCTGTATGGTGGGGAGGGTGGTCATGGGGCTTGGGGTGGGTGTGGTGGACACGACTGTGTCACCCTCGTTGTCCACATCAGCATCCGCAATGTCCGCGGTGGTTGGCGGTGCGGGAACGGAAACACCTCCCACTGTTGTGTGTGGCTGCTGCTGGACTCCATGTGTGTGGCCCACACTGGCTGCAGGTGTTTCCTGCTGGGTTTCTGCTCGGTCTGGCACACTGCCTGTTGGTCTGGGCAGTTTCTCGGGGTGGGGGGTGGGGGTGGCGGTGGTCCTTGTCCCTTGCCATGATGTAGATGCCCTTGCTCCCCTGTCCTGCCTGCCATCTTCCTCATCGGTGCCTGGGGGATAGAAGTGATTCAGGTCATCAGTGATGGTGTCATATGGCAGCGATATTCTATAGCGCTGTGATATGTTCATACATTCATGCATCCAATTATTACAGGGGGTGTGGCATTTGGTGTTCTGAGGGGCCATGTGGGCAATCAATGCATGGCTGGTGGCATGGCATTGGTATGGTGTCTGTGTGGTGAGTTACATGGGCACGGTCGAGTCATGTTGCACTTGTGTTGGGATTGGGATAAGCACTCAGCATGCATTTGTGTGTGGCAGGGTGTGGCACACATTCTTGACTGGATATGTTGATGTGGCCCTGGGACATGCATTGCCTTGCCTAGTCTCACTTCCACGTCACTTGTGCCACATCATGGTTTACCCTACAGGGATGTGATGGGTCACTCACCTTCTTCTGTGGATGATGCGGCGCCCATCTCCATCTCTCCGAATCCCTCTATAGACTCGGGATCTATGAATGAACTGGCTGTCTCCTCCCATGGCATCAGCTTCGCTGGTGAGTGTGGCCCCCCGCCTGTCGCCATGGCGGCCCTCCTGTTGACTGCCAGGATGTTCCTCACCCTGAGGCGGAGGTCGTCCCACCGCTTGCGACAGTCGCGCATTCCGTGGGGTGGTTCCCACAGCCGAAACCCTCTGGGCAACCTCCTGCCAGATTTGCTTCTTTTTCATCTGGCCAGCATGCTTCATGTCGTTAGACCTGATGATGTCTGCATGCTGGGCCAGGGTGTCTGCCAGCATATTAAGCTCAGCGTCAGAGAAGCGCTTTTTCCGCTTCCGGGGGGTCATCTTCCTGGTTGCCTTGGACATCCTGAGTATTTTCCGGCACAGCACAACAAAAATGGACTGGTGGTTGGCGGGGATGGCAATGGATTGTGTTTTTAAAGATGGCCGCCAGCCCATTTCCCGTTCCTGTGCGATGACGTAATTTCGGGGTCCGTTTTTTGCGAACACAGTATTACCATGGTGGTATTACCGTGCCGGTATTTAGGGGTTGGTATGAGGCGGTACCGTTATGGGCGGGTCCCGCGATGCCGGTATACAGAGGTTGGAGGGCCTTTAGCGGCATGGGGGAACGTGCGTGCTCACGCACTCATAATCACCCGCTATTAGCGGGTTCATACGAGCACGGACCTGCTCATTCCAGCATGCCAGTAATGAACCGGCTTTTACCGGGCTACTCGTAATGAGGCCCATTGTATTGATATTGTTGTGTTGGTTTAATTAGTATTGCTGTTGATTCGTTTACTATGGTCTGCGTTACAAAGGTCTTGTAATAAATGTGTCTATATTATTAATATAACACCTGTCTGGGGAGTAATTTGTCCTTTCTGTGTGTGCTCCTTGAGGTCTTTCAGTCACCCTCACCTCTCCTGAGACTTAGGGCCTCATTATGACTTTGGTGGTAAGGGCATGGCTGCCACCAAAACCGGGTCCGGGTTCCCTGAATGGGGAATTACAGGGCCATTCCGAGTTTGGAGGGCCCGGAAATTCCTCCTACAGGGAACCCAGGCCCGGACCTTCCCTATTCCCATTTGAGCCTCGCTAGGGCTCAATGGGAATGGGTGCGGGAGCTAACAACGGACCGATTACGACCAACCCGTTGTTAGCTCCCTGGTCCCCTTGCGGGACCCGGTAAGGACGTCTGGTAAAACCAGATGTCCACATCGGGTCCCACGAGGGAACCTCGTAATCTTGCGGAATGGGTTTAACGGGATTGCCACCATTAGCGGCTCCAGTTAACCCATTCCGGAAGGGGTTTTATTGAGGCCCTTAGTATTGACCGCCTGCAATAACTACCTTGATTGGTCTGGCTTGTATTTGTATTTGTATTTTATTGATTTATAAAGCGCCTTACGCCAAAGCGCTGTACAAAGAACAACATGATACATCAAACATGAACGATAAACTGTTGAAGCATAACAATATGAATCAATGAAACAACAAAACAAAGGAAAGAGGGGAGGTGGGAAAGGGTGATGGGACATGTTGGGGTGGATTGAAGGAGGAGGTGGGCAAGAGGGGGATAGGGAGGGAGGAAGAGGGGGGTAGAGGAGGGGAGGGGAGAGAGTCAGGGAAGGAGAGAAGAAGGGGGAAGTAGAAGGGGGTAGGGGATTCAGGGAGGAGGATGGAGAAGGAGAGATTTCAGAGAAGTGCGGAATGAAGGGAAGGTGGGGGAAGAACAGATGGCAAGAGCTAGGGAGTTCCAGTGTAAAGGAGCTAAGAGCTGGGAGGAGCGAAAACGGGAGGAGGCACAGGGAGGAGGAGGTGAAGTGAGAAGGGAATGGTCCTTGTCCATAGGTTAGCCTGTTCCAAGAAACTAGGCTGGCCTTCTGAACCTCTGCCCACCAGGTCAGAGTTCAGAAATCCATCTTAACAAATTGGTGTACAGCAGTGGGATAGGACTGAAGGTACTCGGTCATCCGATCCATGAAGCGCATGTCAGTTGAGGCTTTCGCTGACACCTTCTCGCCCCCCCCCCTTCGGCTGACTCCCACCCTGACACAGCCCTCTCCATGCTCTACTCTGCTATATCTGATACTCTTGATATCCTTGCCCCCGTCATGAGAATCCGCTTGAAGCCCAAAGCCAAATGTAACTCCTGGTATGACTCGGATCTCGTCACCCTAAAACGCAAGTGCAGGGTGGCAGAGAGGAAATGGCGTGCTTCATGTTCATCCTCTGACAAACTGGCCTTCCGCCTGCTCCAAAGGCAATACCGTCTCTCCGTTTTCACCAAGAAGAGAGCCCTTATCCAAGCCCGCATCTCTGCGGCATCTAACAACTCGGCCGAACTCTTTAAAATCTGCAAGGAGCTTGCCAACCCTGCTGCAGCCCTCTCTACCTCTCCTGTCCCCTCCCAGGCCTTCTGCACTGCACTGGCCTCTCACTTCATCTCTAAAACTCAGGACATCCTGTCCTCACTCTCCTCCTATCACCTCCCTCCCTCTCTTCCTCTTGCCCTTCTGCAGCCACTCCTCCTCCCTCCTTCTCTGCCTTTCCCCTTTTTTCTGCTGACGAGGTTTCCAGAAAGTCCGATCTATGAAAGTCTCGTCTAAACAGGTTCACCCCTGTTCTTCCAAAACTATCAAGGACCACATCGACTCCCTGGCTCCTGCCCTGGCTGACTTTTGCAACCACTAATTCGCCTCTGGAGTCTTCCCATCCCCCCTTAAGCACTCCCTTGTGCACCCTCTTCTTAAGAAACCCTCTTCTGACCCTTCCTGCCCGGCTAACTATCGCCCAATCTCCATCACTCCCTTCCTGGGCAAGCTCCTGGAGAAACTGGCCATCTCCCAGCTTAACCTCCATGCTGAATCTGTTGGTAGTCTTCATGACCATCAATCTGGCTTCAGAGCTGCCAGAAGCACGGAAACTGCTCTCCTGAACATCCGTGAGGACTTGCTCTTGAACCTCGACTCCAACTCTCCGTGTGTTCTCATTCTGCTCGATCTCTCTTCTGCCTTTGACACTGTCAACCATGCCATCCTGCTCAACCATCTCCGTGATAACCTGGGTATCACTGGTCAGGCTCTGGCGTGGCTGACATCTTTCCTCACCAATTGTCCCTCCCAGGTCCAACTGGGGTCCTTCCTCTCTGACATCTTTTTCTCCACCTGTGGTGTCCCCCAGGGATCCAATCTCTCTCCCGGGCTGTTCAACCGGTATCTGGCACTCCTTGCCCACTGCATCGCCCCTCTCTGCCCCAACTTTCAGTGCTATGCGGACGATACCCAGCTCATTTTCAGGCTACCCTCGGCCTCCTCCTCTCCTTCCCTCATCTCTGACTGTCTGTCTGCTATCCAGGAATGGTGTGCCGCCAATGACCTCTGCCTTAATGCCAGTAAGACTGAGATTCTACTCATCGGCACACCCACTCCCTCCTTCCCTGCAACTCTCTGGCCGGCCTCTCTTGGCCCTCTTCCTGCTCCTACCTGCAAGTCAAAAAACCTCGGGGTCATCTTTGACTCCACACTCTCCTTCTCTCCTCATATATCTGACGTCTCTAAGAAGTCACACTACCAGCTGCACCTCCTCAGAGGTATTCTTCCCTTCATCTCCTTCCCCCGGAAGCTCACTGTCTCCCGAGCCCTGGTTCTCTCAAAGCTGGACTACTGTAACAGCCTCTATCTTAATCTGCCTGCCTCCACTCTCCGCCCTCTGCAACTCATCCAGAACAGAACTGCGAGACTTGTCCTCGGCCTCAAGCCCAGAGACCGTATCTCTCCAGGACTAGAATCTCTACACTGGCTTCCAGTGGCTGGGAGGATAAAGTTCAAAACCCTCTGCATTGTCCACAAGGCCTTCTGGGGCCTGGGGCCTAAATACCTTCAACTCTCTCTTCCTAAATATCTTCCTCCCCGAGCCCTTCGCTCATCCGTCTCCAACTCCCTCAGGGTCAGCCGCTTCTCGAAGCAAGGAGCTGGTGGTAGATCTCTCTCCGCGGCAGGGGCCTCTCTCTGGAACAGCCTTCCTGCCTCCCTGAAATTTGAGGAGAACCATCTCCGGTTCCGGAAGCACCTCAAAACCTTCCTCTTTGCTTCTGCTTTCTCTCTCCCTCTCCCCTGCTAATTCTTCACTGAAACTGCACTGAATCTGCAACTGGACCACTCTCACCGACCTCGGTCCTGGGCCCAGCCACTCTCCACTTGCACTGCCTCCCTGGCAACCCCTGCACTGCGGGACTGTCTCTGTATCCCTACAGCCCCCCCTTCCCAGCACTTGTCTGCACTTACCCTGCACTTGCCACCAGCTGGCCCTTTTTTTTTTTTTTTCTACTTACTTGTACTGCACTTCCCCCCTCCCCTTCCGCTTGCACTTCTCCCTTCCCCCTACCCCTGCGCGATCTGAATGACACCTGGCCTAGTAGGATCGTTGTCTGTCCTCCCCTTGTTTCCCCCCTCCCTGCCTCGTCGCGCCTTGAAACACTTGTGTATAGGCGCGGTACAAATGCCATATCATATCATATCACATCATCCAGTGTTGCACACTAGTGAAGGAATTTCAAGTTATTCCTACCCAGGACACATAGTGAATTGTTGTAGTATAACTGAGAAAGGCCATAGACCTATCTAACATATGGAAACAAGTACCTTAATAACCTTAACTGCTTCTAAATCTGAAACATTAAGAAAGATGTGTGCTGAGAGGGGTTTACTTGCTCAAGGCACAAAAATGGAAATGAGTCAAAGAATCATGGAATGGCAAGAGTCCCAACTCAGTGCCATAGCTCCTGAGGAAAGTGCAGAAGGTGGTGGGGCTGCTCTCAATGGCAGAACTGAGAAATCTGTCGCTGCACTTATCCATGGGATCCATGAGGATTTAGATGATGTGTTGTCCAATGTTTCCTCTGCCAGTGCTGATGCTGAAGCCATGCTTGAATTCAATAAGCAAGAACTGCTGTTTAGGCAGAAGAACAAGTTACTTACCAACTGTAACGTTCTTTCGACTGGATGTTCCTTCCACGTATTCCTCATCTTATGATAAATCGTTATCTCCATCTTCGCTGGTTCGGAAAAAAAATTCTCGGCAGAGGGTGCTGTGTTCGAGGTTGTTGCGTCGATTGTCCCTCGACAGACTCCGTACTCTGTCGACGTCACTGATGGTATAAATAGCTCGAGCCGCGCCGGTTGCTTCAGTTCTGTTTTTTCAATGAACATATAGGAGGAACACCCAGGCGTGCCCCATGACAGATATATTCTTCGTAGGAGGAAAGTGTAAGAAAACGTAAACTGTACTGCGGGGTAGGATGGGAGGGTTGATGAGGAATACATGGGAGGAACATCCAGTCGAAAGAACGTTACAGTTGGTAAGTAACTTGTTCTTCGAATGGATTGTGTCCTCCCACATATTCCTCCTCTTATGATAGACTCCCATAGCAGTGGCAATTTTGGAGTTGGGAGTACTAATTACAGTTTTCATGGACAGAATGCAGAACTGCCTTGGCAAATAACCCCTCATTGGAGGAGACAGTATCCAAGCAGTAATGCTTGATAAAAGTATGCATTGTTTTCCAAGTTGCAGCTGAACAAATATCTGCTGCCGGGACTCCTCTCTTTAGAGCCGCAGAAGTAGCCATTCCCCTTGTAGAATGGGCTTGAAGCCCATCTGGTGGGTCTTTTCCCGCCAATCTGTAGCATTCAATTATGGCCAGAATGATCCAGCGGGATATGGTCTGTTTTGTTACTGATAAGCCCAGTTTATGACCAGTATAACCCCCAAACAGTTGGTCATCTTGTCGTACTTTAGACATCCTTGAGATGTAAAACCTAAGAGCCCTCTTGGGATCTAGTCTGTGCAGTCTCTCCTCTTCCTTGCCCACATGAGGAGGAGGATAAAATGTTGGTAGTACTATTTTTTGTGACAAATGGAAGTCCGAAACTACCTTTGGTAAAAAGAAAGGTTTAACCTTAAGGACTACCTTATCCAGTATATGGTGGTTTGCATGAGAGCCTGAAGTTCACTAACCCTGCGGGCTGATGATAGGGGCACAAGAAGGACAGTTTTTAGTGTTAAAAGCCTCAATGGACAGGAGTGCAGAGGCTCAAAAGGTATGCAAGTCAAGAATTTTAGTACTAAATTTAAATCCCAAGTTGAGACATGAAAAGGTACTGGAGGGTATACGTTAGTAAGCCCTTTTATGAATTGAATGATTAATGGTATTTTGAAATATGAAACCACTTCCGAGGTGCGCTTGAAAATGGACAGCGCAGTAAGGTATCCTTTTATTGTTCCTATCTGGAGCCCCAGATTGGCTAGATGTAATAGAAAAGAGAGCACTACTGGAGTGCCACATTGAAAAGGGTCCACATCCTTATCTTTGCACCAGTTACTAAACCTGTTCAGCGACATCGGTACAAAGATTTTGTTGCTGGCCTTCTGGCCGAAAGCAAGACTTCCATTACGTCATCCGGAAGATCCCAATCCTTGTATCTCAACCTCTCAGAAACCATGCGTGAAGGTTGAGTGTCTTGACCTCTGGATGGAGAACCCGACCTTCCTTTTGCGAGAGAAGATCCTCTCTTTGTGGAAGATGTATTGGAGAGCAGCTGGACATGTCTAGAAGGTCCGGGTACCACGTCCTCCTGGCCCAATCCGGAGCAATTAGGATCATGGTTTTCCTGAACTTTCTCATCCACATGATTACTTGGGGAATCACGGGGACTGGCGGAAACGCGTACAGCAGTGGAAAGTTCCACTCCACTATGAATGCATCACCACCCAGAGCTCCTCTTTGAGGAAATTCCCTTGAGCAGTACTGATCGCACTTCCTGTTGATCACGGTGGCGAACAGATCCACTTGAGGGGTTCCCCAAAGGGCGAAGATCTCTAGAAGGATTTCCTGAGCCAGCTCCCACTCGTGAGAGACCGTGCTCTGTCTGCTCAGAGCATCTGCCGCCGTGTTCTTCTCTCCGGCTAGGTGAATTGCCGATAGAGAGATTCCTTCTCATATTGCCCAACACCATAGCTGCATTGCCTCTCTGCACAGTGGTAGCGACCCTACTCCTCCTCTTTTGTTGAGGTAGTACATGGCCACCGTGTTGTCCGTCATTATCAGGACATTCTTTCCCTGTACAGAGGGCAGAAAGGCCTTCAGCGCTAGTCTGATTGCCCTCAGCTCCAAAAGGTTGATGTGAAGTTTGAACTCCGATGGAGACCAACGACCGCTGATTGTCAGATCCTTGGTGTGTGCCCCCCACCCCGTGAGTGAGGCGTCCGTCACTACTGTTATCTCCGGCCATAGTTGCCAAAAAGATTCTCCCTTGAGAATGTTGTTGTTGCAAGCCCACCATAGAAGATCCTGAGCAACTGCGCTCGGGACTTGCAGAAGATCTGACATATTCCCTGAGAACTGGGACCACTGAGTTCTGAGTGCCCATTGAAGGGATCTCATCCTCAACCTGACCTTTGGTACTAGGAAAATGCAGGATGCCATGAGGCCGAGCAACCTGAGAAAATCGAAGGCCGGTAGACGTTGGGCATTCTGGAACTTCGTTACCATCTGCTGGATGGGGAGAGCTCTCACTTCAGGAGGCGAGGCTTTTCCCGAGGAAGTATCCAAGACTGCTCTGATAAATTGGAGCTTTTGGGATGGTATCATATGGGACTTCTTGAAATGGAGGGAGGAGCCCAATTTGTGGAGGAAGTGGCAAGTGATCAAAAGATGTTCCTGAGCTTGTTTTGGAGAACTTGCTCTGATCAACCAGTCATCCAGGTAGGGGTAGATGTGAATACCCCCTCTCCTGAGACTCGCTGTCACAACTGCCAACAGTTTGGTGAAAACCCTCAGGGCGGAGGTCAACCCGAGTGGCAGAACCCGAAACTGATAATGAGAGTTGCCAATCGCGAACCTCAGGTACTTTCTGTGCTTTGGAAGGATTGGCACATTAAAGTAAGCATCCTGAAGGTCCAATGATACCAACCAATCTTGGGGTTGGAGAGCCTGAAGGATCTGAGAAAGAGTGACCATCTTGAACTTGTCCTTCCTGAGGAACATGTTCAAGTTTCTTAAATCCAATATGGGTCTCAGTCCTCCGTCCTTTTTTGGGATAATATGGGGAGTACCAACCCCTGTTCCTCTCCGCTACAGGAACCTGTTCTATGGCACATTTCTCTATCAGGGTTAAAATTTCCTGCAACAGGAGTGGGTCTGGAGTCTTTATGGAGTTGGCTCCCGGTGGATGATTCTGAGGCCTTTTTTGGAAGGGGAGACAGTAACCTTGAGCTACTGTTTCCAGTGCCCAAGCATCTGAGGTAATGCCCCGCCATTCCTTCAGATGCTGAGAGATCCTGCCTCCCAATGGTGTTTTGTGCAACAAGGTCTCAGAGATTTGGAGGCGGCTGCAGGAGTGGCTGAGGGTACAGATGCCGCTGCGGAGGCTGATTTTACACCTCTTCCTCGTGCTCCACGAGGGAAGTTTCTTTTGCCCCTTTGAGAAGCCTGTCCTCTTCCTCTATCAAATGAGGAGTAGTAACAAAAAGAATGACCCCTCCAGGAAGATGAGCCGGCATAGGGTTTTAGAGGCTGGCGCATGGAGGCACTAAGTGATTTATCTGCCGCTTTCGAGGTCTGAAGTTTTTCTAGGCTTTCATCAGCCTTACTGCCAAACAGCCTCGAGCCATAAAAGGGCATGTTGAGGAGTCTGGCTTGCATGTCTGGTGCAAACCCAGACTTCCTCAACCACGCAAACCTGCGTAGAACACTGCTTGCAGCCATGGATCTGCTGATACTATCAGCAGTATCCAGTCCAGACTGGAGACATTCCCCCATTGCCTCCTTCCCGTCTTTGACTATATTCAGGAAGCCTTCCCTTACCTCGCCTTCTGGAATATGCTCAGCCGCCGCCGAAATACAGTCCCACAGGGAATGGGTAAACCTGGCCAGAGTACAGGTGACATTTGTCGACTTAAGGGCCATACTGCCTGAAGTGAAAACATTACGTGCCCAAGCATCAACTTTTTTATCCTCTCGATCTGGAGGGATAGTGGGATATGCAGTTTGCTTTGATGTGGATGCTGCCTGAATAACTAGACTTTCTGGAGTCGGATGCTTGTTTAAGTATTCAGGATCCGTACCAGCTGGTCTGTATTTCTTGAGGAAATTACTATCTGCAGCAGCAATACTCTCGGGTTTTTCCCAGTTTTTCTCCACCCTCCTCTGAAGAGCCCTGTGAAAGGGGAGAACTGGATCTTTTTGAGGACCTCTGACAATTATATCCGTCATGTCATCTTGTTCAAAAACGGGTAAAGTGTTACCCCAACCCATATACTCAATTACTCTGGTCATAAGACTCCTGTACCCTGAGTGTGCATGTTCTGCAGGATCAGGTCTGGAAAACTCTAATTTCGGGAGGTGTCAATTCCACTGGCAGAATGTAGAGTGTCACTCAGGTCCCTCATTTTGGACTCTTGATCAATGAGTTCCTCAGGAACTTGTTTTGTGCCATATAAAACTCCAAAGGGAGTGACTTCCTCTTCCTCTGAGCCAGATTCCTCATAAATTGAGGACATGGACTTAAAAAAGTCTGACCTGGGCAACGGAGTAAATCTTCTTTCTTCCTCTACCATACGCGTCGAAGGAATGGAAAAATCCTTCGAAGATGTCGAAGGGATCTTCGATGACTTCGAAGATGACTTCGATACAGGCGTCGAGGTTATTTTTAGTTTCGATGCCGAAACGGTCGACGCCGATGGCGTCGATGAAGTCGTCGGAGCCTTTGATGATTTATGTTTTTTATATAGCACCAGAGAGGTGCTCGACTCTCGAAGAGTCCTCGACGACTTGTCGTCGACTCGAGTTTTACGAGTATCCTCGACACAACCGGTTTTTACCAAGGTAGTCTTAGACTTCCCTTTGTCATCCAATGGAGCGACCTTAGGGGTATGGCTCTTCCGAGGTTCACTCGAGGGGGTCGGGCTGCATTCTCGAATATCTCCATCATCTTTTTATGAAATTCTTCTCATTTTCTGGGAGAATCCGATTTTGTCAGACATCGAATTTCTTCGGTCGACTCGGAAGATGATGATGAGGGAGATCTATGTCTCCTCTTCATTCCTTTGGATGCGGAAGAAGAGTGTCTCTATCTACTCCTAGATCGAGATCTCTTTGAATGCCTATGGCATCCGATTCCTTCGAATCAGTCGCTTTCTTATGTTTTTTGGACATAGCCTTCTTAGAGGCTTCCCTCCCCACCGACAGTTTACCTCTCCTCTCACAAAGAGCTTTCTCGGTCATGGATTGGCAGGAACCACAATCGTCGGTTCGGTGACTGGAACCAAGACACCAGAGACAAACTCGGTGGGGATCCGTGATCGACATTTTCGACCCACAATCTACGCACTTCTTGAACCCAGTCTTGGGTGTCGAAGGAGTCGAAGAAGATGACATTTTCTTCACAGAAATCTCAAGCGCGCCGTTCTCGATAGCGAAGCGATCGGAAAAACGGAACTGAAGCAACGGGCGCGGCTCGAGCTATTTATACCATCGGTGACGTCGACAGAGTACGGAGTCCGTCGAGGGACAATCGACGCCACGACCTCGAGCACAGCGCCCTCTGCCGAGAACATTTTTTTCCGAAGCAGCGAAGCTGGAGATAACGATTTATCATAAAATGAGGAATACGTGGGAGGACACAATCCATTCGAAGAAGCTTGTATTTAACATGGCCAAGCTGAAGATAGAGCAGGCAGAAAAACAGAAGGAAAGGGATCACCAGTTGGAACTGGCCAAGCTTCAAGTTTATAATGGATCTAAGGGTCCTGGACATGGGTTTGGGTCCTCCTCTCATCCTCGGTTACCTAGAGATCTGCTCTGTGTGTATGATGAAAAGAATGACATTATGGACTGGCTGAATACTATTGAGAATGCATGTGAAGTTCAACAGGTTGACAATGCTGATAAAATTGCCTGGTTACTTAGCAGACTGCCCCATTCTGGCTGCAGTGACATTATGGAAATGTCAAAAGCTGAGAGAGCATATTTTGCAATGTTGAAGCAAACTCTCATCTTAAAGTTTGGAAAGACTCCTGCCCAATACTTAAAGAGATTCAGAGAGTACAAAAAGAAAGAAGGTGGTACTTGGGTGTCTTATGTAACTGAATCCTTAAAAAACTTGACTGGCTGGGTTGAAGGTTATAAGGGGTCCACTTTTGAAGGTGATATGCCGTGTCATGCTTGAACATATTTTTGCATCTTGTTCCCCTGAGCTTCAGCAGCATTTGGAAGATTCAAAGAAGATAGATCCTAAGAAGCTAGTCATAGCAGCAGATTTGTGGGTGTCACATAGAGTGCCCCATAAGGACAAGACTCATCCTGGTAAGCAGGAAAAGGGGAAAAAATCCAAAGATAAGGAGGGTCGGGAATCTGATAAAAGTTCCTCCCAGAAGGGCCACAAAAAGAAAAATAAGGGTAAGTCACAGGAGAACTCACAGGGTAGTGGAGGTCAGCCTCCAAGACAGAACTCTGGTTATAATAAGCCTCCCTATGTAAACAGACCCAGTGGATCTTGTTTTGCTTGTGGAGCAACTGACCATGTGAAGGGGGATCCCAGATGTAAGGTCAAAACCTTGGGGTCCACTCTGCTAATCTGGCCTTCTCCTCCTATAAGGAAGAAGAGATTACAGGAGCATCCTTCTCCCCAGATTCCTTCCCCAGTGGGATAGATTCTGAGGTAGATTTAGTGTGTCTGGGTTCCTGGGAGCCTAAAGTCCCAAAGGCTTATGCTAGGAGCCCAGATAATACCACACACTACTTTAAGGACAGTGTATTTATCAATGGAGTAGATACTTCAGCTCTCAGGGACAGTGGGTGTAGTCGAACTGTAGTAGACTCTACCTTGGTAGATCCAGAAGAAGTTGCCAGAGCTCCTCTGATGCCCACTAAGTTGGCTCATGTCCCACCTCTCCAGTTCCCAGTAATACCTGTAAATCTTACAATAAATGATACAGTATTTAGGATTCCAGTGAGCATTCAGAGAGGTGTCCCAGGAAAGGTCTTGCTGGGTAATGATCTCAGAGCTTTAGGGCTTGTTGGAGATATAGCTGAAAGACCCTGCACAATGTCTCAAACAAGGACAGCACTAGCCAAGACCACTGCAGTGCTCCAGCCAAAGGGGAAACCCAAGGATAAAGGAGTCAGAAAAACCAAAAGAGGGAAAGAGAATATTCCCCCAACTCACCTACCACTGAGGTGGAGGTAGTTGGTCAAACACCAGAACCTAATGAGGCAGAGGTGTTGCCTGAAGTATTTGATCTGAATAACCATCCTGAACTAAAAGACTTGTTAGTAGAAGGTGATCCTGACAGAGAAGAATTCAGTAAAGGCCAATGTGAGTGCCCATCTCTGGAAGGCCTAAGGAGACAGGCCTGCGCCCAGCTTGAGGATGAACCTCCTGGGACATATAGGATTAATTGGGGAGGTGGGCTCCTGTACAGTGAGCCTACAGAATGTACAGATGGAGACCGTAGGAGGTTGGTGGTTCCCCTTGCTGTAAGACCCTTCCTCCTGCAGCTGGCACATGAAGTGCCCCTTGCTGGTCACCTTGGAACCAAGAGAGCCAAGCAAAGGTTATCCATGCTCTTCTACTGGCCCAAGATGGGGGTGCAAGTAGAAAGTCACTGTTGGAGTTGTGCCACCTGCCAGTTATCTGGTAAGAGTGGATCGACAATCCAAGCTCCATTGGTACCACTCCCTGTGGTGGGTGTACCATTTGAGAGGCTAGGGATTGACATTGTTGGTCCCCTTGACCCCCAAACATCCTCAGGCAATAGGTTTATCCTGGTGCTGGTCAACCATGCCACGAGGTACCCTGAGGCCATCCCATTGAAGACTGTGACTGCCAAGTCAGTTGCAAAAGCTTTACTTGGCATATTTACTAGGGTTGGCTTCTCTAAAGAAGTTGTGTCTGATAGGGGCAGCAACTTTAAGTCAAAGTATATGCAGGCCATGTGGAAGGAATGTGGTGTAACCTATACGTTTTCATCCGCATATAACCACAGATGCATGGTCTAGTCGAAAGGTTTAACAGAACCTTGAAAAGCATGATTGGGGCTCTGGAAGAATCCCAAAGAAGGAAATGGGATCTTCTGTTACCATGCTTACTGTTTGCCTACAGAGAGGTAACACAAGAGGGTGTTGGCTTCAGCCCCTTTGAACTTCTGTTTGGTCACCCTGTAAGGGGACCCTTGGCCATAGTCAAGGAGGGATGGGAGATGCCCACTCCCCCTATTACTACCAACGCAGTAGACAATGTGCTAGGGATCAGAAAAAGGATGGTACTCCTGATGGGTCTGGCTAGTGAGAAGCTGAAGGCAGGGCAAGACTGGTGAAACATTGGTATGACCAGAAAGCTTCCCTCATCACTTTTACACCTGGTCAGAAAGTCCTGATCATGAATCCTATAAGGCCTAGAGCTTTGCAGGACAAATGGCCAGGCCCTTACACAGTGGTGGAGTCACTGGGTGAGGTCAACTAATTAGTGGACCTTGGAAGGGCTGGACAGGCTCCACAAGTGTTCCATGTGAATAGGCTGAAGGCTTTCATCCCAAAAGTTGAAATCGCTGCACTGCTACTGGCTTCAGATGTTGAGGAAGAGGAGTCAGAACCTCTCCCTGGCCTGTTCCAAAGTAGTCCTTCAGACACCTCCATTGAGGGTGTCTGTGTGGCCCCTCACCTGACTTCTGATCAGCAAGCAGAGGTGAAAAGTTTGCTTAGGTAGTTTTCCCCGTTGTTCTCACAGTCACCTGGTTTGACACTTTGGTGCAAACATGACATTGACACAGGAGACAGTGTACCTAACAAAAGTAGAGGATACAGAATGTCAGACAAAGTAAGGTTTTACATTAAGACAGAGGTCAACAAAATGCTGGATCTTGGGGTGATTGAACCCTCCAGTAGTCCTTGGTCCAGCCCAGTGGTTTTGGTTCCAAAAGCATGTACTTCTGAGTTGAGGTTCTGTGTGGATTACAGGGCTCTGGATGCTGTCACCAAGACAGATGCACACCCCTTGCCTAGAACAGTTGAGCTGGTGGATACTTTGGGTGCCTCCAAATACCTCAGCGCATTTGACCCCACTGCAGGCTATTGGCAAATAGCTCTTGCAGAACATGCCAACAGCTTTCTCAAGACCAGAGGGTCTTTACCATATGCAGGGAAATGCCTTTTGGGTTTAAGAATGCCCCTGCCACTTTCCAGAGGATTGTGAATCATGTGTTGAATGGGTTGGATGAATTCTGTCTTGCATATCTGGAAGATATAGCAGTTTTTAGTGCCACCTGGGAAGACCATGTGAAACACCCTAGGATTGTGTTACAGGCTCTTCAGAAGGCCCACTTGACCATAAAGGCCAGTAAGTGCCAGATTGGAAAAGGACCAGTGGTCTACCTTGGACATGAAGTAGGTGAAGGGAGGATACAGCCTCTTCCCAGTAAATGCCCAGTAAAGTACAAGTAGTAGAAGACTGGCCTACCCCCACTACTCAGACCCAAGTGAGAGCCTTTTTAGGACTCACTGGGTACTACAGAAATTTCATGGCAGACTATGGCACCATAGCAGCCCCTCTGACTGCTGTCACAACTCCAAAGAAACCCAAGAAGGTAACTTGGTCTGAAGAGTGTGATAAGGCCTTCAATGGCTTAAAAGACTCCTTGTGCCAGGCCCCTGTCCCCATGACTCCTGATTACCAAAGACCTTTCATTGTGCAGACAGATAATAATAATTAGGCTTTTATATAGCGCTACAAACCCTCAGGTATCTGAGCGCTGCTTATTATTACCCACGGTGTGTGGTGCTCATTTATCGACCTCGGAAGGATGAAAGGCTGAGATTGGCCCCGCCGGGATTCGAACCTGCGTTAGCAGGCTCTGCACGGATGTCAAAGCGAGCGCTCTACTCGCTGTGCCTCTGACACTGGGATCGGAGCTGCACTGTCACAGGTAGATGAGAAGGGTAAGGAACACCCTATTGGCTTCATTAGTCGCCAGCTTAAGGACAGGGAGTTCAGATGGTCCACCGTGGGAGAAACAATGTTTCTCTTTTTGTGGGCCCTAAGGAATCTGAGGCCCTACCTCTATGGGACCCACTTCACTGTGCAAACTGACCATAAGCCCTTAAAGTGGCTAATGTACATGAAGGGAGAGAATCCAAAGTTGCTTAGGTGGTCCATAAGTCTGCAAGGCTTTGACTTCATTATTGAGCATAGGCCAGGTGTCCAACATAGCAATGCTGATGGGTTGTCCAGAATGTTTAACCGACCTGAAAAAGAAACTCATCCAGGGGTAGATTAGTTCCCCCTGTCCTTAGTCTGAGAGGGGAGAGTGTTAGGAAAGTTGTCATAATTGTATGTAATTTTCCCTCCATGTGTACACCCCCAAACATGTTGCTGCTGTTTAAACACCATAGACTGACTTTGCCAGAGAAGCACAGCCTTCAGCTGCACTCCTCTGGGTTTTTGCTCACTTTTGATGGGCAAACTGACATGCCCTTAAGACAGTCAGTACTGGGAGACTTTGTTTCCCTTAGTCCTTTTCCAATGTTGCACCTTTTCTGCAACATGTAACAAGTACACAACATACCTTCCAGTACAGTGTACTTGGGATTGCAGTCAATTTCAAAAGGCCCTAGATTCTCTCGATGGACTTTTTGTGAGATGTGCAGATGTGTCATGGACAGGGCTGGTGGCAGCTATCTTTTCACATTATTTGTATCCCTTTCCTGCCATGTTACCGCGTTAACCGCGTTTGGCACAAATAGGTGGCTGGGCTCCAAAATGGCCATGCCACAAGGTTCTTTGTCCTGTTCTTTGGCCATCTTGCCCCTTCACCTTCCCCAGGTCAAGTCGACCCGGGTCAGTCCTTATTTGGACATGCAGTTTCCCGTGAAACACCAAGTTTTCATGGGTCCTGCATGCCTTTTGTGTGTGCCTCCAGATTGTGGGTTGGGGTGTCTGTCCCAAGGGTGCCAGAGAGTCTGGAGTGCTGTGAATGGCTGGGACCACCGTGGTCCATGATTGGTCCATGTATGGAGTGTGTGTTTGTGAGCACATCTCCCATTGGGTTCTCTCTGTTTTGGCACAAAGGGAACTGTGGATGAGAGGAGGCTGAAAACACTTATACTATGTCAATCTCTGGAGTTATCACTGAACGAAGGATAGGATTCAAGTATCCTGAAACTACGAAGCTAAGTCGAGGAACCTCTGGTGACCCGCTGAAAGGTTTGGCACCCTGAGCCCGCTGTCGTCCCAAGGGACCCCTCTGCATCTCGTCATCCTAGAAGTATGCGAAGATGCTTCGACCCATTGGAATAGTGGGACCAAATATTCTCGGCACCTTCACCAAAACCTGCAAGTAAGCTTTTTTGGAAGTGTCCCTGGGCCAACCAGTGGACTGACCAGTGTACACAGTTGCTTTGCTCTGTCACTGCCGTCATTTTGTGGAGGCCCTCGAAACTTGGTAAACTGCTAGCTCTTTGTCTGCGGCACCCTCACACTGAAATTTGTACACTTGGCATTCCCAGGTCTGAAGTGAGATGAGTGCGCCAGGACCAGAGCATACACGGTTACCGTGTTGCCCTGCCGCGGCAACAACCTTTGCAAGTGCACTGCATTTGTTACCCTCTTGCTCCTGAAGCCTGCTGTAGTGAAACCAGGTTGATTCATCCACCCAGAGTGGAGAAATCACCACTGTCCCGTTTGGGAATCCTCACTGTATCTCAGGAACTGAAAGTCGCAGAGACGTCCTTTTTGTCACATTCGAACCTGCAAGCGAAGTGGACTGAACTGGTGAAGTTTGGGTCTGAGTGTGCCTGGGACGGGTGAGTACTTACATCACTAACCGTTGACCCCTAGCGCCAAGGACCCTTTTTTACGCATGAGTGGCCCTTGAAGGTCCCTCTCCTTTCAACTGCTACTGCAAACTAGCGGCTCCATCCCTCACTCTGGAACTGCATCTGCCTTCAAGTGGAGGTCTTCCCTGAATAGTGGGAACTTGTTCTTCATTGCCTCATCCACCTTCCTGAGCTGCTAGAGACCTCTAAAGAGACCCTGTTTTGCCCATTGGAACAACCATGTGCGCTTGCATTGCATGTACTTTTGAGCACAAGGCTTCTCTCTTCCCATCTAGGTTGTAGACATATTTTGTGTATTTAACCCTTTGGACCCTATTGGTCTTGTATATGCATTGTATTGATATTATTGTGTTGGTTTACTTGGTATTGCTGTGATGCTTTTACTATGGTCGGAGTTACAAAGGCCTTGTAATAAATGTGTGTATATTTTTAATATAACATCTGTCTGGGAAGTAATTTGTAAGTGTCCTTGCTGTGTGTGCTCATTGAGGTCTTTCAGTCACCCTCACCCCTCCTGAGACTTAGTCTTGACCGCCTGCCATAGCTACCTTGATTGGTCTGGCTTGTCCAGAGGTTACCCTGTTCCAGGAAACTAGGCTGGCATTCTGAACCTCTGCCCACCAGGTCAGAGTTCAGAAATCAATCTTAACAATTCCTTTTTCCCTTTCCACTTTCTACTTTCCAGCATGCCGTCATTGCGTACTGTTACAAATGTCCACACGCATCCCCAATGACATTGAAGAGCTCTCCATGTAACAGTATCAGTTCTGTACAACAGTCCTCTGCTCACACACAACGCCCAGAAATGTTATTGCACAATCCCTCTGCCTCCACAGACCCATTTCCATGACCGCCATCCTGAAAATCCCTGGATGTGGCTTTCGTGTTGCGTGCGGGCGTGTGTCACACTCACTTGTGTCTCTGCAGGAGCGATGGACGAGCCTCCCTTGACCCAGAGTTTACACTTCCCCTGTTTCACCCGGAGGAATACCTGTCAAATACAAGGTGAACACTCAGACCTCAATTCACCCGATTCCCCAGGGCCCTTCCCTTCTCTTTACTGTGTGCTGTGATGTCCAAGTATGGGCTTACCTTGATCTTTAGTAGGGTGTGCATTCCATCCTGCATTTGCAGGGGCGCGATTCACTCATGTGATTGGTGCCAATGTCTGTAGGCTGAGATGCCAAATGCTCTTTTACCCCTTCACAGTGAGGCCGAGAGTTCAAGGTGGCAGTTTCTTCACTGGCTAGAAAGTCCTTCCCACAAGTGAACGTTGCGTGGAGAATGTTGAGTGTCCAAAATTGTCCGCATTGTCTTTGTTTGCCGGTATTTTTGTAGGTGTACTCGTAGGTGTTACTGATGTTGGCGTGTTAACGCTGTTCTTCTTTGTTCTTACAGGTGCCGTTGTAAGAGATAGCTGCGGCGTGGAGTAAGAACCAGGTAAGCTGAAGCTGAATGATCCGGAGCGGGTAAGCAGAAGTAGAATGATTCAGAGCAGGTAAGCAGAAGCAGGATGATCCGTAGCAGGTAAGCAGAAGCAGGATGATCCGGAGCAGGTAAGCAGAAACAGGATGATCCAGAGCACGGCAAGTGTGTTGCCGATACAGCTCACAGTAAGCAACACGAAGCACTGAGAGAATCTTGGTTGTGGTTTATTTGGCCAGCCACACCCAAACACTAGAGAGCTCATGAGTTATCATGCACTTCCTGTTTGGCAACCGGAAGTGGTAACCAGGAAGTTACTACAAACACTAGGAAGGAATGAAAGGAGGGATTTGTTATGGGTTCTTTGTGTGCCTATGCCAGGCCTGCCAAGCCTATACCCTGCTTGCCCCAACTACCTGCCTGATACCCATGACAGCGTGGGGGAATACATTGCTATCAGGGTAGGGGGAGTTTGATGTAAGGGGTGGCACTGAAAAGAGCCTTTTTTTGGTATTTTTTTAGATGCTTTTATTTGATTTTGTGTTTTCTTGTGCTCTGTGGGGATGGTCCCGAGGAGAACAACAAAGGAGACTGCCTAGTAGGGCACTCAGAGACCACAAGCCCTGGTGAGGCGGGGTCAGCGATTTCGGGTGCTAGGGAACACTATGAAGCAGAGGTATCACCTGCATGCAGTCCACCTATAAAGACAAGCTCAAAGAGCAATGCGCAAACAGGTATGGTGGACATGGTTCACAAGGGAAGCAACTCAGGGGCCGACTCAGTACATGTGGCCGCGGCATACAAATATCGTGAGAAGCCATCAGGCTCACGAACAGCACTGTATGCGGGAAGGACTACGGATCCCAGAATACAGGAGGGATGGGAGGAGAAAAGAGGAGGTTAAAAGCTGAGGAATGGTGGAGGACACTGCAGGATTCCAATGGTGATAGTAGGTCTGTGAGTTCCCGACCAAGAGGGCATCCATACTCCCGACCTGCTTTTGCCCGGAAAGCTACAAAGAAGATAGAACGCGTGGAGAAGTTTGTTTTGGACTGTGTTAAGGATCGTGCCTGGTCTACTGGCAATCTTGTAAATAATGGCGATTTTCTTTCATTTACTTTCTGGCTCTTGCGTGCTGCTTAACAGTGGTGGCTGCGGTGGGATGAGAAAACGCTGAAGGCAGATCCCACATCATGGAGGCGGTCATTAAAGCTTTATCTGAAGGTCAACAACAACTGCAGAAGCTACTCCAGGTGTAAGGGCATCAGGCCCAAATGGACAGAAAAGCACTTCAGCAGGCCCTGCAAATTCAAAGCGCTGCGCATGACCAAGGAAGAGAAGCGTTGAGGATCTTGGGGGAAGCTGTGGCTGCTAATTGAACACAACTTTCTATCCCACCTACTGTACTACAGAAGTACCAGGCTGGGGATGACCCTTGTTTTTTTTGTGAACCTAAACAAATTGCCTGTGCTGTACAATGGTCTCAGGAACAATGGGCTTTCTTTTTGGCACCATTACTAACTGGCGTGATGCAGGGGACCTATCAAGCTGCGAATACCACAGGGGACACGCCACACACTTAGCTGAAGAAGACAATCCCAGAGAGACTGGGCATGGATGATGAGTCATACCGGATAAGGTACTGGGAAACCCACCTCAAACCTGGGGAGAGCCCCAGACAGTTGTTTTATACGATTCAGGATCTAGCGGAGAAATGGTTGCAGCCCAGCACTGCCACCATAGAGCAAATTAAAGAGAAGATATTGCTGGAACAGTTTGTGGAAGCCCTACCTGTGCCAATACAAAGGTGGGTTAGACAGCACCATCGGCTGACTTTAAAAGAAGCCATAGACGTGGCAACAGCGTACCAAAAAGTTGCCGCACCTAGAACCTTTACGGTGCCAATGGGATGGTCAAGCAATGAAGGAACAGCCATACGCAACGGACCCTATAGAGCCACCTCTCCAGAACCCAGGGTCAGACCAGAGACCCGAACAGCCATAGGAAGTGGTCTGTCAAAAGCTCAGCCCCCACAATGCTTTGAGTGTGGGCAAGGGGGACACATTGCCAGATTCTACACCCGGAAACCAAGACCCGAACCCATGAAGATAGGGACAATTCTATCCCAGGAGTATAGAAGGAAGCGCCTGCCATACACAATCGAGGTTACGGTGGACGGACACCCGGCCCAGGCTATGATGGACAGTGGCAGCCGCCAGACAGAAATCCAGCCACATGTCGGGAGCCAAGAGGACAATAAAGTGAGGAGAATAGCAGTGAAATGTGTACATGGGGATGTTAAGGAGTATCCTTCCCGGGATATAACAGTGGGCATCCAAGGTGACCTAGTTCCAATAAGGGTGGCAGTTATCCCTTCACTCCTGGCACCCGTATTAATAGGAACTGACCTTCTGGGGTTTGAGAAATGGTTACAAGAAGCCCCCCTATGCAGGAACAAACATTTAAAGCACTTGTACACGAATTTACCCAACCCGAGCCCAGAAAAGGAAAACCAAGAAAATTGAGAGCGAGAACCTCTGCGACATCAGTTTAGTAGATTGGAGGGTAGAAGATCATATTCCCTCTTTTCGTACAGAAACTGGTTTAGATGAAATCTTGAAACGAGCCAGAGAACAAGCTCAAGAGGCAATAGATACCCCAAGGTCCACCCCGTATTTCAAAGAGAAACAAGGATTACTTTACAGGGTGACTAGAGATACAGACAACATGGAAATGGATCAGTTGTTAGTTCCGCAGTCCTACCAGAAAAACTTGGTTCAATTGGCCGGCCCATGACCACAACACGGGGGGTCATTTGGGAGAAAATATGACTTTGAAAAGGCTTCTACAACCTTTTTATTGGCCGGGAATATGTGCAGAGGTGATTAAATATTGCCAGGAATGTGCCACCTGTCAACGAACAAGTGCCCACATCCCAGCCAGGGCACTGTTGCAGTGAATGCCCATCATTAGAGAACCTTTCCAATGAACAGGGATGGGCATTGTCGGCCCCTTGGAGCCCAGTAGTAGAGGATACAAGTACATCTTGGTGGTCGTGGACTATGCTACCAGGTATCCCGAAGCCTTCCCGTTAAGGGGGACCTTCGGCCGGCAAATATGTGACGTTATGATTCCATACTTCGCTAGAGTAGGAATACCTCTCGAAATCATTTCAGATCTGGGAAGAAATTTCATGTCGGTGGTGATGAAGGAGATGTGTAAGACCCTAGGCATAACACATTTAAAAACCTCAGTGTACCACCCCAAATGGATGGGCTGGTGGAGCCATATAATCAAACAATAAAGCAAATGATACGACAACCTATGTGGCCCACAGGGTTGGGCTAGGACTGATTCATTCCGTGGGTTTTGATGATCCTACGAGACACTCCATAGTCATCTACAGGATGCTCCCCGTTTGAACTGTTATTCAGAAGACAACCAAGATCGATACTAGGAGAATTAAAGAATACATGGGAGGAGCAGGAGGAAGCTACCCTGACTGACTATGTAAGAACACCTTGGACACCTTCGAAATTATGGCCAAGAAAATCTCGGGCAAGCCCAAATACAACAAGAAAAGTATTATGATCAGGGATCCAGAATAAGGACCCTCATGGTCTGTGACAAAGTACTGGTCCTACTCCCCACCAGTAACAACAAGTAGCTGGCCCAATGGAAAAGACCCTATCGAATAACAGAAATACTAGCACCAGTAAACCATGAAGTAGAACAGCCGGATAGACAGGTAAAACGGCAGAATTACCACATCAATCTACTGAAATTATGGAAGGAGGATGCCACTACGGCGTAATGCTCCACCTTATTGCAGATGACGTTGTTGGAACAAATGACACCTAACGTGTCAAGCACATTACAGGACGTAATGTTGGGAGACCAACTAAGCCAAGAACAGATAACCAAGTTGTTCGCACATCTGGAACCAGTATCCAAGGTTTTGTTTGGGCTTCCCGGCCGCACTAATCTGGTATCCCATCATATCAGAACTTAACCAGGAAAAATGGTTTGTCTCAGAGCCCATTGAATACCGGAGGCCAAATGGAATGACAAAGTGCGTGAAGTAAATGAAATGCTGAAACTGGTCACTATAGTACCGTCTAAAAGCACCTGGTGTTCCATGGTGGCACAAACCGATGGACCCACAAGATTTTGTATGGATTTTAGCCAACTAAATGCTATATCTCAATATGAGGCATATCCCATGCATAGGATAGAAAAGTTAATTGAGAAACTAGGTTCTGCAGTATACCTAAGTACCCTGGATCTAAAGGCTACTGGCAGATACCCCTTAATCCGAAGGATCAAGAGAAGACCGCATTCACCACTCCACAGGGGCTTTTCCAATTCACAGTGTTACCCTTTGGATTCCATGGGGCTCTGGCCATGTTCCAGGCATTGATGGACCAGGTACTCAAACCGCACGGACAATATGCAGCAGCGTATCTGGATGACATAGTTATCTACAGCACAACTTGGGAGGGACACCTGGCCCATCTAATAAAGGCGATTAGAGCCCTACAAGAAGCAGGCCTGCGCATCAATCCAAAGAAATCTGGACTGGCTGCTGGAACACTCAAGTACCTGGGATATTCAGTGGGGGGAGGTGTGGTAAAGCCATTAATGGGCAAAGTGCAAGCTCTTCAGAAGCTACAAGTTCCTGAAACATGAAAAGGGATACAGGCGTTTCTGGGATTTGTGAAATACTACAGAAGGTCACTGCCACATTTCTCTTCTATTGCTGCACCCCTTACAGATGCCCTTAAAACCAACCGTCCCCTGGTAATCACGAAGGAGGTCATCCAGGCTTTCAAATCCTTAATTGACATGATCTCAAAACAACCTGTATTGGACTGTGCAGAATTTTCCAAGCATTTTTATTTACAGGCACATGCATCAGGATGTGGATTGGGGGCTGTCCTCTCACAAGGAACCGAATCCGACCTATACCCTGTTGCCTTCATTAGCGGGAAGCTCCTCCCGCATGAGCTACCGTATTCCACCTTGGAAAAGGAGTGCCTGGCCATCCAGTGGGCTGTGGAATCACGTAGATACTACGCGCTAACACTTCATAAACCCGGATAATAGCAAGTGGTGGCGACTACTTAACTCGTGCTTTGGACCAGCCCGGTCCCTTGAGGGGAGTATGTGGGGATGGTCCCGAGGGGAACAACAAGGGAGACTGCCGAGTAGCCGGTGAGGAGGGGTCAGCGAGTTCAGGTGCTTGGGAACACTATGAAGCAGAGGTATCACCTGCATGCAGTCCGCCAATAAAGACAAGCACAACAAGGAATGTGCAAACAGGTACGGCAGACACGGTTCACAAGGGAAGCAACTCAGGGCCGACTCAGTACATCTGGCCGCAGCATACAAATATCGTGAGCAGCCATCAGGCTGGCAAACAGAACTGTATGCAGGAAGGACTACGACTACGAAACTAACAAAAACCACTGGGCAGTAACAAACATTTCTGATCAAGGAAACACCTAATGCGGACACAAAAACCTGCCCAGCGAGGCAGTTCCCCAGCCTACCCGATGTGATCAATCGTACACACACACACAGGCATGATAAAAAAGATACCTGCAAGGCCCATGGGGGCCAGGAGGGGGAGGGAGAAGGGAAAGTCACGCCGAAGTCTCACTAGGCGGAGCTGGCTCTATTTAACAAATGTATGAACAGACAACTCGTTTGAAAAGCTTTGACTCTGTTCTGTGTTAATGTTTATGTAATGTGGTTTTCATGATGACTGGCATTGTCCAAAACTCAATAAAACTAAATAAAAAAAAAAGCAGCATTGAATGAATCAGTGTTGTTCTCTGTTTTCTCACGTTTGCACAGCCGGAGGACTCTGCAGGATTCAATGGGCATATTAGGGCATCCGTACTCCCGACCCGCTTCGGCCCGGAACGCTGCAAAGAAGATAGAACACATGGGGAAGTTTGTTTTGGACTGTGTTAAGGATCGTGCCTGGTCTACTGGCAATCTTGTAACCTGAAATAAAGACGATTTTCTTACATTTACTTCCTGGCTCTTGCATGCTGCTTAACATGCTCATATTGTTACAGTAATCTCTTCACCGCATCCTGTAGATGGGCAAACAAAACAGCATTACCAATGGGCGACAACAAAATGCCATTTGCTTGGGAAATCTCTGCATTTCCACAACTAATGAGGTCATTGTTGCAGAAAAACATCCCACCAGATGACAAAAAAGTATTCATGCTTGGGTTGATGAGACACCTTCCTGCCTCTGGCTCGGAACAAGATCCATGAACATTGTCCCATACTCTTTGTGGTGTTATGAATGAGAAAAGCACCTTCGCAGTGGGAAAAAGCCTCTTCACTACACTTAGCAACCTCTTCAGTTGACGGAACAAACCTAAACAAGCCACGTAACCCATATGCATGCCGCCGTAGTGGATGATGATAACATCGGCAGTCACAAAAGTGGCCAGGTCTTTGCAAAGTGCACGCATATCAGCAAAAGTGCGCTCATAGACAGCGTTCCACAATGCGTCCACTACTTCCAAAGCGAAATTGCCATCAAAGTGTCTTTCCAGGGCATATTTGTGCAGATCTATCACAGAGGTATCACCCAAAGTCAACACAATGCGTTTCGACATGCCAGCCAGCCTCACTTCGCAGAGTAATGTACAACAATATGACCGCCCCTTCCTCTGAACCACACCCACAGTACCTGATTGGATAATCCCCACAGTCCCTTGTCCAATGGCCAGCATGGTGAGAAGCGCAGATTGTGGCACGTGCGCTTCCCAAAGTATCGCATTGGGTATGGGTCAATAGGCACACATGAATCCACCAATGCCATCCAAGACGTTAGCATCTAACACTGTCAGTTCTGCACAACACTTCATAGGTACCGTTACAAATTCAGTTGCAAGTGTCCTGTCATTCGAAAGCACGTCCAGTAGATGGTTCAGTGAAAGATTGCAAGATTTGTGCATCCATATTCATCCCCATCACCACAGAATTGAGGTATGAAAACCTTTTCTGCAGTATGTTCACCACTGTGTTATAAGTGCCTTTGCGCACGGTATCTGTCACTGAGCGTCCATTACCTTCTTTAAAAGCATACTGTTTTTTTTCCCCCATCCCCTGCCATCAAATGGCACTTCAGTGGTATGTGCTTGCAATATTTTCATTTACCCATATCATACATTGTAATATCGAAACAGGAACTTTCTGCTTTCATTCTGACAATGTTACAAAATGTATTCCCCACTAACCCATCTCCTACATACATTTAAAAAATATGCCACCAAAAGCAGCACTGCATGTATCTTACCAACCTGAAGAAAGTTTCCAAAAGGTCACTGTCTGCACAGCTGTGCTTCTGTCTAGGCGGCACTATTGCAACAGGCTCTTTTTAAATCTGCCCGCTTCTACTTTCCGCCCTCTGCAACGCATCCAGAAGAGAACTGCGCGACTTGGGATGGTATCTCTCCTGCACTGAAATACCTGCAATAGTTCCCAGTGGCTTTGAGGAATAAGCTGAAAACCCTCTGCATTATGCACAAGGCCTTCTGGGCCCTGGGCCCTCAATGCCATCAACTCTCACTTTCTATATATCTCTGCGCTCGAGCTCATCCCTCATCCGCCCCCAACTCCCTCAGTGTCAGTCGCTTCTGCGAGCAACCAGTTGGTGGTAGATGTTTTTTTGCGGCTGGGGCCTCCCTCTGCAACAGCCTCCCTGCCTCCCTGAAACTTGAGGAGAACCATTGCCAGTTCCGGAAGCACCTCAAAGCTTTTCTCTTTGTGTCTGCTTTTTCTCCTCCTCTCCCCGGCTGACTGCCTGGCATACACTGATTCTGCACTGCTTACCTGGAGACTCTGTGATGTCGGGCCCATGCCACCTCCCCTCGCTAGGCAAACCCCTGCACTGCCTTTCTAGCAAACCCTGTACTTGGGGACTGGTTTCTGTATCCCTAACAGTTCCTCCACCACCTGATGTGTGCACTTAGCCTTACACTTGGCACAATCAGCCCACATTTTTACTTATTGTCATTTGTTCTTCTTCCCATGTACTGCACTTTCCCCTGCCCTCACCCATGCACTTGGGCGATCTAAGTCACACCTGGCCTAGTAGGTTTGTTGTCTCTGTCTCCCCTCTGTTCCCCCTCCCTTACCTCGTTGCGCTTTGCCAAACGTGTATATGTGCATTACGAATGCCATAGCAAACAAATGCACATCATATGATTTCATACACACAATGCTTTCATAACAGTAGGATGCCTGCCACTTACCTTGTACACTGCACAGGTTGTTTTTTTTTGGCAGTACCCCACTTACTTTACATTTCCACAAACGTTATTGAGCAGTGTCTTGTTCTTGACAGTTCCATTTCCATGGCTTCCATCCTGAAAACGGCTGGATGTGGCATGTGTAATCCTGAAACTACAGCGTAATCCACATATTTTTCATGCTAGGAAGAGGAGGGGGAGTGGGAAACAGGGTAGGCGATTGTGTCTTTAGTGGTCCCTCTGAAAAGGTTTTTTTTTCTTTGTTTTTTATGTGTTTTTGTTTCTGTTTGCTTCTCCTCCTTCAATTTTTACCAAATTATGGGCAACACTTCGTGCACAGTGTACAAGAAAAAGGGTATTGCCAATGGCGATCAAAGAAATGCCATTTACATGGAAGCAGTGTATATTTTGAAGATTCATGCTCTCATAGTGGGTGGAGAACATCAGTGCACATAAATTCAGGCATGCCTCCATTCATCAGACACCTTCCGAGCTGTGGCTGGGGACAAATTACACTGACATGGTCCCATACTCCTCTTGGGTGAATGGGTGAGAAAACGACCTTGGCAGTGGGAAAAATCTGCATCACTGCATTCATCAACTCCTTCAGGTGACGAAGCAAACGTCCACACGACATATAACCCAAATGTAGACCTCCATAATGCACCATGACAACTTCACCAGTAACGATAGAGGCCACATATCTGCAAAGGCGAACCATCCTGCCAAAACTGCATGCATTGAGACTGGCCCACAAAGTGTCCACTCCTTCAAACTGAAAATTAGCAGCAACACCTCTTTTCATGGCATACCTGTGCAGATCTTGTACAAATGTATCACCCACGATCAGCACTGTGCGTTTTTCCATGTCCACCAACCTCATTACACAGAGAGAATTGGGAGAAAGTAGTACCGCCCCTTCCTGTGAACCACACCTTTGACACCTGATTCCATAATGTCCAAAGTTCCATTTGCATGCCCATCATGCTGAGAATGGCATGATGTGGCGTGTGCGCTTTCCCCGCTACAGCGAGGGCTACACCCCCGTAAAGCAGAGTCAGTCCTTCTCCCCTCTCCACTGTTCTTTTTCCAGCACTCCCTCATTGGGGACTGTGAAATGTTCATGCATGCATGCAGCAATCACAGCTAAGAAGTCTGCATCCAACACTATCATTTCTGTACAGCACTCCATATTTACCGTTCAACACTCTGAGTACACATCGTGTGGGCTTCCAAAGCACCTTCCTTACAAAGGTGTGAAAAAAACCCACATCCAAAATTGTCCAGAGCGACACCCATCACGCCTTTGACCATGCACACAAGAGTCTACTGCTTGCCGACATCCACCCCGACATAATGGAGCCATGCATGAGAACATGTGGCCATAAACCACAATCCACTAACGTAACATAGCCAGCAGCACTTCTACCCAACTCCAGCACCATAACACAACGATGCAGGGAAACATGTAACAGTTAGCAGATTCCACAAACATACCACTGCCTCCGCCACCCCTACCCACTTCTATTCACAGAGTATTATATCACTGGCAACCAAACCGCACAATCTTCACAACATTGGGCCTACTCCCAGGAAGCTGCGCAAACCAGAATGTCCAAGCACATACAAGATTCACTTCAACCCTACCCTCTTTTATACTGACAGTGTTCCAACACTGCATCCAGTGGGCACACTGCAAGACTTTTCACTGCACAATCTGCAGCCATACACCGAAAACCGTTCTTACAAAGCCCGCACCCATGGAACCAACAATGTATGCATGTCAGCAGACTTCTGGTGCTCTATGAAGAGTAAAATGTGCTCCAAAACCATTCTGTGAAGGTGAACACCCTCTGAGAGATTCAGTCAAAACTGCATTGCTGTGGTGGGTGTGGTGTAGGCTTTGGCTTTTAGGTGCATGACCTATGGCCTTTAGCCATGCACCCAATAGTCTAGGCCTTGGCCACACCTACTGCAACGTAATCCAGCCATGCATGGCAACATGTCACCAAGTACCACAATCCACACACATACCCCAGCCACCGCACTCCTACCCAAGCTCTGCACTGTTATACAGCTATGCATAGAAAGATTCACCTTCTACCAGAATCTACAAACTTAACACAGCCTCCGGCACCCCTACCCACTTTCATTCACATACAATGGTGTTACTGCCAACCGAACCAACCAACAGTATATGCATGTCAGCTGACAGGTGCTCTATCAAGTCTACAATCTGTTCCACAACCATTCTGTAAATGTGAGGAGTCTCTGTCAGATGCAGTCTAAACTGCATTGCTTCAGTGGTGTGGGCAAGGCACAGACTATTGGGTGCATGGCTTAGGCCTACGGCCTTTGGCCATGCACCCAATAGTATAGGCCTTGCCCACACCCAGTGCAATGTAATGCAGCCATGCATGGCATCATGTGCTCACGTACCACACTGCACACATGTACCACAGCCACCGCCACTATTACCCAACCTCCACACCGTAATACAGCTATGCATGGAAACATAACACTGCCTCCGGCACCCATACCCACTTTCATTCACATGGTACATCTCCCAGCACTCTATTCAGTGCACAGAAGCAAAACGTCATACTGCAGTATAGTAGTCACCACTCTGTGCAATGCACACTATGTAATCTTATGCGATATGCAGTTTAGCCCGTATCCACTTTTATGCACACACTATTGAAGAATTGCGCCAACTACACACACTGCAGTATCCATGCACATAGAAGGTGCACTTCAACCCTACCCTCTTCGATACTGTTAGTATTACAACACTGCACTCAGTGGACTCACTACACAACTGTTCACTCCAGTAGCTGCAGCCCTGGAGTAAACACTGTAGGATGTGCTAAGAAGCACTGCACCCATGGAATCAACCATCTTTGCAATGCTGACGAACCACACACAGAAGGGAACAATGTGAAACCTAATTCCAACCACAGCACATAGTTGTCGCTGCAAGGCCTCCATCCATGTAACATACCGGAGAACACGCTATCTTACAATGTGCATGTCATGTGCAATGCACTCCCCTATTGCAATTGAGCTCCCATTAGTCACCACGGAAAGAGGTCTCTGCACCAGCTATCGAGCTGTAACAAGCCTGCCTGAATGCAGCACACAAGGTAGTCAGCTGTGCAGAGGATCGCGAATTGGCGCCTTATGCACAGACACTGCAGGAACATCAACATCTTCGTCCACCTATTGACATATCTCAGATGATTCACTTCTTACTCCCCCACCCTTTCCATCCCTTCTTCCCACCACCACATGGCGTAATATATGTTTTGCAATGCTATTCAGGTACCACCAGTCAGCATGGTAAGAGGTCGCAGCACAAGCTATTGTGCCGTAACGAAGGCTGCCTGCATTCACCACACATGGTAGTCGCCTGTCCAGGGACTAGCGAATTGGCGCAGTACACACGGATACTGTAGGCACACCGCCATATAATCCCATATCTTTGATGAACCACTTCTCTCTCCCCCATCCTTTCCATCCCTTCTTCCCATCACCACATGCCGTACATTATGTTTACCAGTCCCTTTCGGCACCACACTGGCAGCCAATGAGACTTTTGTCCGCGGAGCGAACAGGGAAATGGGTCAGCTGAGTGGAGCCAGATATCACAAATCTTTTTAGATGTACATTTCAGTTCTTTGCAACAAATGTGTGTTTTTGCTCATTGTGCTGCTTGAATGTTATATATAATTAAAAATCTTGACTGAGCGCTTTTACAAATTTGGTGTATAAGTCATATTTTCTTTAACAAAAAAATACCTAGAGTGTTTTTCTCTTTTACTATAACTTATTAGTGCCTTTTAGATGGATATATATATGATATATATGATAGTGTGCATGGGACGGGAGGGACCCATGCTAGGTTCCTTTTCTTACCCTTCTCATGTGGCCAGGGAAAGGCAGATGCTTCCTGATCCCAACCCTGGGGGTGGTGTACTGTGGGAGAATCACATGGGGGGGACAGGCCAGGAAGACTGGAAAACCCCCCTGTGTAACTATCCACATTATCCCACACTTCGACTGGGACGAGGAAGAGGACTGAAGAGTTATGCTGTAGCAGTAGTTGGTATTTAAGCCCAACAGCCCACACCTGAAGGAACCTGAGAGGCATAAAAAGCCCCTCAGGTGCAGGCAATTGGAAGGAGCTGGAACTGTGACTGGAGTGCGTGCAGTAGTAGCAGAGACAGAAAGAAGAAGCAACGGTGTTGGAAATACAGGCAGAAGTGGAAGAACCAGAGGGACGCCGGAACGTGGATGCAGCAGATTTCAACTGCTTGTTCTGAGAAGGTCCTGTTCCCCTGAACTCTGAGGTGCAGAGGCTGTGCAGCAGAAGCATGCAGGAAGGCTGCCTTTCTCCATGTGAGCCTAATTCCGGAGGTGCCATGCAAGAAACGTGTCGTAGACCGAGGCGAGGAGCTGTTGTAAAGCCGTGGGTCTCAGGAGCGAGAGGGGCTCCTCAATCAAGTTGCCGGGCATGATACACCTTCAACGAGAAGGGGTGTGGGTCCTAAGTGAAGCCAGAAGCAGTGAAAGTTGTGCAATACGTGGAGAGAACATCACAGAAGCCGGTGAGTCAAACCTGGCGTTCTGATCCCTTGCACCAGCACTGCTGGTAACAGTATCTAGGTTAAGATTCACTTGCGTATAAGCAGAAGCGAGTTGAAGTTCTTTGTTGAGTTCTTAACAAGGGGACAATTGAAAATCAGCACTTGTGTGTGATCGGCTAAATTCTCTTTCACTCGCATGAAGAGCAAACGCTGTGACAGATCAATGTTAAATCCTTAAACCTTGTAGACCTTATGAAGAAGTGATCGCGTGTGCCTAGTTTCACTTTTCAAGAGGAGAATAAACTTTCATCTGTATTCACGCAGACAACCATTAAACATGCTAGATGTAGTTGAAGCAAGAGCAAGCATTGCCCAAGCGAGAGTTTTGCCCTATTAAGACTAGAAAGCAGCCTTTTTCAAAGCCAGAAAACAATCTAACCAATTCTTTGAGCCCAATAGTAGTTCAACCTTGCATAATACAAGTATGCAAACATTACCTGAAGCCAAGAGAGTGGCACCAAGGCTTCTGGGTAATTATTTTGACTAACAGTTGGCAGAGATGTGAAGACAAAGTTGGAGAAGGGAGACTTGCTGCTTATAAATATTATTTGAAGTTGACACAACCTATGTTGCCTAAGGCTGTAAGAGAAAGAGAGATGAAAAGGCAAACTCAGGTTCTTGTGGCAGACAGACAAGAGAGGCAAAGAGGCAGCCCCTTTTGATGAGAGTGTGCAGTATCTCATGCGCAGAAAGGAATGACCTCAGACCCAAATAACCGGAAAGACTCAAAGAATATGGCAAAGTGCTACTTTATTGCCAGATCAAATAAAGTTGGGAAATCTGGCAAGCATAACAAGTCTCAGCTCACACAGACTTTATACTTCTATGTAGTCCAGCTATGATCTGAAGTAAAACAGATCCCCTTACTCTGCCCTCCATATTGAATTATGAGTGAAAACGTGTTCGCTGTTGTGACTCTGTGTTGATGTGGCCTCTTTGGTGCACTGTGTGACCTTATTGCCAAACTCTTTGTAATTTGAACCCATGAAATTTAAAATGTGCTGATATATTGTATATATTTTTCACATGTCTTTCTAGAATTCACCTCGTTGAATATTAAGTGGGGTATAAAGTCACTGATCGACTTGTGTGGAAGAAATTTGTGTCCTGAAAATGGCCCAAAGAATGAACACAAGGCACTAGGGATAGTGTCTGAATTTCCATAAGGCCGAAACATGTCGACATTTATCTGTAACACCCATATTAATTGAATGTGGGGTCACTAATGCAAACAAAGTAGTAACGACTGTACAGCTTGTTTGGCACACACCTTTTTTTGATTATGGTTGTTAGGTGCAATATACCCTGTTTGTCTAAAAGGTTTTAGAATATCCTTTTGAAAAAATTGTTTGTACTTGTGGCACTATGTGTTTTTTAATTATATACAATATACAATAAAACATGTTTTTGATTCTTCTTTTGTCTATTGGGTTCTGTATTTGTTTAAGTTTGTAAACACTGGTCTCTCTCAAACATTTGGGCATTGTAAAACGGGGGTAATCAGGCTTATCCTTAGTGTTATTTTTTCAGATTTAGTTCCCTTTAAGTTCTGATCCCACAAAACCAAAAAAGTGGGAACTTACCTGACTCAGGTTAGATGAGACATCAGCTATGATGTCATCATATGTGTTAAACAGTAAAACCTATCGAGGGGAGGGATATTTGCCAATGCTTGGCACTTGCAAAAATCTTCGCTTCTTTCTAATCTAAAAGAAATGTGCCCTTCATTCATAGCTTATCCTGGTTAACTCCCTTTGTACTTTTCAATTATGTCTTGCTGTGTCATCCTTAGTCTTAGAAAAACAGATATTCTTTGTTCCTCTCAGAAAGCTGTTTTCTGCAGCATTTCTGATTTTGTCATGTCCACCCGTGGCAATATTGGAAGCATTGGCGCCTCCATTATTGTGCCGTTATGTGTGTTCCACATAACACAGTGCGCGGTCTAGCTTATTTCTAAGGGTGTCCCGTCAAAGTTTCGAAAAAATAGTTTGGAAATACAATAATTTCGGAAGGAAAGCATTGAAAACTTTTTTAATGCATTTTTTTTAAATGTAATTTTTTTTTTTGGTTTTATATCGTAAAATTAGTGGTTTTTTCCCAAAAAACGGGGGTTTGGGGTGGGACCCCCCAAAAAAATAAAATAAAAAAAACATGCATTCGGAAAAAAAAATTCTGTTGCTTTTGAGTCGAAACTGTTATATTTCGACACTATGACTGTCGAAACTTTGACTATAAACCAAACGCCATTATTTACATGCCTCCGGGGCGTTTCTCGAGGCATTGCAACCGTTCCTGCATGCTGTTAAGCACGCTTGTAGGCTCGCCTCCCTAGCCCTTCATCCTCTTTGGATTCTTCCCTGCAATTCCTCTGGGCTACTTCTGCTGCTCTAATTTGGCTTCCCGACCACTCACGGTCAGTTTCTTTTTCTCGTGTACCGAAGCCTGCCGTTGTGCCTTCCTGCCTGTTAAGACTCTGGCTGGGCTTCTGTATCCATTTAGTGCTGCCACTGTTTGGCATTCATTCCTCTCTTCACTTGTGCTCTTACCTGTCAATACTTACCTTGGGCAATCCTGCTTCTTCCACTGTGCTTACTCTGTTGTCAGCAGTGGCAGCTCCTATTGATCACTGCACTCCCATCCTGGCTGCTGGAGGGGAATCTCCTCTCCTCCTTTCATCCACCATTAACCGGACACATCTACCCAGGAGCCGGAAATACTCCTTGAAGGTGGTTATACATAGCCCTCTGTTATCAACTACACTGGAAATCTGCAAGGAACCACCTCAGGTTTATTTAGACGCAAGGCTTTTTCCCTGGTTGTGGTCGGCTCCTCAGAGTCCTCCTGTGCCTGAGGTATCTACCACCTGGACAAGGTGGCCTCCGGGGGGTGCCCGCCCTTATCTCTTTGATAAGAAAGGAAAGAAGACCCAAAGACCAATGACTAGTAGAAGAAAGAAGAGTACTGAGTCTTCAGAAAGCGCATCCGAAGATCCAGGTGAGGAGGATCTGAGGGAAGGGTTCAGGGTTCCCATTTTGTGACAGATTACAACACCCCGAACCTTCAATGGCCTCCCTCGAACAATACCAGGATTTGGTAGCGGCATTAAAAAGGACTGACAGCTGAAGTCCAATCACTTAGAGCAGAGAATGTAGCTCTAAGGCAGCAGTTCGCTGCTCGAGATGAATCTCATGGCGACCTTCCTCCCTTGGCCTTCCCTTTCTGGAAGTATGATGGAAATCCAAGACAGCTGAAGGAATTCCTCAACGACTGTCTTGTATATTTCACCTTTCGGGCCAGAGGCTATGAGGGAAACCGAGCTATAGTTGGTTTTCTAATTTCCAAACTAGTTGGGAATGCATTGGCCTGGGACACTCAGTTCATTATCCAAGCGGATCCCTCTATGAACAACTACATATTGTTCACACAGCCCTTCAGGGCATGGTGTGATCGACTGGAGGTACAATACTCCACCTACGAAGTGTAGAGAAGGAGCCAAATAGCACCACCTCAAGCATTGCTCCCATGTTGCCTATATGTTAGGAACAAGAGTGTGAAATACGTGCAGTGCCCGTGAAGATACTAATACCAAGGAGAATCCTGGAAGAAAGGTTCCCATTGAGAAAACAATACCTGCATACACAACAATATGATGGCCATTTGAATGAAATCCCAGAAGAAGTGGGAAAAGTGAGCAAAAGGGAAGATTGGTGACGTCACATGAAGCAGGGCTGACGCACCCAGAAGAGATGAAGAGGAAAGAGAACATAAACATTAAATAGTTGTTAAGAAAGTGTCTAAGATAAGAAACATTTAGAGATCGAGATGAAGATGTTCATGCTACAAAAACGATGAAGATATCAAGTCCTTTTACACGTGTATAGATGCAAGAAATGCAAGCAGACAAAGTATTCTTAAGGCTAGCTATATAATGAATAGATTGCTGCATGCGTCAAATATATATATATAGGAGTGAATGAACTATGGATGATTCCACTACGCATTTTAGCAGAGCTGGACCCAGAGAAAGAAATGGTTTTCCAGTGTGTCGCAGTTGAAAAGCAATTGAATTACAGAGGTGAATCAAAGAAAGGCAAGGCTGGAACAGCACCAAGAAGCCAAGGCCGCTCTGGGCCTGAATGATCAGACAGTGGTTACAAGTGTGTGAAGAACAAACTCCTGTTAAAAAGACGGGCACGAGAACGACGAAGATGTCAGAGGTTCATTAAATAAGAGTATTTTAAATACAGCAGAACTCTAAAACATGGTCTTCAGTCACGTGGATGAGTGAACATAGATAATCATGACATACTACGCCAACTCCGGGAGACAGAGTATGCTATACTCCCTCTTTTTCTCAGGCACAAAGAACAAACTCAAGGCCAATCTTCAAAGGGCTAATTGAATGGCAGACAGCAGAGTGATGATGGATAGTAGGCTAATTGGTGGGAAGCTACTTTCAAGACCAACCCACTATCACCTGGGTGCCAGTCTGCGTGCTGCTGTCGTATGTGTACAAGTACTGACAAATACAATGATTATTGATGTTGGAATATCTTCTGCATCCCCATCCATCTCAAAGTATTGCTACCTCATCTTAAAGGGCTGGGTCGGTAACCCCAGTTAACATGGTAACAGAGAGGATGGTTAAAAATCTGTTGACCTAGTAAGCTTTGGGGTCTCGAAAATATTGGAAGTCCTCCACTATTTAGCTGGAAGGACGTGAAGCTCCCGGTAGAAAGCGGCAGTTAGTTTTCAAAAATCTTGCAAGTGCAGGTAGGACGGGCCCCTTGGTTTCAAATGGAATCCCTTCCCGATTTCCACAGGAAGCTGAGAGGACCGCAGGCTGAAGCGGCTGGTTGAGGAGGTGACGATCCCGAGAGTTGGAAGTCAGAAAACGTGAATGGTGAGTAGACTGAGTGAGGTGGCAAAATACGAATGGGTGTTGAGCAAGGGAAAGTGATAAGGGGAAATAAGTAACAGAGGGTTGGTTGGGGTAAAAAACTTGAGACGATGAGCGTCGAGTTATTAAGTCATTGACTTGAGATAAGGTGCGTCAAGTAATTAAGGTACATAGATAAAGGAAGATCTATATGATAAGCCAGAGACCTACATCAATGGATGTTTAGAAGGAGCTGTTTCAGAGTCCCAAGGTGGATGACGTAGATTACAAACAGAGTGTTCTGTTAAAGGGAACAGCTCACACTCCGTAGGAGTAATTTTAAGGACAAGAACAAGGAGGATGGACTAAGAGATATATGTGGGCAGGCCAAGTCTGTCAGTGTTGTATGTGTGTTTGAATGTTGTATGACATGTATGTGTTTAAAAAATAGTGAAAATTGAAGAAACGGGAAAGAAAGCACAGAGATTTGAAATTTAATTATTTATTTATTTAGTTGACTCATAGTGTTTAGTGAATAAAATAGATTGAAATAGAACGTGACATAAAAGGCTTGGAGCTGCGATAATTGGTGCACGCTCATATTGTATTATGTTTCTGAAAAGTATTTATGAAAGAGTAAAAACAACAGTGAGTATTGACAGTCAAGTGTGACTAGTCAAAATGGATGATATTATTCCACTTATACATCTGTGGACAAGTTGCCAAAACATGCACCAAAGCTTAAGCAGTACAGTGCACAATGGGTTAAGGGCACGGAAGATAAGATGTTCATGCCAGGGACATAAGGGGGATCACTAGCAAAAGCAGTTTTGCAACACATGACAAAATACTTGCATGCAGCATACACTGGAAACAAGTTAATAAAGAGGCCAGTGAGCTCAGAGCTCTGGAAAATGTACCAGGAGGAAAGAGAAGACCCACCTCCTGATCCAGTGCAAAGATTGGGTGAGGAGCCTTCAGCTCCCCTGCCGCGCCTAATGTAAATGGCGATAGTGTGAGACAGACAAACAATTCCTACCATGGTATAGCCCCGCGTGGGCGACCATACATCAGTCTTAGATAATCTTAGACAATCTCCTAGGGGGGTGTGGAACACTATACCCCCTGCTTTCGTATCTCAGGGCCTAGGTGCACTGTGTTACTCCTAGATTACTTACTCCTATGCTATGCAACATACTCCTATCTTACTCCTATGGACACAATAACATAAGACACAAAGAAAACACATGAATCGATACAATTATAACAATAGAATACATTTATTCATGCACAGCAAGGCATGATGCAAACAATAAGATAATGGAAATATTGAATTTGCACCTTTTATACTTTTGATGCAAATCTACCATGTAGTGAATAACTATAAGCCTTACAGGCTTCTAATGCAAGCCTGTGATTAGCTGGATCTATAATGTCTAATGCAATATACATATAGCAAGTGCCAGCATTCAGCATTCCTCTCCAATCCACACCATACTTCACTCTCTCTCTCAAGACAATCCCTGTCTGATTTCCCTTTCCCAAACCCAAAGCTATTTGTGAGTGTCTGTTCTAATCAATCAGTTTAGGCCATGAACCATACTTCCTATTGGAGCTTCCCATGGTCTCACCTCACCCTTCTCTCCCTTAATCAGCTCTCTTTTCCAAGTCTGGTCACTTGAACTGCCTCAAGCCTTTGCCAAGCTCTCGATCTCTCCCAAGCTGGTCTGTTAAGGCTGCATCAATGCCAACCAAACGCCTCTCTCAATCATCAAACTCAAACTCCAATGACCTCTTGCACCATCTAGCACCAGCAACTCCCCTCTCCCCGGGTTATACTGTGCAATGACGTATACAAATCCCTATGGTTACATTCGTTCTCTAAGCTAAAATGCCCCTCTGTCTATGTCAGCATTTCTAAATATGATCAATGCCTGAAAGTCTGTGTTTGCATGTACTTTCACTCTGTGTTTTGGTCATGTTCTTTGTCAATCTGACATTTCGGCCTATCTATATCATGGCCTTCTTCTGTCTGCCTGCAATACACCATCTACCATCTATTCCTCCATTCATTAACCATGAAATCCCTCTCTCCTTCTCGTGCATGCAAAGCTCTGTGTGCTGTTTATGGCGCTGCCTCCCACCTTTTCTGTCTCTGCGAAGCACACAAGCCATGCTGATAAGACCAGCATCCCTCTCCACTCAGACAAGGTTCATCTGTGCCTGCCAAGAAACTCTTTACAAATACTTTTCTTTCAGTGTACCATAACAACTTCGCACAGAACCAAATGGCGCTTCTTTGACTCCCTCCAGAAATGGCTTTATAATGCCAGCTAAATGCTTTCTAGCATTTGTTTTCTCTCACAAACCCAAGCGCTATCTATATGCTCAAAGCATATTCTAAGTGCAATGCATACGTCTCTCTCTACATGCATACATAAAACATAACAGTCTCTACATGTGTAACGTGTCAGTTCTTAACAGGCCTCATTCTATAAGCAAATGCAAATGCTACATAGTGGCAGAATAATGTGGATAGTGTAATGTTACTATTTCATGTACTAATCAGAATATATGATGGGTAACAATGTGCAATGTTCTCTAACAATAGGTAATGATGGGTAATGGTAACAAACCAGGCCTCACCATTCTATCAGGTTCTACAATAGTGTGAAGGATAACAGAGTGTACCCATTGCGAGAGCTTAAGGCAGCAATAGGGTACAGCAATGCGGCATGAGCCGTGTGTGCATAGAAGCGACGAAAGTCCAGAAAAGACTCCAGAAAGAGATGTGATTCCTAAGGTGAGAGATAAAAAGATGGAAAGGAGAGAAACATAAGGCTGATGAGGTAGTGCTCATACAGAACGAATAGATGGGCGGTCAGATTTTGCTCAAACTTGACGGTAAGAGCATTTAGGAAGTAAGACAAAAGGAAGATCAGAACGAACAAAATAAAAAAAGACAGTGAACGAGAGGAACGATTGAAAGAAGACAAGGCCAAAAGAAAGAAGAGACAAAGACGGGAACAGCTGTATCAAGATGAGCAGTTGAGAAAGAGCAGAGGAGCATAGGAAATATGATAACAGGCAGAGAGCAATAGAAGAACAGGATAAGCTAGAAAGAAAGAGGAGAGGAAGAACAGAAATTAAGAGATAAAAGAATACAAAGACGAAGGGATAAAGAAATACGTAGGGCAAATGAGAGAAGAGAGGTGAAAAGACAGGAAGAGGAAAGAGTAAGAGAGGAAGCCAGGAAACAAAGAGAGCTTGACGAAGAGATAGAACTCAAAAGGAGGCAAAGGGCACGCAACATTGATGCCATAGAGAAAGGGTTAATGGAACCGAATACAGTAGTAGCATGGGAAGACATAGTGGAATTCTTCCCGACGCGTGAACCAATGCCAGGTACGTCTAGAGCAAACCTAGAAGATAATTTTGACATAAGAAGCATTTGGGACAAAATCAATAAGGTCTATCATGATATGAGGACCAACAAAGAATCGAAATGAAAGGGAAAAAATTATCGATTTGAAAATATGCAGTCGCAAGGCAAAGAGAGAAGTTTGTATAATCTTGAACACAGAGCTTTGTCTTTGGACAGGCTAACTCTGAACAGGGATGAGAAAGAGGAAGTCACACAAGTTGGAGATAGGATATGTCAGATGAGGACAGAGAAACCTTCCGCGGGGAGGAGGGAGTTAATGCAAGTAGCCTTGATGGATGTTCTCCTACGGATAGAGAAGTAAGATGGTCAGACTTGGACCTACCCAAATTACGGACGTCAGAGTCTTTGATGCAGCCAGGTCGACCCAAAGGGCGATCCCACAGTGAGAGGGGGGACTCGCCACCTTACATGAGTAGGCTAAGGTCACTACCGGGAAGAAGACAGTGCAGAACCATTGTCCCTGCTATGGACAGGCAGACGATGGGGGATCAATGCGATTTTGGGATCCCACAGTTTCCTTTGTTAGAGAAAGGAGGGGCCAGACCACAGTATATACCTTGGCCACAGATGGATAAGGATCATTTAAAGTGTAAACTCCCTCGTTTGACTTCATGAATGGATACATGAATTAGAGAAAATGATAGGAGGAAACACGTTAGCCATAGGAGGCATTAAAAGTCTTCTAGCCGCTATCCTTGGGGAGAGAGCTGACAACATTTGGTCGAGAGCCGGATACGCAAGTGCCACTGCGCAGCACACTGCTCACGATAGAGCACCATTTAATAATTGTACAGCGGCAGTCTAGAAAGCGCTTAGAGTGAAATATCCAGATACGTCAGATATGGGATCTATAATGGCACGAAAGAAATGGGAACTGTGGGGGAAATTAATACCTGTATTTTACCATATATTTTGTCAAGAGCTGCCAGATCAAGTACAAAGACAGCTCAAGAAATTGGTGGGTATGGAGGTAAAACCCTGGTCAGAAATACAGCTGACCATTGCACATTATTGAGAAGAATTGAAGGAAGGATGACGTTAGGAAAGTTGAAGAAGCAAAGTTAGTGCAAAAGAAATTGTAAAAACACATCATAGTAGGGACGATGTTGACTAGTGGAGAAGGACCAAGATCACAGAAAACAGCAGGCATGCCACAGGGGAACAACCAGAGGCAGTTTGACTAAAGTAATAATAGATGCGTACCACAAGGTAGGGGAGGTTATCGAGAAAGAGGCTTCCAGAATAATCAGGGACATTTCCAGAATAACCAAGGTGGGTTTCAATATATGCAGAATGACAATAAGGGCATGCAGGAAGGACAAATTAGGAGACTCCCTCTTGCATATTGGACATGTGGAATGACAAGGCACCTAGCGCGAACATGTAGGAGCCAAGGGTTTGTGCAGAATGGGCAGTTATCAAGAGGGGGGACCGGTTTCCACCTGCATATAGCCAACAAAGTAGGGACGGGTTTGCTCGACAATGCAGCAAGCACAAGCACCGAGAAAGGAACAGGCTTTGCAACCACAGCATACACCGTTGAATCCCCTGCAAGGGCCGTCCCAACACTCACCCATGCAGATACAGCAGGGCCCAAACACATGATGGTTAATGAATCCTAGGATAGGGGGTGTTGCCATGGAGGGAGGGAATCCCTTCAAGGGCACGGGAATAAGCATGCACCCACAATAGGACAGCTCACTGGGTGACTTGATACGTTCAGTGCTATCTGTGACTCACAATCCTCAAGAGGAACTGAGGGTTCATATCACTATAGGAGTCACATTTTTTCTTTTTTGGTAGACACAGGTGCAACACACTCATATATACAGGAGGGGAAATGTATGTTTTTGGGAAATTCCATGAATGCTCAAGGTTTCACAGGAGCTGCAAGTAGATTGCCTTTTACTGAAAGACTATTAGTCTCTATAGGAGAATCTGATATGTCTGTGCCATTATTGTATTCAAGGCAGACACCAGTTAATATAGTGGGCTGAGATTTAATGACAAAGTTGAATATGACTATTTCTCTTTACTGATGAAGGCATAGTGTGTTCAACGCCAGGAACGCATTATTTCAACGTGAGTGAATTTATCATGGCATTTACAGGACGAATGGCCATACAAGGGGTACCGTTAGAACGAGAGGTCTTTTACTAGGGTTACGCATTTTGTTAACATGGCTACCTGGTTTAGTGGGCAAGACTGTGAGAATACCTGATAAATTTCTGTTCAGACCGAGGATACCTATGGATTAAGAGGGGAGACGAGTCTTTCCTTTAGAATTACAAGAAGCTACAGTGCGAGGAGAGTTAGCTATGCTTGGAGTTGATATTGATGGCAGGACACGGAGCACAGTGATTGCCATTGGAGAGGGTTACATGTTGACTGACGTCACTGACGAGGATATGTTCAGAGACCACCTGTCAGATGGTAAAGTAGTATTTGAAGTGAATATCACTTATTGGATGAATACAATAAGATGCAAAGTTCACCAGGAAATGATGATAGCACACCAACGTCCCACATTTTTTGATGAAGACATGGCGAAAGTGCCAGTTTCATTATGGACTACAGGCCCTTATGACGTAGGCCTATTAAAGAGGTTGGAGAAGTTAAGATTAAACTGAAGCCAGGAGCAATTTTGCCTCAAGCACGTCAGTATCCCATGTCTCGAGAGGCAGACAAGGGTATTTTTAAGACAATATCGGCCATGATGGATCAAGACATCTTAGGGTTGTCAGAGTCACCATGCAATACCGCAGTGTACCCCTGAAAAAATCGAAGAGTGGGTCGTGGCGTGTAGTGCAAGCCCTGCACCCAATTAATCAGATTGTAGAGGCTGAGTTCCCTCTATTTCCTAATCAACCAATGTTCTCATGTATTATCCCTGTTGAGGTGCAATATTTTACTGTGATTGACTTGAAAAATGAGTTCTTCTTAATCCCACTGCATGAAGATTCCCAAGATCTGACCTCATTTACGTTCAGCCAGACTAAGTTAAAAAGCACAAGATTACCCCAGGGGTACTGTCAGTCCTTATCAATTTTCAATAGAGTCCTGCAGATGGACTTGAGCAATATTGATTTGCAAAGTGTTGTGTTGCAATACGTAAATGACATTTTAGTCTGCAGCACATCAGAAGATGAGTGCAGACGTGACTCAGTTCAGCTAATGATTATTCTAGCAGAGAAGGGATATAAAGTGGACAAGGAGAAATTGCAGTATTGCCAAGAAGAGGTGTTATATATAGGGCAGTTAATTTTGCATAAAGTAAAGAAAGTTACACCTCAAAGGGCTGAGGCTATTTTGAAAATGGTGATGTTTATGTTTATTGAATTTATATAGCGCTTTCCGCCAAATCGCTTTACAGTTTAACAACATGTACCATAGTGAGAGAAGCATGTTTACAAACATGAAACAAGTCATTAGAACAATATGTAGAACAGTTTTCTACATTTGATGCCACACACGATAAATCACATGCAAAGGTTTTTGGAACTATGTAATTATGAATGGGTATTCAATTATAGTTCATATATCAAACCCTTGTTAAAGGCTCTGAAAAAGGCCCTGGCAACACAGTTAAAGTTGCCTGGACTGAGGAAATGGAGGAAGGGTTTGATGAGCTGAAAAAGGCAATTTGCACAGCTTCAGTCTTAGGGATTCCCAATTATGCTGAGGAATTCTTTTTGTTTTCACACACAAATGGCACAGTCATGACAGCAGTCATCACGCAGAGAACCACGTTGGGGTATAAGCCTCTAGCATACTACAGTGGGATCCTGGACCCAGTATTGAGGGGTCAATTCCCTTGTGAACAGTCTTTGGCAGCCACCGTGTTCGCCATAGAGAAAGCTGCCATCATAGTGATGGGGTGTTTCATGACGTTCATGATGTTATTTGTCGAACATGCTTAATTTGCTATTTTAGAGAAACCCAAAGGGTCTTCGACATCTTAAAGGGATTCTGCCTATAAGGTGGTCATATCGAATACAGCGATAAAAATAGTCAGATGCAAAATAGTATAACCTGCCATGTTTATAGCAGAACGACTGGCAGAAGACAAGCATGTACATGATTGCTCAAATTATGAGGAATTTTATGATCAGATCCCGAGAGTGAAGGAAAATGCTTTAGCAGCTGGGGAAATTCTCTTTATTGACAGTTCTTCAAAAATTGATCAAAATGATGGGCAGAGATATACAGGTGCCGCTGTGGTAAAACACAGGGCTAATGGGGAATTCAAAGTATTGATAAGTACACGACTACCGTCTCACTTTCAGCACAGACTGCAGAATTAGTGGCGATGATTGTTGCACTTGAGAAGCACGCATACCAGGAAGTAACGGTGTACAGTGAGTCCTCCTATGGGACATCGACAGTACACACAGGACTAGCACATTGGAAAAGGAGGGGCTACCTCCGAGTGGATGGCACTCCAGTGTAATACGCTGCATTATTGGACAGACTTATTAGAGCACTACAGCTCCCAGTAAGCATCACAGTCATCAAGTGCGCAGCGCACACTAAAGAAGCAGACTATATTTTGCACGGAAACCAAGCCGCAGATGAAGAAGCAAAACGAGTTGCATATTCAGTAGAAATAATGAGCTTTGACGCGCCTGATGTGAATGAAAGAATGGTGGTGATGATGAGTATGAACGAAAGTTTTAATAACTTGTCTAAAACCCAATTAATGGAAGTTCAGGGGGAAGCACCACAGGATGAGAAAGATCTGTGGACACAAAGGGGGTGTTTTTTAACCCCTTCCAAAGCATTGTGGCAACAGGAAAGCACTGGTAAACCGGTGATACCTGTAGCCTTATTAAGGGTGGCGTTGGAACAGCTGCACTACCCTGCGCATGTCACTAGAGAAAGCCTTGCAGCTACTATTGCAGAGGACTGGTTCATACCGAACCTGTTAGAGCATGTTGCATTTTATGTAGTAAATTGCATTGTATGTCGAAGGTTTACTACTGGGCACACGCTTTGCACAGTCATAGAAGTTATCCCGCGACCTAATGGTTCCTTCCAGCATTTACACATTGACTATGTCGATATGCTGCAGATCTGTAATGGATATAGATATATGGTAGTGGTAGTATGCCCATTATGTGAAGTATTAAGATCAGATAATGGCCCACATTTTGTAAATGATGTATTCGAGCAAATCAGTTCTCTTCAGCTTATCACCCGCAAGCCAATGAGATATGTGAGACATTCAACAGCCTACTTAAGGAAAGGATAGCTACATTGAAGCTTACATTGAAGAAAGGATGGTTACATTGCCTGCCTCTTGCATTATATGCATTGAGGAATCAGCCAGGCTCTGACCACCATCTTATTCCCCTTGTGATAGTGACAGGGAGGCGAATGAGGACTCCCCTCACTCCTCCATCGAGAACTAGAAGTGATGCCCAGACAACAGCAAAATTGTTAGGAAATTATTTACATGCCTACTTCACATGTATGACTTCAAGTGTCTCTGTCATTCCAGAACAGCTCAAACGGATGACTTGTCAGGCTCAGAACACAGATGAAGACCCTACAGCAACCAGACAAAAGGAAATATTATTACCACAGATTTTCCAAGGAGATCAAGTATTGATTAGGAACTTCGTCCGCAAGTGGCATGAGCCACGGTTTAACGGTCCTTTCGTTGTGGAAGACGTTACACCATCGGCAGTAAAAGTCTTGGGAAGACGAGCCTGGATATTCCTCGGCAACATGAAAGTCTACACCAGAGAGTCCCCCTCACCCCCACCCCATTCGGAAGCAAGCAATAGAGAAGCACTTCAGTACGTGCAGACTAGATCGATGAGGAGGAAGAAGGACGCAGAGACTGTTGAATAGACAGATAAAGAGTACATTGGACTATGGTTCTACCAAGACACTCTTTTTAAAGCTACTAAACAAGGAGTGAAAGAAAAAGCTATTGTTCTTGAGCCAAAGGAGCTTGCTAACATTTGACTGAGACACATTTAAGACTTGATCGAGAAGGGAAAGATGCCAGATCTGAAATTACTTTTCGACGACTGAAAGAGGGAAGAGTTCCTCGATTCCTTTCTCACTGAGTATATTTTTGGCGGCACCCATGGTAGTACCTGATGGCCACATTCACTGAATCATTCTTGCTGTTTTTCTCTTAATTCTTTGTCCATAGCCTGCGCTTGTTGGGAGAACTGTTAGCGTTCATCTGTTACTGCAAGATCCTAAAAATGCTACAATCCTGAGGAGATTGCTTGCAGCCATTATAGAGGAAGTTCCACAGCTTCCTGCGTATTGTTTAAAAATGCCCCTATCTTAGGAAAACGCTAATAGACTAGTTGGAAAGGTCTTTTATTTCTTGATTGAAGCATTCCCTCTTATTGTTAGAAGACAAACTGATGTTCTTACTTTTCTGAGAGATCCTAGGAATCTTGTGGCAATCAATCAATTGCTCTGTGACATCATAGAGCACGTACATTTATTTTCTGAGAGAACACAGAGAACATCCTGAATGAGGCTTTCAAGAGAATACATTCAGAACTTACTGTCCTTGGTCTTCTATTATTTATTGGAAATTGTTCCTCATTTTGTTTGGCATAAGGACGACTCCTTTGTGTTCATCAGGAACCCTATTAATTGTCCTGCAATCAGCCAGCTGCTTGAGGAGCTTGCGGAGCAGATCCAGCTACTACCAAAGTATTTTATGATGTTGTCCTATTAAAAATTGATTTTTCCTTCCTTAAAAAAGATTGAGAATGGGCAACATAGATAGTAATAACAACGTGGCCAACAACGAGAGTCCACCACGCAGAGCAATAAGCTATTTCTGCGTGAAGTGGGCCTACTGGTACATCATTTACACGTGTATCCTATTCATTGTGATTCTTCTCTCATTCACAGTACGTACTGTTTATTATATAGATCAAAGTAAAGCAAGGATCCCTGTGTATCTTCCTATGCAGAAGGAGGGTAGGATGTGGCAACTACAAGAAAACCGAGACTGTATGTAATTATCCCTACTCATGTAACTTATGTGAGGATACCTGATTCTATGGCAAGTGCCACTAGACATCCTTATTCAGGGAAGCGTCTTTTAGATATTGTTGCTGAGCAGCAGATAGAGATTCTTAGAGAAAGGCAAAGGAAGTGACCTATTGTTACTGTTTCTACACAAGTAGCACATGTAAAGACACCAAGTTCACTGACAAACGTTCCTATGATTCCCCCAGTAAAAAGGAATTATGCTGAGATACTTCATGAGATGATTAAAGAAACTCATGAGACCCAAGGCAAGTACTAGGGAGGATTGTCATAAACTGAATGATTACCTGGATAGTACAGCACATTTGGGAAACAACATGTGGTATCAACACATCAAAGAAGTTGGAAGGAGTACCTCAAAGGAGGTATGTGCACTCCTGCTTTATAATATGGGGAAGTCTAAGATTTTTATAGCTATTGAAATAGATGTCCAGACAGCACATTGTCTATCTCACATTGCACTCTGTTGAACAAGACATCAGTTCATGGGCCAAACAGCCTACCTAAAATGGGCAACTGAATGGACGGATCCAGAAGAAGATGACTATGTTCAAGACACACAGACAAGATTGAGAGCCCATACTAAAAATCATGTGATAAGATACGTACAGCCTGGAGTGAATGGAGCTGGAATCAGATGGGAAGTAAACAGAAGACTTGAGAGTCCAGGAAAAACTGCAGAAGATGTTCGAAGATGGAAGAATAGAGGCCAGATGCAGATTTTGGGATCAGTGCTTTCACCAGATGGCAGGGAGGAAGGTGTGGTCATCTGCAGAGCGTGGGTAGTCATGGGTTTCTACAAACCAACCATTGACATTGTACAGAATGGATGCAAACCTTTATGGCTGAGACTTGCTAAACTATTGACTTGGGTCGATGACAAAGGAGGACCTTTGCAGATAGTGCCTCTGGAAAGTGCAAAGCTGTGTTTCAGAAACAATGGCACAAGAAAAGTTGGAGAGAACCTGAATTGTGTTAGAATCTTTGACCTGCCAGGAATGAGCATTGGAACAGCAGCCAAAATGGATCACTACTGGGCTTGTGGATCCAGAGTTTACATGAAGCTTCCCACAGATTGGGGAGGACGTTGTTCTATAGTGAATGTTCATGTTCCAGCATTGGTGATTCCTAAAAGTAACTTAAACATTGGTGATTTTTCAAAAGCAGATGCTTGTCTGAGGAAGAAGAGATCTGTGGAGCTGCCAAATCGAATGAAGAGAGAAAACTGCTTCTCAACTAAGTCAATAGAAGCTTTTGACTCCATTCCATATGAGCACAGATTATTCAGAGAGACCTTGGCGATATTCACAATAATCTGCATGCCCAGGGTCCAGACATATGCGAATACTAAGTGGTTACCAATAACCAGATGGGCGCTGTTGCAGACAATCAACACTACCATGAAGTGATTTAATGCTATCATGGAAGAGCTGCGAGCCATACGACTGATGACTCTTCAGAACAGATACGTCTTGGACGTGATCATAGCCATAGATGGAGGTGTTTGTGCCAAAACTGGAGAATCATGTTGCACATTTATACCATCTCATGATGACAAAAATAGCATCTTGACAGAGGCCATAGAAATGCTGACCAAGCTACACGTCAAAATGGAAGATGAAGTGAAGACATTTCTGATGTTGGTTGGTTCGGATCATTCTTTTCGTGGGTTCCACAATGGATGGCAGATATGTTCAAGTTCCTTTGAACCCTGATAGTGATGCTGTTGCTTGGATTCTGTATAATCAGATTGGCTGTCTCACAATGCAAGAAGACTCCAAAGAAAGCTATAGGGATGAAAATCATAATTGATGTCGAATCAGGGTGGAAAACTAAAGAGCTAACAGATGAAGAAATCAGAGACTATGTATGTGAAGACCAGCATCCATGCACCTGAGGAAACAAAGTTTCTGTACTCAAAGAATCACAAGAAATATGTGGGGAAGTGGATCTACTGCAGTCCAAGTAGACAGTGCATGCTTATGACTTGGAACAAGGATGAGCATGTGAAATCAGCTGGATGCCTAAAAGGAGTGATACAAAATGGGTCCCAAAGAAGATTTTCTTCAGACAAGGATGTCAAGATGTGAAGGATGATGGGAGAGTGATCGATGAATCACCCATAGGGGGGAGTGTAGAGAAGGAGCCAAGTACCCCCACCTCAAGCACTGCTCCCATGTGACCTATATGTTAGGAACCAGAGTGTGAAATACGTGCAGTGCCAGTGAAGATACCAATACCAAGGAGAATCCTGGAAGCAAGGTTCCCATTGAGAAAACCATACCTGCATACATGACAATATGATGGCCATTTGAATGAAATCCCAGAAGAAGTGGGAAAAGTGAGCAAAAGGGAAGATTGGTGATGTCACATGAAGCAGGGCTGACGCACCCAGAAGAGATGAAGAGGCAAGAGAACATAAACATTCCCTAGGTGTTAAGAAAGTATCGAAGATAAGCAATATTTTGAGATCGAGATGAAGATGTTCATGCTACAGAAACGATGAAGATATCAAGTCCTTTTACACGTGTACAGATGTAAAAAACACAAGCAGACAAAGGGCCTCATTACACGGTAGGCGGTAAGGGTTTACCGGTACCAGTATTTTACCGGTACCGGTAAACCCTTACCGCCTTACTACGAGGTCCCTTTGCGGGTTGGAGAATTTAACGCCTATTTTTTGCAGGCGTTAAAAACCAACCCGTAAAGGGACCAGGGAGCTAATTACGGTACCGCAATTTGCGGTGCTGTAATTAGCACCTTCCCCATTCCCATTATGCCCTATGGGGAAAAATGGGAATGGGGAAGGGCAATGGGGGAAGGGGGAATTACCGCCCCACCAACCTTGGAATAGGGCAGTAATTCCCCTTTCCACCAAGGCGGTGCCGGTATTTTACCAGCATGGACCAAGGTGCTAATAGCACCTTGGTCCACCGCCGTCCGTGTAATGAGGCCCAAAGTATTCTTAAGGCTAGCTATGTAGTGAATAGATTGCGGCAAAGGCCAAACAAATATATATATATATATATATATATATATATATATATATATATATATATATATAGGAGTGAATGAACTATGGACGATTCCACTACGCATTTTAGCAGAGCTGGACCCAGAGAAAGAAAGACTTTTCCAGCGTGTCGCAGTTGAAAAGCAATTGAATTACAGAGGTGAATCAAACAAGGCGAGGCTGGACCAGCACCGAGAAGTCAAGGCCGATCTGGGCCTAAATGATGAGACAGTGGTAACAATTGTGTGAAAAGAGCAAACTCCTGTTCAGAAGACAGGCACGAGAACAATGAAGATGTCAGAGGTTCATTAAATAAGAGTATTTTAGAGGGGCCGCTAGAGAGCCCAACCGAGATAGCTGCAGGCCCATAAGCTGCATAACACCTAAATAAATCCGGTCTTCAATCTGGCGGTTTCCTAGCTGTGAACACCCTCAACAAAGAGGTGCCGTGAGATGAGCAGCCACTGCCTCGCAAAGAAGCAATCCTGAACGAAATTGGTGCAGCCTACGCTTGAAACGAGTGGTGAAACGCTAGCTGGGGGATCCCGTGGGTAACTCGAGATTGAGGAGGAGCTGCCTCGGACACATACTGTGCCTTCCCCTGCTGAACCATAAAGCCCTACCAACGGAGTGAAACATCTGCAACCTGACAATGGATTCCTGAGGACTACGGCTTGACCACAACACGTGAGGCATCGGAAGGAATGCAGTGGGCCCGGGCTGCTGGTGTGGGGCCTGGGAACGGTGTCGGGCAAGGACCGCTGGACCCCCCGTTGGATGCAGCACTGGGGCTGAGGCCAAACTTACTTTGACGGCACCCGGCCACAGCGGAGCGATTAATTGCCAACAGCACTCGCCAGAGTGACAGAGAGGCACAACATACCTGGTTGGGACCTGTACGGGCTAGTGAACAGCAGACCCATGGAATAGCAGCCCAACAAAAAGCGGGGACAACACCGGATGGAACAGAGGGCAACCCAGAGCCCCCGCTCTGACTCAGCTTGTTAAGGACTGACCAGCTGGAGACCCTGCAGCCCATCACACACCGTCGCCGCCTCAGCACCTCTCGGTGAAACCTTGATGGTACGACGGACCTAAGCCCAGCAATATGAGAGTGGCGGACCTGTGGAAGAACCCCCCAGGCACGTCCGAACTAACATATTCAGGCAAGAGGGTTCATGCGGGGGCCGGAACCTGACAACAACCAGGGTACGCAGGGCCGCAAGGAAGGAGGGAAAGGCGCAATGCAGTACCGGCCCGCCCTTGAGGGATCACTGAGGACAATCCCCTGCAGGGCTTGAACCAAACGCTGCATCGGTCCAACATGCTACATCACACTGGAGTCACCCTGGCATTCCTTGGCACGGCGGCACAGATCAATATGCAGGAGACACGATGGACCTGATCCAGCAAGCGAGAGGAGACGGCTGCAGGAGCGAACATCTGGACACAGGAGGACTGACATCCTCATCTACAATCAAGTAAGTCTGCAGGCGGGGGAACCCTTGTGAAAAGCTGGGACCTTAAGACACCCAGGGCATGCAGTACGGCGAGAAAGGTGGGAACTACGCCCGCATAATCAATCAAACCTGGTGGGTTACTGGGGAAACACCCTGTGAGGTCCGACTTGTTGGAGGCAGCTAACGCGAGGAGCGGTGAGAAGGAGGCAAGTGCTGGGCCCCATGGGCTGGCACATGTAATAGGGGCCACAACTCTGCTGGCGATATATACTGACCGACCTGTGGGAACCCAGATGCTGGGGGACAGTATTGATAATTAGCTACCGCTCTCATCACAGCCCGGTAAGGGAGCACTAGTGGAGGCAAGAGACACTCACACGGTCCAGGGGTGCAGCCTTGCGAGGAGGGCTAATACCAGGACTATCCCCCAGATTCAAGGGCTAAGGATCTTTGGAAGACATGCTGGCCACCCCTGAAACAGACTGCGGTAGGCATGAGGTGTGCAGCAACAACGGAACACACCGAGGAAAAGAGGGGCATGTAACTGGACATGGGAGGTGGGCAACTTACCCTTAAGGGCTAAGAAGCGTGGTATAACCATATTAGCGACCAACCTGCACTATTCGAAAATGCATGAACCTATCCGGCATGACGATCTTACGTGTGGTTGTCCCGCGGGGAAGCACCAGATCAACCCATAATCAACTGTTCTGAAAAATAAACCAGTGGAGGGGGGAACCACCCGAAGCCAGCAGGGGTGGGGCCACGTCACCTGTTGCTCATGACAGCAGTCCACTGGTACTAACCTCCTCACCATACAACCTGCCTGAGGTATGAATCCCTGACGAGGCGACGCCTAAAAGGAACACAACCCCATGCCTGGCAAACAACACGAGGACGCATAGCAAGGAACGGCTGACACCAAACATCTGCTGCCCCCAGGCCTCAAACCCATTCAGCTCCCCGGCTGAAAACTATGTCTTAGTCCGGGAAAGGGGGCAAGCCTGCACTTTTATACAACCTTGCAGGCCAAAACTAGCAAAGCAATGGAGGACTCCCCGGAATCTCGCCCACAGAAATGACCCCGAGATCCAGCTGTGGCATTTCAAGACATTAAGCAAATGTTCACCTAACTGCAGAATAGCATACAATCCCTGGATGGGAAGTTGGGCTCCCTCACCTGCAAGGTGGACCACATGCAGGTTCGCCTGGAAAAATAATGGCGAGAGGCTGGACGAGGCAGAAGGGAGAGTGGAGAGAGTAGAGGATGAGTCTGCCTCTGCTGCCAGGGAGATGACAGGGGTGAAGAGGGCGCTGAAAGAATTAAAGGACAAACAAGAAGACTTGGAGTCGAAGTCAAGGAGGAATAACATTAGAATCGTTGGACTGCCGGAATCGGCGGATCAGAAAAACATGGAGGTCCTGGCAGAAGACATATTATCGGAGGCACTATCACCTGAAGTATTCTCGACTCTATGCATTGTTAAAAGAGCACACAGGATACCAAGCGGGAGGAAACCAGTTCCAGGGGCACCGCCTCGCCCGCTAATAGTACGCCTGTTGAACTTCTGTGACAGGGACACAGCACTCTGCAAAACCTGCGAAAAAGTGACAGTCCTTTACAAGGGGGACACCATCAAATTCTTCCCTGACTTCTTAGACAAAGTACAGGCGTCCAGAAAGACTTTCATCAAAATCAAGAAAAGGTTGCGAGACAGAGGCATAAAATACGCCAAGATGTTCCCGGCTAAACTACGGGTCGAGCATGAAGGACAAGTGCACTTTTTCCAAACTCCAGAGGAAGCTGCTGCCTTTTTAGAAATGCTGCCAAGACCTCCTTGACTGCGAAAGAACAATGACTGATATAGCGTCCAGAGGGGTCCAATCTACCTACCTGCATGACACCATCTACGGAAAAGAGTCATAATTGATGGTCAAGGAAACCGTGAGTCTACGGAGATGTAAAGGAGGGTTGGTCCCACTATTACCCCTCAAGCGGAAGCTTCAGTTATATGTATAGGGTTGGGGGACAGCTGATTTGTTACACTTGTTGAGAAACTGTCTGGAAGTACACCGGTGCTGGCAGGGAAACAAACAACTCCGGCTCTAGACAGCGATAAGGCTGGGGTAAGGACCATTAATCCCTGCCATCAGACAAAATTGAAAGAGGCTTCACCTGTCACGCTGAAAGAATTAAAGGACAAACAAGAAGACTTGGAGTCGAAGTCAAGGAGGAATAACATTAGAATCGTTGGACTGCCGGAATCGGCGGATCAGAAAAACATGGAGGTCCTGGCAGAAGACATATTATCGGAGGCACTATCACCTGAAGTATTCTCGACTCTATGCATTGTTAAAAGAGCACACAGGATACCAAGCGGGAGGAAACCAGTTCCAGGGGCACCGCCTCGCCCGCTAATAGTACGCCTGTTGAACTTCTGTGACAGTGACACAGCACTCTGCAAAACCTGCGAAAAAGTGACAGTCCTTTACAAGGGGGACACCATCAAATTCTTCCCTGACTTCTTAGACAAAGTACAGGCGTCCAGAAAGACTTTCATCAAAATCAAGAAAAGGTTGCGAGACAAAGGCATAAAATACGCCAAGATGTTCCCGGCTAAACTACGGGTCGAGCATGAAGGACAAGTGCACTTTTTCCAAACTCCAGAGGAAGCTGCTGCCTTTTTAGAAATGCTGCCAAGACCTCCTTGACTGCAAAAGAACAATGACTGATATAGCGTCCAGAGGGGTCCAATCTACCTACCTGCATGACACCATCTACGGAAAAGAGTCATAATTGATGGTCAAGGAAACCGTGAGTCTACGGAGATGTAAAGGAGGGTTGGTCCCACTATTACCCCTCAAGCGGAAGCTTCAGTTATATGTATAGGGTTGGGGGACAGCTGATTTGTTACACTTGTTGAGAAACTGTCTGGAAGTACACCGGTGCTGGCAGGGAAACAAACAACTCCGGCTCTAGACAGCGATAAGGCTGGGGTAAGGACCGTTAATCCCTGCCATCAGACAAAATTGAAAGAGGCTTCACCTGTCACGGCTGGTTTGAGGGCTCACCTGTTTAGGCTTAGTAAGCTTCTTTCTTGTTGGATCTGGCAGCCCGCGTTTCCTGGAGGTGCGGGTCTCGTGGAGGTAAGGACAGGCTTCTTCAGACGCCACACTGTCCCTAGCAGTTAACCTAGAGTTCAGCGTTCAACTGATGAATTGTCTGGGCCGATGTGGCGGTCCGAAGGCAACTGTAGAAGTCCTGGAGGGAGAGCTGTGGAAGGTGGTGAGTCGCAGCTGCAGTCGAGGTCCGGAGGATTCTGGGAATCCTGGGTATTAGGTAAGGCAGTCCGAGGGCAACCGCGAGAGCAGTCCTGGATGAAGAGCCGCGGGAGGCGGTGAGTCGCAGCTGCAGTCGAGGTCCGGAAGTTTCCAGAAATCCTGGGTAGAGGTAAGGCAGTCCGAGGACAACCGCAAGAGCAGTCCAGGATGGGTAGCCATGGAGGACACGGTCACGGAGGTCCAGGAAGGCACAATGAGGTGTAGGAAATTCCTAGGAGCGAGCACGAGGAACAACACTCGAGCAAGGAATTGTGAGCGCATTGACACGCGCAGAACCGCAGGGGCATGGCGCTTATCTAGGCACGCTAGAAACTATACCGCTGATCAAGGAGCGGCATCCACCATGTTGAGAGGGTGTTGTGAGCATTCTGGCACATTGTTGAATGGACCAGGTGGTCCAAAGGGGGCGGTAGTGTGATTTCATGACATCACCAGCTAGCCGATTGATGGTGTTCAATATCCAGTTACTCGTCAAGACCTCCTCTGCCATTGAGGCACTAGCCATGCTAGACTACGGGGCAGCTGGACATTTTATGGACATCACATGGGCTAAGGAGAAGGGCATACCGCTACAGCCGAAGCCAGACCCTATACCGGTTGAGGGTGTAGATGGATCTCCATTAACCTCTGGTCCTATCATCCAGGAATCCTGCCCGCTTTTGGTGTTAATGTTTCATCATAAGAAACACATGTGCTTCAACTAGATTCATGCTGTCCACTTCGCTATCAATTTTGGGATACCATGGCTGAGACAACACAACCCAAACATCGATTGGTCTTCACACACCATCTGCTTTCAGTTCAGCTATTGCCACCAACACTGTCTCTCACAACCCATGGAAGACTCTCAGACAGGGGTACATGTATCCATGACCACCTCTGTGGTACCAACCATCCCCCTACAGTACCGAGATTGCACAGATGTATTTGAGGATGTCAACCCCGACTTTTACCACCACACCGAAGGGAGGATTGTGCCATTGAGCTATAGCCTGAAGCCACCATTCCCGTTGGAAGCATTTTTCTTTTGTCTCTACCCGAAAGAGGGGCATTGAAGGAATATCTGGACAGCAACCTTAAAACGGCCTGATAAGGGAGTCCATGGCCCTCATTAGGACCCCGGCGTTAAGCAATGGTACTATTAGCGCCATGGTTAACGCCGATAACTTACCGACTCCGCCATGGTTAAATGGGGAATTACCACCCCATTCCAAGGTTGGCGGGGCGGTAATTCCCCATTTACCATTCCCCATTCCCATTTTTGCCCCATAGGGCTCAATGGGAATGGGGAAGGCGGTAATTACGGTACCGCAAATTGCGGTACCATAATTACCTTCAAAGTCCCTTTGTGGGTCCCTACTTTAACGGCTGGTCCAGACCAGCCGTTAAGGTTGGGAGCCGCAAAGGGACCTCGTAGTAAGGCGTTAAGGGGTTAACGGCGCCGCAACCTTTTATGGCACCATTAACCCCTTAACGCCAGGGTCCTAATGAGGGCCCATGTCTCCTATGGGCGCCTCTCTAGTCTTCATCCCAAAGAAGGGGACAAGCGAACTCAGACCATGCATCGATTATCATGGCCTCAATAGTCAAACCATTTGCGACAGGTACCAGATGCTTTTTTATCATAGATGTATTGGAAGCGGTACAGGGAGCCAGTATTTTCCCCAATCTGGACCTCAGGGGTGCATACCACTTGCTAAGGATCCGAACAGAGGGCAAATGGAAGACCACGTTTTGGACCCTGTTAGGCCACTTTGAGTCCCAATTAATGCCATTCTGCTTGGTCAACGGCCCCTCTGTGTTCCAACGGTTCATGGACAAAGTGTTCGCCGAGCTACTTTTTTCTACAGCAGTGGTGTACTTGGACGATATCCTTGTCTACTCCTCCAACATCACTGAACACTGGCAGGACGTCCTTGAAGTATTATCTCGACTATGGACCCATCATCTGTTCGCCAAAGCAGAAAAATGTGTCTTTGAGGCCACCTCCGATATTTACTTTGGATTCATCCTCTCTAAAGAGGGTATACAGGTGGATCCTGGAAAGATCAAGGCCATACTGCAATGGCCCGAACCTAAGAACACCAAGGACATTCAAATGTTTTTAGGCCTAGAGAACTTCTATTGAAGATTTATTTCCAGGTTTTCGGAGTTAGTGATTACCATTACCTCTTTTTTAAAGAAGGGAGCCAAATTTGAACAGAACACTGAAGCCAGCTCTGCCTTTTGGAGGCTAAAGGAACTGTTTGTATCAGCACCCTTTCTGGTTCAGCGGATCAAGCACTCCCGTTTATCTTGTAAGCGGATGCATCAGGAGGTGCCATCGGAGTAGCCCTTCTACAAAAGGGAGCAGACGGATTTGAACATCCTGTGACAAACTATTCTTGCACCCTAAAACCCAGTGAGAAGAATTATGTGGTAATAGAAAAGGTACTTCTTGCTATCAAACAGGCCTGTGAAGAATGGCATCATCTCCTGCAAGGAAGCAGCCTTTCCATTCCGGGTAAGACCAGATCATCGTAACCTACAGGTTCTCAGTCAGATGGAGTGCAAACATTCCCGTCAAGTACGTTGGGTGTACTTCTTTACCCAATTCGACTTTGAAATAACCTACAGCCCGGGTAAGGAGAACACCGTGGTGAACGCCCTATCATGCAGTCTGAATGAAAGTGCCAATCATTACCAAGGACAAGAAAGGGTATTAGCAGGAAAGCGAGTCTTGGGGACTGTAAACACATTCCTACAGCAGGTCAAGATGACATCAGTGCCATCACCGAACCCACACCTTCCAGGACATCCATTGGTTGAAAGAAAAGGATTTTATTTCCACGAAGAGGCCCTGTTTCTACCGACGAAGGAGTTACATACGATGGCTATGTCCTGGTGCCATGACATAAGGGCCAGACTGCCACTACGGAATTGGTATCAAGACATTTCTGGTGGCTGTCTTGTCACAAGGATGTTAAGGCTTATGTAGCCACCTGTTTAGTATGTGCACGCAGCAAATGTTCTACAGCCAGACCAACGGGTTTACTACAACAAGATGAAACCCCTTTGGGACCTTGGCAACATATATCAATGGACTTTATTGTGGATTAGCCTCCATCTAAAAACCTGACTGCCATAATGGTAACCATCGACTTGTTCAGCAAGATGGTACACTTTTCACTTCTGAAAGGCCTTCCATCGACACCGGAGACAGCAGCCACCTATCTGAAGAACATAGTCCGTCTTCATGAGATACCCCTTACCGTCAGATAGAGGCACACAATGTACCTCTGTTTTCTGATCTATGCTTTGTAAACACCTTGGCATCCACCGAGCATTGTCCTCAAGGTACCACGCGCAAAGCAATGGGCAAACCAAATGCTTCAACGCCACCCTCTAACAATATTTAAGGTATTTTTGCAACCAGAAACAGGATGATTGGGCAGACCTGCTATCCCTAGCGGAATTCGCTTACAATAACACCAAACCCGCTGTGCTTGGGATGAGCCCCTTTTTTTGCACCTAAGGATATAACCCCAGACACATACCTGAGGCAGGTATTGCAACATCCAAAATCCCCTCAGTAGACCAATTGTTAGAAACAATCAAGAGCACTCACAAAGAAGTTATACAGAATTTGAAGACCAGTAAGGACACCTACAAACATTTCGTGGACAAGAAAAGAAGACCAAACCCTCAGTGGGAAAAAGGCACCAGGTGTGGTTCTCCACACGGTTTCTCCCCAGATGGATTAATGCAGGCATGTTTTCTGCTCAATTTATAGGGGCACTTCCCATTGAATCCAGGATAAACCCTGCAGCCTTCCACCTACTGTTACCACCAGAATTGAGAAGGATACATCCTGTGTTCCACACATCTCTTCTTAAAGAATATCTCCCAGATCCATATGCTCGCAGAATGAAAAGATAGACTCTTCCTGTGGACAAAGAACCAGAGGAGTACGAGGTCCCCAGACTCGTGGATTTAAGGTACAGGAAGAGAACTTTGCAATACCACGTACATTGGAAAGGATATTCAGCAGCCGAGATAATCTGGGAGCCTATACAGAACATTCATGCACCCCAGATGGTGCAGAGGTATCATAGACAACACCCCGGCAAACCCGGGAGAACCCTAATGAGGATGGGTTATACTGTCATGTTCCATCCGTGGCAATACTGGAAGCGTTGGCGCCTCCATTAATGTACTGTTACATGGGTTCCACGTAACTCAGTGAGCAGAGTAGCTAATTTCTAAAATAGCCACCACCATTATTTACATGCCTCCGGGCATTTACTTAAGGCGTAGCAACTGTTCCTGCATGCCGGTAAGCACGCTCATAGGCTCGCCTCCCTAGCCCTTCCTCCTATTTGGATTCTTTCTTGCAATTGCTCTGGGCTAATTCTGCTGCACTGACTCGGCTTCCCGACCACTCATGGTCAGTTTCTTTTTCTCTTGTACCGAAGCCTGCCGTTGTGCCTTCCTGCCTGTTTAGGCTCCAGCAGGGCTTCTGTATTCATTTAGTGCTGACACTGTTCGGCATTCATTCTTCTCTTCACTTGTACTCATACCTGTCAATACTTACCTTGGGCAAACCTGCTTCTCCCTCTGCGCTCATTCTGTTGTCAGCAGTGGAAGCTCCTATTGATCACTGCACTCCCATCCTGGTTGCTGGAGGGGAATCTCTTCTCCTCCTTCCATCCACCATTAACTGGACACATCTACCCAGGAGCCGGAAACACTCCTTGAAGGTGGTTATAGATTGTCTTCTGTTATAAACTATACTGGAAATCTGCAAGGAACCACCTCAGGGTTTTTTCAGCCTCAAGGCTTTTTTCCCTGTTTGGGGTTGGCTCCTCTGTGTCCTCCTGTGCCTGAGGTGTCTACCACCTGGATATGGTGGCCTCAGGGGGAGCCCACCCTTATCTCTTTGACAAGAAAGGAAAGAAGACCCGAAGACATACGACCAGTAGAAGAAAGAAGAAGACAGAGTCTTTCGAAAGATCATCCGAAGAACCACGTGAGGACGATCTGAGGCAAGGGTACCCAATTTGAGACAGATTTGCGGCCCTGGTTTGTCTCTGGGGTCGTTTTGACACGATCTGATGTCCATCTTTTCATCATGGCCGCTTTACTTACGTTATAGTTTCTGCTGCAGTAAGCTTCTATGTACCTCATCTACCTTGCGTTTCTGTATCTATACATTTGCTGAGCTTCATCTCACTTGTCTTCTCGGCATGGATGATTTCTCTTTATACTTGATTACTTTGTTACTTGGATTACACCTTCATTCTTTAAGTATTCTCATATAGTTTCTGTGCATCATCGTGTCTTACCTTTATGACGTCACTTTACTCTCATCTGTTTGCACTTACAGCTCTTCTATTCCTTAAGGTGTATGCTGAAATCCTTTCACCACTTCGAATTGAGGGTACACTCGATACCGTTGTCTGAGTGCATGACGTCTCTCGTACTCTCGGTGTGGTATTGGGAAGATACTTGGTACCATGCACTGAGTCATCCTGCTTTGCTTCCAGTATGACAGAGGTGAGGTAGCAGGCACTAGAGGTGATATCATCTGCTTTTCTACATTCCCCCCCCGGTCGAGTCCTCAACCACCTCCTCAATCTTCTTCACCTTCTCTTCACACTGTGCCTTCTTTGGGATCCATATCTTCGTCACCCCTCTTAAGAGACCTGCACTCTTTAGAAGCTCATCCATACTCCAACTCATATAGCAGCACTCGCTGGATGGTGGACAGAATACCCAATGTCCTATATATTTCTTTTATTCCTTATGATAATAGAAAACTTCATTCTCAGGGGCACCAGGGGACTTCATGGGTGCTGCTCTCGTTTTACATGTGTTCACCAGTTTGAGCATTTATATCGATTATTATCTTCATCCCGATAGCTTTCTTTGCTGTCTTTTGACATTGTCCAATGATGATTGCCATAATGAAGAAGCCTAGCAATACCAACACTAATACTGTTCCAGGTAGGTTGAAAGAATTCGCCATCCAGGTCGGAATCCATGAAAACATGGGCGAGAACCAGTCATCTCCTTCATTCTCTCTACTTCTTCAAGCATTTTCGTATGCAGGGTTGACAGCATAGTTATTGCTTCTGCCAGGGTACCATTTTCTCCATCATGGACAGGTATGTATGTACAGCATGAATGCATGATCAAGTATAAGACATACCTATTCTGGAGGGTAATCAATCCAATGGCACTTAATTCTTCTCGAATTGCATTGAATCCTTTTATAGTTGTGTTGATTGTCTGTAGCAGCTCCCATCTGGTTATTTGTAACCATTTGGCATTCACTGCAGTCTGAAGTCCTGGCATAAATATAGATGTAAGTATCATTGCTGTCTTGCCAAATAGTTTATGTTCTTCTGGATTACTGTCATAAACTTTTATTGATTTTGCTGAGAAATAATTCACTCTTTTCGGCCGAAAGAAGGTGACCTCTTCGTTCTCTGACGTGCATCCATTTTCGGAAAGCTTTCAATCTGAAGATCACATTGTGGAATTACTAATGCAGGAACCTGTATGATTACTGTTGAGCATATTCCTCCCCAATTTAGGCAGCTGCATATAAGCTGCATATATGCTCTGGTTCCACAGGCCCAATAGTGATCCATAAGTACAGCAGTTACACCATTCATTCCTGGTACTTTGAGTGTCTTTTTGCATCCTTAATATTCTACAACTAGAACTTTGCCTTTGTTCCTGAAGTATGTTGTTGCATTATTTATTTATTATGGACACCGGTCCTACTTCATTGTCAACCCATGTTAGAATATTTAGCCCATGACTTTAGGCATATGTTGTTTACTATTTGCACTATGCTTACTGATTCCTTCTTCAATAAGTGTGTAGTGCAAGATAACATTTCCTCTTCCCATCCTGTACTGGTAGCAACTCGTCCATATACCAATAGCGGAGGTCTCTCCCAGCATCTTGGTACTCCTTAATTTTCCAATTTGTCTCAACATTCCAGCCTCTTCATTTCAAAACTGGTGTTTATTCTCCATTCAGGGATGAATATATAAGCATCTTGCTTGATCAGCCTCTCTTTTACCATCTTTTGTGTTTTGACATAAGCATCTTCATATGGAAATAATCTCATTGATCGCCATCGTAGGGTTGCCCATCTTCCTTCAAATTGCTAGATGGCTGAGGCAGTTATCATGTGCAGCTATTTCTCTTGCAATTAATTTTCTGGCTGCGTTCATGGCATACAGGATGAGAGAACACACTTAAAAGCTTTCATCTGATGTTCTCTCTCCCACCTCCTTCATGTGCTCTCTCCCACCTCCTTCATGTGCTGATACCACATATTATTCTTTAAATACTCAGAAGCATCATGATATGAGTTTATATCCTCATTATCCTCTGCATCTCTCTTTGCTCGAACAATTCGTTCAGAAACATTAGGGAAAACATTGTCTACACCTTTAGTGGGGATAACCATAGAAGCATCATCACTTAATATTTCATCTCTATTATTAAGAGTCAACTGTCGAAAAGCTGTAATGAGAAAGAAAAGACAAATCATTGTACAAAATGACAATATAAGCGTCAATCCAAATGAACGTATTGGTCTTCTCATTGGAATGGTACCCCTCATACTCTGAAACATTCTCATTCTCTTTTTCTTTCAATGTGTTTTTATGTCACTTTTATCAAGTTCTTCTCTTTTTGCAACACATATAGCAGGATAATTGGAATGTGATAACTCTGAGAATGATAGGGCTGTTTTTAGGATTCTCAAATAATGTAACCGCATCCACTTCTTGTCTTACTAGAGCTGGGTAAGACTGAGAATATAGGTGAAAAGAGCATGCAAAAATGTACGCAATGTTACAGTTATATATATGCTTTGTTTCTTTAGCACATTGTTCCTTTTTCTTAACTAATAATTATTCTGAAATTGCTGTAACATTTCAGGTATTATAAAATATCTGTGCAATCTTTTTCTCTTGTTCTTGATTTATTATCTGTCTTTAGTTCAGCCCATTCACTTCATACTAAGCTTTAGGAAGTGTTAATTTGTTCCAGACGATTTTTTTGAATCTGTTGATTCTTTGTCCTTGCCTTTGGCAGCTGATCTGGACTGCATGCGCATAACTTCTTCTCTTGCTTCACAGTCAGCGGTTGTCGGAGGGGTCAGCTTCTCTCCTTTGTAGAGCTTTACGTCATTCAGGTGCAGCCAGTCCATTCTGTTATTTAGCAGAAATTAAGGATTTCAGACCCAACAGAATAGTGCTAGTCCTAGTAAATTTAAGATCTCACAAATATGTCATTACAGTCTTGGTCCATATTTAAATACTAAATCAACCAACATTCCAAATGAAAATCTATGCACCTTTCTCAGTTCATTCAACAGAAATGATATTATTCCAGTACTATCAAACACTACTCGGTCTTTATCGAGGCTTACACTGGGTTCAAGTAACTGTAATACGTACCCCAACATAATAAAAATATTTATTTATTTATATTTATATAGCGCGCAAGTAGCCCATGGGCATTGAGGCACTGTTACTTGCAAGAGCTTATTTACTGGAATAGAGGCATTCAGTGGTACATTATGAATTCCAAAAGGAATAGAGCAGATATTTTGGTTGGTACAGTTAGTCATTACAATACATTTTATGCATTAGGAACATATGATATGTATTCAACTGGTGCAATATATAATATTGTACCAAATGAAATGAAATAAATAAAATGAAATCATATACATCGAGCATGATAATAAATTCCATTGGTGTGGATATTGATTATAATCAAATAGTAGTTTTGGCCCCAAAATTACAAAACATTGAGCACAATTTCACACAAGGGACAAAAAAGCAACACAATGGCTTTCAGTCCAATATTGACGCATGTTCCTTAAATGCATGATTCTATTTAACATCCATGATCTTGTCTAATGTTGCCAGCATGAATTCTGGTTGCCACTCCATTCCCTCAAGAACTTGCAGAATCTGAGTGGAATCCCTGATGTAAGATGGTAGGACATGAACTTGTTCCCGGATTTTATTATCAATATATTCCCTTAATTGATCCCAACCTTTTCAACTCATTATAGAGTGCACTTATGGGAATCTGTCATATTCCTTATGTATTTTAGGCAGGGAATACATTGTTGGCATGGTTGGTTGTGTTCAGTTAAGGAACATGTTTTCCTCCTTAGTAAGGAGCCCCCTCATATGCCACTTCTGAGTTAATACAGTCAGTTTCTTGACCACTTCTTTGGACGGATTGCCCAGTAATTTAGCATAACATCCCAGTGTCTCAGAATTAGGTTTTTCCATATGTATGTAGTCCAATCTATTCAGAACAACTACATCCCACCTTTGTCTACCTCTTTGATAACAATGTGTTCATCCTGTGATATCGCGAGAAGCGATTGCCTCAGATTCTGACCTTTCTGTTAATATGTGTTCTCTGTTCTGTCCAAATGTTGATGTATTTCTAATGTAACTGCTTTATAAAAGGTATATATAACACTCTTGGGTGGTAATTGTGGATGGAATTTTGTTTTCAGTTTTAATTCTGAGATGTCCAGATTCCTTGGATATGCATTCAGTTCCTTACACATTTCCTCAGTGATTTGACCGTATCTTGACCTAGAGACATTAGCACAGCTGTATTCTCAATGTCAGAATTGCCAGGGTACTCTTAGGATTGTGTGTGACTGCTGGTTCATATGTCAATGCTTTATGATGAAAGTATTTCTTTAATTTCTGTTTCCTAATGAACTTGTAAAGATCAATTTGAAATTCCTTGAAGATAGTGCCTATAGTTGGTGCAAAGGATAATCCCTTGTTTAGTAAGGATAACTCGGTGTCAGTCATATTTCTTTCTGACAAATTGATCACAAGGTTCTGGCCTGCCCTCTTGTTGATTGCGTCCTGGTGCTGGATCTCGTCAGTCATTGCTTGTCTCTCCGATTACCCCCTTTGTGCCCATGAAGGAGTTGTTACTAGTGGCATACCTGGATCTAAATGGTCTTGAAACCTAACATGTTCAAGACTGTTCTCTGGTTTACCAGTTTAAACCTTTTCATCTCCTCAAGAGAGTCTTTTCTGGTGCGGTTGCTCCAAAGTGTGCACTCCCATTAACTGTACTGGGTACTGAAATGACCTGAGTGGGGATCCCCCTCATCTGAGCTTCCTGGTGAGAAGTGGGTGTACTGCTTCTAGAGGTACCCCTGCGATTTTCATCAAATTTAGATTGAAAAGACCCAATCCTTTAGGTAGTCACTGTCGTCCCTAAAATATTTACGGGACTTCCTAAGTTTCATCTAATCTTGATAATCTTTTAATATGGAGTACATTTTAGTATAATTCTCCCGTATCTATTAGAGCTTGGATCCTTCCATGTTCCGTTTCGGCATGCTGCACTAATAAGTACATCATTCTTTGCGTATTAGTTTGTCCTGCCATTTCTGGGCTAAATCCTGGTCCTCCGAATGGCTAAAATCTGGGAATATCAACACTCTCAAAGCCCCTGTTAGGCAGAGTTTCTATGCAGTACCCTTTGGGACCTCTACATACAACTAGGACTACAGGTGTAAGCAAAACCAACCTTTGGTATAAGTCTGTACAACATTTGTTTTGTGGTAGCATTACTGAGCAGCCAGGCTTATCTCAAGAGGGAATGTGAGCTGTAAGGATGTTAAACAGAGGTCTATAATTACAAGTATTCAAATAGACTCTTATACTCAAGGTTTCTTGATAAAACACTTATTAATTTATTTCAGAGTCAGTTAGAAAACATTCACTAGAAGGAGGCAATATATAGCACACAAAAATATACTTCAGTACTTCACAATATCAGGTTCTGAGGCATTTAAACTACTTTGAAGGAGGAGCAAAATGGCATTCAGAGCATTTGAAATAAGAGCAAAAAGGCATAAGTTAATAAAACGAATATTACAGTTACTCTTAAACAGTGCAAATAGTTTTAGTTCACCAGAGGAGTTGATTCAATGCAATAGGTTAGGCCAAAGTCAATGGGCTAAAGTCTTGTATAGGATAAACGGTTTGGGTTGTTAAACGGAAAAGTCTTTGCCAAAGTTCTTAGAAGTAATTAGTAAAAGAAAGGTTTACATGTTGGGTCACAAGCTGACTAGGCCTGCAAGTTGGCAAAGTTTCAAGCACTTTCGCAGTGAGAGGTAACAAGAGGGAGGACATTGGGGGATTCCTGCAAGGCACTGAGACTGTTAAAAAAAGCTGGCAAAGGCAAATCTTCAATTCCAGAAGCTGTATTCAAGCACACAAACTGGTGCACTTCTCCCTGACTATTAGGTTTCCTACAACACACTGAGGAAAATACAACCTGCTCCGAGAATGGTATCCAGCTGGCTTATGAGTTGATTGGTCCCACCAACTCAAAGGAGAAGTCGTCCTTGAAGGGCTTCTCAGTCGAGATGAACTTGGAGATTTGGACCGGCAGTAGGGCTTCACCGGGTAAACCAAGGGTCCAGGAGTTGCAGCAGCCGTCCTCTTCCAGCTTGTTAGGGAAGATTTCATAATTGAATGTAATTTTCCCTCCATGTGTCAACCCCCAAACTTTTTGCTACTGTTTTACACCCTGATCTAACCTTTGCCAGAGAAGCGCAGCCCTCAGCTGCACTCCTCTGGGCTTTCGCTCACTTCTTATGGGGAAACTGACATGCCCTTAAGACAGTCAGTACTGGGAGACTTTGTTTCCCTTAGTCCTTTCCTCATGTTTCAGCTTTTGTGTAACTTACTTTACCGCACCCTTGGGTCTCTAGTCATTCTAAAGGCCCTAGAAACTCTTGCTGGACTTTCTGGACTTTTATGAACTGTGCAGATGCGTCACGGACAGGACTGGTGGCAACTATCGTTTATCTTATGTTTTGAACCCTTTTTTACCATATTACCCGCGCTTACCGCGTTTGGCACAAATAGGTAGCCGGGATCCAAAATGGCCATGCCACGAGTTTCTTTGTCCTGTCCTTTGGCCATCTTGCCCCTTCACCTTCCCCAAATTGAGCCGATCCGGGTCAGTCCTTATTTGGTCATGCACTTTCCTGTGAAACCCAATGCTTTCGCTGGCTTCTGCATGCCTTGTGTGTGTGCCTCCAGATGTGGGCTGGGATGTCTGTTCCCAATACACATCCTGGGTGCCAGAGAGTCTGCAGTGTCCTGAATGCCTGGGACCACCGTGGTCCATGATCGGTCCACGTATAGAGTGAGTGTTTGTGAGCAGATCTCCCATTGGGACCTCTCCGTTTTGGCGCGAAGGGAATTTTGGATAAGAGGAGGCCAAGAACACCACTACCATGTCGATCTCCTGAGTTCACACGAACAAAGGATAAATATCCAAGTATCCTGCAACAAGAAACCGAGTCGAGGAGTTTGGCACCCTGAGCCTGCTGTCGTCCTGCGAGACCCCTCTGCATCTGATCGTCCTAGAAGGTCTGCAAAGACACTTCGACCCATTGGAATAGTGGGACCAAATATTCTCGGCACCTTCATAAAACCCTGCGAGTAAGCCTCTTCGGAAGTGTCCCTGGGCCAACCAGTGGGCTGACCAGCTTACGGAGGACGTTTGCTGTATCAGCGCCGTGGTTTTGAGGAAGCCCTCGAAACTTGGTATACTGCTTGCTCTTTGGCCACGGCACCCTCACCCCGAATTTCGTACACTTGGCATTCCCAGGTCTGAAGTGAGACGAGTGCGCCCGGACCGAAGTAAACGCGGTTACCGTGTTGCCCTGCTGTGGCAACGAACTGTGAAAGTTTGCTGCATTTGTGACCCCCTTGACCCGGAAGCCTGCTACCGCGGAAACTACACGGTGTCGAGACGTCCTGATTGTCGCATTCGAACCTGCCAGCGAAGTGGACTGTACTGGCGAAGTCTGGGTCTGCCTGCGTCGGCGACCGGTGAGTAGTCCATATCCCAACCGGTGGCCCCTAGTGCAGGAGCCCATTTTTACGCACAAAGGGGCCCACAAGGGCCCCTTTCCTTGCCACAGCTATTGCAAAATAGTGACTTCATCCCACACTCTCAACCTTCCTCTGCCCGCAAGTGGAGGTCCTGCTTAAATAGTGGGGACTTGTTCTTCATCGACCTTATCCACCTACCTGAGCTGCTAGTGACCCTCGAAGAGACCCTATTTTTGTCCATTGGCACAAGCGCGTGCCTGTACTATTGAGCATAAGGCTCCTCTCTTCGTAGGGCTTGAACTGACTCTTAGTTAGGTATATTCTTGATGTGGAACTGGGTCTAAAGATTACTTGCACTGCCTGTTTTTCTCCCCATCTAGGTGGTCTACATATTTCGTGCTTCTTAATCTGTTAGACCCCTCTGGTCTTGTATATGTATCGTGTTGATTGTGATGTGTTGGTTTACTTTAGTATTATTGTGATTCTTTGCTATGGTCTATATTGCAAAGGCCTTGTAATAAATGTGTCTCTATTTTTAATATAACACCTGTCTGGAGTAATTTGTAAGTGTCCTTGCTTTGTGTGCTCATTGAGGTCTTTCAGTCACCCTCACCCCTCTTGAGACTTAGTCTTGACCGCCTACCATAGCTACCCTGATTGGTCTGGCTTGTCCAGAGGTTACCCTGTTCCAAGAAACTAGGTTGGCCTTCTGAACCTCTGACCCTCCAGGTCAGAGTTCAGAAATCCCTCTTAACACAGCTCATCTTCTGTTCTTTCATTCTAGTGGTCAACTCTGCCTTCCAAGCCAAGAGACTCGTCTTTTATCCAGTTTCCTCCCATTGATTCCCGCCTAGCTGCCACTCACCCAGCAGAGTGGCTGTCTTTGCCGGACAGTCAGCCAGCCAATCACGCCAGAGTGCAAACCTGGTTTGGCGTGCAGAGACAAACTCTAGAAGGACCTTTCCAAAAAGAAATGTTGAAAAAAGAAGACAGTGACCTGTTTAAACAAAGGGGGCTCAGATGCCATCTTCAAAAACATGGCTCCCGCGATTTAACGCTACCGGTGTTCGCGGTCGGTAAAAATCATGGTAGTTTGTTGTAAAACCACTGCCACCAGCTATTTCGAGAGGAAAGGCCCTCTACTGTAAGATAGGGTGTGCTGGGTCTAGAATTTGAAAAGACTAGTAAAGTCAATTTCACTTTACTTTCTCTGGGAAACAGTAGTATATCCCAGAGAAGGTATTTAAACCTTGGGACAGCCTAAAAGGCTTCCCTGTGCCACTGCACTGAGGGTGCTGTGTGACGCAAATGAAAAGATGATGCCTATGGAATTGTCTAAAACGCCATAATCTAAGAACACAAGAGTAAAAACACATTCAAAATACATAAGAGAGTGGGAATAAAAAGCTCACACTCTCTCCAGTAAAAAAAATAATCAAGTCCTCAAAATCCAGCAAAGTTGCTCGGGGTCTCTAAGGTGAAGGGAATTAGCACATTTATGAAAATTATCCCTAACACTTGTCCCCCCCAGACTAAGGGACAGGAGGATTTAATCCACCCCTGGATGCATCTCCTTACTTCAGTCGGTCAAACATCCTGGAGAGACCATCAGCATTTTGGTGGTGACACCCTGACCTGTGCTCAATGGTGAAATCAAACCCCTGCAGGCTGAGTGACCATCTTAACAATTTAGGATGCTCCCCCTTCATCTGCATTAACCATCTCAAGGGTTGGTGGTCTGTCTGAATCACAAAAGTAGATCCATACAAGTCAGTATAAATTATTCAGAGACCACACAATGGCAAAACGCTCACGTTTTATGGTTGCCCACCTTATCTCAGTTTCCTTCAGCTTCCTGCTGATGAAGCAGATTGAATGTTCCCTACCTTTCTCATCCAGCTGGCTCAGAACTGCACCTATACCTGTATTAGAAGCATCTGTTTGCACAATTAAGGTTTGGCCTTAGTCAGGAGCTCTTAAGACTGGAGCTTGACAAAGGGCTTTCTTAAGTCCTTGAAATGCCTTAGTGCACTTCTCATTCCACCTGACCTTCTTGGGGAATTTGGGCGAGGAGACCACATTCAAGGGAGAAACTATGGTCCCATAATTCTCTATGAAGTTCCTAAAGTAACAAGTGAGGCCTAGGAAGGCTCTCACTTCGGTTTGAGTAGTAGGGGTGGCCCATTCTTATACAGCTTGTACTTTGCTAGGCAATGGCCTGATTTCACCTCCTCCTACCTCATGTCCAAGGTAGACCACTTTACTCTAACCAATTTGACATTTACTAGCCTTTATAGTCAGATGGGCCTGCTCAAGAGCCTGCAAAACATATCCTAAGTGGTCAACATGTTCTTTCCAAGTAGGACTGAACACTGCAATGTCATCCAAGTATTCCATGCAGAAGTCCTCCATCCCATTCAGAACTTGATTAACCATCCTTTGGAACGTTGCAGGTGCATTCTTTAATCCAAAAGGTATAACCTTAAACTGATAGAGCCTGCTGGGGTCGAAAATACAGTTTTCTCCTTGGCATGGTATGTCAGGGCTATTTGCCAATAGCCTGAAGTTGGGCCTCCTTACGACCCAGGCGGTAACCATGGCGCTAGTGCGGATCGAGGCAGACCGGAGGCAATCGTACCAAGGGCAACAAAAGAAACCTGCCTATATCTTACTTTAATAAAGAAAGATTTTCATAAATGAGAGAGATAATTATGAACAAAGGAATAATATATCAGAAATAATATCACAAAACACAGAATTTTGAATCTCTCCTGATGAACCACGTGTATTTCACGTGGGGAAACACGTGTTGAGAGGAAAGAATTATAAGGATGTGTACTGAGAGGAAATAATTATAAGGATAATTATAAGGATGTGTATCAATGTATAAAGAAGGAAACCGCATGATCTCAATGCAAAAAATAAATACTACTGAAAAAGTTATTTTGTTGGTGTGATAATACTGTTGGTGCCAGAAGCGTGCTCCATATAAGTGTTTTCAAAAAGCGCTATTTGTGCTATGTTTGCCTCCAAAACCTTACCGATTCCGCTATGGTGAATGGAGCAATTACTGCCCCATTCCAAGGTTGGCGGTAATTCCCCATTCACCATGGCCCTTCCCCATTCCCATTTGAGCCCCCATAGGGCTCAATGGGAATGGGGAAGGCGCTAATAACGGTACCGCTAATTGCTGTAACGTTATTAGCTCCAAAGTCCCTTTGCAGGACCTCTCCTTAACGCCTGGTAAAACCAGCCGTTAAGGGAGGACCCGCAAAAGAACCTCGGAATAGGGCGGTAAGGGATTACCGGCACCAGTGCCCTTACCGGTCATAATGAGGCCCGTTAAGTCAAATGTACTGAGGTACTTGGCTGAACCAAGTTTGTCCATCAGTTCATCTGTCCTAGGTAAAGGATGGGCATCAGTCTTGGTGACTGCATTAAGAGCTCTATAGTCCACAAAGAATCTCAACTCCTTGGATCCTTCCTTTGGCACTAGTACAACTGGAATAGACCATGGACTGGTAGATGGCTCTATTACCCCGAGATCAAGCATCTTGTTGACCTCTTCCTTTATGTGGGTTCTTACATGGTCTGACATCCTGTAACCTCTGCTTTAACAGGTAAAGAGTCACCAGTGAGAAAATCATGCTGGCCCAGAAGAGTCAAGCCCGGTGATAGTGAAAACAGGGTGGCAAACTGATTTAACAGAAACTTGGACTCCTCCTGTTGTTCCAGTGTCAGATTAGAAGAGAGATTAACTCCTTTTTTTAAAAAAATAAAATTTTATACAGTTTATTACAAACTTTTAAAAAGAAAGGTACACTGCAAAAGAAAATCCAATATTACAGGACGAGAGCCAAGTTGTATTATTTGAGTTCAGCTTGCACTTCTACAAGGCATATTTCATCTGTTGACATTCTTTTGGTTATTTGGATTATCATGTAATCCGCTATTCTTGGTTATACTGTAGCGCTGTCAGGGCTGTAGATGGTTAAGCCCCAAGATCAGTCCAGCACTGGTTTTATACTGAATTTTCCGTATTTGTTGTTGATCATTACACCCTGGGTGGTGAAGTGTTTGCATTTAGAGTGTATTACTTTTGCCATGGGATCATCATTGATACTTGAGCTTATCGTCACACCAAGGTATCGTGTCTGACTGACTCTCCTCAAGTTCCCAATGCCAATTTTCCATTGGAATTTGTCATGCAATCTTCTTTTTTGGCCACGTAAGTTTTTCAATTCCAGAATCTCTGTCTTTGAGATGTTGATTTTGGGACCATTTTTGATGATGTATTCTTGCAAAGCATGCAATTTTCGTTGTAGGCCTATCCGGGTTAAATCTGAGAGGACAATGTCGTCAGCATACAGGATCCAATTGACCAAGTTTCCATTAAGTCTAGGTGGAAACGATGTTGTGTTGCTGAGAGCATTACCAACCTCTGATGTAAAGAAGTTGAACAGTACGTAAGAGGCAACCCTGCTTGACACCTCGTTTGGTGTTTATTGGTTTTGACAGGGTGCCCTTGCTGTCAAGGCGAATTTTTATGTATGTGTCTGAGTACAACTCTCTTATAGTCTGAATAAGACCTTCAGGGCATTTTCTCTCCCTTAACTTTTTCCATAGCAGATCCCGGTTTACTGCATCAAAGGCGTGGGCTAGATCCACAAATGCTAAGTATATAGTTTGTCTTTTTTAATGGCCTCCATTTTTAGCATATTGATTATCATTAGGTTCAAGTTACAGCCCACACCCTTTATGAAACCGGTTCGTCTGACGTCATAGTTACCTGAAGCCTTGATCCATGCTATTAGTTGTTTTTGCAGCTGGGATGCAAACATTTTTCCGATTACATCCAATAGAGCGATCGGTCTATAGTTCCTTGGATCACTGCGTATTCCTTTTTAAAAAATGTGAACTATGACTACGCTCTTCCAGGATGCTGGTATTCTCTTTTCGTTTAAGATAATCCCAAATAACACTTCACAAAATTTTGCCCACTTCTCTGGGTTTTGTTTTAGTGTGCAGTTTGTCAGGCCATCCGGCCCAGGTGCCTTGAGGAGTTTAATCTTTTGATGTTCTCAATGATGTCATCTCTAGTTATGATGAGATTCCAAGGTTCGTCCTCATCAAAATGTATTTGAGCACAGATATTCTGTTTTTTAAAAAGATTAGTGTAATATGGGATCCATTGTGCTTCGTTTACCATGACGCTGGTTAGGGCTTGTTGTTGTGCTTCAGTTTTGTTTTTTATAGCCCAAAATTCTTTTGAGGTTTTATTCACCATACTTAATTGCATAAGCTCCGCGTCATTTTGGTACATAATTGCCTTGTGAGATTTCATCCAGTTGTTGTATCTTCTTTTCCGTTTTTTGATTTCATCTTTCATCAGGACGATGTTCTGAGTTTTTAGCACTCGGATGTTCCGACGTAGCTCGCGCTTCTTGGTTACGATTTCATGGTCAAAGCTGTGTAAGGGCTTAAATTGTTATTTTATGTTGGATGCCCTGATTTCTTTATATTGATCCAAAAATGGAATATAGTTCATATCAAAATTTCCTTCAATTATATATGTAATGTTGGATATTTTTTTTACCATTTAGTCGTAGTCTGTTCCGTCCCAGTTCAACTTCCACCTCGTGGTGATACAGTTAATTGGTGTTTAATTGAGCTGCATTTCTCATCGTAATGGTTACCAAGTTGTGATCGCTCTGTGTCATGTTAACTTCTTTTAATGATGATGCATTGTCAGCAATACAACTTGAGGCGAAGATGTAGTCCAGGACAGAAAGTTGTTTGTCACGATTCCACGTCGGTTGTGTGGGAATGTCACCAGGGGTGTTCCCATTTAGCATTCTCAGTTGCCTCATGCTCATTTCACGTTGCCAGTGGTCTGACATCATCTCAAGGTTATTTCGTTGAGTTCCTTGTTTCACCTTTTTGTTATCGTTCGAGCTTGGGGTCATATTCAAAAAGTCCAGGTTCCAATTGCCACATATGACAATTTGTGGTCCCTCGATCGTTGACATTAGTCTGTCTATGATTTCACATAGCCCGTCAATAAAAGCCCATGTCCCGGTGGCTTTGTGTTGCCAGTAGATGTTTATTATTAGCAGCCGTTGGTTCGGACCAATTTGACTGGTGTCCAGGGCTATAATTGTTACTTGAATGTAAGCTGATTTGTTATGAGTCTTTATTATTCAAAGTCCACTTTTTTTTTAACCAAGGTAAGCAACCCAGACTTGGGACGACCCTCATTTGGCTTAATGGCTATTTCATAGTCCGCAGTAATTGGTGTTGTTGTCAACCATGTTTCCTGTAGACACAGGATGTCCAGTTCAGTTAGATCCTTTGGTTGGTCTTGAAAAGGTGAAAGTGTCCCCTTGTGTTTCATGAGCCAATTTTTATGTACTCCTTATCAGCAATCATTGAACATTAACTGGTTTTATTTGAATTTAATGCTCCAGCTATCCAGTTCCAATTTTCTGCTAAATGGTTAGCTTTGTTCTGTGAGGTTTCTATGGTGATGTCATCTTCTTTATTATCACAAGGAATTGTGATTTTTATTTGTCTTTTTGGAGCTGACAATGGTTCCTCTTCTGTTTCATTTTCGTCAATAGACCTCTCAGGTCTGTTGTAGTGGGACACAGGGTATGTTGTGCCTTCGTCTTTTGTGATGTACATTTTTGTTCTCTTCCAGAATAACCTCTGCCATCTGAGTAGCTTTCTGCCAGATTTTGGAGTCCTGGTTTTGATTCTTTGTCCATAGCTATTTCAACAACTTTAAAGCCCAGCTGAATCAGAGTGATTGCCCCTTCAAGTATCTGTTCCTTGATGGCACCATCCTGAATATGCAATAGGACACGGTCGGTTTGGGTTTCATTTAAAAATTATATCATTTTTATGTCTTTCGATGCTACTGATTTCAGTCAGGCAATATGATGGAATAGGCCTATTACTTTGGTCCTATTTAAGATTAACCCAACGTCGGAGTGGTAGCTCTTCTCCAACATAATGCAATAATTGGAGATTGTCTTTTTTTCATGGGTCTTCTCATAGGATTTTGTTTGGTGAGTTACTGTTCGCGGATCTTCTCTCCAACTCATGTTGGAAGTTTTCAGAGGCTTCCGGAGTTCTCGTCATCGTGGCTTTTAATTGAAGAGCTTTTCTTTTATCTTCCATGGTAATAAACTTGATGGGGGCTCAGGCTTTGAGGCTGTTTCAGTTGTTTGTTTGGCTTTTTTAGGTTCAGGAGAAGCCTCCATTTCAACCAATCTTTGCGGTTGGGTTTTAGTGATCCTCAATGGCGTAAGACTTGAGGGCCCCACTGCATTCTTGGTGATTGGTCCAGGGGGGCACACTTGAGGCTCGATCTGAGAGTCCGACCTTTTGTCCTGTCCGGTTTATTCCTTGTCACTTATATCATAAGTCGATAAGTCCATCAACTCATCACTTATTTCTTTGTCATTTCCTAGAATTGAGTTGTTCCCCTTACTGATCGCAATTTTTGGGTTTTTTGCAGGCTCAGTGCTAGCTGTTATTGTTGTTCAACTTGTTGCACCACTTGTATGCATAACAAGGTTTAGCGATTTCAAGTTCCTTAGAAATGTCCACAATCCATTCCCATTTTGTCGTTTCGTGCATGTTAAGTTTTTAGTTTTCTTTTTGCACTTCCCTTCTTTTTGTTGGGAATCATGCTGTAGGATCTGTGAGACTTGATTTTTTTAAATAGAATATTGGATAGGATATTGAACTCTTCTCAACCGAAGTCCCTTCCACCGTGGCATCCGGGATCAGGGGGATTCATCTCTAGGCAGGTTCTCTGAAGCACTAATGTCCCCCGCAGTTTCCTTGAGTGTGGGGTCAACTTGGTTGTCGTCCACGTTTGTTATAACACTCGTTTCTTGTGGTTTTGTCATCACAACACTTTCGCACTCAACTGGTTTAATTACAACTATTTGCGTTGGAATAACAGGCTTACGCCAGTGTTGCTGCTCCAAGTTAGTCACTCTTGACACCGTGAATTCTATTGGAGAAGATACCCACTCCACGTTTGCAGGAGTCGTTAGGAGTCTGCCCTGGTCATTTGGGTCATTACAAGTGCATGCATCCACTCTTTCCCTCAAGCACACGCATGATCGTTTTCTTCCAGGACTACCGTTACTTGAGTAGCTTCCAATGGGCTAATTCCCTGTTGCTTTGGCAATGTTGTCAAAATGTGGTTTTTTTAGGATTGAAAGAGCTTCTCTTGGAACTCTGCTACTAATTTCTTGTCATCTGCGGGCAGCACAGTTGATCCTTTAGTAGGTCATTTGCTTTTTCCAGAGCTAAGAGATCATTATGCATCTGGATTTTCATTTCTCGCATTTCAAATTCAATATTAACTGTTTTTGAGTTAAGTAAGGCAATTAGGGTATTTTGATCTCGGTAGGTGTCATTAAATTGCTCATAGATTTTGATGAATGGAGCCGTTGCTATTGTAATGGCCGATGATATTTTGGGTGTCATTTCCGAACTAATCATCTCGGCTAGTGAGATTGTCGAGTGAGGGACATGCTTTGGTGGATGAGATATCCCACTGATTAATCTTCTGACTTTCGGGAAGACTCTTTCAGCAATTGAAGAGTCGGTCGAATTTTCCTCAGATGAGGAATCTCGTTCAAAGTCACTGTAGTGGGTGTAGTTATTCTCACCAGACTTCCTTACCTCTTCTCTGTCCCGATCATTTAGCATGTTATTATGCAATCTTTTTTGAGAGGACATTATGGGCCTCATCACGAGTTGGGCAGTAACACTGGCGCTATTAGCGCCGGCGCTAATAGTCCTACCGCCAAACCCCCGGCGCTATTAGCGCCGGATCACAGGTTTGGCGGAAGGGTTATTGCCCATTCCCCATTGGGCCCATTCGGGAATTCCTCACTCTCCATTGGGCCCAATGGGGAAAATTCGCGCTATTACCACTGGCGGATTTCCCACCGCCGGTAATTGCGCCGAAAATCGGCAATTATGTCGCAGATTTCCTCCCAGCTATGAGCTGGTGGAAATCCGTCAAAGCCATGATCAGGCGGACCCTTAAATGCAGCGGTAATAGCGCTACCGCCGCATTTAAGTGTTATCGCCAGACTCGTGATGAGGACCTATGTCTCTTTGAGCGCTCAGGTCCAAGGGCCTTCGTTTTCCTGTGCCACATGCAAACCCAATTTGTTCTGCTAGAGTCTGACTCAAGTTGTTAATGTCATAGTTGTAGTTTAGGGTGCTTGGATTGTTGCGCAGAACATTGTTGTCAGTATTCAACGATGTGTGTCTTTCAAGTGCTCCTCCATTTTGTACTTTTTCGTTGAGTTGCCTCAAATCTCGCAGTAGTTGATCTGCCACAGCCAATGAGTTCCTTCGTGTCTCTGCATGACTTCTGTTGTAAGATGAACGGCATTGGAGGTAGCAGTATTTTTTACCCATTCCAGTGAAGATGTATATCATTTTTCATTCAAGAAGACTTCATTTCGGTACTCATTTGGAGCTTGTGTTCTAACAGTTTCTTTGGAGGAATCACTAAGTGGCGTTCCTTTAGCCTCCTGTTGCAGAGTGCAGGGCTGTAAACAATCATATTGACTTATGTCTTTTCCTTTCCGAGCGTTTATGCCGGTCCACATGTGCCCTTTTGCACTATTTATTTCATTCTGGGCAGTTTCTGTCATGTTGTCATTAGAACATATTTTAGGCAAAATTGGGGCTGATCTCTTCTCGCTTTGAGAGGAATCCAATGACCGTGTTGCTAATTCAGTCAGCGAAGGCATTGACTTGAGGGGGAGTGCCAGGAGGTGTGCCTGCCTCTCGTCATGATCACAAGGCGGAGAAGATGGAGAGGACATGCAGACAATGATTGTGTTTCATTTACTTCATGTAATATAGAACATGAGCCTTAAAACTTGCTTAAGCTAATTGTGGAGAATTCAAAATGAAATGAGGACATAAATGTGGGTATAACTGAGTATTGTGATACATTTTGAGAATCAACCAGATATTGCTATACCTTTATAGCAAAACCTATAGATACTTATATCTGATTTATATGCATGTATATGAACAGATTATTTCTTGTCTCTTCTCTCCCACCTCCTATTAATCCTCCCCTATACCAACCCTGAATTTCTGTTTCTTATCATACTGCTGATTTGACTTTTATGTACATGATCATATGTTTTGGAATATGACTATTATTTTTTCAAATACTATATGTACACAGAGTTATCCTCTGCTGAAAATTACATACACAAATAAATGCCCTGATTTGAAAAACGCGGTTAACGTCGAAACACGTGTCATCATCAAGGGCGCTTTACATTACTTTTTCTATTAAACCCTGATGTGTGACACTAAGCTGGCGCAGATCCACATGAGTGTTTTTGTTAGCTTATACTTTTGGCGGATCTTGGGCTTTGTGACCGCCTCACTAAACAGGAGGCGGCAGTCAAGAAAGACTTTTTGAAGCAGGCTTCAGCCATTGGAAGTGGCATTCTAATTTGTTACGAAGTGAAAGGTGCCGCCAACGTAACCTGCTGTTAACAAAGCCAAAGTTTAAAGTAACGTTAGGCACCTGTTAAGAATGTACATCCTTTCTTCAATGCTGGCTGTTTGTTACAATGTTTGTTGGTAGTTCATGTTCATATTACAGTTTCTCTGGTTGCACGCATCATCACATGGACCTCGGAACCCGGCTGCTCACAGCTCGGGCGGTTCCCAGGTTCCATGAAGAGTCAGTTGGTGTGGGTATGCAGCTGGGGGTCGCTGTTTGATGAGACTTGGTTTACCTTGAACTTAATAAAGCCTTGTTCTAAAGTCACGACATGTACAGCATGTTTCTTCCCAAGAACTGAACATAACAGCACCCAATCGTAGAATGTGCTACCTGGAACAACACTACCCGGAACAACACTCACTAGGAGTTTCTGATCAGTAAAATCTCTTTTTTGCCCCAATCTGATGGGAAAAAACTAATAAAATATTTGCTGTCCATATTTTCAGTTTCATAGCGCAGTTAATTAAAGTTATTACATTTACAATGCAGAGTAACTCTTATTTTGGATCGACCTTAAAAGGATGAGGCCTACTTATTGGTTTTTTAACTCGAACATGCTTGTTGCATGCTCTTCCCAACAGTTCTGTGTAGAACTGCACACAGGCTAGACTTGCACGTTATTTTCCTGTGTTTTGTGAAACACGTGCACCCAAGAGTCATGAAAAGGTCTGGAACAGCGGCTCGTCTCAACCTAAATATAAGGAAAATCAGGCACCTCTTTCCTTTCAACACCGGCAAGCATCTCTTAAAGGGGTAGTTCAGTCAGAAATGTTATTGGCCCAATGGATCGGGCATGTATTTCAGAGCATACATCGATCATCCTTAAAATAAATTCCAATGCAACTTACCTGAGTTTTTCTCACTTTAACACATACGAAAAAAGGCTTGGATACCGCCATCTTGTGCTATTCTTATCAGTTGATCTGTTGCCCTAAGTTCAAGTTCCCTCGTGGCACTGATTCGGTTTGCCCGCCCCTAACGCTGACATCACTAGATGCTCAAGATGAGCTCCACCTATTTTAATGACGTTAGTGGCCAGGATAGCCAAGCGTACCCTGTCATCACCAACGTCATAACATTATCTCATGCAGAACCAGGAAATTAAACACACACATCGAACAATAAGCACAAAACTTTTGTTTTTTTAATAAAAATTATAGAAACATTTTAGTAGTAATAGTTAATTAAGTCCACGAAAACATGGTTAAGTTTTTCGAGCACAGTTCATAGCTAGCGAACTTTGCATCGTTCTAATTTTCACTTGCACACCTTTCTAGAAGCTTTAGGCTGCCATGTTGCCCCTTGTTATTGCAACCGCAAATGGACAGATTGTCGTCTGGCAATCGTCCAGGATGATCGTTATCACAGATGCGTTGTTGATGATATTGTCCAAATACTGTTAAAGAAGTGCTCGGCCAATAGGCTGTACCCATGACAAGGGCCCATCGGGATCATATAAATATGTAAACTCGAGAATGCAAAAATATATTTCAGTACCCACTTTATAGTTGAATATACACAATACATTTTTATGTTGGCTATAATTTTAAGTTACAATTAACATTTACAATGTGTATACTTTGCGTCATATTGAACATTCATCTGTCACAATGTTCATTATGTAGCACACAGCACACTTTCCAACCACACTTGCATACATATTATTTAAAATCTTGCTTACATTGTGTTTTGAGATTCCATTCTTCCGATTCGAAAAACAATTTTCTGAAATAGAACCTTTACTTTCCGGCACAAGCTTTCAGTATAGTGAATCTTATCACTTCTTTGTGGATTTTCGACCCATTTGGTCCTTCAAATTCTTAGTGCAGAGTAGTTAAGGACACATATGGGGTATTCAATGGGACCCTTCATCTAGCGTTCACAGCATGCCCGAGACTGTTTTGTTTTTGAAAATGCATGCCACAAAAATTAACAATATTAGTGGTGATCAGTGTACTGAAAAACAAGGAAATATTTAAAGTAAACCACATATGACAATATTTACTTCCATTTTAATGGTATCAACTCGCCTGCTCCCACTACATTTACGTTTTTCGTTTCAGAGATGACCATGACCAGAGGTGCGGTGCACACAGGCACGAATTTCCCTAAACGTCAATGGTGATCTGCCTCAGCTCTCCACTTGAAGAAGCGTTGCCCAGCAGAAAGTTGGAGTGAGAGGATCGAAGGTATCATGAAGGAGAGTAGTTTGTGAGAGAGAGCTGCAGGCAGTGTGTTCCCATGCCCCAGACAGCTTTGTGGATGATGCAAACCGTCTTGAATGTGATCCTTGAAGCAACCACAAAGGCATCATAGTTTGTCTGGCAGATTGGCTGGGGCCTGAAGGGATAATAGTGAGAGAGAGGTACAGGGATCACGGAAGAGTGTATAGGCACGAACAGTGGAATCGAGGTGCATGTTGAAGTCAACAAGGAGGAGTTGTTTGGAGGCAGAAGTCACAGGTGATGGTGTGACGTCATCCCATTCAGCAAGGAAGACAGACACTGGGCCAGGGGCTCTGCACATAGTGGCTAGGATGAGAGAGAGATTCAGAGAGACACCCAGCTTGTAGACAAGACTTTCAAAGGAGGAATAGCGCTGTGTGGGTATGAGAGATGCAGGGACCAACTCAGGGGAGATCAGGGCTACTCCACCGCCAGAAAGGTTGGGCAGAGGCTTGGAGAGGAGCTTGGAAACATAATTGAGGAGGGAGTGAAAACCAGTGACAGAGCTGGCATTAAACCACATCTCAGTGAGATCGAGGACGTTGAGATCAAAGTCTTCAAGAAGGAGGCAGATGTCAGTAGAGGCTTACTAGCTTCTCTGTAGATCTATTCCCGCAATCATATCAATTTCTGCATTGATGCAGGCATGCCTGGTTGTCCTCCACATGTGAGCCTCCACTGTAAGATGTAAATGTGCAAAGGCCACAAGTGCATGTCCATAATGCACATTGCCAATACATATTCCTTTGCCCGTTATTTCAATGTTGGCTACCACTGTGGCACATAAACCTTTGGTGTATAGCAATCTGCAGCCACATATCATGCTTCCTACTGTCCAGCGTGCTCAGACTTCATTTACTTGATTGAGACCAAAAAAGGGTGGGGGTCCAGGGAAGAAAACAACAATGATATGATCTGATAGGTCATTTATGACGCGTCTGTACACAGGTGTTTCTAGGTGCGACAAGACAAGGACGGGGAAGACAAAGGGGCACATAATAAACAATCTTACTAGGCATTGTGTCATTCAGATCGTGCAAGTGCAAGAGGAACGGAGAGGAGAAGTGCCAGTGGGAGGGGAGGGAAGATTGCAATAAGCAAGGTCGAGTAAGTGCTACCAGGGTGGATAGATCTAAGTAAGTGCAAGTAGGCAGGGGACTGTAGGTTTGCATATACAGTCCATAGTGTGCAGTGGGCCCGGAGGCAGTGCATGGGGCTATTGGTCATGAGGGAGCCTGGCCCCATAAGGTTCAGAGGGTGGCAGGGTAACCAGTTAGTGCAGAACATCAGCAGTGGAGAGAGAGAGAGAGAGAGAGAGAGAGAGAGAGAGAGAGAGAGAGAGAGAGAGAGAGAGAGAGAGAGAGAGAGAGAGAGAGAGAGAGAGAGAGAGAGAGAGAGAGAGAGAGAGAGAGAGAGAGAGAGAGAGAGAGAGAGAGAGAGAGAGAGAGAGAGAGAGAGAGAGAGAGAGAGAGAGAGAGAGAGAGAGAGAGAGAGAGAGAGAGAGAGAGAGAGAGAGAGAGAGAGAGAGAGAGAGAGAGAGAAAGCAGAAGCGTAAAGGAAGGTCTTCATTTGCTTCCGGAACCTGAGGTGTTCCTGCTCAAGTTTGAGAGGCAGGGAGGCTATTCCAGAAGGAGAAACCTGCTGAGGAGAGAGATATATCCCCCCCACTATCTGCCTGGAGAAGTACCTGACCCTCAGAGAGTTGGAGGTGGATAACCAGAGGGCTCGAGAAGGAAAGTGCTTAGGAGGAAACAGTTGGATGTAGTGCAGGCCCCGGCCCCAGAAAGCCTTGTGGACAATGCAAAGGGCCTTGAACTTGATCCTTGCAGCCACTGGGAGCCAGTGGAGAGTTTTCAGGGATGGAGACATACAGTCCCTGGGCTTGAGGCAAAGGATAAGTCTTGCAGTCCTGTTCTGGATTAGTTGCAGAGGGTGGGGAGTGGAGGAAAGCAGATTCAGAAAGAGAATATTGCAGTAGTCCAGCCTAGAGAGAACCAGGGCTCTGGAGACAGTGAGCATCTGGGGGAAAGTGAGAAAGGGAAGAGTCCCTTTGAGTAGATGCAGCTGGGAGTAGGGCTTCTTGGTGACATCCGAGATGTGATGAAGGTTTTTTGCCTCACAGGAAGGCGAAGGAAGAGGGCCCAAGGCGGGCGGCCAGAGAGAGACAGGGAAAGCAGGGGCAGGGGTCCCAATGAGAAGGATCTCCGTCTTACTGGCATTAAAGCAGAAATCGTTGGAGGCACTCCAATCCTGGATCATGGATAGACAGTCATGAATGGGCAAGAGAGGAGAGGACACTGAAGGGAGCCTGAAGGAAAGCTGAGTGCCATCCGCATAACACTGAAAGTTAGAGGAGAAGGTAGAGATCAGGTGGGCCAAAGGGACTGAATAGATGTTGAAAAACCAGGGTGAGAGGATAGAGCCCTGGGGAACGCCACAGGTAGAAAGAGAGGTGGCATGGAGAATGGGACCAAGTTGGACCTGGCAGGGGAGGTCCAAGAGGATGGAGGACAGCCACTCCAGGGTATGATCCGTGATACCCAGGTTCTCACAGAGTTCGTTGATCAGACTGTACTGAAAGCAAAGGAAAGATCAAGGAGGATGAGGACAGAAGGAAAGCTGGAATCAAGTATAGAGAGCAGATCTTCACGGGTGTTCAGAAGAGCAGTTTCTGTGCCTCTAGCAGCTCTGAAGCCTGACTGATGGTCATGGAGACAACCAACAGATTCAATGGGGAGAGTAAGCCTGGAAATGGCCAGCTTTTCCAAGAGTTTGCCCAGGAAAGGGGTGATGGAGACATAGCAATTCTCATAAGATGCTTCCCCCACCTTTTTCATGTGCTTATACCACATATTATTTCCCAGGTGATCTGAATTATCTAGACAGGTATTTATCCCCTGGTTATCTTCCTCTGCGTCCCTTTTATGTCATCTAGCATACCCATAAAGATCAAAGAATTTGTCATCATTTGTACTCACAGTACGGAAAACCATAGGAGCTCTTTCTTCAATGGGACCATTAGGATACTATAGACTGTGAAATGTAAAATGCAAAAAGATAAAGAGAATACACATGCAGATGTATATTATGCATACAAGACTGGAAACACATTTGTTGTGCCATCCCAACACTTGCTGTCTCTATAATCACATTATCCTCCTCACAAATCTTTTCCAATTTCTAATCAGGAACTGATGTTTCGGCATAATGCTGATGCAATGTTTATTTTCTTAATGAATTTCTAAAAGTTTGTTTTCAGCCTCTGGAATTTCTCTGCAAGTCTATGTACTTCCTGCTGAAACATATAAGGAGTGTCCACTGAATCCCAGTCTAAAAGAAATATGTGCTAATCACTTGCTGCTTTATCGTCCTTCTTCTTGGTCATCAATCAAGTCTGCACACATGGAAATTCTTCTTCTTGTCTTGCTGCTGGGTCAGCAACCGCTGGAGGGAGGGTCTCGCCTTTATAAACTTTCACATCACCTAAATGCAGCCAAGCTCGTCTTCCCGATGCCTTAACTGCAGAAGGGTAGACTTCCTCAACAATAAAGGGGCCATTAAACCTAGGTGCATGCCACTTTCTAGCAAAATGTTTAACGAGAATCAAGTCACCAACATATAACTTTGGTGGTAGCAATAGTTCACTGGGGTTGGTGGCTGTATTGTCCTCTTCCGTGTTCCTTGACCACTCCTGCCAATGTTTGATCTGATCTGAAATTAAAGAAACACTGGTAAGTAGTCATACATGTCAAATAATCATGCACCTCATCACCTAGAGTCTTCGCTACAGTCTGGGCATCACTCCTTACTCTAGATGGAGGTGTAAAAGGCATCCTCATGCAATGCCCTGTCACTAATACATGAGGGGTGAGGTGGTGGTCAGAACCTGGCTGATTCCGAAGGGCATATAAGGCTAGGGGTAGGCAATATAGCCTCCCTTCTTTAAAGTCAATTTGATCTTTGCAATCCTCTCTTTGCGAGGCTGTTGAGTCACTGACATATCCCGTTTGCTTGTGGATAATACGCAGAGGAAAAGTTGTGCTTTATGCTCAATAGAAGTCCTTTTTGTTCAAATTACTAATTTACAAAATGTCACCCATTGTTGGATCTCAGTACTTCGCAAAAAACGTTGCTGTACAAGTGGCATCGGGGTGTGTACATGGACCGGCTTTGGTCCACCCAGAAAAGGGACACACCACCAATCCATTATATGTCTGCAACCTATCGACATAATTGATATGTACATTCTGAAAAGTACCATTCGGTTGAGGTATTACTCCTCTGAGTGTATGCCCAGCAGTACACTTTTGACACACAATGCAATTCACCATGACCTGTGCAATGTGTTCCAGTAAATTGGGAACAAACCAGTCTCTGCAATGGTGGCAGCAAGACTTTCTCTGGTTATATGCTCGGGGTAATGCAGTTGTTCAAGTGCGACTTTCAATAATGCTGCTGGCATCACCGGCTTTCCAGTGCTTTCCTGTCGCCATAATGCTTCCTTGGGGGATAAAGAACACTACGTTTCCATAGTTCTTGCTCCTCTTGCCGGGCTCTACCCTTAATCTCTATTAGTTGTGTAATTGATAGCATATTAAACCCTTCTCATACCAACATGCTTCTAGTTAATAATTCTTTAGTATCTTAGTATCTTCAGTATCAAAACTTAAAGTGTCTGGGGAGTATGCAACCCTTGTTGCTTCTACGCCTGTGGCTTTGTTTCTGTGAGAAATTAAATCTGTTAGTTTAGTATGGGCTGAGCATTTTACGACCGCTCTGGCTACTGGGAGTTGTAGTGCCTTAATGAGCCTGTCCAATAAGGACGCATATTGCACTGGAGTGCTGTCCGCGTGGAGTAAGCCCCTCCTTTTCCAACGTGACAACCCTGCATGTATGGTTGACGTCACATAGGCAGAGTCATTGTACACCATCACTTCCTGCCCTTAATGGTTCTCGAGCGCAACAATAAGTGCTACCAATTATGCTGCTTGCGCTGAAAAGTGAGACGGCACACATTTGGGAAAGGGCATTGGAGAAGGGCTGTTGTGGCTGGCTGGATCCCTGCTCCCGAACTTTGCATTCTGTGTACTTGGAGATTGTACTGTGCTGGTTGTGCGGTTCATATCAGTGCTGCTCCCGTTTTCTTACGGCATTTTCGCACTGAACCCTGTAGTCCGTGTGTTGCTCCTGGCCAAATGCCACTTTGTTGACTGACATGCCCCCTCCAAAGGCTTTTATGGAAACCCTGTTTGCAAGTCACACCACACCAAGGCGTGCTCCTCAGGCTATTACTCTAACTTGTCAGAATAAACGTCCAATGCGCCATAGGTCAATATCTTTAACAACTGATATTCGAATATTCTATGCAGACAAAGTCTCTGATAGGTACAACTGCTCAAATTCAGGCGCCGCCGATAGATTTATGTACACCATCTGATTCTCTATTGGCAGCGTTCTCGGAGGTAAATCTTTTGGGTGATTTTGCGTTGCCATCCCAAAATCAACTCATAACTAAGGTGCAAGTACTTTCAGCTGTGGCCCCCTTCCTATTATCTCGATGTATGGAAAGGAAATATGGTTCTCATCATTATATTGAAGAGCAATCGGTTCTTCTCCCAGTAACACCAGGTAATGTATCGCCTAACACGAATGAATGTGATAATCCACCAGATTTTGAACATTTGTCACAATCACTGGTAATGTTTACGGAATCTCCACATACATTTTCAATATCATCAGTTTCCTATACACAGCCTACTCCGAGACGAGCTAGTCATGTACCTTCCCATATTAGTAACCCGGCGAGCGACAATATGAATGCAACAAGCATTCTGATTGGCTCTCGCCAGGTCCCTAACCGGCCGGGAATCCCTCCGTCGGGATTCCAGGGCCTTTGTCCCCGGCGGGGGGGCGTGGTAACCCCTCAGCCAATGAGGAGGCTCGAAGCGGGCCATCCCCGCTCCGAGCCTCCCCACGGCTGAGAGGCTGCCTTCGCCTCCCGCCGGGGACTCGGGTAAGTCTTTTTTTATTTTTTTTTAATTACCTTCCCGCCCGCCCACCCGCTCCCCCCAACTTACTTTCTTGATCCTGCGTCCCCGGTGGGGGACGAGGGAAGCCTTCAGCCAGGTCTCGTAGCGGGGCCATCCCCGCTCTGTGCCTCCACACGGCTGGGTTTTTTTTCCCCCCTCTTCCTCCCGCCCCACTCCCACCCTCCCAACCCCACTTACCTTCTTTTTGATCCTTTTTCGGGAGCGAACGCGCTGAGAACACTTGTGTTCCCAGCGCGTCCGCTCCCGATAGCCGCCATGGAAAGGGAAAACGGACTCCGTTTTCCCTTTCCATGGCGGTGGCCATTTTCTTTTTTTTTCTCCCGATACGCCGCAGCGCCCGAAATGGTGCAACGTTCCGGGACAAAAAAAAAAGATGAAAAAAAGCTTTGCTCGGGTCCTTCCCTATGGGCCCCGGGGCATTACCTGAGTCTTTAATGCCCCCGACGCTCGGGTTCTATTGCTTAAATAATGATCTAGCGACACATCCAATGGTTCTATCTGCAGAAACAACACTACAAGCTATGAATACAGCCTTGTTTTCACTGGCAAAATTGTATGAGACTCTCGACCCACGCTTGATAGACTAACATTTTTATTGAAAGAACTGTTAGAAACTTGCCGTTGGATTGCGTCATTATTGACGAAACTATCCATTCAGGTGAACCAATTGCTCTCCCTAAGTCTTTAGATGACAATTCTAATCCTATGAACTTAGGTATCTGTCCAATAAACCACTCATTTGCAAATACCAAAACCAATGGATGCATAATACAGCAGGGGAAAAATGAAGAAGTTATTACAGCCGATAATAGAATTCATTCAGCTGATCACTCGGTACTGGCCTCTGCTATAGCAACATGCAAAAAGCGGGGCCCTGCAGCATTTGCATCTTTGCTGATAAAAAATAATGGCAATCTAAAAAAACTATCATGACTGTAAAAAATTCCCCTATCTAAAAAACTAAAAATGAAAAATTTAAAAATTGCAAAAAACTAGATATACTCGGCAATTCGTGAAGCTGTTATCACTTCCTGACAGAGGCACCCAAGGAAGAGGTTCTGCCATTGTTAGGAAGTATGCTGCTCTTCCTAAGCACAAGAGCGCACTAAAACCATCAATCCAGCTATCCCAAAATACTGATGAACCTCTGCCTCATGTCTTGCAGTATGCCCCCTTGGATAATCTGGTTGATGCAATTTCTAAAGCAAGTGTTGCCCATACAATCCTGAAAAATGCACCTGCTTTGCAACTGAAAGCATTGAAAAACCCTTTTCATACTGACGTGACCCCCCTAACTGAGGCTTCTCCCGCATCTACCCTACAGTACAGTACAGTAGGCGCAACGCAAAGAAATCCAGAAATCTATAAGGTTATTGTTAAGAAGTGACTTGCAGGCTTTCTTGGTTACATCTTAGGTTTATTACAGGAACTTAAGGACACAGTTACATGAAGGATAAATACATGAGAGTATGGACTATATCAGCACTGGCCCCATCACCCAGGCAGGGGAGCTCTAACTGCCTCAGTATGGAACCTTCAGATAAACACTCCACCATCCACACAGTAACATTCCATGTGACATCACAGGGTCACAGCAAGACAGCATTACACAGACAGCCACTACATAACACATCTCCTTTCCTTACCAGACACACACACACAGAAGGTCACTACACAACACATCTCCTTTCCTTACCGGACATACACACAGAAGGTCATTACACAACACATCTCCTTGCCTTACCAAACACACCCACACACAGAGGCAAAACAATAAAGAGTTCCAAATTAGATGCAGCCTATCAGGTGTAACCAGATTAGTCGAAACGACCAAATACCACAGATCACATGGGACACTGGCCAGACATCCCAAGTCCATCCGCGTACCAGGCATTCGACCACTGATGACCCAAGACAGCATTACAAGAGTACTATGCCAAAAAGACTGTCTGGAGAAAACGCAGTCTTTGGCACAGCAAAATATAGGAATAATATCAAAAACAACGAAGGCGCTACCTCCTTTAATTATTTCTGGTAACAATCCAACGCGACACTAATCTACTATGTTACCAGCCCTAACCCGAAATGGCAGAGGCGCTACCTCTCGCACAACAGAATGTTCCACACGCTGAAGGCGCTACCTCCCTTGTGTACACTAGGGTCCATGCTCACCAGAGGCGCTACCTCTCTTCAATACAATTCTTCGCATACGAACCGGAGGCGCTACCTCCATCAAACACCCTTTTTGAGCCACACTCACCAGAGGCGCTACCTCTCTCACTCGTGACCCATATACCAGAGGCGCTACCTCTAGGTACTACTACAATGTCACTCAGACCAGAGGCGCTACCTCATGTTAATACCAATCGTGACACAGACACAACAGAGGCGCTACCTCTCACTATAATTATAGCGTCACACACAACAGAGGCGCTACCTGTCATTTTTCCCACAACGTCACTCACACCAAAGGCGCTACCTCTGGGTGACAACCTGCCTCATATTACCTTCATGCCCTTCTTTGTGCATCTATTACACAGTCAACCTTAAATCAGGCACAAAAACACTTTGCATTACACAGGTATTAAATGCATTGTTGTGACTGTAGCATAATGAAAATGCAACTCAATGTAGAACAAACATAAGCTTCAACATCTTTTCCCTACAAGTCCATGGCCAATTTTATGACCCTTAAAATGACCACATTAACCTAAAAGTCCATGTTGCTATAGAGTGACTAACATGCCTGAAAATCCTCAAAATGTTATGCTAGCTCATTCTTTCGTTAGAACTGCCAGCACACATCAATCACTACACACTTAGGTTTTAGCACGGCACACTTCAAACTGCATGTTAAAATAGCATAAACTTCCTAGGAGTCCATGGTCGAACACCCTTAACCTGCAAATCCTCCAACTGTAACTACTATCTCACACCATATGGCACAGCATTCACTAAAAATAAAAGCTACAACTCATGCAGGTTCGATACTAAACCACATTTCACTATGACATCTAAATGAACTTGTTCAAAGGATACATTTCTACTTATACGGTACTCAGAACCAGTTCCATATCTTCAACGCTTCAATCTTATCACTCGCCATGTTTTCCTCGCTGCATATGCAAACCATTCATTGTTGCGCGGAGAAACAGTTTGCTGGGAGAGACGCTTTTTTTTTAATACAGTAGACTTGTCATCCTACCACATCCGTTGGTTGCTACCAGACGCCCCGGAGAGAGAACGGCTTGATCTGTTGTGCGCAACAAGTTCATCCGATCCTTCTCCAGATACTGCTAGTCCACTCCATACGACAGCAAGACCCGCCGCCACGCCGCGCACCTGCGATGCTGCGAGTCCTCCCCCACGCGGAAAACACTGACTATAATCGCCTCCATTAATCACCACGAAATCCTGTGCGTCTTCCATACACACGGAACAGATTGATTACGATCCATACTGAACGCTGCCACGTGACACGTCACGCCATCCATTTCTGAACAGGTCCTTTACTCACAGCTCAACCGCTCATACCCATTCTGAGGATCTGAGCGTCGGACTGCTGGCGACTGCGCACCTTCTGACGACACCTTTGTTCTCACGAACTCAGATGGTGTTCCACAGCATCGGCAACTCCTTTGAGCCAGCTGTGACGTCATCACTACCTCAACAGGCAGATCACTTAACAGAGCTCCGTGGTCCCAACTGCCATCCATACACACGGTGAGGAGCCCTTACTTCTCGACTATTCCCTTTGTGTGAGACACAGCATGGGACATCTCGCACTTGAAAGGAGCATTTACCCCACGTAAACACACTGCCATTTCTCCTCTTAGACAACTTCCATTTCCACATGTCACTCTTCCTTATTTTAAGTCCGTTGTGATTCTTTCATTTAGGGAACTTAAGCAAATGGAATGACAGTGGCATGTTCCCCAAGTGACTGGCAAAGTTCCCTTTATACTACAGTATTCGTTAGCCCATGGAGTTTCCCTTCAATTAGGGAGCAGCGTGTGAAATGGCAGTCCCCATCTTCTCCAACCGCCTTATGACTTCCTTCTCCAACCGGCTTCTCACTTCAAGGGACCCTTAAGAGCCCAGCTCCTCCAGAGCTTCCTTCAATGGCCCTTCTTCTTTCTCCAGCCCCTCTTGATCCACCTCTCCCTCTGGCTAGTGGACAGCTGATCCCTCAGGATATGGGGCTTTCTTCCTCCTCCCCCCCATTAGCCCTGGGTGATGGGTCTTACTTGTCATGTGGGGGCAATGCTGATCTCTCTTTGTCCTCCTCTCTCCTGCACCCCCCGCAGCAGGCTCCTTCAAACTTCAGCTTCTTCTTGTGCGCAGATTCTTCTTTAAAGACTCCTCGTCGCCATTGTTACGAAGTGACTTGCAGGCTTTCTTGGTTACATCTTAGGTTTATTACAGGAACTTAAGGACACAGTTACATGAAGGATAAATACATGAGAGTATGGACTATATCAGCACTGGCCCCATCACCCAGGCAGGGGAGCTCTAACTGCCTCAGTATGGAACCTTCAGATAAACACTCCACCATCCACACAGTAACATTCCATGTGACATCACAGGGTCACAGCAAGACAGCATTACACAGACAGCCACTACATAACACATCTCCTTTCCTTACCAGACACACACACACAGAAGGTCACTACACAACAGTTATTTATGTCATGTCCCTCTTGTACCTTTCGGCAGCAAACAGAAGCCTTAACTGATATGTCTTGCCAAGCAGTGCCTAGCAAGTTGACGCAGACAATTACATGTCACCTCACCACTAAACATATGGGCCCAAAACATCTGCAATCTCGCCTAAATGCTGATGGTCTGCTCGGTAACAAATACTCTGAAACCAATAATCGCCCTAAAGGTAGACACAACAATTGCAATGACGGCACACATTTTAGTCTCATCCTACAATGTCGTGGTGGCAAGCATGGCTTTTTCAACCTTAACAGGTCAGCAGTCTTGAATATTCTAAACAACATTCCTTCCCTTCAAGATGTGTTATCTGCCGATATTGCTCAAATAGAGTTTATCCATGAATACGACAAGTCAGTGGTCAAAATATATATGTTGTCAGCTCTGGTTCGAAATTCCATTTGGCAAGCCGGACAGGAAATTTATCAGATGGGATTTATATTATTGAATTTAACTGAGGAGACTTTTGGAAATAAATCCCAATTGCAGAATACGAGAGCTGCCCATATGCAACCTTGGTTGACTACTCCCATGACCATCTCTTATTCTGCTGGGGAGAACAATCATTCATGTTCTGTGGCTTTTCCTCATGTTCATGCACAAGACAACCTTCAATAACAACCCAGGAACGCCCATAATTATACCTTTAAACTCACCTTGTGGAATACGCAAGGTCATAGGCATTTAACTTCATCCTCAGTGAGCCTTTTAGCCCATTACGATATGATACTATTGCACAAGCCTTCCCATATGGGAAAATCATCAACTCGTACTAATTCCATCCTCACATCCTTTGAGAGGCCGACCTATGGCGGGCTTACTTATTGCTATAAAGTCCTCTGCTAACTTCTGTATAGAATCTTGGGCTTCCCCCAACAGCAACTTGAAACTAGTCAATATCACTCACAATCACAAGTGTCTTGCTTGCCTTAACCTGTATTGGAAGCATCAGGCGATCAAAGACAATTGTTTTTATGAGGGTCTAGACATTTGTTTTGATCTCACTGCCAAAGATCCATCTATAGCCTATAAGATCATAGTTGGGGATCCTAACATGAACTGTTTCAAAGTGAAAGGAGGAAAGTTCAGTGAGTCCTCTAAGCGATGGACTCTCCTTATGAAGGAAAGAGGGTTCATTATGGTGAATGGTTCCATGAAGGATGATGTTCCGCCCAACTACACATGGCGACATGGCAATTATACCTCTTTGATTGACTATATATATATGTTGACAGTAATGTTTACTCGATCATAATATTTCGGAAATGACATGGGAATGGCCAGATAACGCCACCCAAGACTTGTCCCAGCGCTATGCTGTTGATTTGATGCTGTCCTCCAAGGGGAACCATTTTAGGTGGTCACTGTCGATCTTGGACGATCTCTTTTTGGCTGTAACATATCCTAAAGATATCCTAGGTCCTGAAATTATTTATCAAGAGGGGTCTTATGTGGCGGCCCTTCAGTAAAGAGTACCCCACAAACTACAACTAAGCAAAATCACATGCATGTGTATGATGAAGAGATCAGAGCTCACAAGGCGAATTTGAAATGAGAAATTCTGAATTTAACTTGTACTTCCCCTAAGGAAAAAATTAAACAAAGTAACAGTCTTAGAAACAAGTATAACAACTGGGTCAAACAACGTAAAGCTGCTATGCATCTCAATGATGCCAGGGTCATGTTACGCTCGATAGCATCCAAGAGTTCTGCCATGGTGTGGGGTCTGATAAAAACTGTAAATGTGAAATCTCAATCTGTGACTCAGATTAATGCAATCTCGGAAGAAGTGTGGTCACAATACTATTCCACACTATATGCAGACTCGCTTTGGGCTAATCATGTTCCTTTGCCACCTTTTGCCATGAACCCCTAGTTGATTATTAACGAAATCGATATTTTGGGTAATATAAAGAAACTAAGTGCTTCGAGAGCCCCGTGACTGGATGGGCTTTCAAACATTATCTTGAAGACCCTCTCTGAAGCCTGGGCCTGCCTTCTAAGAGTCATATTCTGCCAGACCATCTGCTCACAAAGAATTCCTCAGTCAACGCAGAAATCGATTCTCGTGCCTATATATAAGAAGGGAGACCAACTGAGCCCGCAGAATTATAGGCCTATAGCCTTATTGGATGCCCCTGGAAAGCTATTTGAGAGCTTAGTCTTGGATGACTTTAACAAATGGTCCAACTTGCTTAACATCAATGACCCGTTTCAAACTGGCTTCATACCGGGCCTAGGCACATCCATTAACCTGCATACTCTTCATGCCGTCAAAGAATATGAGATACAAATGAAGCAACCTTTGTTTTTGGCTTTTATTGATTTTGACTCTGTTTCTAGGCAACTTCTTTTCTCCAAATTAGTCACCAGTTCTTGTTCCATATATTTACAGCATTGGATAAGGGAATTTCATACTAACACTTCTATTCAGAACAGACTATCTATGGATAGCAACCTTACACACTGTATTAAAACATACAGAGGTCTGAAGCAGCACTGCCTGTTGGCATCATCTATATTCAACTATTTCATATCTGACATAGTGCATAGTTTTGCAGCGGTTACATCTGATTCTCCTCATCTGGGAGTCTGTGCAATCCCCTGGCTATTTTACACGGATGACCTTGTGTTGCTGGCGGAAACTCCCAGGGGGCTGCAGTCCCTGCTGGACACTTTGGGTGACTATGTGGACAAAAACAATTTAATAGTCAATACGAACAAATCTAAGATCATGATAGTTGCAACCCCACATGCAAAAAAAAAGGATTAATCGAGTCTTGTCCCTTCAACAGCGTCCTCTTGAAGTTGTAGAAGAATATAAATATCTGGGACTAAACTTTAATACCATGATATCTGATGCTCCTTACTGTGATGAAATTAAAGCAAAAATGAAGACTGTTTCTATGCAGGGCTCTAGATTACACCACAAGTAGGGCTCCTTTTCTTTGAAACCTTTCTTGATATACTATTGCCAGAAAGCGATGCCAACAGGGATTTATGGTGCGGAGACTAGGTCTTGGCGAGATTAATTCTTTTGGTCAATTATACCGAAAGCTATCTCTATATTTCTATTGAGATATGAATTGGGATTAACGTCTCTTTACACAATGTACATGTGGAAGCTATGCAGTTTATATCGGAAGTGCATCATGACCTCCAAAGAGAATACCATTTTAAATGTATTATCCAAATACAAAATGTAACCACTCATGTAACTATTTCAGTTTGGCGGACAAAAATCGAAGAGTTTCTGTTAGAGGCCGATGTTTCCAATGACTTATTGATATCCAATCCAAACCAAGCGAAAAACAAAATCAAGTTGTGGGATTGGATCAATACACGCTCACAATGTTTAGAACACAAGCATTCAAAAAGGGTTCCAGAATCTTATGTACTGTTATTCCTTGATTTTAAATATAGGGATCTTTTCATCAGGTTTAGATTCAATGTATGGCACACCAAGGATGTTCTTACTAAATGGAAACTAATGCCCAGTGCTGAGAATATCTGTCGCTTTTGTAAACATGCTGAAATGCCTGAAACCTTGCCTGATAGCTGCTTGTCCTGCGCTTCTTCAATCTAGGATTGTTCATTTTAAGCGTAATTTTGAAGCTTATAAGTTGTTGACAGCTACAAACTTTTGGATCATGGTATATAATACCGACATGAACAAAGTAAGAATTGCTGTTATCAACTTTTTACTGTCACTTAATCTTAAAGATGACATCTCTGAATTGTAACAAGTTTATTTTAAAGCATGGGATATAATAATTTGTAAAAAAATCTTGAAAAATGTATAGGTAAGAATTGTCCCTATATTATTTTTCTTTTTAATTTTGTTTTTAACTTTATGGTGTAATCAAATGGAAAAACTATTTAGATTTAAATGACAATTGTCAAAAATATTTTTTAGTTTTGATGATAATAGTTAACATTGTATGTTTGTAAATATATTGAAAAGTTGATTTATCAACTATAACAATAAAAAAAAGACGGTAGTCTTGCACTCGCCACTACCTCAAATTCATCATTTAACCTGTATCTTACAACTGCGGAGCATGAATGCCTCTTCCCACTAGCCTGGTCAATTTTCAAAGAACCATCAATAAAAAGAATTTCTCCTCCTGCCAAAGCATTCTCTTTCACACAGGGTATATCATCATATAATTCAACATATTTTGCACAGTCATGCACGTGGTCACCTTCTTCTACAGGTTCAGCCACAAACGTAGCTGGGTTCACTATTTTACAACTCACAATTTTAATGGCTGGATTGGAAATTATTAATTTATATGCCGAAGCTCTTTGTGATGTTAATGTGCCCTTGGGTTTTTCTAAAATGGCAAATAAAGCATGCTCCACGTAAAGAGTCATAGAACAGCCCATGAGTATACTTGTGGACTTATCAATTGCAAATGCGGACGCAGCCAAAGATGGTTGACACGGGAAGTGTCCCCTCATGACAGGATCCAAAATCCTGATGTAATATGCCAAAGGTTTGTAACCCAATGTTGTCCTTTGTGTGAGTACTGCTGTCATTACTGCCCCATTTGTGTGTAAAAACAAATAGAATTCCTCGCTGTAGTTGGGAATCCCTGGAGCTGTACAAATTGCTCTTTTCAACTCCTCAAATCATTCCTTCATTTCTTTCGTCCATTCTATTTTTTCCTTACCAACTTGTACTTTCTCTAATGCTTACAGAAGTGGCTTTGTATACGCGCTGTAATCAGAAACCCAGGCTCTGCAATAATTGCACAAGCCCAGAAACTGCTGCATGTGCCTCACTGTGGTTGGCTTTGGTGTCTTCATAATAGCCTCAGCGCTTCTAGGTGTCACTTTCTTTCCTACATGTGAAATCAACTGGCCTATGTACAAAACTTCTTCCTGACAATATTGTAACTTCACCTTGTCTACCTTGTATCCTGTATCCTACCCTGTACCCTTTGTTTGCTAATATAGTCATTAACTGAACAGAGTCTAGTTTCCATTCATCTTGCTCCTCTTGCATGGCTCTACACTTAATCTCTATTAGTTGCGTAATTGATAGCATATTAAACCCTTCTCGTACCAACACGCTTATAGTAGGACCCTGTTAAAGATTGACGGGACTCACAATACCATTGAGGTAAACAAGTATGTTTCAGTCTTTTCTCTAAACGTAAAGTAGGTCAGGTCTTGTGAGTCCTTATGCAGTGGGATCGACATAAAACACATTTTTCAAATCGATCACAGTGAAATACTTAGCTTCAACTTGTATACTACACAATATCATTGCACGATTAGGAACTAAAGGAAACTCTGCCTCTACAATCTGATTAAGAGGGTGTAAGAACTGGATAAATCTCCATGACCCCCTTTTACATTTTTTAATCGGATACACCGCAGTATTGCAAGATGATTCCGATGGTACTAAGATTCCCTGATTCATCAGTGCTGAAATAGTCTGGAATATGCCTTCTCGGGACATAGGGTATTGTTTTGCTCGGGGTAAAATTGTTCCTGGCTTAAGCTTAATTTTTACCTCCCCTATTTCCTTCAATAGACCTATGTTATAGGGGCCCGTGGTCCATAGTACACTTGGCACCTTTTCTAGATCTTCCTGGAAAAATGCTGTTCGTTGCCGCATTATCGCAATTCGCTGTGGGATTTCTCTTTTCTCAATCTTTTTCCAGTGTGTAATGCTCATAAACAACACCACTTTGTCAATATGTTCTTCTCTAAACATATCTTCATCTGCTATGTCAGTAAATCTGTATCCCTCTTCAAGAGCTAACACTGTTCACCATGATCTACCTTCGTCATCCATCTCTTCAATCATTGCTATCTCTCCTCGTACCGTAGCTGTTTCCAGTTCTATAGGAAAGGTCTGTCTGCCTTCCTCATCCATTGGGATTTGTGGTCTATATCAGAACTCATCAGGTATCCTCACACTCTTTCCTAGTAGCCCAGATAGCCATGCCAATAAGATGCTCACCCCATACAAGAAGACTTTCGGATCTACCGGTACTCCTCGTAGGGCCACTTGCCGTGTAAATGCCAGTATGAACTCTCATACGTTTAATAGGCCCCCCCTGGGCCTCATGGTTCACTTTTGCAGTTGTTATCCTGCGCTCTCAGTAACGTTGCTCCTTCCTCCACCCTCCGCACCCCGGCATCCATTTCACTGGTGTTCCATGTCTGGCGTTGAGCAGGTGATAGTTGCAGTGCAAGAGACCCTCCTAGGCCTCTTGTTTAATTTTTGCAGTTATCTTGCGCTCTCAGCGCTGTTGCTTCTTCCTCCTCCCTCCCCTCCCCAGCATCCATTTCCTTGTTGTTCCCTGTCCCTCCCACCTCCCAGCCCCCCCTCCTCCCCTGATCTTGCGCTCCTCCCCTGGTCTTCACTTTCCACCCGATGCAGAGCAGGTGAGATGATTCCACGCACTGAAGAACCCCTTGGGCCTTTTTGGTAATTTTCTGCAGTTGTCTGGCCCTTAGTCCCGCTGTTCACCCGTCTCCCTCCCAGTTCTCTTTACTTCCTTTCCCCAGTTAGTTTCCACCTCCATCCCACCTCCCAGCCTGCCCACCCTCACTGATTGGTCATTTCTCTGGTGTTAACTGACCCTCCCAGGCCAGCTCTCTACCAGGCAGACCTAAGGGTCCCAAGGCAAAGGGCGGCTCCAGCTAGTGTCTGCAGGTGTCAGGAGGGAAAACCAGTTGCCAGCCGTCAACCAGCAGTGACTTAGGAAGGTAGGACCGGCCCGGGTTAGGTTTAGGACATCACTCTACCCTGCAAACCTGACCATATAGCAGACTCTCAAATTCAGGTATGTTTTTCTCCTGTATGCAAAATTGCATTGTGAAGGTATTTAAAATTGCATTGTGAAACCTAGGCCTTTTCCCCCACTATTCACCACTCTCAAACGTAGGTGTGTTTTCTCCTGCTTTTAAAATTGCATTGTGAAAGTAATGCCGTTCTGTGGCTTTGCCCCCTAGCAAAAACACTCATCTAGTGAACCTTTCTACCACTATCTAAGCGCCTGTCGTCTTGTCCAATTGTCTCATCTCTGTCTCGTCTGTTTGCAACCTGCACTGTGTCCTTCCCTAGTGTTCTCTCCTACCCCTTCCCACTCCCTTCCTCTTCTCTCCCTACCTACTCTATGGTGATCTCTGGCTTTCCTATCTTTTCTAACTGCTTCTCTATCGACTATCCTGCCCTCCTCACTAAATCTGGTAGGAAGAAGTTTAAAAAGGACATCCTGGTCTACAACCCAGGCCTCCCTATCGCTGACACCTATACCAGTGCCTCCTCCAGGCAAACTTTCACTGACATCCTCTTTGTCGTTCTGTCACCAGACCTATGGACTCTAGATATGGTCTCTGTGCTCTCTCTCCCTTCTCTTCCTCTCCCATTAATGGTAGCACCCGGTGGAAGGCCCTCCTGGACCCCTTCTACTCCTCTAAGGTCATCATTAATGTTTACTTGAATGGTACTGTCTTGGTCCAAGGCCCTTAAGCCGACCTTCTCCTCTTTGATAGACGCTTCCCGTGCCTCATCAAATTCCTTTCTTCTCCTGCTGTCCCCTCTCTCCCCTCCACCTTCCTCGCCTCACCCTGCTGTCTCCTCCTTGGCTACCTTGCCCTCTCCTCCTTCCTCTTCTGCCCCCCCCCCCCTCGGGCTGCTGCTACACCTCTGCAGGGCATACTTCTGATTTGTACCCCTGCCCGGAAGTCTTTCAAGGACGGCAACCTTCTCCATATTGCCAATCTAAACTCTCGCTCAGATGTCAAACACTCCTCGGACATCTGCCGCCTCCTGGAGGAACTTGACCTCAATGTCCCCAGTCTCACTAAGACATGGATAACAGCCAGCTCTGTCACAAGCTTTGACACTCTCCTCCCTGATGGCTACAAGATCCTCTCCGTGCCCATATCCAACCGTTATGGAGGGGTTCTAGCCCTAATATTCCCTGAGTGGATTCCTGCCTCTGTCATTTCTACGCAGGCATACTCCTCTTTCGAATGCCTCGTCTGCAGGCTCTCTCTCTCCTGGCCACTCCTTTACTGTGGCTACCATCTTTCGGCCACCTGGTCAGATCTCCTCCTTCCACTCTGAGTGGGCGGACCTCTCCTCTTCCCTCCTGGTCTCAACCACTCAACTCCTGCTTTTTGGGGATTTCAACCTCCACCTGGATGCTTCCTGTCCTTCCACCTGACTCTTTTGTGACCTTTGCAACTCTCTCTCACTCTCTATTCTCCCCTCTGAACCGACTCACTCTGCAGGGCACATTCTGGATGTTCTGATCTCTTCAGACCTTCCCCTTTTTGGACCACTCTCACCACTCCTCTCTCCTGGAGTGACCACTTTCTCCTTTCCTCCCATCTCACACACTCTACCACTCAGGCCAAGCCAACTCCAGCATTGCCACGTACCTTCTCGGTTATCCGACCCATGAAGCGTGTGTCAGTTGAGGCTTTCGCCGCCACTTTCTCACACCCTCCCCCCTTGGTTGACTCACACCCTGACACAGCCCTATCCATGCCCCACTCTGCTATATCTGATACTCTTGATGTTCTAGCCCCTGTCATGAGGATCCGCTTGAAGCCCAAAGCCAGGTGCAACTCTTGGTACGACTCAGACCTTGTCACCCTTAAACGCAATTGCAGGGTGGCTGAGAGGAAATGGCGTACTTCTGGTAAATCCTCTGACAAACTGGCCTGCCACCTGCTCCAAAGGCGATACCGGCTCTCTGTCCGCACCAAGAAGAGAGCCCACATCGAAGCCAGCATCTCTGCGGCATGTAACAACTTGGCCAAACCCTCTGCCGATCCATCCTGCACGGCTAACTATCATCCAATCTCCATCACTCCTTTTGAGGACAAACTGCTGGAAAAGCTAGCCATCTCCCAGCTTAATCTTCACTCTGAAGCTGTTGGTTGTCTGCATGATTATCAGTCTGGCTTCAGAGCTGCCAGAAGCACGGAAACTGCTCTACTGAACACCTGTGAAGACCTGCTCTCCAAACTCAATTCCAACTCCACCTGTGTCCTCATCTTACTTGATCTCTCATCTGCCTTTGACACTGTCAACCATACCATCCTGCTCAACCGTCTCCGTGATAACCTGGGTACCCCCAATCAGGCCCTAACTAGGCTGACCTCCTTCCTCTCTGATCGACCCTCCCAGGTCCAACCTGGGTCCTTACTCTCCTCTATCTATATCTGTGGTGTTCCACAGGGGTCTAACCTCTCTCCCTGGCTGTTCAAACAATACCTGGCACTTCTTGCCCACTGCATTGCCGTTCTTGGCCCCAACTTCCAGTGCTATGCTGATGACACTCAGCTAATTTTCAGGCTCCCCACATCCACCTCTTCTCCCTCTCTCATCTCTGTCTGTCCGCCATACAGGAGTGGTGTGCCGCCAATGATCTCTGCCTTAATGCCAGTAAGACCGAGCTTCTTCTCATCAGCACACCTGCTCCCTCCTTTACTGTCACTCTCTGTCTGGCCTCTCTTGGCCCTCTTCCTGTTCCCACCTGTGAGGCTAAAACCCTTGGTGTCATCTTTGACTCCACACTTTCCTTCTCTCCTCACATCTCTGACGTCTCTAAGAAGTCACACTACCAGCTGCACCCCTCAGAGGTATTTTTCCTTTCCTCTCCTTCCCCCAGAAGCTCACTGTCTCCAGAGCTCTCGTTCTCTCTAGACTGGACTACTGCAAAAGCCTCTTCCTAAATCTGCCTGCTTCTACTCTATGGCCTCTGCAACTTATCCAGAGCAGGACTGCAAGACTTGTCCTTGGCCTCAAGCCCAGCGATCGTATCTCTACAGCTCTGAAATATCTGCATTGGCTCCCAATGGCGGTGAGGATTAGGTTGAAGGCACTCTGCATTGTCCACAAGGCCTTCTGATGCCTTCTGGGTCCTGGGTCCTTAATACCTCCAACTCTCTCTTCGTAAATACCTTCCTACTCGATCTCTTCACTCCTCCACCTCCATCAGGGTCATTCACTTCTCCAAGCAACTAGTTGGTGGTAGATCTCATTCTTCGGATGGGGCCTCCCTCTGGAACAGCCTCCCGGCCTCTCTGAAACTTGAGGAGAACCATCTCCGGTTCCGGAAGCTTCTCAAGACCTTCCTCTTTGCTTCTGCATTTTCTCTTCCTCTCCCCTGCTGATTTCCTGTTTGATACTGCACTGGTCACCTGGCTATCTTCTGATTTCGGTCCCAGGTCCCCGGCCGCCCAGTTACACACCTGCACTGCCTCCTGGCAACCCTTGCACTTAGGTCTGTATCTGTAACCCTACAGTCCCCCTACCTGCAGTTTTGGGCACCTGCTGTCTGCACTTACCCTTGCACATGCCACCTGCTGGCCACACTTCTTGTTATTGTTTTGATCCCATGTACAGCACTGCCCCATCTCCTTTCCCCTTGTACTTTTCCCCTCCCTTGCAATTGCACAATCTCAATGTCACTTGGCCTAGTAAGATCGTTGTCTCTGTCCTCCCTCTGTCCCCTCTCCCTTGCCTCGTCGCGCCTTGAAACGCTTGTGCATAGGCACGTTATGAATGCCATATCATATCATATCATATCACAACTCAAAGCAACTCACTGCCTACATCACACCATTCCTCCAATTCCAAATCCCAGCTACAAACCACTATCCACCTACGTCACACCATTCTCTGAGTCCCAAATCACAACTCTAACCCACTCACTGCCTACAGCACACCATTCCCTATGTCCCAACAACCCAACTCCAAGCCACACACACCCCTACGTCACACCATTCCCACTCCCAAATCCCAGCTCCGAGCCACTCACTACCTGCATCACACCATTTCGAGGTCCAAATCCCAACGCTAAGCCACTCACTGCCTACATCACACCATTCCGTTTCCCAAATCCCAACTCCAAGCCACACTCGGCCTACCTCACACCATTTCCTGAGTCCCAAATGCCAACTCCATGTAACACACTGCCTACATCAGACCATTCTAAGTCCCAGATCCCAACTCCAAGCCACCCACCGCCTGTGTGACACCATTCCCTCACTGCAAAATCCCTGCTCGAAGCCACTCACCATCTACATCACACCATTCCCTGTGTCACAAATTTCAACTCCGAACCACACACTGCATACCTCACACCATTCCCTGAGTGCCAAATTGCAAACTCCACATCACTGACTGTCACACCATGCTCCTGAACTTGACTTTGATAAGGCTGAAGAAAATAAAACATTTCCAAGATGGTGTTCTCATTCATGAAGACATGAAAACGTAATATGACCGCAGAGGAAGTACAGCAAACGTGAAAGAAATCGGAAACCTCTTTAAATAAATATCCACATCCTGCAGTATTCCACCTCAACAGCTGGGGTGGACTCGAAAAAGATCCTAGTGAAGAATTTAACACACGCACTTGAACCCCAAAACAAAGACTAGTGAACATCTTCCATGGGAATGGCAGAGTACTGCACACATTTAGGGAAAGTACTTTCTTTCAAGTAGGGGGATCCGAGTATTGCACTGTGTTAGGCAGAATCACATGCAGTACCCTTTGAGAACACTACACGCAATTAAGTCTACACGTGTAATCACAGTTTCACCTTTGGTACAAGCCCGTACTACACAGTAAAGTGGTAGCGATGGCTGAGCAGCCATACTTATCTAAAGAGTTTAAGTGAGCAGTAGAACAAGTTACACAAAGGACCAACTAATACAGTGATTAAAACAAACACTGACTCAAGGTTTCTTGGTAAAAGAATATATATTAATTTACTCAGTCAGTTTGAAAACATTACACTAGCACAAGCAGCTCAATATCCCATACTAATAAACCACAAATACACAACCGGTAAGTAGATGAACAAGTTTAGCTCCCCTGAAGTGGGAGCAAAATGGCACTTCAGATACTTAATAAAGGGGTAAAAAGACAAGGTTATAAGAATAGACAGCCCAAATACATTCATAGGCAGGGCAAAGGGTTTCAGTTAACTACAACCAGCAATTCAATTCGTAGGCCTGGGCCAAAGTCAATGGTTCAGAGTCTTTGTATAGGATAGCACAGTTCTGGTAGTAATGGTTAAGTCTTTGCCACAGAGTTTAGAAGAATTTGGCTAGGCGGATAGTTTGACAAATGTTTAGGGAAGGACAAGCCTTCGGAGTTGAGGAAAGTTCCACAAACTTTTGCGATGGCCGAAAAGATTTCCGGTCCGCGTTTGCAAAGTACCTTGTTAGTGAAGAAAAGCTGTAGCGGAGGCAGTGGTTCCTGGCAGTTCCTGCAGATCACGCTGTTCCTGAGCTTCAGTCGTGGGGACAAGAAGGAGGACATCGGGAGGTTCCTGCACTGCCCAGGGATGAGGCCAAAAGCTTTGCAAGACGTCAGTTTAAGGTGTGAGTGCCTTAAAGTCCACAAGCTGGTTTCCTTCCCTCTTGCTATCCAGTTTTCAACAGCACTCGGATGAAAATTCGACCAGATGGGGACGGTGTGCAGGTGGCTTGCAAGTTGGTTGTTCCCACCAATCTCAAGGGAAGAAGTTAACCTTGAAGGGCTTCTCTGTGGATGGAGTTTCAGGCAATTCGTACCTACAGCAGGGCTTCACCGGTCATCCAGGAGTTGCAGCAGGCCTCTTCCTTCAGCTCGTCTTTGGTTATTTCGTTCCAGTGGTCGACTCTATTTTCCAAGTCCCAGAGAGCTGTTTTTAAACAGTTTTCCCCCATTCATTCCAGCCTGGCTGTCACTCACACAGCAGGGTGGCTGTCCTTGCCGGACAGCCAGCCGGCCAATCACGCCAGAGTGCATTCAGATCTCCTAGGAGACTAAGCACAGGGATTTTCGGGCACCTACCTCACATCCTGTCTACCACAGACACTCAGGCACCAGAGGAGGGCTTCAGCACTGAAGCCCGCCAAAGGCGAACGAACAAAGAGACCAAACCTGGTTTGGCACGCATAGAAAAACACAAGAAGGTCTTTTCCTAAAAGAAATGGCAAAAAAAGTCGACTGGAATCTGTTTTTACAGATAGGTCTTGGGCGCCATATTGAAAAACATGGCTGACCCGATTTTAAGCCACCGTTGTTAGCGGTTGGGAAAAATCATTTAACTGTTACATGAGTGTTTTGACTCAGGGGAAGCTAGGCAACCCATCCAGCACTCTATTGGAAGATAGTGTGAGCTGGGTCTGTAAATTTAAAGAGACTAGTAAAGTCAATTTAACTTTACATGCTCTGGGAGACAGTAGTCTGTACCAGAGAAGATATTTAAACCTTGGGAAATCTAAAAGACATCCCTGTGTCACTGCACTGAAGGTGCTGTGTGACACACAGAAAAAGATGATGCCTATGGAGTTGTTTTAAAACTCCATAACCAAAGAACACAAAAGTAAAACACATGGAAGAGTGGGGAAAAAAGGCTCACACTCTTCCCAGGTAAAAAAAAATCAAAACCTAGAAATCCAGCAAAGCTGCTCGGGGTATCAAAAGATAATGGAAATTAGCACATTTTGAGAATTCTCCCTAACACACTCCACTTACACGTACATTCATTAATAACAAGGGACACCAGGCTGGCACGTCTTCTTTCTTTATTACTCATGCATTAACTGCTGGTTTCTTTTCTCTCCCCTCCCCTTTCCCTTCTCCAGCTCTCTCCCTCGCTTCCCAGTTCCCTCCCTCTTAAAGAGGCCATGGCCATTTCCACCATAACATCCCCCCTTCCTTATCACAGGAGTTCGTGGCCTACATCTGTTCGAAGAGGCATAGGGGCTGCGTATGGTTTGCTGGGGCAGATCCTGTGGTTCGCGGGCCTCCCCATCGGGCGCCCTCAGCGGCGGATCCTTGATTGGTTCCAGCCTGGGTTCCTCTTCTTCTTCCTCCATCGCGTATGTGTCTTTGTCAGAATCTTCTTGGAATAGCTTGCAGAAGAATGAAGCAATTCTGGTTATTTCTCCGCCTTCTAACAGGGCTGTAATTATTGGTCCTTCGACCTCGGTGTCCAGGAGCAGCTCAGGCCTATATCCTGTATCAGTCTTTCGTCGTTTTTTCTGTTTGACGAGTATGATCTCGCCTACTGGGAGTTGGTGTTCTTCCGTCTTTCACCTCCAATCTGTCCACTCCTTGGACTTCCTCCCTTTCTCTGCCCTTTTTCCCTGATCACTGCGTCTTCCGCAGGCGTGTAGTCTTCCAGCTGCGGTAGTCAGTTCCGTGGTTTGTATTTTCAGTAGGTGCTCATCCAGTTGTCTCATGCGGTGTGTTCCTGTAACTCCTTAACATTTGGGAGAAAGCAAGGAGCATGGACATCAAGCCTGCGGCTGCCTTCTGGCGTGTCCTCTTTATGGTAGCCATAAATCATTTCACCATGCCGTTGGCCTGCGGCCATAGTGGCGTGATCCTTTGGTGGTGGAATCCTAAGTGTGCTGCGAATTTCTGGAATTCTTGACCCTGGAACGGTGGGCTGTTGTCTGTTTTTACTGTGATGGGGACATCCCATTCGCTGAACAGCTCATCTATTACTGCCACTACGTGGTGGAAGGCTGTGGATGGAACATGCTTTACCAGGGGAAGCAGGAGTATTCGTCAATGGCTACCAGCAGATGGCCTTCTTCTTGGGGCTGTAGAAGTCCATTGCCACCCTTTGCCAGGGTCCTTCAGTTAGTGGAATTGTTTGGAATGGGTACAGGGGTCTGCTTGCTGCTGTTACTTGGCATGGTGTGCAGTTTTAGCGTGTCCTCTATTATTATGTCCATCTACGGAAACCTAACCTAGTTTCACAGAATTTTCTTTGTGTTGGTGACTCCCCGGTGGCCTTTGTGTGCTATGATGACTAATGCTTTCCTGAGGGTCTTGGGGGCACTAGTCGATTTCCTTGCAGCAGCATCCCTTGGTCTGTTGTGGCCAGTTCTCTTTGTATCTTCGCCATTCTCTGCAGGTGTCTTTTGTCCACCTCCCCATTCTGAAAGTGTTCTGTCGTCAGGTGTCGCCACCTGTTGGTATCTGTGAGCTGGATGGCCGCTTGGGTGGTGGGGTCAGTCCTGCACCTCTCGGCAAAGAGATACGTTGTGATGGCGGGGGGCAGGGCATTAAGAAATAAGTGCAGAATGGAGGCTTCTGCTTCAAGCTGCATACTGTTTTCTAGTGCGCTTACGGGGGTGCCGTGACAAGTAGTCCGCGTGGTTAGCCTCTCCTCAGATGCGTGGTGGCATCTTGATCTTGGGGTTATCGAAGAGGGAAAGGAGTGCCTGATGGTCCGTTATGAGGATGAATGTTCTTCCAAAAACGAAGTGGTGGAACGTCTTGCATGCCCAAACCGCAGCCAGGCTCTCACATTCATCCTGGAAGTAGGCTTGTTCGATGGTGGTGAGCGGTATGCTGGCGTACGCTACTACTCGCATGTCGGAGTTGTTGTTTGGGTCAGTTTCGGCTAGGATGGCGTCTAGTAAGACCGGACTGGCGTCAACTGTAATCTCAGTGACCCAATTCGGGTTGAAGGACACCAGTTGGAGGTTGCTTGCCAGTTCTCGTTTGATGGTGCCAAAAGCCTCTTGACATCTTCATCCCATGCAAAGTGGAGGTCCTTCTTGAGGAGCTGCCTGAGTGGGTTGATGAGTGTTGCATAGTGTGGTAGGTAACGGGGGCGCAGTACCCTGCCGTTCCCAGGAAGGACTGCAGTTCCGTCACATCCTTCGGAGCCTCCAGATTCACAATGGCACTGATCTTTTCAGGGTCTGCCTTAATTCCTTGGCTGGAGAATATGCGCCTGAAGAAGCACAGGCTGTGTCTGTTGACAGTGCATTTCAGACCATTGAGGGTGAGGCCAGCTTCCTGTAGGATGTTGCACACCTGCCTTAGCGAATCGTTGTGCTGGTTCTGGGTGATGCCAAACACTAAGATATCATTGTGACGGGTGCTATCAGCTGGCGTATTGTTTCCTGGAATATCTCGGCTGCCGACGGTATTCCAAAGTTGAGCCACTTGTAGCAGAACAGCCCCTCATGTGTTGTGAAGGTGCTTATGGGTCTTGAGGCGGGGTCGATGGCCAGCTGGTGGTATCCTTGGTTCAAATCGAGCTTGGAGAACCGGGGGGCCTGATTGAGTCTTACCAGCATGTACTCAATGTTGGGTCTGGGAAGTCTCTCCCTCTGTATTGCGGTATTGGGAATCCGCATGTCTACGCAGAGACGTAGGCATCTGTCAGATTTGGGAACTACCACCAGGGGGGACACCCATAGGGTGGGTCCATTAACTCTTTCAATTATGTCGTTTTCAAGGAGAAGTTGTAGTTCATGTGTCACTTTGGCCTGTAAATGAAACCCTATTCTCAGAGGGTGTTGTGGTACAAGGCCCACCGTGGGGTCGATATGGAGTCGGATGACGTTGTCCTTCAGCATGCCTATGTCCTTGAACAGTTCGGGGAACGTTGCTTTCAGTTCATCAAGGTCTAGTTCCCTTTGAGATAGAGCCTGCAGTCTGGGCATGTGGCGGGAGGCCCTGTATCATCTCGGATTGTTTGTATTAGATGTTAATAAACTGTAAATCGGTTGCCGTCTTGTAGCTGAGGAGACATCAACCCATCATAGGGCCATGTATGACGTGAATCATGGCGGTAACACATCGTCCTCTATGTACCAAGTCACAGCACAATTGGCCTTTGGATTGTAAAGGAAGTGTCGCTCCCCACTGGAAGATGCGAGCCTGGGACGGTTGCAGGCGGCAGGTGCTCCCCATGGTCTCGTATGTTATTTCGTTCATCACATTCACAGTGGCTCCTGTATCAATGAGGAACGGGGTGTGGAGTCCTCCTATTTGCACTGTCAGTTTCGGGACGGCACTGTCGTCGGAGGTGTCATAAATGAGCCAGACATATTCTTTGCTGTACCCGTCGTATTCGTAGTGTGGCTCCATAGTTGATGGTTCTTCTTCTACTGGGGGGTTTTCATATGGGTCATCTGTGGAATATTCTCGCCTGGATCTTTGGTCTTTCACCTGGCCTGGCTGTGTGTGTAAAAGGTGTTCTGGTGTCTCGGGGTGTCTGCAAGGTGTATCAACCTGTAGATTTTCGACAGCTCGCATGAACACAGATTGTGTTGCATATATCACTGTGTTTCTGTTGAGGTTGGTCTTCCCACTATCCCTCTGTGGGTATGGCTGTGAGTTGGGTGTTCTTGGTGAGTCATATCTCCTTTTGGGAATCGACTGTGAAGGTGTCTGTATGCCGGCAGCATTGGTGCTTTTTCCCAGCAGATAATTTGGAAGTGGTTCTCCTGACCGCACCTCATGCACATTTGGCCAATGGCTGGGCATTGCCCATTGTGGGGAAACTCAAACCTGTACCTGTACCATTGTCTTTCTGACGGGGCCCGGTGGTTGGTATTACACGTATCTTGGTGGGTTGCTGTACCCGGATATCGGGTTTGTACCTGTGGGCTGGTAACTATGGCGGCCACCGTGTCCGTTTTCTTGGGGTTTTCTATGTTGGCTGCTTGTGCGTCGACTCTTTCATACACCCTTTCAAGATCCGCTATCTCCTTCAGCGGGAGAGGTTTCTTTAGCAGGTGTTTACTGAGCTGCGACGATATGCACTCTTCTATCACCCTTAGTCTGATGACTTCATCATCATTGAAGTTAGCAAAGTCGCAGTATGTAATCTTCCTCTGGAGGCACAGTATGAATTGTCCAATTGTCTTGTGAGGTGCATGCGCACACTGGTTGAAAGTATATCTTTCGGAGTCCCTGTTGGGGAGGACTACCAATCGTCCTTTGATTGCGGCGGTGAGGAGTTGGTATGTGGACTTTTCTTGGGGAGGGATGGTTTTTATGATCCCTCCCTTTCTTTCCCTACACGATTCGTGAAGCTGTTCAGTTTGTTGGGTGGGTTTTGGTTCCCTACCGTTTTCATGAATTCTTCGAATTCCTCCATCCACTCCTGCCATCTCTGGCCTTGATCTTCTTGTGGTTCTAGGGTGAAAGGGTTGGGGTGGCGTAGGAATGTTACTGGGTTTCTGGGGTCTACACCAGCCACAATTTGTGCCGCCACGTCTGCTGCTCCTCCGTGGGTCATGGTGCCTGTTTCCTGGTGTGACTCTTCATGTTGTTGTGGAGTCTGTCACCCCTTTGTCTTAAAACTGTGTTGCCCAGCGTTGTCTTGCTTCCAAGACAAACGCGCTGCCCTGAGCTATCCACCCTCACAATCATACACTTTAATAAAACATGACCCCCCAAGATTCATTGGGTAGAGGATCAGGGCAGGGCAAGTGTGCTGGGGAGGGATTTAGAGGCCGCGATGCAAGGGGCAGGGTTAGGTGTGGAGTGCTTTGGGTGGGATCTGGGGCTATGATGGCAAGGTACTCTGGAGGTCACTAAAGCCGAGTGTCAATTAGAATGCATGCGGGATGGCATCATCATTGGGGGAATCTGGCGTTGCTCCCCTGGCATTCTAATCTAGATTCAAGCAGGGATGAGGAATAGCGTCTCATTCTCATAGGGCGAATACTCTTACCAGGGATACCACTAACATTGAACGGTTACTGTGAGGAATTTGTCCATCCGCATAGTGGGTGTGCACTTGCCTGTGCTTCTTTGATATTTTTTAAAGAAATCAAATGAAGCGAGATCAACTTCCGAAAATGTGTGGGGCTAAACTGCACACATTTTCCTATGCTCACCGCACAACAAACACTTAGATCTGTGTACTCTGGCAGGACACAGCCTACAGGTGCATACCTTCCTGTCATATTTATTTGGAATGTGACAGCCTGGAGTACATGAAAGCATCAAGAGGAGGAGGGCAACACCTTCCACCTGCCATGGCCAGCCTAATTAAATATCAAAGGCTCCATGGACCCGCCCTAGCCTTTGTTCGCCTGCTAGTGGTAGTGCATACTGATGAGAGTTAATTGAAGCAGGCCTGCAAGAGCCCTGGTTGCAGGACTGACAAAGGACAGGATTCCCAAAACCCTTTTGATGTGCATCTCTGCCAACTTGAATTCAGCTCCCACCCCTTCGGGTGAAGGGCAGTGAATGCCATGTCTGGGACAACTGTTTACAGTGGTCATCCCTTCAGGGGGACCCCATTCAGGAAGGTATGAGTATGTGATTTGATGGAGACAGAAAGTCTGTTCTCGCCATAACTTCAACTTCACTCCTTTACCTTTCCTGTTGAAAAGCACTCTAGTTATGATCTCACGCATAACAGAAGATTGTTGGTGGGGACCCAGCATTAGTTCATTAAGGTAGGCTCAGCCTTCACCAATCACTGGGGTCCATTTGGCTTTAAAAGAGGGTTGAGCCCCTCTCTTAGCAGATCATCTGAAGACTTCCTAAGGAGTAACAAGAAGAACTCATTTGGAATCTGGCTGAAGGTACAGACTACCATACAGCTTCTGCCAGTGAAGGAAGGCCGGGATTTCCAAGAGGGAAGCAAGATCCCTCACCCTAAACATCTCAGAGGGAACGGACAGAGAAACTGAATCCAGAGGATGCTCTAGCAGCTCCAGAACCAGTACCCTGCCAGCACACTGTGTGCCCTGCCAGGCTCTGCCAGGCTCTGCAAGCAAGCTTCCTAGGTGGTAAGTGCCAGAGAGTCTCTGAACCGAAAGAAGGACAGGGCTGTTGCCTGAAACACACCGACCGACCGCTTTAAAGGAAGACACAAGTCCAGGAAAGAAGCTAGGAGGAATGCACTGACAAAGTGTCCACTTTTAAGGACATTTTCAAGGCAGTTGAGCCCCTCGAGTTCCAACCGACTACACTGCTGACTTTTGTCATGTATGTGTGGCAAACAAGGGAACCTGCACACGGCCAACACACCTGAACTCACAGAAGGTGATGGGCACACACTTGTGATATCACCATAACATATGGGACCACAACAACCACAACATTTTCACCATCCTAAATTTGAACTTTGTTGTGCCCAGCTGCCATGTGTGTTTTCACCATCCTGTCTAAATTCGTACTTTGTTGCGCCCAGCTGCCATGTGTGTTTTCACCATCACCATCCTGCCTAAATTCAAACTTTGCTGTGTCCAGCTGCCATGTGTGTTTTCACCATCCTGCCTAAATTCGAACTTTGTTGTGCACAGCTGCCAAGTGTGTTTTCACCATCCTGCCTAAATTCAAACTTTGTTGTGCCCAGCTGCCATGTGTGTTTTCACCATCCTGCCTAAATTCGAACTTTGTTGTGACAGCTACCATGTGTGTTTTCACCATCCTGCCTAAATTCGAACTTTGTTGCGCCATCTGTAGCCTCCTCTTCCTTCATGTTTCTCCTACTTCTCCCCCCAGTCCACGCCTCTTCTATAATCCAGTTATATGTGTGTACTGTCACCCATCTGTTTTTTTTTCTTCTTTTTCCTACAGTGTTTTTCATGTTTTACCTGGCCCTGCCTAATTCGAATCTTGTTGTGCACAGTGTTTCATGTCTCCATCGGTCCATGCCTCATTTTGATGGGTATGCTGTCTGTGCCTCCTCTCCCGTCATGTCTCTCCCTCTCCCTCTCCTCTTCCCCCAAGGCCTCCCTCTCACACTCCCTACCCTTCTTCTATCCTCCTTGTTGCTCCTGGACACTTGAAACTCGTTGGCCTCACCATACCCATCCGATTCTCAGATCACCCCTACCTCTCTCTTTCCCTACCTACTTCTCCTCTTCTCCCCTCCCCCTCCATAGTCAATGCTCTTACACTATCAGAAATGTCATCAGGCCTAGTACGATAGTCTTCTGCTTGTTCCTCACCTTGCTACCCCTCTCCCCCTCATTTTTTGATCATGCTCTTGCACTATCTGAAATGTTGTCAGGCCTACTAAGAATGTCATTGTATTTTTCCTTTGCTCCCTTCCTCGCCTTGAAGCGCTGTGAAACACGGTGTGTATAGGCGCTATATAAATAAAATGTCATAAATATAAAAGAAAATACCATGAATGCCCCTTGTCTGTGTTGAAGTGCTGCTTCTCATCCTGACACCCATGAACAACCTCACCCAGGGCACCACACAGGAATGCAAAAACCTCCATGAAGTCCGCAGCTGACAAAAAACGGGTGGCGGCTCCCGAATATCGGGTGGGGGATCGAGTGTGGTTGTCCTCCCGCCACCTACACATCCCTGGCTGCCGCAAGTTGCTTCCCCGGTTTGTGGGTCCCTACCGTATAGTTAAAGTCCTGAACCCTGTGGCTCTACGGTTGTCTGTTCCTGCCACCTGGCGTATCCATCCGGTTTTTCATACCTCCTTGCTCAAACCCTGTCTAGGTCCTACCCGTCTCACTGCCCCTCCTGCCCCTGTCTCCTTGTCCTCTCCTGACATCTATGAGGTCAGTGCTATCTTGGGTTCCCGCCATATTCGGGGTCGCTTGCACTATCTCGTGGACTGGTTGGGTTACGGCCCTGAGGAACGTTCCTGGGTGCCCTCCAGGGATGTCCGGGCCCCCCAGTTGGTTGGCCAGTTCCATCGTGATCATCCATCCAGCCCACGGGGTCGTGGGCCGTTAGGGGGGGGCTCTGTCGTGTCTCCCAACATTCGCCACCATCAAGACTCACGTGGCCTACGTGTCCCTGCAGGCGAGCGGCGAGGGTCTCCTGCCAAACAGAGGAGACCCGTACATCACGGCCCGAGGGATCTTCGCCCTTTCCTTCACTGGCACCTCCCATGGAGGTTTTCACACAACTGGCGCTGCCGATTGGGCACACACAGAACCGCACGTCACGTGACAAGGCATCCACAACGGCCTTCGTCATCATCACGGGTCACGTGACACAGACTACTCACGTTCCCCTCCCGTGATGTGATCACGTGACCTTCCACACAAGCTAAAGGGAGCAGAGAAACACGGAAGCACCGCTTCACAGCTGCTTCCTTCACGGACTGCTTTGGCGTTTATTTGGATTTTGCTACCACGACTACTTGATCACGGAACTGTACACGGATTGCCTCATTCTTTATCCCGGATATCACGCTGTTTGTTTGCTACTGGTTACTTGACTCGGAATTGCTCACTGGACTGCCTACGGATATTCCCTTGAACACTGAACTTTGGTTATTGACCCCGGAACTGCCTATTGGACTGCTCACGGATTGTCCCACGTATTTGCCTCGGAGTTTTACATCACGAGTCCTGTCAGAGACACAATCGACCAGTGCCTGCTGTACCCCCACTACTCCACCACACATCTCAGGCCACCCTCTCCTTCACTTTCGGGTAAGCCCCTTTTTCTGCTATTCTATCATAAAGGCTTTGTTGTCCATTCCCTGTGTTGATTAACCCTCCGTTGCCTTACAGTGGTCAGGGGGTCTTTGGCGTTTCTGGTTCCTGATAAGACTACGTTCTCCACCTGTGGTTTCAAGCGCTGCACGGGCTGTGTTATTATTTCCTGCCTGGGTGGTGCTTGGGGTCGGAGGTGATAGGACTAATCTGCACGACCACCAAGGGCTAGACAGTTGGTTGGTCATACACATGGCCACCTGTTAGGCAGAAACCTGTGCAGTTCCCTCTGGGACCATTGCAAAAGATTTAGGACTACAGGTGTTTGGCAGTAAACCCACTTGGTAGCAGTCTGTACCACACAGATTCACTTGGTAGCTGTGGCTGAGCAGTCAAACTTCCCTCAAGAAGAGTTAGGCAGTATACAGAGTATTCACAATAGGTCAAGAGAACACAGTAGAACAAGTAAACACTGCCCAGGGCTTGGTGTAAAAGAGATATAATTATTTATTTAAAACCACATCTAGAAAAACACACAGGCACTAATAGTAAGCAATTCAAAAACACGGTCACTAAAAGATATACACTCCCTTAGAAGAATATTAGACAAGTCTTCAGTAAAGCCCCACTTATTTTCAGACAGCGGTGAGCGCTTAACGCAGATGGCACTCTAATAATTTGGTTTAAAAAGGGAGAGAAAAGCAGTGTATAAATTGAAACAGATCCCAACACTTTTTCACGAACACAACAAGAGAGGGAGGCAAAGTAACACTGTGAGTTTAGAGTCAGTAGGCCGGATCCACTTTAAGAGGATCAAAACGAAATGTGTCCAAGTTCACACGGTTGCAGTGCACGAGAGTCTTGTAAAGGTTCGAAAAGGATTTGGACCAAAGAAAAGGGACCAGTTAGAGGGTCAAGGCGGCCAGCCCAGTCCAGAAGGTTAAGGGGTTATTATTACCTTGTAGCAATCTTTAGAAAGGGAGGCCTGGAGGACACTGTACCTTAACGTGGTGAGAACACTCCAGCGGGGGCAGTTGTTCCTGGCAGCGGATGCAAGTCGGTGCTTCGTCCGGGGAAAGAGAGGATCTCGTCGGGGAGGAAGACAGGAGTCCGTTGCACTGCCAGGGAAGAAACCAGCTGCAGAGTTCTCAGGTAAAAGGATCGGCCCTTTTATTTGCGGTCCAGTGGTAAGTGGCTATCTGGTTGCCGGGGTGCTTGGCACGGGCAATTCGACCACGAGCCGGTCTGGGGTGCGAAGAGAAGAAGGTAAACTGGTTGTGCCCACCAGTCAGGGGAAGAAGCCTCTGCAGCCGGGAGATCTTCTCTGTCGTCGCGAAGTGGTGAGTCGGTTCCGCAGGGCTCCACCGGTGGTATCGTTGTGGTAGGTCGGCTCAGCTTCTCCCTCGTCGGACTCTCAGGTCCTGTGGCGACTTCTGAAGTTCCAGTCCCCAAAGCCCTGCTTTTATGCAGCACACCCCCATTCACTCAGCCTAGCTGTCAATCAAACATGCTAAGTGGTGAGCCGGCCGGCTCACCACTTGGGCCAATCACACAAGAGTGCGACTTGAGTTACCAAGGTAACTCAGTCCAGGGTGCCTAATCCCCCTCCCACACTCCCTGTGGTACCCAGACAGAGTGGCACCACTTTTGGAGGCTTCTGTGGAGAAGCCCGCCAAAAAGTGGAACAAAGGGCTCGACTTGGGTTGGAGTCACAGAAGAGAACACAAACGCCATTTTAGAATCGAGTCCTGGCAAAAAATACCAACCGGCGAATTAATATTAATTAAATAAACCGGCGGTATGTTCGAGGCTATGAGAATTAAATAATTAAAGTTGGTAGCCTCGAACAATGGGAAAATCCCGTAGGAATATATTTGCGGTCGAATATAAAAAGTAGTTTCCACTGTCACCAGCCAAAACTCGATCAGGGGGGACGGAGATGTGCCCCCTCGACTAACAGACCCCGGGGCAATCGAATTGCCCCGACCAGTACGTCCACAATATGATGGTTTGTACCGGTTTCTGTTAATAATTTGGGACTAGTAAAGCCAACAGTGACTTTACATGCCCTGGGAGACAGTAGTCAGTCCCAGGGTATGGAGTCTATGGTGGGGTGTCACTATGACACTCCTGTGTTACGGCACAGAGGGTGCTGTGTAACACACATAGGAAAAAACACATGAGACCCTATGGAGTAAAGGACCCCATAACCCATAAAACTGTCAGGCTGAGAGGTCCTGTATCCGCGGAAGCTGCTGAACCCCCGACAATCCCCCTGAGATGTATTTCCCAGAACTAGTTTTCAATACAGCTCTGTAAACTACACCCCAAAGGGAAAGGGGGAATGGGACAACAAAACAACACCAGGCAGACTGCGTCAAGGCTAATCAGTGCTGAACCTGCAGAGGATAAAGAATAACACATACACTTCCTTAATTCACTTACTTAACCTTATGAATGGGAAGTCATTAATCCGTAACTAATAATTGAGAATCCTATCTGGTTCTTCTCTTGAAATTTCTTAGAGAAGCGGATAAGAAGCTGAAAATCTCTCTTACTTGCGATACTTGAAATTCCCAGCAACTTCTTACATTAGGCAAAACTGGAAGTCTTAGTTCTTTATTTGTCTTTTTTCCAACATGCACTGGTAGTTCAATTAGATTGTCTTTAAAATGTTCTTTCTTGTCATTTCAAAACTTTTCAAACTATTTATAATTATCTTGAGTCTTTGAATCCTTGAAGAAAGAGGAAACACGTACTAACTGCACACGCAGGTTATTTCCATTAAAATTATCGATGAACTTCACATAGAAATCTTCCTGGTTGAAGAACACGCGCAAACGGATGAAGACGCGCGATCAAAATAATCCACGCGCGCAAAAAATCCACACGCGCAATAATTCACACGTGCAATAATCCACACGCGCAATAATGTTCTCCTGCGAGACACGCGAAATAAGAACACCCGTGCTATTGAGTTCAAACGCAACGAAGTGATTCTCACGCGCAAAATCACTCGCGATGGAAAAAACACACGCGCACTCTCATGGCACGCGACGAACAGATTCTCGCGCTTTGTACCCCCGCGCTAAAAATCACACGCGCTTTGTATTTCACACGCGCTTTGTGCACCCGCGCTTAAAATCACACGCGCTTTGTATTTCACACGCGCTTTGTACACTCGCGCTAAAAATCACACGCGCTTTGTATTTCACACGCGCTTTGTATTTCACACGCGCTTTGTAGTTCTCACGCAGCGTGTAGCTTTTCGCGCAAAGGATCACCCGCGCAATAAAACACACGCGCGTTTAAAATGGCACGAGACCAACCTCTACTCGCGCTCGGAATACACACGCTAGAAAGCACGCGCTCACTTGAATACGCACGCGACAGTCAAAATCTCGCGCTAAGGAACACCGCACTGGAAACACAAGCGCACTCGATAGTTCAATAGTTTTAGTAGAAACACTACTTTTAACGAATTTTCAAGGAGACTGTTATTAAGATGAACAGATTTACAGTAGAAATAAAGTCACTTATCTCCTGAGCGAATTCACAAAGATTTCCTGCTTTTCCTATCTTCAAAACGAATTCCTGCCAGCTGAAGACTTCTCCTGAACCCCCAAGAAAGTAGCCGCTCAACTGCTGAGATCTGAAGGATAAAATCCACCAGGCCTAATACTAAAGCAGGAGCAGCCACTGAACACGTCCTCTCAGATGGGGTTTTGATGATGAAAGGCACAGAGTGACAGTTTAGAATGTTCATTGTTGTTCAGCATTGTCTTCTAGCCAATCAGAGCTGTCACTGTGAGGCTCCATCTTGCCTTGGGTCAGAACCAGGATTCTGAATCAACAAGTTAAGGCCTAACCAACTATAATGGAAAACTTCCCACCCACACAAAGCTAATCTGAAAAGGATAATAATAAAAAGGAAACTTGAATAAGAGAAGGAAACCTGACAAAAACACATTAACAGTCAAAGGAACACCATAAATCATGTCCAAGAGTGGGAAAAAAAAGAGTCTCACTCTTGGCAGGAGAAACAAACAAACTCCAGAAATCCAGCAAAGCTGCTGGGGGACTCACTAGGTTAGGAAATTCAGCCTAAAGAGAGAATTCTCCCTAACACCACCTGACGTTTCTGTGCCCACACCATGGATGTGTGTGCCATGCTGCTTGCAAATGTCCATTGGCTGCCCTACTGACTACTCTGGATACCTGGGGTCGCTTGGGTGTACTGGTACAAAGGTGTAGTCGTGGGTGGCTGTGGTCGGTCACACCCACTGCACCCACTCATAGTGCCTGGCTGTCAGACATTCACACCGGGAATGGAGTGGTGGCCTAGTTACAATGCTATTTGCAAGGGGGGGGGGGTGACTCACCTGCAACCTCCTGGGCGCCAGTGTCTGCCTCCGCTTCTCCCACTCCCTCAATGGATGTCATGTCAATGAGGGTGGTGCACTGCTCCTCCCATGGTGTCAGCTATGGTGGTGGTCCTCCGCCAATCGCCATGGACTCACTCCTTTGCTGGGCCAGGAGCCCCGGACACGGACCAGCAGTTCATTGTTGTGCTTGCAGCAGTCCTCTCCATTCCTGAGGACACGGCTTGCCGCTGGGACTTTCTGTCTGATGGATGTCCAGATCTCGGTACACCGCTGTGAGCCCGTCTTTTTTCATTGTGGGCCATAGAGCTCCTCCTGGTGGGAAATGACCTCCTCCACCAGTGTTGCCAGTTCTGAGTTGGAAAATGTGGGTTTCCGCACTAGGTCCAGGGCAGACTTGCCCCTCACACGCTCCTGAGACATTTTTCATTTTTTTTGGTGTGGATGACTTCCAGGGGCTGCGATTTTGTGTGGCGTGAAAACTTTCAGGTCCCAGCACTCAAACCCAGCAGGAGCAGACAAAGAGTTCTCCACACACCTTAGTCCAGTCCTCCGAACAATCTTTAGATTACAACTGCTGAGGTGACCAGGCCGGGGGGAAGTGGACGTGGATAATAAAAAACAAGAACAGGTCCCTGTCGATAACCTCAGACTGCTGAAACCTTGCACCTTCAGGAACCTGACTAGCTCTGCTCAAGCTTGGAGGTAATTCTCAAGATCTGTGTGTGGATTTATGGCACAACTGTTTCTCTAGGTGTTCCAGAGCTAGGACTGTCATTAAAGTTTGTTTTTAAAACTACCTTTATAGATTGGTGCTTTCCACAAACAAACCGTTTGCTGCTAAAACAGTCTTTTAACTCCAGTGTTTTACTGAAGGAAGAATTCTTAATTAGCTCCTTCTTAGTAGATATTGAACTTAAGGTGCCCGTGATCCTTTGTTTCAAATATTGCTTTTTTCCTTTTGATAGTTTAAAGTTAAACGTTTTACTTTAGGAACTCCTTCTCAGATGCAATTCACAAGACACGTGACACTATTTTGATCCTTGTATTAAGTTGCTGCTTAACAATTTTCTGCTGGTTTATTTTCTCAGGAACCCGGACGAACTTTACCCTTTAACTCCTCCTTGCACGTTAACAACATCCAAAATGCTTTCTTTCAACTTTAGCGCTAGGTGCAACACTAGAAGACACATACCTCAGCTTGCTTCTGTCTTCCTTCACCCGACGTCTTAGACGCGACTAAACGTGCACCGTCTCTGCTTTCCGGTGAACTGCTGCTTCCTACTGTCTACCTCCTTAAGGAGCTTTGGACGCGACAATAGTCACAGGCACAACAAGCTCGGCCCTCCTCTGGCTCGCACACACTCTACATACGAATGGTTTTACACGGGTCATTTACTCAAAACCCACAGCAACGGATATAAGAACAAAGATAACTTGCGATTCTCTCTAAGCTCGTAACGTAAGCTGCTTGTCAAACCTTTTACCAGTACATTCTTGAAATGCTTTAAAACAGAATATACAGTTCAGAACCCATTTCATTTTCTTATTATACTGCTTCTTATGAAAAATAAATATTCTCTACTGACTGTACTGGCTGTACGCTCTGGCAATTGCTTTTCATCAGTGCTTCAGTTTTTCTGCAATTCTCCATTAGTTCAGGAGCTCTGGATGTGGTGACCTTCCTCAATCTTGATAGGAATGAAAGGCAGTTTAGAATCTTTTTCAAGATTCCAAATGACCTCATAAACACCTGTGAGCCTATCATTTCTGCTCTGGAAAACCACCATTTTGAGTTGGGGCAACTCCAATATCCTGAAAAGTGAATGTTAAGGAAAAGGTATACTAGCCCAATGGTAACTACACTTGCAAAACACTTCGATTCTGGCACCCTTTCTGCACAAAACACATTTGTTCCTCATTAGACATTTTCTTCTTGCAGATATACTAAATGGGAACCTGACAGACCCTGGATTCCCTTCTAATTAAATGCACAGGTAGAACACACACAACACGTTTAATACAGAGCAAGTGGGATCCCACTGGAGTGAGCCCCCACTTAGAGGACAGGCAATACCTAAACAGAGATATGTGTTTTCCTCCCTTGTCTCGGGAAGCTAATAGTTTTTCTGGCTATAAGGAGTCAAATTGTTTAATAAACTGCAATACCCTACACTGCAATGTCCTCAGCTTTACCAATCTTCATAGATTTTATAGATTTTAAATCCGCATTTGATGCAGTCGATCTGTACCTGCTGTGGGCTAAAATGCTCAAGACAAACTGTCTGGCGCACCTGCTAGAAATCAGAAAAGACCTCCATTGAGAAACAACAATGCAAATTCGTCTGAATCAACAAGGACTATTAACCCGACCGATCAAAACCACCCGAGGGCTAAAACAAGGATGTATACTGGTGGCACCTCTTTTCAACGCATTAATTAAAGATAGGGGCGCCCACTTGCAAAAGCAAGAGCATTCCCTCCTAAAGTAGCACATTTTCCCATCCAATGGCTACTTTATGCAGACAACCTTGATATGATATGGCATTTATAACGCACATATATATGCGTGTGTTTCAAGGCGCGACAAGGCAAGGGAGGGGGAACAAGGGGAGACAAGAGACAACGATCCTACTAGGCCAGGTGTCATTCAGATGACGCAAGTGCATGGGAGGGAGGAAGGGGGGGGAGTGCAGTACATGGGAAACAAATAAATACTGATATGTAAACGGCCAGCTGGTGGCAAGTGCAAGTGTAGGTGCGGACATCAGTTGGTAGAGGGATTGTTTGGGATACAGAAAAAGCAGTCCCCAAGTGCGAGTGTTGCCAGGAAGGCAGTGCAGGTGTGCAACTGGCGGGGGAGGGGACCTGGGCAAGCGATCAGAGGATGGCCAGGTAATCAGTGCAGAATCAGATAGGAAGTCAGCAGGGTAGAGGAAGAGAAAAAGCAGAAGCAAAGAGAAAGGTTTTGGGGTGCTATCGGAACCGGAGATGGTTCTCCTCAAGTTTCAAGGAGGCAGGGAGGCTGTTCCAGAGGGAAGCCCCAGCCCAAGAAAGAGATCTACCACCAACTCGTTGCTTGGAGAAGCGACTGACCCTGAAGGGAGTTGGAGGCAGATGACTGAAGAGATTGAGAGGGAAGATTTTTAGGAAAAAGGAAAAAAAGTATTGTCCTTATAGACCAAACACCAATACGTTTAAAGAGACAACTGAATGCATTACATAACTACTGCCAAATTAATAATCTTACAATTAATACTAACAAATCGAACATTATTATCTTCACACCGGGCAAGCGAAAGAAACTAAGACTTTACTAAACCTAACATCCAACTATAAATATCTCTGAATCTTAATAAATGCTACGCAAAATGACTCTCTATTTGAAGAAACCAGAAGAAAAACAATTAGAACTGCTACATCAGTTATTCCGACTCTTACCTATGGAATTGAAGCTAATATGTCTGGAGCAATAACAAATTGGAATTGATTAGAAGATATATTCTGGAAAAAATTACTAGCTGTTCCCAAAAGCAATCCTATTCAGATCTTAAGGTATGAACTTGGCCTACTATCTCTGCAAACGATAATTAAGCGGAAATCCCTGGCATTTTTTAGAATGATTATCTCTGGCCCGCAGGATTCTGTTTTAACCTATATGTCCTCTGCTTTTAAAAAAGAACTCCTCAATAGTATTGACTAATTGGAAGGCACAGTGTGAAATTTGGATGGATGAAATTAGTGCCTCCTGGCAAAGACTACTCAATAGACCTGACTCAGTGAAACTGAAGGAATGAAAACTTGACTGGTGTAGAACAATCGAAGAATGTCATAGATACAAAATCTTCACAAATTTTCTTTCGAAATAAAAGCTTTGAAAGAGATACCACGATAGGTACAGTATTTCCCGTGTCGTCACAACCGAAGGAACTTTTTAAGATTTCACTTGAACCTGTGGAAAACTAAAGAAGTTACAGCAAGAATAATTAATAACACAACCTCAATGCTCAACCTCTGCCGATTTTGTAATGCAGAAATTGAATCTCTACAACAATTGGTATTAGGATGTGTCAATTTAATCAAAGTGAGAAACACTTTTGTACAGAAACATTTAAAAGATTTTGATAATCCCTCAATGGACACAGTCTGGTCGCAGACTGCTGGAGGAGCACATACTTGTTTAATATTGGACACACTGAGATTTTTAGAATTTCTAGGGATCGAATCTTAACTCTAAATTTTAGTGGCGTCAGAATGTTATCATGAAAAAATTACTTTTTTAAAATCTATTGTATTTGATATATGTAATGTTTTATATTGATCTTATACATGTTTTTATATTTGCTATATCACATTTGCTTTTTTGTAAAAGGTTTTGAAACATAACCATATACACTAAATAAAAAGAAAAGAAAAGAAAAGCAATACACTATATTAATGTTTGGTATGGTATCCAAGCCTTTTCGGGCACTGTCATCAACTCAGACTGGCAAATGGGAAATAAGCTAATCTCCTGATTGAGTGGAAGACTTTCCCAATTAACATTGGACCTGGGAAGGAGAAAACTCCTTCTGAGAGGTGTGGAAAAGGGAAGTGAGCAGACAGGCAGCCAATCCAAGCCCACGGGAGGCTCGACAATCCTGCCAGCCCCAGTAGCAGAGAAACCTGGCCCACGATAATGTCCCGCAGTGGACTGCACCGGAATGGTAAAGGAGCAGCGCACCATGTACCTGATGCCAAAGCCCTGAAGGAAGAAAGCAGGATGGGACAATCCAATGCAGCCAAGGTGAACGCCTGCTCAGAGGAGCAACGCACAGAGACAGCAAGTATGCTGTCGCTCCAGGGAGCAGTGAGGAGGATGGAAATGCGAAACCATGCTCCACAAAGGGATAAAAGAAAAAATGCAAGTTAGGAGAAGCTAGACCATGTAATTGGGGGACAGAAACCAGACCCCAAAGCGGGGTACAAGAAACCGACCCCCATGGCGGTCTGTCAGAAGAGAGATCCCCAAGATGGGGCAACAGAAACCAAACCCTAGGGTGGGGTGAGAGTAACCTGAATACCTACATTTCACCAAATACCATTTCACTGAATGATAAATCTTCAAAGTTTTTTTTCTTTGAATTGGGTTGGGTAAGTGGTTACATTTTAAAACATTGATGAGGGTGGAGTAAGCATATAGGATAAGGTAGGGTAAAGTGTGGGGAATGGCGGTGGGTCTCCCGCACATAATAAAAAGAACATTGAAGGAAAGAAAATTGAAGATTTCACCATTAGGAGAATGGATTCGGTGAAACACATACATAGTAAGTAACCAAACCCCAAGGCAGGGTAATAGGAATCCAACCCCAAAGTGTTGAGGGTACAATCCAACCCTAAGGCGGGGTTAAAGAAAACAGAACCTAAGGTGGGCTGAGAGAAACCAGAGACCCGAGACCTCAGGAAGAGGTAACAACCAGAAGGTCGCTGAGTGGAGAAAGCACAACGAGATTTCCTTGTGGAGAGCCCAAAGAGAGTAATGTAGACTTATGGACTAGGGGGTACCCAAGGGTGAATGACGACCCAGGACTGAGACAAGTACATGGCAACCCAGGTAGAGACACACCAACGATAGACTGATACGCAACATGAGGAGGTGAAGGTGAAAGAGACCTGTGGTGCCTTGATTTGAACTCTGCAAAGGGGTTAGAAGGCAGCCATCATTCCTTTGTTTGGGCAAATACCCTTACTGTACCTTTTGTAAAAGTTAGGTTATTTTAGTTCAGTGTTAGGGAGAAGAATCAGGTCAGAACAGGTTTCTGGACAGTGGACATATTTGTAGAACATCCTGAGGAGCACTCTTTGAGACTCTGTTTCTTTTCTGTAAGAATAGGGTTAAGAAACATTGGTATAGCTTAAGATTTTGGTGTCAAAATGAAGAACTACTTAACACAAAAGGCCACCTTGTCTGTCCCCCGATTCTGACTTACCACAACAGTTGAATTCAAAGTCACACACACACACACACGCAGACGCACACACAAGTATGCACGCATGCTCACACGCACGTGTGCGCACACACACACACACACACACACACACAGATATAGACTGTAATCAACACAGTCATGTTTAGTGAAAGTCACTCATGCATGATAAGTGAAAGCTGCACCTATATATATTGAAAACACAATATGCAGGCGGGTTCAGAAAAGAATCATCCGATCCTTGAGGGCATTGTCGTTGGCCAGAGTCTACAGTTTATTGGTCTATACACAGACTACACATTCACAACATCAAGCATGTATTGGGGAGATACGTTGAGTATATCGGAATAAATGTTAGTGATTTAAGTGGTTGTTCTCTGACACTATACTTGATACTGGAGAATTACAAATGTTAAAACACACGTGCCCTATGTTAAATGCGATCTATGCAGCACTAGTGGTATTTAGAATGAATCAAATGTACAATGGAAATGTTTAGAATGTCTAATATTTTTTAGAATGGAATATTGTATGGAAAGAGTAAATGCTTGTATTGACTGATGTAGCAAGATTCATACAGGCAGTGTGATGACAAGGAATGAAGAGACTGAGCCAGTAGTGCAATAGTGGCTGCTATAGAGTGTTATCCATCTCTAACTCTAAGGGCGTTTCCCTACCTAAGGTAAAGAAACTCAGGTGCTAATCAGGAAGTCTGTGTGAGTCAAAACAAAAATGCACCACCCTGCTCACAAAGGCTCTTATTCTTTTCCTTTCACTACAACAAAACACCAGTATATAGTTTGAAAGTTCTGTAGATCAAGAAATAGCCACACCACCGCCCTTATGTTGTGCCCTGTTGAGCCATTTAATCTGATAGTTATCCAGCACCAGCAAGGGAAGACATACAGGTGGGTGTAAACCAAGACTCAGTAATAAAAAAGATATTAGAATCACTGGGTTGACTAAAATCATTTATAACAATAGCATTTTTAATTGCTGATCTAGCATTTATCATCTGCCTTCGTAACATCTGCAATGGTCACAGAATCACCAGGATAAATGTTTTGAAATCTAATTCTATTCAGAGCACGCTGTCGTGAGTCTCTAACATTTAGGCCTGTGCTGCAGTACCCGACCATCATAGAAGGAGTCAATAATACATGTTATCTGTCTTCCTGTAGGAACAGGTGTAAAGCAACTATACGCACCAGAGAAAAGACTGCGCGAAAGGAAAGGTTTATGGCGTACACCCGTATGCCACAGACTACCACACACCTGCTTGCCGATGTTGCATGGAATAAATATAGCATGAAGAACTACACCTCCCTCCCTTGGGAGTTGCAGTGCAATCCAAAGAAATGCATGCACCGTTCAAGCTTTCATATAACAAGTTGAGTTTATTTGGAAAATTCAAATCTAGGCGGGCAAACGTTCCGATACTAGAATGAAATGTTAAAACACCATTAAACTACTAGAGAGGCTTTTTAACATCCGAGGACGTCAATATCCTAAAACACAGTAATATAAATGAATATGCAATATTAAAATATCAGAACAATTTCAATTTAGTGCAAATACGATTTCAAGGCTCAAAACAAATTCTGTCTGTCAGCGCAATAGCATGCACGCTTTCAATTAACCACCAAACAGTTTGCAATTGCCTTAAATAGGCCACAGACCAGCTTGACGATGTTGCACCAGCGCTGTAGTGCCTGGTGGGCAAAAATATAGCAGGAAAAACTGCAACTCCCTTCCTTCCCTGTACAGAACGTCCAGCCACCACCTCTGTGGATCCTGTTCAGGTCTGTGTAGGTAGCTGTGTGAACGGATAGGGATAGCGGTTTCCGCGCAGTTGTTGGGCCATCCGGTCCACCCACTACAGGACATGCCAGCACGACTCAATCTCTGTCCTTCTGTAAGGTCGACTCTTGACCGACTGGTATGATGCTTTCCCTGCATCTTACAAACAATGTACTTCTGTTTAACAGGGGTGTTCTGCCACTACTTTTCTTGTTCAGCTTGCCACTCACCCACCAGCCACCAGTTTTCAATTGTATAGCGTTTGGTGTTCTGCTACCATGCGGGACACCTATTCTCTTCTACATTTCTGCTTTCCCCAAGGCCAACATCCCGTCGGACTGCGAGACCTCCTCATCACGTCTTGAAACAATTGTGTTCAGGCGCGTTTTAAATGACTTATCCTATCATATGAAATCATGAACCACACCATCAAAGTTTCTTGACCAAGCTTTTCGTGGCCTGCCTTTGAGTATTCTTTTTTGACTTTGATCTTTAATTCTCGATTTCTCTGTCCACCTCGACTGCTCTCTCTAGTACTCTCTCTGGTATCCTTTTCTGTACCCTTCCGCATTCGTTTGTTTCTGTCACACTGAAATATTAGGGTCAGCCCTGATGTAACACCCATTCCATTGAGTACAGATGCTCTGGTGTTTTTCCCTCTCGCTTGTAGCATTCTGGATTGATAAACTTTGCGGCCACCATATGGTGCATTGCAGCTATGCTCCAAGACTTGCTGATCATGACTCTAGATGTTGAAGAAGCATAGGATGCGAGCGTTACGTACAATGGGACAACATTTTTACCCTTCAGAAAGAACATTAAAGAAGGTAAATAATGTGTTCTCTTAAAATTGACTCCTTCATCCCACAGATTCCTGAACCGAGCAGTATGGAACTTGGAGGCAGAAGGAGAGTGTGGAACCAGCGCTAAACACTGCACAACCAAAATGGGTGACATGGCTGGCCAATGCATCCAGGCAATAACGTTCAGCAAACTCGTAGCCTGCCCAGTGTCAATTATAGGGATACCCCTTTGCAGAGCAGAGGTTGGCATCTGGCCTCTCCTAGAATGAGCCTGAAGTCTAGCAGACACTTCCTTGTTCATCAGAGCATAACACTCTGAAAGGCACAAAACAATTAACTTCTAAAGGGTTTGTTTGGTAAGGGCACTGGCCAGTCAAGTGTTAGCCTTTGGAGGAATGAGGAGTAGGATGACCTTCTTACTCAAAAAGGAGAACTCAGGAAGATTCACTGACAGGGCCTAGGGATCACTCGTGCACCTGGCAGAAGTAACCACAAGCAGGATGATCACCTTAAGGGTGAGCAAGCAGAGCAAAGATGACTGCATGAGCTTGAAAGGAGCCACCATCTAGAAGATAAGAACCATATTTAAATCCCATGCAGGAACGATTGGTGTGGTGGCAACATATTGGAGAAGCCTCTCAAAATCTACCAAGCAGTGGGACTATTAAAGAAAGGACCTTGTTCTGGGTCCTTTTGAAAACCCAAATGATATACAAGCATCCCTTAAATTAGCTAATCGGAAGGCCACGTTGAACCAACGAGAGTCGGAAATCAAGAACGGAAGTCAGACAAGCCAAAAGGTCCAGTCCTTCTCCAGACACGTGTTGTACTTACACCACGTACCGATGTAGAGAAACTGCATAGCTAGCCTCCTAGCCAACAAGAAAACATACAAGACCGTCTCAAAAAGTCCTACAACTGTCACTGTCTCTTGGTAGCCAAGGATGAAGCTGCTCAGGTTAGTGTGGAGGACCCTTGGTGGGAGGAACCGGGCAGATGAAAGGACAAGTGTAAAATGTCCAGGTACAATGGGGGGTCATTTCAAGTTTGGAGGTAGCCATGGTGCTGTTAGCACCATGGCTGCCTCCAAACCCGGGTCCGGGTGGCTGAATGGGGACTTACCGGGTCATTCCAACCTTGGAGGACCCGGTAAGTCCCCATTCAGTAAGCCATTCCCCATTTTCATTCGATCCCCTATAGAGCTCAATGGGAATGGGGAAGGCGCTAATTACTGGCCCGCAAATAGCGGGCCCGTTATTAGCTCCAAGGTCCCTTAGCGGGAGCCGCAAAGAACGTGTGGTCAAACCACACGTCATTTGCGGCTCCCGCTAAGGAACCTCGGAATTGGGTGGTAAGGGTTTACCGGCACCGGCATCATTACCGGTGACCGTTAACCCTTACCGCCCAACTCGGTATGAGGCCTAATGTCTTAATAGTACAATCTGCACAAAGGAAATCCATCATTGATAGAAACCTATAAACTTCATATATGAAGTCAACACTGATTCAAAGCTTAACAAAAATGTATGTGTGATACTGAAATGCCCAACATTAAAAAAACATACTTTAAAAAAAAGTGCATTGCTAGAAATTCCACCAAGAAAGTTGATTGAATAGAAATCTGAAAAGAAATGAAACTACACATATGCTGCACCCAACGTATTTCTTGACATAATGTTGGATGCACAAATTAATTTGAAAAGCAAACGTAATGAAAAACATTCCACACTGCTACACCCACATGGTTTTAAAACAGTAATTTATCGATTGACACAAGAATACCTGAGAACTCTACAGAAAATGTAAAGAAATTACTGGTAAACCAAATAAAAGAGAGTATAACAGCAATTGAATAAAAGCACGTGCAGCACCAGGTGATCCAAAGGAAGGCTTGCCTTGCTGACATCTGTAAAACATAAATAGAAGAACGTGAACCCTGTGCTTAGCATACAGAATGAAACAATTTACATATTGATTAAACTATTTTTCTACTGAATTCCACTGAAGGATTGCGCCGTAATATAAAGGTTACACGTTTCCTGGTCTCCATACTGGGACAGGACCGAAGTCTTTCATGCTGCCTGGCCTTGCCGCTCCAGGCTCCACCCCCTGTTCATTTCCCAGCCACCCTGGATTGGCCTAATGAATATCTACATTTTTCAGGGAAGATGGGAGGGGGTGTGATGGAAAAATATACAGCAGGTACACAATGTGACCGGGTCAGGGGCTTGATCTGTCAGAGGGGAACAGAGAGCCCTCACAACCTGGGGTAGATAGCCTAACAGGGCATAGGTCAGAGCCAGTACTACTCCAAAGTGTGCATTGCATATGGCTGCTGGTAGGGCTGTGCCTTTCACAATGCGTGCCAGCCTCTCTTCTGGCTAGAATGCTCTTGTCTGTTTCAGAACCGGTAACTTCCAGAATGCATCTAGGTGCAACAAGAAAAACCCAGACCGGAACAAGGGAAATTGAATCAAGAACCGAAATGGAATGGACTGTGGTTGTTCCTGCTAAAGAGAGAGGAGACACCCAACACTCGACCTACCACCACCAGACAGATCCAGGAGAAATGATGAGACAGCAAAAAGGCAAACTGAGAGTGAGAAGTGACAGCATGTGGTAGCTCTTTCCTTTCTCTTTTCTTGCAGCCAGGCCCAGTGGCCACTTTACCCCACAGCTGTTCCGAGGGCCACTGGCAATGCCAAATTTCCTGCGACAAGGCCTTTAATGTTGCCCCTGGTAAAGTTGCCATGCCCAGTTGACCGAATGTATCAACTGGGCATGGCAACTTTACCCCCATAATGGGGCAGCAGTTCTATTACATCTCTACTAGCACTCTACAACATAAATACCTGTACAATATGTTTGTTTGATGGGTAGTTTGGCATGATATACCTTGTGATGTCATCAGATGTCATCATTGTGCTCATTGTGCTCTCGTTTCCAATGATGTAATCAATGATGGAAAAACAGAGAATATATATATATATATATATATATATATATATATTATATATATATATATATTATATATATATATTTTTTTTTAATTCGGTTGATTTAGGAAACATTAAGTCCTTTCGAACAATTCCTTTTACACATTTCACATTGCCCAAAAGATCATCCAATCCCTCTATATATACAACGAAGATTACCCCTGCTAATAGCGCAGGGAGTCTTGATTCTATTAAAGACAAGGAGGTGAGCATTATGCTTCAACTTCTATTTATTCCTGTCTTCAGCGCAGTTTCAACAAAATCAAAACATTTCAACTTTTTATTTTCTTTTCAAACTACATTTCCCTTCCAACCATCCAACCATGTCTCTTCTGTAGTCCTTTCCGTGTCCCGTCATGTGACCATAGTCCTTCCTGTTCCTTCGTTCTGCCTCTTCCCTGCATGCTCTGAATTGCACTCTAACTTCATAAATTAATCCTGAACTTGCAGAAAACTACAGAGTCCTGTCCTTTGCTTCTGGGCTGTTCTGCCCTCCCTATGTCTGGATACAACCGTTCCTGCTGGTCCTTTTACTCCTGAGCTCTCGCTAGCATAGCTTAAATGTTCTTCTGGTCATCTCCTATCATCTTGTCCTTCGTGAAGACTCTGGTCACGAAGGATCCCACCAGCAGCTCTAGACAGTTTATGTGTAGTCAGAGTTCCTCCGCGCTCCATGTTCCTCCTGTGTCTAATTCTCTGCAGCGGCTCCTCAGCCCACCCTGCTGGCATATGGCTCTATTACCAGGTCGGGCAGGTTCCCAAATATGGCTTTCCCATTCCAGGCGTCCATATTCTGCAGCCATCATTTCAATTCTGTTTTGCACTTGCAGTCTAGGGGCACTGTCTGATGATATTTTAGCCCTTGCTGTAGGTGTTTTATTTTTAATCCCCAGAGAGCCCGATAGTTTACGGGCCCCAGAAATATTGCTTGAATAGGTGCTGCTAACAGACATACTATTCTCTCTAACGTCCTCAGAGACACCATGCTCTTGTCTAGGCATCCTCTGATCCCTCTCTTGATGTCTCTCACCTTCCTGGCTGATAATTTCAGCGTTGCTGTCCTGGTGTCTATAATGAAAACAAGGACGTCTATTCTCCTCGTCGGAGTTGTGTTGGAGTTCTCCTGATTCACTAGAAATCCCAGAGACGAGAGCAGATCCTTCACCCATCCTGTCTGATATTGGAGTCTTTCCTTGCTATCTGCTAGCAGCAGGATGTCGTCCAGGTATATAATCATGCAAATCCCTTTCCGCTATTGGTCTCATCCATTTCGTAAAGGCCAATGGTGCTGATGCTAGCAAAAAAGACATTGTTGTGAACTGACAGTATTGTTCTGCAAGGTGAATGCTAGAAAGGGTTGGTATTGCTCTTGTACTGGTATTGTGAGAGACGCGTCTTTTAGATCGATCCTTGTGAGCCAGTCACCTTGCCTTAGTGTATCCTGCAGCTGGTGTATCCCCTCCATCTTGAAATGGTGGTATGTCACCCAGCTGTTCAGCTCTTTTAAGTTTATCACAGGTATTACTTTTTCTGCATGGTTCGATAGCTCTCTTCTGCATGACGCGCTGAAGTTTGCTGTCTAGACTTACTCTCTCTGAATGGGCCATGTGTATCGGGTTGCGGAGGTGGGCTCTGGTGTGGCTCCTGTATAAATTCCAGCTGCAGCCCTTTAGCTGTCTGCAGCACCCAGGCATCGCTGGAAAGTGTGTGCCTGTTTCGCCAAAAGCGCTGTGCCCCTCCTCCCCAGTGGTGGGTGTGTAGTGTGTCTCACTTGATGGGAAGTTCTGTCCTCTTCCCGGCCCCCTTCCTCTGCGTCCTCTCGGGAATCGGCCCCTCGAGGGGAAAAGGGCATCTTATTATTTATTCTCCCAGTAGTGGGCTCTGCTCATTTGAGGACTTCCCGTGCCTTGGTAGTGACCGGCCGTTCGACCTCGATAACGGCCGGTCCTAGAAAAAACTCTGCTCGGAAATATTTTTCTAAAGGATTATTAGGCCTTCTCCAGGGAGGCGCACATTCAAACGAATCTCCCCATTTCTTTGCCAAACGTCTCCCCGAAGAGGACACCCTGGTCTGCCTCATCTGCCTCGTACGAGGCTAGATCTCCTAGTTTGGAGTCAATCTTAAATAAGAGGCCTCGCCTTCACTCCGAGGTGATGACGCAATTTGCGTTTCCCAGTAAACATACCGCTCTCTGAGCCCAATTCACTAGAATCAATCGGTCAACTTTTTCTTCTGTGTCTCGGGACCGTTCTGCTAGGTCCATCATTTTTGCCAGGTGTCCAGAGAGGTCGAGGACCTTGCCCTGGCAGCTTCTCCAGGACCTGTCTATTCTTTTGCGTGGGTATTTGGATGTCTTGGACATGAAGGCCAGCATTTCGGGATCTTACTCAGGTGCCTCTGCCACCTTTCCTGGTAGTTCTGGTCTTGGGCATTCCGCTCTCATGCGTTGCCTCACTTCTTTTTTGAGTGCTTTGCGCAGGCTCTGGGTCATGTACTTGGCTACCCATGGAGATGGTTGCCAGTCCGAAGATCTGGGATTTCTAATGTTCTCTGGTTCTAACATATCTGAGATCTCTTTGCTATCTTCTATGTTATACTCTTTTCTTAATTTCTTCTTTCTGGGGAGCTTCAAGTCACTCTCCTCTGTTCTATCCTTCTCGTCTTGCAAGGAGCGTTGGATCTCTGGCGACTCTTTCTGAGAGTCCAACCCTTCGTTTCTCATATTGTCTTCCCTTGGGTTGGGAGTCGTGAGGCTTGGCACCATGACTTATGCATGAATGCGTCCCTTCGTTTATGTAAGGTTAACCCGGGTCTCGGTACACCCTTTTGTTGACGTGCTCTCTGTATACTCAGTGCTCTTGTGTTTCTGGCTCAAGATGGTCTCTATGGTAGCCAGTCTTTCCTGCAGGGGTCTGACCCCTTGGGTCACTGCCTCCACTAGCGAGTTCCCAAGCACCTCTCTGAAAATGTGGGATAGGTTCTCTGCCTGCTCCTCCTCGCTCCACTCAAATTTTGACATCGTTTCTGTAGGTGGTTGTGCCTTTTACCTGTACTCAGGTCATGTGGCACGTCCACTGCTATGCTGTGGGGTCTTATTGTGTGGCCTGCACCTGTCTGGGTATGCTTATGGGAGCTTTCTCTCACTTTGTGAGAATCTGTAATGCAGCTTCTGCTGCCGGTCGGTGTACGGTCTGCGCCGTGTGTCTGGTCGTTGTAATTCTCCTCATTATGAGATATGCGGTCTCTCCCGTTCAGAGGGAGTTTTAATATATATATGATATGCGGTGCGCAATTCGGCACCAACATTAATTGGCAACCCGATATTTATTTGTATGCCTTTGTTATCTTAGTATCACTCAGTGACGAGCGTTGTGAATGCGGCCTGCCCCTCCAAGGGCGCTCTTTGGTGTCCGCATATGGCACTCGCTGCTGATACAGGCGTCAATGCCCTTCCAATGATGCTCGGAGCTGAGCGTTGTGACAGTGACACTGCCCTCCCAAGGGTGGGGCTGTTGCGTTTCCTAGCCTCCGCCACCCTGATGCACGGGGCCAATGTTACTCTCTGCGCAGAGGTCTGGCGTATCCCTGAACATTACAATAATACAGCACGGGACCACGCGGCCTTCGTTCCAATAATTATGAGCTTTCCCTATAAAATCTTGTTTGCAGTCTAGCGATGCCCTACGCCTTTAGGCTCCTCATGGCGTGCTGCAACCTTTGATGCACATGCTCAGCGCACATTCATAGTCGGTCACTCACACTGTTAACCTGCGTGCTCTCAGCTAAGAGAGAGAAGGAAAAGAAGAGGTAGAACGAAGGGACAGGAAGGACTATGGTCACATGACGGGACATGGAATGGACTACAGAAGGGACATGGTTGGAAGGGAAATGTAGTTTTAAAAAGAACAGTATTTGGGCAGTTGAAATGTTTTGATTTTGTTGAAACTGCTGAAGACAAGAAGTTGAAGCATAATGCTTGCCTCTGGTCTTGACATAGAATAATTTATAAAAAATGTATGCGTTGTCTTGAGTTTGAGCCATACATGGTAGGTAGAAGCCGAGATAACATATGATTCCCCACTATAGACCATGCTCCAAAACTGGTCAGAGCCATAATTTAAAAATTGTGCATATCTCTGTGTATAAAAAGCATTCAAAGCCTTACAGTCCGTAAGGACGTGTCACCCGGTTTCAACATGAACAAAACATGGCTGACAGTGGCACTCATCTCTATGAATCCCCCTCCATGCCCCTTTATTAGCCAAGAATGGCAGTAAATCAAATCGCAGGTGGAGTATGAATCTGATAAGGGCGGGAAGGTAAAGCATGACAAGATATTTTCGAGTAGAATTCACGAATAAACCTTGCTGGGAGTACACTGCATACTAACTCGGCGTCGCCAGTCTACTGAGACATGTAATACGATCATGGATATGAGACTTGCTACTCAACGCACTCAAATATATGGGGTCCTCATCCGTGTTAGAGCAAGGAAAATTGATATCTCGACAATGTGTACATCCCGGGATCTCCAATTCCTTGAACCAAGTGATTTTGGATCGTAGACTACTGTGGGCCAAAGTGGAGTATAGCAAGGAAGTTGTAGAGCTCCAATTATATTTGACAGAGGTTATATGTGATGTCATCAGTGTACTCATTGGCTGCATAATGGGGGCACAGAGTTATGGTCTTGTAGCCTCCCACGTTTGCCAAATTTCAATAGATTGTTTGTGTTGAGCCATCACCTTAATGTCACGTCAAACAAAGTTGTTTTACTGAATTTTAAAGTTTTTCTTTCACTACATCTCACACCACTGATTATAATATAGATTTTTCATATTAAAGAAGGTGACATACCAGCATGTTTCTAAGCTTTGCACCAAGGGATTTTCACCATTATGGGTCCAATAATGAGGGACTGGGACAGGAATGGGTGCAATATTCAATATTATTTAACGCACATTTCTAACAAGATTTTTTGTGAGTCCCTTTCATGAAAATCTTGTATTATTTTGTTGAACTTTTCTTGTGAGAATGCAGAAATGTTCCTGGTTTTCACAAAAAGCACTGTTGGAAACACTGAATGCCGCTAGTGCATGACTCTTGCAAATACGGTCAGTTATATTTGTTAGAATATAAAAAAGCATCAATGCATATGCCAAGCCCCCCACAACTTTTAATCTCCCCACATGCACCCTGAAGGCAAACATGCACTTCACTTCCTCCTAATATCATTGTAATTTCCCATCATTATGTCAATTGATATGTCATCTTTGATGTGCTAGTTGCTAGTCTGAGCAGTGCCTGGCGGGGCCACCAGTGGCCACCAGTTATGGTTGTGAAGCTTACTATAACTAGCAAATTTCTTTGGTTTTTCGATTTTGTTCTGCAACCAAAATGCCCCTTTCACGAAGAATGTTCACTTAATTTCAAAGGATTTCACAGGTATTTAGTCAAGCAACTTAACCAGAACATCCCTTAAGCAGAGCATTTTCACTGAATATATATAACACCAGGAAAGCTATGGTGAGTTTAAAAAGGCTTGAAGAAAAACCCTTGAACCCCCGTCCTCCATTTCAGAGCCAGATGGGAAATGCATTGTTGGCATGCAAACTTACACAAATGTCATGCTATTTTAAACATACCCTTCTAACATGAAATATGGATAGTTCTCAAAACTGCAGACAATTGCTTACTGGTTTCACCTTTATTAGGTATCAGCAGAAAAGTCTTCCGAACTGTCAATCTTGGGCTGGGAAATGCTCCCTACTCTAACAGGTCATATTTAAGTGCCTTTCTGAGATAGAGCCCAGAGGCATGGTCTTATCTCTTTGACTTCCTGCGTGAGCTAGAAGGGGAGTCTGGTCATCCTTGTTCGCCATCTCTTAACCATTCCTCTCTTGTCCACCCTCCTCTCTCTGCTTCCCTTCACACTCTGTCTCCTCGTCTTATCTATCTCTCTACCTTCTCCACCCTCATGATCTCCCCCTTCCCAGTACACTCCATCTCCGGGTTTTATCTCTCCCTCCATTCTCCTGTCTTGACCAGCTAGCCCCCTACTGGTCCTGTATGCTTCCCTTCAATTCTTACTCTCAACACTATCCTGGCTTTAGTTTCCTTCACCCTCCCGTCTCGCTTTCTTCTCCTCCCTCCTCCTACTCTCAACCTGCCTCCTACACTAACTCCAGAATTACCTCCAACTACTCGACCACTTACACTCTACCTACTTTCTACTCTCCCTCCAAAATTACTTCCAACCGCTCCTACCCCTAACACCTTACCTTTTCTCTCAAAAAACACTCCAACCTCTCCTCAAGAGATCCTCCAACTGCTAGACCCTCCTCTCCAGTCTACTGGCCCTTCTGTACCTGTTCTCTGACTGCCTAGAAGTTTCTGTTGGCTTTTTTCTAGCCCATCGCTTCCTGCCTAGAAGTTTCCTTCTGCTCTCATTGGCTTCCTGTGTCAGCAGCTCCCCTGGGTCAGTTATGGGGCCTCATTCCGAGATTGATGGTAGGTATGGCGCTATTTGCGCCATGACTGCCTCCAATAACGGGTCCGGCACGGGTGTTGTTCAATGGGGGCTTACCCCATAGGGCTCAATGGGGATGGGGAGGGCGCTAATAACGGGCTCGCGACTTGCAAGCCTGTTATTAGCGCCCTGGTCCCTTAGCGGGACCGTAAGGGACGTGTGCTTAGACCACACGTTCCTTACGGGTCCCCACCAAGGGACCTTGGAATAGGGCGGTTAGGGATTACCGGCACCGGTCTCCTTACCGGTGCCCGGTATCCCTTACCGCCCAGGTCGTAATGACCTCCTTGGTCTGAGCTATGGCTTTGATGGCCGTTACTTCCCATGTTGGTCTTCATAACTCCATTCATAGCCCAACTCCCTTTTCAGCCACCATCTTTGCCATGGGGTCCATTCGGTCACCAAGTTTGTTTGCTCTCTGTTCCCCTCCTGGATCAAGTATGTATTTGCCTATAGAGGTGTTCGGGAGTAGGAACTGTATTATATTCTGGAATGAAAAGGATGGCTGCTTTAACATTGCGTGATTCAAAGTTTAGTAAAATAGGACCTGTGAGTGAACCATCACGTGAGAGTGCCATGTAACTCATAACTTCTTTAACAAAGTTATTGCCAATATGTACAAGTGCATGGCCAAGTGTTAGACCTTTGGAATTGTAAGAGCGCATGCAAGAAAAACAGAGAAACAGCTGTGCAGAACATTTTATGAGTTTGTTCTCATTTGTTATTTTGACATTAAGAAACTGGTTATCATCTTGATTTGGATATGTCTTAATTGCTCCTCTCACTAACTCCATGTCCATGTCAAGGTTGCATCTTAAAATGACTCTGCAGTTGGGACGGAGAGTGAATATTTTTTCTAAACTGGCTGCGCTGGGTACCGATTAGTGCACTTGGTTTAGGCGTGTAGTGCCTTGCTGGCACATAGTCTACACACATGGCTGTATGTTGAAGCCCTTTGTCATTAAATGAGGTGCAGTCTTGAACGGTAGACATTAAACACACACACTGTTGATTTTGGTTTGTTAACTGGTCAATCGGTTGAAGACCTAATTTCTCCTTTCCATATAGTTTGTTGAAAAATCTAATATATATGAATGAATGAATGAATGAATGAATGAATGAATGAATGAATGAATGAATGAATGAATGAATGAATGAATGAATGAATGAATGAATGAATGAACGAACGAACGAACGAACGAACGTATATTCTGGTACGCAAAGCAAACCATAAAAACACAGCAATAATCAATCAACAACAATATTAAAAATAATCACAAATTTAAAAAATGTGTGCCACAGGCTTAAACCCAGTAAAAACAGCAACATGCGCAGATTTAAACCAACCTTAGTAAAACATTATGACAGCCCGCCACACCTGGACTGAGTCCGCCCATAACAGATAATAGAAGGATGACTTATAACATTGAAAACCTTGACCCTGCAAAACTGTTTTCAATGTACACGTTCTTATTAACAGAAAAATAAGACATGATTGATCCACCACCCCCTTGGACCAAAACAATACTGCTGCTCGCACATGAATACAATTGAAAAGGGCCCTGGTAACAACAATTTGCTTTGAGGGATTCTGAGCCCAACTCTGGTACTTCTGGAGACCAGGGGCCATAATCTTTTTGCTGCCCCCGTGGTCTGGAGTACACTGGTTTTCATGATTTTTACAACTTTAAAAGGTATAAGGACTGTCATATAAAAAAACTGGGCCACTCCCATACTTACCAACAAAGCCTTTACATACCTAAGCCATGGAATCCTCAGGTGGAGGTCTCTTGTGATCAGATAACTTATTAAGACTTGGGTCAAAAATACCTTTATATTGCCCTAAACTAAGCCTGTGATTTACAGGCAGAGAAGCAAGAAGGTCACCCAGAAACCATCATCCCAGTTCTTGGTGGGCTGCAAAGTCAGGTGTCGACCCGGGTAACCCCAACATACTCTTAAAATGAGTGTTCTCAACCACCTGTATAGACTCAGTCCTGCTGAAACAGTGCTCTGGGGACCCCTTTGCCTGCTAAAGCCAATTTAAATTTTCCACTCTAGGGATTTGCCTCCCCCCCCTTCCTAAATACAGCAGGACCCTTGGCGGATGCTTCCCCCTAGAGCAGACCATAACGTCTGCTTTCTTGACATTTATTCTTAGCCCCAGTCTGTCCATAAATTGGGATCTCATCTACAAGACACTCTAGGTTCATGCTAGCAAACCATATCATCTGCATAGGACAGTAAGGGCAAACAACAATTATCCAGCCTAGGAGTGTCTGGGGTGGATTTAAGTAAATGGTCATATAGACCAGGTATGTGCAAATAAAAAAGCAAAGTGGTTAGTACACAGCATTGATGCACCCCACCTTCTACATCGGAAAATGGAGTACAGTGTCCAGGGGCCTCAATCCTCGCACAAGACACTGTCGAGACATAAAGTCTCTCCATGAGATCCACCAAGATACCAGGGCAGTTCATTGATCTGAGCACACTCCACAACTTGCCACAATCGACCTTGTCGAAGGCAGTGCTCAGATCCATGAAGGCCAATAAAATAGGCTCCTCCTTAATAAATAAAGAATGTGCCGCCACCAAATATAGGTTCAGGGCCTGTTCTGCCATTCTGAGCCCGGTCTAAAACGTAGCTGGATAGGGGAGAGAGCCCTCCCCAAAATCTTAAAGATAGATTCTAGAAGAGAAATTGGTCTATACGACGATGGCAGGGCCCATGGCCCCTTTTTATATATTGGATTAATCACTGCGTGGGACCATGATATAGGTTGAGTACCACCTTCACAAATAGCATTGAACCCCCCAAAGTCAAAATTGGCGGTTCAGCCAAAAACAGATCGACATGTACATTATCCGGGCCAGTGGCCATTTTCCTAGCTTGACATTTCATAGCTGTCAAAATGTCCTCAACTGTGAAGATCATTTTATTTTCCCTCACAGAAGACACCTTTTTTGGACTGAGGGCTACTAACCGATCAATTTCCATCTCCTTCCATCTACCACTATATAAGAAAGAATAATGGCCCACCCAGTCCTGATCCTCAACCGTCACAAATGCGCCACTCTGCTTATATTCATAAAAGGGCCCATTGTTTACAATGTCCCTCTGCTCCCACGACTCTGCTTCAATTTCAGATTTTCTAACAGCGATGACTTTCTTGTAGGCCGCCCTGAAACACGCTTTGAAACACATTGGGCCTGATTCATGGAAGTGCTTTATAATGGCGCAATCCCATAGGAAAACGTTCCATGAATCAGACCCATTGTGTATAGGTGCTATACAAATAAACTATCATATTATAATTATATCATGATTAGTGGACAGAGGATTCTTCAGGGTTTTCAGCAGAAGGGACTTAGATTTCGTACAGGCTGCATTAAACTATCCAGGATGTAGCCTCCCCTACTTTCTACTAGCCTTCATGGTAAATGAACTGACCACAAAAGTGATGGGTGGAAGGTTTCGAATTAATCTAAACCACTGGCAATTGCTCTGGGCCAACCTTCCACACCACCGTTTTTTAGCCCGTCTGCGCCATTGCAAAAGGGGACCAGCCATGTGCAAATCAGTCAGCAGCTGCCGCCACCGAAGGTAGCAGCCCAGCCCGAACTGCTAGGCCAGGTCCCCTCTGCACAGAAAACCAAGCAACCCCAGACATGTTTCGGCCTTGTTGGACCTCCTCAGTGAGGTGCAGCCTGGTTCCCTGTGGCGCAGCGAGCAAGGGACCCACGTCTGGGCATACCCTCTCTCACAAGGAGAAACAAACTGACCACAAAAGTGATGGGTGGAAGGTTTCGAATTAATCTAAACCACTGGCAATTGCTCTGGGCCAACCTTCCACACCACCGTTTTTTAGCCCGTCTGCGCCATTGCAAAAGGGGACCAGCCATGTGCAAATCAGTCAGCAGCTGCCGCCACCGAAGGTAGAGGCAGAGAGATTAGTCAACAGTAGAAGAATTCAGACTGGATAACGCTCTGGTATGCATTGCTAGAAAGGATATTTTCAAATACCTGACTGTTGCTTACAACTATGTCCCTTTGCTGAGTCTCACGATCCGCTGTCTGCAATTTTACCCAACTCTCCCGGCCATTAGAGGAGGCCTCCGGCTTATAAGTGAACTATGTAAGGTTGCTTTAGCTACAGTGTTGAAGGCAAACACAGGCTAGTGGATGCTATATCTGGGTTTGCTTTCAGATTGGCCTGCAGGAGGCCGTTGGCATCAATTTATTCTGAGGTTGGGTAATTACGGCTTCTGCCTAGGAAATCAATGCCTTTGAACACTACTTGTAGATGGTGAGTAGTGGCTTCTTCATGGCATGTGTGAGGGAGAGAGTGATGAGCAAGTCAGTAAAGTCCCAAGGAAGGATGTGTTAGCGTTACGTGGCCTATATATTAGGTAGAATGTGGCCTCACCTATGGGAGAGAGGGGAAAGAGTCAAGAGAATGCTTTCAAATAGCTGATGGCGTCTACTTAGAGTCTGATGTAGGACCAGGATGACATGTGGAAGACGGCATGTCAAGTCAAATAAAAAATAATTTGTAAAAATCAAAAGCCTCCTGGCAAGTCCATTGAGGCCTGTCTCAAGTTGAATGCCTGAGCTGTTAGGGGCAAGAAAGTTCAGGACGTGGATATAAATGGGTGTCAGACAGGATTCAGGCTTCTTGTACCTATACGGTATAGGGTTGGTAATGATATTTATGTTAAGCCTGCATGTGAGATTGCTGAGTGGGTGTTGATGAGCATCGGCCTCTGTGTTCTTATAGGCAATGCTTTGGAGTTGGCATCTGAGGTTATGTTGGTGAGGTTGCAGTGGTGTGCATATTATCATTGTGGTGTGCATGATTGCATTTCCTTCTTGTGACCAGCACAGTATTTCTGTTAATCCTGATTTGTCTTTCTCAGGACTTCTTTACATCATGTATTCCCTATCCAATGTTCAAATTGTCTTTGCTGGTGTACTTCTCTACCAAGGCTTTCTTCTATGTACACACTTGCAACTGCCTGGTATACTCTCCTGCCAGGGCTTTTGTCAGGCAGAATTATATGCAGTACCCTTTGGGAACACTACACACAATTAGGACTACAAGAGGCAGCAACAATTCACCTCTGGTACAAGCCTGTACAACACAGTAAAGTGGTAGCAATGGCTGAGCAGCCAGACTTATCTCAAGAGCAAGTGAGCAGTATCAATAGTTACACAAAGGACCGCAATTACTATGATTCAAACACAGGTTTCTGAGTAAAAGAATATACATTTATTTACTTTTTAGTTGTATAACATTTCACTAAAGTAAAGCAGTTGAAAAATGACACACTTAATACACCACACCACTCCCAATAGTTTCTAGACAAGTTAAGCTCGCAAAATGAAGTGGGAGCAAAATGGCACTCTGTTAATTTAAAAGGGAGGGAAAGACAAAATTAGGCAGAAATGAAGCAGTACCAACAGGTAAGTAAGCAGGGCAATCTAGAAAGAGAAACTCCGGTGATAGGATCAAATCAAATAGGCTTACGGCCAAAGTCAATAGGACAAAAGTATTTTGCTCAAGATCACACGGTTCAAAGGAGTTCGCGGTTAAGTCTTTGCCAAGAGTTCCGGACGAAGTTGGTCGGCAAAGAGTAGAGAAAGACAAGCCCTCGGATTGGAGAAAGATTTCACACACTTTCGCCGCGGCTGAAGGAAGCAAACAACCATATTTTTAACAGTATCTTAAATGGAGAAGAAGCTGTAGCTGAGGCAGACGTTCCTGGTAGTTCCTGCAGGCTCACGGTTCCTTATAGTTCCTGCAGGCTCACGGTTCCTTAAGCGACTGTCGGACTGACACGAAGTAGGAAACTGGAGGGTCCTGCCCTACCCAGGGAAGAAACCAGCAGCAGAGCAAAATAACAAATAAAAGGTACGCTCCTTAAAACCCAAGCAGGGTCCGACCTTCCTGGCTATCCGGTCCACTGTAGCTCTGTACACCGAATTCGACCAGAGGAGGGAGTCCTGGCTTGCAGTTTGGGCTAATTGGTTGGTCCCACCTGCTCAAAGGAAGAAGATTCTTGGAAGATCCTCTCTGGCGTTGGAGTCTGAAGATTTGCACCGGCAGCAGGGCTTCACCGGGTAGTTCAGTCATTGTAGGGGTCCTCTTCTGTCAGCTCCTCTTCGGCTCTTTCGTTCCAGTGGCGACTCTGCTCTTCCAGATGCAGAGACCTGCTTTTTTATTTTTAAATTGTTTTTATTGCATTTTGTGAATAATACAAACATAAAACAGTGGGATTTGAACTGTGTCCCTCTCCCCGCCCTCCCTCCTCTTTCACTTCCCTCCCCTTCACTGGCTGCTTAATGATTATCACTGAATTGGTATGTCCTTCGCCTAGTCTCTCATGTGAACATGTCTAATATTCTGATTTTGTGTGGACACCATTGTTGCATATAGTCACTTTGTAGGTGCTCTAGCACCGGCCCCCAGTCTGTTCAGAAGTTTTGTCGGTCCCCTTGGATGTTATATGTTATCCGCTCCATTGCTATGAATTGCCATACCCTCTGCAGCCACTCTACCGTACCTTGCAGTGATTTCTGTTTCCATCTATGGGCTATTGTTACCCATGCTGCGATGAGGAGATCCCTAAAGTTCAACTTCTGTGTCTTCGTCAACGTCCTGTCTCTGGGGTCCGACATACCACACATCCACACCTCTTCGTTCAAGACTTCTGCCCCTTTAAATATCTCCTACATTTGGGTTTTTACCTCCATAAGTCTTTCAGTTTCGGGCATTCCCACCAGATATGTCTCCATGTGCCCGTCGACTCACAGTCCCGCCAGCATTTGTTTTGTTTCGTGTTGAACATTCTATGCAGTCTTTCTGACTTATAGTGCCATTGGATCATTATCTTCATCCATGCTTCTCTCTGTTGAATCGCTCGTGTCCATTTTGGGATTATTTGCCAGACATATTCCCATTGTGTTTTCATGATTTCTTTCCCCAGCGTTTTCTCCCATCTCTTCATATATTGCCATTTAGTGTCTTCCGTCTGGGCATTTATGAATTTATATAATGTTGACACACATTTGTTGTCTCCTGAATGTGTCATGATATAAGACTCGAATGGGGTTAGATCTCTCTTTGCAGCATGCGTTATTCTCGGGGTGGGGAGCCAATGATGGAGTTGTTCATATGTGTATCTGTCTTTTTCGGTTAGGCCTAATAGAGTGCTGCATTCCTCGAATGTTCTGATCTGTTGGTTTTCAAACATGTACCCCACCTTTATGCATTTGGCTTCTATCTACTTTCTGAAATTTTCTTTCTCTATGCCTGGTTTGAATTCCGGGTTCTCGAATAGCGGCATGAAGGGAGCCGGGAGCATTGTTAGAGTTTCTTTTTTTGTCGCCTTGTTCCATATTTCCAGCGCTGTTCCCATGATTTCACTAATTCTGAGATTTTTGTGTCTATGTTCGGGGTTGGTCCACAAACGTTGTTGTAGGCTTTTCCTTGCCACTGCCCTTGTGCTTCCCATATCTCTCTGAGTTGTTGGGAATCCATTCCTTCAGTACACAGAGTTGTGCTGCCTCGTAATATTTTCTAAAGTGTGGGAGCGCCATACCTCCCGCTTGTTTTGGGGCCGTTAGTGCTGTGTTGGAGATTCTTGGGGTTTTGTTCTGCCAGATGTATTTGTTTATCATTTGGGCTAGCATTTTGAAGAACGTGGGTGGGATTTTTATGGAGAGTGCCTGAAATTAGTATGACAGTCTGGGCAGTACTGTCATTTTTATCACTGTTATTCGGCCCCACCAAGAGATCGACAGTGGGTTCCAGCTGTCCAAGTCTTTTCTCACCTGTGTTATCAGATTCGGGAAGTTTCCTGCATACAGACCTTGTATTGTATTGGTGAGCGTGACCCCCAGGTATCTGATCCCTCCTTCCGCCATCCGGAGTTGTAGCTCCCCTGCTCGCTTCTGTATTTCCTGTTTGTCGCCCACCAGAACCATTAGCTCTGACTTTTGTCTATTTATCTTTAGGCCCGAGACACGGCTGAAGTTTTCTATCGTTGGTATGATAGGGAGTAGAGAGTTTTCCGGCTCTGCAGAGACATGCTTTTTATGCAGTTTTCCCCCATTCACACAGCCTGGCTGTCAATCACACAGCAGGGTGGCTGTCAATCACCTAGCTGTCAACACACCTAGCCAATCAAACAGGAGTCTGACTTGGGTTACCAAGGGAACCCATGGCATGGTTACTAACACCCCTCCCTCACATCCTGCCTGCCCAGACTTTCAGGCGCCTAAAGGAGGGCTTCTGTGCAGAAGGCTGCGAAAAGACGGTGAACAAAGGAACCAAACCTGGTTTGGCGCGTAGAAACGAACATGAGAAAGACTTTACCAAAAAGAAATGGCGACTAAACCCAGCCGGAACAATATTAAAATCGATATGGTCAAGTGGGTTTAAGTTCGAGGCTACGAAGATAGCCTGAAACAATACCATGGTTATTTAAGATAACCGCGGTAGGAAAAATCGGGTAGTTACCACTGCCACCAGCCAAGTCTTAATGGAAAGGGAGCAAAACAGGGCTCCAAGAGAAATAGACAAAAAGAGATAAGAATGAACCCTTTCCAATACTCCATGGAAGATGGGGAGTACTGGGTCTGTGGTTTAAAGAGACTACATTTAATGGTAACTTTACATGTTTCTGGGAGACAGTAGTCAGTCCCAGAAAAATGGGGTCAGTGGGAAGTCTGAAAGACAACCCTGTGTCACTGCACTGAAGGTGCTGTGTAACACATATTAAAAAGATGATGCTTATGGAGTTGGTGAGACTACATAGCTCAAGATTACACAAAAAGGTAAAACACACACAGCAAAACACAGGTAAGAGTGGGATAAAAGGCTCACACTCTTACCACGTGAAAAAAAAATCCTAGAAATCCAGCAAAGCTGCTGAGGGACTCAGTAGGTAAGGGAAATTAGCCATTTTGGAAAATTCTCCCTAACAGCTTTCTTCTATGCACACACTTGAAACTACCTGGTATACTCTCCTGCCAGGACTTTCTTAGATGCATACACTTGCAACTGCCTGGTATATTCTCCTCCAGGGCTTTCTCATTTATGTGTCCGTTAGGGAGAATTCTCCTTGTAGGGCTAATTTTCCTCACCTAGTGAGTCCCCCAGCAGCTTTGCTGGATTTCTGGAGTTTATCTTTTCCACCTGGTAAGAGTGTACATCTTTTTTTCCACTCTTACATGTGTTTTGGCCTATGTGTTGTTACTCATTGTGTGATCTTGGGCACTGGAGCACACCACTTCAAGTGCCCCTGTTCATGTATGGGTTACACCACACTTTTAGTGTAGTAACCCAGGGTCGTCTTTAAGACTTCCCCCCTGACTCCATTTCGCTGGGGCTGACTACTGTCCCCCAGAGAAATGTAAAGTTGCCATTTACTTTACATAGTCATTTTTACCACAGACCCAGTACACCCCATCTTACATGGAGTACTGGAAAGGGCTAATCTGTACACCTTTTCTGTCTGTAACTCCCTGAGCATTGTTTTGCTCTTTTAACATTTAGACTTGGCTGGTGGCAGTAGTATCTACCCTAACTTTTCTACCATGATTATATTAGATAAATGTGGTACTTTTCTTGGCTATTATATTAGCCTCGAACATAAACCCGCTTGACCAAATCGTCTTTCTTTTGGCTCCGGTTGGGTTTATTCGCCATTTCTTTTTGTTAAAGTCCTTCTTGTGTTTTACTTTGCGCAGCAAACTAGCTTTGCCTTCTTTGTTCACCGTCTTGTTGGCGGGCTTCTGCAGAGAAGCCCAACTCAAGGCGCCTGGGTGTCTAGGTGGGCTGAATGTGAGGGAGGAGTGTAGTCACCCCCTGCACAGGGTATCCTAGGAAACCCAAGATGCACTTTGCCATGATTGGCTGAGGTGGTTGTCCTGGCTGGACAACCCCCCCGCTGCGAGATTGACAGCCAGTCTGTGTGAATGGGGGTTTTGCGCATAAAAGGCAGGTCTCTTGGGCTAGATGTCAGAGTCGCCTCTGGAACTACAAGGAACCGAAGAGAAGCGGAGAGAACGACGCCTGCTGCAACTACCCCGTCCTGGTGAAGCCCTGCTGCAGTCCTGAGCTATCTACCCTTCGACGACTAAGAGAAGATCCAGTCCGGAGTCTTCTTCCCTTGAGCCTGGTGGGGATAACCAGCTCATCTTCTTCAGCCAGAGATCTCCGCCGTGGTCAAAATCGCTGCACACTGCTGTAGTGGTCCGGAGAGCCACCTGCTGAGCCTCTCCTGTTTTTAAGAAGCACACCTTTTCGTTGTCGCTGTTGCGGGCTTCATCCCTGTGTGGTGCAGACCCCCTTCAGACGTCCTCCTTCACAACGAAGCTCCAGGAATCGTGGGTCTGTGGGAAACCAACAGGAACAACTGCCAGGGCTCCAGCTGCATCGTGAAAATAAGGTACTGTGTTTTACTCGAGGAAACTGGGTGAACCCCTTTTCTTCATCTTCAAGGCTCGTCCTTGTCTTCCCTCCTTCTTATAACTTTTGCTTCCGAACATTGACAATATTCAAGTACTCTTGGGCTATACGGAATCGTGAACTGTCTAACGGTGTGATATTCGGCACAGGCCTCCGGTGTCATCTAAACCTGGCTCCGACATTCTGACTTTTGAACTCCTGTTTCTGAGTGTTTCTCGATACTGTCGGCCTAACCTATATATTGCCTGTGATTTTTGCCTCCAACTCCCTCTGGGTATCTCAGGTGCTAAGTGTGTTTTTGCCCCAGTAGCATTTCATGTCACGGATACGCGTTTATTTAGTAGACCAAACTGTCAAAAAGTGATCGCGACCGTATCCACGGTATCGTGTTTTGTTCATAACACTGGTTCATTCAAACACAGGGTATTTACCTTGAGACTTACTGTACAAAGTGAATTGTTTAGTTGTAGTACATTTAACGTATGGTTTTGTTTAAAGTTTAATAGAGGTGTTGGGTTTATAACTGATGGTTTAAAAATAAATGTACTTATATTTTTTACCTGAAACCTTGAGTCAGTGTTTGCTTGAGTCACAATAATTGTGGTCCCTTTGTGTAATCTCTGATACTGCTCATATACTTCTGAGATAAGCCTGGCTGCTCTGCTACTGCTACCACTATAAAGTAGTACGGGCTTGTACCAAAGGTAAAACCTGTATTGCCACCTGTGGTCATAATTGTGTGTAGTGGTCCCTAAGGGCACTGCACAGGATTCTGCCTAACAGTGTCCTTCTTACACTTTTGATATGATATGATATTTTATTTGTATTGCGCTCGTACAGAAGTGTTTCAGAGCACAACTAGGCATGGGAGGGGAACAGGGGAGAACACAACACACCAATAACATCGATCTTACTAGGCCCAGTGACATTGAGAACGCGCAAGTGCATGAGAATGGGAAAGGTAAAAAGTGCATAGAAGGGGAGAGTGGGAAGTGCGGAATAGAGGAGAGCAGACAAATAATAAATGAAAATAAATAGAAAATGGGGGCAATAAACAGTGGTGGTGCAGCCAGCAAGTGGCAAGTGCTGTGTTTAAGGTAGCAGACTGGGTAAGTCTGATAAGTGCAGAAAAATAAGAAAAAAGGGGGGACTGTAAGGGTACAGATACAGTCCCTAGTGCAAAGAGTGGCCAGGAGGCAGTGCGGGAGCGTGGTAGGGTGTGCAGGTACCTGGGCTTTTACTTTGCCTGGTATACCCCTACCAGGGCTTTTCACATGTGGGCACCCCACCAAAAGTGATAGTACCTCGATTATGCTTTATCTGCTTGGTATATTGTAGAGGAGCAGGTGAATGACTGCAGGAAATCCCGCCCCCCCACCTCCTATATGTTGGAAGCCTGAGACTGCATCATCTGGGATACCAACAGTTGTGCCAGTACTGCAGAAAATATTTGAAAGAAGGTACCCTCTGAGAAAACCCTATGTAATTCTGCATCTGCAAATGTATTCCCAAAGAAATGATAATCTGAGGGAGGAACTACCAGAAGGAATATGAGAAAGAGTAAAAGAGAAGCTGGTGACATCACGAAAGACGAGCATAACGCCCCAAGAATATTGGCTGAAGAGAATGCATGGATCTTATAGAAACTGATGACAAAGTTAAGAATCAAGTAAACTTTCATGTGTGAAAAAAAGATTGCATGTGTGTGAGGCACTGCAGAAAATGCAAGCCATTCAGTAAATGTACAGATGCAGCTAGCAAGTAGATTAAGTAATCTTAGAAGCTGGCTATACGTAGTTAATAGACTGCAGAAGTAGCCACCATTGTATAGAAGCTGGACATCAGTGTCATGCATTTAGTAAGCCAGGAACAATGGAGAGGAAAGGCTGAGAACTGTGTCGCAGCAAGAATTAGCTGAGATCGTGGATACGAATGGTGAGGCTGTCTGGCCTGGTAACAAAGCTGAAAAAACCAAGGCCTGTTATATGTTCTTCAAGGCAGTAATCGTGTGAAGCTGAATCATCCCTTGTTAAGGTGCAAAGATAGAACAACAAGCGTGCCAAGTTTTATTCATTTAAGACATTTAAATGCTGAAAAATGGACCACATGGTCTCCTGTCACATGAGCTTAGGAGGAAAGTAGAGTAGAGCTTAGAGTCCTAGAACAACGATAGTGCCTGCTCGCATTCCCTTATATTTCCAGAGACAAGAATACTCTGCAAGGCCAAGTTCAAAGACAATCTTCATGGCAGAAGGCATGGGTGATGAGAGACTTTAGGCTAATTGGGTGGGGAGGTAAAGTCAAGTCGACCTTCTGGCACCTGGGTCTGAGATTACGTGCTGCTAAGTGAACCGAATGTTCCAGACATGGCACAAGCGTGCGTACCAATTGTAGAAGGCCATATAAGGAAGGGCCTCATAGTTTGAGAGCCAATTATATACTGTGTACTTAATATTCTTGAAGATGACTTGTTTTAGAGGTAAGAATAAGTTGTCCACCTGACAGTAGATATCCAATCACAATCCCATCCCTTATAGAAAGTATACTTAGATGTTGCGCTTGTGCCTATCACATCCCCTCGTAGATTTTACTCATTTGCCACGTAGTGTGACGTCACTTATGATATTTTTGTATATAAATGTGTTTTTATAATAAATTCACTCAGAGCTTGAGCGAACTTCCGTTGATGTCCGTTGTAACTCCCCATTTTAGATAATTGATATTAAAACAGCAATCTTTGCCATCTTACTGAGTTGGTTCGATTATTTGGTGTCAGAGTTATTCTGCATCGCCATCCATTCAATTCATGTTATCCAAAGGGCTTTAAGCTCACGTGGTAGCACTGCAGATGGTTTAGAGATCGGGCATCCTCTGCCATTAGCCAGAAGATCACAGGGGTTTCATGTGGAGAGTGGCCGAATAGAAATAAACTTGCAAGAAGAACCAAGGCAGTGGGCAGGTCCCCCTTTGACGAAATCCATGCACGGGTTCCATGGCCGCTATGCGGCCAGAAGGTGAAGTGGTCGGATTGGAGGAGGAGTCGATACCGAAGGCCTCGAGTCAATTAACAAACAAATGGTGAGTAGACTAAGGGAAATGGCAAATGAAGGAAGTTGTGATCATTTTTGAGTAACGAGAAATATTGTGTGAAGAAGAGATAGTGCCTACAGTCCTAACTCAAGGGAGTTCAGAAGGAGACGTCTCAAACTCCAATGGAAGTAGAGTGAAATATATAACGCATGAACAGGTTCATGTAAGGTGATGTCTCAAACCCTGTATAGGGTATCAGTAAAGGCGAGAAAGAAAAAGGTGATCACAGTCTTTATTAATGTGTAAAAAGTTGACTAGTCTATATATTGTTTGTTGAGTAAAAATATTAGAGAGCGATAAAAGTTGTGAAGTCATTGAAAAAGGTTGAGGAGCTATGGTGACTACCTAGTGAAGAGGTTGGTACCAATCCAAAGCTAGAGATAGCTAATTAGGAAATTAGAGGCTTGAGCGACGATTGATGGTGGACACTCATATTTGTTTTTCAAGGCGTTGAAAAAGTGGTGATTTAAGCAAAAATATGACGTTTATTTAATAAGTCGAGTAAGTATTGACAGTGAATTGAGACTTTTCATTATGGGAGACACTCCTCTCATGCACCTATGCAAGACACTGCCAAAGCATATGCCCAAGCTTAAACAGTATAGTGCAGAATGGGTGAAAGGTACGACAGATAAGATGTTCATGCTGTGGCCACAAGGGGGATCATTGTCAAAAGCGGTATTGCAACACATGACCACATACTTGCACGCTTGCGTACATGGGGAAGAAATTAGAGAAAAGGTTAGCTATTCTAGAGCTCTGGAAAATGTATCAGGAAGTAATATTCTACTGAAGGACTGAATGCCAAAGCAGCTCTTCAGCCTTGTGGGAGTGTTTGCCGGGCTTTTAAAACGGCTTCTGACTTTGTTTAAAACTAGTGTGGCGACAGAAGAATTTTACATATAAAGGTTTCCCTTTTCTGCTTTTACTGGTGTTTACATATAAACAGACAAAACCCATACTGTTTATTGTCAGTATTAGTTTGTAAAGTCTGTTTGTCTCTCCAAACTGTTACTCACGCTTTGCAGCCGCACCAATGGTTCAAAACCAAGCTAGCAGGAGAAACAGGAGAAGCCATGTTTTAAGGTACAATTGGACGTTGGTTTGATGCGCAAGAACTACACATCACCAACATTCTTATTTTTTTTGCATTTCAATAAGTGGACATCATATTTTTACAGAGCAAAATATAAAATGTACCTAAAAATGGACACAATTGTGACAAAATATATGCATGGATACAAACAGAAATCTAGCAGAGAACCAGGAGCTTTGCATAGAATTGTCCTGACCTGCTCTTTCAGCAGCGTGGCCACCGGTTTCTGTGCCAGCGTGGCCGCCAGATGCACTTCCAGATGCGCTTCCTGTACCTGCAAGAAAGCACAAGGAGGTAAGTGCATGCATAAACACCTACCTTCAGCCTGTAGAAGACAGGTGTGAATACTGGACACCCTGATGCAGCCCTCCCTCCTTCTGAGGCCAATACTTTAAATACCATTAACATGTGTCATTATAACAAATATAAAAACATGATATATATATATATATATATATATATATATATATATATATATATATATATATATAATGGCAGCACTTGCACTTTCCAATAGGGTGCTGCACTCACAACAAGGTGATGTCGACATCACAGCCAGGACTGTAGCTTTACACTCACAGACATCTGCTTTCTGCTCACACCAAAAACGAATGCTGATAGCCCCCTGCCCACACATCTGCCAGCCAGAGGTTCAGCTTCATATTTGCTCTCCGGGTGCAGGAGTCTTTCTGTTATTGCCTGGCCCGGAAAGAGGGGCTGTGCATCTACATTTTTGTTGAAAAAACATGTTCGTGTTACATTATGTGGCAAAGAGAGGAAACAAATGACCCCTCTGCCCTGTTGGTGAGTGTGTGTTTGCTAGCTTATACCCGTCTATTTGGGACATGAAGCTGTCTTGTCTAGGTGCCTCCAAGGCTGGGAACATCATGCCATTGCAATGTGGCAAAGAGCTATACCTGGAAAGGGCCTTATACAATGAGAGAAGCTCAGATGGCACGCGTGTTATCATTGTTATAGTATATCTTTACAGTGTAACCCTAGCACAGGAGCAAGGGAGAGCAGTGCAGGCCAGAGCAAAACATTAGTAGCAAGAAGGTGACAAGCCGTCAAGGAACCATTAATTATCACTGTACAATATAGAGATTGGGGGAGTGTTCACAAACAACCATGTGTTCAATTCTTTCCTTAACTGAAGATTTCAGCAGTCCGTATTACCACCAGACTGCGTTTCCAGAGGACTGGAGCGTAGCATGAGAAGGACAGTTTCTCTTTGTAAGCTAGTCTACTTTTCACTCGATTGAGATGAAGTCTTTAATGTGGCCCTCAGGTAGGCTGGCGTACCAGCGCTAGTTGCTTCTAGATATGGGCTGAAGTTTCAGCATGTTTCCGCCTCGCCAACTGCATCGCCTGTATCCCCATCCTTCTCCTTAGCAGAGATGGGGAGCCCGTGTAATTCGCATGTGTGAGTGACGTGGTCAAATTTCCTAAAGCTGGTGATGGACCTGTTTGACCCAAATGAGGGTGAAGGTTTCCAGGTTCTCTCCCACATCGATGGGGGAAACACACTGCTATGTGGACTCTCACCCACAAATGTGGTGCCTTTCTAGGCTGTCCCCGCAGCCCACCTCACTGCAGGTTCCCACAAATATGACCACATCTCGGACTCCCTCTCCCCACCAGGATCCTATTCAAAACACCAACATATCTGCCAGCTAAACTCGCACCTCCTGCAGCAAATCCATCAAAGCTAGCCCAGAAGTTGTCCTTCTCCTGCCATGCCCAGACCCTCTGGAAACTTGATCGCACTGCATGTTCGGAATGCCCGCACCATCCTCTAGTTCTTTCATCAGCACCTCCCACACAGGATAAATCCACGTTTTTCTGCCCATCAGCCAGCAGTAATGCTCAAACCTGGGGTCCATATGCTGTACAGCGCTCTGATACTCTCAAGCACGTATGCACTATAAATGATAACATAAACTAAAAATAAGTGCCAAATATTTGTCCTTTTATTTTTACGCGGGTACCGCACGTGGCCATCACCCCGCCCTCCTGAGCTCCACCCCGCACCTCGCCCTTTAGTCCTTTTCTATCGCCAAATATGAGACCATTTAAGTAATAATAGAGGAAACTTATTAGAGGGGGCGGAGGGCGAGCATATGGCGAAAAGGGGACTATGGACTATGAGTAAGGTAATCACTACGGTGAGTAACTTTGTCATACCCCTACGTCCCGTCCCCTTTCCTCTATACTTGTGGGAGATTCCCAAGCACACTCCATAGGTAGTACGGGTGGATGGAAAACCCCTTCACAGGACCAAGTTCTTAAGAACAACCTAGCCAAATTGGGCATCAGCCCTGGAGCTCAGGTAAAGCCGTTGGGGAGACCCACAGAGCCGCCTTGGTGATGGACTCCCAAGGGACAGACTTTAGAAGGCAAAAGCAGTCGCTTTGCCATAGAGTAGATGAGCATGGATACTCTTCAGTGAAGAAGGCCTTGAATACTTTAGGCTACTGAAAAACAAGAGGCCATCCAGCGGGAAATAGTTGCTTTGGAAGCTGGTTTCCCCTTCAGGTTTCCGAATGTGAGAAAGAGTTGTGAGGAGCTTCTGAGCTTACTCGTTCTATCGAGGTAAAACTTCAGGGCTCGCCTGACGTGCAAGTTGTGTAAAACTCTCTCAGCATCAGATGCCAGTTCAGGAAAGAAGACAGGCTTGTTCAAATGAAAATCAGCAACCACCTTAGGCAGGAAGGAAGGATGAGAGCGAAGCACAACCTTATCCCTGTGGAAAGTGAGGAACGGATGTTTCTCAGAAAGAGCTTGAAGCTCACTTACCTCCTTGCTGATGTTATTGCGATCAGAAGGCAACCTTCCAAGAAAGGTGCTTAAGATCGATAGTGGCCATGGCCCTCATTACGACCCTGGCGGAAAGTGACTGACCGGACCGCCACAGCGTAAATAGCGTTTCCGCCATTGCACGATGGAGCAAAGTGCGGCCCATTCCGACCCATCGGGCACGAGCACCACGGCATGGCGGAAGTGCAAAGTCCGCGATGGCGGAAATGACCCCAAAACGGCCCACACTGCCGCCGTACGGCGCCCTAGGTGCAATACCGCCACCCATCTTAGCGGACAACGCAGTGAGCGCCAACCGGAAAGTACGGTGACCGTAAATATACGGAAACGGAAGTAAAAACATGGGCCCGGAACGGGAAACATCCCGCCGTACACCTATAAAACCACAAAATCCACACAACCACTAAAAACACTACCCTGAGACACACCCCAACCCGTCATCCACCCTAGCGAAACCAAGAAAAATGGGAAAAGTAGCGAAGAAAGCGTGCGACCGCAAGCGGCAGGTCCACTTCTCCCGTGAGGAACTCACCGTGCTAACAGAGACCCTCCAGGAGAATGCCGCCGCCGTCTTCTCCACGCAAATGACCAGGACGGCACTTGCGAACAAGAAGGCCATATGGGCTCTGGTGGCACAGCGGGTAAGTGCGGTGGGGACCGCACCCCGCAACCCACAGCAATGCAGAAAGCGATGGGACGACCTGCGGATACGCGTCCGTAGCATACTTTCTGCCAACCGCAACATTGCCACAGCCACCGGGGGAGGATCGGAATCACCCATCAAGTTGACCCCCTGGGAAGAAATCTGTGCCTCCACCATTGGAATGGAGAGCATAGAGGGAGTCGGAGGGATGGAGAAAGGAGTGCAGACATCCGAAGAATCAGGTAGGTGGCCCAAATGAAACAAAGCTAAATCCACAATGTCCAATCATGTGAAGTACCATGTGTCCACATAGTGCAACAGAAACACATCTCCAGGAGAACGTCCACACACATTGGCCTGATAGCGCACTTTAAAACTCACAATAAATACATAAATAATTAAAAACCCCAAAAACACCCACTACACGTGCAGCAGGCACACCCTAACTGCAGGCTGCCAAACAACTGCACCCTCACTCCACACACAAATGAAAGCACCTCCAAGGCCCCGACCCAAATCACCCTCAGGTACCACCCCAATGCATGTGATACAATGCCATTCCAATTCCCACAGACCCATTAATAACCCTCGAACAAGGGGAGACAGACAATGATCCTACTAGGCCAAGTGTCATTCAGATCGGGCAAGTGCAAGGGTAGAGGGGAAGGGAAAAGTGCAAGGGGAAAGGGAGAGGGAAAAGTGCAGTACAGGGTTAGTAAAATACACAATAAATAATAGGGCCAGCTGGTGGTAAGTGCAAGGTAAGTGCCTAGAGGAGGGGCTGCAGGATACAGAGACAGTCCCGTAGTGCAGGGAGGCAGTGCAGGGAAGAGTGGCTGGGCCAAGGGCCGGGGTCGGTGAGTGGCCCAGTTGCAGATTCAGTGCAGGTTCAGTGATCTTAGCAGTGGAGTGAGGGAGAGAAAGCAGAGGCAAAGAGGAAGGTTTTGAGGTGCTTCCGGAACCGGAGATGGTTCTCCTCAAGTTTCAGGGAGGCAGGAAGGCTGTTCCAGAGGGAGGCCCCTGCTGCGGAGAGAGATCTACCCCCAACTCGTTGTTTGGAGAAGCGGATGACCCTGAGGGAGTTGGAGGTGGATGAACGAAGAGCTCGAGAAGGAAGATATTTAGGAAGAGAGAGTTGAAGGTATTTTGGCCCAAGGCCCCAGAAGGCCTTGTGGACAATGCAGAGGGTTTTGAACTTAATCTTCGCAGCCACTGGGAGCCAGTGTAGTGATTTCAGTCCTGGAGAGATACGGTCCCCGGGCTTGAGGCCAAGGACAAGTCTCGCAGTCCTGTTCTGGATAAGTTGCAAAGGGCGGAGAGTAGAAGCAGGCAGATTTAGATAGAGGCTGTTACAGTAGTCCAGCTTCGAGATAACCAGGGCTCTAGAGACAGTGAGCTTCTGGGGAAGGAGAGGAAAGGATGAATACCTCTGAGGAGGTGTAGCTGGTAGTGTGACTTCTTAGAGACGTCAGAAATGTGAGGAGAGAAAGAGAGTGTGGAGTTGAAGATGACCCCGAGGTTTTTTGCCTTGCAGGTAGGAGCAGGAAGAGGGCCAAGGGAGGCCGGCCAGAGAGCTGCAGGGAAGGAGGGAGTGGGTGTGCCGATGAGTAGAATCTCAGTCTTACTGGCATTAAGTCAGAGGTCGTTGGCGGCACACCATTCATGGATAGCAGAAAGACAGTCAGAGATGAGGGAAGGGGAAGAGGAGGCCGAGGGTAGCCTGAAAATGAGCTGGGTATCATCCGCGTAGCACTGAAAGTTGGGACAGAGAGCAGCGATGCAGTGAGCAAGTAGTGCCAGATACTGGTTGAACTGCCAGGGGGAGAGGTTAGATCCCTGGGGGACACCACAGGTAGAGAAAAAGATGTCAAAGAGGAAGGACCCCAGTTGGACCTGGGAGGGTCGATTGGAGAGGAAGGAGGTAAGCCACGCCAGAGCCTGACCAGTGATACCCAGGTTATCACGGAGACGGTTGAGCAGGATGGTATGGTTGACAGTTTCAAAGGCAGAAGAGAGATCAAGCAAAATGAGAACACAAGGGGAGTTAGAGTCAAGGTTTGAGAGCAGGTCCTCACGTGGTGTGGAAAAGGCTACTCAGCCCTGAAAGGAATGTCCTTAGCACCAGACGTTGTGAAACATAGGTGTAAGAGAGGTAACTAAAATGGCCACCGTAGGCCATGCAGGCTGGGCCGCAATATTGTTGCCACCTGAAGAGAACTGCGTCACATGCGTAGCTGAGGCAATTGTCTCCTCAGGAGAGTCAGGGGACTTAAGTAACACTTAAGCCTTACAAGGATCCTCGGCAGAGCCGGTACTGGGTGGTCTCGGATGTTTAGTGGACATCTTTGAACCAGTCTCAAAATTAGCCTCCATGGAGGAACCTCGGACGAGTCGGTACCAGAGGGAATGCGGTCCGTGACCCCCCTCTTAGCCCCCTTGACAGAACCGGTACCACCACAAACCTGAGCGTGGGACGGTTGAGGGCAATACCGCACCGACAAGACCTTCTGAAAAGGCCTCCTGGATCTGTCGGTACAGACTTTAGCCTCCACAAGAGGAACCTCAGGTTTCAACCTGGTACATAAAGCTCCCTTGTTGGAACTCGGTACAGAAAGGGTACAGACCTTAGCATCCGCAAGAGGAACCTTAGGTTTCAACCTGGTACATAAAGCTCCCTTAAGAGGGGCCTCGAGTCGGGACTCGGCACAGAAAACTCCAGAAGAGGAGACCTCAGGGCATGCCCTGGTATCAGTGGGGAAAGCTCCAGATACGGAGACCTCTGTGCGAACCCTGGTATCCCAACACCCAGCCGAATTAAGCTTAACCTTAGCACTGTGAAGGTGAACCTCCGAATGATGTCCGGTACTGGCAGGTCCATCAGTACCCTCTGAGGAATCTCTGGTACGCCTGTTAGGCCATTGGGGCACCTCTGGGGAAATCCCTGGTGACAGAGCTACTAGAGCTTCTCCCGGCCGTAGAGGACCCCGGGAAGGAGTCCCCCTGCCGGGGTGCCCAGAAAAGTGAACTCACCGGGCGCTCCATCTCGTCGATGATAAGCCGCAAATGCGGTGGAGGAAAGTGCTGGAACACGACCTCCCACCGAAGAAGACGAGACTGGAGTGCCGGAACGGAGAGGGAGTCGCAGTAAAGGCACAAGTCCCAACGATGTTCCAGCCTAGACACTCCAGACAAACAGTATGAGGACCCGCCCCTGAGAAATGACGCTTGCACAAAGAACAGGAAATGAATTGCAGACGCTCCGGCATAGACAGAGGACTGGACACCGAGGAACCGGAGCAAGAAGGAAGGACAATGGGAGCCAAAAAGAAAAACTCCCAGCAAATCAAGTGCGCCCAGCCCCGACCGCGCCGAGAAAAAAACTGAAGGGTGATGCGAGGGGCGGAGCTCAGGAGGGTGGGTTTACGGCCACGTGCGGTACCCCGCGTAAAAATAAAAGAAGGACAAACATTTTATTTTTGATGCTTTTTGACAGAAGTGCTCTGATCCCGTCTCGAAGGACAGAATGTCCCACAAGTATGGAGGAAAGGGGACTTTGGACTAGGAGTAAGGTAGTCACTATGGTGACTAACTTTGTTATTCTAACAGTCCATCTTTGAATAAGTTGAAGAGAAATACATCTACCCTTAAAAATAACTAAATTGGTAAAAAAGATAATTTTGCCTAATGGGACTACACGCCCCATAATCCCATAAGTACTGGGATGAGGAAGAAGGCTGCAGTAGTCAGGCAATTGAGCCTAACAGCTCACACCTGAGAGAAACTTGGAGGCATAAAAGGCCCCCTCAAGTGCAGGCAATTGAAACAGCTCACACCTGAGAGAACCTTGCAGGCATAAAAAGGCCCCCTCAAGTGCAGGCATTTGAACAGAGAGAAAGGATCTGGACCTGTGACTGGAATACGCGCTGCAGCAGTAGTAGCAGAGGGAAGAAGGCACAAGGCTGGCAAACCAAGCAGAAGTGGGACAACAAGAGGGACGCCGGAATGTGGAGACAACAGATTTCACCTGCTTGTTCTGAGAGGGTCCTGTTACACCAAACTCTGAAGTGTAGAGGCTGCGCAGCGGAAGACACGCAGGAGAGATGTCTATCCCTATGTGTGCCTGATTGCCATGCTGGAGAACGAAGCGAAGAGCAGTTATCAAGAGGGGCTCCAAAAACATGTGGCCGGACCGGAGACACCTTTACAGAGGAAAGGTCTGGGTCCCTAAGAAGCCAGAAGCTGTATAAGTCATGGCAGAAGTCGTGGAAGAAGCGCGACACACAGACCAAGTGTTAAAGAAGCTTGTGAGTGAAGCACGATGCTCTAATATCTTGCGCAGGCATTGCCGGCAACAGTATCCAGTTCCTTATTCACTCATTTATGGTTTAAAGTGAGTAGAAGTTGTTGAATGAGGATGAAATACCTGAACAATGGAAATGTATCACTTGCGTATAATATTAAAGTTCCTTTCCTCACGTAGAAAGCAAATGCTGCTTATATCCATTGTTTTGCAAGACTGTTACATTTTTTTTTTTACAATTTTATTTGGTTTGGTTGCACATATGGGAAACAATACAATTTAACAAGAATAAATAGTGTTTGGATGGGTCAGCTGCTGCTGGTCCGCTTCCCTCTCCCTCCTCCTGCGCACCCAACCCTCCTCCCCTCCCACTTGTCCATCTCCGGCCCAGTGGCGGGTTGACCCCCTCTACACAAAACCAGGAGGTAGGAGCGTGGGTTTTGTGTAGAGAGGGGTCATTAATTCTCATTTCTCTTGTTTAGACATTTCCCCACTCCCGTTTGAGAATGGATCCCCCGACATTAAAAAATAGGGCGTTTATCTTTACTTAGAGATACCAGTGGCAGGTTGTCAGAAGTCTATTGTTCATAATCCAGGATAGGCATCCCCGACAACGTGACCCAGGGGAAGCACTGAGCAATAAACACAAGAACGAGAAGGAGGATCATGTGAATCAAACCATTGAATCAATCAACTGAATGAAATACTCATTAAGTGGGCGCTGGATGGGTAGATAGACCAGGTCAAGACGAATACATTTATTGATCAATTAATCTTTAATAATTTGCCTTTACTTACTTTCCATTTTTATATTTCTACCTTTTCTCTCCTCTTTGCCTTATTTTGGTTATGTAATTTTGGTTTTGAATATAGATTGGGCATTGATTAGAGATTCAAGCCGTCCTCTGATGCAATGTTTTCGAGTCATCTTATGCACAGTGTGTCCATTTTACACTTTAGGACGCCTACTAAACTTATATGCACTTTAATTGGATATGTGTTTTATGCTGTTTTTATCGTGATTTTTGTTGTATTATGTGTAATAGAATTGAATATGTGTTTATTAAAGATTAATTGATCAATAAATGTATTCGTCTTGACCTGGTCTAGCTACCCATCCGGCACCCACTTAATGAGTATTTCATTCGGTTGATTGATTCAATGGTTTGATTCACGTGAGCCTTGCAGAAGTCTATTGTTTAACATTGTTCCAGAGGGCCAACTGTGAGAAGCGGGGCTTGTGTGTTTGTGCTGGGAAGTTCCAGTCATACTCTAGTATTGGGGCCCATATGTTCGTGAACCTATGTAGTAGGCTTTCTCTGGCGGCAGTGACCTTTTCCGCCACCAGGATGTCCCAGATTTTGATCCACCATAGGGTCATCGATGGGCCCCCCGGGGTCTTGCATTTGCGGGCGATCGTGATTTTCTCTGCGAGGAGCAGTTGCGTGATGAGTTTAGCTGCTGTCCCTTTTCTTGGGTATGTCCCTTGAACTGGGGAGGCCAGAAGGACCACCTCTAAATGGGGATTGCAATTTGGGTGATGGATTCGATGGTGGAGAGACATTAGTCCCAGAAGGATTGGGTAATGGGGCAGTTCCACCACAAGTATAGGTAAGTGCCACGTAGTCCACATTTATGCCAGCATAGTGGGTCTAGTGTGTTCTGGAACTGGTGAAGACGCACTGGGGGTAATACCAGTGGAGGTGCAGCTTAAGGGCACATTGTCTATTCGTGATGCAAAGCGAGGAGAAGTGGCATCTTGTCCATATATCCACCCAGGTATGATCCTCAATCGATTGCCCCAGGTCTGTTTCCCATTGTGTCATGTAAGTGGGCCTGAGGGTTAGCATGTCCTCTTGCATTAACTTATAGAGGATGGATATCTTTCCTCATGCTGGTGGCCACTGCAAGATAAGTTCAATGGGGCTACGGGTGGCCCCCAGCCGGACCGGAAGGTGAATGTACCAATGGCAGAGTTGGGAATAGGAGAACCTATCTGTTTCAGCTAACTAGAAGGCTGTTTTACAGTTTTCGAACATGCAAGGATGTCCAATTTTAAACAATTGTGCTAGGGGTTTCAGCCAACCCCTCTTGCCCAGTTCCTAAAGTTCGTGGGGTGGGACAGTTGCTATTTGAAGGAGTGGTCGTGTGTCACTAATTAAGAGCAGTGAACGTTGCGAAGACAATTACCGAATACCTAACCTTGTTGATAGCATTGCTGAAACCTTTAACTTGTGAAAACTACATAAAGGAGTGGTTGCATGTACCTAATCGTGATTCACAAAGGAGGACTGAACTCTATCCTCCACTTTCACATGGGAATACAATGAAATGCCAATCTGTAAACTTTAAAAGCGACATCAAAGGGTGGTCGCATGTGCATAATTGTGATTCCTAAAGAAAGACTGGACTCTATTCTTTACTCTAACGTGGCATACCTTTCATATATAAGAAATCAAAGTGTATAAATTATTGAAGAAGAGAAAAACATTGCCCAAGCCAAGAGTCTCCCCATATTAATAGTGAAAACAGTCTTTCTCAGAGTTAAAAAACAATCTGACCGTACTGTGAAGTAATGTAACGCTCACCTGATTCCCGTAGAGCAGGGGTGCACAACTGATTTTGACAGAGGGCCGAAAGTACCTTACATGAGGGCTATAGTGGGCCGAAAAGTAAAAGTGGGCGGGGCGGTAGGCGGGACATGTCAGGAGGCTTTTTCAACCCCCAATTTGTATTAAACACATGGAAAAAGAATATGTTTTTGAGGGGTAACTATTTTTATTGCATTTCAAACTTACATTTTGTACTACACATTTTCCATTGTTATAATTTATTTCGATTTAGTTATTGCATGCAAACACTATGCCCCCTATCCCTCACCCCCCAAGCAAACACTATGCCCCCTGTCCCTCACCCCCCAAGCAAACACTATGCCCCCTGTCCCTCACCCCCCAAGCAAACACTATGCCCCCTGTCCCTCACCCCCAACCAAACACTATGCCCCCTGTCCCTCACCCCCCAAGCAAACACTATGCCCCCTGTCTCTCACCCCCCAAGCAAACACTATGCCCCCTGTCCCTCACCCCCCAAGCAAACACTATGCCCCCTGTCCCTCACCCCCAACCAAACATTATGCCCCCTGTCCCTCACCCCCAACCAAACACTATGCCCCCTGTCCCTCACCCACCAAGCAAACACTATGCCCCCTGTCCCTTACCCACCAAGCAAACACTATGCCCCCTATCCCTCACCCCCAACCAAACACTATGCCCCCTGTCCCTCACCCACCAAGCAAACACTATGCCCCCTGTCCCTTACCCACCAAGCAAACACTATGCCCCCTATCCCTCACCCCCAACCAAACACTATGCCCCCTGTCCCTCACCCCCCAAGCAAACACTATGCCCCCTGTCCCTCACCCCCAACCAAACACTATGCCCCCTGTCCCTCACCCCCAACCAAACACTATGCCCCCTGTCCCTCACCCACCAAGCAAACACTATGCCCCCTGTCCCTTACCCACCAAGCAAACACTATGCCCCCTATCCCTCACCCCCAACCAAACACTATGCCCCATGGCCCTGTCACCCCCAACCAAACACTATGCCCCCTGTCCCTCACCCCCAACCAAACACTATGCCCCCTGTCCCTCACCCACCAAGCAAACACTATGCCCCTATCCCTCACCCCCAACCAAACACTATGCCCCATGGCCCTGTCACCCGCAAGCAAACACTATGCCCCCTGTCCCTCACCCCCCAAGCAAACACTATGCCCCCTGTCCCTCACCCACCAAGCAAACACTATGCCCCCTATCCCTCACCCCCCAAGCAAACACTATGCCCCATGTCCCTCACCCCCCAACCAAACACTATGCCCCATGGCTCCCACCCCCAACTTAACACTATGCCCCCTGTCCCTCACCCACCAAGCAAACACTATGCCCCCTGTCCCTCACCCCCCAAGCAAACACTATGCCCCATGTCCCTCACCCCCCAACCAAACACTATGCCCCATGGCTCCCACCCCCAACTTAACACTATGCCCCCTGTCCCTCACCCACCAAGCAAACACTATGCCCCCTGTCCCTCACCCACCAAGCAAACACTATGCCCCCTATCCCTCACCCCCAACCAAACACTATGCCCCATGGCCCCCTCACCCAAACCAAACACTATGCCCCATGGCCCCCTCACCCCCAACCAAACACTATACCCCAAACACACTCTCAAGCATGCACCCATACAGACCCGAACCCCCCGCCCCCAACGCAGCACACACACATGCACCCATACAGACCCGAACCCCCCACCCCCCAACTCAGCACACACACATGCACCCATACAGACCTGAACCCCCCATCCCCCCCAACTCAGCACACACACATGCACCCATACAGACCTGAACTCCCCATCCCCTCCAACTCAGCACACAAAAAACATTCAAATACAAACATTCATACACATCCGACCCCCCCCACCCCCGCATCTCAACATGCACACAAAATACATTAAAATTCCAACATTCATACACATCCGACACACACCCCACCTCCGCATCTCAACATGCACACAAAATACATTAAAATTCCAACATTCATACACATCCGACACACCGCCCCCACCCCCGCATCTCAACATGCACACAAAATACATTAAAATTCCAACATTCATACACATCCGACACACACCCCACCTCCGCATCTCAACATGCGCACAAAATACATTAAAATTCCAACATTCATACACATCCGACACACCCCCACCCCCGCATCTCAACATGCACACAAAATACATTAAAATTCCAACATTCATACACATCCGACCCCGCCCCCACCCCCGCATCTCAACATGCACACAAAATACATTCCAACATTCATACACATCCGACACACACCCCACCTCCGCATCTCAACATGCACACAAAATACATTAAAATTCCAACATTCATACACATCCGACCCCGCCCCCACCCCCGCATCTCAACATGCACACAAAATACATTAAAATTCCAACATTCATACACATCCGACACACACCCCACCTCCGCATCTCAACATGCACACAAAATACATTAAAATTCCAACATTCATACACATCCGACCCCGCCCCCACCCCCGCATCTCAACATGCACACAAAATACATTAAAATTCCAACATTCATACACATCCGACACACACCCCACCTCCGCATCTCAACATGCACACAAAATACATTAAAATTCCAACATTCATACACATCCGACACACACCCCACCTCCGCATCTCAACATGCACACAAAATACATTAAAATTCCAACATTCATACACATCCGACACACACCCCACCTCCGCATCTCAACATGCACACAAAATACATTAAAATTCCAACATTCATACACATCCGACACACCGCCCCCACCCCCGCATCTCAACATGCACACAAAATACATTAAAATTCCAACATTCATACACATCCGACACACACCCCACCTCCGCATCTCAACAGGCGCACAAAATACATTAAAATTCCAACATTCATACACATCCGACACACCCCCACCCCCGCATCTCAACATGCACACAAAATACATTAAAATTCCAACATTCATACACATCCGACCCCGCCCCCACCCCCGCATCTCAACATGCACACAAAATACATTAAAATTCCAACATTCATACACATCCGACACACACCCCACCTCCGCATCTCAACATGCACACAAAATACATTAAAATTCCAACATTCATACACATCCGACCCCGCCCCCACCCCCGCATCTCAACATGCACACAAAATACATTAAAATTCCAACATTCATACACATCCGACCCCATCCCCATCGCAACATACACACACAAACATAAAGTAAAACAGACCCGACACACAAACACAAACAGACCACTTACCGGAGACGTGCTGGAACTGGAAGGCAGGTAAGCAGGAACGCTGGAATCGTACTACGGCTGGCGTGGTCCAAGGCTGAAATGCCTTCCGGCATCAAGCCTTATGGACCACGCCAGCCGTAGTGCTGGCCCTCCATTGGGTCAGCACACACACACTACGTGGCTCGTAGGAGCAACGTGGTGCATGTGTGCTGAGCGAATGACGGCCAGCGTTTTGTCCGGCCCGGAAGACAACAAAGACTTTCCTAATGGAGGGCGGCTGCGGGCCGCCCTCCATTAGGAAAGTCTTTGTGCCTCGCGGGCCGGACAAAAGAGCATGGCGGGCCGCAACTGGCCCGCGGGCCGTATGTTGTGCACCCATGCCGTAGAGGCACAGGTCTTGACTGGGCGTATACCGTATCTTCAAAGGTGATGTGTAACACACGGCTGGCTCTTTGGGCTGGACCTCTGTGCACTGTATGTCTGACTCGAAGGGTAAGATGTCTGCGGATAGAAAATATGGGATTAATGAACTGGGTTATTGAATGTCTCTCTCTTCTTCCCTTTCTCTTCTCCTGTAGAACCCCAAAGGTTAACGCTCTCACCTTAGGTAAGTGAACGCCGTGCTCTCCATCTGCCTCGGGGCAGGGTGCTGTAACCAGTTTCTTCACTGGATAAGGGGAGCAGGCCTCTTGACTTCAGAGGACTGCTGTCCGTCGTTTACTGCACGAACGGTAAGTTTCGAGTAATTCTAATGTCTTTAAAAGTCTTTAGTAATGATGTCTCTTGTTTTGCAGGGTTCCGGCGATGGCGGATGACGGGCTGAAGTGAATTGAAGATGGAGCCCGTGTGATGAATAGAAGCGCCTGGAAGCACGTAAGTAAGCGCTTGTTGCCTGCTTCACGATGCGCTCTAACTGTCTTTTTATTTTGCAGGTACAAGTTCGGAGCGGCTGCAGGGTGCCGGAATACCCACTGGGTTAGATGTGGAAAGGAGTAATGGCACGTGAGTATTAAAGTTCCCCAATGTCTTTAAACGCACCTTGTTTTGTCTTTCAGATGGGGGATGCAGCGCCGAAGGCCTCCGGAGCGTGCGAAGAGTTGGTACGCTTTTGTCTTTCAGATGCCGGAATGCAGTGCGAAGACCTCCGGAGCGCACGAAGAGTAGGTAAGCCTTTGTCTTTCAGATACCGGAATGCAGCGCGAGGCGTTGGTGACAGCCGATGGACCAGGTAAGTGAAGCGCTGTCACTGAAGACCGTAATGCTAACCTGTTCTTTCTTGTCTTTATAGGTGTTGTTGAAGACTGGATTCAGGATGGTAAGTCTTTTTCCTTAGGCCCAGGATCAGATGCAGAAGACACGATGAGCGTTCTGCTGCAGAGGATGCAGAATAACGCAAAGCAAGATTCATCCATCGGGTGTGGTTTAAATAGCCTCCTGTAGTGCTTAGGTGTCTCCTTCCACAGCCACGCCTAGGTAAGAAAAGAGTTCCTGCTTTCCAGAAGAGTTCCAGTGTTCTGAACCTAGGGAGTGGCTCCTGCCCCACCCAACAGAAAAAGTAGTTCCAAACAGAAGAGGATCAGAGGCTCAACTGGCAGGCAAGTAAGCAGCATGGTCTGCTGCAGGTAAGTCCACCCAAGCATTATGAGCCCGGCGCTTCCAGCGCTGGGACTGGGCATATTTATGAGCCTGGTGCCACTGGCGTCAGGACTGGGTCCAAAAGGTCCCAATTGGGACTGGTTGGCACTCGGAACCTGGGTTATGGATCTGCTTCCAAGGGAGTTGAGAAAACCCTGACCTTTTGGAAGCAGAGATCAAGACAGTACCCCCCCTCAAGGCCCCTCCCAAACCGGGCTTCTCCGGGGGTTTTGGCTTGTCAGGAAATGTTCAGTGAAATCTTTTGATTAGGCGAGGAGCGTGGACATATTCAGCAGGTTCCCAGGATCTCTCTTGGGGGCCGTAGCCTTTCCAGTCAATTAGGTAAAATAGTTTAGATTTGGAGATCTTGGAGTCCAGAATGCTTTTGACTTCAAACTCGAGTTCTCCATCAACTAGGATGGGTTTTGGAGATTTAGTTAGTCGGGTTTGAGGTTGCATGGGTTTTAATAGAGAGAGGTGGAAGACCGGATGTATCTTCATGTGCGGGGGCAAGTCCAACTTGACCGCTACTGGGTTTACTATGGTAGTGATGGAATAGGGACCAAGGTATCTTGGGTTGAATGTGCGTGGCCCTTTTAGAGGTAGATATTTGGTGGATAACCAGACTTGATCCCCTACTTGATATTGAGGGGCTTCCTTCCGATGTTGATCTGCTCCTTTCTTGTATTGTTCTTTAGCCCTTTGAAGGTGAGAAACAGCTTCCTTAAAGGCTTGGGTGATTGTAGAATGCAGGTAGTCTACTGCTGGTGTTTCAAGATCTTGGAGGGGATCCAACTCCGAGGTTCGAGGGTGACTGCCGTATAAAAGAAAAAACGGGGTTTTCCCAGTTCCCGAATGGACAGAGTTATTGTAGGCATATTCGGCTATCCAAAGGATGTCTTTCCAAGTTTTTTCAGTTTGTTGCAGCATGCAGCGTAAAAACTGTTCCAGAGTTTGATTGGTCCTCTCGGTTTGTCCGTCGGTCTGAGGGTGGTGACTGGTCGATAGTCTCACATCAATTTGAGCCGACCGACAGCAACTTCGCCAAAAATGAGAAATAAATTGACTACCTCGATCCGAAATTAGAACCGAAGGAAAACCGTGCAGTTGGACGATGTTTTCGAGAAATTCTCGGGCCAGAGTTGCTGCTGTTGGCAAGCCTTTGAGCGGAATGAAATGCGCCATCTTGGAGAATAAGTCCACGATTACCAGAATCGTATTGTATCCGGAGCATGGAGGTAGATCGGTGATGAAGTCCATAGAAAGCGTATGCCAAGGGCGAGGTGGGATGTCAATAGGGCGTAAGAGGCCTGCTGGTCTTTCCTTTTGACTCTTGTTTTGGGCGCATACTCCACAGGACATTATAAAGTCTCTGATATCTTTTTTCCAAGACGGCCACCAGAAGTAGCGCTTGATCTTTTCTGAGGTCTTGGCCATACCGGGGTGTCCTTCCATTAAAGAATCGTGATAACAAGAGATTACTTTTTTCTGTAAATCTGTGCTGGGCAGGTATAATCGTTCTTGGAAATACAATAAGTTGTCCTTTACTGCAAAGTCCTTTCCCTGCAGATGCCAATTCTGTATGTCTGCTGGAGTTACAAGTTGCCTGGCTTCATCCTTAACTTCCTCTATGGATTGTGTGGCGATTACACCCAGAATTCTTTGTTCGGGAATGATTGGTACAGGTTTAGGGTTGATCAAGTGTTCTTCCACTCCCATCCGAGAAAGGGCATCAGCTTTACCGTTTTTTGTACCAGGTCGATAGGTAATTATGAAGTCAAACTCGGCAAAGAATAATGCCCAACGGAGTTGTCTAGAGGATTGGGCTTTTGCGGTTTTCAGATATTGCAGGTTTCGGTGATCCGTAATCACAGTAACGGTGTGTCGGGCCCCCAGCAGATAATGCCGCCAAGCCTTAAAGGCAGACTTGATAGCCAGAAGTTCCTTGTCAGTAATCGTGTAATTGATTTCAGGAGGCGAGAATTTGCGGGACCAAAATGCCACGGGATGCAACTGATTGGTTACCGGGTCCTTTTGTGATAGAACTGCCCCCATGGCAAGGCTTGAAGCATCAGTTTCCACGATGTAGGGGAGTTCGGGGCGAGGGTGTTTTAAGATTGGTGCAGAGATAAATTTAGTCTTCAAATCCTGGAAAGCTTGTTCAGCCTCGGTAGACCATTCAAAACGTTTGTTTTTCTTTAACAAGGCAGTGATGGGCTGGACTATTCGAGAAAATTCGGGGATAAACCTGCGGTAAAAGTTAGCGAAGCCTAACATGCTTTGCACACCTTTTACGGAGGATGGTGATGGCCATTTGAGAACTGCATCGACCTTCTTTGAATCCATACGCACTCCGCTAGGTGATAATATGAATCCCAAGAATTCAACTTCAGTCACGTTGAAAACACATTTTTCCAACTTAGCGAAAAGTTTGTGTTGACGCAATCTTTCGAGGACCATTTTCACATGTTTCCGATGTTCAGATTCCGATGAAGAATAAACGAGGATGTCGTCAATGTAAACAACAACACACACGTCTATGAGCTCTCTGAGGACATCGTTCATAAAATATTGAAAGGCAGCCGGGGCATTGCAAAGTCCGAAGGGCATGACCTGATATTCAAATAGCCCATATTTGGTGCGGAAGGCCGTCTTCCATTCATCGCCCTCTTTTACTCGTACCAAGTGGTAGGCTCCTCTAAGATCCAGCTTTGTGTATATGCATGCTTTTCTGACCTGGTCCAGGAGTTCAGGGATCAAAGGTAACGGATATCTATTCTTGACGGTGATCTGGTTCAGGGAGCGATAATCTATACAAGTTCTAAGGTCTCCTTCCTTTTTTGGAACGAAGAACAAAGCTGAAGAAGCAGGGGACTTGGAAGGACGAATAAACCCATTTGCCAGGTATTGATCCAGGTATTGTCGAAGGTGAAGGTTCTCAGGCTCGGTGAGGGCATAAATTCTACTACAAGGAGGAGTAGATCCAGGTATCAGGACTATCTGGCAGTCATAAGACCTATGAGGAGGTAGAGAGATAGCCTGATCTTTCCGGAAAACATCTTGGTATTCTAGGTATTCGGGAGGTAACTGGGGAGTTTCTGAAGAAATTGCTGCCAGTGCAACACCAGGTGGAGGGTGACAAGTAGAGACACATTCTGGAAACTGGACCGTTCTTGCTCGCCAATCGATCAGAGGATTGTGTTTCTCTAACCAAGGTATTCCTAGAATAATCTGAAACTGAGGAGCCTTGATCACATCGAACACGATCTTCTCCTGGTGTCCATCTTGACTTACTAGCGTCACTTCTTGAGTGGTATGCGTTACTGGTCCGGAGGCTATCTCCGTTCCATCCACCGTAGTAATGACGTCCTTTACAGCCTTGGGACAAAGAGTTAGATTCATCCTCAAAACCATTTCATGATCCACATAATTGCCGATGGCACCGCTGTCGACGTAAGCTTCAATTGCATGTAATCGATCCGGATTATCAGGGCTAATGAGGACCATAGGTATCACGAAATGCGAGGTCACGGAACTGGTTTTCACGCTCGGCAAGAGGACCTCTATTCTTGTCGGGCGAGGTCGTTTCCCTGCTCAGAGTTTGTAACTTTGGTAACTGCAGCTCCTACTGCCTTCTTGGCAGGTTTCACCGGACAGTCTCGAAGAAAGTGCCCTGAGTTTCCGCAATAGAGGCATAATTGCAACTGTTTTCTCCTTTCCCGGTCCTTTTGTGTTAGAGGACCTTTCAGGCCCCCTATTTGGAAGGAGTTGGCGGTTTGGAAAATACTCGAGCATCAAACTTGGAACGATCGGCCTTCCTGTTCTGCAGTCTGTGATCTATTTGCACGACTAAGTCTATATAGTCCGAACAATCTTGTGGGGGATTCACTACTTGGGCTAACACATCTTTGAGCTCTCCACGTAGACCTCTATAAAACAGCGTAATCCTTTTATCCTCAGGCCATTGAGTTTCCACTATCAGTCTGTTGAAAGACGCAATATAAGCCAAAAGGTCTTGATTACCTTGTCGCAACGAAAGAAGCTCATTGTCCAAGGCCTGCCCCTGTGAATGTCTTGCGAACAGTTTTTCCATACTGAGCTGAAAAGCTTGAAAATCATGGAGGACCGGATCATCTTGATTTACTAGAGGGATCGACCAGTCTGCCGCATTGCCACTAAGGTACGAAAGCACGAAAGCTACTTTAGCTTGATCAGTTGGAAAGGCTGCTGGCCGGCATAAGAAATGCAACCGGCACTGATTGATAAATACTGCAAACCTCTTTGGGTCACCAGAAAATCGTTCGGGCGGAGCCAGAGGTACATTCCCAGGTAGGTTGATCTGCACTGGATTCATAGAGGATGTAGAAGGAAGATTTCCCCCAGATGCGGGTAACGGGGTCTGTCCGGCTTGAGACTGTAGCAATTGTCTAGCGAGATCATCGGTTCGCTCCTTGGAAATAATCAGTTCCCTTCTTAGAGCGTTCGTTTCCTGACGGGCTGCATGCACTTCTGCCCTTAGTTCCCCAAGTAACTGGGCTAGCTGGTTGGTATCCGAGGTTTCCATAGCGCCTGGACGGGAGTTTTGCGGTAGGCTTTGCGTTCTGTAACGCTCACCTGATTCCCGTAGAGGCGCCGGTCTTGACTGGCCGTATACCGTATCGTCAAAGGTGATGTGTAACACACGGCTGGCTCTTTGGGCTGGACCTCTGTGCACTGTAGGTCTGACTCGAAGGGTAAGATGTCTGCAGATAGAAAATATGGGATTAATGAACTGGGTTATTGAATGTCTCTCTCTTCTTCCCTTTCTCTTCTCCTGTAGAACCCCAAAGGTTAACGCTCTCACCTTAGGTAAGTGAACGCCGTGCTCTCCATCTGCCTCGGGGCAGGGTGCTGTAACCAGTTTCTTCACTGGATAAGGGGAGCAGGCCTCTTGACTTCAGATGACTGCTGTCCGTCGTTTACTGCACGAACGGTAAGTTTCGAGTAATTCTAATGTCTTTAAAAGTCTTTAGTAATGATGTCTCTTGTTTTGCAGGGTTCCGGCGATGGCGGATGACGGGCTGAAGTGAATTGAAGATGGAGCCCGTGTGATGAATAGAAGCGCCTGGAAGCACGTAAGTAAGCGCTTGTTGCCTGCTTCACGATGCGCTCTAACTGTCTTTTTATTTTGCAGGTACAAGTTCGGAGCAGCTGCAGGGTGCCGGAATACCCACTGGGTTAAATGTGGAAAGGAGTAATGGCACGTGAGTATTAAAGTTCCCCAATGTCTTTAAACGCACCTTGTTTTGTCTTTCAGATGGGGGATGCAGCGCCGAAGGCCTCCGGAGCGTGCGAAGAGTTGGTAAGCTTTTGTCTTTCAGATGCCGGAATGCAGTGCGAAGACCTCCGGAGCGCACGAAGAGTAGGTAAGCCTTTGTCTTTCAGATGCCGGAATGCAGCGCGAGGCGTTGGTGACAGCCGATGGACCAGGTAAGTGAAGCGCTGTCACTGAAGACCGTAATGCTAACCTGTTCTTTCTTGTCTTTATAGGTGTTGCTGAAGACTGGATTCAGGATGGTAAGTCTTTTTCCTTAGGCCCAGGATCAGATGCAGAAGACACGATGAGCGTTCTGCTGCAGAGGATGCAGAATAACGCAAAGCAAGATTCATCCATCGGGTGTGGTTTAAATAGCCTCCTGTAGTGGTTAGGTGTCTCCTTCCACAGCCATGCCTAGGTAAGAAAAGAGTTCCTGCTTTCCAGAAGAGTTCCAGTGTTCTGAACCTAGGGAGTGGCTCCTGCCCCACCCAACAGGAAAAGTAGTTCCAAACAGAAGAGGATCAGAGGCTCAACTGGCAGGCAAGTAAGCAGCATGGTCTGCTGCAGGTAAGTCCACCCAAGCATTATGAGCCCGGCGCTTCCAGCGCTGGGACTGGGCATATTTATGAGCCTGGTGCCACTGGCGCCAGGACTGGGTCCAAAAGGTCCCAATTGGGACTGGTTGGCACTCGGAACCTGGGTTATGGATCTGCTTCCAAGGGAGTTGAGAAAACCCTGACCTTTTGGAAGCAGAGATCATGACAAGTAATCTGACAGCAAGTGACAGTACCACATAATGCCTTACAGGCTCAAGCACTCATATACACACAGAGGGACAGCACATTTTTAGCTCAGCACACAGTGCCACATTACACGGGAGTGTCAGTGCTTGGGGGTAACCCGTTCCCATTTCCAGTGCCAAGCCAAAATGCCCAATAGGCCAGCCCAGAGAGGACATGTGTGTGCCAAATACTTTCGATAACTGAGGGCCCCAAAGAGGTACCCGAGGTAACAGTGAAGATTGGACAAAAATGTTTTTTAATTTTTGGTCGACACAGGATCCACCAAATCCTGCATTAAGGAGGGTGTCTTTCCCTTGTTGGACAAAGTAATGGACACACAGGGATTTTCTGGGGCTGTTGTAATGGTTCCTATTACAGAAGACTTGCCACAACAATAGGCACACAGCAAATAGGATACTTAAGACACACCAATCAACATATTAGGGAGAGACATAAGGAGCAAATTAAATATGACAATTTAATTCTCAGAGAAGGCCAGTGTATTCTCAACGCATGGCATTTTCTACGAGCTTGTTTGCAACAATAACACAAGCATTTTACACAGACAGCACCCTGCGAGGTTCACTGTGTCAACCTGAGTTATTCCTTTATGGGCTACAAGTTTTGCTAGGGTGGGTACCGAAGTCAGAAACACAAGGTATTTGGATTAGCCACAGAGTTTTTGTTTAAGCCAGCAGTACACAAAGAAACTGCGCCAGGAATGACACTCACAATATATTTGGAGGCAGCACTCACAAGTAAGGATATGGTAATTTTAAATAGTTTATGAGGCGGTCCGCATAAAACAGTTGTCCAAGGTTAAAAATCCCCATTGTCACAGGAAGCAGACAAGGGCGTATAATACGCACTCCACTCATTATGGTGACAGGGCATAATAAAAATGTCAGAATCCCCTTGCAATACGGCCATTTATCCTGTCAAGAAATCGAAAGGTGGGGCTTGGAGATTTATTCAAGATCTCTGCCCCTTGAACAATATAGTAGAAGCAGAGTTTCACTAGTACCAAATCCAGCCACCATTTTGTGTAATATCCCCACAGAAGTGATATGCTTCACAGTCATTGATCTGAACAATGCGTTCTTCTCCATTCTATTGCACCCAGATTCACAGTATCTCACCACGTTCGCAGACCCAGGTTCCAACACACCCGTTTATCACAAGGGTATTGCGAGTCACCTAGTGTGTTCAGCAGGGTGATCCAGATGGACCAAAGTAACTTGCAAATGCCCAGTACAGTCATCCAGTATGTGGATGACCTCCTGGTGTGCAGCACAATGGAGGACCAGTGCAGAAAAGACTCAGTGACACTCCTGACACTACTGGCAGGGAAAGGATACAAGGTAGACAAAGTTACAGTACTGCCAAAATTAAGAACAAGTTACTTACCCCTGGTAATGTTCTATCGACTGGATGTTCCTGCCATGTATTCCTCATCTTTGATATATTCAAGTCTGCGTGCAGCTTGCTTCGGAATTTTTTCATAGGGTCGGATGGCGTGCAGCGTCGAATGTTGGTCCTCGACGGCCTCTGTAGCATCCTTTGTGATGTTGATCCTGATTATATATTGGCATGCGCGCTGACCGCTACCTCAGTTCTTAGTTTTTACCCCTCCTAACATGCTGTGTTCCAGGTGGAGATAGTCTGGACGTTGCGAGAAAGGAAGGGGTAAAAAACAGCAATTCTAGGCTAGAGGGGATGGATGGGAGGGGGATGAGAAATACGTGGGAGGAACATCCAGTCGAAAGAACGTTCAATGTCTGTCCTGAGGAACTTGTTTAAGCATCTCTAGACCAAGATGGGTGGCACTCGTCCGTCCTTCTTTGGGATTAGAAAGTAAGGAGAGTACTAACCTTGCCTACAGGTACCAATTCTAAAACACCTTTCTCCAAAAGGGTGAACATCTCCCGTTGGAGGAGTGGATCTGGAACCAAGGTTGAGTTATTTTCAGGAATGGTAGGCAGTATCCGTCTGCTACTGTTTGTAATACCCATGCATGTATGCTTTGCAAACTCTGGACATGGTACGACAGTCTGCCCTCTAACACAGATTTGTGGTTGAAGGAGTCATTTTGCTGATCCACCTGCAGCTGAGGGTAACTCTGCAGGTGCTGAACGGAGAGTCCTTCCTCCTCTACCTTTTCAACGATAATTGACCTCTTTGAGGAAACTGACCTCTTCCTCTAGATATGGAGGAATAGAAACGAAAAGAACAACCTCTCTATCCTTGACCTGTAGATTGTGGTTGTCTGATTGCCGCCCCTAAAGATTTTGCAGCAGCTCTAGAAGCTTGAAGTTTTTCTAGACTGCTATTGGCCTTCTGCCCAAAAAGATAATGCCCGTCAAACGGCATGTCTAGCAGGCGTGCCTGAACATCCACTGAAAATCCAGATTTTCCAGTATAACCAGATATCACAACATTACAAATTCTATTTCTGGTGAGGTTTCCCAACTACTGCTTTCCTTTAATGTTTCCATAGGATTCTGCCTCTTATACTCATCTGAAATTAATTCTTCTGCAACATTTGGAGTTCTATACTCATACCCAAAAGGGGGCTCATCCTCTTGCTCCTCATCATCTTCAAAGATAGAACCCATCTACCTAAAGAAATCAGGTCTTGGAATGGGTTTGAGCTCAGGAATAGATTTTACAAACTTTACAAGCGAAGAATGCTGTGATGGGGTCGAAGGCGTTGAATTCTTTGATGGCTTATTCGAAACTGTCGACGAAAGCATTGACACCTTATGTTGCTTCGAAGGCTCAATATGAATTATATGCCTCGAAGGTTTAGGTGACAAACAAACATTTCGATTCCTTCGAAGAAGGCTTCAATGCTGTTAGTGAATGTTTCAAGGTAACAGACACCAGGTTTTGTTTGTGCGCTGAGGAAGATTCCTTCTGATTTATGTGGAGGAGCCTATCTTCTCTGGATCTTAGGCGCACAAGAAGGGGACACATTGGACTCCCTAACGGTCTCAATAGACGCCGAGGAGTGGCCAATTTTCTTGGACTCCTTTAGAGGAACACTCAGAAGAGTGTATTTTCTAAAAATGTCTAACATTTTTAAGCAGAAGTTTTCTAACTCTGCTGGAGTCTAATTCTTCTTTGGGAAACTAACACTTTCAGAAAAGGAAGATGAAGATGACGAAGACCTCCAATGCCATTTCTTATCATTTTTATGGGAAGAGGAAGACAAGCATCGTAAACCGGGCCTCGAACTATGTTTTGAATGTTTTTTAACAGGAGAGAAATCTCTTGAGTTAGAGGAAGATTTCCTCTTCGAAGTGGTAAGGGCCGGGGGATTTGGAGGAGGGCTTACATGAATCAGGTTTCCCATTCCTTTCCTGGAAGGCCTTAACCGTCATAGACTGACACGAGCCACAGTCACCGACCTTGTGGTCCAATCCCAAGCACCACACAAAAACATGGTGCAGGTCTGTAATCAACATCTTGGCCCCCATAGTCCAAACACCGCTTGAAGCCCGTCTTCAGTGTGGGGGCCATTCTCAAAGTAAAACGTAGTTGAATCGCTGAGGCGAATATCTCCCACGCACGCAGCAATACGGAATACACGGAACTGAGGTAACGGGTAGTGCGCGTGCCAATATATATCAGCGTCGACATCACAAAGGATGCCACGGAGACAGTCGAGGACCAAGATTGCACGACGCTTGACCCTATTAATATTTTTTCCGAAGCAAGCTACAAGCAGACTTGAATATATCAAAGATGAGGTATACGTGGGAGCACACAATCCATTCGAAATATGGATACAGACACACATTTCTCAAATTAAATACCAGGCAACCTGACCTGCTGTATGACCAGCTTGGCTGCCAATTTCCTTGCTAGATGGTGCTTTCTGATTAGTTCCTGTCCCTGCAAGAAAGCACAACGAGGTAAGGGCTTGCATAAACACCTACCTTGAGCCTGAAAAAGACAGGTGTGAATACTGGATGCTCTGATGCAGCTCTTCATCCTTCTGAGGTCAGTACTTTCAATACTATTAAATATGTCATTATTACAATCATAAAACAAGCATTGGCAATGCCAAAGGTTTGGGCTTTTGTGTAGGTATGGCACTTGCCAGGTACAGCCTTAGTGGTATTAGCTACCCATTGTTGGTAGCAGGTGCAAAATGGTGCAAGCACCTGGGCATCTAATAGCAGTACCTGGCAAAAGATTAAAATGTATGCACATGGCAAAAATGTTGGCCTTGCCAATACTTGTTTTTAACAGTACTTCAGTGAAGGACACACAGAGTGCTTATAAATTGAGTGGCTGAAGGCAGGTCTGGTAAGACATTTTTATTACACCAGCAGCGTGTTTACAGCTCCAATTAGTAATTGGCCTTCATTACAAGTTTACTGTTAAAAGGCCGGGGATTGCATCGCAACAGTATTACTGTTTTCGACAGTCCAACTGCCTGAATTATCGCCACATTACAGGTCCTCGAGTGCGCGTACACCGCCTGCCAGAAATGGTAATACCAGCACGACGGAATTACTGGCATCCACAGAAAATCACCAGTGTTTCTGGCAAAAATCTGCCCAAACTGCCATAATCACTGGCGCCGGAAATAGCATTATTGCAGGAACAGGAAGCTCACCGGCGGCCGTTTTGAAAACACAATTCACTTTAAATCCCTGCTGCCATCCACCAGAACTTGATGCCAAAATATGTCTGGGAGCAGGAAATCCTGAGTACCAGAGGTCCAGCTGGGGAAGCCGAAAGTTTACTGAGGCGGAGATGGTTGCACTTACAGGCATGGTGGTGCTGCACGCACAGGCCCTCTTGGGACTGGTAAGTGGAGGGCCAGTCAGAGGAGGAATCCAGCCATTTGTCAGGAGGTGGCAGACAAGTTCACAGCCATGGGGACTGTCCCACACCCACCACAGGACTGCCACAAGCGGTGGCACTTTTGGCTGAGGTAACAAAACCTCCTGGCCGCTCACAGGAGGGAATCTGCTGACGCAGGAGGGTCAATGGCACCCCTAATCCTCATGTCCTGGGCCGAGACGTGCAGCTCCATCATGCACATGGAGGGCATCGAGGGAGTCAGGGCAGCAGAGGCCGGAGCTGGGAGCCAAGGCGATGGTGGCAAGTAAAACAAACACTATGTACATACAAACGTTGAGTACAAATACATGCATCCCCAGGCAGACAAACACTGAATAGGGAAGGGAACAGGTCCAACACATGTCAGTCACAGCAAAAGGCCCAATCACACACACATAAAAGGGGATGCGGGCAGATGAGTGAAGGCACGCCCCTGAACGCTCACACCAGAAGGAAAAAAAACGCTAGGGTAAAAGGCCCAAGATACTCTTGCAAGGATAACAAGTATTTACTACTACAAAAATAGGAATGCACCAACAAAGAACCCTGCTGCCACAGAACGTTTTGGGGTTCATTGGCGTGGGAGATACATTATAACTAGGGTTTCCTGTTTTAGGGATTTATTGTATTTTACTTCGGGGGGTGTTTTTCCAGTGTTTTCAAAACATTTCAGCATCTGTATTTATCAGTGGTTTCCCATTTGCCCCCTTCAAAACATTATGGATAACTGTTTTATCCAGTGTAAACATACAAATATTCTTTTATCGTTTCATTATGAGCATAAGTAGAATAATGACACCCAGAGCACGATGTTATGAACACTTTCCGGAGAATAAAGATGAATGTGTTAATCCAGTAATATCTAACATTTCTGTAGTAAATCATGCAATTCATTTTCAGGGACTCTTTGCCCTTTCCTTTCTTCCTATGAAGACTTTGATTTGTGAAAACGACCTTCCCACATTCTAGAGACTTCTAACTTTAGCAGATAGGGCATAGTGTGCTAAAAGGATTTTCCCAGAAGCACTCACTTTGGTGGGGATAAGGATAATTTTGTCTGTCATACGAAATAAACTCCGAGCAGATAATAACTGTTTATCAAGTGCTGCTCACTACAAAATGAGAAGGGAGTCTCATTAATGTACCCCTTGAGACTTAACTGGAGGGGGTGAGCAGGCCAAAACAGTTTACCCAGTACAGGAATATCTGGGGATCCTATAGCAGAATGTTGCAAAGGCAACTCATCAGGTTAGGTGATTGTTGCTGAGATGTTACATATTTATACCTTCCTGTAATTCATATGGCTTCTTTCCTATTTCTGCTGCAGAATGTGTTGTTTTGACTGGGGATGAGCACGGCTCTCTCGCTTTACTCTGTGTGGGAACCTTTGTCCCCATAGCGAAAATCAAAAAGCTGGCACCCATGAATGTACGCACAGTAAGTGAACATATCTTAAAGTGAAATATGCATATTTAGTTCAATTGACCTTCCCCTTAGAAGAAAGGGATCTATACGATTACTGTGACCCCCATCACTGCAACCCCAAAATTGCGGACTTTTTTTATGTGGACACCCCTTTACACCACATATATATGCTGGGGAAGACCCCCTCACAGTCACCCCTAATTGCATTATATACCATTACCCCCCCATATATATGTGGAGTAAAGGGTAGTCTAAATTCGAAAGAGGTCGACATATTCGGAGATCGCAGTGATGGGGGCGCAGTAATGGTGTAATTCCAAAGAAAGTGTGTAGGACAAAAGAACATTGGACTTTAAAAAAAAGTAATGAACACGAGAAAAATAACCTCAGAGAAAATGTTACAATAAATATGCTGGCAAAGTATAAAAGGTGCTCACCTTTTAAACCCAGCAATTTGTAATGAAATATTCCCTGGAAAACAAAATCCAAATATGTGACAAGTGCTTTTTTTCTTGTGGGTTCACGTCTGCACTGGGAACTTGACAAACTGGGTAAAATCCTGGTAGCCAAATAATTGAGCAAACATGCCAACCTAAAAAAAAAACAATGGGTTGCGTCCGCCCTCTGAACAAAAGTTACACTGTCCACCCACATGTATCCTTTACTTGTGCCCTGAAAGCAGCCACAATCAGGGAAAAATAACTGCACCAGTCTCCAGGATTGGAACTCAGCAAACGGCAAACAATGGACTTTGGGTTTTGGAAGGCTTATAACAAAATGTAATATGTGAAAGGGTTACCCTCTTTGTGTTTGACAAATTCAGGGTTCATCTATGATGTGATGACAATATTACATTCTACCAAAAATTAACACATTTTGGTGTTAAATATGAACATCTGAAAATAATGTAGTTAGTTTAAAACTGTTCTGTGTGATATTGTCCTGATGGACGGAATATATTTAGGCAACTAACATGTGGTTTCTGAGTGCTTTCAGAATGAAATGTCCATTTGCATTTCTTCACACAGAAAGGTTAAGAGCATCTTGTCCAAAACAACCGTCCCTTAAATGATCCATCATTTATAAATAGCTACTAATTAAAAAACTCTCCTTGAAGAAACAAAAAGTGCTAAGCATCAGTTAAGGGGCCTGCAGCTTTTGATGGCCACTGGGTGCGGGTGCTCTAGAGAGCCACAGGAGGTTGGGAGGTGACCGTGGCACTGTGGCCTCACGCGAGCCTTGTACATGGAAGCCTCGCACAGCTTTCCTTTTAATGAAGACAGGCAGCTAAAACTTTTCAGCTCTTCTCCATACAGATACACATACACAGAGGATCTGTGGCCACAAACACTGAAAAATCCATGTTGAACCATTTTTTGTAAATAAAAATATTTGTCTGTGGTTAAGGGCTATTTTGAGGAATTTTAGCCAATTTTAAGATGTGAATCGGCAACCACAAAAATGGCTAAAATTTGTCTACAATTCCTCAAAATAGCTATGACCACATATGAATACAAATATTTTGTTTTACAAAGAAAACAATGTAACATTGAATGTGCAGTGTTTTTGAATGAGGACAGGGGACAAAAGGGGATGAAATGGGAGAAAGCAAATAAGCATACAAGAGGGAAGTAGGGCCCTGTTCCTATTGTCTGCCAAGCCCCCTCTCCAGCCACCCCTTCACTCCCAAAATTCCTCCCATTCCTGCTCACACTAAGGCACCACTGGGACAGGGGAAACAGTGTTTTTCAGTTTAAACCTAGGAGGCACTATTTCCTATGGGGGTCTTTTTCCGGTGTTTATCGAATTTCACTGAAAACAGGAAAGCCTAATTATAACCAAACACAGCATCCCTAGTGACGTCATCGTATTTAGTACAATTCTACAAAGTGGATTGGTGGCGGTCTATAGCTGTAGGGCTTGTTACATATGGGATGCCAGGTGATTGGTCCATCTTCATCTGTCCATCTTTGTTCACATGGGTGCTGCTGGGCTCGTCATCTGCAGTGAGCTGACCTAACAATGAATTAGCTACTCTGACACACAATGTTATTCATCTAATTGAAACAATGTACCTGGCAGATACAGTGATGGGCTAGGGGGAGAACTGAGGTCAGACTAACCTAAACACACTTCACTTGCTCCCAGACAGATCAGCAACCCACAAGGTCCTCCACCTTAGTTTTAGGCTAAATTTCTAATGCCACCCTGCACTTTGATGAACAAATCATGTGACTCATTTATGAAGGTGAGATAGCATTGCCTTCTGATCTTAGTGCTCGATTGAGGGGTGTAAAAGTTTCATGATCGGTGGTCTGGGATTGGATGGTGCCGTGGCATGCATAGGTCATGGGATGAAAGCATGGCAAAGCTGTATTTCTTGTGTGGGGATCATTGGGGACAGGAGGGCATTGCTATCTGTTCCGTGGGATGGTACTGCCAAGAGGCGCTCAGCTCAATTCTCATGACCTTGCAGGGCACATTCTTCCCAGGGCGCAATGGTCTGTAACTTTCTGAACAATGGAGGAGGATGTGGATTTCTCAGGCCTGGTCGGGGGGGGGGGGGGGATGTCTGCGCTCATGCAGCGATCCTAATACTAGCGCACAAGATAATGTACGCCAGGCTTGGGCTTAACTTCTAAGATGGCTGCTGCTTGACAAGATGGCGTTCACACTCACATCTACCATATAGTTTATAATTTGCAAAGGTAGCGGGCGCCCCTCTCCCGACAGAACAAGGCCTGATAACCTGTTCAGTGGTTATTAACCACTTGAGAGTTCGCAGCCACTGCTTTTACTCACTGTGCCTTTCACAGATGGGAAATATCCATTTGCATATCAGTCTTTGTCCTGCCCAGGGGCAGTCCAGCACCGAAATGCAATGGCAATTCCAACCTGAACGAGAGTACCACCAGCAACCCCATACACGTGTTTCACCCTTGTTGGGGATCATCAGTGAGGTGAAGCTGATGCCTCTCTAAGCACAGTGAGAGGGAGACCACGTCTGATTGCCCCCAGGAGACCTAGGGTTACCAATCCCAGGTTCCTTGAAATTTAGTTTGCAAAGGTAGCGGGCGCCCCTCTCCCGACAGAACAAGGCCTGATAACCTGTTCAGTGGTTATTAACCACTTGAGAGTTCGCAGCCACTGCTTTTACTCACTGTGCCTTTCACAGATGGGAAATATCCATTTGCATATCAGTCTTTGTCCTGCCCAGGGGCAGTCCAGCACCGAAATGCAATGGCAATTCCAACCTGAACGAGAGTACCACCAGCAACCCCATACACGTGTTTCACCCTTGTTGGGGATCATCAGTGAGGTGAAGCTGATGCCTCTCTAAGCACATAGTTTATATTACATGCACTAAGGTGATCGTGCACCCCTCTATATGTGCACTCCCTCCCCCTGCTCCATGGATGTGCTCTATTAGCGTCTGTTTCTTGTTCGTTATCGCCTATGGGAGTGGGACGACCCTCTCTCCTTCCCAACAGTAGCCATTCACAAGATAATATAACGCACTAGGCAAAAAAGGCCCAAGTCGATCTTGTAAGGATAACACATTTTAATCTCAAACACAGAGGAGAGCAACAGCAAAGTACTCTGCTGCTAAGAACGTTCTGCCCAAAAAGAGTACCAGCAGAGGCTTAAGAAGAGACACATCGTCATAGAAACGCAATGCCTAAAGTAAAACCCAGTGCGGCTGGTTGGTGTGCACCTCTACAGGGTCCGTGCCAGGTCATTGGTTCCAGCCGAGTCCGTCCGTCTTCCATCACGTGGGTGCTGCAGAGATCATCTTCTTCTCACCGATGAAGGTCAAAGAGCAAATGAACTACACTCCTAACATAATGCTACTTTATCATTATACTGTGCACCTGGCAGGTTTTAAGAATGGCAAACAAAGGAGGTTCTCGGGCACTCTAACCTCCACACACACATTTCACTCACTCCATATCGCGCCATCTGGCTCCAAGGTCTCCACCCTCGTTCTGAACTATAATTTATCCCTCCCAGCACCTCACAACACAAATCATATAATTGTAGCTCCAAGACGTGCAATGTCCGTCCTCTTTGAACATTTGAGGACTTGTTACTTTGGCGTTGGTGGTCAAAGGGCACCTGGTGCCATGGAATTCAGGGATCTTGAGGTTTAGTCAGTTATGTGGGCTATAACTCGTGGTTGCCTGGGGATGGGCCAGGTCATGCTTTTGCCAGTGTGAGATAACATGCACTCCAGGTGCCGGTCTATGATCGCGGCCTTGTAGGGCACATTCCTTGCAGATAGAAAAACATATTTGCAACACTTACACCAATGAATGAGCAATATGGCGGTCAGGGGTGTGGATTGTCCTCATGGGAGCTCGGGCATGGCTGGAGATTTACCTCGTCTCGCAATTAGTTCCTAGTGCATGAAATACAGCGTTCGCCGCGCCTTGTCTTCACCCTATGGTTACTAACATCTACACAAAATGAACTAACATTTATACAAAATGCACTAACGTCTATACAAAATGGCAGTCTCACTCGCGCATTGGGGTACTCTACGTGGGTTGATTATATAGTGGTGGGGTCCTACCAATTTGAGATGGCAAAAGGTGTCAAGGACTGAGTGGGCCTTAAAACAGCGGGAGCAAGCATTACACAAGGCAAGATGATGGTAAAAGGGGAGTAGCAGAGATTAGAGAGATTGCGACTGGCAGAGTGGACTGGGAGAGTGATAGGAGTAAACAGTGGGAACAGTAGAGGGCATTAGGACAGATAAAATGAGAGGAAAGGCTGTAAGTAGACAAAACAGTGGAAAAGCAAGCGGCAAGATGTTAGTAAAAATAATGTCAGAGAATGATAAGGCTAGTCGCCCACACAAGGGTGGAAGTACGGTGGATGGAAAACATTGGGCAAAGGGCATGCAGTGGGAGCAGGAACGAGACATAATGGCAATTAGTATGCCACAGAAAAGAAAGGAGTAGAATTTGCTCCCTTTTCAGGCAGCGTTGCAGGGACTTTGCCTCACTCCGCCAGGCTTTGTCCAGAACCATTTCTTCAAGTTCCGCGGGCCTGTGGCAGGGGGAGGGGTTAGTGACGATAGGCGGTTCAGGCACGGCTCCCACAGTGCTGCTTCGTAAGCTGCGGCAAGCGAGGGAAAGATCCATCAGATGTTAAGAAGCCCAATGGAGGACCCAGAGCAATCCTTGAGCAGCTGCAGCAGCGGCGGTTACTCGAGCCACAGCTCCCAGACTCCCTAGATCACAGCAGACAAGCACAGGAGTACAAGTCAAAAGATGACAGGCGGAATGAGATGAGGCCCCCTGCTGTCTACAGCTGCAGGCAGCATTGCAGGGATTATGTCCGACCTTACTGTCCAAATTACAACAGTTTGCCACACAATTTTACTCAAGGGCTGGATGCCAATGCCGCCCTTTATGGGAGTGTTTGCAAGACCTTTAAACTTGCTTCTTGCTTTGTTTAAAACTAGTGTAGCAACAGAAGACTTTTACATATAATTAAGGTTCCACTTTTACACTTTTACTGGTATTTACTGTAAGGAAGGCATGCTATCAACAGTAAGACAGACACAAGTGACCACAGTTCAAGGGTGTTTATTGAACTTCAAAAAGGGTTTGATAATCGCCTATCTAATCCTAAATCTATGAATTAGAGCCAGCTATGACCATCAAATAATAGAAAACGCTGTCCTAGTCAAGTCTTTCTAAAATAAAGATGGCCAATACTAGCCTCTAAATACAAATAGTGTGGGAAACAGTGTTAGCAAAAAGAAAAAGGTGTTAACAAAATAATATGTCAGGATGTTCAGGCCATTGGCCTCCCTTGCCCGTTACCAGCACGGCACAAGGCGGTACACTCGAGCATGGCACAATCTCTGGTTTCTGTAGCACGAAGATACAGTTCAAGAATTTTCATCAATGCCTTCTGTCCCCAAGTCTCTTTGCCTATCAAAGTCTCTTCATGCAGAGGGCCAGATGCAACAAAACAAACGATAAGTTCCTTTCTTCTTTCAGACTTTCAAAAGTACAGTTCTTTTCCTCTTTCAGATTTTGACAAGTACTTAATTCAGGTGATTCACAGTTCAAACTGGATCACCCTCAGCCGGGCTCAGATCTCTTTTAACACAATTAGTCTCCATCAGCTGAGCTCAGACCAACTTCAATTTACTTCAGAGGAAATTCTGTCTTCGGTAAATCATGGTTCACTCTGAATCCCCCTCAGACAGGCTCAGATCCATTTTAACACAATTAGTTCCCCCTCAGCCAGGATCGGACCAATTTCAATTTAATTCCACTATCGAAGACTTTCGAATGTGCACAGGGTTTGGCTTGACCCGTTGCAGGACCACTTTGATTTAAACATGTCTTCCCTTTAGTGTTTGTCACCTTTCAGTTGGATACCTAACAGAGACTTTCAACTGAGCACCTGCGTGGTGGCGGACCACTCTGTTCACGGTATACAATCTTAGCTTTAAAGTTCCGTCACTCATCTGCTGTTTTAATTATATTTGCATCGCCTGCCACATACGCTTCACACACTGTCCTCTTCAGTTTTCTCTATACAATGTTGCCGCTTAAAACCTTGGCTTCCACACAGGCCAGTCTGGTATCAGTCTCCCCAACTCACCAGCTGTGCTGACTTCACTAGAGAAAGTTTGTTGTAGGAGACAAGGACAGTACCACGGCGGCAAACGACCCAACGCAGGAGAGTTCCGTCTACCTCTGACAAACCAGGCAGGTTTCTTCAGCTTTGATTCCGGGTCTTTGTGTTTTTATTCTTGAAGAGACACAAAAGTAACAGTCTTTCTCTGAAAAGGTCAAGGGCACTTCCCTCCTTGCAACCCTCTTTGGTCTTGCCGTCTTTCTCCTTGTATCCATCTCAGAACTGCTGCTTCCTCGTGTGCTTTGTCTTGCTCAGAGTGTGCTTTTGTGCTCCGCCTTTTATCCCTGTGGGGAAGTGTGATGGGTGTCAGGTGTGTGTAATGATTAGTAATTGCCAGACCCTGCCTGACCATTGTATTGGGGCATGCCAGGTAAATGGCTTGGTTGTTAGTCCGTTTTCTCGCACAGTGCACTGTCCATGAGAAAGTGTTTGTGAGGGAAAAGGGGGTGGGGGCTGAGTTCCTAAGTATTCTATCTGGTAGGGTGGGGTAAAGGTGTTACATGGACATACTGTCATATATCGCCCATGGAAAGTATGGAGCAGATGGGCGCTATGGAAGAAGGACTAGACTCAGAGTCACTGCAAGGTGCGGTCTCTGCAAGGTGCGGTCTAGTCTTTCTGTTGTACTGCCTACAAGTACCTGAAAATGGAGAACACCTGTGCGTTGCAACTTTCTTGCTGCCTACGTGAGTACACCTCGCTTGTGCTCTGCCTCCAGTTGTTTCTCTGTGTTTCCTGAGCCTTCCTTCCCTGTTCGTCTGCCCGTGTCTTTCCGTTACCGCTGTTTGCGGTTTCCTCCTCCCGTTTATTCCGCTTACCTGTTTGTATTCTGCCTCCGCTGTTTATCCGCGCTCTGCGCTGCCTTCTAAATACTCACTCCTGCTTCAGCGTCTCTTCTGCCATCGGACGCTCTCTGCTGGGAACACTTCGTTGTTCAAGTTCTTTGGAGTACTGTACTGTTTGTGCTGTTCCGCACTGGATCGTTATTTCCTATTCACAAAGAACACTTACCAGTGCATGCTGGTTATTGAAGTACAGATACACGCCGACAACTTCCTGCCAACTACAGCTACACAAACTTCCAGGGTTTTTCGGCAAGGCTTTTCCCTGGTTTGGGGTGGGCTCCCCGGAGTCCCCGCTGCTGGGCTAATTGCTTATAGGCAAAGTGGCCTCCGGGGGAGCTCGCTCCTATTCCGTCAAACAGAAGAATAAGATCGTCAAGACAAAGACAGCCTGGAGGGAAAAGCCGGAAAGCTCATCAGACGAATCCGTAAAGACCCACACAGAATCATCAGGTGAGGAGTGGGCTAGTGGGAAGGAAAGTGTGAGTGATAAACCTACAGAATCTGAGACATACTGCATCTTGCCATCCGGTGTCCCACTTCCACTCTCGGGGGACCCCTCACCCAGGTGATCCCCCTGCACTGGTCCACCCCTGGGAACTGGATCCAAAAGTGATGGCCGTAACCTAGCCACCTGGATGACAGATCCCCGGGGACTAGCGGGTGAGGCACCTTCAGGTTTCTCAAATTGCGTATAAACAGACAAAAACCACACTGTCAGTATTAATTTGTAAAAAAGCAGATAAAAACGAAAATGAGCGTGGGCTTGTCTCTCCAAACTGTCAATCACGCCATGCAGCCCCATCAATTGTTCAATTCATTTTTCTTTTGAAGTGGTTTAAAAGAACAAGATAGCAGCAAAAACAGGCACAGCTAATGTTTTAAGATAAAATCGGAACTTGGTTTAATGCTCACAAACGATCCATCACCAAAACTCTTTTTTGCATTTGAATAAATGGCCGAAAACTAGTTGCATATCATATTTTATATGTGCCTAAGTATAGATAAAATTGTGACAAAACAAATGATAGAGACAAACATTTCTCAAATTAAATACCAGACAACCGGGAGGTTTGCATATAATTGTCCTGACCTGCTTTTTGGCTGCCAGTTTCCTTGCCAGATGGTGGGTTCGGCTTAGTTTCTGTCCCTACAAGAAAGCGCCACGAGGTAAGTACTTGCATAAACACAATACAGGACACTCTGATACAGCACTTCATCCTGAGGCCAATACTTTGAATACCATGAAATGTGTCATTATTACAAACATAAAACAAACATTGGCAATGCCAAAGGTTTAGGGTTGCGTGTAGGTATGGGAAAGGCACTAGCCAGGCACAGCCGTAGTGGTATTAACTACCCATTATTGGTAGCAGGTGTAAAATGGTGCGAGTACCTAGGCATCTAATAGCAGTGCCTGGCAAAAGCTTAAACCGTATGCACAAGACAGGAATATTGGTTTTGGTAATACTTGTTTTAAACAGTACTTCAGTGGCCTTGCCACTGCTTGTTTTAACAGGACTTCAGTGAAGGACACGCAGAGTGCTTACAAATCGTGTGGCTGAAGGCAGGCCTGATAAGGCCTATTTATTAAACCAGTAGCGTGTTTACTGCTACAATTAAGTCATTGGCCTTCATTACAAGTTTACTGTTAAAGTGGCAGTAATTCCGTTGCGCCGGTATTACCATTATGGGAGTCTGACTGCCGGAGACTGCCTGAATTAGCAGCACATTACAGATCCTCGAGCGCGCGCACACCCACTGCTGTAAACAGTACTACTGGCACAATGGAATTACCGGCATCCACAGCAAATCGCCAGTGTTTCCAGCGGAAATCTGATAGTAATAGTTTTAACTGCACCCAAACTGCTGGCAACACCAGCGCTGCAATTACCGTTGCTGGAAGTAAGATAATTGCAGGAACGGGAAGCTCGCCGGCATCATTTTGAAAACACAATCCACTTTAAATCCCCCACTTCATGCGGCCGTCCACCCAAACTGGATGCCAAAACATGTATGGGAGCAGGAAATTCCAAGCACCAGAGATCCGGCTGAGGAAGCCAAAGTTCAGGGCTGGTAACCGGAGGATCAGCCAGAGGAGAAAATTGGCCATCTGGCAGGAGGTGTCATACAAGTTCACGGACGGGGGGACAGTCCCGCGCAAACTACGTGGGATGACTTGCCGCTAGGGGTCCCAAACCTCCTGGCCACTCACAGCAGGGAATCTGCTACCATATGAGGAGGGACAGTGGCACCCCTGATCCTCATTCCCGAGGAGGAGACGTGCATCATGCACATGGAGGGCATCAAGGAAGTCAGGGCAGCAGAGGCCAGAGCTGGGACCAAAGGCGATGGTGGCAAGCAAAACAAACACCATGTACATGCAAATGTTGAGTCCAACTACATGCATCGCCAGGCAGAGAAAACTGAATAGGCAAGGGAACAGGTCCAACACGTGTCAGTCACAGCAAAAGACCCAATCACACACACACACATACCAGGGGATGCGGGCAGATGTAGCCATGCCTAAGCACCATAGTGAAAAAATCAGTGCTCCACAGCACCCCCAACAACATGCCACGGTCACGGTACTTGCCCCCAGACATCAGGAACAGACCAACCTGCCCAGGGTACTGGCCCCATGGGAACCTTTAAGGCCCCAAAGGATTCCATAAGTGCTTCCTGGACTCGGTCCTGGCGACGTTGGCACCAGGCTCATGCTGCCATCACAAGTAAGGCAGGTTTCAAAGGAAGAGAACCACATGCAGACCAGTGTGAGGCAGGCTGAAGGGAATACTTTACCTGAGGAACTACTTGCTAGGGTGTGGTTGGAGGGACTACTTTACCTGGGAACTACTTCTTGAAAGCTATATAAACCACGCCCCCTCAGAACAGAACACGCTTCGTGTTATTCTGCACTCCTGCAGCGTAACGCTCACCGTGTCTGTTAACTTCAGGCTTTTCTTCAGCCACACCCGTCCAGTTCTTCACGAGCTACCTGCAAAGGAAGGAAGAGAGAGAAGACAGAACAAAGCTCTTAATTGATGCTCCATCTCAATCGCTCTGGAGTTTCCGTTTCTGCTGAGCTGAAAAGGAAAAGACATCAGGTTAGCAGGTGCAGACCACATAAACTACATTGCTATCCTGTGCAACGCTAATACTCGCCAGAGGGCTGCTCATCCCAGCGATCCATCGAAGCACCATCACTTGATCGGCACCATCACTCAATCGCCGCTCCGGAGCTGCTGCACCTGTTGAACACAAAGAAAACATCGGGGAAAGGCCTCATTGGACATTTAACTCTTACGCAGCGCTTCTACTCACCTGAAGGCTGCATTTCCTTGCGGTCCCGCAAGGCATCACCATCAAGGCATCACTACGCAATCTCCGCCCCGGAGATACAGCACCTGCAGAATACAAAAGAACAGCAGGTTAGTTGCGCAGAAGAACAATATTGCATGTAAAGACTTTATCGCATAATGCTGGTGTGAAACTTACCTTGGAATCCAGCTCAACGTTCCTGGAAGAAGTTCGCTTCATCTTTTCGCACCAAGGGGAAACTTGTAAGAAAGGGGCACAGAGTGAACTTTTGGCAACTTGAACTCTTAAGCAATCCATACCATTGGTATAAAGACTTATCCCATTGAGTCACAGTTGTCTTGAACTCTGCCGGATCAGTGAAGCAACTAGATCCTTGAACTACTACGCACCCATGCATACAGTCGCAGGATGGAGAGTCTGCCATTCATAACGCTAAGGTGAGACATAGCAGAGGGTTGCACAAGAAGGCCACGGGAGGCGGGAGTTGGCCCACCTCCTTACGGTTGGGTAAAATTTCCTTTAACCTTTTAGGCAAACCTATTTACGTGACGGAAGAGGGAATCAGAGGGGGCACGAGGAGCCATTCAACATCGGACCGTCCAGTTCCTTTCGGCGTCCCTGTGGAGACCAGGTGAGCATAACAGCCACCTTGGCAGACCCACAGTCAATGTGCACTACCACCACCCACATGAAGGAGCATGCATCAGAGCAAAATAGACCAAAAAAAGAGCAGGACACACACAATGTAGCATGAGTGTAATGCAAGCACGCAGATATGACTCCCAGAAGACGAACAGCATGCTCATCATACAACAATAAGCACATTTTCTGACAGTGATGCGCCTGGACCGTCGTCAGCCCTAGCATGTGCAGGCGGACCTGTAACCACCACCACCTGCTGTACCAGCACCACCACTTCCTGCTGTGCCATCACCACCTCCTGCTCTGCCACCACCACAATAACCATCAGCTGTGCCACCAACACCAGGTGCCGCCAGCACCAACCCTTTAATCAGTGGCCCCACCGTCCCTCATGTGCCCTTCACACAACCATGGGCACACTAGCGACCAGTCCATCATGGCAGGTACAGAACAGAGGAGGAGGAGTACGGCGACCACACCTCCTACCCTACCCCGTTCAGCCCAGCAACACTGCACAGCCCCCCTTCTCTGCCCATGACCAGCATCTGGGTGCGTGACTATGTGATTGATTGATTGATATTGTATTTCTATCGCGCTCATACACAAGTGTTTCAGAGCGCGACAAAGCAAGGGAAAGGGAACAGGGGAGAACAAAAACAACGATCTTACTAGGCCCAGTGACATTGAGAACGTGCAAGAGCAGGGTAGAGGGAGAAGGGGGAGAAGTGCATGGAAGGGGGAACACAAGGAGAGTGCGGAGCGAGAAGGAAAAAACAAAAATAATAATAAAATAATAAATAAAAAGGCAACAAACAATGGGAGTGCAGCCAGCAAGTGGCAAGTGCTGGGTTTATGGCAGCAGGACGTGTAGGTCTGAAAGTGAAGGAAGAAAAGGGGAGGGCTGTATGGGTACAGATACAGTCCCCAGTGCAGGGGGTGGCCCGGAGGCAGTGTGTGAGGATGGCAAGATGAGGAGGTACCTGGGCCCAGAGGACAGAAGGTGGCCAGGTGCATGGTGCCGAGGGAGAGTAGAATGAACAGCGGACAGGGGAGGAAAAGGCAGAAGCAATGAGGAAGGTTTTGAGGTGCTTCCGGAACCGGAGATGGTTCTGCTCAAGTTTTAGAGTGGCAGGGAGGCTGTTCCAGAGGGAGGCCCCAGCCGAAGACAGAGATATACCCCCAGCTCGTTTCTTTGAGAAATGACTGACCCTGAGGAAGTTAGAGGTAGGAGGTAGAAGAGCGGAGTGCTCGAGATGGGAGGTATTTGCGGAGCGATAGCTGAAAGTATGTTGGACCCAGGCCCCAGAAAGCCTTGTGGACAATGCAGAGGGTTTTGAATTTAATCCTTGCATCCACTGGGAGCCAATGGAGAGATTTCAGAGCTGGAGAGATACGATCCCAGGGCTTGAGGCCAAGGACAAGTCTTGCAGTCCTGTTCTGGATAAGTTGTAAAGGGCGAAGAGTAGAGGCAGGTAGATTAAGAAAGAGGCTGTTGAAATAGTCAAACGTAGAGAGAACCAGAGCTTGGGAGACAGTGAGCTTCTGGGGGAATGAGAGGAAAGGAAGAATACCTCTGAGGAGGTGCAGTAGGTGGTTTGACTTTTTTGATACATCAGCGATGTGGCCTGAGAAGGAGAGTGTGGAATCAAAGGTGACACCAAGGTTCTTGGCCTTGCAGGTGGGGATAGGAGGAGGACCAAGGGAGGCCAGCCAGAGAGTGAGGGGAAAGGAAGTAGAAGGTGTGCCGATGAGGAGGATCTCTGTCTTGCTGGCATTAAGACAAAGATTGTTGGCGGCACACCAATCTTGGATGGCAGTTAGGCAATCAGTGATGAGGGAGGTGGAGGAGGTGGCCGAGGGCAGCCTGTAAATTAGTTGTGTCATCTGCGTAGCACTGGAAGTTTGAGCAGAAAATGGCAATACAGCAGGCGAGAGTTGCCAGGTATTGGTTGAAAAGCCAGGGCGAGAGGTTAGACCCCTGGGGAACACCACAGGTGGAGAGGAAGACAGATGATAGGAAGGACCCAAGTTGGACCTGGAAGGGTCAATCAGAGAGAGGTCAGCCAGGTCAGAGCCTGATCGATGATGCCCAAGTTATCCCGGAGACGGTTGAGCAGGATAGTATGGTTGACCGTGTCGAAGGCAGAGAAGAAATAAAGTAAGCTGAGAAGAGATGGAATGCTAGAGTCAAGGTTGGAAAGCAGATCTTCACGGATGTTCAGGAGTGCAGTTTCTGTGCTTCTGCCTGATCTGAAGCCAGACTGATGGTCATGGAGACAGCCAACAGAATCAGAATGAAGGTTTAGCTGAGAGATGGCCAGCTTTTCAAGGAGTTTGCCTAAGAAGGGGATAATGGAAATTGGGCGATAGTTGGCCAGACAAGAGGGATCCGCTGTGGGTTTCTTGAGGAGAGGATGCACAAGGGAGTGCTTAAGAGGGGAGGGGAAGGATCCTGAGGCAAAGGAGTGGTTGCAAATGTCGGCAAAGGCCCGAGCGAGGGTATCAATGTGGTCCTTGAGAGTTTTAGAGGAACAGGGAGGAACCTGTTTTGATGAGGCTTTCATAGATCGGACTTGTCTAGCGACCTCATCAGGGGAGAAGAGAGGAAAGGAAGAGAAGGAGGGTGGGGGGTGGCTGGAGGAGGGTCAGTGAGTACCGACGGAGAGAGGAGAGGGGGTGGAGGGGAGTGTGGACCGGATGTCCTGGGTTTTTGAGATAAAGTGTGAGGCCAGGGCATTGCAAAGAGCCTGAGAGGCAAGGGGAGGGGTAGAGACTGCAGCAGGGTTGGCCAGCTTCTTACAAATTTTAAAGAGTCCGGCCGAGCTGTTAGATGCCGCAGAGACACGGGCTTGAATGTGGATTCTCCTATTGGTACGGACAGAGAGACAGTATTGCCTTTGGAGAAGGCGACAGGCAAGTTTGTCAGAGGATGAGCAGGAATCCCTCCATTTTCTCTCAGCTGCTCTACACCTACGTTTAAGTGTAGCTAGGTCGGAGTCATACCAGGAAGTGCAATCGAGGACAGGCATGGGGCAATGACACACTTGCCCAGTAGCAGCTCACTGACTAGGAAGTGAAGGACTGACACCAGCTTCAGCAGCAGTGGTATGTTGTACTGATGCTGATCCTGCTCCCAATGTGCTCCTGGATGTGGTTCAGGATGTCATGCATGGTCCCCCTGTTTAGGCGGTACATGGTAAGTATCTGACTGTCATTGAAGGCCCACAGTGTTGCCCTTATGTGAGGGATGACGGCACGCCTCACCACCTGCATCACCTGCATCACCTGTATCCCCATCCTCCTCCTCCTCCTCCTATTCCTGGGATCCTGTTGCAACTGCTGCTGCTCCAGCACCGGCAGCTGTACATCAGCATTGAGCAGCTTTATGGTCCATGGTGGCGGCAATGACTGGCAGCATGGTTGTGTTGGAAAGTGTTCTTTGTAAAGGTGTGGCCCTTAAGTACTGTTCCTATGTATATTGGGTGCACCTCAGTGGAACGGGTGCAACTGTTTGGCCACAAATGGCCAAAATCTGCCGGCATTACCTGCACAGTTGTCCTGCATATTTTATTTATTTATTTATTCATTGGGTATTTATAAAGCGCCTATACACAATGTGTTTCAATGCGCAATGGTAACCGGTATTTACTTTGCCGGTATTACCAGATGAGATGAAATCCTAAATCTGAAGATGGGAGTTAGCTACGACTATCAAATAATAATAACAGAGTCCTAGAGGTGTCTTGTCAAAATAAAAAGGCCTTTACTAATAAACCTATTGCCAATCCTTACTTCTAAATACAAATAGTGTGGGAAACAATGTTATGCAAAAGAAAAGTGTTCAATAAGGGATATATATATATATATATATATATTATATATAAAACCAACCTATGCATCATCCAGGTATATATCTACCTATACATGCCTATACACAAGTACATATAACTGCAAACATATAAATATATAAATGTACATACATATCAATATATCTGCTTAAAATAAGTAAAGACCCTTATTGAAACAGATGGCGCAAGACTTCCCTTCCCATCTGTACATCATCCGCATGCTGCCGTTCGAGGCAGTAATGGCGGGCAAATGTGTGAGGCACCGACCATGCCGCCGCCTGGCAAATGTCCGTCAGCGGAATTCCTGCCAACAACACCGTCGAAGACGAAGTTGATCTTGTGGAATGAGCTCTCGGACGCCCTTGCAGCGGTTTTGCCGCCTTGGAATGACAAAAGGCAATCGTCGACGAGACCCATCGAGCCAGTCCTTGTTTTGAAATTGCCTTTTTCCCCCATGTGCAATGAAGAGTTGCTGCGTAGATCTGAGTTGCTGAGTCCGATGAAGATAACATTTTAGAGCTCTCTTCACGTCCAAGGTATGGAGGGCTTTCTCCGCAGGCGATGAGGGGGTCGCAAGAAAGCTAGGCAGGACAATTGACAAGTGTTTATGATAAGCAGTAGGAACCTTTGGATGTAATGAGGATTAGTCGACAGCACCACTTTGTCCTTAAAGAACCTTAGGTACGGCGGATCTACGACCAATGCTTGTAATTCTGAGAGCCGCCTAGCTGACGTAATAACTATTAGAAAAGCCAACTTCCACGATGAGAACTTCATCGACGAGGTAGCCATCGGTTCAAAGGGGGCTTTCATTAACCCTGCTAGCACCATGTTAAGACTCCACATTGGTGGAAAGCGCTTAATCGGCGGGATGTATGGAACAGACCCTTCATGTGGTGTTTTTTACCAGCCTGTCACTAAACAAGGGAGACGACTGCCTCTTCCTCGTGAACCTAGAGATGGCCGCCAGGTGTACCTTTATTGATGAAAAAGACAATCCGCTCTTCGCCAAGTGTAGCAGATATGGTAGAAGTTGTTCCGGAGTTACCCTTAGGGGTTGCACTCCCGGCTGACTTTGACACCACCCACAGAACCTTCTCCACTTACATGCATATGACTTGTTGGTGGAAGGGGCCCGTGCTGCCTGCAGGATTCTCCGACAATCCGACGAAATGCTCAGGGCACCAAATTCCGAAAAGTCAGGAGCCAAGCTGTGAGATTGAGACTGTCCGGATTGTGATGCCACACTGTCCCTTTGTTCCGGGACAGGAGGTTCGGAACCTTCGGAAATGTTATCGGTTGCTCTATTGACAGTTGAAGCAGGTCGCAAAACCACGGCTGCCTCGGCCAATACGGGGCCACTAGGATGAATCGACACCTGTACCTGCGTATCCACTGCAGGGTTCTCCGTATAAGAGGGAATGGGGGGAAGGCGTACAGAAACTTGTCCGTCCACGGGAAGGAGAACACTTCCCCCAAAAAACCCTCCTGTTGCCACCTTCTGGCGTACAGCTCGCACTTCTTGTTCACCTCCGTTGCGAAGAGATCCAGCGGAGGTTGCCCACACTTCTCGAAGACCTTCGATAACTGAATGCTGTCTATCTCCCATTCGTGTATTTGGTCCATTTTCCTGCTGAGGGAGTCCGCTTGCTCGTTCCTTACTCCAGGGAGATGGTGAGCTACGATGGTTATATCGTGCTTCAGAGCCCAATGCCACACCTTCTGAGCCTCGATGGAAAGGGTTCTGGACTGCGTGCCCCCTTGCTTCCTTAAGTAAAACATTGCTGTGGTGTAGTCTGTCAATATTCTCACTACTGACCCTTTGATGTGTGGTAGGAAAGACTTCAAGGCCCAGCCCACTGCTGTCAGCTCCAGAACGTTGATGTGCAGGAGTGACTCCCTCCGGGACCATCGACCTTGCGTTTGGAGAGTTCCCATGTGTGCTCCCCAACCAGTCAGGGACGCGTCCGTCACTATGGTCAGCCGAAACTCCGGCTCCTGTAGGGGTACCCCTCTGGATAGGTTCTGAAAGCTCTGCCACCATTGACGAACCTGCAGGAGCTCGTCGTCGAAGACGGTCAGCTTGTCCGACCAGAGCCCTTGGGCCTGCGTTCACCGGTCCGCCAGGAACTCTTCAACTGACCTCATGAACAGGCGGCAGTTGCTCACTAGAGGAATGCAAGACGCCATAGCGCCCAGAATCGACACATATCTTCTCACTGATACTCTGGTATTGATCCTCCACCGACTTGCTAACCGATTGAGTATGGTGATTCTGTCGACGGATGGCCTCAGTAACCCTGACTGGGTCTCAAACTGTGCGCCCAGGAACACTAAGCTTCTCGACAGCATCAACAAAGATTTCTCGAAGTTTACCGCAAACCCCAGCCGCCGTAAAAGGTGCATGGTGGCCTGCAAACTTGTGCGAGTTGACATAGGGTAGGACCCCCTCACCAACCAGTCATCGAGATATGGGTACACGTGATGGCCTTGCCTTCTCAACCTGGCTGCCACTGGAGCCAAACATTTTGTGAACGTTCTGGGAGAGGATTTTAGCCCAAAAGGAAGCACTGTGAACTGGTAGTGAGTCTGTCCTACCACAAACCTTAGGAACTTTCTGTGTCGTCGACGCATTGGTATGTGGAAGTACGCGTCCTGCAGGTCCAGAGACGCCAGAAAATCCCCTTCTTGAACGGACCGGATCACTTCCTAGAGCGTGAGCATCTTGAATTTTAGGCTTTTCAACGTCTTGTTGAGATCACGCAGGTCTAGAATGGGACGCCATTTTCTGTTTGGCTTTTTCACCACAAAGTATCGGGAATAAACCCCTTGATCCCTCTGCGATGCCGGAACCAATTCTATAGCACCTTTTTGTAGCATAAGTGCTACTTCCTGCTGCAACACGCTCAGATGGGGTTGAGCTAAAAACGCCGGTCGAACATTTGGAGGGTTGCTTTTGAATTGCAGGGAATGTCCATACCTTACTGTGTCCAACACCCACTGATCCGTTGTTATTTGCTCCCATTCGTCGACGCAGTGCGATACCCTGCCTCCCAGAACGTTTCGACACCCGTCATTGTTGGTCTTTGGTCTGCTTATCTCTCGTCGACAACGAGTAGCCTGTTCTCTTCCTGAAGGTCTGGTAGTCCCGGCGTCGTTTTGCCACCTGAGAAACCCGTCTGTACCCCTGCAAGGAGTACGCCGGCCTATTGAAAGATCTGTCTCTCGACGCTGAGAATTGGGAGTCCCCCGATGCTCCCCTAAAGGGACGAAAAGACCGAAAAATCCTTCCACTCTGGAGGGCCCCCAAGGAACACGCTGTGTCAGAGTCCTCCTTCATGCCCTTCAGGGCCTCATCCGCCTTTTCGCTGAACAGAAGGTCTCCCTCAAAAGGCATATCCAGCACCTTGTATTGCACCTCTGGTCTAAAGTTGGTGCATTTAAGCCACGCTTGTCTTCGTAGAACCACCCCATTGTTGACTTGATTAAACCCCAATTCCATGAGGTCCACAGCGATGTTTATAGCATGACTTGAGGCCTCCTCACCGTCCCGGATGAGTAACATTGCCGCCTTCCTATGCTCTTCCGGAAGATGCTCCAGCATAGGTGCCAGCCGGTGCCACATTTCTCTGTCATATCTGGCTACTATAGCCAGAGAGTTGGCCGCCTTCACTGTAGTTGCTCCTACCTACAACACCTTCTTGCGGAAGGCATCTTGTCTTCTGGCCTCATTTTCCAGGGGGGTCATGCATTTGTGCTGGGCCCTCGCTTTTCTCGCCGCCGCCGCTGACACCACCGAGTCAGGGGTTGGTTGGGAGGACAGACACTTGGGGGTGGATCCTGGGGCCTTAAATTTCTTCTCCAGCCGACCTTTTATTGCGGGTTCCGAGAAAGGGTGACGCATCGTCTTTAAACCCTCCTGCCACACATGATCCAGGATGGGTACTGAGAACACTGACCTCCACCTCTTTCCCATGTGGTCGAAAAGAAAACAGTCCTTTTTCTCTTCCTCCTGGACCAATCCAAATTCTGTACACGCTTTGCTCATCATGGCGTGAAATGACCCAATGTCGTCTGGGGGAGACGGCTGAGCTGGGCTCCTTGGGGCTTCTAATTCAGCCTCTGACTCCCAGGTTGGATCCCTGGAGGGGGATAATGAAACATTCGACAGGGTCCTTCTGTCCGAGTCTGAATCTAGCAGTTCTCCCTCCTCCTGGCGTGCACCTGTGAGGTCCTCACTTGCTGGTAACGTCGTAAGCACTGTCGGAGTTGGGCGACGGGACGGGCCCGGTTCGTCGATGTTCGATTTGGCCGGAGTTGCCACTTGAGGTAGTCTCTCGTCCAATGTTTTCAATAGGGTCTGCAACGTGGATAGAACCTCCAGCGATAAGATCGACTGCGGATTAAGAAGAGGGGTAGACACCGGAATGCTGGTTCCCCCGGAGAGAGGCTTGCCAATTCCTCGTAACTCGAGTTCTGCAGGGCCAGCTACCCTCTCACACTCTTCATCTCCCGAGGACACCGACAAGGCTGCCTCTTGCTGCAGCAAGGCCTCTGATAAAACCGGGTCGAATACTTCTGGTCGCCAGGCCTCCTGCGGAATCTCTGTCGACGTCGTTGTACCCAACTGCAGCCCAAGAATAGACGAGACCAACTGTGTCAATGGTAGATAAGGGGTCGAGGACTGCCCTGCCGTCAACGACGGTGGCGGTCGCGTAGGTCCCTGAGGCGTTCCCGCCTTTTCTGAACTTGACCTGCGTTTCTCCAATTCTCGGCTCGAGGCTGATCTATGGTGATCACCTGAGGAGGATTTCGACCTTTCCTTTCTCTCCTTCTTCGACGAAGATGATGATGACGAGGTTTTCTTTGACGATGACTCCTTTGCGGAATGGCTTCCAGACAATCCTTTCTCCGCCGGCCGTGGTTTCTTCACCGAGGGTTCCGCCGATTTCAAGCGGCGCAGGGCCCCATAGGATTTTGATGCTGAGGACACGCTGCGTGTGGAGCCTACCTCCGAAGGCGGGTATGCCCCGCTCCATCGCTCAACCATGCCACTAACCGCCGACTTTGGTCTTTAAGAGTCTTTTGGGAGAAGCCTTTACATATGTCGCACTTGTCTGCCGAATGGTGAGGATGTAGACAATATATGCAATCCATATGTCCGTCCCCCTCATACAATTTCTTCAACCTGCACGTAGCGCACGGGCGGAACAGAGCTTTTCCAGACATCAGGACGAAGCTCAACGACACAACCTTGACAAAACAGTAGACGACGCGAGGTGATCTCACTACTTTGGAGACGGTTGAAATCTGAAGGGAGCCGCGGGAGGGCGGGGGGGGCATTTATACCGCTACGTCCTATTGGGGCATGCGTAAGTGGCCCCTAAAAAGACGTAGATAGGACACAGAAGTGTCAGGAGTTTTTCCTATGGGAAACGGCTTTATAAGTGTACCGAGGGTTCCCAGTCTACAACAGGGAATATTCTAAGCATGTGAATCCATGAAAGATCCAATGCTGGAGAAATTATATGTCATGATATTCAGGCGGTTGGCCTCCCTTCGCCACGTTTTCAGCACGGGACAAGGTGACACACTCGAGCTTACCACAGTCTCTGGCACAAGGGAGCAGTTAAAACATTTGCATCAGGGCCTTCCATGCCCAAGTCTCTTTGCCTTTCAAAATCTCTCTTTCAGAGGGCCTGATGCGATAAACAAACAATCAGCTCTTTTCTTCTCAGGATTTCACACCCACTCAATTTCTCATGCATAATGCAGGATTCTTCAGCCTGGTTTCCTGGTCTTACGCTATCTATTCTAGAGGTTTCGTGGAAGTAACGGTTTCTTGTCAAAAAGGTCAAGGGCATTTCCCTCCTTGCGTTCCCCTTCTGTTTTGCCGTCTTTCGCCTCATGTTAAAATGCCATGAGGTGTGTGTGATGGTCAATAATTACCTGACCCTGCCTGACTATCGTATTGGGACATGACAGATATACGACTTGGGTGTTAGTCTGTTTTATCTCATAGCGAGCTGTCGGTGATATGGTGTTTGTGTTATGAAGGGGGTGGAGGGGAGTTACTAAGTATCCTACCTATTAGGATGAGATAAAGGTGTTACAGGGAACGGGATACTGCGCTCGCTCCACTGGTCCACTCTCAGGAACTGGATCCAAAAGCGATGGCCGTATCCTGGCCACCTGCATGAGAGATCCCTGGGGACTAGCGAGTGAGGCACCTTCAGGTTTCTCACAAGAGCGCTTTGAACAAACACTGGCAGGCTCTGAGTGCACAGTTTGATGGTAATGCTTGAATAAAGTGAACTCAAAGAGGTCCCACAAGGAGGTGTTTTGGGTGGGGAGGGGCAGGAACTTGGTGGGATTGACCATTGGGATTAGCTGGGCATGGGCAGTGAATGGGTGGGCAAATAACCAGCAATACCTACAAGCTTTGCATTCTTCCTCATGTGCCATTTCTCCCTAGCTGTACTCCAATGCCATCATTTTGGCATATAGGGCTCACAAGCAGCACCTAATAGCCCAAACTAAAAATGGTGTATATATAATGACAGCACTTGCACTTTCCAATAGGGTGCTGCACTCACAACAAGGTGATGTCTACTCATAGCCAGGACTGTAGCTTTACACTCACAGACATCTGCTTTCTGCTCACACCAAAAACGAATGCTAATAGCCCCCTGCCCACACATCTGCCAGCCAGAGGTTCAGCTTCATATTTGCTCTCCGGGTGCAGGAGTCTTTCTTTTATTACCTGGCCCGGAAAGAGTGGCTGTGCATCTACATTTTTGTTGAAAAAACATATTTGTGTTACATTATGCGGCAAAGAGAGGAAACAAATTACCCCTCTGCCCTGTTGGTGAGTGTGTGTTTGCTAGCTTATACCCGTCTATTTGGGACATGAAGCTGTCTTGTCTAGGTGCCTCCAAGGCTGGGAACATCATGCCATTACAATGTGGCAAAGAGCTATACCTGAAAAGGGCCTTATACAATGAGAGAAGCTCAGATGGCAAGCGTGTTATCATTATTATAGTATATCTTTACAGTGTAAGCCAGTGTAGGGGCCAGCTACCCTTGACCTAGGCAGGCGTGGGGACCGTGGCCGTGTGCTATCTGGCAAAACTATGTGGGAGCAGTCCATGTATGCTGTTGCACAACAACAGGCTGCTACACATGAGATGTTGGCTCAGGGCCTGGATAGGGTGGCAAATTCCATGATATCCCCAGCAAGACAGGTGGAGCACCAGCAGCAGGCATTGTGGTCCACATGCCGCTCACACAGGTGGCCAGCAACAGGAGCCGACGGGCGGAACTGAGGGCTCTGCATGCATCCTTGGCTGCAGAGGGCGGGCCAACAGTGAAGCCCTGAGGTCAGAGTATAGGTCCATCAGGACTACACTGGCTGCATATGAGATATGAGGCATCCAGCAGTAGACGGTCTGAACAGCAGATGCAACTGATGACTCGTGCCATCACAGAGGAACTGCGTGCATCCCATGAGGTGTTGAATGGAGACCTCCGGGACATCATGTTGCAGATGCAGATGCAAGCATCTCACTCCCGCATGGCAACTGTCATCGAGGACCAGACCAGGGCTATGCGTGGTTATCCACCCTTTCCACTACCACATTCTGATGCAGCACCAGATGGTAGCAACAGCAGCGATAGGCCTCCCACTCCATCATAGCCGTGTGGCCCATTATCCCATAGAGGGTTCTTTTTTGACATCCACACATGATGTGCCCCCTGCACCTTCTCCTTCCTGGGTGACCCCCCCCCCCCGCGGTCCCCTATGGGTCTTTTTTTTAATTCGTTTTTTGTCTATTTTGCATTTATGTGACAGTGTGTTGCTTTGTGTGGCCGCCAAGGGCATCCACTGTAAGTGCCAGCTGGTCCTGTAGAGGCTTGTCTCGTGTTGGTGTTTGTGCCTTGGGTATGATATGATATTATATGGCATTTGTGACGCGCCTATACACAAGTGTTTCAAGGCGCGACGAGGCAGGGAGGGGGGAACAAGGGGAAGACAGACAACGATCCTACTAGGCCAGGTGACATTTAGACTGCGCAAGTGCAGGGGTAGGGGGAAGGGAAAAAGTGCAAGGGGAAGGGGAGGGGGAAGTGCAGTACAAAGTAAGTAGAATAAAAAATAAATAAATAGGGCCAGCTGGTGGCAAGTGCAAGGTAAGTGCAGACAAGTGCTGGGAAGGAGGGGCTGTAGGGATACAGAGACAGTCCCACAGTGCAGGGGTTGCCAGGGAGGCAGTGCAAGTGGAGAGTGGCTGGGCCCAGGACCGAGGTCGGTGAGGGTGGCCCAGTTGCAGATTCAGTGCAGTTTCAGTGAAGAATTTAGCAGGGGTGAGGTAGAGAGAAAGCAGAAGCAAAGAGGAAGGTTTTGAGGTGCTTCCGGAACCGGAGATGGTTCTCCTCAAGTTTCAGGGAGGCAGGAAGGCTGTTGCAGAGGGAGGCCCCTGCCGCGGAGAGAGATCTACCCCCAGCTCGTTGCTTCGAGAAGCGGCTGACCCTGAGGGAGTTGGAGATGGATGAGCGAAGGGCTCGGGAAGGAAGATATTTAGGAAGAGAGAGTTGAAGGTATTTAGGCCCCAGGCCCCAGAAGGCCTTGTGGACAATGCAGAGGGTTTTGAACTTAATCCTCGCAGCCACTGGGAGCCAATGTAGAGATTTCAGTCCTGGAGATATACGGTCCCTGGGCTTGAGGCCAAGGACAAGTCTCGCAGTTCTGTTCTGGATGAGTTGCAGAGGGCGGAGAGTGGAGGCAAGCAGATTTAGATAGAGGCTGTTACAGTAGTCCAGCTTCAAGAGAACCAGGGCTCGGGAACAGTGAGCTTCTGGGGGAAGGAGAGGAAGGGAAGAATACCTCTGAGGAGGTGCAGCTGGTAGTGTGACTTCTTAGAGACGTCAGATATATGAGGAGAGAAGGAGAGTGTGGAGTCGAAGATGACCCCGAGGTTTTTTGCCTTGCAGGTAGGAGCAGGAAGAGGGCCAAGAGAGGCTGCCAGAGAGCTGCAGGGAAGGTGGGAGTGGGTGTGCCGATGAGTAGAATCTCAGTCTTACTGGCATTAAGGCAGAGGTCATTGGCGGCACACCATTCCTGGATAGCAGACAGACAGTCAGAGATGAGGGAAGGAGAGGAGGAGCCCGAGGGTAGCCTGAAAATGAGCTGAGTATCGTCCGCATAGCACTGAAAGTTGGGGCAGAGGCCGGCAATGCGGTGGGCAAGGAGTGCCACATACTGGTTGAACAGCCAGGGAGAGAGATTAGATCCCTGGGGAACACCACAGGTGGAGAAAAAGATGTCAGAGAGGAAGGACCCAAGTTTGACCTGGGAGGGTCGATTGGAAAAGAAAGAGGTCAGCCATACCAGAGCCTGACCAGTGATACCCAGGTTATCACGGAGAGGGTTGAGCAGTATGGCATGGTTGACAGTGTCAAAGGCAGAAGAGAGATCGAGCAGAATGAGAACACACGGAGTGTTGGAGTCGAGGTTCAAGAGCAGGTCCTCACGGATGTTCAGGAGAGCAGTTTCCGTGCTTCTGGCCGCTCTGAAGCCAGATTGATGGTCATGAAGACTACCAACAGATTCAGCATGGAGGATAAGCTGGGAGATGGCCAGTTTCTCCAGGAGCTTGCCCAGGAAGGGAGTGATGGAGATTGGGCGATAGTTAGCCGGGCAGGAGGGGTCGGAAGAGGGTTTCTTGAGAAGAGGGTTCACAAGGGAGTGCTTGAGGGGGGATGGGAAGACTCCAGAGGCGAAGGAGTGGTTGCAAAAGTCAGCCAGGGCAGGATCCAGGGAGTCAATGGGCCTCATTACACGGATGGCAGTAGGGATTTACCGGTACCGGTAAAATACCGGTACCGGTAAATCCTTACCGCCTTACTACGAGGTCCCTTTGCGGGTTGGGGGATTTAACGCCTGCTTTTTGCAGGCGTTAAAATCCAACCCGCTAAGGGACCTCGGAGCTAATTACGGCACTGCAAAATTGCGGTTCCGCAATTAGCGCCTTCCCCATTCCCATAGAGCCCTAGGGGGCAGAAATGGGAATGGGGAAGGGCAATGGTGGAAGGGGGATTTACCGCCCCTCCAACCTTGGAATGGGGCGGTAAATCCCCTTTCCGCCAAGGCGGTACCGGTATTTTACCGGCATGAGCCATGGCACTAATAGCGCCATGGCTCACCGCCTACCGTGTAATGAGGCCCAATGTGGTCCTTGATAGTTTTGGAGGAACAGGGGTGACCCTGTTTAGACGAGACTTTCATAGCTCGGACTTGTCTGGAAACCTCGTCAGCAGAAAAAAGGGGAAAGGCAGAGAAGGAGGGAGGCGGGGTGGCTGCAGAAGGGCCAGAGGAAGAGCCGGGAAGAGAGGGGGGGAGATGATAGGAGGAGAGTGAGGACAGGATGTCCTGAGTTTTAGAGATGAAGTGAGAGGCCAGTGCAGTGCAGAGGGCCTGGGAGGGGACAGGAGAGGTAGAGACTGCAGCAGGGTTGGCAAGCTCCTTGCAGATTTTAAAGAGTTCGGCCGAGTTGTTAGATGCTGCAGAGATGCGGGCTTGGATAAGGGCTCTCTTCTTGGTGAGAACGGAGAGACGGTATTGCCTTTGGAGCAGGCGGCAGGCCAGTTTGTCAGAGGATGAACATGAAGCACGCCATTTCCTCTCTGCCACCCTGCACTTGCGTTTTAGGGTGACGAGATCCGAGTCATACCAGGAGTTACATTTGGCTTTGGGCTTCAGGCGGATTCTCATGACAGGGGCAAGGATATCAAGAGTATCAGATATAGCAGAGTGGAGCATGGAGAGGGCTGTGTCAGGGTGGGAGTCAGCCGAAGGGGGAGGGGGGGCGAGAAGGTGGCAGCGAAAGCCTCAACTGACACACGCTTCATGGGTCGGATGACCGAGAAGGTGGGTGGCAGTGATGAGGGTGGCTTTGCCTGTGGGGTAGGGAGGGTGAGGTGGGAGGATAGGAGAAAGTGATCACTCCAGGAGAGAGGAGTAGAGAGAGGGACGGAGAGGGGAAGGTCAGAAGAGATCAGAGCATCAAGAGTGTGCCCTGCAGAATGAGTAGGCCCAGACGGGTGAATAGAGAGTGAGAGAGTCGCAGAGGTCACGAAAGAGTCCAGTCGGGGGACAGGAGGCATCCAGGTGGATGCTGAAGTCACCAAGAAGGAGGAGTTGAGTGGTAGAGGACAGGAGTGAGGAGGAGAGGTCAGCCCACTCAGAGAGGAAGGAGGAAATTTGACCAGGTGGCCGATAGATAGTAGCCACGGTAAGGGAATGGCTAGGAGAGAGAGAGAGTCGGCAGACAAGACATTCAAAAGAGGAGTAGTTCTGCATAGGAGTGACAGTGGCAGGAATCCACTCAGGGAAGATAAGGGCAACACCCCCCCCCTCCACGGTTGGGCCTGGGCACGGAGAGGATCTTGTAACCGTCAGGTAGGAGTGTGTCAAAGCTGGTGACAGAGCTGACCGTGAACCATGTCTCAGTGAGACCGAGGATGTCAAGGTTCAGTACCTCAAGAAGGTGACAGATGTCAGAGGAATGCTTGATGGCAGAGCGAGAGTTAAGAGTGGCAATGCGGAGAAGGTTGCCATCCTTGAAGGACTTCCGGGGAGGGGTACAGATTAGAGGTACGCCCTGCGGAGGTGTAGCAGAAGGAGGTGAAGAAGGAGCACAAGAGGGGGCAGGGAGGGAGGGTAGAGGCGAGGTAGCCGAGGACAGAGGAGGGGGGACAGCAGGAGAGGAAAGGAAGTTGATGAGGCGTGGGAAGCGTCTATCAAAGAGGTGAAGGTTGGCCTGAGGGCCTTGGACCAAGACGGTCCCATTAGCGTAGACATTAATGATGGCCTTAGAAGAGCGGAAGGGGGCCAAGAGGACATCCCAACGGGTGCCACCATTAATGGGAGAAGAGGAAAAAGGAGAGAGCACAGAGACCATATGAAGGGTCCATAGGTCAGACGAAGGCACGAAAAAGAGGATGTCAGTGAGAGTTTCCTTAGAGCAGGCACTAGTGTAGGTGTCAGCGATAGGGAGGCCTGGGTTGGAGACCAGGATGTCCTTTTTAAACTTTTTCCTACCAGATTTAGTGAGGAGAGCAGGATAGTCAATAGAGAAGCAGTTTCAGAAGATAGGCGAGATAGAGAGCACCATGGAGTAGGAGGGAGTGGGGGGGGGAAGACAGACGATGCGAGAGCACGCAGACAGGAAAGAGCGGCAAGTTTACCACATTTCAGAACAACAACAGTAATGCGTATTAGGTGCACAGTGAAGAGGCCACCTAAGTTTGGGAATCCTGCGAGGGGAGTAAAACCCTAGTTTACCACATTTCAGAACAACAACAGTAATGCGTATTAGGTGCACAGTGAAGAGTCCAGAAACATATGCCACTCCTAGTTTCCCCTTTCAATGGGCTTGCTAGGAGTGTAGCGTGTGAAAGTAACTTACACAGTGGCATTGTGCAGTCTCAAGTCGGACCTGTGTATACATCCCTAGTGGGATTCTTTATTGTTTGTTCAGTGCATGGTTGCCATAATTTTATGTTCGTACATTGAGATGCATCCTTTGTTCATGTTCGATCTTCATGTATTGCCTTGACTGTCTCCATTGTTGTTAGCCTTCATGCTGTATGGCCGTCCTGGGCCCCCTTTGGTTAGCGGTGTCACACAAATTTAGTTGGGTGGGATTTAGAAGGGTGGCATGTGCAAGTTACGACACATTGAGGCACATGTGCAGACAGGTTAACTCTCGGGTCCTGTGTTTCTGGTTTGTTGACCTGGCCAATTGATGTTCATGTGTACATGATTATATTGATGTGTGAGTTATTTGTGGAGTTTTAAGGTTGATTGTTGCACGCTTTATGACAGTAGTGTTGTGTGTTGGCCATTTATTTCTCTGTTTAGAGATTGCATGCCATGGCATGGTGTGTCAATGATAGGGAGAATTCTCTAGAATGGCTAATTTCCCTTACCTACTGAGTACCTCAGCAGCTTTGCTGGATTTCTAGGATTTATTTTTTTCACCTGGTAAGAGTGTGAGCCTTTTTTCCCACTCTTACATGTGTTTTGCTGTGTGTGTTTAACCTTTATGTGTTCATAGACTGTGGAGCCTCACCTACTCCATAGGCATCGTCGTTTTACTGTGTGTTACACAGCACCTTCAGTGCAGCGACACAGGGTTGTCTTTTTCAGACTTCCCAACTCTGACTTCGTTTACTGAGACTGACTACTGTCTCTCAGAACATGTAAAGTTGCCATTGACTTTCTTAGTCTTTCTAAACTCACAGACCCAGTACAAACTATCTTACATAGAGTTCTGGAAAGGGTTAATATGTATCCCTTTTTGTCTGTTTCTCATCAAACATTGTTTCGGTCCCTTTTCATTATGACTTGGCTGGTGGCAGTGGTAACTACCTTATTTTTCCTACTGCGGTTATATTATATAGCATTGGTATTGTTTTAGGCTATCTTGGTAGACTCAAACTTAAACCCGCTGGACCATATTTACTTTTATATGGTTCCGGCTGGGTTTATTCACCATGTCTTTTTAAAAAGGTCTTTCTCGTATTTTACTCTGCGCACCAAATCAGGTTTGGTTCCTTTGTTCGCCGTCCTTTCGCAGGCTTCTGCACAGAAGTCCTCCTTAGGCACCTGAATGTCTCGGGGGGACAGGATGTGTGGGAGGGATTTAGGACTCCCTGCACAGGGTCTCCTTGGAGACCCATGTCGCTCTTTGATCTGATTAGCTTTGTTGACTGTACCGGCGGTTCAGCCGCCCTGCTGTGAGATTGACAGCCAGGCTGTGTGAATGGGGGAGAACTGAATAAAAAGCAGGTCTATGGGGTTGGAAAGGCAGAGTCGCCACTGGATCAAGAGAACCGAAGAGAAGCTAACAGAAGAGGATCCCTACCATGACTGAACCTCCCTGTGAAGCTCTGCTGCGGGTCCAAATCTTCAACTTTGATGACAGGGAAGATCTGCAAGGAATCTTCTCCCATTGAGATGGTGGGAACAACCAGTTTACCAAACTGCTCGTAAGGCTTCCCTTCTCTGTTTGAATTTGCTGTACAGAGCTACAGTGAACCGGATAGCCAGGAGGAACAGACCCTGCTTGCGTTTTAAGGAACGCTCCTTTTATTTGTCGCTTTGCTTTGCTGCTGGTTTCTTCCCTGGGCAGTGCAGGACCCTCCAGTCTTCCTCCTACTTGTCAGTCTGACAGTCGCTTCAGGAACCGTGAGCCTGCAGGACATGCCAGGAATTTCTGCCTCAGCTACAGCATTCTTCTGCTTTAAAGGTACTGAGCTAATCCGGTTGTTCGTTTCGTCCAGCCGCTGTGAAAGTGTGTGAAATTTTTCGCCAATCCGAGGGCTTGTATGAACTGTGTGATACTCTGCAAAGACTTTGGTCCATTTACTTTGGGGCAAGCCCCTTTAATTTGATTTCCTCACTGTAGTTACTTTTTCAAGATTGCCCTGCTTACTGACTTGTTGGTGCTGCTCAATTTCTGTCTAACTTTGTCCTTCCCTCGCTTTTGAATTACTGGAGTGCCATTTGCTCACACTTCATTTTGAGCCTAACTTGTCCAGAATGTATTGGGTGTGGTGTAGTGTATTAGAATCGTGATTTTTCAACTGCTTAATAATAGTGAAATGTTTAATAACTGATGTGTAAATAAATGTATATTCTTTTACTCAGAAACCTTGAGTCATCAGTGTTTGTTTGAATCATAGTAATTGCTGTCCTTTGTGTAACTATTGATACTGCTCACTTTACTCTTGAAATAAGTCTGGCTGCTCAGCCATCACTACCACTTTACTGTGTAGTACAGGCTTGTACCAAAGGTGAATTTGTACTGTCACTTGCAGTCTTAATTGTGTGTGGTGTTCCCAAAGGGTACTGCATATAATTCTGCCTAACAAGTGACATGAAGTGTGAGAGGGTTTAGGTAACATACCAGCATTTAGATGTGTACTTTGTCATGCCGTTTCTGGCATACTCCATCTTCCATGTGTTCCTTTTGTGCACACCAGATTGAGATACTTTTAGTACTGAGGGATGCACACAATGTAGCACTTCCGAGGACACATTCTCAGGGTGTTAAGGTTGGCACAGATGACTGTCCCTTTGTAATCATCGATTGTCACCTGGAATGTGCCAGGTCTGTGTGCACTCTGCAGGGGTTGGATTTTAGGTGACAAATTGTGCCACAAGCTGGGTACGGGCAGCCTCGCCATGTGCCCTTTCCTCTCCCATGCGCAGCTGGCATGCATGTGGTTGGGGATGTGGGGGCACCACCATGTCCACCGGTACGCCACGTCATGTTGCAACGTTGTGCAGGACACATGCTGCCACAATGATCCTGCACACTACTGGGGGCACATTAGTAGCTCACCACCTGAGAAGTCAAGGGAGCAGAAGTGTGACTTTAGCACTCCGAATGTGTGCTCCACTATGCCTCTAGTTGTAATATTACCTGGGGTGGTGTGGTGGGGTTCTGTATTGGCGTCATAATGTATGTGCTTAGAGGGTAGTCACTGTCCCCTGTAGAGGTGAGCTAGGTTTCAGTAGTGGTGTGGTTTTATCTGTGTGAGACATGCATGCATTCGCAGGGCCATTTGTACTCACCAATGAGCCATGTGTTGCCATGCCTCCCAGCTTCCAGGGCCCGGTGTAGGGGTGACATTCTGAATATGAAACTATCATGGGTGGACCCCGGATAGTTGGCATAGACAGAGGGGATGATTCCCTTGGCATCACATACAACCTGCACGTTGATGGAATGCTAGTGCTTGCGATTAATAATAATAATAATAATAATTTGGCATTTATATAGCGCTACAAACCCTCAGGTATCTGAGCGCTGCTTATTATTACCCACGTGTGTGGTGCTCACAGATATGATAGATGTGCTCTGTAGCCCTAGGTGGACGTAGGGCCACATGGTTGCAATCAATTGAACCAAGCATTTTTGGGAAGTGAGCCACCCCGTAATTGTCCTCGACCACGGCCTGCCTTTCTGCGGGTGTTCTGTGCATGTATATGTGCCTGCAGACTGAGGGGCGTGCAGTCATGATTGCCAACACCTGGCATAGGCAGCGTGACTGCGTGGCCTGTGAAATGCCCCTGACAATGGCAGTGGTCCGCTGAAATGACCCAGTGGCCAGAAAATGCAGTACATTGAGCACCTTTTCCAAGGGGCTCAGTGCTTGGGAGCAAAGGGTGGGTGATGTGAGGTCATCTTCCCACACTATGACCTGGTGTAATATGATATGGGGGGAACCTATACCTGCCATAGACCTGGTCATCAGGCATCCCAAAAATGCTGGTCCTGGGTAGAAGAATGTATGCCATGGCTATCCTCCTCCTGCGGTGCCCCCCGATCACAGCTATATACGCGCATTTATGTTTTTGCGTGCTCTTTTTATGTATTGTTTTTGATGCGCAGTGATGCTTACGCCTGCTTTCCCTTGGCAGACGTGTTTCCGGGTTAGCGCGTCTTTTCCCACGTGCAGGAGAGCGCTGTTCAATTCCATGCATATGTGTTGTTAGCACGCGTGTGGGCGTTGCAAGAATTTTACTGTGGTACTTCCCACCTAATGCCCACATTTACGCTTGTTGTTCCCCATTCCACGCGTTCCGCTCCCTTTTTAGGTGACTGCGCTAGACGGTATGCGCCTTCGCTGGGCATCTCACGCAAGGCGTTCGGTGTGTCGCAGTGATGTGTTGGACCCGCATGGATTCAGCACAAGTCTCCGTTAAGCCACGCGCTAGGTGTTGCATGAATCAACACGTGCACGTGTTTTGCACGCTTGTGTCCGTTTTTTAATTCTATGAATCGGGCCCTTAGTATCTTTCAGAGGAATACACCCTGCAAGAGCGTGAGACAACACCAGGCTCCGTGCTGCGCCCATTCATCACCACTATGCTGCCAGGAGGCCTCTAACCCCCACCCAGCCAAGCCCAAAGCCAACCCCACAGCACTGACCCGACCCCCACACCCTTGCATTCCATGATCAGTGAGCGACCCGACTGTCCTAGCACAAATCAAATGTCCCTAAAAGATCTAAACATGCACAACTATTTCACCCCCAGCATGAAATATATCCTTTGTAACCCAAGGTACCGGGAGGGATATATTAAAAATCAAACCCAGGGTGGAGACTTGAGTGCGAGTGGTGCGGTATCAACAAACCCCAGAATGTGTGGGTCAGTGTGACTGTATTTCATCCTCTCTTCCCCCTGGCACCATTCCCCGCGCCGCTCAGGTCCATGCCACAGTGAAATAGTAAGTAGGCTTAGCATGTTAGTTTAGAGCCAAAGTGTATTTTATGAGTGCCCTGACCTTCACCAGCCTCCAGGATGGGCCCAGCTGACCCACGTGGAGCCTGACCGGCAGTGAAAGAACCAACCAATTGTAGCCTGGCATCCCCTATGGAGCAGGCCCATCTATATGATCTTGCCAATCAGTGATTACTGTTTTTACTGTATGTGATGACGCTACACAGCTTTGTAAGCTTCTGCTTGTTCTCAGATTAACCAGAACGTTCTTATGCAGCAGTGTCCTTTGATGATATTTGTATTCTGTACAATTAAATCTTTTTATCCTTGCAAAGCTTTCTCCAGTCGTATTTCCCTAGAGGGTTGTATTCACTCTGGAGTGTGCATAAAAAAAAGACTTGACTTCAACTCTCTGGGACGAGCTTCCCTGACACCCTCTCCCCACCAGAATCCTATTCAAAACACCAACATATCCGGCAGCTCAACTCCACACCTCTGGATGTTGTGGTATGTCAGAAGCAGGAGCTGAACACAAAGGGGGTATTTTGGCTATAGACTTATATTACATATAAAAACACCTAACTTGCCCTGGCTCTAAAGGGAAATACCTAGCTAAAGGAAAGATAACTAGGGGCTCATCGTCAGGATGAATGTCCAACCAAAATAACCTTCCTCTGTCCCCAAAATCCTCTTCTGTCCCTACCGCTAAGCAAATGAAATAACTAAGAAAGAAAGAAAGAAAGACAGGTCAGGAGGATGACTCCTTCCTACTGAAATAATGTGCCACAATCATGGATTAAATAACTAGAGAATAGTTGAATGTTAAAATGAAGGGCCAGGGGAATGACTCCTTTCTATTGAAATAGTGCACCACAATCATGGGGCAAATACCTACAGAATAGTTCAATGCTCAGATGAAAGGTCAGGAGGATGACTCCTTGCTACTGAAATAGTGCACTGCAATCATGGATCAAATAACTAGAGAATAGTTCAATGTTCAAATGAAGGCGAGGAGATCGACTCCTTCCTACTGAAATAGTCCCCAGAATCATGGATCAAGTAACTAGAGAATAGTTCAATGTTCAAATGAAAGTCCAGGAGGATGACTCCTTGCTACGGAAATAGTCACCAGATTCATGGATCAAGTAACTATAAAATAATTCAACATTCAAATGAAAGGCCAGGAGAACGACTCCTTCCCACTCAAATAGTGCACCGCAATCATGGATCAAATAACTAGAGAATAGTTCAACGCTCAGATGAAAGGTCAGGGGGATGACTCCTTCCTACTGAAATAGGACACTGCAATCATGGGACAAATAACTAGAGACTAGTTGAATGCTCAGATGAAAGGTCAGGAGAATGATTCCTTCTTACTGAAATAGGACACTGCAATCATGGGACAAATAACTAGAGAATAGTTCAATGTTCAAATGAAGGCCAGGAAAATTACTCCTTCCTACAGAAATAGTCACCAGAATCATGGATCAAGTAATTAGAGAATAGTTCAACGTTCAAGCCAGGAGAACGACTCCTTCCTACTGAAATAGTGCACCGCAATTATGGATCAGATAACTAGAGAATAGTTCAACGCTCAGATGAAAGATCAGGAAGATGACTCCTTCCCACTCAAATAGTGCACCGCAATCATGGATCAAATAACTAGAAAATAGTTCAATGCTCAGATGAAAGGTCAGGAGGATGACTCCTTCCTATTGAAATAGTGCACCACAATCATGGATCAAATAACTAGAGAATAGTTCAATGTTCAAATTAAAGGCCAAGAGGATGACTACTTCCTGCTGAAATAGTGCATCGCAGTAATGCGGAAAATAACTGGAAATAGCTCAATGTTCAAATGAAAGCCAGCAGAATGACTCCCTTATCCTGGTTCATCAAGTTTCAGCTGTGATGACAGTCCATAATACACTCTTCTGGTCGTGAACCTCCTTTCAGGCTTGACTCTGCATTCTGTTGCTTTAGTGTCTGTTTAAACAGCCAGGAGAATGACTTCCTTCTCCTGGTACAATGTTCTTAGAGATCTAACAATACTTTTCAATACTTTTCAAGAGCCCTTTTAGCTCCTTCTAAGCTCCTTTTAGGGAGATCCTGTTTATTCATATTCACACTTGAAGCACTTTGTTGTTAATCACAGAGACAAGGGAGATTACTCCTGAGGTTTTCAAGACATATAGTATTTCTGGATTTCTCACTGAGATGAGGGCATGTTAGGCAGTATCATCTAGAGTACCCTTTGGGAACACTCCACAAAATTAAGACTAAAAGTGTCAGTACAATTTCACCTTTGGTACAAGCCTGTACTACACAGTAATGTGATAGCAGTGGCTGAGCAGCCAGACTTATCTCAAGAGTAAAGTGAGCAGTACAAGAGGTTACACAAAGGTCTAGCAATCACAGTGATTCAAACAAACACTTACTCAAGGTTTCTTGGTAAAAGAATACACACTTATTTACAGTCAGTTGGAAAAACATTCCACTGGTAAGAGCAGCTCAATATCACAATCTAATATACTACAATACATGACCAATCAGTTTCTAAACAAGTTCAGCTCCCATGAAGTGGGAGCAAAATGGCACTTCAGTTACTTTAAAAAGGGGTAAAAAGACAAGGTTAAGAAGAATCAAAGCACAAATACATTCAGAGGTAGGGCAAATAGTTTCAGTTCACTGCAACTAGCAATTCAATTCAATAGGCCTGGGCCAAAGCCAATGTTTCAGAGTCTTGTATAGGATAGCACAGTTCTGGTAGCAAACGGTTAAGTCTTTGCCACGGTTGTTAGAAGTAGTTGGTCAGGCGAAAAGTTAGATGTTGGTTTAGGGAAGGACAAGCCTTCAAAGTTGGGAAAGTTTCACAAAATTTCACCGCGACCGAACGGAGTTTTGTACTGCACTTGCACAGTACCTTTTAAATGAAGAAAAGCTGTACCTGAGGCAGTTGTCCCTGGCAGTTCCTGCACATTTCGCTGTTCTTGAGTTTCAGTCATGGGGACAAGAAGGAGGACGTCGGGAGGTTCCTGCACTGCCCAGGGAAGAGACTACAAGCTTGGCAAAACGTCAGTTTAAGGTGTGAGTGCCTTAAAGACCACAAACTGGTATCCTTCCCACTGGCTATCCGGATTTCAACAGCACTCAGAAGAAAATTTGACCAATATAGGGACGGTGTCCAGGTGACTTGTGAGTTGGTTGCTCTCACCAAACTCAAGGGAAGAAGTTAACCTTGAAGGGCTTCTCTGTCGATGGAGTTTCAGGCAATTTGGACCTGCAGCAGGGCTTCACCGGGGGACCAGGAGTTGCAGCAGTCGTCTTCCTTCAGCTAGTCTTCGGTTCTTTCATACCAGTGGTCAACTCTGCTTTCCAAGTCCCAGAGACCTGCTTTTAAACCGTTTTTCCCCATTCATTCCAGCCTGGCTGCCACTCACACAGCAGGGTGGCTGTACTGGCAGGACAGCCAGCCGGCCAATCACGCCAGAGTGCAATCAGGTCTCCTAGGAAACTAAGCACAGGGAGTTTCGGGCACCTGCCTAACATCCTGTCCACCCCAGACACTCAGGCGCCAGAGGAGGGCTTCAGCACTGAAGCCCGCCAAAGGCCAACAGACAAAGGGACCAAACCTGGTTTGGCGCGCAGAATTAAACACAAGAAGGACCTTTCCTAAAAGAAACGGCGAAAAAAGTTGACCGGAGTCTGTTTTTACAGATAGGTCTTGGGCGCCATATTGGAAAACATGGCTGACCCGATTCTTAGCTACCAGTGATTGCGGTCGTGGAAAAATCATGGTCGTTTGTTAAAAACCACTGCCACCAGCCATTTCAAGTAGAAAAGGGTAACAATCCCTAAGACACTTATTAATGGAGTGCGAAGGAACCTGGGAAGTCAGACTGTTGTTGCTTAGGAGATTTGTGTCCAAAGAAGAGGGCCTAATATCAGTGATTATTTTTAGATGAGATCATGCTAACTGCAACAATAGTGGAAGTTTTGAAAAAATAATGCTCCACTCTCTCGTAAAAGGAAGACATCTGCCATTTGAAAGAGTGTTGTCTTGTTGTGACTGGTCCCCTTTGTAGCAATTTTGGCTTTTCTTGCTTTCTTTTTTTTCTCTTACCTGTTTGTTTTAAACATAGTTCTCTTTTTTAATGAGATTAATTTGTGAAAAAGCTTTTTTCTTTCTCTTTTGTAAATGTTTTTTCTTTTTAAAAACCAAAACAAATAAATAATAATATAAAAAAGGGTAACATTTGACTTTTACATGAGTGTTTAGACTCAGGGGATGCTAGGCAACCCCTCCAGCACTCTATAGAAAGATAGTGTGGGCTGGGTCTGTAAATTTAAAGAGACTAGTAAAGACAATTTAACTTTATATGCTCTGGGAGACAGTAGTCAGTCCCAGAGAAGGTATTTAAACCTTCGGAAGTCTGAAAATCATCCCTGTGTCACTGCACTGAAGGTGCTGTGTGACACACAAGAAAAAGATGATGCATATCGAGTTGTTTTAAAACTCAATATCCAAAGAACACAAAAGTAAAACACACATCAAAGCACATGAAAGACTAGGTAAAAAGGCTCAAACTCTTTCCAGGTAAAAATTCAAAAACTAGAAATCCAGCAAAGTTGCTGGGGGTCTCAAAAGATAAGGGAAATTAGCACAATCTTGACAGTTCTCCCAAACAGGGAGACTACTCCCCGTACACTATCCCCTTTTTGTAGCTTTGGTTTGATTACTCAGGCAAGGACGATCACTTTGGATGCTGCTTTTAGCTGGCCCCACTCTCATATCGGGTCTTCTGTGTTCCCTGTGTTTGTAGCGGGACACTTCACCATTTCTTCGAGGGACAGTGGAACACTGTGCCAGCCTCTGACTCCTTTCCTCGCTCTGTTGCGTCCCATGGTGACTCTGCATGCACCTTTGCAAAGGTGTCAGTACCCCTCTTGGACCAGCTGGTCTACTTCCACAAGGTCACGCCATTGTTAAATCCTCGCTCATTCGGGCTGCAGTGACCTCCTTCAGTTTACCCCTGGCGTCCACAGCAGTATGGATCAGCTTCCCCATTTTTCCCATCTTCTCGCCCCATTTCAAATCTATCCTGCTCTCCAGACTTCACACCTGGTGCTTCTTATTTCATGTAGTCCATCGCTTTTACAAATAAGCTGGGTCATCCCCCATGTAAGTCACAGTCCTTCGCCCATTTCTTTTGGCCCATCTTCATCCTTCCTAGTATCCTCCTTGTCTAAGTACTTAGTTGATGTACACTCAATATGCTTCCTTCAGTGCTCGTTCCAATAGTTTCAAGAAAGACTTGTAAATGCCCAGGACTTTTAAAGATTTTACTGTGCTCAACCTCTGAGTAAATATAGGTTGAAGAATCACAATACATAACAATAGTGCTTTCATATGGGCTGATAATACTTTGATGAGGTCGCAGGGGTGAGAGTGTAAAGGGGTTCATGAATGGAAAGGGAATCCCTATCCCAAGAAGGGGAGTCTCTCCCTGTGTGGTTCTCCCCTTTTTACCACCCCTATAGGGGTTACTGTGGAGCTGCCTCAAATCGACAGCCTCACAGGGAAGGGCTCTCCTCTGGGGAGAATTGACAAGATCCTGTGAATCATCATATACCCTTCCCCTCATGGGATTGCCTTTCCCATCTTCAGTTAGCGGAAAACCTAGACAAAAAAATCTACATTCCCTTGTTCCCTACCTTTTCTATGCTCTACTCTAAAATAAAATGGTTGGAGATCGAAAAAACAATGCATAATATAGGGTTTAGTGTCTTTTCTAAGGCTTAACCATGTATGACATGTTACCAGGCAAAAATGGTTCCCGTGAGATAATATTTCAAATAAGTTAAAGCCCATTTAATAGCCAGGGTCTCTAGCTCAATGGTGGCATAATTCACTGCATGAGGGAAGAGTTTCTACTTATATATAGAACTTGGTGTTCAACTCCTTTACCCTCTTGTGAGAGGAATGCACCAAGGCCTACTTTCGACAAATCTGTCTGGAGGATAAACTCTTTACTGAAGTCAGGGGGTCTAAGAACAGGCTTGTTGCATAACATGTGTTTCAAAAGGTCAAAGCTGGCTTGATCTTGTTTTTCCCACCGGAATCTCTGATGCTCTGTATTTTTCAGTTTATCTGTTAGAGCAGAAGTTACCCGGGATAAACGGACAATATTAACCGGTGAGCCCAGAGGCCTTGGAATTCCCTTTTTGTCTTCTTTGGAGATGTTCCCTGGATGGCGTTTTCGTCGTGGGTCTGGACTAAGCCATTCCCTACAAAATATTGCAGATATTTAACAGCAGACTGTGCCAAATGACACATTTTGGGATTAACGGTTAGTCCAGCTTTTTTCAGGGCCATCACGATTTCATAAAGGTGGCAAAGTTGTTCCGCCCACGTCTCCCTGTGGATTAGAATATCATTAAGCCGCAAAATAAAACAATGGGTCGCAATAGCTCATCCATCAGCCTTTGAAAGGTGGCAGCAGGCCCATGTAGTCCAAAAGGCAGGACTTTAAATTGAGACATCCCCTAGGAGTAGAAAAAGCAGTATTTTCTCTATCAAAGGGGTCCAAAGGCACATGCCCATATACCTTGGTTAAATCGATTGTGGACATGTCTTAGCTCATCCCAGTCTGTCAATGAAATTATCAATACTACGCATAGGATAATTGTCAAACTGGCCGATTAAATGCAGCTTACGAAAATCTATACTAATTCTCCACAACCCATCAGGTTTTGCTACCACGGCTATTGGCGATCAACAAGGACTCTCAGAGGGCTCGATAATATCCGCCCATGCTATCTACTTCTTGTGGGATTGTTCCTTTTCTGGCCTCCGGAATACGAAATGGTCTTAAATTAACCACCTGTCCTTGTGGGGTATGAATATGGTGCAAAAAATAAATGTTTGACCCTCTTGGGGTTGATAACAAAAGAGGAGTGTGCTCAAGGGGCCAATTGTAATGGCCTGTTGGCTTTAGAGTGGCAGAAGGATATTGTAGATTAAACCCATCTTGAAATGCCTTGTTTGGATATGGACTTTGCTTTTTTGGATCAACCAAAGGCTACAAAGAGTTGCCTAGAGGATCTGATCCAAGCAATATTTCAATGCCCTTTTGACATCCAGAGAATGCAAAGCCTCAAAGCCTTTCCTGCTGGTGAAGTGGCATTTTGAAAGAAATGTAGGTAGAGTGATGTTAGCATTCTTATGAAATTCAGATGGTACTTTAGGAATGAAATGCGGGTTAGTGGAGAGAACTACCTTGTCTCTCATAAAGTGCAGATACGGAGCATCAATAACCAAGGCTTGGAGCTCCGAAACACGCCTAGATGACGTGATGGCCACCAAAAAAGCCACTTTCCAATTTAGAAACTTGATGTGGGTTGTAGACATCGGTTCAAATGGAGGCTTCATCAGACCTGCTTAGACTAGGTTCAGGCTCCATACAGGTGGAATCTTTTTTTGTGGTAAAAGGTGCGGCAAAGGCCTTTTAAGAATGTTTGATTAGCCTGTCACTGTATAGCAGGGAAGATCTTTTTCGTGTAAATCTGGAGATTGCTGATAAATGTACTTTGATAGAAGAGACCGCCAAACCTTTTGTAGCTAATTTCAGCAGACAAGGAAGGAGCTGGTGACGTGTTATAGCTAGCGGGTGCAGACCAGGTTGTAGTGCCTGGTCCAATACAGGGCTATCAAGATTGTTTGGTTCTTCTTATGAGAGTAAAGGGAGGAAATGTGTAAGCGAACACTCTGTTGGAATCGTGCTGGCAAATTTTTGGCATTGTCTGTTGTTGGGGGTGGCGAAGAGGTCCAGAGTGGGGTGACCCCACTTTGAGAAAATTCTGGTTATCTGGATTTTGTACCTGCTGAGGGTATCTGCTTGCTTGTTCTATATCCCTGGTAAGTGGAAGTTCTGAATGGAACAAGTTACTTACCTGTAACTGTTGTTCTCCAGCATGGGTCTGGCATGGATTCACATGCTCATGAATATTCCCCGTCGTCAGGCCGGGAATCCTCGGTATAGAAAAAATCAGTATCAGTTTTGTTTCTGATCTGTCTTTCTCAGTAGTAACCAATCACTGGTCTCTGGGTCATACTGCCCCCCCCAGCCAATGACTGCCCTCTCCCTAAGCCCCACCCCTGGCAGCCATCCTCAGATTTGGTAGCACGTGAAGTGGCAGTATGACCAAGTGAAGAGCCGCAGAGGGGTAGGCGGGAGGGTTCGCATGTGAATCCATGCCAGACCCATGCTGGAGAACAACAGTTACAGGTAAGTAACGTGTTCCTTCTCCAGCATGGGGTCTGGCATGGATTCACATGCTCATGAATATAAGAATACATAGCAGTACACACATGCACAACCACGGGAGGTGGCACAAGGCTCAATATCAAGCAATACAACAACTCAACATTAAGCAACTCTTACCTCCTCACCAGGCTCACCTTAGGCGAACAGGTTGCACAGCACTGCCTGGCCGACTCTGGACTTATCCCTGGAATCCCGGTCGACGCAGTAGAATCTCGTGAAGGTGTGCGTCGGCCTCCACGTAGCAGCCCTGCAGATGTCACAGGTCCAAAGTTCACAAACAGCTGTGATGTCTTCCGGAAACTCTTTGTGCGGTCCACGTAGAACTTCAGCGCTCTAACTACATCTAGCAAGTGCAGAGTCCTCTCAGTCGGCGACGAAGGCGACGGGAAGAAAACTGGCAACATCAAGGGCTCGTTGAGGTGGAAGTCCGACTGCACCTTGGGCATGAAGGAGGGGTGCGTCCTCAGCACCACCCTTGTGTCGTGAAAAGTCAAGTATGGAGGCTTGCAAGACAGGGCCTGGATCTCTCCCACTCGTCGTGTAGAGGTGATGGCCACAAGGAATGCTGTCTTCCACGACAGAAACTTCAACGGCACTGAATGCATAGGCTCGAATGGGGCCCCCATGAGCCTAGTTAGTACCACGTTGAGCTCCCCGCCGTGGCAGGGGCCTTCACCGGCGGGAATGATCGGAACAGTCTTTCATAAATTCCTTCACCAGACGATGAGACCACAAGGACGCCCGTCCTGTAGTTCTGGTGTAACGTGAGACGGCAGCCAGATGTACCTTGATGGAAGCGTGGGATAGGCCAGCCTTGGCCAAAGACAGTAGGTACGGCAATACTTGAGGGGCCGTAATCCGCAGAGGGTTAATCTTCTATGCCCGGCACCAGACAGAGAACCTCTTCCATTTGTGTCCGTAGCACTTGAGAGTTGAGGATGCCCTGGCCTTTGCAAGAACCTCTCTGCAGTCGGCTGGGATGTCGTATCCTCCAAACTCTAGTGCTGCAGGAGCCAGGCCTGCAAGTTCAGCGCCTGGAGAGAAGATCCGCATCCGTCGGCAGCTTGACTGGTGTGGACTCTGACAAGTCCAGAAGGTCCGGGAACCAGATCTGCCTCGGCCACGCCGGTGCGACGAGGATCATCCTGCACCGGGACCTCTTGAGCTGGTTGACGAGCCGAAGTAGCAACGGCGGGAATGCATAAAGGAACAGGCCGTCCCAGGGGAATGAGAAAGCATCGCCCATGCTCCTCGGTTGGGGAAACCTGCTAGCGAACCTCCGGCACTTGGAGTTCGCCGCCGTCGCGAAGAGATCGATCTGGGGTTCGCCCCATAGTCGGAAGAGTCGGTCCACTTGATCCTGGCGCAGTTCCCACTCGTGGCACGAGCGCAGCTCCCTGCTGAGTGAGTCAGCGATGGTGTTTTTTATCCCTGCCAGATGAAAGGATACCAGAAACATCCCTTGGGCGATGGCCCAATGCCACAGATCCTGGGCTTCCTTGGACAGGGCAGGGTATCTGGTCCCGCCCTGCTTCTGAATGTAAAACATCGTGGTGGTGTTGTCGGTGAAGATCCTCACCACCCTGCCCTTGAGGGACGGAAGGAAGGACCTGAGGGCCCAGAACACTGCGCGGAGCTCCAAGATGTTGATGTGGAGAGTCTTCTCCTCCGAGCACCAAAGGCCTCTCGCGTGGAGGCCCCCGGTGTGCGCTCCCCAACCTTCCAGGGAGGCATCCGTCGTCACCGTCACCTGGTGGGCCGGGGCTAGGAAGCCTGTTCCCGCTGTCAGATGAGCGCGGACACCCCACCATCGTATTGCCTGACGGAACGTTTCGTCGAGCAAGATCCTGTCCTCGAAGCTGCCCGTCGTCTGGATCCAGTGGGCGTCGAGGAATTTTTGCAAGGGCCGCATCCGAAGTCTGCAATGGGGCACCAGATAAATGCAGGAGGACATCATTCCGAGGAGGGACTTGATAGACTCACTCTGGCCACGTCCGTGGCTAGTAGACGTTGCACCTTTCCTAGGATGGTCCTTATCCTTTCCTCCGACGGTGAGGCCTGCCGCGCCACTGTGTCGAGCTGTGCTCCCAGAAACAGGGCGACTTGCGACGGGACCAGGTGGGATTTTGGAAAGTTGATGGAGAACCCCAGGTCCGTGAGCAGCTGGGCGGACTTCGCAGTGTGTTCCACGGCGAGCTCCCTTGTCCTTGCCCGTATGAGCCAGTCGTCCAGGTAGGGGCAGACGTGGATCCCCTGCAGGCGCAGCCGCGCCGCCACCGGTGCTAGGCACTTGGTGAACACCCTGGGCGCTGATTTTAATCCGAACGGGAGGGCCTTGAACTGGTAGTGCCGCCCTTTGACCACGAACCTGAGGAACTTTCGGTGCCTCTTTAGAATAGGGATTTGGAAGTAAGCATCCTCCAAGTCCAACGACAACAGGAAATCGCCCTCCTCCAGCTGTCCCAGCACGTGCTGGAGGGTGACCATCCGGAACTTCTGTGCCTTGATGTATTTGTTTAGTCGTCGCAGGTCCAGGATGGGACGCCATCCTCCTGTCTTCTTCCTCACGAGGAAGTATCTTGAGTAAACTCCGGAGCCCCGAAGCCTCTTCGGGACGAGCTCGATGGCACCTTTCCGAGGGACGTGATTTTCCTTCCTGGCCACGGGAGGAATGCGGGGGCACCTCTTCTGGAACTCGAGGGCGTGCCCCAGGGACTTGGCATCCAGCACCCAACGGTCGGTGGAGATGGACTCCCACACGCCGACGAACTTCGTCAGCTGGCCTCCCACCGGGGTGATTCGGCGGGGGCCCGACCCAACGGACGGTTCAATCTTGCTTGGAGGCCGCTTTGCCTCCTTGGCGACGACAGCGGGATCTACCTGACTTGCCGCGTCCCCTGTAGGCCTCCTGCGACGAAGACCTTGCCGCTTGACGGTAAGTAGAGGAGCTGCTGCCGGCTCCCTTGGAGGCACCCTGTCTGCCTCCGGAGCTCCGAAAGGACGGCCGTCGCTGTTGGAGCACACCCAGTGCACGGGCCGTCTCCGTGTCCGTCTTGATCGCCGGAAGGGATTCATCAACCGCCTTGCCAAAAAGGCTGTTCCCATCGAAGGGCATGTCCAAAACCTCAGTCTGAACGTCCTGGCGGAAATCCATCGCCCAGAGCCATCCTCGTCGTCTCAGGCAAAAGCTGTTGCCCAACTGACGGAAACCGGTGTCGGTGATGTCCGTAGCCACCGTAATGGCGTGGTCCGAGGCAATCTCACCTTCTTGCAAGATTTCCAGGGCCTCAGCCCTCTTGGCATCCGGAAGGAAGTCCAACAGAGGGGCGATCTTGAAGCACGACTCCCTGTCGTAGCGGGATACGATGGCCAGGGCGTTGGCCGCCTTGATGGTCGTCGCTGCAGATGAGATGACCCATCGCACCCAGTTTCCTACCCTCGCCGTCCGGAGGGGAGGTTGAAGTCGAGGCCGATGCCCCCCCCGCTTTCTTCTTGGCCGCCGCCGAAATGACCGAGTCCGTGGTAGGTTGCACCCTAAGGCACAAGGGGGCAGCGTCAGGGACCCGGTATTTCTTCTTGTACCGGTCCCTCTTCGCAGGAGCCGTGGCAGGGTTCTTGAGGGGGGCGAGCCCCTCATCCCAGATGTCATCAAGAAGCGATACGGCGAGGACCGTCTTCCTTTTAGCCTTGCGCCGCTGGTAAAGGAACCCCTCCTTCTTCTTTTCCTCGGGGCAGAGCTGGAAGAGCTTGGATGCCCTGGAGATCATTGCATGGAAGGATCCAATCTCGTCGGGTGGGGACGCCCGGGCAGGGGGCGACGGGGGGCACGTTCCGTCGTCGCCTCCGTCGTCATCCGTACCCGTCGTAGTCGTGTCCATGCCTGTATCATCCCCGTGGGTAGTGGACCGGGGGGAAGGCAGAGAAGGCCGCAGAGGCGGGAGAGGAGGCCTAGGATGCGTCCTCCTCCTCTTAGGCGGTGGGCTCCCCGAAGGTCCTGGCTCCGGATCCTCCGTCGGGTCTGGCTCAGGCTCCTCTGTCGGGGGAAGGGGAAACCTAGTCCTTATCTCCGAGCATAAGGACTAGATGGCTGACAAAATGGCCGCCGAGGTGTCCTGCGGCGCCGGAAACGACGGGCGCGAGGGCTCTTGAGGAGCCTCGTCTGCGTCACCATCACCCTCGTCGTCGCCCTCGTCGGGATCCTTCCCGATGGGCTGGGTCTCCTCCACGACTTGGATGAGCTCCTCTTCAGAGGTCGTGTCCGTATCCACGACGGCCACCACCCCCCCCTTTCCAACGAGGACTTCGTGGGGGTCTTCTTGATGGGCCTGAAAGACGACTCCCTCCGGGGTGGCAGGGAGACTCTGGTACCTGAGGGCGCCTCCACTGGTGTAGCCTCCACAGGCTGAGCCAGGGCCGCGGCGACATCCTCAATCGAGGTCCTAGCAGGGTGAATCATGGCCAACGTCACCTTCTGTAGCCTGGGGCCTTCACCTTCAGGGGAGGGTCCGAGCCTCGCTCCCCCTCTGCCGGAGTCTTCGAGATCGACCGGGGCCTCTCCAGAAGCTTCGCCGTGTTCTCGGACTTCCTCTTACCCGAGCCAGAGCGTTGGCTCGTGGTCACTGGCGCCGGGGAGGGTGCGCCCTGCCTGGCAGCCAAGGAGCCCGACTGTTCGGCGCTCCCGGTGCCCGCGGACTCGCAGTGCTTAGCCTTTTGTTGGGCCCCCATCGCCGGAGCACCCTCACAGGACTTAGAAGACCGCTCGGACTTCTTCTTCTTCTCGCCTGGCGGGCTCTTACCTTCCAGCCAGTTGGTGAGACGGAGGTGGCGATCCGACATTTTTCCACAAAACGCGCAGTCCTTTTTCCTTGTGCGTCTTGTCCTCAAGGAGACAGTAGAGGCATAACGAATGCTCGTCCTCCTTGAAAACGTTCTGAAGCTGGCATCCAGGGCAGGTCCTGAATAGCTCCCTTTCTCCTGGGCCATGTCCGGGGTAGGCCTCGGAACTTCTGGAATCCTCCAAAAGCGTAACTCGACGAAATCTTCACCCTTGAGGGGCATAGAAAACTCAGAAATGGATCCCCGTTGATCGGAAGTAGAAACGGTGGAGCTTGAGGTTTTTTTAACCAAAAAAAATGAGAAAATCTCCTGAAAAAAGCGCAAAAACGCAGCAAAAGCTCAAGAGCTAAGCACGAGGACTCCCAACACTTGAACGTGCGGTAAAAATCTGAGGATGGCTGCCAGGGGTGGGGCTTAGGGAGAGGGCAGAGACCAGTGATTGGTTACTACTGAGAAAGACAGATCAGAAACGAAACTGATACTGATTTTTTCTATACCGAGGATTCCTGGCCTGACGACGGGGAATATTCATGAGCATGTGAATCCATGCCAGACCCCATGCTGGAGAACAGGATGTTGTTCGGATGGCCCAGCGCCAGATGGTTTGTGCTTCCTGGGATAAGGTGTCTGAACGAGTCCCACCTTGTTTCCATAGGTAAAACATTGCGGTCGTGTTGTTGGTGAGGACACGTACCACTGAGTTCTCAATAAGGGGCAGAAAGGATTTGAGAGCCCAGTGTATTGCCCGCAACTCTAGTACATTGATGTGCAGTAAGGTTTCTTTGGGTGACCAGAGACCTTTGACCTGGTGCTGGTCTAAATGTGCACCACATCCCACTTGGGAGTCATCGGTCACAGTGGTCAGTTGGAAATTTGGCTATACTAGTGGCATTCCTTTCGTGATGTTAGAGGGGTGTGTCCACCATTTCAGATTTTCTGACAGAGCCCGGGAGATCTTTACCTTGTCTGACCAGGAACCATGGATTTGGGACCATCTGGTTGCGAGGAATATTTGCGCTGGACGCATATGAAGGCAACAGTGGGGAATGACAGGAATGCAAAAGGACATGGTTCCCAGAAGAGCCATGTAAGAGCAGACCGTTTAGTTTAGTTTATTTGCTTGTATAGCGCACTGAACCCTCAGGTATCTGGGCGCTTTTGCTTGAATATACAACAATTGTTAAAAAATGGTAATATTATTACCAAGAATGGATGAACACGTACATTGGCAGTAAAGTGCGGTAAAGAACATGCAGGAAAATTGACTTGTGTTACAGATCAAGTCACCTATCTTCAATTTAAAAGGAGAGAAATATATACAGTAATATACAATGTTGTAAACAGTTGTGCATAGAAATATAGGGTGCGACCATCGCAGGCGGACACCTAGAGTTACATAGCTAGTCATGCGTCCTTTTTTGCGCATATAGAATGGGCATCTGTAAAGAGACTGAGGTGTAGTGGCATCATTAATTAAGCTGGGAGAAGAGCCAAGATTTTACCTTGTATTTGAAGGATGGAAAGGATGGTTCGACTCTTAATGCAGGGGGCTGAGCGTTCCAAGTCTTGGCTGCCAGGTTTGGGAAACTGGACCCTGCGGCTTTGAGCAGCTTGGATTTGGGGATATTAAGGCAGTGTCGGTAGTTGGATTGTAGGTCTAGAAGATTTTTCTTGAGAATTAATCAACTTGGTACTTAGGGGCCACGTTTGCCAGACATTTGTGGGTGATCATTAAGGTTCTGAATGTGATCATGTCTTGTATTGGTAGCCCATTGGTGTTACGTCTGGCTTGTGAAATGTGGTTGGAGCGAGGAATGTTTAGGGCCGATCTGAGGGCGTTGTTTTGCAACACTTGCAATTTGTTTAAGTTTCACTGGCTGGTGCCTAGGTATAAAGAGTTGTAGTAGTCCAGTTTAGAGAGTATAAGTGGTCTTGCCAGTGTGATACAACTGTTGGTTGAAAAGAAGGGTGTGCATGCGTTTATTAGTTTATAAGTGTATGCCGTTGCTGAGGCTGTTGCATTTGTTGTCTAGAGAGAGAGTGGAGTGCAGGCAGACTCCTAGCGTTTTGGCATGCTTAGCCACTGAGCAGTAGCTCGGTCTTATCGTCATTGAGACAAAGACCATGCTTGGCCATCCAAGCTTGAATTCTGCTGTATATTTCGTTTATGAGTGTAGTGTCTTTGTCATAGGAGCCTGAGAGGGTGATGAGCATTTGCGTATCATCCGTATAATTTGTGTATGATACGCCCAAGTCGTCAAAATGGTTGAACAAAAACTTTGTCAAGATATTGTGAAGGTTTGGGGAGACACAAGAGCCCTGCAGGACTCCACATGTGATTGGATAAGGCTCTGCTGATGCTGAGGAAGCAAACACCCTCATGGTTCTGTCAGAGAGGAAGGATTGGACCCATGCCGCAGCTTTGTGGGAGAAGGAGGCTGCTGTAGTTAGATGAGTAGCTAGGATGTTGTGGTCTTCTAAGTGGAAAGCTGCCGATAGGTGAGCAAGAGGAGTATGGGCGGCTTTCCACTGCCTTTATCTTCATCCATCTAGATTTAAAAATCCAGACGGGCTGTCTCTACCATGTCTGGGTCTGAACCCGGATTGCCGGAGGCCCAGTAGATTATTGGCTTCGAGATGGTTATGTATTTGGATGTAGGCTGCTTTACCTAGTATTTTCAAAAGGCACGGTTGTTATGGGTCTGTAGTTAGTAGGAATGCTAGGGCCAAGATTAGGTTTTTTGATGAGAGGCATGACCCATGCATCTTTGAGGTGATAAATGGAGCAAATTCCTTCCTTTATATTTGTGGCAGGGCAGATGTTGCCTTGGCATCAAGATGGCTTAAGGCTCACGATGATGGTTTCCACCTCTTTAGGCGTGACTGGGGTGAATTCAAAAAGATTGCACAGGTTGGAGGGCAAAGAGTGGGGTTCGCTTGGTTTGGCAATTGAAGCAAGGCTGAATCTTTTTGCTTCAATTTTCACTTGCAATAATGCAATTTTGTCTAAAAGGGCCTTTTGGATGTTGGCACATCAGAGGACGTCTTTGTTGGACAAGTCTGGTGGGGAGATAGGTGACTCCAGCTCTTTGTGGATGGAGAAAAGCTCTTTGGAGCTGGACTTGACATTTAGAATTCTATTATTGAAAGAGTCCCTTTTGGTTTTCAAAATAGCAGCTTTGTAGGCATTGGAGGCAATGTTGACGTTTCCCTTACTCAGGGCCAAGGTTTCTTTTTGTTCCAACTGGCTTCTGTACTTCTTTTAGTTTTTTGAAAAACGTTCAAGTCTGGTGAGAACCATTTGGTTAAGTGTGCTGGATGCTTAGCTTTTCTCCTTTTGTGTGGTGCTAATTGGTCTAGAGCTTGAAGTAGGTTCTGGTTATAAAGGTTCACCATCCGTATCTAAATTCTTGTGTGGGTTGGTGATATGCTGGCGTAAGGGGGAGTATATTCTCCAAGGTGATCAGGTGGTTATTTCTTGTTAAGGTGGGGGGAGCCTGTTGGTCAATATGTGGTGATCGACTGATGTCCTGGAACTAGAAGGATATGAAGTGGTTATTTGACCAAGCGCACAGCGAGTTTGAAAGAATGTATTTGTTGCAGTTAAGATCAGCTACCCGATCCAAGGTTCTGCCTTTGGAGTGTGTTGGAGCAGAGACATGATGTGAGAAACCAGGTTCTGTGAGAGAATTTTCTAAGGCAATGGCATTCGTATCTAAGCTCTCGTGTAAGCCAAGATTTAGATCACCTAATAGCAAGATTTGGGAGCTGAGTTTAGTGTTCTGGGTGAGGAGGTGTGTAACGTCTTCCTAGGAGGATATAGGGCTGGGTAGTCTATACGCAAGGTTTATAAGCAATGTACAAGGAGTTGATGGGGGTGTTTCAAGGAGAGGAGTTCTCCAGATGAGATAGGTTGACTATCAAATTCTCTAATGCCAAGTATGTTTTTGGCAATGATAGCAACCCCACCACCTAGACTGGTGGTTCTGTTGGCTCTGATGAGGTACTGCTAGCATGAGGGAAGGTCCAGCTGCTGGATGTAGCCACGTTTCTGTGAGTGTTAAGAGGTCTAGTTGATTGGCTAAAATAAGGTCTGCTATATCTACTGCATGAGCGATCAAAGACCTGGTCTTGATGAGGGATCCTTTGATATGAGAGTCTTCAATGGGCAAAGGAGATACTGAGAGGAAGGGCTTAGAAGCCTGTGCTGGCATAGTAATGTTTGTGCTAGTGAGGTCAGTATTGACTAAAGTATGTTTAGTCAATGGGGTCTTGTAGCGTTGGGTGTTCTTGATGGTGGTATGGGAGCCAAGTCTCGCAATTCTGTAAATGGTGGAACAAGATGTGTTAGGGGTGGGCCTTGTGGCATAGGGCAGTAGCCATCGAATCGGAGTGAGGGGGTAGTTGCTACTCTCTAAGTCTTTTGACTCTTGTTGCAGAAGGTTTGGCCAGATTGTGGTTTGTAAGGAATTGGGCTCCCAGAAAAAACAAGTTCTTCGAGGGAGCTGTACAGGCTTTTTGTATAGTTGATGGCAAAGCCCAATCGTTGTAGAAGTATATCTGTTTTGTTGAGAGATAATAAGGTTTGTTGGTACGTGGCTCCACGAATTAACCAATCCACCAACTATGGGCAAACATGATGGACTTGCTTTTGGAGGAAGGCTGCTACTAGAGCCAGGCTTCGTGAATGTCGTGGTTGCCGATTTTAGGCCGAATGGCAGAACCCGAAATTGATAATGGCTTTCGCTTACTGCGAACCAGAGGTATTTCTGATGCTTTGGTTGTATTGGCACATGTAAGTACGCATCCTTGATGTCGAGGGCCACGAGAAACTCCTTCGGCTGCACGGCTCTTATTACCTCTTGAAGCATTACCATTTTGAATTTTAGTTTTTTATGTTTTTGTACTGTAGCTATAGGTCCAAAATCGCACCATTTGCCATCTGGTTTTTTGACCACGAAGTACCTTGAGTACACGCCCGTTCCTCTCGCTGAGAGAGGAACCTTTTCGAATGGTCTTTTCCTTACCATGTGGCGTTACTAGTGCCGTAATGCATGATGGTGTGAGTGAGATACATTTATTGGGGTAATTGTGAACTGCGGGCGCGTGAACTCCAACAAGTGCTGCACTGGATAGCTTCTAGCACCCATCTGTCCGTAGTTATAGATTGCCACTCGTTAAGGTGGAACGCCACATTTCCTCCTATTTGACTGTCTTTGCGACAGTCATTGTTGTGTCTTACTCCAACAACCTCTCTGGGAGGTGGAAGATCTGCGCTTACTTTGCCCTTGGAAAACTCTATTGCGCTGTGAAGAATGGTAATCGTGCTTGTAGCCCTGAGAATAATATCCAGGTCTACTGTAGCCCTTGCTGTCTCTGGTGCTTGAGAATTTTGAGTTGCCTGAGACTCCTCGAAAGGAACGAAAGGGGTGAAAGGATTTCCTGTTTTGCAGAGCTGTTGGATATTTAGCGGTGTCTGAATCTGCCATCATGGCCTTAAGGGCTTCATCAATTTTGTCGCCAAATAGATTCCCACCTTCGCACGACATATCAACAACTTTGTGCTGTACTTCTTGGCGAAAATCTGTACAGTGAAGCCAAGCCTGGCGTCTGAGGACTACCCCATTGTTGATCTGTCTAAAGACGGTGTTGGCCAGATCAGCAGCTATATTGATGCTGTGATTTGATATCTCCTCTCCTTCTCGCCCCAACAGCATAGCTTCTTGTCTTTGTTGTTCTGGCAGGTGTTCTAATAAATCAGTGCCACATTTCATGATCGTATCATGTGACAATAGCCAGGGAATTAGTCAATTCAACTAAAGTGGCTCCATTGGTGAGAACTTTCTTAGCAAATGCAATCAATTGTCTATTGTCATTGTCAGGAGGAGTGGCACACTTGTGTTGTGTTCTAGCTTTGCGGCTTGCAGCAGCTGAGACCACTGACTCTGGCGTTGGTTGTGACGTAAGGCATTTTGGAGTGGCATCTGGAGCTTTACATTTCTTTTCCAATCTCCCTTTCACCGCTGGCTCCCTAAAGAGAGTTTCATGCTACGGAGTCCTTCCTGCCATACAGGATCGAGAATAGGAATGGAAAAAAAATGCATAGGATCCTTCTTTTCCGCATAGGATCTAAGAGGAAGAAATCCTTCTTCTCTTCTTCCGGAACTAGGCCAAACCCCTGGCAGGCTTTCGCTATCATGGACTGAAATCTCTGCACTGGCTCCCAGTGGCTGTGAGGATTATGTTCAAAACCATCTGCATTGTCCATAAGGCCTCCCAGGGGCTGGGGCCTCAATACCTTCAACTCTGTCTTCCTAAATATCTTCCTTCTCGAGCTCTTCACTCTTCCGCCTCCAACTCTCTCAGGAGCAGTCGCTTCTCCAAGCAGCGAGTTGGTGATAGATCTCTTTCCTCTGCTGGGGCCTCCCTCTGGAACAGCCTCCCTGCCTCTCTGAAACTTGAGGAGAACCATCTCTGGTTCCGGAAGCACCTCAAGACTTTGCTTCTGCTTTCTCTCCCCTGCTGATCTCATGGCTGAATCTGAAACTGCACTGGTTACCTGGCTACCCTCTGATCTCGGGCCCAGGGCCCCTCCCCACTAGTTGCACACCTGCACTGCCCCCCTGACAACCCTTGCCCTTGACAACCCTTGCACTCTGGGACTGTTTCTGCATCCCTACAGCACCTTCTAGCACTTGACACCTGTTGTCTGCACTTACCCTTGCACCGGACACCAGCTGGCTGCACTTTTATTTATTGTCTTTATTTATTTTACTGTTATCCTATGTACTACACTGCCTCCCCCTTTCTCCCTGCACTTTCCCTTTCCTCTGCACTTGCGCAATCTTAATGTCACCTGGCCTAGTAAGAGCGTTTCTCTGTCTTCCCTCTGTTTCCCCTCCCTTCCTCAACGCGCCTTGAAACACTTGTGTATAGGCGCGTTATAAATGCCAGATCATATCATGGAGTGAAATGCTGTCGTCCGGGGGTGATGGTTGAGCCGGGCTACCCGGTGTCTTGGTACGGATCCGTATCCCATGCGTCAGCTCTCCTAGGAGATGAGGAGGCAGTGGAAGTCGTATCTCGAGGGTCTGTGTCCTGGTCCGTGTCGACTAATTGACCCTCTTCTTGTTCCCTCCTTCATGGACTAAATGCATGCAGAGATGGGGTAGGAGGTCTAGGGGGAGATTGCCTTCTAGGGCATGTGCCCTGGTCTTGAAAGGGGTAAGATGCCTCTACTTGTGTAGGGATAACCTGTGGGTCTCCATAAGGATGGTTTGTTGGAGCCCGAGGTAGAGAAAGTCTGGCGTCAAGCTAACCCAGTAGAGATTGGAGGGTGGAAAGAACCTGCATGGATAGTAGGGATTGAGGATTTATGAGAGAGTATTGGGTTTGCATACCTACTGTTCCTGCCGATGTAGAAGGTAGAGAGGTGTCTGAGACCTTAAAGGTAAGTCCATAACCGTAGATGGTCCATGAATCGGAACCTCTGACATTTCTTCCTCAGGATTCGATTCAAACACCCCTTAGCATTCATACATTCATATGGAGGGGGCTCGAAGTCAGACGTGATCTTGTGCTGCAGAATAAGTTCTGGCATGACAATTGGGGACATTTCCAGGGAAGGCTGGTCGTGCTGTTTCGCGGTCCCAGATGAGGTTTTTAATATACCTTTATAGGACAATATATTGGTTTCTCAGCTGGTGATTTTTTCCTTGTCATGGATGGGGTGGTCGTTGACGGGATGGTCGTCATCGAGGTGGTGGTCGATGAGGTAGTCACCTTCGAGGAGGTCGTCGACTTCAGACGAGGCGTAGACAGTGACGGAAATGCTGCTGTGGTCGATGCCGTCGTAGACGGTATTGACGATGGTTTGGATGACTATCTAGTCAATGCGTGATGTCTTGAAGAGGACTCATGGCTGGAGGATGATCTGTGTGATCCTGACGAAGAAATATGTTATTTAGTGCTCGTTGTGGTAGATTTTTTTCACTGACGAGGTTGAGGAGGATGTCGTAGGCGCTCCAGTTTTCTGCTTGTCCGTTGACGACAGAGATTTCCGCGACGAGTCTGCAGATTTCGAAGATGGGTGCGAGCCCTTCTCTCTTGGCTTGTCTGACAGAGACTTTGACATAGTACTCTTAGAAAGTGCTTGGACCCTGTGTGGGACTTGTCACCACTAGACAGTGGTTTCTTAAGAGGCAAAGAGTGTTTGGCCTTGTCATGGCTCAAAGACGATTTAGCCTCACCTGTCCTCTGCTTTTTCGCAACCGGCTCCTCGGACTTAGACCTCTGTCGTGACAGCGATATCTTGTCAGAGGGAGTGACCAACAGAAGGACTGAGGTACAGATCCCTCTGTCGTTTTTGATCAGGCCACAATCTAGAAAGCTGATAAAACAAAGTTTATTCACAATTAATAAAACAACACATCTACATGTATCTGCCGGCATAACTAATATGCTCAGTCTCAATCTCACAGCGGATAACAACATTAACCGAAATAAGGTGTGGATAGTAGCAAATGTGATTAAGTGGACTATATTAATTATCAGCACATTTCATTGGTCGACACATTTGTGTTTCCAGCTCGGGGGTGACTCAAAGAAGTTTCAGTCTGAATGTGTAATCTATCCTCCAGGCTTTCTTCTGGACACTAATGCTTACAGCGATGTGATCTTATTGTGAAATCCCTTGGGAGTGGAGAGATTCCTCAAGTCTAGATAAAAACAAATAAAATATGGTGTCAGAACAAGACGTACATATAAATGAAAACTGTTCAAAAGAAGAGCGTAATGTTGGGCTCTTATGGCTGTGGATCACTACCCACCTACAATTGATACTTTGTGTCTTGGGCTATTTGATGTAGAACTGTTTCCAGTACAGTGGTGTGCCTTTGTTATTCTCTGATAGTTACTGCAGAGAGGGGCGAGACTGGACAGCATCCTCTCTGTTACTTATTGGCCAGTCTGCATGGTTTTGTTACATTGTCAATACACAGATTAGAGAACTAGTTGAATAGTACCTGATAGCGTAGTTGACCAGACAGTGCAATGAATTGCTGTGGCTGCAGTGGGTTGGCGATCTTTACACAGAATGTATTGTATTTATTTCATTTATTTATTACATTTGATTATACGCCCACACCTGGGGGGTATCACGGCGTAGGTTAAGAGGTTACTGTAAAGCTTTCTGATTACAAGATGTCAGGTGATAGTAATGACAGTGACATGGTAGTTACAGAATGAGGACAAGTTAGAATTTGTTGAATGGCCAGGTTTTTTGCAGTTCCTTAAAGTGAGTGTGGGAAGGCTCATTACTTATGTTCGATGGAAGAAAATTCCATATTCTAGGAGCTGCTACAGGGAAGCTGGAACCTCCTGTTCTTGAGTTATTGAAGCAGGGGATGAGTAGGTGGGTGCTAAAGCTAGATCTGAGAGATCTAGTTGATGTTTTGCGAATGAGGGATTGACTAAGGTAGGTAGGGGCGTTTTGGCTGATGCATTTGTGTGCGGTAGTGAGTGTTTTAGTAGTATCCTAGCTTGTATAGGTAGCCAGTGTACCTCTCTCCTAGTGTGTGAGATGTGGTCCCTTTTCCTGATTCCAAGCGCTGATCTTAGTGCTTTATTTTGCAATAATTGCAGTTTGGTTAAAGTTTTCTTAGTGGTACCTAGCAGGAGTATGATACAATAGTCTAACTAAGACAGAATAAGGGCTCTTGCTAGGGTGATGCAGTTCTGTGTAGTGAGAAATTGGCGACTAAGGGCAATGAGTTTAGCTGTGTACGGAGTAGATGAGGCAAGTGAGTTGACATGTTTACTCATGGTGAGACTAGAGTCTAGGTATACACCTAAAGTTATTTGTTATTTCAGAACAAGTTGTACAAAAGAAAGCTAACATCAACATATCCATTACATCAGGGATTTGCACTCAAATTACACAAAGCATATATTTATCAAACAATCAAATATAACAGCGTTAAGATTCATAATATAAAGTCCTTAATAAACTACTAAAAATCTCTATCCCACAGTAAATATCTTAAATCCAACTACAACAGATAATACAACATCAATAAACACAATACACAACACCATAAAGAAATCTCAACAATCCCTGACTATGTCATATAGAAAATGAGGCATGTGATTAAGAGTATTCGCTGTATAATTCATTAAAAGAACCCCAGAGTCGAAGATAATGCTCCTCTTGCTTCTGTTTCATTAACATTACTTTCTCATAGCAAGACAAAGTATGGACATCTAACAGCCAATCATCTACATTTGGCTTTTTCCTTGATTTCCAAACGTTTAATATTTGCTTAGTTACCACCACCAGTACCCTATTGATCCAATCTGGTCTTACTTTGGCCTTATCTCCTCTCTCTCTGCTTGATAAAAAACGTGTCAAATAATATGTACGCGCTAGCTGGTCCTCCAGTATAATGTCCAATCTACTAAAGACTTCACTCCAAAAGGTGGATACCCTAGAGCATGTCCATAGCATATGGGACAAGGTACCCCCATTAAGACCACTACCTCAACAGACATAATTATCCAATAGTCCTAATCCCATTCTTCACTTGAAATGTCCTTACCCGGGTACTCCACCCAAGCCTGGCGAAGTTTTTCCCACGCTTCAATATGTGAGTCTTCTATCGGCATAAGTCTCATGTACGTTGACACTGTACATGGAAGAGAGTGGATAACGGCACAGATCGCGGGTCTCTCCCTCATGGGATCCCCTAGCATTCCCTGCCGTTCCAACAAAAGAATGTTTAGTTCCCTATAACGTGCACGTTCCCTACCCCCAATCCCAAAGTATGCCCTAAGACGTTCAAAGGAAATCATATGACCACCTTCCCAGACATCACGTATCCACAATATACTTTTTTTGATCCAGCTTTGCCAACTTAAGGTCTTGTTAGATATCTGCAACTCTGCGGTATGCCATAGAGATGCATCGTAGTGCATCCAAATGTTTTCCCCTCTGGCTGCCATAACATTTTGTAAGGCTCCTCTGGTGATACGCATGGTCAGTAATCCCAATTTAGAGTTTGGCATCTTAGACATAGAGAACATGTCTCGTAGAGCATAAGGTGAGAATTGTTCGCTCTCGATAATCTGCCAGTAGGGGATATATTCGCTAACTTCAGAGAAACAGAAAGTTGATTTTTTTAGAACAAATCCAGCGCAATAAATCACTAGATTAGGGTGTGAAAGACATTATCAATACTACCGATGACCTTCTTAGCGAATTTCAGAGGTATGGATTGTATAATGTAAAGCACTTTCGGTAGAAGAACCATTTTAATGGCGTACATTTTTTCCCAAAGTCCCAACATTAAGCAACCCCATTTTGATATGTCTCCCCGGATTTTCTCCACAATTTGTGAACTATTGTATTCTGCCATCTTTTTCAGGTCATGAACCAAGTAAATTCCCAAATATTTCATTTTTCCCATCTCCCACTGGCAATTCCAAGAACCCATATCACTCCATGGATGTCCGACATCCAGAGGTTAGACCACTGTCTTTTTCCAGTTAATCTTGTGGCCAGACAATGGCCAGACAATGCTCCCACTTCCTCAAACATGCATTTCAACTTCTCGCACCCTTCCAGCGGGTTTGTCAAAATAATAGTCATATCGTCTGCATAACATAAGATTTTAATTCACTATCCCCAAATTTAAGTCCACGGAAGCTCTGTTCTTGCTTTATATATGCAATCAATGGTTCTATTGCTAAGTTAAATAGATATGGGGACAATGGACAGCCTTGTCTAGTACCTCTTGACAGGAAAAATGGAGAAGACATAACCCTATTGACCCAGACTCTAGCATTAATAGATGAGTTCTGTCATGATGTCTGCTCCCGGGGAGCCGGTTCAAGCCCTGCGTCCCCGAAAGCGGAGATCCAGTCCCCAAGGAAGGACCCAGCAACTCCATATAGGGGCCCTTTGGACAGTGTCCTGGTGCCTATGGCGCCAGGCTCATAAAAGACATCAGTCCTGGCGCCATAGGCGCCAGGCTCATTATGGAAGTGCTTGGGTGCACTTACCTGATGCAGACCATGCCCATCAAAGTCCCCGGCATCCTCGGCTTTGTTCTTCGTGCCCAAAAAAGAAGGCGACCTTAGAACTTGTATCGATTACCGCGCATTGAACCAGATAACGGTTAAAAACCGTTATCCTCTGCCTCTGATCCCTGAACTCCTTGACCAGGTGAAGGACGCTTGCATATACACCAAGTTAGATCTCCGGGGGGCTTATCATCTGGTACGAGTTAAAGAAGGCGACGAATGGAAAACTGCCTTCCGTACTAAATACGGATTATTCGAGTACCAGGTGATGCCTTTCGGATTGTGTAACGCGCCGGCTGCCTTCCAATACTTCATGAATGATATCCTTCGGGAACTCATCGATGTTTGTGTTGTCGTATATATCGATGACATTCTGGTGTACTCCTCTTCGGAATCTGATCACAGAAAACACGTCAGGGCAGTACTTGAAAAACTGCGCCAACACAAACTATTTGCTAAATTGGAGAAATGTGTTTTCCATACCACAGAAGTCGAGTTTCTAGGTTTCATCCTGACACCCAAAGGAGTCCGAATGACTGAAGAAAAGTGGATGCCATCCTCAAATGGCCATCACCTAGCTCTGTAAAAGGGGTTCAAAGCATGCTCGGCTTTGCCAATTTCTATCGCAGGTTTATCCCGGAATTTTCACGCGTGGTACAACCCATTACTGCGCTCTTGAGGAAAAATAAACGTTTTGAATGGTCTGAAGAAGCCGAGCAGGCCTTTCAGGATTTAAAAGCTAAGTTTACCTCCGCACCTATATTGAAACACCCGCGTCCAGATCTCCCTTATGTCGTCGAGACTGACGCATCCAGCCTAGCCATGGGAGCTGTCCTGTCCCAAAGAGATCCCGAAAACCAACCAACTGCATCCCGTAGCATTTTGGTCCAGAAAATTCTCGGCACCCGAGGTTAATTATGCAATCACGGACAAAAAACTGTTAGCCATTAAGTCCGCGTTTAATGCCTGGCGGCATTATCTGCTTGGCGCTCGACATACCATCACAGTGATCACTGATCACCGGAATTTACAGTATTTGAAAACCGCCAAGGCTCAGTCATCACGGCAGCTCCGATGGGCTTTGTTTTTCGCTGAATTTGATTTCGTGATTACCTATCGACCTGGCTGCAAGAATGGCAAAGCAGACGCCTTATCCCGAATTGGAATGGGAGAATCTGATACAAACTCAGAACCTGTACCAATAATTCCCGAACAGAGGATTCTAGGCATGACTTCGTTACAGACGCTTGAAGACATTCAAGCCAGAGTGAAACAACTCCTGGACCCTACAACCTTACAGGATTGGATACAAAAGGGATCAGACTTTACCATAGATAATGGTTTACCTTATTTCCAAGGACGCTTATTCCTGCCACATAAGGAATTACACGAACTAGTTATTACCGGTTATCATGATGCATTAATAGAGGGACACCCCGGTATTGCCAAGACAGAGGAAAAGGTGAAACGACAATTTTGGTGGCCCTCTTAGCGAAAAGATGTTAAATCTTTTGTGATGTCCTGTGGTGTTTGCGCCCAAAATAAAAGTCAAAAGAAAAGACCAGCCGGTCTCCTTCAACCTCTAGACATACCGCCAGAACCCTGGCACACCCTATCAATGGATTTTGTTACGGACCTGCCTCCTTGTTCGGGGTACAATACTATTCTGGTAATTGTGGATTCCAAAATGGCCCACTTTATTCCTTTGAAAGGTTTACCTTCAGCTTCTGTCCTAGCCAAAGAATTCCTCGAAAATATTGTTCGGCAACATGGATTCCCATCTGTACTAATCTCTGACCGCGGAAGCCAATTCATTTCCCACTTCTGGCGCAAATGTTGTCAAATGGCGCAGATCGACGTAAGATTATCGACCAGCCACCACCCTCAGACCGATGGTCAGACCGAGAGGACAAATCAGACCCTTGAGCAATACTTACGGTGTATGTTACAGCAATCTGAAAGCAACTGGAAAGACATTCTTTGGATAGCCGAATACGCATATAATAATTCGGTACACTCTGGAACTGGCCACAGTCCTTTTTATACTTTGTTTGGGCATCACCCTCGAACCTCAAACCTTGACTCACCTCAGAACCTCGGAATGCCTGCAGTAGAACTTCTGCATTCTACAATTACCCAAGCCTTCAAAGAGGCAACTACGCATTTACAACAAGCCAAGAGAAAATACAAGGAGAATGCTGATCTACATCGGAGTGAAGCACCTCCGTATCAGATTGGGGATCAAGTGTGGTTAGCTACCAGACATTTACCACTCAAAGGGCCTCGAACTTTTAACCCAAAATATCTGGGACCTTATTCTATTACGGCAATAATTAACCCAGTGGCTGTTAAACTTGATTTACCAGCTAGTATGCGAATTCATCCTGTTTTTCATGTGTCACTTCTGAAACCAGTGGTACCCGGAACCCGACTACTCAAACCTCCAGAACCTATTCTAATAGATGGGGAGCCTGAATTCGAAGTGAAGAACATTTTAGACTCAAAAATGTTTAGATCAAAACTGTTCTACCTAATTGATTGGAAGGGGTACGGACCTCAGGAGTGGTCGTGGGAACCCAGCGTCCATGTGCATGCACCTCGATTAGTCAGGAAATTCCACCGACTCTTCCCAGACAAACCAAAATCCCCGGAGGGAACAACCTTGGGAGGGGCCTTGGGGGGGAGTGCTGTCATGATGCCCGCTCCCGGGGAGCCGGTTCAAGCCCTGCGTCCTCGAAAGCGGACATCCAGTCCCCAAGGAAGGACCCAGCAACCCCATATAGGGGCCCTTTGGACAGTGTCCTGGCGCCTATGGCGCCAGGCTCATAAAAGACATCAGTCCTGGCGCCATAGGCGCCTGGCTCATTATGGAAGTGCTGGGGTGCACTTACCGGATGCAGACCATGCTGCAGGATCCCGGCCTCCTTGAGGCCTGAAAGGAACTACTTTACCTGTGGGACTAATTTACCATCCGGGCGTAGTCGGGGAAGGATACATACCTGATTGGAGGAAGGATACATACCTGGAACTTCTTCCAAGGCTATTTAAACCCCACCCGAACAGCCACACGTGCTTCGCGTTGTTCTGCATCTAGCAGCTGGACGCTCACCGTGTCTGCTCCTGCATCCTGACTTCTGCCACGCCTGCCAGCATCCTGGATCACCTGCAAAGGAAGAGAAGAAGAGAACAGAAGAAGGAAAAGTCCTTACCTGCTAAATCCGCATCCCGGAGACATCTCGCCGACAATCCTGAAAAGGAAGACTTTTATTTAAAAGCTCATCGCGTCGATCGCTGCAGCGCCGCATTCCACTCACCTTTACAGGGCGCCTCCATGTTCAGCAGCGATCATCCGGATTCGCAGTCACGCCCCAGCGCCTAGGGAGAAAAAGACCAGAACAAAAAGTGAGAGAGAGAAGGGAATAAGGAAAGCTAAATCTCCATGTTAAGACTTACCTGTTGATTCATTCCCTCTTCATTTCGGGTCCGCGCCGCATCCTGGCATTTCCCGACCCCAGCCCCTAAGGGGAAAAAGAGACATCAGCGTTAATGAGCGAATGAAAAGACATTACCAAAAAACGCTCATTAAAGACTTACCTGATTTCTACAAGGATTTCACCTCTCATCTCGGGTCGGTGCCTGTTCCCCAGCATTCCGTACCCCGGCCCCTATGGGGAAAAAGACACTAGCATTAGTACATTAATGCATGGACACAAGGGGAACCTCTTATCAAAAAACGTACCTGGAAGCCAAGCAAGTTTGGTTCTTACCAATCCGAAAATCCAGTGAAGTAACTGGATACCAACGCGCCCCTGCATCAGAAGCAGGATGGAGAGCTCGTCCTTCCAGACCCTAAGGTGAGACGCTACGAGGAATCACAGAAGGGTTTCGAGGAGGGTGAGAAGGGAAAGTGGGAGGCTGATTGCATTACCCCGCAGACAGTTAATCCCCTATTTTCGCCTACAGAAGGATACTTCTGCGAGCCAGACAAGCCAGATTTGGGGGCCCAGTCCAGTCCGTCTTCCGAACCCTGCGCATCACCTTTGAAGAGGTCACGGCAGCGCGAACCAGGCCAGCGCCTCAGTGGGAGTCAGGTGAGCGTTACAAGTTCAGCATTTTAATCAAAGGCCTTTTCCGCGTCCATGAAAATTAGAGGTGCATTTCGAACATTTTTCTTCGGGAGTCCCATAACATCTATTAGTTTCCTCACATGTCCTGGGAGGATAGCTCAGCTGTAACGTGCGTGCCTTGGAAGCAAGACGACACGAAGCAACACAGGTTCAATCCCCGGGTCTGCGCTTAGAAACCTCTGGGTGTTTCAGCGTGTTATAAATACGCAACTAAGACAAAAAAAACAATTACGCAACTAAATAAACAAAACAATTTCCTGTGACAGCGCCTTGATTCACGCAGGCTGTGTGAGCACTTTCAATATGAAAATTATTTTTTTTTAAAAACATGATCATACCCATATCTGCCCTGCATAAAGCCAACTTTGGAGTGACTAATCAGGTCTCCAATACACTTGTCCAGCCAGTTAGTCATTATTCTAGTGAATATTTTGAAATCAACGTTTAATAACGATATCGGCCTATGATTTTCACATTTTTTATGGTCTTTACCTGGTTTCTGGATCACCACAATGCAAGCTTCTTTCATTGTAGGGCATGCAATCCCCTCGGACATAAATCCATTATATAGAGTACACAAAAACGGTGCCAATACATGACCCAGTGCCCGGTAAAACTCAACCGGAAGACCGTCTAAGCCTGGTGATCTACCTGTATTAAGCTGTATGATGGCCATCATAATTTCTTCCCCCGTGATGGGTCCATCAACAGTTGTGGTCATTTGACAACCTTGGCAGAGTAATTTTATCAAAAAACCTATCCATGTCTTCAAACGCTGGGAGTTGATCGTCCCTAAATAGTGGCTCATAAAATTTCCTAAAACTCTCATTCATCTCACTTTTCTTAATTTGATTCTCTCGCCCATCACCTCTACTTTCCGAACAAAGGAGATGCCAGTTCAACCACGCAGCCTATTTGCTAATAGTTTACCGATCTTTTCTCCTTGTTCCCAAAATGTCTGCCTCATGAAAAACATGCCTCTCTCGTACTGGGAATCCATCTCCCGTTTAAGGCGTTACTTTAATCTCTCTACATCAGCCTTGTCCTTACTACTCCTTGTCATTTGGTATTTCTTCTGACAGGTATTTAACTCACTTTCAAGCCTCCTAAATTCAAACATTCCCTTTTTCCTTGTACAGGGTGTGATGTTCATCAGTTCCCCCCTAATCACTGCCTTAAAGCTATCCCAGACCATTAAGTTAGATGTAGAACCAACATTTATGTTACAAAAATTCGTAGTAAACTCTTGTAGAGACTCAATCACTCCCTGTTCCTGTAATATATAAGGCTTCGGGCGCCACTTAGGAGTTCCAGACCTTTCCATTCCCATATTTAGTCGCATCATCCTTATGGAGTGACCAGAAATGACTCTTTCCTTAATTTCTATATTGGAGACCTTTTCAACAAGTCTGTCCGAAATCAGGAAATAATCGATCCCTGAGTATGAATCATGGACTAGTGAAAAAAAGGAAAATTCTTTCACCCCACGATGCATAAATCTCCAAACATTAACTAAGTCTAGACTATGCAAGAACTCATTGAACACTTTGCTCGTGCTCTCCGCTGTGTATCTGCAATGGGCAGAGCGGTCCATTTTTCCATCCAGAACACAATTAAAGTCGCCTCCCAAGACCATGTACTCCCCATTCATCTTAAAGAAGTCACCCCCTCCAGTACACAGACCATAAATAGACCCTATTGTGATTAATCTGCCTTCATATTTGAAATCTATCAGAATTACCTTCTCATCCTCATCCATTACTGCTTTCTCCATGCTCAAATTCAGACCCTTACGTAATAATATTCCAACTCCCCTTGATTTAGAACTATGACAGTATAATAATGATCTAGTAAATAGACTGTTCTTAAGGCGATGCTTGTGCTCTTCCAATAGATGAGTTTCCTGGTCAAGGGCAATACCAATATTTTCCCTTTTTAATCTAGCCAGAACTTCCCTCCTCTTCCTAGGAATGTTAAGGCCCTTAACATTCCACAAACATATGTTTAAGTCACCCGTCTAATGACACTCTCCAAAACGTATCTAGCCACTAATCATAAAACAAAAAAGGGACTCATGTGGATAAACACCTGTCGTTACCCCCTGATTACGTTTGTCACACAATGAAACCACAGGTGTATACAATTCACAGTTATTTCACAATTGTACCCTTCGTGTAGCCTCATTCTAGCTTGCCCTCCAACATATCTAGCTAACTCCTATTGTTTTTCTACTCCTAGCCAGCGCTGGTGGATCGCTTATCTAGGGTGAAGGGATAGTAGATAAGGAAAACTTGCCCTATGCCTAACTAGTTACCAAGACGTAAGCAAGTGTTCCTTTCAAATTTCTTAAGAACGCTAACTCAGTGGGGGTCATTCCGAGTAGGGCGGTAAGGGTTAACGGTCACCGGTAACGAGACCGGTGCCGTTAAACCCTTAGCGCCCTATTCCGAGTTCCCTTTGCGGGTTGGTACTTAACGTCTGCTTTTTGCAGGTGTTAAAAAACCAACCCGCAAAGGGACCTAGGAGCTAATTACGGCACCGTAATTTACGGTGCCGTAATTAGCGACTTCCCCATTCCCACTGAGCCCTATGGGCCAAAAATGGGAATGGGGAAGGGCCCATGGTGAATGGGGAATTACCCCCCCGCCAACCTTGGAGTGGGGCGGTAATTCCGCCATTCACCATGGCGGAGTCGAAAAGATAACGGCGTCAACCAAGGCGCTAATAGCGCCTTGGTTAACGCCAGGGTCGGAATGAAGCCCAGTGTGTATAATCTGCTTCGCAAATGGAATTCTTCATAGTTTCATGTTTTACTTTGTTTCGCAGTACCACACTTTTGTATAAAAACAAAATCGGGGCCTTGTTGGCTCCTATTTTAAAATTGACTCAAAAAAGAAAAGAAAAAAGAATAAAGTTGTTGGTATTACACAGGACAAGTCTGCATCCATACTTTCTAGTCCGGTGTAATTTGACACTCACAGCCACTTTCTAACCACCAGGGAAAGAAAATGAGCAGATGTAACACAATTATTTCTTTTAATCAAAAATGCCCCTTAGTGCTATCTTTTTATGCAAAGAGGTCACTTATTGGCTGACCGGTTTCAGTGGTTACAGCTGGTTTCCCACTTTCTTCTGGGCCACAGCATGTGTTAGCATGCTGTTGTGATAGAAGGAATATCTTCATTTGCTACTGCTACTGTATTCAGCCCACCTGCAGATGGTACACAAGAATGGGGGGGGAGAGCTGAGAGACAGTCTACTTAGGTTGAGTATCTGGACTCTGAATAACATTAGTGTAATAATTCTAAAATCCCATTGTTGGGTAAGTGCCATGACTTACCCTCATTTGGCTTTAGTCTGCATCCAGGATTGTTGGTGATTAATAATGGGGATGCGTGGTAATTGCTGCATTCACGTGCAATCTCAAACAATGGGCCTTATTCCGAGTCCGGCGCTAACCAATGGCGGTAGTAGCGCCTTGGTCGGCACCGGACCCGTACCGGCACCGCCCTGGTGGAATGGGAAATTACCGCCCTATTCCGAGTTGACCAGGGCAGTAATTTCCCATTCCCCAGGGCTCTTCCCCATTCCCAAATGAGCCCCCATAGGACTCAATGGGAATGGGGAAATTGCAAATAACTAAAAGCAGGCATTAAGGACGAGGGCGCAAAGGGAACTCGGAATGTAGCGGTAAGGGATTACCGGCACTGGTCTCGTTAACGGTGACCCGTATCCCTTACCGCCATACTCGGAATGAGGCCCAATGTAATTTTTTTTTAATCAGGGCACAAAAGATCAGAATTCGAAGTCTTTAGAGGTCTAACTTTCACACGGCATGTATGCATGATGTTTTGTTATTTAATTTTGTTCATAATCTAGTGTTATTGTTGTATAGCATCGAGTCCCATGGGCTCGTAATGCTTAAGAAACATCATGGCATGCATACCGACATACATCGATCTAGTCTGCATCGATCTAGTCTTACCTGTATAATCAGTTTGCCTCTTGAACAGTGTTTCCAAAACCCTTGTAGTGTTCTTATGCAGAGTTTGTGTTTGGATTCCCTAGATACGACCCCCACGCATGCGCAAAGGGACGCAATCGATTAAAGGAAAGACTCCCACTTGGTAGTACCGCGTGGGTGCCATCTTGTAGCATCAGCTGAGTGTCTCAGTACGTTTACTTATATGGTATAAAATACCTTGAGAGTGCGTGATGCAAATGCCATATTGGGCGCACAGTGTGTGATCTGCCTGTGAGCATCTTTTTCAATTAATTCCGATCTCCTCCAGATCGGGACACTACAGGTCTCTCTATAATGGACATGTGTGGGGTCATAATTGTTTACGTTTGCGTTTAATATGGCCCACGCGCATGCACAATAGATGACATATAAATGGAGAGAGCCTACAGGTGTAAGCCATCCATGGGTGGTGTGATGTGGACACCTTCTAATCATATGAAAAAGCACCTGTATTTATAGTATATAGATTACATGCAATGACCCCTCGTGCTTACAGTGTCTTCTCGGATGCAAATGTATGCAAATGCCGGTCCCTGTTCATATGTACGGCAAAACTCAGAAGGAGTTTCAAGGGGTTTGTATACCCGGGACTTGCCCTGTGTATGTGTGCAGGACGTCTGTCTCGTGGGGCTATTCTCACTGTGATGGATCCTGTAAGTGTCAATAAGATGCTAGTGGAAACAGCTGCCATCATGTGAAAGTAGTATATGCCGATTTACTTATATGTTTGCTAGGATCTGCCAGTTGGTTTGTTCATTCAAGCCTTGTTTATCAGTTTGCAGGCGCATCACCCACAATTGTTCATGTTTGTATAGCATGGTGTGTATATTCCCACCTCTTTTCGGAATAGGTAATTTTTCAATAATAGTCCAGGTGAAGGACGTGGGGCTATGTTGTTTAACAATGAAATGTTTCACCAGAGGGGCATTTAGTTATTTTTTTTGGATGCACGATCTATGTTCTGCCATCCGCACTCTGATTGGGCGAGTGGTCTACCCACGTAACCTAAATTGCATGGACATTTGATTAAATAGATTACATTACTGTTGTTGCAGTTAGTGTTTTTTGTGTCCATGGGTATTTCCAACCAATATCTATGGTCGTTGTCCTGGCTGTACTAGGACATGCGCTGCATTGTCCACATGGGGTGTGTCCAATCAGAGAGGTTTGGTTCCATATAGTGTTGGTCGTTTGTTCTCTACGTTCTTTATAGGTTTTTTATCAATGTGTCCCATAGGTTCCTCCTTCTTTTCATGGCACAATGGGGTTTCTCAAGTGTTATTTCTCCCACATTCACAATGGGCCACAGTTTCAGGATCTCTTTTTTAAGTTTATTTGCCATCGGTGAGAAGCTGAGTACAGCAGTGATTTAGTCATTTGATTCTTTTCTTCTATTTTGCTGTTCCAAGGTGGTATCCCTTGATATATTTCTAGCTCTCTTTCTGACTTGTTTTATGGTTCGTCTTATTTAGCCACAGGCTTTTAGTTTCTCAGCAAGGTGTCTGGATTGTGCATCATAGTCCAAGGAGTTAGAGCAGTTCCTGCGGTAGCATAGGAATTGTCCAAAAGGTAAATTGGTCCTTAAGGTGACTAGGTGATAGCTCCCAAAGAGGAGCAACACATTTCTATCCGTTGGTTTGTTGAATACCTTGCTGGTTATCATGTCATCCTTGATCTGTAGGAAGAGATGCAAGACGTCAATGGAGTCCTGACTGTGAGTTTCACTCAAGGCTAAAAAATCTGTTCTGTTCATTAAGCCATGACAGAAAGTTTTTAAGTTCGATTTCATTGCCATTGAACACCATGAAGACATCATCGATATACCTGGTCCAAACTGCTATCCTGTCTGTCCAGATGTTGGGGATTCCATTCATGTTTTTTTCTTCAAAAGCCGCCACATATAGGTTGGCGAGACTGGGTGCGAATGTGGCCCCCATGGCGGTCCCTGATGTTTGCTCAAAAAAGGAGTCTTCATAGAGGAAGACATTATTGGTCAAGGCAATCTCTGCGAGTTGCATGATAAGGGTCACTGGTGTTTCTATCAATGGGGTTTTGTTCATAAGGACCCTTTCGACTACTTTGCAATGTTTCCATCTGTGATATCTTCATATAAAGTGACTCTAGAGTCACCAGATGTTGCAAGTCTCGATTGAAGGCTAGATCCTTAATGAGGTTAAGTACTGTAGTGGTGTCCTTTAAGTATGATTTCATTTAGCATACTTCTGGTTTGAGAAACTAGTTGACAAATTGAGACAATGGTTCCAATATGGACCCCATCCCTGCAACGATGGGTCTACCCGGTGGTGGTCTTGTGCATTTGTGTATTTTCGGCAACGCGTAAAATGCGGGTTTCCTAGGTGTTCTTTGGATTGAGAAATTCATATACATAACTGTGAATTGTATAAACCTGTCTAACCACCAATCTCCATCTTACCCCTTCGAGAAAGGACATAAGGAGTTGGGTAGTCTTCAGAAGCATTAAAGGAGGTTATCATGATAACCTTCCCAAAGAAGTAAGCCTAATTGGAGGTGCCTCTGCGTAACTATGCCCAGCCTTAAAAGAGCATTGACACATTAGAGGATTGTGCATCACAACAGTATATATAAAACAACACACAACTATTGTCAGGTTTCGTGGGATTTGGATGAATGAGGATATGATTAACATAGTATGGTTTGGGCCTTAACTTTCTGTGCAGAGTGTGGAGAGCTTCCCAAGTCAAAATGGAGAATTCCAAAAGGATCAGTGATTGGCCAGAAGTAAAAGAAAGGCATTGTCGGAACATTCTAAACCGCCTTTCATTGTCAGAAGCCCAGCTGGAAGGTCTTATGTTTGAAGCTCTTAAGTTTTAGAAAACTTTAGTTAGGCCTTTGTGCCTATTATTAGTTATTTGGACCAGGAAAGTGTTGGAGATTTTAAAAAAGAAACTTAGAAAACGTTCCGGTGAAAGAAAGAAGCAAGCTAAGTGATTTCATTATTTTTTATGGAATTTTATGATATTCAAGCAGGAGTTAAATATCAAAACTATTAATTAACTTGTTGCTGTTTTTTCTTAGTTTTTGTTTATATAGTAATTCTTTTTGTTCTTTCAAGTATTTATTTTTGAACTTCTAGAACTGTATTTAAATTAATTGAACTGCGTCACATTTTTTGCACCTGGCAAATTGGAGTGTGGAGGTCAGCTATTCATTTTAGCGTCGTGTGTTTTTTCGGCCGTATAGAAGTTTATTGAGTACTGTACCTTTTGTTCGGTAGCAGTGCTTTTTCTTAGCGTCGGACTAGCGTTAGAAATCTTACACTGTCTGCGCAAGTGACAGTGTGGTAGCCACGTGACTCCAAGACTTTATGTTTAATTTACTAACATTCTAACTAACCTGGCGCGTGATCTTCACTGGGCTGTCTCTTCAAGGATTAGTCTCTGGAACTGAGGAATTACTCCTTTCCTGTTTGGAGCAATTCATATTAAGAAGAGTGGAAGACTGTTCCTTTACGCATGCGCCCAAGCCAGTTTCATTTTTGAACTCAATTCCTTGTTCATGTGCGCTTCCATTTTAGAAGGAGTAAACAATATTTTCACGCATGCGCATATTCTGGTAAAAGGAACGCTTCTTTAACGAGCGATTTTCTTTGCAAGCAAAAGATCCAATTAATGAACACTTTTACACATTCAGAAAACAAACAATTTTAAATTGAATAGTTAGTGTCATTCTTGGAATTGTGTGGAAGATAGACACCAATACAAACTACATATATAATATTTCCAGCGGGTTGTTTTAGGCAAAAGACAGTTGAACTGCTTGAAGACAAACTCCTTAAACTGAGAGAGATAGCAGTTTTCTGCAAAACCAAATTGAAGAAATCAGTAAGAGCATCTAAGACTCTATTTTTATGTTTTCTTCAGTAGAATACATACACGTCCTCTACGTTATTCACAGAGGATAATCAGGTATGGTGGCGTGTTTATTTACTTAAATTTATAAAGAGAAGTCAGAGCCAAGGAATTCAAAGGTTAGTGACTAAAGTGAATTGTTGTTATTTTCACCAACAGGTTGGCAGATAAAGAAGCTGAGCAAAACCTGAAGTTTATTATTTTGTCCCATTTTCCCCCTTTCCCTTGGGGGTGCTCTCAACTGAACTGTTTGTTACCAGTTAAGAGGTTAGCATCCAAAGGGGACTGCGGGGGTTCAGCAGCTTCCGGGGACAACATCAGATTTGAGAAAGCCTGACAACTATGACATACACAGATAAACCACACTGACACATCACAACAGTATATATAAAACAACACACAACTATGACATACACAGATAAACCACACTGACACACCAATTGTATGTAAAGCACTACAGATTGCAACCCAGCAAAGTGATTCTTAGCTACAATATATACAAAATCATCACTATTCTGAACTATAATGACTCGAAAGCCTGCACCTAGAATTCCCTAACCCCAAAAGTATGTATCCCCCCATTATTAATAACAGTTCCTTAAGATGACCAGAATATCATAACCAAGCTATTCAACCTTTGGTGTTCTACTTTTCCTTGTATAATACATGGCGCAATTCTATATAAACTTGCATTATCTCATTGTAGATTGTTCGATTTCGCCAAAAGGTTAGTACAGCAATTCACCCACTGTATGCATAAATTAGATTCTCTCAACACCCCCATAACAGGAAGGCCGTATCTACCTAGCAAATCTGCAGATTTATTTCAGCATACAACACAGTGTTGCGCATTACCCCTCACCCTATGGCTGGCACATGCAGCCATTTAGACAATTAAATATATACACACTGAACCCACCGAAATCAACCCATCAACCTGGGACTAATTTCATATCAGTGCTAAACATCATTTGGTAACATGCACCAATAAAAGCGCATCTCCCAGCCTGCGGTTTCTCATTTTAGGTTGTGTGTAAGGGTATTATACCATATTCCACATCAAAATGAACATGACCCAACAAATAACATACATGACTAAGAGCAGTTAGTGCCAAGCCAAGCAGCCAGAATCCAATCCCATAGTAACAACGCACTTCAAAATTCTCTTAACGTTTCAAAGCCAGCATGAACTATATCTGTAAACTGACTCAGACAAGATGTGTGTTTTCAGCAGTCTGAGGCCGAGACATTTAAACATTTGGCAACGCTGGTCCCATCGGTTCCTCCAGTCAAGGAGAAAGCTGAAAAAACATGCAACAGCTGAATTGCTAATGCACAGTCATTCACAATATCAGTACAGTTCAGTTTTACTCACCATCACTGTGCCATGAATTCATTAGAAGGGCACGTTGCGGAGCCCGCTTTTCGGTTTTCACATCTCCTCCGCTTAATGATGCCAGGTAGAGGAATCATCTTAAAATGTACTCCGGTGAAGAGTGAAAACCAAACCCAAATATACACTGTACATGGAGAAACATGACTGAAGAGAAAAATGAGCCGTCATAAACATCAACTCAAACCTGTGACAGAGAGCATCATTTTCAAATGCCCAACCCGGTCAGCACAGTCACAGTTCCAGCACTATGTTCATGCAGTGAATATTGAATTTCCCCATTCTCAGCCGACCCGCGACTACCACGGGAGGGAAGGGGATCCCACCCCCATGGAACTCAGCCCTCTTACCACTCACATCACGCCATGCAGGCGACGTCCTGACCGCTTGGCATTTGCCTGTTCGCAAGCCAAGCTCGGCCACCTCAGCTCCAATTGTTCCAATCATACGCGTACATGCGTAGCTACATCCTCCTTCCTTCCAGCTGCATATCATCCGCTTGGATGTTGCTTGGGCCCTTCATCTAAGGTGCCCGTGCTAAAAAGTTTTGTCGGAAAACACGGAAAACGAAAATAACGGCTGCAATACTACGTAAAGGAAAACCAAACAAGTTTAACCTAGAAAAACATGAAAACATGTCGAATAAAAAGAAAAAAGAAAGTTAAATGGTTAAAAATAATCAATTTTATCTTGCTTATTTTTTCTTTTTTGAAAATTAAGTCTTTTGTGATACAGATGTAGTGGGCTCCATAGGTTATTGATCTTTTTTTTGGTTAGAAATAGAAATGTAGTGCTGGTGTAAACATTTCAATCAGGCTGGAGAGCCTACAATAAGGATCTCAGTCTTTTCGCCATTGAGGCATAGATTGTTTGTTGCCATCCAATTTTGGATGATAGAGTATATTATATTAATGAGAATAGAATCCTGTTCTTGATTGTCAGTGATTAGAATGAGCATCTGAGTATCATCTGCAAAATTGGTATAGATTACTCCCATGTCATCTAATGCTTCAAAAAGAAGTTTTGTGTAAGCATTGTAGAGAGTGGGGGAAAGCATTATCCTTGTGGTACGTTTAGAGATACTGGTATAGGGTCGGCCGCCTCCTAGCCGATGGCTTCTCTGGACGTGCATTTGTATTTTTTGTTAAAGAAATGTGTAAAGCACAGCTGAGCCCTGCGGCAAGTGGGCGCTAATCTTACAAGTTACACAGGCATGAATATACAGTCATTACATATGGTCATAGATGTGGTTCACAAATTACAAACAGATATTTACAAGTAGTACATATATACAGGAGCACTAATAACGAGGGTACAACAAGCATTAACACTTAAATAGCTAAATGAATGTTATGCAGTTCGCTTTATAGAGCGGACGGGTTGAGGTCCTGCTCATGGAACCAATCTTTGACCTTAATGCGGAATCGTGAGAAGCATGGTTCCTCTCTTATGGAGATAGGGAGTGCATTCCATTTCTTTGCAGCAAGGACTGGGAAACTGACTCCACCTGCACGTTGTTGGTTAAATTGTGGGATGGAAACAGTGCATTTGCGCAGTTCTAGTAGGTCGCATCGATGTATGACGTGAGAAGGTGTCAGATAGGTATATAGGCGCATGGTTGTATAGGCACTTGTGAGTGAAGGATAGTGACTTCAGATCTATTCTTTGCTTAATATTAAGCCACTTTATGGTCTGTCTAGTTGTTGTGATATGTTGTTTCCTAGGAATGTTGCATGCCAATCTCATGGCGTTATTGTGCATAACTTGCATTTTGTTGATGTTTTGTTGGGATGTGCCCAGGCACAGCGCATTGCAATAATCAAGCTTTGATAAGACTAATGCTCTTGCTACTGAGATGCTATTAGTTGTAGTCAGGTAGGGGCGGCAGGCTGTGATGAGCTTGCATGTATAAGCTGTGAAGGATGCTAAGGCATTAGTTTGTCTCGTAAGTGAGAGTGCTGAGTCAATATAGATCCCTAGGTTTTTTACATCATTGGCAACTTTAATAATATTGCTGTCGATGTTAAAAGAGGTAAATAAGGTCCCTAGTTTGTTCAATTTGGTTCGAGATCCAAGAAAGAGTAGTTCAGTCTTTTCGACGTTTAGACATAGACCATGCTTTGCCATCCAAATTTTTTTGGTGCTGTATATATCGTTAAGTGTCTTACTGTCTACAGTGTGGTCACTAGTGACTGGTATGAGTATCTTGGTATCTTCTGCAGAATTGGTGTACGTGATACCCAGATAATGAAGTATATCAAAGAAAGGCTTAGTGAACACATTGAAGAGAGTTGGGGAAACACAGGATCTTTGAGGAATCCCACAAGTTACTGGCGATGGTGGGGCAGATGCAGAGGGTGCAAAGATCCTCATGGACCTGTTGCTAAGGAAGGATTCAATACAAGCGTTTGCTTGGTCCGAGATAGAATTTTATGGTTCACTAAGTCAAATGCAGCTGATAGGTCAAGTAGTAAGAGTAAGGCAGATTTACCCTTACTTTTTAAGATCTGAATTTGTGTCTTCAAGTCAATGAGCGCCGTCTCTGTCCTATGTCTGGGTCTAAATCCTGATTGTCTCAGTGTCCTTCTTGGCCGATTCCACTAACTCCCGTTCCTCCCCACTCTCCTCACCTGATTCAAAGTCCTCTGGTTGTAGTTGCCTGTGAGAGAGATAGTCCTTCTCCTTTTTGTGTTGAAAGTATCTGTCTCGAGAGGAAACCACAGTGAGTGCTAAAGTATAGCAAACCTGGGGCCCCCTTCCCGAGATCAGACAATACGAAGGGAAAGAGCCTGTTCAGGCAGAAAAAACCCTCCGAGGAGTGCAGCGGTTTGAGAGGATCTGGAGCAAGCAGTGGTAGTGGAGTTCTTGAGGCAAGTAGCTGATGGGAGCAGGCGAAGCCGGACATCCAAAGCAAAGAAGGCTCCGGAGAGAAAGGGAGCCACCGGAAAGGGTACCAGGGCGGCTGAATGACAACGCAGCCGAAAGGTAAGGCAGAGGAGGCGGGCGTGGAAAACAGCGCACCGTAGAGCTGAGAAAAGAGGCGAGGCGAGGGAAGGAAGAGAGAGAGAGAGGTAGTCCGGGGAAGGCGGACCGAAAGTACAGATAAGTGACCGAGGCGGTCAAGGCTGGAAAACTAGCGTGTAAACCCAAAGGAGAGAGCTAGCGCAGTAAAGGGGGGTTGCAACGCGGCGATAGCTGGGAGAGGAGGAAAGAAATACTAACCAGCGGCGCCATGTTGGAAAACCACTAGACCGTAGGGTGCGTAACAGAGAAATCACGTAGCGGAACCTCCGCTCGCCCTTCCAGCGCGTAACCGCCAACGCGGATACAAACGCCAAACAGGACGGCGAATGACAGTATGCCCCCTCCTAGAGCGTAGGACCCCCGGCTTAAAGGGGAAGCGGGCATGAAACTGAGCCAACAACCGAGGGGCATGAATGTTGGAAGCCGGTTCCCACGAGTCCTCCGACCTAGGGTAACCCTTCCAGGACACCAAATACTCCAACCTACCACGGTAGTGGCGGGAGTCACGTAAAGTAGAGACCTCATATTCCATAGAGGAATCCACCTGAGGAAAAGGCTGGTCGGGAACAGCTCTCTGGTGGACGTCCGGAATGAAAGGTTTGAGAAGAGAGGCATGGAAGACAGGATGAATGCGGCGGAGGTAAGGAGGTAGTTTAAGTCGAAAGGAAACAGGATTTATTTTGGAAAGAATGGGAAAAGGACCCAAAAAGCGAGGAGAGAGTTTAGAAGGGTGAACCCATCGCGGCAAGAACCTGGTGGACAGCCAGACCTTGTCCCCTTCCTTCCATTCAGGGCAAGGCCTGCGATGTTTGTCCGCTTGGGTTTTGTTGTATTGACGACTCTTCTCCAAACACCTTCTGGCAGTGACGTGTGCATCAGAAATAGACTGCAGTACCTCTTCAGCTGTCGGGGAATTGGTGGGCGACGGAATGTAGGGAAGAAGAGATCTTGGGTGTACCCCATAGGTGCAAAAGAAAGGAGAGAGTCCAATGGCTGTATGAAATGAGTTATTATAAGTAAACTCTGCCGTAGGAAGCAAAGAAACCCAATTGTCCTGAAGACGATTGCTGTAGCATCTAAGGTACTGTTCCAATGTGGCGTTAAGGCGCTCAGTTTGACCGTTGGTCTGAGGGTGGAAACCAGACGACAGAGCGCGTTCCATACCAAGGCGAGAACAAAGAGCCTTCCAAAACTTCGAAACGAATTGGCTGCCACGATCCGAGATGATCTTGTCAGGGAGACCATGAAGACGGAAGATATCCTGGGCGAAAACCTCAGCCATCTCGGTAGCAGTAGGAAGACCAGGCAATGGGGAAAAATGAGCCAGTTTGGTCATGGTGTCAACTGTAACCATAATACATGAGCAGGAGTTGGAAACCGGAAGTTCTACAATGAAATCCGTAGAAAGCAAACCCCAAGGGCGAGAGGGTACCTCAGGTTGGGTGAGAAGACCCAAGGGTTTGCCAGTAATGGACTTAGTCATGGCACAAACCGGGCAACTGAGTATGTAGTCCTCTACATCTTTTTTGAGTTCCGGCCAAAAAAAAGAACGAGTGATAGATTCTGTGGTATTTAGCTTCCCACAATGACCTGCAGTGAGTGAATCATGACACCAAATTATGATCTTCAGACTTAGTGGACCGGAAGGTATGTATAAACGATGGTTGAGGTATAGCAAACCCTCCTTGTTGGTGTAGGATGTCTCTCCTCTGAGTAGCGGAACAGTACCTTCCGAAGCAACACCAGCTCGAACCTCTTCCAAAAAGGTTTTAGCAACTGTTAAGATCCTATTCCTGTGGAACATCGGCTCTGGGGTATGTCTTTTCTCCTCACATTTGGGACCCTTCCGAGAGAGTGCATCCGCAAGAGTATTGTTGGTACCAGGCAAGTAGGTAATTTGCAAATCATATTGGGCAAAGAAATATGCCCAGCGAGCCTGCCTGGAGTTGACACATTCCATATTCTGAAGGACCTTGAGATTCTTATGGTCCGTTCTGATGATAACGGTCTGCCTTGCTCCCATCAATAGATGTCGCCAGGTCTCACATACTTGTTTTATAGCCAGAAATTCTTTTTCCAGTACGGAGTAGTTGAGTTGGCTGGGAGTCAACGTCTTGGAGAGGTAGCAAATGGGGTGCTCTCGTTCCTCGAACACTTGTAGCAGAACCGCTCCAATGGCCATGGCCGAGGCGTCAGTTTCGACGATGAACTGTCTATTCTGGTCAGGATGGCGCAAAATGGGAGCAGTACAAAAGAGATTCTTGAGATTGTGAAAACTCAGTTCTGCTTCGGAAGTCCAGCTAAAGGGATTGTTGGCCTTCTTGAGTAAAGAAGTAATAGGGAGAACTGCTTCAGAGAAGTTTGGGATGAATGAGCGATAGAAATTAGAGAGCCCGAGAAACCTTTGGACCTCTTTGATCGAAGTCGGGGAAGGCCAGTCCAGAATAGCTGATACTTTGCTGGGATCCATGGCGATACCTCTTTCAGAAAGATGATACCCTAGATAGGGCACTGAAGTAGCAGCAAAAACACACTTCTCTGGTTTGACAAGGAGTTGGTTGTCTTTAAGTCTTTCCAGAACTTTTTGGACATGGGTTTTGTGATCCTCTAGAGTGCCGGAATATATCAGGATGTCGTCCACTATATGATCATGGAGGCAGACAATAAGTCTGAAAACATCCGATCCATAAACCGTTGAAACACAGCAGGAGCATTCACCAAACCAAAGGGCATTACTCGGTACTCAAATAAGCCGAAAGGAGTGCGAAAAGCGGTCTTCCATTCATCTCCTTTGGCGATGCGTAACAAATGGTAGGCATTTCTGAGGTCTAATTTGGTGAACCAACGTGCACCTTGAACAGCTTCAATGATCTCATGTATTAATGGCATAGGATACCGATCCCGGATGGTAACCTTGTTGAGGCCTCGGTAATCGATACAAGGGCGGAAGTCAGTAGAGTCCCTCTTCTTGACAAAGAACAAAGAAGCTCCGGCAGGAGACTTGGAAGGTTGAATGAGCCCATTCTGAACATTGGCATCAAGATAATCTTTAAGAACCCTTCTTTCCGCTTGAGTTAAAGAGAACATCCTACAGAAGGGAACCAAAGCATTAGGTTCTAAGTCAATGGTACAATCTTCTGGCCTATGGGGAGGCAAGGTCGCTGGCTTTCTTTCGACGAACACCTCCGAGTAAGGGGAACAGTACAGAGGTAGAGCATGAACCCCAGCCAGTTGTTTGGTAGACCCTGTAACAATCAGAGGAATACCGTCGTCAGAAAAACAGTTGAGCTTCCAGTAGGAGGAACAAAATTGTAGTTGATTGTCCGCCCAATTGACATGAGGGTTATGTTTTCTGAGCCATGTGATGCCAAGAATAACCGGAAAATGGGCAGCTCGAATGATGTCGAACCGGATTGTCTCGGAATGTTGAAATATGGTAACCGATAGGTCCTCGGTGGTGTGAGTAATGGGTCCTGAAGAGAGAGGAGAACCGTCGACCCCTTCTACCTTTTGATCTTCTTTGCGAGGCAAGGTACGGAGACCCATTCTTTTGGTCCAGATGATGTCGACAAAGTTTCCGGCGGCTCCGCATTCCAGAAGTGCGAGACACTCGACTGCTCTGCCGTTGACCTTTATAATAACAGGCAGAACCATAAGCCTGGAATCCTCAGGAATGTATGGAGCCGAAATAGAGAGAGAGACATAGGGACTGGTGGATGAATCAGAAGCCCCTCGGAACCAGGTCCCTACTGGCGCCGAGGGAAACCGTTTCCCTGATGTTTCTGAGGAAGTTCAGTACATTCCTTGAGGAGATGTTGATCCTATCCACAATAGGCACATAGACCTTTCTCCTTCCTTCTTCTTCTTTCAGCTGCGGAAAGAGGTCCTCTAGTAGCTCCAATCTGCATGGGTTCGTCTGAAGTATGGGAAGGAGAGGAGGAGACGGTGGAATCGGAAAAATGAACGGTTGTTCGTTGTTTTCGGCGTTCTGACCTTCGTTCCTGCAGTCTATATTCAATTTGTAAGGCTGCGGAAAGCAAATCCGGAAAAGATGGCGGCCTGGATGCTCTGGCAAGTTTGTCCTTAATTTCCTCCTTAAGGCCTCGCCGGAATATGGCAAATTGTGCCTGTTCAGACCACCCAGCACCCGAAGCCAATCTCTTGAATTCTGATATGTACGATAGAACATCCGATGACCCTTGTCGGATATCCAACAGGTCCTCGCAGGCGGTGTAAGTGAGTTCGGGTCTCTCAAAGGTTTGCTTCAACAGGGTCTGAAAACCAGCGAAATCATGTAAGATGGGATTAGCCCCGGTAACTAGCGGAGTGACCCATGCCAGGGCATTGCCGATCATGTTCGAAATCATGAACCCGATCTTTGTCTGGTCAGTGGCAAACAGCCGGGGCCTGAAAGTAAAATATACTAAGCAGGCCTCCAAAAACTCTTTGACCTTTTTAGGAGTTCCATTGAACTTCCCTGCCGAAAGAGCCATGACAGGAAGTTCTGGAGATTGTGGTTCGCGGGCAGTAATAATTTGTTTCAAGACTACATTCTCTGCCTTAACAGTTTGTAACTCTTGGGATATTCCCTGAATGGCCTTCCATAATTCTTGTATCTGCTCTTCTGCCGACATCTCTTCTGATTGGCGTTGCAATCTGTCCTTCTTGGCCGATTCCGCTAACTCCCGTTCCTCCCCACTCTCCTCACCTGATTCAAAGTCCTCTGGTTGTAGTTGCCTGTGAGAGAGATAGTCCTTCTCCTTTTTGTGTTGAAAGTATCTGTCTCGAGAGGAAGCCACAGTGAGTGCTAAAGTATAGCAAACCTGGGGCCCCCTTCCCGAGACCAGACAATACGAAGGGAAAAAGCCTGTTCAGGCAGAAAAAACCCTCCGAGGAGTGCAGCGGTTTGAGAGGATCTGGAGCAAGCAGTTGTAGTGGAGTTCTTGAGGCAAGTAGCTGATGGGAGCAGGCGAAGCCGGACATCCAAAGCAAAGAAGGCTCCGGAGAGAAAGGGAGCCACCGGAAAGGGTACCAGGGCGGCTGAATGACAACGCAGCCGAAAGGTAAGGCAGAGGAGGCGGGCGTGGAAAACAGCGCACCGTAGAGCTGAGAAAAGAGGCGAGGCGAGGGAAGGAAGAGAGAGAGAGAGAGAGAGGTAGTCCGGGGAAGGCGGACCGAAAGTACAGATAAGTGACCGAGGCGGTCAAGGCTGGAAAACTAGCGTGTAAACGCAAAGGAGAGAGCTAGCGCAGTAAAGGGGGGTTGCAACGCGGCGATAGCTGGGAGAGGAGGAAAGAAATACTAACCAGCGGCGCCATGTTGGAAAACCACTAGACCGTAGGGTGCGTAACAGAGAAATCACGTAGCGGAACCTCCGCTCGCCCTTCCAGCGCGTAATCGCCAACGCGGATACAAACGCCAAACAGGACGGCGAATGACACTCAGTCCCAACAGATTGTTTGGTTCCAGATACTGCTGTATCTGGAGGTAGGCTGCACGGTCCAGAATCTTTTGCAAAAAAGGGACCGTAGTAATGGATCTGTAGTTTGAGGGGTTGTTGGGGTCTAGGGAAGGTTTTTTTAATAGTGGGAGTACCCATGCGTCTTTCAGATTATTGGGTACGGTGCTTGAGCAAAATGAGGCATTAATGAAGGATGTAATGAAGGGGACAAGTTCATTGGCCGCCTCCTTGATCGCTTTTATTTAAGAGCAAGGTCATTTTATCTTGGAGAGCATTCTGTATGTTAGTGCACCATAAGGTGTCTTGGTACAGGTATCGGGTGCTGGGGAAGGAGATTCAAGTTCTTTCAGAATGTTAAATAATTCCTTTGTACTGGAATTGGCTTTTAATATGCGATCATTGAAATTGTCTTTTTTCGCCTGGACATTGACTGTCTTATAATTGAATGAGGCAGCAGTGAAGTTGTCCTTGTTAGACTCCGAAGGGGAGTTTTTCCAGGCAGATTCTGCCTTTCTTTTAACTTGCCTCAGAGTCTCAAGGTGGGGGGTGTACCACTTATTAATGTGAACGTGAGGTTTAGATTTCTGAAGTTTAAGTGGTGCTATGGTGTTGATGGCCTTGAGGATGGTTTCACTATATATGTCCACTAGAACTGATGGGTCTGATAAGAACAATTTGACCCATGTGGTGGCATCGTTAGAGAAGTGAACGTTTTTTGATAATACTAGGCATAATTTGTCATGGTCCACTAAGTTGAACGCAGCAGACAGGACGAGTAATAGCAGGATGCATGGGTTCCCTGAGTCTCTGATGACGTCCATCTGGATTTTTTTAGGTCAAGTAATGCTGTCTAAAACCAGATTGTCTATCGCCTAACAGGTGATTGTTTTCTAAGTGTGTTTGTATTTGGGTATATGCTATTTTGTTGATTATTTTGAGGAAGGACGGGGACAGTGTTAATGGGTCTGTAGTTGGTGGGAATAGTAAGATCCAGAGTGTTTTGTTTAGTAGTGGTATGGCCCAGGCTTCTTTAATGTCAGGGGGGATGGAGTTGGTACTGAAGGATGAGTTTATGCATTTGGTAATAATGGGTGCTAGAGTGGGAGCGCAGGTCTTAATTAGTTTGGCAGGAAAGCGGTCCCCTTTGCAATTAGATGGTTTGAGGGAGGCGATAGTCTTAAGCACTTGGTTTTGGGTAACCAGGGTGAAGTTAAACTGGAACGCTGATGCTTCGTTATCATTCGGGTAAATGGGGGTGGTCTCAGCAGTGTGAGCCAGTAATTTTCTTTTCATTACAATTTTGTCTTGGAGGGAATTGATTTTGGTGGCTAGGGCGTTCTGTATGGTGGTACACCAAGCTTTACTGGTGATAGCGGGGCTAGGAGGTGGGATGGGTGTTTCCAATTCTCTAAGAATTGAGAACAGTTATTTACTGTAGGAGGCAGCATTGGTAATGCGTACATTAAGGGTACTAGGTTTATGGGTGATGACTGCGAGTTTATATTTTTGAGAGATTATCTGGAGCTCTTTTTTGGACTCATTGGAGGGGTTTCTTCTAGTTAGATATTCTAATGCGCTTTTATTTCTTCTGAGTTCAATAAGTTCATCATTGTACCAGGAGTTGCTTTGTTTAGATCTATGTAGTTAAGACTGTCGTGGAGCTACTTCGTAATAGCAGTTTTCAAGCAGATGTGGTAGTGAAGGGAGATACTATCAGGATTCGTATTTGTTATGGGCTGTGCTTCTAGTAGTTCATTGATAACTGCGGTCAGGTTTTTTGAATAGGTGGTGGTGACGGTGAACCTTGGGCTTTTGTAGTTGATACGTTGAAGCGAATTAGAAAGTGATCTGATTAGGAGATTTTTAGGATGTCTTCAAGGGATACTTTAGTATTTAGGGTTAGAATCCAATCTAGGATTCTACCTTTAATATGTGTGGGTGTGTTACAAATTTGGGAGAAACTGCATTTCTTGTAGTGCAGTGTCGAAGGCTGTGGCTTTATGGTCACGGGAGTCGTTGAAGCCTAAGTCGATGTCTCCTAATAGGATGAATTTAGTCTTGGGTTTGAGGAGAGGGGTAATAAGTAATGGGATATCTAGATCCGGGTGATTCGAGGAGTTGGGTGCTCAGTAGACTATGAGGAAGTTAATGGTTGTTTTTGGGTCAGTAGATAGTTTAATGGCTAAGAGCTCGTAGCCGCTTATTGTATCTGTTCTGCAGGCTCTGAACTCTAACAAGGCTTTGGCGATAATGGCTACTCCTCCTCCCGTAGCATCTGAGTGGTCAGCTCTACGAATGGTGTAGTATGGTGGGATGGCTAGAGTCAATAAGGGAGCTGAGGCTGGGTGGAACCAGGTTTCAGTCGTAACTAGAAAGTCTAGTTGATGTTCCAATATGAGGTTGTGTTTGTTGATGGCATGTGCACCAAGTGACCGCACATTTAGTAGCGCACCTTTAAGGTGCATATTGGGAGAGGTGTTGTGTAGAATGGGTGTGGAAAGTATATCTGTACGAATTGTAGTCAAACGTAGTAGGACTGTGAAAGGTAGTTTCTCTACAAAGGAGAGGAAACAAATTATTATTCATATATTCATGTAACCACTCTGTGTGTTACATATTGCATATAGAAGTTTGATATGCCAAAAGGCCTGTGTACATTAACCGGCATGAACATTAATCAAGGGCTCTCACCAACACACAAGGCAAATTTCAATATATGTTGCAGAACACAACTGCAGAAAGAACAGGCAATTGCACTATAGACTAAATATTCAGTGAAACATGGCTACCAATTGGCAAAACTGCAATTACTCAATTGGATTTTGCAAAGTGTCTGTATAATGGGACAAAGATAGCTCATTTGCTTTGTGAGCTGGCTCGATTAGTATGGCTCGATTAGTATTCCAAGTGCTGGGCAGCAGTTGCTAAGCAACATGCATGCCTCTGTGGTTTCACAAGCCCGCTTGCGTGTGTTGAACAAGCACAAGCATTATGACCAAAAGGGTCTCGCCGGGAAGGGAGAAAATTCTCAATACCACTTGCGGGATACAGGTGTGTAGTTAGCCAGAAAATACATGAACAGCTGGCTCGTCGGGCAAGATCATCACTTACTTGGTCTACCGCTACATGTAGTGACTTGATCTGGTCTGGCAACTCGCATGCGTATTGGCAAATTAGCGGCTGGGTTTCTTTTTAGAAAATGCTTTATATACAGCGCTTGTGCTGGGCATAGGTTGCTAAGCAATGTGAACGCCTCAGTGAGGTCATGAAAGCAAAGTGTAGGTTTTGAAAAAAACAGGGCATTTTGAGGAATAAACCTGATTTGGAAGGGAAAAGAAGGGAAAGAATCTCAAAAACATGCAGAAGGTATGGCTTGTTTAGCTTGTAGAGCAAGCTTTATTGACAATGCTTGTGCAGGGAGGAGGTTGCCGAGCAAGGTGCAAAGCCTCAGCGAACTCGTCAAATGTATATTTTGAAAAAGGGCATGTCTGGGAATAAACCCGACTTGTAAAGGAAACAAATCTCGAATGGCATACAAATGGTGCCAGAACTTGGCCTTTGAATGTCAGATTATATGTCCCTGGTAGAGGGAATACTACAAATGTGAGGGGAAGGTCACACAAAGGGATTTTTTGCTTTAAAGTGGGACACCATAGGTTTGTTGGCTACTTAGTTTTTTAAGCATGATATAAAGGATTACATTAGCCTTGAAACAAGGATCCTGGGCCGAGTCGGTGCTGGTATATCTAGGATGTTTACTGAACTTCTTAGGAACTGTCCCAGAATTAGCCTCCAGTGGAGGAACCTCGGCAGAGCCGGTACTGGAAGTATGCTACCGACAGGACCCTCAGAGGATCCCTTGACTCCGTCGGTACTGGATTTATCCCCAAGAAGAAGAACCTCAGGTTTTAACCCGGGAGGAATAGCTCCCTCAAGAGGGGCCTCGAATCTTGGCTCGGTTTGAAAACTCCAGAAATTGAGACCTCAGGGCGTACACCGGTATCAGTGTGGAAAGCTCCAGAAATGGAGACCTAAGGCGAACCCCGGTATCCAGAGCCACAGATGAACTGGGATGAACCTTAGCACCGAAATGGTGCACCTCAGAATGACGTCCTGTTTTGGCAGGTCCTCTGGAGGAACCCTCGGAGAACACTCCATTGCGCGTATTAGGCCCTTGGGGCACCTCAGGGGAATCCCTTGTAACAGAGCTACACAAGCCCCACCCGATCATGGAATGCTCTCACCGAGCGTGGATGCTTATCGCTGTCCTGATCCGCTTGAAGCTCATCCAACGAGGCGGTAACAGACGACTGGTCCCCCACGTCTACACCTCCAGGTTTTAAAGTATTGTCCCAGTCCACCGGTGTCTTCTCTATAAAAAACAATGGGGCAGAGAAGGAAGAGATGGAGGAGGTCCAGAAGGAAGCGTCGGAGGGAGTGGCACAACCGGAGCCGGAATCAGAACAGCCGATGCCGTGGGTGGAACAGGAGGCTCAGTGTACATTTCCCTTATGAGATGCTTGAAATACGTCCTCATAGGCACAGAATGCATGAGCATCTGAAACTTCCCAAAAAACTCATCCTCAGCCGAGGGCTTAGGTGTTGGAAGAGGAAGAGGCCGCTCGTAAGGGGCATACCCACGAGCGCAGAAAGGATGGTTGCCAGAAGGGTCCACCACCAGCCAGGTCCACATAGATCAGTGAAGCAGAAACAGGAGGGGGCAAGACAGTATCAGGCAGCGTAGCCTGTGCACGCCAGTCGATGGAAGGGCGGAACAGGTTTTTGTTGTCCACGTGGCGTGGAAAAGGCTGCAGAGCCCAAAAGGAATACTCCCAGCACCAGACATTGTGAAAGCAGGTGTAAGGGAGGTATCCAAAATGGCCACCGTGGACCACGAAGGTTGGGCCGCCATTTTGTCCACACCTTTAGAGAACTGTGTCACATGTGGAGATGAGGCAATTGTCTCCTCAGGAAAGTCAGGGGACTTAAGTAACAAAAGGATCCTCGGCAGAGCCAGTACTAGGTGGGCTCAGATGTTTACTGGACATTTTAGAACCAGCCCCAAAGTTAACCCCCGATGGAGGAACTTCAGCAGAGCCGGTATTATTGGAATAATGGTCTGTGACTGCCCTCTTTGCCCCCTTGACAGAACCAGTACCACCACGACCCTGAGTGTGGGACGGTTGAGGAATATACCTCACCGACAAGATGTTCAAAGAGTGTCTCTCGGATCTGTCGGTGCAGATCTTAGCCTCAACAACAGGAACCTCAGGCCTAGACCCCCCCGGGCCTAGACACTGCACAAAGAGAGTAGGAGTCGCCCTCGCGAAACGACGTTCGCATGAAGAACAGGACACAAATCCCAGACGCTCCGGCATAGATGGAGGACTAGATGACCGAGGAACTGGAGCAGGAGGAAGGACAAAGGGAATAAATATAAAAATTCCCAGTGATGCTAGTGCGACCAGTCCCGACCGTGCGGAGAAAAAGACTGAAGGGCGATGTGCGGGGTGGAGCTCAGTAGGGCGGGGTTATACAATTTTCGATGCTTTTTGGCAAAAGTGCTCCGGTCCCGTCCCGAAGGACGGAATGTCCCACAAGTATGGAGGAAAGGGGATGTAGGAGTATATAGATTTCTAGGTCCAGGAATGGGATACGGCCCATGTCGCTGTGCATCGTGAATTTGATAGAATGGTTCTGGGTGTTCAACCATTTCAGGAACTTATTGAGCGATTCTAGGAAGCCCCTCCAGACCAGGAACACATCATCGATGTAGCAGTGACAACACCTGGGATGAGTATTGAAGATATTATTATCGTCATATATTGATTTAGCCTCTAGATTGTCAATGAAAAGGTTGGCTATTTCTGGTGCAAAAGTGGCTCCCATGCGTGTTCCATGGCACGGTTTATAGAACTTATCCTGGTATAGGAAAACATTCTTCATGAGAGATAGACTGCACTCTAGAATGAAGACTGTTGGTACTTCAACATTGCCCTTTTTGTTTAAATATGTCCTTAGGACCTCAATTAATTCCTCTTGGGGCATGCTAGTGTAGAGTGACTCAACTTCGAGGGTGACGAAGATGTCTTCTGTCTCAATGGTCACGTTTGCCAATATCTGTATCATTACCGTAGTATCTTGGACAAATGATCACATTTTGCCCACGAAAGGACAGAAGAATAAGACATTGTTGACAGATACCTGGCAGGAGAATATACCAGGTGGTCTGTAAGAAACAGATGAAAATAAGTCCTGGCAGTTCAAGCACCAGGAAAGTAGTAGTTAGATAAGCACTTTGACACTGTGGGAAGATACCAGGCAGGAGAGTAAATCAGGGGATCTACTAAAAGATTAATGGCAGGGGAGTATACCAAGAAGGCCATTGAAGTCACAGAAAGAAATGTACTTACTTACTTTTGCGGCACATGGCAAAACAAACTAATCAAAAACTCTAAGAAACCAGGCAAGTGGAAACTGTGAAATTGAACAAACAACCTTTTCCCTGTTAAAATCAAAATTCCTGGCGGAAAGATATAAGGAGTGTACAAAATAGCTCACAGGAGGATTTCTGATGGAAAAATACATCAGACAGTCTGATAAATATCAAATAGGTTTATACAAGAACCCTAGATGTAACATCTCATTGTGAATAATACCACTTTATGTAAACTCAGTGCCAAGAAACCTAGAAAGGGCTGAATGGTGTGGGACATATTCTTTGTTCAGAAACCTGCTGAATCACGTATAAGGAACCAAAGAAGTGGTTGGTTGACAGAGATATGTTTGCCATCCTTAAAAAGTGGTTGCTTGAACGAGACACTTTTGCCATCCTGAAGATGTAGTTGCTTGATAGAGACATTTTTGCCATCTTTAAAGAGGTACTGTTTCAAAAGACACTTTTGCCATCCTACCTGAGACATCCAGGGGAAGGGAATCCCCACTCTGGATCCTAGGATTGTTTATGTTGAACGTATCTACTTGTTTTTTAACACTTTTTACCAAACTACAGAAGAGACACTTTCCTTACATCCTTAGTTGTTCACTTCTAGTGTGAGGGTCAGATTAGTATATTTGGACACAAGGACCGTGTATTTAATTTTGACGATGAGACACAGACTGACCTTTAGTTTTAGTTTCCTAGGTGTAGTGCGTGTGCGAAATGAGCAAGAAAACATTGCGCCGATGCACGGCCATCTTGGATATTCTCTTCCATTCACTGCAATGAAACAGCAATGCAAGCCTACGTTTTCGTGGGCTCAGCAAGTAAACATGTGTTTGTGCAGCAAAAGACAAGGTCACATATTTATGTCAGATGGCCAAGCCAGGGAGAATAGGTATTGTATTGTCCACTGAAGGATATGCCAGAGAGGGAGCCGGAGTGCTCTGCAGGTACAGTGATAAGGGGTAATGCAAATGAAAGCAGGGAGAGAAGCTGGGGTTTTCTGTTTCTAGCTGGAATAGTCCACTGTTTTCACACCTCATGCTTATTGTCTGCTCTTCGGCCGAGGGCAGCATGGTAACACATGAGGGGCGGAGATCGAAAGTACCCCCATAAAGAGAAGAGGTTTTCCTCTTGTAAAAGCAGTTAGAAATGTGCACCCTGGGTGATGCAGTCTCGCTAAGAGGGAGGACGCTGTGCTCCAGATCCCGTTAGAATGAGCAATCTTTTTTCCTACCTGTTCTGGGACTAAGCAGTGTTATCGTGGCCGAGATGAAGGTGTCTTCAGCAACTATCTTAATAGTGATGCTTTTTTATCTTTTATGTATAACTGATTATGTTCATTTTCCTTCATGTATGTTATGATTGAATAAAGGGCCTATAATGCGCCATTATTATAAAAACTATAAACAACGTTGAAAGTGTACATTTTTGCCTACCTGAGTCCAATAACTGGTTTTCCAAGGGTCAGGGGAGCATAAGCGTGAGGTGTCACCACGTGGCCATGCTAAAGCAAAACAACTGGCGCTGTGAGCAGGGCCTAAGTGCTGACACTGATGCCAAAGATCCCTGCCAATATTATATACGCAAAAGATATTGGACTCTTGAGAGGCAAAGGTTTGGGAAGTGAGTACTGTGTGGTAAGGTATTAACGATAGGGACGTGTAATATCCATTTGGTAATGAAGGATAGGTCGTAATCTCAAAAATCCTGGAGGAGGGTGTAGGGGAGGACTGGTCCTAGACGACCCCCCTCGCCTGCACTTTCTCCCCAGGTGAGGACTATGGCTCTCTTGGGCGTCCCCTCATGCCACCCGGGCCCAGGTGGTGGAGGGCTCACCCACTGGAGACATTGCCCGCACGTATTAATTGCCCACACGTATTAAAATTTAGCTAGGCCTAGACACCATTTTGTCTGGTAAAGATGGTGTGAGCTCAGCGCACTGTAGCGCGGCCCCCACCCTTGGAGGGTTTCAGTCATCCTTGTTGCCGCAGCACCCTGGTAGATCCGCTGCGAGCCCGTTCCCACGAACCAGAAGGATATGAGCTAGTGTAATACACTAACATTGTAACAGTTCACCTCCCGCAGTGTATCGTATCATCGCTCCCAGCATGACCCGGCCAGCAGGCCTAGGCAAAATGAAATGAACAGTAAAATGGTCGTCACAGGCCTGACAATCCTCGTATATTAATGTTTAGACTACTTGCAAAGGATGCTTTCCTCTCATAAAATCCTTTATATTATAAAAGCCTGTAAGATGTATAATTAAAAGAGATCATGCCCCCATGATATAAGCAATGATGAGCATATACCATTGCAGTTGGATGCTAATAATAAAGGAACGCACCAGGAATCTATTTGTTACGTGTATTACTGAGAAACTTACATCCCATGGGCTCGCGCCATAACTGAACTAATGCTGCTAGAGTACACGAGAAAACGAATGTAACCAGACTGTGGAACTCATGTGAAGGATGCGCAAGAAATGCACTTGTTATGTGTGTATGTCTAAGCTTCTTATGTGCCACCACCGTCACGTACAGTGGCGAGTCATTTCCTATGTATTCCACCAACCCGACTACTACCTCACTTACTGCAAATATATATGCATATAATTAAATACTGTAGTTGTTAAAACATAGTGTACGAATACGGTGTTCAGACTGGGTATAATCGAGACACATCCAGCAAAGTTGAAATGCATGTTTTAAAAGGATTTGAATAAGTATTATAGAATGTTCAAATGTTTGATGTTTATACCTAACTCAGCAACACACGAGGGAGATACCTTTGTGAAATACTTGCAAGGCCATTCCCCCTCCCACCCTGTGAAGGCTGCCAAAGGCATGAGAGCAGAGACCGCGCCGCGCTGCTTTACCTCCCCCAACCAGACTGGAGCCGCTTCAAAGATTTGTAACCCCCTCTGTAGCACCCAAGGCCACCACCCGCCACCTGCATTATTTACAACACAGCAGTAAACCTCTGCCTGAACACACGCGCCCCCTCGTAAACCTCACAACCCACCGGACCACCTCAGACTTATGGCCCTGTGCAATCAAGACACCCAACACTTTGACAACACACAGCGGAACATCCATAACAACTTCTAACAAGGCAGAAAGACATGTACCGCCCGTGCCAGGCCCTGAAGCTTAGCCCCTCGACCTATGGCCCCGGTCAACAGGACACTGGTAACCATGCCCTGACGTATTGCCTCCAGTCCCCTCACAAGGTGCATTCCTCCTGTGTTGCATTAACCTGTTGTATAACCTATTGTAAGATTTACTGAAGAAGATAATGCTAAAAATGCTCGAATGACTGCGGTGTGCATGGCATAGGGCTAATAAGTCAGGAAGAGACATTCATCTCTGCCACTGGCCACGATGGCCCCACAACACCGCCTGGATGAACTCCGCCACCCGGCCAGGCCCAGCCCAACCCACGAGGCTGCCCAATGACGTCTTCCAGCCAAAGCCAACCACATCACAGCAGCACCTATAGTTAGTCGTCGCCACCCAATCCCCATGAACTTGTGCCCCCTATAGTGTGTAGGTTCTTATGACGTTTTTTTGTAAATATATACGCCTGTCTTTGCTATTGTCAGACAGAGCGCTCTCGGAGTTTGCAGAGTTCTTTGCATGCCCTATTCTGATTGATAAACTCCCATTTACGCTCACCCGCACTCTGTCTTGGCTTTATTCCCATCTTGGGAGAGTCCTTCATTGTCTCTCATTGCGGGGAGGATCGTGCTGTTTGGGGACGCTTGCCTTCAAGGGTAGTGAATATGACTGCACTTGAGGACTGTTCACAGCAAGAAATTGGGGAAAAAGTTAACAGATTGAAGCAGGGGGCCAGAGAACCCTTGCTAGCCTGGATGGTCAGGTTACTTGATGGGGGGCGGCGGCTCTTTATGTGGATGCGACAGACTCTCGCCATTTCTTACCGTTGATGCAGGAAGTCCAAATACAGGAAAGAAGCCCTCCTATGTTTAGGCCCTGCGTGAGAGGCTAAAGGGGGAGAGTCTCAAATGGCCTTGCTGCAATTAGCAACCCATGGATGTAATCGCAAGTATCCGATCGTCTCAGATTGGCCGACCGAGGATAAGAAACGGTATACGCTGAAAGAGGCTATCCAAAGAGTGAGGGAACATGCCATGAAGGAAGCAATCCATTTAGATGATCCCGAGCATATGGGGTTAGTAGCGTTATCTTTTTCAGACAGAAATACTATTATTCAAACTGCCCCCTGGCATATAAGAATGTTATAATGACCCTATTTGTGGGAATGACTGGCAAAATCATGGATATGGTAGTGGATGTTATCAGCCAATTGGCGGATTTAGGAGAATGGGAAAAGACAGAGGAAAGACCTCAAGACCGAGAGAGGGAGGGGCGAAGTGAAAGACGCACTCCTGGGAAGAGGATATGTTTTTAGTATTATTGAAAGATGGGGTGCCACAGGGAAATATTGATGGAATTGAAACAGAGGTAATGTATCAACTATACAAAAAGCAGGGTTTGGATGGGAAAGAGCGTTATAAATAGGCAAAATGGCAAGAAGTACATAAACCAGAGAGGTAGGAGGATGCTTTTGTAGTGTCTCTGTAGAAGGGAGATAATGTGTCACCAGGCATGTCTACACAAGCTTAGCCGACATATGCTGACTTGAGGAAAATGGTGAGTGCGATGGTGGAGATGGAATCAAGAAACATGCACTCAAAATACAAATAGGATGATGGTCAAACTCTGGTAACAAATGTCCAAATTAAGGTAGACATGTGAAAGTAAAATTATTTTGGCCATCAGGAAATGTACAGGAGGTTTACGCCTTGATTGATACCGTGGCAGAGGCCTCATTAATACATGGGACTCCTTCAAGGTTTAAGGTGTGACATTTCACGATTACAGGGTTGTGGGGCAAAGAGACCTCTGCCGTACAAACAAACATGGAGATGAAAATCGGACGTTTGAAAAGGGACACTTATCCAGTACCGGTGGTCCCAATTCCCGAATACATTATTGTATTTGATATTTTAGAAGGATTAACGCTCGGATTAGGAGGTAAACTTTATCAGTTTGGGGTCAGTGCGTTCACTTGTACCCATGTGTTGGTGGGACAATTAAAGAGGCCCCCAGTGCAGGTTTCCGATAGCCACTAAAATAGTCTCCATGAAACAATATCGGATTCCGGGGGGATAAAAAGAGATTTCAGAAAACATTAAAGGGTATGTGGAAGCTGGTGTGTTGCGTTCCGTAACCACGGCTTGGAACAATCCGATCTGGCCTGTTAAGAAACCAGATGGAAGCTACAGGATGACTGTTGATTATCGTGAGTTAAATAAACATACTCCTCTGCTAATACCAGAAGTCCCTGATGCTGTAACTGTTAGGGAGAATTCTCTCCAAATTGCTAAATTCCCTCTACCTTAGAGCCCTCCAGCTCTTTTGCTAAACTTTGGGGCTTTGAACTTTTCAATTCAGTTTGTTTTCTGTGTTTATTTCTTTGGATATGGAGTTTTAGACAACTCCATAGGCATCATCTTTTTCTTGTGTGACACAAGGATGTCTTTCAGACTTCCCAAGGTTTAAATACTTTCTCTGGGGCTGACTACTGTCTGCCAGAGCATGTAAAATTAAATTGACTTTGCTAGTCTTTTTAAAATCATAGACCCAGCACACCTTATCTTCCAATAGAGTGCTGCAGGGGTTGCCTAGAATCCCCTATGTCTGAACACTCATGTAACAGTCAAATGTTACCCTTTCCTCTTGAAATGGCTGGTGGTAGTGGTTTTAGAACAAACTACCATGATTTTCCCCGACCGCAAACACCGGTGGCTAAAAATCGGGTCAGCCATGTTTTTCAATATAGCGCCCAAGACCCCTCTGTAAAAACAGATCCTTTTAGTGTTTGTCTCTGCACGCCAAACTAGGTTTGGTCCCTTTGTTCGATGGCCTTTGGCGGGCTTCAGTGCTGAAGCCCTCCTCTGGTGCCTGAATGTCTGTCTGGGGTGGACAGGATGTGAGGGAGGTGCCCGTAACTCCCTGAGCTTAGTATCCTAGGAGACCTCTGTGGATAAAAAGGGGGGAGGGGTTTGAGGTAGCCTGTGTGCTAGATAATCTACCTCAAATTATTAATTAAAGTGTGGGCCTGCTGCGTGCTTCACCCCTGGAGCCTACCCTTCCAAAGCTCTGCAGAAATTTAAAGGTACAATTGATGCAGGGATGAGATCTGACGCGCAAGGGCCCTTTAATGCTAAATATTATTTCACAGACTGGACATAGATGCAACAGACAAGAATGACATGGATGAGAAATGTGTTTTAATCTTTTGGTGCACAGCCGACACGTGTTTCGACCCCCCCCAAAACAAAAAGGTCGTCTTCAAGGCGAAATTAAAATGGAATTGTAGTTGCCTGGATAGCCCAAATGTCGTGTGATTCATGAAGTCTAGTCAATACATGACTAAAGGCTGATGTCACTGGTTAGAGTTCGGAAGGTGTAGGGCGAATATATACGGTCTCACTAATAATGGAACAGTGAAATAGGCAATAAGCAACAGAGCAATAGCTTGAAAAATACGTTTGGATAAGGAAAAATTGAATAATCCCAGAATGCCGCGTAAGCCTTCTAGTTATCAAGCCTTCAAGCGTAATCAGATGTGTAAAGAAGTAAAGGGGTTAGATCCTGATTGATTCTCGCGAGGAGACCTAGGAGCACCCTGCTGGGTGAGTGACAGATAGGCTAGAATGAATGGGAGAACATTCTTTAAAAGCAGGTCTCTGGGACCTGGAAGGCAGAGTTGACCACTGGAACAAAAGAACCAAAGACGAGCTGAAGGAAGACGACTGCTGCAACTCCTGGACCATTGGTTTGCCGGTGAAGACCTGCTGCAGGTCCGAATTGCCTGAAACTCCCTTGACAGAGAAACCCCTTCAAGGACGGCTTCTTCCCTTGAGCTGGTGGGAAAAACTAGCTCGCAAGTCACCTGGACAACTTCTCCATACTGGTCGTATTTTCTTCAGAGTGCTGTTGAAAACCGGATAGCCAGTAAGAAGGATACCAGTTTGTGGACTTTAAGGCAGTCACACCTTAAAACTGACGTTTAGCCAAGCTTGTGGCTTCTTCCCTGGGCAGTGCAGGAACCTCACAATGTCCTCCTTCTTGTCCCCATGACTGAAGCTCAGGAACAGCGAGATCTGCAGATACTGCCAAGAGCAACTGCCTCAGCTACAGCTTTTCTTCATCCATAAGGTTCTGTGCAAACGCGGTGTGGAAATCCTTTCTGCCAAGGTGAAAGTTTGTGAAACTTTCCCAACTTTGGAGTCTTGTTCACTCCTAATCCGACAGATAACTCTTTTTCTGGCAAACTCATTCTAAGAACATTGGCAAAGACTTAACCATTTATTACGAGAACTGTGCTATCCTATCCAAGACATTGAACCATTGACTTTGGCCAAGGCCTATTGAACTGAATTGCCTCTTGTAGTGAACTGAAACTATTTTCCCTGCCTCTGAAAGTAATTGTGTTTTGATTCTTATAACATTTGTTTTTCTACCCCTTTTGAAAGTTACTGAAGTGCCATTTTGCTCCCACTTCAGGGGAACCTAACTTGTTCAGAAACTTATTGGTTGTGTACTGTGTTATAGTGTGATATTGAGCTGCGTCTTGCTAGTGGAATGTTTTCTAACTAAATGTGTAAATAAATATATATTCTTTTACCAAAAAACCATGATTAAGTGTTTGTTTGAACTACTGTGATTGCAAGTCCTTTGTGTAACATCTTGTACTGCTCACATCCTTCTTGAGATAAGTCTGGCTGCTCAGTCACTGCTACCACATAACTGTGTAGTACAAGCCAAAGCTGAGAGTGTGCTTACACCTAACAGTAACTCTGATAGAAAATGGATGGTTTACGGAAGGAAGGGTGGGAAATGAATCAACTAAAACCCAAGGTCTGGCAAAGACAGTGATTTTTCTGGGAATTCAATGGCATAATGGACATCGTGAAATGGTGCAAAAAGTCAAACAAAAGATCCTCAAGTTTCAACCCTGAGGACTAAAAAACAAGCACAGCAGTTTATTGGGCTATTTGGATTCTGGAGACAACATACACCACACTTGGGGCAGATTTTGGCGCCCCTTTACAAAGTAACACGCAAGAAATTCAATTTTGAATGGGGGTGAGGAGCAAGATGAGGTGTTCCAGTTAGCCAAAGACACCATTCAGAAAGTACTTCATTTATGGCCGTTGAGGGACAGAGAGGTGGAACTAAATGTATCCTTACAAAATGCATATGACAACTGGAGTTTATGGCAAAAACAGGACAGGATACGGTTGTCCATATGGATTTGGAGTCGGAAGTTGCCTGAAGCTGGTGACAGATATACTCCCTTTGAGAAGCAATTGTTAGCTTGTTATTGGACACTTGTGGATACAGAACAAATGACGGTGGGTCATGATGTATTGATCCGACAGGAAATCCCTATTATTCAATGGGTACTGAGTTCCCCTAAAACACACCGGATTGGGCGCGCACAAGAGGCAAGTACATTCAAGACCGTGCCAAGACAGGACAGGGTGGAGTAGCCAAATTACACAAACACGTGGCACGGGCTCTGTTAGACTTGGAACCCAAGGGGGAAGTGACCAGTAAAGAATCCCCTGTTAAATGAGGAAACCCATATCAAGAGCTATCGAGTGAACAAGTTGAACATGCATGGTTTACTGATGGCTCAGCCAAGTATTTGTGAGTAGAGCGACACTGGAAAGCTTTAGTTTATAATCCCAAAATAATGAAAAGGGTGTTAACTACCTCTGGCAAGCGGAAGAGTAGCCAATTCATGGAATTATATGCTGTATTTCAGGCTCTGAAACAGGAGACACCCGGAAGCTCTTACATTTATACAGACTCATGGTCTGTTGCCAATGGGTTGGTGATGTGGTTGCCTACTTGGCAGAAGAATGGATGGAAGATTCATGCTAAAGAAGTATGGGGAAAGGAATTGTGGCAAGACATTGCTGAGATGCTAATGTATACCACAGTAACTGCATATCAGGAAGACGCACATTGTGCAACAGATTCATTAGAACAGTGTTTCAATTCTATTGCAGACGAACATGTAAAAATGTCGATCATGGACACGAGAGCTGAGGAGGAGGATTTGGAAGGGATTGCTAAATGGGCCCACCAGAAGAGCGGACATCTTGGAGAGAAAGCTACTATTTGGTGGACACAAGATAGAGGAATTAACATTCCGTTAGAGATTGTGAAAACAATAATCCTACTGTTTCTCATGTGTCAACTTCAGAAGCAACAATTCCTCACATAGTTCAAGGCACATTGAAGCAAGGTAAATTGCCTGGTCAGATTTGGCAAATCGATTACATCGATCCCATGCCCATTAGTCGGTGATGTCAATACACATCTAGCATGATATTTGTATTTATTTTATTTATATAGCGTGCCTGGCCCTGGGGCATCGGGGCGCATTACTTAAAGGTTACAGGTTGCAAAGTATGCAGATCACATTAAGACATTGGGGGTCATTCCGAGTAGGGCAGTAAGGGTTAACGGTCACCGGTAACGAGACCGGTGCCGTTAAACCCTTACCGCCCTATTCCGAGTTCCCTTTGCGGGTTGGTACTTAACGCCTGCTTTTTGCAGGCGTTAAAAAACCAACCCGCAAAGGGACCTAGGGGCTAATTACGGCACCATAATTTACGGTGCTGTAATTAGCGCCTTCCCCATTCCCATTGAGCCCTATGGGCCAAAAATGGGAATGGGGAAGGGCCCATGGTGAATGGGGAATTACCGCCCCCGCCAACCTTGGAATGGGGCGGTAATTCCGCCATTCACCATGGCGGAGTCGGAAAGATAACGGCGCTAATAGCGCCTTGGTTAACGCCAGGGTCGGAATGAGGCCCATTGCATATTACAGACAACTAACATAATATGTACACAGTAATTACATGGGTACAGGTAAGATCAACATGGTACATTTACAGTGTATTATGCAGGATAATTTATACAAAATGTACAAAGTGATGGTCTAGTCGGCAAAGCAAGCCGTCCCAGCAAGTCAAGCAACTGGCAAGCAACGTGGTTAGCCTGGTATTTATGTGTGAGTGCTAGTGTTTTGAGTGAAATTCTTTGGGAAACCGGGAGCCAGTGTAGACTTCGCCAGGTGTCGGAGATGTGCTGTTTCCTGGGAATATTTAAAGCTGCCCTAATGGCATTGTTCTGGGTTACCTGTAACTTGTTAAGGTTCCTTTGACTAGTCCCTAAATATAGGGCATTACAATAGTCCATTTTGGACAAGATGAGGGTTCTAGCAAGGATGATGCAGTTAGAGGAGGTAAGGAATGATCGGCATGCTGTAATAAGTTTGCATGTGTAGGCTGCCGCCGAGACAATGGCATTGGTTTGTCTCGTGAAAGACAGGGTGGAATCCAGATAGATGCCTAGAGTTTTCATGTCATTAGATACATTGATGGTATTGCCATCAATGATGAATATTTGAAGGCTGGATCCAGTCTATTGAGTCTATGGTGGGAGCCGAAGATGAGTAGCTCTGTCTTCTCATCATTAAGACAGAGCCGTTGTTGAGCCTTCCAGGCTTGGATGACCAGGTAGACATCGTTTAATGCTTTAGAATCAACCAAATGATCACCAGTGATGGGAATGAGTATTTGAGTGTCATCTGCGTAGTTGGTATAGGTGACACTGACACCCAAATAGTCAAGAATACTGAAAAGTGGCTTTGTGAACACATTATAGAGTGTCTGTGAAACACTGGAACCCTAAGGGACACCACACAGTACTGGCAACGGTTCAGCAGAAGCTGATGGGGAGAAGACCCTCAAGTATCTGTTTGCCAGAAAGGACCTTATCCATGAAGTGGCTTCTTCGGGAGAAGTGGGCAGCAGATTGGAGGTGATGACATAGAATTTGATGGTTGACCAGATCAAATGCTACCGATAAGTCAAGCAAAAGTAAAAGGGCCAACTTGCCATTATCTTTTAGGTCTTCAATTTGGGTTTTTAAATCGATGAGGGCAGTTTCTGTTCCATGCCTATGTCGGAAGCCAGATCTTCTAAGGCCGAGGAGTTTATTATTAGAGCCTAGATATTCCTGTATTTGTAAGTAGGCTGCTTGGTCCAAGTTTTTAAGTAAAAAGGGTACTGTGGCAATAGGCCTGTAGTTGGAAGAGTTGCTTGGGTCTAAGGACAGTTTTTTGATTAGGGGGATAACCCACGCATCCTTATTTGAAGGAGGCATTTGTGAGAGTGAAGATGAACAGTGCTAATTCACGGGCAGCCTCCTTAATGATGGGGGCTGGGCAAGAATCACCTTGGAAATTAGAGGGTTTACTGATGATGTTTTACACCTCCGTGATGGAGAGAGGCGAGAAACTAAAAGGTTTAAAGGAGTGTGCGGGCGAGATGGTTTCGTCAGGGGGAGTGCTGTGCTGAGAGTCAGTGAGTAGGCTACATTTTTTGGCATTGATTTTGGTTTGTAGAGTGGAGATTTTATCAAGGAGCACTTTTTGGATATTAGTACACCATGTGCTGTCATTGCTACTGGTGTCAGGTGGGGCTAATGGTGATTCTAGTTCTTTAAGTATCTTAAAGAGCTCTTTGGTGTTGGATTCTGCCTGCAGGATGTGCTTGTTATAGGTGTCTTTTTTGGCTTGGAGTATTGCCTCTTTGTAGTTGAGGGAGGCTATGATAAGGGTGTTTTTATTCACATCAAAAGGATAACTTTTCCATTGGGCCCCAGCGTTTCTCTTTTCCTTGCGTAATGCTCTCAGGTGTGGTGTGAAACACAAGTTGAGGTGTGCACAAGGTTTAGATTTCCGTAGTATCATAGGGACGATGATGTTCAAAGCTTTCAGAATGGTCTGATTGAAGGTGTCGACTAAGGCAGCGGGGTCAGTACATGATACCGAAGCGTTGTTTAGAATGGGAAGGATTAAGGGGAGCAGTTGTTTCTCCCTTGTTATGTCCTTCTTATTTCTAGTGCAATGTTCTGATTAGAACATTGGTTGTTAGCTTTGATGCTGAAGGTTATCTTGTGATGATCTGACCGGGCACAAGGTGTGTTTGACACAATGTTAATGCTACAGTTCAGGTTGGCCAACCAATCAAGAGTTCTTCCTTTGATGTGAGTAGGTTCCTGGATACGATGGGCAAATCACAGATCCGTTAGTGTGCTGGCAAGGTCAAGAGCTTTAAGGTCGTAAGGGTCTTGGCAGCCCAGATTAAGATCCCCTATTAGGATAATTTGTGAATTGGGCTTGGTGTTTGCTGCAAGGAGGGATGTAATGTCATCCGCAAAGGTGGAGCTATGTCCTGTAGGCCTGTAGATGAGGTGTAGAGTGGCGGTTTGATTAGGTGAGATGGGCAGTTTGACAGAAAGTAACTCTGCAGAGGGGATCGGCTGATTAGGGATGATTCTGAGTTCGAGGCCCCCCCTTTGTATTGGTTGGAATGGCGGTCGCATCTAATGATGGATTATCCATTAGGGATAGCCAAGGACAGTATAGGTCCTGCTGCTGCATGTAACCAAGTTTCTGTGATAGCTAGGAAATCAAGGTCTTGGGTTACGACGAAGTCCACAATATCAAGTGAGTTAGAAAGGCGGGACCTGGCATTGACAAGGGCCCCTTTGATCAAGGTATCTTTGGCGATAGTGAGGTTACTGTCATTGGGAGTTGAGTCGACTTTGGGATTGGAATAGTTGGTGCCTAAGGACTCAGGTTTCGTTATGGGGTTGTCATGGGAGGAGCGTCTTTGTACTAGTCAAGTGATGTGAGCTTTGGGCTATATGATGAAATCTGTAGCCTAATCTAGGGTTACTAAAATGTAGAGTGCATGGTTGGCTGGGGGTAGATTTAGCTGAAAGGTTTTCCAACCATAAGGCAGGGGAGTTCACATATAGGTTGGGGGTTGCCTTATGGTCAGAGAACGTGATGTTGATAGTGTGAAGGGGCGTACAGATGGGAGAGTGGGGGGATAGGTGCTCATTAGCGGTGGTGTATTAGTGCTAGAGCTGCGTGGTGAGCAAGACATAGTGTGCAGTGACTTCGGCTTGGATTGGGGTTGGGGAGGGGTGCACGAGTTAGAGGTGGACCTGGCGGGAGATATTGTTGTGTGGAATGGCAGAAGTGTACAACATGAAAATGAGAAGTAATGCAAGTACATAGTGAGATAGAAAGCTTAGCCTGTGGGCAAAGCACCAATATAGGGGGCAATGTTCAAACAGATGAGATGCAAGAGGGCCTAGTTAGAAATCTTAGAATAGGCGAGTATAAGAGTACGGTGTATACAATGATAAGACTACAAGATACAGCGTTTATCCATTTACCAGTAATGGCAGCAGTATGAGTAACAACACATGCACAACAATATATGGATGGCAATGAGAGTTACTGAAGGTGTTGGCCAGGTATGGCTAGTGTTAAGACGGATTTCTGAACTCTGACGTGGTGGGCAGGGGTTCAGAAGGCCAGCCTAGTTTCTCGGAACAGGGTAACCTCTGGACAAGCCAAACCAATCAAGGTAGCTGTGGCAGGCGGTCAAGACTAAGGGGGTCATTACGAGGTTGGAGGTAATGGAAAAACGATGCCGGTAAAGGACTACCGGCATCGCATTCCGCTCCGGGCTATTCTGACCTAAGAACCCGGTATTAGAGGCACGGCTAATAACGGTGCCTCTAATAACAGCAAGGGTGCGGGCACGCGGGCCTTCAGGTCGGCAATACCGGGATGCCGCTAAAAGGAGGACATCACAAGTCAGGCAGACATGCAAATACGGGCATCATGAAGAAACTAATAGGGGATACCGGCATGCCGGCATCGCGAAGCACCCGTAAACTGCTATGTGCAGTGTTCCCAACTGCCACAGGTGCACACAATCAGCACAGGTGGAGTCAATGGAGTCTGGACCAGCACAAAAGGAGCACACCAACACACCACACCCCTTCCCACACCAAAATGATTCCACTAGTAGTAGCAATACTGGGGATGGTGGACATGCTTGCATTGCTACACCAGCAACAACAACAACAACAGCAGGCACCACAGAGGAGACGCAGGAGAAGGAGGGTGAGACAGGCCCAGCAAGTCCCACCAGTGCAGCCCCCAATCCCTCACATCAGAGCCAGTCCATTCAACCTAACCCCTGAGCATATCCACACCCTGTACCGTCTGGAACGGGACACCATCACCACCATCGTGGACATGATACACGACAACGTTGTCAGCCTCATTGAAATACGCACCGCCATCCCCCCTCTACTGAAGGTAGTGTCGATGCTCCACTTCCTTTCCACAGGCACCTACTAGCACACAGTGAGGCACATGCATGGCAAATCAAAACCCTTATTTTCTCGCATCCTGAACCAAGTGCTGGATGCCCTCCTGAAGCACACAAGGGACTACATATTCCTACCACGGACTCACCAGGAGATTTTGATACAAAGGTCGGCTTCCATGCACTGGCAGGCATGCCAAATTGTATAGGTTCCCTCAACTGCACCCACGTGGAGTTGGTGGTCCCGCATGCCATGGAGGTGGTGTACCTCAACCGCAAGCAATACCACTCCATCAATATACAGATGGTATGTGGCGCCAGCAAGATCATCACACATTGTTGTGCCGGATATCCTGGATCAACACATGACTCAATGGTCCTGCGGAATTCCACGCTACATGGAGCGACATGCAGGACGACGTGCCTGGTTGCTTGGTAAGTTGCATGACAGGCACATGGCAGTGAAATGGGGGGAGAGATGCACACACCACCATGGTGTCATTGTTGATGTGACAGCACTATGTCCACATCCCATAACACTGTGCCCCAAAGCATCCCAACAATTCCATAGCAATGAAGTAAGCTGGACACCTATCACAACATGCCAAACTTAAAAACACCCCACATCCCACCACACGTCCACCACCCATCATCGTACCTCACCCTCCGTAACACAATCCAGCAAAATGCTGTGAATATTCACTATGTAAATGTCTGCAGCAAATCACTACACAGGACAAGCATCCATGGGAGTACACTGAACAAAATCACCAAGGTAATCCACAGCTTGTCACAGGGCCGCCACCACCACAGAAGTGGAGCATATCACCATCGTAATAATCAGCGCTGAATACCTAATATTGCAGAGCCTACTGCCAACGCTGCCAGTTAGAAAATCACACAGAACACAACACATCACAAACACAGCGGTATACATCCACAATGCATGAGCAACATGAAGGGCAGAGTACACCGTGTATCATCTTGGAGATGCAACCCACACCATAGGTCCATGGCACAGAACACATTGAGGGCATTAAAATTGTGTGCATACAACCAGGGACATGTGCATGTGACCTACGATAATCTGCAGGCATGTGTGACTAGTACAGCTGTCCATCATGAATCGACAAACATATACCTTTTATTGCCTCTCATGCAGGTGATAGTGGCTATCCCTTGAAGCTGTGACTCCTCACCCCTGTCCGAAACCCACAGAACAGGCACGAGGAGGACTACAATCGTTCCCATACCCGTACCTGTGTGGTCATCAAGCAGACCTTTGGCCTGTTGAAGGCACGGTTTTGCTGCCTTAGCGGGTCGGGTGAGGCACTCCACTACAAGCATGAGAAGGTGGCCAAGATCATCATGGCATGTGTCATGCTGCACAACATGTGTATCCGACGGAACGTGCCCCTGCCCCCTGACATTGAACTGCAACCACCTGGTGAGGGTGCCCCTCTCCCTCCCCCCGCAACTCCCCCACACATGGTATCCAAGTTAATGCTTAATGTGTCAGTTGCCTTCATCAGGCTTCCCTGTCTACATCCTTCCACTTGGTGGCGGTTATGCCCCAGCGGCGCAGGGTGCTCGGTGACCTGCGTAGGTCGCGGGTTTGGGTGGAGCTTGATGAAGAAGGGGTGGCCGCTTGCTCCATTCTGGGGGCTGGATGTTCAGCCTCCATGGAATCTGCAATGCGGGTGATGACCTGCCTCAGGGCAGACATCTCCACGCATAATCTATTGGTGCTTTCCACACTGACGTGCCTCATGGACGCAGTGTTGTCGCGTCCCTCCTGCCTTGCTTGGGCACTGTCTGTGACGAACTGCCTCACTAGGGCAATGAGCTCCTCCTGGTGCTGTGATGCGTGTTCTGCCTGCTGCACCCCCGCCTGTACACTAGTGGAGGGTGCATGTGTGACATGGACAAATCCATTTGGGTCCTCCGTGGGACTCATGCTCCCTTGTACAGACTCCCCCCCCCAGACTGCTGCGGGGTGGTGTCCTGGTAGGAGTCGACAGGTGTGAACTCGGGGATGGGGCGGGACTTGGTGTTGCAGGTAGGTCCGAGGAGTCGTCCTCGACAGGCACACACACCTGGCCCCGCACGTCATCATCTGTCAGGGGTGCTGTAGCTGCCGCCTCCCCAACTGAGCTGTTCTCTGCAGATTGTGCCCTATCAACTGTCTCCTGTGCAGGTGTCACAGGTGCTGTGGGGACTCTGGTGATGGGCCTTTGCGGCACCAGTGCTGTGGCATCCTGGGCTGTTTTGGTCTTCATTGCCTGTCTTGGCTTCTCTGGGCCTTTGTAAGTGGAAGGCCTGTTGCCTTCAACCCTGGCCCTCTTCCGGGGTTTAGTCGCCTGTGTGTGCCTCTCTGTCAGGATCTGAGCCTGTGGGGGACCAAGAGAGGGATGGCATGAGTGATGGTTTGACAAGCATCATGCATACATGTGTATTATTGCTTTTCTACACATTAGAGGGGATTAGGCAGTGGAGTTTTGATGATCACGTTGCCTGCTATATGGGTGGAGCATGCAGGCATCCGTCGGGGTCACTCATGTTGGGGCGGGCGTATGCTATATGACATGCATTTCTGTTGTGGCCTGCGTGCAGTGTGACCTATGCCATTTTCATATATGTGTGGTGTGTGTCAGGTATGGCATTGCCATGCTGCGTGCATGTGCATGTGTCTGTGCTGCGGACGACATCTAGGCAGGGAATGTGTATGTATATGGTCATGAATTGCCTCTTTAGACAGACAAATTGGCAGACTATCATCATAATTTGCATTACAGTGTTTCCTTAGGACACTCACCTCCTTCTGCCAATGAGGTGGCACCACGCTCCATCTCGCCCACACCTTCAATGGCCTCTATGCCAATCGTGCTGGCGCAGATCTCCTCCCACCAGCTTAGCTTTATTGATGAGCTTGGTCCTCCACCAGTTGCCATGACCTGGGTCCTGTTTGCGGGCAGGATGTTCCTGACTCGCAAGCATCGGTCATCCCATCTCTTCCAGACATCCTTTATTGTGCGGGGGGTGTTGCATACCACGCTGACTCTTTGGGCAACAAGTTCCCAGATTTCTTTTTTCTTTAACACTGCCTTTCTCTTTAGGCTGTTTGCGAAAACAACCTTGGCATTGTCAGCCAGGGTCTCAGCCAGCATGGCGAGTTCATCCTCATTAAAGCGCTCTTTGCACTGGCGGGAGGCGCCTTTTCTAACTGCCTTAGGCATGATTTTCTTGTGGGATGTCTGTAGTCAGCAATATGCTCCAGGTCCTGAGTGCTGACAATGGCAATGGATTGTGTTTTTCAAGATGGCCGCCGTGCTCTTTCCCATTCCTGTGCGATGACGCTACTTCGGTTCCGCTGGTAGTGCTGTCTGTGCTTTCCATGATGCCGCTAAGGGCCCTTTTTTGGACTTTAACGGCATGCCGGTAATGTCGTCACCGGCATGGCGCAAAGCTTGTGCACGCGAACTCGTAATAGCCCTCTATTAGCGGGCTCTTTACTACACGGACGCAGTATTTGCTCCATGCAGGTAAGGACGTTCACTTACCTCCATCCTTGTAATGGCCCCCTAAGTCTCAGGAGGGGCGAGGGTGACTGAAAGACCTCAATGAGCACACAGAGCAAGGACACTTACAAATTACTCCCAGACAGGTGTATATATCAAAAATATAAACACATGTATTACAAGGCCTTTGTAACAACACACAGTAAAAGAATCACAGCAATCCTACTAAACCAACACAACACAATCAATACAAGATATATACAACACCATTGGGGTCTAAAGGCTTAAAGGCAGGGGTGTTGCTAGGTCTGGAAAAGACCCGGGGCTACGCTAATGTCAGAACTGTTGGGACTGTGGCTAACTGGCCCTTTTGTTTGTAGCTCCTGAGATTCTATCCAGGGCTACAACCAAAAGACCAGGGGCTATAGCCCACATAGCCACCCCCTAGCAACGCCTCTATTTAAAGGCACGAAATATGTTCACAACCTAGAGGGGAAGGAAAATAGGCAGTGCAGGTAGTCTTTAGTTCGCTTCAACATCAAACACACACCTAACTAAGAGGCAGTCCAAACCCTAAGAAGAGAGGAGTCTTGTGCTCAATAGTACATGTAGTGCAGGCGCACACGGTTGTTCCAATGGGCAAAACAGGGTCTCTTCAGGGGTCTCTAGCAGCTCAGGAAGGTGGGTGAGGTGATGAAGAATAGATTCCCACTATTCGAGGAGGGCCTCCACTTGAAGGCAGCAGTGATTCCAAGGTTCGGGAAAAGTTTGTTAGTTCACACTAGCAGGGGGAAAGGAGAGGGACTATCGGGCCACTCGTGCGTAGTAATGGATGGAGCCGCTAGGGGCCACCGGTGAAGGTTAGGGTTACTCACTGGCCCCAGGCGCTCTCCTGACTAAACTTCAACAGTTGAATCCACTTCTGTTGCGGGTTCTACTGCGGCAATATGACGGCTCTGCGGCTTTCAGTTCCGAAGATACAGTTAGGATTCCCAAACGGGACAGTGGCGATTTCTCCACTCCTGATGGATGGATCAGGCCTGTTTCACTGCAGCAGACTTCAGGGACAAGAGGGTCACCAATGCAGCGCACTTGCAACGATCGTTGCCGCGGCTGGCCAACACTGTAACCACATTTACTCTGGTCCTGGCGCACTCGTCTCACTCAGACCTGGAAATGCCAAGTGTTCGAAATTCGATGAGCCGGTGGCACAGAGCTAGCAGTATACTAAGTTTCGAGGGCCTCCTCGAAACGACGGCGGAGACAGTGCAAAGGTCCTGCGTAAGCTGGTCAGCCCACTGGTTGGCCCAGGGACACTTCTGGGAAGGCTTACTTGCAGGTTTTGTTGAAGGTGCCGAGAATAGTTGGTCCCGCTATTCTAATGGGTCGAAGCGTCTTCCCAGACCTTCTAGGATGACCAGATGCAGAGGGGTCCCACGGGACAACAGCGGGCTCAGGGTGCCAAACCTTCCAACGGTTCACCAGCGGTTCCTCGACTCGGCTTCTTAGTTTCAGGATACTTGGATTCTATCCTTCGTTCAGTGAGAACTCCAGAGATCGACCTGGCATGGGTGTTTTCAGCCTCCTCTTATCCAAAATGGAGAGGACCCAATGGGAGATCTGCTCACAAACACACACTCCATATGTGGATCAATCATGGACCACGGTGGTCCCAGTCACTCACAGCACTCCAGACTCTCTGGCACCCAGGATTTGTATTGGGGACAGACACCCCAGCCCACATCCTGGAGGCACACACACAAGCTTGGTTTTTCACGGGAAACTGCATATCCAAATAAGGACTGACCTGGGTCGACTCGATCTGGGGAAGCCAAAGGGGCAAGATGGACTAAGGACAGGAGGAAGAACCTCGTGGCATGGCCATTTTGGAGCCACGCCACCTATTCGTGCCAAACGCAGTTAACACAGTTTAAATGGCAGAAAAGGGTTAAAATTATATGAAAAGATAAGCTGCAACCAGCCCTGTCCATGACACATCTGCACTTCTCCAAGAGTATCAGAGGGTCTATGTAATTGACTAGGAGACCCAAGTGCACTGTACTGTAATATACATTGTGCACTTGTTACATGTTGCAGAAAAGTTGCAACATTGGAAAAGGACTAAGGGAAACAAAGTCTCCCAGTACTGACTTGTCTTAAGGGCATGTCAGTTTCCCCATAAAAAGTGAGCGAAAGCCCAGAGGAGTGCAGCTGAAGGCTGTGCTCCCCTGGCAAAATCAGACTAAGGTTTATGAAACAGCAGCAACATTTTTGGGGGTGTACAACTGGAGGGAAAATTACATACTAAATGAAATCTTTCATAACAGCTAGACAGAGACAACACAGGTAGGTCCAACTGTTAGTAACCTTCTGATGCATGCGTTAACGTGGGTCATGGGTGGGGAGATATGTTCACTGAGGAACCATAAGAGGATAAAAGTGACGAGTCTGGCCAAATGCCAAACTAGATGGCTAAAGATAGAGACATAGCAGTTGAGTAGTCGATACAATTAGGTGTCCAAAGTACAAATATGGTACAGCACAGTACAAAGTACAGTATTCAGGTTACTTGACGGTGTTACCATGTAAAAGAGCCACACAATTGAAAACAATCAAATTGTTAGATCAGGTAGCTGTGTTCTATGGTATTCCCTTGCAAATCCAAAGAGACAATGGTCCCGCTTGAAGGGGAAGTTGGATTCAGATTATTTTCAAGAAAAAGGAATCAAATGGATCGATCATGTTCCCTATCCCCCCGAGGCTTCAGGGTTAATTGAGAGAATGAATGAATTATTGAAAGCACAGTTGTGCAAAACTGGTGAGGGTACCTTGAAAGGGTGGCGAGAACGTGTTTCAGATGCTGCTCAAATACTTAACAACCATCCCATTGCGAACGGTGAGACTCCATTAATGCGCATGTTAACGCCAGCCTTACAATTCAGAATCAATAAAGTGGTGCAAACTCTATAATACTGAGAAATGTCTCCTGAAGCGTTGGCACCTTATCGTGCCACTCCTGATTCTGCTGGGGTGGATTTGTATGTAAGGGAAGAAATCCGACTTGAACCCAGAGGCATTGTTGTGATTGATACAGGAAACAGGGTGCAGATTCCGTTAGAACATATGGGATTAATTGCTCATAGATCTGGACCAGCCATGAAAGGCATTCAAGTGTTGGGAGGGATCGTGAATGCCGATTATCAGTGATAAATCAAAGTTATCCTCATAAACAGTGGAGAAAACATATTGCCTGTTTATAAGGGAGACCGAGTGGCCCAATTGATATTAGTGCCTGTGAAGTTATCCATGGTGAGGAATAGAGATCCACCCACAGTATTGACCATTCATGGGGATAAGGGTTTTGGCTCGTCAGACACAATGGTGCCAGGTGAAAAGGTATAGGTTGAAAAACCTAATGGTCCGCCCGTTCAGCAGGGAGGATCAAGTGGTTGTTGTGATGGAACCTGGAAAAAGAAAATTGACTCATATTCCCGCTGACAAATGTTATTTACGTGAGTGGTGTACTCCACTGATATCTTGTGTTTGAATTCTGATTTATAGATCCTGCGTATGCTGAGTGCTTGTGTGAGGCCCGATGGAGTGTCTTCGGGATCGTCCTGGGACATGCTGGAGGAAGTGGTAAATGTCTCCATTCTGGAGGGGATTTGGATCAAGACTGATGTACCTATCACTACTATTGAGCCAATGATGCATCCATTGCGGCATATCGCAGTGCTTTGAGGAAACAACCAGGACGAAAGCTCGATACTTTGCACCGTCTGCTCCTTCTACATCCTTGGCGCAGAATAATTATCCAACACTCGTCAGGCAGCCTGACTATATATGGGTTTACCTGGATCGACGAGTGTTGAACGTCTCACATTTTTGCATGTCGGATGTACATGACTCTGATACTCTGGTTTCCACCTGCCTCGTTGCGATACCAACGCCTGTTCCGGTGCTACAGAATGTTTTGGGAATTTTGCATAAGGATTCCTTGGTTGAGAATTCCGATGTGCAAAGTTCCTTTTCAGTGTATGAATATTGTACATTTTGTGCAGACACGGACCGCAAATGGAGAAATGTGGCAAGTATTATTACTCACAATATCTCCCCTGCCGATGTCTGTTATCAAATGACTTGTGATCCAAACTTTGTTGGCAAATGTCAACAGCTGAATATAGACCATGAGGAGAAAAGGACGGATTTCGAGCAGCGCCTGTGGGCTCGACTGACTTCTGTTTGCATTAATGTTTCCAATAGTATGTGGTGTAACTTCACTATTCTAACAGCCAGCCACCTGAGCCGTGTGAAACCTCCTGCTGGTTGGTTATTTTCCTGTGGGAACCAAACCTATTCATCTATTCCTGCTAATATTACAGGTTGTCCTTTCACTTTAACATGCCTCGGCTTAATGCTATTTCCTTTGTGCCCTGCTATTCGGAGGTCTACGCAATCCGCCTCCTATATCGCCCTATCTCTTGATTTTAATTCTGATGTACATCTGTTGCCTGAAACTGAATTGTTAGCATTTGCTGTTTCCTTAGTGGGGATTTGAGGGCTGGCAGCTGGGGGATAGAAATCTACGATCAGATTGGCTTGCCTGGTAGTTAAAGGGCTTAACAAGACTTTGCAGGCTTTCACTGAACTGTTGTTAGATGATAAAAACTTTAGGAAAGCTGTATTGCAGAATAGGGCAGTTATTGAGTATCTGTTATTAAAGCATAATCTGGGTTGTAACGCTGTAGAGGGGATGTGTTCTTTTGACTTGGAAGATCGTTCCCGTTCTATTGAAGACCATACTAAAGATTTGCGGTAAGATTTGAGCCTATAGCATTTGTCTACATACATGAGGAGGTAATTCTCCACGTCAAGTTCCAACAGCTCATGGAGCCAGGTCAATACAAAGCCTATCAGATCCTCCCCTTCTACACCCCTGGGGAGACACAAAATGCGCAGTTGTGAGGCTGCTTGATTGCAATTGGCCACCTTCTCTGTCAACTTGTCCATCTTACCCTCCAGCCGGGTCATCGATTGCTCTATTCGCCCCAGTGCTGCCATGACAGGGTCCTCGGATACAGACTTGTCCATGTTGCTTTGCCCACTGTTGGGGCAAAGAAATCGTTATATTCCACCACACTTTTCTATTTCCCTTTGCCAGAAGCCATTTTTCTCTGCCTCTTTCACATGTGGAAGCACCTAGGCTGTTTCCATGGATATTCCTGCCCACACACTTCGTTCAAACACCCCCAACCACATGGTGCAGGTGAGGGTGAACAAAACGAAGGATCTCCCCCAGTCTGCCGTGAGGTCCAGCTTCCAAACACACTTCTTCCTTTCCTTGGCTGGACGCTGTGCATGCTTAACTCCCTTACGTGCCGTTCACTTTGCTATGCCTTCCAGTCAAAATCCTACCGGCATGCTGACAGCCTAGCGCCGCACTCGACCACTGCCACATCCTGGGGCACTCAATCGACACCTTAGTTTGGCCGCTACTGCACCACAGTCTCAGCCGCCCCCAGAGGAAAATTCAACCTTTTTATTTTAATATAGATATCTGATGTTGAAAACACTACCACATTGTGTCTGCCTCTCATTTATAACCCCTCACACTCCTACACGGGCTAAATCCATGTTTTTCCACCCTGATGCCAGCAGTAATGCTCAAAGCTGGGATCCACATGCTGTACAGCGCTCTGATACTCTTGAGCAGGTATGCACTATAAATGATAAAAAAACAAAATTAAAATAACTTTCAAATTATATATGCTTCAGCATTGGGCTCCAGCGACTCTGATGGGGTCAGAGGCCTCGTCGGTGCTAATGAATAAGAGAAAACATACTTATTCATACTTGTCATTTGGCACCATCCAAATGACATATGGGTAGATACCTATTTCAGCAACAGAACCTGGAGTAGTGGGTTTTTAATTGCTTTGTTTGTAGCTCTTCCGTCGACATCTTGTGCTGAAGGTAGAGTATATTGCAGAACGGCCAGTCCAAGGAAGGTGCAGTTCCTCTGGTTGAAGGTTGCAGCATTTAGGAAACGAGGCAAACCTCAGAACGTGGACACCGTGGGTGGGTAGTTTCATTTCGAGGTTTGCTTTATACTCTTAGGCAGCTTTATCTTTCTCTATTCAGCTACCAGTTTGTCGGAATACCTGTGCTCTCATCTCTTTGTGGTCCAACAAAACCACCTCAGGGCACACAGGTCAAAGCTTGTGATAAGGCTGGTCCAGCCATGTCAAAAAGAGTGAGCATCATCATTGATTTCATCAGGTAGCAATGGGTCTGGATGTTACAGTCCTGGGACGTCAAAGAGTTTCCATCCGGTGTGTCTTGGAAAGTTGCTTGTTCCAGTACAGCTTGCGGACATCTGGTCTTACGGTCAGCATCTTCTTCTTTCTCTATAGATTTTACAAAGACCCTCCTAATTCATTGACATTTAGGGCTCAGGTTGTATTCCAATTTCCAGTTCTTCAGAGGGTTGCATTAATTCAAATATTCATTCAATCATATTATGATCCACCAATCGGTGGGTAGAGGGGGCGCCAAATTCAAATGCAACACTCATCACACTCTACATTTGGACTCAACCCTAAATGCAGCCTTGGAACTGCAAAGCCTGCAGAGGGAGAGACATTTTAAGCAACATGAGATGCCCAAACCATGACAGAGATCATGTGGTTTGTCATTGTAATACAGAAGACACAAGTATGCCCACCAGTTACAGTCTTTCATCTTTTTAATGACCTTTGATCCCTTAATCTGGTTCTTGATGTAGTTTGTAGTAATCTGCTTTCAGTGTGTGACATCACCTCTTGGAATGTTTAGGTGGAATGTTGGTGTGCAGGGTTCTGTGAGTGACGGTTGGAAGTGAGAGCGAGAAAAGGAGTTGAGAAGATGGGTGTGGGGGTGAGCCCGGTGTTTTCCCTTGTCATCTTGTGTCCCCTACCATCCCTGTGTCTTGAGGAAGAGTACTGGACATGGACAATAAAGGAACCTGTAACTTACCTGAAGTACTGGAGGTCCACTTTGTTACACTGGCGACGAGGATGGGATGGTAGGTGGACTTGGCGCTGCTGGGGGGGGGTGCAGCCTTCCGAAACACCGCCCCCGTGATTCCCCCCACACCCAGGGGGCCTGCATCCAGTTGGCCCGTGGTATTCCTTCATATGGAATGTAGCCCTTCATATGGCGAGTGTCAGCGCAGTTAGTAGCCAGGACGGGCAGTTCTGCTGTAGGATGGCGGCGGTGAGAAGTTAGCTGTCAACCTGGCTGGCGCTCCCCTGGCTCTACGGGGTTGAGCGCGGTTTCTGCACTTCCAGCCAGGGTGGCGCTGCGTGTCCCGGATGGACGGAGGTCCTGCACTGCTGTGACGGAAGGTGGGCCAGAGCTGTTGTTGACTGTGCTCTTGCACCCCACCTGTGGGCTCAGAGGCGGGTGTCGGTACGGAGAGCATGTCCGTTGTGCAGAAGGAATGGGAGGCGCTGCGGATGTTTACTTTTGTTTCCGACCCCGTGCCGAGGGAAGGCAGCATTGCCCGGATTGGCATCTGCTCTTGGCGCAGCTTTCGTGTTGCTCGTTGGGCATCCCAGGGAGTAGTGGTGACGTCGTGGCGGCCTGGCAGGTCTCTGGCCAGTCGGGAGCCGGCCGTTGGAATATCCATGGTGCGCCTTGTGGGCGTGGCGTAACCATGGAGTTTCTTCACTCTGACAGTGAGGCGGATCAAGGCATGACCGAGTCGACGAAATGTATCAGCTGTTTGGGGAATTTCGTGTGTTTTTCCTGAGGAGTTTAGACTGGCATTACTGGCCGCGGTGCTCGGTAGGTGGAAGTGCCGGTTCGGAAGGAGTTAACTTTAGCTCTGTGATGTGTTTGGACGGCGGCTACAGTTTTACTGGCGACGTCACATCTGGAAGAGGCGTTGCTAGCAAGTCATGTGTGCAGTGAACGCGCAGGGAACGTTGTCTTCCTTCGTGTCTCCCAGTCCTCAGCCATCCAATTAAACATCCGTCGTATTGCGAACATGGACAAGCTCACGTGACAGGAACTTTATGTTTCCTGCGTTCCTGGCCTCGTTTCTGTGTGTCAGGACCTCAGTACGAGGACAGAGCATGCATCGAGAGTAAACCACTGGGTTTGGTGTGGTTTTGTTGAATGGCAAGTTCTTTACCTGTCATTCTTTTGGAACTGCAGCGGTTGGAGAAAATGTCTTTCAGCAGCTTTCTTTGATACTGTACTGGGCAACAATAAGTTTGGAATGTGCCTGGTGTACGGCTTGACATGGGACTTTGGTCAGGTTAGTGTATCGGGCCGTGTGAGTGAGCATGGTTGCAGATTACATGTTGTGGCCCAATTTTCTTAGAGGTACCAAGCGCCCTTAGATTAAGTCTTGTGGGGGTCCCCTTAGTTAGTATGTTATTGAGGCCGTTGTTTGTTTCCTGTGGTGTCACTGTGTTGTGGCCCTGTGGGAAATCTGTACCCTAGCATAGGGCGCTCGGGGTGGTCCCTTTCTGAAATTGAAGGGTTGGTGTGGGAGGTTTGTAATTAAATGCTCCTCGGAAGTGTACTGATTAACCACTTTTGTGATTGTAAATGCCAGTGCTATATTAATGTTTCGCCTGCTGGATGGAACGTTAATGGGACTTATGTTAAACCCTAGTAGTATAGATTGGGTTGCATTCTTACTTAGTAAGTAAATTGTGGGGTTTTGAATTCTCATGGACTTGAGGGTGGTGGTCCATTTGTCAACTTTCATTGGGAACTCTGATTTCAAGCAAGCAACAGTGACATTGTCTATGCACATATTTTTAGTGCTATTTTACATCTGAGGACTTTGCAGGGGAGGTCATCATTAATCTATTAACATGTTGTGTACAATGTTTTCAACATGTGTTATGCAATGTTTTCAATCTTGAAATGTATTTTATGATGCCTGCATTAATGCTTATTGCTATGTCATGTTGTGTATGGTTAATGTTATCAGTGTTTGGTCCGAGAGTGCACGGTATGGGTGCGTGCAAGTGTTCTGGCGCATCTGAGGTCATGTGTTTTCAACTGCATTTGGTTCTTAGTGCCTGGCATTGGTTGTGCTAGGGTTGGTCACTATGTTTGCGTGGTTGTTGATCTTTTGACCTTTGGTTGCATCTACCTGTGTGGTTTCAGGTTAGGTGTATTGGAGTGAGGTGTGATTATGGTCTTTGGTGCCTGGTCTGTCCAGGGTGGGTCACTTTAGATGTTCTTAAGTGCCTGGTCTTTCCAGGGTAGGTCACTTTAGATTTAGTATCTCCCTCATTACTGTGGTTATGAGTGCCTGATAGTTCAGGTTTGGTCACTATGGCCTGTATGTTGTGGTCATTAGTGCCTGGGCTTTAATCAGGGTAAGTCACCTTTGGCGGAGTCTTATTCTCAGGACAGTTGTTGCTGTAGTGATACATAGCGTTGTTATCTATGATTTGATCGCTATGCCTGAGTGAGTGGAGTTTTTCTTACTGTCCATAGTGTTATCATATTGGACGAGGTGGTGTTCTATATTTTGCTTTGCCAGTGTGCTTCCTGATTCCGTGTCTGGTATGTCAGGTTGTCTCCTGGTGTGTTTGAAATGGATTTTGTGGATAGAGGGAATGGCCAACGGTTTTATGCAGAGTAGCAGGGTGGTGTTGTGGTTCTTCCCCATAATGTTGTCAAAGTTGTTTAAGTGGTCCCTCGGTTTGTTGGGCAATTGTTGTTGCTTCTTTTGGGGCGGTTGGTTAGCGCTTGGAGGGGCAGCTCTGAGACTTTGGGGTGGCAGACCGAAGTGGAAGGTGATTTGTGCTAAGGTGGCTAAGTTGGTTAGGTGTTAGTTGTGTTAGTGTTCGCTAACAATAGTTTTGGCTAGGGGTGGCAGCCCTAGGTCCTGAGGGGCAGCTCGGGACTGGCGTAAGTGCTTGATTTTTTGTTTTGTGGCCTCGAGGAGTGACCGAGGGGGTGGTGTTGTCTTGTTTTGGTTGCATTTCCTTCTTGGTCCGTTGGTGTCCAGTTAATGCTGTCCTTTTGTTGGATTTCCGTTTTGGTTTTGCCAGAGGTTCTACACATAGGCGGCCGCTGTGTTGTGGCATTTCTGGTAGCGTGGTGTCTTGGGGTGTTAAGGTCCCGTGCTGGTCACAATACCTTGTCATTCCTTTTTGTCTTCCCTGGAAAGCGTTGGCGTAGTATTTGGCTTTTGTGTTTCTAAGGGGGGGGAGATGTGTAGTAATCTGCTTTCAGTGTGTGACATCACCTCTTGGAATGTTTAGGTGGAATGTTGGTGTGCAGGGTTCTGTGAGTGACGGTTGGAAGTGAGAGCGAGAAGAGGAGTTGAGAAGATGGGTGTGGGGTGAGCCCGGTGTTTTCCCTTGTCATCTTGTGTCCCCTACCATCCCTGTGTCTTGAGGAAGAGTACTGGACATGGACAATAAAGGAACCTGTAACTTACCTGAAGTACTGGAGGTCCACTTTGTTACATAGTTCTTCTTCACCTGGACTTGGGACATTGGAAACCACCACCACTGAATAACTGACTCTCAATGTCACCATTTTCAATATCGAAGATGGTGGCGAAATTGAGGATTTCATCGTCAGTGACCATATCACTGGGTTTATTTTAAATGTAGAGGTGTTAAAATGATGATGGTCCAGAAGCAGCAACAGAGGTGACGTGTCACACTACTGTTTCTTGTGGGGAGGGCGGCTGCTCATTAGGAAAATACAGATGCCCAGTGCGCTTGGTGGAGGCTTGTTTGGCATTCAGCCCGATGCTAGATGATGTGTCAGGATTCCTATGCTATGCAAAACTACCTCACAAACTCTAGGCCCGGGCTACTCCATCTTTGCCCCGCCTGTGATGTCACACTGCACAATGCACATGGCACCACTGACATGTCCCGGCCCGGCCTGACAGAACAACAAGACCCCCCGCAACTGCTACAAGGACACGTTATATCCTCCACCTGTGCCTACTTGATTTCAGCCAATAGAACAGTGTGGCATTTGTTGATCAATGGACACAGTTGGCAGACATTACAGGGATTCTGGCAGGGATAAGATGAGGGAACCAGAAAATGGGGAATAATAAGTTAAAACAACCTTGCCTCCTCTCAAAACCTTTAGAAAATGAAGGAAAAGCCGACACATTTAATACAAAAATCTGATTTAATTACATTTTTAGAATTGAAAACTAGCTTCAAAAGACATAGCTGTGTCCAGAGATCCTTGCTCATACTAAGGGATCAACTCTCACTGCATGATTAGAAAACACCTCTCAGGTGAGCTGGTGCCAATGAAATACACTTTGAGTATACTCTTCGGACGAGCTTGAGCCTGAATGAAAGCAATTTGTATTGAAAATGCACGTTGCCTACCACAAATCTCAGGCATGTGTAATGATTTTGGCAAGTGGGATGTGAAAAAAGGAATCCTGGAGGTCCAGAGAACACATCTAGTACTTGTCCCCTAGATGCAGTGTTGGATGCCAAGAAGTGACACACAGGAGTTGGATGAGATTAGATGCAAAGGAAAGGATAACTGAAAATATGGAAGTTACCAGAGTGACTCCTGTACACCGAGGCCAAGGCCGCTTTCCTCCATACCGGAGAGGTGACCCTGCATGAGATAGAGAAGCTGGTGCACATGAGCAGTGCTGAACACTGCCCCAGCATTAGCTACCATCCCCCAAACCAGGACACATCTATGTTTAGAGGTGAAGCTGAGTCGAACTTATAGCGGAAAGGGGACTATAGACTGGGAGTAAAGTGGTCACTATGGTTTCACATACTTCCACATCCCATCCCCTTTATAAAGCACATAGTTTAACAGGTGGTTGATAAGTACTGCCTGATGTGGCATGCAAGAAGAAAGACTCGGACCAGAAGACATACTTTACTGCAGATTATTTAAATCAAAGAAAATGTCTTACTGACCCTATAGCTAATAGTTCCCTACCTAACAAACTAAGGGTGCCCGTCAACAGCATCCAGAGCCAGGACTCTTCCCATTCCTCCTGTATCTGTGGAGTAGAGTACTCTGAGGAACCTCTGCAATGGTGGCTCCTCTTCTTCTCCTTTGAGAAGTTGCTTTATCTGCGTGGGACCTGCTTCTTGTTCTATGGATGGGCATTATGACCTAGGGGTAAACCCTAGGTAAAAGAACTACAGAATATAGCAGGACAAGCTCTACATGCACAGTACCTTTATTGTATGTGTATCATGGCTTCCAGTGTAGTATAACCACATGAAGTCCTCAGCTTAAAATGTATACTGTCACTGAACAAGAACAACCACCCCAGGTGTGTGATGTCATCACTGATGTCATTGATGATGTCATGTGTGAAGTCATCTTTGATGTCCTGGGTGGTATTGTTAGCAGTGCATGGAAGTGGTGCGAATTATGGTTACATAGCTTAGCACAAGTGGCACATTTATTGGGTTTCTCGGTTTACTTGTAACCATAACGTCCCATTAACAACGTGTTTTCCCTGTGTTTGATATTTTTATTAGTGAAATTTAACAATAACGTCCCTTTAACAAACTTTTTCAGTGAATATATTTGTGTGTATATATATATATATATATATATATATTCTTTGAAAACATTTGTTAAAGGGATGTTATGTTTAAGTTGCACTAATAGAAACCTATGAAATTCACTGAAAAAGCTTTGGTAAAGGGGCGTTATTGTTACAAGTAAAACCGAAAAACCTTGCAATTCGCAGTTATGGTAAGCTAAGCAACCATAACTCGTGCCACCATCGTGCACTGCTAAGACTAACACCCATGACATCAAAGATGACATCACAAATGTCATTGATGACATAACATATGAAATTAATAATGATGAAAAGTCGGTAGAAGAGGTTGTATGTGGATGATTGGGGACCTCTCATGAACTATATATTGTATTAAAAAATGTATAATTTAAAGAAAATGTTCTTGTTAATAAAACAAACTAATAATAGATACACATAGGAAATGGGTGCAGCGTGCACCACAGAAGGGAATAGTTTCTTACCTGTAACTCCATTTCTCCAGCATTGGTATCTTTCATGGATTCACATGCTTAGAATGTTCCCTGTCGTCAGGCCGGGAACCCTCGGTCACTTTATAAATACGTTTTCCATAGGAAAAATGTCGACATTTCTGTGTCCTATCTACGTCGTTTTGGGCCGCTTACGCATGCCCCAATAGGACATAGCGGTATATAAGCCCCGCCCCCGCGGCTCTCATCAGATTTTAACCCCCCAAAGTAGGATGGGGTACATATAGTTTGCATGTAGGGGAGGCCGGCGGTCGCATGTGAATCCATGAAAGATACCAATGCTGGAGAAATGGAGTTACAGGTAAGAAACAATTCCCTTCTCCAGCATTGGATCTTTCATGGATTCACATGCTTAGAATAGATTGTATAGCAGTACTCCTGATTTTGGCGGTGTGAATGCAAACCAATAACATCCCAACCACATATTTTCTCTTTTTTTTTTAATTAAACTTCATCGGTTACACGCTAGCTTGAAAAGAATAACAACAACCATTATATATATATATATATATATATATATATATATATATGATACATTACTCACCGGAATCGTATTTCTGATGCTTGTATCTGCTGCTTAGATTCACATGCTGTGCATAGGCCGACATCTAGTGGAAGCTGCGGAGTATTACAGTTTGTTTTTCGAAACTCGAAAAGGGGCGTCGACACAGGGCGTGCCAGTAATACTATCCCTAGTGTGACGTCCACTGTACCCATGATCCCTCACGCGTCTAGGACCCTCAGATTGTATTTGTTCTGACATGAGGTAGCATGAGGAGTAGCGCGAGTACAGATAATCCAAGCAGATAGATACATAGATAGATAAGACTACAAGCATCCATGCGCCGTCTCTCAGAGGGGAGGAAGGGTGGGTCGCATGTGAATCTAAGCAGATACAAGCATCAGAAATACGATTAAGGTGAGTAATGTATCTCTTCTGAGGCTTGTGGAATCTGCTTAGATCACATGCTGTGCATAGATTAGCGAGCAGTGTCAGAAGAAGGAGGTGGGATGTGAGAAGGGTCATGAGCAAATAAATGTCTTAGAACCGCTTGTCCCACTTGAGTATCTGTCTTGGAATGGGTGTCAATGCAGTAGTGCTGAGTAAAAGTGTGAATAGAGCTCCAAGTAGCTGCTTTGCAAATGGTGTCAAGGGGTACTTGCAATGAAAGCCAGATTGGCCCCAATGCCTCTTGTAGCGTGGGCTCTTGGCGTGAAAGGCAGAGTTTTGTCAGAAAGAGAGTAACACAGCTGGATACAGTTAACAATCCACTTAGAGGTGGCACCCTTAGAGACGCGATCTCCCTCTCTGTCTGTAGCTAGGGAGACAAACAGCTGATCTGTTTTCATTCGCGGTCTGGTAGAGGACCGCCCTACGCACATCTAGGGTGTGTAGTTTCACCTCAGCCGAGCTTTGTGGGTCTTGGAAGAAAGCCGGAAGCTGGATGGACTGGTTCACGTGGAATTTAGAAATAAACTTAGGTGAGAACCTAGGGTGTGTAAGTAAAACCAGTTTATCTTTATGAACTGTAAAGAATGGATCCTGCTCTGACAGAGCCTGAATTTCACTGACCCTTCTTATAGATGTTATAGCTACTAAGAAGGCCGTCTTCTAAGTCAGGTGTTTGAGACTGCTTTTATGCATGGGTTTGAATGGGGGGCCCATGAGTTTAGATAGCACCATGTTAAGGTCCTATCCTGGTGGTGGGTTTGAAATAGGAGGGTGAAGTCTCTTTACTCCTTCCATGAAAGCTTCAACCACTGGTATCTTCCACCACAACACCTTGTTATGGGATGTGGTGTATGCTGACAGCACTGCCAGGTGTACCTTCAGGTGAGTTAAATACCAGTCCTGCATCCAGCAGGTGGAGCATGTATGTGACAACTGTGGAAGGAGTGCAATCAACTGGGTTGATTTGCTTATTCTGGTACCAGATAACAAATCGTTTCCATTTGTCAACGTAGCAGTGCCTCGTGTTTGGCTTCCTAGATTCTTTTAGGGTGTCCATACATCTCTGTGGTAATTTGAGATGCCCGAACTCTATGACCTCAGGAGCCATGCTGCTAGGTTCATTGAGTTGGGTTGAGGATGCACTGTTTGACCTTGGTGCTGGGGCAGTAGGTTGTACCAGCCCGGGAGTTTGATGGGTTCGCACACCGCTAGCCTGCGTAGGTGTGGGAACCACGGTTGTCTCGCCCACATGGGAGCAACTAGGACGAGCGCCATTGATTCTCTGTTCATCTTGTTGACCACATTCCTGATGAGAGGTGTTGGTGGAAAAGCGTACACAAACATCCCTTACCAGTTCATCCACAGGGCGTTCCCCTGGAAGTCTGGCTGGGGGAACCTGGATGCAAATCCTTGGCACTGTCTGTTTTTGCTTGTGGCGAATACGTCTATGGTGGGGAAACCCCACTGAGAGAAGATATCTTCTATGATTTCTCTGTGTAGACACCATTCGTGTTCCTCTGGGAGTGGATCTCTGCTCAAAGCATCCGCCAGAGAATTGAGATCCTTTGGAACATGTCGAGATGACAGGAAGATCTTCCGTCTGAGTGCCCATATCCAAATTTTCTGGGCAAGCTTGGACAGATTTGGCGAACCAGTCCCTCCTTGCTTTTTTAGGTAAAACATGGCTGTAGTACTGTCCGTCCGGATCTGCACTGACAGATTCAGCAGGTAGGGCTCGAATGCTTGAATCGCTCTGAATACTGCCAGAAGCTCTAGCAGGTTGATGTGATTCTGGGCCACTGACTGAGGCCAGAGACCCTGAGCTGTGTGGTGGAGGTGGTGAGCTCCCCACCCTGTCAGGCATGCATCGGTTGTGACTACCGCCTGTATCTCGGAATCGTAAAAGGGTTTCCCCTTGGACAGATTTTCTCTTGTCCACCAGTGAAGGCTTAGTACCAGTGTTGGCGAAACGACCACTAGATCGTCCCACTGACCACTTGCCTGAGACCACTGTTTCGCCAACCATTCTTGCATGGGACGCATGTGCAGGCGCGCGTGTGGGACCAGGTAAATACATGACGCCATCATGCCCAGCAAACGCATTGCTTTGCGTACCGTTATCTGGCGACCGGCCTGATATTGCAGAATTTGCAGCAGTATATTCTGAATTCTTTCCTCTGATGGAAAGGTCAACCCCTCCCGCGTGTCTAGGATAGCTCCTAGGAACTGTTTGGAGGTGCTTGGCACCAGTCTCGTTTATTGAGAAGCCTAATTCGAAGAGGAGGTCGATCGTCCTTTGAATGTTTGTTCTGCAAATTACTGGGGTCTCCCCCGTGATGAGCCAGTCGTCCAGGTAAGGGTACACCGGGATTGCCTCCCTGCGTAGGTGTGCTGCCGCCACCGCCAGTACCTTGGTGAATACCCTTGGAGCCGAGGCTATCCCGAAGGGCAGTACCTTGAACTGGTAGTGCCGACTATCCACCTTGAAGCACAAGTACTTTCTGTGCGCTGGGAACATGGAAATATGAAAATAGGCATCTTTCATGTCCAATGTTGCCATGTAATCCCCTTTTTTAGGAGGGGGATTACCTCTTGGAGAGTAGTCATGCGAAATATTTGGGGCTTGACATACTTGTTTGCAGGCCGTAAATCCAATACTGGGCGCATTGTTAAATTTTTTTTGGCACAAGGAAGTAAGTTGAATAAATACCCTTGTTTACCTGGTGTCCCGGGAAGAGTTCTATCACGTCCTTTGCTAGAAGATTGATGATCTCCTCAAGGAGGATCTTCTGGTGGTCCAAAGAATGTATTCTTTGTCGTGGAGGGTGGTTTTGGGGACGCTCTTAACTGTTCTATGCAGCATCCTGCGGACACTGTGGACAGCACCCATCTGTCTGACGTGATCCCTTCCCAAGCTTGGGTGAAGTTGGAAATGCGTCCCCCTACTGGGGATGTGTGAGAAGGGACCCTGAACAGAACGTCACTGTTTTGGTGGAGGCGTACCGCCGCCTCTACTGGGGCTGCCTCTACTCTTACCACGCCCTCTCTTATTACCCCTGTCATAACCCTGGGTAGACTGCTGGCTGTTGTTGTTCTATTGTGTACCCTGCCCCTGGGAATAGTTAGACCCTTTCTGGGAATTTTGTCCGTGTGGGCGACAGAAATTGCCATTCCCTCTCTGGTTTGGGGGTTTATTGGTTAGCTGGCCTAGGGATTTGAGTGTCTCATACTTGTCCTTGGCATTTTTCAGCGCATCCTCGACCGCCTTTCCAAACAATAGATCCGTCTCCACCGGTTTGTCTATCAATGAAGCCTGGGTTTCGGCTTTGAACCCAGACTGTCGCAACCAAGCATGCCTTTTGATAACAGTACCTTCTGCTATCAATCTGCCGGCGTTATCCGCGGCATCAAAGGTTGCTTTTAATATGCAACCGGACACAGCTCTTCCTTCTGCCGAAACTCGTGCCAATTGGCTTTTTAAGGGTTCTGGGGCGGAATCTATGAGTGCCGCAACTTCTTCCCACTGGTGGCAGTTGTAACTCGCCAGCAGGGTGGTTGAGTTGGCAATCCTTGCCTGCTAGGCGAAAGTGGAGGCTACTTTCCTGCCCAAGCCATAAATCTTCTTGCTCTCCTTGTCGGGAGGAGCTTCCGACGATGACAAGGGTTCCCGCCCTCTTACGGGTGTTTGTAACTACCAAGGAGTCCGGTTTCAGATGCCCTCTTATGTACACTGGGTCTGTTTGGGCTGCCCTGAAAAGCTTCTCAACTCTGGGGTTTACCGCCCTAGTGAGATAGGGATTAACAAGGGAAGGGTCTATCCTCCTTTGTATTGACTTAAGGATAGGGATGGCCTGGGCAACAGGTCTCCTTTCTCCCACTAACTCCTCGGCAAAGTCCCTCACTTCCTGAGCACCCTGGGTGTCAATGTGGAAGTGACTGCCGCTCTGGACAGCACTTCATTCAAGAGAGGCTGGTAATCGACAGGGGAGTCAGAAACCGGGGGTTCTTTATTTACCGGAGAATCTAGCCAGTAGGTTTCTGGGTTGTCCTCCTCCCCTTGGTCCTAGTCATCCCCATAGTAGCCCGTCCCAGTTTGTTCTTCCAACATGCCCAAATCTGGATCCTCATAAAGGGATGGATCTCCCTGATATTGAGAATAGGGCTGTATACTGAAGGGGTCTGAAGTAGGAGCTTCAACCCGGGACTTCTTACTTGGCGGTATAGGATCCTTAGTGCCTGAGGGAGTTGACCCGTCGGGGGTAAAAGAGAGAAAGTGTTCAGGGTTTTCGGCGTAGAAATCTGCCAATGATGACATCCTTGACATGACTCTGTCTATGTCATCAGTAGACCATTCTCTTGAACTGGGAATGATTCTTTCTTGAAGGCCTTTCCCTGTCTTATCTAGACTAGACCTACTGGTTCCAACAGGGGTCTTTGGGATAACAGAAGACCGAGACACTGTTTATGTGGGTTAGAATGTTTTTGAGGTGTGGAAGGAGGCTGAGACTGCTTCCTCTGTTGTTTTTCCCCTTCCCCGTGTGTGGAAGAGTGTTTATCCTGTTTTTTCGCCCCTCCGGAGCCTTTCGACGCCTGGCGCCAAGGTTCGGGGGTAGTGTCCCTATCTCTGGATAGTGGAGGTTGGGACTCGGGAGCAGCCATTGCGCGGCCTGTTGATGCCAACACCTGGAGTGCAGACTGGGGATAGAGGTCGGTTTCGTCTTCTGACGATCGAACCTCCATTACCTTGGGGAGTGAGGCACTTCTGGCAACAGTGGATGGTTGCCTGGAGTCATGCGGCGATCTAGATCGAGAACGCTGAGAGGACACCGATTCGGACCGTTCTCTATGTGCCTCTTTCCGAGTACTCGACGTGCGCATCGAGTCTCAGTTGGACTTCATGTGTTTTGTGGAAGTGCTGTGGGTAGCGCTTGTCGCCGGGGGTCTTCCCCATAGCCGCCCTGCCGGACGACCTTCCGAGGTCGGGGACTTGCGCTTGGCTGTCAAATGATGCCACATTGCCCTCGCCGTCCGAAAGCAGGGCGTCGCTGCCATCGCTGAAGGCGCCCTCCGCTGCCAGGGCCTCTTGACGCCTGGCGTGGTGGGCCCAACGCTTGATCGAACGGTCCTTGAGTGTTTTCGGTTTGAACCTACTACACGCTCTGCAGTTAGCCTTGGGGTGGTCCCTCGGTAAGCAGAGATTGCACGTGGCGTGCCTGTCAACCCAAGGGTACTTGCGGTTGCACTTGGGGCAAAATTGGAAAGGGGTACCCTCCATATGCACCTTGCGGCAGCGGGCTAATAAGTGTAGGAATATATAAGAATGTACCTATATACCAAAAGAGTGTAGAGTATGTCCACCCCCCACTCTCCCTACTTGCAGGGCTGAGGCCAGAGGCCTTCCGAGGCCCAAATCCATCGTGCAGCTCTCGACGTTCGATTCTTTCTCCGGGCCGGCGTCGAGTGTGGATGTGACTCGACGTTGGGGTGGAGAAATGGGGAAATATAAAATATTTTACCAAAAGTATGGCTAAGGCCAGGGAACTCTGCGGAATGTTTCTGACCAGTATGGCTGAAAAAAACAATCTGAGGGTGCTAGACGCATGAGGGATCATGGGTACAGTGGACGTCACACTAGGGATAGTATTACTGGCACGCCCTGTGTCGACGCCCATTTTCGAGTTTCGAAAAACAAACTGTAATACTCTGCAGCTTCCACTAGATGTCGGCCTATGCACAGCATGTGATCTAAGCAGATTCCACTAGCCTCAGAAATATATATATATATATATATATATATATATATATATATATATATATATATATATATATATACATAGATTAAAGGACATTCCCCTGAACAGGGCTTACCTCACTGAAACAGATGACGTAGGACTGTTCGTCCCATCTGTACATCGTCTGCATGCTGCCGTTCGAGGCAATAATGGCGGATAAATGTATGTGGCACCGACCAGGATGTCGCCTGACGGATATCTCCCAGCAGAATCCCGGCCCACAACGCCACCGAAGATGAAGTTGATCTCGTGGAATGGGCTCTCGGACGCCTTTCCAGCGGCTTCCCTGCTTTCGAGTGACAAAAGGCAGTCGTCGACGAGACCCATCGAGCTAGTCCTTGTTTTGAGATCGCCTTTCCTTTTGTCGATGGTCCATAGGCCACAAACAGTTGTTTTGTATTTCTAAATTGCTGAGTAAGATGAAGGTAAAACTTTAGAGCTCTTTTCACATCTAGTGTATGGAGAGATTTTTCCGCGACCGATGAAGGAGTCGCGAAAAATGTAGGTAGTACAATCTACGAATGTTTATGAAAGACAGTAGGAATTTTCGGTATGAAATGAGGGTTGGTCGCCAGCACCACTTTGTCCTTAAAGAATCTCAAGTATGGAGGATCTATGGCTAATGCTTGTATCTCCGAGAGTCTTCGTGCTGAAGTGATAGCCATCAAAAAACCAACTTCCACGATAAGAATTTCATAGATGAAGAAGCCATAGGTTAAACGGGAGCTTTCATTAGTTGCGTCAACACTAGGTTAAGACTCCTGTTTGGAGAAAACTTTTTAATTGGTGGAAATGTGCGGAATAAATCTTTCATGAAGTGCTGTATCAGCCTATCACTAAACAATGGTAACGAATGTCTTCTCCGTGTGAATCTTGAAATGGCTGCCAGGTGAACCTTTATCCATGAAAACGATAACCCACTCTCCGCTAAATGCAGCAAATACGGCAGAAGCTGTCCGGAGTTATATTCAGGGGCTCTAACCCTGGCAGATCTTCACACCAAATGCAGAACCTCCTCCACTTGCATGCATATGAAGTGTTTGTGGACAGAGCTCGTGGGGCTTGCAGAATTCAACGGCAATCCGATGAAATAGTCATGGTACCAAACTTCGAGAAGTCAGGAGCCATGCCGTCAGGTTGAGACTGTCCGGATCGTGATGCCACACTGTTCCCTTGTCCCGGGTCAGGAGGTTCGGAACCTTCTGAAACCTTACGGACCGTTGTTAGGCAGAAACCTGTGCAGTTCCCTCTGGGACCACTGCAAAAGATTTAGGACTACAGGTGTTTGGCAGTAAACCCACGTGGTAGCAGTCTGTACCACACAGATTCACTTGGTAGCTGTGGCTGAGCAGTCAGACTTCCCTCAAGAACAGTTAGGCAGTATACAGAGTATTCACAATAGGTCAAGAGCACACAATAGAACAAGTAAACACTGACCAGGGCTTGGTGTAAAAGAGATGAACAAGTTACTCCTTACCTGGTAACGTTCTTTCGATGGGATGTTCCTCCGACGTATTCCTTATCTATGATATTTGTATCTCCAGCTTGCTGGCCTCAGAACATTTTTTTCCCAGTAGAGGGCGCTGTGCGTCGACATCCATCGAGTAGGTGTTCTTCGACAGCCACCGTATCAACGCCGACGTCATCATGCCTATAAAAGCCCACGCGCAGCGTCCGTTGCTCAGTTCCGTTTTGTAGAGTAAGGTAGCTATTGCATAACTGGTTACTACCCTTGAAGAAGCGTAAGCTGCAACCACAAGGGAAATGTTACTGCGGGGATGGATGGGAGGGGCGATAAGGAATACGTCGGAGGAACATCCCATTGAAAGAACATTACCAGGTAAGGAGTAACTTGTTCCTCGAAGGGATCCTTATCTATGATAGACTCCCATAGCAGTGGTATGTGATTGGAGGCGGGAGTAAGAGATGCCATATTACTCTTTAAGAATGAACAGAGTGTAACACAGCTTTGCCAAATCTAGTCTCTTGATTAGAGGAGGAATCCAGGCTATAAAATTTGGTAAAGGTATGTGCGGACGACCATGTGGCAGCCGCACATATGTCTCGAATTGGTACCCCTCTTTGAAGAGCTGAGGAGGCAGCGATACCCCTGGTCGAATGAGCCCTTAGAATTTGAGGGGGCTCTTTCCCTGCCAGTTTGTAGCATTCCAGAATGGCTAAAATAATCCATCTGGAGATGGTTTGTTTGGTTATTGGTAATCCCAACTTATGTCCTGTGTAACCTACAAAGAGTTGGTCTGCTTGTCTAATTTTAGCAAGTCTACTGATATAAAAACTCAAGGCTCGCTTAGGGTCCAGCCTGTGTAGTCTCTCTTCCTCTTTCCCCGGATGGGGAGGAGGATAGAATGAAGGTAAAGTAATCTTCTGATTAATGTGAAAATCAGAAACTACCTTTGGGAGGAAGTTAGGCTTCACCTGTAGAACGACTTTGTCCTTGTGAAAAATTGTATGAGGAGGTTTACAAGATAGGGCTTGTATCTCGCTAACCCTTCTAGCAGATGTTAATGCTACCAATAAAACAGTTTTGAGGGTGAGAAACTTCAATGAACAAGAGTGGAGTCGTTCAAATGGAGCACCCTTTAGGAAGTTTAAAACTAGATTTAAGTCCCATATGGGAACTTGGAATGGTCTTGGAGGGTAAACGTTAGTTAGCCTTTTCATGTATTGTATTACCAATGGAATTTTGAAATATGAAGGCTCCTCTGCAGTGCACTTAAAGATCGATAGTGCTGCGAGATAGCCCTTAATAGTGCCAACTTGAAGGCCTGAATTTGCCAAATAAAGTAAGAAGGATAACACCGCAGGTGTACCACATGAAAAGGGTTTGATATTCTTTTCTCTGCACCGACTGCAAAATGTATTCCAACGGCAGCGCTATAGAGTTTTAGTTGCTGGCCTTCTGGCCAAAAGCAACACCTCCATGATGTCATCTGGAAGGTCCCAATCCTTGTACCTCAACCTTTCAGATACCAAGTGTGAAGGTTGAGGGTCTCGATGGCTGGATGGAGAACCTGACCTCCCTTCTGCGAGAGAAGATCCTCTCTGTATGGTAGACGAATTAGAGGGTGGATGGACATGTCCAGAAGGTCCGGGTACCACGTTCTCCTGGCCCAATCCGGGGCAATTAGGATCATGGTCTTCCGAAACCTTCTCAACCTCCTGATCATTTGAGGAATGACAAGGACCGGAGGAAACGCGTACAGAAGTGGCAACTCCCAGTCCACTACGAACACGTCTCCTAGAGCTCCTCTCGGGGGGAAATTCCCTTGAGCAAAATCTGTTGCACTTGCTGTTGATACTGGTGGCAAACAGATCCACTTGAGGTGTTCCCCAAAGTGCGAAGATCTCTTGAAGGACTTCCTGAGCTATCTCCCACTCGTGGGAGACTGTGCTCTGCCTGCTCAGAGCGTCCGCTGTCAATCTTATCTCTGGCTAGGTGTACTGCCGATAGAGAGATTCCTTCCTGAATTGCCCAAAACCAGAGCTGCATCGCCTCTCTGCACAGTGGCAGTGACCCTACGCCTCCTCTTGTTGAGGTAGTGCATGGCCATCGTGTTGTCTGTCCTGATAATGACATTTCTCCCCTGTACTGATGGCAGGAAAGCTTTCAGCGCTAGTCTGATCGCTCTCAGCTCCAATAGGTTGATGTGTAGTCTAGACTCCGATGGAGACCAACGACGCTGATGGTCAAGTCGTTGGCATGGGCTCCCCATCCCGTGAGTTAGGCATCTGTGACTACAGTTATCTCTGGCCAGGGTTGCCAAAACAGTTCTCCTTTCAAGATGTTCTCTGAATAGGCCCACAATTGAAGGTCGTGGGCTACCTTGTCCGGAATCCGGAGGAGATCTGTCATCCTCCCTGAGAATTGTGACCACTGAGTCCTCAGTGCCCACTGAAGGGATCTCATTCTCAGGCGAGCCTCTGGCACAAGGGATATGCAGGATGCCATGAGGCCTAGCAACCTCAAAAAGTCATAGGCTGGGAGACGCTGGGCATTTTGAAACCTGGTGACCATCTGCAGAATATCTTGAGCCCTCACCTCTGGTGGCAACGCTTTTCCCAGGGACGTGTCCAGGACTGCTCCAATTAACTGGAGTCTCTGTGATGGTATCATCTGTAACTTCTTTAAATTGAGGGAGAAACCCAGCTTGTGAAGGAAGTGGCAGACATAATCTAGTTGGATCCGAGGTTGTTCCGAAGAAACTGCTCTGATCAACCAATCGTCCAGGTAGGAATCGCTTCCCTCCTTAGACTTGCAGCCACAACCGACATTAGCTTGGTGAAGACCCTCGGGCGGAGGTCAGCCCAAATGGCAGAACTCGAAATTGATAATGAGATTTGCCAATTGCGAACCTCAGGTACTTCCTGTGCCTGGGATGGATTGGCACATGGAAATAAGCATCCTGAAGGTCCAGAGATACCAACCAGTCCTGAGGCTGGAGGGCCTGAAGGATCTGAGAGAGAGTTACCATCTTGAAATTGTCCTTCCTGAGGAACTTGTTCAATTCTCATAAGTCCAGGATGGGTCTCAGTCCTCCGTCTTTCTTTGGTATGAGAAAGTAGGGGGAGTACCAGCCCTTGTTCCTGTCCGCTACAGGTACCTGTTCTATGGCACCTTTCTCTAGCAGGTCTACAATTCCCTGCAAGAGGAGCGGATCCAGCACTTTCAGAGAGCTGTTCCCCGGTGGATGGCTCTGAGGGATGCGTAGAAAAGGCAGGCGGTAACCTTGGGCAACTGTCTCCAATGCCCAAGCATCTGACGTAATAGCCTGCCATTCCATCAGATGGTGAGTTAACCTGCTCCCTACAGGTGTCTTGTGATGGGAGACCTCAGAGTGGTTTGGGAGCGGCTGATGCAGTTGCCGAAGGTAAAGCTGCTCCTGCTGATGAGGCTTTCTTTCCTCTACCCCGTCCACCACGGGTAAATTTTCCTTGGCCTCTTTGAGCCGGCCGTCCTCTGCCTCTTCCATATGAGGAATAATAGCGAAAGGACCTTCCTCTCCAAGAGGATCCTGAGGGACGAAAATTAGTTTGGCGGATTGCAGCTCTTAGTGACTTGGCTGCTGCTTTTGATGTTTGCAGTTTTTCCAAACTGTCATCCGCCTTTTTACCAAACAGGGAAGAGCCGTCAAAGGGCATATTTAAAAGTCTGGCCTGTACGTCAGAAGCAAAGCCGGACTTTCTCAACCACGCATGCCTGCGGATTGTGGTACTTGCCGCCATGGCCCTGCTGATACTGTCAGCAGAATCAATGCCAGTTTGAAGGGACTCACACATTACATCTTTACCATCTCTGATGATATTTAAAAATACGTCCCTTTCTTCTCTTTCCTGGAGGCAATCAGCCGCTGATGAAGCACACTCCAAAAGAGTGTGGCTGAACCTAGCGAGCGTACAAGTCGCATTAATAGATTTTAAAGCCATGCTACAGGCCGAGAAGACTTTCTTAGCCATGGCATCATATTTTTTATCATCCCTATCCTGTGGAGCAGTGGGGTATGCAGATGTACTGCCTGATGAAGTTGCAGTCTGGACCACCAGACTCTCTGGAGTAGAGTGTTTAGATAGGTATTCAGGGTCAGCAGCAGATACCCTATATTTAGCTGACAACTTCTTGTTAACCGCAGGGATAACTTCAGGAGTTTCCCAGTTAGTTAAAATCTTTCTCTGTAAGGCAGAGTGAAATGGAACCACAGGATCCTCCTGTGGACCTTTATCCAAAATGTCAGTGAGGTCATCCTGCTGAAAAACAGGTGAAGGTGCAGACCAACCCATGAATTCTATGATTCTTGACATAAGGTTTCTATAAGGGGTTTCAGCATGTTCCCCTGGGTCTAATTTGACAAATCCACTTCAGGGGAAGTGTCTAAACCACGTGTTTCCTTTAATACATCCTGAAGGTCTTTCAACCTTCTTTCCTCAGGGTCAAAAGTCTCTGGTTCAGGTGATGAGGTCCTCTGCAGGTCAAAAGGCCTTTCTTGATCTGAGTCTTCCCTTTCCTCATAAATTGGGGTTAAAGGGGGGTGTTCTGAGTGAAAAGTGACAAAACTCATTTCTAAAGCAGAAGGAGCCATCATCACTGGCCTTGAAAAGGTCGATGTCGTCGACACTGATGTGAAAATCCTTGAAGGCGCCGTCAAAGGCGTCGAGAAAACTGGAAGAGTCCCTGTAAAACTCGAAAGGATCGGAACCCTGCTCGAGGATGTCGACGACGCTCTCGGCATCGTGTCGGAGGCTCTTGGCCTAACCGTTGGCTGTGGAGTAGCCGTGGTTTTTTCTTTTATCGGCGTCAACGTCGGCGTCGACGCCGGTGTCGACTCAATCGACAGCTGCGTCGAAGAACCCTTCGATAACGGCGTTGATGGCGCCGATCTATGCTTCGAAGGGGCTTTCGACGATGGCGTCGAAGATGCTTTACTTCCCGATGGCTCATGGCGCTTTCGGGTCGCCTCTTTCGCCCGGTGCTTCGACTCGCGGCGTTTATATTTTTTGGGCTTTTCACCCAGGGTATCACCCTCAGCTGAGGGGCTCGAAGATGCTTAGCATCTTTTTTCTGAATTCCACCCACTCAGCCTGAGAGCTGTGTTTTGTGGGGCAATGGACTCTTTCCGGGGAACTAGAAGACGACGACGAAGGAGATCTTCTCCGTCTCTTTTTCGAGTGTCTAGACCTCGACGAGTGGTAGGAGCCACTTCGAGACCTAGACCGAGAATGCTTTCGATGGTGAGGAGACAAATGTATCGACTCTACCGCGGAAACTTTCGAGGAAGTTAAAACTGACTTACCTCTCTCGAGCTTCCCCTTACGCTCCTTCAAGGCTTTCGCCGTCAAGGATAGGCATTCCTCACACTCCGAACACTGGTGTTCGATTCCCAGACACCACAAACAGATCCTGTGAGGATCCGTCAATGACATTTTCTTCCCACAGTCTCGTCATTTTTTGAAACCGGACCGAGGAGTCGTCGGGTTGGAGGAGGAAGCCATTGAGTACGAGTCAGTATTCTCGAGGAAATATGAATATATTTCGACTGACGAACTGAGCAACGGTATTCCGAGGCACACGCAGCGCGGAAAAACGGAACTGAGCAACGGATGCTGCGCGTGGCCATTTATAGGCATGATGACGTCAGCGTCGATACGGTGGCTGTCGAGGAACACCTGCTCGACGGACGTCGACGCACAGCGCCCTCTACTGGGAAAAAATGTTTTCCGAGGCCAGCAAGCTGGAGATACAAATATTATAGATAAGGAATACGTCAGAGGACACAATCCCTTCGAAATAATTATTTATTTAAAACCACACCTAGAGAAACACACAGGCACTAATAGTAAGCAATTCAAAAACATGGTCACTAAAAGATATACACTCCCTTAAAAGAATATTAGACAAGTCTTAAGTAAAGCCCCACTTATTTTCAGACAGCTGTGAGCGCTTAACGCAGATGGCACTCTAATAGTTCGTTTTAAAAAGGGAGAGAAAAGCAGAGAACAAATTGAAACAGATCCCAACACTTTTACAAGAACATAACAAGAGAGGAAGGCAAAGTAAAAACTGTGAATTCAGAGTCAGTAGTCCGGATCCGCTTTAAGAGGATCAAAACGAAATGTGTCCAAGGTCACACGGTTGCAGTGCACAAAAGTCTTGTAATGGTTCAAAAAGGAGTTGGATCAGAGAAAGGGACCAGTTAGAGGGTCAAGGCGGCCAGCCCAGTCCAGAAGGTTAAGGAGTTATTATTACCTTGTTGCAATCTTTAGAAAAGGAGGCCTGGCGGACATGGTACCTTAAAGTGGTGAGAACGCTCCTGCGGAGGCAGTTGTTCCTGGCAGCGGATGCAAGTTGGTGCTTCGTCCGGGGGAAGAGAGGATCTCGTCTTAGAGGAAGACAGGAGTCTGTTGCACTGCCAGGGAAGAAACCAGCTGCGGAGTTTCTCAGGTACAAGGAGCGGTCCGGTGATTCGCGGTTCAGTGGTGAGTGGCTATCCGGCCGCCGGGGTGCTTGGCACGGGCAGTTTGACCACAAACCAGGCTGGGGTGCGAAGAAAGAAAGGTAAACTGGTTGTGCCCACTAGTCAGGGGAAGAAGCCTCTCCAGCTGGGAGATCTTCTCTGTCGTCGGGAAGTGGTGAGTCGGTTCTGCAGGGCTCCACTGGTGGTGTTGTCGTGGTAGGTCGGTACAGATTCTCCCTCGTCAGATTCTCAGGTCCTGTGGCGACTTCTGAAGTTCCAGTCCCCAAAGCCCTGCTTTTATGCAGCACACCCCCATTCACTCAGCCTAGCTGTCACTCAAACATGCTAAGTGGTGAGCCGGCCGGCTCACCACTTGGGCCAATCGCACAAGAGTGCGACTTGAGTTACCAAGGTAACTCAGTTCAGGGTGCCTAAACCCCCTCCCACACCCCCTGTGGTACCCAGACAGAGTGGCACCACTTTTGGAGGCTTCTGTGGAGAAGGCCGCCAAAAAGTGGAAGAAAGGGCTCGACTTGGGTTGGAGTCACAGAAGAGAACACAAACGGCATTTTAGAATCGAGTCTTGGCAAAAAATACCAACCGGAGAATTAATATTAATTAAATAAACCAGCGGTATGTTCGAGGCTATGAGAATTAAATAGAGATTTTCTCTTCCCCTAGATGACGACGCGATTTGCACCCACTGCCAGGAACAATTGCCACCACTGGAGGATCCTTCCCACTTAAGGTACCGTGTCCCGCCTCGCTTCCCTTGCTACCGACTGTACGGGGTAGATTTAGCCCCCGGCTTTCGAACCTGGGTTAGCCTGGGACACCCTGGCTAAACTTTCCTAAGCCTCTCTAAACTCTTTTTGGAACTCTCTGCAAGACTTTCTAAGCCTAGTGTAACTGTGTGATCTTGGGCGCATTTGTGCTCTGCTCTTTATAAGAGTGGGCCCAGCCTTTGGACTTTGGCTCACCAGTGACTTTTTGCTCTTCTGCCTTGCTAACAGTGTTCCTGAATCTTAGAGTGATGTACCTTTCCATATTCTGTCTTTTTCCCTCCCTTTCATCAGTAGAAGAGTGAAAAAGCTCCTTACCATCAAATGGAAGGTCCAGAACCTTGTCTTGCACCTCCTTCGAGAACTTAGTGGCATGTAGCCATGCTTGCCACGAGGTATCAACCCCAAGCATCAGACCCCGAGCCGAGGTGTCTACGTGATGAGCCGCAGCCTCCAGGAGATCCTGGGCCAGGACCTTGGCATTGGAAAGGCCTCCTCTAAAATCCTCCAGCTTCTCGACCGGAATGTGCTCCTCAAACTCTGACAGACCTCTCCACATCCGCATGTTAGCTCCCGCCAAAATCAATTCTGCATTGGCCTGCCTGAGCTGCAAGGCCGAATTGGCAAATATGTTCCTCCCTAGGGAGTGCAGGAGCTTGTCCTCCTTTCCCAAGACCTGAGTAGCCGCCGCGGAGGAGGATGCTGCAGGTCTGGATTGCAATGTGGCCACAGCCACCACTGTGGAGGAGGGAGGCGGACAAGACGACAAGGCCACTTCTTCCGAGGAATGTAGTCTGTACCTCGCGTCAATCTTTTTATTGACAAAAAGTCCAGAGTGTGGCTTTTCCCAAACTCTCCCGACCTCGGCCAGAACATCCTTCTGCAAGAACAGGCCGGTACGCTCCAAAGGAGACAAGGTGAACGCCCCAGAAAGCACGCCCTCCTGCGGAGCAGGTGCCTCGGGCACCGGAACATCTAAGAAGCTCATCATGTCCAGTACCCGGTCATGGACAGCTCTGGTAGAGCGGGGCAGGTCCTCGTTGTCCTGATAGCCTTGAGGGTCATCTGACAGGTCAGGATCCTGCTGAACCGTGTCAGGCACTGCCTTGTCCACTGGAACAATGGTGGCACAGGCGGAAGCGCAGGCGGAGGCACCACGGGCAATGGAGTCGCAGGCGGAACCACCGTCGGAAGGGGCGGAGCCGGAGGCGCGGGTGGACATATCTCCTTGAAAAGCCCTTCGAACTATTCCCTCATGGGGTCGGTGCGCATAAGCGCTTGAAAATTACAGAAAAAAGCGTCCTCAGGAGATTGTTTTGGAACCTGAGGAGGCTTCTCATGAGGTGGACAAATGGAGGGACGTAATGGGGAAGGGTGCCACACCGGCCCCTCTGCCGACGTATCCACATAAATCAAGGGAGCTGCCCCCGTGGGCAACGAAACGTTGTGCGGAAGAGGCATCCGGTCGTTCCAATCATAACTCGGCCGGTAAGGATGCACACAAGGGACCTTGGGTTCACCCGAAGGACCAAACCCTACACCAGGGGCTGATGGCGTAGTTGTAGGGGTAGTACCTAAAATGGCTGCCATGGTCGTGGCGGGAACGGCCACCATTTTGTCCTCATCTGACGGGAACGGCGGCACGTGAGGAAGTGAGGCAGGGGTCACCGTAGATGGATCAGGGGTCTTAATTTTAGCCTTAACGTAAGGAACCTCGGCAGAGCCGGTACTATGAGGCCTGGAATGTTTCTGCGACATACCAACCACCAACTGAGCCTTCGAAGGAAGAGCCTCAGCACTGCTGGTAAAATAAGAAACTTTCTTCTTTGCCCCCTCAACAGATCTGGTGTCACCACAAGAGCGGGAACGATGCGCTGTCACCGACAGGGCCTTACCCGGCCCCTCAGAACTGTTGGTTTCCTTAGCCTCTGTACGAGGGACCTCGGTCCAGGTCCCGGTAGAAGCCTTATCGGCACGGGCCTCGAACATCCGTTCGGTAACCTCAATGCCAACCAAGACCTCGGGCGTACCCTGGTTTTGTTTTTGAGGGAAGCCGAAAGAGCCGCCTCAGAGCAAGCTCCGGTACCCCACGACTCAGTAGAACTGGGTCTACAAACAGCCCCCACAGGAGAGGCCTCTGAGCGTACTCCGGTGTTCACAGGTCCCTTACGGAGACCCTCGGAGAAAACTCCAGTAGAATTATTACGCACGACAGGCACCTCAGGGCGAACCCCGGTAACAGAGCAATCATCGCCCCTCCCGGCTCGAGAGGAACCCGGGAAGGTATCCCCCGGTCGGGGTGCTCTGAAAATTAAAGAACTTACCAGGCGTTTTTTCTTCTCGTCGATGAACGCCTGAAAATGCGAAGGAGGAGTTTGTCCGAACACCTCCTCCCACCGCTCCAACCGACGTTGAAGTGCCCGGACCGAAAGGGAGTCACAGTAAAAACTGGAGTACCAACGGTGTTCCGGACCCAAACACTCTAAACAAACAGGATGGGGATCCGCCCTCGCGAAGAGATGGTGACACGATGAACAGTCTGGAAAATCTAGTTTAAAAGACATAGGGGGTCATTCCGAGTAGGGCAGTAAGGGTTAACGGTCACCGGTAACGAGACCGGTGCCGTTAAACCCTTACCGCCCTATTCCGAGTTCCCTTTGCGGGTTGGTACTTAACGCCTGCTTTTTGCAGGCGCTAAAAAACGAACCCGCAAAGGGACGTTGGAGGTAATTACGGTACCGTAATTTACGGTACCGTAATTACCTCCTTCCCCATTCCCATTGAGCCCTATGGGGGCAAAAATGGGAATGGGGAAGGGCCCACGGTGAATGGGGAATTACCGCCCCACCAACGTTGGAATGGGGCGGTAATCCTGCCATTCACCATGGCGGAGTTGGAAAAATACCGGCATCAATCAAGGCGCTAATAGCCAGGGTCGAAATGAGGCCCATAGACAGACTACTAAACGAACGCTAGCGAGAGCCCGAGAGGGAAAAAAGGGAAGAAAATCTTTCGAGGATGCAAGTGCGTCCGACCGCGATCGTGCGGAGAAAAGGACTGATGGCCGATGCACGAGGCGGAGCCAAGGTGGGCGGGGTTACGGCCGCGTGCCGGTCCCCACGCAGGAAAGAGAGTAGGGACAAATTTTTGAAAAAAAAATGTGGATGCTTCTTACAAAAGTGCTCCGGTCCCGTCCCACAGGACGGAGAGATGTCCCATAAGTATGGAGGAAAGGGGACGGGACGTAGGAGTAAGATCTTTTCCAGACATTAAGGAAAAGACGAAGAAACAACCTAGCAAAAATAGTAGATGACGCAAGGTGATCCCACAACTTTGGAAGACTGTTGAAATCTGATGGGAGCCGCGGGGGCGCGGCTTATATACCACTGCGTCCTATTAGGGCATGCATAAGCGCCCCAAAACGACATAGATAGGACACAGAAGTGTCGAAATGTTTCCTATGGAAAACGTCTTTATAAAGGTACCGAGGGTTCCCAGCCTGGCGACGGGGAATATTACAAGCATGTGAATCCATGAAAGATCCAATGCTGGAGAAGTACAATATTTGTAATCTGGTAATATTGGTCAGTAAAATAATGAATGCAAGGCTATCACAATGTTGTCTAATGTTAAACTTGAAATTAATAGCTAACAATACAAGATGTACTACATATTGTTAGTACAAACAATACATATGAAGAGACACAATGCATTGGAATCTGAGGCACATAAAGGTAAACTCCAGTAAGGAGAAAAGAAAGAGTATCACTAGAAAATGACAATAAGATTAGAGGTTATTAGAGGTTATTATCATGTATACAAATGAATTGTGTTTGTTTTTTTTTTTGTTTGTTTATTTGATAATGCGCTTCAAGCCCTTGGGCAGCTGGGCGCAACAATACAAGTAGACTCGAAACTTAGTTACAATGCCTGACACAGGCTATTACAAAACAGTGGTAACTTACAACAAATGATACAGGTGATACAGTACATAGTGTGTTTGAGGCATGCGTATGTATATGCACCATCAGCTGAGGCCAAACCCGAAAGTACTTTAACAACATAGGGCAAGGTTAACGTCCAGATATAAAGCATCTTTTCAATTTTAAAATTCTTACTATCAGTGAAGAAAGCCACCAAGCCTAGATATGTCAGTGAACAAAAACAAGTGGCCTAGATATGTGATGTTATCAGTGATGTCATCAATGACATCTCCTTAGGTTTTTCAGTTTTACTTGTAACCATAACGTCCCGTAAACAAAGTGTTTTCAATGAATTTGATGGGTTTTTATTAGTGCAACTTAAACATAACGTCTCTTTTAACAACGCTTTTTCAATCAATTTCATGACTTTTTACCAAAGCACCCTAATATGCTATAACTTCCCAATGTAATACATACCCCCAATGTAGCAACATTTTTAACACTTCTGTACAGTGTTTGCAACATTTCCCACTGTTTTAGTGTTCACCGATGTTCGCAAACAGTTCCGCACTGTATTTTTAGCTGAACTGGGAAGTTTTAAAGTGAAACTTAACCCTTGCACAGCTCCTAGACTTATTTTTCTCCATCTGCAATGCAGGAGAAAGCACATCCTTCGAAGAATATAAGCAAAAGCGCAATGAAACAAAACAGAACAGAATTCTTCGGGATCAGAAATTCTTCGGGTTGCACCATTTGTAAAAACTGTGAAAACAGTTGAACCAAATAAAAAAAAAAAAAAATAAATAAAAAAAAACTGCTATTTACCTTCAAAAATCCATCAGCTATTGCCATCCCTTCTCCCCAGGAGCCATCACCACCACCACCACCACCACCATCAGCTGGAGGGCCAACACAACGAAAGAAGCACAATGATGCAGAAAACAATCAAGAGGACTAGGAATATGTAGAGGAATTGGCTACCTCTAGCACCTAGAAACAATCATGGGTGTGGCAGTTCTTTACCACCGTTGGGGGAGTACCAAAGGCTAAGGCTACCAAGGTGAAATGCAATGAGTTCATTCGCGGATAACCTGGACAGTACTCCTATGGGACCCCCTCCATGCGCCGCCACGCTAAATCCAACCACTTAGATGCTCAGACAAAGGCTGTTCCTTTCTCAGGAAGTAATAAGATGTCTTCCATCTTCCTCAACCAATCCTACCACCACACAGGCTACTCCTTTGGGGCAGAAAATCCCACCATCTACCTTGCAAGCCATAAACGTAGTTGTTGATCCATACCTTTCCAAAACAACAGTACTGTGTATATACTGCAACACACCACTCTGCACAGGGGAGGAATTTCGAAGTGCTTTTGAGGCTGTAATCAAGGAACATGAGGAACACTTCCCCTACCTTAAAACTAATACACACCCAAGATCTTCCCCTGTCTAACTTCCTCTTAATATCTGTGGTCGGTGTCCCTTCACTTGTTTCCCTCCCCCACCTTACTTCCTAACTCTCCTGCAAACAAACAAAAAACACAAAATGAAAAAAAACCCAAAAAAGGTTCCTTTACCAACTTTCACAGTGCAAAAATAGAAGTACAAAAAATAAGCTTATAGAGGCCATCAACTTTAACTTTTTCAATAAAGTAGTTTGACTCAATAAGATTTGCCCACATTTCCATTAACATTTTGTATTAGGCTAATGGAAGTAATGGACAATGGTATACTAGAGAAAAAGTAAAAAGCACCGAAAATGTTTCTGTCCCAAATACTTAATAACTATCCACAGCCCTGAAGTCCCCTTTACAGACTAGGGATCATTGAAACACCTGTATAGCACGTTTACACCATCGCGCACAAGACAGCCCTTCTACCCTCATTGCCTGCTTTCAAACAGTCACAGATCCATCCAGCAATGGCTTCCAAAAACTCTACATGTAACCCTATGAACAAATTAAACTTCCACACACCAATTGCCACTTTACAATGTTCTACAAATATTTTCCATCTGCATTTCCGTTACTTATAGAATACAATTCTATACATTGTGCAGTAAGATAAGTGTATTAATGAAAGGGGGAGTAGGGATGAACAAGTACTCATGCAAGGTCAGGAACGAAGAGCCAATGTGGGAGGGCACTACCTAACTGCTTGGCCAGAAGAGTCCCAAGGGAGGGGTGCACAGCCTCCAGACAGTTGACCTGCAAGGCAAGCGCAGGGGAGGTACTGCTCTCAACTAGGTGTAGTGCCTTGAACGCATAATGTTAATGAGGCACCAGGCCACCAGTCTCAGTGGCAGTGGGACATATTAGTAGAGAAACGACAAAAGGAAAGAGGCAGACAGAAGCAGAATTTTGAAACGGTTTTCAGAACTTAAGAAAGTCTGGTTCAAAGTCTAAAACTGGCAGGAACACTGTTCCAAAGGAAGGCACTAGCTAAACAGAGAGTTCTACCTCCCCGTCTCTGCCTGGAGAAGCGTTTCACAAACAGACAATTGGACTTAAAGAAGCAGAAGGCTCTGGCAGGAGAATATTTAGGGACAGAAACTTGGAAATAGCGTGGTCCCAGTCGTCAAAAAGCCTTGTGGATGATGCAGAGGGTCTTCAATGTCATCCTTACAGCCACCAGAAGCAAGTGTAGAAATTGTAGGGCTGCTGAGATACGATCCCTAGCCCTCAGGCCCAGCATAACTCTGGACGCCATATTCTAGATTAGCTAAAGGGGGAGGTTGACGAAGAGGCTTTTACAGTAGTGCAGCCTACAGAAGAGCAAGGCGCTTGAAACATTCACTGTGTAAGGGAATGCAAAGAAACGTAGGCTTCCTGCAAAGATGTGAATCTCAAAATGGCCCTTCTTCAAAAGGTCCAACTTGTGAGGAGTCAAGGAAAGGGAGCAGTTAAAGATAACCCCAAAGTTTTTGGCCTAACAGAATGGTGAGGATATAGAGCCCAAGGACAGCGGCCAGAAAGTAGAAAGGAAACAGGGCACAAGTGTCCCAATAACAAAAGTCTCTGTCTTACTGGCATTGGTTATAGGTCAAAGGATCGACTGCAACGTGTCGATTGACAAAAGGTTCGAGTCAATAGTCATTTTTTTGTTTTTTTTAATATATTGTTTTTTTTTGGGGGGGTTCCACCTCCAAACCCTGTTTTTGTGGTAAAAACCACTTTTTCTTACCTACACGGAAACCCAAAAATAAATATATAAATACAATTGTTTTTCGAACCTTTGGTTTTTGACCCTATTGACTCACACCCTTTGCATTCAAGCCTTTTGTAATCGATCCTTTGACTGGACACCACTGGCATTCACACAGAGATTGTTAGCCGCACACCATGCCTGGATGGGGGTAGACAATTGGGGATCAGAGAGGCCGATAAGAAAGAAGTAGAGGAAGGTTTCAAGCAAAGTTATGTATCATCAGCCTAAAACTGCAAATTAGGAGAGAAGGAGCAGACGAGGTGAGCCAGAGGGACGTGATACATATTAAAAAGCCACACCGATAGGATAGAACCCTGGGAGACAATGCAGGTAGAAAGTGAGGTGGTGCTGGACAAACAGATCAGTTGCAGCTGGAAAGATCAGTTAGCCAGGAAAGAGGTCCGCCAGTCCACTGCCCGGTCTGTGATACCAAAGGTATCATGGAGGCGTTAAATAAACAAAGAATGGTTCACTGTATCAAAGGCGTAGGACAGATCAATAAGCACTATCCTCAATTGTTGTACTACAATCAAAAATACCATATACACTTCAATTACAAAATTACACCATATTACAAATACTGTATACTCCCCTTATGCTACCTATAATACCTATACACATATTACTATAGTGCATGTGCCCCCCTGAAATCTGGCCACTGGCCACAACCACCACATTACAATTAAACCATGTAACAAGTATATCTTTCGAGGAACTCTTTCGGTGGGGTTGTCCTGTTGCTGGACCTCAGCGCCCTTGGTTATATTGCTGGTATGACTTTTCAGGGTCGCATGGAAAAATAACAACGGAGTCCTTGGTTCCTCTCCTCCGTTTGGAAAAATGAAACTCTTTAGGGTGTTACATTGGCTCTTTTTTATAGATGAAGAAAAGCTGTGTAGGTGATGGCGTGTGTGCTTTGAATTTTTGTGTCCATGGACGTTATTGGAATTGGTGGCGGATGGGTGGTCTGGGTGAGTTTTGTTATTCAAAGGTGTATTGTACATACTCTTTAGGGTGTTACATTGGCTTATTCCCAAGCGCCCACAAATAACTGAAAAGGATGACAAATAACTCCCTTTACAGTGTTCAGAAACTCCACATCTTGTGGTTTATTATGAGATATTCTGGTGCCCTTTGTGATTACACGTGTTTCGATGACTAAATCATCTTTTTCAAATCAGGGCTAGTTGCACTGTTTCCCACTAGTATTCTCAAAATGACATTTTGGCACGGGACGCAGTGAAGGAAAGCTGGATCTGGAATTTAACCCATGAAATTATTCACAATTCACAAGACATTAAGAATACTAGTGGGAAACAGTGCAACTAGCCCTGATTTGAAAAAGATGATTTAGCCCCAGTACACATTTGTCATTGCTCGGGGCCAGGCCCATTGTCCAGGCACCAAAGTTATATCACCATTTTCTGTACTTATATTTTAACACTTCCGGAAAAAAAAAGACAGGAAATAGTCATATAAGTTAGCCCCTACTCAAAAAAATCCATTTAGACTATCCACAAACATTCAAGGTTGGGTCTATAATGTTTGTGCAGATTCGTCAAATGGCAACAAAGTTATAAGCCATATAGAAATGTTCAGAACCCCGCTGTTATTTTGGCCCCCATTGACAAAACCCCACAAAACTTTGCAAAAACATCATCAAATCTTTTTGCAAATGTTTGTGCAGATTCGTCAAACGGCACCACATTTTTAAGCCTTTAAAAAATGTTGGAACCCCCACTCTAATTTCGCTCCCTCTTGGCAAAACAGCACCAAACTTTAGGGAACTATTCAGGGACAAAATTATGTTGCAAAGATTCATGCAGTTTCATTGAGTGGCGCCAAAGTAACAAGCCATCCAGAAACTGCTTTTCACCAACCCTGCAATGCAAAATATGTATGCATACCCCCGGGGGCGTGGCTAGCTGGCCATGTAGGAGGCTGGGAGACTCCGGAGCTCCTGTTGATCCAGCATATATCCTACTGACACCTGCCTTCCCTGCCGCAAAATCCTGGCCCCAAACACAGGATTGTGCGGGGGAAGACAAGCGGCGCGCAATGCATGCATCAAGTACATAAACGGCATTTGATTGGGAAAGATATTCCAGGATCTCACTTTCAGTGGACCCGAGGTGCGCCACTTAAAATGGCTGCTGAGCCCCATGACAAAGGCTCTGGAAGCGGGACAGCAGAGATGAGGACGCAGAGGTGCCCTGCAGCCACCGACTGAGGACCTGACAAGAAGGAAGACTCCCGCACTGGGACTGCACTGCGCTAAATAGGCAGTGCGCACGAGAGAGGGAGAGCGGGCGCCAGTGACACTTTCGTGCCCGAAGCATCCCGGGTGGAGGAGGAGGGACGGAGACGGGCGGTGCTGTGGCAAGGGCGGCGGGCGCTGCCTGCCCCTGCAGCTGGAACTCCTGGGCGGGTGCGGCCCGAAGACAATGCCGGGACTCTGCTGCTTGCCGCACGCATCCCCTCACTTTGGACGCGGGGCGTCCAAGAGGCTTGCTGCCGTGCCCGGCAGGGCAAGCGGGCGCCAGAGACTGCTGGAAGGAGGAGTGGCGTGGGGGCAGTGCCAGCGGCCCGCCCAAGTATAGGTGGGCCGCGGAGTGCCGGCGCGACCCAAGACCCGAAACCTGGGGCCCCAGATTGAGGCATTGTACGGAGCCCAGAACCCCCCCCCCCCTGCTGGGAGCAGGGGGAGATTTAAGGTGCCTCTGGTGAAGCCCCGGGTGTCCCCGCAGTGCGGGCACCCACAGAAGAAGCAGAAGAGGGGCTGACCCTCCCGGGACATCATTGCTGGTGTCACACAAGGGCTGAGCTCAGCAACCCTCTAGCCCATAAGGGAGCATCCAGCCCCCACAAGGGGCGGCTACGGCAGGCAAAGGCAAGCAGGACTGGTGATACTGTAGCACTGGCTGCGGGCACGCAGCAGTTGGCACAAGGAAGCCTCAGGAGTTAGTAGCCGGGAAGCTACAGTAGTCCAAGAGGCCACAAGGCGGTAGGAGCTGGGGCACTGAAGCACGCCCGGGGGACCACGATCTGTGCCAGCCGGGCCAGGACCAGTGACAGATCTTGCACCTACACGGTTCAGAGCCCCACCATGCAAGGGAGAGGCCCAAATGTACGCAGATCACATGGGTATTGCACGGGGTTGCCCCACAGAGTGACACCGCCAGGGCGGATAGCAATTGAAGATCACTGCCCTGGAGGCGGACTACCTAACTGCCCACTCTCACGAAGCTGAGCCCCTGACTGTCATGCGACGGAGCAAGTGGCGTATCTGGGACCGCTGGAAGAATGACCACCTTTAGATGTTCCGGTACGTTGTTTTGCAACGCGCCTTGCCGGTCTAGTCGTTGTAGTCGCGTCAACCCCCGGAAGTATTTAGCCTTGTACTTCCGTCCTTCTGACGCATTGCAACGTTAGGCTTTCCTCTGTTGGTAACGCTCCCTTGTGATTTCCCTTGCGGTTACTACCGCCATTCTTTCCGCTACCTTCTAGTCTCTCTCTCTCTCTCTCTCCATTCTACCGTTTTGCTGGCTTTCCCTTGCCCTTCTTGTCTATTCGCCTTTCTCCTGTGTTTTCGCTGTTGCCCTTTTCATGGTTTACACTTATTCGCCATTCTACTTACCGTGGAACTCTGTTTGCTCTCTGTCTTCTTGCTGAGCGGTCCACTTCCGGATTTCCTCCATCGGACGTACCCTTCCTGATTTCGGAGTCTCCATTCAACTGCATCTCATTGGAACCGTCTACGATTACATCCGATCCTGGGTAGGGGTTTTTTATGCCTCCGGCTTTTCCCCCTTAACAGACATGCACAGGGATCCGTCCACAGCCCACTATTCTAGTGGCACTGTGGCGTCCTTCCGAGCCCGTCCTTATCTTCTAAAAAAAAAGAGAGAAGCCATCCTTGAGGAGCAAGAAGAAGAGAGATTCCAAACCGAAGTTTAAAGTTGAGGAGGAAGGGGAAGGAGGGGAGACGGAGCTTACTTCCGAGAAAGAGGATATTACTGAACATTGTGATACTGACATTGGCATTACACCGCAACGCCCGAAGCAGGAAGTTTGTTTACCCAGCGGAGCGCTAGACATGGCGAACAAGCCCAACAAAACCATAGGGAACAGGCCACGATGGAGGACTACACCAAGAGCCTGCAACCAATGGAGGGTGCTCGAGGCAAGGACGGAAGCGCCCGGCAAACCGTATCACCAGCAAGGAAAGATCGGCATATCCTGGAGGCTATTGCAGACATGAAAGCTACGTGGGAGACTAAATTGGAGGCCGCCATGACCACATTGAAGGTGGCGCTGGAAACAAAAATAGATGCAATGCAAATAGACCTGAACCTCCTCTGACAAGATGTAAGTACAATAGCGGACCGCACAGGAGAACTGGAAAAGGGAGTAGAGGCCAACACAGCGGCTTGTGCTTCACACGCCTTAGAGATCCACGCGTTGCAACAGCAAGTGGGCAACCTGGAGAGCAGAGCTGAGGAAGCGGGGGGAAGAGCGCGAAGGAACAACGGATGCATTGTGGGGCTTCCCAAAGGAGAGGTGGGAGCGAACCCCACAGAGTACGTTGAATCCTTGTTCCTGCAAGAGATTGAAGGGGGCAAACTGACTCAGGGATTTGCGGGGCAGAGGGTGCACAGAGCCCTGTTACGGAGACCCCCCCCCAAGACTCATCATCGCTAAAATATTAAACTACCGCGACAGGGAACGGATACTGGAACACTTCCGCAAGGGAGGAACAATCCAGAGGGCATCCACCTCCATAACAGCATACCCTGACTATACTCTCCAGATACAACGAAGGAGATAACATTTTGGTGCAGTTAAGAGGAGGCTACGGGAATCGGCCACAGGTACATGCTGATGTACCCAGCTAGACTGAAGATATTTCACAAGAACAGAACACTGTTTTTCGACACCCCAGAGGAGGCGTCGGAATGGCTGGATGCACAAAATTGGAAGGAAGGGAAGACCAGAAAGGAAGCAGTGTGGAGAAATGACGCAGCGACCCGGCGAGTGAGGTGCTGTATAAAGATGCATCAATGGGACTTGATTATAGTCGTGCTAGATAATGGGAAGGCAGAGTATGATGACGCATGACAGGGAGAAGAGCACCCGACCTCAGGCCCCCTGAGATAGGTTAGTTTAGTTACCAATAGTGCAGTAACCTCCTGCTGGGTGCCCGCTACCGGTGTAGCCCTGTTGCAAGAGACCCACCTTATGAAGGAGAAACAGGAGGTAATTAAGAAAAAGTGGAAGGGCACTAGTGTGGGTGCCACCTACTCATGCCAGGGGGTGATTATATGGGTTGCACCTCAGGTGCCTCTTCAGATACTACAGACTGTGGTGGAGCCAGATGGGAGGATGGTGGTGCTTCAGGGACTCTTGGAGAACAGGGAAAGCATCATAAATACATACGTCCCCCTAATCCAGATACTGTGACTTACTACAAAACGCTATATAGGAAGATTAGTCCCCGCGCGAACAAGATGGTCATTTGAGGGGGATTTTAACTGCACGTTAGACCCTAAATTAGATAGATCTGACAAAAAATGTGATAAACCCACACCCGCAGCGAGAGCACTACGGGCTCTCATGAGGGATTTTGGGCTCGAAGACACATGAAGGCAGCAGCACCCGACAGCAAGACACTATTTCCACTACGCAGCCCCACATAATCTATACACAAGGTTGGATTACATGTTCACCACCCCCGGAATAACTAGGGAGGTGGTGGGCTCAGAATACAAAGCCAGGATACTGTCGGACCACTCCCCCATGGTCCTGGAGTGGAGGCATCAGCCCCCTAGAGCCAGAATTCCCACATGGAGACTCAGAGTTGAGGCCCTGAGAGATGCTTCATTCCGAGAGGACCTTCGGGAGGAGATAATTAGCTATTTTGAACTTAACACAGGGAGCGTGGAACCGGAAGGGACCCTGTGGGAGGCCCTCAAGGTGGTAATCAGGGGGGTGGCCATGTCCAAATCTAAAGGGCTCCAGAGAGATATAGTGCAGGAGTTGCAGGATATTGAAAAGAGAGTGGAAATAATAATGGAGAAAGAGGGGGCCTTGCAAGAACACGCGGAAGGGGCGAGCCAGCTGCAATTGGCGGGCGGAGAGCTATGGGACAGGCTCAGTAACCTGAATTATAAGAAATATATTGAACGGCAAAATGCTGGCGGGGACCAGAGGTGTTGCTAGGGGGGGCTAAGGGGGCTATAGCCCCTGGTCTTTTGGTTGTAGCCCCGGATAGAATCTCAGGAGCTACAACCAAAAGGCTAGCTAGCCCCCAATCCCAACAGTGCCAACATCAGCGTAGCCCTGGGTCTTTTCCAGACCTAGCAACACCCCTGGCGGGAACAAACCAGGGAGGCTGCTAGTGTGGCTATATAAAAACGAGGAACAAAGGCCTGCAATTATGGAGATAGTGGGGGAGGCGGGAGAGGTCTGCAATACCCAGGAAAAGGTGAACGAGAGATTCCTCGAATTTTACAAACATCTCTACGCAGACGTGGGGGAGGACATGGAAAGCACAACTCACAAGGTCCTAGAGGACATAGGATTGCCCCAACTAAGCACAGAAGATAGAGAGAACTTAGAAGCCCCAGTTACGCTGGAGGAATTAGAGGCAGTGGTGATGCATCTACCCACGTGCAAAGCCCCTGGCATGGACGGGCTCCCCATCGAGTTTTATAAAACATACAAACAAGAGATCCTTCCCCCGTTGCTGGCCATGTTGAACGAGGCATATGAGAATGGAAGACTGCCAGAATCCCTGAGAGAGGCGATGATCATTCCCCTCTTTAAGCCAGGCAAGCCCAGTGCGGACTGTGGGTCGTACAGACCACTGTCCATGCTGAACCAAAACATTAAGATCCTTACGACAGTAATCGCTAAACAGACTTAAGCCAATGATAAATAAACAAATACACCCAGACCAAACTGGATATGTTCCGGGTAGGAGCATATCCGACAACCACAGGAGGCTCCATCATATCATAGAGCAGACAGAGGGTGACCCAGACGAAATGGCAGTAGTCTCACTGGATGCAGTCAAGGCATTTGACTTGGTCCGATGACCATGGCTGATGGCGGCTCTAAAGGGATTCGGGATGGGACCTGGGTACTTGCGGTGGGTGAAAATTACCAGGTTACTCACCGTAGTGACCACCTTACTCCTAGTCCATAGTCCCCTTTCCTCCATATTTATGGGACATCTCTCCGTCCTGTGGGACGGGACCGGAGCACTTTGTAAAAAGCATCCAAATTCTTTTAAAAAATGTGTCTCTCTTCTCTTTCCTGCGTAGGCCCGGCACGCGGGCATAACCCCGCCCACCTTGGCTCCGCCCCACGCATCGCCCCTCAGTCCTTTTCTATCGCAGGGTCAAAGACCCATTAGCAATAACAGAGGAACCTTATTAGAGGGGACGGTGGGCGGGCGTATGGAGGAAAGGGGACTATGGACTAGGAGTAAGGTGGTCACTACGGTGAGTAACCTGGTAATACTCCTACGTCCCGTCCCCTTTCCTCCATACTTATGGGAGATTCCCAAGCACTCCTTACAGGAACTATGGGTGGATGGAAATACCCCTTACTGAAACAGGTTCTTCAGCACAGCCTGGCTGAACTGAGCGTCAGCTCTAGAGTTCATATCGAGGCAGTAATGCTTACAGAAAGCAGATGGGGAGGCCCAAGTAGCCGCTTTAGCGATGGACTCCCAGGGAAGATACTTCTGAAAAGCAACCGCGGCTGCCTTGCCTCGCACCTGGTGTGCATGGATATCTTTAGGAGGTTTCAGCTTTTGGACGGTGAAAGATTCCATGATACAGGCGGTAATCCATCTGGAAATAGATGCCTTAGACGCCGGCCTGCCCTGAGGCTTACCGAAGGTTGCAAACAGTTGGGAAGAGCTCCGAAGCTCAGAAGTCCTGTCCAGGTAGAACCTAAGAGCTCTTTGGACATCCAGGCAGTGTAGAACCCTTTCCGCCTCCGAGGCAGGGTTCAGAAGGGAAATCAACTGATTCAGATGGAATTCGGTCACTACCTTTGGTAGGAAAGCTGGGTTCGTCCGAAGGCTTGTGAAAGACCAAGAAAGGGTGCTCCACCGACAATGCCTGGAGCTCACTCACTCCCCTCGCTGTCGTGACGGCTACCAGAAAGGACACGTAGTTGAGGTCAACCGTAGCCATTGGCTCAAAGGGTTTATGGCACAGCGCCGTCAGGACTACATTTAGGTCCCGAGGCGGGTGCGGACTACGAACCAGAGGGTAGAGGAGTGTCAAGCCTGCAAAATGCCTCTTAACCACTGGGTTACTCAGAGAATAAGAGCATTGGTCTATAGCGAGATAAGCGGAAACCGCTGAAAGGTAAGTTCTGCATGACAGAATGTAAACACCCGACTCTGCTAGGGAGGACACGAAGGACAGCGCCTTGTCAATCGTAGCCACCCTTGGATCCAACTGCTTTTCCAAACACCAACGACAGAACCTGAGCCATTTACTCCTGTATTGAGATCTGGTCGAGGGTTCCCTGGCTGCCTGGATAATGCGCATGTTATCCGCAGACAAACCCAAATGCTCTAGAGCCGTGAACTCAGGCACCATGCCGCCAAGCTGAGCGATTGTGGGGAGGGGTGCCACATCTGCTGTTCCCTTTGATGAAGAAGATCTGGGGTTACTGGCAACCTGATCAGCAGAAACACTGACAGGTGTTGAAGTTCTGAGAACCAAAAACTGGCCGGCCACCACAGGGCCATGAGCAGAAGGGAACAGTTCACAGAGTTCTTCAGCTTCCCAATTGCTCGATGAACTAGAGGCGGGAAGGCGTAAGCTCTCATGTTGTGCCATGGAATCTCGAGAGCATCCCCCAGAGAGGAGGCTTTCAGCCCCTGTCTGGAGGCATACCGAGGAAGCTTCTTGTTTACCACCGTAGCAAAGAGGTCCACCTCCGATGTGCCCCAACGCAAGAAAATCCATAACAGGATCTCCGCCTTCAACTCCCACTCGTAGCTGACCACTGTCCGCCGGCTGAGGGCATCCGCTGTGACATTCAGCTGGCCCGGGATGTGCACCTCAAGCAGCCAGACGCCATGAAGCATGGCCCACTCCTATATCTGGATGGACAGATCAACCAAAGGTGCCCACCCCGCAGGCAACAAAAAATTGTGCGGAAGGGGTATCCAAGCATTCCGGTCATAAACTGACCGATAAGGATGCGCACAAGGCCGAGAAACCAGCCCTACACCTGAGGCCGATGGCACAGCTGTAGGGGTAGCGTTCAAAATGGCCGCCGCAGTCGTGGCAGGAACGGGCGCCATTTTGTCATCACCTGAGGGGAACTGCGGCACGTGAGGAAGTGAGGCAGAATGTTTCTGCGACATACCAACCGCCAAATTAGCCTTCTCAGGAAGGACCTCGGCGCTGCCTGTAAAAGAAGAATTTCCCTTCTTTGCCCCCCTCAACAGATCTGGTGTTGCCGCAAGAGCAGGAACGGTGAGAAACAACCTTCACCGATAAGGCCTTGCCAGACCCTCAGAAATGTTGGTAACTTTAGCCTCTGTACGAGGGACCTCGGACCCAGGTCTGGTAACAGCCTTACTCGCGCGGGCCTCGAACATCCGTTCGGTAGCACCAAGCCCCACCAAGGCCAGAGAGGGAAAAAAGGGAAGAAAATCTTCCGAGGATGCAAGTGCTTCCGGCCCCGATCGTGCAGAGAAAAGGACTGGTGGGTGATGCGCGGGGTGGAGCCAAGGTGGGCGGGGCTACGGCCGCATGCCCAGCCCCATGCAGGAAAGAGAAGAGGGACACATTTTTGAAAAAAATGTGGATGCTTTTTACAAAGTGCTCCGGTCCCGTCCCACAGGACGGAGAGATGTCCCATAAGTATGGAGGAAAGGGGACGGGACGTAGGAGTATGCTTTATAGCTCCCCCACAGCCAGAGTAAGAAGGGGGAAGATCATATCGGAGAGTTGGCAATTGAGCAGAGGTACGAGGCAGGGCTGTCCATGGTCACCAATGTTGTATATACTAGCACTTGAGCCCCTGGCTCTCTACCTCAGCCAACAGTACGGCGAGATAGGGGTGCGCACCAAAGGGGGACTGCACCTAATATCGCTATATGCAGATGATATGCTTATATACCTGCGCTACCCAGAGGAGAACCTGCAATACATCTTAGAAGTGATGGAACGCTCTGCGGCCTTCTCCGGCATAACGGTCAACCCCAATAAATCAACCATGTTTCCCTTGGGAAGATACAAAGGCATTCCACAGACAAACCTGCCCACTCTCGAGATAGCTTGACAGACCGAAACGTTTAGATACCTGGGGATTAACATCTATCATACGGCAGAAGCTGAGCACAAACACAACACAGAGAAAGCTGTGGAGGGCGTTAAAAATAGCATGGAATTTTGGGTCAAACTACCCATGGCTATGATAGGGAGGGTGGCCCTGCTGAAGATGGTGGTCCTGCCCAGGCTACTGCACTTCTTTACAAACATCCCATACATGGTGCCCAAGCTCTTCTTTACTAAACTGCACAGCCTGTGCAGGGGCTTCCTGTGGCATAACACAAGAAACAAAGTGGCCCTGTGGAAACTACAGAACACATATGATAGAGGGGGATTAAGTTACCAAACTTCGAGATATACCACTTAGCGGCGCAACTACAATATGTAGCCAGGTGGCTGGCGGAAGACGAGACGGCACAATCCAGGCTGCTGAAGGAGGAGAGTGCCCCTTATTTTTTACGAGAACTAATATGGCTTCCCAAACCAGAGATGCGGGGGAGAGCAAGATTGCTGACACTGGGCTGCGAGGTCTGGCACAAAGCCTGCCGGTCCATGGGTGTCCCGGCCCCGTGCTCCCCGCAGGCGCCACTTATGGCGCTATGCGGAGAAGACGTCCAACTCTGAAGAATGATCCGGAAATACTGGGAGCCAGTGGGCCTAGCCACCCTGGGGGACATCTGGCAGGAGGGGGAGGCCATAGATTTCCAAACAATAGTAGATGGAACCAGGGTACAGCTAGGACAGCACATCACATATAACAGAATTGTCAAAAAAGTGAAAGAAACATGGCCTGAAATAGAGCTAGCGGAGGTTCCGGATATGGCTATCGAAACTATATATGACATCTCGGAGGGGGGGCATGAAATATCCAGGATACATGAACTAGCTATGTCGAGAGTGGGAAAAGAGCTGCTCGAACTAAGGCGGGACTAGGAAGAGGAGGCAGGAGAAGCCATGCAAGACGGGCAATGGGAGAGGGCCCTAAAATATCACAAGAAGTCGTCTAGAAATGCCAGGTTACAACAAATTCAACTATATGTCACTCATAGAGCATATATGACCCCCCATATGATAGCGAAATTTGGAAATGCAGAGGCACAAAAATGCCCTAAGTGTGGAGAGGAGAGAGCCGGGATGATCCACATGTTCTGGGCATGCTCGGAGGTCGGGAAGTTTTGGGGGGGAAGTTAAACTCAAGCTGTCCGAGAAGGGGATTAAATTAGACACAGAATCCATTTGGGCATGCATGCTAAGGGGATTTACCAGGCCACGTAATTTGAAACATGTTTGCAAACTCAAAGACTTACCATACATCCTGGGCAAGAAAGCCGCTCACGGACCTAGAGTGGAGAGGTGGTGGGAGGACCTCCTTAAGTGGGCAGACGCGGAGACAATGGCATGGTACGAGGCGGCTAGCAAAGGGGAGGGTGAAGAAGCGGGACCACTGATGGAATGGAGACAAATGATAGCCTCGCTACATGGTTGCACCCGAAGTGACCCCAGTGACGAGGACCTGCTCGAGGACCATGAAGAGGACTTACCCTGAGCAACAGATACCGGAGGTACAAGGGGGAGTGCTCGAGTTTTTGGGGGAGGGAGGGGAGAAGACATTATAGAGACAAACATGTAATGCATATTGTGATACACATGTAACTGCAAATGTCGGGAGTAGAAGTCATATGTTGTTTGTGGAAAATCAATAAAACCTTTAAAAAAAAGAAAAATGTATGCATGCCCCCAAACATCTGAAATGTCTGCAGACATCGCAGGTCAGCCCCAGACAGCTGAACTGTTCGCGGACACCTGTTTTTTTGGCTTTTCAATCCTCATTACCCCTCACCTCTCCAGAGATTGTTTCATTAGTTTAACAAGTGCAATGTTGTGTTTTTTAATGTTTTTACTGCGCTATCTGCGGACACCGGAGGATATGCGCAAATTCAACATGGCGGGCGTTTCTGAAAATATGACGCACCTCATGTTTTTACTGAGCAATCAGTGGGCACGTTCGATGTCACCCGCCTGGACCAATCGGAGGCCTGTCCGCAAACCGAAATGGAAAGGGAGTCCACGGACCAAACCCAGATATCACAAATTGTATTGGACCTACTTTTTAGGCATTTAAAAAAGAAATGCTGGACTGATTCAGACCAAATTTACAAAAGCATGCTTTTGTGACTAAGCCCCCGCTCTTGCCGCAAATTTGGTGAAAATTCATCCAGCGGTTTGTGTGAGCAAAATCTTTTCTCTATTTCGTCTATGGGAACAACCACACATTTTAGGACCCCACCTATAGCTTTAAGGGATGAAACTTCACAGACTTTGCAAAATCAATCTGACGGGGCCATATACATTGTTTGCATAGTTTCATGAGGATTTGTCTGAGAGGCGAAGTTATAAGCCGCCCAAAAAGTACTCTTCCTATGGGTTGAGCAACTTAATCATAACTACAGGGCCGCTACTGCAGGTCTTGTTATATATATATATATATATATATATATATATATATATATATATATATATATATATATATATATATATATATATATATATATATATATATATATATATATATATATATATATATATATATATATATATATATATATATATATATATTCAGTAAAAAAGACTTTGCTAAAGTGACATTATGGTTAGGTTGCGATACTAAAAACCTATGGAATTCACTAAAAAAAGTTGTTAACGGGACGTTATGGTTCCAAGTAAAACCGAAAAACCCTTGAAATTCTTTTGAAAATTTTTCTTAGGGCAACTGAACCATAACGTCCCTTTAACTACGTTTTTATCACTGAATTTGATAGCTTTTTAGTAGGGTAACTAAACAATAACGTCCCTTAAATAACCTTTTTTCACTGAATTTGATAGGTCGTCAGTAGCGCAACATAACCATAACGTCCCTTTAACAACGTTTTTTCACTGAATTTCATAGGTTTTTACCAGGATACCCTTAGTTTGTAAACATGTGCTGTATAAAACATACTGAACCCGCGGGCACCATGTTAATGCGCAGAGCCGTCGCAGAGTATGCGTCTGGTCGCGGCAATGGGTGGCATCCAACCTGCTTAAATCGGCACAGATTCTCGTACATGGTGGTACCATTCAGCAAACACAAGGAACATATACAAACAGCAACATGTAAGTGAATTGCAAGGGAAAATAGAGTAGGTCCACAAACGGTGTACTTATGAAATAAACAGCACAAAGACATAGAGAGTACACCATAACGGAACGCACCAACAAGAAAAGGGACATCTGCATTCAACAATCTTACTGCACTGCTGCTTTACATAGGAACAAAGAACGAATGGCCACAGTAAGGACTGGAAAGTATTATGACCGGAACGTCACTACAACGTAGTAAGCACAAAAAGGTGTGTCTGATAATTGCACAGGTGGTGCAGTATACAATGGTAGATAAGCATAATGTTTCTATTTGTACACTGCAATGGCAAGCACATTAGAGTTGCTGGAAAAGAATTTCCCTCATGACGAAATCACTTACGATAGTAACCCCATTGGTACTCACCACAGTCTGAAATGTGAAATATTTAATATCTATTGCTTCATGTACACCTAACAGATTTTGCTTTTTCTTTAAGAGAACATATTGGAAAGGAAAGCAATGCAGTACAAGCAGCACCCCTTCCACAACAGCATACGGACACAGGAAAGGAAAGAAACTCTGTAAATAGCAAACTGTACAGCCTGGAAGCCAAAATGGAAGATATGGTGAACATTTTTGCTGCCTTCAAATATTATGTACAAGGACATATTATGGACAAAATAAAATAACACTGCTCGAAATGCACATGTACCATTTCCCCATTTCATAGCTCGCCATCCCCTCAAAATCTGTGTGATCATAGACGTTACAATGATACCTCAATCCCTTCCTCCCCTCACCACCAACTTGTACAGATCCCCAATTCCCCAAAATATTGATCCACTTCTGCTACCCGTTCCTTTTCCTAATAGTATCTATGAATGTGTGGAAATGAAGGTTGATATGTAAATTGTTCCTGAAGGTATACGTGGCTTTTCCTTTGTTTTAAAAATTTGCGAAAATGTGCTTTTGTGCGTTTGGTGGGAATCCGAGCAGCATTTTTGTTGCAAAGAACTGAAATGTACGTCTCTAAAAATGAGTGACATCTGGGTCCACTCCGTGGACTCATTTCCCTGTTCGCTCCGTGGACAGAAGTGTCATCGGCTTGCGGTACGGTGTGCTGTCAGAGGACTTTGGAGGCAACCAGTGGTTGGCTGGAGGGAAGCATGCTGTGCGTCAACATTTTTTGGCAGACACTGCCATGGTGTATCGGAGGAAAGGGCAGCGGTGGCAGGGTCTGTAAAATATACCCTACGCCATGTGTTGGCTGCAAGAAGGGATGGAAAGGGTGGGGGAGTGTGAAGTGTTTCATGCGACATATGTAATTAGGTGGAAGAAGACGGAGGTGTGCCTGCAGTATTCGTGCAATTTGCACCAATTCACGGGTACCTGGACAGGCTGCTACTTTGTGTGGTGAATGGAGGCAGCTGTCGTAATGACTCGATAGCTTGTGCCATGACATGTTTGCGGGGACCTCTTTCCGTGGTGAGTGGTGGCAGGTGAATTTCAGAAGGGGAGTGAATTGCACATGACATAGGTTTGGTGGGTGCGCGAGTAGCTGTCCTATGTGGATGGATTGCGGTAGTTGGGCACATGGTGGCATGCATGGTTGCATAAAGTTGCGGTGGGTGTGTTGAAGGACTAGACTAGTGGGTGCATGGCCGAAGGCCGTAGGCCATGCACTCAAGAGCCTAGGGCTTGAGAACACCCACCGCTTCAATGCATGTTTGACTCTGCATCAGGTAGAGGGTGGTGCTTGCATAGTGTGGTGTGTGCAGATTGGTTGGAGTAGGGCCAATGTTGTGAACATTATGTGGTTAGGTTGGCATTGACACAATACTTAGTAAATGGAAGTGGGTTCGACAATAGTATGTGAATGAAAGGGCAAAGGGGTGCCAAAGACAGTGTTTTCTTTGTAGATTTTGCTAACCGTTGTATTTTTTGCTGCATAGCTCCACTGCGATGCGCAGCTTGGGTAGGAGTGCTGGTGACAGTGGTGTGTATGTGGATTGTGTTCGTTGGTGACATGATGCCATGCATGGTGGCATTATGTTGCAGTGGGTGTGTTCAAGGCCTAGACTATTGGGTGAAAGGCCAAAGGCTGTAGGCCATAGGTCATGCACTCAAGAGCCTAGGGCTTGAGCACACCCATGGCAGTAATGCAATTTTGACTCTGCATCAGTTAGAGGGTGGGGACCTGTAAAGAATGGTTGTGGAGTACATTTCAGACGCCACAGAGCAGCGGATGTGAGCTGCCATGCGCGTATGTTTGGTTTCATAGGTGAGGTCACTGTTAGAACATGGGACAGTTTTTGATGTGTGGTTGGAGATGGTGCAGTGAAACGTCACACAGTGTGGGCTCGGGGTGCAGTGTTTGCATACTGTCAGTATGGAAGAGGGTATGGTTGAAGTACAGCTTATATGTGCTTGGATAGTGTGCTGTGTGCAGATTGGCTGGAGTGGGGGCAATGTGAACATTTTGTGGTTAGGTTGGCCATGACACAATACTTTCTAAATAGAAGTGGGTAAGACCACAGTATGTGAATGAAAGTGCATCGAGGTGCCGGAGACAGTGTTATGTTTGTAGATTATGGTAACTGTTGCATTTTACGCTGTATAGCTCCATTGCGGTGCAGAGGTTGGGTAGGAGTGCTGATGGCAGTGGTGCGTATGTGGATTGTGGTAGTTGGTGACATGCTGACATGCACTGTTGCATTACGCTGCGGTGAATGTGTGCAAGGAGCACACCCACTGCAGCAATGCAGTTTTGACAGTGCACCAGGCACAGGGTGGTGATCTTTGGAGAATGGGTGAGGAGCACATTGTAGACGTGCTACAGCAGCAGAAGTGAGTTAAAAAGTGTGTATTGTGCGTTCCATGGTTGTGGTGATAGTTGAAATATGCTACAGTATTTGGTGTACAGCAGGAGATGTTGCAGTGAGAAGGTGTGCAGTGTGGCCACAGGGTGCAGTGTTTCTATACTGTGAGTATGGAAGAGGGTATGGTTGAGGTGCAGCTTATATGTGCTAGGATACTCTGCTGTGTGCAAATATGTTGAGGTAGGCCCAATGTTGTGAAGATGTTGTGGTTAGGTTGGCAGTGACACAATACTTTGTGAATGGCAGTGGGTAGGGGTGGTCGAGGCTGTGGTATGTTTGTGAATTCTGATAATTGTGACATGTTTGTTTTCGTGAATGGGTGTTTTATGGTGTGCGGGAGTTGGGTAGAAGTGCTGCTACGTATGTTACATTTGTGCATAATGTTAGCTGCCCACATGGTCGCATGCATGGATCCATAGTGTTGTGCTGGGTGTGGGCAAGGGCTGCACTGTTGTGTGCATGGCCAAAGGTGTGCTGGGTGCGGCTCAGCATCTTTGTGGATGCTGAAATCGTGCATTCTTTAGCAGAAGAATGTGCACTGAGAGTGTTTAATGGTAAATATGGAGTGGTGTACAGAAATGATAGTGTGCAATGCAGAGGTTTTGTATGTGATTGGTACATGCATGTTTGAAAATATCACAGAACCCAATGAGGGAGTGCTGGTAAAATTCCAGTGCAAAGGGAAGAATTATTGTGTCTGATTTACTGGGGCATGACCGTCGCTTTAACTTGGAAAGCGCACGTGCCACACCCTGCTATTATGAGCATGGTGTGGTTGACAGGAAGGGGCGGTAGCATTTTTTCCCAATACTGTGTTGTGATGTTGGTTGAGATGGAGAGACACACAGTGCTTATCGTCAGTGATCCCTTTTTCGAGTTGGAAGGAGTGGACACTTTCTGGGGCTATCAGTATCACTGTAGTTTCAGCGGGATGGTTCGCCTTTGCAGATATGTGGCCTCCGTCACAAACGTTGATTTTGTCGTGGTGCACTATGGAAGTCTACATTTGGGTTACATGTCGTGTGGACGTTTAATCCGTCACCTGAAGAGGTAGCTGAATGCAGTGATGCAGATTTTTCCTACTGTGAAGGTTGTTTTCTCATGCATAATACCAAGAGGGGTATGGGCCCATGCTGGTGTAATTTGTCGCCAGGCAGAGCTCGGAAGGTGTGTTATAAACAGAAGCATGTGTAAATTTATGCAGACTGCTGGGATGTTCTCCACCCACTATGAGATCATTGTATTGTATTGTATTGTTTATTTGTATAGCGCGCCGGCCGTCAGGCATCATGAGGTCGAAAATATGCAGTGGTTCCGTAGAAATGGCATTTATTTGAGCGCCATTGACAATGCTGTTTTCTTTTACACTGTACAAGAAGCGTTGATCAGAATTTGGTAAAAATGTGAGGAGAGGCAAACAGAAAGGCATATAAAGAGAAAAAACAAATAAAAGTTGCTTGCAAGCACATAAAAAAAATAGGAAAAAAATAATAATTGCTACAGCCACGATGGAAGACCCAATCCCCTCCCCTACCCTGCTTGTAATTGCTTCCTCTGACCCCCACCCCACCCCCACCCCTCACTATCACTAAAAGGTAGCGGATTCCACTGTACTTTCAGGATTACACGTGCCACATCCTGCATGGGCATGTGGATGTATGTGGATGGAGAAATCGTGCATACTTTTACGGAACATTGCTTTGGCATGGCACGACACTTGTAGTGTGAATGTGTAACGGTACATTTGAAGTGTTGTGCGGGAGTGACATTGTTTAATGGTGGCGGCTTGGATGCGATTGGTGGATGCATGTGTCACTATTCAATAGTAGCCAATGAGGTGAATGGCAGTGGGTAGCGGGAAGGACTACTCCTGCTTTGCTGGTGCGTGGACCTCGCAGTATTTCAGAAAGTGCACGTGCCACATTCTGCTCTTCTCACCATGCTGTCCAATGGAAATGGGACTGTGGGAATTGTCCAATCAGGTGCTTGGGGTGTGCATCACAGGAAAGGGCGGCACATTTTTTTCCCATTACACTGTGCAGTGAGGGTGGCAGGCAGAGATGGACAGATGCACTGTTTTGGTAGTCGGTGATGAGTTTGTGGAAGATCTATTTCAGTATGCCGTCGAAAAAGGCTTTCATTGTGATTTCGATTTGGAGGCAGTGGATGCTTTGTGGTGCTGTTGCGAATTTTGGCGGTCTACATGCTGAATGTCGACAGGTGGCCATTTTTGCAACTGTGTATGCTGTGGTCGTGCAATATGGAGCATTGCGGTTGGGTTCCATGGCTTGTTCCTGTGTGTACCGTCAACTCAAGAAATTGATGAGAGCAGTGAAGCACTTTTTTCCCACTGCCAAGGTGCTTTTCTCATGTATACTATCACGAATAGTGTGAGACTATTCCAAAGATTGTTGTCGCCAGCCAGTAGTCGGAAGGGGTCTAATCAACCGAAGCATGTGTGACTTCTTGAGTGCTGCTGGGATGTTCTCATGTGAGAACGACAACATTGGTTCTCCATATATACACCTTTTCAAAGCTAATGGAATTTCTTTGTCGACCAGTGGCAATTATATTTTGTTTTCCAACACATAGGCTGCATTGAAGAGTCTACTGTAAGCATGTGAGCTGAACTTGTTGCGCTCTAAAACACTTGCGTACGAGCGCAATATAAATCAAATATCAATTCAATTCAACTACAAAACACAAAAATACTTAGGAAAATCACAAAAAATTGTGTTTCTGAGGAAGCAACTAAAAAAAAAAAAAAGGCATATTTCAGAGCTGCCACTACTAATGAGGTCTCCTACCCTGATTGAAATGTATTCCCCCACTCCTGCACGCGCAAACCTGGAAAAGTCTGCGTACATCGCGAGTGTTGCAGGTTTGCACGTGTGACATATGCCCCTTTTGCAGATGGCAGCCATAGAATTGGCCCTGTGGAGGACACAGGATTGGTCAATAATGTTTGAGTGTGGATTGCGCACACAGACTGTGGTAGATGGTTTACTGGTCGTGCAAAATGCAGAGGGTGCGTTTATGGCTGTGTGTTGCATGAGCCACGGCGTATGCGTTGTGGTGGAGTTCTAAATACATTGATTGACAGTGAATGGAAAACAGAGTCCAGTGGGAGCTCATTGTGGATTGTATCATGTGGATTTGCACTCGTATAGAGTACTTAAATTAAGTGATTGATTTTGGTGTGAGACATTGGTGACGCGCGATCATGATGATATTATCGTTGTTCATTTTGGAAGGAAAAGTGCACAACATGTAACATGATTTGAAGTGCCGTTTGCGCAGAAGGAGGCACTTGGCCAGGTCATGCGTCTGTTTCCGATCTCCTCCATAATTATTTATTGCATTACGCAGACACCCATGTCGCTGTGTTTTTTTTCATTTGGTGCAGAAATGGAGAAAGTGCAGTACATTGTGAAGAAGTCTATTTGTGCCTTTTTGACGACTTGTGCCAATGTCGTACTTTACAAATGGGATTCTGACGTTTCACAGCACAAAGAGGATTCCCCACAAATAGCGTTCCTCTTAATATTAGTGCATTTCCGATTTCTGCACGTGCTACACAAATTGCCTTGCTGCCCTTTTTGGAAGTATAGGAAAAATGTTTGTGCTAGGTGTTGCGCACTTGAGCTCTTGAATATGCATTGCAACACGTAAAACAATCCCTTTCAACAGCGAGCTATTTCTGCCCGATTCGACTGCAGTGTTTTCCACAGAACCACAGCTCTGTTTATTTAGCGCTCAATCTGTGGAGGGTATACGATGTGCAGCGCCCTGCCTGCCTTCATTGCCATGTACATTGTTGTGATATGATATGATAGGTTATTTATAACGCGCTTAATACCCAGAGGTTTCTAAGCGTGGACCCGGGGTTCGAACCTGTGTTGCTCTGTGTCGTCTTGCTTCGAAGGCGAGCACGTTGCCCCTGAGCTATCCTCCCAAGACAGTTGTTGGGAGTTGGCTTGTTGAACTCTGAAAGGAGCTTTCTTTACTTAACTTTTTTCCTTTTCCAGTTCATTTCTATTTCTTTTAGTCTTGTAACACACGCCACCGGAGGAACGAAAGGCAAGGGCCGGAACGGAGGGGCCAGCACCTACAGGGATACCATAAGGGACGTGCAGAGAGAGGGTAATGTTGGGTGGCACTCACATATGTAGCCGCCACTCATTGTCATGCTCCCGGACTGACTCTTCCCAAGCACTTTAAAGTAACTTCCCTCTGTAGAGTACTGCGTTGCAGTACATGTGCACTACAATGCCCTTTGGCAGGTAAGGGTGATGAGTGCAGCATATGGTCTACAAGGGTGTTTTAAAGCTCCAGTGCTGTACAGGAGTGCCCCTGTTGTAGGCCGCAGCCTATGTGGTGAATGCTGTACATGAAATTACCCTACTGCATTTTTGGCAGGGTAGTAACCTGCCCACTGGTGCCTTATGCTTGCATTGCTGTTCTCGTCACATGCAGTACGGACAGTTAATGGTACACCATTAACCGTAGGACTAGCATGCATGGAGATGAATTGTGAAATACAACAATGCTTACAACAAGGAGAAACGCAGTTTCAATACGTGCAGGAGGAAGATATTTAATAAGCGCAACCCATGAGGTTACAGTACTGTTCTAACCACCATTGATGTTCTTTGCTCTCCGAAGAATCTGCTGTTTGCTTACTTCTCTTAACATGCACTACTATGTTACTGACCAAGCCGCACCAGCTTTGCCATTTTGCAGACTCACTACAAACTGTCACACATGCAGTTAAATGTTATCTCCAACTCTACGACCCGCAGGCAAACCCTTGACACTTTCCGCGCAGTGCTCATTGCAGAGACAGTGTGTATGGTTCACGGGTCATGGAAAGGCAAGCAGCACATCAATCAAACTATTGTGACATTTAGCTCGCCCACCGTACACTCGAGATTGCTGTTGCTTGTTTTCCAGTGGGCCTCATACAGGCAGGCGTGATGCAGTGACAAATTGGTTTGTTTGCAGAGCAACCCACGTAGTCGTGAGCAGTACTTGAAATCTGGTAGCCTACCGTATCAATCCATAGGGCTGGTGACAGGGGAGCTCTTACCAGCACACAGAGGATGCCCCAAGCATGGACATAGTTGTACAATGGATAGACGTGCGCTCCCACAAGTAATTAAAAGTGCTTTAGAACATGGGGCCATGTGGTCAGTACTGCAGTCCTACGGATACCTGCATTGTGATTGCACATACGCTGGCCAGCTGAAGTCTGCATAGGAAACATCCACATTGCTTACCTGCAGCTATCTCGACTAGTAATGTGCAGCACAGATTCACCATGCTATGTTAACACAAAAAGAAACACCACTCTCAGTCTCACCAATACTTAACATGCACACCTTTCATTTGTAAGATACACTGGGCCTCATTACGAGTCCAGCGGTAGCCATGCCGGAAAAACCAGCAGGCTGCCGCTGGATCGGTGATACCATTCCGCCTCCGTGATTGCTGAATCACCGGGGCATTACACCCCGGTGACCCGGTAATTCTGGAGGCGGAATTCTGTAAATCCCCATTCCCATGGAGTCCCACAGGACTCCATGGGGATGGAGACCATGGAAACACTGGTTCCATCTATGACAGAGCCATTGTTTCCATGTCCGCCTGCAGGCGGGTGGTGTTACTCCCGCCAGGTCAGACCTGGTGGGAGTGACACCTCCCGCCTGCAGGACTCGGAATCAGCTGATCTGGAAACAACTGTGACGGCGGATTTACCAGTCCGGCTCACTTGTACTGAGGCCCACTGACACTATTAGGCAAGGGAAGGGGTAGCACAAATGGATAGATACACAGGGGAATTTGGGCTTGCCAAAAGTTTGTGAGGAGGGCAGACAAGCTATCAGTGACAAAACGTTCTTAACGGGACGTTATGGTTCTGTTGCGGTACCAAAAACTATCACCTTTACAGAGAACACTATGCTAAAGCAACATTCCAGTTACAGTGCCCTACTAAAAACATATGAAAATCACTAACAAAAAACATTGCTAAAGGGACGTTATAGTGAAGTTGCTGTACTACAAACATATCACCTTTACTGCAAACACTATGCTAAAGCAACGTTCCCCTTACAGTGCCCTACTGAAAACCTATGAAATTCACTAACAAAAAACACTGTTAAAGGGACGTTATGGTTAAGTTGCGCTACTAAAAACATATCCCTTTTACTGAAAAAACTAGGATACAGGAAGGTTCTGCTCACAGTGCCCTACTAAAATCCTATCAACATCACTGGAAAAACGTTGGTAAAGGGACGTTATGCTTCCATTGCCCTACCAACAACCTAGCGATTTCAGTGCAAAAACGTTTGTTATAGGGACGTTAAAGTTCCTTTACACTAACCACAACCTATCTATAGTATGGCTACAAGTAAAACCGAAAAACCCCACAAATTCGCCAGTTATAGTAAGATGACCAACCATAAATCGCGCCAGCACTGTGCTCTGCTAAGACTAACACCCATGACATCAAAGATGACATCAAAAATGTCATTGATGACATCACTGATGACATCACATGTGCATTTGCTTTTCATCAAAAGCCTGCACAAGGGATTCTCAATGTAATGTTGCCAGAAAACTATCAGAGGTCATTGAAGAACTATCATGAGATGGATAATTCATTACACAATGCATTGCTATAAACAGAGTTCTTTCCAGTGTAAGAGGCAACATATGCAGAAACGTAGGCATTGCCTGCAGCATCCACCATAGAGGAGCAATATTCATTTTTTTGCCACGTTGGATAGTAAAATGATGAATTCTCTTGTGTCAGAGTTTTGCGTAATGTGAAACATGTAATACGTAGCTACTAACGCCTCACTTACGACATATCTGTACTACTACACACACTCCATAAAGAGACTACAGCACACACAAATGCGCCCATATAGAGGGAAAGCGCAGTTGGCAAAAAAGCAGGAGTACTACCAGAAAGTGTTCATAACCTAACTGATTATCTTCATGCACAGGAATGATTGCTGTGTTTCAGGCTTACTTCTTCCCTTATGTATCTGTAGCACATGCTGTGACTGAACCCTTAGAAAAGCAGTGTAAGAACATATGAGAAGGGTAAGCTCTGCAAAAATAGTACCTTTTCTATGTTTCGTTCCTGACTCCCAGTGAAGAAAACCACCAGCCCTATATATGTCAGTGAACAAAAAAAGAGGAAGCCAGGCATGTGATGTCATCAGTGATGTCATCAATGACAAATGGGGATGTTGGGAATCTTTGATGTCATGGGTCTTAGTCTTAGCAGAGCACAGTGCGGGCGCGAGTTATGGTTGCTTATCTTACCATAACTGGCAAATTTGTGGGGTTTTTCGATTTTACTTGTAACCATATTACAGATAGGTTGTGGTTAGTGCAAAAGAGCTGTAACGTCCCTGTACCAAAAGTTTTTGCACTGAAATCGCTAGGTTGTTGGTAGGGCAACGGAAGCATAACGTCCCTTTACCAACGTTTTACCAGTGATGTTGATAGGTTTTTAGTAGGGCACTGTGAGCAGAACCTTCCTGTAGCATAGTTTTTCAGTAAAGGGGATATGTTTTTAGTAGCGCAACTTAACCATAACTTCCCTTTAACAATGTTTTTTGTTATATATATATATATACACATATACATTATATGCATTCATACATATACATATCTACATCTCACCCACCCTCAGGAAACCAGCACACAATGTTTTTTCGCCCCTTGGAAACAAAATAATACTACTTGCAAACATACATCCTTCACTTTAAATTACCAATACCAATATCATGACCACATTCTGAAAGCAACTGGCAAGGCTGGGCACGTGAAACATTTAAACCCTACTCTGTACTTCTTTCCCGACTTCAGCCATGGAGTACAGAAGGCCAGAAAACAATACACAAAATCAGTTACTCTATGCAATATCCATCGATGCTCCTTTCTCAGCGATCCATATGAGGTGATGCAATTTGCCCACATATAATCTGAAGCCGGCTCTTCACCAAAGAAACCGGACACCAGTCTGTGAACATATTTGCCTAATTGCAGTGGATAGCAATACTTTCCCAGTTGATATGTTTGTTGATAAGATGGAACTTGTAGGATGTTAATTAGAATCTTTGAATATTCAACACTGATAATCCTAGAACCACTTGAGCAGGTAATTTTGGTGAAGAGACCCACCGAATCTCTGCACCATGGAGTGGCTTCAACTGAAAGAGGTCTGACAGTCCATAATGGCCTATCCTTTGATGGCAGCCCCAGTAATATCCCCAGAACCTCACAGCTGACCTCTGTTAAAATACCACTATTAAAGCTCTGTAGGGTCTCGAGGAACATTATGTACACACACGCATATTACATACAAAGCTCTGCAGGGGTCTCAATGAACATTATATACACACACATATTACATACATTCATACATGTACCTATGTACATCTCACTCACCCTCAGGAAACCAGGACACAATGTTTTTTTCGCCCCTTGGAAAACATACCTCCTTTAGCTTTTTTATCTGTAGGTGTGAACGGCAGCCTGTCCATTGTATCACGTGTAGGATTTCCTAAGAAAGAAGAAAAGGAAAGACTTAGTACAATTCAATGATACTGCATTCTCAATTCGAAGCTATTCAGTTTCAAAGGTATTATCTCATCTGTACAGGTCTTGCCTCAGAGCAAGAGGTGACCTAACTGCAAAGGTAGATCATGGGCCTTATTACTAGTCCTTGAAAGCCCACCGATGAAGACTTCTACCCCGCATGGAGACGGGAGCCTGAGCAGACCTGGTGCACATGCATGAAGCAGAGCCCCGGCTACGCCCACCAGTCTGTTGCTAGCACCTAGGCAGGGGCAAGGAACATTGGGGATGGCGGGACTGGGAGTACAAGTAGCCACTACAGTGAGTCATTTTTAGATACACCTACATGCCAACCTCTTTCCTCCATACTGATAGGAGAGCTATAAAGCACATACATGAACTATTCACCTGGCTATTGACACTTTCAGGGCCATTTCTCCCTACATTTGGGCCAGATATGTGACAAAAGGCTTCTGTGTATACCCAACACGACTTGTCCTCTGTGAGTAAAATTGAGAGTTCTAAAACAAAGACAAAGCTGGGTTCTTTCCACATCAGACTGAGGGCCCGAAAGAAAGTTGGAACACAACTTTCTTGGATGATGTGATAATCAGAAACTATTTTGGCTCCCTATCAGAAAGGGCTTGCAACACGCTGCTTCTCCATGCAGAAGCAATTTCCAGGATGAATGCTGTTGACAAGGAGGTTACATTAATTTCTACAAAGCCATGGGTGCCAAAGATCTGCAGGCCAACGTGTTCAAGGCCATATTCAAATCGAAGGATGAGTGTGGAGGCCTGACGGGAGGATATAAGGTCATGCAGCTCTCAATATACTTTTTGATGAAGAGATTAGCAAAAGAAACTTCACACTTGTAGATTTGTAGACCAACGGAGTGCACTACTGAGTGCTGTTGGCTACCTGTTACCTGCTGTGGACTGTCGTGCTTGTGATACTGTTGTAAAGAGACCATTGAAAACTAACTTTTTGGGCTCATTTGTGTTTGCTGTGCTTGGCTCTGCCCCCTTTCCTAACAAACTGCTATAAAACAGGCAGGCCGCGTGCACCTGCGCGCGCACACCAACGGAGTGCACTGCTGAGTGCAGTTGGATACATGTTGCCTGCTGTGGACTGTCATGGGTATGCTTGTGATCCTGCTGTAAAGAGGTATACACTAAGGGACACCTTAAAGGGACTTACTACAGACCGGAGACGGAGGGACTAATAACTTAACAACAATATTTTCCTCTTTTTCCTCATTGTAGACTATTGAAAACTGACTTTTTGGGCTCATGTGTGTTTGACGTACTTGGCTCCAGCCCCTTTCTGCCATACCGCTATGAAATAGGCAGGCCGCGCGCACCATCAGAGTGCACTGATGAGTCATGTTTGCTGTTGGGTGGCTGGGCGGTGAGGGTGGGACGGCCACTTTACTTTGAACTGGTGACAATTCAAGTTGTTTTGAATCTTCCTGGTGTCTCTATGTCATCCGCCTATACTTTAAAACCGGCAATGCCGGGAGAGAGGACCTGCAGTGATGTAATGGTCTGAAGGTCACGTTGGAAACACTGAAAGAGCTAAGTAAGGGCAAGTTACCCGTTTTGGCTGGAAAGAAGGACCAGAGGCAGCAAGCTAAATCGCTAACACAGGACAAACGGGCCTCTGGACTAAACCTATGGGCCAATTATGGCGGGAAACACTCCAGCAATACCTGTTGATCAAAGTCAAAAGCTGCCAATGGACTGTACTGACATACCGGATATGTGCATCGCAGCAGTACTGTCGCAAACGGATAAGGACGTTCACTCGGAGCTAACAAAGAGTATGATTCCCCGGGTGGCTCTAACCACGGCAGGAGTCCCTCTTGGGGACCTGGTAAGTACACTAAAGCCCAGATTCACTGTGGGGGTGGTGAGGGGGTGGGATTGACTACTCCCCGCAGATGTTTGAATCGACACACAAAACAGCTGATACGCAGCAGAACAAAGTATCTATAGACAGGGAACAGGGTCAGGAGCTAAATGGAACTGTGGTAGCAGATTTAGTGAAAACGGCTGTGCCTCCCTCCCTTGTGGAAAGCAACTTGGCTTTTAGCGTGCAGCAGGGGTCAGAAGGGGGCTGAGTCCCCGAGCCCTCGCCCTCCTACCAGACAGAACCTCTCGCAGTCTTCAATTTTGTACCCAGAATCAACAGCATCCTCCCCCTCAGAACTGTCTGTGTCATTAATCAGCCCTAAACCCAGAAGACCATTGGATAAAGGCAAGGTAATGCACTAGCAGCTGATCTGATGCTAGTAGCTATGAATACTGCTCTGCTGGTACTGACCAAGTTATATGAAGGCTTGGATAAAACATGTGAGCAACAGCTGGGAATTACAAAAGAGATACTGATAAAAATTACCCAAAACCAAGAGTGCTTAATAAGGAAAGCAACAGGGGTAAAAAAAAGGGGGTGGTGGGGCACAAGTCTCGAGAGGAGAAAAGTGGATACCTACCAGATCCACCATTCACGGATGAACGCCACGAATGTGTACAACATCTCCCCAGTGGACGAGATCAAAGAATGCAGTAGCATAGGGCAAGATCCTATGGCGTAGGTACCAGCAGCGGTGCTAACTCCTGATCAGCTGCGATCCCCTTCAGCTCCTTTATCCCGCAAGCAGTAGGGCTCAAGCATCACATCTGCCCCACCAACTCCTACCACTGTACCGTCACTTGTTTGTAACTTGTCTTACCTTCTCCGGCCTGTTGCCCCGTTGCCCCTTCCCTCTCTCCTGCCCCCCTTCTCCTACTCTTCTAATCTTCAACCAACTGCAACTCAAACTGCACAGTTTCCAAATTTTAACATAAAGACAGGTGGGGCTAAACCACTACAACTTGCTAAGAAACCCAAAAACTAAAGGCTACCTAAGAAATCTGTGGCTTTTCTGCACAACTTGTCTACCCCGCCGAAAGAGAACGACCGAGTGAACACGCAGGGGGTAAGGGTCCATGATAGAAGGGCCGTCAACCACATGGAGGAAAGGTTGGTGTCCCATGACGAGGTTGAGGATTCAACAGAGGGGGCAACAAACGTTACGGTTTCAGGGGAAGAGTTAGGAGTGGACGGCCTATTAAGGGAGGAGGCCCTGCTTGACCTGACGGCTCACCCAGATCAAGATATATTGCACATTGACACAGACTCGCTGGAACATGACCAAACGAGAGATCAAGGGGAATCTGAGGAGACTGATATGGATGAGAGGGATTCAACTACAAACGAAGAATCTGGGGGAGTGGATGTGAACAGGAGAGAGCTAGATTACCATAGACGAAAATCAAAGAAGACGATTAAACTAAAGAGTGATGAAATCCAAAAGAGTAAACAATGGGGTAGGCAAGATTCAAACTAATGATAGCTCAAACATAGGGTAACTAGAAAGAGAAAAGTTGATATTGAGAGTACCAGGGGTAGAAGAGAGAATGATCAGATTTGATCACACTGAGTCATAGGGTATAACAATCACATTTTGTTTATCCTGGGTTGTAGAAAAGGACCTTTCCCCCAATATACCATGAACAAGTCAAGAGTCCTTAACCTTCTTTCTGATATACAGGGCTTAGAGGACATTCAATCTGTTGATACTGCCCAGGTAGAATTCCTGAGTGAGAAGAACCTGGCAAGGGCGAGACTGATCTTGCAGTCCATACTGGTATCAAATACCATGTGTAAAGCCAAACAAAGCCTCATTAAACAGGGCTTTGTGTTAGAACAAGAATATGATCAAGAGAGATCAATGAGTAGGAGGGGTAATGTCGCAGGGATTGAAGGAAGGGAGTAAATATACATCAAGGTTTGAGGGGGTCGATGAATGGGATGAACATGGAAGACAGGCTCTGTGGTTGACCTCTATAAAAAAGACAGGAAACAGCATGAGAGAAGTAGAAGAGGCCAGGAGAACGCTCAGGAAAGTTTTGATTATTGTGACCAGCTGAGGGGGTCACAGGAAACCAATCTATGGAAACTGGGAGGCCGGAATACTAGACGGTTCAAGCACCTCCTCAGTACCAAGTGTTAGGAAGAATTTTCTTTTTAGTGCTTAATTCCTCCCACCTTAAAGACCCCCAGCTCTTTTGCTGGACTTTAGGACTTTTTAATTTTAACCCTGTAGTGATTGAAACCTTTTTCTCACTCTCTGATGTGTTGTGACCTGATTTGTATGGTGACACACTGCACTGAAATACCTTTTCATGTGTGAACTACTGTTCCCAAGAATGGTAAAGTGAAATTGACTTGACTTAACTTTTCTCTTAGTAGGTCCAGCACACCCCATCTTATGTGAAGTGCTGGGTGGGGGGGTTACCTAGAAGCCCCTTATCCTACATTCTCATGTAACATTTTTTATGTTACCCTCACTACGTTAAATGGCTGGTGGCAGTGGTTGAATTTTTCCTACTATTGTGCTTTTCTACCGCAGGCTGAATCCTCCGCTGCAGTACAGCACCCATGGGTGACCATTTTGTTAAAATGGCCCTGACATCTTTTTTCACCATTTTCTGTTTGTGAGGTCTTTCTTGGGTTTTACTCTGTGCGTCGAAACAGATGAGTCCCTTTGTTTGTCTTGCCTTTGGCGGGCTTCAGCCCTGAAGCCTGCATCTGGCTCCATTGTGTCTGGAAGGACAGGATGTGAAGGATCCCAAAACTCCCCTATCCTTTGTCTCTAGGAATACCTGAATGCAACCAGTCCTGATTGGCTGGCTGGCTGTACTTTCAGGACAGCCATCCTGCTGTATGATTGACAGCCTAGGCTGTGCATGAATGGGAGAAACCTGCTTAAAAGGCAAGGGTTTTGGGACTAGAGGCAGAGTCGACAACTGGGAGAAAAAACCGACAAAGAACCCGTGAACGAAGCTTGCTGCATCCTCCTGGACCTTTAAATTGACGGTGAATCGCTGCTGCTGTGCTGAAACTCCTTTTTCAATTCAACAGAGAAGCTCTGGAAGGGACGACTTCTTGCCTTGGGTTAGTGGGACTACCTAACTAAGAGACAAAATTCACTGGACCATATTGCTATGATATGATATAGTTTGATATGATATATGATGATATGATATGATAGTTTATTTATATAGTGCCTATACACAATGTGTTTCAAAGCGCTTCAAGGCAAGGGAGGGAACAAGGGGAATAAAATGACATTCTTACAGGCCATGAAGAGTAAGGATGTGAAATTAGCTATCGTACTCGGCCTGACGACATTTCAGATAGTGCAAGAGCTAAGACATAGATAAGGAAGGGTGGGAAGGAAATGGAAACAGACAGGCGACTACCATACTACGCCTGACAACATTTCTGATGCCGGAGATTAACAAAAGCTGAGGGAGAGGGGTGCAGAAAGGGAGGGGAGGAACAAAATAAGTGACTAATGTACTAGGCCAGACGACATTTCAGAAAGTGCTGGAGAGGGGCAAGGGGGAGGTTTGAGAAAACAAGTGGGGGAGGGGATGGAGACAAACAAGGTTGCTATCATACTGGGTCAGGGACAATTCCGATACAGTACATGCATAGAAAACAGTAAGGGGAGGTGGGGACGAGGTAGGAAAAGGGAGAAAGTGAGGGAGGGGAGGAGAGAACAGAGAGTAAGCAGTGAAAATACAAATGCAGAAGTCAGTAGTAACACATAATGTTGTGAGAACAGCAAATACAAGCCAGGAATCAAGATGAAAACGGAAACAGCATGATTCAGGGCCACCATGAGTACAAGATGCAGGGGAAGTCCAGCATGAGAATTGAGAGAGGGTGACACACCGTGAGTCTATGAAGTCCATACAAGTCAAATCAAAGCATTGGCAAAAGGCGTTGATAGTGAAACCAGAATGTACCAGGACTGACTCCTGCAGAGGTAGGATGTAGGAGAGGGGAAGAGGGCTGGAGGGGGAGGGGAAGCAGGGTAGAAGAATCAAGCAAAACAGGCAACTCCTGAGAAGGGGGGCACAACAGAACATCACAGGGGGACCAGAGGTGGGGATGTCCTGTGGGGACAGATGGAGTAAACACATGTTGGTGCATGCTTACCTGCTGTCTGGGCAGGGGTTGGGGCCCTGGGTCCTCCTGGTCCGAACAGGCCCAAACAGGAATTGCCCTTTTATTCGTCTGCCCTTTGCTTCGAACACCCGGGCAAAAGACGCCCTAGATCTAAGAGTTAAGAGCACAAGGAAGAGGCAGGGCTAAGAAGGTGAGCAGGGCTCATGCAAGGTGACATAGATACCTTGCACCTGCTCCCCATCTGCAAAGGAAAAGATGCTGGAGGGCTGCTAAAGTAAGGAAAAAGAGCAGCAACCAGGAAGGCACCAGGTGGGCAGTGCCTTTCCTGACTGGCTGTACTTCTTTGCTGCGGCAAGAACCGAGTGGCAGGGGTTGAGAAATCCATAGTCGAGTGCAAGGTCTGAAATCCTACTAGAAGTTCCTGGAGTCTCCTAAGGACCCTCCAGAAGCAGGACAACCAGAATTCGAGTCCCCTCACCAGAGTGCAGGACCCAAGGAGCGAATGAAGCCCAACTGGAATCCGAGATCCGCCATGGTACTATTTACTAATCGCCACTGAACCGAAAAGAACCCGTAGCTGCAGATGACCTCCAAAGTGCCACCGCAGGAGCCCTCGAAACGTCCTCCCTCTTGTCCCCACGACTGAGGCTCAGGAACCCAGGGACGGCATCGCTCGGACAGAATCCAGCTGGCCCACTCTTCTTCAAACCAGAGATACTGTTTAGACTTGGGGTATTTACCTCATTGTTTTTTTAGCTGTGCTCTTCTCAGTTGGGAATTGCTTACTTTTAGAGTTGATTCCAACTCTCCTTTCACAGGCTGTCCTGGCTCCCTGCAGACTCTTCTTGCCCATTGACTTAGATATCGTTTGCTACTCATAGGTGGTAACTTGTTTTAGACTGGTACTGCAGGGAAAGGCTTGTCTAGATTTCATTGGAAGATTTAAGTGTCCTCACATTTATTGAGAAACTGTTTAACCTTTTTCCTTCCTCAAACCTTTCCTTTCTGCAACCTCAGAATCTGCAAAGTATAACTAGTGTGATATATAAATGCCATTACTGTCTTTGTGACTTTAGTCACCTCAGGGTGTAGGAATTGTGTTTGAAGCATATCCAAAGATTATCCACTAACTTGTTATGATCCTGAAAAGTGGTTTTAAAGTATATTTACATTGTTACATGAATTGCCTTAATAAAGCATGCTTATTTAAAACTGGATATTAACTAAATAAATAATTATTTATAACTGAAACCTTGAGTGTAAATGTTACTTGGCTACGTGTATTTTCGGATTCCAATTGTACATCTCTACATCTCACATTTACCCCTCTTGAGATAGGTCTGGCTGTTCAATCAGACTTATACCAAAGGGGTTACCTAATACCAAGCAGATAAATGTTGTGTAGTCTCACTCAGTGTGACTACATCAATTCTTACTTTTTTTTTTTAAACTCTTTTTATTAGGCAGCGTGGCAGCAGAACAACAGGCGAAACAGCGCCCAGCAGGTACAACTTGACATTACATATCATGATACAGTCATGCGGAGATTACACATTAAATGATTTGAAAAGCAGAGTTTACAAACGACATGTGGGGAGGGGAGGCCGACCAAAGTAATATGGGAAGTGCTCGCAGACTAGTGAGGTGAAGCAGGTGGAGGAGAAGTGACCGGAGTCATGTCAAGGTCGGACAAGTAGGAGCGAAATCTAAGCCAGATGTCCCTGGGCCTGAAATGGGTAGGTTGCATGCGGGACCACATTTCCTCGGAATCAGAGGCCCAAGTAACCGCTTTTAACCATTGGGCATGTGTAGGGGGGAAGGGGCGAAGCCAGCAGAGCAGGATGGACCGAACCGCTAAAAGCATGCAGAGGCCAGTCAATTTTTTGGAGTCACGAGGGAGACCAGGGAGGTCATGGAAGAGACACAGTGCAGGAGAAGGGTCAATGGGGTGATCAATCACAGCAGATACCGTTGAGCAAACCGCCCCCCAGAACTGTGAGAGGCGGGGGCAGGACCAGATCATGTGGATGTAGTCCGCGTCATCTTGCCCGCATCGAGGGCAGCTGGATGGGTGCTCACTGGACATGCGATGCAATCTAACCGGAGTGTAGTGGAACCTATGCAGAACTTTTAACTGAATGAGCTTAAATCGGGAATTAAAGGACACCCGGTGCGTGCGATCGCAGATATGTGCCCAGCGGTCATCCGACATTTCCACCCCCAAGTCCCTCTCCCAAGACCCCCTGAGTTTGGAAAATTCTGGAAAGGATCTGGACTGCAGCATGGAGTATAGCCTGGAGATTTTACCTTTCATGGGTGAGGGGGAAGTGAGTTCCTCAATGGCCGGGTCATCCGGAGGTAGCGCAGGGAATGTTGGATAATTACGCTTAAGGGTCTTACGGAGGGACACGTACTGGAGCCAGACTCCCCGGTCACTCCTCAGGGGTAGGGGAAGATCCGACCACTCGATGAATATGCCCTGATCAAACACGTCCCGTAGTAGCTCATAGCCCGCCTCGGCCCAACGGCGAACAGAGAGCGGTGTGACCTGGGGGACCCCCGGGAGGAAGTTCCAGAGGGGGAGGTTGCCGTGGAAGGCGCGGGCCACTCCAAGCAGCCTCCATGTCTTGGCTAATGCGAGGGATGTACAGGCGACCGGACTCTGCGAGTCCAGTACCTGGGGAGCGGGTTGCACAACCAGAGAGCGGATATCGCGATCGAAGACTGCAAGTTTCTCGAGTCGGACATGGGGGGGGGGTCAGCTGTATTAAACCAATGGGAGACATATTGGATCTGGGATACTAGCCAATATTTGTGGAAGTCAGGGGCGCCAAAGCCCCCCCCGGCCATGGGGGTGGATAGGGTCTCGTATTTAAGGCGGACCGCTCCCGAGTGCCAAAGGAAGGAGTTAATTGTACGAGTCAGGACACGAAAAAAATCTGCACCTGGCCACAGGGGTACGTTGGCAAACTTATAGAGCAGCTGAGGTAACACCACCATTTTTAATAGGCCCATTCTGCCCGCAAGAGAAATCGGGAGCTTGTCCCAAGCTAGGACCTTGGCGGACAGAAGTGTAAGGTATTTCCGGAAGTTCTCTTCAAGGGTTAGTGCCTGTTGGCGCGTTACTGCTATCCCTAGGTACGTGAATGTGGATTGGGCCCATGTGAATCCCAGAGTATCAGGGGGGGGGGGAAGTGCATTCCGTGAGTGGGAAGAGGGTGGATTTCGAACAATTTACCCTGAGGCCCGAGACCCGGCCAAAATAAATGATGTCCTCCAGCACCGGGGGCAGGTTGAGGGATGGAGAGCGAATGAACAACAACGCGTCGTCCGCATATTGGGAAACTATGTCCGCTCTCCCGGCTGTACGGAGGCCTCTGTGGGCGTGGCGATGGCGAAGCATGTCCGCGAAGGGTTCTATGGCAATTGCAAAGACCAACGGAGAGAATGGGCACCCCTGCCTTGTCCCCCTGGCAATCCCGAAAGTAGGAGAGCAATGGTCACCTGTGCGGACCCTAGCCGCGGGAGACGAGTAAAGTAGCTTGACCCAAGAGAGAAAGGCGGACCCAAACTTACAGCCCTCGAGAACCCGCCAAAGGAACTGCCATGAGACCGAATCGAAGGCCTTTTGCATGTCCAGCGTAGCCGCCACGGCCTGAGTCTCTGGGCTAATCCTGTCCATTATATTAAATATGCGTCTTAAGTTCAGGGAGGTGGACCTCCCCGGGACAAAGCCCGCTTGATCGGGATGAATGATGGCCGGAAGGATGGGAGCCAGCCTGAGAGCCAGGGCCTTTGCGTATATTTTGGCATCGCAGTTTATAAGGGAAAGCGGGCGATACGATCCACAATGCGAGGGAGGTTTGCCGGCCTTTAGCAATACTGTGATCGTGGCCTCACGCAGTGAAGGGGGGAACACACCTGTCTCGACCGACTCCTCCCACACAGCCAACAGGTGGGGGAGGAGAAGTGACTTATAGGATTTGTAAAATTCGACTGGGATACCGTCAGAGCCGGGAGCTTTCCCGGAGGATAGGGAATCGATAGCATCGGACAGCTCTTCCAGTGTGAGTGGGGAATCAAGAGAGCCCGCCGCTTCAGGGGATAGAGTCGACAGGGGAAGAGATTCGAGAAAGGAGTCGATTTCTTCCACTAATACCTCATCCGAGTTGGAATATAGGGACTTGTAAAAGTCAAAGAATTCCGTGTTGATGTCCCGGGAGGTGACGGCTAAGGAGCCATCCAGTCTCTGGATCCCGAGAATGTGTGGGGAACCCGTCTCGCGTCGGATCAACCTCGCGAGGAATCGACCAGGGCGCTCGCCCTCCCCGTATTTCCGCGCAATACCTGGGTTGTCCAGAAACTTCTGCTCGCGATCAGCCAGGGAGCGGAATGCATCCAACTCCACCCCAATGGCCGCTAGGGTACCCGGAGAAGAGTGAAGTGAACATGCAGCCTCCAGGGTCGAAAGCCTGGACTCACTCTCGGCTAGGTCTCTCCTGATCGATTTGAGGACTCCGTTTTCCTTGGAGATCGCAATCCCTCTAATATAGGCCTTGAAGGATTCCCATAGTATGGCTATTGTTGGTACCGAGCCTGCGTTTATCTCGAAGAACTCCTCAATAGAGTCCTCGAGTTCGGAGTGAAACTCTGGGTCAAGAAGGGCGAGGGGTTTCAGTTTCCAACAGCGGGACCGGTCTGGATCAGGGGCCCAACTAACGGTGATGGTCACTGGGGAGTGGTCCGACAAGGTTCTGGGTAAAATCATTAACTGTTTCACGTCTTTAACCAGGACATTGGAGATCACCCAGCGATCAATTCGGGAATATGAATCGTGGACTGAAGAGTAAAATGAGTAAATGCGAGAATCGGGATAAAAGAACCTCCATGCGTCCACCATGGCCAACCGGGGCAGAGATGATAATGTCGCGTAGGCTGCCCTGGAGAGATGACGGGGCTTGGTCCCAGACCTATCAAGGGCCACATCGAAAATAGTATTGAAGTCCCCCCCCCAGAGAATTGGAACCAGGGGGAAACCATCTAGAAGGGACGTGATCTGTCTATAGAACTCGGGATCATCAAGGTTGGGACCATAAATATTCAGCAACACCACTTCTTTCCCTTGGAGTGTGGAATGTAACAGCACATACCTGCCCAGGGGGTCAATATGTGAGGAGATGAGGGTGAACCGGAGACTCTTGTGAATAAGGGTCATGACCCCCCGACTCTGCGTAGAAAATTCAGTGAAGAATCTATGGGGGCCCCAGGTTTTGGCAAAACGTAAACATTGTTCCAGGCGAGCATGTGTCTCCTGCAGAAAAAGGATCTTGGAGCCGTGGCGCTCAGCCTGCAGCTGGAGCTGCCTCATCTTTCTATAGTTTCCCAGCCCCCGGACATTCCAACTCATAAAGGTTAAGTTCCCCTCCGCCATAGACGTGGTAGTGGTTTAGTCAAGAAAGGTGTCCAGGACCATTGGGTGAGTGCTGCACCCCCGTCCGCCCTCGCCGCCAGTGCCATTTTTCTGAGAATAACACCCCAACCATGTCCCACCCACACCCACATCCCCCTCCCAAACAGAGGAATGACAATCCCAAACCCCTTCAACCAAAACCAAACTAGAGGCATCAGCGCCTGGGGGCCTGTAGGCCGGGCTGACCGCTGCACTCCGGGCCGCAGCGGGACCAGTAGAGCTCAAGGTGCAACTGCAAACTTTGAATGTAACTTGGAGAGGGTGTCTTGCACTCAGCAGTATGGCACATCATTGAGATGAAGGGAGAACTTTGAGCAAGCCGAATCCGGGAAAGAGGATCGATGCGGTGCCGGTGTCGGGGAAGGGCCAAACTAGGCCGCCCCCTGCAGGGCCCGAGGGGGAAACTGCTGAGTGATGTATAGGAGAAGCACGTCAGCCCGGGAAGTGTTCGTCAATAAACTTGGAGGCCTCTTCCGGGATTGTGAAAAAGAACACCTGATTAGCATGTTCTATGCGCAGTTTGGCGGGGTAGAGCATAGCGTATTTAATGGAGTGATCTCGCAGTCGCCTCTTCACATCTTGGAAGGTCTTGCGTTCACGTTGGACGGCGGCCGAGAAGTCGGGGTAGAGATGAATCCTCGCACCCCCCAATAAGAGTTCGCCCTTGTCTCTTGCAGCTCTGAGTAGAGTGTCGCGATCCCGGTAGTTCAGGACCCGGGCAATGATGGGACGAGGCGGAGCCCCGGGTCTGGGTTTTGCGGTAAGGGCACGGTGCGCCCGCTCAATAGTGAAGTGGGGGGAGAGCTTGGGCGAATCAAGGAGAGACATTAATGTGTGTTCAACGAAGACCTCCATTGGCTCGTGCACCTCGTTCTCAGGAACCCCGATGATGCGAAGGTTATTGCGTCGTGAGCGGGACTCCAAGTCCTCGTTCTTCTTTTCCACCTCGAGGACTCGATTCGAGAGAGCGACAACTTCGGAACGCAGTACCCCAAGTGCGTCCTCGGCGGAACCAACCCGTGTCTCGACCTCAGACACGCGGCTATCGGTCCTCTCGATGTGGGCTTTAATTGAGGATATTGTGCCGTTCATATCGTCCAATTTCGAGTGTAGGGCAGTGAAACCCTCCCTGATAAAGTCCATCATGCCCTGGGTCTCGGGCGCCACCGCGGATGAGGACGCCACGGGGGCCCGCTCAATGGGGTCCTCTGGGGATCTCGTAGCTGCTTTCGCAAACATGTTGATGGAGCACTGTTTTTTTGCGCCCCCCCTGGTCATCCCGGCAGTGGTGATGGATGAGTAGGGTGAAGGGGAGCCTCCAGCGGTGCCAAGAGGAAGACAGGGGGGATCCCAGGTCTTGCAAAACAATAATCCAGGTAGGGTGTGTGACAAGCAGAGCAGGGGGTATCGTGGCCACGAGGCTATGCCGGAGAGATGTAGGCTGCAGGCTTCCGGCTGAACAGGAGTGTGTGGAGGATATTGACGGGCCCCTTCTGCAGAGTATCACTACGGGCAGAGCGGCAATAGCCTCAAGAGAAGTGAGAGGGGGGAAGGCCAGTTCCCAGTAGGGCCAAACAGAACGAGGGATTCCAGCCGAGGTAGACACAGTATGTGGCTGGTATGAGGCCCCCCAAGGGGGGGGGAGAGCAGGAGCTGAGGTCCGGGGCAGGAGGGCCAGAAGGGCAGAGCCCACCGGGCAGAGCCGGTCGTCGTTGCTTGTGGGTTTCAGATCCCCTCACCGCAGAGAGCAAGAACCACCATGGGGGGGCGGCCCCCGAGATCCGGGGCAGGGTGGCAGCAGGTCCGGTAGGTCAGTGGGGCCTCCCGGCTCGCACCCGAGGGCCACGCCGCTCCGGCAGCATGGGGTGCGCAAGTATTGGGGGGAAAGGTCCCCACGATCCTCCTGCAGGGTCTCCCGGAAGAAGAGTAGAGGATTCCCGAGCCGGGCTGAGGGTTCAGTCCGGCAGTCCACCAGGCATGGCAGGGGCGGCGCACCCCAGCCCGCCCAGCACCAGGGGGGATGAGTGCCTGGTCCCCCCAGCTGATCGAGGCAGTAGGCGGAGTTCGGCACGGCCCCAAGACGGACCGCCCGGCCGTGGAACAGAAGATCGCCTCCACAAGGGGGCAGCGCCGCTCGTATCCGGCCTCCGGTGGGGGAGAGGCTCCAGTGACCCCCCCACAGACCGAGGAGGGCCCCAGGTATATTATGCAGCAGGGGGGGGGGGGGGAAGTGTCACAGGTCCGACGTCCCTCCGGGGACACGGGAGCAGCCCGCTACAGACCCCCCCGTTCAGGTCTGAGCAGCCGCTAGGCCGGCGGGACACAATCCCGGCCCACGATGGCCCGCCGCCGAGGGGGATGAGGCACACCGGCCCCCGCCGATGTCCGGCAGATGCTGGAGGTGGCGCCGCAGGACCCCGGGCGGGTACGGCCACCCACCGCCCGGGCCCAGTCCTAGGCGCGTGGGAGCTCCGCAGGCGGGGGGATGGGTATTACGGAGTCGGGGATTGCCTTTCCCGACTCCGATTCGAGACAGGATCAGGGTCGCAGGATCCACGGAACCGCAGCAACAGGATCGTGTACCCCGTACACGGCTGCAATTAGGAAAGGTGCCGAGTGTCAGGAGTATAAGGTCCGCTCGCCGCAGAGCTCACGGATCAGGCGGCCATCTTGCTCGGCGCACAACAGCGCCCCCCTACATCAATTCTTACTTAACACCAACCAAAATCCGTTGATAGGCCTTGATATGGTGGTCTTACAGGAAACATAGCTGGTAGACCAGCCAGTATGGGATGGCTACATATTAACGGTAGTTCCTGCAATTAAAGCAAGCAAAGGCCGACCAACGGCAGCCTACTAACAGCATATAGGAAGTTTCCTGGATGCCCTTAATACTGTGGACATCACCAAAACCTTTTACACAGCCATCTAAACTAATAGTTGATAATGGGCAAGTGGTGATCCTTAATTTGTATTGGAACCATACGCCCAATTTATAGAGGGGGTGGATTATGCCTTGGATTTCATCTGCGAGGACAGAATTACCAGGTTACTCACCGTAGTGACCACCTTACTCCTAGTCCATAGTCCCCTTTCCTCCATACTTATGGACATCTCTCAGTCCTGTGGGACGGGACCGGAGCACTTTGTAAAAAGCATCCACATTTTTCCAAAAATATGTCCTTCCTCTCTTTCCTGTGCAGGGCCCGGCACGCGGCCGTAACCCCGCCCACCTTGCCTCTGCCCCGCGCATCGCCCATCAGTCCTTTTCTATCGCCGGGTCAAATACCCATTAGCAATAACAGAGGAACCTTAATATAGGGGGCAGCGGGCAGGCGTATGGAGGAAAGGGGACTATGGACTAGAAGTAAGGTGGTCACTACGGTGAGTAACCTGGTAATACTCCTACGTCCCGTACCCTTTCCTCCATACTTATGGGAGATTCCCAAGCACTCCTTACAGGAACTATGGGTGGATGGAAATACCCCTTACTGAAAAAGGTTCTTCAGCACAGCCTGAGCAAAGTGAGCATCAGCTCTTGAGCTCATGTTGAGACAATAATGCTTACAGAAAGCAGATGGGGAGCCCCAAGTAGCTGCCCTAGCAATGGACTCCCAGGGGACATATTTCTGAAAAGCAACCGCGGATGCCTTACCCCGCACCTGGTGTGCCTGAATACCCTTAGGAGGTTTCAGCCTTGGACGGTGAAAGACTCCATGATGCAGGCAGTGATCTACCTAGAAATAGTTGCCTTAGACGCCAAGGTCACAAAAAGCTGAGAAGAATTCCTAAGCTCAGACGTCCTGTCCAGGTAGAACTTAAGAGCTCTTCGGACATCAAGACAGTGTAGAACCCACTCAGACTCAGAGGCAGGGTTCGTAAAAAAGACCGGTAGGGAGATCGACTGATTCAGATGGAATTCGGTCACCACCTTCGGTAGAAAGGCCGGGTTTGTCCGAAGGACTAGTGAAAGACCAAGAAAGGATGCTCCACCGACAATGCCTGGAGCTCACTCACTCTCCTTGCTGACGTAACAGCGACCAAAAAGGACACTTTCCAAGACAAGTACTTGAGGTCCACCGTAGCCATTGGTTCAAAGGGTTTATGGCACAGCGCCGTCAGGACTACATTTAGGTCCCACGGCGGGTGCGGACTACGAACCGGAGGGTAGAGGCATGTCAACCCTGCAAAATGCCTCTTAACCACTGGGTTACTCAGAGAATAAGAGCACTGGTCTGTAGAAAGATAAGCGGAAACTGCTGAAAGGTAAGTCCTGCATGACAGAACATGAACCCCTGACTCTGCTAGGGAGGACACGAAGGACAGCACCGTGTCAATCGTGGCCACCCTTGGATCCAACTTCTTCTCCAAACACCAATGACAGAACCTGAGCCATTCACTCTTGTACTGAGATCTGGGCGAGGGTTTCCTGGCTGCCTGGATAATGCGCATGTTATCCGTAGACAAATTCAGATGCTCTAAAGACTTGAACTCAGGCACCATGCCGCCAAGCTGAGCGATTGTGGTGAGGGGTGCCACATCTGCTGTTCCCCTTGGTGAAGAAGATCAGGAGTTACTGGTAACCTGATCGGCGGATACACCGACAAGTGTTGAAGTTCTGAGAACAAAAACCTGGCCGGCCACCACAGAGCTATGAGTAGAAGAGAACAGTTCACAGAGTTCTTCAACTTCCCAATTGCACGGTGAACTAGAGGCAGAGGCGGGAAGGCGTAAGATCTCATCTTGTGCCATGGAATCTCGAGAGCATCCCCCAGAGAGGAGGCTCCCAGCCCCGCTCTGGAGGCATACTGAGGAAGCTTCTTGTTCACCCCCGCTACGAAGAGGTCCACCTCTGGTGTGCCCCAACTTAGGAAAATCCATGAGAGGACCTCCGCCTTCAATTCCCACTCATAGCTGACCACTGTCCGCCGGCTGAGGGCATCCACTTTGACATTCAGCTGGCCCGGGATGTGCACTGCAAGCAGCCAGACACCATGAAGCACGGCCCACTCCCAAATCTGGATAGACAGGTCCACGAGGGGGGGAGACTTTGTTCCCCCTTGCTTGTTGATGTAATACATTGACATCACATTGTCCGTTCTTAGGCGGACCACCTTGTCGACAATGAGAGGTCTGAACGCCCTGAGCGCTAGGAAGATCGCCAGAAGCTTCAGATGATTTATGTGGAGGAGCCTGTCCTGTGGCGACCAGAGGTCCGAGACCTGAAGAAGATCTAACTTCGCACCCCACCCTAGAAGGTGGGATACCCTGGAGTCTGTCGTGATTGTCACCGTGGGGACCGGGTCCTGAAATCCCACGCCCCCAGACAGGTTGCTGAGAGATAACCACCAATCCAGGTCCACTCTCATGGAATCCGGAATCATTATCAGCTTGGAATCCGGATCCACTGCCTGACGCCATGAACTCCGAAGATCCATCTGGGTCCGTCTCATTTTGAGACGAGGAAGAGCCAGTACACACGAGGCCATGAGGCCCAGAAGCCTCTGGAACCACCAGGCCGACATGCTCTCCGACTGCGCAAACATCTGACAAGTGGCTAACAGATCCGCCATTCTGTCCGCGTTCAGATACACTCTGCAGTCGATCGTGTTCCAACGCAAACCCAGGAAAATCAGGTCACGTGAGACCGTCATGGAGGATTTCTGCCAGTTCACCGACAGCCCAAGATGGAACAGGAGCTGAAGGAGAGACTGGAGATTGCCCGCTGCCGTCAGCGGACAATGGCTGCATAAGAGCCAGTCATCCAAATATTGATACACATGGATACCCTGGAGACGAAGATAGGCCGCAATCACCGACATCATCTTCGTGAAGACACGCGGCGCCGAGCTGAGGCCAAAAGGAAGCACCCGAAACTAGAAGTGCTCCTCTTCCACGAGAAGCGGAGGTACCTTGTGTGTGGATTCCAAATCAGGATATGCATGTACGCGTCCTGAAGATCCACAATGCTGAGCCAATCGCCCGTCTGTAAGGAAGAGCGTACCTGGCTGGGCGTGATCATCTTGAATTTCTCTTGGGGTAGGAAAAGATTGAACTGGGAAAGGTCTAGGATGGTGCGCAGGCCAGCCTGGTTGGGTTTGGGCACTGTAAACAGTCGGGAGTAGAAGCCCTCCCCTCGCTCCCCAAGGAGAACGAGTTCCACAGCTCTGAGGTCCAGAAGTTTCTGAACTTCGGCCTTGAGGGAGGGTGAGCCCGACAGCTGAAAAGGAGGGTTGAGGGGTGGGGTAGGGGGTAAAGATAAGCGGAAGCCCGCTCGAGCGACTGACAAGACCCATCTGTCTTCTGTGATGGTCTGCCACGCCTCCCACCGGGGTCTCGTGCGAGCGCAGAAAACACTCATTTGGAAGGCTTATCGGTGGCGGTGCCACCTGAACCTGATGAGGAGGCTGAGGAGCGGGAGAAAAACCGTGTGCGCTGTTGTCTACAGTGGTTATTCCCCGCAGGAGTATCCACTCTGCGAGATTTGCGGTCGAGGAAGCCCTTAAAACCAGAGGAGGGTTGACTTTGAGACAACGGTCTCTGGGATTTGAAAGGAGCTTTGACCAGAACAGACAATGATTTAGCCGTCTGAGTGCTATCCTTGGTCTTGGTGAGCTCTACATCAGTAGTAGAATGAAAAAGCTCCTTACCATCGAATGGAGGGTCCAACACCTTGTCTTGCACTTCCTTAGAAAATTTAGTGGCATGCAGCCACGCCTGCCGTGAGGTATCAAGCCCCAGCATCAGACCCCGAGCCGAGGTGTCTACGTGATGAGCCGCAGCCTCCAGGAGATCCTGGGCCAAGACCCTGGCGTCGGAAAGGCCTCCTTTAAAGTCTTCCAACTATAGGGAGTCAAGGAGCATGTCCTCCTTTCCCAAGACCTGAGTAGCCGTCGTGGAAGAGAATGCTGCAGGTCTGGATTGCAAAGTAGCCGCAGCCACCACTGTGGAGGAGGGTGGGGGACAAGACGACAGGGCCACCTCTTCCGAAGAATGTAGCCTGTACCTCGCGTCAATCTTCTTATTGACAAAATGTCCCTATTGTGGCGTTTCCCAGACTCTTCGGACCTCGGCCAGAACGTCCTTCTGCAGGAACAGGCCGGTACGCTCCAAGGGAGACAGGGTGAATGCCCCAGAAATCTTGCGCTCCTGTGGAGCGGGTGCCTCGGCACCGGAACATCTAAGAAACTCATCATGTCCAGTACCCGGTCATGAAAGGCTCTGATTGAGCGGGGAAGGTCCTCGTTGCCCTGATCGCCTTCAGGATCATCTGACAGTTCAGTATCCTGCTGAGCCATGTCAGGCACTGCCTTGTCCACTGGGGACAATGGAGGCAAAGGCGGAAGAGCCGGGGGAGGCACCACGAGCAAGGAAGGCGCCGGCGGAATCACCAGAGGAACGGGTGGAGCCAGAGGCGCGGGTGGACATATCTCCTTGAAAAGCCCTTTGAAATATTCCCTCATGGGGTCGGTGCGCATAAGCGCTTGAAATTTACCGAAAAAAGGCGTCCTCCGGAGACCTCTCATGAGGTGGACAAATCCAGGGACGTAACGGGGAAGGGTATCACACCGGCCCCTCCTCCGACGTATCCACATAAATCAAAGGTGCCGCCCCCGCGGGCAACAACACATTGTGCGGAAGAGGCATCCGGGCATTCCAATCATAAACCGGCCGGTAAGGATGCGCATAAGGGACTTTAGGTTCACCCAAGGGACCAAGCCCTACACCAGAGGCTGATGGCGTAGTTGTAGGGCTAGCACCTAAAATGGCCGCCGTGGTCGTGGCCGGAACGGGTGCCATTTTGTCCTCATCTGAGGGGAACTGCGGCACATGAGGAAGTGAGGCAGGGGTCTTAATCTTAGCCTTAACATAAGGCACCTCGGCAGAGCCGGTACTATGAGGCCTGGAATGTTTTTGAGACATACCAACCGCCAACTGAGCCTTCGAAGGAAGGACCTCGGCACTGCCGGTAAAAGAAGAACTTTGCTTCTTTGCCCCCTCAACAGGTCTGGTGTCACCACAAGAGCGGGAACAGTGAGCAACCACTTTCACCGACAAAGCCTTGACTGGCCTCTCAGAACTGTTGGTAGCTTTAGACTCTGAACGAGGGACCTCGGACCCAGGCCCGGTAACAGCCTTATCTGCGCGGGCCTCGAACATCCGTTCGGTAACAACAAGCCCAGCCAAGGCCTCGGGGCGCACCCCGGTCTTGTTGTTGAGGGAAGCCGACAGAGAGGCCTCAGAGCGAGCTCCGGTACCCCACGATTCAGTAGAACTGGGTCTACAAACAGCCCCCACAGGAGGGGCCTCAGAGCGTACTCTGGTATTCACAGGCCCCTTACGAAGACCCTCCGAGAAAACTCTGGTAGAATTATTAGGCCCAACGGGCACCTCAGGGCGAACCCCGGTGACAGAGCGATCAACACCCCTCCCGGACCGAGAGGAACCCGGGAAGGTATCCCCCGGCTGGGATGCTCTGAAAAGTAAAGAATTTACCGGGCGTTTCTTCTTCTCATGGATGAACGCCTGAAAATGCGAAGGAGGAGTTCGTCGGAACACCTCCTCCCACCGCTCCAACCGATGTTGAAGTGCCCGGACCGAAAGGGAGTCACGGTAAAAACAGGAGTCCCAAAGCTGTTCCGGACCCAAACACTCTAAACAAAGAGGATGGGGATCTGCTGTCGCAAAGCGACGGTGACACAATGAACAATCTGGAAAGTCTAACTTGAAAGACATAGACAGACTAGTAAACGAACGCTAGCGAGAGCCAGAGAGGAAAAATGGAAGAAAATCTTCTGAGGATGCAAGTGCATCTGGCCCCGATCGAGCGCAGAAAAGGACTGATGGGCGATGCGTGGGGCGGAGCCAAGGTGGGCGGGGTTACGCCGCATGCCGGGCCCCGCGCAAGAAAGAGAGGAAGGACACATTTTTGGAAAAATCTGGATGCTATTTACAAAGTGCTCTGGTCCCGTCCCACAGGACAGAGAGATGTTCCATAAGTATGGAGGAAAGAGGACAGGACGTAGGAGTATGACCACTTCAACACTCATTATGGGGTGATTTGAATATTCAGGCAGTCGAGTCCATAGATAGGAGCTGCTGTGTGCAATTAATGGAAGAGCGTAGTTTTGCTATGCTTAACAGCACTTTAAAGGGAGATGTGCCGATGAAACCTACATGGTCCTGTAAGAAGCAGTTGTCAACAATAGATTATATCTACGTGGATTTTGGGAGCTTCTTGAAGGCCAGGAGACGGCAGGTACTACCGCAGATTCACAGTGACTATAACTATGACTTGCAGATCATGGGGGCCCAAATAGGTTCAGATGGACAACTTCATCACTGAATGAACTTAATGCCTGCATTAGTAGAACAGGCCTGTTGGAAGACCCAGGTCGGGAGGAAGATGAAGTCTCTTATGAGGCAGCCTTAGCTCTATTTAAGGAAAATAATTCAGGGGGTAGCAAACAAAGCTTTAAAAATAGACATGTTTACCAATCTTATGCGAACAGGTTTCGTAGAACTGCCTGGCCAACTCTAGAGTGCTCTGCGGAATCCCTGTCGACGCAGTAAAATCTGGTGAATGTGTGCACCGATCTCCAGCTGGCTGCGCAGTAGATGTCAGGCAGCAGGATCCTGGGGAGAAATGCAGGGGTCGCGGCCGCTGCTCTAGTGGAATGCGCCCGGGGTCTGCCCAGGAGCGGTGTACCCACTTGCTGGTGGCAGAATTAATTGCAGGCCGCAATCCATCTCGCAATTGAAGATTTGGAGACAGCCTTGCCGGGCACTGTAGGTTCAAATGCAATAAACAATTGATCCAATAAACAGAATGACTTTGTGCAGGCCATATAGTACTTGAGGTCATGCACCACATTCAGCGTGTGCAGGGTGCGCTCTGCTAGACAGCGTTGTCATTGTGGAACGTCAAATAAGGAGGTTTTGAAGGAAATGCCTCTATCCCTCCCACCAGTCTCGCCACCAAAAAAGACGTCTTACACAACAGGTGCTTGATGTCACAGGAGAAAAGGTCCCAGGCCCCAGATCTCCGGCTCAGAATGTCCAAGTTCTTTGATGCTGAGCTCACCGTATTGGTGGACACAGTAGTTGAGCATGCAGAACTTGTCGGGCGCAGTAAGAGGAGAACTAGCACCCAGGGTATGAGTGACACACACACACGCACGCAGGCACGCATGCGCGCGCACACACACACACGTCAGTGGATGTTGTTGAACCTACCATTGCATATGCATGCAGACTGAACACATTTGGCAAGTACCACCAACACCACATACATGCATGGGCACCCATCAGAGCAAGAGCACCCAGGTACAGGGGGAGCTCAGGGCCCCAAGGGGTTACAAAGCGTGGCGCTTTAACCTACTTGCCATCGCACTCCATGCCCCCCTCAGCCCCATGCATCTCCTGGGGTGTTGATACCTCGGCCACCCTAACAACTCCTCCTTACTGCAGCAATACCGCACTGAACCTCTGCAGGGCGCCCGATAACGCCACACTTCTGCCGGGATTTGTGGGCCCAGCCATGGCCTCTAATCAAGAGCTGTGGATCCTCAGCTCCCTATGGTGTCACCACACCCCCCCGGCAAGCCAACCTGGGCAGAAATTCAGAATAATTCTGGGGTGATCCAGAACTGCACTTGAAAAACTAAGGGTATAGACTGGGGCTACCCTGGCACCCCAGTGAGGCTAACCATCGCAGATTTCACCTAGTCAGATTCACTCTGTGATTGTGCATTATTACACTTGCAGTAATCGTTTGTAAACAATCCAGACACGTGGGCATAGGGGAGAAAGAAAGCCCCTTGGGGTAACAAGGTAGCATTAGCCGCAAGACCTGGAACCTCAATCCAACCCCTGGCACGATCGCTGTATATCCTGGGCCCAACACCACCCCAGAAGGAGGGGTTAATGCTAAGACTATCATCACAACCCCCATACACGGTGGCTGCACGGCACAGGAATCCTACTGCGTGCCTCTCACTACTGCACTGCTGCGTCAACTCACAGGGCCTACCAAGGCCACAAGCCAAGAAATAAGAGAGCCCAGAGGCATCACTCCATTGGCCCAAGCACGCGGTCACAAAGCTACCCCTCGCTGCCAGTAACTCTGACAACCAAAAACTGCATCAACACGGCAGCCCTGGCGCACTTGAGGGCCCACGTCCAGCGGAAAGATACTGCCCCTGGCCGTCCCCCACACCGGGGGCATTTCTAAGAACCTTCTCAAACCAACTAAACACTGGAAGGATCCAGGAACACAACAACTAATAAACCCCTACCACTCAACCACAGCCACAAACCCCACACCACAGAATACCAACCCCATATCGGTCTTCTCCCCCTTCACCACGCTGCCTGGACACGGGGCGACATAATTCTACGAAAAAGCATTGGCGAGAGGGGTGAGCAAGATTCCTTAACCTGAAAAAGAACACCCTGTACTGCCTGCTTCGAGATAGCTCTCCAACAACAACCAGCGGAGATCGAACTACAGCGGGGGCCCCCCTCAGAGGTGCCGCAATCTCCAGAAGGTATTGCCATGGACAACCCCAAGAAGCAGGCAAGGATGGACCAATTTGCGCGGACAGACACGCCCCAACAACCACCATCTCCAAGCCAAAACCAAACATAAGCTCAGATTGATGTAGCAGCCCTAAACCAGACACTGCTGGCTTTAAAAAGCAGTACCGACAACCTTGGGGCAAAATTAGATGCAACCTATAAAGTGGACATTTCGGCCGTACAAAGAGACAAAGTGTGCGGACGTATGACGGTGGCAAAACAGCGGCTAGGGGAAGGAGAGGATAAAGTCGCCACACTGCAACGAGAAATGGCAGAAATACAAAAAACGGTCAAGAAGGTACTCGTTAAAAACGAAGACCTGGAAGGGTGCTCCAGCCGGAACAATATACGAGTAATGGGCATACCCAAATCCACCCCATTGATAATATGGAAAAGTTCATTGAGACCCTGCTGGGAGACATCCTTGACAACCCCCCCGCTCACCTCAATGTTTATGGTGGAACAGGAGCACCGATCACTCGCAGCGGGACCGATCCAAGGCGCCCCCAAACGGTCGATCATAGCCCGGATTTTCTGCTACAGAGACCGAGACACCCTCCTTAGAGCAGCCAGAGAAAAGGGAGAACTGAGATGGGGGTCCTCCACGATTCGGCAGTTCCTGGATTTCAGCCCGAGTGTCCAAGACCAACGCAAGACGTTCCAAAATGCGAAAAACATTCTGTGGAAAAAAGAGGAGTGACATACGCTATGCTATACCCGGCCAAACCTCGTGTTCAGCACGGAGGGTCCACTCTCTTCACCTCGCCAGAATCAGCAGAGCGGTTTTCCGGGAACCTCCTGGATCCAGTAGGATCGCCGGACCGCTCTCCACACCATTCCTGAAAGACCCCTACATGGAGATGGCGTGCAACGAACCCCGGATTCAGATACACCGATAGCTGGGGGTGGGGGCTGGGAGTGGGACCCAAGTGCTGCATTACTAGCCACAGCCACTGGGAGCGAATAAGCCCCCCCTAGTGCCCCAATACCCGCAGCCACTGCAGACTGTCAAATTGTTCAGAATGTTCAAAGTTAGTTTTGAAAGCAGGGAAAGGGAACTGGTAGGTTTATGTATCTGGCGTGGTTGGGTTGGGGGGTGTTAGGGAGAATTCTCATTCATTGGCTAATTTCCCTCACCTAGTGAGTAATCTATGCTAGATTTCTGGAGTTTATTTTTTTTCACTTGGTAAGAGTGTGAGCTTTTCCCCCACTCTTACCCATGTTTTGCCATGTGTCTGTTACCTGTTTTTGTGATTGTGGACACTGGAGTATAGCCCTCTTCTTTTGTGTGTCACACAGCACCCTCAGTGCAGTGACACAGGGTTGTCTTTTAGACTTTCCGCCGACTCCATTTCTGGCGCTGACTACTGTCCACCAGAAAAGGGTAAAGTTGCCATTAACTTTACATAGGGCCTCATTACGACCCAGGCGGTAAGTTACCGCCTGGGCCGTGACTTCACAACCATGGCGTAAACTACGTTTACTCCATGGTGGTTGGCGGACTTACCGCCCCATTCCGACCTTGGCGGGGCGGTAAGTCCCCAATCCCCATTTACCCTTCCCCATTCCCATTTTTGCCCCATAGGGCATAATGGGAGTGGGGAAGGTGTTAATTACGCCACCGTAAATTACGGTGGCGTAATTAACTCCATGGTCCCTTAGCGCCATGGATTTTAACACCTGCTAAAAGCAGGTGTTAAGTCCGCCATGGCGCTAAGGGACCTCGTACTCAGGCGGTAAGGGTCGGCGCTGTTTACGCCGCCGTAAAACCCTTACCGCCTGGGTCGTAATGAGGCCCATAGTCATTTAACCACAGATCCAGTACACCCCATCTTACATGGAGTATTGGAAAGGGTTAATTCTTAGCCTTTTTTATCTGTACCTCCCAGAGCTTTGTGTTGCTCTTTTAACATTTAGAATTGGCTGGTGGCAGTGGTATCTACCCTAACTTTTCTACCGCGTTTATACTATATAAACGTGGTACTGTTTTAGGCTATTATATTAGCCTCAAACATAAACCCGCTTGACCAAAAACTTTTTCTTTTGGCCCCGGTCGGGTTTATTCACCATTTCGTTTTGTTAAAGTCCTTCTTGTGTTTTACTTTGCGCGGCAAACCAGGTTTGCCTTCTTTGTTCACTGTCTTTTGGCGGGCTTCTGCCAAGAAGCCCTCCTCTAGACGCCTGGGTGTCTAGGTGGGCTGAATGTGAGGGAGGGGTGTAGTCACCCCTTGCACATGGTATCCTAGGAAACCCAAGTCACACTTTGCCATGATTGGCTAAGGTGGTTGTCCCTGCATGACAACCCCCCTGCTGCGTGATTGACAGCCAGGCTATGTGAATGGGGGATTTTCGCATAAAAGGCAGGACTCTTGGGCTAGAAGTCAGAGTTGCCACTGGAACTTCAAGGAACCGAAGAGAAGTGGAGAAGAAGATGGCTGCTGCAACTACCCAGTCCTGGTGAAGCCCTGCTGAAGTCCTGAGCTATCTACCATTCGACGACCAGAGAAAATCCAGTCCGGAGTCTTCTTCCCTTGAGCCTGGTGGGGTCAACCAGCTCATCTTACACAGCCAGAGGATCTGCAGAGCCTCTCCTGTTTTACGGAGCGCACCTTTTATTTACCGTCGCTGCTGCTGGCTTCATCCCTGTGTGGTGCAGACCCCTCCAGACGTCCTCCTTCTTGCCAAAGCTCCAGGAACCGTGGGTCTGCAGGAAACTACCACGAACAACTGCAGTGGCACCAGCTTCTTCATTGAATAAGGTACTGTGTTCTGCTTCGAGGAGCTAGGGTGAATCCCTTTCTCCTCCTCCAAGGCTTGCCCTTGTCTTCCCTCCTTCTTATAACTTTTGCTTCCTCTGTTTACAATATCTAAGTACTCCTGGCAACGTTGAATCTTGAACTGTCAGACTGTGTGATCCTCGACAACAGGAACCCAGTTCCACTTCACACTGGCTCCGGCCTATTGACTCTTGTATTTCTGTCAACGAATGTTCTCTGATTCTGTCTGCCCTGAAAAAAGTATTGCCTAGGATTTTTGCCCCCAACTCTCTCTGGTTAACTCAGGTGCTACGTGTGTTTTTGCCCCGGGAACATTTCTTGCCGTGGATACGCGTATCTTTAGTAAGACCAAACTGTCATTACTGTCAAAAAGTGATCGTATCTGTTTTCCTGGTAATGTCTTTTGTTTCACAACACCGGTCCGTTAAAACATAGGGTACTTACCTTGAGTTATACAGTACCAAGTGAATTGGTTGTGTGTAGTGTATTTTTCGTGTGGTTTTGAACTAATAGAAGTGTTGTGTTTTATAACAGTTGTTTTATAAATAAATGTGCTTATTATTTTTTACCTGAAACCTTGAGTCAGTGTTTGCTTGAATCACAGTAATTGTGGTCCCTTTGTGTAATCTCTGCTACTGCTCATATACTCTTGAGATAAGCCTGGCTTCTCCGCTACTGCTATCACTTTAACATAGTAGTACAGGCTTGTACCAAAGGTGAACTTGTATTACCACTTGTAGTCGTAATTGTGTGCAGTGGTCCTTAAGGGCACTGCACAGGATTCTGCCTAACACTGGTGTACAGGGGTGAGGATTTGTAAGTAGAGTGATTAGACGTGCTGCTATTGCTTGGGTTCAACTAATCACAAGGCTAAACACCACTAATTCTATTTAACTGAGAAATCATGTCAAATATGGAAAGCTACACTGAAGAGGGTCTCTTAAACTACACTGCTGAGGTTTTGAGAACCATGTGTAGGGAGAGGAGTCTCTCTGGTAAAGGAAAGAAATCTGAATTGATTGCAAAGTTAATGGGAAAACAAAGTCTGGAGAGTGGGTCAGAAGGGCCTACCCCTCCAGCAAATGTGGATACTGATGTTTCTGATTCTGAGAGTGTTAATTTAGAAGAAGTAGATGATTCCTTGTTAGGAAACCCTACCACTCCTTTGCCTGCTCAGAAAGCACAACCTCTGTCCACAGGGAACCCCACAGGTACTACACTTACTCCTGAGTTTATTGCACTTGAGAAAATGAGACTTGAATTGGAAGTGAAATGTATTGATGCACAAACTGCCATGAAACATCAGGAGTTAAGGCTCAGAGAAATGGAGCTGAATCATGAACTAGAAATGAAGAAATTGTCTTTAGAAAATGCTTCTCTCCCAGAGTCTTCTAGGTCTTCCAGCCCTAAGAGACCCCATATGCCAAAGGAAATGATTGGTATGTATGAGACTAAACTTGATATTTTGGATTGGTTAGCAATGTTTGAGTACAATCATGGGATTCAAGGTATCTCAGGGAATCAGCTGATTCCCTGGCATTTCTCTAGGCTTCCCCCTGTTGCAAGTGATGCTGTAATGGAGTTGGGGGAGGAGGAAAAACAGGATTATGAGTGTGTGAAGCTAGCATTAATAGCTAGATTTGGGAAGACCCCTTCCTAGTATCTTAAGAGGTTTAGAACCCTCAAAAAGCATGATGGTACCCCTTGGGCTACCTGGGTGAGTGAAAGTTTGAAAAACTTAGAGGGATGGGTTAAGGGTTACAGAGTGAACACTTATGAAGGTTTGAGGAATCTTGTAATGTTGGAGTCTATTTTTGATGTCTGCTCTCCTGAGCTTAGACAGCACTTGGCTGATTCAAAGGAGATAGATCCTAAGAAATGAGCTAAGGCTGCTGATTTGTGGGTTGCCAACACGGCTACTCACAAGGATTCTGGGGTAACTCAGAAAAATGGATGAGGGAAAGCAGCCAAGGAAAGACAGCAAAGAGAATTCCAATAATTCCAATCCAAAAGAGGGCCACAAACATAACCAGGGTAAGCCACAAGCAGAACCGAATCAGGCTATTGCTACCATCTGGTCCCAAACCAGATGGAGGTCAGAACAAGCCCCCATTCCAGAGAGCATTTGGAAAATGCTTTGTTGGTTAACTGACCATGTGAAAGGGGATCCCCGATGTAAGGGTAAACCTTCAGGGGTCCACACTGTCTCCTTAGCCTTCTCCCAGGTGGATGAAGTACCTATAGCCAGTGTAAACTTTCAGTTACTAGCTGATGAGCCCATGAGAGTCTCAGCTAGTGTTTCTTTAGTGTCCTTAGGTCTTTGGGAACAACAGAACTTAGATGTCTATAACTCAATCCCAGATAATACTAAAGAGTATTACAAAGATAGTGTTCTTGTGAATGGTCAGGAATCCCCTGCCATCAGAGACACTGGAGCCAGCATAACTGTGGTTGATGAATGTTTTTTCAAGGTGGAGGATGTTGCTAAGGTACCCAAACACCTAACCAAGTTGGCTGGAGGCCCTGTGCAAATGGTTCCCCAGTTACCAGCTCTCATCCAGGGTAATGACATGACTGTCAGATTACCTGTAAGTGTGCAGAATAACGTGCCTGGGAGGGTCCTGCTGGGTAATGACCTTAAAACTCTTGGAGTTGTGTTTAGTACCCCCCAGGCCCCCCAGCAGAAGGAAGCAGGAGCTCACAAGTTCTGCAAGGGAGAGAAACTTGAGAGGCTCTCCTGGGGACATGATAGAGGAAACTATCACCCCAAGTCCACAGGACTTACTTACTGCTATTGAAGGTCAGAAAGAGACACAGGGGAAACCCAAGTCTGCCAGCAAGAAACCAGCAAGCACTCCTATGCCCAGAAAGACATCTCCAAGACTGTCCAAAGTCACATCTGTGACTCCTCCACCAGCTGAGGGTGAGTGTGAGGTTCAACCCTGAATGGTTCAGCTAGATACTGAGGAATCAGATCTAGAAGATCTTACTCTGGTAGGAGATCTTGACCCTGTTGACCATCCTGAGCTGCAGTCTTTACTGGCAGAAGGTGGACCCAGCAGGGCATATTTCAGCAAAGGACAAAGAGAGTGTTCTACCCTGGAAGGTCTTTGCCTACAGGCAGCTTCTCAGCTCAATGGGACTGAGCCTGGGAAATATAGGTTGCACTGGGAAGATGGCCTCTTCTACAGTGAACTGACTGAGTCAACCCCTGGAGACTGCAAAAGACTTGTAGTACCTCTAGTGAACCGACTCTAGTTTCTGCAGTTAGCCCACGAGATACCTTTGGCTGGTCACTTAAGTTTTAAGAAAACCAAGGAAAGGCTCTCTCTCTACTTCTACTGTATGTATGTATGTATGTATTTAGTTTTTGTAGAGCGCCGGCAGCCCACGGGCATCAGGGCGCTTAAACATAAGCAACAGATACTACGTGACATACATTTAAAAGGGTCTACTAACCACCAGAAGGCCTCTGAGAGGCATCGTCACCCGATTTCTCATCTGAAAAGGTGAGTCTTCAGCACCTTCCTAAAGGTGGAGTGATTAGTTTCCAACCTCAGGGGTTCAGGGATGCTGTTCCACAATTTGGGAGCCAGTACAAGAAAAGATCTGCCCAGCCCGGTTTTCAGCTTAAACTTGGGCACGATCAATAGGCATTTGCCCCCTGATCGTAGATTTCTCCTGGGATTGTAGGGCACTACACTCGTTTTCAGGTAGGCGGGCGCTGTGCCATAGAGGCACTTGTGAACCAGGCAGAGAGCCTTGAACTTTATACGTTCTTCTACTCTCAGCCAGTGTAAAGAGAGCCTCTCTTCCGTAACATGATCTTTCCTCTTCAAATTTTTCACTAACCTGACCGCCTTGTTTTGGATCACCTGACAGCTGGAAAGATCCTTGGAAGAGGCTCCCAACAGCAGGGCATTCCCGTAGTCGAGTCTAGAGAGGATGATGGCTCTGGCTATCTTGCCCAATTTCCCTCATTCAGCAGTGGTTTGATGGCTTTCATCAGCCTGAGATAATAAGCTGTGTTTTTCTGGAGGAAACTGGTCTGGGCATGCGAGTCGACCGCAGCATCGACCATCATCCCTAGTGTCTTCACCTTAGGGACCACTTGAATTGTGACGTTCTTGATTTGGAATGTGTTATACTCTGCCCCCAATTTTTCCAGCTGACGACTGGAGCCAAACAACATCAGTTCAGTTTTGGAGTCGTTCAAGCACATCCAGTTTACCTGCATCCAGTCGTCAATGATCTTATAAACCCTGGTGATCACTTCACTGTCTGTGGTGTGATTCCTACCCCCTAACTCCAGTATGAGTTGGGTGTCATCTGCGTAGTTTGTAAACGACACTCCGGCTTTCACCAATACGCTACACAAGGTGCGCATATAGATGTTGAACAACATTGGTGATAAGCTGGCCCCTTGAGGTACTCCGAATAGGATATAACAAGGGTCGGAGAAACTGTTACCCCAGTGTAATCTCGCTTGGCGGTTGGAAAGAAAGGACAGAAGCCAGTCAATGGCCCCCTCCGAGCAACCAACATTCTCTCTGAGAGCCTTGATAAGGAGGGGGTGATCCACCAGATCAAATGCGGCGCTAAGGTCTAGCAGCATCAACATCCCCAACTTGTTGTCATCCAGCATAGTCAACAACCGATTCTGCAAATCCAGCATGGCTGTTTCGGTGCTGTGGAATGCTCTGAAGCCAGATTGTTGCTGGTGCAGGATTTCCTGGTTCTCTACGAATTGTTGGAGTTGCTGAGTAGCTGCCTTATCCAACAGTTTAAGAATGAAGTTTGAATTGGTTATGGGGCGGAGGTTCCCGGGATCTTTGGGATCTAGGCCCGCTTTTTTAACCAGTGGAGTAATAGTGACTTTCTTCAGATCTTTAGGCACCATGCCCTCGTGGAAGATGGGTTCAGAATTAGACAAATTCTGTAGGAGCTGTCTCACTTGCCAAACCTCCGGCAAGAGTGGAGCCAAGAATGTGGCACCCTTGTTGCCTCTCCCAGTTGTGGGAGTTCCTTTTGAGAGGGTCAGGATTGACATTGTTGGTCCTCTTGACCCTCCAACATCTTCAGGCAACAGGTTTATCCTGGTTGTAGTGGATCAGGCCACTAGATATCCTGAAGCCATACATAGGAGGACTGTTACGGCTCCGGCTGTGGCTAAGGCCCTACTTGGTATTTTCACCAGAGTAGGTTTTCCTAAGGAGGTGATATCTGTCAGGGGATCACATTTTATGTCCCACTACATGCAAGCCATGTGGAAAAGCTCTGGAGTCACCTACAAGTTCTCAACTGCTTAACATCCCCAAACCAATGGGTTGGTGGAGAGGTTTAACAGAACTATGAAGAGCATGATAGGTGCTTTAGAAGAACCCCTTAAAAGAAAGTGGGACCTTTTACTGCCATGCCTTCTCATTGCATATAGAGAAGTCCCTCAGGAGGGAGTTGGTTACAGTCTCTTCGAACTTCTCTATGGCCATCCAGTTAGAGGTCCATTGGCCCTGATTAAGGAGGGGTTTGAGAGTGCTCCTTCCACCAAGCCAGTCAGAGTGACTGACTATGTAATAGGTCTCCGGAGGATAATGACACACATGATGGCAGAGGCAAGTGATAACTTGAAAGCTGGACAAGCTCTGGTCAAACATTGGCATGACCAGAAGGCTAACTTGGTTGATTTTACTTAAGACCAGATTGTTCTTGTTATGGTCCCGACAAGGCAGAGGGCCTTGCAGGACAAATGGATAGGACCCTTCAAAGCTGTAGGTAAACTTGTAGAGGTGAACTGTTAGGGAGAATTCTCTTATAAGGCTAATTTCCCAAAACTAGTGAGTCCCCCAGCAGCTTTGCTGGATTTTTGGGGTTTGTTTTTTTCTCCTGCTAAGAGTGAGACTCTTTTACTCCCACTCTTAGACATGATTTGAGGTATGTCTTTGACTTGTTGTGTGCTTATGGGCTATGGGGTTTCTTTTTACTCCATAGGGTATCATCTGTTTTGCTGTATGTGTGGTACACAGCACCCTCAGTGCAGTACCACAGGGGTGTGTCACAGTGACCCCCAAACATAGACTCCATACCCAGGGACTGACTACTGTCTCCCAGGGCATGTAAAGTCACCATTGGCTTCACTAGTCCAAAATTGTGAACAGAACCAGTACAAACCATCATATTGTGGAAGTACTGGTAAGGGGTAATTCGATTTCCCCTCGGTCTGTTTTTCGAGGGGGCACTGTCCCGTCCCCCCTCGTCGAGTTTCTGGCTGGTGGCAGTGGTTACCACGTGAAACATTCCACCGGAATATTCTCTATGGGATTTTCCCATTGATTTTAAACGCACTATTTTTTGGTGCAGATACCGCCGGTTTATTTATTTAATATTAAATCACCGGTTGGGTCTTTTTGCCAGAACTCGATTCTAAAATGGCGTTTGTGTCCGTCTCTGTAACTCTGACCAAGGTCGAACCCTTTGTTCCACTATTTTGGCGGGCTTCTCCACAGAAGCCCTCCAAATGGTGCCACTCTGTCTGGGTTCCATAGGAAGGGTAGAGGGGGGAATTGGCACCCTGGACTGTGTTGCCTTAGCAACCCAAGTCGCACCCTACTCTGATTGGCCCAGTGGTGAGCCGCCCGGCTCACCACTTAGCATGTGTGATTGACAGTTAGGCTGATGAATGGGGGCTTTTCTGCATAAAAGCAGGGCCTTTGGGATAGGAACTTCAGAAGTCACCACAGGACCTAAGAATCCGAAGAGGGAAGAAGCTGAGCCATCTGCAGCGACGACACCACCGGTGACGCTCTGCTACAACTACCTCACCACTTTTCCGACTACAAGAGAAGATCTTTTGCTAGACGAGTCTTCTTCCCTTGAGCTGGTGGGATCAACCAGTTCGCTCTTTTCGCCTTCCAAAGAGGTCTCTTGGTTGAATCGCCCGTGCTAAGCACCCCGGCGGGCGGATAGCCAAGCTCAGCAGTTTTGACCGCGAATAAAAGGACTGCACCTTTTAATCGGAAACTCCGCAGCTGGTTTTATCCCTGTGCAGTGCAACGACTCCACGTCCCCTCCTCGACAAGATCTTCTCTTCCCCTGATCGGAACCATGAACTTCAACCACTGCCAGGAACAACTGCCCTCACTGCAGCTTCCTTTCTCTTTAAGGTACTGTGTCCTGCCTGGCCTCCCTTTCTACAGATTGCTAAAGGTGACCCTTAAATCCTTGGCTTCTAAACTGGGCTGGCTCCAGGCCTACTAACTATATCTTTTGAATCACCCCAACCTCTTTTGAACACTCTGCAAAGACTTTCAGTGCACTTTAAACCGTGTGATCCTGGGCACATTTCGCTTTGTTCCATTTAAAGTGGGCCTGGCCTATGAACTTTGGCTCTACAGTACAACCTGCCTTTCTCCCCTTGCTCTGAACTCTTACAAGTGTTGGGAACTGTTTTATTCTTCTGCTCTGCCTTTTTCTCGCCCTTTAACTACATTATGAGAGTGCCATCTTGGTTAAGCACTCACCTCTGTTCTAACAAATGGTAGTGTTTTAACCCTGACTTGTCTGATAACTATTAAGGGAGGTGTGTATACTTTACCTAACTGTGTTTTAACTTGCTTTTGATTGAGAGTGCAAAAATATGCCATGAAGTGCGTTTTAAATAAATAATTATATACTTTTTATACAAAGCTTCGGTCAGTGTTTGTTTGCTCTACTGTGTTTTGGCCCTATTGTGTATACTCTGCATACTGCCCTACTCTTCTTGAGAGAAGTCTGACTGCTCAGCCACAGCTACCAGGTAAATCTGGGTGGTGCAGACTGCTACCAATTGGGTTTACTGCTTACTCCTGTAGTCTTAATCTTTTTGCAGTGTTCCCCAAGGGAACTGCACAGGATTCTGCCTAACATGAACTATCTGGTGGACTTAGGCAATCCTAAGGAGGTTCCCAGAGTCTTTCACAACAACCATTTGAAGGCTTATGTCTCTAGACTTAACATAGGAACTTTGCTTCTAGCTTCAGGTCAGGAGGACCTGCCTGACCTCCTCAGAGGCTTACCTTTAGATGAGCAAGTGGAAGGAGTTAATCTCTCTTCCAGTCTCATATCTGACCAGCAGGATGAGTGCAAATTACTGTAAAATCAGTTTGCCTCCCTGTTCTCACTTTCACCAGGCTTAACCCCTTGGGGCCAGCATAATATACTCACTGGCGACTGTTTGCCTGTCAAAAGCAGGGGGTACATAATGTCAGACAATGTAAGAACCCATATAAGGGATGAGGTCAACAAGATGCTTGATCTCGGGGTTATAGAGCCCTCTACTAGCCCATGGTCTAGCCCAGTTGTGCTTGTACCAAAGGCAGGATCCAAGGAGTTGAGATTCTGCATGGACTATAGAGCTCTAAATGCAGTCACAAAGACTGATGCCCATCCTTTACCTAGGACAGATGAGCTGGTGGACAAACTTGGAGCAGCCAAGTACCTGAGAACATTTGACCTAACGTCAGGCTATTGGCAAATAGCCCTGATAGACCATGTGAAGGAGGAAACTGCATTCTCCACCCCAGCTGGCCTCTACCAATTCAAGGTAATGCCTTTTGGACTAAAGAATGCACCGGCTACCTTTCAGAGGATGGTCAATCAAGTTCTGAATGGGATGGAGGACTTCTGCATGGCATACTTGGATGACATTGCAGTGTTCAGCCCTACATGGAAAGAACATATTGAACACCTAGGCAATGCATTGCAGGCTCTGGAACAGGCCCATCTGACCATAAAGGCAAGCAAATGTCAAATTGGTCAGAATACAGTGGTCTACCTTGGACATGAGGTAGGAGGAGGTGAAATAAGGCCATTGCCTAGCAAAGTACAAGCTGTACAAAACTGGGCCACCCCTACTACTGAAACCCAAGTGAGAGCCTCCTTAGGTCTCACCGGGTATTACAGGAACTTCATAGAGAACTATGGGACCATAGCTTCTCCCTTGAATGTCATCTCCACTCCCAAGTTCCCTAAGAAGGTCAAGTGGAATGAGGAGTGCAATCAAGCTTTTGAAGGTCTGAAGAAAGCCCTTTGTCAAGCTCCAGTCCTAAGAGCTCCTGACTACCACCAACCCTTCATTGTACAAACTGATGCTTCTAATGTAGGTATATGTGCAGTCCTTAGTCAACTGGATGAGAAGGGTACGGAGCACCCCATTTGCTTCATCAGCCATAAGCTCAAGGATTCCTGAGACAAGGTGGGCAACAATTGAAAGAGAATGTTTTGCTATTGTGTGGGCACTGAAGAAGTTTAGGCCATACTTGTATGGTTCTACTTTTGTCATTCAGACTGACCACCAACCCTTGAGATGGTTAATGCAAATGAAAGGGGAAAACCCAAAACTACTGAGATGGTCAATCTGCTTTCAAGGGTTTGATTTCACCATTGAGCACAGGTCAGGGTGTCACCACCAAAATACTGATGGACTCTCTAGGATGTATATCATCAACTAGAGGTATGTGTAACGCTCACCTGAATCCCTCGGAGGCGCGGGTCTGGTCTGGGCGTTCTCCGAACCTTCCAGAGTCACTCGCAGGTCTTTGGCACCACCCTGGAAGGGCCCCCTCCTTACTGTGATCTTAATCCGGAGAGTGAGATGTCTGCGGGCAGAGAGGAAACGGGTTAACGTCTGCCTGACGGGGTTTCGGCCGTTTCCCCTTCCTGACACTCCTACGACTCCCCTAGGCCTCACGTGCTCACCTTAGGTAAGTAAATGCGGCGCTCTCCATCCTGCGTCTGTGCAGGGGCGCTGTAGCCAGTTACTTCACTGGACGATAGTACAGCCTTTTATTGCGGAGGTAGAGTCCAGAAGGCAAGACCGTCGTTAGCTGCACGAACGGTAAATGCCTTATTTGAGTCTTTTATTGTCCTTTCAGAATCTTGCCTCTTTGCAGGTCCGGTATGTTGATCCGGTAAGTGGAAAAGTCCGGAGTTTTTTGCAGGCAAGCAAAAGGTTCATCTGAAGTTAAATGCACTTTTAAATGTCTTTTTCCCCTTTTCTTTCAGGTCGCGGTGCAACCGGCGATGAAGACTGATGCCGAAGGATCGTGCCGGAGGACCACTTGAGGCACGTGAGTAGAAATGGAGTCCTGAGCTCTAATAATGTCCTTCTTGTATTTTACAGGTGCGGTCAAATGGCGCAGAACGGAGCTCGCGGAGACCGTGGCACAGGTAAGCAGATATCATGGAGTTATCGCTAACCTGTATTCTTTGTTGTTGCAGATGGCTGGAGAACGAAGAATCGCGGCACGGGGCCTTGGAAGGCGCAGACGGGTGGTAAGAGCAGCTCTGGTATTTTCTCGTGCTACTCTAATGTTTTCGTTTTCCTTTTCAGATGTCACGGAAGGCTGGAGCTGGATTTCAGGAAGGTAAGTTGAAGATTGTCCTGTTTTCAGGTGCAGAAGAAGAAGATCAGCTGGAGCCGACACGGTGAGCGTCCTGCTGCTATTGCAGAATAACGCGAAGCACGTGAAACCAATCGGGTGTGGTTTAAATAGCCTTCAGTAGTGCTTAGGCGTCTTCTTCCACAGCCTCCAGAGGTAAGAAAAGAGTTCCAGTATGTGGTTCTTGGGAGTGGTGCTGGCCCCACCCAGCAGTTAAAGTAGTCCCAGCAGGATTGGATGAAGAGTTCATCCTGCAGGTAGGAAGGCAGCATGGTCTGCAGCAGGTAAGTCCACCCAAGCACCAATCCCTTTTATATGAGCCCGGCGCTTCCAGTGCCGGGACTGGGTCCCTTTATGAGCATGAGCCTGGCGCCACTGGCGCCAGGACAAGGTCCAAAAGGCCCCTACGGGGGCCGGCTGGTGCCTGGAATGAGGATCATGACCCTGCTTCCAAGGATGTTGGGCTAGGTCTGACACCTTGGGGCCAGTGGTCATGACAGCACCCCCCCTCAAGGCCCCTCCCAAATTGGTCTTCCCCGGAGGCTTTGGTTTGTTGGGGAAGGTCCGATTAAATGTTCTGATTAGACGAGGAGCATGGACATTTTCTGAAGGTTCCCAAGATCTCTCCTGGGGGCCATACCCTTTCCAATCAATCAGGTAATACAGTTTTGACTTGAAAAATTTAGAATCCAAGATGTTCTGAACCTCGTATTCGGTTTCTCCGTCTACTTGGATTGGCTCTGGAGGTTTAGTCAGACGGGTTCCGGGTTGCATAGGTTTCAGGAGTGAAACATGGAATACAGGGTGTATTTTCATCCGAGTGGGCAATTCTAATTTAACTGCCACAGGATTTATCACAGCCGTGATCGCGTAGGGTCCTAAGTACTTTGGGTTAAAGGTGCGTGGTCCTTTTAGAGATAGATGTTTAGTAGACAGCCAGACTTGGTCTCCTACTTGGTACTGAGGGGCCTCTTTCCGATGTTGATCAGCACCTTTCTTATAAGATTCTTTGGCTCGTTGAAGGTGTGCGATGGCTTCCTTAAATGTTTGAGTTATGGTCGCATGAAGATGGTCCACAGCGGGTGTTCCTAGATCTTGAGGCGGATCTAAATTAGAGGTCCGAGGATGAACCCCATACAACAGGAAGAAAGGGGTTTTACCTGTTCCGGTATGTAGTGAGTTGTTGTACGCATATTCAGCAATCCAAAGAATGTCCCTCCAAGTACCCTCTGATTGTTGTAACATGCAACGAAGATACTGTTCCAGAGTTTGGTTAGTCCTCTCAGTCTGTCCGTCAGTTTGAGGGTGGTGGCTGGTAGAGAGTCGCACGTCAATTTGTGCAAGACGACAACAACTCCTCCAGAAATGGGAAATGAATTGGCTCCCTCGATCAGAGATTAAGACTGAAGGGAACCCGTGCAAGCGAACAATGTTTTCAAGGAATTCTCGGGCTAGAATGGAGGCTGTGGGTAATCCTTTCAGTGGAACAAAATGAGCCATCTTTGAAAAAAGATCGACAATTACTAGAATTGTATTATATCCGGAACGGAACAAGGGGGTAAATCCGTGATAAAATCCATTGAGAGGGTGTGCCAAGGGCACGGTGGAATGTCTATCGGATGCAGTAGCCCGGCTGGTTTTTCTATCTGGCTCTTGTTTTGTGCACAAATGCCGCATGAGGCCACAAAGTCTTTGATATCCTTTCTCCAGGACGGCCACCAGAAATGTCTTTTAATTTTTTCGGAGGTTTTGGCTACACCCGGATGTCCCTCTATTAAGGAATCATGATAGCAGGTGATGACCTGTTTCTGTAAATCATCACACGGTAAATCAAGTTTGCCTTGGAAGTATAATAGATCTTGTTCTATCGTAAAATCCTTTCCTTTCTGCAGCCAAGTCAAGGAATCTTCGGGAGTTATTACTTGCTTGATCTTCTTTTTTATGTCGTCAAGAGACATTGTGTTGATGACTCCCAAAATCTTTTGTTCGGGGATTATGGGTACTGGTTCTGGATTAGCTGCGAGTTCGTTAACACCTATTCGTGAAAGGGCATCTGCTTTTCCGTTTTTGACGCCCGGCCGAAACGTTATCACAAAATCATATTCCACGAAAAATAACGCCCAACGGAGTTGTCTTGAAGATTGGGCCTTGGCTGACTTCAAATATTGGAGATTACGATGATCAGTAATTACAGTGACAGTGTGCCGGGCTCCTAGGAGATAATGCCGCCAGGCCTTAAAGGCGGACTTGATTGTCAGAAGTTCCTTGTCCGTGATTGTGTAATTGATTTCCGGGGCCGAAAATTTGCGGGACCAAAACGCCACAGGGTGTAATTGGTGTGTTTCAGGATCTCTTTGTGACAAAACTGCCCCCATTGCAAGGCTAGATGCGTCGGTCTCGACGATATAAGGAAGGTCTGGACGAGGATGTTTCAGGACTGGAGCAGAAATAAATTTGGCTTTCAAATCTTGGAAGGCTTGTTCGGCCTCTGGAGTCCACTTGAATTTTTTGTTCTTTTTTAGGAGAGCCGTGATAGGTTGGACTATTCGAGAGAATTCGGGGATAAACCTTCGGTAAAAATTAGCGAAGCCCAACATGCTCTGTACTCCTTTTACCGAAGTCGGAGACGGCCATTTGGTGATACTATCCACTTTTCTTGTGTCCATGTGAACACCGTTGGGTGATAAAATGAACCCCAAAAATTCGACTTCCTTTACATGAAAGGTACACTTTTCCAACTTAGCAAATAAACGATGGTGGCGAAGCCTCTGCAAAACTGCGGTGACATGTTGTCGGTGTTCAGCTTCTGAGGAGGAGTATACCAAGATGTCATCAATGTAGACAACTACACAAACATCAATAAGCTCTCGGAGAACGTCATTCATAAAGAACTGGAAGGCGGCCGGTGCATTACATAGTCCAAAAGGCATTACTTGATACTCGAATAATCCGTATTTTGTGCGAAAGGCTGTCTTCCATTCGTCCCCCTCCCTGATTCGTACCAAGTGGTAGGCTCCTCTGAGATCTAGTTTTGTGTAAATGCAGGCGCCCTTTACTTGGTCCAATAGTTCGGGAATCAGAGGCAGCGGGTACCTGTTTTTGACTGTAATCTGGTTGAGGGCGCGATAATCTATACACGTTCTCAGGTCACCTTCCTTTTTCGGGACGGAGAACAAAGCTGAAGAAGCTGGAGATTTTGAGGGACGAATAAATCCGTTAGCCAGGTACTGGTCCAAGTATTGTCTGAGGTGAAGATTTTCTGGCTCAGTAAGAGCATATATTCTACTGCACGGTGGAGTGGATCCGGGTATCAGGTCTATCTGGCAGTCGTATGACCTGTGCGGAGGCAAGGTGTTGGCCTGTTCTTTCTGGAAGACATCACTAAACTCTTGATATTCAGGAGGCAATTGGAGGTTCTCGGAAGCGATGGCTGCCAGCCTGATGTCGGGCCGAGAATAACAAGTTTGGGCGCACTCTGGAAACCGGATTACCTTGGCTCGCCAGTCGATCTGAGGATTGTGTTTTTCCAACCAAGGAACTCCTAGAATTACTTGAAACTGCGGGGCCTTGATTACGTCAAACACGATTCCTTCCCGATGTCCGTCCTGGCAGAGCAGCGTCACTTCCACGGTGGTGTGAGAGACTGGTCCGGAAAATATTTCTGTACCATCCACTGTAGTGATTACATCTTTTACCAATTTAGGACACAAAGGAAGATTCATCCTAGCTGCCATATCTTGATCCACGTAGTTACCGATTGATCCGCTATCAATGAATGCCTTAATAGCATGCATACGATCTGGTTGGTCGGGGTTATGAGGACCATAGGCAGTACGAAATGCGAGGTCAAGGAACTGTTTTTTACGCTCGGCAAGCGGACCTCTACGCTTGCCGGGCGAGGTCGTTTCCCGATTCTTGTTGTTTTGCATCCTTTTCGGAAGCTCCCAAGGCGTTCTTGACCGGTTTCACTGAACAATCTCGAAGGAAGTGTCCAGACTTCCCACAGTAGAGGCATAGCTGTAACTGTCTTCGCCTTTCTCGTTCCTTTTGAGTTAAAGGTCCTTTCACGATGCCTATCTGCATGGGTTCCACGGAATCATTTCCTTTAGCAGGGTTTTGAGTCTTTGAGAACCCCCTGGTTTCAAATCTGGAGCGATCGGCCTTTCTATTCTGTAGTTGATACTCTAATTGAACTACTAAGTCGATATAATCGGAGCACTCTTGCGGAGGATTTACCACCTGTGCTAAGACATCTTTAAGTTCTCCACGTAGCCCCCTGTGGAAAAGCGTGATCCTCTTGTCTTCAGGCCACCTGGTTTCAACCACCAGTCTGTTAAAAGATGCTATGTACGCCAGGAGATCTTGGTTACCTTGTCTTAGCGATAGGAGTTCATTGTCCAAGGCCTGCCCTTGTGAATGCCGTGCGAACAACTTTTCCATACTGGCCTGAAAGTCTTGGAAGTTTTGGAGGATCGGATCATCCTGTGTCACTAAAGGAATGGACCAATCAGCCGCATTGCCACTAAGATAAGAAAGTACGAACGCTACTTTAGCTTGGTCAGTTGGGAATGCAGCGGGTCTACACAAAAAGTGCAAGCGGCATTGGTTGATGAATACTGCGTAGCGTCTAGGATCACCTGAAAAACGTTCTGGTGGAGCCAGGGGCACGATCCCTGGCAGATTAATCTGCACCGGATTGCTTGAGGTTGTATGTGGATAATTCCCTCCCGAGGTAGGCAAAGGTGCTTGCCCAGCTTGAATTTGTAGCAATTGCCTGGCCAGGTCGTCCGCTCGCTCTTTGGAAACGACCAATTCCCTTCGTAAGGCATTTGTTTCTTGACGAGATGCATGTACCTCGGCCCTCAGCTCCCCAAGCAATTGGGCCAATTGGTCTGTATCCGAGGTTTCCATTGCGCCTGGGTGGGATATTTGTGGTAGGCTTCGCGTTCTGTAACGCTCACCTGAATCCCTCGGAGGCGCGGGTCTGGTCTGGGCGTTCTCCGAACCTTCCAGAGTCACTCGCAGGTCTTTGGCACCACCCTGGAAGGGCCCCCTCCTTACTGTGATCTTAATCCGGAGAGTGAGATGTCTGCGGGCAGAGAGGAAACAGGGGTTAACGTCTGCCTGACAGGGTTTCGGCCCTTTCCCCTTCCTGACACTCCTACGACTCCCCTAGGCCGCACGTGCTCACCTTAGGTAAGTAAATGCGGCGCTCTCCATCCTGCGTCTGTGCAGGGGCGCTGTAGCCAGTTACTTCACTGGACGATAGTTCAGCCTTTTATTGCGGAGGTAGAGTCCAGAAGGCAAGACAGTCGTTAGCTGCATGAACGGTAAGTTCCTTATTTGAGTCTTTTATTGTCCTTTCAGAATCTTGCCTCTTTGCAGGTCCGGTATGTTGATCCGGTAAGTGGAAAAGTCCGGAGTTTTTTGCAGGCAAGCAAAAGGTTCATCTGAAGTTAAATGCACTTTTAAATGTCTTTTTCCCCTTTTCTTTCAGGTCGCGGTGCAACCGGCTATGAAAACTGATGCCGAAGGATCGTGCAGGAGGACCACTTGAGGCACGTGAGTAGAAATGGAGTCCTGAGCTCTAATAATGTCCTTCTTGTATTTTACAGGTGCGGTCAAATGGCGCAAGTTATCGCTAACCTGTATTCTTTGTTGTTGCAGATGGCTGGAGAACGAAGAATCGCGGCACGGGGCCTTGGAAGGCGCCGACGGGTGGTAAGAGCAGCTCTGGTATTTTCTCGTGCTACTCTAATGTTCTCGTTTTCCTTTTCAGATGTCACGGAAGGCTGGAGCTGGATTTCAGGAAGGTAAGTTGAAGATTGTCCTGTTTTCAGGTGCAGAAGAAGAAGATCAGCTGGAGCCGACACGGTGAGCGTCCTGCTGCTATTGCAGAATAACGCGAAGCACGTGAAACCAATCGGGTGTGGTTTAAATAGCCTTCAGTAGTGCTTAGGCGTCTTCTTCCACAGCCTCCAGAGGTAAGAAAAGAGTTCCAGTATGCGGTTCTTGGGAGTGGTGCTGGCCCCACCCAGCAGTTAAAGTAGTCCCAGCAGGATTGGATGAAGAGTTCATCCTGCAGGTAGGAAGGCAGCATGGTCTGCAGCAGGTAAGTCCACCCAAGCACCAATCCCTTTTATATGAGCCCGGCGCTTCCAGTGCCGGGACTGGGTCCCTTTATGAGTATGAGCCTGGCGCCACTGTAGGTACAGAGATACAGTAGCACAAGCAAACATTTACCAGAGCTTTGGTGTAAAAGTATATAATTATTTATTTAAAGACACACTTGTGAATTACACTAGTACAAAGAGAGGTAAATAAATTCAACACACAGTCACTATTATATATATACAACCCTGATTACTTATTAGACAAGTCTTAATGAAAAACACCACTTATTTTCAGACAGAGGTGAGCACTTAACATAAGATGGCACTCTAATAAGTTATTAAAAAGGGTGGGAAAAAGGCAGAGTTATGAAAGTACACAAATTTCAATACTTTTCAAAGAACCACAGTGAGGCAGGTTAGGCAAAGTCTACTGGAGAGCAAGGAAGTTCAAATGCCAGGCCCACACTTAGAGAGAGCAAGCGAAATGTGTCCAGGATCGCACAGTGGGGTTATGCCCAAAGAGTCTTTGTAAATAGTTCACAAAAAGATTGAGATCAAGTCAGGAAAAGTTAGTTAACAGGTCCCAGGCTAACCCAGGTTAGAAAGTCGAGGATTTACTGTCACCCCGGACGATCTGTCGCAAGGGAAGCCAGGCGGGACACAGTACCTGAAAATGAGAAGAACGCTCCAGCGGGGGCAGTTGTTCCTGGCAGCGGGTGCAAGTCGGTGTTTCGTCCGGAGGAAGAGGAGGTCTCGACGTGGAGGAAAGCTGAAGGTCGTTGCGCTGCCAGGGAAGAAACCAGCCACAGAGTTTCCCGGTTACAAGGTACCACACTTTTCTTCGCGGTAGTGGTAAACCGTGGTATTCCGGTTGCCGGGGTGCTTGGCACGGGCAAGGCGGCCACGAGATGGTCCAGGAAGGCAAAAAGATGGGCAAACTGGTTATCCCCACCAGTCAAAGGAAGAAGACTCTCCGGTCTGGAGAACTCCTCTGTCGTCGGGAAAAGTGGTGAGACGGTTCAGCAGGGCTCCACCGGTGGTGTCGTCGTTGCAGGTCGGCTCGGCTTCTCCCTCCTCGGATTCTTTAGGTCCTGTGGCGACTTCTGAAGTTCCAGTCCCCAAAGCCCTGCTTTTATGCAGAAAATCCCCATTCATTCAGCCTAGCTGTCAATCAAACATGCTAAGTGGTGAGCCGGGCGGCTCACCACTTGGGCCAATCACACAAGAGTGCGACTTGAGTTGCCGAGGCAACTCAGTCCAGGGTGCCTAAACCCCCTCCCACACACCCTGTGGTACCCAGACAGAGTGGCACCACTTTTGGAGGCTTCTGTGGAGAAGCCCGCTAAAAAGTGGACCAAAGGGCTCGACTTGGGTTGGAGTCACAGAAGCGAACACAAATGCCATTTTGGAACCAAGTTTCGGCAAAAAATACCAACCGGTGAATTTATATTAATTTAATAAACCAGCGGTATGTTCGAGGCTACTTTAAAAAGTGGTAGCCTCGAACAATGGGAAAATCCCATAGGAATATATTCACGGTCGAATATAAAAAGTAGTATCCACTGCCACCAGCCAAAACTCGGTCGGGGGGATTGGACAGTCCAGTTGGCTAAGGACTGCACCTATACCTACATTAGAAGAATCTGTCTGCACAATGAAAGTTTGGTGGTAGTCAGGAGCTCTCAATACTGGTGCTTGGCAAAGCGCTTTCTTCAGGTTTTCAAAGGCCTGATTGCATTCCTCATTCCATTTGACCTTCTTAGGGAATTTCGGAGAAGAGATTACATTCATTGGAGAAGCTATGGTCCCATAGTTCTCTATGAAATTCCTGTAATACCCAGTGAGGCCTAGGAAGGCTCTCACCTGCATTTGAGTAGTAGGTGTTGTCCAATTTTGCACAGCTTCAATCTTACTGACCAAAGGCCTTATTTCACCACCTCCTACCTCATGCCCAAGATAGACCACCTTACTCTGACCAATTTGGCATTTACTTGCCTTTATGGTCAGATTGGCCTGTCCAAGAGCCTGCAAAACCTGTCCTAGGTGGTTAACATGTTCTTCCCAGGATTGGCTAAAGACTGCAATGTCATCCAAGTATGCCATGCAGAAATCCTCCATCCCAGCCAGAACCTGATTTACCATTCTTTGGAATGTTGCAGGTGCATTTTTCAATCCAAAAGGCATAACCTTAAATTGGTATAAGCCAACTGGGGTAGAGAATGCAGTCTTCTCCTTGGCATGGTCTGTCAGGGCTATTTGCCAATAGCCTGACGTAAGGTCAAATGTGCTGAGGAACTTGGCTGAACCAAGTCTATCCACCAACTCATCTGTCCTTGGCAAAGGGTGGGCATCAGTCTTGGTGACTGCATTAAGAGCTCTATAGTCCACACAGAATCTCAATTCTTTGGATCCTGCCTTTGGTACTAACACAACTGGGCTAGACCATGAGCTAGTAGAGGGCTCTATTACCCCGAGATCAAGCATCTTCTTGACCTCCCCTTTGATGTGGGTCCTTACATTTTCTGACATTCTACATCCTCTGCTTTTGACTGGCAGACAGTCACCAGTGAGTATATCATGCTGTCCCCAAGGGGTCAAGCCTGGTGAAAGTGAGAACAGAGAGACAAACTGATTTAACATGGTTTTGCACTCTTCTTGTTGCTCAGGTGTCAGATTTGAAGAGAGATTTACTCCTTCAATCTTTTCATCCAAGGGTAAGCCTCTGAGGAGATCAGGGAGAGCTTCGCTCTCTTCTTCCTCTTCTGTTGAAGCTAGAAGCAAGGCTCCTACTTCAGGCCTGGAGACATACGCCTTTAGTCGGTTGGTGTGGAAGACTCTGGGAGCCTCCTTGGGATTGCCCAAGTCCACCAGATAGTTTGCCTCTCCAAAATTACCCACAACCTTGAAGGGTCCCATCCATTTATCTTGCAAGGCCCTCTGCCTTGCTGGGATCATAACTAGAACTAGCTGGTCTTGAGTGAACTCAACCATGTTAGCCTTTTGGTCATGCCAATGCTTGACCAAAGCTTGTCCAGCTTTCAGGTTATCACTTGCTTCTGCCATCATTTGTGACATTCTCCTCCGGAGACCTATCACATAGTCAGTCACTCTGACTGGCTTGGGGGAAGGGGCACTCTCCAACCCCTCCTTAATCAGGGCCAATGGACCTCTGACTGGATGGCCATAAAGAAGTTCAAAGGGAGAATAACCTACTCCCTCCTGAGGGACTTCTCTATAAGCAAAGAGAAGGCATGGCAATAGAAGGTCCCACTTTCTTTTAAGGGGATCCTCTAAAGCACCTATCATGCTCTTCATGGTTCTGTTGAACCTTTCTACCAACCCATTTGTCTGAGGGTGGTAGGCGGTAGAGAACTTGTAAGTAACTCCACAGGTTTTCCACATGGCTTTCATGTAGTGGGACATAAAATTTGACCCCCTGTCAGAGATAACTTCCTTAGGAAACCCAACCCTGGTAAAAATACCAAGGAGGGCCTAAGCCACAGCCTGAGCTGTAACAGTCCTCATAGGAATTGCCTCAGGGTACCTAGTGGCATGGTCTACTACAACAAGGATAGACCTGTTGCCTGAGGAGGTTGGGGGATCAAGGGGACCAACATTGTCAATCCCTACCCTCTCAAATGGGACTCCCACAACTGGGAGAGGCACTAAATGTGCCACATTCTTGGACCCAACTTTACCAGAAGTCTGGCAGGTATGGCAGCTCTTGCAAAACTTATCTATCTCAGCCCCCATCTTTGGCCAATAAAAGTAGAGTGAGAGCGTTTCCTTGGTCTCCTTGAAACTCAAGTGACCAGCCAAAGGAATCTCATGGGCCAGTTGCAAGAACTGTTGTCAGTTTTCTTGAGGTACTACACGCCGCTTGTAGTCTCCAGGTGCAGACTCAGTTGGTTCACTGTAGAAGAGGCCATCTTCCCAGTGCAACCTATACTTTCCAGGCTCTTGCCCATCAGCCTGAGAAGCTGCCTGTTGGCGAAGACCTTCCACAGTTAGACATTCTCTCTGTCCCTTACTGAAGTCTGCCCTGTTGGGTCCAACTTCTGCCAGTAAAGACTGCAGCTCATAATGGCCAACAGGATCCAGATCTCCAATGAGTTCTTGGCCTTCCACTAGCTCTTCTTCAGAGTCTGGCTCCACCATACAGGGTTGTACCTCCCTCTCAGCCTCAGCTGGAGGTGGAGTTACAGGTGTAACTTTGGACAACCTAGGGGAAGTCCTTGTTGGAAGCACTGGAGTGCTTGCTGTTGGCTGTTTCTTGGAAGTCTTGGGTTTCCCCTTTGCTTCTTTTTGTTCAGTATTAGCAAGTTGTGATTCCAGTAGAGTAGGAGTGATATCTTTCTTCATCATCTCCTTGGGAGTACCTCTCATGGTTCTCTCCCTTGCAGGTCTGGTGAGCTCCTGTAACCTTTTACTAGGAGGTCTGGGGGTATGTGACACTACTGCAAGAGTTTTCAGGTCATTACCCAACATAACCCTTCCTGGTACCTCACTTTGTATGCTGACAGGTATCTTCACAGTCATGTCATTACACTGGATGAGAACTGGTCATTGGGGAAGCATCTGCACAGGCCCTCCAGCTAACTTGGTGAGGCGTTTGGGTGCCTTAGCAACATCCTCAGCCTGAAAAAAAGATTTATCCACCACAGTTATGCTGGCCCAAGTGTCCCTAATGGCAGGCGTCTCCTGACCATTCACCTGGACACTGTCCTTATAATACTCTTTAGTATTATCTGGGATAGAGTTATAGACATCTAAATTCTGTTGTTCTCACAGACCCAGAGACACTAAAGAAACACTGGCTGAGACTCCAATGGGTTCATCAGCCATCAGTAGAAAGTTTCCACTTGCCATTTGTACTTCTTCCTCTGGAGCGAAGGCTAAGGAGACAAGCTGGACCCCTGAAGTTTACCCTTACATCTGGGATCTCCTTTCACATGGTCAGGCAAACCACAAACATAGCATTTACCAAATGCTTCTTTCTGGAATGGTGGCTTGCTCTGACCTCCTTCTGGTTTACCACCAGAGGGTACACTACTCTGACTTGGTTTCCCTTGTGGCTTACCCTTATTGTTCTGTTTGGGGCCCTCTTTGGGATTGGAATTATTAGAATTCTCTTTGGAGTCCTTTTTTGGCTGTTTCCCCTCATCCTTTTTCCGAGTTACCCCAGAGTCCTTGTGAGTAGCCCTGTTGGCAACCCACAAGTCAGCAGCCTTAGCTAGTTTCCTGGAATCTAATTCCTTCGAATCAGCCAAGTGCTGTCTGAGCTCAGGAGAGCAGGCATCATAAATTGACTCCAACATCACAAGATTCTTCATTCCCTCATAAGTGATCACTTTGTAACCCTTAATCCATCCCTCTAAGTTCTTCAAACTTTCACTCACCCAGGTAGCCCAAGGGGTACCATCATGCTTTTTGAGGGTCCTAAACCTCTTAAGGTACTGGGAAGGGGTCTTCCCAAATCTAGCTATCAAAGCTAGTTTCACACATTCATAATCCTTCTTATCCTCCTCCCCCAACTCCATTACCACATCAGTTGCAACAGGGGGGAGCCTAGAGAACAACCAGGAAAGTAACTAATTTCCTGTAATGTTCTGGAGCCCATGATTATATTCAAACAAACTCAACCAATCCAACACATCCAATTTAGGCTCATACATACCCACCAACTCCTTAGGCATCCTTAGGCATCCGGGGTCTTTTGGGACTGGAACTCCTAGAGGATTCGGAGAGTCCTCCCAGTCTGTACCACCCAGATTTACCTGGTAGCTGTGGCTGAGCAGTCAGACTTCTCTCAAGATGAGTTAGGCAGTACATAGAGTATACACAATAGGTAGAGATACAGTAGCACAAGCAAACACTGACCAGAGCTTTGGTGTAAAAGTATATAATTATTTATTTAAAGACACACTTGTACATTACACTAGCACAAAGAGAGGTAGATAAATTCAACACACAGTCACTATTATATATATACAACCCTGATTACTTATTAGACAAGTCTTAATGAGAAACACCACTTATTTTCAGACAGAGGTGAGCGCTTAACATAAGATGGCACTCTAATAAGTTATTAAAAAGGGTGGGAAAAAGGCAGAGTTATGAAAGTACACAAATTTCAATACTTTTCAAAGAACCACAGTGAGGCAGGTTAGGCAAAGTCTACTGGAGAGCAAGGAAGTTCAAATGCCAGGCCCACACTTAGAGAGAGCAAGCGAAATGTGTCCAGGATCACACAGTGGGGTTATGCCCAAAGAGTCTTTGTAAATAGTTCACAAAAAGATTGAGATCAAGGCAGGAAAAGTTAGTTAACAGGTCCCAGGCTAACCCAGGTTAGAAAGTCAAGGATTTACTGTCACCCCGGACGATCTGTCGCAAGGGAAGCCAGGCGGGAAACAGTACCTGAAAATGAGAAGAACGCTCCAGCGGGGGCAGTTGTTCCTGGCAACGGGTGCAAGTCGGTGTTTCGTCCAGAGGAAGAGGAGGTCTCAACGTGGAGGAAAGCTGAAGGTCGTTGCGCTGCCAGGGAAGAAACCAGCCGCGGAGTTTCCCGGTTACAAGGTACCAACCTTTTCTTTGCGGTAGTGGTAAACCGTGGTATTCCGGTTGCCGGGGTGCTTGGCACGGGCAATGCGGCCACTAGATGGTCCAGGAAGGCGAAAAGACGGGCAAACTGGTTATCCCCACCAGTCAAAGGAAGAAGACTCTCTGGGCTGGAGATCTCCTCTGTCGTCGGGAAAAGTGGTGAGACGGTTCAGCAGGGCTCCACCGGTGGTGTCGTCGTTGCAGGTCGGCTCGGCTTCTCCCTCATCGGATTCTTTAGGTCCTGTGGCGACTTCTGAAGTTGCAGTCCCCAAAGCCCTGCTTTTATGCAGAAAACCCCCATTCATTCAGCCTAGCTGTCACTCAAACATGCTAAGTGGTGAGCCGGGCGGCTCACCACTTGGGCCAATCACACAAGAGTGGGACTTGAGTTGCCGAGGCAACTCAGTCCAGGGTGCCTAAACCCCTCCCACACCCCCTGTGGTACCCAGACAGAGTGGCACCACTTTTGGAGGCTTCTGTGGAGAAGCCTGCCAAAAAGTGAAACAAAGGGCTCGACTTGAGTTGGAGTCACAGAAGCGAACACAAACGCCATTTTGGAACCAAGTTTCGGCAAGAAATACCAACTGGTGAATTTATATTAATTTAATAAACCAGCGGTATGTTCGGGGCTATTTTAAAAAGTGGTAGCCGCGAACAATGGGAAAATCCCATAGGAATATATTTGCGGTCGAATACAAAAAGTAGTATCCACTGCCACCAGCCAAAGCTCGGTCGGGGGGGACTGGACAGTGCCCCCTTCGAACAACAGACCCCGGGGCAATCGAATTGCCCGACCAGTACGTCCACAATAGGATGGTTTGTACTTGTTCTGTTCACAATTTGAGACTAGTTAAGCCAATGGTGACTTTACATGCCCTGGGAGACAGTAGTCAGTCCCAGGGTATGGAGTCTATGTTTGGGGGTCGCTACGACACCCCTGGATTACGGCACGGAGGGTGCTGTGTAACCCACATACCAAAAACACATGAAGCCCTATGGGGTAAAGAACCCCATAGCCCATAAAACACATACAAAGTCAAAGGAACACCTCAAATCATGTCTAAGAGTGGGAGGAAAAGAGTCTCACTCTTAGCAGGAGAAAAAAATAAACCCCAAAAATCCAGCAAAGCTGCTGGGGGACTACATAGGTTTGGGAATTCTCCCTAACAAGAACCGACTAGAGGTATGAGAACCATCCAGGAGTGGATTAAATCCTCCTGTCCCTTAGTCTGGGGGAGGCGAGTGTTAGGGAGAATTCTCATTCAACGGCTAATTTCCCTCACTTTCACTTAGTAAGAGTGTGAGCTTTTCCCCCACTCTTACCCATGTTTTGCCATGTGTCTGTTCCCTGTTTTTGTGATTGTGGACTCTGGAGTACACCACTTCAGTAGCCCCCTTCTTTTGTGTGTTACACAGCACCTTCAGTGCAGTGACACATGGCTGTATTTTAGACTTCCCACCGACTCCATTTCTGGGGCTGACTACTGTCCCCCAGAAAAGGGTAAAGTTGCCATTAACTTTACATAGTCATTTAACCACAGATCCAGTACACCCCATCTTAAATGGAGTACTGGAAAGGGTTCATTCTAAGCCCTTTTTATCTGTACCTCCTAGAGCTTGGTTTTGCTCTTTTAACATTTAGGGCCTCATTACGACCCTGGCGCTAATGGTTTAACGGTGCCGTAAAGCGCGTCAGCGCCGTTAAACCTTTAGCACCTGATTACAAGTCCCTTAGCGGGTTGGAGGCTTTAATGCCTGCTTTTTGCAGGCGTTAAAATCCAACCCGCTAAGGGACCTTGGAGCTAATTACGGCAACCGTAATTTACGGTGCCGTAATTAGCGCCTTCCTCATCCCCATTATGCCCTATGGGGCAAAATGGGAATGGGGAAGGGCAAATGGTGAATGGGGAATTACCGCCCTCGCCAACCTTGTGATGGGGGTTGTAATTCCGCCATCCACCATGCCGGAGACCGGCATGGACCATGGTGCTAATAGCACCATGGTCCAGCGCCTGGGTCGTAATGAGGCCCTTAGACTTGGCTGGTGGAAGTGGTATCTACCCTAACTTTTCTACAGCGTTTATACCATATAAACGTGGTACTGTTTTAGGCTATTATATTAGCCTCAAATATAAACCCGCTTGACCAAATACTTTTTCTTTTGGCCCTGGTTGGGTTTATTCGACATTTCTTTTTGTTAAAGTCGTTAAAGTCCTTCCTGTGTTTTACTTTGCGCGGCAAACCAGGATTGCCTTCTTTGTTCACTGTCTTTTGGCAGGCTTCTGACAAAAAGCCCTCCTCTAGGCACCTGGGTGTCTAGGTGGGCTGAATGTGAGGGAGGGGTGTAGTCACCCCCTGCACAGGGTATCCTAGGAAACCCAAGTCGCACTTTGCCATGATTGGCTGAGGTGGTTGTCCAGGCTGGACAACCCCCCTGTTGTGTGATTGACAGCCAGGCTGTGTGAATGGGGGATTTTCGCATAAAAGGCAGGACTCTTGGGCTGCCATGGCACCAGCTTCTTCCTTGTATAAGGTACTGTGTTCTGCTTCGAGGAGCTAGTGTGAATCCCTTTCTCCTCCTCCAAGGCTTGCCCTTGTCTTCCCTCCTTCTTATAACTTTTGCTTCCTCTGTTGTCAATATTTAAGTACTCCTGGCAACGTTGAATCTTGAAGTGTCCGACTGTGTGATCCTCAACAACAGGAACCCGGTTCCAGTTGATACTGGCTCCGGCCTATTGACTTGTATTTCTGTCAACAAGTGTTCTCTGATTCTGTCTACCCTGTCAAAAGTATTGCCTAGAATTTTTGCGCCCAACTCTCTCTGGTTAACTCAGGTGCTAAGTCTGTTTTTGCCCCGGTAACATTTCTTGCCGCGGATATGCGTATCTTTAGTAAGACCGAACTGTCATTACTGTCAAAAAGTGATCGTATCTGTATTCCCGGTAATGTCTTTTGTTTCACAACACCGGTCCGTTACTTACCTTGAGTTATACAGTACCAAGTGAATTGGTTGTGTGTAGTATATTTTTCGTGTGGTTTTGAACTAATAGAAGTGTTGTGTTTTATAAAAGATGGTTTAAAAAGAAATGTGCTTATCATTTTTTACCTAAAACCTTGAGTCAGTGTTTGCTTGAATCACAGTAATTGTGGTCCCTTTGTGTAATCTCTGCTACTGCTCATATACTCTTGAGATAAGCCTGGCTTCTCCGCTACTGCTACCACTTTGCCATAGTAGTACAGGCTTGTACCAAAGGTTAACTTGTATTACCATTTGTATTCTTAATTGTGTATAGTGGTCCCTAAGGGCACTGCACAGGATTCTGCCTAACAGGGGGGAAGTGTAATTGGGCATTGAGGTGACAATCATGTCCTTGAGGGCTCTTATGACTCGCACAGGTATACCAGAGTTGACAGATATCAATACCACAGCACATGTCCACACTATACGAATTACGATGTCCTCCAACAGGCTAATACTGGTTAAATGGCTACACCCATAGCAAGCAGGAGACCCGGGGCATCACTGGCTATTCTGTCCTGCAATGTTAGGGGACTGACCAACCAGAAGAAATCACGCATGATTGCCAACTATAGCAGAAATCATGGGGCGAATATTCTTTGTCTGAAAGCGACACACCTTACCAGGGACGACCCACTCCCTAGACGAGCTGGCTGGGGCATGCACAGGTACGACTCCTCCTACTTGTCACCTCCAGAGGAGTTGCACCTACATCCACAGAACCTTACAATATAGGCTGCACAATACAGATCCGAGATGAGGAGGGGAGATACCTAATACTGGCTGGTGAGATGTTCGGAGTCAAACTTTCATAAACATCTACATGCCCAACACTGACTCTCCTGAGTTCTTTCACTGTTGCGCTAAGCACATTCACAAATTCACTGGGTATGAGACGATATAGGCTGGAGACTTTAATCTGGCTCTCACTTTAGATATGGACCGATCTGTGACATCACAATTGACCCCCCTCAAGCGGCTAAAGCATGGGCTACCCTCTCACAAACCCACGACCTGATTAATGTATGGCGCAGCCTTCACCCTAAAGATAGGGAGTTCACTTTTTTTTCCAGGGTGCACGGGAGCTCTTCCAGGATTGACTATGTTATGGTCACAACCCCCATACTCAGAGCTGTCACGGAGGCAACCATTCTCCCACGATCCTTGTCTGACCATTCACCGGTAGTGGTCCGCTTTGTGCCTGCCACGCGCCCCCCTAACTTACTCCGCTAGCGCTTCAGGGCCACCGCCCTTGAGGACGTGGCGTTTAGGTCAGAAATGGAACAAGATATAGACACATACTTCCAAACCAACGAGGGCTCAGTCCCTGACCAAGGCACAATCAGGGAAAGTATATATATGGGGGTGCTGCATATCAAAAGAGGGTGGGGTACTGAAAGCGATCAGGAACTCCATGCAAGTCTTAGAAAACACTATACGGGAGGGGAAGAAAGGGCAAAATGTCTCGGACACCCCCAAGCTCTGCCATGAGCTTCGGGAGTATATGGAGAAACTCCTTGACATGGCAAACAGCGAGGAGAGGTTCCTGGGAGACCCGATACTGGCGGAGAGATACGGGGAGGGAGATACACCTAGTAAGACCCTAGCCTGGGCTATCCAAAGAGAATGGCCGACCACCAGCATAGCCGAAATAGAGGACCAGAATGGAACTGGTACGAGGGACCTGCAGGGGATCAACGATGAATTCAGAGTGTTTTACGAACGTTTGTATGCATCGCGTCCCACTCTTGGGCATGATGCATTAATACAAAACCTGGACGAAATCGCCCTGGGCTGGTTAAACCCAGACCAGGGGAATGCCCTCAATGACCCTATCACTGAGGAAGAGGTAGGAAACACAATAAAAGCACTACCTAACCGAAAGGCACCTGGCATGGATGGAATAACTGCAGAATTTTACAAGGCCTACGCCAACCAGGTGGTCCCCCACCTGCTGGCTATGTATGACAACGCCATGTCCAGCAGCACCCTCCCAGAGTCAACTAGATCAGCGCTGATAACAGTCCTACTAAAACCTGGAAATAGTTGCCAAGATACTTACAGACCATATACTTCCACACATTCCATCCCTAGTCCTACCAGACCAGGCGGGATTCATTCCCAGACGCTCCACCCAGAATAACTTAAGACGCCTGTTCACCCTTATGCATAATGTTGACCCAGAAACACCAATGGAGGCCTTGGACGCCGAAAAGGCATTCGACTCTGTCGAATGGCCTTTCCTATTCAAAGTGCTAAGGCGATCAGGTTTACATGGGTTAAACTACTATACACAGCTCACAGACAATCCGTATACACAAATGGCTCGACCTCCACGCACATATACCTCACACGGGGCACCTGGCAGGAAGGCCCCTTCTCCCCAGTCCTATTTGCCCTCACAATGGAACCCCTAGCTTGCCACGTGCGGGAGCTACACGCTCAGCGTGGGATCCGTGTACACACACACACCTCTCCATCATATACCTGTACGCGATTGTCATCCTCCTTTATGTTAAACACCCCCGCCAAAACTTACTGCCATTAATACAAGAAGTGGTCAGATTTAGGGAACTATCTGTACTCAGGATTAACTGCGGGAAATCTGAGGTCCTAGCCCTGACCTCAGTGGTGCAAAGGGCTGTTGTGGGCAACGATTTTCATTTGAGTCCACAACGACTACGCTACCTGGGCATTATAGTCTCTACCGCTAAACACAATGTATACAAAGACAACTATATCATGCCATTAGAGACACCAGAGCAAAAGGTAGAAGCATAGATTCTACTCCCAGTCTATGAGGCCGCCCGCATTGCTCTTGCAAAAATGGTAATACTCCCCAAACTACTGTACATATATAACAATGTACCGATATGGCCCCCTGCTTGCTACTGGACCCGTATTAAGAGACTGATGACGAGACTTGTCTGGGCAGGTAAGCAGCCCAGGATAGCCTATGACACCATGGCCCGGCCGTACGAACTAGGCGGTCTACAGTACCCTGACATATACCTCTATTACCTCGCGGCCCAAGCACAGTACATATCTAGATGGAACCCTCCCAGCCCCTATGCCCCACATGCTCTGCTGGCCAAAGCCATCGCCTACCCTAACCCCCTGATGGGCATGATCTGGGGTGACAGAGGGATGCCCAGAGGAGCGAGATTCATCCCATAGCAACGTCGTGCAAGGCTTGGGACCGGATAAACCAAATACTACAAACCACCCCCCACCTTTTACCTGAATTACCAGTGTATAACATAATAGGAATTCCACTCACACACGAAAGGTCCTTTGGAGAAAGGTTTCAAGCTCTGGGAGTACTCTCCCTAGGGGATCTTGTACAGGAAGGACGTTTTGTGCTATGGGAGGAGTTAAGCCCCAGGGTCGAGCATGATGCAGTAACCCTACTAAAATACTATAGGCTGCGGTACACTCTTAGAGTTAGAGTCAAATGGCCTGACTTTCCTCGAGCCCCATCACCTCACCTGGCACAGTGCAACGTGGTCAACCCCACATCTGCCTGGAAGCTGGGCGTCCTCCATCCATAAACTAGTCATAAGTGGGAGAGAGGTACAAAACCACATGGGAATCATCTCTAGATAAGACATTGAGTGAGGAACAGTGGAAGGCCATGTGCATCCAAACCCGCTACATATCTCTGAACTGCCGGTACAGACTAATCCACTACAAATACATTCATCAAACCTACTACTCCCCTCTCAATCTAAACAGATTATTCCCTGAGAGCCCATCCACATGTAGAAGATGTGGTGCTGATCGAGCGGACTTCTATCACGTAAGCTGGAGCTGCCCGAGAGTCAGAAACCTCTGAGCAAACATAGAGGGGGCAATGTCAGAGATGCTAACCAAGACATGGTTAGACCTGGTTAGACCTGGACCTGGACTCTGGCTCCTGGCCCTGACCAAAGGGGGTACCTTTACTGAAAAGAAGCTACTGGGCATGGCTTCGGCAATAGCTAGATACCTGGTGACAAGAACATGGGGGAAGGCCAACCCTCCCACATTCATGATATGGCTGGAATGCATGTACATCTGCGAACGTAGGGTAACCAAATATGAATCATCTCTTCCTAGCACCAGTCGCCCATTTGACTATTGGCCCCCTCTCAGTACCAAATGGACAAGGCTCAAGCGGAACAGTCCCCAGACTCCTCCCCGAGTCACTAATGCTGGAGACTGCCAAATGGAAAACCCGACGTTGAGTGAAAGGAACTTTATAAAGGTCACACCAGTCAACGTGAGAGTCTGATGGGGTGATACCTACACGATATGGGCGACGAAAGTTAATATTGGTTGCAGTGTTGTGAGTCATGGGAGCAGGGGGGGGGGCGAAGGGATACGTTGGGGAAGCCATGCACCCAGTTGGGTTATTGTACTTCATAAAAAATAATAAAGAAAGTTATACAAAAAATAAAAACAACAGTCTTACTAGGCCCAGTGATATTAAGAACGCGCAAGTGCATGGAAAAGGCATTAAGGGGGAAAGTGCGAGGAAGGGGCAGAAGTGGAAAATGGGCACAAAGGAGAGAAGGGAATAAATAATAAGTACAATAAATAAATGCAATAAATAAATAAATAAATACAGGCAGAGGCAAGTGCGTGATTTGCCAGATAGGCTATATCTGATAAGTGCAGAAGAACAAAAAGGGGGGGACTGTATGGGTATAGATACAGATTCCAGTGCAAGGGGTGGCTCGGAGACAGTGCCGGAGGAACAGCAGGTACCTGTGCCCGCTGAAGAATGGCGCCAAGAGAGAAAACAGATCTACAAGGGGGAAGAGGGGCAAAAGCAGAAGCGAAGAAGAAGGTCTTGAGGTGCTTCTAGAACCGGAGATGGTTCTCCTCAAGTTTCAAAGTGGCCGGGAGGCTGTTCCAAAGGGAGGCCCCGGCAGAAGAGAGGGATCTGCCCTCAGCTCGTTTCTTTGAAAAACGACTGACCCTGAGGGAGTTAGAAGTAGAGGAGCGAAGGGCTTGAGATGGGGGTTATTTACAGAGGGATAGTTGAAGGGATTTTGGACCCAGGCCCTAGAAAGCCTTGTGGACAATACAGAGGGTTTTACATTTAATCCTTGAGTCCACTGGGAGCCAATGAAGGGATTTCAGAGCTGGAGAGATATGATCGCAAGGCTTGAGGCCAAGGACAAGTCTCGCAGTCCTGTTCTGGATTAGTTGTAAAGGGCGGAGAGTGGAGGCAGGTAGCTTTAGAAAGAGGGTGTTACAGTAGTCCACCCTAGAGAGAACAAGAGCTTGGGAGACAGTGAGCTCTAAGGAGGTGCTGTAGGAAGTTTGACTTTTTAGAGACGTCAGAGATGTGTGCAGAGGAAGGAAAGTGTGGAGTCAAAGATGACCCTGCGATTCTTAGCTTTGCAGGAAGGGGTAGGAGGAAGGCCAAGGGAGGCCGGCAAGAGAGTGAGGGGAAAGGATGGTGCAGGTGTACCAATGAGGAGGATATCAGTCTCGTTGGCATTTAGACTAAGATCGTTGGCGGCACACCGATTTTGAATGGAAATTGGGCAATCAGAGATGAGGGAAGGAGAGGAGGTGTCTGAGGGAAGCCTGAAAATGAGTTGGGTGTCATCAGCATAGCACTGGAAGCTTGAGCAGAAAATGGAAATGCAGTAGGCGAGAGTAGCTAGGTATTGGTTGAAAAGCCAGAGCGAGAGGTTAGACCCCTGGAGAACACTGTAAGTAGACAGGGAGATAGAGGAAAGTTGCACCTGGGAAGGTCGATCAAAAAGGAAAGAGGTCAGCCAGGCCAGAGCCTGATCAGTGATACCCAGGTTGTTACAGAGCCGATTGAGCAGGATGGTATGGTTGACCGTGTCGAAAGCAGCGGAGAGATTGAGTAGGATGAGGACAGAGGGAATGTTAGAGTCAAGGTTGCAGAGCAGGTGTTCACAGCTGTTTAGGAGAGCAGTTACCATGCTTCTGGCAGCTCTGAAACCAGATTCGTGGTCATGGAGAGAGCCAACTGAGTCTGAATGAAGATTGAGCTGTGAGATGGCCAACTTTTCAAGGAGCTTCCCCAAAAAGGGAGTAATGGAAATGAGGCGATAGCTATCTGGACAGGAGGGATCAGCTGTAGGTTTCTTGACGAGAGGATGCACAAGGGAGTGCTTGAGAGGGGAGGGGAAAGATCCAGAGGTAAAGGAATTGTTACAGAAATTGGCAAGGGCTGGAGCAAGGGTATAGATGTGGTCCTTAATAGTTTTAGAAGAACAGGGATGAACCTATTTTGATTAGGATTTCATAGATTGGACTTGTCTAGCAACCTCAACCGGGGAGAAAAAAGGAAGGGAGGAGAAAGAAGGGGGTCGGGGCGGTCTGAGGGAGGGTCAGTTGGCTGTGAAGGAGAGGGAAGAGGAGGGGGGGCGGAGGAAAGGGAGGACAAGATGTCCTGATTTTAAGAATTAAAGTTAGAGGCAAGGGATTTGCAAAGAGCATGGGAGGCAAGAGGAGGAGTGGAGACTGCAACAGGGTTGGCCAGCTCCTTGCAGATTTTAAAGAGTTTGATGAAGGCTTGAATGTGGCCTCTCTTCTTAGAGCGGAAAGAGATACGGTATTGCCTTTGGAGCAGGCGACAGCCAGTTTGTCAGAGGATGAGCAGGAAGCCCTGCATTTCCTCTCAGCCGCCCCACACTTACGCTTAGGTGTAGCTAGGTCAGAGTCATACCAGGAATAAAACTTGCCTTTGAACTTCAAACAGATCCTCATGGCAGGGGCAAGAACATCAAGAGTAGCCGAAATAGAGGAATAGAGCAGGGACAGGGCTGTGTCAGGGTGTGAGTCAGCCTGAGATGGAGAAGGTGGGGAGAAGGTGGCATCGAAAGCCTCTATTGACACACACTTCATGGGCCGGATGTCCGAGAAGGTGGGTGGCAATCTTGGGGTAGGCTTGGCTTGGGGGGAGGAGATGGAAAGATGAGAGGAGAGGAGGCAATGATCACTCCAGGAGAGAGGAGTGGTGAGGGGAGTAGAAGGGTGGAGGCCTGAAGAGATCAAGACATCCAGTGTGTGACCGGCAGAATGTGTAGGGCCAGAGGGGAGGATAGAGAGGGATAGTGAATCGCAGAGGTCACAAAAGAGCGCAGATGAGGAACAGGGAGAATCAAGATGGATGTTGAGGTCACCAAAGAGGATGAGTTGAGTGGTTGAAAACAGGAGGGAGGAGAGGTCTACCCAATCAGAGAGAAAAGAGGTAATTTGACCAGAGGGGCAGCAGAGAGTAGCAACAGTGAGAGAGTGGCTAAGAGAGAGGGAGAGCCTGCTGACAAGGCATTTGAAAGAAGAGTAAGTCTGAGTGGGATTGATAGAGGCAGGAATCCACTCAAGAATCCAATGGCTTCTCACCCCTGGATCCCCCTCTTCTGGGCTCAGATCCTTCTCAAATGTTAGCCCTGTCGGTTTCACTACAGCTTTTATTCCAAATGGTTTCAACTGTAGCTTTCACAAATCATTGTGTCTTTTTAAACAGTTCACTGAGGACCTCCCTCCGTCAGGTTCACTCGTTTCAACACAATGTTCGTTGAGGCATCATGCTTCACCCTGTTATGCAGGCATCCCACCATCGGGTTCACATTTGCCAGCCACACAGTTTCTTTTACTTTCTCACTATGCAGGATTCACTTCCCTTAGCTTTACACACTGGTCAAAGACTTTCCACTGTACAGGAGATTTTGCGAGACCACTGTATGACCACTTTAACCTCTTCCCTTGCGGCTCTCCTACGGCCTTCTGGTATCGGTAGTTTCAACAATAGAGTAATCAACCAGAGTCTCTTGAGTGAACATCCACACTGTGCCGGACCCCTCTGCAGCTGGTTTTCCCTTAATGTGCCAATTGCAATTTTCGTTCAACACAATTTGGATTCTTATTGGTTCTCCCCTCTACACTCACGCGGTGCCGGACCCCTCTGCAGCTGATTTTCCCTTAATATGCCATTTGCAACTTTTGCTCAACACAATTTGGATTCTTATCAGTTCTCCCCCTCTACTAACCGGCTGTGATGAGCTGCTTGGCCTTTCTTGTCTCTGGAGGCAAGGATGGTACCACGGTAGCAAGCTTCTCATGGTGGAGGGCTCTGTGTGCCATTGACAACTGCTGCAACACACACTGGCTATTGTTCGCGGTCTTATGATTCCTTTCACAGAGGCTTCATGGGTCTGGGTCTGAAAGTGCAAAGTCGCTTCTCTTCTTTACACCCCTTCAATTCTCGACACCTTTCTCCTCTTGAACTGCCGTCTTGGGATAGCTGTGTTGCTGTGCGGTCTGCTTTGCTAGTAGTGTGCTCTCATGTTCCACCTTTTATCCCTGTAGGAAAGGAAAGGGCTGTCAGGTGTTTGTGTGATTCTGGTCAATTGCCTGACCCTTATGTTGGGACATGTCAGGTACACAGCTCTGGTTTTAGTCTGTTGTCTTTCGTGGTGTGCAAAAGTGTTTGTGTCGGAAAAGGGTGGGTGTTGAGTTTCTGAGTATCGTACGTGGTAGGATGGGGAAATGGTGTTATAACGAAGGGAGTGGTTGGTCAACTCCGAAAGGTGATATTTAAGGTTCATGAAATGAATAGGGGGATTATGGGAATGGTAGTGTTTTATCAAAGTATACTGGGAGTTTAGAAAAGAATAATCAGAGAGACATGGAGGAGAATGACTGGAAGTATTCGGGTAGGACACAGGAAAACAGGGATTCTGGGAGAGATAGTTTATGAGTGCAACAGGGTTTGGGTACCTTGAGGATGTCATGCATTACTTAGCTTAATAGCATTGGAGGTAGGAGTGGTACAGCCTACAAAGGTCTCAGGGATCTCATCCTCCTCTCCTTCTTCCCCGGTATAATACAGTGTCTCACCTGGGGTATTTCCCTGAGCGCAATGCGGGGCTCCCCCATCTACGTGATCCTCTCTCGCTTGTTCACCCCGAGAGTTGGGGTCTGAGAGAGCCTCCCTTCCCAGGCCACCTACATAAGGGATTCTCGAGGTCTGCTTCAGAGGATACCTTCAGGTTTCTCACACAGGGTATGTCGCATACAACATGGCCAATTTACAGATATTGCAAAACAAAGCTCTGTGTGAGGCTTTGGGTCTCCGCAGGTCTGACCACATCTCTATAAGTCGTCGTTAGGTCAACTGGCTCTTGATAAAAGCCCAGATTGACTTTAAAACCCTGCCTATCATGGACCACTGCATCCATAAAGAAGCCCCCCAGTACTTCAGAACAAATGCTTCGCAAGGAAAAAGCACTGCTGGTCTATCTGCTCTTCTAACCATTTCACCCCTGTCCTATGGGACCATAACCCTACCGGTCTATTAAATACTGTAGATGCCTCCTAATCTTTATTAAATCTAAAATAGTTTTTACTTCATACTCTTCCCCATTATCCCGAGTAATTACTGGAGGTGGGCTTTTCCAATTCGTGTTCGAAAAGTGGGATGTGCCTTAATAAGAGGTGGGAGTTTTAACCTAACGGTTACTGGATTGAAGACCTTCTCTATGTCACATGAACCAACAAATCGAGGGCTAAACTTAGCTCTCCCATTTAAATGCAGATGTTTGGTAGATAACCACACTTTCTCCCCAACTTGATACTGTGGTCTCGTCCTCTGTTTATGGTCAGCAAACTTTATATTTCAACTTGCTTTTTTCTCAATACTATGAATGCTTCAGCTATGTTTTTCCTCAAGGTATCCAACCTACCCCCTTCCTAAGGGCTAGAATGTTTTGCCTGGACAATTTTCCATTAAGAAATGTAAACACATAGCAAAAGAAGGATGATAACGTAGTTGAATCTTTTACAGAATTATTGCAGCTGAATTCAACAACCAAAGAAGATCCACCCAATGTCATGATCTCTGCTTCCAAAAGGTCAGGGTTTTCCCAACTCCCTTGGAAGCAGATCCATAACCCAGGTTCCGATTGCCAACCAGTCCCAATTGGGACCTTTTGGACCCAGTCCTGGCGCCAGTGGCACCAGGCTCATAAATATGCCCAGTCCCAGCGCTGGAAGCGCCGGGCTCATAATGCTTGGGTGGACTTACCTGCAGCAGACCATGCTGCTTACTTGCCTGCCAGTTGAGCCTCTGATTCTCTTCTGTTTGGAACTACTTTTCCTGTTGGGTGGGGCAGGAGCCACTCCCTAGGTTCAGAACACTGGAACTCTTCTGGAAAGCAGGAACTCTTTTCTTACCTAGGCGTGGCTGTGGAAGGAGACACCTAAGCACTACAGGAGGCTATTTAAACCACACCCGATGGATGAATCTTGCTTTGCGTTATTCTGCATCCTCTGCAGCAGAACGCTCATGGTGTCTTCTGCATCTGATCCTGGGCCTAAGGAAAAAGGCTTACCATCCTGAATCCAGTCTTCAGCAACACCTATAAAGACAAGAAAGAACAGGTTAGCATTACGGTCTTCAGTGACAGCGCTTCACTTACCTGGTCCATCGGCTGTCACCAACGCCTCGCGCTGCATTCCGGCATCTGAAAGACAAAGGCTTACCTACTCTTCGTGCGCTCCGAAGGTCTTCGCACAGCATTCCGGCTTCTGAAAGAATAAAGCTTACCAACTCTTTGCACGCTCCGGAGGCCTTCGGCGCTGCATCCCGCATCTGAAAGATAAAACAAGGTGCGTTTAAAGACATTGGGGAACTTTAATACTCACGTGCCATTACTCCTTTCCACATCTAACCCAGTGGGTATTCCGGCACCCTGCAGCCGCTCCGAACTTGGACCTGCTAAATAAAAAGACAGTTAGAGCGCATCGTGAAGCAGGCAACAAGCGCTTACTTACGTGCTTCCAGGCGCTTCTATTCATCACACGGGCTCCATCTTCAACTCACTTCAGCCCGTCATCCGCCATCGCCGGAACCCTGCAAAACAAGAGACATCATTACTAAAGACTTTTAAAGACATTAGAATTACTCGAAACTTACCGTTCGTGCAGTAAACGACGGACAGCAGTCCTCTGAAGTCAAGAGGCCTGCTCCCCTTTTCCAGTGAAGAAACTGGTTACAGCACCCTGCCCCGAGGCAGATGGAGAGCACGGCGTTCACTTACCTAAGGTGAGAGCGTTAACCTTTGGGGTTCTACAGGAGAAGAGAAAGGGAAGAAGAGAGAGACATTCAATAACCCAGTTCATTAATCCCATATTTTCTATCTGCAGACATCTTACCCTCCGAGTCAGACATACAGTGCACAGAGGTCCAGCCCAAAGAGCCAGCCGTGTGTTACACATCACCTTTGAAGATACGGTATACGCCCAGTCAAGACCGGCGCCTCTACGGGAATCAGGTGAGCGTTACACCCAACTACTCTAAGCCTGCAAATAACATCTTAAGATAATTCTCCAACTCCTGGTTGATCCTTTCAATCTGCCCATTAGTCTGATGATGATACCCAGATGATACCCAACTGGGGCCCTTCCAATCCTCTATCTTCCTCTCTATATGTGGTGTTCCCCAGGGGTCTAACCTCTCGCCCTGGCTTTTCAACCAATACCTGGCCTCTCTCGTCCACTGCATTGCCATTCTATGTTCAAACTTCCAGTGCTACACTGACGACACTCAACTCATTTTCGGGCTGCTCTCAGCCACCTCCTCTGTCTCTCTCATCTCTGACTGCCTAACTGCCATCCAAGATTGGTGTGCCGCCAATGATATTTGTCTGAATTCCAGCAAGACAGAGATCCTCCTCCTCGGCACACCTTCTCCATCCTAGAACCTCAGGGTCATCTTTGACTCCACACTTTCCTTCTCGGCACACATCTCTGAGGTCTCTAAAAAGTCAAACTTCCTACTGCACCTTCTCAGAGGTACTCTTCCTTTCCTCTCCTTCCCCCAGAAGCTCACTGTCTCCCAAGCTCTGGTTCTCTCTAGGTTGGACTATTATAACAGCCTCTTTCTAAATCTACCATCCTCTACTGTACGCCCTCTGCAACTAATCCAGAACAGGACTTTGAGACGTGTCCTTGGCCTCAAGCTCTGGGATCGTATCTCTTCAGCTCCAAAATCTCTCCATTGGCTCTCAGTGGATGGAAGGATTACATTTAAAACCCTCTGCATTGTCCACAAGGCTTACTAGGCCTGGGTCCAAAATACCTTCAGCTATCCCTCTCCAAATACCTCCCCTCTTGAGATCTTCGCTCCTCTACCTCTAACTCCCTTAGGGTCAATCATTTTTCAAAGAAAGAAGCTGGGGGTAGATCTCTGTCTTCAGCCGGGGCCTCCCTCTGGATCAGCCTCCCTACCACTCTAACATTTGAGGAGAACCATCTCCGGTTCCGTAAGCACCTCAAGATCTACCTCTTTGCATCTGCCTTTGCTCCCCCTCTCCCTTGCTGATCTGCTCTCTCTTGGCACTGTGCACCTGGCCACCCTCTGTCCCCTGGGTCCAGGCATCTGCTCAAACTGCCACCCTTCTGCACTGCCTCCTAGCCATCCCTTGCATTGGGGACTGTATCTGTACCCCTACATTCCCCCAGCTCCCATTTTCTTCTTTTTATGCACTTATTAGACTTACCCAGTTCTGCTGCCGTAATCACAGCACTTGCCACTTGCTGGCTGCACTACCCCTGTTTATTGCTCCATTATCTATTTTAATTATTAATATTTTTCTGATTCTCCTCTGCTCCGCACTTTCCACTCTCCCCCTTTCATGAACTTTTTCCCCTTTCCCTTGCACATGCACGTTCTCAATGTCACTGGGCCTAGTAAAATCGTTGTTTTGTTCTCCCCTGTTCCCCTCCCTTGCCTTGTCGCGCTCTGAAACACTTGTGTACGAGCGCAATACAAAAATAAAATATCATATCATATCATGTCATGACAATTGGACCTCTATCCCCAACTTCTTACAGAAGGCCCTACAAATGTGTAGATAAAATGTGATCTTCTTTCATAAACTATCTTTCAAGGTAATCCATGTAGTCGAACCACCCCTGTAGAAAACTTGCTGCTAAGTTTTTAGCAGTCACTTCCCCCTTGACCTGCCTTATCAACAAATCCACTATCAATAAAATTGCAGAACAACTCTAACCCGTGGGGAGATCAACAATGAAGTCAGTAGCAACCATATGGCCCTTTTAAAGGAGTAAGTAGCCTTGAAGGCTTCACACTATCTTTCTTGTAACAGGCACACATTTCAAAGGTCTTGTGTTTTTCAATTTAAATGGCCCTTTTTCCTTTTTGTATCTCTCTTTTATATCTATTTTTAGCTTATCCATTTATTCATATTTATTCTTTTATCTTCTCCTAGTTGGGGGTAGGGCACACACAGCTTCTCGATTAGCTCACATTTCCATATCAGACTATATTCACTACCACCAGTTCATAATTATTTCCACATTACCACGCATTGGATGTTTAAATGTATAGTTAATACATATTGGCATTCACTACCCGGATAGAATTTTAGGCGTATCTCCCATAAAGGTTGAAACACCTTTTTCTCATCATTTAGACACACGCACATACAGGTAAACAAACAAAATGGCCGCGGTGTGAGGTCACCCGCGACTGCTCTCACATCATCAAAACCAATCAGACACCAGGGCCGCTGTGTGACGTCATCACGTGCATGCGCGGGTGACGTCACCCGCGACTATAAATACTCGATCCACTCCGATTTTTCACTAGGAAGCGGATGGAGAGTCTCGGGTAACAACTACATCTGGGAAACCTGCTTTTCTGCTTTTCTTCATCTCAACTTGTAAGTATGGCTACTCAGCAACCACATTGACCCTCACAGCCAATGTTCTCCCTTTTTCTTAATACACCTTGCTTTCTCTTTTCTTAAATTACTAGATTGGGGCATCCTATCCACAGTGAAGCCTTAGATGACTGCCTGTGGAGTCCTACATTTCTTTTACACGTCAGATCTATTCTATTATCTCTTGCACTAATAAATCCTATTATACCACCCTTACTTTAATATTTATCACATAATCTATATACTCTATTACAACCTATGGATACTTTTTCTACCCTTTTTTTAAGTAAGTGCCTTTAGTATATCAGCACTTAGCCCAGTAGATCAGAACTATTTTATACAACCTTTCAGGTTAGTATTCAAGCCACCATCCAAAATGTTGCTATTATTAGGAAGTAATGGCATATTTAGGATAAGATCGGTTTGTCCTTTATCTTAATAGGCTCCCAGCATTAGCTAATCTCTTAATACATTTTTCTTTTGAGCAATGTAACTGATCCTGAAATTAAAGAATGAAGTAATGATGTACATAGACATATATATATGTGCTTCTAACTGGTTATTGAAGAACCCTGTTTTCTGCCTTAAATGTACATATGAATATTAGATTATTAATTAAAAAAAAAAATTCAGTGTTTATACTTAATGTAAAGAATACAGAACAGATTGCCCCTGATGAAGAGTGAAAATTGATACTCGAAACGCGTTGGGCCAGATTATACTTTGAATGTTTTTTGTTAAAAATCTGAATAAATTACTGTTTTTTTGATAAACAGATGAATTGTCAAGTATTCATTCAGACACTTCAGAATATTTTGTAGTCATAGCAAAGCTCAGAAACTTACTAAACCTAAGAGCCAAACCCTGTAAAAAACAATAAGGTTACTAGTTGTACCCTTAAAAACTCTATCCGGGCCACGGCCCTTGTTGATAGTGTGCAGGGGACGCGGGTTTCCTCAATCAGGAAACCATTTGTTCAATGTATTTTTCCAGCCTAGATACCAAGGCTGAGCACATCTCCCCTGCACCTCTCCCCTGCACTCGACTGTTCAACTAATTACTCAGAGCTATTCTCCTATACGAGGACTAGGTGTGCATGGTGATTATCAATCTTTTCATTCCTACATATCTGCCTAAGGGGAATATGCTTGGTATTTTAGGCTTAACTGTTATGCCAGACTGCATTGCATACCTCTCCATAACCTCCAGGATATATTGTAGATTTTCCTCTGGATACTTCAGGTATAACAGCATGTCACCTGCATACATCGATATAAGGTGTTGCTCTCCCTTAGTGTTGATTCCTAACTCCCCATATTGCTGCCTTAAGTACGCCACTAAGGGCTCCAGCGCCAAAATGAAAAGCATCAGGGACCATGGACATCCCTGCCTCGTACCTCTCCATAGTTGCCATTGTTCTGAAATGGTCGCTCCTGTCTTCACTCGCGTCATTGGTTTGCTTTATAGCAATTGCACCCACTTCAGGTAAGCGGGCCCAATGCCATACTCCTTCAAAACCGCCAACAGCCAGGGCCATTTAACCGAGTCAAAGGCTTTCACTGCATCTAGTGAAATGATTGCTATCTCCTGGGAGCTTCCTCTGTCCGTTCAATGATATGATGGAATCTTCTAAGGTTGTCTGAGATATTCGTGCAGGGAACATACCCGGTCTGATCCGGATGCATAGGTTTATTTATGATCAGCCTTAGTCTATTTGCCATCACCGCTGTAAGTATTTTACTATCCTGATTGAGCATGGAGAGCTGTCTATAAGACCCACAGTCCTTGCTCCATTTATCGGGTTTAAGGAGCGGGATGATGATCGCCTCCCTGAGGGATCCCGGCAATGTACCCGTATTAAACGCTTCATTCAGCATCTCCAGCATTGGGGGGGAGTAGGTCCTTGATACATGTTTTGTAGAACTCATTTGGGAGCCCATCTGCCCCTGGGGTCTTACTGGTAGGCAGGAGCTTGATGACGTATTCTAGCTCCAACCTCTGCATACAGTTTCCGGTACTAGTCAAGGAAACACTCATTAACCACCTCTTGGGTATTCCATGTCTGGCCATCCTCTCCCTTCACTTCTCTTATCGGTTGTCTGGGGTGTTCACTTCTCTACAACCAGGCAAGAAGCCTACCCGGTTTATCCCCTTCCGCATGCTGCCTCTCGACATATTTCCTATAGTTCAGATTACATAGTCTCTCCCAGTGGTCCCTACATTCTCGCTGCAGTTGGCGTGTATCTCATACTCGCATGTTAGATTCCAATTTCCTCTCTGCAGTCTGCAATTCACATATGATACCATCCTACAAACCTTGTGACTTTGATATTGCCGTTCCTCTCACCACCACCTTAAATGCTTCCTACAGTGTCCCAGCTGATTTCACGATGCCAGTATTGTATTTAAAATATTCATTTATTTCCGTTCTCAGATCCTCCCTGAACACTGTATCCTTCAACGCTTCAGCCCTCAGTCTCCAGGTCGGAATCCTCGCTCTAGGCAGTGAATGCTGCCATGCTACTATCAATGGTGCATGGCTTGAAAGGACTATAGCTTTGTATTCCGCCCGCATCATTTTCCCGGCCAGTTCTGTTCCTGTAAATATGTAATCTAACCTGTTATACAGGTTTTGTGGAGCAGAGTAGTGTGAATATTCCCGATCCTGTGGGTGGTACATCCTCCATACATCCACTAACTGACACCATCCTCCCATCTGTATCTACGTGTCACACCTGCGGTACAATCCGCACTACGCCATTTGCCTTATCCTTCTATGCAGGAGCAAAGACGGCGGAGAACGGCTCCCTTCTGGCAACGCTGGAGGTTGCTAGGGAAACAAAGGTTGTCGTCACGTAGTCACTTGACTGATCAGCTGACCGCTATGTTGCCAGCTGATAGTACAACACGCCCTTTCAGTTCCCATTTACCTTCCTTTAAAGGTGCCCGTAACGCCACACTAGGAGCTTCTGATTAGCGTTACTACTTTCATTCCTTACTGGCAAACTCCTTTGTGAAACTGACCTCGGATATCCTTTTTGACTACTCTTCTCGTCTCTCCCTTGTTACCTGGCTTTTGACTTGTTGGCTTCAGACCCGGACCGTTCCGACTACGATTCAGCACTCCACTCCTGGAGTTCTTCAAGGCGATCTCCGCCTGCCATCCTGCCTGCCCAGCGCAAATCCCATCTTCGAGCTAAGCAGTCCCACGTACCCAGCTGTCTCACAGAAAGTCATACCCTCGCCTGATCAACTATCCTGATTGGCTAAGACTTCTCCTCACCTGGTAAGATTGAAACTGTATCTTTTCTCTCTGAGAATTCTCCACACCCTGTGTCCGCTGTATCCACTAACTCTCAATACCCTACTGGCGATCGTTCACCATCAACATACTTGTACAATACATACCATCCTTATTTATGTTCTACGTTGGAAACTTACCTGAAGATCAGTGCAATAATTTGAACGCTCTGCTGAAAACATTGTACCAACCCGTACCTAGTATCGGCCCTCGTTTCGCCCGGGGAGTTCCCCATACTAACCTTCCTCTTTTCTTATTTTATCCTGCCGTTGTTTACCAATATCTGGAACATTAATTTAGGATACAGAGGGTAGGAAAAGGCAATTCCCTTATTATTCCTCTGAAAGCCTTTCTTCCTGGCCCTGGCTAATATAATGCTCCATTCTCTTTCTCATAGATTCTACCAATCACCTATCACCTGTATTTCAGGTATTAAGTCCTATCAGCAGATCTGTATTACATTCCTTCTTCCCATTTTTGGTTCTAATATTTTGTCCTTTCTTTGCAGCTTGGTGAAAGCGGTGTGGTTATCCCCGCTCTTTTGGGTAATTTATCATCTTGGCTGTTATCTAAACAGCGGGAAGGTCCATTACCAAAAAGAGTTCCCTCAGTGAGAGGGGGTCCGGTCTGGGTATTTTCCTTTCTGGGAATAACACCAGCAGTGACTGAAGATTCAAGACTCATTGAACAGCTCTCGTCTGGTCCTGAGCCAACACCCCGGCCAGTCTGCACGGTGGTGAGTCTAACACTACGGTGGACTGTAACAACTTAAACAGGACATGTGGCGCTAGCCATGTTATAACCCCTCTGGTGTATGCAGAGTACGCTGCCCCCAGGGTAGTGCCTTTCCAATTCTTAGCTACCACCTCCTGCTTCTCTTTAGTCAGGTGAGTTTCCTGCCGCAGAGCCACGTCTATTTTTTGTCTTTTCAGATACATCATAACCTTATTCCGCTTAATATAAATATTTAGTCCCCTGACATTCCAGGTCATTATCCTCACGTCTCCCATCCTATCCTATTCCCACTCTGCCCGCCTCCATTCTCACCCTCCTTCTCTTCACTCATGGTTTGTGATTGTGGGCCCGCTCTCCCTCCTACCACCTCCTTCCTTCACTACCTATCCCAACTCCGCTCTAATCCCCCACCCCCGACTTCCCCAAACTGTTTCCAAGCTCCATCCCTGGATCTCAGGCTACCCTGCATCTAGCCCCTTTCTCAGTGTCACTGATACTCAGTACTCAGCAGGGGGATTCCGCTCTATCAGTATCCCAACTAAACTACCTCCGAGGGGGATGATAGCATATCTCCTGGTGTCGCTAATCTACAGCCACACCTGCGTCTCCTGTTATAAGCTAACAGCATGTTGCAGTGTAAGAACATGTAAGCTCCCCTACAAATCTTCTGTACAATCTGAGAATCTTCTCATTTATAATCTAGCCCCAGTGTCAATATACATGCTGTACTTATCTCTTATATTATCTCTTTGTCCCACAGTGCAGAACTGAAAAAATACTGGTTCACTTCTCAGTACCAATCTCCGTCTGGTCATCCGCTACTGACGGGCAGTATATCGCATCCAGCCATGCAGTCACATCCTCTGTGATTAAAAAAAAAGTGCCTTTTTCTTATGGAACACTTTCATCTTTGCCGGGTACAGCAGCATATATCTGTAGCCCGCCTCCCATAACCGCCTCTTAACTGCCACATAATTCAGCCGCTGCCTATGCACCAAGAAAGTATAGTCCGGGTGCGCAGTGATGGTGGCTGATGCCCTGCATATTGTCCCTCCTTTGCAGAAATGCTCAAGACCTTCTCTCTGTCTTTGTAGTTCAAGATCTTGGCGATGATTGCCCCTGGCTAAGTGCTCCGCCCGATATCTCTTGCAGTAGCATATTCTCAACATTATTCGTCGGGTCTGATCCTTCTTCGCCTTCCAGAAGCCCCACAATGCGTATGTTATTTCGGCACGCACGCGGCATGCCCTTCCGCTTTTTCAGCTCTATTCCCAAGATTGCGCACCTGTTGTTGCAGCGCGTGGACCTCCTTTGCATTAGTCCTGCATGTGCTTGTATTGGCTTTCACTTCCATTCCAAGGCTTCGTTCTATCTACAATAGTTGGCAGAGCATCCTTCAGTTCTTCTCTAAGACTCTGATAAAACAAAGAGGCTTGCTTTTCTTGTAAGAATGAGGATTTGAACTGTGTGATGTAACTTACTAAATCCTTCTGTCATTGCCTTAATTCAAGCAATTCCCTGCCTACCTCTTATGGAAGTTGACCTCTGTCAAATTATCTTTTAAATTCTGGTCCGAGTTTTTCTTCAGGCTTGCCACAGGATGCAAGTTAAAAAGGTAGTTATATTAGGAATAGCTGGCAAAGTAGAGAAAAAAGACATATGTTCAACACAAAGATCTTGCACAAATCATTAGGTCTCTTGCAGGACTCTTTTACAGTTACTCACAGTCCTTTCAATATGCCTTTTGTAAGTACCTAAGTACAATAATTTCTTGATGAAGCAGAGATTTGATAACAGGTATTAATTACCCAATAGTCAGTCTTTTTCATAGGATATTTGATGATACATTGAAAAGGTTTAACTTAAGTGTGATGTGCATAGATTCTGCATCCAGTATGCATCCTGCCGTAGTTGCATGCATGAACCATAACTGCAGAGGAACTTATCTTCCCGCTGTTCTTCCGTTTAATTTGGAGACTCTTCCAACACAACCAAATTTCCAATTGTCTAGGCACACTGATGTCCAAATAAATATCATCAGGGAAACAATAAAGTATGCAACTCATTTTGCATAGCAGATCTAATCCTTAAATTATCACAGGATTAGAAGGCCAAAGTAAGAAAGCATGAAGTTCAAAAAGAGGGCCACAGTTAGAAGCAAACATCTTGGAGCAGGGTGAGGTCTAGATTGATCTCCGAAAACTCGCCTCATTTACAAATTCATTTGAGTGGGGAATTCAAGGGAATTCTGAAGCTTTTAGTGTTATTGAGATGTTTTGGTGTTAACTAAATAAGAGACCTTCTTGCCACTAACAGAGCGTTTTACATAAGGAGAAGATGGTTCAAGCAGATTCAATGGTACAATACTGTTACTCTCCCTCCGGCTATACTATTGTGGATTTAAGAAAGTAGGTGATGGAGATGGCGAAAGTAAATGAGAAAAGGGAAGAGGAGTAGATTTCTGGAGTGACAAGGCCAAGTCCTTGACCTTCCCTGCAGAAGGAGAGAACAGCTCGTTATGGTCGGTGAGAGGTACTGGGAAAGATTGAGAGCCAGCACTAGAGATGGGGATGCATTCCACAATCAGGACACACATACCTGTTCCCAGCCTTGTCTTGCCAGCATGTATCAGTGCGGAACCATGTCTGCAGCCTTGCCTCTGAGGACATCTACTCCCCAGTGTTCTTTTTCCATTGCAGATGCTGGCATTGAAACAAGAAGGGGGACCAAGAATTGTCACCAACCAAACAATGCTCCATTGCCATAAAGACCGGAGCACGGCGGCAGAGTCAACTGTGAGAAAGAGAAGCTGAGAGCAGCTGCATGGAGCGGAAGCAGAGCGTGAGGGACTGGCAAAGCTTGCTGGTAAACCTGCAACTAAAAAGGACAATCCACTAGACCACCATAGACTTGCAAAGTAAAGGTTCCCCGAACTTACCCAAGGGGTTAACGCCAATTGGCTACAAAACACAAATCTTGATATGGCTTTTCCAGCGCCACAAAATCTACAAGCCAGGGTGAATGGAGGGTGTGAGGGAACTAGAATGTGTGTCTGCATTTTGGCAGTATGACGGTGGGTAGGGTGGCTAATCCCTGCTAGCGACCCATGGTGATCTGGCCTGTGTAAGGGTGTTGTGGAGAGCTGTCGGGATAGTATGCTATTCAAGGAGATGGACTATGTGCTCAGCTAGACCACATTTCTGCTCCTTCTTGTGCTTTGCCTTTCTCAAGAGTGTGTCCCAGTGCTCCATCTTTTATCTGTGTGGGGAAAGTCAATAGGTATCAGGTGTATGCAATTGTAGTCAATTGTCTGACTCTGCCTGACTGTACTAACAAGACATATCCGTTGTAATGTTTGAGCGTTAGTCTTTCTTCGCTCAGACTTTCCCTTCCTCGGCTCAGTGTTTGTGCAGGAAAGGGAGGGGAGGTGGAAAATTGGAATATCCTAAAAAATAGGGTAAAGGTGTTGGAAAGGGAGGAATACTGTGTCTCACCATTGGGTATCTCACCTCCACTCCCAGAGGACCCAGGTGACCCACCCGCACTGTTCCACCCCCAGTGTCTGGATTCAAAGGCGATGGCCGTGCCCTGGCCATCTGAGCAAGAGAACCCTGGGCACTAGATGGTGAGACACCCTCTGGTTTCTCACATGCCCTTCCCCTAAGCGATGTGGACCTTCCTGTTCTTATCTAAGATTTCACTTTAATGTCCCGGAGAGAACAGGTAGATAGAGTATCCAGGGCCCATCACATAGGTTTTGCGTGCGTGATTGGCCCAAGTGGTGAGCCGCCCAGCTCACCACTTAGCATGTTTGAGTGACAGCTAGGCTGAATGAATAGGGGTTTTCTGCATAAAAGCAGGGCTTTGGGGACTGGAACTTCAGAAGTCGCCACAGGACCTAAAGAATCTGAGGAGGGAGAAGCTGAGCCGACCTGCAACGACGACACCACCGGTGGAGTCCTGCTGAACCGTCTCACCACTTTTCCCGACGACAGAGGAGATCTCCAGCCCGGAGAGTCTTCTTCCTTTGACTGGTGGGGATAACCAGTTTGCCCGTATTTTCGCCTTCCTGGACCATCTCGTGGCCGCCTTGCCTGTGCCAAGCACCCTGGCAACCGGAATACCGCGGTTTACCACTACAGCGAAGAAAACGGTGGTACCTTGTAACCGGGAAACTCAGCGGCTGGTTTCTTCCCTGGTAGTGCAACGACCTTCAGCTTTCCTACACATCGAGACCTCCTCTTCCTCTGGACGAAACACCGACTTACACCCGCTGCCAGGAACAACTGCATCCACTGGAGCGTTCTTCCCACTTTCAGGTACTGTGTCCCGCCTGGCTTCCCTTGCGACAGATCGTTCGGGGTGACAGTAAATCCTCGACTTTCTAACCTGGGTTAGCCTGGGACCTGTTAACTAAGTTTTCCTGACTTGATCTCAATCTTTTTGTGAACTATTTACAAAGACTCTTTGGGCATAACCCCACTGTGTGATCCTGGACACATTTCGCTTGCTCTATCTAAGAGTGGGCCTGGCATTTGACCTTCCTTGCTCCCCAGTAGACGTTTCCTAACCTGCATCACTGTGGTTCTTTGAAAAGTATTGAAATGTGTGTGCTTTCATAACTCTGTCTTTTCCCTCCCTTTTTAAAAACTTATTAGAGTGCCAACTTATGTTAAGCGGTCACCTCTGTCTGAAAATAAGTGGTGTTTCTCATTTAGACTTGTCTAATAAGTAATCAGGGTTGTATCTATATAATAGTGACTGTGTGTTGAATTTACTTACCTCTCTTTGTGCTAGTGTAATTTACAAGTATGTCTTTATATAAATAATTATATACTTTTACACCAAAGCTGTGGTCAGTGTTTGCTTGTGCTACTGTATCTCTGTACCTACTGTGTATTCTCTATATACTGCCTAACTCATCTTGAGAGAAGTCTGACTGCTCAGCCACAGCTACTAGGTAAATCTGGGTGGTACAGACTGCTACCAGTTGGGTTTACTGCCAAACACCTGTAGCCCTAAATCTTTTGCAGTGGTCCCTAAGGGAACTGCACAGGTTTCTGCCTAACAGAAGCATTCTTCCGATGAGCGCTTGAAGATGGAAATCGCTGCAAGGTAACCTTTTATTGTTCCGATATTCAGACCTCTATGCGCTAGGGTCAGAAGGAAAGATAGTACTTCTGGAATAGAACATAGAAAAGGATTAACATTCTTTTCCCTGCACCAGTTGCAAAACTTTTTCCAACGGCAACGGTACCGAGACTTTGTTGCTGGCCTTCTTGCCGAAAGCAACACCTCCATAACATCATCTGGAAGGTTCCAATCCCTGTATCTCAGCCTTTCAGATACCAAGCATGAAGGTTGAGTGTTCTGAACTCTGGGTGGAGAACCTGACCTTCCATTTGAGAGAGAAGGTTCTCTCTCTGAGGAAGGTGTACTGGAGGACAAATGGACATATCTAGAAGGTCCGGATACCACGTTCTCCTGGCCCAATCCGGAGCAATCAGGATCATGCGGTTCCCGAAGCGTCTCAGCCTCCTGATGACCTGAGGAATGACGGGAATCAGAGGGGACGTGTACAATAGTGGGAAATTCCAATCCACCACGAACGCGTCCCCCAGGGCTCCTCTCAGGGGAAATTCCCTTGAGCAATACCTTTCGCATTTTCGGTTGGTACTGGTTGCGAATCGGTCTATCTGAGGGGTTCCCCAAAGGGTGAAGATCTCTTGAATGCTCAGAGCATCTGCCGTCATATTCTCTTCCCCGGATAGATGAAATGCCGTTAAAGAGATTCCCTCTTGAATCGCCCAATACCAGAGCTGCATTGCCTCTCTGCACAGAGGTAGTGACCCCACACCTCCTCTTTTGTTTAGGTATTGCATGGCCACTGTGTTGTCCGTCATTATCAGGACATTCTTTCCCCTGACAGATGGCAGGAAGGCCTTCAGCGCTAGTCTGATTGCCCTCAGCTCCAAAAGGTTGTTATGTAGTTTGGATTCCGATGGAGACCAGCGACCGTTTATTGTCAAATCGTTGGCATGTGCTCCCCACCCCAGGAGTGAGGCGTCCGTCACTACTGTGATCTCCGGCCATGGTTGCCAAAAAGGGTTCTCCCTTTAAGATGTTCTCTGCACAGGTCCACCATAGAAGGTCTTGTCTGACCTTGTTCGTAATCTGAAGAAGATCCGTCATTTGACCCGAGAACCGGGACCACTGAGTCTTTAGGGCCCATTGAAGGGATCTCATCCTCAAGCGTGCCTCTGGCACCAAAAAATGCAGGATGCCATGAGGCCGAACAACCATAGAAAGTCGTAAGCCTGGAGATTTTGGGCATTTTGGAATTTTGAAACCATCTGAAGAATGTCTTGAGCCCTCGTCTTGGGAGGCAAGCTCTTTCCCAAGGACGTGTCTAATACAGCTCCTATGTATTGAAGCTGTTGTGAAGGTGTCATTTGAGACTTCTTTAAGTTGAGGGAGAAGCGCAGTTTGTGGAGGAAGTGTCAGGTGACTTTCAGATGATCCAAAGCTTGCTCGGCAGAGAGCGCTCTGATCAGCCAGTCGTCCAGGTAGGGGTAGACATGAATCCCCCCTCTCCTGAGGTGCGCTGCCACCACTACCATTAACTTGGTGAAGACCCTCGGGTGGAGGTCAACCCGAATGGCAGGAATTGAAACTGATAGTGTGAGTCGCCAACAACGAACCTCAGGTATTTTCTGTGCTTGAGATGAATCGGCACATGAAAATAAGCATCCTGGAGGTCCAATGACACCAACCAGTCCTGGAGTTGAAGGGCCTGAAGGATCTGAGAAAGAGTAACCATCTTGAACTTGTCCTTCCTGAGGAACTTGTTCAAGCTTCTTACGTCCAAGATGGGTCTCAGTCCTCCGTCCTTTTTGGGGATCAAAAAATACGGGGAGCACCAACCCTTATTCCTCTCCACTGCAGGTACCGATTCTATGGCACCTTTCTCCAGCAGGGATAGAACTTCCTGCTGTAGGAGCGGATTTGAAAGCTTCAAGGGGTATCTCCCTGGTGGATTGCTTTGAGGTTGCTTTAGAAAAGGAAGGCAATAGCCTTGGGCTATTATTTCTAGAGCCCAAACATCTGAAGTAATGGCTCGCCATTCTTGCAGATGCTGCGACAACCTGCCTCCTACAGGTGTTTTGTGATGCAAGTCCTCAAAGTGGTTTTGTGGCAGATGTTGCAGCCGCTGGTGGCAAAGAGGCTGCAGCTGGAGCTGGCTTAGCACGTTTTCCTCATCCACCACGAGTGGCTTTTCTTTGGCCCCTTTGACTGGCCATTCCTCTCGTCGTCCCGTATGAGGTATAATAACGATAGGATCGTCCCCTCCATGATTGTCCTTGCGCACGAAAAGGCTGAGGTTGCCTAATAGCAGCTCCTAAAGATTTGGCTGCTGCTTTTGAGGTCTGCAACCTCTCAAGGCTCTCGTCCGCCTTGTTGCCAAAAAGGTGAGACCCGTCAAAAGGCATGTTCAGGAGGCGGTTCTGTACGTCCGGTGCAAAACCCGACTTCCGTAACCACGCAAACCTGCGCATTACCGTGCTATTGCCCATGGGCCTGCTTACACTATCCGCAGTGTCCAATCCAGATTGAAGGGATTCCTGCATGGCTTCCTTTCCATCTCTAACGATGGCTAGGAAACCTTCCCTTTCTTCCCCTTCAGAGTGTACCAAGGCACATGTGGAGTTGGCAGATTTTAATGCCATGCTCCCGGCTGAAAATACCTTCCGTGCCCAACCATCCACACGCTTATCGTCCCTGTCTGGAGGGATAGACGGGTACGCAAGTTTGTTGGAAGCTGTGGCTGCCTGTATGACCAAACTCTCGGGAGTTGGATGTTTTGACAGATAGCCGGGATCGCTACTGGCTGGGCGGTATTTTGATGCTAGGGATTTATTTACCGGAGGAATAGAATCCGGAGTTTCCCAATTCTTGGCCACCCTGTTTTGTAAGGCTACATAAAAAGGTAAAACTGGGTCTTCAATGGGACCATGGTCCAATATGTCTGTCAAATCGTCCTGGATGAATTGGGCTGTTGGTTTAGCCCATCCCAAGTAGTCTACCACCTTTGTCATTAATTTACGATAAGATGGAATGGCATGCTCTCCTGGATCTGGTCTACCAAAATCATTCTCAGGAGAGGTGTCAATGCCACTTGCATTATGTAAGGACTCCACCAAATCCTTCATCCTGCTTTCATTCTGATATTAAGCATTCTGGGACACTTTGGGTGCCATATTCCAACCCAAAAGGTACATCTTCCTCTTCGGATCTCTCCTGACCCTCAAAAATTGAGGTCAAGGATTTGAAAAACTCCTTCCTAGGGAGAGGCTTGAAAACCTTCTCTGGGAGAGGTGGAGGAGGAGGTGTAATACTAGATTTTGAAGAAGATACATGTCTTGCAGTTTTCTCCTTCTCCTTTTCTAGCTGCCCTGGCTTGGTTGGAGCCTTTGGCGCCAATGTTTTCAGCGTCGACGTCGATAAAGGTGTTGACGGCGTCGATGACATCGTGGTCGTCGCCAGGGTCTGCTTCGAGGGCGTCAAGGCGGCCTTCGACAGTTTCCCCTTCGAGGTGTGGAAGGTCTCGGCGGCGTCTGTGACCTTAAACGGTCGATTCGACTCTTTTGCTCGGCGTCCTGCAAGGTCCTCTATCCTTCCTTTTACGATCACCTGGGCATCCGAAGAAGGCGCGGCCCGAGGCTTTGCTTTCTCAAACACCTCCATCATTTTGACCCTAAATGCTTCCCACTCTTCGGAAGACAAATGTTTTGTGGGGCATTTCATTTTTGGAGACTCGTCTGACGACGAGGTTGAGGGAGATCTATGGCGTAGTTTCTTCGACTTTTTCGACGAAGACGACGAGCGATGAGAATCGCTTTGAGATCTGGATCTATGCCTTTCACGTCGAGGAGATTTTTCCCCATGTGGTCTCGACTCAACGCTAGAGGCTTTCCGATCCTTCCGACCTACCTGTAGCTTTCCTCTCCTTTCTCGCAAGGCCTTTCCTGCCATCGCCTGACACTTCGAACAGGCCTCCATGTCGTGGCCTTCCCCGAGACACCACAAACACTCGCGGTGCGGGTCCGTGATCGACATTTTTGAGCCGTACGATTTGCATTTCTTAAAACACGATCTCGGGGTCATGGTCGGCGTCGATGACGAGGACATCATTTCTTCTCGTAATATTATATTTCCTGACAGAAATCGAGGCGCGCCGAATGTCCGAAGCAACGTACTGTGGAAAAACGGAACTGAGGCCAACGGGCACCGCACGTGCTACTTAAACACCCGATGACGTCACCCTCGACGGAGGCCCTCGAGGGACTATTGACTCGACGACATCGACGCACAGCGCCTCTGCCGAAAAAAATTACGAAGAGCAGCAAAGCTGGATGGAATACATCCGAAGAGCAGCAAAGCTGGATGGAATACATCTAAGATGAGGAATACGTTGGAGGACACAATCCACTCGAAAGTCTATCTACTGGACTTGTTGTTACATGGTTTATTTTGCTTTTGCTTGTAAAAACGGAACAAACCAACGGTTCTAACACCAATCTTTCAAATTAATTTATATTTGTTCCATCGAACTTGACAGGCCACATCTGGGACCCTGTTGTGTTTTACTCCGTCAATAATGCTTTTGTTTGTCGCCTTGATCTGTAACGTCAATTGTATACTTTTTGACAATTCGGTTGACCACTGTGATTATATGTCATACATGTAACGTTCGACTAAGATATGCGCCTGGTTGCCCTTGGGCCTGGTCTGCACTATACAAATAAAACAAATACAAATAACAGGCTGTATTAAGTGGCAAAGGATGTATATACCAACCCATTCCTCTTTCCCCGTGTTGGGGTAAATGGGAACACACCCAACAATTGGACCTATTCAAGATAGCATGAGTCATATTCATAATCAATAGCAATGTATTATTATCATACCCTTTTCTATGTTTCACTTCTTGTGAGGGGAGAGTACAAGAGAGCCCATGCACTGTGCTGCTCGTAGTAGGAGCATCGGTAGCAGTCAAAAGAGATTTCAAAGGATGTACAGTTTCTAGATACCAAAATATTGGGATCATTGTAATCAAAATGCAAAGCGGTATCATAATCATTAGCATATTATTCTTTCCGAACCAAGTCTTTCTAGGAACAGGGTTAGTCTCTATTTCTATATCATCAACAGCATTGGTGCAGGAGGGAGCAGAAGCGAAAATAGGCATTGTTTGTAATGTTTATCTCAGGAAAGAAAATTTCAATTCCGTCGAGGAAAAGTTCTACACCGCAACACACGATAGCAGCAAAGCGTTCAGGCCAGTTCAGGCTAGCCTGATTAAAGCTGATGTGAATTTGTACAGAGCTCCAAAAAGGCAGGAGCAAGTATCAATTTGTTTGTGTCGGTACAATTGCCCCCGCTTCTCTGTGAAAGGTTGCAACAGTCCTTCACTTTTCAATGGTAGCACTGGGAAAGCGCGTGTCAGAGCTTTCAATTTGATCCTGCTTCATACAGCTCATGCGCTCCTTTTCCCTAGGCCTCCGTTCCCACTTCATCCATGCTGGGAACAAAGGCAAAACACTTCCGATTTTTTGAACGTAGATTGTACCTTAAAGCTCCAGGTACAGTATAATCGATGAACAATGCACTCTCATTTCCAGATGCAAGATCAGTGCCAGCTTGCAATGCAATGAGTGATGATGAAGCAGCAATCGGACAAAGTTGAGGCACCTCTGGCCTTTCGATCTTTATTGCATCTCCCCAGGCCCTTTCTCTGGCTTAGGAAGCACTTCTGGCAGAGAGCTGGCGATGATATCTTTGTGATCAGGTGCAGCTGTCTTTCCTTCGATGTCAGGATCATCAAGATCTTTTTCATGTGGCAAAGGAAACCAAACTCTTTTTGTGTGTGTTGCGTGGATCCAGTGCTTGCGTCCATTCACTCAGACTGCAGTCTGCGTAGCCAGCAGTACCTGGAAGGGTCCCACCCACTGCGGTGCAAGTGAAGATTTTCTTTCACAATTCTTGATCAACGTCCAGTACCCAGCCGTTTCCGCCGAGGGGCATTCCAAACATTAGCTGGTCTCCCCATCAAGATTTTGTAAGGGGAGAGGTCAGTCCTCGCCTGTACAGTTGTGCCCATTGACAATAAAGCTAGCGGTAATGCGTCAAGCCATTTCAAATTGATCCCCGCACAGATTTTACTTATTTTATTTTTCAAGATACCGTTCTGATGTTCTACCAAACCGGCACTCATCGGGTGTCTGGCTGAATGGAATTGTTTATCTATCTGGAGACCTGTGCAAATTTGAAATATCACGGTCGCAATAAAGTGCGGGTCGTTATCTGACCATATGACACGGGGTAGGCCGAAACGGGGAAAGTATTCCTTTAGCATGGCTTTAGCTGTGGATATAGCTGTACAATCTTTCAGGGTATAGGCCTCTACCCAATTGCTAAATGCGCAGACCACCACAAGAACGTACTTATAGTTTTGACACCTTTCCATTTCTATGAAATCAAAATGTATGACTTCAAATGGCATCGAGGGGGGGGCAAAACTTCCTACTGGCGTCGCTGTTCCCTTTCCAATGTTATGTTGTAAACAAGTCATACATTTTGAATCAATCTTTCAGCAGTTCTTCTAATGTGCGGATTCTGCCATACAGAATCCGGGTGTTGTATCATTTTTCTCACACATATGTGTGTTGGACTGTGAGCCATGGTGATCATTGCCAGCACATAGGCATTTGGTAACATGAATCTGTTATTCTTCTGGTCCACCCAACAACCTTCAGAATCTAATTCTGCTGTACCCTCAGACCAGTTTTTTATTTCATCTACGGTAGCTTTTGATTGCATTTCCTTCACTGTTGCAATTCCATTTTCTATCATGCAAGGTACGTCTTCTAATCTTTTAATATACATTTTTGTGTGTAAATCAGTGGCAGTTTGTTTCGCAATTTTGTCTGCAAATGTGTTTCCCTTTGCAACATCACATGTTACTTTTTTATGCGCTTCACATTTCATTATTGCTAATTGGTTGGGAAGCGCAAGTGCTGACAATAGTTTCACTATCAAAGTGCCATGTTGGATTTTGGTTCCGTGTGATGTCAGGAAACCCCTTTCAACCCATAATCGACCAAAATTGTGTACCACCTGAAAGGCATACTGACTGTCAATGTATATGTTTACATTATTTTCGTGCACAAATAACTGAAACTCTTGTCGTAATTTGGTGTGCCCAAAACTGGAGCCGAACATAATACAGCTTTAAGCAGGTCAAATGCTTCTTGACATTCCATATTCCATGGCAAAGGTAAGGTAACATCTTTCCTTGTCAATGGCACTATTGTTTTCACGAACATAGAAGAATTAGCGATCCACTGCCTACAATATGTAACCATGCCAATTAAAGACCTGACTTCTTTCTGCGTATTTGGAATAGGCATATCAGAGATGCTTTCTATTCTTTCTGGTGTCAATCTCCTTCCCTCCTTCGAAAGAAGGTAGCCCAAATAGGCCAATGGGCAATACAGGAATTTCTGTAGCGAAGCTTTGTGTCCATGTGCTGCTAAATGTGTTAATAATGCAACTGTACTTTCTTTACATATTTCTTCTGTGTCTGCTGCTATCAACAAATTGTGGATGTATTGTAATAATACACAGCCTGTCGGTAGTTCTAGCATATCCAATTGTTCTTTTAATGCTCTACTGTAAATACTTGGCCTTTCAGTGTAGCCCTGTGGAATTTGTGTGAATGTAAATGAACGTCCTCCTAAAGTAAAAGCAAATAAATAACTGCTATTGGGGTGCACTAGGATACTAAAAAAAGCATTCTTCAGGTCAATGACACTAAAATACGAAGCGGAAGCTGGAATCATAGTCAAAATTGTAGTCACATCCAGGACTAATGGAAATTGCGGATCAATCACTTTATTCACTCCGTGCAAATCAATTATAAAACAGTACAATATGTCGTTACCTCCTTTCTAGTAAACCGGAAGAATCGGTCTATTGCAAGTACTACCAGAAGTTTCTTCAAATACGTTTCTTTTAATCAAATCTGATACAATGCATTTCAATGCTTTTTCTCATTCGGCCAAACTTTTATATTGCGGAATACGCGGCAATGTAATTCCTTCTTTCAAAACAATTTTCACTGCCTCTACTTTCAAACAACCAACATCATTGTTGTTTACTGTCCATATACAAGCCGGTACTTTACTGAATTCAGTCGGTAGTGGCTTAGATACAAATTGCGGTACAGGAGTCTTTTACACTCCATCCGGAGAACAATAAATGACTGCATTCAATTTCTTCAACAAATTTAAACCCAACAAATTTTCGCCACAATTTTTCGTCAAAAGAAATGGGTAAACTCTATGAATGGACCTAAAGTTATAGGTATTGGTTGTGACACTGGACTAATTACTGGTGTTCCTGAGAACCCTACTGAGACATTTTTATGCCCTGACAGTGGTATATCTGGAACTCGCTGATGGTCAATCGAACATTTTTGTGCACCTGTGTCCACCCAAAAAATGTGTTCCCTATTCCCAACCTTCATTCTACATAGGCCCCTTTCTGGTCTACGGGAATAGATACTGGTTCCAACCCCTGTCTCGGGCTGTCCTAGTAAAACAATACATCGTCAGATGTGAAGTCGCCAGAGTAATATGCATTGGTCTGTGTTATGCAGAAACCTGTGCAGTTCCCTCTGGGACCACTGCAAAAGATTTAAGACTACAGGTGTTTGGCAGTAAACCCACTTGGTAGCAGTCTGTACCACACAGATTCACTTGGTAGCTGTGGCTGAGCAGTCAGACTTCCCTCAAGAAGAGTTCGGCAGTATACAGGGTATTCACAATAGGTCAGAAGAACACAGTAGAACATGTAAACACTGACCAGAGCTTGGTGTAAAAGAGAAATAATTATTTATTTAAAACCACATCTAGTAAAACACACAGGCACTAATGTTAAGCAATCAAAAAAACATGGTCACTAAAAGATATACACTCCCTTAAAAGAATATTAGACAATTCTTAAGTAAAGCCCCACTTATTTTCAGACAGCGGTGAGCGCTTAACGCAGATGGCACTCTAATAATTTGTTTTAAAAGGGAGAGAAAAGCAGAGTATAATTTGAAACAGATCCCAACACTTTCACAAGAACACAACAAGAGATGAAGGCAAAGTAAAACCGTGAAGTTAGAGTTCAGAATGCCGGATCCACTTTAAGAGGATCAGAACGAAATGTGTCCAAGGTCACACGGTTGCAGTGCACAAAAGTCTTGAAAGGGTTCAAAAAAAGAGTTGGACCAAATAAAGGGACCAGTTAGATAGTCAAGGCGGCCAGCCAAGTCCAGAAGGTTAAGGGATTATTATTACCTTGTAGCAATCTTTAGAAAGGGAGGCCTGGTGGACACGGTACCTTAAAGTGGTGAGAATACTCCAGTGGGGGCAGTTGTTCCTGGCAGCAGATGCAAGTCGGTGCTTCCTCCGGGGGAAGAGAGGATCTCGTCGGGGAGGAAGACAGGAGTCCGTTGCACTGCCAGGGAAGAAACCAGCCGCAGAGTTCTCAGGTAAAAGGAGCGGTCCTTTTATTTGCGGTCCAGTGGTAAGTGGCTATCCGGTTGCCGGGGTGCTTTGCACGGGCAATTCGACCACAAGATGTCCTGGGATGCGAGGAAAAGAAGGTAAACTGGTTGTGCCCACCAGTCAGGGGAAGAAGCCTCTCCAGCCGGGAGATCTTCTCTGTCGTCGGGAAGTGGTGAGTCGGATCCGCAGGACTCCACAGGTGGTGTCGTCGTGGTAGGTCGGCTCAGCTTCTCCCTCGTCGGATTCTCAGGTCCTGTGGCGACTTCTGAAGTTCCAGTCCCCAAAGCCCTGCTTCTATGCAGCACAGCCCCATTCACTCAGCCTAGCTGTCAATCAAACATGCTAAGCGGTGAGCCGGCTGGCTCACCACTTGGGCCAATCACACAAGAGTGTGACTTGAGTTACCAAGGCAACTCAGTCCAGGGTGCCTAAACCCCCTCCTACACCCCCTGTGGTACCCAGACAGAGTGGCACCACTTTTAGAGGCTTCTGTGGAGAAGCCCGCCAAAATGTGGAACAAAGTGCTCGACTTGGGTTGGAGTCACAGAAGAGAACACAAATGCCGTTTTAGAATCGAGTCCTGGCAAAAAATACCAACCGGCGAATTAATATTAATAATAAACCGGCAGTATGTTTGAGGCTATGAGAATTAAATAATTAAAGTTGGTAGCCTCGAACAATGGGAAAATCCCATAGGGATATATTAGCGGTCGAATATAAAAAGTAGTATCCACTGCCACCAGACAAAACTCAATCAGGGGGGACGGAGACGCGCCCCCTCGACTAACAGACCCCGGGGCAATCGAATTGCCCCGACCAGTACGTCCACAATATGATGGTTGGTACCGGTTTTTGTTAATAATTTGGGACTAGTAAAGCCAATGGTAACTTTACATGCCCTGGGAGACAGTAGTCAGTCCCAGGGTATGGAGTCTATGGTGGGGTGTCACTATGACACCCCTGTGTCACTGCACGGAGGGTGCTGTGTGACACACATAGTAAAAACACATGAGACCCTATGGTGTAAAGGACCCCATAGCCCATAAAACACTTTAACAGTCAAAGGAACACCATAAATCATGTCCAAGAGGGGGAGGAAAAGAGTCTCACTCTTGGCAGGAGAAAAAAACAAACTCCAGAAATCCAGTAAAGCTGCTGGGGGACTCACTAGGTTAGGAAATTCAGCCTAAAGAGAGAATTCTCCCTAACAGTCTGATTATCAAAAACATTCCCACCATTTGTATTGTTTCGCTTTTGGTTCTGATTCTGGTTCGGATTACCTGTTAGGCGATCCTCTGCACACCAGTCCACTCCACATCAGAACACTGCGCACATTCCCCCAACATCTCCTCCCACGGTTCGAGGCTCAAGTGATTCGGTGAACCCAAAGAACCGAAAACACCGTACCAGCCTTGGTGTACGGGCTCGATTGCAACCCTTTCTGCATTGGCAATTACCTTGGAGAACATATAGCAGAAGGGGCGGCGTTACGTCTTCACGTCGGTCACGTGATCCAGTGTGGCGTTCCTCATGTGACCTTGGTGGACGTCACATGACCCAGAGACGTCACATGACCCAGAGACACACAGTATAAAGGTCTGAGAGACAGAATGCTCATTGCTTCTCAGCTGTCTTCAGACCCTGTTTGGCGTTACGAATTGCTCCTTGTTACTCTGATCACGGAACTCTACCTCGGACTCCTTCGGACACCCCTTTGTACCTTTGCTTGGAACTGTTTACCTGTTGCCGGATTTTGGACTTCACCTCGACTTGTCTTTGGATTATCCCTTGATACCTTGCTGAACTTCTACGCCATTTTCCCTTCTTGGGATTCAAGTCAAGCCCTCTCTCCTACAGGTGGCTAACCCTACATCCACGCTCACCTGCAGTTCTACTATTCCAGGGACCGCCGCATCATCTGAGTCTCGAACCTCCCTACTAGGTTACCTGTGTTTCCCCAACACCAGATAGGTAAGACTCTTTAGTTCCTATTGTTTACCTGATTGTATTGTAATTGCCTGGTACTTAACCTTGTTCCCTTTTGACAGCAGCATCGGTGTTCCAGAGGTTCCGTGGATCTGGGAAGACATCTCCCACCTGTGGCCTCAAAGGTCGCACAGCGGGTTTCTATTAGTTCCCCTGTGCGTCACTTGGGGACGGAGGTCTCATCGGTCTACACGACTCTCAAGTCAGAACATTACCCTAGTTATCTTGAAATTGTAGCGCTCTTTGATTTCTATTCTGTCTTTGTATCCCCGGACGACCTCTATTTTGTCTTCTCGGTAAGGTCCCATTTATATTCTGTATATGTGGGCACTGTGCTCGCCAATGGCCTTCATGTCTACAATAGGCACATTGATTAATCCCTATTGGACCCCCTTGCATATTGGACGTTAATGCAAATTGGACTCTGGACGGTGCATTCCCACCGCCCCTATTATTGTTTGCTACTTGCTGTAACAATACTCTTGGCTTCAAATTCCCTGTTTCCCTTTGTTCCTTATCCTTCTCTGAATTCACCCTGTTCTCATAATACTGGGCCATATGTAATACTTCACTTTGTGTTTTTGCTTGCCATGCACTTTCAGATGTCATTATTAAACTTTGAACCATCTATTTATCCAATAAACGACTACACACCAAAACCTTCAGAAAAGAAACTGAAGTAAATTCGACACTGTATCAAATCCTAAAAGAATATCAAGATGATATTAAACTGAGAAAACTAGGAAAATATTATCGTGATGACAGAGATTATCAAGAGGATCGAGTATACACGTTTCAAGCGAAATATAATTAACTCAGTAACAGACATCAAAAGAGAGTACTCCCAACACTTCACCATCAAGCTCTGAGGCGGAGGAAGAAACAAAAGCGAATGTTGAAACAACACCAGGAACGAGTAAACCAAAAGGACAGGGATTTCTGAATCAAATCAAACGGTACAAAAAAGGAAATAGAAATATTGCGACCAAACAGGTCCGTTTTCAGATCAACAAGGCACCAGACACCTCACAGAAAACAGTCGGAGCAGAGGTAGGAGAGGATCAGGAGGATCTAGAAAACCCAGACGGCCTAGACGCCTATTGACGTTTGACGCGAGCAGCAACGAAAGAAGCAGCCAAAAAACAAAAATAAATAATTTGGTGATGAACATATCCAATCAAGCACTAACTGAAGATTAAATCAGTGTACTTAACAAAGGCCTGTCATTTGCTCCAACAACAGAGTTTGAACCCATTGAAATTCACGTGGATCTTTTCAAATTCGTAAGAAAATTAAAACTTAAAAAATTCTTCGCAAAGCAAGTTGAAAAAAGCAAGGTTACATCTGAAACCATAACCAGGAGTGAGATAACCATTGAAGAACTAAACAACATTCACCTACTAAGATCCCTACAAGAACCAGGGGACTACCCAATGCACCAAACAATTCAAGAGTTAGGAATTCAACCAAAATGCCTAACATCTGAAGAATTGAAACCGAAATCCAGGTTCACACCACAACTATCACCGGACAACATGGTAGACGCATTCTACAAAGCCGTGACAGAAGATTTACATAAACTAAGAATGACAATTTCTACAAAATGAAATAATTTTCCCAAAAATCTTACAGTAAATGAAATTCTAGCAACACGCAAGTTACAAGCAAATAAAGAATTGGTCATTAAGGAGGCAGACAAAGGTGGCAACATCATAGTAATGAACAGATTGGATTACATTAAGATGGCCATGAACCACCTGGAAAATTCCAAATGCTATGAACAATTAACAACCAATCCGACAGCGAATATAATACAAGACTTGACAAGCCACATAAATGCCTGGCATCAACAAGGACTAATAACAGACGAAGAGAAAATGCACCTACGTGTAACTAAACCAACAATCCCAACCATATACTTTCTCCCGAAAGTTCACAAAAAATATGAAACCATTCCAGAAGGGAGGGCCATAGTAAGTGGCATAGGATGGGCAACGGAACCAATAGCACAATATTTTGACAATATAATAAGACCTGAAGTTACTAAGATTAAAGCGTATTTGAAAGACACAACAGCGACTATCAAAATTTTCGAAGAAATTCAATGGCAGGATACCTACTTGCTAGCAACATAGGATGTTAAAGCCCTGTATACATCTATTGAATACAAATTGGGCCTTGAGGCAATTGACCACACGTTTAAGAACAGATCTGCGTCCCACTTTAACTATGCATGTATGCTTAAGGAAATGCTTATGGCAACATTGGAGAATAATATCTTCATTTTTGACAATCAATTCTTTCGCCAAATTAGGGGGGTTGCAATGGGTGTTAAATACGCCCCGGCCCTCGCAAACATCGTGATGGGAATGTTTGAAGATTTATTCATATACCAACTACCGGACTTTCAGAACAAGGCAATCAAATGGCTAAGATACATCGATGATGTACTGATTATTTGGGATGGAACAACAGATGAACTAGAATCTCTATTACACCTAGTAAATGACAACCAATTTGGCCTGGAGTTCATTGGACAAAGTAGCAGGTCAGAAATCAATTTTTTGGATCTAACGATCTATGTATCCAATAAACGACTACACACCAAAACCTTCAGAAAAGAAACAGAAGTAAATTTGACACTCTATGCAACAAGTTGCCACCACAAACCAGTTATTCACAACATTCTCAAAGGGGAATTCATTAGAGCAAGACGAAATTGCACAGATGCATCCAATTTTGAGAGCGAATGTCAACTAGTATCAGATAGATTCAAAATTAGAGGATATTCAAAAAAATCAATCATTACTGCAAGAAAAAAGGCTAGAAGTATGACAAGACAATCAACATTGTCTCAAGAAAACAAGACTACACAACCAGACAACACCATTCACTTCATTACTGCTTTTTGTTCAAACAACAAAGAAATCAAGAAAATCTTAAAGAGAAATTGGTATTTACTAAAATTAGACCCACATGTATGTAAATATATACAAGATCATCCAACGATAATCTACAGGAAAGCAAAAACTTTGAAGAGCATGTTGAGTCCGTCCATGCTACCAGAATTAGAGAAAGAAACTTTGAGACCACAGGCTTTGCTGAAACAACCACAGTCAGGCTTCAGGAAATGCGGCTTTTGTTCAATGTGCCAATATGCGGCACAGGAAACTGATGTTTTTACAAACCAAGAAGGTGTGAAAATCAAAATTAAAGAGCAAATAAACTGTAGATCCAAATATGTGATCTATGCGGTGATATGTGTGTGCAATCTGGTATACATTGGGAGCACCATTCGAGAGCTACAAACCAGAATCAGGGAACACATTTCGGCTATTGGAAGTCAAGATAAAAACCTCCCACTGTCCGTCCATTGGCAGAAACAGCATCAAATGCAAAATAAAAAGACATAAGGTTTATTGGGCTGAAAAAAGTGAAGATGGGCAAACGTGGAGGCAATCAAGAACTATGCCTACGCCAGCAAGAAGCCAGATTTATCTGTCATTTCAAAACAGTGGAACGAGGACTAAATTCGGACAACAAAATGATTCGTTTTCTGTGATGAAACAGAAAAGAGTAACAAAAATCAGAACAACAACTGCATTTAACATAGACTATTTGTAAGGAAATTGTTTTCTTTATCATATTGTTGTTGTAATTTCTCAGGTGAGCTGTTGTCTATGAAGACTAATATTGTACTGAAACTGTTTTATCTATTACATTGTTGTTGCAATCTCTCAAGCGAGATGGCTTTATGCAGATGAATACTGAATGTTTTCATCAAGGTACAATCAGACAGAGGACAGTCTAAATTATCGATAAACAATTAAGGATTTAGATGACATAAATATATTGATCCTTTGGCTCATGTAGAGATCCCCCCAGACCAATAATTCAATTTAGACTTAAAAGACATGGAGAGGGTAATTGTAAATTTGATCTCTTGTTAATTCTAGAGATCTCCCCGATAAAGAAGACTACCTTAACCACAATGCACCACTCTCAACACTCCCAACACGGAGGTTTGCTAATACAAACAGATCCTAGAGAGGGATCAAACTTGTAACACCGCTTCCCACCCTCCTTACCGAATCATTTTTGATACAAATAGAAGAGATATCATAGCTTTCCAATTAATTATAAGAATCGGCAACTACTATGATCTGGTATATTATAAATAAACGTACGTAATCTTGAGCTGACGCGTTTACATAGCAAAGTCTAGGGATTAGCCCAAAATATGGCCGCCAAATACTAAAATACAGAAAGCGAAGAAGGACCACAGGTCTAAGGCTCCATATGAACAAGGAGCTGGTTCCAACTAAGACGGGACCCCCGACGCGTGAGTCGTGATAGAGATAATTTGCAGGTAAGCCCTAAGACCACCTGGATTAACAGAACAAGCACGTCTCCCACAGAGGCGAGCATGCTTCCTATCGTGTGACTTAAACAAACACGTTTGTTTTTGGGTAAACAAACTCACGGAAGTGGGCACAACCGTAAACATGACAATATAATCAATTGTTTGCGCTTTCACTCCCTTAAGAAGAGGGAGGACTATAACTTTCATGGTTATTGCCACCAATTTTATAATGAATATTCCAAAAAGTGTGAAATCGATGGAGTAGGTGTGCCTTTCTCCAGGAGCCGAAGGGAAAGACACATGTCCCATATTATTGCCATCACGTGTTGAATTAAGTGTGAAATAAATAGCGCTGACTTGGATTTTCCTCAGCAATGGAATACCGCACTATTATTAGAACACAGAGTGCAATGCAAGTACTAAATTAAAATGTAGGCATGAAACCGTGAGAAACATATTTACAACAAGAGATGGATAATGATGAGATAAATGGTCTTATCCCAGCTAACATCAGTATAAATGGAACATTTGTTTTTTTTCTATTTAGGAGGGATCAAACCCTAGGACTACAGTTACGTAATTCGATTATAAAAAAATATTTCCCGGAAGGGGGACTTCAAACTAGATAAGCAAGGGTAAGAGATTAATTTTGAATGTGTTTCATTTTGGATATATAAGCCAATACGGGTCTAACCTACTTTTTCGGCGACGCATTTAATTGTTTGACTTTTTCTTTTGCTTCACTATTACACGAGGTATCAATTGCTTGTCGCTTTACAGGTGTCTGTCACATTGAGGGATGTTTTTATAAGGCTCACAATAACAACCAGGTTCACTATCTCGTGTACACAACGTGTAATTAATTAAAAGATAGCAATCAGGTCACATGCTACTCAAAATGGTATTTTATTTCAACATTTTTTTTGTGTTTATGTTTTTATATGAAAACAGCCCGGATTTGATAAAGGCGCTAGTTAAACGCTGAAACACGTGTCATCCAAAAAGGGCAGAAACCATACCAAATAAACCAAAGATTATTCATATCAAGCAATTTGACTTTTGTGAATTTAATTTGCTACGTAAGGAGTTTGGCGCAATTAGGTGTGGGCACAAACAAACTTTTTCTCTTATTTTCAAAGTATTCTCAGTCGGCCGACTGGGTCTCAACGCCTCACGATGTGTGTTCCCAGACCTCGTGAGATGCGAGAGAGAGAGCAACGCTCAAGCAGCAGCATACATACATTACATATAATCTTTATGAAGGCAATTTAATCCGCCCACAAACACGTCATTCAGGCTAGGGTTCGGTGATTGACAATCATGACAATTATGACACGTTATGACAAGTCTTCATTCAGTATAAACATAGTTATTCTAGTAATGGCAGCAGAGACAGCTTTCTGTTATTGGGAACATAGAGCTATTGGTTCGGCAAAGATATCTTTGTTCTTAACAGAGAAACATTCCTTAGTACGTTATCTGTGTGTCTCGGTTCATGAGCTAAGGGTCAGACAGTTCTGAACCAGAAAATACCATTCTCCGCGAAGGAGCACCGCTAGGAGAATATAATTCACGGTTTAACTGCCTTTTACTACAGCGTTTGCAAGACAGGCCGGCACCTGGATTACTGATGGGATGCGGCTTCTGCTCGGCTTCAAGAACTTAGTGAGAGAGAAAAACAATGTATTTCTGCATAGTTTGACATTTCTGTCTGTGTTAGTGTTTCAGCGTTCAAGCTGTGGCATTGCACTGTGTGCGAGTTGGGAGCATAGAATACATTTGCAAAGCGTTTTGACAGAAAGGAAAAAAGCAAATGGCCGACATTTCACAAAATGGACGCCCTCTGGTTACACTGACGATTCTCTGACTGTAATGTGTGACACATGATGCGATTGGTTTCAGGCATACATACTATACATACTATAGGGTTGTTTCTGGTCTAACATCCTTACATAAGAAGCAGATAGGTGGTGAGTGTTGGCTCTTCTCTTTGTATTTATTCTTCAATTCTAGGTTCTGATCTTTTTATATCTAACCTACCCCTCATCGCCCACTCTTTGGGTTTAGAAAGTCCTCCCCCTAGTTCTGGTATATGTAGGGTAGAGCGGTAGGTTTATCTCTGATGCTTTCTATCTTCACCCCTCTCAGAGCTGCGCACTGCAGCTGGAAGACAGAAGACACATTAGACTCACACAAGCTATGAGAGCAAGCTGACCCCACAGGAAGAATCGGCAAAGCCAATCCATCAGAATGGAAGTAACGGAGCGGCGGGAGGAATATGAGGGGAATGCGGCAGGAAGACTAATCATACTCGTCACAGTGGTTGTGAACACCTTAAAGAAAGCAAAGAGTACAAAGGGACTCATCATCATCCTCCAAGGAGTTGTGAATACCTTAAAGAAGGTTAAGGACAGTTCATTAAGTCCACAGAGTGGTTGAAGTGTGATCCAAAGAAAGAAAGACATCTAGAGACACTGAAAATATCTGAAAGACATAAGGGTCAAAACCCTTTTGTGAGAAACCAAGGAACTGTATTGAAAGCCTTAAAGGGGAAGCAGAAATGGTGGAAAAATCCCCTAGAAGAATTTTATTCATATGGTTACCAAGAACTACATGAAAATAGACTTATATGGCTGGAAGAAGCCTGTCCACTAGAAGCACGCCATTCTCTTGGACACTTTTCTTTTCTTTTGATATATAACTAGCGGTTGGGTTTGAATAGGATAGCTTTTGGACGGAGGATGGATCATTGTTTTGGACTGCCGTACTGACTTCATGGCCCATAGCTCTTTTTTTTGTTAGGTATGGCAAAACTTTGTGATAGGACAGAGCTGCTTTGCCTCTCTGAAAAGGGGAAGGGACTGCACACCTCCTTGCTTGTTTAGGTAGTTCATGGCCACTGTATTGTCCGCTGTGATCAGCACATGCTTCCCTTTGAGAGAAGGCACAAAAGCCATCAGGGCTTGCCTGATTACCCACAGATCCAGCCTGTTGATATGCCACGGCTCTCCATTTGAGACCAAAGGCTGCTCACCTGCAGATCCCCACAGTGAGCACCCCAACCTTTCAGAGACGCATCCGTTAGCAACTTGGCTTGCGGCCACAGACGTCAGAAAGGTTCCCACGCCATCATGTTGTCTCTGCTGGCCCACCAATCTAGATCGTTGGCCACTGACCCTGACATCCTGAGAATATCCTTGATGGCACTAAAACACGGGGACCATTGCAGCCACTGCAGAGATCATATTTGTAACCTGGCCTCTGGCACCATAAAAATGCAGGGAGCCATGAGGCCTAAGGGGTGGAGGAAGGAGGCTGCTGGTAAGCTGTTGTGGATCTGGAAGAGTATGACAATTTTTCTGACACTGGCAACTCTCTCCTTGGGGTGTGGGGGAGAATCCATCCCTGCCCAAGTTTCCAGGACCGCTTTGATGAATGAGAGCCTCTGTGTTGGTGCAGTGTTGGACATCTAGAGGTTAAGGGAGAAGTCCAAACTGTGTAGCAGCGAGCAAGGGTCCTTGAGGTGAGTCGATACCTGCTTCGACAACTTCCCCCGGATCATTCAGTCATGGGAATACGTGGATGTCGGTTCTCCTGATGTGTGCCACCATCACTGTAATCAGCTTGGTGAAGACCTGGCATGGAGGTTAATCCAAAGGCGAGCTCCCTGAATAGTATTGGGCATCCACTATGAGGAATCTCAGGAGCCGTCTGTGCCTCTGGTGGATGGGCACATGAAAGTATTTTTCTTGCAGATCCAACAACACCAAACAGCCCTGGAGCGGAAGAGCGTGGAGAACGCCTGACCGTTTTGAATTTGTCCTTCTCAGGAACTTGTTTAAGAACATAAGATCCAAAATGGGATGAAGTCCTCCCCCTTTCTTAGGTACCAGGAAATACTAGGAATACCAGCCGATTTTCTCTGTTCGTGAGGTAACTTTTGTAAGGAAAGAATGGTACCAAATAGTAAGACAGACACAAGTGATTATAGTTCATGGGTTTTATTGAACTTCAATTGGGTTTGAAAAACACCTATCTAATCCTAAGTCTAAAGATGGGCTACGATCATCAAATAATAATAACGCAGTCCTAGTAGAGTCTTGTCAAAATAAAAGGGTCTATACTAATAAACACATTGGGCCTCATTACGACCCTGGCGGAGTGGGTTTACGCCAGCGTTATTCGCGGCGGACCCGTCCGCCCTACTACGAGTTCCCGTAGCGCTATGGAGCGTTTTCCGCCTGGTTTTTCCGGGCGGAGAAATCCATGGCGCTACGGGACCTTGTTGTTAATTACGCCACCGTATTTTACGGTGGCGTAATTAACGCCTTCCCCACTCCCATTATACCCTATGGGGCAAAAATGGGAATGGGGAAGGGTAAAATGGGGGATGGGGATTTACCGCCCCGCCAAGGTCGGAATGGGGCGGAAAATCCGCCAACCCCCATGGCGCTATCGGCAGCTTTCCGCCGTGCTCCATGGTGCATTTTGCACCGCGATTTCCGCCAGGGTCGTAATGAGGCCCATTGCCAATCCTTACTTCTAAACACAAATAGAGCGGGACATAATATTATACAAAAGAAAAGTGTTCAAGAAATTTATGTCAAGATATTCGAGCCGTTTTCAGCACGGGACAAGGCGGCACACACAAGCTTAGCACACTCTCTGGCTTCTCTAGCACGAGGAGATGCATATCAAAAACTCAACATCAGTGCCTTCTGTGCCAAGGTCTCTTTGCCATTCAAAGTCTCTTATTCCAGAGGGCCTGATGCGACACAACAAACAGTAAAGTTCCTTTCTTGTGAGGATTTCACATGTACAACTTCTCAGGTGATTTATTGTTCACCCCGGGTGTCCCTCTGCCGGGCTCAAGCCCACTTTAACACAAACCCTTCAATTAGTCTGCCTCCGCTGGGCTCGGACCAAATATATCTACTTTTCCAAACTTTCTTTACTTCAACAAAATGAAAGACCTTCGAATGGGCGCAGGATTTAATGACCCATTGCAGGACCACTTCAATTCACAATTCTTTGTTCTCTTCTTAACAGAACCCTTTTAACTTTCACTTCTGCCACCTCTCAGCTGGATTACTTACAGAGACCTTCGATTGAGCACCCACACAGTGCCGGACCACTCTGTGAAAGGTATTGTATCTTGGTTTTAAAATTCAATCACTCATTAGCAGCTCAACTTTACTTTAATTCTGGTGTCTCCAGGATTTAGTTTCCCTTCCCTTGAACTGTTTCTGGAAAAGGAATTTTAAATACTCTGTTTCACCAAAGTGATAATGAAAATGTATCTTTCCTGGGTATTCATTCCCCTTAAGATGAGAAGGCAAATGTTCTTTTTACAATATGGGTTGAAATATATTGAAAGGCAGTCTTTTATAGTTTTTAGGATGGACAAAGCAAACATTTTCAGTTGTAACAAAGGTTTGGTATAACAAAGATTTTTTTTCACCAAAACATTGGATTTTCTTGTGTACTCATCTGCCAGGAACTCCTCCACTGAAATATCCAATTTCTACAATGTCTTCATAGGACAGCTCCTTTTCAACACAACACTGAATTTCCTGGTACACTCCCCTGCCAGTAATATCCTCCTTTTGCCTCACGCAGATCTCCTGTTGTACTCTCCTGCCAAGTATCTCTTTCAAAAAGGTTTCACTACCTGATGCTCATATCAGGCATCTCTGCAACATTCACATTTATCTTAAATGTTCTCACAATTGCACCTTCTCAGTGGTACAAAATTATTGACTTCAGTTAGCACTTGCACCAATTTCCCCCATTATGGCATCCCTTATATGAGGAGTTGTTGAAGCTCCTTCTTTCAACCTCTCTTACAGTGTCTCTTGGCCATGCTGGTTCCAGGTTTCCTGCAACTGGCATCTCACGTCAGGCGAATGGTACAACTTCTGCCTCTTTGTGTCTCTTATAGTATCTTTTGGTTTATGGCAATGTTGGTTCCAGGTTTCCCCCAACTGACATCTCTCATCAGGAGATTTCCACTGTGTTTGTCCTCTTGTTCTGTCTATAATGTCTATAATGTATTTTATCTATTATTTTATTTATTTAATATACCTTCAGCCGAATGGCTTTGTATATACAACAATTAAAACCAAGTGAACATTGGGAGACCACCAAGGGGCGCAGACAGCATGGAAGCCTGAAGACCCCTGTGAACCTCCACCAAAGAGCGAATTTCCGATGCCTGCCCAGCCCGCACACTACCGAAACTCGCCACAAAGCAGGAAGAAAGGGTTAAAACCACTTAACCAAAGTCTGGTCTAAAACCAAACGAACCTTCAACACAAACACTGACTTGGCTGTGGTCCCCCCCCACCGAGAGCAAAGGGGACTCTGACACAGAAGCGCGGTGTCTGCCGCGAAACAGTAGAGGGCATCTTGCTTCATGCAGAGAGTGCACGGAAAGCCCGAGCATAGAGTTTGTAGAGCCACAGACCACGACAAACATCCAGCAACAGCACATGACAATGTCTCCCACCCCCAGAGCGGACCCCTGCTATCATTGCCGCTTCCTTCCCCGTTCGTAAAAACCAGGGCAGAGCCTACTGAAGAGACTCCTTCCTTTGCCAACGTGAGCCCGGGAAGAGCCATCGGAGAGAGAGACAGAGCACTCCCCAAGCGCAAACCGGCAAGACCTGGCACCAATAAGAACGTCCGCTCACGGCACAGAACACCCACCAGAGGCAAACACTGCAGCAGCAGCTTAATTGAATGCGGTAGCATATCAACGGTCCCAACAACCCAGCACGCCCCCCCTCCTTTTCCGGCATCTGAAGCTCCGCGCGGGCACACCATACTAAAAAAATGAAAGCCTCCCCTCGACTGAGGCCCCCTTGGCCCAGCACTGAATAAGGCGAAGAAGGTACAAAGAGGCGAGCCCCAGAGCCTCTAATATCAACAGAGTTCAGAACAAAGCCGCGTGAGTTCCAGGTGCCGCAAGTTGTAAGGGCCTGGAAGCGAGCCTTGGAGCAACGAGAAGCACACAAAGGGCTTCCCGAACCACCCTGCCTGCTCCGGTACCTCACAGAAGCCACATAAGGTAAGGAGAGAGGGGGGAGCCTGGGCCTAATAGAGACTTTTGCTAACCAGTCATCCACCCCAGAGCCTCCACCCCGCCAACACCGTCCTTTTGCCGTCACATAACTCGGCAGGCACAGACCAACCCTTCCACTCGCTGGCCTTCCCCTCCTCCCCAGCGAACCCCCCTCCAAGTTAAACATTTAGTCACGTTGCTGCTAGCAAGGGTCTCCACCTTTGAGCCCCAGAGGCGGCGAAGCCACAACAGATGGTCAAACAACCAAGGAGCATCAGAGGGGGAATTAGCTATCGAACAACCCACCCTCACAGGCACTAAAAGAAGAGGAGTGAAACCTACACGCACTCCACAGTATTGTATCACGGCCCCCCCATCCATGGGCCAGAGCCGGGGGGGTGAAAACCTGGACTGAGACACATTAAGGGATCGCACAGCCAGCCAGCATTCAGTACGCGTGACCCTCAATAAGTGGTCCACACGAAAAGCCAAGCAACGCAGTGCCCCGAGCACACAGAAAAAGTGGTAGTTTGACTGTCCACCAGACCCTCATTAATCACCCCGGAGAAAAAGCCAGCTGCTATCCAACAACCACATTGGTGGTTATCGAATCCAATCTTCCCAAGGAGTCGCATAGAGGGGTCCACAACAGCAACCACACTAAGCAGCCTAGGTAACCTGTCAAGATAAGCCTGGTCTGAGACCACGCGAAGTGGGAAACAAATAAGAGCACAGGTCTGGCACATAGACAACACAGCCGTCGCACCCCAGAGATACCAAAGGGAAGACACGCTGCATGCAAATCAAAGCCCCAAGACTATACAAAAACTGCAGAAGTACCGCAGAGATGACACAATTATGACTTCCCCCACGACCCAGGAAGACCCCCTAAACCCAGGGAGAGATCAAGAGGTCTCAACTAAAGCGGATATCCGTCTCCTATTCAGCAAATTCGAGCATTCAGAACCAGCATGACAGCCACAGTTACTGTGCTTCAAGACAAAATACATAAAGTGGAGGACAGAGTAGAGGCTCTAGAAAACTACCAGCAGTCTGCTGATATAACAGATGAGAAAGGAGAGTCGATGCCAAGAACTTGAACCAAGAAACCGTGACCTGGAAGCAAAAATAGACAACCTCGAAAATAGGGAGAGGAGGGCGAACATAAGGATCCAAGGCCTTAAGGAAATTCCCAATGAACGCCTGCATCACTGGAGATGAGAGTTAAAGACCTGAAAGCCTCCATTCTCCCCTGCCCAATTATACCATCACTGGAATTTGAAAGGGTTCATCGTGCAGGCGCCCCCCAGGCGGTCCCAGATCAATTTTAGCAAGATGCCATCATTACAACCACAAAGTGGACATTGCCACAAACTGAACTAAAGAGAGGAGGATTTCAATCCCCTCTCCCGAACTACAGAAGCAGAATGGATCGACCCCTCCCACTGTGGTTGGCACGGGCGCCTGGATGTTCGAATTACAGGTAGCCACATTGCAGCCAATGGGGGGAAGAAGGAGTTAGGGAAAGGGGATGGACAAATAAAGGGAAGGAAGGGAAGACAACAAGACAAACAAAACCCTACAATTCCTGACTTAGTAGCGCAAAACTCCTACAACCTGACCTGACTCTTCCTTCAGAAATTAGTAGAACATCACATTATTTTCATACTATACATAAGGGACTAAACATGACCTCTTGTATGTTAACAAACATGACTTAAAGCCACAACAAACAGATAGTGAGCAGAGAACACTGAGACACACACATGCCTCGAAAACATGGATTGTCACAAAATCACTGTACATAGAACAGCGCTTTTCTCCATGTGGGAAAAGCAATATGACTGGTAAATGCAGATTAGCAGGGTTGTTTTTCCTCTGTACGGAGCTTGTGCCTACAACTAGACCGGCGTTCAGTGGCCAAACCTTATCACATTAGACATAGACAGATAGAAGCCCCCATGCACCCATACTAGCATGATGAGGGCACACTTAACTCATGGTCCGGACATTTCCTTATTATGTCCGGACGTTAAAGAAAGAAGCGTTTGCTTTGTGTCACCGCCGCAGCCCGGCAAGAACAAATACACACATGAACACTTAACTGATGGACCGGGAGCCTCCTGCGGCTGACCCGGACCGGTAGTACATCGAGCTAATTAGGAAGTGTTCACCCCACCACGGCCCAGGGAAGACAGCTGCCTTGATGCCGAGCCAGCGTGACTCCTTCGCGCTACCCACGCCTCTCATGTTGCTGCTCCGCTACTGCTGCTGCCGCCGCCGCCCGTGCTCTTCAACATTAATCATCAGCAACTGAGCATGGGCGGGTGGCCGTTAAGAGCCAAAGCTTTAATTGCCAAGTGCCTGCAGCTGGGTACCAGCGGGCCCAAGAGACTACACATTCCCCATTCCTGCTGGGAATTGTAGTTTATGTACGCCGTACCCGCTTCCTCCTGCACCACAACCCTTGATTCCTGACAGACATCCTCCGAATAACGAGGGAACTAGACTCAATAGACTTTGATAACTCGAAGGTTAGAATTTTTCAAGACCTTTCAGCCATCACCCTGGCCCAGAGAAAAGCATGACGCCCCCTCACCCTGTGGCTGAGAGAGAAAGGTGTAAGATATAGGTGGAATCAACAGTTTGCCCTGGTCTTTAGCCACAAAGATGAGAAATACAGAGTAACTTCTGGAGAAGAAGCCAAGGGGGTGCTTACACACTTGCAATCAGGAATAAACACAAACGACGGTGAGGAAGTACCATACTCATCGGAACCCACACGACAGCCATCAGGCTCCGGGCGGCAGAAAATCAAATCTCGAGAAGGCAAAAAGTTCCAAAGACTGAACAGTCCATGACCGGAAAATACAAGAAGAAGGAAACACAGCAAGACGATATAAAGAAACAATAGCCAGGCTGGACACCAGAAAATGTAGACATTAAGATTTCGCATATGATCGACAGATGAAAAAGAGCCGACGCTTGGAGGGTTCAGGGGGTGGTACCCGTTGTGTGGCCCTATGTTTACCCTCAGGGCGTCTCCGCAGTTACTAGGCGTTTGTTTTCTCCTTTCCTTATTCTTTCCACTCACTTTCCATTTATATGTCTCACACTGGGGGGGGGGGGGGGGGGGCGGCGGGTGAGGGAACACATAGGTCTGACCGCAACACACCAACCATTAGCGACGCATTGGGCGGGTCTGAGAAGCCAATGCAACAAGGAAACTCATGGCGTACTGAGGTACTAGGAGCAGGCATAAAAACAAGTGAGAATGAGGGTTGATGCCATTAGGATTGGGTCCCTTAATGTCAAGGGGTTAAATTCACCACAGAAAAGGTCCATGTTGCAACGAACCTTCAAACATTCCAATCTCAATATTATTTTCCTCCAGGAAACTAAACTTAAACAGGGAAGTTTGATTTAAAAGGCGGCAACCTGGGAGGTTCTATATGGGCCTCAGGACCCGAAAAGAAAGGGGGAGTGAGCATTTTGGATCGCTCATCTTTGGGACTCCAGATATCAAGTGTTCGCAGAGACTCAAAGGAGAGGTTCCTAATAGTATAAGGATCCATTGGACTCACAATGGTCACGTTATGTGCAGTCTACGCTCCAAACACCCAACAAACTCCCTTCTGTGAGGAGCTCATGGCCAGTTTGGAAGAGGAAAGAATGGGACCCTTGATCTGTGGGGGAGATTTTAATCAGATAACTGACCCAACACTAGACTGGAAAGCATACCATCCAGGCGCTCTCACCCCCTGACCACCAATACCTTCCGACATCTCATCGCATCACACCACCTTATTGACGCATGGAGGGTAGTACACCCACTAGACAAAGCCTACACATTCTACTTCCTGCCACACCAAAGTACTCTCGCATAGATTGCATATTCATGGAAGAACACTTAGAGCACCTTATTACACAGGCCGACATCGAGGTGGTGGGGTGGCCTGACCATGACATGGCCACAGTCAATATTGACTTAGGGAGTAACGTAATGACAGATAAACGATGGACATGCAGGCTCTTCAGAGAAAACTTAGACGGAGAAATACAAGACTTCTTCACAAGAAACAACACTGGGGAAATCTCCCTTCTCCATATCTGGGATGCGCCAAGACTACAATAAGGGGTCTAATCATAGCCTAGGGCTCCTGGGTCAAAATAATAAAGCTCTTAAGAGAAACCCAGGTCAAACAAGCAATAGCAGAAAACGAAGGAAAAGCCCTTGCCAAAGACGAAGGAGACCCAGAAAAACACAGCCTTGAATTCAGAGACCTTAGACAGGAACTAAAAGAAATATGGGAAGGGAAAGCCCCGACCAGCTTAAAGTTTGTTAAACAAAAATACTTCGAAAGGGGAGATAAGGAGCACACACTCTTAGCAGCCAGGCTCCGAAAGGAGAGAGCCAATAGAGCGGTTCCAAAGATTAGGACCCCCCCAGACACAATCCTGGTTAACCCAATAGAAATTACGGCCCGATTTGCACAATATTATGAACAGCTCTACACCTTGGACACGCCTCCCTCCGCAGAAATCGCAGCAGCCTTCATGTCCAAAGTCACATTCCCGCCACTGCCAGAAGCAGACCAATACCAGCTTAATGACCAAATAACCACAGAAGAGGTTGATCAATTTCACACCTTAAGGCGGGTTCTACACCAGGCTCGGATGGATTGACCACCGCCTACTACAAGCGATTCAAGGGCGCTTTGGTGCCGTTCCTTGCTCCCCTCTTCAACAATATAATAGAGACCGGCGCAGCTCCTCCTTCCTTTACAGAGGCAAGGATCATAGTGATACCCAAAGAAGGGAAAAACAGACTAGATTGCGGGTCATATAGACCAATTTCTTTGCTGAACGTCGACGTCAAAATCTATGCCCGAATTCTAGCCAAGCGACTAGGCAGGGTTGTCCCCCGGCTGATACACAGCAACCAAGCTGGATATGTCACAGAAAGGCAGGGGGCAGAAAATGTACGCAAGACACTAGACCTTATAGCGTCCATCCCAGCGTCAGAGCCTGGGCCCACATTAATCTCGGTCGATGCAGAAAAAGCCTTCGACCGAGTAGAGTGGAGGTTCATGTCCGGGGTACTGCACAAAGCAGGCTTAGGGTCAAACTGGATCAGGGGAGCCCATGCGCTTTATATCAGAATACCCAAGCTAAAGTGGTCATTAACGGAATCGCATCTAAACAGTTTCAGCTCACAAGAGGGACTAGGCAGTGGTGCCCTCCTCTCTACATAAGTCTATGTTCTGGTTATGGAACCACTAGCCCAAAACATCAGACAGAACACCAGAATTAAAGGGCTTAACAGATATGACACAGAATACAAACTCGCTCTGTTCGCAGATGACGTTTTAGCATACGTCACGCATGCCGAGCAATCAATCCCTGCACTCCTGCAAGAAATAGAGGAATATGGTGCACAATCAGGGTTTCGTGTAAATAAAAGCAAAACGACAGTCCTCCTACTCAAGAGACCTGAGACTCCACCGTCACACCGACACTGTCTTGGGGCCTCCAAGTCACACAATTAGGCGTAAGGTATTTGAGGGTCACCATCACAACAAATCTCCAGGCGCTGTACCAAGCCAATTAAACACCTCTTTGGTCCGCAATCCAGCAGGACCTCGGCAGATGGAGCAAGCTGAAACTCTCCTGGCCGGGCAGGCTTACCACAATTAAAATGAATATTCTCCCTCAACTCCTCTTCCGTTTTCAATCCCTTCCGGTCCAGCTCCCGAGCACTTTCCTAAACATAGCAAAGAAAACCCAGCTAGCTTTCCTCTGGGACAATGGAAAACCGTGCATCGCCTACAAAACTCTGATCTTAGCTAAGGAGAAGGGCGGCCTCGTATACCCAGACATCCACAAGTACTACGCTGCCACCCAACTGCCTATTCCAGTGGATCACATTCAAGAATACAAAATCAAACAGTGGGTAGCCCTAGAAAACGGCCTCTTTGCCCCAGTAACACTGGGCAAATGGTTGTGGGCCCCCCTGAACGCCATCCTGCACAGAGAGAGGGAACACCTGGTACTGAAAGTGTTCAGGGCGATATGGAACAAAAGAAACCCAGGCATAAACAGAGTGATGACATGGCCATCCCCGCTAAGCTGCATATGGGCCCCCCCAGTAAGGGACTCCATTTCAGGACCCCTCTGATTCCAGCCACAGTACAAACTGGGTTTTGTTAGAGCAGGACAGATGTGGAGGGATGGATCCTTTCTAACAAAGACAAACTCGAGAACGCACAGCAGAGCCTAAGCATCAAACCCTTGCAATATTTACAGCTAAAATGAGTCCTTAGGGACTGTAAATGGAACGGTCAGCTACAACACCCCCTCACCCCATTTGAAAAAATAGTAGACCGACGCACAAGCACTAAAGGTCTTATATCGAGCATGTAGAGCGCTCTAATGGACAGGGGTCATCTTCCACCACCAAGCAGCAAGATAAGATGGAACATCGAATTGGGCTGGGTTGACACTCAAGCTGGTTGGGACGCCATATATAGAGCAGTATGGAAATCTTCCATTGCAATGCAATACAAAATGCAAAACAGTTGGCAAAAATGTATGAGGGTATCTCCCCCTACTGCTGGAAAGGGTGTGGGCTAATTTGCACCTATTGACACCAATGGTGGGGCTGCACACAAATACAGCGATACTGGAAGGAGATCCTGGGGTGGATCCACGACATAGAAGGCATCCATAGGGAGCTCTCCCCTCTCCTGGTACTTTTTGGAGTGGAAATGATTGAGGACAGGTACCTACTCCTCCCCCACATGCCCATAACTTTGTTAACGGCAGCTCATGTCTGTGTTACTAGTAAACGGAAGGCCTTTTCACCACCCGCAAAAGAGGAACGGCTGAGGGAAAGCAAAAGAAATATATGACATGGAAAGCCTAACCACACTCCTAATGGAGACACAAACCCACATTGACCAGCAATGGCTCCCGTTCTTACAATATCTCAGAGAAAAGCAGAAAACTGCAGAGTGAGCACTTGCCCGGTACCCCAATGGTGAAACACGAACCCAGCCGGAGGCAACCCCACACCCGAAGGGCTGTAAACTGACCATTCAGACACCCCTAAGTCACCAACACACGGTACAAACTACTGCAACCCACATGTGACAAACCAGCGTTTCGCGATCAGACCCTGAGTGAGGGAGGAGGGGGAATGGGGCTCTGTCTTTTCTGTTTCTTTTTTCTACCTCGGCTCTTCTAGCCTCTCTCCCGCCATCTACTACCGATCTTTTTAAGTGGTTAGGGCTGTTCTTCTCTTTTTCTATACTCTTTTATTCTAAAATGTATAACTGTGATGGCTAAAGTTTGCACTGTTAACTGTCGGAAGCATTTCGGCAGATGAATCTGTAAATCACAATAAAAATATATTAAAAAAAAACAAAGTGAACATTTACAGATATATGCAATGACTCTGCACATTAAAATGTAAATGACTGGATAAAATCACTAGCATAGAACAATTTCCTTGTTTGTCTTGAAAAGCACCCAAATTGTACATAATAAAAATTAAAACAATGTTCTTAGAAAAACCTCACATCTACACATAAATTCAAATGTTTACAAATTTACACACAGTAAGTTGAAGGTGGATCAACAGGTAACTCATTTTATTATAAACATACATTTCCAATAAAATTTAACAATGTAAAATATCAAATTGTTCCATATCTCGCTGATGTTCTCCAATTTGATACCATTATTATATGCGTTCAGGTAAGTTGTTCTCAATTTATGAAGGCTCTCACAAACTATTAGCAATGTTCAGCATCTCCTGTGCCACAAAGCCTGCAGCATCACGCATTGCGCGACATACCTAGATGCGCACCTTGATACATTAATGCTATACTGATATTACATTTAAGTCGCAGGTATTGTTTTACTATTAAGCTGCTTGGAAAGGCGGTTAAATAGGTTGGCGTTACTACTCGAGCCAAGATGTATTCACAGAATGAGGTACTATTACTCCCTGAGAATAAATTCACTAGATGTTCTTTTTCCTGAGCCACCGTAATTTTGATTTTAGGCAAGCCTTAATCACATAGACTGTCCCATAAGGCCACAACACCTGTCTTGCCATTTATTACAGAGTGTGAGCATCTGGCCAAAAATCACTATTGTATTGCAACTGTCGATTTCACAAAAAGCTTCTGCGAAGTGCCCCATCATAGTGCCATTCTCTAGTTTTAACAATTTATCACAAAACACAACTGACTACACAATTACATCAGCCAATATAGCATCAATACCAATTTCCAGGTACATATATTCTATAGGTAATGACGGTTGCATACAGAGGAGTTTGTGTGGTATAGCTGCCTCAAATCGTTTGAGTACCACTCCATATTTATGTCCCCATATTAAACCACATAGAACAAAATAGACTGCACTTTTGTCTGGTATAAGAGAAGGATTGTCTCGATGGAGATACCGCTTTGTTTTCCCATAAATTGGCGGATAATGCTCACTGCTCCGTTAAATTTGATTTTAGTTTCCTGCCAATGAGTATCCCACTTCATGTTGCTTTGTAGGTAGAGACCCAAATGCTTGTAAGTTGCGACACGCTCAAGTTGCAAGCCATTAAGTTTTAGCTTATGGCAATGCTGGTTCCAGGTTTCCCCCAACTGACATCTCTTAGAAGTCTGTCTACCTGTCAGAATGACCCGGGGTTCCCATATCTACTGGACCAACTCACTGGTATCTCCTGGAGTCTATGACCCGTAGTACTTTGCAGAGGCATAGTCTCAGCACCGCTGCTGGCATCATGGTTCCTTGCTGGTAAGGATTGTTTAGTTTGACAGCGAGTGGACAGCCTTTCTGCGGCTGCTGATGCCTTTGCAGTACTTCCCTGGTCCCTGTCAGTCTCCGTTCGGGTCTCCCACCACTCCAGTACATTTCAGTTCACGTGGCAGTCAGGGACCACCTCTTTCGTTCAGCAGGTTCACTCCCATGCGTCTGCCCCTCTTTGCGGCGTCGCTTCCCTCTCCGCAGCCCGAATCGACTTCTCCTTCAACTTTTCTCTTGTCTGCAGGTGTTTCTCTGATTTTTTTTTCCCACGCGGTTGAATGAATGAATAACCCGCATTTACCCCTGTTAGTACTGTTGATCTTCATGTATTCCTTACTGCTCTTCTTCGTCCTAGTACTTAAAGCTCTCTGGGAATTACCAAAGGATTACCATTGTGTTTTGCGTTCTTTTGTTGAACGCTTTTATCTACATAACCATCATCATCAACGTCAGATGTCAAATGAGTTTTGGAAGGGTTATGCACATGTAAAGGATGAATAAAGTTCTGCTTAAGATGTTTAAGTAGGGTTTAAGACATCACAATTAAAGGGTTCTGAATAAGGACAGCAGGCATTAGAAACTCTGGGGTTCGGGTTTCTTCTTAACAATCAAGGGAAGAATATTGCATCTCCCCTGTCAAAGCCATCACCTCCATCCCGGCAGCCATTGCCTCCCATGTGATCCAACCCCAGAATACCACCTCCAGGGACAGGATCAGGTAGCAAGTGCCTTCCCCTGGCCACATGGGAGGAGACTTCAGGCTGGGGGTCAGTGATGACTCAGCAGGATTCATCACACCGCCTGTACAACCAGTGCCTCACGTGTAGGGTTGCCTGAAAGAAAAGGTAGGTCCCCCCATGCTGGTTTGTATATTTTAATGAACTGTGAGTTCAATAGAGAGGTGGATCAATGCTTCTGCCTTAAGACAGAGATGTGGTTGCCTATGGCCGCATTAAAAAGCAGTCCCCTTAACTTGGTGGCCATCTGTCCAAAATGTCAGTCAGCTCATAAGCTGACAGGGTTTTAGCCAGGACACACAAGCCTACGGCATCGACCACCCTGTCGACCATAATGCGGTTTTGGGCACTAGCATGTCCATAAGGGCGAGCCTGTTGAGTGTCTATGTCGGGTGACATATCCAGCCTACTAGCGAAGGAAATCAAATTGGCCTGATCAGTGAAGAAAGTACTTGTATAAGGCCCTGCCTCTACGGGCTTGAAGCCAAATGGCACCTGACCCCCATTGTCATCAAAGATCGACTGCATCATCTCAAAAAAAGATAACCGAGATTGTGGGACAAAGAATGTACAGCTATCTGCACCAAAGCCAACAGACCGATACCCAAGGGTGCCGAAAGCAACGGCTTCAATGAAACAGTTGTTAAATCAATGGTCGGAGTTGAGCCCAAGATCCCGGACCCAACACGGTCTTCTTGCAGCTGGAAACCACTGGCCACGACTGGAGCCTAAGGGGCCTGCTGCATTGAGGTTCGCACCATACGAGCGGTGGCCATTTTGACCATTTGTTGCATTTTATCTTTGAAAGGCTCCCACTCAACCCTCAACTCACTTGGACTCAGTTGGTACTTACCCCGTACTTCCAAGGAGTCCAAGCCGTGCTGCTTTCTTGTGGGAAGAGGAGGATGAAGAGTGGCATCTCTTCTTTTTCTTTTGGCGCCTGTCCTCCTTTTTGGGAGTAGGCCCCTCCATCTTGTGCTCTGACGATCTGGTGGTCGTTCGAGCCAGAGATTTCGACAATATAGCCCCATCGCGAACTTCGTCAGCCGATCCCTCAGCTATTTAGAAGAACAAGTTCCTTACTAACTGTAACGTTCTTTCGACTGGATGCTCCTCCCACGTATTCCTCATCTTATGATAAATCGTTATCTCCAGCTTTGCTACTTCGGAAAAGAATTTTCTCGGCAGAGGGCCCTGTGCTCGAGGTTGCAGCGTCGACTGTCCCTCGACGGGCTCCGTACTCTGCCGACGTCACTGATGGTATAAATAGCTTGAGCCGCTCCCATTGTTTCAGTTCTGTTTTTTTGATGAAACAATAGGAGGAACACCCAGGCATGCCTCATGACTGATGCACTCTTCGTGAGAGGAAAGTGTAAGAAAACGTAAACTGTACTGCGGGGTAGGATGGGAGGGTCGATGAGGAATACGTGGGAGGAACATCCAGTCGAAAGAACGTTACAGTTGGTAAGTAACTTGTTCTTCGAATGGATTGTGTCCTCCCACGTATTCCTCATCTTATAATAGTCTCCCATAGCAGTGTCAATTTTGGAGGTGGGAGTACTAAATACTGTTTTCATGGACTGAGTGAAGTACCGCCTTGGCAAACAGCCCCTCATTGGAGGAAGCAGTATCTAAACAGTAATGCTTGATGAAAGTATGCATTGATTTCCAAGTTGCAGCTGAACAAATGTCTGCTGCATGAACTCCCCTCTTTAGAGCCGCAGAAGTAGCCATTCCCCTTGTAGAATGGGCTCGAAGCCCATCTGGTGGGTCTTTTGCCGGTAATTTGTAGCATTCCAGTATCGCTAAAATGATCCAGCAGGATATGGTCTGTTTTGTCACTGATAAACCCAGTTTATGACCAGTATAACCCACAAAAAGCTGGTAAGGCCACGAGAAGAACAGTCTTTAATGTTAGAAGTCTCAATGGACAGGAGTGTAGAGGCTCAAAAGGTATACAAGTCAGAAACCTAAGTACCAAATTTAAATCCCAAGCTGGGACATGAAAAGGTACTGGAGGGTATACGTTAGTAAATCCTTTTAGGAATTGTATTATTAATGAAATTTTGAAGTATGAAACCTCTTCCGAGGTGCGCTTGAAAATGGACAGCGCAGCAAGATATCCTTTAATCTGGAGGCCCAGATTGGCTAGATGCAATAGAAAAGAAAGCACCATTGGGGTGTCACATTGAAAAGGGTCCACATCCTTATCCTTGCACCATTTACTGAACTTATTCCAGCGACATCGGTACAAAGACTTTGTTGCTGGCCTTCTGGCCGAAAGCAAGATCTCCATTACGTCATCCAGAAGATCCCAATCCTTGTATCTCAACCTCTCAGAAACCATGTGTGAAGGTTGAGTGTCTTGACCTCTGGACGGAGAACCCGACCTTCCTCTTGCGAGAGAAGATCCTCTCTTTGTGGAAGACCTGTTGGAGGGCAGATGGACATGTCTAGAAGGTCTGGGTACCACGTCCTCCTGGCCCAATCCGGGGCAATTAGGATCATGGTTTTCCTGAACTTTCTCAACCTCCTGATTACTTGAGGAATCACGGGGACTGGAAAAATGCGTACAGAAGTGGAAACTTACACTCCACTACGAATGCGTCTCCCAGAGCTCCTCTTTGATAAAATTCCCTTGAGCAGTACTGATCGCACTTCCAGTTGATCGCGTTGGGGAACAGATCCACTTGAGGGGTTCCCCAGAGGGTGAAGATCTCCAGAAGGACTTCCTGAGCTAGCTCCCACTCGTGGGAGATTGTGCTCTGCCTGCTCAGAGCGTCTGCCGCCGTGTTCTGCTCTCCGGCTAGGTGAATTGCCGATAGAGAGATTCCTTCTCGTATTGCCCAGAACTAGAGCGCATTGCCTCTCTGCACAGGGTTAGTGACCCTACACCTCCTCTCTTGTTGAGATAATACATGGCCACTGTGTTGTCCGTCATTATCAGAATTTTTTTTTCCCTGTACAGAGGGCAGAAAGGCCTTCAGCGCTAGTGTGATTGCCCTCAGCTCCAATAGGTTGATGTGTAGTTTGGACTCCGATGGAGACCAACGACCGCTGATTGTCAGATCGTTGGTGTGTGCTCCCCACCCCGTGAGTGAGGCGTCTGTCACTCCTGTTATCTCCGGCCATGGTTGCCAAAAAGATTCTCCTTTGAGGATATTGTCGTTGCAAGCCCACCATAGAAGATCCTGAGCAACTGCGCTCAGGACTTGCAGAAGATCCAACATATTCCCTGAGAACTGGGACCACTGAGTTCTGAGTGCCCATTGAAGGGATCTCATTCTCAATCTGGCTTCTGGCACTAGGAAAATGCAGGATGCCATGAGGCCGAGCAACCTCAGAAAATCGAAGGCCGGTAGATGTTGGGCATTCGGGAACGTTGTCACCATCTGGAGAATGTGAGAGCTGTCACCTCGGAAGGCGAGGCTTTTCCCGAGGAAGTATCCAAGACTACTCCGATAAACTGGAGCTTTTGGGATGGTATCATGTGGGACTTCTTGAAAATGAGGGAGAAGCCCCATTTGTGAAGGAAGTGGCAGGTGATCGAAAGATGTTCCTGAGCTTGTTCGGGAGAACGTGCTCTGATGAACCAGTCGTCCAGGTAGGGGTAGACGTGAATCCCCCCTCTCCTGAGACTCGCTGCCACTACCGCCATCAGCTTGGTGAAAACCCTCGGGCGGAGGTCAACCCGAATGGCAGAACTCGAAACTGATAATGAGAGTTGCCAATCGTGAACCTCAGGTACTTTTCTGTGCTTGGGATGGATTGGCACATGAAAGTAAGCATCCTGAAGGTCCAATGGTACCAACCAGTCTTGGAGTTGTAGAGCCTGAAGGATATGAGAAAGGGTCACCATCTTGAACTTGTCCTTCCTGAGGAACTTGTTCAAGTTTCTTAAGTCCAAGATGGGTCTCAATCCTCCGTCCTTTTTTGGGATGAGAAAATATGGGGAGTACCAACCCCTGTTCCTCCCCGCTACAGGTACCTGTTCTATAGCACCTTTTAAAATTTCCTGCAACAGGAGCAGGTCTGGAATTTTGACAGAGTTGGCTCCCGGTGGATGATTCTGAGGACTTTTTTGGAAGGGGAGACAGTAACCTTGAGCTACTGTTTCCAGTGCCCAAGCATCTGAGGTAATGCCCCGCCATTCCTTCAGATGCTGAGAGATCCTGCCTCCCACTGGGGTTTTGTGTAACAAGGTCTCAGAGTGATTTGGAGGCGGCTGCAGGAGCGGCTGAGGGCAAAGATGCCGCTCCTGAGGCTGGTTTCGCACCTCTTCCTCGTGCTCCACGAGGGACATTTCTTTTGCCTCTTTGAAAAGCCTGTCCTCTTCCTCTACCAAAAGAGGAGTAGTATCGAAAAGAACGACCCCTCCAGGAAGATGAGCCAGAATAGGGTTTCTGAGGCTGGCGCATGGAGGCACTAAGAGATTTAGCTGCCGCTTTTGAGGTCTGGTGTTTTTCTAGGCTTTCATCAGCCTTACTGTCAAACAGCCTCGAGCCATCAAAGGGCATGTTGAGAAGTCTGGCCTGCACATCTGGTGCAAACCCCGACTTCCTCAACCACACAAATCTGCGTAGAACCGTGCTTGCAGCCATGGATCTGCTGATACTATCAACAGTATCCAGTCCAGACTGGAAACATTCCCCCATTGCCTCCTTCCTGTCTTTGACTATATTCAGGAAGCCTTCCCTTTCCTCGCCTTCCGGAATATGATCAGCTGCCGCCGAAATACAGTCCCACAGGGTATGGGTGAACCTGGCCAGGGTACAGGTGACATTGGTTGATTTAAGGGCCATGCTGCCTGAAGTGAAAACGTTACAGACCCAAGCATCCATTTTTTTATCCTCTCTATCCGGAGGAATAGTGGGATATGCTGTTTGTTTTGATGTAGATGCTGCCTGAACAACTAGACTTTCTGGAGTCGGATGCCTGTTTAAGTATTCAGGATCAGAACCAGCTGGTCTATATTTCCTGGGAAAATTACTGTTTGTAGCAGCAATACTTTCCGGATTTTCCCAGTTTTTTTCCACTGTCCTCTGAAGAGCCCTATGGAAAGGGAGAACTGGATCTTTTTGAGGACCTCTGACAATTATATCTGTCATATCATCCTGTTCGAAAACGGGTGAAGTGTTACCCCAACCCATATATTCAATTACTCTAGTCATAAGACTCCTGTACCCTGAGTCTGCGTGTTCTGCAGGATCAGGTCTGGCAAATTCTGATTCTGGTGACGTGTCAATGCCACTGGCAGAATGCAAAGTATCCCTCAGGTCTCTCATTTTAGACTCTGGATCTATAAGTTCCACTGGAACTTGCTTTGTGCCATATTCAACTCCAAAAGGAGAGTTTTCCTCATCCTCTGAGGCAGATTCCTCATAAATTGAGGACATAGACTTGAAGTCTGGGTAAAGAAGTAAACCTCCTCTCTTCCTCCACAATACTTGTCGAAGGAATAGAAAAATCCTTCGAAGTTGTCGAAGGAATCTTCGATGACTTCGATGAAGACTTCGACACAGGCGTCGAAGATGCTTTTGGCTTTGATGCCGAAGCGATCGAAGCCGATGGCGTCGATAAAGTCATGGAATCCTTCGACGACTTATGTTTTTTATGTGGCACCGGAGAGGTACTCGACTCTCGAAGAGTCTTCGACGCCTTGGCGTCGACTCGAGTTTTTCGAGTATCCTCGACACTACACGCTTTAAACATAGTAGTTTTCGACTTCCCTTTGTCTTCCAATGGAGCAACTTTAGGGGTATGGCTCTTCTGAGGTTTATTCGAGGGGGTCGGGCCGCATTCTCCAATACCTCCATCATCTTTTTTCGAAATTCCTCCCATTTTCTGGGGGAATCCGATTTTGTCGGACATCGAATTTCTTCGGTCGATGACTCGGAAGATGATGAAGGAGACATATGTCTCCTCTTCAGTTTTTTAGACGGGGAAGATGACGAGCGTCTCAACCTGCTACGAGATAGAGATCTCTTGGAATGTTTACGGCGATCCGACTCCTTCGAATCGGTTGATTTTTTATGTTTTTTGGACACAGCCTTAGCTTTAGAAGCTTCCCTCCCCACTGACAGTTTACCTCTCCTCTCACGAAGGGCCTTCTCCGTCATAGACTGACAGGAGCCACAGTCGTCGGTTCGATGACTTGAACCGAGGCACCAGAGACAAACTCAGTGAGGATCCGTAATCAACATTTTCGATCCACATCGATGCACTTCTTAAACCCAGTCTTGGGTGTCGAAGGTGTAGAAGAAGATGACATTTTTCTCTCAGAAAAACTTGAAGCGCGCCGTTCTCGATAGCGAAGCGATCGGAAAAACGGAACTGAAGCTGCGGGCGCGGCTCGAGATATTTATACCATCAGTGACGTCGACAGAGTACAGAGCCAGTCGAGGGACAGTCGACGCTGCAACCTCGAGCACAGCGCCCTCTGCCGAGAACATTTTTTTCCGAAGCAGAAAAGCTGGAGATAACGATTTATCATAAGATGAGGAATACGTGGGAGGACACAATCCATTCGAAATAATTTTCTGACAGGAACTGCAATCCACTGTGACATGGTCTGCACTGAGACACCACACGCAGATACTGTGTGGGTCAGTAATCGACATTTTCGAATTGCAGAACTCACATCTTTTGAATCCTGATGCTTTGGGAGTGGACATCTTGACAAAGCAAGTCGATTTTAGTAAAAAATATCGAATCTAAATTCTCTTGATGAAAGTTGTTCCAACGAGCAGCATGCTGAGCACACGTACAAAGGAACTGCAGTACAGGGCGTAGTGACATAGTATACATACGGCGGCCGACGTCATGTCCGAAGTAGACAAGAACCACGTTGAGACAAGATGGATGACAACCGAGTTGAGATGCACTTTGCCCCATGTCGAAACATATATACACATCTTAAGAGGTTTGTTTGTTTGTTTATTTATTTATAATGCGCTCCAGACCCAAAGGTTACCGGGCGCAGCAGAAATTATATGCAAAACTTACCATGTTATGTGAATAAAATTTACAATGAATAGAATTTACAGTATAGAATAAAATGTACAATATTACATAAATGTATAGTTACAAACTTACAGTATGTTTAAGTAGTTACCATGTACACTCAGGAATGTGGAGGAGTAATGATATAACAGTTATAGGTATAATGAAGGTAGCTGATGATCTCTATATGCAGTTGAGAGAGGTTAGGCATACAGTGGAATGGAGTCATATACAGTGTGGAATGGAGTCAAATACAGTGTCTAGACATTGTTAGCATTGATGTGTTTAATGAAGTTCCTTCTGAAGTGTGAGAAAGCTTGGTCTGCTCTTAGGTTAGGTGGCAAAGCATTCCACAGGTTGGCAGCTTTCACCGGGAAGCTGGTACCACCAATTTTGGCAAGTCTGAATCTGGGTACTACCAGGCAGTTGGAGTTAAGCATTCTTGTAGGTCTGTTGGACGTTTTTATTTTTATTTTGTCCGTCAGGTAACTGGGGGCTGCATTGTTGAGAGCCTTATGAGTTAAGGAGATAATTTTTAGATAGATGTTATTGTCGGTAGAGAGCCATTTGTGTTGCCGCCTAATAGAGGAGATATGCTCCCTTTTCTTCATGCCGAGTGCAGCTCTAAGAGCATTATTTTGTAATGTTTGGAGTCTTTGGGTAGTGGCTTTGTTGGCACCACTATAGAGGGCATTGCAATAATCGAGTTGGGAAAGTATTAGGGCGCTCGCCAGGATTAGACAGCTGTTATTGGATAAGAAGGGCTTGCCTGCTCTTATCAGTTTGCAGGTGTAGGCTGTGGTAGAGGCAAGGGAGTTAACCTGTTTAGTGAGGGACATGGTAGAATCGAGGTAGAAACCAAGTGTTTTTACTTCCCTCGAGACTTTAATCACATTTCCATCAATACTGAAAGCAGACTAGTCCGGGCCCAGTTTGTTGATGTTGGCTTGTGTTCCCAAAATGATCAGCTCTGTCTTATCATCATTCAGGCAGAGACCATCGGTTGCCATCCATGCCTGAATGATAAGATACACTCTGTTCACCAACTCCCTATCCTTGCTATGATCCCCAGAAAGCGGGAAGAGAATCTGTGTATCATCTGCATAGTTAGTGTAGGTGATACCTAGATTATCCAGATTGTCGAACAGAGGTTTGGTGAAGATATTATATAGAGTAGGGGAGACGCAGGATCCCTGAGGGACTCCGCATTTGATAAGTATGGGGACTGCAGCTGCCGATGGGGAGAACACTCCCATAGTTCTCTCACTCAGAAAGGATTCTATCCAACTGATGGCTTGGGTGGAGAAATGAGCGGCAGTGTCCAAATGTTTACAGAGGACCTTATGGTCGACAAGATCGAAAGCAGCTGATAGATCTAGTAAGAGGAGGAGAGCTGTTTTGCTCAGTTCGCTTATTTGGGTTGTTAAATCGATAAGGGCAGTTTCCGTTCCGTGTAATGGGAGGAAGCCCGATTGTCTGGCTCCTAGTAGCTTATGCAGTTCAAGGTATTTTTGAATCTGCGTATAGGCCACTTTGTCCAAGATCTTCAGAAGAAATGAAACTGTGGTAATTGGACGGTAATTAGTAGGGATAAGAGGGTCTGTCTGCTTTTTGAGCAGCGGGAGCACCCAAGATTGTTTTAGGTTGGCAGGGATAATGCCTGTGGAGAAGGACGCGTTAACAAGTCTGGAGATAAAAAGGTGATAGATCTCTGGCAGCGTCTTTTATTAGCTGTGCTGGGCAGATGTCACCTTTGCAGTTGGATGGTTTGAGGGCGAGGATGATTTTCTCTACCTCTAGTGTAGTGGTTTTGGTGAAGGAGAATTTCCTAGTTTGGGGATTGTGGATGTCATTAGTTGGTGGCATAGGCAGATTTGCGAGGTTAATCGAGTCTTTTTTTAGTTGGATTTTGTTTTGGAGGGTATTTATTTTGTTAGCTAGGGCATGTTGAATATCTGTGCACCAGGTCTGGTCCTTAGTGCAAGTGTCTGGTATGGCAATGGGTGATTCAAGTTCCTTCAGTATGGAGAAGAGTTCCTTCATGCTTGAATTAGAATTGGCAATACGATCGTTATAAGAGTTCCTCTTTGCCAGGCAAACGTCCTTTTTGTAAAGGCGTGAGATGGATGTTAGGTTGGCCTTGTTCTCATTGGTTGGGCATAGTTTCCAGTTAGATTCACATCTTAGTAAGGCATAGGGCCTTAAGTTCAGGTGTAAACCATTTGTTTTGGTGGGCTTTGGGTTTACTTGTGCACATTTTAAGTGGAGCAATTTTGTTCATAGTCTCAGTCATTATTTTGTTATACTCATGAACGAGAGTACTGGGGTCTGAGTTGACAGGTAATGCATTCAATGTGGGGAGGATGGCAGGTATGACATTATCTACTGTCATGTTCTTCTTGTTTCTGGTCAAGCACGATGGTGCCGTTGGAGCAGCTATGGGGGATGGTTGGGAAGGTAACAGGTTGAAGGACACTAGTGAGTGTTCGGTCCATGATAAAGGCGAGATAGACGAGATGGCTACTGTACAGTTAGAGTTGGCGACCCAATCTAATATTCTGCCCTTCGTGTGGGTAGGATTGTTGACTTTTTTGGGAAAGTCCTAGGGAGTTAATGGCGTTGGCAATCGTCAAGGCGTGCGTGTCCGCTTGGTCGTCAAATCCTAGGTTGAAGTCCCCTAGTACCAGCAGTTGTGAATTAGTTTTAGCATTGTTGGTTAGTAGCATATGCAGATCCTCTTCAAAGGTCCCAAGCGGGCCTTGGGATCTGTAGATTAGGTGAATGATTAAGGATTGAGTATTATTTATGATGAGTTTTGCAGTGAGGGCTTCACAAGATTGATAGGTTTGGGAAGGGGCTAGCCTTAGTGATAGATTTGATTTGGAAATAATGGCAATTCCACCTCTGCGGGTGCCCTCTCGGTCTTGCTTGCATATGGTATAGCCATTAGGGATGGCCAACATGAGTGACGGGCCTGCTGCCTTGTGTAGCCAGGTCTCAGTTATTGCAATGAAGTCCAAATTCGCCTCAGTGATTAAATCAGCTATGTCGAGGGCATGGGTGACTAATGACCTAGCATTGAGAAGTGCTCCTTTGTAGGAGTGATCCTTGGTTTCTGCTTTGAGTTGTGTAATATTTGTAATACTCTTGGCACTAGATTTTGTCTTAGATTTAGGTATTTGTAGTTTGGTTATGGCTGAGGTGGTATTGGAAACAATACAATCCTTGTCAATGTAGGGTTTCATTTCACGTTTTGGAGGAGGGAGGAGCCGTCTAGGTATCTCGTGAAGTTTGTTGAGTCTAGCTCGTAGTTTATTATTTCTATCGTTTGTGGAGCTAGGCTGGGAGTCATAGGCTGGCATAGCCTAGTGTTTAGGATCAGAGTGGACAGGGGTGTTGGTGGTAGTGTCAGTCGATAGGAGCGGGAAAGGTACTGGTCCGCCTAGGGGGACCCCTGTATGGCTGACCTGATTACTAGAGACACGGAGTATGGCAGTGGCCATGATGCAGTAGATACTAAGTAGACTTGACATTATTCAGGGCTGTCACTTAATTGGGACGGTAGGAGACGTGCAAGGTAGGAATTTCTATAGTGGGGAGAGGCAACCTAGTTGTTAGGTTAGGCTATGTAGGCAGGTAGGTGGAGGCAGGGCCGGACTTGTTAGTGATAATCTGACCAATCTGAGGCGACTATTCACCTATGTGCTAGACAAGGCAAAGGTGGTACTGACTAAACACATTAGATCAGGCTAAAAGCGACTGTGCACCTAGAAAAGGCAAAGGTAATACTGACTAAACACATTAGATCAGGCTGAAAGCGACTGTGCACCTAGAAAAGGCAAAGGTAATACTGACTAAACACATTAGATCAGGCTAAAAGCGACTGTGCACCTAGAAAAGGCAAAGGTAATACTGACTAAACACATTAGATCAGGCTGAAAGCGACTGTGCACCTAGACAAGGCAAAGGTAATACTGACTAAACACATGAGATCAGGCTGAAAGCGACTGTGCACCTAGACAAGGCAAAGGTAATACTGACTAAACACATGAGATCAGGCTGAAAGCGACTATGCACCTATGTACTTGAGACAGCTGCAGTAACAGGGCTTTCCGTGTGCACAATAAGGCTTCTAGGGACAGTATAGAAGTCAATGGGTAGTCCAGTGTAGCAGTCAGGGCGTCATGGAAGACCTGTAGCCTTATGGGTGTTTACAGCATCGGTATTCAGGTGTGGGCGATAGGCTGTGGGAAGACTTGTAGGATGTGAACTTTGGGCAGTACACATACCTCTTAATCACAGAGACAAAAGGGTGTGGGCAGCAGGGCACGTCTCAGCGCGTAACAGCTGCAGAACAGGCCTTGTCCTCGAGGGCCTTCTCAGAGGGGGGCCGGCTTCCGACTTCCGGCGGGGGCCTCGTGAATATGATTAGGAGCAGTTGCTTAGCAGCAACAAAGGCAGCCTCGTTTCCATGCCGAAACGGAGGATGGCCATTTTGAGATCAGGCACTCGGCACGGAAGGTAGAAGAAAACAGCTGATCATATGCTACACGCATCGGCAGTGCTGTAGCTCACCTGATTCAGCCGGGCAGCCTCTTCATGTACTGCGGCTGCGGTCGGGCCTCTGATTCTGGTAGTTAAGGTCGTCAGGGAGTGCTGGTACACAAGGTGGCACAAGGTGATGTGGTGGCTTCTGTTGAAGGGAGCTGAGGAGGGGCTCCTGTCCGCTCAAAGGGATCGTATGGAGTGAAGGGGGAGGGCGCAGAACAGGCCTTGTCCTTGAGGGCCTTCTCAGATGGGGGTCGGCTTCCGCCTTCCGGCAGGGACCTCGTGAATATGATTAGGAGCAGTTGCTTAGCAGCAACAAAGGCAGCCTCGTTTCCATGCTGAAACGGAGGATGGCCATTTTGAGATCAGGCACTCGGCACGGAAGGTAGAAGAAGAACCTTCTTGTTGAAATGAGCACCAGGTCTTGTCAGTGGTTCTGAACCAGATTTCCCTTGTCTGGAGAACTGTTAATGGCTTCCAGAGGGACATGTGGCTGTCTGGAGTTTTTCTTTTATGAATCTTTTTTTTCTTGGCCACATCCTGCTTTGCCAGATGACCCTGAGCCCCACCTGATGATCCTGCCTCAAAACGAAGCTGCCTGGGTCTGCAACACCCAGGACTATGCCTGCAAGTGTGGCAGCCATCTGGGTCACTTTGTATGACTCCCAGAGGGACTGCCTCCTTATTCATACACCCTTGGGCGTCCAGCCCGGGTGTCTGCAGCGAAGGGCCAAAAGCAGTAAGTGGCAGCTCCCTGCTGGGTCCGGAAAGGGCCTAGGGTCAGAACCCCTCCTCAAACCAGGGCTTCACCAAGCTCACCTTTTAGCTGACTTCTGCTTTCACACATAGGGATCCTTCTACCCATTGACTATCCATTCACCACAGAGCTTCTATTACCTCACAGGACGAAGGAACATTGTTGTTCTGGGCTCTTAACTTTCCTTTGGTAACCTAGAGCCACATTCTAGCCCAATTCAAAACTTATACATGTTTCTTCTCAGCCAACCATCCACCCTTTGCCTTTGCCCTTACTGTGACCTTTCTTCATTGTCTGCACTTGACTAGGTCTTCTCCCTTTCTTCATGCATCTTGACCTCCCTCCATTTCTCCTTCTACTCACTCTTCTCCTTCCTTCAGGCTCAACTTGGTGTAGCTTCTGCATCACTCTCTAGCCTCCACACCCTTTCTTCTTCCCCCTACATCCACACCCCTCAAATGAGACAAATTTTGCTCCCAGAATCTCCAACCTTGTTTATCCCACTTGCTCACTGCATAATACCTGCTCCTCTTCCACACGTCCTATCACTCTTTCATTTGGGCTTTGGAATGCACAATCCTTCTGCAACAAGTCTTTCTACATCACTGAACACTTTCATTCTTATCATCCTCAACTTTCACTTCTACCCTCATGACTCTGTTACACTTGCAGCTCTCCACAGTGGCTCTGCTACCTTCTTCCACCCTCCCCGCCCTGTTATCAATAAACACTGCCCCTCTGCCTCCTTCTGACATAAATTATTCTTCTTTTAAATACGCCACCATTCAATTGGTCCCTCCTGCTCCTCTCACTTTTCTGGTTCTCTATTTTCACCCTGGTCTTCTCAATCCCTTCCCTGACCTGACTTTTTTCTATTTGAATCACTTTCTGCCAACATTTCCATTGCCATGCTAGGGAACGTTAAGCTCCCAAAGCACTCTGCAGCCACCTGCCTTGAACTACACAAATACAAGAGCGTGGTATGACATGAGCCTGGGTTGATCTTAAACAGGCGGCAACTAATTGTGACTAGTCAGCATTTTGGAAGCATTTAACTTATGGGGATGATAATGTCTGCATGCATATATATCTTGAATATATGGACCATAACTCTGTGCAGACTATTCGAAGTATCTTAGTGTTTTTGACCCATGGGGTTGCACTTGCTCTAAATGCACACACAAAAATCAGGGAAGATGCCAGTTCCCGACGCACTCTCGACTGACTTGTTTAAACACGAACCCTTAACATGTGTTCCGATACTAAGTGCTATGTTTAACTATCATTCTTAATAACATTCCATCAAAATCTTGGCGAACAGCAGAAATCTTCCCTATTTATAAAAAGAGCTATCAGAGTGACCCGGTTAATTATCAACCCATATACCTCTTGGATATCCTAAAAAATACATTTTCAAAGGTTCTTGAAAATTGAGTAAATTTGTGGGCTGCCGAAAGCTGTGTTGTAAGTCATGTGCAACCTGGCTCCCGCAAAGGACAGGGGACAATTGAGCAGGCCTTTAGGCTATCTTGGTCGCACACAAATATATCATGCAGAAACGTGTGTCCCTTTACTTATTTGTCGACCTGAAATCGGCATTTGCCAATGTTAACTGGGACTTGCTGCTGTGGGGTGCACTTGATCACCAATGGCAATGGGGATTTACCACCACCTGCAATGATCCGGCGAGTTGCAGTAGCGCTATTTGCTCTGGGTGGTATCCCAGGGTAATACCAGCATGTGATGAGGGAAGACACCAACAGAGGTGAATATGGGTTCATCAGACACTGAAATGCCACCACTTGAGGAAGAAGAGGAAGATGAGGAGCAGCTCAACAAAACTTAGAGAAGCCCAGCACCAGGGTGAGCAAACCATGGTTACACCCGCTGCCCAACATGCACTACAGGTACAATCTGAGGACCATGACCCCGACACAGACACACAGCCTGGACAACCAGACACACCAACCCCTGCAATAAACAACAGCTCCCGCAATATACCATACACCAGCTGGGGAGAAAAATGCATCAGTACCAGCTGTGCACCCAACTAACCTCTATGCACGCACGCTGGGAGCTGGAGTACCCGCGGTGCACCCAACTAACATCTACGCACGCACGCTGGGAGCTGGAGTACCCGCGGTGCACCCAACTAACCTCTACGCACGCACGCTGGGAGCTGGAGTACCCGCTGGGCACCCAACTAACCTCTACGCACGCACGCTGGGAGCTGGAGTACCCGCTGGGCACCCAACTAACCTCTACGCACGGACGCTAGGAGCTGGAGTACCCGCGGTGCACCCAACTAACCTCTACGCACGGACGCTGGGAGCTGGAGGACCTGCGGTGCACCCAACTAACCTCTACGCACGCACACTGGGAGCTGGAGGACCCGCTGAGCACCCAACTAACCTCTACGCACGCACACTGGGAGCTGGAGGACCCGCTGGGCACCCAACTAACCTCTACGCACGCACACTGGGAGCTGGAGGACCCGCTGGGTACCCAACTAACCTCTACGCACGCACACTGGGAGCTGGAGGACCCGCTGGGCTCCCAACTAACCTCTACGCACGCACACTGGGAGCTGGAGGACCCGCTGGGCACCCAACTAACCTCTACGCACGCACACTGGGAGCTGGAGTACCCGCTGGGCACCCAACTAACCTCTACGCAAGCACACTGGGAGCTGGAGTACCCGCTGGGCACCCAACTAACCTCTGCGCACGCACACTGGGAGCTGGAGTACCCTTTGGGCACCCAACTAACCTCTGCGCACGCACACTGGGAGCTGGAGTACCCTTTGGTCACCCAACTAACCTCTGCGCACGCACACTGGGAGCTGGAGTACCCGTGGTGCACCCAACTAACCGCTACGCACGCACACTGGGAGCTGGAGTACCCGCGGTGGACCCAACTAACCACTACGCACGCACACTGGGAGCTGGAGTACCCGCGGTGGACCCAACTAACCTCTACGCACGCACTCTGGGAGCTGGAGTACCCGCTGGGTACCCAACTAACCTCTACAAACGCACACTGGGAGCTGGAGTACCCGCTGGGCACCCAACTAACCTCTACGCACGCACACTGGGAGCTGGAGTACCCGCTGGGCACCCAACTAACCTCTACGCACGCACACTGGGAGCTGGAGTACCCGCTGGGCGCCCAACTAACCTCTACGCACGCACACTGGGAGCTGGAGTACCCGCTGTGCGCCCAACTAACCTCTACGCACGCACACTGGGAGCTGGAGTACCCGCTGTGCGCCCAACTAACCTCTACGCACGCACACTGGGAGCTGGAGTACCCGCTGTGCGCCCAACTAACCTCTACGCACGCACACTGGGAGCTGGAGTACCCGCGGTGCACCCAACTAACCTCTACGCACGCACACTGGGAGCTGGAGTACCCGCGGTGCACCCAACTAACCTCTACGCACGCACACTGGGAGCTGGAGTACCCGCTGTGCACCCAACTAACCTCTACGCACGCACACTGGGAGCTGGAGTACCCGCTGTGCACCCAACTAACCTCTACGCACGCACACTGGGAGCTGGAGTACCCGCTGTGCACCCAACTAACCTCTACGCACGCACACTGGGAGCTGGAGTACCCGCTGTGCACCCAACTAACCTCTATGCACGCACACTGGGGGCTGGAGTACACGCTGTGCACCCAACTAACCTCTACGCACGCACACTGGGAGCTGGAGTACCCGCGGTGCACCCAACTAACCGCTACGCACGCACACTGGGAGCTGGAGTACCCGCGGTGCACCCAACTAACCTCTACGCAGGCACACTGGGAGCTGGAGTACCCGCGGTGCACCCAACTAACCTCTACGCACGCACACTGGGAGCTGGAGTACCCGCGGTGCACCCAACTAACCTCTACGCACGCACACTGGGAGCTGGAGTACCCGCGGTGCACCCAACTAACCTCTACGCACGCACACTGGGAGCTGGAGTACCCGCGGTGCACCCAACTAACCTCTACGCACGCACACTTGGAGCTGGAGTACCCGCGGTGCACCCAACTAACCTCTACGCACGCACAATGGGAGCTGGAGTACCCGCAGTGCACACAACTAACCTCTATGCACGCACACTGGGATCTATGCACGCACACTGGGAGCTGGATTGTCAAAGGAGCTTGCAGACGGTTGCAATGTAATAGCACAGCAAGCAAGGGCCACCAGAGATGTGGTGAGAGCATTCAGTGATGCATTGGGATGTAGGGAAATCTATTGAAAAGAATGCAAATGAAAATGCCACATTTAAAAATAAATATATGAATTGCATTCTGTGCTAAACATTTAAAAGAAACACATGTGAGAAAATATTGTGATGTCAGCAGCCCATGTTTAACAAAGGTGTATTGGCCCACAGTAAATAACAAGGCCCAGAATACATTTTTTAGTTGCATGAAATGTGATAGGTCAGAATCAGGACTCGGACAACAGGCCATGTTTTAAGAGTTGTATTTTTCTCTCAAAGTGAAACTTAACTCTATAGCTCAAACCCTATCCTATAACAGCAGCAAATCAAAATGTGTGCTCCTCAGGAGGTCAAGATGTCTCAAATTGAATAAAGTACTCTGTTCTGAATTCCACTCTAGCCTAAACACTTTCCCTGTCCCCTAACAGAAAACAATAAAACAACAAATCAAAGGCTTTAGGGAACTACCCAAGGAAAGGAATGACTGATGGCTTCTGATCCCCACCATTTCCTTCCAAGTGATACAGTTCTCAGTGGCTGGAATGTTATGCAGGTCTGCCAGCCCAGGCCTCTTCATCTTGTCCCCCTCAGGGTTTCTTGTAGTCTGTCTCCACTCTGGAGCCTTCCTCCTTAGTCCCCGCTCTGGGTTTCTCTCTCTCTGTTCTTTCCACTCCTAGATGTCTCCTGTCTCTCCCCACTACAGGGTTTTCTGCCGTCTCACTCTCCACCCTGGACATTTTGTAAATGTCTCTCTTTGCTCTCCTCACCCCACAGAGGGGTTTCTCTTTCTCACTCCCCATCCTGGGATGTGTTCTTTCTTCCCCCACTCTAAGGCTTTCTTTCTTCTTATTCCTCATTCTGGAGTTCAACTCTTTCTCACTCCCCACTCTGGGTTGTTATAGCCTCGCCGCACACTGAAGTTCTTTCAACATCTTCCCCACTCTAGCCACTGTGTATCTGATTGTTGAAGGGCCCACAGATTAATCACGTCTCAGTTCTTTCCATCAATATCCACCAATTTCCTAAGGAAATTGTTTTAAAGTCTGATTAAAATGCTCCACTAGGCTGTCTGCTTTTGGATGGTACCTGGAGGTTGATAGGGATTTTATGTTGTGCAGTTGTTTCACTTCCTGCAAAAGGCGGGGCATGAAGGTGATGCCCTGTTTGGTAAGAATTTCCCAAGGGAAACCCACCATTGATAGAAAGGGAACTAGATGTTTCAGAATATGCTGGGAAGTGTTGTTTTTCATTGGAAAGGCCTCTGGGTACTGGGAAGCATAGCAAGGATCAATAGAATAGATGTATTCACCAATTTGGAAGGTTCTAGAGGTCGTACAATGTCATTGCCCTTTGAGAAAAAGGGAGATCATTTACAGAGAAGTGCTGCAAGGGGCTCACGGTAGCGAGCAGGTGAGGTCTTCGGACAAATTTGGCATGAGGCAGCATAGGCTTTCACATCGGTGTAGATACCGGGCCAATGATATTTAACAAGAACCTGACCCTGGGTTTTCTCTATTCCTTGATGTCCTGTGGGTAAATGGGAATGGGCTAGCTTTACCCTATGAAAAAAAAAATCAGAAGCAAGCTGCAAGCAGACTTGAATGTCAAAGATGAGGAATACATCAGAGGATTCAATCCATTCGAAGGATCCCTTTTGCTGAGCCCCATTGTCTTCAGATATTGCTCTTCAAAGGCTTCAGCTACATTTTGATAATTTCTCTGGTGAAAGACCAAACTTATGGTATAATCCCAATCTATTCGGAATAGAGGGTTTAGGGTCTTACCAACCTGCCCAAAACGTAGGTTACCTCTTGGAGAGGTCTCCACTTCTTGTAGGCGAGGGGTCACAGCTCGCTCTAGGGTCCCTGAGCTATGGGATAGGCAGGTTTTATTTTGAAGCTTTGGGGCCCCGCATTGTATAACACTGTCTTCACTTCTCCACCTATAGTCTGGGTCGATGACACCAGCCGCTACATCTAGGGAGTGTTTCCAGCACAACTCAGAGCTTAGCTGTCAAACTGATATGGGTCCCTAAAGGTGGAGGAATAGCCAAGTCTACAGATATTAATATCTTTTCCCTGGGCGGCGGTCTCTCCACTACTTCCAGGCTAAAGAGGTCCAAGCCAATAGATTGAGTACCTATGTCAGGGAGTCTACCTATAGGGTCTCATTTTGTTATTAACATGTATGTCCACCCTGCTCATCCCACACTGACACAGACAAAGGAGGCATGATTCTTATACGTTTTACTCTCTCTTCTAGGTCTGTGTTTCTAATCCCTACTCTATACAAAGGAAAGTCAAATGAGATGCTTGCTGTGATATCATGATGGCGAAACAGACATGCAGTCCTGTAATCCAATTCTAACAACATTTCTTCCCCTAATACTCAAAAAAGAAAACATAAAACAACATAGACAAACTAAAAGGAGATAAAGGAGTTGCTGCTGGCTTCTGCCCCTACCCTTGTGTCTCTTTACCATAGGCCCTTGCCTATGTGAACAGTCCCAAGTGTACAGTCGTGTCCTGCAGGAGAGTTGTCCCGGTGTTCCAGCGAGTTCTTCCCATCTCTCTCAAATCAGTCCGTTTCTCCTCACTCCTGGGTTCCTTTCATTTTCATTCCCCTCCCTGGGGTTTCTTTCTTATATCCCCTCTCTGGGGCTCCACTCTGGGCTTTCTTGGTCCTCTCAACGCACTGGGGTGTATCTCAGCCTCTCTCTCCAACCTGAGGTTCTTCTATACTTGTTCCACTCTGGGGTTTCTGGCTCTTTCCCCACTCTGGGGCAGCTTGGTGTTCTCCCCAGTATGGTGCTTGTCTCAAGCTCTCCCCGCTCTGGTGTGTCTCAGATCTGTCCCTGATCCGGGACATTTCTCACTCCCTTTCCCCACTCTGGGGCTTCTCTGTGTTCTCCCCTATCCAGGCTTTTCTCACTCTTTCTCCCCACTCTTGGGCTTCTTGGGAGGCTTGTGTGATGTGTGTGGAACTCCTCTCGACACTGAGCCGTTTAACCAACTCATCTGCTCAAATCCTCATTGATCAGTGACTCCTCTTCCTTCCCGGTCTCTTGCTGCCGAGACCGGTGGCCAGTTTCAATGTAGGGCCTTTCCACAGGCCATCCAATACTCTCTTCTCTTGTTTGTTTTGCAATGCGGGCTGTCTCCAGCCACCCGTCTGCAAGGCCCTGCTGCAGTCGCTCCAGTGCACACCTCTGCCTGGAAAACCTCCTATGGCTTTTGCTCTCTCCTGCCGGCCACAACCCCTGTGTGGATGCAGACGCAGATCCTCCGATTTGATCGGTCCATTCACTTATGTGCCTCCAGGAAGTTGTGCTGTTTCCGCTTTGCTGTAGTTTCCCATAAGGATTGAGTAAAATGTGGGTCAGAAGCTATGCTAGCCATTAGAAGGGTCCTAGGTTTACCATACATCTTAGTTTCAATATTCGCCATAAAGGTGTTAGTGTCTGGGGAGAGGAGTATTGTTTTAAGTCCAGCTCTTGGTCGTTTTCTGTTCCCTAAGGCGGAGTTACCTCCAGAGGGATACCGCTCACCCTGTCCCCTTGGGCATGTTCAGTGGAACAGGATCACCTCCCTGGTCTCAAAGGCGGTGGTTCTCCATTGTGTAGGGATGACAAACATCATAGAATGTTGAATAAAATGCAATTCCAAGAAAAAAAATCAAATGATGGGGAATATATACCAATTCAACAGATCTAGGCCTTACTGTCAGTGAGCCAGCTTGATATAGTTAGACTCCTTTTTGTAACACGTGCATGCTTGCTGTCAGAATGTAGCTTTGAAACCTGGCTCACAGAAACCTTATTTACTTGCACCTAGCTAGCTCTAGACTCTACATATGTAATGTGATATGATAGAAATATGAATGATAGCATGTGCCACACTTAGATGAGACGGTGAACCTTTACCGGCGCCACACTTAGATGGAATTGTGAATTTTAGCCTGCGTCACACTTAGAAGAAATTGTGAACCTTAGCATGCGCCGCACTTAGATGGAACCGTGAACAGTAGCCTGCGTCACATCTAGATAGAAATGTGAATAATAGCATGTGCCACACTTAGATGAAATTGTAAATGTTAGCATGTGCCACACTTAGATGAAATTGTGAGCCTAGCCTGCGCCACACTTGGATGGAATTGTGAATTTTAGCCTGCATCACAGCCGGATAGAAATGTGAATAATAGCATGTGCCTCACTTAGATGAAATTGTAAATGTTAGCATGTGCCTCACTTAGATGAAATTGTGAACCTAGCCTGTGCCACACTTGGATGGAATTGTGAATTTAGCCTGCATCACAGCTGTACAGAAATGTGAATGATAGCATGTGCCAAACTTAGATGAGACTGTGAACCTTTGCCTGTGCCTCATTTAGATGGAATTTTGAACTTTAGCCTGCGTCACATCTAGATAGAATTGGGAATGCTAGCCCGCCCCACACCATGATGAAATTGTGAACTTTAGCCTCCGTCACATCTAGATAGAAATGTAAATGATAGCATGTGCCACACTTAGATTAAATTGTAAATGCTGGCATGCGCCACACTTGGATGGAAACGTGAGCACTGTTCTGCGTCCAATCTCGATGGAATTGGGAATGCCAGATTGTGCCACATTTAGGTGAAATCACAAACTTTGGCCTGTGTCGCATCTAGATAGAAATGTGAATGATAGGATGTGCCACATTTAGATGGAAACGTGAACCTTAGCCTGCGACAAACTTGGGGGAAATTGTGAACTTTGGCGTGCGTCACATCTGGATAGAAATGTGGATGATAGCATGTGCCACACATACATGAAATTGTGAACTTTGGCATGTACCACTCTTAGATGAAATTATGAGTGCTAGCCAGTACCGAATCTAGATAGAAATGTAAGACCATTCACGCCAACGGTGTTAACCAAGCTGAGGCTGCCAGCAGCACGTCGCTGCTCTCTTGCACTTTCCAGCTCGTTCCCACTGGCTCACCCACCCTCCCTTTCGGAGCCGCCAGGAGACCACTCTGGTGGTGATGGTGCGCGGTGCAGGTGTCCTTTAGCATTAACATTAGCCTACGTCAGACCCACACGGAATTGTGATTGTTAGCAATGCTTCAACTACTTAGAATTGCAGACATTAGCGTATGCCAGACCCACACAGAAAATGAATATTAGCGATGCTTCGCCTGCTCACAATTGTGGACATTAGCCTACGCCAGACCCACACAGAATTGTGAATGTTGGCTGTGCCTCTCCTGCTCAGAAATGTAGACATTAGGCTATGCCAGACCCAGATAGGTTTGTGAATGTTAGCTATGCCTCTCTTACCTAGAATTGTGAACATTAGCCTGATTGAGTAGACGAAGCAGAAAATGGACGGAGTGGACTGAATGAATGGGGCGGAATGGAACGAGTGGAACCTGCTGTAACTGCCCACACGTTGTATCACATTACACTTGTTCCCCATGTTGTTGCCATATGTCTGTATCCCCTATATATGCTATCTATCTGTATCCCCATATATATATATATATATATATATATATATATATATATATATATATATATATATATATATATATATATAAATATCCCATATATACCTGTATCCACCCTGTCGCTGCATATATGTATGTCACTATGTACGTCCCCACGGGCCAGCTCACGTGCCTGGTCTCAGGAGCTTTTACTGGTAACCACCATATCACACCACTACGCTTAGTCTCTACTATACACCATCATTCAACTAGAACACAGCTATATTCCTGATAATTCGGCCTAGCTGTTTACATACGAACACGACCCCATGAACACCTCATCACCCTAATAAAACGCAGCTAGCTGAGCACATTCCGGCCTAGCAGCTCACATAGGTGTTCCTCAGGCCTAACGCAGCCAGATCCCAGTTTGGGTGTCCACCCACCAGACAGCACACATCCAACTGATTTCCTCAGCACCACACCTATCGCTAGGAAGCAGCTATCATCCAACAACTTCACCAGCTGCACACATATCCGGTGTACACACGCACCGTACAACTCTCTCTCTATCTACTGACTTGAACTACGGTTCCCGAGGGCGTTCAACCTACCAGCACTTTGAGGTCATACCAATGATATATAAGGCGCTATATAAATGCCAAGTAACATAACATGTTTACAAAACCTGCTTGTCTTGCCACGAGGATTTGTGTGTATCGGGTGAATCGTCTTGAAACAACTATTGGTAAGACAATGTGCACTTACATTTAATAATGAGAGCACATCCGTGCTGATATGTCTTGAAGGCTGTAGGAGAGACTTGGCAATATGGCAGAAAGGCAACATTTGAAAAAGCAATATTTATTATGTTAATATACTACTAAATACGAGAGTTCTATCCCTACATTTGTTAAGTGTTCCAGGTTCCACTACACAAGCAGAGCTATCTAATATGTTGGAAAGGAGAAGATCCTAACCCACCCCCGCTCGGTAACTAAACCAAGTGGTAGCTAAAGGGGAGAGACACCCACACCCCCACGGCCCTTATCTGCATGATAAAACATAAGCAATCACATGAATAACATACCATGTGTCCCTGCCTGGAGACACCATTTTCTATTGAACTAAACGCCATCTTTGTTACTAGGCCCACAAATCATTCCTCTGTAAAACTCAGCTCTCCCATCCCCAGCTCTTCGAACAGAGACCCTGCCAGCTCCGCGTGAGCCTTGTTCTCATGCAAGTCCAGCCATTTATTGGTGTAATTGTTTAGTATCACTTCCACCGAATGTGCTCTCTGCAGAGCGTGAGACCGAAACAGGCCTCAGCCGAAGTGCCCATCCATATCCACTAAACTGCCCATGTCCCCGCAACCTCCACACCTCTAAGCTTGTGCCCACTAGCCCCGACCCCCCAATCCCTTTCATGCTGATACACATCCGTCCCCCTCGCACTGACCATTCCAGAACACCCACCATAGACTTAATCTTGTGCTGCAGTTTATTGCCCCAAAAGCAACAGACGTCTGTCCGTATCATGAGGCACCAGGAAAGGCAGACTGTAGATCAGGCCGCTGGGGTGCGCAAAGATGAACCCAGCTGACCACGTGCACCATGATCGACTGAGAAGCAACAGAAGCAACAACCAATGGAGCCCAGGCATCCCATATGAAACTGGGTTTGGTATATGTTCCCAGCCAGTCAACTGTTCTTTGCTGGCATTTTTACTATTATATGAACTTTGTCATCCTTGCAACTCATCTCTTGGTCTCATTCCCTGATGGGGTGTGTTATCTTTATTTTTGCATTGTTATGAGGACACGTGTATTGATGTTAATACATATAAATGACGATGAAATGGTGGGCAGCATATTATCTATACTTACTGCACAGTTTGTTCTCACACTTATCCCCAGCGGGACATGCAGTGCACGATGCGCCAGACGTATAGGGCTGGTGTGGATAATTTCCGCTGTAATTAAGAGAAAGAGTACAACTGTAAGAGATTACTCTGTCTTTTATGTAAGAAACAGTTACTCACCGTTCAACAGTAGAGATTACTTCTAGTGCATATTCCCCTTTTCCCCATAATCATGGGGCGTCCCGTGGAACGGGGGCAGGAGTTGAGATAGCACCCTGGCAGCAATTAATGATTTCTATATTTCTATGCACTTCCCTCGCCTAGGCATTCGTGCACAGGCAATGCCCCACATGGCTCCACTCTGCCAACCATCAGTCCCTTTATCTAATCATACTTGGTAACCTTTTAAGCAGGGAAAGAGGGAGGCAGTATGGAGGAAAGGGAAATATGGACTGTGATGATTCATCAGATATAGTCACTTCTCCCCAGGGGGATGCCATTTCCCCTGAAGCTAGGGAGGTGTGGCTGCTACCCAATAGCCCACCTAGGGGTGGTTTAATGCAGGAGGACCTCATGGGGAGGGACGATCACCTAGGTTACAGACAATTGAACATCACAAACCAACCTTTGCTAACCCCCTCCTCCATTCCAAGCCACTTCTTTGAAAGTAGTCCCATGCATTATTGTAGTACATGGGATACAGCCAAAACAGAAAGTACTGGGTGAAGAAGAGCACAGAAGACATGATTGTTGACTGTGCTAGTACTGGTACGAAGTGGCCCAGAGGAAGCATGAAGATCAAGGTGTCAAAAGAAACAAAGGACTTTGAAAATCCACCAGGGCGGGACAGGCAACAATGTATAAGAAGAGACGATGAACTAAAGACCTTGGGCCTCATCACAAGTTCGGCAGTAACGCGGGCGGTATTACCGCCGGCGGTATGAGCCCTACCGCCAAACCCCCCGGCGCTATTAGCGCCGGATCACAGGTTTGGCGGTAATGGAATTCCCCATTCCCCACTGAGCCCATTCGGGAATGCCCCATTCCCCATTGGGCTCAATGGGGAATTTTCGCGTTCTTACCGCCGGCGGATTTCCCGCCGGCGGTAATAGCGCGAATTACTGGCGGATTTCCCCCCAGCTCAGAGCTGGGGAGAAATCCGCCAAAGCCCTGATTTGGCAGACCCTTAAATCTGGCGGTAATAGCGCGACCGCCGGATTTAAGGGTTACCGCCAAACTCGTGATAAGGCCCCTTGTCAAGTCCAGTTGGGAGTGATGAAGACACGCCCACAAACTCCTGGCAGAAAAAATACAACCCGCTAGGGAAGAAAGGCCAAGAGATTCTTGCAAGGTTAACAAGTTTTAATCACACAAAAGGTAAATATGCCAGCAACGAACTCTGCTATTCCAGAACGTTCGGCCAAAAAATAGTACAAGCAGAATGTTATGAGGAAACACATTGTCACTAATGATGTTACATATATAGTATAAACCTGTGTGGCTGGTTGGTGAGACCCTATACATGGGTGGCCTGCTCCATAGGGGATACAAGGCTGCAATTGGCCCCAGTCGTTTCCGTCCGTCATTCATCACGTGGGGTCTGCTTGGCTTATCTATCCAGGGACTGAAGGTCGCGTTCCTCATAAGTTACTACTGTAAGACAATGCTACTCTATCATTATGGCCTGCACCTGGGAAACTCAGGGACTGGCACAGGACGAGGCTTAAGATCATGCTGATCCACACATGTTTCACTCAGTCCATATCACACTCTCTGCACCAAAGGCTTCCACCCTCACTTTGGACTATCATTTATTAGACCCTGTACCTCGTACTACAACATTTGTCATTATGAAATAAAGTTGTGTTCTTTTAGATATTTTATGAACACAGGGCATATGATTGGTGGTCTGAGGTCACCTACTAATGCGGAATTCAGGGATCTTGGACTGGGACAGTTGTGGGTGTCATAACTCATGGTGGGCTGGGTGTGGGTTGGAGGTCTGCTTTTGTCCATGCTGTGATAAACGTGCATTGCAAGGCACCTGATACTGTCTTGCGGCCTTGCAGGTCACATTCCTTCTTGGGATAATACGTATTGGCAACAGTTATAGAACAGAGGAACGTGTTTGTAGGAGCTAGCAGTGTGGGTCTCTCTATCATCAGCGCTTGGGCCTGTATTTACCACGCAGCCATGCAGGGGCGTAAGTTTCTACAAAAACTACAAAAATGGCACTTATATGTGTGCACTAAATCTATGCATTTGTAATATTGTGTTGTGCAGGGTTTCTTAGCACGCCCCCCCTAACCCCTGGTACATTGCAAGTGTAGTTATGGGATTTGCCTTACTCTAAAGCGCCTGGGGGGGAAGCGGTTAATCTCACTTCCCCCAGTGGCTCACTGTCTACAGAGCCCTAGTTCTCTCTAGGCTGGACTATTGCAACAGGCTCTTCCTCAACCTCCATTCTTCTTCCCTACTTCCATTCTTCTTCTGCAACTCATCCAGAACAGAACCGCAAGACTTACCCTTGGCTTAAAGCCCAGGGACTGCATCTCTCCGGCACTGAAATCCTTTCACTGGCTCCCCGTGGCTGCAAGGATCAAGTTCAAGACCCACTGCATTGTTCACAAGGCTTTCTGAGGACTGGGACCTACGTACTTACAACATTACCTACCTAAATACTGTCCTTCATGACCCCTCCGCTAATCTACCTCCAACCTTCTACGAGTGAGCCGGTTCTCCAAGCAGAGATTTGGAGGGAGTTCTGTATCCTCAGCAGGTTCCTCCCTCTGGAATAGCCTCCCGGCCGCCCTCTGTCTTGAGCCTGATCTTATTAAGTTCCGGAAACTCCTCAAGACCATCCTCTACTCCTCTTCCTTTGCTCTCCCTCTACCCTGCTAACTTTGCTCTCTGCTTTTTCCCCTTTCTCCAACCTCTTCCTTAGTTTGCTGTCTGGCCGCCTGGTGCACCTCAGAGTCTCACAGGTCCCCGGTACCCATGCCAGTCCTCTTTTGTACTTGCCTCACACACACTCACTGGACTTGAGAATTAACCCATGACAGTGGCTCTCTCTGCACTTACCCCATCCTCCACCGAGCGGGTGTACTTGGACCACCCCGCCTCTGTGACTGCCGTACGCACCATGCCTGAAGATCATCTGTCTGTTCTCCCTTGTCTTCACCCCTTAATTGCACTGGTAAAATGGCAGAATCGCTGTCAGGCCTATTTGCTGTATCTCAAACTGTTAAATGAAGTTTACGCACTTACTCTGCCTGTGCAGACTATTATCGTCTCCGAATTTTAAGGGCTCTGAGCGACTGTTGTTTTCCCCCTTATTCGCACCCCCCTTGAGCGCTTTGAAACATGTGCCCGTGTGTAGGCACTTTATAAATAAACAATACCATTCCAATACCAATTTCCTTCCCAACATTCCCCCCTTTTGTTACTTGTACAGTAACTCTGCAAACTTGCCCAAATTTTCTTTTCTTTCTGCGGCCTCATTAGGTGGAGTTCCTTTTATTGGCATCCAAGCTCTACATACTGATCGCAAACGTTCTCCTGCTTGTGCATATTTTTCGGGTGTGCATGTCATATAAATACTTCCCCCCATCCCCAGCTAGATCTACCCAAACTTCATTAAAATGTTCAGGGTCGGGTGGTGGGACAATGCTGGTGTGGTATAGGCGATCTACTTCATCTCCATAGTAAATAGGGAGAATTTGGGGAATGGCATGATCAGTATGTACTTCAAATTCAATTGTATTACGAGGTACTTTTGAAACGCCAATTGAAACCATGATCATTGCGCTATTAGACACTGCTTTGGCACAACATCATAGATCCACTTGCACGTGCGGAAGATGACCAGGATGAACAGGATAACAGGTACCAGCATCTTCATGGCTGCTCCCAGCCAGGATTGAGCCCAAGCGAGGTGATGTCAAACCAATCTCCCCCTTTGATAACAGCTTCTTTTTTCATGCAACCTCCCAGACCATGTACTGCCGCTATTATGTAAGACAAGGATCCGTTCTCTGCATCTTGTGAATCAATACGTCACAGATTTTGAAGAAAAAAAGATCTACCATGAGGATAACCCTTGGAACACCAAGATAGAACTATGGTCAAGATATATCGATGATGTACTGCTAATTTTTGTAGGCAATGAAACAGAACTCAAGTCCTTTATGAACTGGCTCAATGAACAAAACCCTTTCTTGAACTTCACTGATACACATAGCAAGAGTGCTATGCACTTCCGAGATCTAAATCTGGAAATACGAAATGAGACGATTGTAAGCACAGTCTTCAACAAACCAACAGACAGGAACTCGCTCCAGGCATTCAACAGTTACCACCCTGCCAGCCTTAGGAACAACCTACCTTTCGGTCGTTCCTGAGATATCGTAGGAATTGCTCCAACCTCAAAGATTATGACCAACAATCTAACCAGCTGACAACTAAGCTACTGAATCAAGGATATCCCAAACGCTTAGTGAACCAAGCCCGCAAGAGAGCTAAGAACTTACCAAAAGATGTGACACTGGAACACCACGGCAAATGGAAAGATACCAACTAAAAAATAACAGCCATTTTCAGCTCCTCTCCCCTAGCGAACAGAATCAAAAAAGAAGTCCTTAAATTATGGCACATCCTCAATATAGGAGAACAGACACTCAACACTCCAAGGTTCGCTATGAAAAGGAGGTGCAATCTATGAGACTCCCTCGTTCACACCTACAAAGAAACAGAACCAAAACAGAACACTCTGTGGAACCAAATTACGGCAGTGGGTCATACACCCTGTGACGCATGCAGTGCCTGTGCTACCACTAAAAGATCTACAAGCATCGATATAGGATGACACTACCCGTGGAACCAGAAGAATTTAACAAACTGCAACAGCAGTAATGTCATCTATATCATCTAATGACCTTGTCAAAAATTCTATGTAGGCATGTGTGGAATTATGCTCGGAGACAGGTGGATGCTGAAACAATGTTTTATTCACTGTTTGAAGGATAGCGTTATGTTTAAGGGAATTATTCTCAAGTCCTCCCGGTTGACTTCACCGGTGTCTTGGCCTTCCAAAATATAACGAGGTTAGTCCTGGTCTGGTCTTATCTTGAGGTGTCCGGATAGGCCCACCACTCTGGTTCTCCCCTCTCTCCTTTCTCCGTATCCTGTGGAATGAGAGCAACCCATTAGTTTGGTTTGGCGCCCTTTTATCATAACAGGAGGGTTCAAACCCCCTCCAATCACTAGGAGCCTGGGCTAACCCCCGTCTCATTGGTTCCTGGGACGTTGTCCCGCCTCCCTTAAAGGTTGCCGCCCCGGGCTGTCGCCCTTCCCGTTCCCCTTGAGGTGGTGAGGGTTCACGTTGGCCATCCAGCCGTGGCCACGTGGTGTAAGGACGCATCCGGACGATGGGCGTCCTTCTCCAGCCACATGAAGTCCCGGCTCTATCAGAAGGAGCACGGAGGCAGCGATCCGGTCGCTGCTCTCCTGCGTCCCGGCACCACCGCAAGCATGGCTCCCCGTTCCCCGGACCGGAGTGGAACCCGGGTGAGTGTTCCGCGGGCCCGCCGCGGCTGTCCGCAGCGGCTTCTCTCACGGCTTCGCCGCGGCTGTCTATAGCGGCTCTTACCGCAGCGCCGCCGCGGCCGCCAGCAACGCGGCTGTCCGCGGCGGCTTCCCCCTTCCTTGATACACCGGGAAGGGCGGGCATGCCTCCAGGGTGTCCAGCGTCTCCGGGCCCGTGCGGGCTGAGTGCACGCCGCGGCACCACCAGAGGCATGACTCCACACATCCCCACCCCGATCCCAGGCCGTTCGGGCCAGGGTGAGCATCTAGACAGATAATCTGCCACTAGCTGGAATCTGGCAGGTCTGTGCAACGTGATGAAGTCGAAAGGCTGAAGGGAGAGAAACCAGCGGAGAACACTCTGGTTAGTGTCCTTATGCTGAGCCAGCCACTGGAGGGGGGCATGGTCGGTATACAGGGTGAACCGGCGACCCAGCAGATAATACCGGAGCGAGTCAACGGCCCACTTGATGGCCAAGCACTCCTTCTCAATGGTCGAGTAAGCCGCCTCGTGGGGCAACAGTTTCCGACTGATGAAGCACACTGGTTGTAGATCCCCTCTGGTCTCCTGTGACAGTACAGCTCCTAATCCCTGGTTGGAGGCGTCTGTCTGTAAAAAGAAATGTTTCTGGAAGTCCGGACAGCAGAGGACCGGGTTTGACGTGATCCGTCGCTTCAGGTCCGCTATGGCGTTCAAGGCACTTGGGTTGTTGGTCAGATTGGGATTCCCCTTGAGTCGTAACGCGTCTGTCAAAGGTGCGGCCACCGAGGAGAAGTCAGGGATGAACCTCCTGTAATACCCGATCAACCCCAGGAATGCTCGTATTTGTTTCCTGTTGGTGGGAGTCGGTATATCGCGTATAGCCTGGGTTTTGGACAACTGAGGTTTAAGCACTCCTCCACCCACTATGTGGCCCAGATATTTGGTTTCGTGGGTTCCCATCGTAGTCTTCTTGGGGTTGATATGTAACCCTGCCCTCTGTAAATCAGCTACTACTAGTTCCAGATGGTCCAGATGCGACCCCCAGGATTGGCTGTACACGACAATGTCGTCCAGGTAAGCAGCAGCGTATCCAGCATGCGGTCTTAGTATGATGTCCATCAGCCTCTGGAACGTGGCGGGGGCCCCATGGAGTCCAAAGGGTAGAACCTTGTATTCGTATAAGCCTTGTGGGGTGGAAAAGGCAGTTTTCTCCCTATCCTTGGTGCGTAGGGGTATCTGCCAATAGCCCTTGGTTAAATCCAGAGTACTTAAGAATTGGGCTGCTCCAAGGCCCTCCAGTAGTTCGTCCATCCGAGGCATTGGATAGGCTTCGTATCGGGACACCGCATTTAACTGTCTGTAGTCCATAGAGAAACGGACCGAAACGTCTGGTTTAGGAACGAGCACTATGGGGGACGACCAAACGCTGACAGATGGCTCGATGATATCCATCCGTAACATTTCATCCACCTCGGATTTAATGATGTTCCGCCTGGCTTCGGGTATCCGGTACGGTCTAAGCCTCACGGGTGGTCCAGGGTCCGTTTTGATTACATGTTCAAGCACGTTGGTTCGTCCAGGTAAGGAGGAAAAGGCATCAGCATAAGGGAACAGTCTGTTCCTAATGTCCGTCTTCATTTCGGGGGAAAGGGTGTCACCCCAGTTGACTGCATCCAGGGTATGGGGAACAGTGTTCAGGATTTCTTCCGATTCGGGTTCCTCGATGCTCACAAAGGCGCCCAGAAGAGGCTCGTTCCATTTTTTTAGAAGGTTGATGTGATAGACCTTTTCTGGGGTAGTCCGATCGGGTTGTTGTACCCGGTAGGTCACTGGGCTTAGCACATCAATGATCTTGTAGGGCCCTCTCCATCTGGCTAAGAGCTTGTTGGTGCTGGTAGGTAGGAGTACCAATACCTGGTCCCCTGGGCTGAAGGCTCTCATCCGGCTCCCCTTGTTATAATTTCTTTCTTGAGTTGTTTGGGCATGACCAAGGTTGTTCTGGGCCAGTGTACGTAATGCGGTTAGGTGTTCCTTTAATTCCTCTGTATACTCGGTTAAGGACACCTCTGCCGTGGATTCCCACTCCTCCTTAACCAGGTCCAGTATCGTCCGAGGTTGTCTCCCAAACAAGAGCTCGAAGGGAGAAAAACCGGTGGAAGACTGTGGGGTGTCTCTTAACACCATTAACACCAGGGGGATCGCCCGATCCCAGTTTTTCCCGGTTGGTCCCGTCACCCTTCTTAGCATTTTTTTGATCGTCTGGTTATAACGTTCTACCAGCCCATCAGTTTGGGGATGGTATACTGAGGTTCTCAATTGTTTGATCTGTAGCTGTCCACATATTTGTTTTAGGAGGGTTGACATGAAATTAGTGCCCTGGTCGGTGATTATCTCGGAGGGTATTCCCACTCGGGCAAAGAACGGGATTAGTTGGTCGCATAATACCCGGGCCGATGTTCCCTTTAGGGGAAAGGCCTCTGGGTAGCGGGTGGCGTAGTCGACTACGACCAATAAGTATTTATAACCGCGGCTGGCTGGTTCCAGGGGTCCCACTATGTCCATACCGATCCTCTGGAATGGGATCGAAATGAGGGGCATTTTCTGTAGTGGTGCCTTGGCGGGTAGTACCCCGCTGGTAAGCTGGCAGGTGGAACAATTCTTGCATGTCGGGCTACCTCGCCGTAAATGCCAGGCCAGAAAAACCTCTTTAGAAGATTTTGTTGGGTCTTAAGGGAGGCCATGTGACCCCCACAGGGATGATTATGGGCCAGTTGTAGTACTATAAGACGGTGACTCTTCGGTAACACCAATTGTTCTTTTACGGCGCCATCGTCACCCTTATACCTCCGGTATAGGAGACCATTGCGTAGAAGGAACCCTGGGCCACTGGCTAGGTTGGGTTCCCCTTCCCGGGCTGCCCTTTCCCTGGCCACACGTAGGGTTGGGTCGGTTAGGGTCTCTCCCCTTATGGTGTCCTTGTTATCTTCAAGCTTCCAATCGATGGGTCAGGTCATATAACTGGCCTGACACCATGCCATCCGGGTCCGCCTTTTCCGCCCTGGTAGGGGTTCCCGGGAAACAGGGTCCGTTCCCGCAACATTGGGTTCGGGCGGGTTCTTCTCTTCCCTTAGGTCCCTTAAGGTTTGGTTGAAGTGGGGAAGGTCAGTCCCGATTACCACTGGGGTGGGAAGACTAGGTAGGACGGCAACCCTCAAGGGAGTGGAGGTTTCTTTTAAGTCAATTACTACATCCTTCATTGGGTAACACTTGGTGTCCCCGTGAATGCATCGAATAGGTACCGTTACATTAGACAAGCAGGGAGAGTTACTCACGGTTGGTGATATGGCCGTCTGCCTGCTGCCGCTGTCCAAGAGTGCACGTGATGGTCGGCCGTCGACACGAATGTCCACCACATAGGGTCCCAGGGCGCCCTCCTCGTCTATTGGGTTCAGGTAACCGATGTCCATGGGTTCAACCGGTCTTCTCCTGGGACAAAAACGGGCTATGTGGCCCCACTCGTTGCACTCATAACACTGCGGTTGCTTGTAACCAGGTGTCGGCATCGGGGCCTTCTCTTCGCTTCCTGGTCTCTTGTCCTCTGAGGGTTTCCACCTGAAGGGTAGGACTCGGCTACCCCTGATCACATGGGGGTCGGAAACCGGGATGGCAATGCGGGCTGATACTCCTGTGGGTGGTAGCCGGAAGTGACCTGCCTTCTGATACGCCGACGCTATGTCCACTGCTTCGGTTAGGGTGGGCCGATGGTGCTGCCTGACCCATTTCTGCATTTGCCCGGGCAGGGCTTCTATGAACTGTTCCAGTATGATTTTATCGAGCAGGGGTTGGTTAGCGGGGTTTGGAGCCAGCAACCACTTCTCGGCTAGGTCTTTTATCCTATAATACAGCTGGCGTGGGCTTTCCCCAGCCCTGAGTCTGGCTTCCCTTAGCTGGATCCGGTATGCTTCATCGTCCAGTCCTAAACGGTCTAGTACTGCGGCCTTGATCTCTCCGTACGGCGTATTGCCGTTGGGGTTTACCGCCTGGTAGGCGCCCTGCATCACCCCAGATAGTAGGGGGGCGACATATTGACCCCACCGGTCTGGAGGCCATTGCGCGTTCCTGGCTATGCGTTCGAAACTGGTAAAGAAAAAGGCAGGGTCCTCCCCGTCCCTATACTTCTGCAGGAGGGCCGAGGGCACCAGTGGTTGGTTTCTCGTATTGGCTACTGCATCTGTGAGACGGGTTATGGTCTCATGCTGTTTGTCCTGCGCAGTGGTCTGTATAGTACCCTGCAGCTGGATGGCCTGTTGAAAGGCTTGCCGATCCGCAGCTGCTTGTTGTGACTGGAGCTGCACCATCTGTTGCAATTGCTGTTGACCCTCGGTCAGGGTCTTTATCAATGCCTCCATAGCGCTGTCAGAATCCCACCTTCGTCGCCAGTGTGGAATTATGCTCGGAGACAGGTGGATGCTGAAACAATGTTTTATTCACTGTTTGAAGGATAGCGTTATGTTTAAGGGAATTATTCTCAAGTCCTCCCGGTTGACTTCACCGGTGTCTTGGCCTTCCAAAATATAACGAGGTTAGTCCTGGTCTGGTCTTATCTTGAGGTGTCCGGATAGGCCCACCACTCTGGTTCTCCCCTCTCTCCTTTCTCCGTATCCTGTGGAATGAGAGCAACCCATTAGTTTGGTTTGGTGCCCTTTTATCATAACAGGAGGGTTCAAACCCCCTCCAATCACTAGGAGCCTGGGCTAACCCCCTTCTCATTGGTTCCTGGGACGTTGTCCCGCCTCCCTTAAAGGTTGCCGCCCCGGGCTGTCGCCCTTCCCGTTCCCCTTGAGGTGGTGAGGGTTCACGTTGGCCATGCAGCCGTGGCCGCGTGGTGTAAGGACGCATCCGGACGATGGGCGTCCTTCTCCAGCCACATGAAGTCCCGGCTCTATCAGAAGGAGCACGGAGGCGGCGATCCGGTCGCTGCTCTCCTGCGTCCCGGCACCCCCGCAAGCATGGCTCCCCGTTCCCCGGACCGGAGTGGAACCCGGGTGAGTGTTCCGCGGGCCCGCCGCGGCTGTCCGCAGCGGCTTCTCTCACGGCTTCGCCGCGGCTGTCTATAGCGGCTCTTACCGCAGCGCCGCCGCGGCCGCCAGCAACGCGGCTGTCCGCGGCGGCTTCCCCCTTCCTTGATACACCGGGAAGGGCGGGCATGCCTCCAGGGTGTCCAGCGTCTCCGGGCCCGTGCGGGCTGAGTGCACGCCGCGGCACCACCAGAGGCATGACTCCACAGCATGACTACACGTCCAATAACGACAAGACTTGCAGAACACAGATCGTGCATACGCACCAAAAAATTGACTGCCCCGATGGTGAAACAATTTATATCTAATCAACTTGACCCATCGGACTTCACATGGTCAATCATTGAAAAGATGTCAATACCTAAAAGAGAAGGCAATATCCAGAATCTCCTTTACAGAAGAGAACAGCTATATATATTCCGTCTGAAGATAGATACAACCGGCCTGAATGAACCCACAAGCTGGCAAACTCTGGCGACCATGTAACCTAAGGTTGCCCAACCCATGACACACAACCATAAGAATTGAGACTGTGTGACACACTACTATACCTAATGCATACATGGCTTTGAAATTCATAATGTCTAACAGATTTCTATTTTCAGGTTATTACATGGATGAAATAACACACAGAGCACAAGCTCACCCCTATGCAATACAAGGGCCTACCAGCACATCTACAGAGACAATCAATACACGTAATGTATGGTACACTACACAGACTAGAAGAGTTGGGCTCTGCTACAGTGCACCTGGTATTAATCAGGCACACCCCATGTCATTTGTGTTTAATTTACAGAGAATATCATTATCTGTAGTTCGGAGTATCTTCTATTTGGTACGTTGCTGCATATGTGCTCTGAAATTCTATAATCCCTGGGGGCAGAATACCGCACACACAGGCTGCAAGTAGGGCCCGGATGCAACATTATTTAGACACTTTAAGATGGCGGCCTCAGCTCACCCGCCGGGCCGCCATCTTTGCTCTACTCTCGTGATGCCCTGAGCGTCATGGCAACAAGGATACAACTGATCTGACGAGCCGCCTCATTTTAAGACCATACGCAGCTCACCAGATCCTGCATACACTTTGTTGCAGAAGGTAAGACCTCCTTGCAGCCTCGCGCGTGCCCTCTCACTCTCCCACCTGCGGGGTCGAGCGAGAGAGACACCCGCCCACGGGAGAGCAGGCTTAATTATAATAAACAAGACTTATCGTAGCGGATCAGGTCTTGTTGTGTTGGTTCTTGGATGTATTTCATAAACGAGTCCACACAACTAGGGCCAAAAGCAGACCTGAAGCAGCATGTAGGCAGGTTTCCGTGGTGGCGATAAAGTCAAGATTTTGGGAAGTGATGAGGTCTGCGATATCGAGAGCATGGGCTGAAGGGATCTAGCATTGATGAGGGCTCCCTTTAACTCTGTGTTATGGAGGGCCGCTTTCTGGTCAGGTTGGGCCTGCGTAGGTGGGGGCGTGTTGGTAATGAGGTGTAGGGGTGTAATACAATGAGCGCGCGGAGCGTGCAGGAGTCTCGTTCTAAGTCTAAAATTCCTAAGTTGAAGTGAGCAAGGTTGATTCGGTGTGGGCTTGGTGGTGAAGCCACAAGGCAGGTGCATTGAGATAAGGGTTGGTGGAGTGGTTGATGTGAGAGTTAGCCATGATGTTATGAGTGGGCGTGCTGGATGTGGTAGAGTGAGTCGGAGGTATGGTAATATGGAGCATGATGGTGGGTGGCGAGCAGAAGTGATGTAAGGTGGGCACGAGTGTGGTAATGTGTGTTACACGGTGAGAGCAGGTTGTCGGCGTGACTGCGACTAGGTTTGCAAGGAGGAGGCTGGCAAGGAGGCGCAGCGGCATGTTGAGGCACTTGGCAAAATGTTATTGACAACAGTATCACGGCAGTACAGCAATTCAAGCAGCAAGAATTTTAGCAGTGTAATTAGCACTATAGATGTGAATACAGTATGAATACAATACGTAGTTTAGAATTTGAGGTATAAATGCAAATAAGGATATAGTAGTGTAACAATGGGGTGGTAAGTATGCACCATGGAACACAGCAGTAAGTTAAATACGTTAGTTGAATAGCCGTTACAGTCAATAGGTGTCATTAATGACTAGTGGAGAGTGGACGGTAGTAAATACTTTTTACAGGTCTGGTAAGCACAGAGGAGTGTTTAGTCAGTGGGCGTGCATTTCAATGATAAGAGCCACGTAGCATACTTGGGCAATTAGAAATGTTTTTTCAGTCTTACCAGACAGATGTAGAGGACGAAATGTTCAGGCCAGATAGTACTCGGCATCAGGCGTGTTTGGATCAGGCAACATATGCGCGTTAAGGAGCTTGTAACGGAGAGGGCATGGTGGGGGGGGAGTTAAAGATATTGAAAATGGAAATCTGCAGAGCAGCGTCCAGCGCCATGCCGCAGGTGCGGACAGGGGCAGACAGGAAGGGACCTTTGCCTAAGTGGGCCTTAGGCGTAGTGGGCCGGCTTCCACCTGGCCTCGCCGCTTAAGGCAGTGATATGGATGGTTGCTAGGCAACCACAGGCGATGCCGAATAAGCGTTAGGAGTGGCGGCCATCTTAGATAAAGGTGTTTAGCTGGAGAAGTCCTCGTGGGTCGGGTGAGTGAGGAGGACAAAAATTGCCAATCAGGCAGTGTGGCACTAATGGCAAAGCCACAGTGCCACAGTGCACCTCTTTACTGGCCCTAGATTCTTGGGTAGACATGGATGCAGGGCCCGTGCGGCTGCGATCAGTTGGATTCCAGCTGCTCCTGCAGCACGGTGTGACGCCGGCACCAGGGAGCAGAGCAGAGCTGCTGTTGCAGGGCTCTTGCCCTGATGAGTGGTGGGCTGAGGGGCAGACAGGGAGGGGCCTTTATCCCAGAGGGATACTCCATCATCAGAAATGACCGCATATCCAACCTCTCCAAAGGTGGCGGCGTCGCCTTTATCCACAGAGATAACGTTAACATGAGACCTATTCCCAACATTCAACTAAACTCTGCAGAATCTCTATCAGTCAAACTCTCTCTATCACCCACGAATACTGCATTACTGCACCTTATCTACAGACCACCAGGCCCTCTCACCTCCTTCTCGGATGACATTACATCTATCCTCACTGACAACACCAAACCTAACTCCCAAGTCTTACTACTGGGCGACCTCAATCTTGGCCTATCAGACCCCAAGGTTCCCCAGGCTGACGAGATTGAGGTGGAAGCTGTTTCTACCAGCTGTTTCTACAGCTGTTTCTACCAGAGACCTGCTCGGCGTTACTTATCTCTTCTTGCTACAGTTTGGATCTCGACCACGGAACGTTGCTTTGGACTTGTATTGGATTTTCCTCTGGACTCGACGTATCTTCTGGACCCTTGGAACTCTTGACTTCCCTTTCTGGCCCTGGTACTGCTCTGGATTACCCTTTTGTCTTGGCGAACTACGAACCACACAATTCCTATTTATCACGCTTTTGCCTCCTGAACCACTTGGGGTTCACTGACTATTGTGCACACTACCTGGACCTTGGATTGGCTCACTAACTGGTCACGTTCTTGCTGCAGGTGTGGGTTGGAGGAACTGCAGTACATCCCAGCCTGCTGTTTGTCTTCCCTTGCTGCCCATTCAGGTTTCCAACCAGTTCGACCATCGACGGGGTAAGCTTTGTCATTTTACCTTGTTTGCTTGCACTGCCATTCCTTTTAAAGTATACCTGATCCTTTGCTTTACAGCACTCAGGGGTCCTTCCGGTGTTACTGGTATCAGACTGACAGCGCCACTCCACACCTGTGGCCTCAAAGATTGCTAGGGCAGTATTCTATACCTGCTCGAGCGGTACTTGGGGACGGAGGTAGTTTATAGCTGCACGACCATCAAGGCTGACCACCAAGATCAGAACATCACCCCACAACTGAGAGTTCTGTGCAAAGAAAAATGCAATGCCGAAGCTCTTTGGAAAAGTCTCCCATGCGAGACTAACAAAGGCAACCTTCTCATAGCATCACTGAATTACAAGGAAGCTATTGTACAAGCAAAAAAAGAAACATACAACCTACGCATTGCGCAGGCAAAATCAAACACAAAGGAGCTATTCAAAATTCTTAAAGAACTAATATCCCCTTTGCCCATCTCTGATACTTGTAGTAAAGACAGCACTTGGTGCAACAATAGTCAAAAAGCCCTCCTCACCAAAATAACTACTCTACAATCTAAAATCAATGCTAAACAACATTTTTTACTAACCACCTCCCAAACACCACACCGGCATTTAAGACAGCCACCCCTTGCTTTACTCATACCCCGTTCAGCTTTGCGCCTCTCAGCATCCTAGAGGTTGAAAATATCATCAGTAAATTAAAATCTTCAAACTGCCAGGGCGAGTCCTGCCCTGACCCCATCATTAAGGAATCCCTGCATGATCTTGCCCCTTTCATCACCACCTTCATTAATTCCTCATTTCAATCGGGCATCGTCCCGGATACTCTCAGGGACTCCTGGGTTATCCCATTGTTGAAAACACCCACCCTTGACCCCTGTATACCATCTAACTATAGTCCCATCACCACTGTCCCTTTTCTACTAAAAATATTAGACTGAGCAGCCTACTTACATATCCAGAGATACCTAGAAACCAACAATCTACTTGGTAGCAGACAATCTGGATTTAGACCTAAACATGGGACAGAAACAGCCCTACTAGATCTCAAAACTCAAGTTGAGGATCTAAAAGACAATGGCAAATTGGCACTCCTACTACTTCTTGACCTATCAGCAGCTTTTGATTTTTGATTTGATCATCAAATCCTCCGCCGCCACTTGAACACAGCTGCCCACGTCTCGGAAAAAGCCACCAAGTGGATCAGGTCCTTCGTAGACAACAGACACATGAGAGTATTCTCACCTACCTCATCCGCAGATCCCACCCTGGTGCCGTGTGGAGTGCCACAAGGCTCTTGTGTTTCACCAACACTTTACAATGTTTTTACCAAACCATTGTTCTATGTACTTGATTATCTGGGTGTCACCTACACCAACTATGTTGATGACACCCAGATACTCATTCCCATCACTGGTGACTACTTGACTGATGCCAAAGCCTTGAATGACATATATCAAGTCATCCAAGCATGGATGGCCCAACATGAGCTCTGTCTTAATGATGACAAGAGAGAGCTCATCATCCTGGGTACCCAACAGAGACTGGACAAGCTCGCCCCACTATTCACATCCTTTGATATTGATGGCAACTCTATCTAAAGACACCAAAACACTAGGAATCTATCTTGACTCCACGCTCTCCCCCAACAGACAAATCAATGCAGTTGTCGCTGCCTCCGCTTACACATGGAAGCTTATTACAACCTGCCCACCCTTCCTCTCTACACAGAACTGCATTACTCTGGCCAGGACATTGGTTATGTCTAAACTTGATTACTGTAACGCACTATATCAAGGGACTAACCAACGTAACCTCAACAAACGCCAGGTCACCCAAAATAATGCTATTAGAGCGGCCCTCAACATCTCCAGATCTGCACACATCTCTGAAACTAGGAAGTGTCTACACTGGCTCTCAGTTACCCAACGGATTGCACTCAAATCCCTTGCACTCACACACAAATGCTTAAATAATCAGGCCCCCATCTACCTAGCCTCTCGATTCTCACAGTATGCACCCATCCGGTCACTAAGATCAGCCCAAACACATTGCCTAACCATTCTCAGATACAAAGCCGGTGGTGTAAGTTTCCCAGTTCTAGCCTCTAAGCTATGGAACTTACTTCCAATTACCACCAGAACCATATCTTCTCCAACCTTATTCAAAAAAAGAGCCAAGCTCTGGATATCTACCACACTTGACTAACTGCTACTCACCACTTTATTCTACACTCCTCTTCTTACTCATTGACAACTACCACCGGCCTACTGCATTCCCATGTACTTTATTTTTTGCATCACTCTGTACATGTATACTGCCTTTATGCCATTGTAACATTCATCATGCCTGTACTCCAATGTAATCTTGCCTAATCGCAACTACAACCACTGCCTTTAACTGTACCTGCTATTCCTTGTTGCTCTAAGATACGCGCCAGGATGCCTTCGAGCCTGGTGCACTATACAAATAAATAAAATACAAATACACTACACAGCGGGGCTTGGAAAAGATAAAAAACAATGCAAAACTGGTGCATAGATAAATACGCATAAATTATTTAATGTCTTGCCTGAATTTATATGGCATATATACCTGACTGATGTCTGGTTTCTGGCCCCTAGGTTACAGGGTATGCCAAGTTTCCATGTATCCTGTGGCTATGCCCACCATTGACCCTACCCAGAGTTAAGGTACCATGGTAATGGTAAGCCGCTATCCTGTTACTTTTGGCACAGTATAGCAGCTTGGCAGTTTATGATTGGAGATACTTTAAAAGGTATTTGTATCTTCTCCCCCCCTCCTGTCATCCCTGCAGATGGGCACAGTGTCAACAACTGCAGACAACGCTGCATGCAAAACAGATAAGGCATGAAGTTTGGCACCTTTTTGATAGCCCTGAAGAAAGTGGTACACTAGCAGCATTCCACTGAAACCGGTCGGCTGATAAACAATCCAGTCTAGTGAGAAGCAAATAATGTCACAGCTGAGGATTGTCTCTTTCGAATGGATTGTGTCCTCCCACGTATTACTCATCTTGTGATAATTTGTTTCGCCAGCTTCGCTGCATCGGAAAAGAAATTTCGGCAGAGGGCCCTGTGCTCGAGGTTGTGGCGTTGAATGTCCCTCAACGGGCTTCGTACCGTGTCGACGTCACCGATGGTATAAATGGCTCGAGCCGCGCCCGTTGGCTTCAGTTCCGTTTTTCCGATTGCTTCGCTCTCATGAACGGTGCGCTTCGAGATTTTCTGTCAAGAAAATGTCTTCTTCTTCGACCGCTTCGACTCCCAAGACGGGGTTTAAGAAGTGTAATGACTGTGGATCGAAGAAGTCCATCACCGATCCCCACCGTATCTGTTTTTGGTGTCTGGGCTCAGACCATCGGACCGGCGACTGTGGCTCCTGTCTGTCTATGACGGAGAAGGCCCTCCGTGAGAGGAAAAGTAAGTTAGCGGTGGGGCGGGAGGCGTCGAAGGGCTCTTCGAAAGCCTTATCAAAAAAACATAAAAAGTCGTCTGATTCTAAGGAATCGGAACAACACAAAAAACAATAGAAGAGATCCTGATCTCATAGCAGGTCGAGACGATCTTCTTCGTCTTCCTCAAAAAAGCTCAAGAGGAGACATAGGTCTCCATCATCATCGTCCGATTTGTCAACAGAATTGGTTCGATGTCTGACTAGGTCGGATTCCCCTTCAAATTGGGAGAGAATGTTGCAGGTCTTTGAGAACGCAGCCTTGACCCCCTCGAAGAAACCTCAGAAAAACCAGACCCCAGTTGCTCCTTTGGACGATGCAGGGAAGTCGGGAACTACAACGGTTAAACCTAGTAGTACCCATAGATCTCGAGCCGACAAGTCATCGAGAGATCCTCGAGGATCGAGTGCCTCTGCGATCCCTCATAAGAAACAAAAATTGTCGTTGTCGGGTGCAATTTAATCGACGCCATCGGTGCCGACAGCTCCGATGCCAAAGCCTGGTTCATCGTCGACGCCTCTGTCGAAGGCTTTGTCGAGTGTGTCGAAGGTTCCTTTGACTCCTTCGAAGACTACCTCGAAGAAAACACTGATTTCTTCGACAAATTATGAGGAGGAAGAGAGAAGGTTTACACCCTTACCAAGATCGGACTTCTTTAAGTCCATGTCTTCAATTTTTGAAGAATCTGGTTCAGATGATGAGGAGATCACTCCTCTTGGAGTAAAATATGGAACTAGACAAGTTCCAGAGGAACTCATAAATCCTGAGACAAAAAAGAGAGACCTATCTGAAACTCTGCCTTCTGCTAGTGGTGTAGACACATCACCCGAATTGGAGTTTGCTTCAACTGACCCTGCAGAGCATGCAGACTCAGGGTATAGGAATTTGATGAGTAGAATGATTGAGTATTTGGGTTGGGGAAGAGCTTCCCCTACATTTGAACAAGATGATATGACGGATATTATAGTCAGAGGACCCCGGAAAGATCCAGTTCTCCCCTTTCACAGGGCATTACAAAGAACAGTTGAGAAAAACTGGGAAAAACCTGATAGCATTGCTGCAGAAGACAGCAATCTCCCAAAAAAGTACAGAACTTTGACTTCTGACCCAGAATACCTAAGTAGACACCCTACTCCAGAAAGCTTGGTTATTCAGGCAGCTACTACATCCAGGCAGGCAGCATACCCAAACATACCTCCGGACAGGGAGGATAAAAAGGTTGATGCCTGGGCTCGTAAGGTTTTTACTTCGGGTAGCATGGCCTTGAAATCTACCAATGTCACCTGTACCCTGGCCAGGTTCACACATACCCTGTGGGAATGCATTTCGGCGGCGGCTGAGCATATTCCGGAAGGCGAAGAAAGGGAAGGCTTCCTGAATATAGTCAATGGCGGTAAAGAGGCAATGGGGGAATGCCTCCAGTCTGGACTGGATACTGCTGCTAGTATTAGCAGATCCATGGCATCAAGCAAAGTGCTACGCAGATTTGCGTGGTTGAGAAAGTCAGGGTTTGCATCAGATGTACAGACCAGGCTTCTCAACATGCCCTTTGATGGCTCGAGGCTGTTTGGTAGTAAGGCTGATGAGAGCCTGGAAAAACTACAGACCTCGAAAGCGGCAGCAAAGTCCCTTAGTCCCTTAGTGCCTCCATGCGACAGCCTCAGAAACCCTATTCGGGCTCATCATCCTGGAGGGGTCGTCCTTTTTGACACTACTCCTCTGTGGGTAGAGGAAGAGGACAGGCTTTTCAGAGGGGCAAAAGAAATGTCACTCGGGTGGACGAGCAAAGACTACAAAGCCATCTTCAGGAACAGCATCTATGCCCTCAGCCGCTCCTGCAGCCGCCTCCAAATCATTCTGAGGTCTTATCATACAAAACACCAGTGGGAGGCAGGATCTCTCAGCATCTGAAAGAATGGCGAGGCATTACTTCAGATGCTTGGCCACTGGAGACAGTAGCCCAAGGTTACTGCCTTCCCTTCCTAAAAAGACTTCACAATCATCCACCAGGAGCCAGTTCTACCAAGATTCCAGACCCGCTCCTTTGGCAGGAAGTTATAACCCTGCTAGAGAAAGGTGCAATAGAACATGTACCTGTAGCGGAGAGGAACAAAGCTGGTACTCCCCCTATTTTGTCATCCCCAAAAAGGACGGAGGATTGAGACCCATCTTGGACTTGAGAAAATTAAACAAATTCCTCAGGAAGGACAAGTTCAAGATGGTAACCCTTTCTCAGATCCTTCAGGCTCTCCAGCTTCAAGACTGGTTGGAATCATTGGACCTTCAGGATGCTTATTTTCATGTGCCGATCCATGCCAAGCACAGAAAATACCTGAGGTTCGCAGTTGGCGGTTCTCGCTATCAGTTTCGAGTTCTGTCATTCGGGCTGACCTCCGCTCCGAGAGTTTTCACCAAGCTGATGGCGATGGTGGCAGCGAGTCTCAGGAGAAGGGGGATTCACGTATACCCCTACCTAGACGATTGGCTAATCAGAGCACGCTCCCCAGAACAAGCTCAGGAACACTTGTCTATCACCTGCCACTTCCTCCACAACCTGGGCTTCTCCCTCAATTTCAAGAAGTCCCACATGACCATCCCAACAGCTCCAGTTTATCAGAGCAGTCTTGGACACTTCCTCGGGGAAAGCTTCGCCGCCCGAGGTGAGAGCTCTCCACATCCAGCAGATGGTGACAAAATTCCAAAAAGCCCAGCATCTGCCGGCCTTGGATTTCCTCAGGTTGCTCGGCCTCATGGCATCCTGCATTTTTCTGGTGCCAGAGGCCAGATTGAGGATGAGATCCCTCCAATGGGCCCTCAGAACTCAGTGGTCCCAGTTCTCGGGGAATATGTCAGATCTTCTGCAAGTCCCGAGCGCAGTTGCTCAGGATCTTTCATGGTGGGCTTGCAACAACAACATCCTCAAGGGAGAATCCTTTTGGCAACCATGGCCGGTGATAACAGTAGTGACGGATGCCTCACTCACAGGGTGGGGAGCACACACCAACGATCTGACAATCAGCAGACGTTGGTCTCCATCGGAGTCCAGACTACACATCAATCTTTTGGAGCTGAGGGCAATCAGACTAGCTCTGAAGGCCTTCCTGCCCTCCGTACAGATAAAGAATGTCCTGATAATGACGAAAAACACAGTGGCCATGTACTACCTCAACAAAAGAGGAGGCGCAAGAGCACTACCTCTGTGCAGAGAGGCGAAGCAGCTCTGGTTCTGTGCAATACAAGAGGGAATCTGTCTATGGGCAGTTCACCTAGCCGGAGAGCAGAACACGGCGGCAGACGCTCTGAACAGGCAGAGCACAGTCTCCCATGAGTGGGAGTTAGCTCAGGAAGTCCTTCTGGAGATCTTCACCCTTTGGGGAACCCCTCAAGTGGATCTGTTCGCAACCTCGGTAAACCGGAAGTGCGATCAGTATTGCTCAAGGGAAGTTCTTCCGAGAGGAGCTCTAGGAGATGCGTTTGTAGTGGATTGGGATTTTCCCCTGCTGTACCGTTTTCTCCAGTCCCTGTGATTCCTCAAATAACCAGGAGGTTGAGAAAGTTCAGGAAAACCATTATCCTAATTGCCCTGGATTGGGCCAGGAGAACATGGTACCCGGACCTTCTGGACATGTCCATCTGCCCAACAGTACGTCTTCCACAAAGAGAGGATCTTCTCTCTCAAGAGGAAGGTCAGGTTCTCCATCCAGAGGTCAACACGCTCAACCTTCATGCATGGTTTCTGAGAGGTTGAGATACAAGGATTGGGATCTTACGGATGACGTAATGGAGATTTTGCTTTCAGCCAGGAGGCCAGCAACAAAGTCCTTGTACTGGTGTCGTTGGAATACATTCAGTAACTGGTCAAGGATAGTGATGTGGACCCTTTTCAATGTGGCACCCAAATGGTGCTTTCTTTCCTGTTACATCTAGCCAATCTGGGCCTCCAGATAGGAGCAATTAAAGGATACCTTGCTGCGCTTTCCATTTTTAAGCGCTCCTCGGAAGAGGTTTCTTACTTCAAGATACCATTAATAATACAGTTCCTGAAAGGACTTAAAAATGTATATCCACCAATACCATTTCATGTTCCAACTTGGGATTTGAATTTAGTTCTAAAATTCTTAACATGTATACTATTTGAGCCTCTGCACTCATGTCCATTGAGGCTTTTAACACTAAAAACTGTCCTTCTTGTGGCATTAACATCAGCCCACAGGGTTAGTGAACTACAGACTCTCTCATATAAACCTCCATACACCACATTTTACAAGGACAAAGTAGTTCTGAAAGTTAAACCATCTTTCTTAACGAAGGTAGTTTCCGACTTCCATTTGTCGCAGAAAATTGTTTTACCAACATTCTATCCTCCTCCTCATTTGGGAAAAGAAGAGGAGAGATCACATAGACTAGACCCTAAAAGGGCCCTCAGCTTTTACATTGCAAGAATGGCAAAATTACGCCAAGACAACCAACTTTTTGTGGGCTACACAGGTCGTAAATTAGGGTTTGCGGTGGCAAAACAAACCATATCCCGCTGGATTATTCTACCTATATTGGAATGTTACAGATTAGCAAGAAAAGATCGACTGGATGGGCTACGCGCTCACTCCACAAGGGGAATGGCCACATCTGCAGCTTTGAAGAGGGGAGTCCCGGCAAAAGTATTTGCTCAGCTGCAACACGGACATCAATGCATACCTTTATCAAGCATTATTGTTTAGATACCTCATCCTGAAGTGAGGGATTATTTGCCAGAGCAGTACTTCACTCATGAAAACAAGAACTAGTACTCCCACCTCCAAATTGATCACTGCTATGGGAGTCTATCACAAACTGAGGAATACGTGGGAGGACACAATCCATTCGAAAAACAAGTTACTTAGCAACTGTAACGTTCTTTCGACTGGATGTTCCTCCCACGTATTCCTCATTGACTCTCCCAACCTACCCCGCAGTATAGTTTATACTTACAATTTCCTCTCACGATGCGCCTATCAATCACAGCATACACCTAGATGTTCCACGAGTATTTCCTCAAAAAAACAGAACTGAAGCCAACTGGCGCGGCTCGAGCCATTTATACCATCGATGACGTCGACACGGTACAGAGCCCGTCGAGGGACATTCGACGCCACGACCTCGAGCACAGCGCTCTCTGCCGAAACCTTTTTTCCGGTGCAGCGAAGCTGGCGAAACAAATTATCAGAAGATGAGGAATACGTGGGAGGAACATCCAGTCGAAAGAACGTTACAGTTGGTAAGTAACTTGTTCTTCTCTTTATATCTCTCTCAAAAAAAACTGACATAGATACATTATGAACAGCACGAACACTAAACAGAGTGACGTAATGTTTGTAAGAATCTCTGGTGGTTAAATGGGGTGCTCACTCTACTAACTGAAACAAATTATATAAACTGCAAGTATTTTTCACAGCAGTGATTCCTCTGCAAAGGTGTACAAAGTATCAACTTACACCAGATGAGAGGATGATTTTTCCATCCTTTTTAGACAACCTTTCTGTAAATTTTGTTCTTTTCTTTAGATTTTTAACTGCCTCTGCTAGACATAGGGCCTCATTACGACCCAGGCGTTAAGGGTTAACGCCGTCGTTAACCCTTAACGCCTATTCTGATTTTAACGGCTGCTTTTAGCAGCCGTTAAAATCCATGGCGCTAACCTGCCATGATGCTAATTACGCCACCGTAATTTACGGTGGCGTAATTAGCGCCTTCCCCACTCCCATTATGCCCTATGGGGCAAAAATGGGAATGGGGAAGGGAAAATGGGAAATGGGGATTTACCGTCCCACTCACCTTGGAATGGGGCGGTAAATCCGCCATCCACCATGGTGTAAACGTAGTTTACACCATGGTGGTAAAGTTGGCGCAATTAGCGCCTGGGTTGTAATGACCCCCATAGAACCTAAAATAAAAATTGAAACAATTCATTTGAATAGCAGATGACACATGCCTAGTTCTTTAACTCAGCATGCGCCTTTTATCAAAATACTGTTAATACAGGCAAGATAGAGATAATGACAACACATGTTGGTACATTTCAACTTGCAGAAAGGATTAACCTGTGTGTTTTTTTTTGGTGTGACAATATAAATACTTCCCCCATCCCCAGCTAGATCTACCCAAACTTCATTCAAATTTTCAGGGTCGCGGGGGTGGGACAATGATGGAGAGATATAGGCGATCTCCCTCATCTCCATAGTAAATAGGGAGCATTTGGGGAATGGCATGATCAGTATGTACTTCAAATTCAATTGTATTACGAGGTACTTTTGAAACGCCAATTGAAACCATGATCATTGCGCTATTAGGCACTGCTTTGGCACAACATCATAGTTCCACTAGCACGTGCGGAAGATGACCAGGATGAACACGAGAACAGGTACCAGCATCTTCATGATTGCTCCCAACCAGGATTGAGCCCAAGCGAGATGATGTCAAACCAATCTTCCCCTTTGATAACAGCACATTTTTCATTCAACCTCCTAGACCGTGTACTGCCGCTACTATGTTAGACAAGGATCCGTTCTCTGCATCTTAAGGAGGCAGGAATGTGCAACATTAATCCCTGATTTTTTGGCACATGCTTCCTTCCATTGCCGTCAGCATATTGAGGATGTATCGGTTTTGCATTGTCATCAACCTTAGGGCACGCAGCTCGACCTTTATGATGTTGAACCCATGCTCGGTGTTGTTTGCCAACTGGACCAGTTCCCAGCATAATATTTGCAGCCATTGTGCATCAGAGCTAATCAATCGATATTCTGCAGGTATCTACCCAAGCAGTGTGGTTCAGTTTGATGCTCTCTTCTGTCTTCCCAGTTTATCATATTGACTCTTCCTGGGTAGGATGCAAAATTCTGGTGGCGGCATTGGGTTTTGGTCTTCGAACAATGGGGAAACTGTTGCGGTTGTGTCAGGTATTGGCCCCCCTTTCAAGTGTTCTTCTGGAACTACTAGTAACACTGAGTGCAGCGTGGCCAGTGAACCATACCCCTCCATGATGGCGGGAGGCACAAGTATGCTTGTTGGCCGCAGACCCAGCAGTAATCCATCACAGCTGCCGTGCCTCTCTTCAGGTCTGGGATCAGGGGGGTCCTCTTGCATTTATCATTGAAACCGATAAAGATAGTTCCTTCACTGATAAAGCATAGTTCATAACTCTCCTCTCTGTACACTTTCACTGGCTTCTCCACTGCCACAATCCATGTCAATTTTGTGATGTGTTCTATCCATATGTGTGCACATGTTCTTTTCACAAACATCACCATTTCTTCTTCGACCTCAAGAGACCTTTAGCTAGGCAGCTGAGTGTTGTTTCTTGCCACTTGTTGTTTACGTACTTTAGTCCATCAATTACTAAATATGTTTGTTGCAATTGAGGTTTTTGGGTTGTTGCTGCATTGCAGGGCGTCTGGGTCCACAAGCTCTAGTTGCATGCTGTGTGCCTTGAAGGTGCCTTTTACACTACATAGCGCATGATGAACCAGGCATTGTGACTCTATAATTGGAACTTCTTGGAATCCAAGTGATTTGATCGAATGTCAAATTATCAAAAATGAAATGACCGAAAACAAAGTGTTCGAATGACCAAAAGTTCGGGTAATTTCAGACCCGATAATTCCGAAAAACACACATTCTCAAACACACACACACACAACATACCCATAACACTCCCACCCCCACCCCCTGTCCACACCCTCAGCACACCCCCACCCACACCACCAACATAAACAAACCCCACTTACCTTCTTCTTCACGCTGGTTCCTGCAGCACCAGTTCCCTTTCACTTCCGTGATCGGGAACCAGCGCTGCAGGGTCCTTTTTTTATTTATTTTTTTTAACACGGACGGCTGCAGGGGTGTCCCCCGCAGCCCCCGCTCACTATACCATAAAGTATAGTGAGCAGGGGAATGCAGGGGACACCCCCGCAGCCCCCGTTTGTTTTTCTTTTTTTTTTCACACCGACGGCTGCGGGGGTGTCCCCGCAGTCCCCGCAGCCCCCGCTCACTATACCATAAAGTATAGTGAGCGGGGCAATGCGGGCGACACCCCTGCAGCCCCCGTTTTTATTAAATGCTACCACCAAAGGATCGAACTTTTTTTGTTCAATCCTTTGGTGGCAGCATTTTTCGAACTTTTGGTCATTTCGCCCTTTTTTTTTTAGATCATTTCAACCTAAACCAACTTCCTGTGGTACTAAAACCTTGGGTGCCCCCAGTGCGTGCGGTATCAATGAGCATACATAGCAGTTACCCTTTGTTGTTTGCCCACTGCACTCAGGTCGGACTAACAGCTATTGGAGTGCTCGGAATGTCTAATATCTTCAATACCATCCAGGACTAGCCCATGGTATGCATCATATTTGGGTCTATGCGCTTGCCTTCTCATTCTATCATACTGTGATATATATCTCTTTGTTACTTTACTAATGCTAACATTGCTACTAATATTTGCGTTACAAATTTATTTTCTAGAAATGGTAGGAAATAAGATTAACATTTTGCTCATGCTCACACTCATTCTGCCAGCTGTGTTTGCTTGTGTGTGTGTGCTGACCTTGTTATTGCTTGTCTGGGAAGTATTATACATATGTACAGTACGGTTGCTAGTTCTGTTTAGCAGTGCCAGTGCACTTCCCTTTACGTTCCCACTCTCCCCCTCTTTTAGATGGCTTGCCCATATAAAAGATGTACCCCAATACATTTCTAGCTTAAACATCAATTTAGTAAATAAGAGAGCCGTAAAGTGAAGGCCATCTTGAATTCACAGTATATATATATTTTTTTTATTATTTTTATACGTTTTTTACAAACCTTTAAAAAGAAAAGAACATTTTAACATACATACATCCACCCTCCTCATCACACTGTATTCAGGATCGCCATCGCCATCTAACTTTCCCACATTTCATCAACTTTCTAGATGGTCAATGGTCCCCTATACATTTCCAAGTCGTCAGTAATCGAGATCAACTGGGAATCAATTATTGCTAAAAATTGAGTTAGCGGAATGAGCAATTTTGAATCAATGCCATTGAACATATGTCCCCACCATTCTTCCGCACACAATGAAGGGTGTTTAACCCCCCAAGGGCTCAATAACAATGATCTGTTGTTCCGAAAGCGGTTACAAAATAGCACTAAATGTTTCAAGGTCTCTGGTGCTTTAGAACAGAATCTACATCCAAGATTTATTTTTTTGTTACAGTTCCATGTTTTCAAACGCTCTTTCGTTTTAAACAAATTTAAGCGAAATAGCATAAAGCGTCTTCGAGCCTTAGGGTCTGGAAACAACTTGATGTATCCCTGAGGCGTATTGAAGGAAAGAACTTCCAATGGAACACTCGACATCAATTTTGCCATCGATCTTTCAATGCAGGTTTTCTCCCAGTCCATGCGCCAAATTTTCGTTTTTAGCAGCGACCGGGTTTTCATGCAGCAGACTGAGCTTAATGTCAAATTCCACCAGCAGACTTTCACATCTGTGCATCCACAAGGCCACCAAGTTCTGACCCTGCGACGAAGCAGTCTGGAGAAGTTCGAATTGCAGGATGTGTTCCCGCACTTGAGTTTTTCGATATAGGTTCAGCAAGTTCCATATAATCCTTGCATGTAATGAGATCAGGGATAACTCATATCTAATGCACGAGGTCGACGTCCCTCTCGGACGACTCAGCGCCTTTGTCCAAAAGAGGTTCTCCAAAGAGGACCATAACTCATGGGCACATCCCAGAGCGTTTTCTGCTCCGTACATAAGTACCGGGACGACTTTTTGCTGGTAAAACAACCGGACCGGCTCCAATGAGAATTTCCCAAATTTCTTTTTCATTAGCAGAGCTTGATTTGCTAACAGAGTGCATTTCCTTTTGGTATCTGCCACCCACGGGGCATCATTAATACAGGAACTTAACGTCATTCCCAGGTATTTGACCTTTTGTGATATTGACATTGTAATCCCACTCATGTACCATTTGAGTTTTTTTGCTTTCATTGAAGTGGCCCCTTTTAAATCTTTGAATATTAGGACTCCGCATTTCTTTGCGTTGATCAGCAAGCGATTCTCACCCACGTAGGCTTGAATTGCATTTAGTTTACGTTGCAAGCCGATCGGTGTTGGGTCCATGATCACCAGATCATCGGCATATAAAAGCCAGCTTACATGCGTGTTGTTTATCTTTGGTGGATAAGAAGTTACTGCATCCAAGGAGAGCCCCACGTCCGATATATACAGACTAAATATTGCTGCGGCAAGCGGGCACCCTTGTTTGACTCCCTTGTGTGTCCTAATAGTCGTCGACAAGGACCCAGTTTGATCAAGTCGGATCTTGACAGAGGTGTCTGTGTGTAGTTCTTGAATTGCCGCTACTAACTCTTCTGGACACCCCCACCTGCGGAGTTTCACCCATAATAAGTTGCGGTCAACAGTGTCGAATGCACTGGAAAAGTCAATAAAAGCCAGGTAGATAGCAGTATTTGATTTCAAGACTTCCATTTTTAACAGGTTAAGTACCAATAGATTCAGAGAACAACCCACCTGTTTTACAAACCCTGCTTGACGGGCATCAACATGCCCCGTCTCAGTAGCCCATGTTACCAGTTTTTGTTGCAATACAGTGGCATAGATCTTACCCAGGACATCCAATAGAGCCACTGGTCGATAATTTCCGGGTTTGTTCTGTCTCCCTTTTTAAATATTGGTACTATGACCGCCGATTTCCAAGATTCAGGGGATACTCCAGAGTTATTTATTCTTTTGAATAGAGTTATGCACAACTCGGCCCAGATCTCAGGATGTTGTTTGATTGTATAGTTATTTAAACCGTCTGGACCAGGCGCTCTCGAGTTGTTCGACTTCATGATTATAGAAATAATATCTTCCTTAGAGTATTCGATTGATCGCGGAGGAAACCTCAAAACGAGATTACTATCGGCCATCGTGTGGCCCTTGTATAGTTCCTCACAGTGGGAGATCCAATCCTTCTCCAACACCGGACACATTTGCAGGGCCTTTTGTGGAGCTTGCATGGTGTTAATGAGCCTCCAAAAGTCTCCTGAGTTTTTATTCTTAAGTGCTGTCAGCATGGATTCCGCATCATTTTGGATGGTCAGATGTTCATGGCCTTTCAACCAGTTTCTGTACTTCTGTTTGGCCAATCTAATGGTATCAATTCGGGAACACTGGTCCCTCAGGCGGGCCTGGCGAATTGCTTGTCTCATCTGCCTTTTGTGGATCTGTATCTCCTGATCAAACCAGTGTTTATGCACCATGTTTGGATGTTTGAGTCCAACGTTCTTGCTCTTAAATTTGAGCAAAAGTTGTGCGTATTCTGTTTTGGTGCTGCTGACAGTAAGCTGTTGCCAACTTAGTTACCTCGCGCATCTCTAATCGAAGTCTCACCCTATTCGATGTAACTAAGATCTTATGATTCCACCTTGAGGGGTCCTCTTTTGATTTCATAACAAAGCTTGTTGTCAGCATGTTATGATCACTATGAGTTTGAATCCTGACTTTAAAGGACTTTATTCGAGCGTGTATATTTCTCGAAGCAAATATGTAATCAATTATGGATGAGGACTCGGCTCTGTGCCATGTTGATGTTGGTCTCAGATCTCCAGTCGTGTTCCCATTTAACATTTGCATATCTCTGGCTTTCATTTCTTCCAACCAGCTCTCGCTCAACACCTTTAAGTTGTCAGTAGTAGCATTAAAGAGATCAATATTCAGATCACCACAAACCAGGATGTTCGCATGCTCCTTGAGCACAAACAGAGAGTCAAGAATCTCGGCATTTGGTCTATAAATTCTTTTTTCCCGGCCCTCAGATGATTCCAGTACACATTTAGAAGGATCATCTCGTCTGAAGCTTCGGGGCATCCATTGTCTCTTGTGATCGTGATTTCCTGTATGAAGGGAGACTGATTGATCGATTCTCCAATCCTAAAGCCCAAGGCCTTCTTAACTAAAGTTAATAGACCCGCCATAGGCCGTCCCTTTTCTAACTTCATGGCCGGATTGAACGCAACCTCATATTCACTTACAAGGGGCTTCTCACATAGCCATGTCTCTTGCAGACACACAATCGATAGTCCTTCTAACCAGTTCGTATTAAAAAGGTGCATGAAACCTCAGGTGTTCCATGAGGCCATTAAATACTCTTCTTGGCATTATTGTTGACTTTTTGTGTTGAGCGTTGATGCAACCCAAGCCTACTAGCAAGTTGAGTTCTTAGGACCCAGGCCATTAACATCCTTAGGTGGTGTTGGTCTTGGGTTTAGGCCTCCACGTATCGTGATACTTATGCCTGATTTTGAAGCCGCCAGAATGCTTACATTTTCCGCATGTTTGGATTTAGGATCTCCTTTTGCAGGTGTTTTTGATAGGTCTCCCGTTAATCCGGTATCGCGACTATTGGCTTTCTCCCCATCTCGTTGTTCTCTAAACAACACTCTGCTGTCTGATTAAGGCGTCGTAGTATGGTTGTTTGTTGTAGACACCTTGAAATGTCGCCGTTGCCTCTTTCTGCTCTATCAGTGTGATTCGCACTCTGTGCAGCCAACTCATATACTTCCAACCCTAATGAGAACAGCGCAACATTCGCTTCCATAATGGATTTAGCTATTAACGACAAGGTCACATGGAGAATTACCTTATCGTTCCGTTTTTCATTCGGAAATTCGACAATTTTCACGTCACTTGACTTGATGGCACGTAAACTTGGGAGCAGGTCAAATAAGTGAATGATGTTTGCGCGATTTAGAATCAGCTTATCCACAGGGTCGAGCCTCTCAATCAATAACTTAAAGACTGACATTGCTCCTTTAGCTTTTGTCGTTAGGTCTTTGTTCCTTTCGCGAGCATCCTCTCGTGAGATGACTTTTACAAGGGGTGGTTTTTCGACCCTCTGGGGGAACTCTCACCAGCTGATTCCATACGACCTGAGACAAGGCCAAAGTCCAGATCAACTTTTCCCAGCATATCTACGCTGGTTACATTCGATGAGGTAACGTTTACACCTTCTTGTTTAGAGCATAATTTCCGTCTTCTTTCGTGCATAGTCACAAATGGTGGACTTGTCGGGGCAGTTAGATCTATTGTCAAATTCTCTTGATCGTTGACAAACGGACAAATTCTAAAGTTCTTATCACGAGTAATTAGTGGAACGGCCTCTTGAAGCACTTTCCTTGGACTCAGATGCGTCCATGTTGGCGAGTTCATCACCTTCGGATCCTGAGCTACTATGGACGGGTTTAATTGGGTCGATCTAGAAGGAGCTTTAGGACCCATTTTGAGACCTTGAGAGTTTTGCCCACCCTCAGTAGACGAAGCCACCTGCACAGAACGTTGAGGAGCTGGAATTACTGAGCCTTCGTTTAGCAGCCTCTGGGCGCCTGGCAGCTCCGCCTCGAGGGCATCAGACTCGTCGTGGACATATTCAGGAGCTCTTCCGGAATGCTCTTTAGTGTCTCTTCATTCTCATCCATTGATTGCAGGGAGGTGCCTTTTTCAGGCTGTACCACTTTTATAGACTTTGAGTCCGTTTTTTTACAATTTTCCGTCACAATTTGTACAATCTTGATGTTCCTCAAGAATTTTCTGGCTCCAGTATTCTTGTTGTTTTTTCTTACCGGCATATTTTTAGATTTGTAGCTTTGAGTTTTGGCTCTGCTGGTTTCAGATTACTTGAAATGCCACCATAAATGGAGAATGTGTTGCGTTTTCCTTCACCGTGGGTGGTCATAGCCCCATTTACATCCGAAACATGTGGAGCTTCCAAGTTCGATGTAGTAGGAGTTTGCTCCTGAATAGCTAGCCGTTTTTAACAAGCTCTCGCTTGTTCAAATGCTGTGTTAAAAGAAATGTCAGCTATTGAATCACACTCCTGAGCAGCACTAACATCTTCGGCTTGTGAATTGGGTCTAAAGCCCGTCCTAGCCAAATTAGGGAAGGGTTCAGTATCTACACTTTTAACACCCAGGGAAACCCTTATATCATCCTGTATTATACATTGCCCCACTACAGGAATGAGGACCATGTTTGTCGATCCACAAGGCTCACCACCTACTGGAGTTGTAACCGTTTGTGGGCTAGGTTCCAACGACCCAGCCGTACGTTGTTTTGTTAAACGTTCTGAACTGTTGGTGTTCTGAAATATGGCCAATGCTTCGCGGGCAACTTCTGCTAGTAGTTTCTTGTCGGTTGCATCATTTTTTTTTTGTTCACTTGATATTTCAAGTGAGGTGTCTAAAGTTTTCAGAACTTCGAGCACCTTTCCTGAGGACTGGCAACATATTTGTTCCACATGAGAAACTTTAGAGTTCAATAAAGCAGTCAATGTTGTGAGATCTTTCAAGGAATCATTCAAGTTTTCATAAAGTTTCATATATGGGGCCAAAGAAATCGCTATTGATGAAATTAAGGCTGAGTGCAATTCAGAGGTTAACCCCAGATTCCTATTTTCCAACATATTAGCCCCGGAGGAGCGTTTTGTTGATTTCTGGGTCCTTTGAACTCTTCTCCTCCTTATTTTGGGAAAGGGGCGCTCGATGAATGAAGAGTCGGACAGGTCACAAGACCCTGATGTGATGAACTATGTTGTAGTACAGAACGTGTACTTTGATGTGTTGAGTTCAGTTGCACATGTTTTTGATTAGGTATCCTTTTTTGAGAATGCATCTGATTAAACGAGAAGTCATTCAAAAGGATTGGGCTTCCGCTTTGCATTGGGTTATGGCCAGGTGATTTCCTACGTTTATAAGAGACATTAGACCATACATCTTTAGTAGAGTCAAAAAGCTGCTCATTATGCCTTTTATGAGCAGATTTTTGGGTTAGCCCATGTTGTGAAGGCAAGTCTTTTCCTGCAGTATTTTGAGCCTTGTTCATTGAGATGAGATTGAGTAGTATATTATTTGCGTCTCTCGCGAACAGTCAAATACAGCCCGTTGACTGAGACTCCACACGACTCCGCCTCTGGAGTGTTGAGGAGATTCATCTTCTCGTGCATAGCCTCGCCGTCTGCAAAGTTGGTCAGCCTTCCCCCACTCCCACTCTCACCTGGCTTGGGGGTGTCCGTCAGCACGCCTGAGGAAGGAGAACAAGGGCACATGACAGCTCCGTCTTCCTCCGGCAACTTTGCAGGAGAGGCCGGCATGGGCCCCGGAAGCTGCTCCGCGACCTGCGTTCCGTCGCCGACCTGAGCAGCCACCCGCAGCACAGCGCCCCCTCAACACCCGGTCGTCATCAGACCGCGACTGCGACGCAGTCCCTCCTCTGCCATCACACACCCGAGAGTCGGCAGCAGAGCCGTCCGTGAGCTCGTCCAGCAGACCTGCGGAGCACGCCCCCGCACACAGAGCTCCACCTGCAGCATCACTCGCGGCCACCGGAGCCGGAGTCCTCACAGTCGCACCAGGTGAGTGAACCTTCCACAATCCAACTTATTTGTGGATCCCACTATTGCCCACTTTGAGGACTGGCGCACAAATTGGGGCGTATGTAGTCATTGATTCAGTATTATAGTTCAGGGTTACGGGGTAACCATTATTATTACACAAGCACTGGCGTGAATGCGCCATACTACCCCCACTTTCCTTCTCAAACACATGATCATCCCCAGAAATGTTTGTTTGTGTTTATGTCCCCTCCCTTCAATCCTTCAAAAATAGAGCAAAACAATGGCTTTATGAGCAAGACGAAGCTTCAGCCTCCTTTTTGTAAACACTCACTGCACGCTGTACCAATTCTATCATTTCTGTATATATTGGGTCGACTAACTACCTTGTAAATATATGTATATTTCTTTGCCTTATGTATATTTATACTTTGTAATATGTAACTGCCTTCCTGTAACTGCCTTTCTGTAACTTCTCATTGTAACCCTTCCAAACATGCGCCCTGATGCCCGTGGGCAGGCTGCGCAATATAAATAAATAAAACAAATAAATAAATAAATAAAATAAATAAATATGTTGGTATTATCGTCGTCGCATGTAGAAACACATGTGAAAAAATGACTTGCTTTCCTTGTTGTGGATTGTTTGGTAATATCAGCATCACATCCACCTGGTCTCTCGCGTCTTCTTTGGGCCCGTGTTCCGACTGCTTGCATGCTGTTGTCCGCCATCCCTGCCAGCACTCACCAAACAGCCTAACAGGCAATGAAGTCCAGTCCTTTCTCCACAGGGCTTACGTCACAAGGGCGAAAGAGGTGTCCTTTTAAGGTCAGCTGTCTGGGGTCCCTTAAAGGCACACGCACCTCTGTGTTGTAGGTAGAAACTCTCCGCTCTCTCTCCACTCGCCACAGCCTAAAAGGCAATGAAGTCCAGCCCTTTCTCCACAGGGCTTACACCACAAGGGCGAAAGAGTCGGCCTTTTAAGGTCAGCTGTCTGGGGTCCCTTAAAGGCACACGCACCTCTGTGTTGTAGGTAGAAACTCTCCGCTCTCTCTCCACTCGCCACAGCCTAACAGGCAATGAAGTCCAGCCCTTTCTCCACAGGGCTTATGCCACAAGGGCGAAAGAGGCGGCCTTTTAAGGTCAGCTGTCTGGGGTCCCTTAAAGGCACATGCACCTCTGTCTTGTAGGTAGAAACTCTCCGCTCTCTCTCCACTAGCCACAGCCTAACAGGCAATGAAGTCCAGCCCTTTCTCCACAGGGCTTACGCCCAAGGGCGTAAGAGGCGGCCTTTTAAGGTCAGCTGTCTGGGGTCCCTTAAAGGCACACGCACCTCTGTGTTGTAGGTAGAAACTCTCTGCTCTCTCTCCACTCGCCACAGCCTAACAGGCAATGAAGTCCAGCCCTTTCTCCACAGGGCTTACGCCACAAGGGCGAAAGAGGCGGCCTTTTAAGTTCAGCTGTCTGGGGTCCCTTAAAGGCACACGCACCTCTGTGTTGTAGGTAGAAACTCTCCGCTCTCTCTCCACTCGCCACAGCCTAACAGGCAATGAAGTCCAGCCCTTTCTCCACAGGGCTTACGCCACAAGGGCGAAAGAGGCAGCCTTTTAAGGTCAGCTGTCTGGGGTCCCTTAAAGGCACATGCACCTCTGTGTTGTAGGTAGAAACTCTCCGCTCTCTCTCCACTCACCACAGCCTAACAGGCAATGAAGTCCAGCCCTTTCTCCACAGGGTTTACGCCACAAGGGCGAAAGAGGCAGCCTTTTAAGGTCAGCTGTCTGGGATTCCTTAAAGGCACACGCACCTCTGTGTTGTAGGTAGAAACTCTCCGCTCTCTCTCTACTAGCCACAGCCTAACAGGCAATGAAGTCCAACCCTTTCTCCACAGGACGTAACAGTATATTTATGTACTTTATTAATATACAATGAATCATGTGACGTTGAAGGTTCCATTTCCATCACTCCTTTAGAGGAAGCAAAAATGGGGGTGGGGGAGAGAGCGAGAGAGATAGCAATATAGTAGAGAGAGAAAGAGAGAGAGAGTCGAGAGAGTAGAGAGGGAAGAGAGAGAAAGAGTTTTTCTTTTACTTAAAAGTGATTATGCTTTTAGCAGAAATGCATGTTTATTGTCTGAAGCATGTAGTCAAGTTGTTAATTCTGAGCTAGTTACTTTGAGGGAAGCTGGTATTTTCTCTAGGGTTCTGGTGTGGTATTTTGGGGTGCCCTACAAACATCAGAGAGGTGAATCCAATATCGAAGCCCCTTCACTTTTACTGCGAGAGGGGTGGAAAACACTACTTCATAGAGGCCAACTTTCAGTGCTATGCGGATGGCACTCAGCTCATTTTCATGCTACCTTTGTCAGGTCTGCCTGAAGAATCCTGCAGGAGTGACGATGGCCAACCAGACCCCCTAAGCCTGCCGGCCCAACAATCCTGTTATTATACAACTATTAGACTGGCAAACCCAAGGGGAATGGAGAAAATAATAAACGCAGAATCTTCTACTGTCTTTGTCTTCTGACTGTCTGACAAGATTTGGCCTGGTCAGTAGAGGACCTCCCCTTTTTAAGAACCACTACCACTGCCCTCAACTCTCTTCCCATACCTGCAGCCTAAGCCTTATTGCTTTTAGTCTCTTGATAATTGTTTGACTGTGTAACTGCTGTGAGAATATTAGATCAGACACGTTTGGCTCTGAACAACACTGTCTTTTCTGAACTCCTCTAGTGGCTTCTTCTGCTCTCACTCTCTCTCTCTTTAACCTTCAATTGAATTAGTTTAAAGTTAATTGTTTTTTCTACTCAGTTATCACTTCGTATATTCACCAATTACTCTTTTAAAACTACTATGTCAGTAGATCCTCATGCGGCTGAGCGCAGTGTCTTTTTTTTTTAGTCCACTTACTATGGATTTTCGGTCGGAGGAATTTCACTCGCTTTAGCCAGGAGTCTGAATTCCAGATACGTTTTTAGAATACGACTCTTTGATCTATTCGCACTTCTCACAAGACTGCCGCGGCCACACTGATGTTAACTGTTCTTCCGCAAAATGGCTGCGATGCACGTGTCACGTTGCAGGGTCCTTTACTCTAGCTCATGCTCAGACCGAAAAGCTTTGCCTCGCGCCAGCCCCGAACAAACTCTACAGTATCGCTGCCCGAAGCAACAGTTAGTAGAACTCAATGTTAATTACAATTAGTTACGCAACGGCACTCATTCGCTCGCTTAGTTAATATATTACACGCGCTTGGATAGTGAGTAAAAATACACTCTCTCTGCTCCCTCCACTGAATACAGCGCTTCCTATCAAGCAACTACTGTCGCTCCTCTCTGAATAACTTTACAGTTTTAAAATTAACAGTTTTCCTTTTACAAATCACTCACAACTTCATAATAGTTTTAAAATCTCTCAGTTAAGAGTTGCTTGGCACACAGCTTGATATAGATTTCTGCTGTCTCTGTAGATCTGCTTTCTCTTCCACTCTAGTATCTTCAAATGATCTCTGCGGCTGACTTCTTCTTATACCTTAAAAATCAGGTTGTGCTTAAAACCTACCACTAAAACAAATGGTCTAAAGACTTTCTATGGAACTTTAAAACTCTTTATTTACTGGAGCTAATAAAGGCATGCCCTTCTCTAATGAAAACTTAAATGAAAGGCAGTTTAGAACTCCACTGAGGATTCCAATGACAACACAATTGCCTGAGCCAATTACTGCTGTAATGTTGAGCCTCCATCTTGGCCTGGGAACACATAGGGCCTCATTACACGGATGGCGGTAAGGGTTTACCGGTACCGGTATTTTATCGGTACCGGTAAACCCTTACCGCCTTACTACGAGGTCCCCTGCGGGTTGGGGAATTTAACGCCTGCTTTTTGCAGCTGTTAAAAACCAACCCGCAAAGGGACCAGGGAGCTAATTACGGTACCGCAATTTGCGGTACCGTAATTAGCACCTTCCCCATTCCCATAGAGCCCTATGGGGCAAAAATGGCAATGGGGAAGGGGGAATTACCGCCCCACCAACCTTTGAATAGGGCAGTAATTCCCCTTTCCACCAAGGCGGTGCCGGTATTTTACCGGCATGGACCAAGGTGCTAATAGCACCTTGGTCCACCGCCATCCGTGTAATGAGGCCCATAGGCTTCCTGACATAAGGAATTAAGGAAAACACACTACAGCCCAATTCAGCCACCCAAAGTAAAGCTCACCCCAGAACAAGTTTAATATTTAGACAGACCTCCTTTACTACACCTCCTCAACCAGTGCCTGAACCGCCAGCTGTTACCTGAACCCCAAACAAAGTGATGAACAAAGTGTGGAACCCTGACAACCTTCAGCCACCTCTTCTCCTTCTCTCATCTCTGACTGTCTGTTTGCTATCCAAGAGTGGTGTGCCGCCAATGATCTCTACCTTAATTCCAGTAAGACTGAGATTCTACTCACCGGCACACCCGCTCCCTCCTTTCCTGTCACTCTCTGGCCGGCCTCTTTTGGCCCTCTTTTTGTTCCCACCTGCGAGGCTAAAATTCTTGGGGTCATCTTTGATTCCACACTGTCCATCTCTCCTCACATCTCTGACATCTCTAAGAAATCACACTACCAGCAACACCTCCTCAGAGGTATTCTTCCTTTCCTTTCCTTCCCCCAGAAGCTTACTGTCTCCTGAGCTCTGGTTCTCTCTAGGCTGGACTACTGCAACAGCCTCTTTCTATATCTGCCTGCTTCTACTCTGCCCCTCTGAAACTCATCCAGAACAGGACTGCAAGACTTGTCCTTGGCCTCAAGTCCAGGGATCGTATCTCTCCAGGACTGAAATCTCTGCACTGGCTCCCAGTGGCTGTGAGGATTAAATTAAAAACCCCCTGCATTGTCCACAAGCCCTTGTAAGGGAGGAAGGGTCGATTTACCCCCCCAGGTACATTCGGCACAAAAGAGACTTAATACTCATGCAATAGCGGGGAGATGTCCTGCTTGCCCTTCCCTGATTACAGTGGAAGCAGGGCTACTGCAAGACACATCAGGACTCCATTTTGTGCATAACTCAACAACATTCTTGGACTAGGCCGCACCCCGAGCCCTGCAAAGCCTTCTCTCCCCTTTTGCAGCGCTGCGCACTGCGTACACAGATAGCACCCACCCCCTCCCGTGTCTGAGCCACGCAGGCTTCTTTCTCACGGATGCTCTACCATGAATTGTGGCAAACCTCTGAGCTCATTGCCCTTTGTGTGACCGGAGATGAATTTCAATTGTGGCCCATTCGTCTCCACAAACCTGCTCTTGCTCATCTCACCCCCACCTTTGGAAGTTATTGCCGGCTCAACCTTTTGCCTCTCATTAATTTCTTTGATGTAGCAGATGTGTGACCCTTCCCCACTGACCATCTAGAGATAACTGGTCTCATGTCATCATATATCCTGCCTAAAACCAGAACATATCAATTCACTCACTGAAGCACTGGGGCGCCATGGCAAATAAATCTTAGATCAAGGCCACTGATAATGCACCTTGGGGGCAAGGACCTCGTACCCCTCACGACTACAAAGACCTGAGACTGGAATGTGTAAATATGTGTCTTCAATTTATAGATGTCCCCACATACTAGTACATGGTTTATATTCTGTATTATTAATTGCATGTCAGGAGATAGCATGTAGCTGAGCTAATTAGACAGAAGAACAAGTTACTTACCAACTGGTAACGTTCTTTCGATTGGATGTTCCTCCAACGTATTCCTCATCTTAGATGTATTCCGTCCAGCTTTGCTGTCTTCGGAACTTTTTTCGGCAGAGGGTGCCGTGCGTCGATGTTGTCGAGTCGATGGTCCCTCGAAGGCCTCCGTTGAGGGTGACGTCATCGGGTGTATAAGTAGCACGCGCGGCGCCCGTTGGCCTCAGTTCTGTTTTTCCCCCTTTTTTTGTCTGTGACCTTGTACTGTATAGATTGTGCTGGCAGACAGGTATCAGCCTTGCGAGATTTGAGATGGCAATAACCCGGAAAAATCTACAGAGGGGTAGGCTGGGAGGGCTATGAGGAATACGTTGGAGGAACATCCAATCGAAAGAACGTTACCAGTTGGTAAGTAACTTTTTCTTTGAGTGGATTGTGTCCTCCAATGTATTCCTCATCTTAGATAGACTCCCAAAGCAGTATTTTGTATATTTTATCTGGAGGAGGGGTCAGATTTTTTCTTTTTTTGTATATTTGCCTTTATATGGCAGAATAAAGCACTGCTTATCCAAAAGTTAGCTCCCTATACTGGGAAGCATCCAGGTTATAGAATTTTGAGAAGGTGTGTAGCGAAGACCAAGTTGCTGATTCGCAAATGGACCTTATTGGAACACCTCTTTGAAGGGCTGTGGAGGAGGCGATGCCTCTGGTGGAATGAGCCCTTAACCCTTCCGGAGTGTCTTTCTGGGCTAGTCTGTAGCATTCTGAAATGCAAAGTACAATCCAGCGTGAAATTGTCTGTTTTGTTACCGATTGACCCAGTTTCCTTCCTGTGTAACCTATAAACAGCTGGTTGTCCACTCTAAGTCTGGAAAGTCTAGGGATGTAAAAGCTTAAAGCTCTTTTCGGATCCAACCTGTGTAATCTTTCCTCCTCCTTCGAAGGATGGGGTGGAGGATAGAATGCTGGTAAAACAATCTTCTGACTTAAATGAAACTCAGATATTACTTTTGGGAAAAATGATGATTTAACCCTCAATACAATTCTGTCCTTATGGAACACAGTATAGGGTGGCCCAGAAGACAGTGCCTGCAATTCGCTCACTCTTCTTGCTGATGTTAGAGCAACCAAGAAGGCTGTTTTCCACATTAGTAATCTTAATGGACACGTGTGCATAGGCTCAAAACGAGCACACATTAAGAATTTTAGGACTGAATTTAGATCCCATATCGGTACTTTAAATGGGTGAGGAGGAAACACATTAGTGAGTGCTTTTAAGAATTGTATTATCAAAGGAATTTTGAAGTAGGAGCATTCTTCCGATGAGCGCTTGAAAATGGAAAGCGCCGCAAGGTAACCTTTTATTGTTCCGATATTCAGACCTCTGTGTGCTAGGGTCAGAAGGAAAGATAATACTTCCGGAATAGAACATAGAAAAGGATCGACTTTCAGATGATCCAGTGCTTGCTCGGCAGAATGCGCTCTGATCAACCAATCGTCCAGGTAGGGGTAGACATGAATCCCCCCTCTTCTGAGGTGCGCTGCCACCACTACCATTAACTTGGTGAAGACCCTCGGGACGGAGGTCAACCCGAATGGCAGGAATCGAAACTGATAGTGTGAGTCGCCAACAACGAACCTCAGGTATTTTCTGTGCTTGAGATGAATCGGCACATGAAAATAAGCATCCTGGAGGTCCAATGACACCAACCAGTCATGGAGTTGAAGGGCCTGAAGGATCTGAGAAAGGGTAACCATCTTTAACTTGTCCTTTCTGAGGAACTTGTTCAAGTTTCTTAAGTCCAAGATAGGTCTCAGTCCTCCGTCCTTTTTGGGGATCAAAAAATACGGGGAGTACCATCCCTTGTTCCTCTCCACTGCAGGTACTGGTTCTATAGCACCTTTCTCCAGCAGGGTTAAAACTTCCTGCTGTAGGAGCGGGTTTGAAGACTTCAACGGGTGTCTCCCTGGTGGATTGCTTTGAGGTTGCGTTAGAAAAGGAAGGCAGTAACCTTGGGCTATTATTTCTAGAGCCCAAACATCTGAAGTAATGGCTCGCCATTCTTGCAGATGCTGTGATAGCCTGCCCCCTACAGGTGTTTTGTGATGCAAGTCCTCAAAGCGGTTTTGTGGCGGATTTTGCAGCCGCTGATGGCAGAGAGGCTGCAGCTGGAGCTGGTTTAGCACTTTTCCCTCGTCCACCACGAGTGGCCTTTTTCTGGCCCCTTTGACTGGCCATTCCTCTCACCTTTCCATATGAGGTGTAGTAACGATAGGATCGTCCCCTCCATGACTGTCCTTGCGCACGAAAAGGCTGAGGTTGCCTAATAGCAGTTCCTAAAGATTAGGCAGCTGCTTTTGAGGTCTGCAACCTCTCAAGGCTCTCGTCAGCCTTGTTGCCAAAAAGGTGAGACTCGTCAAAAGGGATGTTCAGAAGGCGGTTCTGTACGTCCGGTGCGAAACCCGACTTCCGTAACCACGCAAATCTGCGCATTACTGTGCTAGTGCCCATGGACCTGCTTACACTATCTGCAGTGTCCAATCCAGATTGAAGGGATTCCTGCATGGCTTCCTTTCCATCTCTAACGATGGCTGGGAACCTTTCCCTTTCTTCCCCTTCTAGTATGTGCTCTGTCGCCATTGCAATGCACTCCCAAAGAGTGTACGAAAATTTTGCCAAGGCACATGTGGAGTTGGCAGATTTGAATGTCATGCTCCCGGCTTAAAATACCTTCCGTGCCCAACCATCCACACGCTTATCGTCCCTGTCTGGAGGGATAGACGGGTATGCAAGTTTGTTGGAATCTGTGGCTGCCTGTATGACCAGACTCTCGGGAGTTGGATGTTTTAACAGATAGCCGGAGTCGCTACTGGCTGGGCGGTATTTTGATGCGAGGGACTTATTTACCGGAGGAATATAATCCGGAGTTTGCCCTGTTTTGTAAGGCTACATGAAAGGGAAGTACTGGGTCTTCAGTAGGACCATTGTACAATATGTCTGTTAAATAATCTTGGACGAATTGGGCTGGTGGTTTTGCCCATCCCAAGTAATCTACCACTTTGGTCATTAACTGACGGTAAGATGGACTGGCATGCTCTCGCCCATCCCAAGTAATCTACCACTTGGTCATTAACTGATGGTAAGATGGACTGGCATGCTCTCCTGGATCTGGTCTACCAAAGTCATTCTCAGTAGAAGTGTCAATGCCACTTGCATTGTGTAAAGATTCCACCAAATCTCTCATTCTGCTTTCCTCTGAGATCAAGCATTCCGGGACATTTGGGGGACCATATTCTAGCCCAAAAGGTACATCTTCCTCATCAGATCTCTCCTGTTCCTCAAAAATTGAGGTCAGGGATTTGAAAAACTCCTTTTTGGGGAGAGGCTTCAAAACCTTCTCTGGGAGAGGAGGAGGAAGAGGTCTATTACATGGCTCTCAGGACAATACAGGTTTTGTAACCTTTTCCTTCTCTTTTACTGGCTTCCCTGGCTTGGCTGGAGCCTTTGGCGCTGAGGGTTTTGGCGTCGACGTCGATAACAGCGTCGACGGCGTCAATGACACTGTAGTCGTCGACAGGGTCTGCTTCAAGGGCGTCAAGGCGACCTTCGAAGATTTTCCCTTCGAGGTGTGATGGGTCTCAGAAGGCGTCGGTGACCTGGAGCGGTCGACTCGACTCGAGCGTTTTTCACTCGGCGTCCTGGAAGGTTCCCTATCCTTCCTTTTTCGATCACCCGGGCTCGAGGACGTGAGTGTCGGAGCGATGACGCTCCCGGCCGGCTTCCGAAGAAGGCGCGGACCGAGGCTTGGCTTTTTCAAACACCTCCATCATTTTGACCCTGAATGCTTCCCACTCTTCGGCAGAAAAATGTTTTGTGGGGCATTTCATCTTTTTTGGAGACTCGTCTGACGACGAGGTGGAGGGAGACCTGTGGCGTCGTTTCTTCGATCTTTTTGACAAAGACGACGAGCGATGGGAATTGCTACGGGACCTAGATCGATGCCTTTCGCGTCGGGGAGAATTCTCCTCACGGGATCTCGACTCGACGCTAGAGGTTTTACGATCGGTTTTTTGACCTACCTGTAGCTTTCCTCTACTCTCTCGCAAGGCCTTCCCCGTCATCGCCTGACACTTCGTACAGGCCTCAATGTTGTGGCCTTCTCCGAGGCACCACAAACACTCTCGATGCGGGTCCGTGATCGACATTTTTGACCCACATGATTTGCACTTTTTGAATCCTGATTTCGGGGTCGTGGTCGGTGTCAATGACAAGGACATATTTCGTTATTATATATTCTCACAGAACACGAGGCGCGCCGAATGTCCGAAGCAACGTATACTGCGGAAAAACGGAACTGAGGCCAACGGGTGCCGCGCGTCCTACTTATACACCCGATGACGTCACCCTCGACGGAGGCCTTCGAGGGACCATCAGCTCGACGACATCGAGGCAAGGCGCCCTCTGCCGAAAAAATTTCCGAAGACAGCAAAGCTGGATGGAATACATCAAAGATGAGGAATACGTTGGAGGACACAATCCACTCGAATGACCTCTTCTCGTAAAACCGACCTTCACACCACACAGATGAGCCCAGCAGACCACGTGCTGCTCGAAGTAACAGCCCTGCACCAGCCAATCACGTGGAGCCAGCCCATATACTGCCATACTGTATCTATGTTGTCCGCCAATCCCAATGCGACTTGATGTACCTATAGGGAATCGTCACTAGTGACGATTCTAAAGCATATAATGTACTGTATTCTGTATTGTGGTCATAGCGCTCTCAATGCAGCAGAGTCCTCTGCATGCATATACCTTTATAAAAACTACTTTCCTCACAACCATTCTCCTGGTCTCATTTGTTACTCGGGTGTGTCCTTATTACTTGTCTACAATTGGATTTTGAGGGCTGAGCACCTTCACTTGGAGACCCCGGCTACGTGATTGTGGGTGCCCCGATGAGACCCTTGTGCCGTGCAGCGAGATCCTGGGCGCCCCCATCAAGACGACTGCCACCTACAGATGACCAGTAGAGCGTACGCACCAGAGAGGTTCCAAGGTTCCCGGCTTTTGCAAAAACCCGACTGCTCGCCGGCCACAGCTTGATTGGGGGGCAACAGCCTGGTTGTGGATAGACCGTGAACGGAGGCTCTCGGATCACCTCGGACACGTGAGATTGGTTGCGAGAAAAATTAAAGGAAGGGAAATTAAAGGGGGTAAGGTTAAGTGTGTATGGGATTGTATGAGTGTTGTTTGGTGTGCTTTTCTTCTTCTTTCCTTCACATGGCCATTAGGTTTTTTTATAGAGGTAACGGAATAAAGAAGAGAATACCGGAACATAGCTCCGAAAGGGGGTGTAAGGCGGCGCCGCGTAGTACTGTCTCGACCAGTACAGGGATAAAAGTCTTGTATATTGAGTAGACTCCGGAGATATTAGCAAACTCTTTTTCTTGTACGACAACTTTGTTAGAGGTCGGCCCAGAAGGGGCCCAGGGAGAGGTGAGTGTGAAGGACGAATGTGGGGGAAGAATCTACCAAATTTCGTAAAGGGGTAGGGCTAAGAAACAAAAGTGTTACAGATATCTGTTTTATGTTTCATGTTGTTAGTGAAGTACGTCAGTCCGTCTAGGAGGTGTATCTGTTAAATGGTTTATGTTTCTTTGGTTTTGATGATTTCCATGAAGTCTTCCAAATTGAGCAAGGTGTAAGTGAAATGTTTTAAAAATGGTGATGTTATAGGTTTTTTGCCAAGTTTTATAAGCAACCTAAGGCCTGCCGCCATACTTTCTAGTGTTACTACCACACACGCATGCAAGTAGTGAGCAAGGTAGAATCGTGGGCGCAAATACACCTTTGATGCATATTTGTCAACACCTCCCTCTGAACACTGAATAGATAAAAAAAAGTATCATGACCAGTAGCTCACAGAGATTAAGGACGAGGGGTCGTCCCAAGTATAGCCGGAAGGGGGATCATTTGACAAAAGGGTACTAGATCTTGTGACAACATATTTGTTGACAAAAATGAAAGGGGAAACAACTCCAAAATACGAGGTCCTAGATCTCTGCAGGTGTCATGATTCCTGCCCCTCATGTCCCCAGCCCTCCAAGATGTCTGTCACGATTCTGCTTGCCTGCCTCCCAGCACCTTTACATGCCCCTAATCCTTTATTTCCTTGTTTTACCGCATTCTGGACTAATCTAATTGCATGTTCCATTCAGGATTTTGGATTAAACCAGCAGATGCATTCTGGGACATGTAGGCTGTCCAAAAGGCAGAGGGCTGGAGGAGGCATATTAAATACATTTGTTTGCAGCAAGTTACTAAGAGCTGTAGAGGGCCTGATTGCATTCACCTGTTCCAAGCTACTGCAGGCTCGGCTGCAGAGAGCTGGAGAGCGCTTGATTAGAATCCACTGCTGCTACTGCTGCAGGCTACTGAAGCCAGGGCTGGACTTAATTGAACACAGCTGCCAGAGTCTGCAATCAGCTCCACCCTGCTGGCCCGCTGGCTGGGAGGGCCTTTATAAGCTCACTCTGAACAGAAGCAGTTGTCAGTCAACTGCTTTCTCTGGGAGTTAGTGCTGGTGCTCCTGTTACCAGTTTTTGACCTTTCCAGGAAATCCTCTTTTGGCCTTTTGATTCCTGTTGCTGTTGATGCTTGCAGCTCCCTCTCCATTCTGCTGCAGCCTTTTGCCCTGCTCCCCTGGGCTCCCACCTGACGGCTCTGCCGTACTCTGCTGCCTTCCGCCCTGCTCCTCTGGGCTCCGCCTGACGGCTCTGCCACACTCTGCTGCTTTCCGCCCTGCTCCTCTGGGCTCTCACCTGACGGCTCTGCCGTACTCTGCTGCCTTCCGCCCTGCTCCTCTGGGCTCCCACCTGCTCTGCCGTACTCCGCTGCCTTCCGCCCTGCTCCTCTGGGCTCCTACCTGACGGCTCTGCCGTACTCCGCTGCCGTCCGCCCTGCTCCTCTGGGCTCCCACCTGGCGGCTCTGTCGCACTCCGCTGCCTTCTGCCATTCTCCTCTGGGCTTCCTTGCCTGGCAGCCTTACCACATACCTTTGCCTTCCGCTCTGTTCCTCTGGGCTCCTTGCCTTGCTTCCTGTCTGTTCTAACTTCTGATATCCTATCCTGTCCTGTACCTGGTTATTTCTTCCAACACTGCTTTCTACTTGTATACATCTTGGTCCACTGAAGTATCTCCACTTGAATCCATTTTACATTGTGACCCTGGGTTGGTCTCCATTCAGATCAGATAAGGGAAGACTTCTGTTGCCTTCAAGTAGTCCGTTGAAGTCGTACCTGCCTCAGTATATGGTCTTTCAGTTTTACCCTTGCACTGAGTACAACAGTTTCCTCGGTACGCACAAGTCATGATGTTGCTGTATGACTGTTGTTAAGAGTAATCTGCTGGTACCTATCCCAAGGGCTTTCCTTAATCCCTGGAGACCCCTTATCATATTCCAGTACACCCTTATTTCTGATCAATCCGTGTTGCCCAGTATACTTGCTTGTCTTTGCCTTTTCTCTGTCTCTTTGTTTACAGCCTGCTCTTGCAGTTCCTGTGAATTCCTGTTTCAACTAACAGCTTGGTATGTACCTTTAATCTGATATTTGCTAGCATTGTCGCCAGAATCTTCCTTAAATCTACTTGCATACAGCGAGAGATAGCCTCTGCCCTGTGCTCTCCGTCTAGACTTCTGAGAATGTCAGGCTGGAGCCAGGCCACGATCACCTACATGGCCCTCAAGGGCCTCTCCATCCCTCCAAAGACCCACTTGGAGTCAGACTTGGCGCTTGTGGCACCAGACTCACTCACTCCCATAGGATAACATTGGGTATTGGACTTGTAGTACAGTGATGGGGACAAGATGGATGCCTGCATATATTTCGGTTCCCAGAACTGCATGTGCAGTCTAGTCTTTTGGGTGTGGTTCAGCCCAAAGACATCTGGGATACCCAGAGACTATTTAAGACACGCCCAGACTGAAAAACATGCTTTGTGTTTTCTGCACCTGCAGCATGACACTCACCGTGTTCGGATCGGTCTCCAGTAGGCCTGCATCTTTCTTCTGCGCTCAGCTCCTGCAAGAACAAGAACACTGTTAAGAACAGCCTTACCTTGCGGCGCTTCTGCCCATCATTCATCGCTCCTTCTGTTCTGCGGGCATCTTCGGCGGTGTCATTCCCATCCCGGCACGCCGCTTCCTAAGGAAAAAGGAAAAGAACAGAAAAAAGGCATTAGTAAGCATTCAGCAAATCTTCGCTTATTTTTTAAAGACTGTACGAGCTTCAAACGCTTAACTGAATCCCTGCCGCTCTGGAGGAACTCTGTCTCCGGAACTTCTCATCCATCTGCAAGAGGGAAAAGACACTCCAGGTTAGCGTGGAAACATCTAGAGGCGCCGCATACCGCACTTACTCACCGCATTTCTTCTTCATAACTGGCATCCACGCTGAAAACGTTGCGGTACCTATAAGACACAGAAAAAGAACTCTGTTCAATACAAATACGAAAGGGTCGCATCACGCATCGTGCTCTCACTCACCTTCAGCGCTACTCATCTCAGCAGCACATCGCCGGCCATCATCTAAAAAAGGAAAGGAACGAAGTTAGAGAACTGTTCAAAAGCCTCATTATACTTACCTGTCGGACTCTTGCCAGTGAATTAACTAGGTAGCAAGGAGCCTGCATCAATCAACGCGCTCCTGCGCTGAAAGCAGAAGGGAGAGCACACTTTCCAAGAAAACAAGGTGAGCTGTGGATCAAAGGGAGGGGTTCAACCCCGGGGAAGAAGGGGTTCAAGCACACAGAGACAATAGGGAGTTTAACTCTGCCAATCCTGTGTTTCAGGCCCAGTCTCCAGTCGAGTAGACTCCAGGGAAGGGTTCGAGGTCGTCCAAGGGTTCGAGGAACAGGCTGAGCGACGTCCCCGTGGATACCAGTTGAGCGTTACAGAACACAAAGCCTCACATCAAAATCCATCTGGGCGTCATGGAAACGTCAGAAACCGACCAGTTAGCCCACATGTTGGGGCAGCTACGTTCCAAAGTACATGCAGCCAGGCAGGAGACCAACACCCTGAGGAGAGAGCTGATAGTAGCCAAAGAACGCACTGATGATTTAAGCCGGCAACTTCTCCAGTCACAAGCAGGGCATGCACCATTGCCGGGAAGTGTGCCCTCGATGCCAGCACCATCAGCCAATCCCGTTCAGATTACCCTTCCTGGGTTCCCTTGTCCCCGCCCGAACAATTTACGGGGGATCCCAAGAGGTTTGCAACGTTCATGAATCAGTGCCGCCTGCACTTCCTTTGTAGACCAGGGGCCTTTCTGAATGACCAATCACGGGTCGCTTTTGTGCTATCCTACCTGAGTGGTAGCGCCACGGACTGGTCTGTACCCTTTGTGGCCCAAGACGATCCTTTGCTGCATGACTTCAGGGGCTTTCGGCAGGAGATGGAAAAGCTGTTCGCCCGTCGTACTCATGGGCAGGCATTAGACAACAAACTTCTGTCCCTACGCCAAGGGAATCAAGACCTATTAACATACATAGCCACGTTCAATAGACTCGTAGTTTAAGCAGAATGGCCAGTGGAGAAGAGAACCACGTTATTTCATAATGGGTTGTGGGGGGAGCTCAAGGATGTTCTTGCACAAGTAGTGAACCCCCCGAAAGACTGCTCAGAATTCATTGAGCTTGTTGTTCAACTGGATCATAGGTTGCAGGACCGAAGAGCAGATCGAACCAGACCGCTGTAACGCTCACCTGATTCCCGTAGAGGCGCCGGTCTTGACTGGGCCTATACCGTATCTTCAAAGGTGATGTGTAACACACGGCTGGCTCTTTGGGCTGGACCACTGTGCACTGTATGTCGGACTCGAAGGGTAAGATGTCTTAGGTAAGTGAACGCCGTGCTCTCCATCTGCCTCGGGGCAGGGTGCTGTAACCAGTTTCTTCAGTGGATAAGGGGAGCAGGCCTCTTGACTTCAGAGGACTGCTGTCCGTCGTTTACTGCACGAACGGTAAGTTTTGAGTAATTCTAATGTCTTTAAAAGTCTTTAGTAATGATGTCTCTTGTTTTGCAGGGTTCCGGCGATGGCGGATGACGGGCTGAAGTGAGTTGAAGATGGAGCCCGTGTGATGAATAGAAGCGCCTGGAAGCACGTAAGTAAGCGCTTGTTGCCTGCTTCACGATGCGCTCTAACTGTCTTTTTATTTTGCAGGTACAAGTTCGGAGCGGCTGCAGGGTGCCGGAATACCCACTGGGTTAGATGTGGAAAGGAGTAATGGCACGTGAGTATTAAAGTTCCCCAATGTCTTTAAACGCACCTTGTTTTGTCTTTCAGATGCGGGATGCAGCGCCGAAGGCCTCCGGAGCGTGGGAAGAGTTGGTAAGCTTTTGTCTTTCAGATGCCGGAATGCAGTGCGAAGACCTCCGGAGCGCACGAAGAGTAGGTAAGCCTTTGTCTTTCAGATACCGGAATGCAGCGCGAGGCGTTGGTGACAGCCGGTGGACCAGGTAAGTGAAGCGCTGTCACTGAAGACCGTAATGCTAACCTGTTCTTTCTTGTCTTTATAGGTGTTGCTGAAGACTGGATTCAGGATGGTAAGCCTTTTTCCTTAGGCCCAGGATCAGATGCAGAAGACACGATGAGCGTTCTGCTGCAGAGGATGCAGAATAACGCAAAGCAAGATTCATCCATCGGGTGTGGTTTAAATAGCCTCCTGTAGTGCTTAGGTGACTCCTTCCACAGCCACGCCTAGGTAAGAAAAGAGTTCCTGCTTTCCAGAAGAGTTCCAGTGTTCTGAACCTAGGGAGTGGCTCCTGCCCCACCCAACAGGAAAAGTAGTTCCAAACAGAAGAGGATCAGAGGCTCAACTGGCAGGCAAGTAAGCAGCATGGTCTGCTGCAGGTAAGTCCACCCAAGCATTATGAGCCCGGCGCTTCCAGCGCTGGGACTGGGCATATTTATGAGCCTGGTGCCACTGGCGCCAGGACTGGGTCCAAAAGGTCCCAATTGGGACTGGTTGGCACTCTGAACCTGGGTTATGGATCTGCTTCCAAGGGAGTTGGGAAAACCCTGACCTTTTGGAAGCAGAGATCATGACAGTACCCCCCCTCAAGGCCCCTTCCAAACCGGGCTGCTCCGGGGGTTTTGGCTTGTCAGGAAATGTTCGGTGAAATCTTTTGATTAGGCGAGGAGCGTGGACATATTCAGCAGGTTCCCAGGATCTCTCTTGGGGGCCGTAGCCTTTCCAGTCAATTAGGTAAAATAGTTTAGATTTGGAGATCTTGGAGTCCAGAATGCTTTTGACTTCAAACTCGAGTTCTCCATCAACTAGGATGGGTTTTGGAGATTTAGTTAGTCGGGTTTGAGGTTGCACGGGTTTTAATAGAGAGACGTGGAAGCCCGGATGTATCTTCATGTGCGGGGGCAAGTCCAACTTGACCGCTACTGGGTTTACTATGGTAGTGATGGAATAGGGACCAAGGTATCTTGGGTTGAATGTGCGTGGCCCTTTTAGAGGTAGGTATTTGGTGGATAACCAGACTTGATCCCCTACTTGATATTGAGGGGCTTCCTTCCGATGTTGATCTGCCCCTTTCTTGTATTGTTCTTTAGCCCTTTGAAGGTGAGAAACAGCTTCCTTAAAGGCTTGGGTGATTGTAGAATGCAGGTAGTCTACTGCTGGTGTTTCAAGATCTTGGAGGGGATCCAACTCCGAGGTTCGAGGGTGACTGCCGTATAAAAGAAAAAACGGGGTTTTCCCAGTTCCCGAATGGACAGAGTTATTGTAGGCATATTCGGCTATCCAAAGGATGTCTTTCCAAGTTTTTTCAGTTTGTTGTAGCATGCAGCGTAAATACTGTTCCAGAGTTTAATTGGTCCTCTCGGTTTGTCCGTCGGTCTGAGGGTGGTGACTGGTCGATAGTCTCACATCAATTTGAGCCGACCGACAGCAACTTCGCCAAAAATGAGAAATAAATTGACTACCTCGATCCAAAATTAGAACCGAAGGAAAACCGTGCAGTCGGACGATGTTTTCGAGAAATTCTCGTGCCAGAGTTGCTGCTGTTGGCAAGCCTTTGAGCGGAATGAAATACGCCATCTTGGAGAATAAGTCCACGATTACTAGAATCGTATTGTATCCGGAGCATGGAGGTAGATCGGTGATGAAGTCCATAGAAAGCGTATGCCAAGGGCGAGGTGGGATGTCAATAGGGCGTAAGAGGCCTGCTGGTCTTTCCTTTTGACTCTTGTTTTGGGCGCATACTCCCCAGGACATTATAAAGTCTCTGATATCTTTTTTCCAAGACGGCCACCAGAAGTAGCGCTTGATCTTTTCTGAGGTCTTGGCCATACCGGGATGTCCTTCCATTAAAGAATCGTGATAATAAGAGATTACTTTTTTCTGTAAATCTGTACTGGGCAGGTATAATCGTTCTTGGAAATACAATAAGTTGTCCTTTACTGCAAAGTCCTTTCCCTGCAGATGCCAATTCTGTATGTCTGCTGGAGTTACAAGTTGCCTGGCTTTATCCTTAACTTCCTCTATGGATTGTGTGGCGATTACACCCAGAATTCTTTGTTCGGGAATGATTGGTACAGGTTTAGGGTTGATCAAGTGTTCTTCCACTCCCATCCGAGAAAGGGCATCAGCTTTACCGTTTTTTGTACCAGGTCGATAGGTAATTATGAAGTCAAACTCGGCAAAGAATAATGCCCAACGGAGTTGTCTAGAGGATTGGGCTTTTGCGGTTTTCAAATATTGCAGGTTTCGGTGATCCGTAATCACAGTAACGGTGTGTCGGGCCCCCAGCAGATAATGCCGCCAAGCCTTAAAGGCAGACTTGATAGCCAGAAGTTCCTTGTCAGTAATCGTGTAATTGATTTCAGGAGGCGAGAATTTGCGGGACCAAAATGCCACGGGATGCAACTGATTGGTTACCGGGTCCTTTTGTGATAGAACTGCCCCCATGGCAAGGCTTGAAGCATCAGTTTCCACGATGTAGGGGAGTTCGGGGCGAGGGTGTTTTAAGATTGGTGCAGAGATAAATTTAGTCTTCAAATCCTGGAAAGCTTGTTCCGCCTCGGTAGACCATTCAAAACGTTTGTTTTTCTTTAACAAGGCAGTGATGGGCTGGACTATTCGAGAGAATTCGGGGATAAACCTGCGGTAAAAGTTAGCGAAGCCTAACATGCTTTGCACACCTTTTACGGAGGATGGTGATGGCCATTTGAGAACTGCATCGACCTTCTTTGAATCCATACGCACTCCGCTAGGTGATAATATGAATCCCAAGAATTCAACTTCAGTCACGTTGAAAACACATTTTTCCAACTTAGCGAAAAGTTTGTGTTGACGCAATCTTTCGAGGACCATTTTCACGTGTTTCCGATGTTCAGATTCCGATGAAGAATAAACGAGGATGTCGTCAATGTAAACAACAACACATACATCTATGAGCTCTCTGAGGACATCGTTCATAAAATATTGAAAGGCGGCCGGGGCATTGCAAAGTCCGAAGGGCATGACCTGATATTCAAATAGCCCATATTTGGTGCGGAAGGCCGTCTTCCATTCATCGCCCTCTTTTACTCGTACCAAGTGGTAGGCTCCTCTAAGATCCAGCTTTGTATATATGCATGCTTTTCTGACTTGGTCCAGGAGTTCAGGGATCAAAGGTAACGGATATCTATTCTTGACGGTGATCTGGTTCAGGGAGCGATAATCTATACAAGTTCTAAGGTCTCCTTCCTTTTTTGGAACGAAGAACAAAGCTGAAGAAGCAGGGGACTTGGAAGGACGAATAAACCCATTTGCCAGGTATTGATCCAGGTATTGTCGAAGGTGAAGGTTCTCAGGCTCGGTGAGGGCATAAATTCTACTACAAGGAGGAGTAGATCGTGGTATCAGGTCTATCTGGCAGTCATAAGACCTATGAGGAGGTAGAGAGTTAGCCTGATCCTTCCGGAAAACATCTTGGTATTCTAGGTATTCGGGAGGTAACTGGGGAGTCTCTGAAGAAATTGCTGCCAGTGCAACACCAGGTGGAGGGTGACAAGTAGAGACACATTCTGGAAACTGGACCGTTCTTGCTCGCCAATCGATCAGAGGATTGTGTTTCTCTAACCAAGGTATTCCTAGAATAATCTGAAACTGAGGAGCCTTGATCACATCGAACACGATCTTCTCATGGTGTCCATCTTGACTTACTAGCGTCACTTCTTGAGTGGTATGCGTTACTGGTCCGGAGGCTATCTCCGTTCCATCCACAGTAGTAATGACGTCCTTTACAGCCTTGGGACAAAGAGTTAGATTCATCCTCAAAACCATTTCATGATCCACATAATTGCCGATGGCACCGCTGTCGACGTAAGCTTCAATTGCATGTAATCGATCCGGATTATCAGGGCTAATGAGGACCATAGGTATCACGAAATGCGAGGTCACGGAACTGGTTTTCACGCTCGGCAAGAGGACCTCTATTCTTGTCGGGCGAGGTTGTTTCCCTGCTCAGAGTTTGTAACTTTGGTAACTGCAGCTCCTACTGCCTTCTTGGCAGGTTTCACCGGACAGTCTCGAAGAAAGTGCCCTGAGTTTCCGCAATAGAGGCATAATTGCAACTGTTTTCTCCTTTCCCGCTCCTTTTGTGTTAGAGGACCTTTCAGGCCCCCTATTTGCATGGGTTCCCCGGAGTCTACTCCTTTGGAAGGAGTCGGCGGTTTGGAAAATACTCTAGCATCAAACTTGGAACGATCGGCCTTCCTGTTCTGCAGTCTGTGATCTATTTGAACGACTAAGTCTATATAGTCCGAACAATCTTGTGGGGGATTCACTACTTGGGCTAACACATCTTTGAGCTCTCCACGTAGACCTCTATAAAACAGCGTAATCCTTTTGTCCTCAGGCCATTGAGTTTCCACTATCAGTCTGTTGAAAGACGCAATATAAGCCAAAAGGTCTTGATTACCTTGTCGCAACGAAAGAAGCTCATTGTCCAAGGCCTGCCCCTGTGAATGTCTTGCGAACAGTTTTTCCATACTGAGCTGAAAAGCTTGAAAATCATGGAGGACCGGATCATCTTGATTTACTAGAGGGATCGACCAGTCTGCCGCATTGCCACTAAGGTACGAAAGCACGAAAGCTACTTTAGCTTGATCAGTTGGAAAGGCTGCTGGCCGGCATAAGAAATGCAACCGGCACTGATTGATAAATACGGCAAACCTCTTTGGGTCACCAGAAAATCGTTCGGGCGGAGCCAGAGGTACATTCCCAGGTAGGTTGATCTGCACTGGATTCATAGAGGATGTAGAAGGAAGATTTCCCCCAGATGCGGGTAACGGGGTCTGTCCGGCTTGTGACTGTAGCAATTGTCTAGCGAGATCATCTGTTCGCTCCTTGGAAATAATCAGTTCCCTTCTTAGAGCGTTCGTTTCCTGACGGGCTGCATGCACTTCTGCCCTTAGTTGCCCAAGTAACTGGGCTAGCTGGTCGGTATCCGAGGTTTCCATAGCGCCTGGACGGGAGTTTTGCGGTAGGCTTTGCGTTCTGTAACGCTCACCTGATTCCCGTAGAGGCGCCGGTCTTGACTGGGCGTATACCGTATCTTCAAAGATGATGTGTAACACACGGCTGGCTCTTTGGGCTGGACCTCTGTGCACTGTATGTCGGACTCGAAGGGTAAGATGTCTTAGGTAAGTGAACGCCGTGCTCTCCATCTGCCTCGGGGCAGGGTGCTGTAACCAGTTTCTTCACTGGATAAGGGGAGCAGGCCTCTTGACTTCAGAGGACTGCTGTCCGTCGTTTACTGCACGAACGGTAAGTTTCGAGTAATTCTAATGTCTTTAAAAGTCTTTAGTAATGATGTCTCTTGTTTTGCAGGGTTCCGGCGATGGCGGATGACGGGCTGAAGTGAGTTAAAGATGGAGCCCGTGTGATGAATAGAAGCGCCTGGAAGCATGTAAGTAAGCGCTTGTTGCCTGCTTCACAATGCGCTCTAACTGTCTTTTTATTTTGCAGGTACAAGTTCGGAGCGGCTGCAGGGTGCCGGAATACCCACTGGGTTAGATGTGGAAAGGAGTAATGGCACGTGAGTATTAAAGTTCCCCAATGTCTTTAAACACACCTTGTTTTGTCTTTCAGATGCGGGATGCAGCGCCGAAGGCCTCCGGAGCGTGCGAAGAGTTGGTAAGCTTTTGTCTTTCAGATGCCGGAATGCAGTGCGAAGACCTCCGGAGCGCACGAAGAGTAGGTAAGCCTTTGTCTTTCAGATACCGGAATGCAGAGCGAGGCGTTGGTGACAGCCGATGGACCAGGTAAGTGAAGCGCTGTCACTGAAGACCGTAATGCTAACCTGTTCTTTCTTGTCTTTATAGGTGTTGCTGAAGACTGGATTCAGGATGGTAAGCCTTTTTCCTTAGGCCCAGGATCAGATGCAGAAGACACGATGAGCGTTCTGCTGCAGAGGATGCAGAATAACGCAAAGCAAGATTCATCCATCGGGTGTGGTTTAAATAGCCTCCTGTAGTGCTTAGGTGACTCCTTCCACAGCCACGCCTAGGTAAGAAAAGAGTTCCTGCTTTCCAGAAGAGTTCCAGTGTTCTGAACCTAGGGAGTGGCTCCTGCCCCACCCAACAGGAAAAGTAGTTCCAAACAGAAGAGGATCAGAGGCTCAACTGGCAGGCAAGTAAGCAGCATGGTCTGCTGCAGGTAAGTCCACCCAAGCATTATGAGCCCGGCGCTTCCAGCGCTGGGACTGGGCATATTTATGAGCCTGGTGCCACTGGCGCCAGGACTGGGTCCAAAAGGTCCCAATTGGGACTGGTTGGCACTCGGAACCTGGGTTATGGATCTGCTTCCAAGGGAGTTGGGAAAACCCTGACCTTTTGGAAGCAGAGATCATGACAACCGGTCCCTCGCCCTATCTATGTGCGTTCAAAGGACAATATTGCCTGCACACCAGAAGGTTTAGGAGAACCAATGCAAATCGGGAGGGTCAGAAGCCCCTTGACTAAAGCGGAAAGGGATAAAAGGAGACAGCAACAGTTATGTCTACTGTGGAAGGTCAGATCATTTCCTTAAAGAGTGCCCTGTGAAGCCACCGAGGAGGACGGTACGGGCCACGGACAAGGAAGATACCATAAAGGAATCGGAAAACTCCCCAGCCCGGCAAGTGTAGGGGTCCACTTGTCGAACAAAGGAAGCGAACTACAGATCTCCCATTTTGCACTATCTGTGGTCTTGATCAATCACCAACAACCATCTCGGATGCACGCAGTAAGAGGATACATTGACAGTGGAGCCGTTGAGAATTACATCGACCAGGATCTTGCGGCAAAGATGGGGCTTCCGTTACACCCTAAATCAACCACCAACACTGTTACCACTGTCGACGGCACGGAAATAGCTTCTGGTTAAGTATCCCAATGTACTGCAGCTTTAACCCTTTTGTGCCAGGATGGACACCAAGAATCTATCGTTTTCGACCTCATTAAGGCACCACAGTTCCGGTTGATTTTGGGAATGCCATGGTTGGTAGCTCACAATCCTCAAATTGATTGGCGAGCAAAAGAATTGGCCTTTCCCGAGACTTGCGCCCACACATGTTATCGCCAAGAGAAACAACCAATAGACACCAGAACCTCCACGCTTGCAACTGTGGCAATCGGCACCCTACCAAGTGAATACTAGGACTTTCAAGATGTCTTTCAGAAAGAACAGGCTAATACCCTGCCACCACATAGACCATACGATTGCCCAATCGACCTGATACCCGGCGCACAAATCCATTGTGGGCGAATTTACGCACTCACAAAACCAGAAAACCAGCACCTGAAGGCCTATCTTTACAAATACCTGGCCAACGGGTTCATTCGTCCTTTGAAGTTTCCAGCAGCCAGTCCTCTATTCTTCGTACCGAAAAAGGAGGGGGACTTGAGAACGTGCAGACTATCGCCAACTGAAGCAGATTACCGTAAAAAAACGCTACCCCCTGCCACTGATACCTGAATTGCTTGATCAAGTCAAAGATGCTGTAACGCTCACCTGACTCCCACGGAGGCGCTGGCCTGGTTCGCGCTGCTGTGACCTCTTCTAAGGTGATGCGCAGGGTTCGGAAGACGGTCTGGACCGGGCCCCCAAATCTGGCTTGTCTGGCTCGCAGAAGTATCCTTCTGTAGGCGAAAATAGGGGATTAACTGTCTGCGGGGTAATGCAATCGGCTTCCCACTTTCCCCTCTCACCCTCCTCGAAACCCTTCTGTGATTCCTCGTAGCGTCTCACCTTAGGGTCTGGAAGGACGAGCTCTCCATCCTGCTTCTGATGCAGGGGCGCGTTGGTATCAAGTTACTTCACTGGATTTTCGGATTGGTGAGAACCAAACTTGCTTGGCTTCCAGGTACGTTTTTTTGATAAGAGGTTCCCCTTGTGTCCATGCATTAATGTACTAATGCTAGTGTCTTTTTCCCCATAGGGTCCGGGGTATGGAATGCCGGGGAACAGGCACCAACCCGAGATGAGAGGTGAAATCCTTGTAGAAATCAGGTAAGTCTTTAATTAGCGTTCTTTGGTAATGTCTTTTCATTCGCTCATTAACGCTGATGTCTCTTTTTCCCCTTAGGGGCCAGGGTCCGGAAATGCCAGGATGCGGCGCGGACCCGAAATGGAGAGGGAATGAATCAACAGGTAAGTCTTAACATGGAGATTTAGCTTTCCTTATTCCCTTCTCTCTCTCACCTTTTGTTCTGGTCTTTTTCTCCCTAGGCGCTGGGGCGTGACTGCGAATCCGGATGATCGCTGCTGAACATGGAGGCGCCCTGTAAAGGTGAGTGGAATGCGGCGCTGCAGCGATCGACGCGATGAGATTTTAAATAAAAGTCTTCCTTTTCAGGATTGTCGGCGAGATGTCTCCGGGATGCGGTTTTAGCAGGTAAGGACTTTTCCTTCTTCTGTTCTCTTCTTCTCTTCCTTTGCAGGTGATTCAGGATGCTGGCAGGCATGGCAGAAGTCAGGATGCAGGAGCAGACACGGTGAGCGTCCAGCTGCTAGATGCAGAACAATGCGAAGCACGTGTGGCTGTTCGGGTGGGGTTTAAATAGCCTTGGAAGAAGTTCCAGGTATGTATCCTTCCTCCAATCAGGTATGTATCCTTCCCCGACCACGCCCGGATGGTAAATTAGTCCCACAGGTAAATTAGTTCCTTTCAGGCCTCAAGGAGGCCGGGATACTGCAGCATGGTCTGCATCAGGTAAGTGCACCCAAGCACTCCCATAATGAGCCTGGCGCCTATGGCGCCAGGACTGACGTCTTTTATGAGCCTGGCGCCATAGGCGCCAGGACACTGTCCAAAGGGCCCCTACATGGGGTTGCTGGGTCTTTCCTTGGGGACTGGATGTCCGCTTTCGGGGACGCAGGGCTTGAACCGGCTCCCCGGGAGCGGGCATCATGACAGATGCCCAAATCTACACAAAACTAGACCTGAGGGGGACATATCACCTTGTGCGCGTAAAATAGGGGGACGAATGGAAAACCGCTTTTCGCACCAAAATACAGCTTGTACCAATATCAAGTAATGCCCTTTGGCCTTGGCAACGCGCCTGCAGAATTTCAATACTTCATGAACGATGTCCTACGGTTATTGATTGATGTCTGTGCTCTAGTGTACATCAACGATATTCTAGTATATTCCGCATCAAAGCAGGACCACGTTAAACACGTCCGATCTTTTTTTGGGGAAACTCCGTCAACACCAGCTTTACGCCAAGCTCGAAAATTGCTCATTCCACGTCTCTGAGGTGGAATTCCTGGGCTTTATTCTCAGCCCGAATGGAATCCAAATGGATGTACACAAGGTAGATACTATCCTGAACTGGCCATCCCCAAATTATTCAAGGGGGTTCAAAGTATGCTGGGTTTTGCAAACTTCTACCGCCGGTTCATCCCAGGATTTTCACAAATCATGCATCCCATCACGTTATTGCTAAGGAAAAGCAACAAAAAGTTCCAGTGGACAACAGAAGCTGAGGAAGCTTTCCAGGAACTTAAAGCAAGATTCACATCTGCCCCAATCTTACGCCACCCTCGCCCTGATCTCCCAAACCTCGGTGGAAACGGACGCCTCAAGCGTGGCTATGGGAACCGTCCTCTCACAAAAGGACACCAAAACGGGCCAGTTACACCATGTTGCCTTCTAGTCGTGTAAATTCACACCCCCTGAACTCAATTATGCTATCACAGACAAAGAATTCCTGGCCATTAAGTCAGCCTTTAAGGCATGGCAGCACAACCTCTTGGGCGCCAGACACACAATCGCTGTAATAACTGACCACCGGAACCTCCAGTACTTAAAAACGGCAAAGGCCCAATCCTCACGACAACTACGTTGGGCTCTTTTTTTTGCTGAATATGACTATGTGATTACATTTCGACCAAGGGGTGAAAAACGGGATGGCCGATGCCCTTTCCCGTATGGGGGTGGAAGAGCAAGGGTATCAGACTCCTGACCCAATAGCAATCATCCCGAGTGACAAGCTCCTAGGAATCACAGCAACCAGAAACTCAGAAAGAATTACATGAAGAAATCCAAAACCTGATGAGTCCGGAGCAATTACAAGTGTGGAAGGAGAACATTACATGATAAAAGATCAGTTGCCCTACTTCAGGAATCGTTTATTCTTACCAAACCAAGAACCACGAGAACAAGTTGTGACAATGAGACAAACAGCCGGTGTTAAAGTGAAAATTAAAGCTTGTCTTTATTCAGACTCAATAAGTTTGACAGCCAAGTCAATAACTCAAAGTCCTTTCTAAATAATTTCCTTCTTGAAGTTCTACTTGTTGACCAAAGTTTTCTGTTTCTCCTGTAGGGCACAGCATAAGGACCTCTTTCAAACCTTTTCTTCTTAGTCCTCATATGCCCAGGTGCTTCCTTTAGCTCCTGACTCCATGTCTGGTCCAATCTGTGAAGAGAACAAGAATGAGCACACTTTGTCATACTTTCAGGCTCCTTATATAGGCAGCACTTAACTGTCCAATCGGCGTCTACTTCCGGCCACAGACCATAAGAACCCTCCCAAGCCCTGTTCCCCTTTTCCTGGGAGTATGGCGTCTGATGTGTTTCTGCGGCTGGGTCTAGTGACCCCCTCCCGTTGCACCGGGAAGTATAGAGTGAGGGAAGGTATGGTTTGTATTTCCTTGTTTTTTTAAGATCTTTATGTTTTATGCTCCTTTGTGGCCGGCCATCAGAACTGTGTGCTTCCTCACTGCATAGCGGTCTCCCCTCGACCGCTCAGCGGTCGGAAATCCTGCCGCCATACAGTGTTTTCGTGGCTCGGCCTTCAGCTCGAGCCTCCCCCTCCCTCCGTCCTCCAGGGTCTGTGTTCAACACGCGGCTTCCCCCCAACCGCGACCGGCAGACCGCTTCCTCATGCCGGGAGCCCTGGAACACCCCTCGGCATGTATGCTTGCAGAGCCGCGGAGCCGCCACTCGGCACTGCATCGACTTCTCGCGGATGCAATATTCACCCCACGGCGTTCCCCGCCCAAACTCCCCCTCCCTCACGGTTACGTCAGGAACTGGTCTCTCCATGGGCTGCCCCTGCCATTCCTCCAAGGAAAGCTCTGTCATGCTCCTCTGGCCATGGCAAACTGGGTCTCGGTTTGGTGGGCTCCCCCATCCCTTCACTGCGCTGGCCGCTAAACGTTCCTTTTCTCTTTTTTCTTTGGGTGTTGTAGCCTCGTCTCCACCATCCTTGCGTTTTTCAAAAGGGAATAAGCTGTCTTCTCCACTGTCCATGGAAGTTACACAAGGGTATGGGTTGTTCAGGTCTTCACACAAGTCATGTCCGGTTATCATGATTCCTTGATCGAGGGCCACCCCGGAATCGCTAAAACCCCAGCTAAGGTAAAACGAAATTATTGGTGGCCCACGTGGCGTAAAGACATTAATTATCCAATTCATCCTATCTTGTGGAGTGTGTGCTCAAAACAAGTCATCCAAGCAGAAACCAACTGGGCTATTACAACCATTGGAAATGCCACCAGCACCCTGGCACACGTTGTCCCTCGATTTTGTTACTGACTTACCACCCAGTCAAGGGTTTAACACTATTCTTGTGGTCGTGGACCTATTTTCAAAAATGGTACATTTCATTCCTCTTAAGGGGCTCCCAAATGCTTCCACTCCGGCGAAGGTATTTCTTGAAGGCATCGTACGGCTCCATGGGTTTCTCTCAGTTTTGGTCTCAGACCGAGGTACTCAATTTGTATTCAATTCAACTTCTGGAGAAAATGCTGCTCTATGGCCCAGATCGACATACTGCTATCCACCAGTCACCATCCCCAAACGGATGGTCAATCTGAAAGGACAAATCAGACGCTCGAGCAATATCTGCGTTGCATGTTACACCAAGCTGAAGGAAGGTGATTCGACCTATTATGGATAGCTGAATATGCTTATAATAATTCCCTACACACCAGCACTGTGCAGACACCCTTTCATACCATGTATGACAGGCACCCACGTACTACTGAGTTGGATGTTCCTACAACCCTGGAAATGCCAGCAGTCAAAACCTTGCACACGACCATTTCTCAAACCTTTAAAAGGGCAGCTGAACACATACTTCAATCTAAGAATTGTCAAAAGAAGTTTGCTGATCAACACCGAGCAAAGGCCCCCAACTACCAAGTGGGAGCCAAAGTCGGGCTGGCGTCTAAACACGTGTCCATTAAAGGAACCCCAACTTTCCGTCCCAGATATCTGGGTCCATTCACCGTCACCTCTGTGATAAATTCTGTGGCAGTCAGACTAGCTTTGCCATCAAACATGCAGATTCATCCTCTGTTCCACGTGTCTCTCCTTAAACCTGTTCAACCTGGGACCCGGGTAGCAATGCCACCGCAGCCAGTGGTAGTCGCCGGGGAGCCAGAATTCGAGGGTCAAGGACATCCTGAATTCAAAGTACGTCAGATCCAAATTATACTACCTAGTAGACTGGAAGGGGTATGGTCCACAAGACAGGACATGAGAGCCTTGTGAGTACATCCATGAACCTTGCTTGCTTAGACGATTTCATCAAAACCATCCAAACAAACCAGGACCAGACAGAAGAGCCCCCTTGAGAGGGGCCTTGGTGGGGAGTGCTGTCATGATTCCTGCCCCTCATGTCTCCAGCCCCCCAAGATGTCAGGCTGGAGCCAGGCCACGATCACCTACATGGCCCTCAAGGGCCTCTCATCCCTCCAAAGACCCACTTGGAGTCAGACTTGGCGCTTGTGGCACCAGACTCACTCACTCCCATAGGATATCATTGGGGATTGGACTTGTAGTGCATTGATGGGGACAAGATGGATGCCCCCACATATTTCAGTTCCCAGAACTGCATGTGCAGTCTAGTCTTTTGGGTGTGGTTCAGCCCAGAGACACCTGGGATACCCAGAGACTATTTAAGCCACGCCCAGGCTGAGAAACATGCTTTGAGTTTTCTGCACCTGCAGCGTGACACTCACCACGCTCGGATCGGTCTCCAGTAGGCCTGCATCTTTCTTCTGCGCTCAGCTCCTGCAAGGACAAAAACACTGTTAGGAACAGCCTTACCTTGCGGCGCTTCTGCCCATAATTCATCGCTCCTTCTGTTCTGCGGGCATCTTCGGCGGTGTCATTCCCATCCAGGCACGCCGCTTCCTAAGGAAAAGGGAAAAGAACAGAAAAAAGGCATTAGTAAGCATTCAGCAAATCTTCGCTTATTTTTTAAAGACTGTACGATCTTCAAACGCTTACCTGAATCCCAGCCGCTCTGGGGGAACTCTGTCTCTGGAACTTCTCATCCATCTGCAAGAGGGAAAAGATACTCCAGGTTAGCATGGAAACATCTAGAAGCGCTGCATACCGCGCTTACTCACTGCACTTCTTCTTCATAACCGGCATCCACGCTGAAAATGTCACGGTATCTAAAAGACACAGAAAAAGAACTCTGTTCAATACAAATACGAAATGGTCGCATCGCGCTCTCACTCACCGTCAGCACTACTCATCTCAGCAGCACGTTGTCATTCCCGGACGCCAGCCATAATCTAAAGAAGGAAATGAACGAAGTTAGAGAACTGTTTAAAAGACTCATTATATTTATCTCTCGGACTCTTGCCAGTGAAGTAACTAGGCAGCAACGAGCCCACATCAATCAACGCGCCCCTGCGCTGAAAGCAGGATGCAGAGCACACTTTCCAAGAAAACAAGGTGAGCTGTGGGAGGGGTTGGACCCCGGGAAGAAGGGGTTCAAGCGCACAGAGACAATAGGGAGGTAAACTGTGCCTATCCTGTGTTTCAGGCCCGGTCTCCAGTCGAGTAGACTCCAGGGAAGGGTTTGAGGTCGTAAGAGGTCAGAACAGGCTGAGTGACATCCCCGTGGATACCAGGTGAGCGTTACAGGAAGATGTTCGAAGAAGTGCCTCCTGCAAATAGCACAGAAAAGGAAGCGCCACCTGAGGCAGTATCTGGCCCGACAGTAGGGGGGGAGAAAGCAAAGGAGGGGAGCCAAAAATATTGTACCCCCTGCTAACTAGACCTGCTGAAGGATATAGTGACCCCTCATATTTACCACAGCCAAGCACGCCCACAACACCCACGACAGCACCCCTGCCCCCTTATAATCCTAGAGGTTTGTATGGTCCCACATGCGCACCATCAGTAAGCCATCACCGAGCCATGAACAGTAGAAGACATGCAGGAACAAGAACATGATTGTGCCACATACAAGGGGGAGGGGGACGACATTCCCAAGGCAAGTGAAAACGCCCTAGGGGAAGGTGAGGTGTACTTTGTCGACGGGTCAGCATCGATTGACCCAGAAACAGGTGAGAAACATGTTGGTGCAGCAGTAGTGAGGTTGGAGGGAGAAGAATTTGAGATCATAGTGCAAAAACGACTCCCCGTACACTATTCAGCACAAAGGCAGAATTGATAATGCTACTTCAAGTTTTACAGACAGCCAAAGGATGCGCAGCAACAATCTTTTCAGACTCAGCGCATGTGACAACCATGGTACACGGCACGTTATCTCGATGGCGGAGAAGGGGTTTCGTGAGGGCAGACAGATCCATGACCTAATAGAAGCATTAGCAGAGCCCTCAGTAATTGTTCTGGTTAAATGCCAGTCCCATACGAATATTATGACATCATCTGATGCCGGCGCTGCTGCAAAACAGGCAGCATACTTTCGCAAACCCCAAGCAGTAGAGTGAATACTTAAAAAAAAGAAGGAAGAGGGGTATAACTCAGTGCCCATTTCACATATAATTGAGCTACAAAAATGTGCACCAAATGATGAGCAAGAGATATGGATAAAAAGAGGCTGTAAACCATCACCAACTGATCTCCTCTGACAGCAAGAAATAACAGGAAAAGTCGTAATGCCTGTAGAGCTATTACACATAGCATTCCAGCAGCTCCACTTCCCGGAACACACCTCAAAAGAACATATAGCCGCAGACATCCAAGAAGAGTGGTCTGTCCCAAACGTTTAGAAACACCTAACAAAAATGACAATAGAGTATATCACTTGCCAAACGTACAACTCAGGGATGACACTCAGAACCCTGCGGGGCACACTCCCTCGCCCCAGTGAACCTTTCCGGGAACTACACATAGATTACGCAGACATGGGGGAAAGGTGTAACGAGGTGAGGTACCTCAAAGCAGTGGTTTGTCCTTTTTCTCGCTGTGTGGAAGCAGGTCCTTGTGCATACCCAAATGCAAAATGTGCCGCCATATTTTTGGTAAGAGAAGGATTTCCACGGTGGGGCATTTGACTCATACGGTCGGATAATGGGAACCATTTTGTAAATGACCTTTTCAAGGAAATAACCTTCCTGTTAGGAATAAAACAAAAATGATGTTCAATTTACCACCTGCACGCAAACTGAATGTTCGAGACAATAAATGGCCTCCTTAAGAGTAGACTGTCTAAAATGTGCCACACCCTAAAGAGAAATTGGGTGTATTGCCTGCCCCTGTCTCTGTTCCAACTGAGAACTCAACCAAGCAAGGACCATCATTTCACCAGCACGAAATCGTGACCGGGAGACGCATACAAACACCACTGTCCCCAGTAAGAAGAGCGTCTGATGCTCAGAGAGCAGCCACAGTGCTGGTAAACAAGTTCAAAGAATATCTGAAACAACTCACAAGGGCAGTACGAAGTATAGCAAAACAGATAACGCCTTCATTCACACGTGAAGGGGAAACAGACACCAATACACCAGCGCCAGACAGTCCGACTTCACAGCTAATGCCCGGAGAAATCGTATATATTTGCAGTTTTGTGCTGAGATGGAACTCTCCAAGATTTCAAGGACCTTATGAAGTAATATACTGCATACCTTCTGCAGTAAAGGTTAAGGGCATGAAATATTGGATACACCTCTCTGAAGTGAGAAAAGCACATGGCAGCACAACGCCTGAGGGTGAACGGACACAAGAACAAGACAAGGCTGTACCATAATAGGGAAATGTTATTAGAATAAGTACAGAAGAGAAAATCAGTGATAGGGAGAAAGAAAAATAAAATTGTAAATACTATTACAAATGTAAAGCTTCTTAAGCATAAAAGGCAAAAAAGTAATTGAATGTGCATCTCTCTCTCTCTCTCTCTCTCTCCCCCCTCCCTCTCTATCTCTCTCTATATATATCCCTCTCTGTCCCCACTTCTATTAACTCTACTGCATAAAAAGAAAAGTATGAGGTATTTTATGCCTGTATGTGTACTTAACCCATTGTATTGCCCTCCATAAAAAGAAAAGTATGAGGTCTTTTATGCTTGTATGTGTACTTAACCCATTGTATTGCCCTCTTCAGGTTCAAATATGGCAGAAACGAGGGCCCTCAATGACAGCGCCACAGGCGTAAATAGCAGTAGGGGACATGTTAGCGTTACTAGAGCATACAGCTACGATTGCATTCTGTATTTCGCTGCGATAGTGTTTTCTATAATGTTATTCTGTTTAGGGTTGTACTGGAGCTTGACTTTTATTCTTGACGGGATAAAAGAGGGGTGGGATGGGGTAAAACTGGTGCAAGAGCGAACACACCTCATTTGGAAAGGTTTTAAAGTAATATGGGCCTATAATGCCTCCACAGATCTTAATCTTACCTCTTTGTACAAGAATCACACCATTAGAGCCCCATTGGTTACCTATTCTGGAATGAATTATGATAAAATGCCTTGAATGATTATAATGCTGAGAATTCAATGTTTGATGTACCAGTCCCGCCATATGTACACACGCAAACAACCAACAAACCTACCTCAAATGGTGAGCACACGTACTTTATGCCCCAAACCCAAACCCCACAAATGTATTCTATGTCACAACATTGGCAGAGCACTGTCCAACCTAATGATGAAATATGGTCAGGCATTTTTCCCATCCGGTATCAAAGATTGATGAAGTTGAACAATGATCTGGGGGGAATAGAAGGCAGAAAAGGAGGGTGGAACGTAAAAGGTACAACACTTACCATGGCCTGGGATTAGACGCAGTAGAGGACCCCCGCCACACTGATCAGTCCAACAAATGGTACTCTGATATGAGTCCCATTGCTAAACAGGCAACAAATGAAAGTTGCTATGTCTGCTCTTTGATACCCCACGCATCTGGGACGCCCAAGGTCCTCATCCAATGTCTTGTTCATCTGACTCTTTGTAGAATTTAAAGTACCTTCCAAGCGCACACAGGTTGGGAAAATTAAACCACAAAGTCAGCCTGTTAGCATAACATGTTACCAGAGGGATTTAAAGGTTGCCAGGTAGCCGGAGTATGCAATACATTGTGAAAGGAAACTCTCAGGATGGCATGTCATGCATTCCGGGACGTATACTTTACCACTTAGGATGGGTACGTGGAAAACACAGGGTACGCTGATAGCGCAACAATTTCCCAGAGGGTTTACAGGTTGGCAGGTAATCTGATAATGCAACCAGTTTTGTAAAGCAACTCTATAAGAAATTATTACTGTAAACTTTAAAATTCACCTATTTTGAGTCAAAGGGGTAAGACGGCTGGTCAAGAAGAAAGATTTAAGTGTATATGCGGCAGAGATCAAATCTATAACTTGGGCCTGACGGACAGCATAAAACCAACACCCACCAGGTGCTATGTCCAGCTCCAGAGGCCAACTAGTGCAGTACAAACATACCCATTCAACATAAAATAAGGTCAAGTTATGTGATGTTATGAATGATATATACCACGTGCAGCTACCACACAGGAGCAGGGAGAAGTAGACTGTGGTATGATCAGTTGCAGCGCCTTGGATGTAGCGCCTTATAAACCATGTATGTTTTACAGGCCCTTTTATCTTGAAGAAGACACTACCAGGACTGCGTTATCTTTGTTTTGAAGGTCGTAGCTTGCTCCCATCCTTAGATTTAGGTTTAGACAGACAATTTTCCAAACCCCTCTGAAATTCAATAAACAACCTTTAACTGTGATCACTTGTGTCTGTCTTACTGGTTAATATCATGTCTTCCTTATAATGCCCATAGGGGTTTTCTTTTATAACTTGTCTGCAGCTGGAGTTCGCTATAGTGCCTGATATTGGTTTGGGAATATGAGTAAACTGCACCCCCCAAAGGATGTGAGAATGATGATGCCAATTATCTCTGCATGTAGAATACAGTTCCTCACACTACCAACCCAGGCAGACTAAGGGGAAGCAAATATAATTTGGAGCCCCACACATAACATCGTAAATGATATATGTGCAGACATCGTACCTAAACCACAAGCGTCACTCATGTATACGAAACTCATAGGGAACCTTGCTGTGAATGCAACTGGAAGTATTCTCATCAGCGCATACATCCTGTCCAGTTAGAAATGCTGATGCCTGCCTGAAAAATCCTTTAATTCAAACACTATCAGCCACTGCAAGAGCAAGATCTGCTGTTGTGTAACTAATGCTGAGAACAAGAGGCACAAACGACTGCTTTATGAGTGTGCTCAAGATGATGATAAGCTTTTAAAATATGTTTAATGACCTTCAGCCAGGAATCTGTTAAGGAAGAATCACTGAAAGTACAGTGGTTTTAACTAGATTAGTCAAGAGGGCATTATCGTACATTCGGGATGCATAGTTTACCACTTAGGATGGGAAAATTATACCACAAAGTCAGCCTGTTAGCATAACATGTTACCAGAGGGATTTAAAGGTTGCCAGGTAGCTGGAGTATGCAACACATTGTGAAAGGAAACTCTCAGGATGGCATGTCATGCATTCTGGGACGTATAGTTTACCACTTAGGATGGGTACGTGGAAAACACAGGGTACCCTGATAGCGCAACAATTTTCCAGAGGGTTTACAGGTTGGCAGGTAACCTGATAATGCAACCAGTTTTGTAAAGTAACTCTAGAAGACATTTGGCCTCATTACGAGTTTGGTGGTAAAAATCTGTCATTACCGGCATGGCGATATGAATGTGTCGAAGTAGCCTTGATGCCACAAAAAGCGGCTGATTACAAGTCCTTGTGTACGTGCGTACCGGCATACAGGTAACGGAAGTACCGCCATGCCGGTAACATCCCACAAACCCCCTGATAGCGGCATCATGAAATGCGCTGATACTTCCTCCTCCATCGACATCCCCTAAATAACGGCACCGCTAATACCATCACCTTTATTACCGGGCCCGTCATTACCGGAACTGGATGGAATGTCATCCCGCAGGAACAGAAAATGCACCGACGACCATCTTCAAAAACACAATCCATTGCAATCCTCTGCAGACATGACCTGTGCAGGCAAAACCCCAAACACCTCTGGAAAAAGATGTCCAAAGCTACCCAGAAAGCCGCAGCTTGCTTGCGTAAACCGAGATTTAGCGATGAGGAGCTAAATATGTTGTCCGACACACTAGTGGAGCAGGCCGACATAGTATTTTGTGCTGACCTGAGGCAGATATGGGAGGATATAGCGCGAAAGTTGAGTGCGGTTGGCACCACCGCACACATCGTCAAGGACTGCAAGAAGCGGTGGGATGACCTGCGTCTGCGAGTACACAAAATTGAGTCGGCCAATCAAAGCCAGGGGCGGGCAAAAGGCGGGGTGTACACTCCCCCATAAAGTTAACAAGGTGGGAAGAGACCTGCAGCTCGCCAATTGATATTGAGGCCATTGAAGGAGTGGGCAGAGTATGGCGTGCCATCATCCGCTGATGAAGGTGAGTGACCCTTTTACGCACAACACAAAGTACAATGTTGTCCAACAAATGTGAATCTGATGAGAGCCACCATATGGCCCACCATACACACAGTCACATATCCCTGTCTAGATGCTGGCCCCACTACTGTCACATCAAAATGCATGCTGCATGCCGCTCCTATACCTAATACACACCCGATACACAGAATAACAGAGCGTCCGCAGCACGCAAGCCACAACACACCTGTAGGCCAAACAGCAACACCATGGTAAACATGTCAACACCTGAGGGATGCCAATACTACCCCCCTAATCTTGCATGCACCCTGTAAACCACAATAACAAGCGTGCAACGATCCACATGGCACAAACTGCACAAACACCAATGCATGCATGATGCAAGTACTCCCATCACTGATGCCCTGCCTCTCTCTGTACTCCACAGGCACGGATGCAGACAGTGACGGGCATGATGCTGCTGCACAGACCAGGACACCAGCCAAAATGTCCAGGGGTCAGGACGATGGCACCAGGACATCCACATCCAGGGCCTCAAGGTTGATCCAAGTGCCACACAAGACACACACCTGTGCCCAACCAGCTGCACAGCCCCCAACACATGACCAGCAAGCACCTACCTCTGCACCCCTGGAGACACGTCTCACAGGATGAGCCCACATCTGTGGAGACCGAGCATGACGGCTCACAGTCGGCAGCCACTAGTTCTGTCAGGGAGGCAGCTGCATACACACCACATAGTGCCGATGAGAACGATGGGCATGCAGAGTACACCCATGAAGGAAGCATCTTGTCGGGGGATGTTGTACGAACACCCAGCCTGCAGGACACACCACAGGACACCCCACAGGGCACCCCTCAACACGACCCTGAAGGCAAGGGCAGACATGAAGAGTGGGTTCCATCAGAGGACAGCTCCGTATTGGCCACATGAACGTCATGCAATGAACCATCCACCTCCACCGCAATACGGGATCTCGAGGGACGTTTGTCAAGGATGGAGGGCCGCCAATAGGAAATGCACAAACTTGTAAAACAATATGTTGCTGATGGGGGGGAACAAGCCGTGCCATGAGGGAGAACACTGTGGCCATTATCAAGGCCGTTAACTGTCATGATCATGGGTCATGCCCCTAGAGTTACCTCTAGAGGTGCTTGGGCCACAGTTTTCCATGCTTGGGCAGTGAGTAGGGAAAAGCCATGTCTAGGCTATGTAGCAGGAGACACTTCCTCATTACTCAATATGGCGCCCTAGTGGTCTTATGGGAAGTGACAGCGAAGGTCTAGTGGTTCATACTCTGCACATATAGCCCCTCCCTGTTTCTGCTCTGCGCTTCGCGTCGTTTGCTGTGCAGTGTACGCTTACTGCGGTGCCGGCTCCAGACTACAGTTCCCTCAGAATCATTCAGTGAACCCCTTTATCGCAGTGTTAATTCATAGTTTTGTTCCCTCTGTAGTTTCCTTTACCTCCCCAATCCCTGATGCAGCTTTCCAGTAGTGTATTTTCCCTCGTAATTCCTGTCAGCAGTTTAGGCTTTCGCCTTCTTCTCCTGTCCGCGGCTCTGGTGTTGCGTGCATTCCTGTCAGCTGTATCCTCATTTCGTTCCATTCCGGTCAAACTGTCGGGAGTTCGTCTTCCTGCCTGACAGCATTCCTCACACCGCAAGTATCGGCATTGGCGCGCGCACATTTTTGTTGTGTTTTCTATTGAAGGTGTGGCGCTCAATGGTTGCCGATGTAATTTCTTGATGAGAAGTTTTGTTGCAAGTTGTTATATTAATGAGGTGCGAGTTCAAGTATTCCAGAGTCTCTGCCATAGGGACTGCTATTTGTTGGCATTTCCTTTACAGAACACTCTGACATGTTATCTTTAGTATTGGGTTCCATGGCTCATGTGTTCCCCTTAGACAAGTTGTCTTAGAACTAGGGAGACAGTTGTCATCCTTAGTTGGGAAGGTATTCTATAATAGATAATTGCATTTCCTTGCAATACAAATCTTCCCTGTAGTATTTATAAATACATGGGTGTTTCCTCATAGTGACTAGTAAGAGTTAGGAGTTCCTTCCTCTGCTTGCGCGACTAGTAAGAAAGCTCACTTAAAGTGCTATTCCTGTTACTGGGAGGGTTTCTTTTCTCCCTTCCTTCCTCTATAGGACCTTATCACTTACCACTCTTACAGGATATAGTCTCAACTCCATCTACAGCAACAATATCATACATCGCCATTCTCCAGAACAAGTGCCCTTGCGTAGAAGCAGGATGGAGAGCCCACCAACAAATAATCAAAGGTAAAAACGCAAGAGTGTTAGGGAAGCAATATCCTAATAGGTAATCATTTGGAAAAGCATATTAAAGAATTGCTGCATGATTTCCTAGATTAATGGTGACAGAATTTGATGAACAGAGAGAGAGAGTGAGAGAGTGAACAACGCAAACTAAGAAGAGTACTAGGCTGACGTTCCAGAGAGGTGCTCCCGCAGAGTTTAGGAGGTAAGCATTACAGAACACGAAGCCGTGCTGAAACATACTCTGCCTGAGCATTCATGGAAACCACTGAGATGGATCAGTTAACTCAACTTTTGGGGGAACTAAGAGCCGAAGTCCATGCAGCTCGGACTGAGACCAGTGCCCTTAGAAGGGAGTTAGGGGTAAACAAGGATCGAACAGAAGAATTGGCTCGTCAACTATTACAGGCTCAAGTGGGACAGGTACCGCTACCATTAGGCAATTCCCAGGCTTCCGCTCCTACAGCGCCCCAGGTTCCCGTCCAAGTGGTGTTTCTTGGAAATATTCCCTTGGCACCTCCTGAGCGCTTTACAGGAGACCCAAAGAAATTTGCCGTATTTTTGAATCAATGCAGACTACATTTTTTGTGCAGACCTGGAGTGTTTCCCACAGACCAATCAAAGGTGGCTTTTATGTTATCTTATTTGGGCGGCTATGCGGCTAATTGGTCCATGGCCCTTGTAAATAGAGACGATCCAGTGTTGCAGAATTTTCAGGAATTTCAAAGAGAGTTGGAAAAACTTTTCGCTCAACACACTCAAGGACAGGCATTGAACAACGAGTTGCTGTCATTGAAACAAGGCAACAAAGAATTGTTGGCATATTTGGCCACCTTTAATAGGCTGTCGGCTAAAACTAATTGGCCAACGGAAAAAAGAACGACATTGTTTTATCATGGGTTGCGCAGCAAGCTGAAGGACGTTTTAGAACAAGTAGTAAACCCGCCAGAAAATATCACTGACTTCATTGATTTGACCATTCAGTTAGACCACCCGTTACAAGACAGTAGAACCGATCGTGCTCGCCAAGAAAATCGAGTGTATTTGGTACGCCCAAGAGAACCAGTTCCAAGACCAGGACCAGAAAACCACCCGGAACCCATGCAGTTGGGGGGTATTCGAGGCCCAATTTCTCAAACGGAAAGAGAGAAAAGACGTAAACTACAGTTATGTTTGTATTGTGGTAAGGCGGGTCACTTCTTAAAAGACTGCCCAGTGAAACCGGCAAGGAAACCTTTGGTCCTTCTTGTCTTGACTCATTCCTCCCAGACTTCGGAAAACTCCAGTGCCCGGCAAGTTTAGAGGTCAGCTTGTAGAGCATGGATAGGGTTTGAGTGACCTCACACTTTGTGTTTCCAATCATCCTTATTAGTCATGAGATTCCAACTAAAGGGCATGAATTGAATGCTTATATTGACAGTGGGGCAATTGGCAATTATATGGATCTTCATCTGGCTAGCAAATTGGGATTCCCCTTAATGGACAAGTTAGAAGCCGAGAATGTATCCGGGGTTGACAGCACTCCATTAGTGTCGGGCCCTGTAACACAGTGCACTAACAACCTGATTATGCTCTGCCAGGAAGGACACTGGGAGAGGATCTCTTTTGACCTGATTCGAGCTCCACAGTTCCAGATTATCTTGGGAATACCATGGTTGGAAAAGCATAACCCATTGATCAATTGGCGAACCAGAACCTTGGCCTTTGCTTCCGACTGTCAGGACTCATGCAGTTCTATGGAAGGTTCTGTGGAGATAGTGCAACACGAGCTGTCTACGGAAAACACTTTAGGTCTTATAGGCTCCTTGCCACATGACTACCAGAAATTCCAAGATGTATTCCAAGAGGAAAAACAAGCCGAAGTATTTCCCCCACACAGACCCTATGATTGCCAAATTGATCTAATTCCTGGATCCCAGCTTCCGTGCAGTCGAATATATGCATTGACAGAAAAGGAAAATGTCCATTTGAAATCTTATCTGGATCAGTATCTGGCCAACGTTTTTATCAGACCATCTAAATCCCCAGCAGCATCACCTCTATTTTTTGTACCCAAAAAAGAAGGAGAATTAAGAACGTGTATAGACTACCGAGCTCTAAATCAAATCACTGTGAAAAATCGATATCCTCTCCCACTCATCTCAACATTGTTGGACCAGGTTAAACAGGCGCAAATTTTCACTTAGCTTGACCTCAGAGGTGCATACCATTTAATTGACATAAAAGAGGGAGACGAGTGGAAAACTGCCTTTCGAACACGTTATGGGTTTTTTGAATACCAGGTTATGCCCTTCAGGCTGTGTAATGCTCCCGCTGCCTTTCAATCCTTTATGAATGACATTTTCAGAGATATGCTAGACATTTGTGTGGTAGTCTACGTAGATGACATTCTAATCTTTTCTGCTAACCCTTTGGAACATGTAAGGCATGTAACCGCAGTTCTCCAAAGACTCAAGGAAAACACCCTGAATGTAAAATTGGAGAAATGTCACTTCCATGTTTCTGAGGTTGAGTTCTTGGGGTTAATTTTGTCTGCACAAGGAGTCAAGATGGATAATAGAAAGGTTGATGCAATTCTCACCTTGCCTGCACCCACGTCTGTCAAAGGAATTCAAAGTTTTGTAGGATTTGCAAATTTCTTTCGACAGTTTGTGTCTCATTTTTTCAGGTTGGTTCATCCAATTACGTCATTGCTCAGAAACAATAGAAAATTTGATTGGATCACGGAGGCAGATGAGGCCTTTAAAAAATTAAAGGAAAGATTGACTGCAGCCGTAGTCCTACAGCATCCCCAACCAGATTTTCCGTTTGTGGTGGAAACAGATGCTTTGAATGTGGCTATGGGGGCAGTACTATCGTAGCGCAATCCAGACTCCCAATAATTGCATCCAGTGGCATTTTGGTCTAAGAAATTCTCCTCTGCAGAGCTCAACTATACTATTACAGATAAGGAGTTGCTGGCCGGGGGTACAAAATGGAAAGGCTGATGCCCTATCTCGTATTGGAAAAGGAGAAGAAGCTTATGTGCCCCCCATTCCTGTGGACATTTTTTTCTGGGGAAAAGCACTTGGAGTCATGGGTTCAATAGATTTGTCATTTGGGGAACTGAGGGAAGAAGTTAAAACCAGTATGACCTCCGCTGAATTGCAGCAATGGGAATCAAAAGGTGAAAACTTCTGTATACTGGATGGGTTACCATACTATCAAAATCGCCTGTACTTGCCCACACTGAGGCTGCAAGCTCAAGTGATCTCCAGCTACCATGGAGCCTTGCTGGAGGGTCATCCTGGAGTCACCAAAACCATGGAGAAGGTGAAGAGATCATATTGGTGGCCCACTTGGCGAAAAGATATACTTCAATTCTTGAAAACCTGTGGAAACTGTGCCCAAAATAAAAATCAAAAGAGTAAACCTGCGGGCCTTCTTCAACCGTTGAGTATGCCACCTGTGCCCTGGCATACTCTCTCTATGGACTTCATCACCACCCTACCCAAATGTGACGGGTATGATACCATTTTGGTGGTGGTGGTTCTTTTTTCAAAGATGGCACATTTTGTGGCATTGAAAGGACTACCTACAGCTTCGGATCTGGCTAGAGCATTTTTGGAGAACGTAGTAAGGCTACATCGTTTCCCTTCAATAGTAGTTTCCGATCGAGGAAGCCAGTTTGTTTCTAAATTCTGGAAGAAATGCTGCGAGCTGGCAAAGGTGGAGGTGCGCCAGTCATCATCCACAAACTGACGGACAAACCGAGAGAACAAATCAAACTTTGGAACAGTACCTCAGATGCATGTTACATCAGTCTGAAGACACCTGGTTAAATGTCCTGTGGGTAGCTGAATATGCCTACAATAACTCTGTACATGCCTCCACAGGTTTAAGTCCATTTTCTACCTTACATGGTCAGCATCCCCGGACGTCTGTTTATGATCCTCCCGAATCATTAGAAATGCCAGCAGTCAAAACTCTTCACGAAAAAAATGCCACTGCCCTTGTCAAGGCACGAGAACAATTGTTTGTTGCAAAAGAGGCCCAGAAGAAATTTGCTGATCTTAAAAGAAAGGACACTCCGGAATATAAGGTGGGAGAATTAGCGTGGCTGGCTACCAAAAACGTAGCATTGAAAGGGTCACGAAAATTCCTTCCAAGGTATCTGGGACCATTCACCATCAAAAGAATAATTAATCCAGTGGCCATGAAATTGACACTTCCCAAGAACATGAAAATCCACCCTGTATTTTATGTGTCTTTGTTGAAACCAGTCAGTCCAAATACCCGAATTCAAGAAACACCAGCTCCTGTGGAGGTTGAGACTGATCAGCCAGAATATGAAGTCAAGGCTATTCTGGACTCTAAGGTGGTGCGCAAGAAGTTGTTTTATTTGGTGGATTGGAAGGGATATGGTCCTCAGGATAGAACGTGGGAACCCCAAGAGAACATTCATGCACCTAGATTGATAAGGGCCTTTCATAGGAATAACCCATGCAAACCTAGAATAGGGAAATTCTGTTTTAGGAGGGGTTTTGGGGGGGAATACTGTCATGATCATGGGTCATTCCCCTAGAGTTACCCCTAAAGGTGCGTGGGCCACAGTTTACCATACTTGGGCAGTGAGTAGGGAAAAGCCATGACTAGGCTATGTAGCAGGAGACACTTCCTCATTACCCGATATGCTGGCTTAGTGGTCTTAGGGGAAGTGACAGCGAAGGTCTGGTGGTTCATACTCTGCACATATAAGCCCCTCCCTGTTTCTGCTCCGCGCTTTGCGTCGTCTGCTGTGCAGTGTACGCATACCACGGTGCCGGCTCCAGACTACAGTTCCCTCAGAATCATTCAGTGAACCCCTTTATCGCAGTGTTACTTCATAGTTTTGTTCCCTCTGTAGTTTCCTTTACCTCCCCAGTCCCTGTCGCAGTTTTCCAGTAGTGTATTTTCCCTCGTAATTCCTGTCAGCAGTTTAGGCTTTCGCCTTCTCCTGCCAGCGGCTCTGGTGTTGCGTGCATTCCTGTCAGCTGTATCCTCATTTTGTTTAATTCTGGTCAAGCTGTCGGGAGTTCGTCTTCCTGCCTGACAGCATTCCTCACACCGCAAGTATCGGCAGCTTATGTTGGCGCGCGCACATTTTTGTTGTGTTTTGTATTAAAGGTGTTGCGCTCAATGGTTGCCGATGTAATTTCTTGAGGAGAAGTTTTGTTGCAAGTTGGTACATTAATGAGGTGCGAGTTCAAGTATTCCAGAGTCGCTGCCATAGGGACTGCTATTTGTTGGCATTTCCTTTATAGAACACTCTGACATGTTATCTTTAGTATTGAGTTCCATGGCTCATGTGTTCCCCTTAGACAGATTGTCTTAGAACTAGGGAGACAGTTGTTAGCCTTAGTTGGGAAGGTATTCTATAGTAGTTAATTTAATTTCCTTGCAATACAAATCTTCCCTATAGTATTTATAAATACATGGGTGTTTCCTCATAGTGACTAGTAAGAGTTAGGAGTTCCTTCCTCTACTTGCACGCCTAGTAAGAAAGCTCACTTAAAGTGCTATTCCTGTTACTAGGAGGGTTTCTTTTCTCCCTTCCTTCCTCTATAGGACCTTATCACTTACCACTCTTACAGGATAGTCTCAACTCCATCTACAGCAACAATATCATACATCTCCATTCTTCAGAACAAGTGCCCTTGCGTAGAAGCAGGATGGAGAGCCCACCAACAAATAATCAAAGGTAAAAACGCAAGAGTGTTAGGGAAGCAATATCCTAATAAGTAATCATTTGGAAAAGCATATTAAAGAATTGCTGCATGTTTTCCTAGATTAATGGTGATAGAATTTGATGAACAGAGAGCGAGAGTGAGAGCGTGAACAACGCAAACTAAGAGTACTAGGCTGACATTCCAGAGTGGTGCTCCCACAGAGTTTAGGAGGTAAGCGTTACATTAACAGAAACTCCAAGCCGGTCCATGAGGGCTTTGCTACTGTTGCCCAGATTCTTGCAAGAATGGCCAACACCATGAAGCAGCTGTGTCCAGCGGCATCTGAGCCACAGCCATCAACCTCCTCCACTGCCAGACCTGCCAGCTCCACGCAGACCAGCCCTGTGCGCAGGTCCCTGCATAGCATGTAGCAAACTGACACACAACCCACTCCTCCGAAGAGGGGGTGGCAGTAGCAGGATTACCCTGCACGTGTTCACTGGCAGTGCATCTGGACACATGTTGTGCACTTGATGTGTGGGTGTGTTGGGGGAGGTGGGAAAGGAGAGGATGGAGGGTGTGTGGGGGTGTTGAGGGGGACGGGGAAGGCTGGAGGGGGAGTATGGGGGTGTTGGGGGGTAGGGGTGAGGCTGGAGGGTATGTGTGGGGGTGTTGGGGGAGGGGAGAAGGGGGAGGCGAGAGGGTGTGTGTGGGGGTGTTGGGGGCACAGGGGGGGAGAGGTGGAGGGTGGATGGTTCATTCATGTGGTAAATACCATCGACACAATACACCTGTTGTGTTAAAAAAATCACATGACTGGACATTGCTTCTTCAGCGTGTGTCAATTTATTGAATGACTGTGTACAGTGCAAATTCATCCCCAAACCCAGTGCCCATATTCCCCCTGTCACAGTGCCCAGGGTCCCACATCCATGTCACCCTCTGCATCCAGAGCAGCAGAAAGGAACAAGTTACTTACCTGTAACTGTTGATCTCCAGCATGGGTCTGGCATGGATTCACATGCTCATGAATATTCCCCGTCGTCAGGCTGGGAATCCTCGGTAAAGAAAAAATCAGTATCAGTTTTGTTTCTGATCTGTCTTTCTTAGTAGTAACCAATCACTGATCTCTGGGTCATACTGCCCCCAGCCAGTGACTGCTCTCTCCCTAAGCCCCGGCTCTGGCAGCCATCCTCAGATTTGGTAGCACGCCAAGTGGCAGTATGACCAAGTGAAGAGCCGCAGATGGGTAGGTGAGAGGGTTTGCATGTGAATCCATGCCAGACCCATGCTGGAGAACAACAGTTACAGGTAAGTAACTTGTCCTTCTCCAGCATGGGGTCTGACATGGATTCACATGCTCATGAATAAAAGAATACATAGCAGTATACACATGCACAACCACGGGAGGTGGCAAAAGGCTCAACATTAAGCAATACAAGAAACTCAACATTAAGCATCTCTTACCTCCTCACCAGGCTCACCTTAAGCAAACAGGTTGCGCAGCACTGCGTGGTCGACCCCGGACTCCTCCCTGGAGTCCCGATCGACGCAGTAGAATCTTGTGAAGGTGTGCGAGCTCCACGTAGCAGCCCTGCAGATGTCCATCAGGGGCACACCAGACAGGAACGCCATGGTGGCAGCGATCACTCTGGTCGAATGGGCTCTCGGACGGCCGGAGAGCGGTCGGTTTGCCAACCGGTGACAATGCATGATGCAGCCGGAGAGCCATCTGGAAATGGAAGTCTTCGAGAGAGCCTTCCCTTGATTCACAGACCCCAAGTTCACGAACAGTTGTGACGTCTTCCGAAAACTCTTCGTGCGGTCCACGTAGAACTTCAGCGCTCTAGCTACGTCCAGCGAGTGCAGAGTCCTTTCAGCCGGCGACAAAGGCGACGGGAAGAAAACTGGCAACACCAAGGGCTCATTGAGGTGGAAGTCCGACGGCACCTTGGGCATGAAGGAGGGGTGCGTCCTCAGCACTACCCTCGTGTCATGAAAAGTCAAGTATGGAGGTTTGCAAGATAGGGCCTGAATCTCTCCCACTCGTCGTGCAGAGGTGATGGCCACGAGGAACGCTGTCTTCCATGACAGGAACTTCAAAGGCGCCGAATGCATAGGCTCGAATGGGGCTCCTGTTAGGGAGTATTTTCTTTTTAGGCTGAATTAACTAACCTAGTGAGTCCCCCAGCAGCTTTGCTGGATTTTTGGGGTTTATTTATTTTCTCCTGCCAAGAGTGAGACTCTTTTACCCTTACCCTTGGGCATGATTTGAGTGTGTTTCTTTGACTCTAGATGTGTTTTATGGGCTATGGGGTCCTTTACTCCATAGGGTCTCATGTGTTTTTACTATGTGTGTTACACAGCACCCTCCGTGCAGTAACACAGGGGTGTCATAGTGACACCCCACCCTGGGACTGACTACTGTCTCCCAGGGCATGTAAAGTCACCATTGGCTTTACTAGTCCCAAATTGTTAACAGAAACCAGTACAAACCATCATATTGTGGACGTACTGGTCGGGGCAATTCGATTGCCCCGGGGTCTGTTAGTCGAGGGGGCACGTCTCAGTCCCCCCTGATCGAGTTTTGGCTGGTGGCAGTGGAAACTACTTTTTATATTCAACCGCAAATATTTTCCTATGGGATTTTCCCATTGTTCGAGTCTACCAACTTTAATTATTTAATGCTCATAGCCTCGAACATACCGCTGGTTTATTTAATTAATATTAATTCTCCGGTTGGTATTTTTTGCCAAGACTCGATTCTAAAATGGCGTCTGTGTTCTCTTCTGTGACTCCAACGCAAGTCGAGCCCTTTGTTCCACTTTTTGGCGGGCTTCTCCACAGAAGCCTCCAAAAGTGGTGCCACTCTGTCTGGGTACCGCAGGGGGTGAGGGAGGGGGTTTAGGCACCCTGGACTGAGTTACCTTGGTAACTCAAGTCGCACTCTTGTGTGATTGGCCCAAGTGGTGAGCCGGCCGGCTCACCACTTACCATGTTTGATTGACAGCTAGGCTGAATGAATGAGGGTATGCTGCATAAAAGCAGGGCTTTGGGGACTGGAACTTCAGAAGTCGCCACAGGACCTAAGAATCCGACGAGGGAGAACCTGAGCCGACCTGCTACGACGACACCACCGGTGGAACCCTGTTGAACCGTCTCACCACTTTTCCCAACGACAGAAGAGATCTCCAGCCCGGAGAGTCTTCTTCCTTCGACTGGTGGGGATAACCAGTCTGCTTCCTTTTTCGCTTCATGGAGCATCTCATGGACGCCTTGCCTGTGCCAAGCACCCCAGAAACCGGGATACCACGTTTTACCACTACCGCGAATCAAAGGGTAGTACCTTTTACCGAAAAACTCCACGGCTGGTTTCTTCCCTGGCAGTGCAACGACCTTCATCTTTCCTCCACGTCAAGATCTTCTCTTCCTCTGGACGTCGCCGCGACTTACACCCGCTGCCAGGAACAACTGCCCCCGCTGGAGGATCCTTTCCACATATGGTACCGTGTTCCGCCTGGCTTCCCTTGCAACCGACTGTATGGGGTAGATTTAGCCCCCGGCATTCGAACCTGGGTTAGCCTGGGACACCCTGGCTAAACTTTTCTGAGCCTAACTAAAACCTTTCTGAACTCCCTGCAAGACTTTTTAAGCCTGTCGTCATTGTGTGATCTTGGGTGCATTTGTGCCCTGCTCTATCCAAGAGGGGGCCCGGCCTATGGACTTTGGCTCACAATTCACTTTTGACTTTCCTGCCTTGCTTAAGAGTTCCTAAGTATTAGTGTGGTGTATTTTCTGACATTCTGCCTTCTTCCCTCCCTTTTACGTTAACTTATTGGAGTGCCATCTATAGTTAAGCGCTCACATCTGTCTGGAAATAAGTGGTGTTAACTAAGACTTGTCTGATAAGGAATAAGGGGTGTATATATAATAATAGTAACTGTGTTTAGAGTGATTTACAATAATAGTGCTGGAGTGTTTCAATCAGTGTGTTTTTAAATAAATAATTATATACCTTGATACCAAAGCAATGGTCAGTGTTTGCTTGTGCTATTGCATCTGAGTGCCTATTATGTATACTTTGCATACTGCCTAACTCTTCTTGAGGGAAGTCTGACTGCTCAGCCACAGCTACCAGGTAAGTCTGGGTGGTACAGACTGCTACCAAGTGGGTTTACTGCTAACACCTGTAGTCCTAAATCTTTTGCAGTGTTCCCAAAGGGAACTGCACAGGTTTCTGCCTAACACTGGTGTACAGCGGTGGGATTTGTATTGAGTATACATTTTAGAGTGCTTTAAGAGACCTTAGTGCAACTAACCACAAAGCTTAGCACTGAAAAAGTAATCTTTCTAACATGTCAACTATGGAAAATTATAGTCAAGAGTCCCTTGCTACAAAAACTGCTGATTGTTTAAGAATTCTCTGTAAGCATAAGAATCTCCTGACTAAAGGCAAGAAAATGGAGCTAATAGAAAGGTTGTTAGCTAACCAAAGCCTGGATGATGGTTCAGAGGAACCTACCACTCCAGCAACTGTAGATAACAGTATTGAGATTGAAACTGAACAAAATGTTGATGATCTTGAAGAAGAGTCAGAAGAGAAAGGTGAGGCTGCTGTGACTGTCCCCCCTAGGCCTCGGTCTGCCCTACCTGCTGTACCTACTGGACCTTTACCAGGTCCCACATTTAGTCCTCAATACTTTGAACTGGAGAGAATGAAACTAGAATTGGAGTATAAGAAACTTAATGCTCAAACTGAAAAAGAACTAAGGCTAAGGGAAATGGAGCTCAAGCATGAGCTAGAAATGAAGAAATGATCTGTTGAGAATGCTTCTCTCTCTGGCTCCTCTAGAAGTTCCAGTCCTAAAAGACCCTGGATGCCTAAAGAATTGGTTGGTATGTATGAGCCTTAGTTGGATGTGTTGGATTGGTTGTCTCTGTTTGAATATAATCATGGGCTCCAGAACATCACAGTAAATGACTTACTCACCTGGTTGTTCTCTAGGCTTCCCCCTGTTGCAACTGATGTGGTAATGGAGTTGGGGGAGGAGGATAGGAAAGAGTATGAATGTGTGAAACTAGCTCTGATAGCTAGATTTGGGAAGACCCCTTCCCAGTATCTTAAGAGGTTTAGAACCCTCAAAAAGCACAATGGTACCCCTTGGGCTACCTGGGTGAGTGAAGGGTTGAAAAACTTAGAGGTATGGATTAAGGGTTACAAGGTGAACACTTATGAAGGTATGAAACATCTTTTTATGTTGGAGTCAATTTATGATGCCTGCTCTCCTGAGCTCAGACAGCACTTGGCTGATTCAAAGGAATTAGATTCCAGAAAGCTAGCTAAGGCTGCTGACTTGTGGGTTGCCAACAGGGCCACTCACAAGGATTCTGGGGTAACTCAGAAGAAGGATGAGGGGAAACAGCCTAAAAAGGACTCCAAAGAGAATTCTAATACTGCAAATTCCAAAGAGGGCCCCAAACAAAACCATAAGGGTAAGCCACAAGGCAATCCACATGTCAAATCCTGAGGGCCACGTGGATTAGTATACCTCCGTCCCCAAGCACCAGTCAGAGAGGGGCAAAGTACTCGCTGACCGGTTATTGGAGCCACAGGTGGGGAAAACAGGAAACTCCAGGTCCCGGGTGGCTGCAAAGAAAATACCAGGTTAGCTAATGGCTACACGGTATTCACAACAAGCATAAACAAATAATAAGAAAGACCTACCCTGGAGGTAAATGATGAGTGACTTGAATCTAAGTGAGTTTTCTCCAAGGGTCAGATGAGTAGTCCAGAGGGGATAACGGGACCACAGGATCTAAAGGGAGAGGAGAGGGCTTGATTGTAGGTGCACAGTTCTTGACAAAGTTCCAAGAGGTAACTGAAGGTTTATCAAGCGCCAAATCCAAAGGTCAATCCACAAACAATCCAGGAAAACAGTTCAAAGTTCAGATAATCCAAAGTTCCAAGAGGTAACTGAAGGTTTATCAAGCGCCAAATCCAAAGGTCAATCCACAAACAATCCAGGAAAACAGTTCAAAGTTCAGATAATCCAGTAATACAGGTCAGAAGAAATCCAAGCGCCAAAATTTGAGGGTAATCCAGAAGAAAAACGAAGTCCAAAATCCAAGAAATTCGATAAGCATGAAGTTCAAAACACAGGAAACCGCTAAACGCCGAGAGATCAGCTGAGAAGCAATGTGTGGAAAGGCCAAGCCCCTTTTATTGCAGTCTTCCTGATTCGTTGGCCAATCGGGGACGGTTTCCTGGTCACATGATCTTTCACTTGGTCGCGTGATCCATTTTCCTGGTCACGTGATCTTTCACTTGGTCACATGATCCATTTTCCTGGTCACCTGATCTTTCACTTGGTCACATGATCCAGTGGTTCATTTGATGCCTGTTTCCTGGAAGCCATGTCACATGAACCCTTCTTCGTGACGAATCGCGTCGAGCGGGGGACCGCAGTATGGAGTGGTGATCTCCTCCGCGCTTGCAATCTCCAAGGCAAACCCCACTGCAGGCGTGGAAATCGACGCCAGGGATGCCTCAGAGTGTAGCGTCCCACTAACGATCGAGCAGAGGTGATCGCGGGAGGGGTCCATGTTTCTCTCCGCCGCCTGCTTATCACCCGGTCGTGATTGGGTGAGTCTGAAAGCATGACAGAACCCCCCCTCAAAGGCACACGTCCTCGTGGGCTATGGGGATTGTTCTTATGAAACCGGGCAACTAGAAGTGGGGCATGTACTTGATCAGCAGGTTCCCACGATCTTTCTTCCGGGCCGTAACCCAACCAGTCCACTAGATAATAAAGACGGCCCTTCGTGAGACGGGATCCAAGAATATCATTGACCTCGTACTCTTCAGAAGTACCTTTCATTACAGGGGAAGGAGGTAGAATGATACGAGTGGAGAGAGGACATGGTTTGAGAAGGAAAGTGTGGAACACAGGATGTATTCGCCAAGTGGTTGGCAGGGAAACCTTGTAGGCTACTGGATTGATGACTTTGGTAATACGATATGGCCCCACGAAGCGAGGATGCAGTTTACGACATCCGGGTACAGGTAGGTGTCTGGTGGAAAGCCATACCCGATCCCCAACTGCATAAGTGGGGGCTGTAGTCCGTTTCTTATCAGCAGCACGACACATAGAAGCCTGTGCTTACTGAAGATGTGATATGACCTGGCCATGGATGTCTTTAAGATGCTGTACACATGAGGAAACAGAAGGAGAGAGTAGGGGAGGTACATCTGGAATAGGAAGTGTGCGAGGATGCGGCCCATACAAGGAATAAAAAGGTGAATAGCCTGTGGATGAGTGGGGTGCATTATTGTAGGCAAATTCAGCTAAATGCAGTAGTTTGTGCCAGGATTGTTGATGTTGTAAGGAGAGACAACGGAGATATTGCTCCATGGTTTGGTTGACACGTTCGGTCTGCCCGTCAGTTTCGGGATGGTAGGAGGACGAGAAGCGTGTGTCAATACCTAGTTGTCTCGTAAGGGACTGCCAAAATCGGGAAGTAAACTGGGAGCCCCTATCAGAAATGACAATAGCAGGTAACCCAAAAAAACAAAAGACATGGCGGAAGAAGAGGTCAGCCAGGGCAGGTGCTGTAGGTATACCGGTGCAGGGAATGAATCGGGCCATCTTCGTGAAGGAATCAATCACTACCCAAATAGTATCAAACCCACTAACTTTAGGTAAGTCAGTGACGAAATCCATCGTAATTGTATGCCAGGGTTTAACTGGGAGAGGCAATGGTTGGAATAGGCCTAGAGGACGACCTTTTCTGTTTTTGCATTGGGCACAAATCGAACAGGAAGACACATAAGCCATTGTATCTCTGTTCATGGAAGGCCACCAACACCAACGTTGGAGCAAGGCCAGTGTGCGCTTCTGGCCGGGATGACCATTTATGGGAGCATCATGAGACCATTCTAATGCGATAGAGCGAGTATCTGGTGTTGGTAAGTATAATCTGCCCTGTATATATGGTAGGCCTTCATACAATTCTATCTCCCACTCCCGTAGTTGTTCTGGATGTAACTTGACCCATTGTCGAACTAAGGTTAGTAAGTCTTTAGTTAGCGTACAGAGACAGATGATGTGTTTGGTGTCCAGAAGTGTCTCCGGAAAGACAGGCAAAGAGACGCCCCCAGGAAGGCGGGAGAGAGCGTCCGCTTTGCCGTGGGCTATGCCCGGTCGGCGCTTAATGACAAAGTCATATGCTGCAAAGAATAAATGCCAGCGGACTTGGCGGCTATTGGTGCACTTGAATGTGGCCAAATCCTGAAGATTGCGATGGTCAGTATAAACCGTGACCTGATGTTTTGCCCCAAGTAAATGGTGACGCCAGACTTGGAAGGCATCTTTAATGGAGAGAAGTTCTTTCTCTGTGACTGTGTAATGGATTTCAGCCTGTGTGAATTTTCGAGAATGAAAGGGCAACCGGATGTAGGAGACCTGTGGAGGGGCATGATTGAGACAAGACAGCTCCCAGAGCATAGGAAGAGGCATCAGCTTCAAGAATAAAGGGGAGATCTGGATTGGGATGCTGTAAAATAGGGGCTGTGGTAAAAGCCGTTTTGAGAGCTGAAAAAGCATCTTGTTGAGAAGAAGACCAAACAAACGGGGTACGGGGGCTAGTGAGTTGAGTTAATGGGGAAGCCAAAGCTGAAAACCCTGCAATGAATCGCCTGTAGAAGTTGGCGAAGCCAAGGAATGACTGCACTTCTTTGACATTTTGTGGAATGGGCCAATCTGCGACTACACGGATCTTGGTTGAATTCATAGCCAAACCGCCAGACGTGATGTGAAAACCTAGGAAGTCTACTTCCTTGGCGTGAAATAGGCATTTTTCTGGTTTAGCGTAAAGGGAGTGTGTGCGCAGCCGATTCAGGACTTCTCGTACATGAGTGACGTGATCTTGGTGCGATTGAGAAAATACCAAAATATCATCCAGATATACCACCACGTAGTTATCTATGATGTCGTGGAATATTTCATTCATAAACCTCTGGAAGGTTGCAGGTGCGTTACATAGCCCAAAGGGCATGACGGTATATTCGAAGAGGCCGTATTTGGTACAAAAAGCTGTTTTCCATTCATCCCCTTTTCGGATGCGTATGAGATTATACGCTCCTCGCAGATCAAGCTTGGTAAAAATAGTGGCATGTGTGAGACGATCTAGTAGTGGAGTGATAAGGGGTATGAGGTATCTATTCTTGATCGTGATGTTGTTCCAACGGCGATAATCAATGCAGGGGCGAAGATCGCCTTCCCTCTTGGGTACAAAGAAAATAGGACTAGCTGCAGGAGACTGTGAGGGCCTGATGTGGCCTAAACGTAAAGAATGTTGTATGTACTCTTTAAGAATCAGGTCTTCAGATGCTGAAAGGGAGTATATGCGTCCGTGGGGCACAGGGACCCCTGGTTCCAGATCTATCGGACAATCAAAGGGACGATGCGGGGGTAAGTGTTCAGATGATTTTTTATCAAACACTTCCAAGAAGTCATGATATTGTGAGGGTATCTGGGCCGAAACCGAACCTACCACATGCCTAGGAGGGTCAACCTCCATCTGTGATTCTTGTAAAGATAAATGAGCTAATGCCCCGAGCGCTTGTGCTGGCGTCGTTGCCTGCTCTGGGGATAACAAACAATGTTCCTGACAATACAAGCATTCGAAAGAAATGGAGCTTAAGGACCAGTTAAAGAGCGGATTATGTGTGCGTAAACAGGGGATACCAAGGATAATACCGTATTGAGGGGTAGTTATCAAGTCAAAACTAAGGGTTTACTGGTGTGTGTCCTGCAATATGAGAGTAATGGGTGCCGTCTGTTGCCTGATAGGGCCCGAAATCAACGGAGAACCATCAACCGCTTGTACAGGTTCTGGATGTTTTTTATTTTGTAAAGGGAGATTTAGGGACGCGGCCAAAGCACTGTCAACGTAGTTACCTATTGCCCCTGAATCGATGACCAAGTGTACCTGGTGTTTAACGTTGTCAGAGGAAAACAAAAGTGCCGGAAGAAACAAAGGCCGGGTTGAATCCGACAATGAAGGGGGTATGTACGATTGTACTGGTAGGCTCGTCCGCGCCCCCTTATCTAAGGACGAGCCTTCAGAGAACCTGTTGTCTTTTGTTTGGGTCTTCGGGGACATTCCTTGACAAAATGACCTGACACTCCGCAGTAAAAACAAGCATTAGCCTGGCTGCGTCGTTCTCTCTGTAAGGGTGATATGGGACTGCGTATTCCCCCTATTTTCATGGGTTCGCTTGTTTGTTCTGTAGAGTTCGAGCTTAGGGAAAATACCGGATTCGTTCTCTTTGTTTCAGTCTTTCTTTCATTGAACCGGGCATCAACTTGTAAGACCAAGTCAACCAATTCAGGGTATTGAGTAGGTAAGATAGGTATGACGGAGAGGGCGTCCTTCAAACGTTCGCTGAGACCTTTATAGAACACAACTGCCTTTTTTTCTTCTGGCCAGGCAGTTTCGACAGACAGTTGGTTGAAGCTTGTTATGTATTCTATTAATGTGGTTTTTCCTTGGGTCAAATCTAGGAATTCAAGGTCCCGTGTTTGCGCTTTACGTCGTGTGTCAAAAACCTTAGTCATTTCTGCCACTAGTCTATCAAAATCATACAAAACGGGACTATTATTCTCCAACAGGGGATTCGCCCATGTAGCAGCAATGCCGCTTAAATGAGACAAAGTGAAGGCTGCCTTAGTAGTCGAATCAGGGAAGGCCTGTGGTCGACATAAAAAATGTAGCTTACACTGATTTAGGAAAGTGCGAAATTTACGTGGGACACCCTGGAATTTCTCGGGGGCCGCCAAAGGAAATGGGGTGGGGACATAGACTGGGGCTGGTGCCACTGCCCCTACAGCCGGTGCAGCCTGTTCGGGTGCATCTCCAAACTCCTCATCTGGTGGCCCTTAAGACAGTGATTGCTTGTACAAGCGCAGCCACCGGATCCCGGGTGGAGGTATCCATAATCCAGTGGTATACGTCTTCTCAGTCTGTCAAATCCTGAGGGCCACGTGGATTAGTATACCTCCGTCCCCAAGCACCAGTCAGAGAGGGGCAAAGTACTCGCTGACCGGTTATTGGAGCCACAGGTGGGGAAAACAGGAAACTCCAGGTCCCGGGTGGCTGCAAAGAAAATACCAGGTTAGCTAATGGCTACACGGTATTCACAACAAGCATAAACAAATAATAAGAAAGACCTACCCTGGAGGTAAATGATGAGTGACTTGAATCTAAGTGAGTTTTCCCCAAGGGTCAGATGAGTAGTCCAGAGGGGATAACGGGACCACGGGATCTAAAGGGAGAGGAGAGGGCTTGATTGTAGGTGCACAGTTCTTGACAAAGTTCCAAGAGGTAACTGAAGGTTTATCAAGCGCCAAATCCAAAGGTCAATCCACAAACAATCCAGGAAAACAGTTCAAAGTTCAGATAATCCAGTAATACAGGTCAGAAGAAATCCAAGCGCCAAAATTTGAGGGTAATCCAGAAGAAAAACAAAGTCCAAAATCCAAGAAATTCGATAAGCATGAAGTTCAAAACACAGGAAACCGCTAAACGCCGAGAGATCAGCTGAGAAGCAATGTGTGCAAAGGCCAAGCCCCTTTTATTGCAGTCTTCCTGATTCGTTGGCCAATCGGGGACGGTTTCCTGGTCACATGATCTTTCACTTGGTCACGTGATCCATTTTCCTGGTCACGTGATCTTTCACTTGGTCACATGATCCAGTGGTTCATTTGATGCCTGTTTCCTGGAAGCCATGTCACATGACCCCTTCTTCGTGACGAATCGCGTCGAGCGGGGGACCGCAGTATGGAGTGGTGATCTCCTCCGCGCTTGCAATCTCCAAGGCAATCCCCACTGCAGGCGTGGAAATCGACGCCAGGGATGCCTCAGAGTGTAGCGTCCCACTAACGATCGAGCAGAGGTGATCGCGGGAGGGGTCCATGTTTCTCTCCGCCGCCTGCATATCACCCGGTCTGGATTGGGTGAGTCTGAAAGCATGACACCACAGCAGAATAGTGTACCTTCTGGTGCCAAACCAGAGGGAGGCCAGAACAAGCCACCATTCCAAAAAGCATTTGGTAAATGCTTTGTTTGTGGCTCTACTGACCATGTAAAAGGAGATCCCAGATGCAACGGTAAACCTTCAGGGATCCAGCTTGCCTCCTTAGCCTTTGCTCCAGAAGAGGAAGTCCCAATGGTAAGTGGAAACTTTCCACTGCTGGCTGATGAACCCATTGGTGTCTCAGCCAGTGTTTCTTTAGTCTCTCTGGGGTTTTGGGAACAACAGAATTTAGATGTGTATAATTCTATCCCAGATAATACTAAAGAGTATTATAAAGACAGTGTCCAGGTGAATGGTCAGGAGACTCCTGCCATTAGGGACACTGGGGCCAGCATAACTGTGGTGGATGAATCATTTTTCAAGGCAGAGGATGTTGCTAAGGCACCCAAATGCCTCACCAAGTTAGCTGGAGGGCCTGTGCAGATGTGTCCCCAGTTACCAGTTCTCATCCAGTGTAATGATATGGCTGTAAAGATACCTGTCAGTATACAATGTGAAGTACCTGGTAGGGTTCTGTTGGGCAAGGACCTGAAAGCTCTTGGAGTTGTGTCAGATACCCCCAGACCTCCTAGTAAAAGGTTACAGAGCTCACAAAACCTGCAAGAGAGAAAACCCTGCAAGGGTTATCTCAAGAGGTGATGACAGAGATCACTACTCTCCCACTGGAGCAACTTACTGCAGTAACTACCAGATCAGGAGCAATGGGGCAACCCAAGACTCCTAGGAAAAAGCCAGCAGAAAGCACTCCAGTGCTTCCAACAAGGACTTCCCCTCGAATGTCCACAGTTACACCTGTAACTCCACCTCCAGTTGAGGCTGAGATGGAGGTGCAACCCTGTATGGTTGAACTAGACTCTGAAGAAGGGCTAGTGGGAGGCCAAGAACTTATTGGAGATCTAGACCCGGAGGACCATCCTGAGCTGCAGTCTTTACTGGCAGAAGGTGGGCCCAGCAGGGCAGCTTTCCGTAAGATACAAAGAGAATGTCCAACTCTGGAGGGTCTCTGCCACCAGGCAGCTGCTCAGGCTGATGGGCAAGAGCCTGGGAAGTATAGGTTACACTGGGAAGATGGCCTCTTCTACAGTGAACCCACTGAGCCTGAACCTGAAGACTACAAGCGCCTTGTAGTACCTCAAGAAAACAGACAACAGTTCTTGCACTTAGCCCACGAGATTCCTTTGGCTGGTCACTTGAGTTTCAAGAAGACCAAGGAAAGACTCTCACTCTACTTCTATTGGCCAAAAATGGGGGCAGAAGTAGATAAGTTTTGCAAGAGCTGCCATACCTGCCAAACTTCTGGTAAGGTTGGCTCCAAGAATGTGGCACCATTAGTGCCTCTCCCAGTTGTGGGAGTCCCATTTGAGAGGGTAGGGATTGACATTGTTGGTCCCCTTGATCCCCCTACCTCCTCAGGCAACAGGTTTATCCTTGTTGTAGTAGACCATGCTACTAGATACCCTGAGGCAATTCCTATGAGGACTGTTACAGCTCCGGCTGTGGCTAAGGCCCTCCTTGGTATTTTTACCAGGGTTGGGTTTCCTAAGGAAGTAATATCCGACAGGAGGTCAAACTTTATGTCCCACTACATGAAAGCCATGTGGAAAACCTGTGGAGTTACTTACAAGTTCTCAACTGCATACCACCCCCAGACAAATGGGTTGGTAGAAAGGTTTAACAGAACTATGAAGAGCATGATAGGTGCTTTAGAGGAACCCCTGAAAAGAAAGTGGGACCTTCTACTGCCATTGCCTTCTCTTTGCTTATAGAGAAGTCCCTCAGGAGGGAGTCGGTTATTCTCCCTTTGAACTTCTCTATGGCCATCCAGTCAGAGGTCCGTTGGCCCTGATTAAGCAGGGATTGGAAGGTGCTCCTCCCCTCAAGCCAGTCAGAGTGACTGACTATGTGATAGGTCTCCGGAGGAGGATGTCACACATGATGGCAGAAGCTAGTGATAACCTGAAAGCTGAACAAGCTTTGGTCAAGCATTGGCATGATCAAAAGGCTAACATGGTTGAGTTCACTCAAGACCAGCTAGTTCTCGTTAAACTCCCAACAAGGCAGAGGGCCTTGCAAGACAAATGGATGGGACCCTTCAAAGTTGTGGGAAAACTTGGGGAGGTCAACTATCTGGTGGATCTGGGCCGACCCAGGGAAGCTCCTAGGGTCTTCCACATCAATCGACTGAAAGCGTATGTCTCCAGACCTGAAGTAGGAGCCTTGCTTCTAGCTTCAGCAGCAGAGGAAGAAGAGAGTGAATCTCTCCCTGATCTCCTCAGAGGTGTACCTTTAGATGAAAAAATTGAAGCAGTCAATCTCTCCTCAGATCTGACACCTGAGCAACAAGAGGAGTGCAAATCTATGTTAAATCAGTTTGCCTCCCTGTTCTCACTGTCACCAGGCTTGACCCTTTGGGGACAGCATGATATTCTCACTGGTGACTGTCTGCCAGTCAAAAGCAGAGGATACAGAATGTCAGAAAATGTAAGAACCCATATCAAAGGGGAGGCCAAGAAGATGCTTGATCTCGGGGTAATAGAGCCCTCTACTAGTCCATGGTCTAGCCCAGTTGTGTTAGTACCAAAGGCAAGATCCAAAGACTTGAGATTCTGTGTGGACTATAGAGCTCTTAATGCAGTCACTAAGACTGATGCCCACCCTTTGCCAAGGACAGATGAGTTGGTGGATAACATTGGTGCAGCCAAGTACCTCAGCACATTTGACCTTATGTCAGGCTATTGGCAAATATCCTTGACAGACCATGCCAAGGAGAAAACTGCATTTTCAACCCCAGTTGGCTTGTACCAGTTTAAGGTAATGCCTTTTGGATTAAAAAATGCACCTGCTACATTCCAAAGGATGGTGAACCAAGTTCTAGCTGGGATGGAGGACTTCTGCATGGCATACTTGGATGACATTGCAGTCTTCAGCCACTCCTGGGAGGACCATGTGAACCACATAGGGCATGTTTTGCAGGCTCTTGAACAGGCCAATTTGACAATCAAGGCAAGTAAATGCCAGATTGGTCAAAGTAAAGTGGTCTACCTTGGACATGAGGTAGGAGGTGGAGAAATAAGGCCTTAGCTCAGCAAAATTGAAGCTGTGCAAAATGGGACAACACCTACTACTCAAACCCAGGTGAGAGCCTTCCTAGGCCTCACTGGGTATTACCGGAATTTCATTGAGAACTATGGGACCATAGCTTCTCCACTGAATGTAATCTCCTCCCCAAAATTCCCAAAAAAGGTCAAATGGAATGAGGAGTGCAATCAGGCCTTTGAAAAACTGAAGAAAGCTCTTTGCCAAGCTCCAGTATTGAGAGCTCCTGACTACCACCAAACTTTCGTTGTGCAAACTGATGCTTCCAATATAGGTATAGGTGCAGTTCTAAGCCAACTGGATGAGAAGGGTAGGGAGCACCCCATTTGCTTCATCAGCCGTAAGCTGAAGGATCCTGAGACAAGGTGGGCAACAATCGAAAGAGAATGCTTTGCTATTGTGTGGGCACTGAAGAAGTTTAGGCCATACTTGTATGGTTCTACTTTTGTCATTCAGACTAACCACCAACCCTTGAGATGGTTAATGCAAATGAAGGGAGAAAATCCAAAACTATTGAGATGGTCAATCTGCCTGCAAGGGTTTGATTTCACCATTGAGCACAGGTCAGGGTGTCACCATCAAAATGCTGATGGACTCTCTAGGATGTATGTCATCGACTAGAGGTATGAGGTTCATCCAGGAGTGGATTAAATCCTCCTGTCCCCTATTCTAGGGGGGCGAGTGTTAGGGAGAATTCTCTGTTTAGGCTGAATTTCCTAACCTAGTGAGTCCCCCAGCAGCTTTGCTGGATTTTTGGGGTTTATTTTTTTTCTCCTGCCAAGAGTGAGACTCTTTTACCCTCACTCTTGGGCATGATTTGAGTGTGTTTCTTTGAATCTAGATGTGTTTAATGGGCTATGGGGTCTTTTACTCCATAGGGCTTCATATGTTTTGTGATATGTGTTACACAGCACCCTCAGTGCAGTGACAAGGGGTGTCATAGTGACCCCCCAGTATAGACTCCATACCCTGGGACTGACTACTGTCTCCCAGGGCATGTAAAGTCACCATTGACTTTACTAGCCTTAAATTCTGAACAGAACCAGTACAAACCATCATATTGTGGGCGTACTGGCTGGGGCAATTCAATTGCCCTGGGGTCTGTTAGTCGAGGGGGCACGTCTCCGTCCCCCCTGATCGAGTTTTGGCTGGTGGCAGTGGATACTACTTTTTATATTCAAACGCAAATATTTTCCTATGGGATTTCCCATTGTTTTAGACTACTACCTTTATTTAATTATTTACGGTAGCCTCGAACATACCGCCGGTTTATTTAATTAATATTAATTCTCCGGTTGGTATTTTTTGCCAAAACTTGATTCTAAAATGGCGTTTGTGTTCTCTTCTGTGACTCCAACCCAAGTCGAGCCCTTTGTTCCACTTTTTGGCGGGCTTCTCCACAGAAGCCCTCCAAAGTGGTGCCACTCTGTCTGGGGTACTTAGGAGGGGTGGAGGGGGATGTAGGCACCCTGGACTGAGTTGCATAGGCAACTCAAGTCGCACTCCGTCCTGATTGGCCCAAGTGGTGAGCTTGCCAGCTCACCACTTAGCACGTTTGAGTGACAGCTAGGCTGATTGAATGGGGGTATTCTGCATAAAGCAGGGCTTTGGGGACTGGAACTTCAGAAGTCGCCACAGGACCTAAGAATCCGACGAGGGAGAAGCTGAGCCGACCTGCTATGACGACACCACCGGTGGAGCCCTGCGGGACCGTCTCACCACTTTTCCCAACGACAGAGGAGATCTCCAGCCGGAGAGTCTTCTTCATTTGACTGGTGGGGATAACCAGTTTCACTGTCTTTTCGCCTTCCTGACGTACCTCGTGGCCGCCTTGCCTGTGCCAAGCACCCCAGCAACCGGAATACCACGTTTTACCACGACCACGAAACAAAGGTACCACCTTTAACCGGAAAACTCTGCGGCTGGTTTCTTCCCTGGTAGTGCAACGACCTTCATCTTTCCTCCAAGTCGAGATCTTCTCTTCCCCTAGACAACAGCGCGACTTGCACCCACTGCCAGGAACAACTGCCACCGCTGGAGGATCCTTCCCACTTAAGGTACCGTGTACCGCCCCGCTTTCCCTTGCTACCGACTGTATGGGGTAGATTTAGCCCCTGGCTTTCGAACCTGGGATAGCCTGGGACACCCTGGCTAAACTTTCCTAAAGCCTCTCTAAACTCTTTTTGAACCCTTTGCAAGACTTTCAAAGCCTAGTATAATTGTGTGATCTTGGGCGCATTTGTGCTCTGCTCTCTCCAAGAGTGGGCCCACACTTTGGACTTTGGCTCACCAGTGACTTTTGCTTTTCTGCCTTGCTAACAGTGTTCCTGAATCTTAGAGTGGTGTACCTTTCCATATTCTGTCTTTTTACCTCCCTTTCTCACAACCTTATTGGAGTGCCATCTAGTTAAGCGCTCACCTCTGTATGAAAATAAGTGGTGTTTTACTGTGACTTATCTGATAAGGAAAAAGGGGTGTATATATTATAATAGTAACTGTGTTTAGAATCTTTTACAATAAGAGTCCTGGAGTGTTTCAAACAGTGTGTTTTTAAATAAATAATTATATACTTTGATACCAAAGCTCTGGTCAGTGTTTGCTTGTATTGGTGTGTCTGGGTGCCTATTGTGTATACTTTGCATAATGCCTAACTCTTCTTGAGAGAAGTCTGACTGGTCAGCCACAGCTACCAGGTAAATTTGGGTGGTACAGACTGCTACCAAGTGGGTTTACTGCCAACACCTGTAGTCCTAAATCTTTTGCAGTGTTCCCTAAAGGAACTGCACAGGTTTCTGCCTAACACCCAAGTAGCCGTGAACCCACTCAGGTGTGGCAGCCTGGCCCTGGAAGGAAACTGCCATCAAGAAGAGGAGTGCTCACCAGCCAAGTCACAGGTCCCAAAAACACGGACCTGGGAGCCCACGCTGGGGGCACCATGTGAGCAAAGAATGGCAACTCCCAGTTCTTTGCCCAAGTGCCCAAAAGTACAGAACTAAGAAAACACTGCACAGTTGTTTGTTGGGGGATACCCATAATAGTAAGTTATGTTTTTATAAGTATGTTTATTAAAAAAACAGCCTTTTAATTGCCACCACAAAACTAGTTTCTGTGTATTGTTTTATGTATTTACTGTGTAGAATGTATGACCCTTAGGACTAGAGATTCCACAGCTTATGAAGACAAGGAAATAAACAACATTTCATCTGCGATGCAAGGATTACACACTTACAAGGACCAGCAATGAATAAGGATTGGATGTAGCGAACAGCCTCCCTTGCAATACAAGATGTTTTCAGACTTCAGAACCACACACTAGCAGAGAAGAGAGACCCAGATTCATGCAGGTAATAACTCCAGGGCTTCTAATGGATGGGAGTGTGACGCAAGACTGGCCTACAGTCTTTCTGAAAATGAGCATGACAGAAGTCCTCAGGTCAGTCACTTTCCAAACCACATTACTCTTAACATAGGTCCAAATCACAGACAAGCACTGATGTCCCCAAAACCAGTAACTAGTGCCCAAGGAAAGATGGACCCTGCTATGGAATACAGCCAACTTGGCCTGGCAGTGTGGGAATTTTGAGTGTCATTTGAAGGAAGGTGTTTGGTCGAGAGTGGTGAGAGGAGTAATGAAGGCTGGAGGTTGGAGGGAGAGAGTCTGGAGACGTTTGGAGCATTGTTAAAGGTGGAGGAAAGTTAGAGGAGAGTTGTTGGAAAAGGTTAGAGCAGAGAAAGCTGTTTGCAAAAGTGGAAGAGCTGTTAATGGATGGAGGACGGTGGATAAGGTGACAAGTGTCAATAGGAGGTGAGATGTTGGGGTGTGGAGGAGGCAAACCATCAGAGAGAGATTAAGAGAGGGTACAGCTAGAGGAGATATATTGGTACAGGACTCAACAAGAGTAGGAGCCCAAATATCTAAAGGAAGTGACGTCAGAAAGCCAAATTGCTCAATGGCAGAAGGCAGTAAGTGATGGTGCAGTCGCCAGCAGTCTCAGAGAGCTTATGCTATAGAGGGTTGGCGAGGAAGTGTCCGGTGGACTAGTACCTCAGAGAAGGCAGGTGATCATATGACAGAGTACCCCAGACCTAATTCCCAAACCCCAATTCAGTGAGGTACTGCTGAAAACCCTGGTCTATTGCCTGGCCTTGCTGAAGGAGGCCTGCAAAGGTGACCTACCCCAAAGGACACCGGCCACAGAAGGCCCACATCCACCTACTCAACTGACTAGTGTTCAGGAACTCCTGAAACCAGAAGTAATAGAAAACCTTCATACCAGCAACTATTGTGAGAAACGTTTTTGGAATCCTGAACACAGGCACTATCAACGTGTTGTACAATAAATCCATTGCTGTAACTGCACATGCTATACTATATCAGCCTTTTGTGAGTCCCATCCAGCTACCCTGTCAAAGATGACAGAAAGGTACAGTCTAAGCCACACCTAGGTCCTTGTGGACTTCTTCTGGCCTGTGCATGGTGGGGATCACCTGGGGATCCTCTGCAGTCCGGCTCCGAGCCCAGCATCATGGCACGAGTCATGCCAACCAGAAAGATTGACGAGCCCAACCATCACAACCCAGGGAAAGACCCCAATCGTTTGCATTGAGTTGTATGTTGATATGATATGATAGGTTATTTATAACACGCTTAATACCCAGAGGTTTCTAAGCGTGGTACCGGGGATCGAACCTGTGTTGCTTCGTGTTGTCTTGCTTCCAAAGCAAGCACGTTTCTGCTGAGCTATCCTCCCGAGCTGTTAAATCCCATATTTAACAGCTGCATCAGTGAGTAGTCATGTAAATTAAGCATCTTTGCACTCATTTACAGCTGACTTAATCTGTGTCAAACATTATGGCATCTTATGTGGCAAGGTACTTAGCCTGAGCCCTGCTGGTTGTGAAGGAAACCATTCAGAATGATGGGCAACTGAGAAAGGTGGTTGGGGGACAATAAGGCAAGACTCATGTCTGTGGGGACAATGGACCTCCTCACAAGTTGGGCAGTGTGGTAAACATGAAGAAGTAATAGCGTTACCACTGCATTACCGCACCACCCAATCACGGGTTTTGGGGAAAAGTGAGAGGATTCACCTCCAGCGCTGAGCTGAAGGGGAATCCGTTGACTTCTCAGAACTTTTTGGTGCAATTACTGCAGTGCAAATTCTGCTTCAGTTATTGCGCTGAAAAATACCCCACTGAGTCCTAAGGACTAAAAAGCAAATAGAACTTCCACAGCCACTTGTAACCTGGCAGTAATAACACCGGAGCAAGTGACAGTAACGGTAATTGCACTGGGCAGTATCCCAGCGGATTAACCGCTGGGATACCGCCCAGCTCCTGATGAGGCCCAATGTCAGCTACTAAAAGGAGAATGAGAGATTAGTAGAGGAAAATATAGCATATTCATGAAAATATGAAACTTACGCTGGTCCATAGTTGCATAAAACTATCATATAATATTCACCATCAAAGCCCTTAACTGAGTCACATACATGAGCAGCGCATCCAAGTTTGTAAGTATTGCCCCAAACAACCTGCAAAAAAAAAAAAAGTTTAAATCACATAAAGAAGACATAGTGGTACACCTGAAAATGGTTGGTGCTAAATATTTGGTTCACAATCATACATTAGTATAAAGTCCTAACAGAAGAATAAGTTACTTACCACCTGGTAGCGTTCTTTCGACTGGATGTTCCTCCCACATATTCCTCATCTTTGATCTTTGATATTTGTATCATAAGCTTTGCTGCTTCGGAAAAATAAATTCCACACCAGAGGGTGCTGTGCTCAATGTCATGGCACCGATGTCCCTCGAGGGCTAACTTAAGAGCATCAACGTCATCCGCAGTACAAATAGCTTGAGCCGTGCCCGTTGGCTTCAGTTCTGTTTCTTCAATATCCTCAACTGAGACGTTGACCAGGCGTACCCTTAGACCATAAGCTCTCGAGGAACCCAGAGTGTAATTTACGTAAATTGTACGGCAGGGTAGGGTGGGAGGTCGATGAGAAATACGTGGGAGGAACATCCAGTCAAAAGAACATTACCAGTTGGTAAGTAACTTGTTCTTCGAATGGATTGTGTGCTCCTATGTATTCCTCATCTTTGATAGACTCCCAAAGCAGTGAAAATTTGGAGGAGGGAGTACCAATTAACCCTAATTATGGACCGTATGAAGAACGGCCTTAGCAAAAAGATCTCCTTGGGATGAGGTTGAATCTAAACAATAATGTTTCACAAATGTATGCATAGATGACCAGGTGGCCGCTTCACAGATATCCTGCACCGGGACCCCCCTTTGAAGAGCTGTCGAAGTTGCCATGCCCCTAGTGGAGTGACCTCTTAGCCCATCCGGAGGTTCTTTCAATTCTCCGATTGCCAAAATTATATATCTGGATAAGGTTTGTTTTGTTACTGTCAGGCCCAATTTGTGGCTGGTATATCCAATAAAAAGTTGGTCACTTTGTCGAAACTTTGCAAGTCTAGAAATATAAAAGCTGAGAGGCCTTTTTGGGTCCAGCCTGTGAAGCCTTTCTTCCTCCTTACCTGCATGAGGGGGAGGTTTGAAAGATGGCAAAGTAATTTTCTGAGACAAATGAAAGTCACAGACTACCTTGGGTAGGAATGAAGGTTTGACTTTGAGTATTACTTTATCTTTATGGAAAATGGTGTGAGGATGCTTATAAGAGAGAACCTGTAACTCACTCACCCTGCGGGCTGATATGATAGCCACTAGTAGGACTGTTTTTAATGTGATGAGTCTTAGAGGACAAGAATGCAAAGGCTTGCACGGAATGCATGTAAGGAATTTCAATACTAAATTTAGATCTCAAACAGGGACATGGAATGGGACTGAGGGGTACACAGTAGTGAGACCCTTCAAAAATTGGAAAATCAATGGTATCTTGAAATAAGACACTCCTTCAGAGGAGTGCTTAAAAATAGAAAGCGCTGCTAGATATTCTTTTATTGTACCAGTCTGAAGCTCCAGATTGGCTAAATGTAAAAGGAAAGAAAGCACCATAAGTGTGCCACATAGGAATGGATCCACATTCTTATCCTTGCACCAGTTACTGAACTTATTCCAACGACATCTGTACAAGGATTTTGTTGCTGGCCTCCTGGCCGAAAGCAAAATCTCCATTACGTCGTCCGGGAGGTCCCAATCCTTAGATCTCAGACTCTCAGAAACCATGCGTGAAGGCCGAGTGTCTTGACCTCTAAATGGAGAACCTGACCTTCCTCTTGCAAGAGAAGATTCTCTCGTTGTGGAAGACGTATTGGAGGGCAGATGGACATGTCCAGAAGGTCCGAATACCACATCCTCCTGGCCCAATCTCGGGCAATTAGGATCATGGATTTCCTGAACTTTCCCAACCTCCTGATTATGTGAGGAATCACAGCGACTGGAGGAAACAAGTCCAGGAGTGGAAATTCCAAGTTCAATACGAACGCGTCCCCTAGAGCGTCTCTTGGAGGAAATTCCCTTGCGCAGTACTGAATGCACTTTCAATTGACCTTGGTCACAAACAGATTCACTTAGGGGTTCCCCAAAGGGTGAAGATCTCTTGAAGGACTTCCTGAGCTAGTTCCCACTTGTGGGAGACTGTGCTCTGCCTGCTCAGAGCATCAGCCACTGTGTTCTTCTTTCCGTCTAGGTGAACTGCCAATAGAGAGATTTCTTATTGTATTTCCCAGACCCAGAGATGCATTGCCTCTCTGCACAGTGGTAGTGTCCCTACGCCTCCTCTCTTGTTGAGGTAGTACATTGCCATTGTGTTGTCCGTCATTATCAGGATATTCTTTCGCCGTACAGAGGGCAGAAAGACCTTCAGCGCTAGTCTGATTGCCCTCAGCTCCAAAAGGTTGATGTGTAGTTTGGACTCTGATGGAGACCAATGACCTCTGATTGTCAGATCGCTGGTGTGGGCTCCCCCACCCAGTGAGTGAGGCCTCCGTCACTACTGTTATCTCCGGCCATGGTTGCCAAAAAGATTCTCTCTTGAGAATATTGTCCCTGCAAGCCCACCATAGAAGAGCCCCTGTGGTCGGAACTTGCAGTCTGACATATTCCTGAAAACTGGGACCACTGAGTCTTGAGGGCCCATTTAAGGGATCTCATTCTCAATCTGGCCTCTGGCACCAGAAAAATGCATGATGAGTCCGAGTAACCTCAGAAAATCAAAGGCTTCTCTGAGGAAGTATCCAGGGCTGCTCCGATGAATTGGAGTCTTTGGAATGGTGTCATATGAGACTTCTTGTAATTGAGGGAGAATCCCAGTCTGTGTAGGAAGTGGCAGTTAATTCTCAGATGTTCCTGGGACTGTTCGGGTGAACAAGCCCTGATTAACCAATCGTCCAGGTAGGGGTAGACGTGAATCCCCCCTCCCCTGAGACTTGCCGCCACTACCGCTATCAGTTTGGTTAAAACCCCCGGGGCGGAGGTCAGCCTGAATGGCAGAACTCGAAATTGAAAATGAGAACTGCCAACCGCAAACCTCAGGTACTTTCTGTGCTTGAGATAGATTGGCACATGAAAGTGTTGTGCCGGAAAGCCCACGCACAATTAGGACGTGACTCCGGAGCTGCAGTCACACGTCTTCTTTATTCAACAATCTTACACGTACTGCCTTTCCTTCCTCCTCCCCGCTCCCACGTCATCCCACACGTGTTCTTGTCAACTGTTTCTTCTCCCCGTTGGGTATACTGATTGAACATATAACTAACATATAACATTTCTAGTCACAATTAGGCTCAATCACAAGTTTCTTGTTGAGGACGATGATCAGTGATGCAAAGTCCGGTTGGTCCTACGGGGGGATCGTCTTGATGAGCGTCTTGACTTCACCAATTTGCCAAATTCTCCTCACCAGCCGCCTTGATGCAGTTGTTAAAATCATCGAGCCAGTCTACCCACCTTAGGCCTTTATCCGCCAGCGGTGTCATGGAGAATGGTGGTGGCAACCGCCATGCAGTGACCGTGGTTCTTGCAGGGGGGTCTGGCATGGTAGGAGGTTGTAGAACAGGTGCAGCCGGTACGGCCGGTGCACTCATGATGGTACGTGTGACGGTTGAGGAACTTGTGTGTCATTAAGTCAGGCCCCGCTCGAGCAGCGGCTGGCAGGCGAGGATAATCCTCGAGTGGGTGGTCTCTGTCTATGCCCTATGCTAGATGCGGTTTGTTTCAGGTGTCCATAGGCCTGGCTGGGGCCAGTATGCAGTCCTTGTCTGCTGTCTTGGGCTGGTTGGGCTTTTTTTTTTCTTCTCCACACGCCGTACACTGCACATGGTGCACTTATGCCCCTGTATGGGATGTGCAATTAGGCCTGTAGCTGCCCTGGGTCTGGATGAAAGCACTGCTGTGGGAGCGTGCCACGTGGTTTTCCTCTTTGTTTTTTTTTCTATTCCCCTTTTGTTTTGCTTCCGTTGGTGGGGCCCACAAAGGGGATCCGGCCCGTCTGTGGGAGCGGTCCGGCCGATTGTGGCAATGCTTGCAGCAGAGGAGGCTCTGCTTTGTTTCCGTGGGGAGGGGGAGGCACCCACTTGCTGAATCCACGCTTGCTGCCGTGCTCCTGAACATGGCGCGACGCTGGACCGGCTGCTGATGGATTGCTGCGCAGCTTGGGGTAGCTGTCACCCTTGACAGGCACCAAGCGAGGAGTGTTCAGTCTGCTCCCTCACTGGGAAGCAATACCAGGATCTGGAACACGGCAGGGTCTCCGACTGTGAGGAGTGCACTCTGGGGGCACTCTCTTGTGGGACCATTAGATCAGCGGACCGCCTGGTGGGATCACCGCCGGCGTGGAGGAAGGACTATGAGTCACGAAAAACCGCCTCATCGCAAGTTGTTGGTCCAGATGGCCCACGCACAATAAGGACACGACACCGGAGCAGCAGTCACACGTCTTCTTTATTCAACAATCTTACACGCACTGCCTATCCTTCCTCCTCCCCGCTCCCACGTCATTCCACACATGTTCTCTGTCCCTGTCTCAAAGGGACAGAGTCCTCTAACAGAAAGGAAGCATCCTGAAGGTCCAATGATACCAACCAGTCTTGGAGTTGGAGAGCTTGAAGGATCTGAGAAAGGGTTAGCATCTTGAACTTGTTCTTCTTGAGGAATTTATTCAAATTTCTTAAGTCCAAGATGGGTCTCAATCCTCCGTCTTCTCAGGATTGAGAAAGTAAGGGGAATACCTACTGCAGGTAAATGTTCTATTGCACCTTTCACTAGCAGGGTTAAAATTTCCTGCTCAAGGAGCGGATCCAGAATTTTGACAGAGTTGTATCCCGGTGGGGATGATCCTGAGGCCTTTTCTGAAAAGGAAGTCAGTAACCCTGGGCTACTGTTTCCAGTGCCCAAGCATCTGAAGTAATGCCCCGCCATTCGTGCAGATAGTGAGAGATTCTGCCTCCCACCGGGGTCTTGTGGGTCCAGACCTTAGAGTGGCTTAGAGGCGGCTGCAGCAGCGGCTGAGGGGACAGTTGCCGCTGCTGTGGCTGATCTAGTACCCTTTCCTTGTCCACCACGAGGGAATCTTTTTTGTCCTCTTTGACTAGCCTGTCCTCTTCCCCTTCCAAATCAGCAATAGAAAGGAAAAGGACGACCTCTCCAGGAAGGTGAGCCTGAGTAGGAGTGTTGCTGAGGTTGTCATATAGACGCGCTAAGTGACTTAGCCGCCGCCTTGGAGGTCTGCAGCTTCTCTAGACTCTCATCCGCCTTGCTGCCGAGCAACCTCAAGCCATGAAATGGCATATTGAGTAGCCTGGCCTGCACATCCGGTGCAAAGCCCGGATTTCCCCGCCACGCAAACCTAGAAGCCATGGACCTGCTGATGCTGTCAGCAGTGTCCAGTCCTGACTGGAGACATTCCCCCATTGCTTCCTTTCCATCCTTCACAATAGCCAGGAAGCCGTCTCTTTCCTCGCCTTCCAGAATGTGCTGAGCCGCCATGCTAACACAATCCCAGAGGCTGTATACCTTGAAAGAGTACAAGTAACATTGGTTGACTTTAAAGCCATACTGCTCGAAGAAAAAATCTTGCGAGCCCAGGCATTAATTCTCTATCTGGGGGACTACAGGGATAAGCAGACTGCCTGGTGGATGTAGCTACTTGGACCACTAAGCTTTCAGGCATAGGGTGCTTAGTTAAATAGTCTGGATCAGAGGATGAAGGTCTATATTTTCTGGCAGAATCTTTGATTACCGCAGGTCCAGATTCTGGAGATTCCCAGTTAGACATGGCCTTCTTTTGATCTGTCATGTCATCTTGTTCGTAGGTAGAATTCCTGCTCAAGCATATTAGCTCCACAACCCAATTCATAATATTCCTGTATGCTGAATCAGCATGGTCAGCTGGGTAAGGTTTGTCAAACTCCAATTCAAGCGAAGTGTCTATACCACTAGCTGATTGAAGGCAGTCATAAAGATCAGACATCTTTGATTCTGGGTCAACCAGCTCCTCAGGAGCATTCTTTGTTCCTTTTCAACCCAAATGGGAAAGAATCCTCCTCAGATGATTGCTCCTCCTCATAAATAGAAGTCATAGACTTGAAAAGGTCTCTCCTTGGCAAATAGGCATAAGCCTTACCTGTGGGTTGAGGCCATGAATGCATAGGCATTGGTTTTGCCAATGGCATCGATGACGCTACTGCAATCGACGCTGTCTTCGATCGGAGAAGTTTCTCTAGACAGTACCCTCAGTGATTTCTCGCTGGATTTAGAGCATTTAGTAGTCTCTGACTTGCCTTTGTCATCTGAAGGATGAGCTGGGGCATGGTCTTTGCGTGCGTTCTTCAAGGGGCTAAGGCCGCATTCTCAAAGATTTGCATCATTGAGGTTCTGAAAATCTCCCATTTTCTACTGGGATCATGTTGAGTTGGACCTGTGATAACCCTTGTAGAGTCAGAAGGCGAAGAAGAAGATGGAGATCGGAGACGTCTCTTCTTAGCATTCTTCACAGAAGATGAAGATTTTCTCGACCGACTCCTTGATCGATGATCAAGACTTTTTCGACTTACGCCGGGACGAGTCCCTAGACTCCCCAGAGTCTTATTCCTCTTTGAAGAAGTCTTCAAAGTTTCCCTCCCCTCTGCCAATTTACCTCATTGTTCCTTGATAGCTTTTCCTATCATGGCCTGACAGGATCCGCAGTCATCGGTCTGATGGTCGGGACCCAGGCACCACAGGCAGACGCGATGGGAATCAGTGATGGACATTTTCTTCCCGCAATCCTGGCATTTTTTAAACCAGTTTTTGGGGTTGAAGGATTAGAAGATGAAGACATCTTGACGAAAAACTGAAGCACCATTTCAAATACACAAAGCTTTCGGAAAAACAGGACTGATGCCAACTGGCGAGACTAAAGCTATTTGTACTGCGGATTATGTCGATGCTCTATGGCAGCCATCGAGGGACATCGACGCCACGACATCGAGCACAGCACCCTCTAGTGTGGAAAAATGTTTTCCGAAGCAGCATTGCTGATGATACGAATATCAAAGATCAAAGATGAGAAATACATGGGAGGACACAATCCATTCGAAGTAAATAATTTGGTTCATGCAACTGTGATCATGAACAAACATGTAGAATGTTATATTGTAATCATAATTATTTTCTTTAAAATACATTAGAAATATGGCTTGTGCACCGCTTGAGCATCAACAGAATACCAAAGCTCTTAGGATATAATTGAAACACTTACTGATTTCTGACAGCTTTCAACAAAGTGTGCTACACACAAAGCCTGTTTCTGGGGCGCTTTCAGATTTCTTATTATTCGGCAGTAGCCCCTGACTGTATATCTCATTCCACTCAGGAAAGAGAGGTAAATGACCCCTTCAGTCAGTTCTAGGGGGCGGTGAGACTGTGTAATCTTCCTCTACACTCTCACAACCTTACCACCCCAACTATGCTCTGAGAGTCAATTCAATTGGTAGATGATATATGATTTACCAACTGAGAAAATGGAAAGCAGCACGCTTGAACAGAAAAGAAAAGGAATAGTGTTACTAAAGAACTATCCCAGTGGCTTGGTGTCTTCCCCCATTCTACCTCATTGTGGCTGCCTTGCTTTGATAAATTACATAAGAGTGATATGCAGCTGTGGTGTGGGAATTTGAAGTTTAAGGGAAGAGTGGATGGCATTGAGACAACAGATGTTCACTGATCCCACTTCACCCAAAATGGACAAGAAGGTCAGTGCTTTTAACAAAGTGAATAGGACTGTAGCCAAATCATCACGGTAGTAGTCACAGAGTGATTTGGCTTGTGTGTGGGTGTTTCCAGACCAGAGTCTCCCAATGGAAAAGGAGCAGGGGCAAGATCAGCTGATGCGAAAGAGGAAAAAGGAATTAAGGATGGAGCGTGGAGGAAGGTTTCATGACAGCAGGAGTGCCTGTCAGTCCTGTTAGGTGGGCCACAGATATAAGTGTGAGATCTGAGGAACAGTTACTTGCGTGCAGTGCTATTTATCCATCATGGTTACTTAGAGTGGACCAAATAGTGTATTTCGGGTTCAGCCGAATACCCAACAGTGGGTCAAGTATTCATCCAAACCCAAATATGGGTCCAAATTGATGCTTTATTTAACACATGTTTCAAACTTTAAAAACACACTTTTTGATATAGAACAACCACTATTTTTCAATTATTTCTCTTTATTTTAATCGACATATCACCTTTATTTAAAGAGGACAAGTCGGGTAAGAATAGATTAACAAAATAGCAGGATGTTGCATGTACCTGAACAATGAAGCAAGTTACTCAAAATGGCAGGTTACAAAAATACAAAGTGTTAAATTACAATGAAAAAAATGGATATTACAATTTTCAATTAACATTGCCAATCATTCAGTTGCAAGGTAGTTTTGGTGTGAACTGAGTATCAAACCTTCCTTACAGACCACTTATAAATATAAAGTATTTGTCCACTCATGATATGATAATAATATGATATGATTTGGTATTCATATGGCACCTGTACACATGTGTTTCTAGAAGCGACAAGACAAGGGAGGGGAGACCGAGGGAGGACAAGACAAACAATCTTACTAGGCCTTTTGTCATTCAGATTGTGCAAGTGCGAGAAAGAGAATTGTAGGGGAAAAGGGGGAGGTGGGAGATGCCAGGGAGAGGGAAGGGGAAACAGGGCAGCAATTGCTCTAAGTTCTACCAGGGCAGCGCAGCTCTGGGTAAGTGCAACGAGGCAGGGACTGCAGAGGTTACAGTTACAGCCCATAAGTGCGTGGTCGGCCCGGAGGCAGTGCAGGGGTGACCAATCAAGTGAGAGCCTGATACCTGAGGGTAGCCAAAAAAAAAAACAGTCAGTCCAGCAGACAGGTGGTCAGGAAGGTCTGCATGGCAGGGAGAGAGAGAAAGCAGAGGAGAAGAGGAAAGTTTTCAGCTGCTTCCGGAACTTCAGGTGGTCCGGCTCAAGTTTGAGAGGGGCAAGGAGACCATTCCAGAGGGAGGCACCTGCAGTGGAGAGAGATCTACCCCCACTCTCTGCCTGGAGTAGCGTCTGACCCTAAGAGAGTTGGAGGTAGCTTAGCTAAGGGATCGAGAAGAACAAGTTACTTACACAATGTAACGTTCTTTCAAATGGATGTTCCTCCCACGTATTCCTTGGTTTATAGTGATAATGTAGAAAGACAAAATGTAGAAAGTCAAAATGTCAAAAAATAAATGTAGAAAAAAAATGTCGAATTTTATTTTATGACGTTTTTTATTCGAAATGGGAGGGTTCCCCCAAAACCCCCCCCCTTTTTTCTTTTTTTTTGTTTTACCCATTTTTTTTTATTCCCGGAACCCAAAATAAATATATATATATTTTTCGACATTATTGTCATTCTACATTTTATTTTCGACATTTTGACTGACCACCGTATTCCTCATCTTAGATATTGTCTGCCAGCCTTGCTGCTTCTATGACATTTTTTTGCCAGAGGGCGCTGTCCTCAAGGCCGCCGTTGAATGTCGACATCATCCGTCGTATAAAGGACTCGAGCTGTGCCCGTTGGTCTCAGTTGTCTTATAGCAGCGCTAAGTGATTTTGCTGCCGCTTTTGAGGTCTGCAGCTTCTCCAAGCTCTCGTCCGCCTTGCTTCCTAACAGCCTCAAGCCGTCAAAGGGCATATTGAGTAACCTGGACTGTACATCAGATGCAAACCCAGATTTTCTCAGCCTGTGTAAAACCGTGCTAGCCCCATAGACCTGCTCACAGTATCAGCAGTGTCCAGTCCTGATTTGAGGCACTCCTCCATAGACTTCTTTCCATCTCTTACTATCGACAGGAAACCATCCCGTTCCTCACCCTCCGGGATGTGTTCAACCGCTGCATTCAAGCAGTGCCACAAGGTGTATATAAATCTAGCTAAAGTATAAGTTACATTAGTAGATTTAAGGGGCATACTGCCCTAAGTAAAGACTTTCCTCGCCCAAGCATCAATCTTCTTGTCGTCCTTGTCAGGTGGCATGGAAGGGTAAGCTGACTGCCTATTTTCGGTCGGAGCTTGAATCACCAAGCTCTCAGGTGAGAGATGCTTAGACAGATATTCTGGATCTGAAGATGAAGGTGTGTACTTTCCCACAAATCTTTTATTGACAGCTGGTAAAGATTCTGGATTTTCCCAATTCGCCATTACTCTTTTTTGAAGAGCTTTGTGGAAAGGAAGGATCGGGTCCTTCTGTGGCCCTTCATCAATAATATCTGTCATGTCATCCTGGTCGTAACTCGGGGATACTGTATTCCACTCCATGAAGTCGATAACCCTTCCCATACCCAGGTTCAGCATGGTCTGCAGGGTCTAGTCTTTCAAATTCTACCTCAAGGGAGGTATCTAGGCCACTGGCTGATTGAAGTCAGTCATAAAGGTCAGCTATTTTGGTATTAGGGTCTATTAGTTCCTCAGGAACTTCTCTTGTTCCAAATTTAACACCAGCTGATGTAATATCCTCATCAGAAGAGTGATCCTCAAAGATAGAGGACATAGATCTAAAGAATTCCTGCCTGGGCTGAGATGGAAGATGTTATCTGGTAAAGCTGGTGGCATTGATCTAGATTTAGCCATAGGTGTCGCTGTGGGTATTGGTATTAAAGATTTCTTCGACGTAGTCGTCGAAGGACGCGTCGAGTCGATGTTCGACTTCAACGATGACACCATTATGTCCTCTGTTAACCTCGATTTATGCACCAGAGGTTTTTGTTTTCTTTCATGAGGCGCTGGAGAATCTTCCTCCGAGGATGCCCTCGACTTTATATCGGATATTGCGTGTTTAGTTTTATATTTCCCTCTGTCACTCTTGGAGTGGACAGGGGCATGCTCTTCACATTACTTTTTTGAAGGGGTCGGGCCGCCTTCTCAAATTATTTTAGCATTAAACGCCTCCCATTTTTTAGGGGAATCATGCTTAGAAGGACATGAAATAAAACTTCTCTCAGGCGAGGAGGAAGAAGAGGACGAAGATCTGTGACGTTGCTTCTTCGATTTTTTAGATGAAGAGGACGAGGATTTCCTCGAGCAACTCTTCGATCGCCTTGACTCGTGTCGAGATTTTCTACTCGACTCTCCCGAGTCTTTTTGTCTTTTTGAAGACTTAAACCTAGCTTACCTTGGCGTTCCTTAAGAGCCTTATTCGACATCGCCTGACAGGAACCGCACTCATCAACCCGATGGTCAGGGCTGAGGCACCAAAGGCAGTTGCGGTAAGGATCGGTAATGGACATCTTCCTTCCACACTTCAGACATGTCATGGGTATGGCAGGAGTTGAAGATGAAGAAATTCAATGAAAGAACTGACGCTCTGTTTCGAAACACGAAGCAGAAGCTCGGAAAAACGGAACTGAGAACAGCGGGCGCGGCTCCAGTCCTTTATATGACGGATGATGTCGACAATCTACGGCGGCCCTCGAGGGACTACAACTCTGCGGCCTCAAGCACAGCGCCCTGTGGTGAACATTTTTACGAAGAAGCAGCAAGGCTGGGCGACAATATCTAAGATGAAGAATACGTGGGAGGACACAATCCATTCGAAGGAAGGTATTTTATAAGAGCGTTGGGTGTAGTGTGGGCACCGGCCCCAGAAAGCCTTGTGGATAATGCAAAGGGTCTTGAACTTGATCCTTGAAGCCACTGGGAGCCACTGGAGAGATGTCATGGCTGGAGAGATACAGACGCTGGGCTTGAGGCCAAAGATAAGTCTTGCAGTCCTGTTCTGGATTAGTTGCAGAGGGAGGAGAGTAGAGGAAGGCAGGTTGAGAAAGAGGCTATTGCAGTATTCCAGCCTAGAGAGAACCAGGGCTCTGGAGACAGTGAGCTTCTGGGGAAGGTGAGAAAAGGAAGAGTACCTTTGAGGAGGTGCAGCTGTTAGTGGGACGTGTTGCTGATGGCCGAGATGTGAGGAAAAAAGAGAGAGTGGAATCGAAGATGACACCAAGGTTTTTAGCCTCACAGGAAGGCGAAAGAAGAGGGCACAAGGAGGGCAGCACAGAGTGAGAGAGGGAAAGTGGGAGCAGGAGTCCCAAAGAGAAGGATGAGCCAAGCCTACTGGTATGAAGGCAGAGATCATTGGAGGCTCACCAATCCTGAATTGCGGATAGACAGTCAGGAATGAGCGCGAGAGGAGAGAAGGATGAGGGGAACCTGAATGAAAGCTGAGTGTCATCCGCATAACACTGAAAGTTAGAGGAGAAGGTAGAGATCAGGTGGGCCAAAGGGGCCAAGGAGAGGTTGAAAAACCAGGGTGAGGGGATATAGCCCACGGGAACACCATATGTGGAGAGAGAGGTGGCAGAGAGAAAGGAACCAAGTTTGACATGGGAGTGTCGGTCCAAGAGGAAGGAGGTCAACCACTCCAGGGCCTGATCCTTGATGCCCAGGTTCTCACAGAGTCGATTGATCAGGATGGTGTGGTTGACCATGTCAAAGGCAGAGGAAAGATCAAGGAGGATGAGGACAGAAGGAATGTTGGAGTCAAGGTTAGAGAGCAGATCATCATAGGTGTTCAGGAGAGCAATTTCCGGGCCTCTGGCAGCTCTGAAGCCAGACTGATGGCAATAGAGACAACCAACAGAATCAGTGTGCAGAGTAAGCTGGGAGATGGCCAGCTTTTCCACGAGTTTGGCCAGGAAAGGGGTGATAGAGCTCAGGCAATAGTTTGCCGGACAGGTAGGATCAGCAGATGCCTTCTTGAGAAGGGGGTACACAAGGGAGTGCTTGAAGAGAGAGGGGAAAGTTCCACTGGTGAAAGAGTGATTACAGAAACCGACCAAGGCTGGAGCGAGGGGAGCACCTGTTTGAATGGCACTTCATTGATCAGACTTGTCTAGAAACCTTGTCAGGTGTCAGAGAGAAAGAGGAGAAAGGAGGAGGAGAGGGAGAGTTGGCCAAAGGAGTGCAGAGAGAGGAGGAGGGATAGGAAGAGGAAGAGGAGATAGAGGACAGGCCGTCTTGAGTTTTAGCTGTGAAGTGAGAGGCCAGAGCTGTACAGAGGGCCTGGGAAGGAACAGGAGAGGAAGAGACTGCAGAAGGATTGTCCAGTTCCTTGCCGATTTTAAAGAGTTTGGGTGTGTTGTTACAGGCCGCAGAGAGACGCAGGCTTGTATATGGGCTCTCTTCTTGGACAGGACAGAGAGTCTGTATTGCCTTTGGAGCAGGCGCCAGGTTCAATTTTCAGAGGATGCCCCCAAGCCCTCCACTTCCTCTCAGCGACCCTGCGCTTGGAGGTAGGATTCAGTCGGATTCTCATGACAGGGGCAAGGATGTCCAGAGTAGGTAGAGCGCTCGCTTTGACACCCGTGCAGAGCCTGTTAACGCAGGTTCGAATCCCGGCGGGGCCAAACTCAGCCTTTCATCCTTCCGAGGTCGATAAATGAGCACCACACACCGTGGGTAATAATAAGCAGCGCTCGGATACCTGAGGGTTTGTAGCGCTATATAAAAGCCTAATTATTATTATTATTATTATTATTAGAGTGGTGGAGATAGAAAGATGCAGATTAGAGAGGGCTGTGTCAGAGTGAGGCAGCCGCAGGAGTAGGAGGAACAGAGGAAGTAGAGGCAAAGGTATCCACTGACACACACTTCATGGCGCCGAATGACCGCAAAGGTAGGTGGCAGTGATGAGGCGGGCTTTGCCTGAGAGATAGTTTCAAGTAACAGGAGGGTAGAAATTGCTCAGTCCAAGAGAGAGGAGTGGTGAGATGGTTAGAGAGGAGGATGTCTGGGGAGATGCGAACATCCAAAGTATTTCCGGCAGAGTGAGTCTGACCAAAGGAAAGAATGGAGAGTGAAAGTGTTTTGCAGAGGTTGCGGAAAAGCCCAGAGGTGGGTTTAGAAGCATCCAGGTGGATGTCAAGGTCTCCAAGGGGGAGAAGGTGAGAGGTAGAGGCAAGGAGCGAAGAGGAGAGATCAGCCCACTCTGAAAGGAAGAGGGAAATCTGGTCAGGCGGCCAAAGTCAAAGAGGCCAGCAGAGATGGAGAGGCCTGAGTAGGATGGACAGAAGCAGGGAGCCACCCAGTAAAGATCAGAGCTACTCCACCTCCGGGCTGGTTGGTTCGGGGCTCTGAGAGGATCTCGTAGCGGTCAGCCACACCCAGGTCAAGTTCTTCGAGGTGGTGACAGATGTCAGAGGAGTGTTTGACAGCATAGCGGAAGTTGAGAGTAGCTACATGGAGTAGGTTGCCTCATTTGAAGGACTTCTGGGTGGAGTAAAGCCTTGTGGTGCACCCAACAGAAGTGGAACAGAGGCCAGAGAGTGGGCAGAGAAGTAAGCAAGGGTCGGCAGAGGAACTATTAGGAGTAGCGGGAGAAGGAAGGAAATTGATAAGAAGTGGGAGATGCCTATCAAATAGGAGGAGATTGGGCTACAGGCCTTGGACCAAGACGCTGCCATTCAGATAGACATTAATGATGACTTTGGAGGAGTGGAAGGAGGCCAAGAGGGTCTCCCACCGAGTGCCACCATTAATCGGAGAGGATGAGAGAGAGAGAACCAAGATCATATGGGGGGTCCATAGGTCTGGTAAAGGGAAGACAAAGAGGATGTCGGTGAGAGTCTGTCTGGAGGAAGCACTAGTGTAGGTATCAGTGATAGGGAGGCCTGGGTTGGAGACCAGGATGTCCCTCTTGCACTTCTTCATTCCAGACTTAGTGAGAGGGATAGGACAGGAGATAGAGTAGCAGTTAGAGACGATGAAAGAAACGAAAAGCACCATAGAGGGTGTGAGAAGTGAGAAGAGAAGAACAAGTTACTTACCAACTGTAACGTTCTTTCGATTGGATGTTCCTCCCACGTATTCCTCATTTTAGATATATCCTTGCTGCTTCGGAAAAAATGTTTCTCTCCACCAGAGGCCGCTCTGCTCGATACTGCGGCGTTGATGTCGCTCGGAGGCATCTGTCGAGAGCCAACGTCATCCGCTGTATAAATGCCTCGAGCCGCAACCATTGGCCTCAGTTCAGTGTAATAGACTCGCAGAAAGACTCAGAGGGAAGAGCCCTATTGGTGAGGGGGATAATCACGGGAAAGGAAGTAGTAATTGTGAACTCTTACGCACCGAATACCGATGGTCCAAACAACTTTAACTGGGCGATGTCCCAACTGGGAAAAACCAATGCGGCAACCATTATATGGGGAGCAGATCTCAACACACCAATTGATCCCAGACTAGACAAATCACACAACACAGCGGGGAACCCGTCCAAAGCCAGTGCTCAAGTTCAAGAGATCTGCCAGACATTTGGTCTGACACCTGGAGCCAGCATAATCGTGACGCAAAGGACTATACTTTCCACTCTGTCGTCCACAACACCAGTTCCAGGATTGATTATATCTTGGCATCCTCCCACAGCCCATTCGTCTGGGGGACGACCCAAATCTGGCCACGCACCCTGTCTGACCACTCAATGGTCACACTCGAAGTCTCCCTAGCAAGCGCAACAGTTCCTGGACTCAACTGGAGATTCAAACATGGCTCTCTCGCCGACACAGTCTTTGCAGATGAACTACGCAACGAAATAGTGGCCTTTATCGAGACAAACGCTGGTTCTGTCGATTCCCCCAGCACCATCTGGGAAGCTCTAAAATGCTTATGCCTGGCCAAAGAAAACAGCATACTAAGACTGATCCGGAGAGAGCTCTCAAGTAGTGAGAAGCGTTTGAAAGATCTAGAGCGTCAAGTTCTCACTGCTCCAAATTCTCACACTCAAGCTGACCTAAAGGAGAAACTTCTGAAGTTCAGGCAAACGGCCGAACGGGAGATAAAATTCCTGGGTCATGGTCACCAGATCCGGCAATATGGGGAGGGACAGAAACCATGCACCTTGTTGGCCCGCCTACTGTCAATGGATAAAACCCCGACATGAGTTGAATGTGTCAAAGACGCTCAAGAACAACGGGTATATACTGAGGAGGAAATCGCTCTCACATTCCTGAATTTCTATCAGAACCTGTACAGTTCCAAAGGTAACTCAGATCCGAACTTTATACAGGAGTATCTTAACAACACTGAGCTATACTGAGTGGAAGCAGACATGCGAGAACCACTAAACGCTCCGATAACAGAGGAAGAAATTCTGAAACCAATAAAATCCCTTCCTAACTCCAAAGCGCCAGGACCAGACGGGCTCATTGGAGAGTTTTACAAAGCCCACGCATCCACCGTCGCCCCACTCCTGCTCCACGTCTATGAAGAAACAGTTGAGCACGGAAGCCTTCCCCCCACACTGCGCAAAGCCAATGTTCTGGTTTAGTTTAGTTTAGTTTATTATTTGTATAGCGCCGCATGGCCCTAGGGCATCCAGGCGCTTGCGATGAATACAACAAGAATAATACAACAGAAATGTACAAACCGATTACATATTTACAAATTTACAGTCTTGGTGCATGCTAGTAAGGTAGGGCTAAGCAGTTTACGTTTCTTTGGATAGAAGCCAAATTTTGGTGTTGTGTCTAAATCTGTGAAAGGAAGGTTCTGATCTCAGCTCGAGTGGAAGTGAATTCCAAAGTTTGGAGGCAAGCACGGGGAAGCTGGAGCCACCTGCTTTTTGGAGCTTAAATCTTGGGATATTTAAGCAATGTGTTTGAGCTGATCTGGTAGGGCGCGCTGGGGTGTGGTGATTGAGATTGTCGGATAGGTATCTGGGTGCTTGGTTAGCTAGGCATTTGTGTGTGAGTGAGATGGTTTTATATTCAATTCTTTGTGGTATGGATAGCCAATGGCAGGTGCGTCTGGCGTCCGAAATGTGTTCATGTTTGGGTATGTTCAGGGCTGCTCGCAAGGCGTTGTTTTGTATGACTTGTAGTTTGTTGATGTTTTTCTGACTGGTTCCCAAGTATAACGCATTGCAGTAGTCAACTTTGGAAAGGACTAGCGCTCTGGCTAAGGTGATGCAGTTGGATGGTGAGAGGTAAGGTCTGCTGGCATTGATGAGTTTACAGGTGTAAGCAGTGGCTGATGATATGGAATTGATCTGTCTTGTCAGTGTGAGGGAGGAGTCGAGGTAGATTCCTAGGGTTTTGACGCTGTTAGAGACGATGATGTTATTGCCGTCTATAGTGAATGCTTGATAGAGTTTGTCGAGTTTATTAAGTCTGGGTTGGGAACCTAGGAGAAGAAGTTCGGTCTTGTCGTCATTGAGGCATAGGCCATGCTTGGCCATCCATTCTTGGATAATGGAATAAATGTTGTTGAGAGGTACTACATAAAGCCGGCAAACCCGCAGATGAATGCGCATCTTACAGGCCGATCTCCTTAATCAACTTGGACAACAAAATTCTTGCCAAAATACTTGCAACACGGCTACTCCCGCTCATGCCCACCCTGGTGATTGGAGACCAAGCTGGATTCATTCCAGGACTCAGTACCACATACGGCATCAGAAGACTGTTTGTTGTCATGGAGGCCATAGATTCAACACAACAGGCGATTGCGGTACTCCTTGACGCCGAGAAGGCGTTCAACTCTGTTGAATGGCCATTCATGATGGCAGCGCTTAAACAGATGGGCTTTGGGAATTTCTTTATCAAGCTAGTGTCTCTGTTATATAACGACCCATGGTCATAGGTCACACTGGGTAACACTAGATCCACGAGCATATCACTAGAGCGTGGAACAAGACAAGGCTGCCCGCTTTCAGCACTGATATTCGCCCTTATCATGGAGCCTTTAGCTTCGAGATTACGAGAAAACCAACTGCACAGAGGGCTTAAACTAGGTTCTCACAGATTGATTGTTTCTCTTTACGCTGATGACGTCATATTGTATGTCAGTGACCCCCAAGAGAATCTTAACCCTGTAATGCGCGAAGTGATGAGATTCGGCCAAATGTCTGGGCTAAAAATCAATCATTCCAAATCAGTAGTGTTTCCCTTGACCCCCAATACAACTGAATTTATTGACGATCACGGCTTTAAATGGGAGCACTTAAAGGTGCGCTATCTGGGCATTTACATGTCACGGAACCATCATGAGATTTACAAAGATAATTATGTCACCACGCTAAACTCTATGCAAGAACGTATCCATAGGTGGAAATCATTACCGTTAACGATATTGGGCAGAGTACCCTTGATCAAGATGGTCATTCTTCCTAAACTTCTGTATTTATTTATAAACATCCTTCCCAAATCCTTTCTCCAGAAAATCAAGACAGCAGTTCTAAAGCTCATTTGGGCGGGTAAACCACTCGCGTCGCGTATAACACTCTGGTGTTGCCAACATCCAAGGTGGGTCTGGCGCTCCTAGATATAGAAAAATACTATTGGGCGCCCCAGGCTCACTTCCTGAGCTACTGGTACGCAGATCATTTCGTTCGCCCACACGTGCAAGTGGAACGAGCCCTGCCCTCACCCGACCTGCTAAGTGCTGTCATTATAAGCCAAATCCCAGTCCCATATAACACGCTTAACACAGTCCTATCTACATACGCAATCTGGAAAAAGATGGCGACCAAATACGGAGTAGACGTGAGATTCTCCCCTCCACTTCCAATCAGATTTATTCCCAGCATTCCCCTCACAAACGAAAAGTATTTCTAATATGGGCTGACGAGGTCAATGTCCACTCACTCGGAGACCTGTTCCCTGAGGGCACCTTTCTAACCCCACAAATGGCCAAAGATGGGGGGCGTAATACTTCCCTAGATGTTTTCCTCTATTTTAGATTACGCCATACCTTACACAAGTTATTTCCCTCATTTCCTAAAGAACCCCCCACCTGGGAGTTACTACATAACACAATTCAAGCGCAGGGGGAAGGGAGACAGGTTTCGCTGTTATATAAATCCATGGTAGCCAATATTGGGAAACCCAACACTAAAACCCAGCAAAATTGGGAAACTGCCTTTCAGGAGACGATATCCACAGAAGATTGGTCCTATATCCTAAACCAAACCCAAAAGGTTGCACTGAATTCTTGTTACAAATTAATACATTTTAACTTTGTACACCAAATATACTATACCCCAGTTAAGAAGCACAAACATCATCCAGACACATCGCCCCAATGCGAAAGATGCGCAGCTGCTCGTGCAGACTTCCTCCCCTACAACGTTTCTGGAACTCAGTCGTACAGATAACTGCTGACATCATAGGCGAACAGGTGACCCCGCTTCCGCTGGGGCCACTGCTGGGTCTCACTAAATACCTTCCAGCTGCATCACGTAAATTAGCAGCCCTTCTTCTGGTGCTGGCCCGGAGGAGGATTGCCATGTCTTGGGGCAGAGGCCCACTACCCAAACTTGATGACTGGAAAAGAGACATAACATACTGCCAGAATGTGGAAAGCGAATTTATAAGAACCCTACCGTTGCATGCACGCCCCCCAGACATCTGGGGACCATATATCGCATATCTGCTAAACAGTAATGAATCTGTAGGCTCTGATTCGTCTGGCATCTGAAAGGAGACTATGGAACTGAGATCCTCCACATCCCTCTGAACTTTAAATTTCGGACACTGACGAAGAATTAAATTGGGCTCTAATTTCATGCAGGGGTGGGAGGGGAAGGGGCGGCTTCGGGGGGGGAACAGTTAATGGGTAATATGAATTTATTTATTTTTTCTTTCTGTCTTCCCTTCGTTTTCTCCCAACCCTACTCCTTTTACACCTCCCCATTTGCTTTTCCTCAAGTTTTGATCGTGCACCTTGTTGGTGCGATTGTATTTCAAGGGTATGTAAAATTCCAAAATAAAGTTTTTTTAAAAAAAAGAATTAGTCACACTGAAGTAATTTTGCCAGTCTTGAAATATAGAAACTAAGAGCCCTCCCAGGGTCTAATCTATGTAGGCTTTCCTCTTCTTTACTTGCGTGAGGGGGAGGGTAAAAAGCAGGCAGTGTTATTTTTTGTGACAGATGAAAATCTGAGACAATTTTTGGCAAAAAAGAGGGGTTGACCCTAAGAACAACCTTATCTTTGTAAAAGACGGTGTGAGGAGGTCTGCTAGAAAGTGCCTGCAACTCACCCTGCGGGCTGATGTAATTGCCACTAGAAGTATGGTTTTTAAAGTAAGGAGCCTTAACGACAAGGATGTAAAGCCTCAAACGGGATGCATGTGAGGAACTTTAATACTAGGTTTAAGTCCCACACAGGCACTTCAAAAGGTATTTGAGGAAACACATTATTAAGACCTTTTAAGAATTGTGTAATCAAGGGTATTTTGAAATAAGATTCTTCTTCTGAGGAGCGCTCAAAAATGGATAGCGCTGCTAAATAACCCTTTATCATGCCAACCTGGAGCCCAGATTGGCCAAGTGTAGCAGAAAAGACAATATTGTGGGAATATTACACTGAAAAGGGTCCATATTCTTATATCTGCACTAGTTACTGAACTTGTTCCAACAAAAACCGGTGCAGATATTTAGTTGAGGTCTTCAGGCAAAAAGCAAAATCTGCATAATGTCAAACCAGAAGGTCCCAATCCTTGTATCTCAGCCTCTCAGAAGCCATGCGTGAAGGTTGAGTGTTTTGACCTCTGGATGGAGAACCCAACCTTCCTGTCTTGAGAGCAGGTTCTCTCTTTGTGGTAGATGTTTTGGAGGGCAGATGGACATGTCTAGAAGGTCCAGGTACCACGTTCTCTTGGCCCAATCGGGGGCAATTAGGATCATGGTTTTGCTGAACCTCCTTAGCCTCCTGATTACTTGAGGGATCACAGGGACTTGAGGAAACGTGTACAGGAGTGGAAATTCCCAGTCCACCACAAATGTGTCTCCTAGAGCTCCTCTCGGAGCAAATTCCCTTGAGCAGTACAGTTTGCACTTCCTGTCGACACTGTTCGCAAACAGATCCACTTGAGGGGTTCCCCAAAGGGCGAAGATCTCTTGAACGATTTCCTGAGCTAGTTCCCACTCGTGGGAGACTGTGCTCTGCCTGCTCAAAGCGTCCGCTGCTGTGTTTTGCTCTCCGGCTAGATGAACTGCCGACAGAGAGATCCCTTCTTGTATTGACCAGAACCAGAGCTGCATTGCTTCTCTGCACAGTGGTAGTAACCATACTCCTCCTCTCTTGTTGAGGTACATGGCCACCGTGTTGTCCGTCATTATAAAGACATTCTTTCCCCGTACAGCGGACAGGAAGGCCTTCAGCGCTAGTCTGATTGCCCTCAGCTCCAATAGGTTGATGTGTAGTCTGGACTCCGATGGAGACCAACAACAACTGATTGTCAACTCGTTGGTGTGGGCTCCCCACCCTGTGAGTGAGGCGTCCGTCACTACCGTTATCTCCGGCCATGGTTGCCAAAAAGATTCTCTCTTGAGGATATGTTCTCTGCAGGCCCCTCCATCGAAGATCCTGTGCTACTCTGGCTGGAACATGCAAAAGATCTTACATTTCCCTTGAAAATTGGGACCATTGAGTCCTGAGGGCCCATTGAAGGGATCTCATCCTCAATCTGGCTTCTGACACCAGAAAAATGCAGGATGCCATAAGACTGAGCAACCTGAGAAAATTGAAGGCCGGAAGATGTTGGGCATTCTGGAATGTTGTTACCATCTGCAGAATGCGGTGAGCTCCCTCTTCGGGAGGTGAGGCTTTGCCCGAGCAAGTACCCAGGACTGCTCTGTTAACTGGAGTTTCTGTGATGATATCATGTTCGACTTTTTTAAGTTCAGAGAAAAGGCCAGTCTGTAAAGGAAGTGGCAGGTCTTGGATAGATGCTCCTGGGCTTCTTCGGGAGAATGTGCCCTGATCATCCAATCGTCCAGGTAGGGGTAGACGTGAATTCCCCCTCTCCTGAGACTCGCTGCCACCACCACCATCAACTTGGTGAAAACTCTCGGGCGGAGGTCAACCCGAAAGAGCGAACTCAAAACTGATAGTGAGAATTGTCAATCGCGAACAGGTACTTCCTGTGTTTACAATGTATTGGCACATGAAAGTAAACATCCTGAAGGTCAAATGATATCAACCAGTCTTGGAGTTGGAGACCCTGAAGGATCTGAGAGAGTGTGACCATATTTAACTTGTCCTTCCTGAGGAACTTGTTCAAGTTTCTCAAGTCTAAGATGGGTCTCAATCCTCCGTCCTTCTTTGGTATAAGGAAATATGGGGAATACCAACCCTTGTTCTCCTCCGCTACAGGTACATGTTCTATTGCACCTTTCTGTAGCAGGGTTAAGATTTGCTGCAACAGGAGCGGGTCTGGATGTTTGGCAGAGTTGTATCCCGGCGGGTGATTCTGAGGTTTCTTTTGAAAAGGAAGGCAGACACCTTGGGATACTGTTTCCAGTGCCCAATCATCTGAAGTAATGCCCTGCCATTCTTCCAGATGCTGCAAGATCCTGCCTCCCACCGGGGTCTTGTGGGTCAAAACCTCAGCGTGGCTTTGGGGCAGCTGTAGCAGCGGCTGAAGGGGCCGTTGCTGGGGCAGGTCTAGTACCTTTTCCTCGCCCCGAGGAAATTTCCTTTGTTCCCTTTGACTGGCCTGTCCCCTTCCTTTTCCAAATGAGGAATAGAATCGAAAGGCACGACGCCTCCAAGAAGATGAGCCTGTGTTGGGGCATTGTTGAGTTTGTCGTATAGCAGCACTGAGTGATTTTGCTGCCGCTTTGGAGGTCTGCAGCTTCTCCAAACTTTCATCCGCCTTGCTGCCAAACAACCTCGAGCCGTCAAATGGCATATTGAGAAGACTTGCCTGCACATCCGGTGCAAAACCTGACTTCCTCAGCCAAGCAAACCTACGTAGCACAGTACTAGACTCCATGGACTTGCTGATGCTGTCAGCCCTGTCCAAACCTGATTGAAGGCATTCCCCCATAGCCACCTTTCCATTCCTTACTATGGTCAGGAAACCTTCCCGTTCCTCACCTTCAGGGATGTGTTCAGCTGCCGCGGTAATACAGTCCCACAGGGTGTATGTAAATCTTGCAAGGGTGCAAGTTTCGTTTGTATATTTTAATGCCATGCTCCCGAAGAAAAAATCTTTCGGTACCATGCATCGATCTTCTTATCATCCCTATCTGGGGGAATTGTAGGTTATGCCGCATTCCTAGTAGAAGTAGCTGCCTGAACTACAAGACTCTCAGGTGATGGGTGTTTACTCAAATATTCAGGATCTGAAGAACAGGGCCTGTATTTTGAAACTTATTTTTTATTTACTGCCGGAGTAGACTCAGCGTTTTCCCATGCAGTCGTCACCTTCCTTTGTAGAGCTATGTAAAAAGGAAGTATGGGGTCTTGTGGAGGTCTCCTCGAAAGGATATCAGTCACATCATCCTCCTGATAAATAGGTGAATTTCTGCTCCACCCCATCAATTCAGTTACCCTGTTCATTAACTTTCTGTATAATGCATCAGCATGCTCAGCAGGGTCAGGCTTTTCAAATTCATATTCTGGAGATGTGTCCAGACCACTTGCTGACTGTAAGCACTCATATGTCTTCATTCTTATATTGAGGGTCAATCAACTCCTCACGGACCTGTTTTGTACCAAATTTCACACCACCTGGTGAAACATCTTCTGATGAACCTCCCTCATAAATGGAAGACATGGTTTTAAATGTTTGCAACAGGAATGAACGAAGACGTCGACAAGGGCGTCGATTGCGTCGATGTTATAGGTATCGCCTTCGATACCGTCGAGGTAACCTTTGACACTTTTGAAGGAATTGTCAACACCGTTGAAGGAACTGGCAATGCCGTCAAAGGTACTTTCGACACCGTTGACTCTGCACTCGACGTAACCTTCCTGGAATGGCCTGTCGACACCCTGTGCTCGATCTCCTTCAACAGAGGCTTCGAGAAAGTCTTCGACGAGAATTTTAATGGCGGATGAGTATCTGATGCCATTTTATCGAGTACTACCCCCTCTCTCGCCGGATTTTCTTGTCTTAGATCTTCCCCTGTCACTCTTTGTATGAGCAGGGGCATGGCCTTCGCTAGACTTCTTTGAGGCGGTCTGGGCCGCATTCTCAGAGATCTTTAGCATAGATGTTCTGAAGGCTTCCCACTTTTTTGAGGAATAATGTTTTGCCAGGCATGTGATAACTTCCTCAGACGACTTCGAGGAAGAGGAAGAGAGAGACCGGTGTCGTCTTTTTGTTGCCTTTTTTGTTGGACTTCCTGGATCTACTCCTCGACCTAGACTTTTTGGGTTTGTGACGTCTTAAAGCAGACTCGTCTGAGTCTTTTTTCCTCCCTCGAAGAAAACTTTGAGGACTCCTCGCCCACGACCAATTTACCTCTCCGTTCCTTTAATGCTTTATGGGTCATCGATTGACAGGAACCGCATTCGTCTATACGGTGGTCGAAACTGAGGCACCAGAGGTAATTCTGATGGGGGTCAGTCAGCGACATCTTCCTCCCACATTTCTGGCATTTTTTTAATCCAGTCTTTGGCGTGGAAGGATTTGATGATGATGACATTTTCACGAACTGAAGCGCCTTTTTCGCTATCCGAAGCAAAGCTAACGGAAAACGGAACTGTAACCATCGGGCACGGCTCGAGGCATTTATACAGCGGATGACGTCGGCGCTCAACAGATGGAGCCGAGGGACATCGACGCGGCAGCCTCGAGCAGAGCTCCCTCTTGGAGAGAAATGTTTTTTCCGAAGCAGCAAAGCTGAAGGTAAGGATATATCTAAGATGAGGAATACGTGGGAAGACACAATCCATTGGAAAGGAGAGCCGCGGGGGCGCTGTTGAGCAGCCCAGAAGATGGCTGCTTCAGCTGGGAGGAGCTCCGGTCCCATAAAAACCTTCTGCTAAATAAACTCAGTTTTATACCACCGATTTGGCGCTAAAAGGTCTCCACATGCAGTAGAAGGACTGACAATCCTGTGGCTCCAAATTCGAACAGAACTGCTCATTAGGGTCGGTGCAGCACATCGCTGAAGGCTGAGGTGGCGGAGGGAGGAGCGAAGTCCGTCCAACAAATCCAGTTGAGCCAGCAGCCGGAGCCGTGCAGATTTGATGCAGGAACCCACCGGAGCACTCAGCACGGCAGTCAGCGAATTGGACGGGAGCCTGGTATCCACACCGAGACTCCGCTTCCTTTGACCCACTGCCGGATCACAGCAACGTAACCTGTGAGGGTTTCAAACACCCAAGCCCTTTTTAAAATGCGTAGGCATTTTCCCTGTAACGTGTAGCCGCCAATACGCGTGCCGAGGCAGCCCAGAGCCACCGTCAAACTGCCCAGATAGCAGATTACCTCTGAGCGGCCAAGAGCAACTGCATGCGTTACACTACGGGCTTGTTTGTAGTGCTTCTTATCACCCGACAGCCTCATTGAAATTCCAGCCAAGGGAATACGCGGCCCCCGCCCATTCGGGTGCTGCGTGGAAATCTCCCGAGTTGGCCGGGTTCCCACCCGTGTGTAGCCAGGCTGATATATGTGGACAGAGCCGGGCACCTGTGAAACAGCAACCTTCTCGACACGATGCTCAGGGCTGACCTACCTTGTATCACATGCGGTAGGAGCAGATACGGGATCCAGCGACACCAACATAAATCACACGCATGTTGAGTCGGGGTAGGCCCCATAATGGAAGTGGCCCACACCAAGAGCCAGCGTGTCACACGTGCTGGTGGGAAATCAGGCCCTGCGGCCCGCGCTTGCTATGGCCTCAGAGCACCCCCTTCAACCACTGTGCTGTATGCAGCATTTTCTTCCCTGCCGCTCTCCAGCGCACAGACTAATCATCCACTGAGACTGGGCAACAACCTATGCACAGCGAGCAACCATCGGTGATCCCTCCAGCTTGGAGACATGACTCCACAGCTGACCCCCATCCGTCAAGCGAAGCGTGGCCCCAGTTCACCTGATTCTCAGTAGCGCTCCATGTGTCAAAATACTGTAGATTCAAAGCAAGCAATCTCCCGACTACAGACCTTCTGCAACATCACCCTCCAATTCTGTCACCCTTCTCAACAGTCCATCAATCCCACCAAGTGAGTGTACCCACAAGGCACCATCCATCCCAATACGTCTAGAAGAAAACATGATGAAAGGGTCCGGTGGGAAGAAAAAAGGACCAATGGACAAATTCATCAACACCCCCACGAAGGCCTTTGGGTCTACAGATCTGACACCTATTAGCAAACATGCCTCAGCTTCTGGAGATACCTGCGACGCTCATTTATTAGCGGCAATGCAAAGTGGGTTCATGGCTGTCAACGTGAAGCTCAATGACATTGTGTCCACCATTGGTTCACTTCAATCTAAACGGGAGAAAGTAAGTGCCCGCATAAACGAGGCAGAGGCAAGGATTGGCGACACAGAAGACAAGGTTGACAGGCATGATCGGGATATTAATCAATTGAAGCTGGAGGTCAACAAAATACATAACAAATGCGAGGACATAGAGTCGTGCTCGAGACGAAACAATATTCGCATAATCATGATAACCAAGGCAGCCTGCAAAGGTCCTATGGAAACGTTTGTAGAAGATTTGCAAAAATCTTTGTTCAACCACACAAAGTTCTCCCCACAATTTGTAGTCGAGGGCGCACATCACGTCTTGGCTCCTGTCCCTAAACCAGGTGCCCCTCCATGCACTACTGTGGCAAGATTGCTCAATTACCGAGACAGAGAACTAATACTACGACTGGCTAGGGAGAAAGGCATGCTCCACCACGAGGCCTCAGACATCCATATTTACCCAGACTTATCTGCTAATCTACAAGCCCTACGGAAATAACATGATCCTGTTAAGAAACTATTGCGAATCGGACAAGTTCCTTATGCATTAATGTTTCCCGCCAAGTTCTGGATTCAACATGGTGGCCGTGCACATTTCTTCAAGAACCCATCTGAGGCTACTGCATACATAGAGGCGTCATTCTCTATTCCCCGTCCGCGGCGCGACTGCGACCATAACCACAGCCCGAGTCCACATAGCAACGAATTAGACAATGTGGATAATGACTGACCAACGCTGAAATCAACCAAAGCTCTCCTGTCATAAGATCGTACAAAGATATACAATACTAGTATAATTGGCACCGGCTGTAGACACTGCAACTAGCTGCAGGATAGTCACTGTTCACAGCGCACAACAGGAAATTTCTACTGATTTTTTGGGCTACATCGTCAAGTTGGGGGTGATGATGAGGAAGGTGGGGAGGATGTCTGTCGAGTTGGGGTTAGCGACGTACATGTACACTAAAAGTTAATGGGGTTGAAAAGGTCTGATGTTATATTTTTATGTTCTTTGAAAATTAGTGCAGACTGCCTCCCTAGTACACACTGTAACAAAATCTCTTTTATTCATGCAAGTGAGATATTCATTATGTAGCACATAAAGGACACTATAGGTGACAAGATCTCCTTCCTAACATGGAATGTTCGGGGCCTTAACAACCCTATGAAGGCAAGGACAGTATTGGTATATATTAATCGCCACTGACCAAAGGTGGTCATTATGCAGTGAGGACACTCGCTGAGAGATCTGCACCCAACTGGGGGATCCAGCGGGGCTACATGGAGTGCTCGTCTCAAATCTAGGGGGGTGTTGACCCATACACATTGTTCACTCCCATTCCAAGAAACCAAGCGCTGTATAAAGCCTCAGGGAAGGTTTGTTTGTTTGTTTGTTTATTTATTCATATGGCGCACCGGACCAGAAGGTATGAGGGTGCAAGCATTACAGGTATATTCTCAACTTAGTTACAATACTGTACATTATTTACATTATTATAGAAGGGTGCAGTGAGTAGAAGCAGTTACAAGGATACAGGGTAAAATTACAACAGAGTTACAGGTTGAACAATGTTGTAGTAGTTGCATGGTGCCATTATTGGTCTTTGTTCTTAAGCCACTGGATGTAGTTACGCCTAAATTGGTGGTAGGTTTGAGGTGCTCTGATGGAGGATGGTAGTGTGTTCCAGTGTTGGGCTGCTTTCACCTGGAAGCTGTTGCCGCCCATTTTCGTACGCTTGAATCTGGGAACAGTGAGCAGGTTAGCATTACTATTTCTGGTGTGTCTGTTGGGTGTGTATCTGATTATTCTGTCTGAGAAATATCGGGGAGCTGCGTTGTTAAGGCATTTGTGGGTGAGGGAGGCTACCTTAAGCAGGATTTTGTCCGAGGTAGTGAGCCAGTTGTGGGTTCTCCTAGTATTCGAGATTTGTTCTCTTTTAGGGAGGCTAAGCGCTGCTCTGAGAGCATTGTTCTGTAGGATCTGGATTTTATTGGTAATCTGTTTGTTGGTGCCTACATAGAGGGAGTTACAATAGTCCAGTTTAGATAGTATGAGAGCCCTGGCTAGAGTAATGCAGCTTTGGGTGGAGAGGAAGGGTTTGGCCGAGTGTACAAGCTTGCACGTGTAGACTGTAGTGGATGCCATGGAGCTGACCCGTTTATGGAAGGAGAGGGTGGAATCGAGATAGATGCCTAGGGTTTTCACTTCCTTAGCTACCTTTACAGGTTTGCCATCTATGGTGAAGCTGGAGTAGTTGAGGTCCAGTTTGTTTGGGTTTATGGCTAATCCCAGGATGATGAGTTTGGTCTTGTCATCGTTCAGGCATAGACTATGGGAGGCCATCCATGCCTTGATGATGAGGTACACCTTGTTCACCAAGGCCAAATCCTTGTTGTAATCTCCCGTCAACGGGATGAGGATTTGGGTATCATCAGCATAGTTAGTGTAGGTGATACCCAAACTGTCGAGTTCATCAAACAGGGGCTTAGTGAACACGTTGTACAGTGTGGGGGAGACACATGACCCCTGAGGGACCCTGCATATGATGGGAATGGGGTCAGCGGAGGCCATGGTGGAGAAGACGCACATGGATCTATTGCTTAGGAATGATGTGATCCAGCCTATAGCTTCTTGGGAAAAGTGGGCCGCCGAGTCTAAGTGGCTACATAGGATTTTATGATCAACAAGATCAAAGGCTGCCGAGAGGTCTAAGAGGAGCAATAAGGCAGTTTTCCCATTATCTCTGAGAGTGTCAATTTGGGCCTTGAGGTCGATGAGTGCGGTTTCTGTGCCGTGTTGGGGTCTAAATCCTGATTGCCGGACTCCTAGGAGGTGGTTTTGTTAAAGGAATTTTTGAATTTGTAGGTAGGCTGTCTTGTCGAGGATTTTTAGTAGGAAGGGGACGGTGGTGATGGGTCTGTAGTTAGTGGGTATGGCTGGATCGAGTGTGGTTTTTTTTAGTAGGGGGAGGACCCAGGATTATTTGAGGTTGTTGGGGATGGTACCAGAAGAGAAGGAGGCGTTGATGAGTTTGGTGATGAATAGAGATAGGTCTCTGGCCGTGTCTTTGATGATTTGAGGTGGGCATAGGTCGCCTTGGCAGTTAGAGGGCTTGAGGCCGAGTATGATTTTTTCCACTTCTAGCGTGGAGACTTTGGAAAAGCTGAAGTGAGTGGGGGGTTAGGGGGAGGGTGTTGAGGGATGGTGCGTGTGGGGGTGTTGTTAGGTTTGGCATTGGATAAAGTCTCTTGCTTGTTGTTAATTCTGATTTGGAGGCCTGCGACTTTATTGGAAAGTACATTTTGGATGCTGGTGCACTATTGTTTGTCTTTCTTGCAGGTGTCTGGGACCGGGATGAGTGTCTCCAGCTCTTTTAAAATGGTGAACAATGCTTTAGTGCTGGATTTGGCATGCAGTATTCTCAGACTAAGATTCTTGTTTGGCGAGGATTTCTTTTTTGTAGGTAGAGACTATTTTGTTGAGAATCAGCTTGTTGCTGTCAGTGGGAGTTTGTCTCCAAATTTGTTCCTTTTTTCATTTCTCTAATCTGAGGGCTTTTGGGTGGGGCGTGAATCAGGTATTCAAGTGTTTTATCGGCTTGGGTTTTCTCAGCTTTAGTGGTGCGATGGCATCTACGGCTAGGCGCATGCTATTGTTTAGCTTTCAACTAAGAGGTGGGGGTTGGAGTTGGCAGGGAGTTGGTTCAGTGTAGGTAGAAAGAGAGGGATGAGTTTTCCCGCAGTTATGTTTTTCTTGCTTCTAGTCGGGATGGCTGTGGCTAGGGAGATGTTAGCGATAGGGCTGGCCGCTTCGAGTGTGAAGGAGAGGAGGTGGTGGTCAGACCAAGGTTGCGGGGTGATGGCGGTGATGGAGATCGTGCAGTTGTGGTCTGCTATCCAGTCAAGAGTTCTCCCTTTGTTATGAGTGGGGGTTGACATTCTTTGGGTGAAGCCTAGTTCTGATAGTGAGTTATTAATGGCGGACGCTTGGGTGTCTTAGAGTCATTGTAGCCAAGGTTAAAGTCTCCTAAGAGGAGGTATTCTTTAGGTTGTTGGAGAGGATGGAGTTAAGGTCTTCCTCGAAGGAGCCTAGGGGTCCTGAGGGTCTGTATAGTAGGTGGATGGTGATGGTTTGGGAGTTGGTGGTGGGGAGTTTGGCTGTGAGCAATTCACAGGATGAGTAGTGATCGGTAGTGTCAGCTTTAAGGTTGAGGTGGGTTTTGGCGATTATGGCGAGGCCACCGCCTCTAGAGTCAATTCTGTCTGCTCGGAGGATGGAGAAATTCTCAGGGATGGCTAGCGCAAGGGCTGGGCCAGCTGCTGCATGAAGCCAGGTCTCAGAGATGGCTAAGAAGTCTAGTTCTTCCATTAGGATGAGGTGTGCTATGTCTGTTGCGTGGGCTACTACAGATCTCGCATTGGTTAACGCCCCTCTTATGGGTGTAGTGGCATGTTTACTCGTGGTAGGTGTAGAGGTATGTGATTCTATGGGGTAAGCTATCCAGTATAGATACAACGTTAGTCAATACATATGGCCCTAACTTGAATGACCCTGAATTCTATGGGCAAGTGATGGGAATCCTAATCGGGGGATGTCACTCCTGGATTATATGGGGAGGCGACTTTAATACAATCCTGGACTGTGCAGTTGAATGATCGCGAGTTACCCAATGTGATTTGACAAATGCTGGCTGCATGATATCGCAAATTGAGCAACACGCGGAATTGGTCGATGTACGGAGGGACTGAAACCCCGGCTTACGTGAATGTACCTATTATTCGTCAGTACACGGCGCACAGTCCAGGATTGACTACTGGTTGGTCCCAGTGGTGCTGATGGTGAGTGTGAAGAAATGCAAGATATATCGTAGAACCATTTCCAATCATTCACCGGTTTCAATGACAATAATATGGGATGGCCCCGGTACCACTCCCTCCCCCCAACTTGGAGAATGCCTCCCTCATGTCTACTAGACTCGATGTTTCTTGAGACATTGATGGACGGAGTCATAGGGCCTCATTACAACCTGCCAGTCCGGGACCGTGCAAAATCCGTGATGGCGGTAAAAACGTTTCCGTGTCCGCAAGGGTGCGGAAAAACCGCCCGATTACATGCTGTCGGTAGCGCGCACCACACGGACTCGGAGACGTTGTTACCGCCATCACGGAATACCCCACGGAAATGGAAATAACGAAGACACAAGTGGCGCAAAACCCGTTTCCGCCTCCGCCGCCACGGACACGGAACCGGAAATACCATGATCGCCAAAACAGGAAACAGAGAGGCGGCCATCATATAAAAGCACAATCCATTGCCATCCAGAGCCAGCACAAGCACAATCCTGACTCTGAGAAGCCAAAAGGGACCACAAGCATGTCTGCCAGGATTCCTGCTCAGAGGCAGCGCAAACAGCGCTTCAGCGAGGCGGAGCTAACCGTCTTGGTGGAGCACATTGTGGACAATGCTGAGATGCTGTTCAGCGCCGACCAACGGCGTGCCACACAGCAGCGGAGGAAGGAGGTGTGGGCCGAAGCTGCACGCAAGTGCACCGCTGTGGGCGTGGCGGTGAGGAGCGTGAAGGACTGCCACAAGCGTTGGGACGACCTGAGGCTGAGGGTACGCAACCTCATTTCCACGCACCGCCAACGCAGCAGTGGGACAGGCGGAGGACCCCCTTCCCCACTGAGGCTGCAAGCATGGGAGGAGCGTTGCAGCAGCGTCCTCCACCTAGAGGGAATCCATGGGATTGGGCAGGCTGAGGCAGGAGTGAGCCCACCTGCAGATGCCGGTAAGTGCCCAAACATGAATGCCACATGTAAATATGCAGTTGTGAGTACTGGGCCAAAGGACCCATTAACAATCCCCCCCCCAGGCAGTGCATGTGTGGGCCAAAGGACCCATCAACAATCCCCCCCCCCAGGCAGTGCATGTGTGGGCCAAAGGACCCATCACCAATCCCCCCCCCCCAGGCAGTGCATGTGTGGGCCAAAGGACCCATCAACAATCCCCCCCCCCCCAGGCAGTGCATGTGTGGGCCAAAGGACCCATTATGATCCGTATGGCAACCAATATCACTGAATGCAGACACCAGCAATCAGATGCATGTGACTAACACTATTCAATGTACAATCTTAATGACGCATGTGATGCACCCATCTGCCACCACAACAACACTAATTGCATGCCCTTTGTGTCCCCACAGCTGTTTCAAGTGACAGTGATACTGCACAACAGGCCAGCCAATCAGCATCGGCAAGTACACTAGCCACCGCCACCACACAGGAGGATGCTGCCGGCAGTTCTGCACCACTGGCCACATTACCAGCCACAACAGATGTGCAGCACACCACCACCAACATCCCCACCATCTCCACACTGGCTGAGTCCAGACAGGTGCCACAGGAACCTATCATGGCCACCCAACACAACACCGAAGGCAGCAGCACTGCAGAGGGGGCGGCCTGCAGTGATAACAGTGCCCCGCAAGAGCACTCGGAAACGGGGCCACAGGGGGAGATGCCCACATTGGAAGACCTGGGCTCCTTCCATGAGCTGGGGTTCAGCCCCACTTCACTGGGGAGTCCCATGAGGTCGCCCACCCCATCCATGGCCGAACTGAATGCCCGCATGCAGCGGATGGAGGACCAGCAGGCTACCCTCACCCAGCTGGTGGAGAGGCAGCTAGAGGAATCCAGGCTGCAGAGGGAGAGCTACAGCGCCTCAGTGCGTCGCCTGTCGAGGTCCATAGGACGCTTTGCGAGCACCATAGTGACCCTTGCACGCCATGTGCGGGAGGGCAATGACCACACCTCCAGGCTTGTGGAGGCCATGTTGGTTGGCCAACAGGCAAATCTGGCACGGATGCCCTCAATCCCTGATTCTGGCCAATCAAACACTACCACCCCATCCAGCTCCACTACTGCCAGTCCAAGGAGGCGCTCGAGTAGGCTAACGGGTCCCTTGGGCAAGGTTGCACAGAAGCGCACACGGAAGTGATGGCATGTGTGTGGGGCAGTGCAGGACACATGTGGACTACAAGGGTGTGAGAGGGGTGGACACGTTTGGGTGGTGGGGTAGGTAGTTTTGGGGGTTTGGACAATGGGCTCTGGGTGGGGGTGGGCACGTTTGGGTGGTGGGTGGCCCCGGGTGTACAGCTTCCCTAACCAATGCACCTTCTTCCCTGTTGTGATTACATCAATACATCACCATTTCAAATCAAGACATACATGTGTGGACATTGATCATTTATTTTGCAGTGCAACTATTAATTCATTGTCGTCACCATGTTTGTGCATTACTGTGAATGTGCTGTGACTCAAAAGTAAATGCGAATCAGGGCATCCCGTGCTCTCTGGCCATCATGTGCACCCCCAGGGGGAGGCGGTGCCATGCCATCCCCATCTCCATCTCCATCTCCATCCCCATCTCCATCCACATCCCCATCCCCATCCCCATCTCCATCCCCATCCCCATCTTCCTCATCTGCGTCTGGTGGCATTGGGATGTTCCTGCGCAGGCATATGTTGTGCAGCATGGCACATACCAGCGTGATTTTGCCCGTCTTCACTGGGCTGTACAGCAGTGATCCGCCAGATCTGCTCAGACAGCGGAAACGGGCCTTCAGCAGTCCAAATGTCCTCTCAATCATTCCACGTGTGCGGATATGTGCCCTATTGTATGCCTCTTCATGCCTGTTCCTTGGTCTCCGTACAGGTGTCATCAACCATGGCGTGAGTGCATATCCCGCATCACCTACATGGGATGTAGATGGGGGAACATGTCAGTGTTTGTGGCATCATGTCCTCATCTGCTGCTGTGCATTCTTGTATCATCATTCATTCATGCATATGAACCATGCAGTGTCTGGAGGTATGTTTTGGCCATCACGAGGAATGTCGCTGACTGCATATGGGCCTACACATTAACTTGCATGTTTGCTGTGCCCTGCGGGTGACATTTGATTGTGTGCATGTCATGGTGCGGTGCTGTCCACACATGGCAGAGTGACTCCACTGTACGGAAGTAGTAAATACTCGTCGTACCATTTGCACGCCTCTCGTGCTTTTTGGGGCAGTGTTTCAATTGAGGGTGGGTGTCTGCAGTGGCACAGGGTTCATGGGACAGTGACGGGATTGGCTGTGGCAGCGTGTGCACGGGCACATTGTGGTGCCCTGTCATGTCTTCCTTCATGATGTTTGGCATCCGCTGTGTAATTGGTAGATGGAAGGGGGGTGATGCATGTGCGGTCACAGCGGCACACTCACAATGCTCATTGCCTGGACACACACACACCACTCCGACAGGGTTGTAGCATCGTCAGCTGTACTCACCCAATAGCCATGTGCTTTGTCCGGCATAGCGTTCCATGTACCGTGGCAACGTGGAATTCCGCAGTACCATTGAGTCATGTGATGAGCCTGGGAAACGTGCGCAGCAGTGTGTAATCAGTTGCATGGCATCACAAACCATCTGGACATTCAAAGAGTGATACTGTTTCCTATTGCGGAACACCGCCTCAATTGCATGTGGTACTGTCAGCTCGACGTGGGTGCAGTCAACTGCGCCTATGCAATTTGGCATGCCTGCCATGGCATGGAAGGCCAACTTGGTGGCAATGACCTCGGGGAGGGTGCGGGGTAGGGCTATGTGTTCCGACACATGGCGCAACAGGGCATCCAGTACCTGTACCAGGACTTTTGAGAAACACGGTTGTGAAATGCCGTGCAGCTCACCAACCGTGTGTTGATAGGTGCCAGTGCCAAGGAAATGCAGAACTGAGACAACCTTCAAGAGGGGGGGGGGATGGCGGTGGGGGTGTCAATTAGGCTGCTGATGTTGTCCTCAATCATGGCGGTGATGTGCATGATTGTTGCACGGTCCAGCCGGTATAGGGTGTGGATCTGTCCTGGGGTGAGGTTCCAGGGTGAGGCCCTGATGCGTGGTATTGGTGGCTAGCGGCGGGGTCGGGCTGGCTGGGCAATGGGGTTTGCCATAGCTGCAGGGTTGGCTGGTTGCCGCCTGCGCCTCCTCCGCCTACGCCTCCTCCTCTGCGCCATTGCTGCCACCATGTGCAGTACTGCCTGTTGGTTGAGTAGGCCCAGTCCCAGTGCTACTAGCCCTGCTGCCTGCATGGTTCTGTGTTGTGTTGGGCTGGGTGTGGCCCTTTTGTAGGCTCCCAGTGGCCTGCTAGGTCCAGCTGGGCTGATTTGGTGCACCTGTGCCCTGATTCAGTTCAGCCGGCAGTGTATAACGCCATGTTCGCGGTGGCGGCGGTTCCGCCACCGTGATCACGGTATTTCCGCCATTTTTTTCCCGGTATTTCCGTGTCCGCGCTAGTTGTGATGCTCACAGTGTTTCGTGTTGCCGGTAACGGAGGGGTTTCCGTGCAGGCGGAATTAAGGGGAACCCTATTTCCGCGGTGGCGGTTTAGGGTGGTGCTATTACCGGGGCCGCGGGTCATGATTGCGCGGACATGCAAACGGTGCCGGTATGGTTTTACCGGCAGTGTTAATTCCGGACCGGAGTACTTGTAATGAGGCCCATAGACTTCTTCCAGAGAAACAAAAGATTAATTCCTCAATATTCTACTGTCTGGGAAAACATTTAAGGTATGGTTGAGGGGCAAGGTGATTTCAGTCTCCACTGGAAGTCTAAAAGAAACGAGAAGAGAATTAGGCAGGGTAGAAATAGACCTGAGACGGCTTGAAAATGAATATGGTACATCACACACGAGGGTGATGTTAGGCCTCATTAAAGGAAACCTGCTGAAATGTACAGAATTGGCGGACAGAGAAGTGCACTTGATGAAACAGCCCATTCAGGCAAGGCGATACATGGAAGCAGATAGACTGGGCCGCTTCCTCACAGGCGCAATCAGGTCAGAGAAAGGAGCACACCACATTACTGGGATTAAGGGACAGAGAGGTAACATACTCACCACACCTGAAGAAATCAACAGTGAGTTCCACCAATACTATAAGGCCATATACGCCAGGAAACACAACTAGTACTCAACCGACCACTCACACTCGATGAAGTTGCTGAAGCAATGATGGCCCTTCCGTCTGGAAAGGCCCCTGGCTCCGATGGAATAGGAATCAAACTATATAAAGAGCTCCGACTTATCCTGGCACCCAAGCTTCTGAATGTCTGGGAAGAGTCCCTTCAATCTGGTCAATTACCACCTACACTTTCAGAAGCCGGAATTACTGTACTGCTAAAAATGTACAGACCAGCCACCGAAATTTCCTCGTATTGACCATTATCTCTAGTCAACACTGCTACCAACAATTTTTGCCAAACCTTTCTCCGTCCGTCTCCTATCTTTCATGTCAACACTGGTTCATCCAGACCAATCTGGGTTAATCCTTGGATGCTCTACAGCATTTAATTTGCGCAGACTCTTCTGCATCATGTCCCAAATAGACCCAAAGGCCAAGGCCGTAGCTGCCCTTCTATTCTGTCTCTTGGCGGTTTCTCTTCGCAGTACTTCGACAGGTGTGATTGGGGGATCACTTCACACAATTTTTACGACTGTTATACACTAGCCCAACAGCCAGAGTTTGCACTTGTGGCACACTCTCACCCAACTTCCACATGGGCAGTGATACAAGACAGGGCTTCCCATAACCCACTTTACTCTGTGCATTGACGATTGAGCCCCTTGCACGTATAATATGATATAAACATAGTTATAGGGGTCTCCACATAGCGAGCCCACCACAAATGATATCCCTCTATGCCGACGATGCACTGTTATATATTCGTAACCCGGCACAAAACATCGACTACTGTAACGCCCTCTACCTTGGGACTAGCCAAAGAAATCTGGACAAACTCCAGGTCACACAAAACAACGCCATAAGGGCAGCACTCAACTTACCTAGACGGAATCACATCTCCAATATTAGACGTAACATCCAGTGGTTACCTATCTCGCACCGCATATCACTCAAATCACTTTTGCTCACACACAAGGCACAGAACAATGCAGCTCCTGCCTACTTAGTATCACGCTTCTCGCAACACACAACCGCTAGACCCTTGAGAGCCGTCCAGGTGCACACACTGGATATCCCCAGATTCAAACTACGTTCGGCAGGAGGGTCGAGTTTTCCGGTCCTTGCTGCCAAGCTCTGGAACTCACTTCCCAATGCCCTAAGGAACATTCCGCAATGCCACGCATTCAAAGCCAAAGCTAAACTTTGGTTCCTGGAACAAGACAGCTTGTAACTTATAACTGCACACAGCTCGTACCCCTATTTTGTAACCTCCGGGTACTGCTACTTTGTTGTTACAATCTATGTTACTTGCATCTGTAATGGTATACTGTATCACCCTGTTCTGTAACTTGAAACGTCCTCTCTGTAACTTGCTACTGCCTACCAAACATACGCCCGCAAGCCTTTGGGCAAGGAGCGCAATACAAATAAATAAAATACAAAATACAAATGACTCAATTGTTGGAAGAGATCTGCAAATTCACAACACATTCCGGATACCGAATTAACGAGGCAAATTCAGAATTGTTCCCATTGACCGACGCTACACACATCCCGACGGTCTTAATGGGAATCAGATGAGTCTGACACAAATTTAAATACTTGGGCATACTGGTCTCTCAATCACACTGGTTAATACTTGCAGTTAACCACAAGGCTTACTTAGACACACTGGCCACTAAACTGCAGCTATGGGCATAAGTTTCCTGTATCGTTATACGGCAGGCTCTCAATACTTAAAATGATTGTAGTTTCCAAACGGCTGTTTTATTTTTGCAATGTTCCGGTATGGCCGGGACATACTTTCTTTGATAAACTACGCTCCCTGGTAATTAAGTACACATGTGGAGTAGGTGTCCCACGAATTAAATGGAAGGGTTTGACCAAACTGTTTGATGATACCCCAATACACTTAGCCCTGGAAACATATAGTGCTTTGCCCACAAACTTAAAATGATTTATCCTTGCGGATCAGCACACTGACTCTTGTTCATTTGACCCGGTCCATACAACAGTAAATGCCTGGTTGAGACTGTTAAGAGACTAGGGGTGATAACACCATACTGAGAATTGGTTCCCCTGTGGAAATTCCCTGCACTCCCCCAACTTACGACAAAGATATCCAAAGTATGTGGGACGCTGGAGAAGAGCTGTCTCTACATGATCTCTTCTCCGACGGGACATATGTCACACTTGAAGACTTCATGGCCAAACTGGGCAATAACCCAATAAGATCTCTTCAATATTTTAGAATGAGGGCGCCGTTTCGTAGCCGTCGGCCCTTGTTCCCCCAAGAACCATGCGCCTGCAAGCCACTAGAAATTTTGGTGAACAGTAAAGACCCTAAGAGACTCAAGTCCAGACTATGCAAAACATGCTAGGACAATCAAACACCCATCAATAGAGCCAAAGAGAAATGGGAAAGAGATTTGGGTATAACAATACACGATGAGCAGTGGTTGCCCTGGTACTGCTTGACAAAAGGGATCTACCTAAATGCCTAATTTAGGCTAATACAATTTAAGATACGCAATCAATTACACTACATGCCTGCGCGTGTCTCGAGATTTGTGCCAGTGGCTAATGACGAATGCACAAAATGTGGCGCAGCAGCCGCAGACTCCCTACATATGTATTGGCCCACGGATTGCCCAGTTCTGGCAGTCTGTGGCTGAGACCCTATACGATATTCCTGAAATCCCCCCTACACTTTCACCCGAAAAATACCTGCCTGGGGACATTGGGAAGGTAACTGTGAAAATCTGTAGACTTTTCAATTTAGGTTGCTTAATTGCCAAAAAATGTATATTGAAATATTGGAAATCCAAACTTGCCCCCAGTGTCAATGAATGGTTTAGGAAATTGACCTATGCTAACGAAAGGGATGAAGGCTGCATTTCTTCGTCTGTACTCGGTTGTAAGCCCAAGGCCATATGAGAGCCAATTCGTAAATAGCTGCAGAAAACGAATGTCGATCAGTGAATTACGTTGTGATATACAAAAATGCATGCTTTGATACTAGCCCTCTGAAACTGGTACTGACAATTTAGGCTGATGCAATACCATGTCGTAATACTCTCGCTTAAGTATGTGTTTTGACGTTGCAAGTCTGACACTGTACTAAATATAGTTTTTAAAAAGAAAGAGAGGAGAGACGCACAGCCCCACGTCGCAACGCAGGAAGTACAACGGAGAGGGGCTGAGGGAGTAACGGGAGCTGCCACACCAGGGGTCGCAACAGAGAGCAGACAGGTGGCACACAACAATAACCACAGTTGGCAGGGACCTAGGTGATGGAGAGAGCCAATGGGACACAGATTCACAGATACACAGTAGAAGGGGACCTAGAAGTGGGAGAGAAGCCTAAAGGAGTACAGATTCACAGAATCAGCAGTAATAGACGGGGACCTAATCGAGGGAGAGAAGCCTAGTGGGGCAAAGAATCACAGATCAACAGTAACACAGTACAAGAGGACCTAGAAGTGGGAGAGAAGCCTAATGGGGCACGGATTCACAGATCAACAGTAATAGAGTAGAAGGGGACCTTGAAGTGGGAGAGAAGCCTAGTCGGAACAGAATCACAGAGTAACGATAACACAGAAGAAGAGCGGGAGATGCACATAAACAGTACGGCCAACCGCTAATGAGGGAAGAGCCTACGTTCGTATAAAGACAGAGTAAGAAATGTGAACAGGATTAAGGGAAGTATGCACGAAGGCTGCGTAGTTTAGTAGGGAGCAGCAGTGGCTTCACACCCTTCCCGCACCTTCCTTACCTTTCGGTCGCTGATGGTCGATGACTGCGTCGCATACCCGCACTCTGGACGACTGCGTTGCGTACTCGCACACTGCAACGCAACCCTTAGTCGCCAAACACCTGCAGCGCTCAACACCGCGCCTTGGCTTTCACAGGCTTTGCCATAGAAGGTTTAGTTGGCCCGTTTTAAAGGCCTGATGGCGTCAACGTCGTGTCATAGGATAGCGTGGTGTAATCGTAGCGAGCATCGATCAGGCAGCGTAACCCCCAGCGCTCAACACCGCGCCTTGGCGTTTGCAGGCTTTGCCACAGAGAGTTCAGTAGGCCGGGTTTAAAGGCCTGATGGTGTCAAAATCGTGGCGTAGGATACCGTGGCTTGACTGGATCCTTACCAACAATGTATCCCTCAAAATCTCCTCCATCTCATCTGTCACATGGTCCAACCACTGTCTCATTGAATTTGCCTTCCACATCATTTTCCCCACTCCTCCACCACACCAGCTCCCAGCCCAATCCTGGTCTACAATACTCGAAAACTCACGCATTAACTGCTCATGCCCACCCTTTCACCCTTGCTATCAATCTCACCTACAGCGAAGGTGAACCCAGAAGTCTTAGCTAACCATTACCACGAAAATCTCCTCCTTATGATTGACCATCATGCCCCACTCAAATCAAAGACACCTAAACCGCACAAAACCTTGAACCACTGGTTTTCGGCCGAACTTGTTTCACTTTGTTGAATTAAAAGATCCTCCGAACATCGCTACTGCAAAAAACCCACCCAAATCAACTTTATCTCTGCCTCCAAGACCTAGAAAAAAGCAGTTTTCTCCAACAAGGCCAACTCCTACAACACTTGGATTACTAACACAAGCTCTTCTTCATCCTACAAGAACTAGAAAACCCGGCCAATCCCAACTCCATCGCTAGATCTGACAAAGATTGGTGCACTACCATTCATAATGCTCTTGCCAACAAGTTCAACCTACTACATAACAAAATTAACGACAAGAAAACACAACTTACTTTCAGATCACCCACCCCTGCTAACAGCCCTACCTCCAACCCCCCTCCCACCCATGATAGCACCCCCTTCTACTTCACTCAAGTGTCAGAAGAGCATATGCTCAAATATATCTTAGCCCTCAAGCCATCAAACTGCAAGGGGGATGCCGGACCACCCCACATTATAAAACCTTGTGTGTCCACGATCTCTCCAATCATTACCAACTTTGTGGATGCCTCATTTAAGACCAACACCGTTCCTTACTGCATCAAGTCTGCCTGGATCAACCCTCTCATAAAAAAAACACACTTAACCCTGCCATACCCACTAGCTACCGCCCCATCACAACAGTACCCTCCCTGCTCAGAATCCTCAACCATATTGTGTACACCCAAGTCCAACACTTCCTAGAAGCTAATCACCTTCTTGGCTCAAGACAATCAGGTTTCCAACCAAACCACAACACTGAAACCGCCCTCCTGGACCTTAAAATACAGTTAGACAGTATCCGAGATTCAGGAAACCTTGCCATTTTCCTCCTCCTCAGCCAGTCTGTTGGCAGAGCATGTCTTCTTTTTTTTCAATCACGACATGCTCTGCCAACACCTGGGTTCCCACTTCCTCTCTTCTCTGCTGACGCCATTGCCTGGGTTAAACTCTTCCTTCGAGAACACACTTGTAGGATCTGCATTAGAAACTCGCCTGCCGACCCAATCCCAGCTCCTCCGGGAGTCCCCCAAAGCTCCTGCCTTTCTCCCACTCTTTACAACACCGATACCAGCCGCTCTTTGAAATCTTGGACTCTCTCAATATCACATACACTAACTTTGCCGACGATACCCAAATACTCATCCCCATTTGCAGCAAATACCTCGAGTACTCCATCATCATCAATAAGATCTACGCTACCATCCAAAACTGGATGGCATCCGACAATCTCTGTCTTAATTATGATAGGACTGAACTTCTCATTCTGGGCTCCCCCTACAGCCTCAGCAAGCTTTCGTACTCCTTTTCCTCCATTTGCATTGATGGTATCTCCATCCCTGTCCTGAAATAAGTGAAAATACTGGGGATCTACCTGGACACAGAACTTAACATGTCCAAACACATCAATGCTTTGGCTTCATCTACGGCATAATCGGCAAAGTTCATGTCCCTGTGCAGACACTTCCTTTCTCCACCGAACTGCCTTACCCTTACTAGAGCGCTCATTCTCAGAAATATTGACTATTGCAATGTCCTCCTCATAGGCACTTCTTCAACAAACCTATCTAAACTGCAACTCCTCCAGAATAAAGCCCTCTGCACAGAAATGGGACTGCACCGTTCTAGCCACATCATGGCCTCCAGACGTGAAGCCCACTGGCTTCCCATAAAAGCTTGCATCTAGTTTAAAACTGTGACTCTGGCACATCGATGCATTTGTAATGCCCCCCCCCCCTCAACCTGCATCTCACTGAAACACCATGCACATACTCTCTGCTCCTCGCACAGAACCTTGCTTTGCTACTCCAAGATTTAACAAATCCAAAGCTGGTGGCACTAGCTTTGTTGTCACAAGCCCTACACTCTGGAATGCTCTTCCACCTCGAATCAGGGATGAAACCTTTTACGCCACTTCCAAGAAACTTACCAAAACGTGGCTTTTCAACAAATATGAGTAATTACTTTGTCTCCTCTTATCACTCCCTCGCTCACCATATGATTGTGAAATGTCTTTTTTTTTCTCTTTTTCTCACTGCTTCATTGTACAAACGCTGTGATACCCCTGGGGCTGGGCGTTACAAAAATGTTATAAATAAATTAAATACATTTGTGTTACAACAGAGGTAATCACAAATAGGAAAGCCTGACATGATAAATTGCCCAAACCCCCCATAGCCCAAGAAGATCCAAATCTCAATCCTTGTCCATTAAACCCACCGCCTTCCCACCACAATAGAGGCTGTATGGGCAGTGGCCTCTATCCCTCTGTCAGCTCATCTATCACACTGTTCTTGCTAGTCTAGAATGGCCTGTAATGTTATAAACAGGTTCTAACAAGAGGCCAATAGACTGGTGTCCAACCCTATTGACCTATAAGAGGCAACGCAACTGTTGGGAAGTCTAATGATTTCCAAACATTCCTCCTACCCAATTCACTAACGGAGCATTGCTTTTGGACTATGTCACACAAAGCAAGGCATAAATTCGTTTTCAAAAATTGATTAGCAGAGTTTGCTAATTAACATTTTCTTGGTTAGCAAACCAACCCATTTGATTAGCAATGCTGTACCAATATTTTGAATGTCAACCGACATTATGTGTACCCAAAACATGAAATGAGCATCAATATAGCATTTCAGTCTACCGCTGAAGACATTAGTGAGATGAGCCAGGCCTGGCAAATTCTTAAAAATTCTGTTAGACCTGCAGCTCAAAGTAACTTAGTTTACCTACTAGACTAAAGAGAAATGCACCTGACCCATGACAACGGATGACAAATATGTAAATGAGCTTTCTGTAAAATGGTCATGTCACCACAAACCCACTTTATGTTTGGCACACTGCTGCCATCCAGAGGCCAGCCATTCACAGTGAAACTTTTATTTGACATTTACTGCTACCAAAGTAAATGTTAAATAAATGTTTCCAACTTCCCCAGCAAATGGTACTCGCACTTCATTAAAACTACTCGACTGGGCAAGTAGACTTTGCAAGCCCTGGATGAAAGTCTGTAAAATGTAAAATGTTAGCTGCATGAATAGACAAAATAAATAGATATGATAAAAAGGCTTTGAAAACTGTTTGGCCAGCTCTCCAACTCAGGTGTGAACATATAATGTAATCATGATCATTGAGCAAAGCGAGCTCTGGAGGCTAACTACGATGTATGGTATAGCAGTAGATCTGCAGATGTACAGTCTGGATGGAACTATTGCTCACTACTTTGCGGAAACATCTAGTTAGCTTGTGTATTCATTATGTAAGAGGAAAGAAAGTAAGAGACTAAGCAGAGTGGAAAGCATAGGAGGCAGAGAACTGGAAAAGCTATGTGGAATATTGCAGCTTTCGGCCATCTCACTTTCAGAGTAGCTGGTATAAAGCTACAGGGTGATAAGATAGAACTGCAACTAGTATGGGATCAGCTCATGGGTTGAGCACCAGTAACACAGATGTATGCAATGAGCACAGACCTAGGTTTCTACCAAGGCATTTGGCTGTGTGATCATGTACATTTTCAAAAGTGGTCACTCGTCAATGTGATGCATCCTCCGCAATTAAATGAAACCTAGTTGAAACTATGAGATTTTGATGCACTAACCTACATTTCTCTGTAAGGATTCGAGACAAAACCGTGTTTCAAAGTAGCAATACTGTAATTATACATTATGCAACAACTTACATTTTAAGGAATGGAATTACAGGACAGTCTTTAAAAAAAAGAAAGCTAGCACATCCTGGCCTTTGCCAAACACGATATAGTATCATGCCAATTATTTCTAGGTAATTATTTGAAAAAGAAAACAAAATCCTGTCTAGCACTCTCACACAGGCCTTTGACGCCTAAGATTGGAGGATCAGGTTACTGCTACCTTCCTTCTCCATTAGCACCATTTAAGTTACAGTGAACAAAGGAAAGAGGGTGGAGAGAGACCAGGGCAAGCGAGGAAAGCAGGGTGAGCTGTGCTTTCATTGAACAAAGTAACTTAAATAGCTAGCTTTGCTACACAAGTGTCTATTTAATTAGCAAACATACATAACTGTATAATAAATTGCTATGTGACACTGCTTATTTTATGCCCTGCAAAGTCCTAGCGCCTACCTCTCTAGACTCCCTCAGGGGAACTGAAGGGCTTTCCCCAAATGAAGTTCCTCTGAGAGTCCACTTAGGCAAGGGATGTCACTCCCATTACCGACATATAGATGAAACCTCCCTCATCCATGCCACTTCTCTCCAGTACACACACCACTGCAGTCTGATATTAAAGCAGAAATGCTGTCATTCAATGTTTAATTCCAGTACCTTTTGTAATCTGCACTACACATGCTCTTCCCTAAGATTTTGCATTGAATACAAACTATAAGGGCCACATTACAAGATTGGCACTGCAGGAAAAAAGTGGAGGTAATTCTTTTCCTGCACCGCCAAATTATAATTCTTTTGCGGGTTTACCGGTGGTGTAATTACTGTGCAGTAATCCTCCACTTTCCCTTCAAAAATCTGCAGTTTGCAACACAGTAATTTCTACAGCGGTAAATCCATCAAAAATCCCCATGGCGTCCTATAGACTCCAAATATGGAAATGACTTCCATGTGTTATTACATGGTAACTCCACAGGACCAAATGGCGGTAACTGTAATTGAGTTTACAACCGGAATACCACCAAATGCGTAATGAGGCCTGAAGTATTTGTCGCTTTTTCAGTCAGAATTCAGTCGACTACATATCCGAGGCCGATGCTCTGCACACCCCTTAAGGGCACCTTCATTAATATCCACCTGTGTGAGGGATCATAGAACACACATATATGTCAAGCACAGAAAGAAGTAAGCTAAACTGACTATTTGTGAAATACTGTAAAATAGATGCTGATTCCCAACTGATTAATAATTATTTACAATGAAAAGAGACTCTATTAAAATCATGTTGAATGATATTACACTGATAGGCAAAAGTGTAAAGAAGAAAAAGGTCAGCCTTCATTGGCATGCAATCATGTGGTGCAGGGACAGAGGAGGGTAGGTCGATGATTAATACTAATGAAGCTACCCCTGATGGAAAAGTAGGATTATCATCAAGTAATGTTTGGACAGAATAGCAAGCAGAACCCTACCCTGGAAGTGTAATACCTCTACCTCAGTACTCTCTGATCAAGGATGGGTGCCCCACCTGAGCCTCTTGAATAGAATAGCAGGCATAACTATACCCTGGATTGGTAATACCTCTATCTCAGTACTCTGATCAACACAAAAAATAATATCAACTCCATCAATTATCTCTTTCCAGAGGTCCTGAACCCTTGAGCAGACCTAAAGTAGATGCAGAAAGGTACCTCTGTCACTTCCACAGCTCCAACATAGGTAATCCGTCCTCAAATTCAATTTGTGCATCTTGACTGGTGTCCAATAACCTCTGCCAACTATTTTCTGTTTTATCAAACGCAAAGTTAAATCCACTCCTAAGTTGCTACTCACCTTAAGTATATCTTTCCAATCCTTATCTGTAAAATGTGTATTTACATCCATTGACCATGTAACGTTTAGTTTTTCTCATGCTGTAATATGCCCAGTTGCCATTGGCATGAAATTCATGTATGTACGCACATTGTACTCCTGTCCCACTAGCAGATGGCACATCTCTGGCTTATTACCAAATGAATCATTTGCCATACTTATCCTTTGACTAATTAGCGAAGTTAGTTCTACATACTTAGCCCGTTCTCATCCGCTTAGATTGTATTTACTCTGCAACTCTTTAACCTCTTAAATGCCACCGACGAGCCGGCTCGTCGGTAAAAACCGCTCCAGGTTGCCACCGACGAGCCGGCTCGTCGGTGGCACTTAAGGGGTTAATGACGGGGGAAATGTTGGGCGGGTTTTGCGGTGGGTACCGCGATTTTAAAAAAAAAACAGTGGCACTGGGGGGGGGACAACAATGGCACTTAAAGGGTTAAATTGCAACAGTCGGTTTCCATCCAGTATATCACTTAACGTCAATATACCTTTTTTGACCCAACTCTGCCAAAACAAGCTTTTATTATTAAACTGTAATGCCTCATTATGCCAAATAGATGCATCTGCGCTGAATCCATAATTTTGCCCATTCTCTTTAAACCACAACACTTGTGTGGTTGCCATTATCGGCCGTAATTTTTACTTCTTATTCACCAGCTTCCCCATAGTATATAAACCACTCAGATGATACGAGCGCACATTTCTTTTCCCATGTGTAACAAAACTGGTCCCCTAAAATTTTCATCTTTATAATAATACGAACTCTTTTTGAGCAGAAAAGCCTTACAGTATTTCACCAAGTCTGGGTAGCTGAAACCACCTTCTTCAACGTTCTGCATTAATATATATCTTGGAATTCGAGGTCTTTTTCCAACACCCCATAAGAAAGACTGAAAAATGTTGTCTACCTTCAGTAGCTGTTTTTTACTAATCAGCAATGGCATCGACAGGATAATGTATAATATTTTGGGCAACAGGACCATCTTAATTGCATTAATTTTTGCCCAAAATTTAAGTTCAACCTTTCCCACCTTTTTATAGAGATCATGAATTTTATCCATTACCTTATCCATATTATGTTGAATAATTTTATTCAAGTCACCAATTATGTATATTCCCATGTATTTAACACCTTCAGGGGACCATTTACAATTCCATTATTGTATGATGTCTCTGTTTATGTCCAGATAACCTTCCCACTTCCTCAAACATCTGCTTCAGCAGTGAACCACATATATCTGGATTCGACAGCAGAACCACCATATCATCCGCATAGGACAAAACTTTCATCTCTATTTTCCCAACTCATAGCCCTTTCATTTCTTCACATTGTCTGATGTATGCAGCCAGTGGCTCCAGTGCCAAGTTGAACAACAGTTATTAGAAACACAATATACTATTGGCTCTCAAACTATAAGGCCCTTTGTTATATGGTTATATGGTTATACAGTTGGTTGACACGCTTGTACCCTTCTGGAACATTAGTTTCTCTGGCAGCACATAAGCTGGTACCCAGGTGCTGGTTATGTGGACTTGAGTGCACCGCCCCACCCAATTAGCCCAATCTTTCGCATCACTCATGCCATCTGCCATTCAGATTGTCTTTGAGCTTGGCCTTGTAGTTGCTTCTCATCTCTGGGACTATAAGGGAGTGTGAGCATGTTGTTATCAAGGTTCAAGTCTGCATGCCTACTTCATTTTTCATCTTGGACTCACGTGATCGTAGACCGTGAATCGGCCCATTTTATAGAATTTAATTGTCTCGAATAAAGAACTTGGCACTCATGGTGTTCTCTCTTTGCAACTTAACAAGGGGGCCTCAGTGTTCTCATGTTCACTGTTCTTCAAGGACTGATAACCAGTTTTGGCTGCCCTAGCCTTTGACACCCAGCCAAGCAGTTTTCCCTTGGTCCGTCTTCACACTTCGGCTTATTTCTTTGCTGCTACCCACACAACTAGTAATCCTCCTATCTCCACGGGTCGAGCTTACTAAAGTTATGGCATCACATATCCAGATTCTATATACATATATATATATATATTTGTGGCACCGCCTGCAGTCTATTCACTACGTATAGCCAGCCTTAGTCTACTTGCGTTACTGCATCTGTACAGTTATAAAACAACTTGTATTTTCTGCAGTGCTTCTCAGATGTGCAATCTTCATTCCACACATGAACGTCTTCCTTACTTCGCCATCAGGTTCCATAAGGTCTATGACATTTGTTCTTTGACCATCCTTCTCAGTGCGTCACGCTCACCTCTTGTGACGTCACTAGTCTCTTCTTTTCACATCTTCACACTCTTTGGAGTCCTTCCTCAGGAGGCCACCATCTCTTCTAGGATACATCACATTGAGTTTTCTCAGTGGATACCTTGTCTCAAAGGTTTTTCGTGTAATGAGTACCATTACTGGAGTTGCACATGTCGCAATTTCTGGTTTCCAACATATAGGCAGAATAGGGGCGGGACTTCCTGCAGAGGCATTCAGCTGCTCCTCTACAAAGCATTACCCTACCCTGGATTGGTAATACATCTACTTCAGTACTCTTACTGAGACCCCACCTGGGCCTCTTCAATAGAATAGCAAGCGTAACCCTACCCTGCACTGGTAAAAATCTCTACCTCGGTACTCTTATCAAGGCACCACCCAGGCCTCTGGTTTAGCATCTGCATCCAGGCAGTAATGTCGACCAAATGTGTGGATGGATTTGCCTTCAGTCAAATGAGCACCAGGCCTGTGGAGGAAAGTCTTATTTGATTTCCTATAGCAGAGTACAATGCAAGATACAAACCATCAGGACATGGGTTGTTTCAAGGAGACAACCCCTTATTCATAAGGCTCTAATTGATGAACAATTGCTTCGACTTCCTTATGTCTTTTGTGTTTTTTCCATATAGTGACAGAGACCCCCATCTATCATCTAGTGTATAGACAGACCTTCCTACCTGACAGGACAAACTAGGAAAAAACACCAGCAGAGATCTGGTTTGTTTGAGTTGGAAATCCCAAATCAACATGGTGGGGGAGAATATGCATGGTTCCTAACTTGTCCCTATGGAAAACAGCGAATGGCTCATGGGAACAGAGTGCCTGGATCTTGCTCACCCTTCTAGCTGATGTGATGGCTATGAGAAAAGCTACTTCCTATGCTAGATTTGCGTCGGTCAGCCTTATGCAGGTGCTGAAAAGAAGGGCTCAAGTGTTTGGCGAGGACAATATTCAGCCCCTAAGTGAGAGAAGGTCACATCACTGGAAATTCACCTTCCTAAGACATTAAAGGAAATACGTAAAGTAATGGATAAAAGGAATGATTGTGAAGGAGATAGTCTATATGCAGTTGTAGCTACTAGATGCACTTGTAAAGAGGTTCAAAAATAGATCTCTCCAGATGTAGGAGCTAAGGCAGTACCTTCTCAACTGGGCCAGCAACTAGATTGTGACCCAGACAGTGGCTCCACAGGAAGAAGTATTTCCACTTGATAGTGTAGGAAGCCCCGGTGGAAGGCTTCATTGCTTCTTGCTTTCAAATGATTTAAATAATTATCTGGAAGGCCCAATGTTGGCAGACTGATAAAAAGTATTGCCAATTAGTCTGGGGACAAGGTTTTCAGGTCCCAGCTATCAGGTCCTGCAGAGATGGATGAAGATAACCCACCAGGCCCCCTAGGCTTGCTAGTAAAACAATTCTATGGCATGGCAGGAGGCTTCCTATTATGCATTACAATCTTTACTTCTGAAACCACAGCAGCAAAGAAAAAACTTTTACAAACAAAAGGTTAAAATAACAGAACTAAATACAGTTCACAGTCAATGCAAGAGAAGCTCCCCAATCCAAGATGGAGGACAGGTTATGCCCTGCAGGTGACCAATGGCAGGGACCCTCCTCTATATATGTCCTTTACTTTAATCCCAACTCTTTGCTGCTGACACCACAGCTAAGTCACTCCTTACAGTTGTGCTTTACATGCTAGTCAGTTGTTGGCATAATACTTTCTATATATTATATTGTACATCATTATATGGTGTAGAGTAGTGTTTTATTTGGTGGGAACGTTTTTTACTGCTTTCATTTCTATAAAATTCTTATTGTTATTATTGAGGGCCACGTGTGACCGCCGCTTTGTTCTGCGAAGTTTTGTTTCCTTTATTTTACAACTCCACCTTCGACGGAGTTGGTTTTCCTCTGTTCCGTCTGCCTAAACCGCGCAGGCTGGGTGGAAGCTTTTGAGCTTCAGGCCTGTCACGTGAGAGGTTGAGTGGAGGAGCAGGGCGCCCGCCCTCTCCGTGCCCAACACACGCAGGCATGTTGAAAGCTTTGCTCCAGGCCAGACGAGGGTTGGGGGGAGGGCCCTCTCACGTTAGTGAGGGGGATAGCCATTGTCAACCGACACTTCTGTCTGTAAGTCTTGTTACTGAACAATGTAATTGAATGAAACAATTTTGCAATTGGCCATATTTGCATGCTTACTAATTTATAGATAGGTCGGGCACAGTGGCACGTGCCTGTAATCCCCAGCACTAGGATGGGGATTTTGGTTTATATTACTTAATTTGTTATTTTTTTATTATGTTTTTCATCATGAATATGTTTAAGATTTAGGCGTACCACCTACCCCTGCCCCAGGTGCAAGCCTTTCAGAAGCTTTGCTTCAGGTTTCGCACATAGGGTGCGGTGGGGGCTTCTAAGGGCAATGTTGGTCTTGGAAGCAATACCACACAGAACAACAGGGGTGCAAGTACAGTGCCCGCACTAGAAACCCAAATCGTTTGGATTTTAAGTGCATTTTAAGATAATAATAAATGTATTTATGGCATTATGGCATTTTTCTAAGAAATATTGGCACAGCTGTTCGCCTTGCGATAAGGCACACCACGACCTGCAATACCCCTTGTGTGCTGCTGAGTGCCACACCCTGCTAGGGTGAGCAGCTTGGATGTGCGCTTGCGCAATATGTTTTTTCTCATGTTTCCTATGTTACAGCGAGAATATAAGACGTGTTTGAGGAACATTAACACTTGCCTGCTCAGTTTGTGGTTATATTAAGTGCAATCAATGAAACATTTTTTCCTTCTAATAAAAGTGAGAGTTAGGATCCAGCCATTGGTACCGCAGTCAGTCTTCTTTGGACACTGTTTGGTCAATCCTTATTTCCTCACTAGTCTCAGCTCTAGAGGCCTAAAAGATAGACCTTCCAACTAGTTTGTTCTTCTTGCCAGATCTTCCCTGTTACGGTACATTAGTATATCCATTTCGGTTACCGGACCACTCAGTCCATCCCTCCTCACCCCGCCCCCTCCCCACACTCCCACCACTGCCCATGGTAAGGGGTCAGAGAATTGAGTAGGAGTAATACTGTCAGTCCCAGTCTGTCCCGTCTTGGACTGGTAGCTGTTTACCGCAGTTCCTATTTCTTCTATTGATAACCCAGTGGTCTGGGGTTTGCCTCCGGAGAGGAGCAAGATAAACTTAGATCTCCCATTTCCTCCACAAAAAAGAGGGGTAACATCCTTCATCATATTTTTTCTTTATAAGGTGGCAATCTTCCAGGAATAGACCTCTTCATGGTATCTTTTTGGTCCCAAATAAAGGCGAAAGGCCCCAGAAAGGGGGTAGATAAACCCTGGAGGGGTTGTCAAGGCAAGTTATAGAATGTGTTGGGTCAGGTGACCCAGACTTTGCCTGTTGATGTGCGGGTCCTGAGGGGCTGGACTCTAAGATCGGTTTGCCTGCTCGGCATCGCTAAACGCCTTCATGTCTGCAGGATGACGTTCAGTCCTTTCCCATGTGACTTCATACCAATTTGTTGTTAGACAGGTGGCTTTCATTAAGATCTTGGCCCATCAGGAGAATAGAGCCCGATCCTTTGGCTGTTTTTCCCAGGACTCTACCCATCCTAGACAAGTCGCACCAAGAGGTGCGCACAATTACTCCTCTGCTCGAGGGGCTTGAGCCCAATTTTTGGTTAATTTGGAGAGGTTGTGCCGACAGGGGTCCTGCTAGACCTAGGGTGTCTCCTGTAATGCCTAAAGTGCGGGCCAGGTTTTTTCTCTATGGGCCGTTCACCTCAAACCCCCGGGGATTGTCGTAAGTTAAGGAGGGTTCATTTTGAGTACTTCCTCTGTCAGTTTTCCCTTGCCTCCTTCCCCAATGTTCGCCAAGGCAAGCAGAATTTGATAGTGTGGGGGTCAGTGGGGTTTCACCCAATAATTAACTTGCAAGTGCTAACATCTATTTGTGGCATCTTAGTTAGACCTGTGCCAGAGGGTTCCTGTTTTAATCCTTATCAGGAGTTTTTTCCTCTTCGGTTCCACTGATGGGTTTGTACTTAACAATGTCCCTCCTTTTCAGTTTGGCCTTTCCCATCAGCCCTCCCTGGTGCTTCTCCGAGTTAATGAAACTGATGGTATCTCAAGTTAGTTCCAAGGGGTTTCGGTTTCTTTTTTATTTGACAACAATTAGCAGTGTCCCTTCTACAATCATGGGGTTGTTTTTTGTTTTAAATACAATAGATTAAACCTCTGCATCTTTATCCTTCCGGATGGCAAACTCTCCTTCGTAGGGAAGTAATCCATCTTCTCCTCTTGAAAGGGATGTTTTATCCTTCAGTTAGCTAGCCTGGATGGGCAGATGGTCAGTTGCATCCGAGTAATAGTCCCAAACATCTTCACAAGAATGGGTTTTTCTCACAGTTAGGTCCTTCAGTGGCTCAGCTCTTTTTTTGTCCCCTCTCCGGGTGTCTTTCTGGGGTCAGATACCAGCAGATTGGGCTGGGGATGCCAGGATTGAGGTTTTTAACAGGCAGAGGCGGTCCACTTTAGTGAGGAAACTGCATTACAGCCTTCTGGAGTTGTTAACGGACTCTCTTGCAGTCAAGAGCCTTTCTCTAGGATCAATGCCAGACATCTCCAGGACAGGAGCAACATAATGTTAGAGGATTCTCTTTGCCAAGTTCTGGTTCTTTTGGGTTCCAATTAGGGGTTCTCTTTCCCTTGTGCCTTATTTGCTAGGATCCCCGCCTCTGCAGTTAGAATGTGGATCCCAGTGCACTACCTTTAGACTGTTTCCTCCGGGGTTGGTCGGTTCCATTTCGGTATGTTTTTCCTCCTTTGCCATGATAGCAAGTTTTTCTGATTCAACTGTGCATACAGTCGACAAAGCTAGTGTGGGCCTTCGCGGGGGTGGTTCCCAGCCCTATAGGAATTTATGGTGGGTATTACTGGCATCGTCCCTCTGCTCCCGTGGCCTATCTCTGTCCGACAGTTTTCTCTTATGAGCGGGTCCTTTGGGGAGCCGTCTCTCTTATTTATTTGAGCTTTTTTCATCTCTTCCTGGTGCTTCCAGAAGCTTTCACAGGACTCTATCTGGGTCATCAAGGACTTTGGGGCAACCGTTACTAAGCAAAGGTACCTTTCAGCTTGCAACCACTGGGTTAGTAGATGTGTGGCTCAAAATGTTCAGTTCCGTCTCTCACTTACAGTAGAGATAGGTAGCTTCTGGTGGAGTTGTTTTGAAGGGGTAACATTACAGGTAGATGAATGCATTTAACTGCCATTGTAATGCCACTATATCAACGAAACATGGTGCCTTTAAGGGGGACAACAGTGGCTAGGCAGTGCTTGGTGCGCAGGGCCTTCAGGCCCGTTGGCATTGGGGTTCCACCTAAGCTAGGTATTTTCTTGTAGGGGACCTTTACATCGTATACTCGCCTGTCTTTAATAGAATCTAAACCCCCCTCTCACGTTAGTGAGGGGGATTAGCCATTCTATATTACAAATGTTGTGTAGGGGAGGCCACCAGGGGGTGTGCAGATCTGACCAGCCTCAGCTGGATGCTCCTGTCCGAGGAACCAACAAATTGGGATTAGCCCCCTGTTTCTGCCACCCCCATATGTCCTACGGCCCGTGTGGTGTGACGAGGGACCCCCTGTGGCACCCAGAGGTGGAAAAAAAGTACAGAATCTGACCCATTTCGTGCAAAGAGCAGCTTCGGCGTCAGAGCTGAAACCAGTGAGGAGAGAAGACAGTATGCCGAAAATCAGACATCATTCGGAGGGAAGAGGGGCAGACCGGGAGAGGTGAGTCTGTGTCCCTCCGTGCCCCTGACATACTCTTGAAGCGAACAGTGCCGAGGTGCGAGCCCCCCCCTACCTGCCAGCTGGGCAGTCGGCGTTGGGTAGGGGAGACACTGAATGCTCTAGCAGGCAGCGTGTGAGCAGGAGGACACTCAGTGGAGAGTGGAGAGTGTAGGAGGACCACTCAGGTCCCGTCGAGGATGCCATGAGGGAGGAGGGAGAATCTGGGTGAAGGGCCACCAGCACCGAGGATCGGCTGCAGGGCTTAATTAGATAATTAGATAATCAGTTCCGGGGAATATCACACAGAGAGAAAGCGGCTCAGCAGTGGCTGGGAATAGGAGAGGCACTACAGAGACTGGGGAAACAAACACAAAGGAGGAGGAGGAGGAGGTAGCCGGAGTAGTGAGGCCTCAGAAAAGGGAGGTTCAAGGCCCCAATAAACGTGGCCTACTGCATTTGAAATTGTGCCCCGCCAGGGTTAGAAGAACCAGCACACAGGCTGGGGGGTGAAGCCTCCCAGCCGCACCATAGGAGAGGCTACCAAGAAGGGAACGCCATCTGCAGAGAGTTTTTTTATTTTGTTATTTTATTTTGTGAAAAAGAGTTATTTACACCTTTACAAATGTACATCTGTTGTAGGGCACTGCATACCCCATGCGATGTTCCGTGAGCCCCCAACCCCCCCGCTACAGACTCACACACAGAGACGTCAGCTCGGTTCGGGCTCCCCGGTCAGCAGTTGTTTAGCATTCTCCATTCAATTCTATCAGCAAGTGAGTCTAGACCCAGTTTGTGAATTAAGATAGGATTTAGAACATGGTTTTCTACACTTTTCTTGGATTTTATTCAGTGAGGGACCTAGGTCCAGCAAACACAAGTCCAATCCATACAGTAGAGTTGGCCCCCCCTTGAACAGATAATAATGGAGTAGAGAAAACTTACAATGACGATGGTATATCAATTTCATCTGCGCTATTAGTTGCACCACTTTAGTGTTGTTTGCCGCTTAATAAGTGAGTTACTATTTGAGAGTTGATAGCCCAGATGAACAAGTTACTTCTTACCTAGTAACGTTCTTTCGATGGGATGTTCCTCCGACGTATTCCTTATCTTGATAGATCATCTCCAGCTTGCTGGCCTTGGAATTTTTTTTTCAGTTGAGGGCGCCGCGCGTCGACGTCCCTCGAGCCAATGTCCCTCGACAGCCTCCATATCGGCGCCGACGTCCTCATGCGTATAAATAGACTCGCGCAGCGTCCGTTGCTCAGTTCCATTTTGACGTTTAACAATAGCTTTACATTAATTGGTTATTGACCCTGAAGGAGCGTAAGCTGTAACCACAAGGGAAGTTTTACTGAGGGGATGGATGGGAGGGGCGATAAGGAATACGTCGGAGGAACATCCCATCGAAAGAACGTTACCAGGTAAGAAGTAACTTGTTCTTTGAAGGGATTGTGTCCTCCGACGTATTCCTTATATTGATAGACTCCCATAGCAGTGGTGTGTAACTGGAGGTGGGAGTAAAAATTGCAATGTTTCCCTTTAAGAATGAACAGAGTGTAATACAGCTTTGCCAAATCTAGTCTCTTGGCGAGAGGAGGAATCCAGGTTGTAAAATTTTGTGAAGGTATGTGCAGACGACCATGTGGCAGCCGCACATATGTCTCGAATTGGTACCCCTCTTTGGAGGGCCGAAGAGGCTGCGATACCCCTGGTTGAATGAGCCCTAAGATTTTGAGGAGGCTCTTTCCCTGCCAGTTTGTAACATTCCAGAATGGCTAACATAATCCATCTGGAAATGGTCTGTTTTGTTATCTGTAATCCCAATTTGTGCCCTGAGTAACCTACGAACAGTTGGTCTGCTTGCCTAACCTAGCAAGTCTGCTAATGTAAAAGCTCAAAGCCTGATTTGGGTCCAGCCTATGTAGCCTTTCTTCCTCTTTCCCCAGGTGGGGAGGATGATAGAATGAAGGTAAGGTAATCTTCTGAGTGATGTGGAATTCAGAAACCACCTTTGGGAGGAAATTAGGCTTCACTTGTAGGACAACTTTGTCTTTATGAAAAATTGTATGAGGGGGTTTACAAGATAGAGCTTGTAATTCGCTCACCCTCCTAGCAGATGTCAATGGCACTAATAAGACAGTTTCAAGGGTGAGAAATCTTAATGAACAAGAGTGGAGTGGTTCAAAAGGAATACCCATCAGGAAATTTAAGACTAAATTTAAGTCCCATAAGGGAACTTGGAATGGTCTTGGAGGATAGACATTGGTTAATCCCTTCAGAAATTGTATTACTAAGGGTAACTTGAAATACGATGGCTCCTCTGCAGTGCGCTTGAAGATCGATAGCGATGCGAGATAGCCCTTGATAGTGCCAACCTGAATGCCCAAATTTGCAAAATAGAGTAGAAAAGATAACATCGTTGGTGTACCACATGAAAAGGGATCGATATTCTTTTCTCTACACCAGCTGCAAAATTTGTTCCAACGGCAGCGGTATAAAGTCTTTGTTGCTGGCCTTCTGGCCGAAAGCAACACCTCCATGACGTCATCTGGGAAGTCCCAATCCTTGTATCTCAACCTTTCAGATACCAAGCGTGAAGGTTGAGGGTTCTGATGTCTGGATGGAGAACCTGACCTCCCTTCTGCGAGAGAAGATTCTCCTTGAGTGGAAGATGAATTGGAGGGCAGATGAACATGTCCAGAAGGTCCGGGTACCACGTTCTCCTGGCCCAGTCCGGGGCAATTAGGATCATGGCTTTCCGGAACCTTCTCAACCTCCTGATCATTTAAGGAATGACAGGGACTGGAGGAAATGCGTACAGAAGTGGAAACTCCCAGTCCACTACGAACGCGTCCCCTAGAGCTCCTCTCGGGGGAAATTCCCTTGAACAAAACTGATCGCACTTCCTGTTGATGCTGGAGGTGAACAGACCCACTTGAGGGGTTACCCAAAGGGTGAAGATCTGTTGAAGGACTTCCTGAGCTAGTTCCCACTCGTGGGAGACTGTGCTCTGCCTGCTCAGAGCATCTGCCGTCAAGTTCTTCTCTCCGGCTAAGTGAACTGACGAGAGAGAGATTCCTGCTTGGATTGCCCAAAACCAGAGCTGCATCGCCTCTCTGCACAGAGGCAGTGATCCTACGCCTCCTCTTTTGTTGAGGTAGTGCATGGCCACTGTGTTGTCCGTCATTATCAGGACATTTTTCCCCTGTACAGATGGCAGAAAAGCCTTCAGTGCTAGTCTGATTGCTCTCAACTCTAACAGGTTGATATGTCGTCTGGACTCCGATGGAGACCAACGACCGCTGATGGTCAAGTCGTTGGCATGGGCTCCCCACCCTGTGAGTGAGGCATCCGTGACTACTGTTATCTCCAGCCATGGTTGCCAAAACAGTTCTCCTTTCAAAATGTTCTCCTGACAGGCCCACCGCTGAAGGTCTCGAGCCACCTTGTCCGGAACCTGAAGGAGATCTGTCATTCTCCCTGAGAATTGCGACCACTGAGTTCTTAGTGCCCACTGAAGAGATCTCATTCTCAGGCGAGCCTCTGGCACAAGGGAGATGCAGGATGCCATGAGGCCTAGAAACCTCAAAAAGTCGAAGGCTGGGAGACGCTGGGCATTTTGAAACTTGGTGACCATCTGCAGAATATCTTGAGCCCTCACCACTGGTGGCAAGGCTTTTCCCAGGGAAGTGTCCAGGACCGCTCCGATGAACTGGAGTCTCTGTGATGGTATCATCTGTGACTTCTTTAAATTGAGGGAGAAGCCCAGTTTGTGAAGTAAGTGGCAGACATAATCTAGCTGGATCTGAGCTTGTTCCGGAGATACAGCTCTGATTAGCCAATCGTCCAGGTAGGGGTAGACGTGAATCCCTTCCCTCCTTAGACTTGCAGCCACTACCGACATTAGCTTGGTGAAGACCCTCGGGGCGGAGGTCAGCCCAAATGGCAGAACTCGAAATTGATAATGAGAGCCGCCAATTGCGAACCTCAGGTATTTCCTGCGTTTGAGATGGATTGGCACATGGAAATAAGCATCATGAAGGTCCAGAGATACCAGCCAGTCCTGGAGCTGGAGGGCCTGAAGGATCTGAGAGAGAGTTACCATCTTGAACTTCTCCTTCCTGAGGAACTTGTTCAATTCTTGTAAGTCCAAGATAGGTCTCAGTCCTCCGTCCTTCTTCGGTATTAGGAAGTAGGGGGAGTACCAGCCTTTGTTCCTCTCCGCTACAGGTACTGGTTCTATGGCACCTTTCTCCAGCAGGTCTACAATTTCCTGCAAGAGGAGCGGATCTGGAACTTTCGGAGAGCTGTTCCCCGGTGGAGGACTCTGAGGAATGCATAGAAAAGGCGAGTAGTAACCTTGGCCAACTGTCTCCAATGCCCATGCATCTGACGTAATAGCCTGCCATTCCGTCAGATGTTGAGTTAGCCTGCCCCCTACTGGTGTCTTGGGAGGAGAGTCCTCAGAGTGATTTAGAGGTGGCAGATGCCGAGGGTAAAGAGGCACCTGCTGCTGCTGCTGCGGCTTTTGTATTTTTAACCCGTCCACCTCGGGTGAATCTTTTTTGACCTCTTTGAACCGACTGTCCTCTGCCTTTTCCGAATGCGGAATAAAAGCGAAAGGACTTACCTCTCCAAGAGGTTCCTTAGGGGCGATTTGGGTTTGACGGATTGCAGCTCCCAGGGATTTTGCTGCTGCTTTGGATGTCTGTAATTTTTCTAGGCTGTCATCCGCCTTCTTACCAAACAAAGAAGAGCCGTCAAAGGGCATATTTAAAAGTCTGGCTTGTACATCTGAAGCAAACCCAGACTTTCGCAACCACGCAAATCTGCGGGTTGTCGTACTTGCCGCCATGGCCCTACTGATACTGCCAGCAGAATCAATGTCAGTTTGAAGGGATTCGCACATTGCGTCTTTACCATCCTTAATGATGTTTAGAAACGCTTCCCTTTCTTCTCCCTCTGGGAGGCAGTCAGCCGCTGATGAAGCACACTCCCAAAGTGTATGGCTGAACCTTGCGAGTGTACAAGTAGCGTTAATAGATTTCAACGCCATGCTACATGCAGAAAAGACTTTCTTAGCCATAGAGTCGTATCTTTTGTCATCCCTGTCCTGTGAAACAGTAGGGTATGCCGATCTACTGCCTGATGCAGTTGCTGCTTGAACAACCAGACTCTCTGGAGTTGGATATTTAGACAACAATTCAGGGTAAGTAGCAGATACCCTATATTTGGCTGATAATTCTTGTTAACCGCCGGGATAACCTCAGGAGTTTCCCAGTTAGCCAATATTTTTCTTTGTAAAGCAGCGTGAAATGGAACCACATGATCCTCCTGTGGGCCTTTAACTAAAATGTCTGTAAGGTCATCCCGTTGAAATGCAGGTGAAGGTGTAGACCAACCCATGAATTCTTTAATCCTTGCCATTAAAATTCTGTAAGGGGTCTCGGCATGTTCCCCTGGGTCTGGTTTGGCAAATTCTACTTCTGGGGAAGTATCTAACCCACTTGCCTCATGTAAGGATTCTCGAAGGTCCTTCAACCTATTTACCTCAGAGGTAAATTCCTCTGGTTCAGATGTTGTGGTTCTCTGCAACCCAAAGGGTCTTTCTTGATCCGAATCCTCCCCTTCTTCATAAATTGAAGACAAGGGTCTGAAATAATCAAATCTTGGAAATGGCTTAAATCCAATTTCCATAGCAGAAGGGGCCAAATTTGTCGTAATTGGTTGAGAAAACGTCGACATCGTCGACGCGGACGTTAAAGGCTTCGAAGACACTGAAAAAGGTGTTGAGAAGATCGGAAGAGGCCTCGAAGAGCTCGAGAGGATCGGAATCCTACTCGAGGTTGACGATGACATTCTCAAGGTCGTGTTAGAGGTCCTGGGTTTGACCACTGGCTGAGTGGTAGTGACGGCTGTGGGTTTGTTCTTTATCGGCGCTGACGTCGGCGTCGAAGACGGCGTTGATTCAATGGACCTATGCGTCGATGAGCCCTTCTATAATGGTGTCGATGATGCAGATTTATACGTCGAAGGGACTTTCGACAATGGCGTCGATGGCACAGTGACTTTACTCAAGGGTTTGTGATGCTCTCAAGTAGTTTCTTTCGCCGGGTGCAGCAACTCACGGCGTTTCAATTTTTTCGGGTCTTTCACCCAGGGTATCACCCTCAGCTGTCTTCGAGGGGGTTGAGGCCGCTTTCTCAAAGACGCTAAGCATCCTTTTAAGGAATTCCTCCCACTCAGCCTGAGAGCTATGTTTTTTTGGGGCAGGTGAATCTTTCCGGGGAAACGGAAGAAGACAAGGAAGGGGATCTTTGACGTCTCTTACTCGAATGCTTGGATCTCGAAGAGTGCTGGGAACTGCTTCGACACCTAGAACGAGAATGTTTCCTGTGTCGGCGAGGAGACAAATGTCTCGACTCTGCCAAGGAAACTATCGAAGGAGTTCTAACTGTCTTACCTCTCTCAAGCTTCCCCTTACGCTCCTTCAAGGCTTTCACCGTCATGGACATGCAGTCCTCGCACTCCAAACATTGGTGCTCTGATCCCAGGCACCACAAACAGATCCTGTGAGGATCTGTCAACGACATTTTCTTTCCACAGTCTCGACATTTTTTGAAGCCGGACCGTGGAGTCATCGGTTCGGATGAGGAAGCCATCGAGTAAGTGTTGGTATTCTCGAGGAATAATGAAGAATATATCTGACTAACGAACTGAGCAACGCGATTCCGAGGCCACGAAGCACGGAAAAACAGAACTGAGTAACGGACGCTGCGCAAGTCTATTTATACGCATGATGATGTTGGCGCTGATACGGAGGCTGTCGAGGGACATCGGCTCGAGGGACATCGACGCGCAGCGCCCTCTATTGAAAAAAGAATTCTGATGCCAGCAAGCTGGAGATGATCTATCAAGATAAGGAATACTTCGGAGGACACAATCCCTTTGAAATGTCATCTCTCTTAATAGTTATCTGCTTAGTATTGACGTACCATCTAAAGCTAGGCAAATTCCTCTTCACTGTAAAGACTAGGCTGTTCGATATTTTCTGAATAAATAGTCAAATTATTAGACAGACAATATTGATGGAAGTAGTCCAGCTTATTTTGCAGCCCAAAAGGTGTTCTGTCAAAGAGGATGACATTGTCTGCAAAAGCCAACCAATTTATGCATTTGACAGGGAAGATGTCGTTCGCGTCCCTAATGGTGTCAATGTCTGCAAGGTACAAGTTGAGGAGTACCGCAGCGGGGTCACATCCTTGCTTAACGCCGACTTTGGTAGAAATAGGCCGGTAGAGTTTATACGAACCCTGTAGGAGGTCTTCTTATGCAGGAGCGCAATCAGCGCTACTATATGGGCCGGAATTCCATATGCCAGCATTTTCTTCCATAAGCAATTTCAAAGAACACTATCGAACGCTGATGAAAGATCCAGTGAGGCCATATATATATGGGCCCGTTGGATGAATTGCGCAATGACATCAATAGGTGTGCAAGGATAGTCGCATTCAAGGAGGTGCCCATTGCCTTGCGGAACCCAACTTGTACTTTTGATAAAATTGTCATAAAGGCTTCAAGATTGTTTAGTACGAGACGAGAAAATATTTTTGCAGCTACGACGATTTAGGCGATAGGCCTAAAGTTGGCAGGATTGTCCAAGGGTCCCTTTTTGTGAATAGGGATAATTATGGCAGTCAGCCATGAGGGAGGAATTACTCCAGAACTAAACTTCAGTTCAAAGCGGGTGAGCAAGTGCTTTGCCCAAAAATGCGGGTCATCCTTGATGACGCATGTTGGAAGCCCGTCTGGACCGGCTGTTAGGGAGAATTCTCTGTTTAGGCTGAATTTCCCTACCTAGTGAGTCCCCCAGCAGCTTTGCTGGATTTCTGGGGTTTAATTTTTCTCCTGCCAAGAGTGAGACTCTTTTACCCTCACTCCTGGACATGTTGAACTGTGTTATCTTGGACAAACCTTGTGTTGAATGGGCTATGGGGTCTTTTACTCCATAGGGCCTCATGTATTTTTGTGATGTGGGTTACACAGCACCCTCTGTGCCGTGACCCAGGGGTGTCCTAGGGACTCCCCAACATAGACTCCATACCCTGGGACTGACTACTGTCTCCCAGGGCATGTAAAGTCACCAAAGACTTTGCTAGTCTTGAATCCTGAACAGAACCAGTACAAACCATCCTATTGTGGACGTACTGGCTGGGGCAATTCGATTGCCCCAGGGTCTGTTAGTCGAGGGGGCACGTCTCTGTCCCCCCTGATCGAGTTTTGGCTGGTGGCAGTGGAAACTACGTTTTATATTCGACCGCGAATATTTTCCTATGGGATTTCCCATTGTTTTAGGCTAACACATTTAATTATTTATTTACGGTAGCCTTAAACATACCGCCGGTTTATATATTTATTTTTATAACTCCGGTTGGGACTTTTTGCCAAAACTTGATTCTAAAATGGCGTTGGTGTTCGCCTCTGTAACTCTGACCCAAAGTGGAGCCCTTTGTTCCACTTTTGGCGGGCTTCTCCACAGAAGCCCTCCAAAGTGGTGCCACTCTGTCTGGGGTACTTAGGAGGGGTGGAGGGGGATTTAGGCACCCTGGACTGAGTTACCTTGGTAACTCAAGTCGCACTCCGTCCTGATTGGCCCAAGTGGTGAGCCGCCCGGCTCACCACTTAGCATGTTTGAGTGACAGCTAGGCTGGGTGAATGGGGGTTTGCTGCATAAAAGCAGGGCTTTGGGGACTGGGACTTCAGAAGTCGCCACAGGACCAAGAATCCGACGAGGGAAGGGCTGAGCCGACCTGCTTCGACGACACCACCCGGTGGAGCCCTGCTGAACCGTCTCACCACTTTTCCCGACGACCGAGGAGAACTCTTAACGGAGTGGCTCCTTCCCTTGACTGGTGGGGACAACCAGTTTTCGCCTTCTTTTCGCTTCTCGAGGTATCTCGTGGCCGCCTTGCCAGTGCCAAGCACCCCGGCAACCGGAACCCCACCACTTTTACCCCAACCACGAAAGTCGGTACGACCCTTTAACCGGAGGACTCCGCGGCTGGTTTCTTCCCGGGCAGTGCAACGACCCTCTTCTTCTGCTCTTCAGCGAGAACTTCTTCTCCCCTGACCGACGTCGAGCCCTGCTGCCACTGCCTGGAACAACTGCCACCGCTGGAGGATCCTTTCCGCTTAAGGTACCGTGTTCCGCCTGGCTTCCCTTGCTACCGACTGTACGGGGTAGATTTAGCCCCCGGCTTTCGAACCTGGGAGTGCCTGGGACACCCTGGCTAAACTTTCTAAGCCACTCTACACTCTTGTCTAACTCTTTGCAAGACTTTGAATCCCTAATAACAGTGTGATCTTGGGCACATTTTCGCTCCGGCTACTCTAAGAGTAGGCCCTGCCTAGTGGCTTTTGCTCACCTGTGACGTTGTGCTTCTTTGAGCCTATTGCAAGTGTTCTGGACCTTAGAGTGGTGTGTTTAACCCATTTCTGCTTTTTCTCTCCCTTTCTTGGAAACTACTAGAGTGTCATCTAACGTTAAGCACTCACCTCTGTTTTAATTAAGTGGTGTTAACCTAGAATTGTCTAGATAGGAGAAAGGATTGAATCTACTTTCTTTGTAACTGTGTTTGAAGTGTTTACTATATTTTGCTAGAGTGTTTTTAACTTATGTGTATTTTAAATAAATAACTATATACTTTTGAAACCAAGCTCTGGTCAGTGTTTGCTTGTGCTATTGTATGTTGGTACATATTGTGTATACTTTGCATACTGCCTAACTCTTCTTGAGAGAAGTCTGACTGCTCAGCCACAGCTACCAGGTAAATCTGGGTGGTACAGACTGCTACCAAAGGGGTTTACTGCTCTACCTGTAGTCTTAAATCTTTTGCAGTGTTCCCCAAGGGAACTGCACAGGTTTCTGCCTAACACTGGTGTACAGCGGTGGGATTTGTATTGAGTATACATTTTATTGTGCTTTAGATACCTTAGTGCAACTAACCACAAAGCTTAGCACTGAAAAAGTAAAACCTCTAACATGTCAGTTATAGAAAGCTATAGTCAAGAGTCCCTTGCAGCCAAAACTGCTGATTGTTTAAGAGTGCTCTGTAAACATAAGGATCTCCTGACTAAGGGCAAGAAAATGGAGCTGATTGAAAGATTGTTAGCTAACCAAAGTCTGGGTGATGGTTCAGAGGAACCTACCACTCCAGCAACTGTAGATGACAGTGTTGAAATTAACATGGAGCAAAATGTTGATGATTCTGAGGAAGAGTCAGAAGAGGAGGGTGAGGCTGTTGTAACTGTCCCCCCTAGGCCTCTGCCTGCTCTACCTGCTGTGCCTACTGGACCTTTACCAGGTCCCACATTTAGTCCTCAGTACTTTGAACTGGAGAAAATGAAGCTAGAATTGGAGTATAAGAAACTTAATGCTCAAACTGACAAAGAACTAAGGCTAAGGGAAATGGAGCTCAAGTATGACTTAGAAATGAAGAAATTATCTGTTGAGAATGTTTCTCTCTCTGGCTCCTCTAGAAGTTCCAGTCCTAAAAGACCCCGGATGCCTAAAGAATTGGTTGGTATGTATGAGCCTAAGTTGGATGTGTTGGATTGGTTGTCTCTGTTTGAATATAATCATGGGCTCCAGAACATCACAGGAAATGACTTACTCACCTGGTTGTTCTCTAGGCTTCCCCCTGTTGCAACTGATGTGGTAATGGAGATGGGGGAGGAGGATAGGAAGGACTATGAATGTGTGAAACTAGCTTTGATAGCTAGGTTTGGGAAGACCCCTTCCCAGTATCTTAAGAGGTTTAGGAACCTCAAAAAGCATGATGGTACCCCTTGGGCTACCTGGGTGAGTGAATGTTTGAAAAACTTAGAGGGATGGATTAAGGGTTACAAGGTGAACACTTATGAAGGTATGAAGAATTTGTTTATGTTGGAGACTATTTATGATGCCTGCTCTCCTGAGCTCAGACAACACTTGGCTGATTCCAGGGAATTGGATTCCCGGAAACTAGCTAAGGCTGCTGACTTGTGGGTTGCCAACAGGGCCACTCACAAGGATTCTGGGGTAACTCAGAAGAAGGATGGGGAAAAACAGTCTAAGAAGGACTCCAAAGAGAATTCTAATACTACAAATTCCAAAGAGGGCCCCAAACAAAACTATAAGGGTAAGCCACAAGGGAAACCAAATCAGGCTAGTGTACCTTCTGGTCCCAGACCAGAAGGAGGTCAGAACAAGCCTCCATTCCAGCGAGCCTTTGGCTCATGCTTTGTTTGTAAGGCTACTGACCATGTGAAAGGAGATCCCAGATGTAAGGGTAAACCTTCAGGGGTCCAGCTTGCCTGGACCCCTGAAGGTCCAGGCAAGCTGGACCTGAAGAGGAAGTACATATGGCAAGTGGAAACTTTCTATTACTAGCTGATGAACCCACTGGAGTCTCAGCTAGTGTTTCTTTAGTCTCTCTGGGGTTGTGGGAGCAACAGAATTTAGATGTCTATAACTCTATCCCAGATAATACTAAAGAGTATTATAAGGACAGTGTCCAGGTGAATGGTCAGGAGACTCCTGCCATTAGGGACACTGGAGCCAGCATAACTGTGGTGGATGAATCATTTTTCAAGGCAGAGGATGTTGCTAAGGCACCCAAATGCCTCACCAAGTTAGCTGGTGGGCCTGTGCAGATGTGTCCCCAGTTACCAGTTCTCATCCAATGTAATGATATGGCTGTAAAAATACCTGTCAGTGTACAATGTGAAGTGCCAGGTAGGGTTCTGTTGGGTAATGACCTCAAAGCTCTTGGAGTTGTATCTCATACCCCCAGACCTCCTAGCAAAAGGTTCCAGGAACTCACAAAACCTGCAAGGGAGAAAACCCTGAGAGGGTTATCTCAGGAGATGATGACAGAAATCACTCCTCTACCACTGGAGCAACTTACTGCAGTAACTACCAGATCAGGAGCAAAGGGGCAACCCAAGACTCCTAGGAAAAAGCCAGCAGCAAGCACTCCAGTGCTTCCAACAAGGACTTCCCCTAGGTTGTCCAAAGTTACACCTGTAACTCCACCTCCAGCTGAGGCTGAGAGGGAGGTACAACCCTGTGTGGTTGAGCTAGACTCTGAGGAAGAGCTAGAAGGAGGCCCCAACCTTATTGGAGATTTGGACCCTGAGGACCATCCTGAGCTGCAGTCTTTACTGGCAGAAGGTGGGCCTAGCAGGGCAGCTTTTCGTAAGGGGCAAAGAGAATGTCCAACTCTGGAAGGTCTCCGCCACCAGGCAGCTTCTCAAGCTGATGGGCAAGAGCCTGGGAAGTATAGGTTGCACTGGGAAGATGGCCTCTTCTACAGTGAACCCACTGAGTCTGAACCTGGAGACTACAAACGCCTTGTAGTCCCACAAGAAAACAGACAACAGTTCTTACAACTAGCCCATGAGATACCTTTGGCTGGCCACTTGAGTTTCAAGAAGACCAAGGAAAGGCTCTCACTCTACTTTTATTGGCCAAAGATGGGGGCCGAAGTAGATAGATATTGTAAGAGCTGCCATACCTGCCAGACTTCTGGTAAGGTTGGTTCCAAGAATGTGGCACCTTTAGTGCCTCTCCCAGTTGTGGGAGTCCCATTTGAGAGGGTAGGGATTGACATTGTTGGTCCCCTTGATCCTCCAACCTCCTCAGGCAACAGGTTTATCCTTGTTGTAGTAGACCATGCTACTAGGTACCCTGAGGCCATTCCTATGAGGACTGTTACAGCTCCGGCTGTGGCTAAGGCCCTCCTTGGTATTTTTACCAGGGTTGGGTTTCCTAAGGAGGTAATCTCTGACAGGGGGTCAAACTTTATGTCCCACTACATGAAGGCCATGTGGAAAACCTGTGGAGTTACCTACAAGTTCTCAACCGCCTACCACCCTCAGACAAACGGGTTGGTTGAAAGGTTTAACAGAACCATGAAGAGCATGATAGGTGCTTTGGAAGAACCCCTTAAGAAAAAGTGGGACCTTCTACTGCCATGCCTTCTCTTTGCTTATAGAGAAGTCCCTCAGGAGGGAGTAGGTTATTCTCCCTTTGAGCTTCTCTATGGCCATCCAGTCAGAGGTCCATTGGCCCTGATTAAGGAAGGGTTGGAAGGTGCTCCTCCCCTCAAGCCAGTCAGAGTGACTGACTATGTGATAGGTCTCCGGAGGAGAATGTCACACATGATGGCAGAAGCAAGTGACAACTTGAAAGCTGGTCAAGCCCTGGTCAAACATTGGCACGACCAGAAGGCTAACATGGTTGAGTTTACTCAAGACCAGCTAGTTCTAGTTATGCTCCCAACAAGGCAGAGGGCCTTGCAAGACAAATGGATGGGACCCTTCAAGGTTGTGGGAAAACTTGGAGAGGTCAACTATCTGGTGGATCTGGGCAGACCCAGGGAAGCTCCTAGAGTCTTCCACACCAACCGACTAAAAGCCTACATCTCCAGACCTGATGTAGGAGCCTTGCTTCTAGCTTCAGCTGCAGAGGAGGAAGAGAGTGAATCTCTCCCTGATCTCCTCAGAGGTGTACCTTTAGATGAAAAAGTTGAAGGAGTCAATCTCTCTTCAGACCTGACACCTGAGCAACAAGAGGAGTGCAAATCTATGTTAAATCAGTTTGCCTCCCTGTTCTCACTGTCACCAGGCTTGACCCCTTGGGGCCAGCATGAGATACTCACTGGTGACTGTCTGCCAGTCAAAAGCAGAGGATACAGAATGTCAGAACATATCAGAGCCCACATCAAAGGAGAGGTCAAGAAGATGCTTGATCTCGGGGTAATAGAGCCCTCTACTAGTCCATGGTCTAGCCCAGTTGTGTTAGTACCAAAGGCAGGATCCAAAGACTTGAGATTCTGTGTGGACTATAGAGCTCTAAATGCAGTCACCAAGACTGATGCCCACCCTTTGCCCAGGACAGATGAGTTGGTGGATAAACTTGGTGCAGCCAAGTACCTCAGCACATTTGACCTGACGTCAGGCTATTGGCAAATAGCCCTGACAGACCATGCCAAGGAGAAAACTGCATTTTCGACCCCAGTTGGCTTGTACCAGTTTAAGGTCATGCCTTTTGGACTAAAAAATGCACCTGCCACATTCCAAAGGATGGTGAACCAAGTTCTGGCTGGGATGGAAGATTTCTGCATGGCATACTTGGATGACATTGCAGTCTTCAGCCACTCCTGGGAAGAACATGTGAACCACCTAGGACATGTGTTGCAGGCTCTGGAACAGGCCCAGTTGACAATCAAAGCCAGTAAGTGCCAGATTGGTCAAAGTAAAGTGGTCTACCTTGGACATGAGGTAGGAGGTGGAGAAATAAGGCCTTTGCCCAGCAAGATTGAAGCTGTGCAAAATTGGACAACACCAACTACTCAAACCCAAGTGAGAGCTTTTCTAGGCCTCACTGGATATTACAGGAATTTCATTGAGAACTATGGGACCATAGCTTCTCCACTGAATGTAATCTCCTCTCCCAAATTCCCTAAAAAGGTAAAATGGAATGAGGAGTGCAATCAGGCCTTTGAAAAACTGAAGAGAGCTCTTTGCCAAGCTCCAGTGTTGAGAGCTCCTGACTACCACCAACCTTTCATTGTACAAACTGATGCTTCCAATGTAGGTATAGGTGCAGTTCTAAGCCAACTGGATGAGAAGGGTAGGGAGCACCCCATTTGCTTCATCAGTAGGAAACTGAAGGATCCTGAGACAAGGTGGGCAACTATCGAAAGAGAATGCTTTGCTATTGTGTGGGCACTGAAGAAGTTTAGGCCATACTTGTATGGTTCTACTTTTGTTATTCAGACTGACCACCAACCCTTGAGATGGTTAATGCAAATGAAAGGGGAAAATCCAAAACTATTGAGATGGTCAATCTGCCTGCAAGGGTTTGATTTCACCATTGAGCACAGGTCAGGGTGTCACCATCAAAATGCTGATGGACTCTCTAGGATGTATATCATCGACTAGAGGTATGAGGTTCATCCAGGAGTGGATTAAATCCTCCTGTCCCTTAGTCTGGGGGGGGCGAGTGTTAGGGAGAATTCTCTGTTTAGGCTGAATTTCCCTACCTAGTGAGTCCCCCAGCAGCTTTGCTGGATTTCTGGGGTTTAATTTTTCTCCTGCCAAGAGTGAGACTCTTTTACCCTCACTCCTGGACATGTTGAACTGTGTTATCTTGGACAAACCTTGTGTTGAATGGGCTATGGGGTCTTTTACTCCATAGGGCCTCATGTATTTTTGTGATGTGGGTTACACAGCACCCTCTGTGCCGTGACCCAGGGGTGTCCTAGGGACTCCCCAACATAGACTCCATACCCTGGGACTGACTACTGTCTCCCAGGGCATGTAAAGTCACCAAAGACTTTGCTAGTCTTGAATCCTGAACAGAACCAGTACAAACCATCCTATTGTGGACGTACTGGCTGGGGCAATTCGATTGCCCCAGGGTCTGTTAGTCGAGGGGGCACGTCTCCGTCCCCCCTGATCGAGTTTTGGCTGGTGGCAGTGGAAACTACGTTTTATATTCGACCGCGAATATTTTCCTATGGGATTTCCCATTGTTTTAGGCTAACACATTTAATTATTTATTTACGGTAGCCTTAAACATACCGCCGGTTTATATATTTATTTTTATAACTCCGGTTGGGACTTTTTGCCAAAACTTGATTCTAAAATGGCGTTGGTGTTCGCCTCTGTAACTCTGACCCAAAGTGGAGCCCTTTGTTCCACTTTTGGCGGGCTTCTCCACAGAAGCCCTCCAAAGTGGTGCCACTCTGTCTGGGGTACTTAGGAGGGGTGGAGGGGGATTTAGGCACCCTGGACTGAGTTACCTTGGTAACTCAAGTCGCACTCCGTCCTGATTGGCCCAAGTGGTGAGCCGCCCGGCTCACCACTTAGCATGTTTGAGTGACAGCTAGGCTGGGTGAATGGGGGTTTGCTGCATAAAAGCAGGGCTTTGGGGACTGGGACTTCAGAAGTCGCCACAGGACCAAGAATCCGACGAGGGAAGGGCTGAGCCGACCTGCTTCGACGACACCACCCGGTGGAGCCCTGCTGAACCGTCTCACCACTTTTCCCGACGACCGAGGAGAACTCTTAACGGAGTGGCTCCTTCCCTTGACTGGTGGGGACAACCAGTTTTCGCCTTCTTTTCGCTTCTCGAGGTATCTCGTGGCCGCCTTGCCAGTGCCAAGCACCCCGGCAACCGGAACCCCACCACTTTTACCCCAACCACGAAAGTCGGTACGACCCTTTAACCGGAGGACTCCGCGGCTGGTTTCTTCCCGGGCAGTGCAACGACCCTCTTCTTCTGCTCTTCAGCGAGAACTTCTTCTCCCCTGACCGACGTCGAGCCCTGCTGCCACTGCCTGGAACAACTGCCACCGCTGGAGGATCCTTTCCGCTTAAGGTACCGTGTTCCGCCTGGCTTCCCTTGCTACCGACTGTACGGGGTAGATTTAGCCCCCGGCTTTCGAACCTGGGAGTGCCTGGGACACCCTGGCTAAACTTTCTAAGCCACTCTACACTCTTGTCTAACTCTTTGCAAGACTTTGAATCCCTAATAACAGTGTGATCTTGGGCACATTTTCGCTCCGGCTACTCTAAGAGTAGGCCCTGCCTAGTGGCTTTTGCTCACCTGTGACGTTGTGCTTCTTTGAGCCTATTGCAAGTGTTCTGGACCTTAGAGTGGTGTGTTTAACCCATTTCTGCTTTTTCTCTCCCTTTCTTGGAAACTACTAGAGTGTCATCTAACGTTAAGCACTCACCTCTGTTTTAATTAAGTGGTGTTAACCTAGAATTGTCTAGATAGGAGAAAGGATTGAATCTACTTTCTTTGTAACTGTGTTTGAAGTGTTTACTATATTTTGCTAGAGTGTTTTTAACTTATGTGTATTTTAAATAAATAACTATATACTTTTGAAACCAAGCTCTGGTCAGTGTTTGCTTGTGCTATTGTATGTTGGTACATATTGTGTATACTTTGCATACTGCCTAACTCTTCTTGAGAGAAGTCTGACTGCTCAGCCACAGCTACCAGGTAAATCTGGGTGGTACAGACTGCTACCAAAGGGGTTTACTGCTCTACCTGTAGTCTTAAATCTTTTGCAGTGTTCCCCAAGGGAACTGCACAGGTTTCTGCCTAACACCGGCCGATTTGGAGAACGTTAATTTGGAGATTGCCCAAATTAAATCCTTCAATGTCCAGGTGCATGTGGATACAATGGTCATGTGGGGGACGTCGGTTTCCTGTTCCAGTTGCCATGGAGGCAAGGCATATTTCTCCTTGAAGTAAACTTGCCAAGTGTCCCCATTTATAGCTGTGACCAAACAATTTGCTGGCATACACAAGGGATTTCTTCGAATCACCCATATTTCCCTTACGTTATGTTTGCATAATAACTCAATCATCTTCTGATTATCAAGACTATGGCGCGCATAACGTATTACTTTCAGTTTTGTCTTGTACGCAGCCAATATAAGGTTTTTAGATGATGTATGTGAAGCAGCAGTTAATTGCAAACGTTTCACAGCTCTAAGGTCGTGATTTTTTATGCGTTTCAGGACTGATATTTTGTGCAAGTATTTCAAGGAAACATGAGAGGTCGAATGCTTACAGGCAGTTTGGATAGCGTTATAAGATGTTCTTGAATCATCTTTAGGTTGATGGCAGTAACCTTTTCTATATATGATAATGATTCCATATTGTCTGCACTGATCAAGCTGTTCCTATTTCCTACATGTGCTTGGATTCCAACGGACAGAGAGGGCATATCTGTCACTTTCGACAAGGGCTGTTTGAGCCAGAGTATTGAGATGCTTCAATTGTCAGATTTCTTACAACTTCATTTGCATCTTTAACAGAAAATGAGGGCATGACCTGGTCAGGAATGATTTTAGGGGAGGTAGGCCCTTCCCTGTGTTCAGGTGGAATTACAGGAGCCAGAGTCAAATCCCCCTCTGTGACTGGGAGGCTTGACGCTGGAAGAATAAGTACTGACATAGATAGCAAGGAATTTTTGCTTGGAGGAAGCAATGGGAGTGTGACGTTTGAGAGTTTGCTGGCCATGTATTTAGATGGACCAGTAGGGGCTTCGCATATGCGGTTAGCACTTCGGAAATTGCGCCTCATGGTCAAGGTGATCCAATACAAGTTAGGTCGACACAAATGTCTTCGCGCCAGGGGGATAGGCTCGAGTTAGAATTTGAGCGAGCAGTTTTGAGGAATATCTATGCAATAGGTGTGTGCTTGAGTTTAAGGGGCATAAATCAGGACCTGACAGAACGTTAGGCACCCATTGACTGCTCAGTGGCCCAACGGTGAGCTACAAGAGTGTTTTGGCAGCAGTGGGAGAAAGCATGCAAAACAGATCAAAGACAACCCCCCCCCAAACTACAAGGACAGTGCCCCTTCAACCAGATTTGCCTACAATCAGGCACACTAAACACTTTTACAGAACTAACTGCAGATTTCTAGCAAATCCCGCGTCCATTTCAAAAGGGACTGAGACTGAAAAAAAAACACACCCGCCCTTACGGTAAATGGTCAAAAGGGCTAAAGGTCAACATCCCTCCTAATGAACGTTAGCCCAGTATGATTTAAAGCTTCAGGGCCAACAGTCACTCCCCAAAGGCTGGAACTGAGTGGACAAAAGAAAAACAAGAATCCTCTGTGAGATCAGGTTCCAGGGCACAAGTGCGAACAAACTCTCTTTGTAGCAGGATTTCAAGCAGAGATTTCTAATGGGGTAGAAGTGGGATCCCGGATAGAAACGGTCTCCCCTTCTTCGCCCAAAGAGGCAATTCCCAGGGGGGGCAATTACCCAAGGGGCTCCCCACCTCCTAACGGGGTTCAAAGGATCCATGGCCCACAGTCACCCACTAGGGCGAGAGCCAAGATAAGGTATACGGGGGGCGCTACATCTGGGGACAAACCGATGCACAGACCGGCAGTCACTCTCACTCAGGTAGAGGGAAAAGATTTCAATTAGGCAAGCACCAGGCTGCTCCTTCTCAACCTTTTGGGGTTCAGAGGCTCCAAGGCCTGCAGTCACCCCCTCAGTTGATATCCTTGCAAAAGCATTTATTGAAGGCTATACGGAAACAGCATAAGCACAAGGTCTACACTCACAGGTGCTAATTTCCACAGTCAGCCGCACTCAAGTGGAAGCGACAGTTTTCAGTCTACAAAACGCCTGACATCTGCTTCTCTACCTTCTGGGGTTCAAAGGCTCCGAGGCCCGCAGTCACCCCCTGAGATAGTGGCATTGCAGGAACATATAGGTGAGGCTATGGGTGCACAACTAGAACACAATGACCAAATTCACAGATACTCAAACAAACAGTCAACCACACTTCAATGAAGGCAACAGTTATCAGTTTTCCAAACACGTGACTAAATGTATACAACCTTCTCGGGTTCAAAGGCTCCAGGGCCCGTAGTCACCCCCTTCAAAGATATCCCTGCAGGTGCATACAAGACTGGCTGTAGGTGGCCGATGTAGACACAAAATCCAAGGTCACCATTTGGGGCTGGGTCTACCAACATGGCAGACCTAATAAGTGGCTTAACGCAGTTCACGGGCTGATCCTAGGTCCAACCACTAATGCAAATAGGGGCACGTATACTGTACTTGTGGTAGATGTCAGAAGGGTCCAGAGAAAGGCACACCACGTAATGAGGCGCCAATGGTTCAAAAGGTCATTAAGTCACTGTTAAGGTCGCCGCACTTTCCGTGGAGAGTACAAGCTTAACAGCAATACGGAGAGCTTAAGAGCCGGGAACAACAAACAGCGTATGGTGGCAAGGATTTGTTGAGCGTGTGCCATCAATGACATTCCCTTGGTAGTGAAGACAACGTTATGTGCAGCTGTGTAGCCGGGGCGTTTCAGGAAGCCAACACGTTATTAGAGGAACACCATGGAAAAGGTTCCACAGTTAAAGTACAGTGGTGAACACGTGCAGGAGCTGGTAGGCTTAAGATATACAATTAAGAGCTGGCTGACTTTTAAACGTAACAGGGCTGCTCCTAATGAGTCATCAACTATGCAACAGACGCGTATTGCGGGGGGAGGCAGGAGCGTAGAGCTTTGAACGAGGAGTCAGCTCACGTGTCATGTGGAAGCACAGCAAGTCCTATTAGCAAGTTCCAAGTAAGGGCGATCTTACCAGGCACTCCAAAAGCTGCAAAGAGGGTGGCCGCCACAGCCACGTCTCCACTCTCTCACCGAACACCTAACATACCGATGGGCACACCGGGCAGCACTCCGCGCATGCACAGTGTGTAAATAGGCTGGAGCTCCGGGCAGGCGAAATAGTAGAAGGACTAGAACGCAGTCTCAGAGTAGAGCGTAGCAAACATGCAGACAAAATGAGCAGCTCCTTCCACCTCGCTTCCACCTAACACACTGCTGGGCACACCGCAGTGGTGAGTCAGAAGACGAATTGGGGGATCCAGAGTGCCCATCTCCACCTGGGAAGGATCTGCAGAGGTGTGGGTGCCCAGGTCCATGCCTGGGGCGTGTGCCCGCCCCGTAGAGGACTCCATAAAAGGCCAATGGCAAAGGAGGACACCCACTGAAAGAGCATAGTACAAGGCAGAACGCAGAGAAGAGAGAGGGCCGGTGGGGCGTCCGACCTCCCCTCCTGAACCAGGGAGCCTTGGCGGTGTGAAGTGTAAAGGGCTAAGGTGAGGGCCCCCAGGGCTTCGCCTGGTACATGTGCCCACCTTGGCGAAGACCCAAGCCACAGAGAGACGAAGGCAAGTAGGGGATTGCAGAGATAGTTAAAAGCAGAGATAGACAAAAGTCGCCCCGCTTGATAGGGGGAGGGAGGGGAGTGTTCAACAGTCCGATCACCCCTCTCCACCACAGGCACCCACACAGCCAGACTCGCAGGAGCAAGCAAGAAAAGAGAAAGGAGTCAACTGAGGATGCCCGTGAACGGGGAGCAAAATTAGGTCAAGGAAGCAAATGAATGGAGGGGGAACTGACCCAGGAAACGATCCACCTGTTTAAAAGTGGTGCTGGGACACTTTGAATACCAGGAATTAGGGCAGGGAAGCAAAACTTCTAATCCCATCATGGCGGAAGAGGGGAGCGATGCCATGTCAACTAAGAGGGATATTGCATCTCTTCTGGAAGAGATTTGAGGAATGAGGGCAGACATCGTCAGCAAAGTAGATAGAATCAATGTTTGAATTGATAGCATGGACGAGAGGCTTCAGGCAGTGGAGACCTCCCTCGAAACGTTGAAATCACAGATGGATATGAAGCTGGCAGAACTTGAGAGAAGGGAAGGTGAGGTAGCCTTAAAGATGGATGATTTTGAAAACTGGGAGAGGAGAAACAACCTACGTTTCTTTGGAATCCCTGAGAAAGATGGTGAAACGGAAGCGGACCTTCGGAGAACCATCCATGAGGTGGTGAAGGTGGTATTCAGCGATGAGAACATGGATGAGCCCAAACTGGAGAGAGTACACAGAGCAGGAGCAACTGGGAGCAGCCAACGATCGGTCCTTTCACGTTTCCATAATTACCCAGTCAGACAAAAGGGTAAAGGGCTTGGCGCCCCTGGAAAGTGCGAAGGTGGCCATCTACCAGGACTTGTCGGCACTAACACTGGCGAAGAGGAGAATGTGTGCTCCCCTCACGAAGTGGCTCAGGGAGAAGGGAGAAGAGCGTGAGGTACCGTTGGGGGATCCCCTTCTCTAAATCCTTTGAAGTCGAGGGATACAACTACAAACTGGTAACCGAGGAGGGTATCATGAGGGTCATGGAGGAGCTGATGGAAGGCGATGGGGGGAAAATGGACGACAGTGGAAAGGGCCAAGAAGATAGACGGTGGTGCATAAAGGGTCCAAATAGACGTAAAGTCCCTGACTCCAGAAAATGTAGGAAACTGGGATCACCTACGGCGGGTCCTTCCTGAGCATTGGGATCTGCCGGTGACTATCAGTATTGAGTTTCATGATGTGTGAGACTGGGGGGTGGGTGACTTTATGATTGAATTGTATGTTGATTAGAGTAGGAAAGAGGGGGAGTTCGAAATAGTGATTTTGGCTGAGCCGGTCCACTGGTGATTCAATCTCATATGGGGAAATGACTCTGGGCAGGGTTGGAGGCCGATGTGGCGTGGGGGGAGGAGGGAAGGGGTGGGGAAAAGGGGACTTATATTCAGGGTGTGAAAGTTGTAATTCATTGGTGTGGTGCAAGGATCCGGTAAAGAGGGTCCAAACCTTGGAAGTGTCTCGGAGGAGTGGGAAGTAGTGTGTTCATTAGGGTGAAAGGATAGGTCTGGCCAGGATGATATGAGGATAGGCTCCCTAAATGTCCGGGGCCTGAACTCATCTTCCAAAAGATATATGGTGATATGTGAGTTCAAGAGGTCCAATCTGGACAGGTTGTCTCTACATGAAACAAACTGGAAGAAGGGGGGAACCCAGACTGCGATCCTGGGGGTTGGGGAAGTTGATCATGGCCTCCGATGTAAAAAAGAGGCACAAGTGGCAGTCTTGATATCAACCTGGGTGAGCTTTACAATAGATACAGTATTAACTGATCCCAATGGGAGATGTGTGTTTGCAAAGGGCCACCTACAAGGGGTTAAGTTAACAATTGGCTCAGTATACGCTCTGAATGTGCATCAATGCGAATTCTGGGAGAAGGTTCGAGACAAACTGATGCAATTTGTCGAAGGTCATTTGGTGGTGGGTGGGGATTTTAACATGGTTTTAGATCTGCAGAGAGATCGTAAGAGGATGGGAGAGGAACAACTGAGGAGGGGTTCCCCGAATTACTCGGAGCGGTTGAAAGGGGTGAACGAGGTCCTAGGTTTATGTGATTCCCTCTACCCGATTCCGGAAGGGGACATGCCTTTCAATTTCTATTATGCTGTCCACGGCTTGTTCTCCCGCATAGATCTGATCCTAGTGGATATGACTCTAAAACCTCAAGTCCTACAATCCCGGGTAGTGCCGATCCCGTGGTCGGACCACAACATGGTGACTATTCGGCTTGAAAGGGGAGGGAGCTAAAGTCACAGAGGGACCTGGAAATGTAATGATTTGCTGCTAAAGGACAAAGCTGTGCAACAAGAACTACTCAGGGGAAAAAAAGAGTACTTCCTCTATAAAGATACAGGGGAAGTGGGGATTCAGTCGGTATGGGATGGCTTTAAAGCAACCATACGAGGTACCCTGATTAGGATAGGTGCTGAGAAAAAGAGAGGGAGGAGAGGGAGGTCAAACTTCATAGGGAAATAGATGAGATTCAATCGGGAGGTGCCCATGGGCAATATATGTAACCCGCCAAGACAAGAGAACTCTGACGTTACAAGCCACAATTCAACACTATATTGATGCAGGAGACAGAAGAAACTCTTGTTCTTGAAACAGAAGTATCATGAGAAGGGGGACTGAGCAGATAGGATGCTCGCCTGGAGATTGAGGGATGAAAAATTACCAGGTTACTCACCGTAGTGACCACCTTACTCCTAGTCCATAGTCCCCTTTCCTCCATATTTGTGGGACATCTCTCCGTCCTGTGGGACGGGAGCGGAGCACTTTGTAAAGAGCATCCACATTTTTTTCAAAAATGTGTCCCCCCTCTCTTTCCTGCGCTGAGCCTGGCACGCGGCCGTAACCCCGCCCACCTTGGTTCCGTCCCGCGCATCGCCCATCAGTCCTTTTCTATCGCCAGGTCAAAGACCCATTAGCAATAACAGAGGAACCTTATTAGAGGGGACGGAGGGCGGGCGTATGGAGGAAAGGGGACTATGGACTAGGAGTAAGGTGGTCACTAATGGTCACTACGGTGAGTAACCTGGTAATACTCCTACGTCCCATCCCCTTTCCCCCATACTTGTGGGAGATTCCCAAGCACTCCTTACAGGAACTACGGGTGGATGGAAACAGGTTCTTCAGCACAGCCTGACCAAACTGAGCGTCAGCTCTTGAGCTCATGTCGAGACAGTAATGCTTACAGAAAGCAGATGGGGAGGCCCAAGTAGCTGCCCTCGCGATGGACTCCCAGGGGACATACTTCTGAAAAGCAATCGCGGCTGCCATGCCCCGCACCAGGTGTGCATGGATACCCTTAGGAGGTTTCAGCCCTTGCACAGTGAAAGACGCCGTGATGCAGGCGGCGATCCACCTAGAAATAGTTGCCTTAGACGCCGGCTTGCCCTGAGGGTCCCAAAAAGTTGAGAAGAACTTCTAAGCTCGGAAGTCCTGTCCAGGTAGAACTTAAGAGCTCTTCGGACATCAAGACAGTGTAGAACCCTTTCAGCCTCTGAGGCAGGGTTCGGAAAAAAGACCGGAAGGGAGATCGACTGATTCAGATGGAATTCGGTCACCACCTTCGGTAGAAAGGCCGGGTTTGTCCGAAAGACCAAGAAAGGATGCTCCACCGACAATGCCTGGAGCTCCCTCACTCTCCTCGCAGACGTAACGGCGACCAGAAAGAACACTTTCCAAGACAAAAAATTCCAAAACTGTAAATTTGCTGTACATACCCGATGTTCTTTTGTCTCTACTTGTCTACAGCACTGTAACCATAGCTGTACCCCTGTTTATTTGCAACATGTAACCTAAGTTTAACAATCCTCTTACTGCCTTTGCGCCAGCATACCCCCGGGTCTGGTGCGCAATATAAATAAACAAACAAACAAACAAACAAACAAGTACTTGAGGTCCACCGTAGCCATTGGTTCAAAGGGTTTATGGCACAGCGCCATCAGGACTACATTTAGGTCCCATGGCGGGTGCAGCTTACGAACCGGAGGGTAGAGGCGTGTCAAGCCAGCAAAATGCCTCTTCGCCACTGGGTTAGTTAGAGAATAAGAACACAGGTCTGTAGAAAGGTAAGCGGAAATCGCTGAGAGATAAGTCCTGCATGACCGAACATGAACCCCTGACTCTGCTAGGGAGGACACGAAGGACAGCACCGTGTCAATCGTGGCCACCCTTGGATCTAACTTCTTCTCCAAACACCAATGACAGAACCTGAGCCATTTATTCTTGTATTGAGATCTGGTTGAGGATTTCCTGGCTGCCTGGATAATTTGCATGTTATCCGCGGACAAACTCGGATGCTCTAAAGACTTGAACTCGGGCACCATGCCACCAAGCTGAGCGATTGTGGGGAGGGTTCAGGAGGGGTGCAACATCTGTTGTTCCCCTTGGTGAAGAAGATCGGGAGTTACTGGTAACCTGATCAGCGGATACACCGACAATTGTTGAAGTTCTGAGAACCAAAACCTGGCCGGCCACCATGGGGCTATGAGTAGCAAGGAACAGTTTGCCGAGTTCCTCAAGTTCCAAATTGCACGATGAACTAGAGGCAGAGGTGGGAAGGCGTAAGCTCTCATGTTGTGCCATGGAATCTCAAGAGCATCCCCCAGAGAGGAGGCTCCCAGCGCCCCTCTGGAGGCATACTGAGAAAGCTTTTTGTTCACTGCCGTAGCGACGAGGTCCACTTCCGGTGTGCCCCAACGCGAGAAAATCCATGAGAGGACCTCCGCCTTCAATTTCCACTCGTAGCTGACCACTGTCGGCCGGCTGAGGGCATCCGCTGTGACATTCAGCTGGCCCGGGATGTGCACTGCAAGCAGCCAGACACCATGAAGCACGGCCCACTCCCAAATCTGGATAGACAGGTGCATTGCTTGTTTATGTAATACATTGACACCACATTGTCCGTTCTTATGCGGACCACGGACCACCTTGTTGACAATGAGCGGTCTGAACGCCCTGAGGCTAGGAAGATCGCCAGAAGCTCCGAATGATTTATGTGCAGGAGCTTGTCCTGAGGCGACCAGAGGTCCGAGACCTGAAGGAGATCTACGTCGCACCCCACCCTAGAAGGGAGGAGTCCATCGTGATTGTCACCGCGGGGACCGGGTCCTGAAATCCCGCACCTCCAGACAGATTGCTGAAAGATGACCACCAATCCAAGTCCACTCTCATGGAATCAGGAATCATAATCCGCATGGAATCTGGATCCACTGCCTGACGCCATGAACTCCGAAGAGCCATCTGGGTCAGTCTCATTTTAAGACGAGCAAGAGGAAGAGCCAGTACACACGAGGCCATGAGGCCCAGAAGCCTCTGGAACCACCAGGCCGACATGCTCTCCGACTGCGCAAACATCTGACATGTGGCTAAGTGATCCGCCATTCTGTCACCGGTCAGATACATTCTGCAATCGATCGTGTTCCAACGAAAACCCAGGAAGATCAGGTCCTGTGAGACTGTCATGGAGGATTTCCACCAGTTCACCGACAGCCCAAGATGGAACAGGAGCTGAAGGAGAGACTGGAGGTTGCCCGCTGCTGCCAGCGGACAAGGGCTGCGTAAGAGCCAGTCGTCCAAATAAGGATACACATGGATACCTTGGAGACGAAGATAGGCCGCAATCACCGACATCATCTTCGTGAAGACACGCGGCGCCGAGCTGAGGCCAAAAGGAAGCACCCAAAACTGGAAGTGCTCCTCCCCCAAAGAGAAGCGGAGATATCTCCTGTGTGGATTCCAAATCAGGATATGCATATAGGCATCCTGAAGATCCACAACGCTAAGCCAATCGCCCATCTGCAAGGAGGAATTTCTCTTGGGGTAGGAAAAGATTGAACTTGGAAAGGTCTAGGATGGTGCGCAGGCCAGCCTAGTTGGATTTGGGCACCGTAAACAGCCGGGAGTAGAAGCCTTCCCCTCGCTCCCCAAGGGGAACGGGTTCCACAATTCTGAGGTCCAGAACTTTCTGAACTTCGGCCTTGACGGAGGGTGAGCCCGACAGCTGAAAAGGAGGGTTGAGGGGTGGGGTAGGGGGTAAAGGTAAGCGGAAGCCCGCTCGAGCGACTGACAAGACCCATCTGTCTTCTGTGATGGTCTGCCATGCCTCCCAATGAGACGCAATGCATCCTCCCACCGGGGTCTCGTGCGAGCGCGGAAAACCCTCATTTGGCAGGCTTATCGGTGGCAGTGCCACCTGAACCTGATGAGGAGGCTGAGGAGTGGGAGAAAACTCTGTGCGTTGATGTCTACGGTGCTTATTCCCCGCAGGAGTATCCACTCTGCGAGTTTTCCGGTCGAGGAAGCTCCTAAAACCAGAGGAGGGTCGACTGTGCAACAACGGTCTCTGGGATTTGAAAGGAGCTTTGACCAGAACAGACAATGATTTAGCCGTCTAAGTGCTATCCTTGGTCTTGGTGAGCTCTACATCAGTAGAAGAATAAAAAAGCTCCTTACCATCGAAAGGAAGGTCCAACACCTTGTCTTGCACTTCCTTAGAAAATTTAGTGGCATGCTGCCACGCCTGCCGTGAGGTATCAACCCCAAGCATCAGGCCCTGAGCCAAGGTGTCTACGTGATGAGCCGCAGCCTCCAGGAGATCCTGGGCCAAGACCCTGGCATCGGAAAGGTCCCCTTTGAAGTCTTCCAACTTCTCGACTGGGATGTGCTCCTCAAACTCCGACAGACCTTTCCACATCCGCATGTTAGCTCCCGCCAATATCAACTCAGCGTTGGCCTGCCTGAGCTGCAAGGCTGAGTTGACAAAGATTTTCCTCCCTAGGGAGTCCAGGAGCTTGTCCTCCTTTCCCAAGACCTGAGTAGTCATCGTGAAAGAGGATGCTGCAGGTCTGGATTGCAACATAGCCGCAGCCACCACTGTGGAGGAGGGAGGCGGACAAGATGACAGGGCCACCTCTTCCGAAGAATGCAGCCTGTACCTCGCGTCAATCTTTTTATTGACAAAAAGTCCCGAGTGTGGCTTTTCCCAGACTCCTCGGACCTCGGCCAGAATGTCCTTCTGCAGGAACAGGCCGGTACGCTCCAAGGCAGACAGGGTGAACGCCCCAGAAAGCACGCCCTCCTGCGGAGCGGGTGCCTCGGGCACTGGAACATCTAAGAAACTCATCATGTCCAGTACCCGGTCATGAAAGGCTCTGATAGAGCGGGGAAGGTCCTCGTTGTCCTGATCGCCTTGAGGGTCATCTGACATGTCAGGATCCTGCTGAGCCATGTCAGGCACTGCCTTGTCCACTGGGGACAATGGAGGCAAAGGCGGAAGAGCAGGGGGAGGCACCACGGGCAAGGGAGGTGCCGGTGGAACCACCGGCGGAACCACCGGAGGAACGGGTGGGGCCGGAGGCGCAGGTGGGCATATCTCCTTGAAAAGCCCTTTGAAATATTCCCTCATGGGGTTGGTGCGCATAAACGCTTGAAATTTACCAAAAAAGGCGTCCTCAGGAAATTGTTTCGGGACCTGAGTAGGCCTCTCATGAGGTGGACAAATCCAGGGACGTAACGGGGAAGGGTGTGCCACACCGGCCCCTCCACCAACATATCCCCATAAATCAAAGGAGCCACCCCCGCTGGCAACAAAACATTGTGCGGAAGAGGCATCCGGGCGTTCCAATCATAAACCGGTCGGTAAGGATGCGCACAAGGGACCTTGGGTTCACCCAAAGGACCGAGCCCTACACCAGAGGCTGATGGCATAGTTGTAGGGGTAGCCCCTAAAATGGCTGCCGTGGTCGTGGCGGGAACAGGTGCCATTTTGTCCTCATCTGAGGGGAACTGCGGCACATGAGGCAGTGAGGCAGGGGTCCCCGTCGATGGATCAGGGGTCTTAATCTTAGCCTTAACATAAGGAACCTCGGCAGAGCCGGTACTATGAGGCCTGGAATGTTTTTGTGACATACCAACCACCAACTGAGCCTTCGAAGGAAGGACCTCGGCACTGCCGGTAAAAGAAGAACTTTGCTTCTTTGCCCCCTCAAAAGATCTGGTGTCGCCGCAAGAGTGGGAATGGTGAGAAACAGTCTTCACCGATAAGGCCTTCCCAGGCCTCTCAGAAATGTTAGTAACTTTAGCCTCTGAAAGAGGGACCTCGGACCCACGTCCGGTGACAGTCTTATCTGCGCAGGCCTCGAACATACGTTCGGTAACAGCAAGCCCCACCAAGGCCTCGGGGCGTACCCCGGTCTTATTTTTGAGGGAAGCCGACAGAGAGGCCTCAGAGCGAGCTCCGGTACCCCTCGACTCAGTAGAACTGGGTCTACAAACAGCCCCCACAGGAGGGGCCACGGAGCATACTCCGGTATCCACAGGCCCCTTATGGAGACTCTCGGAGAAAACTCTGGTACAATTATTAGGCCCAACGGGCACCTCAGGGCGAACCCCGGTGGCAGAGCGATCAACGCACCTCCCTGGCCCGAGAGGAATCCCGGAAAGGTATCCCCCGGCCGGGGTGCTCTGAAAAGTAAAAAACTTACCGGGCGTTTCTTCTTCTCGTCGATGAACGCCTGAAAATGCGAAGGAGGAGTTCGTCGGAACACCTCCTCCCACCGCTCCAACCGACGTTGAAGTGCCCAGACCGAAAGGGAGTCACAGTAAAAACAGGAGTCCCAACGGTGTTCCGGACCCAAACACTCTAAACAGAGAGGATGGGGATCCACCCTCGCGAAGCAACGGTGACACGATGAACAATCTGGAAAGTGTAACTTGAAAGACATAGACAGATTAGTAAATGAACGCTGTGCAGGAAAGAGAGGAGGGACACATTTCTGAAAGAAATTTGGATGCTTTTTACAAAGTGCTCCGGTCCAGTCCCACAGGACGGAGAGATGTCCCACAAGTATGGAGGAAAGGGGACGGGACGTAGGAGTAAAGAGGAGGACCATCGGGGCGGAGGATAATGGGAGCTTAAACGACGCCCAGAGTATAGGGAGTGAATTTGTAGAGTGTTATAGGACCCTCTATTCATCGGAGTGGGCAGGGGACGAGTCCCAAATTGAGGAATTCCTGGATAGGCTACCGGTCCTGGGGCTCCCTGAGGATATTGCAAAAGCACTGGAGAATCCCATACCGTAGAAGAAGTAATGCAGGCCATTGCGGACATGAAGATTGTGACAGTCCCGGGGGAAGATTGGTTTACAATAAAGTTTTATAAATTATTCAGGTCCCTGCTAGCCCAGCGTTTGGTGAAGGTGTTTATGGCATGCTTAAAGGGGGATCACTTCCCCACACGATGATGGCAGCAATTATTGTTGCAATCCCGAAGGAGGGGAAGGATTCTACCAGATGCTCATCTTATAGACCGATTTGACTCCTAAATGGGGATGTGAAGATTTTAACAAAAGTATTAGGAGCGAGACTGGAGAGAGGTATGCCATTGCTAGTGCATGGGTGTTAGGGAGAATTCTCATTGTATGGCTAATTTCCCTTACCTAGTGAGTCCCTCAGCAGCTTTGCTGGATTTCTCAAGTTTATTTTTTCCATTTGGTAAGAGTGTGAGCTTTTCCCCCACTCTTACCTGTGTTTTGCCATGTGTATTTCAGCTTTTTTTGTGATTGTGGACTCTGGAGCACACTACTTCAGTAGCCGCACTCTTCTGTGTGTTACAAAGCACCTTCAGTGCAGTGACACAAGGTTGTCCTTTAGACATCCCACCGACTCCATTTCTGGGGCTGACTACTGTCCCCCAAAAAAGGGTAAAGTTGCCATTAACTTTACATCGTCATTGAACCACAGATCCAGTACACCCCATCTTACATGGAGTATTGGAAAGGGTTAATCCTTAGCCCTTTTTATCTGTACCTCCTAGAGCATTGTTTTGCTCTTTTAACATTTAGACTTGGCTGGTGGCAGTGGTATGTACCCTAACTTTTCTACCGCGTTTAATATTATATAAACATGGTATTGTTTTAGGCTATTATATTAGCCTCGAACATAAACCCACTTGACCAAATACTCTTTATCTTGGCTCCGGTCGGGTCTATTCGCCATTTCTTTTTGTTAAAGATCTTCTTGTGTTTTACTTTGCGCGGCAAACCAGGTTTGTCTTCTTTGTTCACCGTCTTTTGGCAGGCTTCTGCCAAGAAGCCCTCCTCTAGGTGCCTGGGTGTCTAGGTGGGCTGAATGTGAGGGAGGGGTGTAGTCACCCCCTGCACAGGGTATCCTAGGGAACCCAAGTCGCACTTTGCCATGATTGGCTGAGGTGGTTGTCCGAGCCGGACAACCCCCTGCTGCGTGATTGACAGCTAGGCTGTGTGAATGGGGGATTTTCGCATAAAAGGCAGGACTCTTGGGCAGGAAGTTAGAGTCACCACTGGAACTATAAGGACCGAAGAGAAGCGGAGAAGAAGACCGTCCCGATGAAGCCCTGGTGCAGTCCTAAGCTATCTACCCTTCGACGACCACAGAAGATCCAGTCTGGAGTCTTCTTCCCTTGAGCCTGGTGGGGTCAACCAACTCACCTTCCACAGCCAGAGGATTCTCTTTGTGGTCGAAAGCGCTGCACACTGCCATCTGAAGAGCCTCTCCTGTTTTAAAGGAGCGCACCTTTTACTCACTGTTGATGCTGCTGGCTTCATCCCTGAGTAGTTCAGGCCCCTTCAGACTTCCTCCTTCTTACCGAAGCTCCAGGAATCGTGGGTCTGCAGGAAACTACCAGAAACAACTGCCGTGGCACCAGCTTCTTCATTGAATAAGGTACTGTGTCCAGCTTCGAGGAACTAGGGTGAATCCCTTTTCTCCTTATCCAAGGCTTGCCCTTGTTTTCGCTCCTTCTTATACCTTTTGCTTCCTCTGTTGACAATATCCAAGTACTCCTGGCAACGTTGAATCTTGAACTATCTGACTGTGTGATCCTCAACAACAGGAACCCGGTTCCACTTGACACTGGCTCCAGCCTATTGACTTTTGTTTTCCTGTCAGCAAGTGTTCTCTGATTCTGTCTGCCTTGACAAAAGTATTGCCTACGATTTTTGCCCTCAACTCTCTTTGGTTAACTCAGGTGCTAAGTGTGTTTTTGCCCCGGTAACATTTCTTTCCGCGGATACGCGTATCTTTCGTAAGACCAAACTGTCATTACTGTCAAAAAGTGATTGCATATTTATTCCCGGTAACATCTTTTGTTTCACAACATCGGTCCGCTAAAATATAGGGCACTTACCTTGAGTTGTTCAGTGCCAAGAGAATTGTTTGTGTGTAGTGTATTTTCATGTGGTTTTAATTTAATAGAAGTGAAGTGTTTTACAAACAGATGGTTTAGAAATAAATGTATTTTTACTTTTCAACCAAAAACCTTGAGTCAGTGTTTGTTTGAGTCACAGTAATTGTGGTCCTTTGTGTAATCTCTACTACTGCTCATTTGCTCTTGAGATAAGTCTGGCTGCTCCACTACTGTTACCACTTTAGCATAGTAGAACAGGCTTGTACCAAAGGTGAACTTGTATTACCACTTGTGGTCTTAATTGTGTGTAGTGGTCCCTAAGGGCAGTGAACAGGATTCTGCCTAACAATGGGGATAAGGTGGGATTTATTATGGGGGAGGCAAGGCTCAGACAACATTAGGAGGACTATCGACCTGATGCATGGGGCACATGTGGAAGGCCTGGACGCATGTTTAGTGACACTGGATTCGGAAAAGGCTGTTGACAGTGTCAGAGGCGCTCTGGCTCCTGTAGTTTATCCGTGAAGTTCTTCCTGCTAATATACCACACTGATTGAACTAACAACCAGAATAGTGGATTAGCGGAAAGATGGAATGCCAAACGATTTCCCGGAAGAGCAGGGCAGAGGCAGATGCAACATGAAGCGTCTCAGAAGTACTGGTAGAGACACACATCCACTGCAAGAAAAGCAATAGTAAGAACAAAGCAATCCTTGGCAGGATGTATCTATAAACCCATTGAACACACCTCTAACCTGGTACTGATTGACAGTTCACTGGTATTAACGAAAATATGTAGGCAGCCGGGTTTGAATCTGAAATAAACCCAAGAAGGGGTCAAATAACCACCTGATAGAATGGTAATACAAGAGGTGTATTTTACAAGAAGCTTACCGTATTGGCAGTCCTTATGACAATGGAAGTTCCAGACGAGTGCTTGTGAGCAGGGTAGTTGATCCAGAAGATAGAACATCCACAAGTCCAAAAGCACCCTAACCCGACGGCACGAGGACGCCTATGCATACTATTAGGTAGTCTCTAGTCCGTGTACGCTCTGGTAGTAGTAAAGTTCCAAAGTCCAACAAATCCTAACAATTGGCAAGGTCCGTGAACAAAACACAACGAGGTCCCTAGAGCTAAATCATAGGCGAAGGCAGATCCTTGTACAGTCCATGGTCGAAGACAGGAGCGGGCAGCAAAGTACAATAGGAGATGGCAAAGCAGGTTTTTGAGCGGTCCAAGTTCCAAAACACAAACAGGCATTGAAGTTCAAAGGAATTGGCAGAGCAGGTTGTGAGGCGGTCCGTGGTCGAGTGGCCAGGTATTCATAAATGCAGGAAGGGCGATAAGCGAAGCAAAGCCAAAAAACAATCTGGGTCAATACACAGGAGAGCAGGACGAGGATAAAGGGAAAAAGAGCAAGGTACGAGGAGTCAAAGATAGTGCCACCAGAATACAAGATTCAGAAGCATCGGCTCACTGAAGAGGAGGAGCTTAAAAAGGCCAGTCACATGATGCAAGCAGGACGTAACTCAGCGTGCAAGCCGAGACCAGGAAGCACCGGCAGGACGCCAGCGTTTCCATGACAATTTCCAAGCTCCTGGCAACAGACGCCTTAAAGGGCCAGAGCTACATCTTCTTCTGTATGCATGTGAAGTGACAATAGCATTTTTATTAGACGTTCGATGCCCCGAAATTATACAATGCTGCCGAAGCCTGACAGCATCCTCCCCCAAAGAAGCCCTCACCTCTGGAGGACCACAAATGAGCCAATAACACAGGGGCATCAATGTTCCCTGCAGGTTCCCAAGTGCGGTCCTTTGGACTGTAACACTTCCAGTCCACAAAATAATATCTTCTGCCATTACGCACCTTGGTGTCCAGGATAGCACGAACCTCATATTCCTCAGAACCCCGCACCTTCACAGGCGGAGAGCGAGAAGGAAGTCAGGTAACAGGGAGGCATGGCTTTATCAGAGAGACGTGAAAAACTGGGTGAATCTTCCACGCTCTCTGGAGAACCAGGCAAACCACAGCCGGATTGATAACCTGTGAAACTTTGTAAGGACCCACAAAATGGGGAAGCAAGGGTTTCCGACCAGGCAAACGGAAATTCTGTGTCGACAACCATACTTTCATACCAGGATGGTATACAGGAGCCGGTGAGCGGCGGAGATCAGCATAAGATTTGGTCCGCAACTGGGCTTCCTGCCAGATGCCTTTTGACTTGAGCATGGGTGCCAGACACATCTCAGATGCAGGCAAGAGCTGCAAGATTATGTACCGGCAGATCTGGAGCCAGTACTGAAACCCAATCATCCTGCCGTTAAAAAGTGAGACAACGTAAATACTGCTCCATAGTGGCATTCAAACGCTCAGTTTGGCTGTTGGTCTGGGGATGATAGGCACTAGAATATCTACCATCGATACCCAATGAAGCGGACAAGGCCCTCCAGAAACGAGAGGTAAATTGTGCACCGCGATCCGAAACTACGATAGAGGGGAGACTAAACCTCTAAAAGACATGCCTCAGGAAGAGATCCACCAAACCGGGAGCCGTGGGAATTCCCCGACAAGGTACAAAAACCGCCATCTTAGTGAAGTAATCGATGACAACACAAATGGTATCAAAACTATGGTATAAAAATTATCTAACAAGGGCAACTCAACAATGAAGTCAATGGAAATGAACGAACAGGGACGTTTAGGTATTGGCATGGGTTGTAACAAACTAACGGGTTTGCAGGGTGGAGTCTTCAACTGAGCACAAACAGCGCAGGTGGCTACGTATTCTGCAACGTCCTTAGTCAGGACACCTTCTCTTCAGTACATCTGTAGTTTTACTGACACCAGGATGGGCAGCCAAGGAAGAATCACGGCACCACTGCATCGCAGTGCAACAAATGGCTGAATCAGGTAAATAGATTTTCCCCTGTTTGTAGGGTAAAGAGCGTACTATTTCCAGATCGTAAGCAGCCTCAAGCGAAGGACATAAAGTACCACCACACACAATCTGTGTAGGCAACAAGGGAGAACCAGTGATGTGGGTGTGTTCCTAAGGTCCATGAAGACGAGAGAGAGCATCCGCCTTGAAATTTTGGGAACCAGGGTGATAAGTAATAGTAAAATCAAACATTGAAAAGAATTCCAGAACGCCTTGTGGACAATGCAGAGGGTTTTGAACTTAATCCTTGCAGCCACTGGGAGCCAGTGTAGTGATATCAGTCCTGGAGAGATACGGTCCCTGGGCTTGAGGCCAAGGACAAGTCTCGCAGTCCTGTTCTGGATGAGTTGCAAAGGGCGGAGATTAGAGGCAGGAAGATTTAGATAGAGGCTGTTACAGTAGTCCAGCCTAGAGAGAACCAGAGCTCTGGAGACAGCGAGCTTCTGGGGGAAGGAGAGGAAAGGAAGGATACCTCTGAGGAGGTGTCGCTGGTAGTGTGACTTCTTAGACACGTCAGAGATGTGAGGAGAGAAGGAGAGTGTGGAGTCGAAGATGACCCTGAGGTTTTTTGCCGTGCAGGTAGGAGCAGGAAGAGGGCCAAGGGAGGCCGGCCAGAGAGCTGCAGGGAAGGAGGGAGTGGGTGTGCCGATAAGTAGAATCTCAGTCTTACTGGCATTAAGACAGAGGTTGTTGGCGGCACACCATTCATGGATAGCAGAAAGTCAGTCAGAGATGAGGGAAGTGGAAGAGGAGGCCGAGGGTAGCCTGAAAATGAGCTGGGTATCATCCGCATAGCACTAAAATTTGGGACAGAGGGCGGCGATGCGGTGAGCAAGAAGTGCCAGATACTGGTTGAACAACCAGGGGGAGAGGTTAGATCCACGGGGGACACCACAGGTAGAGAAAAAGATGTCAGAGAGGAAGGATCCCAGTTGGACCTGGGAGGGTCGATTGGACAGGAAGGAGGACAGCCACGCCAGAGCTTGACCAGTGATACCCAGGTTATCACGGAGACGGTTGAGCAGGACGGTGTGGTTAACAGTGTCAAAGGCAGAAGAGAGGTCGAGCAAGATGAGAACACAAGGGGTGCTAGAGTCAAGGTTTGAGAGCAGGTCCTCACAGATGTTCAGGAGAGCAGTTTCCGTGCTTCTGGCAGCTCTGAACCTGGCCTAGTAGGATCGTTGTCCATCACCCTTGTCCACCACCCTTGCCTCATCGTGCCTTGAAACACTTGTGTATAGGCGTGTTATAAATGCCATATCATATCATGTTTGCACCAAGGTGTCAAACCAGGGGACTGTGAAAATAAGCGGGAAAACTGCCTAAGCACATTTTTCACCTCTGCTTGTTGATCAGAAGTCAGGTGAGGAGCCACTTGGACGCCCTCAATGGAGCTGTCTGAAGGGCTGCCTTGGAACAGGTCAGGGAGAGGTTCTGACTCCTCTTCCTCAACATCTGAAGCCAGTAGCAGTGCAGCGATTTCAACTCTTGGCATGAAAGTTTTCAGTCTATTCACATGGAACACTTTTGGAGCCTGTCTACTCCTTCCAAGGTCCACTAAATAGTTGACCTCACCCAGTGACTCCAGAACTGTGTAAGGGCCTGACCATTTGTCCTGCAAAGTTCTAGGCCTTATAGGATTCATGATCAGGACTTTCTGACCCAGTGTGAAAGTGATGAGGGAAGCTTTCTCATCATACCAATGTTTCACCAGTGCTTCAGCTTCTCACTAGCCAGACCCATCAGGAGTACCATCCTTTTTCTGAGCCCTAGCACATAGTCCACTGCGTTGGTAGTAATAGGGGGAGTGGGCATCTCCCATCCCTCCTTGACTATGGCCAAGGGTCCCCTTACAGGGTGACCAAACAGAGGTTCAAATGGGCAGAAGCCAACACCCTCTTGAGGTACCTCTCTGTAGGAAAACAGTAAGCATGGTAACAGAAGATCCCATGTTCTTCTTTGGGGTTCTTCCAGAGCCCCAATCATGCCTTTAAAAGTCATGTTAAACCTATCTACTAGACCATTGGTTTGTGGGTGGTATGCAGATGAAAACTTATAGGTGACACCACATTCTTTCCACATAGCTTGCATATACTTTGACATAAAGTTGCTACCCCTATCAGACACAACTTCTTTAGGGAAGCCAATGCTAGTAAAGATGGCAAGTAAAGATTTGGCAACTGACTTGGCAGTCACCGTTTTTAATGGGATGGCCACAGGATATCTGGTGGCATGGTCGACCAGCACCAGGATAAACCTATTGCCTGAGGATGTTTGGGGATCAAGGGGACCAGCAATGTCAATCCCTACCATCTCAAACGGTACACCCACAACTGGGAGGGGTACCAATGGAGCTTGGATTGGTGAGCCACTTTTACCAGATAACTGGCAGGTGGCACATCTCCTGCAGTGAGTGTCTACTTGCACCCCTATCTTGGGGCAGTAGAAGTCCACAGATAACCTTTGCTTGGCTCTCTTGATTCCAAGGTGACCAGCAAGGGGTACTTCATGCGCCAGCTGCAGGAGGAAGGGTCTTGCAGCAAGGGGAAACACCAACCTCCTATAGTCTCCTTCTGTAGATTGTGTAGGCTCACTTTACAGAAGCCCACCTTCCCAATAAATCCTATGTGCCCGAGGAGGTTGACCCTCAAGCTGGGCACAGGCCTGTCTCCTTAGGCCTTCCAGAGATGGGCACTCACATTGGCCTTTACTGAATTCTTCTCTGTCAAGACCACCTTCTACTAACAAGTCTTTTAGTTCAGGATGGTCATTTGGATCAAATACAGGCAACACCTCTACCTCGTCAGGTTCTGGTGTCTGACCAACTACCTCCACCTCAGTGGTAGGTGAGTTAGGGGGAATATTTTCTTTCTCTCTTTTGTTTTCCCTGACTCCTTTAGCCTTGGGATTTCCCTTTGCTTGTGCCCTGCAGTGGTCTTGGACTGTGCTGCCCTTGTTTGAGACCTTGTGCAGGGTCTTTTAGCTGTATCTCCCACAAGCCCTAATGCTCTGAGATCATTTTCCAGCAAGACCTTTTCTGGGACATCTCTCTGAATGCTCACTGGAATCACGACTACTGTACCATTTAAAGTAAGATTTATGGGTATTACTGGAAACTGGAGTGGTGGGCCATGAGCCAACTTCGTGGGCATCAGAGGAGCTCTAGCAATGTCCTCTGGGTCTACAAAGGTAGAGTCCACTACAGTTCAACTACACCCACTGTCCCTAAGAGCAGGAGTATCAACTCCACTGATAAGCACACTGTATTTAAAGTAGTGCTTGGTATTGTCTGGAATCCTAGCATTAGCCTCTGAGACTTTAGGCTCCCAGGAACCCAGGGAAACTAAAACGACCTCAGATTCTGTCCCACTGGGGAAGAAATCTGAGGAGAAGGATGCTCCTGTAATCTCTTCTTCCTCATAGGAGGAGAAGGCCAGATTAGCAGAGTGGACCCTGAAGGTTTTGACCTTACATCTGGCATCTCCCTTCACAGGGTCACTTGCTCCACAAGCCACACAAGATCCACTGGGTCTGGTAAAATAGGGAGGCTTATTGTAACCTGAGTTCTGTTTTGGAGGATAACCTCCACTACCCTGTGAGTTCTCTTGTGACTTACCCTTATTTATCTTTTTGTGGACCTTTTGGGAGGAAGTTTTATCAGATTCCCCCACCCTCCTTATCTTTGGGCTTTTTCCCCTCCTCCTTATCAGGATGAGTCTTGTCCTTATGGGACACTCTATGTGACACCCACAAATATGCTGCTATGGCTAGCCTCTTAGGATCTAACTCCTTTGAATCTGCCAAATCCTGCTTAAGCTCAGGGGAACAAGATGCAAAAATATGTTCACGCATGAAAAGAAATGTCATACTCTCAAAGGTGGAGACCTTATAACCTTCAACCCAGCCAGTCAAGTTTTATAAGGACTCAGTTACATAAGACACCCAAGTACTTCCTTCTTTCTTTTTGTACTCTCTGAATCTCTTCAAGTATTGGGCAGGAGTTTTTAAGATGAGAGTTTAAGATGAGAGTTTGCTTCAACATTGCAAAGTCTGCTCTCTCAGCCTTTGATGTTTCCATAATGGCACTGCAGCCAGAATGGGGCAGTCTGCTAAGTAACCATGCAATTTTATCAGCATTGTCAATCTGTTAAACTTCACATGCATGATAAAGAGAAATGGGCCAACTAGACCAAATATGACAGCTAACTATTATTTAAATCATAATAGCTTTCTGTTTATTGTACACATACATATCAGGTTATGCAAAAATATATATGTTTGTGTTCATATAAAATGTAGCTCCATATACCAAACACAGCACATCCCTCCATACACAACTCATTCACACCTTTTTCATGCATTCATCATATTCACAAAAGATAGAAAACAGGAGTGATGTCTTGCTCATATCACAGTGGTAGGTGAAACAATTGTAATATTGAGTATCATATAGAATTGCCTGAAGGGCCATAGACAGTAATCAGGCTTCCCTTATTATTCGAACTTCACATGCATACTCAAAAGTATTCAGCCAGTCCATAATGTCATTCTTCTCATCATACACACTGAGCAGATCTTTAGGAAACCTTGGATGATAGGAGGACCCAGACCCATGCCCAGGGCTCTAAGATCCATTGCAAACTTGAAGCTTGGCCAGTTACAACTGGTGATCCCTGTCCTTCTGTTTTTCTGCCTGCTCTATCTTCAGCTTGGCCTCAGCATCAGCACTGACAGAGGAAACATTGGACATAACATCAGCTAAGTCCTCATGGGTCCCATGGATAAGTGCAGTGACAGATTTCTCAGTTCTGCCAGTGAGAGCAGCCCCACCACCTTCTGCACTTCCCTCAGGAGCTATGGCATCAAGTTGTGACTCTTGCCATTCCATGATTCTTTTACTAATTTCCATTTTTGTGCCTTGAGTAGGTAAACCCCTCTCAGCACACATCTTTATTAATGTTTCAGATTTAGAAGCAGTTAAGGTTAACAGGGTACTTGTTTCCATTTTGTTAGATTGGTCTATGGCCTTTTTCAGTTATGCTACAACAATTCACTATGTGTCCTGGGTAAGAATAACTCGAAATGACTTCACTAGTTTGCAACACTAGATACCTTCAGTCCTATCCCACCGCTGTACACCAATTTGTTAAGACAGATTTCTGAACTCTGACTTGGTGGGCAGAAGTTCAGAAGGCCTGCCTAGTTTCTTGGAACAGGGTAACCTCTGGACAAGCCAGACCAATCAAGGTAGCTATGGTCTGCGGTCAAGACTTAGTCTCAGGTGAGGGGAGGGTGACTGAAGGACCTCAATGAGCACACAGAGCAAGGACACTTACAAATTACTCCCAGACAGGTGTATATATCTAAAATATGAACACATTTATTACAAGGCCTTTGTAACTCAACACACAGTAGAAGAATCACAGCAGTACTAACAAACCAACACAACACAATCAATACAAGATATATACAAGACCATTGGGGTCTAAAGGGTTAAAGGCACAAATTATGTACACAAACTAGAGAAGGAAAATAGGCAGCGCAGATAGTCTTTACTCCCCTTCAACACCGAACACACAGCTAACTAAGAGGCAGTCCAAACCCTAAGAAGAGAGGATCCTTATGCTTAACAGTACATGTAGTGCAGGCGCACGCGGTTGTTCGAATGGGCAAAACGGGGTCTCTTCAGGGGTCTCTAGCAGCTCGGGAAGATGGATGAGACGATGAAGAATAGATTCCCACTATTCTAGGAGGGTCTCCACTTGAAGGCAGAGGTGATTCCAAGGTTCAGGAATAGAGTGCTAGCTCACACTAGCAGTGGAAAGGAGAGTGACCCCCAGGGGCCACTTGTGCGTAAAAACAGATGGAGGCGCTAGGAGCCACCGGTTACGGTTAAGGTTACTCACTGGCCCCAGGCGCACTTCAGACCAAACTTCGCCAGTTGGGTCCACTGCGGCTGCAGATTCGAATGCAACAAAAGGACGTCTCTCTGCAGCTTTCAGTTCCGGCGATACAGCGATGATTCCCAAATGGGACAGTGGCGATTTCTCCGCTCCTGGTGGAGGGATCAGGCCAGTTTCACTGCAGCAGGCTTCAGGGGCCAGAGGGTCACAGATGCAGCGTACCTGGAAAGCCTGCAAAGCTCGTTGCCACATCTGGGCAACACGGTAATGTTTACTCCGGTCCTGGCGCACTCGTCCCACTTCCGACATGGGAATGCTAAGTGTTTGAAATTCAGCCTCCTCGAAACGACGGCGGAGACAGAGCAAAGGTCCTGCGTAAGCTGGTCAGCCCACTGGTTGTCCCAGGGACACTTCTGAGAAGGCTTACTTGTAGGTTTTGTTGAAGGTGCAGAGAATAGTTGGTCCCACTATTCCAATGGGTCAAAACGTCTTCGCAGACCTTCTAGGATGACCAGATGCAGAGGGGTCCCACGGGACGACAGCAGGCTCAGGTTGCCAAACCTTCCAGTGGTTCAACAGAGGTTCCTCGACTCGCTTCTTATTTTCATGATACTTGGATCCTATCCTTCATTCAGTGAGAACTCCAGAGATCGACATGGTATGGGTGGTTTCAGCCTCCTCTTATCCAAAGTTCCCTTTGCACCGAAATGGAGAGGATCCAATGGGAGATCTGCTCACAAACACACACTCCATAAGTGGACCAATCATGGACCACGGTGGTCCCAGGCATTCACAGCACTCCAGACTCTCTGGCACCCAGGATGAGTATTGGAGACAGACACCCCAGCCCACATCCTGTAGGCACACACACACACACACAGGGCATGCAGAAGCCTGCGAAAGCTTGGCGTTTCGTGGGAAACTGCATGACCAAATAAGGACTGACCCGGGTCGACTCGACCTGGGGAAGGCAAAGGGGCAAGATGGCCAAAGGACAGGACAAAGAACCTCGTGACATGGGCATTTTGGAGCAAGGCCACCTATTTGTGCCAAACGCAGTAAGCATGTTTAAAATGTCAGGAAAGGGTTAAAATGACATGAAAAAATAGGCTGCCGCCAGCCCTGTCCATGACACATCTGCACATCTCCCAAAAAATCCTTCGAGAGTATCTAGGGTCTATAGAAATGACTATTCAACCCAAGTGCACTGTACTGTAATATACATTGTGCACTTGTTACATGTTGCAGAAAATTAGCAACCTTGGAAAGGACAAAAGGAAACAAAGCCTCCCAGTACTGACTGTTTTAAGGTTCAACTGTTGTCAGTTTCCCCGTAAGAAGTGAGCGAAAGTCCAATGGAGTGCAGCAGAAGGTTGTGCTTCTCTGGCAAAGTCAGACTAAGGTGTTTAAACAGCAGCAAAAGGTTTAGGGGTGTACAACTGGAGGGAAAATTACATATAAAAATGAAATCTTTCCTATCACACCCACTATAGAAGATATACCCAATTTAGGAGGACAATTCGATTTTATGACCATGCGGGGGAGGAGATCAGAAATGTACAGATTGTAGAGCATAGGGGCTGCCACACACCTCTGCTTTACCTCCAGATTTATATGTATAGAATCAGATAACGCCCCCTCATTGTTCCAACTACCCTTGCCGCTGTGCCGCAGTGTAGCAGTTTCAAAATGTGCATGATCCAGCTAGGGCAGTTCATAGCTCCAAGTTTGGCCCACAAGATCTCCCTATTCACCTGATCAAAAGCGCTGCGGAAGTTGATGAAAACAATATACAAAGTAGCATCCTTCCTACTGAGCGACGTATTGATCAAATGGTCCAGCACTCTTAGGATGTGTGTCGTGCTCGAACCAGGACTAAACCCTGGTTGAGCAAAGTTGAGCACCTAATTAATCCTATCCCAGTCTTCCAGTTCCTAAGTATTAGTGACATGAAGATCTTGCCCGTGACGTCCAACATGGACAGCAGCTGGTAGTTGGAGACATTACCCCGATCGCCCCTTTTATACACGAGTATAGAGACCGACAGCCGCCATGTCGACGGCACAGAGCAAGACCTGCAGGCATGGGAAAAAAGGGTTAATAACACCTGAGCCCAACTGTTAGGCTCCTTTTTGAGAACTGTGTTGGCCAGGCCATTCGGGCCCGGAGCATTTGATGACCTGAGTTTCGGTATAGCCTGTTTAATGATTCTGTGGCTCAGTGGTAAAGGCCAGGGTGCAAGGGGGAAATCGGTCACAGATGGGCAAAAAACATCACTGGAAAATGTATCCCTTATGTGCTTTACCCATTGCTCCCCAGCTATGGGGTTAAGAATTCCCGGCATCTGTTTCCCTCTGACTTGGGAAAGTAAACACCAGATCTTATGACTATCCCTACAGCGCATTACCCCAATAAACCTCTGCAACGATGCTCTCTGCTGAGACTGCTGATAATGTTGCAGCCAAGCACGAAATTTCAGCCTTACAGCTTTTATATCAGCCAAGATCTTAGTCATATTAACAGTATGGACAGCCGATAGCCTATGAGTTCTAATGGCACGTCTCATGGCGCGCTTTGATCTTGAATATTGATGTCGAAGGTATTACCGCCTCCCGCCTTCAACCTTATCTTCACGGGGGTTCCCCTCTTGAAAACTGTATGTTAGAAACTGTAACCAATCCTCAATTTCCTCAGGGCCTTTACCCCTCAGAGCCTGGGCTACACTAAAGTCTGTCGGGAAGGTGATAGTGACCATTCTTTCGATGTTTTTCTCGGTCCACCGAATCCTGTTCCCTGAGTGGGAGGGGATCATATCTCTGCAGGATCTAGGGTCATCGCCCCCCGTACCACTCACCCTCAAAGTCAGGGAAGCATGGTCACTATAGGTATTAAGGGAGATCTGCAGCTGCTGGACCTGCTTCTGTAGACACTCCGATGCTGCTATGTAATCCAGCGTAGCACTCTTCCCCCCCACTGACCATGTCACCTTCCCCTGTTGATCTCATTTGGTGCACCCATATAGCATTGAACAATTCCATTCTTTCAGGAAGTCCAGCCACAACTTTCCCTTATCATTAGATGTGCCCATGCGCATAACATAATGATCAAAACCATTGCCATGTGACCCACACCCAGCTAGATCCCTACATTTGGCATTGCAGTTGCTATAGAGAATTACAAGGATGCCCTTAACTCCCGCATATCGTGTGGACAATATGGAGTCTAACTGGTTACATATAACGACATTAAGGAGAGACCCCGGAGGGTCGTAGACATTGATTAACAATATTTCCTTATGGTCACCCCTGCCGCTCGGAGGAGAAAATTCTATGGGTAATATGTTACTTCCCAGATCGCCTTGGTGTACTATTTTAGTGTTACAAAAAGACCTAACACCAGTCAATAGGCCCCCAGCGGGGCGGCATCGCTCACTCTTGGTGGCCATAGTCTGAAATACTACATAACCATCCATTTTAATGTCAAATGTGACCCATGTCTCTTGCAGGGCAAAAACTTTGCTTGCAGTTATCACTTCATGTGTACATCCCTAATTTATCCAGTGGTTGAACCCCCTCTTGTTCCAGCTTAAAATGGACACAGGTCACTCTGAGGGCTTCCTTTGTGGTAGCTTTCGTTTCAACTATTCCCATCCTTCGTCATCACTAAACCTTTAGTGTATTTAAGGACTTAAGGGATTCCCTCAGGTTATTATCCAGAGTCCAATAGATGTTAACCATCTGATCCAGTAATACAGCTAGGCACCATTTCGACACATTGAAGCTTTTAATTACTTTCAGATTGATGTTGGGCCTAATTGCCAACATGATTCCCCCCCAAGGCACTCCCTCTCAGACCTTTTTCTGCTGGTTCTGAATACACTGTAAATCCATCTAGGGCAAAGGGCGCAGTAAGCCAGACTTCCTGAATACATAACAACGAACAGCTAGCTAATGTGGTACATGATTCAACTGAGATCCTAAGGAACCAGGACCCTCTGGAATTCCAGGACAAAAGGAAAAATCTGGCAGCCTGGCTAAAGATTGGATTTTAGTCCCTGCAATTTAGAAATGGACTCCCGAAGTCTCAAGGCTAGCCACCTCAGATCCGGGTCATTGTTCACCCCTGACCCCTGAGACAAGCTGCGCCTCCCCTGAGATTCCTCGATATTTCCTCCTCTACGCCCCTCTGGCAGTCATTGAGCGCGAGGATTCAAGAAACCCAGACTATAATTTAAGATATCATAGCCGAATGTATTGAAGGACTCTACTACCAGTAATACGTCATCGTAAACAGCACAAGAGGAGAAATATATGCGCAAACAATCCACCAATTTGATATCCCCTGATGAAATGAGGGCGAGGCGGGTGATTTCATTAAACAGAGCCAGAATTCTCCAATGATTTAATGAGTCCGGCACCCCATACATGAACATGTAGTAAAGTAAAACGTTAAGATCATCTGGATAGTGTGGTTGTCACCACAACACATCATCAAACTCTCTGTTATGGATGAATTTGACTGCTCTCACTGCCTCCCCCATGAGGGCTCCCACCCCAGGCTGCCCCCCCTGCCATTACCATCACATGGCCCCTCCACCTCACCCTGGGTTAGATTGTTACATGTTCTGCACCCTGCAACCCCTCCCCCCAAGGTGGACAGAGGAGGCCACAGCATTTTCTGTAAGCACAGTGGGGTTCCGGACTCTGCCCCCTATTTCCCCCTGAGTAGTAATGTTACATAGTCTGCCCACTGGTGCCCCTCAGACTGAGCCGAAGAAGCCAATTTGTTTACTGGTAGCACAGTGCAGTTCCAAACTCTGCCCACTGGGTCCCCTTTGTTCACATCGGGTGGAGAGGTTTACTGGCTGACAACGAGGCATCTAACCCTAACCCCCCCTCCTCTTGATCTCTCAGAATTCCACTCATAAGCAGTTCAATCTCTGTTGGCGCTTCGTTTGAAGGAATTTGCAGCAAGTTAAACAGTGACTGTCTGATCAGGGTTTCAAGATCCTCTGTAGGGGAGGGTTTTCCATTATTTATTTATTTATTCGCATTTGTTGAGCGCACAGCAGACCGAAGGCATTGTGACGCTTGTTGCAGTGTTTCTTAAACTTGGTTACATACAAATACTGCCCGTGGTTACATTGGACAATGATTGTGCTTTAATGATATACATACATTGAGCACGAGAGAGGTCCGGTGAACATGTTAGTTGAAGAGGGCTGTTTTAAGTTGTTTCCGGAAGGAGAGTAGTGATTTTTCAGCTCTGAGGGTTGTGGGTAGCGTGTTCCAGAGCTTGGGTGCAAGGTAGGGGAAGCATATACCTCCAGCCTTGGTTCTATAGATGCGTGGTATGGTAAGTAGGTTGGTGTATGTGGATCTGATAGTTCTTGTGGATTGCGATCTATACACGGTTTCGGATAGGTAGGAAGGTGCTATGTGGTTAATGCATTTATACGTGGTGGTGAGAATTTTCAAGGCGATCCTGTCTTTGACTGGGAGCCAGTGGACTGCCTTCCTAGCTTGAGTGATGTGCTCTCTTTTTGGTATGCTGAGGGCTACTCTGAGAGCGTTGTTTTGAGTGGTTTGGAGCCTGGAAAGGTTATTCTTGGAGGTGCCTGCTAGGAGAGCATTACAGTAATCCAGTTAAGCTCCTATGGTGGCTCTCGCGATGGACAGGCAGTTATCGTTCGTTAGGAAGGGTTTTATTGCGTTGATGAGTTTAGTGCTTAGTGCCGAAGCTGAGACTATGGCGCTAACTTGTTTATCCATGGATAGGGTGGCGTCTATGTGTACTCCTAGTGTTTTGACTGAGGATAAGACTGGGATGATGCAGTTATCTATGTTAAAGTTGATATATAGTGGGTCGAGGTTGGAGATGGTGGGTTTCTGACCTAGGATGAGGATTTCGGTTTTGTCCCCATTCAAGCCAAGGCCGTTGGTGGCCATCCAGGCTTGAATGGCGGAGTAGATTAGTTGAAAGGCAGAGGAGTCTTGATGGTAGTTTCCTGTCAAGGGAAGAAGTATCTGCGTGTCGTCGGTGTAATTAGTGTAGGTGATCCCCATGGTGTCTAGCTTGTCAAATAGCGGCTTGGTAAAAAGGTTATATAGAGTGGGGGCAGTACAGGACCCTTGTGGGACCCCACAGTGGATGATGGAAGGTGCTGCATGAGCTGTGTTGGAGAACATGTTCATCGCTCTGCCTTGTAGGAAGGAGGTTACCCAGGATGCAGCGTCCTTGGAGAAGTGTGCTGCATGCGTCAGGTGGCTAGTGAGTGTGCTGTGATCTACTAGATCAAATGCCGCTGAGAGGTCGAGGAGAAGGAGGAGTGCGGGCTTTCCTTTGTCCAAGATGTTTGTGATTTCGTTCTTAAGATCTAGAAGGGCGGTTTCAGTTCTGTGTCCCTTACTGAACCCAGATTGTCTCTTACCTAAGATTGCATTTGATTCAAGGTAGTGTTGGATCTGTATGTGGGCGGCCTTGTCAAGTAATTTTAGAAGGAATGGGACTGTGGTTATGGGTCGATAGTTGTTGGGGTTAGCGGGGTCTAGCGTGGGCTTTTTTAGGAGGGGGCGCACCCAAGCCTCTTTGAGGCTGTCTGGGACTATGCCTGACTTGAATGAAGCATTGATGAATGCTGTGAGGAAAGGGGCGAGCTGCTCTGCACAATCTTTGACGATTTTTGGGGGGCATACATCACCCTTACATTGTGAGGGTTTGAGATGTCTGAGGATGTTAATGACCTTGGTTTCAGAAATTTCAGAGAAGGTGCATTTGGGTCAGTTGCTATCTTTAACACTATGTTTCATCTGGGCGTGTGTATTCTGCTTGGGTAGAGTGTTGTAGTGGTGTGATATCTTTTTTTGGAGGAGGTTCATTTTTCTAGCATAGCTGATTGTATGGCTGTGCACCGTGCCTCGTCTTTGATGATCTCATCAGGGAACATTGGTGGTACCGTTAGTGCTTTAAAGATACTGAAGAGTTCTTTAGATTGGGAGTTAGCAGCAGTGATGCGGTGGTTGTAGGCTTCGGATTTTGCAAGGAAGATGGCATCTTTGTATGTTTTGGTTATGGCTTTGAATATCTCTTTTGTGTTATCACAGGGTTTACGTTGCCAATTTTTGAGCGCTTGGCGTTTGTCTGTACGCAGAGATTGGAGATCCTCTGTGAACCAGGAGTTGGAGTGGAAGGATTTTTTCTCTTTTTTGTTTTCTAAGGGGGCAGCGGTGTTGACGGCCCTTGTGATGGAGTCTTTGAATATTTCAGCAAGGATGTAAGGGTCTGATGAGAACGGAGGTTTTAGGCAGGGCACATTGAGGAGTGCGCTGATATTGGCTGCTGTGAGTTTTTTGGTGCTTCTAGCTAGGGTTGCTGCAGCTATAGTGGGCACTTTAGAGCACGAGGTGACAGGGATATCCAATAGGATGAGGTTGTGGACTGTCCATGGGAGGCTAGTGTTGGCGTTGATTGCTATGTTGCAATTGTGGTCTGTAATCCAGTCTAGGTTGCGTCCTTTGGCGTGTGTGGGTGCTGTGACTTTTTGAGAGAAGCCTAGGTTATGGAGGTCTTTGGCTAGGGATATAGCAGCTTTGTCCTTCGGGCCGTTGAGTCCTAGGTTAAGATATCCTATGAGGAGTGATTTAGTGGATTTTTTAATATTGTTTCCTAGGAGGTGATTAATTTGACCTTGGAAGTTTGTGGAGGGGCCAGGTGGACAGTATATTGTGTGAATATTTATGGTGCTGTTAGGCGAGAGAGCTAGCTTAATAGATAGAATGTCAACATTTCCTTCCTCTTGGTGGGCTAGGGTTCTGATAGATAAGGTTTCTTTATGGATCAGGGCAACCCTCCCTCCTGCAATCCTGTCTTGTCTGATGATAGCAAACCCTGGGGGTAGGGCTAGTGTGATGGCTGGGCCGGACGCTTTGTGAAGCCATGTATCGGTAATGGCTAGTATGTCTAGGTCATGTGTGGTTAGTAGGTCATGTACTTCTATGGCGTGTTCATTGAGGGATCTTACATTGATAAGTGTGCACTTGTATGGCGTAAGGCAGGAGTTCTTTGGGCCTAAGGTATGAGAGTTTAGTTTGGGTGTAGCGGTGCAGGGAGAGCAGGGGTTGATGCTTGGTGTGGTATATGTGGGCTTGCTGCTCTTGCACGAGGTAGTGTTCTTTCGATGGTGGGTGCATGAGCTAAGTCTGAAATTTCTGTGTGGTGTGTGTAGCGTGGTGGCCTGGTATTGGATGGGAGCAGTGAGGGCTCTGAGTCTGTCTAGTCTGAGGCTAGGGTTGGGTGTAAGTGTGGTGATTTCTAGTGCATGTGAAGGGGTAAGCAAGAGGTCCATTGTAGATGGGTGACTCTGTGTGATTTGGTAGTGGAGGTGAGGCTATCGGTTGTCAATGAGTGGTGTGTTTATGAGTGTTAGTATCGCACTTAATAGGCAGGTGAGGAGGAGCGGGGAGAACATACTGGGCTGGAGTTAGTTGGGCTATGCAAGTTAACACAAGACTGGCCCAAGTGGCGCTAAGCAAGTTAACACAAGACTGGCCCAAGAGCGCTATGCAAGTTAACACAAGACTGGCCCAAGTGGCACTAAGCAAGTTAACTCAAGACTGGCCCAAGGGCCGCTATGCAGTGGTTATAGTGGGTATCTAAGCAATTTAATCTGGTTTTGCCTTATGGGGAACAAGGCGGCTTGCATGTGCCATGAGTCCTTAACATTTAGCTGAACTTCTATGTGAGGTTGGGGTCATATGTTAGACCTAGTTCATAGGTGGGCGTGACTTACTGTCATTGTAGTGACTGGGAGCGTGTGTTCGCGGGAATCTTGGGTAGCAGGAGTCGTCTGGTCAGTCGCAGTTGTCGACCATGAGTGTCCCTTAGATCCGGTGTCGGCACGATAGATGCGGGCTCTCATAGCTCTGTGATAGTGATAAGGATGATTTATCAAAGCATGGGGGGTTAGGGGAACACAGAGCAGCGTCCTGCGCCGTAGCGCAGTGGCAGACAGGTGATGGCCTTTGGCTCACGGGCCTTCGGCTGTTGAGGGCCGGTTTCCGCCTCCGGTCCTCGTTGCCGGGGTAAATGCTGATTTGGTTGCTAGGCAACCGACGTGGACGCTTCGCGATCGTCGATCATGTCGGCCATCTTAGGGCAGCGCGGCTCTATGGAAGCCGTTGTTCAAGGAGCTGGGATAAATATGCACGAAGGTGCTAGCACAGCGGTGCGGGCACGATGAGGTAGGTATTTCAGCAAAGAAGACTGGATGTGCTGAAAGATGATCGGGCAGGCTGGCGGCTAACAGCTGGGTGCTGCGCTTCGCTCTAGACTGCTCCTGCAGCCTAGTGTGACGCCGGCATGCGGGTCTGCGTCAGTGATGAACCATTGTTCGCAACCACCCCTACAGCTTCAACATCAGCAGAATCTGATTCAACAACTAGAGATTAATCGTTTACAGAGGCTGTGATGGAGCTGGAGACAGAAGTATCTTCCACAACAACTTCCCCAGCCAGCAAGGAGTCCCCACCCATTAAGCTGATATACACTGGTGCCCCGTTTGACACCTGGTACTGGGGGGACCACAATAATATCTTTTATGCCCTTGTTCATATTATTTTTTTAGTTTGTTATTTTGCCTTTATGTTTCATGGCCTCGTTAACAGGAGACTGGAGCAGAGCCATACCCATCTCGTGGCACAGGCATGCCAACTTCTAAGGGCTCCACTACATCTTCCACTATGATCACATCCGCCTCCAGATCCTGAGTAGCCGCAACCTCTTTGTTAATCAAGTTTCACCAGGATCTGCTCCAAAGTCTTTTCACTCCTTTCTCAATTAGCGGCTTATATTTTTATTTTTTTTATTTCTGCCTTTCCTTGGCGGAGCCTGGCTCAAAGATGGAGTCTCGTTCGTAGAAGAAGGGATCCTCTGCTCTTCCTGCACTGATGTAGCAAGTTTGAGCTTCAACTTGACCTCAATGGATGCCGGCTGCCAGGGATAGCCGAAGAAAAATGAAATGTTCTTCCAGTACCTCCAAGGCCAATGCTGGACTCTCCTCACGCCCCTGGTTAGGTCGACAATCCTTATCGTACAAATTACAAGGGGGGGGTTGCTATTACAAAGTGTAAGCTCTCCTACATTCTGTACTTTTAGCAGGACTGACAAGATTGATCTAAAACACAGGATATTCTCCCTCACCTCATTCAGGATACTCTGCCCAATTCCACAGCCCTCCGCCACCTCCCCCATAGTCCCTTCAACTACTTGTATCTGGGCCCATGAAACAGTATCCTCCTCGTCCCCCATCTGATAAACAACATACTGGGAGAGTGCCATGAGGGAGATTACCCCCTCCGAGAAAATCAGTGGCATGTCTAAAAAATAATTATCCGTCACTATATCAATGGGCACGTTGACAACCGAACCCTCACCAAATACGCTCTCGACCTGCCTTGACCATGTAAAACCTTGTATGCAGACAAAAGTGGAATCTAGAAATTGTGAATGTGGAAAAAGAGTATGGGTGATGAAGCACCAGCTCTGCCTCAAAAGCTAAGGGATGCTTGCTAAAAAAACATGTTGGAGGAGCATGAACAAGACCAATCTTACCTGTGACCCCAGATTTGTTGGGAAAAAAAATACACTTGTGAGCAAAATGTGTTCTGCGACGGGCTGCATACTTTGCCTTATAGGCGTTATTATGGGCAGTGCATGCAGACTTGTCAGTAATGGAAAGAGAAGACCACAGGCAGCGCCAGTGGTTCTTATGTTTTAGTTCTGGTGTCTGGTACAAGGCACGAGCAGTGGCAGAGAACAAAGAGGAGACATGCATATCTATTTCGTCTCCAGGTGACTGTTCACCGGACCGGAAGTGTGGATAATATGACTGGTCTGGACAGGGTTGGGGAGGGAGACTATTAAGGTAGACAGGGAAAGAGAAAATATATCTGTCCAGTGCAGGGGAGCAATTACTTCATCCCTGTCTACAAACAAATCCAATGGATCCTCTGCAATATGTTAAGGAGCACCAAAGAGTGGATACAAAGTCACTTGCCATTCAGCCAATCAAAATGAACGAGAAGACGATGAGGACCTGGTGACGGACGGAGGTTTTAGCATAAAAGAAGCAATTCAGTGAAAGATTCTTTTGTAATATGCAGAAGCCTTATGTATTTTGATAAGGACCAGGATGGAACCAGTCATGATTTATATTTGGGCACAGTTGAATGTGCAGCATACAAACTACATTCAGGATATTTAAAGAAACTATTATATTAACATATCACAGATCTAATACACATTTGAATAATGCGATAAATCGAAAGATTGATTATACAATAACTATTGGATTAAAGAAACTGTTCTTCACTGTGAAATTTCCATACCTGTTTGTAGTGGCCGCATTCGTTGGTGCATGCTTGAGTAGAATAAGTGTAAAATTTGGTCTCATTATACCATGACTCAGTAGCAACAATTGTTGCTCCAGGATTCCCAAGCCAAAGGTTCTCCCCAACAACTCTAAAAACAGGGTGCAACACATGCGGATTGTCCAGGTCTGGATTGTGGGTAAAAATGCATTTTTCTATATATGTTTTGGCAATTTCTGATAGCTTTACGTCCCAGGTCTGAAAATGTGAAAAGAAAAATGAACAATGATATTCCATTTTATATTTAATGTCAGGTTTGCAGAGGAGTATTTCCACTTACACGTTGAGAATGTTGAATGGAAGAAACTTTACTTACTTGCAACAGAGGCAGCTGGACACAACCTGAAGAAAAGAGACGTGACACTTTAAGGCTGCTCCACTATTACCTCATTAAGCGTGGTGACAGTTCCCCCTCTCTATTATTTTCCAGGAGGGAGAATATACCAGGGAGGAAATACCATGGTAACTAGTGACTGTGCTCCTCGGCACGATGCTCAGTGGCTGGATAGGTGCTAAAAACACCCTGACTCCCATCATCCATGAATACATCAATCCATCCATCCAACCTCACAACTTCTTTGAAACTTTTTTGATATTAAAATTCCCTTTTTACAAAAAAAAAAATCCTCTTTCACTTGACATCTTTTGCTGGGTGTTACCTAGTAGTGGGTGTTTTGTTTAGCACTTTCAAATAAGTTTCACAATATATTTTTGCCAGGTCACGAACACACAGTTAAGGAAAAAGCCTCCACAATGCTGAATACACTTTCAACCCCAGGTTTTCTTAATAACTTGGTAACAAGTTGGAGCAGAGCTTCATAAAAAATGTGCAAGGATTTGCATCTTTTTTTCAGGAAAACATTGACGAAATGTGTAAAACCATAATAGATTAAACTAAAGTACATGATAGTTGTGATGTTTTGCCCCCTTTAAGAACAACATAGCTCAAATGCTCTGACCTGGTTTCCAGTTTATTTTCAGACGAGATGGCACACATTATCGCTACACACAACCTAGAGACACGCAGGTATAAGACCACGCTGTGTATCTGGACAGACCACTTCAGAGTATCATTCACCCTGTCCATGATATACCCCCAACAGAAAAGCACAAATGAGCAGAAGAGATTGCAAAGCAGAAACTATAAGAAAATAGAAAAGTCACATTTAGAACAGTGCATTGATAAAATTATGAGGGAGCACAAAGAGGAGGATTCCTGTGAGGCTCTCATCATAAGCTACTTAGCTACTTACATCAGATGGTGGATACAAATCTGTAAGAACAAACAGAAACCACCAAAAGTGATTCAACACTGAATTAACAGTGCTGAAGAAAGAAAAAAGGAGGAGAGAAAGCAAATAGCAGAAGAATCCTTCGCTGGCCAACAAGGAAAGTTGGAGAGAAATTAAGAAGACTTATAAAAAGAGAATTTGTGAGGCAAAAAAAATTACTTTAACGATCAGATTAGGTCTGTGACAAATTCCACCAGTAAAGTATTTAAAATTCTTAAATCTATCGAAAAGCCAAAAGCATTAGCCTCCACATTTACACCATCCCAGGAAGATTGTGATAAGGTCCAGGCAGCCTTTGCAAACAAGATTAAAAAGGCTAGGGATGCGAACGCAGATGCACCAATAACAACTAAGGCCCAAATAGATCCGCCCAGCATAAGAAAAACATCAAATCACTAGGAAACCTTCAGTTTCCATAAAATCTCAATTGAAGATATGATAGAAACTCTGTCCTCAATGAAACCGACTTCTTGCGCTGAGAATGCCCTGCCACCAAAAATGATCGTGGAGGATATAGATATCTTCGCCCCACTGTTTACAAAGATGGTCAATGCATCTTTTCGTGACAAATCAGTGCCAACAAGTATTGTAACCATAACACCCCTGGTGAAGAAACCAGATTTAGATCAAAGAGAACCAGGAAATCTAAGACCAATAACTAACTGCAATTTCCTACTCAAGGTGATGGTTAAGGTTGCCACGGACCAGCTGCAGTCCTACGTTGAAGTGAACGAGATTCTACATCACCAACAGTCAGGCTTCCGTGCAGCGCATAGCACGGAAACTGCAATGCTAGACCTACAAACACACATGCTGAGTATAATAGATCAGGGGAATACAGGGCTTCTCATTCCCCTAGAACTAAAGGCAGCTGCAATGAGCACTAGAGAAAGGGGCTCATTGCTCTGAAGAAGCTACCTGGTGGTTGACATCCTTCCCAACAGACAGGAAATCTAAGGTGCATTGGTGAGATAAATTCTCCTAGAAAACCACCATTTTTTGTGGCATACCTCAAGGAGCAAGCTTATCACTGCTCCTCTTTAATCTATATCTAAGGTTCCTCTGTGTAGTTCTAGATAACATCAGTGCTTACTTTACCAACTACGCTAATGATACTCAGCTGGTGATAGCGTTGAGTGGTGACTACACACAGGATATGACCAAAGTGAAGACAATTTATAACAGAATTGAATCCTGAATGAACAACAATTGGATGTGTCTAAATAGCAATAAATGAGAGCTGATGGTTTTCGGTTGCCACCAAACCCAGGCCCAACTGACTCCCCAATACGAGTCCTTCTACATCAAAGACTCCACATTTCAGGTAGTGGGTAAGGTGAAGACTCTAGGTATGTTTTTGGAATCCTCAATGAGTGCAGAAGCACAGGTTATAAATGTAAGTAAGAACTGTTCCAGCTTCTCAGAGCAATTAAACCCTATCTGAGTGAGGTAAACTGCGCAACTATCACTAGAGCAACTATACTGTCATGGCTGGACTACGGACACGCGCTACTGTTAGGGGTGAACAAACGGTGCACAGCAAAATGCCAGATAATCCAGAATAACGCAGTCAGCATAGTGAGACCGAAATCAAAGAAAGAGCATATTAGCAATGACAGAGGAGATCTGCACTGGATGAGTGTGGAAGACAGGATACAGTTCAAGGCTATGACACTGGTCCACCGATGTCTACATAGAAAAGCACCAGCGTACCTCAAGACAAAACTCACCCAATATGTACTGAGACGAGCCTTGAGATCCGAAGCACATGGCCAGATCACTGTTGCACCATACAAGAGATCAAATGGCTTAGGCAAAGCCTTCCCCACAGCTGCTGCAACCAAATGGAACAATTTTATGTTACATTTAAGACTTGAGTCCAAATACACCGCCTTTAGGAAAAAACTCAAAACCCACTTTTTAAGTGAAATCTGATCAGTTAGTTAGGCAGCTTTCTGGCATGGCCATGCCATGTGTCCTGTCACCCCGTAAATCAACTGCCATATGCCTCAATGTTGTGCCCGATGCCTGCAGGCTTACGGCGCGGTACAAGAAAGCAAACAAGCAAGCAAGCAAGCAAGCAAGCAAATAAATAAATAAATAAATAAATGCCTCATTTCAAAGTGGGATCTGACCAGCCCAGTTGAAAGAGGCTCAAGTTTCACCACTATTGAAAAAGGCCCATCTGCAACTAGCATTTCCTATTAATTTTAGGCCACTATCTTGTGTTCCATTTTTAAGTAAAATTATAGAAAAAGAAGCTACCTCCCAGCTATTACGCTTCTTGCAAAAGGGGTCCATTTTAGTCAACGTCCAATCAGGTTTTTGCACCATGCATTCTCTGCACTCGGGACAAACTGCTGGAACTCAAGGGCAATCCAGCACCTTAGATTTTATTAGACCTTTCTGCAACGTCTGATACTTTTAATCACAATATTTTAATTCAACGCTTAAACACAGTGATGAATATCACAGACTCCCCACTGCGCTGGTTGGAATCCTTTCTGAAAGGTAGGAATAAGGCTTTGCTTATAACCATCTTCCTTCTCGGGAACCACAGGGCTCAGCATTGTCCCGCTTGAGATAGAGACTTTTTTTTTTAAATTGTTTTGGTTTATTGGAAAAAAAAACCTTTACAATTCTTTTTCATGGAAAAATAGAAAGTTACATTTTGACATTAAGTTTTAAAAGAATAAAAACCACACATAAGGACCAGTCCCACCTTAAGCAAGTAAACACTTTACACATTACATTACAGTACGAGGAATCAAGTTCATGCAAATCAACAAAATAACATGCCACAAATCTGAGCTTATCACATGGCTGGTGAAACTGCTAAATACAATTAAGATAGCATTGTACAAACGAGATATTGGATTCATAAGGGAAACATCGGATTCCAGTCCTGAGGATTTAAGGAGCACAATCTGATTACAATGATCACATTTGTACATAACTATGGAACAACACAGTTTGTAATGTTCTCCACATTGCCCTTTAACAAAGGAAACGTTTGGATTGAATTCTATCTATTACCAGAGTATTACGTACTGATGAGATGTTACACAATTTACATAAAAGGCGATACTTCTGCCAATTTGGTCTCTATAATTCCAAGCAGATTTGTTAGATTAAGAATGTGTTTTTGGCTATGCCCTTCCATGCAGTGTTTCCATAAAAATTCCTTTGCAATATCTGAATTCGAATAATAGTACTCAAAGATTTGGGCGCAGGATTTCTCAAAGAACGGATAATCGATCACAAGATGTTTCAACGTTTCAGGCGCTTCAATGTTTTCACAGATGCAACACATTACTGCTTCTATACTTTTCGAATTACTAGCCCATTGTGTAGTTCGATCACGCGCTACGAATTGGTTTAGACGAAATGGCATATACGTTTTTCTTGCTTTAGCGGACGGGAATTGGATCAGATATTTTAATCTGCATTCCCATTTACCTCGAACACAATTATATTCCTTATAGGATGAATAAGTGGCCATTTCGTCCAGCATTTTACACCAATAAAATCTTTGGCATTTTTGTTTTGGCCACATGCACATAGAAGCCAGAGTTTTGTTAAAAGAAGATAGGATATTGGTTAATTTTGAGGAAACGCTGTTAAGCGATTTAATATGCGACTCGCCCAATAATTTATTCAATTCTATATAGAGCATGTTTTTAGGTGGATTAAACATTTTTATATAGTTGGTGATACCTCGCCAGATATGCATTACCGATAGAGGTAATAAGTTTAACTCATGCATCATTACATTTGGGATAGAGAGTGCCTAACCCAGAGCAGTTTTCCAGAGTTTACCCTGGAGGATGTTTAGAAAATCATCAAGGTCATAACAACAAATATCTAGGGAGTAGAGAATGATAGGTTCTATTTTTTTAAGGTAAAATTGCATTAAAGGTAAAAGAGAAAACATCCAATATTTGTGGAAAATAATTTTCATTTGAGAGGATAGGATTTTTACTTTTTGGTTGAGATAGTTTTTCCACATTTTTAAAGAAAATAAATCAGTCAGGGGATAACCCAAGTAACACATCATGGGAGTGTATTCTACTTTAGTGCCATTTAAGGACCAAGAGAAACGGTAAGGCTTGAGTTTTCCATCAGAGAAAATCAGGATGAAGGTTTGGCAGGATTAGGAGAGAGATTGTGAATGGACGCAAAGTCTGCGAATAGATCTAATTTTCTTTGAAGGCGAAAAGTGGTTCTATCAAAAAATAGCAGATCGTCCTCAAATCCCACCCAGTCTAGCTTGAGAGAACCAAGCTTTACTGGGAAACATTCTCCAGTCTGCCAGTTATCGTCTAGTCCCAGCAAATATAGGTTGAACAACACCGCTGCCATATTACAACCCTGTTTTACACCCATTTCGGTTGGAATTGGGTCAGTCAACGCTCTCTACTTGGTAAGGCGAAAACGGTAGTTAGTTTTTTTGTGTAGAAGGGCAATCAAAGCGACTAGTTGTCGGGGGATACCCATAGCTAGCATTTTCTTCCACAATATCTCATGTATAACGCAGTCGAAAGCTGCGGTCAAATCTAAGCTAACCATGTAAACCGCGCCAGATTTGGAGACAGAAGTTTGGGCCTGAAGATGACATAGAATAGTGGCATTTAACGGACAGCCAATAGGTTTTCTAAAGCCTACTTGATAGATGGACAGAAGGTTATGATCATTAATGTATGTTTGTAGTTGTTGAAGCAGAAGGAGAGAATTTTTTTTCGATGAAGTATCAGTGAGCGCTATCAGACGATAATTAGAAGGACAGTCAGGGGGACCCTTTTTGTAGATAGGAATAACTAAAGCAGAAGACCAAGAAGGAGGAATACTGCCAGAAAGCAAAATAAAGTCAAATTTAATTCTATGAGCCCAAAATACGGGGTTTGACTTGTAGACACAGGGAGGGACACCATCTGGGCCAGGAGCCTTGGAATGGTTAAGTTTACCAATGGTTCCGATGATATCTCGAATCGACCATCTATCATGTGTGCCTAGACACAACCAAGGCTCTCCCCCCTTTAACGTACAGAAACACTCAGGCATGTGATATTTGGTCTTAAAATAGGAGACCCAACTTTCTGCATTAATCACAGACTCTATTGTATTAACAGAATCAGAGGGAATGGAGCGCAAGGTACTCCAGATTTGCCTAGAGTCATGTTTCAGCAGATGATAGATAACGTTTTGGTTGTCTTCATAATGTAGTTGGTCCTTCAACCATTTTAACTTATTTTGGTAGCATTGTCCAACAGATTTAATTTGTTCAGTATGGTTTTCAGAAGGACAGGTTGCTTTAATAAGTTTTCTAACCTCAGAATATTTCTGCGCTTTTAAACATGAAACTTGAAGATCACATTTATGGACATGAGTGGAAATAACTTGCTCATTCTTTTTGGATTTATTATTTAGTTTGTGTAAATGAAATTGGATTCTAGAGGAATTTTGGTTATCCAGGTGAAAAAGAGAGGGATCCCCTGGGACAGAAAGCAAGGAGATTTCAGGGTTGCATTCATGGTGCTGTGTGAAGATGGAGCATACTCTAGGATTCCATCTCACTGTTAATGAATGCCGATCAGGTTCTACCAGAGATAGAAAAAGGTTATCATCAAAGCGAGCCATTGGGATGTTCAGGGTCAAGGAGATCATCATGTGATCTCCTAGATTCGGGTTGATTATCATTAGAGCATCAATAATAGAATATAACCTAGATGAAATAAAAAAAATGGTTGTTTAAAGATTTGCAGCCTGCTCTAGCCCAAGTATACTGGTAAGGATCCACGTGATAGCGAGGCGTCTGCATGTCCCAATCAAGAAAGAAGGTACTCCTCATTAGCCCATATTTCTTCGAGGTAGACGAATGGTTATTCCACATTACACTATTATAAGCACTTTTATTTTAGCAATAGCAATTCAAATCACCACCAGCGATAATTCTGGCTGAAGGAAATACAATCAGACCCTTTTCTATTACATCATTCATTTCATCTAGAATGATCTCAATTGGAGTAATTAGTTTGTATCAGAACTGGCAATATTGGCTACGGGTTTAGCTAGGTGATCGGCTATATCTTCGTCTTCACTCGATTTGTAACCCTCCCCTGTCTCTTCCTCCTCACCTGAATAGTCCAGTTTCTTCCGGCGGGTAAGTCCTGTGTACGGCTTCTTCTTTTTTAGAAGATATGGTCTACCTCGGAAAGAAGCCACCGTGACTCTCAGACAAAGAAACCCCACGGTGACTCCCCTCCGCGACAGCCAGAGGGGAAAAAGCCACTGGAACGGCAAAACGTGACGATTCTGGACGCAGTCAGCGCAGTCGTAGGTTGAATGATCCTTTGCCGAAGACCCAGATGATAGGTAAGGTTGGCGATACCGCTGATCGAGGGAATAGGAGATGGTAGATTTCAGGTAGGCACCCCTCAGGGTGGAGGACAAGAGTGAACGGAGTAATCCGAGGGCAGTGTCTCTAGAGCAAGAAATTCTCAGCAGAGATTCAACACGAGAACAGAAACACAGGAGAAGGCAAACAGGATACAGAGGAAGGGGGGACCCGTAAGGAACGGGAGGTGGAGAAAACAACAGAAAAAATAGCAAGTAGACTATCCGAAGGGAAAACTAGCGCAAGCAACAGGGTGATGAGTAAACACAGTTGCAACGCGCCGAACCGCCGGCAGCCGAGTGGTATATGTACAAACGGCGGCGGCCATCTTGGAAACAACTAGACCGCGTCTGATAGACGAGGAGGAACGTAATGGAACATTTTAATGGCGTCCTCGCGTCCACCTTCGCCACAAACGCCAGTCGCCGGCGGCCGTGACAGTATGCCCCCTCCGAAGGCATCTCCCACCCGGCCTTTCTGGATGTAGTCGGTGGAACTTGTGTAACAGTTGAGGAGAGTGAATATGGAACTGTGGTTCCCAGGTGTCTTCTGAGGAAGGATATCCTTTCCAATGAACGAGATACTCAAGACGTCCCCGATGATAACGGGAGTCCCGTATCCGAGAAACTTCATATTCCTCGGAAGCTGGAACTGGCAAAGTACCCAGTTTGGGGGATGCTTGTTTCCGGGTATCTGGCACAAAGGGGCGTAAGAGTGATGAGTGAAACACGGGATGTATTCGCCTGAGTACCTTTGGCAACTTGAGGCGGAAGGCCACCGGATTAACCTTTGAAGTTATCTCAAAGGGTCCAATGTAGCGGGGTGACAGCTTAGAAGGCCGAACCCATCGAGGAAGGAACTTGGTGGACAGCATGACCTTGGACCCTGTGTCCCAGGTAGGAACTTGACTTCGGTGTTTGTCCGTTTGCTCTTTGTAATGACTGCTAGCCTTAGAGAGGCTCTGACTGGCTGTGTTATGGGCCTCCTTGATCTGCGCAAGGGTATTCTCCAAAGTAGGAACGTTAGTTTCCTCCCAGAAACACGGAACTATGGACTGCGGGTTGTATCCGTAGGTACAAAAGAATGGGCTAGTACCTGTAGCCGTGTGGATAGCATTATTGTATGCAAACTCTGCTGTGGGAAGCAGGTCCACCCAGTTGTCTTGCTGTTTATTTATGAAACACCTTAAGTATTGCTCTAAGGTACCGTTTAACCTCTCGGTTTGTCCATTTGTCTGGGGATGAAACCCCGACGAAAGAGCTCTCTCCACGCCCAATGAATTGCACAATGCTGCCCAGAATCTGGAGGTATACTGGCTGCCCCCGTCTGATATTATCTTTTGAGGAAGCCCATGTAACCTAAAAATGTCCTTTAGGAATACGTCAGCCATGACCGAGGCGGATGGGATCTTTGTTAATGGAGAAAAATGTGCAAGTTTCGAGAAAGTGTCTACTGTTACCATAATGCAGGTACAGCCTCGGGATACCGGCAACTCCACAATAAAATCCGTAGAAATGCATTTCCAGGGGCCAAGCGGAACCGGCTCCTGTTGTAACAGCCCCATAGGTTTCGAGGTGGAATATTTGCTTTGTAAGCATACCATACAGGATTTAACATAGACTTGTGTGTCAGCCTTCATGTTCGGCCAGATGAACGCCCTTTGGAGAAGTTCCAGAGTACCTCGTACTCCTCGGTGACCAGCGGTCTTGGAATCGTGGCACCACTGAGTGACTCGTCTTCTAAGATTACTGGAAGGAATAAACAGTCTTCCGTGGATAAAGTGCAACCCGTCCTTAGTGGTGACCGGTTGGTTTCCCATAGTGAGAGCAGGTTCTTGGAGGCAGGCTCCTCGTACTTCATCCAAAAAGTTAGACACTGTAGATATGATCCGGGTACGAGGAAACATAAACTCCTTTCTGTAAGGGACGATAACATCGTCTCTGCGGGAGAGAGCATCAGCAACTAGGTTTTGAGAGCCAGGGATGAATGTGATGACAAAATCAAACTGGGCGAAAAAATGAGCCCATCTGGCCTGGCGGGTGTTGTAACACTCTTGCTGCTTGAGTATTTGCAGATTTTTATGGTCTGTACGTATCTGGAACGGGTGTAGGCTTCCTTGGAGCAAATGCCTCCATTCCACACAAGCCAATTTCATAGCAAGTAATTCCTTCTCTATGACTGAGTAGTTTCGTTGGCTAGGATTTAGAGTTTTTGAGAAATACGCCACCGGATGCTCTAGGTCCTCGACTCTCTGAAGAAGAACCGCACCTACGGCTGCTGCAGAAGCGTCAGTTTCCAGGATAAAGGGTAGTAGCTGATCTGGTTGTTTCAAAATAGGAGCTGCACAGAACTTGTGCTTTAAGCTGAGGAAGCTTTCTTCAGCCTCACTAGACCAGATGAAAGGGCCTGTGGATTTCTTGAGAAGGGATGTAATAGGAAGAGTGAGTAAGGAAAAACTTGGAATGAACTTCCTATAGAAATTCGCCAGCCCTAGGAAACGTTGAATGTCCTTCACCGAAGAAGGCGATGGCCATGACAAGATGGCATCCACCTTCCTGGGGTCCATAGTAACCCCCTTGTCGAATAGAATAAATCCCAAGTAAGACAATGAGGATTGAGCAAATGCACATTTCTCAGGTTTTACCAGAAGACAGTGACGTTGTAGTCTGCGCAAAACTTCCTTGACATGTCGGGTATGTTTCTCCTGGCTCCGTGAGAAGACCAAAATGTCATCCAGGTAAACCACTGTGTTAAGGTTAAGAAGGTCGGAAAACAATCGGTCCATGAATCTCTGAAAAATAGATGGTGCATTGACTAGGCCAAACGGCATGACTTGGTACTCAAACAACCCATAGGGGGTGCGAAACGCCGTCTTCCACTCATCTCCTGTTCTTATGCGGAGTAGATACGCATTCCGTAGATCAAGTTTAGTAAACACCACAGAGCCTTGGACAGCCTCTAGGATCTCTGATATAATGGGCATAGGGTATCGGTCTTTTATGGTCACTCTGTTTAACCCCCGATAGTCGATACAGGGCCGCAGCTCCTTGGTGTCCCGTTTGGGTATGAAAAACAGAGAGGCCCCAGCGGGGGATTTGGAAGGTCTTATGAGTCCGTTGGCTAAATTATCATCAAGGTAGCATCGGAGTACAGCCTTCTCCGATACTGAGAGGGAGTACATCTTTCCAAAGGGGACCAATGCTTGTGGCACTAGGTCGATACCACAATCCTCTGGGCGATGTGGAGGGAGTCTAATGGGGGTCTGCTCCTGAAAGACTTCGTTGTATTCTGAAAGACATCTTGGGATGCAATGGATTGTACTGCCTTCAACAGCAGACATGGTCTTTACAGTGGTGAATGTTGGTTCTGGAAGACATTCTCTTAGGCAAAAGGCGGAATGGAAACTTAGTAGGTTCTTAGACCAATCCACCGTTGGGTTGTGTTTCCTGAGCCAGCCTATTCCTAAAATGACAGGGAAATGGGCCACCCGTATAATATCAAACTTGATGATTTCAGAATGCTGGTGTATGGACACCTGTATCTCCTCAGTGGTGTGGGTAATGAGTCCTGAACATAAGGGTGTACCATCCACTCCTTCAACCTTTTGGTCCTCCTTTTTCTCAAGTCTTAGCAGATCCATCTTGTCGGCCCAATAAGTGTCAAGGAAGTTTCCAGCCGCACCACAATCCAGTAGGGCCTGCGTCTCTACCTCTCTATTCCGGAAGCGGAGTTTGATGGCTATCACCATGAGACGCACATCTTCGCTCATCTGAGAAGAGGCCACAGAAAGTGTAGTGTAGGAACAAGGCGTAGCCCCTCGATAGTCCGTTCCACTGACTATCGAGGGCGTTCGTTTCCTGATCTCCTTGGGGGCACATCGGGACAGTCTCTCAGCAAATGGTTGGCTCCTCCACAATATAAACAAAGGTTCCCTTCACGTCTCCTCTTCTTTTCTTCAGCAGTCAACGGAGATCTGGTGCTTCCGATCTGCATGGGTTCCTCTCTGGCGTGGCGCGATACAGGCGAGGAGGAGGCGAGGGGTATATCCAAGAAAGATTGTGGACCTCGGACCTTCTTCCTTTCGTTTCTTCGTTCCAACAGGCGGAAATCGATTCTTAGAACTGCAGTTTGAAGATCCAGAAAGGTGTCTGGGCGCGGGATCCGGGCAAGCTCATCCTTGAGCTCTTCTCGCAAGCCCCGGCGGAATATGGTATACTGGGCCTGCTCTTGCCAACCTGCCTCTGCAGCAAGTTTCTTGAACGTGGAGATATAGGATAGTAAGTCGGTACTCCCTTGACGTAAATCCAGCAGGTCTTCGCTAGCCACGTGTGAGCATTCGGTTCGCAAAAAGGTGTGTCGCAGCAGTTCCTTAAAGGCCGCGTAGTCCTGCAACACTGGGTCCGATAGGGATACCAATGGAGTAGCCCATGCCAAGGCGTTTCCCGTCATGTGCGTGATCATGAAACCCACCTTGGAATGATCTGTGGAAAAGGCGTTTCTGCGGAAGGTGAAGTGAATATTACAGGCCTCCAGGAATTCCTTAACCTTTCTTTCCGAGCCGTCGAATTTACCTGACACCAGGGGTAGTGGAGGTAAATCGGTTGTCTGTTGTTCTCTTGCAGCTACTCTTTGTTGGAGCGCCACGTTGTCAGCCTTTAGTGTTTGGACTTCTACGTTGAGGGTCTGGACAGCTGTCACCAGCTCTTGCAGTTGTTGTGGCGTAGCCATGTTTTCTGTTGGGCGTTGCAAACTATCAGAACTGGCAATATTGGCTACGGGTTTAGCTAGGTGATCGGCTATATCTTCGTCTTCACTCGATTTGTAACCCTCCCCTGTCTCTTCCTCCTCACCTGAATAGTCCAGTTTCTTCCGGCGGGTAAGTCCTGTGTACGGCTTCTTCTTTTTTAGAAGATATGGTCTACCTCGGAAAGAAGCCATCGTGACTCTCAGACAAAGAAACCCCACGGTGACTCCCCTCCGCGACAGCCAGAGGGGAAAAAGCCACTGGAACGGCAAAAAACCCCTGGATCCAATATAGACGTGAAGATTGTGGACGCAGTCAGCGCAGTCGTAGGTTGAATGATCCTTTGCCGAAGACCCAGATGATAGGTAAGGTTGGCGATACCGCTGATCGAGGGAATAGGAGATGGTAGATTTCAGGTAGGCACCCCTCAGGGTGGAGGACAAGAGTGAACGGAGTAATCCGAGGGCAGTGTCTCTAGAGCAAGAAATTCTCAGCAGAGATTCAACACGAGAACAGAAACACAGGAGAAGGCAAACAGGATACAGAGGAAGGGGGGACCCGTAAGGAACGGGAGGTGGAGAAAACAACAGAAAAAATAGCAAGTAGACTATCCGAAGGGAAAACTAGCGCAAGCAACAGGGCGATGAGTAAACACAGTTGCAACGCGCCGAACCGCCGGCAGCCGAGTGGTATATGTACAAACGGCGGCGGCCATCTTGGAAACAACTAGACCGCGTCTGATAGACGAGGAGGAACGTAATGGAACATTTTAATGGCGTCCTCACGTCCACCTTCGCCACAAACGCCAGTCGCTGGCGGCCGTGACAGTTTGTTCCAATAAATACAGATCAATAGAAGAATAATGGAGGAATCCTCATTATCTTTTAATGCAATAGCTAGGATTGATTCGGAGCTACTAATCTTTTTTGTGGAACACTTGTATGGGGTATTAATTAGTATCGCAAGGCCACCCGTAGGTCTTCCCCAGAGACCCCGCCTAGTGACCTGGATGAATGCAAAATAGCCCTCTATAATAAAGTTGTTTTGGTTCATAGATTCTTGAATAAAAATAATATCAGGTCTTTGAAAATAATTTAGGCTATACCATTTTTTGAAGTTGTTTAAACCGCATGGGTTCCACGAAATTATATGAAATTTGACCACGCTAAGAGTCTCTCATCCCTTTTGATTGATTTGGGGGTTGATCAATATTAGGATCCCTCCATGACATCTCCTTTAGTGCTGATACAAATGCCATAAACTGTTTCATGGTGCCAGCATCAAGATTAGATGGAACACCCTGAGTAGAAAAAGAAGACATACTTTCAACTACGGGAGGCATGGTTTCCAAATAATTCTTTGCTTCCTCGAGCGAGAAAAAAATGCAGATGGTTAAGCCAATGGATGCTAGATCTTCTCTATGTTCCCATAGCAGCTTCAAGATAAAAGGAGACATACATTTACAGACCATTCTGTTATTATTTATAGCTGCTAATTTCACCCAATCTGTCATTTGAACGTATAATCCGCAGGGCGGAATATCTTGAAAGACGGTCATCATAAAAGTACGATTCAGGCGAGCCTTGCTGTGACGTACTGGCTCGCTTTCCCACCCCATTACTGTAGCAGATTGTATGTCAATGAGATTATCTATTACTGAGGAGCCTTGCTGCCCCATTATTGTGGCAGCTTTTATCTCAGTGGGGTTAGAGTTTGCTAGTGGGCATTGTGGCATCAAATTCGACGAATTTGAAATGGGTATTATTTGCTCCACATCTTGTTCTCCTTCATTGGCAGACTTACATCGAATACACCATGTAAAGCAGATGCTTTTGAATCAGGCATGTTTGACCTCGAACCATTGGACATAGGAGTTTGTCTTTCCTAGCTTCTTTGCACAGTTGGCATGTTTAGTAGCCCTTTGCCCGTTATCTATACCAAGAATCACTTTCTCAGTCTTTTTTATGTTCAACATAGGATAAAAGTTGGGAAGAACAGATTGTTTTTGATTTAAGGACTCAGTATGAGGATTTAATTCCAAGTCTAGGTTTGCAGGTCCTTCATCCACGCAGACTGCCTCTTCCATTGCTTTCGTTTGAAGCTTCTTTGGGTTCTTTTTAAGCTGGTTCTGCTTTAAGGTCATCCATCACCTTGGATTCCAAGGCTTTTTTCTTTTCATGAGGATATTTTTTGATTGGTTGGGCAGTCGGATTGGATTCCGGAAGATTCAACAATGCCTTAGATTCTTCATTCAATTGGTTTAAATCGATTATGTTATCTCCCCCAGATAAATTGCAAATATCTCTCATGTGTGTATTGTGTTTGTCTATTTTGTCACATACTTGATTTTTTTGTTTTTTTTTTCTTGTTTTCCTTTCGTGTTTTCATTGAAAATACTGCGCTTTTCAGCACGAGCCAAGGCCCTTCTTTGTTTTTTGGTTTGGGGCATTGATGATGGTTCGGCGTGCTGTTGATCATCAGTAGTCTTTTTTTTCCTGTACCCTTTGACATAAGGCCCTCTCCACTTATATCGATAAGGTCAGTCAGTGCCGAGGGACTATCTGGGCATGCATCATCGTTGCCCATCATGGGCGGGTTGGCCTCATTAGTAGTTGGCATAGAGAGAGTTGCAAGAGTGGTTGCAATCTCAGTTACTAGGATGGTCAGAGCCGCAATGTTTGATGCATTGGTGTCCTCTGATTTTACAATCGGTAAGATAGTGTCCTTCTCTGTAGCGGGTTTGGGTGACAGCCCTTCAGTCACAGCCTCAGCGAAAGACTTGGTTTGAGTGGCAATGTGTTGGGAATTTGGCATCAAGTCTTTCTTATGAATGAAGGCGGAAAACATATTACATGAAAACAACATGCCCTCCATTTTACAGAGCTTACTTATAAGGTCAGACATTTGCATCTGTAAGATTTTTATTTCCTCATGTGTTTGCTAGTGACCTTTGTCTAATAAATTTAGGATCCGAGTCAAGACAGGGAAAGTTTCAAGGCATTGTTGTTGTTCATCTCTACATTTTTGTTGTTCTGTAAGGCCATGATTCAGCCGTGGCACATTTCCATGGTTTGTGGACTCATTGAAGTCAAAATGAGAAGCCCCAAGACCTTCAAGGCTATGTGAAAGTTGGCGTACCTTGGATCATTGATTTTTCTGAAATGGGAGAGCTGTTTATCTGAGTAGGGAGCCCTGCCGCACTAGCTATTCTCGGAGGAAGATTACCCCCTAACATTTGTGCCTCTTTTTGAGCACTGAAGTGGGGAGGCACAGAGTACGAATAAAATGGGGGATTGTTAAATAAAAAAACATTTTCAATCCCATATTTACTTTTATTGACTGGGGTGGAAGGTTCATGTGACAGTCTTACACGCTTTCCCAGTTCAAACTCTATTGCAGGTGCTAGCATGGTGAAGTCAGCGGTGTGGGTACCAAACTGCTCAAGTCCCATTTTTTTCTTGATCGCATCTCTGTCTAGACTGAGATCTAGGTTAGACTCTTCATTGTCCCAGCCTCTAGGGGAGATTGTATTGGCTTCTTTGATGGATAGAGACCCAAGTGCTGTTTTGAAATCTGTGGTTTTTCTGGCCAGTTTAGGAGTAGGAACCTCCCAAGCAGTATTCAAAGTGAGATTTTTATGCAAAGATTTTTCTTTAGAAGCCTCAATGGCTATATCTGCATGGACCCCTATTTTAGGTGGCATAAAATCACATTTTTCACTGACAACCGGCAAGGTACTTGACAATGGGAGAACTATTCCATCAGATACATGGAGAATACACAAGCCTTTTTCCTTAGCGCGCTCAGGGGAGGCTGGCACGATAATGCCTTTTAAAGCAGAATCGTTTTCTACCAACAAAGCCCCCTCATTTTGTGTCTTAGGGGGGCCATTCACATTTCCTAACTGGCGTAAATTTTCATGTGACTGATCAAAGGAAAGATATGTTTCCATGTCCTATTCCCGAACAGGCGGGATAGAAGGCATATCTGGATGTAATTTGGCCTCAATTTGATCAGCTTTTTTTTAGATTGTGTAGGTTTGCTTTTTTAACGCTGCGCAACCCCTCCGCCATGATTAATGGGCTTGAATGCGCACACAAATAGCTCACCTTACAGACGAAAAGCAGTCAAACCAAAAAACACAATTCAGGCACACAAGAGGAGGGTGCCCCAACAGGTAAGCGTAAATGGGGAACACCAAATTATCAATTGCGCCGGCCGCCCCAGCCGCCTCACCGCCTAACAGCCCAACAGCCCACTTAGGAAGCACTTTGGATGCGCACGCGCGATGCGCGCGCACCAGTGCTAATGTAGGAAGTGGGAAGTGGACAGCAGTGGGCGGGAGTGAGGGGGGCGGGTACAGAGGCGGGCCGGAGGCGGGAGCGGGAAGCGCTGCAGAAGAAGCAGAAAAAATGTAGGTAAGAATTGTGAAGAGGTGGGGAGGAGCAATACAAGCCGCGGCGAAGCGGCACAAATGCAAAAGCACCAGAGATAATAACACGGGAGCACAAAGTCAGTATTTACTTGGCAATGTCCAATGGCAAGTCCAATGTTCAAGCACAACGTGTTACAAAGTGCAAACACTCTTCCTCTTGGCAACTACTATTGCCGGCGCAGGCACAGGAGGAACATAGCGAGCAGCCTCTCCAGCCCAACAGCCCACTTAGGAAGCACTTCGGATAGAGACATTTGGGTTTGTGTGTCAATTATATGAAGATGACACAAATTCTGAATGACCTTCATAGACAGCCTAGTAGAGGCAGGAAGGTAACGGATTGTTTAGGAGCCATGCAGAGCTGGATACAGAATCGATTTTTATAACTAAATAGAAAAAAGACAGAAATGATCTTACCACGCCATAATAGAGAATCAGTTGCTCCATTTCCATTGCCTACCAGTGAAGGCGGTCTGAAGTTTAGGTGGATGCGGGAGTTAAAGCAGATCACTATCATCTATTTAATATCAATAGATGCAGGCATTTTCTTGAGATAGACCACCTGAAAGCCTTAGTCCAGGCAGTGGCTCTTTCCAGAGTGAAGTACAAAATAAAGCTATCCACTCCATCTTTGGCATGAAAAAATATGACCATATTTCTCAGGGGCGCAAAGAGCGGGGCTGGGTACAGATTGAGGATATGGTCAAGGACAATAGTGAAGGGAGCCACAGCAGACTATTTATCGTATATGGTGAAAGCCTATCAGCCAATTCCTGCACTGCTTGTGGTAGGAAAACCAAATAAAACATCTTTGGGCAGCAAGAGTTTGGCAGTCCTCGCTGTAGTTTGTGAAATAACCTACCAACTACACCAATACACAAAACAGCTTCGAACATCGTTTCGAACAATATTCCAGGTCTTCTAAAGTACCATAAACATTGAATCTTGTGTTCTAATGTGTTGCTTCATATTGCTCTTTTATGTTATTTATATTGTCTGTAGTTAGTATTTTGTTTTATATCTTAGCGCATTGAAACTAGTTCCACTGTTAATTGCTTTTGCACTGTGGAAAGATTGTTCACATTGTCACTTGCAATTTCTTGAAAGGGCATCCCAGGCCATAACCATACACCATACTGGATCCAATTTCCAATATTAGATAATATTAAGTGAAAGAAGATGCTAAAGGATTGAAGACGATTGAACTGATAGTCCTTCTATAGCGACATGGGGAAAAGATAAGATCCGTCATTCCAATGTGTTGCAAATTGGCCTTTTGCAGCAGAGTATCATTCCAAACCAGGAGCGACCACCACACACTGGGAGATGGTGAGCAGAAGAATGGTTCACTTAATTTGAGCAATTTGAGCAAAGTGCGGTCAAGGGGGAGCTGATGCGCACAGAGCGACTTGCAAGCCTCTGTGTGAGCTGCGTAGGCAATTTGGAGGGTCCAGCGTAATATTTGCATTAAAACGATCCAGTTTGCCACCAGAATATGCAGATAGCAGTATGAAGTTGCAAAGCACATCCTGATCGAGGATCAAGACTTCTGCTTCACATACAGAGAAAAACGACAAAACAAACATGCCCCCCGGGGCGGGTATTGTGCGGCTCTCAGAGTGGGCGGGAATAGCCGTGCAGTGGAAGTTGCAGCTGATTCTCGGAGGCCGTAATGGATTGGGGACATGAAAGCGGCTTCCCTGACCCGCCAACAAGACTCTCTGCGGTCCCAAGATGAGCCCCCACAATATTCTCCATTCCGGAAGAGCAGAGCGGACCCCCCGCCTCGAGGATATGGTGAGGCTGGAATAGCTCCAGTGGACAAGTGGGGGAGCGGCACTCACCTGAGGGTACCGGTCTCCCTCCGTACATCGCTCGCGGAGGGAAAAGTCATCTGCTCCAGAGAAGCGCTTTGCGGCGTGAAAGCAAAACTGTTCCACAGGCCTCGTCCATTCGGCACACTCGGCTTCATGAGGTGCACACAGAGACAAACAGCCTGGTACTAGAGGTGAGGTGTTGTCAGCACGGAGGGGGAGGTGTGGCATGCCTCGGCCACATTGAACTACAAACCCCCCCCCCATGCTGGCAGGTGGCAGGGCCCAGATTTATTTGCTATCTAAGGGCGGGGCAGGAGGAGTCAGCGGGCGCAGCAGCTCATCAACTGTTACGCTCACCTGGCTCCCACAGAGGCGTTGATCGGAACTGGACAGCTGAGGTCTCCACCAATGTGACGCGTAGGGCCGAGATGACGGACTGGACTGGCCCACCTAGCTTCGTTCGCTTGGCCCGCAGGAACACTCCTCTGCAAATGGAGAAAGGGAATCAACCACCCGTGGAGTTGAGCGTTAATCCCCCCACCCCCGCTGTTCTCCCCACAGATCGCCTTTGATGTCCCCTCTTATAGTCTCACCTGATGGTTTGAAAAGATGAGCTCTCCATCCTGCATTGAGCGCAGGGGCGAGTTGATAACCAGTTGCTTCACTGGCTCGAAGGAATTGGTGAGTTCCAGAACAATATTGACTCAGAGATTCCCGGCAAGATGCCGTAAGTATAAAGTTCGTAAGAGTTCAAATGCCTGACTTTCACTCTTGTCCGATTCCTTGCAGGTTGCAGCTTGACCCTAATGAAGAGTTCCTCGTGGCAACCAGTAGTAATCTGGTAAGGATTTGCATTTTCCAACACAGTTCGATAAAATAATGTCAATATGGAACACGTTGCTTTCTGAGCTGAGAGAAAGCATGAAGACTTGGGGAATAATACCTCCGGCGTAAAATATGGTAAGTCTTTTGTGGTGAGGAGGGTTCCCCTTGTTAGTCCCTTTGTTTCACCTTGCTGTCCTTTTGTTTCACCTTAGGGGCCGGGGTTCGGCGAAGAGGCAGTGGAAGCTGCGCCGACCCGTGAAGAGGAATAGTACCCCCAGTGGTAAAATCAGGTAAGTCTATGGGGGGGGGTAACTAATATTCCTTTGTGTATTCCCTTGGCTCACCTTGCTGTTCTTTTCTTCTCCTCAGGTGCCGGAGTACGGCGGGAACATGCAGGAGGATGCGGTGGAATGTGAAGATGCTGCGAAGGCCGGTGAGTTCAGCGCAGCGCTGCAGCAGGGGAGGCGACGCGCATAAAATAACTTCTTTCTTCCAGCTCGAAGGCGCGATGGATCGGGAATTCAGGTAATGATTAAAGGTATTGCTCTTGTTCTAACCTTTTCTCCTTCTTTCTCCCTTTTTCTAGGAGCTCCAAACTCGAGGCGGGCGTGGCAGAAGGCTGGATGCAGACTTGCAGGCACGGTGAGCGTTACGCTGCTCGTTGCAGAATAACGCAAAGCGTGTGCTGCTCTTCGGGCGTGGTTTAAATAGCCTCCAAAGTAGTCCCAGGTAAGTATTCCTCCCCAGCCCCGCCCGAGTAAAAAATAGTCCCTAAGTAAAGTAGTCCCTTCCAAGCCTATTTTGGCTTGGAGCTCTTGCAGCATGGTCTGCATCAGGTACGTTTTAATCTATGAGCCTGGCGCCTATGGCGTGGTTTGGGTCCCCGGGGGTAGGCATCATGATACCAACGCCTGCAGGGCCACGGACTCATCCTTCCAGAACGCAGCGTCCTGCCTCCCCTCCCCAGTTGCCACAACAGTTCCCCGAACCTTGAAATCCTTATCTCTGGCCCTCCGGAGAGGAAAGAAGTCTTCCGCCTTGAAGAGACTACTGCTACAGCAAGCGGTGGGGTGCATGGTGTCTCCCAATCGTAGGTCACGCAATCCAAGATAGTAGGCCAACACAAGGAGTACTGCTGGTGGAGAGTGCCTGCGCTCTCGTGGGGGCAGTTACAGATTGGAGGTGCCACCAGCTGTCTGGGCAACGAGGCCCGTGGTGAATGGAGACATCATGCACACAGCAAAGAATTACACAGTGACGCTCTCTGCTGATTGGCGCGGCAGCACGAGATATAACACCAACAACTCTGCGGCGCCCACGGACCACGGATGTACTTAAGGAACCCTGCACAGCGCAGAGTGTAGAACCACGCGCCGACTCACATGAGAGTGGGGTAAAACACAGACCTACATTGGTGACGCAGTCAGTTACATCCAAGGAGCAAGTCACAAGACGGGAGCTACTGATGCCATGGTGAGGAGACGCGCCTCCCATAAAAAAGCCGGGACGCACTGCCCCCTCTGCCATGTACGGTCCTCCAGCGCTCCAGATCAGATACTCGCAAGCAAGTCACTAAAACAGGATTCTCTGGCCCAAGGCCCCGACAATTGACACATCACCTCAGAGAGAGGGCGCACCGAAGAACAGCGAGCTGCACAGCGTCTGGGTGCTACCAGGCTTTCACAACTCTTGTGTCTCAACACCCCCTGGACACCTTCTGCTCACGAAACTGGCCTACATGTGGCGAGACCTCCCTGCAGCGCAGGATAATGCCTAAAGGCCCCCAAACAAAAAAGGGGGAACAACAGAAACATTTACTAAGCACACAGTCACAGGCAGGCAAGAGATGGCGATGACAATACCTCCCGTTGATCTGCAAGGAGTCATCACGGCCATGCAACAAGGGTTTGCCGCGATGAACAAAATGTTGGATGGCATCAATATCAACATCAACATAATGCAGACACAAATGGAAAAAAGCAACAGCATATTACTAAGGCTGAAACACGGATAAGCACAGTGGAAGACACCGTCGAAACCCTGGAAAACACTGTGACAATCAATAGCGAAAAGACTTGGGCACCATTAAGCTAAAGTATGTAGATTTAGAGGGGAGGTTGAGAAGAAACAACATATGCATCATGGGGGTCCCGGAGGATGCCTTGAAAGGCCCCATGGAACGAGCAGTGGAGGAGTTCTTGAAGGACATGCTGGGAGATCCATGATGTTTGTCATTGAGCGGGCGCACAAATCACTTGCACAGCACGATATGTATTTTTCTGGACTACACACTGCCGGTACAGCAAGAGAGACAAACATTTGTAGGGGTAAAGAAACTGCTGAGAGAACGTCAAATTCCTTACGCTATGTTATATCCAGCGAGGCTGCACATGCAGTTCAAAAACAAGACTTATTTTTTCACATTTCCGGAAGAGGCGGTCTCGTTCGTAGTGTCATGATCCATCGATCACGCCCCTTTTGGTCCTCCTGGTCCCTGGCACGTCGGTGGTTATTCGCTGTAGTACACCCAACATGGCCAAATTCACAGAACTCGGTCTATTGACCTTTACGTCCATGCAGCACGTTCCATAGAGGAACCACGCCCGAGGCTCCGCGCGTCTCAACGCTATCGTTTGCTGAGGCTAGACGTGTGTCGCAGTTCGTGCTCCTGGAACGGAGTTGCTACTCGAATTCCCGGACCCTTTCATTCTCCTTCTCCTTCCGCCCCCTTGTACCTGTATTCCATCAGCGTTCCGCGCAGACCGCTCTTGTGTGCGGCCTTCCTTCCTGGTCTTCCTGGAGTTCCGTGGTCCCGGACGAAGAAGCTGAACGAATCCTGGAATCCGACGACGGCTGAGCGGGCTTATACAAGACCCGAGCAGCACCGAAGAAAACCCCGGCGAAGGATCCCGCAAGGCAGCAAAAACAGGTGAGACAAAAGGAAACCTGTGACAGGTTGAGACGCCAACTGATTGAATTCGACACAGACATGGAAGCGGCCATCCAGGACCTTATGCGTGGCATGCAAGAGCTGACGACCGAAGTCAAAATTTAAAGGCAGAGAACGCTGCCTTAAAGCAATTGGTATTGTCCCGTGAATCTGCTACGAAAGAGAGTGTAATCCTGGGCGGCGTTGTTGATAAATATGATGGTTCCGCAAAGAGCCTTTGTGGATTCCTTGACTCATGTTTGGTCCACTTTACTTTCAAGCCTTATTATTTTTCTACGCCCAGGGCTAAGGTGGGCTTTATTATTTCGCATTTTTTGAGAAATGCCTTGACCTGGGCCACCCCACTGTTTAACTCTGGGGATTCTCTCCTGGATGATTTAAGAAGGCTTCATACAGGCCCTTATGACCATGTTTGACCGCCCAGAGCAGGTCTACAGTGCCCAGGAACGTCTACTCGACTTTCAACAAGGTTCCCAGGATATGCTCACGTATGTTACACGCTTCAAACAGTTGGCTAAAGAAGCGGATTGGTCCTCTGAAGCTTGTTGTACCCTATTTCGAAGGGGGCTAAACAAAGACATCAAGGATGAACTAGCCAGAGTGGCACTCCCAAGTTTTTATCAGGCCCTGATGGACCTTGCTCTGCAGATTGACTTTCGCATTCAGGAGAGAAAGGCAGAGAAAAAGAAAAGCAAGCTACCGCTCCAGAATAACTCCATTGGAATAACCTCGAGCCCTGAAGGTATTTCCACTTCGAGTAACGAGCCTGAACCTATGCAGCTAGGGGCATTCCGTGGACCCATATCCTCCCAAGAAAGAATGCGTAGGATCCATACCGGGTTGTGTTTGTATTGTGCATCAGACAAACATTTAGTAAGAGAGTGCCCAATAGCCCCCCCACGGCGCTCGGGAAACGCCAGCTCCCGATCCTAGATGGAGCACAGGTTCGGGAGAGAGATGCCTGCTCCACATCAATTCCATCCTTGAACTCTCCTGGACAAAATTCTTTGGTGATCTTACAGGCCTTTTTATGGCCATCCAAGAAGGAAACGTATCCCATCCTGGCACTGGTGGACTGTGGAGCTATGGGGATTTTCATAGACCATGAATGGGTTCTTAAACACCATATTCCTTACGAATCCCAGACTATTATGCAACCTGTAGAAGCAATTGATGGAATGCCCCTTTTTTCAGGACCCATAACCTTTCAGACCAAGGACGTCGAACTTGCCATAAACCACCATCGAGAAAGGATAAAATTTGACATCATCAAGTCGGCCCATTACCCAATGGTATTGGGAATGCCCTGGCTTCAAAAACACAATCCGTACATCAATTGGACAGCAGGTTCCTTGTTCCTGGGCTCAGAATTTTGTATGTCCCACTGCATAATATCAGACCTCGCTCCGACACCATCAGAAGGACCTCCTACGAATCACCAAGGTACAATCTCAGTCTCAAACATTATCCGGGTCCTGGAGATATACCAGGAATATTCTGATGTTTTCTCTTCTGCCATTGTCCAGGTGTTACCTCCCCATAGACCAGAAGACTGTGCTATAGAAACTGACCCTTCCGCTGTGATTCCCTTTTGAAGGATGTTCATCTTGTCCGAACCTGAAAAGAAAGCCCTTCGAGAATACCTGGATACTAATCTTGCAAATGGCACCATACGACCCTCTAAATCCACAGCAGGGGCCTCACTGTTCGCTATCCGTTACCCTTGATCTCGGACATTCTGGAGGCAGTAAGGGGCGCAGTTGTTTTCACCAAGTTGGATCTCAGGGGTGCCTACCATCTGATTCGTATTAGGGCAGGCGTGTTAGGGAGAATTCTCTGTTCAGGCTGAATTTCCTAACCTAGTGAGTCCCCCAGCAGCTTTGCTGGATTTTTTGGGTTTATTTATTTCTCCTGCCAAGAGTGAGACTCTTTTACCCTCACTCTTGGACATGATTTGAGTGTGTTTCCTTGATTCTAGATGTGTTTAATGGGCTATGGGGTCTTTTACTCCATAGGGCTTCATGTGTTTTTGTGATGTGTGTTACACAGCACCCTCAGTGCAGTAACACTGGGGTGTCATAGTGACCCCCCAGTATAGACTCCATACCCTGGGACTGACTACTGTCTCCCAGGGCATGTAAAGTCACCATTGACTTTACTAGTCTTAAATTCTGAACAGAACCAGTACAAACCATCATATTGTGGACGTACTGGCTGGGGCAATTCAATTTCCCCGGGGTCTGTTAGTCGAGGGGGCACGTCTCCGTCCCCCCTGATCGAGTTTTGGCTGGTGGCAGTGGATACTACTTTTTATATTCAATCGCAAATATTTCTCTATGGGATTTTCCCATTATTCGAGGCTACTATCTTTATTTATTTAATTACGATAGCCTCGAACATACCGCTGGTTTATTTAATTAATATTAATTCTCCGGTTGGTATTTTTTGCCAAAACTCGGTTCTAAAATGGCGTTTGTGTTCTCTTCTGTAACTCCAACCCAAGTCGAGCCCTTTGTTCCACTTTTTGGCGGGCTTCTCCACAGAAGCCCTCCAAAGTGGTGCCACTCTGTCTGGGGTACTTAGAAGGGGTGGAGGGGGATTTAGGCACCCTGGACTGAGTTGCCTAGGCAACTGAAGTCGCACTCCGTCCTGATTGGCCCAAGTGGTGAGCCGCCCGGCTCACCACTTAGCATGTTTGAGTGACAGCTAGGCTGAGTGAATGGGGGTTTTCTGCATAAAAGCAGGGCTTTGGGGACTGGAACTTCAGAAGTCGCCACAGGACCTAAGAATCCGACGAGGGAGAAGTTGAGCCAACCTGCCACGACAACACCACCGGTGGAGCCCTGCTGGACCGTCTCACTACTTTTCCCAAAGACAGAGGAGATCTCCCGCCAGAGAGTCTTCTTCCTTTAATTGGTGGGGATAACCAGTTTCACCGTCTTTTCGCCTTCCCGACGCATCTCGTGGCCGCCTTGCCTGTGCCAAGCACCCCGGCAACCGGAATACCACGTTTTACCACGACCGCGAAATAAAGGATACTACCTTTAACCGGAAAACTCTGCGGCTGGTTTCTTCCCTGGCAGTGCAACGACCTTCAGCTTTCCTCCAAGTCGAGGTCTTCTCTTCCCCTGGACGACGCCGAGACTTGCAATCACTGCCACGAACAACTGCCACTGCTGGAGGATCCTTCCCACTTAAGGTACCACTTAAGGTACCGTGTTCCGCCCGGCTTCCCTTGCCACCGATTGTACGGGGTAGATTTAGCCCGGCTTTCGAACCTGGGTTAGCCTGGGACACCCTGGCTAAACTTTTCTAAGCCTCCCTAAACTCTTTTCGAACTCTCTGCAAGCCTAGTGTAACTGTGTGATCTTGGGCGCATTTGTGCTCTGCTCTCTCTAAGAGTGGGCCCAGCCTATGGACTTTGGCTCACAAGTGACTTTTGCTCTTCTGCCTTGCTAATAGTGTTCCTAAATCTTAGAGTGGTGTACCTTTTCATATTCTGTCTTTTTCCCTCCCCTTCTTCATAAACTTATTGGAGTGCCATCATAGTTAAGCGCTCACCTCTGTATGAAAATAAGTGGTGTTAACTAATACTTATCTGATAAGGAATAAGGGGTGTGTATATTATAATAGTAACTGTGTTTAGAGTGTTTTACAATAAGAGTGCTGGAGTGTTTCAAACAGTGTGTTTTTAAATAAATAATTATATACTTTGATACCAAAGCGCTGGTCAGTGTTTGCTTGTATTATTGTGCCTGAGTGCCTATTGTGTATACTCTGCATACTGCCTAACTCTTCTTGAGGGAAGTCTGACTGCTCAGCCACAGCTACCAGGTAAATCTGGGTGGTACAGACTGCTACCAAGTGGGTTTACTGCTAACACCTGTAGTCCTAAATCTTTTGAAGTGGTCCCTAAGGGAACTGCACAGGTTTCTGCCTAACAAGGAGATGAGTGGAAAACAGCATTTGGAACACCCTTCGGTCATTATGAATACTTGGTCATGCCCTTTGGACTTGCTAATTGTAACGCTCACCTGACTCCCACAGAGGTGCTGGCCTGGTTCGCGCTGCTGTGACCTCTTCTAAGGTGATGCACAGGGTTCGGAAGACGGACTGGACCGGGCCCCCCAAATCTGGCTTGTCTGGCTCGCTGAAGTATCCTTATGTAGGCAAAAATAGGGGATTAACTGTCTGCGGGGTAATGCAATCGGCCTCCCACATTCCCCTCTCACCCTCCTCGAAACCCTTCTGTGATTCCTCGTAGCGTCTCACCTTAGGGTCTGGAAGGACGAGCTCTCCATCCTGCTTCTGATACAGGGGCGCGTTGGTATCCAGTTACTTCACTGGATTTTCGTATTGGTGAGGTTCCCCTTGTGTCCATGCATTAATGTACTAATGCTAGTGTCTTTTTGCCCATAGGGGCCGGGGTACGGAATGCCGGGGAACAGGCACCGACCGGAGATGAGAGGTGAAATCCTTGTAGAAATCAGGTAAGTCTTTAATGAGCGTTTTTTGGTAATGTCTTTTCATTCGCTCATTAACGCTGATGTCTCTTTTTCCCCTTAGGGGCCGGGGTCCGGAAATGCCAGGATGCCGCGCGGACCCGAAATGAAGAGGGAATGAATCAACAGATAAGTCTTAACATGGAGATTTAGCTTTCCTTATTCCCTTCTCTCTCTCACCTTTTGTTCTGGTCTTTTTCTCCCTAGGCGCTGGGGCATGACTGCGAATCCGGATGATCGCTGCTGAACATGGAGGCGCCCTGTAAAGGTGAGTGGAATGCGGCGCTGCAGCGATCGAAGCAATTAGCTTTTAAATAAAAGTCTTCCTTTCCAGGATTGTCGGCGAGATGTCTCCGGGATGCGGATTTAGCAGGTAAGGACTTTTCCTTCTTCTGTTCTCTTCTTCTCTTCCTTTGCAGGTGATCCAGGATGCTGGCAGGCGTGGCATAAGTCAGGATGCAGGAGCAGACACGGTGAGCGTCCAGCTGCTAGATGCAGAACAACGCGAAGCACGTGTGGCTGTTCGGGTGGGGTTTAAATAGCCTTGGAAGAAGTTCCAGGTATGTATCCTTCCTCCAATCAGGTATGTATCCTTCCCCGACCACGCCCGGATGATAAATTAGTCCCACAGGTAAAGTAGTTCCTTTCAGGCCTCAAGGAGGCCGGGATCCTGCAGCATGGTCTGCATCAGGTAAGTGCACCCAAGCACTCCCATAATGAGCCTGGCGCCTATGGCACCAGGACTGATGTCTTTTATGAGCCTGGCGCCATAGGCGCCAGGACACTGTCCAAAGGGCCCCTATATGGGGTTGCTGGGTCCTTCCTTGGGGACTGGATGTCCGCTTTCGGGGACGCAGGGCTTGAACCGGCTCCCCGGGAGTGGGCATCATGACAGCACTCCCCCCGATGAATGGAAGACCGCTTTCAGAAAACCATTCGGGCACTACCAATATCAAGTGATGCCATTTGTCTTTCCAATGCCCCTGCCATATTCCAGCGATTTATGGACCATTTATTTGCGGATCTACTTTTACACACAGTTATCGTATACCTGGATGACATCTTGGTTTTCTCTTTATCCTTGCAAGAACATTTCCATCACGTCAGTGAAGTATTAACGAGACTCCAACAGAATCATTTGTTTTACAAACTAGAAAAGTGTTAGTTCCATCAGTCTCAAGTAGTGTATCTTGGTTATGTAATATCAGCCAAGGGAATCGCCATGGATCTGGAGAAGGTATCTGCAGCGAGAGACTGGCCTATTCCCAAGTGAGGAAAAGATATTCAAAGATTTGTTGTATTCGCATATTTTTATAGGAAGTTCATCCTGAATTTCTCTTCCCTTACACAGCCACTAACCAATCTCCTGAAAAAGGGGAAACCATTCCAATGGGGTCAGCTGTTACGCTCACCTGACTTCCACCGAGGCGCTGGCCTGGTTCGCGCTGCTGACCTCTTCTAAGGTGATGCGCAGGGTTTGGAAGACGGACTGGACTGGGCCCCCAAATCTGGCTTGTCTGGCTCGCAGAAGTATCCTTCTGTAGGTGAAAATAGGGGATTAACTGTCTGCGGGGTAATGCAATCGGCCTCCCACTTTCCCCTCTCACCCTCCTCGAAACCCTTCTGTGCTTCCTCGTAGCGTCTCACCTTAGGGTCTGGAAGGACGAGCTCTCCATCCTGCTTCTGATGCAGGGGCGCGTTGGTATCCAGTTACTTCACTGGATTTTCGGATTGGTGAGAACCAAACTTGCTTGGCTTCCAGGTAAGTTTTTTGATAAGAGGTTCCCCTTGTGTCCATGCATTAATGTACTAATGCTAGTGTCTTTTTCCCCATAGGGGCCGGGGTACGGAATGCGAGGATGCTGCGCGGACCCGAAATGAAGAGGGAATGAATCAACAGGTAAGTCTTAACATGGAGATTTAGCTTTCCTTATTCCCTTCTCTCTCTCACCTTTTGTTCTGGTCTTTTTCTCCCTAGGCGCTGGGGCGTGACTGCGAATCCGGATGATCGCTGCTGAACATGGAGGCGCCCTGTAAAGGTGAGTGGAATGTGGCGCTGCAGCGATCGACGCGATGAGCTTTTAAATAAAAGTTTTCCTTTTCAGGGTTGTCGGCGAGATGTCTCCGGGATGCGGATTTAGCAGGTAAGGACTTTTCCTTCTTCTGTTCTCTTCTTCTCTTCCTTTGCAGGTGATCCAGGATGCTGGCAGGCGTGGCAGAAGTCAGGATGCAGGAGCAGACACGGTGAGCATCCAGCTGCTAGATGCAGCACAACGCGAAGCACGTGTGGCTGTTCGGGTGGGGTTTAAATAGCCTTGGAAGAAGTTCCAGGTATGTATCCTTCCCCGACCACGCCCGGATGGTAAATTAGTCCCACAGGTAAAGTAGTTCCTTTCAGGCCTCAAGGAGGCCGGGATCCTGCAGCATGGTCTGCATCAGGTAAGTGCACCCAAGCAGTCCCATAATGAGCCTGGCGCCTATGGCGCCAGGACTGATGTCTTTTATGAGCCTAGCGCCATAGGCGCCAGGACACTGTCCACTGCCCCTATATGGGGTTGCTGGGTCCTTCCTTGGGGACTGGATGTCCGCTTTCGGGGACGCCGGGCTTGAACCGGCTCCCCGGGAGCGGGCATCATGACAGCACTCCCCCCCAAGGCCCCTCCCAAGGTTGTTCCCTCCAGGGGTTTTGGTTTGTCTGGGAAGAGTCGGTGGAATTTCCTGACTAATCGAGGTGCATACACATGGTCGCTGGGTTCCCACGACCTCTCCTGAGGTCCCTACCCCTTCCAATCAATTAGGTAGAACAGTTTTGACCTAAACATTTTTGAGTCTAAAATGTTCTTCACTTCGAATTCGGGCTCCCCATCTATTAGAATAGGTTTTGGAGGTTTGAGTAGTCGGGTTCCGGGTACCACTGGTTTCAGAAGTGACACATGAAAAACAGGATGAATTCGCATACTAGCTGGTAAATCAAGTTTAACAGCCACTGGGTTAATTATTGCCGTAATAGAATAAGGTCCCAGATATTTTGGGTTAAAAGTTCGAGGCCCTTTGAGTGGTAAATGTCTGGTAGCTAACCACACTTGATCCCCAATCTGATACGGAGGTGCTTCACTCCGATGTAGATCAGCATTCTCCTTGTATTTTCTCTTGGCTTGTTGTAAATGCGTAGTTGCCTCTTTGAAGGCTTGGGTAATTGTAGAATGCAGATGTTCTACTGCAGGCATTCCGAGGTTCTGAGATGAGTCAAGGTTTGAGGTTCGAGGGTGATGCCCAAACAAAGTATAAAAAGGACTGTGGCCAGTTCCAGAGTGTACCGAATTATTATATGCGTATTCGGCTATCCAAAGAATGTCTTTCCAGTTGCTTTCAGATTGCTGTAACATACACCGTAAGTACTGCTCAAGGGTCTGATTTGTCCTCTCGGTCTGACCATCGGTCTGAGGGTGGTGACTGGTCGATAATCTTACGTCGATCTGCGCCATTTGACAACATTTGCGCCAGAAGTGGGAAATGAATTGGCTTCCCCGGTCAGAGATTAGTATAGATGGGAATCCATGTAGCCGAACAATATTTTCGAGGAATTCTTTGGCTAGGACAGAAGCTGAAGGTAAACCTTTCAAAGGAATAAAGTGGGCCATTTTGGAAAACAAATCCACAATTATCAGAATAGTATTGTACCCCGAACAAGGAGGCAGGTCCGTAATAAAATCCATTGATAGGGTGTGCCAGGGTGCTGGCGGTATGTCTAGAGGTTGAAGGAGATCGGCTGGTCTTTTCTTTTGACTTTTATTTTGGGCGCAAACACCACAGGACATCACAAAAGATTTAACATCTTTTCGCCAAGAGGGCCACCAAAATTGTCGTTTCACCTTTTCCTCTGTCTTGGCAATACCGGGGTGTCCCTCTATTAAAGTATCATGATAACCGGAAATAACTAGTTGGAAATAAGGTAAACCATTATCTATGGTAAAGTCTGATCCCTTTTGTATCCAATCCTGTAAGGTTGTAGGGTCCAGGAGTTGTTTCACTCTGGCTTGAATGTCTTCAAGCGTCTGTAACAAAGTCATGCCTAGAATCCTCTGTTCGGGAATTATTGGTACTGGTTCTGAGTTTGTATCAGATTCTCCCATTCCAATTCGGGATAAGGCGTCTGCTTTGCCATTCTTGCAGCCAGGTCGATAGGTAATCACGAAATCAAATTCAGCAAAAAACAAAGCCCATCGGAGCTGCCGTGATGACTGAGCCTTGGCGGTTTTCAAATACTGTAAATTCCGGTGATCAGTGGTCACTGTGAGGGTATGTCGAGCGCCAAGCAGATAATACCGCCAGGCTTTAAAAGCAGACTTAATGGCTAACAGTTCTTTGTCCGTGATTGCATAATTAACCTCGGGTGCCGAGAATTTTCTGGACCAAAATGCTACGGGATGCAGTTGGTTGGTTTCGGGATCTCTTTGGGACAGGACAGCTCCCATGGCTAGGCTGGATGCGTCAGTCTCGATGACATAAGGGAGATCTGGACGCGGGTGTTTCAATATAGGTGCGGAGGTAAACTTAGCTTTTAAATCCTGAAAGGCCTGCTCGGCTTCTTCAGACCATTCAAAACGTTTATTTTTCCTCAAGAGTGCAGTAATGGGTTGTACCACGCGTGAAAATTCCGGGATAAACCTGCAATACAAATTGGCAAAGCCGAGCATGCTTTGAACCCCTTTTACAGAGCTAGGTGATGGCCATTTGAGGACGGCATCCACTTTTCTTGAGTCCATTCGGACTCCTTTTGGTGTCAGGATGAAACCTAGAAACTCGACTTCTGTGGTATGGAAAACACATTTCTCCAATTTAGCATAAGTTTGTGTTGGCGCAGTTTTTCAAGTACTGCCCTGACGTGTTTTCTGTGATCAGATTCCGAAGAGGAGTACACCAGAATGTCATCGATATATACAACAACACAAACGTCGATGAGTTCTCGAAGGACATCATTCATGAAGTATTGGAAGGCAGCCGGCGCGTTACACAATCCGAAAGGCATCACCTGGTACTCGAATAATCTGTATTTAGTACGGAAGGCAGTTTTCCATTTGTCGCCTTCTTTAACTCGTACAAGATGATAAGCCCCCCGGAGATCTAACTTGGTGTATATGCAAGCGACCTTAACCTGGTCAAGTTGTTCAGGGATCAGAGGCAGAGGATAACGGTTTTTAACCGTTATCTGGTTCAATGCGCGGTAATCGATACAAGTTCTAAGTTCGCCTTCTTTTTTGGGCACGAAGAACAAAGCCGAGGATGCCGGGGACTTTGACGGGCGGATAAAACCATTAGCTAGGTATTGATCCAAATATTGTCTCAAATGCAGGTTCTCAGGTTCGGTAAGGGCATAAATCCTGCTACAAGGGGGTTGTGCACCGGGCACCAGATCGATTTGGCAATCGTACGATCTGTGAGGAGGTAACGTGTTGGCCTGTTCCTTTTGGAAGACGTCCTGAAAGTCTTGGTATTCCGGAGGTAGTTGCATGGAGGCAGAGGTTACAGATGCTAGATTAATCTTCAGGTTTTCTGGGTAGCAGGTTTGTGTGCAATCCGGGAAGGTTATTCTCTTAGGTCGCCAATCAATTTGAGGACTATGTGTCTCTAACCAAGGGATTTGTAACGCTCACCTGATTCCCACGGAGGCGCGGGTCTTGGCAGGAAGGTGTCTGTAACACGAAACGTGATGTGCAGGATTCGGTTGGCTTCTGGGGTCGACCCTCTCCGCACTGTGTGTCGAACTCGAAGGGTGAGGTTTCTGCAGGTGAAATAATATGGGGATTAAAGGTCTGGGTTGCTGAATGTCCCTATCTCTCTCTCCTCCCAGCTTGTCTGTTGAACCCCCCTCCCAGGTCAACGTGCTCACCTTAGATAGGTGAATGCTGGGCTCTCCATCTGCGTCTAGTGCGGGGTGCCGTTGCCAGTTCCTTCACTGGTGAAACGTGGGCCTCTTGACTTCAGAGGATGGGTACCTGTAACGCTCACCTGATTCTCGCAGAGGCGCCGGTCTTGACTGGGCGACTACCGTATCTTCAAAGGTGATGTGTAGCACCCGGTTGGCTCTTTGGGCTGGACCTCTGTGCACTGTATGCCTGACGTGTAGAGTAAGATGTCTGCAGATAGAAAATATGGGGTTAATGAACTGGGGTTATTGGGGTGTCCCTATCTCTTTCCTCTTCTCCTCTCCTGTAGACCCCCAAAGGTTAACGCTCTCACCTTAGGTAAGTGAATGCCGAGCTCTCCATCTGCCTCGGGGCAGGGTGCTGTAACCAGTTTCTTCACTGGATAGGTAGCGCAGGCCTCTTGACTTCAGAGGACTGCTGTCCGTCGTTTACTGCACGAACGGTAAGTTTCGAGTCATTCAAATGTCTTTAAAGTCTTTAGTAATGATGTCTCTTGTTTTGCAGGGTTCCGGCGATGGCGGATGACGGGCTGAAGTGAGTTGAAGATGGAGCCCGTGTGATGAATAGAAGCGCCTGGAAGCACGTAAGTAAGCGCTTGTTGCCTGCTTCACTATGCGCTCTAACTGTCTTTTTATTTTGCAGGTACGAGTTCGGAGCGGCTGCAGGGTGCCGGAATACCCACTGGATTAGATGTGGAAAGGAGTAATGGCACGTGAGTATTAAAGTTCCCCAATGTCTTTAAACGCACCTTGTTTTGTCTTTCAGATGCGGGATGCAGCGCCGAAGGCCTCCGGAGCGTGCAAAGAGTTGGTAAACTTTTGTCTTTCAGATGCCGGAATGCAGTGTGAAGACCTCCGGAGCGCACGAAGAGTAGGTAAGCCTTTGCCTTTCAGATGCCGGAATGCTAACCTGTTCTTTCTTGTCTTTATAGGTGTTGCTGAAGACTGGATTCAGGATGGTAAGCCTTTGCCTTTCAGATGCCGGAATGCTAACCTGTTCTTTCTTGTCTTTCTAGGTGTTGCTGAAGACTGGATTCAGGATGGTAAGCCTTTTTCCTTAGGCCCAGGACCGGATGCAGAAGACACGATGAGCGTTCTGCTGCAGAGGTTGCAGGATAACGCAAAGCAAGATTCATCCACCGGGTGTGGTTTAAATAGCCTCCTGTAGTGCTTAGGTGTCTCCTTCCACAGCCACGCCTAATTAAGAAAAGAGTTCCTGGTAAGAAAAGAGTTCCTGCCTTCCAGAAGAGTTCCAGTGTTCTGAATCTAGGGAGTGGCTCCAGCCCCACCCAACAGGAAAAGTATTTCCAAACAGAAGAGGATCAGAGGCTCAACTGGCAGGCAAGTAAGCAGCATGGTCTGCTGAAGGTAAGTCCACCCAAGCATTATGAGCCCGGCGCTTCCAGCGCTGGGACTGGGCATATTTATGAGCCTGGTGCCACTGGCGCCAGGACTGGGTCCAAAAGGTCCCAATTGGGACTGGTTGGCACTCGGAACCTGGGTTATGGATCTGCTTCCAAGGGAGTTGGGAAAACCCTGACCTTTTGGAAGCAGAGATCATGACAGTACCGTCATTGACTGCACGACCGGTAAGTTTCTGGACACCTTTAGTCTTTATAGTCTTTTATGCGTGGCACTGAAGCGCCTGGAGTTGCGTAAGTATGGCAGCGCTCTTACTGTCTCTTTCTTTGTCTTTGCAGGAGAAGATGCAGAATGAAGAAATCCGGAATTCGCCGCGTGCCGGTAAGTGTGACACTGCTGTTGTCTTTGCAGGTGAAGATGCGGCGTGAAGACTCCGGAATGCACAGCGTGCCGGTAAGTATAATAATGCTGTTTATCCTTGCTGGCGAAGGTGCAGCGTTAGACACGGCCGCTGCCGATGGATCAGGTAAGCAAGCACTGCGTGTGAAAGTTCGTTCTGCTAACCTGTTGTTTCTGGTCTTTTGCAGGTGCTGATGTTGCTCGGGTACAGGAATGGTAAGTAATTCTTGCAGGTTCAGGATTTCAAGAAGAAATGCTGGAACAGACTCGGTGAGCGTTCTGCTGCAGATGCAGAATAACGCGAAGCACGTTTCATCAATCGGGTGTGGTTTAAATAGCCTTGGAGTGATGAGGCGTCTCCTTCCACGGCCCCGCCTAGGTAAGAAAAGAGTTCCTGCTTCCAGAAGAGTTCCAGTGCTGTATCCAGGGAGTGGAGCTGCCCCACCCAGGTAAGAAAGTAGTCCCAGTTCACCGAGGACTTTTAAGAGTCTGGCAAGTAAGCAGCATGGTCTGCCGCAGGTAAGTCCACCCAAGCACCTTCACACCAATGATGAGCCTGGCGCTTCCAGTGCCGGGACCGATGCTTCTGATGAGCCTGGTGCCACCGGCGCCAGGACAAGGTCCAAAAGGTCCCTGTGGGGACCGGCTGGTGCCTAGGATCAGGGTTAGGGGCCTGCTTCCAAGGACGTTGGGGTGATCCTGGCTCCTTGAAGCAGTGATCATGACAGTATCCCCCCTCAAGGCCCCTCCTAAGTGTGTCTTCTCCGGGGGCTTTGGCTTGTCGGGGTGATTCAGATGGAATCTCTTGACCAGACGAGGTGCGTGGACGTGTTCTGAGGGTTCCCACGACCTTTCCTGGGGACCGTATCCTTTCCAATCAACCAGATAGTATAATTTAGACCTGGAAATTTTGGAGTCTAGGATGTTCTTCACTTCGAATTCGAGTTCTCCGTCTACCAAAACGGGTTCGGGGAGTTCAGTCAATCGGGTTTCTGGTTGTACTGGTTTTAATAAGGAGACATGGAATACTGGATGTATTTTCATATGCGTAGGTAATTCCAATTTGGCAGCCACCGGATTGATTATGGCAGATATGAGGTAGGGCCCAAGGTATCTCGGGATGAAAGTGCGGGGTCCTTTTAAAGGCAGGTGCTTAGTAGATAACCAGACTTGATCTCCTACAGCGTAGTGAGGGGCCTCTTTACGGTGCCGATCGGCTGCCTTTTTGAATTGAGCTTTAACTCTTTGCAGATGGGCAGTGGCTTCCTTAAAAGCACAGGTAATCTCCGAATGCAAGTGATCCACAGCAGGTGCTTCAATTTCTTGGGGAGGATCCAGGTTGGAGGTTCTAGGATGGTGTCCATATAATAGGAAAAAAGGAGTCTTCCCGGTTCCAGAATGAGTCGAATTGTTGTACGCGTATTCAGCGATCCAAAGAATGTCCTTCCAGGGGTTTTCTGTTTGTTGGAGCATGCAGCGTAGATATTGTTCTAGTGTCTGGTTTGTCCTTTCGGTTTGTCCTTCCGTTTGGGGATGGTGACTGGTCGAAAGTCTTACATCAACTTGGGCTAGACGACAGCAACTCCGCCAGAAGTGGGAGATGAATTGACTTCCCCTATCGGAGACTAAAACCGAAGGAAAACCGTGTAAGCGAACGATGTTCGCCAAGAATTCCCGGGCCAATACTGAGGCTGAAGGCAGACCCTTCAAGGGTATGAAGTGAGCCATTTTCGAGAATAGATCCACGACTACTAAGATGGTAGTATATCCCAAGCATGGAGGTAAGTCCGTGATAAAATCCATGGACAGGGTATGCCATGGACAGGGAGGGATGTCAAGTGGCTGTAATAGGCCGGCTGGTTTTTGCTTTTGACTTTTATTCTGGCCACACACACCACAGGAGATTACAAAGTCTCTAATATCCCTTTTCCACGATGGCCACCAGAAATTTCTTTTAATCTTTTCCATGGTTTTGGTAATGCCAGGGTGCCCCTCCATTAGAGAATCATGATAACCGGAGATTACTTGTTTTTGTAGTCTCTCACAGGGCAAGTGCAATCGTCCTCGGAAATATGGTAGGTCTTGATCTACTGAGAAATCTTTTCCCTTTAATTGCCAGTCCTGCAAATCGGTCGGAGTTAGGAGCGATTTCACCGTGTTCTTGATGTCTTCAAAAGATTGAGTGCTGACCAAACCCAAAATCCTTTGTTCTGGGATTATGGGTATTGGGTCTGGATTGATCAAATGTTCATCTACTCCCATCCGGGAGAGGGCATCCGCCTTTCCGTTCTTACTACCTGGTCGATAAGTAATTATAAAGTCAAATTCTGCTAGGAACAGAGCCCAGCGAAGTTGTCTGGAAGACTGAGCTTTGGCTGTCTTTAGGTATTGTAGATTGCGGTGGTCAGTCATTACGGTGACTGTGTGTCTGGCTCCTAGAAGATAATGCTGCCAGGCTTTAAAGGCCGATCTGATGGCCAAAAGTTCCTTGTCCGTAATTGAATAGTTGATCTCAGGAGGTGAAAACTTGCGGGACCAAAAGGCAACCGGATGTAGTTGGTTTGTGACCGAATCTCTTTGTGATAACACTGCTCCCATAGCAAGACTAGAAGCATCCGTTTCCATGATGTAAGGAAGTTCTGGGCGAGGATGTTTTAAAACAGGTGCAGAAACGAATTTAGCTTTTAAGTCCTGAAAAGCTTGTTCCGCTTCAGAAGACCACTCAAAACGTTTGTTCTTTTTCAACAGAGCGGTGATGGGCTGGACTATCCTGGAAAATTCAGGAATGAATCTGCGGTAAAAGTTAGCGAATCCTAACATGCTTTGAACTCCTTTTACAGAGGTTGGTGATGGCCACTTGATAATTGCATCAACCTTCTTTGAATCCATATGGACTCCGTTAGGTGACAATATGAATCCCAAGAACTCGACTTCTGTTGCGTTGAAGACGCATTTCTCAAGCTTAGCAAAAAGACGATGTTGACGCAATCTCTCGAGAACCTTTTTAACATGTCTCTGATGTTCTTCTTCCGATGATGAATAGACGAGGATGTCGTCAATGTAGACAACTACACACACGTCAATGAGTTCTCTAAGGACATCGTTCATAAAATATTGGAAAGCAGCAGGAGCATTACACAGTCCAAAGGGCATCACTTGATATTCGAATAGCCCGTACTTGGTGCGAAAGGCCGTTTTCCATTCATCGCCCTCTTTGATCCTTATCAAGTGGTAGGCTCCTCTGAGATCCAGCTTTGTGTATATACGGGCATCTTTGACTTGGTCTAGGAGTTCAGGGATCAAAGGTAACGGTATCTGTTTTTAACAGTGATCTGATTCAGGGCGCGGTAATCTATGCAAGTTCTAAGGTCTCCTTCCTTTTTCGGAACGAAGAACAAAGCCGATGAAGCTGGAGATTTGGAAGGACGGATAAACCCGTTAGCTAGGTATTGGTCCAGGTACTGTCTGAGGTGAAGGTTCTCTGGCTCGGTGAGGGCATAGATCCTGCTGCAAGGAGGAGTTGTTCCAGGTATCAGATCTATTTGACAGTCGTAAGACCTATGAGGGGGTAGGGTGTTAGCTTGATCCTTCTGGAAGACGTCTTGGAACTCCTGGTATTCGGGAGGTAATTTGAGAATCTCCTCAGAAGAGGTCGCCGCCAGTGAAACATCAGGTCGAGGATAACAAGTGGTAGAACACTCTGGAAACTGAACCGTCTTTGCTCGCCAATCAATCTGAGGATTGTGCTTCTCCAACCAAGGGATTCCCAGAATGATCTGGAACTGAGGGGCCTTGATTACATCGAACACTATTCTCTCCCGGTGTCCATTATGACTCAACAGCGTCACTTCTTGGGTGGCATGCGTTACTGGTCCGGAGGCTATCTCCGTGCCATCCACAGTAGTGATGACGTCTTTTACTGCCTTAGGGACAAGGGGTAGATTCATCCTTGACACCATTTCACGGTCCACATAGTTACTGATTGCTCCGCTGTCAATGTAAGCTTCAATTGCGTGCAAACGATCCGGACGTTCAGGACTAATGAGGACCATGGGTATCACGAAATGCGAGGTCACGGGACAGATCTTAACGCTCGGCAAGAGGACCTCTACTCTTTTCGGGCGAGGTCGTTTCCCTGCTCAGAATTTGTGGTACAGGTATCCGCGGCTCCTACAGTCTTCTTAGCTGGTTTCACGGGACAGTCCCGAAGAAAGTGTCCTGAATTACCACAATAAAGGCATAATTGCAGCTGCCTTCTTCTTTCCCGCTCTTTCTGGGTTAAAGGTCCTCTCATGCCCCCTATTTGCATGGGTTCCGCAGTGTCAGCTCCCTTATTCGAGGTCTGTGGTTTGGAAAACACTCGGGTATCAAATCTGGAGCGATCTGCCTTCCTGTTCTGTAGTCTATGGTCTAGTTGGACAACTAAGTCAATATAGTCTGAACATTCTTGCGGAGTATTCACAACCTGCGCTAGCACATCCTTGAGCTCTCCACGCAGACCTCTGTAGAAAAGCGTTATTCTCTTGTCCTCGGGCCATTGTGTTTCCACTATGAGTCTATTGAAAGAGGCTATATAAGTCAAGAGGTCTTGGTTACCCTGTCGTAATGAGAGAAGTTCATTGTCCAAGGCCTGCCCTTGTGCATGTCTTGCGAACAGTTTCTCCATGCTGGCCTGGAAGGCTTGAAAATCGTGTAAAACCGGATCATCCTGGGTGACTAAAGGGATCGACCAATCTGCAGCGCTGCCACTGAGATAAGAAAGCACGAAAGCCACCTTGGCCTGGTCAGTTGGGAATGCAGCTGGTCGACATAAGAAGTGCAGGCGGCACTGGTTGATGAACACTGCGAATTTCTTTGGATCACCAGCAAAGCGTTCGGGCGGAGCCAAGGGCACATTACCGGGCAGATTGATTTGCACTGGATTTGAAGCTGAGGCAGAAGGGTAACTTCCTCCTGGAACGGGCAAAGGTGTCTGTCCTGCCTGCGTTTGTAACAACTGCCTAGCAAGGTCCTCTGTTCGCTCCTTAGAAATTATCAGTTCTCTTCTTAGAGAGCTCGTTTCCTGGCGAGCTGCATGTACTTCTGCTCTTAATTCCCCAAGCAACTGGGCTAGTTGATCAGTATCTGAAGTTTCCATTGCGCCTGGGTAGGAGTTTAGTGGTCGGCTTCGCGTTCTGTAACGCTCACCTGATTCCCACGGAGGCGCGGGTCTTGGCAGGAAGGTGTCTGTAACACGAAACGTGATGTGCAGGATTCGGTTGGCTTCTGGGGTCGACCCTCTCCGCACTGTGTGTCGAACTCGAAGGGTGAGGTTTCTGCAGGTGAAATAATATGGGGATTAAAGGTCTGGGTTGCTGAATGTCCCCATCTCTCTCTCCTCCCAGCTTGTCTGTTGAACCCCCCTCCCAGGTCAACGTGCTCACCTTAGATAGGTGAATGCTGGGCTCTCCATCTGCGTCTAGTGCAGGGTGCCGTTGCCAGTTCCTTCACTGGTGAAACGTGGGCCTCTTGACTTCAGAGGATGGGTACCGTCGTTGACTGCACGACCGGTAAGTTTCTGGACACCTTTAGTCTTTATAGTCTTTTATGCGTGGCACTGAAGCGCCTGGAGTTGCGTAAGTATGGCAGCGCTCTTACTGTCTCTTTCTTTGTCTTTGCAGGAGACGATGCAGAATGAAGAAATCCGGAATTCGCCACGTGCCGTTAAGTGTGACACTGCTGTTGTCTTTGCAGGTGAAGATGCGGCGTGAAGACTCCGGAATGCACTGCGTGCCAGTAAGTAGAATAATGCTGTTTATCTTTGCAGGTGCAGATGTTGCTCGGGTACAGGAATGGTAAGTATAATTCTTGCAGGTTCCGGATCCCAAGAAGAAATGCTGGTGCAGATGCAGCGTGAAGAATCTGGAGTGCACAGCGTGCCGGTAAGTATAATAATGCTGTTTATCCTTGCTGGCGAAGGTGCAGCGTTAGACACGGCTGCTGCCGATGGATCAGGTAAGCAAGCACTGCGTGTGAAAGTTCGTTCTGCTAACCTGTTGTTTCTGGTCTTTTGCAGGTGCTGATGTTGCTCGGGTACAGGAATGGTAAGTAATTCTTGCAGGTTCAGGATTCCAAGAAGAAATGCTGGAACAGACTCGGTGAGCGTTCTGCTGCAGATGCAGAATAACGCGAAGCACGTTTCATCAATCGGGTGTGGTTTAAATAGCCTTGGAGTGATGAGGCGTCTCCTTCCACGGCCCCGCCTAGGTAAGAAAAGAGTTCCTGCTTCCAGAAGAGTTCCAGTGCTGTATCCAGGGAGTGGAGCTGCCCCACCCAGGTAAGAAAGTAGTCCCAGTTCACCGAGGACTTTTAAGAGTCTGGCAAGTAAGCAGCATGGTCTGCCGCAGGTAAGTCCACCCAAGCACCTTCACACCAATGATGAGCCCGGCGCTTCCAGTGCCGGGACCGATGCTTCTGATGAGCCTGGTGCCACCGGCGCCAGGACAAGGTCCAAAAGGTCCCTGTGGGGACCGGCTGGTGCCTAGGATCAGGGTTAGGGGCCTGCTTCCAAGGACGTTGGGGTGATCCTGGCTCCTTGGAAGCAGTGATCATGACAGGATTCCAAGAATAACCTGAAACTGTGGAGCCTTGATGACATCAAACACAACACCCTCCCGATGGCCGTCGGGACCAATAAAAGTCACCTCAGTAGTGGAATGTGTTACCGGTCCAGAGGCAATTTCAGTTCCATCGACTGTGGTGATGACATCTTTGCTGGTTTTAGGACGGAGAGGGAGGTTAATCCTAGAGACCAATTCACGATCCACATAGTTTCCAATAGCCCCACTATCGATGTATGCCTTTATTGCATGCAACCGCTTAGGCTGTTCTGGATCTACGAGAACCATTGGCACAATGAAATGCGAGGTCTGAGAGTTAGTTTTCAAGCTCGGCAAGCGGACCCCTACACTTGTCGGGCGGAGTCGTTTCCCGAAACAGAGTCTTCATGGTTTTTATCAGCGGCTCCTACCGCCTTTCGGGCCAGTTTTGCCGGACAATCTCATAGAAAATGTCCAGAATTCCCACAATAAAGACATAATTTTAACTGCCGCCTCCTTTCACGTTCCTTTTGAGTTAAGGGTTTTTTAACCCGTCCAATTTGCATAGGCTCAAAGACATCAACTCCCTTGGGATTAGCATGGGTCTTGACCAACACCCGGGTCTCAAACCTGGACCGATCTGCTTTTCTGTTTTGAAGTCTGTGATCCAATTGGACCACTAAGTCTATATACTCTGTGCATTCTTGGGGCAGATTTACAACTTGGGCCAAGACATCTTTAAGTTCTCTGCGTAGGCCTCGATAAAACAACGTGACTCTTTTATCCTCTGGCCATCCCGTTTCCACAATTAGTCTATTAAAGGTTGCAATATAGGATAGGAGGTCCTGATTGCCCTGTCGCAGGGATAGAAGTTCGTCATCCAGAGCCTGCCCCTGAGAGTGTCGAGCAAATAACCTTTCCATGCTTGCTTGAAACCTTTGAAAATCACGGAGAATCGGGTCATCTTGAGTAACCAGAGGAACTGACCAATCGGCAGCGCAGCCGCTGAGATATGACAATACAAAGGCTACCTTGGTCTGATCATTAGGGAAGGCCCCAGGTCTGCATAGGAAGTGCAAATGACACTGATTCATGAATACGGCGAATCGTTTGGGGTCCCCAGCAAAGTGTTCGGGTGGGGCCAGCAGCATGTTTCCAGGTAGATTAATCTGCACAGGGTTACTGGAAACCACAGAAGCGGGGTTCCCTCCGGAACCGGGTAGAGGAGTTTGCCCAGCTTGACCTTGCAAAAGCTGTCTGGCCAGGTCATCAGTTCTTTCCTTTGATATTATTAATTCCCTCCTGAGGGCATTAGTCTCTTGACGAGCGGCATGTACTTCGGCCCGTAATTCCCCCAGTAATTGGGCCAACTGATCAGTCTCTGAACTTTCCATAGCGCCTGGGTGGGAATTTGTAGGAAGGCTTCGCGTTCTGTAACACTCACCTGACTCCCACGGAGGCGCTGGCCTGGTTCGCGCTGCTGTGACCTCTTCTAAGGTGATGCACAGGGTTCGGAAGACGGACTGGACCGGGCCCCCCAAATCTGGCTTGTCTGGCTCGCAGAAGTATCCTTCTGTAGGCGAAAATAGGGGATTAACTGTCTGCGGGGTAATGCAATTGGCCTCCCACTTTCCCCTCTCACCCTCCTCGAAACCCTTCTGTGATTCCTCGTAGCGTCTCACCTTAGGGTCTGGAAGGACGAGCTCTCCATCCTGCTTCTGATGCAGGGGCGCGTTGGTATCCAGTTACTTCACTGGATTTTCGGATTGGTGAGAACCAAACTTGCTTGGCTTCCAGGTAAGTTTTTTTGATAAGAGGTTCCCCTTGTGTCCATGCATTAATGTACTAATGCTAGTGTCTTTTACCCCATAGGGGTTGGGTTACGGAATGCCGGGGAACAGGCACCGACCCGAGATGAGAGGTGAAATCCTTGTAGAAATCAGGTAAGTCTTTAATGAGCGTTTTTTGGTAATGTCTTTTCATTCGCTCATTAACGCTGATGTCTCTTTTTCCCCTTAGGGGCCGGGGTCCGGAAATGCCAGGATGCGGCGCGGACCCGAAATGAAGAGGGAATGAATCAACAGGTAAGTCTTAACATGGAGATTTAGCTTCCCTTATTCCCTTCTCTCTCTCACCTTTTGTTCTGGTCTTTTTCTCCCTAGGCGCTGGGGCGTGACTGCGAATCCGGATGATCGCTGCTGAACATGGAGGCGCCCTGTAAAGGTGAGTGGAATGCGGCGCTGCAGCGATCGACGCAATGAGCTTTTAAATAAAAGTCTTCCTTTTCAGGATTGTCGGCGAGATGTCTCCGGGATGCGAATTTAGCAGGTAAGGACTTTTCCTTCTTCTGTTCTCTTCTTCTCTTCCTTTGCAGGTGATCCAGGATGCTGGCAGGCGTTGCAGAAGTCAGGATGCAGGAGCAGACACGGTGAGCGTCCAGCTGCTAGATGCAGAACAACGCGAAGCACGTGTGGCTGTTCGGGTGGGGTTTAAATAGCCTTGGAAGAAGTTCCAGGTATGTATCCTTCCTCCAATCAGGTATGTATCCTTCCCCGACCACGCCCGGATGGTAAATTAGTCCCACAGGTAAAGTAGTTCCTTTCAGGCCTCAAGGAGGCCGGGATCCTGCAGCATGGTCTGCATCAGGTAAGTGCACCCAAGCACTCCCATAATGACACTGTCCAAAGGGCCCCTATATGGGGTTGCTGGGTCCTTCCTTGGGGACTGAATGTCCGCTTTCGGGGACGCAGGGCTTGAACCGGCTCCCCGGGAGCGGGCATCATGACACTAATACCCCGGCGGTATTCCAACGCTTCATGGATAGGGTGTTCTCAGACATGCTGTTTCTTTTTGTGATTGTCTATTTGGACGACATGCTAATATTTTCGAAGGACATTTCCAAGCACGAAGAACATGTAAAGGCAGTTTTACAGACCAGGGCCTTCTTACACCATTGGGGATAAAGTATGGTTATCCTCGAAGCTACTGCCCCGACATCTCAGACCGAATATGTTGGCTCCTCGATATTTATGGCCCTTTTCCAATAAAAGAAGTCATTAACCCTGTGGCCTTTCGACTAAAAATACCAGACTCCTGGAAGAAAATCCATCCAGTTTTTCACAAATCTCTATTGAAGCCTTACATCCAAACCACCCGGACTAACCTTAGACCCAGTCCTGTGATTGTCAATGACCAGTTAGAATATGAAGTTTCTCGAATATGTGACTCCAGATAGAGGCGAGGACAACTTCAATACCTGGTGGAATGGAAGGGCTATCCACCCAGTTAACGTACCTGGGAACCCGTCTCAAACCTGAACTCCCCCAGATTACTCAGAAGGTTCCATCTAATACATCCAGGCAAACCCGGTGGAACGAGTTTTAGAAGGGGGCATGCTGTCATGATCCATCGATCACGCCCCATTTGGTCCTCCAGGTCCCTGGCACGTCGGGGGTTACTCGCTGTAGTACACCCAACATGGCCGAATTCACAGAACGCGGTCTATCGACCTTTACGTCCATGCAGCACGTTCCATAAAGGAACCACGCCCCTGCGGCTCCGCGCGTCTCAACGCTATCGTTAGCTGAGGCTAGACGTGCGTCGCAGTTCATGCTCCTGGAACTGAGTTGCTACTAGAATTCCCAGACCCTTTCCTTCTCCTTCCTCCCCCTTGTACCTGTATTCCATCCGCATTCCGCACAGACCGCTCTCATGTGCAGCCTTCCTTCCTGGTCTTCCTGGAGATCTGTGGTCCCGGACGAAGAAGCTGAACGAATCCTGGAATCCGACGACGGCCGAGCGGGCTTATACAAGACCCGAACAGCACGGAAGAAAACCCCGGCGAAGGATCCCGCAAGGCAGCAAAAACAGGTGAGACAAAAAGGAAACCTGTGACACGTAGAGGCTAACATCCTCTTGCCAGATACTCAGCCCTCCAGAGAGACTGAATGAAGAATGGAGAATGGCACACTTCATCTGCAGAGCCGTCTAACAGGCCTGGACGGAAAGTACTGTAGCAGTGAGTAACCCTCGCAGACGCTGTCCTGATGACTGAACAGCAACTTGCGACAAGACTATGAGTATGTAGGGGGTTGCAGAATCCTGTGTATGATTGTTGGTAAATGGACCCATGCATGCAGAATTTGGTAACTCGTAACGCCCAAAGGTTTTCATGATGTGTTTTTGAAATGTGAGACTACAATGATACAGTGGTAAGCTTAGGAAAGTTTATTTATTGTGAGAGCCGGCACCCCCTGACACCACAGAAACAGACATCGCCAATGCGAGTGCATACATTTGTTTTTGTTGTGGTGAGGGGGTGGTGGAACAAATGGTTGGGACCACAAAGTTCAGGGTACTATGAGGGTGGGGGAGGGAAGGGTGAAGGGGAGTTGGGGTGAACATTTTCAAAATTGCAAAGACAGGAAACGACAGGTGTATAGGCCAACTCCCAGACTAACACGTGCAATACAAGAAAATACGACACACCCCAGTGGGGAATGAGACTACGAGAAGAGGCTGCGAGAGTTAGATAATTTTTATAAAATTGGCATCCAGAGAAACCTGCTGCCCAAGAACACTCTGGCAAACACTACAGTTACATGACAATATAAAGTAGAACAGCGTCATAGATGACGCAACTAACATAGGGTACTAAACCAGTGCAGGATTGGTCAGACAATATAGATACATATAGCAAGGTAGGCGCTGCTTCTTCCGGATTGGTTGCCCAGTTGGAGGGAGGGTGAACATCACGTGGTCCGGCTGCCAGCGTCCAGGAGGGGTGAGGGTCAGGTCACAGTGAGGTAGGTCGGGCCCTAATTAAGCTAACATAAAACACTAACATCAAAACAGGTACTAAATAATGATCACTACATTTCCTTTGAGTATATCATCACGCATCTATAAATCGAACATATGAATTTGCAACATTATTTACCGGGGCTTACATGGGGTACAAGTTCAGGGTCGTGGCCACTGAGATAACACTGGCTGTGGGGTAGGTCCAGTTGCATCAAAATAAACTATAAGGCTTTCTGACATTTGTTAGTTCTAGGGTGCAATATACGGTGACAGAGGTCTGGTGTTAGATGGGGGCACACTGGAGTGGGCTTCACAGCAGGGTCACGCGGCTGGTACATCAAGAGAATACTTTGCAGGGACACAGGGTTAAAGTGGCAGTAATTTTCCAACAGCGGGGGTGTGAGGGCACAAGCAGGTTTGTGGAGATGGATGAGTTACAAGGCATGGTTCGAGCCGGTTCACACACAGTACAGTGATCTCAGAGGAAGAGTGAGATGTTACATTTGGGGTATGTGTTACAATTATCTCCGGTCCAAGCGTGAGAATGAAGCTGTGAGGCTTTCAGTACATAGGGAAAAAAGGTGGGGGCCATGAGCGCAGTATGCGCGGCGCTGCAGAGGGGAGAGAAGCCTTTTTGTATTATCGCAGTGAGGCCTAGTCCAAAGATGGAGTCGAGGGTTTACAAAATGGAAACCAAGTGTCCTGCACAATGACCTTGCGTCTGCCACAGCCACTGGAACTGCTAGTGTGCAGATGAGCAAAATGGAAGCGTCCCCCATTATTGTAAAAGCAAGTGGTTTACATCGTGCTGTCTGTATGAGGGGGGTCCAAACAACCCCTCTCTCCCACACACAGGTAACGGCCACTGTTTCTTTGAAAACGGTAATGGCTGACACCAGTTTCCCTGGAATAAAATTGTTGAGTTGGAATGTCAGGGGCCTGGGCCTCCCTATGAAAGCATGTAAGGTGACCGCCCATGCAAATCGACAAGGTGCCCAGATACTGTACTTACAGGAAACACATTTTCAAGATGACCATGCACAAAAGTTCGCCCCTGGTTGGGGTGACACCGCTATTATACTTCCTCCTCCACTAAAGCCAGAGGGGTCATGATCCTTATACACAGGTCGCTCCCCTTCACACACTACGGGACGGAGAGTGATGACCAAGGCAGATATGTATTGGTGCATGGGAGGCTTGGGAACGCAGAAGTATTGCTAATGAATATTTATGGTCCCAATGTCGATGTCCCCATATTCTAAAACCAAGTGTTTCAAAAATGTGCTAAGTACCCAACAGCACAACTACTCTGTGGGGGGGATTTCAATACTATACTTGACACCGACCTCGAATGTATATCGGCCACTCCCAGACCCCTGACGAAAGTAGCCTGCACAATCCATATACGTATCAGAGATCTAGATTCAAAAGACGATTGGCACACACCGCACGGAGCGCAAAGGTCCTTCACCTTTTACTCCTCCGTGCACAATATGCACTCCCGCATAGAGCTATGGCTCATATCTAGCTCTGCTTTGAGTTGAGTAACAGAAGCGCAGATTCTCCCTAGGACACTGTCAGATCATTCCCCTATATCAATCACTATAAACATCCCCGATAGTATGCCCTAAATGGTGCAATGGCACTTCAAACCCGCGTCACTCTTGATACAGTCTTCAAAACTAACATAGCGCGGCATATCTCAGACTTATTTGATACCAATGAAGGCTCAGTGGCTAAGCAAGCTACCCTATGGCAGGCATTCAAAGTTTACATGCAGGGTATAGCAATGTACACTGAATTTGGGGTGCTGCGAGACATTAGGCGGGAGCTCAAGAGACGGGAAGAATCCATAGCTCAGATACAGTCAGAGTACTTGACTAGTCCCTCGCCACAACTTATTATGGAAATTAATACACAATTAGAGAACTTCCGTGACGCTGCAGACAGAGAGCTGTGCTACTTCAATTGACCTATGGCGGCTTGCAGATACAGGGAACAGGAAAGACCGGGCAAACTTCTAGCATGCCTGGTGCGTATGGAAAGAGGTAGCACAACCATCCTGTGCATCACTAGACAGTATGGAATGGCAGTAACGGGGCCGAGCGAGGTCAGCAGCGTGTTCTAGGACTTCTATAGTGCTCTATTCTCCCCCACAGCGTGGCTAGTGATAGGGAGATGGATGACTACCTTGCTGGAATACCCACAACACTGTTGTCCGAGGACACGCGTAATGCCTTAGCGACCCCTATAACATTTGACGAAATAAAGGAGGCAATAAAGGACCTTCCTGGTGGGAAGGCCCCGGGATCCGAGAGATTGGGTGCCAAATTCTATAAGGAATTTGCAGAGTCACTAACGCCCCCACCTCTTGGCGGTGTGGACTGAGGCCCAGGACACCGGCACTCTGACGGAATGGATGTGGGAAGCAGTCATCACACTGTTGCTGAAGCACAGGAAAGCACTTGAAGAATGCGGTTCATATCACCCGCTATCACTCATCAACACCGACGTGAAAATATCTGCCAAGATTTTGGCCTCCCGACTCAACCCAGTGATGCCCTACATGGTGCACAAAGATCAAGCGGGATTTGTGCTGCGGAGGTGGACAGTTTCCATTATATTATGTTGTTCGTGAGGAACCCTGAGAAATATCTCCACACGGTAATAGAGGCTGTCCAGGAGTTCGGGAAGTTCTCCGTTCTCTGACTGAACATAAATAAGTCAGAGATATTCCCGCTGACGGAGGACATGAGGCCACCAGGTGAGCTATACGGGTTGCGCTGGGTTCCCCCGCAGGTTAGATTTTTGGGGGTGGAGATGGCAGACCGCCAGCCTGGTCTGCGCTCTTAACTATGATGCATTTGCTGTGGCGATGTGTGCTAAACCCCATAGTTGGAGCCACCTGCCCATCTCACTCACGGGTCGACTAGCATTAGTCAAGATGATAATACTGCCCAAACTCTTTCACCTCTTCAGTACAATACCAGTTGGGCCTGGTAGGCCCGTTTTTGAGAAAATAACTGGCACCTGCTCCACCTTTGTGAGGAAGGGTAATATGAGGGCCAACTGGTGACGCATCACGCAACCTTATGAGCGGGGAGGGCGGGCTTGGCGGCTCTAGACTACGAGGGGTATTTCTTGTCCGCACAAGCATACTATGCCACAAACTGGGTAACAGACGCACTGTGAACCTCTTCCTTGGATTTAAAGGCACAGGAGAAGACAACAGCCGCGTTACTGCATGGGATAATCACTGGGAGGGGAAATAGCAACCACCTGGACCCGAAATTGGCCACACAGGAAGCATGGGCAAGATTAAAACAGCAACCTGGAAATGTTGTTATGTACAGTCCCCAAATTCCAATCTGGGATACGCCCTACCCGGCCCCGACAACTGACATATCGCTGTCCACGCACTGGCAGGAGATGGGTATCACAATTTGGAGACCTGTACAATGATGGCCTGTTCAGACCCTGGGAGGATATCAAGCTTTGGATAGGGGATAGCCCACTGCAGAAACTACAGTATATCAGACTAAGGTTGACAATAGCAGCAACATGGGAAGGGTTCCCACAAGAACCAGAGTCACATCCATGTCTCAACTACATAACCTCCATTTGGACGACCAAGAAAACTGCCTCAGCACTATATAGAATGGAACTGGAGACAAGGAAGGCACAGGTGCCTGATATCAGGGTGGAATGGGAAAGGGACCTTGGGATTACATTCACAGACTGTCACTGGTCACAACTGTGTGGCCTCACAAAGCAGGTGTCTCTAAACTCCAGATTTCGGTTGATCCATTGTAAAATACTAAATAGAGTACATCTCACCCCAGCTCAATTGAAGAGAATGTATGCAGCAGCTATAGGGAAATGCCCTAGATGTGGGAATGACGAAGCCAACCTATTACACATGTTGTGGTCTTGCGGGAAGCTTACTAAATACTGGTGTGGGGTCTGTGAAGCGCTTGAGGCTATGGTGGAGGAAGTAGTGCTCTGGGAACAATCAATGTATGTTTTGGATTATGTAGCTAAAATGAACACAACAAAGCTAAGCTTACTAACATTGGACTTCTACTAGCTAAGCGTGCCATACTCCTGAGGTGGAAGAGCGGAGCGCCCCCAACAACCGGGGACTGGGTAAATGACATGATATGAGCAAATGACCAGGAGAAAGTATACTCTAGCTTACGTCCCCGCACCAGTAGGCCAAGAGATGTATGGCAGGGATTCTGCCAATACCTGAACAACAGAATCGATACGGATAATGAGGAAACTGGAACAGTGTAAATTCTCCTCCATAGAATGTGCCTGTGTTTTGCTTATATAATGCTACCAGTGTAAATGTGTATTTGCTGAACTAAAGTTTCATGGTTGCTCCTGTGCAACTAAAATAAAGGTTTTAAAAAAAAAAAAGAAGTGCAGTAAAGCCCAGAGAATGAGGTTTTCACATATAACACCATTTTCCTGCAGGCTCACCTAGGGAGTAGGATCCTGTAGTAATTTGCTCTTTCTGCATCTCAAATGTAGCCAATGCATGAAGAGGTAGAGGCGATCCTGGCTGAACGCCACTATGGCAGCCTATTGATATGTAGACAAGCAAAAGAGGACAGACAGCCTGAGGATCATGCCAGAAAAGACCAATGCATCCACCAATGACAAGTGGAATTCAGGTACACAGTGGCATGTTTCGGCGCTTAGGGATGTTAGATTTGCGGTTGCCCTAGAGGACGTCTGCCGAACTCTTGTTTGCCATCAGTGGAAGTGCGCTACACAGGAATGCGCAAAGGGACACTGCAATGTCACCAGAAAGTGCATGCTTCATTGCGCTGTCGCTATGGACAGTCCGGAGGGACTAGTTCTTTCTTTTACCTTGCCTTGCTCTTTTTACTTAGCCCTGTCTGGTTCTTGAATTCCTGTTTCTCTCCTCCCTCTCCACCTTTTGTTCTGCTACCACGGTATCGGCCCGGCTTACCCCCCAACCTGATTGAGCATTCATCTTTACTTTTCACGCTCTCAGTGGAACCACTAGCTTTAGATGAAGCATAACATAGTGCTGTGCCTAAAAGGATTGTGCGCCATCTTAGCGGAACACTTGACCATTGTGAGCTGTTATGGGAGTAACGTGAACCAACATGCACTATTATAATGTTATTATATTATTATACTTGATAGGTGTCCCAGCCAAACAACTGCACAGGCTCCAGAAGGACCAAAATGCAGCAGTCAGATTGATTGGTAGTCTGGGGAGAGTAGATCACATCTCCCCCTTACAGAGGACACTTCACTGGCTAACGGTTGAGAACCGTATTAAATTCAAGGTAGCTTGTATGATCTTCAAGTGTTTAAAGGGATTGGCCACGGAATATCTAAGCAATACATTCTATCTACAGTCCAGTGAGGACACTTAGATCAAGGGATCAATTATTGCTAAGCAGCCCCTAGTCAGCATTCGTTCCCAGAGGTGACAGGAGATTTGCAGTATTTGGACCTAACCTATGGATCAGGGAATGTCAGACACTTGCTCAGTTCCGGAAGGCTTTGAATACCTTTTTGTTTAAATAATCACCTAGCTATCTGACAACCTCTAGGGACACAGTAATGGACCAACTATCTAGTGACTTCTTTGTATCTTTCTATTTACATTTGTATGTATGCGATTCCAAGTGTGCCCCAATAGGGTTAAGTCCACTGCAGGCGCGTTATAAATACAAAAAATCTAAATCAATCACATCATGCCGTTTCTTCCACTTCCAGCATTGAATAGAGACCGGCGGGCCGCTGTGACAGAATGCCCCCTCCCGACTGAGAGGGGCCAAGCTTCCATAGATCTTGTATGAGTAAGCAAGAAACATGGATGTGTGAGGCTAGCTCCCAGGTTCTTTCCAATGCACGCAGTAATGTAAATGGCCTTATCCGTACAGAGAATTGCAGATTCTGGAGACTTTGAATTCCTTCCCATGATTGTCAGGTTGTGACCTAGGAAAGGGATGAACGTAGCATACAAAACAGCCCGCAAGGTAGGGTTTAAGCAGAGACACATGGAACACGTGATGGATCTGTTTGCATGAGGAGGGCATTTCGAGTTTGTATACCACTGGATTTGTTTTTCTTAGGATAGGAAATAAACCCAGGAAGCGTGGGGATGGTACTTGATAGCGAGCCAAACCCTTGTTCCTAACGGACCCTCCATTGAAGCATTACTATGTTTATCTGCCTAGAACTTGGTCCTGGTACATGCCTTTTCCAGGTTACAATAATCTTCATTGTCGGTTTTAGTTATCTTCCCGAGCAGCAAGTCAAGAGTTGGCATTAGTAGGTTGGTCAACAGGAAATGGAAATATGCATGAATGCACTCCAGTTAAATATAAAAGGGCTCATCTGGGTGGCTGAGTGCACATTCCTCTGAGGGAAATTATTCCACCCAGTTATCATTTGTGGAAGTTGAAAAACAACATAGATATTGTTCCATAATTTGATGTAGTATCTCTGTCTGCCCATTGGACTGAGTATGGTATCCAGAGGAAAGTGCCCTCTCAATCTCAAATTGTTTACAGAGGGCAGGCCAGAAAACAGTAGGTGTACTGCTGTCCCCTGTGTGAGATAATGATAGCAGAAAGACTGTGAAGATGTAACACGGCCTTAAGAAAGACCATGGCCATCTGAGGAGCCATAGGAGGAGCGGTAATGCTGAAAACTATGCCATCTTTGTGAAAGTCGATAGTGATCATAATAGCAATGTATCCTTCTGACATCGGAGGATCGACCACAAAAGCAGTGGATGTGGTCTGCCTAGGCCCATAGGAACAGGGAGCTGATGTAACTTGCCTATGGGTTTGGATGGGATGGATTTATACCTGGTAAATAGAAACATAATTGTAGACATTGTGCAAAGGCCATCGAAACGTTTGTGTAACAATGTTGTAAGTAGTGGTGGTTCCGCAACAGCCAGCTATTTGACTGTCGTGGTACCAGTAGGAAACCATGTTGTAATTTTAAAAACTATGTTGTAATTTTGGCTTTGGCACAACCAGAAGTTTCCTCTTAAAAACAATTCCTTCAATTTGTCAACATTCGCTATGGGCAAAAGGTGATGAAACTGTCTTCACTTTGTCGAGGCAACAACTAATGGAAAACAGAAACGTCTTCCCGACTAGAATCTTCTCTGAGCCCATCCCCAGGATAATGGTGATGTTGTCACGATGTGGTAAGGTGTCAGCGATGAGATTGTTACTCTCTGGTGTATAGGTTATGAAAAAATCATATTGGGAGAAGAAATAGGCCCATCTGGCTTGACGGCTGTTTCTACACTCTTGCGGTTGTATATGTTGAGGTTTCTATGGTCGGTTCTGATCTCAAAATTATGAGCAGCACCCAGTAGTAAGTGTCTCCACTTGGTACAGGCTTGCTTCATTACACGTAACTCCTTTTCTATTTGTGACATATTCAGGGAATTTGTCCCTTCTCTCCAAGAGGGTGCCGCAGCCTTTGGGACTAGGGAAGTGAGCCTGCTACTCAATGCCTTCCCTAGGAGACAGGGCAATCAGGACACCACTGAGGGGGACCATCTCCCCTGGGGGCAATGCATGTCCAAGTAAGAATTCCAGTTCACCTCCCCTTATTGCAAAGTCCCAAGCATGAGTCAGGTATATGAGAACTGAACAGGGCAATTATGTATAGTGCCCCATTTAGGGAGAATTCTCCTTCTAGGGCTAATTTCCCCCACCTAGAGAGTCCCCCAGCAGCTTTGCTGGATTTCTGGAGTGTATTTTTTCCGCCTGATAAGAGTGTACATCTTTTTTCCAATCTTACATGTGTTTTGCCTATGTGTTGTTACTCATTGTGTGATCTTGGGCACTGGAGCACAGCACTCCAAGTGCCCCTGTTCTTATGGGTTACACCGCACCTTTAGTGTAGTAACCCAGGGTTGTCATTAAGACTTCCCCCTTGACTCCATTTAGCTGGGGCTGACTACTGTTCTCCAGAGAAAGGTAAAGTTGCCATTTACTTTACATAGTAATTTTTACCACAGACCCAGTACACCCCATCTTACATGGAGTATTGGAAAGGGCTAATGTGTACCCCTTTTCTGTCTGTACCTCCCTGAGCATTGTTTCGCTCTTTTAACATTTAGACTTGGCTGGTAGCAGTGGTATCTACCCTAACTTTTCTACTGCGATTATATTAGATAAACGTGGTACTGTTCTTGGCTATTATATTAGCCTCGAACATAAACCCGCTTGACCAAATCGTCTTTCTTTTGGCTCCGGTTGGGTTTATTCGCCATTTCTTTTTGTTGAAGTCCTTCTTGTGTTTTACTTTGCGTGGCAAACTAGGTTCGCCTTCTTTGTTCACCGTCTTTTTTGGTGGGCTTCTGCAGAGAACCCCTCCTCAAGGCGCCTGGGTGTCTAGGTGGGCTGAATGTGAGGGAGGGGTGTACTCACCCCCTGCACAGGGTATCCTAGGAAACCCAAGTCGCACTTTGCCATGATTGGCTGAGGTGGTTGTCCCGGCTGGACAACCCCCCTAGCTGCGTGATTTACAGCCAGGCTGTGTGAATGGGGGTTTTGCGCATAAAAGGCAGGTCTCTTGGGCTAGAAGTCAGAGTCGCCTCTGGAACTACAAGGAACCGAAGAGAAGCAGAGAGAACGACGGCTGCTGCAACTACCCCATCCCGATGAAGCCCTGCTGCAGTCCTGAGCTATCTACCCTTCGACGACTAAGAGAAGATCCAGTCCGGAGTCTTATTCCCTTGAGCCTGGTGGGGATAACCAGCTCATCTTCTTCAACCAGAGATCTCCGCCATGGTCGAAATCGCTTCACACTGCTGTAGCGGTCCGGATATCCACCTGCGGAGCCTCTCCTGTTTTTAAGGAGCACACCTTTTCGTTGTCGCTGTTGCCGGCTTCATCCCTGTGTGGTGCAGACCCCGTTCAGACGTCCTCCTTCACAACGAAGCTCCAGGAATCGTGGGTCTGCGGGAAACCAACAGGAACAACTGCCAGGGCTCCAGCTGCATCGTGAAAATAAGGTACTGTGTTCTATTCGAGGAAACTGGGTGAACCCCTTTTCTTCATCTTCAAGGCTCGTCCATGTCTTCCCTCCTTCTTATGACTTTTGCTTCCGAACATTGACAATATTCAAGTACTCTTGGGCTAAACGGAATTGTGAACTGTTTAACAGTGTGATCTTCGGCACAGGCCTCCGGTGTCATATAAACCTGGCTCCGACCCTTTGACTTTTGAACTCTTGTTTCTGAGTGTTTCTCAATCCTGTCTGCCTAACCTAAATATTGCCTGTGATTTTTGCCTCCAACTCCCTCTGGGTATCTCAGGTGCTAAGTGTGTTTTTGCCCCGGTAGCATTTCATGTCACGGATACGCGTTTATTTAGTAGACCGAACTGTCAAAAGGTGATCGCAACCGTATCCGCGGTATCGTGTTTCGTTCATAACACCGGTTCATTCAAACACAGGGTACTTACCTTGAGACTTACTGTACAAAGTGAATTGGTTAGTTGTAGTATATTTAACGTGTGGTTTTGTTTAAAGTTTAATAGAGGTGTTGTGTTTATAACTGATGGTTTAAAAATAAATGTACTTATATTTTTTATCTGAAACCTTGAGTCAGTGTTTGCTTGAGTCACAGTAATTGTGGTCCCCTTGTGTAATCTCTGCTACTGCTCACATACTCTTGAGATAAGCCTGGCTGCTCTGCTACTGCTACCACTATAACTTAGTAGTACAGGCTTGTACCAAAGGTAAAACTTGTATTGCCACCTGTGGTCTTAATTGTGTGTAGTGGTCCCTAAGGGCACTGCACAGGATTCTGCCTAACACCCCTTTAATGTGGATGGCTTGGTTCCTGACCTGTTTTTGTTGCTGCCTCTTTGTGAAACCGAGGACCAATGGAATCTTCCCCTCCATCTCAGGGAGGAACCTAAATAGAGCTGTGCATCAATAAAACAAGAGAACATTCCCCGGAGAAAGGGTCACGCCAGCTTGTGCAGCAGCACAAGGGAGGAAGCCTCTCCCTCGCCGGAGGATCAGAACCGGAGAGCCACACAGTCGGCATGGTGGGTGAAAACCCCTGGCAGCCCGCTGTGCAGAATCCTATGTATCCCTCACTGAAACCCTGCCTAAAGTGTCCTACCAGATGGCCAGAGAAAGGCAGACGCTTCCCTTGGGGGTGGTGTACTGCGGGAGGATCACATGGGAGGAGACACGGCCCAGGGTGGTGAGCCGATCACATAGAATGAGACGCAGTATTTGTCCTCTGAAAGAAAGTCCCTTTCTGGGTTGCCCGAACAGGTAATAGCATATTGTTATTATAATGTTGCTGACCCACATATAATATCTGTGACCCTGGTTTCTGTTAAATCTGAGCAAGTCTTATTAACCGAAATATCTTTCAAAGGTATCGCAGGATAAACACCTTCCTTATAACCAAAGGTATAATGTAATACAGCACTCTAAGGGAAAGATGGCGGTTAATGGACACCTCTCTTAAGGCTTTCGGATAAGCAGGGGTACACAGCAGGGGTGCACACTGTCATCTTTACTTTTGTCACTCTCAGTGGAACCACTAGCTGAGCAAATCAGGGGCAGGAAGTAAATTCAGGTGATCAACTATGAAGGGTCTGAGCATAAAATAGTGCTGCACGCAGAAAATATTCTTTTAGCCATGTCAAAGCCAGAGGAGTCGCTCCCACCGACACTTGATTTCTTAGAAAATGACAGAGCGGTCTCCGGGTTTAAAATAAACCTTGGTAAATGTGAGGCGCTGATTATATTCCAGGGGCGTGAAGGTTGCAGGATCTGCTGCGCATTTCTCCATTTAGTTGGACGACTAAGGCCATTCGGTACCCTGGAATATCTCTCACTGCACGTGCAAGGGCTTTGTATGACATGAACTAACCGCAGGCCATAGGAAAAATCAGGGGCAATCTGTTCAAATGGAGTTCACAAGAGTTACCACTGTTGGGCAGAGTCGCAGTAATAAAATGACCACACTACCAAAACTCTCAAACTTATTCCAGAATCTTCCCACATTGGTTCCAGGAAGGTACTAGAGAATCTCCAGGCAGATATAGATACAATTGTGTGGAAAAATCAACCTGCTACGGTTGCAGCCATGACACTATATAGGCCAAGGCTAGAAGGGGGTCCAGCTTCCCGAACCTTCAAAAACATTACCAAGCTGCGCAGCTGCGGATTTTGCCGGACTGGGTTGGTGCATGTGTTAGGGGCAATTCTCATAAATGTGCTAATTTCCCTTACCTTTTGAGACCCCCAGCAACTTTGCTGGATTTCTAGGATTTAAATTTTCACCTGGAAAGAGTGTGAGCCTTTTTCCCCACTCTTTCATGGATTTTGATGTGTGTTTTATTTTTGTGTTCTTTGGTTATGGAGTTTTTAGACAAACCCCATAGGCATCATTTATTCTTGTGTGTCACACAGCACCCTCAGTGCAGTGGCACAGGGGTGTCGTTCAGACTTCCCAAGGTTTAAATACCGTCTCTGGGACTGACTACTGTCTCCCAGAGCATGTAAAGTTAAATTGACTTTTCTTGTCTTTTTAAATTTATAGACCCAGCACAAACTATCTTCCTATAGAGTGCCTAGAATCCCCTATGTCTAAACACTCATGTAACAGCCAAATGTTACCCTTTCCTCTTGAAACGGCTGGTGGTTTTAGTGGTTGTAGTGTTAGAACAAACTATCATGATTTTTCCCAACCGCGAACAACGGTAGCTAAAAATCGGGTCAGCCATGTGTTTCAATATGGCGCCCCAGACGACTCTGTAAAAACAGACTCTGGTCATCTTTTTTCGCCGTTTCTTTTAGGAAAGGTCCTTCTAGTGTTTGTCTCTGCGTGCCAAACTAGGTTTGGTCCCTTTGTTTGTTGGCCTTTGGCGGGCTTCAGTGCTGAATCCCTCCTCTGGCGCCTGTGTGTCTGGGGTGGACAGGATGTGAGGGAGGTGCCCGAAACTCCCTGTGCTTAGTCTCCTAGGAGACCTGAATGCACTCTGGCATGATTGGCTGGCTCACTGTCCGGCAAAGACAGCCACCCTGCTAGGTGAGTGACAGCTAGGCTGGAATGAATGGGAGAAAAACTGTTTAAAAGCAGGTCTCTGGGACTTGGAAGGCAGAGTCCACCACTGGAACGAAAGAACCGAAGATGAGCTGAAGGAAGACGACTGTTGCAACTCCTGGACTGTTGGTTTGCCCGTTGAAGCCCTGCTGCAGGTCCGAATTGCCTGAAACTCCCTCGACAGAGAAGCCCTTCAAGGACGACTTCTTCCCTTGAGCTTGTGGGAACAACCAACTCGCAAGCCACCTGGAAACCATCTCCATACTGGTCGAATTTTCTTCAGAGTGCTGTTGAAAACCGGAGAGCCAGTGAGAGGGATACCAGATTGTGGACTTTAAGGCACTCACACCTTAAACCGATGGTTTGCTAAGCTCGCGGCCTCTTCCCTGGGCAGTGCAGGAACCTTCCGACATCTTCCTTCCTGTCCCACGACTGAAGCTCAGGAACAGTGAGATCTACAGGAACGGCCAGGAACAACTGCCTCAGCTACAATTTTTCTTCATCCATAAGGTACCATGCAAACGCAGTGTGGAAATAATTTCTGCTGCGGTGAAACTTTGTTAAACTTTCCCAACTTTAGAGTCTTGTTCACCCCTAAACCAACCTATAACTCTTTTTCGTGCAAACTATTTCCAAGAACATTGGCAAAGATTTAACCGTTTACTACCAGAACTGTGCTATCCTATCCAAGACACTGAACCATTGGCCCAGGCCTTTTGAATTGAATTGCCTCTTGTAGTGAACTGAAACTATTTGCCCTGCCTATGAAAGTAACTGTGTTTTGATTCTTATAACCTTTGTCTTTCTACCCCTTTAAGGGCCATTTTTCTCCCACTTCAGGGGAGCCTAACGTGTTCAGAAACGTATTAGTTTAGTACTGTAGTGTGTTGATGTGTGATATTGAGCTGCTTATTACTGTTGGAATGTTTTCGAACTGAATGTGTAAATAAATGTATATTCTTTTACCAATAAACCTTGAGTCAGTGTTTGTTAGAACTACTATGATTGCAAGTCCTTTGTGTAACCTCTTGTACAGTTCACAACCCTCTTGAGATAAGTCTGGCTGCTCAGCCACTGCTACTACATAACTGTGTAGTACAGGCTTGTACCAAAGGTGAGATGAGCTTACACTTGTAGTCTTAATTGTGTGTAGTGTTCCCAACGGGTACAGCATGTAATTCTGCCTAACAGCGTGTTCGACAAAACCTTGGAAACAGGTAGAGGAACAGGTGGTGGCAAGCCCCCTCGTCGGGATCGCCCCATTTGCCCCATTTGCCTGCATGAGCTCCCATCTGCGTCAAATACATTTAGAGTCTGGGATGCGGTTGCAAAGAGATTAGATTTGACTACTTTCCCAGGCATAGCCACCCTGATTCACCACAATAATAGCTTCACGCCAACATACGGTAATAATGCCTTTCCGGGCTTGGCAGGTGGGGGGCTGGGAATATATTGCACATATGTTTGAGTGTGGCAACATCAGGCTCTTCCCGGAATGCAAAGACACTTTGGAGTATCTGAGAGAGAGCGCTTCACATACTTTCAACTACGGCACTGGGTCCTCCAGGGAAGCAATACAATGGGAGCCACAAAACCACTTACTGCACTTGAGAGGCTAATCTTCACTCCAATGGGGTCAGCCAGCCTGATGTCACAGCTTTATGGCTGTCGGCACCTTGCAAATGCGGGCCAAACTACCTTAGTATGCGAAAGGGTGGCATAAGGATGTAGGCAAGGAGCTAGAACGGGTGCAGTGGGCTCAGATTTGGAAGGGGGCCACAAAAATGACAGTCAGGGCGCAGGATGCTGAACAAAACTATACAATGCTAGCAAAGTGATATATCTGCCCAGTCAGAGGGTCTCACATAGGGTGTCCAGTCATAATATCGAAAAAATAAAGTCGAATGACAAAAAAGTCGAATCAATAATGTCGAAAAAAAAAAAGTCGAATTTGTTTTTTTATTATTTATATATTTTAAGTAAAAAAAGGGGTAAAATAAAAAAAAAATAGAAAAAAAGGGGGGTTGGGGGGGAACCCCCCCATTTCGAATAAAAAACGTATTAAAAAAAAATTCAACTTTTTTTTTTTCGAGATTATTTTTTCGACATTTTGACTTTCGATTTTATTGATTTCGATTTTATGTCTAGGAACCCTCACATAGGACCCAGTGAATCAGGGCTGTGTTGGCAGTGGTGCTTGGCGGCAGGCACATCAGCGCCTCGATGCTTACGGGTTATGTGCGCTTAATAAATAAATGTTGGAACTGCCCCAAGCTGAGACCTTACTGGAAAGAGGTGGTAGATACTCTAAAGCAGATAATGAACCTACCAATTAACCGCTCTCTGGAACTCTGCCTGCTGGGCTGGTGGACTTTTCAACAAGCCAGCATAGCAAGCAAGCAAAGACATTCGATGCGGCTTCTTAGGCGGATGTTACTTGTGGTTAGAAACACCATCACCGCTCAGTGGAAGTCCATGCAAGTCCCCACTTTGGATGACTGGTTAAGAGGCATGTGGCGACTTCTTATTCGTGAAGAAATTACATATATGCTGCACTATACAATAGCATCCTTTTTCACAAAGTGGGACTTTTTCTACAATACATCAACAAGGAGTGTTCTTGTTCCCCTAGACGTAGAGCCTTTGGACTCCTGAACTTGTTGTAATAGACACTATTCTGTGATGCCAGACAGCGAGAGAATCACTACTCTGAAACTATGAGGGAGATGTGCTGTGAATGGGACCGTGAGTGGAGTGGTGCCGGGAAAGGGACACAGGGCGGAAGGAGGGGATGGGTGGTGGGGTTTGTTGCAAGTTTGAAATGAATCGATTGAGCTGTAATGTAATATCTGTTAAGACATCATTACCACGTGCACACTGTGAGTATCAGTGATGTGAGTCTACCTTTTGTCTTTGTTATTTTCTCTTGAAATCATTAATAAAAAGATTTGAACACTAAAGGTATAATGTAAATGCATCTAGTGAAAATGCCTTCAATACAATATCTTCCTCTGTAACAACTAATTCTAGCCATCAAACTTTTTATGATTTTAATTCTTTAATTTTTAATTTTCTATTCATCTAAAAGAGCTGAAGCAGACTATAAGGGGATAGACATCTAGACTAGTATACAAGAGAATAAGGGAGCATCGCTCCCACTTTAGATGCACAACACAAACAGCTCCACTTGTATCACACTATTTAAGCCTCCAGCACACACCTGATGACATGATTTGATGGATCGTAGATACAATGAGAAACTCTGCCAACAGCACAAGGGCACTCTTACATAAGGAATAATGGTTGATCCACAAACTGGGCACTCATTTTTTTATTTTTTTTATTTTATTGGCTTAAATTCAAACCTTTAAAATATTACACAAACAAGACAAAACAACAATTAACACTATTACTATTTGACCCCAACTATCCTCCTCCCTTCTCATATGCCATGTCATGGTATTACAAAAGGTTTCACATGGCCAAATCTTTAATGTTACTGCTCGTCCATAAGTTTACTTGACATCTTATGCTGGAGGCCGTTCAATTACATTTTTTAGTCTCTCTTCTATTACGGCCAAGAAGGAAGCCAGGGGCATAATTAATTTCATGTCCAATCCGTTCCACATTCTCTGCCACCATTCATCCGCGCACACAGTCTGGTGGGCATCGTACCACTGGCCCAGATGAATTGATCTTACATCCTTTAGTTCCGGACAGAAAAGCTCTAGATGCTTGAGGGATACCAGCTCTTTATTGCAAAAACGACAAGTGAAATTTGATCCAACGTTACAAGCACAATGGCTAGTCCGCTCTTTGGTTTTAATCGCATTTAGCTGGAATAACATGAATAGTCTTCTGGCTTTCGAATTTGGGAAGCGAATCAGGTATTTTTGAAGCACATTGTAGCTTCTTGCTTCGGCAGGTGAGTCTTTCATAGCGCTGGCAGAATGGCGCTCACTACATGTAGCGATCCAATCGGCTCGCCAGATCATCACTTTATCTGCCATAGGATTTGAGTGGAGAGTTTCCAAGCTGATGTTATTAGTTAGTAAGAGGTCTTCCCATCGTTTCACCCATTTAGAGAGAATATCAGGGCCTCTAGCTGACGCATTGTGAAAGATTTTAAATTGGAAAATTCCTTCCTCTGCTCTGGATTTTCGAAACAAAGCCAGTTGGTTCCAGCAGATCCGGGCATGCAGCGAAATTAGGGCGAGTTCATACCTTATGCAGGCTGTTGAAATTCTGAGTGGTAGGCTTAATGCCTTGGTCCAGAACCTATGTTCCAGTGAAGCCCAGTGATTCGACGGGCATCCAAAGGCATTTTCCGCACCATAGATCAGGATCAGGACAACTTTCTGTTCATAAAAGTTTTGCAGCGGTTGCATTGAAAAGCGCCCACATTTTCTGTGTATGACAACACCCTGACATGCCAGCTGACCGCATTTTCTCTTGGATTCAGCTACCCAAGGCTCATCACAGATGCTGGAGTTCAGAATCATGCCCAGGTACTTTACGCTTTTTGAGTTACATAGATGGTCTTGATCTAATGACCACACATATTTTGAGACCCTTGACTTTTGGCTTGTTTTTAAGTTCTCAAACACCAGCATTTCGGTCTTTGCTGTGTTTATCTTCAGGTTGTTCATGCTCACGTATTTTTGCACTGCCTCAAGTTTACGTTGAAGGCCAATCGGGATTAAATCTAAGAGTACCAAATCGTCGGCATACAACAGCCAGCTTATCTTCGATGTGTTGATTTTAGGTGGAAAGGCTCTCACAGATTGTATCGCCTCACCGATGTCGCTCATTTGACAGGACTAATGAGGAACTAACTTTCGGATGACCATATTGCTGATTTTTAGGGGCCTATGAGATGGGCCCAATTTTGAGCCCGATGTAAAAAAGATAGGGTTGCTAGCCTACTCCATTCAATGTCATGATGGGCAACACTATGCCTTGATTAACGCATAGATTAATGCTCTGACTCTGCAATAAACCTGCCCGACAGAAGAACACGATTGCATTGGCTGATGGCAACAAAGGCATATACAGCACAGTGCAATAGCAATAAACTGTTACAGCAGCCGTGCATCCTTATTGGGGGTTACACATACAGGATGCACAAAAGTGGGATTATGGTGCACTGTACATATTCATTTCAGTGCCAGGCAAATAATGTCTCACGGAACACTGGGTCGAGAAACCCTATTGGCAGCTGACAGACGCAGAAGAGCAGCGCTGTCGAGATCCATGACAATATGTTCCAATAAGATTGCGCACTCAGAAACACATTTTCGGGGGTAGGAAAACATCCATGCTCCAGATGGTGCTTACTAAATGCCCACTGGACACCAGGAGCGGTCATACACCGCAGACATTACTTATCCCTAAACAGTGCGACACGCGGCACTGGTTGGCAGGCAGCAAGGCACCTTTCCAAGTCCACACATGCACTTAGTCGAGTACCAAACTCGCATATTTAGCAAAATCTGTGATAGAAATTTCCCAAAACACTGTGGAATCTAAAATTCAATTTGAGTCAGAAATACATCCTTGCAACGGCTGGTGTAGACTTAATGCCCAAAGGATTTTGTGAGCAGTGGCACACCACCGACATTTACGACATTGCTTTTTCGTTACCAGTGCAATAAGCGGCGCCAGTTGCCAGGCAGCATGATCCCTTACTGAGTTCACGCATGCGCAATGTATATGACCATACTCGCATGCGTGCCGAAACCCACGACACAACCTCTAAAAATACAGTGGAATCTACAACTAACCTCGAGTAAGAGTTGCATTGTTGCAAAGCTTAGCGTGCACTTAATTCCTCATGGACTTTGTGAATGGTGGCACATAGCGGTTGGGATGGACCTGCAACCAGCGCAGCAAGCGACACTGGTTTCCAGGTAGTGTGATGCGATGCTCACGTTGGGCAAGCGCAGTGCTGACGTTGCCAATGGCAATGCAACACCACCAAACTAACAAAAGCAGATGAATGCGCTCGGCCCACTGTTTGTTGGTTTGTCGTGAAAGCAATCCACTGCTAGGACGCACCTGATCCGGAGACACGGACATCTCATAAAAGTAAGTTTTATTGCTTCCCGCTCAATCCCTATAAATATCGACTGGCTGTGAACACTTTACTGACACAGAGCCCATTCTTTTTATTTATCTAACCCTGCTACAGCTCAAAATATTAGATGGGAACGGCCAACTACAAGAGGGCAATGTTAACGGATTAAGATGAAACATTAACCAATGGACTCCGTTCAACACACACAATAAGCCTCAGGTATTACAAAAATCCTTTGTGTGTCACTAGAACCAGAATCACCTAGGTGGTTTAGGAATATACAATATAGAATCTAGAAATGAGTCTTGGCATTGCATATACATTCAAACATATGTCTAGCTGGCACATATAAGGCTTAGCAGCAAAGGCTGCACCCTTCTGGCGGGGGAGATAGATTGGCACACTTCTCCACCATACGGAAGACCCTTGCACTACCCAAAGCGACATCTCTCAAAGAACCCATGATAGCGTAAGAACATTTGTATAACAACATGGCTAAACTGCACACATGCACAATATTGCCTTTGGAACAACCAATTCTATATGATGATCATTGTTAATAGGTCACAAACAAGAGGCAGAAAGAAACAAGCCCACCACAAATTAAGAACAGGAGGATACACTTATTGAGCAAGGTTAGCATCACAGTGATTAGGTCACAGAGTATTAGAAGCTCTGACTCAGTGACTATTTTAGCCGTTCTAGATTTTAAAGTTTTCATCGTTGTTGCTTTCCATGGTCCCTATACAAGACACGGTCCTGAGGAAGGCGGTACAACCATAGGTCAACTGAAACGTCAATCCACGGATAAAGGAACATAATTAGTTGAAAAATGTTTCCACACGAGACGTAGACCTGAATGCAAATGAATAGTGTTTTTTTATGGGTTATTAGTGGGTTCAAGCTCACAAGGTGATGATAGGTGTGTAAACAGCATTTAGGGCTCACAATAGAAGTGTTTGCACATTTGTAACTGTGCAGGCAGTCCGACTGATATAAAAAATGACAAATACCAGGGGACGTATGATGAATATAATATGTTCATATGAATATGAAATGTGAAATATGTATGTTTGCACTATAAAAATGAAATGGTAAAGAAATGACCAATACATTGTACTTGGTCAGCTATTAAGAGTGAGTAAAGAGACTTTACTTTAGGCACTGAATGCAAAAAACTGTGAAATTGTAAGAAATAGGAAAAAAAGATGAAAGGTTGAGATACAATTGTGTAATTAACTGAATGGCACTGTCAAGTCCAGGGCTCTCAGCCCAACCTACTCCGTCTTCCGTCTCCCATTAACGTCCTCCCTTCTCCTGCCTCTCCTCCTTCTGCCACCCGCCTGTCCTCCACCGACAGGTATACCACATCCCTGTACCCCTCCTATGAAGACATTCAAAGGGGGAAACCAGCTTCACTTAGCTACCTTCAACTCTCGCTCTGCCATTAAACACTCCTCTGACATCTGTCACCTCCTTGAAGACTTTGACCTTGAGGTTCTCGCTCTCACTGCGACGTGGTTCACTGCCAGCTATGTCACTGCTATTCAAACACTCCTCCCTGAGGGCTACAATATCCTCTTTAAGGCCAGGCCTAACTGGTCCGGGGGAGGAGTGGCCATGATCTTCCCAGAATGGGTCCCGGCTACTATCATGCCCAGTCAATCCTACTCCTCCTTCAAATCCCTCTTCTGCTGTCTCTCCTATCCTCTCACTGACCCTGGCAACCATCTACAGGCCCCTGACCCAGTCTTCCTCTTCCTCTCAGTGTGGTCAGACCTCACCTATTCTCTCCTGGCCTTCACCTCCAAGCTTCTCCTCAGAGACTTCAATATTCACCTTGACTCCCCTGATGCGGCCTCTAGACTCGGCTGAAACCTCTGTGACTCTCTTTCCCTCTCCATTCTTTCCTCTAGTTCGACACACTCAGCCGGGCACACCTTGGATGCTCTCATCTCAGTGGACATCCCCATCTCCAACCTGCTCAGTACTCCGCTCTCCTGGTCTGATCATGCTCTCTTGTCCTCTTACCTGGACCTCCTGGGTCCCTTGGCTAAGCCCCAGCTCGCACTGCCAGCCTCCTTCACCATCATTCGACCTATGAAGCGAGTGTCAGTTGCTGCTTTTTCCGCCACCTTCATTCCCCCCAATTCATGCCACCGACTCTCACTCTGGCACAGCCCTTACTAACCTATATCTCCAACACTATGGACATCTTGCCCCTGTCATAAGGATCTGCATGAAGCTTGCCTCGAAGCACAACACCTAGTATAACTCTGACCTGGCCTCTCTGAAACGCAAGTGCAAAGCAGCTGAGCGGAAGTTGCAGTCATCAAGCACATACTCAAGACTTTGCCTGCCGCCTGCTCCATAGGCAATACAGACTTTCCATCTGCTTGAAGAAGAGGGCCTTAATCCAAGCCTGCATCTCCAAGGGAACTAAAACCTCTGCTGAACATTTTATAATCTCCCTCACCCGCTCTCAGGCCTTCCTTGGCCGCCCTCTCTCTTTCCCTCCTACTCTCCACTTATCCACCACACTGAATATGTTAGTTGTCTCCATGACCACCAATCCGACTTCAGAGCTGCCAGAGGCACGGAAACTGCACTCCTGAACAACTGTGAAACCTTGCTCTCTAATATCGATTCCAACTCTCCTTCTCATTTTATCCTTCTTGACCTTTTTTCTGCCTTTGATATGGTCAATCATGCCACCCTTATAAATCGGCTCTGTGATATCCTTGGCATCATGGACCTGGCTCTAGACTGTTTGATTTCCTTCTTCTTGGACTGACCTTCCCAGGTTCAACTGGGCCCTTTTCTCTCTTCCATCTCACTCTCCACCTGTGCTGTACCTCATGGTTCTATCCTCTCGCCTTGGCTTTCTTTTAACATGTACCTTAACCCTCTAGCCCATTTCATCTCCACCTTCTCTCCTAACTTCCGGTGTTATGCGGACAACATGCAGCTCTCCTTCAAGCCTCCATCCTCGGCCTCCTCCTCTTCCTCTCTCATTCCTGACTGCCTGTCTGCTATTCGGGCATGGTGCACTGCTAACAACCTCTGCCTTAATGCCAGTAAGACTGAGATCCTTTACATTGGGACCCCAGCTCCCTCCTTCCCTCCTACGCTCTGGCTGCCCTCATGGGCCCCCTCGCCTCACCCTCTAGTGAGGTAAGAAACCTTGGTGTCATCTTCAACCACTCTCTCTCCTTATCTCCTCACATCACAGACCTTGCCAAGAAGGCCCACTTTTAGCTGCACCACCTCTAAGGCATTCTTTCTTTCCTCACCTTCCCCGAGAAGCTTGATGTCTCCTGAGCTCTTGTTCTCTCCAGGCTGCACTACCTCAACAGCCTCTTCCTCAATATGCCTAACTCCTCCCTTCGCCCACTTCAACTAATCCAGAATAGGACTGCAAGACTTATCCTTGGCTTCAAGCCCAGGGACCACATCTCTCCAGTGCTAACATCTCTCCAATGGCTGCCGGTTGCTGCAAGAATCAAGTTTAAAACCCTCTGCATCATCAACAAGGCTTTCTGGGGCCTGGGACCACACTACATCCAACTCCTCTCTCCCTAAATACCTCCCTGCTATAGCCCTTCAGTCTTCTAGCTCCAACTCTCTGCAGATCAGACGCTTTACCAAGCAGACAGTGGGGGTAGATCTCTCTCCTTCGCAGGTGCCTCTCTCTGGAATGGCCTTGCTGCCCCTCTCAGACTTGAGCCGGATCTCCTTAAGTTCTGGAAGCTTCTCAAGACCCTCCTTTTCTCTGCCTCCTTCCCTCTCCTCATCCCCTGCTAATGTACCCCTCTGCCTCTTTGAATGGCTGCCTGACCCTTCAGATTCTTAAATGGCACTAGTCCCTCCCTGACTAGTCTACCCCTGCACTTGGTCTCACCGGATCCCTCCACACCCTACCTGCACTTGAGGAGAGCAGCCCCAGCAAGGCGAGCACCCATCCCCAGGGTCAGGTCATCACCCGGGCTCTCAGTGACTGAGCAATGCGTAGACTGACTTGGTAACTGAGTACCGCCTGGACAGGGAGACCATCACTGAGCTGCTGCCCACAATTCATGATTAAATAGGGAGCAGGATTAACATCCGCAAAGCCGTGGCCCCACTGGTAAAGCTGCTGGCAGTCCTGCAGTTCCTTGGGACAGGCACTTTCCAGCACTCCGTGGCCATGATGCATGGCATGGCACAATCAATATTCAGCGCACTCCTTGACCAGGCGCTGGATGTCCTTTTACGCCATGTCAACCAGCACACTGCATTGCCCACCACCCAGGCCCAGGAGAATGGCATGAAGGCACGCTTTTATGCCACAGCACAACTGCCCAACGTGATAGCAACCATCGACTGCACCCATGTTGCATGGATGGTGCCCCAGGCCCATGAGGCAAACTACAGGAACCGCAAACGCTATCACTCCATGAAGGTGGCCTGTGGGACTGAACTTATCATTTCCCACTGCTGTGCCCACTACCCTGGATCCGCCCACTACCCTGGATCCACCCACAACACCATGGTCCTACACAACAGCACACTGCTGGGATACGTGGAGCGGCACAGAGGACAACTGACCTGGATAGTGGGTGAGTACAAACCCAGCCGCCAATGCATGTCGAAGAACAAGTAGAAAAGGGGGGGGGTAGCCACAGGAAGCATTGCATGTCAAGAGGGGACACTGGCAGCACCTGTGCAGCACCTGCACCATCGACTGGGGGGCATCTAAGTGTGCATGCACACGTCTACCACACTAGGACACGCACATGTTGGTGGACACACATCGCTGCCAACACAATGGCACATCAGACCACATCAACCACAATGCACCTCGATTGCGCTGGACACAACACCCAACAGCATGTCCACCCATGCCACAGTCGTCTTCCCATGTGCAGTCAACCATCACACGCCACAGAACAGCCGCAACAACAACAACACAGGGTGTATGTACAGGACAAGTAATGCATTGCATGAAATACAAAGGATGCACACTCATCACACTTAACATTGAATGGTGCAAACAAGAATGGCCACGGCTCACAATGGCCAAATACATTGAGACTGCAGACCCATGCATGAGACAAATGACTGATGTCGGTATTCCACCCCATGCAGGTGACTCCAGATACCGCAGCTGACATGGCTGATTATCCCTGTGACCCACGAACACCATATGACCATGCCTACAACCATACCCACAGCTGGACATGCATATGCATAGAATGCACCTTTGGACTACTAAAGGCACAATTCTAGTGCCTAGATCGCACAGGAGGGGCCCTGATGTATGGGCCAGACATAGTAGGGAAAATTGTATTGGTGTGTCCAATGGTCCACAACATTTGCCTCAGGAGGAATGTCCCTCTACCCCCACGACGCTGACAGGCAACACCCAGGGGAAGAAGTAGAAGATGACCATGTGGCTGGAGCCATAGCAGACACACGCATGGATGAAGTGAGGGAAGGGAGACTGGCTCGACAGGCACTGATAGACAATTACTTTTTGCAGAGTGACCTGACCCAGTACACAACCTGCACATATTGAATAAAGGGCACACGTACACAATCATGAATGTCCTTGCAGTTCAACAGGCTTTAATGTGCCTTTTTCTACCCCATCCCCTCCTCCCGCAACCATCGCCAACACCCGAGCACACTATCCACCCTCCCCCTACGCACCACCAATATCCAAGCACACTATCCCCTACCCCCAACCACCACCACCACACCAGCACTTTAACCGTCTCCCCCACACACCATCAAAACCCCAGCACACTATCGCCTCAAAGCCCCACACCCACCTTCCCCTGCACTTGTGCGATCTGAATTACCCTTGGCCTAGTAAGATCGTTGTCTCTGTCTTCCCTCTCCCTTGCCCCGCCGCGCCATGAAACACTTGTGTATAGGCACGTTATAAATGCCATATCATATCAACCCAGCACACTTTACCCCCTCCTCCACAACCGATCACAGGTCACACCGGGTCCGGCTGTGAGTCCGGTACCCAAGCTGACGGGGAAACCCAAGGCATCCCAGCACAATATCTAAAAAACAACATGCCCATGTAGAGCTCACTCATGCCAACAATATGCATGGCGGTCATGAAGGCCATGCCCTCTTTCCCCGAGCCCCAGCATCTGGGGAGCATGAGCATAGCTGGCACTGGGACCGCTGCCAAGGTGTTCCCTTTTGGGATTCATGTATGGGGACGGTGGAGGATGAGGCAATTGAGGCTGCCATCTGCAGCTGCTGGCGATGGAGGACATTACTTTCACCCATCTGCTCCGCAAAGTCAGAGAGCCCCTCAGAAAACTCCTGCACCCGCTGGCCAAACCCAGTCAGGGAGGCTGTGCACGCTTCCACTACAGCCCTGGTATGCGCATTCACCAACGCCATCCTCTTCGGGGCTGCTCTGATGGCTCCAGTGACAGCCTTTACATGCTCGTTGTGGTGCTGGCTTGCCTCCATGGCATCGAGGCGCTCCATTACAGTGCTCAAGGCGGCAGTCGACTGGGACGTTGTCTGGCTCCGGGGTGTTTCCACGTCGGATCTGTGCCTGGCCCTGTAGGCTTGGGCAGAGTTCGGTCTCCCCAACTGGGCTCTCGGGTGTGATGGCTGGCCCTTTCTGCGTACTTGTGCCGTGCCGCGGCCGCATGCTGGTCATCAATGCAGGGGCTACTCATCCCTCCTCCTCCTGGTTGCCGGTTATTGCGGCTGTGTCCTCACTGTCATGCAGTGTGGTCTCCATGCTAGCCACTAGTAGGGCAGTGGGTGTGCCACTGATGTAGTAGGGAGGGGTGGGGTGCATCTTGCACCTGGGCATTGCCTGGTGACCCTTTGCGGGGTGGTGGTGCTTGTGGTGGCACGGGAGGGCCCACGTGTAGACAGCCCTGCCGCTTCCTCTTCCCCTGATGCCTCAGGTGATGCCTGTGTGTCTGTAGGGGACACAGCGGATGGTGTTAGGACACATTCTGTCCCGTGTTGCGGCATGGCAGTCATTACAGGTTGAGGGGTGTAACACAAAGCTGTTGGACTCATGCACGGGCCTGGCCTGCTTGCATCTGGTAGCGGATTGGGAGAGATGGGGCCCCATGCTGGAGGGGTGGCACTTGGGGATGTGAATTTGCTTTGGTGACATGGCAGGGGTGCATTGCTGGCATAGTTGCATTGCTGGCATAGTTGTTGCTTGTCTCGCATTCTCCTGATCCCCATGACCAGCTGGACTGTTGCAGATGGCGATGGTGGAGGCTGGTACTTGTCACTGCCAGCCAGGGGCTCTGATCTGCCCCTGCCATGGCTGTGTGGTATATTACGCTTGGATATGTCCCTTGGCTGCCCTCCCCACTGCTCTGCATCACAAGGTTGGCCTAGGTGCACTGGCACATGGGTGCAGCCGTAGCTGCCTGTGGTAGCTCCCACGCACTGCCCCCAGTCACAATGCTTGGCTCATGTCTATTTCCACAGCTGGTGGGCTGTTGTCATTACATTTTGAAGGGGGCGGGGAGTTTGACTCACTTTTTTCCTCCTGGGTGTCAGTGCCAGCCTCGGCTCCTCCAACTCCCTCTGTCCCCAAGTCGATCCTCCCAGGGCGTCAGGTTGAGCTGTGGTGATGAACCTCCCCCATGCTGTCTGTGTAATGCTGCACCAACATTCCCAAGACCCGCAGGTCATTCCGTCTTTTTCAACAGTTTTCCCTGCCCCAAAAATGCGTCCGACACCTTCTGGCTCACACCCAGCCAGATCTGGGTGCGGAGATGGGAAGAGGTATTTTTTTTCCTTGCCCATACAGCTCTGCATGGTAGGCCACAACCTCATCCACCAGTGCCTTCAATTCAGCCTCTGTAAATTTAGGTTTCCAAAGCCGATCTTGGGCTGCCTTGCTCCTTGCCCTCTCCTGTGACATTTTTGATGTTCAGGAAGTGTGGATGGCTTCCAGAAGCTCAGATTTTTAATGTATTGTGATTACCAAAATGGCTGCTGCAGTCTTTCCCGTTCCAGCCCGCCGGCGCTAATAGCGCACACTAATACCATGCGCTGATGGCACTGGCGGCGGTAGCGCTATTTTTGCTCATTTTTCGGGCAGTTGCCCAGTTCCGGGCGCTGTTTACATCAGGCTCAATTAGCATTACTGTCAGGGCCGTGTGCGCGTGCCTGCATACTTATGATGCAGCGCTATTTGCGCCACAGCTCCTCGTGGTAACGCTAATTCCACTCAGCAGTATTAGCGCCCGATTAACACCCAACTCGTGATGAGACACTTTGTGTATAAGCGCTTTATAAATAAATAAAGGGCTGAGCAGCCCCATAACCCATGCTTGGCTGACAATCAGAAAAGCCCTTGCAGGGGTGAGAGAAACTGAAGCAGGACTGAGCAGGCCCATAGCTCAGGCCGGGCTAACAATCTGAAGATCCCAGAAGGGGTGAGAGAAACCACATCCAAAACAGGACTATGCAGGCCCGTGACCCAGGCTGGGCTGATAATCTGAAGACCATGGAAAGGGATGAGAGAAACCGCAACCGAAGTAGGGCTGAGCAGGCAAGTAGCCCACGACGAGCTGATAATCTGAAGACCCAGGAGGGGGTGAAAGAAACCATAACCAAAATTGGTGAGTAATCCTATTCTAAGTCAAAACTGAGATGGACTTTCTTTTTTAAGATAGCATAGGTTTGGATAGCATAGGTTTGACAGAAGACAAGGTTTAGCTGTAAGACTGGCAAGTAGTAATTTGCTGTTTATTGGAGTAGGGAATTCATCTTAGAGGTAAGGCTTAGAGGAGGTTTTCTATAAAATAAAAAATCTTGTTCCAACATGTCCTCTTGTCCGTTTCCTATAGCTGGCTTACCACGTATTACAGGATAATTGCGCTCAGTCAGAGTTCAAAAGAGGTAGGTGTAGGGGAGGCATGGTATCGCAAGTATGACACAAAAACAATAGGTACAACTTGTAAAACCTTTATTGAAGTTTCTCTGGAGATGGAAAACTCCTACTCTGCCCTATAACTAACATTAGGAGTTGTCTCGACCATCAAACGACAAACAAAACAGTCCTATTGGAGTTTGTCAAATCAAAATGGCCCATGCTAACAAAACCTAATGCCTGCCCTATCTCTTGTACAAAAAAGTGTACAAAAGGGGAAATGTATGCGAAGGAAAGATCAGTGTTCAAATTAACAAAGGTAGCTGAATCAGCTGTCCTCCCCTAGTTAGACCCCACAGAGTAAGGCAATCCCTGTAGGCAGGATGACACACTCTGGCCCAGGGTTTCAACACATGAGCAGTTCAAAACGTGTTTCGAGGCCTGCCTGGCCTTACACGTTAAAGTGGCTCTTCCCATCCTTTCAAACAACGTTTGACAAAATGTTCACAATAGTCCCCCTCTGTCCCGCTCAGACCTCAAAACGAAAGTTCACGTTGGTCCCCCTCTGTCAGGCTCAGACCTCAAAACGAAATTCACATAGATCCTCTCTGTCGGGTTCAGACCTCAATACGAAATTCAAATAGATCCTCCTCTGTAGGGCTCAGAGCTCATCAAACAGCAAGACTTGCAAAGGGCTCCCTTTCCCAAGCTTATTAAACTTCAGGTCTCCCTCTGTCGGGCTCAGACCACTTTCAAATGTCAAAAACTTTCAAATGTATTGTCTTTCTTTATGGACCTCTGCAGGACCACTTCGACTAACAGTTCAAGGTTCAACCTTCACTCTCCCCTTTTCTAGGAATTAATTTAGCTTACTTCGCTTTTGCAGTTCATTTACTTTCTCATTACACACAATGCACCTTTCACTGAGACTTTTGAGTTGGCTACTTCTTTTCATCAGACCAGTCCATTACTCAGTACCAGTGATTTCACAGATGTCCTTATTTCAAAGTTCATTCACAGGTCTGCCTTTCTTCGGGTCTATCTCAACTATAAACTGCATCCGCTGATCAGGTTGAGCCAGAATGGGGCCGTAGAGAAGGACAGTCTAAGACTCATGAAGGCATTGTCAGCCCTTTTGTCCAAATTAAAGAAGATCCCTTTCCGTAGAAGCCTGGTTATAGAGATGTTTGCTATGAACCTGCGCTAGAAACTAGCAAGACATATGAACCGCTGAACATCCTTCACTGATCTAGGAATTGGCCTCCTTAGAACGGCATCAATCTTGAGGGGATCCATGCAGATGCATTGGTCGGGTAAAACAAAGTCAAGATTGGGCAAAGAAGAGGTTTCAAACGTGCATTTCCCTAGTGTCCCTTGGGGCCAGAGACCAGTAAGCAGAAGTACTGGCTACAATCCCAAAGAACACCCATAGGTTTTGAGAGGTGTCCTCTTGAATGGCCAGCCTTCTACTGGCTTGGGAGACACTGGGGCAAGCATGACAGTGGTGGACAGGACCCTGCTCAAGCCAGAGGACTATGTAGGTGCTCCTCTGAGAACTACCAGGTTAGCTGGTGGGCCTCCAAAATAATCACCTGTAGCCTTAGTCAACATTACGATTGGAGACAAAATGGTTATAGGTCAAAGGATCGAAAACAAAGGGCTTATGGGGGATTCGGGGGGTTCTCCCCTAACCCCCGTTTTCTTTTTATAAAAAACTTTTTTTGCATACTACACTTAAAAAATATATAAATAAATAAAAAACATTCGACCCTTTTTTTTCGATCCTTTTGGATTCGAACCAAAGGGCATTCGATCCTTTATTTTCGATCCTTTGGCTGGACACCGACAAAACACAGCGAAGCTTCCTGTCATGGTTCAGGACAACGTGTGTGCTAACATTTTATTAGGCAATGATTTGGTGGCAATGGGGATGATCACGGATGGTCTACCCATGGCTGCTGCGGCGGTCAACCGATCACAGGTCACACCGGGTCCGGCTGTGAGTCCGGTACCCAAGCTGACGGGGAAACCCAAGGCAAGATGCCGGAAGAGTAAGAAGGCCTTCTCTCTAACGGGGGACCCTTCTCTTTCTGCTGCTTCAGTAGCACCCACAGGGATTCATGCTCTGGACGGGCTGGGTCCAGTGGTGAACCCAAACTCAACTTCTGAGGAAGAAGAGGCAGAAGACCCTCCTGCGGGAGAGGTGCTCAACCCAGAGAACCACCCCGACCTTCAATTCCTGCTGGCTGAAGGGAGACCCTCTAGGTGCGACTTCTGCAAAGGACAGAGAGAGTGCCACTCTTTCGAGGGTCTGAGGAAACAGACCCCGTCCCAGGCACAGGGAGAAGTGCCTAGGACATTCCGGATCTATTGGGAGGGTGATCTCCTTGTTAGTGAGCCCACTAAGCCTGAACCTGGTGCCCTCAAGAGGTTGGTAGTACTCCAGGTTTACAGGCCGTTCCTACTGCAGTTGGCACACGAGGTGCCCTTAGCTGGTTATCTTGGTACCAAGAAGACTAAGCAGAGGCTCTCTGCCCATTTCTACTGGCCCTGGATGGGCGTAGAAGTGGAGTCGCACTGCAGGACCTGCCCCACTTGTCAGTTGTCTGGCAAGACTGGAGGCAGTGTCATTGCCCCACTGCAGCCATTGCCAGTGGTTGGCACATCATTTGAGAGGGTGGGCATCAACATTGTCGGTCCCCTTGACCCTCCCACTTCAGGTGGACATCGGTTTGGAAGCCACCCCTCCAGGTCCTGCCAAGCAAGTGGGGAACTAAGTGTTAGGCTTCAGACGGAGGATGACACAGATGATGGGCCAAGCCACAGTGAACCTTAAGGCAAGCCAGGAATTGAACAAATACTGGCATTACCTTAAAGCATCACAAACGGATTGGACTCCAGGTCAGGAGAGCCTTGTGATGGAGTCGACCAAGCCTCGAGCTTTGGCAAATAAGTGAACTAGACCCTTCAGGATCATCTCCAAGATGGGCAAAGTCAATTATCTGGTTGACATGGGAGTCCCTGGGGTAGCACGCCAGGAATTCCACGTCAACAGGCTCAAGCCTTTCCATAGGGGAGCAGAAGTCTCATGTCTCTTTCTAGCTTCAGAGCAAGAGGAGGATGAGAGTGAGCCCCTTCCTGATTTGCTCCAAAGTAACCCTCAGGATGGCTCAGTGGAGGGATTGCATCTCTCTCCAGATCTGACTCCAGAGCAGCAGAGGGACTACAGGGCTTTGCTCCAGCAGTATGCACCTCTGTTCTTGCTGACACCAGGCCTCACCCTGTGGTGCAGGTACGAAATTGACGCTGGTGACAGCATACCTGTCAAAAGCAGATGCTATAAAATGTCAGACACTGTGAAGAACCATATCCAGGCTGAGGTCGCCAAGATGTTGGACCTGGGTGTTAATGAACCCTCAAAAAGTCCCTGGTCCAGTCCAGTGGTCCTTGTCCCCAAGGCGAGTTCCCAGGCAGGTACCAAGGATTGGCAGTTCTGTGTGGATTACGGAGCGGTCAATGCTGTCACCAAATCTGACGTGCACCCATTGCCCAGGGCTGATGCGCTTGTGGACACCATAGGTGCTGCAAAATTTGTGAGCACCTTTGACCTTACCTTAGGCTATTGGCAAATAGCTCTGACGGACCATGCCAAGGAAAAGACAGCGTTCTCAATACCTGAGGGACTCACCAGATTAGGGTCATGCTTTTTGGGTTGAAAAATACACCTGCCACCTTCCAGAGATTGTTCAATCATGAACTCTGTGGGCTGGAGGCCTTTTGTGTGGCCTACCTAGACAACACTGCTGTCTACAGTTCCATCTGGGAGGAACACTTGACTCACTTGAATAAGGTGTTGCAGGCCTTGAAAAGGGCTAACCTCACTATCAAGGCCACTAAGTGCCAGATAGCTCGGGGAAAATCACTTATCTTGGTCATGAGGTAGGAGGGGGTTGAATCCAACCTCTCCCCAGTAAGGTACAGGATGTACATGACTGGGAGCCTCTACTATCAAACCCAAGTGAGAGTTTTTTGGGCCTCACTGGGTATTACAGTAACTTCATGGCGGACTATGGAACCATAGCTGCCCCTCTGAGAGCAGTGACTTCTCCCAAGCAACTGAGGAAGGATAATTGGACAGAGGACTGTCAGAGGGCCTTTGCTGGCTTGAAAGAAAGTATGTTCAGGGCACCTGTGTTGTGTGCGCCTGATTACGGCAAACCCTTTATCATTCAGACTGCATTCGACCCTGCCTGCGACACCGGAATTGGAGCTGTCGTGTCTCAGTTAGATGACAAAGGGAGGGAACATCCGATCATATTCATCAGTAGACAACTCAACATTTCTTCTCAACAGTAGCCCACCTGTTTCAGTATAATTTGGAGCCTTAGGCGTTTTAGGCCTTACTTTATGGGGTCTAACTTCAAGGTCCAAACAGACCATAAGCCCCTGAATTGGCTTATGCAGATGAAGGGTGAAAACCCAAAACTGCTCCAATGGTCCATTAGCCTGCAAGGGCTAGACTTCACCATTGAGCATAGACCAGGGAAGAGTCATGATAATGCAGATGGCCTTTCCAGCAGGTATGTTGACCGTCTGGATGAGGGTGTCAATCTCGTGGGAGATTAAACACCCTACCCTCAGTCTGGGGGTGAAAACTGTGATGCTGGAAATGCACCAGCGGGACAGGGCCTCTGTATCCTCGTCTTTTATTGCTTTATCATGTATGTTCTGTCTTGTTTTCCGCACAGGAGTTCATGTGGGACTCCTGGTGGTGCAGCTCTTCCTCTTTTTGGTTTGGTGTACAGACGCTTGGGAATCCCTTATGGCACCCATGGGTGGGAGTACAACCCTGTACTCCTAGTGTAGGTTTTTGGGCACCTGTGTGTGGCCCACAGCTCAGTGTATGGGCTGGTGGCAGCTCCATGCTGAATTTGACAGGTGCTCTGAGTATCCTCCATTTTGTATACCCAGGCCTTGAAATTGGAATCCGTTGATTACTGATAGGAAACAAGATGGCCCCTGTGGCCTCTTGCGTTCTATCGCCTGCTACCTTGTTTCTTGAAGTGTTACGCTCACCTGGTATCCACAGGGACGCCACCCAGTCGGGTTACTCGCTTGTTTGCTTCTCAGCTTTGCCCTGATATGGTCTGCGGGGAAAGGCTCTGCCTGAAAATACAGGAGGGCTGTGTTCAAGACTGACCGACTGGGGTAAGTATCCTCCCTCAACCCCTGTATGATTTCAGTCCCTCTGGCGCCCTCTCCTCACCTTGTGAAAGAATTAGGCGTGCTCTCCGTCCTGCCTTCTTTGCAGGAGCACGTTGTCTTTCATGGGCGAGTGCGGTCCAGTTACTTCACTGACGCCGGCCCATTTGATATTGTTCAGGTAGGTCTTATTGCTGTTCTTTAGTTTTGTTGCTATCCTGCATGCCTTTCTTTGTTTAAAATGTCCCTTTTTTCTCACTTTGGTATGCAGAGCTTCAGCGCGGCAAACTGGCTTTGTTGAGCCCCGCTGGTAAATGATGGCGCATTACGAGCGCCATGATGTGGTAAGTAAGCGCTATGCTAACCTGTGTTTTCCTTCCTTGTAGGTCGCGGTGTTCTTCAGCGCGAGTGGAATGTCCGGAGTGGTGCCAGCCGAGAGGCGACCAGCCAGGTAAGCCTTTTGAGCAGTTCGTAATTTGTAAATGTCTCTGCTGCTTTCTTTAATGTTGCCTCTATCTTCCTCTTTCAGGTCGTTCTGTCCGGGAGGCGTGCAGATTCGAGGAAGCTGTTCTCAGTAGCTGCGAGCGTTTACAGATGAAGACTGCAGGTAAGATGCTGCTGCTAATGATATTCCTTTTGTCTCCTTGCAGGTTCTGCTTCTCCGAGGTTCGAGGGAATAGTTGGACACGGTGAGCGTCACGTTGCAAGCTGCAAAGTAACGCGAAGCGTGTTGTCTTGCTCGGGTGTGGTTTAAATAGCCCCAACAAAATAGTCCAGGTAAAGTAGTCCCTAGGCTGCCACACCCAAAACACTAGAGCGCATAGCTTGGTTCTTAGGAACCAAGCTATGTTGATGCCTCCATGTTGGCTGATAATACAATAAAGTAGTTCCCAAGTACATTGTTTTTCATGGTGTATGAGCCTGGCGCTATAGGCCCGAGTCCTGACTCCACCTGGCCAATGGGTTTGCCAAAGGGGGTTTTGGGTGAGGGTCGTGACATGAAGTCCCAGGAAGCCCTGACTCTGTCCCTTCCCATTAACTGGCTGCTGGGTGGAAGTTCCATATATGGTATTGTGGGGAAGTCCAGGCCAGACTGGCTGGAGCCTTCCCAATGACTGTATGTTGTGGGAACACCCGTGGGGTGGGACCTGGGTGAATGGAGTGTGTGACCAATACGCATTTCATGTTATGGGTGTCTAGTATTTGGTGTTGGACACAGTGACTGAGACAGCCCTACCTGAACCTAGTATGAATGCAGTGTGGAGTGGTGAATGGCAGGTTGCATGTCCAAATCCATAATGCTGTGTTCTGAGTGTCTGGATGGAGAAGACTGGGCTGAATGCACTGTGAGCCTGATTGGCTGCCTGCCTGAATACCCTTCTGGATGATTGGTTGTCTGAGTGTGACCCAGCAGAGTGAATAGGAGACCAACAGTATATCTGGGGACCTCTCACTGATGGAAAACGTTTAGAAGCTGAAGTTCATACTTGATGCTTAACCTTGAAGCCCGCTGGAAGAAGAAGAATTGCTGCTGCTGTCCTTTGCTAATCTGAAAGCTGCATGACTGTCAAGGACCTGATCCAAGAGAGGACCTGGCTAGGAGTCCTCTTCCCGAGCTACGAGGGACCACCGGAACCAGCTGATCTTTGCCAAAGCTCCCTGAACGTCAGCCCTCGAAAGGCTGCCGACCGGAGAAGAGGATCGCCGCGGAATCACGAAGTGAAGTGCCCGGACATTGAGGTCCATCACTGTCGAAGACCGCTGTCGCCGAACAGAGCTGCAGTACTCCTCTGCCAAAGACATTTGATTCAAGGACTCCCTTGCTCATCACCGTCGACTGCTTTTATCCTGCTGGAGAAAGTCAAGGTCGTCGACCGAGGAGAAACTGCCTGTGGGTTCGCTGCCACCTGAAGACCTCAGAGACGCTGACGAAGCTACCGAGAGCCAGCTGTGGTCACGTCCCGATCACCGACGCCAGATGCCAACGACTCGATACCTTGCTGGGCCAAAGTTATTCATAGACTCTTAGCAGCAACGATCTATTGTTGTCTAAGTGCACCGCACGCCTCAGTTTGCAGGATGTTTTCTACCGATCGTCAATGAGCACTACAAGAACCGATGCTGCTGCTTCAATGACAGAGTTCACCTTTTTCTTCACCGAATCTCGACGACCCGTGGCTCCTGCCTTAAAGGGAGTACACTCAAAAAGGGCCCGTAAACGACCCATCGAAGAACTCTACGAAACCAGGTACTTTGGGGTTGTGGAACCTTTTATAAAGGAATCAAGACTTCATTGAGCATAATTGGACCGGGCTTGTCAAATACGCTTTATTTACAGGTTGCCCCAGTGGGGGGGGGGAATCCTTGCACAGAACTGTCTCATGGTAGTGGGATAGACTGTTCTCCATTGCCTGATTTAACTTGCTTTCTTTCTGTGGTCGATCGTTGATTCATTTTATAATCTGATTTGTATGTTAGTTGGGGCTGTTAGCCGTGGACGCATTTCAAGGGAATCAATATTAAGAGTGGTACCACGTAGATCTGTATATATTTGCCATTATAGCATTGCCAGAGTACAAAGTGTGTTATTGTGATTGTGTATATAACTTTGAACCTTATTTATATAAAGAACTGTGTTTTCACTAACATAGTGTGTGGACATTCCTTTGTGGGTGTTTGGGGACTACACTGTACTTAAGAACCAGCCTGCATCACCTCCTGAGAGCTAAGCCTTGATTGCTTGACCACGTTTTACCAATTAGAGAATTTTGGCTGGGGTGCTCTGTACCTCGACACCGCCATATAGGGAGCAGGAGTACAGATAACCCCCCCTCCAGTCTTTACATAAGGTTCACAGTTCCAGGGCATGGCTCCCTTCCCCGGGTTGCTGTTCAAGATTTCTCAAGACTCCAAAAGGCAAAAGTACAGTATAAGGAGGACTCCACCAGAATCCACAGAGCTAGTAGAAGCCAAGAAGCAACATTAACCTGGCTGAGAAAAACCTCAGGAAAAGGGCAGATAATGCTGGCAGCCTGAACTCATAGGGAAATAATACAGGATCCAGTGAAAGCACAGATGATGAAGAGTGATACAGTCAGACTGAGCATCTCAATGCCTTTCCACAAAGGATACTTCTGGTTTATGTTATTTGTGAGATTAGGGATGGACCAGAAAGAAAATGTTGGTTTTTATTAGATATGGCATAGCCAGAGAGCTATAGGACGCATTAAGCTTAGGGTATGGCCCATCCCTTGAAACATTGTGCTATAGATTAGGGTTTCTCAAGAAAGGGGCCTCATTACGACCCTGCCTGTCCGGAAACAATGGTGGCGGTAAATCCGCTGCCACCGTTGTTTCCCGACCGGCTGATTCCGAGTTCTACAGGCGGGAGGTGCCACTCCAGCCACGTCTGCCCTGGCGGGAGTAACGCCCCCCGCCTGCAGGTGAAAAATGGAAACACCGGCTCCGTCATAGACGGAACCAGTGCTTCCAATGTCCCCATCCCCATGGAGTCCTATGGGACTTCATGGGAATGGTGATTTACGGAATTCCGGGGTTGAAATGCCCTGGTGATTCCGGACGCGGAATCGTATTTCAGGTCTCCAATATAAGTTTAGAATGAGAACTCAGTGATAGGCACCTGTCAGATATATCACACATTTGTGTTGGGCCCCTTGTACACATTTTATATAAGACGACATCATACTGAATTGTCACTCTGTTAGGTGTCACACTGTTTGGCGTTAACTCCTTGACCTCCCCAAATCAATTCCTATTGAAAGAATGCGCTTGGAAATGGGGTTGGTCTCTCTTGAGTTGCAGTTTAAGATGAGACGGGGTACCCTACTACTTAGGTATTGGAAGGAGCCTTGATGTCCCTTACTTGATCTTTTGGTATGGGTAATGCGCCAGGATAAGCTAGGTAATGCTACCAATGGTCGAAATTGTCCTTGGTTTCTTTGATTTGGTGGACTGGTCCCCTGATTGGGTATTGCATTCTTTCAAATTAAAGATGATCTGGCTATTAAAGTTAAGTCCTGGGATTGGGTCGTAAATTTCTCGCATTTGGAAGGTCTGCGTAGTTTTGAGAAGCACTTTGAAGTTGTATACATGTTTTTGACTCGGCAGACTTACTTATTGAAACGTCCCTTGGTTTCTGTGCGAAGATTTTATCTATTGCTTAGATGTAATCTACTACCCACTCTTTCTGTTCTGGGGCCCGACAAGGAATTTCCATGGAAGGTCGAACATGCCGCAGGTGTAAAGATCCTTTGGAGTGTGAGACGGCTAGGCATGTAGTGCTTGTCTCGGTATGAAGAGGTTACATTTCAAGTTTTGTGCATGTTATGTTCATAGTTCTAAAAGTTTGGTGGAGGATAGCTTCTGGCATTATAGTCTTAATAATGAATTATAGAATCTGCAAACTGGGAGCAGAGTATTGTCACTTTCGAGTGGCAGGCTGCGATATTAAGACTAAAGAAAATGTAAAAACCCTAGAGGTATATTTGGACCAGCATTTGAATATGAAGGCACATGTGAGTGGGTTAGTCTCCTCAACTGCTTATTATATTAAACTGCTGGTGCAGCTTTGTCCCTATATTTCCCAAGTCAACTGTGAAACCATAGCACAAACTATTATAGGGTCAAAAATTGCTTACTGCAGTAGCCTACTGGTTGGTATCTCCAAATTAAAATGTGCTAGATTGCAAACAGTGCAAAATGGTATTGTCAGAGTAAGTTTAGGACTCAAGAGGTAAGATCATGTGTCCAAAGCAAGTTACCAGTAGAGGCAAGAATTGAATTTCACCTCCTTCTAATCACCCATAAGTCTCTGATGGGCTCAGGTCCGTCACACCCGAGTGAATCACTGACATATAAATTTAGTACTAGGTGCTTGAGGTCGAGTAACACAAATCAGCTATAAATTCCATCTTGTAAACTGACAGTAATTAAGATATGTGATTTCTCTCTGGCTGCTCCTCCAGTCTGGAATGCCATCCCACCAGATTTGAGGGAAATTAGGTCCACTGCTCAGTTTCGGAAAAAGCTAAAGACATTTCTATTCAGATAGATGGTCTGCTATTTTTCTGTGGGGACTGCTACTTCTGATCTACCCAAGTATGCTTTTATAGTTCTGATGTTTGTGTTATTTGTTTTATGTCATTTGCGCTGGTAAGCCTCAAGGTCATTTGGTGCGCATGAGAAATCTATTAAAGTTAAGTAATTTGTGTAATGGAAGCTTCATGATTGCCTCATTTTATGTCTGGAGTGGCTGGTTGAAGAAAATAGAATTACATTCCTAAAACAAAGGATGTGTTGTTTTTATGTTTTTATGTTCTTATATTTTTATGTAAAAAGAATATTTTGTGATTGATATGTTTTGTATGTAAATGTGAAATAGTTCTTTATCCAATCCAGAAAACCTGGTCTTCGTCACAATAATATATTTTGTTTGACCCAAATTCGTATATCAGTTAGTATCATTTACTTGGCCTCAGCACAGCCCCAGAATGCATTGTCAATTGTAACAAATGACGCACCAAGGACATTCACTTCTGCATCTTTTATATACTGTCATGAGGGATGGTGTTTTTACAGCGATTCTTTACAAAGATACTTTTTGGACTACTTTCCTCGGTTAGTCCAGAAGGGAACTTGTTCTCTCTTTGCCTCCTGGGTTGAGGACTCTACCATGTAGTCTTCTGTCTTCTTCTTGGGTGCCTTCTCCATCTTCTTGATCAGGGCTTCCATCCTTCTCTTGTGTGACTTCCTTTTGCTTGAATTAGGGAGCTGACCCTTTATTTCTCTGCCCCTCCACTGTGCTTCTTTTTTTATGGTCAGGGCCTCTGCCCTTTCCAGTAGTGCATTCCCCTTTGGCAGAGCCTTAGCTTTCACCTTCTCTTTCTCACCGATGGCTTCCCCCTTTTGCTTTTGCTCTGCTTTTATTTTACTTGGGCTGTCGGGAGGTCTCTATTCACTACCTTTCTTCAATTATGCCTGTATTGGCTGCCTCTCCACTCCTCTTGTGTCACCTGTTATCCTCCTCGCTGGTCTCTTGATTTCAGACTCTCTGTCCAGCAATGCTCCTCTTCCCTATGGGTCTTAAAATCTGCCTTTTTTCCCCACTTGTGCAGTCTGCCCAGCAATCGTCTTCCTCTTCAACACTAGTACTATTCCTCCCTCTGCTCTCTACCACAAGCCCACTTGCATGATTGTCCTGGGAGCTGACCATTACATAGTGCTTGGACAGAATCGCTTCCATCTTATCGGCTGTAGGAGTCGCGTGACCAATCCAGGCATGCTCAGTGGCAGAGATGCTTTGAAGTCCCAAGTTAATGGGGAAGTTCTTTAAATAGGTCAGTAGCTATCTAGAATCCCACTTTAGTCTGGGTTTGTTGCTGGTTGGGAGGAGCTGGTAGTTTATTCCCCCGTCCCATGCTCAATGGATTCGTTCTACTGAATTTTTATTTTGGTGACCTCTTGTGCCAAAGGAGAAATGACTCAAGTAATTAATGTTGTCCTGCTCTTGGGGGGTGTGGCTAGCCAGCCATGTAAGAGGATGGAAGGACCTGGAGCTCCTGCAGATCCGACAAATTCCTGAGTCTGCCCGCCGGCAGATTGCACAGAAATTATGCTCAGAACTAAGGCCCAGCTACATAAGATTGTGGGGCATGTAATGAGCCATGCCAGGCTTGCTACAGACCATCTGACAAGAATATATTTGCATTTTGAGCTTGCCGAAATGCTCGCGATCCCGCACCCAAAATGGCGCCCAGGAGAACAAAGTGTCAAGATACAATTTAGCAAGCTCAGCGCAGCGTGGCGCATCAGAAGAAACAAACTGTAACTGAGGAAGCTGCCAGCCAGAGGAAGCTGTGGAAAGTGAGCAGGCCATCGAAGCCAGACAACTTTAGCATACATGCAGATGCGGAATAATACTTGGAAGACACACGGAGTGCGCTTGTAAGTCAGCGGTATGAACAGCTGAGCGAGAGGAGACCGAATGGACCCGTAGCCACATTCACCGTTCTTTGCAGTGGATGGGGCAGTATCACAGAGCGCAGTGAAAGCTGGGTCTCTGTGACAGCAGTCGGCCCGGATGGCGGTGCGGCACAGAGCAGAAAGAAGGACACCCATATGGCCCCCCACAACAAACTAGCCAAAGGAGCGCCGCTGGAAGAGCAAGACTGCGCCAAAGCGGGCCTGGAACAGTAAACAGAACGAGCTGGCCAAAGCGCCCGCCCAAAGGGTGAGGAGAATAATGACAGATGCTAAGTGTGCTGCACCCGCGTTGTGAACAGCGGAGGCACAATACCTGTGTGACATGAGAACACACATCTGTTGCGGAAGCTATCCGTAGTGACTCTCCAGGCAAGCCAAAACCGAATGAACTAACATCAATGATCCTGCATTGCACCGGAGTGCGTCGGCTCACATGAGAGCTTCTGCCAGGAACGTTTTCTTTCTCGAAACGCACTTTACAAATAGCAGGCTGCGTGTTGTCTTGGGCAGCTTGAGTGCAGAACTGAAGACAGTAAGAGAAGTGACCCCCCGGGCACGCAGAGATGGGAGGAAGAGGCTGGCATACTATACTTGGCTCCCCCCTCACAACAACCACTGTAGCTCCTATAGGCGGTGATCGAAAACAACAAAGGGGTCCTTGCACCCAAGGGTCAGTGCATGGAACTGGCAACACGGGTGCAGATAGACCGCCACCCCCCCCAGGAGAGCGAGTGAGAACAAGGCCACACCAAGCCCAAAGACGACACATAACCCACCAAAAAAATCAAAAGAAAAGAGAGTGAATAGCGACTGAGACACGAGAGCACACTGCCAGACACGTCCCGTAGAACCACTAGCGAATGATGGGACGCCTTGACCCACAGTGAAGCAGTCCGGTGCCCCAGGTAGAACCAAAATCCACCGGGTCGCCGCAAGCACAAGATACAGACACTGGAACTCCGGAGGTTGTAGGCAGCATAGCAAGGGACGTGGGGATGGCAGCCAAAGCACTTAAACCGAAAGGAAAACAGCCCACTATGGATGAATATGCCAAAACTCCAACACATATGGATAAAGTCAAGATCAAAGAGAGGAGCTCACAAGCAGACTCAGCACCATTGAGCAGCAAACAACAGATCTTGAAGGCAATAGCGGACCTGAAGGTTACCTGGGAAACCAAGCTCGAAGCAGCAATGACAAGCCTCAAAACGTCGCTAGAACATAAGATTGGTGCAGTGCAAGTAGACATGACCCTTCTGCGACAAGATGTGAGAGCGATAGCAGAGCAGCATAGGCGTTCTGGAAAAGGAGGTACAAGTAAATACTACCACCAGCAAGTTGAATGCTTCTGAGATCCACACACTGTGCCAGCAAGTGAGTAACCTGGAGAACAGGGCAGAGGAAGACGAAGGACGAGCCCGAAGAAATAACTTACGCCTAATAGGGCTCCCGGAAGGCGAGGAAGGCCTTAACCCCACAGACTACATTGAAAACAAACATGCTGCTGCAAGAAATAGACGGAGGGGCCTGCAGTGGAAAGAGCCCATCGGGCACTGATGCGGAAACCTTCACCGGGAGCCCCCCGACCACCCCGAAGCCGATCATCACCAAAATACTAAATTACCGGGACCGGGAAAAGATTCTACAACACTTTCGGAAAGGAAGCACGATCCGGAAGGCATCAACAAACATAACGGCATACCCAGACTATACACTCCAGGTGCAAAGACGCCGACTGAACTTCAGAGTGGTGAAAAGAAGACTATGCAAGGCAAAATATAAATACATGCTGATGTATCCAGCAAAACTGAAAATATTTCACAAAAACAAAGCCTTATTTTTTGAAACCCCGGAGGAAACTATGGAATGGTTGGATGCACAGAATGGCCCGCTGGAAACGAGCGACCAACAAGACGGCGAAAAGGGAAAACGAGGCGGCGGTCAACAAGATTGAGGTGCTGTATAAACAATGACATTGGGACTGGAATATAGACTTGTGCTTAGCAGCCAGCACAAGAGCAATGTAGAAGACGGGCAAGCATATACAAGCACTGACGCAGGAGATAAAGTGTACCCAACTCGTACCCCAGTATATAGATTAGGTTGATTGCCATTAGAGTGGCAACCCCCTGCTGTGTCCTTGCACCGGGCTAGCCAAGGCAGGACTAAATGCGGGGTCGCCTGAGATCCATGGATGGAGCTGGGCAACTGTTGGGGAAGGGAAGTTGGGGCTGGGTAGGGAGGGGGAAGGGAAGAAAGTTGGGAAAGTTGCAGTGTTGTGGGTTGGGGTAGTTAGGGATGGGGAACAAGCCTACATACATGAGAATTGGCGCTTTAAGCAGAAGAAGGGTCACAATGGAGGAGGCGGGACAGGGTTGAACGATGAGGGGCCTTAAGGTAATTTCTTGGAATTTCAGAGGGCTCAATAGCTACCTAAAAAGGAACAAGGTAATGATGTACTTAAGGCGGCAGAAAATAAAAATAGCTTTAATACAAGAAACTCACCTTACAAAGGAAAAGCTGGGGGTAATACAGAAGAAGTGGAAGGGGACGGTTTATGGTGCAACGTATTCGGCCTATGCCAGAGGGGTGATTACCTGGGTAGCACAGCATGTCCCATTCCAGTTACTGCAATCCACTGTGGAAGAGGACGGGAGGATGGTGGTAATACAGGGGTTGGTGGAAAATAAAGAAATATGTATCGTAAACACATACGCCCCGAATCAGGACACAGTGTCATATTTCAAGACCCTATATAACAAACTGAGTCCGTACCTGGGGAGGTGGTGATCTGGGAGGTGATTTTAACTGCACATTAGACCCGAGCATAGAGAGGTTGGATAGTCAAGTAGATAAGCCTGCCCCTGCGGCTAGGGCCTTGAAGTCTTTGGTGACAGATTTCCGGCTAGAGGACACATGGAGGATACAACACCCACAAGTTAGACAGTACCTGCATTATTCCGACCCTCAGAATTTGTATACGAGGATAGACTATATGTTTGCCACACAAGACAGCTTGGTAGAAATAACACAAACTGAATACAAAGCAAGGGTTCTGTCGGACTACTCGCCTCTGGTTATAACATGGCAATACCGGCCCCCAAGGGCTAGGATCTCAACGTGCCGGCTTAGAGCAGAAGCACTAAAAGACAATATGGGCCTCATTACGGGTCGGGCGGTCCGGAATTAACAGTGGCGGTAAACCTGCCGCCACTGTTAATTCCGGACTGCCTGATCCCGAGTCCTGCAGGCGGGAGGTGATCTTCCCGCCAGGTCTGACCTGGCGGTTTGAACACCTCCCGCCTGCAGGCGGATGTGGAAACACCAGCACCATCACGAGATGGTGCCGGTGTTTCCACTTCCCCATTCCCATTGAGTCCTATTGGACTCAATGGGAATGGGGATTAACACCATTCCGCCTCCGTGACTCCCGGGACACCGGGGCTGTAATGCCCTGGTAATTCCGGGAGTCACGGAGGCGGAATGGTAATACGAGTCCGGCGGTAACCAGGCGGTTTTACCGCCACAGTTACCGCCGGACTCGTAATGAGGCCCAATGTTTAGGGAGGACCTAAGAGAAGAGATAACACACTATTTCAAAGACAATACCAGGAGTGTTGATTCGGCCGGTACATTATGGGAAGAATTCAAAGTAGTGGTGAGAGGAATAGCTATAGCCAAATCCAAAGGGCTGCAGGGAGGGATAGTTAGAGAATTGCAAAAAGCAGAGATCGAGCTAGAGACAGTGATGAGTAAGGGGAGCGGCACTAAGGAAGAAGCAGAAGCCATAAGCCAACTGCAACAGGAATGTGTAAGACATTGGGAAAGATTATGCAACCTAAACTATAAAAAATAAGTAGAGAGGCAGCATGCCGGTGGAGACAAACCGGGGAGGATGCTGGCCTGGTTGTATAAGAGCAAGACCCCCAGATCACTGATTAGAGCAATAACGGGAAGAAAGAGCAAATAGTAGACACCCAAGAGGGAGTAAACTTAGAATTGCTTGAATATTATAAACACTTTCATGAAGATAAGGGAGGGAGCGACAACAGGGAGATGATAGACACGCTGGGGGACATGGGCATGCCACAAATAAGCGCGGAGGAGCGGGTAGACCTAGATGCCCCAATAACATTAGAAGAGTTGGAAGTGGTGGTAGTGCAACTACCCACCAGTAAGACCCCAGGGGCTGATGGACTTCCCAGTGAGTTTTATAAAATGTAAAGAAATTAGGTGCTCCCCCCCGCTGCTAGCATGTTAAATGAGGCATACGAAATAGGGAGACTACCAGAATCCCTTAGAGAAGCGATTATCATCCCACTCCCCAAACCCAATAAGCCTGGCAAGGATTGCGGATCATACAGACTGCTATCGATGCTGAACCAAGACAGCAAAATGCTCACGGCGGTGCTGGCGAACAGAATGAAATGGGTCATAAGCAAACCAATACACCCGGACCAGACCGGATATGTCCCACGCAGGAACATCTCTGATAACCTTAGAAGACTACACTGGGTTATAGAGCACACAAAGGGAGACTCGAGCGAGATTGCAATTGTATCACTTGATGCAATAAAAGCTTTTGACTCGGTCAAATGGCCTTGGGTAAGTGCAGCCTTGACTAGCTATGGGGTGGGATCGGGGTACCTCAAATGGGTCAAACTAATGTATAGTGCGCCGCTAGCCATAGTCAAGACAGGAGCGATCATCTCGGAGATATGGCAAATAAGTAGGGGCACCAGACAGGGATGCCCATGGTTACCATTGTTGTACATATTAGCAATTGAACCATTAGCGATATACTTGAGACAGCAATATGAGGAAATAGGGATCAGCGTGAAAGGAGAACCGCACCTAGTTTCGCTGTACTCAGACGATATGCTGCTGTACTTAAGCTATCCGGAGGAAAACCTCCAATATATACTAGAAGTGATGCAAGGCTTTGTGGAGCTATCCAGCATTGCAGTGAATCCCAGAAAATCATGCATATTCCCCTTGGGTAGGTTTGTATGAGTCCCCAGTGAACAATTGCCAGTCTTGCCAATACCAAGGGAGACAGACTCGTTCAGCTATTTAGGGATAGACATTTACCACACGGTGGAGGCAGAACATCAACACAATACGGAGAAGGCAGTGTAAAACATTAGCAATAGCATGAGGTTTTGGACCAAGCTCCCCTTGGCAATGATGGGGAGGGGAGCGCTGTTGAAGATGGTGGTACTGCCGAGGCTATTACACTTCTTTGGGAACATACCATGTCTGATACCAAGGTGGTTTTTTACTAAGCTACAGAGTATATGCAGGGAATTTCTATGGCACGGAACTAGGAACAGAATTGCCCATTGGAAGCTGCAGAACACGCATGACAAAGGGGGCATTAAGTTACCTAATTATGAGGTCTATTACTTGGCCAGTCAACTACAATATGTAGCCAGGTGGTTATCAGAAGACCCGACCTCAGAATCGAGATTGTTGGGACGAGAGAGTGAACCGTTCTTCCTGAAGGAAATAATATGGCTCCCTAAACTACAATGGAAGGAGCGCTCAGAGATGATGATACTGGGATGGAAAGTTTTGGCAGAAAGCTTGTCAGGACATGGAGAACCCAACCCCATGTTCCCCGCAGGTGCCGTTAGTGGCACTGACGGGAGGAGATGGGCAATTAATGAAAATGATCCGAAGGTACTGGGAACCACTGGGGATAATAACAGTGGGAGACATATGGCAAGAAGGGGAAATAAAGGAATCAGGAGGAAACAGGGCTACAGGCAGGACAATATATTGCATATAATCGAATGATACGGCGGATCAAAAAGACGTGGTCCGAAATAATACTAGAAGAGCAACCTGATATAGCCATTGAAACAATATATGACATAGCGGAAGGAGGGCACGAGATTTCCAGATTATATGAGCTATTGATGTCCAAGGTGGGGAAGGAAGTGGTCCAATTAAGACATGACTGGGAAGAAGAAGTAGGGGAACCCATGAGTGATGGGATGTGGTAACGAGCGCAGGGCTATCATAAGAAAGTGTACAGAAACGCAAGGCTACAGCAAATACAACTATATGTAACCCACAGAGCATATATGACTCCCCAGAGAATAGCCAAATTTAAGAACACAGAACAACAAACATGCTCCAAATGCGGAGAGGAAAACGCTGGGATGACACATATGTTTTGGGCATGCCCGGAAATTGGGAAATTCTGGGCAGAAATAGCTCAACGACTAGACGAGAAAGGGGTCAAATTAAATGTTGAATCAGTGTGGGCATGTATGATAGGAGGGTTCCCTGGACCTCGCCAAATGAAGCACATAAGCAAATTGAAGGATTTGGCATATATACTTGCCAAGCGGATAATTGCTATGGGATGGAAAGCATGTAACAGACCAAGGGCAGAAATCTGGTGGTGAGACCTTCAGAAATGGACTGAAGCAGAAACAGCAGTATGGCAGGAGGCGGGGGATAAAGGAGGGGAAGAAGAAGCAGAATCCCTGATGGCCTGGAAACGTCTATTAGCCACTCTGTATGGGCCCGCCCAGGACTGGTCTACAGACCAGGACTCGGCGGAAGATATGGGGGAAGAGAAGCAAAAGGAAAAAACTGCAGTGGAGGACGGAATGGAGTAGGCTCAAGTTGGAGGGTGGGTAAGGGGGTAGGCAGTAGACATTGAGTGACATATGTAAAATGTTGAAATATTGTGACATGTAATGCAAGTTTTGTTGTTTGTTTGTTGGTTGTGAAAATTAATTAAAACTATTTTTAAAAAACTAAATGTTGTCCTGCTCTTTCCGTGGATGATACTTCACGATAAATGTTGTTAGGCTGTAGGGCCTGGAATTGGGGCATTACCCATGCATTTGTGTCTTTGTTCCAGGCTAGCAATACAAGGGGGGCTTGGTCTGTAATCAAAGTGCAGGGTTCTAAATTGGTAGGGGCTACTAGCTCCCGCTTTATCCAAGGTGAGGCAGGTTAGCTTTAAACCAACAATTATCAGGAGCTACTTTTGGCTTTCCAAGCCAACTGGTACATTACAAACATGCATATAAATACTCACCATAGTGACTACCTTACACATAGTCCATAATCACCATTCCTCCATACTGTTGAGACATTCCGTCCTGCGGGACGAGACCTGGCACATTTGCAGCATCAAAAAATATTTGTGTCCTTCTTTTATTTTTATGCAGGGCCACCGCCTTTCGCCTTCCCGAGCCCCGCCCAGCACATTGCCCTTCAGTCCCATTCTATAGCCAAAGTCAAAGGACAAATTAGCAACTAGAGGAAACTTTTTAAAGGGGAAGGTGGCGGGCGTATGGAGGAAAGGGGACTATTGACTAGGAGTAAGGTAATCACTACAGTGAGTAACTTTGTTATACTCCTACATCCCGTCCCCTTTCCTCCATACTTTTGGGAGATTCCCACACATTGACCTACGAAGAGAGTGGATGGAAATTGTTTACAGAAAAGGGTTTTTAAGCACTGTCTGGGCAAACGGGACATCAGCCCGGGAACTGAGATCCAGACAAGTAGCTGCTTTGGCAATGGTTTCCCATAGAACATACTTCTGAAAAGCGACAGCCGCTGCTTTCTCCCGCACTAGATGTGCGTGGCTGCCATTGGGAGCTTGCCGGCCTTGTACTGTATGTGCCTCTAAGATACACAAAGCCATTCAACGCGAGATGGAAACTTTGGAGGCAGGGGTTCCTTTCGAATTCCCAAAGGGAACAAAAAGTTGAGAAGAGCTTCTAAGGTCCCTTGTTCTTTGTAGGTAAAGCTTGAGTGCCCTCCTAACGCAAGTTATGCAGGACACTTTCCGCATCTGAAACCGGGTTTGGAAAGAAGATCGGCAAAGAAATTGATTGGTTGATATGAAATTCTGAAACAATATTTTAAATGAACGAATGAAGTGTGCGGAGCACCACCTTGTCCTTATGAAAAACCAAGAAAGGATGCTCAGTAGAGAGGGCTTGCAGCTCACTTATTCTTCAGGCCGATGTAATCGCTATTAAAAAAAGCAACTTTCCAGGTGAGGAACTTGAGTTCTACAGTGGCAGTGGCTCAAAGGGCTTATGAAAGAGAGCAGTGAGGACCACATTGAGATCCCATTTAGGAAAAGGTGGCTTGACCGGAGAAAAAAGATGAAGAAGACCTACAAAATGTTGCTTTATGACCAGATTTGCAAGAGTGAAAGAGCAACTATCCGTGCTAAGATAAGCCCGTGGCAGACAAATAAGTTCTGTTTGACAGAATCTGGATGCCCGTGGTCGCTAAATGTGACAGGAACTACAGGACACAGTCAATAGAAGCTAGACGAGGGTGAAGCTGCTTGGCCAGGCATCAGTGACAGAATCGAAGCCACTTGCTTTTGTACTGCGCTCTTGTTGAAGGTTTGCGCGCTGGCTTAATTATAGGCATATTGTCTTTGTCGGGAAGGGGACAGCCCTGTCCTACGCCCTAAGCGCTTTAGAGTGAGGCAAGATGCATTCAAAGCACTATGATGAGCCTAGGGATATGGGGGGGCGGCGAAAGAACCACCTCCCAATACAAAGAACCCCACTTAAATATAATTAAATATAATAAACCCACATAGTGTAGCGCAGGACGCGAACAACGTTGTTATTTTGCGTATATATTAGTAATCATAGGTAGAAGGTAAGGCCTGCGCGGCGAATGCAGCATTGCATACACTAGGCCCACATTTTAAGACAAGGGAAATCTCCGGCCATGTCCGAGCTTCCATGAGGACAGCCATCACCCCCAACTGCCACAATTCCTATTCATTGCTCTAACAGTGTTGCAAAGATGTTTTTTTTACTCAAGAGAATGTGACTTATAAGGCCGTGAACACAGACCAGTGCCAGTTGTGCATGTTATCACACTGGCCAAAGCATGACCCTGTCCATCCCCAGGCGACCACGAGTTATAGCCCATATAACTGACTAAACCTTAAGATCCCTGAATTCCATGGCATCAGGCGCCCTTTGACCCCGAAGTAACAAGTCCTGAAATGTTCATTGAGAACGGACAAGGCACATCGTTGAGCGACAATCGCATGATTTGTTTTGCGAGGTGCTGGGAGGGATAAATTATAGTTCAAAATGAGGGTGGAGATCTTGGAGCCAGATGGTGCAGAAGGGAGTGAGTGAAATGTGTGTGTGAAGGTTAGAGTGTCCCAGAACCTCCTATGTGCCCATCTCAAGGCCCGTCAGGTGCACAGTATAGTGATAAAGTAGCATTATGTTAGGAGTATAGTTAATTTGTTCTTTGACCGACGTGAGATGATCATTGCAGCACCCACGTGATGGAAGACGGACGGACTGGGCTGGAAACAATGACATGGCATCTCATATGGAGCAGGCTGATCATTTATAGGCGTACACCAACAAGTCGTGCAGGTTTCTATTGTATGTATTACATCATCTATGACAATGTTTTGCTGAATACGATTTTGCTCTTACTACTTTTCCGCAGAACGTTCTTGGAGTTCTTTGCTGTTGCTCTCATCTGCGTGTGAGAGTAAAACTGTTATCCTTACAAGACCAACTTGAGCTTTTTTTCCCTAGCGGGTTGTATTCTCTCTGGTGTGAGCGGTCAGGGACTTGCCTTCATCTTCTGATAGACTAAACTACTGTGCTAGGGATTTGGACTCAGGAACCATGCTTCTAAGCTGAAGGATTGGGGGGGAGGGATGCCGCACCTGTTGATTGTTCTGATGCAGAAGACTGGGGATCTGCGGCAACCAGATAGGGCTGCGAATGGACAGGTCCTGAAGTTCTGAGAACCAGAAACTGGATGGGCATCAAGGAGTTATAAGCAGCAGAGCGCAATTGTTCGCACTCCTGAGTTTCCATAGCGATCGATGAATCAATGGCAGAGGAGGAAAGGCATACGCTAGCATGTTGTCCCACGGAATCTCGAGCACATCCCACAGGGATGATGAACCAGGTTCATATCTGGAGGCATAGCACAGAAGCTTCCTGTTGGCTGATGTTGCGACCAGGTCCACCGTCCGAGTGCCCCACTGCAAGAAAAGGTGGAAAAGAACATTCTCGCTGATCTCGCAATCGTGGCTCACCACTGACTGACGGTTGAGGGAATCTGCTGCAATATTGTTCCGCCCCGGAATGTGCACTGCCTGTAGCCAGATATTGTTTTGCACTGGCCATTCCCTAATTTGGATGGCCAGATTGACAAGTGGGGGAGCCCTGGTGCCTCCCTGCTTGTTCACATAGAGTATAGCTATCGAATTGTCTGTGCGTATTTTCCCTATCTTGCCGACAATGGAAGGTCGAAAAGCTTTCAACGCCAGGAACACTGCCAGGAGTTCGAGGTAATTGATATGAGACTTCCTGTCCTGAGGTCTTAAGTCAGAAACCTCCAAATGATCCAACGTGGCCCCCAAGTCCAGAAGGGAGGTGTCTGTTGTTATTGTAACTTGCAGTAAAGGCTCCGAAAAGAGACTCCCACTGAGAGGTTGGCGGGAGTTGACCACCAGTGAAGATCTGCCAGCATGGGTGATGGGATTGATATCAATTGGGAGCCCGGGTCTGAAGCTTGAGACCAATCACTCTGTAGCGTTAGTTGTGTGCGCCTCATCTTTAGCGTTGCCAGAAGAAGAGCCAGAACACATGAGGCCATGCGGTCCAGAAGCCTCTAGAACTACCAGGCTGACCTGTGGGAGGAGTTGAGAAACAGATGGCAAGTGATTGACAAGTCCATAATCCTGTCCTCTGTAAGAAAGATCTTGGCTTTGATGGTATCCCAGCGACAACCTAAGAAGATCAGGTCCTGCGGTTTCCGCCAGTTACCGACAGCCTAAGTCGGAATAGTAGTTGGAGAAGGGTCTGGAGGTTGTGTGCTATAGTGTGCAGACAGTGACTCCGAAGGAGCCAGTTGTCCAAATATGGATAAAGGTGAACGCCTTAGACCCTGAAGAACGCCGCAATGACCGCCATCATTTTCGTAGAGACCCGTAGTGCTGAATTCAGACCAAAGGGGAGGACTTGATATTGGAAGTGTTCCGCTCCTATTGAGAAACGAAGGAATTTGCGGTGTTGGGGCCATATCAGGATATGCATGTACGTGTCCAGGAGCTCTAACACGCTGAGTCAATCACCCCTATGAAGGGAAGATCTGATCTGGTTGGGCGTGATCATCTTGAACTTTTAATGGGGATGGGAAAGATTGAAGTTGGACAGGTCTAGAATAGTGTGCAGGCCAGCCTGGTTGGGTTTGGGCACTGTGAACAGACAGGAATAAAATTCCTCCCCTTGTTCTGAAGGATGGACACGCTCTAGCACCCTCAGGTCTAGGAGCTATTGCACCTGGGCCCTGAGAGAAAGAGAGTCTGCTGTAAGGGGGGTTCAGAGGGTGGGGTATCTGGAAGAGGAAGGCAAGAGCCGACCGGGCGACAGATAAAACTCACTGGTCGTCTGTTATGGTCCTCCATGCCCCCAGATGAGAAGAAATCTGTCCTTCCACTGGAGACTTATGGGACCAAAAAGAAACATCATTTGGTTGATTTGTCGGAAGCAAGGGCACCTGAAGTTGAAGAGGAGGCTGAGGATCGGGAGAAAAACTGGCCTTCTTGTCTCTGTTGTTTGCGCTGAGGCCCGCTGGAGGAGCAATCTGCTTGGCGTGCTCTTCGGTCCTGAAACCCGTGAAGGATCTTGATCGGGATTCCAATTTTTTAGTGTAAGATATTTTGCACGGCGCATGTTTTGCTAAAACAGACAAGGATTTGGCCGTAAGCGTGCTCAAATTTGTTTTGTTAAGTTCCTCATCAGTGGAGGAGTGGAAAAGATCTTTACCCTCAAATGGAAGGTCAAGTACTTTTTCTTGGATCTCTCTTGCAAACTTTGAAGCGTGGAGCCGCGCCTGGTGGGAAACATCAACCCCGATCATAAGGCCTGAGCTGAAGTGTCCACATGATGGGCTGCAGCCTCCAGTAGATCTTCAACCAACACCTTGGCATCAGACAGTCCTTCCTTGAAGTCCTTGAAGACCTCCAGCCTATGCTGAGGGATGCAATCTTGGAATTCTGGGAATTCTTTCCATAACTTGAGGTTGGCTGCTGCAAGTATGACCTCCGTGTTAGCCTAACGTAACTGAAGCGCTTCATTGGCAAATACTTTTTTCCTGATACCGTTGAGGATTTTGCAAAGAGGTGGTGGAGGAGGAGGAAGAAGGTTTTGAGTGCAGAGAGCATAGAGGAAGGAAGTGGGCAGGAAGCTAAAGGTACTCTTATGGCTGGAGCTTTTAGCGAGCGTCAATTTTCTTGTTGATGTGATGCCCAGTTTGAGGTTTTTCCCAAATTCTGCATGCTTTTGCGAGTACATCCTTTTGCAAAAAATAGACCTGAGCGCTTTTGTGACTTTAAGGTCAGTACCCCATAAGAGCTCCCTCCTGCAAGGCTGGGGAATCTGGGGTCGGAATTTCTAGCAACGCCATTAACTCCAGCACCCTGTCATGAAACACACTGATAGAATGGGGTGGGTTATATCTTCGTCCAACAGCCACGCGTCTTTTTTGTTGGGAACTGAAGGCTGATCCGCCAGACGTGATGTTTCAGGCACTTTTGCTCAGGTGGCTGCGCAACAGGAATTGGGTGCATCAGAGAAAGTGGAGGCAATGGAGGCAGGGGCAGCACTGAAGGAGGAGGCCCTGCTGGTAGCTGAAGAGGTAGTTCTGGAGCCTGCTGAGGTAGTGGAGGAGTGGGCTGAGGTTCGGGAGGCTTAGAGTACATATCTTTGAAGTGGTCCATAAAGTAGGCTTTCATCGGTTCCGAGTGCATGAGGGCTTGGAACTTGCCGAAAAACGCATCCTCCGGGGATGGCCTAAGCTGAGGAGTGGGCAAAGGCCGACCCAAAGGCCTGTATCCCCACAACCCATTGACACAGGCTGCCACAATGGTCCCCCTCAGGCTGAGGCCCGCTGGAGGAGCAATCTGCTTGGCGTGCTCTTCGGTCCTGAAACCCGTGAAGGATCTTGATCGGGATTCCAATTTTTTAGTGTAAGATATTTTGCACGGCGCATGTTTTGCTAAAACAGACAAGGATTTGGCCGTAAGCGTGCTCAAATTTGTTTTGTTAAGTTCCTCATCAGTGGAGGAGTGGAAAAGATCTTTACCCTCAAATGGAAGGTCAAGTACTTTTTCTTGGATCTCTCTTGCAAACTTTGAAGCGTGGAGCCGCGCCTGGTGGGAAACATCAACCCCGATCAGAAGGCCTGAGCTGAAGTGTCCACATGATGGGCTGCAGCCTCCAGTAGATCTTCAACCAACACCTTGGCATCAGACAGTCCTTCCTTGAAGTCCTTGAAGACCTCCAGCCTATGCTGAGGGATGCAATCTTGGAATTCTGGGAATTCTTTCCATAACTTGAGGTTGGCTGCTGCAAGTATGACCTCCGTGTTAGCCTAACGTAACTGAAGCGCTTCATTGGCAAATACTTTTTTCCTGATACCGTTGAGGATTTTGCAAAGAGGTGGTGGAGGAGGAGGAAGAAGGTTTTGAGTGCAGAGAGCATAGAGGAAGGAAGTGGGCAGGAAGCTAAAGGTACTCTTATGGCTGGAGCTTTTAGCGAGCGTCAATTTTCTTGTTGATGTGATGCCCAGTTTGAGGTTTTTCCCAAATTCTGCATGCTTTTGCGAGTACATCCTTTTGCAAAAAATAGACCTGAGCGCTTTTGTGACTTTAAGGTCAGTACCCCATAAGAGCTCCCTCCTGCAAGGCTGGGGAATCTGGGGTCGGAATTTCTAGCAACGCCATTAACTCCAGCACCCTGTCATGAAACACACTGATAGAATGGGGTGGGTTATATCTTCGTCCAACAGCCACGCGTCTTTTTTGTTGGGAACTGAAGGCTGATCCGCCAGACGTGATGTTTCAGGCACTTTTGCTCAGGTGGCTGCGCAACAGGAATTGGGTGCATCAGAGAAAGTGGAGGCAATGGAGGCAGGGGCAGCACTGAAGGAGGAGGCCCTGCTGGTAGCTGAAGAGGTAGTTCTGGAGCCTGCTGAGGTAGTGGAGGAGTGGGCTGAGGTTCGGGAGGCTTAGAGTACATATCTTTGAAGTGGTCCATAAAGTAGGCTTTCATCGGTTCCGAGTGCATGAGGGCTTGGAACTTGCCGAAAAACGCATCCTCCGGGGATGGCCTAAGCTGAGGAGTGGGCAAAGGCCGACCCAAAGGCCTGTATCCCCACAACCCATTGACACAGGCTGCCACAATGGTCCCCCTCAGGCTGGATCGAAATAAGGCAGAGAAGCGGATGTTGGGGGAAGCGCAACTGTGTGCAGAAGAGGAAATCTCGAGTGCTAGTCGATTGCCGGCCAAAAAGGATTTCTGCTATCCAAGCTAGGCAACAAAAAGGGCGGCTCTTCACCCATAACCGGCCCCCCACACCGTTGTTGATTTGGAGGGACCCGAGAAATGGCTGCCTCCAACTGTGAAGGTTGGGTCGCCATTATGTCACCCTCTGAAGAAATCTGCATCACAGGCTTATGTGAAGCCATTGTCACCACATGTTTATAGGAGCTTTTGAGTCCATTTTAGCCCCCTTTGAGGGAACCTCGGCAGAGCCGGTACTGGAAGACCTGTGACATTTTTCTGCATTTTTGGCATCAAGATAAACTTTAGTCCTCTGGGAGGGATCCTCAGCAGGGCAGGTACTGGAAGATCATTGGCTCTTGGCCGCCTTCTTTGCCCCCTCAGCAGGAATGGTATTGTGTTTAGCCCCCCCTGAGGGGAACCTCAGGCTAAAGCCTGGTGTTAAGATCCCCTGAATGAGGACCCTCAATTCCGCTGGTTCTCTTTTTAGCCCCAATTTGGGGATCCTCAGGAGTGGCCGCTGTACCTTAAGAACCTTTACGGGGAACCTCGAGAAGAATCTGGGTATGTTTAGCCCCGGACTGGGGATCCTCTGGAGTTACCTGGTAGAATTAGTCCTGGAAACAGGGAACTTCAGGGGTGACCCCGGTAATCTTAGCCCCTTGACGAGGAACCTCAGATGGTACTCTGGTATCCAGATTAGATCCCTTTCGGGATACCTCAGGGTGACCTCTGGTAAGGTTAGAGCCATTAAGGCTCCTCCAAGCACTGGACGATCCAGGGAAGAAGTCACCAGGCCGGGGTGCCCTAAAAAGTAAAGTACTTACTGGAAGATTCCTCTTTTCATCGATGAACTGTTGAAGGTGTGCCAGAGGAAGCTGTTAGAACACGTTCTCCCACCTGACGAGCCTACGATGAAGTGCCCGAAAGATAGCGAGTCGCAGTACGGACAGGAATCCCACTGATGTTCCGGGCCTAAGCCCTCCAGGCAGAGGGAATTAGGATCCGCCCTCACGAAGTGACGTTCACAAGAAGAACAGGATACAAAACCCAGATAGTCCGGCATAGACCGACATGAAGATGACAGTGGAACCGGAGCAGGAAGAGTTGAAAGACAAGAGGAAAAAAACAAATCTTTTGGAAAAAGTTGTCATTCTACCGCAAGTGCATCATGGCAAACAACGAGGGAGGTTTTGCAGTATTAAAGAAAGCCTTGATAAATAACACAGAACATTCACTAGTGGAGTGGAAGACGGTTTGTAGGGCAATTCTGGTAAATGTGTGCGTATTCGAAGATGCCCTAATTGAGAACCCAGTCCTAGTGAAACGGAACTTATATGATATGGACATAATTGAGACGTTGGAGGCCAGAAGTAGCTTCAAACTTTATGGCAAAAGCCTTCCAGAACTAAGGGCCCTTTGTACAGTCACTAGTTACTTATCAAGATTTCCTAACAGCTCCTTACGCAGGCAGTATATGTGTTTTCGATTCAACTTGTTGCCGACAAAAGAAGTGACTTAGCTAAGAAAGGACAAAAATCTGCAAGACTTTTCTTGGAGACTGTGCAAAATCATCCTGGAATCATTGTACCATCTCACTCTATTTTGCCCAGCCCTGAAAGACATAAGGATCAAGTGGATAGGGAGGTTCTTTAACCACTCACTGACTATCTGCAGAAGACTGGTGGGTCCTTCTCATACAAGGGTAACGGATCTCATTACCACTGGCGCTGCTCACCTTTTTGAAGGAAACTTTCTTAGCAATTGAGGCAAGTGGTCATTCTAATGGTTGATTGTGGGGATCCTTCAGTTGGTTCAGTTTGGGTCAGATTAAAAGTGTTTCTGAAGGAATTAAATAGTTTAGCTATATGGGTTTTGTCCTTCGTAAGGAGAAATATGATTTGTGAATTGTATACATTTTTTCAGCTGAAAGGTTTAATTTAGAAATCATGTGCTAATAATAATAAAAAATTAAAATCCCCACAATGCAAGTGCGTCCGACCCCGACATGGAAAAAATGACTGAAGGGCGATGAGCTGGACGGGGCTCAGGAAGGCGGGGCTACAGCCACACGGGGTGGCCCCACGTAAAAATAAAAGAAGGACAACACTATTTTTGGATGATTCAAAAGTGTTTCGGTCATGTCACGCAGGACGGAATGTCCCAAAAGTATGGAGGAAAGGGGACGGAAAGTAGGAGTATAAATGTTCATGGGCAAAACGTTAGTGTGCATCTCACGTGTACATTAGACTTGTGGTGCACTTTGACTCGCTCTTGATTTCCCAACGGTAGCTCCTGCCTACTGGGTGATGCTCGATACCCAGTCCCCAATTCAGTCTCAAGGTCATTTTGTTCCTGTGGAAAGAGCTTCCTATTGGTGTCCCTTCCCATAATATATATTTGGGACTTTGAAGGCATCCTTGATAGAGCTTTCCCCCACGGTGGCTCACTGGGAGTGGCCGTCAATCCTATGGCCCTCAGGTGTCTGGTGAGCTTGTATTAATGGAGCATATGTTCAGGCCATGTGTTACCAAATATTACAATGTTGTCCAGATATGCGCCAAAGAGGGCCTAATGACGTTTAAGCAGGAGGACCATAAGCCTCTGAAAAGTAGCCAGGCCTCTATGCTTATGCATTCGATCTGATCATTGCATCAACTTATAGGGGAGCGCAAATTATATCCAGTATTGATATCTATTGAAGCTCTTCTCAACTTTTGTTTGACCCTTATTATCAATATATGTATGCATTGTTGAAAATGATTGCCCATGACTGCTGTTAGCCCAGAATTGTGAATCTTTGACCTGCGTTTATTAATTCTACAGCTAACTGCCCATTTTGTTTTCCCAACATAACACTTATTGCTGCATATATGACGTCTATCGCATTGTTAGTTTTACATTTCATAAAGTGTTGTAAATTCCAGATTTGTCCTATATATTCCAAATCTAAAACATGTTTTGTATATTGGCATGTTGTAAAATTACCACCCACTACACAGTCAAAAATTAGCTTACCTACTAATCAGGCTTAAAATATCCTTCGGAACCACTTCTGGCTTCATTATGGCATGGAATATTTCAAAAGTGGTTTGTTCAAGATGAGCAACACTGGCTGCAAAATATGCCTGTTTCGCAAGACCAGATTACACAACTCTGATGGCTAAATGTCATTATGCATACACGCCTATTCATTTAAATATTTTTTATTTTTGCTAACTAGGCTTTCCTCTTCTATTAATCTTGCCAATTGACATGACCTCGTCAACAGTCTAGCTGGATAACCTATTTTGAATGTATGAATCGCAAAGTGAAGTACAATTCCTTCTAATAGGGCCTCATCACGAGTTTGGTGGTAACCCTTAAATGCGGCAGTAACGCTATTACGCCGCATTGAATGGTCCACAAATCACGGCCTTGGCGGATTTCACCCCCAGCTCTGGGCTGGGGACAAATCTGCTGCAATTTTGCCGATTTTCGGCACCAATACCTCCGGCAGGAAATCCACCGGTGGTAATAGATTGAAAATTCCCCACTGGGCCCAATGGGCACTAACCGTTCCGCCAAAGACGTCATACAGCGCTAATAGCGCCGGGGGGGTGGTGGTAGGGCTAATAGTGCCGGCGGTAACACCCCCGGTATTACCGCCCAACTCGTGATGAGGCTTGTGTTAGACTCTTTCAGATGTGGAAATGCAAAGTTGAGAGTAGTATTTCTTCTATCTGTTGGTATTCTAAAAAAAAGAGCCTCCTACAAGTGCCATTTAAAATGGGGTTTCTTTTTTTACTCGTAGTGGATGGCATTTTCAAATTAATAAGCATGTTCATCCACACCAGAAAATGCTCTAGTTCTGCTTTCGTATTTCTCCAAATTATTCATATATTGTCGCTATCGAAACACATTGTTCTCATGTAATGTACTACAACTCAAATTTGGCTATAAACAAACAAATGACGCTGCTTTCCCTGCGTCACTTTCTCTTGTTGAAAAAATAAGTCTTTGAAAACTAAAGAGTTCTCTTGTAATGCCTCTTTCGTTAATTTCAGCAGAAATCCACATGGTACTTGATGTGGTCCTGATCTGCTATTCAAGTTTCCTTCCAAAACAATTAAGGCCTGATCTTGGGGAATGTGTATATAACTATTTAATAGTTAGATTAATCGGCCAATCTGTTAAGGGATTAAAAGTCGAAATCTTCCACTAACCTTATCATTTATTATTATAATCATTATTATATATTTTTATAGCGCAAACATACCTCGAGGGGAACAGAACACTGTACAGGTCATAAGGAAAAAAACGGATGACACGAATTTAACAAGTTATAAGTAAACAATAGTGTATGTATAACGTTTATTCGAAAAGCTTAGCTGGAACCTACAATAATATTTAAAAAAATTAAATTACTGCACACAATCAACACAAAACACAGTACATTCTATTAAAACTTCAAGCTCATCCTTCAATTGTCTTTTCCTTCAACTCAGGCCCTTTTGAAGATAAAACAAAAGGAAAATATCAGCATCATCGATAAGACGGAAAATATCAGCATCACCGATAAGACGGAAAATATCAGCATCATCGATAAGACTGCTAACCACAGGGGCACGGTGCAGAGAGAGAATACAAAGGGCCTTATCACGAGTTTGGCGGTATTCTTGTCATAAATCTACCATAATACCCCCCAACAGAATGACTGTTACCGCCACTTGGTCCCTTGGGTTTATCACAGGCCTACAAGTGGTGGCAAGGCAGTGTTAGTCCCCATTTATGGACTTTTGGAAAAATCCTCCACTTTTCATCAAATAGTCGGCATAATTACCACTCTGTAATTCAGCCAGTGGTAATTTCACCAAATTTGTAATTTGGTGGTGCAGGAAAAGTGACTGTAGCAGAATTATCCCACTAATTCCCGCACAGCCAACCTCGTAATGAGGCCCAAAGTCCTCTAGCAATTCCCTTTAGCAAATTGTTCTTATTCTCATTGATGATTTCAAAACCCATAACAGTGACCATGCAATCTCAGAGACCATGCAATCTCAGAGACCATGCAATCTCAGAGACCATGCAATCTCAGTGACCATGCAATCTCAGTGACCATGCAATCTCAGAGACCATGCAATCTCAGAGACCATGCAATCTCAGTGACCATGGGCCTCATTATGGGTCGGGCGGTCCGGAATTAACAGGGGCGGTAAACCCGCTGCCACTGTTAATTCCAGACCACCCGATCCCGAGTCCTGCAGGCGGAGGTGTCATTCCCGCCAGGTCTGACCTGGGGGGTTGAACACCTCCCGCCTGCAGGCGGACGTGGAAACACCAGCACCATCACAAGGTGGTGCTGGTGTTTCCACTTCCCCATTCCCATTGAGTCCTATGGGAATGGGGATTTACACCATTCCGCCTCCGTGACTCCCGGGACACCGGGGCTGTAATGCCCTGGTAATTCCGGGAGTCACGGAGGCGGAATGATAATACGAGTCCGGCGGTAACCAGGCAGTTTTACCGCCGCAGTTACCACGGGACTCGTAATGAGGCCCCATGCAATCTCAGTGACCATGCAATCTCAGAGACCATGCAATCTCAGTGACCATGCCATCTCAGTGACCATGCCATCTCAGTGACCATGCAATCTCAGAGACCATGCAATCTCAGAGACCATGCAATCTCAGAGACCATGCAATCTCAGAGACCATGCAATCTCAGAGACCATGCAATCTCACAGACCATGGGCCTCATTATGGGTCGGACGGTCCGGAATTAACAGTGGCGGTAAACCCGCTGCCACTGTTAATTCCAGACCACCCGATCCAGAGTCCTGCAGGCGGAGGTGTCATTCCCGCCAGGTCTGACCTGGCGGGTTGAACACCTCCCGCCTGCAGGCGGACGTGGAAACACCAGCACCATCACAAGGTGGTGCCGGTGTTTCCACTTCCCCATTCCCATTGAGTCCTATGGGACTCAATGGGAATGGGGATTTACACCATTCCGCCTCTGTGACTCCCGGGACACGGGGCTGTAATGCCCGGGTAATTCCGGGAGTCACGGAGGCGGAATGATAATACGAGTCCGGCGGTAACCAGGCGGTTTTACCGCCGCAGTTACCACCGGACTCGTAATCAGGCCCCATGCAATCTCAGTGACCATGCCATCTCAGTGACCATGCAATCTCAGAGACCATGCAATCTCAGTGACCATGCCATCTCAGTGACCATGCAATCTCAGTGACCATGCCATCTCAGTGGACATGCCATCTCAGTGGACATGCCATCTCAGAGACCATGCCATCTCAGAGACCATGGGCCTCATTACGAGTCCAGTGGTAACCGCGGCGGTAAAACCGCCTGGTTACCGCTAGACTCGTATTACCATTCCGCCTCTGTGACTTCCGGAAATACCAGGGCATTAAGACCCTGGTGTCCTGGGAATCCCGGAGGCGGAATGGTGTAAATCCCCATTCCCATTGAGTCCCATAGGACTCAATGGGAATAGGGAAGTGGAAACACCGGCACCATCTCGTGATAGTGCTGGTGTTTCCACGTCCGCCTGCAGGCGGGAGGTGTTCATCCCGCCAGGTCAGACCTGGCGAAGATCACCTCCCGCCTGCAGGACTCGGGATCGGGCGGTCCGGAATTAACAGTGGCGGCGGGTTTACCGCCACTGTTAATTCCAAACCGCCCGGTCTGTAATGAGGCCCCATGTAATCTCAGAGACCATACAATCTCAGTGACCATGCAATCTCAGTGACCATGCAATCTCAGTGACCATGTAATCTCAGTGACCATGCAATCTCAGTGACCTTGCAATCTCAGTTATCATGTAATCTCAGTGACCATGCAATCTCAGAGACCATGCAATCTCAGAGACCATGCAATCTCAGAGACCATGCAATCTCAGTGGCCATGCAATCTCAGTGGCCATGCAATCTCAGTGGCCATGCAATCTCAGTGACCATGTAATCTCAGAGACCATGCAATCTCAGTGACCATGCAATCTCAGAGACCATGCAATCTCAGAGACCATGCAATCTGAGGTTTGTCAGCTTTTAGCAAAAACACCACAGCTGGTTAACATTGGGCCTAATTACGAGTTGCCCGGTAAAACCGGGTTCATTACCGGCATGCCAGAATGAGCGGGTACGTGCTCGTATGGACCCGCTAATAGCGGGTGATTACGAGTGCGCGAGCACGCGCATCCCCCCATGCCGGTTGTGGCAATACCGCCAATGCCGCTTAAGGGCCTCCAACTCCCCTATACCGGCATCGCGGGACCCGCCCATAGCAGTACCGCCTCATACCAACCCCTAAATACCGGCATGGTAATACCGTGTTCGTCAAAAAACAGACCCGAAAATTACGTCATCACGCAGGAACGGGAAATGGGCCAGCGACCATCTTTAAAAACACAATCCATTTCCATCCTCCATAACCACCAGCCGATACTCGGAGAGCACAGTGGAAATCCATAGAGGATGTCAAAGGCTACCAGGAAGACTACCCCCCGGCTGCGTAAACAGCATTACTCAGACGCAGAGCTCACCATATTAGCAGACACTCTAGCTGCACACGCAGACACAATACAATCCCACGACAAGAAGCGGGAGGTACAGCAACAAAAGAGGCAAATCTGGCAGGAGGTAGCCCGCAGGGTATCAGCCGTAGGTCCCACCCCGTGCAGTGTGAGGGACTGCAGGAAGCGGTGGGATGACCTCCGGTTGAGGGTACGCAATATCATGGCCACCAATCGGAGGGAGGCCATGGCCACAGGCGGGGATGCCCACCCCCCTGCCAAATTGATGCCCTGGGAGGAGACTGGCAGCAGATTCATCAGTCCTGAGTCCATCGAGGGATTATGCGAGATGGAGATGGGTGCTGCATCAACCGCGGAAGGAGGTGAGTGACCCTGCAGATCTCTGTAGGGGAGACCATGAAGTAGCACAAGTGAAGTGGTAGAGAGTCTAGGCAAGGCAATGCATGTCCCAACACCCACATGACCATACCCAAATACAGATGGCGGGTCAAAAGCTGCCACACTGAAATGCATGACTGTGACCTACCCACCTCTGAGGAGTCCAGTCCCGAAAATGCCATCCATATGACTGCATAACCCACCACTCCAGCCCCCTCCAGAGCCCTGGAGACACGATTGTCGATGGTGGAGGCCCAACAGGAGGCCATGTTAGACCTACTCCGCCAGTACATAGCAGACGGGGAGGAAACCAGGCGGGGTATTGCCACAGCAATTGCAGGGACCACAGCGGCCATCGAAGCAAACACAGCTGCTGTCAATGCATCGGCTCGGCTAATGAGGGACTGCCTGGGGGCGGTGACACAGGTGCTGACCTCAATGCTGCTTCATATGCAGCGGCCACAGCTTGCAGGAGGTGTGGAACCTGCCAGAGAATCACCTACACCTCCACACCAGCTTCATCTGTCCCCACCAGCCCAGTGCGCCACACACGTAGGAGTGCAAGGCACACTGAAATGCCGCCTCTGGACAGGAAGAAGTCCCGGAAGTAGTGTGGGGGAACAATGGTAGTGGGACACAAGGTTGGGGGTGAAGGGGTGCATCTTGTGGAGTCTATTGGGGGTGTTGGTGTTTGTTGGGGGGGTCAGGGAGTTTGTTGGAGGGGGTCAGGGAGTTTGTTGGGGGAGTCTGGGAGGGGAGAGTGGGCACATTTTTGCTGTTGTAAATAATACACACATTGTAATAAGAAAAATCCATGGCTGGACATTGTTATTTTTGTGTGCATCCATTTAATGTGGTACGGTTTTCAGTGCCCAACTCCCAACATTCCCTGTGTGCATGTCCACATTGGCCCAGTGTCTGACTGACACAAGTCTGTCATAGTCCCTGTCTTTCAGAAGTATTTGTGAATTAGTGCTTGGCGTACAGCATGGCCATCCCGTGCATCACGTACTGGCAGGGGGGCTACTTCACCTCTGTCCCCATCCTCATCATCCTCACCCGGCCCATGCATGTCAATGTCAGGTGGCAGTGGTATATTTCTCCGGACGCACATGTTGTGCAGCATGACAGGCCATGGTGATCTTTGCCACCTTCTCAGGCCCATATAGGAGTGCCCCACCAGACCTGCTGAGGCAGCGGAACCGCCCCTTCAACAGGCCAAAGGTCTGCTCAATCACAACACGGGTACGGGTGTGCACACGATTGTACTCCTCCTCATGGCTGTTCTGCGGGTTACGCACAGGGGCGAGTAGCCACGGCCTGAAGGGATATCCTCCATCACCTGCAAGCAGATTCAAATAGGTGTGTTTCACTCTGAACTGCCACATTCAGGGAGCACAGTCATGGCGGCAGCTATTTGGTGTGGCCATGCACATGTCCCTGTAAGCATGAAAAAATGTTATCTAGGTGCAATCTATACTGTCATGAGGTGTGGTAGTCTGGATGGCGTTCAATAGATGATGCAGGGTGTAATCATGCATGCTGAGGCAGATATGCTGTGGTAGTGCAACAATGTTTCGACTCCAATTCATGCTGTTCATTATTTACTATGCATGGTCACACTGCCCTCATTGCCACACTTGCCATCCTGTTCATTAATGCATTGCTCGCCATCACCATGGTGGCCTGGTTGTGCCTCTTACTTGTTCTCATCGATATGCATTATTTGTGATATGTGGCCCAGTGAAGTGTCATGTACCGTTTGACTGGTTCAGGTCAGGAGTCTTTGGCTCTGCATGCATTCTCCAATCACCGGCTATTCCCACCCAGGTGCATCCCCACACATCAGTACCCCAAAGCACTGCCATGGGACGGTTGTGCAACTCACCAAGCAGCCAGGCACGTGGTCCGGCATGTCGCTCCATGTCACGGGGTAGCGTGGAGTTGTGCAGTACCATGGCATCATGTGTGGATCCAGGAAATCGGGCGCAGCAATGGGTGATGATCTTGCTGGAGTCACATACCATTTGCACATTGATGGAGTGGTATTGCTTGCGATTGCAGTACACCGCCTCTATGGCATGGGGGACTACCAATTCCACATGGGTGCAGTCGATGGCACCAACACAATTGGGCATGCCTGCCAGTGCATGGAAGCCTACTTTGGTTTCAGCTATCTCCTTGGCAGGGATATGTGGGTGCTTGCGTGCTTCAGGAGGGCATTCAGCACTTGATTCAGCATGCGTGAGAATAGTGGTTGTGAAATGCCATGCAGCTGGCCCACTGTGTGTTGGTAGGTGCCTGTGGCCAGGAAGTGTAGCACAGACACCACCTTTAGTAGTGGGGGGGTGGCAGTGCGTATTTGTATGTGGCTGGAAATGTCGTTCTGTATCATGTCCACTAAGGTGGTGATGGTGTCACGGTCCAACCGGTACAGGGTGTGGATCTGCTCAGGGGTTAGGTTGAATGGGCTGGGTCTGGTGCGAGGGATTGGTGGCTGCCTACGAGGCACTGCTGCCTGCGCTGGTGGTAATTGCTGGGCCTGTCTCACCCTCCTTCTCCTCCTGCGTCTCTTCTGTGCTGCCTGTTCTTGCTGCTGTTGTTGTTGTTGTTGTTGCTCTTGTTGCTGTAGTTGTAGCAATATAGGCATGTCCTCCTGCGCTATGATTGCAAATGCTAGTGGTAGCATTTTGGTGTAGGAAGGGTTGTGGTGTGTAGGTGTGCTCCTTTTGTACTGGGCCACTCTACATTGCCTACACCTGTGGGGGGGGTTGTGGTGTGGGTGTGCTCAGTTCATACTGGCAAAGCCTCCTTTGACTCCACCTGTGGGGATTGTGTGCACCTGTGGCAGCTGCCTTGTATCTTGGTTGCTGTTTTCGGGTGGTCCGCGATGCCTGTTTTGCCGGCATCATGCAGCCCGTTATTACTGGGTTTGCGATGCCGGTATTTGATGTTTGCCTTGGCTGTAATTGGCACCTATTACCGACATGTCGGTATTTCCTGCCTGAAGAGGCGCGTGTACGCGCCTATGCTGCTATTTGCGGCACAGTAAATAACGGTGCCGTTAATACCGGGTTTGTGGGTCAGAATGCTACGGAACGTTAAATGATGCCGGTATTTACATACCGGCATCATTTTTCCCTTACCGGCATACTTCGTAATGAGGCCCATTATCTAAAATTGAAGGGTTTAAGAAGTGAGATCAAAAAGTGCTGACAGGGTGTCTTGTAGGCTGTGGTAATAGTAGGAGATGCAAGCCGACCACCATCGGGAGATGGAGGACTTTTATAGACCCTTGCCCACAGCGGTGTGGAAAAACGCCACAAACAACTGAGATGATATGCTGAACCATTTGGTCCGGGCAACAGAATAAGTCAAAGCATGCATAACATCCAAGGGAAGTGGCGAGGGTTCCGGCGAAGTAAAAGGAGAACCAAAGAAGACAGGCAGGAGCAATGGCTCCTTAAGGTGGAATGACAAAGGAAACGTGTGCGTGATGCAGGGATTTGTGCATAAAAGGACCCTGGCCTTATGCAACACGAGGTAGAACGGCGTGCAGGTTAAATAAAGATTGGATCTCCCCCACTCTTCTGGCAGAGGTGATGGTGAGAAAAAAGGCAGTCTTCCTCGAAAGAGTAATGCTTCAAAGGGAAGCCCCATTAACTTGGAAAGTACAATGTTCAACTCCCAAGCAGGAGCTTGTGACAGCATAACAAAAGTGTGTCAGAGGCACGAGTAAATCTGAGCATCACAGCCAGATGCAAGGATACCGCTGGCCAATGACAATTGGTAAGGCAGAATATCTTGAGCCTGGAAGTTGAAGGTAAGCATGGTATGACCCGGTAAAAAGATGTAACAATACAAGGAACTGCTTCTGCTGTCACCAGTCTGTTCCTAGGCACACTGTACAATACCCAGCAAATCCTTAGAGGATGACTAGGGCCAGAAAACACAAGTACCCCGTTGTGTGGTACAGTAACGTTCTTTGCGCAATGATAGAATGTTACCAAAAGTGGCAATGAAGTCGAAAGACTAAGAGAAACAAGGTTTCTCAGTACTGACTGCCTGAAGGACGTGTCAGTTTCCCCGTAACAATGAGCAAAAGCACAGGGGAGTGTAGCTTTTGGCTGTGATCAAACTGGCAAAAGTCAGGTCAGGATACTGAAACAAAAGCAAAAAGGGAACGTTGCCTTTAGAGAAATCTTTCCTACCAATAATGCACAGTGTTAGGTTACAGAGCCATCACCAAGGTATTATGTGGTGTCTGGTCGCAGATATTAGGTTTCATGTGTAGGTTTCAGGCTAGGGACTTGTACTCACAATCAAGAGTGGAAAAGAAATCAGGTGTGGGGTTATGCCTCAAGGTGGTATGTTATTTGAACATATTTTTCCCTATTCTTTCCCAGACCCGTCCATTATATTTTCCTAACACTCTTTCTGGTTTGTCTAATTTCCCCTACACTATCCACAATCCCTCGCTGACCATCTTCCCCCCCCATTGGCTGCCGTGGCTGTGGAGGGGCTGTTGATTATTCCACACTACCCTACGTGCTGACAGGCCATCAGAATGAAGGACGCCGTATTGTGGTGCAGGACTGTTCTATTGAAAGGGGGTTGAAGACTGGGGACAGTCTGCTGGAATCTGCCAATAAGAGACAGAAGAGCTCCAAAAACCAGAATTGTCTCGGCCATGCCAGGGCAAGTAATATCAGTTTGTATTGATATTGTCTGAAAGCAAGGATGACCCTTGGGATGAGTGGAAACAGAGAGAACGTGTAAAGAAACTGTTCATCCACGGAACCATGAAGGCGTTTGCCTGCCTACCGGCTTGGAGGCACCTACTGGAAAATGCACAGCATTGTGTGTTTTCCTGGGTGACAAAGAGTCCTCTAGAACTTCCCACATGTTGAAGATTATAATTATTATATTTCGTTTTTTTGTAACATGCTTAATACCGATGAGGTTCCTAGGCACAGACTCGGCATTCAAACCTGTGTTGCTCTGCGTCGTCTTGCTTCCAAGACGAGCATGTTGCCACTGTGTGCCACTGAGCTATACTACCCATGTCAATGAGGAGTTACAACTCCTGGCAGAAGCTAAATTCCATGAAGATGTAGTCAGCACCTCAAATCATAATTGTGTATTCCCGGCAGATGGAAGAGAGCAGGAAATTCTGTGTGTTGTGAGAAACCTGAAGGTGTCTCCCTGCCTAAACCTCGAGGATGTGTCATCCAGGTGGCCATTACACGGCCATCGCTATTGGATCCTGCTCTTGGGAGTGGACCAGTGAGGGAGGATCACCTGGATGGGGGTCCTCGGGAAGCGGGAGTGGGATACTGATGGGTGAGAGGTGGTACCCCTCTTCCTTAAACACTTTTTCCCCATCCTCTCACATGGGAAATTCCAAACCACTGCCCACCCCCCTTTTCCACTGCAAACACTTTCGCATAACACAATGGACAATGGACTAACACTAAAGCTGTTTATCTGACATGTCCCAATACCAGAGTCAGGAAAGGTCAGGCAATTGATCAGAATCACACACACCTGATGGCCCTTTTGTTTCCCCACAGGGATAAAAGGTGAAGCCAGAGAGCAGTGTATGAGAAAGGAAACACGGCAGCGAGCACGAGGGTGGCGAGGAGAGAAGTGACCTTGCCCTTTTCGTCACAGGCCTGCGGAACCTTAGTGGAGGAGAATGTAAGACAGCTAACAATAGTTGAAGTGTCATGCTGCAGATGACAACGGTACACAGGACAAGTCTATGCTGATAAGGCGGAGCAGAGGAGACTCCTGCGCACATGGTACTGGCCTTGACTCCAAAGAAGCCGACAGCCAAGCTGTTACTCACAACCGGTGAGCTGAGGGGAGAATCGATAAGACCGGACTGTGTGAAGTGAGAATCGCAAAGTGGCAAGTCGTGAAACAAACCTGATGAACTATAATTGAATTGTAAAAGGTGTAAAGGGGAGACCAACGGCAGAGGGATACTGTTGCAAGGGAAGTGAATCCTCTATGGTGAAAGGGTCCAAACCTGGATGAGGTGAGATCCGGGATGAAGCTAAACTCAACACTGACAGTCGAGAAAAGGTCTGAGCCCGAACGAGTGAGATGCAAGAAGTTAAGCTATCACCCAAAGTTAATAAGAAAAGAATAAGAGAAGAAGGGAAGTGAATCCCATAGCTGTTTGATAAAGGAACTGAGATATGCAGCATTTAGAAGGGTCAGCCCAGAAGAGGGGAACCCAGGGGTGAAGCCATCACCCTATTTTGAACTTTGGAACACGATTGAGAACGGTCAGCCCAGCGAATACTGGGAACAAACTTCATTTGTTAAAGGAACTTTTCTTTTGTTGTTTAAACCCATCAGGCCCATAGGCAAGAGACTTTCAGAGGAAACAAGATTTGCCATCGACGGTCCTGAGAACTGCCACTGGAACGGTTGTTTCATGCCAGAGAAGCCCGAGACTGTACTGTGCTTCACCAACTCCACCTAACCCTGTGTTCAAAACTTGGGGAAGGAAGACCCAGGCAACCGCATCCTGAAATATTATTTGAGAACACTTCTTTCTTTTCATGAGAACTATCCCACACCCCTTTTTGTGTTAGTTGTGAGGCTTGGCAATAGGTTTCTTAGTATAGGCCTTTTTTGCTTTGACACAACACCACTTCATTTGATGGTTGACATTTGCTCTCATCTTAGAGGTAGGTTTAGATTAGGCGTTTTTCCAACCTGCATATCACATTGCATCCTTCAATAAACACCCTTGAACTGTGATCACTTGTGTCTGTCTTACTTGTTGTCACTGTCAGTTTCTTACAATGTCGGGCCCATTTCCAGAGAGATTCCGCTGAGAGAAAGGGCCATCAAGGCGTCGCCTTGTTCCCGTATATAAAACATGGTGGTCATGTTGTCAGTGAACATCCCAACCACTTTCCCCTGGAGATGAAGGCATAACAACTTCAGCACACAGGACACTGCTTGAAAGTCCAGGATGTTGATGTTTAACAACTTTTTTGTCTTATGACCAAAGGCCTTTGGTGCAGTAGTTTCTTATGTGGACTCCCCAGTCCTCCCAGTGTGCATCAGTCGTGACCTTGACCTAATGGATGGATGTTGCTCCCTGGGTGAGGTTGGCGAGTACGGACCACCAGTGCAGGGCATCGTGGAAGGGGCATGTCAGGAGCACTTTGACATCCTAGTGACCAGAGAATGGCTTCAAACCAAGTTGTGGACTGATGTGAGCAGCTTCCTTGAGAGCAGGTGGGTTTTCGCAACAATGGACTTGCCCCTATTTACCTACAGGGCAGCAGTGCAGGATAATGCGTTCAGTTGTGCACCAAGGAAAAACATTTGCTGGGAAGGAGTCAAGCTGAATTTTCTGTAATTGTTGGATGTTTAAAGTCCAGAGGAAGGGACAGCGCCCTGACAAAACAATTATCGAGGTATGGGTACACATGGAACACTGGTGGAGGTGAGCTGCTACAGGTGATACGCATTTGGGCCTTGAAGTGATTGTGTGGTGCTGCCGCAGTACATTTCAGAAATTGCCTGTGGCGACGATCAATAGGGAAAGATGACACAAAATATCCTTGCTGCAACTACACAAGAATGCATTGAAGCGTGACCATCCTAAAAGTCTGGAATCCAATTAACTTGATCAGGAGACAAAGGTCTAATATTGGTCCCCCACCGTCTGCCTTTTACTTTCTGAGGAAGTGCCTTTTTTAATCCCCCCCACCAAGATGAGGCTTGGTGAGTAATTCCCATTTGTGCCCCTGCTTTACTTTAAAAAAAAAAAAAAAAAAAAAAAAAAAAGGCTTTTTGTTTTCATCTGTGATCTCCTTGTGCATCCACAACACCATGGCCCTGTTTCGCCAGTCCATTCCTGGTTCCTCGTACTAAACTCCCACCCCCCCACTCCTCCCCTGACCCGATTGGGCATGCTGCCATGTGGAACGCCATTGATGGATGTAGTACAAGCCAGCACTTGGCGCAGCTCACTTTCCCACCTGGATGGAGGCTTGGTGAGTACTTACCATCTGTGCTCCCACTTTACCTTTTTTTAAAAAGGCATTTTGTTGGAATCTGTGATCTCTTTGGGCATCCACCGCATCCTGGCATGTTTCACCAGTCCATTCCTGTTTCCTCGTACTTCCCTCCCACCTTCCATCCTATCCTTGACCCTGATTGGGTGTACTGCTCCTCTTAAGGGATCCCAGCAGGGCATCCCCACTGCCCGTTGCAACCCCCTGTGGCAAAGGGCAGTTGCAGCACCAGAGGGTGTTTTCCGGAGTTCGCCGTGGGAGCATGCAGCACAGCCGTCAACCAGCAGCGACTGTCAAGGTAACAAAGTGGATAGGGGGAACAGCCATTACTGCTCCACAGCTAATTGCCCCTCCTCTCTTATCACTGCTAGGTAATTTCTTGCTTTCTACTACCCGTCACAGTTGTTGTTATCCATATTCATATCTGGCTCTAGGCGAACCCTGGGGCCTACCCTCCTCCTAGGAAGGTCGAATCTGGGTGTTTTTGTATTGCTGTTGTGTTTAAAACTAGGCCTTTTTCCCACCGTCTAGGAAAGTCGGATCTGGGTGTTTTGCATTGCGCGTTCAACAACTCAACTTCAACAGTCTTAACTTGCCCGGTCTCTGCGCATCCATTAGGCTTTCCTCTCTCGAGGTTGTGGCACTTGTTTTCTGTACCTCTCCATCATTTTCTGTGGCAAGCTCTGTTGCCCCCCTCTTTCCACCCCAGTCTTCCATCTACACAGTTTCCTGTGTTCCCCTTGTGGAATGTTACCTGCGTGTGCTTCTGGTGTGCTTCTCACTGTGTGAACCCTTTCCTCCTATGCATCAAGTATTGCGCAGCTTTGGGCTGTGATTCTTCTCCTCTCTCTTACGCTCTCCTCTTTCCTACTCGCTCCCTCTATGGTGCTCTCAATTGCTCCCATCTTCTCAAACTACTACGTTATCTTCTATCCTATCCCTCTCACTAAGTCTGGAAGGAAAAGGTTTAAGATGGATATCCTGGTCTCCACCCTAGGCCTGCCCATCGCTGATACCCACATCAGTGCTTCCTCCAGACAGACTCTCACCAACATCCTCTTTGTCATTCCCTCTCCAGATCTGTGGACACCTCATAAGTAAGGTAAGAGAGTGGATTTGTCTATCATTACCTACTCCTCTGAAACCTACTGTTGTCCTATCTGGCGTCCTGTTGCCAGTGAGTTAATCTGAGCTGCACTCCTGAACCTATTATCACGGTGCTGCGCACTTGTAGCCCACCTGAACCCCATTTAGAGCTGTTCAGTCTGTATAACTAAAGAAACACTGACTGAACGTGTTAACTACTGCGCGCCATGGTGCTGCCCCATGCCGTGGTTTGAATATCGCCATAGCCACTTGGCCAGCAGGTGCTCCAATCCAAACTTTGCAAAGTTCTCCTCTTCTTCTCTGCACATGTTGTCTCGAGGGCCCCCAGTGCCGTGCCTCCTCCAACTAAACTAACTCATCTTGGGCAATCTGCATATCCGCTACACTGTGACGGTATATACCTATGTCAAAACTGAACTGTAGCATATTGTGTCTAGTATTTAGGTGAACCGTGCTGCTAAATTGCTCCTACTTGCTGATACACTGCATTTTTAGCATACATTGTGTCTTGTATTTAGGTGAACCGTGCTGCTAATGGTTCCTAACCTTGCTGCTAAATGGCTCCTACTTGCTGATACACTGCATTTTAGCATACATTGTGTCTTGTATTTAGGTGAACCGTGCTGCTAATGGTTCCTAACCTTGCTGCTAAATGGCTCCTACTTGCTGATACACTGCATTTTAGCATACATTGTGTCTTGTATTTAAACTGCTCCACCCATTCACACCCTGCTTCTTAGCACATACTATGTTCCTATGAACCCAGATAAACCCTGTCGCCAACTGCTCCAGCCCACTGCCCAGTATGGTATTCTGATAGTCCACCTTATACAACTATGTATCTGCCAGCTATCTACACAGTCCTACTGTTGACCATCCTACACTCGCTCATCATGTTAGACGTCAACTTACCTCACACTCTGCCTTCCCTGGTGTCTGCGACACTCCTGAACTGTGACACTCCTGGCCAATACTTACATCCTAGCTACAGGTCCCCTGAGACAGCTACCTTTGTATCACTACCATGTGCTACACTTAGCAGAAACCTTAGACTTCGTGCCAGACTAACCTAACTGCATAAACCTCGCCGTAGGTCTCTTCCTCCCACCAACATCAAAACTAACTATCAGCAGGTTAGTAAACTGAGCCCCACTAGGCCACCATTGCCACCCCCTACACCCAATTCTGATGACTACCCAACTCTTAATAATAAGCCTAAGCTACCTAATACATCTACTACTAAATCCCTCCAAGATACAGATGTCACTAAGACCCCATCCATTGCAGGAGCACTCCTGAATGTGAGATCGCTCGTCGCCCATGCCCTTGACATAGCCGACCTTATTACAGAAGGCAACCTCGATTTTCTCGCGATTACTGAGACATGGCTACATAATGCTGCAGGACCTTCGCTTATGCTAGCCATCCCTGACGGTTACACGATAGTCAGACAAGACCGTGAAGGTGCAAGAGGTGGCGGTATCGCCATTATTTCCAAAATGAGCCTCTCCCTCAGACTAGTCCCCACCCAATTGTTTCAATCATGCAAAACTTTATCTGCCAAATTCCAGATAAATAATAATCAATCACTCACTATTCACCTATTATATAGACCTCCAGGCCCTTTAGGCACCTTTGAAGAGGATCTCCATAACTTACTCACTAACACCTTCAAACCATGTTCTCAACGAATTCTTCTTGGGGACTTTAACCTAGGCTTCCAAGACATTACGGATACTAATGCTTCAGTGGTAGCCAACACGATTCACGCACTAGACCTAACCCAAAAAGTTGACAAGCCCACGCACTTGAAGGGGAGAACGCTAGATTGGATAGTAGACTGCAATTGTGCAGCCACTATCTCTTCCATAATGTCCTTACCCTGGACAGACCACTCACTGGTGTCCTTTAACTTAGCCACTTCCAGACCTAACCATATGGCCCCTTTACTGGCGCCACCATGTTTAACCAGAAATAAAAAATGCATTACTGCAGAGAAAGTTATCCCAGCCATATTACCCACCCTCAACGTACTATCTGAAAATCTAAATCCTAGCACCTTAGTGCAGGAATTTAATAACATTATGCTCTCTACTCTAGATAAACTGGCACCTCTCAAACTTAGATCAAGCAAACCAAAAGCTCATCTAAACAAATGGTTTACACCACAGCTAAGAGACCTACGTATCCTGAAAAGAAAAAGTGAAACCATTTGGAGGCTCTGCCCTTCAATTGATAACAAAGCTAATTTAAGCTCTTTCTCTGCGCTATACAAAAAAGAAGTTTGCCAGGCAAAACGCAACTCATACGACTATCGTATAGCCAAATCCAACTCTAGTATAAAAGATCTCTTTTCCATACTAAAAGAACTTGAGTCTCCAATTGCCATACAGGACACCTGCACCAAGGACAAATCCTGGTGTACAGATATCCAACAAGCCCAGGCAAATAAAATGATCACACTCCAAAATAAAATTCAGCAAAAAAAAGAAACACTGAAAATTCAGGACCTGCCTAAAATGCCCCACACCAATAATTTATGGGAGCACAGGAATACCTTCCACTTTTCCAAAATGACTACCCTGGAAGTAGAAAAAAATCATCCTTTCGCTCAAACCCTCCAATTGTAAAGGTGACATATGCCCAGCACAACTAATAAAAGATGCTGCTAGAGAATTATCGCCCTGCATTACTAAACTGATTAACGCATCCTTTGCCTCAGGCACCATCCCGGTCAACCTTAAACAGACCTGAGTGCTCCCCCTTCTTAAAAAGCAGACCTTAGACCCCCTCATCCCTACTAATTACCGCCCCATCACCACAGTACCGTTTCTTCTTAAGATATTGGACAAAGCTGCATACAACCAGATTCAAAAGCATCTAGAACTACATAACCTCTTAGGAGAGAGACAATCAGGCTTCCGTCCTTTACATGGAACAGAAACTGCCCTAATTGACTTGAAATCACAAATGACGAGCTGAGAGACAAAGGAAGGACAGTACTCCTGCTACTTCTGGACCTCTCAGCTGCCTTTGATTTAGTGGATCATAAAGTCCTCAGTAATCACCTGGACTCGGCCGCTCACTTCTCCCCGGAGGCCATCAGATGGATCAAGTCATTCCTGAGCGAAAGAACCATGAACGTCTTCTCTCCCTCAGCAGCGGCAGATCCCGCCCCATCTCGTGTGGTGTTCCCGAGGGCTCTTGTGTCTCCCCAACTTATAACATCTTCACCAAGCCCCTGTTTGATGATCTGGACCATCTAGGTATCACCTACACTAACTATGCAGATGATACACAGATCCTCCTCCCGCTTTCTGGGGATCACATGAAGGACACGGAATTGGTGAACAAGGTATATCTTATCATCCAGGCATGGATGGCCACTCATGGCCTCTGTCTGAACGATGATAAGACTGAGTTGATAATCCTGGGTACCCAGGCCAATATTAAAAAAACTAGGCCAGGAATTCTCCTCCTCCAACATTGATGGGAATATCATCCAAGTGTCCAAGGATGTAAAAACCCTTGGATTCTATCTTGACTCCACCCTATCACTTGATAAACAGGTAAAATACCTTGCCTCATCTACGGCTTACACCTGCAAATTGATAAGAGCTGGTAAACCGTTCCTTTCTAACAACAGTTGCTTAATCCTGGCCAGAGCCTTAATACTCTCCAGAATTGATTACTGTAATGCACTCTATTCTGGAGCCAATAAAACCATAATTCAAAGACTACAAACATTACAAAATAATGCCTTAAGAGCTGCACTAGGCATAACCAAAAGAACCCACATCTCGTCCGCCAGACACCAGACACCATCACAAATGGCTGACCATGGACAACAAAATACAACTCAAGATGCTATCTCTGACCCATAAAGCACTCAATAACTCCGCCCCTAGATACTTGATAGACAAACTAACTGTTTGACAATACCTAACTTCAGACTCACCACGATCGGTGGAAATAGCTTCCCTATAAAGGCTGCAAAAACTTGGAATTCACTGCCACAAGACCTGAGAGGGGACCTGCCCTACCTTTGCTTCAGAAAAAATGTCATTCAACTCCTCACCTCCACAGACCTTAACTGACCTGTGTCACCTACCTCCCACTGTAATCATTCGCATCAAACCAGACTATATATGTCTATAATTCTGATTGACCTTACCTGAATATTGTTTATTTTGTAATTATCTGTGATCTAGAGACCTTTAATGTACATTGCATATCATTCTTTGTTTTAACCATGTAAGCTTTGCATTTTCTTACTGCTGCGCCCTGTTACCCTTGAGTCTGGTGCGCATAAAAAGTGAATAAAACAAACAAACAATAAGGTCTCTTCTCTCTCTCTCCTTTCTCCTCCTCTCCCATTATTGGTGGCACCAGATGGGAGATCCTCTTGGCCTCCTTCCACTCCTCCTTAGCCATCATTAATGTCTATCAAAATGGTATGGTCATGGTCTAGGGCTCTCAGCCCAATCTCCTGCTTCATGAAAGTCACCTCCCGCGTCTAATCAACTTCCTCCCTTCTGTTACTACTATCGCCTCTCCAGCTCCTTTACCCCCTCCTTCCTCCTACTCTGCCTCCTCTGTGGCCAGTATACCACCTCTTTCTACTGCCTCTGCCCACTCTCTGACCCCCCTGCCACTTCCACTGGGTATACCTTACTCATGTACCCCACCCGAGGAGTCTTTTTAAAGTGGCAACCTGCTCCACGTAGCTACTCTCGCTCTGCTGTCAAACACTCCTCTGACATCTGCCATCTCCTCGAAGACCTTGACCTTGATGTCCTTGCTCTCATCGAGACATGGTTCACAGCCAGCTCTGTCACAAGTTTTGACACTCTCCTCCCTGAGGTCTACAAGATCCTCTCCAAGGCCAGAACCGCAAAGTGGAGTGGCCCTGATCGCTCCTGAATGGGTTCCTGTATCTGTCATTCCCACACAGGACTATTCTCCCTTTCAATGCATCTCCTGGCCTCTCTCCAACTGTAGCCACCAGCTACAGGCCACCTGGCCAGGACGCACTCTTCCTTTCAGAATGGGAGGACCTCACCCCTTCTCTTCTTATCCCTTCCTCTCATCTTCTCCTTCTTAGAGATCTCAACATCCATCTGGACTCCACCTCTGGGCTTTTCCGCAACCTTTGCGACTCCTTCTCCCTGTCCATTCTACCCTCTGGTGCGACACACTCTGACGGACACACTTTGGATGTTCTACTCTCCTTAAACATCCGCCACTCTAATGCTCTCACTACTCCTGACCACTTCCTGCTCTTCCCCCATCTGATGCTTCCTGTACCCCAGGCAAAGCACACCCCAGCACTGCCATCTTCTTTCTCAGTCATTCGGCCCATGAAGCGTGCATCAGTAGCCACCTTTGCCTCCACTTTCTCTGCTCCTCCTACACCTTTGGCTGCCACCCACTCTGACACATCCCTCTCCAACCTACATCTTTCGATCTGCAACACCCAGGACATCATTGTTCCTGTCATGAGGATACGTCTGAAGCCTACCTCCAAGTGCAACTCTTTGTATGATTCCGATTTGGCCGGCCTGAAACCTAAGTGCAGGGTAGCTAAGCGGAAGTGGTGGGCATCGGGCGCCTCCTCTGGAAAACTAGCCTGCCGCCTGCTCCAAAAGCAATACAGACTCTCTGTTGTCGCCAAGAAGAGGGTGCATATTCAAGCCCGCGTCTCTGCAGCTTCTAACAACATTGCCAAACTCTTTTAAATCTACAAAGAGCTGGCCAATCCTACTGCAGTCTCCGCCTCTCCTGCCTGTTCCCTCGCAGACCCCCCGCTCAGCTATGGCTTTTCATTTCAGCATTAAAACCCAGGATATACTATCCTCACTTTCCTCTTCCTCTCTCTCTCACTCACTCTACCTCGGTCAGGCCCCCTTTGGCCGCCTCTGCCCCTCCTCTCCTTCTTTCCTCTCTCTCTCTCCGATAACACCTGATGATGTTTCTAAACAAGTCCGATCTATGAAAGTGTCCCCTGCTGTTCCAGAACTATCACCAACCATATTGCTTCCCTCGCTCTAGCCTTGGCCGATTTCTGTAATCACTCCTTCGCCACTGGATCTTTCCCTTCTCTCTATAAGCACTCCCTTGTGCACCCCCTTCTAAAAAAGCCTTCTATCTATCCTTCCTGCATGGCAAACTATTGCAGATCTCCATCACTACTTTCGTGGGTAAACTCCTGGAAAAGATGGCCATCTCCCAGCTAAACTGAATCTGTTGGTGGTCTCCATGACCATAAGTCTGGCTTAAAGGTAGCCAGAGGCACGGAAACTGTTCTTCTGAACATGCGTGAAGATCTGCTCTTTAACCTCGACTCAGCTCTCCTGCGGTCCTCATCCTCCTTGACCATTCCTCTGCCTTTGATCCGGTCAATCACGCCATCCTGATTAATCTATTCTGGGGGCAAAGCCGCGTTCTCGAACACCTTCATCACACTCACTCCGAATTCCTCCCTTTGAGCCGGGGTACTGTGTTTTGAGGGACAAACAACCCTTTTGGGTGCACTAGATGAGGAAGTGGACGGCAATCTATGGCACCTCTTTTTGCTATGCCTCGAAGACGAGGAATGATGCAACCCACGTTGCGAACGGGAACATTTAGGTTTTTTATGATGAGGAGATGAAGGCCTCTACTCGTCAGATGATTTATGTTAGGATGGGGAGAGAGATTTTTGAGGCCTACCTCTCTCCATCTTCCCTCTGTGCTCCCTCAAGGCCTTGGCGGTCATCGACATGCATTGGTCGCACTCCGAACACGGATGTTCTGCCCCTAGACACCACAGGCAGATCCTGTACAGGTCTGTCATGGACATTTTAGCACCACAGTCGCAGCACTTTTTAAATACGGACCGAGGAGTCGACAGAGCCGATGAGGAAGCCATCTTGGCGAAAACTCGAATAATTTTCTCAGGAAACTCAAAGAAAATCAAAGAATCACATGGAGCCAAGCGTTACGTTAACGAAGCTGTGAAGCGCAGGAAAACGGAACTGAGCCACAGGCACCGCGCAAGCTACTTATACCTGCGATGACGTCAACCTCAAGACTGAGGCTTCCGAGGGACATCAACTCGACCAGTCATCGACGCACAGCGCCCTCTAATGAAAACAAATTCTGAGGCAGCAAGCTGGATATTAGGACATATCAAAGATAAGGAATACGTGGGAGGACCGAATCTATTTGAATGGAATTTTTTCGTGATCCATGTTTGAAAGCATGTTTTCTTTTGATGCTTGAAAGTTCATTCAATGGATAAGTAATGCGTTACGATTTGCGGTATAAAAATCAATTCTGTAAAAAAGTTATCAGTGTGTTCATTCCACTAGGTTACACAGGTCTTTACTCATTATTTAAAACAAGAATTTACAGACAAAAGGTGTGTAATACTTGCAATAACTATTTATATTTTTTTATACAGATCTTACAGACTTTTCAAAAATGCCTTCATGTATCATTATCGGTTGCCGTTCTGTGAGCCATGCCAAAACTCAGGGCACAGTACTGCATGTATTCCCGAAGGATAGTGATTTAATAAGAAGATGGATTACAAATTGCGGTTTTCCAGTGGATGAGATTGAAAGTAGAGCCCAGGCTGTCTTGGGAGACATGAGGGCCAATCGATTCCACATCCACAGCCTGCACTTTACCGACAATATGTACAATGAAAGTACACAAAAAAGGGTCAACCCCGAATTCTTCACAAATTGCTTCCCAGTGCAATTCTGACTCAATTTTGGCACACGCTGGCTCAGGTGAGTAATAGACGATGAATTTGTTATGTGCGTTGGTATGTAGGACAGTGGTCTGTATAAATATGTATTCTCTATGATCTCTCTATTTATTTAAAATACTGTATTGAAAAGGTAACTTCATGAACGGTTTAGAGTTTTCAGTGTTTATTTCCGTCCATGTTGTATTATTCAAGTTTCCATAGTTACCAGAATCACCCGAATTTTAAAATGCTTCATATTAGTATACTTTATTCCCACTTTCGGGGCCCTCTAATAAATCAGTGAAATGCAACCTTTATTAAAAACTTCCATAGTGCCCTTTAAAAGTCACCTAATGTTTTCAAAATGTGCTGATTGACATGTCCTCACCAGTGACAAAACCACTGACACATCTAGTATCCCAATGGTGAGCCCTACCGACTTACACAAACTGATATTTTAGAACATTGGGTGTGGCCACATCTATCTTCTATATAAATAAAAATGTAAATGTTTGTTTGTTCAAAATCTTAAATCTCTGAAAGTTCTTCACCGATTGCTTTGAAATTTTGACACTACGTTGCATTCGAATAGGCGCATGTTTTTATATACCTACTATAAATAGATGTCACACCTGTGACAGGTAAAAACATACTTTTTCTGAAAAACAGCGCCCTCTGTTGAACGTAAAAGCAACCCACGCTGTACTAAACATTTTACTGCAAAACAGCGCCATCTGTTGGACGTAAAAGCAACACACGCTATGCTAAATATTTTACGATTCCATTTTAATGTTTCCGTGGCTCAAATACGTGCCGAGGAAGCAGCAGAGCGACGTGCGTCCAGACAGGATGCACGGTTGCGAGCAAGGCGATCGCGTTCTCCAGCTTCAGATCTGCTTGGTTCTCAACAGAATGAACGCGACAGGCTAAGAGTGTCTGGAAGACATCAACGACAAACAGCACATCAGTGTCACACACGACTCCGTGCTCAGCAATCACGCGATTACAATCGCCTTGCATTCCGGTACAACCCAGCTGATGATTATAGTTTGAGCCGGCACCATGACTGAAGTGTGTTCTTATTGCAAGGATCTGAAATTTAATGGAGAAACTAAAGGAATGTGTTGCACCGCTGGGAAAATTAAACTGCCTCAACTTGGAGAACCGCCAGAGCCATTGTGAAATTAAACATATTAGAAATGTGCACTTTCTCTTTTCTTTCTTTTCCATTTAACCAGACTAATCCACAGCAACGCGTGGCTGGGGACAGCTAGTTTCTAATACTAATTTACCTTTTCCATTGTTCTCCTTTCTGACAATGTACTGAAAATGAAGGAGCAAGATTCTGCATCAATTACTTTTCCGGAGTCCACATCAACCTCACTTGCCTATCAAGTAATTATATTGTACTAGTCCTTTATATGCAAATGAACAATACATGCATGTGTTATGCTGTGATGGCTCCCGGTGGGGGGCCCTCCTGGCCCCCTTCCACTCCTCTAAGGTCATCATCAATGTTTACCTTATTTGGGACCGTCTTGTTCGGAGGCCCTCAGGCCAACCTTCTCCTCTTTGATGGACGTTTCCCGCGCCTTATCAATTTCCTTTTTTCTCCTGCTGTCCCTTCTCACCATTCTTCAACTTCCTTGCCTCTCCCCTTTGCCTCCTCCCTGGCTACCTTGCCCTCTCCTCCATCTTCTGAACCCCCTCGGGCTCCTTCTAAAACTCTGCAGGGCGTACCTCTGATTTGTACCCCACCCCAGAAGTCTTTCAAGGATGGCAACCTTCTTCATATTGCCACTCTCAACTCTCGCTCAGCTGTGAAACACTCCGCTGACATCTGCCGCCTCCTGGAAGAACTTGATCTTGATGTCCTCGGTGTCACCTCTTGTCAGGGTTCTCTTTGACTCCTCATTTTCATGTCATGGAGCAGGCACACGCATGAGGAAACATTCCCGATTCCCCAGTAGATTCAACAGTATACCTAGAAAGTCGGAATTCACATTATGTCCTCGGAACTCTTGTTCGTCCAAAAGGAGGCGTCCTTTCAGAGAACGCTATGGGTTACCCTGTAAACACTGGCGCCTATTGCATACATGTTGGCATTCAAGTTTACGGTGGCACGTTGTGCGTGCGGTCAGCTAATCTGTATATTAGCGCCGCCCCACGGCGCTGCTTCTGAATTTGTCATTTCTAAAGCTTCGTACTTTGTTACCTTGTTTCCCTGTTCCTCGATCCCTGTTCTGCTCTTGGAGTTCACCTGCCTCGTCCCTTGTCCTTGCCTACTTGATATCTGTTGTCGACTCGGAACGCCTAAGGACTGCAACCGCTTAAGCCCTTCTCGTCTTACCTGCTCGCTGCCAAACCGGAACGTTTATTGGACTGCCTTTGCCTCATCCGTCACGTCTGACCTCCTGCTGCCAAACCGGAACGTTTACTGGACTGCATTTGCCTTATCCTGCTCGTCTTACCTGCTCGCTGCCAAACCAGAACATTTATTGGACTGCCTTCGCCTCATCCCTCACGTCTTACCTGCATACTGCCAAACCGGAACATTTATTGGACTGCATTTGTCTCATCCGTTCCACGTCTTACCTGCCTGCTGCCACACCGGAGGACTCTAAAGAACTTAAAGGACATTAGCGCATCGGCACTAGGATCAAACTAATTAGGTGTCCTCGTGCCGGCGGGAATAGGAGACAAGACTTTGTGCTTCCAGAACGGCCACGTAGTTACAGCAATCTCCTCTTCAGAAATTAATCAGAACTCAACACCAGTCCACTGGTAAGCTGCTACTGTCTGGTCATCCCTTTTGTTTTGCTACCTTGTATTAGTAGTAATAGCTCCATCTCTTGTTTCAGGGTACCCCCCAATCTAGCTTGGAGCTTATCGGTCCCAACTACCATTTTTGCTTGTGAGTATCAACTCATAATCTTGCCTTAGCATTTCATTGTCCTGAGTCATACATATTAACACTTGGTTACTTTCTCTTGCAGCCAGCTGTCTGGGCACCAGTGTGTACCAAATATTTTCGGGCAATACTCACCTCAATCTGTCCTTTTGTACTCTTGAGGGGTATATTGTCAGAAAGACTCAATTGCATCACGACGTGTCAAGCCACTATTACTGGATTTAGTTCTTGGGCGCTGACATATTCAGAAGCCTTTAAAATGGAAGAAGCCGCTGACCACCTGGCGGCTTTGTCCAAAATGGTGGCTGACCTCAGGGCCGAAATGACAGCAGCACATGATGCTACTCAACGTCGTATCAATGAGTTACATGCTGGCTTGCAGTCAGGGGCCGGAGCCCCTAGTTTGGGTGCGGATACTGCTGCAGGAAGGGCTCAATCTAGAACCGCGTCAGGCCCTGTATACATGGCAGCACAGTTTCCATTGGCTCCTCCAGAAAGGTTCTTAGGGGATCCTAAGAACTTTCGAACGTTCATTAATCAGTGCCACCTACATTTCTTGTGCAGACCGGCCTCCTTTCCGGATGCTACTACAAAGGCAGCCTTTGTTTTGTCTAACCTTGGGGGGTACTGCTGCAGTATGGGCCAATCACCTGCTGGAACAAAGTAGCCCCCTGCTTTATGATTGCGAAGCACTGATTACGGCCATGACCCGTATCTTTGATACCAGATATAAATCACAGGCTCCGGACCTGGAATTGCTTTCTTTGCAACAAAAGAATATGTCCCTTCTGGATTATTTGGCTAGATACAATCAGCTAGTTGCAGAAACAGCCTGGCCAGATGAAAAGAAAGCTGCCTTGTTCTATAAAGATTCCAAAAAAAGGTAGCAGGCGCTCTTTTCCAGAAAGAACATGGCATGATAACCTGTTCTGAGATGAGAGTTGGCAGCACACGCTTTTTGCTCACTGTACCTTTCACAGTTGGGAAATACCCATTTGCATATCAGTCTTTCTCCCGCCCACATGGCCAGTCCAGCACCAAAATGCTATGGCAATTCCTCTCTGAACAAGAGTACCAACAGCAACCCCATACACGTGTTTCAGCCTTGTTGGGCCTCATCAGTGAGGTGAAGCAGCGCCTCTCTGAGCACAGTGAGCAGGGAGTCCACGTCTGGTTGCCCCCAGGTAACTCAGGGTGACCAACCCCAAGTTCCTTACAAATATTTCAAAAAAAGGTAGCAGGCACTCCTCTCCAGAAAGAACACGGCATGATAACCTGTTTTGAGATGAGAGTTTGCAGCACACGCTTTTTGCTCACTGTACCTTTCACAGATGGGAAATACCCATTTGCATATCAGTCTTTGTCCCGCCCACATGGGCAGTCCATCACCGAAATGCTATGGCAATTCCTCTCTGAACAAGAGTACCAACAGCAATCCCATACACGTGTTTCAGCCTTATTGGGCCTCATCAGTGAGGTGAAGCAGCGCCTCTCTGAGCACAGTGAGCAGGGAGTCCACGTCTGGTTGCCCCCAGGTAACTCAGGGTGACCAACCCCAAGTTCTTTACAAATATTTCAAAAAAAGGTAGCAGGCGCTCCTCTCCAGAAAGAACATGGCATGATAACCTGTTCTGATTCAGATGGAATTCAGTTACCACCTTCGGCAGGAAAGCAGGATTCGTCCGTAGGACTACCTTATCCTTGTGAAAGACAAGAAGGGATGCTACACCGACATGGCCTGGAGCTCACTCACCCGCCTTGCTGACGTAACGGCGACCAAAAAGGACACTTTCCAGGATAGGTACTTGAGGTCCACCGTGGCCATAGGTTCAAAAGGCTTATGGCAGAACGCCGTCAGGACTACATTTAGATCCCACGGCAGGTGCGGACTACGAACTGGAGGGTAGAGGCATGTCAAGCCTGCCAAATGCCTCCTAACCACTGGAATACACAGAGAGTAAGAACATTGGTCTGTAGAAAGATAAGCGGAGACCGCTGAAAGGTAAGTTCTGCATGAAAGAACGTGAACACCTGACTCTGCTAGGAAGGATACGAAGGACAGCACTGTGTCAATCGTAGCCTCCCTGGGGTCCAACTGCTTTTTCAAACACCAATGACAGAACCTGAGCCATTTACTTCTGTACTGGGATCTAGTCGAGGGTTTCCTGGCCGCCTGGATAATACGCATGTTATCCGCAGACAAGTTAAGATATTCTAAAGACTTGAACTCAGGAACCATGCCGCCAAGCTGAGCGATTGTGGGGAGGGGTGCCACATCTGCTGTTCCCCCTGATGAAGAAGATCGGGCGTCATTGGTAACCTGATCGGCGGATACACCGACAGGTGTTGAAGTTCTGAGAACCAAAACCTGACCGACCACCACAGGGCTATGAGTAGAAGGGAACAGTTCACCGAGTTCTTCAGCTTCCAAATTGCTCGAAGGACTAGAGGCAGAGGCGGGAAGGCGTAAGCTCATGTTGTGCCATGGAATCTCGAGAGCATCCCCCAGAGAGGAGGCTCCCAGCCCCCCTCTGGAGGCATACTGAGGAAGCTTCTTGTTTACCGCCGTAGCGAAGAGGTCCACCTCCGGTGTGCCCCAACGCAAGAAAATCCATGAGAGGACCTCCGCCTTCAACTCCCACTCGTAGCTGACCACTGTCCGCCATCTGAGGGCATCCGCTGTGACATTCAGCTGGCCCGGGATTTGCACTGCAAGCAGCCAAACACCATGAAGCACAGCCCACTCCCAAATCTGGATGGACAGGTCCACGAGGGGGGGGGAGACTTGGTTCCCCCTTGCTTGTTGATGAAATACATCGACACCACATTGTCCGTACTTATGCGGACCACCTTGTTGGCTATGATCGGTCTGAACGCCCTGAGCGCTAGGAAGATCGCCAGAAGCTCTAAATGATTTATGTGGAGGAGCTTGTCCTGAGGCGACCAGAGATCCGAGACCTGAAGAAGATATAACGTTGCATCCCACCCCAGGAGGGAGGAGTCCGTCGTGATCGTCACCATAGGGGCTGGGTCCTGAAACCCTGCACTCACCGACAGGTTACTGAGAGATGACCACCATTCCAGGTACACTCTCATGGAAGCCGGAATCATTATCAGCTTGGAATCCGGGTCCACAGCCTGACGCCAAGAACTCCGAAGAGCCATCTGGGTCCGTCTCATCTTGAGATGAGCAAGAGGAAGAGCCAACACATACGAGGCCATGAGGCCCAGAAGCCTCTGGAGCCACCAGGCCGACATGCTCTCAGACTGCGCAAACATATGACACGTGACTAACAGATCCGCCATCGTGTCCCCGGTCAGGTACACTCTGCAGTCGATCGTGTTCCAGCGAAAACCCAGGAAAATCAAGTCCTGCGAGACCGTCATGGAAGACTTCAACCAGTTCACTGACAGCCCAAGATGGAACAGGAGCTGAAGGAGAGACTGAAGATTGCCCGCTGCTTTCAACGGACAAGGGCTGCGTATGACCAGTCGTCCAAATACAGATACACATGGATACCCTGCAGACAAAGATAGGCCGCAATCACCGACATCATCTTCGTGAAGACACGCAGCGCTGGGCTGAGGCCAAAAGGAAGCACTCGAAACTGCAAGTGCTCCTCTCACAAAGAGAAACAGAGATATATCCTGTGTGGATTTCCAAATCAGAATATGCATGTACGCATCCTGAAGATCCACCACGCTGAGCCAATCGCCCATCTGCAAGGAGGACCGTATCTGGTTGGGCGTGATCATCTTGAATTTCTCTTGGGGTAGGAAAAGATTGAACTGGGAAAGGTCTAGGATGGTGCGCAGGCCAGCCTGGTTGGGTTTGGCACCGTAAACAGCCGGGAGTAGAAGCCCTACCCTCGTTCCCCGAGGGGAACGGGTTCCACAGCTCTGAGGTCCAGAAGTTTCTGAACCTCGGCTTTGAGGGAGGGCGAGCCCGACAGCTGAAAAGGAGGGCTGAAGGGTGGGGTAGGGGTAAGCGGAAGCCCGCCCGAGCGACTGACAAGACCCATCTGTCTTCGGTGATGGTCTACCACGCCTCCCAATGAGATGCAATGCGTACTCCCACGGGGTCTCGTGCGAGCGCGGAGAACCCTCATTTAGCAGGTTTTTCGGTGGTGTTGCCACCTGAACCTGAGGAGGAGGATGAGGAGCGGGAGAAAAACCGAGTCTGTTGTTGCCTACGGCGGTTATTCCCCGAAGGGGTATCCACTCTGCGAGATTTCCGGTCGAGGAAGCCCTTAAAGCGAGAGGAGGGTCGGCTTTGGGACAACCGTCCCTGTGTTTTGAAAGGGGTATTAACAAGGACCGACAAGGACTTAGCTGTCTGAGTGCTATCCTTGGTGAGCTCTACATCTGTTGTAGAATGAAAGAGCTCCTTACCATCGAACAGAAGGTCCAACACCTTGTCCTGCACTTCTTTTGAGAATTTAGTGGCATGCAGCCACGCCTGCCGTGAGGTATCAACCCCCAGCATAAGGCCCCGAGCCGAGGTGTCTACGTGATGAGCCGCAGCCTCCAGGAGATCCTGGGCCAAGACCCTGGCGTTGAATAATCCCCCCTTAAAGTCTTCCAGCTCCTCGACCGGGATGAACTCCTCAAACTCCGACAGACCTTTCCACATCCGCATATTAGCCCCCGCTAACACCAGTTCGGCATTGGCCTGCCTGAGCTGCAAGGCCGAGTTTGCGAAGATTTTTCTCCCAAGGGAGTCAAGGAGCTTTTCCTCCTTTCCCAGAACCTGAGTAGCCGTCGTGGAATAGGATGCTGCAGGCCTGGACTGCAAAGTGGCCGCAGCCACCACTGTGGAGGAGGGGGGCGGACAAGACGACAGGACCACCTCTTCCGAAGAATGCAGCCTGTATCTCGCATCAATTTTCTTATTGACGAAAAGTCCAGAGTGTGGCTTTTCCCAGACCCTGCGGACCTCGGCCAGAACGTCCTTCTGCAAGAACAGGCCGGTACGCTCCAAAGGAGACAACGTGAATGCCCCAGAAAGCACGCCCTCTTGTGGAGCGGGTGCCTCAGGCACCGGAACATCTAAGAAGCATATCATGTCCAGTACCCGGTCATGAAAAGCTCTAATAGAGCGGGGCAGGTCCTCGTTGTCCTGATCGCCTTGCGCGTCATCCGACAGGTCAGGACCCTGCTGAGCCGTGTCGGGCGCTGCCTTGTCCACAGGGGACAATGGGGGCAAAGGCCGAAGAGTCGGGGAAGGCACTGTAGGCAGGGAGGCGCCGGCGGAACCACCGGTGGAACGGGTGGAGCCGGAGGTGCGGGCGGACATATCTCCCTAAAAAGCCCTTTGAAATACTGCCTCGCATGAGCGTTTGAAATTTACCAAAAAAGGCGTCCTCCGGGGACTGCTTTGGAACCTGAGGCCTCTCATGAGGAGGACAATTCCAGGGACATAACGGGGAAGGGTGCCGGCCGATAAGGATGCGCACAAGGGACTCTATGTTCACCCAAGGAACCAAGCCCTACACCTGAGGCCGATGGCATAGTTGTAGGGGTAGCACCCAAAATGGCCACCACGGTCGTGGAGGGAACAGGCGCCATTTTGTCATCGCCTGAGTGAAACTGAGGCACGTGAGGAAGTGAGGCAGGGGTCCCCGTCGATGGATCAAAGGTCTTAACTTTAGCCTTAACATAAGGAACCTCGGCAGAGCCGGTATTATGAGGCCTGGAATGTTTCTGCGACATACCAACCTCCAAATTAGCCTTCCCACCAAGGACCTCGCCATTGCCGGTAAAAGAAGAACTTTCCTTCTTTGCCCCCTCAACAGATATCTGGTGTCACTGCAAGAGCGGGAACGGTGAGAAACAGCCTTCACCGGTAAGGCCTGGTCAGGCCTCTCAGAAATGTTGGTAGCTTTAGCCTCTAAAAGAGGGACCTCGGACCCACGTCCGGTAACAGCCATATCCGTGCGGGCCTCGAACATCCGTTCGGTGACAGCAAGCCCCACCAAGGCCTCGGGGCGTATCCCGGTCTTATTTTTGAGGGAAGCCGACAGAGAGGCCTCAGAGCGAGCTCCGGTATCCCACAACTCAGTAGAACTGGGTCTACAAACAGCCCCCATAGGAGTGGCCTCAGAGCGTGCTCCAGTATCCACAGGCCCCTTACGGAGACCCTCAGAGGAAATTCCGGTACAATTATTAGGCCCAACGGGCACCTCGGGGAGAACCCCGGTGACAGAGCGATCAACGCTCCTCCCGGCCCGAGAAGAACCTGGAAAGGTATCCCCCGGCCGGGGTGCTCTAAAAAGTAAAGAACTTACGGGGCGTTTTTTCTTCGAGTCGATGAACGCCTGAAATTGTGAAGGAGGAGTTTGTCGGAACACCTCCTCCCACCGCTCCAACCGACGTTGAAGTGCCTGGACCAAAAGGGAGTCGCAGTAAAAATAGGAGTCCCAACGGTGATCCGGACCCAAACACTCTAAACAAAGAGGATGGGGATCCGCCCTCGCGAAGCGACAGTGACACGATGAACAATCTGGAAAGTCTTGTTTGAACGACATAGACAGACTAGTACACGATCGCTAGCAAGAGCCAGAGAGGAAAAAAAGGAAGAAAATCTTCTGAGGATGCAAGTGCGTCCAGTCACGAACGAGCGGAGAAAAGGACTGAAGGGCAATGCGTGGGGCAGAGCCAAGGTGGGCGGGGTTACGGACGCATGCCGGGCCCCGCGCAAGAAAGAGAGGAAGGACACATTTTTTAACATATTTTTTTGGATGCTTTTTACAAAGTGCTCAGGTCCCGTCCCGCAGGACGGAGAGATGTCCTATAAGTATGTAGGAAAGGGGATGGGACATAGGAGTATAACTGAAACCAAAGGTGTGCTTGCCAAACAGATTTCACAATGGGACAACTACTATTTGAGGCACAGCGTGGTCCAGTCAATATTCAGGCTCGTGATGCATTTGTGCAGTGGCCGGAAAATTAATGGAATCTCACCTGTGAACCGTACAAAGTTACCATGGAGCATTGCTACTTTGTACAAAATCGGCCAAATGAAACTGAAGACAATGAAGATGCATTGCAACTGCTTGCAATTGACACAATCTACACCCTCTAAAAATGTTCCACCCAACACACATTCATTGTTACCAGTTTCTCCAATTCATGCAGAAATATCACAGCCTGAACTAACAGAGGCAATTGACTGAGGAATTTGCTCAAGATCTCAACTTCAGTTTGCCTAGTTTGGGGGAATTGTCCACCAGTATCGAGTCGCAAAACACAGTAATGCAGGACGATTGGCTAGTAAAGGAGCAAAAATACATTGTATTCGACTGCTGCTTGCTAGAGATTGTACAAATGATTAAATGAGATCATAAATTCAGAGGGAACTTATACAGGAAGCCATTGGTGACTTTCTCTTGTGAATTACTAGGAACCAACCTGAAAATCCAGGCAAGCTGTGCCAGACTCCATAACACATTTTCATGGTCTGCTTCATTGATGCTCGGCAAAGTGTCTGCTGGAAATGTACTTTGTTCAGCAGCTTTACTGTTCAGTGGATCTACTTTCAGTAAGATTTCCAGTTTCTGTCAATTTGTGCGACATGAGTTCCTTGTTAAAACCCGGTACTACAAATATCAGAGGGAATTCTTGTTCCCCGCTATTAGACATGCCTGGAACCTCAAACAGATGTCAATGGACAGTACATTCTCTGGCAAACGTGTCAGGCTAGCTGGCGACGGACAGTGTGACAGTTCAGGATTTTCCACCAAGTACTGTACTTACCACATTCAAGAAATGGAAAGTAAAAAAAAATTGTACTTTCAGTGATTGTGCAGATGTCTCAATCTACATTGTCTGTGGCCATGGAGAAATATGGTTTCATTAAATCCATCGAACATCTGGCATCCAGGGGAATGCAAATAGACCTGATAGCCACTGACAGGCACATTTCAATAGCCAAGGGCATGCAAGAGCAGTTTCCACACATTTGGCATCAAATTGCAGCTGCTGTTAAAAAAAGGGTTTGGGGGGCCACCAGGGGGTGCGCTGATGTTGGGTCCTCAGCGTGATTTTCCCACATATCGGGCCGGTATAAATGGCTTGGGCCCCCACTTACACTGCCCCTCCCCCCGCCCTAAAGCCAGGAGATGCGGTGAGGCAAACCCCCTTGGAACCTTTGTCAAAAAGAGAGGCCGGAATCAGGAGAGAGAAAACGAACGTTGAGAAGGCCGCCTCCGAGTTCCAGGCTGAAGAGGGACACGGCTCGCTGAACCAAAGGAGACATGACCACGCATAAGGCAGAGCAGAGGAACTGGCCTGGGGAGCGAAGGGAGGTGAGTTTATGCCCCCCCCCTACGCGGCCACCATCTGTGCAAAGGAGGACCTGTCAGCTCCCACCCACCTGCTCACACTGTGCGGCAGCCCGCGAGGCACAGAAGCTCCGGCACGCATGGGGAGGACCCCAAGGATAACAGTGTCAGCCCTGCGGGGGACCCTAGAAGGCACGGGGTGGGTTGTGGAGCGAGCGCCAAATGCAATGTGTCTCATCACTCAGAGAAGGAGGAACAGTTCCAGACTCCTGACCATGCAGGGAGCAGGAGGAACCCCACGCCACAGGCCCTGAATGGAGAGAGGATAAGCCCAGGAGAGGGTCCATCATGCGAGGTTGCTAGGCCCCCCCGCCTGAGAAGACAGGAATTGGAGGCTCTGGTGGGCGCACTGAGTTGGCAGTGAGCAGGGGCCCAGGGGGCTGGAGAGGCATACCCACAGCGTATTGTGGAGCTGGGGATGGGCCACAGAGTCACACTGAGCCAGGAAACACAGGGTTCCCCCTGCCCCACAGCGGTGGCACATCTTTGGAAAGGGCCGGTGCCACAGAAAGGAGCTGCATCTTGGGTGTTGATGTGCTTCCGCTGCATGTAAAGGACGACTGGAGGTGGAAAAGGCCTCGAGTTCAAGGTGCGGGGTGGTGAGGGCCCCCGATATCAGGTGTGTGCCCGTCCCCCATGCCACAGCGAAGTGCAACGACTGGGAAAAGAAAGTTCTTGTTTGGGAAAGACTCAGGTGAAGAAGGCGCCAGTCACCAGCTCGTGCTTCGAACTGTCTGAAGGCGCCCGAGGGGAGACTCACGGTGAGTGCAGGAAGGAGTGCATGGAGGTGAAACAGAAGTTGGCCACTTTCAAATATAGGCCGGGTGGCAGCAGATCCGGACCCACAGTGCAGACGGACATGGCCACCGCCCCGGAGGAATCCGCAGCCATGAAAAAAGATGTTGCAGCACTGATGGAAGAAACATCAGAGCAGGGTTGATAAAATTACCCAAAGGATAGACAAAATGGAAGAAAGACTGGAGGAGGTCGAGCACAACCAATATTCTCTCACACCCTAGAGACACAAATGGACATGCGGATGTTGTAAATGGAACGACGAGAGGAAGAGGTTAGGTTGAAGCTTGATGACTTGTAAAATCAAGAAAGGCTTAACCACCTCAGACTTTCGGAATTTCGGATAGAGATGGTGAGACGGAGCTAGATCTGAGGAGACCACTACATGAGGTTGTAAAATTGGTCGTCAGGACGACAGCATTGACGAGGCAAAGATCGAGCAGATCCACCGGGCGGGGGGCACAGCGGAAGGCCCGAAGTCAGTCCTTGCTCAGTTCGACAACTACTCTGACAAGATGAAGATCCTCAAGAAAGCGAAGAGGAGGGGCCCGGTCATGTACGGCGCATCCAAAGCAACGATCTTCCAAGATCTATCATCCCTGACCCCCAACCAAGAGGAGGTTGTGCTGATCTCTGACTAAGTGGCTCAACAAGAAAGGAGTGAGATATATTGCCATATCCATCGAATTGGATGGGCAAAAATATCAGATGAAGTTAGAAAATATAGGAAATTGAACACATCACCAGTGGCAGAGACTTGATTTACAGCTGGAGCAGATAAGGCGATGACACAAGACTGGGGAGGTCGCTTTCACGTTGTAAGATGGTGATGTATGACTAGAAGGATTCCCATCCTACTGTGTCCGGCTAAAGTCGCTTGATTGGTAGGGGTATCACCAGGCGGCGGTGACCGGTCGTAGCCAGGATAGTTGAAGTTGAAATTCGGTGCGGGGAGGGAGGGAATCACTCATGGGTAATGAGGTGCATTCGACTCAGGACTGGTGGGGAATTGGTCCTGGCTGGTGGTCCAATCCTAACTTGGTGAAGTTAACCGGGAGGAGTCGGGTGCCCTATTGGGTTATTAGGGGGGAGGAGGGAACACTGGGGTCGGGGCTACAATACAGTTCTTTTTGAATTCAGGATCTTCGAACATAGGGGGTAGGATTCATTGGTACATACCACCCGGAAAGCTAAGGGGCATCATAGGATGGGGAATGGCAGGATGGCAGTAGTTCCATGCGATATGGGTGGATGCCACTTACGGATTGGGATGTTGAATGTGAATGGAATTAACTCTCCCACGAAAAGGTCTTTGGTGGCCAGGGAATTTCCACAAGAGCCGACTTTGACATATTGGTCCTCCAGGAACCCAAATTTGCTAGAGGGTCCCCGGTAGGGTGCTGAGGCCGGAGTACTGGGGCTTAGGCCCCATGAGGAGGGCGGGGTGTGAATTCTCCTGAGTTAAGGGCTGAGAATGGAGGTTTCAAAGGTTTGGGCAGATGAAGAAGGTAGGGCCCTCCTGGTTTCCGGGACCATACAAAAAGTGGGGTTCACATTCGCAACAATATACTGCCCGAACCAGGGACAATTGAGGTTTTTGATGAAAACTCTACCCAAGATAATGCTTGAAGCTACGGGCCATAGTAAAATGGGGGGTGATTTCAACATTTGGGCAGACCTTACACTTGATAAGACAGACACAAGAGTGTGGGTGCAAGAGGTACCGAGAGTGGCATGTGGGGGAAGTCCAGGAAATGTTGGAAGCCTATGGGTTGGGGCATATATAGAGGTACATGCACCCTTATGAAAGGGAGTACACCTTTTACTCGGCCCATCAAATTGATTATATGTACATCTCAAGTGGTCTTTCGGAGGAAGCCTTAAACTACGAGATCCTCACGATTACATGGCCAGACCACAATTTGGTATTAGTGGACCTGAACTGGCGCGAGATGGTACCCAGGGGTCTCGATGGAGATGCAATGATTCCCTGTGGAAGGACCCGGTATTCCATGCGGACCTGACAAAATAAATTGGGGAGTTTATTAAAACAAACAATACAGGCGAGGTCCCGAAGAGAGTCGGGTGTGGCGCGGGGAAGGCGACTTAGAGGGGTCCCTGCTCAGGGAGGTGGCGCAGAGGAAAAGAGGGCGGATGCTAATTGAAAATGAAGTGAGGTCCAAGATCGCCCAACTAGATAGGAGGGCCAGGGACAACACTGAGGAGCGGGAGGAAAGGGTACTGGAAGTGCAGGAGAAAAGGGACGAGCTGAGACTCCTGGAGAAGGGCCAAATTATCAGCAAGCTGCAGTGTCTGAAACAAAGGTTTTATGAGAAAAGAGACAAGGTGGCTGCATTACTGGCTGCTAGGTTGAGGGGACAGCGAGACGAACGGTGTGTGGAGGCCAAAGAGGCACAGATGCAGGCACGGGTCGCGGGCAGAGGACCATGAATGCAGGCAGAGAGGATGCTGGAAGTAAGCCCTGGTAATTTACGAGCAGCGGAGTTCATGGCTCAGAAACCAGGGGCGGGGGTGAATGAGGCGTGCAGTGTTTCAACTATGAGGCGATGACGGTGGCCCATCCAACGCGCATTTCTTGAGCCTTCCCAGGCTTCAGTTAAGTGGTTGTCACGAATGTATGCTTATGTTCGTTCTTATGATTTCGGCACCTTGTTTGAGCCCGCTAGGCAACTGGAGTTAAGCTGGCCTGGAGGGTTAATTAACAAAACTGTGGAGGCATATTTCTTCCAATACGGGAGAGGTTTTCATGAACTAATTAGTTTCATTTCCGAGCGGCCTGGAATTAGTACCACATGACAGAACAGAACTTTGCAATATTGTGTGTGCCACTTGCTCTTGCCATATTTTTGTGTGCAAACTGACTTATGCGAATATGAACTGTGTTCCTAGAATTTTCTCCTGAACAAAGAGGGCGAATTCAGGGGAAATTACATATGCTTTCTGTTTGTTGCTAGTTAAGGCTAGGTGGGGTCAGGTGTTGGCGGGAATACTCTCTAAAATAGAAGGGCGTTTTCATGAAATCACGGTGAATCAGACAAGTCAGGAAATGGTGCTGTATGTCCTCTACCCTTTTCCCGGTTACCCTAACCACCCCCTACCTATCCACAACCTCTCCCTAACCCTCTTCCCCCCTTCGGCTGTCTCGAAAAATCAGCTGTAACAAAATCAGGGGCTCGTGCCAACCAAGGGTGGAGGGGTCACTTACATTTGGCTTCTGTGGCTAGGAAGGAGTTGTGTCATACTACAGGGGTGTAGAAAAATAAAAATCTTAAAGATTCTTTATTAAACTTGGTCAATGAAAACTTAAATGATGCAGTAAGTTGTTAACTTACTGCATTGTTTAAGTTGTCATCAACCGAGTTTAATAAAGAATCTTCCTTACAGCCAAATGATGAGGGTGAAACGCATAGTGAATGATCCTATAGCGTGTGAGAGAGAGAGATTGAAAATATGGGCCAGAGATTTGCGGCGAGAGGAGATAAGCCAACAGAAATAAGTAGAGCGATAGAACGGCTAACAACCACAACCAATAGAACAACAGTAAAAGATAAAACTGAACCATCCATAGTTTGTTTTCTGTAATTTACTACAGAGCAACAAAATCAAGTCCGCAATCAAAAAGAATTAGTGTACATTGACAAACGATGCGAGAGTGGAACATCTTTTCAAGGAAACCCCAACATTTGCTCACAAGAGGAGCGCTAATTTATGAGATAAATTAGTAAAGACTAGACCTGGGATGAAGAGACCTGCAACTACAAGAATAGGAACGTACCCATGCCTACATTGTAGTAACTGCAATTTCATAACGAAAGGAGAGACTATCAACCATCCCCGTACAGGAGAAAAGGTTAAATTTAAGAGCTATGCTTCGTGTGATACACCAAATACCATCTATGGGATCAAATGTCCTTGCGGCATTTATTACGTGGGACAATCCAATTACACTGGAATGAACATAGATCTTGCATACGGACGACTAATGTTAATTCAGCAGCGGCAAGACACTGGAATCAGATGAAACACAATGTGAGCCAGATAAGGATACAAATCCTAGAAGTAGTTAGACAACAGGGAGCACATGAAGATCTTGGGAAACGATTGAACCAACAAGAGTCTTACTGGATTGATCGCCTTGATTCCCTCAAACAAGGGGGATCAATGAAGAGAATAATTTTCTGTGTTTTTTGTAACTGTTACAGATATCTTTGTGTATATTTTGTATATTCAGAATGTTTGTGTTATTTACACAGGCTTACTTGTTTTTTGATATTTTGCCATAGGCCTTGCGTTAAAAAAACTTTGATATGATAGATAGGACTAGCTACATAAGATAACTTTTAGATGAGAGCAATCAGAATACCAGGGTAACATGAAATTGTCCCAGATAGGAAACTCTTTCCTTGTGGGACGTAAGGAAGTGTAATCCACTGCCTGATCATGCATACCCGACAATAACCCGTTTAAACTACCAATGTGACAAGGATTAGTAATTGGTTCATAAATACACTATACCCTAAATACATATTATATATTAAATATAGATTGTACTCTAAGGAGTAAATCACCCTGCCAATGTGATATACGTACATCCTTAAATGTATTTGATAAGTAGACACTTGCACAGATGTACATACACGCTTACAGTCTAGAGGGTAACTTAAAGAGCATCACAATAGAGGCAATTCAGAGCCACTACAATGAAAGGATGCGCGCGCATTCATATGTAACATCATAAAACTAATCCCGCGCACATGCGCTTAGGTACCCTGTGATCGTAATTGCATTTGTACGAATTATCAGGTTAGGAATCATGATGTGGACATTAGGTTACTTTACAGAGCTTCAAGAACCTGATATGAAAAGCAATATTTGATTTAAGTAACTCATAGTGGTAGGGGGCAGGAGTACGTCGGGTAATATTTCCCGACTACATCATGTGATGGACCGAGTGAAATTGCAAAAGCGTGACATGGCCATAGCGTTGTTTGACGCTATGAAGGCGTTTGATTCTATGGAATGGAAGTGGTTATTTCAGGTGTTACGGGAGTTTGGATTTGGGGAGAATATGACTAGATGGCTTTCCCTCCGATATACGAAATCACGGGCGATAGTGAAGACTAATAGCTGGGTTTCAGAGACGTGGGAGCTGGAGAGGGGAACTAGGCAAGGGTGCGCAGCTTCCCCAATCTTGTTTGCCCTGGCCTTATAACCACTAGCAGCGTTTCTACGGCAAGAGATGGGTGAGGCTTGAATCGAGGTGGATGGGCAGAGGCATATTGTATCCCTATACACGGACGACTTGTTATTATATATAGGAGACCCCAGATTATATCTTCCGGACCTCTTAGAAATCCTGAGTAATTTTAGAGCTATGTCGGGGTTCCGTATAAATCCGTATAAATCGGTCCTATTCCCGCTTGGAGGGTTGCGAGGTCGCTCAGTGGAGGAACTACCAGAGTTAGGAATAAGATGGGAGCCGGAGTCCTTTCGGTATCTGGGGATCTGGGTGTTCCATGACATGGTGGACACATTTGTGCACAATACGGGGGGGGGGCGTTGTCCAAAATAGGGGACTCCATCCAGTTTTGGAAGGATTTACCACTCTCATTGATGGGCAGGGTGGCGTTATGTAAAATGGTAATTCTTCCGCGGCTGCTCTATTTTTTCACGAATATACCGTATGTGGCAAAGAAGGTGTTTTTCAAAATGTTAGATGTTAAGGTCAGAAAGTTGCTTTGGAACTCGGGCAATGAGGAGTGTGGTGCCCCACACATTTCTGAAGTTATTTGGAGCCCCCAACTCCTGGCAGTCCGCCACACACCCGTCTGTCTTCACCTGTCTTTAGACGGCAGCATGTAGCTGAGCTTGGAGGGAGGTCTGTACAGCATCATGGAGTGTCCACACAGGGCTCAATAGGCGGTTAAGCGTTTGGTGTTCTTTCACTCGCCTCGTAATTTTTATTGGTCATCGTGCTTCAGACTGCTGGTCTGTTTTGTTTAAAAAAACCTCTAAACAGTCATGCCCGTTACAAGGTTTCAATCGCTGCTCAGCTTGGACCAGGATATTGTCTGATCTCTAGAAGCAGATTTGGTTTCCACATCGGTGCCCCGCAGCACTCAGAAGGATGGGGGGCAGGGTGGACTTTGTGGCTCACTCGTTAGACTCACCTCAACAGGAATGTCATGGGAAAAGCAGTCGGCTCTCTGAGGTCTTAGCCCTAAGTGTAAAAAGGCGACAGAAGTTACAGGCAGAACAGCGCCTACTCTCTGAACTTCTGAGTGAAAGTCAAAACCTTAGCTGTGCTATTATGAATAGTGCTAGAGTGGTAAGTCCTCCTTCACCCTCCTTTATCAACGAACAGCATCAAGCACTGGAGACTATGGCAGAACTCGGTGGGGAAAAACTTGATCTGTTACGTGTCCAGATAGTTACAACTCAGCAAACAACAATGGGGGAAGCACATGGGTTTCAAGACACCAGAAAATCCTAATGACGGGCGGGGTATACATAAGGCACCCGATAATTGGTTGCCTTTCAAGGTCCAGATGCTGCAGGACTTAGCGGCCTACCTAAACTTTGAGGATTTGCGGTCCTGGGTGACCTTTGTCATTCACACACTTCTAGTGCCAACACTGTTAACTCCGCAAAAGCCTTTAAAATCTGTTCCAAATAGAACTAATAAGTTCTCTCAAACCGCATCTCGCCATCATGGGATGCATCAGGAATGCCAAACAGATTCAACCGATACTGTCCAGCTGGTATTGGCCTCACAGGAGAAAGCAGTTGCTCTTGCCCCTTGTTCTGTGTTTGAAGGTCCAACAGAGGGTATTTCCCACTCCATTAAGCCTGCTGCCTTACCGGTTTACACACAGTATAAGGATCCACGCCAAAAAAAAAATCATCTATGGCAAAAATTACTGACCCTAATCTCAGGAGTTTTGTTCTGGATCCCCATAATATCATTATCACCAACCAGGTTAGTTTGAATCGAATGAGGCTCTTAAAAACAAGATTTTAGCCTGGTTCAATTTGAAGGTGGCACCAAATTGCATAAGATTGCAGGGCTTTGGGGTACTTCGGAGGATCCAGATTGAGGACTGGTGCAGCTCAGATAACACAAGATTGTGTTGTCGTGGGCTGTGGCTCCAGCAGTCTACCTTTGTTCCTGCACAGAATAGCCAATTTGAGTCATTTATCCCTGTACTCCAAGCTGAACATTGTTATGAACTGATATGTCCTAAGTACTCTGTTTTGCCGGCCTCTGTTGATTTTCGATCTGCCTCTCTACACTTTTGTTATTATATTACTGTGGGAGGTGGTCCCAGCAGCTCATCCGTATATTGGATTAGAATCTTTATCCCTCAGTACATGTGCTCTATTATGTTTAGAAATGTTTTTGTGCTATTAACACATTTTTGTAGTAATAGATGTTATGACGTGTAGTTTCTAGCCCTTCCCAATGTCTTTCATTAGCTCAATTGTTAAGTATTTGCTGTTGTTTCCTCGGTTACTTTTTGTTTTGTCTGTGCTTCTATGTGGTTTGTTACCTGTATGTTTTGTTATACGCTCTGATGCTTGCGGGCTTTCCGCGCTTTATAAATATACAAATAAATAAATAAGTACGTGGGACGATGGGTCTATTGTAATCCGAATGGACAGTGCAACTACATGACATGGAGTGTAGATGAACATGTAATATCCGCTGGGACCATGAGGCGGGTGATGAAGATCTGGACTCTTAGGAAACACTTGTTCAAGAGAAAATATCAAGATGTGGAGACCATTGAAGAGGTGGTTGATGACTCGACCAGAGAGGGGAGTAGAGGAGCAGCTGTATGCCTCTGCAGGGAATCCCGCCCCCCTACATCCCGTAGGTTGGAAACCTGAGGCTGCACCATGCTTGACACCAGCTTTTGTGACCATACCACAGCAAATATTTGAAAAAAGGTACCCACTGAGAAAACCCTATCAAATTCCCAAAGAGACGACAATCTCAGGGAGGAACTCCCTAAAGTAATATGGGAAAGAGTGAAAGAGAAGTTAGTGACGTCATGAGAGACGAGCGTGACGCACTGAGAATACCGACTGAAGAGAATGCATGGATCTTACAGAAACTGATGACGAAGTTAAGAATTTAATAAACTTTAATATGCGAAAAGAAGATTGCACGTGTGTGAGGCACTCTAAAAAATGAAAGCCGCTCAACAACAGTACAGACACTGTAACGCAAGTAGACTAAGTGATCATAGAAGCTGGCTATATGTACTGAATAGTCTCAGGCGAAGCCGCCACTCTATAGAAGCTGGACATCAGTGCCATACATTTTAGTAAGCCCGGACCCATGGACAGAAGGGCCGAGAACTGTGTCGCAGTAAGAATAAGCTGGGACCATGGGCGCGCATGGCGAGGCTGTCTGGCCTGATACCAAAGCTGAAGCAGCCAAGGCCGGTTATCTATTCTTGAAGGCAGTAAATGTGAGAAGCTGAATCATCCCTTATTAAGGTGTAAAGAAAGACCACCAAGTGTACCAAGTTTTATTCATTTAAGATAATCAAATGCTGCAAAATGGACCAAATCGTGGTCTTCTGTCACGTGAGTCAAGGATGGAAACAGAGTTGAGCGTGGAGTTCTAGAACAACGATAGTGCGTGTTTGCACTCCCATATATTCCCAAAAACAAGAATACTTTGCAAGTCCAAATTCAAAGACAATCTTCATGGCAGAAGGCATGGGTGATGAGAGATGATGGGCTAATTGGGTGGGGATGTAAAGTCAAGTCCACCTCCTGGCACCTGGATATGAGCATACCTGCTGGTAAGTCAACCGAATGTTCCTGATATAGCACAAGCGTGCCAACCATTTATACAAGGATGTATAACGAAGGGCCTTATAGTTTGAAGACCAATGATATGCTGTGTACTTAATAGTGCTGAAGATGACATGTTTTTAGAGGTAGGTATAAGTGGTCCACCTGATAGTAGAAAGCCTATAACAATCCTAGTCTTATATAATGCATACTTAGATGTTCTCCTTGAGCCTAATACAACCCCTCGTAGGTTTTTCTCATTTGCCACATAGTATGACATCATGTATAACGTATTTTTTGTATAAAAGGATGTTTTATGTGAAACTCACAGAGAGCTCGAGCGAACGTCCGTTGATGTCCGTTTTAACTCCCTGTTTTAGATCATTGTTAATAAAACAGCAACCTTTGCCATCTTCCTGAGTTGGTTTGATTATTGGGTGTAGGAGTTATTCTGCATCCCCATCCATTGTATGCACGGTACCCAAAGGGCCATATGCTCACGATGTTCGCTAGCTAAAACTTGTATGGCAAAAAAAATATTGTTAATTTTGTGTGCTTAATATGCTCTTGTGAGTGTTCTTTAATAAATAAATAAAAGCACTTGTTACATTGCGGACTATTGATGTTTTTTTAAAAAATAATATTTTGCTATCCTATTTGGCCTATGCCCTTGCCAGATCCCCCTGTCCTCAAACAGGCGTCCTCAACAATACCACTGTTTGACCTATTACATATAAAACCACCACACCACTCATGCCCTCAACTGGGTGTCCAAAGGCTTCTTAACCTTCAAGCTAGTACATAGTTAGTGCCTCGCTGGCAAGCTTCTCCTTCCCTATTGTGGGTATATCCAGAAGCCCAAGAGTCTCGTCCCGCACCTGCCTTCCATCACTCCCCTCAGACCCCAACAGGTCTATCTCCCCACCAGCCAGCCTGGCTGCCACTCCGCCTACTGACCAGGATGTTGTGCTCAAATGAGCACTTATTAATGTACGCTCCCTCGGAGCACATGCCACTGAAATCCATGATCTCATCATTGATAATCACCTTGACCTGCTCGCAACAACTGATTCTTGGCCCCATAGTGCCTCCGGCCCTCTGCTCTCTCTTGCCCTGGCCCCAAATTACACTTTATTTAGGGCCGACTGAATCAATTCCTTAGGAAGAAGGGTAGCCCTCATTGCTAAATCATCCCTCCTCATCAGAAGCTCTGCCACTCCCCATCACGGCTAATGAAACACTGCTTCTTAAACTTTCGCTTAACCCGCAGACTACTTACAGCATCCTTCTCCTCTACCTTCAACCCAACTCAGCTAGCTCCCCAGAGGCCGAAATCGCCCTCCTGATTACTCCTTTCATCAAACCTGCCCCTAAATGCATCATACTTGTCAACTTAAATCTGGGGTACAATGATCCCATGAATCACAAAGCAGCACATTCTCTCCAGGACATGAGTTTCACGGAACTGGTCACCTGCCTACGCATGCCAAATGACGCATCCTAGACTGGGTTCTGACTACCAATACCACTATCAGCATTTCCATCATCAGTCCAGTGCCCTGGTCAGATCATCATTTAATCAAATGTAAACTCTCCCATGCTAACCTCGTCCCAACCACTGCTCCTGTATTCAACCACATCATGCGTAGAAACATTAGGAAGCTCACTAATGAGATCCTTAGGCCCACCCTCTGTCGAATCCTCACTTCCGCCCCCTCCATTATCGAATGAACCTAAAGGAATTGCAGATCCCTACCACCAGAGCCTCCTCTACACCATAGACCAGCATGCCCCCTTGAAATGTAAAATGCCCAAACCGCACTTGCCCTCCAACACCTTGTTCTGGGAAGAACGTATTACCCTTTGCGGAAATAAGAGAGCGTTCGAACATTTGTTCAGAAAGCACCCTACCCCGCTAATGGCTCTAAACTCACCAATGCGACCAAGATATATAGGAAAGCAGTTGTCTCACACAAAGCAAACTCCTATGACACTAAAATCTCCAATGCAAGCTCCAATTTAAAGGGATTATTCACCATCATAAGAGAACTGGAAAACCCTGTCCCTCTGACAAAGCCTGGTCCACTACTATTCAGGACACCATCTGCAATAATATCAACCTTTGCAACAAAATGAACACCAAGAAAACACTTCTAGCCGCCAAATCCCCACCTCCGACCACCTTGACATCCCCTGCCCCTCCTGACTCTGCCTCATTCCCCTCCCCGCCACACATATATACGGTCAAATTGGGCAGCCCAAATTCAGTCTTTTGGGATTTGTTCTTTTCTTCCTCCATCTTTTTGAGTATTACCCCTGAATGTCTTTCTTGAGCCATTTTGAAAATTCTGTCCCTCACTCCCTCAGTGGAAACAACGTGTCACCTCTCAAAACCATGTACCCCTTGAGATGCAGCTCATCAAAGATCAAACTCACGGAATCTGGAATCAACCCTTTCCTTATCTGCTCACTCCTGAAACCACTTTCCAATATCTGCTTTATCTCTATCATAGCGTTATCAGCAACCATGGCATCTTTCCACTCCTCTTCTGACACTACCTCCTGATCAACATCTAGTATCTGATCACCATTCTCATTAACATCTCCTCCACCACAATGGTTAATCATGAAAGACATGGATTTATCCTTTCTAATCCCCACTAGCTATATCCACCTAGGAGGGACTGTTTTTGAATAACCTACATCAGAGGCTGCTGACTATACCCATATGCCAGGGGGTAAGTTTTACCACCTATTTTATTAACCATTCTTTGAATATTCCCGGATCTAAAACCAGGGAATGCTAAAAATATGTATATATCCTATAGGGGCAACTCCAGAGCATTGTGAAAATAACAGTGAATCTAGTTCCATACCGCCTAACCAGGGTCTTGGTGATAGCAATAACTGGAGAAGTCAAGGCAAACCATCACAGACTCCAAGGTAACTCTAACTTAGAGACACTCTTGATTACAGTTAGGCTGTACATAAGTAGAACTTGTATACTGTCTTGTTTCTTGTTAGAAGAGACTTATATATATCCTTTTAATAGTTAGCTTATTTTTATTGTTGTTTTATACTGCTTGCAATTGAGATCGTGGACACCCCGAGTTATTACATATTAGAATTTAGACCAAATGATACCCTGATACAAAGATGAACATCCGGATGATTATTACTATTTGAGAGGTTATGGTAACATGACAGAATAATATCTATTCAGAGAATATTATCTGATTATAATATTATGTTATAGGTGATTGAGGAGAAAGAAAGAAAGAAAAAAAGTTGGTGAACAACTCTTGAAGAAGGGGTCAAATCTAAACCCCGAAACGCGTCGAGTAAATGTATCATGTTTTTGACATTTTCCAGACCGATATGTGAACCGTACATCTTAGTACATATGTAAGGAATTTGTCTTTGAAACACAGTTTACCCATGAGGAAAATTTGTTACAAAAGAAAGATGTGTACAAGCCTGAAGTTTTACATACTACACTATCTTCAAAGTACATTTATTCTAGTATGCCTCTAATACAAAAATAAATAATTTGATGTACCGAAGTGAAATAAATAACATGCGAGTTATAGCAATAATTGATTTGAATACACAATTTTCTACAAAAAACTGGTTTCCTAAGAATGTATTCACAGCGATCATTGTAAATGTAACAAATATTGATTGTATTTACAATTGAAAGGGTGTGCAGGGGACGGGAGAGTTCCATAAATTTTATGGACATACGTTGGTTTCACATAGATTAACACAACCCAGTGTCAAGGTTGTTTTTTTCCCCCGGCACCCCACGAATTATCTTATAAATACCACACACAGTTGAACAATGAGGTGTGCTCTGTGCAAAACAGGATTTTGTAATCATGAAAGACAGCCAGCAGCCTTATTCCTAATACCCGGGGCATACTCCACATCCCAGGTGTATTCCTGCAAACCTGCAAAACATTTTCTTATCCTGAACAAGACTTTGTCCAATCCTTTCATGGTCATTAGTTCTTCAATAGTTTGTTGTCAGAGCGAACAGAAAACCTGGCACCCCACAAAAAGGGTCTAAACTTCTCAATCGCCCATTTGACAGCTTACAAAACTCCTTTTCTATAGTGGAATAATGCCTTTCTTTTTTATTTTTAATTTTTATTTGTATTTTTCAGTACAGGAGTACATTTACACAAAAAAAGAAACGAAAGAGAGAAACAAAAAAAAGGAAAGAGAAAGGAACAAGAAATAAAAAAAATATAAAGAAATTAAGTTCCAATTAATACAATGTAGGTAATGTAAATAACAAACATACAAATTATCCAAAGACCTTAAATAACACTAGCACTCCAAAGGAGTTATACAAACAAATTAGATTCCAGTTTATTTAAACATAAAATGGTCTTCAAACATTCTGAGTACTAAGGCTCCAGTGACCAGCATAAGCACTTCGGACATATAGAGTAAATACATAGATAAACATTTGCCATTTCCTGGAAGTCCACAAACTCCATTAAAAGTCCTGAAATACGATATATAAGACCTTGTTCCAATACCTTGTCCAATTGAAAATATCCCCTCTAAAATCCTAGCCAAGGTTCCGATGATTGACATTGCGGGGTGGTCATAAGCCTGTACCATTGGTTCTGACTAATACCTATGATGTTGAATAAAAACATTTTTCGAAACATTTAATTCTTGAATCTAAAGAAGTTGAACAGTTCGTTACAAGGTGGAAATTTCCTTCCTCAACCCCCATGTTACACACTCTGCAATTCCTCTTACCATTAGGAATGCCCATCTTTGCACCAGCATATTGTAGAGTAGGAAGGCATTGCAGTCTGACCCTTAGGTAACTGTTTTTCTTATTTTTGAAGAAAGAAATTACACTAAATAACCTCTAGACTTCGTAGTTGGAAGGAAAAAATGTTCCTTCCCTGAATAAAACTTCAATCTGCCAAAATCTTGTATGTCCATAATTCCATCCCATCTTTTGATCTTTGTCTTCCGTAGGGCATCAGATTCTATGCCTGACAGCTCTACATCTTCCCTCATTCTTTCACAACATCTTTTATATTTCCTTAAGTATGGATTTACATCAAGTAAAGTTTGAGCCATTACATAGAATCCCAGTGCAATCATTCCTGCTCGCTCCAGGTTGCCCAACAGGGAAAGACTTCTTCCGGTATATTGTGCCCACCAAGACATCAGCTCCAATTCCAGTCTAATAACACTAATCGGTACTGAATTTGGGAGTCCCAACACCCTCTTGATAATCCTGGCCTCAAGCATGTCAAAATATTTCCTGTCCCTAATGTTCAGGAGTTCAAATCCATAAAGGATAGTTGGTGAAACTTTGATTTTATAGAACTCAATAAAAGGATTTCATGAATAGGCACATAACTTTCTTTTTATGACCATCAGAATGAGATAAACATATGTATTTTTTTGTCTAGGCGCGCTTCCAGATGTTCACGATGCTTTACTACTGAGATTATAAATCCAAATAGCATATGGTTTAAACTTTCGCAATCGATAAGTTACCAATTTCCAGGTAAACTTCTTTGGCTGTTCTCGAGTCGTGGCGGTCATAACATATGGATTACTTGAGTTTATCTGCAGGCAATTTTCATTTAGGTATTTTTCGTGGCCTTCTAATTGCCACTGTAGTCCCAATTGCGTGTAATCCATATGTATTAAATGGTTGGCATATGCTTAACACCTTATTTTTAGACTGGAAGAATAGGGTACAAAGCCACTCCATTCCTTGCTTTTTGCCCACAAATCAGTTTAGTAAAGATTGAATATTGTGTGGGCAACCACACACCCTTGATGTATGCCAGGTATTTAGAGGAATCTCTTTGGATAGTACGGCCCGCATATTGAGTCTAACTTTGGTTGAGTTATTTGAATATAAGAGTTGCATTAGTGATAGAAACTCACGATCAATCCCTCACTTTGCTAATTTAGCCAACAACACTGCTATGTTGATGTTATCATAGGCAGCCGACAGATCGACTGTGGCCACATATAATGAGCGGCCTCTTGGTGGACCAATATCTGACAGACAGGCTGTCAAAGTGATCCCACTCACTAGAGTTCCACTACCTCACGTAAACCCAGTTTGGAGAGGGCTTAGTATATTTGAGTATGTTGCCCAACAAGGGAGTTTACCGAGAAGCAGAGTCGAAAATAGTTTTGAGGTGGTATCAATCAAGGAGATGGGTCGATATGATGCCCGATTTTCTCTATCCCCTCATTTAACGATGGGATCCAATGTCGAGGAGGTCCAGGAGATAGGGCAGTTGCAGTCTGTTACAATATGGGTAAAGAGATGGAACAGGATATCCTCTCGGAGGAGTGATTGGGAGGATCATTTAATAATCCTTTTAATAAAGCCATTTGTTACTCCATCCAGGGCAGAGGCTCAGGAGTTATTCAGTTTGTTAATTATAAACTCTATGTCTCCCCGGTAAAAGACCAGTGGGAGCTGCAAGGAAGTCATGGTGGCAACAGTAAAGACAGATACAAGTGATCACAGTTCAAGGGTGTTTATAGAACAATGAATGCAGGGTGGAAAAATGCCTAACCTAAATCTAAGATGAAAGCAAGCGTTGACCGTCAAAATGAAAAATAAGGCAGTCCTTGTGGTGTTGTGTCAAATGAAAGGGCCTATACTAAAAATAAATATTGCTAAGTCCTTACAACTAATTACAGAAAGAGTGTGCGATAGAGTTTTCAAAAGAAAATAGTGTTCACAAAATAATATGTCAGGATGTGATTGCCAGGGGTCTCTATTGCCCATATTTTGAGCACGGGACAACGTGGAGCTCCTCAGCACAGCACACACACAAGCTTTCCCCAGCACGAGCCGACAGTTCGGTATCGGCTATCGGGTTCTTTGATGGTCAAGTCTCTTTCACTAAAAGTCTCTAGCCTTCGAGGGCCTGATGTACTCAACAAACAAAAAGTTCTGCTCTACATATCTCTCGGGTAATGGGTTCAGCTCTGGGTCCCTCTGCTCCGGGCGCAGACCCTCACGAAGTTCCTTTTTGGTCTACACTTGAGATGATGGTTCCTCACCTCTGGGTCTCCCTCTTTTGGGCTCAAACCCATCTCGAATATCAGCCTCCCTCTGCTGGGTTCACTATGGCTTTTAAACAAGAAAAAGTTCTCTTCCGAATGCACGCTAGGTGATGGCTTCACCCCTGGGTCACCCTCTTCCAGGCGCAGGCCGCTCTCGAATCGCATCCTCCCTCCGCCAGGTTCACCATGGCTTCCTTCTCCTTCACAAATTCTTATGTCATTTTAAACAGTTCTCATGGGCATCTGAAATATCTTCTCACACCACTTTTTAGTTTTATATGTTTATGTACGCATATGATTAATAACCCACCTGTCACATCATAAACCACTTCATAACATATGCTTTCCAGTGCATCCTACAAACTTCATTCTACTACATTATAAAATTATAGTATCCTGGCTTCCCAGTACATTCTACATTCCATACCTATAGCCCATTTGTACATATAAATAACAATGTAAAACAGAACACCATTGAATTACTAATGACTTACACAATAAAATACTACACAATCCCTGTGCCGGGTCCACCTTTGGCAACACACTGTTTCTTGGGACTTTAGACTTCGTCCATCTTTATCGGCATCCCTCCTCCGGGTTCACTCTTGGCACTTTTCACTTTAGCGGGATTCACTCCCTTTTACGTTCTGAAAGGTTTTCTCTTTTGATGGGGGATTCACTTCCCTTGCTTTCTTAACAGTTTGCCGGTCAAAGACTGTCGATGTACAGGGATTTTGCTAGATCTCCTGTATGACCACCTTGACCTCTTTTCACCTCTTATCAAGGGCTTCTGGATAAGGTAGTTTCTACCATAGGGTAATCGTCCAGAGTTTCCTGCTTGAGCACCCATGCGGTGCCAGCCTCCTCTGTTGCTGGTTCCCCCCCCTTTCGTCAATCGTATCTTACAATTCTTCAAAGTTCAAATTAGCCGTTGGCTACTTTTCGTTCACCACAGTTCGATTTCTTATCGATTCTCCCCACGACTCACCGGCTGTGATTAATCGCTTGCCTTTCTTTATCCTTGGAGTCAAGGTTAGTACCACCGAGGCCAGCGTCCTTCCCCGGCTTGGATATCAGCGGAGAAGGGTCTTGTGTACCGTAGACAGCTGCTGCAACACACGCTGGCTATTGTTCGCTGTCTTATAATTCCTTCTGCAGAGGTGTCAAGAGCCTTGGTTGGAAAGGGCAAGTTCGCTTCTCCCCTTGTCACACTCTCTGTCTGCGCCGTCTTTCTCCTCCTCTTGAACTGCCGTGCTGAGTTAGCTCTCACGTCATGCGGTCTGCCTTGCTCATCCTGTGCTCTTGTGTTCGACCTGTTATCCCTGTGGGGAAGGGAAAAGGCTGTCAGGGGTGTGTGATTCTGATCAATTGCCTGACTTTGGCCGACACTTGTAATGGGACATTTCAGGTAAACGGCTCTGGTGTTAGTCTGTTGTCTTTCATGTTGTACGAAAGTGTTCGTGTCGGAAAAGGGGGGGCAGTGTTTTAGAATATCCTACGTGGTAGGATGGGGAAAAGGTATTAAAGGAAGGGGGATACAGCATCTCACCCATCAGTGCCCTACACCTACTCCCCAAGGACCCCCCATCCAGGTGATCCTCGCTCACTAGTCCACCCAGAGTAACTGGGTCCAATAGCAATGGCAGTGTCCTGGCCACCTGGATGACAGGTCCCTGGGGATTAGCCAGGGAGACACCTTCAGGTTTCTCACAGAGATCACTCCCCGGGAGGGTATCCACACTCATCTGCCTCACCGCCTATATATCGTTAGCCTTGTATTTATCTGTAAAATAGTCAACACAAAACTCTTCCTAGACTCGAGATGACTGACAATGTGATTGACTATTACTTTGTTATTCAGGATCTACCAAATTGTACGAATATCATGGGTGGCAAATGTACTGAATAGTTCTTGATTTTTGCATATATATTTCCCCCTAGTGTATGTTCTACACCCGGTTATAAACTGCAGCTGCAACTTTTTTTCCTTTGCTTTTTCTTCACAGGATTTTAACGGGCGTTTCCCTAGGCGCCTGACCTCTTTTCTCATAAGACTATTTCGCTCTTGAATTGTTCCCAATCAAATACACAGACTTTCCCGGACACAGAAATCTTAGATTGTACCTGTTTACAGTTGTATCCCTGTTTTCTGAGTCTCAGCAATATGTCAGAGAATTTCCCTGGGACTGTATACACTAGCTTTCCCTCCATAGGCAGACTAAACCACCATTCCGAGAGGTCAGAGATTACAGTCTCTAAGTTGGCACTATATTGTGCCAGCATGTTGCCCTATTCAGAAACCACCTGGTTGGAGCTCTACCGGCTCACTAGAAAATGCCTGGCCTACAACAAGATGTAGCATTGCATGATCGCTCAAGGTGATTTTTTACTATATTAGATTCAACCAAATCTTCCAATTTAAGATTCTTTACAAAGATATAATCTATGATAGATTTAGAGAGCGCGTTTGGCCAGGTCGGAACCAGAGCCGTGGAGAGGGACCCCCCAAACAGCACATTCGTTTGAGTAAAGTTCCATCTAGACAGGAAACTGGACCATACTTTACCTCAGTTTGCTCTCCTAGGTAGATGGGTGAGTGGCACAATACCAGAATCGGCTGTCTCGTGCCAGCCCCCATCGCCAACCTGGCACCTACAGTTCAAGTCCTCAGCCATTTCGTGCCATTTCCTTCTGCATCTTTAATCAATCTTGAGGCAAATGCTACTGTATACTCACTCCCATGACTTCTCTGGGTGAGAAATGCTCCCAACCCGATTGCTGGTATATGTAGTTAAAATGCTCCTCCGCATGGGGTTAAAATTACTTCGCTTCAGAGCTTTGTTGAAGGCTATCTTGACCTCTTGAAAGTCTGATTCGCAATCAGCATCCCACTGAAATGTACCTCCCTTTTCTACCAACCTCCTTATTTTGTGAGTCCAAGAAGTGTGATTTTTTGGATGAATTTTGAAAAGTACTCCGCCATTCCAAGGAATGACACAATCTGCTCCTTACAATTAGGACCGGGGAAACCCAAAATATTGTCAACCAACCCTTTCTTGGGGTGGATACCGGACTCTGAAATCTCATGCCCTAAATACTGATGTTCTGTTTCGTGGAATTTACATTTATCTTTACCTATCGTCAAACCTGCATTTTTCAAAATGTCTAGCACTCTATTCAATCTCTCATCATGTTCTTCCATACTCTTGCCATACACCAACACATCATCCTGAAAGCACAACACCCCTTTCTCATTGTGAAACAGCTGGTTCATAACATGTTGAAACAAAGAAGCAAATGACACTGGACCAAAAGGCATACGCCTGCGGTGCACTATCCCTTCTGGAGTAATGAAAGCGATAATGTTCCTAGGAGATGGATGCAGTAGAATCTGATGAAACGCCGATTTCAAGACCAAAGTACTCAGCACTTTAGCTCCCTTAATGGACCCCAACATCTCAGCAATGTTCGGCAAACTATGTCTATCCAGGATAATACACTTGTTGCCAGACCATAAATCAGTACTCAATCTCAACTTCCCATTGGGTTTACGAACGACCACCAACGGAGAAGCCCACTCTAAGGAATCAACTTTCTCGATCACTCCTTGTTTTTCCATCAACTCTAACTCTTCTTTCACTTCATTCCTCAAATGTATGGGAACATTCCTCACTTTGTGCACTATTGGTACAGATCCCGCTATCATTCTGATCTCTTGCCTGTATTTTCTCTTTGGTCCCAGCTTCTCAATAAACAGTGGGTGTTGTATATTACGTTCTTCAAACTTGGTTTCTTTTCCTTCCACTGAATACACAGTCTCCTCCGCATTGGGTTAAAGTCTTAATCATTTATGTCGCAACCCACTCAGTAATGGGTGGGTCCCTTTACGCGAGATGTACAGCTTCCCTTTAGCTCGTCTGTCCTTGAATTATAGCATTGTCCAGAACCATTCTATCAATGAAATGCATTTTCCAACATATGCAATGGGGTTAATGTCAACTTCATTCAACTGCATCTCTTCTTCCATGTGGGGACCAAATAATCTCATAGACAACGTCCTTCCCCTGAACTTTAATAAGAGTCATAGGTTTGTCGGCATCTGCATCTGGTATCTTAAATGGTTCCAATGGTATCCGACACATCCTCCACTAGATATGTGCATTTGTGGATTCCATCTTGCTCCTGCAGCAGGTGGTGAAATGCCCCCTTCTGTTGCATTTCTTGCACAGTTCCTTAAGACCAGGACATTTATCACTTTTTGTAAAGTGGTATAAGATATCACATCGGAAACACTTGTTCCGTTCCCCCTCTTTTCTTTCCTTGATTTTAGCAGGCTTCTTCTTGAGAATCTGCTTTTTTCTTTCTCGTTTTTTACCCTCCATCGGCTGTGCATTCTCCACTTTTTTCACTTCCAACTCAACTCTCTTCTCCACTTTTTTGACATACTACTGAGTGTGTTCAACTTCCTTAGCACCTCTTCTAAAGAGGGATTGTTCTTGGACTACAGAGCCTTGCTTACTTTGTTGTTGCTGCATTCCAGCATGAATTGGTCCTTCAACCTTTCTTGCAAGGTGCAATGTGTTTCCAAAATCACAGAACGCTAGACCACTCAAAGTTGTTATATATTGCTCCACTGACTCACTGGGTTCTTGCTTCCTCTTTCCAAAATGGTAACGCTCCAACACTGTGCTTACAGACTTCTCATAGTGCTTGGCTAGCATTTTTATGCTATCAATCCATAGAGACAGTATCTACACTAAGCCTTTCCGGCACAGTGCATTTCCAAAACATTCAATCAAAATCAGGACTTGTCTAAGTTGTCTGAGTCATCATCTACTCGAAGGTTCTCGACTTTCCCTCAGTTTTCCTAACTTTTCATCTAGATTCTTTCCTTTGACTGCAATATCATGGAACACTGTGGAATACCAGTCATGAAAGTCTAATCCAATTGTGGGCAAACCGTTTGTTAGGGAGAATTCTCAGAAATGTGCTAATACCTTAGAGATCCCATGCTCTTTTGCTGGACTTTGAATTTTGATCCTGGGGAGAGCAAGACCTTTTTCCTACGCTCATGTATTTTTATGTAATTTGGAGTCTGACAAACTCCATATGCATCATCTTTTTGCATTGTGACACACAGCACCTTCACAGCACCTTCATTGCAGTGGCACAGGGAAGTCGTTCAGATTTCCCAAAGGTTTAAATACCTTCTCTTGGTTAAACTACTGTTTCCTAGAACAGTGAAGTGAAATTGACTTTACTTACATTTGTAACTTTCTAGTTCCAGCACACACTATCTTACAATTTGCTGGAGGGGTTACTTAGTATCCCCTTTGTCTAGTTTCTCATGTACCATTTTTATGTTACCCGTGCTACAATTAATGGCTGGTGGCAGTGGGTTCATTTTTACTACCATTGAGTGGTTCTATCACAGGCTGCAATTGCAGCTGCAGTAAAGCACCCATGGGCGCCCATTTTGTCACAATGGGCCCGGTCTTCTTTCTTCACCATTTCTTGTTGGAAAGGTTCTCCTTGAGATTCACTCTGCGTGCCAAACCAGGTGTGGTCCCTTTGTTAGTTTTGTCTTTGGTGGGATTCATTGGTGAAGCCCACCTCTGGTTCCAGAGTGTCTGGCAGGGCAGAAAGCGAGGGAGGTTCTCGAAGCTCCCTGTGCTTAGGGCTTCATTAGGACCCAGGCGGTAAGGGGTTTACGGCGGCGTAAACAGCGCCGACCCTTACCGCCTGATTCCGAGATCCCTTAGCGCCATGGAGGTTTTAACACCTGCTTTTAGCAGGTGTTAAAATCCATGGCGCTAAGGGACCTTGTTGTTAATTACGCCACCGTAATTTACGGTTGCGTAATTAACGCCTTCCCCACTCCCATTATGCCCTATGGGGCAAAAATGGGAATGGGGAAGGGTAAATGGGGATTGGGGACTTACCGCCCCGCCAAGGTCGGAATGGGGCGGTAAGTCCGCCAACCACCATGGCGGAATTGCAACCTTAGCGGCATGGACCATGGTGCTAATAGCACCATGGTCCTCCGCCAAGGTTGTAATGAGGGCCTTAGTCTCCTTGGTTACAGGAAAGCACCAAAAGGTGATTGGCCGGCTGGCTGTCCTTGAGGACAGCCACCCTGCTGTGTGAGTGACATCTAGGCTGAAAATGAATGGTAGAAACCTGCACAAAAGGCAAGGTCTTTTGGACAGAAGGCAGAGTCGACCACTGGACGAAGGAATACGAAGAAGAACTTGGAAGAGGCTCTTGCTGCAACTCCTGGACCGTTGGTTTGCCCGGTGAAGCACTGCTGCAGTGCTGAAGCTCTGTATTCACCTTGAATAGAGAAGCCCTGCAAAGGACGACTTTTCCCGTGAGTTGGGGGGACCTATCAACCCCAAGACAAACTCATCTGGAAATCCTCTCAGAGCTGGCTGTACTTCCATTGCTGCTGCAGGGACCGATGGCCAGGGAGAGGAACACCAGAATCGAGTGTGGTGTCTTTAAGTCAGACCCAAGCTCCAGGAAGATCCTCCGGACGCCTTTGAAGCAGGACTAACCAAGCCTGAGCCACCTCAACAGAGTGCTGGACCCCAGAAGCGAGGAAAGCCCATAAGGTATCTGAGAACCGCGGTGGTGCTATTTGCGAGAAGCTGAAACCGCTAATTGAAGCTAATCTGAAGTTTGCCCATTGCTGCCATCGACCTTAGAACCGTAGTGCAGGAGTCCCCAGTCGTCCCCCTTCTTGTCCCCACGACTGAGGCCCAGGAACAACAGGATCTGCAGGATCTACAACAGGATCAGAAGCCAGCTGGAACCAATTTCTTCAGACCTAAGGTACTGTGAACTAAGGGGTATTTACCTCTTGTCGTGTAGCCTTGATAGCTCTCAGTTGAGACCTGCCTTGGCTGCCTTTTGCAGAGCTGCTTACAGCTTTGCCCTTCACAAGCCTCCAAGCGTGTGGCTCGACAGTGATTTCATTTTCTACAAAGATTTCTAAAACATTGTGCAATACTTTTGATTTACCTTCAAGAAGTTTTTCAGCTCCCCTAGACTTTGCTCAAGTGACATTGGCTGTCCTGGCTCCCTGAAACACTCTTCTAACCTCTGACTTTGTGTTTTATTTATCCTTCCAAAAAGTAATGCATTCTTTACTTGTGTAGCTGAGAAAAGGTTAATCGACATTGCATTGGATGGTTCAAAAGTACTTACCTGCTTAAGAATATTTGTTAACCATTGTTTTATTCCCTGAACTTTTCCTTTTGATAACAAACTCAGTATTGCCCTATATGTACCAGTGATACATCAATGTCCACTAGTTATTTAAGTCACCTCAGGGTGTAGAAAGTGTCTGTGTACCATCCCAAATGGGTATCCACTGATTTATTGAAACTGAGAGTCTGTATTTTTGAAGTATATTTTGAGTGTTATATAATTTCTCCCTTCTAAAGAAGGATTATTCAAACTTACTGTTAAATGAATAAATAAGTGTTTAATCAAGAAACTTTGAGTGTAAGTGTTTATTTGGATACTTGCATACAATTTTGCCTAACACTGACGGCAAATGGTGAGGATATAGTGTAGAGTTGTTCAATTGAGTACTTTGCGTTCAACTAATCCCCCACAAGGCTAACCTCCATCAGAACAGCAATTGTAACATGCCAAATATGGATAACTTCAGTCAGGAAGCCTTGATCATTTTAACAGTAGATCAACTGAGAGAAATGTGTAAAGTCAGTAATCTTACTGTGAAAGGAAAGAAAAATGAATTGATTACAAGGTTGTTGAATCACCAAAGATTGGGTAGTAGGCCTGTAACACCTACTAACATAAATGTGGAAATTGATAATAAGGATGAAAGTTCAGAGTCTAACTCTAAAGTCTTAGAAGAGTCAGAGGAGGCAGAGGAGTCCCAGGGATAGGAGCACCTCTTTGCCTCAGCCTGCCCTTTTGCCTCAAACCATGCTCGCTGGGACCCCACAAGGTCCATCATGAGTCCAGAATATGTGCTATTATTGCAAATACTGTACTACAATTCAGATATTGGAAAATACATTCACTTAACGGTTACGAGCTCCTTTTTCTCAAACTCGCCACTGACCCCAAAACAACTATCAATTTCTTTATCATTTACAGAGCTCCCAACAATGCCAACCACCCCAAAGCAGACATCCCCCTACTTACCTCCACCTCCTCAAGCCCAAACACCAAATTCAGTATCCTAGGGGATATCAATCTTGGATTTAATGACCTGCGAGACCACAAAGCCAAACCACTTCACTTAGCATTGCAAGAAATGCAGTTCACACTAAGGGCCTCATTACACGTTGTGCGCTAAAAACTGCAAATTAGCGGCATGGCGCTATTAACGTGTCCGCCCTCGCAAGAGGGCGCTAATGGCGTACCATTACGAGTACGCGGACACGAGCATAGCGCCATGCCGTTAATGACCCTACCGCCATGCCGCTAAAGTCCCCAAAAAGTAATTTACCGCCTTCCGCGAAAGTGCAGATAGCACCTCCGCCCTCGCGCCATTAGCGGTCACCGCTATTAGCGGTGACTGTTAATTTGCGGAACCGGAAATAGCGTCGTCGCACAGGAACGGGAAAGAGCACAGCGGCCATCTTTAAAAACACAATCCATTGCCATCCTCTGCACCCTGGACCTGTTTTAAGTTGGGAGCTGTGCAAATTCATCTGGGACACCTGCATCATGCCCAAAGCTCTGAAGAAAACCAGCGCAAGGAAAAATATACCAATGAGGAATTGGTCATGTTAACACAGACCCTTGCAGAGCATGCGGAGGTAGTCTTTGCAAATGACATGCGCCGCCCAACCTTGCTGAAGAAAAAAGCCATCTGGGAGGAGGTAGCTCTCAAAGACAGTGCTGTGGGCACCACCACGCGCACCGTGCGCGAATGCAAGAAGAGGTGGGACGACTTCAGGCTGCGGGTGAGGGGCATCCTGGCTGAGAACCACCGCATTGCCAGTGCCGGTGGAGATGGCTCACCAATCCGGATGAAGGAATGGGAGGAGACATGCGCAAACATGATTGCCGTTGAATCCATTGAGGGAGTGGGCAGCATGGAGATCGGCGTGGCTACCACTTCAGATGGAGGTGAGTGTACACATGACAGGATGCGGTGTGAATGTACTGTTACCCCCATATGTGAGCACAGACTCCTCTCATGCATGGACACACATCCACACATGCATCCATCCCTCACCATGTCAGTGTCAGACCCAAACACACACATGCACACATCACCTGAGACAAGTCTCAAACACACCCATGCATGGATGAGGCACTGAACTGGCACATCACCTGCATCCACAACCACTGAGTCCCAATGGCCACAACTGCATCATTCATGTAATCTTCATTAAGTATATTGAATCGCAACCAATGATATCCCCCTTCTCGTCCCTGACAGGCTCACACACAGATGGCGAGGATGCCGCTAATGCATCCCAGGCACCAGCTACGAGTAAGAGGCCAAGGGCACAGGACTCGGAGGACACCCCCACAACATCCAGGGGTAAGGGGGGAAGGGCACACCTGACGGGTAGGAAACATCGTCATAGTGCCACTGCCAGGGCAGTAGTAGCTGCACCAGAAACTGCAGCCCCACCACCGGTGGAGAACCCACTTGCACCAATGCCTGCCACCGAGGGCCCACCATCAGCTGCGGCTAGCTCCGCTGGTGAGGCAGCCGCCACTGCCCCCCCATCCGATCCGGAGGACACCCTAGGCCAGCACATGGAGATGCACACCCCAAGCCCCCCTAGAACCCCAGAGCCAGCCCCAACCCAGACCCCTGGGTCTGATGTGACTTTTGAGGACAACTACCCTCCAATCATGTCCCCCATGTTACCTTCACCTGCTGCAGTGGGTGCATCAGAGGGCACAGCATCCAGTGCAGGGTCACCCAGCACTGCCCCCCAACTGACCACCATCCTGCAGCGACAACATGAGCTGACTGTGCTGGTTGGCCAGCATGTCGAGGAGGCTGCCCGACTCAGGGAGAACATTGTGGAGACGGTGAGGCACTCCACTGAGAGAATGGATGCAAACACCGACAGGCTATGCAATGAGATAGCGATGCTCAGGGAGGTCCTTGTTCGCATGGCCGCACCATGGACCGCCACTTTTCACAGCCAGCCCAGTCTGCCCCATCATCATCTTCGGGGTCGAGACAGACAAGCCCCCTCCGGCGCTCTACACGCACCACCAGGCGCACAACTGACCATCCCCAAGATGCTGCAAGACAGTAGCAAATAGGGTGTCAATGGAGATTCCTCTGTGTGCATTGGCCAGGGCAAACATGCCACATGAGGGACTGTTGGTGGGGGGTGGGGGGTAGGGTGTTATGGGTCTGTTGTGGGGGGTGGTGGGAAGGGTGTTATGGGTCTGTTGTGGGCAGTGGTGGGAAGGGTGTTATGGGTCTGTTGTGGGGGGGGAAGGGTGGTGGGATGTTTTTGGGCTTGCACTACTACACCTTTATGTCACTCAATACACTGGTTTCTGATCAAAACACAGGCTTGGACATCTTCATTGTGTGTGTGTACTTTATTGGCGACAGGGTCCATTGCGTGCTTCAAAACATACACCAGTGCATTACCCCCCATATCCATATGACAGTACAGAAACATGATCCTCAGAATATTTGGTTGATCAGATGCTGTCTCACAGCACGTCCCTCCTGGCCATCCCCTCTTGCAACACCTGCATCCCCTTCACCTCCGTCCTCATCACCATCATCATCCTCATCAGGTGCTTCTATTTCAACGTCAGGGGGCAGTGGCACATTCCGTCTGATACACATATTGTGCAGCATGACGCATGCCATGGTGATCTTGCCCACCTTCTCATGTCCATACAGGAGAGCACCACCAGACCTGCTAATGCACTTAAAACGTGACTTCAAAAGTCCAAAAGTCTGCTCGATCACGATGCGGGTACGGGTATGTGCACGATTGTATTCCTCCTCGTGCCTGTTCTGTGGGTTCCGTACAGGTGTGAGGAGCCAGGACTTCAGGGGATAGCCCGCATCACCTGTATGGGGGAATGAACGGGGTCCTGCTACTGTTCACCTCAAGATCGGCCTGTTCACATCACACAAATCGACATTGCATTGTGATTCAAGTACTGAATTGACAGCATACATGCAGATGGTCTGTGTGACAGCAACGTGCAAGGGGGAGGTCGACGCTGCAAGTAGAAATGCCACATTCATGCCTCCAACAGTAATTGACATGTCCTGGGTGAGGCCAGGTCTTGGGTGTCCCTGGCCCATCCAAATTAGGTAACACACTGCTAGTGTACTGACATCCTGACACCGATGTTGCCATGCTGTGAAGCATCACTTCAGTGGTGCCATAGGTGTGTGGTTCAGTGCTATGTCTAGGGGTGATCCCTTTGCATACATTCAAGGGCGCGTTGCTGGATTGATGTTGTGCTGCACTGATTCTGTATTACGGTCTTGACGCCATGTTGCTGATTTGTGTAATATGTGGCATGGCATGATGTGCAATGTGGATGGATGTGTGATATTTTGCAACCTGCATTGTTCTCAATGTTGTGCACCTTCAAATTGCATGTGGGTTCTTCTCAAGTACCTCGTGGCCTTCCCTGAAGGACATTGGCGTACATCTGTATGTCCATTTTCCCTACGGACGCCAGTCAACACCCAGTTGGAGTATGTATCTCTCCCCCCTCCATTCACACCCAGTTGGAGTATGTATCTCTCCCCCCCCTTCACACCCAGTTGGAGTATGTATCTCTCCCCCCCCCATTCACACCCAGTTGGAGTATGTATCTCTCCCCCCCCATTCACACCCAGTTGGAGTATGTATCTCTCCCCCCCCCATTCACACCCAGTTGGAGTATGTATCTCTCCCCCCCCATTCACACCCAGTTGGAGTATGTATCTCTCCCCCCCCCCCCCAAATCACGCTGCCATGTGCTTGCCCTGCTACTCACCAAGTAGCCACGAACGCTGTCCGGTGTGTCTCTCCATGTAGCGTGGGATAGTTGAGTTCCGCAGAACCATGGAATCGTGTGTATCTGGGAATCTGGCACAGCAATGTGTGATTATCTTGTTGGCGTCACATACCATTTGGACATTGATAGAGTGGAATTGCTTCCTGTTTCAGTACACTACTTCATTGTGATGTGGGACCACCAATTCCACATGGGTACAGTCGATGGCCCCGATGCAACTTGGAATGCCTGCCAGTGAATAGAAGCCAACTTTTGTGTTTGCAATCTCCTGGGCAGTCTGTGGCATGGATATGTGTTCAGGTGCATGCTTCAGGAGTGCATCGAGTACCTGGTTCAGCGTGCGTGAGAATACTGGTTGTGAGATGCCATGCATCTGTCCCACTGTATGCTGATAGGTGCCTGTGGCCAGGAAGTGGAGCACACTCGCCACCTTCAGTAGCGGGGGGATGGCAGTTCTGATGTCTATGAGGCTCACAATGTTGTCGTGGATCATGTCCACAATGCTGGTGATGGTAGCCCTGTCCAGACGGTACAGGGTGTGTATCTGCTCAGGGGTCAGGTTGAATGGACTGGCTCTGATCCTGGGTATTGGTGGGTGCCTCTGTGGTATGATTAGGTGCCGTTGTGGTGCCTGCTGTGCCTGTCTTGCCCTCCTCCTCCTCCTCCTGCGTCTCCTTTGTGCTGCCTGTTGTTGTAGCAGCTGCGCTGCAATGAGGTCCTCCAGGCCATGTAATGCTGCCAGTATTGGAACCATCTTAGTGTGGGGAGGGGTGTGGTGTGCTCCTTTTGAGCTGCCACAGTCTCCATTGCCTTCACCTGTGCTGATTTGATCCACCTGTGGCAGGTGGGAACACTGCTCATTTCCCTTAACAGGTGGTCCGCGATGCCGGTATTTGCACCATGGCGGTAAGGGGTTTGGGGGGATTTACCATGCCGCTATTAGCATGTGCACTGGCCTTGTGATGCTGTGCTAATAGCGGCATGGCGTAATTAACGGGATGGAGGGTCGCGCGCACGCGGCCTGCCCGCTATTAGTGGCACCGTAATTAGCGGTGCCACTAATAGCGGTATGCCGGGTCGTGATCCACATGGGGATTTAACGTTACCGGTAATACATTACCGGTAACGTTAAATCCCTACCGCCATCCGTGTAATGAGGCCCTAATTGTTAACGCTTCAACCCACGCTAAAGGTCGAATAGTAGACTGGATCTTAACCTTGAATACTAATCTAACTTTGGAAAGCATATCGGAAATCACTTGGTCAGACCACCACTTAGTCAGTTTCAATGTTTCTACACCTAAAGCCCAAAAGGCACCCCCTTCCCTCACCCAAACCTATCATGGTGAGAAACACCCGCAATCTCACACCTGAAAACATTGTCCCCGCTCTGTCCAAAGCACTTGAGACACAGACCTACACCACCAACAATCCATATACAGCATCACCATCATCTACCATACTTGCATGAAAGCAACTATCAATGAACAGCCCCAAGTAAATCCAAAATCGCTAGCTCGAGCTCGACCAAACGAAGCAACCTCTGGTTTAATGAAGAACTCATCGTTCTCAGACGAAATAAAAGTGCATTAGAACACCTCTAAAGACCCAAATAGACGAACTGAGAGATCAAGGTAAGACGGCACTACTCCTCTTACTTGATCTCTCAGCTGCTTTCGATCTGGTGGATCACAAGGTCCTCTGCAAACACTTGGACACCGCTGCACACTTCTCCACGCATGCCACCAAATGGATTGAATCCTTTCTGAGTGAGAGAACAATGAGAGTCTTCTCCCCCTCGGCAGCAGCCGACCCTCTTCCTATCACGTGCGGCGTCCCTCAAGGCTCCTGTGTTTCACCAACCCTATACAACATATTCACTAAACCCCTCTTCGATGATCTGGACCTTCTAGGTATCACCTACACTAACTATGCAGATGATACACAGATTCTCCTCCCGCTTTCTGGGGATCACAGCAAGGACAGGGAGTTGGTGAATAGGGTGTACCTCATTATTCAGGCATGGATGGCATCACATGGCCTCTGCCTGAATGATGATAAGACTGAGCTGATCATTCTGGGCACGCAGGCCAATATCAACAAACTAGGCAAGGACTATTCCACGTTTAACATAGATGGCAATAGCATCAAGGTTTCGAGTGAAGTAAAAACACTAGGCTTCTATCTCGACTGCACCATGTCTTTTGCCAAACAAGCTAACTCCTTAGCTTCCACGACAGCTTATACCTGCAAATTAATAAGAGCAGGTAAACCTTTCTTATCCAATAACAGTTGCATGATCCTAGCGAGAGCCTTAATACTATCACGACTTGATTATTGCAATGCCCTTTACAGTGGCGCTAACAAAACCATCACCAAAATGCTACAAATCCTACAAAACAATGCCCTCCGAGCTGCCTTAGGCATAAACAAAAGGGAACATATCTCCTCCACTAGACAATACAAATGGCTCTCCACCGACAATAAAATCCACCTAAAAATGCTCTCCTTGACGCACAAAGCCCTCAATAACGCTGCACCCAGTTATCTGATGGACAAAATAAAAATAAAAATCTCTAGCAGACCTACAAGAACTCCCAACTCCAACTGTCTGGTAATTCCAAGATTTAAACTTGCCAAAATTGGCGGCACAAGCTTCCCTGTGCTCGCCGCTAAATGGTGGAATGCCCTGCCACAGAACCTTAGATCAGACCAACCATTCCCTCACTTTAGAACGAATCTTATCAAACACCTCAATGACAACAACATGTAAGGTTTGAACGACTTTAATTTGTGTCATGTTATTTATCTGAATGTATATATGTACCATCAAAATATATCACTACTGTACATTTTTACCTATGCAACATTGTAATTTGCTGTAACACTGTAATTTCTATGCAACATTGTAAGCTTTGTATATTCTTTTCACTGCCCCCGGTTACCCTCCGGTCTGGCGCGCAATACAAATAAATAAACAAACAAACAAACCTAACCAAAAAAAAAAAACACCTCCCAGTCCAATAATGATCTCCAAGCAGCAACCGGAAACTACAAACTTGCAGTCATAACCCACAAAGCAAACTCCCTGAACATGCGCATAAATAATGCTGCCCCCAATAGCAAAGAACGATTTACTATTATCAGAGAACTAGAAACACCCATCCCTTCTTTCATCCCCACTACCTCTAGCAAAGCCTGGTTCACCACTATCCAAAATGCCCGTACCTCCAAAATCAACTCTCTCAAAGAGAAAATAACAGCTAAAAGAAAACTACTAGCCAACGAATATGAAGATCCCCTCAGCTCCATGAACGCTGATAAGACCTCAGTCACTCAGTTCAGCTTTACCACTGTCTCCCAAGACCAAATCCTCGATGCCATCTCCTCGTTAGAACCCTTCAATTGTAAAGGAGAAAGCTTCCCTCAAAACTAGTCAAACTCAGTGCCCCCAAGCTTACACCCATCATTACTAATTTCATAAATGCCTCCTTCACCACTTAATCAATCCCCACAAATATTAAAGAAGCATGGGTCACGCCACTGCTGAATAAATCAACCCTGGATCCCACTATACCCACCAACTATAGATCCATAAACCACGGTCCCCTTCTTACTGAAAATAATTGACAAAATTGCATATTCCCAAGTGCAAGCATATCTTGAAAATAATCATCCATTAGGTGATAGACAATCTGGCTTTCACCCCAAACACAGTGCAGAAACAGCCGTATTAGATATAAAAAACCAGATGGACTCCATAAGGGAGAAATTGTGTATTTTACTCTTACTCAATTTATCTGCCGCTTTCGATCTGGTGGACCATGACAGACTCTAACGCATTATCTAAAAACTTCCACTTCTCCTCAAATGTGACCACTTGGGTTAAGTCGTTCCTATCAGAACGTACTTCAAGAGTAGCTATTGACGACGAAGCGGCTGGCCCAATTCCAGTTCCACTGGGAGTACTGCAAGGCTCTTGCCTCTACCCCACTTTATACAATACCTAAACTAAGTTATTATTTGCAGCACTAGATGCCACGGGAGTTATATATACCAACTTTGCGGCTGATACCCAGATCCTCAACCCAATCACGGGGGATCTGGAGCAAGACTCCATTCTCATCAACAAAATGTACTCCCTCATACAAAACTGGATGGCCACTAACAGCCTATTTTTGAATGCTGAAAAGACTGAGATCCTCATGATAGGCTCCCCGGCTCATCTAAAAATGTTTCACCTGGACTACACCACCATTATCATCGACGGAACTCCCATTCCGTTATTAAAACTGGTCAAAACACTAGGCGTGTACCTGGATTCCAATCTCACCATGAATAAACATGTCAATACCCTTGCCTCCTCCACCACTTACATGACTAAACTCATTGCCCCCAGTTGACAATTCCTCACTCCGCAAAACTGTATCACCCTACCAAGAGCTCTTATATTCTCTAAGTTGGACTATTGTAACATACTCCTGCTAGGAACCACCAAGAAAAATGTGCTAAACTTCAACTGTTGCTAAATAAAGCACTCAGTTAGCGCTTGGAATAAAAAAAGGGGTCCACATCTCGCAGACCAGGAGAGATCTACACTGGCTACCAATGCAAGCAAGAATAATACCTAAATCCCTTACTATCATGCACAAATGCATCGCCCAACAGGCACCCATTGTATGGAAGGAAAGGTCTGACTATGACTTGTCCAGCAGCCACCTATGCACCTGTGGCCAGGGATGCAGAATGTTCTGTCCCCTCGCAGAAACCACATTTGTTGATATATGCTAAGGATAACCCCTGGCGTCCGCCCTAGGTATTCACCCTCCTGGGCCCCACCCCGGCCCTTCTTATCCCACCGCCTCTCTGATGTATATCATGTGTCCCCTGACTGGAAAGCAGTCCAGTTCACTGCAACCTTGACTGACCATGATAGCCATATATTTACTCTTATACTAACATATCATAAAGATGTCACCCTGCCTCTGCCCCCCACCCTGATATTGTTCTTAAACCCATGAAAGCTGCTTACCTTTTGCTGAACCTTTGTACAACATTCTTTAGAATAATGAACGACTCACGCCCAGAGTTATGTGTTATGTCGCCTGTGATGTTAGAATAAGTAGGATTTACATAGCATCTTGAATTACCATGAACAAAGAGTAAGTGTGTGAGGCTACAAGGGCAAATGCTAGCATAGATGAAGATGTATCAATCAACCATCCTCGGACTAAAAGCTCCACCCTGATGAGTTCAGCTGACCTACAAGCATCCCCCTGGCACCACGTGGACCTCCGCCAATCCCAGTGGACCGAACATAAAGATCTTATAGTATCTAGTCTTCACCACCCAATCCCCACAACTATGTGCCCCCTATAGCGTACGTCATTATGATGCAACTTTGTAATAAATGTGAATGTTTGCTGTTTTAGGGCAAAGCGCTCTCGGAGTTTGCAGAGTCCTCTGCTTGCCCTATATTGATTTAGATAAATCTTTACTTTTAACTTCACCCGCACTTGGTCTTGGTCTCATTCCCACCTGGGATCTGTCCATCATTGACTCTCATTTGGGGAGGTGTAAATGCCTTTTTGGGGGACGCTCACGTTCACCATCTACCTTAATAAATGTCTAGCCCCGGAAAACAACAACCAGGCCATTAGGATCAGGCTCTAGCACTCACTTATTTATCTCTCGTTTCAAGAACTCCAGGGCGGGGGCAGTCAGCTTCCCTGTAGCAGCACCTAGAATCTGCAATTCGCTCCCTCTGAATATCAGCAATGAACCATCTCTTCCCCGCTTTAAGAAACTGATTAAAACCTTGTCAATTAATAAATTCTAAACAAGCAATGCCAGGGTACTAACTGTAACCACACTGTACCTAATCGTTATGCCTATATGCACACAAATGTGTCACCATGCCCACTGCACGACTGCTGCATCTGTATCTGGATAACTAATTTGTTTTAACTATGTAATTTGCTGTAGTCCTTTGTAACCAGACAAGATTGAAACCCTAACCATGTAACCTATGCCGTGATACCTCCAGGTTTGGGCGTATAACAAATGAAATAAATAAATGTGTATCTTGAAAAAATGAGACTTGAATTGGAATTTTAAAGGTTGCAAGCTCAAGCTGAAGCCAAACATCAGGACATCAAGCTCAGGCAATTGGAAATGCAACATGCTCTTGAAATGAAAAGATTGTCTCTTGAAAATGTTTCCCTCCCAGAGTCCTCTAGGTCTTCCAGTCCCAAGGGGCCTCGCCTGCCTAAAGAAGCAGTGAGTATGTATGATGTGAAACATGATATTTTGGATTGGTTGGATGCCTTTGAATACAATCAAGGGGTTCAGGGTCTCACTGATTGCTTGGCTTTTGTCTAGGCTCCCTCAGGCTGCAACTGATGCTGTAATGGAGATGAGGAACTTGGAAGACGGGAGTATGAGAATGTGTAAAGCTAGCCTTGATAGCCAGATATGGGAAAACTCCTTCCCAGTACCTTAAAAGGTTTAGGGCCATGAAAAAGACTGATGGTACCCCTTGGGCTACCTGCGTGTGTGAATGTTTGAATAACTTAGATGGTTGGGTTAAGGGTTACAGAGTAAACGTCTTTGAAGGAATGAGAAATCTATTTTTGTTAGTCTACTTTTGATGCCTGCTCTCCTGAGCTTAAAAAACACTTGGCTGGCTCGAAAGAAATGGATCCCAAGAAGTTAGCAAAGGCTACTAACTTGTGGGTTGCCAACAGAGCCACTCACAAGGATTCTGGGGGCACTCGTAAAAAGGATGAGGGGAAGCAGCACAAGAAAGATGGAAAAGAGCCTTCAAATTCCAACCACCCAAAAGAGGACCACAAAACATAAGAAGGGTAAGCCCCAGGGGAAACCAGGTAAGTCTAGTGAAAACTTTGGTGCTAAACCAGAGGGAGGTCAGCAGAAGCCCCCATTCCAATGAACATTTGGTAAATGTTATGCTTGTGGGTCAACTGACCATGTGAAAGGGGATCCCAGATGCAAGGGTAAACCTTCAGGGGTCCACACTGCCTCCTTAGCCTTCATCCTGGAGAATGAAGTTCATATGGCAAGTGGTAACTTTAAAGTGTTGGCTGAAGACCCCACTGGAGTCTCAGTCAGTGTTTCTTTAGTGTTCCTGGGTGTGTGGGAATAGCAGAATGTAGATGTGTCTAGCTCTATTCCAGACAGCGCCATAGAATACTGCAAGGATAGTGTACTTGTAAATGGACAGGAGACCCCTGCCATTAGAGACACTGGGGCCAGCATTACAGTAGGGGATGAAACTTTTTTCAAGCCTGAGGATGTTGCTAAGGCACCCAAGGCTCCCACTAAATTTGCCGGGTCCCACTCCAGCTCTCATCCAGTGCACCAATAGGACTGTGAGGATTCCTGTCAGTGTCCAAAGTGAGGTGCCCGGAGGAGTCCTGTTGGGGAATGACTTCAAGACTCCAGCTGGATGGGCAAGAGTCAGGGAAGCACAGGCTGTACTGGGAGGATGGTCTCCTTTGCAGTAAGCCTATTGAGTCTACACCAAGGGACTACAGAAGACTTGTAGTGCCTCAGGTGGTGAGGTCTCAGTTTCTACAGTTAGCCCATGCGATTCCTCTAGCTGGTCACTTAAGTTTTAAGAAGACCAAGGAGAGGATTTCTCTTTATTTCTACTTGCCCAAGATGGGGTCTGATGTAGAGAAAGTCTGTAGAAGCTGTCACACTTGTCAGACCTCTGGCAAGAGTGGGGCCAAGAATGTGGCACCCTTGGTGCCTCTCCCAGTGGTGGGAATTCCTTTTGAGAGGGTAGGCATTGACATTGTTGGTCCCCTCGACCCTCCCATATCTTCAGGCAACTGATTTATATTGGTTGTTGTAGACCATGCTACCAGGTATCCTGAAGCCATACATACCTAGGAGGAATGTTACTGCTCAGACAGTGGTTAAGGCCCTCCTTGGTATTTTTAGCAGGGTTGGTTTTCCTTAGGAGGCTATCTCCGACAGGGGGGCCAATTTTATGTCCCACTACATGCAAGCCATGTGGAAAAACTGTGGCATGACCTACAAGTTCTTAACAGCCTACCATTCCCAAACCAATGGGTTGGTAGGGAGGTTTAATAGAACTATGAAGAGTATGATTGGTGCTTTAGAGGAACCCCTTAGAAGAAAGTGGGACCTTCTACTGTCATGCATTCTCTTTGCTAATACAGAAGTCCCTCAGGAAGGAGTTGGTTTCAGCCCCTTTGAGCTACTCTATTGTCGTCCGGTTACAGGTTCATTGGCCCTAATCAAGGAAGGGTTGGAGAGTGCTCCTTCCCTCAAGCCAGTTAGTGTCACTGACTATGTGTTAGGTCTCCGAAGGAGAATAACACAAACGATGACAGAAGCTTCTGATCACTTGAAAGCAGGTCAGGCTCTGGTTAAACATTGGCATGACCAGAAGGCTAACATGGTGGAGTTTACTCCAGACCAGCTAGTTCAAGTTATGGTGCCTACAAGCCAGAGGGCCTTACAGGTCAAGTAGATTGATCAAATAGGTTGTGGGCAAACTAGGAGAGGTCAATTACTTAGTGGACCTGGGCCGTCCCAAGGAGGCCCCTAGGACCTTTCACACTAACCGCCTAAAGGCATATATAGCCAGAACAGAACTGGGAGCTTTGCTCCTAGCAACTGATCAAGAGAAGAAGGAGAGTGAACCTTTACCTGACCTTCTAAGGGGACAGCCTTTAGATAGGAAAATAGAACAACTTAATATCTCTTCTGATCTAACTCTGCAACAACAGGAGGAGTACAAAGTTGTGTTAAATCAGTTTGCCTCCCTGTTTTCACTGACACCAGGCTTGACCCCTTGGAGCCAGCATGATATATTCACTGGTGACTGTCTCCCTGTCAAAAGCAGGGGTTACAGAATGTCAGCCCATGTAAGAACCGACATAAAGGAAGAGGTCGAGAAGATGCTTGATCTTGGAGTAATAGAACCATCTTCAAGTCCATTGGCTAGTCCTGTTGTGCTAGTGCCAAAGGCGGGATCCAAGGAGTTGAGATGTTCCTCGGCACATTTGACCTAACATGCATTTTCCACCCCAGCATGCCTCTACCAGTTTAAGGTTATGCCTTATGGACTAGAAAATGCACATGCTACGTTCCAAAGGAAGGTGAATCCTGTTCTGAATGGGATGGAGGACCTCTACATAGCATACTTGGATGACATTGCAGTGTTCAGCCCCACTTGGGAAGTGCATCTTGATCACCTTGGATATGTTTTGCAGGCTCTTGAGCAGGCCCTTCTGACCATAAAGGCAAGCAAATGTCAAATTAGTCAGAGTAAAGTAGTCTACCTTGGACATAAGGCAGGAGGAGGTAAAATAAGGTCATTGCCTAGCAAGGTACAAGCTGTACAAGACTGGGCCGCCCCCACTACTCAAACCCAAGTGAGAGTCTTTCTAGGTCTCACTGGTTACTATAGTAACTTCATTGAGAACTATGGGTCCGTAGCTTCTCCCTTGAATGTAATCTCCTTACCCAAATCCCCCAGGAAGGTCAGGTGGAGTGAGGAGTGCACTAGGTCAAGGACTTAAGAAAGCCCTTTGTCAAGCACCAGTCTTGAGAGCTACCGACTACAACCAATCCTTTATTGTACAAACTGATGCTTCCAATACAGGAATAGGTGCAGTTCTGAGTCAGCCAGATGAGAAAGGCAGGGAAACTGAAGGACTGTGAAACAAGGTGGGCAACAATTGAAAGAATGTTTTGCAATTGAGTGGTCTTTGAAGAAGTTTAAACCATACTTGTATAGATCTACTTTTGTAATTCAAACAGACCACCAACCCTGGAGATGGTTAATGCAGATGAAGGGGGAGAATCCTAAATTGTTAAGATGGTCACTCAGCCTGCAGGGGTTTGATTTCAACGTAGAACACAGGTCAGGGTGTAATCACCAAAATGCTCATGGTCTTTCCAGAAAGCATGACCGACTGGAGTAAGGAGATTCATCCGGGAGTAGATTAAATCCTCCTGTCCCTTAGTCTGGGGGGACGAGTGTTAGGGAGAATTCTCAGAAATGTGCTAATTCCCTTCTACCTGGGAGACCCACCAGTCTTTTTACTGGACTTTAGGACTTCCAATTTTTATCCTGGGGAGAGTGTCACCTTTTTCCCACTGTCTCATGTATTTTTCTGTAATTTGAACACTATGTTTCTTTTGGGTTTGAAGTCTGACAAACTCCATAGGCATCATATGTTTACATTGTGACACACAGCACCTTCAGTGCAGTGGCACAGGGAAGTCTTTCAGATTTCCCCAAGGGTTAAATACCTTCTCTTGGTTAAACTACTGTTTCCAAGAGCAGAGAAGTCAAATTGACTTTTTACTTACATTTATAACTTTCTAGACCCAGCACACACTATCTTACAATAGGGTGCTGGAGGGGTCACTTAGTATCCCCTTTGTCTAGTTTCTCAAGTAACATTTGTATGTTACCCTTTCTACAATTAATGGTTAGTGGAAGTGTTTTACTTTTTACTACCATTGAGTGTTTCTACCGCGGGCTGCAATTGCAGCTGTGGTAAAGCACCCATCGGTGCCCATTTTGTCAAAATGGCCCTGGTCTTCTTTTTTTGCCATTTCTTGTTGGAAAGGTCCTTCTTGAGATTTACTCTGGCAACTAAACCAGGTTTGGTCCCTTTGTTTGTTTTGTCTTTGGCGGGATTCACTGATGCAGCCCGCCTCTGGCTCCAGCATGTCTGGCAGGGCAGGAAGCGAGGAAGGTTCCGAAACTCCCTGTGCTTAGTCTCCTTGGTTACAGCAATGCACCCAAACATGATTGGCTGGCTGGCTGTCTTTGGAGGACAGCCACCCTGCTGTGTGAGTGACAGCTAGGCTGCAAATGAATGGGAGAAACCTGCATAAAAGGCAAGGTCTTTTGGAAAGAAGGCAGAGTCGACCACTGGACGAAGGAATCCGAAGAAGAACTTGGAAGAAATGCTTGCTGCAACTCCTGAACCGTTGGTTTGCCCGGTGAAGCCCTGCTGCAGTGCTGACGCTGCAAATTCACCTCGACTAGAGAAGCCCTGCAAAGGACGACTTCTCCCCTTGGGTTGGTGGGACCAATTGACCCCAAGACAAATTCATCTGGAAATCCTCTCGGAGCTGGCTGTACTTCCATTGCTGCTGCAGGGACCGATTGCCAGGGAGAGGAACACCAGAATCGAGTGGGTCATCTTTAAGTCGGACCCGAGCTCCAGGAAGATCCTCCGGACTCCCTTGAAGCAGGACTAACCAAGCCTGAGCCACCTCAACAGAGTGCTGGACCCCAGAAGCGAGGAAAGACCATTAGGTATCAGAGAACCAGGGTGGTGCTATTCGCGAGAAGCTGAAACCGCAAAGTGCTGCTTATCTGAAGTTTGTCTATTGCTGCCTCCGACCTTGGAACAGTAGTGCAGTAGTCCCCAGATGTCCTCCCTCTTGTCCCCACGACTGAGGCCCAGAAACAACAGGATCTGCAGGACCTACAACAGGAACAGAAGCCAGCTGGAATCAATTTCTTCAGACCTAAGGTACTGTGAACTCTCTTGTCATGTAGCCATGCTAGCTCTTAGTTGAGACTTGCCTTGGCTGCCTTTTGCAGAGTTGCTTGCAGCTTTGCCCTTCACAAGCTTCACAGCTTGTGGCCCGATAGTGATTTCATTTTCTACAAAGATTTCTAATACATTTTGCAAGACTTTTTACTTACCTTTAAAAAGTGCTTCAGCTCCCCTAGACTTTGCTCAAGTGACATTGGCTGCCCTGGCTCCCTGAAAGACTCTTCCAACCTCTGACTTTGTGTTTTAACTATACCTCCAAAACATCATACATTCTTTACTTGTATAGCTGTGAAAGGGTTAATCGACATTGCATTGGGGGTTCAAAAGTTCTTACCTGCTTAAGAATATTTGTTAACCATTGTTTTATTCCCTAACCTTTTCCATTTTGACTCAAAACTCAGTATTGTCCTAAATGTACCAGTGATATATCAATGTCCACAGTATCCTAGTTATCTAGTTATTTAAGTCACCCCAGGGTGTAGGAAGTGTCTGTGTGCCATCCCAAATGGGTATCTACTGATTTATTGAAACTGAGAGTGTGTATTTTGGAAGTATATTTTAAGTGTTATATAACTGCTCCCTTCTAAAGAAGTCTTATTCAAACTGACTGTTAAATTAATAAATAATTGTTTAATCAAGAAACCTTGAGTGTAAGTGTGTATTTGGATACTTGTCACTGTGAAACTTTATGTTACAACCATACAGCTCACATTGACCCCTCTTGAGATGAGCCTAGCTGCTCAGTCACTCTACTAACTTCTGTAGTAGATGCTTATACCAAAGGTTGGGTTAACTATTGCCAAGAGGACAAGACTGGTGCAGTCTACCACAGGGTATTGCATACAATCTTGCCTAACACCGTTGAAGAATTATTGTATAATAGCACTGAAACAAACATGGCTGATGAGGTGTCCGGTGTTCAATGGCTATGCAGTGTACTTTCAACCAGCTAAAAGGGGTACAGTAGGACGACCTTTCTGTGGGCTATTGACGTTGGTACGGTCCTCTGTTACCTCAGGAATTATTACATCTATGGACATAACATTTGGCATGTTGGGTATGCACAGGAACATTGCTTTTTATTTATTTATTCGTAATCAGTTCATAAATTAACTTTTACAAAATTAATCAAATACAAATTCATAATGATATATGACAATATTTCCGGACAGTAATGTAAGAAGCAATTGTTTAAGAATAAGATTAAATCTACTTCCTCTCGGGGAAGTGCTTGTTCAGCGAAGACAAGAGGAAGACACACACACTCTATGTAAAATATGTGAGACTCCCTTAAACCAAACCCTGAGGCACCTGTTAATGGAGTGTGAGAAGAACTTGGAGCTTGAGAGATATCTGAACATTTTTGGAACAGATTGATTGCCGGTCATGAAACCCTTCTGACAGTCTCCGTAGTTGAACTGCTAAAACAATGTAGGTTTATTCACTAAACTTTCAACCTTTATTCTGAACACTGACTCATAAAAAAATGACTTTGAGTAAAGAACCATAATGAACAAGTTACTTACCTGTAACTGTTGTTCTCCAGCATGGGTCTGGCATGGATTCACATGCTCATGAATATTCCCCGTTGTCAGGCTGGGAATCCTCGGTAAAGAAAAAAATCAGTATCAGTTTCGTTTCTGATCTGTCTTTCTCAGTTGTAACCAATCACTGGTCTCTGGGTCATACTGCCCCCAGCCAATGACTGCCCTCTCCCCTGGCAGCCATCCTCAGATTTGGTAGCACGTAAAGATGACCAAGTGAAAAGCCGCAGAGGGGTAAGGAGGGAGGGTTTGCATGTGAATCCATGCCAGACCCATGCTGGAGAACAACAGTTACAAGTAAGTAACTTGTTCCTTCTCCAGCATGGGGTCTGGCATGGATTCAAATGCTCATGGATATAAGATTACATAGCAGTACACACATGCACAACCACGGGAGGTGGCAAAGGCTCAACATTAAGTATTACATAGACTCAACATTAAGCAACTCTTACCTCCTCACCAGGCACACCTTCAGGCGAACATGTTGCGCAGTTTCTGGCATCCAGTTTCTTTCCCTCGCCGTCCGGTGGGGAAGTTGAGGATGAAGCCGATGCCCCCCGCTTTCTTCTTGGCTACTTCCGAGACGACCGAATCAGGGGTCGGCTGTGCCCTCAGGCACAAGGGGGCGGCGTCGGGGACCCGGTACTACTTCTCGTATCGGTCCCTCTTGGCAGGCGTCGTGGACGGGTTCTTCAGAAGCACAAGTCCCTCGTCCCAGATGTCATCTAGCAGCAGCACCGCAACGACCGTCTTCCTCTTGGCCTCGCGCTGTTGGTAGAGGAAACTTTCCTTCTTCTGCTCTTCGGGGCAGAGCTGGAAAAGCTTGGATTCCCTGGCAATCATGGCGTGGAAGGAGCCAATTTCGTTGGGCGGGGAGGCCTGAGGAATTGGCGATGGGAGATCCGTCCCGTCATCACCACCGTCGTCATCCGTCCCTGTCGTGGCCATATCTGTTCCTGTGTCATCCCCAGGGACAGGGTATGGGGAGAACGGCTGAGAGGGCTGTGAGGGCTGAAAAGGCGGGCCGGATGAATCCTCCTCCTCTTGTTTGGAGGGCTTCCCGACGGGCCCTGCTCTGGGTCATCCGTCAGGGGTAGAGGCAATCTCGTCCTTATCTCTGTGCATAAGGATTGGATTGCCATCAAAATGGCTGCCGAATTGTCCTGCGGCTAAGGCTGCGACGGGCGCGATGGTTCCTCCACTGGAACCTCGTCGGAGCCACCCTCGCTCTCGTCGTCCTTCTCATCGGGATCTTTCCCGTGGGACCGGGCCTCCTCAAAGTTCCTGTCAAGGCCCTCCAAGACTTCAACCAGCTCCTCCTCGGAGGCTGTGTCCGTAATGGCCACCGCCCCCCCTTTTTCCACCGGGTCTTCACGAGGGTCTTCTCGATGGGCTGAAAAGAGGATTCCCTTCGTGGTGGCAGGGAAACTCAGGGCCCTGAGGCCTCCTCCACTGCGGTAGCCTTCACAGGCTGTGCCAGGGCCATAGCGACTTCCTCGATAGAGGCCCTAGCCGGGTGAATCAAGGCCTTCACACCTTGGTGCTTGCGGCCTTCACCTTGGGGGGAGGGTCACTGCCTCGCTCCCCCTCGGCTGGTTCCTTCGAGATCGAACGGGGCCTCTCCAGAAGCTTAGCCGGGTTCTCGGATTTCCTCTTCCCCGAGCCAGAGCGTTGGCTCATGGTTGATGGCGCCGGTGAGGATGCACCCTGCCTGGCAGCCAAGGAGCCCAACCGTTCGGCGCTCCCGGGGCGCCCTCACAGGACTTAGAAGACCACTCGGACTTCTTCTTCTCACCTGACGGGGTCTTGCCTTCCAGCCAGTTGGCGAGACGGGTCTGACGATCCCTCATAGTCCGGTCCGACATGTTCATGCAAAACGCACAATCCTTCTCCACGTGCGTTTTGTCTTCGTGGAGGCAGTAGAGGCATCTCAAATGCTCGTCCTCCTTGAACGCATTCTGCAACTTGCATCCAGGGCAGTTCCTGAACAGCTTGGATCGGGGTGTCGAGCTTCCCTTCTCCTGGGCCATGTCCGCGAGGTAGGCCTCAGAAACTTCTGGAATCCTCCAAAAGCGTAACTGGATGGAAACTTCACCCTTGAGGGGCGTAGAAAATTCCGAAACAGGTCTCCGTTGATCGGAAGTAGAAAAGGTGGAGCTTGAGGCTCGATTTAACCGAAAAATGAGATAAATCTCTTTGAAAAAGCGCAAAACACAATAAAAGCTCGGGAGCTATAGCACGAGGACTCCCAACACTTGAACGTGCGGTAAAAATCTGAGGATGGCTGCCAGGGGCGGGGCTTAGGGAGAGGGCAGTCAATGGCTGGGGGCAGCATGACCCAGAGACCAGTGATTGGTTACTACTAAGAAAGACAGATCAGAAACAAAACTGATACTGATTTTTTTCCTTACCGAGGATTCCCAGCCTGACGACAGGGAATATTCATGAGCATGTGAATCCCTGCCAGACCCCATGCTGGAGAAGATACTATATCTAGCAACTTGAAATACTGTAAGCTATGAATTTGTTTTTCTCAGAAACGAGACAACAGGAAATGAATTTAGAAATGGATATGCTATTGGGGTTGCAGTTCAGTAAAACTGTTTAATGTTTATGATTTGTAATTTTTTTATGTCGCAATTTTTATGTTATTTTGTAAAGGTTTTGTAAAACCAAATACAAATTTAAAATATATATATATATATATATATATATATATATATATCACTACAAAAAATCTTTGTTGAGGGGCGTTATGGTTAAGTTGCCCTACCAAAAACCTGTGTACTTCATTAAAAATAAAAAAATAAAATTCTACCTCCCCATTATGGTTTAAATTAAAACCGAAAAACCCCTGAAATTCGCCAGTTATGGTAAACTAAGCCCCCATACCTGCAATCACCACTGTGCACTGCTAACACTAACACCCAGAACATGAAAGATGGCATCACAAATGTTATTGATGGCATCACTGACAACATCACATGTTTAGACCCTTTGTTTTCGTTCCCTGCCACATATATATATGTACATTCAGTAAAAAAACTTTGTTAAAGGGATGTTATACTTCACAGTGAAACCAAAAAACACTGCACATTACCCCATTATGGGAAGCTCAGCAACCATAACTCGCAGCATCTACGTGCATTGCTAAGACTAACACCCAGGACATCAAATATGACATCACAAATATCATTGATGACATGCACGTAGATGCTGCGAGTTATGGCGTTCCAAGGACATTATACCTGGCCGTACCGCTTACAAACGAGATGAAACATGTTCGTAGAACACACCAGGTGTCCGGGATGGTTGTAAATGAGCAAAATGGGAGAGTGTTAAGGACACTATACCTGTCCGTATCGTCCACAGCCAAAATGGTGGCGTCTGTAGAACAGGCGCGGTGTCCGGCAAGTTCGTAGTCAAACAAAATGGAGTTGTCCTAAGGTCACTCTTCCTGTCCGTACAGTGAGCATATCATGTATGCACATGTGCAGTACAACCGTAAGTATAGCAAACAGTGCGCCTGTCCCTAACTGTCCGTCTCACTTGTGTCGCACTTTGAATTACTTTGAGAACCCGAACACTGTCCGTAAGACACTTGCGTGCATGCGCACATCTGTTACTCTGCATTTGCTGTCCAGCGGACTCCCATATCTGTCGCGGATGTGTTCAGGGCGTCATCATGTGACCGCACCCACGCTGAGCGTGTGGACTAATTTGTGCAGTTTGTGTGCTTCGGCAGCAGTACAAAAGAACATGTAGACACAAGGCAAAATGTTGTAGAGTGTAAAAATATCATTTCACATATCCCAGACAATAGCTTACCTGAACACTCGTGTAAAAATTTCGTACCGCTTTGGAGGGATGAAGACGGTCACGAGGAACAACCCTACACCCCTATAAATTGCCACACACCCGAGCGCATCTTCATTGTCCTTCTAGCTATAGCAGATTGAGGTGTATTGCCTTTACTGCTGTAGTGACCAAAAGGAAAGTAATCGGCATGGCTTCCATGGCTGCTGTTGCTTCATTAGCCTCTGCACCACCCCCAAACCCGCCACCACCACCACCTCCCCAAGGGCCTGCAGAGAGATATACGGGTGTGGATGTAGAGAGCAAGGAAGAAGAGGAGGAAGAGAATGAAGTGGAGGAACTCCGCACTAGGAGCACTCGCCGGGAGTCGTGGGTGCGGCGGTTGTTTTCCGTTTATGGGAACGTACCAAAAGCATGTGCGAACCTGGTGAGGTGTAACCAGTGCGAGGTGGTGCTGAGTCGCGGGAGACCTGGTGCGTACAGCTTTGGTACGACAAACATGAAGCAACACCTCACTTCGTTGCACACTGCAGACATTCGCAAGGTGGTGCCATGTGAAGAGCATAGTCGATTGAGTTCCTCCACAGCATCCTCCGAGTCCGATCCTCCCACCACAAGAGACACTCCTGTGGGGGACTGCCTCCCTCCAGCTGCCTCACAAGCCATTTGCAATACTGTTGACCCTTAACTTTCAAAGGTGCCAATAGTGTGTATGTATTGTGACGCAGTACTCTGCAGGGGGGCGAGTTTTCAAAGTGCTTTTGAGGCTATGGTCAAGGAGCACCAGAAGATCTGCTCCTTACCTAAGTGAAGCTCACCTTATATCTTTCTCTGTCCACTTGCCCTTTCTTATCCCCGTGGCTGGTGTCCCTTCCTTACCCTCCTTTGGCCTCCTCTCCTAGTGTGTCGTGTGCTGAGAACCAATAAACATGAAAACAACAAAAATTACAGAAAAGGCTCTTTTCAGAGCCACCTTTCTCAGTTTAACAATAGAACTATGAAGTGACCGTTGTAGAGCCCCGACGAAGTTGTGGAAAAGTTTGCGGACAGTCGTAGGGGAAAAAAAAGGAGGGTGCAAGGGGAGCAAACACTATGAAGTGTATGCTGGGTGTAAGTGGTGGCTCTGAAAAGAGCCTTTCGGTGGTGTGTTGTGTGGGTCAAAAATTGTGGATTGGAGAAAACGGATTGTCACATAGGTTATTGTGAATCCAAAAGAGGTTGCAATTCATTTTGTACATTGCAAAGAAAAATCTGATTGCCAGCATATGTGTGATGGACTCCATCTCTGCGGAAAATGAAAGAGCTGCAAAACGGAATGTTTTCATTGTGGAATGTGGACATGCCAACATCTCTTAAAAAGGCACAAACAGCCTTATTCACATTGTGTCTCGCTTTCTCCATTTGTGGACCAAAAGCAGAAGAACGCAGCCATATTTGTCTTTGTGCAATACGGGAAAAAAGTATTTGACAATGTGGAAGCATGTCCATGAGCTTCGCAAGTCCTTCCTTCATGGCAAATTGCAAAGAAATTCCAGAGACATGGCCTAAACTGTTTCCTCCGCAATGAATGATGAGTATATCTGGAGGATGCTCTGTCAGTAAAGTAACACAGAGAGGTACCAGGTCCAGCCACCTCATGCCACGCACGCCATGCCAGTGCACTTCCATATGAGGAAATCCGAGATCTGCAGATGGACTGCAGCTTTCTGCATGCACCTTCAACCAATGTATCCATCAGTCTCCCAAAATCCAGATAATCTGTTTGCGATCACGCAAAGCTATGGCTATGTGGTCTCCTGTCAGGGAGAAGACTGCCTTACTAAATCTCGCCGTTCAGATCACACCCACTCAACTTTATTGACCAATCCCTAGGTCCGCTCATTTTCATTTGCATGCGTCTCCACCCCAGAATTCCCGTTGGTGATATGCGCTGGCTGCAAACTACCGCCATGTCCGCGGACATGTATAGGATCAGAGCGTGACGACGGTACATTAAAGTATTATTCCCCTTTTTCCCCTTTAAAGTGGGCTCTGAAAAGAGCCGTTTTTTTAAATTTTTGGGCAGACACCTTACAGACATCTGTTATTTTGTTTATTTTTTTGTACTTTTTGTCCTTACTTTACTCCTACAACCATTACAAAACATTCTCTAAAGCAAGCCTTACGTTCTAAAAGAACATCGCATTTCCCCAAGAAGATAGCGCAACACCATCTGCTTCAAAATAATCCATATTACTTGGAACAATGTTTTCGTGGCTGCAGAAAAACATACCAGCGCGTAACATAAACGCATGCATGCCGTGATTAATGATACACCTCCCAATACTTTGATCTGGGCATTGTTGTCTCATTGTACTCTAGGGAGTAAACCAGAAAAAATTACTTTCGCAGTTGGAAGGACGTTCATGAGTGCTTCAACCAACTGTCCCAAATCTGCCAACAAAGTACGTGCAGTCACGTAGCCCAAATGGCAAGCACCGTAGTGCAAAATTACCACATGAGGAGAGGTCATCGTACGTATGTGTCTGCAAACTTGCAGAATTCCTGCAACATTGGCATCAGTCTCAGCGTTCCACACCACCTCCACTCCTCTCACATCGAAATGGTGTGCCACATGCCTACTCTCTGATTAATGTTGTAAGCCATGGAGAAAAATGTCTCCAAGCACCAAAACCCTTACCCTCTCCACCTCTGCCAACTTCAGTGTATGCACCGTCTTTCGACACAAAAGAGTAATACGAACATCTGATTGGCTGATGCCTACAGTCCCCTTTTCATGGAGGATTTTCTGTAGAAACCCGTATGTGACACGCCCTACCGGCGGACAAGCGTTGCCTACGTGCGGCACGCAACTCTTACCCAGTCCTTTCACCCTTTCCACAGCGGTAGCAAATCCAGTGCCTCATTGTACACAACTAAGCAGTCACACAACCATCCACCAATCACATTGGAAATCGCTAAATGTAACTCCGTCATCAACATTGCGCACTTCAAAATTACTGTTGATAATTCTGAATCGAAGTCGCATATCATTACTTCAGAAGCTACTGTGCAAGTGTTGCGAATTTCTACATACAGCTCCATGCATGCGCACATGCATGAGTATAGAGTACAGGTATGTATATTTCAATCGGAGAACATGTGCAACCTTTATGATTTAATTTAAAACAAATTAATGCTGCTAAATGTGCATAGGCAATACATACCAACGCTCCCCCTTTTAAGTGCAAGATGTCCGATTTATCATTCACAAACCTATACAAACGTTGCAAGGATGCCTATTTACAGCAAAACTCGATTTTGTATTAGAAAATGTCAGTTGTATACTGTGTACGGGCCACAGTAATGCCACTTGCAATGTAATCGTATGACAAAAGTAAGCGTTCCCGATTGCTTTGGTGCGATCTCTCTGAGGGTCTCCCGATTTTTCGGCATCGTGCTTTTAAATTGCAAGTAGAACATTTTTTCCCCATCTACTACTATGCCCGATCGCTTACAAACCTCTCTCCTATTGATAGAACACCTTATAAAAAACAAGGCATTTTCATAACCTTAAAAATGTTAGCAATTTTGAAGGACTTGCAAGTAACATATTCCAAATACTATGCAAAGCCTGCACAGAGTGAAGTGAAATGGGCACATGCACTGAGTTCAAATATGAAAGGAGAATGCTCTGACGAACAATGCACAATGAATGTGTGCAGTATCAGCACTGCTATCAACACACAAAGTAATTCATTTTGTTTTTTTGAATCGCAGTGAAGACTACTCCTAAGAATCAACAGCATCTACACTGCAGACGACATATCGGAAGAAACCTGGTCATTTTGCAAAAAAAGTAAGTACAGTACTACCTTCATATTGTAACTACTCCTCAAAGAGGCTGCATGGGTTATTTGTTTAATTTGGGCACCAAAGCAAACATTGATTTCTGAACCATTCTACCTACAAATATCCATTTATTGAACAAAGAATAACAGGCAGAATGGCTCACAAATCTCTGTGTTAGGAACTCAAAGGTTAGATTTAGAAAAGTAGTTGCTGTTGCAAGTTTATGGCATTTCGTTTATTAATAATGCTTCTCGTCACCACTAGCCCACTTTGTACTCTCATCTGAAGCACATTGTACTAGTATACAAACAGTAAAATAGCCTTCCCAAATCATTGCAAGAGTCCAATGCACATTCACACACCATAACAAAGAGCTTCCCCATCAGACTCATGCACGCATGTACACAGCACACATACATTATACAACAGACCAAAGGATACCTTCTTTTTTTCTCAACAGACACCAAAGAATGCCTACCAAAAAGCAACTCTGTAGAAAGGAACGCAGAAGTAGAGCAAATAAAAATAAAAGTGCCCGATCTAAGCATCCATCTGTTGTAGAGTTTGTAGAGAATGTTGGAAGAAACCAGCTAATGCAGTCGGTTAGCAAAACAAAAGAAGCTTCAACTACCGAAACTTTACGTCCTCCATCAAAATTTGTCACAAAACACATAAATGTTGGCAAAAGATCAACTACCAGTACAGATAACAATGCTCCTATTAATCCTGATAGTGTAACAAGAACCCATAGTAAAAAAAAGTATTTTATCAAAAATGTTTCATCACAGAGTCCTTCAGAATCTACTTAGAAGAGGACCGAAATCATCCTCACCCCATAAAACCTACCGTAGAAAGTTAATCCTTAAAGTTCTCGTGGACAGTGAAATCCTTCTGAAAAGGAAGTTGTTTATATTACAGTTAAATAGGATGAAAGCACTAACAAAACTAAGTACCAAACTACAAAAGAAACTCAGCAATAAACGGAATGTGAACACAAATAATTTAATGTTTGTGGTGGTGAATGGAGTCACACAACAACCACAGAACCATATTTTAATGAAGAAGCATACAAACAAAATCAAACAAACACAATTGCCATCCATAGCAGTGGACGTGGGTATGAGAAAATCAATACTACCATCATGGAACAAGAAACACTGCTTACAAATGTATCTCTGTAAACTCAGAATTACCTCTGGATTCAGCAGAACTACACCGTCCACTAAACAAATGGCCGTGCACATCAATGTGTGCCATTCCAAACAAAACTTTCAAATCTTTACGTCAGTTCCTCAATCAGTATGTAAAAGGTAAAAACAAAAGTAAAATGAAAGTGCTGCAAAGAACAAGCTACTTACCAACTGGTAACGTTCTTTCATTGGATGTTCCTCCAACGTATTCCTCATCTTAGATGTATTCCATCCAGCTTTGCTGTCTTCGGAATTTTTTTTGGCAGAGGGCGCCGTGCGTCGATGTCGTCGAGTCGATGGTCCCTCGAAGGCCTCCGTCGAGGGTGACGTCATCGGGTGTATAAGTAGCATGCGCGGCGCCCTTTGGCCTCAGTTCTGTTCCCCCTTTTTTTGTCTGTGACCTTGTACTGTATAGATTGTGCTGGCAGACAGGTATCAGCCTTGCGTGATTTGAGATGGCAATAACCCGGAAAAATCTACAGAGGGGTAGGCTGGGAGGGCGATGAGGAATATGTTGGAGGAACATCCAATCGAAAGAACGTTACCAGTTGGTAAGTAACTTGTTCTTCGAGTGGATTGTGTCCTCCAACGTATTCCTCATCTTAGATAGACTCCCGAAGCAGTATTTTGTATATTTTCTCTGGAGGAGGGGTCAGATTTTTTTTAATTATTTCTTTTTATATTTGCCTTTATATGGCAGAATAAAGCACTTCTTTTCCAAAAGTTAGCTCCCTAGACTGGGAAGCATCCAGGTTATAGAATTTTGAGGTGGTGTGTAGCGAAGACCAAGTTGCCGCTTCGCAAATGGACCTTATTGGAACACCTCTTTGAAGGGCCGTGAAGGAGGCGATGCCTCTGGTGGAATGAGCCCTTAACCCTTCCGGAGGGTCTTTCTGAGCTAGTCTGTAGCATTCTGAAATGCAAAGTACAATCCAGCGTGAAATTGTCTGTTTTGTTACCGATTGAGCCAGTTTCCTTCCTGTGTAACCTATAAACAGCTGGTTGTCCACTCTAAGTCTGGAAAGTCTAGAGATGTAAAAGCTTAAAGCTCTTTTTGGAGCCAACCTGTGCAATCTTTCCTCCTCCTTCGAAGGATGGGGTGGAGGTTAGAATGCGGGTAAAAAAATCTGACTTAAATGAAAATCAGATATTACTTTTGGTAAAAATGATGGTTTAACCCTCAATACAACTCTGTCCTTATGGAACACAGTATAGCGTGGCCCAGAAGACAGTGCCTGCAATTCGGTCACTCTTCTTGCTGATGTTAGAGCTGTTTTCCACGTTAGTAATCTTAATGGACACGTGTGCATAGGCTCAAAAGGAGCATACATTAAGAATTTTAGGACTAAATTTGGATTCCAGATCGGTACTTGAAATGGGTAAGGAGGAAACATTAGTGAGTCCTTTTAAGAATTGTATGATCAAAGGAATTTTGAAGTAGGAGCATTCTTCCGATGAGCGCTTGAAAATGGAAAGCGCCGCAAGGTAACCTTTTATTGTTCCGATATTCAGACCTCTATGTGCTAGGGTCAGAAGGAAAGATAATACTTCCGGAATAGAACATAGAAAAGGATCGACATTCTTTTCTCTACACCAGTTGCAAAACCTTTTCTAACGGCAACGGTAAAGAGACTTTGTTGCTGGCCTTCTTGCCGAAAGCAACACCTCCATAACGTCATCTGGAAGGTTCCAATCCCTGTATCTCAGCCTTTCAGATACCAAGCATGAAGGTTGAGCGTTTTGACCTCTGGATGGAGAACCTGGCCCTCCATTTGAGAGAGAAGGTTCTCTCTCTGAGGAAGACGTACGGGAGGACAGATGGACATGTCTAGAAGGTCCGAGTACCACGTTCTCCTGGCCCAATCGGGGCAATTAGGATCATGCGGCTCCGAAACCTTCTCAGCCTCCTGATGACCTGAGGAATGACGGTAATCAGTGGGAACGCGTAGAAATAGTGGGAAATTCCACTCCACCACGAACGGGTCCCCCAAAGCTCCTCTCGGGGGAAATTCCCTTGAGCAATACCTTTCGCGTTTTCAGTTGATTCCGGTTGCAAACAGGTCTACTTGAGGGGTTCCCCAAAGGGCAAAGATCTCTTAAATGACTTCCTGAGCCAGTTCCCATTCGTGGGATACCGTGCTCTGCCTGCTCAGAGCATCTGCCGTCATATTCTCTTCCCTGGCTAGATGAATTGCTGTTAAAGAGATTCCCTCCTGAATTGCCCAATACCAGAGTTGCATTGCCTCTCTGCACAGAGGTAGTGACCCCACACCTCCTCTTTTGTTTAGATAATGCATGGCCACCGTATTGTCCGTCATGATCAGGACATTCTTTCCCCTGACAGATGACAGGAAGGCCTTCAGCGCTAGTCTAATCGCCCTAAGCTCTAAAATGTTGATATGTAGTTTGGACTCCGATGGAGACCAGCGACCGTTGATTGTCAAATCGTTGGCATGAGCTCCCCACCCCATGAGTGAGGCGTCCGTGACTACTGTGGCCATGGTTGCCAAAAAGGTTCTCTTTTTAGGATGTTCTCTGTACAGGTCCACCATAAAAAGATCTTGTCGGACCCTGTTCGGAATCTGAAGAAGATCCATCATTTGACCTGAAAATTGAGACCACTGAGTATTTAGAGCCCATTGGAAGAATCTCATCCTCAAACGTGCCTCTGGCACCAGGAAGATGCAGGATGCCATGAGGCCGAGCAACCTTAAAAAGTCGCAAGCCTGGAGATTTTGGGCATTTTGAAATTTGTAAACCATCTGAAGAATGTCTTGAGCCCTCGACTTGGGAGGCGAGCGCTTTCCCAAGGACGTGTCTAATACAGCTCCTATGTACTGAAGCTGTTGGGAAGGTGTCATCTGTGACTTCTTGAAATTGAGGGAGAAGCCCAGTTTGTGGAGGAAGTGACAGGTGACTTTCAGATGATCCAGTGCTTGCTCGGCAAAACGCGCTCTGATCAACCAATCGTCCAGGTAGGGGTAGACATGAATCCCCCCTCTCCTGAGGTGCGCTGCCACCACTACAATTAACTTGGTGAAGACCCTCGGGGCAGAGGTCAACCTGAATGGCAGGACTTGAAATTGATGTGAGTCGCCAACTACAAACCTCAGGTATTTTCTGTGTTTGAGATGAATCGGCACATGAAAATAAGCATCCTGGATGTCCAATGACACCAACCAGTCCTGAAGTTGAAGGGCCTGAAGGATCTGAGAAAGGGTAACTATCTTGAACTTGTCCTTTCTGAGGAACTTGTTCAAGTTTCTTAAGTCCAAGATGGGTCTCAGTCCTCCGTCCTTTTTGGGGATCAAAAAATACGAGGAGTACCATCCCTTGTTCCTCTCCGCTGCTGGTACTGGTTCTATAGCACCTTTCTCCAGCAGGGTTAAAACTTCCTGCTGTAGGAGCGGGTTTGAAGACTTCAACGGGTGTCTTCCCTGGTGGATTGCTTTGAGGTTGCGTTAGAAATGGAGGGCAGTAACCTTGGGCTATTATTTCTAGAGCCCAAACATCTGAAGTAATGGCTCGCCATTCTTGCAGATGCTGTGACAGCCTGCCCAGCACAGGTGTTTTGTGATGCAAGTCCTCAAAGCGGTTTTGTGGCGGATGTTGCAGCCGCTGATGGCAGAGAGGCTGCAGCTGGAGCTGGTTTAGCGTGTTTTACTCGTCCACCACGAGCAGGCCTCCAGATAAGGTGCGTACTAGGCCTTTTTACGCATGAAAATCTTGCAAATACGACAGCTTTTTTATTTTCCTGTGTACATTTACACACAGGTTTAGAGCAGAGGGCAGTGCAAAGGTCAGGTTACTTGACAGAAACCAGAAGGCTTCTTTTGATTTTTATCTACATGGATGTAATTGCAAGCAACCTCTGAAACAGAATGTATTTCTCTGAAGCTGGCTAGGTTTTTGTGATTTCAACATTTAAATATATACAGGAGAGATCAAATGGCCAGACCTTAGAGAAATAATAAAAGGTGTATTCTGTCACAATGCAGAAAGCTGCCGTAGGGTAAGGATTTCCATACAGTTTGTGCATGCGTTGCTGGATGTCGCATACATTTTACTCTCTTGCAAAGGAGAAAAGTCATTTTTACTCTCTTAAAATCACATTTACTCTCAAAGTTTAAAAACAGGGAGTAAAATACTCCCACCTCAAAATCTTATCTGGAGCACTGACCACGAGTGGCATTTTCTGGCCCCTTTGACTGGCCATTCCTCTCGCCTTTCCATATGAAGTGTAGTAACGATAGGATCGTCCCCTCCATGACTGTTCTTGCGCACGAAAAGGCTGAGGTTACCTTATAGCAGCTCCTAAAGATTTGGCAGCTGCTTTTGAGGTCTGCAACCTCTCAAGGCTCTCGTCAGCCTTGTTGCCAAAAAGGTGAGACCCGTCAAAAGGCATGTTCAGAAGGCGGTTCTGCACATCCGTAACCACGCAAATCTGCGCATTACCGTGCTAGTGCCCATGGACCTGCTTACACTATCCGCAGTGTCCAATCCAGATTGAAGGGATTCCTGCATGGCTTCCTTTCCATCTCTAACAATGGCTAGGAACCCTTCCCTTTCTTCCCCTTCTGGTATGTGCTCTGCCGCCATTGCAATGCACTCCCAAAGAGTGTATGAAAATTTTGCCAAGGCACATGTGGAGTTGGCAGATTTTAATGCCATGCTCCCGGCTGAAAATACCTTCCGTGCCCAACCATCCACACGCTTATCGTCCCTGTCTGGGGGGATAGACGGGTATGCAAGTTTGTTGGAAGCTGTGGCTGCCTGTATGACCAGACTCTCGGGAGTTGGATGTTTTGACAGATAGCCGGGGTCGCTATTGGCTGGGTGGTATTTTGATGCGAGGGACTTATTTACCAGAGGAATAGAATCCAGACTTTCCCAATTCTTGGCCACCCTGTTTTGTAAGGCTACATGAAAGGGAAGTACTGGGTCTTCAGTAGGACCATGGTCCAATATGTCTGTTAAATCATCTTGGACGAATTGGGCTGGTGGTCCATCCCAAGTAATCTACCACTTTGGTCATTAACTGACGGTAAGATGGACTGGCATGCTCTCCTGGATCTGAAAAGGTTTTGGTGGGGATGTGTGTTAGTACAACCTCTTCTGTTGGCGACCTTACATTAATTAGTAAGGCTTTTCAGCCATGTCGCATCCCTGTGGCCTGAGTTGGAGGAACCAATCCCCTACCTCCTTGGTTATACAGCAGATTTTGGAGTCTGCCACTTAAGGATTGCGCCACACATACAAAATCACAGAGCCCTTTATTCCTGGTTTACACGTGTTTCGGCTGCTCAAGAGCCTTTCTCAAAACAATAAGGGCAACAGCAAAAATGTCATAATCTATATACAAAGTTATTTACATATTCATAGATTTGACCACAGAGGACAGAAAAAACATAGGGTTAGGTTTTAGTAGATATTTGTAAGAAATTCAAACAGTTAAACATAGATTTTTGTTTTCAAAACCATATATATATATATATGAGTGGATATATTCATCAGTTTAAACACAGAATATAATAAAAAACAACAAAAAACACATACAGTAAACGTACCACAAAGGTAAAATACCACACAACAATTTCAACATGTGTTAAAAAGGAGTAGAAGTGGTAATTAGGCTAGCCGAGTAGAGGAAAATGTGAATACAAAGATCATTTGTTGAGCAGTATGCCCATGTACTAGACATAGTATAACTAGGTTGTAGCTTTTTGGCACATCATAGATGACACTGTTGAGTAGCTAATTTAATATGATTTTTACAGCTAATATGAACTACTTACATTAGAATTGTTAAAGTGTTTGCAATATGTGCTCTACAAACTAGCTTTGTTGTAATATGGTCATATCATTAAAATGCTTGCTCATATTAACGAGAAGAACAAGGGGAAAGAAAAGAAGAGATATGGGATCATGGACCGACTTAACAATGTAGGTATGTAAAATATGGTTTTTCATTTAAACGCAATGTATAATAAAATTAAATCTTAATAATGCACCTAAAATATATTAAAATTAAAATACAGGGTCGAGCACGTACTTACGTGGGCAATTAATAAGAACTACTAAGGTGTTTGTAATACACGGCCCTGTGTCTCACATTTTGAACATACCGTTCTAAAATGGCCACCATGTAAGAAGTAGTAGAAACCAAGAAATGATCAATTAGGGAACCATGGCAACAGTATACAAAACTGGGCAAGACTCGCGGGACGGCTCACTATTGTTGCCAAGCAGACGCGAGGAACTTTGAAGTTAGAACATTTGAGGTAAGGAGACAAAAGAGGGTCTCTAGCCGGGGGTAAAGGAGATGGTTTTCCACGCCCGTATTTTTTCGGCACCTCTCCTGGATCTGGCCTACCAAAGTCATTCTCAGGAGAAGTGTCAATGCCACTTACATTGTGTAAAGATCCCACCAAATCTCTCATTCTGCTTTCCTTTGAGACCAAGCATTCTAGGACATTTGGGGTACCATATTCTAGCCCAAAAGGTACATCTTCCTCATCAGTTCTCTCCTGTTCCTCAAAAATTGAGGTCAGGGATTTGAAAAACTCCTTTCTGGGGAGAGGCTTGAAAACCTTCTCTGGAAGAGGAGGAGGAAAAGGTCTAGTACCTGGCTCTGAGGACAATACCGGTTGTAACCTTATCCTTCTCTTTTTCTGGCTTCCCTGGCTTGGCTGGAGCCTTTGGCGCCGAGGGTTCCGTGGTCGTCGATAGGGTCTGCTTCGAGGGCGTTGAGGCGACCTTCGGAGATTTTCCCTTCGAGGTATGATGGGTCAAGGACGGCGTCGTAGACCTCGAGCGGTCGACTCGACTCAAGCATTTTTCACTCCGCGTCCTGGAAGGTTCCCTATCCTTCCTTTTTCGATCACCCGGGCTCGAGGAGGCGCGAGTGTCAGAGCGATGACGCTCCCGGCCGGCTTCCGAAGAAGGCGCGGACCGAGGCTTCACTTTTTCAAACACCTCCATCATTTTGACCCTGAATGCTTCCCACTCTACGGCAGACGAATGTTTCGTGGGGCATTTAATCTTTTTTGTAGACTCGTCTGACGACGAGGTGGAGGGAGACCTGTGGCATCGTTTCTTCGATTTTTTTGCCGAAGACGAAGCGCGATGGGAATCGCTACGGGACCTAGATCGAGGCCTTTCGCGTCGAGGAGAATTCTCCTCATGGGATCTCGACTCGACGCTAGAGGTTTTTCGATCGGTTTTTCGACCTACCTGTAGCTTTCCTCTCCTCTCTCGCAAGGCCTTCCCCGTCATCGCCTGACACTTCGTACAGGCCTCCATGTCGTGGCCTTCTCCGAGGCACCACAAACACTCTCGATGCGGGTCCGTGATCGACATTTTTGACCCGCACGATTTGCACTTTTTGAATCCCGATTTCAGGGTCGTGGTCGGCGTCGATGACGAGGACATATTTCGTTATTATATATTCTCACAGAACTCAAGGCGCGCCGAATGTCCGAAGCAACGTATACTGCAGAAAAATGGAACTGAGGCCAACGGGCACCGCGCGTGCTACTTATACACCCAATGACGTCTCCCTCGACGGAGGCCTTCGAGGGACCATCGACTCGACGAAATCGACGCACGGCGCCCTGTGCCGAAAAAATTTCCAAAGACAGCTAAGCTGGATGGAATACATATAAGATGAGCAATGTCCTTGTAGTCCTGTGTATTTGCGCACTGGACAAATATCCATATTTCGAGTGGATTGTGTCCTCCAACGTATTCCTCATCTTAGATGTATTCCATCCAGCTTTGCTGTCTTTGGAAATTTTTTCGGCACAGGGCGCCGCGCGTGCTACTTATACACCCGATGACGTCACCCTCGACGGAGGCCTTCGAGGGACCATCGACTCGACGAAATCGACGCACGGCGCCCTGTGCCGAAAACATTTCCGAAGACAGCAAAGCTGGATGGAATACATCTAAGATGAGGAATACGTTGGAGGACACAATCCACTCGAAATATGGATATTTGTCCAGTGCGCAAATACACAGGACTACAAGGACATTCATTAGCCTGCATTTCTGGGCCTATTTGCAAAAGCACCTTCCATGATATCAAAAGGATATCAATACATCATTCAAGTGTAAGAAATCTAGTGTATAAAATATACTATGCAAAAACTCCAGCTTCAGAATTAGGCAATTTAAATAACACTCTTCTGCATGGTACACCCAAACACTTACAAGAAGAAATTGACCGTATTCAGAGAAAGTATTTTGGAAGTGAAAGCCACTTACAAATGCAAAAGTTTTAGAACATAGTAGCAACAATTCTGCAAACAGCAACCTTCTATTACACACATACAGAAAAGAAATAGTAAAATGTAAAAGGTCATCGGCTTAAGTACCAAACCATGTATGTGTGTGTTGCCGCAGAACGTTTTACAAAAGGAACACAAAAATTGTAGACATAGCATAAGAAATAGAAGACAATGAAGACTCTAAATGGTTTGAATTAGCTCTCTACCTTTTAGCAGAAAACAAATATGAACTGAACGCCTAATATGTTGCAGTTACTGTACTACAACATTAGACAACAACCACACTGCTTCACATGCTATTACAAATAATTTGGAATTGTTCCCACTACCAAAAATCCTGCAACAACTCAATTTGTATGAGAGCATAAAAATTCAAACAGTTCACCCATTTCAAGCAATTATACATCTTCATCCAAAAACAGCAAAATTACCTTCCTCTGAATTGGTGAAAGGCATTTGTGGCAAAGTAGTTTATTTGCCATTAGATCTAACGGAAAATTTACACACTCTAGGAGTGCAACGTTCAATAGAGCATTATTTAATAGTCTTGGTAAATGGTGTACCAACAAAGGACAGAATTATTTGGCAACAACTGATGGACATAAAGTTAGACAAGCATTGCAATATCTAAAAGACAATAACGAGTACTACAAGGAAATAAATATTAATGAAAGCTTAAGGGAAACTGAAATAATTCAAGAGCCATCAGAAACTGGACAATTCGAACTTCTGGATCCTGCTACAGTATCCACTCTTTTGGACCATTACACAATTCATTCATTACATTCCAATGAAAGCATAGATGATGCACTAGAAACTTACCAAATGCGACAAACCAAAACGTCACCAATGAGTATATGGGAAAAAAGTATAGAAGCACGTGCTTTTCCACTGCTATTTCCTACTGGCAAAGGTGGAAGATACGATGATAGACCCACCCAGATTGGGGCATCAGAATACCGCTCTTTACGAATGTATTCGCTAGATACAAGATTTAGACAAAATGTGAAATACATATTCCACCTACACTAAGAAAGTGAATTAGCAACATTATGTTACGGAGTTGCACACATTTTGAAATGTGGAACCCACTTTCAAAATATGTCAGCTACGCAGTTAATACAAAAAGTACAGGAAAAAGATGAGGTTTTACAATCATGTATAACAAATTTGTTTGCAAACATGCGTGGTACAAAGGATTACTGGTTCCGACGGCACAGAGACGTGTGTTGTATGAAACCTTGGACCACCGACTTGGTTGTTACGCTAAGTTCTGCAGAATATGCATGGGAAGATTTACATGACTTCCTACGCACAGCAAACAGCAACAAAAACAACATAGATATATTAACACCTGGGGAACTTTGCTCTCTAGATCCAGTTAATGTGTCAAGATATTTCCATCATCGTTTCATTGCCATGCTAGTCTTTATTTGCAATAAAACTGTTCCTCCCCTTGAGAAGTGTAACACTTCTTTTGGAGAAAAGAATATCAAGCGAGAGGAGCTGTAACGCTCACCTGGTTCCCTCGGAGGCGCTGGTCTTGGGCTGGGCGCTGCAAACGTCTTCAAAGTTAGGCGTAGGGTTCGTTTGGCTCCCGGATTTGGCCCCTTGCTCACCGAAAGCTTGACCTGCAGAGTGAGGTGTCTGCAAGTGGAAAATCAAGGTATTAGTGGCTGGAAGTATGGGAGAAGTTCTAGCCCCTCTCTCCCTTTCTCCCCGTGGTACTCAGATGATTGTTGTGCTCACCTTAAGTAAGTGAATGTTGAGCTCTCCATCCTGCGTCTTGTGCAGGGGCGCTGGGTCCAGTTACTTCACTGGATGTGAGTTCCGCCTCTTGATTGCAGAGGGAAGGTGAGAGCGATGCCGCCGTTTTGCTGCACGAGCGTGACTTGTAAGTATTAAAGTTCTCCTTGGATTGCTCTTTTTAAATGTCTTTTTCCTTATGTCTATGTCTTTTGCTTTTAGGATGCTGTCGATGCCAAAGAAGATGCTCTCCCAGATTCGTGGCAGAGAGCGTAACAAGAAGATGGTGAATTCGAAGGCACATAAGTAGGAAGACTGCTTTAGGGCCGTAGAATGCACCTTAATGTCCCCTTTTGTTTTTACAGGTGCCGGAATGCAGCGCGAACAAAGTTGGAGCAAGCGCAACACAGGTAAGCAGTATTGTAACTGAACGTTACTAACCAATGTTCTTTGTCTTTGCAGGCCCGATGCCGGACGCGGAATGCAGAAAAGAAAACGACTTGGATGCTGCCGATGGCTCGGGTGAGTTGAAGCGCTAACTTTGCCTTTGTCTAACCTGTGCCTTTTGTTTTGCAGGAGCTGCTGAAGATTGAAGATTGGTTCCCAGCAGGTAATTTTCGTAACTACAGGATCCGGAGCTGAAGATTCGCTGGAGCTGACGCGGTGAGCGTCCTGCTGCAGATGCAGAATAACGCGAAGCATGTGGTACCAATCGGGTGTGGTTTAAATAGCCCATAGGAGTACTTAGGTGTCTTCTTCCACCGCAGCCGCGCCCAGGTAAAAGAGTTCCTGCTTCCAGAAGAGTTCCAGCATCAGTGATCCAGGGAGTGGTGCCTGCCCCACCCAGAAAGAAAAGTAGTCCCTGTTAGAAGAGAGTAAAGCATCATCTGGCTGGTAAGTAAGCAGCATGGTCTGCTTCAGGTAGGTTCACCCAAGCACTTTTACACTTGATATGAGCCCGGCGCTTCCTGTGCCGGGACGGGTCCTTACTATGAGCCTGGCACCACCGGTGCCAGGACAAGGTCCAAAAGGTCCCTATTGGGACTTGCTGGTGCCGATAAGGCATGTTATGAGCCTGTTTCCAAGGGTGTTGGGTAGGTCCTGACTCCTTGAAAGCAGTGGTCATGACAGCACCCCCCCTCAAGGCCCCTCCCAAATTTGTTCCCTCCGGGGGTCTTGGTTTATCAGGAAAAGTTCGATGAAATTTCTTAACCAGACGGGGTGCATGAACATGTTCCGACGGTTCCCAAGATCGTTCCTGGGGGCCATAACCTTTCCAGTCAATCAAATAGTATAATTTAGATTTGGAAATCTTGGAGTCTAATATGTCTTGTATTTCGAATTCTAGTTCTCCGTCCACGAGAATAGGGTCTGGAGATTTTGTCAAACGGGTTCCAGGTTGCATGGGTTTCAGTAGTGAAACGTGGAAAACTGGATGTATTTTCATATGAGCAGGTAGGCCCAATTTTACCGCCACTGGATTGATTATGGCAGTGATTGGGTAAGGCCCCAGGTATCGTGGATTGAAAGTACGCGGTCCTTTTAGGGGTAAATGTTTGGTGGACAGCCAGACCTGATCTCCCACAAGATATTGAGGAGCTTCCTTTCGATGTAGATCCGCACTCTTTTTATATTGTTCCTTGGCCTGCTTAAGGTGAGATGTGGCCTCCTTAAAGGCTTGAGTGATTGTCGAATGCAGATGATCTACAGCGGGTGTTGCAAGAGTCTGAGGTGGGTCAAGATTTGAGGTGCGAAAGTGGATTCCATATGAAAGAAAAAACGGAGTTTTTCCTGTTCCGGCGTGGACTGAGTTATTATAAGCGTACTCCGCAATCCAGAGAATGTCTTTCCAAGTGCCCTCTGATTGTTGTAACATGCAGCGTAGATACTGTTGCAAGGTTTGATTGGTCCTCTCGGTCTGCCCGTCGGTCTGGGGATGGTGGCTCGTCGACAGCCTTATGTCAATTTGGGCTAGACGACAACAACTCCGCCAGAAGTGAGAAATAAATTGACTCCCTCTATCTGAGATTAAAATTGAAGGAAAGCCGTGCAACCGAACGATGTTTTCGAGAAATTCTCGGGCCAAAATTGGAGCTGTAGGTAACCCTTTCAATGGGATGAAATGAGCCATTTTCGAGAATAGGTCCACAATCACTAAGATTGTATTAAATCCGGAGCATGGTGGTAAATCTGTGATGAAGTCCATGGAGAGAGTATGCCATGGATGTGGAGGAATGTCTATTGGATGTAGGAGACCTGCTGGTTTCTCCTTCTGGCTTTTGCTTTGAGCGCACACGCCACAAGAATTAATGAAGTCCTTAACGTCCTTTCTCCAAGATGGCCACCAAAAATGTCTCTTTATCTTTTCCAACGTTTTGGTAATGCCGGGATGTCCTTCCATTAAGGAGTCATGGTAACAAGAGATCACCTGTCTTTGTAAATCGGTACATGGTAGATATAATCTTCCTCGAAAGTATAATAGGTTCTTATCCGTTGTGAAATCATTTCCCTTGAGCTGCCAGTCTTGCACTTCTACTGGAGTCAGAAGATCTTTAACTTTAGTTTCAATGTCTTCAATGGATTGTGCATCTATTAAACCCAGGATTCTCTGTTCCGGAATTATAGGTACGGGTTCAAGATTGGTCGTGAGTTCATCTACTCCAATTCGGGAGAGAGCGTCTGCTTTACCATTCTTGTTGCCTGGTCGGTAAGTTATCACAAAGTCGAATTCGGCGAAAAACAATGCCCAGCGAAGTTGTCTAGAGGATTGAGCTTTGGCTGATTTAAGGTACTGTAAATTACGATGATCCGTGATGACGGTGACTGTGTGTCGGGCTCCCAAGAGATAATGCCGCCAAGCTTTAAAGGCGGACTTAATCGCCAAAAGTTCCTTATCTGTAATGGTATAGTTGATTTCAGGAGCTGAAAATTTGCGGGACCAAAATGCCACTGGGTGTAACTGATTTGTTTCCGGGTCTCTTTGCGAAAGCACTGCTCCCATTGCGAGACTGGAAGCATCAGTCTCTACGATATAGGGAAGTTCCGGGCGAGGATGTTTTAGAACTGGAGCCGAGGTGAATTTTGTTTTTAGTTCCAGAAAGGCTTGTTCAGCCTCTGTAGACCACTCGAAACGTTTATTCTTTCTGAGGAGGGCTGTAATGGGTTGGACAACTCGAGAAAAATCTGGGATAAATCTTCGATAAAAGTTAGCAAAGCCCAACATGCTTTGAACTCCTTTCACTGACGTTGGTGAGGGCCACTTAATGATAGCGTCCACTTTTCTTGAGTCCATGTGGACTCCATTTGGTGACAAAATGAATCCCAAAAATTCGACCTCCGTGACGTGAAAAACGCATTTTTCCAATTTTGCAAAGAGTGTGTTTTCGGAGCCGCTCCAGTACTGCGGTGACATGTTTTCGATGTTCCGCCTCAGAGGACGAGTAGACCAGAATGTCATCAATATAGACAACTACACATACATCAATGAGCTCTCTGAGGACGTCATTCATAAAATACTGAAAGGCTGCCGGAGCGTTGCAAAGCCCAAAGGGCATTACTTGATACTCGAACAGTCCATATTTAGTACAAAAGGCCGTCTTCCATTCATCGCCCTCCTTTATTCGTACTAAATGGTAAGCTCCTCTGAGGTCCAGCTTTGTGTAGATACAGGCACTTTTAACTTGGTCAAGAAGTTCAGGGATCAATGGTAACGGATATCTGTTCTTAATCGTAATCTGGTTCAAGGCACGGTAATCTATGCATGTTCTTAGGTCTCCCTCTTTTTTTGGCACGAAGAACAAAGCTGAAGAGGCTGGGGACTTCGAGGGACGGATAAATCCATTAGCCAGGTACTGATCCAAATACTGCCTTAGGTGAAGATTTTCAGGTTCTGTGAGGGCATAAATTCGACTGCATGGAGGAGTGGATCCTGGAACCAAGTCTATTTGGCAGTCGTATGATCTGTGAGGAGGCAGTGAATTAGCTTGATCTTTCCGAAAGACATCCTGAAATTCCCGGTATTCAGGAGGCAGGTGAGGACTCTCAGAAGCAGTTGCAGCTAGTTTTGTGGGGGGCTGCGGATAGCAGGTAGGTGCGCATTCTGGAAACCGGATTGTCTTTGCTCGCCAATCAATTTGAGGATTGTGTTTTTCCAGCCAAGGGATTCCCAGGATAACTTGAAACTGTGGAGCCTTGATCACGTCAAACACGATTTTCTCTTGATGTCCATCTTGGCTTACCAACGTCACTTCCATGGTGGTGTGAGTAACTGGTCCGGAAGCTATTTCCGTACCATCCACGGTGGTGATGACGTCTTTCACCGACTTAGGACAAAGAGACAGATTCATCCTGGCGGCCAATTCACAGTCCACGTAATTGCCGATTGCGCCACTATCAATGTATGCTTTAATGGCATGCATACGATTGGGTTGTTCCGGACTCACGAGGACCATGGGCATGGTAAAATGCGAGGTCAAAGAACTGGTTTTTTACGCTCGGCAAGCGGACCTCTACACTTGTCGGGCGAGGTCGTTTTCCGACTCTGAACCTTTGGCACCCTTATCGGAAGCTCCTACTGTCTTCTTCTTTGGTTTCACTGGGCAATCTTGGAGGAAGTGCCCTGAGTTCCCGCAATAGAGGCACAATTGTAGTTGTCTTCTCCTTTCTCTTTCCTTTTGGGTTAGAGGTCCTTTCACCACCCCAATCTGCATGGGTTCCACGGTATCATTTCCTTTAATGGAGCTCTGTGGTCTTGAAAAAACTCGATTTTCAAACCTGGAACGATCGGCTTTTCGATTTTGTATCCTATGATCTAATTGCACCACCAGATCAATGTATTCGGAACAGTCTTGTGGTGGATTCACCACCTGGGCCAGAACGTCTTTAAGTTCTCCACGAAGGCCTCTATAGAAAAGGGTGATTCTCTTATCCTCAGGCCATCCGGTTTCAACCACTAGTCTGTTAAATGATGCAATGTAGGCCAGAAGATCTTGATTGCCCTGTCGTAGTGAAAGAAGTTCATTGTCCAGAGCCTGTCCCTGAGAATGCCTTGCGAACAATCTTTCCATACTAGCTTGGAAGTCCTGGAAATTATAAAGGATAGGGTTATCCTGAGTCACTAAAGGAATAGACCAATCTGCGGCGCTGCCACTAAGATATGAGAGCACAAAGGCTATCTTAGCCTGGTCTGTTGGAAAAGCGGCAGGTCTACACAGAAAGTGCAAACGACACTGATTGATGAACACAGCAAACCTTTTCGGATCACCTGAAAAGCGTTCGGGCGGAGCCAAAGGTACATTTCCTGGTAGATTAATTTGCACCGGATTAGAGGAAGCCGTTGGGGCATGGCTTCCACCAGGGGTAGGCAAAGGAGTCTGTCCCGCTTGGGCTTGTAACAATTGTCTAGCCAAGTCGTCTGTTCGCTCCTTAGAAATCACTAGCTCTCTCCTTAGGGCATTTGTTTCCTGGCGTGCTGCGTGTACTTCTGCTCTCAACTCCCCGAGCAACTGGGCCAATTGGTCTGTGTCTGAAGTCTCCATTGCGCCTGGGCGGGAAATGTTTGGGAGGCTTCGCGTTCTGTAACGCTCACCTGGTTCCCTCGGAGGCGCTGGTCTTGGGCTGGGCGCTGCAAACGTCTTCAAAGTTAGGCGTAGGGTTCGTTTGGCTCCCGGATTTGGCCCCTTGCTCACCGAAAGCTTGACCTGCAGAGTGAGGTGTCTGCAAGTGGAAAATCAAGGTATTAGTGGCTGGAAGGATGGGAGAAGTTCTAGCCCCTCTCTCCCTTTCTCCCCGTGGTACTCAGATGATTGTTGTGCTCACCTTAAGTAAGTGAATGTTGAGCTCTCCATCCTGCGTCTTGTGCAGGGGCGCTGGGTCCAGTTACTTCACTGGATGTGAGTTCCGCCTCTTGATTGCAGAGGGAAGGTGAGAGCGATGCCGCCGTTTTGCTGCACGAGCGTGACTTGTAAGTATTAAAGTTCTCCTTGGATTGCTCTCTTTAAATGTCTTTTTCCTTATATCTATGTCTTTTGCTTTTAGGATGCTGTCGATGCCAAAGAAGATGCTCTCCCAGATTCGTGGCAGAGAGCGTAACAAGAAGATGGTGAATTCGAAGGCACGTAAGTAGGAAGACTGCTTTAGGGCCGTAGAATGCACCTTAATGTCCCCTTTTGTTTTTACAGGTGCCGGAATGCAGCGCGAACAAAGTTGGAGCAAGCGCAACACAGGTAAGCAGTATTGTAACTGAACGTTACTAACCAATGTTCTTTGTCTTTGCAGGCCCGATGCCGGACGCGGAATGCAGAAAAGAAAACGACTTGGATGCTGCCGATGGCTCGGGTGAGTTGAAGCGCTAACTTTGCCTTTGTCTAACCTGTGCCTTTTGTTTTGCAGGAGCTGCTGAAGATTGGTTCCCAGCAGGTAATTTTCGTAACTACAGGATCCGGAGCTGAAGATTCGCTGGAGCTGACGCGGTGAGCGTCCTGCTGCTGATGCAGAATAACGCGAAGCATGTGGTACCAATCGGGTGTGGTTTAAATAGCCCATAGGAGTACTTAGGTGTCTTCTTCCACCGCAGCCGCGCCCAGGTAAAAGAGTTCCTGCTTCCAGAAGAGTTCCAGCATCAGTGATCCAGGGAGTGGTGCCTGCCCCACCCAGAAAGAAAAGTAGTCCCTGTTAGAAGAGAGTAAAGCATCATCTGGCTGGTAAGTAAGCAGCATGGTCTGCTTCAGGTAGGTTCACCCAAGCACTTTTACACTTGATATGAGCCCGGCGCTTCCTGTGCCGGGACGGGTCCTTACTATGAGCCTGGCACCACCGGTGCCAGGACAAGGTCCAAAAGGTCCCTATTGGGACTTGCTGGTGCCGATAAGGCATGTTATGAGCCTGTTTCCAAGGGTGTTGGGTAGGTCCTGACTCCTTGAAAGCAGTGGTCATGACAGGAGCACCACATATTCACATGCTGTTATGGATCAAAGTTGCACTGAAATTTGGTCACAACAGTGATCGCACTGTTTTGCAATTTATCCAAAAATATGTCACTTGTGAAATCCCTTCACAACAGACACATGGTGAGCTGCATGAGCAGATTTTACAATTTCAAAGACACAAATGTGCAAATATTGTCGCCACAAATACAAAAGCAAAGGTAAATACTACACCAAATGCCGCTTTGTTTTCCCTAGACCAGTTACACAAACAGGTGAAGTAAACAACTTCATGTCGACATAGTGTTAAAGGTAAATCACCTAAGAACACGTATTACATAAAAAGAAGGGAAGAATCAAAATATATCAATGATTACAATGCAATCATTGCCCTCTTATGGAATGCAAACATAGATGTGCAGTACATTGCAGACAATTCTACTGCTGTTGCACGATAGGTTACAGCCTACTTAACAAAAGCAGAAAAAAACAGAGCTTCAAGACCTCTGGGATGACCTGTCATCAGACAAAACACTATCACAGAAATTGTACAGCCTAGGCATAAAAATGCTTTCTCATAGAGAATGTGGCGCCTACGAAGCAGCAGATCGTTTAACCCGTACTGCTTTGTATGGTAAATCAGACAACATAGTATGGCTAAGTCTTGGTCCTGAAAAATCTAGAAAAAGAGTGCTGAAATCATATGAGGACATAGAAACAATTGCCAGAAATGATCCCAACAACCAAGACATTCTAAAAAACAATTTACTGGACACATACTCAACAGAAAGAACTTTATTACAGGTCTGTTACAACTTTTCAAATCATGGAGAAAAGAGGAAGATATACTAGAAAACTATGACTGCTATGAAGATGCTTTCAAAGCAAATGAAAGCACTATCACCGATGTGAACTTTACGCAGTACAAAACAATATTACACAATGAGCAGCAACAGGAAGAAGAACTTCAGGCCCAGCTAGATAAGGACTCTTCCGACAGTAGTCAACCTTCTGTAACAGGAAGTCAAGAACCACTAGGACGACCACTAATAGCAAATGAGGCTGAAGTAGCTATGGCAGAAGTGGAAAACACCATGTATCAGTATCAAGAAGATACAGAAGACTTAAATGTACAACAAGCAAAACTTAAAGATCAGCGCACCATTTTTGAAGACATAACAAAACAAATTGTACATGGTGTACAACACGAAAATAAAGAATGTACCTGTCAAAATTACAAACCTATACTGCTGTACCTGAGTGGTGAAGCTGGATCAGGGAAAACATTCTTAATCAAAATCATCAGCAAGTTCCTTCAACAATTGACAAACAACAAACTGTCAGCTGTTGTAACGGCCCCCATAGGTTTAGCTGCCTACAACATAGGCGGTGTCACTTTACACCGATTACTACTGCTTCCAGTAGAGCATCAAAATAAATTAGACTATTACAAACTTTCTGCAGAAGCTGCAATGGAATTACACAGAGTATTAAAACAAATGAAAATGCTACTAATAGATGAAGTGAGCATGGTCTCCAATTTAATGTTGACTTTGATTCACCTCAGATTGCAAGAAGTACTTAAAAGTAACAACGAAGAACTCTTTGCAGGGAAACACATTATCGTTTTCGGAGATCTTCTACAATTAACACCAGTGAAAGGTGAACCTATTTTTAAAACCTTAGGCCACAAACTCTGCCGGAGAACTGTTGGTAGCATAGGTAATGTCAACCTTTGACAACATTTCCAATACAGAGAATTAACTGAGAACATGCAGCAATCTGCAGATTTCACTCATGCCAACATCTTAAAAAGTATTAGAGTTGGTGTACTATCGCAAGAAGCACAAGTTGTATTGAAAAACCGCCACATTCATGCACTTTATGGCGATAATGCATGTGCAACTGATGTTATGGAACAAATAGAGCACAACAATGTCAATTGTATGGCCTTAATGCCAACTCTTGCAAGCTGTTTCAAATTGAATGAAAGAATGTTAAATAAAGAAATGCAACCAATAATGGAAATTAGTGCCACAGACAAACTACACGTACATGGTATGACAGTACCCATGTGTGAACAAGCCACAACAAGACTAAATAGTTTAGAAAATTCAATCTCCAACACAGCTGGGTTGGAAAAAATAATAAAATTATCCTTAAATTGTAGAGTAATGCTGAAACGTAACCTTGACGTCGAGCAAGGACTAGTTAATGGAGCCCTAGGTACGGTTGTTGGCTTTCAATCATACCCACGTGACAGCAACATTCAGTTTGTTAATATTCGCTTTGATAAAGTTTCAGAAGTGAAAAGGATAGGGCGCTCAATTGCTCGATTCCTTCTCTTCAAAGACATGTATGTACGTATAGAGCAATTTTCTCTAACTCTTGCATATGCAGCTACCATTCATAAATCCCACGGTCTTACCCTAGACAAAGCATTGATAGATATAGGAAACACAGTCTTTAAGGAAGGCATGAGCTACGTAGCATTTTCACGCTTACGTACACTTGACGGTCTATTGCTAATGATCTTTGATGCAAGTAAAGTGAAAGCTGATATTCCTTGCATTCTAGAATACAATAGGTGCGTTCACTGTACACCCCTCATCTGAAACAATATCCTGTTCCAGATAAAGTAAAACGTGGTAAAAGAAAACTAAATGAAACAGAAATGCAACAGAATCCAACAGCAAATTCCTCAAAGAAAAGAAAAGATAAAGTTTCAGCAATTACCACAAACAAAGAAGAACCCATTAGGGAATGTAAACCAGAGCCGTTGGAAATTCCGAAAAATGCACTCAGATACAGAACTAGCTGGTCCACGCAAATTTGCAAATGAAAGTGGGGTAAGTTGCTATGCAAATGTAGCAATGAATATTCTATTTCAATTGCCACCAATTGTTAACAATATTTACTTGCACAGTACAGACAAATTGTGTTTGCAAATGTTAGTGCTTCATAGAAATGCAACAAGCAATCCGGACAACACATACAGTGTTCATGGAATACGGCAAGAATTGGACGACTGTGCTGGAATGGTGAGATTCACTCTGAACTCACAAGAAGATCCGCAAGAATTTCTAATGTTCTTACTATTAGTATTGGAAAACAAAAGCACACCTGTAAATGAAATCTTCCAGATTTCGTACATGTGGAAACATACATGCACTCTCTGTAGCAATGTGATACGAGAAGAAACCCCAAATGTGCGATTTGTGTACGTTTCCATACCAAATTGTGAAAGCATTCCATTTCAGCAACTTGTACAGAATGCAAACCATGGCAGATTATGTACTATTTGCAATTCAGACAATCGCTCCACCTTACTGATACAATCACATAGTGCCTACATAATACTTATGCTTCTACATTATAATGCAGATGGTACCAAAAACAACAGCAAACTGACTTAACCTTTACAACAATAGGTATAATCTACCATGCAGGAACTACAACCAATACACTGCATACATTAAAAAGAAATGTGGATGGTTTGAATGTAATGATAGCACCATTACTCTAAAGCAAAGATTGCCAGCTAATCTTACAAATGCGTATTTAATCTTCTTAAAGCCAAACTTGAACAAATAATCTATACTTCAAGATTGCCAAATAATTATGCGAAAGACGACAGAATACGCCAATAGGTATCTAACTGCCCAAGAGGATATAACAATGACACAAATAAATGAATATCACAGATTTGTAGGAACAAATGCACAGTTACAGTACGCCTACAGGTATCTAACTGTTGTTAGAAATCGGCAGGAAGGCAACAAACATAACATTAATCAGAAAGATGAAGCAAACACTCAAAGGAAACAAGGAAGTAGTTAGTACCATAGGAAAACAAGGTTTTTTTTTTATCCAACAAGGTTTTTTTGCCCCAGACCCAAGGATTAGAAAAGCAAACACAGAAACTGAGCACAATGCACAGTACACTGGTTTGTAAACTAAATATGAGGGTAAAAAAAAAAGGTAAACTGTCTATTATGCAATGTAGTAAGTTTTCATAAAATGCAAAGACTAACATACCTTTTTCTTTTATCACAGAAATTAAAAAAGGGATACTTCCGCCAAGTACGAAAAGCATTTAAAAAATATAAGTGGATTCTGTACAAAGTAAGGAGTAAGTATATTGGCAGTCATTTTCTACACATGCGAATGTACACGTCTAATCTATGGTAGTAGTATGCTGCAGTGGCTGGAGGCTTGCCCTTGCATTTTCAGTGTCTAACCTATGACCTACGCCTTACGACCAAAGTACAAAGAGTATACTTCCTAGCCACAACCATTGCTGCATATCCAAACCATGTTCCTTGTAAATTAGCTACTTATAAATGTACTGTTGGGACCATCGTCTGCAGCAATGCAACCAAGACATTAGGGCGTGCACACAACTAACGCATTACACCACTCCCATATTCACTTATAACTCCACTGCTTATGACTTCAGTCTTGGGTGCATGGCCTTGGCCATGCTCCCAAAATGCTACGCCCTCCCCACAACCATCTTAGTGATGTTGCATAGTTCAAGTGCACCAATAGCTGTGATATGTTCTGGCCAGAGGCTTCACTCCTAGCTATGTACATGGGATGGGTGTGCAGTGCCTTGCACGTCCAGTACTTACAACTTTGTTGTTGGGTGTATGTCCTTCGGCCATGCATCCAAGACTGCACACACTCCCCACAATTTAGCAATCGATACGCAATAGTACTGGTGTATCCATGGGTGTGACATGCTGCGGTGGTTGTGGCCAGGGCCTACAGTCTTGGAAGTAAGGCCTTCTGCCTTCGGCAGACGGCCATGGATCCAAGACTCGAGGCCCTGGCCACAACCACTGTAGCATGTCACACCCATGACGGCGTACTAATGAATATAATAATACCCTTAGGAAAAAGTATTGCAATTATGGCATGTTGTCAATTTCAATGTTCGCTACCACTACGCGTCTCCTTACAACAGTAAAAAGTTTCCTGTGCACTGCATGGACTGAAATGCTACCGTTATTACACCCCTCATTTTTAGTGCGTCCAAGGTGGCCATAGAAAATACATCATGAAGGCTGACCCCCAGAACAAATGCATTGATCACCCATGTCCTACTGTTTGAACCTGTCCCAACGCTCTGTGACACAGCAAAAGAGTTTTATAAATATAGCATGTGTACGCTGGTTGTTGCTCCGCTATCGGCGGATCCAAGATGTCGGGCGCAGCCAAACAATCTGACGCAGAACACGTTTCGCAGCAGCCAATCGGCAGAGACGTTGCGTGTCCGCGGTCATGACGCGCGCCCATTAGCCAATCGTTATCTTAACCGCGGAGTGAACAGGGAAGTGTGACCACGGAGCGGACATAGATATCACTAATTTTTTGAGACATACTTTTTGGTCGTTTTTAAGAAAAATACTGCATGGATTGTCACCAAATTTACAAAAGAACGCTTTCTGGACCAAGCCCCTGTAGGGGAGGACTGGCCGCGAGGCCCTCCTCACCTGCAGCCTTCTCCCCAGGTGAGGACCATGACTCGGTGGCCGTCCCCTCATGCCACCCGGGCCCAGGTGGAGGAGGGGTCACCCGCCGACGACATTGCCCACACATATCCGTTCCCTGCATATACCAAAATTCAGTTAGGCCTAGAAGCCATCTTGTTTAGCAAACATGGCGTAAGTTCAGCACACTGTAACGAGGCCCCCACCTTTGGAGGGCCTTTCATTCATCTCCGCCGCCGCAGTAACCCTGGTAGATCCGCTGCGAGCGCGTTCCCATGAGAAAGTCGGGTATGAGCTAACCCGAGATGCTAACACTGTAACATTTTATCGTTCACAATGTAATATTGCACCCCGCATGACCTGGTCCGCGAGGCCGGGGTGACGGGAAAAAAGCTGAAGCATCACTATCTGAAGAAAGTAGAAAATAATTCAAGTATTGGTATTAACGAACTACCTCTGTTTAAACAGATCCTGTAAACTGTGAATAAACCATAAAGATGTAACGTTACATAACACCACCCCAGGTCTGGACTAGTGCTGCTATAACCACAGAGAAAGATGTCGACCCAATGTATAGCCTTTATCTGTATAAGTGTTCTTACAATTTTATGTAGAAACCTGAACTCATATATGTTTTCTTAATCACCTAAAGCAGCGAGCATCAATTTCTGTAGGCCATAACCTAGAACTACCTCGTGTAACGCCTAATGTACATAGAATAATCACACCATGTAGTAAATATAATGTTAGGTAACGAAAAGGTACTCGGACCGACTGTATTAAAGAAATGTGTAACGAAATTGAAATATATATATGTGTGTTTAAATAACATCAAAATAAGGCGGAACATTATAAAAGTTCTGCATTCAAAAGTTAGCAACGCACGAGGAAAAAACCTTTGTGAATATATGCAAGGCCATTCTCCCTCCCACCCTACCAAGCCTGCCAGATAAAGAAGCTAAGGCCTGTGCCGCGCTCCCTCACCTCCCCCAACCAAGCTGGAGCCGCTTCAGAGAGTCAGAGGCCCCGGTACCGCACCCAAGGCCACAGCCCGCCACCTGTGTTATTTACAGCACGGTAATAAACCCACGTTTGAATCCACTGATCTACCAGCACCCTCTCGTAAATTCCACAACCCTCCCCCTAGACCACCCCAAGAATCATGACCCCGTGCAAAGATGACCCCCATCACTGGGACAAGACACAGAGACCCCTTTATATAATAACTTCTAACGCGGCAGACAGACATGTATCATTCGGCTCAGGCCCCAGAGCCCAGCCCCTCGACCTAAAATACCGGTCAATAGGACACAGGTAAATCTCACCCCAACCGACAACCACCGGACCTCTCACGAGGTGCATTCCTCATGTGTTGCGTTTATTTTATAAGACAAACTGCTGAGCGATTTATTGATGAACTTAGATGTCGTTTCTTGAATAACTGCAGTGTGCATGGCCTAGGGCAAACGAGTCAGGAAAGGTATTCATCTTTGTCACAGGCTGCCCCAGCATACCAACACCGCTCGGATGACCTCAAGCTGGCCTGCCAGGCCCAACCCAACCCACGAGGCTGACCAGTGACGTCCTCACGCCAAGACCAACCACGCTGCAGCAACACCTATAGTTAGTCGACGCCACCCAATCCCAATTAACTTGTGCCCCCTATAGTGTGTAGGTTCTGATGACGTTTTTTGTATTAGAAATACGCCTGTCTTTGCTATTGTCAGACAGAGCGCTCTCGGAGGTTGCAGAGTTCTTTGCATGCCCTATTCTTTGGATAAACTCCCACTTACGCTCACCCGCACTCTGTCTTGGTCTTATTCCCACTACGGGAGAGTCCCTTATTGTCTCTCATTGCGGGGAGGATCGTGCTGAAATTGGGGGCGCTTCCTTTCAGTGGTGACCCCGATAGCGTGATACCTCCAAATTATTTTTCCTAACTCCTTTTTAACGACCCCCTTGTGGCACGAGAATCTCCGGTCGAGAAGGGATACGCACGGTGAGCCGGCTCCGGGAGGCTGCCCGCCAACGGCGACCGGCACAATAAGAAGTGCGCACTCAATGAGAAAGGGTACGGGATCCCGATTGGAAAAAAATCCCCTTTGAGTGCCGCTCACCGGAGCCAGGGGCTGACCGTTGAGTTACCGGTGACACTGCCTGGACGGACCCAGTTTCGGAGACTATCGGTTCAAGACGGGCACGTGAGTACTGAGTGCGAGCGACCGTAAAGGGGAAGGGAGGGGAAATTGTGAACAGAAGAACGGGGACAGGTAGAGGAGAAGAATAACGGGGGTCTACTAAAGACGGGTCTTAAAACTTTCTTTATCTTTTCTTTGCATATGGCCATTAGGAGTAAGAAATAAGTGAAGTGGTAGAAGTGACGGGAACCTAGCTCCGAAAGGGGGTGGAAGGCGGCGCCGCATAGTGCTATCTAAACTAGTACTGGGAATATATGAAGAAGTAAGAAATAAGTTATTGGTGTCTGGCAAAGGGAGACACCGGGAATATTTTTTAGTGATTGCTACTCTCTCTATTTCTTTTTTCCATTCCACGGGGCAGGGGGAGAAAGCGAAAAGGGTATAAGGTAAATATGCTTGTAGAAGAACTATAAAATAGGGAGCACATTTGTAGGAGTGGGGATTAAGTAGTGGCACGTACAGACGTGAACATAGTAACATTAGCAGAAAAACAGGGACAGCTGGCCAGGGAGGAAAGGGAGGAAAAAAGACGAGGTGTGAGTGGAAAAGCATTGTGAAGGGTGCGCGCACCGTGTGAGTGTTGGAGACGAACGGTTGACCGCGAGGTGGCGCCAGAGAGTGTTGACCATAACTAGTACTTGATCAGTTGCAAGCGGAATCACATGAGAGTGTATGGGAATGGGAAGGGGATGAGCTATGGTGAGTGAGAAAGAATTTGCGCAGTGAATAAAAGTTGGGTGATAATTTTTTGAGACGTCCGCTCTTGTCTGTGCCATAAAGGTATACATACACAAACCTACACCTAACTAAAAGTAAAGAAGGTGGACACGGCTGTGTTAGTGATTTAGAGGATGGGGGCCGAAACTCCCTTGTCACATATTTGTAAGAGCTTACCGGGATACGCTGAACGAATAAATAAATATCATGATCAATGGGTAACAGAATTGAAAGGGGAGGGTCTGCCCCAGATTTGGCCAGAGGGAGGGTCTTTTGATAAAAGCGTTCTTGATATGGTACGAGCATGCATTAGCCTCAAGTATAAGGGGAAACAATGGCAAAATAGGAAGGAGATATTAGACCTCTGGAGATTGTTTGAGGAGGTACCCCCACCCAAAGCTCCGGCACCAAATATTGATCTACCTTCCACCACAGATAATCCACTGATGATTCCAAGAGAGGAAAAGGAACAGCCAAGTACAGAACAACCTGCGGAGGTGATTAGTTTGTACCCGATATTACCTAAACCAGCCCCCGCAGCAGGATATAGCGATCCTACTTATGTGCCTCCCCCCACAACTGGTACACCACAAAGACCAACAGCCCCCCCGCCATACGAAAGCACCAGAGAGCGCGCCCAGGGAAGCACACAGAGGGTGGATATAGAAAAGCTAACGAGTGACTTAGAGTCGAGGCTTACTGTGGCAAGGGATGAACTCTCAAGAATAGAAGACATATGTGAGCGCACGGCGTGCGCCCCTACACAATCAGGACGCACGTCTAGAGCGTCGAGCGAAAGTAGACAAATTGAGGAAGGATGGAAAAAGGGGGAAATACTGTTCAGAAGTGAAGAAGAGCCGACACGAATAATAGAGATAGGAGCAGTAGAAGGGAGCATTGGTGATGTATCACGAGAGAGAGGGATCAGAGAGGACTTGTTATGTGATGTCAGAGGAGGGTTGGATGAGAGTGATAGGTTGAGTATGGCAGTGGGAGGGGAAAGCGAGGAAGTGGACGGTGCATGTTCGCTAGGGACTATAGACGACGAATGGATGGGACGACTAAGAAATAGGGTGGGGAAGATGGCGTCATTGGAGTCAGCAGCGACTAAGGAAAGGGAGGGTGCAACCGCAAAAGGGAAGTTACAACTTCCATTGATACACAGAGGGGGAGGGAGACCAAACTATATACCATGGGCTCAGATGGATAAGGCTAATTTAATGAAATTATTGCCCCAACTGTCAGGAGGGGCGAGCAAGTGGATATATGCATTTGAGAAACATACCGCCGGCATACCGTTGGCAGTAGGCGATGTGAAAAGCCTACTAGTAACCGCAGTAGGAGATCAAGCGGACAGAGTATGGGCTAAGGCTGGTTTCCCGGCCGTGACGTTGGACTGTGATCGCCATGATGGGGCTTCCTTTAATACGGTACGAGCAAGGGTGTGGGACGCACTGCGGGAGACATTCCCAGATACCCCCGATTTACAGTGAGTAATGCAATGTACAATGAATGACGGGGAGGATGCTATGGATTACATTCTCCGGGTGCAGGAGATGTGGAGAGCGGAAACGGGCACGCCCTGGCACCAATCCACATCTCTATTTTATTTTATCATTAAGAGAGGGCTCCCAAAAGAGGTGCAGAAGGCACTCGATAAAATAGCGGGCGTTGAGGAAAAGGGGTGGCCAGAGATCCAAAGTATAATAGTGCACCATTGCAAAAGGATCAAAGAGAGAGAGAGGGAAGTAGCACAGAAAAGGTTGGCAGACGAGGCGAAGTTGGTACAATCAAAACTGGTGAAGGTTGCAGCAGCGGTAGCAGGGCTCCCACTCATGAGGGAGGGAGATGAAGGAGAGGAGGGGCAAATAGCAATACAAGGAAGAATAGCAGCAAATTGGGCAGGACAAGGACAACGACAGTGGACTGAGCAGGAGCAGAACGGAGGTCCAACGTGGCAAGAGTGGGCCCCAAGAGGGGGAAGAGGTGGGTACAGGGGCCGAAGAGGAGGACAAGGGTATGGAGGAATGGGAGGAAATGGGTGGCAGGGTCCCAGAGGTCCACAGGGGAGCTGCTGGAATTGTGGGAGATGGGGGCACTACTCAAGAGAGTGCAGGAGCAGACAAAACAACGGGTTCCAGGAGACAGAACAGTACGGTCACCCCCACCCAGGAAGCCCCTACGGCCTCCCCATGGGACAATACCAACAACCAGAAAATGTAGGACAAAGAAGTAACGCACAACTACACGGACATCAGTACAGAACACAAAACCACCCACAGAATAATGACAATATGCAATACACGCCAGGTAACACTTTCGCCACAGTAGCTAACGGAGCGCCTGCTCCCGCACCTTACAGCGGGGTGTCAGTAGTTTCGGGGAACATTTTTGATCAAGGGGGGGCAATGAGACACCCCGCATAGGACAGCCCACAGAGAGCACTTGCGTGTCCAGTACTATCTACGACCCACAATGCATCAGAGGAACCATTGATAGGAGCGCAGATAGGAGACAAGCAGTTCATATTCATGGTGGATTCGGGAGCGGAGAAATCATGCATTAGAGAGGGCCGGTTCCCGTTATCTAATAGAACATTAGAGACGCAGGGGTTCTCTGGGGCTGTAATTGAAGTTCCTTACACAGAGGCATTGGATGTGACAGTGGGGGGTAAAACAGTGAAAGCACCCTTACTGTACTATGAACACTCTCCCATTAATTTGCTGGGGAGAGATCTCTTAAGCAAACTAAATATGACAATATCATTCACAGGGAGCGGTATCGTATGTTCGACGCCAGGCATATGCCCCCTCCGCATATTAGCAGTAATACACGGCCACACAATCATGCAAGAGATCAGAGGGTTACCAAGAAACGAGGAGATGTTTGTTGAGGGCATGAGAACATTGGCTCTCATAGTACCAGAACTAAAAAGGATGGATTGGAGGATTCCAGCCGAATTCCTCTTCCGCCCCATAGCAAGCCCCGACACTGCTCCCGGGTCAGTGTTATCGTTGGATTTACACGCAGTACACGTGTCAGCAAACAGAATATGTGTGATTGGCGTTGACATGGAAGGATGTGAGTGGCGGACAGTACTGTGTACAAATGCAAATATCCCACTGAGGGAGCTCTCGGACGAGGAGCTATTTTCTGACACTGAGACAGATGGCGAAATAGTGATGGAACTAGCAATGCCGTGCGACATTGTAGTTACAGCCAGAAAAACTCAAGTTGAATTAATGACAGTAGTAGGAGCACCACATGCATTTTTTGATGACGACATGGGGTTAGTACCCACTAACATATGGACAAATGGCCCCCATGATGTGGGGTTATTACATGGGGTTCAGCCTGTGGTAATAAAACTGAAACCGGGAGCAATTCTACCCCGGGTAAAACAATATCCATTGTCACGCGAAGCAGAAGAAGGGATCAGAGAGACACTAGATGCACTGCTAGCACAAGGAATAATAGTGCCCTCAAACTCCCCATGCAACACATGCATTTACCCGATTAAAAAGGCGAAGGGAGGTTCATGGAGGATGATATAGGAATTTACGCCCACTCAATGATGTGATTCAGAAGGAGTTCCCTTTAGTCCCGAACCCGGCGACAATACTGTGCAACATTCCGAAAACGGCATCCCACTTCACAGTTATTGACTTAAAAAATGCATTTTTTTTCGATTCCCCTAGCAGAAGAGAGCAGGTACTTAACAGCGTTTACACTAGGGGGGAGGAGGTTCGAACACTGCAGACTACCACAAGGATATTGCGAGAGCCCAAGCATATTCAACAGGGTACTACATGAAGATCTGGGGAATTTGTCTGTAGAAAGCACAGTGATTCAGTACGTTGATGATTTATTGATTTGTGCACAAACTGAGGAAGAGTGCAGAAAGGACTCAATAACACTCCTGACATTATTGGCCAATAAAGGGTACAAGGTGGACAAGGGGAAGTTACAATACTGTCTGACAGAGGTCCTATACTTGGGACAGCTGATATCAAAGGATGGCAAGCGGATCATACCAGACAGGGCACAGGCGATTAGAGCAGTTGGGGAGCCCAAAACAGTAAAAGAGATGCAGAAATTTCTGGGTATGTGCAACTATTGCCGAGCATGGATATTGGATTATGCAGCATACACAAGGCCCTTGTTACAGGCACTAAAAGAGGCACAGCAGGAAAACAAACACATAGAATGGACAGAAGAGATGAACACAGCATTTAACTCACTAAAAGAGCTGATATCAAGCGCTCCAGTACTAGCAAATCCAGATTATGGGGGCGAATTCTTCTTATTCTCACACTGCAAAGGAACACTGATGACAGCAGTGCTGACACAAAAGACATTGTTAGGGCACAAACCACTGGCTTACTATAGTGGCACCCTAGACGCAGTAATGCAAGGTCATTTCGCGTGCGAGCAATCCCTAGCTGCAGCCGCGTTCGCGATTGAGAAAAGTGCCACGATAGTGATGGGCTGTCCTGTGACACTGTTTGTGGAACACTCACTCTTTGCAATATTAGAGCGATCAAAGAGCACATTGACGACACAGCGCGCCACAGCATATGAAATAATACTGTCCAGCGCAAACATCCACATAGTAAGATGTAAAACAGTGAACCCGGCCACATTCATCACAGAGGCGTGCACCGTAGAGGACATGCAGAATCACAACTGCGCTACGTACACAGGTGACGAAGGTCAGGATCAAGTGATTTTTGAGAATGCCCTGAACGAGGGAGAGGTGTATTTCGTGGACGGGTCAGCATCAATAGACATGGAGACAGGAGAGAAACATGTGGGTATGGCAGTTGTACGATTAGAGGAAGATGAATACGAGACACTAGTGCAACACCGCCTCCCATCACACTATTCAGCCCAAGCAGCAGAACTAATAGCGCTAATAGAAGCATTGCATGCCGCCAAGGGGTGCGCAGTGACAATATATACCGACTCAGCATACATGACAACAACAGTACACGGCGGGTTGGCACGGTGGGGGCGGAGAGGGTTTCGACGAGCAGATGGAACACCAGTTCAGCATGCAGAATTATTGAAAGAACTGATTGAGGCCCTGCAAGACCCCACGGCAGTGGCCATCGTAAAATGCCAAGCCCACACCACAAATACAGATTTTATATCTTTGGGGAACGCGGCAGCAGACGCCGCTGCCAAAGAAGCTTCATATTTACAGAAAGGTGTAGTAGGAGAGTACATGTTGCACCACACAGCAAGCCAAGAGGTCCCCACAGGATACAACATGATGCCCACACAGGAAATAATAGAGCTGCAAGAGGGAGCTAGTGCAGAAGAAAAATTGCTGTGGACTAAGAGGGGATGCAGTAAATCGCCGACTGATTTATTGTGGCGACAAAAAAGTTCAGGCAAAGCGGTAATGCCAGTTACATTGTTAGAAATAGCATTTCAACAACTACACTTTCCCGCACATAACGCAAAACAACACATAATGGCGGACATACAAGAAGATTGGTTTGCACCATGCCTCCATGAACACATCACAAGGCTGACTTTAGAATGCACGACATGTCAGATTTACAACTCAGGTATGACATTGCGCACACTGAGAGGAACGATACCAAAACCAACTGGCCCATTCAGAGAGCTCCACATTGATTATGTAGACATGGGAGAAAGATGTAACGGGGCTCGCTACATGATTGTGGTTGTATGTCCATTTTCGAGGTGGGTGGAGGCAGGCCCCTGTGCGCGCCCTGATGCGAAGGGCGCCGCGAAGTTCCTAGTGCGGGAAGTGTTCCCGCGCTGGGGGATTTGCGAAGTTATTCGCTCAGACAACGGCACGCATTTTGTTAATGAACTATTCAAGGAAGTGACTACCCTATTGGGAATAAAGCACAAATTATGTTCGATTTATCATCCTCAAAGTAATGGCGTAGTGGAAAAGATGAACGGTCTGTTAAAAAGCAGATTGTCAAAACTGTGTTTTTCCCTTAAAAAGACCTGGATGTACTGCCTGCCTTTGGCCCTGTTTGAGTTACGAAATCAACCAAGTAAAGACCACCATTTGTCCCCGCATGAGATCGTCACGGGAAGGAGAATGCACACAGCGCATTCGCCTCTCCGTGAACGTTCTGATGCACACAGAAGTGCGGCGATATTGGGAGAGGAGTTCACAGAGTACTTGAAAAAACTGACACGGGCAGCGCGCGTAATTGCGAAGCAACTAGCCCCCCCCTCTACAAGAGAGGAGGGGAACACAACAGAAACAGAGACACTGCCTGAAAAACCATTACAACTAATGCCTGGTGACCTTATATATGTCAGAAGTTTTGTGCGAAGGTGGAATGCGCCACGTTTCCATGGCCCTTATGAGGTAGTGTTTTGCACACCCACAGCAGTAAAGGTGAAGGGCCTACGATACTGGGTACATTTGACAGACGTACGCAGAGCTTATAGCGCCGTGGAAGGTGAGGTACAGGACGAGGGACAGGCAACTGCGGACAATGAAGTTGTGCAGAATGAATGATGGGAATTTTGTGTGCATTAAGTGATGAACCTTGAACGCGACTGGCGCACGACAAGTGTACTGAAATAAATATGTGTATATATATATATATATAATTTTTTACAACTTTCGAAGGTTTTTGTGGTTTTTTTTGGTTTTGGAGAAGTTTTTTTTCTCTCGACTTTCCTCTTTATATATGAAATAATGTACGGATAGTAATGATTGTAAAGTTACCTTGTCTGTGGACACACCCCCTCCCTCACCCACTCCCATACTTTGCCGAAAAAATGTCACAACGTTATAAATGTTTACATGCTTGTACTTAATGCACTTTTATGTTTCAAACAGGATTTACTATGGCATCGAATGGGCAGCCTGCAACTAATAGATTTGTTAGATTTAGAGAAATGTTAGTAGATAGATTGACATATTCATACGAATGTGGTTTATCAATGTGTGTTATTGTGTTCTTCATCTCAATATTTTGCCTAGTGACATATTGGGTCATAGCGTTCATCTCTACCGAGATGAACGAGGGGGGAGGGGGGAGTAACACCACCCTTGCCCCTGGCACGAATTCAATTACAAGTATGAATATTAAAGAAGGTGATTTTTTGGTCTGGGATGGATCACGCCTTGTATGGGGTTACTACACTGCACCACCCACTGTTGCCCCGTCACAATCAAGAGATAAAGATATGAAAAATGACACAATGTCCCTACCTGAAATATATAACAGCCCCACTACCCTTCCCGCCCCGATACAAAACAGCGATTTGTTGTTTATTGAGGAAAATGGAAAAGTAATTACGATGACAGAACACAAGTTTCTATATGAAGAATTGGAAAAGGGGGGAGGGAATGAGAAAGGGGGGCCTATTCTTTCACCTATCGAAACTAAAAGATATAGGAGGGGGGAGAGAAGTAGGCGAAGAAGAGAGACAAGCAGGAGGGGGTATGATGAGTATTATGGGTTAGGATTAGACAAGATGGAAGACCCACGACACCCCCACCAAGCAAATAAATGGTATGCAGATATGAGTACAACAGCTAAACAGACAACCAATGAAAGCTGCTATGTCTGTTCGCTCATCCCCCATGCATCAGGTACACCCAAAGTGTTGTTGCCAAGAGAATTGCCCATTGTGGATGCCCAATGTCTCCTTCATCTCACACTGTGTAGAATAAAGAACACCTTTCAAGCACACAATGTCTCTTTCAAAATGCTACAGGACAACAAAACGTGCTATTCAAAAGCGTCTGGAGTGGTCTGTCTTAAAGAACCTTTCTTTGCAATACAAGGGACGCTGTTTTCCGAAAACAAATGGAAAGATGAAGAAGTACTGTGCAAAGCGGAAGCACTGAGAGGTGTCCAACCAGACAAGCTGCGGTGGATGGAAAAAACGTGCTTACCAATATGGAAAGAACACATCTCTAAACTAACATGGGTAACAGCGATGGAGAAACCCTTCAAGCTACAAAGTGAAATACAAAACGAACTATGTTTCAAGGGAGAAGGAAAAGTGGCAATGGGAACGAATAAAAACTGTAACAAAACTCTCACCATCCCAGACATGAAAAAAGGAACAGCAGCACTAATGGACACATACTGGGTATGCGGGAATCAGGCTTACTTGCACCTTCCCCAGGCATGGAGTGGCAGCTGCTCAATGGCCACTTTGCATTCGGCCCTTATGGTGATTCCAGAAAGTCACGTCGACGAAAATAAAAGGACGCAAGGAAACATGAACAAGGATGCGACATCTCCCACTGCAGAAGCGCACCTCTATGTCCTGTCCTCCGGAGGAGCTATCACGGAACAAGCGAGCATCAAACTACATATCACAAGCATCATCCGATTTATTGGCACAGATCCCAGACAGGTATCGCCTGTTCAGCTCCGTGGAAACATTTTTTGCCTCACTAGTTTCAAGTGTCCAAGCAAGAGCAAATGCAAAATGGCTCCAGATCACACGGTGGGAACTGATTCAGCTGGCCAATGACACTGAAGAAGGGTTCAACATAATAAAGGTGGAACTACGAGCTCTGCGACTAATGACCATGCAGAACAGGTATGTTCTGGACCTGCTAACAGCAATCGATGGAGGTGTTTGCCGAAAAATAGGAAGTGCGTGCTGCACGTTCGTACCTTCTGAAGACGCAGAAAATGGGTCCCTGTCCCACGTCATTGAAGCAGTACATAACCTGGGAGAGAAGATGAAGCTGGAAGGTGGGGCTAAAGATAGCTCATGGTTCGACAATATCTTCTCCTGGGTTCCCTCATGGCTTGGAATGGCGATGAAGTTCTTGATACCAGTTGTGGTGGTCCTCCTCGTGGTGTTCTGCCTGTGCCAGGTGGGCCTCCGATGTTGTGCTAACGCAGTCCCTAACGGTGCAATGATGATGGTGACAATGGGCAACTCTGGTGGTACAATTAAGGCGACACAAGAAGTACATGTACAGACAGGAACAGATAACACTCCCAGATACCAGTTAGTGCCTATGTGCCGTGATAAGTACATAGTAGATAAACTATGGCACACCACTATCAAAGAACCTCGAGATGTGGAACTGGAATGGTATGAGGAGGTCTGGGTAGACTTGGAAGAAACTGGTGACTGTATATATTTAACATGTACCCCAGATGAGTATGCTAGAAGAGGTGAGAGCTTGAGGGGGGTATGCAGAGCCTGGATGCCTAGAAAAGGAACACCTGCATGGGATGACGCAGTGATAGAGGAGCAAGAATGTAGAAGATTAGAAGAGCTAAAGAATTCGTTACTTTAGTAACGAAAGGGGGGAAATGTAGGGGAGGACTGGCCGCGAGGCCCTCCTCACCTGCAGCCTTCTCCCCAGGTGAGGACCATGACTCGGTGGCCGTCCCCTCATGCCACCCGGGCCCAGGTGGAGGAGGGGTCACCCGCCGACGACATTGCCCACACATATCCGTTCCCTGCATATACCAAAATTCAGTTAGGCCTAGAAGCCATCTTGTTTAGCAAACATGGCGTGAGTTCAGCACACTGTAACGAGGCCCCCACCTTTGGAGGGCCTTTCATGCATCTCCGCCGCTGCAGTAACCCTGGTAGATCCGCTGCGAGCGCGTTCCCATGAGAAAGTCGGGTATGAGCTAACCCGAGATGCTAACACTGTAACATTTTATCGTTCACAATGTAATATTGCACCCCGCATGACCTGGTCCGCAAGGCCGGGGTGACGGGAAAAAAGCTGAAGCATCACTATCTGAAGAAAGTAGAAAATAATTCAAGTATTGGTATTAACGAACTACCTCTGTTTAAACAGATCCTGTAAACTGTGAATAAACCATAAAGATGTAACGTTACATAACACCACCCCAGGTCTGGACTAGTGCTGCTATAACCACAGAGAAAGATGTCGACCCAATGTATAGCCTTTATCTGTATAAGTGTTCTTACAATTTTATGTAGAAACCTGAACTCATATGTTTTCTTAATCACCTAAAGCAGCGAGCATCAATTTCTGTAGGCCATAACCTAGAACTACCTCGTGTAACGCCTAATGTACATAGAATAATCACACCATGTAGTAAATATAATGTTAGGTAACGAAAAGGTACTCGGACCGACTGTATTAAAGAAATGTGTAACGAAATTGAAATATATATATGTGTGTTTAAATAACATCAAAATAAGGCGGAACATTATAAAAGTTCTGCATTCAAAAGTTAGCAACGCACGAGGAAAAAACCTTTGTGAATATATGCAAGGCCATTCTCCCTCCCACCCTACCAAGCCTGCCAGATAAAGAAGCTAAGGCCTGTGCCGCGCTCCCTCACCTCCCCCAACCAAGCTGGAGCCGCTTCAGAGAGTCAGAGGCCCCGGTACCGCACCCAAGGCCACAGCCCGCCACCTGTGTTATTTACAGCACGGTAATAAACCCACGTTTGAATCCACTGATCTACCAGCACCCTCTCGTAAATTCCACAACCCTCCCCCTAGACCACCCCAAGAATCATGACCCCGTGCAAAGATGACCCCCATCACTGGGACAAGACACAGAGACCCCTTTATATAATAACTTCTAACGCGGCAGACAGACATGTATCATTCGGCTCAGGCCCCAGAGCCCAGCCCCTCGACCTAAAATACCGGTCAATAGGACACAGGTAAATCTCACCCCAACCGACAACCACCGGACCTCTCACGAGGTGCATTCCTCATGTGTTGCGTTTATTTTATAAGACAAACTGCTGAGCGATTTATTGATGAACTTAGATGTCGTTTCTTGAATAACTGCAGTGTGCATGGCCTAGGGCAAACGAGTCAGGAAAGGTATTCATCTTTGTCACAGGCTGCCCCAGCATACCAACACCGCTCGGATGACCTCAAGCTGGCCTGCCAGGCCCAACCCAACCCACGAGGCTGACCAGTGACGTCCTCACGCCAAGACCAACCACGCTGCAGCAACACCTATAGTTAGTCGACGCCACCCAATCCCAATTAACTTGTGCCCCCTATAGTGTGTAGGTTCTGATGACGTTTTTTGTATTAGAAATACGCCTGTCTTTGCTATTGTCAGACAGAGCGCTCTCGGAGGTTGCAGAGTTCTTTGCATGCCCTATTCTTTGGATAAACTCCCACTTACGTTCACCCGCACTCTGTCTTGGTCTTATTCCCACTACGGGAGAGTCCCTTATTGTCTCTCATTGCGGGGAGGATCGTGCTGAAATTGGGGGCGCTTCCTTTCACCCCTATACCTGCCCCTCTGTCTATTTGCATATCCCCAAATAGAAGGCCATCATTGCCAAGGCGGATCTGTGTCATTGTCCCTGTTTGTAAAGCCACTAAGATTTGTAGTAGCCATTCATTGCAGCCAAGTGCCTGCAACTTATTCCATAGTAACTCATGGTTTACTTGGTTGAATGCTGCATGGAAATCGATAAAGGTAATATAGACTGATAGGTTGTTCTTAGTTTTGGCCCGCACCATAACTGAATCTAACAATAGGATGTTATGAGTGGTGCAAGAGCCTTGGCGAAAACCAGACTGAAATGCATGCAGAATGTTATGCTCACTAACCCATGCTTGCAAGTGATCCAACACGAACCCAGCGAAAACCTTTCCCGTGGAATCAAGTAATGAGAGTATACGGTAATTTTTGGGAAGCAACCAATCTCCGATTTTAAACACGGGCACATAAATAGCTTTTTTCAGGACACTGGGATGCGTCTTTCACGGCAGACCTTTCACAAACATGTTATATAATATACTGGGCAGAGAGGACCTGCCTTATCGCTATTATACACACCGTAAAAGTAACCTCCCAAATGAAATTGTATATTTTTTTATTAGGCTTCTTTGTTTGGCACTATCCCCTCATGCTAGATAAGTGGAGCAACCAGTAGGGATCGAGGCGCTGTTACAGGAATTGTAGGTTTTTTAGTTGCGTAATTGTTTTTTTCTCTTAGTTGCGTATTTATAACACGCTTAAATACCCAGAGGTTTCTAAGTGCGGACCCGGGGATTGAACCTGTGTTGCTTCATGTCGTCTTGCTTCTAAGGCGTGCATGTTGCTGCTGAGCTATCCTATCTACGCCTTGAACTGGGCTTAACTTCCTTGTGTGGAATGGCAACTCGGGTTAGAGGATGTCTATAAGTCCCGTTCTGGCGCTACATGTAGGCTACTGGCAGGATCTGGGCACAACTATGATGCGGAAAGGGTATTTAGGGTCCTTAAATACAAGGCACTAAATGAGAAACTGTTTGCAGAGATAAACTGGGTCCCAGATTTTAGTAAAAACACTCCCTATATCCATCTGGAAAAATCCTTCAAGAGAAAGTTTAATAAGTGGAACTGGTGTAAGAACTACACCCACCTCTCGAAGTTAAAGGGGTATGAAGCGGTGCCACGTGTGGTCCACCGTTATAGGAGGACTGAGCCTTATCTGCTTCTATGTCTTGACCCAGCTATAAGATTGTTTCTGCTGAAGCTTCGTACTAACCAACTGACAGTACTCACAATCACAGGACCACGGCTAGGCCTAGCTGTTGAAAATAGGTTTTGTCGTATCTGTGGCCTCAAGAATAATGCTGAAAAAGCTAGGCATGTGCTCACCAAGTGTAGCAAACTGGGGTCACTGTATATGTGTAATCTTGGCAGTTTTGTAAACAATTATGAGGGAATTCTTACTGACTCTTTTTGGGACTAATGCTTAAATGTAGACACTGTCTCTGCCCAGATTGCTTTGTATCGTGTGTCTGCAGGTCAAATCCTTTTTGGCTGTTTGACGGGCTCTGTCCCTTTTGATACAAATCTCAGCCCTCATGAAATAATGAAAGGAAGAAAATGGTGTTGTCACAGCATTTACTTTACAAGACCCATGAGCAGACACTTGTAAATGCTTCCACAATTCACGAATATGTGGAAGAGTTGAGGAAACACTTACAACAGGCATTTGCATTTGTGCAGCAGAATATGGAAAAGGCTGCTGACAGTGCAAAAACGTACTACCATATGAAGACATCTACAAAAGCGTATGAGGTAGGAGATATGGTTTATAAGTTTCATTTTGAAAAGGGCAGACATAAAAACTCTATATTTCTGGCAGCGTGGCCAGGGCCATGCAGAATAATAGACAAAATGTCACCTGTGGTGTACAGAATGTCTAAAAAGGAGATTGAGGTGACAGTGGAACAGTTTGTCCATGTAAACCAAATAAAACCTTTCCACCCCAAACATGAAGTAAAGAGGCTTGAGCGAGACCAGTTAAAAAAGCAAATTATAATAATAAGTGTAGAATGAAAGGTTGTCCTAGCTAGGGAGTTAAGGTATATAGTACTAAAATATGGAAAGTGCTAAGGGGTTCTGGTATGCTGATATAATGTGGGGAGGTGTGTATTTTTGAAATTGTTTTTGTTGCATGATATTATATGTATGTCTCTGATTTGTATAATGATTCATTTATTTTCAAGTGTTCCAGAGTGGCAGACGAGTGCCTATGCCTGAATGATGATAACAATAATCCAATTTTATTTTTCGGTGTTTCAGTGGAAGAGGGATGAAAAATAATCCATAATCACTTGGCACACTGCGCTTGCTTCGCTTCCAGCAAGGTATTAATGTAAATGCTTCTTAAAGCGGTATACACACACTCAACTGGGATTTAGGCCTAGAGTCCAAAGCGCAGCAAGGTCGGCGAGGCAAGTACAATTTCCACAATCTCGCCAATCACTTGGCACATGAACATTGTCTCAGACTTTCATATGGACCTCCTGATTTTGAACATCTATAGGCAACTTGGTATTGGTCCATTAGATACATTTCTTGATCATATGTCAAATACTATCAATGATTATTGACCAAGCAAGTCGAGAATAACAAATATGAATCATTAGATGTGGCTTCTATAAACCTCTCTGCTGCTTTTGACGCTGTAGACCGCACTATTTTGTGGAATAAGCTTTTGAAATGGGGGATCACGCAGGGTTTTCTTTGCGTTATCATTAGACCGTACTCCGACTCGAATATACAAGTTGTGTTGGATCACGAAGGCAACTTGTCAAAGAGTATACAAACGTATAGAGGTGTACGGCAGGGCCCCAATCTTGTTCAATCTATAGCTAAGTGATGTTGGGGACTCTCTTGAACCTGCTGCCTTTGCAACCCTCAAGATCAATAATTTGAAACTATTATGGTTAGCATACGCTGACGAGTTTCTGATATTCGATCAGACCCCTGTAGGTCTACGGCGTCTTCTGTTAAGCTTTACCTTACTATGCAAATGTACACAAGTTGAAAATGAATTCAAACAAATCGTATTGCACTTTATTCATAAACTGAGGGTTAAATCTTTCACGTGGCAAATTGTATACGTGATGCTGGAAAAAGTGAAGGGCATGGTATATTTGAGCTTCCTAATTACAATGAAATCAAATATATCCTTTACAAAAGATTGGTTGTCATCACTGGGAACAGCTTTGGGTAATTTATTTATTGTTCACTTGTTAGGTGCTTATACAGGAAGCAAATAGTGTTTCAACTAGTCAGAGTGGACAATAACTATGGAAGGTACTTAGCTTAGAAGTTCTATGAAGGACAGATTGTTCCCAAGGTACTCTATGGATTTAAAAATTCTTCCATTCTGGACATTAAACGTACTCTCTGGCCTAGAAGGCAGAATATGGAGAAGAGTACTTCAATTATCTCAGGGTACTCCATTAGCTGCTATGCGATATGAAATTGGCTTAGTATCACTTCGAAGTTGTGCCCAGTGGAAATACCTTACACTCTATTTTAAGTTTCTGAGGAAATTAACAAGGTGATGTTGAGCGGAAGGAAAATATGCATGCAGGAATTTTCAGAATCAAGTGACAAATTGCCTGTTGACTTGGGTCTGACAGTAGAACACCTCAAAGTGAACCCAGTAAGAATCTCCTCTATAAAAGACTGGTCCAACACAATAGATTTTTTTCATGCACACGAGTCACTTGCCCATTTACAGACCAATTTAAAAACTGTTGGAACAGTCGCCCCATATCTAGCAGTATATCCAAAAAGAGCAATTAGGCGACTATTATTCAGATTCCCAGATTAATCAAATTTTGACTAAAGAGATTAATACGCTTCAACATGGTAATGACTGACCAACGTATCTGTCGGTTTTGTGATCTATCTAGCGCTTTGAAACACATTGTGTATAGGTGCTATATAAATAAACGATCATATCATATCGATTACTGAGGAAACACTCGACCATCTGATAACGTAATGGCCATCTTCACAGGGTTTTAGGGAACAGCACTTTAAGACGCTTTTTACCTATTTTATCGACTATGACAACTTTGTTTGGCAGGTAGAACCACTTCTGCATTATTGGCATTTATGGGATTCATAAAATCTTTACAATTGGAATTATTTTGTTTTAGTGTATTAGTTTAAATAAGTGTCTCGCATTTTAAAACTGTGAACTGTAATATTAGGAATATTGAGTTTTAATTTGTAATTATTGAGACATGTAAAAAATTAAAACATTTTAAACTGTATAACAATAAATAACAATAACAGGGTTCGAAATTGAGGGGTGCTGGGAGCTATAAAGCTCCTGCTTCTGGCCTAGGAGGGCCTGCTTAGCTTGAAAGCAACAGCTATTAGGAGCTATTAGCTGCAATGTGTGCCTTAAAAACATCATACATGACATTACCTTTGAGTATTTGAGAATGCTAATATAGAAGAATTAGTACACATCTAGTACACATTTAAACACAATGAATCAAACATTATGTGCAACAAGTTAATGTGTATATCTCATTTGGAAGTTAAATTCATGGTGAGCTGGGTACTCGCTCCAGGATCGCCCGTGGTATCTCCTGCCTCCTTGGAGATGCCTGACACCCCGGAAATGGTTTTAGCTCCTGCTCATCGAATCTCAATTTCGAACCCTGAAAAAGTATCCCAAATGGCTGCACGTTCAATCATGTTCGAGGTGGTTTACTCTAAATGTTAATTTCCGATATGCTTCCTGTGTCACATACAAAGGATGTACCGTGGTGCTTTCGTCACTCATGCAGACATGGCAACCGGCACTGGATGCGTACAAGCCTAGCAGATTCAAAGGTCACAGTGCACGGATCACTTGAGCGCTTACAAAGCACAAAGCAGGACGAACACAGCATGCTCCCCAGAGGCAACGCACCAAAGTGCAGCTGACGAGATGTTCGACAAAACAGCAAAGCCAGCTCAGCACAACGCACGGTTCATTCACAGTGCCTGGCTACTCTGTGGGGGTGCCAGGTCCAACTAGTTTGTCGCCAGTGAAATGATGGCACTGGGTAAGAGATCTGGGTTGTATCTTCTTTATTAAGTAGCTTCTAACACCCCACCGGTTCGCTCATTCAGCCTCGCTCTGCCAACCGCCTCCCGTTCTCTCTGCGTGCTCCACTCTCCCCATTCCACATTCATAGATACACAGAGAACACTTGCCATGACCTGAGCGTCAGCTGTTTGATTAAGATTGGAAAGTCTGCTATTTCTTGTGATTGGCCATGACCTGTGGCCTCTCCCCGTGACCCCCTCCAGTGGTATTTTAAGAGCACTATCGCAAAGATCCCTGTTATAACCAGCTGCCTTTGGTTACACCATCTCCCATTCTATCCTCCCTCTCTTTCTAGCATGTATCTGTTGAAGTCCACCCGCCCTGAAATAATACTTCCCCAACTCTTCCCCTATCCCTAGTCGGAAACTCAAATGCAAAGGCCACCCCAGCACGGAATGTTTTTCAACTTCACCTCTTTTTGGAACGGTTATATTTGCAATGTATCATGCTATAAAACACCAAAATAACGACATACATAAATGACGGTCTAATTCCATAAGGCAGTTTATAAACGTGCTTTTATGGAATGATACATGTGATTTTCATGTATAATGCTGGCGATACGTCTCCGAGGATGATCAGATGTGGGCACCAATAATATGCAAGGAGGGAAAAGCTGTCACACACGGTTGAGTCAGGCTCATGATGTTATTTGGGTACAGCAAGTAAAAATGTGTTGCAAAATGCTTCCATGTACTTTTTGTGTTTTGGCATCTATTGAAAGGGGCACCCTGCAGAACCTATAGGGCATTCTGTATCCTTACAATGTTAAAGCACATGCTTCTTTTTTAAATGGACTTAGCATGAAAACCATGTGCCTCTTGTTGAAATGTCCTTACCATGAAAAGCATGCAACTCTTGGTTACATTTCCTTACCGTGTAAAGTATGCATGCCAATGTCTCTTGGTGGAATGTGCTTACAATGTAAAGCATGTACTTCATGGTGAAATGTTCATTGCATGTAACGTGTGTAAGTGCATCTTTGTGAGTTAAATGTCCTTATAAGGTTAAGCATGCTCCTCTTGGATAAATGTTGTGCCCCTCCACCCAACCCCTCTCGCATCCATTTCCCTGATTCCTCCCGCCTCCGACCCTCCCTCATCCCGATTAGCTGATCGCGCCAGTGCTTCCAGGCCTAGAGACCTGCTGCCCTCGCCGCAAGCCTCTTACCATCTGAGGCAGATGACTGCGTGGAGCTGCTGAGGAGCCCCCTCGGCCCTTATTTCCTATATTTGCAGGGTAGCCTTTGCGCCTGCAGCGCAGTTGTTGATCCCTTCCATTCCACTTGATATATCCTTATCCCCGCCTCCCTAGCCCTCCCCCTCCGGGCAAATATCTGCATGCCCCGAGGCCTTTTGCAACCCCCCAGTAGCCCGCTCCCACCCCACACCCTCTTCCGGGTTTCCCTTCCCTCCCGCCCAGCACCGCTCTCATTGGTCCCCCCAGCGTCCATCACTGGTCTCCCCAGGGCAGTCCTTCTGCTCGTGCAGCCCTGCGGCTAAGGACCCTAAGGCCAAGGGCGGCTCCAACAGAGGCGGCTCCAAGAAGTGTCAGCAAGTGCCTGCGCGGGAAGCAGTGGCCAGCAGTGGCCAGCCGTCAACCATTACCTACAAGGACCAGTAAGGTAGGAGTCGCCTGGGTCAGGACTAGAGCAACTACTCCACCCTAGATTCAGAGCCACTTACCAAACCCATAGTAAACAAGGTGATTACTCTTAACTGCATTGTGCGATATTTAGATTGCATCGATAGGCATCGATAGGCCTCTTCCCCACTATACAGGTCTCTCAAATTGAGCAGGGGTTCTGCCCAAAAAGCATTGTATGATATTTAGATTGCACTAATAGGCCTCTCCCCCCACTATACAGGTCTCACAAATTGAGCAGGGGTTCTGTCCAAATTGCATTGTATGATACTTAGACTGCATTGATAGGCCTCTATCCCACTATACAGGTCTCTCCAGCTTAGCAGGGGTTCTGTCCAAATTGCATTGTATGATATTTAGATTGAGTATCATACAATGCGATCTGGGACACAAAACCCTACTGGCTTTGAGGGACCTGTATAGTTGGAGAGTGGCCTATCAATGCAATCTAAACATCATACAATAAAATTTGGGGACAGAACTCCTGGTAAACTAGAGAGACCTGTATAGTGGGAGAGAGGCCTATCAATGCAATCTAGATATCATAAATGCAATTTGGAGACAGAACCCCTGTTAAATTTGAGACCTGTAAGTTGGGAGAGAGGCCTATCAATGCAATCTAAATATCATACAAGAAAACAGGAAATCCAAAGGTGGGGAGGGGACTAGCGATCATCCACAAGGAGCAACTGGCCATCAAAATAGAAGATCCACTAAATATCGATAAATGCGAATCCTTAATACTAGTCATACTGATATACAGACCACCAACCTATGATGCGACCTTCATAGACGCCTTCACGGAAGCATCCACCACCCTAGCCATCAAGTACAATCATCTGATCATCCTCTGAGATTTCAACATCTGGTTCGACGAAGAAACCACAACCACACAAAAATCCTTAACCGCCCAACTAGCAGCCATGAACCTACAACAACTAGTCAAAGCAGCAACACACTCAGCAGGGCACGCACTAGATGCAATCTTCGCCAACAAGGATTTCATCACCACGGCACCCCCAATTCAAATACTCTGGAGCGACCACCTCATCATTCCATTCATAATCACAACGGCCACTCAAACAAAGAAGCAACAAGAAAATCCACCGATCATGTTGATAAGAAATTGGAGAACTGTAAAAAACTCCAACCTAATCGAGATCCTGGAACTCAGCAAACCACAAGCAACAACCATGGAAGAAGCTGACCTAGATGGAAAAGTTACCCTACTCCATAGCTGGATCGCAACAACTCTAGGTGACATCACCAAAGAAAAGCCCTTTACCCCTTCACGTAAGCAAACAACAGCAAAATGGTTCACCCCTCTACTCAGCGCCAAGAAAAGAAAAAAACGAAAACTAGAATCTGAATGGAGGACCAACAACACCACTGCAAACAAATTGAAATTCCTGCAACAGATCCTCTCATATAAAAAAGGAAATAAAAAAGGCGAAGAGGAAACACTACAACAACCGAATCTTCAGAGCACCAAACGCCCAAAAAGAACTCTTCAAAATCATAAACGAATAAAAAAAAACACTGGGCTGCAACAATACACCAATTCCATCGATGAAACTAGGAGACCACTTCAAAAACAAAATAACTTCCATCCAACACACCATACAAAACAGACCAGGCGATCACACCTCATACCCCATCGACACTGATGAGGAATATCCAAACAAGCTACGAAGCTTCCCAGAAATATCAGTGGAGACTTTCGTCAAACTGGTAAACCAAAGCAACAAATCAGGCACAGGAATCTCCTCAGCCTCTCAATCTCAATGGGTAAAGTACCTCAGGCCTTCAAATCGGCTTACATCAAGCCGCTACTCAAAGACACAACAGGAAACGTAGAGGATTTATCCAACTACAGGCCCATTTCCAACATACCCTACATAGCCAAACTGCTAGAAACGTATGTCTACAAAATAACCCAAGAATTCATAGAAGAGCACTGCCTACTAGACCAGACACAAGTTGGTTTCAGACCAATGGGAGGAAAGGAATCAGCTCTCCTCTCAATATTGGACGACCTAAAGACTAACGCAAACTCGGACAACAGTACCGCCCTGATTCTCCTTGATCTATCCGCAGCTTTCGACACAGTCAACCACGACATCCTCATAAAGAGACTAGAAGGACTAGGAATAACAGACACCGCCCTACTATGGATCAAATCCTTCCTAACAAACAGAACCGAAACCGTATGGATGAAACCTTTTAAGTCCAAACCTAGAGACTCCACGTGCAGAGTACCACAAGGATCATCTTTCTCCCCGCTTCTATTCATCATCTACATGTACCTATTAATCAAACTCATCAAAAAACACGGCCTCACATGCTACAACTATGCCGACGATACTCAAATAATCTTCACATACAAGACACCCGAGAAGAAAACACTACACTAGAGAATTGCCTTTGTGATATATTCAACTGGATGAACCTCAACCACCTCAAAATCAACCCAGGCAAAACAGAGATAATGATTGTCTCAAAAAAGGGAGGAGACATCAGCTACATCCCCTGGCCAAGAGAGCTCGGCACCACACCAGCTCCATCATCAACTGTAAAAAACCTAGGGGTCCCGATGGATAACAACCTCACTCTAGAGCCACAAGTGAACGCACTACTCAAGAAATGTTTCTTCCTCCTGCGAGAAGCAAAAAGGATCCTATTGTTCCTGTCGTTCGACAACAAAACACTTACCATCATCGCTCTGATCATGTCCAGAGTAGATTACGCCAATAGCCTATACCTGAGCATGCCCGAACGGCTTTTGAAAAATATACAACGCATGCAAAATGCAGCAGCCAGACTCCTCCTCAAGCTACCCAGAAGAGAACACATCACACCCACGCTAAAAATACTACACTGGCTACCATTAAAACAGCGAATAAAGTTCAAGTCCATGTGCATCACGCACAGAGCAATACACAAACAAGGCGCAGAATTCCTAAACGATAAACTACACCTACAACAACCAACAAGAACACTGAGATCAAGCATCGACATCCGCCTGGAACCAAAATCCTATAACAGAAGAAAACTCAGAGGATCCGCTTTCTCTCACCAGGCACCGAAAACCTGGAATGACCTACCTAAGAATATACGGAACACAACAAACCACCTAGCATTCAGGTAACTCCTCAAATCATGGCTCTTCACAGCGTAAATACAACAGCGACGCACTAGAATGCCCACCCAATTAAACAACGATGAAAATAACACCACTCATCACTACTTCATCCCATTTGACATTAATATCAGCAACCTAGTGCATAAAAGGCCCGTTATTGCACCAGCCTGCCCAACGAGGAATAAGAGCAACATCACAGCGGAAGCCTTAGTACGCCTGGTGGCCCCTACTCTGAACGCACTACCAGCTACAGCTGACTTGAACCTGCTGGTCAATGCCTATAATGATTCCATGGCTAAAGCTATCGATATCATTGCCCCACTAAAAATGCGCAAAGGGAAACCGAAAGCGCACCTGACCACTTGGTACACCCCTGAGCTCAAACTTCTCCAACAAAAAAGTAAACTTGAAACACTATGGAAATCAGCGCCCTCAGTAGCTAATAGAACTAGTCTCACCAATATCACCATTCTCTACAAAAACAAGATCACACGCACTAAGAAAGAATCTCTTAATTCCAGGATCTCTCAGGCAGGCTCTAGCACTAAAGAGCTTTTTAACATCCTAAAGGAATTAGAAAACCCTATTCCTCACACAGATACCTGCACAAAGGATAAACCGTGGTGCACAGGGATCCAGAACGCCCTCGCGAACAAAATTTCAGGGCTCCAAACCAAAATTGAAAACAAACAACAACTTACTCATGGTCCTACTTCCAGTTCCACCCTTCCATCACCCACCGCCACCAGCTCAGGCTTTCCTTTCAAAAAGGTAACCATACCTGAAGTACAAAAAATGATAGCCTCCTTGAAACCCTCGAACTGTAAGAGGGACAGCTGCCCTGCACAGATCATAAAAGATGCAGCCAGGGATCAAACCCCCTTCATTACTAAACTAATAAACCTGTAATTAACCAGCAACACAGTCCCAAGTAATCGGAAACAATCTTGGGTCCTACCACTGCTAAAAAAACAAACTCTCGACCCAGATATACCCACGAATTATAGACCTATTACCACTGTCCCATTCTTACTAAAAATTCTTGACAGAGTGGCCTATCTACAAATTCAGGATTACCTTGAGACAAACCAATTGCTAGGAATTTGTCAGTCTGGCTTTCGTCCTCAACATGGGACGGAAACGGCCTTGTTGATCTCAAGAGCCAGATAGACGAACTCAAAGATAAAGGTAGGGCTGCCATCCTTCTTCTCCTAGACCTCTGCACTGCCTTTGACCTGGTTGACCATAAAATCATGTGCAACCACTTGTCATCGGCAGCACACTTCTCCCACTCTGTGGTTATATGGATCCAATCCTTCCTTGACAACAGGACCATGCGGGTCTTCTCACCCTTAGCAGCGGCTGACCCTATTGCCATTACTTGCGGTGTCCCACAAGGCTCTTGTGTTTCACCTACTTTGTATAATATATTTACAAAGCTCCTATTCGACAAGCTGGACCATCTGGGGTGTCACCTACACCAACTACGCAGATGACACCCAGATACTACTCACTCTATCTGGCAATTACAACTCGGACGCCAACCGGATCAGTGAAGTCTTCTCCATCATTCAGGCATGGATGGCCACACATGGCCTCTGCCTGAATGATGACAAGACCGAACTGCTCCTTGTCGGCTCACCTAATACCATCCCGAAACTCAGCCCTAGCTACACTAGCTTCACCATTGATTGTAACACCATTCCCATCGCCAAAAGTGTAAAAACACTTGGTTTCTATCTAGACACGAATACCAACCTCTCCAAACACATCAATATGACCGCCTCAGCCACTGCTTACACAGGTAAGCTAATTAGGGCCTGCAGACCATTGATTTCCCCTAACAACTGCCTCACCTTAGCCAGTGCACTCATACAGTCCAAACTGGATTACTGTAACAGCCTTTATGTAGGCATCGATAAACTGCAAGTTCTACAAAATAATGCACTCTGTGCCGCCCTTAATATTCCTAGGAGAGATATCTCGGCTACAAGAATTTCATGTAAATGGCTCTCTATCCAACAAAAAATAGATCTAAAAAGCATTTGCCTCACCTACAAAGCACTCAACCACCTAGCCCCGCCCTAACTAACCGATAAATTCACCTTGAGACAGAATACCAGAATTACCAGATCCTCCAACTCACTACAACTGACGGTGCCCAAATATACCCTTAAAAGAGCCGGTGGAACCAGCTTCCCAGTTCTAGCCTCACAACTGTGGAACACTATTCCACTGGATATCAAATCCACCCCCACCTTCCAACCTTTCAGAACTAAGGTCATCACCTGGCTACTCAATAAATAACCAACTATGTATGTATGAATGTATCCCTCACTATGTCTGCTTGCTACTTGCACCAACTGCATTCTTGTAAATTGTATATATGATGCACAAATGTACAAATGCTCCTCACCTATGCCTGTAACCTGATGTTTAAGCGCCCATATACCCCTGGGTCTGGAGCGCTATACAAATAAAATAAACAAACAAACCAATCTTGGTCGCTCCCAAAATGGACATACACAGAACCCAAAGAACGTACCCCACGCCAGACCATAAGATATTATGGGAAATAGCAGCAAAGAGAGGTCACCATATCCAAATCACATACTCAGACCGAGACGAAAACCCCTAAACGACTCATCCACTGCCTCCCGGCTGTACCCTAACTGAAAACCCCCAGCAGACACATTTAGATACAAAGTCTGTGAGAGGAGACCACAACACCAGCTTCAGCACCCAAGGAGGAGAATGGTCACCCAACCCACACTAATCAATCCATCAGCATTAGAACTCCTACAGAGCTCGCTAGACTAGAACGGCGAGGATGACTTAGAACACTTACAGAGCGCGTTAGAACAGCACAGGGAGCGCTTCACACAAACCTAAAGCCCTGCCAGGCGTAAACCCTTCGCCCACCCTGATGAGACTGGGAGGATTGGCGAGCGCCACACTCATACAGAGCTCTGATTGTTAGCATGTTAAACTTCATATAGCCCACTAAAAAAACTCAGCATTTCTGCAGACTTAACTCACTCAAAAATCTCACACAACCATCTCTCGCACAACAACCTGCACACACTTCACAACACCACAACTACACATAAGCCTCACCAACAGCACACGAGGACTAAGATCAATCCGACACTCGCACCAAAGCTCAGCACCTGGTGTATACCGAGTTGAAGCTGCCAACAGAACACCACTCCTCTCACTTTCCTACTCCCGCTTCACCTCTTAATCCATCCCACCTTCTCGTTTACAGATCCGCCAGAGCGCCTGGGGACCAACTCGGTTGGTGACGGTGCGCGGTACAAATACCTTTAACATTTAACATAAATGTCCTTACGTTGTAAAGCATGCAATCACAGCTCTTGGTAAAATATGCTTACCATGTAAAGCAGGTAGAGCAAGTGTCCCTTGTTGAAATGTCCTGTCCTGGTTGCCAACTTTAAGGGAGGAAACACTGAGAAGTGTACCGCAAACTACTCACCCTAGCAGGGTGTGGAACCAGGCGTATATGAGGGGCCACCTCGCAGCAAAAAACACAGGCAAGACCCGCCCCCGAGCAGGTGACGATACTTAACCTGGGAGAAAAAGACATCTGCCACCAGCCGCCCTTAAACAAAACTGCCAAGTTTAAGGGAGGAATACACTGAGCCAATGTACCTGAAACTGCTCACCCCAGCAGGGTGTGGAAATCAGCAGCAGACAAGGGGTTAACCTCGCAATAGAACTCGGGCAGAACCTGAAACCGAAACAGGGTATGGCACCTACAGTGAAGGCAAATCACCCATGCCGTGAGCCGCACTTAAATAAATAAATAAATAAATAAAACCAGCAGAATGGCAGCGTATGAGGCTCTTCCGTAGGCGAACTGGTGTAAATATAAGCTGAACATATCAAATTAAAACATGACATAAAATATCCACTTTTAAATATATATATATATAGAAATATATATATATAAACACATGTAACGACATATACATATAAATACACATCCATATGTGTACACTTGCAATGGCGGGCAGCGAACCCAGCTCCCTCAGTATGGTAAACCGGCAACCTTCCCCTTGAGCTATGTCGCTTGTGTGCTGAAACAGAAGCCTTCATATATATATATATATATATATATACTAAGGAATATAATAGAAATGCTCATTAACGAGCTACACCAACGAAATGAGGGCCTAGCAAACTGCCTCCCAGCCGGTTCCCAAGAACATACCTGACCTGTGTGCATTTGGTTTCAAACGCGAGCAGCGTATAAAAGAAAACCACACACACACACACACACACACGCGACGTGTGTGAAGAGAAATGAAACTACACGGAGCTGTATTGCCACCGTGACAAACATATGGGCAATGCGCACTGGACTTGCCATGTTATTATTACACACAAGTTAAACACCGAAGGTAGGATACGAACCTGTGTAACAGGCCATGTTATTACCCCAAGCTGGATCCTAGTGCAGTGAGCTATGCGAGAGAACCCACACTTCCCCTGAGGGGAAAGAATGTTAAAACACACGTGGGCAGGGCGCGCTGGCTCCAGAGACTGGAGGCAGCCGCGCTAAAATAAACAAACCTCCCCTGAAGGGAAAGAATCCCACGTGTCGCCGCCTGATATTTATGAGGCAGGTGACTGTGATTACACTGAACACGGCGAAAACGCCGCTCACTGCACTCAGCCAATTACTCATAGTACAAGAAAATACAACACTCTTTCACTGGTACAGTGCAATAAATCACTTTCAATATACATAAATAAAAGAAAATAACACTCTAAACTCCATAAATTCAACACGAAGTCTAGAACTATGAGGAGTGACTTAGCTTGTGGATTTCAGCAGCAAAGAAAGAGGGGTTGGGGTTAGAGTAATGGACATATGTAGAGGAGGGTCCCTGCTCATTGGTCCCCTGCAGGGCATGACCTGTCCTCCATGATGGTTTGGGGAGTTCCCCATACATTGACATTGAACTCTATCTAGTTCTGTTGTGGAAACTTTTTTGTTTGTAAAAGTATTTTCTTTGCTGCTGTGGTTTCAGAGTAAAGATTGTAATGCATAATATGAGCCTCCTTGTCTTTAATAGAATCTAAACCCCCATATCACGTTAGTGTGGGGGATTAGTCATTGTGGTGAAATATCCTTCCCATGTGATCATGCTAGTACAAACGTCTTGTTGAAATGAAGTTGTAACATGTAAAGCATAGGAGAAAATGCATTGTGGCTGTCCTGGTCATGTAAAGCATTCACGCACATGAATCTTGGTAAAGTGTCCTTAGTACATGCATCTTGTGTCCTTACCATGTAAGGTATGGGACATGTAATGCATGGGAGCACGTGTCCTTAGCATGTAAGACATGGGAGCATGTGCATCTTAAGTGTCCTCAGCATGTAAGGCTTGGGAGCACGTGCATCTTAAGTGTCCTCGGCATGGGAGCACGTGCATCTTAAGTGTCCTTAGCATGTAAGGCTTGGGAGCACGTGCATCTTAAGTGTCCTTAGCATGTAAGGCTTGGGAGCACGTGCATCTTAAGTGTCCTTAGCATGTATGGCTTGGGAGCACGTGCATCTTAAGTGTCCTTAGCATGTAAGGCATGGGAGCACGTGCATCTTAAGTGTCCTCAGCATGTAAGGCTTGGGAGCACGTGCATCTTAAGTGTCCTTAGCATGTATGGCTTGGGAGCACGTGCATCTTAAGTGTCCTTAGCATGTAAGGCATGGGAGCACGTGCATCTTAAGTGTCCTTAGCATGTAAGGCATGGGAGCACGTGCATCTTAAGTGTCCTTAGCATGTAAGGCATGGGAGCACGTGCATCGTATGTGTTCTTACCAAATAAAGCATGTCTGACGCCGGCGGTTCGACCATTGCACGCAATCGATTGTGTTCATTAAGCATCCGGTCTATGAAGACGGGGTCGTTGTAGGCGGGGGGGTCATTTTTATCCCACCACGTGTGAAAATCTTCCCGAAGGTAAAGTCCCCGCGGCAAGAGCGCGATAATCAGCAGCAGCAGCGGCAGCAGCGGGAGCCCCGAGGCGCGCATGCCGCCGGGCACCGTTAGGCTGAGAGAGCGGCCTCCCTCCCGCGGCCTCGCGGATAACGGCGCTCCAACATGGCGGCCACTGCCGGCCCGCCGCCGCCGCCCGCGTGGCCACGGAACAATGGGTGACGGGGTGACGGGGCGACGCGGCCCCGCGCGCGTACAATGGCCGCGAGGCCAGCAGGCCGCTCACCCCAACGCGCGCCCAAGAACGGCCGCCGCGCGCCGATCCCGCTCCCCTCAGTCATAACACGGCCGCGAGGCGGCCAGGAAACCCCGCCCGCGCCTCTCATTAACGGCCGTGACGCCTTCCCGCGCCTCTACAACGGCCGCGAGCCAAGAACGGCCACGAGGCGACCAGGCTCCCCTCATGACACGGCCGCGAGGCGGCCAGGAAACCCCGCGCGACCTATAACGGCCGCGAGGCGACCAGGCGCCTCATAAAAGCCACGAGGCGGCCAGGCCCCTCATAAAATCCGGGAGGCGAGCAGCCCCCTCATGAAAGCTGAGGCGGCCAAGCCCCTCATAAAATCCGGGAGGCGAGCAGGCCCCTCATAAAAGCCACGAGGCGGCCAGGCCCCTCATAAAAGCCACGAGGCGGCCAGGCCCCTCATAAAATCCAGGAGGCGAGCAGGCCCCTCATAAAAGCCACGAGGCGGCCAGGCCCCTCATTAAAGCCACAAGGCGGCCTGGCCGCCTCATAAAATCCGGGAGGCGAGCAGGCCCCTCATAAAAGCCACGAGGCGGCCAGGCCCCTCATAAAATCCGGGAGGCGAGCAGGCCCCTCATAAAAGCCACGAGGCGGCCAGGCCCCTCATAAAATCCGGGAGGCGAGCAGGCCCCTCATAAAAGCCACGAGGCGGCCAGGCCCCTCATAAAATCCGGGAGGCGAGCAGGCCCCTCATAAAAGCCACGAGGCGGCCAGGCCCCTCATAAAATCCGGGAGGCGAGCAGGCCCCTCATAAAAGCCGCGAGGCGACCAGGCTCCCCTTAGAACGGCCGCGAGGCGGCCAGGCCCCTCATAAAAGCCACAAGGCGGTCAGACCCCTCACCAGGCTCCCCCTAGAACGGCTGCGAGGCGGCCAGCCCCCTCATATCGGCCTCGAGGCGAGCAGGCCCCGAGTTCGTCTCGGACACGGTTCAGCAGTCACTGCAGTGTTATGCACCAGCCCCAAGGCGACCCCGGCCCGCGCGCCAACAGTGTTACCAAGTCAGAATGAAAACCTCACATAAAACATACGGATGCATGGTCTCAAAACTAAGAAAGTTAACATACATGTTGAGGTGTATGGCTTTAAACTGTAGGTGCATGGCCCCTTTAAGGGAACGAGTCATGACTCTGTCATGGCTCATCTTAATAAAAGGGGCTCTGCTGGCACAGGAGAGGTAGTGCAGTGGAGCCCCCTGAAGTGGCAACTTGTGCTTGTGTCCTTTGTTTGCCATGTGAACATGGCCTGGTCTAGCAGCCTCGGCCTGAGTGCCCCAGAGCCCTGAGGCCGCCGTCTGCTGGGTGCCCCCAGCAAAGGGAACACGTCCGATGACCCGGGCGTTGCAGGGTGTCCCCTGCTGTTGGTATACTGTGTGCCCGCAGTAATATTGGAAAGCAGGGCCCCGGCATCTGCTGCGGGCCAACATGGTAATTGGTGGCGGGCAGCCACATTAGCGATGAGGAGGGCAGTCCAGGTCCCCACACCTGGTTCGAGTGTGGGCTGCCTGCTGCCCATGGCGAACAAGAAGCGGCGTCGGCCACTGGTGCTGCGGGTAGCCAGGGTCCCGTGCTTTGTTTTTAGCACGGACCGCCTGGTGCCCATCAGGAGGAAAGTGGCGTCAGCTGCATGTGCAGAGGGAGCGGCGGTGGCCGTGGAGCAAAGAACAGCTGAGGCCTTGAGGTGGCCCCAACAAGAAAGGGCATGGCTGCCGAGCTCCAGGTGCTGCAGGCTCTCACAGGCCCTGTGCCCAAAGAGCATCTGGCGGCCTGCTCTTCAGTCACAAAGAAGAAAAAAAGCAGTGCCCGCAGCGGCTCCAGAAAGAAAAGAAAAAAGAGGCATGGCCCATGAACACCAGGCCCGCGGCGATGAACAAGAAGAAAAAAACACTGAAGCCTAGAGAGGGTCTGCATCCCTCATTTTGCACACAGAGTAGGCGGCCTCGCAGCGCTAGCTGTGCTGCCCAGAGTCTGGCCGTTCCATCCGCCCGCAGGGCCGATTACTCAGGAGCACAAGAAGAAGCCCAGGGCCTCATTAATCCACTAGTCTGCCATAAAGGCCCGTTTATCTAGCCCCTGCAGTGTTTCCTCATTTTCACCAGGGGTATCCAGCTGTCCGTAGTAGAGTAGGGGCTCTACAAGGAGTACTTGTGCGCCCTCAGTGACCACTACATTGCTCAGCAAAGCCTAGGGCCCATCAACAGTCAGCACTGACTGCAGCACGCCCAGCAACAATCATGGGGGTGAAGAAAATGAAGGGGCATATCGACAGTGGTCAGCTGGCACCCCTGCATCCATTCGATATGGTGGGTGCATCGGCCAGTCTTGGAACCTGGTGGACGGCGTGAGTGGAGAACCTAGAACTGTATTTTGAGGCGGTTGAGCTCAAGGATTGAGATAAACGCCCAAGGCTTCTGTTTTCGGCCAGCCCAGCTGTTCAGAGACTGTTTAAGACCTTGCGACCCAGAGACCAGTTGTATGACGCAGCCATTGCAGCACTGAACGAGTACTTTATGTCCAGGTCAACTGGGACTATGAACGGTTCAGGATGAGATGCGCGAGGCAAGAGGAAGGGAAGAGCCTCAGCGCATTTCATGGCAAGCTTCGTGGCATCGCGCTGCCCTGCGCCCTAGGCAACTTTGAGGATAACGAGATCAGAGCTCATAATTTACAGCTGGAGCTCGGCGAAGTTGCGAAAGCAGGTTCTCAGGGAGCCTGGAATGGGCCTTGACCGAATCCTAGAACTGGGCCACGTCCAGGAGTTGGCGGAGCTGCGTGCCTCAGCGATGGACCTGTCCAGGCAGCAGCTTAAGCTGGAGAAGCCCATGCAACGAGTGAACTTGGAGGAGGTGTCGGCCATAGGCAGATGGCAAGGAGGCAGGTCAACAAGAAGAGGGGAGTGGCCTCGAAGAGGGTCAGGAGTCACGATATGCCATCAGTGTGGATGGGACCTCCCGCCTATGTGTGGAAGGTGCGGAAAGGAGGACCATTTCGCACAGGTTTGCCCAGCCCCAACACAGGCCAGCATGATCGGGCCATCAGCAGGAGGCATGTCAAAGGAGGACACAGAGAAGAAGCTCCCCAAATAGTGGTAGTCCAGGTTGAAGAGGAGCAAAGGAGGAGACGGTGCGACTATGTGGAGCATGAAGATGAGGAGAATGTGTTCTTTCTGTCCTGCAGCAGCTCAAGTGGCCATTTCGATCCAGGCATCTTCTGATCCCGACGCCGGCCACAGAGCCTCCACTGGGTGCGAGGACTGTAATGCACCATAGTTTGCAGTGATTGAGTATCTGATAGGAGTGGTGTGCTGACTTCTTATTGGCCCGGTTAGAGGGTTGTGATGTTATTTTTGTGTGGTTTGGTTTTATTATAATGAAGGTGGGGTGTGGTGTATGGCCAACTTAACTGTGGGTGCATGGTCCCTTTAAGGGAACGAGTCATGACTCTGTCACGGCTCATCTTAATAAAAGGGGCTCTGCTGGCATGGGAGAGGTAGTGCAGCAGAGCCCCCTGAAGTGGCAACTCATGTCTGTGTCCTTTGTTTGCTGTGTGATCACGGCCCGGTGTAGCAGCCCCGGCTGGGGTTCCTCCAGAGCCCTCAGGCTGCCGTCTACTGGGTGCCCCCAGCCAAGGGAAAACATCCGGTGACCAGGGCGTTGCAGGGTGTTCCCTGCTGTTGGTATACTGCGTGCCCGCTGTAATATTGGAAAGCTGTGTGACACCGGCATCTGGTGCGGCCCGCACTGGTGGCTGGTTGCGGGCCGCCACAATACTTAGAGAAAACACAGTATGTTAGAACAAAAGGCTTTAATTGCAGATACTTTTTGGGACAATGATTAATTTCTTGTATGTATGGGATGTATGACGTGTATCCTTGGCTTTGCTGGTTTGTCGCACTCCTCTGGTCATTGGCTCCTGGAGTTCACCTTGCACATTCTGCTACAGAAAGCGGGGGAACTGAATTCTCCTATTGGATTGCATTGGGGTATAACATATTTGAGGCAGGAGAAAGTGAAAAGCAGTATCATTTTTTATAAAATAAATCAGAGGTCTCCTGCCCAATTCGAGCCGGTTGGCTTATCTGGGTGTGACAGTGTGAACCAGGCTGGGCTTTTCTCTTTAAATGCTTTTCCTGGTTCTTTTGTTCTTCCAATTATAAGTATGGATCTAAAAGTACCAGCATGCAAAGTGAAAATCCAGGTGCAGCACCTAATAAAATAGAGTTTCACAAAAGTTTAAAAACGAAACCCAATCTTCTTGCAAATCAAATGAAGAAACAACTCTACCATTTGTAAATTCTCTATCCCCCCACTCATTGAGTTTTACAGGCTAAAAGCAGTGCTGTCCATACTGCATGGCATGGACATTTTCTACACGTCCAAGGAAACAGAATGGGATATTCTAGAGGGGTGTATATGGAAGAAGGTTCTCAATCTTCAGTTGGGAGTCCCTATTACTGCTCTAAGGTTTGAGCAGGGTTTGGTCTCACTCAATCGATGTTATCAATGGAGGATAATCTCGCTTTATCAAAAAATATTAGCCCTCCCCAGAACGCAGTTCTTGTGGATCTGAGAGACGCCATGTGGGCAGCTGTATTGGGGACTCTCGCAAGCTTTAAGTATTATGCTGATAGAATCTTAGTGTGGGGCTCAATAAGCCAAGACACATTTTTTTAATCGGTCTGTAATGCTTACCCCTGCCATATGGCTCTCCGTGTTGTAGGTATACCGTAGTTCTATGTTCATTGTTCCTAAAGTTCAGCAGTTCATTGTTCCAAACTTTCCACACTGTCAGCATTCTAGTTCACATTGGTGGCACTCACTTTTGAAGTATTGCGGGTAGCAAAAAACTGTGCTTTTGTAGTAATACGGGTGACAGGAAACGGTGCATGTCTCTTCAATAGTGTCCACAATGACTTCCGTCACATCGTGGCAAATCTGTCATGATAATTGAAGGCAACTCATTTCCCATGGAAGTTGTTGAATGTATGCCATCTCAACAGAACAAACCTTACATGCTTCAGCCCTAAACGTATGACACTTAGGTTAAGGTCGCTGCTGCCTCGGCTGTATATCGGGATACCAATAATGTTGCTGCGCAATCTCAGCACTCTGACTCAGAGTAGCTGGAATCTATTTACGGGATTCATGCTTTTCTCATGGGCGGCTTTATGCGGCTTGCTCCAGAGTTGGAAACAGAGACAATTTGTAATAATAAATAATAATAATTATGCATTTATATAGCGCTATGAACCCTCAGGTATCTGAGCGCTGCTTATTATTACCCACGGTGTGTGGTGCTCATTTATCGACCTCGGAAGGATGAAAGGCTGAGTTTGGCCCTGCCGGGATTCGAACCTGCGCCAGCAGGCTCTGCACAGATGTCAAAGCGAGCGCTCTACTCGCTGTGCCACTTGACCGGCTACATACTAGCTCCTACAGGTAACACTAACAATATTACCTACACAGAAGCATTGGTTTAGTTCATTAAATAAACATCAAACTAGTGAAGGCAAGTCCCTTTACGCTCACGCCAGAAAGAATACAACCCTCTTGGCAAAGAAGGCCAAAAGATTGCTTGCAAGGATACCAAGGTTTAATTGTGCAAAATGGTGTCAGCAGTGGACTCTGCTGCTCGAGAACGTTCTGCCTGAAATTTCATGAACAATACATTGTAAGAGTCCACAGCATCACTAATGACGTCATTACATAGGGTCCAAACCCACACAGCTGATTGGTAAGACCGTACACATTGTCCTGTTCCATAGGGGATGCCAGGCTAATATTGGTTCCAGCCTCCGCGTCTGTCTTTTCCCATGTGGGTCAGCTAGGCTCATCTCTCAAGGGACTGAAGGTCAGGCTCTTCACATGTTGCTGTACACTAACGCTACTACTACATCATTATGGCATGCACCTGGGAGGCTCGAGATTGGCACTGGGGGAAGGGAAGGAATTTAATCTAGCTAACCCACACATTCGTACTTTGTCCATATTGCACACCTTCACAGCCAAAGCTTCCACCGTCGTTTTGATCTATAATGTTTCCCTCCCTGTACCTTGTACTACAAAGGGTGTATTTATGGGAAGAGGTGAAATGGTCGTGCATGTTCAGATCTTTTATGACCATTGGTTTTATCGCTGGTGGGCTGGGGTCACTCGCTATCGTGGAATGTCAGTGTTCTAGGGCAGAGTCATTGGTAGGTGACATTACTCTTGAATGGATGGTGGGGGTTGGGAGGTCGCAGTTTGCCTAGCTGTGATGAATGTGCTGCGAGGAGCCTAGTTCCGCCTCATGGCCTTGCAGGGCACATTTGTTATCTGGGATTACAAGTAATTGCAACAGTTAGAGGAACAATGAGAGGTTTCTGTGAGAATTTAGCAGCATGGTTCTTCTTTCCCCCATGTTTGGGTCTGCTCACGTCGCTTCCCTGAGCCTGTGTTTTACCGCACAGCCATGTAGATCTGCCTGTGTCTTCCATGACTACAAAAATGGCATCTCAGTATGTATACACCCTATGATTTTGTATCTGTTATTTCCCCAATATTATGTTAGTGCTGGGTGCCTTAGCACAGCCTTCTCCCCTCCTGATCTATTGCGCGGCTATCTATGGGATTCGCCTCACATTAAAGTGCCTAGGGGGGTGGGAAAGACTCATTTCCATCCCAACATCCCCCACTTTCGTTACTTCTACAGTAACAAATTCTTCCCCATATTTGTGCTCATTTTCCCTTCTTACCGCATCTTCAAATGGGGGTGTTCCCTTTATTGGCATCCATGCCCTAAACACACTTCGTAAGCTTTGCTCACACATACTCTTCAGCAGTACATGTCGTATAGACGCAGCCCCCGTCCCCTGCCAAATCTACCCATACTTCCTTAAAATTTGCAGGGTCTGGGGGAGGGACAATGGTCGTGTGGTATAATCGGTCAACTTCACCTCTGTAGGGAATCGAGACCATGTGGGGAATGGGGTGGTCCTTTTGTACTTCTGTCTCCTTTGTGCTATGCCAATCAAGACCATCATCATTGCGCTATTAGGCACTGCTTTGGCACAACACCGGAGACCCAACTGGCACGTGCAGAAAATGACCAAGATGAAGACGATGATGGACACTAGCATCTTCACCACTACTGCCAGCCATGATGGAGCCCAAATAAAAGTCATTGAGAACCAGTCATCATCTTGAACACCACCTTCCTTTTTCATTTTGGCCCCTAGGTAATGCACTGCAGCTATGACATATGACAGAGTCCCGTTCTCAGCATCTTCGGAAGGTACGAATGTGATATGATATGGCATTTGTAACACGCCTATACACAAGTGTTTCAAGGCGTGACGAGGCAAGGAAGGGGGAACCGAGGGAGGCCGGAGAGAACAATGTTACTGGGCCAAGTGACAAAGAGATTGCGCAAGTGCAGGGGAGGTGAAAAGTGCAGGGAAAAGGGGAGGGCGCAGTGCTGTACATGCGATCAAAACAATAACAAGAAGTGCGACCAGAAGGTGGCAGGTGCTAAGGTAAGTGCAGACAGCAGAGGACCAAATGTGCAGGTAGGGGGACTGTAGGGTTACAGATATAGACCGAAGTGCAAGGGTTGCCAGGAGGCAGTGCGGGTGTGCAACTGGGTGGGTAGGGACCTTAGCCCGAAATCTGAGGGTACCCAGGTGACCATTACAGTATCAGACCGGAAATCAGCAGGGGAGAGGAAGAGAGAAGGCAGAAGCAAAGAGTAAGGTCTAGAGTCGCTTCCAGAACGGGAGATGGTTCTCCTCGAGTTTATAAGAGGCAGGGAGGCTGTATCAGAGGGAGGCCCCACTCGAAGAAAGATAACTACCACCAACTCCTTGCTTGGAGAAGCGACTAACCATGAGGGAGTTGGAGGTGCAGGAGCAAAGAGCTCGAGTAGTAAGGTATTTACGAAGTGCAACATGCTCCCTATCATTTTGCACACACCATGTTCCATTGCCGTCAGCATATCCAGAATGTAGCGGTTCTGCATCATCACCAGCCTTGGGCGCGCAGCTCGACCCTTATGACGTTGAACCGCTGCTCGGTGTCGTTAGCCAACTGTACCAAATCCCAGCACACAACTTGCAGCCATTTGGCATTAGCTCATGCTTGTATACCTGGTAGCAATAGGGATGCAAAAAATGTCTCTGCTGCAATAGATAGCTTGTATTCTTGAGGTATGTCTCCGAGAAATGTTGATGAGTCTTTGGATAGATAGTTCCATATTCTCTTTTTACTCTGCAGCTGGCCATACGGCTCTTTCCCAGGGAGAATGTGAAAGCCTGGTGGTGGCAGTGTGTTTTGTTCTGCGAACGTTGGCAACAGGTGTTCTTCTAGGACTACTAATAGGGCTGAGTGTAGCGTAGTTAGCAACCAATAGCCCATTCGGGATGGTGGGAGGGGCAAGTACGCTTGTTGGCCACACACTCAATAGTAGTCAGTCAGTGCCGATGTGCCCCTCTTTAGATCTGGAATCATCACTGTTCTGTTGCATCGTTCATTTGACTTCATTCAGCCGACAAAGACAGTTCCGTTGCTGAAAAAGCACAGGTCATAGTTCTTTTCTTGGTGCACTTTTACTTGTTTCTCCATGGCTGCAATCCATGTCAGTTTCGTGATGTGCTCTGTCCATGTTTGTGTGCACGTTTGTTCCATGAGGGCCACAGTTATTTCTTGAAACCCCAAGATGCCTTCAGCTCGGCAAGTGAGGGTCGTTTTCTGTCACTTGTTGTTAACATACTTTACTCCTCCGATCATCAAATATGGTTGCTTTAGACAATTTGGGCCTCATTACGATTTTGGCAGTAGCCATGCCGCTATTGGCAGCATGGCTGCCGCCAAATCGGGTCCGGGTTCCCAGAATGGGGAATTACCGGGCCATTCCGAGTTCGGAGGGCCCAGTAATTCCTCCCTCCAGGAACCCGGGCCCAGACCTTCCCCATTCCCATTTCAGTCCTCATAGGGTTTAATGGGAATGGGGGAGGGAGCTAACAATGGGCCGATTACGACCGGCCCGTTGTTAGCTCCCTCTTCCCCTCGCGGGACCTCATAATGTGGCGGAATGGTGTTAACGGGTCTGCATCCTTTTGTGGCACCCGTTAACCCATTCCGCCATTCTTGTAATGAGGCCCTTTGTGTTTGTAGGACTGGCTTTACATTTCTGGGCATCCGGTTCGACAAGTTGTAGATTCACGTTCCGTGCCTGGAAATTGCCTTTTAGCCTACATAGCGCAAGATGATCAGGCATTGTGACTCTATAATCAGTATTTCTTGTGGTACTAGGATCTTGGGTGCCCTTTATGCATGCAATATTAACTAGCATACACAGCAACTACTATTGGTTGTTCATCTACCCACTGCACTCATGTCAGAGTACCAACTATTCAACCACATCCAGGCCTAGGCCATGGCATGCATCATATTTGAGCTTACACGCTTGTCTTTTCATTCTATCATGGCATGCTATATATCTCCTTGGTGCTATACTCCTACTAACCGTTGTGCTACAGCTACTATTTGTGCTGCAAAAGAGGTTTATAATTTTACTCGTGCATACAGTCATAGAGGCACGGGTGTTAATTGCATGGGACGTATTACATATAGTGTTGTGTTTAATGGTTCAGTTAAATTGAAAGGTGTGGTTTTGTTCAGGTTCCCCCTTCCGCCCTCTTTTATATTCCCAACAGTAAGGAAGGTGCACAAAATATCTGTGAAATGCAAGCCGCATTGGTACGAATGCATTCTATTAGAACTAATTACATTTCTATGGCTGTGCAATGAACAATTTGACGTTGAACTCTTCATCCTCTTTCTACCTGTAAGAATGGGTATGAGAGAGGGATCGGGCAAGGGGACGGGTTCAGAGGAGGAGAAGGGGGAAAGAGCGGATAGGGGGAGGCGAGAGAGAGAGAGAGAGAGAGAGAGAGTTTTGTTTTAATTTACAGAGCGTATGCTTCTAGCAGCACTGCATGTTTGGTTATTTTTGAAGTTGCACTTATATTGACAGGATTAAGAAATGTAAGTGAGGTAGACTGATTGTGTCAGTTTTAGGTTACTGGTGCATAATTTGGTGGTGGCCTGCAAACGTCTTAGAGGTCTATCCAATAACGAAGCCCTTCCACCTTTACTACGAGAGGGATGGAAAACACTACCTCATAGGACCCATGGAACCTGCAATTGTTTCCTTTGCTCACAAAACTTCTGACATGCACCATTTCCCCCGCCAACAGTGGATGAGCGGGTTCTGTGTCAGCCAGTGGACCTGCATTGTTTTGCGCTTTATCTGGGTTTGGTGGTGCGATTTGTTATGAGAAGCAATTGATCGCACGTGTTATGTTTGTCAAAAAATCCTCTCCCAGAACTGTTGCAGCTCTATGGGCAATTGATGCCCCATTTTGCAGGGGAAATGGGTTTTTGCATGCACCTGCCTCTCACTATCTCATGTGGTGAGCGGTGATGGTCCTTACTTAGTTGAGTGCGCAAATTGAGCAGGACTAGGTGAAGGCAGTGCACCCAGTTCTTTGTTAGGGTGGGGCATACTTCACGTACAAGGAATTCTGCTGCACACTTGGTGTCTGTGAGGGCACAAGGGCCAGCCTCAACCCACTGCAAGAAAGGAATAGAGTGCTTGGGATGACGGATATCTTCAACCGCATCCAGGCCTAGGCCATGGAATGCATCATATTTGAGCCTAAGCACTTGTCTTTTAATTCTGTCATGGCGAAATATATATCTCCATGGTGCTATACTCTTGCTTACCGTGGTGCTTCGCTACTATTTGTGCTACAAAACAGGTTTTTAATAGTTGGAAGTAGTATTTCAAACATTTTACTCGTGCATACATTCATATGGGCACTGGAGTTACTTGCTTGGGACGTATTATACAAATATACAGTCGTGTTTAATGGTTCAGTTAAATTAAAGGTGTGCTTTTCTTCAGGTATACCCTCCCCTCTCTTTTAGATGGCTGGCCCAGATAAACAATGTATAACAGTAACATAAAGAAGGTGAACAAAATGGCAGTGAAATGCAGGCTGAATTGGTTCGAATCGATTCTAATAGAACTAATAAAATTTCTATCGCTATGCAATGAACAATTTGATGTTAAATCTTCATCTTCTTTCTACCCGTAATGGGAATAAGAATGGGTATAAGAGAGGGACCAGGAAAGGGGAGAGGCTTAGGGGAGGGGAATGAGTCAGCTGGGGGACCCAAAGTATTTTGGGTGTCATCTGGGTGAAGCAGTGCGATTTGTTGTGTGACGCATTTGATCGCACGTATTAGGTTTGTCAAATACTCCTTGATCTCTTCTCCCAGAAATGTAGCAGCTCTATGGTCATCTGATGCCCTTCTCGCAGGGGAGATTGGTGTTTGCATGCGCCTGCCTGACACTATCTCATGTGGTGAGAGATGATGGTCCTTACTTGGCTGAGGTCGCAAATTGAACAGGGCCAGGGGCAGGCAGTGCACCGAGTTCTTTGTTAGGGTGTTACACAATTTAGAAAGCCTACTCTTGAATGAGCTATTTTTTCGTTCCACAACACCATTCGCTTGGGGGTGATAAATTGAACACATGAGATGCTTACGCCTAACAGTGCTGTGATTTCCTTAAAGAGTTCATTAAAAAAGTAAGTGCTGTTGTCTGATCTCAAAACATCACCCACACCCCATCAGGTGAATACTTCACGTACGAGGAATTTTGCTGCACAATTGGTGTCTGGGTGGGCACAAAGGCCAGTCTCAACCCATTGGGAGAACGGACACATCACCACAATATGATATAGAGCTCCGTTACATCTCTCAACCATGACTGCATAATGAATATGGAGCTTGCAGAATGGCCCGATGGGCAGCGTGCCTCGCAAAGTGCAGAGTGTCATTCCAGTAGTTAATACTTGACAGGTGGTGCATTGCACGACCATAGTTGAGAGGTGTTCTTGGAGATTTGGTATAAACCAATCTTCCTGTATGTCTGCTGCAATGTGTTGTTTAGAGCTGTGAGAGGACTAGAGAAACGCCCAAAGGCGGTGTGCAGTAGTTCCATGGGCATAACTACTTTTCCAGTGTATTGTTACCACCACAAGAGGTCAGTTGGTGATTGCACGCACCCACGCTTGAGCCACATCTCTCGTTCTTCCTGCGGTGACCTACACAGAAGTTCTATTATCTGTGTTATGGGCAAGGCTGTGTATGGGTTTGTGTCTAGCTCGTGGGGATAGCCGTGATGACATACTCGGCAGGTGGGGGCATCTGGAGTTATGTTGCTGCCTTTGCTGTAACAGTACGGCTGCATTTCCCAAAGAAATGTTGTCTGTGTTATTTGTGTGGGCTGCACATTTAACGTCATCCACCAAAGATGGTTCTGCCAGGGCGGAAATCAGGGTATTGAGTAACGCTGCATCTTGCACTGGTGATCCATCTGTCCGTCTGAAGCCCCTCCTTTTCCAGTGTGAAATACCTGTATGCAGAGTCTGAATAAATGGTGACATAACACCCCTTTGATACTCAAAGCACTTCTGCTGATTGTGCTGAGTAATGCATGTGTAGTCATTGTTAGGGAGAATTCTCTGTTTAGGCTGAATTTCCTAACCTAGCGAGTCCCCCAGCAGCTTTGCTGGATTTTTGGGGTTTATTTTTTTTTCCTGCCAAGAGTGAGACACTTTCACCCTCACTCCTGGACATGATTTGAGTGTGTTTCTTTGGATCTAGAGGTGTTTAATGGGCTATGGGGTCTTTTACTCCATAGGGTTGCATGTGTTTTTGTGATATGTGTTACACAGCACCCTCAGTGCAGTGACACAGGGGTGTCTTAGTGACCCCCCAGTATAGACTCCATACCCTGGGACTGACTACTGTCTCCCAGGGCATGTAAAGTCACCATTGACTTTACTAGTCTTAAATTCTGAACAGAACCAGTACAAACCATCATATTGTGGACGTACTGGCTGGGGCAATTCGATTGCCCCAGGGTCTGTTAGTCGAGGGGGCACGTCTCTGTCCCCCCTGATTGAGTTTTGGCTGGTGGCAGTGGATACTACTTTTTATATTCAACCGCAAATATTTTCCTATGGGATTTCCCATTGTTTTAGGCTACTATCTTTATTTAATTATTTACGGTAGCCTCGAACATACCGCCGGTTTATTTAATTAATATTAATTCTCTGGTTGGTATTTTCTGCCAAAACTTGATTCTAAAATGGCGTTTGTGTTCTCTTCTGTGACTCCAACCCAAGTCGAGCCCTTTGTTCCACTTTTTGGCGGGCTTCTCCACAGAAGCCCTCCAAAGTGGTGCCACTATGTCTGGGGTACTTAGGAGGGGTGGAGGGGAATTTAGGCTGCGGCTGGTTTCTGCCCTGGTAGTGCAACGACCTTCATCTTTCCTCCAAGTCGAGATCTTCTCTTCCCCTGGACGACGACGCAACGTGCACCCACTACCAGGAACAACTGCCACCACTGGAGGATCCTTCCCACTTAAGGTACCGTGACATCCTGGCTTCCCTTGCTACCGACTGTACGGGGTAGATTTAGCCCCCGGCTTTCGAACCTGGGTTAGCCTGGGACACCCTGCTAAACTTTTCTAAGCCTCTCTAAACTCTTTCTGAACCCTCTGCAAGACTTTCTAAGCCTAGTGTAACTGTGTGATCTTGGGCACATTTGTGCTCTGCTCTCTCTAAGAGTGGGCCCAGCCTTTGGACTTTGGCTCACCAGTGACTTTTTGCTCTCTGCCTTGCTAACAGTGTTCCTGAATCGTAGAGTGGTGTACCTCTTCATATTCTGTTTTTTTTCCCTCCCTTTTTCACAAACTAGAGTGCAATCTCGTTAAGCGCTCACCTCTGTATGAAAATAAGTGGTGTTTTACTGTGATTGTTCTAATAAGGAAAAAGGGGTGTATACATCATAATAGTAACTGTGTTTAGGATAAGTTTACAATAAGAGTGCTGGAGTGTTTCAACTGTGTGTTTTTAAATAAATAATTATATTCTTTGATACCAAAGCTCTGGTCAGTGTTTGCTTGTGCTATTGTATCTGAGTGCCTATTGAGTATACTTTGCATACTGCCTAACTCTTCTTGAGGGAAGTCTGACTGCTCAGCCACAGCTACCAGGTAAATCTGGGTGGTACAGACTGCTACCAAGTGGGTTTACTGCCAACACCTGTAGTCTTAAATCTTTTGCAGTGGTCCCTAAGGGAACCGCACAGGTGTCTGCCTAACACTGGTGTACAGCGGTGGGATTTGTATTGAGTATACACTTTAGAGTGCTTTAGGATACCGTAGTGCAACTAACCACAAAGCTTAGCACTGAAAAAGTAATCTTTCTAACATATCAACTATGGAAACATATAGTCAAGAGTCCCTTGCTACAAAAACTGCTGATTGTTAAAGAGTATTATGTAAGCATAAGAACCTCCTGACTAAAGGCAAGAAAATGGAGTTAATAGAAAGGTTGTTAGCTAACCAAAGTCTGGATGATGGGTCTGAGGAACCTACCATGCTAGAAAATGTAGATAACAGTATAGAAATTGATATTGATCCAAATATTGATAATCTTGAGGAAGAGTCAGACGAGGAGGGTGAGGCTGCTGTGACTGTCCCCCCTAGGCCTCTGTCTGCTCTACCTGCTGTACCTACTGGGCCTTTACCAAGTCCCACACTAAGTCTTCAATATCTCGAATTAGAGAAAATGAAACTTGAACTAGAGTTCAAGAGACTGAATACTCTGGCTGAACAGAGACATTAGGAAATGAATCAAGAACTAAGGCTAAAGGAAATGGAGCTCAAGCATGAGCTAGAAATGAAGAAATTATCTGTCGAAAATGCTTCTCTCTCTGGCTCCTCTAGAAGTTCCAGTCCTAAAAGACCCTGGATGCCTAAAGAATTGGTTGGTATGTATGAGCCTAAGTTGGATGTGTTGGATTGGTTGTCTCTGTTTGAATATAATCATGGGCTCCAGAACATCACAGGAAATGACTTACTCACCTGGTTGTTCTCTAGGCGTCCCCCTGTTGCACTGATGTGGTAATGGAGTTGGGGGAGGAGGATAGGAAAGAGTATGAATGTGTAAAACTAGCTTTGATAGCTAGGTTTGGGAAGACCCCTTCCCAGTATCTTAAGAGGTTTAGAACTCTCAAAAAGAATGATGGTACCCCTTGGGCTACCTGGGTGAGTGAATGTTTGAAAAACCTAGAGGGATGGATTAAGGGTTACAAGGTGAACACTTATGAAGGTATGAACAATCTTTTTATGTTGGAGTCAATTTATGATGCCTGCTCTCCTGAGCTCAGACAGCACTTGGCTGATTCAAAGGAATTAGATTCCAGAAAGCTAGCTAAGGCTGCTGACTTGTGGGTTGCCAACATGGCCACTCACAAGGATTCAGGGGTCACTCAGAAAAAGGATGAGGGAAAGCAGCCACCTAAAGTGAATCCAGAGAATTCTAATACCTCCCATACCAAAGAGGGCCACAAACAACAAAACAACCAGGGTAAGCCCCAGGGTAAACCACAACAGGCTAGTGTACCTTCTGCTCAACAACCAGAAGGAGGTCAGACCAAGCCACCCTTTCAGAGAGCATTTGGACAATGCTATATCTGTAAGGCTACTGACCATATCAAAGGGGATCCCAGATGCAAGGGTAAACCTGCAGTGATCAGCACTGTCTCCTTAGCCTTCACTCCTGAGGATGAAGTACAGATGGCTAGTGCCCACTTTGAACTCTTTGCTGAAGAACCCTTGGGTCTTCAAGCAACTGTAAACGTAGAGCCTATGGGTCTGGTTAGTCCCCAGAATAGGGTTGTGTATAACTCCCTACCTGTTAACTCTAAGGTGTATTATGTGGACAGTGTTCTTGTCAATGGCCAGGATACTCCTGCCAGGAGAGACACTGGGGCCAGCAGAACAGTAGTGGATGAAAGCTTCTTTCAACCTGAGGATGTGGCAAGAGCACCCAAAGGTCCCACTAAAATGTCTGGAGGCCCTGTCCAGATGGTCCCTATTCTACCAGCCCTCATTCAGTGTAACAACATGACAGTGAGGATCCCTGTCAGTGTTCAGACTGAGGTGCCTGGGAAGGTCCTGTTGGGGAATGACCTGCGAACTCTAGGAGTAGTGTCACATACCCCCAGGCCTCCCAGTATGGAGACCCAGAACCTAACCAAATTGGCTAGAGAGGCCACCTTAAGGGACCACTCTAAGCCTGTGGGAACCTCTACTGAGCCCCCCACTCCAAGCCCTGGTGTTAGTAAGTTGACCTCTAACCCAGGCACATTTCAGGCTAGTACAGTAGGGAAATGGGGGCCCCAACCAAGCTCCATCATTGTTCCCCCAGTTTCAGAGTCTGTGACTACCCCTGCTTCTGAGGAAGAGGTGGATAGACCTACTGGGCCCCTACCTAGGCCTAAGAGAACTGGTCATTCTCAATGCTGGTGGAAAACCAGGAAAGAAAAGTCTAAGGCCAAAAACCTTCAGACTGTTGGACCTTCTACTGAAGACCCCAACTCAAATCCTAGTATTAGGGGGGAAACTCCTAAAGTAGGTAAGGTTAGATCTAAGAGGAAGGGGAAGCAGGTACATTGCCTAACCCCAACCCCTCCAACCAAGAGGCCTAAGACCCAACCTGCTCCCACAAGAGAGATGGTGAGGAACCTTGGAGGCCCCTCTAGATCTAAGGGAACCCTTTATAAGGACCCCTTGAAAAAGCCTAACACAGGTTCAGAAGTTGTACCAACTTCTGAGGGACTGGTCAACCAGATCCCCTATAACTTTAAGAAGACTGATGTTCCTCAAAAGGTTTGTAGGTCATATAGCTTACAAAGAAAAACCTTTGATTGGACCATAGAACATAGGTCAAGGTGTCACCATCAAAATGCTGATGAACTCTCTAGGATGTATGTCATTGACTAGAGGTATGAGGTTCATCCAGGAGTGGATTAAATCCTCCTGTCCCTTAGTCTGGGGTGGGTGAGTGTTAGGGAGAATTCTCTGTTTTGAGAGAATGCCTAGGCAACTCAAGTCGCACTCCATCCTGATTGGACCAAGTGGTGAGCCAGCCGGCTCACCACTTAGCATGTTTGAGTGACAGCTAGACTGAGTGAATGGGGGTTTGCTGCATAAAAGCAGGGCTTTGGGGACTGGAATTTCAGAAGTCGCCACAGGACCTAAGAATCCGATGAGGGAGAAGCTGAGCCGACCTGCCACGACACCACTACCGGTGGAGCCCTGCTGGACCGTCTCACCACTTTTTCCCAACGACAGAGGAGATCTCCCGCCGGAGAGTCTTCTTCCTTTGACTGGTGGGGATAACCAGTTTCACCGTCTTTTCGCTTTCCCGACGTATCTCGTTGCCCTCTTGACCGTGCCAAGCACCCCGGCAACCGGGATACCACGTTTTACCACGACCGCGAGACAAAGGTACCACCTTTAACCGTAAAACTCCGCGGCTGGTTTCTACCCTGGTAGTGCAACGACCTTCATCTTTCCTCCAAGTCGAGATCTTCTCTTCCCCTGGACGACGACGCAACTTGCACCCACTACCAGGAACAACTGTCACCGCTGGAGGATCCTTCCCACTTAAGGTACCGTGTCCCGCCTGGCTTCCCTTGCTACCGACTGTACGGGGTAGATTTAGCCCCCGGCTTTCGAACCTGGGTTAGCCTGGGACACCCTGGCTAAACTTTTCTAAGCCTCTCTAAACTCTTTCTGAACCCTCTGCAAGACTTTCTAAGCCTCGTGTAACTGTGTGATCTTGGGCGCATTTGTGCTCTGCTCTCTCTAAGAGTGGGCCCAGCCTTTGGACTTTGGCTCACCAGTGACTTTTTGCTCTCTGCCTTGCTAACAGTGTTCCTGAATCGTAGAGTGGTGTACCTCTTCATATGTGTTTTTTTTTCCCTCCCTTTTTCACAAACATATTAGAGTGCAATCTCGTTTAGCGCTCACCTCTGTATGAAAATAAGTGGTGTTTTACTGTGATTTTTCTAATAGGGAAAAAGGGGTGTATATATCATAATAGTAACTGTGTTTAGGATAAGTTTACAATAAGAGTGCTGGAGTGTTTCAACTGTGTGTTTTTAAATAAATAATTATATTCTTTGATACCAAAGCTCTGGTCAGTGTTTGCTTGTATTATTGTATCTGAGTGCCTATTGAGTATACTTTGCATACTGCCTAACTCTTCTTGAGGGAAGTCTGACTGGTCAGCCACAGCTACCAGGTAAATCTGGGTGGTACAGACTGCTACCAAGTGGGTTTACTGCCAATACCTGTAGTCATAAATCTTTTGCAGTGGTCCCTAAGGGAACTGCACAGGTTTCTGCCTAACAATCGTTTCATTACTAGTGTCTCAAACTCTACTTTTTCCAGGTTCCATGTGCGCTACTGCTGCCCCAGAATGTTTCTGCCCTGTGTGCTGGTCGATTGTCACTGAACAGTCAACAAAGAGTACTTCACCCTCCTCCAGAGGGCTGTCTCTGGCCTTGGGGATAGCATCCTCCTCACCCTCATCAGTCATGTTGCTGCAAGTCCTCGTCTGTGCACGTTCTGTTAGGAAAGTGGCAGGGTTCACTGTTTTACATCTTACAACATAGATATGTGGGCTTGAGAGGATAAATTTGTACGCTGATGCCTGTTGGGCAGTGAGAGTGGACTTTGATCATTCTATGATAGCGGATACTGAGTTTTCCACGTATAATGTTACTGAGTACCCCATCACAATTGTGGAGCTCTTCTCGATTGCAAAGGCAGCTGCAGCAAGAGCTTGTTTGCATGCAAATTGTCCCTGCATCATTGAGTCTAGTGTACCACTGTAGTAGGCCAGTGGCTTGTGACCCATTGTGCTCCTTTGTGTTAGTACCACTGTCATAAGTCGGCCATTGAGTGTGAGAATATGTAGAACTCCTGCGTGTAGTCTGGTGTAGCGAGAACTGGGGCTGTCGAAATTACTTCTTTTAGATCATTGAAATTTTGGATCATGTTTGCGGTCCTTGCTATTTTACTGTTTTCTTTTTTTGCTTTTTTGAGGCCATGTAAGAGTGGTCTCGCATATGTTGTATAGTCCAGAATCCAAGCTCTGCAATAGTTACATGACCCCAATAATTTCTGCATGTCCTTTACTGCAACTGGTCTGGGCATGGCTGCCCTGTCCGGGATAATTATTTTGCCATCCGCAGAAATGAGCTGCTCTAGATAGAATGCTACATGCTGGCAGTATTAGAGCTTGGCCTTGTCAACCTTATACCCCTTACGGGCTAACAATTCCAATAGCACGATGATGTCCCTGTGACAGTTCTGTTCACTGTCACTGCACACCAATAAGTCATCTACATACTGAATTACTCTGCTGGGTACCTGGATGTTACCTACGTCTTTGTGCAGTATCCTGTTACATTTGCTGGGACTCTAGCAGCACCCTTGGGGCAAATGAGGATGTTCATAGCGCTTTCCACCATGTGTGAATGCTGTGAAATACTGTGAGTCTGGGTGCAGGGGTACCGAATAGAAGGCATTCTTTAAATCAACCACTGTGAAATGGGTCGCTTTATCGGAGATACTGCACAAAATGGAGTCCGGTTTTGGAAAAAGTGGAAATTCTTTCTGCACTACATCATTGAGGGTGTGGAGATCCTAGATCATCCTTCAACTGCCTCGTTGCTTTTTTGATGGGGTATATGGCCGTATTGCATGGTGAGGTAGAGAGTACTATGATCCCTTGATGTTGTAAGGCCTGTATCGTGTCTCTTATCCCCTCTTTTGCCTCCCTAGATAATGAGTATTTCTTCGCCCGGGGTATCACTGCTCCGCTCTTTAGTGTGATTCTTACTGGGGTCACTTCTTTCAGCATCCCTACATCGGGTGGGTTGGTTTTCCATTACTGTGTGGGGACCTGTTGTAACTCTCCTTGGCCAAACGGGGGTGGCGCAACAACAGCTATGAGGGGGTCCTGGATTCTCCAGTTCTGTACCATGATCTCACAGGGGATGCATATTTCGAGTATTATTTCCCCGTCATCGTTATTGGCCTTAAAAAGTTCAGCATCTGTCAACTCCTTGAGGCGTATAGTGGGATCAATGTATAAAACGGTGCGCCACTGGTTTCCCTGAGTATCTTACCTAGGACCACAATTCTTTTGGCAGACACCAGCAGCCTCTCTAGATCTAGGGACAGTATAGCGCCTGCCACTACTTCTGGGGACACCACAACCTGAAAAATGAAATCAGTTGGTACTCCCCAGCAAGTTTTGGTAATCTGGGGCATGGCTTGTGCGAGCCCTGTAATGCGGGGAAAAATGAACATTTCTTGGTTCACAAGGATGCCTTGAAATGGCGCCACTGTGCCATTGGAGGCACCGCTGAAGGCATTCGAGTTTCCCGCTATTAGGGAGAATTCTCAGAAATGTGCTTTCCCACTCTCTCATGTATTTTATCATGATTTTGAACATTGTGTTTCTTTTGGTTGTGGAGTCTGACAAACTCCATAGGCATCATCTTTTACATTGTGTCACACAGCACCTTCAGTGCAGTGGCACAGGGAAGTCTCTCATATTTCCCAAAGGTTTAAATACCTTCTCTTGGATAAACTACTGTTTCCAAGAGCAGTAAAGTGAAATTGACTTTACTTACCATTGTAACTTTCTGGACCCAGCACACCCTATCTTACAATAGATTGCTGGAGGGGCTACCTAGCATCCCCTTTGTTTAGTTTCCCATGTAACATGTTTTATGTTACCCTTTTCTCATTGAACGGTGGGTGGCAGTGGTTTCGTTTGAACTACCATGATGTGCCTTTACCTCGTGCTGCGTTCGCAGCTACAGTAAAGCATACACATCAAAATGGTGCCCAGTCTTCTTTTTTCGCCATTTCTTTGTGGAAAGGTCCTTCTTGAGATTTGCTCTGCACGCCAAATCAGGTTTGGTCTCTTTATTCATTTCACCTTTGGCAGGGTTCACGAGTGAAACCTGCCTCTGGCTCCAAGGTGTCTGGGGTAGGCAGGAAGTGAGGGAGGTGCCCGAAACTCCCTGTGCCTAGTCTCCTAGGAGACCCAAATGCACTCTGTGATGATTGGCCGGCTGACTGTCCGGCAAGGACAGCCACCCTGCTGGGTGATTGACAGCTAGGCTGGAATGAATGGGAGAGAACTGAATAAAAGGCGAGTCTTTTGGCTTGGAGGGCAGAGTCGACCACTGGATGAAGGAACCAAAGAAGAACTTGAAGAGGACACCTGCCGCAACTCCTGGACCGTTGGTTTGCCCGGTGAAGCCCTGCTGCAGTGCCGAAAGTTTCCATCGACAGTGAAGCCCCTGCAAGGACGACTTCTCCCCTTGAAATGGTGTGACCAATCAACTCCAAAGTAAGCCACCTGGACATCCATCTCGGAGCTGGTTGAATTTCCACAGAGTTGCTGCTGGAAACTGTTTAGCCAGGGAGAGGAACACCAGATTGTGTGCGTTGCTTTTAAGCTGGCCTAGAGCTTTTGGAAGATCCTCCGGACTCCCAGGAAGCAGGACTGACCGAGCCTGAGCCCCCTCAACAGAGTGCGGGACCCCAGAAGCTAGGAAAGTCCATCTTGACAGCCAGGAACCGCAGTGTTGCTATTTGTGGTAGACGCGAGGAGCTGAAACACTGAACAGCCACTGAAAGTGAAGTTTGCCGGTTACGAGTTTTTACCGTCCCAGTGCAGTGCAGGAGTCCCCCGACGGCCTCTCTCTTGTCCCCACAACTGAGGCCCAGGAACAGTGAGACCTGCAGAGCTGCACAGGAACAGGAGTCCTCTGCTGCATCTTTAAAGGTACTGTAAAACGTCTGAGAGAACTTACCTCTCACTGTAGAGTGTTTGTAACGTCTACAACCCACAAGTCTAATCAGATTGTGGCCCTACATTTGATTCTTCTTTTCATTAAAGACTCCTAAGAACTTGTGCAAAGACTTTTCCATTTACTTACCAGACGTGCTTCATCCTATACAAGACTTTTGCCCATTGACTTTGGCTTAGCCTACTGAACTGAATAACTCTTCTAGGAAAATCTAAAAGTACTTGCCTGCTTAAGAATATTTGTGGTCTCTTGTTGTTCTAACAACCTTTGCCTTTTACCAACTTTTAAGAGTATTCTAAACGCCAACAGTAAGATATTAATGTCCCCAGCACCCTTGTGACTAAAGTCACCTGTGGGTGTAGGTAGTGTCTGTGGGCCATCCCAAAAGAGTCTTTTACTGATTCAGAAACTCAAAGTGTACAGTATTGAAGTGTATTTGTGTGTTACTATTCTATTGCTCCCTTCTGAAGAAGCTTTTATAACTACTGGTAAATAAATTAATAAATATTTATGCAAGAAACCTTGAGTGTAAGAGTTTATTTGAATACCTGTAACTGAATCTTTGTGTAACTACACTACAGCTCACATTTCCCCTCTTGAGATAAGCCTGGCTGCTCAACACGCTACCAAAACTGTGTAGTATAAGCTTATACCAAAGGTTGGGTTGCCTATACCTGTAGTCAGAATTGTGTGTAGTGGTCCCAGAGGGTACTACATACAAAGTCTGCCTAACACCCGCTTGCTACATGTTGAAGCAGGGCTGATACTGCTGTACTACCTGTTGTGGGTGTCGCATGGAGGGGGGCCGGGTATCGTTGGGGGCAGCTGTGCGTAGGCTTCATGGATCTCATAATCTCATACGGTATTGAGGACATCCTGAGAGTCATCCCTGGGGGGTCTCTTGCGGTGTTGGGCCATCATTTTGCTGACTGTAGTTATACCCCATACCCTGTCTACTCTGGCATTCTCTCAAAACATGTCTCCACTTTCTGCATGTCCAACACTGCCCTGTTCCTCCTCCTCTGGGCCCCATCCCCCCCAAACCCACCTCCCCTTGATCCTCAAAACCCACCTAGTCCTCGCTGCTGTCATCCTTGCCACTGTGGACCAGAGAATTGTGGGTTTCTGCCCCATTGTCATTGCCATCTTTCAGTCCACACTGCAGCTATTCTGGCACCTGTAGCATTAGGGGCGTACCCTCCCTCCTCTGTCTGCTCACAGTTTCCATACATCCAACCCCACTTTGTTATCCCTTGGCTTTACTCACATGCGCCTCTCCTTGGGGCCGCCCTCCCGCTCCAAAGAGCAGTCAGGATCCTGCAAAGATGGCTCCTGCAGGGCCACAGGCGAGTACACGTTGTAGGTTGGCGCAGCCCTTCTAGAGAGGTCGCCTGGATACCTCCGCAGGTATGGGGGCGCTGGGGTCACTTTAAGCTCACGCCAGAAACAATACAATCATCTAAAGGAAGAAGGTGTCAGCAGAGGACTCTGCCGCTCGAGAACGTTCTGCCTGAATTTTCATGAACGGTACATTTTAAGAGTCCACAGCATCACTAATGATGTCATCACATAGGGTCTAAACCCACACAGCTATTTGGTAAGACCGTATACATGGTCCTGTTCCAAAGGGCATTGCATTCTATGATTGGTTCCAGTCCCCGCCGTCTGCCCTTTCCCACGTGGGTCAGCTGGGCTCATCTCTCCAGGGACTGAAGGTCAGGCTCTTCACATGTTGCTGTACACTAGCGCTACTACTACACCATTATGGCATGCACCTGGGAGGCTCGAGATTGGCACTGGGGGAGGGAAGGAATTTAATCTAGCTAACCCACACATTCTGTACTCTGTCCATATCACAGACCTTCGCAGCCAAAGCTTCCACCCTCGTTCTGATCTATAATGTTTCCCTCCCTGTACCTCGTACTACAAAGGGTGTATTTATGGGAAGAGGTGATATGGTCATGCATGTTCAAATCGTTTATGACCATTGGTTTTATCGCTGGGTGGGCTGGGGTCACTCGCTATCGTGGAATGTAGGGGTTCTAGGGCCGGGTCATTGATAGGTGCCATTACTCTTGGATGGTTGGTTGGGGTTGGGGGTCTGCAGTTGGCCTAGCACCGATGACTATCCTGCGAGGAGCCTGGTGCTGTCTCGTGGTCTTGCAGGGTGCATTCTTTCTCTGGGATTACATGTAATTGCAACAGTTAGATGAACAATGGGAGGTTTCTGTGAGAATTTAGCAGCACAGTTCTTCTTCTCCCCCATGTTTGGGTCTGCTCACGTCTCTTCCCAGGGTCTGTGTTTTACCGCACAGCCATGTAGATCTGCCTGAGTCTTTCATGACTGCAAAATGGCATCTCAGTATATATACACCCTATGATTATGTATCTGTTATATCCCCAATATTATGTTTGTGCTGGGAGCCTTAGCACAGCCTTCTCCCCCCTGATCTATCGCGCATCTACCTATGGGATTCATCTCACTCTAAAGAGCCTAGGGGGGTGGTAAAGACCAATTTCCATCCCAACACTAGGACTGAAGTAGGAATTACTGTGCAAAGCACTGTTACACCTGCTAGTTAATAATAAAGATTTGGTGCCAATGGCAGCTTCAGATGCTGCCCAGTAACCTGATGTGGTTGCCTTGTCTCCTCAAATCATGCTTGCTCTGAAGAAATCCTGGTGGTTGCTTCTGCGATTCCTTCTCCCACTATAGCTTTAAACCCTAGCGATATAATAATGGTCGCATTTAAAAAAATATATATAATTTGTTATTTTCATTGTGCCATAGTCCACAGGCTCTGGCTGACTCCAGCACCCTGGTCTATAGTAATGAAAATGGGATAGGATCATTGCAAGAGGAGCTTACTTGCCGATACCCTATGAAGTGAAAAAGAAAAAAGACCACAAATGCACCACAAACACGTGTACATAAAAGAAAAATTAAAACAAAGTCTTAAGATCCTCAAATCCAGATGTTAATGTTATGGTGCTTCCTGGTGTCTTGGAACCAGTACCATCCCTTAGCGTGGATTCCCTAGAAATGTCAGACAAAGAAAAACATAAAAAACACAAAGACAGACAGAGAATCTAAGAAGTCATCAAAAAACAATAGTATTCTCTCTTATCTTAATGATATGATATAATATGATATGACATTTATAACGCGCATGTACACAAGTGTTTCTAGGCGCGACTAGACAAAGAGGGGAAACAAAGGGAGGACAAAAACAATGATCTTACTAGGCCTTGTGTCATTCACATCAAGCAAGTGCGGGGAAGCGGGAGGGGAGATGGGCCGGGGGGTGGAGAAGTGCAGCCATTAGGTAGGTGGCTCATAAGCGCAGTTAGAAGGGACGGTAGGGTTGCTGGTACAGACCCTTAAGTAGCAGGGGGACCTCGGAGGCACTGCAAGGGCAACTGAACATGCAGGAGCCTGGCACCGAGTTCGGAGTGTAGCCAGGTGACCAGCATGCGGAGCAGTCAGTGACATCATCAGGGGAGAGGAAGTGAAAAATACGATCTTGAGTTGCTTCCGGAACCTAAGGTGGTTCTGCACAAGTTTGAGAGTGGCAGAGAGGCTGTTGTAGAGGGAGGCCGCAGACGAGGAGAGAGATCTGCCCCCCACTCTCTGCTTGGAGAAGTGTCTGACCCTCAGAGAGTTAGAGGTGGATAAGCGTCAAGCTCGAGAAGGAAGATGTTTAGGAAGAGAAAGTTGGAGGTAGCTATAGCTGTCACGACTGTGACCCAGAACCCCACTCGCATGGTCACATGCCAGGTAGGGTCAAGGTTCGGGGTTCATTTGGGGCCCCAAGGGCCTTGCATTGTCACCGGAGACTCTCCTGGAGTCGGTCCTGGCGCCTTTGGCGCCAGGCTCATATTTGGAATGGGACTTGAAGGGACTACTTTTCATATGGAGGCCTGCAGCCAACATGGAGGCTCCCACAGTCTAGTCCCTAAGAGAACCAGACTGTGCGGTGCAGTGTTTTAGGGTGTGGTAGCCCAGACTACTTTACCTGGACTACTTTACAGGGTAGGCTATATAAACCACACCCAAGCTAAAGAACGTGTGTCACGTTATTCTGCAGCCAGCAGCGTAACGCTCACCGTGTTCAGAGAGCAGCATCCGGCGTTCCTGGAATCGCGAACCTGCAGATGAGACAAAAGAACATTATTAGCAGTTCCAGCTTTCCTGCAGCTTTCCATCCTTCGATCCCGGCTGCTCGCGGTCTTCCATCCCGTTGGCAGCATCTTCAGGACATTGCGCTCACACCGGAACGAAGCACCTGGGGAGGAGAGAAAAAGGGACAACGTTAAACAGGTTACTCACGGCAAGCTCAGCAGTAACCAAAATCTCCGCACCTGGCTGGGCATATCTTGGCCGGTTCCGCTCCGGAAATCACTGCATGCCCAGAAAGACCATCGTAACCTGAAAAGGAATAAAGAATACAGGTTAGCTCAAAAGACATTAGCACACCGCACATCGCGCTGAACCTACCTTTCTTCATACGCTCCACATCCATAAATCCCGGCAGGAGCCAAACCCAAGCAGCGCACCCAGCGAACCTCCGCATACCTAAGGGGGAAACAATCAGGGAAAGACATTAATAGCCCGCAAGAAAGCAAAGGCCCTCAAAGACTACTATAATCAAACTTACCTCTTTAAAGACACTTGAACGGGTTGGCATCAGTGAAGTTAAATCGGTCGCTTCAACCCGCAGAAACTACGCGCCACTGCAAAGAAAGCAGGCCGGAGAGCACGCCAGACATCATAACAAGGTGAGGAGAGGGGTCCTTCAGGTCGAGTCCAAGGGGCTGGTGGGAGGAAACGAAATCTGAACCTAAGCCCAGTCCTCCTGTGTTTTTTTTAAGCCCACCTGCCATAGAAGACATCATCCGGAATTGAGTACATCTGGGGGAAATCCGGCAACTAGAGCACACAGGCGTCCCCGTGGATATCAGGTTAGCGTAACAATAGCTGAGCATTAATTGGCTGGTTCTAATACTCTGGAAAGTCAGCCAGTAAATCCTCATCAGGAATCCACCATTCCTTTACCAGAAGAAATTGTAATGGTTGAACCTGCTAAATCTCAGCTAATTCCTCTGAATGATGGCTGTGCCTCTGATCTCCCTTTTAAAACTAACTATTGAATTTGATGGCCTTTGGATGATGGCTGTGCCTCTGCCTCTGAACTCCCTGTCGAAGTGGACCATCGTATCCGATGGCCTATGTCTTTCTGTGACTCTCAAAAACATCTTACACCCAAAGCTGCGTTACAGACATGTATTCATCCTGTGAAGCCTCATATAGACCTGGAAAGTGCCTCACCCCAGCCAGAATCACTGGGAACAGATTCAAACTGTTTGTTTGTAGTCTTGAGGGTATATTTCAGGAGCACTCATTTTAAATAGATCAACAAATGTTTGGGAGCCCCTCTACGGAGAACGAACACAGACAAATAACCTGTTCTATGGGTAGGTTCCCACACGGGATGGTCTACAACCACGTTTTAGCTCACAGTACCTTTCACAGAGAAGAAATAACCCTTTGCATATCAGTCTGGTCCCACCCACCTAGGCAGTAGAGCACCGATATGCTTCTCCTCTGAACAAGAGTACCAAAAGCAACCACAGACACGTGTTCCAGCCTTGTTGGGCCTCATCAGTGAGGTGAAGCTGTGCCTCTGTACTATTTTGCAGCCCCTTAGCGGTCCGATCAAAGAATATCACATTGTCGGCAAAAGCTAAACAATGAAGCCTCAGCTGACCTAAGCTCACCGGTGAGATGCTAGGGAAGCTCCACAACTCATCAATGTCACAGATATAAATATTGAAGAGTGTGGGTGCCAATATACATCCTTGCCTTACCCCAACATAAGAAGGAATAGACCTAGAAAATGCTCCTTCCTGGGATAGTCTGCTTTTAAAGGAGGTATTCTGGTGAAGTAGCGCAAAGCGGTGTACACATTTAGATGGTATATTGTACTTCAATAATTTGGTCCACAAAATAGATCGTACTACACAATCAAAAGCGGACGACATATCCAAAGATGCCATGTAAATGGGGCCGAATTGATTGTGTTTAACGGCATATAATAGGTGAAGAGTATCGACACTCTCCCCCGAACCACAGACGTCAAATGGATTCGACCCTCCTACCATGGTTATTTTATTTATTTATTTAAATCTGTAGAGCGCACTACAGCCCGCAGGCATCAAGGCGCTATATCGGACCTTAAGAAGGCTTGAATAGGGGTTACAATGAAGCCGCCCAAGAGTACTTGTTTACAGTTTAGAGTGTTTACATAGTATCACAGAATACATGGTAATGCATGATTGTCATAATATGCAGGTTGAAACAGTCAGACAAAGAGGTTGGTTTTGATGGCTTTGCGGAAGGCTGAGTGGGATTCAATGTTCCTGATGTGAGGCGGTAAGGAGTTCCAGAGTAGTGGGCGACATTGGGGAAGCTAGAGCCTCCCGCCTGGGCTTTACAGGTTCTAGGTACAGATAGGAGGTTGGAGTAGGGAGATCTGGAAGGTCTGAGGGTGGCGGGTTTGGTGATTCTGCATGCCAAGTAGGGGGGGGACCAGGTCATAGAGGCACTCGTGAGTCAGGTAAGGGCTTTGAAAGTGATCCTCTCCTTAACTGGGAGCCAGTGGACCTGTCTTCTGAGTTCCGAGATGTGTTCTCTACGCGCAAGGCCGGTGGGGGATCTGAGTGCGTTATTTTGAACGATTTGGAGTTTGGCGACATTCTTGGCAGAAGTGCCGATGAGAAGTGCATTACAGTAGTCAAGCCTGGAACCAATTATGGCCCTGGCGATAGTGAGGCAGTTTTGCTGGGACAGGAAGGGTCTGACTGAGTTGATGAGTTTAGAATGATAGGCAGACGAGGAGGCTATGGTGTTAACTTTCCTGTCCATGGTCAGGTCGGGTTTGAGGTAGACACCTAGTGTTTTGATGGATGGTGAGACAGTGATGGGGATGTTGTCGATAGAGAAAGTGGAATATTGGTCATCCAGTTTGCTCAAGGTGGTGGGGGAACCAACTAGCAGGAGTTCGGTTTTCTCACTGTTGAGACAAAGCCAGTTTTCTGCCATTCAAGATTGGATTGTAGTGTAAATGGAATTCAGGGTGTTTTGGTCTGCCAGGTAATCACCCGAGAGGGGGATGAGTACCTGGGTGTCATCTGCATAGTTTAAAAAAAACTATTTTATTAATTTTGTTACAATCAAACAAGACACAACCAAACTTTGCAGTGCATGTCTCAACATTTAGAATTTACACATATTCTTCAATGTCTACTGCTTGTCATCTTCCTCAGGGGATTCTCTTCCCATGTCTTCAACAGAGTCCTGGCCACTCAACCAATCTTGGGTGGACCCGTGCAGTGTAGCCACTAAATGTCGCCAGGCTGTCAGGGTTCCTGCCTCTTCCTCTCCCCCTCTGTTACCCGCTTCTTGCCATACAGCTGTTTCGGCTTCGATCCATTTCTGGAGATCATTCCACCAGACTTCTATCCTGGGCTTGTTACATGCCTTCCATTCCATGGCTATTCTGCACTTAGCGAGTATGTACGCCAAGTCCTTTTATTTGCTTACATGTTTTAATTTACGCGACCTAGGGAATCCCCCTACCAAGCATGCCCATACTGATTCAACATCTGTCTTGATCCCTTTCTCTTCAAGCCTGCGGGCTACTTCTTCCCAGAACTTCCCAATTTCGGGACATGCCCAAAACATATGTGTCATGCCCACATTTTCTGCCTTACATTTAGGACATGTCTGTCTTCCTGCATTTTTGAACTTAGATATCCTCTGGAGTGTCATATATGCCCTTTGGGTTATATATAGCTGTATTTGCTGAAGCCTCGCGTTCCTAGATACTTTCTTATGATACCATTGAGCATGTTCCCATTTCCCATCACTCATGGGTGTTCCAGCATCTTCCTCCCAGTCAATTCTCAGTTGTACCACTTCCTTCCCCATTCTGGACATCAATAGCTCATTTAGACTGGAAATCTCGTGCCCTCCCTCCGCTATGTCATATATGGTTTCTATGGCAGCGTCTGGTTGTTCTTCTAGTGTGGCTTCCGACCATGTATCCCTTATCCGCTGTACTATTCTGTTATACGTTAAATATTGTCCTTCATGTAACCCCGTTTCCTCCACCAGCGCCCCGAATCCTTTTATCCCTATCTTGTCATATGTCCCCCATCGTTACAATTCCTACCGTTTGCCAGTGCCTTCTGATCGCCTTCAATAGCTGCTCATCCCCTCTCGCCAGTGCGACCAATGGTACCTGTGGGGAATACGGGGCTGGGTTCTCCATGGCCTGGCAGGCTTTGTGCCATACTTGCCACCCCAGTAACAACATTTTTTAGCGCTTTTTACTTTCTACTTCGGGCACCCATATCATTTCTTTCAAAAAGTATGGGGCGCATTCTGTTCTCAACAATCTCGATTCTGAGATCGGGTCTTCCGATAACCATTTGGCCACATATTCTAGTTGGCTAGCTAAATAATAGATCTCATAGTTCGGCAATTTTATGCCCCCTTTATCGTGTGCATTCGGCAGCTTCCAAAGAGCTATTCTGTTCCTGGTCCCATGCCATAGGAAATCCCTGCACAAGCTTAATGAATATTGGAAATTCCCAAAATAATGCAATAGCCTCGGCAATATGAGTCATCTGCATAGTTTGTGTATGAGATGCCCAGGGAATCCAGGATTATGAACAGTGGCATCATGAAGAGGTTGTAGAGGGTGGGGGCTGTCCAGGAGCCCTGCGGGACCCCGCATTTGATGGTGCTGGGGTTAGTGCTTGATGAGTCAGAAAAGACTTTCATTGCCTTGTCTATTAGAAATGAGTCGATCCATTTACAGGCCCTGTCAGAGAAACTGGCTACTGACGAAAGTTGCTGGCAGAGGGTTTTGTGGTCTACAAGATCGAATGCTGCTGAGAGGTCCAGTAGCAAGAGAAGTGTGGGTTTGCCTGCGTGTCTGAGATCGTCAATTTGGTTTTTGAGGTCAAGGAGAGCTGTTTCAGTCCCATGACGAGGTCTGAATCCTGATTGCCTAAGTCTTCGGAGGTGGTTGTCTTCTAGGAATTTCTGAATTTGCAGGTAGGCTGCTTTATCCAGAATTTTCAATAGGAAGGGGACAGTGGTGACGTGCCTGTAGTTCCCTGGGTGAGAAGGGTCAAGGGAGGGCATTTTTAGGAGTGGACAAACCCATGCTTCATTTAGTCCCACTGGGAAGTACCCAGAGCGGAAAGAGGCATTGATGAATGCTGTGATTATGGGGGGTAGGAAAGGGGCAGAGTCCTTGATGACTTGTGCGGGGCAGGCGTCACCCTTACAATTAGAGGGTTTGATGGAGTGGAGAAGTGAGATGACCTCCTTCTCACTCATATCCTTGAAGTCAAACAAAGGGGTGAAGGTGGGCTTATCTCCTGACATGTGGTCATCTTGAGCGCTGGAGATCAGTTTGGTGTGTGAGTATTTTGGCGTGTAAAATGGAGTTACACCATGCTTCGTCCTTCACGATCGGTGAGGGGGAGGAGGTGGGAGTCTCAAGTTCTCTGAAAACAGCAAATATTTGCCTACTTCCGGATTTAGCATTAGCTATCCTGGTGTTGTATGATGATGTTTTAGCATTAGTGATGGCAGTTTTATATTGTTTTGAGATAGATATGATTACCCATATGGCAGGGAACGCTTTGGCATGGGCAACCCCATTAGTATCTCAATCCGACCCAGGGTTACAAGATTTCGCCGCTTCCAAGACACTCCTACAACAGACATTCTTATGGACAGAATGTGCCTTTGTTGCCAGTGAAGACCTGTTGGATGTGCGCCAAGGTAACTCAGACCTGCTTACATTCATTTCAACCTTTAAGAAAGTAGCTGCCGAGGCTGGCTGGCAAGAATAGGCCCAATATACTATATTTCGTAGGGGTCTGAGAGAAGACTTAAAGGATGAGCTTGCTCGGATTCCTTGCCCTGAAACCTTTTCTGACCTTCTTACAGCAGTTCTGAGAATAGACCTTCGCATAACAGAACGAAGAATGAAAAGTAGAAGAACCGTAGTATTGCTTCCTATTCTGAAGCCAACCCCTTAATATCCTCACCTGCTACGCGCCCAGTCAGAGATGAGCCCATGCAGATAGGAACTACTGGAGCTCTGTTAACTCCAGAAGAGAGAAAAAGAAGAAGAGACAGGAGACTCTGCATGTACTGTGGCGCTTCCACGCACCTTTTGAGGGACTGTCCAGATGTTCCTCCTAGGAGGTCGGGAAACAAACGCCCTCGATAGTTAACCGAACGGACTATCGAGGGGCGTCCTCCAGTCCCTACACAACCCTTTCTGTAACCTCCGCAAAGATGTCAGAGGATTCGCGTCTCATGGTTGTGGCAGTTAAGATCCAGTTCAGAGGGAGAGAAGTTGACACACAGGCCCTGCTGGACTGTGGAGCTGCGGGAAACTTTTTAGACACCCTATGGGCCGATAAGGTGGGTCTAAAGAGAATCGCCAAGACAGAAGATCAAAAGGTGGAAGGGTGGTGTCATACACTCAGGGAAGAAACCCTCCTCTCTCACAGCTCTGCATACCCCTCCTGGAGATAGGGACGCCCAGATACCTAGCATAGCCAGAATGCCCACTACACAATCACCTCCTCATTGTGCCCCGTTACCTGTGGTGCGTGGGAAACGTCAGCCTCCGTGGCCTAGTGTCAGCCGCAGGAAACGGCTTATTTTGTTTTCCCGTTTTCGCTGGCAGCTGCCGTGGAGATTGCAAGCGGGCTGGAGAATACGAACGGGCTGGAGCAACCAATCGCACCTGCTTCCTGGTTTCGCGTCAGCGTCCCGATCACGTGTCATGTAATTAAATCACGTGATCGGATGTCAATGGACATAAAAGCCGGGTGATTCAAACGCTCGCTGCTTCACAGCTGTTTTCTCAGCTGTTTTCTACACTGTTAGGCGTTTGCGTTACAGATTTATTTTGTTCAAGACTTCGGCTTATGACACTCGGACTGGCTTTCTTGTTCCTCGAAAACTTTTACCCGGATATTGCTCGAACATTGATACTTGGACTTTGGCTAAACCGAAACGGACTGGCTTTGGATATTCCCTTCTCTGAATTGTCAACCTGGATCTTGACCCTCGGAACGTTTTTCTGACTGCATTTGGATTCCTCGAATCACGTTTTTGTCACAGTACTACGAAAGACTCTAGTCTCTCAGGTGATCTGCCAGGGTCTTTGTTTCTTCATTTGGCTTTCAGGATTGCTGGCGTTCTCTCGTACCACAGCTATGAACACCATAGCCCTTGACATTGAACTTAGGTAAGCCTTATTCTAGTACATATTACAGACTCAAGGTACTGTTATTGCTTGTGTTAACCCGGCTTTCCTCCCAACAGCTTTGGGGTTCTCGGCACTGCTGATCCTGTGAAATACCATCCACCTGTGGGGAACTCGGGAACGGAGGTCCATACTCTCTCCACTGCGCAGCAAGTCACCACAGACTGTGAAGCCCTTGCATTGCGGAGAGTATGGAGGGCGTGCCCGATGACCCCGTGGCTGCATTGGTATAGGCAATAACAATACTTTGGGCACACATGACAGCTGCCAATGCCGCCATACATCAGCGCTTAGACCTTATCCAAAGTACTCAACATCCTTTACCCGCTGATGCTGAGTTAGGTAATGTCCCTGCACCACCCCCCCATAGCACAAGCACAACCTGTTCAGTCTCCTCAGGTCCCAGTGTTCCTGCCTACGCCCCTTCCTTTGGCCACTCCTGAGAGATTCCATGGAGACCCCAAGAAATTCCGGACATTCATAAATCATTTGAAATTGCATTTTCTCTGCAAACCCCAGGCCTTCCCTGATCCTACCACCAAGGCGGCTTTTACTCTGTCTCACTTAGCTGGCACTGCTGCTGCTTGGGCTAATCCCCTACTAGAAAACAATAGTCCTGCTCTCTATGATGTTGATTTGTTGGTTACTGAAATGTCTCATGTATTCGACACCTGCCACAAGACCCAATCTCGGGATCTCGAGTTATTAGATCTAACTCAAGGGAAAGGGTCTCTCTTGGACTACATAGCCCAGTTCAATCAATTAGCTGCCGAAACATCCTGGCCTGAAACAAAGATGGCAGTAGTGTTCTATAAGGGTCTTAATAATCCCATGAAGGATGCTATGGCAGTCATCCCTTCCTTACCCACGACATACAAGGATTTAGTAGATCTCGCCCTCCAAATTGATGCTAGGCGTTCTGAATGCAAAATAGAAGCAGGGTTTACTAACACAGGTTTGACCCCCCCATCCACGGATTCTGGAGGAGAGCCCATGCAAATAGGCGGAATTCGCAGTCCGATTTCCCAAACGGAGAGAGAACGCTGAAGAACCGACAACGCCTGCTACTACTGTGCGTTGAATGGCCATTTTGTAAAGAACTGTCCCCGACGTCCTAAGTTAAAGAACCCGGTTTTTCGGAATGCCCAATCCTAGACCCGGGGGCGGGATCGAGCAGTTCTTCTTCTCCCTCGGACTCAGTACCATCTTTTGGGAGGGTCAGACTTGTGTTGGTTCAGGCCACCTTAAAACCAACCTCAGACATTGTCCATACAGTATCAATTGTTATAGACTCTGGGGCCACAGGTAATTATGTTGATATTAAGTTGGCGGAATCCTTGAATTTGCCACTGGTGACCAAACATCATCCAGAACCGGTACAAGCAGTGGATGGCACGGCACTAATTTCTGGTCCTATTCGACACCATACGGCTCCAATCACTCTGACTATACAAGACACTCATCAGGAGGTGATATGCTTTGATCTGATAGCTATGCCTCAATTTGGTTTAATATTAGGTCTTCCCTGGTTGAAACAACATAACCCCTTAATTGACTGGAAGTCGGGGCAAGTTCATTTTGAATCTGAAGTCTGTCAGAACGTTTGCCTCATCGCACCTGACGACAATGAATCTCCTTCACGCGCATTAGGAGCCATTGCACAACTCATATTACAGGAGAGAACTACCTCTCCCCTTGAGTCTCACGTAGTGGGAGTGGTTTCAACCGGAGTACCTGCGGAGTATCAGGACTTTCAGGACGTCTTTGATAAGGGGTCGGCTGAAACTCTCCCACCACATCGTCCCTACGACTGCCCCATTGACTTAATCCCTGACTCTGTCATTCCTTCAGGACGCATTTATTCATTGTCGCCCTCAGAAGAACAGGCAATAAAGGACTACATTCAGAATGCTCTTAGGATTGGCCACATACGCCCTTCCACCTCTCCGGCGGCCAGTCCTATTTTTTTTGTCCCGAAAAAAGAGGGCGATTTGCGCCCTTGTGTTGACTATCGCCGCTTGAACGCCGTTACCGTGAAAAACCGGTATCCGATTCCCTTGATAACCCCGTTGTTGGATAGGTTGAGTCATGCCTCTATCTATACTAAACTCGATTTTCGTGGGGCTTATAACCTAGTAAGAATCCGCCCCGGAGACGAATGGAAGACGGCTTTCTGTACACGGTACGGATTGTTTGAATACGTGGTCATGACCTTTGGGCTTTGTAACGCCCAAGCCACGTTCCAACGTTTTATGAACGAGATATTCCATGACTTACTGGACGTGTGTGTAGTGGTCTATCTCGATGATATTCTGGTCTTCTCCCGTAACATTAAGGAACATGTGCTACACGTCCGTGAGGTTTTGTCCCGTCTCCAATGGTATTCACTCTTCGCCAAACCTGAAAAGTGGCAGTTCCACACTGACAATGTGGAATTCTTGGGTTTCCACATATCTCCAGGCGGACTAACCATGAATCAATCCAAAGTCTGTGCAGTGTCGTATTGGCGAAAACCCAGTAATCTTAAAGCGTTGCAGTCGTTTCTGGGGTTCGCTAGTTTTTATAGGCAGTTTATTCAGGATTTTTCATCCCTAGTAGCCCCACTTACCGCCTTGACCAGTCCCAAAGTGCCCTTTTTGTGGTCAGATACCCACCAGACTGCTTTTGACGCCCTAAAGACGGCTTTCACCACTGCCCCTGTTCTGAAACATCCCGATCCCGAAATTCCCTTCATCGTGGAGGCGGATGCTTCTTCCTTTGCTCTCGGGTCAGTGTTGTCCCAAAACTGCCCGTTTACAGGCCACCTGCATCTGGTGGCATTTCATTCACGAAAGTTTTCTTCCACTGAACACCACTATACAGTCACAGAGAAAGAGTTGTTGGCCATGAAGGATGCTTTTCAGACCTGGCGACACCACCTTTTGGGGGCCAAACACACAATCACAGTATACACTGATCATCGTAACATCCAAGATTTAGCATCGCTTAAGTGTTTAAACAGTCGTCAGGTGCGTTGGCATTTGTTCTTTTCTGCCTTCGACGTCCAGATCAAACATCGGTCAGGCCTGTCCCATGGAAAGGCAGATGCCTTATCTCGTTCCCCTGGTGGGATCTCCTTGCCGGTCTACCCTGAAAGATTATTGGACCAGCATGTCATCTGCCTTTGCACGCCCCCTATGTCACTAGTACAATCTATAAGGAAATGGGTTTCTTTACATCCCAAACAAGTCTCCGACTGGAGTCCGGTGTTTCATAACGGCTCACCGTTCATCCAGAACAGGTTGTGGTTACCGACAACGGAAGCCCGCAATCTTGCCTTGGAATGGTCCCGCGACAATGCTATCAATGGGCATCCCGGGCAAGGACGCACTTTGGACCTTCTTAGGCGCTGGTGTTGGTGGCACTCCATGAAATGGGATGTGGAAGGGTATGTTAACTTCTGTGCGATATGTGCCCAGTGTAAGCACCGTCGGGGGCGCCCTGTGGGTCTTTTGCAGCCCTTGCCTATTCCACCTCGCCCCTGGCACACAACCTCAATGGATTTCGTGACGGATTTGCCCTAGACCAGGGGTTTCAACATCGTGAGGGTAGTGGTTGATTCCTTCTCTAAAGTAGCCCGATTCATCACATGTTCTGGCATCCCCTCGGCCCTTGCCTTGGCCAACCTCTTCTTCAAATCAGTCTTTTGCCTATTTGGGTTACCCACATTTATCATTTCAGACAGGGGATCGCAGTTCACGTCTCGTTTCTGGCGAGCACTCACAAAACTCCTGGACATTGATTCCCGTTTTTCTTCTGCCTACCATCCGGAGAGGGATGGCCAAACGGAAAGGGTGAATCAGGCCATGGAGCAATACTTACGTTGTCTCATTTTACAGCACCAACAAACATGGTTAAGGGTCTTACACCTCGCTGAATTCGCATACAATAACACAGTTCATGCTTCCACGGGGTTTTCTCCTTTTTATGTCTTGTATGGTCAGCACCCTCGAACCCTTCCTATTCCTGATATTGCGCTTTCCGACAACCTAGCAGTGGCCGCCTGTGCACGCGATCTGTCAGCCGTTCATGCTCAAACACTCACTCACCTTCGTGAGGCCCTGGTGTCTGCTAAAGCAGCGGCTGATCGACGGAGAAGCGTGGCGCCTACTTATGTGGCGGGTGACAAGGTCTGGCTTTAAACACAGCATCTCCGGCTGCCGGGTTGTCGTAAATTGCTTCCCCATTTTGTGGGTCCCTATAGGATTTCTGGGGTTGTTAACCCGGTGGCCTATCGACTTTCAGTCCCTGCTTCTTGGCGCATCCACCCGGTGTTCCATACCTCTCTCCTGAAGCCTTGCCCTCCTTCTACCCGCCTCCGACCTGCCCCTGGTCCCATTTCTGTGGGTGGTTCCATTGAGTACGAGGTTTCTGGCATTTTGGGCTCACGTTTGGTCAGGGGGGGTCTCCTGTAACTCGTGGATTGGGCGGGTTTTGGTACGGAGGAGCGGAGCTGGGTCCCTGCGGAGGATGTCCATGCCCTGAGGCTTGTTTCTCGATTTCACCGGGACTATCCCGCCTGCCCACGTGGTCGTGGGCCATTGAGGGGGGCTCTGTCATACACTCGGAGAAGAAACCCTCCTCTCTCACAGCTCTGCATACCCCTCCTGGAGATAGGGACGCCCAGATACCTAGCATAGCCAGAATGCCCACTACACAATCACCTCCTCATTGTGCCCCGTTACCTGTGGTGCGTGGGAAACGTCAGCTTCCGTGGCCTAGTGTCAGCCGCAGGAAACGGCTTATTTTGTTTTCCCGTTTTCGCTGGCAGCTGCCGTGGAGATTGCAAGCGGGCTGGAGAATACGAACAGGCTGGAGCAGCCAATCGCGCCCGCTTCCTGGTTTTGTGTCGGCGTCCCGATCACGTGTCATGTAATCAAATCACGTGATCGGATGTCGACGGACATAAAAGCCGGGTGATTCAAACGATCGCCGCTTCACAGCTGTTTTCTACACTGTTAGGCGTTTGCGTTACGGATTCATTTTGTTCAAGACTTCGGTTTATGACACTCGGACTGGCTTTCTTGTTCCTCGAAAACTCTTACCCGGATATTGCTCGAACATTGATACTTGGACTTTGGCTAAACCGAAACGGACTGGCTTTGGATATTCCATTCTCTGAATTGTCAACCTGGATCTTGACCCTCGGAACGTTTTGCTGACTGCATTTGGATTCCTTGAATCACGTTTTTGTCACAGTACTACGAAAGACTCTAGTCTCTCAGATGATCTGCCAGGGTCTTTGTTTCTTCATCTGGATTTCATGATTGCTGGCGTTCTCTCATACCACAGCTACGAACACCATAGCCCTTGACATTGAACTTAGGTAAGCATTATTCAAGTACATATTACTGACTCAAGGTACTGTTATTGCTTGTGTTAACCCTGCTTTCCTCCCAACATCTTTGGGGTTCTTGGCGCTGCTGATCCTATGAAATACCATCCACCTGTGGTCCCATGGCTCGCACAGGGAGTTTGTTCTACTTCTCTGTGGGGAACTTGGGAACTGAGGTCCATACTCTCTCCACTGCGCGGCAAGTCACAACAGGTGGATGGAACACCCTTGTGTTCTGGACTTATCACTCATACCACTGAAGAAATAGAAGTCTTCATTCAACAGCATTCAGAAAGAATGAGGTTTGATATTATCCGTGCTGCTCACTTTCCCATCATACTGGGTATTGGATGGCTCAGAAGACATAATCCTACCATAAATTGGACCAATAATCTTTTTTTGTTTTTTTTATTGTAATTTTTAGTTTATTCAAACTTTTATTACAAAATTGAACACGAAAAAGAGACAGAAAACACAAGAAAACAATGTCCTTCCTATACCTGTAGTTATTCACTTCATTTCTTCCTTCGGTACAATCTTTCCTAAATAATGAATCACCGCACAGGTTAGATGGACATTGTTGCTTGAGAGCATCATGAACCACCACTCATCAACATTGTCGTTTACGGGTGCATATTTTTCTAGGAACAAGGAACGTTCATGACTAGCACCTCACATTCCGTTATTAAATGATTCTTCTGAGACCTGACAGAATCTACAGATGTTATCCATTGTTTTGACATTATGTCTGGTCCAAAGCACATCTTTTGTGTGGTATATATTTAAACATAGCCTCAAAAATGTATTAGGATGATATCTGGAAGGAAATTGCTTTAGATATTTTGGTAAGTGATCTAAGCTATTTGCCGCTAGTCCTAAATCCAATGAAGTCTTCAAAACAGCTCGATTCTTTGAGTTCTGTATCCAACTCCACTGATGTAGTTTTTTTTTGGCTAATTGTGGAGTAGTCATCACTGTTTCCCACTTGATGTCAGCAGAGTCAACAGTTAACATTATTTTGTTGACCCAATAGCTCAGCAATCCTTCATGGGGTCTTTGCGTAGATGCTGCCAGAATTCTATACGCCGGAGCAGGTTCGTTCAAATGTATTTTCCTTATAGTTACGATTGATCTCCATAGCACCGTAGCATATAAGGAATCCAGGCCAAGCTCGTGTCTGATTGATTTTATTGAGACATGTACTGGGAGCCTAAGAACACGTCTCCAGAACTTGCCTTCTAATGTTTCCCAGCAGTGAAAGCTCAAATTCCACCCTGCTTCAGAGCCGAAGCTGATCGCTGGGACAACTTTCTGTTTGTAAAATGTCAACACTGGAATTGTTGTAAATTTGCCGTAATCTGCATGTATGCGGGCTCCCTGTAAGGCAAAGATGTCCATGCGATTTTTTAGATCTAACAACCAGTCTGACTCTCTTATTGAATTGTTGAAAAGTATTCCTAGGTAACGAATAAAAGAGACCTTTCCTATATTCTCGTGACCAATGGACCACTTAACTGCACAGTCTTTTTCTTAGTAAACACCTTGCCGATGGTCAGGATCTTTGTCTTTTTTTCATTTATTATTAGGTCATTTGCTTCACAGTAAGTTTGAAAATTGATGAGGAACCTCTGTATCCCAATTTGTGTGAGGTCCATTAGAACAATATCATCAGCATAAATTGCCCAACTAATGTGTTGCCCATTCACCTTTGGTGGAAAGCATTTGACATCTCCAAACGCTGATGAAATATCTGCAATGTACAATTTGAACAATAACGCTGCTACTGGGCAACCTTGTTTCACACCATTATTGGTGGGATTTTGTTTGTTAGTTCACCCTGAGCATGGATGTAGTGACGATGGTGGACATTTCCACTTGGACAACTTTCCCCACAATTTGGCTCGACTGATTGAGTCAAAAGCTTGACGCATGTCAATAAATGCCAAAAAAATCTTAGATTCTTTTTTCAGTGTGTACAATTTTAACAAGGTTAGTATCAGGAGGTTTACCTCAGTCCCCACACCTTTGGTAAAGCCTGTTTGTCTGCAGTCCATCAAACCTGCACCTTTAGCCCATCTCGTTAGTTTACGTTGTAAGCAGGTTGCGAATATTTTTCCAATGGTGTCAAGAAGAGCAATCGGGCGATAGTTTGCGGCGTCGTCCCGACTGCCCTTCTTGAATAACGGTACAACAACCGCTGTTCGCCATGAGTCAGGTACTTCTTTCGTTGTTGCAATAAGTTCGAACAGGTATGCGATGAAACTGGACCATTGCTCTTTTTTTTCTTTCAGCATGATATTAGTAATGCTGTCAGGCCCTGCAGCTCTTGAATTTTTTAGATGTTGAATTACAGCCGCAATGTCCACAGTATTCTCAATCACATCCCAGGTTACGGTGCTGTCTGTTATCTGAGCATTACTACAAGAGGGAGCAGTACCAAATACTTTGAGGAAATGTTCTTCCCATTTCATCTTCGAAATGCTGTTTGACTGCATTTCCACTTGATTCAGAGTGCTTTGATTTAGGATCTTCCAAATTTCTCTTGACTTGTGATTCAAGATTATATTTAACATTTGTTCGCCTCTTTCCTGATCTCTCAAAAAGAAGAAAGACTTCAACCAATTTCTGTATCTCGACTTCCTCTTTTTAATTTCTGGTTCTTTGTTATGTCTCTGTTGTATCTTGAGAAGTCTTATATCTTTACGTAACATCTTCTTTTCTTTGCACAAAGTACGGCTGAAGACATGTTTCTGTTCTTGAGACGATCTAACTCCTGGTTTGCTTATGCCGCAGAATTTTGTTAACATAGGAGCAAAATGTATTTTACTTCTTGGAGACAGGCTTCCCATCCGAATGTTTTGTGAAAACTTGTCTAGTTGGGCTGCATTGATTCTTAGTCTGTTCCCACTGTAATTGACATCAACGGCGGTCTCATAAACTCTCTCGGGTGTATATTTATCGCACATCCAGTGTAGATGCAGCGGATCGTGGTCGCTCTTAGAACATTTCTCTGGTCAAGTGGCACAGCGAGTAGAGCGCTCGCTTTGACATCCGTGCAGAGCCTGCTAACGCAGGTTCGAATCCCAGCAGGGCCAAACTCAGCCTTTCATCTTTCCGAGCTCGATAAATGAGCACCACACACCGTGCGTAATAATAAGCAGCGCTCAGATACCCAAGAGTTTGTAGCGCTATATAAATGGCAAATTATTATTATTATTTACATATTTCAAGATCTTCAATGTCAGCCCGCACATTATTTGAGATCCATATGTAATCTAAAGTTTTGTGCGTTGACCCACAATGCCAGGTTGACTTAGGCGGATTGTCACTCTTTGTCCTCCCATTCAACATTTCACATTCTCGGGTTTCCATAGCTCCACGCCATAGATGTCTTCTCTCTGCGTTGGAGTCAGGTGTTTCTTTTGTAAGCCAATTCGTCGGCTGGATGTCGTCGAACCAAGAACAATTTAAATCACCACATATGATTATCTGTAGTTTGTGACAATTCAACAGACTATCATCTATGACTGATGTTATTGATTTCAGGTAGCAGCTGGTTGAAATCATCTTCGGATTCCAATATGTATTTATCAGAAGTAACTTTTTTGGATCTTCAAAAACTGTTGGTTTAAATTCCATCAAAATCCCTTGAACAAATAGATTGGGCATGTAAGTTTCCTTTATTTCCCATCCAAAAGAATTCTTCAGCATTATTAGTAACCCCCGAAAATGGGCGACCAAGACGATTTTTCCCCACTGAATTTAATAGTATGGAATATCCATCTCTTGTTGGTGCTTCACGCAGCCACGTGTCAGGGTCCGAGTTGCCCATGTAGTATAGTGGACGAGTTCTTCCACCTGATGTACCCCTCTGGTACTGTCATCAGACAACCAGAGCAGCAAATCAGAGGAAAGAAAGGATACCAGATGAGACCCAGGTGTTGCACTAGGAGACCGCTTCCACAGGATCAATGTCGTAGAAGCCGGTGTCGAGAAGGCAAGACGAGATGCGTAGGACAGGAAACACAGTGAACCTACAAGCAAAGTGCGAGGTTAAATCACAATGTGCATATGCAGGACAACCACTCTTTCGGAACCAAAACGTAGTTTGCAATACTATACAATTAGACTAGATGCGTAAATGGTAGTACTAATGCTGTCCTAGTCAATACATATCTAGCCCCCTCCCCTTATCCAGGTTAAATCAAGAACAAGAAACCCCTTACGGGTTTACCATATTAAAGTCTGTGCAGTCTTTGGAAGTTCCAAGCAGAGAGGCAAGATGGGACAGGTCCGGTTTCCAGAGGAAAAAGAAGCACACCCTAACCCGACGGCACAAGGACGCCTAAGTACATTGAGGCAGTCTCTAGTCTGTGTACAGAAATCACTGTTCCAACAAAATCCCAAAATTCCAGGTATCCGAAGTTCATAACATTCCAGGTTCAGAAACGGCTGTGAAAGTGAAGAGCGCCACAACACGAGGGGCAAAGACAAGGCAGTTCCGTTAGCTTTCCATGGTCATAACACACATCCGGCAGGCACGTAGCAAGGGGCAATCAAGACGAAAATCCAACAAACAGTCCGGGTCAAGGCACAAGAGTTCCAAAAGCAAGGAGGGGGAAACAAGGGCAAGGAAATAAGGAATAAACAAGCAACCTTCGTAACGCCACTAATACAAATCAAAAGCACTGGGCAACAAGTGGGAGGTGCTTAAATACAGATCATGTGACAAAGCTACTCGGCGTTGACGGTACCAGGAACAGGGAAGGACGGGACGCCAGCGTTGCCATGCCAACTTCCAGGCACCTGGCTGCAGCGTTCTTAAAGGGCTATATGCGTATGGTCGTGGACTGATCGTACGTGTGGACATGACAGTATCCTCCCTCAAAGGAACACTCACCCGCCGGGCGGACCAGAAACGTGACAGAAGAACAGGGGCATGGATGTTTTCTGTAGGTTCCCAGGTACGATCCTCCGGCCCGTACCCTTTCCAATCGACCAGATAGAGGCGTCTGCCCCGTGGAACCTTGGTATCCAAGATCGCGGCCACTTTGTATTCATCTGACCCTTGTACTGTAATAGGCAGAGGGCGCGAAGGCAGTCTAGCCGCTGGGTGACATGGTTTTACTAAGGATACATGAAACACCGGGTATATTTTCCATTTAGAGGGAAGGTCCAAGCGGATAGCGGCTGGATTGATAACTTGTAAAACCTTGTAGGGGCCCACAAACCGAGGTAGCAGGGTTTTTCGGCCTGGAATGCGCAGGTTTTTTGAAGATAACCACACCTTCATGCCCAGAAGATACTCCGGGGCCGGGGTACGGCGCGCATCAGTATACATTTTGGTCCAAAGCTGGGCCTGCAGTAGCTGTTTTCTAACAAAGATATGATTGTCTGATAGTTTTCGCAGGCATCCAAAGGCCGTAGGATTGTGTGGAGGCAGATCAGTAATACTAGGCAAGGAGCGAGGATGTTGTCCGTAGAGGGCAAAGAAGGGGGACAAGCATGTCATGGCATGTAATGAATTGTTATAGGTGAATTCTGCCATGGAGAGAACAGAAACCCACGTATGCTGACGTTGAAAGGTAAGGCAACGTAGATACTGTTCCATAGTGGCATTTAACCGCTCGGTTTAACCATCAGTTTGGGGATGGCAAGCGCTGGAATATCTGCCATCAATACCTAAGGTCATGGTCAAGGCTTTTCAGAAACGGGAAGTGAATTGGGACCTGCGGTCCGTAATTATTACCGAAGGCAGACCAAATAATCGAAACACGTTCCTCAAGAACAGTTCGGCCAGTGTTGGAGCAGTTGGTACACCACGACAGGGTACAAAAAGTGCCATTTTGGAGAAATAGTCGATAATGACCCAGATAGTGTCATACCCCTCGACCAATGGAAGCTCCACAACAAAATCCATAGAAATCATTTTCCAAGGAGTGTCGGGTAAAGGCATAGGCTGCAACAAACCCACGGGTCTACCACGTTGATGCTTGCACTGAGCACACACAGCACAGGAGGCTACATAATTCTAAATGTCCCGAGCCTTAGAAGGCCACCAGCACCATCTTCTCAGAAGGTCTAGGGTTTTCTGCATTCCCGGATGCGCAGCCAGAGCAGAGTCGTGGCACCATTTCAAGGCTATATTCTGTGTGTCTGAATCAGGTAGATAGAGCTTTCCCTGTTTGTATGGCAAAGAACGGATGATCTCCAATCCGTGGGTAGAGACTTCTGGAAGACTGGTGGAGACCCATTTCTGGATCAAAGCCTTTAGGGCGGGACATAACATACACCCACACACTACTTGATTTGGTATCAACAACGCACCCTGAAGATTGGATGGTTCTGAAACTCTATGGAGACGAGAGAGGGCATCGGCCTTGGAATTCAAAGATCCCGGACGATAATTAATGGTAAAATTGAACATGGCAAAGAACTCATGCCATCTAGCGTGGCGTGCCTTGCTACATTTCACTGATTGAAGGGCTAAGAGGTTCCTGTGATCAGTGACCACTTGGAACGGTTCAGAGGTGCCTAGGAGATGATGTCTCCATATCATAAAGGCATCCCTAATGGCCAAAAGTTCTGTCTCAGTGATAGTATAGTTTCTCTCATAGGGTGTGAGTTTTCTGGAGTGGTAGGCAACTGGGTGCAAACCAGTGGTCTCGGGGCAATGTTATGTTATGTTACCTGAACTTATAGAGCGCACGGTCGCCCAGAGGCATCATGGCACTGGTGAGGAAGCTACTGACCAGGAAGAACAGTGAAAAGCCGGAGAACTAGAATAGAGTGGTTTTCAGAAATTTCCTCAAGGCCAGATGGTTAGATGTAGATTTGGGACAATGTTGGGACAAGATTGCTCCTAGGGCAATGTCGGAAGCATCGGCTTCCACAATGAATGGCAGGGATGGGTTTGGATGCTTGAGCACTGGTGCAGAGGTGATATCCGATTTCAAGGTCTCGAAGGCCTGTTGTGCCTCCTGATTCCACTTAAACTCGCGCTTGCTGCTGGTGAGTTCCGTAAGCGGGGACACAATAGCAGAGAACCCATGGACAAAACGCTGATAAAAATTGGCAAAGCCTAGAAATGATTGCAGGGCTTTTCGTGTGTTAGAGCAGGGCCAATCCAATATGGCCGCTATTTTGGACCGACTCATCTGTATCCCTTAGCTAGTGATATTATAGCCCAGGAATTCCACTTTGGTCACATGGAACAGGCACTTATCCAATTTGGCGTATAGGTTATTTTCTCTTAATCTTTGGAGCACACTAGAAACATGAGTGACATGAGTGGAGATGGATGGCGAGTAGATCAATATGTCGTCTAAATAAACGACTAGATACTGGTCCAACATGTTGTGAAAAACCTCATTGATGAAATATTGGAAGGTCGCCGGAACATTACATAGGCCAAAGGGCATGATACAGTACTCAAAAAGACCATACCTGGTTTTGAAGGCGGTCTTCCACTCGTCACCCTGACGTATACGCACCAAGTTATATGCCCCCCTCAAATCCAGTTTAGTGAAGAGTTTAGCTGAACCCAATTGGTCCAATAAGACCGAAATCAAAGGAATGGGGTATTGATTCCGGATAGTGACCGCATTTAGTTCCTGTAGTCGATGCATGGACGGAGAACCCCTTCTCTTTTGGGGACGAGGAACATAGGGGAGGCAGAAGGTGAACGTCAGGGTAGTATGAAGCCAGACTTCAAGGACTTCTCAATGTACTCCTTCAAGATTAAATCCTCCTTTGGGGTCAAGGAATATATACGCCCGGACGGAATCTTGGCTCCGGGGACAAGCTCAATTGGGCAGTCATAAGGCCGGTGCGGTGGAAGCACGTCCACCCTGCGGGCGTCAAAGACATCCCAATATTCCTTATACATAGGAGGAAGCACAGTGTTAGTAACCGCCCCGACGGTGTGAACATTTTCTGAGAGTATCTGACTCGGACTGACAGTGTTTAAGCGGGTTGTTAAGCAATTGTTTCCGCAATAGTCCGAGAAAAAACTAATCTCTCCAGAATGCCAATCCACAGAGGGGTTGTGCAATCTCAACCAAGGTAAACCAAGAATAATCATGAACTGTGGTGCAGCTATCAGATCGAACGTTATACCCTCCTGATGGCCACACTCCGTAGTCATGACAAGATCGGTTGTACGTTCTGTTACCAGACCAGATATTAGTGAAGAACCGTCAACTGCGTTCACCTCTTCAGGACTTGATTTGGGAACCACTGGTAAACCCAATTCCCTGGCATAAGAAGTGTCCACATAGTTTCCCGTAGCTCCTGAATCCAAAATCACCACCACATCTAATTTCTCAAGTTCAACAGCCGAAAGAGAAACCGACAAGCAGTAGGGGCTGTATAACGTGGTACCAACAGAGGAACCACCCGGCGTCTGGATCCCTTCAGTCACCGGGTTTTGGTGTTTCCCTGTTTCTTAGTGGGTTTTTTAGGACATTCTCGAAGCAGATGATCTGATGATCCACAATAGTAACATAAACCATTCTTTCTCCGAGGTTCCCTGACTTCAGCGGATAAGGGGGCCCTAACTGCCCCTATCTGTATAGGCTCACCTCTTCAGGACATGATTTGGGAACCACTGGTAAACCCAGTTCCCTGGCATAAGAAGTGTCCACATAGTTTCCCGTAGCTCCTGAATCCTAACTGCCCCTATCTGTATAGGCTCTGTGGATCCAGGAGAAGGTAGAGGGGTTGCAGGGACAACTGGAGGTGTCCCTTTCTTTTCTCCCTTCCTAGCTGCCAGCCAAGAATCGATCTGGAGAACCAAATCCAACAGTTCGTTGAAAGCCGTGGGTATTACGGGTACTGTAGCCAGAGTGTCCTTAAGGGAGTCTGATAAGCCTTTATAACACTAAGAGGCCTTCTTCTCTTGGGGCCACCCTGTCTCCGCCACAAGCTGATTGAACTTGGCTAAATACGATAATAGGGACATGTTTCCCTGCTGAAGACCAAGTAATTCTAGGTCAGTAGTCTATGTGGCGTAACGCGTGTCAAATACTCGACTCATAGCGTCGATTAAGGCATCACAGTTATAGAGAAGATGACTCCCTTCCTCCAGTAATGGATTAGCCCAAGCAGCTGCCGTTCCCCACAAGTGAGACAACAGAAATGCTGCCTTAGTAGTAGAATCCGGGAAGGAGGCAGGGCGGCACAGAAAGTGCAGCCTACACTGATTCAAAAAGGTTCGGAAAGCCTTGGGGTCACCATTGAAGCGTTCCGGTGGGACTAAGGGAAACTGGGCGGTCATATAAACAGGTTCAGTGCCGTGTTGTGGAGGCACCACACCCGAGCCGGAAGCGATAGCGGGGGCGGGAGCTTCAGCCCCAAGGGGTTGAAAACCTGCTTGCAACTCGTCTATGCGATGTTGCGTAGCTGTATGAGCCACCGTCATATCATTACGCAAATCTGCCACTAGTTGCATGATAGTGGCCAATGCCTCATTGGTATCCATAGTGAGGCTTCTGATTATGTCATGGTCCGAGTTGCCCACGTAGTGTAGTGGACGAGTTCTTCCACCTGATGCACCCCTCTGGTACTGTCATCAGACAACCAGAGCAGCAAATCAGAGGAAAGAAAGGATACCAGATGAGAGCCAGGTGTCGCACTAGGAGACCGCTTCCACAGGATCGATGTCGTAGAAGCCGGTGTCGAGAAGGCAAGACGAGATGCGTGGGACAGGAACACACAGTGAACCTACAAGCGAAGTGCGAGGTTAAATCACAATGTGCATATGCAGGACAACCACTCTTTCGGAACCAAAATGTAGTTTGCAATACTATACAGTTAGACTAGATGCGTAAATGGTAGTACTAATGCTGTCCTAGTCAATACATATCTAGCCCCCTCCCCTTATCCAGGTTAAATCAAGAACAAGAAACCCCTTACGGGCTTACCATATTAAAGTCTGTGCAGTCTTTGGAAGTTCCAAGCAGAGAGGCAAGATGGGACAGGTCCGGTTTCCAGAGGAAAAAGAAGCACGCCCTACCCCGACGGCAAAAGGACGCCTAAGTACACTGAGGCAGTCTCTAGTCAGTGTACAGAAATCACTGTTCCAACAAAATCCCAACATTCCAGGTATCCGAAGTTCATAACATTCCAGGTTCAGCAGAAGAAGAAAAACACTGTTCAGAAACGGCTGTGAAAGTGAAGAGTGGCACAACAAGTGGGGCAAAGACAAGGCAGTTCCGTTAGCTTTCCATGGTCATAACACACATCCGGCAGGAACGTAGCAAGGGGCAATCCAAGGCGAAAATCCAATAAACAGTCCGGGTCAAGGCACAAGAGTTCCAGAAGCAAGGAGGGGGAAACAAGGGCAAGGAAACAAGGAATAAACAAGCAACCTTCGTAACGCCACTAATACAAATCAGAAGCACTGGGCAACAAGTGGGAGGTGCTTAAATACAGATCATGTGACAACGTTCCGTGCTACTCGGCGTTGTCGGTACCAGGAACAGGGAAAGACGGGACGCCAGCGTTGCCATGCCAACTTCCAGGCACCTGGCTGCAGCGTTCTTAAAGGGCTATACACATATGGTCGTGGACCGATCGTACGCGTGGACATGACACCACGTTTCTTGTAAGCATACCACAAAGTTGTTTTATAGGGAAAAAGGAAGCTCTTGAAAAAGATGGGTAAAACCCTGTGTATTCCATGACACCAATCCAGAGAGCACCTTTCCATTTTGCGGGACTAGTTACTTCCGACGCTGCATAACCACTTTATCTCCCAGCTTAGTCTGGGGGGCCTTACCAGGCCCTGCAGGATGTATTTTAAATACCTCCTTTAGTATGTCTCTCCGCTTTTCATTTGTGTTGTGGTATGGCAGTCTTCAACCGAGGACGTGCTAACTGACCGCTGTTTATTGCACTCTTCTTTTTGGAATGAGACCTCAAAACCATATGAGAGAAGTTCATCTTTCGCTGATAGTAGTGTTTTTTCTACTGCTTGTGAGCGAATATGTAGGAATACTTGGTCAGAACAGGTCTCCGATATGTATTCTACAAGTCGGATAGCATCAGAAGTGATTGTGCGTAATGATGGAATTACATGAAGTAGGCGCATCACGTTCTTTCTGTTCAAACTTACTTCATTTCCGCCCGGGAAGATATTTTCAATCCAAATTTTCCCAGTCACTCCTTTTTGAGCATAGTTTTTCTCAGAGCGCACTTGAGGTTGATGGACAGTTTGTTTAGACCTTTGCGCTTCAGTTTGTCTTGGGTTTAAAGTTATGTTTGTCTGGTTTCTATTTTTTGGAGCCACCTTTGGTTGAGTATTCAGACGCCTCGGGACAGTTTTTAGAACCAAAGTTTGATCTGCATCTCCCTTGGGGAATTGTCTCAGTTTACATTTGTTCGCTCTACATCCGCAGGGCGAATGGTTTGAGGATTTAGTCATCGGAGTCAAAACACGTAAATTTGATGCAAGGGGGCCCTTATTTTCCTCTGTTAGGGATTCCTCATCAGCATCAATAGAGTACGTTGACCAATCACCGAGAGCCGGTGATTCCTTTATTTTCTCCAACCTGGAGATTTTTTTTTTGGATTGGTTTCCTGTCTCGGCTCCTGTCGTTCGGCTTTCTTCGAGGCACAATCATGATTGGCTTTATCCACTTGAGGCACTTGTGTCTTGTCAGTCGTCACTCGCTGAAATAGGTCCAGTTTGCGAGGTGTTGACAAATTTCGTATGAATTGTTTAGTTTTTACTGGATTTTGCTTACGCCAACATTTATTTGCACTGCCCTTCGTCTTGTTATTTCCATCGATTTTTTTCATGGATAGGTCCAATGTCTTTGCTCTACCCAGAAATATGATGAAGGTATTGCACTGATTTTCTTTTATGGGCTCATGCACTTGCACTGCCGGTAGCTTAGTGGGAATAGTTGGCTCTACTATCACAACAGGTGAAGTCAGTTCCTGAGTTTTTCCTCACATTTTAGATGAGTCTTCTATTCCGGCAGCAGTTGACGATGCTCTTTGAAGTGCTGCCTGTACAGATGGAGGTAGTGGCTGACTAGTAGTTCTTGTCTCTCCTGGTGGATTAACTATATTGTCTGGTTTTACAATGCCACTGGCATGCTGACCCTTCTGTAAATTGTTACAGAGGGAGTGATCGTACATACGATTTTTGTCCAGATGACAAAACCATTTCATGCATTCAAGAATGGCATCCATAAGGTCAACAGAGTTGGTATGCTCTTTCATTGCTAAATCACTCAATTTATGTTGCCATTGCAACGATAGATTTGCTTTCAATTCACTCTTTTGTTGCAATAAGGAGTAGCTGTGTGTCAGATTAGACAATTTATTGTCCACATTTGCCAGTATTACACCTTGATCCCTTATTGATTCATTCAGTGATTTGTACAGTTTTACGAAGGGTATCAATGCCAAGGACATCGCAGCCAACACATTGTTGTGTATCTGAATCAAGGCCACTACTGATATATTTGCCTTCTGAGTGTTTTCTCTTTCCTGCTCTTTTAATGTCTGCTCTTTGTCAGGCTGATTTGTTTCGTCCCCATTTGAAACCACTGAGTCTTCTCCATTATTCTGTGAAATCTCAGGTGTGGAATCATAAACATTTTGTAGCGCTGACTCATTTGGTGCTCCTCTCATGCCATTGGCAATGTCATTTACTTGCAGGTTTTTCAGCTATGGGGTGCTTGTTCTTTCTCTATTTTTAATTGAAAGGCGAGCTTCAGCAGAGCTGACACTTTTTGAACACAGGTTTGCATCCACATCACCACCCTCAGCAATCTTTTTATTGACTGGTTGTGTAAAGCTTTTGACCAGACTGTCTTTAATTTCCAGGTAATCTTCAGGCAAACGCTTGGTTTAGCGAGCCTCCCGCTTGGCAACGTTGAGACTCGATTTTAGGTGGACCGATATTTTATTCTGGGTAAGGTCGGTGCCTGCAGCTTTTGCTTTTAATGAGTCAATTTCAGGCCGGTGTGTTAATTCTCTGTTCAATACAGTACCATTGCTTCGTTGTGTGCCGGCGGTTCCAATTCTCAAAACGTTTGAAACGTTTAGCCTGATATCTGATTCACAGTTTAAGCTGCCTTTGGCATTAGAAATTCCCACCACGTGAATTTTTTGACATGACTCGTCTCGGCCGTCTGGAAAAGCAAACCCTGTTTGTTTAGATTGGAATAAAGGATGATTAGCAATACATGTGCATGGCATGCTCACTGGCGCTGAGAGTGGAGCCGTATCCTGGTCGGCTGAATGTAAGCTAGACACATTCTGCATTACAGCCACTGATTCGGCATGGGTTGGTACTCGAAATACTTCAGGTATCATAATGCATTTTGTCTGTTCGTCTTGAAGCTGGGGATCAAACAACACTTCTCTTAGTTCGAAAGAGCTTGTAGGCACTTGTATCTCCAACAGTTCAACATCCGTGATATCAAACGGAGATTGGAATTGTGTGGGATCGATGGTTATACAGTTTTGGAGTTCACATGGTAAATAATTTCTATCGCCGTTAAGGACAATGACTTCGGTTCCAAGTGAGTTAGCATGTTATGATTGTGCTATTTGCGTTTTCTCCGCTCCCGATGAGCACAATTTGCCTTCGAGATTTGACAAGCGGCGTCTGAATTGGCAGTAGCAGGAGATTTCCAATAGTAAAGAAAAAAGCAGTTCGAAGGAACGCACTGCCCACGGGGAAACTTCAATCAGAAGCAGAGAGCGTTCAGAGTAAAGGACCTAAATACGTGCCAAATACACGTGACTGGTCATGTGCAACAAGCAGTTTATCCATATCGTTTAGCAGGAAGTTTGGAGAACAGTCTCCATTTAGGATAGAAGGGTTTGGCTGCCGTTCTAAAGGCATAAGGAGTCTTGCTACCATGCCTCACAGGTGAGTGCATGACAGATGTCTTTTTGAAAGATGTTTTCAGATTACATAGTCTTCCCCTGAAGATAGTATCCGATCAAGGCAGTCAATATACCTCTAAGTTTTGGAAAGCATTGTGCGAAAGATTAGGTATCGAAAGAGCACTCTCCTCTGGATTCCATCCCCAAACGAACGGACAGACAGAAAGACTAACTGGAACCTTAGAACAGTACCTTCAATGCTTTATCAACCAACAACTGGATAATTGGGTATCTTTACTCCCTACCACAGAGTTTGCATATAACAACTCCATGCACACAGCGCTAGGGATGAGTCCTTTCTACTGCACCTATGGGATACATCCCCAATCCATTGCACCTACCTTTTTGGTTGAATCCAACATACCTTCTATTGAGACTTCTCTTAGCCAAAACAAAGAGGCTCATAGCACTGCAAGAAATAGTGTTCATGAGGCTTTTATTCGCTATAAGGAACAAGCCGATAGACATCAAAGACAGGTACCAGAATGGGGAACAGGTACTAAGGTTATGCTTTCCACCAAGTTCTTACCCCACTGGGTCTGTCCCTCCAAGTTGTCTCCACGTTACATAGGTCCTTATGAGATACTTTGTAAGATTAATCCTATGGCCTATCACCTTAAGTTACCAAAGAACCTAAGACAGATACATCCAGTTTTTCATTCCTCTCTCTTACGGCCTTATATGTCTGGTACCAGAATGCAGCCTACTCCCAAACTGCAAATATCTCTTAGCTTTACTTCCGAGGAATACGAGGTCTCTCTGATCAGAGACTCCAGATATCACAGAGGACGCTTAGAATATTTGGTCCACTGGAAGGGGTACCCCAATTCTGAGGATTCCTGGGAGCCTTGGTATAATATTCAGGCCCCTCGTTTGTTGAGAAAGTTCCATAGATTCTACCCGGGCAAGCCGGGAGGACGAGGCCTTCGAGGGGGGCATACTGTCACGACTTTGGGTAACTGGCGCGTATGGAGGAGAGGGAAGATTGACCTCCATTAGAATGTGCTGTCACGTATCTTTCTCAACGTATGCAGCGGTCTACTTGTTAGCAACATGGCTGCCGCCGAGTTTTATTTAACATCCTGCACTCGGCGGCTCGGCGCGTTGCAACTTACTGGATTTTCCTTGTTGCTTGCGCACCTCAATTTACTTCTCTTGGCGGTGGTCCGCCCATCCTTACTGCAAACTTTCTGCTAGTGATTTCTCCACTTTCCTTCGCTTCCTCCCCTGCTACGTTGTTTCGGCCTTATTTATTTTTCTTTCTTCATTCCGTTTTCCTGGTTCCGCTCTCCCTTCTACTGTGTTTATTTCACTCAACCACAGTCTTCTAGGTCTATTCTTGTGTTCCGGGTTTCCGTTTGTTTTACATTACCCCTCTGTCCTCATGGACTATCGGCAGTGTGCTTTCCTTCGCCTACGAAGACAGCTTGAATTTTGGACGTTTGCAATTCATACCTCGCAAGACCAGCAGACAAGTTCTTCAGTGATTCCCATCTTGGGGTTGTTTTACGTCAGAGGCTTTTTTTCCCTACAACTTTCCAGCTGTTGCGGAATGGGGTCACCGGAGATTCCTAGGAGTTGATTCACGGTGGCTTCCTTCCGAGGCAGGCCTTATCTGCATAAAAAAAAGGAAGGAAGTGCCTCAGCGAAACCGAAGGAAGAAGTTGGATTATTCATCTACAACCTCAGGTGAGGAGGAAGGGGAGGAAGACGTACTCCAATCTTTGAGAGTAGAGGATATTACTGACAATTGTGATAGGCTCCTTGGTTGGATTTTACCATATTCCATGCCAGTTTAGCCTCAAGGAATCTATGATCACTCATGTTGGTTTCAATTATACAGAATTCCACACATAGGGCAGACAGAGAGATCGACATGAATATGTGGTCGATATGGGATTTATAAACACTGTTCGACCATGTATGCTCATTTACAGAGGAATCAAAAAGAGCATTAATATGAGTAAACCCCCAGTAGTCAAATAAGTTTCTCCAAATCTGACCATTAGTTGTCCTACGTTTCAGAGCAAAGGGAGCCCCCTCAATATTTCCTGTGTTCGACATGGATCTTAACACAGAAGAGCCCATTTTTTGACCAATTCCTTCTCCGTATTTAATTTCAGAATTGAGATCCCCTACAATTATAATGTCTAATCCTCTGTATTTGAGCAGCATGGACGATATGCATTTATTTAAAAACAGGATAACATTGCACAATGGTTCCAACTGATTCCAGTAGATATTCAGCACAAGAATAAGATGAGGATGCAATGTATTACCATATTTCAATACAACACCCAAGGCGAAATTCGATATTTCCACAGATTCCAAAATTAGTGTACCAGTTTCTATTTTAACCGCAATGAGTAAGCCTCCTGCTGGTCTACCACGAAACCCTGACTTAGCAAACAAATGTCTACATTCAGAACCATCTAGTTGTAGCGGAAAGGTGAGCCATGTCTCCTGTATACATATCAGGTCAAAAGATTTAAATTTGTCACATGAAGCCTCCGAATTGATTAGGTTCGAGTGTCCCCTAGAGTTCCATGAAAGTAGTTGCCACTGATGGTTTATCAAGTTTTTGTTGCATATTTTGGATTTGTGAGATGGACTCTCTTAGAGACTGAGTAAGCCATCTCCAATCCTGGTCCTCCCCTCTTTGGGAAGCATGTTAATTTCCTTAGATCTATGTATGTCATCCCTAGGTTGGTAGGAATTAACTTTTTGGTGCATAGGATCCTTCCTATTCCCCCACCCATTGCTGAAAATCAGGATATCATATCCCATCCTATTAAATTGCTCTGTCTCCTGTATGATCAGGTCAAAGATCTTTTGAGAATTCGGGACAATACGCACATGCTCGAGGCGCGTATGTCAGGAATCAGGGGTTGTGGTGTAAGAGGAAGCGGGTATGGCCTAGATAGACTACAATTCCCAGCAGGCATGGGGAATGGTGTAGTTTTCTGGGCCCGCCGGTAACCAGCTGCAGACACTTTGCACTTAGAGGATGTGCTCTTAACGGCCGCCTGCCCGTTCTCAGTTGCTGATGATTAATGTTGGAGAGCACGGGCGGCGGCGGCAGCAGCAACAGCAGCGGAGCAGCAACACAAGAGGCGGAGGTTGGGCAGCGCGAGGGAGCTGAATAACGAACGCCGACTATGCACCAAGGCATTTGCATCCCCCGTGCCGCGGTGGTGAACGCTTGCTAACCTGCTCAATTACTTCAGGTCCGGGGCAGCCGCAGGAGGCGCCCGGACCATCAGTTAAGTGTTCATGTGTGTTTTGTATCCTACCGGGCCGCGGCGGTGACTTGCATCGAAAGAAAACGCTTCACTCATTAATGTCCGGACATAATAAGGAAACGTCCGGACCATGAGTTAAGTGTGCCCTCGTAATGCTATCATGGGTGCTTCTATCTGTTTATATCTAATATGATTATGAGGTTTGGCAACTAAACGCTGGTTATTTCACAGGCACATTGCTTTCTTCACTAGATTTGCTTTCTTCACTAATTGAAAGATCCGTTCTAAGTACAGAGGCAAAAACCTGCTAAATCTGCATGTTCCAGTCATATTGCTTTCTCCACATGGGGAAAAGCGCCGTTCTATGTACAGTGGTTTTGTGTCAATCCATGTTTTGAGGCATGTGGGTGTCTCAGTGTTCTCTGCTTGCTATCTGTTGTAGCTTTAAGTCATGGTTACTAACATGCAAGAGGTCATGTATAGTGCTTCATGTATTGTATGAAAATTATGTTATGTTCTACTAATTTTCTGAAGTAAGAGTCAGGTCAGGTTGCAGGAGTATTACGCTACCAAGTCAGGAATTGTAGGGGTCTTTTTGCAGTTTATGTCTTATTGTCTTCCCTTCCTTCCCTTTATTCGTCCATCCCCTTTCCCTTACTCCTTCTTCCCCCCATTGGCTGCCACGTGGCTACCTGTACTTCGAACATCCAGGCGCCCGTGCCAACCACGGTGGGAGGGGTCGATCCATTCGGCTTCTGTGGTTCGGGAGAGGGGATTGAAATCCTCCTCCCTTAAATTCATTTGTGACAGAATCATCAGCCCCCGCTTTCGGGATTACTGAACCACCCAGGCCAAATGGATAACCCTCCCTCTTTAGCAGAAGTGCTGAAGGCACTACAGAATATTCAGGTTGAATTGGTACATGTAAGACAGGAATCTAGCACTCTGAAGAATCAAGTGCAAGGATTGGTAGCACAAGGGACTCCGTTGGAGGAAGCAGGGTCCTCTACCGGCAGAACAGGAGCAAGAACGCCCACTGTTGTAGTTCAAGCTCCTAGTAGTGTGCCCTTGGCAGCGCCCGAAAGATTTTCTGGGGACCCTAAAAAATTCATGATGTTCTTGACCCAGTGTAGGTTACATTTTCTTTGTAAACCAACGGCCTTTGAGACTATTCAAGCAAGAACTGCTTTTGTAATTTCATACTTAACAGGAGATGTGGCCACTTGGGCGATGCCATTGGTACAAAAAGATGATCCATTACTGTATCATTGGGATAATTTTTTGGCAGAATTTGGTCGATTGTTTGATCGAAGGGAAGTGTCATAGGCACAAGATAAGGAGTTATTGGCACTAAAACAGGGTACCAGAGATTTGGTCTCTTATGTGACACACTTCAATAGAATGGTAATTGAAACAGATTGGCCAGAGAATAAACAGACAGTTTTATTTTATCAGGGATTGAAAGAAGAATTAAAAGATGCTATGGCACAGGTAGAGCCTCAGCCCAACACGTGTACAGCTATGATTCACTTAGCATTAAGGTTGGATCATCGGATGAATGAACGAAAGGGAGACAGGAAAAAACCAGAGGTGGTACCCTTTGTACGGTTGGATAGAGGAAGGGTAAACAGAAACGGTGAAGGTGAACCTATGCAGATCGGAAGGGTGAGGGGACCATTATCGGCTATGGAAAAGGAGCAGAGGAAAGCTAATAATTTGTGTTTGTACTGTGGTCAACCTCGACATTATATTCGTACTTGTCCAAACACTCCCAAGAAGATAGGTGGCGGAGATAAGAGCAAAGGCGAGTCTGGAAAAGGCTTGGGCCGGCCTTAGGGGGAACTCAGGTGTCAGGCTCAGTGGTAGAAAAGTTCCCCACTTGGGTAGCAAATACTTCACGAAACGGTAACTCCCATTTGTATATTCTGGTAACTTTATTTTTTGCTTGTACAAAACAGATGGTGTCAGCCATGATAGATTCGGGGGCAACTGGAAACTTTATTGACATTGATTTGGCCAAAAGGTTGGGGTTGCCATTGAGAGAAAAGACTCAGGTGGAAGGGGTGCAGTCGGTGGATGGGTCTCCTTTAATTTCAGGACCCATTTGTCAGCAAACTCAACCCATAGAAATGAGGTGTCAGTCCGGACATGTGGAGGACATTGTACTGGATTTAATTGCAGCTCCCCAGTTTGGTCTTATTTTAGGAATTCCTTGGTTAACTCAGCATAACCCAAGAATTGATTAGGTGGCTAGAGAGATTTTTTTTGAGAATCCAGAATGTATAGGTCACATTGAGGAGGAGGTGAGTCCTGCATTGTTTTTGGCAGATCAGCCACCGGCAGTGCAAGTGGTGGGGGCCGTGGGTTTACAGGTTCCGGCTCAATATCAAGAGTTTGTGAATGTTTTTGACAAAGGAGGAGCGGAACGATTGCCGCCCCATAGACCATATGACTGTGTCATAGAGTTAGAACCAGGGGCTAAATTGCCATGTAGCAGAATATATGCATTAACGGAAACAGAAAATCAACATCTGCAAGAATATTTAGATGATATGTTAAAGAAAGGATTCATTCGACATTCCACATCACCTGTCTCATCCCAATTGTTTTTTGTGCCAAAAAAAGAAGGTACGTTGAGGACATGTATTGATTATCGTGAATTAAATAAGGTGACAGTAAAGAACAGATATCCACTCCCTTTAATTTCTGGACTGCTGGATCAAGTAAAAACAGCAGTGGTGTACACAAAACTTGATTTACGTGGAGCTTATCATTTGATTTGTGTTAAGGAAGGTGATGAGTGGAAAACTGCTTTTAGAACTAAGTTTGGATTATTTGAATATTTGGTTGTGCCTTTTGGTTTATGTAATGCTCCTGCAGCATTTCAGTTTTTTATGCGGGAGGTATTGAGTGAGTTTTTGGACATCTTTGTTATTGTATATATTGATGACATTCTAATATATTCCAATTCACAAGAACAGCATGTGAGCCATGTAAGGGCAGTGTTAAAGAAATTACAAGAACATCAGTTATATGTGAAATTGGAAAAATGTGCTTTCCATGTGAAAAGAGTGGAGTTCTTGGGCTTCATATGGACCCTGGAAGGAATAATTATGGACAAAAGCAAGGTGCAAGCAGTCCTGGATTGGCCCAAACCCCAGTGTATTAAAGATATTCAGTCTTTTTATGGGTTTGCTAACTTCTATAGACGATTTATTACTAATTTCTCTCAGATTGTGGCACCTATAACAAGATTATTAAGAAAGGCAACAAGTTTTTGTTGGGATGTGGGGGCTGAAAAAGCTTTTCAAGAACTAAAGATGGCATTCACCTCAGCCCCAGTATTATGACATCCAGATTCTGATAGGATGTTTAAAGTGGAAACGGATGCGTCCAATATGGCAATATGGGCGGTGTTATCCCAGAAAGATCCAGAAAGAAGTTGGCACCCAGTGGCCTACTATTCACGAAAACTCACTCCATGTGAACAAAACTATTCCATCACAGATAAAGAATTATAAGCTATTAGGGCAGCCTTTTTGGAATGGAGACATTATTTACTGGGAGCCAAGCATCAGGTGTTGGTAGTGACGGATCATAAAAAAACCTACAGTATTTCAAAACGGCTCACACATTGCGTCCTAGGCAATTACAGTGGTCCCAATTCTTCAACGAGTTTGATTTTGTGGTGACCTTCAGGCCGCGGAATAAAAAATGGAAAGGCGGATGCCTAATCTCGTCAACAAAATATGGACAACATGGTATCGGAAACAAAATCTATAATCCCGGCAGAGAAGGTGGTAGGGGCTGTGGTGTCCAAGTTGATGAAGCAGGTGAAACAGGCAATGAGGAATCAAAAGAATAAGAGTTGGGGAGTGAATAATCCTTTGGAAACATTTAAAGAGAATCTCCCTTACTATGATGGGCGGTTATATTTGCCTACTTTAGAACTACAAAAAAAGGCTATGCATTGGTGTCATAACTCACCCTTGTCTGGACATTCAGGTAGTAAAAAGACACAGACTCTAGTGGAAAGATACTTTTGGTGGCCAAATCTGAGACAAGAGATAACCAGGTACGTGCAGGAATGTGAAACATGTGTGCAAAGTAAAGCAGATCACACCAAGAAGTCAGGTCTACTTAAACCATTGCCCACTCCCACCAAAATATGGACACACATATCAATGGACTTTATCACAGACTTACCACTGGATGACCAGTATGATACGATATGGGTGGTAGTGGATTACTTATCTAAACAGGCTCACTTTGTGCCTTGTAGAGGCATTCCAGGAGCAGGGGAGTTGGCTGAATTGTTTCTGCAGCATGTGGTTCGACTTCATGGACTACCACGTACTATTGTTTCTGATAGGGGACCGCAGTTTACATCGAAGTTTTGGCACGCTTTCTGTAGATGCTAGGAATCAATTGTGCCCTGTCCACTAGTTATCATCCCCAGACCGATGGACAAACTGAAAGAGTGAATCAGACGATTGAGCAATACTTGCGCTGTTATTTACATGAAGGAATGGAGTCGTGGGTTCAAGCATTATGGTTAGCTGAGTTCACCTATAATAATGCTGAACATGCTTCCCTGGGAATGGCTTCCAATGAGTGCTTGTATTGTATGGGCAGGTACAGGAAATGTTACTGGAGCAGCTACCAGATGTAGAAAACCTTCCAATACTCCAAAACAGAAAACAATTGCTTCTGACCATCAGACAAAAGGCGCGAGACAACCTTGAATACGCAAAAACTCAATATAAGATGTATGCAGATAAAAAGAGACGGGAGGCTCCTCAGTACAAGGTGGGGGAAAAGGTGTGGCTATCCACACGTAATTTGCCTCTAATAGGATCTCGAAAATGTGCTCCTAAATTTATTGGACCTTATGAAATTGTAAATATTGTGTCAGAAGTTGCTGTGAAATTACGTTTGCCTAAGACTCTGAGAATCCACCCGGTATTCCATGTGTGTCTGCTTAAACCCACAGTGCCTGGAACACGCGTGCAGAGACCTCCAGCCATCCACAAAGAGGGTCAGTTGGAATATGAGGTAAAGCAGATTTTGGACTCAAAAAGGAGGAGGCAAGTGTTATGGTATCTGATCCAGTGGGCTGGTTACGGCCTGGAAGACTGCTCCTGGGAACCTGCTAGTGCAGTTCATGCACCTCGCCTGGTAAGAATGTTTCATGCAAAATATCCGGAAAAGGCAGGTCCTGGGAAGAGCCCTGGAAGGGGAGGTACTGTCAGGAATCAGGGGTTGTGGTGTAAGAGGAAGCGGGTACGGCCTAGATAGACTACAATTCCCAGCAGGCATGGGGAATGGTGTAGTTTCCTGGTCCCGCCGGTAACCAGCTGCAGGCACTTTGCACTTAGAGGTTGTGCTCTTAACGGCCGCCTGCCCATGCTCAGTTGCTGATGATTAATGTTGGAGAGCACGGGCAGCGGCGGCAGCAGCAGCGGAGCAGCAACATGAGAGGCGGAGGTTGGGCAGCGCGAGGGAGCTGAATAACGAACGCCGACTATGCACCAAGGCATTTGCATTCCCCGTGCCGCGGCGGTGAACGCTCGCTAACCTGCTCGATTACTTCAGGTCCGGTGCAGCCGCAGGAGGCGCCCGGACCATCAGTTTAGTGTTCATGTGTGTTTTGTATCCTACCGAGCCTGCATCGAAAGAAAACGCTTCACTCATTAATGTCCGGACATAATAAGGAAACGTCCGGACCATGAGTTAAGTGTGCCCTCGTAATGCTATCATGGGTGCTTCTATCTGTTTATATCTAATATGATTATGAGGTTTGGCAACTAAACACCGGTTATTTCACAGGCACATTGCTTTCTTCACTAGATTTGCTTTCTTCACTAATTGAAAGCTCCGTTCTAAGTACAGAGGCAAAAACCTGCTAAATCTGCATGTTCCAGTCATATTGCTTTCCCCACATGGGGAAAAGCGCCGTTGTATGTACATTGGTTTTGTGTCAATCCATGTTTTGAGGCATGTGGGTGTCTCAGTGTTCTCTGCTTGCTATCTGTTTGTTGTAGCTTTAAGTCATGGTTACTAACATGCAAGAGGTCATGTATAGTGCTTCATGTATTGTATGAAAATTATGTTATGTTCTACTAATTTCTGAAGTAAGAGTCAGGTCAGGTTGCAGGAGTATTACGCTACCAAGTCAGGAATTGTAGGGGTCTTTTTGATGTTTATGTCTTATTGTCTTCACTTCCTTCTCTTTATTCGTCCATCCCCTTTCCCTAACTCCTTCTTCCCCCCATTGGCTGCCATGTGGCTACCTGTACTTCGAACATCCAGGCGCCCATGCCAACCACGGTGGGAGGGGTCGATCCATTCGGCTTCTGTGGTTTGGGAGAGGGGATTGAAATCCTCCTCCCTTAAGTTCATTTGTGACAGCGTAGGATGGATAAAGTCCACCAGACAAATGTCCGCCGAGGAGATCAACCTCAGTTGTGGAATCTCATTTAAGAGTGACAGGACACGGGGTCCTTTCAGAGAAGATGGACCACCAGTATCACACAGGTTATAGAGTAGAATACTCGGATATTCAGAAAAATAAACACTCCTCCACACTATGTTACTTAGGTCACCATCCTTGATGTGGAGTGGCCTAGCCAATTCATATTGTGTTGACTTCTCCAATTCCTGAGGCCCTTTAAATTGGGTTTTTGAATGCATTTTGTCAAAATGTACTGAGGAGATCCCCCCCATCCTTTACAGGTGGCTCCCCCTGTCCCAATTGGCCCAAATCAATGTATTGTCTTTGAGATCCCCCTCCCCTCAAATTGTGGTTAGTTGGCATCTCATTTTGACCCTAGATTTTGACCCTAGATGGAATTACCATTTAGTTCACGATCACTGCCCGCTAGTGCCTTATTTTTAAGCACTGCTAGATCTGATAATAGGTCAAATATGACTTTTTTTAATGGTGTTTGGGAGATCAGAGTTTTTTTATAGCATTTTCAGTAGGGAACTGATGGAGTCCATTTAAGTTTGACATTTTGTTTAAATTATTTATAGACTTTTAGTATTGTAAAAGAAAACAAACTTTTTGTCATTCCGATTTCCAATCCCATAACCCACATCATTATGCATTGCACTTCTCCACTTTGCAGACGTGGGCTAATCAAGAGTTCGAGTATTTACAGTTGTCGTGGTAGTATCTTGTCCATGAAGTTAATCACGTTATAGGTTAGCTGCACATTTGTTCCCATAAGCAGATCGGTCCACCATTCTGCCAATGTTGCCATTTTTAGGGGCATAACGTTCAAGATGCAGGGAACGTTGACCGTTGATCTGCGGACATTCAATTATTAGATGTTTTACGGATTCAGGCTCCTTCTTGCAAAAGCGACATTTATCGTTCGTAGTCATTGGGTCTTTTATTCTCATCAGCCGCTCCTTTGTGTTATAAAGGTTAAGGCGTAACCGCAGGAATTGATTCAGGTGGTAGTTAGATGGAAATTTGGCTAAATACTTTGGCAGTACACCCATTTGTTGCACACTCAGGCCAAGATCTATTCCTAAGGTTAATGCGACTCGCTTTTCCGCATTTTTAATCCACTTCCATTGTTTGAATTAGCCTTTTGCCAATTGCGGTATCTTTATGACCAAAGACATTTTTATGTTTACTTCCTCCAAAATGTCTAATAGTTTCTCTTCCCATCTGTTTATTAAAGAGGCAGATGAGTCATAATTCTTGTTGGCCAGGATTGAGTATGCCTGTGATGCTGGAGAAAGTCTAATTTTCCTTAACAGTGCAATGGATTTCCACAGTACTATGGAATGTAGGGAGTCGAGACCCAATTCGTGCCTCAATGCCACCATAGAGACGCTTTGTGGCAGGTGGAGAACTTTGTGCCAAAAACAGCCCTCTATTTGTATCCAGAGGCTTGCACTGATGTTCCACCCCGTTTCACTGCCGAAGCATACTGCTGGTGTCACTTTTTGCAGGTAAAAAGTTACCACTGGTTGGAGTGAAAATTTCCGGTAGTTTGTGTGCAGTTTTCGTCCTTGCAAGGCAAACATTCGCATGCACGAGATGATTTTGTTGGTCCAACTCCATTCTCTAATCGATATATTAAAGGAGACGCCCAAATATCGAGTGGCATCTGTTCTGGACAGTATCTCATTGTCTATTTTCCAGTTGAACCTCGCTTTTTTTGATTTAGTGTTCTGTCCAAAAGCCATCACTTGCAATTTTTTCACGTTTATCATTAGGTGATTTGCCGTTAAGTAGGACTGTAAAGCTGCCAGTGATCTTTGTAAGCCTATTTCGGTGCTGTCGAGCAACACTATGTCGTCCGCATATCTTACATGAGTTCCATTTATTTTCAGAGGAAAACACAGTGTTAGTGAAAGAGCCTCAGGTAGATCGGCAATGAAAAGTTTAAACAACAGGGCTGCAAGAGGGCAACCCTTTTTTACACCCTTTGTGGTTTTTATTTTGTCTGATAATTCGCCTTATGCATTTAGGCGCACGCAAATGCTAGTTTTAGCGTGTAGTGCCATCAACGGTGATAGTAGCTCGTTTGGGCAGCCCCACGTTTTCAGTTTTTGCCACAGGAGGTTGTGATTGATGCTATCAAAAGCTTTTTTTAGGTCGATGAAAGCTAAAAACATTTTTTTTTTATGTTTCAATGCATCTAATTTAGCCAGATTTAATAGCAGCAGATTGAGTTCTACACCAACACCTTTAGTGAACCCAGTTTGTCTCACGTCATAGATCATATTCTTTTCTGCCCATTTTGAGATTTTCTTTTGCAGGAATGTTGCAAATATCTTCCCCATAATGTCTAGCAACGCTATGGGCCGATAATTTGCTGGGTCTTCTAGATTTCCTCTTTTGAACACCGGGACTATGATCGCTTTAGTCCAAGAATCAGGGATCTTTGATGTTTGGGCAATTTGGTGAAATAGGACTTTGATGAATTGGGCCCACTTTCCTTTGTTCATTTTTAGCATGACGTTTGAGACCACATCGGGGCCTGCAGCTCGTGATGATTTCAGTTTTTGAATTGCTTGTGTAATTTCCTCAACTGATTCAATGACATCCCAGTTGCACTCTTCCATCATGGACTTTAGAATGTTGTCGGCATTATCATTGTTGAATACCGCGTTGTAATGTTGCATCCAAGTGGCTGCGTTCACACCATTGGCTAGAGAGTTTCTTTGTTTTAAATGGCCAATATTTATTATCTTGCATATGTTAGTGCTGTCTTTTTGAATTAGGAGGCGCAACATTAATTTTGCTTGTTCCTGGTCACGTATGTTGTTAAAAGACTTTATCCAATTTCGATACCGTTGACGCCTTGTGGCTATTAGCTGTGACAAGTTGATGCCGCCAATTGCCTTCAGTTTTTTCAAATCTCTAGCTAATGATTTTTTTCTTCACATAATTCAGGACTAAAGGGATGGGTGTAATCTCTGATCGTCCTCTTATTTGTGTTGGTATACTGTTTTAATAGGGATGCATATTCTACATATAGGTTGGTAGAGCATGTGTGAATAAAATCCAATGTCAATGTATCAATCTGCTTACTGTTTATTCGCAACAGGTTTTGAGTATTATTAATGTCCAGTTGTGCAGTATAACTTGACTGAATTTTTGTGTTGCTTGTATGCCAAGATAGAATAAGAGCATTATGGTCGCTTGTGGAAGATTTTTTCACGTGTAGGTCTGAGATTAGAGCATGTACATTCTCAGACACCCAGATGTAGTCTAGGGTTTTAGTTATGCCGCCACGGTGCCACTTGCGGCCGCAGGAATGACACCTCTGGTACATCCATTCAACAGTGCACAATTTCGTATTGATAATTCATAGGCCCATTTCGTACCACGATCAGAACCTTCAGTTGGAATCTCTTGCATGTCATTCAGATTACGTTCTTTTGTTTTGTCGAACCAAGTATAATTTAAATCTCCACAAATTAGTATGAATGGCTCGACGAACGATGCATAGCAGCTGTCTATCTGCATAGTTACTGACGTCAGGTAATCTACATCAGAAATCATTGCTGGATTCCAATAGGTGTTTAGCAACAGAAGCTGTTGTTTTTGTTTATTTCCCTGTTGGTTGTGGGTTGAGGATTGAAGAGTCATCGCTTGTACGAATAAATTCGGATTTTGGGTTCCAATCACTTCCCATCCCGAGGAATCTTTTATCATTGCAAGTAAGCCGGAGAAAGGACGGCCCATTTGATTTTTACCGGCCTCATTTAGATAAATAGTATAGCCATCGCAAGAAGGCGTTTTTCTGAGCCAAGTTTCTTGCAGTCAGATGAACAGGCTTTTAAATTCTTGGGGTTTTCCTTCTTGGAATAAATGGGCGAAACCTCTGGTGTTCCATGACGTTAGCAATTGGGTCGTGCAACTTGACCCTGCGTCATCCTATACGTTGCTTCTTCGTCTGTTAGCCTCAGTAGCATACGTCGACGGATGTTTAAGTTGCTTCCTCAAAACTTCCCTTTTAGTAATGTTCGACATTTGGTCCTGGCCTTTTTCAGTGGTCAAGTTAGGAGAGGGTTGTTGTTCTATTGCAGTTGTTAGATTGAAGCCAAAGAACAATAAGTCATCCTTTCCATCAAGTAGTGGTCGCGCTACAGTTTTGGACCTCATATGCAGAATTACCCAGTCCGATCTTGACTCGTTTTTGTATTCCACAATTCAGATATCATCCGATCGGATGTTTCGCAATGCAGGTACGTTATGCAGCAATCTCATCACATTGCTTCTATTTAGATTTATTTAGTTTATGTCTTCTAAGATGTTTTCGAGTTCCAGTTTGCACCGACTTCCATTAGTTAGCATCTGTTGCTCAGCTCTGCTTTGAGTACTTTGCTGATTTAAATTTCTCGTTTGCGCATTTGTATATTTAGGGTTGAGTTTCAATACTGGCTTTTCAGGCGCTCTGGAACGTTTTCATTGTGTATCAGACCTGTCATTAGAAAACGCTGCTTGATCCTTGTCTCGTTCCAACGACCGTACTCCAACTGGGCCCAATGGGTAGCGTTCATGTTGCCCAATTCTCTCATTAAAGTTAGGTTGTTTTGTCCCATCACATTTCTTTGTCAAATCACCCCTTGCTTGGGAGTCGCCTTCTAGTTCATTCTCCTCATCAACTGTATAAGTGGATAAATCACAAAGATCTATTGAATCATCAATAGATTGGCCAACAGATGGACTGATGTCGTCGCGTCCACGTTTTGAAGTTTCACCAAGGTTGCCGACTTTATCATTTGATTGGTTGTTATCAACAATTTGGTCATCAAATCTTTTTGGCACTGCTGTGGCTTTTACTGCTTCAGGGCGTGGAGGCGTGGTCAAATTCCTTATGAATTTTTTGGCCTCATTTGTACGTGGACGTTTTGGTGCCGGACCTTTTCTTGATGTCTTCAAGGTATTCGATTGTTTTGCCTTCGGCATGGCCCGAGTCTTTGTTAGGTTTATTGATTTTGCCGTTCCGGAAAATATGTCGAAAGAGATTTTTTTTTCTCTGTTAATGTTACATTGTTTGAAGAACCAGTCTGCGAGATTGAATTCATATCAGTTGCTGCTGTTCCAGAATTTGCAGAGGGTGCCACATTGTTTGTAGTTGTGGTGATATGGGCATCTGTTAAAGTTGAAGAGCTTTCTGTAGATCTTGTTTCATTGGTTATCACAGCAACGGAGGCGGGAACGATTGGATGCTACTTGGTTATATTAATCATACTCATGATTTTTGAACCACTGATCTCTTTTTCTGGTGCTTTTAGCTCAGTTTCATCAAATGGCAACAGAAGATGGTCAAGTCGCACATTAGGCGGTGGCTTTGTGCCTTGGTCGGGGTTGTCGTAATTGCAAATACAAGACTCTCTCATTATGACATTAGTGCTATTGATGTTGCTGCTAGGACATTGTTGTGAATCTGAATTCCAGCTGCGATAGAAATGTTTCCTTTCGTATTTGTGGCATTATCTGCTGATTTACTTGCATCAGTTTCAAACTGTCCTCTCCCTGAAGGATTGTATTCATTTTGACCTAGTTCGGATTTCTCGGAATTTTCTTTGTCTGTTCTCTGTTTCCATCGATTCTTTTTGCTGGGAGTCATCTAGCACGTCCAGGTTGAAAGCACCCACTGTTGCACTTGGATTAAGCGGATCTACAGCTTTGTAGAATAGATGGTTTGCTTCTTTTCGCTGGGTGCTTACTTTGCAGGCTGGAGTTCGCCCGTTATCATGATTGAGTAAAAAACTGTCATTTAGACGTTCACGCATATGACTAAAATCTGCTTTTAGGCGGGCAGTCAGCCGTGCTTCGCGAGCCGCAACATCATGAGACATTGAAATGCTAGAAATCGGCAGCGATCTTGGCAAAGACACTGCATTCTCTTTTATTTCCAATGCATAAGATGTCGGTAGATTTTTCTCATTGATTGGTGCGTTTCCAACATCGTTGTTTGAAGTGCATGGTAATTTTAATTCTGTTGCACTCAATTGTGAAATACCCTCTTGGGTGTCAAGCCCATGACAGTCAGCGTAGTCATTTTTTGGTGTTCCTGTGTGTTAATGTGACCATACTGTGCCACATTTTTTTTTGTCAGTGTGTCAGACTGCTTGGGACAAGTTTGCAATAAAGGTGATTTCAGGCTTCCGACTGACGGGGACCGCATTGCCGGCAGGTCGACATCAGTTATATCGAACGAAAAAGTTTCTGATGCCTCTACGTATGCTGTAGGAGGAGGCCCCAACGGGTCTTCTAAAACGAGTTGGGGATGATTTATCGGTTCACACGTTGAGTTTTTACTTTCACATCTTGATAGATGTTCCGTGATTGCACTTAAATCAGAAGTCAACTTTGGCTTCAGTGCTGGCTGCAGCAGAGTTTTTGCAATCGATTGGTGAGCCGCATCGATTTCAATGACAATAACCTCAGTGGCAGGAGCCACTTTGCCTGCGTGCACTGAGTAGTCGACGGTGGCTTCGACAACCTCAGCCTCGGCAGATTCGGCTGATACCGCCAACGTATCGGTCATGTCTACCTGTGCGATACACAGTCTTTCGTCAATTCCTTTCGGAAGCGAGAACGCATTCTCCAAGGATATAGAGCCAATTGCTCGCGAGTCGTCTTTCCGCAGCAGCACATTGGTAATAAGACATTGCTCGCTTATCTTGCATTTTCCCGATTTGGAGTGCTGCTTCCGTAGCTGTTGTAGACGATTTCGCGTGTGTGCTCCTACGCCCAGTTGTGGTGTCTCCACACCACCTGGAGACATTCCATCGTCTTTGGCATTCTAGGGCGCTCTGAGGGCAGTCTGAGGCGGACTGGGCAGACTGGACTCACTGCCGGACTCCACGCCGCGCTCCGCACGGTAAGATGCTATATGTAGTTGCCAAAGAAAGAGGACTGGAACACAGTAGCTGCAGCTCCTCTAGGAAAACCAAACCAAACCACCAGAGTTTCAGGGCAGACTGGACTCACTGCCAGACTCCTGCCTGACATTTGTTCCCCAGATACCACTTCATCATTTACAGAATTTCCAATTTTCGATTGCATTTTCACTTCTACTCCCTCTGGACCCTGAGGTTTTAGCACCCCTATGGATAAGGGGGCCTGATTCTGATTCAGGGGTTTCGAAGAGAAACCCAATCTATTAGACTCTGCAGAAGTCGTAGGATATTCAGCCATCAGACTTCAGAGATCATGTGGCAGTATTTGTCTGGAGGTTGATTTTTCCAATACCTCATAGAAATTAGAGAGTTGGAGTTGTTTTACTTACTTATTCTCCCACCGTCTGCCATTTGCTGTGTAATTGCTTTTCCATTTTCAGTTCCTTCTGCTACATCTTCACTCCTCCCCTGTTTCAGACAAACATCCAGCTCTTTATTTGTGTTTTTTGTTTTTTTCAGATTTTTCTATTTTATTTTTTCCCAGTGTTGTTCCTAGAGTGGGATTTGTGGCATCGGTATTGTGGAGTTGCAAAGCCATCCTGCTTTCTTCATTTAATTGTATTAGATCTGATAAACCCACTTAATTTGTTGGAACCTTAGATTCTTTTATCTTAGTTTCCATCTTCACAGGCTTCAATCCTTTCTTTATCATCCTCTTTTTTGCTTTTAAAGCCAGATGTTTCTGACGCCTCGAGAGGAAGAAACCATCCCCTCCTATACTTCACCATCCTCCTGTTTTTTAGACAGATCTTCTAGACCCTCTGGACCCTTACCCGAGTTCATAACATCAATTAGGGCAGATGGACCCTCTGGGGTCTCATTAGTATTTGTTTCCTTTACCTTGGCTGGCAACATCATCCCCATGGCTGTTCTTGGAGTGGTGTTCCCAGTCAATGGTAGTAAGCCTTGTTCCAGCTTGGTAATTCTAGAGGAGAGCTCAGTGACGGCCTCTATAATCCTCTTTTCTCCATCTGATACTAATTTCAACACACTATTTCCATCTTTTTCCTTACTTATATTGATCCCACTCCTGGAGGATAGAACATTCGCAAAACTGGGTCCCTCATTTCCAATAGCCATCGTTTGGCATCCTTGTGAATTAGTTTTAGGGTCTATTGGTGTACTGGCCTGCTTGGCCAAGGGGTCCGTGCCATTAGCTTTACCCGTAAGGAAACCTTCCAATCTACTAAGTTACTAAGTTTTAGTTGAGATTCCATTAAATCCTTTTTAGATCTCTCATCTCCCAATGGGCAAGCTCGTGCCCCTTGTCAAGGAGATTCAGTATCCTTGAGATCACAGGAAGTGATTCCTCAAACTTATCATTATTTTCAGGTATTGGGGAACTCGTGAGCGAGACCCCTGATGTTAACGAATTGGTAGCATGTAGAGGTGGAGCAGTACTAGTCAAGTTCTCTGGTGCTGTCAGCCCCACCTGTTCTCCCATAACAGTTTTTTCTTCACCAACCCAAGATTCCTTTACTTCAGTAAAGATTGAGGCCGATGGTAAGGGGAATCTTGCATTCGCTGAGAACATTCTGTGGGGTGTTAGGGTCCTCAAATGCGGCAGAGTATTAAAGAGATGGACGTTATCAATTCCGTTCCATGCTGCATTTACAGGCGTGGATGGACCCCTGGAAAGCCTAGTGCGCTTCCCCAATTCCATCTTCACTGTTTGACCCATCAAGAGACATTGAGGTTTAGATCATTTGTCTCACTATTCACTTCCTCATTGAGTTGTTGGATTTGTGGCTCTCTTATACTCAAAAAACTGGACTGAAGGGGGATCTAGGTTTCAAAGGACAGGCCGGCAGGCACAAAAGATATATCCTCCTCCCCCAGAAATTGCCCCCCATTTTTGTGTGTATTTGTGAGTGCATATAAGAGAGTTCCACCTCTTGTTTAATGTCAGCCTTTTGTGAACTTTTACTTTTTGCCCGTCCACCCCCTCCTCAATCTGAATAGATTCATGGGATTCCCTAAAATATTTTACCTCGGTCCCTCTACATGGGGTAAGGAGATTATTATCCATTTTCAGTGCCTCACCTGTAGTCTTTGCTAGACATACTTTTCCATTCATCAACACCGTCGTCATTTTGCAAGCCTATATTTTGTCAGAAGCCACGGTTCCACCCCACTCACCCACTCACCCTCACAGCCAAACAGCCCAACAGCACACTTGTTCACACTTGCAATGCGCGCGCGGCAATGCGCGTGCACTGCAGGTAATATAGAGCCTTTCCGGGTAGAGGGGGCGGGTACAACTCACAAGGCAGCTGGAAAAAAACAAGAAAACGTAGGTGAGCGTCCCACGTAGACAGTATACGTGCCAGAGGAGGAAAGCAATCCCAGCCCACAACAAAGCAGCAAAACGCCCTTAAAACACTAGCACAACACAAGAAGTGTGAGCACAGCCCACAGAGTGTGAGCACAGCCCACAAAGAATAGAGAAGAGTCCCAAAGAAGCTGATAAAGTTCAATACCAACAGTAGTAAATGGAAAAAGATAATTACGTCGTCGTTACGTCGTCATTGTAGTATAGGGTTGTATTAGCGTTTCGCCAAGTCCGTATGAAGCGCTCTTCCTCTTGCACATACAGCGCTGTAGCAGTGAGGAATCAAAGGAGAGTCCAGCAGCAAGAGCCAAACAGTCAGAGGGGCAGCGTCTCAGCCCAACAGAACACTTGTTCACACTTGGAATGCGCAACACTTTTTGGGGAATTTCGTGTTAGCTTACCCACGTTAACCGTGCTTGGCTAGTTACTGTGGCTACTGGCCAAACATGGCCGGGCCACAAGGTTTTTCGCTCATTCTTTTTGCATCTTGTTGTTTTGCCTTCTTCCTGGCCTCAGAGGTCAGAAAGATCCTTATAAGGACTTCCAGTGCCTGGGAAAGCAGCAGCTTTTGGCGGGCTACTGGAGGGCTTTGTGTGTTTGCAGGCAGGATGTTGGCTGGGTCAGTGTGACTCTAATCCACAAACTGGTTTCTGTGTGTCTGAGTGGTATGCATGAGTGTTCCCGCCAGTGATCCTGATTGGACCACTGTGGGGTACCTGCATGCAATTCTCAGAGATCCTGGAAGAACCTGAAGGAGCCAAGAATTCGTCCAGCTGAGAAGACCCGCAAAGAAACCTGTAACCTGTCTGAAGGAGGCCTGGCAACCAACTTCTGCTGCAGTCCTGGTGGAGCCCTGTCTGTCTCTTGATCTCCAGTAGGCCTGCGAAGGTGCTACGACTCCTGGATTGCAGCGACCATCCATTCCCGAAGCCTACTCGGTGCCCAGCACAAAAACCACCTTCGGAAGTGCCTGGGAATCATCCTGTGGCTGACCAGCTTCGTTTTTGGGCTTCCGCGTTATCTTTTTTGCTGTTCCGAGTTTCCACATGAAACTTGGCACACCCTCAGCTGCCACTGCAACAACACCCTCTGCAAAATGCCTAGCACCAAAGGGACCCGCGAAATAGCGGAAAGTCCGACCACGGCTACTGAGTCCTGCTGCATCGCTGTGCGCAGCGTGCATTGTCTGAAACCTGCTTTTATGACCCACCTACAGTCCCGAGAAGGGCACTGCATCATTTGTTTCTGCATTTCTTCAGCAAGAGTCCTTGCACCAGCAAAAGATCCTAACCGGAGAATCAATCGAACCAGCAAACCGTGAAAATCGAGGATTGCGGAATTCGGTGGGAAAAGCAAGCCAGGACACCCTTCCTTTGTTCTGGAAAGTCTTGGGAAGATTCTTTGTGAGGGGGGTAAGTTATTGAGCTTTTAACATACCCATACACTCCCATTGTAAGTCAATGGACTTATAATACTCTTTATCTTAGACCTATTGGCTTTGCCAATACTTGCCTTGGCAAGACTTCTAACTGTTTGGGGGAATTTTGGACGCTGTCTATCTTGAACCCTGGCTCTAAGAATCCATCACTGGACCCCAGAGACCCTACATACATTTTCTCCTGCCTCCTGAGTGCTGTATCTTTGTATCCTGAACAATAGGGCACACGGCCCAGGCAATTTAGGGTTGGACAATATTAGTTAGGGGTAAATTCTCTGTGGACATTTTTGTGTTTAATACTCATCTATCCATTCCCTTGTAGGAGTATCTTGAGTTGTATTATACACTTGAACCTGTGATTGTATATATGTATTTTAGTTTGATGATATTGGTTGATAAGTCTACATTCTTGTGTTAATTTTTCTTATAGTGTATTTTGGCCATAATTAAATAACTGTATTTTTTATACATCCTGTCTAAGGGTAATTTGTGACTCCCATTGTGTGACCTCATTGTGGACCCTTTACAATCTCACCCCTCTGAAGATCTTAGCCTAGACCACCTGTCACTGCTACCTTAAACTGGTTTGACTACAGCTCCCCAGACTTGCCCCTGTCACAATATAGGTTGGCCTTCTATACATCTGTCCACCAGGCCAGAGTATAGAAAATCAGTCTTAACACCGGGAACCCCCCATACCTTTCTTTTGATTGTGGGGGATGCAATATATCATGCTCTGAACACACCTATGGTAATTTGCATCCCCTGCCTTCCTGTGGTTAATTTACCCTGTTTTGTCTTTACTCTGGTCCTAACCAATGTAGCGGCACCATCTAGCCCCTCCGGAACACCGCCATACCTTTTGATTGGGGGGGTGCAAGATATCATGGCCTGAATGCACCTATGGTAATTTGCATCCCCTACCTCCCTGGGGTTAACTCACACTAACGCAAGTGGTCATCTTGTTTTATGTTTAATCAGGTCCCAAAAAATTGAGATGCACCCTCTAACCCCTCCCTGGACACCCCCATACCTTTTGAGTGGGGGGGTGCAAGATATCATGGCCTGATAATTCACAATAGCACAAATGTCCTGTTTTATGATTAATCCGGTCCCAACAAATATAGAGGAACTATCTAGCCACTCCCTGGATACCTCCTTAACTTTAGATTGTGGGGGGGGTGCAAGATATCATGGCCTGATTGTTCCTATAGTCATTCGCATCCCCTATTTCTCCTAGGGTAATTCATACCAACACACGTGGCCATCCTGTTTTAGATTTTCTCTGCTCCCCTTAAGCAATGTATATGCATCCTCTAGCCCCATCCTAGATGCCCCAAAACCTTTTGAACAGTGAGGTGCACAGAAGTTGGACCCAAGTGCTGAATAAACTGTTAATGACTTGCGTGCACTCTGTGTGGGAGTCGTAACCAGTGAATCCAGTGGGAGCTGTGATTGTGAGTGTATGTGAGATGGAGTGGTAGTGTGGTGTGCAGGAGGTAGAAGAGGGGAAGTTGAAGAGTGTATATGTCGAAGGAGCAGAGAGGGCTAAAGTGGAAATGAGAGGTGAGTGGTAGAGAGAGGGAATAGTGAATGGTAGAGAGGACAAAGCATAGGCATGAGTTGTAGAGGGGCATATAAAGGGGTGGAGACTGTCATAGGTGAAGGAAGGGAGTGTGAGAGATAAAAGAGCGAGGAGTGTGAGAAAATGGAATGGACAGAGGAGGAAAGAAGTGGAAGGAGATAGGGGAAAGGGAGAGAGGGAGAGAGGAGGAGGATAGAATGGAAAGTTTGGGTAGTAAGAGAAGGTGGGAGAGGAGGGGGTAAGACTTGAGAATGGTGGAAGAGTAAGGAAGTATAAGATCATGGAGCAGAGTGAAAGAGTGCGAGCGAGAGAGTGCAGGTACCCAGTTCTATTTTTAAGCAAAATACATTACAATGGATTGCTTTTCTCCCGCAGATTCCTTATCAGATAGGTATCCATTCCAGTGTCAGCTGCTTGCAAGCCTTTCAACATGGGGCGCTAGTGCACTTCGACTCGGCTGTCGATCCCTCTTGACTCAATGCAGCAGTCGTCAACTCCAGATGTGACATTGGTCGCCCTACATATACTGCATCACTATGCCCCTATCCCTCAGTTCCTCTGTTTCTTTTTTCCACACGCTCAGCACGCTGCTCATCGGTACAACTCACTTTCTCTCAGAGAAATATTTTTTTCAACCTACGAATTTTCATCTTATTCAATGCGGTTTCAACATTATGTCGGCTCCCAAGCTGTCAGGCATCAATCGGTGCAAGGGCTGTCATTCCAAGATGTCCATTACCGACTGACATAGTGTCTGCGTGTGGTGCCTCTGCATCCGTCACGTCAAGGAAGACTGTGGTTCTTGCATTAAGATGAACCCAAAATCACTATGGAAGAGGGCTGTGAAACTCACGTTAGGTTGACCCCTATTAAAATCTCTGGCCTGCTTGACTGGCTGGTCATCGGAGCTCAAGAGGCAGGGGGCCACTCTAGCAAAGGATGTTGGGCACCATAAAGAGACCAAAAGGCGATCACATTTGTGCAGTCATTCCTCATTCTCCCCGTCTCATAAAAAGAAAAAGAAATGGCGTCATCAACAAATGTACGATTCTGGTTCGTCTGACGTACGCATTAAGTCGGCTTCAGGGCCTACATCTAGGACCAAGTGGGAGGTTTTTAAAGAGCAAATGCTCGACATGTTTAAGAAAGCATCTGCAGGTAAGGGTGACTCCTCGAAGCAGTGGTGACCAGGCCCAAGGAAACCGTGTCGGGACCTGATCCCTTCGGCTTGGCGCCAACTGCTGGCAGGGCGTTGGTGCAGCTATCGGTGACATCTGGTGCCATCTGGTGTGGATCCGTCAGCGTCGATGTCCGACTGAGCGTACAAGCCTCAGTGCCGATCTCATTTCTTCAGCACTATAGTGTCAATTATTGGTGACAATGATGTCCACGAGCCATTTGACGTCGATCTCACATATTCAGGCAATGGAGGCCAGATCTTTTCTCAGATGTGACTGATTTGATGGCCGTGGAAGTGGGGCTTTGAGATGCAAGTGGCTTGGACACTTCCTCTGGTCGTGTAAGTGCAAAGTATCGTTCCACAGTGAACAGGGGAGTGGATGCCCTAGATTGCAGTGCCCCAGCCAGAACTCGGTCAGGATATGATCTGACTGACATTTTGGATGAGGGAGCCCCTACAGAAAGAGCCATGCCTTTCAACATGGCCATTGCTGACCCCATCACCACCTTGTGGCAGGAGTCTTGTACCACAGCACCTGTGAATTCTTTCTTCATGAAGAAGTATAAGCTGGCAAGAGGGGACCCAATATACCTCCCATCCTAAGCCCATGGGGCTGGTCGTATAAGCAGCCACCATTAATACTAGACCATCCATGTCAACTTTTCTCCCTACGGACAGGGAAGTTTAGAAAATAGATACCCTGGCAAAAAAGTATTTTCCCAGGGCAGTAGGGCCCTAAAGGCGATCAATGCATTCTGCATATTTGCGAAATATAGCTGTGGGCTTTGGCAAACCACCAGGGAAGCTTCCTAGTACATTCTCAAATGGGAGATGCGGGAAGGCTTTTTAAGGATGGTGGACAATGGTAAAGAGCTGGCCCGTCAGTCCTTGCCAACGGGCCTGGATGTTGCTTTGAGTTCTCTCCCCATGCTTCTCCGGTTGAGGGACAGATAGGCAAGCATTGCCTCCAATGGTGGGAAATTACCTCTGATGCCTGGGTCCTTCAGCTCGTCCAATGAGGTACTGTCTGCCTTTTCTAAAGAGCCCTCCGGACAGACCACCTCCACCTCCTCAACAACCGAACAGGTGCTCCAGGAAGAACTGTGAGCCCTGCTTTTAAAAGGTGCCTTGGAAGTGGTACCTCCCAAGCAGAGAGGATTGGGCTGATATTCCCAATATTTGCTGGTAACTAAGAAAGGCGGAGGACTTCATTCCATCTTGGACCTCAGGGCTTTGAAAAAGTTCCAGCGGAAGGACAACTTCAAGATGGTGACGTTGAGAGAAATTCTCCACGCTCTCAGACTTCAGGATTGGCTGCTGTCGTTAGATCGCCAGGATGCATATTTCCACATGCCGATCCACCAAAAGCACAGGATATTCCCGATATTCCTCATAGGGGACAAGCACTACAAGTTCAAGGTGCTCCCGTTTGGGTTGATCCGGCGTTCATGTGTTCCCATACCTGGACAATTGGTTGATCCAAGGAAGGTCGGCAGAGCAGATTTTGGCCAATCTCGAGGACACTTGCTCACTATTCCACAGGCTGGGTTTCTTCCTGAACTTACAGAAGTCCCACACAACACCAACACAAAAGCTCCAGTTCATCGGAGCGGTCCTGGACACTGGTGTGGGAAGGGCTATTACCCTGAAGAGAGGGTCACCAGTGTCAGACGGAGGGTTTGACTGTTCCAGAGGTGAACAGAAGTAAAGGACCAACCGGGGGTTTATTTGAGGTAGAACATTTATTTGCACATAGAAAAAAGAAAACAAATGAAATGTCATCATATCAACAAGCTAATCTTTAATCCAGAAGCCGGAAGCCTCTAATACAAGCTGTGCAAACTCACACTAACAGATGGCCCATTCCATACATACCACGTACTTCATTCAAACCAACCCAAACAAAAGGAGCAGAAAGAAAATGCCGCAATCAACATTGTCTGAGACAAATTACGAAGGCAATAAGCAAAAAGGCATATGAATAAAGTGATTCAACAATATTGACTTTTTCTAACAAGACCTAAACAATTTTCTCAGGTCCATAAGTTCACCAGGGTGCAATTTATAAAGCATGATAGTATTTTATAGATCCATGGACCCATTCCAGAGCCTCATGGCCTCCTGCATTTTTCTAGTCCCAGAGGCCGAGCTGCGTATACAGTCTCTGTAGTGGCTTTTACAGGAACAATGGCCCCAGTACTTCAGCACCTTAAAGGACATTCTAACGATGTCCAGGTCGGTGGCCAACAATCTCTCTTAGTGGTCCAGCAGCGAGAACATGTTAGTGGGGGAACCCTTCTGGCCTTAATGACCCCAGACCAGGGTGGTCATGGATGCATTTCTGAATGGTGGGGCGCTCACTGAGAGGAGTTCCAGGTGAGTGGCTTTTGGTCCACAATGGACGCCCACTGCCACAGAAACAGGCTGGAGGTGCAAGCAATCACATTAGCCCAGAAAGCTTTTTCTCCTTCTCTCAAAGGGAAGCACGTCCTCATCATAACACACAATACCGTGGCCATGCACTAACGGGGACAAGCAGGGAGCTGTGTGCTGTGAGAACCATGAAAGCACTCCCACAATTACTCCCTAGGGTTCTTCTGTTCAGGTGGCCAGGGAAGGGCCATCGCTTTTAGATCATGACCCTGGGGATGGACTAGCGGGGGAGGATCACCTGAGCGGAGGATCCTTGGGGATTGGGGAGAGGGTGCCAGAGGCCGAGACACGGTCTCCCCCATTTCCTGACATTGGCTTACCCTACCCTTCCTCAGCGTTTGTAGGATCTTGCTGTCCATATTCAAGTTGTTCCCTGAAATGACACAAAGTACTGAGAAGAAGAAGATACCTCAGAGAGTAATACAAAGTACTTATAGGAAACAACACTATAGTACTGGGGCGAAGAAGAGGGATCGTGATGACTACATGGCCGAAGTTCAGACATGTCCCAGTAATTGGCCTAGTTGGAATCAGGCAAACCAGGCGAGTGAATCAAACCTGAAACCCTTTAATAGGGGTCAGGTGTATAAAAGGTGGAGCACCAGAGAACTTAGAGAGCATCAGGGAGCAGCAGGAAGGCCAGTCCAACCCGCAAGAAGCCAAAGGAGAACAGAATGCTGAGACACTGAAGGACTGCATGGTGAAACAGAGTGGAAATGCTTGGCCGGGTACCCGTGTCTCCAAGGAGCCAGGGGAGGGAACCGTGGAGATTCGGTCCCTTCACTGTGGCCAAACAGTGTCGTTCCCCTGAATGGAAGTACCAGTCCAGTGGTGCCTGAGGGGCAGGCGGTGAGACCCTGACCTCAAACATAAGAAATCATCTCAACAAGGAACCTAAAGAAAAGAGCACCGCGACCGGAGAGTTTCAGAGAATGCGAGAAACCCGTTGCGTGTATGAAAGTTGCCAAGTTAAATCGTTTCGAGCGGTCGCATGCGATCGGCACATTCTCGAAAAGCCTCATATCAAAGCAGAAGAACGAAACTAAATTAATGCAATATTAGAAGTGGATTTTGTAGAAACAATATATCAGAACAATCACGTCTGAAGGAATTATATGCGTTCAAAAGTCTCTGATCAATCAAGGATACTAAGAAAGTAATATGAACTGTTAATGCTATGAAAACAAGAATGAAAGCTGTGAACGAACAGCTGAGGGGAGCAAGTGAAGTGTAAGCCAAATGCTGAACGAGCAAAAGTAAGCTGAACAAGTGGAAGTAAAGGCTGCAAATGAAAGCCAATAAAGTGGAATTTGGAAAAGAGAGCCAAAGAAATGCCAAGAAAGAGAAATCATTAATCTATGAACTTGTGAGCTTCTGAGTTGGTAGTGAACCGCCAAATCAATCCAAGCCAGGGTGGCAAAAAGCTGGGGCAAGGGTAACTGGTTGCGTGACCGCTAATGGGCCGTGCTGTCACAACCCTCACCCCAGAACCCCACTGGCAAGCCCACTTGCCAGGTGGGATCAGGCCTTGGGTCTCCATTAAGGCCTTGAAGGCCTGGCATCCACTCACAAGGCTCTCTTGGGGCCAGTCCTGGCGCCTATGGCACCAGGCTCATACACCTTGAAGAACATGTGTGCAGGGAACTACTTTTTTTTCATTTGGGGCCTTCAGCCAACATGGAGGCATCCACATAGCTTGGCTCCTAGGAACCAAGCTATGCGGTATAGTGTTTTGGGTGTGGTGGCCTAGGGACTACTTTACCTGGACTACTTTATTGAGGCTATTTAAGCCACACCCGAACAGGAAAGCACGCTTCGCGTTACTTTGCAGTCTGCAACGTGACGCTCACCGTGTCCAGTGATACCCACGAGCCTCGGAGAAGCAAACCTACAAGGAGACAAAAGGAACATCGTTAGCAGCATCTTACCTGCAATCTCCATCTTATTATCCGCTCGCAGCTCCAGTGAACAGCTTCCTCTGGATCCGCATGCCAGCCGGACCGAAAGACCTGAAAGAGGACGGGAAAAGACAATATTAAAGAAGGCATATTAGCATTGCAAAACCACGAACTGCACAAGAAGCTTACCTGGCTGGTCACCTCCTGGCCGGCATTGTTCTAGAATTCCACACACGCTGGGACAACACCGACCTTCAAGAAAGGAAGAAAACAGGTTATCAAAGGCAAAATAATGCAGCGCTGCGCATAGCGCTTACTTACCGCATCGTAGCGCACATCACGCGCCATCATTTACCGGTGAGGCCCAACTCAGCCAATTCGTCACACTGAAGCTCTGCACACCTAAGGGAGAAAAGAAAGACATTATTTAAACAAAGAAAGGGATGCAAGAATAACAACGTTATACAAAAGCTACAATAACACCTACCTGAGAGACACTAAATGGGCCTGCACCAGTGAAGTAACTTGGCCGCACACGCCCACACAAGACAACGCGCCCCTGCCAAGAAGGCAGGACGGAGAGCACGCCTAATTCCGCAACAAGGTGAGGAGAGGGCCCTGGGGGGCTGAAGTCACACGGGGTGGTGGGAGGATATTTACCTCAGTCGGCCAGTCTTGAACACAGTCCTCCTGTACTTTCAGGTGGAATCTTCCCCGCAAACCATACCTGGGAAAAAACTGGGAAGAAGATACCAGCAACCAACCTGACTGAGTGGCGTCCCCGTTTATCCCAGGTGAGCGTAACACGTGCGGCCTGTCAACTGCGCCTAGAATAGGAAGCCCCAACAAGTCCAGAAGTTGGGGCATTTGTGAACACAACACTGAAACGAGAGAAAGCTGAACATTGTGAGATTGTTTTGTGAACTAGTGATTGAAGCTTGGGGAAGGGAACTCTGAGCTCCTTTTGAACTTTGTGTACTGAAACCAAATGTTCTTGAAACAAGAGAAACCCAAGTCCTGACAGAACATTTGAAACCCATAATTATTGGAACTGTATCCTGAACTTGAAGAAGGGAGCTAAAGACTGCTCCAGACCTTGTGTTGAACACTATTGAGTTAGAATTACCCATCACTACATTTTTGTATTAGACATGAGGGCAAGCATAGGTTTTGACACAGGCAGACTTTTGATTTGGACTTACGGACATAGACTTTCCTTAGTTTCTGTAACGCTCACCTGACTCCCACGGAGGCGCTGGTCTAGTCTGGGTTGCTGTGGCCTCTTTGAGCATGATGCGCAGAACTCGGAACACCGACTGAACAGGACCCTCAAATCTTGCTTGTCTGGCCCTTTAGGAATATCCTTCTGCAGATGAGAAAGGGGATTAACAGTCTGCAGAATAGTGTGCTTGCTGCCCCCTTCCCCCCTTCGTTCTTCTCTAACTTCCTCCGAAATCTCCGGTTGAAGCTCACCTTATGGTTTGAAAGGATGAACTCTCCATCCTGCTTCTGGTGCAGGGGCGCGTGTTAGTCCAGTTACTTCACTGGTTTTCAGAATGGCGCTGGCAAAATCCACTTGACTTTTCCGAGCGGAACGCCGTAAGTATGAAGATTACAAAAGTTCAAGTGTTGAGCCTCCTTTTCTGTTGCCTTCCTAACCTGTGATCTGTCCTTTATTTCAGGTGCAGAATGAAGGCGATGCGTTGAGGGATTGACTTGCCGATGGTAAACTCAGGTGAGTTAGCGATGGGGGCGATCCCTCTTAATGTCTTTATATTCCTCCAGTAATGTCTTTTGTCCTTTCCCCATAGGGGCCGGGGTGCGGTACCTGCCAACGAAGCGGCGCCGACCCGAAATGAGGAATGGTCCACCAACAGAAGACCGGTAAGTGTTATGGAGGAAAATTAGGCTTTCCTCATATGTTCCTTCTGCTCACCTCTTGTCTCTTCTTCTCTCCCCTAGGCGCAGAGATGTGGCGACCGGTGCGGACAGTCGCGGTGGAGCCAGAAGAACTCCCGAGGACAGGTGAGTGAAGCGCGGCGCTGCAGAGAGCATCGCGGTGCTTTTAAATGAAAGTCTTTTCTCAGGAACAGGAACGCTGGCGTGAAGGTTCCGGATGCAGGTAAGAAGTTTGATAAAATTCTTGGTTTTCACCTTTCTCTTCTCTTCTTTCCTTACAGGTGTTCCGTGATCGAGGCGGGCATGGCTGGAGACCAGATGCAGGAGCAGACACGGTGAGCATTCAGCTGCTTGGATGCAGAACAACGCGAAGCGTGAGCTACTGTCTGGGCGTGGCTTAAATAGCCCCCAAAGTAGTTCCAGGTAAGTATCCTTCCCTGGCCACGCCCGAGTGGCAAAATAGTCCCAATGAAAAAATAGTCCCTTTCAGGTCTCAGGGAGGCCTGAATCTTGCAGCAAGGTCTGCATCAGGTAAGTGCACAAAACACCTTCCTTTATGAGCCTGGCGCCTATGGCGCCAGGACTGATGTCCAACATGAGCCTGGCGCCAACGGCGCCAGGACAGAGTCCAAAGAGCCCCTATAAGGGGCCGCTGGGCTTTTACCCGGGGGCATGATGCCGGCTCCCGGGGGTGCTGGGACTGGCCTGGTGCTCCGGGGGTAGGCATCATGACAGTTTCTTTACGTAGGGAAATCCCCACCATAGCTATAGGGCAAGTTACGATTTACACACATCCTGATACTTAATAAAGATTCTATTGTTGAATTCACAGTCTGTTGTCTGTGTCATATCTACACACCATGCCTGTCTCAAAGCACTCAATCCCCCTTTGCAGGGAGGTGATGCAGCTGTGCTTCTGGCTGTTGGAGAATCTTATCTCGGTCTCTGCAGTGCATCTGGCTGGGATGCAGAATGGATTGGCAGATGCTCTCAGAAGGCAGAGCACAGTCTCATGCAAGTGGGAAGTGTGCCAGGATGTCTTAGAGGAGATCTTTGCTCAGCGGGGTACCCCGAAGGTGGACTTGTTACCATGAAGTCCAACAAGAAGTGCAAACAGTTTTGCTTGATGGACTTCTGGCGAGAGGCGCACTGGTGGATGCGTTTCTAGTGGAGTGGGACTTCGACCCCCACTATGCCTTTCCTCTGATTCCCATCATTCTGTGGGTTCTCGGGAGGTTGAGAAGGTTTCAAGAAACTATGACCTTGATGGCCCCAGAATGGGCGAGGAGAACATGGTACGCGGACCTTCTGGATTTGACCATCTGCACACCTCTCCGGGTGTCTCGCTGGCCAGACCTCCTCTCCCAGTCAGAAGGGCGGGTACTACACCCGAACCCGAAATCCATCAATCTACATGTGTGGCCCTTGAGAGAAGGAGATATGATGGCTAGGACTCTTGGAGGAGGTTCTTGAGGTGCTGCTTGCTGCAAACAGACCCTCCAAACGATTGCTGTATGCATGCGGATGGAGAAGATTCGAGGCGTGGTGCAGGGAGGCGTGGTGCAGGGAACACGGGATGGGTCCCATCTCTTGCCTCACCACTGCAGTGTTGGAGTTCCTTCTGTCACTGGTCTCGTCAGACCTTCAGGATGCAACAGTCAAAGGATACTTGGTGGCTTTGTTTGTTTTCAAAAGGTCTCCGGATCAAGGGTTTTTCTTTACGATCCCTGCCCAATTCCTGAAAGGCCTTGTAAATAAGTTTATGCCTGTTCCTTTTGTGGTCACAGACTGGGACCTTAACTTAGTTCTCACTTTCCTCATGAAGGTTCCCTATGAGCCATTGCTTTCTTGCTCCATTTGCTTGCTTACTCTGAAGACTGCCTTTTTGCTGGCCATTACATCAGCCAGACGGGTCAGTGAGCTGCAGGCCCTATCGTGCAAGCCACCATATCTACGCTTTTTCAGGGAGACTGTTTCTCTTACATCAGCCAGACGGGTCAGTGAGCTGCAGGGCCTATTGTGCAATTCACCACATCTCCGCTTTTTCAGGGAAACGGTTTCTCTTATGTCAGCCAGACGGGTCTGTGAGCTGCAGGCCTATCGTACAAGCCACCACATCTCCGCTTTTTCAGGGAGACGTTTCTCTTAAGGTACGACCGCGATTCTTACCCAAGGTTGTGCCTGAGTTTCATCTGTCTCATGCTATCGACCTCCCAGTTTTCTATGAGCCCCCGCATCCCCCCAAGGATGATGAGCGGTTCTATAGGCTAGACCCGAAAAGGGTTCTTAGCTTTTCTGTTGCGAGAATGGCAGAGTTTAGAAAAATGGACCAACTATTTGTAGCCTTCTGGTTGGCAAGAAAGGGTTTGGCTGACTTCAAACAACCCGACTCTAGGTGGATTACGTTTTGCATTTCAGAATGCTATCTTAATACAGGAAAGGAATTACCTTCGGGCATCAGCGCCCACTCGATATGGGTGTGGCTGCCTCTTCAGCTCTACAAAGGGGGGTGCCAGTGGGCGACATCTGCTGAGCGGCGACTTGGTCCTCACTGCATACCTTCACCAAACATTGATGCCTAGAGGTAGCCCGCGGAGCTGACACCGCTTTGGGAGAGTGGTTTTGCAGAGTTTCCTAGTTTGAGGACTCTCATCCCGCCTCCTTAGTACATACTCCTTGGAGAGTCTATCCGATAAGGAATCTGTGAAAGAAAAGCAATCCATTGAAGGAGAGATTACTTACCGTAATGTTCTTTCTATGGATTTTATTTCTGCAGATTTCTCATCACCCTCCCATCCAAACCCGCTGTGACAGCTCCTGCAGTTTGATGAATACCTTGTTTACAGAAAGTATGAGGCAAACTCCTTTTTCAAGGGCTGTCTTATAACTTCTTTGTGTTTTATGAAATATTTGATGGTTCCGTTCTTCACTTAAAATAACAAAAAAGAAAGAAACAACCTCATTGGGTGAATCTTTTTTCTTTGAGGTTTGGTTGTTTTCAGCTGAATCTTTAGATTCTTCCTCCACAGCAGCTGAGTTCGGTGGAAAAAAGATGAGGAACTGAGGTACGGGTGTAATGTGACGTGGTATAAGTACAGCGACCGACATCACGTCCGGAGTCGATGACCACTGCTTCGAGTCAAGAGGGATCGAAGGCCAAGTGAAGGTACACTACGCCCCCTGTTGAAATGTTTTGGAGCAACTGACACTAGAATCTGATGAGGCATCTGCAGGAGAAGAATCCATAGAAATAACATTAAAGGAAAGTAATTTCTTCTTCTGCACCACTTAGGCTGCAGAAGCGGCCGTTCTAGGCTGTGCAGCTTGACGTTGTTCTTCCTGTTAGGGTCCTCTCCTCTAACCTCCCGCTACGACAGTGCAGGGAGCACAACGCTTGCTGTCAAGGGATTGAGGTCTTCAGTGATTCTTCCCAGCCTCATTAGCAGCCACTGTAATAAACACTGTCCAGATGAGGACACAGTGCAGCGATCTGGCGGCGCAATACCGGTCTCCTTCCTGTAACATGGTGGATTTCAGTACTGCAGGCTGCAAACTAGTGTTGCAGGCAGTGACTGACCTACCCATGGCCATGCCCCCCGATGCACGCAACACTTATCCGGAGACAGCGAAGGCAGTTCAACGCGTTGCTACTCTCCATCGAGTCCAGTTACGCTCCGTGAGTTCGTTTACTAACTGCTTACTACTAAACCTTGCAATACCCTAGTGTTATCTTTCTTTTACATCCGTCCTGATAGTCATTTTCACTCTTTGTCTGACTTTCGTCCCAATCATTCTCTCAGCACTCTGGAATGGAATCCCTACTCTGCTCCAGAATACTTTCGCCTGCACGGTGTGGCGGAGATGCCTCCTTTGACAACAAACGCTCGCTGATCGGGTAGGTCCCTTCATATTCTTCCGATACCGCTCTCTCTTCGCAATGCGGTGAGAATCTTGTGTCTTCATATATAGATCTTCCTTCACTGTTTTCCTACAGGCAAAAGCTTCAATCCGTCCACAAGGGATGCAACACTCTTAGCTATTTATTCCGACCCACATTCGGAACAGATCTCTTTCCACCATCCTTGTTTGAGGGTAAGATTCCCCAAGAGTTTCTCTAGGAACTTATTTCAAGATCCCTCTTCCATCTGGTTCTTACTCCTCTGCTTATTTTACAGTCCCTTGGTCAGTTCCTACTAGCACCCTAGTTACTTCCTAAGCCTCCCAGCTCCTCCTTCCTCTACTCCATTCTTGTTTATGTGAATGTGTTTGTGGGTTAAACTTAAATGTCCTCTTATGTTGTTGCTCGTTTCCAATAGTCCTTACTGACTGGGTGAAGATCATTTACCACATTGAGAAGTAACATCCGTATCATCCAGCTCATCCCTGGGGAGCTGTTATTAGGAAACCTCGAACCCTAGCTGCTCTTCCCGGCAGAGGGTTTTTTCCCCTACGGGGGGTTTTCCCTGAAGGGCTCACCCCTGGCTGGACCTTGCAGTTCAGTTCAGCAGAGGGACTTCTAGGAATTTCCCCACTCTCGTCCTATTCAGAGGAGAAGTCCTAAGGAAAGGATTCAGGTAGGTGTTTCCTATTTTTTGTTCAAACCATGCTAAAATATTTGTAGTAATAATTATTACAGTTAGCAACACCCAAAAAATAGAGAGAAAGCATTTTGACACGGCTTGAGCATATCTAGGTGACACCTAAGAGTAGGATGGATCAGCAAATCCAGCAGCTAATAACTGCGGTACAATCTTTAACTTCAGAAGTACAGACACTCAAGCAGGAAAATGCTACACTCTTACAGAATCAGCAGCAGGGAGCCCAACAGTCTGCTCAGCAACAAATTGCACAACAGCAGGCTGTACAGCAGGCTGCAAGCGGGAGGGTCCCTCAGTGTTCGGAGGTTCCCCCTGGGGCTCTACCAGGGGGACAGTTTGTTAGGAACCCTCATGGGGTAAAGGAATTTGTTGATGCTTGTACCGTACAGTTTGCTTTCAAACATGCCTTTTTTCATAATGATAGGAACCGGGTTGGTTATATGATTTCTCAAATGTCGGGACCAGCCTTAGCTTGGGCCACCCCATTGGTTACTTCCAATAATCAAATTCTTGACTCCTACATGGCATTCAGTAACAGCATCCGAACCATGTTCGCTAGGCAGGAAATAAGGCTGGCCTCTCAAGAACACTTGCTAGATCTCAAGCAAGGGAACCAAGACATACTAACCTATATCACCCGGTTTAAAGAGATGGCTAGCGAGACAACATGGTCAGACGATGCCCAGGTTACACTATTCCATAGAGATCTGTCAGAGGAGCTGAAAGATGAGGTCTCGAGGGTACCTCGCCCATCATCCTTGGCATAATTAGTGGCGCTGGTTATGCAGTTGGATTATAGAATTCGAGAACGGAAGAATGAAAAACGGAGAGGCAGAGTCTTACGCCCTTTTCCTTCTCAGTCCTCATCAGCCACTAACAAGCCCAGTACAGAAGAACCTATGCAATTGGGAACCACTACTCCTCGAGGTCCTTTATCCGCAGAGGAGCGTACCCGGAGGAAAACCCATAACTTGTGCATGTATTGCTAAGCACATACTCATGTGGTACAAGATTGTCCCGTCGCTCCTTCAAGAAAGTCGGGAAACGCCAGCGCCCGGCCGTAGGAGGAACCATGGTTCGGGAACCCTCTCTAGTTTCAGGTTCCTCACACAAATTGCGATATTCCCTTTGTCTCGATTCCTCTCTGACTTATATGTTGGTTCTAAAAGTAACTTTAAGATTCGGAGAACATTTCCTTCCAGAGATCTCAGCATTGGTGGACAGTGGGGCCGCTGGTAATTCGTTGATGACCAATGGGCTAGACAAAACAACATACCCCTCTCTGCTTAGCCCGAAGCAATTCCTGTCGAGAGTGTGGACGGGACTCCTCTAACCTCTGGCCCAATTATGAGTCAGACTAATGCTTTGACTATGTCAATTTCCTCTCACCATGAAATCATAACGCTGGACATAATCCGTGCCGCCCATTATCCCATTATATCAGGGTTGCCTTAGTTAAGAAGGCACAACCCTTTTATTAATTGGACTGCAGGATCCCTTTTCTTAGGGTCGGAGTTCTGTGTGGGTCACTGTATTGGAGACCCGGGAAAGAAAATAGAAGCTCCAAAATTCACAGTCCTAGAGAGTCCGAGGACTAAGATTGTCAGCTACATATCGGGTCTACCGAAGGAATATCAGAGTAACGCTGACGTTTTCTCTACCTCAGAATATACGAAACTACCACCTCATCGTCGCGATGATTGCACCATTGAGTTGGTTCTTGCACAGCCTCTCCCATTTGGTAGAATGTATATTCTCTCTAACACCGAGAAAGAAGTACTTCGAGAATATTTGAACACTCATTTAAAGAATGGGTTGATTACAGAGTCCACATCCCTGGCGGCAGCATCATTATTCTTTATTCCAAAAAATAATTCTTCAGAGCTCAGACCCTGTATAGACTACAGGGGCCTTAACAAGATCACCATTCCGGACAAATATCCAATGCCCCTAATCCCGGATATATTAGAAGCCGTCCAAGGGGCCAAAATATACACCAAACTTGATCTAAAAGGGGCATATCATTTAATACGAATTAGACAAGGGGATGAATGGAAAACTGCATCCAGGACTCCATTGGACACTATCAATACCAAGTGATGCCCTTTGGTCTTTCGAACGCCCCGGCAGTTTTCCAGAGGTTCATGGACCATCTCTTCTCCGACCTTCTCCTTCATTTAGTTATCGTCTATCTTGACGATATTTTGGTTTTCTCAGACAATCTTCCAGATCACAAATCCCTTATTTGGGGTACATATTGTCTGCTCAAGGTATTTCAATGGATACGGAGAAGGTCTCTGCCGTCAAAGATTGGCCAGTACCCACAAACTCTAAAGAGATCCAGAGATTTGTGGGATTTTCTAATTTCTACAGGCGATTTATTCCAAATTTCTCCTCCCTTACACAATCTTTGACTAATCTACTAAAGAAAGGAGTTCAGTTTGTTTGGACCAAGACCACTCAAGAATCTTTTGAGGAATTAAAGAACCGGTTTACCACTGCTCCTATACTGAAGACTCCCGATCAAAATCAGGGATTTATCATTGAGACTGATGCCTCCCAACATGCTCTGGGAGCAGTCTTGCTACAACAAGACGGCCAGGGCCAAGAACGACCTATCGCATACTTGTCTAAAACACTAGCCCCTTCCGAATGGATCTATACTGTCTTGGAAAAAGAACTTCTGGCTATCAAAAGAGCGTTCGAACAATGGAGACATTTATTATTAAGGGCCGTAATTCCAGTGGAAGTTAGAACAGACCACCGCAACCTGCGCATTTTACAATATGCTCAAACATGCAATAGCAGACAGGCTCGGTGGGCTCATTTTTTCTCCCCTTTCCGGATCTCCTTCTCATTTATTCCTGGGAAGTACAATTTGCAGGCGGATGCTCTGTCTAGAAAGGACCCTACTCCCTCTAGCCTCTTCCGTTCAGAACCCATCTTTTCTTGCTCCACGTTAAAGGTAAGCAAACCCTTCGAGTTTGTGACACATCTGGAACAACAGTCTGATCCGGCGGTGTTGAAGAAACTTTCTCCGGCACAACAGAAGACGCTGACCAGAAAGGAGGGTTGCTATTTCCATTGTCTCCAGGTTTACGTACCTACAAACATTCTACGGAAGCAAGTGTTGAAATGGTGTCATGATTCCAAAACTTCGGGACACCGAGGACGTATCACCACCCAAGAATTGATCTCCCGTTACTTCTGGTGGCCGTCGATAAGAAGGGACGTGCAACAATATGTCGATTCTTGTCCTATGTGTCTTCAGACTAAGAGTCCCCCTCAACATCCGGTAGGGAAATTAGTAAAGATGCCTGTACCCACGAGACCATGGCAAATTATCTCCACTGATTTCGTGGTAGATCTACCTCCCTCGGGAGGTCATTCGGCCATTATGGTAACCATTGACACTTTCACTAAGATGGCACATTTCGAGCCACTAAAGGGACTGTCGTCCGCAGCTCAAATGGCCCAGAAGTTTATTGACACAATATTTACCAGGCATGGATTACCAGAAGTCATCATCTCTGATCAAGGGTCACAGTACACATCAAGATATTGGAAGCAGATTTGTAAGATTTTAGGAATTACGCAAGCTTTAAGTTTTGCGTATCATCCCCAAACCAATGGCTAGACTGAAAGACTCAACCAGACATTGGAAGGTTATTTGAGAAATTACATCTCAGCTGCTCAAGATAATTGGTCAGAATTATTACCACTGGCAGAATTCGCATACAATAATTCTTATCATTCCTCACTCAAAACCTCACCATTTTTCTGTTCATATGGATTCCATCCGAACGCATTCCCCAAGAACAAACACTCGAATGTCAAGTTCCCTGATGTGGAACAGCTGATGGTACAAATTCATGATGTTCATCTCTCTGCCACAAAAGCTCTCACGCAGTCTCAAGAAAGAGTGAAGAGGTTTGCTGATCGCCTCCGGACCCCAACTCCGGTTATCAAATCTGGTGACTGGGTGTGGTTATCCTCTCGTTTCCTCCCCAGACATATTCGGCCCTCAAAACTATCACCTAGATATTTGGGTCCATTTCGAGTGGTGGCAGCTATGGGTCCAGCCGCCTTCAAACTTCATCCTGTGTTCCATGTCTCCCAATTAAAACCGGATTTCCGGAGCACATTTCATCCGAATATTATGGTACGTCCTCCCCCTTTACGAGGGTACTTAGGTTCAGAATATGAGGTATCAGGAATTTGTGACTCTAGATTTCACCATGGGAGATTACAGTACCTGATTGATTGGAAGGGGTACTCCCCTTCGGACCGAACCTGGGAAATCACAAAAGGCTGTTCATGCCCCTAAACTTGTACGTACTTTCCATTTGAAGCATCCTGACAGACCAGGGGGCGGTACTCTTAGGAGGGGGCATACTGTAATAAACACTGTCCAGATGAGGACACAGCGCGGCGATCTGGCGGCGCAATACCGGTCTCCATCCTGTAACATGGTGGATTTCAGTACTGCAGGCGGCGGACTAGTGTTGCAGGCAGTGACTGACCTACGCGTGGCCACACCCCTCGATGCTTATCCGGAGACGGCGAAGGCAGCTCAACGCGTTGCTACTCTCCATCGAGTCCAGTTACGCTCCGTGAGTTCGTTTACTAACTGCTTACTACTAAACCTTGCAATACCCTAGTGTTATCTTTCTTTTACATCTGTCCTGATAGTCACTTTCACTCTTTGGGCCTCAATACGAACCAGGCGGTAAGTTACCGCCTGGGTCGTACCTTTACCACCATGGCGTTTACGCCATGGTGGTTGGCGGACTTACCGCCCCATTCCGAGGTTGGCGGGGCGGTAAGTCCCCAATCCCCATTTACCCTTCCCCATTCCCATTTTTGCCCCATAGGGCATAATGGGAGTGGGGAAGGCGTTAATTACGCCACCGTAAATTACGGTGGCGTAATTAACAACAAGGTCCCTTAGCGCCATGGATTTTAACACCTGCTAAAAGCAGGTGTTAAATCCTCCATGGCGCTAAGGGACCTCGGAATCAGGCGGTAAGGGTCGGAGCTGTTTACGCCACCGTAAACCTCTTACCGCCTGGGTCCTAATGAGGCCCTTTGTCTGACTTTCATCCCAATCATTCTCTCAGGACTCTGGAAAGGAATCCCTACTCCGCTCCAGAATACTTTCACCTGCACGACATGGCAGAGACACCTCCTTTGACAACAAACGCTCGCTGTTCGGGTACGTCCCTTCGTATTCTTCCGATCCCGCTCTCTCTTCGCAATGCGGTGAGAATCTTGTGTCTTCATATATAGATCCTCCTTCACTGTTTTCCTACAGGCAAAAGCTTCAATCCGTCCACAAGGGATGCAACACTCTTAGCTATTTATTCCGACCCACGTTCGGAACAGATCTCTTTCCACCATCCTTCTTTGAGGGTAAGATTCCCCAAGAGTTTCTCTAGGAACTTATTTCAAGATCCCTCTTCCATCCGGTTCTTACTCCTCTGCTTATTTTACAGTCCCTTGGTCAGTTCCTACTAGCACCCCAGGTCTGAGATCGGGGGCCACGCCTTTCATCATTCGGAGCATATCTTTTGCTAGATCTGGGTAAGCCTCCCAGCTCCTCCTTCCTCTACTCCATTCTTGTTTATGTGAATGTTTTTGTGGGTTAAACTTAAATGTCCTCTTATGTTGTTGCTCGTTTCCAATAGTCCTTACTCACTGGGTGAAGATCATTTACCACATTGAGAAGTAACATCCGTATCATCCAGATAATGCTTGGGAAACCTCAAACCCTAGCAGCTCTTCCCGACACATGGTTTTTTACCCTACGGGGGGTTTTCCCTGGAGGGCTCACCCCTGGCTGGACCTTGTAGTTCCGGTCAGCGGATGGACTTCTAGGTATTTCCCCACTCTTGTCCTATTCAGAGGAGAAGTCCTAAGGAAAGGATTCAGGTAGGTGTTTCCTATTTTTTGTTCAAGCCGTGCTAAAATATTTTGTAGTAATAATTATTACAGCCACCTAAATCTCCCTGTCTTGCTTAGGATACATTTTACGCTACTTCCCTGGGGCGTACTACTTTCACCTTTAACACCTCGCTACTTCAAGAAGAGACCAGCAGTGAAAGTTAACGGAAGGAGGGCCAGATCACTCTGGCCTCCCGGCCTGGGGCGGCCAGCGATGGCCTCACTTTCAGGGCCGTAACAGGCTTAGAGGCGTGTATGTGAGGTACGCATTTTTACCTACCTACCGCCTATCCAGCTCTTTCTTGATTCACGTTTGTGGCTGCCTAACAGTGCCAGGCACCATTTAATTCGGTAACTTCACTACTTCTCGGATTGCCAATGGGATTGCCAATGGGTGCTGACATTACCTCCACCCTTGGTGGGGTACGACCTAACGCCCCCCCGACACCACAATATGGGACGAGCCTTCTATGCGCTTCGCAACTCCGACCTCCGTAGAGGAAATAACACGCTATCAGAGGTTATAGCTCTAAGCGCCAAAAGGAGGCTGAAACTCCAGTCACAGCAATATTCCATTTTAAAAACATTGCACGTTAATAAAAACCTTATGAGTGAACTTAAAAAATTGGATAAAGGCGCGTGTGTGTCCCCACGCAAGTTTACACCACACCAATTTAAAGCAGCTAATAGTACTGAGCAGGTCACTCTTAATGGGAGTAGTCCCAGGTACAAGGATCAAGAAGGGGTGTTAGTAGTTTGCCCCCTTAAAAGTGGCACATTCGTAGACACCACAAAACTCTTTAAGTGGAGTTCAGGTAGAGGGGGCCATAGCCCCGTGTACGCATATGGGGATTAGTGACACCAGTTCTCTGACCTAGCCTCGGTTTAAAGAACACATTCTGCTGGATATTGCTGCCTGATGTTCTCTGGTTTCAAGGAGCGCACTACTGTAGTGCACTATAAGCTGAAGACTATTCAATCAGCAAAAGACCAACTCGATAAATTGACTCAAACCTCTGTGTTACCACAAGGGGTCCAGCAAAGCTGCAAAACAGATGGTGAACCACTTTCCATACCTGGTTCCTCCCGGCAGGAGGAGCCTGGTTTACCCGTTTCCTTATTAGTGGTGGTACACCAACGGGCCGCTAACAATCTCCGTTCCTCCACTTCCGACTTAAATCCCTCCAACCAGTCATCAGTGCTGACAGCGAAACAAAGACCCTCTCGTTGTTTGCACATAAAGAAGAAAATCATGCCTAATATTGAGAACAATTACACTAAATCCTTTGTCATGGACTATAGGAACTTTGTAATAAATAACGTTGAAAAGACCAAAGGAAAAGAAACTAGAGACTCACTACGTAACAAGGTTCTTGCCTGGTTACGTCAACGTACCGGGCCTGGGATGGTTAGATCACTAGACCTGAAATTTGTGTGCAGTATCGACTGGAGCAATTGGTGTTCTTCGCAATCAAAAGATTGTCTTATAGTGGGATGTGGTTATAGCACTCTCCTTGCTTACCTTAGGCTTTGTAAATATATACCTAGAGGAAGTTCACATTGTGAATTGATACTCTAGGCTCTCCCGTTGTTTCAGTACTTTGTTCGTACTATGAGCAATTTGGATGCTCTTAACTATTTCTTTTTTGTCTGACAAATGTTTCTAAATGTTCATCACAGTTGGAACTCACGCCAATAAGATCTTATGTTCTACTTATTTATTTTTATGTTCTCTGTTGTCTTTTTACTTGTTGTATATCTTGTACATGTCATCATGCCTGCGGGTCAATTGGGCGCATAATAAATAATAAAAAAATAAAAGAAATAAAAAAGAAATTTGTGCCCCACACACATCTATGATAATCTGCATCTCCTGATGCCAAAAGGGAACCAATTAATACAGCAGGTTTGCTTCTTTTCAATGTATCTGATTGCCAAAAGATGGTCTGAACTATGATGCAACAACCGTACATTCCATCAAATTTGCAGAAATACATCTATCAAATTCATATGCCAAATGTAGCCCCTATCGTACTATGCCACCCCAATCTGGGATTGCTTATATTCTTATCCAGAAAACTCCACCCCTCTCAATTCATCCTTTTCCAGCAACTCCTTTGACAGCTTCTTTTCATTCAAAATCTTTCTCCCTGAATGCTCTCCAATCATCTCAATATGATGTTCTTTATCACATAACATAGCAGTGAGTCTTTCCATTCAGTGCCCGCTCTCTTTTGGTAGGTAGACCATCTCTTCTCCAGTAAGTTGCTAAGCACGCCCTCGCCGCCAGCAGCAAGAAACGTGTCCCATCATATACCCTGGCAGTGAGTCTTTCCCATTCTGTGCCCGCTCTCTTTTGGTAGGTAGACCATCTCTTTTCCAGTAAGTTGCTAAGCACGCCCTCGCCGCCAGCAGCCAGGCATGTGTCTCATCATATACCCTGGCAGTGAGTCTTTCCCATTCTGTGCCCGCTCTCTTTTGGTAGGTAGACCATCTCTTTTCCAGTAAGTTGCTAAGCACGCCCTCGCTGCCAGCAGCCGTGCATGTGTCCCATCATATACCATGGCAGTGAGTCTTTCCCATTCTGTGCCCGCTCTCTTTTGGTAGGTAGACCATCTCTTTTCCAGTAAGTTGCTAAGCATGCCCTCGCCGCCAGCAGCAGGACATGTGTCCCATCATATACCCTGGCAGTGAGTCTTTCCCATTCTGTGCCCGCTCTCTTTTGGTAGGTAGACCATCTCTTTTCCAGTAAGTTGCTAAGCACGCCCTCGCTGCCAGCAGCCAGGCATGTGTCCCATCATATACCCTGGCAGTGAGTCTTTCCCATTCAGTGCCCATTCTCTTTTGGTAGGCAGACCATCTCTTTTCCAGTAAGTTGCTAAGCACACCCTCGCTGCCAGCAGCAGGACATGTGTCCCATCATATACCCTGGCAGTGAGTCTTTCCCATTCAGTGCCTGCTCTCTTTTGGTAGGTAGACCATCTCTTTTCCAGTAAGTTGCTAAGCACGCCCTCGCTGCCAGCAGCCGTGCATGTGTCCCATCATATACCCTGGCAGTGAGTCTTTCCCATTCTGTGCCCGCTCTCTTTTGGTAGGTAGACCATCTCTTTTCCAGTAAGTTGCTAAGCATGCCCTCGCCGCCAGCAGCAGGACATGTGTCCCATCATATACCCTGGCAGTGAGTCTTTCCCATTCTGTGCCCGCTCTCTTTTGGTAGGTAGACCATCTCTTTTCCAGTAAGTTGCTAAGCATGCCCTCGCCGCCAGCAGCAGGACATGTGTCCCATCATATACCCTGGCAGTGAGTCTTTCCCATTCTGTGCCCGTTCTCTTTTGGTAGGTAGACCATCTCTTTTCCAGTAAGTTTCTAAGCACGCCCTCGCTGCCAGCAGCCAGGCATGTGCCCCATCATATACCCTGGCAGTGAGTCTTTCCCATTCTGTGCCCGCTCTCTTTTGGTAGGTGAACCATATCTTTTCCAGTAAGTTGCTAAGCACGCCCTCGCTGCCAGTAGCAAGAAACGTGTCCCATCATATACCCAGGCAGTGAGTCTTTCCCATTCACTGCCCGCTCTCTTTTGGTAGGTAGACCATCTCTTTTCCAGTAAGTTGCTAAGCACGCCCTCGCTGCCAGCAGCAAGAAACGTGTCCCATCATATACCCAGGCAGTGAGTCTTTCCCATTCAGTGCCCGCTCTCTTTTGGTAGGCAGACCATCTCTTTTCCAGTAAGTTGCTAAGCACGCCCTTGCTGCCAGCAGCCAGGCATGTGTCCCATCATATACCCTGGCAGTGAGTCTTTCCCATTCTGTGCCGTTCTCTTTTGGTAGGCAGAGCATCTCTTTTCCAGTAAGTTGCTAAGCACACCCTCGCTGCCAGCAGCAGGACATGTGTCCCATCATATACCCTGGCAGTGAGTCTTTCCCATTCTGTGCCCGCTCTCTTTTGGTAGGTAGACCATCTCTTTTCCAGTAAGTTGCTAAGCACACCCTCGCTGCCAGGAGCCGTGCATGTGTCCCATCATATACCCTGGCAGTGAGTCTTTCCCATTCTGTGCCCGCTCTCTTTTGGTAGGTAGACCATCTCTTTTCCAGTAAGTTGCTAAGCACACCCTTGCTGCCAGCAGCCAGGCATGTGTCCCATCATATACCCTGGCAGTGAGTCTTTCCCATTCAGTGCCCGCTCTCTTTTGGTAGGCAGAGCATCTCTTTTCCAGTACGTTGCTAAGCATGCCCTCGCTGCCAGCAGCAAGAAACTTGCCCCATCATATACCCTGGCAGTGAGTCTTTCCCATTCTGTGCCCATTCTCTTTTGGTAGGTAGACCATCTCTTTTCCAGTAAGTTGCTAAGCACGCCCTCGCTGCCAGCAGCCAGGCATGTGCCCCATCATATACCCTGGCAGTGAGTCTTTCCCATTCAGTGCCCGCTCTCTTTTGGTAGGCAGACCATCTCTTTTCCAGTAAGTTGCTAAGCACGCCCTCACCGCCAGCAGCAGGACATGTGTCCCATCATATACCCTGGCAGTGAGTCTTTCCCATTCTGTGCCCGCTCTCTTTTGGTAGGTAGACCATCTCTTTTCCAGTAAGTTGCTAAGCACGCCCTCGCTGCCAGCAGCAGGACATGTGTCCCATCATATACCCTGGCAGTGGGTCTTTCCCATTCAGTGCCCGTTCTCTTTTGGTAGTGTAAGAGTGTGTATTGAGAAGGATCACTCTTGACACGGGATGTGAACGTAATAACTTTTATTAAACTTGGAGTCCGTAACGTTTTCTTCAGGCTTTAACAGTTTTGTGGGGGTGAGGTGAGAAGTTGGGACTTCCCTCGATGTTAAATGTCCCAGTACGTGTGGCAGGTCCTTCACCCCGGAGGTTATGTCTTTTCGGTGACCTGAATCTCACCGGGTACCACAAAGAGAGAATAGATAGTATAAATGTCCTTAACTAGTTAGGGTCAGTGTTGTTCCCCAGCAACGACAATTGCTCCCTTAAAAGTCTACGACCCTCCTTTACACCTTGAGACCTCTTCGCCTTCTATTTTTACTCTTTGCCAATGTCCTTGCCTCTCTTGTTTAAACAGGCCTCTCCTCACAATTCAGACTCCTCTTGTTAACGTTTCTTTTCTAAATAGTCCTCTACCCTTTATATAACAGTTCGGGCACGTGTCACAGTCCTCACCTCCTTTAGGTTCTCCGCCTCCGCAGCGCTGTCGATGGAGCCAGGCCTCCTCCTCTTCACCCTTCTCTCCTTGATTCGGGAAGATCGACTATCCCTCTAGGTCCTCGTTCGCTCCACGGCCTGCTTGTATCTTCAGCTTCTCCTTGATGTAACGAACCTCCCCTGTCTGATGGGCGCCGTCGCGTCCGCCAACTTCGGGTAGGACTCCGCCGTCCCCGACAGGCCTGAGTGCAGGAGTGAACAGCGCTCAGCTGTTGGACGGAGCAACTGGGAGATACAGCTGACTGTCAGCGTCGGCTTCGTTCTTCAGCCTCTAAACCCAGGACTTCTCGGCGACGGTTCTCTTCTTAACTAGACTAAAAACTTTAACCCTTTTTTCCTTAAAACATGCTCAACCAGAGCTTCCAACGTTTATATTGTCTCTTCCTAATAGGCCCATTCATACGCGGCCGTTTCCTCCTGCCGGTCTCCTTCCTCTTCACCGCTTTCAACCGCCTGCAGAGCCCAACCGCAAAACAAAAAACAAAACAAAACAAAACATCATCCATCCACAGGATTGTTTCAAGAAAAGCACCCTTTCTTTTCCTGTTCTTTCCTCATTGGAGCATAGATCTGACTTTTCTTAGAAGACCCTCCCATCGCCACATCATCTCCTGCTGACATCACAATCCCCTCAGCTTTCCTGCCTGGAAGAGCCTCCCATCGCCACATCATCTCCTGCTGACATCACAATCCCCTCAGCTTTCCTGCCTTCCTGAATGACTGCACCTTCAGTTGATTGGCTCTGATCAATGCTCTGATCTGTACCTTTCTCTCTTAAACTGTCACATTTCCCCTCCCTTAAGCCCTTACGCTCGGGAAGGGCATGTAATCTAGACAGGAAGTCTGCTTGAGACATCTTGCTCCCAGATTGGTGAACAGTCTGGAACGAATAAGGCTGCAACGACAGGAACCACCCCAGCACCCGTGGGTTAGTTTCTTTGTTTCGAGACAACCAGAATAGCGGCGCATGATCTGTAACTAGTGTGAACTTCCGGCCCAGTAAATAATATCTCAAAGAGTCTATTGCCCATTTTACTGCAAGGCATTCTTTTTCTATCGTTGCATATTTCATTTCATGTGGCATCAATTTCCTGCTAATAAACAGAATGGGTCGCTCGTCTATCCCTCTGTTCTGAAAGAGAACGGCTCCTATGCCTGTTCCCGATGCGTCTGCATGCAGATAAAAAGGCATCTTAAAATCGGGGCAGTGAAGAATAGCTTTGTTCGATAGAGCGTTCTTGAGGGCCATAAATGCTCCTTCAGTTTCAGGATTCCTCCACTCTCTTTTTGGTGGTGCATCAGATTTTAATAAATTTGTTAAGGGTGTTGCAAGCATTGAGAAGTGGGGTATGAACCTACGGTAGTAACCCACAAATCCTAGAAATGCTCTAATCTGTCTTGTGTTTGCTGGGAACTGTACTTGCTGGATGGCTTCTACTTTCTCTTGTTGCGGACTGATGGTTCCTTGTCCCACATAATAACCCAGATATTTGGTATGTGAGTTTGCCATATTTGTCTTCTTTGGATTTATGTGTAAGCCCGCTCCCTTCAGGCTCCGAAAGACTGCCCCCAAATGTTTTAGGTGATCGGCCCAGGATTGGCTATAAACCACAATATCGTCCAAATAGGCTCCCACATAACCTTCATGGCCCTTAATTAGGTGATTCATTAACCTTTGGAAAGTGGCAGGGGCCCCGTGTAAACCAAAAGGGAGAACGGTAAATTGAAACAAGCCGCTGGGTGTAGCGAAAGCAGTCTTTTCCTTGTCTTCGGGATGCAAAGGAATCTGCCAGTAACCTTTGGTTAGATCGATTGTTGTCAGGAACTTTGCTTCACCCAATTTCTCTAGGAGGTCATCGATCCTTGGCATTGGATATGCATCAAATTTGGACACCTCGTTCAACCTCCGAAAATCCATGCAAAACCGAATGCTCCCGTCTGGCTTCGGAACCATCACAAGAGGAGAACACCAGTCACTATGGGAAGGCTCCACAACCCCTAGCCGAAGCATCTCTTGAACTTCTTTCTCCACAGCTTGTAATCTGGCTTCTGGTAATCTATACGGTCTTATTCGTACTCTGACACCCGAATCAGTCTGAATGCGATGGCAAGTTAATGTCGTTCTCCCGGGCACTGAGGAAAACAAATCGGCATGTAGATCCAGCAACTCGGCCAGTTCCTTTTTTTGATAAGGGTCTAGCTGTGAGTTTATGTTTAAAGCCTCCCTACCGACTGTTTTCTCAGAAGTCGGTAGATATTCTGTTGTCCCTTCTTCCACATTTATCATGGCAATCATCACATCTGGTTCTACCCACTTCTTTAACAAGTTGACGTGGTAGGTCTGAAGAGGGATTTTATTATCAGGTTGGCGTACCTTATAAGTGACTGGTCCTAGTACCTTCTCCACCGTATACGGGCCCCTCCACGACGCTAACATTTTGTTTTCAGAGGTAGGAAGAAGCACAAGGACCTGTTCCCCAACTTGGAAGGTACGCAACCTTGACTTCTGATTATAATACTGTTCTTGCTTCCGCACAGCTTGCTGCAGATTCTCCCGGGCCACAGCTTGGAGCTTCTCCACTCTTGACTTTAACTCCGAGGCGTATTCCGTTAGGGTAACCTCTGGGTGAGCTTGCTCCTCCCATCCTTCTTTTAGAATATCTAAGAGGGTCCTCACTGGTCTTCCGAACAAGAGTTCGAACGGGGCATAACCAGTTGAGGACTGAGGCGTATTCCTCAATGTCATTAAAACCCATGGTAACAGCCTATCCCAATTTCGCTCTTCAGGTTGTACAGTCTTCCTCAACATCTGCTTTATGGTCTGGTTGTATCTCTCAACCAGGCCATCTGTTTGGGGGTGGTACACGGCTGTTCTAAGTTGTTGTATGTGTAAAGTTTCCCATACTTGCCTTAACACAGCCGACATGAAGTTGCTGCCTCTGTCGGTAACTATCTCCTTAGGAATACACACTCTTGCTATAAATGGAACGAGGACATCACATATCTGTTGCGCAGAGGTGGAACGCAATGGAAAAGCTTCGGGGTACCTGGTCGCATAGTCAACGACGACTAGCAGATATTTGTGACCTCTACTGGTGGGATCCAAGGGACCGACGATGTCCATTCCTATTCGTTGAAAGGGTTCTAAAATTAGTGGCATTGACTGTATAGGCGCCTTGCTTACATTTGCTCGATTCTTTTTTTGGCATTCCGAACACTGTTGGCAGAACCGGGCTACTTGACCATAAACCCCCGGCCAAAAAAATCTCGCTAAAATCTTTTGTGTGGTCTTTTCTACTCCTAGATGACCTTCCCCTATCTGTAGATGGGCGACCTCCAGAACAGTCCGGTAAAATTTGTTGGGTATCAACAATTGTCGAAGAGATTCTTGGTTCGGCCCTGTTGTCTCTCTATAGTATAACCCATTCTCCTTAATAAAATGGGGAGTCTTTCCACTCGTACCTAGTCCTATTGAGTCTCTCGCATGTTTCAGGAGGGGGTCGAGTTCTTGGGCCATACGAAAGCTATCGCCTCCTTCATCTATTTTCCAGTCTATGGCGACAGGGCACATGTTCTTCGTGATCCAGGCTTGTTTTTCTATCCTTCTCTGATTTTTACTTTTTCTCCTCTTATTGTCTTGGGATATCACTTCTTGGTTATAGAAAGGGGCCTCCTTTAGCCACTGACTCTCAATCTTTCTAACAAGTCGTGGTAGATCAGGCACATCAGAGCCAACTAACAAGGGTTCCGGCAGCGTGGGCATTATTGCTGCCTTCACAGTCATTTGTTCCCCAGCTAGCTTAACCTGAATCTCTTTGACTGGGTACCTTTTAACATCCCCATGCACACATCTGATGGATATTCTTTTGTTCAACCCCTCGACTCCACCTACCAGTTCAGGGATCACCGCTGTCTGAAGACTTCCTGAATCTAGCATGGCTCTGGTAGGTCGACCCTCGACCTCGGCTTCACATACATAAGGATACGAGGTCTTCCGGCTTGGAGTAGCTTCATACTGGTTGACCTCCTTGGTTGCCTCGAGAACTCCTACCTCCATCGGTTCTGCTTTAACCCTCCTCGGACACAGCCTGGCTAAGTGACCCCAATCGCCGCACTCAAAGCATTGCGGTCCTTTTGCGCTGAGGCTCGGTGGTCTGGAGAGCTGGGAGGTCAACTGGTTTTCACTAATAGGCCGAAATCGTCCTCCTTCCGAGTCAGTTTTTTTAAGCATTGAATTTGGCCATCGAGAGGTGGGCATAGGTCGGATGGCCATACCGGTGTGACTTCCTCCGGCCCTAGGAGTGGAAGGGTAAACCATTAGCTTTGCTTGACCGGCCTTCTGGTATGCAGAAGCGATATTGACTGCCTCAACCAGAGTGGGCCTATGATGTTGCCTCACCCATCTCTGCATTGGGACTGGCAAAGCCTCGACAAACTGCTCCATTATGACCTTCTCGGCTACTTCATGAGCTGTCGAGGTTGTTATTTGCATCCATTTTTCCCCTAATTCCTTTATCCGGTAAAACAGCTGTCGAGGTGTCTCCTCCGCCAGGAGTTTAGCCTCACGAAACTTGATTCTGTAGGCTTCGTCGTCATGTCCGAGCCGCTCAAGGACCACCCGTTTCATATCGGCATAGGCTGTGTCTCCGGCTGGGTTAGCGGCCTGGTATGCGCTTTGCATCTCTCCGGCCATAAGTGGTGCGATGTAATGGCACCACCTCTCGGCAGGCCATTGAGCATTCCTGGCGACTCTCTCAAAATTGACAAAGAAATGGGCGGGGTCTTCACCACTGGAGAATTTCTGAAGGACTGATGTAGGGACAGGTGTGTGAATTCTCATGTTGGTGGCCTCCAGCAACTGGGCCTGCTGGACCTGTAGCGCTTGTTGGAAAGTTTGTCGATCAGCTTGGGCCTGTTGGCTTTGAATTTGCAGGGCCTGCTGTAACAACTGTTGGCCCTCAGTCAGGGTCTTGATTAGTTCTTCCATCGTCTCCGTGTTCCGATAAATCCCACCGCTGCCACCAAGATGTAAGAGTGTGTATTGAGAAGGATCACTCTTGACACGGGATGTGAACGTAATAACTTTTATTAAACTTGGAGTCCGTAACGTTTTCTTCAGGCTTTAACAGTTTTGTGGGGGTGAGGTGAGAAGTTGGGACTTCCCTCGATGTTAAATGTCCCAGTACGTGTGGCAGGTCCTTCACCCCGGAGGTTATGTCTTTTCGGTGACCTGAATCTCACCGGGTACCACAAAGAGAGAATAGATAGTATAAATGTCCTTAACTAGTTAGGGTCAGTGTTGTTCCCCAGCAACGACAATTGCTCCCTTAAAAGTCTACGACCCTCCTTTACATCTTGAGACCTCTTTGCCTTCTATTTTTACTCTTTGCCAATGTCCTTGCCTCTCTTGTTTAAACAGGCCTCTCCTCACAATTCAGACTCCTCTTGTTAACGTTTCTTTTCTAAATAGTCCTCTACCCTTTATATAACAGTTCGGGCACGTGTCACAGTCCTCACCTCCTTTAGGTTCTCCGCCTCCGCAGCGCTGTCGATGGAGCCAGGCCTCCTCCTCTTCGCCCTTCTCTCCTTGATTCGGGAAGATCGACTATCCCTCTAGGTCCTCGTTCGCTCCACGGCCTGCTTGTATCTTCAGCTTCTCCTTGATGTAACGAACCTCCCCTGTCTGATGGGCGCCGTCGCGTCCGCCAACTTCGGGTAGGACTCCGCCGTCCCCGACAGGCCGGAGTGCAGCAGTGAACAGCGCTCAGCTGTTGGACGGAGCAACTGGGAGATACAGCTGACTGTCAGCGTCGGCTTCGTTCTTCAGCCTCTAAACCCAGGACTTCTCGGCGACGGTTCTCTTCTTAACTAGACTAAAAACTTTAACCCTTTTTTCCTTAAAACATGCTCAACCGGAGCTTCCAACGTTTATATTGTCTCTTCCTAATAGGCCCATTCATACGCGGCCGTTTCCTCCTGCCGGTCTCCTTCCTCTTCACCGCTTTCAACCGCCTGCAGAGCCCAACCGCAAAACAAAAAACAAAACAAAACAAAACATCATCCATCCACAGGATTGTTTCAAGAAAAGCACCCTTTCTTTTCCTGTTCTTTCCTCATTGGAGCATAGATCTGACTTTTCTTAGAAGACCCTCCCATCGCCACATCATCTCCTGCTGACATCACAATCCCCTCAGCTTTCCTGCCTGGAAGAGCCTCCCATCGCCACATCATCTCCTGCTGACATCACAATCCCCTCAGCTTTCCTGCCTTCCTGAATGACTGCACCTTCAGTTGATTGGCTCTGATCAATGCTCTGATCTGTACCTTTCTCTCTTAAACTGTCACAGGTAGGTAGACCATCTCTTTTCCAGTAAGTTGCTAAGCACGCCCTCGCCGCCAGCAGCCAGGCATGTGTCCCATCATATACCCTGGCAGTGAGTCTTTCCCATTCTGTGCCCGCTCTCTTTTGGTATGTAGACCATCTCTTTTCCAGTAAGTTGCTAAGCAGACCCTCGCTGCCAGCAGCCGGGCATGTGTCCCATCATATACCCTGGCAGTGAGTCTTTCCCATTCAGTGCTCGTTCTCTTTTGGTAGGCAGACCATCTCTTTTCTAGTAAGTTGCTAAGCACGCCCTCGCTGCCAGCAGCAGGACATGTGTCCCATCATATACCCTGGCAGTGAGTCTTTCCCATTCTGTGCCCATTCTCTTTTGGTAGGCAGACCATCTCTTTTCCAGTAAGTTGCTAAGCACGCCCTCGCTGCCAGCAGCAGGACATGTGTCCCATCATATACCCTGGCAGTGAGTCTTTCCCATTCAGTGCCCGTTCTCTTTTGGTAGGCAGACCATCTCTTTTCCAGTAAGTTGCTAAGCACGCCCTCGCTGCCAGCAGCCAGGCATGTGCCCCATCATATACCCTGGCAGTGAGTCTTTCCCATTCAGTGCCCGTTCTCTTTTGGTAGGCAGACCATCTCTTTTCCAGTAAGTTGCTAAGCACGCCCTCGCTGCCAGCAGCCAGGCATGTGCCCCTTCATATACCCTGGCAGTGAGTCTTTCCCATTCAGTGCCCGTTCTCTTTTGGTAGGCAGACAATCTCTTTTCCAGTAAGTTGCTAAGCACGCCCTCGCCGCCAGCAGCAAGAAACGTGTCCCATCATATACCCTGGCAGTGAGTCTTTCCCATTCTGTGCCCGTTCTCTTTTGGTAGGTAGACCATCTCTTTTCCAGTAAGTTGCTAAGCACGCCCTCATTGCCAGCAGCAAGAAACGTGTCCCATCATATACCCTGGCAGTGAGTCTTTCCCATTCTGTGCCCGCTCTCTTTTGGTAGGTAGACCATTTCTCCAGTAAGTTGCTAAGCACGCCCTCGTCGCCAGCAGCAAGAAACGTGTCCCATCATATACCCTGGCAGTGAGTCTTTCCCATTCTGTACCCGCTCTCTTTTGGTAGGTAGACCATCTCTTTTCCAGTAAGTTGCTAAGCACACCCTTGCTGCCAGCAGCCAGGCATGTGTCCCATCATATACCCTGGCAGTGAGTCGTTCCCATTCAGTGCCCGCTCTCTTTTGGTAGGTAGACCATCTCTTTTCCAGTAAGTTGCTAAGCACGCCCTCGCTGCCAGCAGCAAGAAACGTGTCCCATCATATACCCTGGCAGTGAGTCTTTCCCATTCTGTGCCAGCTCTCTTTTGGTAGGTAGACCATCTCTTTTCCAGTAAGTTGCTAAGCACACCCTCGCTGCCAGCAGCAGGACATGTGTCCCATCATATACCCTGGCAGTGAGTCTTTCCCATTCAGTGCCAATTCTCTTTTGGTAGGCAGACCATCTCTTTTCCAGTAAGTTGCTAAGCACGCCCTCATTGCCAGCAACAAGAAACGTGTCCCATCATATACCCTGGCAGTGAGTCTTTCCCATTCTGTGCCCGCTCTCTTTTGGTAGGTAGATCATTTCTCCAGTAAGTTGCTAAGCACGCCCTCGCCGCCAGCAGCAAGAAACGTGTCCCATCATATACCCTGGCAGTGAGTCTTTCCCATTCTGTGCCCGCTCTCTTTTGGTAGGTAGACCATCTCTTTTCCAGTAAGTTGCTAAGCACACCCTCGCTGCCAGCAGCAAGAAACGTGCTCCATCATATACCCTGGCAGTGACTCTTTCCCATTCTGTGCCCGCTCTCTTTTGGTAGGTAGACCATCTCTTTTCCAGTAAGTTGCTAAGCACACCCTCGCTGCCAGCAGCCAGGCATGTGTACCATCATATACCCTGGCAGTGAGTCTTTCTCATTCAGTGCCCGCTCTCTTTTGGCAGGTAGACCATCTCTTTTCCAGTAAGTTGCTAAGCACACCCTCGCTGCCAGCAGCAAGAAACGTGTCCCATCATATACCCTGGCAGTGAGTCTTTCCCATTCAGTGCCCATTCTCTTTTGGTAGGTAGACCATCTCTTTTCCAGTAAGTTGCTAAGCACGCCCTCACTGCCAGCAGCCAGGCATGTGTACCATCATATACCCTGGCAGTGAGTCTTTCTCATTCAGTGCCCGTTCTCTTTTGGTACGTAGACCATCTCTTTTCCAGTAAGTTGCTAAGCACGCCCTCACCGCCAGCAGCAGGACATGTGCCCCATCATATACCCAGGCAGTGAGTCTTTCCCATTCTGTGCCCGCTCTCTTTTGGTAGGTAGACCATCTCTTTTCCAGTAAGTTGCTAAGCACGCCCTCATTGCCAGCAGCAAGAAACAAGTCCCATCATATACCCTGGCAGTGAGTCTTTCGCATTCTGTGCCCGCTCTCTTTTGGTAGGTAGACCATTTCTCCAGTAAGTTGCTAAGCACGCCCTCGCCGCCAGCAGCAAGAAACGTGTCCCATCATATACCCTGGCAGTGAGTCTTTCCGATTCTGTGCCCGCTCTCTTTTGGTAGGTAGACCATCTCTTTTCCAGTAAGTTGCTAAGCACACCCTCGCTGCCAGCAGCAAGAAAAGTGCCCCATCATATACCCTGGCAGTGAGTCTTTCCCATTATGTGCCCGCTCTCTTTTGGTAGGTAGACCATCTCTTTTCCAGTAAGTTGCTAAGCACACCCTCGCTGCCAGCAGCCAGGCATGTGTCCCATCATATACCCTGGCAGTGAGTCTTTCCCATTTAGTGCCCGCTCTCTTTTGGTAGGTAGACCATCTCTTTTCCAGTAAGTTGCTAAGCACGCCCTCGCTGCCAGCAGCAAGAAACGTGTCCCATCATATACCCTGGTAGTGAGTCTTTCCCATTCAGAGCCCATTCTCTTTTGGTAGGTATACCATCTCTTTTCCAGTAAGTTGCTAAGCACGCCCTCGCTGCCAGCAGCCAGGCATGTGTCCCATCATATACCCTGGCAGTGAGTCTTTCCGATTCAGTGCCCGTTCTCTTTTGGTAGGTGGACCATCTCTTTTCCAGTAAGTTGCTAAGCACACACCCTCGCTGGCAGCAGCAGGACATGTGTCCCATCATATACCCTGGTAGTGAGTCTTTCCCATTCAGAGCCCATTCTCTTTTGGTAGGTATACCATCTCTTTTCCAGTAAGTTGCTAAGCACGCCCTCGCTGCCAGCAGCCAGGCATGTGTCCCATCATATACCCTGGCAGTGAGTCTTTCCCATTCAGGGCCCGCTCTCTTTTGGTAGGTAGACCATCTCTTTTCCAGTAAGTTGCTAAGCACGCCCTTGCTGCCAGCAGCCAGGCATGTGTCCCATCATATACCCTGGCAGTGAGTATTTCCCATTCAGTGCCCGTTCTCTTTTGGTAGGTAGACCATCTCTTTTCCAGTAAGTTGCTAAGCACGCCCTCGCCGCCAGCAGCCAGGCATGTGTCCCATCATATACCCTGGCAGTGAGTCTTTCCCATTCTGTGCCCGCTCTCTTTTGGTAGGTAGACCATCTCTTTTCCAGTAAGTTGCTAAGCACACCCTCGCTGCCAGCAGCAGGACATGTGTCCCATCATATACCCTGGCAGTGAGTCTTTCCCATTCAGTGCCCGTTCTCTTTTGGTAGGTAGACCATCTCTTTTCCAGTAAGTTGCTAAGCACGCCCTCATTGCCAGCAGCAAGAAACGTGTCCCATCATATACCCTGGCAGTGAGTCTTTCCCATTCTGTGCACGCTCTCTTTTGGTAGGTAGACCATTTCTCCAGTAATTTGCTAAGCAGGCCCTCGCCGCCAGCAGCAAGAAACGTGTCCCATCATATACCCTGGCAGTGAGTCTTTCCCATTCTGTGCCCGCTCTCTTTTGGTAGGTAGAAAATCTCTTTTCCAGTAAGTTGCTAAGCACACCCTCGCTGCCAGCAGCAAGAAACGTGCCCCATCATATACCCTGGCAGTGAGTCTTTCCCATTCAGTGCCCATTCTCTTTTGGTAGGTAGACCATCTCTTTTCCAGTAAGTTGCTAAGCACGCCCTCGCTGCCAGCAGCAAGAAACGTGTCCCATCATATACCCTGGCAGTGAGTCTTTCCCATTCAGTGCCCATTCTCTTTTGGTAGGTAGACCATCTCTTTTCCAGTAAGTTGCTAAGCACGCCCTCGCCGCCAGCAGCCAGGCATGTGTCCCATCATATACCCTGGCAGTGAGTCTTTCCCATTCTGTGCCTGTTCTCTTTTGGTAGGCAGACCATCTCTTTTCCAGTAAGTTGCTAAGCACGCCCTCGCCGCCAGCAGCAGGACATGTGTCCCATCATATACCCTGGCAGTGAGTCTTTCCATAATGTGCCCGTTCTCTTTTGTTAGGTAGATCATCTCTTTTCCAGTAAGTTGCTAAGCACACCCTCGCCGCCAGCAGCCAGGCATCTGTCCCATCATATACCCTGGCAGTGAGTCTTTCCCATTCTGTGCCCGTTCTCTTTTGGTAGGCAGACCATCTCTTTTCCAGTAAGTTGCTTAGCACGCCCTCGCCGCCAGCAGCAGGACATGTGTCCCATCATATACCCTGGCAGTGAGTCTTTCCATAATGTGCCCGTTCTCTTTTGGTAGGTAGACCATCTCTTTTCCAGTAAGTTGCTAAGCACGCCCTCGCTGCCAGCAGCCAGGCATGTGCCCCATCATATACCCTGGCAGTGAGTCTTTCCCATTCAGTGCCCGCTCTCTATTGGTAGGTAGACCATCTCTTTTCCAGTAAGTTGCTAAGCACGCCCTCGCTGCCAGCAGCCAGGCATGTGCCCCATCATATACCCTGGCAGTGAGTCTTTCCCATTCTGTGCCCGCTCTCTTTTGGTAGGCAGACCATCTCTTTTCCAGTAAGTTGCTAAGCACGCCCTCGCTGCCAGCAGCCAGGCATGTGCCCCATCATACACCCTGGCAGTGAGTCTTTCCCATTCTGTGCCCGCTCTCTTTTGGTAGGCAGACCATCTCTTTTCCAGTAAGTTGCTAAGCACGCCCTCACCGCCAGCAGCAGGACATGTGTCCCATCATATACCCTGGCAGTGAGTCTTTCCCATTCAGTGCCCGCTCTCTTTTGGTAGGTAGACCATCTCTTTTCCAGTAAGTTGCTAAGCACACCCTTGCTGCCAGCAGCCAGGCATGTGTCCCATCATATTCCCTGGCAGTGAGTCTTTCCCATTCAGTGCCCGCTCTCTTTTGGTAGGCAGAGCATCTCTTTTCCAGTAAGTTGCTAAGCACGCCCTCGCTGCCAGCAGCGAGAAACGTGCCCCATCATATACCCTGGCAGTGAGTCTTTCCCATTCTGTGCCCATTCTCTTTTGGTAGGTAGACCATCTCTTTTCCAGTAAGTTGCTAAGCACGCCCTCGCTGCCAGCAGCCAGGCATGTGCCCCATCATATACCCTGGCAGTGAGTCTTTCCCATTCAGTGCCCGCTCTCTTTTGGTAGGCAGACATCTCTTTTCCAGTAAGTTGCTAAGCACGCCCTCACCGCCAGCAGCAGGACATGTGTCCCATCATATACCCTGGCAGTGAGTCTTTCCCATTCTGTGCCCGCTCTCTTTTGGTAGGTAGACCATCTCTTTTCCAGTAAGTTGCTAAGCACGTCCTCGCTGCCAGCAGCAGGACATGTGTCCCATCATATACCCTGGCAGTGAGTCTTTCCCATTCAGTGCCCGTTCTCTTTTGGTAGGTAGACCATCTCTTTTCCAGTAAGTTGCTAAGCACTCCCTCGTCGCCAGCAGCCAGGCATGTGTCCCATCATATACCCTGGCAGTGAGTCTTTCCCATTCTGTGCCCGCTCTCTTTTGGTAGGTAGACCATCTCTTTTCCAGTAAGTTGCTAAGCACACCCTCGCTGCCAGCAGCCGGACATGTGTCCCATCATATATCCTGGCAGTGAGTCTTTCCCATTCAGTGCTCGTTCTCTTTTGGTAGGCAGACCATCTCTTTTCCAGTAAGTTGCTAAGCACGCCCTCGCTGCCAGCAGCAGGACATGTGTCCCATCATATACCCTAGCAGTGAGTCTTTCGCATTCTGTGCCCATTCTCTTTTGGTAGGCAGACCATCTCTTTTCCAGTAAGTTGCTAAGCACGCCCTCGCTGCCAGCAGCCAGGCATGTGCCCCATCATATACCCTGGCAGTGAGTCTTTCCCATTCAGTGCCCGTTCTCTTTTGGTAGGCAGACCATCTCTTTTCCAGTAAGTTGCTAAGCACGCCCTCGCTGCCAGCAGCCAGGCATGTGCCCCATCATATACCCTGGCAGTGAGTCTTTCCCATTCTGTGCCCGCTCTCTTTTGGTAGGCAGACCATCTCTTTTCCAGTAAGTTGCTAAGCACGCCCTCGCTGCCAGCAGCCAGGCATGTGCCCCATCATACACCCTGGCAGTGAGTCTTTCCCATTCTGTGCCCACTCTCTTTTGGTAGGCAGACCATCTCTTTTCCAGTAAGTTGCTAAGCACGCCCTCACCGCCAGCAGCAGGACATGTGTCCCATCATATACCCTGGCAGTGAGTCTTTCCCATTCAGTGCCCGCTCTCTTTTGGTAGGTAGACCATATCTTTTCCAGTAAGTTGCTAAGCACACCCTTGCTGCCAGCAGCCAGGCATGTGTCCCATCATATTCCCTGGCAGTGAGTCTTTCCCATTCAGTGCCCGCTCTCTTTTGGTAGGCAGAGCATCTCTTTTCCAGTAAGTTGCTAAGCACGCCCTCGCTGCCAGCAGCGAGAAACGTGCCCCATCATATACCCTGGCAGTGAGTCTTTCCCATTCTGTGCCCATTCTCTTTTGGTAGGTAGACCATCTCTTTTCCAGTAAGTTGCTAAGCACGCCCTCGCCGCCAGCAGCAGGACATGTGTCCCATCATATACCCTGGCAGTGAGTCTTTCCCATTCTGTGCCCGTTCTCTTTTGGTAGGCAGACCATCTCTTTTCCAGTAAGTTGCTTAGCACGCCCTCGCCGCCAGCAGCAGGACATGTGTCCCATCATATACCCTGGCAGTGAGTCTTTCCATAATGTGCCCGTTCTCTTTTGGTAGGTAGACCATCTCTTTTCCAGTAAGTTGCTAAGCACGCCCTCGCTGCCAGCAGCCAGGCATGTGCCCCATCATATACCCTGGCAGTGAGTCTTTCCCATTCAGTGCCCGCTCTCTATTGGTAGGTAGACCATCTCTTTTCCAGTAAGTTGCTAAGCACGCCCTCGCTGCCAGCAGCCAGGCATGTGCCCCATCATATACCCTGGCAGTGAGTCTTTCCCATTCTGTGCCCGCTCTCTTTTGGTAGGCAGACCATCTCTTTTCCAGTAAGTTGCTAAGCACGCCCTCGCTGCCAGCAGCCAGGCATGTGCCCCATCATACACCCTGGCAGTGAGTCTTTCCCATTCTGTGCCCGCTCTCTTTTGGTAGGCAGACCATCTCTTTTCCAGTAAGTTGCTAAGCACGCCCTCACCGCCAGCAGCAGGACATGTGTCCCATCATATACCCTGGCAGTGAGTCTTTCCCATTCAGTGCCCGCTCTCTTTTGGTAGGTAGACCATCTCTTTTCCAGTAAGTTGCTAAGCACACCCTTGCTGCCAGCAGCCAGGCATGTGTCCCATCATATTCCCTGGCAGTGAGTCTTTCCCATTCAGTGCCCGCTCTCTTTTGGTAGGCAGAGCATCTCTTTTCCAGTAAGTTGCTAAGCACGCCCTCGCTGCCAGCAGCGAGAAACGTGCCCCATCATATACCCTGGCAGTGAGTCTTTCCCATTCTGTGCCCATTCTCTTTTGGTAGGTAGACCATCTCTTTTCCAGTAAGTTGCTAAGCACGCCCTCGCTGCCAGCAGCCAGGCATGTGCCCCATCATATACCCTGGCAGTGAGTCTTTCCCATTCAGTGCCCGCTCTCTTTTGGTAGGCAGACATCTCTTTTCCAGTAAGTTGCTAAGCACGCCCTCACCGCCAGCAGCAGGACATGTGTCCCATCATATACCCTGGCAGTGAGTCTTTCCCATTCTGTGCCCGCTCTCTTTTGGTAGGTAGACCATCTCTTTTCCAGTAAGTTGCTAAGCACGTCCTCGCTGCCAGCAGCAGGACATGTGTCCCATCATATACCCTGGCAGTGAGTCTTTCCCATTCAGTGCCCGTTCTCTTTTGGTAGGTAGACCATCTCTTTTCCAGTAAGTTGCTAAGCACTCCCTCGTCGCCAGCAGCCAGGCATGTGTCCCATCATATACCCTGGCAGTGAGTCTTTCCCATTCTGTGCCCGCTCTCTTTTGGTAGGTAGACCATCTCTTTTCCAGTAAGTTGCTAAGCACACCCTCGCTGCCAGCAGCCGGACATGTGTCCCATCATATATCCTGGCAGTGAGTCTTTCCCATTCAGTGCTTGTTCTCTTTTGGTAGGCAGACCATCTCTTTTCCAGTAAGTTGCTAAGCACGCCCTCGCTGCCAGCAGCAGGACATGTGTCCCATCATATACCCTAGCAGTGAGTCTTTCCCATTCTGTGCCCATTCTCTTTTGGTAGGCAGACCATCTCTTTTCCAGTAAGTTGCTAAGCACGCCCTCGCTGCCAGCAGCCAGGCATGTGCCCCATCATATACCCTGGCAGTGAGTCTTTCCCATTCAGTGCCCGTTCTCTTTTGGTAGGCAGACCATCTCTTTTCCAGTAAGTTGCTAAGCACGCCCTCGCTGCCAGCAGCCAGGCATGTGCCCCATCATATACCCTGGCAGTGAGTCTTTCCCATTCTGTGCCCGCTCTCTTTTGGTAGGCAGACCATCTCTTTTCCAGTAAGTTGCTAAGCACGCCCTCGCTGCCAGCAGCCAGGCATGTGCCCCATCATACACCCTGGCAGTGAGTCTTTCCCATTCTGTGCCCACTCTCTTTTGGTAGGCAGACCATCTCTTTTCCAGTAAGTTGCTAAGCACGCCCTCACCGCCAGCAGCAGGACATGTGTCCCATCATATACCCTGGCAGTGAGTCTTTCCCATTCAGTGCCCGCTCTCTTTTGGTAGGTAGACCATCTCTTTTCCAGTAAGTTGCTAAGCACACCCTTGCTGCCAGCAGCCAGGCATGTGTCCCATCATATTCCCTGGCAGTGAGTCTTTCCCATTCAGTGCCCGCTCTCTTTTGGTAGGCAGAGCATCTCTTTTCCAGTAAGTTGCTAAGCACGCCCTCGCTGCCAGCAGCGAGAAACGTGCCCCATCATATACCCTGGCAGTGAGTCTTTCCCATTCTGTGCCCATTCTCTTTTGGTAGGTAGACCATCTCTTTTCCAGTAAGTTGCTAAGCACGCCCTCGCTGCCAGCAGCCAGGCATGTGCCCCATCATATACCCTGGCAGTGAGTCTTTCCCATTCAGTGCCCTCTCTCTTTTGGTAGGCAGACATCTCTTTTCCAGTAAGTTGCTAAGCACGCCCTCACCGCCAGCAGCAGGACATGTGTCCCATCATATACCCTGGCAGTGAGTCTTTCCCATTCTGTGCCCGCTCTCTTTTGGTAAGTAGACCATCTCTTTTCCAGTAAGTTGCTAAGCACGCCCTCGCTGCCAGCAGCAGGACATGTGTCCCATCATATACCCTGGCAGTGAGTCTTTCCCATTCAGTGCCCGTTCTCTTTTGGTAGGTAGACCATCTCTTTTCCAGTAAGTTGCTAAGCACTCCCTCGTCGCCAGCAGCCAGGCATGTGTCCCATCATATACCCTGGCAGTGAGTCTTTCCCATTCTGTGCCCGCTCTCTTTTGGTAGGTAGACCATCTCTTTTCCAGTAAGTTGCTAAGCACACCCTCGCTGCCAGCAGCCGGACATGTGTCCCATCATATACCCTGGCAGTGAGTCTTTCCCATTCAGTGCTCGTTCTCTTTTGGTAGGCAGACCATCTCTTTTCCAGTAAGTTGCTAAGCACGCCCTCGCTGCCAGCAGCAGGACATGTGTCCCATCATATACCCTAGCAGTGAGTCTTTCCCATTCTGTGCCCATTCTCTTTTGGTAGGCAGACCATCTCTTTTCCAGTAAGTTGCTAAGCACGCCCTCGCTGCCAGCAGCAGGACATGTGTCCCATCATATACCCTGGCAGTGAGTCTTTCCCATTCGGTGCCCGTTCTCTTTTGGTAGGCAGACCATCTCTTTTCCAGTAAGTTGCTAAGCACGCCCTCGCTGCCAGCAGCCAGGCATGTGCCCCATCATATACCCTGGCAGTGAGTCTTTCCCATTCAGTGCCCGTTCTCTTTTGGTAGGCAGACCATCTCTTTTCCAGTAAGTTGCTAAGCACGCCCTCGCTGCCAGCTGCCAGGCATGTGCCCCATCATATGCCCTGACAGTGAGTCTTTCCCATTCAGTGCCCGTTCTCTTTTGGTAGGCAGACCATCTCTTTTCCAGTAAGTTGCTAAGCACGCCCTCGCCGCCAGCAGCAAGAAACGTGTCCCATCATATACCCTGGCAGTGAGTCTTTCCCATTCTGTGCCCGTTCTCTTTTGGTAGTGAAAGCAAGCGTCCCCCAGCAGCACGATCCTCCCCGCAATGAGAGACAATGAAAGACTCTCCCAAGATGGGAATAAGGCCAATACAGAGTGCTGGTGAGCGTAAATGGGAGTTTATCAATCAGAATAGGGCATGCAAAGAACTCTGCAAACTCCGAGAGTGCTCTGTCTGACAATAGCAAAGACAGGCGTATATATTTACAAAAAACGTCATCAAAACCTACATACTATAGGGGGCACAAGTTCATTGGGATTGGGTGGCGACGACTAACTATAGGTGCTCCTGCGGCGTGGTTGGTCTTGGCTGGAGGACGTCACTGGTCACCCTCGTGGGTTGGGCTGGGCCTGGCAGGTCGGCTTGAGTTCATCCGGGCGGTGTTGGTGTGCCGAGGCGGCCGGTGGCAGAGATGAATGCCTTTCCTGACTTACTTGCCCTCGGCCATGCACACCGCAGTCATTCAGTCATTTACAGTGTTATTCTCTTTAGTAAATCTCCCAATAGGTTATCCTATAGGTTAATGCAACAGAGGAGGAATGCACCTTGTGAGGGGTCTGGAGGTAATATATTGAGGCCTGGTTACCTGTGTCCTACTGCCCGGGGCCATAGGTCGAGGGGTTAAGCTTTGGGGCCTGGGACGGGTGGTACAGGTCTTTCTGTCTTGTTAGAAGTTGTTATGGATGTTCCGCTGTGTGTTGTTAAAGTGTTGGGTGTCCTGATTGCACAGGGCCATAAGTCTAAGACGGTCCGGTGGGTTGTGGGGTTTACGAGGGGGCGCGTGGGTTTAGACAAAGTTTTACTGCTGTGCTGTAAATAATGCAGGTGGCTGGTCGCGGCCTTGGGTGCTGCAGTGGGGCTACAAATCTTTGAAGCGGCTCCAGTCCGGTCGGGGGAGGTGGGATAGCGCAGAGCGGGCCTGTGTTCTAATGTCTTGGCAGCCTTCGCAGGGTGGGAGGGGGAAATGGCCTTGTACGCATTCACAAAGGTATTTCCCTCGTGTGTTGCTGAATGTAGGTAAAGACATCACAAACATTTGAACACTTTCTATAATACTTATTTGAAATCGCTTCAAAACATGCATTTGAACTTTGCTGGATGTGTCTCGATTATACCCAGTCCGAGCACCATATTTGCACATTATATTCTAGCAGCTACAGTATTTTAGTTACATGCATATACATTAGCAGTAAATGAGGTAGTAGTTGGGTCAGTGGAGTACATGGAAAACGATCCGCCACTGTACGTGGCGGTGGTGGCACATAAGGGGCTTAGACATACACACATGATAAGTGCATTCTCGCGCATCCTTTACATGAGTTCATAGTATAGTTGCATTCGCTTTCTCGTGTACTCTAGCAGCATTAGCTTAGTTATGGCGCAAAACCATGGGAGGTAGGTTGCCCAGTGATACATACAAAAACCAGATCCCTTGAGCGTTCCTTTATTATTAGTATCCACCTGTAATGGTGTGAGCTCACCATTTCTTATATCATGGGAGCATGCTCTCTCATTTTAATACATTCTACAGGTGTTTGTAATATAAGAGATTTTGTGGAAGAAAGCATACTTTGCAAGTGGTCTTGACATTATTATATACACATATTTTAAGACTGTCTGCCATCAGATGACCATTTTACCGTTCTTCTCATCATTCAGGCCTGATGGCCGGGTCATGCTGATAGTGATAGTACACTGCGGGAGGTGAACTGTTACAATGTTAGCGTATTGCGCTAGCTCATGTCCGTCTTGTTCGTGGGAACGGGCTCGCAGCGGATCTGCCAGGGTGCTGCGGCAACAGGGATGAAACTCTCCAAGGGTGGGGGCCGCGCTACAGTGCGCTGAGCTCACACCATCTTTATCAGACAAAAAATGGTTTCTGGGCCTAGCTAAATTTGTATGGGCAATTGATATGTGTGGGCAATGTCTCCAGTGGGTGAGCCCTCCACCACCTGGGCCCGGGTGGCACGAGGGAACGCCCAATGAGCCATAGCCCTCACCTGGGGAAGAAACGCAGGCGAGAGGGGTCTCCTGGACCAGTCCTCCCCTACATTTCCCCCCTTTCGTTACTTAAGTAACAAATTCTTTAGCTCTTCTATCCTCCTACATTCTGCTTCGTCCATAACCGCCTCATCCCATGCAGGAGTTCCTTTGATAGGCATCCATGCTCTGCACACCCCCCTTAAGCTCTCACCTCTCCTGGCGTATTCATCTGGAGTACACGTGAGATATATACACCCACCATCTCCCTCCAAATCTACCCAAACTTCCTCGTACCATTCTAGTATGCGGGGCTCTTTGATGGTGGTGTGCCACAGCTTATCTACAATATCCTTGTCGTGATACATGGGCACCAATTGGTACCTGGGTGTGTTATCTATCCCTGTTTGTATTTGTGCTTCTTGCATTGTTTTTATTGTACCGTGTGAGTTGCCCATTGTCACCATCATCATTGCACCATTTGGTACTGCGTTAGCACAGACTCGAAGACCCACCTGGCACAGGCAGAAAATTAAAAGGAGGAACACCACAGCTGGCATCAAAAATTTCACAGTTGTTCCAAGCCATGAGGGGACCCAGGAGAAGATGTTATCGAACCATGTACTATCTTCTGCTCCGCCTTCCAGCTTCATTTTTTCTCCTAGGTTGTGGACTGCTTCGATCACATGGGACAGGGAGCCGTTCTCTGCGTCTTCAGAAGGTACGAAAGTGCAGCAGGCACTTCCTATTTTTCGGCAAACACCGCCGTCCATCGCCGTCAACAGGTCCAGGACATACCTGTTTTGCATGGTCATTAGTCGCAAAGCTCTTAGTTCGACCTTTATTATGTTAAATCCTTCTTCAGTGTCGTTTGCCAGCTGAATCAATTCCCAACGGGTTATCTGGAGCCATTTTGCGTTTGCCCTTGCTTGGACACTTGATACGAGTGAGGCAAAAAATGTTTCTGCTGAGCTGAATAATCGATATTTGTCTGGGATCTGAGCCAATAGTTCTGATGATGCTTGTGAGATGGAATTTGATGCTCGTCTGTGACGGGTTAGCACCTCTCATTTGCTTCCGGAAGACAGGACATACATTTGTGATTCTGCAGTTGGTTGGGCCACACTCTGTTGCGTGCGTTCCTGTGTCCTTTTGCTTCCATCGATGTGGCTTTCTGGTATCACCATTAGAGCTGAGTGCAGAGTGGCCATTGAGCAGCTGCCACTCCACGACGGGGGGAGGTGTAGGTATGCCTGGTTGCCACATACCCAGTACGTGTCCATGAGGGCCGCAGTCCCTTTTCTTAGATCTGGGATGGTGAGGGTTTTGTTGCACTTCTTGTTCGTCCCCATGGACGTTCTCCCCTCTCCTTTGAAACATAGTTCATAGTCTATTTCACTCTGCAGCTTGAAAGGCTTTTCGATGGGCGTAACCCAGGTTAGTTTCGAAATGTGTTCCTTCCATACGGGTGTGCACGTTTCTTCTATCCATTGCAACTTCACCGGTGCCACACCCCTCAGTGCTTCAGCTTTACACATTACTTCTTCGTCCTTCCACTTGTTGTCAGAAAAAAGTGTCCCTGTAATTGCAAAAAATGGTTCCTTCAGACATACCACCCCTGCCGATTTTGGGTAGCACGTTTTCTCGTTCTGTAGCATTTGAAAAGTCACTTCATGTGCCTGGAAGGTGTTCTTAATCCTGCATAACATAAGATGAAGGAGACACTGGGCATCTATGATTGGCAACTCTTTAGGTAACAATACTTTGGGTGTCCCTGATGCATGGGGAATAAGGGAGCAGACATAACAGCTCTCGTTTGTTGTTTGTTTAGCTGTGGCACTCATATCTGCATACCACTTATTTGTTTGGTGGGGGTGTCGTGGGTCTTCCATTTTATCTAGACTTAGCCCATAGTACTACTCATCATACTTCCTCCTCCCTGCTTCCCTCTTCCGTCTGTTATTCTTGGTCCTTTGGCGCTTCCCAACCTCCTGAACGAAGGGCAAAACAGACCCCCCTTTCTCGTTCCCGCCCCCCTTCACCCAGTCATCATATAATATTTCATGTGTTGCTTTCATTCTTTGATTGTCTATGGCCATGGGGGCAGGTTGGCTGGTGGGGGTGTTATACAACCAGGATATGGCAGAGGGATTTCGGTCGTTTAAGCTGTGAGCATTGTAATTAGACATCTCAGGTGAGGACAATGTGTTATTTTGCCTTTTACCCTTTGGCTCTCCATCTTGTGAGATGACAACATTGGATGGCGTAGTATAGTAGCCCCACACAAGTTTAGTTCCGTCCCATACCAAAAAATCACCTTCCCTTGTAGCGGCATTGACACTTGCAGTTGTATTGGTCCCAGTAGTTGTGTTGTTCCCTCCCCCCTCGTTCATCTCGATAGAGATGAACGCTATGAACCAATATGTAACCAGACCAAACATCAATATAAAAAACAATACAATGCACGCAGATAGTCCACATTCATACGAATATATGCATTTCTTAATTAACCACTCTCTAATTCTAGTAAATCTATCCGTTGCAGGCTGCCCGTTAGATGCCATGGAAGCTCCTGTTTAAGATATAAAAGTGCATTGAGTGCATACATGTAAACATTTTGCTAGCACCATCAGTGCCAATATACATGTGACGGGGAATGGAAGCGGGTGGGGATACGGGGAGGGGTATTCACAGACAAGGGTGTGTACAAGCTTATAATTTGGCATTCCATCAAATATATATATATATATATATATACACACAACAAGGTAAAAGTTAAAAAATTATCCCTTTTTTTTTTTTTTTGTATCAGTTGTGCATTTATTCAAGTTTAGTACCAACACATACACACAAGTTCATATTCAGTCATTCTGCTCACTTGCAGCGTTTGCTGTTGTCTGTGCCTCCTCATCTACCTCCTCTTGTACGTTGCTATATGCCTTCCGTACATCGGTCAAGTGCACCCAGTACCTCAACCCTTTGACCTTTACTGCCGTGGGCGTGCAAAATATTACTTCGTATGGGCCGTGGAATCGTGGTGCATTCCACCGACGCACAAAGCTTCTGACATAAATCCAGTCGCCTGGCATTAGCTGTAGCTGTTGCCCTGGCTCCGTGACAGCGCCTGTTACATTTCCCTCTTCTCTAGTGAAGGGAGGGGAGAGTTGCTTTGATATCACGCGCGCTGCCCTTGTCAATTTCTTTAAATAATCTGTGAACTCATCTCCCAATATCGCGGCGCTTCTGTGAGCGTCTGAGTGTTCACGCAGTGGCGAGTGTGCTGTGTTCATCCGTCTCCCAGTCACGATCTCGTGCGGGGACAAATGGTGGTCTTTGCTTGGCTGATTCCTTAATTCGAATAGCGCAAGGGGTAGGCAGTAAATCCAATTCTTTTTTAATGAGAAGCATAGTTTTGATAACCTGCCCTTCAACAGTCCGTTCATCTTTTCTACTACGCCATTACTTTGAGGATGATAAATTGAACATAATTTATGTTTTATTCCCAACAATGTAGTTACTTCCTTAAAAAGTTCATTCACAAAATGAGTGCCGTTGTCTGAGCGAATCACGTCACAAATTCCCCAGCGTGGGAACACTTCCCTTACTAGGAACTTGGCGGCGCTCTTGGCATCGGGTCGTGCGCAGGGTCCTGCTTCCACCCACCTCGAAAATGGGCACACAACCACGATCATGTACCGTGCGCCATTACATCTTTCCCCCATATCTGCATAATCTATATGCAGTTCTTTGAATGGGCCAATGGGTTTAGGTATTGTTCCCCGGAGAGTGCGTAATGTCATTCCTGAATTGTATATTTGGCATGTTGTACATTCCATTGCCAATCGAGACACATGCTCCTGGAGACAGGGCACGAACCATTCTTCCTGTATTTCTGCTGCGATGTGCTGTTTGGTGTTATGTGCAGGGAAGTGTAGCTGTTGAAATGCAATTTCTAATAGCTGGATTGGCATTACCACTTTCCCCGAGTTATTTTGCCGCCACAGCAGGTCTGTTCCTGACTTGCTGCACCCTCGTTTTGTCCACATTAATTTTTCCTCTGCACTGGCTCCTTCCTGTAACTCTATTATTTGTGATATGGGCATCATATTATATCCTTCTGGGGGCTCTTCGCTCCTCTTGTTCTTAAGCATGTACTCACCTGTGTCATTTTTCTGAAAATAGGAAGCCTCCTTGGCGGCAGCGTCCGCTGCCGCGTTCCCTAAAGACACAACATCTGTGTTGGATGTATGTGCTTGGCACTTTACTATTGCTACTGCTGTAGGGTTTTGCAGGGCCTCAATTAACTCTTTCAACAATTCTGCATGCTGTACTGGTGTTCCGTCTGCCCGCCTAAATCCCCTACGCCCCCATCTTGCTAGGCCTCCATGTACTGTCGTTGTCATGTAAGCTGAGTCCGTGTATATTGTCACTGCACAACCCTTTGCTGCATGTAGTGCTTCTATGAGCGCAATCAGTTCTGCTGCCTGTGCGGAGTAATGTGATGGGAGGCGGTACTGTACCAGTGTTTCATACTCACCGTCTTCTAACCTCACTACTGCCATGCCAACGTGTTTTTCTCCCGTGTCCACGTCAATGGATGCAGACCCATCCACAAAGTACACTTCCCCCTCGCTTAGAGCGTTCTCACACACCACTGTCTCCTCCCCTCTGTCTCCTGTGTAGGTTGCGCAATCGTGGTTCTGCATGTCTTCGAGCGTGCACGCTTCTGTAATGAATGTGGCGGGGTTCACTGTTTTGCATCTTACTATATGGATGTTGGCACTGGACAATATAATCTCGTAGGCTGTCGCCCGCTGTGTGGTCAGTGTGCTTTTTGATCTTTCTAATATTGCAAATAATGAATGTTCCACAAACAATGTCACCGGGCAACCCATTACTATGGTGGCACTTTTCTCAATCGCGAACGCGGCTGCAGCGAGTGATTGCTCGCACGCGAAATGGCCCTGCATCACGGCATCTAAAGTACCACTATAGTAAGCCAATGGCTTGTGTCCTAAGGACGTTTTTTGTGTCAGGACTGCTGTCATCAGTGTTTCTTTGCAGTGTGAGAATAGGTAAAACTCGCGTCCATAATCAGGGTTTGCGAGTACTGGGGCGCTTGAAATCAACTCTTTTAGTGTTTGGAAAGAGGAACTCATCTCTTCCGTCCATTCCATCTTCCTGTTCTCCTGTTGGGCCACCTTTAACGCTTGTAATAGGGGCCTGGTGTATGCCGCATAATCTAATATCCATGCTCGGCAGTAATTGCACATTCCCAAAAATTTTTGCATATCTTTTACTGTTGTGGGTTCACCTACTGATCTTATGGCTTCTACTCTGTCTGGTATTATTCTTTTCCCATCTTTTGAAATCAACTGTCCTAGGTACAGGACCTCTGTCAGGCAGTATTGTAGCTTTCCCTTGTCCACTTTGTACCCCTTGTTGGCCAGCAAAGTCAGTAATGTTATGGAATCTGTTCTGCATTTCCCTTCGTTTTGTGCGCAGACTAGTAAATCGTCTACGTACTGAATAATGGTGCTCTCAACTGATAGGTTTCCTAGGTCTTCATGTAATACGCGATTGAAGATGCTCGGGCTCTCGCAGTAACCCTGTGGTAACCTGCAATGTTCATATCTTTTACCCCCCAGTGTGAAGGCGGTAAGGTATCTACTCTCTTCAGCCAGGGGTATGGAGAAAAATGCGTTTTTCAAATCTACTACTGTGAAATGTGATGCCTCTTTCGGGATGCTGCATAGTATTGATGCCGGTTTAGGGACTAGAGGGAACTCCTTCTGTATTACATCATTGAGGGGGCGTAAGTCCTGTATCATCCTCCAAGACCCCCCTTTTGCTTTTTTGATCGGATAAATACAAGTGTTACATGGGGAGTTTGAAGGCACTATTATCCCTTGTGCTAGTAGGGCATTTATTGTCTCTTTTATCCCTTCTTCAGCTTCACGAGACAAAGGATACTGTTTAACTTGTGGTAAAATTGCTCCTTGCTTTAGCTTTATTACCACAGGCTGTACTCCATGCAACAGTCCCACATCATGGGGGCCTGTTGTCCATAAATTGTTTGGTACGAGCCTCATGTCATCATCAAAAAAGGACGGTGGTGCTCCTACCACTGTCATCAATTGGACGGGGGTCTCCCTTGCTTGTATTAAAATGTCACAGGGCATCGCTATTTCCATTACTATCTCACCATCCCCTTCCGTGTCTGAAAAGAGATCCTCATCTGTTACCTCTCGTAGGGCGATGTTGGCGTTTGTGCACAGCACTGTGCGCCACTCACACCCTTCCTCGGCCACTCCAATCACAGTGATCCTTTTCGCTGACACTTGTACAGCGTGCAAGTCTAATGATACCACTGATCCTGGTGCTGTGTTGGGACATACTATGGGACGGAAGAGGAACTCCGCCGGAATCCTCCAGTCCATTCTTCTTAGCTCGGGAATTATGAGGGCCAGAGTCTTGAGCCCTTTGATAAACATTTCCTCATTTTGTGGCAGCCCTCGTATTTCCTGCGTGGTTGTGTAGGCTTGCACTACCAACATCGCACGCAAGGGGCATATCCCTGGTGTAGAACACACTATCCCTCTCTCGGTAAATGATATGGTCATGTTGAGTTTACTCAGGAGATCCCTCCCTAGCAAGTTAATTGGGGAATGTTCGTAATACAATAAGGGTGCCTTCACAGTCTTACCCCCCACTGTTACATCCAAAGCTTCTGTGTAAGGAACTTCAATTACAGCCCCAGAGAACCCCTGCGTCTCTAACTTCCTGTTAGATAACGGGAATCGGCCCTCTCTGACACATGATTTCTCCGCTCCCGAATCAACCATGAATATAAATTGCTTGTCTCCTATCTGCGCCCCTACCAATGGTTCCTCTGCTGCATTGTAGGTGGTGGATAGAACTGGACACGCAAGTGTTCTCTGTGGGCTGTCCTATGCGGGGTATCTCGTCGCCCCTCCCTCATTAAAGACATTCCCTGAAACCACTGACATGCCGCTGTAAGGTGCTGGCGCGGGGGCCCCGTTTGCTGTTGTCGCGAAAGGGTTACCTGGCGTGTATTGCATACTGTCATTGTTTTGGGGGTGGTTCTGTGTCCTATACTGGTGTCCCTGTTGCTGGCCCGTGATTCCCTGGCCGGGGTTTCTTAGCTGCTGCTGTCCCATTGGGAGACCATATGGGCTCCCCGGGTGTGGATGACCATAATTCTCCTCCTGGAACCCATTGTTTTGTCTACTTCTGCACTCCCTGGAGTAATGTCCCCATCGTCCACAGTTCCAGCAACTCCCCTGGGGGCCCCTGGGACCCTGCCATCCGTTTCCTCCCATTCCCCCGTACCCCTGTCCGCCTCCTCTCCGGCCCCTGTACCCACCTCGTCCCCCTCGAGGGGTCCACTCTTGCCACTGCGGGCTTCCACCTTGCTCCTGCTCAGTCCACTGCCGTTGTGCTGTTCCCGCCCAATTAGTTGCCACCCTTCCTTGGAGTGCTATCAGCCCCTCCTCCTCATCATCTCCCTCTCTACTGTGTGGGAGCGCGGCTACTGCTGCTGCAACCTTCACTAGCTTTGACTGTACTAACTTCGCCTCGTCTGCCAATCTTTTCTGCGCCACCTCCTTCTCCCTCTCCTTGATTCGTTTACAATGGTGTACTATTATGCTCTGAATTTCTGGCCATCCCTTTGCTTCAATACCTGCTATCTTGTCAAGCGCCTTCTGCACTTCCTTTGGGAGCCCTCTCTTTATAATAAAATAAAATAAAGATGTCGATTGATACCAGGGCGTGCCCGTTTCTGCTCTCCACATCTCTTGGACCCGAAAAATGTAATCCATAGCCTCTTCCCCGTCATTCATTGTACACTGCATCACTGACTGTAAGTCCGGTGTATCTGGGAATGTGTCGCGTAAGGCATCCCACACCCTAGCACGCACTGTGTTAAAGGAGGCCCCATCATGGCGGTCACAGTCTAGCGTTACTCCCGGGAAACCGGCCTTAACCCATACCCTTTCAGCCTGATCGCCCACTGCTGATACGAGTAGACTTTTCACATCTCCTATGGCTAGGGGTACCCCAGCAGTATGTTTCTCAAAGGCATATATCCACTTACTTGCCCCCCCTGACAACGGGGGCAATAGCTTTAATAAATTGGCTTTATCCATCTGCGCCCATGGGATATAGTTAGGCCTCCCTCCTCCCCTGTGTATCAACGGGAGCTGTAGCCTTCCCTTTGTCGTTCCGTCCGGACCCGTTTTGGCTGCTGATGTTCCCAGTGATGCCATTTTTCCCACTCTGTTCCTTAGTCGCCCCGTCCACTCATCATCCAGGGTTCTCAGTGAACACGTACCTTCCTCCCCCTCGCTTCCCCCTCCCATCGCCATACTCAACCTGTCACTTTCTTCTACTTCGTCCCTTATATCACACAGCAATTCCTCTCTAATTCCCCCAAGCCTTTCTTCGCTTACAACATCTCCCTCTCTGTGCCCTACTTCTATTATTCGCGTTGGTTCTTCCTCAATTCTGAACAGAATCTCGCCCTTTTTCCACCCCTCTTCGGGCTTTCTATTTTCACCTGGCGCTCTGGACGTACGCCCTGATCTAGTTGCATCTAGTGCTGTTCGTTCGCATATGTCTTTTATCCTCGAGAGCTCATTCTTTGCTATCGTCAGTCTTGATTCTAAATCATCTGTGAGCTTCTCTATATCTACCCTTTGTGCGCCTGCCTGGGCTCGCTCCCTCGTGCTTTCATATGGCGGAGGTGCCGTGGGCCGGTGGGGTGTAGTATCTTTAGGGGGAGGTATGTAAGTGGGGTCACTGTACCCCTCTGCGGGCACAGGCTTCTTTATTACCGGGTACAAACTTATTACCTCTACTGGTGGCGCTACACTTGAGCCTTCTTTGACATCTCTTTGTATTAGTAATGGATTGTCTGTGGTGGACGGGAGATCAGCATTTAGTGCTGGTGTCTTAGGCGGTGGTATCTCTTCAAATAACCTCCAAAGATCTAATATTTCCCTCCTATTTTGCAGCTGCTTTCCTTTGTATTTTAGAAAAATGCATGTGGCCACCGTATCCAGAACACTTTTATCAAATGACCCTCCCTCGGGCCAAATCTGAGATAACCCCATCCCCTTTAGCTCGGTCACCCATTGGTCGTGATATTTTTTAATCCGCTCCACGTATCCCGGGAGATTCTTACAAATATGTGATAAGGGTGTTTCAGCCCCCATCTCTGTGCCCTCCTAGTGCTGGTGTGTCTCAGTGTGTTTGCAACTACAATGTAAATGTAGTATCAATATTATTCTTTATATTTTACTTCACATTCAATGTTGGGTCCCTTTGGGCTCTTCCCCTCCCTGACTGCACAATACAAAACTGGCCGTACACAATGTCTATTCTGTTCTCTTCGAGGGGCACATACAAGAGCAAGCCATCCTTTATTTTGACAATGTCAGCCTGGAAATCAAAAAGGTACTCACTCACTTCACTATATTGACGTTGTCGTAAAAGGAAAAAAAAAAAGTTTTATCCGACCACACTTACCATGCCCATTTAGCTCTTATACATTTATAACCGTTTTTACACACTCACAACATCAAAAATGTCTTCTGGCACATACGAGGTGCACACACCCCTTGGCACCACTCAATTCACCGTTCAAGCTGCCCTCCCTTTCCTCCCTAGCCGGCTGTCCCTGTTCGTCTTATTTGAATATCTGGATGCGCATATATATATAGATATTAACCTGTTTTCCCCCCTGTCCAGTAGGACACTTCTTCTCTTACTGTCTCCCTAAGTTTGTGCTAATCACAGTTTTTTATTCTCCCCCTATCCTGAAAGAAAAGAAAGGAAAAAAGTAGTAGCGGTCACTAAAGTACTCTCAGTGTCCCCTTTTGCTGAACACTTTTATTTTATACTCCACTTCTTCATATATTCCCAGTACTAGTCAAGATAGCACTATGCGGCGCCGCCTTCCACCCCCTTTCGGAGCTAGGTTCCCGTCACTTTTATCTCTTATTCACCTCTTGATCCTAATGGCCATATGCAAAGAAAAAGCAAGGAAAGTTTAAGATGATCCTTAGAAGATCTGCGTACCCCCCTCCCCTTCTCGTTATCTGTCTTACACTTCTTTCCCCACTCCCTTTAGAATCGCTCGCACTCAGTACTCACGTGCCCGTCTTGAACCGATAGTCTCCGAAACTGGGTCCGTCCAGGCAGTGTCGCCGTCCGCTCTACAGTCAGCCCCGGCTCCGGCGAGCGGTACTCAAAGGGGATTTTTCAACCGGGATCCCGTACCCCCTCTCTATTGAGTGCGCACTTCTTAGTGTACCGGTCGCCGTTGGCGGGCAGCCTCCCGGAGCCGGCTCACCGTGCGTATCCCTTTTCGACCGGAGATTCTCGTGCCAAAAGGGGACGGTTATAAGGAGTTAGGAAGGAATAAAAATCACGCTATCGGGGTCACCACTGAAAGCAAGCGTCCCCCAGCAGCACGATCCTCCCCGCAATGAGAGACAATGAAAGACTCTCCCAAGATGGGAATAAGGCCAAGACAGAGTGCGGGTGAGCGTAAATGGGAGTTTATCAATCAGAATAGGGCATGCAAAGAACTCTACAAACTCCGAGAGCGCTCTGTCTGACAATAGCAAAGACAGGCGTATATATTTACAAAAAACGTCATCAAAACCTACATACTATAGGGGGCACAAGTTCATTGGGATTGGGTGGCGACGACTAACTATAGGTGCTGCTGCGGCGTGGTTGGTCTTGGCTGGAGGACGTCACTGGTCACCCTCGTGGGTTGGGCTGGGCCTGGCAGGTCGGCTTGAGTTCATCCGGGCGGTGTTGGTGTGCCGAGGCGGCCGGTGGCAGAGATGAATGCCTTTCCTGACTTACTTGCCCTCGGCCATGCACACCGCAGTCATTCAGTCATTTACAGTGTTATTCTCTTTAGTAAATCTCCCAATAGGTTATCCTATAGGTTAATGCAACAGAGGAGGAATGCACCTTGTGAGGGGTCTGGAGGTAATATATTGAGGCCTGGTTACCTGTGTCCTACTGCCCGGGGCCATAGGTCGAGGGGCTAAGCTTTGGGGCCTGGGACGGGTGGTACAGGTCTTTCTGTCTTGTTAGAAGTTGTTATGGATGTTCCGCTGTGTGTTGTTAAAGTGTTGGGTGTCCTGATTGCACAGGGCCATAAGTCTAAGACGGTCCGGTGGGTTGTGGGGTTTACGAGGGGGCGCGTGGGTTTAGACAAAGTTTTACTGCTGTGCTGTAAATAATGCAGGTGGCTGGTCGCGGCCTTGGGTGCTGCAGTGGGGCTACAAATCTTTGAAGCGGCTCCAGTCCGGTTGGGGGAGGTGGGATAGCGCAGAGCGGGCCTGTGTTCTAATGTCTTGGCAGCCTTCGCAGGGTGGGAGGGGGAAATGGCCTTGTACGCATTCACAAAGGTATCTCCCTCGTGTGTTGCTGAATGTAGGTAAAGACATCACAAACATTTGAACACTTTCTATAATACTTATTTGAAATCGCTTCAAAACATGCATTTGAACTTTGCTGGATGTGTCTCGATTATACCCAGTCCGAGCACCATATTTGCACATTATATTCTAGCAGCTACAGTATTTTAGTTACATGCATATACATTAGCAGTAAATGAGGTAGTAGTTGGGTCAGTGGAGTACATGGAAAACGATCCGCCACTGTACGTGGCGGTGGTGGCACATAAGGGGCTTAGACATACACACATGATAAGTGCATTCTCGCGCATCCTTTACATGAGTTCATAGTATAGTTGCATTCGCTTTCTCGTGTACTCTAGCAGCATTAGCTTAGTTATGGCGCAAAACCATGGGAGGTAGGTTGCCCAGTGATACATACAAAAACCAGATCCCTTGAGCGTTCCTTTATTATTAGTATCCACCTGTAATGGTGTGAGCTCACCATTTCTTATATCATGGGAGCATGCTCTCTCATTTTAATACATTCTACAGGTGTTTGTAATATAAGAGATTTTGTGGAAGAAAGCATACTTTGCAAGTGGTCTTGACATTATTATATACACATATTTTAAGACTGTCTGCCATCAGATGACCATTTTACCGTTCTTCTCATCATTCAGGCCTGATGGCCGGGTCATGCTGATAGTGATAGTACACTGCGGGAGGTGAACTGTTACAATGTTAGCGTATTGCGCTAGCTCATGTCCGTCTTGTTCGTGGGAACGGGCTCGCAGCGGATCTGCCAGGGTGCAACAGGGATGAAACTCTCCAAGGGTGGGGGCCGCGCTACAGTGCGCTGAGCTCACACCATCTTTATCAGACAAAAAATGGTTTCTGGGCCTAGCTAAATTTGTATGGGCAATTGATATGTGTGGGCAATGTCTCCAGTGGGTGAGCCCTCCACCACCTGGGCCCGGGTGGCACGAGGGAACGCCCAATGAGCCATAGCCCTCACCTGGGGAAGAAACGCAGGCGAGAGGGGTCTCCTGGACCAGTACTCCCCTACAGTAGGTAGACCATCTCTTTTCCAGTAATTTGCTAAGCACGCCCTCATTGCCAGCAGCAAGAAACGTGTCCCATCATATACCCTGGCAGTGAGTCTTTCTCATTCAGTGCCCGCTCTCTTTTGGTAGGTAGACCATCTCTTTTCCAGTAAGTTGCTAAGCACACCCTCGCTGCCAGCAGCAAGAAACGTGTCCCATCATATACCCTGGCAGTGAGTCTTTCCCATTCAGTGCCCATTCTCTTTTGGTAGGTAGACCATCTCTTTTCCAGTAAGTTGCTAAGCACGCCCTCGCTGCCAGCAGCCAGGCATGTGTACCATCATATACCCTGGCAGTGAGTCTTTCTCATTCAGTGCCCGTTCTCTTTTGGTACGTAGACCATCTCTTTTCCAGTAAGTTGCTAAGCACGCCCTCACCGCCAGCAGCAGGACATGTGCCCCATCATATACCCAGGCAGTGAGTCTTTCCCATTCTGTGCCCGCTCTCTTTTGGTAGGTAGACCATCTCTTTTCCAGTAAGTTGCTAAGCACGCCCTCATTGCCAGCAGCAAGAAACATGTCCCATCATATACCCTGGCAGTGAGTCTTTTGCATTCTGTGCCCGCTCTCTTTTGGTAGGTAGACCATTTCTCCAGTAAGTTGCTAAGCACGCCCTCGCCGCCAGCAGCAAGAAACGTGTCCCATCATATACCCTGGCAGTGAGTCTTTCCGATTCTGTGCCCGCTCTCTTTTGGTAGGTAGACCATCTCTTTTCCAGTAAGTTGCTAAGCACACCCCCGCTGCCAGCAGCCAGGCATGTGTCCCATCATATACCCTGGCAGTGAGTCTTTCCCATTTAGTGCCCGCTCTCTTTTGGTAGGTAGACCATCTCTTTTCCAGTAAGTTGCTAAGCACGCCCTCGCTGCCAGCAGCAAGAAACGTGTCCCATCATATACCCTGGCAGTGAGTCTTTCCCATTCAGAGCCCATTCTCTTTTGGTAGGTATACCATCTCTTTTCCAGTAAGTTGCTAAGCACGCCCTCGCTGCCAGCAGCCAGGCATGTGTCCCATCATATACCCTGGCAGTGAATCTTTCCGATTCAGTGCCCGTTCTCTTTTGGTAGGTGGACCATCTCTTTTCCAGTAAGTTGCTAAGCACACACCCTCGCTGGCAGCAGCAGGACATGTGTCCCATCATATACCCTGGCAGTGAGTCTTTCCCATTCAGTGCCCGCTCTCTTTTGGTAGGTAGACCATCTCTTTTCCAGTAAGTTGCTAAGCACGCCCTTGCTGCCAGCAGCCAGGCATGTGTCCCATCATATACCCTGGCAGTGAGTCTTTCCCATTCAGTGCCCGTTCTCTTTTGGTAGGTAGACCATCTCTTTTCCAGTAAGTTGCTAAGCACGCCCTCGCCGCCAGCAGCCAGGCATGTGTCCCATCATATACCCTGGCAGTGAGTCTTTCCCATTCTGTGCCCGCTCTCTTTTGGTAGGTAGACCATCTCTTTTCCAGTAAGTTGCTAAGCACACCCTCGCTGCCAGCAGCAGGACATGTGTCCCATCATATACCCTGGCAGTGAGTCTTTCCCATTCAGTGCCCGTTCTCTTTTGGTAGGTAGACCATCTCTTTTCCAGTAAGTTGCTAAGCACGCCCTCGCCGCCAGCAGCCAGGCATGTGTCCCATCATATACCCTGGCAGTGAGTCTTTCCCATTCTGTGCCCGCTCTCTTTTGGTAGGTAGACCATCTCTTTTCCAGTAAGTTGCTAAGCACACCCTCGCTGCCAGCAGCAAGAAACGTGCCCCATCATATACCCTGGCAGTGAGTCTTTCCCATTCAGTGCCCATTCTCTTTTGGTAGGTAGACCATCTCTTTTCCAGTAAGTTGCTAAGCACGCCCTCGCTGCCAGCAGCAAGAAACGTGTCCCATCATATACCCTGGCAGTGAGTCTTTCCCATTCAGTGCCCATTCTCTTTTGGTAGGTAGACCATCTCTTTTCCAGTAAGTTGCTAAGCACGCCCTCGCCGCCAGCAGCCAGGCATGTGTCCCATCATATACCCTGGCAGTGAGTCTTTCCCATTCTGTGCCCGTTCTCTTTTGGTAGGCAGACCATCTCTTTTCCAATAAGTTGCTAAGCACGCCCTCGCCGCCAGCAGCAGGACATGTGTCCCATCATATACCCTGGCAGTGAGTCTTTCCATAATGTGCCCGTTCTCTTTTGGTAGGTAGACCATCTCTTTTCCAGTAAGTTGCTAAGCACACCCTCGCCGCCAGCAGCCAGGCATGTGTCCCATCATATACCCTGGCAGTGAGTCTTTCCCATTCTGTGCCCGTTCTCTTTTGGTAGGCAGACCATCTCTTTTCCAGTAAGTTGCTAAGCACGCCCTCGCCGCCAGCAGCAGGACATGTGTCCCATCATATACCCTGGCAGTGAGTCTTTCCATAATGTGCCCGTTGTCTTTTGGTAGGTAGACCATCTCTTTTCCAGTAAGTTGCTAAGCACGCCCTCGCTGCCAGCAGCCAGGCATGTGCCCCATCATATACCCTGGCAGTGAGTCTTTCCCATTCAGTGCCCGCTCTCTATTGGTAGGTAGACCATCTCTTTTCCAGTAAGTTGCTAAGCACGCCCTCGCTGCCAGCAGCCAGGCATGTGCCCCATCATATACCCTGGCAGTGAGTCTTTCCCATTCTGTGCCCGCTCTCTTTTGGTAGGCAGATCATCTCTTTTCCAGTAAGTTGCTAAGCACGCCCTCGCTGCCAGCAGCCAGGCATGTGCCCCATCATACACCCTGGCAGTGAGTCTTTCCCATTCTGTGCCCGCTCTCTTTTGGTAGGCAGACCATCTCTTTTCCAGTAAGTTGCTAAGCACGCCCTCGCTGCCAGCAGCAAGAAACGTGTCCCATCATATACCCTGGCAGTGAGTCTTTCCCATTCAGAGCCCATTCTCTTTTGGTAGGTATACCATCTCTTTTCCAGTAAGTTGCTAAGCACGCCCTCGCTGCCAGCAGCCAGGCATGTGTCCCATCATATACCCTGGCAGTGAATCTTTCCGATTCAGTGCCCGTTCTCTTTTGGTAGGTGGACCATCTCTTTTCCAGTAAGTTGCTAAGCACACACCCTCGCTGGCAGCAGCAGGACATGTGTCCCATCATATACCCTGGCAGTGAGTCTTTCCCATTCAGTGCCCGCTCTCTTTTGGTAGGTAGACCATCTCTTTTCCAGTAAGTTGCTAAGCACGCCCTTGCTGCCAGCAGCCAGGCATGTGTCCCATCATATACCCTGGCAGTGAGTCTTTCCCATTCAGTGCCCGTTCTCTTTTGGTAGGTAGACCATCTCTTTTCCAGTAAGTTGCTAAGCACGCCCTCGCCGCCAGCAGCCAGGCATGTGTCCCATCATATACCCTGGCAGTGAGTCTTTCCCATTCTGTGCCCGCTCTCTTTTGGTAGGTAGACCATCTCTTTTCCAGTAAGTTGCTAAGCACACCCTCGCTGCCAGCAGCAGGACATGTGTCCCATCATATACCCTGGCAGTGAGTCTTTCCCATTCAGTGCCCGTTCTCTTTTGGTAGGTAGACCATCTCTTTTCCAGTAAGTTGCTAAGCACGCCCTCATTGCCAGCAGCAAGAAACGTGTCCCATCATATACACTGGCAGTGAGTCTTTCCCATTCTCTGCACGCTCTCTTTTGGTAGGTAGACCATTTCTCCAGTAATTTGCTAAGCACGCCCTCGCCGCCAGCAGCAAGAAACGTGTCCCATCATATACCCTGGCAGTGAGTCTTTCCCATTCTGTGCCCGCTCTCTTTTGGTAGGTAGAAAATCTCTTTTCCAGTAAGTTGCTAAGCACACCCTCGCTGCCAGCAGCAAGAAACGTGCCCCATCATATACCCTGGCAGTGAGTCTTTCCCATTCAGTGCCCATTCTCTTTTGGTAGGTAGACCATCTCTTTTCCGGTAAGTTGCTAAGCACGCCCTCGCTGCCAGCAGCAAGAAACGTGTCCCATCATATACCCTGGCAGTGAGTCTTTCCCATTCAGTGCCCATTCTCTTTTGGTAGGTAGACCATCTCTTTTCCAGTAAGTTGCTAAGCACGCCCTCGCCGCCAGCAGCCAGGCATGTGTCCCATCATATACCCTGGCAGTGAGTCTTTCCCATTCTGTGCCCGTTCTCTTTTGGTAGGCAGACCATCTCTTTTCCAGTAAGTTGCTAAGCACGCCCTCGCCGCCAGCAGCAGGACATGTGTCCCATCATATACCCTGGCAGTGAGTCTTTCCATAATGTGCCCGTTCTCTTTTGGTAGGTAGACCATCTCTTTTCCAGTAAGTTGCTAAGCACACCCTCGCCGCCAGCAGCCAGGCATGTGTCCCATCATATACCCTGGCAGTGAGTCTTTCCCATTCTGTGCCCGTTCTCTTTTGGTAGGCAGACCATCTCTTTTCCAGTAAGTTGCTAAGCACGCACTCGCCGCCAGCAGCAGGACATGTGTCCCATCATATACCCTGGCAGTGAGTCTTTCCATAATGTGCCCGTTGTCTTTTGGTAGGTAGACCATCTCTTTTCCAGTAAGTTGCTAAGCACGCCCTCGCTGCCAGCAGCCAGGCATGTGCCCCATCATATACCCTGGCAGTGAGTCTTTCCCATTCAGTGCCCGCTCTCTATTGGTAGGTAGACCATCTCTTTTCCAGTAAGTTGCTAAGCACGCCCTCGCTGCCAGCAGCCAGGCATGTGCCCCATCATATACCCTGGCAGTGAGTCTTTCCCATTCTGTGCCCGCTCTCTTTTGGTAGGCAGATCATCTCTTTTCCAGTAAGTTGCTAAGCACGCCCGCGCTGCCAGCAGCCAGGCATGTGCCCCATCATACACCCTGGCAGTGAGTCTTTCCCATTCTGTGCCCGCTCTCTTTTGGTAGGCAGACCATCTCTTTTCCAGTAAGTTGCTAAGCACGCCCTCACCGCCGGCAGCAGGACATGTGTCCCATCATATACCCTGGCAGTGAGTCTTTCCCATTCAGTGCCCGCTCTCTTTTTGTAGGTAGACCATCTCTTTTCCAGTAAGTTGCTAAGCACACCCTTGCTGCCAGCAGCCAGGCATGTGTCCCATCATATTCCCTGGCAGTGAGTCTTTCCCATTCAGTGCCCGCTCTCTTTTGGTAGGCAGAGCATCTCTTTTCCAGTAAGTAGCTAAGCACGCCCTCGCTGCCAGCAGCGAGAAACGTGCCCCATCATATACCCTGGCAGTGAGTCTTTCCCATTCTGTGCCCATTCTCTTTTGGTAGGTAGACCATCTCTTTTCCAGTAAGTTGCTAAGCACGCCCTCGCTGCCAGCAGCCAGGCATGTGCCCCATCATATACCCTGGCAGTGAGTCTTTCCCATTCAGTGCCCGCTCTCTTTTGGTAGGCAGACATCTCTTTTCCAGTAAGTTGCTAAGCACGCCCTCACCGCCAGCAGCAGGACATGTGTCCCATCATATACCCTGGCAGTGAGTCTTTCCCATTCTGTGCCCGCTCTCTTTTGGTAGGTAGACCATCTCTTTTCCAGTAAGTTGCTAAGCACGCCCTCGCTGCCAGCAGCAGGACATGTGTCCCATCATATACCCTGGCAGTGAGTCTTTCCCATTCAGTGCCCGTTCTCTTTTGGTAGGTAGACCATCTCTTTTCCAGTAAGTTGCTAAGCACTCCCTCGCCGCCAGCAGCCAGGCATGTGTCCCATCATATACCCTGGCAGTGAGTCTTTCCCATTCTGTGCCCGCTCTCTTTTGGTAGGTAGACCATCTCTTTTCCAGTAAGTTGCTAAGCACACCCTCGCTGACAGCAGCCGGACATGTGTCCCATCATATACCCTGGCAGTGAGTCTTTCCCATTCAGTGCTCGTTCTCTTTTGGTAGGCAGACCATCTCTTTTCCAGTAAGTTGCTAAGTACGCCCTCGCTGCCAGCAGCAGGATATGTGTCCCATCATATACCCTAGCAGTGAGTCTTTCCCATTCTGTGCCCATTCTCTTTTGGTAGGCAGACCATCTCTTTTCCAGTAAGTTGCTAAGCAAGCCCTCGCTGCCAGCAGCAGGACATGTGTCCCATCATATACCCTGGCAGTGAGTCTTTCCCATTCAGTGCCCGTTCTCTTTTGGTAGGCAGACCATCTCTTTTCCAGTAAGTTGCTAAGCACGCCCTCGCTGCCAGCAGCCAGGAATGTGCCCCATCATATACCCTGGCAGTGAGTCTTTCCCATTCAGTGCCCGTTCTCTTTTGGTAGGCAGACCATCTCTTTTCCAGTAAGTTGCTAAGCACGCCCTCGCTGCCAGCTGCCAGGCATGTGCCCCATCATATACCCTGACAGTGAGTCTTTCCCATTCAGTGCCCGTTCTCTTTTGGTAGGCAGACCATCTCTTTTCCAGTAAGTTGCTAAGCACGCCCTCGCCGCCAGCAGCAAGAAACGTGTCCCATCATATACCCTGGCAGTGAGTCTTTCCCATTCTGTGCCCGTTCTCTTTTGGTAGGTAGACCATCTCTTTTCCAGTAATTTGCTAAGCACGCCCTCATTGCCAGCAGCAAGAAACGTGTCCCATCATATACCCTGGCAGTGAGTCTTTCCCATTCAGTGCCCGCTCTCTATTGGTAGGTAGACCATCTCTTTTCCAGTAAGTTGCTAAGCACGCCCTCGCTGCCAGCAGCCAGGCATGTGCCCCATCATATACCCTGGCAGTGAGTCTTTCCCATTCTGTGCCCGCTCTCTTTTGGTAGGCAGATCATCTCTTTTCCAGTAAGTTGCTAAGCACGCCCGCGCTGCCAGCAGCCAGGCATGTGCCCCATCATACACCCTGGCAGTGAGTCTTTCCCATTCTGTGCCCGCTCTCTTTTGGTAGGCAGACCATCTCTTTTCCAGTAAGTTGCTAAGCACGCCCTCACCGCCGGCAGCAGGACATGTGTCCCATCATATACCCTGGCAGTGAGTCTTTCCCATTCAGTGCTCGCTCTCTTTTTGTAGGTAGACCATCTCTTTTCCAGTAAGTTGCTAAGCACACCCTTGCTGCCAGCAGCCAGGCATGTGTCCCATCATATTCCCTGGCAGTGAGTCTTTCCCATTCAGTGCCCGCTCTCTTTTGGTAGGCAGAGCATCTCTTTTCCAGTAAGTAGCTAAGCACGCCCTCGCTGCCAGCAGCGAGAAACGTGCCCCATCATATACCCTGGCAGTGAGTCTTTCCCATTCTGTGCCCATTCTCTTTTGGTAGGTAGACCATCTCTTTTCCAGTAAGTTGCTAAGCACGCCCTCGCTGCCAGCAGCCAGGCATGTGCCCCATCATATACCCTGGCAGTGAGTCTTTCCCATTCAGTGCCCGCTCTCTTTTGGTAGGCAGACATCTCTTTTCCAGTAAGTTGCTAAGCACGCCCTCACCGCCAGCAGCAGGACATGTGTCCCATCATATACCCTGGCAGTGAGTCTTTCCCATTCTGTGCCCGCTCTCTTTTGGTAGGTAGACCATCTCTTTTCCAGTAAGTTGCTAAGCACGCCCTCGCTGCCAGCAGCAGGACATGTGTCCCATCATATACCCTGGCAGTGAGTCTTTCCCATTCAGTGCCCGTTCTCTTTTGGTAGGTAGACCATCTCTTTTCCAGTAAGTTGCTAAGCACTCCCTCGCCGCCAGCAGCCAGGCATGTGTCCCATCATATACCCTGGCAGTGAGTCTTTCCCATTCTGTGCCCGCTCTCTTTTGGTAGGTAGACCATCTCTTTTCCAGTAAGTTGCTAAGCACACCCTCGCTGACAGCAGCCGGACATGTGTCCCATCATATACCCTGGCAGTGAGTCTTTCCCATTCAGTGCTCGTTCTCTTTTGGTAGGCAGACCATCTCTTTTCCAGTAAGTTGCTAAGTACGCCCTCGCTGCCAGCAGCAGGATATGTGTCCCATCATATACCCTAGCAGTGAGTCTTTCCCATTCTGTGCCCATTCTCTTTTGGTAGGCAGACCATCTCTTTTCCAGTAAGTTGCTAAGCAAGCCCTCGCTGCCAGCAGCAGGACATGTGTCCCATCATATACCCTGGCAGTGAGTCTTTCCCATTCAGTGCCCGTTCTCTTTTGGTAGGCAGACCATCTCTTTTCCAGTAAGTTGCTAAGCACGCCCTCGCTGCCAGCAGCCAGGAATGTGCCCCATCATATACCCTGGCAGTGAGTCTTTCCCATTCAGTGCCCGTTCTCTTTTGGTAGGCAGACCATCTCTTTTCCAGTAAGTTGCTAAGCACGCCCTCGCTGCCAGCTGCCAGGCATGTGCCCCATCATATACCCTGACAGTGAGTCTTTCCCATTCAGTGCCCGTTCTCTTTTGGTAGGCAGACCATCTCTTTTCCAGTAAGTTGCTAAGCACGCCCTCGCCGCCAGCAGCAAGAAACGTGTCCCATCATATACCCTGGCAGTGAGTCTTTCCCATTCTGTGCCCGTTCTCTTTTGGTAGGTAGACCATCTCTTTTCCAGTAATTTGCTAAGCACGCCCTCATTGCCAGCAGCAAGAAACGTGTCCCATCATATACCCTGAAGTGAGTCTTTCCCATTCTGTGCCCGCTCTCTTTTGGTAAGTAGACCATTTCTCCAGTAAGTTGCTAAGCACGCCCTCGTCGCCAGCAGCAAGAAACGTGTCCCATCATATACCCTGGCAGTGAGTCTTTCCCATTCTGTGCCCGCTCTCTTTTGGTTGGTAGACCATCTCTTTTCCAGTAAGTTGCTAAGCACACCCTCGCTGCCAGCAGCAAGAAACGTGCCCCATCATATACCCTGGCAGTGAGTCTTTCCCATTCAGTGCCCGCTCTCTTTTGGTAGGTAGACCATCTCTTTTCCAGTAAGTTGCTAAGCACGCCCTCGCTGCCAGCAGCGAGAAACGTGTCCCATCATATACCCTGGCAGTGAGTCTTTCCCATTCTGTGCCCGCTCTCTTTTGGTAAGTAGACCATCTCTTTTCCAGTAAGTTGCTAAGCACACCCTCGCTGCCAGCAGCAGGACATGTGTCCCATCATATACCCTGGCAGTGAGTCTTTCCCATTCAGTGCCCATTCTCTTTTGGTAGGCAGACCATCTCTTTTCCAGTAAGTTGCTAAGCACGCCCTCATTGCCAGCCGCAAGAAACGTGTCCCATCATATACCCTGGCAGTGAGTCTTTCCCATTCTGTGCCCGCTCTCTTTTGGTAGGTAGATCATTTCTCCAGTAAGTTGCTAAGCACGCCCTCATTGCCAGCAGCAAGAAACGTGTCCCATCATATACCCTGGCAGTGAGTCTTTCCCATTCTGTGCCCGCTCTCTTTTGGTAGGTAGACCATCTCTTTTCCAGTAAGTTGCTAAGCACACCCTCGCTGCCAGCAGCAAGAAACGTGCCCCATCATATACCCTGGCAGTGAGTCTTTCCCATTCTGTCCCCGCTCTCTTTTGGTAGGCAGACCATCTCTTTTCCAGTAAGTTGCTAAGCACACCCTCGCTGCCAGCAGCCAGGCATGTGTCCCATCATATACCCTGGCAGTGAGTCTTTCTCATTCAGTGCCCGCTCTCTTTTGGTAGGTAGACCATCTCTTTTCCAGTAAGTTGCTAAGCACACCCTCGCTGCCAGCAGCAAGAAACGTGTCCCATCATATACCCTGGCAGTGAGTCTTTCCCATTCAATGCCCATTCTCTTTTGGTAGGTAGACCATCTCTTTTCCAGTAAGTTGCTAAGCACGCCCTCGCTGCCAGCAGCCAGGCATGTGTACCTTCATATACCCTGGCAGTGAGTCTTTCCCATTCAGTGCCCGTTCTCTTTTGGTAGTTAGACCATCTCTTTTCCAGTAAGTTGCTAAGCACGCCCTCACCATCAGCAGCAGGACATGTGCCCCATCATATACCCAGGCAGTGAGTCTTTCCCATTCTGTGCCCGCTCTCTTTTGGTAGGTAGACCATCTCTTTTCCAGTAAGTTGCTAAGCATGCCCTCATTGCCAGCAGCAAGAAACGTGTCCCATCATATATCCTGGCAGTGAGTCTTTCCCATTCTGTGCCCGCTCTCTTTTGGTAGGTAGACCATTTCTCCAGTAAGTTGCTAAGCACGCCCTCGCCGCCAGCAGCAAGAAACGTGTCCCATCATATACCCTGGCAGTGAGTCTTTCCCATTCTGTGCCTGCCCTCTTTTGGTAGGTAGACCATCTCTTTTCCAGTAAGTTGCTAAGCACACCCTCACTGCCAGCAGCAAGAAACGTGCCCCATCATATACCCTGGCAGTGAGTCTTTCCCATTCTGTGCCCGCTCTCTTTTGGTAGGTAGACCATCTCTTTTCCAGTAAGTTGCTAAGCACACCCTCGCTGCCAGCAGCAGGCATGTGTCCCATCATATACCCTGGCAGTGAGTCTTTCCCATTTAGTGCCCGCTCTCTTTTGGTAGGTAGACCATCTCTTTTCCAGTAAGTTGCTAAGCACGCCCTCGCTGCCAGCAGCAAGAAACGTGTCCCATCATATACCCTGGCAGTGAGTCTTTCCCATTCAGTGCCCATTCTCTTTTGGTAGGTATACCATCTCTTTTCCAGTAAGTTGCTAAGCACGCCCTCGCTGCCAGCAGCCAGGCATGTGTCCCATCATATACCCTGGCAGTGAGTCTTTCCCATTCAGTGCCCGTTCTCTTTTGGTAGGTAGACCATCTCTTTTCCAGTAAGTTGCTAAGCACACCCTCGCTGCCAGCAGCAGGACATGTGTCCCATCATATACCCTGGCAGTGAGTCTTTCCCATTCAGTGCCCGCTCTCTTTTGGTAGGTAGACCATCTCTTTTCCAGTAAGTTGCTAAGCACGCCCTCGCTGCCAACAGCCAGGTATGTGTCCCATCATATACCCTGGCAGTGAGTCTTTCCCATTCAGTGCCCGTTCTCTTTTGGTAGGTAGACCATCTCTTTTCCAGTAAGTTGCTAAGCACGCCCTCGCCGCCAGCAGCCAGGCATGTGTCCCATCATATACCCTGGCAGTGAGTCTTTCCCATTCTGTGCCCGCTCTCTTTTGGTAGGTAGACCATCTGTTTTCCAGTAAGTTGCTAAGCACACCCTCGCTGCCAGCAGCAGGACATGTGTCCCATCATATACCCTGGCAGTGAGTCTTTCCCATTCAGTGCCCGTTCTCTTTTGGTAGGTAGACCATCTCTTTTCCAGTAAGTTGCTAAGCACGCCCTCATTGCCAGCAGCAAGAAACGTGTCCCATCATATACCCTGGCAGTGAGTCTTTCCCATTTTGTGCCCGCTCTCTTTTGGTAGGTAGACCATCTCTTTTCCAGTAAGTTGCTAAGCACACCCTCGCTGCCAGCAGCCAGGCATGTGTCCCATCATATACCCTGGCAGTGAGTCTTTCCCATTCAGTGCCCGCTCTCTTTTGGTAGATAGACCATCTCTTTTCCAGTAAGTTGCTAAGCACGCCCTCGCTGCCAGCAGCAAGAAACGTGTCCCATCATATACCCTGGCAGTGAGTCTTTCCCATTCAGTGCCCATTCTCTTTTGGTAGGTAGACCATCTCTTTTCCAGTAAGTTGCTAAGCACGCCCTCGCCGCCAGCAGCAGGACATGTGTCCCATCATATAACCTGGCAGTGAGTCTTTCCATAATGTGCCCGTTCTCTTTTGGTAGGTAGACCATCTCTTTTCCAGTAAGTTGCTAAGCACGCCCTCGCTGCCAGCAGCAGGAAACGTGTCCCATCATATACCCAGGCATTGAGTCTTTCCCATTCTGTGCCCGCTCTCTTTTGGTAGACAGACCATCTCTTTTCCAGTAAGTTGCTAAGCACGCCCTCGCTGCCAGCAGCAAGAAACGTGCCCCATCATATACCCTGGCAGTGAGTCTTTCCCATTCAGTGCCCGCTCTCTTTTGGTAGGCAGACTATCTCTTTTCCAGTAAGTTGCTAAGCACGCCCTCACCGCCAGCAGCCAGGCATGTGTCCCATCATATACCCTGGCAGTGAGTCTTTCCCATTTAGTGCCCGCTCTCTTTTGGTAGGCAGACCATCTCTTTTCCAGTAAGTTGCTAAGCACGCCCTCACCGCCAGCAGCCAGGCATGTGTCCCATCATATACCCTGGCTGTGAGTCTTTCCCATTCAGTGCCCGCTCTCTTTTGGTAGGCAGACCATCTCTTTTCCAGTAAGTTGCTAAGCACACCCTTGCTGCCAGCAGCAAGAAACGTGTCCCATCATATACCCTGGCAGTGAGTCTTTCCATAATGTGCCCGTTCTCTTTTGGTAGGTAGACCATCTCTTTTCCAGTAAGTTGCTAAGCACACCCTCGCTGCCAGCAGCCAGGCATGTGTCCCATCATATACTCTGGCAGTGAGTCTTTCCCATCCAGTGCCCGCTCTCTTTTGGTAGGTAGACCATCTCTTTTCCAGTAAGTTGCTAAGCACGCCCTCGCTGCCAGCAGCAAGAAATGTGTCCCATCATATACCCTGGCAGTGAGTCTTTCCCATTCAGTGCCCATTCTCTTTTGGTAGGTAGACCATCTCTTTTCCAGTAAGTTGCTAAGCATACCCTCGCTGCCAGCAGCCAGGCATGTGCCCCATCATATACCCAGGCAGTGAGTCTTTCCCATTCTGTGCCCGCTCTCTTTTGGTAGGCAGACCATCTCTTTTCCAGTAAGTTGCTAAGCACGCCCTCGCTGCCAGCAGCCAGGCATGTACCCCATCATTTATCCAGGCAGTGAGTCTTTCCCATTCTGTGCCCGTTCTCTTTTGGTAGGTAAACCATTTCTCCAGTAAGTTGCTAAGCATGCCCTCGCCGCCAGCAGCCGTGCATGTGTCCCATCATATACCCTGGCAGTGAGTCTTTCCCATTCAGTGCCCGTTCTCTTTTGGTAGGTAGACCATCTCTTTTCCAGTGAGTTGCTAAGCACGCCCTCGCCGCCAGCAGCCAGGCATGTTTCCCATCATATACCCTGGCAGTGAGTCTTTCGAATTCTGTGCCCGCTCTCTTTTGGTAGGCAGACCATCTCTTTTCCAGTAAGTTGCTAAGCACGCCCTCGCTGCCAGCAGCCGTGCATGTGTCCCATCATATAACCTGGCAGTGAGTCTTTCCCATTCAGTGCCCGCTCTCTTTTGGTAGGTAGACCATCTCTTTTCCAGTAAGTTGCTAAGCACGCCCTCACCACCAGCAGCAGGACATGTGCCCCATCATATACCCTGGCAGTGAGTCTTTCCCATTCTGTGCCCGCTCTCTTTTGGTAGGTAGACCATCTCTTTTCCAGTAAGTTGCTAAGCACGCCCTTATTGCCAGCAGCAAGAAACGTGTCCCATCATATACCCTGGCAGTGAGTCTTTCCCATTCTGTGCCCGTTCTCTTTTGGTAGGCAGACCATCTCTTTTCCAGTAAGTTGCTAAGCACGCCCTCGCTGCCAGCAGCCAGGCATGTGCCCCATCATATACCCTGGCAGTGAGTCTTTCCCATTCAGTGCCCGTTCTCTTTTGGTAGGCAGACCATCTCTTTTCCAGTAAGTTGCTAAGCACGCCCTCGCTGCCAGCTGCCAGGCATGTGCCCCATCATATACCCTGACAGTGAGTCTTTCCCATTCAGTGCCCGTTCTCTTTTGGTAGGCAGACCATCTCTTTTCCAGTAAGTTGCTAAGCACGCCCTCGCCGCCAGCAGCAAGAAACGTGTCCCATCATATACCCTGGCAGTGAGTCTTTCCCATTCTGTGCCCGTTCTCTTTTGGTAGGTAGACCATCTCTTTTCCAGTAATTTGCTAAGCACGCCCTCATTGCCAGCAGCAAGAAACGTGTCCCATCATATACCCTGGCAGTGAGTCTTTCCCATTCTGTGCCCGCTCTCTTTTGGTAAGTAGACCATTTCTCCAGTAAGTTGCTAAGCACGCCCTCGTCGCCAGCAGCAAGAAACGTGTCCCATCATATACCCTGGCAGTGAGTCTTTCCCATTCTGTGCCCGCTCTCTTTTGGTTGGTAGACCATCTCTTTTCCAGTAAGTTGCTAAGCACACCCTCCTGCCAGCAGCAAGAAACGTGCCCCATCATATACCCTGGCAGTGAGTCTTTCCCATTCTGTGCCCGCTCTCTTTTGGTAGGTAGACCATCTCTTTTCCAGTAAGTTGCTAAGCACACCCTCGCTGCCAGCAGCCAGGCATGTGTCCCATCATATACCCTGGCAGTGAGTCTTTCCCATTCAGTGCCCGCTCTCTTTTGGTAGGTAGACCATCTCTTTTCCAGTAAGTTGCTAAGCACGCCCTCGCTGCCAGCAGCGAGAAACGTGTCCCATCATATACCCTGGCAGTGAGTCTTTCCCATTCTGTGCCCGCTCTCTTTTGGTAGGTAGACCATCTCTTTTCCAGTAAGTTGCTAAGCACACCCTCGCTGCCAGCAGCAGGACATGTGTCCCATCATATACCCTGGCAGTGAGTCTTTCCCATTCAGTGCCCATTCTCTTTTGGTAGGCAGACCATCTCTTTTCCAGTAAGTTGCTAAGCACGCCCTCATTGCCAGCCGCAAGAAACGTGTCCCATCATATACCCTGGCAGTGAGTCTTTCCCATTCTGTGCCCGCTCTCTTTTGGTAGGTAGATCATTTCTCCAGTAAGTTGCTAAGCACGCCCTCATTGCCAGCAGCAAGAAACGTGTCCCATCATATACCCTGGCAGTGAGTCTTTCCCATTCTGTGCCCGCTCTCTTTTGGTAGGTAGACCATCTCTTTTCCAGTAAGTTGCTAAGCACACCCTCGCTGCCAGCAGCAAGAAACGTGCCCCATCATATACCCTGGCAGTGAGTCTTTCCCATTCTGTCCCCGCTCTCTTTTGGTAGGCAGACCATCTCTTTTCCAGTAAGTTGCTAAGCACACCCTCGCTGCCAGCAGCCAGGCATGTGTCCCATCATATACCCTGGCAGTGAGTCTTTCTCATTCAGTGCCCGCTCTCTTTTGGTAGGTAGACCATCTCTTTTCCAGTAAGTTGCTAAGCACACCCTCGCTGCCAGCAGCAAGAAACGTGTCCCATCATATACCCTGGCAGTGAGTCTTTCCCATTCAATGCCCATTCTCTTTTGGTAGGTAGACCATCTCTTTTCCAGTAAGTTGCTAAGCACGCCCTCGCTGCCAGCAGCCAGGCATGTGTACCTTCATATACCCTGGCAGTGAGTCTTTCCCATTCAGTGCCCGTTCTCTTTTGGTAGTTAGACCATCTCTTTTCCAGTAAGTTGCTAAGCACGCCCTCACCATCAGCAGCAGGACATGTGCCCCATCATATACCCAGGCAGTGAGTCTTTCCCATTCTGTGCCCGCTCTCTTTTGGTAGGTAGACCATCTCTTTTCCAGTAAGTTGCTAAGCATGCCCTCATTGCCAGCAGCAAGAAACGTGTCCCATCATATATCCTGGCAGTGAGTCTTTCCCATTCTGTGCCCGCTCTCTTTTGGTAGGTAGACCATTTCTCCAGTAAGTTGCTAAGCACGCCCTCGCCGCCAGCAGCAAGAAACGTGTCCCATCATATACCCTGGCAGTGAGTCTTTCCCATTCTGTGCCTGCCCTCTTTTGGTAGGTAGACCATCTCTTTTCCAGTAAGTTGCTAAGCACACCCTCACTGCCAGCAGCAAGAAACGTGCCCCATCATATACCCTGGCAGTGAGTCTTTCCCATTCTGTGCCCGCTCTCTTTTGGTAGGTAGACCATCTCTTTTCCAGTAAGTTGCTAAGCACACCCTCGCTGCCAGCAGCAGGCATGTGTCCCATCATATACCCTGGCAGTGAGTCTTTCCCATTTAGTGCCCGCTCTCTTTTGGTAGGTAGACCATCTCTTTTCCAGTAAGTTGCTAAGCACGCCCTCGCTGCCAGCAGCAAGAAACGTGTCCCATCATATAGCCTGGCAGTGAGTCTTTCCCATTCAGTGCCCATTCTCTTTTGGTAGGTATACCATCTCTTTTCCAGTAAGTTGCTAAGCACGCCCTCGCTGCCAGCAGCCAGGCATGTGTCCCATCATATACCCTGGCAGTGAGTCTTTCCCATTCAGTGCCCGTTCTCTTTTGGTAGGTAGACCATCTCTTTTCCAGTAAGTTGCTAAGCACACCCTCGCTGCCAGCAGCAGGACATGTGTCCCATCCTATACCCTGGCAGTGAGTCTTTCCCATTCTGTGCCCGCTCTCTTTTGGTAGGTAGACCCTCTCTTTTCCAGTAAGTTGCTAAGCACACCCTCGCTGCCAGCAGCAGGACATGTGTCCCATCATATACCCTGGCAGTGAGTCTTTCCCATTCAGTGCCCGTTCTCTTTTGGTAGGTAGACCATCTCTTTTCCAGTAAGTTGCTAAGCACGCCCTCATTGCCAGCAGCAAGAAACGTGTCCCATCATATACCCTGGCAGTGAGTCTTTCCCATTCTGTGCCCGCTCTCTTTTGGTAGGTAGACCATTTCTCCAGTAATTTGCTAAGCACGCCCTCGCCGCCAGCAGCAAGAAACCTGTTCCATCATATACCCTGGCAGTGAGTCTTTCCCATTCTGTGCCCGCTCTCTTTTGGTAGGTAGAAAATCTCTTTTCCAGTAAGTTGCTAAGCACGCCCTCATTGCCAGCAGCAAGAAACGTGTCCCATCATATACCCTGGCAGTGAGTCTTTCCCATTTTGTGCCCGCTCTCTTTTGGTAGGTAGACCATCTCTTTTCCAGTAAGTTGCTAAGCACACCCTCGCTGCCAGCAGCCAGGCATGTGTCCCATCATATACCCTGGCAGTGAGTCTTTCCCATTCAGTGCCCGCTCTCTTTTGGTAGGTAGACCATCTCTTTTCCAGTAAGTTGCTAAGCACGCCCTCGCTGCCAGCAGCAGGAAACGTGTCCCATCATATACCCAGGCATTGAGTCTTTCCCATTCTGTGCCCGCTCTCTTTTGGTAGGCAGACCATCTCTTTTCCAGTAAGTTGCTAAGCACGCCCTCGCTGCCAGCAGCAAGAAACGTGCCCCATCATATACCCTGGCAGTGAGTCTTTCCCATTCAGTGCCCGCTCTCTTTTGGTAGGCAGACTATCTCTTTTCCAGTAAGTTGCTAAGCACGCCCTCACCGCCAGCAGCCAGGCATGTGTCCCATCATATACCCTGGCAGTGAGTCTTTCCCATTTAGTGCCCGCTCTCTTTTGGTAGGCAGACCATCTCTTTTCCAGTAAGTTGCTAAGCACGCCCTCACCGCCAGCAGCCAGGCATGTGTCCCATCATATACCCTGGCTGTGAGTCTTTCCCATTCAGTGCCCGCTCTCTTTTGGTAGGCAGACCATCTCTTTTCCAGTAAGTTGCTAAGCACACCCTTGCTGCCAGCAGCAAGAAACGTGTCCCATCATATACCCTGGCAGTGAGTCTTTCCATAATGTGCCCGTTCTCTTTTGGTAGGTAGACCATCTCTTTTCCAGTAAGTTGCTAAGCACACCCTCGCTGCCAGCAGCCAGGCATGTGTCCCATCATATACTCTGGCAGTGAGTCTTTCCCATCCAGTGCCCGCTCTCTTTTGGTAGGTAGACCATCTCTTTTCCAGTAAGTTGCTAAGCACGCCCTCGCTGCCAGCAGCAAGAAATGTGTCCCATCATATACCCTGGCAGTGAGTCTTTCCCATTCAGTGCCCATTCTCTTTTGGTAGGTAGACCATCTCTTTTCCAGTAAGTTGCTAAGCATACCCTCGCTGCCAGCAGCCAGGCATGTGCCCCATCATATACCCAGGCAGTGAGTCTTTCCCATTCTGTGCCCGCTCTCTTTTGGTAGGCAGACCATCTCTTTTCCAGTAAGTTGCTAAGCACGCCCTCGCTGCCAGCAGCCAGGCATGTACCCCATCATTTATCCAGGCAGTGAGTCTTTCCCATTCTGTGCCCGTTCTCTTTTGGTAGGTAAACCATTTCTCCAGTAAGTTGCTAAGCATGCCCTCGCCGCCAGCAGCCGTGCATGTGTCCCATCATATACCCTGGCAGTGAGTCTTTCCCATTCAGTGCCCGTTCTCTTTTGGTAGGTAGACCATCTCTTTTCCAGTGAGTTGCTAAGCACGCCCTCGCCGCCAGCAGCCAGGCATGTTTCCCATCATATACCCTGGCAGTGAGTCTTTCGAATTCTGTGCCCGCTCTCTTTTGGTAGGCAGACCATCTCTTTTCCAGTAAGTTGCTAAGCACGCCCTCGCTGCCAGCAGCCGTGCATGTGTCCCATCATATAACCTGGCAGTGAGTCTTTCCCATTCAGTGCCCGCTCTCTTTTGGTAGGTAGACCATCTCTTTTCCAGTAAGTTGCTAAGCACGCCCTCACCACCAGCAGCAGGACATGTGCCCCATCATATACCCTGGCAGTGAGTCTTTCCCATTCTGTGCCCGCTCTCTTTTGGTAGGTAGACCATCTCTTTTCCAGTAAGTTGCTAAGCACGCCCTTATTGCCAGCAGCAAGAAACGTGTCCCATCATATACCCTGGCAGTGAGTCTTTCCCATTCTGTGCCCGTTCTCTTTTGGTAGGCAGACCATCTCTTTTCCAGTAAGTTGCTAAGCACGCCCTCGCTGCCAGCAGCCAGGCATGTGCCCCATCATATACCCTGGCAGTGAGTCTTTCCCATTCAGTGCCCGTTCTCTTTTGGTAGGCAGACCATCTCTTTTCCAGTAAGTTGCTAAGCACGCCCTCCCTGCCAGCTGCCAGGCATGTGCCCCATCATATACCCTGACAGTGAGTCTTTCCCATTCAGTGCCCGTTCTCTTTTGGTAGGCAGACCATCTCTTTTCCAGTAAGTTGCTAAGCACGCCCTCGCCGCCAGCAGCAAGAAACGTGTCCCATCATATACCCTGGCAGTGAGTCTTTCCCATTCTGTGCCCGTTCTCTTTTGGTAGGTAGACCATCTCTTTTCCAGTAATTTGCTAAGCACGCCCTCATTGCCAGCAGCAAGAAACGTGTCCCATCATATACCCTGGCAGTGAGTCTTTCCCATTCTGTGCCCGCTCTCTTTTGGTAAGTAGACCATTTCTCCAGTAAGTTGCTAAGCACGCCCTCATCGCCAGCAGCAAGAAACGTGTCCCATCATATACCCTGGCAGTGAGTCTTTCCCATTCTGTGCCCGCTCTCTTTTGGTTGGTAGACCATCTCTTTTCCAGTAAGTTGCTAAGCACACCCTCCTGCCAGCAGCAAGAAACGTGCCCCATCATATACCCTGGCAGTGAGTCTTTCCCATTCTGTGCCCGCTCTCTTTTGGTAGGTAGACCATCTCTTTTCCAGTAAGTTGCTAAGCACACCCTCGCTGCCAGCAGCCAGGCATGTGTCCCATCATATACCCTGGCAGTGAGTCTTTCCCATTCAGTGCCCGCTCTCTTTTGGTAGGTAGACCATCTCTTTTCCAGTAAGTTGCTAAGCACGCCCTCGCTGCCAGCAGCGAGAAACGTGTCCCATCATATACCCTGGCAGTGAGTCTTTCCCATTCTGTGCCCGCTCTCTTTTGGTAGGTAGACCATCTCTTTTCCAGTAAGTTGCTAAGCACACCCTCGCTGCCAGCAGCAGGACATGTGTCCCATCATATACCCTGGCAGTGAGTCTTTCCCATTCAGTGCCCATTCTCTTTTGGTAGGCAGACCATCTCTTTTCCAGTAAGTTGCTAAGCACGCCCTCATTGCCAGCCGCAAGAAACGTGTCCCATCATATACCCTGGCAGTGAGTCTTTCCCATTCTGTGCCCGCTCTCTTTTGGTAGGTAGATCATTTCTCCAGTAAGTTGCTAAGCACGCCCTCATTGCCAGCAGCAAGAAACGTGTCCCATCATATACCCTGGCAGTGAGTCTTTCCCATTCTGTGCCCGCTCTCTTTTGGTAGGTAGACCATCTCTTTTCCAGTAAGTTGCTAAGCACACCCTCGCTGCCAGCAGCAAGAAACTTGCCCCATCATATACCCTGGCAGTGAGTCTTTCCCATTCTGTCCCCGCTCTCTTTTGGTAGGCAGACCATCTCTTTTCCAGTAAGTTGCTAAGCACACCCTCGCTGCCAGCAGCCAGGCATGTGTCCCATCATATACCCTGGCAGTGAGTCTTTCTCATTCAGTGCCCGCTCTCTTTTGGTAGGTAGACCATCTCTTTTCCAGTAAGTTGCTAAGCACACCCTCGCTGCCAGCAGCAAGAAACGTGTCCCATCATATACCCTGGCAGTGAGTCTTTCCCATTCAATGCCCATTCTCTTTTGGTAGGTAGACCATCTCTTTTCCAGTAAGTTGCTAAGCACGCCCTCGCTGCCAGCAGCCAGGCATGTGTACCTTCATATACCCTGGCAGTGAGTCTTTCCCATTCAGTGCCCGTTCTCTTTTGGTAGTTAGACCATCTCTTTTCCAGTAAGTTGCTAAGCACGCCCTCACCATCAGCAGCAGGACATGTGCCCCATCATATACCCAGGCAGTGAGTCTTTCCCATTCTGTGCCCGCTCTCTTTTGGTAGGTAGACCATCTCTTTTCCAGTAAGTTGCTAAGCATGCCCTCATTGCCAGCAGCAAGAAACGTGTCCCATCATATATCCTGGCAGTGAGTCTTTCCCATTCTGTGCCCGCTCTCTTTTGGTAGGTAGACCATTTCTCCAGTAAGTTGCTAAGCACGCCCTCGCCGCCAGCAGCAAGAAACGTGTCCCATCATATACCCTGGCAGTGAGTCTTTCCCATTCTGTGCCTGCCCTCTTTTGGTAGGTAGACCATCTCTTTTCCAGTAAGTTGCTAAGCACACCCTCACTGCCAGCAGCAAGAAACGTGCCCCATCATATACCCTGGCAGTGAGTCTTTCCCATTCTGTGCCCGCTCTCTTTTGGTAGGTAGACCATCTCTTTTCCAGTAAGTTGCTAAGCACACCCTCGCTGCCAGCAGCAGGCATGTGTCCCATCATATACCCTGGCAGTGAGTCTTTCCCATTTAGTGCCCGCTCTCTTTTGGTAGGTAGACCATCTCTTTTCCAGTAAGTTGCTAAGCACGCCCTCGCTGCCAGCAGCAAGAAACGTGTCCCATCATATAGCCTGGCAGTGAGTCTTTCCCATTCAGTGCCCATTCTCTTTTGGTAGGTATACCATCTCTTTTCCAGTAAGTTGCTAAGCACGCCCTCGCTGCCAGCAGCCAGGCATGTGTCCCATCAATACCCTGGCAGTGAGTCTTTCCCATTCAGTGCCCGTTCTCTTTTGGTAGGTAGACCATCTCTTTTCCAGTAAGTTGCTAAGCACACCCTCGCTGCCAGCAGCAGGACATGTGTCCCATCATATACCCTGGCAGTGAGTCTTTCCCATTCTGTGCCCGCTCTCTTTTGGTAGGTAGACCCTCTCTTTTCCAGTAAGTTGCTAAGCACACCCTCGCTGCCAGCAGCAGGACATGTGTCCCATCATATACCCTGGCAGTGAGTCTTTCCCATTCAGTGCCCGTTCTCTTTTGGTAGGTAGACCATCTCTTTTCCAGTAAGTTGCTAAGCACGCCCTCATTGCCAGCAGCAAGAAACGTGTCCCATCATATACCCTGGCAGTGAGTCTTTCCCATTCTGTGCCCGCTCTCTTTTGGTAGGTAGACCATTTCTCCAGTAATTTGCTAAGCACGCCCTCGCCGCCAGCAGCAAGAAACCTGTTCCATCATATACCCTGGCAGTGAGTCTTTCCCATTCTGTGCCCGCTCTCTTTTGGTAGGTAGAAAATCTCTTTTCCAGTAAGTTGCTAAGCACGCCCTCATTGCCAGCAGCAAGAAACGTGTCCCATCATATACCCTGGCAGTGAGTCTTTCCCATTTTGTGCCCGCTCTCTTTTGGTAGGTAGACCATCTCTTTTCCAGTAAGTTGCTAAGCACACCCTCGCTGCCAGCAGCCAGGCATGTGTCCCATCATATACCCTGGCAGTGAGTCTTTCCCATTCAGTGCCCGCTCTCTTTTGGTAGATAGACCATCTCTTTTCCAGTAAGTTGCTAAGCACGCCCTCGCTGCCAGCAGCAAGAAACGTGTCCCATCATATACCCTGGCAGTGAGTCTTTCCCATTCAGTGCCCATTCTCTTTTGGTAGGTAGACCATCTCTTTTCCAGTAAGTTGCTAAGCACGCCCTCGCCGCCAGCAGCAGGACATGTGTCCCATCATATAACCTGGCAGTGAGTCTTTCCATAATGTGCCCGTTCTCTTTTGGTAGGTAGACCATCTCTTTTCCAGTAAGTTGCTAAGCACGCCCTCGCTGCCAGCAGCAGGAAACGTGTCCCATCATATACCCAGGCATTGAGTCTTTCCCATTCTGTGCCCGCTCTCTTTTGGTAGGCAGACCATCTCTTTTCCAGTAAGTTGCTAAGCACGCCCTCGCTGCCAGCAGCAAGAAACGTGCCCCATCATATACCCTGGCAGTGAGTCTTTCCCATTCAGTGCCCGCTCTCTTTTGGTAGGCAGACTATCTCTTTTCCAGTAAGTTGCTAAGCACGCCCTCACCGCCAGCAGCCAGGCATGTGTCCCATCATATACCCTGGCAGTGAGTCTTTCCCATTTAGTGCCCGCTCTCTTTTGGTAGGCAGACCATCTCTTTTCCAGTAAGTTGCTAAGCACGCCCTCACCGCCAGCAGCCAGGCATGTGTCCCATCATATACCCTGGCTGTGAGTCTTTCCCATTCAGTGCCCGCTCTCTTTTGGTAGGCAGACCATCTCTTTTCCAGTAAGTTGCTAAGCACACCCTTGCTGCCAGCAGCAAGAAACGTGTCCCATCATATACCCTGGCAGTGAGTCTTTCCATAATGTGCCCGTTCTCTTTTGGTAGGTAGACCATCTCTTTTCCAGTAAGTTGCTAAGCACACCCTCGCTGCCAGCAGCCAGGCATGTGTCCCATCATATACTCTGGCAGTGAGTCTTTCCCATCCAGTGCCCGCTCTCTTTTGGTAGGTAGACCATCTCTTTTCCAGTAAGTTGCTAAGCACGCCCTCGCTGCCAGCAGCAAGAAATGTGTCCCATCATATACCCTGGCAGTGAGTCTTTCCCATTCAGTGCCCATTCTCTTTTGGTAGGTAGACCATCTCTTTTCCAGTAAGTTGCTAAGCATACCCTCGCGGCCAGCAGCCAGGCATGTGCCCCATCATATACCCAGGCAGTGAGTCTTTCCCATTCTGTGCCCGCTCTCTTTTGGTAGGCAGACCATCTCTTTTCCAGTAAGTTGCTAAGCACGCCCTCGCTGCCAGCAGACAGGCATGTACCCCATCATTTATCCAGGCAGTGAGTCTTTCCCATTCTGTGCCCGTTCTCTTTTGGTAGGTAAACCATTTCTCCAGTAAGTTGCTAAGCATGCCCTCGCCGCCAGCAGCCGTGCATGTGTCCCATCATATACCCTGGCAGTGAGTCTTTCCCATTCAGTGCCCGTTCTCTTTTGGTAGGTAGACCATCTCTTTTCCAGTGAGTTGCTAAGCACGCCCTCGCCGCCAGCAGCCAGGCATGTGTCCCATCATATACCCTGGCAGTGAGTCTTTCGAATTCTGTGCCCGCTCTCTTTTGGTAGGCAGACCATCTCTTTTCCAATAAGTTGCTAAGCACGCCCTCGCTGCCAGCAGCCGTGCATGTGTCCCATCATATACCCTGGCAGTGAGTCTTTCCCATTCAGTGCCCGCTCTCTTTTGGTAGGTAGACCATCTCTTTTCCAGTAAGTTGCTAAGCAAACCCTCGCTGCCAGCAGCAAGAAACGTGTCCATCATATACCCTGGCAGTGAGTCTTTCCCATTCAATGCCCATTCTCTTTTGGTAGGTAGACCATCTCTTTTCCAGTAAGTTGCTAAGCACGCCCTCGCTGCCAGCAGCCAGGCATTTGTACCATCATATACCCTGGCAGTGAGTCTTTCCCATTCAGTGCCCGTTCTCTTTTGGTAGGTAGACCATCTCTTTTCCAGTAAGTTGCTAAGCACGCCCTCACCACCAGCAGCAGGACATGTGCCCCATCATATACCCTGGCAGTGAGTCTTTCCCATTCTGTGCCCGCTCTCTTTTGGTAGGTAGACCATCTCTTTTCCAGTAAGTTGCTAAGCACGCCCTTATTGCCAGCAGCAAGAAACGTGTCCCATCATATACCCTGGCAGTGAGTCTTTCCCATTCTGTGCCTGCCCTCTTTTGGTAGGTAGACCATCTCTTTTCCAGTAAGTTGCTAAGCACACCCTTGCTGCCAGCAGCAAGAAACGTGCCCCATCATATACCCTGGCAGTGAGTCCTTCCCATTCTGTGCCCGCTCTCTTTTGGTAGGTAGACCATCTCTTTTCCAGTAAGTTGCTAAGCACACCCTCGCTGCCAGCAGCCAGGCATGTGTCCCATCATATACCCTGGCAGTGAGTCTTTCCCATTTAGTGCCCGCTCTCTTTTGGTAGGTAGACCATCTCTTTTCCAGTAAGTTGCTAAGCACGCCCTCGCTGCCAGCAGCAAGAAACGTGTCCCATCATATACCCTGGCAGTGAGTCTTTCCCATTCAGTGCCCATTCTCTTTTGGTAGGTATACCATCTCTTTTCCAGTAAGTTGCTAAGCACGCCCTCGCTGCCAGCAGCCAGGCACGTGTCCCATCATATACCCTGGCAGTGATTCTTTCCCATTCAGTGCCCGTTCTCTTTTGGTAGGTAGACCATCTCTTTTCCAGTAAGTTGCTAAGCACACCCTCGCTGCCAGCAGCAGGACATGTGTCCCATCATATACCCTGGCAGTGAGTCTTTCCCATTCGGTGCCCGCTCTCTTTTGGTAGGTAGACGATCTCTTTTCCAGTAAGTTGCTAAGCACGCCCTCGCTGCCAACAGCCAGGCATGTGTCCCATCATATACCCTGGCAGTGAGTCTTTCCCATTCAGTGCCCGTTCTCTTTTGGTAGGTAGACCATCTCTTTTCCAGTAAGTTGCTAAGCACGCCCTCGCCGCCAGCAGCCAGGTATGTGTCCCATCATATACCCTGGCAGTGAGTCTTTCCCATTCTGTGCCCGCTCTCTTTTGGTAGGTAGACCATCTCTTTTCCAGTAAGTTGCTAAGCACACCCTCGCTGCCAGCAGCAGGACATGTGTCCCATCATATACCCTGGCAGTGACTCTTTCCCATTCAGTGCCCGTTCTCTTTTGGTAGGTAGACCATCTCTTTTCCAGTAAGTTGCTAAGCACGCCCTCATTGCCAGCAGCAAGAAACGTGTCCCATCATATACCCTGGCAGTGAGTCTTTCCCATTCTGTGCCCGCTCTCTTTTGGTAGGTAGACCATTTCTCCAGTAATTTGCTAAGCACGCCCTCGCCGCCAGCAGCAAGAAACCTGTCCCATCATATACCCTGGCAGTGAGTCTTTCCCATTCTGTGCCCGCTCTCTTTTGGTAGGTAGAAAATCTCTTTTCCAGTAAGTTGCTAAGCACACCCACGCTGCCAGCAGCAAGAAACGTGCCCCATCATATACCATGGCAGTGAGTCTTTCCCATTCTGTGCCCGCTCTCTTTTGGTAGGTAGACCATCTCTTTTCCAGTAAGTTGCTAAGCACGCCCTTGCCGCCAGCAGCCAGGCATGTGTCCCATCATATACCCTGGCAGTGAGTCTTTCCCATTCTGTGCCCGTTCTCTTTTGGTAGGCAGACCATCTCTTTTCCAGTAAGTTGCTAAGCACACCCTCGCTGCCAGCAGCAAGAAACGTGTCCCATCATATACCCTGGCATTGAGTCTTTCCATAATGTGCCCGTTCTCTTTTGGTAGGTAGACCATCTCTTTTCCAGTAAGTTGCTAAGCACACCCTCGCTGCCAGCAGCTAGGCATGTGTCCCATCATATACTCTGGCAGTGATTCTTTCCCATCCAGTGCCCGCTCTCTTTTGGTAGGTAGACCATCTCTTTTCCAGTAAGTTGCTAAGCACACCCTCGCTGCCAGCAGCCGTGCATGTGTCCCATCAAATACCCTGGCAGTGATTCTTTCCCATCCAGTGCCCATTCTCTTTTGGTAGGTAGACCATCTCTTTTCCAGTAAGTTGCTAAGCATACCCTCGCTGCCAGCAGCCAGGCATGTGCCCCATCATATACCCAGGCAGTGAGTCTTTCCCATTCTGTGCCCGCTCTCTTTTGGTAGGCAGACCATCTCTTTTCCAGTAAGTTGCTAAGCACGCCCTCGCTGCCAGCAGCCAGGCATGTACCCCATCATATATCCAGGCAGTGAGTCTTTCCCATTCTGTGCCCGTTCTCTTTTGGTAGGTAAACCATTTCTCCAGTAAGTTGCTAAGCATGCCCTCGCCGCCAGCAGCCGTGCATGTGTCCCATCATATACCCTGGCAGTGAGTCTTTCCCATTCAGTGCCCGTTCTCTTTTGGTAGGTAGACCATCTCTTTTCCAGTGAGTTGCTAAGAACGCCCTCGCCGCCAGCAGCCAGGCATGTGTCCCATCATATACCCTGGCAGTGAGTCTTTCCCATTCTGTGGCCGCTCTCTTTTGGTAGGCAGACCATCTCTTTTCCAGTAAGTTGCTAAGCACGCCCTCACTGCCAGCAGCCGTGCATGTGTCCCATCATATACCCTGGCAGTGAGTCTTTCCCATTCAGTGCCCGCTCTCTTTTGGTAGGTAAACCATTTCTCCAGTAAATTGCTAAGCACGCCCTCGCCGCCAGCAGCAAGAAACGTGTCCCATCATATACCCTGGCAGTGAGTCTTTCCAATTCTGTGCCCGTTCTCTTTTGGTAGGTAGACCATCTCTTCTCCAGTAAGTTGCTAAGCACGCCCTCACCTCCAGCAGCAAGAAACGTGTCCCATCATATACCCTGGAAGTGAGTCTTTCCCATTCAGTGCCCGCTCTCTTTTGGTAGGTAGACCATCTCTTCTCCAGTAAGTTGCCAAGCACGCCCTCGCCTCCAGCAGCAGGACATGTGTCCCATCATATACCCTGGCAGTGAGTCTTTCCCATTCAGTGCCCATTCTCTTTTGGTAGGTAGACCATCTCTTTTCAAGTAAGTTGCCAAGCACGCCCTCACCGCCAGCAGCCAGGCATGTGTCCCATCATATACCCTGGCAGTGAGTCCTTCCCATTCAGTGCCCATTCTCTTTTGGTAGGTAGACCATTTCTCCAGTAAGTTGCTAAGCACGCCCTCACCCCCAGCAGCAGGACATGTGTCCCATCATATACCCTGGCAGTGAGTCTTTCCCATTCAGTGCCCATTCTCTTTTGGTAGGTAGACCATTTCTCCAGTAAGTTGCTAAGCACACCCTCGCTGCCAGCAGCCAGGCATGTGTCCCATCATACACCCTGGCAGTGAGTCCTTCCCATTCAGTGCCCATTCTCTTTTGGTAGGTAGACCATTTCTCCAGTAAGTTGCTAAGCACACCCTCGCTGCCAGCAGCCGTGCATGTGTCCCATCATATACCCTGGCAGTGAGTCTTTCCCATTCAGTGCCCGCTCTCTTTTGGTAGGTAGACCATCTCTTTCCCAGTAAGTTGCTAAGCACGCCCTCGCTGCCAGCAGCAGGACATGTGTCCCATCATATACCCTGGCAGTGAGTCTTTCCCATTCAGTGCCCGCTCTCTTTTGGTAGGTAGACCATCTTTTTCCAGTAAGTTGCTAAGCACGCCCTCGCTGCCAGCAGCAGGACATGTGTCCCATCATATACCCTGGCAGTGAGTCTTTCCCATTCAGTGCCCGCTCTCTTTTGGTAGGCAGACCATCTCTTTTCCAGTGAGTTGCTAAGAACGCCCTCGCCGCCAGCAGCCAGACATGTGTCCCATCATATACCCTGGCAGTGAGTCTTTCCCATTCTGTGCCCGCTCTCTTTTGGTAGGCAGACCATCTCTTTTCCAGTAAGTTGCTAAGCACGCCCTCACTGCCAGCAGCCGTGCATGTGTCCCATCATATACCCTGGCAGTGAGTCTTTCCCATTCAGTGCCCGCTCTCTTTTGGTAGGTAAACCATTTCTCCAGTAAATTGCTAAGCACGCCCTCGCCGCCAGCAGCAAGAAACGTGTCCCATCATATACCCTGGCAGTGAGTCTTTCCAATTCTGTGCCCGTTCTCTTTTGGTAGGTAGACCATCTCTTCTCCAGTAAGTTGCTAAGCACGCCCTCACCTCCAGCAGCAAGAAACGTGTCCCATCATATACCCTGGAAGTGAGTCTTTCCCATTCAGTGCCCGCTCTCTTTTGGTAGGTAGACCATCTCTTCTCCAGTAAGTTGCCAAGCACGCCCTCGCCTCCAGCAGCAGGACATGTGTCCCATCATATACCCTGGCAGTGAGTCTTTCCCATTCAGTGCCCATTCTCTTTTGGTAGGTAGACCATCTCTTTTCCAGTAAGTTGCCAAGCACGCCCTCACCGCCAGCAGCCAGGCATGTGTCCCATCATATACCCTGGCAGTGAGTCCTTCCCATTCAGTGCCCATTCTCTTTTGGTAGGTAGACCATTTCTCCAGTAAGTTGCTAAGCACGCCCTCACCCCCAGCAGCAGGACATGTGTCCCATCATATACCCTGGCAGTGAGTCTTTCCCATTCAGTGCCCATTCTCTTTTGGTAGGTAGACCATTTCTCCAGTAAGTTGCTAAGCACACCCTCGCTGCCAGCAGCCAGGCATGTGTCCCATCATATACCCTGGCAGTGAGTCCTTCCCATTCAGTGCCCATTCTCTTTTGGTAGGTAGACCATTTCTCCAGTAAGTTGCTAAGCACACCCTCGCTGCCAGCAGCCGTGCATGTGTCCCATCATATACCCTGGCAGTGAGTCTTTCCCATTCAGTGCCCGCTCTCTTTTGGTAGGTAGACCATCTCTTTCCCAGTAAGTTGCTAAGCACGCCCTCGCTGCCAGCAGCAGGACATGTGTCCCATCATATACCCTGGCAGTGAGTCTTTCCCATTCAGTGCCCGCTCTCTTTTGGTAGGCAGACCATCTCTTTTCCAGTAAGTTGCTAAGCACGCCCTCGCTGCCAGCAGCCAGACATGTGTCCCATCATATACCCTTGCAGTGAGTCTTTCCCATTCAGTGCCCGTTCTCTTTTGGTAGGCAGACCATCTCTTTTCCAGTAAGTTGCTAAGCACGCCCTCGCTGCCAGCAGCAAGAAACGTGTCCCATCATATACCCTGGTAGTGAGTCTTTCCCATTCAGTGCCCATTCTCTTTTGGTAGGTAGACCATCTCTTTTCCAGTAAGTTGCTAAGCATACCCTCGCTGACAGCAGCCAGGCATGTGCCCCATCATATACCCAGGCAGAGAGTCTTTCCCATTCTGTGCCCGCTCTCTTTTGGTAGGCAGACCATCTCTTTTCCAGTAAGGTGCTAAGCACGCCCTCGCTGCCAGCAGCCAGGCAAGTACCCCATCATATATCCAGGCAGTGAGTCTTTCCCAATCTGTGCCCGTTCTCTTTTGGTAGGTAAACCATTTCTCCAGTAAGTTGCTAAGCATGCCCTCACCGCCAGCAGCCGTGCATGTGTCCCATCATATACCCTGGCAGTGAGTCTTTCCCATTCAGTGCCCGTTCTCTTTTGGTAGGTAGACCATCTCTTTTCCAGTGAGTTGCTAAGCACGCCCTCGCCGCCAGCAGCGAGGCATGTGTCCCATCATATACCCTGGCAGTGAGTCTTTCCCATTCTGTGCCCGCTCTCTTTTGGTAGGCAGACCATCTCTTTTCCAGTAAGTTGCTAAGCACGCCCTCGCTGCCAGCAGCCGTGCATGTGTCCCATCATATACCCTGGCAGTGAGTCTTTCCCATTCAGTGCCCGCTCTCTTTTGGTAGGTAGACCATTTCTCCAGTAAATTGCTAAGCACGCCCACGCCGCCAGCAGCAAGAAACGTTTCCCATCATATACCCTGGCAGTGAGTCTTTCCCATTCTGTGCCCGTTCTCTTTTGGTAGGTAGACCATCTCTTCTCCAGTAAGTTGCTAAGCACGCCCTCACCGCCAGCAGCAAGAAACGTGTCCCATCATATACCCTGGCAGTGAGCCTTTCCCATTCAGTGCCCGCTCTCTTTTGGTAGGTAGACGATCTCTTCTCCAGTAAGTTGCTAAGCACGCCCTCGCCGCCAGCAGCAGGACATGTGTCCCATCATATACCCTGGCCGTGAGTCTTTCCCATTCAGTGCCCATTCTCTTTTGGTAGGTAGACCATCTCTTTTCCAGTAAGTTGCCAAGCACGCCCTCACCGCCAGCAGCCAGGCATGTGTCCCATCATATACCCTGGCATTGAGTCCTTCCCATTCAGTGCCCATTCTCTTTCGGTAGGTAGACCATTTCTCCAGTAAGTTGCTAAGCACGCCCTCACCCCCAGCAGCAGGACATGTGTCCCATCATATACCCTGGCAGTGAGTCTTTCCCATTCAGTGCCCGCTCTCTTTTGGTAGGTAGACCATCTCTTTTCCAGTAAGTTGCTAAGCACGCCCTCGCTGCCAGCAGCAGGACATGTGTCCCATCATATACCCTGGCAGTGAGTCTTTCCCATTCAGTGCCCGCTCTCTTTTGGTAGGCAGACCATCTCTTTTCCAGTAAGTTGCTAAGCACGCCCTCGCTGCCAGCAGCCAGACATGTGTCCCATCATATACCCTGGCAGTGAGTGTTTCCCATTCAGTGCCCGTTCTCTTTTGGTAGGCAGACCATCTCTTTTCCAGTAAGTTGCTAAGCACGCCCTCGCTGCCAGCAGCCAGGCATGTGCCCCATCATATACCCTGGCAGTGAGTCTTTCCCATTCTGTGCCCATTCTCTTTTGGTAGGTAGACCATCTCTCTTCCAGTAAGTTGCTAAGCACGCCCTCGCTGCCAGCAGCCAGGCATGTGCCCCATCATATACCCTGCAGTGAGTCTTTCCATAATGTGCCCGCTCTCTTTGGTAGGCAGACCATCTCTTTTCCAGTAAGTTGCTAAGCACGCCCTCGCTGCCAGCAGCAGGACATGTGTCCCATCATATACCCTGGCAGTGAGTCTTTCCCATTCAGTGCCCGCTCTCTTTTGGTAGGTAGACCATCTCTTTTCCAGTAAGTTGCTAAGCACGCCCTCACCGCCTGCAGCAGGACATGTGTCCCATCATATACCCTGGCAGTGAGTCTTTCCCATTCTGTGCCCGCTCTCTTTTGGTAGGTAGACCATCTCTTTTCCAGTAAGTTGCTAAGCACGCCCTCGACGCCAGCAGCAGGACATGTGTCCCATCATATACCCTGGCAGTGAGTCTTTCCCATTCAGTGCCCATTCTCTTTTGTTAGGTAGACCACCTCTTTTCCAGTAAGTTGCTAAGCACGCCCTCACTGCCAGCAGCCGTGCATGTGTCCCATCATATACCCTGGCAGTGAGTCTTTCCCATTCTGTGCCCATTCTCTTTTGGTAGGTAGACCATCTCTTTTCCAGTAAGTTGCTAAGCACGCCCTCGCCGCCAGCAGCAAGAAACGTGTCCCATCATATACCCTGGCAGTGAGTCTTTCCCATTCAGTGCCCGCTCTCTTTTGGTAGGTAGAGCATCTCTTTTCCAGTAAGTTGCTAAGCACGCCCTCGCCGCCAGCAGCAAGAAACGTGTCCCATCATATACCCTGGCAGTGAGTCTTTCCCATTCAGTGCCCGCTCTCTTTTGGTAGGTAGACCATCTCTTTTCCAGTAAGTTGCTAAGCACGCCCTTACCACCAGCAGCAAGAAACGTGTCCCATCATACACCCTGGCAGTGAGTCTTTCCCATTCAGTGCCCATTCTCTTTTGGTAGGTAGACAATCTCTTTTCCAGTAAGTTGCTAAGCACGCCCTCGCTGCCAGCAGCCGTGCATGTGTCCCATCATATACCCTGGCAGTGAGTCTTTCCCATTCTGTGCCCATTCTCTTTTGGTAGGTAGACCATCTCTTTTCCAGTAAGTTGCTAAGCACGCCCTCGCCGCCAGCAGCAAGTAACGTGTCCCATCATATACCCTGGCAGTGAGTCTTTCCCATTCAGTGCCCGCTCTCTTTTGGTACGTAGACCATCTCTTTTCCAGTTAGTTGCTAAGCACGCCCTCACCGCCAGAAGCAGGACATGTGTCCCATCATATACCCTGGCAGTGAGTCTTTCCCATTCAGTGCCCGCTCTCTTTTGGTAGGTAGACCATCTCTTTTCCAGTAAGTTGCTAAGCACGCCCTCGCCGCCAGCAGCAAGAAACGTGTCCCATCATATACCCTGGCAGTGAGTCTTTCCCATTCTGTGCCCGCTCTCTTTTGGTAGGCAGACCATCTCTTTTCCAGTAAGTTGCTAAGCAAACCCTCGCTGCCAGCAGCCAGGCATGTGCCCCATCATATACCCTGGCAGTGAGTCTTTCCCATTCAGTGCCCGCTCTCTTTTGGTAGGTAGACCATCTCTTTTCCAGTAAGTTGCTAAGCATGCCCTCGCCGCCAGCAGCCAGGCATGTGTCCCATCATACACCCTGGCAGTGAGTCCTTCCCATTCAGTGCCCATTCTCTTTTGGTAGGTAGACCATTTCTCCAGTAAGTTGCTAAGCACGCCCTCACCGCCAGCAGCAGGACATGTGTCCCATCATATACCCTGGCAGTGAGTCTTTCCCATTCAGTGCCCGCTCTCTTTTGGTAGGTAGACCATCTCTTTTCCAGTAAGTTGCTAAGCACGCCCTCACCGCCAGCAGCCAGGCATGTGTCCCATCATATACCCTGGCAGTGAGTCTTTCCCATTCAGTGCCCGCTCTCTTTTGGTAGGCAAACCATCTCTTTTCCAGTAAGTTGCTAAGCACACCCTCACCGCCAGCAGCAGGACATGTGTCCCATCATCTACCCTGGCAGTGAGTCTTTCCCATTCTGTGCCCGCTCTCTTTTGGTAGGTAGACCATCTCTTTTCCAGTAAGTTGCTAAGCACACCCTCGCTGCCAGCAGCCAGGCATGTGTCCCATCATATACCCTGGCAGTGAGTCTTTCCCATTCAGTGCCCGCTCTCTTTTGGTAGGCAGACCATCTCTTTTCCAGTAAGTTGCTAAGCACGCCCTCGCTGCCAGCTGCCGTGCATGTGTCCCATCATATACCCTGGCAGTGAGTCTTTCCCATTCTGTGCCCGCTCTCTTTTGGTAGGTAGACCACTCTTTTCCAGTAAGTTGCTAAGCACGCCCTCGCTGCCAGCAGCCGGACATGTGTCCCATCATATACCCTGGCAGTGAGTCTTTCCCATTCAGTGCCCGCTCTCTTTTGGTAGGCAGACCATCTCTTTTCCAGTAAGTTGCTAAGCACGCCCTCGCTGCCAGCAGCCGTGCATGTGTCCCATCATATACCCTGGCAGTGAGTCTTTCCCATTCTGTGCCCATTCTCTTTTGGTAGGTAGACCATCTCTTTTCCAGTAAGTTGCTAAGCATGCCCTCGCTGCCAGCAGCCGTGCATGTGTCCCATCATATACCCTGGCAGTGAGTCTTTCCCATTCAGTGCCCGTTCTCTTTTGGTAGGTAGACCATCTCTTTTCCAGTAAGTTGCTAAGCACGCCCTCGCCGCCAGCAGCAAGAAACGTGTCCCATCATATACCCTGGCAGTGAGTCTTTCCCATTCAGTGCCCGCTCTCTTTTGGTAGGTAGAGCATCTCTTTTCCAGTAAGTTGCTAAGCACGCCCTCGCCGCCAGCAGCAAGAAACGTGTCCCATCATATACCCTGGCAGTGAGTCTTTCCCATTCAGTGCCCGCTCTCTTTTGGTAGGTAGACCATCTCTTTTCCAGTAAGTTGCTAAGCACGCCCTTACCGCCAGCAGCAAGAAACGTGTCCCATCATATACCCTGGCAGTGAGTCTTTCCCATTCAGTGCCCATTCTCTTTTGGTAGGTAGACAATCTCTTTTCCAGTAAGTTGCTAAGCACGCCCTCGCTGCCAGCAGCCGTGCATGTGTCCCATCATATACCCTGGCAGTGAGTCTTTCCCATTCTGTGCCCATTCTCTTTTGGTAGGTAGACCATCTCTTTTCCAGTAAGTTGCTAAGCACGCCCTCGCCGCCAGCAGCAAGAAACGTGTCCCATCATATACCCTGGCAGTGAGTCTTTCGCATTCAGTGCCCGCTCTCTTTTGGTACGTAGACCATCTCTTTTCCAGTTAGTTGCTAAGCACGCCCTCACCGCCAGAAGCAGGACATGTATCCCATCATATACCCTGGCAGTGAGTCTTTCCCATTCAGTGCCCGCTCTCTTTTGGTAGGTAGACCATCTCTTTTCCAGTAAGTTGCTAAGCACGCCCTCGCCGCCAGCAGCAAGAAACGTGTCCCATCATATACCCTGGCAGTGAGTCTTTCCCATTCAGTGCCCGCTCTCTTTTGGTAGGTAGACCATCTCTTTTCCAGTAAGTTGCTAAGCACGCCCTCACCGCCAGCAGCAGGACATGTGTCCCATCATATACCCTGGCAGTGAGTCTTTCCCATTCTGTGCCCGCTCTCTTTTGGTAGGTAGGCCATCTCTCCAGTAAGTTGCTAAGCACACCCTCGCCGCCAGCAGCAAGAAACGTGTCCCATCATATACCATGGCAGTGAGTCTTTCCCATTCTGTGCCCGCTCTCTTTTGGTAGGCAGAGCATCTCTTTTCCAGTAAGTTGCTAAGCACACCCTCGCTGCCAGCAGCCAGACATGTGTTCCATCATATACCCTGGCAGTGAGTCTTTCCCATTCTGTGCCCGCTCTCTTTTGGTAGGCAGACCATCTCTTTTCCAGTAAGTTGCTAAGCACACCCTCGCTGCCAGCAGCCAGGCATGTGCCCCATCATATACCCTGGCAGTGAGTCTTTCCCATTCAGTGCCCGCTCTCTTTTGGTAGGTAGACCATCTCTTTTCCAGTAAGTTGCTAAGCATGCCCTCGCCGCCAGCAGCCAGGCATGTGTCCCATCATATACCCTGGCAGTGAGTCCTTCCCATTCAGTGCCCATTCTCTTTTGGTAGGTAGACCATTTCTCCAGTAAGTTGCTAAGCACGCCCTCACCGCCAGCAGCAGGACATGTGTCCCATCATATACCCTGGCAGTGAGTCTTTCCCATTCAGTGCCCGCTCTCTTTTGGTAGGTAGACCATCTCTTTTCCAGTAAGTTGCTAAGCACGCCCTCACCGCCAGCAGCCAGGCATGTGTCCCATCATATACCCTGGCAGTGAGTCTTTCCCATTCAGTGCCCGCTCTCTTTTGGTAGGCAAACCATCTCTTTTCCAGTAAGTTGCTAAGCACACCCTCACCGCCAGCAGCAGGACATGTGTCCCATCATCTACCCTGGCAGTGAGTCTTTCCCATTCTGTGCCCGCTCTCTTTTGGTAGGTAGACCATCTCTTTTCCAGTAAGTTGCTAAGCACACCCTCGCTGCCAGCAGCCAGGCATGTGTCCCATCATATACCCTGGCAGTGAGTCTTTCCCATTCAGTGCCCGCTCTCTTTTGGTAGGCAGACCATCTCTTTTCCAGTAAGTTGCTAAGCACGCCCTCGCTGCCAGCTGCCGTGCATGTGTCCCATCATATACCCTGGCAGTGAGTCTTTCCCATTCTGTGCCCGCTCTCTTTTGGTAGGTAGACCACTCTTTTCCAGTAAGTTGCTAAGCACGCCCTCGCTGCCAGCAGCCGGACATGTGTCCCATCATATACCCTGGCAGTGAGTCTTTCCCATTCAGTGCCCGCTCTCTTTTGGTAGGCAGACCATCTCTTTTCCAGTAAGTTGCTAAGCACGCCCTCGCTGCCAGCAGCCGTGCATGTGTCCCATCATATACCCTGGCAGTGAGTCTTTCCCATTCTGTGCCCATTCTCTTTTGGTAGGTAGACCATCTCTTTTCCAGTAAGTTGCTAAGCATGTCCTCGCTGCCAGCAGCCGTGCATGTGTCCCATCATATACCCTGGCAGTGAGTCTTTCCCATTCAGTGCCCGTTCTCTTTTGGTAGGTAGACCATCTCTTTTCCAGTAAGTTGCTAAGAACGCCCTTGCTGCCAGCAGCCAGGCATGTGTCCCATCATATACCCTGGCAGTGAGTCTTTCCCATTCAGTGCCCGCTCTCTTTTGGTAGGCAGACCATCTCTTTTCCAGTAAGTTGCTAAGCACGCCCTCACCGCCAGCAGCAGGACATGTGTCCCATCATATACCCTGGCAGTGAGTCTTTCCCATTCAGTGCCCGCTCTCTTTTGGTAGGTAGATCATTTCTCCAGTAAGTTGCTAAGCACGCCCTCATTGCCAGCAGCAAGAAACGTGTCCCATCATATACCCTGGCAGTGAGTCTTTCCCATTCTGTGCCCGCTCTCTTTTGGTAGGTAGACCATCTCTTTTCCAGTAAATTGCTAAGCACACCCTCGCTGCCAGCAGCAAGAAACGTGCCCCATCATATACCCTGGCAGTGAGTCTTTCCCATTCTGTCCCCGCTCTCTTTTGGTAGGCAGACCATCTCTTTTCCAGTAAGTTGCTAAGCACACCCTCGCTGCCAGCAGCCAGGCATGTGTCCCATCATATACCCTGGCAGTGAGTCTTTCTCATTCAGTGCCCGCTCTCTTTTGGTAGGTAGACCATCTCTTTTCCAGTAAGTTGCTAAGCACACCCTCGCTGCCAGCAGCAAGAAACGTGTCCCATCATATACCCTGGCAGTGAGTCTTTCCCATTCAATGCTCATTCTCTTTTGGTAGGTAGACCATCTCTTTTCCAGTAAGTTGCTAAGCACGCCCTCGCTGCCAGCAGCCAGGCATGTGTACCTTCATATACCCTGGCAGTGAGTCTTTCCCATTTAGTGCCCGTTCTCTTTTGGTAGTTAGACCATCTCTTTTCCAGTAAGTTGCTAAGCACGCCCTCACCATCAGCAGCAGAACATGTGCCCCATCATATACCCAGGCAGTGAGTCTTTCCCATTCTGTGCCCGCTCTCTTTTGGTAGGTAGACCATGTCTTTTCCAGTAAGTTGCTAAGCATGCCCTCATTCCCAGCAGCAAGAAACGTGTCCCATCATATACCCTGGCAGTGAGTCTTTCCCATTCTGTGCCCGCTCTCTTTTGGTAGGTAGACCATCTCTTTTCCAGTAAGTTGCTAAGCACACCCTCGCTGCCAGCAGCAGGCATGTGTCCCATCATATACCCTGGCAGTGAGTCTTTCCCATTTAGTGCCCGCTCTCTTTTGGTAGGTAGACCATCTCTTTTCCAGTAAGTTGCTAAGCACGCCCTCGCTGCCAGCAGCAAGAAACGTGTCCCATCATATACCCTGGCAGTGAGTCTTTCCCATTCAGTGCCCATTCTCTTTTGGTAGGTATACCATCTCTTTTCCAGTAAGTTGCTAAGCACGCCCTCGCTGCCAGCAGCCAGGCATGTGTCCCATCATATACCCTGGCAGTGAGTCTTTCCCATTCAGTGCCCGTTCTCTTTTGGTAGGTAGACCATCTCTTTTCCAGTAAGTTGCTAAGCACACCCTCGCTGCCAGCAGCAGGACATGTGTCCCATCATATACCCTGGCAGTGAGTCTTTCCCATTCAGTGCCCGCTCTCTTTTGGTAGGTAGACCATCTCTTTTCCAGTAAGTTGCTAAGCACGCCCTCGCTGCCAACAGCCAGGCATGTGTCCCATCATATACCCTGGCAGTGAGTCTTTCCCATTCAGTGCCCGTTCTCTTTTGGTAGGTAGACCATCTCTTTTCCAGTAAGTTGCTAAGCACGCCCTCGCCGCCAGCAGCCAGGCATGTGTCCCATCATATACCCTGGCAGTGAGTCTTTCCCATTCTGTGCCCGCTCTCTTTTGGTAGGTAGACCATCTCTTTTCCAGTAAGTTGCTAAGCACACCCTCGCTGCCAGCAGCAGGACATGTGTCCCATCATATACCCTGGCTGTGAGTCTTTCCCATTCAGTGCCCGTTCTCTTTTGGTAGGTAGACCATCTCTTTTCCAGTAAGTTGCTAAGCACGCCCTCATTGCCAGCAGCAAGAAACGTGTCCCATCATATACCCTGGCAGTGAGTCTTTCCCATTCTGTGCCCGCTCTCTTTTGGTAGGTAGACCATTTCTCCAGTAATTTGCTAAGCACGCCCTCGCCGCCAGCAGCAAGAAACCTGTTCCATCATATACCCTGGCAGTGAGTCTTTCCCATTCTGTGCCCGCTCTCTTTTGGTAGGTAGAAAATCTCTTTTCCAGTAAGTTGCTAAGCACGCCCTCATTGCCAGCAGCAAGAAACGTGTCCCATCATATACCCTGGCAGTGAGTCTTTCCCATTTTGTGCCCGCTCTCTTTTGGTAGGTAGACCATCTCTTTTCCAGTAAGTTGCTAAGCACACTCTCGCTGCCAGCAGCCAGGCATGTGTCCCATTATATACCCTGGCAGTGAGTCTTTCCCATTCAGTGCCCGCTCTCTTTTGGTAGATAGACCATCTCTTTTCCAGTAAGTTGCTAAGCACGCCCTCGCTGCCAGCAGCAAGAAACGTGTCCCATCATATACCCTGGCAGTGAGTCTTTCGCATTCAGTGCCCATTCTCTTTTGGTAGGTAGACCATCTCTTTTCCAGTAAGTTGCTAAGCACGCCCTCGCCGCCAGCAGCAGGACATGTGTCCCATCATATAACCTGGCAGTGAGTCTTTCCATAATGTGCCCGTTCTCTTTTGGTAGGTAGACCATCTCTTTTCCAGTAAGTTGCTAAGCACACCCTCGCTGCCAGCAGCAGGAAACGTGTCCCATCATATACCCAGGCATTGAGTCTTTCCCATTCTGTGCCCGCTCTCTTTTGGTAGGCAGACCATCTCTTTTCCAGTAAGTTGCTAAGCACGCCCTCGCTGCCAGCAGCAAGAAACGTGCCCCATCATATACCCTGGCAGTGAGTCTTTCCCATTCAGTGCCCGCTCTCTTTTGGTAGGCAGACTATCTCTTTTCCAGTAAGTTGCTAAGCACGCCCTCACCGCCAGCAGCCAGGCATGTGTCCCATCATATACCCTGGCAGTGAGTCTTTCCCATTCAGTGCCCGCTCTCTTTTGGTAGGCAGACCATCTCTTTTCCAGTAAGTTGCTAAGCACGCCCTCACCGCCAGCAGCCAGGCATGTGTCCCATCATATACCCTGGCTGTGAGTCTTTCCCATTCAGTGCCCGCTCTCTTTTGGTAGGCAGACCATCTCTTTTCCAGTAAGTTGCTAAGCACACCCTTGCTGCCAGCAGCAAGAAACGTGTCCCATCATATACCCTGGCAGTGAGTCTTTCCATAATGTGCCCGTTCTCTTTTGGTAGGTAGACCATCTCTTTTCCAGTAAGTTGCTAAGCACACCCTCGCTGCCAGCAGCCAGGCATGTGTCCCATCATATACTCTGGCAGTGAGTCTTTCCCATCCAGTGCCCGCTCTCTTTTGGTAGGTAGACCATCTCTTTTCCAGTAAGTTGCTAAGCACGCCCTCGCTGCCAGCAGCAAGAAATGTGTCCCATCATATACCCTGGCAGTGAGTCTTTCCCATTCAGTGCCCATTCTCTTTTGGTAGGTAGACCATCTCTTTTCCAGTAAGTTGCTAAGCATACCCTCGCTGCCAGCAGCCAGGCATGTGCCCCATCATATACCCAGGCAGTGAGTCTTTCCCATTCTGTGCCCGCTCTCTTTTGGTAGGCAGACCATCTCTTTTCCAGTAGGTTGCTAAGCACGCCCTCGCTGCCAGCAGCCAGGCATGTACCCCATCATATATCCAGGCAGTGAGTCTTTCCCATTCTGTGTCCGTTCTCTTTTGGTAGGTAAACCATTTCTCCAGTAAGTTGCTAAGCATGCCCTCGCCGCCAGCAGCCGTGCATGTGTCCCATCATATACCCTGGCAGTGAGTCTTTCCCATTCAGTGCCCGTTCTCTTTTGGTAGGTAGACCATCTCTTTTCCAGTGAGTTGCTAAGCACGCCCTCGCCGCCAGCAGCCAGGCATGTGTCCCATCATATACCCTGGCAGTGAGTCTTTCGAATTCTGTGCCCGCTCTCTTTTGGTAGGCAGACCATCTCTTTTCCAGTAAGTTGCTAAGCACGCCCTCGCTGCCAGCAGCCGTGCATGTGTCCCATCATATACCCTGGCAGTGAGTCTTTCCCATTCAGTGCCCGCTCTCTTTTGGTAGGTAGACCATCTCTTTTCCAGTAAGTTGCTAAGCACACCCTCGCTGCCAGCAGCAAGAAACGTGTCCCATCAAATACCCTGGCAGTGAGTCTTTCCCATTCAATGCCCCTTCTCTTTTGGTAGGTAGACCATCTCTTTTCCAGTAAGTTGCTAAGCACGCCCTCGCTGCCAGCAGCCAGGCATTTGTACCATCATATACCCTGGCAGTGAGTCTTTCCCATTCAGTGCCCGTTCTCTTTTGGTAGGTAGACCATCTCTTTTCCAGTAAGTTGCTAAGCACGCCCTCACCACCAGCAGCAGGACATGTGCCCCATCATATACCCTGGCAGTGAGTCTTTCCCATTCTGTGCCCGCTCTCTTTTGGTAGGTAGACCATCTCTTTTCCAGTAAGTTGCTAAGCACGCCCTTATTGCCAGCAGCAAGAAACGTGTCCCATCATATACCCTGGCAGTGAGTCTTTCCCATTCTGTGCCTGCCCTCTTTTGGTAGGTAGACCATCTCTTTTCCAGTAAGTTGCTAAGCACACCCTTGCTGCCAGCAGCAAGAAACGTGCCCCATCATATACCCTGGCAGTGAGTCCTTCCCATTCTGTGCCCGCTCTCTTTTGGTAGGTAGACCATCTCTTTTCCAGTAAGTTGCTAAGCACACCCTCGCTGCCAGCAGCCAGGCATGTGTCCCATCATATACCCTGGCAGTGAGTCTTTCCCATTTAGTGCCCGCTCTCTTTTGGTAGGTAGACCATCTCTTTTCCAGTAAGTTGCTAAGCACGCCCTCGCTGCCAGCAGCAAGAAACGTGTCCCATCATATACCCTGGCAGTGAGTCTTTCCCATTCAGTGCCCATTCTCTTTTGGTAGGTATACCATCTCTTTTCCAGTAAGTTGCTAAGCACGCCCTCGCTGCCAGCAGCCAGGCACGTGTCCCATCATATACCCTGGCAGTGATTCTTTCCCATTCAGTGCCCGTTCTCTTTTGGTAGGTAGACCATCTCTTTTCCAGTAAGTTGCTAAGCACACCCTCGCTGCCAGCAGCAGGACATGTGTCCCATCATATACCCTGGCAGTGAGTCTTTCCCATTCGGTGCCCGCTCTCTTTTGGTAGGTAGACGATCTCTTTTCCAGTAAGTTGCTAAGCACGCCCTCGCTGCCAACAGCCAGGCATGTGTCCCATCATATACCCTGGCAGTGAGTCTTTCCCATTCAGTGCCCGTTCTCTTTTGGTAGGTAGACCATCTCTTTTCCAGTAAGTTGCTAAGCACGCCCTCGCCGCCAGCAGCCAGGCATGTGTCCCATCATATACCCTGGCAGTGAGTCTTTCCCATTCTGTGCCCGCTCTCTTTTGGTAGGTAGACCATCTCTTTTCCAGTAAGTTGCTAAGCACACCCTCGCTGCCAGCAGCAGGACATGTGTCCCATCATATACCCTGGCAGTGACTCTTTCCCATTCAGTGCCCGTTCTCTTTTGGTAGGTAGACCATCTCTTTTCCAGTAAGTTGCTAAGCACGCCCTCATTGCCAGCAGCAAGAAACGTGTCCCATCATATACCCTGGCAGTGAGTCTTTCCCATTCTGTGCCCGCTCTCTTTTGGTAGGTAGACCATTTCTCCAGTAATTTGCTAAGCACGCCCTCGCCGCCAGCAGCAAGAAACCTGTCCCATCATATACCCTGGCAGTGAGTCTTTCCCATTCTGTGCCCGCTCTCTTTTGGTAGGTAGAAAATCTCTTTTCCAGTAAGTTGCTAAGCACACCCACGCTGCCAGCAGCAAGAAACGTGCTCCATCATATACCCTGGCAGTGAGTCTTTCCCATTCTGTGCCCGCTCTCTTTTGGTAGGTAGACCATCTCTTTTCCAGTAAGTTGCTAAGCACGCCCTTGCCGCCAGCAGCCAGGCATGTGTCCCATCATATACCCTGGCAGTGAGTCTTTCCCATTCTGTGCCCGTTCTCTTTTGGTAGGCAGACCATCTCTTTTCCAGTAAGTTGCTAAGCACACCCTCGCTGCCAGCAGCAAGAAACGTGTCCCATCATATACCCTGGCAGTGAGTCTTTCCATAATGTGCCCGTTCTCTTTTGGTAGGTAGACCATCTCTTTTCCAGTAAGTTGCTAAGCACACCCTCGCTGCCAGCAGCCGTGCATGTGTCCCATCATATACCCTGGCAGTGATTCTTTCCCATCCAGTGCCCATTCTCTTTTGGTAGGTAGACCATCTCTTTTCCAGTAAGTTGCTAAGCATACCCTCGCTGCCAGCAGCCAGGCATGTGCCCCATCATATACCCAGGCAGTGAGTCTTTCCCATTCTGTGCCCGCTCTCTTTTGGTAGGCAGACCATCTCTTTTCCAGTAAGTTGCTAAGCACGCCCTCGCTGCCAGCAGCCAGGCATGTACCCCATCATATATCCAGGCAGTGAGTCTTTCCCATTCTGTGCCCGTTCTCTTTTGGTAGGTAAACCATTTCTCCAGTAAGTTGCTAAGCATGCCCTCGCCGCCAGCAGCCGTGCATGTGTCCCATCATATACCCTGGCAGTGAGTCTTTCCCATTCAGTGCCCGTTCTCTTTTGGTAGGTAGACCATCTCTTTTCCAGTGAGTTGCTAAGAACGCCCTCGCCGCCAGCAGCCAGGCATGTGTCCCATCATATACCCTGGCAGTGAGTCTTTCCCATTCTGTGCCCGCTCTCTTTTGGTAGGCAGACCATCTCTTTTCCAGTAAGTTGCTAAGCACGCCCTCACTGCCAGCAGCCGTGCATGTGTCCCATCATATACCCTGGCAGTGAGTCTTTCCCATTCAGTGCCCGCTCTCTTTTAGTAGGTAAACCATTTCTCCAGTAAATTGCTAAGCACGCCCTCGCCGCCAGCAGCAAGAAACGTGTCCCATCATATACCCTGGCAGTGAGTCTTTCCAATTCTGTGCCAGTTCTCTTTTGGTAGGTAGACCATCTCTTCTCCAGTAAGTTGCTAAGCACGCCCTCACCGCCAGCAGCAAGAAACGTGTCCCATCATATACCCTGGAAGTGAGTCTTTCCCATTCAGTGCCCGCTCTCTTTTGGTAGGTAGACCATCTCTTCTCCAGTAAGTTGCCAAGCACGCCCTCGCCGCCAGCAGCAGGACATGTGTCCCATCATATACCCTGGCAGTGAGTCTTTCCCATTCAGTGCCCATTCTCTTTTGGTAGGTAGACCATCTCTTTTCCAGTAAGTTGCTAAGCACGCCCTCACCCCCAGCAGCAGGACATGTGTCCCATCATATACCCTGGCAGTGAGTCTTTCCCATTCAGTGCCCATTCTCTTTTGGTAGGTAGACCATTTCTCCAGTAAGTTGCTAAGCACACCCTCGCTGCCAGCAGTCAGGCATGTGTCCCATCATATACCCTGGCAGTGAGTCCTTCCCATTCAGTGCCCATTCTCTTTTGGTAGGTAGACCATTTCTCCAGTAAGTTGCTAAGCACACCCTCGCTGCCAGCAGCCGTGCATGTGTCCCATCATATACCCTGGCAGTGAGTCTTTCCCATTCAGTGCCCGCTCTCTTTTGGTAGGTAGACCATCTCTTTCCCAGTAAGTTGCTAAGCACGCCCTCGCTGCCAGCAGCAGGACATGTGTCCCATCATATACCCTGGCAGTGAGTCTTTCCCATTCAGTGCCCGCTCTCTTTTGGTAGGTAGACCATCTTTTTCCAGTAGGTTGCTAAGCACGCCCTCGCTGCCAGCAGCCAGACATGTGTCCCATCATATACCCTGGCAGTGAGTCTTTCCCATTCAGTGCCCATTCTCTTTTGGTAGGCAGACCATCTCTTTTCCAGTAAGTTGCTAAGCACGCCCTCGCTGCCAGCAGCCAGGCATGTGCCCCATCATATACCCTGGCAGTGAGTCTTTCCCATTCTGTGCCCATTCTCTTTTGGTAGGTAGACCATCTCTTTTCCAGTAAGTTGCTAAGCACGCCCTCGCTGCCAGCAGCCAGGCATGTGCCTCATCATATACCCTGGCAGTGAGTCTTTCCATAATGTGCCCGCTCTCTTTGGTAGGCAGACCATCTCTTTTCCAGTAAGTTGCTAAGCACGCCCTCGCTGCCAGCAGCAAGAAACGTGTCCCATCATATACCCTGGTAGTGAGTCTTTCCCATTCAGTGCCCATTCTCTTTTGGTAGGTAGACCATCTCTTTTCCAGTAAGTTGCTAAGCATACCCTCGCTGACAGCAGCCAGGCATGTGCCCCATCATATACCCAGGCAGAGAGTCTTTCCCATTCTGTGCCCGCTCTCTTTTGGTAGGCAGACCATCTCTTTTCCAGTAAGTTGCTAAGCACGCCCTCGCTGCCAGCAGCCAGGCATGTACCCCATCATATATCCAGGCAGTGAGTCTTTCCCATTCTGTGCCCGTTCTCTTTTGGTAGGTAAACCATTTCTCCAGTAAGTTGCTAAGCATGCCCTCACCGCCAGCAGCCGTGCATGTGTCCCATCATATACCCTGGCAGTGAGTCTTTCCCATTCAGTGCCCGTTCTCTTTTGGTAGGTAGACCATCTCTTTTCCAGTGAGTTGCTAAGCACGCCCTCGCCGCCAGCAGCCAGGCATGTGTCCCATCATATACCCTGGCAGTGAGTCTTTCCCATTCTGTGCCCGCTCTCTTTTGGTAGGCAGACCATCTCTTTTCCAGTAAGTTGCTAAGCACGCCCTCGCTGCCAGCAGCCGTGCATGTGTCCCATCATATACCCTGGCAGTGAGTCTTTCCCATTCAGTGCCCGCTCTCTTTTGGTAGGTAGACCATTTCTCCAGTAAATTGCTAAGCACGCCCACGCCGCCAGCAGCAAGAAACGTTTCCCATCATATACCCTGGCAGTGAGTCTTTCCCATTCTGTGCCCGTTCTCTTTTGGTAGGTAGACCATCTCTTCTCCAGTAAGTTGCTAAGCACGCCCTCACCGCCAGCAGCAAGAAACGTGTCCCATCATATACCCTGGCAGTGAGCCTTTCCCATTCAGTGCCCACTCTCTTTTGGTAGGTAGACCATCTCTTCTCCAGTAAGTTGCTAAGCACGCCCTCGCCGCCAGCAGCAGGACATGTGTCCCATCATATACCCTGGCCGTGAGTCTTTCCCATTCAGTGCCCATTCTCTTTTGGTAGGTAGACCATCTTTTTTCCAGTAAGTTGCCAAGCACGCCCTCACCGCCAGCAGCCAGGCATGTGTCCCATCATATACCCTGGCATTGAGTCCTTCCCATTCAGTGCCCATTCTCTTTTGGTAGGTAGACCATTTCTCCAGTAAGTTGCTAAGCACGCCCTCACCCCCAGCAGCAGGACATGTGTCCCATCATATACCCTGGCAGTGAGTCTTTCCCATTCAGTGCCCGCTCTCTTTTGGTAGGTAGACCATCTCTTTTCCAGTAAGTTGCTAAGCACGCCCTCGCTGCCAGCAGCAGGACATGTGTCCCATCATATACCCTGGCAGTGAGTCTTTCCCATTCAGTGCCCGCTCTCTTTTGGTAGGCAGAGCATCTCTTTTCCAGTAAGTTGCTAAGCACGCCCTCGCTGCCAGCAGCCAGACATGTGTCCCATCATATACCCTGGCAGTGAGTGTTTCCCATTCAGTGCCCGTTCTCTTTTGGTAGGCAGACCATCTCTTTTCCAGTAAGTTGCTAAGCACGCCCTCGCTGCCAGCAGCCAGGCATGTGCCCCATCATATACCCTGGCAGTGAGTCTTTCCCATTCTGTGCCCATTCTCTTTTGGTAGGTAGACCATCTCTTTTCCAGTAAGTTGCTAAGCACGCCCTCGCTGCCAGCAGCCAGGCATGTGCCCCATCATATACCCTGCAGTGAGTCTTTCCATAATGTGCCCGCTCTCTTTGGTAGGCAGACCATCTCTTTTCCAGTAAGTTGCTAAGCACGCCCTCGCTGCCAGCAGCAGGACATGTGTCCCATCATATACCCTGGCAGTGAGTCTTTCCCATTCAGTGCCCGCTCTCTTTTGGTAGGTAGACCATCTCTTTTCCAGTAAGTTGCTAAGCACGCCCTCACCGCCAGCAGCAGGACATGTGTCCCATCATATACCCTGGCAGTGAGTCTTTCCCATTCTGTGCCCGCTCTCTTTTGGTAGGTAGACCATCTCTTTTCCAGTAAGTTGCTAAGCACGCCCTCGCCGCCAGCAGCAGGACATGTGTCCCATCATATACCCTGGCAGTGAGTCTTTCCCATTCAGTGCCCATTCTCTTTTGTTAGGTAGACCATCTCTTTTCCAGTAAGTTGCTAAGCACGCCCTTGCTGCCAGCAGGCAGGCATGTGTCCCATCATATACCCTGGCAGTGAGTCTTTCCCATTCTATGCCCATTCTCTTTTGGTAGGTAGACCATCTCTTTTCCAGTAAGTTGCTAAGAACGCCCTCACTGCCAGCAGCCGTGCATGTGTCCCATCATATACCGTGGCAGTGAGTCTTTCCCATTCTGTGCCCATTCTCTTTTGGTAGGTAGACCATCTCTTTTCCAGTAAGTTGCTAAGCACGCCCTCGCCGCCAGCAGCAAGAAACGCGTCCCATCATATACCCTGGCAGTGAGTCTTTCCCATTCAGTGCCCGCTCTCTTTTGGTAGGTAGACCATCTCTTTTCCAGTAAGTTGCTAAGCACGCCCTCGCCGCCAGCAGCAAGAAACGTGTCCCATCATATACCCTGGCAGTGAGTCTTTCCCATTCAGTGCCCGCTCTCTTTTGGTAGGTAGACCATCTCTTTTCCAGTAAGTTGCTAAGCACGCCCTTACCGCCAGCAGCAAGAAACGTGTCCCATCATATACCCTGGCAGTGAGTCTTTCCCATTCAGTGCCCATTCTCTTTTGGTAGGTAGACAATCTCTTTTCCAGTAAGTTGCTAAGCACGCCCTCGCTGCCAGCAGCCGTGCATGTGTCCCATCATATACCCTGGCAGTGAGTCTTTCCCATTCTGTGCCCATTCTCTTTTGGTAGGTAGACCATCTCTTTTCCAGTAAGTTGCTAAGCACGCCCTCGCCGCCAGCAGCAAGAAACGTGTCCCATCATATACCCTTGCAGTGTGTCTTTCCCATTCAGTGCCCGCTCTCTTTTGGTACGTAGACCATCTCTTTTCCAGTTAGTTGCTAAGCACGCCCTCACCGCCAGAAGCAGGACATGTGTCCCATCATATACCCTGGCAGTGAGTCTTTCCCATTCAGTGCCCGCTCTCTTTTGGTAGGTAGACCATCTCTTTTCCAGTAAGTTGCTAAGCACACCCTCGCTGCCAGCAGCAAGAAACGTGTCCCATCATATACCCTGGCAGTGAGTCTTTCCCATTCAATGCCCCTTCTCTTTTGGTAGGTAGACCATCTCTTTTCCAGTAAGTTGCTAAGCACGCCCTCGCTGCCAGCAGCCAGGCATTTGTACCATCATATACCCTGGCAGTGAGTCTTTCCCATTCAGTGCCCGTTCTCTTTTGGTAGGTAGACCATCTCTTTTCCAGTAAGTTGCTAAGCACGCCCTCACCACCAGCAGCAGGACATGTGCCCCATCATATACCCTGGCAGTGAGTCTTTCCCATTCTGTGCCCGCTCTCTTTTGGTAGGTAGACCATCTCTTTTCCAGTAAGTTGCTAAGCACGCCCTTATTGCCAGCAGCAAGAAACGTGTCCCATCATATACCCTGGCAGTGAGTCTTTCCCATTCTGTGCCTGCCCTCTTTTGGTAGGTAGACCATCTCTTTTCCAGTAAGTTGCTAAGCACACCCTTGCTGCCAGCAGCAAGAAACGTGCCCCATCATGTACCCTGGCAGTGAGTCCTTCCCATTCTGTGCCCGCTCTCTTTTGGTAGGTAGACCATCTCTTTTCCAGTAAGTTGCTAAGCACACCCTCGCTGCCAGCAGCCAGGCATGTGTCCCATCATATACCCTGGCAGTGAGTCTTTCCCATTTAGTGCCCGCTCTCTTTTGGTAGGTAGACCATCTCTTTTCCAGTAAGTTGCTAAGCACGCCCTCGCTGCCAGCAGCAAGAAACGTGTCCCATCATATACCCTGGCAGTGAGTCTTTCCCATTCAGTGCCCATTCTCTTTTGGTAGGTATACCATCTCTTTTCCAGTAAGTTGCTAAGCACGCCCTCGCTGCCAGCAGCCAGGCACGTGTCCCATCATATACCCTGGCAGTGATTCTTTCCCATTCAGTGCCCGTTCTCTTTTGGTAGGTAGACCATCTCTTTTCCAGTAAGTTGCTAAGCACACCCTCGCTGCCAGCAGCAGGACATGTGTCCCATCATATACCCTGGCAGTGAGTCTTTCCCATTCGGTGCCCGCTCTCTTTTGGTAGGTAGACGATCTCTTTTCCAGTAAGTTGCTAAGCACGCCCTCGCTGCCAACAGCCAGGCATGTGTCCCATCATATACCCTGGCAGTGAGTCTTTCCCATTCAGTGCCCGTTCTCTTTTGGTAGGTAGACCATCTCTTTTCCAGTAAGTTGCTAAGCACGCCCTCGCCGCCAGCAGCCAGGCATGTGTCCCATCATATACCCTGGCAGTGAGTCTTTCCCATTTTGTGCCCGCTCTCTTTTGGTAGGTAGACCATCTCTTTTCCAGTAAGTTGCTAAGCACACCCTCGCTGCCAGCAGCAGGACATGTGTCCCATCATATACCCTGGCAGTGACTCTTTCCCATTCAGTGCCCGTTCTCTTTTGGTAGGTAGACCATCTCTTTTCCAGTAAGTTGCTAAGCACGCCCTCATTGCCAGCAGCAAGAAACGTGTCCCATCATATACCCTGGCAGTGAGTCTTTCCCATTCTGTGCCCGCTCTCTTTTGGTAGGTAGACCATTTCTCCAGTAATTTGCTAAGCACGCCCTCGCCGCCAGCAGCAAGAAACCTGTCCCATCATATACCCTGGCAGTGAGTCTTTCCCATTCTGTGCCCGCTCTCTTTTGGTAGGTAGAAAATCTCTTTTCCAGTAAGTTGCTAAGCACACCCACGCTGCCAGCAGCAAGAAACGTGCTCCATCATATACCCTGGCAGTGAGTCTTTCCCATTCTGTGCCCGCTCTCTTTTGGTAGGTAGACCATCTCTTTTCCAGTAAGTTGCTAAGCACGCCCTTGCCGCCAGCAGCCAGGCATGTGTCCCATCATATACCCTGGCAGTGAGTCTTTCCCATTCTGTGCCCGTTCTCTTTTGGTAGGCAGACCATCTCTTTTCCAGTAAGTTGCTAAGCACACCCTCGCTGCCAGCAGCAAGAAACGTGTCCCATCATATACCCTGGCAGTGAGTCTTTCCATAATGTGCCCGTTCTCTTTTGGTAGGTAGACCAACTCTTTTCCAGTAAGTTGCTAAGCACACCCTCGCTGCCAGCAGCTAGGCATGTGTCCCATCATATACTCTGGCAGTGATTCTTTCCCATCCAGTGCCCGCTCTCTTTTGGTAGGTAGACCATCTCTTTTCCAGTAAGTTGCTAAGCACACCCTCGCTGCCAGCAGCCGTGCATGTGTCCCATCATATACCCTGGCAGTGATTCTTTCCCATCCAGTGCCCATTCTCTTTTGGTAGGTAGACCATCTCTTTTCCAGTAAGTTGCTAAGCATACCCTCGCTGCCAGCAGCCAGGCATGTGCCCCATCATATACCCAGGCAGTGAGTCTTTCCCATTCTGTGCCCGCTCTCTTTTGGTAGGCAGACCATCTCTTTTCCAGTAAGTTGCTAAGCACGCCCTCGCTGCCAGCAGCCAGGCATGTACCCCATCATATATCCAGGCAGTGAGTCTTTCCCATTCTGTGCCCGTTCTCTTTTGGTAGGTAAACCATTTCTCCAGTAAGTTGCTAAGCATGCCCTCGCCGCCAGCAGCCGTGCATGTGTCCCATCATATACCCTGGCAGTGAGTCTTTCCCATTCAGTGCCCGTTCTCTTTTGGTAGGTAGACCATCTCTTTTCCAGTGAGTTGCTAAGAACGCCCTCGCCGCCAGCAGCCAGGCATGTGTCCCATCATATACCCTGGCAGTGAGTCTTTCCCATTCTGTGCCCGCTCTCTTTTGGTAGGCAGACCATCTCTTTTCCAGTAAGTTGCTAAGCACGCCCTCACTGCCAGCAGCCGTGCATGTGTCCCATCATATACCCTGGCAGTGAGTCTTTCCCATTCAGTGCCCGCTCTCTTTTAGTAGGTAAACCATTTCTCCAGTAAATTGCTAAGCACGCCCTCGCCGCCAGCAGCAAGAAACGTGTCCCATCATATACCCTGGCAGTGAGTCTTTCCAATTCTGTGCCAGTTCTCTTTTGGTAGGTAGACCATCTCTTCTCCAGTAAGTTGCTAAGCACGCCCTCACCGCCAGCAGCAAGAAACGTGTCCCATCATATACCCTGGAAGTGAGTCTTTCCCATTCAGTGCCCGCTCTCTTTTGGTAGGTAGACCATCTCTTCTCCAGTAAGTTGCCAAGCACGCCCTCGCCGCCAGCAGCAGGACATGTGTCCCATCATATACCCTGGCAGTGAGTCTTTCCCATTCAGTGCCCATTCTCTTTTGGTAGGTAGACCATCTCTTTTCCAGTAAGTTGCTAAGCACGCCCTCACCCCCAGCAGCAGGACATGTGTCCCATCATATACCCTGGCAGTGAGTCTTTCCCATTCAGTGCCCATTCTCTTTTGGTAGGTAGACCATTTCTCCAGTAAGTTGCTAAGCACACCCTCGCTGCCAGCAGTCAGGCATGTGTCCCATCATATACCCTGGCAGTGAGTCCTTCCCATTCAGTGCCCATTCTCTTTTGGTAGGTAGACCATTTCTCCAGTAAGTTGCTAAGCACACCCTCGCTGCCAGCAGCCGTGCATGTGTCCCATCATATACCCTGGCAGTGAGTCTTTCCCATTCAGTGCCCGCTCTCTTTTGGTAGGTAGACCATCTCTTTCCCAGTAAGTTGCTAAGCATGCCCTCGCTGCCAGCAGCAGGACATGTGTCCCATCATATACCCTGGCAGTGAGTCTTTCCCATTCAGTGCCCGCTCTCTTTTGGTAGGTAGACCATCTTTTTCCAGTAGGTTGCTAAGCACGCCCTCGCTGCCAGCAGCCAGACATGTGTCCCATCATATACCCTGGCAGTGAGTCTTTCCCATTCAGTGCCCATTCTCTTTTGGTAGGCAGACCATCTCTTTTCCAGTAAGTTGCTAAGCACGCCCTCGCTGCCAGCAGCCAGGCATGTGCCCCATCATATACCCTGGCAGTGAGTCTTTCCCATTCTGTGCCCATTCTCTTTTGGTAGGTAGACCATCTCTTTTCCAGTAAGTTGCTAAGCACGCCCTCGCTGCCAGCAGCCAGGCATGTGCCTCATCATATACCCTGGCAGTGAGTCTTTCCATAATGTGCCCGCTCTCTTTGGTAGGCAGACCATCTCTTTTCCAGTAAGTTGCTAAGCACGCCCTCGCTGCCAGCAGCAAGAAACGTGTCCCATCATATACCCTGGTAGTGAGTCTTTCCCATTCAGTGCCCATTCTCTTTTGGTAGGTAGACCATCTCTTTTCCAGTAAGTTGCTAAGCATACCCTCGCTGACAGCAGCCAGGCATGTGCCCCATCATATACCCAGGCAGAGAGTCTTTCCCATTCTGTGCCCGCTCTCTTTTGGTAGGCAGACCATCTCTTTTCCAGTAAGTTGCTAAGCACGCCCTCGCTGCCAGCAGCCAGGCATGTACCCCATCATATATCCAGGCAGTGAGTCTTTCCCATTCTGTGCCCGTTCTCTTTTGGTAGGTAAACCATTTCTCCAGTAAGTTGCTAAGCATGCCCTCACCGCCAGCAGCCGTGCATGTGTCCCATCATATACCCTGGCAGTGAGTCTTTCCCATTCAGTGCCCGTTCTCTTTTGGTAGGTAGACCATCTCTTTTCCAGTGAGTTGCTAAGCACGCCCTCGCCGGCAGCAGCCAGGCATGTGTCCCATCATATACCCTGGCAGTGAGTCTTTCCCATTCTGTGCCCGCTCTCTTTTGGTAGGCAGACCATCTCTTTTCCAGTAAGTTGCTAAGCACGCCCTCGCCGCCAGCAGCCGTGCATGTGTCCCATCATATACCCTGGCAGTGAGTCTTTCCCATTCAGTGCCCGCTCTCTTTTGGTAGGTAGACCATTTCTCCAGTAAATTGCTAAGCACGCCCACGCCGCCAGCAGCAAGAAACGTTTCCCATCATATACCCTGGCAGTGAGTCTTTCCCATTCTGTGCCCGTTCTCTTTTGGTAGGTAGACCATCTCTTCTCCAGTAAGTTGCTAAGCACGCCCTCACCGCCAGCAGCAAGAAACGTGTCCCATCATATACCCTGGCAGTGAGCCTTTCCCATTCAGTGCCCACTCTCTTTTGGTAGGTAGACCATCTCTTCTCCAGTAAGTTGCTAAGCACGCCCTCGCCGCCAGCAGCAGGACATGTGTCCCATCATATACCCTGGCCGTGAGTCTTTCCCATTCAGTGCCCATTCTCTTTCGGTAGGTAGACCATCTCTTTTCCAGTAAGTTGCCAAGCACGCCCTCACCGCCAGCAGCCAGGCATGTGTCCCATCATATACCCTGGCATTGAGTCCTTCCCATTCAGTGCCCATTCTCTTTTGGTAGGTAGACCATTTCTCCAGTAAGTTGCTAAGCACGCCCTCACCCCCAGCAGCAGGACATGTGTCCCATCATATACCCTGGCAGTGAGTCTTTCCCATTCAGTGCCCGCTCTCTTTTGGTAGGTAGACCATCTCTTTTCCAGTAAGTTGCTAAGCACGCCCTCGCTGCCAGCAGCAGGACATGTGTCCCATCATATACCCTGGCAGTGAGTCTTTCCCATTCAGTGCCCGCTCTCTTTTGGTAGGCAGAGCATCTCTTTTCCAGTAAGTTGCTAAGCACGCCCTTGCTGCCAGCAGCCAGGCATGTGCCCCATCATATACCCTGGCAGTGAGTCTTTCCCATTCTGTGCCCATTCTCTTTTGGTAGGTAGACCATCTCTTTTCCAGTAAGTTGCTAAGCACGCCCTCGCTGCCAGCAGCCAGGCATGTGCCCCATCATATACCCTGCAGTGAGTCTTTCCATAATGTGCCCGCTCTCTTTGGTAGGCAGACCATCTCTTTTCCAGTAAGTTGCTAAGCACGCCCTCGCTGCCAGCAGCAGGACATGTGTCCCATCATATACCCTGGCAGTGAGTCTTTCCCATTCAGTGCCCGCTCTCTTTTGGTAGGTAGACCATCTCTTTTCCAGTAAGTTGCTAAGCACGCCCTCACCGCCAGCAGCAGGACATGTGTCCCATCATATACCCTGGCAGTGAGTCTTTCCCATTCTGTGCCCGCTCTCTTTTGGTAGGTAGACCATCTCTTTTCCAGTAAGTTGCTAAGCACGCCCTCGCCGCCAGCAGCAGGACATGTGTCCCATCATATACCCTGGCAGTGAGTCTTTCCCATTCAGTGCCCATTCTCTTTTGTTAGGTAGACCATCTCTTTTCCAGTAAGTTGCTAAGCACGCCCTTGCTGCCAGCAGGCAGGCATGTGTCCCATCATATACCCTGGCAGTGAGTCTTTCCCATTCTGTGCCCATTCTCTTTTGGTAGGTAGACCATCTCTTTTCCAGTAAGTTGCTAAGAACGCCCTCACTGCCAGCAGCCGTGCATGTGTCCCATCATATACCGTGGCAGTGAGTCTTTCCCATTCTGTGCCCATTCTCTTTTGGTAGGTAGACCATCTCTTTTCCAGTAAGTTGCTAAGCACGCCCTCGCCGCCAGCAGCAAGAAACGCGTCCCATCATATACCCTGGCAGTGAGTCTTTCCCATTCAGTGCCCGCTCTCTTTTGGTAGGTAGACCATCTCTTTTCCAGTAAGTTGCTAAGCACGCCCTCGCCGCCAGCAGCAAGAAACGTGTCCCATCATATACCCTGGCAGTGAGTCTTTCCCATTCAGTGCCCGCTCTCTTTTGGTAGGTAGACCATCTCTTTTCCAGTAAGTTGCTAAGCACGCCCTTACCGCCAGCAGCAAGAAACGTGTCCCATCATATACCCTGGCAGTGAGTCTTTCCCATTCAGTGCCCATTCTCTTTTGGTAGGTAGACAATCTCTTTTCCAGTAAGTTGCTAAGCACGCCCTCGCTGCCAGCAGCCGTGCATGTGTCCCATCATATACCCTGGCAGTGAGTCTTTCCCATTCTGTGCCCATTCTCTTTTGGTAGGTAGACCATCTCTTTTCCAGTAAGTTGCTAAGCACGCCCTCGCCGCCAGCAGCAAGAAACGTGTCCCATCATATACCCTGGCAGTGTGTCTTTCCCATTCAGTGCCCGCTCTCTTTTGGTACGTAGACCATCTCTTTTCCAGTTAGTTGCTAAGCACGCCCTCACCGCCAGAAGCAGGACATGTGTCCCATCATATACCCTGGCAGTGAGTCTTTCCCATTCTGTGCCCATTCTCTTTTGGTAGGTAGACCATCTCTTTTCCAGTAAGTTGCTAAGCACGCCCTCGCCGCCAGCAGCAAGAAACGTGTCCCATCATATACCCTGGCAGTGTGTCTTTCCCATTCAGTGCCCGCTCTCTTTTGGTACGTAGACCATCTCTTTTCCAGTTAGTTGCTAAGCACGCCCTCACCGCCAGAAGCAGGACATGTGTCCCATCATATACCCTGGCAGTGAGTCTTTCCCATTCAGTGCCCGCTCTCTTTTGGTAGGTAGACCATCTCTTTTCCAGTAAGTTGCTAAGCACGCCCTCACCGCCAGCAGCAGGACATGTGTCCCATCATATACCCTGGCAGTGAGTCTTTCCCATTCTGTGCCCGCTCACTTTTGGTAGGTAGGCCATCTCTCCAGTAAGTTGCTAAGCACACCCTCGCCGCCAGCAGCAAGAAACGTGTCCCATCATATACCATGGCAGTGAGTCTTTCCCATTCTGTGCCCGCTCTCTTTTGGTAGGCAGAGCATCTCTTTTCCAGTAAGTTGCTAAGCACACCCTCGCTGCCAGCAGCCAGACATGTGTTCCATCATATACCCTGGCAGTGAGTCTTTCCCATTCTGTGCCCGCTCTCTTTTAGTAGGCAGACCATCTCTTTTTCAGTAAGTTGCTAAGCACACCCTCGCTGCCAGCAGCCAGGCATGTGCCCCATCATATACCCTGGCAGTGAGTCTTTCCCATTCAGTGCCCGCTCTCTTTTGGTAGGTAGACCATCTCTTTTCCAGTAAGTTGCTAAGCACGCCCTCACCGCCAGCAGCCAGGCATGTGTCCCATCATATACCCTGGCAGTGAGTCTTTCCCATTCAGTGCCCGCTCTCTTTTGGTAGGCAAACCATCTCTTTTCCAGTAAGTTGCTAAGCACACCCTCACCGCCAGCAGCAGGACATGTGTCCCATCATCTACCCTGGCAGTGAGTCTTTCCCATTCTGTGCCCGCTCTCTTTTGGTAGGTAGACCATCTCTTTTCCAGTAAGTTGCTAAGCACACCCTCGCTGCCAGCAGCCAGGCATGTGTCCCATCATATACCCTGGCAGTGAGTCTTTCCCATTCAGTGCCCGCTCTCTTTTGGTAGGCAGACCATCTCTTTTCCAGTAAGTTGCTAAGCACGCCCTCGCTGCCAGCTGCCGTGCATGTGTCCCATCATATACCCTGGCAGTGAGTCTTTCCCATTCTGTGCCCGCTCTCTTTTGGTAGGTAGACCACTCTTTTCCAGTAAGTTGCTAAGCACACCCTCGCTGCCAGCAGCCGGACATGTGTCCCATCATATACCCTGGCAGTGAGTCTTTCCCATTCAGTGCCCGCTCTCTTTTGGTAGGCAGACCATCTCTTTTCCAGTAAGTTGCTAAGCACGCCCTCGCTGCCAGCAGCCGTGCATGTGTCCCATCATATACCCTGGCAGTGAGTCTTTCCCATTCTGTGCCCATTCTCTTTTGGTAGGTAGACCATCTCTTTTCCAGTAAGTTGCTAAGCATGCCCTCGCTGCCAGCAGCCGTGCATGTGTCCCATCATATACCCTGGCAGTGAGTCTTTCCCATTCAGTGCCCGTTCTCTTTTGGTAGGTAGACCATCTCTTTTCCAGTAAGTTGCTAAGAACGCCCTCGCTGCCAGCAGCCAGGCATGTGTCCCATCATATACCCTGGCAGTGAGTCTTTCCCATTCAGTGCCCGCTCTCTTTTGGTAGGCAGACCATCTCTTTTCCAGTAAGTTGCTAAGCACGCCCTCACCGCCAGCAGCAGGACATGTGTCCCATCATATACCCTGGCAGTGAGTCTTTCCCATTCAGTGCCCGCTCTCTTTTGGTAGGTAGACCATCTCTTTTCCAGTAAGTTGCTAAGCACGCCCTCACCGCCAGCAGCCAGGCATGTGTCCCATCATATACCCTGGCAGTGAGTCTTTCCCATTCAGTGCCCGCTCTATTTTGGTAGGCAGACCATCTCTTTTCCAGTAAGTTGCTAAGCAAACCCTCACCACCAGCAGCAGGACATGTGTCCCATCATATACCCTGGCAGTGAGTCTTTCCCATTCTGTGCCCGCTCTCTTTTGGTAGGTAGGCCATCTATTTTCCAGTAAGTTGCTAAGCACGCCCTCGCCGCCAGCAGCCAGGGATGTGTCCCATCATATACCTTGGCAGTGAGTCTTTCCCATTCTGTGCCCATTCTCTTTTGGTAGGCAGACCATCTCTTTTCCAGTAAGTTGCTAAGCACGTCCTCGCTGCCAGCAGCCAGGCATGTGTCCCATCATATACCCTGGCAGTGAGTCTTTCCCATTCAGTGCCCGTTCTCTTTTGGTAGGTAGACCATCTCTTTTCCAGTAAGTTGCTAAGCACGCCCTCGCCACCAGCAGCAGGACATGTGTCCCATCATATACCCTGGCAGTGAGTCTTTCCCATTCTGTGCCCATTCTCTTTTGGTAGGCAGACCATCTCTTTTCCAGTAAGTTGCTAAGCACGCCCTCGCTGCCAGTAACAGGACATGTGTCCCATCATATACCCTGGCAGTGAGTCTTTCCCATTCTGTGCCCGCTCTCTTTTGGTAGGTAGGCCATCTCTCCAGTAAGTTGCTAAGCACACCCTCGCCGCCAGCAGCAAGAAACGTGTCCCATCATATACCCTGGCAGTGAGTCTTTCCCATTCTGTGCCCGCTCTCTTTTGGTAGGCAGAGCATCTCTTTTCCAGTAAGTTGCTAATCACACCCTCGCTGCCAGCAGCCAGACATGTGTCCCATCATATACCCTGGCAGTGAGTCTTTCCCATTCTGTGCCCGCTCTCTTTTGGTAGGCAGACCATCTCTTTTCCAGTAAGTTGCTAAGCACACCCTAGCTGCCAGCAGCCAGGCATGTGCCCCATCATATACCCTGGCAGTGAGTCTTTCCCATTCTGTGCCCGCTCTCTTTTGGTAGGTAGACCATCTCTTTTCCAGTAAGTTGCTAAGCACGCCCTCGCTGCCAGCAGCAGGACATGTGTCCCATCATATACCCTGGCAGTGAGTCTTTCCCATTCAGTGCCCGCTCTCTTTTGGTAGGCAGACCATCTCTTTTCCAGTAAGTTGCTAAGCACGCCCTCGCTGCCAGCAGCCGTGCATGTGTCCCATCATATACCCTGGCAGTGAGTCTTTCCCATTCTGTGCCCATTCTCTTTTGGTAGGTAGACCATCTCTTTTCCAGTAAGTTGCTAAGCATGCCCTCGCTGCCAGCAGCCGTGCATGTGTCCCATCATATACCCTGGCAGTGAGTCTTTCCCATTCAGTGCCCGTTCTCTTTTGGTAGGTAGACCATCTCTTTTCCAGTAAGTTGCTAAGCACACCCTCGCTGCCAGCAGCCAGGCATGTGCCCCATCATATACCCTGGCAGTGAGTCTTTCCCATTCAGTGCCTGCTCTCCTTTGGTAGGCAGACCATCTCTTTTCCAGTAAGTTGCTAAGCACGCCCTCACCGCCAGCAGCAGGACATGTGTCCCATCATATACCCTGGCAGTGAGTCTTTCCCATTCAGTGCCCGCTCTCTTTTGGTAGGTAGACCATCTCTTTTCCAGTAAGTTGCTAAGCACGCCCTCACCGCCAGCAGCCAGGCATGTGTCCCATCATATACCCTGGCAGTGAGTCTTTCCCATTCAGTGCCCGCTCTCTTTTAGTAGGCAGACCATCTCTTTTCCAGTAAGTTGCTAAGCACACCCTCACCACCAGCAGCAGGACATGTGTCCCATCATACACCCTGGCAGTGAGTCTTTCCCATTCTGTGCCCGCTCTCTTTTGGTAGGTAGACCATCTATTTTCCAGTAAGTTGCTAAGCACGCCCTCGCCGCCAGCAGCCAGGCATGTGTCCCATCATATACCCTGGCAGTGAGTCTTTCCCATTCTGTGCCCATTCTCTTTTGGTAGGCAGACCATCTCTTTTCCAGTAAGTTGCTAAGCACGTCCTCGCTGCCAGCAGCCAGGCATGTGTCCCATCATATACCCTGGCAGTGAGTCTTTCCCATTCAGTGCCCGTTCTCTTTTGGTAGGTAGAACATCTCTTTTCCAGTAAGTTGCTAAGCACGCCCTCGCCGCCAGCAGCAGGACATGTGTCCCATCATATACCCTGGCAGTGAGTCTTTCCCATTCTGTGCCCATTCTCTTTTGGTAGGCAGACCATCTCTTTTCCAGTAAGTTGCTAAGCACGCCCTCGCTGCCAGTAGCAGGACATGTGTCCCATCATATACCCTGGCAGTGAGTCTTTCTCATTCAGTGCCCGCTCTCTTTTGGTAGGCAGACCATCCATCTCTTTTCCAGTAAGTTGCTAAGCACGCCCTCACCGCCAGCAGCAGGACATGTGTCCCATCATATACCCTGGCAGTGAGTCTTTCTCATTCAGTGCCCGCTCTCTTTTGGTAGGCAGACCATCTCTTTTCCAGTAAGTTGCTAAGCACGCCCTCACCGCCAGCAGCAGGACATGTGTCCCATCATATACCCTGGCAGTGAGTCTTTCCCATTCTGTGCCCATTCTCTTTTGGTAGGCAGACCATCTCTTTTCCAGTAAGTTGCTAAGCACGCCCTCACTGCCAGCAGCAGGACATGTGTCCCATCATATACCCTTGCAGTGAGTCTTTCTCATTCAGTGCCCGCTCTCTTTTGGTAGGCAGACCATCTCTTTTCCAGTAAGTTGCTAAGCACGCCTTCACCGCCAGTAGCAGGACATGTGTCCCATCATATACCCTGGCAGTGAGTCTTTCCCATTCTGTACCCATTCTCCTTTGGTAGGCAGACCATCTCTTTTCCAGTAAGTTGCTAAGCACGCCCTCGCTGCCAGCAGCCAGGCATGTGTCCCATCATATACCCTGGCAGTGAGTCTTTCCCATTCAGTGCCCGCTTTCTTTTGGTAGGTAGACCATCTCTTTTCCAGTAAGTTGCTAAGCACGCCCTCGCTGCCAGCAGCAGGACATGTGTCCCATCATATACCCTGGCAGTGAGTCTTTCCCATTCAGTGCCCGTTCTCTTTTGGTAGGCAGACCATCTCTTTTCCAGTAAGTTGCTAAGCACGCCCTCGCTGCCAGCAGCAGGACATGTGTCCCATCACATACCCTGGCAGTGAGTCTTTCCCATTCAGTGCCCGTTGTCTTTTGGTAGGCAGACCATCTCTTTTCCAGTAAGTTGCTAAGCACGCCCTCGCTGCCAGCAGCAGGGCATGTGGCCCATCATATACCCTGGCAGTGAGTCTTTCCCATTCAGTGCCCGTTCTCTTTTGGTAGGCAGACCATCTCTTTTCCAGTAAGTTGCTAAGCACGCCCTCGCCGCCAGCAGCAGGACATGTGTCCCATCATATACCCTGGCAGTGAGTCTTTCCCATTCTGTGCCCGCTCTCTTTTGGTAGGTAGACCATCTCTTTTCCAGTAAGTTGCTAAGCACACCCTCACTGCCAGCAGCCAGGCATGTGTCCCATCATATACCCTGGCAGTGAGTCTTTCCCATTCAGTGCCCGCTCTCTTTTGGTAGGCAGACCATCTCTTTTCCAGTAAGTTGCTAAGCACGCCCTCGCTGCCAGCATCCGTGCATGTGTCCCATCATATACCCTGGCAGTGAGTCTTTCCCATTCTGTGCCCGCTCTCTTTTGGTAGGTAGACCATCTGTTTTCCAGTAAGTTGCTAAGCACGCCCTCGCTGCCAGCAGCAGGACATGTGTCCCATCATATACCCTGGCAGTGAGTCTTTCCCATTCAGTGCCCGTTCTCTTTTGGTAGGCAGACCATCTCTTTTCCAGTAAGTTGCTAAGCACGCCCTCGCTGCCAGCAGCCATGCATTTGTCCCATCATATACCCTGGCAGTGAGTATTTCCCATTCTGTGCCCATTCTCTTTTGGTAGGTAGACCATCTCTTTTCCAGTAAGTTGCTAAGCATGCCCTCGCTGCCAGCAGCCGTGCATGTGTCCCATCATATACCCTGGCAGTGAGTCTTTCCCATTCAGTGCCCGTTCTCTTTTGGTAGGTAGACCATCTCTTTTCCAGTAAGTTGCTAAGCACACCCTCGCTGCCAGCAGCCAGGCATGTGCCCCATCATATACCCTGGCAGTGAGTCTTTCCCATTCAGTGCCTGCTCTCCTTTGGTAGGCAGACCATCTCTTTTCCAGTAAGTTGCTAAGCACGCCCTCACCGCCAGCAGCAGGACATGTGTCCCATCATATACCCTGGCAGTGAGTCTTTCCCATTCAGTGCCCGCTCTCTTTTGGTAGGTAGACCATCTCTTTTCCAGTAAGTTGCTAAGCACGCCCTCACCGCCAGCAGCCAGGCATGTGTCCCATCATATACCCTGGCAGTGAGTCTTTCCCATTCAGTGCCCGCTCTCTTTTAGTAGGCAGACCATCTCTTTTCCAGTAAGTTGCTAAGCACACCCTCACCACCAGCAGCAGGACATGTGTCCCATCATACACCCTGGCAGTGAGTCTTTCCCATTCTGTGCCCGCTCTCTTTTGGTAGGTAGACCATCTATTTTCCAGTAAGTTGCTAAGCACGCCCTCGCCGCCAGCAGCCAGGCATGTGTCCCATCATATACCCTGGCAGTGAGTCTTTCCCATTCTGTGCCCATTCTCTTTTGGTAGGCAGACCATCTCTTTTCCAGTAAGTTGCTAAGCACGTCCTCGCTGCCAGCAGCCAGGCATGTGTCCCATCATATACCCTGGCAGTGAGTCTTTCCCATTCAGTGCCCGTTCTCTTTTGGTAGGTAGAACATCTCTTTTCCAGTAAGTTGCTAAGCACGCCCTCGCCGCCAGCAGCAGGACATGTGTCCCATCATATACCCTGGCAGTGAGTCTTTCCCATTCTGTGCCCATTCTCTTTTGGTAGGCAGACCATCTCTTTTCCAGTAAGTTGCTAAGCACGCCCTCGCTGCCAGTAGCAGGACATGTGTCCCATCATATACCCTGGCAGTGAGTCTTTCTCATTCAGTGCCCGCTCTCTTTTGGTAGGCAGACCATCCATCTCTTTTCCAGTAAGTTGCTAAGCACGCCCTCACCGCCAGCAGCAGGACATGTGTCCCATCATATACCCTGGCAGTGAGTCTTTCTCATTCAGTGCCCGCTCTCTTTTGGTAGGCAGACCATCTCTTTTCCAGTAAGTTGCTAAGCACGCCCTCACCGCCAGCAGCAGGACATGTGTCCCATCATATACCCTGGCAGTGAGTCTTTCCCATTCTGTGCCCATTCTCTTTTGGTAGGCAGACCATCTCTTTTCCAGTAAGTTGCTAAGCACGCCCTCACTGCCAGCAGCAGGACATGTGTCCCATCATATACCCTTGCAGTGAGTCTTTCTCATTCAGTGCCCGCTCTCTTTTGGTAGGCAGACCATCTCTTTTCCAGTAAGTTGCTAAGCACGCCTTCACCGCCAGTAGCAGGACATGTGTCCCATCATATACCCTGGCAGTGAGTCTTTCCCATTCTGTACCCATTCTCCTTTGGTAGGCAGACCATCTCTTTTCCAGTAAGTTGCTAAGCACGCCCTCGCTGCCAGCAGCCAGGCATGTGTCCCATCATATACCCTGGCAGTGAGTCTTTCCCATTCAGTGCCCGCTTTCTTTTGGTAGGTAGACCATCTCTTTTCCAGTAAGTTGCTAAGCACGCCCTCGCTGCCAGCAGCAGGACATGTGTCCCATCATATACCCTGGCAGTGAGTCTTTCCCATTCAGTGCCCGTTCTCTTTTGGTAGGCAGACCATCTCTTTTCCAGTAAGTTGCTAAGCACGCCCTCGCTGCCAGCAGCAGGACATGTGTCCCATCACATACCCTGGCAGTGAGTCTTTCCCATTCAGTGCCCGTTGTCTTTTGGTAGGCAGACCATCTCTTTTCCAGTAAGTTGCTAAGCACGCCCTCGCTGCCAGCAGCAGGGCATGTGGCCCATCATATACCCTGGCAGTGAGTCTTTCCCATTCAGTGCCCGTTCTCTTTTGGTAGGCAGACCATCTCTTTTCCAGTAAGTTGCTAAGCACGCCCTCGCCGCCAGCAGCAGGACATGTGTCCCATCATATACCCTGGCAGTGAGTCTTTCCCATTCTGTGCCCGCTCTCTTTTGGTAGGTAGACCATCTCTTTTCCAGTAAGTTGCTAAGCACACCCTCACTGCCAGCAGCCAGGCATGTGTCCCATCATATACCCTGGCAGTGAGTCTTTCCCATTCAGTGCCCGCTCTCTTTTGGTAGGCAGACCATCTCTTTTCCAGTAAGTTGCTAAGCACGCCCTCGCTGCCAGCATCCGTGCATGTGTCCCATCATATACCCTGGCAGTGAGTCTTTCCCATTCTGTGCCCGCTCTCTTTTGGTAGGTAGACCATCTGTTTTCCAGTAAGTTGCTAAGCACGCCCTCGCTGCCAGCAGCAGGACATGTGTCCCATCATATACCCTGGCAGTGAGTCTTTCCCATTCAGTGCCCGTTCTCTTTTGGTAGGCAGACCATCTCTTTTCCAGTAAGTTGCTAAGCACGCCCTCGCTGCCAGCAGCCATGCATTTGTCCCATCATATACCCTGGCAGTGAGTATTTCCCATTCTGTGCCCATTCTCTTTTGGTAGGTAGACCATCTCTTTTCCAGTAAGTTGCTAAGCATGCCCTCGCTGCCAGCAGCCGTGCATGTGTCCCATCATATACCCTGGCAGTGAGTCTTTCCCATTCAGTGCCCGTTCTCTTTTGGTAGGTAGACCATCTCTTTTCCAGTAAGTTGCTAAGCACGCCCTCGCCGCTAGCAGCAGGACATGTGTCCCATCATACACCCTGGCAGTGGGTCTTTCCCATTCAGTGCCCGTTCTCTTTTGGTAGGTAGACCATCTCTTTTCCAGTAAGTTGCTAAGCACGCCCTCGCCGCCAGCAGCAAGAAACGTGTCCCATCATATACCCAGGCAGTGAGTCTTTCCCATTCTGTGCCCGTTCTCTTTTGGTAGGTAGACCATCTCTTTTCCAGTAAGTTGCTAAGCACGCCCTCGCCGCCAGCAGCAAGAAACGTGTCCCATCATATACCCAGGCAGTGAGTCTTTCCCATTCTGTGCCCGTTCTCTTTTGGTAGGCAGACCATCTCTTTTTCAGTAAGTTGCTAAGCACACCCTCGCTGCCAGCAGCCAGGCATGTGCCCCATCATATACCCTGGCAGTGAGTCTTTCCCATTCAATGCCCGTTCTCTTTTGGTAGGTAGACCATCTCTTTTCCAGTAAGTTGCTAAGCACGCCCTTGCTGCCAGCAGCAAGAAACGTGTCCCATCATATACCCAGGCAGTGAGTCTTTCCCATTCTGTGCCCGTTCTCTTTTGGTAGGTAGACCATCTCTTTTCCAGTAAGTTGCTAAGCACACCCTCGCTGCCAGCAGCCAGGCATGTGTCCCATCATATACCCTGGCAGTGAGTCTTTCCCATTCAGTGCCCGTTCTCTTTTGGTAGGCAGACCATCTCTTTTCCAGTAAGTTGCTAAGCACGCCCTCGCCGCCAGCAGCCAGGCATGTGTCCCATCATATACCCTGGCAGTGAGTCTTTCCCATTCAGTGCCCGTTCTCTTTTGGTAGGCAGACCATCTCTTTTCCAGTAAGTTGCTAAGCACGCCCTCGCCGCCAGCAGCCAGGCATGTTTCCCATCATATACCCTGGCAGTGAGTCTTTCCCATTCTGTGCCCGCTCTCTTTTGGTAGGTAGACCATCTCTTTTCCAGTAAGTTGCTAAGCACGCCCTCACCCCTAGCAGCAGGACATGTGTCCCATCATATACCCTGTAAGTGAGTCTTTCCCATTCAGTGCCCGCTCTCTTTTGGTAGGTAGACCATCTCTTTTCCAGTAAGTTGCTAAGCACGCCCTCGCTGCCAGCAGCAGGACATGTGTCCCATCATATACCCTGGCAGTGAGTCTTTCCCATTCAGTGCCCGCTCTCTTTTGGTAGGCAGACCATCTCTTTTCCAGTAAGTTGCTAAGCACGCCCTCGCTGCCAGCAGCCAGACATATGTCCCATCATATACCCTGGCAGTGAGTGTTTCCCATTCAGTGCCTGTTCTCTTTTGGTAGGCAGACCATCTCTTTTCCAGTAAGTTGCTAAGCACGCCCTCGCTGCCAGCAGCCAGGCATGTGCCCCATCATATACCCTGGCAGTGAGTCTTTCCCATTCTGTGCCCATTCTCTTTTGGTAGGTAGACCATCTATTTTCCAGTAAGTTGCTAAGCACGCCCTCGCTGCCAGCAGCCAGGCATGTGCCCCATCATATACCCTGCAGTGAGTCTTTCCATAATGTGCCCGCTCTCTTTGGTAGGCAGACCATCTCTTTTCCAGTAAGTTGCTAAGCACGCCCTCGCTGCCAGCAGCAGGACATGTGTCCCATCATATACCCTGGCAGTGAGTCTTTCCCATTCAGTGCCCGCTCTCTTTTGGTAGGTAGACCATCTCTTTTCCAGTAAGTTGCTAAGCACGCCCTCACCGCCAGCAGCAGGACATGTGTCCCATCATATACCCTGGCAGTGAGTCTTTCCCATTCTGTGCCCGCTCTCTTTTGGTAGGTAGACCATCTCTTTTCCAGTAAGTTGCTAAGCACGCCCTCGCCGCCAGCAGCAGGACATGTGTCCCATCATATACCCTGGCAGTGAGTCTTTCCCATTCAGTGCCCATTCTCTTTTGTTAGGTAGACCATCTCTTTTCCAGTAAGTTGCTAAGCACGCCCTTGCTGCCAGCAGCCAGGGATGTGTCCCATCATATACCCTGGCAGTGAGTCTTTCCCATTCTGTGCCCATTCTCTTTTGGTAGGTAGACCATCTCTTTTCCAGTAAGTTGCTAAGAACGCCCTCACTGCCAGCAGCCGTGCATGTGTCCCATCATATACCCTGGCAGTGAGTCTTTCCCATTCTGTGCCCATTCTCTTTTGGTAGGTAGACCATCTCTTTTCCAGTAAGTTGCTAAGCACGCCCTCGCCGCCAGCAGCAAGAAACGTGTCCCATCATATACCCTGGCAGTGAGTCTTTCCCATTCAGTGCCCGTTCTCTTTTGGTAGGTAGACCATCTCTTTTCCAGTAAGTTGCTAAGCACGCCCTCGCCGCCAGCAGCAAGAAACGTGTCCCATCATATACCCTGCCAGTGAGTCTTTCCCATTCAGTGCCCGCTCTCTTTTGGTAGGTAGACCATCTCTTTTCCAGTAAGTTGCTAAGCACGCCCTTACCGCCAGCAGCAAGAAACGTGTCCCATCATATACCCTGGCAGTGAGTCTTTCCCATTCAGTGCCCATTCTCTTTTGGTAGGTAGACAATCTCTTTTCCAGTAAGTTGCTAAGCACGCCCTCGCTGCCAGCAGCCGTGCATGTGTCCCATCATATACCCTGGCAGTGAGTCTTTCCCATTCTGTGCCCATTCTCTTTTGGTAGGTAGACCATCTCTTTTCCAGTAAGTTGCTAAGCACGCCCTCGCCGCCAGCAGCAAGAAACGTGTCCCATCATATACCCTGGCAGTGAGTCTTTCCCATTCAGTGCCCGCTCTCTTTTGGTACGTAGACCATCTCTTTTCCAGTTAGTTGCTAAGCACGCCCTCACCGCCAGAAGCAGGACATGTGTCCCATCATATACCCTGGCAGTGAGTCTTTCCCATTCAGTGCCCGCTCTCTTTTGGTAGGTAGACCATCTCTTTTCCAGTAAGTTGCTAAGCACGCCCTCGCCGCCAGCAGCAAGAAACGTGTCCCATCATATACCCTGGCAGTGAGTCTTTCCCATTCAGTGCCCGCTCTCTTTTGGTAGGTAGACCATCTCTTTTCCAGTAAGTTGCTAAGCACGCCCTCACCGCCAGCAGCAGGACATGTGTCCCATCATATACCCTGGCAGTGAGTCTTTCCCATTCTGTGCCCGCTCTCTTTTGGTAGGTAGGCCATCTCTCCAGTAAGTTGCTAAGTACACCCTCGCCGCCAGCAGCAAGAAACGTGTCCCATCATATACCCTGGCAGTGAGTCTTTCCCATTCTGTGCCCGCTCTCTTTTGGTAGGCAGAGCATCTCTTTTCCAGTAAGTTGCTAAGCACACCCTCGCTGCCAGCAGCCAGACATGTGTCCCATCATATACCCTGGCAGTGAGTCTTTCCCATTCTGTGCCCGCTCTCTTTTCGTAGGCAGACCATCTCTTTTCCAGTAAGTTGCTAAGCACACCCTCGCTGCCAGCAGCCAGGCATGTGCCCCATCATATACCCTGGCAGTGAGTCTTTCCCATTCAGTGCCCGCTCTCTTTTGGTAGGTAGACCATCTCTTTTCCAGTAAGTTGCTAAGCACGCCCTCGCCGCCAGCAGCCAGGCATGTGTCCCATCATATACCCTGGCAGTGAGTCCTTCCCATTCAGTGCCCATTCTCTTTTGGTAGGTAGACCATTTCTCCAGTAAGTTGCTAAGCACGCCCTCACCGCCAGCAGCAGGACATGTGTCCCATCATATACCCTGGCAGTGAGTCTTTCCCATTCAGTGCCCGCTCTCTTTTGGTAGGTAGACCATCTCTTTTCCAGTAAGTTGCTAAGCACGCCCTCACCGCCAGCAGCCAGGCATGTGTCCCATCATATACCCTGGCAGTGAGTCTTTCCCATTCAGTGCCCGCTCTCTTTTGGTAGGCAAACCATCTCTTTTCCAGTAAGTTGCTAAGCACACCCTCACCGCCAGCAGCAGGACATGTGTCCCATCATCTACCCTGGCAGTGAGTCTTTCCCTTTCTGTGCCCGCTCTCTTTTGGTAGGTAGACCATCTCTTTTCCAGTAAGTTGCTAAGCACGCCCTCGCTGCCAGCAGCAGGGCATGTGGCCCATCATATACCCTGGCAGTGAGTCTTTCCCATTCAGTGCCCGTTCTCTTTTGGTAGGCAGACCATCTCTTTTCCAGTAAGTTGCTAAGCACGCCCTCGCCGCCAGCAGCAGGACATGTGTCCCATCATATACCCTGGCAGTGAGTCTTTCCCATTCTGTGCCCGCTCTCTTTTGGTAGGTAGACCATCTCTTTTCCAGTAAGTTGCTAAGCACACCCTCGCTGCCAGCAGCCAGGCATGTGTCCCATCATATACCCTGGCAGTGAGTCTTTCCCATTCAGTGCCCGCTCTCTTTTGGTAGGCAGACCATCTCTTTTCCAGTAAGTTGCTAAGCACGCCCTCGCTGCCAGCATCCGTGCATGTGTCCCATCATATACCCTGGCAGTGAGTCTTTCCCATTCTGTGCCCGCTCTCTTTTGGTAGGTAGACCATCTGTTTTCCAGTAAGTTGCTAAGCACGCCCTCGCTGCCAGCAGCAGGACATGTGTCCCATCATATACCCTGGCAGTGAGTCTTTCCCATTCAGTGCCCGTTCTCTTTTGGTAGGCAGACCATCTCTTTTCCAGTAAGTTGCTAAGCACGCCCTCGCTGCCAGCAGCCATGCATTTGTCCCATCATATACCCTGGCAGTGAGTATTTCCCATTCTGTGCCCATTCTCTTTTGGTAGGTAGACCATCTCTTTTCCAGTAAGTTGCTAAGCATGCCCTCGCTGCCAGCAGCCGTGCATGTGTCCCATCATATACCCTGGCAGTGAGTCTTTCCCATTCTGTGCCCATTCTCTTTTGGTAGGCAGACCATCTCTTTTCCAGTAAGTTGCTAAGCACGCCCTCACTGCCAGCAGCAGGACATGTGTCCCATCATATACCCTTGCAGTGAGTCTTTCTCATTCAGTGCCCGCTCTCTTTTGGTAGGCAGACCATCTCTTTTCCAGTAAGTTGCTAAGCACGCCTTCACCGCCAGTAGCAGGACATGTGTCCCATCATATACCCTGGCAGTGAGTCTTTCCCATTCTGTACCCATTCTCCTTTGGTAGGCAGACCATCTCTTTTCCAGTAAGTTGCTAAGCACGCCCTCGCTGCCAGCAGCCAGGCATGTGTCCCATCATATACCCTGGCAGTGAGTCTTTCCCATTCAGTGCCCGCTTTCTTTTGGTAGGTAGACCATCTCTTTTCCAGTAAGTTGCTAAGCACGCCCTCGCTGCCAGCAGCAGGACATGTGTCCCATCATATACCCTGGCAGTGAGTCTTTCCCATTCAGTGCCCGTTCTCTTTTGGTAGGCAGACCATCTCTTTTCCAGTAAGTTGCTAAGCACGCCCTCGCTGCCAGCAGCAGGACATGTGTCCCATCACATACCCTGGCAGTGAGTCTTTCCCATTCAGTGCCCGTTGTCTTTTGGTAGGCAGACCATCTCTTTTCCAGTAAGTTGCTAAGCACGCCCTCGCTGCCAGCAGCAGGGCATGTGGCCCATCATATACCCTGGCAGTGAGTCTTTCCCATTCAGTGCCCGTTCTCTTTTGGTAGGCAGACCATCTCTTTTCCAGTAAGTTGCTAAGCACGCCCTCGCCGCCAGCAGCAGGACATGTGTCCCATCATATACCCTGGCAGTGAGTCTTTCCCATTCTGTGCCCGCTCTCTTTTGGTAGGTAGACCATCTCTTTTCCAGTAAGTTGCTAAGCACACCCTCACTGCCAGCAGCCAGGCATGTGTCCCATCATATACCCTGGCAGTGAGTCTTTCCCATTCAGTGCCCGCTCTCTTTTGGTAGGCAGACCATCTCTTTTCCAGTAAGTTGCTAAGCACGCCCTCGCTGCCAGCATCCGTGCATGTGTCCCATCATATACCCTGGCAGTGAGTCTTTCCCATTCTGTGCCCGCTCTCTTTTGGTAGGTAGACCATCTGTTTTCCAGTAAGTTGCTAAGCACGCCCTCGCTGCCAGCAGCAGGACATGTGTCCCATCATATACCCTGGCAGTGAGTCTTTCCCATTCAGTGCCCGTTCTCTTTTGGTAGGCAGACCATCTCTTTTCCAGTAAGTTGCTAAGCACGCCCTCGCTGCCAGCAGCCATGCATTTGTCCCATCATATACCCTGGCAGTGAGTATTTCCCATTCTGTGCCCATTCTCTTTTGGTAGGTAGACCATCTCTTTTCCAGTAAGTTGCTAAGCATGCCCTCGCTGCCAGCAGCCGTGCATGTGTCCCATCATATACCCTGGCAGTGAGTCTTTCCCATTCAGTGCCCGTTCTCTTTTGGTAGGTAGACCATCTCTTTTCCAGTAAGTTGCTAAGCACGCCCTCGCCGCTAGCAGCAGGACATGTGTCCCATCATACACCCTGGCAGTGGGTCTTTCCCATTCAGTGCCCGTTCTCTTTTGGTAGGTAGACCATCTCTTTTCCAGTAAGTTGCTAAGCACGCCCTCGCCGCCAGCAGCAAGAAACGTGTCCCATCATATACCCAGGCAGTGAGTCTTTCCCATTCTGTGCCCGTTCTCTTTTGGTAGGTAGACCATCTCTTTTCCAGTAAGTTGCTAAGCACGCCCTCGCCGCCAGCAGCAAGAAACGTGTCCCATCATATACCCAGGCAGTGAGTCTTTCCCATTCTGTGCCCGTTCTCTTTTGGTAGGCAGACCATCTCTTTTTCAGTAAGTTGCTAAGCACACCCTCGCTGCCAGCAGCCAGGCATGTGCCCCATCATATACCCTGGCAGTGAGTCTTTCCCATTCAATGCCCGTTCTCTTTTGGTAGGTAGACCATCTCTTTTCCAGTAAGTTGCTAAGCACGCCCTTGCTGCCAGCAGCAAGAAACGTGTCCCATCATATACCCAGGCAGTGAGTCTTTCCCATTCTGTGCCCGTTCTCTTTTGGTAGGTAGACCATCTCTTTTCCAGTAAGTTGCTAAGCACACCCTCGCTGCCAGCAGCCAGGCATGTGTCCCATCATATACCCTGGCAGTGAGTCTTTCCCATTCAGTGCCCGTTCTCTTTTGGTAGGCAGACCATCTCTTTTCCAGTAAGTTGCTAAGCACGCCCTCGCCGCCAGCAGCCAGGCATGTGTCCCATCATATACCCTGGCAGTGAGTCTTTCCCATTCAGTGCCCGTTCTCTTTTGGTAGGCAGACCATCTCTTTTCCAGTAAGTTGCTAAGCACGCCCTCGCCGCCAGCAGCCAGGCATGTTTCCCATCATATACCCTGGCAGTGAGTCTTTCCCATTCTGTGCCCGCTCTCTTTTGGTAGGTAGACCATCTCTTTTCCAGTAAGTTGCTAAGCACGCCCTCACCCCTAGCAGCAGGACATGTGTCCCATCATATACCCTGTAAGTGAGTCTTTCCCATTCAGTGCCCGCTCTCTTTTGGTAGGTAGACCATCTCTTTTCCAGTAAGTTGCTAAGCACGCCCTCGCTGCCAGCAGCAGGACATGTGTCCCATCATATACCCTGGCAGTGAGTCTTTCCCATTCAGTGCCCGCTCTCTTTTGGTAGGCAGACCATCTCTTTTCCAGTAAGTTGCTAAGCACGCCCTCGCTGCCAGCAGCCAGACATATGTCCCATCATATACCCTGGCAGTGAGTGTTTCCCATTCAGTGCCTGTTCTCTTTTGGTAGGCAGACCATCTCTTTTCCAGTAAGTTGCTAAGCACGCCCTCGCTGCCAGCAGCCAGGCATGTGCCCCATCATATACCCTGGCAGTGAGTCTTTCCCATTCTGTGCCCATTCTCTTTTGGTAGGTAGACCATCTATTTTCCAGTAAGTTGCTAAGCACGCCCTCGCTGCCAGCAGCCAGGCATGTGCCCCATCATATACCCTGCAGTGAGTCTTTCCATAATGTGCCCGCTCTCTTTGGTAGGCAGACCATCTCTTTTCCAGTAAGTTGCTAAGCACGCCCTCGCTGCCAGCAGCAGGACATGTGTCCCATCATATACCCTGGCAGTGAGTCTTTCCCATTCAGTGCCCGCTCTCTTTTGGTAGGTAGACCATCTCTTTTCCAGTAAGTTGCTAAGCACGCCCTCACCGCCAGCAGCAGGACATGTGTCCCATCATATACCCTGGCAGTGAGTCTTTCCCATTCTGTGCCCGCTCTCTTTTGGTAGGTAGACCATCTCTTTTCCAGTAAGTTGCTAAGCACGCCCTCGCCGCCAGCAGCAGGACATGTGTCCCATCATATACCCTGGCAGTGAGTCTTTCCCATTCAGTGCCCATTCTCTTTTGTTAGGTAGACCATCTCTTTTCCAGTAAGTTGCTAAGCACGCCCTTGCTGCCAGCAGCCAGGGATGTGTCCCATCATATACCCTGGCAGTGAGTCTTTCCCATTCTGTGCCCATTCTCTTTTGGTAGGTAGACCATCTCTTTTCCAGTAAGTTGCTAAGAACGCCCTCACTGCCAGCAGCCGTGCATGTGTCCCATCATATACCCTGGCAGTGAGTCTTTCCCATTCTGTGCCCATTCTCTTTTGGTAGGTAGACCATCTCTTTTCCAGTAAGTTGCTAAGCACGCCCTCGCCGCCAGCAGCAAGAAACGTGTCCCATCATATACCCTGGCAGTGAGTCTTTCCCATTCAGTGCCCGTTCTCTTTTGGTAGGTAGACCATCTCTTTTCCAGTAAGTTGCTAAGCACGCCCTCGCCGCCAGCAGCAAGAAACGTGTCCCATCATATACCCTGCCAGTGAGTCTTTCCCATTCAGTGCCCGCTCTCTTTTGGTAGGTAGACCATCTCTTTTCCAGTAAGTTGCTAAGCACGCCCTTACCGCCAGCAGCAAGAAACGTGTCCCATCATATACCCTGGCAGTGAGTCTTTCCCATTCAGTGCCCATTCTCTTTTGGTAGGTAGACAATCTCTTTTCCAGTAAGTTGCTAAGCACGCCCTCGCTGCCAGCAGCCGTGCATGTGTCCCATCATATACCCTGGCAGTGAGTCTTTCCCATTCTGTGCCCATTCTCTTTTGGTAGGTAGACCATCTCTTTTCCAGTAAGTTGCTAAGCACGCCCTCGCCGCCAGCAGCAAGAAACGTGTCCCATCATATACCCTGGCAGTGAGTCTTTCCCATTCAGTGCCCGCTCTCTTTTGGTACGTAGACCATCTCTTTTCCAGTTAGTTGCTAAGCACGCCCTCACCGCCAGAAGCAGGACATGTGTCCCATCATATACCCTGGCAGTGAGTCTTTCCCATTCAGTGCCCGCTCTCTTTTGGTAGGTAGACCATCTCTTTTCCAGTAAGTTGCTAAGCACGCCCTCGCCGCCAGCAGCAAGAAACGTGTCCCATCATATACCCTGGCAGTGAGTCTTTCCCATTCAGTGCCCGCTCTCTTTTGGTAGGTAGACCATCTCTTTTCCAGTAAGTTGCTAAGCACGCCCTCACCGCCAGCAGCAGGACATGTGTCCCATCATATACCCTGGCAGTGAGTCTTTCCCATTCTGTGCCCGCTCTCTTTTGGTAGGTAGGCCATCTCTCCAGTAAGTTGCTAAGTACACCCTCGCCGCCAGCAGCAAGAAACGTGTCCCATCATATACCCTGGCAGTGAGTCTTTCCCATTCTGTGCCCGCTCTCTTTTGGTAGGCAGAGCATCTCTTTTCCAGTAAGTTGCTAAGCACACCCTCGCTGCCAGCAGCCAGACATGTGTCCCATCATATACCCTGGCAGTGAGTCTTTCCCATTCTGTGCCCGCTCTCTTTTCGTAGGCAGACCATCTCTTTTCCAGTAAGTTGCTAAGCACACCCTCGCTGCCAGCAGCCAGGCATGTGCCCCATCATATACCCTGGCAGTGAGTCTTTCCCATTCAGTGCCCGCTCTCTTTTGGTAGGTAGACCATCTCTTTTCCAGTAAGTTGCTAAGCACGCCCTCGCCGCCAGCAGCCAGGCATGTGTCCCATCATATACCCTGGCAGTGAGTCCTTCCCATTCAGTGCCCATTCTCTTTTGGTAGGTAGACCATTTCTCCAGTAAGTTGCTAAGCACGCCCTCACCGCCAGCAGCAGGACATGTGTCCCATCATATACCCTGGCAGTGAGTCTTTCCCATTCAGTGCCCGCTCTCTTTTGGTAGGTAGACCATCTCTTTTCCAGTAAGTTGCTAAGCACGCCCTCACCGCCAGCAGCCAGGCATGTGTCCCATCATATACCCTGGCAGTGAGTCTTTCCCATTCAGTGCCCGCTCTCTTTTGGTAGGCAAACCATCTCTTTTCCAGTAAGTTGCTAAGCACACCCTCACCGCCAGCAGCAGGACATGTGTCCCATCATCTACCCTGGCAGTGAGTCTTTCCCTTTCTGTGCCCGCTCTCTTTTGGTAGGTAGACCATCTCTTTTCCAGTAAGTTGCTAAGCACGCCCTCGCTGCCAGCAGCAGGGCATGTGGCCCATCATATACCCTGGCAGTGAGTCTTTCCCATTCAGTGCCCGTTCTCTTTTGGTAGGCAGACCATCTCTTTTCCAGTAAGTTGCTAAGCACGCCCTCGCCGCCAGCAGCAGGACATGTGTCCCATCATATACCCTGGCAGTGAGTCTTTCCCATTCTGTGCCCGCTCTCTTTTGGTAGGTAGACCATCTCTTTTCCAGTAAGTTGCTAAGCACACCCTCGCTGCCAGCAGCCAGGCATGTGTCCCATCATATACCCTGGCAGTGAGTCTTTCCCATTCAGTGCCCGCTCTCTTTTGGTAGGCAGACCATCTCTTTTCCAGTAAGTTGCTAAGCACGCCCTCGCTGCCAGCATCCGTGCATGTGTCCCATCATATACCCTGGCAGTGAGTCTTTCCCATTCTGTGCCCGCTCTCTTTTGGTAGGTAGACCATCTGTTTTCCAGTAAGTTGCTAAGCACGCCCTCGCTGCCAGCAGCAGGACATGTGTCCCATCATATACCCTGGCAGTGAGTCTTTCCCATTCAGTGCCCGTTCTCTTTTGGTAGGCAGACCATCTCTTTTCCAGTAAGTTGCTAAGCACGCCCTCGCTGCCAGCAGCCATGCATTTGTCCCATCATATACCCTGGCAGTGAGTATTTCCCATTCTGTGCCCATTCTCTTTTGGTAGGTAGACCATCTCTTTTCCAGTAAGTTGCTAAGCATGCCCTCGCTGCCAGCAGCCGTGCATGTGTCCCATCATATACCCTGGCAGTGAGTCTTTCCCATTCAGTGCCCGTTCTCTTTTGGTAGGTAGACCATCTCTTTTCCAGTAAGTTGCTAAGCACGCCCTCGCCGCTAGCAGCAGGACATGTGGCCCATCATACACCCTGGCAGTGGGTCTTTCCCATTCAGTGCCCGTTCTCTTTTGGTAGGTAGACCATCTCTTTTCCAGTAAGTTGCTAAGCACGCCCTCGCCGCCAGCAGCAAGAAACGTGTCCCATCATATACCCAGGCAGTGAGTCTTTCCCATTCTGTGCCCGTTCTCTTTTGGTAGGTAGACCATCTCTTTTCCAGTAAGTTGCTAAGCACGCCCTCGCCGCCAGCAGCAAGAAACGTGTCCCATCATATACCCAGGCAGTGAGTCTTTCCCATTCTGTGCCCGTTCTCTTTTGGTAGGCAGACCATCTCTTTTTCAGTAAGTTGCTAAGCACACCCTCGCTGCCAGCAGCCAGGCATGTGCCCCATCATATACCCTGGCAGTGAGTCTTTCCCATTCAATGCCCGTTCTCTTTTGGTAGGTAGACCATCTCTTTTCCAGTAAGTTGCTAAGCACGCCCTTGCTGCCAGCAGCAAGAAACGTGTCCCATCATATACCCAGGCAGTGAGTCTTTCCCATTCTGTGCCCGTTCTCTTTTGGTAGGTAGACCATCTCTTTTCCAGTAAGTTGCTAAGCACACCCTCGCTGCCAGCAGCCAGGCATGTGTCCCATCATATACCCTGGCAGTGAGTCTTTCCCATTCAGTGCCCGTTCTCTTTTGGTAGGCAGACCATCTCTTTTCCAGTAAGTTGCTAAGCACGCCCTCGCCGCCAGCAGCCAGGCATGTGTCCCATCATATACCCTGGCAGTGAGTCTTTCCCATTCAGTGCCCGTTCTCTTTTGGTAGGCAGACCATCTCTTTTCCAGTAAGTTGCTAAGCACGCCCTCGCCGCCAGCAGCCAGGCATGTTTCCCATCATATACCCTGGCAGTGAGTCTTTCCCATTCTGTGCCCGCTCTCTTTTGGTAGGTAGACCATCTCTTTTCCAGTAAGTTGCTAAGCACGCCCTCACCCCTAGCAGCAGGACATGTGTCCCATCATATACCCTGTAAGTGAGTCTTTCCCATTCAGTGCCCGCTCTCTTTTGGTAGGTAGACCATCTCTTTTCCAGTAAGTTGCTAAGCACGCCCTCGCTGCCAGCAGCAGGACATGTGTCCCATCATATACCCTGGCAGTGAGTCTTTCCCATTCAGTGCCCGCTCTCTTTTGGTAGGCAGACCATCTCTTTTCCAGTAAGTTGCTAAGCACGCCCTCGCTGCCAGCAGCCAGACATATGTCCCATCATATACCCTGGCAGTGAGTGTTTCCCATTCAGTGCCTGTTCTCTTTTGGTAGGCAGACCATCTCTTTTCCAGTAAGTTGCTAAGCACGCCCTCGCTGCCAGCAGCCAGGCATGTGCCCCATCATATACCCTGGCAGTGAGTCTTTCCCATTCTGTGCCCATTCTCTTTTGGTAGGTAGACCATCTCTTTTCCAGTAAGTTGCTAAGCACGCCCTCGCTGCCAGCAGCCAGGCATGTGCCCCATCATATACCCTGCAGTGAGTCTTTCCATAATGTGCCCGCTCTCTTTGGTAGGCAGACCATCTCTTTTCCAGTAAGTTGCTAAGCACGCCCTCGCTGCCAGCAGCAGGACATGTGTCCCATCATATACCCTGGCAGTGAGTCTTTCCCATTCAGTGCCCGCTCTCTTTTGGTAGGTAGACCATCTCTTTTCCAGTAAGTTGCTAAGCACGCCCTCACCGCCAGCAGCAGGACATGTGTCCCATCATATACCCTGGCAGTGAGTCTTTCCCATTCTGTGCCCGCTCTCTTTTGGTAGGTAGACCATCTCTTTTCCAGTAAGTTGCTAAGCACGCCCTCGCCGCCAGCAGCAGGACATGTGTCCCATCATATACCCTGGCAGTGAGTCTTTCCCATTCAGTGCCCATTCTCTTTTGTTAGGTAGACCATCTCTTTTCCAGTAAGTTGCTAAGCACGCCCTTGCTGCCAGCAGCCAGGGATGTGTCCCATCATATACCCTGGCAGTGAGTCTTTCCCATTCTGTGCCCATTCTCTTTTGGTAGGTAGACCATCTCTTTTCCAGTAAGTTGCTAAGAACGCCCTCACTGCCAGCAGCCGTGCATGTGTCCCATCATATACCCTGGCAGTGAGTCTTTCCCATTCTGTGCCCATTCTCTTTTGGTAGGTAGACCATCTCTTTTCCAGTAAGTTGCTAAGCACGCCCTCGCCGCCAGCAGCAAGAAACGTGTCCCATCATATACCCTGGCAGTGAGTCTTTCCCATTCAGTGCCCGTTCTCTTTTGGTAGGTAGACCATCTCTTTTCCAGTAAGTTGCTAAGCACGCCCTCGCCGCCAGCAGCAAGAAACGTGTCCCATCATATACCCTGCCAGTGAGTCTTTCCCATTCAGTGCCCGCTCTCTTTTGGTAGGTAGACCATCTCTTTTCCAGTAAGTTGCTAAGCACGCCCTTACCGCCAGCAGCAAGAAACGTGTCCCATCATATACCCTGGCAGTGAGTCTTTCCCATTCAGTGCCCATTCTCTTTTGGTAGGTAGACAATCTCTTTTCCAGTAAGTTGCTAAGCACGCCCTCGCTGCCAGCAGCCGTGCATGTGTCCCATCATATACCCTGGCAGTGAGTCTTTCCCATTCTGTGCCCATTCTCTTTTGGTAGGTAGACCATCTCTTTTCCAGTAAGTTGCTAAGCACGCCCTCGCCGCCAGCAGCAAGAAACGTGTCCCATCATATACCCTGGCAGTGAGTCTTTCCCATTCAGTGCCCGCTCTCTTTTGGTACGTAGACCATCTCTTTTCCAGTTAGTTGCTAAGCACGCCCTCACCGCCAGAAGCAGGACATGTGTCCCATCATATACCCTGGCAGTGAGTCTTTCCCATTCAGTGCCCGCTCTCTTTTGGTAGGTAGACCATCTCTTTTCCAGTAAGTTGCTAAGCACGCCCTCGCCGCCAGCAGCAAGAAACGTGTCCCATCATATACCCTGGCAGTGAGTCTTTCCCATTCAGTGCCCGCTCTCTTTTGGTAGGTAGACCATCTCTTTTCCAGTAAGTTGCTAAGCACGCCCTCACCGCCAGCAGCAGGACATGTGTCCCATCATATACCCTGGCAGTGAGTCTTTCCCATTCTGTGCCCGCTCTCTTTTGGTAGGTAGGCCATCTCTCCAGTAAGTTGCTAAGTACACCCTCGCCGCCAGCAGCAAGAAACGTGTCCCATCATATACCCTGGCAGTGAGTCTTTCCCATTCTGTGCCCGCTCTCTTTTGGTAGGCAGAGCATCTCTTTTCCAGTAAGTTGCTAAGCACACCCTCGCTGCCAGCAGCCAGACATGTGTCCCATCATATACCCTGGCAGTGAGTCTTTCCCATTCTGTGCCCGCTCTCTTTTCGTAGGCAGACCATCTCTTTTCCAGTAAGTTGCTAAGCACACCCTCGCTGCCAGCAGCCAGGCATGTGCCCCATCATATACCCTGGCAGTGAGTCTTTCCCATTCAGTGCCCGCTCTCTTTTGGTAGGTAGACCATCTCTTTTCCAGTAAGTTGCTAAGCACGCCCTCGCCGCCAGCAGCCAGGCATGTGTCCCATCATATACCCTGGCAGTGAGTCCTTCCCATTCAGTGCCCATTCTCTTTTGGTAGGTAGACCATTTCTCCAGTAAGTTGCTAAGCACGCCCTCACCGCCAGCAGCAGGACATGTGTCCCATCATATACCCTGGCAGTGAGTCTTTCCCATTCAGTGCCCGCTCTCTTTTGGTAGGTAGACCATCTCTTTTCCAGTAAGTTGCTAAGCACGCCCTCACCGCCAGCAGCCAGGCATGTGTCCCATCATATACCCTGGCAGTGAGTCTTTCCCATTCAGTGCCCGCTCTCTTTTGGTAGGCAAACCATCTCTTTTCCAGTAAGTTGCTAAGCACACCCTCACCGCCAGCAGCAGGACATGTGTCCCATCATCTACCCTGGCAGTGAGTCTTTCCCTTTCTGTGCCCGCTCTCTTTTGGTAGGTAGACCATCTCTTTTCCAGTAAGTTGCTAAGCACACCCTCGCTGCCAGCAGCCAGGCATGTGTCCCATCATATACCCTGGCAGTGAGTCTTTCCCATTCAGTGCCCGCTCTCTTTTGGTAGGCAGACCATCTCTTTTCCAGTAAGTTGCTAAGCACGCCCTCGCTGCCAGCAGCCGTGCATGTGTCCCATCATATACCCTGGCAGTGAGTATTTCCCATTCTGTGCCCGCTCTCTTTTGGTAGGTAGACCATCTCTTTTCCAGTAAGTTGCTAAGCACGCCCTCGCTGCCAGCAGCAGGACATGTGTCCCATCATATACCCTGGCAGTGAGTCTTTCCCATTCAGTGCCCGCTCTCTTTTGGTAGGCAGACCATCTCTTTTCCAGTAAGTTGCTAAGCACGCCCTCGCTGCCAGCAGCCGTGCATGTGTCCCATCATATACCCTGGCAGTGAGTCTTTCCCATTCTGTGCCCATTCTCTTTTGGTAGGTAGACCATCTCTTTTCCAGTAAGTTGCTAAGCATGCCCTCGCTGCCAGCAGCCGTGCATGTGTCCCATCATATACCCTGGCAGTGAGTATTTCCCATTCAGTGCCCGTTCTCTTTTGGTAGGTAGACCATCTCTTTTCCAGTAGGTTGCTAAGCACGCCCTCGCTGCCAGCAGCCAGGCATGTGTCCCATCATATACCCTGGCAGTGAGTCTTTCCCATTCAGTGCCCGCTCTCTTTTGGTAGACAGACCATCTCTTTTCCAGTAAGTTGCTAAGCACGCCCTCACCGCCAGCAGCAGGACATGTGTCCCATCATATACCCTGGCAGTGAGTCTTTCACATTCAGTGCCCGCTCTCTTTTGGTAGGTAGACCATCTCTTTTCCAGTAAGTTGCTAAGCACGCCCTCACCGCCAGCAGCCTGGCATTTGTCCCATCATATACCCTGGCAGTGAGTCTTTCCCATTCAGTGCCCGCTCTATTTTGGTAGGCAGACCATCTCTTTTCCAGTAAGTTGCCAAGCACACCCTCACCACCAGCAGCAGGACATGTGTCCCATCATATACCCTGGCAGTGAGTCTTTCCCATTCTGTGCCCGCTCTCTTTTGGTAGGTAGACCATCTATTTTCCAGTAAGTTGCTCAGCACGCCCTCGCCGCCAGCAGCCAGGGATGTGTCCCATCATATACCCTGGCAGTGAGTCTTTCCCATTCTGTGCCCATTCTCTTTTGGTAGGCAGACCATCTCTTTTCCAGTAAGTTGCTAAGCACGTCCTCGCTGCCAGCAGCCAGGCATGTGTCCCATCATATACCCTGGCAGTGAGTCTTTCCCATTCAGTGCCCGTTCTCTTTTGGTAGGTAGACCATCTCTTTTCCAGTAAGTTGCTAAGCACGCCCTCGCCGCCAGCAGCAGGACATGTGTCCCATCATATACCCTGGCAGTGAGTCTTTCCCATTCTGTGCCCATTCTCTTTTGGTAGGCAGACCATCTCTTTTCCAGTAAGTTGCTAAGCACGCCCTCGCTGCCAGTAGCAGGACATGTGTCCCATCATATACCCTGGCAGTGAGTCTTTCCCATTCTGTGCCCGCTCTCTTTTGGTAGGTAGGCCATCTCTCCAGTAAGTTGCTAAGCACACCCTCGCCGCCAGCAGCAAGAAACGTGTCCCATCATATACCCTGGCAGTGAGTCTTTCCCATTCTGTGCCCTCTCTCTTTTGGTAGGCAGAGCATCTCTTTTCCAGTAAGTTGCTAAGCACACCCTCGCTGCCAGCAGCCAGACATGTGTCCCATCATATACCCTGGCAGTGAGTCTTTCCCATTCTGTGCCCGCTCTCTTTTGGTAGGCAGACCATCTCTTTTCCAGTAAGTTGCTAAGCACACCCTCGCTGCCAGCAGCCAGGCATGTGCCCCATCATATACCCTGGCAGTGAGTCTTTCCCATTCAGTGCCCGCTCTCTTTTGGTAGGTAGACCATCTCTTTTCCAGTAAGTTGCTAAGCACGCCCTCGCCGCCAGCAGCCAGGCATGTGTCCCATCATATACCCTGGCAGTGAGTCCTTCCCATTCAGTGCCCATTCTCTTTTGGTAGGTAGACCATTTCTCCAGTAAGTTGCTAAGCACGCCCTCACCGCCAGCAGCAGGACATGTGTCCCATCATATACCCTGGCAGTGAGTCTTTCCCATTCAGTGCCCGCTCTCTTTTGGTAGGTAGACCATCTCTTTTCCAGTAAGTTGCTAAGCACGCCCTCACCGCCAGCAGCCAGGCATGTGTCCCATCATATACCCTGGCAGTGAGTCTTTCCCATTCAGTGCCCGCTCTCTTTTGGTAGGCAAACCATCTCTTTTCCAGTAAGTTGCTAAGCACACCCTCACCGCCAGCAGCAGGACATGTGTCCCATCATCTACCCTGGCAGTGAGTCTTTCCCATTCTGTGCCCACTCTCTTTTGGTAGGTAGACCATCTCTTTTCCAGTAAGTTGCTAAGCACACCCTCGCTGCCAGCAGCCAGGCATGTGTCCCATCATATACCCTGGCAGTGAGTCTTTCCCATTCAGTGCCCGTTCTCTTTTGGTAGGCAGACCATCTCTTTTCCAGTAAGTTGCTAAGCACGCCCTCGCCGCCAGCAGCCAGGCATGTGTCCCATCATATACCCTGGCAGTGAGTCTTTTCCATTCAGTGCCCGCTCTCTTTTGGTAGGCAGACCATCTCTTTTCCAGTAAGTTGCTAAGCACGCCCTCGCTGCCAGCAGCCGTGCATGTGTCCCATCATATACCCTGGCAGTGAGTCTTTCCCATTCTGTGCCCGCTCTCTTTTGGTAGGTAGACCATCTCTTTTCCAGTAAGTTGCTAAGCACGCCCTCGCTGCCAGCAGTAGGACATGTGTCCCATCAAATACCCTGGCAGTGAGTCTTTCCCATTCAGTGCCCGCTCTCTTTTGGTAGGCAGACCATCTCTTTTCCAGTAAGTTGCTAAGCACGCCCTCGCTGCCAGCAGCCGTGCATGTGTCCCATCATATACCCTGGCAGTGAGTCTTTCCCATTCTGTGCCCATTCTCTTTTGGTAGGTAGATCATCTCTTTTCCAGTAAGTTGCTAAGCATGCCCTCGCTGCCAGCAGCCGTGCATGTGTCCCATCATATACCCTGGCAGTGAGTCTTTCCCATTCAGTGCCCGTTCTCTTTTGGTAGGTAGACCATCTCTTTTCCAGTAAGTTGCTAAGCACACCCTCGCTGCCAGCAGCCAGGCATGTGCCCCATCATATACCCTGGCAGTGAGTCTTTCCCATTCAGTGCCTGCTCTCTTTTGGTAGGCAGACCATCTCTTTTCCAGTAAGTTGCTAAGCACGCCCTCACCGCCAGCAGCAGGACATGTGTCCCATCATATACCCTGGCAGTGAGTCTTTCCCATTCAGTGCCCGCTCTCTTTTGGTAGGTAGACCATCTCTTTCCCAGTAAGTTGCTAAGCACGCCCTCACCGCCAGCAGCCAGGCATGTGTCCCATCATATACCCTGGCAGTGAGTCTTTCCCATTCAGTGCCCGCTCTCTTTTGGTAGGCAAACCATCTCTTTTCCAGTAAGTTGCTAAGCACACCCTCACCGCCAGCAGCAGGACATGTGTCCCATCATCTACCCTGGCAGTGAGTCTTTCCCATTCTGTGCCCACTCTCTTTTGGTAGGTAGACCATCTCTTTTCCAGTAAGTTGCTAAGCACACCCTCGCTGCCAGCAGCCAGGCATGTGTCCCATCATATACCCTGGCAGTGAGTCTTTCCCATTCAGTGCCCGTTCTCTTTTGGTAGGCAGACCATCTCTTTTCCAGTAAGTTGCTAAGCAAGCCCTCGCCGCCAGCAGCCAGGCATGTGTCCCATCATATACCCTGGCAGTGAGTCTTTTCCATTCAGTGCCCGCTCTCTTTTGGTAGGCAGACCATCTCTTTTCCAGTAAGTTGCTAAGCACGCCCTCGCTGCCAGCAGCCGTGCATGTGTCCCATCATATACCCTGGCAGTGAGTCTTTCCCATTCTGTGCCCGCTCTCTTTTGGTAGGTAGACCATCTCTTTTCCAGTAAGTTGCTAAGCACGCCCTCGCTGCCAGCAGTAGGACATGTGTCCCATCATATACCCTGGCAGTGAGTCTTTCCCATTCAGTGCCCGCTCTCTTTTGGTAGGCAGACCATCTCTTTTCCAGTAAGTTGCTAAGCACGCCCTCGCTGCCAGCAGCCGTGCATGTGTCCTATCATATACCCTGGCAGTGAGTCTTTCCCATTCTGTGCCCATTCTCTTTTGGTAGGTAGACCATCTCTTTTCCAGTAAGTTGCTAAGCATGCCCTCGCTGCCAGCAGCCGTGCATGTGTCCCATCATATACCCTGGCAGTGAGTCTTTCCCATTCAGTGCCTGCTCTCTTTTGGTAGGCAGACCATCTCTTTTCCAGTAAGTTGCTAAGCACGCCCTCACCGCCAGCAGCAGGACATGTGTCCCATCATATACCCTGGCAGTGAGTCTTTCCCATTCAGTGCCCGCTCTCTTTTGGTAGGTAGACCATCTCTTTTCCAGTAAGTTGCTAAGCACGCCCTCACCGCCAGCAGCCAGGCATGTGTCCCATCATATACCCTGGCAGTGAGTCTTTCCCATTCAGTGGCCACTCTCTTTTAGTAGGCAGACCATCTCTTTTCCAGTAAGTTGCTAAGCACACCCTCACCACCAGCAGCAGGACATGTGTCCCATCATATACCCTGGCAGTGAGTCTTTCCCATTCTGTGCCCGCTCTCTTTTGGTAGGTAGACCATCTATTTTCCAGTAAGTTGCTAAGCACGCCCTCGCCGCCAGCAGCCAGGCATGTGTCCCATCATATACCCTGGCAGTGAGTCTTTCCCATTCTGTGCCCATTCTCTTTTGGTAGGCAGACCATCTCTTTTCCAGTAAGTTGCTAAGCACACCCTCGCTGCCAGCAGCCAGACATGTGTCCCATCATATACCCTGGCAGTGAGTCTTTCCCATTCTGTGCCCGCTCTCTTTTGGTAGGCAGACCATCTCTTTTCCAGTAAGTTGCTAAGCACACCCTCGCTGCCAGCAGCCAGGCATGTGCCCCATCATATACCCTGGCAGTGAGTCTTTCCCATTCAGTGGCCACTCTCTTTTAGTAGGCAGACCATCTCTTTTCCAGTAAGTTGCTAAGCACACCCTCACCACCAGTAGCAGGACATGTGTCCCATCATATACCCTGGCAGTGAGTCTTTCCCATTCTGTGCCCGCTCTCTTTTGGTAGGTAGGCCATCTCTCCAGTAAGTTGCTAAGCACACCCTCGCCGCCAGCAGCAAGAAACGTGTCCCATCATATACCCTGGCAGTGAGTCTTTCCCATTCTGTGCCCTCTCTCTTTTGGTAGGCAGAGCATCTCTTTTCCAGTAAGTTGCTAAGCACACCCTCGCTGCCAGCAGCCAGACATGTGTCCCATCATATACCCTGGCAGTGAGTCTTTCCCATTCTGTGCCCGCTCTCTTTTGGTAGGCAGACCATCTCTTTTCCAGTAAGTTGCTAAGCACACCCTCGCTGCCAGCAGCCAGGCATGTGCCCCATCATATACCCTGGCAGTGAGTCTTTCCCATTCAGTGCCCGCTCTCTTTTGGTAGGTAGACCATCTCTTTTCCAGTAAGTTGCTAAGCACGCCCTCGCCGCCAGCAGCCAGGCATGTGTCCCATCATATACCCTGGCAGTGAGTCCTTCCCATTCAGTGCCCATTCTCTTTTGGTAGGTAGACCATTTCTCCAGTAAGTTGCTAAGCACGCCCTCACCGCCAGCAGCAGGACATGTGTCCCATCATATACCCTGGCAGTGAGTCTTTCCCATTCAGTGCCCGCTCTCTTTTGGTAGGTAGACCATCTCTTTTCCAGTAAGTTGCTAAGCACGCCCTCACCGCCAGCAGCCAGGCATGTGTCCCATCATATACCCTGGCAGTGAGTCTTTCCCATTCAGTGCCCGCTCTCTTTTGGTAGGCAAACCATCTCTTTTCCAGTAAGTTGCTAAGCACACCCTCACCGCCAGCAGCAGGACATGTGTCCCATCATCTACCCTGGCAGTGAGTCTTTCCCATTCTGTGCCCACTCTCTTTTGGTAGGTAGACCATCTCTTTTCCAGTAAGTTGCTAAGCACACCCTCGCTGCCAGCAGCCAGGCATGTGTCCCATCATATACCCTGGCAGTGAGTCTTTCCCATTCAGTGCCCGTTCTCTTTTGGTAGGCAGACCATCTCTTTTCCAGTAAGTTGCTAAGCACGCCCTCGCCGCCAGCAGCCAGGCATGTGTCCCATCATATACCCTGGCAGTGAGTCTTTTCCATTCAGTGCCCGCTCTCTTTTGGTAGGCAGACCATCTCTTTTCCAGTAAGTTGCTAAGCACGCCCTCGCTGCCAGCAGCCGTGCATGTGTCCCATCATATACCCTGGCAGTGAGTCTTTCCCATTCTGTGCCCGCTCTCTTTTGGTAGGTAGACCATCTCTTTTCCAGTAAGTTGCTAAGCACGCCCTCGCTGCCAGCAGTAGGACATGTGTCCCATCATATACCCTGGCAGTGAGTCTTTCCCATTCAGTGCCCTCTCTCTTTTGGTAGGCAGACCATCTCTTTTCCAGTAAGTTGCTAAGCACGCCCTCGCTGCCAGCAGCCGTGCATGTGTCCCATCATATACCCTGGCAGTGAGTCTTTCCCTTTCTGTGCCCATTCTCTTTTGGTAGGTAGACCATCTCTTTTCCAGTAAGTTGCTAAGCATGCCCTCGCTGCCAGCAGCCGTGCATGTGTCCCATCATATACCCTGGCAGTGAGTCTTTCCCATTCAGTGCCCGTTCTCTTTTGGTAGGTAGACCATCTCTTTTCCAGTAAGTTGCTAAGCACACCCTCGCTGCCAGCAGCCAGGCATGTGCCCCATCATATACCCTGGCAGTGAGTCTTTCCCATTCAGTGCCTGCTCTCTTTTGGTAGGCAGACCATCTCTTTTCCAGTAAGTTGCTAAGCACGCCCTCACCGCCAGCAGCAGGACATGTGTCCCATCATATACCCTGGCAGTGAGTCTTTCCCATTCAGTGCCCGCTCTCTTTTGGTAGGTAGACCATCTCTTTTCCAGTAAGTTGCTAAGCACGCCCTCACCGCCAGCAGCCAGGCATGTGTCCCATCATATACCCTGGCAGTGAGTCTTTCCCATTCAGTGCCCGCTCTCTTTTGGTAGGCAAACCATCTCTTTTCCAGTAAGTTGCTAAGCACACCCTCACCGCCAGCAGCAGGACATGTGTCCCATCATCTACCCTGGCAGTGAGTCTTTCCCATTCTGTGCCCACTCTCTTTTGGTAGGTAGACCATCTCTTTTCCAGTAAGTTGCTAAGCACACCCTCGCTGCCAGCAGCCAGGCATGTGTCCCATCATATACCCTGGCAGTGAGTCTTTCCCATTCAGTGCCCGTTCTCTTTTGGTAGGCAGACCATCTCTTTTCCAGTAAGTTGCTAAGCAAGCCCTCGCCGCCAGCAGCCAGGCATGTGTCCCATCATATACCCTGGCAGTGAGTCTTTTCCATTCAGTGCCCGCTCTCTTTTGGTAGGCAGACCATCTCTTTTCCAGTAAGTTGCTAAGCACGCCCTCGCTGCCAGCAGCCGTGCATGTGTCCCATCATATACCCTGGCAGTGAGTCTTTCCCATTCTGTGCCCGCTCTCTTTTGGTAGGTAGACCATCTCTTTTCCAGTAAGTTGCTAAGCACGCCCTCGCTGCCAGCAGTAGGACATGTGTCCCATCATATACCCTGGCAGTGAGTCTTTCCCATTCAGTGCCCGCTCTCTTTTGGTAGTCAGACCATCTCTTTTCCAGTAAGTTGCTAAGCACGCCCTCACCGCCAGCAGCAGGACATGTGTCCCATCATATACCCTGGCAGTGAGTCTTTCCCATTCTGTGCCCATTCTCTTTTGGTAGGCAGACCATCTCTTTTCCAGTAAGTTGCTAAGCACGCCCTCACTGCCAGCAGCAGGACATGTGTCCCATCATATACCCTGGCAGTGAGTCTTTCTCATTCAGTGCCCGCTCTCTTTTGGTAGGCAGACCATCTCTTTTCCAGTAAGTTGCTAAGCACGCCTTCACCGCCAGCAGCAGGACATGTGTCCCATCATATACCCTGGCAGTGAGTCTTTCCCATTCTGTACCCATTCTCCTTTGGTAGGCAGACCATCTCTTTTCCAGTAAGTTGCTAAGCACGCCCTCGCTGCCAGCAGCCAGGCATGTGTCCCATCATATACCCTGGCAGTGAGTCTTTCCCATTCAGTGCCCGCTTTCTTTTGGTAGGTAGACCATCTCTTTTCCAGTAAGTTGCTAAGCACGCCCTCGCTGCCAGCAGCAGGACATGTGTCCCATCATATACCCTGGCAGTGAGTCTTTCCCATTCAGTGCCCGTTCTCTTTTGGTAGGCAGACCATCTCTTTTCCAGTAAGTTGCTAAGCACGCCCTCGCTGCCTGCAGCAGGACATGTGTCCCATCACATACCCTGGCAGTGAGTCTTTCCCATTCAGTGCCCGTTGTCTTTTGGTAGGCAGACCATCTCTTTTCCAGTAAGTTGCTAAGCACGCCCTCGCTGCCAGCAGCAGGGCATGTGGCCCATCATATACCCTGGCAGTGAGTCTTTCCCATTCAGTGCCCGTTCTCTTTTGGTAGGCAGACCATCTCTTTTCCAGTAAGTTGCTAAGCACGCCCTCGCCGCCAGCAGCAGGACATGTGTCCCATCATATACCCTGGCAGTGAGTCTTTCCCATTCTGTGCCCGCTCTCTTTTGGTAGGTAGACCATCTCTTTTCCAGTAAGTTGCTAAGCACACCCTCGCTGCCAGCAGCCAGGCATGTGTCCCATCATATACCCTGGCAGTGAGTCTTTCCCATTCAGTGCCCGCTCTCTTTTGGTAGGCAGATCATCTCTTTTCCAGTAAGTTGCTAAGCACGCCCTCGCTGCCAGCATCCGTGCATGTGTCCCATCATATACCCTGGCAGTGAGTCTTTCCCATTCTGTGCCCGCTCTCTTTTGGTAGGTAGACCATCTGTTTTCCAGTAAGTTGCTAAGCACGCCCTCGCTGCCAGCAGCAGGACATGTGTCCCATCATATACCCTGGCAGTGAGTCTTTCCCATTCAGTGCCCGTTCTCTTTTGGTAGGCAGACCATCTCTTTTCCAGTAAGTTGGTAAGCACGCCCTCGCTGCCAGCAGCCATGCATTTGTCCCATCATATACCCTGGCAGTGAGTATTTCCCATTCTGTGCCCATTCTCTTTTGGTAGGTAGACCATCTCTTTTCCAGTAAGTTGCTAAGCATGCCCTCGCTGCCAGCAGCCGTGCATGTGTCCCATCATATACCCTGGCAGTGAGTCTTTCCCATTCAGTGCCCGTTCTCTTTTGGTAGGTAGACCATCTCTCTTCCAGTAAGTTGCTAAGCACGCCCTCGCCGCTAGCAGCAGGACATGTGTCCCATCATATACCCTGGCAGTGGGTCTTTCCCATTCAGTGCCCGTTCTCTTTTGGTAGGTAGACCATCTCTTTTCCTGTAAGTTGCTAAGCACGCCCTCGCCGCCAGCAGCAAGAAACGTGTCCCATCATATACCCAGTCAGTGAGTCTTTCCCATTCTGTGCCCGTTCTCTTTTGGTAGGTAGACCATCTCTTTTCCAGTAAGTTGCTAAGCACGCCCTCGCCGCCAGCAGCAAGAAACGTGTCCCATCATATACCCAGGCAGTGAGTCTTTCCCATTCTGTGCCCGTTCTCTTTTGGTAGACAGACCATCTCTTTTTCAGTAAGTTGCTAAGCACACCCTCGCTGCCAGCAGTCAGGCATGTGCCCCATCATATACCCTGGCAGTGAGTCTTTCCCATTCAGTGCCCGTTCTCTTTTGGTAGGTAGACCATCTCTTTTCCAGTAAGTTGCTAAGCACGCCCTCGCTGCCAGCAGCAAGAAACGTGTCCCATCATATACCCAGGCAGTGAGTCTTTCCCATTCTGTGCCCGTTCTCTTTTGGTAGGTAGACCATCTCTTTTCCAGTAAGTTGGTAAGCACACCCTCGCTGCCAGCAGCCAGGCATGTGTCCCATCATATACCCTGGCAGTGAGTCTTTCCCATTCAGTGCCCGTTCTCTTTTGGTAGGCAGACCATCTCTTTTCCAGTAAGTTGCTAAGCACGCCCTCGCCGCCAGCAGCCAGGCATGTGTCCCATCATATACCCTGGCAGTGAGTCTTTCCCATTCTGTGCCCGTTCTCTTTAGTAGGCAGACCATCTCTTTTCCAGTAAGTTGCTAAGCACGCCCTCGCTGCCAGCAGCCGTGCATGTGTCCCATCATATACCCTGGCAGTGAGTCTCTCCCATTCTGTGCCCATTCTCTTTTGGTAGGTAGACCATCTCTTTTCCAGTAAGTTGCTAAGCACGCCCTCGCTGCCAGCAGTCAGGCATGTGCCCCATCATATACCCTGGCAATGAGTCTTTCCCATTCTCTGCCCGCTCTCTTTTGGTAGGTAGACCATCTCTTTTCCAGTAAGTTGCTAAGCACACCCTCGCTGCCAGCAGCCAGGCATGTGCCCCATCATATACCCTGGCAGTGAGTCTTTCCCATTCAGTGCCCGTTCTCTTTTGGTAAGTAGATCATCTCTTTTCCAGTAAGTTGCTAAGCACGCCCTCGCTGCCAGCAGCAGGACATGTGTCCCATCATATACCCTGGCAGTGAGTCTTTCCATAATGTGCCCGTTCTCTTTTGGTAGGTAGACCATCTCTTTTCCAGTAAGTTGCTAAGCACGCCCTCGCTGCCAGCAGCCAGGCATGTGTCCCATCATATACCCTGGCAGTGAGTCTTTCCCATTCAGTGCCCGTTCTCTTTTGGTAGGTAGACCATCTCTTTTCCAGTAAGTTGCTAAGCACGCCCTCGCCACCAGCAGCCAGGCATGTGTCCCATCATATACCCTGGCAGTGAGTCTTTCCCATTCAGTGCCCGTTCTCTTTTGGTAGGTAGACCATCTCTTTTCCAGTAAGTTGCTAAGCACGCCCTCGCCGCCAGCAGCAAGAAACATGTCCCATCATATACCCTGGCAGTGAGTCTTTTCCATTCAGTGCCCGCTCTCTTTTGGTAGGTAGACCATCTCTTTTCCAGTAAGTTGCTAAGCACGCCCTCGCCGCCAGCAGCAAGAAACGCGTCCCATCATATACCCAGGCAGTGAGTCTTTCCCATTCTGTGCCCTTTCTCCTTTGGTAGGTAGACCATCTCTTTTCCAGTAAGTTGCTAAGCACGCCCTCGCCGCCAGCAGCAAGAAACGTGTCCCATCATATACCCAGGCAGTGAGTCTTTCCCATTCTGTGCCCGTTCTCTTTTGGTAGGCAGACCATCTCTTTTCCAGTAAGTTGCTAAGCACACCCTCGCTGCCAGCAGCCAGGCATGTGTCCCATCATATACCCTGGCAGTGAGTCTTTCCCATTCAGTGCCCGCTCTCTTTTGGTAGGTAGACCATCTCTTTTCCAGTAAGTTGCTAAGCACGCCCTCGCTGCCAGCAGCAAGAAACGTGTCCCATCATATTCCCTGGCAGTGAGTCTTTCCCATTCAGTGCCCGTTCTCTTTTGGTAAGTAGATCATCTCTTTTCCAGTAAGTTGCTAAGCACGCCCTCGCTGCCAGCAGCAGGACATGTGTCCCATCATATACCCTGGCAGTGAGTCTTTCCATAATGTGCCCGTTCTCTTTTGGTAGGTAGACCATCTCTTTTCCAGTAAGTTGCTAAGCACGCCCTCGCTGCCAGCAGCCAGGCATGTGTCCCATCATATACCCTGGCAGTGAGTCTTTCCCATTCAGTGCCCGTTCTCTTTTGGTAGGTAGACCATCTCTTTTCCAGTAAGTTGCTAAGCACGCCCTCGCCGCCAGCAGCCAGGCATGTGTCCCATCATATACCCTGGCAGTGAGTCTTTCCCATTCAGTGCCCGTTCTCTTTTGGTAGGTAAACCATCTCTTTTCCAGTAAGTTGCTAAGCACGCCCTCGCCGCCAGCAGCAAGAAACATGTCCCATCATATACCCTGGCAGTGAGTCTTTCCCATTCAGTGCCCGCTCTCTTTTGGTAGGTAGACCATCTCTTTTCCAGTAAGTTGCTAAGCACGCCCTCGCCGCCAGCAGCAAGAAACGTGTCCCATCATATACCCAGGCAGTGAGTCTTTCCCATTCTGTGCCCGTTCTCTTTTGGTAGGCAGACCATCTCTTTTCCAGTAAGTTGCTAAGCACACCCTCGCTGCCAGCAGCCAGGCATGTGTCCCATCATATACCCTGGCAGTGAGTTTTCCCATTCAGTGCCCGCTCTCTTTTGGTAGGTAGACCATCTCTTTTCCAGTAAGTTGCTAAGCACGCCCTCGCTGCCAGCAGCAGGACATGTGTCCCATCATATACCGTGGCAGTGAGTCATTCCCATTCAGTGTCCGTTCTCTTTAGTAGGCAGACCATCTCTTTTCCAGTAAGTTGCTAAGCACGCCCTCGCTGCCAGCAGCCGTGCATGTGTCCCATCATATACCCTGGCAGTGAGTCTCTCCCATTCTGTGCCCATTCTCTTTTGGTAGGTAGACCATCTCTTTTCCAGTAAGTTGCTAAGCACGCCCTTGCTGCCAGCAGTCAGGCATGTGCCCCATCATATACCCTGGCAATGAGTCTTTCCCATTCTCTGCCCGCTCTCTTTTGGTAGGTAGACCATCTCTTTTCCAGTAAGTTTCTAAGCACACCCTCGCTGCCAGCAGCCAGGCATGTGCCCCATCATATACCCTGGCAGTGAGTCTTTCCCATTCAGTGCCCGTTCTCTTTTGGTAAGTAGATCATCTCTTTTCCAGTAAGTTGCTAAGCACGCCCTCGCTGCCAGCAGCAGGACATGTGTCCCATCATATACCCTGGCAGTGAGTCTTTCCATAATGTGCCCGTTCTCTTTTGGTAGGTAGACCATCTCTTTTCCAGTAAGTTGCTAAGCACGCCCTCGCTGCCAGCAGCCAGGCATGTGTCCCATCATATACCCTGGCAGTGAGTCTTTCCCATTCAGTGCCCGTTCTCTTTTGGTAGGTAGACCATCTCTTTTCCAGTAAGTTGCTAAGCACGCCCTCGCCGCCAGCAGCCAGGCATGTGTCCCATCATATACCCTGGCAGTGAGTCTTTCCCATTCAGTGCCCGTTCTCTTTTGGTAGGTAGACCATCTCTTTTCCAGTAAGTTGCTAAGCACGCCCTCGCCGCCAGCAGCAAGAAACATGTCCCATCATATACCCTGGCAGTGAGTCTTTCCCATTCAGTGCCCGCTCTCTTTTGGTAGGTAGACCATCTCTTTTCCAGTAAGTTGCTAAGCACGCCCTCGCCGCCAGCAGCAAGAAACGCGTCCCATCATATACCCAGGCAGTGAGTCTTTCCCATTCTGTGCCCTTTCTCCTTTGGTAGGTAGACCATCTCTTTTCCAGTAAGTTGCTAAGCACGCCCTCGCCGCCAGCAGCAAGAAACGTGTCCCATCATATACCCAGGCAGTGAGTCTTTCCCATTCTGTGCCCGTTCTCTTTTGGTAGGCAGACCATCTCTTTTCCAGTAAGTTGCTAAGCACACCCTCGCTGCCAGCAGCCAGGCATGTGTCCCATCATATACCCTGGCAGTGAGTATTTCCCATTCAGTGCCCGCTCTCTTTTGGTAGGTAGACCATCTCTTTTCCAGTAAGTTGCTAAGCACGCCCTCGCTGCCAGCAGCAAGAAACGTGTCCCATCATATTCCCTGGCAGTGAGTCTTTCCCATTCAGTGCCCGTTCTCTTTTGGTAAGTAGATCATCTCTTTTCCAGTAAGTTGCTAAGCACGCCCTCGCTGCCAGCAGCAGGACATGTGTCCCATCATATACCCTGGCAGTGAGTCTTTCCATAATGTGCCCGTTCTCTTTTGGTAGGTAGACCATCTCTTTTCCAGTAAGTTGCTAAGCACGCCCTCGCTGCCAGCAGCCAGGCATGTGTCCCATCATATACCCTGGCAGTGAGTCTTTCCCATTCAGTGCCCTTTCTCTTTTGGTAGGTAGACCATCTCTTTTCCAGTAAGTTGCTAAGCACGCCCTCGCCGCCAGCAGCCAGGCATGTGTCCCATCATATACCCTGGCAGTGAGTCTTTCCCATTCAGTGCCCGCTCTCTTTTGGTAGGTAGACCATCTCTTTTCCAGTAAGTTGCTAAGCACGCCCTCGCCGCCAGCAGCAATAAACGCGTCCCATCATATACCCAGGCAGTGAGTCTTTCCCATTCTGTGCCCTTTCTCTTTTGATAGGTAGACCATCTCTTTTCCAGTAAGTTGCTAAGCACGCCCTCGCCGCCAGCAGCAAGAAACGTGTCCCATCATATACCCAGGCAGTGAGTCTTTCCCATTCTGTGCCCGTTCTCTTTTGGTAGGCAGACCATCTCTTTTCCAGTAAGTTGCTAAGCACACCCTCGCTGCCAGCAGCCAGGCATGTGTCCCATCATATACCCTGGCAGTGAGTCTTTCCCATTCAGTGCCCGCTCTCTTTTGGTAGGTAGACCATCTCTTTTCCAGTAAGTTGCTAAGCACGCCCTCGCTGCCAGCAGCAAGAAACGTGTCCCATCATATTCCCTGGCAGTGAGTCTTTCCCATTCAGTGCCCGTTCTCTTTTGGTAGGTAGACCATCTCTTTTCCAGTAAGTTGCTAAGCACACCCTCGCTGCCAGCAGCCGTGCATGTGTCCCATCATATACCCTGGCAGTGAGTCTTTCCCATTCAGTGCCCGTTCTCTTTTGGTAGGTAGACCATCTCTTTCCAGTAAGTTGCTAAGCACACCCTCGCTGCCAGCAGCCAGGCATGTGTCCCATCATATACCCTGGCAGTGAGTCTTTCCCATTCAGTGCCCGCTCTCTTTTGGTAGGTAGACCATCTCTTTTCCAGTAAGTTGCTAAGCACCCCCTTGCCGCCAGCAGCAAGAAACGTGTCCCATCATATACCCAGGCAGTGAGTCTTTCCCATTCTGTGCCCGTTCTCTTTTGGTAGGCAGACCATCTCTTTTTCAGTAAGTTGCTAAGCACACCCTCGCTGCCAGCAGCCAGGCATGTGCCCCATCATATACCCTGGCAGTGAGTCTTTCCCATTCAGTGCCCGTTCTCTTTTGGTAGGTAGACCATCTCTTTTCCAGTAAGTTGCTAAGCACGCCCTCGCTGCCAGCAGCAAGAAACGTGTCCCATCATATACCCAGGCAGTGAGTCTTTCCCATTCTGTGCCCGTTCTCTTTTGGTAGGTAGACCATCTCTTTTCCAGTAAGTTGCTAAGCACACCCTCGCTGCCAGCAGCCAGGCATGTGTCCCATCATATACCCTGGCAGTGAGTCTTTCCCATTCAGTGCCCGTTCTCTTTTGGTAGGCAGACCATCTCTTTTCCAGTAAGTTGCTAAGCACGCCCTCGCCGCCAGCAGCCAGGCATGTGTCCCATCATATACCCTGGCAGTGAGTCTTTCCCATTCAGTGCCCGTTCTCTTTTGGTAGGCAGACCATCTCTTTTCCAGTAAGTTGCTAAGCACGCCCTCGCCGCCAGCAGCCAGGCATGTGTCCCATCATATACCCTGGCAGTGAGTCTTTCCCATTCTGTGCCCGCTCTCTTTTGGTAGGTAGACCATCTCTTTTCCAGTAAGTTGCTAAGCACGCCCTCGCTGCCAGCAGCAGGACAGGTGTCCCATCATATACCCTGGCAGTGAGTCTTTCCCATTCAGTGCCCGTTCTCTTTAGTAGGCAGACCATCTCTTTTCCAGTAAGTTGCTAAGCACGCACTCGCTGCCAGCAGCCGTGCATGTGTCCCATCATATACCCTGGCAGTGAGTCTCTCCCATTCTGTGCCCATTCTCTTTTGGTAGGTAGACCAACTCTTTTCCAGTAAGTTGCTAAGCACGCCCTCGCTGCCAGCAGTCAGGCATGTGCCCCATCATATACCCTGGCAATGAGTCTTTCCCATTCTCTGCCCGCTCTCTTTTGGTAGGTAGACCATCTCTTTTCCAGTAAGTTGCTAAGCACACCCTCGCTGCCAGCAGCCAGGCATGTGCCCCATCATATACCCTGGCAGTGAGTCTTTCCCATTCAGTGCCCGTTCTCTTTTGGTAAGTAGATCATCTCTTTTCCAGTAAGTTGCTAAGCACGCCCTCGCTGCCAGCAGCAGGACATGTGTCCCATCATATACCCTGGCAGTGAGTCTTTCCATAATGTGCCCGTTCTCTTTTGGTAGGTAGACCATCTCTTTTCTAGTAAGTTGCTAAGCACGCCCTCGCTGCCAGCAGCCAGGCATGTGTCCCATCATATACCCTGGCAGTGAGTATTTGAGTATTTCCCATTCAGTGCCCGTTCTCTTTTGGTAGGTAGACCATCTCTTTTAAAGTAAGTTGCTAAGCACGCCCTCGCCGCCAGCAGCCAGGCATGTGTCCCATCATATACCCTGGCAGTGAGTCTTTCCCATTCAGTGCCCATTCTCTTTTGGTAGGTAGACCATCTCTTTTCCAGTAAGTTGCTAAGCACGCCCTCGCCGCCAGCAGCAAGAAACATGTCCCATCATATACCCTGGCAGTGAGTCTTTCCCATTCAGTGCCCGCTCTCTTTTGGTAGGTAGACCATCTCTTTTCCAGTAAGTTGCTAAGCACGCCCTCGCCGCCAGCAGCAAGAAACGCGTCCCATCATATACCCAGGCAGTGAGTCTTTCCCATTCTGTGCCCGTTCTCTTTTGGTAGGCAGACCATCTCTTTTCCAGTAAGTTGCTAAGCACACCCTCGCTGCCAGCAGCCAGGCATGTGTCCCATCATATACCCTGGCAGTGAGTCTTTCCCATTCAGTGCCCGCTCTCTTTTGGTAGGTAGACCATCTCTTTTCCAGTAAGTTGCTAAGCACGCCCTCGCTGCCAGCAGCAAGAAACGTGTCCCATCATATTCCCTGGCAGTGAGTCTTTCCCATTCAGTGCCCGTTCTCTTTTGGTAGGTAGACCATCTCTTTTCCAGTAAGTTGCTAAGCACACCCTCGCTGCCAGCAGCCGTGCATGTGTCCCATCATATACCCTGGCAGTGAGTCTTTCCCATTCAGTGCCCGTTCTCTTTTGGTAGGTAGACCATCTCTTTCCAGTAAGTTGCTAAGCACACCCTCGCTGCCAGCAGCCAGGCATGTGTCCCATCATATACCCTGGCAGTGAGTCTTTCCCATTCAGTGCCCGCTCTCTTTTGGTAGGTAGACCATCTCTTTTCCAGTAAGATGCTAAGCACGCCCTCGCTGCCAGCAGCAAGAAACGTGTCCCATCATATACCCTGGCAGTGAGTCTTTCCCATTCAGTGCCCGTTCTCTTTTGGTAGGTAGACCATCTCTTTTCCAGTAAGTTGCTAAGCACACCCTCGCTGCCAGCAGCCAGGCATGTGTCCCATCATATACCCTGGCAGTGAGTCTTTCGCATTCAGTGCCCGCTCTCTTTTGGTAGGTAGACCATCTCTTTTCCAGTAAGTTGCTAAGCACGCCCTCGCTGCCAACAGCAAGAAAAGTGTCCCATCATATACCCTGGCAGTGAGTCTTTCCCATTTAGTGCCCGTTCTCTTTTGGTAGGTAGACCATCTCTTTTCCAGTAAGTTGCTAAGCACACCCTCGCTGCCAGCAGCCGTGCATGTGTCCCATCATACACCCTGGCAGTGAGTCTTTCCCATTCAGTGCCCGTTCTCTTTTGGAAGGTAGACCATCTCTTTTCCAGTAAGTTGCTAAGCACACCCTCGCTGCCAGCAGCCAGGCATGTGTCCCATCATATACCCTGGCAGTGAGTCTTTCCATAATGTGCCCGTTCTCTTTTGGTAGGTAGACCATCTCTTTTCCAGTAAGTTGCTAAGCACACCCTCGCTGCCAGCAGCCAGGCATGTGTCCCATCATATACCCTGGCAGTGAGTCTTTCCCATTCAGTGCCCGCTCTCTTTTGGTAGGTAGACCATCTCTTTTCCAGTAAGTTGCTAAGCACGCCCTCGCTGCCAGCAGCAAGAAACGTGTCCCATCATATACCCTGGCAGTGAGTCTTTCCCATTCAGTGCCCGTTCTCTTTTGGTAGGTAGACCATCTCTTTTCCAGTAAGTGGCTAAGCACACCCTCGCTGCCAGCAGCCAGGCATGTGTCCCATCATATACCCTGGCAGTGAGTCTTTCGCATTCAGTGCCCGCTCTCTTTTGGTAGGTAGACCATCTCTTTTCCAGTAAGTTGCTAAGCACGCCCTCGCTGCCAGCAGCAAGAAAAGTGTCCCATCATATACCCTGGCAGTGAGTCTTTCCCATTCAGTGCCCGTTCTCTTTTGGTAGGTAGACCATCTCTTTTCCAGTAAGTTGCTAAGCACACCCTCGCTGCCAGCAGCCGTGCATGTGTCCCATCATATACCCAGGCAGTGAGTCTTTCCCATTCAGTGCCCGCTCTCTTTTGGAAGGTGGACCATCTCGTTTCCAGTAAGTTGCTAAGCACACCCTCGCTGCCAGCAGCCAGGCATGTGTCCCATCATATACCCTGGCAGTGAGTCTTTCCATAATGTGCCCGTTCTCTTTTGGTAGGTAGATCATCTTTTCCAGTAAGTTGCTAAGCACGCCCTCGCCGCCAGCAGCAAGAAACGTTCATTCAGTGCCCGCTCTCTTTTGGTAGGCAGACCATCTCTTTTCCAGTAAGTTGCTAAGCACACCCTCGCTGCCAGCAGCCGTGAATGTGTCCCATCATATACCCTGGCAGTGAGTCTTTCCCATTCTGTGCCCATTCTCTTTTGGTAGGTAGACCATCTCTTTTCCAGTAAGTTGCTAAGCACACCCTCGCTGCCAGCAGCAGGACATGTGCCCCATCATATACCCTGGCAGTGAGTCTTTCCCATTCAGTGCCCGCTCTCTTTTGGTAGGCAGAGCATCTCTTTTCCAGTAAGTTGCTAAGCACGCCCTCGCTGCCAGCAGCCAGGCATGTGTCCCATCATATACCCTGGCAGTGAGTCTTTCCCATTCAGTGCCCGCTCTCTTTTGGTAGGCAGACCATCTCTTTTCCAGTAAGTTGCTAAGCACGCCCTCACCGCCAGCAGCAGGACATGTGTCCCATCATATAGCCTGGCAGTGAGTCTTTCCCATTCAGTGCCCGCTCTCTTTTGGTAGGTAGACCATCTCTTTTCCAGTAAGTTGCTAAGCACGCCCTCACCGCCAGCAGCCAAGCATGTGTCCCATCATATACCCTGGCAGTGAGTCTTTCCCATTCAGTGCCTGCTCTCTTTTGGTAGGCAGACCATCTCTTTTCCAGTAAGTTGCTAAGCACACCCTCACCACCAGCAGCAGGACATGTGTCCCATCATATACCCTGGCAGTGAGTCTTTCCCATTCTGTGCCCGCTCTCTTTTGGTAGGTAGACCATCTATTTTCCAGTAAGTTGCTAAGCACGCCCTCGCCGCCAGCAGCCAGGCATGTGTCCCATCATATACCCTGGAAGTGAGTCTTTCCCATTCTGTGCCCATTCTCTTTTGGTAGGCAGACCATCTCTTTTCCAGTAAGTTGCTAAGCACGCCCTCGCTGCCAGCAGCCAGGCATGTGTCCCATCATATACCCTGGCAGTGAGTCTTTCCCATTCAGTGCCCGTTCTCTTTTGGTAGGTAGACCATCTCTTTTCCAGTAAGTTGCTAAGCACGCCCTCGCCGCCAGCAGCAGGACATGTGTCCCATCATATACCCTGGCAGTGAGTCTTTCCCATTCTGTGCCCATTCTCTTTTGGTAGGCAGACCATCTCTTTTCCAGTAAGTTGCTAAGCACGCCCTCGCTGCCAGTAGCAGGACATGTGTCCCATCATATACCCTGGCAGTGAGTCTTTCTCATTCAGTGCCCGCTCTCTTTTGGTAGGCAGACCATCTCTTTTCCAGTAAGTTGCTAAGCACGCCCTCACCGCCAGCAGCAGGACATGTTGTTACAATCGTTCGTCCTGCTCTCCCCGATACTAGTGCAAATCCAGCTCCCTCGCACCGTCTCAGGCATTCCACGCACTTGGCACTCGGACACAAATAACCCACAAAGCCAGAAGTGGGGTTGTAAAAGTGCTGTAATGTTAACACACACACCAGGCTCTGGAGGGCTACATCGACTCTGCCCCCTCCCAGGCCTGGCTCATACTTATGTACAATGCAAAGCTACATATTAATCTCCTCCCATTAGCCGTACGTATTCATAACAATAGTTCATTTCGCCGAAGAAAAGGCAATCAAGTACATTTCGTAACTTCAGATTGTCTTTGCAAGTCAGGCTCTTATCAACCTTGGGACTTGAGCCAGTAGCATCCGAACTGTGTACATTCTCGAAGGGATGGCTGTTCATGCCCGTCTCTGCGAGGCCTGCGGCATTCCCCAGCTAGCTGGGCTGGTTGTGCTCTGGTGGTTCTCTGCGACATCTGCTTTCATGGCTGTTAGATGTTTAGGCCAGTCCTTATGTCAAATCATTAGGCCAGTGTTCCTGCTTCAGATGTGATGTATCTCGAACCAAAAGAAAGTGCAGAATCAGAAATGTACCACGTAACATGTGCCCACTTTTTTTTCATCTCTTCTTATTTTATCTATCAATCACTAACGAAAACCCTTGCACTACTTCTACATAAGCACATTGTAATAAAACTATTCTTACTCAATAAAGAAGCAGAAAAATAACAAAAAACATTACCAAACTAAGACAGCTTATTTATGTCTTTACACATCTAAAGCCCTTCACTGTACTGTATTGCATAAACACTGCCACCTATTAACCTCAGCCATAATCTAGAGTGCATCTAAAACAAACATAACTACATGTCCCGCCCTTTCCAGCTCTGAGCATCCCTGTCACTCTCACATTCAGCAACACCACATACATGTGCCTGTCATGTTTGTTTGCACTGTCCAAGTCAAACTCTCCCTTACTTTCCAATAGATAGTAACCCTCTAGTACCTCCCATTCCCTAGGTGCACCCGCAGTCAGTGTCAGCAGCCACTTGTCAGTGCTTGTCATATTTTTCCCAAGTAGCATCTTCCATGGTGAATACCTGGTCGCTGAAAACTCTCTCAGCAGTCCATGGAGAACAAATGACAGCCAGTCTTGCCACTGTGTGTCTTTCTCATCCATCTGTTTGAACTGCTCCTTCTTGGGCACCTCTTTCTGTTTGTTCTTCCATTGAGCCACACAAATGTCCATGTGCTCCTGCCACTCATCTTTTACTGTGGGCCCCCAGGCCCTCTCTGTCGGGCACTGAAATGCATTGTCTTGCCCTTTCTCTGCATTGAGAAGCTTAATCATTAGTTCATCCTCTGCTTTCCAAATACCCAGGAGGCGCTCACATTTCCTTTGATCCTGCTTCTTGCTCTTCTGTAAGATAATCTCCACCACTTCAAGCTGTGGCCCCTCCATCAAATGACACTCCTTATCTTCTATGGATGCCATTAGCTCTGGCTGTGGATCATTGTCAGGTGCCACGGGCCACTCTCGCTCAGATGCAGTTACCATCTTTCTTCCCAGATGCAGCACCACTGATTGTGCTTCACCATGCTTTGCTCTTTCCCCCCAAACACTATTAAGTGACGCTGACACTGACCACCAACTTCATATGTGGGCCTGTCAATGTGCTTCTCTGGTGCACATGCCCTGAAAGCGTCTTGTTGTGATTTGACATTCTCTGGCATGTATTCGCTTGACACTACACCTTTCACTATCATCTTGTTCAATTCCTTGTCTAAGGTGCACACTGCACAGTCACCTGTCCTTCTGAAATTCAGTTTATTTATTGCCCCTTTGTCTGGACATGCCTTCCCCCATTTTGTCAGGACCCCGTTTGCCAAATAAGTGATTGCATCTCTCTCTTCCAAAATGTCCTCCCTCCGGTATCTTCCCCCACTTCCTTCCCTTTCTCGGAAATACATAGAGCCATCCCCACAGCGTTGTGCGTCATCCACCCCAACCCCCAAAGGCACTGGTGCTGGCACCTCACATTCCTGCCCCTCTTTGTGTCCTCTCTCCTCCCCCTCCTTTACTAACACTGTTTTTTTCATTTTCAGCCATGCGTCATCAGCTGCATTCAGAATGTCTGCCCACCCCTTGGCGGATCTTAACCTTTCCTCCACATTCCCTTCAACCACCCTCCTTATCTCTACTAGCAGCTGCCATCTTGTGCCGATCATGAACTTTTGTGTAAGCATTACTTCAAAATCTGAGCGTCTCTGATCACTCTGTACCTTTTCTTGTGATTCAGCACTTCCTCCCTTGTCCATTCCCTTCACCACCCTTTGTAACTGATGTTCGTGGGCAGCCCCAAACTCCTTCTTCCTTTGTACCGACTGGGGGATCACATCCCAATTGTGCAACATGCTCTTCAGCCTTTCCAGCACAGCCCTTGCCCCCGACTTATATGACAGATCTTCACCCGCCTCTTGCCTTGTCAGTGGACCGGCATCTGCCATGTTGCCACTGAAACTGTATTCTGTAATCTGTATTCTTTAATCTCTTTTATTCCTCTTTTATTCCTCTTTTTATTCCTCTTTTACTCAACCTTCAGACAGACCTCCCACTCTGTGCCCTCTACAGCATCGACCCTACACCCACTCTCCACGCCCCGGTGCTCTGACTGTATTACAGGTGCCTAAGAATGCTCTGCCCTATCTTTGTATTATTCCTAGAGTCCCTGAAGACTCCAAATTCCCCAAATTCCACTACCGCAACATGCAACAGGGTCCGCGAAAATGTTTTCACTTACCCGTTGTATTGCTGTTATCTCTGTGCACTTGATGAACAGAAGAGCTCCCGGGTTTCGGCACCATATGTTACAATCGTTCGTCCTGCTCTCCCCGATACTAGTGCAAATCCAGCTCCCTCGCACCGTCTCAGGCATTCCACGCACTTGGCACTCGGACACAAATAACCCACAAAGCCAGAAGTGGGGTTGTAAAAGTGCTGTAATGTTAACACACACACCAGGCTCTGGAGGGCTGCATCGACTCTGCCCCCTCCCAGGCCTGGCTCATACTTATGTACAATGCAAAGCTACATATTAATCTCCTCCCATTAGCCGTACGTATTCATAACAATAGTTCATTTCGCCGAAGAAAAGGCAATCAAGTACATTTCGTAACTTCAGATTGTCTTTGCAAGTCAGGCTCTTATCAACCTTGGGACTTGAGCCAGCAGCATCCTAACTGTGTACATTCTCGAAGGGAGGGCTGTTCATGCCCGTCTCTGCGAGGCCTGCGGCATTCCACAGCTAGCTGGGCTGGTTGTGCTCTGGTGGTCGCCCTCACCGCCAGCAGCAGGACATGTGTCCCATCATATAGCCTGGCAGTGAGTCTTTCCCATTCAGTGCCCGCTCTCTTTTGGTAGGTAGACCATCTCTTTTCCAGTAAGTTGCTAAGCACGCCCTCACCGCCAGCAGCCAAGCATGTGTCCCATCATATACCCTGGCAGTGAGTCTTTCCCATTCAGTGACTGCTCTCTTTTGGTAGGCAGACCATCTCTTTTCCAGTAAGTTGCTAAGCACACCCTCACCACCAGCAGCAGGACATGTGTCCCATCATATACCCTGGCAGTGAGTCTTTCCCATTCTGTGCCCGCTCTCTTTTGGTAGGTAGACCATCTATTTTCCAGTAAGTTGCTAAGCACGCCCTCGCCGCCAGCAGCCAGGCATGTGTCCCATCATATACCCTGGAAGTGAGTCTTTCCCATTCTGTGCCCATTCTCTTTTGGTAGGCAGACCATCTCTTTTCCAGTAAGTTGCTAAGCACGCCCTCGCTGCCAGCAGCCAGGCATGTGTCCCATCATATACCCTGGCAGTGAGTCTTTCCCATTCAGTGCCCGTTCTCTTTTGGTAGGTAGACCATCTCTTTTCCAGTAAGTTGCTAAGCACGCCCTCGCCGCCAGCAGCAGGACATGTGTCCCATCATATACCCTGGCAGTGAGTCTTTCCCATTCTGTACCCATTCTCTTTTGGTAGGCAGACCATCTCTTTTCCAGTAAGTTGCTAAGCACGCCCTCGCTGCCAGTAGCAGGACATGTGTCCCATCATATACCCTGGCAGTGAGTCTTTCTCATTCAGTGCCCGCTCTCTTTTGGTAGGCAGACCATCTCTTTTCCAGTAAGTTGCTAAGCACGCCCTCACCGCCAGCAGCAGGACATGTGTCCCATCATATACCCTGGCAGTGAGTCTTTCTCATTCAGTGCCCGTTCTCTTTTGGTAGGCAGACCATCTCTTTTCCAGTAAGTTGCTAAGCACGCCCTCGCCGCCAGCAGCCAGTCATGTGTCCCATCATATACCCTGGCAGTGAGTCTTTTCCATTCAGTGCCCGCTCTCTTTTGGTAGGCAGACCATCTCTTTTCCAGTAAGTTGCTAAGCACGCCCTCGCTGCCAGCAGCCGTGCATGTGTCCCATCATATACCCTGGCAGTGAGTCTTTCCCATTCTGTGCCCTCTCTCTTTTGGTAGGTAGACCATCTCTTTTCCAGTAAGTTGCTAAGCACGCCCTCGCTGCCAGCAGCAGGACATGTGTCCCATCATATACCCTGGCAGTGAGTCTTTCCCATTCAGTGCCCGCTCTCTTTTGGTAGGCAGACCATCTCTTTTCCAGTAAGTTGCTAAGCACGCTCTCGCTGCCAGCAGCCGTGCATGTGTCCCATCATATACCCTGGCAGTGAGTCTTTCCCATTCTGTGCCCATTCTCTTTTGGTAGGTAGACCATCTCTTTTCCAGTAAGTTGCTAAGCATGCCCTCGCTGCAGGCAGCCGTGCATGTGTCCCATCATATACCCTGGCAGTGAGTCTTTCCCATTCAGTGCCCGCTCTCTTTTGGTAGGTAGACCATCTCTTTTCCAGTAAGTTGCTAAGCACGCCTTCACCGCCAGCAGCCAGGCATGTGTCCCATCATATACCCTGGCAGTGAGTCTTTCCCATTCAGTGCCCGCTCTCTTTTGGTAGGCAGACCATCTCTTTTCCAGTAAGTTGCTAAGCACACCCTCACCACCAGCAGCAGGACATGTGTCCCATCATATACCCTGGCAGTGAGTCTTTCCCATTCTGTGCCCGCTCTCTTTTGGTAGGTAGACCATCTATTTTCCAGTAAGTTGCTAAGCACGCCCTCGCCGCCAGCAGCCAGGCATGTGCCCCATCATATACCCTGGCAGTGAGTCTTTCCCATTCTGTGCCCATTCTCTTTTGGTAGGCAGACCATCTCTTTTCCAGTAAGTTGCTAAGCACGTCCTGGCTGCCAGCAGCCAGGCATGTGTCCCATCATATACCCTGGCAGTGAGTCTTTCCCATTAAGTGCCCGTTCTCTTTTGGTAGGTAGACCATCTCTTTTCCAGTAAGTTGCTAAGCACGCCCTCGCCACCAGCAGCAGGACATGTGTCCCATCATATACCCTGGCAGTGAGTATTTCCCATTCTGTGCCCGCTCTCTTTTGGTAGGCAGACCATCTCTTTTCCAGTAAGTTGCTAAGCACGCCCTCGTTGCCAGTAGCAGGACATGTGTCCCATCATATACCCTGGCAGTGAGTCTTTCTCATTCAGTGCCCGCTCTTCTTTGGTAGGCAGACCATCTCTTTTCCAGTAAGTTGCTAAGCACGCCATCACCGCCAGCAGCAGGACATGTGTCCCATCATATACCCTGGCAGTGAGTCTTTCTCATTCAGTGCCCGCTCTCTTTTGGTAGGCAGACCATCTCTTTTCCAGTAAGTTGCTAAGCACGCCCTCACCGCCAGCAGCAGGACATGTGTCCCATCATATACCCTGGCAGTGAGTCTTTCCCATGCTGTGCCCGTTCTCTTTTGGTAGGCAGACCATCTCTTTTCCAGTAAGTTGCTAAGCACGCCCTCACTGCCAGCAGCAGGACATGTGTCCCATCATATACCCTGGCAGTGAGTCTTTCTCATTCAGTGCCCGCTCTCTTTTGGTAGGCAGACCATCTCTTTTCCAGTAAGTTGCTAAGCACGCCCTCACTGCCAGCAGCCAGGCATGTGTCCCATCATATACCCTGGCAGTGAGTCTTTCTCATTCTGTGCCCGTTCTCTTTTGGTAGGCAGACCATCTCTTTTCCAGTAAGTTGCTAAGCACGCCTTCACCGCCAGCAGCAGGACATGTGTCCCATCATATACCCTGGCAGTGAGTCTTTCCCATTCTGTACCCATTCTCTTTTGGTAGGCAGACCATCTCTTTTCCAGTAAGTTGCTAAGCACGCCCTCGCTGCCAGCAGCAGGACATGTGTCCCATCATATACCCTGGCAGTGAGTCTTTCCCATTCAGTGCCCGTTGTCTTTTGGTAGGCAGACCATCTCTTTTCCAGTAAGTTGCTAAGCACGCCCTCGCTGCCAGCAGCAGGGCATGTGTCCCATCATATACCCTGGCAGTGAGTCTTTCCCATTCAGTGCCCGCTTTCTTTTGGTAGGTAGACCATCTCTTTTCCAGTAAGTTGCTAAGCACGCCCTCGCTGCCAGCAGCAGGACATGTGTCCCATCATATACCCTGGCAGTGAGTCTTTCCATAATGTGCCCGTTCTCTTTTGGTAGGTAGACCATCTCTTTTCCAGTAAGTTGCTAAGCACGCCCTCGCTGCCAGCAGCCAGGCATGTGTCCCATCATATACCCTGGCAGTGAGTCTTTCCCATTCAGTGCCCGTTCTCTTTTGGTAGGTAGACCATCTCTTTTCCAGTAAGTTGCTAAGCACGCCCTCGCCGCCAGCAGCCAGGCATGTGTCCAATCATATACCCTGGCAGTGAGTCTTTCCCATTCAGTGCCCGCTCTCTTTTGGTAGGTAGACCATCTCTTTTCCAGTAAGTTGCTAAGCACGCCCTCGCTGCCAGCAGCCAGGCATGTGTCCCATCATATACCCTGGCAGTGAGTCTTTCCCATTCAGTGCCCGCTCTCTTTTGGTAGGCAGACCATCTCTTTTCCAGTAAGTTGCTAAGCACGCCCTCACCGCCAGCAGCAGGACATGTGTCCCATCATATAGCCTGGCAGTGAGTCTTTCCCATTCAGTGCCCGCTCTCTTTTGGTAGGTAGACCATCTCTTTTCCAGTAAGTTGCTAAGCACGCCCTCACCGCCAGCAGCCAAGCATGTGTCCCATCATATACCCTGGCAGTGAGTCTTTCCCATTCAGTGCCTGCTCTCTTTTGGTAGGCAGACCATCTCTTTTCCAGTAAGTTGCTAAGCACACCCTCACCACCAGCAGCAGGACATGTGTCCCATCATATACCCTGGCAGTGAGTCTTTCCCATTCTGTGCCCATTCTCTTTTGGTAGGCAGACCATCTCTTTTCCAGTAAGTTGCTAAGCACGCCCTCGCTGCCAGCAGCCAGGCATGTGTCCCATCATATACCCTGGCAGTGAGTCTTTCCCATTCAGTGCCCGTTCTCTTTTGGTAGGTAGACCATCTCTTTTCCAGTAAGTTGCTAAGCACGCCCTCGCCGCCAGCAGCAGGACATGTGTCCCATCATATACCCTGGCAGTGAGTCTTTCCCATTCTGTGCCCATTCTCTTTTGGTAGGCAGACCATCTCTTTTCCAGTAAGTTGCTAAGCACGCCCTCGCTGCCAGTAGCAGGACATGTGTCCCATCATATACCCTGGCAGTGAGTCTTTCTCATTCAGTGCCCGCTCTCTTTTGGTAGGCAGACCATCTCTTTTCCAGTAAGTTGCTAAGCACGCCCTCACCGCCAGCAGCAGGACATGTTGTTACAATCGTTCGTCCTGCTCTCCCCGATACTAGTGCAAATCCAGCTCCCTCGCACCGTCTCAGGCATTCCACGCACTTGGCACTCGGACACAAATAACCCACAAAGCCAGAAGTGGGGTTGTAAAAGTGCTGTAATGTTAACACACACACCAGGCTCTGGAGGGCTGCATCGACTCTCCCCCCTCCCAGGCCTGGCTCATACTTATGTACAATGCAAAGCTACATATTAATCTCCTCCCATTAGCCGTACGTATTCATAACAATAGTTCATTTCGCCGAAGAAAAGGCAATCAAGTACATTTCGTAACTTCAGATTGTCTTTGCAAGTCAGGCTCTTATCAACCTTGGGACTTGAGCCAGCAGCATCCGAACTGTGTACATTCTCGAAGGGAGGGCTGTTCATGCCCGTCTCTGCGAGGCCTGCGGCATTCCACAGCTAGCTGGGCTGGTTGTGCTCTGGTGGTTCTCTGCGACATCTGCTTTCATGGCTGTTAGATGTTTAGGCCAGTCCTTATGTCAAATCATTAGGCCAGTGTTCCTGCTTCAGATGTGATGTATCTCGAACCAAAAGAAAGTGCAGAATCAGAAATGTACCACGTAACATGTGCCCACTTTTTTTTCATCTCTTCTTATTTTATCTATCAATCACTAACGAAAACCCTTGCACTACTTCTACATAAGCACATTGTAATAAAACTATTCTTACTCAATAAAGAAGCAGAAAAATAACAAAAAACATTACCAAACTAAGACAGCTTATTTATGTCTTTACACATCTAAAGCCCTTCACTGTACTGTATTGCATAAACACTGCCACCTATTAACCTCAGCCATAATCTAGAGTGCATCTAAAACAAACATAACTACATGTCCCGCCCTTTCCAGCTCTGAGCATCCCTGTCACTCTCACATTCAGCAACACCACATACATGTGCCTGTCATGTTTGTTTGCACTGTCCAAGTCAAACTCTCCCTTACTTTCCAATAGATAGTAACCCTCTAGTACCTCCCATTCCCTAGGTGCACCCGCAGTCAGTGTCAGCAGCCACTTGTCAGTGCTTGTCATATTTTTCCCAAGTAGCATCTTCCATGGTGAATACCTGGTCGCTGAAAACTCTCTCAGCAGTCCATGGAGAACAAATGACAGCCAGTCTTGCCACTGTGTGTCTTTCTCATCCATCTGTTTGAACTGCTCCTTCTTGGGCACCTCTTTCTGTTTGTTCTTCCATTGAGCCACACAAATGTCCATGTGCTCCTGCCACTCATCTTTTGCTGTGGGCCCCCAGGCCCTCTCTGTCGGGCACTGAAATGCATTGTCTTGCCCTTTCTCTGCATTGAGAAGCTTAATCATTAGTTCATCCTCTGCTTTCCAAATACCCAGGAGGCGCTCACATTTCCTTTGATCCTGCTTCTTGCTCTTCTGTAAGATAATCTCCACCACTTCAAGCTGTGGCCCCTCCATCAAATGACACTCCTTATCTTCTATGGATGCCATTAGCTCTGGCTGTGGATCATTGTCAGGTGCCACGGGCCACTCTCGCTCAGATGCAGTTACCATCTTTCTTCCCAGATGCAGCACCACTGATTGTGCTTCACCATGCTTTGCTCTTTCCCCCCCAAACACTATTAAGTGACGCTGACACTGACCACCAACTTCATATGTGGGCCTGTCAATGTGCTTCTCTGGTGCACATGCCCTGAAAGCGTCTTGTTGTGATTTGACATTCTCTGGCATGTATTCGCTTGACACTACACCTTTCACTATCATCTTGTTCAATTCCTTGTCTAAGGTGCACACTGCACAGTCACCTGTCCTTCTGAAATTCAGTTTATTTATTGCCCCTTTGTCTGGACATGCCTTCCCCCATTTTGTCAGGACCCCGTTTGCCAAATAAGTGATTGCATCTCTCTCTTCCAAAATGTCCTCCCTCCGGTATCTTCCCCCACTTCCTTCCCTTTCTCGGAAATACATAGAGCCATCCCCACAGCGTTGTGCGTCATCCACCCCAACCCCCAAAGGCACTGGTGCTGGCACCTCACATTCCTGCCCCTCTTTGTGTCCTCTCTCCTCCCCCTCCTTTACTAACACTGTTTTTTTCATTTTCAGCCATGCGTCATCAGCTGCATTCAGAATGTCTGCCCACCCCTTGGCGGATCTTAACCTTTCCTCCACATTCCCTTCAACCACCCTCCTTATCTCTACTAGCAGCTGCCATCTTGTGCCGATCATGAACTTTTGTGTAAGCATTACTTCAAAATCTGAGCGTCTCTGATCACTCTGTACCTTTTCTTGTGATTCAGCACTTCCTCCCTTGTCCATTCCCTTCACCACCCTTTGTAACTGATGTTCGTGGGCAGCCCCAAACTCCTTCTTCCTTTGTACCGACTGGGGGATCACATCCCAATTGTGCAACATGCTCTTCAGCCTTTCCAGCACAGCCCTTGCCCCCGACTTATATGACAGATCTTCACCCGCCTCTTGCCTTGTCAGTGGACCGGCATCTGCCATGTTGCCACTGAAACTGTATTCTGTAATCTGTATTCTTTAATCTCTTTTATTCCTCTTTTATTCCTCTTTTTATTCCTCTTTTACTCAACCTTCAGACAGACCTCCCACTCTGTGCCCTCTACAGCATCGACCCTACACCCACTCTCCACGCCCCGGTGCTCTGACTGTATTACAGGTGCCTAAGAATGCTCTGCCCTATCTTTGTATTATTCCTAGAGTCCCTGAAGACTCCAAATTCCCCAAATTCCACTACCGCAACATGCAACAGGGTCCGCGAAAATGTTTTCACTTACCCGTTGTATTGCTGTTATCTCTGTGCACTTGATGAACAGAAGAGCTCCCGGGTTTCGGCACCATATGTTACAATCGTTCGTCCTGCTCTCCCCGATACTAGTGCAAATCCAGCTCCCTCGCACCGTCTCAGGCATTCCACGCACTTGGCACTCGGACACAAATAACCCACAAAGCCAGAAGTGGGGTTGTAAAAGTGCTGTAATGTTAACACACACACCAGGCTCTGGAGGGCTGCATCGACTCTGCCCCCTCCCAGGCCTGGCTCATACTTATGTACAATGCAAAGCTACATATTAATCTCCTCCCATTAGCCGTACGTATTCATAACAATAGTTCATTTCGCCGAAGAAAAGGCAATCAAGTACATTTCGTAACTTCAGATTGTCTTTGCAAGTCAGGCTCTTATCAACCTTGGGACTTGAGCCAGCAGCATCCTAACTGTGTACATTCTCGAAGGGAGGGCTGTTCATGCCCGTCTCTGCGAGGCCTGCGGCATTCCACAGCTAGCTGGGCTGGTTGTGCTCTGGTGGTCGCCCTCACCGCCAGCAGCAGGACATGTGTCCCATCATATAGCCTGGCAGTGAGTCTTTCCCATTCAGTGCCCGCTCTCTTTTGGTAGGTAGACCATCTCTTTTCCAGTAAGTTGCTAAGCACGCCCTCACCGCCAGCAGCCAAGCATGTGTCCCATCATATACCCTGGCAGTGAGTCTTTCCCATTCAGTGCCTGCTCTCTTTTGGTAGGCAGACCATCTCTTTTCCAGTAAGTTGCTAAGCACACCCTCACCACCAGCAGCAGGACATGTGTCCCATCATATACCCTGGCAGTGAGTCTTTCCCATTCTGTGCCCGCTCTCTTTTGGTAGGTAGACCATCTATTTTCCAGTAAGTTGCTAAGCACGCCCTCGCCGCCAGCAGCCAGGCATGTGTCCCATCATATACCCTGGAAGTGAGTCTTTCCCATTCTGTGCCCATTCTCTTTTGGTAGGCAGACCACCTCTTTTCCAGTAAGTTGCTAAGCACGCCCTCGCTGCCAGCAGCCAGGCATGTGTCCCATCATATACCCTGGCAGTGAGTCTTTCCCATTCAGTGCCCGTTCTCTTTTGGTAGGTAGACCATCTCTTTTCCAGTAAGTTGCTAAGCACGCCCTCGCCGCCAGCAGCAGGACATGTGTCCCATCATATACCCTGGCAGTGAGTCTTTCCCATTCTGTGCCCATTCTCTTTTGGTAGGCAGACCATCTCTTTTCCAGTAAGTTGCTAAGCACGCCCTCGCTGCCAGTAGCAGGACATGTGTCCCATCATATACCCTGGCAGTGAGTCTTTCTCATTCAGTGCCCGCTCTCTTTTGGTAGGCAGACCATCTCTTTTCCAGTAAGTTGCTAAGCACGCCCTCACCGCCAGCAGCAGGACATGTGTCCCATCATATACCCTGGCAGTGAGTCTTTCTCATTCAGTGCCCGTTCTCTTTTGGTAGGCAGACCATCTCTTTTCCAGTAAGTTGCTAAGCACGCCCTCGCCGCCAGCAGCCAGGCATGTGTTCCATCATATACCCTGGCAGTGAGTCTTTTCCATTCAGTGCCCGCTCTCTTTTGGTAGGCAGACCATCTCTTTTCCAGTAAGTTGCTAAGCACGCCCTCGCTGCCAGCAGCCGTGCATGTGTCCCATCATATACCCTGGCAGTGAGTCTTTCCCATTCTGTGCCCTCTCTCTTTTGGTAGGTAGACCATCTCTTTTCCAGTAAGTTGCTAAGCACGCCCTCGCTGCCAGCAGCAGGACATGTGTCCCATCATATACCCTGGCAGTGAGTCTTTCCCATTCAGTGCCCGCTCTCTTTTGGTAGGCAGACCATCTCTTTTCCAGTAAGTTGCTAAGCACGCTCTCGCTGCCAGCAGCCGTGCATGTGTCCCATCATATACCCTGGCAGTGAGTCTTTCCCATTCTGTGCCCATTCTCTTTTGGTAGGTAGACCATCTCTTTTCCAGTAAGTTGCTAAGCATGCCCTCGCTGCAGGCAGCCGTGCATGTGTCCCATCATATACCCTGGCAGTGAGTCTTTCCCATTCAGTGCCCGCTCTCTTTTGGTAGGTAGACCATCTCTTTTCCAGTAAGTTGCTAAGCACGCCTTCACCGCCAGCAGCCAGGCATGTGTCCCATCATATACCCTGGCAGTGAGTCTTTCCCATTCAGTGCCCGCTCTCTTTTGGTAGGCAGACCATCTCTTTTCCAGTAAGTTGCTAAGCACACCCTCACCACCAGCAGCAGGACATGTGTCCCATCATATACCCTGGCAGTGAGTCTTTCCCATTCTGTGCCCGCTCTCTTTTGGTAGGTAGACCATCTATTTTCCAGTAAGTTGCTAAGCACGCCCTCGCCGCCAGCAGCCAGGCATGTGCCCCATCATATACCCTGGCAGTGAGTCTTTCCCATTCTGTGCCCATTCTCTTTTGGTAGGCAGACCATCTCTTTTCCAGTAAGTTGCTAAGCACGTCCTGGCTGCCAGCAGCCAGGCATGTGTCCCATCATATACCCTGGCAGTGAGTCTTTCCCATTCTGTGCCCGCTCTCTTTTGGTAGGCAGACCATCTCTTTTCCAGTAAGTTGCTAAGCACGCCCTCGTTGCCAGTAGCAGGACATGTGTCCCATCATATACCCTGGCAGTGAGTCTTTCTCATTCAGTGCCCGCTCTTTTTTGGTAGGCAGACCATCTCTTTTCCAGTAAGTTGCTAAGCACGCCATCACCGCCAGCAGCAGGACATGTGTCCCATCATATACCCTGGCAGTGAGTCTTTCTCATTCAGTGCCCGCTCTCTTTTGGTAGGCAGACCATCTCTTTTCCAGTAAGTTGCTAAGCACGCCCTCACCGCCAGCAGCAGGACATGTGTCCCATCATATACCCTGGCAGTGAGTCTTTCCCATGCTGTGCCCGTTCTCTTTTGGTAGGCAGACCATCTCTTTTCCAGTAAGTTGCTAAGCACGCCCTCACTGCCAGCAGCAGGACATGTGTCCCATCATATACCCTGGCAGTGAGTCTTTCTCATTCAGTGCCCGCTCTCTTTTGGTAGGCAGACCATCTCTTTTCCAGTAAGTTGCTAAGCACGCCCTCACTGCCAGCAGCCAGGCATGTGTCCCATCATATACCCTGGCAGTGAGTCTTTCTCATTCTGTGCCCGCTCTCTTTTGGTAGGCAGACCATCTCTTTTCCATTAAGTTGCTAAGCACGCCTTCACCGCCAGCAGCAGGACATGTGTCCCATCATATACCCTGGCAGTGAGTCTTTCCCATTCTGTACCCATTCTCTTTTGGTAGGCAGACCATCTCTTTTCCAGTAAGTTGCTAAGCACGCCCTCGCTGCCAGCAGCAGGACATGTGTCCCATCATATACCCTGGCAGTGAGTCTTTCCCATTCAGTGCCCGTTGTCTTTTGGTAGGCAGACCATCTCTTTTCCAGTAAGTTGCTAAGCACGCCCTCGCTGCCAGCAGCAGGGCATGTGTCCCATCATATACCCTGGCAGTGAGTCTTTCCCATTCAGTGCCCGCTTTCTTTTGGTAGGTAGACCATCTCTTTTCCAGTAAGTTGCTAAGCACGCCCTCGCTGCCAGCAGCAGGACATGTGTCCCATCATATACCCTGGCAGTGAGTCTTTCCATAATGTGCCCGTTCTCTTTTGGTAGGTAGACCATCTCTTTTCCAGTAAGTTGCTAAGCACGCCCTCGCTGCCAGCAGCCAGGCATGTGTCCCATCATATACCCTGGCAGTGAGTCTTTCCCATTCAGTGCCCGTTCTCTTTTGGTAGGTAGACCATCTCTTTTCCAGTAAGTTGCTAAGCACGCCCTCGCCGCCAGCAGCCAGGCATGTGTCCAATCATATACCCTGGCAGTGAGTCTTTCCCATTCAGTGCCCGCTCTCTTTTGGTAGGTAGACCATCTCTTTTCCAGTAAGTTGCTAAGCACGCCCTCGCCGCCAGCAGCAAGAAACGCGTCCCATCATATACCCAGGCAGTGAGTCTTTCCCATTCTGTGCCCTTTCTCCTTTGGTAGGTAGACCATCTCTTTTCCAGTATGTTGCTAAGCACGCCCTCGCCGCCAGCAGCAAGAAACGTGTCCCATCATATACCCAGGCAGTGAGTCTTTCCCATTCTGTGCCCGTTCTCTTTTGGTAGGCAGACCATCTCTTTTCCAGTAAGTTGCTAAGCACACCCTCGCTGCCAGCAGCCAGGCATGTGTCCCATCATATACCCTGGCAGTGAGTCTTTCCCATTCAGTGCCCGCTCTCTTTTGGTAGGTAGACCATCTCTTTTCCAGTAAGTTGCTAAGCACGCCCTCGCTGCCAGCAGCAAGAAACGTGTCCCATCATATTCCCTGGCAGTGAGTCTTTCCCATTCAGTGCCCGTTCTCTTTTGGTAGGTAGACCATCTCTTTTCCAGTAAGTTGCTAAGCACACCCTCGCTGCCAGCAGCCGTGCATGTGTCCCATCATATACCCTGGCAGTGAGTCTTTCCCATTCAGTGCCCGTTCTCTTTTGGTAGGTAGACCATCTCTTTCCAGTAAGTTGCTAAGCACACCCTCGCTGCCAGCAGCCAGGCATGTGTCCCATCATATACCCTGGCAGTGAGTCTTTCCCATTCAGTGCCCGCTCTCTTTTGGTAGGTAGACCATCTCTTTTCCAGTAAGTTGCTAAGCACGCCCTTGCCGCCAGCAGCAAGAAACGTGTCCCATCATATACCCAGGCAGTGAGTCTTTCCCATTCTGTGCCCGTTCTCTTTTGGTAGGCAGACCATCTCTTTTTCAGTAAGTTGCTAAGCACACCCTCGCTGCCAGCAGCCAGGCATGTGCCCCATCATATACCCTGGCAGTGAGTCTTTCCCATTCAGTGCCCGTTCTCTTTTGGTAGGTAGACCATCTCTTTTCCAGTAAGTTGCTAAGCACGCCCTCGCTGCCAGCAGCAAGAAACGTGTCCCATCATATACCCAGGCAGTGAGTCTTTCCCATTGTGTGCCCGTTCTCTTTTGGTAGGTAGACCATCTCTTTTCCAGTAAGTTGCTAAGCACACCCTCGCTGCCAGCAGCCAGGCATGTGTCCCATCATATACCCTGGCAGTGAGTCTTTCCCATTCAGTGCCCGTTCTCTTTTGGTAGGCAGACCATCTCTTTTCCAGTAAGTTGCTAAGCACGCCCTCGCCGCCAGCAGCCAGGCATGTGTCCCATCATATACCCTGGCAGTGAGTCTTTCCCATTCAGTGCCCATTCTCTTTTGGTAGGCAGACCATCTCTTTTCCAGTAAGTTGCTAAGCACGCCCTCGCCGCCAGCAGCCATGCATGTGTCCCATCATATACCCTGGCAGTGAGTCTTTCCCATTCTGTGCCCGCTCTCTTTTGGTAGGTAGACCATCTCTTTTCCAGTAAGTTGCTAAGCACGCCCTCGCTGCCAGCAGCAGGACAGGTGTCCCATCATATACCCTGGCAGTGAGTCTTTCCCATTCAGTGCCCGTTCTCTTTAGTAGGCAGACCATCTCTTTTCCAGTAAGTTGCTAAGCACGCCCTCGCTGCCAGCAGCCGTGCATGTGTCCCATCATATACCCTGGCAGTGAGTCTCTCCCATTCTGTGCCCATTCTCTTTTGGTAGGTAGACCATCTCTTTTCCAGTAAGTTGCTAAGCACGCCCTCGCTGCCAGCAGTCAGGCATGTGCCCCATCATATACCCTGGCAATGAGTCTTTCCCATTCTCTGCCCGCTCTCTTTTGGTAGGTAGACCATCTCTTTTCCAGTAAGTTGCTAAGCACACCCTCGCTGCCAGCAGCCAGGCATGTGCCCCATCATATACCCTGGCAGTGAGTCTTTCCCATTCAGTGCCCGTTCTCTTTTGGTAAGTAGATCATCTCTTTTCCAGTAAGTTGCTAAGCACGCCCTCGCTGCCAGCAGCAGGACATGTGTCCCATCATATACCCTGGCAGTGAGTCTTTCCATAATGTGCCCGTTCTCTTTTGGTAGGTAGACCATCTCTTTTCCAGTAAGTTGCTAAGCACGCCCTCGCTGCCAGCAGCCAGGCATGTGTCCCATCATATACCCTGGCAGTGAGTCTTTCCCATTCAGTGCCCGTTCTCTTTTGGTAGGTAGACCATCTCTTTTAAAGTAAGTTGCTAAGCACGCCCTCGCCGCCAGCAGCCAGGCATGTGTCCCATCATATACCCTGGCAGTGAGTCTTTCCCATTCAGTGCCCGTTCTCTTTTGGTAGGTAGACCATCTCTTTTCCAGTAAGTTGCTAAGCACGCCCTCGCCGCCAGCAGCAAGAAACATGTCCCATCATATACCCTGGCAGTGAGTCTTTCCCATTCAGTGCCCGCTCTCTTTTGGTAGGTAGACCATCTCTTTTCCAGTAAGTTGCTAAGCACGCCCTCACCGCCAGCAGCCAAGCATGTGTCCCATCATATACCCTGGCAGTGAGTCTTTCCCATTCAGTGCCTGCTCTCTTTTGGTAGGCAGACCATCTCTTTTCCAGTAAGTTGCTAAGCACACCCTCACCACCAGCAGCAGGACATGTGTCCCATCATATACCCTGGCAGTGAGTCTTTCCCATTCTGTGCCCGCTCTCTTTTGGTAGGTAGACCATCTATTTTCCAGTAAGTTGCTAAGCACGCCCTCGCCGCCAGCAGCCAGGCATGTGTCCCATCATATACCCTGGAAGTGAGTCTTTCCCATTCTGTGCCCATTCTCTTTTGGTAGGCAGACCATCTCTTTTCCAGTAAGTTGCTAAGCACGCCCTCGCTGCCAGCAGCCAGGCATGTGTCCCATCATATACCCTGGCAGTGAGTCTTTCCCATTCAGTGCCCGTTCTCTTTTGGTAGGTAGACCATCTCTTTTCCAGTAAGTTGCTAAGCACGCCCTCGCCGCCAGCAGCAGGACATGTGTCCCATCATATACCCTGGCAGTGAGTCTTTCCCATTCTGTGCCCATTCTCTTTTGGTAGGCAGACCATCTCTTTTCCAGTAAGTTGCTAAGCACGCCCTCGCTGCCAGTAGCAGGACATGTGTCCCATCATATACCCTGGCAGTGAGTCTTTCTCATTCAGTGCCCGCTCTCTTTTGGTAGGCAGACCATCTCTTTTCCAGTAAGTTGCTAAGCACGCCCTCACCGCCAGCAGCAGGACATGTGTCCCATCATATACCCTGGCAGTGAGTCTTTCTCATTCAGTGCCCGTTCTCTTTTGGTAGGCAGACCATCTCTTTTCCAGTAAGTTGCTAAGCACGCCCTCGCCGCCAGCAGCCAGGCATGTGTCCCATCATATACCCTGGCAGTGAGTCTTTTCCATTCAGTGCCCGCTCTCTTTTGGTAGGCGGACCATCTCTTTTCCAGTAAGTTGCTAAGCACGCCCTCGCTGCCAGCAGCCGTGCATGTGTCCCATCATATACCCTGGCAGTGAGTCTTTCCCATTCTGTGCCCTCTCTCTTTTGGTAGGTAGACCATCTCTTTTCCAGTAAGTTGCTAAGCACGCCCTCGCTGCCAGCAGCAGGACATGTGTCCCATCATATACCCTGGCAGTGAGTCTTTCCCATTCAGTGCCCGCTCTCTTTTGGTAGGCAGACCATCTCTTTTCCAGTAAGTTGCTAAGCACGCTCTCGCTGCCAGCAGCCGTGCATGTGTCCCATCATATACCCTGGCAGTGAGTCTTTCCCATTCTGTGCCCATTCTCTTTTGGTAGGTAGACCATCTCTTTTCCAGTAAGTTGCTAAGCATGCCCTCGCTGCCAGCAGCCGTGCATGTGTCCCATCATATACCCTGGCAGTGAGTCTTTCCCATTCAGTGCCCGCTCTCTTTTGGTAGGTAGACCATCTCTTTTCCAGTAAGTTGCTAAGCACGCCTTCACCGCCAGCAGCCAGGCATGTGTCCCATCATATACCCTGGCAGTGAGTCTTTCCCATTCAGTGCCCGCTCTCTTTTGGTAGGCAGACCATCTCTTTTCCAGTAAGTTGCTAAGCACACCCTCACCACCAGCAGCAGGACATGTGTCCCATCATATACCCTGGCAGTGAGTCTTTCCCATTCTGTGCCCGCTCTCTTTTGGTAGGTAGACCATCTATTTTCCAGTAAGTTGCTAAGCACGCCCTCGCCGCCAGCAGCCAGGCATGTGCCCCATCATATACCCTGGCAGTGAGTCTTTCCCATTCTGTGCCCATTCTCTTTTGGTAGGCAGACCATCTCTTTTCCAGTAAGTTGCTAAGCACGTCCTGGCTGCCAGCAGCCAGGCATGTGTCCCATCATATACCCTGGCAGTGAGTCTTTCCCATTAAGTGCCCGTTCTCTTTTGGTAGGTAGACCATCTCTTTTCCAGTAAGTTGCTAAGCACGCCCTCGCCGCCAGCAGCAGGACATGTGTCCCATCATATACCCTGGCAGTGAGTCTTTCCCATTCTGTGCCCGCTCTCTTTTGGTAGGCAGACCATCTCTTTTCCAGTAAGTTGCTAAGCACGCCCTCGTTGCCAGTAGCAGGACATGTGTCCCATCATATACCCTGGCAGTGAGTCTTTCTCATTCAGTGCCCGCTCTTTTTTGGTAGGCAGACCATCTCTTTTCCAGTAAGTTGCTAAGCACGCCATCACCGCCAGCAGCAGGACATGTGTCCCATCATATACCCTGGCAGTGAGTCTTTCTCATTCAGTGCCCGCTCTCTTTTGGTAGGCAGACCATCTCTTTTCCAGTAAGTTGCTAAGCACGCCCTCACCGCCAGCAGCAGGACATGTGTCCCATCATATACCCTGGCAGTGAGTCTTTCCCATGCTGTGCCCGTTCTCTTTTGGTAGGCAGACCATCTCTTTTCCAGTAAGTTGCTAAGCACGCCCTCACTGCCAGCAGCAGGACATGTGTCCCATCATATACCCTGGCAGTGAGTCTTTCTCATTCAGTGCCCGCTCTCTTTTGGTAGGCAGACCATCTCTTTTCCAGTAAGTTGCTAAGCACGCCCTCACTGCCAGCAGCCAGGCATGTGTCCCATCATATACCCTGGCAGTAAGTCTTTCTCATTCTGTGCCCGCTCTCTTTTGGTAGGCAGACCATCTCTTTTCCAGTAAGTTGCTAAGCACGCCTTCACCTCCAGCAGCAGGACATGTGTCCCATCATATACCCTGGCAGTGAGTCTTTCCCATTCTGTACCCATTCTCTTTTGGTAGGCAGACCATCTCTTTTCCAGTAAGTTGCTAAGCACGCCCTCGCTGCCAGCAGCAGGACATGTGTCCCATCATATACCCTGGCAGTGAGTCTTTCCCATTCAGTGCCCGTTGTCTTTTGGTAGGCAGACCATCTCTTTTCCAGTAAGTTGCTAAGCACGCCCTCGCTGCCAGCAGCAGGGCATGTGTCCCATCATATACCCTGGCAGTGAGTCTTTCCCATTCAGTGCCTGCTTTCTTTTGGTAGGTAGACCATCTCTTTTCCAGTAAGTTGCTAAGCACGCCCTCGCTGCCAGCAGCAGGACATGTGTCCCATCATATACCCTGGCAGTGAGTCTTTCCATAATGTGCCCGTTCTCTTTTGGTAGGTAGACCATCTCTTTTCCAGTAAGTTGCTAAGCACGCCCTCGCTGCCAGCAGCCAGGCATGTGTCCCATCATATACCCTGGCAGTGAGTCTTTCCCATTCAGTGCCCGTTCTCTTTTGGTAGGTAGACCATCTCTTTTCCAGTAAGTTGCTAAGCACGCCCTCGCCGCCAGCAGCCAGGCATGTGTCCCATCATATACCCTGGCAGTGAGTCTTTCCCATTCAGTGCCCGCTCTCTTTTGGTAGGTAGACCATCTCTTTTCCAGTAAGTTGCTAAGCACGCCCTCGCCGCCAGCAGCAAGAAACGCGTCCCATCATATACCCAGGCAGTGAGTCTTTCCCATTCTGTGCCCTTTCTCCTTTGGTAGGTAGACCATCTCTTTTCCAGTAAGTTGCTAAGCACGCCCTCGCCGCCAGCAGCAAGAAACGTGTCCCATCATATACCCAGGCAGTGAGTCTTTCCCATTCTGTGCCCGTTCTCTTTTGGTAGGCAGACCATCTCTTTTCCAGTAAGTTGCTAAGCACACCCTCGCTGCCAGCAGCCAGGCATGTGTCCCATCATATACCCTGGCAGTGAGTCTTTCCCATTCAGTGCCCGCTCTCTTTTGGTAGGTAGACCATCTCTTTTCCAGTAAGTTGCTAAGCACGCCCTCGCTGCCAGCAGCAAGAAACGTGTCCCATCATATTCCCTGGCAGTGAGTCTTTCCCATTCAGTGCCCGTTCTCTTTTGGTAGGTAGACCATCTCTTTTCCAGTAAGTTGCTAAGCACACCCTCGCTGCCAGCAGCCGTGCATGTGTCCCATCATATACCCTGGCAGTGAGTCTTTCCCATTCAGTGCCCGTTCTCTTTTGGTAGGTAGACCATCTCTTTCCAGTAAGTTGCTAAGCACGCCCTCGCTGCCAGCAGCCAGGCATGTGTCCCATCATATACCCTGGCAGTGAGTCTTTCCCATTCAGTGCCCGCTCTCTTTTGGTAGGTAGACCATCTCTTTTCCAGTAAGTTGCTAAGCACGCCCTTGCCGCCAGCAGCCAGGCATGTGTCCCATCATATACCCAGGCAGTGAGTCTTTCCCATTCTGTGCCCGTTCTCTTTTGGTAGGCAGACCATCTCTTTTTCAGTAAGTTGCTAAGCACACCCTCGCTGCCAGCAGCCAGGCATGTGCCCCATCATATACCCTGGCAGTGAGTCTTTCCCATTCAGTGCCCGTTCTCTTTTGGTAGGTAGACCATCTCTTTTCCAGTAAGTTGCTAAGCACGCCCTCGCTGCCAGCAGCAAGAAACGTGTCCCATCATATACCCAGGCAGTGAGTCTTTCCCATTCTGTGCCCGTTCTCTTTTGGTAGGTAGACCATCTCTTTTCCAGTAAGTTGCTAAGCACACCCTCGCTGCCAGCAGCCAGGCATGTGTCCCATCATATACCCTGGCAGTGAGTCTTTCCCATTCAGTGCCCGTTCTCTTTTGGTAGGCAGACCATCTCTTTTCCAGTAAGTTGCTAAGCACGCCCTCGCCGCCAGTAGCCAGGCATGTGTCCCATCATATACCCTGGCAGTGAGTCTTTCCCATTCAGTGCCCGTTCTCTTTTGGTAGGCAGACCATCTCTTTTCCAGTAAGTTGCTAAGCACGCCCTCGCCGCCAGCAGCCAGGCATGTGTCCCATCATATACCCTGGCAGTGAGTCTTTCCCATTCTGTGCCCGCTCTCTTTTGGTAGGTAGACCATCTCTTTTCCAGTAAGTTGCTAAGCACGCCCTCGCTGCCAGCAGCAGGACAGGTGTCCCATCATATACCCTGGCAGTGAGTCTTTCCCATTCAGTGCCCGTTCTCTTTAGTAGGCAGACCATCTCTTTTCCAGTAAGTTGCTAAGCACGCCCTCGCTGCCAGCAGCCGTGCATGTGTCCCATCATATACCCTGGCAGTGAGTCTCTCCCATTCTGTGCCCATTCTCTTTTGGTAGGTAGACCATCTCTTTTCCAGTAAGTTGCTAAGCACGCCCTCGCTGCCAGCAGTCAGGCATGTGCCCCATCATATACCCTGGCAATGAGTCTTTCCCATTCTCTGCCCGCTCTCTTTTGGTAGGTAGACCATCTCTTTTCCAGTAAGTTGCTAAGCACACCCTCGCTGCCAGCAGCCAGGCATGTGCCCCATCATATACCCTGGCAGTGAGTCTTTCCCATTCAGTGCCCGTTCTCTTTTGGTAAGTAGATCATCTCTTTTCCAGTAAGTTGCTAAGCACGCCCTCGCTGCCAGCAGCAGGACATGTGTCCCATCATATACCCTGGCAGTGAGTCTTTCCATAATGTGCCCGTTCTCTTTTGGTAGGTAGACCATCTCTTTTCCAGTAAGTTGCTAAGCACGCCCTCGCTGCCAGCAGCCAGGCATGTGTCCCATCATATACCCTGGCAGTGAGTCTTTCCCATTCAGTGCCCGTTCTCTTTTGGTAGGTAGACCATCTCTTTTAAAGTAAGTTGCTAAGCACGCCCTCGCCGCCAGCAGCCAGGCATGTGTCCCATCATATACCCTGGCAGTGAGTCTTTCCCATTCAGTGCCCGTTCTCTTTTGGTAGGTAGACCATCTCTTTTCCAGTAAGTTGCTAAGCACGCCCTCGCCGCCAGCAGCAAGAAACATGTCCCATCATATACCCTGGCAGTGAGTCTTTCCCATTCAGTGCCCGCTCTCTTTTGGTAGGTAGACCATCTCTTTTCCAGTAAGTTGCTAAGCACGCCCTTGCCGCCAGCAGCAAGAAACGCGTCCCATCATATACCCAGGCAGTGAGTCTTTCCCATTCTGTGCCCTTTCTCCTTTGGTAGGTAGACCATCTCTTTTCCAGTAAGTTGCTAAGCACGCCCTCGCCGCCAGCAGCAAGAAACGTGTCCCATCATATACCCAGGCAGTGAGTCTTTCCCATTCTGTGCCCGTTCTCTTTTGGTAGGCAGACCATCTCTTTTCCAGTAAGTTGCTAAGCACACCCTCGCTGCCAGCAGCCAGGCATGTGTCCCATCATATACCCTGGCAGTGAATCTTTCCCATTCAGTGCCCGCTCTATTTTGGTAGGTAGACCATCTCTTTTCCAGTAAGTTGCTAAGCACGCCCTCGCTGCCAGCAGCAAGAAACGTGTCCCATCATATTCCCTGGCAGTGAGTCTTTCCCATTCAGTGCCCGTTCTCTTTTGGTAGGTAGACCATCTCTTTTCCAGTAAGTTGCTAAGCACACCCTCGCTGCCAGCAGCCGTGCATGTGTCCCATCATATACCCTGGCAGTGAGTCTTTCCCATTCAGTGCCCGTTCTCTTTTGGTAGGTAGACCATCTCTTTCCAGTAAGTTGCTAAGCACACCCTCGCTGCCAGCAGCCAGGCATGTGTCACATCATATACCCTGGCAGTGAGTCTTTCCCATTCAGTGCCCGCTCTCTTTTGGTAGGTAGACCATCTCTTTTCCAGTAAGTTGCTAAGCACGCCCTCGCTGCCAGCAGCAAGAAACGTGTCCCATCATATACCCTGGCAGTGAGTCTTTCCCATTCAGTGCCCGTTCTCTTTTGGTAGGTAGACCATCTCTTTTCCAGTAAGTTGCTAAGCACACCCTCGCTGCCAGCAGCCAGGCATGTGTCCCATCATATACCCTGGCAGTGAGTCTTTCGCATTCAGTGCCCGCTCTCTTTTGGTAGGTAGACCATCTCTTTTCCAGTAAGTTGCTAAGCACACCCTTGCTGCCAGCAGCAGGGCATGTGTCCCATCATATACCCTGGCAGTGAGTCTTTCGCATTCAGTGCCCGCTCTCTTTTGGTAGGTAGACCATCTCTTTTCCAGTAAGTTGCTAAGCACGCCCTCGCTGCCAGCAGCAAGAAAAGTGTCCCATCATATACCCTGGCAGTGAGTCTTTCCCATTCAGTGCCCGTTCTCTTTTGGTAGATAGACCATCTCTTTTCCAGTAAGTTGCTAAGCACACCCTCGCTGCCAGCAGCCGTGCATGTGTCCCATCATACACCCTGGCAGTGAGTCTTTCCCATTCAGTGCCCGTTCTCTTTTGGAAGGTAGACCATCTCTTTTCCAGTAAGTTGCTAAGCACACCCTCGCTGCCAGCAGCAGGGCATGTGTCCCATCATATACCCTGGCAGTGAGTCTTTCCCATTCAGTGCCCGCTTTCTTTTGGTAGGTAGACCATCTCTTTTCCAGTAAGTTGCTAAGCACGCCCTCGCTGCCAGCAGCAGGACATGTGTCCCATCATATACCCTGGCAGTGAGTCTTTCCATAATGTGCCCGTTCTCTTTTGGTAGGTAGACCATCTCTTTTCCAGTAAGTTGCTAAGCACGCCCTCGCTGCCAGCAGCCAGGCATGTGTCCCATCATATACCCTGGCAGTGAGTCTTTCCCATTCAGTGCCCGTTCTCTTTTGGTAGGTAGACCATCTCTTTTCCAGTAAGTTGCTAAGCACGCCCTCGCCGCCAGCAGCCAGGCATGTGTCCAATCATATACCCTGGCAGTGAGTCTTTCCCATTCAGTGCCCGCTCTCTTTTGGTAGGTAGACCATCTCTTTTCCAGTAAGTTGCTAAGCACGCCCTCGCTGCCAGCAGCCAGGCATGTGTCCCATCATATACCCTGGCAGTGAGTCTTTCCCATTCAGTGCCCGCTCTCTTTTGGTAGGCAGACCATCTCTTTTCCAGTAAGTTGCTAAGCACGCCCTCACCGCCAGCAGCAGGACATGTGTCCCATCATATAGCCTCGCAGTGAGTCTTTCCCATTCAGTGCCCGCTCTCTTTTGGTAGGTAGACCATCTCTTTTCCAGTAAGTTGCTAAGCACGCCCTCACCGCCAGCAGCCAAGCATGTGTCCCATCATATACCCTGGCAGTGAGTCTTTCCCATTCAGTGCCTGCTCTCTTTTGGTAGGCAGACCATCTCTTTTCCAGTAAGTTGCTAAGCACACCCTCACCACCAGCAGCAGGACATGTGTCCCATCATATACCCTGGCAGTGAGTCTTTCCCATTCTGTGCCCGCTCTCTTTTGGTAGGTAGACCATCTATTTTCCAGTAAGTTGCTAAGCACGCCCTCGCCGCCAGCAGCCAGGCATGTGTCCCATCATATACCCTGGAAGTGAGTCTTTCCCATTCTGTGCCCATTCTCTTTTGGTAGGCAGACCATCTCTTTTCCAGTAAGTTGCTAAGCACGCCCTCGCTGCCAGCAGCCAGGCATGTGTCCCATCATATACCCTGGCAGTGAGTCTTTCCCATTCAGTGCCCGTTCTCTTTTGGTAGGTAGACCATCTCTTTTCCAGTAAGTTGCTAAGCACGCCCTCGCCGCCAGCAGCAGGACATGTGTCCCATCATATACCCTGGCAGTGAGTCTTTCCCATTCTGTGCCCATTCTCTTTTGGTAGGCAGACCATCTCTTTTCCAGTAAGTTGCTAAGCACGCCCTCGCTGCCAGTAGCAGGACATGTGTCCCATCATATACCCTGGCAGTGAGTCTTTCTCATTCAGTGCCCGCTCTCTTTTGGTAGGCAGACCATCTCTTTTCCAGTAAGTTGCTAAGCACGCCCTCACCGCCAGCAGCAGGACATGTTGTTACAATCGTTCGTCCTGCTCTCCCCGATACTAGTGCAAATCCAGCTCCCTCGCACCGTCTCAGGCATTCCACGCACTTGGCACTCGGACACAAATAACCCACAAAGCCAGAAGTGGGGTTGTAAAAGTGCTGTAATGTTAACACACACACCAGGCTCTGGAGGGCTGCATCGACTCTGCCCCCTCCCAGGCATGGCTCATACTTATGTACAATGCAAAGCTACATATTAATCTCCTCCCATTAGCCGTACGTATTCATAACAATAGTTCATTTCGCCGAAGAAAAGGCAATCAAGTACATTTCGTAACTTCAGATTGTCTTTGCAAGTCAGGCTCTTATCAACCTTGGGACTTGAGCCAGCAGCATCCGAACTGTGTACATTCTCGAAGGGAGGGCTGTTCATGCCCGTCTCTGCGAGGCCTGCGGCATTCCACAGCTAGCTGGGCTGGTTGTGCTCTGGTGGTTCTCTGCGACATCTGCTTTCATGGCTGTTAGATGTTTAGGCCAGTCCTTATGTCAAATCATTAGGCCAGTGTTCCTGCTTCAGATGTGATGTATCTCGAACCAAAAGAAAGTGCAGAATCAGAAATGTACCACGTAACATGTGCCCACTTTTTTTTCATCTCTTCTTATTTTATCTATCAATCACTAACGAAAACCCTTGCACTACTTCTACATAAGCACATTGTAATAAAACTATTCTTACTCAATAAAGAAGCAGAAAAATAACAAAAAACATTACCAAACTAAGACAGCTTATTTATGTCTTTACACATCTAAAGCCCTTCACTGTACTGTATTGCATAAACACTGCCACCTATTAACCTCAGCCATAATCTAGAGTGCATCTAAAACAAACATAACTACATGTCCCGCCCTTTCCAGCTCTGAGCATCCCTGTCACTCTCACATTCAGCAACACCACATACATGTGCCTGTCATGTTTGTTTGCACTGTCCAAGTCAAACTCTCCCTTACTTTCCAATAGATAGTAACCCTCTAGTACCTCCCATTCCCTAGGTGCACCCGCAGTCAGTGTCAGCAGCCACTTGTCAGTGCTTGTCATATTTTTCCCAAGTAGCATCTTCCATGGTGAATACCTGGTCGCTGAAAACTCTCTCAGCAGTCCATGGAGAACAAATGACAGCCAGTCTTGCCACTGTGTGTCTTTCTCATCCATCTGTTTGAACTGCTCCTTCTTGGGCACCTCTTTCTGTTTGTTCTTCCATTGAGCCACACAAATGTCCATGTGCTCCTGCCACTCATCTTTTGCTGTGGGCCCCCAGGCCCTCTCTGTCGGGCACTGAAATGCATTGTCTTGCCCTTTCTCTGCATTGAGAAGCTTAATCATTAGTTCATCCTCTGCTTTCCAAATACCCAGGAGGCGCTCACATTTCCTTTGATCCTGCTTCTTGCTCTTCTGTAAGATAATCTCCACCACTTCAAGCTGTGGCCCCTCCATCAAATGACACTCCTTATCTTCTATGGATGCCATTAGCTCTGGCTGTGGATCATTGTCAGGTGCCACGGGCCACTCTCGCTCAGATGCAGTTACCATCTTTCTTCCCAGATGCAGCACCACTGATTGTGCTTCACCATGCTTTGCTCTTTCCCCCCAAACACTATTAAGTGACGCTGACACTGACCACCAACTTCATATGTGGGCCTGTCAATGTGCTTCTCTGGTGCACATGCCCTGAAAGCGTCTTGTTGTGATTTGACATTCTCTGGCATGTATTCGCTTGACACTACACCTTTCACTATCATCTTGTTCAATTCCTTGTCTAAGGTGCACACTGCACAGTCACCTGTCCTTCTGAAATTCAGTTTATTTATTGCCCCTTTGTCTGGACATGCCTTCCCCCATTTTGTCAGGACCCCGTTTGCCAAATAAGTGATTGCATCTCTCTCTTCCAAAATGTCCTCCCTCCGGTATCTTCCCCCACTTCCTTCCCTTTCTCGGAAATACATAGAGCCATCCCCACAGCGTTGTGCGTCATCCACCCCAACCCCCAAAGGCACTGGTGCTGGCACCTCACATTCCTGCCCCTCTTTGTGTCCTCTCTCCTCCCCCTCCTTTACTAACACTGTTTTTTTCATTTTCAGCCATGCGTCATCAGCTGCATTCAGAATGTCTGCCCACCCCTTGGCGGATCTTAACCTTTCCTCCACATTCCCTTCAACCACCCTCCTTATCTCTACTAGCAGCTGCCATCTTGTGCCGATCATGAACTTTTGTGTAAGCATTACTTCAAAATCTGAGCGTCTCTGATCACTCTGTACCTTTTCTTGTGATTCAGCACTTCCTCCCTTGTCCATTCCCTTCACCACCCTTTGTAACTGATGTTCGTGGGCAGCCCCAAACTCCTTCTTCCTTTGTACCGACTGGGGGATCACATCCCAATTGTGCAACATGCTCTTCAGCCTTTCCAGCACAGCCCTTGCCCCCGACTTATATGACAGATCTTCACCCGCCTCTTGCCTTGTCAGTGGACCGGCATCTGCCATGTTGCCACTGAAACTGTATTCTGTAATCTGTATTCTTTAATCTCTTTTATTCCTCTTTTATTCCTCTTTTTATTCCTCTTTTACTCAACCTTCAGACAGACCTCCCACTCTGTGCCCTCTACAGCATCGACCCTACACCCACTCTCCACGCCCCGGTGCTCTGACTGTATTACAGGTGCCTAAGAATGCTCTGCCCTATCTTTGTATTATTCCTAGAGTCCCTGAAGACTCCAAATTCCCCAAATTCCACTACCGCAACATGCAACAGGGTCCGCGAAAATGTTTTCACTTACCCGTTGTATTGCTGTTATCTCTGTGCACTTGATGAACAGAAGAGCTCCCGGGTTTCGGCACCATATGTTACAATCGTTCGTCCTGCTCTCCCCGATACTAGTGCAAATCCAGCTCCCTCGCACCGTCTCAGGCATTCCACGCACTTGGCACTCGGACACAAATAACCCACAAAGCCAGAAGTGGGGTTGTAAAAGTGCTGTAATGTTAACACACACACCAGGCTCTGGAGGGCTGCATCGACTCTGCCCCCTCCCAGGCCTGGCTCATACTTATGTACAATGCAAAGCTACATATTAATCTCCTCCCATTAGCCGTACGTATTCATAACAATAGTTCATTTCGCCGAAGAAAAGGCAATCAAGTACATTTCGTAACTTCAGATTGTCTTTGCAAGTCAGGCTCTTATCAACCTTGGGACTTGAGCCAGCAGCATCCTAACTGTGTACATTCTCGAAGGGAGGGCTGTTCATGCCCGTCTCTGCGAGGCCTGCGGCATTCCACAGCTAGCTGGGCTGGTTGTGCTCTGGTGGTCGCCCTCACCGCCAGCAGCAGGACATGTGTCCCATCATATAGCCTGGCAGTGAGTCTTTCCCATTCAGTGCCCGCTCTCTTTTGGTAGGTAGACCATCTCTTTTCCAGTAAGTTGCTAAGCACGCCCTCACCGCCAGCAGCCAAGCATGTGTCCCATCATATACCCTGGCAGTGAGTCTTTCCCATTCAGTGCCTGCTCTCTTTTGGTAGGCAGACCATCTCTTTTCCAGTAAGTTGCTAAGCACACCCTCACCACCAGCAGCAGGACATGTGTCCCATCATATACCCTGGCAGTGAGTCTTTCCCATTCTGTGCCCGCTCTCTTTTGGTAGGTAGACCATCTATTTTCCAGTAAGTTGCTAAGCACGCCCTCGCCGCCAGCAGCCAGGCATGTGTCCCATCATATACCCTGGAAGTGAGTCTTTCCCATTCTGTGCCCATTCTCTTTTGGTAGGCAGACCACCTCTTTTCCAGTAAGTTGCTAAGCACGCCCTCGCTGCCAGCAGCCAGGCATGTGTCCCATCATATACCCTGGCAGTGAGTCTTTCCCATTCAGTGCCCGTTCTCTTTTGGTAGGTAGACCATCTCTTTTCCAGTAAGTTGCTAAGCACGCCCTCGCCGCCAGCAGCAGGACATGTGTCCCATCATATACCCTGGCAGTGAGTCTTTCCCATTCTGTGCCCATTCTCTTTTGGTAGGCAGACCATCTCTTTTCCAGTAAGTTGCTAAGCACGCCCTCGCTGCCAGTAGCAGGACATGTGTCCCATCATATACCCTGGCAGTGAGTCTTTCTCATTCAGTGCCCGCTCTCTTTTGGTAGGCAGACCATCTCTTTTCCAGTAAGTTGCTAAGCACGCCCTCACCGCCAGCAGCAGGACATGTGTCCCATCATATACCCTGGCAGTGAGTCTTTCTCATTCAGTGCCCGTTCTCTTTTGGTAGGCAGACCATCTCTTTTCCAGTAAGTTGCTAAGCACGCCCTCGCCGCCAGCAGCCAGGCATGTGTCCCATCATATACCCTGGCAGTGAGTCTTTTCCATTCAGTGCCCGCTCTCTTTTGGTAGGCAGACCATCTCTTTTCCAGTAAGTTGCTAAGCACGCCCTCGCTGCCAGCAGCCGTGCATGTGTCCCATCATATACCCTGGCAGTGAGTCTTTCCCATTCTGTGCCCTCTCTCTTTTGGTAGGTAGACCATCTCTTTTCCAGTAAGTTGCTAAGCACGCCCTCGCTGCCAGCAGCAGGACATGTGTCCCATCATATACCCTGGCAGTGAGTCTTTCCCATTCAGTGCCCGCTCTCTTTTGGTAGGCAGACCATCTCTTTTCCAGTAAGTTGCTAAGCACGCTCTCGCTGCCAGCAGCCGTGCATGTGTCCCATCATATACCCTGGCAGTGAGTCTTTCCCATTCTGTGCCCATTCTCTTTTGGTAGGTAGACCATCTCTTTTCCAGTAAGTTGCTAAGCATGCCCTCGCTGCAGGCAGCCGTGCATGTGTCCCATCATATACCCTGGCAGTGAGTCTTTCCCATTCAGTGCCCGCTCTCTTTTGGTAGGTAGACCATCTCTTTTCCAGTAAGTTGCTAAGCACGCCTTCACCGCCAGCAGCCAGGCATGTGTCCCATCATATACCCTGGCAGTGAGTCTTTCCCATTCAGTGCCCGCTCTCTTTTGGTAGGCAGACCATCTCTTTTCCAGTAAGTTGCTAAGCACACCCTCACCACCAGCAGCAGGACATGTGTCCCATCATATACCCTGGCAGTGAGTCTTTCCCATTCTGTGCCCGCTCTCTTTTGGTAGGTAGACCATCTATTTTCCAGTAAGTTGCTAAGCACGCCCTCGCCGCCAGCAGCCAGGCATGTGCCCCATCATATACCCTGGCAGTGAGTCTTTCCCATTCTGTGCCCATTCTCTTTTGGTAGGCAGACCATCTCTTTTCCAGTAAGTTGCTAAGCACGTCCTGGCTGCCAGCAGCCAGGCATGTGTCCCATCATATACCCTGGCAGTGAGTCTTTCCCATTCTGTGCCCGCTCTCTTTTGGTAGGCAGACCATCTCTTTTCCAGTAAGTTGCTAAGCACGCCCTCGTTGCCAGTAGCAGGACATGTGTCCCATCATATACCCTGGCAGTGAGTCTTTCTCATTCAGTGCCCGCTCTTTTTTGGTAGGCAGACCATCTCTTTTCCAGTAAGTTGCTAAGCACGCCATCACCGCCAGCAGCAGGACATGTGTCCCATCATATACCCTGGCAGTGAGTCTTTCTCATTCAGTGCCCGCTCTCTTTTGGTAGGCAGACCATCTCTTTTCCAGTAAGTTGCTAAGCACGCCCTCACCGCCAGCAGCAGGACATGTGTCCCATCATATACCCTGGCAGTGAGTCTTTCCCATGCTGTGCCCGTTCTCTTTTGGTAGGCAGACCATCTCTTTTCCAGTAAGTTGCTAAGCACGCCCTCACTGCCAGCAGCAGGACATGTGTCCCATCATATACCCTGGCAGTGAGTCTTTCTCATTCAGTGCCCGCTCTCTTTTGGTAGGCAGACCATCTCTTTTCCAGTAAGTTGCTAAGCACGCCCTCACTGCCAGCAGCCAGGCATGTGTCCCATCATATACCCTGGCAGTGAGTCTTTCTCATTCTGTGCCCGCTCTCTTTTGGTAGGCAGACCATCTCTTTTCCATTAAGTTGCTAAGCACGCCTTCACCGCCAGCAGCAGGACATGTGTCCCATCATATACCCTGGCAGTGAGTCTTTCCCATTCTGTACCCATTCTCTTTTGGTAGGCAGACCATCTCTTTTCCAGTAAGTTGCTAAGCACGCCCTCGCTGCCAGCAGCAGGACATGTGTCCCATCATATACCCTGGCAGTGAGTCTTTCCCATTCAGTGCCCGTTGTCTTTTGGTAGGCAGACCATCTCTTTTCCAGTAAGTTGCTAAGCACGCCCTCGCTGCCAGCAGCAGGGCATGTGTCCCATCATATACCCTGGCAGTGAGTCTTTCCCATTCAGTGCCCGCTTTCTTTTGGTAGGTAGACCATCTCTTTTCCAGTAAGTTGCTAAGCACGCCCTCGCTGCCAGCAGCAGGACATGTGTCCCATCATATACCCTGGCAGTGAGTCTTTCCATAATGTGCCCGTTCTCTTTTGGTAGGTAGACCATCTCTTTTCCAGTAAGTTGCTAAGCACGCCCTCGCTGCCAGCAGCCAGGCATGTGTCCCATCATATACCCTGGCAGTGAGTCTTTCCCATTCAGTGCCCGTTCTCTTTTGGTAGGTAGACCATCTCTTTTCCAGTAAGTTGCTAAGCACGCCCTCGCCGCCAGCAGCCAGGCATGTGTCCAATCATATACCCTGGCAGTGAGTCTTTCCCATTCAGTGCCCGCTCTCTTTTGGTAGGTAGACCATCTCTTTTCCAGTAAGTTGCTAAGCACGCCCTCGCCGCCAGCAGCAAGAAACGCGTCCCATCATATACCCAGGCAGTGAGTCTTTCCCATTCTGTGCCCTTTCTCCTTTGGTAGGTAGACCATCTCTTTTCCAGTATGTTGCTAAGCACGCCCTCGCCGCCAGCAGCAAGAAACGTGTCCCATCATATACCCAGGCAGTGAGTCTTTCCCATTCTGTGCCCGTTCTCTTTTGGTAGGCAGACCATCTCTTTTCCAGTAAGTTGCTAAGCACACCCTCGCTGCCAGCAGCCAGGCATGTGTCCCATCATATACCCTGGCAGTGAGTCTTTCCCATTCAGTGCCCGCTCTCTTTTGGTAGGTAGACCATCTCTTTTCCAGTAAGTTGCTAAGCACGCCCTCGCTGCCAGCAGCAAGAAACGTGTCCCATCATATTCCCTGGCAGTGAGTCTTTCCCATTCAGTGCCCGTTCTCTTTTGGTAGGTAGACCATCTCTTTTCCAGTAAGTTGCTAAGCACACCCTCGCTGCCAGCAGCCGTGCATGTGTCCCATCATATACCCTGGCAGTGAGTCTTTCCCATTCAGTGCCCGTTCTCTTTTGGTAGGTAGACCATCTCTTTCCAGTAAGTTGCTAAGCACACCCTCGCTGCCAGCAGCCAGGCATGTGTCCCATCATATACCCTGGCAGTGAGTCTTTCCCATTCAGTGCCCGCTCTCTTTTGGTAGGTAGACCATCTCTTTTCCAGTAAGTTGCTAAGCACGCCCTTGCCGCCAGCAGCAAGAAACGTGTCCCATCATATACCCAGGCAGTGAGTCTTTCCCATTCTGTGCCCGTTCTCTTTTGGTAGGCAGACCATCTCTTTTTCAGTAAGTTGCTAAGCACACCCTCGCTGCCAGCAGCCAGGCATGTGCCCCATCATATACCCTGGCAGTGAGTCTTTCCCATTCAGTGCCCGTTCTCTTTTGGTAGGTAGACCATCTCTTTTCCAGTAAGTTGCTAAGCACGCCCTCGCTGCCAGCAGCAAGAAACGTGTCCCATCATATACCCAGGCAGTGAGTCTTTCCCATTGTGTGCCCGTTCTCTTTTGGTAGGTAGACCATCTCTTTTCCAGTAAGTTGCTAAGCACACCCTCGCTGCCAGCAGCCAGGCATGTGTCCCATCATATACCCTGGCAGTGAGTCTTTCCCATTCAGTGCCCGTTCTCTTTTGGTAGGCAGACCATCTCTTTTCCAGTAAGTTGCTAAGCACGCCCTCGCCGCCAGCAGCCAGGCATGTGTCCCATCATATACCCTGGCAGTGAGTCTTTCCCATTCAGTGCCCATTCTCTTTTGGTAGGCAGACCATCTCTTTTCCAGTAAGTTGCTAAGCACGCCCTCGCCGCCAGCAGCCAGGCATGTGTCCCATCATATACCCTGGCAGTGAGTCTTTCCCATTCTGTGCCCGCTCTCTTTTGGTAGGTAGACCATCTCTTTTCCAGTAAGTTGCTAAGCACGCCCTCGCTGCCAGCAGCAGGACAGGTGTCCCATCATATACCCTGGCAGTGAGTCTTTCCCATTCAGTGCCCGTTCTCTTTAGTAGGCAGACCATCTCTTTTCCAGTAAGTTGCTAAGCACGCCCTCGCTGCCAGCAGCCGTGCATGTGTCCCATCATATACCCTGGCAGTGAGTCTCTCCCATTCTGTGCCCATTCTCTTTTGGTAGGTAGACCATCTCTTTTCCAGTAAGTTGCTAAGCACGCCCTCGCTGCCAGCAGTCAGGCATGTGCCCCATCATATACCCTGGCAATGAGTCTTTCCCATTCTCTGCCCGCTCTCTTTTGGTAGGTAGACCATCTCTTTTCCAGTAAGTTGCTAAGCACACCCTCGCTGCCAGCAGCCAGGCATGTGCCCCATCATATACCCTGGCAGTGAGTCTTTCCCATTCAGTGCCCGTTCTCTTTTGGTAAGTAGATCATCTCTTTTCCAGTAAGTTGCTAAGCACGCCCTCGCTGCCAGCAGCAGGACATGTGTCCCATCATATACCCTGGCAGTGAGTCTTTCCATAATGTGCCCGTTCTCTTTTGGTAGGTAGACCATCTCTTTTCCAGTAAGTTGCTAAGCACGCCCTCGCTGCCAGCAGCCAGGCATGTGTCCCATCATATACCCTGGCAGTGAGTCTTTCCCATTCAGTGCCCGTTCTCTTTTGGTAGGTAGACCATCTCTTTTAAAGTAAGTTGCTAAGCACGCCCTCGCCGCCAGCAGCCAGGCATGTGTCCCATCATATACCCTGGCAGTGAGTCTTTCCCATTCAGTGCCCGTTCTCTTTTGGTAGGTAGACCATCTCTTTTCCAGTAAGTTGCTAAGCACGCCCTCGCCGCCAGCAGCAAGAAACATGTCCCATCATATACCCTGGCAGTGAGTCTTTCCCATTCAGTGCCCGCTCTCTTTTGGTAGGTAGACCATCTCTTTTCCAGTAAGTTGCTAAGCACGCCCTCACCGCCAGCAGCCAAGCATGTGTCCCATCATATACCCTGGCAGTGAGTCTTTCCCATTCAGTGCCTGCTCTCTTTTGGTAGGCAGACCATCTCTTTTCCAGTAAGTTGCTAAGCACACCCTCACCACCAGCAGCAGGACATGTGTCCCATCATATACCCTGGCAGTGAGTCTTTCCCATTCTGTGCCCGCTCTCTTTTGGTAGGTAGACCATCTATTTTCCAGTAAGTTGCTAAGCACGCCCTCGCCGCCAGCAGCCAGGCATGTGTCCCATCATATACCCTGGAAGTGAGTCTTTCCCATTCTGTGCCCATTCTCTTTTGGTAGGCAGACCATCTCTTTTCCAGTAAGTTGCTAAGCACGCCCTCGCTGCCAGCAGCCAGGCATGTGTCCCATCATATACCCTGGCAGTGAGTCTTTCCCATTCAGTGCCCGTTCTCTTTTGGTAGGTAGACCATCTCTTTTCCAGTAAGTTGCTAAGCACGCCCTCGCCGCCAGCAGCAGGACATGTGTCCCATCATATACCCTGGCAGTGAGTCTTTCCCATTCTGTGCCCATTCTCTTTTGGTAGGCAGACCATCTCTTTTCCAGTAAGTTGCTAAGCACGCCCTCGCTGCCAGTAGCAGGACATGTGTCCCATCATATACCCTGGCAGTGAGTCTTTCTCATTCAGTGCCCGCTCTCTTTTGGTAGGCAGACCATCTCTTTTCCAGTAAGTTGCTAAGCACGCCCTCACCGCCAGCAGCAGGACATGTGTCCCATCATATACCCTGGCAGTGAGTCTTTCTCATTCAGTGCCCGTTCTCTTTTGGTAGGCAGACCATCTCTTTTCCAGTAAGTTGCTAAGCACGCCCTCGCCGCCAGCAGCCAGGCATGTGTCCCATCATATACCCTGGCAGTGAGTCTTTTCCATTCAGTGCCCGCTCTCTTTTGGTAGGCGGACCATCTCTTTTCCAGTAAGTTGCTAAGCACGCCCTCGCTGCCAGCAGCCGTGCATGTGTCCCATCATATACCCTGGCAGTGAGTCTTTCCCATTCTGTGCCCTCTCTCTTTTGGTAGGTAGACCATCTCTTTTCCAGTAAGTTGCTAAGCACGCCCTCGCTGCCAGCAGCAGGACATGTGTCCCATCATATACCCTGGCAGTGAGTCTTTCCCATTCAGTGCCCGCTCTCTTTTGGTAGGCAGACCATCTCTTTTCCAGTAAGTTGCTAAGCACGCTCTCGCTGCCAGCAGCCGTGCATGTGTCCCATCATATACCCTGGCAGTGAGTCTTTCCCATTCTGTGCCCATTCTCTTTTGGTAGGTAGACCATCTCTTTTCCAGTAAGTTGCTAAGCATGCCCTCGCTGCCAGCAGCCGTGCATGTGTCCCATCATATACCCTGGCAGTGAGTCTTTCCCATTCAGTGCCCGCTCTCTTTTGGTAGGTAGACCATCTCTTTTCCAGTAAGTTGCTAAGCACGCCTTCACCGCCAGCAGCCAGGCATGTGTCCCATCATATACCCTGGCAGTGAGTCTTTCCCATTCAGTGCCCGCTCTCTTTTGGTAGGCAGACCATCTCTTTTCCAGTAAGTTGCTAAGCACACCCTCACCACCAGCAGCAGGACATGTGTCCCATCATATACCCTGGCAGTGAGTCTTTCCCATTCTGTGCCCGCTCTCTTTTGGTAGGTAGACCATCTATTTTCCAGTAAGTTGCTAAGCACGCCCTCGCCGCCAGCAGCCAGGCATGTGCCCCATCATATACCCTGGCAGTGAGTCTTTCCCATTCTGTGCCCATTCTCTTTTGGTAGGCAGACCATCTCTTTTCCAGTAAGTTGCTAAGCACGTCCTGGCTGCCAGCAGCCAGGCATGTGTCCCATCATATACCCTGGCAGTGAGTCTTTCCCATTAAGTGCCCGTTCTCTTTTGGTAGGTAGACCATCTCTTTTCCAGTAAGTTGCTAAGCACGCCCTCGCCGCCAGCAGCAGGACATGTGTCCCATCATATACCCTGGCAGTGAGTCTTTCCCATTCTGTGCCCGCTCTCTTTTGGTAGGCAGACCATCTCTTTTCCAGTAAGTTGCTAAGCACGCCCTCGTTGCCAGTAGCAGGACATGTGTCCCATCATATACCCTGGCAGTGAGTCTTTCTCATTCAGTGCCCGCTCTTTTTTGGTAGGCAGACCATCTCTTTTCCAGTAAGTTGCTAAGCACGCCATCACCGCCAGCAGCAGGACATGTGTCCCATCATATACCCTGGCAGTGAGTCTTTCTCATTCAGTGCCCGCTCTCTTTTGGTAGGCAGACCATCTCTTTTCCAGTAAGTTGCTAAGCACGCCCTCACCGCCAGCAGCAGGACATGTGTCCCATCATATACCCTGGCAGTGAGTCTTTCCCATGCTGTGCCCGTTCTCTTTTGGTAGGCAGACCATCTCTTTTCCAGTAAGTTGCTAAGCACGCCCTCACTGCCAGCAGCAGGACATGTGTCCCATCATATACCCTGGCAGTGAGTCTTTCTCATTCAGTGCCCGCTCTCTTTTGGTAGGCAGACCATCTCTTTTCCAGTAAGTTGCTAAGCACGCCCTCACTGCCAGCAGCCAGGCATGTGTCCCATCATATACCCTGGCAGTAAGTCTTTCTCATTCTGTGCCCGCTCTCTTTTGGTAGGCAGACCATCTCTTTTCCAGTAAGTTGCTAAGCACGCCTTCACCTCCAGCAGCAGGACATGTGTCCCATCATATACCCTGGCAGTGAGTCTTTCCCATTCTGTACCCATTCTCTTTTGGTAGGCAGACCATCTCTTTTCCAGTAAGTTGCTAAGCACGCCCTCGCTGCCAGCAGCAGGACATGTGTCCCATCATATACCCTGGCAGTGAGTCTTTCCCATTCAGTGCCCGTTGTCTTTTGGTAGGCAGACCATCTCTTTTCCAGTAAGTTGCTAAGCACGCCCCCGCTGCCAGCAGCAGGGCATGTGTCCCATCATATACCCTGGCAGTGAGTCTTTCCCATTCAGTGCCTGCTTTCTTTTGGTAGGTAGACCATCTCTTTTCCAGTAAGTTGCTAAGCACGCCCTCGCTGCCAGCAGCAGGACATGTGTCCCATCATATACCCTGGCAGTGAGTCTTTCCATAATGTGCCCGTTCTCTTTTGGTAGGTAGACCATCTCTTTTCCAGTAAGTTGCTAAGCACGCCCTCGCTGCCAGCAGCCAGGCATGTGTCCCATCATATACCCTGGCAGTGAGTCTTTCCCATTCAGTGCCCGCTCTCTTTTGGTAGGTAGACCATCTCTTTTCCAGTAAGTTGCTAAGCACGCCCTCGCCGCCAGCAGCAAGAAACGCGTCCCATCATATACCCAGGCAGTGAGTCTTTCCCATTCTGTGCCCTTTCTCCTTTGGTAGGTAGACCATCTCTTTTCCAGTAAGTTGCTAAGCACGCCCTCGCCGCCAGCAGCAAGAAACGTGTCCCATCATATACCCAGGCAGTGAGTCTTTCCCATTCTGTGCCCGTTCTCTTTTGGTAGGCAGACCATCTCTTTTCCAGTAAGTTGCTAAGCACACCCTCGCTGCCAGCAGCCAGGCATGTGTCCCATCATATACCCTGGCAGTGAGTCTTTCCCATTCAGTGCCCGCTCTCTTTTGGTAGGTAGACCATCTCTTTTCCAGTAAGTTGCTAAGCACGCCCTCGCTGCCAGCAGCAAGAAACGTGTCCCATCATATTCCCTGGCAGTGAGTCTTTCCCATTCAGTGCCCGTTCTCTTTTGGTAGGTAGACCATCTCTTTTCCAGTAAGTTGCTAAGCACACCCTCGCTGCCAGCAGCCGTGCATGTGTCCCATCATATACCCTGGCAGTGAGTCTTTCCCATTCAGTGCCCGTTCTCTTTTGGTAGGTAGACCATCTCTTTCCAGTAAGTTGCTAAGCACGCCCTCGCTGCCAGCAGCCAGGCATGTGTCCCATCATATACCCTGGCAGTGAGTCTTTCCCATTCAGTGCCCGCTCTCTTTTGGTAGGTAGACCATCTCTTTTCCAGTAAGTTGCTAAGCACGCCCTTGCCGCCAGCAGCCAGGCATGTGTCCCATCATATACCCAGGCAGTGAGTCTTTCCCATTCTGTGCCCGTTCTCTTTTGGTAGGCAGACCATCTCTTTTTCAGTAAGTTGCTAAGCACACCCTCGCTGCCAGCAGCCAGGCATGTGCCCCATCATATACCCTGGCAGTGAGTCTTTCCCATTCAGTGCCCGTTCTCTTTTGGTAGGTAGACCATCTCTTTTCCAGTAAGTTGCTAAGCACGCCCTCGCTGCCAGCAGCAAGAAACGTGTCCCATCATATACCCAGGCAGTGAGTCTTTCCCATTCTGTGCCCGTTCTCTTTTGGTAGGTAGACCATCTCTTTTCCAGTAAGTTGCTAAGCACACCCTCGCTGCCAGCAGCCAGGCATGTGTCCCATCATATACCCTGGCAGTGAGTCTTTCCCATTCAGTGCCCGTTCTCTTTTGGTAGGCAGACCATCTCTTTTCCAGTAAGTTGCTAAGCACGCCCTCGCCGCCAGTAGCCAGGCATGTGTCCCATCATATACCCTGGCAGTGAGTCTTTCCCATTCAGTGCCCGTTCTCTTTTGGTAGGCAGACCATCTCTTTTCCAGTAAGTTGCTAAGCACGCCCTCGCCGCCAGCAGCCAGGCATGTGTCCCATCATATACCCTGGCAGTGAGTCTTTCCCATTCTGTGCCCGCTCTCTTTTGGTAGGTAGACCATCTCTTTTCCAGTAAGTTGCTAAGCACGCCCTCGCTGCCAGCAGCAGGACAGGTGTCCCATCATATACCCTGGCAGTGAGTCTTTCCCATTCAGTGCCCGTTCTCTTTAGTAGGCAGACCATCTCTTTTCCAGTAAGTTGCTAAGCACGCCCTCGCTGCCAGCAGCCGTGCATGTGTCCCATCATATACCCTGGCAGTGAGTCTCTCCCATTCTGTGCCCATTCTCTTTTGGTAGGTAGACCATCTCTTTTCCAGTAAGTTGCTAAGCACGCCCTCGCTGCCAGCAGTCAGGCATGTGCCCCATCATATACCCTGGCAATGAGTCTTTCCCATTCTCTGCCCGCTCTCTTTTTGTAGGTAGACCATCTCTTTTCCAGTAAGTTGCTAAGCACACCCTCGCTGCCAGCAGCCAGGCATGTGCCCCATCATATACCCTGGCAGTGAGTCTTTCCCATTCAGTGCCCGTTCTCTTTTGGTAAGTAGATCATCTCTTTTCCAGTAAGTTGCTAAGCACGCCCTCGCTGCCAGCAGCAGGACATGTGTCCCATCATATACCCTGGCAGTGAGTCTTTCCATAATGTGCCCGTTCTCTTTTGGTAGGTAGACCATCTCTTTTCCAGTAAGTTGCTAAGCACGCCCTCGCTGCCAGCAGCCAGGCATGTGTCCCATCATATACCCTGGCAGTGAGTCTTTCCCATTCAGTGCCCGTTCTCTTTTGGTAGGTAGACCATCTCTTTTAAAGTAAGTTGCTAAGCACGCCCTCGCCGCCAGCAGCCAGGCATGTGTCCCATCATATACCCTGGCAGTGAGTCTTTCCCATTCAGTGCCCGTTCTCTTTTGGTAGGTAGACCATCTCTTTTCCAGTAAGTTGCTAAGCACGCCCTCGCCGCCAGCAGCAAGAAACATGTCCCATCATATACCCTGGCAGTGAGTCTTTCCCATTCAGTGCCCGCTCTCTTTTGGTAGGTAGACCATCTCTTTTCCAGTAAGTTGCTAAGCACGCCCTTGCCGCCAGCAGCAAGAAACGCGTCCCATCATATACCCAGGCAGTGAGTCTTTCCCATTCTGTGCCCTTTCTCCTTTGGTAGGTAGACCATCTCTTTTCCAGTAAGTTGCTAAGCACGCCCTCGCCGCCAGCAGCAAGAAACGTGTCCCATCATATACCCAGGCAGTGAGTCTTTCCCATTCTGTGCCCGTTCTCTTTTGGTAGGCAGACCATCTCTTTTCCAGTAAGTTGCTAAGCACACCCTCGCTGCCAGCAGCCAGGCATGTGTCCCATCATATACCCTGGCAGTGAATCTTTCCCATTCAGTGCCCGCTCTATTTTGGTAGGTAGACCATCTCTTTTCCAGTAAGTTGCTAAGCACGCCCTCGCTGCCAGCAGCAAGAAACGTGTCCCATCATATTCCCTGGCAGTGAGTCTTTCCCATTCAGTGCCCGTTCTCTTTTGGTAGGTAGACCATCTCTTTTCCAGTAAGTTGCTAAGCACACCCTCGCTGCCAGCAGCCGTGCATGTGTCCCATCATATACCCTGGCAGTGAGTCTTTCCCATTCAGTGCCCGTTCTCTTTTGGTAGGTAGACCATCTCTTTCCAGTAAGTTGCTAAGCACACCCTCGCTGCCAGCAGCCAGGCATGTGTCACATCATATACCCTGGCAGTGAGTCTTTCCCATTCAGTGCCCGCTCTCTTTTGGTAGGTAGACCATCTCTTTTCCAGTAAGTTGCTAAGCACGCCCTCGCTGCCAGCAGCAAGAAACGTGTCCCATCATATACCCTGGCAGTGAGTCTTTCCCATTCAGTGCCCGTTCTCTTTTGGTAGGTAGACCATCTCTTTTCCAGTAAGTTGCTAAGCACACCCTCGCTGCCAGCAGCCAGGCATGTGTCCCATCATATACCCTGGCAGTGAGTCTTTCGCATTCAGTGCCCGCTCTCTTTTGGTAGGTAGACCATCTCTTTTCCAGTAAGTTGCTAAGCACACCCTCGCTGCCAGCAGCAGGGCATGTGTCCCATCATATACCCTGGCAGTGAGTCTTTCGCATTCAGTGCCCGCTCTCTTTTGGTAGGTAGACCATCTCTTTTCCAGTAAGTTGCTAAGCACGCCCTCGCTGCCAGCAGCAAGAAAAGTGTCCCATCATATACCCTGGCAGTGAGTCTTTCCCATTCAGTGCCCGTTCTCTTTTGGTAGATAGACCATCTCTTTTCCAGTAAGTTGCTAAGCACACCCTCGCTGCCAGCAGCCGTGCATGTGTCCCATCATACACCCTGGCAGTGAGTCTTTCCCATTCAGTGCCCGTTCTCTTTTGGAAGGTAGACCATCTCTTTTCCAGTAAGTTGCTAAGCACACCCTCGCTGCCAGCAGCAGGGCATGTGTCCCATCATATACCCTGGCAGTGAGTCTTTCCCATTCAGTGCCCGCTTTCTTTTGGTAGGTAGACCATCTCTTTTCCAGTAAGTTGCTAAGCACGCCCTCGCTGCCAGCAGCAGGACATGTGTCCCATCATATACCCTGGCAGTGAGTCTTTCCATAATGTGCCCGTTCTCTTTTGGTAGGTAGACCATCTCTTTTCCAGTAAGTTGCTAAGCACGCCCTCACTGCCAGCAGCAGGACATGTGTCCCATCATATACCCTGGCAGTGAGTCTTTCTCATTCAGTGCCCGCTCTCTTTTGGTAGGCAGACCATCTCTTTTCCAGTAAGTTGCTAAGCACGCCCTCACTGCCAGCAGCCAGGCATGTGTCCCATCATATACCCTGGCAGTAAGTCTTTCTCATTCTGTGCCCGCTCTCTTTTGGTAGGCAGACCATCTCTTTTCCAGTAAGTTGCTAAGCACGCCTTCACCTCCAGCAGCAGGACATGTGTCCCATCATATACCCTGGCAGTGAGTCTTTCCCATTCTGTACCCATTCTCTTTTGGTAGGCAGACCATCTCTTTTCCAGTAAGTTGCTAAGCACGCCCTCGCTGCCAGCAGCAGGACATGTGTCCCATCATATACCCTGGCAGTGAGTCTTTCCCATTCAGTGCCCGTTGTCTTTTGGTAGGCAGACCATCTCTTTTCCAGTAAGTTGCTAAGCACGCCCTCGCTGCCAGCAGCAGGGCATGTGTCCCATCATATACCCTGGCAGTGAGTCTTTCCCATTCAGTGCCTGCTTTCTTTTGGTAGGTAGACCATCTCTTTTCCAGTAAGTTGCTAAGCACGCCCTCGCTGCCAGCAGCAGGACATGTGTCCCATCATATACCCTGGCAGTGAGTCTTTCCATAATGTGCCCGTTCTCTTTTGGTAGGTAGACCATCTCTTTTCCAGTAAGTTGCTAAGCACGCCCTCGCTGCCAGCAGCCAGGCATGTGTCCCATCATATACCCTGGCAGTGAGTCTTTCCCATTCAGTGCCCGTTCTCTTTTGGTAGGTAGACCATCTCTTTTCCAGTAAGTTGCTAAGCACGCCCTCGCCGCCAGCAGCCAGGCATGTGTCCCATCATATACCCTGGCAGTGAGTCTTTCCCATTCAGTGCCCGCTCTCTTTTGGTAGGTAGACCATCTCTTTTCCAGTAAGTTGCTAAGCACGCCCTCGCCGCCAGCAGCAAGAAACGCGTCCCATCATATACCCAGGCAGTGAGTCTTTCCCATTCTGTGCCCTTTCTCCTTTGGTAGGTAGACCATCTCTTTTCCAGTAAGTTGCTAAGCACGCCCTCGCCGCCAGCAGCAAGAAACGTGTCCCATCATATACCCAGGCAGTGAGTCTTTCCCATTCTGTGCCCGTTCTCTTTTGGTAGGCAGACCATCTCTTTTCCAGTAAGTTGCTAAGCACACCCTCGCTGCCAGCAGCCAGGCATGTGTCCCATCATATACCCTGGCAGTGAGTCTTTCCCATTCAGTGCCCGCTCTCTTTTGGTAGGTAGACCATCTCTTTTCCAGTAAGTTGCTAAGCACGCCCTCGCTGCCAGCAGCAAGAAACGTGTCCCATCATATTCCCTGGCAGTGAGTCTTTCCCATTCAGTGCCCGTTCTCTTTTGGTAGGTAGACCATCTCTTTTCCAGTAAGTTGCTAAGCACACCCTCGCTGCCAGCAGCCGTGCATGTGTCCCATCATATACCCTGGCAGTGAGTCTTTCCCATTCAGTGCCCGTTCTCTTTTGGTAGGTAGACCATCTCTTTCCAGTAAGTTGCTAAGCACGCCCTCGCTGCCAGCAGCCAGGCATGTGTCCCATCATATACCCTGGCAGTGAGTCTTTCCCATTCAGTGCCCGCTCTCTTTTGGTAGGTAGACCATCTCTTTTCCAGTAAGTTGCTAAGCACGCCCTTGCCGCCAGCAGCCAGGCATGTGTCCCATCATATACCCAGGCAGTGAGTCTTTCCCATTCTGTGCCCGTTCTCTTTTGGTAGGCAGACCATCTCTTTTTCAGTAAGTTGCTAAGCACACCCTCGCTGCCAGCAGCCAGGCATGTGCCCCATCATATACCCTGGCAGTGAGTCTTTCCCATTCAGTGCCCGTTCTCTTTTGGTAGGTAGACCATCTCTTTTCCAGTAAGTTGCTAAGCACGCCCTCGCTGCCAGCAGCAAGAAACGTGTCCCATCATATACCCAGGCAGTGAGTCTTTCCCATTCTGTGCCCGTTCTCTTTTGGTAGGTAGACCATCTCTTTTCCAGTAAGTTGCTAAGCACACCCTCGCTGCCAGCAGCCAGGCATGTGTCCCATCATATACCCTGGCAGTGAGTCTTTCCCATTCAGTGCCCGTTCTCTTTTGGTAGGCAGACCATCTCTTTTCCAGTAAGTTGCTAAGCACGCCCTCGCCGCCAGTAGCCAGGCATGTGTCCCATCATATACCCTGGCAGTGAGTCTTTCCCATTCAGTGCCCGTTCTCTTTTGGTAGGCAGACCATCTCTTTTCCAGTAAGTTGCTAAGCACGCCCTCGCCGCCAGCAGCCAGGCATGTGTCCCATCATATACCCTGGCAGTGAGTCTTTCCCATTCTGTGCCCGCTCTCTTTTGGTAGGTAGACCATCTCTTTTCCAGTAAGTTGCTAAGCACGCCCTCGCTGCCAGCAGCAGGACAGGTGTCCCATCATATACCCTGGCAGTGAGTCTTTCCCATTCAGTGCCCGTTCTCTTTAGTAGGCAGACCATCTCTTTTCCAGTAAGTTGCTAAGCACGCCCTCGCTGCCAGCAGCCGTGCATGTGTCCCATCATATACCCTGGCAGTGAGTCTCTCCCATTCTGTGCCCATTCTCTTTTGGTAGGTAGACCATCTCTTTTCCAGTAAGTTGCTAAGCACGCCCTCGCTGCCAGCAGTCAGGCATGTGCCCCATCATATACCCTGGCAATGAGTCTTTCCCATTCTCTGCCCGCTCTCTTTTGGTAGGTAGACCATCTCTTTTCCAGTAAGTTGCTAAGCACACCCTCGCTGCCAGCAGCCAGGCATGTGCCCCATCATATACCCTGGCAGTGAGTCTTTCCCATTCAGTGCCCGTTCTCTTTTGGTAAGTAGATCATCTCTTTTCCAGTAAGTTGCTAAGCACGCCCTCGCTGCCAGCAGCAGGACATGTGTCCCATCATATACCCTGGCAGTGAGTCTTTCCATAATGTGCCCGTTCTCTTTTGGTAGGTAGACCATCTCTTTTCCAGTAAGTTGCTAAGCACGCCCTCGCTGCCAGCAGCCAGGCATGTGTCCCATCATATACCCTGGCAGTGAGTCTTTCCCATTCAGTGCCCGTTCTCTTTTGGTAGGTAGACCATCTCTTTTAAAGTAAGTTGCTAAGCACGCCCTCGCCGCCAGCAGCCAGGCATGTGTCCCATCATATACCCTGGCAGTGAGTCTTTCCCATTCAGTGCCCGTTCTCTTTTGGTAGGTAGACCATCTCTTTTCCAGTAAGTTGCTAAGCACGCCCTCGCCGCCAGCAGCAAGAAACATGTCCCATCATATACCCTGGCAGTGAGTCTTTCCCATTCAGTGCCCGCTCTCTTTTGGTAGGTAGACCATCTCTTTTCCAGTAAGTTGCTAAGCACGCCCTTGCCGCCAGCAGCAAGAAACGCGTCCCATCATATACCCAGGCAGTGAGTCTTTCCCATTCTGTGCCCTTTCTCCTTTGGTAGGTAGACCATCTCTTTTCCAGTAAGTTGCTAAGCACGCCCTCGCCGCCAGCAGCAAGAAACGTGTCCCATCATATACCCAGGCAGTGAGTCTTTCCCATTCTGTGCCCGTTCTCTTTTGGTAGGCAGACCATCTCTTTTCCAGTAAGTTGCTAAGCACACCCTCGCTGCCAGCAGCCAGGCATGTGTCCCATCATATACCCTGGCAGTGAATCTTTCCCATTCAGTGCCCGCTCTATTTTGGTAGGTAGACCATCTCTTTTCCAGTAAGTTGCTAAGCACGCCCTCGCTGCCAGCAGCAAGAAACGTGTCCCATCATATTCCCTGGCAGTGAGTCTTTCCCATTCAGTGCCCGTTCTCTTTTGGTAGGTAGACCATCTCTTTTCCAGTAAGTTGCTAAGCACACCCTCGCTGCCAGCAGCCGTGCATGTGTCCCATCATATACCCTGGCAGTGAGTCTTTCCCATTCAGTGCCCGTTCTCTTTTGGTAGGTAGACCATCTCTTTCCAGTAAGTTGCTAAGCACACCCTCGCTGCCAGCAGCCAAGCATGTGTCACATCATATACCCTGGCAGTGAGTCTTTCCCATTCAGTGCCCGCTCTCTTTTGGTAGGTAGACCATCTCTTTTCCAGTAAGTTGCTAAGCACGCCCTCGCTGCCAGCAGCAAGAAACGTGTCCCATCATATACCCTGGCAGTGAGTCTTTCCCATTCAGTGCCCGTTCTCTTTTGGTAGGTAGACCATCTCTTTTCCAGTAAGTTGCTAAGCACACCCTCGCTGCCAGCAGCCAGGCATGTGTCCCATCATATACCCTGGCAGTGAGTCTTTCGCATTCAGTGCCCGCTCTCTTTTGGTAGGTAGACCATCTCTTTTCCAGTAAGTTGCTAAGCACACCCTCGCTGCCAGCAGCAGGGCATGTGTCCCATCATATACCCTGGCAGTGAGTCTTTCGCATTCAGTGCCCGCTCTCTTTTGGTAGGTAGACCATCTCTTTTCCAGTAAGTTGCTAAGCACGCCCTCGCTGCCAGCAGCAAGAAAAGTGTCCCATCATATACCCTGGCAGTGAGTCTTTCCCATTCAGTGCCCGTTCTCTTTTGGTAGATAGACCATCTCTTTTCCAGTAAGTTGCTAAGCACACCCTCGCTGCCAGCAGCCGTGCATGTGTCCCATCATACACCCTGGCAGTGAGTCTTTCCCATTCAGTGCCCGTTCTCTTTTGGAAGGTAGACCATCTCTTTTCCAGTAAGTTGCTAAGCACACCCTCGCTGCCAGCAGCAGGGCATGTGTCCCATCATATACCCTGGCAGTGAGTCTTTCCCATTCAGTGCCCGCTTTCTTTTGGTAGGTAGACCATCTCTTTTCCAGTAAGTTGCTAAGCACGCCCTCGCTGCCAGCAGCAGGACATGTGTCCCATCATATACCCTGGCAGTGAGTCTTTCCATAATGTGCCCGTTCTCTTTTGGTAGGTAGACCATCTCTTTTCCAGTAAGTTGCTAAGCACGCCCTCGCTGCCAGCAGCCAGGCATGTGTCCCATCATATACCCTGGCAGTGAGTCTTTCCCATTCAGTGCCCGTTCTCTTTTGGTAGGTAGACCATCTCTTTTCCAGTAAGTTGCTAAGCACGCCCTCGCCGCCAGCAGCCAGGCATGTGTCCAATCATATACCCTGGCAGTGAGTCTTTCCCATTCAGTGCCCGCTCTCTTTTGGTAGGTAGACCATCTCTTTTCCAGTAAGTTGCTAAGCACGCCCTCGCTGCCAGCAGCCAGGCATGTGTCCCATCATATACCCTGGCAGTGAGTCTTTCCCATTCAGTGCCCGCTCTCTTTTGGTAGGCAGACCATCTCTTTTCCAGTAAGTTGCTAAGCACGCCCTCACCGCCAGCAGCAGGACATGTGTCCCATCATATAGCCTCGCAGTGAGTCTTTCCCATTCAGTGCCCGCTCTCTTTTGGTAGGTAGACCATCTCTTTTCCAGTAAGTTGCTAAGCACGCCCTCACCGCCAGCAGCCAAGCATGTGTCCCATCATATACCCTGGCAGTGAGTCTTTCCCATTCAGTGCCTGCTCTCTTTTGGTAGGCAGACCATCTCTTTTCCAGTAAGTTGCTAAGCACACCCTCACCACCAGCAGCAGGACATGTGTCCCATCATATACCCTGGCAGTGAGTCTTTCCCATTCTGTGCCCGCTCTCTTTTGGTAGGTAGACCATCTATTTTCCAGTAAGTTGCTAAGCACGCCCTCGCCGCCAGCAGCCAGGCATGTGTCCCATCATATACCCTGGAAGTGAGTCTTTCCCATTCTGTGCCCATTCTCTTTTGGTAGGCAGACCATCTCTTTTCCAGTAAGTTGCTAAGCACGCCCTCGCTGCCAGCAGCCAGGCATGTGTCCCATCATATACCCTGGCAGTGAGTCTTTCCCATTCAGTGCCCGTTCTCTTTTGGTAGGTAGACCATCTCTTTTCCAGTAAGTTGCTAAGCACGCCCTCGCCGCCAGCAGCAGGACATGTGTCCCATCATATACCCTGGCAGTGAGTCTTTCCCATTCTGTGCCCATTCTCTTTTGGTAGGCAGACCATCTCTTTTCCAGTAAGTTGCTAAGCACGCCCTCGCTGCCAGTAGCAGGACATGTGTCCCATCATATACCCTGGCAGTGAGTCTTTCTCATTCAGTGCCCGCTCTCTTTTGGTAGGCAGACCATCTCTTTTCCAGTAAGTTGCTAAGCACGCCCTCACCGCCAGCAGCAGGACATGTTGTTACAATCGTTCGTCCTGCTCTCCCCGATACTAGTGCAAATCCAGCTCCCTCGCACCGTCTCAGGCATTCCACGCACTTGGCACTCGGACACAAATAACCCACAAAGCCAGAAGTGGGGTTGTAAAAGTGCTGTAATGTTAACACACACACCAGGCTCTGGAGGGCTGCATCGACTCTGCCCCCTCCCAGGCATGGCTCATACTTATGTACAATGCAAAGCTACATATTAATCTCCTCCCATTAGCCGTACGTATTCATAACAATAGTTCATTTCGCCGAAGAAAAGGCAATCAAGTACATTTCGTAACTTCAGATTGTCTTTGCAAGTCAGGCTCTTATCAACCTTGGGACTTGAGCCAGCAGCATCCGAACTGTGTACATTCTCGAAGGGAGGGCTGTTCATGCCCGTCTCTGCGAGGCCTGCGGCATTCCACAGCTAGCTGGGCTGGTTGTGCTCTGGTGGTTCTCTGCGACATCTGCTTTCATGGCTGTTAGATGTTTAGGCCAGTCCTTATGTCAAATCATTAGGCCAGTGTTCCTGCTTCAGATGTGATGTATCTCGAACCAAAAGAAAGTGCAGAATCAGAAATGTACCACGTAACATGTGCCCACTTTTTTTTCATCTCTTCTTATTTTATCTATCAATCACTAACGAAAACCCTTGCACTACTTCTACATAAGCACATTGTAATAAAACTATTCTTACTCAATAAAGAAGCAGAAAAATAACAAAAAACATTACCAAACTAAGACAGCTTATTTATGTCTTTACACATCTAAAGCCCTTCACTGTACTGTATTGCATAAACACTGCCACCTATTAACCTCAGCCATAATCTAGAGTGCATCTAAAACAAACATAACTACATGTCCCGCCCTTTCCAGCTCTGAGCATCCCTGTCACTCTCACATTCAGCAACACCACATACATGTGCCTGTCATGTTTGTTTGCACTGTCCAAGTCAAACTCTCCCTTACTTTCCAATAGATAGTAACCCTCTAGTACCTCCCATTCCCTAGGTGCACCCGCAGTCAGTGTCAGCAGCCACTTGTCAGTGCTTGTCATATTTTTCCCAAGTAGCATCTTCCATGGTGAATACCTGGTCGCTGAAAACTCTCTCAGCAGTCCATGGAGAACAAATGACAGCCAGTCTTGCCACTGTGTGTCTTTCTCATCCATCTGTTTGAACTGCTCCTTCTTGGGCACCTCTTTCTGTTTGTTCTTCCATTGAGCCACACAAATGTCCATGTGCTCCTGCCACTCATCTTTTGCTGTGGGCCCCCAGGCCCTCTCTGTCGGGCACTGAAATGCATTGTCTTGCCCTTTCTCTGCATTGAGAAGCTTAATCATTAGTTCATCCTCTGCTTTCCAAATACCCAGGAGGCGCTCACATTTCCTTTGATCCTGCTTCTTGCTCTTCTGTAAGATAATCTCCACCACTTCAAGCTGTGGCCCCTCCATCAAATGACACTCCTTATCTTCTATGGATGCCATTAGCTCTGGCTGTGGATCATTGTCAGGTGCCACGGGCCACTCTCGCTCAGATGCAGTTACCATCTTTCTTCCCAGATGCAGCACCACTGATTGTGCTTCACCATGCTTTGCTCTTTCCCCCCCAAACACTATTAAGTGACGCTGACACTGACCACCAACTTCATATGTGGGCCTGTCAATGTGCTTCTCTGGTGCACATGCCCTGAAAGCGTCTTGTTGTGATTTGACATTCTCTGGCATGTATTCGCTTGACACTACACCTTTCACTATCATCTTGTTCAATTCCTTGTCTAAGGTGCACACTGCACAGTCACCTGTCCTTCTGAAATTCAGTTTATTTATTGCCCCTTTGTCTGGACATGCCTTCCCCCATTTTGTCAGGACCCCGTTTGCCAAATAAGTGATTGCATCTCTCTCTTCCAAAATGTCCTCCCTCCGGTATCTTCCCCCACTTCCTTCCCTTTCTCGGAAATACATAGAGCCATCCCCACAGCGTTGTGCGTCATCCACCCCAACCCCCAAAGGCACTGGTGCTGGCACCTCACATTCCTGCCCCTCTTTGTGTCCTCTCTCCTCCCCCTCCTTTACTAACACTGTTTTTTTCATTTTCAGCCATGCGTCATCAGCTGCATTCAGAATGTCTGCCCACCCCTTGGCGGATCTTAACCTTTCCTCCACATTCCCTTCAACCACCCTCCTTATCTCTACTAGCAGCTGCCATCTTGTGCCGATCATGAACTTTTGTGTAAGCATTACTTCAAAATCTGAGCGTCTCTGATCACTCTGTACCTTTTCTTGTGATTCAGCACTTCCTCCCTTGTCCATTCCCTTCACCACCCTTTGTAACTGATGTTCGTGGGCAGCCCCAAACTCCTTCTTCCTTTGTACCGACTGGGGGATCACATCCCAATTGTGCAACATGCTCTTCAGCCTTTCCAGCACAGCCCTTGCCCCCGACTTATATGACAGATCTTCACCCGCCTCTTGCCTTGTCAGTGGACCGGCATCTGCCATGTTGCCACTGAAACTGTATTCTGTAATCTGTATTCTTTAATCTCTTTTATTCCTCTTTTATTCCTCTTTTTATTCCTCTTTTACTCAACCTTCAGACAGACCTCCCACTCTGTGCCCTCTACAGCATCGACCCTACACCCACTCTCCACGCCCCGGTGCTCTGACTGTATTACAGGTGCCTAAGAATGCTCTGCCCTATCTTTGTATTATTCCTAGAGTCCCTGAAGACTCCAAATTCCCCAAATTCCACTACCGCAACATGCAACAGGGTCCGCGAAAATGTTTTCACTTACCCGTTGTATTGCTGTTATCTCTGTGCACTTGATGAACAGAAGAGCTCCCGGGTTTCGGCACCATATGTTACAATCGTTCGTCCTGCTCTCCCCGATACTAGTGCAAATCCAGCTCCCTCGCACCGTCTCAGGCATTCCACGCACTTGGCACTCGGACACAAATAACCCACAAAGCCAGAAGTGGGGTTGTAAAAGTGCTGTAATGTTAACACACACACCAGGCTCTGGAGGGCTGCATCGACTCTGCCCCCTCCCAGGCCTGGCTCATACTTATGTACAATGCAAAGCTACATATTAATCTCCTCCCATTAGCCGTACGTATTCATAACAATAGTTCATTTCGCCGAAGAAAAGGCAATCAAGTACATTTCGTAACTTCAGATTGTCTTTGCAAGTCAGGCTCTTATCAACCTTGGGACTTGAGCCAGCAGCATCCTAACTGTGTACATTCTCGAAGGGAGGGCTGTTCATGCCCGTCTCTGCGAGGCCTGCGGCATTCCACAGCTAGCTGGGCTGGTTGTGCTCTGGTGGTCGCCCTCACCGCCAGCAGCAGGACATGTGTCCCATCATATAGCCTGGCAGTGAGTCTTTCCCATTCAGTGCCCGCTCTCTTTTGGTAGGTAGACCATCTCTTTTCCAGTAAGTTGCTAAGCACGCCCTCACCGCCAGCAGCCAAGCATGTGTCCCATCATATACCCTGGCAGTGAGTCTTTCCCATTCAGTGCCTGCTCTCTTTTGGTAGGCAGACCATCTCTTTTCCAGTAAGTTGCTAAGCACACCCTCACCACCAGCAGCAGGACATGTGTCCCATCATATACCCTGGCAGTGAGTCTTTCCCATTCTGTGCCCGCTCTCTTTTGGTAGGTAGACCATCTATTTTCCAGTAAGTTGCTAAGCACGCCCTCGCCGCCAGCAGCCAGGCATGTGTCCCATCATATACCCTGGAAGTGAGTCTTTCCCATTCTGTGCCCATTCTCTTTTGGTAGGCAGACCACCTCTTTTCCAGTAAGTTGCTAAGCACGCCCTCGCTGCCAGCAGCCAGGCATGTGTCCCATCATATACCCTGGCAGTGAGTCTTTCCCATTCAGTGCCCGTTCTCTTTTGGTAGGTAGACCATCTCTTTTCCAGTAAGTTGCTAAGCACGCCCTCGCCGCCAGCAGCAGGACATGTGTCCCATCATATACCCTGGCAGTGAGTCTTTCCCATTCTGTGCCCATTCTCTTTTGGTAGGCAGACCATCTCTTTTCCAGTAAGTTGCTAAGCACGCCCTCGCTGCCAGTAGCAGGACATGTGTCCCATCATATACCCTGGCAGTGAGTCTTTCTCATTCAGTGCCCGCTCTCTTTTGGTAGGCAGACCATCTCTTTTCCAGTAAGTTGCTAAGCACGCCCTCACCGCCAGCAGCAGGACATGTGTCCCATCATATACCCTGGCAGTGAGTCTTTCTCATTCAGTGCCCGTTCTCTTTTGGTAGGCAGACCATCTCTTTTCCAGTAAGTTGCTAAGCACGCCCTCGCCGCCAGCAGCCAGGCATGTGTCCCATCATATACCCTGGCAGTGAGTCTTTTCCATTCAGTGCCCGCTCTCTTTTGGTAGGCAGACCATCTCTTTTCCAGTAAGTTGCTAAGCACGCCCTCGCTGCCAGCAGCCGTGCATGTGTCCCATCATATACCCTGGCAGTGAGTCTTTCCCATTCTGTGCCCTCTCTCTTTTGGTAGGTAGACCATCTCTTTTCCAGTAAGTTGCTAAGCACGCCCTCGCTGCCAGCAGCAGGACATGTGTCCCATCATATACCCTGGCAGTGAGTCTTTCCCATTCAGTGCCCGCTCTCTTTTGGTAGGCAGACCATCTCTTTTCCAGTAAGTTGCTAAGCACGCTCTCGCTGCCAGCAGCCGTGCATGTGTCCCATCATATACCCTGGCAGTGAGTCTTTCCCATTCAGTGCCCGCTCTCTTTTGGTAGGTAGACCATCTCTTTTCCAGTAAGTTGCTAAGCACGCCCTCACCGCCAGCAGCCAAGCATGTGTCCCATCATATACCCTGGCAGTGAGTCTTTCCCATTCAGTGCCTGCTCTCTTTTGGTAGGCAGACCATCTCTTTTCCAGTAAGTTGCTAAGCACACCCTCACCACCAGCAGCAGGACATGTGTCCCATCATATACCCTGGCAGTGAGTCTTTCCCATTCTGTGCCCGCTCTCTTTTGGTAGGTAGACCATCTATTTTCCAGTAAGTTGCTAAGCACGCCCTCGCCGCCAGCAGCCAGGCATGTGTCCCATCATATACCCTGGAAGTGAGTCTTTCCCATTCTGTGCCCATTCTCTTTTGGTAGGCAGACCACCTCTTTTCCAGTAAGTTGCTAAGCACGCCCTCGCTGCCAGCAGCCAGGCATGTGTCCCATCATATACCCTGGCAGTGAGTCTTTCCCATTCAGTGCCCGTTCTCTTTTGGTAGGTAGACCATCTCTTTTCCAGTAAGTTGCTAAGCACGCCCTCGCCGCCAGCAGCAGGACATGTGTCCCATCATATACCCTGGCAGTGAGTCTTTCCCATTCTGTGCCCATTCTCTTTTGGTAGGCAGACCATCTCTTTTCCAGTAAGTTGCTAAGCACGCCCTCGCTGCCAGTAGCAGGACATGTGTCCCATCATATACCCTGGCAGTGAGTCTTTCTCATTCAGTGCCCGCTCTCTTTTGGTAGGCAGACCATCTCTTTTCCAGTAAGTTGCTAAGCACGCCCTCACCGCCAGCAGCAGGACATGTGTCCCATCATATACCCTGGCAGTGAGTCTTTCTCATTCAGTGCCCGTTCTCTTTTGGTAGGCAGACCATCTCTTTTCCAGTAAGTTGCTAAGCACGCCCTCGCCGCCAGCAGCCAGGCATGTGTCCCATCATATACCCTGGCAGTGAGTCTTTTCCATTCAGTGCCCGCTCTCTTTTGGTAGGCAGACCATCTCTTTTCCAGTAAGTTGCTAAGCACGCCCTCGCTGCCAGCAGCCGTGCATGTGTCCCATCATATACCCTGGCAGTGAGTCTTTCCCATTCTGTGCCCTCTCTCTTTTGGTAGGTAGACCATCTCTTTTCCAGTAAGTTGCTAAGCACGCCCTCGCTGCCAGCAGCAGGACATGTGTCCCATCATATACCCTGGCAGTGAGTCTTTCCCATTCAGTGCCCGCTCTCTTTTGGTAGGCAGACCATCTCTTTTCCAGTAAGTTGCTAAGCACGCTCTCGCTGCCAGCAGCCGTGCATGTGTCCCATCATATACCCTGGCAGTGAGTCTTTCCCATTCTGTGCCCATTCTCTTTTGGTAGGTAGACCATCTCTTTTCCAGTAAGTTGCTAAGCATGCCCTCGCTGCAGGCAGCCGTGCATGTGTCCCATCATATACCCTGGCAGTGAGTCTTTCCCATTCAGTGCCCGCTCTCTTTTGGTAGGTAGACCATCTCTTTTCCAGTAAGTTGCTAAGCACGCCTTCACCGCCAGCAGCCAGGCATGTGTCCCATCATATACCCTGGCAGTGAGTCTTTCCCATTCAGTGCCCGCTCTCTTTTGGTAGGCAGACCATCTCTTTTCCAGTAAGTTGCTAAGCACACCCTCACCACCAGCAGCAGGACATGTGTCCCATCATATACCCTGGCAGTGAGTCTTTCCCATTCTGTGCCCGCTCTCTTTTGGTAGGTAGACCATCTATTTTCCAGTAAGTTGCTAAGCACGCCCTCGCCGCCAGCAGCCAGGCATGTGCCCCATCATATACCCTGGCAGTGAGTCTTTCCCATTCTGTGCCCATTCTCTTTTGGTAGGCAGACCATCTCTTTTCCAGTAAGTTGCTAAGCACGTCCTGGCTGCCAGCAGCCAGGCATGTGTCCCATCATATACCCTGGCAGTGAGTCTTTCCCATTCTGTGCCCGCTCTCTTTTGGTAGGCAGACCATCTCTTTTCCAGTAAGTTGCTAAGCACGCCCTCGTTGCCAGTAGCAGGACATGTGTCCCATCATATACCCTGGCAGTGAGTCTTTCTCATTCAGTGCCCGCTCTTTTTTGGTAGGCAGACCATCTCTTTTCCAGTAAGTTGCTAAGCACGCCATCACCGCCAGCAGCAGGACATGTGTCCCATCATATACCCTGGCAGTGAGTCTTTCTCATTCAGTGCCCGCTCTCTTTTGGTAGGCAGACCATCTCTTTTCCAGTAAGTTGCTAAGCACGCCCTCACCGCCAGCAGCAGGACATGTGTCCCATCATATACCCTGGCAGTGAGTCTTTCCCATGCTGTGCCCGTTCTCTTTTGGTAGGCAGACCATCTCTTTTCCAGTAAGTTGCTAAGCACGCCCTCACTGCCAGCAGCAGGACATGTGTCCCATCATATACCCTGGCAGTGAGTCTTTCTCATTCAGTGCCCGCTCTCTTTTGGTAGGCAGACCATCTCTTTTCCAGTAAGTTGCTAAGCACGCCCTCACTGCCAGCAGCCAGGCATGTGTCCCATCATATACCCTGGCAGTGAGTCTTTCTCATTCTGTGCCCGCTCTCTTTTGGTAGGCAGACCATCTCTTTTCCATTAAGTTGCTAAGCACGCCTTCACCGCCAGCAGCAGGACATGTGTCCCATCATATACCCTGGCAGTGAGTCTTTCCCATTCTGTACCCATTCTCTTTTGGTAGGCAGACCATCTCTTTTCCAGTAAGTTGCTAAGCACGCCCTCGCTGCCAGCAGCAGGACATGTGTCCCATCATATACCCTGGCAGTGAGTCTTTCCCATTCAGTGCCCGTTGTCTTTTGGTAGGCAGACCATCTCTTTTCCAGTAAGTTGCTAAGCACGCCCTCGCTGCCAGCAGCAGGGCATGTGTCCCATCATATACCCTGGCAGTGAGTCTTTCCCATTCAGTGCCCGCTTTCTTTTGGTAGGTAGACCATCTCTTTTCCAGTAAGTTGCTAAGCACGCCCTCGCTGCCAGCAGCAGGACATGTGTCCCATCATATACCCTGGCAGTGAGTCTTTCCATAATGTGCCCGTTCTCTTTTGGTAGGTAGACCATCTCTTTTCCAGTAAGTTGCTAAGCACGCCCTCGCTGCCAGCAGCCAGGCATGTGTCCCATCATATACCCTGGCAGTGAGTCTTTCCCATTCAGTGCCCGTTCTCTTTTGGTAGGTAGACCATCTCTTTTCCAGTAAGTTGCTAAGCACGCCCTCGCCGCCAGCAGCCAGGCATGTGTCCAATCATATACCCTGGCAGTGAGTCTTTCCCATTCAGTGCCCGCTCTCTTTTGGTAGGTAGACCATCTCTTTTCCAGTAAGTTGCTAAGCACGCCCTCGCCGCCAGCAGCAAGAAACGCGTCCCATCATATACCCAGGCAGTGAGTCTTTCCCATTCTGTGCCCTTTCTCCTTTGGTAGGTAGACCATCTCTTTTCCAGTATGTTGCTAAGCACGCCCTCGCCGCCAGCAGCAAGAAACGTGTCCCATCATATACCCAGGCAGTGAGTCTTTCCCATTCTGTGCCCGTTCTCTTTTGGTAGGCAGACCATCTCTTTTCCAGTAAGTTGCTAAGCACACCCTCGCTGCCAGCAGCCAGGCATGTGTCCCATCATATACCCTGGCAGTGAGTCTTTCCCATTCAGTGCCCGCTCTCTTTTGGTAGGTAGACCATCTCTTTTCCAGTAAGTTGCTAAGCACGCCCTCGCTGCCAGCAGCAAGAAACGTGTCCCATCATATTCCCTGGCAGTGAGTCTTTCCCATTCAGTGCCCGTTCTCTTTTGGTAGGTAGACCATCTCTTTTCCAGTAAGTTGCTAAGCACACCCTCGCTGCCAGCAGCCGTGCATGTGTCCCATCATATACCCTGGCAGTGAGTCTTTCCCATTCAGTGCCCGTTCTCTTTTGGTAGGTAGACCATCTCTTTCCAGTAAGTTGCTAAGCACACCCTCGCTGCCAGCAGCCAGGCATGTGTCCCATCATATACCCTGGCAGTGAGTCTTTCCCATTCAGTGCCCGCTCTCTTTTGGTAGGTAGACCATCTCTTTTCCAGTAAGTTGCTAAGCACGCCCTTGCCGCCAGCAGCAAGAAACGTGTCCCATCATATACCCAGGCAGTGAGTCTTTCCCATTCTGTGCCCGTTCTCTTTTGGTAGGCAGACCATCTCTTTTTCAGTAAGTTGCTAAGCACACCCTCGCTGCCAGCAGCCAGGCATGTGCCCCATCATATACCCTGGCAGTGAGTCTTTCCCATTCAGTGCCCGTTCTCTTTTGGTAGGTAGACCATCTCTTTTCCAGTAAGTTGCTAAGCACGCCCTCGCTGCCAGCAGCAAGAAACGTGTCCCATCATATACCCAGGCAGTGAGTCTTTCCCATTGTGTGCCCGTTCTCTTTTGGTAGGTAGACCATCTCTTTTCCAGTAAGTTGCTAAGCACACCCTCGCTGCCAGCAGCCAGGCATGTGTCCCATCATATACCCTGGCAGTGAGTCTTTCCCATTCAGTGCCCGTTCTCTTTTGGTAGGCAGACCATCTCTTTTCCAGTAAGTTGCTAAGCACGCCCTCGCCGCCAGCAGCCAGGCATGTGTCCCATCATATACCCTGGCAGTGAGTCTTTCCCATTCAGTGCCCATTCTCTTTTGGTAGGCAGACCATCTCTTTTCCAGTAAGTTGCTAAGCACGCCCTCGCCGCCAGCAGCCAGGCATGTGTCCCATCATATACCCTGGCAGTGAGTCTTTCCCATTCTGTGCCCGCTCTCTTTTGGTAGGTAGACCATCTCTTTTCCAGTAAGTTGCTAAGCACGCCCTCGCTGCCAGCAGCAGGACAGGTGTCCCATCATATACCCTGGCAGTGAGTCTTTCCCATTCAGTGCCCGTTCTCTTTAGTAGGCAGACCATCTCTTTTCCAGTAAGTTGCTAAGCACGCCCTCGCTGCCAGCAGCCGTGCATGTGTCCCATCATATACCCTGGCAGTGAGTCTCTCCCATTCTGTGCCCATTCTCTTTTGGTAGGTAGACCATCTCTTTTCCAGTAAGTTGCTAAGCACGCCCTCGCTGCCAGCAGTCAGGCATGTGCCCCATCATATACCCTGGCAATGAGTCTTTCCCATTCTCTGCCCGCTCTCTTTTGGTAGGTAGACCATCTCTTTTCCAGTAAGTTGCTAAGCACACCCTCGCTGCCAGCAGCCAGGCATGTGCCCCATCATATACCCTGGCAGTGAGTCTTTCCCATTCAGTGCCCGTTCTCTTTTGGTAAGTAGATCATCTCTTTTCCAGTAAGTTGCTAAGCACGCCCTCGCTGCCAGCAGCAGGACATGTGTCCCATCATATACCCTGGCAGTGAGTCTTTCCATAATGTGCCCGTTCTCTTTTGGTAGGTAGACCATCTCTTTTCCAGTAAGTTGCTAAGCACGCCCTCGCTGCCAGCAGCCAGGCATGTGTCCCATCATATACCCTGGCAGTGAGTCTTTCCCATTCAGTGCCCGTTCTCTTTTGGTAGGTAGACCATCTCTTTTAAAGTAAGTTGCTAAGCACGCCCTCGCCGCCAGCAGCCAGGCATGTGTCCCATCATATACCCTGGCAGTGAGTCTTTCCCATTCAGTGCCCGTTCTCTTTTGGTAGGTAGACCATCTCTTTTCCAGTAAGTTGCTAAGCACGCCCTCGCCGCCAGCAGCAAGAAACATGTCCCATCATATACCCTGGCAGTGAGTCTTTCCCATTCAGTGCCCGCTCTCTTTTGGTAGGTAGACCATCTCTTTTCCAGTAAGTTGCTAAGCACGCCCTCACCGCCAGCAGCCAAGCATGTGTCCCATCATATACCCTGGCAGTGAGTCTTTCCCATTCAGTGCCTGCTCTCTTTTGGTAGGCAGACCATCTCTTTTCCAGTAAGTTGCTAAGCACACCCTCACCACCAGCAGCAGGACATGTGTCCCATCATATACCCTGGCAGTGAGTCTTTCCCATTCTGTGCCCGCTCTCTTTTGGTAGGTAGACCATCTATTTTCCAGTAAGTTGCTAAGCACGCCCTCGCCGCCAGCAGCCAGGCATGTGTCCCATCATATACCCTGGAAGTGAGTCTTTCCCATTCTGTGCCCATTCTCTTTTGGTAGGCAGACCATCTCTTTTCCAGTAAGTTGCTAAGCACGCCCTCGCCGCCAGCAGCCAGGCATGTGTCCCATCATATACCCTGGCAGTGAGTCTTTCCCATTCAGTGCCCGTTCTCTTTTGGTAGGTAGACCATCTCTTTTCCAGTAAGTTGCTAAGCACGCCCTCGCCGCCAGCAGCAGGACATGTGTCCCATCATATACCCTGGCAGTGAGTCTTTCCCATTCTGTGCCCATTCTCTTTTGGTAGGCAGACCATCTCTTTTCCAGTAAGTTGCTAAGCACGCCCTCGCTGCCAGTAGCAGGACATGTGTCCCATCATATACCCTGGCAGTGAGTCTTTCTCATTCAGTGCCCGCTCTCTTTTGGTAGGCAGACCATCTCTTTTCCAGTAAGTTGCTAAGCACGCCCTCACCGCCAGCAGCAGGACATGTGTCCCATCATATACCCTGGCAGTGAGTCTTTCTCATTCAGTGCCCGCTCTCTTTTGGTAGGCAGACCATCTCTTTTCCAGTAAGTTGCTAAGCACGCCCTCGCCGCCAGCAGCAGGACATGTGTCCCATCATATACCCTGGCAGTGAGTCTTTCTCATTCAGTGCCCGTTCTCTTTTGGTAGGCAGACCATCTCTTTTCCAGTAAGTTGCTAAGCACGCCCTCGCCGCCAGCAGCCAGGCATGTGTCCCATCATATACCCTGGCAGTGAGTCTTTTCCATTCAGTGCCCTCTCTCTTTTGGTAGGCGGACCATCTCTTTTCCAGTAAGTTGCTAAGCACGCCCTCGCTGCCAGCAGCCGTGCATGTTTCCCATCATATACCCTGGCAGTGAGTCTTTCCCATTCTGTGCCCTCTCTCTTTTGGTAGGTAGACCATCTCTTTTCCAGTAAGTTGCTAAGCACGCCCTCGCTGCCAGCAGCAGGACATGTGTCCCATCATATACCCTGGCAGTGAGTCTTTCCCATTCAGTGCCCGCTCTCTTTTGGTAGGCAGACCATCTCTTTTCCAGTAAGTTGCTAAGCACGCTCTCGCTGCCAGCAGCCGTGCATGTGTCCCATCATATACCCTGGCAGTGAGTCTTTCCCATTCTGTGCCCATTCTCTTTTGGTAGGTAGACCATCTCTTTTCCAGTAAGTTGCTAAGCATGCCCTCGCTGCCAGCAGCCGTGCATGTGTCCCATCATATACCCTGGCAGTGAGTCTTTCCCATTCAGTGCCCGCTCTCTTTTGGTAGGTAGACCATCTCTTTTCCAGTAAGTTGCTAAGCACGCCTTCACCGCCAGCAGCCAGGCATGTGTCCCATCATATACCCTGGCAGTGAGTCTTTCCCATTCAGTGCCCGCTCTCTTTTGGTAGGCAGACCATCTCTTTTCCAGTAAGTTGCTAAGCACACCCTCACCACCAGCAGCAGGACATGTGTCCCATCATATACCCTGGCAGTGAGTCTTTCCCATTCTGTGCCCGCTCTCTTTTGGTAGGTAGACCATCTATTTTCCAGTAAGTTGCTAAGCACGCCCTCGCCGCCAGCAGCCAGGCATGTGCCCCATCATATACCCTGGCAGTGAGTCTTTCCCATTCTGTGCCCATTCTCTTTTGGTAGGCAGACCATCTCTTTTCCAGTAAGTTGCTAAGCACGTCCTGGCTGCCAGCAGCCAGGCATGTGTCCCATCATATACCCTGGCAGTGAGTCTTTCCCATTAAGTGCCCGTTCTCTTTTGGTAGGTAGACCATCTCTTTTCCAGTAAGTTGCTAAGCACGCCCTCGCCGCCAGCAGCAGGACATGTGTCCCATCATATACCCTGGCAGTGAGTCTTTCCCATTCTGTGCCCGCTCTCTTTTGGTAGGCAGACCATCTCTTTTCCAGTAAGTTGCTAAGCACGCCCTCGTTGCCAGTAGCAGGACATGTGTCCCATCATATACCCTGGCAGTGAGTCTTTCTCATTCAGTGCCCGCTCTTTTTTGGTAGGCAGACCATCTCTTTTCCAGTAAGTTGCTAAGCACGCCATCACCGCCAGCAGCAGGACATGTGTCCCATCATATACCCTGGCAGTGAGTCTTTCTCATTCAGTGCCCGCTCTCTTTTGGTAGGCAGACCATCTCTTTTCCAGTAAGTTGCTAAGCACGCCCTCACCGCCAGCAGCAGGACATGTGTCCCATCATATACCCTGGCAGTGAGTCTTTCCCATGCTGTGCCCGTTCTCTTTTGGTAGGCAGACCATCTCTTTTCCAGTAAGTTGCTAAGCACGCCCTCACTGCCAGCAGCAGGACATGTGTCCCATCATATACCCTGGCAGTGAGTCTTTCTCATTCAGTGCCCGCTCTCTTTTGGTAGGCAGACCATCTCTTTTCCAGTAAGTTGCTAAGCACGCCCTCACTGCCAGCAGCCAGGCATGTGTCCCATCATATACCCTGGCAGTAAGTCTTTCTCATTCTGTGCCCGCTCTCTTTTGGTAGGCAGACCATCTCTTTTCCAGTAAGTTGCTAAGCACGCCTTCACCTCCAGCAGCAGGACATGTGTCCCATCATATACCCTGGCAGTGAGTCTTTCCCATTCTGTACCCATTCTCTTTTGGTAGGCAGACCATCTCTTTTCCAGTAAGTTGCTAAGCACGCCCTCGCTGCCAGCAGCAGGACATGTGTCCCATCATATACCCTGGCAGTGAGTCTTTCCCATTCAGTGCCCGTTGTCTTTTGGTAGGCAGACCATCTCTTTTCCAGTAAGTTGCTAAGCACGCCCCCGCTGCCAGCAGCAGGGCATGTGTCCCATCATATACCCTGGCAGTGAGTCTTTCCCATTCAGTGCCTGCTTTCTTTTGGTAGGTAGACCATCTCTTTTCCAGTAAGTTGCTAAGCACGCCCTCGCTGCCAGCAGCAGGACATGTGTCCCATCATATACCCTGGCAGTGAGTCTTTCCATAATGTGCCCGTTCTCTTTTGGTAGGTAGACCATCTCTTTTCCAGTAAGTTGCTAAGCACGCCCTCGCTGCCAGCAGCCAGGCATGTGTCCCATCATATACCCTGGCAGTGAGTCTTTCCCATTCAGTGCCCGTTCTCTTTTGGTAGGTAGACCATCTCTTTTCCAGTAAGTTGCTAAGCACGCCCTCGCCGCCAGCAGCCAGGCATGTGTCCCATCATATACCCTGGCAGTGAGTCTTTCCCATTCAGTGCCCGCTCTCTTTTGGTAGGTAGACCATCTCTTTTCCAGTAAGTTGCTAAGCACGCCCTCGCCGCCAGCAGCAAGAAACGCGTCCCATCATATACCCAGGCAGTGAGTCTTTCCCATTCTGTGCCCTTTCTCCTTTGGTAGGTAGACCATCTCTTTTCCAGTAAGTTGCTAAGCACGCCCTCGCCGCCAGCAGCAAGAAACGTGTCCCATCATATACCCAGGCAGTGAGTCTTTCCCATTCTGTGCCCGTTCTCTTTTGGTAGGCAGACCATCTCTTTTCCAGTAAGTTGCTAAGCACACCCTCGCTGCCAGCAGCCAGGCATGTGTCCCATCATATACCCTGGCAGTGAGTCTTTCCCATTCAGTGCCCGCTCTCTTTTGGTAGGTAGACCATCTCTTTTCCAGTAAGTTGCTAAGCACGCCCTCGCTGCCAGCAGCAAGAAACGTGTCCCATCATATTCCCTGGCAGTGAGTCTTTCCCATTCAGTGCCCGTTCTCTTTTGGTAGGTAGACCATCTCTTTTCCAGTAAGTTGCTAAGCACACCCTCGCTGCCAGCAGCCGTGCATGTGTCCCATCATATACCCTGGCAGTGAGTCTTTCCCATTCAGTGCCCGTTCTCTTTTGGTAGGTAGACCATCTCTTTCCAGTAAGTTGCTAAGCACGCCCTCGCTGCCAGCAGCCAGGCATGTGTCCCATCATATACCCTGGCAGTGAGTCTTTCCCATTCAGTGCCCGCTCTCTTTTGGTAGGTAGACCATCTCTTTTCCAGTAAGTTGCTAAGCACGCCCTTGCCGCCAGCAGCCAGGCATGTGTCCCATCATATACCCAGGCAGTGAGTCTTTCCCATTCTGTGCCCGTTCTCTTTTGGTAGGCAGACCATCTCTTTTTCAGTAAGTTGCTAAGCACACCCTCGCTGCCAGCAGCCAGGCATGTGCCCCATCATATACCCTGGCAGTGAGTCTTTCCCATTCAGTGCCCGTTCTCTTTTGGTAGGTAGACCATCTCTTTTCCAGTAAGTTGCTAAGCACGCCCTCGCTGCCAGCAGCAAGAAACGTGTCCCATCATATACCCAGGCAGTGAGTCTTTCCCATTCTGTGCCCGTTCTCTTTTGGTAGGTAGACCATCTCTTTTCCAGTAAGTTGCTAAGCACACCCTCGCTGCCAGCAGCCAGGCATGTGTCCCATCATATACCCTGGCAGTGAGTCTTTCCCATTCAGTGCCCGTTCTCTTTTGGTAGGCAGACCATCTCTTTTCCAGTAAGTTGCTAAGCACGCCCTCGCCGCCAGTAGCCAGGCATGTGTCCCATCATATACCCTGGCAGTGAGTCTTTCCCATTCAGTGCCCGTTCTCTTTTGGTAGGCAGACCATCTCTTTTCCAGTAAGTTGCTAAGCACGCCCTCGCCGCCAGCAGCCAGGCATGTGTCCCATCATATACCCTGGCAGTGAGTCTTTCCCATTCTGTGCCCGCTCTCTTTTGGTAGGTAGACCATCTCTTTTCCAGTAAGTTGCTAAGCACGCCCTCGCTGCCAGCAGCAGGACAGGTGTCCCATCATATACCCTGGCAGTGAGTCTTTCCCATTCAGTGCCCGTTCTCTTTAGTAGGCAGACCATCTCTTTTCCAGTAAGTTGCTAAGCACGCCCTCGCTGCCAGCAGCCGTGCATGTGTCCCATCATATACCCTGGCAGTGAGTCTCTCCCATTCTGTGCCCATTCTCTTTTGGTAGGTAGACCATCTCTTTTCCAGTAAGTTGCTAAGCACGCCCTCGCTGCCAGCAGTCAGGCATGTGCCCCATCATATACCCTGGCAATGAGTCTTTCCCATTCTCTGCCCGCTCTCTTTTGGTAGGTAGACCATCTCTTTTCCAGTAAGTTGCTAAGCACACCCTCGCTGCCAGCAGCCAGGCATGTGCCCCATCATATACCCTGGCAGTGAGTCTTTCCCATTCAGTGCCCGTTCTCTTTTGGTAAGTAGATCATCTCTTTTCCAGTAAGTTGCTAAGCACGCCCTCGCTGCCAGCAGCAGGACATGTGTCCCATCATATACCCTGGCAGTGAGTCTTTCCATAATGTGCCCGTTCTCTTTTGGTAGGTAGACCATCTCTTTTCCAGTAAGTTGCTAAGCACGCCCTCGCTGCCAGCAGCCAGGCATGTGTCCCATCATATACCCTGGCAGTGAGTCTTTCCCATTCAGTGCCCGTTCTCTTTTGGTAGGTAGACCATCTCTTTTAAAGTAAGTTGCTAAGCACGCCCTCGCCGCCAGCAGCCAGGCATGTGTCCCATCATATACCCTGGCAGTGAGTCTTTCCCATTCAGTGCCCGTTCTCTTTTGGTAGGTAGACCATCTCTTTTCCAGTAAGTTGCTAAGCACGCCCTCGCCGCCAGCAGCAAGAAACATGTCCCATCATATACCCTGGCAGTGAGTCTTTCCCATTCAGTGCCCGCTCTCTTTTGGTAGGTAGACCATCTCTTTTCCAGTAAGTTGCTAAGCACGCCCTTGCCGCCAGCAGCAAGAAACGCGTCCCATCATATACCCAGGCAGTGAGTCTTTCCCATTCTGTGCCCTTTCTCCTTTGGTAGGTAGACCATCTCTTTTCCAGTAAGTTGCTAAGCACGCCCTCGCCGCCAGCAGCAAGAAACGTGTCCCATCATATACCCAGGCAGTGAGTCTTTCCCATTCTGTGCCCGTTCTCTTTTGGTAGGCAGACCATCTCTTTTCCAGTAAGTTGCTAAGCACACCCTCGCTGCCAGCAGCCAGGCATGTGTCCCATCATATACCCTGGCAGTGAATCTTTCCCATTCAGTGCCCGCTCTATTTTGGTAGGTAGACCATCTCTTTTCCAGTAAGTTGCTAAGCACGCCCTCGCTGCCAGCAGCAAGAAACGTGTCCCATCATATTCCCTGGCAGTGAGTCTTTCCCATTCAGTGCCCGTTCTCTTTTGGTAGGTAGACCATCTCTTTTCCAGTAAGTTGCTAAGCACACCCTCGCTGCCAGCAGCCGTGCATGTGTCCCATCATATACCCTGGCAGTGAGTCTTTCCCATTCAGTGCCCGTTCTCTTTTGGTAGGTAGACCATCTCTTTCCAGTAAGTTGCTAAGCACACCCTCGCTGCCAGCAGCCAGGCATGTGTCACATCATATACCCTGGCAGTGAGTCTTTCCCATTCAGTGCCCGCTCTCTTTTGGTAGGTAGACCATCTCTTTTCCAGTAAGTTGCTAAGCACGCCCTCGCTGCCAGCAGCAAGAAACGTGTCCCATCATATACCCTGGCAGTGAGTCTTTCCCATTCAGTGCCCGTTCTCTTTTGGTAGGTAGACCATCTCTTTTCCAGTAAGTTGCTAAGCACACCCTCGCTGCCAGCAGCCAGGCATGTGTCCCATCATATACCCTGGCAGTGAGTCTTTCGCATTCAGTGCCCGCTCTCTTTTGGTAGGTAGACCATCTCTTTTCCAGTAAGTTGCTAAGCACACCCTCGCTGCCAGCAGCAGGGCATGTGTCCCATCATATACCCTGGCAGTGAGTCTTTCGCATTCAGTGCCCGCTCTCTTTTGGTAGGTAGACCATCTCTTTTCCAGTAAGTTGCTAAGCACGCCCTCGCTGCCAGCAGCAAGAAAAGTGTCCCATCATATACCCTGGCAGTGAGTCTTTCCCATTCAGTGCCCGTTCTCTTTTGGTAGATAGACCATCTCTTTTCCAGTAAGTTGCTAAGCACACCCTCGCTGCCAGCAGCCGTGCATGTGTCCCATCATACACCCTGGCAGTGAGTCTTTCCCATTCAGTGCCCGTTCTCTTTTGGAAGGTAGACCATCTCTTTTCCAGTAAGTTGCTAAGCACACCCTCGCTGCCAGCAGCAGGGCATGTGTCCCATCATATACCCTGGCAGTGAGTCTTTCCCATTCAGTGCCCGCTTTCTTTTGGTAGGTAGACCATCTCTTTTCCAGTAAGTTGCTAAGCACGCCCTCGCTGCCAGCAGCAGGACATGTGTCCCATCATATACCCTGGCAGTGAGTCTTTCCATAATGTGCCCGTTCTCTTTTGGTAGGTAGACCATCTCTTTTCCAGTAAGTTGCTAAGCACGCCCTCGCTGCCAGCAGCCAGGCATGTGTCCCATCATATACCCTGGCAGTGAGTCTTTCCCATTCAGTGCCCGTTCTCTTTTGGTAGGTAGACCATCTCTTTTCCAGTAAGTTGCTAAGCACGCCCTCGCCGCCAGCAGCCAGGCATGTGTCCAATCATATACCCTGGCAGTGAGTCTTTCCCATTCAGTGCCCGCTCTCTTTTGGTAGGTAGACCATCTCTTTTCCAGTAAGTTGCTAAGCACGCCCTCGCTGCCAGCAGCCAGGCATGTGTCCCATCATATACCCTGGCAGTGAGTCTTTCCCATTCAGTGCCCGCTCTCTTTTGGTAGGCAGACCATCTCTTTTCCAGTAAGTTGCTAAGCACGCCCTCACCGCCAGCAGCAGGACATGTGTCCCATCATATAGCCTCGCAGTGAGTCTTTCCCATTCAGTGCCCGCTCTCTTTTGGTAGGTAGACCATCTCTTTTCCAGTAAGTTGCTAAGCACGCCCTCACCGCCAGCAGCCAAGCATGTGTCCCATCATATACCCTGGCAGTGAGTCTTTCCCATTCAGTGCCTGCTCTCTTTTGGTAGGCAGACCATCTCTTTTCCAGTAAGTTGCTAAGCACACCCTCACCACCAGCAGCAGGACATGTGTCCCATCATATACCCTGGCAGTGAGTCTTTCCCATTCTGTGCCCGCTCTCTTTTGGTAGGTAGACCATCTATTTTCCAGTAAGTTGCTAAGCACGCCCTCGCCGCCAGCAGCCAGGCATGTGTCCCATCATATACCCTGGAAGTGAGTCTTTCCCATTCTGTGCCCATTCTCTTTTGGTAGGCAGACCATCTCTTTTCCAGTAAGTTGCTAAGCACGCCCTCGCTGCCAGCAGCCAGGCATGTGTCCCATCATATACCCTGGCAGTGAGTCTTTCCCATTCAGTGCCCGTTCTCTTTTGGTAGGTAGACCATCTCTTTTCCAGTAAGTTGCTAAGCACGCCCTCGCCGCCAGCAGCAGGACATGTGTCCCATCATATACCCTGGCAGTGAGTCTTTCCCATTCTGTGCCCATTCTCTTTTGGTAGGCAGACCATCTCTTTTCCAGTAAGTTGCTAAGCACGCCCTCGCTGCCAGTAGCAGGACATGTGTCCCATCATATACCCTGGCAGTGAGTCTTTCTCATTCAGTGCCCGCTCTCTTTTGGTAGGCAGACCATCTCTTTTCCAGTAAGTTGCTAAGCACGCCCTCACCGCCAGCAGCAGGACATGTTGTTACAATCGTTCGTCCTGCTCTCCCCGATACTAGTGCAAATCCAGCTCCCTCGCACCGTCTCAGGCATTCCACGCACTTGGCACTCGGACACAAATAACCCACAAAGCCAGAAGTGGGGTTGTAAAAGTGCTGTAATGTTAACACACACACCAGGCTCTGGAGGGCTGCATCGACTCTGCCCCCTCCCAGGCCTGGCTCATACTTATGTACAATGCAAAGCTACATATTAATCTCCTCCCATTAGCCGTACGTATTCATAACAATAGTTCATTTCGCCGAAGAAAAGGCAATCAAGTACATTTCGTAACTTCAGATTGTCTTTGCAAGTCAGGCTCTTATCAACCTTGGGACTTGAGCCAGCAGCATCCGAACTGTGTACATTCTCGAAGGGAGGGCTGTTCATGCCCGTCTCTGCGAGGCCTGCGGCATTCCACAGCTAGCTGGGCTGGTTGTGCTCTGGTGGTTCTCTGCGACATCTGCTTTCATGGCTGTTAGATGTTTAGGCCAGTCCTTATGTCAAATCATTAGGCCAGTGTTCCTGCTTCAGATGTGATGTATCTCGAACCAAAAGAAAGTGCAGAATCAGAAATGTACCACGTAACATGTGCCCACTTTTTTTTCATCTCTTCTTATTTTATCTATCAATCACTAACGAAAACCCTTGCACTACTTCTACATAAGCACATTGTAATAAAACTATTCTTACTCAATAAAGAAGCAGAAAAATAACAAAAAACATTACCAAACTAAGACAGCTTATTTATGTCTTTACACATCTAAAGCCCTTCACTGTACTGTATTGCATAAACACTGCCACCTATTAACCTCAGCCATAATCTAGAGTGCATCTAAAACAAACATAACTACATGTCCCGCCCTTTCCAGCTCTGAGCATCCCTGTCACTCTCACATTCAGCAACACCACATACATGTGCCTGTCATGTTTGTTTGCACTGTCCAAGTCAAACTCTCCCTTACTTTCCAATAGATAGTAACCCTCTAGTACCTCCCATTCCCTAGGTGCACCCGCAGTCAGTGTCAGCAGCCACTTGTCAGTGTTTGTCATATTTTTCCCAAGTAGCATCTTCCATGGTGAATACCTGGTCGCTGAAAACTCTCTCAGCAGTCCATGGAGAACAAATGACAGCCAGTCTTGCCACTGTGTGTCTTTCTCATCCATCTGTTTGAACTGCTCCTTCTTGGGCACCTCTTTCTGTTTGTTCTTCCATTGAGCCACACAAATGTCCATGTGCTCCTGCCACTCATCTTTTGCTGTGGGCCCCCAGGCCCTCTCTGTCGGGCACTGAAATGCATTGTCTTGCCCTTTCTCTGCATTGAGAAGCTTAATCATTAGTTCATCCTCTGCTTTCCAAATACCCAGGAGGCGCTCACATTTCCTTTGATCCTGCTTCTTGCTCTTCTGTAAGATAATCTCCACCACTTCAAGCTGTGGCCCCTCCATCAAATGACACTCCTTATCTTCTATGGATGCCATTAGCTCTGGCTGTGGATCATTGTCAGGTGCCACGGGCCACTCTCGCTCAGATGCAGTTACCATCTTTCTTCCCAGATGCAGCACCACTGATTGTGCTTCACCATGCTTTGCTCTTTCCCCCCCAAACACTATTAAGTGACGCTGACACTGACCACCAACTTCATATGTGGGCCTGTCAATGTGCTTCTCTGGTGCACATGCCCTGAAAGCGTCTTGTTGTGATTTGACATTCTCTGGCATGTATTCGCTTGACACTACACCTTTCACTATCATCTTGTTCAATTCCTTGTCTAAGGTGCACACTGCACAGTCACCTGTCCTTCTGAAATTCAGTTTATTTATTGCCCCTTTGTCTGGACATGCCTTCCCCCATTTTGTCAGGACCCCGTTTGCCAAATAAGTGATTGCATCTCTCTCTTCCAAAATGTCCTCCCTCCGGTATCTTCCCCCACTTCCTTCCCTTTCTCGGAAATACATAGAGCCATCCCCACAGCGTTGTGCGTCATCCACCCCAACCCCCAAAGGCACTGGTGCTGGCACCTCACATTCCTGCCCCTCTTTGTGTCCTCTCTCCTCCCCCTCCTTTACTAACACTGTTTTTTTCATTTTCAGCCATGCGTCATCAGCTGCATTCAGAATGTCTGCCCACCCCTTGGCGGATCTTAACCTTTCCTCCACATTCCCTTCAACCACCCTCCTTATCTCTACTAGCAGCTGCCATCTTGTGCCGATCATGAACTTTTGTGTAAGCATTACTTCAAAATCTGAGCGTCTCTGATCACTCTGTACCTTTTCTTGTGATTCAGCACTTCCTCCCTTGTCCATTCCCTTCACCACCCTTTGTAACTGATGTTCGTGGGCAGCCCCAAACTCCTTCTTCCTTTGTACCGACTGGGGGATCACATCCCAATTGTGCAACATGCTCTTCAGCCTTTCCAGCACAGCCCTTGCCCCCGACTTATATGACAGATCTTCACCCGCCTCTTGCCTTGTCAGTGGACCGGCATCTGCCATGTTGCCACTGAAACTGTATTCTGTAATCTGTATTCTTTAATCTCTTTTATTCCTCTTTTATTCCTCTTTTTATTCCTCTTTTATTCAACCTTCAGACAGACCTCCCACTCTGTGCCCTCTACAGCATCGACCCTACACCCACTCTCCACGCCCCGGTGCTCTGACTGTATTACAGGTGCCTAAGAATGCTCTGCCCTATCTTTGTATTATTCCTAGAGTCCCTGAAGACTCCAAATTCCCCAAATTCCACTACCGCAACATGCAACAGGGTCCGCGAAAATGTTTTCACTTACCCGTTGTATTGCTGTTATCTCTGTGCACTTGATGAACAGAAGAGCTCCCGGGTTTCGGCACCATATGTTACAATCGTTCGTCCTGCTCTCCCCGATACTAGTGCAAATCCAGCTCCCTCGCACCGTCTCAGGCATTCCACGCACTTGGCACTCGGACACAAATAACCCACAAAGCCAGAAGTGGGGTTGTAAAAGTGCTGTAATGTTAACACACACACCAGGCTCTGGAGGGCTGCATCGACTCTGCCCCCTCCCAGGCCTGGCTCATACTTATGTACAATGCAAAGCTACATATTAATCTCCTCCCATTAGCCGTACGTATTCATAACAATAGTTCATTTCGCCGAAGAAAAGGCAATCAAGTACATTTCGTAACTTCAGATTGTCTTTGCAAGTCAGGCTCTTATCAACCTTGGGACTTGAGCCAGCAGCATCCTAACTGTGTACATTCTCGAAGGGAGGGCTGTTCATGCCCGTCTCTGCGAGGCCTGCGGCATTCCACAGCTAGCTGGGCTGGTTGTGCTCTGGTGGTCGCCCTCACCGCCAGCAGCAGGACATGTGTCCCATCATATAGCCTGGCAGTGAGTCTTTCCCATTCAGTGCCAGCTCTCTTTTGGTAGGTAGACCATCTCTTTTCCAGTAAGTTGCTAAGCACGCCCTCACCGCCAGCAGCCAAGCATGTGTCCCATCATATACCCTGGCAGTGAGTCTTTCCCATTCAGTGCCTGCTCTCTTTTGGTAGGCAGACCATCTCTTTTCCAGTAAGTTGCTAAGCACACCCTCACCACCAGCAGCAGGACATGTGTCCCATCATATACCCTGGCAGTGAGTCTTTCCCATTCTGTGCCCGCTCTCTTTTGGTAGGTAGACCATCTATTTTCCAGTAAGTTGCTAAGCACGCCCTTGCCGCCAGCAGCCAGGCATGTGTCCCATCATATACCCTGGAAGTGAGTCTTTCCCATTCTGTGCCCATTCTCTTTTGGTAGGCAGACCATCTCTTTTCCAGTAAGTTGCTAAGCACGCCCTCGCTGCCAGCAGCCAGGCATGTGTCCCATCATATACCCTGGCAGTGAGTCTTTCCCATTCAGTGCCCGTTCTCTTTTGGTAGGTAGACCATCTCTTTTCCAGTAAGTTGCTAAGCACGCCCTCGCCGCCAGCAGCAGGACATGTGTCCCATCATATACCCTGGCAGTGAGTCTTTCCCATTCTGTGCCCATTCTCTTTTGGTAGGCAGACCATCTCTTTTCCAGTAAGTTGCTAAGCACGCCCTCGCTGCCAGTAGCAGGACATGTGTCCCATCATATACCCTGGCAGTGAGTCTTTCTCATTCAGTGCCCGCTCTCTTTTGGTAGGCAGACCATCTCTTTTCCAGTAAGTTGCTAAGCACGCCCTCACCGCCAGCAGCAGGACATGTGTCCCATCATATACCCTGGCAGTGAGTCTTTCTCATTCAGTGCCCGTTCTCTTTTGGTAGGCAGACCATCTCTTTTCCAGTAAGTTGCTAAGCACGCCCTCGCCGCCAGCAGCCAGGCATGTGTCCCATCATATACCCTGGCAGTGAGTCTTTTCCATTCAGTGCCCGCTCTCTTTTGGTAGGCAGACCATCTCTTTTCCAGTAAGTTGCTAAGCACGCCCTCGCTGCCAGCAGCCGTGCATGTGTCCCATCATATACCCTGGCAGTGAGTCTTTCCCATTCTGTGCCCTCTCTCTTTTGGTAGGTAGACCATCTCTTTTCCAGTAAGTTGCTAAGCACGCCCTCGCTGCCAGCAGCAGGACATGTGTCCCATCATATACCCTGGCAGTGAGTCTTTCCCATTCAGTGCCCGCTCTCTTTTGGTAGGCAGACCATCTCTTTTCCAGTAAGTTGCTAAGCACGCTCTCGCTGCCAGCAGCCGTGCATGTGTCCCATCATATACCCTGGCAGTGAGTCTTTCCCATTCTGTGCCCATTCTCTTTTGGTAGGTAGACCATCTCTTTTCCAGTAAGTTGCTAAGCATGCCCTCGCTGCAGGCAGCCGTGCATGTGTCCCATCATATACCCTGGCAGTGAGTCTTTCCCATTCAGTGCCCGCTCTCTTTTGGTAGGTAGACCATCTCTTTTCCAGTAAGTTGCTAAGCACGCCTTCACCGCCAGCAGCCAGGCATGTGTCCCATCATATACCCTGGCAGTGAGTCTTTCCCATTCAGTGCCCGCTCTCTTTTGGTAGGCAGACCATCTCTTTTCCAGTAAGTTGCTAAGCACACCCTCACCACCAGCAGCAGGACATGTGTCCCATCATATACCCTGGCAGTGAGTCTTTCCCATTCTGTGCCCGCTCTCTTTTGGTAGGTAGACCATCTATTTTCCAGTAAGTTGCTAAGCACGCCCTCGCCGCCAGCAGCCAGGCATGTGCCCCATCATATACCCTGGCAGTGAGTCTTTCCCATTCTGTACCCATTCTCTTTTGGTAGGCAGACCATCTCTTTTCCAGTAAGTTGCTAAGCACGTCCTGGCTGCCAGCAGCCAGGCATGTGTCCCATCATATACCCTGGCAGTGAGTCTTTCCCATTAAGTGCCCGTTCTCTTTTGGTAGGTAGACCATCTCTTTTCCAGTAAGTTGCTAAGCACGCCCTCGCCGCCAGCAGCAGGACATGTGTCCCATCATATACCCTGGCAGTGAGTCTTTCCCATTCTGTGCCCGCTCTCTTTTGGTAGGCAGACCATCTCTTTTCCAGTAAGTTGCTAAGCACGCCCTCGTTGCCAGTAGCAGGACATGTGTCCCATCATATACCCTGGCAGTGAGTCTTTCTCATTCAGTGCCCGCTCTTTTTTGGTAGGCAGACCATCTCTTTTCCAGTAAGTTGCTAAGCACGCCATCACCGCCAGCAGCAGGACATGTGTCCCATCATATACCCTGGCAGTGAGTCTTTCTCATTCAGTGCCCGCTCTCTTTTGGTAGGCAGACCATCTCTTTTCCAGTAAGTTGCTAAGCACGCCCTCACCGCCAGCAGCAGGACATGTGTCCCATCATATACCCTGGCAGTGAGTCTTTCCCATGCTGTGCCCGTTCTCTTTTGGTAGGCAGACCATCTCTTTTCCAGTAAGTTGCTAAGCACGCCCTCACTGCCAGCAGCAGGACATGTGTCCCATCATATACCCTGGCAGTGAGTCTTTCTCATTCAGTGCCCGCTCTCTTTTGGTAGGCAGACCATCTCTTTTCCAGTAAGTTGCTAAGCACGCCCTCACTGCCAGCAGCCAGGCATGTGTCCCATCATATACCCTGGCAGTGAGTCTTTCTCATTCTGTGCCCGCTCTCTTTTGGTAGGCAGACCATCTCTTTTCCATTAAGTTGCTAAGCACGCCTTCACCGCCAGCAGCAGGACATGTGTCCCATCATATACCCTGGCAGTGAGTCTTTCCCATTCTGTACCCATTCTCTTTTGGTAGGCAGACCATCTCTTTTCCAGTAAGTTGCTAAGCACGCCCTCGCTGCCAGCAGCAGGACATGTGTCCCATCATATACCCTGGCAGTGAGTCTTTCCCATTCAGTGCCCGTTGTCTTTTGGTAGGCAGACCATCTCTTTTCCAGTGAGTTGCTAAGCACGCCCTCGCTGCCAGCAGCAGGGCATGTGTCCCATCATATACCCTGGCAGTGAGTCTTTCCCATTCAGTGCCCGCTTTCTTTTGGTAGGTAGACCATCTCTTTTCCAGTAAGTTGCTAAGCACGCCCTCGCTGCCAGCAGCAGGACATGTGTCCCATCATATACCCTGGCAGTGAGTCTTTCCATAATGTGCCCGTTCTCTTTTGGTAGGTAGACCATCTCTTTTCCAGTAAGTTGCTAAGCACGCCCTCGCTGCCAGCAGCCAGGCATGTGTCCCATCATATACCCTGGCAGTGAGTCTTTCCCATTCAGTGCCCGTTCTCTTTTGGTAGGTAGACCATCTCTTTTCCAGTAAGTTGCTAAGCACGCCCTCGCCGCCAGCAGCCAGGCATGTGTCCAATCATATACCCTGGCAGTGAGTCTTTCCCATTCAGTGCCCGCTCTCTTTTGGTAGGTAGACCATCTCTTTTCCAGTAAGTTGCTAAGCACGCCCTCGCCGCCAGCAGCAAGAAACGCGTCCCATCATATACCCAGGCAGTGAGTCTTTCCCATTCTGTGCCCTTTCTCCTTTGGTAGGTAGACCATCTCTTTTCCAGTATGTTGCTAAGCACGCCCTCGCCGCCAGCAGCAAGAAACGTGTCCCATCATATACCCAGGCAGTGAGTCTTTCCCATTCTGTGCCCGTTCTCTTTTGGTAGGCAGACCATCTCTTTTCCAGTAAGTTGCTAAGCACACCCTCGCTGCCAGCAGCCAGGCATGTGTCCCATCATATACCCTGGCAGTGAGTCTTTCCCATTCAGTGCCCGCTCTCTTTTGGTAGGTAGACCATCTCTTTTCCAGTAAGTTGCTAAGCACGCCCTCGCTGCCAGCAGCAAGAAACGTGTCCCATCATATTCCCTGGCAGTGAGTCTTTCCCATTCAGTGCCCGTTCTCTTTTGGTAGGTAGACCATCTCTTTTCCAGTAAGTTGCTAAGCACACCCTCGCTGCCAGTAGCCGTGCATGTGTCCCATCATATACCCTGGCAGTGAGTCTTTCCCATTCAGTGCCCGTTCTCTTTTGGTAGGTAGACCATCTCTTTCCAGTAAGTTGCTAAGCACACCCTCGCTGCCAGCAGCCAGGCATGTGTCCCATCATATACCCTGGCAGTGAGTCTTTCCCATTCAGTGCCCGCTCTCTTTTGGTAGGTAGACCATCTCTTTTCCAGTAAGTTGCTAAGCACGCCCTTGCCGCCAGCAGCAAGAAACGTGTCCCATCATATACCCAGGCAGTGAGTCTTTCCCATTCTGTGCCGTTCTCTTTTGGTAGGCAGACCATCTCTTTTTCAGTAAGTTGCTAAGCACACCCTCGCTGCCAGCAGCCAGGCATGTGCCCCATCATATACCCTGGCAGTGAGTCTTTCCCATTCAGTGCCCGTTCTCTTTTGGTAGGTAGACCATCTCTTTTCCAGTAAGTTGCTAAGCACGCCCTCGCTGCCAGCAGCAAGAAACGTGTCCCATCATATACCCAGGCAGTGAGTCGTTCCCATTGTGTGCCCGTTCTCTTTTGGTAGGTAGACCATCTCTTTTCCAGTAAGTTGCTAAGCACACCCTCGCTGCCAGCAGCCAGGCATGTGTCCCATCATATACCCTGGCAGTGAGTCTTTCCCATTCAGTGCCCGTTCTCTTTTGGTAGGCAGACCATCTCTTTTCCAGTAAGTTGCTAAGCACGCCCTCGCCGCCAGCAGCCAGGCATGTGTCCCATCATATACCCTGGCAGTGAGTCTTTCCCATTCAGTGCCCGTTCTCTTTTGGTAGGCAGACCATCTCTTTTCCAGTAAGTTGCTAAGCACGCCCTCGCCGCCAGCAGCCAGGCATGTGTCCCATCATATACCCTGGCAGTGAGTCTTTCCCATTCTGTGCCCGCTCTCTTTTGGTAGGTAGACCATCTCTTTTCCAGTAAGTTGCTAAGCACGCCCTCGCTGCCAGCAGCAGGACAGGTGTCCCATCATATACCCTGGCAGTGAGTCTTTCCCATTCAGTGCCCGTTCTCTTTAGTAGGCAGACCATCTCTTTTCCAGTAAGTTGCTAAGCACGCCCTCGCTGCCAGCAGCCGTGCATGTGTCCCATCATATACCCTGGCAGTGAGTCTCTCCCATTCTGTGCCCATTCTCTTTTGGTAGGTAGACCATCTCTTTTCCAGTAAGTTGCTAAGCACGCCCTCGCTGCCAGCAGTCAGGCATGTGCCCCATCATATACCCTGGCAATGAGTCTTTCCCATTCTCTGCCCGCTCTCTTTTGGTAGGTAGACCATCTCTTTTCCAGTAAGTTGCTAAGCACACCCTCGCTGCCAGCAGCCAGGCATGTGCCCCATCATATACCCTGGCAGTGAGTCTTTCCCATTCAGTGCCCGTTCTCTTTTGGTAAGTAGATCATCTCTTTTCCAGTAAGTTGCTAAGCACGCCCTCGCTGCCAGCAGCAGGACATGTGTCCCATCATATACCCTGGCAGTGAGTCTTTCCATAATGTGCCCGTTCTCTTTTGGTAGGTAGACCATCTCTTTTCCAGTAAGTTGCTAAGCACGCCCTCGCTGCCAGCAGCCAGGCATGTGTCCCATCATATACCCTGGCAGTGAGTCTTTCCCATTCAGTGCCCGTTCTCTTTTGGTAGGTAGACCATCTCTTTTAAAGTAAGTTGCTAAGCACGCCCTCGCCGCCAGCAGCCAGGCATGTGTCCCATCATATACCCTGGCAGTGAGTCTTTCCCATTCAGTGCCCGTTCTCTTTTGGTAGGTAGACCATCTCTTTTCCAGTAAGTTGCTAAGCACGCCCTCGCCGCCAGCAGCAAGAAACATGTCCCATCATATACCCTGGCAGTGAGTCTTTCCCATTCAGTGCCCGCTCTCTTTTGGTAGGTAGACCATCTCTTTTCCAGTAAGTTGCTAAGCACGCCCTCACCGCCAGCAGCCAAGCATGTGTCCCATCATATACCCTGGCAGTGAGTCTTTCCCATTCAGTGCCTGCTCTCTTTTGGTAGGCAGACCATCTCTTTTCCAGTAAGTTGCTAAGCACACCCTCACCACCAGCAGCAGGACATGTGTCCCATCATATACCCTGGCAGTGAGTCTTTCCCATTCTGTGCCCGCTCTCTTTTGGTAGGTAGACCATCTATTTTCCAGTAAGTTGCTAAGCACGCCCTCGCCGCCAGCAGCCAGGCATGTGTCCCATCATATACCCTGGAAGTGAGTCTTTCCCATTCTGTGCCCATTCTCTTTTGGTAGGCAGACCATCTCTTTTCCAGTAAGTTGCTAAGCACGCCCTCGCTGCCAGCAGCCAGGCATGTGTCCCATCATATACCCTGGCAGTGAGTCTTTCCCATTCAGTGCCCGTTCTCTTTTGGTAGGTAGACCATCTCTTTTCCAGTAAGTTGCTAAGCACGCCCTCGCCGCCAGCAGCAGGACATGTGTCCCATCATATACCCTGGCAGTGAGTCTTTCTCATTCAGTGCCCGCTCTCTTTTGGTAGGCAGACCATCTCTTTTCCAGTAAGTTGCTAAGCACGCCCTCACCGCCAGCAGCAGGACATGTGTCCCATCATATACCCTGGCAGTGAGTCTTTCTCATTCAGTGCCCGTTCTCTTTTGGTAGGCAGACCATCTCTTTTCCAGTAAGTTGCTAAGCACGCCCTCGCCGCCAGCAGCCAGGCATGTGTCCCATCATATACCCTGGCAGTGAGTCTTTTCCATTCAGTGCCCGCTCTCTTTTGGTAGGCAGACCATCTCTTTTCCAGTAAGTTGCTAAGCACGCCCTCGCTGCCAGCAGCCGTGCATGTGTCCCATCATATACCCTGGCAGTGAGTCTTTCCCATTCTGTGCCCTCTCTCTTTTGGTAGGTAGACCATCTCTTTTCCAGTAAGTTGCTAAGCACGCCCTCGCTGCCAGCAGCAGGACATGTGTCCCATCATATACCCTGGCAGTGAGTCTTTCCCATTCAGTGCCCGCTCTCTTTTGGTAGGCAGACCATCTCTTTTCCAGTAAGTTGCTAAGCACGCTCTCGCTGCCAGCAGCCGTGCATGTGTCCCATCATATACCCTGGCAGTGAGTCTTTCCCATTCTGTGCCCATTCTCTTTTGGTAGGTAGACCATCTCTTTTCCAGTAAGTTGCTAAGCATGCCCTCGCTGCCAGCAGCCGTGCATGTGTCCCATCATATACCCTGGCAGTGAGTCTTTCCCATTCAGTGCCCGCTCTCTTTTGGTAGGTAGACCATCTCTTTTCCAGTAAGTTGCTAAGCACGCCTTCACCGCCAGCAGCCAGGCATGTGTCCCATCATATACCCAGGCAGTGAGTCTTTCCCATTCAGTGCCCGCTCTCTTTTGGTAGGCAGACCATCTCTTTTCCAGTAAGTTGCTAAGCACACCCTCACCACCAGCAGCAGGACATGTGTCCCATCATATACCCTGGCAGTGAGTCTTTCCCATTCTGTGCCCGCTCTCTTTTGGTAGGTAGACCATCTATTTTCCAGTAAGTTGCTAAGCACGCCCTCGCCGCCAGCAGCAGGACATGTGTCCCATCATATACCCTGGCAGTGAGTCTTTCCCATTCTGTGCCCGCTCTCTTTTGGTAGGCAGACCATCTCTTTTCCAGTAAGTTGCTAAGCACGCCCTCGTTGCCAGTAGCAGGACATGTGTCCCATCATATACCCTGGCAGTTAGTCTTTCTCATTCAGTGCCCGCTCTTTTTTGGTAGGCAGACCATCTCTTTTCCAGTAAGTTGCTAAGCACGCCATCACCGCCAGCAGCAGGACATGTGTCCCATCATATACCCTGGCAGTGAGTCTTTCTCATTCAGTGCCCGCTCTCTTTTGGTAGGCAGACCATCTCTTTTCCAGTAAGTTGCTAAGCACGCCCTCACCGCCAGCAGCAGGACATGTGTCCCATCATATACCCTGGCAGTGAGTCTTTCCCATGCTGTGCCCGTTCTCTTTTGGTAGGCAGACCATCTCTTTTCCAGTAAGTTGCTAAGCACGCCCTCACTGCCAGCAGCAGGACATGTGTCCCATCATATACCCTGGCAGTGAGTCTTTCTCATTCAGTGCCCGCTCTCTTTTGGTAGGCAGACCATCTCTTTTCCAGTAAGTTGCTAAGCACGCCCTCACTGCCAGCAGCCAGGCATGTGTCCCATCATATACCCTGGCAGTGAGTCTTTCTCATTCTGTGCCCGCTCTCTTTTGGTAGGCAGACCATCTCTTTTCCAGTAAGTTGCTAAGCACGCCTTCACCGCCAGCAGCAGGACATGTGTCCCATCATATACCCTGGCAGTGAGTCTTTCCCATTCTGTGCCCATTCTCTTTTGGTAGGTAGACCATCTCTTTTCCAGTAAGTTGCTAAGCATGCCCTCGCTGCCAGCAGCCGTGCATGTGTCCCATCATATACCCTGGCAGTGAGTCTTTCCCATTCAGTGCCCGTTCTCTTTTGGTAGGCAGACCATCTCTTTTCCAGTAAGTTGCTAAGCACGCCCTCGCTGCCAGCAGCCAGGCATTTGTCCCATCATATACCCTGGCAGTGAGTCTTTCCCATTCAGTGCCCGTTCTCTTTTGGTAGGTAGACCATCTCTTTTCCAGTAAGTTGCTAAGCACGCCCTCGCCGCCAGCAGCAGGACATGTGTCCCATCATATACCCTGGCAGTGAGTCTTTCCCATTCTGTGCCCATTCTCTTTTGGTAGGCAGACCATCTCTTTTCCAGTAAGTTGCTAAGCACGCCCTCGCTGCCAGTAGCAGGACATGTGTCCCATCATATACCCTGGCAGTGAGTCTTTCTCATTCAGTGCCCGCTCTCTTTTGGTAGGCAGACCATCTCTTTTCCAGTAAGTTGCTAAGCAGGCCCTCACCGCCAGCAGCAGGACATGTGTCCCATCATATACCCTGGCAGTGAGTCTTTCTCATTCAGTGCCCGTTCTCTTTTGGTAGGCAGACCATCTCTTTTCCAGTAAGTTGCTAAGCACGCCCTCGCCGCCAGCAGCCAGGCATGTGTCCCATCATATACCCTGGCAGTGAGTCTTTTCCATTCAGTGCCCGCTCTCTTTTGGTAGGCAGACCATCTCTTTTCCAGTAAGTTGCTAAGCACGCCCTCGCTGCCAGCAGCCGTGCATGTGTCCCATCATATACCCTGGCAGTGAGTCTTTCCCATTCTGTGCCCTCTCTCTTTTGGTAGGTAGACCATCTCTTTTCCAGTAAGTTGCTAAGCACGCCCTCGCTGCCAGCAGCAGGACATGTGTCCCATCATATACCCTGGCAGTGAGTCTTTCCCATTCAGTGCCCGCTCTCTTTTGGTAGGCAGACCATCTCTTTTCCAGTAAGTTGCTAAGCACGCTCTCGCTGCCAGCAGCCGTGCATGTGTCCCATCATATACCCTGGCAGTGAGTCTTTCCCATTCTGTGCCCATTCTCTTTTGGTAGGTAGACCATCTCTTTTCCAGTAAGTTGCTAAGCATGCCCTCGCTGCCAGCAGCCGTGCATGTGTCCCATCATATACCCTGGCAGTGAGTCTTTCCCATTCAGTGCCCGCTCTCTTTTGGTAGGTAGACCATCTCTTTTCCAGTAAGTTGCTAAGCACGCCTTCACCGCCAGCAGCCAGGCATGTGTCCCATCATATACCCTGGCAGTGAGTCTTTCCCATTCAGTGCCCGCTCTCTTTTGGTAGGCAGACCATCTCTTTTCCAGTAAGTTGCTAAGCACACCCTCACCACCAGCAGCAGGACATGTGTCCCATCATATACCCTGGCAGTGAGTCTTTCCCATTCTGTGCCCGCTCTCTTTTGGTAGGTAGACCATCTATTTTCCAGTAAGTTGCTAAGCACGCCCTCGCCGCCAGCAGCCAGGCATGTGCCCCATCATATACCCTGGCAGTGAGTCTTTCCCATTCTGTGCCCATTCTCTTTTGGTAGGCAGACCATCTCTTTTCCAGTAAGTTGCTAAGCACGTCCTGGCTGCCAGCAGCCAGGCATGTGTCCCATCATATACCCTGGCAGTGAGTCTTTCCCATTAAGTGCCCGTTCTCTTTTGGTAGGTAGACCATCTCTTTTCCAGTAAGTTGCTAAGCACGCCCTCGCCGCCAGCAGCAGGACATGTGTCCCATCATATACCCTGGCAGTGAGTCTTTCCCATTCTGTGCCCGCTCTCTTTTGGTAGGCAGACCATCTCTTTTCCAGTAAGTTGCTAAGCACGCCCTCGTTGCCAGTAGCAGGACATGTGTCCCATCATATACCCTGGCAGTGAGTCTTTCTCATTCAGTGCCCGCTCTTTTTTGGTAGGCAGACCATCTCTTTTCCAGTAAGTTGCTAAGCACGCCATCACCGCCAGCAGCAGGACATGTGTCCCATCATATACCCTGGCAGTGAGTCTTTCTCATTCAGTGCCCGCTCTCTTTTGGTAGGCAGACCATCTCTTTTCCAGTAAGTTGCTAAGCACGCCCTCACCGCCAGCAGCAGGACATGTGTCCCATCATATACCCTGGCAGTGAGTCTTTCCCATGCTGTGCCCGTTCTCTTTTGGTAGGCAGACCATCTCTTTTCCAGTAAGTTGCTAAGCACGCCCTCACTGCCAGCAGCAGGACATGTGTCCCATCATATACCCTGGCAGTGAGTCTTTCTCATTCAGTGCCCGCTCTCTTTTGGTAGGCAGACCATCTCTTTTCCAGTAAGTTGCTAAGCACGCCCTCACTGCCAGCAGCCAGGCATGTGTCCCATCATATACCCTGGCAGTGAGTCTTTCTCATTCTGTGCCCGCTCTCTTTTGGTAGGCAGACCATCTCTTTTCCAGTAAGTTGCTAAGCACGCCTTCACCGCCAGCAGCAGGACATGTGTCCCATCATATACCCTGGCAGTGAGTCTTTCCCATTCTGTACCCATTCTCTTTTGGTAGGCAGACCATCTCTTTTCCAGTAAGTTGCTAAGCACGCCCTCGCTGCCAGCAGCAGGACATGTGTCCCATCATATACCCTGGCAGTGAGTCTTTCCCATTCAGTGCCCGTTGTCTTTTGGTAGGCAGACCATCTCTTTTCCAGTAAGTTGCTAAGCACGCCCTCGCTGCCAGCAGCAGGGCATGTGTCCCATCATATACCCTGGCAGTGAGTCTTTCCCATTCAGTGCCCGCTTTCTTTTGGTAGGTAGACCATCTCTTTTCCAGTAAGTTGCTAAGCACGCCCTCGCTGCCAGCAGCAGGACATGTGTCCCATCATATACCCTGGCAGTGAGTCTTTCCATAATGTGCCCGTTCTCTTTTGGTAGGTAGACCATCTCTTTTCCAGTAAGTTGCTAAGCACGCCCTCGCTGCCAGCAGCCAGGCATGTGTCCCATCATATACCCTGGCAGTGAGTCTTTCCCATTCAGTGCCCGTTCTCTTTTGGTAGGTAGACCATCTCTTTTCCAGTAAGTTGCTAAGCACGCCCTCGCCGCCAGCAGCCAGGCATGTGTCCCATCATATACCCTGGCAGTGAGTCTTTCCCATTCAGTGCCCGCTCTCTTTTGGTAGGTAGACCATCTCTTTTCCAGTAAGTTGCTAAGCACGCCCTCGCCGCCAGCAGCAAGAAACGCGTCCCATCATATACCCAGGCAGTGAGTCTTTCCCATTCTGTGCCCTTTCTCCTTTGGTAGGTAGACCATCTCTTTTCCAGTAAGTTGCTAAGCACGCCCTCGCCGCCAGCAGCAAGAAACGTGTCCCATCATATACCCAGGCAGTGAGTCTTTCCCATTCTGTGCCCGTTCTCTTTTGGTAGGCAGACCATCTCTTTTCCAGTAAGTTGCTAAGCACACCCTCGCTGCCAGCAGCCAGGCATGTGTCCCATCATATACCCTGGCAGTGAGTCTTTCCCATTCAGTGCCCGCTCTCTTTTGGTAGGTAGACCATCTCTTTTCCAGTAAGTTGCTAAGCACGCCCTCGCTGCCAGCAGCAAGAAACGTGTCCCATCATATTCCCTGGCAGTGAGTCTTTCCCATTCAGTGCCCGTTCTCTTTTGGTAGGTAGACCATCTCTTTTCCAGTAAGTTGCTAAGCACACCCTCGCTGCCAGCAGCCGTGCATGTGTCCCATCATATACCCTGGCAGTGAGTCTTTCCCATTCAGTGCCCGTTCTCTTTTGGTAGGTAGACCATCTCTTTCCAGTAAGTTGCTAAGCACGCCCTCGCTGCCAGCAGCCAGGCATGTGTCCCATCATATACCCTGGCAGTGAGTCTTTCCCATTCAGTGCCCGCTCTCTTTTGGTAGGTAGACCATCTCTTTTCCAGTAAGTTGCTAAGCACGCCCTTGCCGCCAGTAGCCAGGCATGTGTCCCATCATATACCCAGGCAGTGAGTCTTTCCCATTCTGTGCCCGTTCTCTTTTGGTAGGCAGACCATCTCTTTTTCAGTAAGTTGCTAAGCACACCCTCGCTGCCAGCAGCCAGGCATGTGCCCCATCATATACCCTGGCAGTGAGTCTTTCCCATTCAGTGCCCGTTCTCTTTTGGTAGGTAGACCATCTCTTTTCCAGTAAGTTGCTAAGCACGCCCTCGCTGCCAGCAGCAAGAAACGTGTCCCATCATATACCCAGGCAGTGAGTCTTTCCCATTCTGTGCCCGTTCTCTTTTGGTAGGTAGACCATCTCTTTTCCAGTAAGTTGCTAAGCACACCCTCGCTGCCAGCAGCCAGGCATGTGTCCCATCATATACCCTGGCAGTGAGTCTTTCCCATTCAGTGCCCGTTCTCTTTTGGTAGGCAGACCATCTCTTTTCCAGTAAGTTGCTAAGCACGCCCTCGCCGCCAGTAGCCAGGCATGTGTCCCATCATATACCCTGGCAGTGAGTCTTTCCCATTCAGTGCCCGTTCTCTTTTGGTAGGCAGACCATCTCTTTTCCAGTAAGTTGCTAAGCACGCCCTCGCCGCCAGCAGCCAGGCATGTGTCCCATCATATACCCTGGCAGTGAGTCTTTCCCATTCTGTGCCCGCTCTCTTTTGGTAGGTAGACCATCTCTTTTCCAGTAAGTTGCTAAGCACGCCCTCGCTGCCAGCAGCAGGACAGGTGTCCCATCATATACCCTGGCAGTGAGTCTTTCCCATTCAGTGCCCGTTCTCTTTAGTAGGCAGACCATCTCTTTTCCAGTAAGTTGCTAAGCACGCCCTCGCTGCCAGCAGCCGTGCATGTGTCCCATCATATACCCTGGCAGTGAGTCTCTCCCATTCTGTGCCCATTCTCTTTTGGTAGGTAGACCATCTCTTTTCCAGTAAGTTGCTAAGCACGCCCTCGCTGCCAGCAGTCAGGCATGTGCCCCATCATATACCCTGGCAATGAGTCTTTCCCATTCTCTGCCCGCTCTCTTTTGGTAGGTAGACCATCTCTTTTCCAGTAAGTTGCTAAGCACACCCTCGCTGCCAGCAGCCAGGCATGTGCCCCATCATATACCCTGGCAGTGAGTCTTTCCCATTCAGTGCCCGTTCTCTTTTGGTAAGTAGATCATCTCTTTTCCAGTAAGTTGCTAAGCACGCCCTCGCTGCCAGCAGCAGGACATGTGTCCCATCATAGACCCTGGCAGTGAGTCTTTCCATAATGTGCCCGTTCTCTTTTGGTAGGTAGACCATCTCTTTTCCAGTAAGTTGCTAAGCACGCCCTCGCTGCCAGCAGCCAGGCATGTGTCCCATCATATACCCTGGCAGTGAGTCTTTCCCATTCAGTGCCCGTTCTCTTTTGGTAGGTAGACCATCTCTTTTAAAGTAAGTTGCTAAGCACGCCCTCGCCGCCAGCAGCCAGGCATGTGTCCCATCATATACCCTGGCAGTGAGTCTTTCCCATTCAGTGCCCGTTCTCTTTTGGTAGGTAGACCATCTCTTTTCCAGTAAGTTGCTAAGCACGCCCTCGCCGCCAGCAGCAAGAAACATGTCCCATCATATACCCTGGCAGTGAGTCTTTCCCATTCAGTGCCCGCTCTCTTTTGGTAGGTAGACCATCTCTTTTCCAGTAAGTTGCTAAGCACGCCCTTGCCGCCAGCAGCAAGAAACGCGTCCCATCATATACCCAGGCAGTGAGTCTTTCCCATTCTGTGCCCTTTCTCCTTTGGTAGGTAGACCATCTCTTTTCCAGTAAGTTGCTAAGCACGCCCTCGCCGCCAGCAGCAAGAAACGTGTCCCATCATATACCCAGGCAGTGAGTCTTTCCCATTCTGTGCCCGTTCTCTTTTGGTAGGCAGACCATCTCTTTTCCAGTAAGTTGCTAAGCACACCCTCGCTGCCAGCAGCCAGGCATGTGTCCCATCATATACCCTGGCAGTGAGTCTTTCCCATTCAGTGCCCGCTCTCTTTTGGTAGGTAGACCATCTCTTTTCCAGTAAGTTGCTAAGCACGCCCTCGCTGCCAGCAGCAAGAAACGTGTCCCATCATATTCCCTGGCAGTGAGTCTTTCCCATTCAGTGCCCGTTCTCTTTTGGTAGGTAGACCATCTCTTTTCCAGTAAGTTGCTAAGCACACCCTCGCTGCCAGCAGCCGTGCATGTGTCCCATCATATACCCTGGCAGTGAGTCTTTCCCATTCAGTGCCCGTTCTCTTTTGGTAGGTAGACCATCTCTTTCCAGTAAGTTGCTAAGCACACCCTCGCTGCCAGCAGCCAGGCATGTGTCCCATCATATACCCTGGCAGTGAGTCTTTCCCATTCAGTGCCCGCTCTCTTTTGGTAGGTAGACCATCTCTTTTCCAGTAAGTTGCTAAGCACGCCCTCGCTGCCAGCAACAAGAAACGTGTCCCATCATATACCCTGGCAGTGAGTCTTTCCCATTCAGTGCCCGTTCTCTTTTGGTAGGTAGACCATCTCTTTTCCAGTAAGTTGCTAAGCACACCCTCGCTGCCAGCAGCCAGGCATGTGTCCCATCATATACCCTGGCAGTGAGTCTTTCGCATTCAGTGCCCGCTCTCTTTTGGTAGGTAGACCATCTCTTTTCCAGTAAGTTGCTAAGCACGCCCCCGCTGCCAGCAGCAAGAAAAGTGTCCCATCATATACCCTGGCAGTGAGTCTTTCCCATTCAGTGCCCGTTCTCTTTTGGTAGATAGACCATCTCTTTTCCAGTAAGTTGCTAAGCACACCCTCGCTGCCAGCAGCCGTGCATGTGTCCCATCATACACCCTGGCAGTGAGTCTTTCCCATTCAGTGCCCGTTCTCTTTTGGAAGGTAGACCATCTCTTTTCCAGTAAGTTGCTAAGCACACCCTCGCTGCCAGCAGCCAGGCATGTGTCCCATCATATACCCTGGCAGTGAGTCTTTCCATAATGTGCCCGTTCTCTTTTGGTAGGTAGACCATCTCTTTTCCAGTAAGTTGCTAAGCACACCCGTCCTGCCAGCAGCCAGGCATGTTTCCCATCATATACCCTGGCAGTGAGTCTTTCCCATTCAGTGCCCGCTCTCTTTTGGTAGGTAGACCATCTCTTTTCCAGTAAGTTGCTAAGCACGCCCTCGCTGCCAGCAGCAAGAAACGTGTCCCATCATATACCCTGGCAGTGAGTCTTTCCCATTCAGTGCCCGTTCTCTTTTGGTAGGTAGACCATCTCTTTTCCAGTAAGTTGCTAAGCACACCCTTGCTGCCAGCAGCCAGGCATGTGTCCCATCATATACCCTGGCAGTGAGTCTTTCGCATTCAGTGCCCGCTCTCTTTTGGTAGGTAGACCATCTCTTTTCCAGTAAGTTGCTAAGCACGCCCTCGCTGCCAGCAGCAAGAAAAGTGTCCCATCATATACCCTGGCAGTGAGTCTTTCCCATTCAGTGCCCGTTCTCTTTTGGTAGGTAGACCATCTCTTTTCCAGTAAGTTGCTAAGCACACCCTCGCTGCCAGCAGCCGTGCATGTGTCCCATCATATACCCAGGCAGTGAGTCTTTCCCATTCAGTGCCCGCTCTCTTTTGGAAGGTGGACCATCTCGTTTCCAGTAATTTGCTAAGCACACCCTCGCTGCCAGCAGCCAGGCATGTGTCCCATCATATACCCTGGCAGTGAGTCTTTCCATAATGTGCCCGTTCTCTTTTGGTAGGTAGATCATCTTTTCCAGTAAGTTGCTAAGCACGCCCTCGCCGCCAGCAGCAAGAAACGTTCATTCAGTGCCCGCTCTCTTTTGGTAGGCAGACCATCTCTTTTCCAGTAAGTTGCTAAGCACACCCTCGCTGCCAGCAGCCGTGCATGTGTCCCATCATATACCCTGGCAGTGAGTCTTTCCATAATGTGCCCGTTCTCTTTTGGTAGGTAGATCATCTCTTTTCCAGTAAGTTGCTAAGCACGCCCTCGCTGCCAGCAGCCGTGCATGTGTCCCATCATATACCCTGGCAGTGAGTCTTTCCCATTCTGTGCCCATTCTCTTTTGGTAGGTAGACCATCTCTTTTCCAGTAAGTTGCTAAGCACACCCTCGCTGCCAGCAGCAGGACATGTGCCCCATCATATACCCTGGCAGTGAGTCTTTCCCATTCAGTGCCCGCTCTCTTTTGGTAGGCAGAGCATCTCTTTTCCAGTAAGTTGCTAAGCACGCCCTCGCTGCCAGCAGCCAGGCATGTGTCCCATCATATACCCTGGCAGTGAGTCTTTCCCATTCAGTGCCCGCTCTCTTTTGGTAGACAGACCATCTCTTTTCCAGTAAGTTGCTAAGCACGCCCTCACCGCCAGCAGCAGGACATGTGTCCCATCATATAGCCTGGCAGTGAGTCTTTCCCATTCAGTGCCCGCTCTCTTTTGGTAGGTAGACCATCTCTTTTCCAGTAAGTTGCTAAGCACGCCCTCACCGCCAGCAGCCAAGCATGTGTCCCATCATATACCCTGGCAGTGAGTCTTTCCCATTCAGTGCCTGCTCTCTTTTGGTAGGCAGACCATCTCTTTTCCAGTAAGTTGCTAAGCACACCCTCACCACCAGCAGCAGGACATGTGTCCCATCATATACCCTGGCAGTGAGTCTTTCCCATTCTGTGCCCGCTCTCTTTTGGTAGGTAGACCATCTATTTTCCAGTAAGTTGCTAAGCACGCCCTCGCCGCCAGCAGCCAGGCATGTGTCCCATCATATACCCTGGAAGTGAGTCTTTCCCATTCTGTGCCCATTCTCTTTTGGTAGGCAGACCATCTCTTTTCCAGTAAGTTGCTAAGCACGCCCTCGCTGCCAGCAGCCAGGCATGTGTCCCATCATATACCCTGGCAGTGAGTCTTTCCCATTCAGTGCCCGTTCTCTTTTGGTAGGTAGACCATCTCTTTTCCAGTAAGTTGCTAAGCACGCCCTCGCCGCCAGCAGCAGGACATGTGTCCCATCATATACCCTGGCAGTGAGTCTTTCCCATTCTGTGCCCATTCTCTTTTGGTAGGCAGACCATCTCTTTTCCAGTAAGTTGCTAAGCACGCCCTCGCTGCCAGTAGCAGGACATGTGTCCCATCATATACCCTGGCAGTGAGTCTTTCTCATTCAGTGCCCGCTCTCTTTTGGTAGGCGGACCATCTCTTTTCCAGTAAGTTGCTAAGCACGCCTTCACCGCCAGCAGCAGGACATGTGTCCCATCATATACCCTGGCAGTGAGTCTTTCTCATTCAGTGCCCGTTCTCTTTTGGTAGGCAGACCATCTCTTTTCCAGTAAGTTGCTAAGCACGCCCTCGCCGCCAGCAGCCAGGCATGTGTCCCATCATATACCCTGGCAGTGAGTCTTTTCCATTCAGTGCCCGCTCTCTTTTGGTAGGCAGACCATCTCTTTTCCAGTAAGTTGCTAAGCACGCCCTCGCTGCCAGCAGCCGTGCATGTGTCCCATCATATACCCTGGCAGTGAGTCTTTCCCATTCTGTGCCCTCTCTCTTTTGGTAGGTAGACCATCTCTTTTCCAGTAAGTTGCTAAGCACGCCCTCGCTGCCAGCAGCAGGACATGTGTCCCATCATATACCCTGGCAGTGAGTCTTTCCCATTCAGTGCCCGCTCTCTTTTGGTAGGCAGACCATCTCTTTTCCAGTAAGTTGCTAAGCACGCTCTCGCTGCCAGCAGCCGTGCATGTGTCCCATCATATACCCTGGCAGTGAGTCTTTCCCATTCTGTGCCCATTCTCTTTTGGTAGGTAGACCATCTCTTTTCCAGTAAGTTGCTAAGCATGCCCTCACTGCCAGCAGCCGTGCATGTGTCCCATCATATACCCTGGCAGTGAGTCTTTCCCATTCAGTGCCCGCTCTCTTTTGGTAGGTAGACCATCTCTTTTCCAGTAAGTTGCTAAGCACGCCTTCACCGCCAGCAGCCAGGCATGTGTCCCATCATATACCCTGGCAGTGAGTCTTTCCCATTCAGTGCCCGCTCTCTTTTGGTAGGCAGACCATCTCTTTTCCAGTAAGTTGCTAAGCACACCCTCACCACCAGCAGCAGGACATGTGTCCCATCATATACCCTGGCAGTGAGTCTTTCCCATTCTGTGCCCGCTCTCTTTTGGTAGGTAGACCATCTATTTTCCAGTAAGTTGCTAAGCACGCCCTCGCCGCCAGCAGCCAGGCATGTGCCCCATCATATACCCTGGCAGTGAGTCTTTCCCATTCTGTGCCCATTCTCTTTTGGTAGGCAGACCATCTCTTTTCCAGTAAGTTGCTAAGCACGTCCTGGCTGCCAGCAGCCAGGCATGTGTCCCATCATATACACTGGCAGTGAGTCTTTCCCATTAAGTGCCCGTTCTCTTTTGGTAGGTAGACCATCTCTTTTCCAGTAAGTTGCTAAGCACGCCCTCGCCGCCAGCAGCAGGACATGTGTCCCATCATATACCCTGGCAGTGAGTCTTTCCCATTCTGTGCCCGCTCTCTTTTGGTAGGCAGACCATCTCTTTTCCAGTAAGTTGCTAAGCACGCCCTCGTTGCCAGTAGCAGGACATGTGTCCCATCATATACCCTGGCAGTGAGTCTTTCTCATTCAGTGCCCGCTCTTTTTTGGTAGGCAGACCATCTCTTTTCCAGTAAGTTGCTAAGCACGCCATCACCGCCAGCAGCCGGACATGTGTCCCATCATATACCCTGGCAGTGAGTCTTTCTCATTCAGTGCCCGCTCTCTTTTGGTAGGCAGACCATCTCTTTTCCAGTAAGTTGCTAAGCACGCCCTCACCGCCAGCAGCAGGACATGTGTCCCATCATATACCCTGGCAGTGAGTCTTTCCCATGCTGTGCCCGTTCTCTTTTGGTAGGCAGACCATCTCTTTTCCAGTAAGTTGCTAAGCACGCCCTCACTGCCAGCAGCAGGACATGTGTCCCATCATATACCCTGGCAGTGAGTCTTTCTCATTCAGTGCCCGCTCTCTTTTGGTAGGCAGACCATCTCTTTTCCAGTAAGTTGCTAAGCACGCCCTCACTGCCAGCAGCCAGGCATGTGTCCCATCATATACCCTGGCAGTGAGTCTTTCTCATTCTGTGCCCGCTCTCTTTTGGTAGGCAGACCATCTCTTTTCCAGTAAGTTGCTAAGCACGCCTTCACCGCCAGCAGCAGGACATGTGTCCCATCATATACCCTGGCAGTGAGTCTTTCCCATTCTGTACCCATTCTCTTTTGGTAGGCAGACCATCTCTTTTCCAGTAAGTTGCTAAGCACGCCCTCGCTGCCAGCAGCAGGACATGTGTCCCATCATATACCCTGGCAGTGAGTCTTTCCCATTCAGTGCCCGTTGTCTTTTGGTAGGCAGACCATCTCTTTTCCAGTAAGTTGCTAAGCACGCCCTCGCTGCCAGCAGCAGGGCATGTGTCCCATCATATACCCTGGCAGTGAGTCTTTCCCATTCAGTGCCCGCTTTCTTTTGGTAGGTAGACCATCTCTTTTCCAGTAAGTTGCTAAGCACGCCCTCGCTGCCAGCAGCAGGACATGTGTCCCATCATATACCCTGGCAGTGAGTCTTTCCTATTCAGTGCCCGTTGTCTTTTGGTAGGCAGACCATCTCTTTTCCAGTAAGTTGCTAAGCACGCCCTCGCTGCCAGCAGCAGGGCATGTGTCCCATCATATACCCTGGTAGTGAGTCTTTCCCATTCAGTGCCCGTACTCTTTTGGTAGGCAGACCATCTCTTTTCCAGTAAGTTGCTAAGCACGCCCTCGCCGCCAGCAGCAGGACATGTGTCCCATCATATACCCTGGCAGTGAGTCTTTCCCATTCTGTGCCCGCTCTCTTTTGGTAGGTAGACCATCTCTTTTCCAGTAAGTTGCTAAGCACACCCTCGCTGCCAGCAGCCAGGCATGTGTCCCATCATATACCCTGGCAGTGAGTCTTTCCCATTCTGTGCCCGCTCTCTTTTGGTAGGTAGACCATCTCTTTTCCAGTAAGTTGCTAAGCACGCCCTCGCTGCCAGCAGCAGGACATGTGTCCCATCATATACCCTGGCAGTGAGTCTTTCCCATTCAGTGCCCGTTCTCTTTTGGTAGGCAGACCATCTCTTTTCCAGTAAGTTGCTAAGCACGCCCTCGCTGCCAGCAGCCGTGCATTTGTCCCATCATATACCCTGGCAGTGAGTATTTCCCATTCTGTGCCCATTCTCTTTTGGTTGGTAGACCATCTCTTTTCCAGTAAGTTGCTAAGCATGCCCTCGCTGCCAGCAGCCGTGCATGTGTCCCATCATATACCCTGGCAGTGAGTCTTTCCCATTCAGTGCCCGTTCTCTTTTGGTAGGTAGACCATCTCTTTTCCAGTAAGTTGCTAAGCACGCCCTCGCCGCTAGCAGCAGGACATGTGTCCCATCATATACCCTGGCAGTGGGTCTTTCCCATTCAGTGCCCGTTCTCTTTTGGTAGGTAGACCATCTCTTTTCCAGTAAGTTGCTAAGCACGCCCTCGCTGCCAGCAGCCAGGCATGTGCCCCATCATATACCCTGGCAGTGAGTCTTTCCCATTCTGTGCCCGCTCTCTTTTGGTAGGTAGACCATCTCTTTTCCAGTAAGTTGCTAAGCACACCCTCGCTGCCAGCAGCCAGGCATGTGCCCCATCATATACCCTGGCAGTGAGTCTTTCCCATTCAGTGCCCGTTGTCTTTTGGTAGGCAGACCATCTCTTTTCCAGTAAGTTGCTAAGCACGCCCTCGCTGCCAGCAGCAGGGCATGTGTCCCATCATATACCCTGGCAGTGAGTCTTTCCCATTCAGTGCCCGTTCTCTTTTGGTAGGCAGACCATCTCTTTTCCAGTAAGTTGCTAAGCATGCCCTCGCCGCCAGCAGCAGGACATGTGTCCCATCATATACCCTGGCAGTGAGTCTTTCCCATTCTGTGCCCGCTCTCTTTTGGTAGGTAGACCATCTCTTTTCCAGTAAGTTGCTAAGCACACCCTCGCTGCCAGCAGCCAGGCATGTGTCCCATCATATACCCTGGCAGTGAGTCTTTCCCATTCAGTGCCCGCTCTCTTTTGGTAGGCAGACCATCTCTTTTCCAGTAAGTTGCTAAGCACACCCTCGCTGCCAGCAGCCAGGCATGTGTCCCATCATATACCCTGGCAGTGAGTCTTTCCCATTCAGTGCCCGCTCTCTTTTGGTAGGTAGACCATCTCTTTTCCAGTAAGTTGCTAAGCACGCCCTCGCCGCTAGCAGCAGGACATGTGTCCCATCATATACCCTGGCAGTGGGTCTTTCCCATTCAGTGCCCGTTCTCTTTTGGTGGGTAGACCATCTCTTTTCCAGTAAGTTGCTAAGCACGCCCTCGCTGCCAGCAGCCAGGCATGTGCCCCATCATATACCCTGGCAGTGAGTCTTTCCCATTCTGTGCCCGCTCTCTTTTGGTAGGTAGACCATCTCTTTTCCAGTAAGTTGCTAAGCACACCCTCACTGCCAGCAGCCAGGCATGTGCCCCATCATATACCCTGGCAGTGAGTCTTTCCCATTCAGTGCCCGTTGTCTTTTGGTAGGCAGACCATCTCTTTTCCAGTAAGTTGCTAAGCACGCCCTCGCTGCCAGCAGCAGGGCATGTGTCCCATCATATACCCTGGCAGTGAGTCTTTCCCATTCAGTGCCCGTTCTCTTTTGGTAGGCAGACCATCTCTTTTCCAGTAAGTTGCTAAGCACGCCCTCGCCGCCAGCAGCAGGACATGTGTCCCATCATATACCCTGGCAGTGAGTCTTTCCCATTCTGTGCCCGCTCTCTTTTGGTAGGTAGACCATCTCTTTTCCAGTAAGTTGCTAAGCACACCCTCGCTGCCAGCAGCCAGGCATGTGTCCCATCATATACCCTGGCAGTGAGTCTTTCTCATTCTGTGCCCGCTCTCTTTTGGTAGGCAGACCATCTCTTTTCCAGTAAGTTGCTAAGCACGCCTTCACCGCCAGCAGCAGGACATGTGTCCCATCATATACCCTGGCAGTGAGTCTTTCCCATTCTGTACCCATTCTCTTTTGGTAGGCAGACCATCTCTTTTCCAGTAAGTTGCTAAGCACGCCCTCGCTGCCAGCAGCCGTGCATTTGTCCCATCATATACCCTGGCAGTGAGTATTTCCCATTCTGTGCCCATTCTCTTTTGGTAGGTAGACCATCTCTTTTCCAGTAAGTTGCTAAGCATGCCCTCGCTGCCAGCACCCGTGCATGTGTCCCATCATATACCCTGGCAGTGAGTCTTTCCCATTCAGTGCCCGTTCTCTTTTGGTAGGTAGACCATCTCTTTTCCAGTAAGTTGCTAAGCACGCCCTCGCCGCTAGCAGCAGGACATGTGTCCCATCATATACCCTGGCAGTGGGTTTTTCCCATTCAGTGCCCGTTCTCTTTTGGTAGGTAGACCATCTCTTTTCCAGTAAGTTGCTAAGCACGCCCTCGCTGCCAGCAGCCAGGCATGTGCCCCATCATATACCCTGGCAGTAAGTCTTTCCCATTCTGTGCCCGCTCTCTTTTGGTAGGTAGACCATCTCTTTTCCAGTAAGTTGCTAAGCACACCCTCGCTGCCAGCAGCCAGGCATGTGCCCCATCATATACCCTGGCAGTGAGTCTTTCCCATTCAGTGCCCGTTGTCTTTTGGTAGGCAGACCATCTCTTTTCCAGTAAGTTGCTAAGCACGCCCTCGCTGCCAGCAGCAGGGCATGTGTCCCATCATATACCCTGGCAGTGAGTCTTTCCCATTCAGTGCCCGTTCTCTTTTGGTAGGCAGACCATCTCTTTTCCAGTAAGTTGCTAAGCACGCCCTCGCCGCCAGCAGCAGGACATGTGTCCCATCATATACCCTGGCAGTGAGTCTTTCCCATTCTGTGCCCGCTCTCTTTTGGTAGGTAGACCATCTCTTTTCCAGTAAGTTGCTAAGCACACCCTCGCTGCCAGCAGCCAGGCATGTGTCCCATCATATACCCTGGCAGTGAGTCTTTCCCATTCAGTGCCCGCTCTCTTTTGGTAGGCAGACCATCTCTTTTCCAGTAAGTTGCTAAGCACACCCTCGCTGCCAGCAGCCAGGCATGTGTCCCATCATATACCCTGGCAGTGAGTCTTTCCCATTCAGTGCCCGCTCTCTTTTGGTAGGTAGACCATCTCTTTTTCAGTAAGTTGCTAAGCACACCCTCGCTGCCAGCAGCCAGGCATGTGTCCCATCATATACCCTGGCAGTGAGTCTTTCCCATTCAGTGCCCGCTCTCTTTTGGTAGGTAGACCATCTCTTTTCCAGTAAGTTGCTAAGCACACCCTCGCTGCCAGCAGCCAGGCATGTGCCCCATCATATACCCTGGCAGTGAGTCTTTCCCATTCAGTGCCCGTTGTCTTTTGGTAGGCAGACCATCTCTTTTCCAGTAAGTTGCTAAGCACGCCCTCGCTGCCAGCAGCAGGGCATGTGTCCCATCATATACCCTGGCAGTGAGTCTTTCCCATTCAGTGCCCGTTCTCTTTTGGTAGGCAGACCATCTCTTTTCCAGTAAGTTGCTAAGCACGCCCTCGCCGCCAGCAGCAGGACATGTGTCCCATCATATACCCTGGCAGTGAGTCTTTCCCATTCTGTGCCCGCTCTCTTTTGGTAGGTAGACCATCTCTTTTCCAGTAAGTTGCTAAGCACACCCTCGCTGCCAGCAGCCAGGCATGTGTCCCATCATATACCCTGGCAGTGAGTCTTTCCCATTCAGTGCCCGCTCTCTTTTGGTAGGCAGACCATCTCTTTTCCAGTAAGTTGCTAAGCACGCCCTCGCTGCAAGCATCCGTGCATGTGTCCCATCATATACCCTGGCAGTGAGTCTTTCCCATTCAGTGCCCGTTCTCTTTTGGAAGGTAGACCATCTCTTTTCCAGTAAGTTGCTAAGCACACCCTCGCTGCCAGCAGCCAGGCATGTGTCCCATCATATACCCTGGCAGTGAGTCTTTCCCATTCAGTGCCCGCTCTCTTTTGGTAGGCAGACCATCTCTTTTCCAGTAAGTTGCTAAGCACACCCTCGCTGCCAGCAGCCGTGCATGTGTCCCATCATACACCCTGGCAGTGAGTCTTTCCGTAATGTGCCCGTTCTCTTTTGGTAGGTAGATCATATTTTCCAGTAAGTTGCTAAGCACGCCCTCACCGCCAGCAGCAAGAAACGTTCATTCAGTGCCCGCTCTCTTTTGGTAGGCAGACCATCTCTTTTCCAGTAAGTTGCTAAGCACACCCTCGCTGCCAGCAGCCGTGCATGTGTCCCATCATATACCCTGGCAGTGAGTCTTTCCATAATGTGCCCGTTCTCTTTTGGTAGGTAGATCATCTCTTTTCCAGTAAGTTGCTAAGCACGCCCTCGCTGCCAGCAGCCGTGCATGTGTCCCATCATATACCCTGGCAGTGAGTCTTTCCCATTCTGTGCCCATTCTCTTTTGGTAGGTAGACCATCTCTTTTCCAGTAAGTTGCTAAGCACACCCTCACTGCCAGCAGCAGGACATGTGCCCCATCATATACCCTGGCAGTGAGTCTTTCCCATTCAGTGCCCGCTCTCTTTTGGTAGGCAGAACATCTCTTTTCCAGTAAGTTGCTAAACACGCCCTCGCTGCCAGTAGCCAGGCATGTGTCCCATCATATACCCTGGCAGTGAGTCTTTCCCATTCAGTGCCCGCTCTATTTTGGTAGGCAGACCATCTCTTTTCCAGTAAGTTGCTAAGCACGCCCTCACCGCCAGCAGCAGGACATGTGTCCCATCATATAGCCTGGCAGTGAGTCTTTCCCATTCAGTGCCCGCTCTCTTTTGGTAGGTAGACCATCTCTTTTCCAGTAAGTTGCTAAGCACGCCCTCACCGCCAGCAGCCAGGCATGTGTCCCATCATATACCCTGGCAGTGAGTCTTTCCCATTCAGTGCCTGCTCTCTTTTGGTAGGCAGACCATCTCTTTTCCAGTAAGTTGCTAAGCACGCCCTCGCTGCCAGCAGCAGGACATGTTTCCCATCATATACCCTGGCAGTGAGTCTTTCCCATTCAGTGCCTGTTCTCTTTTGGTAGGCAGACCATCTCTTTTCCAGTAAGTTGCTAAGCACGCCCTCGCTGCCAGCATCCGTGCATGTGTCTCATCATATACCCTGGCAGTGAGTCTTTCCCATTCTGTGCCCGCTCTCTTTTGGTAGGTAGACCATCTCTTTTCCAGTAAGTTGCTAAGCACGCCTTCGCTGCCAGCAGCAGGACATGTGTCCCATCATATACCCTGGCAGTGAGTCTTTCCCATTCAGTGCCCGTTCTCTTTTGGTAGGCAGACCATCTCTTTTCCAGTAAGTTGCTAAGCACGCCCTCGCTGCCAGCAGCCGTGCATTTGTCCCATCATATACCCTGGCAGTGAGTATTTCCCATTCTGTGCCCATTCTCTTTTGGTAGGTAGACCATCTCTTTTCCAGTAAGTTGCTAAGCATGCCCTCGCTGCCAGCAGCCGTGCATGTGTCCCATCATATACCCTGGCAGTGAGTCTTTCCCATTCAGTGCCCGTTCTCTTTTGGTAGGTAGACCATCTTTTTTCCAGTAAGTTGCTAAGCACGCCCTCGCCGCTAGCAGCAGGACATGTGTCCCATCATATACCCTGGCAGTGGATCTTTCCCATTCAGTGCCCGTTCTCTTTTGGTAGGTAGACCATCTCTTTTCCAGTAAGTTGCTAAGCACGCCCTCGCTGCCAGCAGCCAGGCATGTGCCCCATCATATACCCTGGCAGTGAGTCTTTCCCATTCTGTGCCCGCTCTCTTTTGGTAGGTAGACCATCTCTTTTCCAGTAAGTTGCTAAGCACACCCTCGCTGCCAGCAGCCAGGCATGTGCCCCATCATATACCCTGGCAGTGAGTCTTTCCCATTCAGTGCCCGTTCTCTTTTGGTAGGTAGACCATCTCTTTTCCAGTAAGTTGCTAAGCATGCCCTCGCTGCCAGCAGCAGGACATGTGTGCCATCATATACCCTGGCAGTGAGTCTTTCCATAATGTGCCCGTTCTCTTTTGGTAGGTAGACCTTGGGCCTCATTCCGAGTACGGCGCTAACCAATGGCGCTAATAACGCCTTGGTTGACGCCGTATCCGGACCGGCAGCGCCTTGGTGGATGGCGGAATTACCGCCCCATTCCAAGGTTGGCGGGGCGGTAATTCCCCATTCACCAAGGCTCTTCCCCATTCCCAAATGAGCCCCCATAGGGCTCAATGGGAATGGGGAAATTGCAAATAACGGTGACCGTTCATTCACCGTTATTGGCTTGGAGGCCCCTTTGCGCCCTCGACTTTAACACCTGCTCGAAGCAGGCGTTAAGGGCGAGGGCGCAAAGGGAACTCGGAGTATGGCGGTAAGGGATCACCGCCACCGGTCTCGTTACCGGTGGCCGCTATCCTTTAGCGCCATACTCGGAATGAGGCCCCATCTCTTTTCCAGTAAGTTGCTAAGCACGCCCTCGCCGCCAGCAGCTAGGCATGTGTCCCATCATATACCCTGGCAGTGAGTCTTTCCCATTCAGTGCCCGTTCTCTTTTGGTAGGTAGACCATCTCTTTTCCAGTAAGTTGCTAAGCACGCCCTCGCCGCCCCAGCAGCAAGAAACATGTCCCATCATATACCCTGGCAGTGAGTCTTTCCCATTCAGTGCCTGCTCTCTTTTGGTAGGTAGACCATCTCTTTTCCAGTAAGTTGCTAAGCACGCCCTCGCCGCCAGCAGCAAGAAACGTGTCCCATCATATACCCAGGCAGTGAGTCTTTCCTATTCTGTGCCCGTTCTCTTTTGGTAGGTAGACCATCTCTTTTCCAGTAAGTTGCTAAGCACGCCCTCGCCGCCAGCAGCAAGAAACGTGTAACATCATATACCCAGGCAGTGAGTCTTTACCATTCTGTGCCCGTTCTCTTTTGGTAGGCAGACCATCTCTTTTCCAGTAAGTTGCTAAGCACACCCTCGCTGCCAGCAGCCAGGCATGTGTCCCATCATATACCCTGGCTTTGCGTCTTTCCCATTCAGTGCCCGCTCTCTTTTGGTAGGTAGACCATCTCTTTTCCAGTAAGTTGCTAAGCACGCCCTCGCTGCCAGCAGCAAGAAACGTGTCCCATCATATACCCAGGCAGTGAGTCTTTCCCATTCTGTGCCCGTTCTCTTTTGGTAGGTAGACCATCTCTTTTCCAGTAAGTTGCTAAGCACACCCTCGCTGCCAGCAGCCAGGCATGTGTCCCATCATATACCCTGGCAGTGAGTCTTTCCCATTCAGTGCCCGTTCTCTTTTGGTAGGCAGACCATCTCTTTTCCAGTAAGTTGCTAAGCACGCCCTCGCTGCCAGCAGCCGTGCATGTGTCCCATCATATACCCTGGCAGTGAGTCTTTCCCATTCTGTGCCCGCTCTCTTTTGGTAGGCAGACCATCTCTTTTCCAGTAAGTTGCTGAGCACGCCCTCGCTGCCAGCAGCAGGACATGTGTCCCATCATATAGCCTGGCAGTGAGTCTTTCCCATTCAGTGCCTGTTCTCTTTTGGTAGGCAGACCATCTCTTTTCCAGTAAGTTGCTAAGCACGCCCTCGCTGCCAGCAGCCGTGCATGTGTCCCATCATATACCCTGGCAGTGAGTCTCTCCCATTCTGTGCCCATTCTCTTTTGGTAGGTAGACCATCTCTTTTCCAGTAAGTTGCTAAGCACGCCCTCGCTGCCAGCAGTCAGGCATGTGCCCCATCATATACCCTGGCAATGAGTCTTTCCCATTCTCTGCCCGCTCTCTTTTGGTAGGTAGACCATCTCTTTTCCAGTAAGTTGCTAAGCACGCCCTCGCTGCCAGCAGCCAGGCAAGTGTCCCATCATATACCCTGGCAGTGAGTCTTTCCCATTCAGTGCCCGTTCTCTTTTGGTAGGTAGACCATCTCTTTTCCAGTAAGTTGCTAAGCACGCCCTCGCCGCCAGCAGTCAGGCATGTGTCCCATCATATACCCTGGCAGTGAGTCTTTCCCATTCAGTGCCCGTTCTCTTTTGGTAGGTAGACCATCTCTTTTCCAGTAAGTTGCTAAGCAGGCCCTCGCCGCCAGCAGCAAGAAACGTGTCCCATCATATACCCTGGCAGTGAGTCTTTCCCATTCAGTGCCCGTTCTCTTTTGGTAGGTAGACCATCTCTTTTCCAGTAAGTTGCTAAGCACACCCTCGCTGCCAGCAGCCGTGCATGTGTCCCATCATATACCCTGGCAGTGAGTCTTTCCCATTCTGTGCCCGCTCTCTTTTGGTAGGTAGACCATCTCTTTTCCAGTAAGTTGCTAAGCACACCCTCGCTGCCAGCAGCCAGGCATGTGCCCCATCATATACCCTGGCAGTGAGTCTTTCCCATTCAGTGCCCGTTCTCTTTTGGTAGGCAGACCATCTCTTTTCCAGTAAGTTGCTAAGCACGCCCTCGCTGCCAGCAGCCGTGCATGTGTCCCATCATATACCCTGGCAGTGAGTCTTTCCCATTCTGTGCCCGCTCTCTTTTGGTAGGCAGACCATCTCTTTTCCAGTAAGTTGCTGAGCACGCCCTCGCTGCCAGCAGCAGGACATGTGTCCCATCATATAGCCTGGCAGTGAGTCTTTCCCATTCAGTGCCTGTTCTCTTTTGGTAGGCAGACCATCTCTTTTCCAGTAAGTTGCTAAGCACGCCCTCGCTGCCAGCAGCCGTGCATGTGTCCCATCATATACCCTGGCAGTGAGTCTCTCCCATTCTGTGCCCATTCTCTTTTGGTAGGTAGACCATCTCTTTTCCAGTAAGTTGCTAAGCACGCCCTCGCTGCCAGCAGTCAGGCATGTGCCTCATCATATACCCTGGCAATGAGTCTTTCCCATTCTCTGCCCGCTCTCTTTTGGTAGGTAGACCATCTCTTTTCCAGTAAGTTGCTAAGCACGCCCTCGCTGCCAGCAGCCAGGCATGTGTCCCATCATATACCCTGGCAGTGAGTCTTTCCCATTCAGTGCCCGTTCTCTTTTGGTAGGTAGACCATCTCTTTTCCAGTAAGTTGCTAAGCACGCCCTCGCCGCCAGCAGTCAGGCATGTGTCCCATCATATACCCTGGCAGTGAGTCTTTCCCATTCAGTGCCCGTTCTCTTTTGGTAGGTAGACCATCTCTTTTCCAGTAAGTTGCTAAGCAGGCCCTCGCCGCCAGCAGCAAGAAACGTGTCCCATCATATACCCTGGCAGTGAGTCTTTCCCATTCAGTGCCCGTTCTCTTTTGGTAGGTAGACCATCTCTTTTCCAGTAAGTTGCTAAGCACACCCTCGCTGCCAGCAGCCGTGCATGTGTCTCATCATATACCCTGGCAGTGAGTCTTTCCCATTCTGTGCCCGCTCTATTTTGGTAGGTAGACCATCTCTTTTCCAGTAAGTTGCTAAGCACACCCTCGCTGCCAGCAGCCAGGCATGTGCCCCATCATATACCCTGGCAGTGAGTCTTTCCCATTCAGTGCCCGTTCTCTTTTGGTAGGTAGACCATCTCTTTTCCAGTAAGTTGCTAAGCATGCCCTCGCTGCCAGCAGCAGGACATGTGTCCCATCATATACCCTGGCAGTGAGTCTTTTCATAATGTGCCCGTTCTCTTTTGGTAGGTAGACCTTGGGCCTCATTCCGAGTACGGCGCTAACCAATGGCGCTATTAACGCCTTGGTTGACGCCGTACCCGGACCGGCAGCGCCTTGGTGGATGGCGGAATTACCGCCCCATTCCAAGGATGGCGGGGCGGTAATTCCCCATTCACCAAGGCTCTTCCCCATTCCCAAATGAGCCCCGATAGGGCTCAATGGGAATGGGGAAATTGCAAATAACGGTGACCGTTCATTCACCGTTATTGGCTTGGAGGCCCCTTTGCACCCTCGACTTTAACACCTGCTCGAAGCAGGCGTTAAGGGCGAGGGCGCAAAGGGAACTCGGAGTATGGCGGTAAGGGATCACCGCCACCGGTCTCGTTACCGGTGGCCGCTATCCCTTAGCGCCATACTCGGAATGAGGCCCCATCTCTTTTCCAGTAAGTTGCTAAGCACGCCCTCGCTGCCAGCAGCCGTGCATGTGTCCCATCATATACCCTGGCAGTGAGTCTTTCCCATTCTGTGCCCATTCTCTTTTGGTAGGTAGACCATCTCTTTTCCAGTAAGTTGCTAAGCACACCCTCACTGCCAGCAGCAGGACATGTGCCCCATCATATACCCTGGCAGTGAGTCTTTCCCATTCAGTGCCCGCTCTCTTTTGGTAGGCAGAGCATCTCTTTTCCAGTAAGTTGCTAAACACGCCCTCGCTGCCAGTAGCCAGGCATGTGTCCCATCATATACCCTGGCAGTGAGTCTTTCCCATTCAGTGCCCGCTCTATTTTGGTAGGCAGACCATCTCTTTTCCAGTAAGTTGCTAAGCACGTCCTCACCGCCAGCAGCAGGACATGTGTCCCATCATATAGCCTGGCAGTGAGTCTTTCCCATTCAGTGCCCGCTCTCTTTTGGTAGGTAGACCATCTCTTTTCCAGTAAGTTGCTAAGCACGCCCTCACCGCCAGCAGCCAGGCATGTGTCCCATCATATACCCTGGCAGTGAGTCTTTCCCATTCAGTGCCTGCTCTCTTTTGGTAGGCAGACCATCTCTTTTCCAGTAAGTTGCTAAGCACGCCCTCGCTGCCAGCAGCAGGACATGTGTCCCATCATATACCCTGGCAGTGAGTCTTTCCCATTCAGTGCCTGTTCTCTTTAGGTAGGCAGACCATCTCTTTTCCAGTAAGTTGCTAAGCACGCCCTCGCCGCCAGCAGCAGGACATGTGTCCCATCATATACCCTGGCAGTGAGTCTTTCCCATTCTGTGCCCGCTCTCTTTTGGTAGGTAGACCATCTCTTTTCCAGTAAGTTGCTAAGCACACCCTCGCTGCCAGCAGCCAGGCATGTGTCCCATCATATACCCTCGCAGTGAGTCTTTCCCATTCAGTGCCCGCTCTCTTTTGGTAGGCAGACCATCTCTTTTCCAGTAAGTTGCTAAGCACGCCCTCGCTGCCAGCATCCGTGCATGTGTCTCATCATATACCCTGGCAGTGAGTCTTTCCCATTCTGTGCCCGCTCTCTTTTGGTAGGTAGACCATCTCTTTTCCAGTAAGTTGCTAAGCACGCCTTCGCTGCCAGCAGCAGGACATGTGTCCCATCATATACCCTGGCAGTGAGTCTTTCCCATTCAGTGCCCGTTCTCTTTTGGTAGGCAGACCATCTCTTTTCCAGTAAGTTGCTAAGCACGCCCTCGCTGCCAGCAGCCGTGCATTTGTCCCATCATATACCCTGGCAGTGAGTATTTCCCATTCTGTGCCCATTCTCTTTTGGTAGGTAGACCATCTCTTTTCCAGTAAGTTGCTAAGCATGCCCTCGCTGCCAGCAGCCGTGCATGTGTCCCATCATATACCCTGGCAGTGAGTCTTTCCCATTCAGTGCCCGTTCTCTTTTGGTAGGTAGACCATCTCTTTTCCAGTAAGTTGCTAAGCACGCCCTCGCTGCTAGCAGCAGGACATGTGTCCCATCATATACCCTGGCAGTGGATCTTTCCCATTCAGTGCCCGTTCTCTTTTGGTAGGTAGACCATCTCTTTTCCAGTAAGTTGCTAAGCACGCCCTCGCTGCCAGCAGCCAGGCATGTGCCCCATCATATACCCTGGCAGTGAGTCTTTCCCATTCTGTGCCCGCTCTCTTTTGGTAGGTAGACCATCTCTTTTCCAGTAAGTTGCTAAGCACACCCTCGCTGCCAGCAGCCAGGCATGTGCCCCATCATATACCCTGGCAGTGAGTCTTTCCCATTCAGTGCCCGTTCTCTTTTGGTAGGTAGACCATCTCTTTTCCAGTAAGTTGCTAAGCATGCCCTCGCTGCCAGCAGCAGGACATGTGTGCTATCATATACCCTGGCAGTGAGTCTTTCCATAATGTGCCCTTTCTCTTTTGGTAGGTAGACCTTGGGCCTCATTCCGAGTACGGCGCTAACCAATGGCGCTATTAACGCCTTGGTTGACGCCGTATCCGGACCGGCAGCGCCTTGGTGGATGGCGGAATTACCGCCCCATTCCAAGGTTGGCGGGGCGGTAATTCCCCATTCACCAAGGCTCTTCCCCATTCCCAAATGAGCCCCCATAGGGCTCAATGGGAATGGGGAAATTGCAAATAACGGTGACCGTTCATTCACCGTTATTGGCTTGGAGGCCCCTTTGCGCCCTCGACTTTAACACCTGCTCGAAGCAGGCGTTAAGGGCGAGGGCGCAAAGGGAACTCGGAGTATGGCGGTAAGGGATCACCGCCACCGGTCTCGTTACCGGTGGCCGCTATCCTTTAGCGCCATACTCGGAATGAGGCCCCATCTCTTTTCCAGTAAGTTGCTAAGCACGCCCTCGCTGCCAGCAGCCAGGCATGTGTCCCATCATATACCCTGGCAGTGAGTCTTTCCCATTCAGTGCCCGTTCTCTTTTGGTAGGTAGACCATCTCTTTTCCAGTAAGTTGCTAAGCACGCCCTCGCCGCCAGCAGCTAGGCATGTGTCCCATCATATACCCTGGCAGTGAGTCTTTCCCATTCAGTGCCCGTTCTCTTTTGGTAGGTAGACCATCTCTTTTCCAGTAAGTTGCTAAGCACGCCCTCGCCGCCCCAGGAGCAAGAAACATGTCCCATCATATACCCTGGCAGTGAGTCTTTCCCATTCAGTGCCCGCTCTCTTTTGGTAGGTAGACCATCTCTTTTCCAGTAAGTTGCTAAGCACGCCCTCGCCGCCAGCAGCAAGAAACGTGTCCCATCATATACCCAGGCAGTGAGTCTTTCCTATTCTGTGCCCGTTTTCTTTTGGTAGGTAGACCATCTCTTTTCCAGTAAGTTGCTAAGCACGCCCTCGCCGCCAGCAGCAAGAAACGTGTAACATCATATACCCAGGCAGTGAGTCTTTACCATTCTGTGCCCGTTCTCTTTTGGTAGGCAGACCATCTCTTTTCCAGTAAGTTGCTAAGCACACCCTCGCTGCCAGCAGCCAGGCATGTGTCCCATCATATACCCTGGCTTTGCGTCTTTCCCATTCAGTGCCCGCTCTCTTTTGGTAGGTAGACCATCTCTTTTCCAGTAAGTTGCTAAGCACGCCCTCGCTGCCAGCAGCAAGAAACGTGTCCCATCATATACCCAGGCAGTGAGTCTTTCCCATTCTGTGCCCGTTCTCTTTTGGTAGGTAGACCATCTCTTTTCCAGTAAGTTGCTAAGCACACCCTCGCTGCCAGCAGCCAGGCATGTGTCCCATCATATACCCTGGCAGTGAGTCTTTCCCATTCAGTGCCCGTTCTCTTTTGGTAGGCAGACCATCTCTTTTCCAGTAAGTTGCTAAGCACGCCCTCGCTGCCAGCAGCCGTGCATGTGTCCCATCATATACCCTGGCAGTGAGTTTTTCCCATTCTGTGCCCGCTCTCTTTTGGTAGGCAGACCATCTCTTTTCCAGTAAGTTGCTGAGCACGCCCTCGCTGCCAGCAGCAGGACATGTGTCCCATCATATAGCCTGGCAGTGAGTCTTTCCCATTCAGTGCCTGTTCTCTTTTGGTAGGCAGACCATCTCTTTTCCAGTAAGTTGCTAAGCACGCCCTCGCTGCCAGCAGCCGTGCATGTGTCCCATCATATACCCTGGCAGTGAGTCTCTCCCATTCTGTGCCCATTCTCTTTTGGTAGGTAGACCATCTCTTTTCCAGTAAGTTGCTAAGCACGCCCTCGCTGCCAGCAGTCAGGCATGTGCCCCATCATATACCCTGGCAATGAGTCTTTCCCATTCTCTGCCCGCTCTCTTTTGGTAGGTAGACCATCTCTTTTCCAGTAAGTTGCTAAGCACGCCCTCGCTGCCAGCAGCCAGGCATGTGTCCCATCATATACCCTGGCAGTGAGTCTTTCCCATTCAGTGCCCGTTCTCTTTTGGTAGGTAGACCATCTCTTTTCCAGTAAGTTGCTAAGCACGGCCTCGCCGCCAGCAGTCAGGCATGTGTCCCATCATATACCCTGGCAGTGAGTCTTTCCCATTCAGTGCCCGTTCTCTTTTGGTAGGTAGACCATCTCTTTTCCAGTAAGTTGCTAAGCAGGCCCTCGCCGCCAGCAGCAAGAAACGTGTCCCATCATATACCCTGGCAGTGAGTCTTTCCCATTCAGTGCCCGTTCTCTTTTGGTAGGTAGACCATCTCTTTTCCAGTAAGTTGCTAAGCACACCCTCGCTGCCAGCAGCCGTGCATGTGTCCCATCATATACCCTGGCAGTGAGTCTTTCCCATTCTGTGCCCGCTCTCTTTTGGTAGGTAGACCATCTCTTTTCCAGTAAGTTGCTAAGCACACCCTCGCTGCCAGCAGCCAGGCATGTGCCCCATCATATACCCTGGCAGTGAGTCTTTCCCATTCAGTGCCCGTTCTCTTTTGGTAGGCAGACCATCTCTTTTCCAGTAAGTTGCTAAGCACGCCCTCGCTGCCAGCAGCCGTGCATGTGTCCCATCATATACCCTGGCAGTGAGTCTTTCCCATTCTGTGCCCGCTCTCTTTTGGTAGGCAGACCATCTCTTTTCCAGTAAGTTGCTGAGCACGCCCTCGCTGCCAGCAGCAGGACATGTGTCCCATCATATAGCCTGGCAGTGAGTCTTTCCCATTCAGTGCCTGTTCTCTTTTGGTAGGCAGACCATCTCTTTTCCAGTAAGTTGCTAAGCACGCCCTCGCTGCCAGCAGCCGTGCATGTGTCCCATCATATACCCTGGCAGTGAGTCTCTCCCATTCTGTGCCCATTCTCTTTTGGTAGGTAGACCATCTCTTTTCCAGTAAGTTGCTAAGCACGCCCTCGCTGCCAGCAGTCAGGCATGTGCCCCATTATATACCCTGGCAATGAGTCTTTCCCATTCTCTGCCCGCTCTCTTTTGGTAGGTAGACCATCTCTTTTCCAGTAAGTTGCTAAGCACGCCCTCGCTGCCAGCAGCCAGGCATGTGTCCCATCATATACCCTGGCAGTGAGTCTTTCCCATTCAGTGCCCGTTCTCTTTTGGTAGGTAGACCATCTCTTTTCCAGTAAGTTGCTAAGCACGCCCTCGCCGCCAGCAGTCAGGCATGTGTCCCATCATATACCCTGGCAGTGAGTCTTTCCCATTCAGTGCCCGTTCTCTTTTGGTAGGTAGACCATCTCTTTTCCAGTAAGTTGCTAAGCAGGCCCTCGCCGCCAGCAGCAAGAAACGTGTCCCATCATATACCCTGGCAGTGAGTCTTTCCCATTCAGTGCCCGTTCTCTTTTGGTAGGTAGACCATCTCTTTTCCAGTAAGTTGCTAAGCACACCCTCGCTGCCAGCAGCCGTGCATGTGTCCCATCATATACCCTGGCAGTGAGTCTTTCCCATTCTGTGCCCGCTCTATTTTGGTAGGTAGACCATCTCTTTTCCAGTAAGTTGCTAAGCACACCCTCGCTGCCAGCAGCCAGGCATGTGCCCCATCATATACCCTGGCAGTGAGTCTTTCCCATTCAGTGCCCGTTCTCTTTTGGTAGGTAGACCATCTCTTTTCCAGTAAGTTGCTAAGCATGCCCTCGCTGCCAGCAGCAGGACATGTGTCCCATCATATACCCTGGCAGTGAGTCTTTTCATAATGTGCCCGTTCTCTTTTGGTAGGTAGACCTTGGGCCTCATTCCGAGTACGGCGCTAACCAATGGCGCTATTAACGCCTTGGTTGACGCCGTACCCGGACCGGCAGCGCCTTGGTGGATGGCGGAATTACCGCCCCATTCCAAGGTTGGCGGGGCGGTAATTCCCCATTCACCAAGGCTCTTCCCCATTCCCAAATGAGCCCCGATAGGGCTCAATGGGAATGGGGAAATTGCAAATAACGGTGACCGTTCATTCACCGTTATTGGCTTGGAGGCCCCTTTGCGCCCTCGACTTTAACACCTGCTCGAAGCAGGCGTTAAGGGCGAGGGCGCAAAGGGAACTCGGAGTATGGCGGTAAGGGATCACCGCCACCGGTCTCGTTACCGGTGGCCGCTATCCCTTAGCGCCATACTCGGAATGAGGCCCCATCTCTTTTCCAGTAAGTTGCTAAGCACGCCCTCGCTGCCAGCAGCCAGGCATGTGTCCCATCATATACCCTGGCAGTGAGTCTTTCCCATTCAGTGCCCGTTCTCTTTTGGTAGGTAGACCATCTCTTTTCCAGTAAGTTGCTAAGCACGCCCTCGCCGCCAGCAGCCAGGCATGTGTCCCATCATATACCCTGGCAGTGAGTCTTTCCCATTCAGTGCCCGTTCTCTTTTGGTAGGTAGACCATCTCTTTTCCAGTAAGTTGCTAAGCACGCCCTCGCCGCCAGCAGCAAGAAACATGTCCCATCATATACCCTGGCAGTGAGTCTTTCCCATTCAGTGCCCGTTCTCTTTTGGTAGGTAGACCATCTCTTTTCCAGTAAGTTGCTAAGCACGCCCTCGCCGCCAGCAGCAAGAAACGTGTCCCATCATATACCCTGCCAGTGAGTCTTTCCCATTCAGTGCCGGCTCTCTTTTGGTAGGTAGACCATCTCTTTTCCAGTAAGTTGCTAAGCACGCCCTCGCTGCCAGCAGCCAGGCATGTGTCCCATCATATACCCTGGCAGTGAGTCTTTCCCATTCAGTGCCCGCTCTCTTTTGGTAGGCAGACCATCTCTTTTCCAGTAAGTTGCTAAGCACACCCTCGCTGTCAGCAGCAAGAAACGTGTCCCATCATATACCCAGGCAGTGAGTCTTTCCCATTCTGTGCCCGTTCTCTTTTGGTAGGTAGACCATCTCTTTTCCAGTAAGTTGCTAAGCACACCCTCGCTGCCAGCAGCCAGGCATGTGTCCCATCATATACCCTGGCAGTGAGTCTTTCCCATTCAGTGCCCATTCTCTTTTGGTAGGCAGACCATCTCTTTTCCAGTAAGTTGCTAAGCACGCCCTCGCCGCCAGCAGCCAGGCATGTGTCCCATCATATACCCTGGTAGTGAGTCTTTCCCATTCAGTGCCCGCTCTCTTTTGGTAGGCCGACCATCTCTTTTCCAGTAAGTTGCTAAGCACGCCCTCGCTGCCAGCAGCCGTGCATGTGTCCCATCATATACCCTGGCAGTGAGACTTTCCCATTCTGTGCCCGCTCTCTTTTGGTAGGTAGACCATCTCTTTTCCAGTAAGTTGCTGAGCACGCCCTCGCTGCCAGCAGCAGGACATGTGTCCCATCATAAACCCTGGCAGTGAGTCTTTCCCATTCAGTGCCCGTTCTCTTTTGGTAGGCAGACCATCTCTTTTCCAGTAAGTTGCTAAGCACGCCCTCGCTGCCAGCAGCCGTGCATGTGTCCCATCATATACCCTGGCAGTGAGTCTCTCCCATTCTGTGCCCATTCTCTTTTGGTAGGTAGACCATCTCTTTTCCAGTAAGGTGCTAAGCACGCCCTCGCTGCCAGCAGTCAGGCATGTGCCCCATCATATACCCTGGCAATGAGTCTTTCCCATTCTCTGCCCGCTCTCTTTTGGTAGGTAGACCATCTCTTTTCTAGTAAGTTGCTAAGCACAACCTCGCTGCCAGCAGCCAGGCATGTGCCCCATCATATACCCTGGCAGTGAGCCTTTCCCATTCAGTGCCCGTTCTCTTTTGGTAGGTAGATCATCTCTTTTCCAGTAAGTTGCTAAGCACGCCCTCGCTGCCAGCAGCAGGACATGTGTCCCATCATATACCCTGGCAGTGAGTCTTTCCATAATGTGCCCGTTCTCTTTTGGTAGGTAGACCATCTCTTTTCCAGTAAGCTGCTAAGCACGCCCTCGCTGCCAGCAGCCAGGCATGTGTCCCATCATATACCCTGGCAGTGAGTCTTTCCGATTCAGTGCCCGTTCTCTTTTGGTAGGCAGAGCATCTCTTTTCCAGTAAGTTGCTAAACACGCCCTCGCTGCCAGTAGCCAGGCATGTGTCCCATCATATACCCTGGCAGTGAGTCTTTCCCATTCAGTGCCCGCTCTCTTTTGGTAGGCAGACCATCTCTTTTCCAGTAAGTTGCTAAGCACGCCCTCACCGCCAGCAGCAGGACATGTCTCCCATCATATAGCCTGGCAGTGAGTCTTTCCCATTCAGTGCCCGCTCTCTTTTGGTAGGTAGACCATCTCTTTTCCAGTAAGTTGCTAAGCACGCCCTCACCGCCAGCAGCCAGGCATGTGTCCCATCATACACCCTGGCAGTGAGTCTTTCCCATTCAGTGCCTGCTCTCTTTTGGTAGGCAGACCATCTCTTTTCCAGTAAGTTGCTAAGCACGCCCTCGCTGCCAGCAGCAGGACATGTGTCCCATCATATACCCTGGCAGTGAGTCTTTCCCATTCAGTGCCCGTTCTCTTTTGGTAGGCAGACCATCTCTTTTCCAGTAAGTTGCTAAGCACGCCCTCGCCGCCAGCAGCAGGACATGTGTCCCATCATATACCCTGGCAGTGAGTCTTTCCCATTCTGTGCCCGCTCTCTTTTGGTAGGTAGACCATCTCTTTTCCAGTAAGTTGCTAAGCACACCCTCGCTGCCAGCAGCCAGGCATGTGTCCCATCATATACCCTGGCAGTGAGTCTTTCCCATTCAGTGCCCGCTCTCTTTTGGTAGCCAGACCATCTCTTTTCCAGTAAGTTGCTAAGCACGCCCTCGCTGCCAGCATCCGTGCATGTGTCTCATCATATACCCTGGCAGTGAGTCTTTCCCATTCTGTGCCCGCTCTCTTTTGGTAGGTAGACCATCTCTTTTCCAGTAAGTTGCTAAGCACGCCTTCGCTGCCAGCAGCAGGACATGTGTCCCATCATATACCCTGGCAGTGAGTCTTTCCCATTCAGTGCCCGTTCTCTTTTGGTAGGCAGACCATCTCTTTTCCAGTAAGTTGCTAAGCACGCCCTCGCTGCCAGCAGCCGTGCATTTGTCCCATCATATACCCTGGCAGTGAGTATTTCCCATTCTGTGCCCATTCTCTTTTGGTAGGTAGACCATCTCTTTTCCAGTAAGTTGCTAAGCATGCCCTCGCTGCCAGCAGCCGTGCATGTGTCCCATCATATACCCTGGCAGTGAGTCTTTCCCATTCAGTGCCCGTTCTCTTTTGGTAGGTAGACCATCTCTTTTCCAGTAAGTTGCTAAGCACGCCCTCGCCGCTAGCAGCAGGACATGTGTCCCATCATATACCCTGGCAGTGGATCTTTCCCATTCAGTGCCCGTTCTCTTTTGGTAGGTAGACCATCTCTTTTCCAGTAAGTTGCTAAGCACGCCCTCGCTGCCAGCAGCCAGGCATGTGCCCCATCATATACCCTGGCAGTGAGTCTTTCCCATTCTGTGCCCGCTCTCTTTTGGTAGGTAGACCATCTCTTTTCCAGTAAGTTGCTAAGCACACCCTCGCTGCCAGCAGCCAGGCATGTGCCCCATCATATACCCTGGCAGTGAGTCTTTCCCATTCAGTGCCCGTTCTCTTTTGGTAGGTAGACCATCTCTTTTCCAGTAAGTTGCTAAGCATGCCCTCGCTGCCAGCAGCAGGACATGTGTGCCATCATATACCCTGGCAGTGAGTCTTTCCATAATGTGCCCGTTGTCTTTTGGTAGGTAGACCTTGGGCCTCATTCCGAGTACGGCGCTAACCAATGGCGCTATTAACGCCTTGGTTGACGCCGTATCCGGACCGGCAGCGCCTTGGTGGATGGCGGAATTACCGCCCCATTCCAAGGTTGGCGGGGCGGTAATTCCCCATTCACCAAGGCTCTTCCCCATTCCCAAATGAGCCCCCATAGGGCTCAATGGGAATGGGGAAATTGCAAATAACGGTGACCGTTCATTCACGGTTATTGGCTTGGAGGCCCCTTTGCGCCCTCGACTTTAACACCTGCTCGAAGCAGGCGTTAAGGGCGAGGGCGCAAAGGGAACTCGGAGTATGGCGGTAAGGGATCACCGCCACCGGTCTCGTTACCGGTGACCGCTATCCTTTAGCGCCATACTCGGAATGAGGCCCCATCTCTTTTCCAGTAAGTTGCTAAGCACGCCCTCGCTGCCAGCAGCCAGGCATGTGTCCCATCATATACCCTGGCAGTGAGTCTTTCCCATTCAGTGCCCGTTCTCTTTTGGTAGGTAGACCATCTCTTTTCCAGTAAGTTGCTAAGCACGCCCTCGCCGCCAGCAGCTAGGCATGTGTCCCATCATATACCCTGGCAGTGAGTCTTTCCCATTCAGTGCCCGTTCTCTTTTGGTACGTAGACCATCTCTTTTCCAGTAAGTTGCTAAGCACGCCCTCGCCGCCCCAGCAGCAAGAAACATGTCCCATCATATACCCTGGCAGTGAGTCTTTCCCATTCAGTGCCCGTTCTCTTTTGGTAGGTAGACCATCTCTTTTCCAGTAAGTTGCTAAGCACGCCCTCGCCGCCAGCAGCAAGAAACGTGTCCCATCATATACCCTGGCAGTGAGTCTTTCCCATTCAGTGCCCGCTCTCTTTTGGTAGGTAGACCATCTCTTTTCCAGTAAGTTGCTAAGCACGCCCTCGCCGCCAGCAGCAAGAAACGTGTCCCATCATATACCCAGGCAGTGAGTCTTTCCTATTCTGTGCCCGTTCTCTTTTGGTAGGTAGACCATCTATTTTCCAGTAAGTTGCTAAGCACGCCCTCGCCGCCAGCAGCAAGAAACGTGTCCCATCATATACCCAGGCAGTGAGTCTTTCCCATTCTGTGCCCGTTCTCTTTTGGTAGGCAGACCATCTCTTTTCCAGTAAGTTGCTAAGCACACCCTCGCTGCCAGCAGCCAGGCATGTGTCCCATCATATACCCTGGCTTTGCGTCTTTCCCATTCAGTGCCCGCTCTCTTTTGGTAGGTAGACCATCTCTTTTCCAGTAAGTTGCTAAGCACGCCCTCGCTGCCAGCAGCAAGAAACGTGTCCCATCATATACCCAGGCAGTGAGTCTTTCCCATTCTGTGCCCGTTCTCTTTTGGTAGGTAGACCATCTCTTTTCCAGTAAGTTGCTAAGCACACCCTCGCTGCCAGCAGCCAGGCATGTGTCCCATCATATACCCTGGCAGTGAGTCTTTCCCATTCAGTGCCCGTTCTCTTTTGGTAGGCAGACCATCTCTTTTCCAGTAAGTTGCTAAGCACGCCCTCGCCGCCAGCAGCCAGGCATGTGTCCCATCATATACCCTGGTAGTGAGTCTTTCCCATTCAGTGCCCGCTCTCTTTTGGTAGGCCGACCATCTCTTTTCCAGTAAGTTGCTAAGCACGCCCTCGCTGCCAGCAGCCGTGCATGTGTCCCATCATATACCCTGGCAGTGAGTATTTCCCATTCTGTGCCCGCTCTCTTTTGGTAGGCAGACCATCTCTTTTCCAGTAAGTTGCTGAGCACGCCCTTGCTGCCAGCAGCAGGACATGTGTCCCATCATATAGCCTGGCAGTGAGTCTTTCCCATTCAGTGCCTGTTCTCTTTTGGTAGGCAGACCATCTCTTTTCCAGTAAGTTGCTAAGCACGCCCTCGCTGCCAGCAGCCGTGCATGTGTCCCATCATATACCCTGGCAGTGAGTCTCTCCCATTCTGTGCCCATTCTCTTTTGGTAGGTAGACCATCTCTTTTCCAGTAAGTTGCTAAGCACGCCCTCGCTGCCAGCAGTCAGGCATGTGCCCCATCATATACCCTGGCAATGAGTCTTTCCCATTCTCTGCCCGCTCTCTTTTGGTAGGTAGACCATCTCTTTTCCAGTAAGTTGCTAAGCACGCCCTCGGTGCCAGCAGCCAGGCATGTGTCCCATCATATACCCTGGCAGTGAGTCTTTCCCATTCAGTGCCCGTTCTCTTTTGGTAGGTAGACCATCTCTTTTCCAGTAAGTTGCTAAGCAGGCCCTCGCCGCCAGCAGCAAGAAACGTGTCCCATCATATACCCTGGCAGTGAGTCTTTCCCATTCAGTGCCCGTTCTCTTTTGGTAGGTAGACCATCTCTTTTCCAGTAAGTTGCTAAGCACACCCTCGCTGCCGGCAGCCGTGCGTGTGTCCCATCATATACCCTGGCAGTGAGTCTTTCCCATTCTGTGCCCGCTCTCTTTTGGTAGGTAGACCATCTCTTTTCCAGTAAGTTGCTAAGCACACCCTCGCTGCCAGCAGCCAGGCATGTGCCCCATCATATACCCTGGCAGTGAGTCTTTCCCATTCAGTGCCCGTTCTCTTTTGGTAGGTAGACCATCTCTTTTCCAGTAAGTTGCTAAGCATGCCCTCGCTGCCAGCAGCAGGACATGTGTCCCATCATATACCCTGGCAGTGAGTCTTTTCATAATGTGCCCGTTCTCTTTTGGTAGGTAGACCTTGGGCCTCATTCCGAGTACGGCGCTAACCAATGGCGCTATTAACGCCTTGGTTGACGCCGTACCCGGACCGGCAGCGCCTTGGTGGATGGCGGAATTACCGCCCCATTCCAAGGTTGGCGGGGCGGTAATTCCCCATTCACCAAGGCTCTTCCCCATTCCCAAATGAGCCCCCATAGGGCTCAATGGGAATGGGGAAATTGCAAATAACGGTGACCGTTCATTCACCGTTATTGGCTTGGAGGCCCCTTTGCGCCCTCGACTTTAACACCTGCTCGAAGCAGGCGTTAAGGGCGAGGGCGCAAAGGGAACTCGGAGTATGGCGGTAAGGGATCACTGCCACCGGTCTCGTTACCAGTGGCCGCTATCCCTTAGTGCCATACTCGGAATGAGGCCCCATCTCTTTTCCAGTAAGTTGCTAAGCACGCCCTCGCTGCCAGCAGCCAGGCATGTGTCCCATCATATACCCTGGCAGTGAGTCTTTCCCATTCAGTGCCCGTTCTCTTTTGGTAGGTAGACCATCTCTTTTCCAGTAAGTTGCTAAGCACGCCCTCGCCGCCAGCAGCCAGGCATGTGTCCCATCATATACCCTGGCAGTGAGTCTTTCCCATTCAGTGCCCGTTCTCTTTTGGTAGGTAGACCATCTCTTTTCCAGTAAGTTGCTAAGCACGCCCTCGCCGCCAGCAGCAAGAAACAGGTCCCATCATATACCCTGGCAGTGAGTCTTTCCCATTCAGTGCCCGTTCTCTTTTGGTAGGTAGACCATCTCTTTTCCAGTAAGTTGCTAAGCACGCCCTCGCCGCCAGCAGCAAGAAACGTGTCCCATCATATACCCTGGCAGTGAGTCTTTCCCATTCAGTGCCCGCTCTCTTTTGGTAGGTAGACCATCTCTTTTCCAGTAAGTTGCTAAGCACGCCCTCGCCGCCAGCAGCAAGAAACAGGTCCCATCATATACCCAGGCAGTGAGTCTTTCCTATTCTGTGCCCGTTCTCTTTTGGTAGGTAGACCATCTCTTTTCCAGTAAGTTGCTAAGCACGCCCTCGCTGCCAGCAGCCAGGCATGTGTCCCATCATATACCCTGGCAGTGAGTCTTTCCCATTCAGTGCCCGCTCTCTTTTGGTAGGCAGACCATCTCTTTTCCAGTAAGTTGCTAAGCACACCCTCGCTGTCAGCAGCAAGAAACGTGTCCCATCATATACCCAGGCAGTGAGTCTTTCCTATTCTGTGCCCGTTCTCTTTTGGTAGGTAGACCATCTCTTTTCCAGTAAGTTGCTAAGCACGCCCTCGCTGCCAGCAGCCAGGCATGTGTCCCATCATATACCCTGGCAGTGAGTCTTTCCCATTCAGTGCCCGCTCTCTTTTGGTAGGCAGACCATCTCTTTTCCAGTAAGTTGCTAAGCACGCCCTCACCGCCAGCAGCAGGACATGTCTCCCATCATATAGCCTGGCAGTGAGTCTTTCCCATTCAGTGCCCGCTCTCTTTTGGTAGGTAGACCATCTCTTTTCCAGTAAGTTGCTAAGCACGCCCTCACCGCCAGCAGCCAGGCATGTGTCCCATCATACACCCTGGCAGTGAGTCTTTCCCATTCAGTGCCTGCTCTCTTTTGGTAGGCAGACCATCTCTTTTCCAGTAAGTTGCTAAGCACGCCCTCGCTGCCAGCAGCAGGACATGTGTCCCATCATATACCCTGGCAGTGAGTCTTTCCCATTCAGTGCCCGTTCTCTTTTGGTAGGCAGACCATCTCTTTTCCAGTAAGTTGCTAAGCACGCCCTCGCCGCCAGCAGCAGGACATGTGTCCCATCATATACCCTGGCAGTGAGTCTTTCCCATTCTGTGCCCGCTCTCTTTTGGTAGGTAGACCATCTCTTTTCCAGTAAGTTGCTAAGCACACCCTCGCTGCCAGCAGCCAGGCATGTGTCCCATCATATACCCTGGCAGTGAGTCTTTCCCATTCAGTGCCCGCTCTCTTTTGGTAGCCAGACCATCTCTTTTCCAGTAAGTTGCTAAGCACGCCCTCGCTGCCAGCATCCGTGCATGTGTCTCATCATATACCCTGGCAGTGAGTCTTTCCCATTCTGTGCCCGCTCTCTTTTGGTAGGTAGACCATCTCTTTTCCAGTAAGTTGCTAAGCACGCCTTCGCTGCCAGCAGCAGGACATGTGTCCCATCATATACCCTGGCAGTGAGTCTTTCCCATTCAGTGCCCGTTCTCTTTTGGTAGGCAGACCATCTCTTTTCCAGTAAGTTGCTAAGCACGCCCTCGCTGCCAGCAGCCGTGCATTTGTCCCATCATATACCCTGGCAGTGAGTATTTCCCATTCTGTGCCCATTCTCTTTTGGTAGGTAGACCATCTCTTTTCCAGTAAGTTGCTAAGCATGCCCTCGCTGCCAGCAGCCGTGCATGTGTCCCATCATATACCCTGGCAGTGAGTCTTTCCCATTCAGTGCCCGTTCTCTTTTGGTAGGTAGACCATCTCTTTTCCAGTAAGTTGCTAAGCACGCCCTCGCCGCTAGCAGCAGGACATGTGTCCCATCATATACCCTGGCAGTGGATCTTTCCCATTCAGTGCCCGTTCTCTTTTGGTAGGTAGACCATCTCTTTTCCAGTAAGTTGCTAAGCACGCCCTCGCTGCCAGCAGCCAGGCATGTGCCCCATCATATACCCTGGCAGTGAGTCTTTCCCATTCTGTGCCCGCTCTCTTTTGGTAGGTAGACCATCTCTTTTCCAGTAAGTTGCTAAGCACACCCTCGCTGCCAGCAGCCAGGCATGTGCCCCATCATATACCCTGGCAGTGAGTCTTTCCCATTCAGTGCCCGTTCTCTTTTGGTAGGTAGACCATCTCTTTTCCAGTAAGTTGCTAAGCATGCCCTCGCTGCCAGCAGCAGGACATGTGTGCCATCATATACCCTGGCAGTGAGTCTTTCCATAATGTGCCCGTTGTCTTTTGGTAGGTAGACCTTGGGCCTCATTCCGAGTACGGCGCTAACCAATGGCGCTATTAACGCCTTGGTTGACGCCGTATCCGGACCGGCAGCGCCTTGGTGGATGGCGGAATTACCGCCCCATTCCAAGGTTGGCGGGGCGGTAATTCCCCATTCACCAAGGCTCTTCCCCATTCCCAAATGAGCCCCCATAGGGCTCAATGGGAATGGGGAAATTGCAAATAACGGTGACCGTTCATTCACGGTTATTGGCTTGGAGGCCCCTTTGCGCCCTCGACTTTAACACCTGCTCGAAGCAGGCGTTAAGGGCGAGGGCGCAAAGGGAACTCGGAGTATGGCGGTAAGGGATCACCGCCACCGGTCTCGTTACCGGTGACCGCTATCCTTTAGCGCCATACTCGGAATGAGGCCCCATCTCTTTTCCAGTAAGTTGCTAAGCACGCCCTCGCTGCCAGCAGCCAGGCATGTGTCCCATCATATACCCTGGCAGTGAGTCTTTCCCATTCAGTGCCCGTTCTCTTTTGGTAGGTAGACCATCTCTTTTCCAGTAAGTTGCTAAGCACGCCCTCGCCGCCAGCAGCTAGGCATGTGTCCCATCATATACCCTGGCAGTGAGTCTTTCCCATTCAGTGCCCGTTCTCTTTTGGTAGGTAGACCATCTCTTTTCCAGTAAGTTGCTAAGCACGCCCTCGCCGCCCCAGCAGCAAGAAACATGTCCCATCATATACCCTGGCAGTGAGTCTTTCCCATTCAGTGCCCGTTCTCTTTTGGTAGGTAGACCATCTCTTTTCCAGTAAGTTGCTAAGCACGCCCTCGCCGCCAGCAGCAAGAAACGTGTCCCATCATATACCCTGGCAGTGAGTCTTTCCCATTCAGTGCCCGCTCTCTTTTGGTAGGTAGACCATCTCTTTTCCAGTAAGTTGCTAAGCACGCCCTCGCCGCCAGCAGCAAGAAACGTGTCCCATCATATACCCAGGCAGTGAGTCTTTCCTATTCTGTGCCCGTTCTCTTTTGGTAGGTAGACCATCTATTTTCCAGTAAGTTGCTAAGCACGCCCTCGCCGCCAGCAGCAAGAAACGTGTCCCATCATATACCCAGGCAGTGAGTCTTTCCCATTCTGTGCCCGTTCTCTTTTGGTAGGCAGACCATCTCTTTTCCAGTAAGTTGCTAAGCACACCCTCGCTGCCAGCAGCCAGGCATGTGTCCCATCATATACCCTGGCTTTGCGTCTTTCCCATTCAGTGCCCGCTCTCTTTTGGTAGGTAGACCATCTCTTTTCCAGTAAGTTGCTAAGCACGCCCTCGCTGCCAGCAGCAAGAAACGTGTCCCATCATATACCCAGGCAGTGAGTCTTTCCCATTCTGTGCCCGTTCTCTTTTGGTAGGTAGACCATCTCTTTTCCAGTAAGTTGCTAAGCACACCCTCGCTGCCAGCAGCCAGGCATGTGTCCCATCATATACCCTGGCAGTGAGTCTTTCCCATTCAGTGCCCGTTCTCTTTTGGTAGGCAGACCATCTCTTTTCCAGTAAGTTGCTAAGCACGCCCTCGCCGCCAGCAGCCAGGCATGTGTCCCATCATATACCCTGGTAGTGAGTCTTTCCCATTCAGTGCCCGCTCTCTTTTGGTAGGCCGACCATCTCTTTTCCAGTAAGTTGCTAAGCACGCCCTCGCTGCCAGCAGCCGTGCATGTGTCCCATCATATACCCTGGCAGTGAGTATTTCCCATTCTGTGCCCGCTCTCTTTTGGTAGGCAGACCATCTCTTTTCCAGTAAGTTGCTGAGCACGCCCTTGCTGCCAGCAGCAGGACATGTGTCCCATCATATAGCCTGGCAGTGAGTCTTTCCCATTCAGTGCCTGTTCTCTTTTGGTAGGCAGACCATCTCTTTTCCAGTAAGTTGCTAAGCACGCCCTCGCTGCCAGCAGCCGTGCATGTGTCCCATCATATACCCTGGCAGTGAGTCTCTCCCATTCTGTGCCCATTCTCTTTTGGTAGGTAGACCATCTCTTTTCCAGTAAGTTGCTAAGCACGCCCTCGCTGCCAGCAGTCAGGCATGTGCCCCATCATATACCCTGGCAATGAGTCTTTCCCATTCTCTGCCCGCTCTCTTTTGGTAGGTAGACCATCTCTTTTCCAGTAAGTTGCTAAGCACGCCCTCGGTGCCAGCAGCCAGGCATGTGTCCCATCATATACCCTGGCAGTGAGTCTTTCCCATTCAGTGCCCGTTCTCTTTTGGTAGGTAGACCATCTCTTTTCCAGTAAGTTGCTAAGCAGGCCCTCGCCGCCAGCAGCAAGAAACGTGTCCCATCATATACCCTGGCAGTGAGTCTTTCCCATTCAGTGCCCGTTCTCTTTTGGTAGGTAGACCATCTCTTTTCCAGTAAGTTGCTAAGCACACCCTCGCTGCCGGCAGCCGTGCGTGTGTCCCATCATATACCCTGGCAGTGAGTCTTTCCCATTCTGTGCCCGCTCTCTTTTGGTAGGTAGACCATCTCTTTTCCAGTAAGTTGCTAAGCACACCCTCGCTGCCAGCAGCCAGGCATGTGCCCCATCATATACCCTGGCAGTGAGTCTTTCCCATTCAGTGCCCGTTCTCTTTTGGTAGGTAGACCATCTCTTTTCCAGTAAGTTGCTAAGCATGCCCTCGCTGCCAGCAGCAGGACATGTGTCCCATCATATACCCTGGCAGTGAGTCTTTTCATAATGTGCCCGTTCTCTTTTGGTAGGTAGACCTTGGGCCTCATTCCGAGTACGGCGCTAACCAATGGCGCTATTAACGCCTTGGTTGACGCCGTACCCGGACCGGCAGCGCCTTGGTGGATGGCGGAATTACCGCCCCATTCCAAGGTTGGCGGGGCGGTAATTCCCCATTCACCAAGGCTCTTCCCCATTCCCAAATGAGCCCCCATAGGGCTCAATGGGAATGGGGAAATTGCAAATAACGGTGACCGTTCATTCACCGTTATTGGCTTGGAGGCCCCTTTGCGCCCTCGACTTTAACACCTGCTCGAAGCAGGCGTTAAGGGCGAGGGCGCAAAGGGAACTCGGAGTATGGCGGTAAGGGATCACTGCCACCGGTCTCGTTACCAGTGGCCGCTATCCCTTAGTGCCATACTCGGAATGAGGCCCCATCTCTTTTCCAGTAAGTTGCTAAGCACGCCCTCGCTGCCAGCAGCCAGGCATGTGTCCCATCATATACCCTGGCAGTGAGTCTTTCCCATTCAGTGCCCGTTCTCTTTTGGTAGGTAGACCATCTCTTTTCCAGTAAGTTGCTAAGCACGCCCTCGCCGCCAGCAGCCAGGCATGTGTCCCATCATATACCCTGGCAGTGAGTCTTTCCCATTCAGTGCCCGTTCTCTTTTGGTAGGTAGACCATCTCTTTTCCAGTAAGTTGCTAAGCACGCCCTCGCCGCCAGCAGCAAGAAACAGGTCCCATCATATACCCTGGCAGTGAGTCTTTCCCATTCAGTGCCCGTTCTCTTTTGGTAGGTAGACCATCTCTTTTCCAGTAAGTTGCTAAGCACGCCCTCGCCGCCAGCAGCAAGAAACGTGTCCCATCATATACCCTGGCAGTGAGTCTTTCCCATTCAGTGCCCGCTCTCTTTTGGTAGGTAGACCATCTCTTTTCCAGTAAGTTGCTAAGCACGCCCTCGCCGCCAGCAGCAAGAAACAGGTCCCATCATATACCCAGGCAGTGAGTCTTTCCTATTCTGTGCCCGTTCTCTTTTGGTAGGTAGACCATCTCTTTTCCAGTAAGTTGCTAAGCACGCCCTCGCTGCCAGCAGCCAGGCATGTGTCCCATCATATACCCTGGCAGTGAGTCTTTCCCATTCAGTGCCCGCTCTCTTTTGGTAGGCAGACCATCTCTTTTCCAGTAAGTTGCTAAGCACACCCTCGCTGTCAGCAGCAAGAAACGTGTCCCATCATATACCCAGGCAGTGTGTCTTTCCCATTCTGTGCCCGTTCTCTTTTGGTAGGTAGACCATCTCTTTTCCAGTAAGTTGCTAAGCACACCCTCGCTGCCAGCAGCCAGGCATGTGTCCCATCATATACCCTGGCAGTGAGTCTTTCCCATTCAGTGCCCGTTCTCTTTTGGTAGCAGACCATCTCTTTTCCAGTAAGTTGCTAAGCACGCCCTCGCCGCCAGCAGCCAGGCATGTGTCCCATCATATACCCTGGTAGTGAGTCTTTCCCATTCAGTGCCCGCTCTCTTTTGGTAGGCCGACCATCTCTTTTCCAGTAAGTTGCTAAGCACGCCCTCGCTGCCAGCAGCCGTGCATGTGTCCCATCATATACCCTGGCAGTGAGACTTTCCCATTCTGTGCCCGCTCTCTTTTGGTAGGTAGACCATCTCTTTTCCAGTAAGTTGCTGAGCACGCCCTCGCTGCCAGCAGCAGGACATGTGTCCCATCATATACCCTGGCAGTGAGTCTTTCCCATTCAGTGCCCGTTCTCTTTTGGTAGGCAGACCATCTCTTTTCCAGTAAGTTTCTAAGCACGCCCTCGCTGCCAGCAGCCGTGCATGTGTCCCATCATATACCCTGGCAGTGAGTCTCTCCCATTCTGTGCCCATTCTCTTTTGGTAGGTAGACCATCTCTTTTCCAGTAAGGTGCTAAGCACGCCCTCGCTGCCAGCAGTCAGGCATGTGCCCCATCATATACCCTGGCAATGAGTCTTTCCCATTCTGTGCCCGCTCTCTTTTGGTAGGTAGACCATCTCTTTTCCAGTAAGTTGCTAAGCACAACCTCGCTGCCAGCAGCCAGGCATGTGCCCCATCATATACCCTGGCAGTGAGTCTTTCCCATTCAGTGCCCGTTCTCTTTTGGTAGGTAGATCATCTCTTTTCCAGTAAGTTGCTAAGCACGCCCTCGCTGCCAGCAGCAGGACATGTGTCCCATCATATACCCTGGCAGTGAGTCTTTCCATAATGTGCCCGTTCTCTTTTGGTAGGTAGACCATCTCTTTTCCAGTAAGTTGCTAAGCACGCCCTCGCTGCCAGCAGCCAGGCATGTGTCCCATCATATACCCTGGCAGTGAGTCTTTCCCATTCAGTGCCCGTTCTCTTTTGGTAGGTAGACCATCTCTTTTCCAGTAAGTTGCTAAGCACGCCCTCGCCGCCAGCAGTCAGGCATGTGTCCCATCATATACCCTGGCAGTGAGTCTTTCCCATTCAGTGCCCGTTCTCTTTTGGTAGGTAGACCATCTCTTTTCCAGTAAGTTGCTAAGCACGCCCTCGCTGCCAGCAGCAAGAAACGTGTCCCATCATATACCCTGGCAGTGAGTCTTTCCCATTCAGTGCCCGTTCTCTTTTGGTAGGTAGACCATCTCTTTTCCAGTAAGTTGCTAAGCACACCCTCGCTGCCAGCAGCCGTGCATGTGTCCCATCATATACCCTGGCAGTGAGTCTTTCCCATTCAGTGCCCGTTCTCTTTTGGTAGGTAGACCATCTCTTTTCCAGTAAGTTGCTAAGCACACCCTCGCTGCCAGCAGCCAGGCATGTGTCCCATCATATACCCTGGCAGTGAGTCTTTCCCATTCAGTGCCCGCTCTCTTTTGGTAGGTAGACCATCTCTTTTCCAGTAAGTTGCTAAGCACGCCCTCGCTGCCAGCAGCCAGGCATGTGTCCCATCATATACCCTGGCAGTGAGTCTTTCCCATTCAGTGCCCGTTCTCTTTTGGTAGGTAGACCATCTCTTTTCCAGTAAGTTGCTAAGCACGCCCTCGCCGCCAGCAGTCAGGCATGTGTCCCATCATATACCCTGGCAGTGAGTCTTTCCCATTCAGTGCCCGTTCTCTTTTGGTAGGTAGACCATCTCTTTTCCAGTAAGTTGCTGAGCAGGCCCTCGCCGCAAGCAGCAAGAAACGTGTCCCATCATATACCATGGCAGTGAGTCTTTCCCATTCTGTGCCCGTTTTCTTTTGGTAGGCAGACCATCTCTTTTCCAGTAAGTTGCTAAGCACACCCTCGCTGCCAGCAGCCAGGCATGTGTCCCATCATATACCCTGGCAGTGAGTCTTTCCCATTCAGTGCCCGCTCTCTTTTGGTAGGTAGACCATCTCTTTTCCAGTAAGTTGCTAAGCACGCCCTCGCTGCCAGCAGCAAGAAACGTGTCCCATCATATACCCTGGCAGTGAGTCTTTCCCATTCAGTGCCCGTTCTCTTTTGGTAGGTAGACCATCTCTTTTCCAGTAAGTTGCTAAGCACACCCTCGCTGCCAGCAGCCGTGCATGTGTCCCATCATATACCCTGGCAGTGAGTCATTCCCATTCAGTGCCCGTTCTCTTTTGGTAGGTAGACCATCTCATTTCCAGTAAGTTGCTAAGCACACCCTCGCTGCCAGCAGCCAGGCATGTGTCCCATCATATACCCTGGCAGTGAGTCTTTCCCATTCAGTGCCCGCTCTCTTTTGTTAGGTAGACCATCTCTTTTCCAGTAAGTTGCTAAGCACGCCCTCGCTGCCAGCAGCAAGAAATATGTCCCATCATATACCCTGGCAGTGAGTCTTTCCCATTCAGTGCCCGTTCTCTTTTGGTAGGTAGACCATCTCGTTTCCAGTAAGTTGCTAAGCACACCCTCGCTGCCAGCAGCCAGGCATGTGTCCCATCATATACCCTGGCAGTGAGTCTTTCGCATTCAGTGCCCGCTCTCTTTTGGTAGGTAGACCATCTCTTTTCCAGTAAGTTGCTAAGCACGCCCTCGCTGCCAGCAGCAAGAAACGTGTCCCATCATATACCCTGGCAGTGAGTCTTTCCCATTCAGTGCCCGTTCTCTTTTGGTAGGTAGACCATCTCTTTTCCAGTAAGTTGCTAAGCACACCCTCGCTGCCAGCAGCCGTGCATGTGTCCCATCATATACACTGGCAGTGAGTCTTTCCCATTCAGTGCCCGTTCTCTTTTGGAAGGTAGACCATCTCTTTTCCAGTAAGTTGCTAAGCACACCCTCGCTGCCAGCAGCCAGGCATGTGTCCCATCATATACCCTGGCAGTGAGTCTTTCCCATTCAGTGCCCGCTCTCTTTTGGTAGGCAGACCATCTCTTTTCCAGTAAGTTGCTAAGCAGGCCCTCGCCGCCAGCAGCAAGAAACGTGTCCCATCATATACCATGGCAGTGAGTCTTTCCCATTCTGTGCCCGTTCTCTTTTGGTAGGTAGACCATCTCTTTTCCAGTAAGTTGCTAAGCACACCCTCGCTGCCAGCAGCCAGGCATGTGTCCCATCATATACCCTGGCAGTGAGTCTTTCCCATTCAGTGCCCGTTCTCTTTTGGTAGCAGACCATCTCTTTTCCAGTAAGTTGCTAAGCACGCCCTCGCCGCCAGCAGCCAGGCATGTGTCCCATCATATACCCTGGTAGTGAGTCTTTCCCATTCAGTGCCCACTCTCTTTTGGTAGGCCGACCATCTCTTTTCCAGTAAGTTGCTAAGCACGCCCTCGCTGCCAGCAGCCGTGCATGTGTCCCATCATATACCCTGGCAGTGAGACTTTCCCATTCTGTGCCCGCTCTCTTTTGGTAGGTAGACCATCTCTTTTCCAGTAAGTTGCTGAGCACGCCCTCGCTGCCAGCAGCAGGACATGTGTCCCATCATATACCCTGGCAGTGAGTCTTTCCCATTCAGTGCCCGTTCTCTTTTGGTAGGCAGACCATCTCTTTTCCAGTAAGTTTCTAAGCACGCCCTCGCTGCCAGCAGCCGTGCATGTGTCCCATCATATACCCTGGCAGTGAGTCTCTCCCATTCTGTGCCCATTCTCTTTTGGTAGGTAGACTATCTCTTTTCCAGTAAGGTGCTAAGCACGCCCTCGCTGCCAGCAGTCAGGCATGTGCCCCATCATATACCCTGGCAATGAGTCTTTCCCATTCTCTGCCCGCTCTCTTTTGGTAGGTAGACCATCTCTTTTCCAGTAAGTTGCTAAGCACAACCTCGCTGCCAGCAGCCAGGCATGTGCCCCATCATATACCCTGGCAGTGAGTCTTTCCCATTCAGTGCCCGTTCTCTTTTGGTAGGTAGATCATCTCTTTTCCAGTAAGTTGCTAAGCACGCCCTCGCTGCCAGCAGCAGGACATGTGTCCCATCATATACCCTGGCAGTGAGTCTTTCCATAATGTGCCCGTTCTCTTTTGGTAGGTAGACCATCTCTTTTCCAGTAAGTTGCTAAGCACGCCCTCGCTGCCAGCAGCCAGGCATGTGTCCCATCATATACCCTGGCAGTGAGTCTTTCCCATTCAGTGCCCATTCTCTTTTGGTAGGTAGACCATCTCTTTTCCAGTAAGTTGCTAAGCACGCCCTCGCCGCCAGCAGTCAGGCATGTGTCCCATCATATACCCTGGCAGTGAGTCTTTCCCATTCAGTGCCCGTTCTCTTTTGGTAGGTAGACCATCTCTTTTCCAGTAAGTTGCTAAGCACGCCCTCGCTGCCAGCAGCAAGAAACGTGTCCCATCATATACCCTGGCAGTGAGTCTTTCCCATTCAGTGCCCGTTCTCTTTTGGTAGGTAGACCATCTCTTTTCCAGTAAGTTGCTAAGCACACCCTCGCTGCCAGCAGCCGTGCATGTGTCCCATCATATACCCTGGCAGTGAGTCTTTCCCATTCAGTGCCCGTTCTCTTTTGGTAGGTAGACCATCTCTTTTCCAGTAAGTTGCTAAGCACGCCCTCGCTGCCAGCAGCCAGGCATGTGTCCCATCATATACCCTGGCAGTGAGTCTTTCCCATTCAGTGCCCGCTCTCTTTTGGTAGGTAGACCATCTCTTTTCCAGTAAGTTGCTAAGCACGCCCTCGCTGCCAGCAGCCAGGCATGTGTCCCATCATATACCCTGGCAGTGAGTCTTTCCCATTCAGTGCCCGTTCTCTTTTGGTAGGTAGACCATCTCTTTTCCAGTAAGTTGCTAAGCACGCCCTCGCCGCCAGCAGTCAGGCATGTGTCCCATCATATACCCTGGCAGTGAGTCTTTCCCATTCAGTGCCCGTTCTCTTTTGGTAGGTAGACCATCTCTTTTCCAGTAAGTTGCTGAGCAGGCCCTCGCCGCAAGCAGCAAGAAACGTGTCCCATCATATACCATGGCAGTGAGTCTTTCCCATTCTGTGCCCGTTTTCTTTTGGTAGGCAGACCATCTCTTTTCCAGTAAGTTGCTAAGCACACCCTCGCTGCCAGCAGCCAGGCATGTGTCCCATCATATACCCTGGCAGTGAGTCTTTCCCATTCAGTGCCCGCTCTCTTTTGGTAGGTAGACCATCTCTTTTCCAGTAAGTTGCTAAGCACGCCCTCGCTGCCAGCAGCAAGAAACGTGTCCCATCATATACCCTGGCAGTGAGTCTTTCCCATTCAGTGCCCGTTCTCTTTTGGTAGGTAGACCATCTCTTTTCCAGTAAGTTGCTAAGCACACCCTCGCTGCCAGCAGCCGTGCATGTGTCCCATCATATACCCTGGCAGTGAGTCATTCCCATTCAGTGCCCGTTCTCTTTTGGTAGGTAGACCATCTCATTTCCAGTAAGTTGCTAAGCACACCCTCGCTGCCAGCAGCCAGGCATGTGTCCCATCATATACCCTGGCAGTGAGTCTTTCCCATTCAGTGCCCGCTCTCTTTTGTTAGGTAGACCATCTCTTTTCCAGTAAGTTGCTAAGCACGCCCTCGCTGCCAGCAGCAAGAAATATGTCCCATCATATACCCTGGCAGTGAGTCTTTCCCATTCAGTGCCCGTTCTCTTTTGGTAGGTAGACCATCTCGTTTCCAGTAAGTTGCTAAGCACACCCTCGCTGCCAGCAGCCAGGCATGTGTCCCATCATATACCCTGGCAGTGAGTCTTTCGCATTCAGTGCCCGCTCTCTTTTGGTAGGCCGACCATCTCTTTTCCAGTAAGTTGCTAAGCACGCCCTCGCTGCCAGCAGCCGTGCATGTGTCCCATCATATACCCTGGCAGTGAGACTTTCCCATTCTGTGCCCGCTCTCTTTTGGTAGGTAGACCATCTCTTTTCCAGTAAGTTGCTGAGCACGCCCTCGCTGCCAGCAGCAGGACATGTGTCCCATCATATACCCTGGCAGTGAGTCTTTCCCATTCAGTGCCCATTCTCTTTTGGTAGGCAGACCATCTCTTTTCCAGTAAGTTTCTAAGCACGCCCTCGCTGCCAGCAGCCGTGCATGTGTCCCATCATATACCCTGGCAGTGAGTCTCTCCCATTCTGTGCCCATTCTCTTTTGGTAGGTAGACTATCTCTTTTCCAGTAAGGTGCTAAGCACGCCCTCGCTGCCAGCAGTCAGGCATGTGCCCCATCATATACCCTGGCAATGAGTCTTTCCCATTCTCTGCCCGCTCTCTTTTGGTAGGTAGACCATCTCTTTTCCAGTAAGTTGCTAAGCACAACCTCGCTGCCAGCAGCCAGGCATGTGCCCCATCATATACCCTGGCAGTGAGTCTTTCCCATTCAGTGCCCGTTCTCTTTTGGTAGGTAGATCATCTCTTTTCCAGTAAGTTGCTAAGCACGCCCTCGCTGCCAGCAGCAGGACATGTGTCCCATCATATACCCTGGCAGTGAGTCTTTCCATAATGTGCCCGTTCTCTTTTGGTAGGTAGACCATCTCTTTTCCAGTAAGTTGCTAAGCACGCCCTCGCTGCCAGCAGCCAGGCATGTGTCCCATCATATACCCTGGCAGTGAGTCTTTCCCATTCAGTGCCCGTTCTCTTTTGGTAGGTAGACCATCTCTTTTCCAGTAAGTTGCTAAGCACGCCCTCGCCGCCAGCAGTCAGGCATGTGTCCCATCATATACCCTGGCAGTGAGTCTTTCCCATTCAGTGCCCGTTCTCTTTTGGTAGGTAGACCATCTCTTTTCCAGTAAGTTGCTAAGCACGCCCTCGCTGCCAGCAGCAAGAAACGTGTCCCATCATATACCCTGGCAGTGAGTCTTTCCCATTCAGTGCCCGTTCTCTTTTGGTAGGTAGACCATCTCTTTTCCAGTAAGTTGCTAAGCACACCCTCGCTGCCAGCAGCCGTGCATGTGTCCCATCATATACCCTGGCAGTGAGTCTTTCCCATTCAGTGCACGTTCTCTTTTGGTAGGTAGACCATCTCTTTTCCAGTAAGTTGCTAAGCACACCCTCGCTGCCAGCAGCCAGGCATGTGTCCCATCATATACCCTGGCAGTGAGTCTTTCCCATTCAGTGCCCGCTCTCTTTTGGTAGGTAGACCATCTCTTTTCCAGTAAGTTGCTAAGCACGCCCTCGCTGCCAGCAGCCAGGCATGTGTCCCATCATATACCCTGGCAGTGAGTCTTTCCCATTCAGTGCCCGTTCTCTTTTGGTAGGTAGACCATCTCTTTTCCAGTAAGTTGCTAAGCACGCCCTCGCCGCCAGCAGTCAGGCATGTGTCCCATCATATACCCTGGCAGTGAGTCTTTCCCATTCAGTGCCCGTTCTCTTTTGGTAGGTAGACCATCTCTTTTCCAGTAAGTTGCTGAGCAGGCCCTCGCCGCCAGCAGCAAGAAACGTGTCCCATCATATACCATGGCAGTGAGTCTTTCCCATTCTGTGCCCGTTCTCTTTTGGTAGGCAGACCATCTCTTTTCCAGTAAGTTGCTAAGCACACCCTCGCTGCCAGCAGCCAGGCATGTGTCCCATCATATACCCTGGCAGTGAGTCTTTCCCATTCAGTGCCCGCTCTCTTTTGGTAGGTAGACCATCTCTTTTCCAGTAAGTTGCTAAGCACGCCCTCGCTGCCAGCAGCAAGAAACGTGTCCCATCATATACCCTGGCAGTGAGTCTTTCCCATTCAGTGCCCGTTCTCTTTTGGTAGGTAGACCATCTCTTTTCCAGTAAGTTGCTAAGCACACCCTCGCTGCCAGCAGCCGTGCATGTGTCCCATCATATACCCTGGCAGTGAGTCATTCCCATTCAGTGCCCGTTCTCTTTTGGTAGGTAGACCATCTCATTTCCAGTAAGTTGCTAAGCACACCCTCGCTGCCAGCAGCCAGGCATGTGTCCCATCATATACCCTGGCAGTGAGTCTTTCCCATTCAGTGCCCGCTCTCTTTTGGTAGGTAGACCATCTCTTTTCCAGTAAGTTGCTAAGCAGGCCCTCGCCGCCAGCAGCAAGAAACGTGTCCCATCATATACCATGGCAGTGAGTCTTTCCCATTCTGTGCCCGTTCTCTTTTGGTAGGTAGACCATCTCTTTTCCAGTAAGTTGCTAAGCACACCCTCGCTGCCAGCAGCCAGGCATGTGTCCCATCATATACCCTGGCAGTGAGTCTTTCCCATTCAGTGCCCGTTCTCTTTTGGTAGCAGACCATCTCTTTTCCAGTAAGTTGCTAAGCACGCCCTCGCCGCCAGCAGCCAGGCATGTGTCCCATCATATACCCTGGTAGTGAGTCTTTCCCATTCAGTGCCCACTCTCTTTTGGTAGGCCGACCATCTCTTTTCCAGTAAGTTGCTAAGCACGCCCTCGCTGCCAGCAGCCGTGCATGTGTCCCATCATATACCCTGGCAGTGAGACTTTCCCATTCTGTGCCCGCTCTCTTTTGGTAGGTAGACCATCTCTTTTCCAGTAAGTTGCTGAGCACGCCCTCGCTGCCAGCAGCAGGACATGTGTCCCATCATATACCCTGGCAGTGAGTCTTTCCCATTCAGTGCCCGTTCTCTTTTGGTAGGCAGACCATCTCTTTTCCAGTAAGTTTCTAAGCACGCCCTCGCTGCCAGCAGCCGTGCATGTGTCCCATCATATACCCTGGCAGTGAGTCTCTCCCATTCTGTGCCCATTCTCTTTTGGTAGGTAGACTATCTCTTTTCCAGTAAGGTGCTAAGCACGCCCTCGCTGCCAGCAGTCAGGCATGTGCCCCATCATATACCCTGGCAATGAGTCTTTCCCATTCTCTGCCCGCTCTCTTTTGGTAGGTAGACCATCTCTTTTCCAGTAAGTTGCTAAGCACAACCTCGCTGCCAGCAGCCAGGCATGTGCCCCATCATATACCCTGGCAGTGAGTCTTTCCCATTCAGTGCCCGTTCTCTTTTGGTAGGTAGATCATCTCTTTTCCAGTAAGTTGCTAAGCACGCCCTCGCTGCCAGCAGCAGGACATGTGTCCCATCATATACCCTGGCAGTGCGTCTTTCCATAATGTGCCCGTTCTCTTTTGGTAGGTAGACCATCTCTTTTCCAGTAAGTTGCTAAGCACGCCCTCGCTGCCAGCAGCCAGGCATGTGTCCCATCATATACCCTGGCAGTGAGTCTTTCCCATTCAGTGCCCGTTCTCTTTTGGTAGGTAGACCATCTCTTTTCCAGTAAGTTGCTAAGCACGCCCTCGCCGCCAGCAGTCAGGCATGTGTCCCATCATATACCCTGGCAGTGAGTCTTTCCCATTCAGTGCCCGTTCTCTTTTGGTAGGTAGACCATCTCTTTTCCAGTAAGTTGCTAAGCACGCCCTCGCTGCCAGCAGCAAGAAACGTGTCCCATCATATACCCTGGCAGTGAGTCTTTCCCATTCAGTGCCCGTTCTCTTTTGGTAGGTAGACCATCTCTTTTCCAGTAAGTTGCTAAGCACACCCTCGCTGCCAGCAGCCGTGCATGTGTCCCATCATATACCCTGGCAGTGAGTCTTTCCCATTCAGTGCACGTTCTCTTTTGGTAGGTAGACCATCTCTTTTCCAGTAAGTTGCTAAGCACACCCTCGCTGCCAGCAGCCAGGCATGTGTTCCATCATATACCCTGGCAGTGAGTCTTTCCCATTCAGTGCCCGCTCTCTTTTGGTAGGTAGACCATCTCTTTTCCAGTAAGTTGCTAAGCACGCCCTCGCTGCCAGCAGCCAGGCATGTGTCCCATCATATACCCTGGCAGTGAGTCTTTCCCATTCAGTGCCCGTTCTCTTTTGGTAGGTAGACCATCTCTTTTCCAGTAAGTTGCTAAGCACGCCCTCGCCGCCAGCAGTCAGGCATGTGTCCCATCATATACCCTGGCAGTGAGACTTTCCCATTCTGTGCCCGCTCTCTTTTGGTAGGTAGACCATCTCTTTTCCAGTAAGTTGCTGAGCACGCCCTCGCTGCCAGCAGCAGGACATGTGTCCCATCATATACCCTGGCAGTGAGTCTTTCCCATTCAGTGCCCGTTCTCTTTTGGTAGGCAGACCATCTCTTTTCCAGTAAGTTTCTAAGCACGCCCTCGCTGCCAGCAGCCGTGCATGTGTCCCATCATATACCCTGGCAGTGAGTCTCTCCCATTCTGTGCCCATTCTCTTTTGGTAGGTAGACTATCTCTTTTCCAGTAAGGTGCTAAGCACGCCCTCGCTGCCAGCAGTCAGGCATGTGCCCCATCATATACCCTGGCAATGAGTCTTTCCCATTCTCTGCCCGCTCTCTTTTGGTAGGTAGACCATCTCTTTTCCAGTAAGTTGCTAAGCACAACCTCGCTGCCAGCAGCCAGGCATGTGCCCCATCATATACCCTGGCAGTGAGTCTTTCCCATTCAGTGCCCGTTCTCTTTTGGTAGGTAGATCATCTCTTTTCCAGTAAGTTGCTAAGCACGCCCTCGCTGCCAGCAGCAGGACATGTGTCCCATCATATACCCTGGCAGTGAGTCTTTCCATAATGTGCCCGTTCTCTTTTGGTAGGTAGACCATCTCTTTTCCAGTAAGTTGCTAAGCACGCCCTCGCTGCCAGCAGCCAGGCATGTGTCCCATCATATACCCTGGCAGTGAGTCTTTCCCATTCAGTGCCCGTTCTCTTTTGGTAGGTAGACCATCTCTTTTCCAGTAAGTTGCTAAGCACGCCCTCGCCGCCAGCAGTCAGGCATGTGTCCCATCATATACCCTGGCAGTGAGTCTTTCCCATTCAGTGCCCGTTCTCTTTTGGTAGGTAGACCATCTCTTTTCCAGTAAGTTGCTAAGCACGCCCTCGCTGCCAGCAGCAAGAAACGTGTCCCATCATATACCCTGGCAGTGAGTCTTTCCCATTCAGTGCCCGTTCTCTTTTGGTAGGTAGACCATCTCTTTTCCAGTAAGTTGCTAAGCACACCCTCGCTGCCAGCAGCCGTGCATGTGTCCCATCATATACCCTGGCAGTGAGTCTTTCCCATTCAGTGCACGTTCTCTTTTGGTAGGTAGACCATCTCTTTTCCAGTAAGTTGCTAAGCACACCCTCGCTGCCAGCAGCCAGGCATGTGTCCCATCATATACCCTGGCAGTGAGTCTTTCCCATTCAGTGCCCGCTCTCTTTTGGTAGGTAGACCATCTCTTTTCCAGTAAGTTGCTAAGCACGCCCTCGCTGCCAGCAGCCAGGCATGTGTCCCATCATATACCCTGGCAGTGAGTCTTTCCCATTCAGTGCCCGTTCTCTTTTGGTAGGTAGACCATCTCTTTTCCAGTAAGTTGCTAAGCACGCCCTCGCCGCCAGCAGTCAGGCATGTGTCCCATCATATACCCTGGCAGTGAGTCTTTCCCATTCAGTGCCCGTTCTCTTTTGGTAGGTAGACCATCTCTTTTCCAGTAAGTTGCTGAGCAGGCCCTCGCCGCCAGCAGCAAGAAACGTGTCCCATCATATACCATGGCAGTGAGTCTTTCCCATTCTGTGCCCGTTCTCTTTTGGTAGGCAGACCATCTCTTTTCCAGTAAGTTGCTAAGCACACCCTCGCTGCCAGCAGCCAGGCATGTGTCCCATCATATACCCTGGCAGTGAGTCTTTCCCATTCAGTGCCCGCTCTCTTTTGGTAGGTAGACCATCTCTTTTCCAGTAAGTTGCTAAGCACGCCCTCGCTGCCAGCAGCAAGAAACGTGTCCCATCATATACCCTGGCAGTGAGTCTTTCCCATTCAGTGCCCGTTCTCTTTTGGTAGGTAGACCATCTCTTTTCCAGTAAGTTGCTAAGCACACCCTCGCTGCCAGCAGCCGTGCATGTGTCCCATCATATACCCTGGCAGTGAGTCATTCCCATTCAGTGCCCGTTCTCTTTTGGTAGGTAGACCATCTCATTTCCAGTAAGTTGCTAAGCACACCCTCGCTGCCAGCAGCCAGGCATGTGTCCCATCATATACCCTGGCAGTGAGTCTTTCCCATTCAGTGCCCGCTCTCTTTTGGTAGGTAGACCATCTCTTTTCCAGTAAGTTGCTAAGCAGGCCCTCGCCGCCAGCAGCAAGAAACGTGTCCCATCATATACCATGGCAGTGAGTCTTTCCCATTCTGTGCCCGTTCTCTTTTGGTAGGTAGACCATCTCTTTTCCAGTAAGTTGCTAAGCACACCCTCGCTGCCAGCAGCCAGGCATGTGTCCCATCATATACCCTGGCAGTGAGTCTTTCCCATTCAGTGCCCGTTCTCTTTTGGTAGCAGACCATCTCTTTTCCAGTAAGTTGCTAAGCACGCCCTCGCCGCCAGCAGCCAGGCATGTGTCCCATCATATACCCTGGTAGTGAGTCTTTCCCATTCAGTGCCCACTCTCTTTTGGTAGGCCGACCATCTCTTTTCCAGTAAGTTGCTAAGCACGCCCTCGCTGCCAGCAGCCGTGCATGTGTCCCATCATATACCCTGGCAGTGAGACTTTCCCATTCTGTGCCCGCTCTCTTTTGGTAGGTAGACCATCTCTTTTCCAGTAAGTTGCTGAGCACGCCCTCGCTGCCAGCAGCAGGACATGTGTCCCATCATATACCCTGGCAGTGAGTCTTTCCCATTCAGTGCCCGTTCTCTTTTGGTAGGCAGACCATCTCTTTTCCAGTAAGTTTCTAAGCACGCCCTCGCTGCCAGCAGCCGTGCATGTGTCCCATCATATACCCTGGCAGTGAGTCTCTCCCATTCTGTGCCCATTCTCTTTTGGTAGGTAGACTATCTCTTTTCCAGTAAGGTGCTAAGCACGCCCTCGCTGCCAGCAGTCAGGCATGTGCCCCATCATATACCCTGGCAATGAGTCTTTCCCATTCTCTGCCCGCTCTCTTTTGGTAGGTAGACCATCTCTTTTCCAGTAAGTTGCTAAGCACAACCTCGCTGCCAGCAGCCAGGCATGTGCCCCATCATATACCCTGGCAGTGAGTCTTTCCCATTCAGTGCCCGTTCTCTTTTGGTAGGTAGATCATCTCTTTTCCAGTAAGTTGCTAAGCACGCCCTCGCTGCCAGCAGCAGGACATGTGTCCCATCATATACCCTGGCAGTGCGTCTTTCCATAATGTGCCCGTTCTCTTTTGGTAGGTAGACCATCTCTTTTCCAGTAAGTTGCTAAGCACGCCCTCGCTGCCAGCAGCCAGGCATGTGTCCCATCATATACCCTGGCAGTGAGTCTTTCCCATTCAGTGCCCGTTCTCTTTTGGTAGGTAGACCATCTCTTTTCCAGTAAGTTGCTAAGCACGCCCTCGCCGCCAGCAGTCAGGCATGTGTCCCATCATATACCCTGGCAGTGAGTCTTTCCCATTCAGTGCCCGTTCTCTTTTGGTAGGTAGACCATCTCTTTTCCAGTAAGTTGCTAAGCACGCCCTCGCTGCCAGCAGCAAGAAACGTGTCCCATCATATACCCTGGCAGTGAGTCTTTCCCATTCAGTGCCCGTTCTCTTTTGGTAGGTAGACCATCTCTTTTCCAGTAAGTTGCTAAGCACACCCTCGCTGCCAGCAGCCGTGCATGTGTCCCATCATATACCCTGGCAGTGAGTCTTTCCCATTCAGTGCACGTTCTCTTTTGGTAGGTAGACCATCTCTTTCCAGTAAGTTGCTAAGCACACCCTCGCTGCCAGCAGCCAGGCATGTGTTCCATCATATACCCTGGCAGTGAGTCTTTCCCATTCAGTGCCCGCTCTCTTTTGGTAGGTAGACCATCTCTTTTCCAGTAAGTTGCTAAGCACGCCCTCGCTGCCAGCAGCCAGGCATGTGTCCCATCATATACCCTGGCAGTGAGTCTTTCCCATTCAGTGCCCGTTCTCTTTTGGTAGGTAGACCATCTCTTTTCCAGTAAGTTGCTAAGCACGCCCTCGCCGCCAGCAGTCAGGCATGTGTCCCATCATATACCCTGGCAGTGAGTCTTTCCCATTCAGTGCCCGTTCTCTTTTGGTAGGTAGACCATCTCTTTTCCAGTAAGTTGCTGAGCAGGCCCTCGCCGCAAGCAGCAAGAAACGTGTCCCATCATATACCATGGCAGTGAGTCTTTCCCATTCTGTGCCCGTTCTCTTTTGGTAGGCAGACCATCTCTTTTCCAGTAAGTTGCTAAGCACACCCTCGCTGCCAGCAGCCAGGCATGTGTCCCATCATATACCCTGGCAGTGAGTCTTTCCCATTCAGTGCCCGCTCTCTTTTGGTAGGTAGACCATCTCTTTTCCAGTAAGTTGCTAAGCACGCCCTCGCTGCCAGCAGCAAGAAACGTGTCCCATCATATACCCTGGCAGTGAGTCTTTCCCATTCAGTGCCCGTTCTCTTTTGGTAGGTAGACCATCTCTTTTCCAGTAAGTTGCTAAGCACACCCTCGCTGCCAGCAGCCGTGCATGTGTCCCATCATATACCCTGGCAGTGAGTCATTCCCATTCAGTGCCCGTTCTCTTTTGGTAGGTAGACCATCTCATTTCCAGTAAGTTGCTAAGCACACCCTCGCTGCCAGCAGCCAGGCATGTGTCCCATCATATACCCTGGCAGTGAGTCTTTCCCATTCAGTGCCCGCTCTCTTTTGGTAGGTAGACCATCTCTTTTCCAGTAAGTTGCTAAGCACGCCCTCGCTGCCAGCAGCAAGAAATATGTCCCATCATATACCCTGGCAGTGAGTCTTTCCCATTCAGTGCCCGTTCTCTTTTGGTAGGTAGACCATCTCGTTTCCAGTAAGTTGCTAAGCACACCCTCGCTGCCAGCAGCCAGGCATGTGTCCCATCATATACCCTGGCAGTGAGTCTTTCGCATTCAGTGCCCGCTCTCTTTTGGTAGGTAGACCATCTCTTTTCCAGTAAGTTGCTAAGCACGCCCTCGCTGCCAGCAGCAAGAAACGTGTCCCATCATATACCCTGGCAGTGAGTCTTTCCCATTCAGTGCCCGTTCTCTTTTGGTAGGTAGACCATCTCTTTTCCAGTAAGTTGCTAAGCACACCCTCGCTGCCAGCAGCCGTGCATGTGTCCCATCATATACACTGGCAGTGAGTCTTTCCCATTCAGTGCCCGTTCTCTTTTGGAAGGTAGACCATCTCTTTTCCAGTAAGTTGCTAAGCACACCCTCGCTGCCAGCAGCCAGGCATGTGTCCCATCATATACCCTGGCAGTGAGTCTTTCCCATTCAGTGCCCGCTCTCTTTTGGTAGGCAGACCATCTCTTTTCCAGTAAGTTGCTAAGCAGGCCCTCGCCGCCAGCAGCAAGAAACGTGTCCCATCATATACCATGGCAGTGAGTCTTTCCCATTCTGTGCCCGTTCTCTTTTGGTAGGCAGACCATCTCTTTTCCAGTAAGTTGCTAAGCACACCCTCGCTGCCAGCAGCCAGGCATGTGTCCCATCATATACCCTGGCAGTGAGTCTTTCCCATTCAGTGCCCGTTCTCTTTTGGAAGGTAGACCATCTCTTTTCCAGTAAGTTGCTAAGCACACCCTCGCTGCCAGCAGCCAGGCATGTGTCCCATCATATACCCTGGCAGTGAGTCTTTCCCATTCAGTGCCCGTTCTCTTTTGGTAGGTAGACCATCTCTTTTCCAGTAAGTTGCTAAGCAGGCCCTCGCCGCCAGCAGCAAGAAACGTGTCCCATCATATACCATGGCAGTGAGTCTTTCCCATTCAGTGCCCGTTCTCTTTTGATAGGCAGACCATCTCTTTTCCAGTAAGTTGCTAAGCACACCCTCGCTGCCAGCAGCCAGGCATGTGTCCCATCATATACCCTGGCAGTGAGTCTTTCCCATTCAGTGCCCGCTCTCTTTTGGTAGGTAGACCATCTCTTTTCCAGTAAGTTGCTAAGCACGCCCTCGCTGCCAGCAGCAAGAAACGTGTCCCATCATATACCCTGGCAGTGAGTCTTTCCCATTCAGTGCCCGTTCTCTTTTGGTAGGTAGACCATCTCTTTTCCAGTAAGTTGCTAAGCACACCCTCGCTGCCAGCAGCCGTGCATGTGTCCCATCATATACCCTGGCAGTGAGTCATTCCCATTCAGTGCCCGTTCTCTTTTGGTAGGTAGACCATCTCATTTCCAGTAAGTTGCTAAGCACACCCTCGCTGCCAGCAGCCAGGCATGTGTCCCATCATATAACCTGGCAGTGAGTCTTTCCCATTCAGTGCCCGCTCTCTTTTGGTAGGTAGACCATCTCTTTTCCAGTAAGTTGCTAAGCACGCCCTCGCTGCCAGCAGGAAGAAATGTGTCCCATCATATACCCTGGCAGTGAGTCTTTCCCATTCAGTGCCCGTTCTCTTTTGGTAGGTAGACCATCTCGTTTCCAGTAAGTTGCTAAGCACACCCTCGCTGCCAGCAGCCAGGCATGTGTCCCATCATATACCCTGGCAGTGAGTCTTTCGCATTCAGTGCCCGCTCTCTTTTGGTAGGTAGACCATCTCTTTTCCAGTAAGTTGCTAAGCACGCCCTCGCTGCCAGCAGCAAGAAACGTGTCCCATCATATACCCTGGCAGTGAGTCTTTCCCATTCAGTGCCCGTTCTCTTTTGGTAGGTAGACCATCTCTTTTCCAGTAAGTTGCTAAGCACACCCTCGCTGCCAGCAGCCGTGCATGTTTCCCATCATATACACTGGCAGTGAGTCTTTCCCATTCAGTGCCCGTTCTCTTTTGGAAGGTAGACCATCTCTTTTCCAGTAAGTTGCTAAGCACACCCTCGCTGCCAGCAGCCAGGCATGTGTCCCATCATATACCCTGGCAGTGAGTCTTTCCCATTCAGTGCCCGCTCTCTTTTGGTAGGCAGACCATCTCTTTTCCAGTAAGTTGCTAAGCACACCCTCGCTGCCAGCAGCCGTGCATGTGTCCCATCATACACCCTGGCAGTGAGTCTTTCCATAATGTGCCCGTTCTCTTTTGGTAGGTAGATCATCTTTTCCAGTAAGTTGCTAAGCACGCCCTCGCCGCCAGCAGCAAGAAACGTTCATTCAGTGCCCGCTCTCTTTTGGTAGGCAGACCATCTCTTTTCCAGTAAGTTGCTAAGCACACCCTCGCTGCCAGCAGCCAGGCATGTGTCCCATCATATACCCTGGCAGTGAGTCTTTCCATAATGTGCCCGTTCTCTTTTGGTAGGTAGATCATCTCTTTTCCAGTAAGTTGCTAAGCACGCCCTCGCTGCCAGCAGCCGTGCATGTGTCCCATCATATACCCTGGCAGTAAGTCTTTCCCATTCTGTGCCCATTCTCTTTTGGTAGGTAGACCATCTCTTTTCCAGTAAGTTGCTAAGCACACCCTCGCTGCCAGCAGCAGGACATGTGCCCCATCATATACCCTGGCAGTGAGTCTTTCCCATTCAGTGCCCGCTCTCTTTTGGTAGGCAGAGCATCTCTTTTCCAGTAAGTTGCTAAACACGCCCTCGCTGCCAGTAGCCAGGCATGTGTCCCATCATATACCCTGGCAGTGAGTCTTTCCCATTCAGTGCCCGCTCTCTTTTGGTAGGCAGACCATCTCTTTTCCAGTAAGTTGCTAAGCACGCCCTCACCGCCAGCAGCAGGACATGTGTCCCATCATATAGCCTGGCAGTGAGTCTTTCCCATTCAGTGCCCGCTCTCTTTTGGTAGGTAGACCATCTCTTTTCCAGTAAGTTGCTAAGCACGCCCTCACCGCCAGCAGCCAGGCATGTGTCCCATCATATACCCTGGCAGTGAGTCTTTCCCATTCAGTGCCTGCTCTCTTTTGGTAGGCAGACCATCTCTTTTCCAGTAAGTTGCTAAGCACGCCCTCGCTGCCAGCAGCAGGACATGTGTCCCATCATATACCCTGGCAGTGAGTCTTTCCCATTCAGTGCCCGTTCTCTTTTGGTAGGCAGACCATCTCTTTTCCAGTAAGTTGCTAAGCACGCCCTCGCCGACAGCAGCAGGACATGTGTCCCATCATATACCCTGGCAGTGAGTCTTTCCCATTCTGTGCCCGCTCTCTTTTGGTAGGTAGACCATCTCTTTTCCAGTAAGTTGCTAAGCACACCCTCGCTGCCAGCATCCAGGCATGTGTCCCATCATATACCCTGGCAGTGAGTCTTTCCCATTCAGTGCCCGCTCTCTTTTGGTAGGCAGACCATCTCTTTTCCAGTAAGTTGCTAAGCACGCCCTCGCTGCCAGCATCCGTGCATGTGTCCCATCATATACCCTGGCAGTTAGTCTTTCCCATTCTGTGCCCGCTCTCTTTTGATAGGTAGACCATCTCTTTTCCAGTAAGTTGCTAAGCACGCCTTCGCTGCCAGCAGCAGGACATGTGTCCCATCATATACCCTGGCAGTGAGTCTTTCCCATTCAGTGCCCGTTCTCTTTTGGTAGGCAGACCATCTCTTTTCCAGTAAGTTGCTAAGCACGCCCTCGCTGCCAGCAGCCGTGCATTTGTCCCATCATATACGCTGGCAGTGAGTATTTCCCATTCTGTGCCCATTCTCTTTTGGTAGGTAGACCATCTCTTTTCCAGTAAGTTACTAAGCATGCCCTCGCTGCCAGCAGCCGTGCATGTGTCCCATCATATACCCTGGCAGTGAGTCTTTCCCATTCAGTGCCCGTTCTCTTTTGGTAGGTAGACCATCTCTTTTCCAGTAAGTTGCTAAGCACGCCCTCGCAGCTAGCAGCAGGACATGTGTCCCATCATATACCCTGGCAGTGGGTCTTTCCCATTCAGTGCCCGTTCTCTTTTGGTAGGTACACCATCTCTTTTCCAGTAAGTTGCTAAGCATGCCCTCGCTTCCAGCAGCCAGGCATGTGCCCCATCTTATACCCTGGCAGTGAGTCTTTCCCATTCTGTGCCCGCTCTCTTTTGGTAGGTAGACCATCTCTTTTCCAGTAAGTTGCTAAGCACACCCTCGCTGCCAGCAGCCAGGCATGTGCCCCATCATATACCCTGGCAGTGAGTCTTTCCCATTCAGTGCCCGTTCTCTTTTGGTAGGTAGACCATCTCTTTTCCAGTAAGTTGCTAAGCATGCCCTCGCTGCCAGCAGCAGGACATGTGTGCCATCATATACCCTGGCAGTGAGTCTTTCCATAATGTGCACGTTCTCTTTTGGTAGGTAGACCTTGGGCCTCATTCCGAGTACGGCGCTAACCAATGGCGCTATTAACGCCTTGGTTGACGCCGTACCCGGACCGGCAGCGCCTTGGTGGATGGCGGAATTACCGCCCCATTCCAAGGTTGGCGGGGCGGTAATTCCCCATTCACCAAGGCTCTTCCCCATTCCCAAATGAGCCCCCATAGGGCTCAATGGGAATGGGGAAATTGCAAATAACGGTGACCGTTCATTCACCGTTATTGGCTTGTAGGCCCCTTTGCGCCCTCGACTTTAACACCTGCTCGAAGCAGGCGTTAAGGGCGAGGGCGCAAAGGGAACTCGGAGTATGGCGGTAAGGGATCACCGCCACCGGTCTCGTTACCGGTGGCCGTTATCCCTTAGCGCCATACTCGGAATGAGGCCCCATCTCTTTCCAGTAAGTTGCTAAGCACGCCCTCGCTGCCAGCAGCCAGGCATGTGTCCCATCATATACCCTGGCAGTGAGTCTTTCCCATTCAGTGCCCGTTCTCTTTTGGTAGGTAGACCATCTCTTTTCCAGTAAGTTGCTAAGCACGCCCTCGCCGCCAGCAGCCAGGCATGTGTCCCATCATATACCCTGGCAGTGAGTCTTTCCCATTCAGTGCCCGTTCTCTTTTGGTAGGTAGACCATCTCTTTTCCAGTAAGTTGCTAAGCACGCCCTCGCCGCCAGCAGCAAGAAACATGTCCCATCATATACCCTGGCAGTGAGTCTTTCCCATTCAGTGCCCGTTCTCTTTTGGTAGGTAGACCATCTCTTTTCCAGTAAGTTGCTAAGCACGCCCTCGCCGCCAGCAGCAAGAAACGTGTCCCATCATATACCCTGGCAGTGAGTCTTTCCCATTCAGTGCCCGCTCTCTTTTGGTAGGTAGACCATCTCTTTTCCAGTAAGTTGCTAAGCACGCCCTCGCCGCCAGCAGCAAGAAACGTGCCCCATCATATACCCAGGCAGTGAGTCTTTCCTATTCTGTGCCTGTTCTCTTTTGGTAGGTAGACCATCTCTTTTCCAGTAAGTTGCTAAGCACGCCCTCGCCGCCAGCAGCAAGAAACGTGTCCCATCATATACCCAGGCAGTGAGTCTTTCCCATTCTGTGCCCGTTCTCTTTTGGTAGGCAGACCATCTCTTTTCCAGTAAGTTGCTAAGCACACCCTCGCTGCCAGCAGCCAGGCATGTGTCCCATCATATACCCTGGCTTTGCGTCTTTCCCATTCAGTGCCCGCTCTCTTTTGGTAGGTAGACCATCTCTTTTCCAGTAAGTTGCTAAGCACGCCCTCGCTGCCAGCAGCAAGAAACGTGTCCCATCATATACCCAGGCAGTGAGTCTTTCCCATTCTGTGCCCGTTCTCTTTTGGTAGGTAGACCATCTCTTTTCCAGTAAGTTGCTAAGCAGGCCCTCGCCGCCAGCAGCAAGAAACGTGTCCCATCATATACCCTGGCAGTGAGTCTTTCCCATTCAGTGCCCGCTCTCTTTTGGTAGGTAGACCATCTCTTTTCCAGTAAGTTGCTAAGCACGCCCTCGCCGCCAGCAGCAAGAAACGCGTCCCATCATATACCCAGGCAGTGAGTCTTTCCCATTCTGTGCCCTTTCTCCTTTGGTAGGTAGACCATCTCTTTTCCAGTAAGTTGCTAAGCACGCCCTCGCCGCCAGCAGCAAGAAACGTGTCCCATCATATACCCAGGCAGTGAGTCTTTCCCATTCTGTGCCCGTTCTCTTTTGGTAGGCAGACCATCTCTTTTCCAGTAAGTTGCTAAGCACGCCCTCACCGCCAGCAGCAGGACATGTGTCCCATCATATAGCCTGGTAGTGAGTCTTTCCCATTCAGTGCCCGCTCTCTTTTGGTAGGCCGACCATCTCTTTTCCAGTAAGTTGCTAAGCACGCCCTCGCTGCCAGCAGCCGTGCATGTGTCCCATCATATACCCTGGCAGTCAGACTTTCCCATTCTGTGCCCGCTCTCTTTTGGTAGGTAGACCATCTCTTTTCCAGTAAGTTGCTGAGCACGCCCTCGCTGCCAGCAGCAGGACATGTGTCCCATCATATACCCTGGCAGTGAGTCTTTCCCATTCAGTGCCCGTTCTCTTTTGGTAGGCAGACCATCTCTTTTCCAGTAAGTTGCTAAGCACGCCCTCGCTGCCAGCAGCCGTGCATGTGTCCCATCATATACCCTGGCAGTGAGTCTCTCCCATTCTGTGCCCATTCTCTTTTGGTAGGTAGACCATCTCTTTTCCAGTAAGGTGCTAAGCACGCCCTCGCTGCCAGCAGTCAGGCATGTGCCCCATCATATACCCTGGCAATGAGTCTTTCCCATTCTCTGCCCGCTCTCTTTTGGTAGGTAGACCATCTCTTTTCCAGTAAGTTGCTAAGCACAACCTCGCTGCCAGCAGCCAGGCATGTGCCCCATCATATACCCTGGCAGTGAGTCTTTCCATAATGTGCCCGTTCTCTTTTGGTAGGTAGACCATCTCTTTTCCAGTAAGTTGCTAAGCACGCCCTCGCTGCCAGCAGCCAGGCATGTGTCCCATCATATACCCTGGCAGTGAGTCTTTCCCATTCAGTGCCCGTTCTCTTTTGGTAGGTAGACCATCTCTTTTCCAGTAAGTTGCTAAGCACGCCCTCGCCGCCAGCAGTCAGGCATGTGTCCCATCATATACCCTGGCAGTGAGTCTTTCCCATTCAGTGCCCGTTCTCTTTTGGTAGGCAGACCATCTCTTTTCCAGTAAGTTGCTAAGCACGCCCTCGCTGCCAGCAGCCGTGCATGTGTCCCATCATATACCCTGGCAGTGAGTCTCTCCCATTCTGTGCCCATTCTCTTTTGGTAGGTAGACCATCTCTTTCCCAGTAAGGTGCTAAGCACGCCCTCGCTGCCAGCAGTCAGGCATGTGCCCCATCATATACCCTGGCAATGAGTCTTTCCCATTCTCTGCCCGCTCTCTTTTGGTAGGTAGACCATCTCTTTTCCAGTAAGTTGCTAAGCACAACCTCGCTGCCAGCAGCCAGGCATGTGCCCCATCATATACCCTGGCAGTGAGTCTTTCCATAATGTGCCCGTTCTCTTTTGGTAGGTAGACCATCTCTTTTCCAGTAAGTTGCTAAGCACGCCCTCGCTGCCAGCAGCCAGGCATGTGTCCCATCATATACCCTGGCAGTGAGTCTTTCCCATTCAGTGCCCGTTCTCTTTTGGTAGGTAGACCATCTCTTTTCCAGTAAGTTGCTAAGCACGCCCTCGCCGCCAGCAGTCAGGCATGTGTCCCATCATATACCCTGGCAGTGAGTCTTTCCCATTCAGTGCCCGTTCTCTTTTGGTAGGTAGACCATCTCTTTTCCAGTAAGTTGCTAAGCAGGCCCTCGCCGCCAGCAGCAAGAAACGTGTCCCATCATATAACCTGGCAGTGAGTCTTTCCCATTCTGTGCCCGTTCTCTTTTGGTAGGCAGACCATCTCTTTTCCAGTAAGTTGCTAAGCACACCCTCGCTGCCAGCAGCCAGGCATGTGTCCCATCATATACCCTGGCAGTGAGTCTTTCCCATTCAGTGCCCGCTCTCTTTTGGTAGGTAGACCATCTCTTTTCCAGTAAGTTGCTAAGCACGCCCTCGCTGCCAGCAGCAAGAAACGTGTCCCATCATTATACCCTGGCAGTGAGTCTTTCCCATTCAGTGCCCGTTCTCTTTTGGTAGGTAGACCATCTCTTTTCCAGTAAGTTGCTAAGCACACCCTCGCTGCCAGCAGCCGTGCATGTGTCCCATCATATACCCTGGCAGTGAGTCTTTCCCATTCAGTGCCCGTTCTCTTTTGGTAGGTAGACCATCTCTTTTCCAGTAAGTTGCTAAGCACACCCTCGCTGCCAGCAGCCAGGCATGTGTCCCATCATATACCCTGGCAGTGAGTCTTTCCCATTCAGTGCCCGCTCTCTTTTGGTAGGTAGACCATCTCTTTTCCAGTAAGTTGCTAAGCACGCCCTCGCTGCCAGCAGCAAGAAACGTGTCCCATCATATACCCTGGCAGTGAGTCTTTCCCATTCAGTGCCCGTTCTCTTTTGGTAGGTAGACCATCTCTTTTCCAGTAAGTTGCTAAGCACACCCTCGCTGCCAGCAGCCAGGCATGTGTCCCATCATATACCCTGGCAGTGAGTCTTTCGCATTCAGTGCCCGCTCTCTTTTGGTAGGTAGACCATCTCTTTTCCAGTAAGTTGCTAAGCACGCCCTCGCTGCCAGCAGCAAGAAACGTGTCCCATCATATACCCTGGCAGTGAGTCTTTCCCATTCAGTGCCCGTTCTCTTTTGGTAGGTAGACCATCTCTTTTCCAGTAAGTTGCTAAGCACACCCTCGCTGCCAGCAGCCGTGCATGTGTCCCATCATATACACTGGCAGTGAGTCTTTCCCATTCAGTGCCCGTTCTCTTTTGGAAGGTAGACCATCTCTTTTCCAGTAAGTTGCTAAGCACACCCTCGCTGCCAGCAGCCAGGCATGTGTCCCATCATATACCCTGGCAGTGAGTCTTTCCCATTCAGTGCCCGCTCTCTTTTGGTAGGCAGACCATCTCTTTTCCAGTAAGTTGCTAAGCACACCCTCGCTGCCAGCAGCCGTGCATGTGTCCCATCATACACCCTGGCAGTGAGTCTTTCCATAATGTGCCCGTTCTCTTTTGGTAGGTAGATCATCTTTTCCAGTAAGTTGCTAAGCACGCCCTCGCCGCCAGCAGCAAGAAACGTTCATTCAGTGCCCGCTCTCTTTTGGTAGGCAGACCATCTCTTTTCCAGTAAGTTGCTAAGCACACCCTCGCTGCCAGCAGCCAGGCATGTGTCCCATCATATACCCTGGCAGTGAGTCTTTCCATAATGTGCCCGTTCTCTTTTGGTAGGTAGATCATCTCTTTTCCAGTAAGTTGCTAAGCACGCCCTCGCTGCCAGCAGCCGTGCATGTGTCCCATCATATACCCTGGCAGTAAGTCTTTCCCATTCTGTGCCCATTCTCTTTTGGTAGGTAGACCATCTCTTTTCCAGTAAGTTGCAAAGCACACCCTCGCTGCCAGCAGCAGGACATGTGCCCCATCATATACCCTGGCAGTGAGTCTTTCCCATTCAGTGCCCGCTCTCTTTTGGTAGACAGAGCATCTCTTTTCCAGTAAGTTGCTAAACACGCCCTCGCTGCCAGTAGCCAGGCATGTGTCCCATCATATACCCTGGCAGTGAGTCTTTCCCATTCAGTGCCCGCTCTCTTTTGGTAGGCAGACCATCTCTTTTCCAGTAAGTTGCTAAGCACGCCCTCACCACCAGCAGCAGGACATGTGTCCCATCATATAGCCTGGCAGTGAGTCTTTCCCATTCAGTGCCCGCTCTCTTTTGGTAGGTAGACCATCTCTTTTCCAGTAAGTTGCTAAGCACGCCCTCACCGCCAGCAGCCAGGCATGTGTCCCATCATATACCCTGGCAGTGAGTCTTTCCCATTCAGTGCCTGCTCTCTTTTGGTAGGCAGACCATCTCTTTTCCAGTAAGTTGCTAAGCACGCCCTCGCTGCCAGCAGCAGGACATGTGTCCCATCATATACCCTGGCAGTGAGTCTTTCCCATTCAGTGCCCGTTCTCTTTTGGTAGGCAGACCATCTCTTTTCCAATAAGTTGCTAAGCACGCCCTCGCCGCCAGCAGCAGGACATGTGTCCCATCATATACCCTGGCAGTGAGTCTTTCCCATTCTGTGCCCGCTCTCTTTTGGTAGGTAGACCATCTCTTTTCCAGTAAGTTGCTAAGCACACCCTCGCTGCCAGCATCCAGGCATGTGTCCCATCATATACCCTGGCAGTGAGTCTTTCCCATTCAGTGCCCGCTCTCTTTTGGTAGGCAGACCATCTCTTTTCCAGTAAGTTGCTAAGCACGCCCTCGCTGCCAGCATCCGTGCATGTGTCCCATCATATACCCTGGCAGTGAGTCTTTCCCATTCTGTGCCCGCTCTCTTTTGGTAGGTAGACCATCTCTTTTCCAGTAAGTTGCTAAGCACGCCTTCGCTGCCAGCAGCAGGACATGTGTCCCATCATATACCCTGGCAGTGAGTCTTTCCCATTCAGTGCCCGTTCTCTTTTGGTAGGCAGACCATCTCTTTTCCAGTAAGTTGCTAAGCACGCCCTCGCTGCCAGCAGCCGTGCATTTGTCCCATCATATACCCTGGCAGTGAGTATTTCCCATTCTGTGCCCATTCTCTTTTGGTAGGTAGACCATCTCTTTTCCAGTAAGTTGCTAAGCATGCCCTCGCTGCCAGCAGCCGTGCATGTGTCCCATCATATACCCTGGCAGTGAGTCTTTCCCATTCAGTGCCCGTTCTCTTTTGGTAGGTAGACCATCTCTTTTCCAGTAAGTTGCTAAGCACGCCCTCGCCGCTAGCAGCAGGACATGTGTCCCATCATATACCCTGGCAGTGGGTCTTTCCCATTCAGTGCCCGTTCTCTTTTGGTAGGTAGACCATCTCTTTTCCAGTAAGTTGCTAAGCACGCCCTCGCTGCCAGCAGCCAGGCATGTGCCCCATCATATACCCTGGCAGTGAGTCTTTCCCATTCTGTGCCCGCTCTCTTTTGGTAGGTAGACCATCTCTTTTCCAGTAAGTTGCTAAGCACACCCTCGCTGCCAGCAGCCAGGCATGTGCCCCATCATATACCCTGGCAGTGAGTCTTTCCCATTCAGTGCCCGTTCTCTTTTGGTAGGTAGACCATCTCTTTTCCAGTAAGTTGCTAAGCATGCCCTCGCTGCCAGCAGCAGGACATGTGTGCCATCATATACCCTGGCAGTGAGTCTTTCCATAATGTGCCCGTTCTCTTTTGGTAGGTAGACCTTGGGCCTCATTCCGAGTACGGCGCTAACCAATGGCGCTATTAACGCCTTGGTTGACGCCGTACCCGGACTGGCAGCGCCTTGGTGGAATGCGGAATTACCGCCCCATTCCAAGGTTGGCGGGGCGGTAATTCCCCATTCACCAAGGCTCTTCCCCATTCCCAAATGAGCCCCCATAGGGCTCAATGGGAATGGGGAAATTGCAAATAACGGTGACCGTTCATTCACCGTTATTGGCTTGGAGGCCCCTTTGCGCCCTCGACTTTAACACCTGCTCGAAGCAGGCGTTAAGGGCGAGGGCGCAAAGGGAACTCGGAGTATGGCGGTAAGGGATCACCGCCACCGGTCTCGTTACCGGTGGCCGTTATCCCTTATCGCCATACTCGGAATGAGGCCCCATCTCTTTTCCAGTAAGTTGCTAAGCACGCCCTCGCTGCCAGCAGCCAGGCATGTGTCCCATCATATACCCTGGCAGTGAGTCTTTCCCATTCAGTGCCCGTTCTCTTTTGGTAGGTAGACCATCTCTTTTCCAGTAAGTTGCTAAGCACGCCCTCGCCGCCAGCAGCCAGGCATTTGTCCCATCATATACCCTGGCAGTGAGTCTTTCCCATTCAGTGCCCGTTCTCTTTTGGTAGGTAGACCATCTCTTTTCCAGTAAGTTGCTAAGCACGCCCTCGCCGCCAGCAGCAAGAAACATGTCCCATCATATACCCTGGCAGTGAGTCTTTCCCATTCAGTGCCCGTTCTCTTTTGGTAGGTAGACCATCTCTTTTCCAGTAAGTTGCTAAGCACGCCCTCGCCGCCAGAAGCAAGAAACGTGTCCCATCATATACCCTGGCAGTGAGTCTTTCCCATTCAGTGCCCGCTCTCTTTTGGTAGGTAGACCATCTCTTTTCCAGTAAGTTGCTAAGCACGCCCTCGCCGCCAGCAGCAAGAAACGTGTCCCATCATATACCCAGGCAGTGAGTCTTTCCTATTCTGTGCCCGTTCTCTTTTGGTAGGTAGACCATCTCTTTTCCAGTAAGTTGCTAAGCACGCCCTCGCCGCCAGAAGCAAGAAACGTGTCCCATCATATACCCAGGCAGTGAGTCTTTCCCATTCTGTGCCCGTTCTCTTTTGGTAGGCAGACCATCTCTTTTCCAGTAAGTTGCTAAGCACACCCTCGCTGCCAGCAGCCAGGCATGTGTCCCATCATATACCCAGGCTTTGCGTCTTTCCCATTCAGTGCCCGCTCTCTTTTGGTAGGTAGACCATCTCTTTTCCAGTAAGTTGCTAAGCACGCCCTCGCTGCCAGCAGCAAGAAACGTGTCCCATCATATACCCAGGCAGTGAGTCTTTCCCATTCTGTGCCCGTTCTCTTTTGGTAGGTAGACCATCTCTTTTCCAGTAAGTTGCTAAGCAGGCCCTCGCCGCCAGCAGCAAGAAACGTGTCCCATCATATACCCTGGCAGTGAGTCTTTCCCATTCAGTGCCCGCTCTCTTTTGGTAGGTAGACCATCTCTTTTCCAGTAAGTTGCTAAGCACGCCCTCGCCGCCAGCAGCAAGAAACGCGTCCCATCATATACCCAGGCAGTGAGTCTTTCCCATTCTGTGCCCTTTCTCCTTTGGTAGGTAGACCATCTCTTTTCCAGTAAGTTGCTAAGCACGCCCTCGCCGCCAGCAGCAAGAAACGTGTCCCATCATATACCCAGGCAGTGAGTCTTTCCCATTCTGTGCCCGTTCTCTTTTGGTAGGTAGACCATCTCTTTTCCAGTAAGTTGCTAAGCACACCCTCGCTGCCAGCAGCCAAGCATGTGTCCCATCATATACCCTGGCAGTGAGTCTTTCCCATTCAGTGCCCGCTCTCTTTTGGTAGGTAGACCATCTCTTTTCCAGTAAGTTGCTAAGCACGCCCTCGCTGCCAGCAGCAAGAAACGTGTCCCATCATATACCCAGGCAGTGAGTCTTTCCCATTCAGTGCCCGCTCTCTTTTGGTAGGTAGACCATCTCTTTTCCAGTAAGTTGCTAAGCAGCCCCTCGCCGCCAGCAGCAAGAAACGTGTCCCATCATATACCCTGGCAGTGAGTCTTTCCCATTCAGTGCCCGCTCTCTTTTGGTAGGTAGACCATCTCTTTTCCAGTAAGTTGCTAAGCACGCCCTCACCGCCAGCAGCAAGAAACGCGTCCCATCATATACCCAGGCAGTGAGTGTTTCCCATTCTGTGCCCTTTCTCCTTTGGTAGGTAGACCATCTCTTTTCCACTAAGTTGCTAAGCACGCCCTCGCCGCCAGCAGCAAGAAACGTGTCCCATCATATACCCAGGCAGTGAGTCTTTCCCATTCTGTGCCCGTTCTCTTTTGGTAGGCAGACCATCTCTTTTCCAGTAAGTTGCTAAGCACACCCTCGCTGCCAGCAGCCAGGCATGTGTCCCATCATATACCCTGGCAGTGAGTCTTTCCCATTCAGTGCCCGTTCTCTTTTGGTAGGTAGACCATCTCTTTTCCAGTAAGTTGCTAAGCACACCCTCGCTGCCAGCAGCCGTGCATGTGTCCCATCATATACCCTGGCATTGAGTCTTTCCCATTCAGTGCCCGTTCTCTTTTGGTAGGTAGACCATCTCTTTTCCAGTAAGTTGCTAAGCACACCCTCGCTGCCAGCAGCCAGGCATGTGTCCCATCATATACCCTGGCAGTGAGTCTTTCCCATTCAGTGCCCGCTCTCTTTTGGTAGGTAGACCATCTCTTTTCCAGTAAGTTGCTAAGCACGCCCTCGCTGCCAGCAGCAAGAAACGTGTCCCATCATATACCCTGGCAGTGAGTCTTTCCCATTCAGTGCCCGTTCTCTTTTGGTAGGTAGACCATCTCTTTTCCAGTAAGTTGCTAAGCACACCCTCGCTGCCAGCAGCCGTGCATGTGTCCCATCATATACACTGGCAGTGAGTCTTTCCCATTCAGTGCCCGTTCTCTTTTGGAAGGTAGACCATCTCTTTTCCAGTAAGTTGCTAAGCACACCCTCGCTGCCAGCAGCCAGGCATGTGTCCCATCATATACCCTGGCAGTGAGTCTTTCCCATTCAGTGCCCGCTCTCTTTTGGTAGGCAGACCATCTCTTTTCCAGTAAGTTGCTAAGCACACCCTCGCTGCCAGCAGCCGTGCATGTGTCCCATCATACACCCTGGCAGTGAGTCTTTCCATAATGTGCCCGTTCTCTTTTGGTAGGTAGATCATCTTTTCCAGTAAGTTGCTAAGCACGCCCTCGCCGCCAGCAGCAAGAAACGTTCATTCAGTGCCCGCTCTCTTTTGGTAGGCAGACCATCTCTTTTCCAGTAAGTTGCTAAGCACACCCTCGCTGCCAGCAGCCAGGCATGTGTCCCATCATATACCCTGGCAGTGAGTCTTTCCATAATGTGCCCGTTCTCTTTTGGTAGGTAGATCATCTCTTTTCCAGTAAGTTGCTAAGCACGCCCTCGCTGCCAGCAGCCGTGCATGTGTCCCATCATATACCCTGGCAGTAAGTCTTTCCCATTCTGTGCCCATTCTCTTTTGGTAGGTAGACCATCTCTTTTCCAGTAAGTTGCAAAGCACACCCTCGCTGCCAGCAGCAGGACATGTGCCCCATCATATACCCTGGCAGTGAGTCTTTCCCATTCAGTGCCCGCTCTCTTTTGGTAGACAGAGCATCTCTTTTCCAGTAAGTTGCTAAACACGCCCTCGCTGCCAGTAGCCAGGCATGTGTCCCATCATATACCCTGGCAGTGAGTCTTTCCCATTCAGTGCCCGCTCTCTTTTGGTAGGCAGACCATCTCTTTTCCAGTAAGTTGCTAAGCACGCCCTCACCACCAGCAGCAGGACATGTGTCCCATCATATAGCCTGGCAGTGAGTCTTTCCCATTCAGTGCCCGCTCTCTTTTGGTAGGTAGACCATCTCTTTTCCAGTAAGTTGCTAAGCACGCCCTCACCGCCAGCAGCCAGGCATGTGTCCCATCATATACCCTGGCAGTGAGTCTTTCCCATTCAGTGCCTGCTCTCTTTTGGTAGGCAGACCATCTCTTTTCCAGTAAGTTGCTAAGCACGCCCTCGCTGCCAGCAGCAGGACATGTGTCCCATCATATACCCTGGCAGTGAGTCTTTCCCATTCAGTGCCCGTTCTCTTTTGGTAGGCAGACCATCTCTTTTCCAATAAGTTGCTAAGCACGCCCTCGCCGCCAGCAGCAGGACATGTGTCCCATCATATACCCTGGCAGTGAGTCTTTCCCATTCTGTGCCCGCTCTCTTTTGGTAGGTAGACCATCTCTTTTCCAGTAAGTTGCTAAGCACACCCTCGCTGCCAGCATCCAGGCATGTGTCCCATCATATACCCTGGCAGTGAGTCTTTCCCATTCAGTGCCCGCTCTCTTTTGGTAGGCAGACCATCTCTTTTCCAGTAAGTTGCTAAGCACGCCCTCGCTGCCAGCATCCGTGCATGTGTCCCATCATATACCCTGGCAGTGAGTCTTTCCCATTCTGTGCCCGCTCTCTTTTGGTAGGTAGACCATCTCTTTTCCAGTAAGTTGCTAAGCACGCCTTCGCTGCCAGCAGCAGGACATGTGTCCCATCATATACCCTGGCAGTGAGTCTTTCCCATTCAGTGCCCGTTCTCTTTTGGTAGGCAGACCATCTCTTTTCCAGTAAGTTGCTAAGCACGCCCTCGCTGCCAGCAGCCGTGCATTTGTCCCATCATATACCCTGGCAGTGAGTATTTCCCATTCTGTGCCCATTCTCTTTTGGTAGGTAGACCATCTCTTTTCCAGTAAGTTGCTAAGCATGCCCTCGCTGCCAGCAGCCGTGCATGTGTCCCATCATATACCCTGGCAGTGAGTCTTTCCCATTCAGTGCCCGTTCTCTTTTGGTAGGTAGACCATCTCTTTTCCAGTAAGTTGCTAAGCACGCCCTCGCCGCTAGCAGCAGGACATGTGTCCCATCATATACCCTGGCAGTGGGTCTTTCCCATTCAGTGCCCGTTCTCTTTTGGTAGGTAGACCATCTCTTTTCCAGTAAGTTGCTAAGCACGCCCTCGCTGCCAGCAGCCAGGCATGTGCCCCATCATATACCCTGGCAGTGAGTCTTTCCCATTCTGTGCCCGCTCTCTTTTGGTAGGTAGACCATCTCTTTTCCAGTAAGTTGCTAAGCACACCCTCGCTGCCAGCAGCCAGGCATGTGCCCCATCATATACCCTGGCAGTGAGTCTTTCCCATTCAGTGCCCGTTCTCTTTTGGTAGGTAGACCATCTCTTTTCCAGTAAGTTGCTAAGCATGCCCTCGCTGCCAGCAGCAGGACATGTGTGCCATCATATACCCTGGCAGTGAGTCTTTCCATAATGTGCCCGTTCTCTTTTGGTAGGTAGACCTTGGGCCTCATTCCGAGTACGGCGCTAACCAATGGCGCTATTAACGCCTTGGTTGACGCCGTACCCGGACTGGCAGCGCCTTGGTGGAATGCGGAATTACCGCCCCATTCCAAGGTTGGCGGGGCGGTAATTCCCCATTCACCAAGGCTCTTCCCCATTCCCAAATGAGCCCCCATAGGGCTCAATGGGAATGGGGAAATTGCAAATAACGGTGACCGTTCATTCACCGTTATTGGCTTGGAGGCCCCTTTGCGCCCTCGACTTTAACACCTGCTCGAAGCAGGCGTTAAGGGCGAGGGCGCAAAGGGAACTCGGAGTATGGCGGTAAGGGATCACCGCCACCGGTCTCGTTACCGGTGGCCGTTATCCCTTATCGCCATACTCGGAATGAGGCCCCATCTCTTTTCCAGTAAGTTGCTAAGCACGCCCTCGCTGCCAGCAGCCAGGCATGTGTCCCATCATATACCCTGGCAGTGAGTCTTTCCCATTCAGTGCCCGTTCTCTTTTGGTAGGTAGACCATCTCTTTTCCAGTAAGTTGCTAAGCACGCCCTCGCCGCCAGCAGCCAGGCATTTGTCCCATCATATACCCTGGCAGTGAGTCTTTCCCATTCAGTGCCCGTTCTCTTTTGGTAGGTAGACCATCTCTTTTCCAGTAAGTTGCTAAGCACGCCCTCGCCGCCAGCAGCAAGAAACGTGTCCCATCATATACCCAGGCAGTGAGTCTTTCCTATTCTGTGCCCGTTCTCTTTTGGTAGGTAGACCATCTCTTTTCCAGTAAGTTGCTAAGCACGCCCTCGCCGCCAGAAGCAAGAAACGTGTCCCATCATATACCCAGGCAGTGAGTCTTTCCCATTCTGTGCCCGTTCTCTTTTGGTAGGCAGACCATCTCTTTTCCAGTAAGTTGCTAAGCACACCCTCGCTGCCAGCAGCCAGGCATGTGTCCCATCATATACCCAGGCTTTGCGTCTTTCCCATTCAGTGCCCGCTCTCTTTTGGTAGGTAGACCATCTCTTTTCCAGTAAGTTGCTAAGCACGCCCTCGCTGCCAGCAGCAAGAAACGTGTCCCATCATATACCCAGGCAGTGAGTCTTTCCCATTCTGTGCCCGTTCTCTTTTGGTAGGTAGACCATCTCTTTTCCAGTAAGTTGCTAAGCAGGCCCTCGCCGCCAGCAGCAAGAAACGTGTCCCATCATATACCCTGGCAGTGAGTCTTTCCCATTCAGTGCCCGCTCTCTTTTGGTAGGTAGACCATCTCTTTTCCAGTAAGTTGCTAAGCACGCCCTCGCCGCCAGCAGCAAGAAACGCGTCCCATCATATACCCAGGCAGTGAGTCTTTCCCATTCTGTGCCCTTTCTCCTTTGGTAGGTAGACCATCTCTTTTCCAGTAAGTTGCTAAGCACGCCCTCGCCGCCAGCAGCAAGAAACGTGTCCCATCATATACCCAGGCAGTGAGTCTTTCCCATTCTGTGCCCGTTCTCTTTTGGTAGGTAGACCATCTCTTTTCCAGTAAGTTGCTAAGCACACCCTCGCTGCCAGCAGCCAAGCATGTGTCCCATCATATACCCTGGCAGTGAGTCTTTCCCATTCAGTGCCCGCTCTCTTTTGGTAGGTAGACCATCTCTTTTCCAGTAAGTTGCTAAGCACGCCCTCGCTGCCAGCAGCAAGAAACGTGTCCCATCATATACCCAGGCAGTGAGTCTTTCCCATTCAGTGCCCGCTCTCTTTTGGTAGGTAGACCATCTCTTTTCCAGTAAGTTGCTAAGCAGCCCCTCGCCGCCAGCAGCAAGAAACGTGTCCCATCATATACCCTGGCAGTGAGTCTTTCCCATTCAGTGCCCGCTCTCTTTTGGTAGGTAGACCATCTCTTTTCCAGTAAGTTGCTAAGCACGCCCTCACCGCCAGCAGCAAGAAACGCGTCCCATCATATACCCAGGCAGTGAGTGTTTCCCATTCTGTGCCCTTTCTCCTTTGGTAGGTAGACCATCTCTTTTCCAGTAAGTTGCTAAGCACGCCCTCGCCGCCAGCAGCAAGAAACGTGTCCCATCATATACCCAGGCAGTGAGTCTTTCCCATTCTGTGCCCGTTCTCTTTTGGTAGGCAGACCATCTCTTTTCCAGTAAGTTGCTAAGCACACCCTCGCTGCCAGCAGCCAGGCATGTGTCCCATCATATACCCTGGCAGTGAGTCTTTCCCATTCAGTGCCCGTTCTCTTTTGGTAGGTAGACCATCTCTTTTCCAGTAAGTTGCTAAGCACACCCTCGCTGCCAGCAGCCGTGCATGTGTCCCATCATATACCCTGGCATTGAGTCTTTCCCATTCAGTGCCCGTTCTCTTTTGGTAGGTAGACCATCTCTTTTCCAGTAAGTTGCTAAGCACACCCTCGCTGCCAGCAGCCAGGCATGTGTCCCATCATATACCCTGGCAGTGAGTCTTTCCCATTCAGTGCCCGCTCTCTTTTGGTAGGTAGACCATCTCTTTTCCAGTAAGTTGCTAAGCACGCCCTCGCTGCCAGCAGCAAGAAACGTGTCCCATCATATACCCTGGCAGTGAGTCTTTCCCATTCAGTGCCCGTTCTCTTTTGGTAGGTAGACCATCTCTTTTCCAGTAAGTTGCTAAGCACACCCTCGCTGCCAGCAGCCAGGCATGTGTCCCATCATATACCCTGGCAGTGAGTCTTTCGCATTCAGTGCCCGCTCTCTTTTGGTAGGTAGACCATCTCTTTTCCAGTAAGTTGCTAAGCACGCCCTCGCTGCCAGCAGCAAGAAACGTGTCCCATCACATACCCTGGCAGTGAGTCTTTCCCATTCAGTGCCCGTTCTCTTTTGGTAGGCAGACCATCTCTTTTCCAGTAAGTTGCTAAGCACACCCTCGCTGCCAGCAGCCGTGCATGTGTCCCATCATACACCCTGGCAGTGAGTCTTTCCATAATGTGCCCGTTCTCTTTTGGTAGGTAGATCATCTTTTCCAGTAAGTTGCTAAGCACTCCCTCGCCGCCAGCAGCAAGAAACGTTCATTCAGTGCCCGCTCTCTTTTGGTAGGCAGACCATCTCTTTTCCAGTAAGTTGCTAAGCACACCCTCGCTGCCAGCAGCCGTGCATGTGTCCCATCATATACCCTGGCAGTGAGTCTTTCCCATTCAGTGCCCGTTCTCTTTTGGTAGGTAGACCATCTCTTTTCCAGTAAGTTGCTAAGCACGCCCTCGCCGCCAGCAGCCAGGCATGTGTCCCATCATATACCCTGGCAGTGAGTCTTTCCCATTCAGTGCCCGTTCTCTTTTGGTAGGTAGACCATCTCTTTTCCAGTAAGTTGCTAAGCACGCCCTCGCCGCCAGCAGCAAGAAACATGTCCCATCATATACCCTGGCAGTGAGTCTTTCCCATTCAGTGCCTGTTCTCTTTTGGTAGGTAGACCATCTCTTTTCCAGTAAGTTGCTAAGCACGCCCTCGCAGCCAGCAGCAAGAAACGTGTCCCATCATATACCCTGGCAGTGAGTCTTTCCCATTCAGTGCCCGCTCTCTTTTGGTAGGTAGACCATCTCTTTTCCAGTAAGTTGCTAAGCACGCCCTCGCCGCCAGCAGCAAGAAACGTGTCCCATCATATACCCAGGCAGTGAGTCTTTCCTATTCTGTGCCCGTTCTCTTTTGGTAGGTAGACCATCTCTTTTCCAGTAAGTTGCTAAGCACGCCTTCGCCGCCAGCAGCAAGAAACGTGTCCCATCATATACCCAGGCAGTGAGTCTTTCCCATTCTGTGCCCGTTCTCTTTTGGTAGGCAGACCATCTCTTTTCCAGTAAATTACTAAGCACACCCTCGCTGCCAGCAGCCAGGCATGTGTCCCATCATATATCCTGGCTTTGCGTCTTTCCCATTCAGTGCCCGCTCTCTTTTGGTAGGTAGACAATCTCTTTTCCAGTAAGTTGCTAAGCACGCCCTCGCTGCCAGCAGCAAGAAACGTGTCCCATCATATACCCAGGCAGTGAGTCTTTCCCATTCTGTGCCTGTTCTCTTTTGGTAGGTAGACCATCTCTTTTCCAGTAAGTTGCTAAGCACACCCTCGCTGCCAGCAGCCAGGCATGTGTCCCATCATATACCCTGGCAGTGAGTCTTTCCCATTCAGTGCCCGTTCTCTTTTGGTAGGCAGACCATCTCTTTTCCAGTAAGTTGCTAAGCATGCCCTCGCCGCCAGCAGCCAGGCATGTGTCCCATCATATACCCTGGTAGTGAGTCTTTCCCATTCAGTGCCCGCTCTCTTTTGGTAGGCCGACCATCTCTTTTCCAGTAAGTTGCTAAGCACGCCCTCGCTGCCAGCAGCCGTGCATGTGTCCCATCATATACCCTGGCAGTGAGTCTTTCCCATTCTGTGCCCGCTCTCTTTTGGTAGGTAGACCATCTCTTTTCCAGTAAGTTGCTGAGCACGCCCTCGCTGCCAGCAGCAGGACATGTGTCCCATCATATACCCTGGCAGTGAGTCTTTCCCATTCAGTGCCCGTTCTCTTTTGGTAGGCAGACCATCTCTTTTCCAGTAAGTTGCTAAGCACGCCCTCGCTGCCAGCAGCCGTGCATGTGTCCCATCATATACCCTGGCAGTGAGTCTCTCCCATTCTGTGCCCATTCTCTTTTGGTAGGTAGACCATCTCTTTTCCAGTAGGTTGCTAAGCACGCCCTCGCTGCCAGCAGTCAGGCATGTGCCCCATCATATACCCTGGCAATGAGTCTTTCCCATTCAGTGCCCGTTCTCTTTTGGTAGGTAGACCATCTCTTTTCCAGTAAGTTGCTAAGCACGCCCTCGCCGCCAGCAGTCAGGCATGTGTCCCATCATATACCCTGGCAGTGAGTCTTTCCCATTCAGTGCCCGCTCTCTTTTGGTAGGTAGACCATCTCTTTTCCAGTAAGTTGCTAAGCACGCCCTCGCCGCCAGCAGCAAGAAACGCGTCCCATCATATACCCAGGCAGTGAGTCTTTCCCATTCTGTGCCCTTTCTCCTTTGGTAGGTAGACCATCCCTTTTCCAGTAAGTTGCTAAGCACGCCCTCGCCGCCAGCAGCAAGAAACGTGTCCCATCATATACCCAGGCAGTGAGTCTTTCCCATTCTGTGTCCGTTCTCTTTTGGTAGGCAGACCATCTCTTTTCCAGTAAGTTGCTAAGCACACCCTCGCTGCCAGCAGCCAGGCATGTGTCCCATCATATACCCTGGCAGTGAGTCTTTCCCATTCAGTGCCCGCTCTCTTTTGGTAGGTAGACCATCTCTTTTCCAGTACGTTGCTAAGCACGCCCTCGCTGCCAGCAGCAAGAAACGTGTCCCATCATATACCCTGGCAGTGAGTCTTTCCCATTCAGTGCCCGTTCTCTTTTGGTGGGTAGACCATCTCTTTTCCAGTAAGTTGCTAAGCACACCCTCGCTGCCAGAAGCCGTGCATGTGTCCCATCATATACCCTGGCATTGAGTCTTTCCCATTCAGTGCCCGTTCTCTTTTGGTAGGTAGACCATCTCTTTTCCAGTAAGTTGCTAAGCACACCCTCGCTGCCAGCAGCCAGGCATGTGTCCCATCATATACCCTGGCAGTGAGTCTTTCCCATTCAGTGCCCGCTCTCTTTTGGTAGGTAGACCATCTCTTTTCCAGTAAGTTGCTAAGAAGGCCCTCGCCGCCAGCAGCAAGAAACGTGTCCCATCATATACCCTGGCAGTGAGTCTTTCCCATTCAGTGCCCGCTCTCTTTTGGTAGGTAGACCATCTCTTTTCCAGTAAGTTGCTAAGCATGCCCTCGCCGCCAGCAGCAAGAAACGCGTCCCATCATATACCCAGGCAGTGAGTCTTTCCCATTCTGTGCCCTTTCTCCTTTGGTAGGTAGACCATCCCTTTTCCAGTAAGTTGCTAAGCACGCCCTCGCCGCCAGCAGCAAGAAACGTGTCCCATCATATACCCAGGCAGTGAGTCTTTCCCATTCTGTGTCCGTTCTCTTTTGGTAGGCAGACCATCTCTTTTCCAGTAAGTTGCTAAGCACACCCTCGCTGCCAGCAGCCAGGCATGTGTCCCATCATATACCCTGGCAGTGAGTCTTTCCCATTCAGTGCCCGCTCTCTTTTGGTAGGTAGACCATCTCTTTTCCAGTACGTTGCTAAGCACGCCCTCGCTGCCAGCAGCAAGAAACGTGTCCCATCATATACCCTGGCAGTGAGTCTTTCCCATTCAGTGCCCGTTCTCTTTTGGTGGGTAGACCATCTCTTTTCCAGTAAGTTGCTAAGCACACCCTCGCTGCCAGAAGCCGTGCATGTGTCCCATCATATACCCTGGCATTGAGTCTTTCCCATTCAGTGCCCGTTCTCTTTTGGTAGGTAGACCATCTCTTTTCCAGTAAGTTGCTAAGCACACCCTCGCTGCCAGCAGCCAGGCATGTGTCCCATCATATACCCTGGCAGTGAGTCTTTCCCATTCAGTGCCCGCTCTCTTTTGGTAGGTAGACCATCTCTTTTCCAGTAAGTTGCTAAGCACGCCCTCGCTGCCAGCAGCAAGAAACGTGTCCCATCATATACCCTGGCAGTGAGTCTTTCCCATTCAGTGCCCGTTCTCTTTTGGTAGGTAGACCATCTCTTTTCCAGTAAGTTGCTAAGCACGCCCTCGCCGCCAGCAGTCAGGCATGTGTCCCATCATATACCCTGGCAGTGAGTCTTTCCCATTCAGTGCCCGTTCTCTTTTGGTAGGTAGACCATCTCTTTTCCAGTAAGTTGCTAAGAAGGCCCTCGCCGCCAGCAGCAAGAAACGTGTCCCATCATATACCCTGGCAGTGAGTCTTTCCCATTCAGTGCCCGCTCTCTTTTGGTAGGTAGACCATCTCTTTTCCAGTAAGTTGCTAAGCACGCCCTCGCCGCCAGCAGCAAGAAACGCGTCCCATCATATACCCAGGCAGTGAGTCTTTCCCATTCTGTGCCCTTTCTCCTTTGGTAGGTAGACCATCCCTTTTCCAGTAAGTTGCTAAGCACGCCCTCGCCGCCAGCAGCAAGAAACGTGTCCCATCATATACCCAGGCAGTGAGTCTTTCCCATTCTGTGTCCGTTCTCTTTTGGTAGGCAGACCATCTCTTTTCCAGTAAGTTGCTAAGCACACCCTCGCTGCCAGCAGCCAGGCATGTGTCCCATCATATACCCTGGCAGTGAGTCTTTCCCATTCAGTGCCCGCTCTCTTTTGGTAGGTAGACCATCTCTTTTCCAGTACGTTGCTAAGCACGCCCTCGCTGCCAGCAGCAAGAAACGTGTCCCATCATATACCCTGGCAGTGAGTCTTTCCCATTCAGTGCCCGTTCTCTTTTGGTGGGTAGACCATCTCTTTTCCAGTAAGTTGCTAAGCACACCCTCGCTGCCAGAAGCCGTGCATGTGTCCCATCATATACCCTGGCATTGAGTCTTTCCCATTCAGTGCCCGTTCTCTTTTGGTAGGTAGACCATCTCTTTTCCAGTAAGTTGCTAAGCACACCCTCGCTGCCAGCAGCCAGGCATGTGTCCCATCATATACCCTGGCAGTGAGTCTTTCCCATTCAGTGCCCGCTCTCTTTTGGTAGGTAGACCATCTCTTTTCCAGTAAGTTGCTAAGCACGCCCTCGCTGCCAGCAGCAAGAAACGTGTCCCATCATATACCCTGGCAGTGAGTCTTTCCCATTCAGTGCCCGTTCTCTTTTGGTAGGTAGACCATCTCTTTTCCAGTAAGTTGCTAAGCACGCCCTCGCCGCCAGAAGCAAGAAACGTGTCCCATCATATACCCTGGCAGTGAGTCTTTCCCATTCAGTGCCCGCTCTCTTTTGGTAGGTAGACCATCTCTTTTCCAGTAAGTTGCTAAGCACGCCCTCGCCGCCAGCAGCAAGAAACGTGTCCCATCATATACCCAGGCAGTGAGTCTTTCCTATTCTGTGCCCGTTCTCTTTTGGTAGGTAGACCATCTCTTTTCCAGTAAGTTGCTAAGCACGCCCTCGCCGCCAGCAGCAAGAAACGTGTCCCATCATATACCCAGGCAGTGAGTCTTTCCCATTCTGTGCCCGTTCTCTTTTGGTAGGCAGACCATCTCTTTTCCAGTAAGTTGCTAAGCACACCCTCGCTGCCAGCAGCCAGGCATGTGTCCCATCATATACCCAGGCTTTGCGTCTTTCCCATTCAGTGCCCGCTCTCTTTTGGTAGGTAGACCATCTCTTTTCCAGTAAGTTGCTAAGCACGCCCTCGCTGCCAGCAGCAAGAAACGTGTCCCATCATATACCCAGGCAGTGAGTCTTTCCCATTCTGTGCCCGTTCTCTTTTGGTAGGTAGACCATCTCTTTTCCAGTAAGTTGCTAAGCAGGCCCTCGCCGCCAGCAGCAAGAAACGTGTCCCATCATATACCCTGGCAGTGAGTCTTTCCCATTCAGTGCCCGCTCTCTTTTGGTAGGTAGACCATCTCTTTTCCAGTAAGTTGCTAAGCACGCCCTCGCCGCCAGCAGCAAGAAACGCGTCCCATCATATACCCAGGCAGTGAGTCTTTCCCATTCTGTGCCCTTTCTCCTTTGGTAGGTAGACCATCTCTTTTCCAGTAAGTTGCTAAGCACGCCCTCGCCGCCAGCAGCAAGAAACGTGTCCCATCATATACCCAGGCAGTGAGTCTTTCCCATTCTGTGCCCGTTCTCTTTTGGTAGGTAGACCATCTCTTTTCCAGTAAGTTGCTAAGCACACCCTCGCTGCCAGCAGCCAAGCATGTGTCCCATCATATACCCTGGCAGTGAGTCTTTCCCATTCAGTGCCCGCTCTCTTTTGGTAGGTAGACCATCTCTTTTCCAGTAAGTTGCTAAGCACGCCCTCGCTGCCAGCAGCAAGAAACGTGTCCCATCATATACCCAGGCAGTGAGTCTTTCCCATTCAGTGCCCGCTCTCTTTTGGTAGGTAGACCATCTCTTTTCCAGTAAGTTGCTAAGCAGCCTCTCGCCGCCAGCAGCAAGAAACGTGTCCCATCATATACCCTGGCAGTGAGTCTTTCCCATTCAGTGCCCGCTCTCTTTTGGTAGGTAGACCATCTCTTTTCCAGTAAGTTGCTAAGCACGCCCTCACCGCCAGCAGCAAGAAACGCGTCCCATCATATACCCAGGCAGTGAGTGTTTCCCATTCTGTGCCCTTTCTCCTTTGGTAGGTAGACCATCTCTTTTCCAGTAAGTTGCTAAGCACGCCCTCGCCGCCAGCAGCAAGAAACGTGTCCCATCATATACCCAGGCAGTGAGTCTTTCCCATTCTGTGCCCGTTCTCTTTTGGTAGGCAGACCATCTCTTTTCCAGTAAGTTGCTAAGCACACCCTCGCTGCCAGCAGCCAGGCATGTGTCCCATCATATACCCTGGCAGTGAGTCTTTCCCATTCAGTGCCCGTTCTCTTTTGGTAGGTAGACCATCTCTTTTCCAGTAAGTTGCTAAGCACACCCTCGCTGCCAGCAGCCGTGCATGTGTCCCATCATATACCCTGGCATTGAGTCTTTCCCATTCAGTGCCCGTTCTCTTTTGGTAGGTAGACCATCTCTTTTCCAGTAAGTTGCTAAGCACACCCTCGCTGCCAGCAGCCAGGCATGTGTCCCATCATATACCCTGGCAGTGAGTCTTTCCCATTCAGTGCCCGCTCTCTTTTGGTAGGTAGACCATCTCTTTTCCAGTAAGTTGCTAAGCACGCCCTCGCTGCCAGCAGCAAGAAACGTGTCCCATCATATACCCTGGCAGTGAGTCTTTCCCATTCAGTGCCCGTTCTCTTTTGGTAGGTAGACCATCTCTTTTCCAGTAAGTTGCTAAGCACACTCTCGCTGCCAGCAGCCAGGCATGTGTCCCATCATATACCCTGGCAGTGAGTCTTTCGCATTCAGTGCCCGCTCTCTTTTGGTAGGTAGACCATCTCTTTTCCAGTAAGTTGCTAAGCACGCCCTCGCTGCCAGCAGCAAGAAACGTGTCCCATCACATACCCTGGCAGTGAGTCTTTCCCATTCAGTGCCCGTTCTCTTTTGGTAGGCAGACCATCTCTTTTCCAGTAAGTTGCTAAGCACACCCTCGCTGCCAGCAGCCGTGCATGTGTCCCATCATACACCCTGGCAGTGAGTCTTTCCATAATGTGCCCGTTCTCTTTTGGTAGGTAGATCATCTTTTCCAGTAAGTTGCTAAGCACTCCCTCGCCGCCAGCAGCAAGAAACGTTCATTCAGTGCCCGCTCTCTTTTGGTAGGCAGACCATCTCTTTTCCAGTAAGATGCTAAGCACACCCTCGCTGCCAGCAGCCGTGCATGTGTCCCATCATATACCCTGGCAGTGAGTCTTTCCCATTCAGTGCCCGTTCTCTTTTGGTAGGTAGACCATCTCTTTTCCAGTAAGTTGCTAAGCACGCCCTCGCCGCCAGCAGCCAGGCATGTGTCCCATCATATACCCTGGCAGTGAGTCTTTCCCATTCAGTGCCCGTTCTCTTTTGGTAGGTAGACCATCTCTTTTCCAGTAAGTTGCTAAGCACGCCCTCGCCGCCAGCAGCAAGAAACATGTCCCATCATATACCCTGGCAGTGAGTCTTTCCCATTCAGTGCCCGTTCTCTTTTGGTAGGTAGACCATCTCTTTTCCAGTAAGTTGCTAAGCACGCCCTCGCAGCCAGCAGCAAGAAACGTGTCCCATCATATACCCTGGCAGTGAGTCTTTCCCATTCAGTGCCCGCTCTCTTTTGGTAGGTAGACCATCTCTTTTCCAGTAAGTTGCTAAGCACGCCCTCGCCGCCAGCAGCAAGAAACGTGTCCCATCATATACCCAGGCATTGAGTCTTTCCTATTCTGTGCCCGTTCTCTTTTGGTAGGTAGACCATCTCTTTTCCAGTAAGTTGCTAAGCACGCCCTCGCCGCCAGCAGCAAGAAACGTGTCCCATCATATACCCAGGCAGTGAGTCTTTCCCATTCTGTGCCCGTTCTCTTTTGGTAGGCAGACCATCTCTTTTCCAGTAAATTACTAAGCACACCCTCGCTGCCAGCAGCCAGGCATGTGTCCCATCATATACCCTGGCTTTGCGTCTTTCCCATTCAGTGCCCGCTCTCTTTTGGTAGGTAGACCATCTCTTTTCCAGTAAGTTGCTAAGCACGCCCTCGCTGCCAGCAGCAAGAAACGTGTCCCATCATATACCCAGGCAGTGAGTCTTTCCCATTCTGTGCCTGTTCTCTTTTGGTAGGTAGACCATCTCTTTTCCAGTAAGTTGCTAAGCACACCCTCGCTGCCAGCAGCCAGGCATGTGTCCCATCATATACCCTGGCAGTGAGTCTTTCCCATTCAGTGCCCGTTCTCTTTTGGTAGGCAGACCATCTCTTTTCCAGTAAGTTGCTAAGCACGCCCTCGCCGCCAGCAGCCAGGCATGTGTCCCATCATATACCCTGGTAGTGAGTCTTTCCCATTCAGTGCCCGCTCTCTTTTGGTAGGCCGACCATCTCTTTTCCAGTAAGTTGCTAAGCACGCCCTCGCTGCCAGCAGCCGTGCATGTGTCCCATCATATACCCTGGCAGTGAGTCTTTCCCATTCTGTGCCCGCTCTCTTTTGGTAGGTAGACCATCTCTTTTCCAGTAAGTTGCTGAGCACGCCCTCGCTGCCAGCAGCAGGACATGTGTCCCATCATATACCCTGGCAGTGAGTCTTTCCCATTCAGTGCCCGTTCTCTTTTGGTAGGCAGACCATCTCTTTTCCAGTAAGTTGCTAAGCACGCCCTCGCTGCCAGCAGCCGTGCATGTGTCCCATCATATACCCTGGCAGTGAGTCTCTCCCATTCTGTGCCCATTCTCTTTTGGTAGGTAGACCATCTCTTTTCCAGTAGGTTGCTAAGCACGCCCTCGCTGCCAGCAGTCAGGCATGTGCCCCATCATATACCCTGGCAATGAGTCTTTCCCATTCAGTGCCCGTTCTCTTTTGGTAGGTAGACCATCTCTTTTCCAGTAAGTTGCTAAGCACGCCCTCGCCGCCAGCAGTCAGGCATGTGTCCCATCATATACCCTGGCAGTGAGTCTTTCCCATTCAGTGCCCGTTCTCTTTTGGTAGGTAGACCATCTCTTTTCCAGTAAGTTGCTAAGAAGGCCCTCGCCGCCAGCAGCAAGAAACGTGTCCCATCATATACCCTGGCAGTGAGTCTTTCCCATTCAGTGCCCGCTCTCTTTTGGTAGGTAGACCATCTCTTTTCCAGTAAGTTGCTAAGCACGCCCTCGCCGCCAGCAGCAAGAAACGCGTCCCATCATATACCCAGGCAGTGAGTCTTTCCCATTCTGTGCCCTTTCTCCTTTGGTAGGTAGACCATCCCTTTTCCAGTAAGTTGCTAAGCACGCCCTCGCCGCCAGCAGCAAGAAACGTGTCCCATCATATACCCAGGCAGTGAGTCTTTCCCATTCTGTGTCCGTTCTCTTTTGGTAGGCAGACCATCTCTTTTCCAGTAAGTTGCTAAGCACACCCTCGCTGCCAGCAGCCAGGCATGTGTCCCATCATATACCCTGGCAGTGAGTCTTTCCCATTCAGTGCCCGCTCTCTTTTGGTAGGTAGACCATCTCTTTTCCAGTACGTTGCTAAGCACGCCCTCGCTGCCAGCAGCAAGAAACGTGTCCCATCATATACCCTGGCAGTGAGTCTTTCCCATTCAGTGCCCGTTCTCTTTTGGTGGGTAGACCATCTCTTTTCCAGTAAGTTGCTAAGCACACCCTCGCTGCCAGAAGCCGTGCATGTGTCCCATCATATACCCTGGCATTGAGTCTTTCCCATTCAGTGCCCGTTCTCTTTTGGTAGGTAGACCATCTCTTTTCCAGTAAGTTGCTAAGCACACCCTCGCTGCCAGCAGCCAGGCATGTGTCCCATCATATACCCTGGCAGTGAGTCTTTCCCATTCAGTGCCCGCTCTCTTTTGGTAGGTAGACCATCTCTTTTCCAGTAAGTTGCTAAGCACGCCCTCGCTGCCAGCAGCAAGAAACGTGTCCCATCATATACCCTGGCAGTGAGTCTTTCCCATTCAGTGCCCGTTCTCTTTTGGTAGGTAGACCATCTCTTTTCCAGTAAGTTGCTAAGCACGCCCTCGCCGCCAGCAGTCAGGCATGTGTCCCATCATATACCCTGGCAGTGAGTCTTTCCCATTCAGTGCCCGTTCTCTTTTGGTAGGTAGACCATCTCTTTTCCAGTAAGTTGCTAAGAAGGCCCTCGCCGCCAGCAGCAAGAAACGTGTCCCATCATATACCCTGGCAGTGAGTCTTTCCCATTCAGTGCCCGCTCTCTTTTGGTAGGTAGACCATCTCTTTTCCAGTAAGTTGCTAAGCACGCCCTCGCCGCCAGCAGCAAGAAACGCGTCCCATCATATACCCAGGCAGTGAGTCTTTCCCATTCTGTGCCCTTTCTCCTTTGGTAGGTAGACCATCCCTTTTCCAGTAAGTTGCTAAGCACGCCCTCGCCGCCAGCAGCAAGAAACGTGTCCCATCATATACCCAGGCAGTGAGTCTTTCCCATTCTGTGTCCGTTCTCTTTTGGTAGGCAGACCATCTCTTTTCCAGTAAGTTGCTAAGCACACCCTCGCTGCCAGCAGCCAGGCATGTGTCCCATCATATACCCTGGCAGTGAGTCTTTCCCATTCAGTGCCCGCTCTCTTTTGGTAGGTAGACCATCTCTTTTCCAGTACGTTGCTAAGCACGCCCTCGCTGCCAGCAGCAAGAAACGTGTCCCATCATATACCCTGGCAGTGAGTCTTTCCCATTCAGTGCCCGTTCTCTTTTGGTGGGTAGACCATCTCTTTTCCAGTAAGTTGCTAAGCACACCCTCGCTGCCAGAAGCCGTGCATGTGTCCCATCATATACCCTGGCATTGAGTCTTTCCCATTCAGTGCCCGTTCTCTTTTGGTAGGTAGACCATCTCTTTTCCAGTAAGTTGCTAAGCACACCCTCGCTGCCAGCAGCCAGGCATGTGTCCCATCATATACCCTGGCAGTGAGTCTTTCCCATTCAGTGCCCGCTCTCTTTTGGTAGGTAGACCATCTCTTTTCCAGTAAGTTGCTAAGCACGCCCTCGCTGCCAGCAGCAAGAAACGTGTCCCATCATATACCCTGGCAGTGAGTCTTTCCCATTCAGTGCCCGTTCTCTTTTGGTAGGTAGACCATCTCTTTTCCAGTAAGTTGCTAAGCACACCCTCGCTGCCAGCAGCCAGGCATGTGTCCCATCATATACCCTGGCATTGAGTCTTTCGCATTCAGTGCCCGCTCTCTTTTGGTAGGTAGACCATCTCTTTTCCAGTAAGTTGCTAAGCACGCCCTCGCTGCCAGCAGCAAGAAACGTGTCCCATCATATACCCTGGCAGTGAGTCTTTCCCATTCAGTGCCCGTTCTCTTTTGGTAGGTAGACCATCTCTTTTTCAGTAAGTTGCTAAGCACACCCTCGCTGCCAGCAGCCGTGCATGTGTCCCATCATATACCCTGGCAGTGAGTCTTTCCCATTCAGTGCCTGTTCTCTTTTGGAAGGTAGACCATCTCTTTTCCAGTAAGTTGCTAAGCACACCCTCGCTGCCAGCAGCCAGGCATGTGTCCCATCATATACCCTGGCAGTGAGTCTTTCCCATTCAGTGCCCGCTCTCTTTTGGTAGGCAGACCATCTCTTTTCCAGTAAGTTGCTAAGCACACCCTCGCTGCCAGCACCCGTGCATGTGTCCCATCATTGACCCTGGCAGTGAGTCTTTCCCATTCTGTGCCCATTCTCTTTTGGTAGGTAGACCATCTCTTTTCCAGTAAGTTGCTAAGCACACCCTCGCTGCCAGCAGCAGGACATGTGCCCCATCATCTACCCTGGCAGTGAGTCTTTCCCATTCAGTGCCCGCTCTCTTTTGGTAGGCAGAGCATCTCTTTTCCAGTAAGTTGCTAAGCACGCCCTTGCTGCCAGCAGCCAGGCATGTGTCCCATCATATACCCTGGCAGTGAGTCTTTCCCATTCAGTGCCCGCTCTCTTTTGGTAGGCAGACCATCTCTTTTCCAGTAAGTTGCTAAGCACGCCCTCACCGCCAGCAGCAGGACATGTGTCCCATCATATAGCCTGGCAGTGAGTCTTTCCCATTCAGTGCCCGCTCTCTTTTGGTAGGTAGACCATCTCTTTTCCAGTAAGTTGCTAAGCACACCCTCGCTGCCAGCAGCCGTGCATGTGTCCCATCATATACCCTGGCATTGAGTCTTTCCCATTCAGTGCCCGTTCTCTTTTGGTAGGTAGACCATCTCTTTTCCAGTAAGTTGCTAAGCACACCCTCGCTGCCAGCAGCCAGGCATGTGTCCCATCATATACCCTGGCAGTGAGTCTTTCCCATTCAGTGCCCGCTCTCTTTTGGTAGGTAGACCATCTCTTTTCCAGTAAGTTGCTAAGCACGCCCTCGCTGCCAGCAGCAAGAAACGTGTCCCATCATATACCCTGGCAGTGAGTCTTTCCCATTCAGTGCCCGTTCTCTTTTGGTAGGTAGACCATCTCTTTTCCAGTAAGTTGCTAAGCACACCCTCGCTGCCAGCAGCCAGGCATGTGTCCCATCATATACCCTGGCAGTGAGTCTTTCGCATTCAGTGCCCGCTCTCTTTTGGTAGGTAGACCATCTCTTTTCCAGTAAGTTGCTAAGCACGCCCTCGCTGCCAGCAGCAAGAAACGTGTCCCATCATATACCCTGGCAGTGAGTCTTTCCCATTCAGTGCCCGTTCTCTTTTGGTAGGCAGACCATCTCTTTTCCAGTAAGTTGCTAAGCACACCCTCGCTGCCAGCAGCCGTGCATGTGTCCCATCATACACCCTGGCAGTGAGTCTTTCCATAATGTGCCCGTTCTCTTTTGGTAGGTAGATCATCTTTTCCAGTAAGTTGCTAAGCACTCCCTCGCCGCCAGCAGCAAGAAACGTTCATTCAGTGCCCGCTCTCTTTTGGTAGGCAGACCATCTCTTTTCCAGTAAGTTGCTAAGCACACCCTCGCTGCCAGCAGCCGTGCATGTGTCCCATCATATACCCTGGTAGTGAGTCTTTCCATAATGTGCCCGTTCTCTTTTGGTAGGTAGATCATCTCTTTTCCAGTAAGTTGCTAAGCAAGCCCTCTCTGCCAGCAGCCGTGCATGTGTCCCATCATATACCCTGGCAGTGAGTCTTTCCCATTCTGTGCCCATTCTCTTTTGGTAGGTAGACCATCTCTTTTCCAGTAAGTTGCTAAGCACACCCTCGCTGCCAGCAGCAGGACATGTGCCCCATCATATACCCTGGCAGTGAGTCTTTCCCATTCAGTGCCCGCTCTCTTTTGGTAGGCAGAGCATCTCTTTTCCAGTAAGTTGCTAAGCACGCCCTCGCTGCCAGCAGCTAGGCATGTGTCCCATCATATACCCTGGCAGTGAGTCTTTCCCATTCAGTGCCCGCTCTCTTTTGGTAGGCAGACCATCTCTTTTCCAGTAAGTTGCTAAGCACGCCCTCACCGCCAGCAGCAGGACATGTGTCTCATCATATAGCCTGGCAGTGAGTCTTTCCCATTCAGTGCCCGCTCTCTTTTGGTAGGTAGACCATCTCTTTTCCAGTAAGTTGCTAAGACGCCCTCACCGCCAGCAGCCAGGCATGTGTCCCATCATATACCCTGGCAGTGAGTCTTTCCCATTCAGTGCCTGCTCTCTTTTGGTAGGCAGACCATCTCTTTTCCAGTAAGTTGCTAAGCACGCCCTCGCTGCCAGCAGCCAGGCATGTGTCCCATCATATACCCTGGCAGTGAGTCTTTCCCATTCAGTGCCCGTTCTCTTTTGGTAGGTAGACCATCTCTTTTCCAGTAAGTTGCTAAGCACGCCCTCGCCGCCAGCAGTCAGGCATGTGTCCCATCATATACCCTGGCAGTGAGTCTTTCCCATTCAGTGGCCATTCTCTTTTGGTAGGCAGACCATCCCTTTTCCAGTAAGTTGCTAAGCACGCCCTCGCCGCCAGCAGCAGGACATGTGTCCCATCATATACCCTGGCAGTGAGTCTTTCCCATTCTGTGCCCGCTCTCTTTTGGTAGGTAGACCATCTCTTTTGCAGTAAGTTGCTAAGCACACCCTCGCTGCCAGCAGCCAGGCATGTGTCCCATCATATACCCTGGCAGTGAGTCTTTCCCATTCAGTGCCCGCTCTCTTTTGGTAGGCAGACCATCTCTTTTCCAGTAAGTTGCTAAGCACGCCCTCGCTGCCAGCATCCGTGCATGTGTCCCATCATATACCCTGGCAGTGAGTCTTTCCCATTCTGTGCCCGCTCTCTTTTGGTAGGTAGACCATCTCTTTTCCAGTAAGTTGCTAAGCACGCCCTCGCTGCCAGCAGCAGGACATGTGTCCCATCATATACCCTGGCAGTGAGTCTTTCCCATTCAGTGCCCGTTCTCTTTTGGTAGGCAGACCATCTCTTTTCCAGTAAGTTGGTAAGCACGCCCTCGCTGCCAGCAGCCGTGCATTTGTCCCATCATATACCCTGGCAGTGAGTATTTCCCATTCTGTGCCCATTCTCGTTTGGTAGGTAGACCATCTCTTTTCCAGTAAGTTGCTAAGCATGCCCTCGCTGCCAGCAGCCGTGCATTTGTCCCATCATATACCCTGGCAGTGAGTCTTTCCCATTCAGTGCCCGTTCTCTTTTGGTAGGTAGACCATCTCTTTTCCAGTAAGTTGCTAAGCACGCCCTCGCCGCTAGCAGCAGGACATGTGTCCCATCATATACCCTGGCAGTGGGTCTTTCCCATTCAGTGCCCGTTCTCTTTTGGTAGGTAGACCATCTCTTTTCCAGTAAGTTGCTAAGCACGCCCTCACTGCCAGCAGCCAGGCATGTGCCCCATCATATACCCTGGCAGTGAGTCTTTCCCATTCTGTGCCCGCTCTCTTTTGGTAGGTAGACCATCTCTTTTCCAGTAAGTTGCTAAGCACACCCTCGCTGCCAGCAGCCAGGCATGTGCCCCATCATATACCCTGGCAGTGAGTCTTTCCCATTCAGTGCCCGTTCTCTTTTGGTAGGTAGACCATCCTTTTCCAGTAAGTTGCTAAGCATGCCCTCGCTGCCAGCAGCAGGACATGTGTCCCATCATATACCCTGGCAGTGAGTCTTTCCATAATGTGCCCGTTCTCTTTTGGTAGGTAGACCTTGGGCCTCATTCCGAGTACGGCGCTAACCAATGGCGCTATTAACGCCTTGGTTGACGCCGTACCCGGACCGGCAGCGCCTTGGTGGATGGCGGAATTACCGCCCCATTCCAAGGTTGGCAGGGCGGTAACTCCCCATTCACCAAGGCTCTTCCCCATTCCCAAATGAGCCCCCATAGGGCTCAATGGGAATGGGGAAATTGGAAATAACGGTGACTGTTCATTCACCGTTATTGGCTTGGAGGCCCCTTTGCGCCCTCGACTTTAACACCTGCTCGAAGCAGGCGTTAAGGGCGAGGGGGCAAAGGGAACTCGGAGTATGGCGGTAAGGGATCACCGCCACCGGTCTCGTTACCGGTGGCCGCTATCCCTTAGCGCCATACTCGGAATGAGGCCCCATCTCTTTTCCAGTAAGTTGCTAAGCACGCCCTCGCTGCCAGCAGCCAGGCATGTGTCCCATCATATACCCTGGCAGTGAGTCTTTCCCATTCAGTGCCCGTTCTCTTTTGGTAGGTAGACCATCTCTTTTCCAGTAAGTTGCTAAGCACGCCCTCGCCGCCAGCAGCCAGGCATGTGTCCCATCATATACCCTGGCAGTGAGTCTTTCCCATTCAGTGCCCGTTCTCTTTTGGTAGGTAGACCATCTCTTTTCCAGTAAGTTGCTAAGCACGCCCTCGCCGCCAGCAGCAAGAAACATGTCCCATCATATACCCTGGCAGTGAGTCTTTCCCATTCAGTGCCCGTTCTCTTTTGGTAGGTAGACCATCTCTTTTCCAGTAAGTTGCTAAGCACGCCCTCGCCGCCAGCAGCAAGAAACGTGTCCCATCATATACCCTGGCAGTGAGTCTTTCCCATTCAGTGCCCGCTCTCTTTTGGTAGGTAGACCATCTCTTTTCCAGTAAGTTGCTAAGCACGCCCTCGCCGCCAGCAGCAAGAAACGTGTCCCATCATATACCCAGGCAGTGAGTCTTTCCTATTCTGTGCCCGTTCTCTTTTGGTAGGTAGACCATCTCTTTTCCAGTAAGTTGCTAAGCACGCCCTCGCCGCCAGCAGCAAGAAACGTGTCCCATCATATACCCAGGCAGTGAGTCTTTCCCATTCTGTGCCCGTTCTCTTTTGGTAGGCAGACCATCTCTTTTCCAGTAAGTTACTAAGCACACCCTCGCTGCCAGCAGCCAGGCATGTGTCCCATCATATACCCTGGCTTTGCGTCTTTCCCATTCAGTGCCCGCTCTCTTTTGGTAGGTAGACCATCTCTTTTCCAGTAAGTTGCTAAGCACGCCCTCGCTGCCAGCAGCAAGAAACGTGTCCCATCATATACCCAGGCAGTGAGTCTTTTCCATTCTGTGCCCGTTCTCTTTTGGTAGGTAGACCATCTCTTTTCCAGTAAGTTGCTAAGCACACCCTCGCTGCCAGCAGCCAGGCATGTGTCCCATCATATACCCTGGCAGTGAGTCTTTCCCATTCAGTGCCCGTTCTCTTTTGGTAGGCAGACCATCTCTTTTCCAGTAAGTTGCTAAGCACGCCCTCGCCGCCAGCAGCCAGGCATGTGTCCCATCATATACCCTGGTAGTGAGTCTTTCCCATTCAGTGCCCGCTCTCTTTTGGTAGGCCGACCATCTCTTTTCCAGTAAGTTGCTAAGCACGCCCTCGCTGCCAGCAGCCGTGCATGTGTCCCATCATATACCCTGGCAGTGAGTCTTTCCCATTCTGTGCCCGCTCTCTTTTGGTAGGTAGACCATCTCTTTTCCAGTAAGTTGCTGAGCACGCCCTCGCTGCCAGCAGCAGGACATGTGTCCCATCATATACCCTGGCAGTGAGTCTTTCCCATTCAGTGCCCGTTCTCTTTTGGTAGGCAGACCATCTCTTTTCCAGTAAGTTGCTAAGCACGCCCTCGCTGCCAGCAGCCGTGCATGTGTCCCATCATATACCCTGGCAGTGAGTCTCTCCCATTCTGTGCCCATTCTCTTTTGGTAGGTAGACCATCTCTTTTCCAGTAGGTTGCTAAGCACGCCCTCGCTGCCAGCAGTCAGGCATGTGCCCCATCATATACCCTGGCAATGAGTCTTTCCCATTCAGTGCCCGTTCTCTTTTGGTAGGTAGACCATCTCTTTTCCAGTAAGTTGCTAAGCACGCCCTCGCCGCCAGCAGTCAGGCATGTGTCCCATCATATACCCTGGCAGTGAGTCTTTCCCATTCAGTGCCCGTTCTCTTTTGGTAGGTAGACTCTTTTCCAGTAAGTTGCTAAGCAGGCCCTCGCCGCCAGCAGCAAGAAACGTGTCCCATCATATACCCTGGCAGTGAGTCTTTCCCATTCAGTGCCCGCTCTCTTTTGGTAGGTAGACCATCTCTTTTCCAGTAAGTTGCTAAGCACGCCCTCGCCGCCAGCAGCAAGAAACGCGTCCCATCATATACCCAGGCAGTGAGTCTTTCCCATTCTGTGCCCTTTCTCCTTTGGTAGGTAGACCATCCCTTTTCCAGTAAGTTGCTAAGCACGCCCTCGCCGCCAGCAGCAAGAAACGTGTCCCATCATATACCCAGGCAGTGAGTCTTTCCCATTCTGTGTCCGTTCTCTTTTGGTAGGCAGACCATCTCTTTTCCAGTAAGTTGCTAAGCACACCCTCGCTGCCAGCAGCCAGGCATGTGTCCCATCATATACCCTGGCAGTGAGTCTTTCCCATTCAGTGCCCGCTCTCTTTTGGTAGGTAGACCATCTCTTTTCCAGTACGTTGCTAAGCACGCCCTCGCTGCCAGCAGCAAGAAACGTGTCCCATCATATACCCTGGCAGTGAGTCTTTCCCATTCAGTGCCCGTTCTCTTTTGGTGGGTAGACCATCTCTTTTCCAGTAAGTTGCTAAGCACACCCTCGCTGCCAGCAGCCGTGCATGTGTCCCATCATATACCCTGGCATTGAGTCTTTCCCATTCAGTGCCCGTTCTCTTTTGGTAGGTAGACCATCTCTTTTCCAGTAAGTTGCTAAGCACACCCTCGCTGCCAGCAGCCAGGCATGTGTCCCATCATATACCCTGGCAGTGAGTCTTTCGCATTCAGTGCCCGCTCTCTTTTGGTAGGTAGACCATCTCTTTTCCAGTAAGTTGCTAAGCACGCCCTCGCTGCCAGCAGCAAGAAATGTGTCCCATCATATACCCTGGCAGTGAGTCTTTCCCATTCAGTGCCCGTTCTCTTTTGGTAGGTAGACCATCTCTTTTCCAGTAAGTTGCTAAGCACACCCTCGCTGCCAGCAGCCGTGCATGTGTCCCATCATATACCCTGGCAGTGAGTCTTTCCCATTCAGTGCCCGTTCTCTTTTGGAAGGTAGACCGTCTCTTTTCCAGTAAGTTGCTAAGCACACCCTCGCTGCCAGCAGCCAGGCATGTGTCCCATCATATACCCTGGCAGTGAGTCTTTCCCATTCAGTGCCCGCTCTCTTTTGGTAGGCAGACCATCTCTTTTCCAGTAAGTTGCTAAGCACACCCTCGCTGCCAGCAGCCGTGCATGTGTCCCATCATACACCCTGGCAGTGAGTCTTTCCATAATGTGCCCGTTCTCTTTTGGTAGGTAGATCATCTTTTCCAGTAAGTTGCTAAGCACGCCCTCGCCGCCAGCAGCAAGAAACGTTCATTCAGTGCCCGCTCTCTTTTGGTAGGCAGACCATCTCTTTTCCAGTAAGTTGCTAAGCACACCCTCGCTGCCAGCAGCCGTGCATGTGTCCCATCATATACCCTGGCAGTGAGTCTTTCCATAATGTGCCCGTTCTCTTTTGGTAGGTAGATCATCTCTTTTCCAGTAAGTTGCTAAGCACGCCCTCGCTGCCAGCAGCCGTGCATGTGTCCCATCATAGACCCTGGCAGTGAGTCTTTCCCATTCTGTGCCCATTCTCTTTTGGTAGGTAGACCATCTCTTTTCCAGTAAGTTGCTAAGTACACCCTCGCTGCCAGCAGCAGGACATGTGCCCCATCATCTACCCTGGCAGTGAGTCTTTCCCATTCAGTGCCCGCTCTCTTTTGGTAGGCAGAGCATCTCTTTTCCAGTAAGTTGCTAAGCACGCCCTTGCTGCCAGCAGCCAGGCATGTGTCCCATCATATACCCTGGCAGTGAGTCTTTCCCATTCAGTGCCCGCTCTCTTTTGGTAGGCAGACCATCTCTTTTCCAGTAAGTTGCTAAGCACGCCCTCACCGCCAGCAGCAGGACATGTGTCCCATCATATAGCCTGGATGTGAGTCTTTCCCATTCAGTGCTCGCTCTCTTTTGGTAGGTAGACCATCTCTTTTCCAGTAAGTTGCTAAGCACGCCCTCACCGCCAGCAGCCAGGCATGTGTCCCATCATATACCCTGGCAGTGAGTCTTTCCCATTCAGTGCCTGCTCTCTTTTGGTAGGCAGACCATCTCTTTTCCAGTAAGTTGCTAAGCACACCCTCACCACCAGCAGCAGGACATGTGTCCCATCATATACCCTGGCAGTGAGTCTTTCCCATTCTGTGCCCGCTCTCTTTTGGTAGGTAGACCATCTATTTTCCAGTAAGTTGCTAAGCACGCCCTCGCCGCCAGCAGCAGGACATGTGTCCCATCATATACCCTGGCAGTGAGTCTTTCTCATTCAGTGCCCGCTCTCTTTTGGTAGGCAGACCATCTCTTTTCCAGTAAGTTGCTAAGCACGCCCTCACCGCCAGCAGCAGGACATGTGTCCCATCATATACCCTGGCAGTGAGTCTTTCCCATTCTGTGCCCATTCTTTTTTGGTAGGCAGACCATCTCTTTTCCAGTAAGTTGCTAAGCACGCCCTCACTGCCAGCAGCAGGACATGTGTCCCATCATATACCCTGGCAGTGAGTCTTTCTCATTCAGTGCCCGCTCTCTTTTGGTAGGCAGACCATCTCTTTTCCAGTAAGTTGCTAAGCACGCCTTCACCGCCAGCAGCAGGACATGTGTCCCATCATATACCCTGGCAGTGAGTCTTTCCCATTCAGTGCCCGCTTTCTTTTGGTAGGTAGACCATCTCTTTTCCAGTAAGTTGCTAAGCACTCCCTCTCTGCCAGCAGCAGGACATGTGTCCCATCATATACCCTGGCAGTGAGTCTTTCCCATTCAGTGCCCGTTCTCTTTTGGTAGGCAGACCATCTCTTTTCCAGTAAGTTGCTAAGCACGACCTCGCTGCCAGCAGCAGGACATGTGTCCCATCATATACCCTGGCAGTGAGTCTTTCCCATTCAGTGCCCGTTGTCTTTTGGTAGGCAGACCATCTCTTTTCCAGTAAGTTGCTAAGCACGCCCTCACTGCCAGCAGCAGGGCATGTGTCCCATCATATACCCTGGCAGTGAGTCTTTCCCATTCAGTGCCCGCTTTCTTTTGGTAGGTAGACCATCTCTTTTCCAGTAAGTTGCTAAGCACGCCCTCACCGCCACCAGCAGGACATGTGTCCCATCATATACCCTGGCAGTGAGTCTTTCCCATTCAGTGCCCGTTCTCTTTTGGTAGGCAGACCATCTCTTTTCCAGTAAGTTGCTAAGCACGCCCTCGCCGCCAGCAGCAGGACATGTGTCCCATCATATACCCTGGCAGTGAGTCTTTCCCATTCTGTGCACGGTCTCTTTTGGTAGGTAGACCATCTCTTTTCCAGTAAGTTGCCAAGCACACCCTCGCTGCCAGCAGCCAGGCATGTGTCCCATCATATACCCTGGCAGTGAGTCTTTTCCATTCAGTGCCCGTTCTCTTTTGGTATTTTGGTAGGCAAACCATCTCTTTTCCAGTAAGTTGCTAAGCACGCCCTCGCCGCCAGCAGCCAGGCATGTGTCCCATCATATACCCTGGCAGTGAGTCTTTCCCATTCAGTGCCCGCTCTATTTTGGTAGGCAGACCATCTCTTTTCCAGTAAGTTGCTAAGCACGCCCTCGCTGCCAGCATCCGTGCATGTGTCCCATCATATACCCTGGCAGTGAGTCTTTCCCATTCTGTGCCCGCTCTCTTTTGGTAGGTAGACCATCTCTTTTCCAGTAAGTTGCTAAGCACGCCCTCGCTGCCAGCAGCAGGACATGTGTCCCATCATATACCCTGGCAGTGAGTCTTTCCCATTCAGTGCCCGTTCTCTTTTGGTAGGCAGACCATCTCTTTTCTAGTAAGTTGCTAAGCACGCCCTCGCTGCCAGCAGCCGTGCATGTGTCCCATCATATACCCTGGCAGTGAGTATTTCCCATTCTGTGCCCATTCTCTTTTGGTAGGTAGACCATCTCTTTTCCAGTAAGTTGCTAAGCATGCCCTCGCTGCCAGCAGCCGTGTATGTGTCCCATCATATACCCTGGCAGTGAGTCTTTCCCATTCAGTGCCCGTTCTCTTTTGGTAGGTAGACCATCTCTTTTCCAGTAAGTTGCTAAGCACGCCCTCGCCACTAGCAGCAGGACATGTGTCCCATCATATACCCTGGCAGTGGGTCTTTCCCATTCAGTGCCCGTTCTCTTTTGGTAGGTAGACCATCTCTTTTCCAGTAAGTTGCTAAGCACGCCCTCGCTGCCAGCAGCCAGGCATGTGCCCCATCATATACCCTGGCAGTGAGTCTTTCCCATTCGGTGCCCGCTCTCTTTTGGTAGGTAGACCATCTCTTTTCCAGTAAGTTGCTAAGCACACCCTCGCTGCCAGCAGCCAGGCATGTGCCCCATCATATACCCTGGCAGTGAGTCTTTCCCATTCAGTGCCCGTTCTCTTTTGGTAGGTAGACCATCTCTTTTCCATTAAGTTGCTAAGCATGCCCTCGCTGCCAGCAGCAGGACATGTGTCCCATCATATACCCTGGCAGTGAGTCTTTCCATAATGTGCCCGTTCTCTTTTGGTAGGTAGACCTTGGGCCTCATTCCGAGTACGGCGCTAACCAATGGCGCTATTAACGCCTTGGTTGACGCCGTACCCGGACCGGCAGCGCCTTGGTGGATGGCGGAATTACCGCCCCATTCCAAGGTTGGCGGGGCGGTAATTCCCCATTCACCAAGGCTCTTCCCCATTTCCAAATGTGCCCCCATAGGGCTCAATGGGAATGGGGAAATTGCAAATAACGGTGACCGTTCATTACGGTCACCGTTATTGGCTTGGAGGCCCCTTTGCGCCCTCGACTTTAACACCTGCTCGAAGCAGGCGTTAAGGGCGAGGGCGCAAAGGGAACTCGGAGTATGGCGGTAAGGGATCACCGCCACCGGTCTCGTTACCGGTGGCCGCTATCCCTTAGCGCCATACTCGGAATGAGGTCCCATCTCTTTTCCAGTAAGTTGCTAAGCACGCCCTCGCTGCCAGCAGCCGGGCATGTGTCCCATCATATACCCTGGCAGTGAGTCTTTCCCATTCAGTGCCCGTTCACTTTTGGTAGGTAGACCATCTCTTTTCCAGTAAGTTGCTAAGCACACCCTCGCCGCCAGCAGCCAGGCATGTGTCCCATCATATACCCTGGCAGTGAGTCTTTCCCATTCAGTGCCCGTTCTCTTTTGGTAGGTAGACCATCTCTTTTCCAGTAAGTTGCTAAGCACGCCCTCGCCGCCAGCAGCAAGAAACGTGTCCCATCATATACCCTGGCAGTGAGTCTTTCCCATTCAGTGCCCGCTCTCTTTTGGTAGGTAGACCATCTCTTTTCCAGTAAATTGCTAAGCACGCCCTCGCCGCCAGCAGCAAGAAACGTGTCCCATCATATACCCAGGCAGTGAGTCTTTCCCATTCTGTGCCCGTTCTCTTTTGGTAGGTAGACCATCGCTTTTCCAGTAAGTTGCTAAGCACGCCCTCGCCGCCAGTAGCAAGAAACGTGTCCCATCATATACCCAGGCAGTGAGTCTTTCCCATTCTGTGTCCGTTCTCTTTTGGTAGGCAGACCATCTCTTTTCCAGTAAGTTGCTAAGCACACCCTCGCTGCCAGCAGCCAGGCATGTGTCCCATCATATACCCTGGCTTTGCGTCTTTCCCATTCAGTGCCCGCTCTCTTTTGGTAGGTAGACCATCTCTTTTCCAGTAAGTTGCTAAGCACGCCCTCGCTGCCAGCAGCAAGAAACGTGTCCCATCATATACCCAGGCAGTGAGTCTTTCCAATTCTGTGCCCGTTCTCTTTTGGTAGGTAGACCATCTCTTTTCCAGTAAGTTTCTAAGCACACTCTCGCTGCCAGCAGCCAGGCATGTGTCCCTTCATATACCCTGGCAGTGAGTCTTTCCCATTCAGTGCCCGTTCTCTTTTGGTAGGTAGACCATCTCTTTTCCAGTAAGTTGCTAAGCACACCCTCGCTGCCAGCAGCCAGGCATGTGTCCCATCATATACCCTGGCAGTGAGTCTTTCCCATTCAGTGCCCGTTCTCTTTTGGTAGGCAGACCATCTCTTTTCCAGTAAGTTGCTAAGCACGCCCTCGCCGCCAGCAGCCAGGCATGTGTCCCATCATATACCCTGGTAGTGAGTCTTTCCCATTCAGTGCCCGCTCTCTTTTGGTATGCCGACCATCTCTTTTCCAGTAAGTTGCTAAGCACGCCCTCGCTGCCAGCAGCCGTGCATGTGTCCCATCATATACCCTGGCAGTGAGTCTTTCCCATTCTGTGCCCGCTCTCTTTTGGTAGGTAGACCATCTCTTTTCCAGTAAGTTGCTAAGCACGCCCTCGCTGCCAGCAGCAGGACATGTGTCCCATCATATACCCTGGCAGTGAGTCTTTCCCATTCAGTGCCCGTTCTCTTTTGGTAGGCAGACCATCTCTTTTCCAGTAAGTTGCTAAGCACGCCCTCGCTGCCAGCAGCCGTGCATGTGTCCCATCATATACCCTGGCAGTGAGTCTCTCCCATTCTGTGCCCATTCTCTTTTGGTAGGCCGACCATCTCTTTTCCAGTAAGTTGCTAAGCACGCCCTCGCTGCCAGCAGCCGTGCATGTGTCCCATCATATACCCTGGCAGTGAGTCTTTCCCATTCAGTGCCCGTTCTCTTTTGGTAGGTAGATCATCTCTTTTCCAGTAAGTTGCTAAGCACGCCCTCGCTGCCAGCAGCAGGACATGTGTCCCATCATATACCCTGGCAGTGAGTCTTTCCATAATGTGCCCGTTCTCTTTTGGTAGGTAGACCATCTCTTTTCCAGTAAGTTGCTAAGCACGCCCTCGCTGCCAGCAGCCAGGCATGTGTCCCATCATATACCCTGGCAGTGAGTCTTTCCCATTCAGTGCCCGTTCTCTTTTGGTAGGTAGACCATCTCTTTTCCAGTAAGTTGCTAAGCACGCCCTCGCCGCCAGCAGCCAGGCATGTGTCCCATCATATACCCTGGCAGTGAGTCTTTCCCATTCAGTGCCCGTTCTCTTTTGGTAGGTAGACCATCTCTTTTCCAGTAAGTTGCTAAGCACGCCCTCGCCGCCAGCAGCAAGAAACGTGTCCCATCATATACCCTGGCAGTGAGTCTTTCCCATTCAGTGCCCGCTCTCTTTTGGTAGGTAGACCATCTCTTTTCCAGTAAGTTGCTAAGCACGCCCTCGCCGCCAGCAGCAAGAAACGCGTCCCATCATATACCCAGGCAGTGAGTCTTTCCCATTCTGTGCCCTTTCTCCTTTGGTAGGTAGACCATCTCTTTTCCAGTAAGTTGCTAAGCACGCCCTCGCCGCCAGCAGCAAGAAACGTGTCCCATCATATACCCAGGCAGTGAGTCTTTCCCATTCTGTGCCCGTTCTCTTTTGGTAGGCAGACCATCTCTTTTCCAGTAAGTTGCTAAGCACACCCTCGATGCCAGCAGCCAGGCATGTGTCCCATCATATACCCTGGCAGTGAGTCTTTCCCATTCAGTGCCCGCTCTCTTTTGGTAGGTAGACCATCTCTTTTCCAGTAAGTTGCTAAGCATGCCCTCGCTGCCAGCAGCAAGAAACGTGTCCCATCATATACCCTGGCAGTGAGTCTTTCCCATTCAGTGCCCGTTCTCTTTTGGTAGGTAGACCATCTCTTTTCCAGTAAGTTTCTAAGCACACCCTCGCTGCCAGCAGCCGTGCATGTGTCCCATCATATACCCTGGCAGTGAGTCTTTCCCATTCAGTGCCCGTTCTCTTTTGGTAGGTAGACCATCTCTTTTCCAGTAAGTTGCTAAGCACACCCTCGCTGCCCGCAGCCAGGCATGTGTCCCATCATATACCCTGGCAGTGAGTCTTTCCCATTCAGTGCCCGCTCTCTTTTGGTAGGTAGACCATCTCTTTTCCAGTAAGTTGCTAAGCACGCCCTCGCTGCCAGCAGCAAGAAACGTGTCCCATCATATACCCTGGCAGTGAGTCTTTCCCATTCAGTGCCCGTTCTCTTTTGGTAGGTAGACCATCTCTTTTCCAGTAAGTTGCTAAGCACACCCTCGCTGCCAGCAGCCAGGCATGTGTCCCATCATATACCCTGGCAGTGAGTCTTTCGCATTCAGTGCCCGCTCTCTTTTGGTAGGTAGACCATCTCTTTTCCAGTAAGTTGCTAAGCACGCCCTCGCTGCCAGCAGCAAGAAACGTGTCCCATCATATACCCTGGCAGTGAGTCTTTCCCATTCAGTGCCCGTTCTCTTTTGGTAGGTAGACCATCTCTTTTCCAGTAAGTTGCTAAGCACACCCTCGCTGCCAGCAGCCGTGCATGTGTCCCATCATATACCCTGGCAGTGAGTCTTTCCCATTCAGTGCCCGCTCTCTTTTGGTAGGCAGACCATCTCTTTTCCAGTAAGTTGCTAAGCACACCCCGCTGCCAGCAGCCGTGCATGTGTCCCATCATATACCCTGGCAGTGAGTCTTTCCATAATGTGCCCGTTCTCTTTTGGTAGGTAGATCATCTTTTCCAGTAAGTTGCTAAGCACGCCCTGGCCGCCAGCAGCAAGAAACGTTCATTCAGTGCCCGCTCTCTTTTGGTAGGCAGACCATCTCTTTTCCAGTAAGTTGCTAAGCACACCCTCGCTGCCAGCAGCCGTGCATGTGTCCCATCATATACCCTGGCAGTGAGTCTTTCCATAATGTGCCCGTTCTCTTTTGGTAGGTAGATCATCTCTTTTCCAGTAAGTTGCTAAGCACGCCCTCGCTGCCAGCAGCCGTGCATGTGTCCCAACATATACCCTGGCAGTGAGTCTTTCCCATTCTGTGCCCATTCTCTTTTGGTAGGTAGACCATCTCTTTTCCAGTAAGTTGCTAAGCACACCCTCGCTGCCAGCAGCAGGACATGTGCCCCATCATATACCCTGGCAGTGAGTCTTTCCCATTCAGTGCCCGCTCTCTTTTGGTAGGCAGAGCATCTCTTTTCCAGTAAGTTGCTAAGCACGCCCTCGCTGCCAGCAGCCAGACATGTGTCCCATCATATACCCTGGCAGTGAGTCTTTCCCATTCAGTGCCCGCTCTCTTTTGGTAGGCAGACCATCTCTTTTCCAGTAAGTTGCTAAGCACGCCCTCACCGCCAGCAGCAGGACATGTGTCCCATCATATAGCCTGGCAGTGAGTCTTTCCCATTCAGTGCCCGCTCTCTTTTGGTAGGTAGACCATCTCTTTTCCAGTAAGTTGCTAAGCACGCCCTCACCGCCAGCAGCCAGGCATGTGTCCCATCATATACCCTGGCAGTGAGTCTTTCCCATTCAGTGCCTGCTCTCTTTTGGTAGGCAGACCATCTCTTTTCCAGTAAGTTGCTAAGCACACCCTCACCACCAGCAGCAGGACATGTGTCCCATCATATACCCTGGCAGTGAGTCTTTCCCATTCTGTGCCCGCTCTCTTTTGGTAGGTAGACCATCTATTTTCCAGTAAGTTGCTAAGCACGCCCTCGCCGCCAGCAGCCAGGCATGTGTCCCATCATATACCCTGGCAGTGAGTCTTTCCCATTCTGTGCCCATTCTCTTTTGGTAGGCAGACCATCTCTTTTCCAGTAAGTTGCTAAGCACGCCCTCGCCGCCAGCAGCAGGACATGTGTCCCATCATATACCCTGGCAGTGAGTCTTTCCCATTCTGTGCCCATTCTCTTTTGGTAGGCAGACCATCTCTTTTCCAGTAAGTTGCTAAGCACACCCTCGCTGCCAGCAGCAGGACATGTGCCCCATCATATACCCTGGCAGTGAGTCTTTCCCATTCAGTGCCCGCTCTCTTTTGGTAGGCAGAGCATCTCTTTTCCAGTAAGTTGCTAAGCACGCCCTCGCTGCCAGCAGCCAGACATGTGTCCCATCATATACCCTGGCAGTGAGTCTTTCCCATTCAGTGCCCGCTCTCTTTTGGTAGGCAGACCATCTCTTTTCCAGTAAGTTGCTAAGCACGCCCTCACCGCCAGCAGCAGGACATGTGTCCCATCATATACCCTGGCAGTGAGTCTTTCCCATTCAGTGCCCGTTCTCTTTTGGTAGGTAGACCATCTCTTTTCCAGTAAGTTTCTAAGCACACCCTCGCTGCCAGCAGCCGTGCATGTGTCCCATCATATACCCTGGCAGTGAGTCTTTCCCATTCAGTGCCCGTTCTCTTTTGGTAGGTAGACCATCTCTTTTCCAGTAAGTTGCTAAGCACACCCTCGCTGCCCGCAGCCAGGCATGTGTCCCATCATATACCCTGGCAGTGAGTCTTTCCCATTCAGTGCCCGCTCTCTTTTGGTAGGTAGACCATCTCTTTTCCAGTAAGTTGCTAAGCACGCCCTCGCTGCCAGCAGCAAGAAACGTGTCCCATCATATACCCTGGCAGTGAGTCTTTCCCATTCAGTGCCCGTTCTCTTTTGGTAGGTAGACCATCTCTTTTCCAGTAAGTTGCTAAGCACACCCTCGCTGCCAGCAGCCAGGCATGTGTCCCATCATATACCCTGGCAGTGAGTCTTTCGCATTCAGTGCCCGCTCTCTTTTGGTAGGTAGACCATCTCTTTTCCAGTAAGTTGCTAAGCACGCCCTCGCTGCCAGCAGCAAGAAACGTGTCCCATCATATACCCTGGCAGTGAGTCTTTCCCATTCAGTGCCCGTTCTCTTTTGGTAGGTAGACCATCTCTTTTCCAGTAAGTTGCTAAGCACACCCTCGCTGCCAGCAGCCGTGCATGTGTCCCATCATATACCCTGGCAGTGAGTCTTTCCCATTCAGTGCCCGCTCTCTTTTGGTAGGCAGACCATCTCTTTTCCAGTAAGTTGCTAAGCACACCCTCGCTGCCAGCAGCCGTGCATGTGTCCCATCATATACCCTGGCAGTGAGTCTTTCCATAATGTGCCCGTTCTCTTTTGGTAGGTAGATCATCTTTTCCAGTAAGTTGCTAAGCACGCCCTGGCCGCCAGCAGCAAGAAACGTTCATTCAGTGCCCGCTCTCTTTTGGTAGGCAGACCATCTCTTTTCCAGTAAGTTGCTAAGCACACCCTCGCTGCCAGCAGCCGTGCATGTGTCCCATCATATACCCTGGCAGTGAGTCTTTCCATAATGTGCCCGTTCTCTTTTGGTAGGTAGATCATCTCTTTTCCAGTAAGTTGCTAAGCACGCCCTCGCTGCCAGCAGCCGTGCATGTGTCCCATCATATACCCTGGCAGTGAGTCTTTCCCATTCTGTGCCCATTCTCTTTTGGTAGGTAGACCATCTCTTTTCCAGTAAGTTGCTAAGCACACCCTCGCTGCCAGCAGCAGGACATGTGCCCCATCATATACCCTGGCAGTGAGTCTTTCCCATTCAGTGCCCGCTCTCTTTTGGTAGGCAGAGCATCTCTTTTCCAGTAAGTTGCTAAGCACGCCCTCGCTGCCAGCAGCCAGACATGTGTCCCATCATATACCCTGGCAGTGAGTCTTTCCCATTCAGTGCCCGCTCTCTTTTGGTAGGCAGACCATCTCTTTTCCAGTAAGTTGCTAAGCACGCCCTCAACGCCAGCAGCAGGACATGTGTCCCATCATATAGCCTGGCAGTGAGTCTTTCCCATTCAGTGCCCGCTCTCTTTTGGTAGGTAGACCATCTCTTTTCCAGTAAGTTGCTAAGCACGCCCTCACCGCCAGCAGCCAGGCATGTGTCCCATCATATACCCTGGCAGTGAGTCTTTCCCATTCAGTGCCTGCTCTCTTTTGGTAGGCAGACCATCTCTTTTCCAGTAAGTTGCTAAGCACACCCTCACCACCAGCAGCAGGACATGTGTCCCATCATATACCCTGGCAGTGAGTCTTTCCCATTCTGTGCCCGCTCTCTTTTGGTAGGTAGACCATCTATTTTCCAGTAAGTTGCTAAGCACGCCCTCGCCGCCAGCAGCCAGGCATGTGTCCCATCATATACCCTGGCAGTGAGTCTTTCCCATTCTGTGCCCATTCTCTTTTGGTAGGCAGACCATCTCTTTTCCAGTAAGTTGCTAAGCACGCCCTCGCCGCCAGCAGCAGGACATGTGTCCCATCATATACCCTGGCAGTGAGTCTTTCCCATTCTGTGCCCATTCTCTTTTGGTAGGCAGACCATCTCTTTTCCAGTAAGTTGCTAAGCACGCCCTCGCTGCCAGTAGCAGGACATGTGTCCCATCATATACCCTGGCAGTGAGTCTTTCTCATTCAGTGCCCGCTCTCTTTTGGTAGGCAGACCATCTCTTTTCCAGTAAGTTGCTAAGCACACCCTCACCACCAGCAGCAGGACATGTGTCCCATCATATACCCTGGCAGTGAGTCTTTCCCATTCTGTGCCCGCTCTCTTTTGGTAGGTAGACCATCTATTTTCCAGTAAGTTGCTAAGCACGCCCTCGCCGCCAGCAGCCAGGCATGTGTCCCATCATATACCCTGGCAGTGAGTCTTTCCCATTCTGTGCCCATTCTCTTTTGGTAGGCAGACCATCTCTTTTCCAGTAAGTTGCTAAGCACGCCCTCGCTGCCAGCAGCCAGGCATGTTTCCCATCATATACCCTGGCAGTGAGTCTTTCCCATTCAGTGCCCGCTCTCTTTTGGTAGGTAGACCATCTCTTTTCCAGTAAGTTGCTAAGCACGCCCTCACCGCCAGCAGCCAGGCATGTGTCCCATCATATACCCTGGCAGTGAGTCTTTCCCATTCAGTGCCTGCTCTCTTTTGGTAGGCAGACCATCTCTTTTCCAGTAAGTTGCTAAGCACACCCTCACCACCAGCAGCAGGATATGTGTCCCATCATATACCCTGGCAGTGAGTCTTTCCCATTCTGTGCCCGCTCTCTTTTGGTAGGTAGACCATCTATTTTCCAGTAAGTTGCTAAGCACGCCCTCGCCGCCAGCAGCCAGGCATGTGTCCCATCATATACCCTGGCAGTGAGTCTTTCCCATTCTGTGCCCATTCTCTTTTGGTAGGCAGACCATCTCTTTTCCAGTAAGTTGCTAAGCACGCCCTCGCTGCCAGCAGCCAGGCATGTGTCCCATCATTAACCCTGGCAGTGAGTCTTTCCCATTCAGTGCCCATTCTCTTTTGGTAGGTAGACCATCTCTTTTCCAGTAAGTTGCTAAGCACACCCTCACCGCCAGCAGCAGGACATGTGTCCCATCATCTACCCTGGCAGTGAGTCTCTCCCATTCTGTGCCCATTCTCTTTTGGTAGGTAGACCATCTCTTTTCCAGTAAGTTGCTAAGCACGCCCTCGCTGCCAGCAGCCAGGCATGTGTCCCATCATATACCCTGGCATTGAGTCTTTCCCATTCAGTGCCCATTCTCTTTTGGTAGGTAGACCATCTCTTTTCCAGTAAGTTGCTAAGCACACCCTCGATGCCAGGAGCCAGGCATGTGTCCCATCATCTACCCTGGCAGTGAGTCTCTCCCATTCTGTGCCCATTCTCTTTTGGTAGGTAGACCATCTCTTTTCCAGTAAGTTGCTAAGCACGCCCTCGCTGCCAGCAGTCAGGCATGTGCCCCATCATATACCCTGGCAGTGAGTCTTTCCCATTCAGTACCCGTTCTCTTTTGGTAGGTAGATCATCTCTTTTCCAGTAAGTTGCTAAGCACGCCCTCGCTGCCAGCAGCAGGACATGTGTCCCATCATATACCCTGGCAGTGAGTCTTTCCATAATGTGCCCGTTCTCTTTTGGTAGGTAGACCATCTCTTTTCCAGTAAGTTGCTAAGCACGCCCTCGCTGCCAGCAGCCAGGCATGTGTCCCATCATATACCCTGGCAGTGAGTCTTTCCCATTCAGTGCCCGTTCTCTTTTGGTAGGCAGACCATCTCTTTTCCAGTAAGTTGCTAAGCACGCCCTCGCCGCCAGCAGCAAGAAACGTGTCCCATCATATACCCTGGCAGTGAGTCTTTCCATAATGTGCCCGTTCTCTTTTGGTAGGTAGACCATCTCTTTTCCAGTAAGTTGCTAAGCACGCCCTCGCTGCCAGCAGCCAGGCATGTGTCCCATCATATACCCTGGCAGTGAGTCTTTCCCATTCAGTGCCCGTTCTCTTTTGGTAGGTAGACCATCTCTTTTCCAGTAAGTTGCTAAGCACGCCCTCGCCGCCAGCAGCAAGAAACGTGTCCCATCATATACCCTGGCAGTGAGTCTTTCCCATTCAGTGCCCGCTCTCTTTTGGTAGGTAGACCATCTCTTTTCCAGTAAGTTGCTAAGCACGCCCTCGCCTCCAGCAGCCGTGCATGTGTCCCATCATATACCCTGGCAGTGAGTCTTTCCCATTCAGTGCCCGTTCTCTTTTGGAAGGTAGACCATCTCTTTTCCAGTAAGTTGCTAAGCACACCCTCGCTGCCAGCAGCCAGGCATGTGTCCCATCATATACCCTGGCAGTGAGTCTTTCCCATTCAGTGCCCGCTCTCTTTTGGTAGGCCGACCATCTCTTTTCCAGTAAGTTGCTAAGCACGCCCTCGCTGCCAGCAGCCGTGCATGTGTCCCATCATATACCCTGGCAGTGAGTCTTTCCCATTCTGTGCCCGCTCTCTTTTGGTAGGCAGACCATCTCTTTTCCAGTAAGTTGCTAAGCACGCCCTCGCTGCCAGCAGCCGTGCATGTGTCCCATCATATACCCTGGCAGTGAGTCTCTCCCATTCTGTGCCCATTCTCTTTTGGTAGGCCGACCATCTCTTTTCCAGTAAGTTGCTAAGCACGCCCTCGCTGCCAACAGCAGTGCATGTGTCCCATCATATACCCTGGCAGTGAGTCTTTCCCATTCAGTGCCCGTTCTCTTTTGGTAGGTAGATCATCTCTTTTCCAGTAAGTTGCTAAGCACGCCCTCGCTGCCAGCAGCAGGACATGTGTCCCATCATATACCCTGGCAGTGAGTCTTTCCATAATGTGCCCGTTCTCTTTTGGTAGGTAGACCATCTCTTTTCCAGTAAGTTGCTAAGCACGCCCTCGCTGCCAGCAGCCAGGCATGTGTCCTATCATATACCCTGGCAGTGAGTCTTTCCCATTCAGTGCCCGTTCTCTTTTGGTAGGTAGACCATCTCTTTTCCAGTAAGTTGCTAAGCACGCCCTCGCCGCCAGCAGCCAGGCATGTGTCCCATCATATACCCTGGCAGTGAGTCTTTCCCATTCAGTGCCCGTTCTCTTTTGGTAGGTAGACCATCTCTTTTCCAGTAAGTTGCTAAGCACGCCCTCGCCGCCAGCAGCAAGAAATGTGTCCCATCATATACCCTGGCAGTGAGTCTTTCCCATTCAGTGCCCGCTCTCTTTTGGTAGGTAGACCATCTCTTTTCCAGTAAGTTGCTAAGCACGCCCTCGCCGCCAGCAGCAAGAAACGCGTCCCATCATATACCCAGGCAGTGAGTCTTTCCCATTCTGTGCCCTTTCTCCTTTGGTAGGTAGACCATCTCTTTTCCAGTAAGTTGCTAAGCACGCCCTCGCCGCCAGCAGCAAGAAACGTGTCCCATCATATACCCAGGCAGTGAGTCTTTCCCATTCTGTGCCCGTTCTCTTTTGGTAGGCAGACCATCTCTTTTCCAGTAAGTTGCTAAGCACACCCTCGATGCCAGGAGCCAGGCATGTGTCCCATCATATACCCTGGCAGTGAGTCTTTCCCATTCAGTGCCCGCTCTCTTTTGGTAGGTAGACCATCTCTTTTCCAGTAAGTTGCTAAGCATGCCCTCGCTGCCAGCAGCAAGAAACGTGTCCCATCATATACCCTGGCAGTGAGTCTTTCCCATTCAGTGCCCGTTCTCTTTTGGTAGGTAGACCATCTCTTTTCCAGTAAGTTTCTAAGCACACCCTCGCTGCCAGCAGCCGTGCATGTGTCCCATCATATACCCTGGCAGTGAGTCTTTCCCATTCAGTGCCCGTTCTCTTTTGGTAGGTAGACCATCTCTTTTCCAGTAAGTTGCTAAGCACACCCTCGCTGCCAGCAGCCAGGCATGTGTCCCATCATATACTCTGGCAGTGAGTCTTTCCCATTCAGTGCCCGCTCTCTTTTGGTAGGTAGACCATCTCTTTTCCAGTAAGTTGCTAAGCACGCCCTCGCTGCCAGCAGCAAGAAACGTGTCCCATCATATACCCTGGCAGTGAGTCTTTCCCATTCAGTGCCCGTTCTCTTTTGGTAGGTAGACCATCTCTTTTCCAGTAAGTTGCTAAGCACACCCTCGCTGCCAGCAGCCAGGCATGTGTCCCATCATATACCCTGGCAGTGAGTCTTTCGCATTCAGTGCCCGCTCTCTTTTGGTAGGTAGACCATCTCTTTTCCAGTAAGTTGCTAAGCACGCCCTCGCTGCCAGCAGCAAGAAACGTGTCCCATCATATACCCTGGCAGTGAGTCTTTCCCATTCAGTGCCCGTTCTCTTTTGGTAGGTAGACCATCTCTTTTCCAGTAAGTTGCTAAGCACACCCTCGCTGCCAGCAGCCGTGCATGTGTCCCATCATATACCCTGGCAGTGAGTCTTTCCCATTCAGTGCCCGTTCTCTTTTGGAAGGTAGACCATCTCTTTTCCAGTAAGTTGCTAAGCACACCCTCGCTGCCAGCAGCCAGGCATGTGTCCCATCATATACCCTGGCAGTGAGTCTTTCCCATTCAGTGCCCGCTCTCTTTTGGTAGGCAGACCATCTCTTTTCCAGTAAGTTGCTAAGCACACCCTCGCTGCCAGCAGCCGTGCATGTGTCCCATCATATACCCTGGCAGTGAGTCTTTCCATAATGTGCCCGTTCTCTTTTGGTAGGTAGATCATCTTTTCCAGTAAGTTGCTAAGCACGCCCTCGCCGCCAGCAGCAAGAAACGTTCATTCAGTGCCCGCTCTCTTTTGGTAGGCAGACCATCTCTTTTCCAGTAAGTTGCTAATCACACCCTCGCTGCCAGCAGCCGTGCATGTGTCCCATCATATACCCTGGCAGTGAGTCTTTCCATAATGTGCCCGTTCTCTTTTGGTAGGTAGATCATCTCTTTTCCAGTAAGTTGCTAAGCATGCCCTCGCTGCCAGCAGCCGTGCATGTGTCCCATCATATACCCTGGCAGTGAGTCTTTCCCATTCTGTGCCCATTCTCTTTTGGTAGGTAGACCATCTCTTTTCCAGTAAGTTGCTAAGCACACCCTCGCTGCCAGCAGCAGGACATGTGCCCCATCATATACCCTGGCAGTGAGTCTTTCCCATTCAGTGCCCGCTCTCTTTTGGTAGGCAGAGCATCTCTTTTCCAGTAAGTTGCTAAGCACGCCCTCGCTGCTAGCAGCCAGACATGTGTCCCATCATATACCCTGGCAGTGAGTCTTTCCCATTCAGTGCCCGCTCTCTTTTGGTAGGCAGACCATCTCTTTTCCAGTAAGTTGCTAAGCACGCCCTCACCGCCAGCAGCAGGACATGTGTCCCATCATATAGCCTGGCAGTGAGTCTTTCCCATTCAGTGCCCGCTCTCTTTTGGTAGGTAGACCATCTCTTTTCCAGTAAGTTGCTAAGCACGCCCTCACCGCCAGCAGCCAGGCATGTGTCCCATCATATACCCTGGCAGTGAGTCTTTCCCATTCAGTGCCTGCTCTCTTTTGGAAGGCAGACCATCTCTTTTCCAGTAAGTTGCTAAGCACACCCTCACCACCAGCAGCAGGACATGTGTCCCATCATATACCCTGGCAGTGAGTCTTTCCCATTCTGTGCCCGCTCTCTTTTGGTAGGTAGACCATCTATTTTCCAGTAAGTTGCTAAGCACGCCCTCGCCGCCAGCAGCCAGGCATGTGTCCCATCATATACCCTGGCAGTGAGTCTTTCCCATTCTGTGCCCATTCTCTTTTGGTAGGCAGACCATCTCTTTTCCAGTAAGTTGCTAAGCACGCCCTCGCTGCCAGCAGCAGGACATGTGTCCCATCATATACCCTGGCAGTGAGTCTTTCCCATTCTGTGCCCATTCTCTTTTGGTAGGCAGACCATCTCTTTTCCAGTAAGTTGCTAAGCATGCCCTCGCTGCCAGTAGCAGGACATGTGTCCCATCATATACCCTGGCAGTGAGTCTTTCTCATTCAGTGCCCGCTCTCTTTTGGTAGGCAGACCATCTCTTTTCCAGTAAGTTGCTAAGCACACCCTCGCCGCCAGCAGCCAGGCATGTGTCCCATCATATACCCTGGCAGTGAGTCTTTCCCATTCAGTGCCCGCTCTCTTTTGGTAGGTAGACCATCTCTTTTCCAGTAAGTTGCTAAGCATGCCCTCGCTGCCAGCAGCAAGAAACGTGTCCCATCATATACCCTGGCAGTGAGTCTTTCCCATTCAGTGCCCGTTCTCTTTTGGTAGGTAGACCATCTCTTTTCCAGTAAGTTTCTAAGCACACCCTCGCTGCCAGCAGCCGTGCATGTGTCCCATCATATACCCTGGCAGTGAGTCTTTCCCATTCAGTGCCCGTTCTCTTTTGGTAGGTAGACCATCTCTTTTCCAGTAAGTTGCTAAGCACACCCTCGCTGCCAGCAGCCAGGCATGTGTCCCATCATATACCCTGGCAGTGAGTCTTTCCCATTCAGTGCCCGCTCTCTTTTGGTAGGTAGACCATCTCTTTTCCAGTAAGTTGCTAAGCACGCCCTCGCTGCCAGCAGCAAGAAACGTGTCCCATCATATACCCTGGCAGTGAGTCTTTCCCATTCAGTGCCCGTTCTCTTTTGGTAGGTAGACCATCTCTTTTCCAGTAAGTTGCTAAGCACACCCTCGCTGCCAGCAGCCAGGCATGTGTCCCATCATATACCCTGGCAGTGAGTCTTTCGCATTCAGTGCCCGCTCTCTTTTGGTAGGTAGACCATCTCTTTTCCAGTAAGTTGCTAAGCACGCCCTCGCTGCCAGCAGCAAGAAACGTGTCCCATCATATACCCTGGCAGTGAGTCTTTCCCATTCAGTGCCCGTTCTCTTTTGGAAGGTAGACCATCTCTTTTCCAGTAAGTTGCTAAGCACACCCTCGCTGCCAGCAGCCGTGCATGTGTCCCATCATATACCCTGGCAGTGAGTCTTTCGCATTCAGTGCCCGCTCTCTTTTGGTAGGTAGACCATCTCTTTTCCAGTAAGTTGCTAAGCACGCCCTCGCTGCCAGCAGCAAGAAACGTGTCCCATCATATACCCTGGCAGTGAGTCTTTCCCATTCAGTGCCCGCTCTCTTTTGGTAGGCAGACCATCTCTTTTCCAGTAAGTTGCTAAGCACACCCTCGCTGCCAGCAGCCGTGCATGTGTCCCATCATATACCCTGGCAGTGAGTCTTTCCATAATGTGCCCGTTCTCTTTTGGTAGGTAGATCATCTTTTCCAGTAAGTTGCTAAGCACGCCCTCGCCGCCAGCAGCAAGAAACGTTCATTCAGTGCCCGCTCTCTTTTGGTAGGCAGACCATCTCTTTTCCAGTAAGTTGCTAAGCACACCCTCGCTGCCAGCAGCCGTGCATGTGTCCCATCATATACCCTGGCAGTGAGTCTTTCCATAATGTGCCCGTTCTCTTTTGGTAGGTAGATCATCTCTTTTCCAGTAAGTTGCTAAGCATGCCCTCGCTGCCAGCAGCCGTGCATGTGTCCCATCATATACCCTGGCAGTGAGTCTTTCCCATTCTGTGCCCATTCTCTTTTGGTAGGTAGACCATCTCTTTTCCAGTAAGTTGCTAAGCACACCCTCTCTGCCAGCAGCAGGACATGTGCCCCATCATATACCCTGGCAGTGAGTCTTTCCCATTCAGTGCCCGCTCTCTTTTGGTAGGCAGAGCATCTCTTTTCCAGTAAGTTGCTAAGCACGCCCTCGCTGCTAGCAGCCAGACATGTGTCCCATCATATACCCTGGCAGTGAGTCTTTCCCATTCAGTGCCCGCTCTCTTTTGGTAGGCAGACCATCTCTTTTCCAGTACGTTGCTAAGCACGCCCTCACCGCCAGCAGCAGGACATGTGTCCCATCATATAGCCTGGCAGTGAGTCTTTCCCATTCAGTGCCCGCTCTCTTTTGGTAGGTAGACCATCTCTTTTCCAGTAAGTTGCTAAGCACGCCCTCACCGCCAGCAGCCAGGCATGTGTCCCATCATATACCCTGGCAGTGAGTCTTTCCCATTCAGTGCCTGCTCTCTTTTGGAAGGCAGACCATCTCTTTTCCAGTAAGTTGCTAAGCACACCCTCACCACCAGCAGCAGGACATGTGTCCCATCATATACCCTGGCAGTGAGTCTTTCCCATTCTGTGCCCGCTCTCTTTTGGTAGGTAGACCATCTATTTTCCAGTAAGTTGCTAAGCACGCCGTCGACGCCAGCAGCCAGGCATGTGTCCCATCATATACCCTGGCAGTGAGTCTTTCCCATTCTGTGCCCATTCTCTTTTGGTAGGCAGACCATCTCTTTTCCAGTAAGTTGCTAAGCACGCCCTCGCCGCCAGCAGCAGGACATGTGTCCCATCATATACCCTGGCAGTGAGTCTTTCCCATTCTGTGCCCATTCTCTTTTGGTAGGCAGACCATCTCTTTTCCAGTAAGTTGCTAAGCATGCCCTCGCTGCCAGTAGCAGGACATGTGTCCCATCATATACCCTGGCAGTGAGTCTTTCTCATTCAGTGCCCGCTCTCTTTTGGTAGGCAGACCATCTCTTTTCCAGTAAGTTGCTAAGCACACCCTCGCCGCCAGCAGCCAGGCATGTGTCCCATCATATACCCTGGCAGTGAGTCTTTCCCATTCTGTGCCCATTCTCTTTTGGTAGGCAGACCATCTCTTTTCCAGTAAGTTGCTAAGCACGCCCTCGCTGCCAGCAGCCAGGCATGTGTCCCATCATATACCCTGGCAGTGAGTCTTTCCCATTCAGTGCCCGCTCTCTTTTGGTAGGTAGACCATCTCTTTTCCAGTAAGTTGCTAAGCACGCCCTCACCGCCATCAGCCAGGCATGTGTCCCATCATATACCCTGGCAGTGAGTCTTTCCCATTCAGTGCCTGCTCTCTTTTGGTAGGCAGACCATCTCTTTTCCAGTAAGTTGCTAAGCACACCCTCACCACCAGCAGCAGGATATGTGTCCCATCATATACCCTGGCAGTGAGTCTTTCCCATTCTGTGCCCGCTCTCTTTTGGTAGGTAGACCATCTATTTTCCAGTAAGTTGCTAAGCACGCCCTCGCCGCCAGCAGCCAGGCATGTGTCCCATCATATACCCTGGCAGTGAGTCTTTCCCATTCTGTGCCCATTCTCTTTTGGTAGGCAGACCATCTCTTTTCCAGTAAGTTGCTAAGCACGCCCTCGCTGCCAGCAGCCAGGCATGTGTCCCATCATTAACCCTGGCAGTGAGTCTTTCCCATTCAGTGCCCATTCTCTTTTGGTAGGTAGACCATCTCTTTTCCAGTAAGTTGCTAAGCACACCCTCACCGCCAGCAGCAGGACATGTGTCCCATCATCTACCCTGGCAGTGAGTCTCTCCCATTCTGTGCCCATTCTCTTTTGGTAGGTAGACCATCTCTTTTCCAGTAAGTTGCTAAGCACACCCTCGCTGCCAGCAGCCGTGCATGTGTCCCATCATATACCCTGGCAGTGAGTCTTTCCCATTCAGTGCCCGTTCTCTTTTGGAAGGTAGACCATCTCTTTTCCAGTAAGTTGCTAAGCACGCCCTCGCTGCCAGCAGCCGTGCATGTGTCCCATCATATACCCTGGCAGTGAGTCTTTCCCATTCAGTGCCCACTCTCTTTTGGTAGGCAGACCATCTCTTTTCCAGTAAGTTGCTAAGCACACCCTCGCTGCCAGCAGCCGTGCATGTGTCCCATCATATACCCTGGCAGTGAGTCTTTCCATAATGTGCCCGTTCTCTTTTGGTAGGTAGATCATCTTTTCCAGTAAATTGCTACGCACGCCCTCGCCGCCAGCAGCAAGAAACGTTCATTCAGTGCCCGCTCTCTTTTGGTAGGCAGACCATCTCTTTTCCAGTAAGTTGCTAAGCACACCCTCGCTGCCAGCAGCCGTGCATGTGTCCCATCATATACCCTGGCAGTGAGTCTTTCCATAATGTGCCCGTTCTCTTTTGGTAGGTAGATCATCTCTTTTCCAGTAAGTTGCTAAGCACGCCCTCGCTGCCAGCAGCCGTGCATGTGTCCCATCATATACCCTGGCAGTGAGTCTTTCCCATTCTGTGCCCATTCTCTTTTGGTAGGTAGACCATCTCTTTTCCAGTAAGTTGCTAAGCACACCCTCGCTGCCAGCAGCAGGACATGTGCCCCATCATATACCCTGGCAGTGAGTCTTTCCCATTCAGTGCCCGCTCTCTTTTGGTAGGCAGAGCATCTCTTTTCCAGTAAGTTGCTAAGCACGCCCTCGCTGCTAGCAGCCAGACATGTGTCCCATCATATGCCCTGGCAGTGAGTCTTTCCCATTCAGTGCCCGCTCTCTTTTGGTAGGCAGACCATCTCTTTTCCAGTAAGTTGCTAAGCACGCCCTCACCGCCAGCAGCAGGACATGTGTCCCATCATATAGCCTGGCAGTGAGTCTTTCCCATTCAGTGCCCGCTCTCTTTTGGTAGGTAGACCATCTCTTTTCCAGTAAGTTGCTAAGCACGCCCTCACCGCCAGCAGCCAGGCATGTGTCCCATCATATACCCTGGCAGTGAGTCTTTCCCATTCAGTGCCTGCTCTCTTTTGGTAGGCAGACCATCTCTTTTCCAGTAAGTTGCTAAGCACACCCTCACCACCAGCAGCAGGACATGTGTCCCATCATATACCCTGGCAGTGAGTCTTTCCCATTCTGTGCCCGCTCTCTTTTGGTAGGTAGACCATCTATTTTCCAGTAAGTTGCTAAGCACGCCCTCGCCGCCAGCAGCCAGGCATGTGTCCCATCATATACCCTGGCAGTGAGTCTTTCCCATTCTGTGCCCATTCTCTTTTGGTAGGCAGACCATCTCTTTTCCAGTAAGTTGCTAAGCACGCCCTCGCCGCCAGCAGCAGGACATGTGTCCCATCATATACCCTGGCAGTGAGTCTTTCCCATTCTGTGCCCATTCTCTTTTGGTAGGCAGACCATCTCTTTTCCAGTAAGTTGCTAAGCATGCCCTCGCTGCCAGTAGCAGGACATGTGTCCCATCATATACCCTGGCAGTGAGTCTTTCTCATTCAGTGCCCGCTCTCTTTTGGTAGGCAGACCATCTCTTTTCCAGTAAGTTGCTAAGCACACCCTCACCGCCAGCAGCCAGGCATGTGTCCCATCATATACCCTGGCAGTGAGTCTTTCCCATTCTGTGCCCATTCTCTTTTGGTAGGCAGACCATCTCTTTTCCAGTAAGTTGCTAAGCACGCCCTCGCTGCCAGCAGCCAGGCATGTGTCCCATCATATACCCTGGCAGTGAGTCTTTCCCATTCAGTGCCCGCTCTCTTTTGGTAGGTAGACCATCTCTTTTCCAGTAAGTTGCTAAGCACGCCCTCACCGCCAGCAGCCAGGCATGTGTCCCATCATATACCCTGGCAGTGAGTCTTTCCCATTCAGTGCCTGCTCTCTTTTGGTAGGCAGACCATCTCTTTTCCAGTAAGTTGCTAAGCACACCCTCACCACCAGCAGCAGGATATGTGTCCCATCATATACCCTGGCAGTGAGTCTTTCCCATTCTGTGCCCGCTCTCTTTTGGTAGGTAGACCATCTATTTTCCAGTAAGTTGCTAAGCACGCCCTCGCCGCCAGCAGCCAGGCATGTGTCCCATCATATACCCTGGCAGTGAGTCTTTCCCATTCTGTGCCCATTCTCTTTTGGTAGGCAGACCATCTCTTTTCCAGTAAGTTGCTAAGCACGCCCTCGCTGCCAGCAGCCAGGCATGTGTCCCGTCATTAACCCTGGCAGTGAGTCTTTCCCATTCAGTGCCCATTCTCTTTTGGTAGGTAGACCATCTCTTTTCCAGTAAGTTGCTAAGCACACTCTCACCGCCAGCAGCAGGACATGTGTCCCATCATCTACCCTGGCAGTGAGTCTCTCCCATTCTGTGCCCATTCTCTTTTGGTAGGTAGACCATCTCTTTTCCAGTAAGTTGCTAAGCACGCCCTCGCTGCCAGCAGCCAGGCATGTGTCCCATCATATACCCTGGCAGTGAGTCTTTCCCATTCAGTGCCCATTCTTTTTTGGTAGGTAGACCATCTCTTTTCCAGTAAGTTGCTAAGCACACCCTCACTGCCAGCAGCAGGACATGTGTCCCATCATCTACCCTGGCAGTGAGTCTTTCCCATTCAGCACCCGTTCTCTTTTGGTAGGTAGATCATCTCTTTTCCAGTAAGTTGCTAAGCACGCCCTCGCTGCCAGCAGCAGGACATGTGTCCCATCATATACCCTGGCAGTGAGTCTTTCCATAATGTGCCCGTTCTCTTTTGGTAGGTAGACTATCTCTTTTCCAGTAAGTTGCTAAGCACGTCCTCGCTGCCAGCAGCCAGGCATGTGTCCCATCATATACCCTGGCAGTGAGTCTTTCCCATTCAGTGCCCGTTCTCTTTTGGTAGGTAGACCATCTCTTTTCCAGTAAGTTGCTAAGCACGCCCTCGCCGCCAGCAGCAAGAAACGTGTCCCATCATATACCCTGGCAGTGAGTCTTTCCATAATGTGCCCGTTCTCTTTTGGTAGGTAGACCATCTCTTTTCCAGTAAGTTGCTAAGCACGCCCTCGCTGCCAGCAGCCAGGCATGTGTCCCATCATATACCCTGGCAGTGAGTCTTTCCCAATCAGTGCCCGTTCTCTTTTGGTAGGTAGACCATCTCTTTTCCAGTAAGTTGCTAAGCACGCCCTCGCCGCCAGCAGCCAGGCATGTGTCCCATCATATACCCTGGCAGTGAGTCTTTCCCATTCAGTGCCCGTTCTCTTTTGGTAGGTAGACCATCTCTTTTCCAGTAAGTTGCTAAGCACGCCCTCGCCGCCAGCAGCAAGAAACGTGTCCCATCATATACCCTGGCAGTGAGTCTTTCCCATTCAGTGCCCGCTCTCTTTTGGTAGGTAGACCATCTCTTTTCCAGTAAGTTGATAAGCACGCCCTCGCCGCCAGCAGCCGTGCATGTGTCCCATCATATACCCTGGCAGTGAGTCTTTCCCATTCAGTGCCCGTTCTCTTTTGGAAGGTAGACCATCTCTTTTCCAGTAAGTTGCTAAGCACACCCTCGCTGCCAGCAGCCAGGCATGTGTCCCATCATATACCCTGGCAGTGAGTCTTTCCCATTCAGTGCCCGCTCTCTTTTGGTAGGCAGACCATCTCTTTTCCAGTAAGTTGCTAAGCACACCCTCGCTGCCAGCAGCCGTGCATGTGTCCCATCATATACTCTGGCAGTGAGTCTTTCCATAATGTGCCCGTTCTCTTTTGGTAGGGAGATCATCTTTTCCAGTAAGTTGCTAAGCACGCCCTCGCCGCCAGCAGCCAGGCATGTGTCCCATCATATACCCTGGCAGTGAGTCTTTCCCATTCAGTGCCCGTTCTCTTTTGGTAGGTAGACCATCTCTTTTCCAGTAAGTTGCTAAGCATGCCCTCGCCGCCAGCAGCAAGAAACGTGTCCCATCATATACCCTGGCAGTGAGTCTTTCCCATTCAGTGCCCGCTCTCTTTTGGTAGGCAGACCATCTCTTTTCCAGTAAGTTGCTAAGCACACCCTCGATGCCAGCAGCCAGGCATGTGTCCCATCATATACCCTGGCAGTGAGTCTTTCCCATTCAGTGCCCGCTCTCTTTGGTAGGTAGACCATCTCTTTTCCAGTAAGTTGCTAAGCACGCCCTCGCTGCCAGCAGCAAGAAACGTGTCCCATCATATACCCTGGCAGTGAGTCTTTCCCATTCAGTGCCCGTTCTCTTTTGGTAGGTAGACCATCTCTTTTCCAGTAAGTTGCTAAGCACACCCTCACTGCCAGCAGCCGTGCATGTGTCCCATCATATACCCTGGCAGTGAGTCTTTCCATAATGTGCCCGTTCTCTTTTGGTAGGTAAATCATCTCTTTTCCAGTAAGTTGCTAAGCACGCCCTCGCTGCCAGCAGCCGTGCATGTGTCCCATCATATACCCTGGCAGTGAGTCTTTCCCATTCTGTGCCCATTCTCTTTTGGTAGGTAGACCATCTCTTTTCCAGTAAGTTGCTAAGTACACCCTCGCTGCCAGCAGCAGGACATGTGCCCCATCATATACCCTGGCAGTGAGTCTTTCCCATTCATTGCCCGCTCTCTTTTGGTAGGCAGAGCATCTCTTTTCCAGTAAGTTGCTAAGCACGCCCTCGCTGCCAGCAGCCAGGCATGTGTCCCATCATATACCCTGGCAGTGAGTATTTCCCATTCAGTGCCTGCTCTCTTTTGGTAGGCAGACCATCTCTTTTCCAGTAAGTTGCTAAGCACACCCTCACCACCAGCAGCAGGACATGTGTCCCATCATATACCCTGGCAGTGAGTCTTTCCCATTCTGTGCCCATTCTCTTTTGGTAGGCAGACCATCTCTTTTCCAGGAAGTTGCTAAGCACGCCCTCGCTGCCAGCAGCCAGGCATGTGTCCCATCATATACCCTGGCAGTGAGTCTTTCCCATTCAGTGCCCGTTCTCTTTTGGTAGGTAGACCATCTCTTTTCCAGTAAGTTGCTAAGCACACCCTCGCCGCCAGCAGCAGGACATGTGTCCCATCATATACCCTGGCAGTGAGTCTTTCCCATTCTGTGCCCATTCTCTTTTGGTAGGCAGACCATCTCTTTTCCAGTAAGTTGCTAAGCACGCCCTCGCTGCCAGTAGCAGGACATGTGTCCCATCATATACCCTGGCAGTGAGTCTTTCTCATTCAGTGCCCGCTCTCTTTTGGTAGGCAGACCATCTCTTTTCCAGTAAGTTGCTAAGCACGCCCTCACCGCCAGCAGCAGGACATGTGTCCCATCATATACCCTGGCAGTGAGTCTTTCTCATTCAGTGCCCGCTCTCTTTTGGTAGGCAGACCATCTCTTTTCCAGTAAGTTGCTAAGCACGCCTTCACCGCCAGCAGCAGGACATGTGTCCCATCATATACCCTGGCAGTGAGTCTTTCCCATTCTGTACCCATTCTCTTTTGGTAGGCAGACCATCTCTTTTCCAGTAAGTTGCTAAGCACGCCCTCGCTGCCAGCAGCCAGGCATGTGTCCCATCATATACCCTGGCAGTGAGTCTTTCCCATTCAGTGCCCGCTCTCTTTTGGTAGGCAGACCATCTCTTTTCCAGTAAGTTGCTAAGCACGCCTTCACCGCCAGCAGCAGGACATGTGTCCCATCATATACCCTGGCAGTGAGTCTTTCCCATTCTGTACCCATTCTCTTTTGGTAGGCAGACCATCTCTTTTCCAGTAAGTTGCTAAGCACGCCCTCGCTGCCAGCAGCCAGGCATGTGTCCCATCATATACCCTGGCAGTGAGTCTTTCCCATTCAGTGCCCGCTTTCTTTTGGTAGGTAGACCATCTCTTTTCCAGTAAGTTGCTAAGCACGCCCTCGCTGCCAGCAGCAGGACATGTGTCCCATCATATACCCTGGCAGTGAGTCTTTCCCATTCAGTGCCCGTTCTCTTTTGGTAGGCAGACCATCTCTTTTCCAGTAAGTTGCTAAGCACGACCTCGCTGCCAGCAGCAGGACATGTGTCCCATCATATACCCTGGCAGTGAGTCTTTCCCATTCAGTGCCCGTTGTCTTTTGGTAGGCAGACCATCTCTTTTCCAGTAAGTTGCTAAGCACGCCCTCGCTGCCAGGAGCAGGACATGTGTCCCATCATATACCCTGGCAGTGAGTCTTTCCCATTCCGTGCCCGCTTTCTTTTGGTAGGTAGACCATCTCTTTTCCAGTAAGTTGCTAAGCACGCCCTCACCGCCAGCAGCAGGACATGTGTCCCATCATATACCCTGGCAGTGAGTCTTTCCCATTCAGTGCCTGTTCTCTTTTGGTAGGCAGACCATCTCTTTTCCAGTAAGTTGCTAAGCACGACCTCGCTGCCAGCAGCAGGACATGTCTCCCATCATATACCCTGGCAGTGAGTCTTTCCCATTCAGTGCCCGTTGTCTTTTGGTAGGCAGACCATCTCTTTTCCAGTAAGTTGCTAAGCACGCCCTCGCTGCCAGCAGCAGGACATGTGTCCCATCATATACCCTGGCAGTGAGTCTTTCCCATTCAGTGCCCGTTCTCTTTTGGTAGGCAGACCATCTCTTTTCCAGTAAGTTGCTAAGCACGCCCTCGCCGCCAGCAGCAGGACATGTGTCCCATCATATACTCTGGCAGTGAGTCTTTCCCATTCTGTGCCCGCTCTCTTTTGGTAGGTAGACCATCTCTTTTCCAGTAAGTTGCTAAGCACACCCTCGCTGCCAGCAGCCAGGCATGTGTCCCATCATATACCCTGGCAGTGAGTCTTTCCCATTCAGTGCCCGTTCTCTTTTGGTAGGCAGACCATCTCTTTTCCAGTAAGTTGCTAAGCACGCCCTCGCCGCCAGCAGCCAGGCATGTTTCCCATCATATACCCTGGCAGTGAGTCTTTCCCATTCAGTGCCCGCTCTCTTTTGGTAGGCAGACCATCTCTTTTCCAGTAAGTTGCTAAGCACGCCCTCGCTGCCAGCATCCGTGCATGTGTCCCATCATATACCCTGGCAGTGAGTCTTTCCCATTCTGTGCCCGCTCTCTTTTGGTAGGTAGACCATCTCTTTTCCAGTAAGTTGCTAAGCACGCCCTCGCTGCCAGCAGCAGGACATGTGTCCCATCATATACCCTGGCAGTGAGTCTTTCCCATTCAGTGCCCGTTCTCTTTTGGTAGGTAGACCATCTCTTTTCCAGTAAGTTGCTAAGCACGGCCTCGCCGCTAGCAGCAGGACATGTGTCCCATCATATACCCTGGCAGTGGGTCTTTCCCATTCAGTGCCCGTTCTCTTTTGGTAGGTAGACCATCTCTTTTCCAGTAAGTTGCTAAGCACGCCCTCGCTGCCAGCAGCCAGGCATGTGCCCCATCATATACCCTGGCAGTGAGTCTTTCCCATTCGGTGCCCGCTCTCTTTTGGTAGGTAGACCATCTCTTTTCCAGTAAGTTGCTAAGCACACCCTCGCTGCCAGCAGCCAGGCATGTGCCCCATCATATACCCTGGCAGTGAGTCTTTCCCATTCAGTGCCCGTTCTCTTTTGGTAGGTAGACCATCTCTTTTCCAGTAAGTTGCTAAGCATGCCCTCGCTGCCAGCAGCAGGACATGTGTCCCATCATATACCCTGGCAGTGAGTCCTTCCATAATGTGCCCGTTCTCTTTTGGTAGGTAGACCTTGGGCCTCACTCCGAGTACGGCGCTAACCAATGGCGCTATTAACGCCTTGGTTGACGCCGTACCCGGACCGGCAGCGCCTTGGTGGATGGCGGAATTACCGCCCCATTCCAAGGTTGGCGGGGCGGTAATTCCCCATTCACCAAGGCTCTTCCCCATTCCCAAATGAGCCCCCATAGGGCTCAATGGGAATGGGGAAATTGCAAATAACGGTGACCGTTCATTACGGTCACCGTTATTGGCTTGGAGGCCCCTTTGCGCCCTCGACTTTAACACCTGCTCGAAGCAGGCGTTAAGGGCGAGGGCGCAAAGGGAACTCGGAGTATGGCGGTAAGGGATCACCGCCACCGGTCTCGTTACCGGTGGCCGCTATCCCTTAGCGCCATACTCGGAATGAGGCCCCATCTCTTTTCCAGTAAGTTGCTAAGCACGCCCTCGCTGCCAGCAGCCGGGCATGTGTCCCATCATATACCCTGGCAGTGAGTCTTTCCCATTCAGTGCCAGTTCTCTTTTGGTAGGTAGATCATCTCTTTTCCAGTAAGTTGCTAAGCACGCCCTCGCCGCCAGCAGCCAGGCATGTGTCCCATCATATACCCTGGCAGTGAGTCTTTCCCATTCAGTGCCCGTTCTCTTTTGGTAGGTAGACCATCTCTTTTCCAGTAAGTTGCTAAGCACGCCCTCGCCGCCAGCAGCAAGAAACGTGTCCCATCATATACCCAGGCAGTGAGTCTTTCCCATTCTGTGCCCGTTCTCTTTTGGTAGGTAGACCATCTCTTTTCCAGTAAGTTGCTAAGCACGCCCTCGCCGCCAGTAGCAAGAAACGTGTCCCATCATATACCCAGGCAGTGAGTCTTTCCCATTCTGTGCCCGTTCTCTTTTGGTAGGCAGACCATCTCTTTTCCAGTAAGTTGCTAAGCACACCCTCGCTGCCAGCAGCCAGGCATGTGTCCCATCATATACCCTGGCTTTGCGTCTTTCCCATTCAGTGCCCGCTCTCTTTTGGTAGGTAGACCATCTCTTTTCCAGTAAGTTGCTAAGCACGCCCTCGCTGCCAGCAGCAAGAAACGTGTCCCATCATATACCCAGGCAGTGAGTCTTTCCAATTCTGTGCCCGTTCTCTTTTGGTAGGTAGACCATCTCTTTTCCAGTAAGTTGCTAAGCACACCCTCGCTGCCAGCAGCCAGGCATGTGTCCCATCATATACCCTGGCAGTGAGTCTTTCCCATTCTGTGCCCATTCTCTTTTGGTAGGTAGACCATCTCTTTTCCAGTAAGTTGCTAAGTACACCCTCGCTGCCAGCAGCAGGACATGTGCCCCATCATATACCCTGGCAGTGAGTCTTTCCCATTCATTGCCCGCTCTCTTTTGGTAGGCAGAGCATCTCTTTTCCAGTAAGTTGCTAAGCACGCCCTCGCTGCCAGCAGCCAGGCATGTGTCCCATCATATACCCTGGCAGTGAGTATTTCCCATTCAGTGCCTGCTCTCTTTTGGTAGGCAGACCATCTCTTTTCCAGTAAGTTGCTAAGCACACCCTCACCACCAGCAGCAGGACATGTGTCCCATCATATACCCTGGCAGTGAGTCTTTCCCATTCTGTGCCCATTCTCTTTTGGTAGGCAGACCATCTCTTTTCCAGTAAGTTGCTAAGCACGCCCTCGCTGCCAGCAGCCAGGCATGTGTCCCATCATATACCCTGGCAGTGAGTCTTTCCCATTCAGTGCCCGTTCTCTTTTGTTAGGTAGACCATCTCTTTTCCAGTAAGTTGCTAAGCACACCCTCGCCGCCAGCAGCAGGACATGTGTCCCATCATATACCCTGGCAGTGAGTCTTTCCCATTCTGTGCCCATTCTCTTTTGGTAGGCAGACCATCTCTTTTCCAGTAAGTTGCTAAGCACGCCCTCGCTGCCAGTAGCAGGACATGTGTCCCATCATATACCCTGGCAGTGAGTCTTTCTCATTCAGTGCCCGCTCTCTTTTGGTAGGCAGACCATCTCTTTTCCAGTAAGTTGCTAAGCACGCCCTCACCGCCAGCAGCAGGACATGTGTCCCATCATATACCCTGGCAGTGAGTCTTTCTCATTCAGTGCCCGCTCTCTTTTGGTAGGCAGACCATCTCTTTTCCAGTAAGTTGCTAAGCACGCCCTCACCGCCAGCAGCAGGACATGTGTCCCATCATATACCCTGGCAGTGAGTCTTTCCCATTCTGTGCCCATTCTTTTTTGGTAGGCAGACCATCTCTTTTCCAGTAAGTTGCTAAGCACGCCCTCACTGCCAGCAGCAGGACATGTGTCCCATCATATACCCTGGCAGTGAGTCTTTCTCATTCAGTGCCCGCTCTCTTTTGGTAGGCAGACCATCTCTTTTCCAGTAAGTTGCTAAGCACGCCCTCACCGCCAGCAGCAGGACATGTGTCCCATCATATACCCTGGCAGTGAGTCTTTCCCATTCTGTGCCCATTCTTTTTTGGTAGGCAGACCATCTCTTTTCCAGTAAGTTGCTAAGCACACCCTCGCTGCCAGCAGCCGTGCATGTGTCCCATCATATACCCTGGCAGTGAGTCTTTCCATAATGTGCCCGTTCTCTTTTGGTAGGTAGATCATCTTTTCCAGTAAATTGCTAAGCACGCCCTCGCCGCCAGCAGCAAGAAACGTTCATTCAGTGCCCGCTCTCTTTTGGTAGGCAGACCATCTCTTTTCCAGTAAGTTGCTAAGCACACCCTCGCTGCCAGCAGCCGTGCATGTGTCCCATCATATACCCTGGCAGTGAGTCTTTCCATAATGTGCCCGTTCTCTTTTGGTAGGTAGATCATCTCTTTTCCAGTAAGTTGCTAAGCACGCCCTCGCTGCCAGCAGCCGTGCATGTGTCCCATCATATACCCTGGCAGGGAGTCTTTCCCATTCTGTGCCCATTCTCTTTTGGTAGGTAGACCATCTCTTTTCCAGTAAGTTGCTAAGCACACCCTCGCTGCCAGCAGCAGGACATGTGCCCCATCATATACCCTGGCAGTGAGTCTTTCCCATTCAGTGCCCGCTCTCTTTTGGTAGGCAGAGCATCTCTTTTCCAGTAAGTTGCTAAGCACGCCCTCGCTGCTAGCAGCCAGACATGTGTCCCATCATATGCCCTGGCAGTGAGTCTTTCCCATTCAGTGCCCGCTCTCTTTTGGTAGGCAGACCATCTCTTTTCCAGTAAGTTGCTAAGCACGCCCTCACCGCCAGCAGCAGGACATGTGTCCCATCATATAGCCTGGCAGTGAGTCTTTCCCATTCAGTGCCCGCTCTCTTTTGGTAGGTAGACCATCTCTTTTCCAGTAAGTTGCTAAGCACGCCCTCACCGCCAGCAGCCAGGCATGTGTCCCATCATATACCCTGGCAGTGAGTCTTTCCCATTCAGTGCCTGCTCTCTTTTGGTAGGCAGACCATCTCTTTTCCAGTAAGTTGCTAAGCACACCCTCACCACCAGCAGCAGGACATGTGTCCCATCATATACCCTGGCAGTGAGTCTTTCCCATTCTGTGCCCGCTCTCTTTTGGTAGGTAGACCATCTATTTTCCAGTAAGTTGCTAAGCACGCCCTCGCCGCCAGCAGCCAGGCATGTGTCCCATCATATACCCTGGCAGTGAGTCTTTCCCATTCTGTGCCCATTCTCTTTTGGTAGGCAGACCATCTCTTTTCCAGTAAGTTGCTAAGCACGCCCTCGCCGCCAGCAGCAGGACATGTGTCCCATCATATACCCTGGCAGTGAGTCTTTCCCATTCTGTGCCCATTCTCTTTTGGTAGGCAGACCATCTCTTTTCCAGTAAGTTGCTAAGCATGCCCTCGCTGCCAGTAGCAGGACATGTGTCCCATCATATACCCTGGCAGTGAGTCTTTCTCATTCAGTGCCCGCTCTCTTTTGGTAGGCAGACCATCTCTTTTCCAGTAAGTTGCTAAGCACACCCTCGCCGCCAGCAGCCAGGCATGTGTCCCATCATATACCCTGGCAGTGAGTCTTTCCCATTCTGTGCCCATTCTCTTTTGGTAGGCAGACCATCTCTTTTCCAGTAAGTTGCTAAGCACGCCCTCGCTGCCAGCAGCCAGGCATGTGTCCCATCATATACCCTGGCAGTGAGTCTTTCCCATTCAGTGCCCGCTCTCTTTTGGTAGGTAGACCATCTCTTTTCCAGTAAGTTGCTAAGCACGCCCTCACCGCCAGCAGCCAGGCATGTGTCCCATCATATACCCTGGCAGTGAGTCTTTCCCATTCAGTGCCTGCTCTCTTTTGGTAGGCAGACCATCTCTTTTCCAGTAAGTTGCTAAGCACACCCTCACCACCAGCAGCAGGATATGTGTCCCATCATATACCCTGGCAGTGAGTCTTTCCCATTCTGTGCCCGCTCTCTTTTGGTAGGTAGACCATCTATTTTCCAGTAAGTTGCTAAGCACGCCCTCGCTGCCAGCAGCCAGGCATGTGTCCCGTCATTAACCCTGGCAGTGAGTCTTTCCCATTCAGTGCCCATTCTCTTTTGGTAGGTAGACCATCTCTTTTCCAGTAAGTTGCTAAGCACACTCTCACCGCCAGCAGCAGGACATGTGTCCCATCATCTACCCTGGCAGTGAGTCTCTCCCATTCTGTGCCCATTCTCTTTTGGTAGGTAGACCATCTCTTTTCCAGTAAGTTGCTAAGCACGCCCTCGCTGCCAGCAGCCAGGCATGTGTCCCATCATATACCCTGGCAGTGAGTCTTTCCCATTCAGTGCCCATTCTCTTTTGGTAGGTAGACCATCTCTTTTCCAGTAAGTTGCTAAGCACACCCTCACCGCCAGCAGCAGGACATGTGTCCCATCATCTACCCTGGCAGTGAGTCTTTCCCATTCAGTACCCGTTCTCTTTTGGTAGGTAGATCATCTCTTTTCCAGTAAGTTGCTAAGCACGCCCTCGCTGCCAGCAGCAGGACATGTGTCCCATCATATACCCTGGCAGTGAGTCTTTCCATAATGTGCCCGTTCTCTTTTGGTAGGTAGACTATCTCTTTTCCAGTAAGTTGCTAAGCACGTCCTCGCTGCCAGCAGCCAGGCATGTGTCCCATCATATACCCTGGCAGTGAGTCTTTCCCATTCAGTGCCCGTTCTCTTTTGGTAGGTAGACCATCTCTTTTCCAGTAAGTTGCTAAGCACGCCCTCGCCGCCAGCAGCAAGAAACGTGTCCCATCATATACCCTGGCAGTGAGTCTTTCCATAATGTGCCCGTTCTCTTTTGGTAGGTAGACCATCTCTTTTCCAGTAAGTTGCTAAGCACGCCCTCGCTGCCAGCAGCCAGGCATGTGTCCCATCATATACCCTGGCAGTGAGTCTTTCCCAATCAGTGCCCGTTCTCTTTTGGTAGGTAGACCATCTCTTTTCCAGTAAGTTGCTAAGCACGCCCTCGCCGCCAGCAGCCAGGCATGTGTCCCATCATATACCCTGGCAGTGAGTCTTTCCCATTCAGTGCCCGTTCTCTTTTGGTAGGTAGACCATCTCTTTTCCAGTAAGTTGCTAAGCACGCCCTCGCCGCCAGCAGCAAGAAACGTGTCCCATCATATACCCTGGCAGTGAGTCTTTCCCATTCAGTGCCCGCTCTCTTTTGGTAGGTAGACCATCTCTTTTCCAGTAAGTTGCTAAGCACGCCCTCGCCGCCAGCAGCCGTGCATGTGTCCCATCATATACCCTGGCAGTGAGTCTTTCCCATTCAGTGCCCGTTCTCTTTTGGAAGGTAGACCATCTCTTTTCCAGTAAGTTGCTAAGCACACCCTCGCTGCCAGCAGCCAGGCATGTGTCCCATCATATACCCTGGCAGTGAGTCTTTCCCATTCAGTGCCCGCTCTCTTTTGGTAGGCAGACCATCTCTTTTCCAGTAAGTTGCTAAGCACACCCTCGCTGCCAGCAGCCGTGCATGTGTCCCATCATATACTCTGGCAGTGAGTCTTTCCATAATGTGCCCGTTCTCTTTTGGTAGGGAGATCATCTTTTCCAGTAAGTTGCTAAGCACGCCCTCGCCGCCAGCAGCCAGGCATGTGTCCCATCATATACCCTGGCAGTGAGTCTTTCCCATTCAGTGCCCGTTCTCTTTTGGTAGGTAGACCATCTCTTTTCCAGTAAGTTGCTAAGCATGCCCTCGCCGCCAGCAGCAAGAAACGTGTCCCATCATATACCCTGGCAGTGAGTCTTTCCCATTTAGTGCCCGCTCTCTTTTGGTAGGCAGACCATCTCTTTTCCAGTAAGTTGCTAAGCACACCCTCGATGCCAGCAGCCAGGCATGTGTCCCATCATATACCCTGGCAGTGAGTCTTTCCCATTCAGTGCCCGCTCTCTTTGGTAGGTAGACCATCTCTTTTCCAGTAAGTTGCTAAGCACGCCCTCGCTGCCAGCAGCAAGAAACGTGTCCCATCATATACCCTGGCAGTGAGTCTTTCCCATTCAGTGCCCGTTCTCTTTTGGTAGGTAGACCATCTCTTTTCCAGTAAGTTGCTAAGCACACCCTCACTGCCAGCAGCCGTGCATGTGTCCCATCATATACCCTGGCAGTGAGTCTTTCCATAATGTGCCCGTTCTCTTTTGGTAGGTAAATCATCTCTTTTCCAGTAAGTTGCTAAGCACACCCTCGCTGCCAGCAGCCGTGCATGTGTCCCATCATATACCCTGGCAGTGAGTCTTTCCCATTCTATGCCCATTCTCTTTTGGTAGGTAGACCATCTCTTTTCCAGTAAGTTGCTAAGTACACCCTCGCTGCCAGCAGCAGGACATGTGCCCCATCATATACCCTGGCAGTGAGTCTTTCCCATTCATTGCCCGCTCTCTTTTGGTAGGCAGAGCATCTCTTTTCCAGTAAGTTGCTAAGCACGCCCTCGCTGCCAGCAGCCAGGCATGTGTCCCATCATATACCCTGGCAGTGAGTATTTCCCATTCAGTGCCTGCTCTCTTTTGGTAGGCAGACCATCTCTTTTCCAGTAAGTTGCTAAGCACACCCTCACCACCAGCAGCAGGACATGTGTCCCATCATATACCCTGGCAGTGAGTCTTTCCCATTCTGTGCCCATTCTCTTTTGGTAGGCAGACCATCTCTTTTCCAGGAAGTTGCTAAGCACGCCCTCGCTGCCAGCAGCCAGGCATGTGTCCCATCATATACCCTGGCAGTGAGTCTTTCCCATTCAGTGCCCGTTCTCTTTTGGTAGGTAGACCATCTCTTTTCCAGTAAGTTGCTAAGCACACCCTCGCCGCCAGCAGCAGGACATGTGTCCCATCATATACCCTGGCAGTGAGTCTTTCCCATTCTGTGCCCATTCTCTTTTGGTAGGCAGACCATCTCTTTTCCAGTAAGTTGCTAAGCACGCCCTCGCTGCCAGTAGCAGGACATGTGTCCCATCATATACCCTGGCAGTGAGTCTTTCTCATTCAGTGCCCGCTCTCTTTTGGTAGGCAGACCATCTCTTTTCCAGTAAGTTGCTAAGCACGCCCTCACCGCCAGCAGCAGGACATGTGTCCCATCATATACCCTGGCAGTGAGTCTTTCTCATTCAGTGCCCGCTCTCTTTTGGTAGGCAGACCATCTCTTTTCCAGTAAGTTGCTAAGCACGCCCTCACCGCCAGCAGCAGGACATGTGTCCCATCATATACCCTGGCAGTGAGTCTTTCCCATTCTGTGCCCATTCTTTTTTGGTAGGCAGACCATCTCTTTTCCAGTAAGTTGCTAAGCACGCCCTCACTGCCAGCAGCAGGACATGTGTCCCATCATATACCCTGGCAGTGAGTCTTTCTCATTCAGTGCCCGCTCTCTTTTGGTAGGCAGACCATCTCTTTTCCAGTAAGTTGCTAAGCACGCCTTCACCGCCAGCAGCAGGACATGTGTCCCATCATATACCCTGGCAGTGAGTCTTTCCCATTCTGTACCCATTCTCTTTTGGTAGGCAGACCATCTCTTTTCCAGTAAGTTGCTAAGCACGCCCTCGCTGCCAGCAGCCAGGCATGTGTCCCATCATATACCCTGGCAGTGAGTCTTTCCCATTCAGTGCCCGCTTTCTTTTGGTAGGTAGACCATCTCTTTTCCAGTAAGTTGCTAAGCACGCCCTCGCTGCCAGCAGCAGGACATGTGTCCCATCATATACCCTGGCAGTGAGTCTTTCCCATTCAGTGCCCGTTCTCTTTTGGTAGGCAGACCATCTCTTTTCCAGTAAGTTGCTAAGCACGACCTCGCTGCCAGCAGCAGGACATGTGTCCCATCATATACCCTGGCAGTGAGTCTTTCCCATTCAGTGCCCGTTGTCTTTTGGTAGGCAGACCATCTCTTTTCCAGTAAGTTGCTAAGCACGCCCTCGCTGCCAGGAGCAGGACATGTGTCCCATCATATACCCTGGCAGTGAGTCTTTCCCATTCCGTGCCCGCTTTCTTTTGGTAGGTAGACCATCTCTTTTCCAGTAAGTTGCTAAGCACGCCCTCACCGCCAGCAGCAGGACATGTGTCCCATCATATACCCTGGCAGTGAGTCTTTCCCATTCAGTGCCTGTTCTCTTTTGGTAGGCAGACCATCTCTTTTCCAGTAAGTTGCTAAGCACGACCTCGCTGCCAGCAGCAGGACATGTCTCCCATCATATACCCTGGCAGTGAGTCTTTCCCATTCAGTGCCCGTTGTCTTTTGGTAGGCAGACCATCTCTTTTCCAGTAAGTTGCTAAGCACGCCCTCGCTGCCAGCAGCAGGACATGTGTCCCATCATATACCCTGGCAGTGAGTCTTTCCCATTCAGTGCCCGTTCTCTTTTGGTAGGCAGACCATCTCTTTTCCAGTAAGTTGCTAAGCACGCCCTCGCCGCCAGCAGCAGGACATGTGTCCCATCATATACTCTGGCAGTGAGTCTTTCCCATTCTGTGCCCGCTCTCTTTTGGTAGGTAGACCATCTCTTTTCCAGTAAGTTGCTAAGCACACCCTCGCTGCCAGCAGCCAGGCATGTGTCCCATCATATACCCTGGCAGTGAGTCTTTCCCATTCAGTGCCCGTTCTCTTTTGGTAGGCAGACCATCTCTTTTCCAGTAAGTTGCTAAGCACGCCCTCGCCGCCAGCAGCCAGGCATGTGTCCCATCATATACCCTGGCAGTGAGTCTTTCCCATTCAGTGCCCGCTCTCTTTTGGTAGGCAGACCATCTCTTTTCCAGTAAGTTGCTAAGCACGCCCTCGCTGCCAGCATCCGTGCATGTGTCCCATCATATACCCTGGCAGTGAGTCTTTCCCATTCTGTGCCCGCTCTCTTTTGGTAGGTAGACCATCTCTTTTCCAGTAAGTTGCTAAGCACGCCCTCGCTGCCAGCAGCAGGACATGTGTCCCATCATATACCCTGGCAGTGAGTCTTTCCCATTCAGTGCCCGTTCTCTTTTGGTAGGTAGACCATCTCTTTTCCAGTAAGTTGCTAAGCACGGCCTCGCCGCTAGCAGCAGGACATGTGTCCCATCATATACCCTGGCAGTGGGTCTTTCCCATTCAGTGCCCGTTCTCTTTTGGTAGGTAGACCATCTCTTTTCCAGTAAGTTGCTAAGCACGCCCTCGCTGCCAGCAGCCAGGCATGTGCCCCATCATATACCCTGGCAGTGAGTCTTTCCCATTCGGTGCCCGCTCTCTTTTGGTAGGTAGACCATCTCTTTTCCAGTAAGTTGCTAAGCACACCCTCGCTGCCAGCAGCCAGGCATGTGCCCCATCATATACCCTGGCAGTGAGTCTTTCCCATTCAGTGCCCGTTCTCTTTTGGTAGGTAGACCATCTCTTTTCCAGTAAGTTGCTAAGCATGCCCTCGCTGCCAGCAGCAGGACATGTGTCCCATCATATACCCTGGCAGTGAGTCCTTCCATAATGTGCCCGTTCTCTTTTGGTAGGTAGACCTTGGGCCTCATTCCGAGTACGGCGCTAACCAATGGCGCTATTAACGCCTTGGTTGACGCCGTACCCGGACCGGCAGCGCCTTGGTGGATGGCGGAATTACCGCCCCATTCCAAGGTTGGCGGGGCGGTAATTCCCCATTCACCAAGGCTCTTCCCCATTCCCAAATGAGCCCCCATAGGGCTCAATGGGAATGGGGAAATTGCAAATAACGGTGACCGTTCATTACGGTCACCGTTATTGGCTTGGAGGCCCCTTTGCGCCCTCGACTTTAACACCTGCTCGAAGCAGGCGTTAAGGGCGAGGGCGCAAAGGGAACTCGGAGTATGGCGGTAAGGGATCACCGCCACCGGTCTCGTTACCGGTGGCCGCTATCCCTTAGCGCCATACTCGGAATGAGGCCCCATCTCTTTTCCAGTAAGTTGCTAAGCACGCCCTCGCTGCCAGCAGCCGGGCATGTGTCCCATCATATACCCTGGCAGTGAGTCTTTCCCATTCAGTGCCAGTTCTCTTTTGGTAGGTAGATCATCTCTTTTCCAGTAAGTTGCTAAGCACGCCCTCGCCGCCAGCAGCCAGGCATGTGTCCCATCATATACCCTGGCAGTGAGTCTTTCCCATTCAGTGCCCGTTCTCTTTTGGTAGGTAGACCATCTCTTTTCCAGTAAGTTGCTAAGCACGCCCTCGCCGCCAGCAGCAAGAAACGTGTCCCATCATATACCCAGGCAGTGAGTCTTTCCCATTCTGTGCCCGTTCTCTTTTGGTAGGTAGACCATCTCTTTTCCAGTAAGTTGCTAAGCACGCCCTCGCCGCCAGTAGCAAGAAACGTGTCCCATCATATACCCAGGCAGTGAGTCTTTCCCATTCTGTGCCCGTTCTCTTTTGGTAGGCAGACCATCTCTTTTCCAGTAAGTTGCTAAGCACACCCTCGCTGCCAGCAGCCAGGCATGTGTCCCATCATATACCCTGGCTTTGCGTCTTTCCCATTCAGTGCCCGCTCTCTTTTGGTAGGTAGACCATCTCTTTTCCAGTAAGTTGCTAAGCACGCCCTCGCTGCCAGCAGCAAGAAACGTGTCCCATCATATACCCAGGCAGTGAGTCTTTCCAATTCTGTGCCCGTTCTCTTTTGGTAGGTAGACCATCTCTTTTCCAGTAAGTTGCTAAGCACACCCTCGCTGCCAGCAGCCAGGCATGTGTCCCATCATATACCCTGGCAGTGAGTCTTTCCCATTCTGTGCCCATTCTCTTTTGGTAGGTAGACCATCTCTTTTCCAGTAAGTTGCTAAGTACACCCTCGCTGCCAGCAGCAGGACATGTGCCCCATCATATACCCTGGCAGTGAGTCTTTCCCATTCATTGCCCGCTCTCTTTTGGTAGGCAGAGCATCTCTTTTCCAGTAAGTTGCTAAGCACGCCCTCGCTGCCAGCAGCCAGGCATGTGTCCCATCATATACCCTGGCAGTGAGTATTTCCCATTCAGTGCCTGCTCTCTTTTGGTAGGCAGACCATCTCTTTTCCAGTAAGTTGCTAAGCACACCCTCACCACCAGCAGCAGGACATGTGTCCCATCATATACCCTGGCAGTGAGTCTTTCCCATTCTGTGCCCATTCTCTTTTGGTAGGCAGACCATCTCTTTTCCAGTAAGTTGCTAAGCACGCCCTCGCTGCCAGCAGCCAGGCATGTGTCCCATCATATACCCTGGCAGTGAGTCTTTCCCATTCAGTGCCCGTTCTCTTTTGGTAGGTAGACCATCTCTTTTCCAGTAAGTTGCTAAGCACACCCTCGCCGCCAGCAGCAGGACATGTGTCCCATCATATACCCTGGCAGTGAGTCTTTCCCATTCTGTGCCCATTCTCTTTTGGTAGGCAGACCATCTCTTTTCCAGTAAGTTGCTAAGCACGCCCTCGCTGCCAGTAGCAGGACATGTGTCCCATCATATACCCTGGCAGTGAGTCTTTCTCATTCAGTGCCCGCTCTCTTTTGGTAGGCAGACCATCTCTTTTCCAGTAAGTTGCTAAGCACGCCCTCACCGCCAGCAGCAGGACATGTGTCCCATCATATACCCTGGCAGTGAGTCTTTCTCATTCAGTGCCCGCTCTCTTTTGGTAGGCAGACCATCTCTTTTCCAGTAAGTTGCTAAGCACGCCCTCACCGCCAGCAGCAGGACATGTGTCCCATCATATACCCTGGCAGTGAGTCTTTCCCATTCTGTGCCCATTCTTTTTTGGTAGGCAGACCATCTCTTTTCCAGTAAGTTGCTAAGCACGCCCTCACTGCCAGCAGCAGGACATGTGTCCCATCATATACCCTGGCAGTGAGTCTTTCTCATTCAGTGCCCGCTCTCTTTTGGTAGGCAGACCATCTCTTTTCCAGTAAGTTGCTAAGCACGCCTTCACCGCCAGCAGCAGGACATGTGTCCCATCATATACCCTGGCAGTGAGTCTTTCCCATTCTGTACCCATTCTCTTTTGGTAGGCAGACCATCTCTTTTCCAGTAAGTTGCTAAGCACGCCCTCGCTGCCAGCAGCCAGGCATGTGTCCCATCATATACCCTGGCAGTGAGTCTTTCCCATTCAGTGCCCGCTTTCATTTGGTAGGTAGACCATCTCTTTTCCAGTAAGTTGCTAAGCACGCCCTCGCTGCCAGCAGCAGGACATGTGTCCCATCATATACCCTGGCAGTGAGTCTTTCCCATTCAGTGCCCGTTCTCTTTTGGTAGGCAGACCATCTCTTTTCCAGTAAGTTGCTAAGCACGACCTCGCTGCCAGCAGCAGGACATGTGTCCCATCATATACCCTGGCAGTGAGTCTTTCCCATTCAGTGCCCGTTGTCTTTTGGTAGGCAGACCATCTCTTTTCCAGTAAGTTGCTAAGCACGCCCTCACCGCCAGCAGCAGGACATGTGTCCCATTATATACCCTGGCAGTGAGTCTTTCCCATTCAGTGCCTGTTCTCTTTTGGTAGGCAGACCATCTCTTTTCCAGTAAGTTGCTAAGCACGACCTCGCTGCCAGCAGCAGGACATGTCTCCCATCATATACCCTGGCAGTGAGTCTTTCCCATTCAGTGCCCGTTGTCTTTTGGTAGGCAGACCATCTCTTTTCCAGTAAGTTGCTAAGCACGCCCTCGCTGCCAGCAGCAGGACATGTGTCCCATCATATACCCTGGCAGTGAGTCTTTCCCATTCAGTGCCCGTTCTCTTTTGGTAGGCAGACCATCTCTTTTCCAGTAAGTTGCTAAGCACGCCCTCGCCGCCAGCAGCAGGACATGTGTCCCATCATATACCCTGGCAGTGAGTCTTTCCCATTCTGTGCCCGCTCTCTTTTGGTAGGTAGACCATCTCTTTTCCAGTAAGTTGCTAAGCACACCCTCGCTGCCAGCAGCCAGGCATGTGTCCCATCATATACCCTGGCAGTGAGTCTTTCCCATTCAGTGCCCGTTCTCTTTTGGTAGGCAGACCATCTCTTTTCCAGTAAGTTGCTAAGCACGCCCTCGCCGCCAGAAGCCAGGCATGTGTCCCATCATATACCCTGGCAGTGAGTCTTTCCCATTCAGTGCCCGCTCTCTTTTGGTAGGCAGACCATCTCTTTTCCAGTAAGTTGCTAAGCACGCCCTCGCTGCCAGCATCCGTGCATGTGTCCCATCATATACCCTGGCAGTGAGTCTTTCCCATTCTGTGCCCGCTCTCTTTTGGTAGGTAGACCATCTCTTTTCCAGTAAGTTGCTAAGCACGCCCTCGCTGCCAGCAGCAGGACATGTGTCCCATCATATACCCTGGCAGTGAGTCTTTCCCATTCAGTGCCCGTTCTCTTTTGGTAGGTAGACCATCTCTTTTCCAGTAAGTTGCTAAGCACGCCCTCGCCGCTAGCAGCAGGACATGTGTCCCATCATATACCCTGGCAGTGGGTCTTTCCCATTCAGTGCCCGTTCTCTTTTGGTAGGTAGACCATCTCTTTTCCAGTAAGTTGCTAAGCACGCCCTCGCTGCCAGCAGCCAGGCATGTGCCCCATCATATACCCTGGCAGTGAGTCTTTCCCATTCGGTGCCCGCTCTCTTTTGGTAGGTAGACCATCTCTTTTCCAGTAAGTTGCTAAGCACACCCTCGCTGCCAGCAGCCAGGCATGTGCCCCATCATATACCCTGGCAGTGAGTCTTTCCCATTCAGTGCCCGTTCTCTTTTGGTAGGTAGACCATCTCTTTTCCAGTAAGTTGCTAAGCATGCCCTCGCTGCCAGCAGCAGGACATGTGTCCCATCATATACCCTGGCAGTGAGTCCTTCCATAATGTGCCCGTTCTCTTTTGGTAGGTAGACCTTGGGCCTCATTCCGAGTACGGCGCTAACCAATGGCGCTATTAACGCCTTGGTTGACGCTGTACCCGGACCGGCAGCGCCTTGGCGGATGGCGGAATTACCGCCCCATTCCAAGGTTGGCGGGGCGGTAATTCCCCATTCACCAAGGCTCTTCCCCATTCCCAAATGAGCCCCCATAGGGCTCAATGGGAATGGGGAAATTGCAAATAACGGTGACCGTTCATTACGGTCACCGTTATTGGCTTGGAGGCCCCTTTGCGCCCTCGACTTTAACACCTGCTCGAAGCAGGCGTTAAGGGCGAGGGCGCAAGGGGAACTCGGAGTATGGCGGTAAGGGATCACCGCCACCGGTCTCGTTACCGGTGGCCGCTATCCCTTAGCGCCATACTCGGAATGAGGCCCCATCTCTTTTCCAGTAAGTTGCTAAGCACGCCCTCGCTGCCAGCAGCCGGGCATGTGTCCCATCATATACCCTGGCAGTGAGTCTTTCCCATTCAGTGCCCGTTCTCTTTTGGTAGGTAGATCATCTCTTTTCCAGTAAGTTGCTAAGCACGCCCTCGCCGCCAGCAGCCAGGCATGTGTCCCATCATATACCCTGGCAGTGAGTCTTTCCCATTCAGTGCCCGTTCTCTTTTGGTAGGTAGACCATCTCTTTTCCAGTAAGTTGCTAAGCACGCCCTCGCCGCCAGCAGCAAGAAACGTGTCCCATCATATACCCTGGCAGTGAGTCTTTCCCATTCAGTGCCCGCTCTCTTTTGGTAGGTAGACCATCTCTTTTCCAGTAAGTTGCTAAGCACGCCCTCGCCGCCAGCAGCAAGAAACGTGTCCCATCATATACCCAGACAGTGAGTCTTTCCCATTCTGTGCCCGTTCTCTTTTGGTAGGTAGACCATCTCTTTTCCAGTAAGTTGCTAAGCACGCCCTCGCCGCCAGTAGCAAGAAACGTGTCCCATCATATACCCAGGCAGTGAGTCTTTCCCATTCTGTGCCCGTTCTCTTTTGGTAGGCAGACCATCTCTTTTCCAGTAAGTTGCTAAGCACACCCTCGCTGCCAGCAGCCAGGCATGTGTCCCATCATATACCCTGGCTTTGCGTCTTTCGCATTCAGTGCCCGCTCTCTTTTGGTAGGTAGACCATCTCTTTTCCAGTAAGTTGCTAAGCACGCCCTCGCTGCCAGCAGCAAGAAACGTGTCCCATCATATACCCAGGCAGTGAGTCTTTCCAATTCTGTGCCCGTTCTCTTTTGGTAGGTAGACCATCTCTTTTCCAGTAAGTTGCTAAGCACACCCTCGCTGCCAGCAGCCAGGCATGTGTCCCATCATATACCCTGGCAGTGAGTCTTTCCCATTCAGTGCCCGTTCTCTTTTGGTAGGTAGACCATCTCTTTTCCAGTAAGTTGCTAAGCACACCCTCGCTGCCAGCAGCCAGGCATGTGTCCCATCATATACCCTGGCAGTGAGTCTTTCCCATTCAGTGCCCGTTCTCTTTTGGTAGGCAGACCATCTCTTTTCCAGTAAGTTGCTAAGCACGCCCTCGCCGCCAGCAGCCAGGCATGTGTCCCATCATATACCCTGGTAGTGAGTCTTTCCCATTCAGTGCCCGCTCTCTTTTGGTAGGCCGACCATCTCTTTTCCAGTAAGTTGCTAAGCACGCCCTCGCTGCCAGCAGCCGTGCATGTGTCCCATCATATACCCTGGCAGTGAGTCTTTCCCATTCTGTGCCCGCTCTCTTTTGGTAGGTAGACCATCTCTTTTCCAGTAAGTTGCTAAGCACGCCCTCGCTGCCAGCAGCAGGACATGTGTCCCATCATATACCCTGGCAGTGAGTCTTTCCCATTCAGTGCCCGTTCTCTTTTGGTAGGCAGACCATCTCTTTTCCAGTAAGTTGCTAAGCACGCCCTCGCTGCCAGCAGCCGTGCATGTGTCCCATCATATACCCTGGCAGTGAGTCTCTCCCATTCTGTGCCCATTCTCTTTTGGTAGGACGACCATCTCTTTTCCAGTAAGTTGCTAAGCACGCCCTCGCTGCCAGCAGCCGTGCATGTGTCCCATCATATACCCTGGCAGTGAGTCTTTCCCATTCAGTGCCCGTTCTCTTTTGGTAGGTAGATCATCTCTTTTCCAGTAAGTTGCTAAGCACGCCCTCGCTGCCAGCAGCAGGACATGTGTCCCATCATATACCCTGGCAGTGAGTCTTTCCATAATGTGCCCGTTCTCTTTTGGTAGGTAGACCATCTCTTTTCCAGTAAGTTGCTAAGCACGCCCTCGCTGCCAGCAGCCAGGCATGTGTCCCATCATATACCCTGGCAGTGAGTCTTTCCCATTCAGTGCCAGTTCTCTTTTGGTAGGTAGACCATCTCTTTTCCAGTAAGTTGCTAAGCACGCCCTCGCCGCCAGCAGCAAGAAACGTGTCCCATCATATACCCTGGCAGTGAGTCTTTCCCATTCAGTGCCCGCTCTCTTTTGGTAGGTAGACCATCTCTTTTCCAGTAAGTTGCTAAGCATGCACTCGCCGCCAGCAGCAAGAAACGCGTCCCATCATATACCCAGGCAGTGAGTCTTTCCCATTCTGTGCCCTTTCTCCTTTGGTAGGTAGACCATCTCTTTTCCAGTAAGTTGCTAAGCACACCCTCGCCGCCAGCAGCAAGAAACGTGTCCCATCATATACCCAGGCAGTGAGTCTTTCCCATTCTGTGCCCGTTCTCTTTTGGTAGGTAGACCATCTCTTTTCCAGTAAGTTGCTAAGCACGCCCTCGCTGCCAGCAGCAAGAAACGTGTCCCATCATATACCCTGGCAGTGAGTCTTTCCCATTCAGTGCCCGTTCTCTTTTGGTAGGTAGACCATCTCTTTTCCAGTAAGTTGCTAAGCACACCCTCGCTGCCAGCAGCCATGCATGTGTCCCATCATATACCCTGGCAGTGAGTCTTTCCCATTCAGTGCCCGTTCTCTTTTGGTAGGTAGACCATCTCTTTTCCAGTAAGTTGCTAAGCACACCCTCGCTGCCAGCAGCCAGGCATGTGTCCCATCATATACCCTGGCAGTGAGTCTTTCCCATTCAGTGCCCGTTCTCTTTTGGTAGGTAGACCATCTCTTTTCCAGTAAGTTGCTAAGCACGCCCTCGCCGCCAGCAGCAAGAAACGTGTCCCATCATATACCCAGGCAGTGAGTCTTTCCCATTCTGTGCCCTTTCTCCTTTGGTAGGCAGACCATCTCTTTTCCAGTAAGTTGCTAAGCACACCCTCGCCGCCAGCAGCAAGAAACGTGTCCCATCATATACCCAGGCAGTGAGTCTTTCCCATTCTGTGCCCGTTCTCTTTTGGTAGGTAGACCATCTCTTTTCCAGTAAGTTGCTAAGCACGCCCTCGCTGCCAGCAGCAAGAAACGTGTCCCATCATATACCCTGGCAGTGAGTCTTTCCCATTCAGTGCCCGTTCTCTTTTGGTAGGTAGACCATCTCTTTTCCAGTAAGTTGCTAAGCACACCCTCGCTGCCAAAGCCGTGCATGTGTCCCATCATATACCCTGGCAGTGAGTCTTTCCCATTCAGTGCCCGTTCTCTTTTGGTAGGTAGACCATCTCTTTTCCAGTAAGTTGCTAAGCACACCCTCGCTGCCAGCAGCCAGGCATGTGTCCCATCATATACCCTGGCAGTGAGTCTTTCCCATTCAGTGCCCGTTCTCTTTTGGTAGGTAGACCATCTCTTTTCCAGTAAGTTGCTAAGCACGCCCTCGCCGCCAGCAGCAAGAAACGTGTCCCATCATATACCCAGGCAGTGAGTCTTTCCCATTCTGTGCCCTTTCTCCTTTGGTAGGTAGACCATCTCTTTTCCAGTAAGTTGCTAAGCACACCCTCGCTGCCAGCAGCCGTGCATGTGTCCCATCATATACCCTGGCAGTGAGTCTTTCCCATTCAGTGCCCGTTCTCTTTTGGTAGGCAGACCATCTCTTTTCCAGTAAGTTGCTAAGCACACCCTCGCTGCCAGCAGCAAGAAACGTGTCCCATCATATACCCTGGCAGTGAGTCTTTCCCATTCAGTGCCCATTCTCTTTTGGTAGGTAGACCATCTCTTTTCCAGTAAGTTGCTAAGCACACCCTCGCTGCCAGCAGCCGTGCATGTGTCCCATCATATACCCTGGCAGTGAGTCTTTCCCATTCAGTGCCCGTTCTCTTTTGGTAGGTAGACCATCTCTTTTCCAGTAAGTTGCTAAGCACACCCTCGCTGCCAGCAGCCGTGCATGTGTCCCATCATATACCCTGGCAGTGAGTCTTTCCCATTCAGTGCCCGTTCTCTTTTGGAAGGTAGACCATCTCTTTTCCAGTAAGTTGCTAAGCACACCCTCGCTGCCAGCAGCCAGGCATGTGTCCCATCATATACCCTGGCAGTGAGTCTTTCCCATTCAGTGCCCGCTCTCTTTTGGTAGGCAGACCATCTCTTTTCCAGTAAGTTGCTAAGCACACCCTCGCTGCCAGCAGCCGTGCATGTGTCCCATCATATACCCTGGCAGTGAGTCTTTCCATAATGTGCCCGTTCTCTTTTGGTAGGTAGATCATCTTTTCCAGTAAGTTGCTAAGCACGCCCTCGCCGCCAGCAGCAAGAAACGTTCATTCAGTGCCCGCTCTCTTTTGGCAGGCAGACCATCTCTTTTCCAGTAAGTTGCTAAGCACACCCTCGCTGCCAGCAGCCGTGCATGTGTCCCATCATATACCCTGGCAGTGAGTCTTTCCATAATGTGCCCGTTCTCTTTTGGTAGGTAGATCATCTCTTTTCCAGTAAGTTGCTAAGCATGCCCTCGCTGCCAGCAGCCGTGCATGTGTCCCATCATATACCCTGGCAGTGAGTCTTTCCCATTCTGTGCCCATTCTCTTTTGGTAGGTAGACCATCTCTTTTCCAGTAAGTTGCTAAGCACACCCTCGCTGCCAGCAGCAGGACATGTGCCCCATCATATACCCTGGCAGTGAGTCTTTCCCATTCTGTGCCCGCTCTCTTTTGGTAGGTAGACCATCTCTTTTCCAGTAAGTTGCTAAGCACACCCTCGCTGCCAGCAGCCAGGCATGTGTCCCATCATATACCCTGGCAGTGAGTCTTTCCCATTCAGTGCCCGTTCTCTTTTGGTAGGCAGACCATCTCTTTTCCAGTAAGTTGCTAAGCACGCCCTCGCCGCCAGAAGCCAGGCATGTGTCCCATCATATACCCTGGCAGTGAGTCTTTCCCATTCAGTGCCCGCTCTCTTTTGGTAGGCAGACCATCTCTTTTCCAGTAAGTTGCTAAGCACGCCCTCGCTGCCAGCATCCGTGCATGTGTCCCATCATATACCCTGGCAGTGAGTCTTTCCCATTCTGTGCCCGCTCTCTTTTGGTAGGTAGACCATCTCTTTTCCAGTAAGTTGCTAAGCACGCCCTCGCTGCCAGCAGCAGGACATGTGTCCCATCATATACCCTGGCAGTGAGTCTTTCCCATTCAGTGCCCGTTCTCTTTTGGTAGGTAGACCATCTCTTTTCCAGTAAGTTGCTAAGCACGCCCTCGCCGCTAGCAGCAGGACATGTGTCCCATCATATACCCTGGCAGTGGGTCTTTCCCATTCAGTGCCCGTTCTCTTTTGGTAGGTTGACCATCTCTTTTCCAGTAAGTTGCTAAGCACGCCCTCGCTGCCAGCAGCCAGGCATGTGCCCCATCATATACCCTGGCAGTGAGTCTTTCCCATTCGGTGCCCGCTCTCTTTTGGTAGGTAGACCATCTCTTTTCCAGTAAGTTGCTAAGCACACCCTCGCTGCCAGCAGCCAGGCATGTGCCCCATCATATACCCTGGCAGTGAGTCTTTCCCATTCAGTGCCCGTTCTCTTTTGGTAGGTAGACCATCTCTTTTCCAGTAAGTTGCTAAGCACGCCCTCGCCGCCAGTAGCAAGAAACGTGTCCCATCATATACCCAGGCAGTGAGTCTTTCCCATTCTGTGCCCGTTCTCTTTTGGTAGGCAGACCATCTCTTTTCCAGTAAGTTGCTAAGCACACCCTCGCTGCCAGCAGCCAGGCATGTGTCCCATCATATACCCTGGCTTTGCGTCTTTCGCATTCAGTGCCCGCTCTCTTTTGGTAGGTAGACCATCTCTTTTCCAGTAAGTTGCTAAGCACGCCCTCGCCGCCAGCAGCAAGAAACGTGTCCCATCATATACCCAGACAGTGAGTCTTTCCCATTCTGTGCCCGTTCTCTTTTGGTAGGTAGACCATCTCTTTTCCAGTAAGTTGCTAAGCACGCCCTCGCCGCCAGTAGCAAGAAACGTGTCCCATCATATACCCAGGCAGTGAGTCTTTCCCATTCTGTGCCCGTTCTCTTTTGGTAGGCAGACCATCTCTTTTCCAGTAAGTTGCTAAGCACACCCTCGCTGCCAGCAGCCAGGCATGTGTCCCATCATATACCCTGGCTTTGCGTCTTTCGCATTCAGTGCCCGCTCTCTTTTGGTAGGTAGACCATCTCTTTTCCAGTAAGTTGCTAAGCACGCCCTCGCTGCCAGCAGCAAGAAACGTGTCCCATCATATACCCAGGCAGTGAGTCTTTCCAATTCTGTGCCCGTTCTCTTTTGGTAGGTAGACCATCTCTTTTCCAGTAAGTTGCTAAGCACACCCTCGCTGCCAGCAGCCAGGCATGTGTCCCATCATATACCCTGGCAGTGAGTCTTTCCCATTCAGTGCCCGTTCTCTTTTGGTAGGTAGACCATCTCTTTTCCAGTAAGTTGCTAAGCACACCCTCGCTGCCAGCAGCCAGGCATGTGTCCCATCATATACCCTGGCAGTGAGTCTTTCCCATTCAGTGCCCGTTCTCTTTTGGTAGGCAGACCATCTCTTTTCCAGTAAGTTGCTAAGCACGCCCTCGCCGCCAGCAGCCAGGCATGTGTCCCATCATATACCCTGGTAGTGAGTCTTTCCCATTCAGTGCCCGCTCTCTTTTGGTAGGCCGACCATCTCTTTTCCAGTAAGTTGCTAAGCACGCCCTCGCTGCCAGCAGCCGTGCATGTGTCCCATCATATACCCTGGCAGTGAGTCTTTCCCATTCTGTGCCCGCTCTCTTTTGGTAGGTAGACCATCTCTTTTCCAGTAAGTTGCTAAGCACGCCCTCGCTGCCAGCAGCAGGACATGTGTCCCATCATATACCCTGGCAGTGAGTCTTTCCCATTCAGTGCCCGTTCTCTTTTGGTAGGCAGACCATCTCTTTTCCAGTAAGTTGCTAAGCACGCCCTCGCTGCCAGCAGCCGTGCATGTGTCCCATCATATACCCTGGCAGTGAGTCTCTCCCATTCTGTGCCCATTCTCTTTTGGTAGGACGACCATCTCTTTTCCAGTAAGTTGCTAAGCACGCCCTCGCTGCCAGCAGCCGTGCATGTGTCCCATCATATACCCTGGCAGTGAGTCTTTCCCATTCAGTGCCCGTTCTCTTTTGGTAGGTAGATCATCTCTTTTCCAGTAAGTTGCTAAGCACGCCCTCGCTGCCAGCAGCAGGACATGTGTCCCATCATATACCCTGGCAGTGAGTCTTTCCATAATGTGCCCGTTCTCTTTTGGTAGGTAGACCATCTCTTTTCCAGTAAGTTGCTAAGCACGCCCTCGCTGCCAGCAGCCAGGCATGTGTCCCATCATATACCCTGGCAGTGAGTCTTTCCCATTCAGTGCCAGTTCTCTTTTGGTAGGTAGACCATCTCTTTTCCAGTAAGTTGCTAAGCACGCCCTCGCCGCCAGCAGCAAGAAACGTGTCCCATCATATACCCTGGCAGTGAGTCTTTCCCATTCAGTGCCCGCTCTCTTTTGGTAGGTAGACCATCTCTTTTCCAGTAAGTTGCTAAGCATGCACTCGCCGCCAGCAGCAAGAAACGCGTCCCATCATATACCCAGGCAGTGAGTCTTTCCCATTCTGTGCCCTTTCTCCTTTGGTAGGTAGACCATCTCTTTTCCAGTAAGTTGCTAAGCACACCCTCGCCGCCAGCAGCAAGAAACGTGTCCCATCATATACCCAGGCAGTGAGTCTTTCCCATTCTGTGCCCGTTCTCTTTTGGTAGGTAGACCATCTCTTTTCCAGTAAGTTGCTAAGCACGCCCTCGCTGCCAGCAGCAAGAAACGTGTCCCATCATATACCCTGGCAGTGAGTCTTTCCCATTCAGTGCCCGTTCTCTTTTGGTAGGTAGACCATCTCTTTTCCAGTAAGTTGCTAAGCACACCCTCGCTGCCAGCAGCCATGCATGTGTCCCATCATATACCCTGGCAGTGAGTCTTTCCCATTCAGTGCCCGTTCTCTTTTGGTAGGTAGACCATCTCTTTTCCAGTAAGTTGCTAAGCACACCCTCGCTGCCAGCAGCCAGGCATGTGTCCCATCATATACCCTGGCAGTGAGTCTTTCCCATTCAGTGCCCGTTCTCTTTTGGTAGGTAGACCATCTCTTTTCCAGTAAGTTGCTAAGCACGCCCTCGCCGCCAGCAGCAAGAAACGTGTCCCATCATATACCCAGGCAGTGAGTCTTTCCCATTCTGTGCCCTTTCTCCTTTGGTAGGCAGACCATCTCTTTTCCAGTAAGTTGCTAAGCACACCCTCGCCGCCAGCAGCAAGAAACGTGTCCCATCATATACCCAGGCAGTGAGTCTTTCCCATTCTGTGCCCGTTCTCTTTTGGTAGGTAGACCATCTCTTTTCCAGTAAGTTGCTAAGCACGCCCTCGCTGCCAGCAGCAAGAAACGTGTCCCATCATATACCCTGGCAGTGAGTCTTTCCCATTCAGTGCCCGTTCTCTTTTGGTAGGTAGACCATCTCTTTTCCAGTAAGTTGCTAAGCACACCCTCGCTGCCAAAGCCGTGCATGTGTCCCATCATATACCCTGGCAGTGAGTCTTTCCCATTCAGTGCCCGTTCTCTTTTGGTAGGTAGACCATCTCTTTTCCAGTAAGTTGCTAAGCACACCCTCGCTGCCAGCAGCCAGGCATGTGTCCCATCATATACCCTGGCAGTGAGTCTTTCCCATTCAGTGCCCGTTCTCTTTTGGTAGGTAGACCATCTCTTTTCCAGTAAGTTGCTAAGCACGCCCTCGCCGCCAGCAGCAAGAAACGTGTCCCATCATATACCCAGGCAGTGAGTCTTTCCCATTCTGTGCCCTTTCTCCTTTGGTAGGTAGACCATCTCTTTTCCAGTAAGTTGCTAAGCACACCCTCGCTGCCAGCAGCCGTGCATGTGTCCCATCATATACCCTGGCAGTGAGTCTTTCCCATTCAGTGCCCGTTCTCTTTTGGTAGGCAGACCATCTCTTTTCCAGTAAGTTGCTAAGCACACCCTCGCTGCCAGCAGCAAGAAACGTGTCCCATCATATACCCTGGCAGTGAGTCTTTCCCATTCAGTGCCCATTCTCTTTTGGTAGGTAGACCATCTCTTTTCCAGTAAGTTGCTAAGCACACCCTCGCTGCCAGCAGCCGTGCATGTGTCCCATCATATACCCTGGCAGTGAGTCTTTCCCATTCAGTGCCCGTTCTCTTTTGGTAGGTAGACCATCTCTTTTCCAGTAAGTTGCTAAGCACACCCTCGCTGCCAGCAGCCGTGCATGTGTCCCATCATATACCCTGGCAGTGAGTCTTTCCCATTCAGTGCCCGTTCTCTTTTGGAAGGTAGACCATCTCTTTTCCAGTAAGTTGCTAAGCACACCCTCGCTGCCAGCAGCCAGGCATGTGTCCCATCATATACCCTGGCAGTGAGTCTTTCCCATTCAGTGCCCGCTCTCTTTTGGTAGGCAGACCATCTCTTTTCCAGTAAGTTGCTAAGCACACCCTCGCTGCCAGCAGCCGTGCATGTGTCCCATCATATACCCTGGCAGTGAGTCTTTCCATAATGTGCCCGTTCTCTTTTGGTAGGTAGATCATCTTTTCCAGTAAGTTGCTAAGCACGCCCTCGCCGCCAGCAGCAAGAAACGTTCATTCAGTGCCCGCTCTCTTTTGGCAGGCAGACCATCTCTTTTCCAGTAAGTTGCTAAGCACACCCTCGCTGCCAGCAGCCGTGCATGTGTCCCATCATATACCCTGGCAGTGAGTCTTTCCATAATGTGCCCGTTCTCTTTTGGTAGGTAGATCATCTCTTTTCCAGTAAGTTGCTAAGCATGCCCTCGCTGCCAGCAGCCGTGCATGTGTCCCATCATATACCCTGGCAGTGAGTCTTTCCCATTCTGTGCCCATTCTCTTTTGGTAGGTAGACCATCTCTTTTCCAGTAAGTTGCTAAGCACACCCTCGCTGCCAGCAGCAGGACATGTGCCCCATCATATACCCTGGCAGTGAGTCTTTCCCATTCTGTGCCCGCTCTCTTTTGGTAGGTAGACCATCTCTTTTCCAGTAAGTTGCTAAGCACACCCTCGCTGCCAGCAGCCAGGCATGTGTCCCATCATATACCCTGGCAGTGAGTCTTTCCCATTCAGTGCCCGTTCTCTTTTGGTAGGCAGACCATCTCTTTTCCAGTAAGTTGCTAAGCACGCCCTCGCCGCCAGAAGCCAGGCATGTGTCCCATCATATACCCTGGCAGTGAGTCTTTCCCATTCAGTGCCCGCTCTCTTTTGGTAGGCAGACCATCTCTTTTCCAGTAAGTTGCTAAGCACGCCCTCGCTGCCAGCATCCGTGCATGTGTCCCATCATATACCCTGGCAGTGAGTCTTTCCCATTCTGTGCCCGCTCTCTTTTGGTAGGTAGACCATCTCTTTTCCAGTAAGTTGCTAAGCACGCCCTCGCTGCCAGCAGCAGGACATGTGTCCCATCATATACCCTGGCAGTGAGTCTTTCCCATTCAGTGCCCGTTCTCTTTTGGTAGGTAGACCATCTCTTTTCCAGTAAGTTGCTAAGCACGCCCTCGCCGCTAGCAGCAGGACATGTGTCCCATCATATACCCTGGCAGTGGGTCTTTCCCATTCAGTGCCCGTTCTCTTTTGGTAGGTAGACCATCTCTTTTCCAGTAAGTTGCTAAGCACGCCCTCGCTGCCAGCAGCCAGGCATGTGCCCCATCATATACCCTGGCAGTGAGTCTTTCCCATTCGGTGCCCGCTCTCTTTTGGTAGGTAGACCATCTCTTTTCCAGTAAGTTGCTAAGCACACCCTCGCTGCCAGCAGCCAGGCATGTGCCCCATCATATACCCTGGCAGTGAGTCTTTCCCATTCAGTGCCCGTTCTCTTTTGGTAGGTAGACCATCTCTTTTCCAGTAAGTTGCTAAGCATGCCCTCGCTGCCAGCAGCAGGACATGTGTCCCATCATATACCCTGGCAGTGAGTCCTTCCATAATGTGCCCGTTCTCTTTTGGTAGGTAGACGTTGGGCCTCATTCCGAGTACGGCGCTAACCAATGGCGCTATTAACGCCTTGGTTGACGCTGTACCCGGACCGGCAGCGCCTTGGCGGATGGCGGAATTACCGCCCCATTCCAAGGTTGGCGGGGCGGTAATTCCCCATTCACCAAGGCTCTTCCCCATTCCCAAATGAGCTACCATAGGGCTCAATGGGAATGGGGAAATTGCAAATAACGGTGACCGTTCATTACGGTCACCGTTATTGGCTTGGAGGCCCCTTTGCGCCCTCGACTTTAACACCTGCTCGAAGCAGGCGTTAAGGGCGAGGGCGCAAGGGGAACTCGGAGTATGGCGGTAAGGGATCACCGCCACCGGTCTCGTTACCGGTGGCCGCTATCCCTTAGCGCCATACTCGGAATGAGGCCCCATCTCTTTTCCAGTAAGTTGCTAAGCACGCCCTCGCTGCCAGCAGCCGGGCATGTGTCCCATCATATACCCTGGCAGTGAGTCTTTCCCATTCAGTGCCCGTTCTCTTTTGGTAGGTAGATCATCTCTTTTCCAGTAAGTTGCTAAGCACGCCCTCGCCGCCAGCAGCCAGGCATGTGTCCCATCATATACCCTGGCAGTGAGTCTTTCCCATTCAGTGCCCGTTCTCTTTTGGTAGGTAGACCATCTCTTTTCCAGTAAGTTGCTAAGCACGCCCTCGCCGCCAGCAGCAAGAAACGTGTCCCATCATATACCCTGGCAGTGAGTCTTTCCCATTCAGTGCCCGCTCTCTTTTGGTAGGTAGACCATCTCTTTTCCAGTAAGTTGCTAAGCACGCCCTCGCCGCCAGCAGCAAGAAACGTGTCCCATCATATACCCAGACAGTGAGTCTTTCCCATTCTGTGCCTGTTCTCTTTTGGTAGGTAGACCATCTCTTTTCCAGTAAGTTGCTAAGCACGCCCTCGCCGCCAGTAGCAAGAAACGTGTCCCATCATATACCCAGGCAGTGAGTCTTTCCCATTCTGTGCCCGTTCTCTTTTGGTAGGCAGACCATCTCTTTTCCAGTAAGTTGCTAAGCACACCCTCGCTGCCAGCAGCCAGGCATGTGTCCCATCATATACCCTGGCTTTGCGTCTTTCGCATTCAGTGCCCGCTCTCTTTTGGTAGGTAGACCATCTCTTTTCCAGTAAGTTGCTAAGCACGCCCTCGCTGCCAGCAGCAAGAAACGTGTCCCATCATATACCCAGGCAGTGAGTCTTTCCAATTCTGTGCCCGTTCTCTTTTGGTAGGTAGACCATCTCTTTTCCAGTAAGTTGCTAAGCACACCCTCGCTGCCAGCAGCCAGGCATGTGTCCCATCATATACCCTGGCAGTGAGTCTTTCCCATTCAGTGCCCGTTCTCTTTTGGTAGGTAGACCATCTCTTTTCCAGTAAGTTGCTAAGCACACCCTCGCTGCCAGCAGCCAGGCATGTGTCCCATCATATACCCTGGCAGTGAGTCTTTCCCATTCAGTGCCCGTTCTCTTTTGGTAGGCAGACCATCTCTTTTCCAGTAAGTTGCTAAGCACGCCCTCGCCGCCAGCAGCCAGGCATGTGTCCCATCATATACCCTGGTAGTGAGTCTTTCCCATTCAGTGCCCGCTCTCTTTTGGTAGGCCGACCATCTCTTTTCCAGTAAGTTGCTAAGCACGCCCTCGCTGCCAGCAGCCGTGCATGTGTCCCATCATATACCCTGGCAGTGAGTCTTTCCCATTCTGTGCCCGCTCTCTTTTGGTAGGTAGACCATCTCTTTTCCAGTAAGTTGCTAAGCACGCCCTCGCTGCCAGCAGCAGGACATGTGTCCCATCATATACCCTGGCAGTGAGTCTTTCCCATTCAGTGCCCGTTCTCTTTTGGTAGGCAGACCATCTCTTTTCCAGTAAGTTGCTAAGCACGCCCTCGCTGCCAGCAGCCGTGCATGTGTCCCATCATATACCCTGGCAGTGAGTCTCTCCCATTCTGTGCCCATTCTCTTTTGGTAGGACGACCATCTCTTTTCCAGTAAGTTGCTAAGCACGCCCTCGCTGCCAGCAGCCGTGCATGTGTCCCATCATATACCCTGGCAGTGAGTCTTTCCCATTCAGTGCCCGTTCTCTTTTGGTAGGTAGATCATCTCTTTTCCAGTAAGTTGCTAAGCACGCCCTCGCTGCCAGCAGCAGGACATGTGTCCCATCATATACCCTGGCAGTGAGTCTTTCCATAATGTGCCCGTTCTCTTTTGGTAGGTAGACCATCTCTTTTCCAGTAAGTTGCTAAGCACGCCCTCGCTGCCAGCAGCCAGGCATGTGTCCCATCATATACCCTGGCAGTGAGTCTTTCCCATTCAGTGCCAGTTCTCTTTTGGTAGGTAGACCATCTCTTTTCCAGTAAGTTGCTAAGCACGCCCTCGCCGCCAGCAGCAAGAAACGTGTCCCATCATATACCCTGGCAGTGAGTCTTTCCCATTCAGTGCCCGCTCTCTTTTGGTAGGTAGACCATCTCTTTTCCAGTAAGTTGCTAAGCACGCACTCGCCGCCAGCAGCAAGAAACGCGTCCCATCATATACCCAGGCAGTGAGTCTTTCCCATTCTGTGCCCTTTCTCCTTTGGTAGGTAGACCATCTCTTTTCCAGTAAGTTGCTAAGCACACCCTCGCCGCCAGCAGCAAGAAACGTGTCCCATCATATACCCAGGCAGTGAGTCTTTCCCATTCTGTGCCCGTTCTCTTTTGGTAGGTAGACCATCTCTTTTCCAGTAAGTTGCTAAGCACGCCCTCGCTGCCAGCAGCAAGAAACGTGTCCCATCATATACCCTGGCAGTGAGTCTTTCCCATTCAGTGCCCGTTCTCTTTTGGTAGGTAGACCATCTCTTTTCCAGTAAGTTGCTAAGCACACCCTCGCTGCCAGCAGCCATGCATGTGTCCCATCATATACCCTGGCAGTGAGTCTTTCCCATTCAGTGCCCGTTCTCTTTTGGTAGGTAGACCATCTCTTTTCCAGTAAGTTGCTAAGCACACCCTCGCTGCCAGCAGCCAGGCATGTGTCCCATCATATACCCTGGCAGTGAGTCTTTCCCATTCAGTGCCCGTTCTCTTTTGGTAGGTAGACCATCTCTTTTCCAGTAAGTTGCTAAGCACGCCCTCGCCGCCAGCAGCAAGAAACGTGTCCCATCATATACCCAGGCAGTGAGTCTTTCCCATTCTGTGCCCTTTCTCCTTTGGTAGGCAGACCATCTCTTTTCCAGTAAGTTGCTAAGCACACCCTCGCCGCCAGCAGCAAGAAACGTGTCCCATCATATACCCAGGCAGTGAGTCTTTCCCATTCTGTGCCCGTTCTCTTTTGGTAGGTAGACCATCTCTTTTCCAGTAAGTTGCTAAGCACGCCCTCGCTGCCAGCAGCAAGAAACGTGTCCCATCATATACCCTGGCAGTGAGTCTTTCCCATTCAGTGCCCGTTCTCTTTTGGTAGGTAGACCATCTCTTTTCCAGTAAGTTGCTAAGCACACCCTCGCTGCCAAAGCCGTGCATGTGTCCCATCATATACCCTGGCAGTGAGTCTTTCCCATTCAGTGCCCGTTCTCTTTTGGTAGGTAGACCATCTCTTTTCCAGTAAGTTGCTAAGCACACCCTCGCTGCCAGCAGCCAGGCATGTGTCCCATCATATACCCTGGCAGTGAGTCTTTCCCATTCAGTGCCCGTTCTCTTTTGGTAGGTAGACCATCTCTTTTCCAGTAAGTTGCTAAGCACGCCCTCGCCGCCAGCAGCAAGAAACGTGTCCCATCATATACCCAGGCAGTGAGTCTTTCCCATTCTGTGCCCTTTCTCCTTTGGTAGGTAGACCATCTCTTTTCCAGTAAGTTGCTAAGCACACCCTCGCTGCCAGCAGCCGTGCATGTGTCCCATCATATACCCTGGCAGTGAGTCTTTCCCATTCAGTGCCCGTTCTCTTTTGGTAGGCAGACCATCTCTTTTCCAGTAAGTTGCTAAGCACACCCTCGCTGCCAGCAGCAAGAAACGTGTCCCATCATATACCCTGGCAGTGAGTCTTTCCCATTCAGTGCCCATTCTCTTTTGGTAGGTAGACCATCTCTTTTCCAGTAAGTTGCTAAGCACACCCTCGCTGCCAGCAGCCGTGCATGTGTCCCATCATATACCCTGGCAGTGAGTCTTTCCCATTCAGTGCCCGTTCTCTTTTGGTAGGTAGACCATCTCTTTTCCAGTAAGTTGCTAAGCACACCCTCGCTGCCAGCAGCCGTGCATGTGTCCCATCATATACCCTGGCAGTGAGTCTTTCCCATTCATTGCCCGTTCTCTTTTGGAAGGTAGACCATCTCTTTTCCAGTAAGTTGCTAAGCACACCCTCGCTGCCAGCAGCCAGGCATGTGTCCCATCATATACCCTGGCAGTGAGTCTTTCCCATTCAGTGCCCGCTCTCTTTTGGTAGGCAGACCATCTCTTTTCCAGTAAGTTGCTAAGCACACCCTCGCTGCCAGCAGCCGTGCATGTGTCCCATCATATACCCTGGCAGTGAGTCTTTCCATAATGTGCCAGTTCTCTTTTGGTAGGTAGATCATCTTTTCCAGTAAGTTGCTAAGCACGCCCTCGCCGCCAGCAGCAAGAAACGTTCATTCAGTGCCCGCTCTCTTTTGGCAGGCAGACCATCTCTTTTCCAGTAAGTTGCTAAGCACACCCTCGCTGCCAGCAGCCGTGCATGTGTCCCATCATATACCCTGGCAGTGAGTCTTTCCATAATGTGCCCGTTCTCTTTTGGTAGGTAGATCATCTCTTTTCCAGTAAGTTGCTAAGCATGCCCTCGCTGCCAGCAGCCGTGCATGTGTCCCATCATATACCCTGGCAGTGAGTCTTTCCCATTCTGTGCCCATTCTCTTTTGGTAGGTAGACCATCTCTTTTCCAGTAAGTTGCTAAGCACACCCTCGCTGCCAGCAGCAGGACATGTGCCCCATCATATACCCTGGCAGTGAGTCTTTCCCATTCAGTGCCCGCTCTCTTTTGGTAGGCAGAGCATCTCTTTTCCAGTAAGTTGCTAAGCATGCCCTCGCTGCTAGCAGCCAGACATGTGTCCCATCATATACCCTGGCAGTGAGTCTTTCCCATTCAGTGCCCGCTCTCTTTTGGTAGGCAGACCATCTCTTTTCCAGTAAGTTGCTAAGCACGCCCTCACCGCCAGCAGCAGGACATGTGTCCCATCATATAGCCTGGCAGTGAGTCTTTCCCATTCAGTGCCCGCTCTCTTTTGGTAGGTAGACCATCTCTTTTCCAGTAAGTTGCTAAGCACGCCCTCACCGCCAGCAGCCAGGCATGTGTCCCATCATATACCCTGGCAGTGAGTCTTTCCCATTCAGTGCCTGCTCTCTTTTGGTAGGCAGACCATCTCTTTTCCAGTAAGTTGCTAAGCACACCCTCACCACCAGCAGCAGGACATGTGTCCCATCATATACCCTGGCAGTGAGTCTTTCCCATTCTGTGCCCGCTCTCTTTTGGTAGGTAGCCCATCTATTTTCCAGTAAGTTGCTAAGCACGCCCTCGCCGCCAGCAGCCAGGCATGTGTCCCATCATATACCCTGGCAGTGAGTCTTTCCCATTCTGTGCCCATTCTCTTTTGGTAGGCAGACCATCTCTTTTCCAGTAAGTTGCTAAGCACGCCCTCGCCGCCAGCAGCAGGACATGTGTCCCATCATATACCCTGGCAGTGAGTCTTTCCCATTCTGTGCCCATTCTCTTTTGGTAGGCAGACCATCTCTTTTCCAGTAAGTTGCTAAGCATGCCCTCGCTGCCAGTAGCAGGACATGTGTCCCATCATATACCCTGGCAGTGAGTCTTTCTCATTCAGTGCCCGCTCTCTTTTGGTAGGCAGACCATCTCTTTTCCAGTAAGTTGCTAAGCACACCCTCGCCGCCAGCAGCCAGGCATGTGTCCCATCATATACCCTGGCAGTGAGTCTTTCCCATTCTGTGCCCATTCTCTTTTGGTAGGCAGACCATCTCTTTTCCAGTAGGTTGCTAAGCACGCCCTCGCTGCCAGCAGCCAGGCATGTGTCCCATCATATACCCTGGCAGTGAGTCTTTCCCATTCAGTGCCCGCTCTCTTTTGGTAGGTAGACCATCTCTTTTCCAGTAAGTTGCTAAGCACGCCCTCACCGCCAGCAGCCAGGCATGTGTCCCATCATATACCCTGGCAGTGAGTCTTTCCCATTCAGTGCCTGCTCTCTTTTGGTAGGCAGACCATCTCTTTTCCAGTAAGTTGCTAAGCACACCCTCACCACCAGCAGCAGGATATGTGTCCCATCATATACCCTGGCAGTGAGTCTTTCCCATTCTTTGCCCGCTCTCTTTTGGTAGGTAGACCATCTCTTTTCCAGTAAGTTGCTAAGCACACCCTCACCGCCAGCAGCAGGACATGTGTCCCATCATCTACCCTGGCAGTGAGTCTCTCCCATTCTGTGCCCATTCTCTTTTGGTAGGTAGACCATCTCTTTTCCAGTAAGTTGCTAAGCACACCCTCGCTGCCAGCAGCCGTGCATGTGTCCCATCATATACCCTGGCAGTGAGTCTTTCCCATTCAGTGCCCGTTCTCTTTTGGAAGGTAGACCATCTCTTTTCCAGTAAGTTGCTAAGCACACCCTCGCTGCCAGCAGCCAGGCATGTTTCCCATCATATACCCTGGCAGTGAGTCTTTCCCATTCAGTGCCCGCTCTCTTTTGGTAGGCAGACCATCTCTTTTCCAGTAAGTTGCTAAGCACACCCTCGCTGCCAGCAGCCGTGCATGTGTCCCATCATATACCCTGGCAGTGAGTCTTTCCATAATGTGCCCGTTCTCTTTTGGTAGGTAGATCATCTTTTCCAGTAAGTTGCTAAGCACGCCCTCGCCGCCAGCAGCAAGAAACGTTCATTCAGTGCCCGCTCTCTTTTGGTAGGCAGACCATCTCTTTTCCAGTAAGTTGCTAAGCACACCCTCGCTGCCAGCAGCCGTGCATGTGTCCCATCATATACCCTGGCAGTGAGTCTTTCCATAATGTGCCCGTTCTCTTTTGGTAGGTAGATCATCTCTTTTCCAGTAAGTTGCTAAGCACGCCCTCGCTGCCAGCAGCCGTGCATGTGTCCCATCATATACCCTGGCAGTGAGTCTTTCCCATTCTGTGCCCATTCTCTTTTGGTATGTAGACCATCTCTTTTCCAGTAAGTTGCTAAGCACACCCTCGCTGCCAGCAGCAGGACATGTGCCCCATCATATACCCTGGCAGTGAGTCTTTCCCATTCAGTGCCCGCTCTCTTTTGGTAGGCAGAGCATCTCTTTTCCAGTAAGTTGCTAAGCACGCCCTCGCTGCTAGCAGCCAGACATGTGTCCCATCATATACCCTGGCAGTGAGTCTTTCCCATTCAGTGCCCGCTCTCTTTTGGTAGGCAGACCATCTCTTTTCCAGTAAGTTGCTAAGCACGCCCTCACCGCCAGCAGCAGGACATGTGTCCCATCATATAGCCTGGCAGTGAGTCTTTCCCATTCAGTGCCCGCTCTCTTTTGGTAGGTAGACCATCTCTTTTCCAGTAAGTTGCTAAGCACGCCCTCACCGCCAGCAGCCAGGCATGTGTCCCATCATATACCCTGGCAGTGAGTCTTTCCCATTCAGTGCCTGCTCTCTTTTGGTAGGCAGACCATCTCTTTTCCAGTAAGTTGCTAAGCACACCCTCACCACCAGCAGCAGGACATGTGTACCATCATATACCCTGGCAGTGAGTCTTTCCCATTCTGTGCCCGCTCTCTTTTGGTAGGTAGACCATCTATTTTCCAGTAAGTTGCTAAGCACGCCCTCGCCGCCAGCAGCCAGGCATGTGTCCCATCATATACCCTGGCAGTGAGTCTTTCCCATTCTGTGCCCATTCTCTTTTGGTAGGCAGACCATCTCTTTTCCAGTAAGTTGCTAAGCACGCCCTCGCCGCCAGCAGCAGGACATGTGTCCCATCATATACCCTGGCAGTGAGTCTTTCCCATTCTGTGCCCATTCTCTTTTGGTAGGCAGACCATCTCTTTTCCAGTAAGTTGATAAGCATGCCCTCGCTGCCAGTAGCAGGACATGTGTCCCATCATATACCCTGGCAGTGAGTCTTTCTCATTCAGTGCCCGCTCTCTTTTGGTAGGCAGACCATCTCTTTTCCAGTAAGTTGCTAAGCACACCCTCGCCGCCAGCAGCCAGGCATGTGTCCCATCATATACCCTGGCAGTGAGTCTTTCCCATTCTGTGCCCATTCTCTTTTGGTAGGCAGACCATCTCTTTTCCAGTAAGTTGCTAAGCACGCCCTCGCTGCCAGCAGCCAGGCATGTGTCCCATCATATACCCTGGCAGTGAGTCTTTCCCATTCAGTGCCCGCTCTCTTTTGGTAGGTAGACCATCTCTTTTCCAGTAAGTTGCTAAGCACGCCCTCACCGCCAGCAGCCAGGCATGTGTCCCATCATATACCCTGGCAGTGAGTCTTTCCCATTCAGTGCCTGCTCTCTTTTGGTAGGCAGACCATCTCTTTTCCAGTAAGTTGCTAAGCACACCCTCACCACCAGCAGCAGGATATGTGTCCCATCATATACCCTGGCAGTGAGTCTTTCCCATTCTGTGCCCGCTCTCTTTTGGTAGGTAGACCATCTATTTTCCAGTAAGTTGCTAAGCACGCCCTCGCCGCCAGCAGCCAGGCATGTGTCCCATCATATACCCTGGCAGTGAGTCTTTCCCATTCTGTGCCCATTCTCTTTTGGTAGGCAGACCATCTCTTTTCCAGTAAGTTGCTAAGCACGCCCTCGCTGCCAGCAGCCAGGCATGTGTCCCATCATTAACCCTGGCAGTGAGTCTTTCCCATTCAGTGCCCATTCTCTTTTGGTAGGTAGACCATCTCTTTTCCAGTAAGTTGCTAAGCACACCCTCACCGCCAGCAGCAGGACATGTGTCCCATCATCTACCCTGGCAGTGAGTCTCTCCCATTCTGTGCCCATTCTCTTTTGGTAGGTAGACCATCTCTTTTCCAGTAAGTTGCTAAGCACGCCCTCGCTGCCAGCAGCCAGGCATGTGTCCCATCATATACCCTGGCAGTGAGTCTTTCCCATTCAGTGCCCATTCTCTTTTGGTAGGTAGACCATCTCTTTTCCAGTAAGTTGCTAAGCACGCCCTCACCGCCAGCAGCAGGACATGTGTCCCATCATCTACCCTGGCAGTGAGTCTTTCCCATTCAGTACCCGTTCTCTTTTGGTAGGTAGATCATCTCTTTTCCAGTAAGTTGCTAAGCACGCCCTCGCTGCCAGCAGCAGGACATGTGTCCCATCATATACCCTGGCAGTGAGTCTTTCCATAATGTGCCCGTTCTCTTTTGGTAGGTAGACCATCTCTTTTCCAGTAAGTTGCTAAGCACGTCCTCGCTGCCAGCAGCCAGGCATGTGTCCCATCATATACCCTGGCAGTGAGTCTTTCCCATTCAGTGCCCGTTCTCTTTTGGTAGGTAGACCATCTCTTTTCCAGTAAGTTGCTAAGCACGCCCTCGCTGCCAGCAGCCAGGCATGTGTCCCATCATATACCCTGGCAGTGAGTCTTTCCCATTCAGTGCCCGTTCTCTTTTGGTAGGTAGACCATCTCTTTTCCAGTAAGTTGCTAAGCACGCCCTCGCCGCCAGCAGCCAGGCATGTGTCCCATCATATACCCTGGCAGTGAGTCTTTCCCATTCAGTGCCCGTTCTCTTTTGGTAGGTAGACCATCTCTTTTCCAGTAAGTTGCTAAGCACGCCCTCGCCGCCAGCAGCAAGAAACGTGTCCCATCATATACCCTGGCAGTGAGTCTTTCCCATTCAGTGCCCGCTCTCTTTTGGTAGGTAGACCATCTCTTTTCCAGTAAGTTGCTAAGCACGCCCTCGCCGCCAGCAGCCGTGCATGTGTCCCATCATATACCCTGGCAGTGAGTCTTTCCCATTCAGTGCCCGTTCTCTTTTGGAAGGTAGACCATCTCTTTTCCAGTAAGTTGCTAAGCACACCCTCGCTGCCAGCAGCCAGGCATGTGTCCCATCATATACCCTGGCAGTGAGTCTTTCCCATTCAGTGCCCGCTCTCTTTTGGTAGGCAGACCATCTCTTTTCCAGTAAGTTGCTAAGCACACCCTCGCTGCCAGCAGCCGTGCATGTGTCCCATCATATACTCTGGCAGTGAGTCTTTCCATAATGTGCCCGTTCTCTTTTGGTAGGGAGATCATCTTTTCCAGTAAGTTGCTAAGCACGCCCTCGCCGCCAGCAGCCAGGCATGTGTCCCATCATATACCCTGGCAGTGAGTCTTTCCCATTCAGTGCCCGTTCTCTTTTGGTAGGTAGACCATCTCTTTTGCAGTAAGTTGCTAAGCACGCCCTCGCCGCCAGCAGCAAGAAACGTGTCCCATCATATACCCTGGCAGTGAGTCTTTCCCATTCAGTGCCCGCTCTCTTTTGGTAGGCAGACCATCTCTTTTCCAGTAAGTTGCTAAGCACACCCTCGATGCCAGCAGCCAGGCATGTGTCCCATCATATACCCTGGCAGTGAGTCTTTCCCATTCAGTGCCCGCTCTCTTTTGGTAGGTAGACCATCTCTTTTCCAGTAAGTTGCTAAGCACGCCCTCGCTGCCAGCAGCAAGAAACGTGTCCCATCATATACCCTGGCAGTGAGTCTTTCCCATTCAGTGCCCGTTCTCTTTTGGTAGGTAGACCATCTCTTTTCCAGTAAGTTGCTAAGCACACCCTCACTGCCAGCAGCCGTGCATGTGTCCCATCATATACCCTGGCAGTGAGTCTTTCCATAATGTGCCCGTTCTCTTTTGGTAGGTAAATCATCTCTTTTCCAGTAAGTTGCTAAGCACGCCCTCGCTGCCAGCAGCCGTGCATGTGTCCCATCATATACCCTGGCAGTGAGTCTTTCCCATTCTGTGCCCATTCTCTTTTGGTAGGTAGACCATCTCTTTTCCAGTAAGTTGCTAAGTACACCCTCGCTGCCAGCAGCAGGACATGTGCCCCATCATATACCCTGGCAGTGAGTCTTTCCCATTCATTGCCCGCTCTCTTTTGGTAGGCAGAGCATCTCTTTTCCAGTAAGTTGCTAAGCACGCCCTCGCTGCCAGCAGCCAGGCATGTGTCCCATCATATACCCTGGCAGTGAGTATTTCCCATTCAGTGCCTGCTCTCTTTTGGTAGGCAGACCATCTCTTTTCCAGTAAGTTGCTAAGCACACCCTCACCACCAGCAGCAGGACATGTGTCCCATCATATACCCTGGCAGTGAGTCTTTCCCATTCTGTGCCCATTCTCTTTTGGTAGGCAGACCATCTCTTTTCCAGTAAGTTGCTAAGCACGCCCTCGCTGCCAGCAGCCAGGCATGTGTCCCATCATATACCCTGGCAGTGAGTCTTTCCCATTCAGTGCCCGTTCTCTTTTGGTAGGTAGACCATCTCTTTTCCAGTAAGTTGCTAAGCACACCCTCGCCGCCAGCAGCAGGACATGTGTCCCATCATATACCCTGGCAGTGAGTCTTTCCCATTCTGTGCCCATTCTCTTTTGGTAGGCAGACCATCTCTTTTCCAGTAAGTTGCTAAGCACGCCCTCGCTGCCAGTAGCAGGACATGTGTCCCATCATATACCCTGGCAGTGAGTCTTTCTCATTCAGTGCCCGCTCTCTTTTGGTAGGCAGACCATCTCTTTTCCAGTAAGTTGCTAAGCACGCCCTCACCACCAGCAGCAGGATATGTGTCCCATCATATACCCTGGCAGTGAGTCTTTCCCATTCTTTGCCCGCTCTCTTTTGGTAGGTAGACCATCTATTTTCCAGTAAGTTGCTAAGCACGCCCTCGCCGCCAGCAGCCAGGCATGTGTCCCATCATATACCCTGGCAGTGAGTCTTTCCCATTCTGTGCCCATTCTCTTTTGGTAGGCAGACCATCTCTTTTCCAGTAAGTTGCTAAGCACGCCCTCGCTGCCAGCAGCCAGGCATGTGTCCCATCATTAACCCTGGCAGTGAGTCTTTCCCATTCAGTGCCCATTCTCTTTTGGTAGGTAGACCATCTCTTTTCCAGTAAGTTGCTAAGCACACCCTCACCGCCAGCAGCAGGACATGTGTCCCATCATCTACCCTGGCAGTGAGTCTCTCCCATTCTGTGCCCATTCTCTTTTGGTAGGTAGACCATCTCTTTTCCAGTAAGTTGCTAAGCACACCCTCGCCGCCAGCAGCAGGACATGTGTCCCATCATATACCCTGGCAGTGAGTCTTTCCCATTCTGTGCCCATTCTCTTTTGGTAGGCAGACCATCTCTTTTCCAGTAAGTTGCTAAGCACGCCCTCGCTGCCAGTAGCAGGACATGTGTCCCATCATATACCCTGGCAGTGAGTCTTTCTCATTCAGTGCCCGCTCTCTTTTGGTAGGCAGACCATCTCTTTTCCAGTAAGTTGCTAAGCACGCCCTCACCACCAGCAGCAGGATATGTGTCCCATCATATACCCTGGCAGTGAGTCTTTCCCATTCTTTGCCCGCTCTCTTTTGGTAGGTAGACCATCTATTTTCCAGTAAGTTGCTAAGCACGCCCTCGCCGCCAGCAGCCAGGCATGTTTCCCATCATATACCCTGGCAGTGAGTCTTTCCCATTCTGTGCCCATTCTCTTTTGGTAGGCAGACCATCTCTTTTCCAGTAAGTTGCTAAGCACGCCCTCGCTGCCAGCAGCCAGGCATGTGTCCCATCATTAACCCTGGCAGTGAGTCTTTCCCATTCAGTGCCCATTCTCTTTTGGTAGGTAGACCATCTCTTTTCCAGTAAGTTGCTAAGCACACCCTCACCGCCAGCAGCAGGACATGTGTCCCATCATCTACCCTGGCAGTGAGTCTCTCCCATTCTGTGCCCATTCTCTTTTGGTAGGTAGACCATCTCTTTTCCAGTAAGTTGCTAAGCACACCCTCGCTGCCAGCAGCCGTGCATGTGTCCCATCATATACCCTGGCAGTGAGTCTTTCCCATTCAGTGCCCGTTCTCTTTTGGAAGGTAGACCATCTCTTTTCCAGTAAGTTGCTAAGCACACCCTCGCTGCCAGCAGCCAGGCATGTGTCCCATCATATACCCTGGCAGTGAGTCTTTCCCATTCAGTGCCCGCTCTCTTTTGGTAGGCAGACCATCTCTTTTCCAGTAAGTTGCTAAGCACACCCTCGCTGCCAGCAGCCGTGCATGTGTCCCATCATATACCCTGGCAGTGAGTCTTTCCATAATGTGCCCGTTCTCTTTTGGTAGGTAGATCATCTTTTCCAGTAAGTTGCTAAGCACGCCCTCGCCGCCAGCAGCAAGAAACGTTCATTCAGTGCCCGCTCTCTTTTGGTAGGCAGACCATCTCTTTTCCAGTAAGTTGCTAAGCACACCCTCGCTGCCAGCAGCCGTGCATGTGTCCCATCATATACCCTGGCAGTGAGTCTTTCCATAATGTGCCCGTTCTCTTTTGGTAGGTAGATCATCTCTTTTCCAGTAAGTTGCTAAGCACGCCCTCGCTGCCAGCAGCCGTGCATGTGTCCCATCATATACCCTGGCAGTGAGTCTTTCCCATTCTGTGCCCATTCTCTTTTGGTAGGTAGACCATCTCTTTTCCAGTAAGTTGCTAAGCACACCCTCGCTGCCAGCAGCAGGACATGTGCCCCATCATATACCCTGGCAGTGAGTCTTTCCCATTCAGTGCCCGCTCTCTTTTGGTAGGCAGAGCATCTCTTTTCCAGTAAGTTGCTAAGCACGCCCTCGCTGCTAGCAGCCAGACATGTGTCCCATCATATACCCTGGCAGTGAGTCTTTCCCATTCAGTGCCCGCTCTCTTTTGGTAGGCAGACCATCTCTTTTCCAGTAAGTTGCTAAGCACGCCCTCACCGCCAGCAGCAGGACATGTGTCCCATCATATAGCCTGGCAGTGAGTCTTTCCCATTCAGTGCCCGCTCTCTTTTGGTAGGTAGACCATCTCTTTTCCAGTAAGTTGCTAAGCACGCCCTCACCGCCAGCAGCCAGGCATGTGTCCCATCATATACCCTGGCAGTGAGTCTTTCCCATTCAGTGCCTGCTCTCTTTTGGTAGGCAGACCATCTCTTTTCCAGTAAGTTGCTAAGCACACCCTCACCACCAGCAGCAGGACATGTGTACCATCATATACCCTGGCAGTGAGTCTTTCCCATTCTGTGCCCGCTCTCTTTTGGTAGGTAGACCATCTATTTTCCAGTAAGTTGCTAAGCACGCCCTCGCCGCCAGCAGCCAGGCATGTGTCCCATCATATACCCTGGCAGTGAGTCTTTCCCATTCTGTGCCCATTCTCTTTTGGTAGGCAGACCATCTCTTTTCCAGTAAGTTGCTAAGCACGCCCTCGCCGCCAGCAGCAGGACATGTGTCCCATCATATACCCTGGCAGTGAGTCTTTCCCATTCTGTGCCCATTCTCTTTTGGTAGGCAGACCATCTCTTTTCCAGTAAGTTGATAAGCATGCCCTCGCTGCCAGTAGCAGGACATGTGTCCCATCATATACCCTGGCAGTGAGTCTTTCTCATTCAGTGCCCGCTCTCTTTTGGTAGGCAGACCATCTCTTTTCCAGTAAGTTGCTAAGCACACCCTCGCCGCCAGCAGCCAGGCATGTGTCCCATCATATACCCTGGCAGTGAGTCTTTCCCATTCTGTGCCCATTCTCTTTTGGTAGGCAGACCATCTCTTTTCCAGTAAGTTGCTAAGCACGCCCTCGCTGCCAGCAGCCAGGCATGTGTCCCATCATATACCCTGGCAGTGAGTCTTTCCCATTCAGTGCCCGCTCTCTTTTGGTAGGTAGACCATCTCTTTTCCAGTAAGTTGCTAAGCACGCCCTCACCGCCAGCAGCCAGGCATGTGTCCCATCATATACCCTGGCAGTGAGTCTTTCCCATTCAGTGCCTGCTCTCTTTTGGTAGGCAGACCATCTCTTTTCCAGTAAGTTGCTAAGCACACCCTCACCACCAGCAGCAGGATATGTGTCCCATCATATACCCTGGCAGTGAGTCTTTCCCATTCTGTGCCCGCTCTCTTTTGGTAGGTAGACCATCTATTTTCCAGTAAGTTGCTAAGCACGCCCTCGCCGCCAGCAGCCAGGCATGTGTCCCATCATATACCCTGGCAGTGAGTCTTTCCCATTCTGTGCCCATTCTCTTTTGGTAGGCAGACCATCTCTTTTCCAGTAAGTTGCTAAGCACGCCCTCGCTGCCAGCAGCCAGGCATGTGTCCCATCATTAACCCTGGCAGTGAGTCTTTCCCATTCAGTGCCCATTCTCTTTTGGTAGGTAGACCATCTCTTTTCCAGTAAGTTGCTAAGCACACCCTCACCGCCAGCAGCAGGACATGTGTCCCATCATCTACCCTGGCAGTGAGTCTCTCCCATTCTGTGCCCATTCTCTTTTGGTAGGTAGACCATCTCTTTTCCAGTAAGTTGCTAAGCACGCCCTCGCTGCCAGCAGCCAGGCATGTGTCCCATCATATACCCTGGCAGTGAGTCTTTCCCATTCAGTGCCCATTCTCTTTTGGTAGGTAGACCATCTCTTTTCCAGTAAGTTGCTAAGCACGCCCTCACCGCCAGCAGCAGGACATGTGTCCCATCATCTACCCTGGCAGTGAGTCTTTCCCATTCAGTACCCGTTCTCTTTTGGTAGGTAGATCATCTCTTTTCCAGTAAGTTGCTAAGCACGCCCTCGCTGCCAGCAGCAGGACATGTGTCCCATCATATACACTGGCAGTGAGTCTTTCCATAATGTGCCCGTTCTCTTTTGGTAGGTAGACCATCTCTTTTCCAGTAAGTTGCTAAGCACGTCCTCGCTGCCAGCAGCCAGGCATGTGTCCCATCATATACCCTGGCAGTGAGTCTTTCCCATTCAGTGCCCGTTCTCTTTTGGTAGGTAGACCATCTCTTTTCCAGTAAGTTGCTAAGCACGCCCTCGCTGCCAGCAGCCAGGCATGTGTCCCATCATATACCCTGGCAGTGAGTCTTTCCCATTCAGTGCCCGTTCTCTTTTGGTAGGTAGACCATCTCTTTTCCAGTAAGTTCCTAAGCACGCCCTCGCCGCCAGCAGCCAGGCATGTGTCCCATCATATACCCTGGCAGTGAGTCTTTCCCATTCAGTGCCCGTTCTCTTTTGGTAGGTAGACCATCTCTTTTCCAGTAAGTTGCTAAGCACGCCCTCGCCGCCAGCAGCAAGAAACGTGTCCCATCATATACCCTGGCAGTGAGTCTTTCCCATTCAGTGCCCGCTCTCTTTTGGTAGGTAGACCATCTCTTTTCCAGTAAGTTGCTAAGCACGCCCTCGCCGCCAGCAGCCGTGCATGTGTCCCATCATATACCCTGGCAGTGAGTCTTTCCCATTCAGTGCCCGTTCTCTTTTGGAAGGTAGACCATCTCTTTTCCAGTAAGTTGCTAAGCACACCCTCGCTGCCAGCAGCCAGGCATGTGTCCCATCATATACCCTGGCAGTGAGTCTTTCCCATTCAGTGCCCGCTCTCTTTTGGTAGGCAGACCATCTCTTTTCCAGTAAGTTGCTAAGCACACCCTCGCTGCCAGCAGCCGTGCATGTGTCCCATCATATACTCTGGCAGTGAGTCTTTCCATAATGTGCCCGTTCTCTTTTGGTAGGGAGATCATCTTTTCCAGTAAGTTGCTAAGCACGCCCTCGCCGCCAGCAGCCAGGCATGTGTCCCATCATATACCCTGGCAGTGAGTCTTTCCCATTCAGTGCCCGTTCTCTTTTGGTAGGTAGACCATCTCTTTTGCAGTAAGTTGCTAAGCACGCCCTCGCCGCCAGCAGCAAGAAACGTGTCCCATCATATACCCTGGCAGTGAGTCTTTCCCATTCAGTGCCCGCTCTCTTTTGGTAGGCAGACCATCTCTTTTCCAGTAAGTTGCTAAGCACACCCTCGATGCCAGCAGCCAGGCATGTGTCCCATCATATACCCTGGCAGTGAGTCTTTCCCATTCAGTGCCCGCTCTCTTTTGGTAGGTAGACCATCTCTTTTCCAGTAAGTTGCTAAGCACGCCCTCGCTGCCAGCAGCAAGAAACGTGTCCCATCATATACCCTGGCAGTGAGTCTTTCCCATTCAGTGCCCGTTCTCTTTTGGTAGGTAGACCATCTCTTTTCCAGTAAGTTGCTAAGCACACCCTCACTGCCAGCAGCCGTGCATGTGTCCCATCATATACCCTGGCAGTGAGTCTTTCCATAATGTGCCCGTTCTCTTTTGGTAGGTAAATCATCTCTTTTCCAGTAAGTTGCTAAGCACGCCCTCGCTGCCAGCAGCCGTGCATGTGTCCCATCATATACCCTGGCAGTGAGTCTTTCCCATTCTGTGCCCATTCTCTTTTGGTAGGTAGACCATCTCTTTTCCAGTAAGTTGCTAAGTACACCCTCGCTGCCAGCAGCAGGACATGTGCCCCATCATATACCCTGGCAGTGAGTCTTTCCCATTCATTGCCCGCTCTCTTTTGGTAGGCAGAGCATCTCTTTTCCAGTAAGTTGCTAAGCACGCCCTCGCTGCCAGCAGCCAGGCATGTGTCCCATCATATACCCTGGCAGTGAGTATTTCCCATTCAGTGCCTGCTCTCTTTTGGTAGGCAGACCATCTCTTTTCCAGTAAGTTGCTAAGCACACCCTCACCACCAGCAGCAGGACATGTGTCCCATCATATACCCTGGCAGTGAGTCTTTCCCATTCTGTGCCCATTCTCTTTTGGTAGGCAGACCATCTCTTTTCCAGTAAGTTGCTAAGCACGCCCTCGCTGCCAGCAGCCAGGCATGTGTCCCATCATATACCCTGGCAGTGAGTCTTTCCCATTCAGTGCCCGTTCTCTTTTGGTAGGTAGACCATCTCTTTTCCAGTAAGTTGCTAAGCACACCCTCGCCGCCAGCAGCAGGACATGTGTCCCATCATATACCCTGGCAGTGAGTCTTTCCCATTCTGTGCCCATTCTCTTTTGGTAGGCAGACCATCTCTTTTCCAGTAAGTTGCTAAGCACGCCCTCGCTGCCAGTAGCAGGACATGTGTCCCATCATATACCCTGGCAGTGAGTCTTTCTCATTCAGTGCCCGCTCTCTTTTGGTAGGCAGACCATCTCTTTTCCAGTAAGTTGCTAAGCACGCCCTCACCGCCAGCAGCAGGACATGTGTCCCATCATATACCCTGGCAGTGAGTCTTTCTCATTCAGTGCCCGCTCTCTTTTGGTAGGCAGACCATCTCTTTTCCAGTAAGTTGCTAAGCACGCCGTCACCGCCAGCAGAAGGACATGTGTCCCATCATATACCCTGGCAGTGAGTCTTTCCCATTCTGTGCCCATTCTTTTTTGGTAGGCAGACCATCTCTTTTCCAGTAAGTTGCTAAGCACGCCCTCACTGCCAGCAGCAGGACATGTGTCCCATCATATACCCTGGCAGTGAGTCTTTCTCGTTCAGTGCCCGCTCTCTTTTGGTAGGCAGACCATCTCTTTTCCAGTAAGTTGCTAAGCACGCCTTCACCGCCAGCAGCAGGACATGTGTCCCATCATATACCCTGGCAGTGAGTCTTTCCCATTCTGTACCCATTCTCTTTTGGTAGGCAGACCATCTCTTTTCCAGTAAGTTGCTAAGCACGCCCTCGCTGCCAGCAGCCAGGCATGTGTCCCATCATATACCCTGGCAGTGAGTCTTTCCCATTCAGTGCCCGCTTTCTTTTGGTAGGTAGACCATCTCTTTTCCAGTAAGTTGCTAAGCACGCCCTCGCTGCCAGCAGCAGGACATGTGTCCCATCATATACCCTGGCAGTGGGTCTTTCCCATTCAGTGCCCGTTCTCTTTTGGTAGGCAGACCATCTCTTTTCCAGTAAGTTGCTAAGCACGACCTCGCTGCCAGCAGCAGGACATGTGTCCCATCATATACCCTGGCAGTGAGTCTTTCCCATTCAGTGCCGTTGTCTTTTGGTAGGCAGACCATCTCTTTTCCAGTAAGTTGCTAAGCACGCCCTCGCTGCCAGCAGCAGGGCATGTGTCCCATCATATACCCTGGCAGTGAGTCTTTCCCATTCAGTGCCCGCTTTCTTTTGGTAGGTAGACCATCTCTTTTCCAGTAAGTTGCTAAGCACGCCCTCACCGCCAGCAGCAGGACATGTGTCCCATCATATACCCTGGCAGTGAGTCTTTCCCATTCAGTGCCTGTTCTCTTTTGGTAGGCAGACCATCTCTTTTCCAGTAAGTTGCTAAGCACGACCTCGCTGCCAGCAGCAGGACATGTCTCCCATCATATACCCTGGCAGTGAGTCTTTCCCATTCAGTGCCCGTTGTCTTTTGGTAGGCAGACCATCTCTTTTCCAGTAAGTTGCTAAGCACGCCCTCGCTGCCAGCAGCAGGACATGTGTCCCATCATATACCCTGGCAGTGAGTCTTTCCCATTCAGTGCCCGTTCTCTTTTGGTAGGCAGACCATCTCTTTTCCAGTAAGTTGCTAAGCACGCCCTCGCGGCCAGCAGCAGGACATGTGTCCCATCATATACCCTGGCAGTGAGTCTTTCCCATTCTGTGCCCGCTCTCTTTTGGTAGGTAGACCATCTCTTTTCCAGTAAGTTGCTAAGCACACCCTCGCTGCCAGCAGCCAGGCATGTGTCCCATCATATACCCTGGCAGTGAGTCTTTCCCATTCAGTGCCCGTTCTCTTTTGGTAGGCAGACCATCTCTTTTCCAGTAAGTTGCTAAGCACGCCCTCGCCGCCAGCAGCCAGGCATGTGTCCCATCATATACCCTGGCAGTGAGTCTTTCCCATTCAGTGCCCGCTCTCTTTTGGTAGGCAGACCATCTCTTTTCCAGTAAGTTGCTAAGCACGCCCTCGCTGCCAGCATCCGTGCATGTGTCCCATCATATACCCTGGCAGTGAGTCTTTCCCATTCTGTGCCCGCTCTCTTTTGGTAGGTAGACCATCTCTTTTCCAGTAAGTTGCTAAGCACGCCCTCGCTGCCAGCAGCAGGACATGTGTCCCATCATATACCCTGGCAGTGAGTCTTTCCCATTCAGTGCCCGTTCTCTTTTGGTAGGTAGACCATCTCTTTTCCAGTAAGTTGCTAAGCACGCCCTCGCCGCTAGCAGCAGGACATGTGTCCCATCATATACCCTGGCAGTGGGTCTTTCCCATTCAGTGCCCGTTCTCTTTTGGTAGGTAGACCATCTCTTTTCCAGTAAGTTGCTAAGCACGCCCTCGCTGCCAGCAGCCAGGCATGTGCCCCATCATATACCCTGGCAGTGAGTCTTTCCCATTCGGTGCCCGCTCTCTTTTGGTAGGTAGACCATCTCTTTTCCAGTAAGTTGCTAAGCACACCCTCGCTGCCAGCAGCCAGGCATGTGCCCCATCATATACCCTGGCAGTGAGTCTTTCCCATTCAGTGCCCGTTCTCTTTTGGTAGGTAGACCATCTCTTTTCCAGTAAGTTGCTAAGCACACCCTCGCTGCCAGCAGCCGTGCATGTCTCCCATCATATACCCTGGCAGTGAGTCTTTCCCATTCAGTGCCCGTTCTCTTTTGGTAGGTAGACCATCTCTTTTCCAGTAAGTTGCTAAGCACACCCTCGCTGCCAGCAGCCAGGCATGTGTCCCATCATATACCCTGGCAGTGAGTCTTTCCCATTCAGTGCCCGTTCTCTTTTGGTAGGTAGACCATCTCTTTTCCAGTAAGTTGCTAAGCACGCCCTCGCCGCCAGCAGCAAGAAACGTGTCCCATCATATACCCTGGCAGTGAGTCTTTCCCATTCTGTGCCCTTTCTCCTTTGGTAGGCAGACCATCTCTTTTCCAGTAAGTTGCTAAGCACACCCTCGCTGCCAGCAGCAAGAAACGTGTCCCATCATATACCCTGGCAGTGAGTCTTTCCCATTCTGTGCCCATTCTCTTTTGGTAGGTAGACCATCTCTTTTCCAGTAAGTTGCTAAGCACACCCTCGCTGCCAGCAGCCGTGCATGTGTCCCATCATATACCCTGGCAGTGAGTCTTTCCCATTCAGTGCCCGTTCTCTTTTGGTAGGTAGACCATCTCTTTTCCAGTAAGTTGCTAAGCACACCCTCGCTGCCAGCAGCCGTGCACGTGTCCCATCATATACCCAGGCAGTGAGTCTTTCCCATTCTGTGCCCGTTCTCTTTTGGTAGGTAGACCATCTCTTTTCCAGTAAGTTGCTAAGCACGCCCTCGCTGCCAGCAGCAAGAAACGTGTCCCATCATATACCCTGGCAGTGAGTCTTTCCCATTCAGTGCCCGTTCTCTTTTGGTAGGTAGACCATCTCTTTTCCAGTAAGTTGCTAAGCACACCCTCGCTGCCAGCAGCCGTGCATGTGTCCCATCATATACCCTGGCAGTGAGTCTTTCCCATTCAGTGCCCGTTCTCTTTTGGTAGGTAGACCATCTCTTTTCCAGTAAGTTGCTAAGCACACCCTCGCTGCCAGCAGCCAGGCATGTGCCCCATCATATACCCTGGCAGTGAGTCTTTCCCATTCAGTGCCCGTTCTCTTTTGGTAGGTAGACCATCTCTTTTCCAGTAAGTTGCTAAGCATGCCCTCGCTGCCAGCAGCAGGACATGTGTCCCATCATATACCCTGGCAGTGAGTCCTTCCATAATGTGCCCGTTCTCTTTTGGTAGGTAGACCTTGGGCCTCATTCCGAGTACGGCGCTAACCAATGGCGCTATTAACGCCTTGGATGACGCGTACCCGGACCGGCAGCGCCTTGGTGGATGGCGGAATTACCGCCCCATTCCAAGGTTGGCGGGGCGGTAATTCCCCATTCACCAAGGCTCTTCCCCATTCCCAAATGAGCCCCCATAGGGCTCAATGGGAATGGGGAAATTGCAAATAACGGTGACCGTTCATTACGGTCACCGTTATTGGCTTGGAGGCCCCTTTGCGCCCTCGACTTTAACACCTGCTCGAAGCAGGCGTTAAGGGCGAGGGCGCAAAGGGAACTCGGAGTATGGCGGTAAGGGATCACCGCCACCGGTCTCGTTACCGGTGGCCGCTATCCCTTAGCGCCATACTCGGAATGAGGCCCCATCTCTTTTCCAGTAAGTTGCTAAGCACGCCCTCGCTGCCAGCAGCCGGGCATGTGTCCCATCATATACCCTGGCAGTGAGTCTTTCCCATTCAGTGCCCGTTCTCTTTTGGTAGGTAGATCATCTCTTTTCCAGTAAGTTGCTAAGCACGCCCTCGCCGCCAGCAGCCAGGCATGTGTCCCATCATATACCCTGGCAGTGAGTCTTTCCCATTCAGTGCCAGTTCTCTTTTGGTAGGTAGACCATCTCTTTTCCAGTAAGTTGCTAAGCACGCCCTCGCCGCCAGCAGCAAGAAACGTGTCCCATCATATACCCTGGCAGTGAGTCTTTCCCATTCAGTGCCCACTCTCTTTTGGTAGGTAGACCATCTCTTTTCCAGTAAGTTGCTAAGCACGCCCTCGCCGCCAGCAGCAAGAAACGTGTCCCATCATATACCCAGGCAGTGAGTCTTTCCCATTCTGTGCCCGTTCTCTTTTGGTAGGTAGACCATCTCTTTTCCAGTAAGTTGCTAAGCACGCCCTCGCCGCCAGCAGCCGGGCATGTGTCCCATCATATACCCTGGCAGTGAGTCTTTCCCATTCAGTGCCCGTTCTCTTTTGGTAGGTAGATCATCTCTTTTCCAGTAAGTTGCTAAGCACACCCTCGCTGCCAGCAGCCAGGCATGTGTCCCATCATATACCCTGGCTTTGCGTCTTTCCCATTCAGTGCCCGCTCTCTTTTGGTAGGTAGACCATCTCTTTTCCAGTAAGTTGCTAAGCACGCCCTCGCTGCCAGCAGCAAGAAACGTGTCCCATCATATACCCAGGCAGTGAGTCTTTCCAATTCTGTGCCCGTTCTCTTTTGGTAGGTAGACCATCTCTTTTCCAGTAAGTTGCTAAGCACACCCTCGCTGCCAGCAGCCAGGCATGTGTCCCATCATATACCCTGGCAGTGAGTCTTTCCCATTCAGTGCCCGTTCTCTTTTGGTAGGTAGACCATCTCTTTTCCAGTAAGTTGCTAAGCACACCCTCGCTGCCAGCAGCCAGGCATGTGTCCCATCATATACCCTGGCAGTGAGTCTTTCCTATTCAGTGCCCGTTCTCTTTTGGTAGGCAGACCATCTCTTTTCCAGTAAGTTGCTAAGCACGCCCTCGCCGCCAGCAGCCAGGCATGTGTCCCATCATATACCCTGGTAGTGAGTCTTTCCCATTCAGTGCCCGCTCTCTTTTGGTAGGCCGACCATCTCTTTTCCAGTAAGTTGCTAAGCACGCCCTCGCTGCCAGCAGCCGTGCATGTGTCCCATCATATACCCTGGCAGTGAGTCTTTCCCATTCTGTGCCCGCTCTCTTTTGGTAGGTAGACCATCTCTTTTCCAGTAAGTTGCTAAGCACGCCCTCGCTGCCAGCAGCAGGACATGTGTCCCATCATATACCCTGGCAGTGAGTCTTTCCCATTCAGTGCCCGTTCTCTTTTGGTAGGCAGACCATCTCTTTTCCAGTAAGTTGCTAAGCACGCCCTCGCTGCCAGCAGCCGTGCATGTGTCCCATCATATACCCTGGCAGTGAGTCTCTCCCATTCTGTGCCCATTCTCTTTTGGTAGGACGACCATCTCTTTTCCAGTAAGTTGCTAAGCACGCCCTCGCTGCCAGCAGCCGTGCATGTGTCCCATCATATACCCTGGCAGTGAGTCTTTCCCATTCAGTGCCCGTTCTCTTTTGGTAGGTAGATCATCTCTTTTCCAGTAAGTTGCTAAGCACGCCCTCGCTGCCAGCAGCAGGACATGTGTCCCATCATATACCCTGGCAGTGAGTCTTTCCATAATGTGCCCGTTCTCTTTTGGTAGGTAGACCATCTCTTTTCCAGTAAGTTGCTAAGCACGCCCTCGCTGCCAGCAGCCAGGCATGTGTCCCATCATATACCCTGGCAGTGAGTCTTTCCCATTCAGTGCCCGTTCTCTTTTGGTAGGTAGACCATCTCTTTTCCAGTAAGTTGCTAAGCACGCCCTCGCCGCCAGCAGCAAGAAACGCGTCCCATCATAAACCCAGGCAGTGAGTCTTTCCCATTCTGTGCCCTTTCTCCTTTGGTAGGTAGACCATCTCTTTTCCAGTAAGTTGCTAAGCACGCCCTCGCTGCCAGCAGCAAGAAACGTGTCCCATCATATACCCTGGCAGTGAGTCTTTCCCATTCAGTGCCCGTTCTCTTTTGGTAGGTAGACCATCTCTTTTCCAGTAAGTTGCTAAGCACACCCTCGCTGCCAGCAGCCGTGCATGTGTCCCATCATATACCCTGGCAGTGAGTCTTTCCCATTCAGTGCCCGTTCTCTTTTGGTAGGTAGACCATCTCTTTTCCAGTAAGTTGCTAAGCACGCCCTCACCGCCAGCAGCAGGACATGTGTCCCATCATATACCCAGGCAGTGAGTCTTTCCCATTCTGTGCCCGTTCTCTTTTGGTAGGTAGACCATCTCTTTTCCAGTAAGTTGCTAAGCACGCCCTCGCTGCCAGCAGCAAGAAACGTGTCCCATCATATACCCTGGCAGTGAGTCTTTCCCATTCAGTGCCCGTTCTCTTTTGGTAGGTAGACCATCTCTTTTCCAGTAAGTTGCTAAGCACACCCTCGCTGCCAGCAGCCGTGCATGTGTCCCATCATATACCCTGGCAGTGAGTCTTTCCCATTCAGTGCCCGTTCTCTTTTGGTAGGTAGACCATCTCTTTTCCAGTAAGTTGCTAAGCACACCCTCGCTGCCAGCAGCCAGGCATGTGTCCCATCAAATACCCTGGCAGTGAGTCTTTCCCATTCAGTGCCCGTTCTCTTTTGGTAGGTAGACCATCTCTTTTCCAGTAAGTTGCTAAGCACGCCCTCGCCGCCAGCAGCAAGAAACGTGTCCCATCATATACCCTGGCAGTGAGTCTTTCCCATTCTGTGCCCTTTCTCCTTTGGTAGGCAGACCATCTCTTTTCCAGTAAGTTGCTAAGCACACCCTCGCTGCCAGCAGCAAGAAACGTGTCCCATCATATACCCTGGCAGTGAGTCTTTCCCATTCTGTGCCCGTTCTCTTTTGGTAGGTAGACCATCTCTTTTCCAGTAAGTTGCTAAGCACACCCTCGCTGCCAGCAGCCGTGCATGTGTCCCATCATATACCCTGGCAGTGAGTCTTTCCCATTCAGTGCCCGTTCTCTTTTGGTAGGTAGACCATCTCTTTTCCAGTAAGTTGCTAAGCACACCCTCGCTGCCAGCAGCCGTGCATGTGTCCCATCATATACCCTGGCAGTGAGTCTTTCCCATTCAGTGCCCGTTCTCTTTTGGTAGGTAGACCATCTCTTTTCCAGTAAGTTGCTAAGCACACCCTCGCTGCCAGCAGCCAGGCATGTGTCCCATCATATACCCTGGCAGTGAGTCTTTCCCATTCAGTGCCCGCTCTCTTTTGGTAGGTAGACCATCTCTTTTCCAGTAAGTTGCTAAGCACGCCCTCGCCGCCAGCAGCAAGAAACGCGTCCCATCATATACCCAGGCAGTGAGTCTTTCCCATTCTGTGCCCTTTCTCCTTTGGTAGGTAGACCATCTCTTTTCCAGTAAGTTGCTAAGCACACCCTCGCCGCCAGCAGCAAGAAACATGTCCCATCATATACCCAGGCAGTGAGTCTTTCCCATTCTGTGCCCGTTCTCTTTTGGTAGGTAGACCATCTCTTTTCCAGTAAGTTGCTAAGCACGCCCTCGCTGCCAGCAGCAAGAAACGTGTCCCATCATATACCCTGGCAGTGAGTCTTTCCCATTCAGTGCCCGTTCTCTTTTGGTAGGTAGACCATCTCTTTTCCAGTAAGTTGCTAAGCACACCCTCGCTGCCAGCAGCCGTGCATGTGTCCCATCATATACCCTGGCAGTGAGTCTTTCCCATTCAGTGCCCGTTCTCTTTTGGTAGGTAGACCATCTCTTTTCCAGTAAGTTGCTAAGCACGCCCTCGCTGCCAGCAGCCAGGCATGTGTCCCATCATATACCCTGGCAGTGAGTCTTTCCCATTCAGTGCCCGTTCTCTTTTGGTAGGTAGACCATCTCTTTTCCAGTAAGTTGCTAAGCACGCCCTCGCCGCCAGCAGCAAGAAACGTGTCCCATCATATACCCTGGCAGTGAGTCTTTCCCATTCAGTGCCCGCTCTCTTTTGGTAGGTAGACCATCTCTTTTCCAGTAAGTTGCTAAGCACGCCCTCGCCGCCAGCAGCAAGAAACGCGTCCCATCATATACCCAGGCAGTGAGTCTTTCCCATTCTGTGCCCTTTCTCCTTTGGTAGGCAGACCATCTCTTTTCCAGTAAGTTGCTAAGCACACCCTCGATGCCAGCAGCCAGGCATGTGTCCCATCATATACCCTGGCAGTGAGTCTTTCCCATTCAGTGCCCGCTCTCTTTTGGTAGGTAGACCATCTCTTTTCCAGTAAGTTGCTAAGCACGCCCTCGCTGCCAGCAGCAAGAAACGTGTCCCATCATATACCCTGGCAGTGAGTCTTTCCCATTCAGTGCCCGTTCTCTTTTGGTAGGTAGACCATCTCTTTTCCAGTAAGTTGCTAAGCACACCCTCGCTGCCAGCAGCCGTGCATGTGTCCCATCATATACCCTGGCAGTGAGTCTTTCCCATTCAGTGCCCGTTCTCTTTTGGTAGGTAGACCATCTCTTTTCCAGTAAGTTGCTAAGCACACCCTCGCTGCCAGCAGCCAGGCATGTGTCCCATCATATACCCTGGCAGTGAGTCTTTCCCATTCAGTGCCCGCTCTCTTTTGGTAGGTAGACCATCTCTTTTCCAGTAAGTTGCTAAGCACGCCCTCGCTGCCAGCAGCAAGAAATGTGTCCCATCATATACCCTGGCAGTGAGTCTTTCCCATTCAGTGCCCGTTCTCTTTTGGTAGGTAGACCATCTCTTTTCCAGTAAGTTGCTAAGCACACCCTCGCTGCCAGCAGCCAGGCATGTGTCCCATCATATACCCTGGCAGTGAGTCTTTCGCATTCAGTGCCCGCTCTCTTTTGGTAGGTAGACCATCTCTTTTCCAGTAAGTTGCTAAGCACGCCCTCGCAGCCAGCAGCAAGAAACGTGTCCCATCATATACCCTGGCAGTGAGTCTTTCCCATTCAGTGCCCGTTCTCTTTTGGTAGGTAGACCATCTCTTTTCCAGTAAGTTGCTAAGCACACCCTCGCTGCCAGCTGCCGTGCATGTGTCCCATCATATACCCTGGCAGTGAGTCTTTCCCATTCAGTGCCCGTTCTCTTTTGGAAGGTAGACCATCTCTTTTCCAGTAAATTGCTAAGCACACCCTCGCTGCCAGCAGCCAGGCATGTGTCCCATCATATACCCTGGCAGTGAGTCTTTCCCATTCAGTGCCCGCTCTCTTTTGGTAGGCAGACCATCTCTTTTCCAATAAGTTGCTAAGCACACCCTCGCTGCCAGCAGCCGTGCATGTGTCCCATCATATACCCTGGCAGTGAGTCTTTCCATAATGTGCCCGTTCTCTTTTGGTAGGTAGATCATCTTTTCCAGTAAGTTGCTAAGCACGCCCTCGCCGCCAGCAGCAAGAAACGTTCATTCAGTCCCGCTCTCTTTTGGTAGGCAGACCATCTCTTTTCCAGTAAGTTGCTAAGCACACACTCGCTGCCAGCAGCCGTGCATGTGCCCCATCATATACCCTGGCAGTGAGTCTTTCCATAATGTGCCCGTTCTCTTTTGGTAGGTAGATCATCTCTTTTCCAGTAAGTTGCTAAGCACGCCCTCGCTGCCAGCAGTCGTGCATGTGTCCCATCATATACCCTGGCAGTGAGTCTTTCCCATTCTGTGCCCATTCTCTTTTGGTAGGTAGACCATCTCTTTTCCAGTAAGTTGCTAAGCACACCCTCGCTGCCAGCAGCAGGACATGTGCCCCATCATATACCCTGGCAGTGAGTCTTTCCCATTCAGTGCCCGCTCTCTTTTGGTAGGCAGAGCATCTCTTTTCCAGTAAGTTGCTAAGCACGCCCTCGCTGCCAGCAGCCAGACATGTGTCCCATCATATACCCTGGCAGTGAGTCTTTCCCATTCAGTGCCCGCTCTCTTTTGGTAGGCAGACCATCTCTTTTCCAGTAAGTTGCTAAGCACGCCCTCACCGCCAGCAGCAGGACATGTGTCTCATCATATAGCCTGGCAGTGAGTCTTTCCCATTCAGTGCCCGCTCTCTTTTGGTAGGTAGACCATCTCTTTTCCAGTAAGTTGCTAAGCACGCCCTCACCGCCAGCAGCCAGGCATGTGTCCCATCATATACCCTGGCAGTGAGTCTTTCCCATTCAGTGCCTGCTCTCTTTTGGTAGGCAGACCATCTCTTTTCCAGTAAGCTGCTAAGCACACCCTCACCACCAGCAGCAGGACATGTATCCCATCATATACCCTGGCAGTGAGTCTTTCCCATTCTGTGCCCGCTCTCTTTTGGTAGGTAGACCATCTATTTTCCAGTAAGTTGCTAAGCACGCCCTCGCCGCCAGCAGCCAGGCATGTGTCCCATCATGTACCCTGGCAGTGAGTCTTTCCCATTCTGTGCCCATTCTCTTTTGGTAGGCAGACCATCTCTTTTCCAGTAAGTTGCTAAACACCCCGCGCTGCCAGCAGCCAGGCATGTGTCCCATCATATACCCTGGCAGTGAGTCTTTCCCATTCAGTGCCCGTTCTCTTTTGGTAGGTAGACCATCTCTTTTCCAGTAAGTTTCTAAGCACGCCCTCGCCGCCAGCAGCAGGACATGTGTCCCATCATATACCCTGGCAGTGAGTCTTTCCCATTCTGTGCCCATTCTCTTTTGGTAGGCAGACCATCTCTTTTCCAGTAAGTTGCTAAGCACGCCCTCGCTGCCAGTAGCAGGACATGTGTCCCATCATATACCCTGGCAGTGAGTCTTTCTCATTCAGTGCCCGCTCTCTTTTGGTAGGCAGACCATCTCTTTTCCAGTAAGTTGCTAAGCACACCCTCACCACCAGCAGCAGGACATGTGTCCCATCATATACCCTGGCAGTGAGTCTTTCCCATTCTGTGCCCGCTCTCTTTTGGTAGGTAGACCATCTATTTTCCAGTAAGTTGCTAAGCACGCCCTCGCCGCCAGCAGCAGGCATGTGTCCCATCATATACCCTGGCAGTGAGTCTTTCCCATTCTGTGCCCATTCTCTTTTGGTAGGCAGACCATCTCTTTTCCAGTAAGTTGCTAAGCACGCCCTCGCCGCCAGCAGCAAGAAACGTGTCCCATCATATACCCTGGCAGTGAGTCTTTCCCATTCAGTGCCCGCTCTCTTTTGGTAGGTAGACCATCTCTTTTCCAGTAAGTTGCTAAGCACGCCCTCACCGCCAGCAGCCAGGCATGTGTCCCATCATATACCCTGGCAGTGAGTCTTTCCCATTCAGTGCCTGCTCTCTTTTGGTAAGCAGACCATCTCTTTTCCAGTAAGTTGCTAAGCACACCCTCACCACCAGCAGCAGGATATGTGTCCCATCATATACCCTGGCAGTGAGTCTTTCCCATTCTGTGCCCGCTCTTTTTTGGTAGGTAGACCATCTATTTTCCAGTAAGTTGCTAAGCACGCCCTCACCGCCAGCAGCCAGGCATGTGTCCCATCATATACCCTGGCAGTGAATCTTTCCCATTCAGTGCCCGTTCTCTTTTGGTAGGTAGACCATCTCTTTTCCAGTAAGTTGCTAAGCACGCCCTCGCTGCCAGCAGCCAGGCATGTGCCCCATCATATACCCTGGCAGTGAGTCTTTCCCATTCGGTGCCCGCTCTCTTTTGGTAGGTAGACCATCTCTTTTCCAGTAAGTTGCTAAGCACACCCTCGCTGCCAGCAGCCAGGCATGTGCCCCATCATATACCCTGGCAGTGAGTCTTTCCCATTCAGTGCCCGTTCTCTTTTGGTAGGTAGACCATCTCTTTTCCAGTAAGTTGCTAAGCATGCCCTCGCTGCCAGCAGCAGGACATGTGTCCCATCATATACCCTGGCAGTGAGTCCTTCCATAATGTGCCCGTTCTCTTTTGGTAGGTAGACCTTGGGCCTCATTCCGAGTACGGCGCTAACCAATGGCGCTATTAACGCCTTGGTTGACGCTGTACCCGGACCGGCAGCGCCTTGGTGGATGGCGGAATTACCGCCCCATTCCAAGGTTGGCGGGGCGGTAATTCCCCATTCACCAAGGCTCTTCCCCATTCCCAAATGAGCCCCCATAGGGCTCAATGGGAATGGGGAAATTGCAAATAACGGTGACCGTTCATTACGGTCACCGTTATTGGCTTGGAGGCCCCTTTGCGCCCTCGACTTTAACACCTGCTCGAAGCAGGCGTTAAGGGCGAGGGCGCAAGGGGAACTCGGAGTATGGCGGTAAGGGATCACCGCCACCGGTCTCGTTACCGGTGGCCGCTATCCCTTAGCGCCATACTCGGAATGAGGCCCCATCTCTTTTCCAGTAAGTTGCTAAGCACGCCCTCGCTGCCAGCAGCCGGGCATGTGTCCCATCATATACCCTGGCAGTGAGTCTTTCCCATTCAGTGCCCGTTCTCTTTTGGTAGGTAGATCATCTCTTTTCCAGTAAGTTGCTAAGCACGCCCTCGCCGCCAGCAGCCAGGCATGTGTCCCATCATATACCCTGGCGGTGAGTCTTTCCCATTCAGTGCCCGTTCTCTTTTGGTAGGTAGACCATCTCTTTTCCAGTAAGTTGCTAAGCACGCCCTCGCCGCCAGCAGCAAGAAACGTGTCCTATCATATACCCTGGCAGTGAGTCTTTCCCATTCAGTGCCCGCTCTCTTTTGGTAGGTAGACCATCTCTTTTCCAGTAAGTTGCTAAGCACGCCCTCGCCGCCAGCAGCAAGAAACGTGTCCCATCATATACCCAGACAGTGAGTCTTTCCCATTCTGTGCCCGTTCTCTTTTGGTAGGTAGACCATCTCTTTTCCAGTAAGTTGCTAAGCACGCCCTCGCCGCCAGTAGCAAGAAACGTGTCCCATCATATACCCAGGCAGTGAGTCTTTCCCATTCTGTGCCCGTTCTCTTTTGGTAGGCAGACCATCTCTTTTCCAGTAAGTTGCTAAGCACACCCTCGCTGCCAGCAGCCAGGCATGTGTCCCATCATATACCCTGGCTTTGCGTCTTTCGCATTCAGTGCCCGCTCTCTTTTGGTAGGTAGACCATCTCTTTTCCAGTAAGTTGCTAAGCACGCCCTCGCTGCCAGCAGCAAGAAACGTGTCCCATCATATACCCAGGCAGTGAGTCTTTCCAATTCTGTGCCCGTTCTCTTTTGGTAGGTAGACCATCTCTTTTCCAGTAAGTTGCTAAGCACACCCTCGCTGCCAGCAGCCAGGCATGTGTCCCATCATATACCCTGGCAGTGAGTCTTTCCCATTCAGTGCCCGTTCTCTTTTGGTAGGTAGACCATCTCTTTTCCAGTAAGTTGCTAAGCACACCCTCGCTGCCAGCAGCCAGGCATGTGTCCCATCATATACCCTGGCAGTGAGTCTTTCCCATTCAGTGCCCTTTCTCTTTTGGTAGGCAGACCATCTCTTTTCCAGTAAGTTGCTAAGCACGCCCTCGCCGCCAGCAGCCAGGCATGTGTCCCATCATATACCCTGGTAGTGAGTCTTTCCCATTCAGTGCCCGCTCTCTTTTGGTAGGCCGACCATCTCTTTTCCAGTAAGTTGCTAAGCACGCCCTCGCTGCCAGCAGCCGTGCATGTGTCCCATCATATACCCTGGCAGTGAGTCTTTCCCATTCTGTGCCCGCTCTCTTTTGGTAGGTAGACCATCTCTTTTCCAGTAAGTTGCTAAGCACGCCCTCGCTGCCAGCAGCAGGACATGTGTCCCATCATATACCCTGGCAGTGAGTCTTTCCCATTCAGTGCCCGTTCTCTTTTGGTAGGCAGACCATCTCTTTTCCAGTAAGTTGCTAAGCACGCCCTCGCTGCCAGCAGCCGTGCATGTGTCCCATCATATACCCTGGCAGTGAGTCTCTCCCATTCTGTGCCCATTCTCTTTTGGTAGGACGACCATCTCTTTTCCAGTAAGTTGCTAAGCACGCCCTCGCTGCCAGCAGCCGTGCATGTGTCCCATCATATACCCTGGCAGTGAGTCTTTCCCATTCAGTGCCCGTTCTCTTTTGGTAGGTAGATCATCTCTTTTCCAGTAAGTTGCTAAGCACGCCCTCGCTGCCAGCAGCAGGACATGTGTCCCATCATATACCCTGGCAGTGAGTCTTTCCATAATGTGCCCGTTCTCTTTTGGTAGGTAGACCATCTCTTTTCCAGTAAGTTGCTAAGCACGCCCTCGCTGCCAGCAGCCAGGCATGTGTCCCATCATATACCCTGGCAGTGAGTCTTTCCCATTCAGTGCCCGTTCTCTTTTGGTAGGTAGACCATCTCTTTTCCAGTAAGTTGCTAAGCACGCCCTCGCCGCCAGCAGCAAGAAACGTGTCCCATCATATACCCTGGCAGTGAGTCTTTCCCATTCAGTGCCCGCTCTCTTTTGGTAGGTAGACCATCTCTTTTCCAGTAAGTTGCTAAGCACGCACTCGCCGCCAGCAGCAAGAAACGCGTCCCATCATATACCCAGGCAGTGAGTCTTTCCCATTCTGTGCCCTTTCTCCTTTGGTAGGTAGACCATCTCTTTTCCAGTAAGTTGCTAAGCACACCCTCGCCACCAGCAGCAAGAAACGTGTCCCATCATATACCCAGGCAGTGAGTCTTTCCCATTCTGTGCCCGTTCTCTTTTGGTAGGTAGACCATCTCTTTTCCAGTAAGTTGCTAAGCACGCCCTCGCTGCCAGCAGCAAGAAACGTGTCCCATCATATACCCTGGCAGTGAGTCTTTCCCATTCAGTGCCCGTTCTCTTTTGGTAGGTAGACCATCTCTTTTCCAGTAAGTTGCTAAGCACACCCTCGCTGCCAGTGTCCCATCATATACCCTGGCAGTGAGTCTTTCCCATTCAGTGCCCGTTCTCTTTTGGTAGGTAGACCATCTCTTTTCCAGTAAGTTGCTAAGCACACCCTCGCTGCCAGCAGCCAGGCATGTGTCCCATCATATACCCTGGCAGTGAGTCTTTCCCATTCAGTGCCCGTTCTCTTTTGGTAGGTAGACCATCTCTTTTCCAGTAAGTTGCTAAGCACGCCCTCGCCGCCAGCAGCAAGAAACGTGTCCCATCATATACCCAGGCAGTGAGTCTTTCCCATTCTGTGCCCTTTCTCCTTTGGTAGGCAGACCATCTCTTTTCCAGTAAGTTGCTAAGCACACCCTCGCCGCCAGCAGCAAGAAACGTGTCCCATCATATACCCAGGCAGTGAGTCTTTCCCATTCTGTGCCCGTTCTCTTTTGGTAGGTAGACCATCTCTTTTCCAGTAAGTTGCTAAGCACGCCCTCGCTGCCAGCAGCAAGAAACGTGTCCCATCATATACCCTGGCAGTGAGTCTTTCCCATTCAGTGCCCGTTCTCTTTTGGTAGGTAGACCATCTCTTTTCCAGTAAGTTGCTAAGCACACCCTCGCTGACAAAGCCGTGCATGTGTCCCATCATATACCCTGGCAGTGAGTCTTTCCCATTCAGTGCCCGTTCTCTTTTGGTAGGTAGACCATCTCTTTTCCAGTAAGTTGCTAAGCACACCCTCGCTGCCAGCAGCCAGGCATGTGTCCCATCATATACCCTGGCAGTGAGTCTTTCCCATTCAGTGCCCGTTCTCTTTTGGTAGGTAGACCATCTCTTTTCCAGTAAGTTGCTAAGCACGCCCTCGCCGCCAGCAGCAAGACACGTGTCCCATCATATACCCAGGCAGTGAGTCTTTCCCATTCTGTGCCCTTTCTCCTTTGGTAGGTAGACCATCTCTTTTCCAGTAAGTTGCTAAGCACACCCTCGCTGCCAGCAGCCGTGCATGTGTCCCATCATATACCCTGGCAGTGAGTCTTTCCCATTCAGTGCCCGTTCTCTTTTGGTAGGTAGACCATCTCTTTTCCAGTAAGTTGCTAAGCACACCCTCGCTGCCAGCAGCCAGGCATGTGTCCCATCATATACCCTGGCAGTGAGTCTTTCCCATTCAGTGCCCGTTCTCTTTTGGTAGGTAGACCATCTCTTTTCCAGTAAGTTGCTAAGCACGCCCTCGCCGCCAGCAGCAAGAAACGTGTCCCATCATATACCCAGGCAGTGAGTCTTTCCCATTCTGTGCCCTTTCTCCTTTGGTAGGCAGACCATCTCTTTTCCAGTAAGTTGCTAAGCACACCCTCGCTGCCAGCAGCAAGAAACGTGTCCCATCATATACCCTGGCAGTGAGTCTTTCCCATTCAGTGCCCGTTCTCTTTTGGTAGGTAGACCATCTCTTTTCCAGTAAGTTGCTAAGCACACCCTCGCTGCCAGCAGCCGTGCATGTGTCCCATCATATACCCTGGCAGTGAGTCTTTCCCATTCAGTGCCCGTTCTCTTTTGGAAGGTAGACCATCTCTTTTCCAGTAAGTTGCTAAGCACACCCTCGCTGCCAGCAGCCAGGCATGTGTCCCATCATATACCCTGGCAGTGAGTCTTTCCCATTCAGTGCCCGCTCTCTTTTGGTAGGCAGACCATCTCTTTTCCAGTAAGTTGCTAAGCACACCCTCGCTGCCAGCAGCCGTGCATGTGTCCCATCATATACCCTGGCAGTGAGTCTTTCCATAATGTGCCCGTTCTCTTTTGGTAGGTAGATCATCTTTTCCAGTAAGTTGCTAAGCACGCCCTCGCCGCCAATAGCAAGAAACGTTCATTCAGTGCCCGCTCTCTTTTGGCAGGCAGACCATCTCTTTTCCAGTAAGTTGCTAAGCACACCCTCGCTGCCAGCAGCCGTGCATGTGTCCCATCATATACCCTGGCAGTGAGTCTTTCCATAATGTGCCCGTTCTCTTTTGGTAGGTAGATCATCTCTTTTCCAGTAAGTTGCTAAGCATGCCCTCGCTGCCAGCAGCCGTGCATGTGTCCCATCATATACCCTGGCAGTGAGTCTTTCCCATTCTGTGCCCATTCTCTTTTGGTAGGTAGACCATCTCTTTTCCAGTAAGTTGCTAAGCACACCCTCGCTGCCAGCAGCAGGACATGTGCCCCATCATATACCCTGGCAGTGAGTCTTTCCCATTCAGTGCCCGCTCTCTTTTGGTAGGCAGAGCATCTCTTTTCCAGTAAGTTGCTAAGCACGCCCTCGCTGCTAGCAGCCAGACATGTGTCCCATCATATACCCTGGCAGTGAGTCTTTCCCATTCAGTGCCCGCTCTCTTTTGGTAGGCAGACCATCTCTTTTCCAGTAAGTTGCTAAGCACGCCCTCACCGCCAGCAGCAGGACATGTGTCCCATCATATAGCCTGGCAGTGAGTCTTTCCCATTCAGTGCCCGCTCTCTTTTGGTAGGTAGACCATCTCTTTTCCAGTAAGTTGCTAAGCACGCCCTCACCGCCAGCAGCCAGGCATGTGTCCCATCATATACCCTGGCAGTGAGTCTTTCCCATTCAGTGCCTGCTCTCTTTTGGTAGGCAGACCATCTCTTTTCCAGTAAGTTGCTAAGCACACCCTCACCACCAGCAGCAGGACATGTGTCCCATCATATACCCTGGCAGTGAGTCTTTCCCATTCTGTGCCCGCTCTCTTTTGGTAGGTAGCCCATCTATTTTCCAGTAAGTTGCTAAGCACGCCCTCGCCGCCAGCAGCCAGGCATGTGTCCCATCATATACCCTGGCAGTGAGTCTTTCCCATTCTGTGCCCATTCTCTTTTGGTAGGCAGACCATCTCTTTTCCAGTAAGTTGCTAAGCATGCCCTCGCCGCCAGCAGCAGGACATGTGTCCCATCATATACCCTGGCAGTGAGTCTTTCCCATTCTGTGCCCATTCTCTTTGGGTAGGCAGACCATCTCTTTTCCAGTAAGTTGCTAAGCACACCCTCGCCGCCAGCAGCCAGGCATGTGTCCCATCATATACCCTGGCAGTGAGTCTTTCCCATTCTGTGCCCATTCTCTTTTGGTAGGCAGACCATCTCTTTTCCAGTAAGTTGCTAAGCACGCCCTCGCTGCCAGCAGCCAGGCATGTGTCCCATCATATACCCTGGCAGTGAGTCTTTCCCATTCAGTGCCCGCTCTCTTTTGGTAGGTAGACCATCTCTTTTCCAGTAAGTTGCTAAGCACGCCCTCACCGCCAGCAGCCAGGCATGTGTCCCATCATATACCCTGGCAGTGAGTCTTTCCCATTCAGTGCCTGCTCTCTTTTGGTAGGCAGACCATCTCTTTTCCAGTAAGTTGCTAAGCACACCCTCACCACCAGCAGCAGGATATGTGTCCCATCATATACCCTGGCAGTGAGTCTTTCCCATTCTTTGCCCGCTCTCTTTTGGTAGGTAGACCATCTATTTTCCAGTAAGTTGCTAAGCACGCCCTCGCCGCCAGCAGCCAGGCATGTGTCCCATCATATACCCTGGCAGTGAGTCTTTCCCATTCTGTGCCCATTCTCTTTTGGTAGGCAGACCATCTCTTTTCCAGTAAGTTGCTAAGCACGCCCTCGCTGCCAGCAGCCAGGCATGTGTCCCATCATTAACCCTGGCAGTGAGTCTTTCCCATTCAGGGCCCATTCTCTTTTGGTAGGTAGACCATCTCTTTTCCAGTAAGTTGCTAAGCACACCCTCACCGCCAGCAGCAGGACATGTGTCCCATCATCTACCCTGGCAGTGAGTCTCTCCCATTCTGTGCCCATTCTCTTTTGGTAGGTAGACCATCTCTTTTCCAGTAAGTTGCTAAGCACACCCTCGCTGCCAGCAGCCGTGCATGTGTCCCATCATATACCCTGGCAGTGAGTCTTTCCCATTCAGTGCCCGTTCTCTTTTGGAAGGTAGACCATCTCTTTTCCAGTAAGTTGCTAAGCACACCCTCGCTGCCAGCAGCCAGGCATGTGTCCCATCATATACCCTGGCAGTGAGTCTTTCCCATTCAGTGCCCGCTCTCTTTTGGTAGGCAGACCATCTCTTTTCCAGTAAGTTGCTAAGCACACCCTCGCTGCCAGCAGCCGTGCATGTGTCCCATCATATACCCTGGCAGTGAGTCTTTCCATAATGTGCCCGTTCTCTTTTGGTAGGTAGATCATCTTTTCCAGTAAGTTGCTAAGCACGCCCTCGCCGCCAGCAGCAAGAAACGTTCATTCAGTGCCCGCTCTCTTTTGGTAGGCAGACCATCTCTTTTCCAGTAAGTTGCTAAGCACACCTTCGCTGCCAGCAGCCGTGCATGTGTCCCATCATATACCCTGGCAGTGAGTCTTTCCATAATGTGCCCGTTCTCTTTTGGTAGGTAGATCATCTCTTTTCCAGTAAGTTGCTAAGCACGCCCTCGCTGCCAGCAGCCGTGCATGTGTCCCATCATATACCCTGGCAGTGAGTCTTTCCCATTCTGTGCCCATTCTCTTTTGGTAGGTAGACCATCTCTTTTCCAGTAAGTTGCTAAGCACACCCTCGCTGCCAGCAGCAGGACATGTGCCCCATCATATACCCTGGCAGTGAGTCTTTCCCATTCAGTGCCCGCTCTCTTTTGGTAGGCAGAGCATCTCTTTTCCAGTAAGTTGCTAAGCACGCCCTCGCTGCTAGCAGCCAGACATGTGTCCCATCATATACCCTGGCAGTGAGTCTTTCCCATTCAGTGCCCGCTCTCTTTTGGTAGGCAGACCATCTCTTTTCCAGTAAGTTGCTAAGCACGCCCTCACCGCCAGTAGCAGGACATGTGTCCCATCATATAGCCTGGCAGTGAGTCTTTCCCATTCAGTGCCCGCTCTCTTTTGGTAGGTAGACCATCTCTTTTCCAGTAAGTTGCTAAGCACGCCCTCACCGCCAGCAGCCATGCATGTGTCCCATCATATACCCTGGCAGTGAGTCTTTCCCATTCAGTGCCTGCTCTCTTTTGGTAGGCAGACCATCTCTTTTCCAGTAAGTTGCTAAGCACACCCTCACCACCAGCAGCAGGACATGTGTCCCATCATATACCCTGGCAGTGAGTCTTTCCCATTCTGTGCCCGCTCTCTTTTGGTAGGTAGACCATCTATTTTCCAGTAAGTTGCTAAGCACGCCCTCGCCGCCAGCAGCCAGGCATGTGTCCCATCATATACCCTGGCAGTGAGTCTTTCCCATTCTGTGCCCATTCTCTTTTGGTAGGCAGACCATCTCTTTTCCAGTAAGTTGCTAAGCACGCCCTCGCCGCCAGCAGCAGGACATGTGTCCCATCATATACCCTGGCAGTGAGTCTTTCCCATTCTGTGCCCATTCTCTTTTGGTAGGCAGACCATCTCTTTTCCAGTAAGTTGATAAGCATGCCCTCGTTGCCAGTAGCAGGACATGTGTCCCATCATATACCCTGGCAGTGAGTCTTTCTCATTCAGTGCCCGCTCTCTTTTGGTAGGCAGACCATCTCTTTTCCAGTAAGTTGCTAAGCACACCCTCGCCGCCAGCAGCCAGGCATGTGTCCCATCATATACCCTGGCAGTGAGTCTTTCCCATTCTGTGCCCATTCTCTTTTGGTAGGCAGACCATCTCTTTTCCAGTAAGTTGCTAAGCACGCCCTCGCTGCCAGCAGCCAGGCATGTGTCCCATCATATACCCTGGCAGTGAGTCTTTCCCATTCAGTGCCCGCTCTCTTTTGGTAGGTAGACCATCTCTTTTCCAGTAAGTTGCTAAGCACGCCCTCACCGCCAGCAGCCAGGCATGTGTCCCATCATATACCCTGGCAGTGAGTCTTTCCCATTCAGTGCCTGCTCTCTTTTGGTAGGCAGACCATCTCTTTTCCAGTAAGTTGCTAAGCACACCCTCACCACCAGCAGCAGGATATGTGTCCCATCATATACCCTGGCAGTGAGTCTTTCCCATTCTGTGCCCGCTCTCTTTTGGTAGGTAGACCATCTATTTTCCAGTAAGTTGCTAAGCACGCCCTCGCCGCCAGCAGCCAGGCATGTGTCCCATCATATACCCTGGCAGTGAGTCTTTCCCATTCTGTGCCCATTCTCTTTTGGTAGGCAGACCATCTCTTTTCCAGTAAGTTGCTAAGCACGCCCTCGCTGCCAGCAGCCAGGCATGTGTCCCATCATTAACCCTGGCAGTGAGTCTTTCCCATTCAGTGCCCATTCTCTTTTGGTAGGTAGACCATCTCTTTTCCAGTAAGTTGCTAAGCACACCCTCACCGCCAGCAGCAGGACATGTGTCCCATCATCTACCCTGGCAGTGAGTCTCTCCCATTCTGTGCCCATTCTCTTTTGGTAGGTAGACCATCTCTTTTCCAGTAAGTTGCTAAGCACGCCCTCGCTGCCAGCAGCCAGGCATGTGTCCCATCATATACCCTGGCAGTGAGTCTTTCCCATTCAGTGCCCATTCTCTTTTGGTAGGTAGACCATCTCTTTTCCAGTAAGTTGCTAAGCACGCCCTCACCGCCAGCAGCAGGACATGTGTCCCATCATCTACCCTGGCAGTGAGTCTTTCCCATTCAGTACCCGTTCTCTTTTGGTAGGTAGATCATCTCTTTTCCAGTAAGTTGCTAAGCACGCCCTCGCTGCCAGCAGCAGGACATGTGTCCCATCATATACCCTGGCAGTGAGTCTTTCCATAATGTGCCCGTTCTCTTTTGGTAGGTAGACCATCTCTTTTCCAGTAAGTTGCTAAGCACGTCCTCGCTGCCAGCAGCCAGGCATGTGTCCCATCATATACCCTGGCAGTGAGTCTTTCCCATTCAGTGCCCGTTCTCTTTTGGTAGGTAGACCATCTCTTTTCCAGTAAGTTGCTAAGCACGCCCTCGCTGCCAGCAGCCAGGCATGTGTCCCATCATATACCCTGGCAGTGAGTCTTTCCCATTCAGTGCCCGTTCTCTTTTGGTAGGTAGACCATCTCTTTTCCAGTAAGTTGCTAAGCACGCCCTCGCCGCCAGCAGCCAGGCATGTGTCCCATCATATACCCTGGCAGTGAGTCTTTCCCATTCAGTGCCCGTTCTCTTTTGGTAGGTAGACCATCTCTTTTCCAGTAAGTTGCTAAGCACGCCCTCGCCGCCAGCAGCAAGAAACGTGTCCCATCATATACCCTGGCAGTGAGTCTTTCCCATTCAGTGCCCGCTCTCTTTTGGTAGGTAGACCATCTCTTTTCCAGTAAGTTGCTAAGCACGCCCTCGCCGCCAGCAGCCGTGCATGTGTCCCATCATATACCCTGGCAGTGAGTCTTTCCCATTCAGTGCCCGTTCTCTTTTGGAAGGTAGACCATCTCTTTTCCAGTAAGTTGCTAAGCACACCCTCGCTGCCAGCAGCCAGGCATGTGTCCCATCATATACCCTGGCAGTGAGTCTTTCCCATTCAGTGCCCGCTCTCTTTTGGTAGGCAGACCATCTCTTTTCCAGTAAGTTGCTAAGCACACCCTCGCTGCCAGCAGCCGTGCATGTGTCCCATCATATACTCTGGCAGTGAGTCTTTCCATAATGTGCCCGTTCTCTTTTGGTAGGGAGATCATCTTTTCCAGTAAGTTGCTAAGCACGCCCTCGCCGCCAGCAGCCAGGCATGTGTCCCATCATATACCCTGGCAGTGAGTCTTTCCCATTCAGTGCCCGTTCTCTTTTGGTAGGTAGACCATCTCTTTTGCAGTAAGTTGCTAAGCACGCCCTCGCCGCCAGCAGCAAGAAACGTGTCCCATCATATACCCTGGCAGTGAGTCTTTCCCATTCAGTGCCCGCTCTCTTTTGGTAGGCAGACCATCTCTTTTCCAGTAAGTTGCTAAGCACACCCTCGATGCCAGCAGCCAGGCATGTGTCCCATCATATACCCTGGCAGTGAGTCTTTCCCATTCAGTGCCCGCTCTCTTTTGGTAGGTAGACCATCTCTTTTCCAGTAAGTTGCTAAGCACGCCCTCGCTGCCAGCAGCAAGAAACGTGTCCCATCATATACCCTGGCAGTGAGTCTTTCCCATTCAGTGCCCGTTCTCTTTTGGTAGGTAGACCATCTCTTTTCCAGTAAGTTGCTAAGCACACCCTCACTGCCAGCAGCCGTGCATGTGTCCCATCATATACCCTGGCAGTGAGTCTTTCCATAATGTGCCCGTTCTCTTTTGGTAGGTAAATCATCTCTTTTCCAGTAAGTTGCTAAGCACGCCCTCGCTGCCAGCAGCCGTGCATGTGTCCCATCATATACCCTGGCAGTGAGTCTTTCCCATTCTGTGCCCATTCTCTTTTGGTAGGTAGACCATCTCTTTTCCAGTAAGTTGCTAAGTACACCCTCGCTGCCAGCAGCAGGACATGTGCCCCATCATATACCCTGGCAGTGAGTCTTTCCCATTCATTGCCCGCTCTCTTTTGGTAGGCAGAGCATCTCTTTTCCAGTAAGTTGCTAAGCACGCCCTCGCTGCCAGCAGCCAGGCATGTGTCCCATCCTATACCCTGGCAGTGAGTATTTCCCATTCAGTGCCTGCTCTCTTTTGGTAGGCAGACCATCTCTTTTCCAGTAAGTTGCTAAGCACACCCTCACCACCAGCAGCAGGACATGTGTCCCATCATATACCCTGGCAGTGAGTCTTTCCCATTCTGTGCCCATTCTCTTTTGGTAGGCAGACCATCTCTTTTCCAGTAAGTTGCTAAGCACGCCCTCGCTGCCAGCAGCCAGGCATGTGTCCCATCATATACCCTGGCAGTGAGTCTTTCCCATTCAGTGCCCGTTCTCTTTTGGTAGGTAGACCATCTCTTTTCCAGTAAGTTGCTAAGCACACCCTCGCCGCCAGCAGCAGGACATTTGTCCCATCATATACCCTGGCAGTGAGTCTTTCCCATTCTGTGCCCATTCTCTTTTGGTAGGCAGACCATCTCTTTTCCAGTAAGTTGCTAAGCACGCCCTCGCTGCCAGTAGCAGGACATGTGTCCCATCATATACCCTGGCAGTGAGTCTTTCTCATTCAGTGCCCGCTCTCTTTTGGTAGGCAGACCATCTCTTTTCCAGTAAGTTGCTAAGCACGCCCTCACCGCCAGCAGCAGGACATGTGTCCCATCATATACCCTGGCAGTGAGTCTTTCTCATTCAGTGCCCGCTCTCTTTTGGTAGGCAGACCATCTCTTTTCCAGTAAGTTGCTAAGCACGCCCTCACCGCCAGCAGCAGGACATGTGTCCCATCATATACCCTGGCAGTGAGTCTTTCCCATTCTGTGCCCATTCTTTTTTGGTAGGCAGACCATCTCTTTTCCAGTAAGTTGCTAAGCACGCCCTCACTGCCAGCAGCAGGACATGTGTCCCATCATATACCCTGGCAGTGAGTCTTTCTCGTTCAGTGCCCGCTCTCTTTTGGTAGGCAGACCATCTCTTTTCCAGTAAGTTGCTAAGCACGCCTTCACCGCCAGCAGCAGGACATGTGTCCCATCATATACCCTGGCAGTGAGTCTTTCCCATTCTGTACCCATTCTCTTTTGGTAGGCAGACCATCTCTTTTCCAGTAAGTTGCTAAGCACGCCCTCGCTGCCAGCAGCCAGGCATGTGTCCCATCATATACCCTGGCAGTGAGTCTTTCCCATTCAGTGCCCGCTTTCTTTTGGTAGGTAGACCATCTCTTTTCCAGTAAGTTGCTAAGCACGACCTCGCTGCCAGCAGCAGGACATGTGTCCCATCATATACCCTGGCAGTGAGTCTTTCCCATTCAGTGCCGTTGTCTTTTGGTAGGCAGACCATCTCTTTTCCAGTAAGTTGCTAAGCACGCCCTCGCTGCCAGCAGCAGGGCATGTGTCCCATCATATACCCTGGCAGTGAGTCTTTCCCATTCAGTGCCCGCTTTCTTTTGGTAGGTAGACCATCTCTTTTCCAGTAAGTTGCTAAGCACGCCCTCACCGCCAGCAGCAGGACATGTGTCCCATCATATACCCTGGCAGTGAGTCTTTCCCATTCAGTGCCTGTTCTCTTTTGGTAGGCAGACCATCTCTTTTCCAGTAAGTTGCTAAGCACGACCTCGCTGCCAGCAGCAGGACATGTCTCCCATCATATACCCTGGCAGTGAGTCTTTCCCATTCAGTGCCCGTTGTCTTTTGGTAGGCAGACCATCTCTTTTCCAGTAAGTTGCTAAGCACGCCCTCGCTGCCAGCAGCAGGACATGTGTCCCATCATATACCCTGGCAGTGAGTCTTTCCCATTCAGTGCCCGTTCTCTTTTGGTAGGCAGACCATCTCTTTTCCAGTAAGTTGCTAAGCACGCCCTCGCGGCCAGCAGCAGGACATGTGTCCCATCATATACCCTGGCAGTGAGTCTTTCCCATTCTGTGCCCGCTCTCTTTTGGTAGGTAGACCATCTCTTTTCCAGTAAGTTGCTAAGCACACCCTCGCTGCCAGCAGCCAGGCATGTGTCCCATCATATACCCTGGCAGTGAGTCTTTCCCATTCAGTGCCCGTTCTCTTTTGGTAGGCAGACCATCTCTTTTCCAGTAAGTTGCTAAGCACGCCCTCGCCGCCAGCAGCCAGGCATGTGTCCCATCATATACCCTGGCAGTGAGTCTTTCCCATTCAGTGCCCGCTCTCTTTTGGTAGGCAGACCATCTCTTTTCCAGTAAGTTGCTAAGCACGCCCTCGCTGCCAGCATCCGTGCATGTGTCCCATCATATACCCTGGCAGTGAGTCTTTCCCATTCTGTGCCCGCTCTCTTTTGGTAGGTAGACCATCTCTTTTTCAGTAAGTTGCTAAGCACGCCCTCGCTGCCAGCAGCAGGACATGTGTCCCATCATATACCCTGGCAGTGAGTCTTTCCCATTCAGTGCCCGTTCTCTTTTGGTAGGTAGACCATCTCTTTTCCAGTAAGTTGCTAAGCACGCCCTCGCCGCTAGCAGCAGGACATGTGTCCCATCATATACCATGGCAGTGGGTCTTTCCCATTCAGTGCCCGTTCTCTTTTGGTAGGTAGACCATCTCTTTTCCAGTAAGTTGCTAAGCACGCCCTCGCTGCCAGCAGCCAGGCATGTGTCCCATCATATACCCTGGCAGTGAGTCTTTCCCATTCGGTGCCCGCTCTCTTTTGGTAGGTAGACCATCTCTTTTCCAGTAAGTTGCTAAGCACACCCTCGCTGCCAGCAGCCAGGCATGTGCCCCATCATATACCCTGGCAGTGAGTCTTTCCCATTCAGTGCCCGTTCTCTTTTGGTAGGTAGACCATCTCTTTTCCAGTAAGTTGCTAAGCATGCCCTCGCTGCCAGCAGCAGGACATGTGTCCCATCATATACCCTGGCAGTGAGTCCTTCCATAATGTGCCCGTTCTCTTTTGGTAGGTAGACCTTGGGCCTCATTCCGAGTACGGCGCTAACCAATGGCGCTATTAACGCCTTGGTTGACGCCGTACCCGGACCGGCAGCACCTTGGTGGATGGCGGAATTACCGCCCCATTCCAAGGTTGGCGGGGCGGTAATTCCCCATTCACCAAGGCTCTTCCCCATTCCCAAATGAGCCCCCATAGGGCTCAATGGGAATGGGGAAATTGCAAATAACGGTGACCGTTCATTACGGTCACCGTTATTGGCTTGGAGGCCCCTTTGCGCCCTCGACTTTAACACCTGCTCGAAGCAGGCGTTAAGGGCGAGGGCGCAAAGGGAACTCGGAGTATGGCGGTAAGGGATCACCGCCACCGGTCTCGTTACCGGTGGCCGCTATCCCTTAGCGCCATACCCGGAATGAGGCCCCATCTCTTTTCCAGTAAGTTGCTAAGCACGCCCTCGCTGCCAGCAGCCGGGCATGTGTCCCATCATATACCCTGGCAGTGAGTCTTTCCCATTCAGTGCCCGTTCTCTTTTGGTAGGTAGATCATCTCTTTTCCAGTAAGTTGCTAAGCACGCCCTCGCCGCCAGCAGCCAGGCATGTGTCCCATCATATACCCTGGCAGTGAGTCTTTCCCATTCAGTGCCCGTTCTCTTTTGGTAGGTAGACCATCTCTTTTCCAGTAAGTTGCTAAGCACGCCCTCGCCGCCAGCAGCAAGAAACGTGTCCCATCATATACTCTGGCAGTGAGTCTTTCCCATTCAGTGCCCACTCTCTTTTGGTAGGTAGACCATCTCTTTTCCAGTAAGTTGCTAAGCACGCCCTCACCGCCAGCAGCAAGAAACGTGTCCCATCATATACCCAGGCAGTGAGTCTTTCCCATTCTGTGCCCGTTCTCTTTTGGTAGGTAGACCATCTCTTTTCCAGTAAGTTGCTAAGCACGCCCTCGCCGCCAGTAGCAAGAAACGTGTCCCATCATATACCCAGGCAGTGAGTCTTTCCCATTCTGTGCCCGTTCTCTTTTGGTAGGCAGACCATCTCTTTTCCAGTAAGTTGCTAAGCACACCCTCGCTGCCAGCAGCCAGGCATGTGTCCCATCATATACCCTGGCTTTGCGTCTTTCCCATTCAGTGCCCGCTCTCTTTTGGTAGGTAGACCATCTCTCTTCCAGTAAGTTGCTAAGCACGCCCTCGCTGCCAGCAGCAAGAAACGTGTCCCATCATATACCCAGGCAGTGAGTCTTTCCAATTCTGTGCCCGTTCTCTTTTGGTAGGTAGACCATCTCTTTTCCAGTAAGTTGCTAAGCACACCCTCGCTGCCAGCAGCCAGGCATGTGTCCCATCATATACCCTGGCAGTGAGTCTTTCCCATTCAGTGCCCGTTCTCTTTTGGTAGGTAGACCATCTCTTTTCCAGTAAGTTGCTAAGCACACCCTCGCTGCCAGCAGCCAGGCATGTGTCCCATCATATACCCTGGCAGTGAGTCTTTCCCATTCAGTGCCCGTTCTCTTTTGGTAGGCAGACCATCTCTTTTCCAGTAAGTTGCTAAGCACGCCCTCGCCGCCAGCAGCCAGGCATGTGTCCCATCATATACCCTGGTAGTGAGTCTTTCCCATTCAGTGCCCGCTCTCTTTTGGTAGGCCGACCATCTCTTTTCCAGTAAGTTGCTAAGCACGCCCTCGCTGCCAGCAGCCGTGCATGTGTCCCATCATATACCCTGGCAGTGAGTCTTTCCCATTCTGTGCCCGCTCTCTTTTGGTAGGTAGACCATCTCTTTTCCAGTAAGTTGCTAAGCACGCCCTCGCTGCCAGCAGCAGGACATGTGTCCCATCATATACCCTGGCAGTGAGTCTTTCCCATTCAGTGCCCGTTCTCTTTTGGTAGGCAGACCATCTCTTTTCCAGTAAGTTGCTAAGCACGCCCTCGCTGCCAGCAGCCGTGCATGTGTCCCATCATATACCCTGGCAGTGAGTCTCTCCCATTCTGTGCCCATTCTCTTTTGGTAGGACGACCATCTCTTTTCCAGTAAGTTGCTAAGCACGCCCTCGCTGCCAGCAGCCGTGCATGTGTCCCATCATATACCCTGGCAGTGAGTCTTTCCCATTCAGTGCCCGTTCTCTTTTGGTAGGTAGATCATCTCTTTTCCAGTAAGTTGCTAAGCACGCCCTCGCTGCCAGCAGCAGGACATGTGTCCCATCATATACCCTGGCAGTGAGTCTTTCCATAATGTGCCCGTTCTCTTTTGGTAGGTAGACCATCTCTTTTCCAGTAAGTTGCTAAGCACGCCCTCGCTGCCAGCAGCCAGGCATGTGTCCCATCATATACCCTGGCAGTGAGTCTTTCCCATTCAGTGCCCGTTCTCTTTTGGTAGGTAGACCATCTCTTTTCCAGTAAGTTGCTAAGCACGCCCTCGCCGCCAGCAGCAAGAAACGCGTCCCATCATAAACCCAGGCAGTGAGTCTTTCCCATTCTGTGCCCTTTCTCCTTTGGTAGGTAGACCATCTCTTTTCCAGTAAGTTGCTAAGCACGCCCTCGCTGCCAGCAGCAAGAAACGTGTCCCATCATATACCCTGGCAGTGAGTCTTTCCCATTCAGTGCCCGTTCTCTTTTGGTAGGTAGACCATCTCTTTTCCAGTAAGTTGCTAAGCACACCCTCGCTGCCAGCAGCCGTGCATGTGTCCCATCATATACCCTGGCAGTGAGTCTTTCCCATTCAGTGCCCGTTCTCTTTTGGTAGGTAGACCATCTCTTTTCCAGTAAGTTGCTAAGCACGCCCTCACCGCCAGCAGCAGGACATGTGTCCCATCATATACCCAGGCAGTGAGTCTTTCCCATTCTGTGCCCGTTCTCTTTTGGTAGGTAGACCATCTCTTTTCCAGTAAGTTGCTAAGCACGCCCTCGCTGCCAGCAGCAAGAAACGTGTCCCATCATATACCCTGGCAGTGAGTCTTTCCCATTCAGTGCCCGTTCTCTTTTGGTAGGTAGACCATCTCTTTTCCAGTAAGTTGCTAAGCACACCCTCGCTGCCAGCAGCCGTGCATGTCTCCCATCATATACCCTGGTAGTGAGTCTTTCCCATTCAGTGCCCGTTCTCTTTTGGTAGGTAGACCATCTCTTTTCCAGTAAGTTGCTAAGCACACCCTCGCTGCCAGCAGCCAGGCATGTGTCCCATCATATACCCTGGCAGTGAGTCTTTCCCATTCAGTGCCCGTTCTCTTTTGGTAGGTAGACCATCTCTTTTCCAGTAAGTTGCTAAGCACGCCCTCGCCGCCAGCAGCAAGAAACGTGTCCCATCATATACCCTGGCAGTGAGTCTTTCCCATTCTGTGCCCTTTCTCCTTTGGTAGGCAGACCATCTCTTTTCCAGTAAGTTGCTAAGCACACCCTCGCTGCCAGCAGCAAGAAACGTGTCCCATCATATACCCTGGCAGTGAGTCTTTCCCATTCTGTGCCCGTTCTCTTTTGGTAGGTAGACCATCTCTTTTCCAGTAAGTTGCTAAGCACACCCTCGCTGCCAGCAGCCGTGCATGTGTCCCATCATATACCCTGGCAGTGAGTCTTTCCCATTCAGTGCCCGTTCTCTTTTGGTAGGTAGACCATCTCTTTTCCAGTAAGTTGCTAAGCACACCCTCGCTGCCAGCAGCCGTGCATGTGTCCCATCATATACCCTGGCAGTGAGTCTTTCCCATTCAGTGCCCGTTCTCTTTTGGTAGGTAGATCATCTCTTTTCCAGTAAGTTGCTAAGCACGCCCTCGCCGCCAGCAGCCAGGCATGTGTCCCATCATATACCCTGGCAGTGAGTCTTTCCCATTCAGTGCCCGTTCTCTTTTGGTAGGTAGACCATCTCTTTTCCAGTAAGTTGCTAAGCACGCCCTCGCCGCCAGCAGCAAGAAACGTGTCCCATCATATACCCTGGCAGTGAGTCTTTCCCATTCAGTGCCCACTCTCTTTTGGTAGGTAGACCATCTCTTTTCCAGTAAGTTGCTAAGCACGCCCTCGCCGCCAGCAGCAAGAAACGCGTCCCATCATATACCCAGGCAGTGAGTCTTTCCCATTCTGTGCCCTTTCTCCTTTGGTAGGTAGACCATCTCTTTTCCAGTAAGTTGCTAAGCACACCCTCGCCGCCAGCAGCAAGAAACGTGTCCCATCATATACCCAGGCAGTGAGTCTTTCCCATTCTGTGCCCGTTCTCTTTTGGTAGGTAGACCATCTCTTTTCCAGTAAGTTGCTAAGCACGCCCTCGCTGCCAGCAGCAAGAAACGTGTCCCATCATATACCCTGGCAGTGAGTCTTTCCCATTCAGTGCCCGTTCTCTTTTGGTAGGTAGACCATCTCTTTTCCAGTAAGTTGCTAAGCACACCCTCGCTGCCAGCAGCCGTGCATGTGTCCCATCATATACCCTGGCAGTGAGTCTTTCCCATTCAGTGCCCGTTCTCTTTTGGTAGGTAGACCATCTCTTTTCCAGTAAGTTGCTAAGCACACCCTCGCTGCCAGCAGCCAGGCATGTGCCCCATCATATACCCTGGCAGTGAGTCTTTCCCATTCAGTGCCCGTTCTCTTTTGGTAGGTAGACCATCTCTTTTCCAGTAAGTTGCTAAGCATGCCCTCGCTGCCAGCAGCAGGATATGTGTCCCATCATATACCCTGGCAGTGAGTCCTTCCATAATGTGCCCGTTCTCTTTTGGTAGGTAGACCTTGGGCCTCATTCCGAGTACGGCGCTAACCAATGGCGCTATTAACGCCTTGGTTGACGCCGTACCCGGACCGGCAGCGCCTTGGTGGATGGCGGAATTACCGCCCCATTCCAAGGTTGGCGGGGCGGTAATTCCCCATTCACCAAGGCTCTTCCCCATTCCCAAATGAGCCCCCATAGGGCTCAATGGGAATGGGGAAATTGCAAATAACGGTGACCGTTCATTACGGTCACCGTTATTGGCTTGGAGGCCCCTTTGCGCCCTCGACTTTAACACCTGCTCGAAGCAGGCGTTAAGGGCGAGGGCGCAAAGGGAACTCGGAGTATGGCGGTAAGGGATCACCGCCACCGGTCTCGTTACCGGTGGCCGCTATCCCTTAGCGCCATACTCGGAATGAGGCCCCATCTCTTTTCCAGTAAGTTGCTAAGCACGCCCTCGCTGCCAGCAGCCGGGCATGTGTCCCATCATATACCCTGGCAGTGAGTCTTTCCCATTCAGTGCCCGTTCTCTTTTGGTAGGTAGATCATCTCTTTTCCAGTAAGTTGCTAAGCACGCCCTCGCCGCCAGCAGCCAGGCATGTGTCCCATCATATACCCTGGCAGTGAGTCTTTCCCATTCAGTGCCCGTTCTCTTTTGGTAGGTAGACCATCTCTTTTCCAGTAAGTTGCTAAGCACGCCCTCGCCGCCAGCAGCAAGAAACGTGTCCCATCATATACCCTGGCAGTGAGTCTTTCCCATTCAGTGCCCACTCTCTTTTGGTAGGTAGACCATCTCTTTTCCAGTAAGTTGCTAAGCACGCCCTCGCCGCCAGCAGCAAGAAACGTGTCCCATCATATACCCAGGCAGTGAGTCTTTCCCATTCTGTGCCCGTTCTCTTTTGGTAGGTAGACCATCTCTTTTCCAGTAAGTTGCTAAGCACGCCCTCGCCGCCAGCAGCCGGGCATGTGTCCCATCATATACCCTGGCAGTGAGTCTTTCCCATTCAGTGCCCGTTCTCTTTTGGTAGGTAGATCATCTCTTTTCCAGTAAGTTGCTAAGCACACCCTCGCTGCCAGCAGCCAGGCATGTGTCCCATCATATACCCTGGCTTTGCGTCTTTCCCATTCAGTGCCCGCTCTCTTTTGGTAGGTAGACCATCTCTTTTCCAGTAAGTTGCTAAGCACGCCCTCGCTGCCAGCAGCAAGAAACGTGTCCCATCATATACCCAGGCAGTGAGTCTTTCCAATTCTGTGCCCGTTCTCTTTTGGTAGGTAGACCATCTCTTTTCCAGTAAGTTGCTAAGCACACCCTCGCTGCCAGCAGCCAGGCATGTGTCCCATCATATACCCTGGCAGTGAGTCTTTCCCATTCAGTGCCCGTTCTCTTTTGGTAGGTAGACCATCTCTTTTCCAGTAAGTTGCTAAGCACACCCTCGCTGCCAGCAGCCAGGCATGTGTCCCATCATATACCCTGGCAGTGAGTCTTTCCCATTCAGTGCCCGTTCTCTTTTGGTAGGCAGACCATCTCTTTTCCAGTAAGTTGCTAAGCACGCCCTCGCCGCCAGCAGCCAGGCATGTGTCCCATCATATACCCTGGTAGTGAGTCTTTTCCATTCAGTGCCCGCTCTCTTTTGGTAGGCCGACCATCTCTTTTCCAGTAAGTTGCTAAGCACGCCCTCGCTGCCAGCAGCCGTGCATGTGTCCCATCATATACCCTGGCAGTGAGTCTTTCCCATTCTGTGCCCGCTCTCTTTTGGTAGGTAGACCATCTCTTTTCCAGTAAGTTGCTAAGCACGCCCTCGCTGCCAGCAGCAGGACATGTGTCCCATCATATACCCTGGCAGTGAGTCTTTCCCATTCAGTGCCCGTTCTCTTTTGGTAGGCAGACCATCTCTTTTCCAGTAAGTTGCTAAGCACGCCCTCGCTGCCAGCAGCCGTGCATGTGTCCCATCATATACCCTGGCAGTGAGTCTCTCCCATTCTGTGCCCATTCTCTTTTGGTAGGACGACCATCTCTTTTCCAGTAAGTTGCTAAGCACGCCCTCGCTGCCAGCAGCCGTGCATGTGTCCCATCATATACCCTGGCAGTGAGTCTTTCCCATTCAGTGCCCGTTCTCTTTTGGTAGGTAGATCATCTCTTTTCCAGTAAGTTGCTAAGCACGCCCTCGCTGCCAGCAGCAGGACATGTGTCCCATCATATACCCTGGCAGTGAGTCTTTCCATAATGTGCCCGTTCTCTTTTGGTAGGTAGACCATCTCTTTTCCAGTAAGTTGCTAAGCACGCCCTCGCTGCCAGCAGCCAGGCATGTGTCCCATCATATACCCTGGCAGTGAGTCTTTCCCATTCAGTGCCCGTTCTCTTTTGGTAGGTAGACCATCTCTTTTCCAGTAAGTTGCTAAGCACGCCCTCGCCGCCAGCAGCAAGAAACGCGTCCCATCATAAACCCAGGCAGTGAGTCTTTCCCATTCTGTGCCCTTTCTCCTTTGGTAGGTAGACCATCTCTTTTCCAGTAAGTTGCTAAGCACGCCCTCGCTGCCAGCAGCAAGAAACGTGTCCCATCATATACCCTGGCAGTGAGTCTTTCCCATTCAGTGCCCGTTCTCTTTTGGTAGGTAGACCATCTCTTTTCCAGTAAGTTGCTAAGCACACCCTCGCTGCCAGCAGCCGTGCATGTGTCCCATCATATACCCTGGCAGTGAGTCTTTCCCATTCAGTGCCCGTTCTCTTTTGGTAGGTAGACCATCTCTTTTCCAGTAAGTTGCTAAGCACACCCTCGCTGCCAGCAGCCGTGCATGTGTCCCATCATATACCCTGGCAGTGAGTCTTTCCCATTCAGTGCCCGTTCTCTTTTGGTAGGTAGATCATCTCTTTTCCAGTAAGTTGCTAAGCACGCCCTCGCCGCCAGCAGCCAGGCATGTGTCCCATCATATACCCTGGCAGTGAGTCTTTCCCATTCAGTGCCCGTTCTCTTTTGGTAGGTAGACCATCTCTTTTCCAGTAAGTTGCTAAGCACGCCCTCGCCGCCAGCAGCAAGAAACGTGTCCCATCATATACCCTGGCAGTGAGTCTTTCCCATTCAGTGCCCACTCTCTTTTGGTAGGTAGACCATCTCTTTTCCAGTAAGTTGCTAAGCACGCCCTCGCCGCCAGCAGCAAGAAACGCGTCCCATCATATACCCAGGCAGTGAGTCTTTCCCATTCTGTGCCCTTTCTCCTTTGGTAGGTAGACCATCTCTTTTCCAGTAAGTTGCTAAGCACACCCTCGCCGCCAGCAGCAAGAAACGTGTCCCATCATATACCCAGGCAGTGAGTCTTTCCCATTCTGTGCCCGTTCTCTTTTGGTAGGTAGACCATCTCTTTTCCAGTAAGTTGCTAAGCACGCCCTCGCTGCCAGCAGCAAGAAACGTGTCCCATCATATACCCTGGCAGTGAGTCTTTCCCATTCAGTGCCCGTTCTCTTTTAGTAGGTAGACCATCTCTTTTCCAGTAAGTTGCTAAGCACACCCTCGCTGCCAGCAGCCGTGCATGTGTCCCATCATATACCCTGGCAGTGAGTCTTTCCCATTCAGTGCCCGTTCTCTTTTGGTAGGTAGACCATCTCTTTTCCAGTAAGTTGCTAAGCACACCCTCGCTGCCAGCAGCCAGGCATGTGCCCCATCATATACCCTGGCAGTGAGTCTTTCCCATTCAGTGCCCGTTCTCTTTTGGTAGGTAGACCATCTCTTTTCCAGTAAGTTGCTAAGCATGCCCTCGCTGCCAGCAGCAGGATATGTGTCCCATCATATACCCTGGCAGTGAGTCCTTCCATAATGTGCCCGTTCTCTTTTGGTAGGTAGACCTTGGGCCTCATTCCGAGTACGGCGCTAACCAATGGCGCTATTAACGCCTTGGTTGACGCCGTACCCGGACCGGCAGCGCCTTGGTGGATGGCGGAATTACCGCCCCATTCCAAGGTTGGCGGGGCGGTAATTCCCCATTCACCAAGGCTCTTCCCCATTCCCAAATGAGCCCCCATAGGGCTCAATGGGAATGGGGAAATTGCAAATAACGGTGACCGTTCATTACGGTCACCGTTATTGGCTTGGAGGCCCCTTTGCGCCCTCGACTTTAACACCTGCTCGAAGCAGGCGTTAAGGGCGAGGGCGCAAAGGGAACTCGGAGTATGGCGGTAAGGGATCACCGCCACCGGTCTCGTTACCGGTGGCCGCTATCCCTTAGCGCCATACTCGGAATGAGGCCCCATCTCTTTTCCAGTAAGTTGCTAAGCACGCCCTCGCTGCCAGCAGCCGGGCATGTGTCCCATCATATACCCTGGCAGTGAGTCTTTCCCATTCAGTGCCCGTTCTCTTTTGGTAGGTAGATCATCTCTTTTCCAGTAAGTTGCTAAGCACGCCCTCGCCGCCAGCAGCCAGGCATGTGTCCCATCATATACCCTGGCAGTGAGTCTTTCCCATTCAGTGCCCGTTCTCTTTTGGTAGGTAGACCATCTCTTTTCCAGTAAGTTACTAAGCACGCCCTCGCCGCCAGCAGCAAGAAACGTGTCCCATCATATACCCTGGCAGTGAGTCTTTCCCATTCAGTGCCCACTCTCTTTTGGTAGGTAGACCATCTCTTTTCCAGTAAGTTGCTAAGCACGCCCTCGCCGCCAGCAGCAAGAAACGTGTCCCATCATATACCCAGGCAGTGAGTCTTTCCCATTCTGTGCCCGTTCTCTTTTGGTAGGTAGACCATCTCTTTTCCAGTAAGTTGCTAAGCACGCCCTCGCCGCCAGCAGCCGGGCATGTGTCCCATCATATACCCTGGCAGTGAGTCTTTCCCATTCAGTGCCCGTTCTCTTTTGGTAGGTAGATCATCTCTTTTCCAGTAAGTTGCTAAGCACACCCTCGCTGCCAGCAGCCAGGCATGTGTCCCATCATATACCCTGGCTTTGCGTCTTTCCCATTCAGTGCCCGCTCTCTTTTGGTAGGTAGACCATCTCTTTTCCAGTAAGTTGCTAAGCACGCCCTCGCTGCCAGCAGCAAGAAACGTGTCCCATCATATACCCAGGCAGTGAGTCTTTCCCATTCAGTGCCCGTTCTCTTTTGGTAGGTAGACCATCTCTTTTCCAGTAAGTTGCTAAGCACACCCTCGCTGCCAGCAGCCAGGCATGTGTCCCATCATATACCCTGGCAGTGAGTCTTTCCCATTCAGTGCCCGTTCTCTTTTGGTAGGCAGACCATCTCTTTTCCAGTAAGTTGCTAAGCACGCCCTCGCCGCCAGCAGCCAGGCATGTGTCCCATCATATACCCTGGTAGTGAGTCTTTTCCATTCAGTGCCCGCTCTCTTTTGGTAGGCCGACCATCTCTTTTCCAGTAAGTTGCTAAGCACGCCCTCGCTGCCAGCAGCCGTGCATGTGTCCCATCATATACCCTGGCAGTGAGTCTTTCCCATTCTGTGCCCGCTCTCTTTTGGTAGGTAGACCATCTCTTTTCCAGTAAGTTGCTAAGCACGCCCTCGCTGCCAGCAGCAGGACATGTGTCCCATCATATACCCTGGCAGTGAGTCTTTCCCATTCAGTGCCCGTTCTCTTTTGGTAGGCAGACCATCTCTTTTCCAGTAAGTTGCTAAGCACGCCCTCGCTGCCAGCAGCCGTGCATGTGTCCCATCATATACCCTGGCAGTGAGTCTCTCCCATTCTGTGCCCATTCTCTTTTGGTAGGACGACCATCTCTTTTCCAGTAAGTTGCTAAGCACGCCCTCGCTGCCAGCAGCCGTGCATGTGTCCCATCATATACCCTGGCAGTGAGTCTTTCCCATTCAGTGCCCGTTCTCTTTTGGTAGGTAGATCATCTCTTTTCCAGTAAGTTGCTAAGCACGCCCTCGCTGCCAGCAGCAGGACATGTGTCCCATCATATACCCTGGCAGTGAGTCTTTCCATAATGTGCCCGTTCTCTTTTGGTAGGTAGACCATCTCTTTTCCAGTAAGTTGCTAAGCACGCCCTCGCTGCCAGCAGCCAGGCATGTGTCCCATCATATACCCTGGCAGTGAGTCTTTCCCATTCAGTGCCCGTTCTCTTTTGGTAGGTAGACCATCTCTTTTCCAGTAAGTTGCTAAGCACGCCCTCGCCGCCAGCAGCAAGAAACGCGTCCCATCATAAACCCAGGCAGTGAGTCTTTCCCATTCTGTGCCCTTTCTCCTTTGGTAGGTAGACCATCTCTTTTCCAGTAAGTTGCTAAGCACGCCCTCGCTGCCAGCAGCAAGAAACGTGTCCCATCATATACCCTGGCAGTGAGTCTTTCCCATTCAGTGCCCGTTCTCTTTTGGTAGGTAGACCATCTCTTTTCCAGTAAGTTGCTAAGCACACCCTCGCTGCCAGCAGCCAGGCATGTGTCCCATCATATACCCTGGCAGTGAGTCTTTCCCATTCAGTGCCCGTTCTCTTTTGGTAGGTAGACCATCTCTTTTCCAGTAAGTTGCTAAGCACGCCCTCGCCGCCAGCAGCAAGAAACGTGTCCCATCATATACCCAGGCAGTGAGTCTTTCCCATTCTGTGCCCTTTCTCCTTTGGTAGGCAGACCATCTCTTTTCCAGTAAGTTGCTAAGCACACCCTCGCCGCCAGCAGCAAGAAACGTGTCCCATCATATACCCAGGCAGTGAGTCTTTCCCATTCTGTGCCCGTTCTCTTTTGGTAGGTAGACCATCTCTTTTCCAGTAAGTTGCTAAGCACGCCCTCGCTGCCAGCAGCAAGAAACGTGTCCCATCATATACCCTGGCAGTGAGTCTTTCCCATTCAGTGCCCGTTCTCTTTTGGTAGGTAGACCATCTCTTTTCCAGTAAGTTGCTAAGCACACCCTCGCTGACAAAGCCGTGCATGTGTCCCATCATATACCCTGGCAGTGAGTCTTTCCCATTCAGTGCCCGTTCTCTTTTGGTAGGTAGACCATCTCTTTTCCAGTAAGTTGCTAAGCACACCCTCGCTGCCAGCAGCCAGGCATGTGTCCCATCATATACCCTGGCAGTGAGTCTTTCCCATTCAGTGCCCGTTCTCTTTTGGTAGGTAGACCATCTCTTTTCCAGTAAGTTGCTAAGCACGCCCTCGCCGCCAGCAGCAAGAAACGTGTCCCATCATATACCCAGGCAGTGAGTCTTTCCCATTCTGTGCCCTTTCTCCTTTGGTAGGTAGACCATCTCTTTTCCAGTAAGTTGCTAAGCACACCCTCGCTGCCAGCAGCCGTGCATGTGTCCCATCATATACCCTGGCAGTGAGTCTTTCCCATTCAGTGCCCGTTCTCTTTTGGTAGGTAGACCATCTCTTTTCCAGTAAGTTGCTAAGCACACCCTCGCTGCCAGCAGCCAGGCATGTGTCCCATCATATACCCTGGCAGTGAGTCTTTCCCATTCAGTGCCCGTTCTCTTTTGGTAGGTAGACCATCTCTTTTCCAGTAAGTTGCTAAGCACGCCCTCGCCGCCAGCAGCAAGAAACGTGTCCCATCATATACCCAGGCAGTGAGTCTTTCCCATTCTGTGCCCTTTCTCCTTTGGTAGGCAGACCATCTCTTTTCCAGTAAGTTGCTAAGCACACCCTCGCTGCCAGCAGCAAGAAACGTGTCCCATCATATACCCTGGCAGTGAGTCTTTCCCATTCAGTGCCCGTTCTCTTTTGGTAGGTAGACCATCTCTTTTCCAGTAAGTTGCTAAGCACACCCTCGCTGCCAGCAGCCGTGCATGTGTCCCATCATATACCCTGGCAGTGAGTCTTTCCCATTCAGTGCCCGTTCTCTTTTGGTAGGTAGACCATCTCTTTTCCAGTAAGTTGCTAAGCACACCCTCGCTGCCAGCAGCCGTGCATGTGTCCCATCATATACCCTGGCAGTGAGTCTTTCCCATTCAGTGCCCGTTCTCTTTTGGAAGGTAGACCATCTCTTTTCCAGTAAGTTGCTAAGCACACCCTCGCTGCCAGCAGCCAGGCATGTGTCCCATCATATACCCTGGCAGTGAGTCTTTCCCATTCAGTGCCCGCTCTCTTTTGGTAGGCAGACCATCTCTTTTCCAGTAAGTTGCTAAGCACACCCTCGCTGCCAGCAGCCGTGCATGTGTCCCATCATATACCCTGGCAGTGAGTCTTTCCATAATGTGCCCGTTCTCTTTTGGTAGGTAGATCATCTTTTCCAGTAAGTTGCTAAGCATGCCCTCGCCGCCAGCAGCAAGAAACGTTCATTCAGTGCCCGCTCTCTTTTGGCAGGCAGACCATCTCTTTTCCAGTAAGTTGCTAAGCACACCCTCGCTGCCAGCAGCCGTGCATGTGTCCCATCATATACCCTGGCAGTGAGTCTTTCCATAATGTGCCCGTTCTCTTTTGGTAGGTAGATCATCTCTTTTCCAGTAAGTTGCTAAGCATGCCCTCGCTGCCAGCAGCCGTGCATGTGTCCCATCATATACCCTGGCAGTGAGTCTTTCCCATTCTGTGCCCATTCTCTTTTGGTAGGTAGACCATCTCTTTTCCAGTAAGTTGCTAAGCACACCCTCGCTGCCAGCAGCAGGACATGTGCCCCATCATATACCTTGGCAGTGAGTCTTTCCCATTCAGTGCCCGCTCTCTTTTGGTAGGCAGAGCATCTCTTTTCCAGTAAGTTGCTAAGCACGCCCTCGCTGCTAGCAGCCAGACATGTGTCCCATCATATACCCTGGCAGTGAGTCTTTCCCATTCAGTGCCCGCTCTCTTTTGGTAGGCAGACCATCTCTTTTCCAGTAAGTTGCTAAGCACGCCCTCACCGCCAGCAGCAGGACATGTGTCCCATCATATAGCCTGGCAGTGAGTCTTTCCCATTCAGTGCCCGCTCTCTTTTGGTAGGTAGACCATCTCTTTTCCAGTAAGTTGCTAAGCACGCCCTCACCGCCAGCAGCCAGGCATGTGTCCCATCATATACCCTGGCAGTGAGTCTTTCCCATTCAGTGCCTGCTCTCTTTTGGTAGGCAGACCATCTCTTTTCCAGTAAGTTGCTAAGCACACCCTCACCACCAGCAGCAGGACATGTGTCCCATCATATACCCTGGCAGTGAGTCTTTCCCATTCTGTGCCCGCTCTCTTTTGGTAGGTAGCCCATCTATTTTCCAGTAAGTTGCTAAGCACGCCCTCGCCGCCAGCAGCCAGGCATGTGTCCCATCATATACCCTGGCAGTGAGTCTTTCCCATTCTGTGCCCATTCTCTTTTGGTAGGCAGACCATCTCTTTTCCAGTAAGTTGCTAAGCACGCCCTCGCCGCCAGCAGCAGGACATGTGTCCCATCATATACCCTGGCAGTGAGTCTTTCCCATTCTGTGCCCATTCTCTTTTGGTAGGCAGACCATCTCTTTTCCAGTAAGTTGCTAAGCACACCCTCGCCGCCAGCAGCCAGGCATGTGTCCCATCATATACCCTGGCAGTGAGTCTTTCCCATTCTGTGCCCATTCTCTTTTGGTAGGCAGACCATCTCTTTTCCAGTAAGTTGCTAAGCACGCCCTCGCTGCCAGCAGCCAGGCATGTGTCCCATCATATACCCTGGCAGTGAGTCTTTCCCATTCAGTGCCCGCTCTCTTTTGGTAGGTAGACCATCTCTTTTCCAGTAAGTTGCTAAGCACGCCCTCACCGCCAGCAGCCAGGCATGTGTCCCATCATATACCCTGGCAGTGAGTCTTTCCCATTCAGTGCCTGCTCTCTTTTGGTAGGCAGACCATCTCTTTTCCAGTAAGTTGCTAAGCACACCCTCACCACCAGCAGCAGGATATGTGTCCCATCATATACCCTGGCAGTGAGTCTTTCCCATTCTTTGCCCGCTCTCTTTTGGTAGGTAGACCATCTATTTTCCAGTAAGTTGCTAAGCACGCCCTCGCCGCCAGCAGCCAGGCATGTGTCCCATCATATACCCTGGCAGTGAGTCTTTCCCATTCTGTGCCCATTCTCTTTTGGTAGGCAGACCATCTCTTTTCCAGTAAGTTGCTAAGCACGCCCTCGCTGCCAGCAGCCAGGCATGTGTCCCATCATTAACCCTGGCAGTGAGTCTTTCCCATTCAGTGCCCATTCTCTTTTGGTAGGTAGACCATCTCTTTTCCAGTAAGTTGCTAAGCACACCCTCACCGCCAGCAGCAGGACATGTGTCCCATCATCTACCCTGGCAGTGAGTCTCTCCCATTCTGTGCCCATTCTCTTTTGGTAGGTAGACCATCTCTTTTCCAGTAAGTTGCTAAGCACACCCTCGCTGCCAGCAGCCGTGCATGTGTCCCATCATATACCCTGGCAGTGAGTCTTTCCCATTCAGTGCCCGTTCTCTTTTGGAAGGTAGACCATCTCTTTTCCAGTAAGTTGCTAAGCACACCCTCGCTGCCAGCAGCCAGGCATGTGTCCCATCATATACCCTGGCAGTGAGTCTTTCCCATTCAGTGCCCGCTCTCTTTTGGTAGGCAGACCATCTCTTTTCCAGTAAGTTGCTAAGCACACCCTCGCTGCCAGCAGCCGTGCATGTGTCCCATCATATACCCTGGCAGTGAGTCTTTCCATAATGTGCCCGTTCTCTTTTGGTAGGTAGATCATCTTTTCCAGTAAGTTGCTAAGCACGCCCTCGCCGCCAGCAGCAAGAAACGTTCATTCAGTGCCCGCTCTCTTTTGGTAGGCAGACCATCTCTTTTCCAGTAAGTTGCTAAGCACACCTTCGCTGCCAGCAGCCGTGCATGTGTCCCATCATATACCCTGGCAGTGAGTCTTTCCATAATGTGCCCGTTCTCTTTTGGTAGGTAGATCATCTCTTTTCCAGTAAGTTGCTAAGCACGCCCTCGCTGCCAGCAGCCGTGCATGTGTCCCATCATATACCCTGGCAGTGAGTCTTTCCCATTCTGTGCCCATTCTCTTTTGGTAGGTAGACCATCTCTTTTCCAGTAAGTTGCTAAGCACACCCTCGCTGCCAGCAGCAGGACATGTGCCCCATCATATACCCTGGCAGTGAGTCTTTCCCATTCAGTGCCCGCTCTCTTTTGGTAGGCAGAGCATCTCTTTTCCAGTAAGTTGCTAAGCACGCCCTCGCTGCTAGCAGCCAGACATGTGTCCCATCATATACCCTGGCAGTGAGTCTTTCCCATTCAGTGCCCGCTCTCTTTTGGTAGGCAGACCATCTCTTTTCCAGTAAGTTGCTAAGCACGCCCTCACCGCCAGCAGCAGGACATGTGTCCCATCATATAGCCTGGCAGTGAGTCTTTCCCATTCAGTGCCCGCTCTCTTTTGGTAGGTAGACCATCTCTTTTCCAGTAAGTTGCTAAGCACGCCCTCACCGCCAGCAGCCATGCATGTGTCCCATCATATACCCTGGCAGTGAGTCTTTCCCATTCAGTGCCTGCTCTCTTTTGGTAGGCAGACCATCTCTTTTCCAGTAAGTTGCTAAGCACACCCTCACCACCAGCAGCAGGACATGTGTCCCATCATATACCCTGGCAGTGAGTCTTTCCCATTCTGTGCCCGCTCTCTTTTGGTAGGTAGACCATCTATTTTCCAGTAAGTTGCTAAGCACGCCCTCGCCGCCAGCAGCCAGGCATGTGTCCCATCATATACCCTGGCAGTGAGTCTTTCCCATTCTGTGCCCATTCTCTTTTGGTAGGCAGACCATCTCTTTTCCAGTAAGTTGCTAAGCACGCCCTCGCCGCCAGCAGCAGGACATGTGTCCCATCATATACCCTGGCAGTGAGTCTTTCCCATTCTGTGCCCATTCTCTTTTGGTAGGCAGACCATCTCTTTTCCAGTAAGTTGATAAGCATGCCCTCGTTGCCAGTAGCAGGACATGTGTCCCATCATATACCCTGGCAGTGAGTCTTTCTCATTCAGTGCCCGCTCTCTTTTGGTAGGCAGACCATCTCTTTTCCAGTAAGTTGCTAAGCACACCCTCGCCGCCAGCAGCCAGGCATGTGTCCCATCATATACCCTGGCAGTGAGTCTTTCCCATTCTGTGCCCATTCTCTTTTGGTAGGCAGACCATCTCTTTTCCAGTAAGTTGCTAAGCACGCCCTCGCTGCCAGCAGCCAGGCATGTGTCCCATCATATACCCTGGCAGTGAGTCTTTCCCATTCAGTGCCCGCTCTCTTTTGGTAGGTAGACAATCTCTTTTCCAGTAAGTTGCTAAGCACGCCCTCACCGCCAGCAGCCAGGCATGTGTCCCATCATATACCCTGGCAGTGAGTCTTTCCCATTCAGTGCCTGCTCTCTTTTGGTAGGCAGACCATCTCTTTTCCAGTAAGTTGCTAAGCACACCCTCACCACCAGCAGCAGGATATGTGTCCCATCATATACCCTGGCAGTGAGTCTTTCCCATTCTGTGCCCGCTCTCTTTTGGTAGGTAGACCATCTATTTTCCAGTAAGTTGCTAAGCACGCCCTCGCCGCCAGCAGCCAGGCATGTGTCCCATCATATACCCTGGCAGTGAGTCTTTCCCATTCTGTGCCCATTCTCTTTTGGTAGGCAGACCATCTCTTTTCCAGTAAGTTGCTAAGCACGCCCTCGCTGCCAGCAGCCAGGCATGTGTCCCATCATTAACCCTGGCAGTGAGTCTTTCCCATTCAGTGCCCATTCTCTTTTGGTAGGTAGACCATCTCTTTTCCAGTAAGTTGCTAAGCACACCCTCACCGCCAGCAGCAGGACATGTGTCCCATCATCTACCCTGGCAGTGAGTCTCTCCCATTCTGTGCCCATTCTCTTTTGGTAGGTAGACCATCTCTTTTCCAGTAAGTTGCTAAGCACGCCCTCGCTGCCAGCAGCCAGGCATGTGTCCCATCATATACCCTGGCAGTGAGTCTTTCCCATTCAGTGCCCATTCTCTTTTGGTAGGTAGACCATCTCTTTTCCAGTAAGTTGCTAAGCACGCCCTCACCGCCAGCAGCAGGACATGTGTCCCATCATCTACCCTGGCAGTGAGTCTTTCCCATTCAGTACCCGTTCTCTTTTGGTAGGTAGATCATCTCTTTTCCAGTAAGTTGCTAAGCACGCCCTCGCTGCCAGCAGCAGGACATGTGTCCCATCATATACCCTGGCAGTGAGTCTTTCCATAATGTGCCCGTTCTCTTTTGGTAGGTAGACCATCTCTTTTCCAGTAAGTTGCTAAGCACGTCCTCGCTGCCAGCAGCCAGGCATGTGTCCCATCATATACCCTGGCAGTGAGTCTTTCCCATTCAGTGCCCGTTCTCTTTTGGTAGGTAGACCATCTCTTTTCCAGTAAGTTGCTAAGCACGCCCTCGCTGCCAGCAGCCAGGCATGTGTCCCATCATATACCCTGGCAGTGAGTCTTTCCCATTCAGTGCCCGTTCTCTTTTGGTAGGTAGACCATCTCTTTTCCAGTAAGTTGCTAAGCACGCCCTCGCCGCCAGCAGCCAGGCATGTGTCCCATCATATACCCTGGCAGTGAGTCTTTCCCATTCAGTGCCCGTTCTCTTTTGGTAGGTAGACCATCTCTTTTCCAGTAAGTTGCTAAGCACGCCCTCGCCGCCAGCAGCAAGAAACGTGTCCCATCATATACCCTGGCAGTGAGTCTTTCCCATTCAGTGCCCGCTCTCTTTTGGTAGGTAGACCATCTCTTTTCCAGTAAGTTGCTAAGCACGCCCTCGCCGCCAGCAGCCGTGCATGTGTCCCATCATATACCCTGGCAGTGAGTCTTTCCCATTCAGTGCCCGTTCTCTTTTGGAAGGTAGACCATCTCTTTTCCAGTAAGTTGCTAAGCACACCCTCGCTGCCAGCAGCCAGGCATGTGTCCCATCATATACCCTGGCAGTGAGTCTTTCCCATTCAGTGCCCGCTCTCTTTTGGTAGGCAGACCATCTCTTTTCCAGTAAGTTGCTAAGCACACCCTCGATGCCAGCAGCCAGGCATGTGTCCCATCATATACCCTGGCAGTGAGTCTTTCCCATTCAGTGCCCGCTCTCTTTTGGTAGGTAGACCATCTCTTTTCCAGTAAGTTGCTAAGCACGCCCTCGCTGCCAGCAGCAAGAAACGTGTCCCATCATATACCCTGGCAGTGAGTCTTTCCCATTCAGTGCCCGTTCTCTTTTGGTAGGTAGACCATCTCTTTTCCAGTAAGTTGCTAAGCACACCCTCACTGCCAGCAGCCGTGCATGTGTCCCATCATATACCCTGGCAGTGAGTCTTTCCATAATGTGCCCGTTCTCTTTTGGTAGGTAAATTATCTCTTTTCCAGTAAGTTGCTAAGCACGCCCTCGCTGCCAGCAGCCGTGCATGTGTCCCATCATATACCCTGGCAGTGAGTCTTTCCCATTCTGTGCCCATTCTCTTTTGGTAGGTAGACCATCTCTTTTCCAGTAAGTTGCTAAGTACACCCTCGCTGCCAGCAGCAGGACATGTGCCCCATCATATACCCTGGCAGTGAGTCTTTCCCATTCATTGCCCGCTCTCTTTTGGTAGGCAGAGCATCTCTTTTCCAGTAAGTTGCTAAGCACGCCCTCGCTGCCAGCAGCCAGGCATGTGTCCCATCCTATACCCTGGCAGTGAGTATTTCCCATTCAGTGCCTGCTCTCTTTTGGTAGGCAGACCATCTCTTTTCCAGTAAGTTGCTAAGCACACCCTCACCACCAGCAGCAGGACATGTGTCCCATCATATACCCTGGCAGTGAGTCTTTCCCATTCTGTGCCCATTCTCTTTTGGTAGGCAGACCATCTCTTTTCCAGTAAGTTGCTAAGCACGCCCTCGCTGCCAGCAGCCAGGCATGTGTCCCATCATATACCCTGGCAGTGAGTCTTTCCCATTCAGTGCCCGTTCTCTTTTGGTAGGTAGACCATCTCTTTTCCAGTAAGTTGCTAAGCACACCCTCGCCGCCAGCAGCAGGACATTTGTCCCATCATATACCCTGGCAGTGAGTCTTTCCCATTCTGTGCCCATTCTCTTTTGGTAGGCAGACCATCTCTTTTCCAGTAAGTTGCTAAGCACGCCCTCGCTGCCAGTAGCAGGACATGTGTCCCATCATATACCCTGGCAGTGAGTCTTTCTCATTCAGTGCCCGCTCTCTTTTGGTAGGCAGACCATCTCTTTTCCAGTAAGTTGCTAAGCACGCCCTCACCGCCAGCAGCAGGACATGTGTCCCATCATATACCCTGGCAGTGAGTCTTTCTCATTCAGTGCCCGCTCTCTTTTGGTAGGCAGACCATCTCTTTTCCAGTAAGTTGCTAAGCACGCCCTCACCGCCAGCAGCAGGACATGTGTCCCATCATATACCCTGGCAGTGAGTCTTTCCCATTCTGTGCCCATTCTTTTTTGGTAGGCAGACCATCTCTTTTCCAGTAAGTTGCTAAGCACGCCCTCACTGCCAGCAGCAGGACATGTGTCCCATCATATACCCTGGCAGTGAGTCTTTCTCGTTCAGTGCCCGCTCTCTTTTGGTAGGCAGACCATCTCTTTTCCAGTAAGTTGCTAAGCACGCCTTCACCGCCAGCAGCAGGACATGTGTCCCATCATATACCCTGGCAGTGAGTCTTTCCCATTCTGTACCCATTCTCTTTTGGTAGGCAGACCATCTCTTTTCCAGTAAGTTGCTAAGCACGCCCTCGCTGCCAGCAGCCAGGCATGTGTCCCATCATATACCCTGGCAGTGAGTCTTTCCCATTCAGTGCCCGCTTTCTTTTGGTAGGTAGACCATCTCTTTTCCAGTAAGTTGCTAAGCACGACCTCGCTGCCAGCAGCAGGACATGTGTCCCATCATATACCCTGGCAGTGAGTCTTTCCCATTCAGTGCCGTTGTCTTTTGGTAGGCAGACCATCTCTTTTCCAGTAAGTTGCTAAGCACGCCCTCGCTGCCAGCAGCAGGGCATGTGTCCCATCATATACCCTGGCAGTGAGTCTTTCCCATTCAGTGCCCGCTTTCTTTTGGTAGGTAGACCATCTCTTTTCCAGTAAGTTGCTAAGCACGCCCTCACCGCCAGCAGCAGGACATGTGTCCCATCATATACCCTGGCAGTGAGTCTTTCCCATTCAGTGCCTGTTCTCTTTTGGTAGGCAGACCATCTCTTTTCCAGTAAGTTGCTAAGCACGACCTCGCTGCCAGCAGCAGGACATGTCTCCCATCATATACCCTGGCAGTGAGTCTTTCCCATTCAGTGCCCGTTGTCTTTTGGTAGGCAGACCATCTCTTTTCCAGTAAGTTGCTAAGCACGCCCTCGCTGCCAGCAGCAGGACATGTGTCCCATCATATACCCTGGCAGTGAGTCTTTCCCATTCAGTGCCCGTTCTCTTTTGGTAGGCAGACCATCTCTTTTCCAGTAAGTTGCTAAGCACGCCCTCGCGGCCAGCAGCAGGACATGTGTCCCATCATATACCCTGGCAGTGAGTCTTTCCCATTCTGTGCCCGCTCTCTTTTGGTAGGTAGACCATCTCTTTTCCAGTAAGTTGCTAAGCACACCCTCGCTGCCAGCAGCCAGGCATGTGTCCCATCATATACCCTGGCAGTGAGTCTTTCCCATTCAGTGTCCGTTCTCTTTTGGTAGGCAGACCATCTCTTTTCCAGTAAGTTGCTAAGCACGCCCTCGCCGCCAGCAGCCAGGCATGTGTCCCATCATATACCCTGGCAGTGAGTCTTTCCCATTCAGTGCCCGCTCTCTTTTGGTAGGCAGACCATCTCTTTTCCAGTAAGTTGCTAAGCACGCCCTCGCTGCCAGCATCCGTGCATGTGTCCCATCATATACCCTGGCAGTGAGTCTTTCCCATTCTGTGCCCGCTCTCTTTTGGTAGGTAGACCATCTCTTTTTCAGTAAGTTGCTAAGCACGCCCTCGCTGCCAGCAGCAGGACATGTGTCCCATCATATACCCTGGCAGTGAGTCTTTCCCATTCAGTGCCCGTTCTCTTTTGGTAGGTAGACCATCTCTTTTCCAGTAAGTTGCTAAGCACGCCCTCGCCGCTAGCAGCAGGACATGTGTCCCATCATATACCATGGCAGTGGGTCTTTCCCATTCAGTGCCCGTTCTCTTTTGGTAGGTAGACCATCTCTTTTCCAGTAAGTTGCTAAGCACGCCCTCGCTGCCAGCAGCCAGGCATGTGCCCCATCATATACCCTGGCAGTGAGTCTTTCCCATTCGGTGCCCGCTCTCTTTTGGTAGGTAGACCATCTCTTTTCCAGTAAGTTGCTAAGCACACCCTCGCTGCCAGCAGCCAGGCATGTGCCCCATCATATACCCTGGCAGTGAGTCTTTCCCATTCAGTGCCCGTTCTCTTTTGGTAGGTAGACCATCTCTTTTCCAGTAAGTTGCTAAGCATGCCCTCGCTGCCAGCAGCAGGACATGTGTCCCATCATATACCCTGGCAGTGAGTCCTTCCATAATGTGCCCGTTCTCTTTTGGTAGGTAGACCTTGGGCCTCATTCCGAGTACGGCGCTAACCAATGGCGCTATTAACGCCTTGGTTGACGCCGTACCCGGACCGGCAGCACCTTGGTGGATGGCGGAATTACCGCCCCATTCCAAGGTTGGCGGGGCGGTAATTCCCCATTCACCAAGGCTCTTCCCCATTCCCAAATGAGCCCCCATAGGGCTCAATGGGAATGGGGAAATTGCAAATAACGGTGACCGTTCATTACGGTCACCGTTATTGGCTTGGAGGCCCCTTTGCGCCCTCGACTTTAACACCTGCTCGAAGCAGGCGTTAAGGGCGAGGGCGCAAAGGGAACTCGGAGTATGGCGGTAAGGGATCACCGCCACCGGTCTCGTTACCGGTGGCCGCTATCCCTTAGCGCCATACCCGGAATGAGGCCCCATCTCTTTTCCAGTAAGTTGCTAAGCACGCCCTCGCTGCCAGCAGCCGGGCATGTGTCCCATCATATACCCTGGCAGTGAGTCTTTCCCATTCAGTGCCCGTTCTCTTTTGGTAGGTAGATCATCTCTTTTCCAGTAAGTTGCTAAGCACGCCCTCGCCGCCAGCAGCCAGGCATGTGTCCCATCATATACCCTGGCAGTGAGTCTTTCCCATTCAGTGCCCGTTCTCTTTTGGTAGGTAGACCATCTCTTTTCCAGTAAGTTGCTAAGCACGCCCTCGCCGCCAGCAGCAAGAAACGTGTCCCATCATATACTCTGGCAGTGAGTCTTTCCCATTCAGTGCCCACTCTCTTTTGGTAGGTAGACCATCTCTTTTCCAGTAAGTTGCTAAGCACGCCCTCGCCGCCAGCAGCAAGAAACGTGTCCCATCATATACCCAGGCAGTGAGTCTTTCCCATTCTGTGCCCGTTCTCTTTTGGTAGGTAGACCATCTCTTTTCCAGTAAGTTGCTAAGCACGCCCTCGCCGCCAGTAGCAAGAAACGTGTCCCATCATATACCCAGGCAGTGAGTCTTTCCCATTCTGTGCCCGTTCTCTTTTGGTAGGCAGACCATCTCTTTTCCAGTAAGTTGCTAAGCACACCCTCGCTGCCAGCAGCCAGGCATGTGTCCCATCATATACCCTGGCTTTGCGTCTTTCCCATTCAGTGCCCGCTCTCTTTTGGTAGGTAGACCATCTCTTTTCCAGTAAGTTGCTAAGCACGCCCTCGCTGCCAGCAGCAAGAAACGTGTCCCATCATATACCCAGGCAGTGAGTCTTTCCAATTCTGTGCCCGTTCTCTTTTGGTAGGTAGACCATCTCTTTTCCAGTAAGTTGCTAAGCACACCCTCGCTGCCAGCAGCCAGGCATGTGTCCCATCATATACCCTGGCAGTGAGTCTTTCCCATTCAGTGCCCGTTCTCTTTTGGTAGGTAGACCATCTCTTTTCCAGTAAGTTGCTAAGCACACCCTCGCTGCCAGCAGCCAGACATGTGTCCCATCATATACCCTGGCAGTGAGTCTTTCCCATTCAGTGCCCGTTCTCTTTTGGTAGGCAGACCATCTCTTTTCCAGTAAGTTGCTAAGCACGCCCTCGCCGCCAGCAGCCAGGCATGTGTCCCATCATATACCCTGGTAGTGAGTCTTTCCCATTCAGTGCCCGCTCTCTTTTGGTAGGCCGACCATCTCTTTTCCAGTAAGTTGCTAAGCACGCCCTCGCTGCCAGCAGCCGTGCATGTGTCCCATCATATACCCTGGCAGTGAGTCTTTCCCATTCTGTGCCCGCTCTCTTTTGGTAGGTAGACCATCTCTTTTCCAGTAAGTTGCTAAGCACGCCCTCGCTGCCAGCAGCAGGACATGTGTCCCATCATATACCCTGGCAGTGAGTCTTTCCCATTCAGTGCCCGTTCTCTTTTGGTAGGCAGACCATCTCTTTTCCAGTAAGTTGCTAAGCACGCCCTCGCTGCCAGCAGCCGTGCATGTGTCCCATCATATACCCTGGCAGTGAGTCTCTCCCATTCTGTGCCCATTCTCTTTTGGTAGGACGACCATCTCTTTTCCAGTAAGTTGCTAAGCACGCCCTCGCTGCCAGCAGCCGTGCATGTGTCCCATCATATACCCTGGCAGTGAGTCTTTCCCATTCAGTGCCCGTTCTCTTTTGGTAGGTAGATCATCTCTTTTCCAGTAAGTTGCTAAGCACGCCCTCGCTGCCAGCAGCAGGACATGTGTCCCATCATATACCCTGGCAGTGAGTCTTTCCATAATGTGCCCGTTCTCTTTTGGTAGGTAGACCATCTCTTTTCCAGTAAGTTGCTAAGCACGCCCTCGCTGCCAGCAGCCAGGCATGTGTCCCATCATATACCCTGGCAGTGAGTCTTTCCCATTCAGTGCCCGTTCTCTTTTGGTAGGTAGACCATCTCTTTTCCAGTAAGTTGCTAAGCACGCCCTCGCCGCCAGCAGCAAGAAACGCGTCCCATCATAAACCCAGGCAGTGAGTCTTTCCCATTCTGTGCCCTTTCTCCTTTGGTAGGTAGACCATCTCTTTTCCAGTAAGTTGCTAAGCACGCCCTCGCTGCCAGCAGCAAGAAACGTGTCCCATCATATACCCTGGCAGTGAGTCTTTCCCATTCAGTGCCCGTTCTCTTTTGGTAGGTAGACCATCTCTTTTCCAGTAAGTTGCTAAGCACACCCTCGCTGCCAGCAGCCGTGCATGTGTCCCATCATATACCCTGGCAGTGAGTCTTTCCCATTCAGTGCCCGTTCTCTTTTGGTAGGTAGATCATCTCTTTTCCAGTAAGTTGCTAAGCACGCCCTCGCCGCCAGCAGCCAGGCATGTGTCCCATCATATACCCTGGCAGTGAGTCTTTCCCATTCAGTGCCCGTTCTCTTTTGGTAGGTAGACCATCTCTTTTCCAGTAAGTTGCTAAGCACGCCCTCGCCGCCAGCCGCAAGAAACGTGTCCCATCATATACCCTGGCAGTGAGTCTTTCCCATTCAGTGCCCACTCTCTTTTGGTAGGTAGACCATCTCTTTTCCAGTAAGTTGCTAAGCACGCCCTCGCCGCCAGCAGCAAGAAACGCGTCCCATCATATACCCAGGCAGTGAGTCTTTCCCATTCTGTGCCCTTTCTCCTTTGGTAGGTAGACCATCTCTTTTCCAGTAAGTTGCTAAGCACACCCTCGCCGCCAGCAGCAAGAAACGTGTCCCATCATATACCCAGGCAGTGAGTCTTTCCCATTCTGTGCCCGTTCTCTTTTGGTAGGTAGACCATCTCTTTTCCAGTAAGTTGCTAAGCACGCCCTCGCTGCCAGCAGCAAGAAACGTGTCCCATCATATACCCTGGCAGTGAGTCTTTCCCATTCAGTGCCCGTTCTCTTTTGGTAGGTAGACCATCTCTTTTCCAGTAAGTTGCTAAGCACACCCTCGCTGCCAGCAGCCGTGCATGTGTCCCATCATATACCCTGGCAGTGAGTCTTTCCCATTCAGTGCCCGTTCTCTTTTGGTAGGTAGACCATCTCTTTTCCAGTAAGTTGCTAAGCACACCCTCGCTGCCAGCAGCCAGGCATGTGCCCCATCATATACCCTGGCAGTGAGTCTTTCCCATTCAGTGCCCGTTCTCTTTTGGTAGGTAGACCATCTCTTTTCCAGTAAGTTGCTAAGCATGCCCTCGCTGCCAGCAGCAGGATATGTGTCCCATCATATACCCTGGCAGTGAGTCCTTCCATAATGTGCCCGTTCTCTTTTGGTAGGTAGACCTTGGGCCTCATTCCGAGTACGGCGCTAACCAATGGCGCTATTAACGCCTTGGTTGACGCCGTACCCGGACCGGCAGCGCCTTGGTGGATGGCGGAATTACCGCCCCATTCCAAGGTTGGCGGGGCGGTAATTCCCCATTCACCAAGGCTCTTCCCCATTCCCAAATGAGCCCCCATAGGGCTCAATGGGAATGGGGAAATTGCAAATAACGGTGACCGTTCATTACGGTCACCGTTATTGGCTTGGAGGCCCCTTTGCGCCCTCGACTTTAACACCTGCTCGAAGCAGGCGTTAAGGGCGAGGGCGCAAAGGGAACTCGGAGTATGGCGGTAAGGGATCACCACCACCGGTCTCGTTACCGGTGGCCGCTATCCCTTAGCGCCATACTCGGAATGAGGCCCCATCTCTTTTCCAGTAAGTTGCTAAGCACGCCCTCGCTGCCAGCAGCCGGGCATGTGTCCCATCATATACCCTGGCAGTGAGTCTTTCCCATTCAGTGCCCGTTCTCTTTTGGTAGGTAGATCATCTCTTTTCCAGTAAGTTGCTAAGCACGCCCTCGCCGCCAGCAGCCAGGCATGTGTCCCATCATATACCCTGGCAGTGAGTCTTTCCCATTCAGTGCCCGTTCTCTTTTGGTAGGTAGACCATCTCTTTTCCAGTAAGTTGCTAAGCACGCCCTCGCCGCCAGCAGCAAGAAACGTGTCCCATCATATACCCTGGCAGTGAGTCTTTCCCATTCAGTGCCCACTCTCTTTTGGTAGGTAGACCATCTCTTTTCCAGTAAGTTGCTAAGCACGCCCTCGCCGCCAGCAGCAAGAAACGTGTCCCATCATATACCCAGGCAGTGAGTCTTTCCCATTCTGTGCCCGTTCTCTTTTGGTAGGTAGACCATCTCTTTTCCAGTAAGTTGCTAAGCACGCCCTCGCCGCCAGCAGCCGGGCATGTGTCCCATCATATACCCTGGCAGTGAGTCTTTCCCATTCAGTGCCCGTTCTCTTTTGGTAGGTAGATCATCTCTTTTCCAGTAAGTTGCTAAGCACACCCTCGCTGCCAGCAGCCAGGCATGTGTCCCATCATATACCCTGGCTTTGCGTCTTTCCCATTCAGTGCCCGCTCTCTTTTGGTAGGTAGACCATCTCTTTTCCAGTAAGTTGCTAAGCACGCCCTCGCTGCCAGCAGCAAGAAACGTGTCCCATCATATACCCAGGCAGTGAGTCTTTCCAATTCTGTGCCCGTTCTCTTTTGGTAGGTAGACCATCTCTTTTCCAGTAAGTTGCTAAGCACACCCTCGCTGCCAGCAGCCAGGCATGTGTCCCATCATATACCCTGGCAGTGAGTCTTTCCCATTCAGTGCCCGTTCTCTTTTGGTAGGTAGACCATCTCTTTTCCAGTAAGTTGCTAAGCACACCCTCGCTGCCAGCAGCCAGGCATGTGTCCCATCATATACCCTGGCAGTGAGTCTTTCCCATTCAGTGCCCGTTCTCTTTTGGTAGGCAGACCATCTCTTTTCCAGTAAGTTGCTAAGCACGCCCTCGCCGCCAGCAGCCAGGCATGTGTCCCATCATATACCCTGGTAGTGAGTCTTTCCCATTCAGTGCCCGCTCTCTTTTGGTAGGCCGACCATCTCTTTTCCAGTAAGTTGCTAAGCACGCCCTCGCTGCCAGCAGCCGTGCATGTGTCCCATCATATACCCTGGCAGTGAGTCTTTCCCATTCTGTGCCCGCTCTCTTTTGGTAGGTAGACCATCTCTTTTCCAGTAAGTTGCTAAGCACGCCCTCGCTGCCAGCAGCAGGACATGTGTCCCATCATATACCCTGGCAGTGAGTCTTTCCCATTCAGTGCCCGTTCTCTTTTGGTAGGCAGACCATCTCTTTTCCAGTAAGTTGCTAAGCACGCCCTCGCTGCCAGCAGCCGTGCATGTGTCCCATCATATACCCTGGCAGTGAGTCTCTCCCATTCTGTGCCCATTCTCTTTTGGTAGGACGACCATCTCTTTTCCAGTAAGTTGCTAAGCACGCCCTCGCTGCCAGCAGCCGTGCATGTGTCCCATCATATACCCTGGCAGTGAGTCTTTCCCATTCAGTGCCCGTTCTCTTTTGGTAGGTAGATCATCTCTTTTCCAGTAAGTTGCTAAGCACGCCCTCGCTGCCAGCAGCAGGACATGTGTCCCATCATATACCCTGGCAGTGAGTCTTTCCATAATGTGCCCGTTCTCTTTTGGTAGGTAGACCATCTCTTTTCCAGTAAGTTGCTAAGCACGCCCTCGCTGCCAGCAGCCAGGCATGTGTCCCATCATATACCCTGGCAGTGAGTCTTTCCCATTCAGTGCCCGTTCTCTTTTGGTAGGTAGACCATCTCTTTTCCAGTAAGTTGCTAAGCACGCCCTCGCCGCCAGCAGCAAGAAACGCGTCCCATCATAAACCCAGGCAGTGAGTCTTTCCCATTCTGTGCCCTTTCTCCTTTGGTAGGTAGACCATCTCTTTTCCAGTAAGTTGCTAAGCACGCCCTCGCTGCCAGCAGCAAGAAACGTGTCCCATCATATACCCTGGCAGTGAGTCTTTCCCATTCAGTGCCCGTTCTCTTTTGGTAGGTAGACCATCTCTTTTCCAGTAAGTTGCTAAGCACACCCTCGCTGCCAGCAGCCGTGCATGTGTCCCATCATATACCCTGGCAGTGAGTCTTTCCCATTCAGTGCCCGTTCTCTTTTGGTAGGTAGACCATCTCTTTTCCAGTAAGTTGCTAAGCACGCCCTCACCGCCAGCAGCAGGACATGTGTCCCATCATATACCCAGGCAGTGAGTCTTTCCCATTCTGTGCCCGTTCTCTTTTGGTAGGTAGACCATCTCTTTTCCAGTAAGTTGCTAAGCACGCCCTCGCTGCCAGCAGCAAGAAACGTGTCCCATCATATACCCTGGCAGTGAGTCTTTCCCATTCAGTGCCCGTTCTCTTTTGGTAGGTAGACCATCTCTTTTCCAGTAAGTTGCTAAGCACGCCCTCGCCGCCAGCAGCCAGGCATGTGTCCCATCATATACCCTGGCAGTGAGTCTTTCCCATTCAGTGCCCGTTCTCTTTTGGTAGGTAGACCATCTCCTTTCCAGTAAGTTGCTAAGCACGCCCTCGCTGCCAGCAGTCAGGCATGTGCCCCATCATATACCCTGGCAGTGAGTCTTTCCATAATGTGCCCGTTCTCTTTTGGTAGGCAGACCATCTCTTTTCCAGTAAGTTGCTAAGCACGCCCTCGCCGCCAGCAGCCAGGCATGTGTCCCATCATATACCCTGGTAGTGAGTCTTTCCCATTCAGTGCCCGCTCTCTTTTGGTAGGCCGACCATCTCTTTTCCAGTAAGTTGCTAAGCACGCCCTCGCTGCCAGCAGCCGTGCATGTGTCCCATCATATACCCTGGCAGTGAGTCTTTCCCATTCTGTGCCCGCTCTCTTTTGGTAGGTAGACCATCTCTTTTCCAGTAAGTTGCTAAGCACGCCCTCGCTGCCAGCAGCAGGACATGAGTCCCATCATATACCCTGGCAGTGAGTCTTTCCCATTCAGTGCCCGTTCTCTTTTGGTAGGCAGACCATCTCTTTTCCAGTAAGTTGCTAAGCACGCCCTCGCTGCCAGCAGCCGTGCATGTGTCCCATCATATACCCTGGCAGTGAGTCTCTCCCATTCTGTGCCCATTCTCTTTTGGTAGGACGACCATCTCTTTTCCAGTAAGTTGCTAAGCACGCCCTCGCTGCCAGCAGCCGTGCATGTGTCCCATCATATACCCTGGCAGTGAGTCTTTCCCATTCAGTGCCCGTTCTCTTTTGGTAGGTAGATCATCTCTTTTCCAGTAAGTTGCTAAGCACGCCCTCGCTGCCAGCAGCAGGACATGTGTCCCATCATATACCCTGGCAGTGAGTCTTTCCATAATGTGCCCGTTCTCTTTTGGTAGGTAGACCATCTCTTTTCCAGTAAGTTGCTAAGCACGCCCTCGCTGCCAGCAGCCAGGCATGTGTCCCATCATATACCCTGGCAGTGAGTCTTTCCCATTCAGTGCCCGTTCTCTTTTGGTAGGTAGACCATCTCTTTTCCAGTAAGTTGCTAAGCACGCCCTCGCCGCCAGCAGCAAGAAACGCGTCCCATCATAAACCCAGGCAGTGAGTCTTTCCCATTCTGTGCCCTTTCTCCTTTGGTAGGTAGACCATCTCTTTTCCAGTAAGTTGCTAAGCACGCCCTCGCTGCCAGCAGCAAGAAACGTGTCCCATCATATACCCTGGCAGTGAGTCTTTCCCATTCAGTGCCCGTTCTCTTTTGGTAGGTAGACCATCTCTTTTCCAGTAAGTTGCTAAGCACACCCTCGCTGCCAGCAGCCGTGCATGTGTCCCATCATATACCCTGGCAGTGAGTCTTTCCCATTCAGTGCCCGTTCTCTTTTGGTAGGTAGACCATCTCTTTTCCAGTAAGTTGCTAAGCACGCCCTCATCGCCAGCAGCAGGACATGTGTCCCATCATATACCCAGGCAGTGAGTCTTTCCCATTCTGTGCCCGTTCTCTTTTGGTAGGTAGACCATCTCTTTTCCAGTAAGTTGCTAAGCACGCCCTCGCTGCCAGCAGCAAGAAACGTGTCCCATCATATACCCTGGCAGTGAGTCTTTCCCATTCAGTGCCCGTTCTCTTTTGGTAGGTAGACCATCTCTTTTCCAGTAAGTTGCTAAGCACACCCTCGCTGCCAGCAGCCGTGCATGTGTCCCATCATATACCCTGGCAGTGAGTCTTTCCCATTCAGTGCCCGTTCTCTTTTGGTAGGTAGACCATCTCTTTTCCAGTAAGTTGCTAAGCACACCCTCGCTGCCAGCAGCCAGGCATGTGTCCCATCAAATACCCTGGCAGTGAGTCTTTCCCATTCAGTGCCCGTTCTCTTTTGGTAGGTAGACCATCTCTTTTCCAGTAAGTTGCTAAGCACGCCCTCGCCGCCAGCAGCAAGAAACGTGTCCCATCATATACCCTGGCAGTGAGTCTTTCCCATTCTGTGCCCTTTTTCCTTTGGTAGGCAGACCATCTCTTTTCCAGTAAGTTGCTAAGCACACCCTCGCTGCCAGCAGCAAGAAACGTGTCCCATCATATACCCTGGCAGTGAGTCTTTCCCATTCTGTGCCCGTTCTCTTTTGGTAGGTAGACCATCTCTTTTCCAGTAAGTTGCTAAGCACACCCTCGCTGCCAGCAGCCGTGCATGTGTCCCATCATATACCCTGGCAGTGAGTCTTTCCCATTCAGTGCCCGTTCTCTTTTGGTAGGTAGACCATCTCTTTTCCAGTAAGTTGCTAAGCACACCCTCGCTGCCAGCAGCCGTGCATGTGTCCCATCATATACCCTGGCAGTGAGTCTTTCCCATTCAGTGCCCGTTCTCTTTTGGTAGGTAGACCATCTCTTTTCCAGTAAGTTGCTAAGCACACCCTCGCTGCCAGCAGCCAGGCATGTGTCCCATCATATACCCTGGCAGTGAGTCTTTCCCATTCAGTGCCCGCTCTCTTTTGGTAGGTAGACCATCTCTTTTCCAGTAAGTTGCTAAGCACGCCCTCGCCGCCAGCAGCAAGAAACGTGTCCCATCATATACCCAGGCATTGAGTCTTTCCCATTCTGTGCCCTTTCTCCTTTGGTAGGTAGACCATCTCTTTTCCAGTAAGTTGCTAAGCACACCCTCGCCGCCAGCAGCAAGAAACGTGTCCCATCATATACCCAGGCAGTGAGTCTTTCCCATTCTGTGCCCGTTCTCTTTTGGTAGGTAGACCATCTCTTTTCCAGTAAGTTGCTAAGCACGCCCTCGCTGCCAGCAGCAAGAAACGTGTCCCATCATATACCCTGGCAGTGAGTCTTTCCCATTCAGTGCCCGTTCTCTTTTGGTAGGTAGACCATCTCTTTTCCAGTAAGTTGCTAAGCACACCCTCGCTGCCAGCAGCCGTGCATGTGTCCCATCATATACCCTGGCAGTGAGTCTTTCCCATTCAGTGCCCGTTCTCTTTTGGTAGGTAGACCATCTCTTTTCCAGTAAGTTGCTAAGCACGCCCTCGCTGCCAGCAGCCAGGCATGTGTCCCATCATATACCCTGGCAGTGAGTCTTTCCCATTCAGTGCCCGTTCTCTTTTGGTAGGTAGACCATCTCTTTTCCAGTAAGTTGCTAAGCACGCCCTCGCCGCCAGCAGCAAGAAACGTGTCCCATCATATACCCTGGCAGTGAGTCTTTCCCATTCAGTGCCCGCTCTCTTTTGGTAGGTAGACCATCTCTTTTCCAGTAAGTTGCTAAGCACGCCCTCGCCGCCAGCAGCAAGAAACGCGTCCCATCATATACCCAGGCAGTGAGTCTTTCCCATTCAGTGCCCGCTCTCTTTTGGTAGGTAGACCATCTCTTTTCCAGTAAGTTGCTAAGCACGCCCTCGCCGCCAGCAGCAAGAAACGCGTCCCATCATATACCCAGGCAGTGAGTCTTTCCCATTCTGTGCCCTTTCTCCTTTGGTAGGCAGACCATCTCTTTTCCAGTAAGTTGCTAAGCACACCCTCGATGCCAGCAGCAAGAAACGTGTCCCATCATATACCCTGGCAGTGAGTCTTTCCCATTCAGTGCCCGCTCTCTTTTGGTAGGTAGACCATCTCTTTTCCAGTAAGTTGCTAAGCACGCCCTCGCCGCCAGCAGCAAGAAACGCGTCCCATCATATACCCAGGCAGTGAGTCTTTCCCATTCTGTGCCCTTTCTCCTTTGGTAGGCAGACCATCTCTTTTCCAGTAAGTTGCTAAGCACACCCTCGATGCCAGCAGCCAGGCATGTGTCCCATCATATACCCTGGCAGTGAGTCTTTCCCATTCAGTGCCCGCTCTCTTTTGGTAGGTAGACCATCTCTTTTCCAGTAAGTTGCTAAGCACGCCCTCGCTGCCAGCAGCAAGAAACGTGTCCCATCATATACCCTGGCAGTGAGTCTTTCCCATTCAGTGCCCGTTCTCTTTTGGTAGGTAGACCATCTCTTTTCCAGTAAGTTGCTAAGCACACCCTCGCTGCCAGCAGCGGTGCATGTGTCCCATCATATAGCCTGGCAGTGAGTCTTTCCCATTCTGTGCCCGCTCTCTTTTGGTAGGCAGACCATCTCTTTTCCAGTAAGTTGCTAAGCACACCCTCGCTGCCAGCAGCCGTGCATGTGTCCCATCATACACCCTGGCAGTGAGTCTTTCCCATTCAGTGCCCGCTCTCTTTTGCTAGGTAGACCATCTCTTTTCCAGTAAGTTGCTAAGCACGCCCTCGCTGCCAGCAGCAAGAAACGTGTCCCATCATATACCCTGGCAGTGAGTCTTTCCCATTCAGTGCCCGCTCTCTTTTGGTAGGTAGACCATCTCTTTTCCAGTAAGTTGCTAAGCACGCCCTCGCTGCCAGCAGCCAGGCATGTGTCCCATCACATACCCTGGCAGTGAGTCTTTCCCATTCAGTGCCCGTTCTCTTTTGGTAGGTAGACCATCTCTTTTCCAGTAAGTTGCTAAGCACACCCTCGCTGCCAGCAGCCAGGCATGTGTCCCATCATATACCCTGGCAGTGAGTCTTTCCCATTCAGTGCCCGCTCTCTTTTGGTAGGTAGACCATCTCTTTTCCAGTAAGTTGCTAAGCACGCCCTCGCTGCCAGCAGCAAGAAATGTGTCCCATCATATACCCTGGCAGTGAGTCTTTCCCATTCAGTGCCCGTTCTCTTTTGGTAGGTAGACCATCTCTTTTCCAGTAAGTTGCTAAGCACACCCTCGCTGCCAGCAGCCAGGCATGTGTCCCATCATATACCCTGGCAGTGAGTCTTTCGCATTCAGTGCCCGCTCTCTTTTGGTAGGTAGACCATCTCTTTTCCAGTAAGTTGCTAAGCACGCCCTCGCAGCCAGCAGCAAGAAACGTGTCCCATCATATACCCTGGCAGTGAGTCTTTCCCATTCAGTGCCCGTTCTCTTTTGGTAGGTAGACCATCTCTTTTCCAGTAAGTTGCTAAGCACACCCTCGCTGCCAGCTGCCGTGCATGTGTCCCATCATATACCCTGGCAGTGAGTCTTTCCCATTCAGTGCCCGTTCTCTTTTGGAAGGTAGACCATCTCTTTTCCAGTAAATTGCTAAGCACACCCTCGCTGCCAGCAGCCAGGCATGTGTCCCATCATATACCCTGGCAGTGAGTCTTTCCCATTCAGTGCCCGCTCTCTTTTGGTAGGCAGACCATCTCTTTTCCAATAAGTTGCTAAGCACACCCTCGCTGCCAGCAGCCGTGCATGTGTCCCATCATATACCCTGGCAGTGAGTCTTTCCATAATGTGCCCGTTCTCTTTTGGTAGGTAGATCATCTTTTCCAGTAAGTTGCTAAGCACGCCCTCGCCGCCAGCAGCAAGAAACGTTCATTCAGTCCCGCTCTCTTTTGGTAGGCAGACCATCTCTTTTCCAGTAAGTTGCTAAGCACACACTCGCTGCCAGCAGCCGTGCATGTGTCCCATCATATACCCTGGCAGTGAGTCTTTCCATAATGTGCCCGTTCTCTTTTGGTAGGTAGATCATCTCTTTTCCAGTAAGTTGCTAAGCACGCCCTCGCTGCCAGCAGTCGTGCATGTGTCCCATCATATACCCTGGCAGTGAGTCTTTCCCATTCGGTGCCCATTCTCTTTTGGTAGGTAGACCATCTCTTTTCCAGTAAGTTGCTAAGCACACCCTCGCTGCCAGCAGCAGGACATGTTCCCCATCATATACCCTGGCAGTGAGTCTTTCCCATTCAGTGCCCGCTCTCTTTTGGTAGGCAGAGCATCTCTTTTCCAGTAAGTTGCTAAGCACGCCCTCGCTGCCAGCAGCCAGACATGTGTCCCATCATATACCCTGGCAGTGAGTCTTTCCCATTCAGTGCCCGCTCTCTTTTGGTAGGCAGACCATCTCTTTTCCAGTAAGTTGCTAAGCACGCCCTCACCGCCAGCAGCAGGACATGTGTCTCATCATATAGCCTGGCAGTGAGTCTTTCCCATTCAGTGCCCGCTCTCTTTTGGTAGGTAGACCATCTCTTTTCCAGTAAGTTGCTAAGCACGCCCTCACCGCCAGCAGCCAGGCATGTGTCCCATCATATACCCTGGCAGTGAGTCTTTCCCATTCAGTGCCTGCTCTCTTTTGGTAGGCAGACCATCTCTTTTCCAGTAAGCTGCTAAGCACACCCTCACCACCAGCAGCAGGACATGTATCCCATCATATACCCTGGCAGTGAGTCTTTCCCATTCTGTGCCCGCTCTCTTTTGGTAGGTAGACCATCTATTTTCCAGTAAGTTGCTAAGCACGCCCTCGCCGCCAGCAGCCAGGCATGTGTCCCATCATGTACCCTGGCAGTGAGTCTTTCCCATTCTGTGCCCATTCTCTTTTGGTAGGCAGACCATCTCTTTTCCAGTAAGTTGCTAAACACCCCGCGCTGCCAGCAGCCAGGCATGTGTCCCATCATATACCCTGGCAGTGAGTCTTTCCCATTCAGTGCCCGTTCTCTTTTGGTAGGTAGACCATCTCTTTTCCAGTAAGTTTCTAAGCACGCCCTCGCCGCCAGCAGCAGGACATGTGTCCCATCATATACCCTGGCAGTGAGTCTTTCCCATTCTGTGCCCATTCTCTTTTGGTAGGCAGACCATCTCTTTTCCAGTAAGTTGCTAAGCACGCCCTCGCTGCCAGTAGCAGGACATGTGTCCCATCATATACCCTGGCAGTGAGTCTTTCTCATTCAGTGCCCGCTCTCTTTTGGTAGGCAGACCATCTCTTTTCCAGTAAATTGCTAAGCACACCCTCACCACCAGCAGCAGGACATGTGTCCCATCATATACCCTGGCAGTGAGTCTTTCCCATTCTGTGCCCGCTCTCTTTTGGTAGGTAGACCATCTATTTTCCAGTAAGTTGCTAAGCACGCCCTCGCCGCCAGCAGCAGGCATGTGTCCCATCATATACCCTGGCAGTGAGTCTTTCCCATTCTGTGCCCATTCTCTTTTGGTAGGCAGACCATCTCTTTTCCAGTAAGTTGCTAAGCACGCCCTCGCCGCCAGCAGCAAGAAACGTGTCCCATCATATACCCTGGCAGTGAGTCTTTCCCATTCAGTGCCCGCTCTCTTTTGGTAGGTAGACCATCTCTTTTCCAGTAAGTTGCTAAGCACGCCCTCACCGCCAGCAGCCAGGCATGTGTCCCATCATATACCCTGGCAGTGAGTCTTTCCCATTCAGTGCCTGCTCTCTTTTGGTAAGCAGACCATCTCTTTTCCAGTAAGTTGCTAAGCACACCCTCACCACCAGCAGCAGGATATGTGTCCCATCATATACCCTGGCAGTGAGTCTTTCCCATTCTGTGCCCGCTCTCTTTTGGTAGGTAGACCATCTATTTTCCAGTAAGTTGCTAAGCACGCCCTCACCGCCAGCAGCCAGGCATGTGTCCCATCATATACCCTGGCAGTGAATCTTTCCCATTCTGTGCCCATTCTCTTTTGGTAGGCAGACCATCTCTTTTCCAGTAAGTTGCTAAGCACGCCCTCGCTGCCAACAGCCAGGCATGTGTCCCATCATATACCCTGGCAGTGAGTCTTTCCCATTCAGTGCCAATTCTCTTTTGGTAGGTAGACCATCTCTTTTCCAGTAAGTTGCTAAGCACACCCTCACCGCCAGCAGCAGGACATGTGTCCCATCATCTACCCTGGCAGTGAGTCTCTCCCATTCTGTGCCCATTCTCTTTTGGTAGGTAGACCATCTCTTTTCCAGTAAGTTGCTAAGCACACCCTCGCTGCCAGCAGCCAGGCATGTGTCCCATCATATACCCTGGCAGTGAGTCTTTCCCATTCAGTGCCCATTCTCTTTTGGTAGGTAGACCATCTCTTTTCCAGTAAGTTGCTAAGCACACCCTCACCGCCAGCAGCAGGACATGTGTCCCATCATCTACCCTGGCAGTGAGTCTCTCCCATTCTGTGCCCATTCTCTTTTGGTAGGTAGACCATCTCTTTTCCAGTAAGTTGCTAAGCACGCCCTCGCTGCCAGCAGTCAGGCATGTGCCCCATCATATACCCTGGCAGTGAGTCTTTCCCATTCAGTACCCGTTCTCTTTTGGTAGGTAGATCATCTCTTTTCCAGTAAGTTGCTAAGCACGCCCTCGCTGCCAGCAGCACGACATGTGTCCCATCATATACCCTGGCAGTGAGTCTTTCCATAATGTGCCCGTTCTCTTTTGGTAGGTAGACCATCTCTTTTCCAGTAAGTTGCTAAGCACGCCCTCGCCGCCAGCAGCCAGGCATGTGTCCCATCATATACCCTGGCAGTGAGTCTTTCCCATTCAGTGCCCGTTCTCTTTTGGTAGGTAGACCATCTCTTTTCCAGTAAGTTGCTAAGCACGCCCTCGCCGCCAGCAGCAAGAAACGTGTCCCATCATATACCCTGGCAGTGAGTCTTTCCATAATGTGCCCGTTCTCTTTTGGTAGGTAGACCATCTCTTTTCCAGTAAGTTGCTAAGCACGCCCTCGCTGCCAGCAGCCAGGCATGTGTCCCATCATATACCCTGGCAGTGAGTCTTTCCCATTCAGTGCCCGTTCTCTTTTGGAAGGTAGACCATCTCTTTTCCAGTAAGTTGCTAAGCACGCCCTCGCTGCCAGCAGTCAGGCATGTGCCCCATCATATACCCTGGCAGTGAGTCTTTCCCATTCAGTACCCGTTCTCTTTTGGTAGGTAGATCATCTCTTTTCCAGTAAGTTGCTAAGCACGCCCTCGCTGCCAGCAGCAGGACATGTGTCCCATCATATACCCTGGCAGTGAGTCTTTCCATAATGTGCCCGTTCTCTTTTGGTAGGTAGACCATCTCTTTTCCAGTAAGTTGCTAAGCACGCCCTCGCTGCCAGCAGCCAGGCATGTGTCCCATCATATACCCTGGCAGTGAGTCTTTCCCATTCAGTGCCCGTTCTCTTTTGGTAGGTAGACCATCTCTTTTCCAGTAAGTTGCTAAGCACGCCCTCGCCGCCAGCAGCCAGGCATGTGTCCCATCATATACCCTGGCAGTGAGTCTTTCCCATTCAGTGCCCGTTCTCTTTTGGTAGGTAGACCATCTCTTTTCCAGTAAGTTGCTAAGCACGCCCTCGCCGCCAGCAGCAAGAAACGTGTCCCATCATATACCCTGGCAGTGAGTCTTTCCATAATGTGCCCGTTCTCTTTTGGTAGGTAGACCATCTCTTTTCCAGTAAGTTGCTAAGCACGCCCTCGCTGCCAGCAGCCAGGCATGTGTCCCATCATATACCCTGGCAGTGAGTCTTTCCCATTCAGTGCCCGTTCTCTTTTGGAAGGTAGACCATCTCTTTTCCAGTAAGTTGCTAAGCACGCCCTCGCCGCCAGCAGCCAGGCATGTGTCCCATCATATACCCTGGCAGTGAGTCTTTCCCATTCAGTGCCCGTTCTCTTTTGGTAGGTAGACCATCTCTTTTCCAGTAAGTTGCTAAGCACGCCCTCGCCGCCAGCAGCCAGGCATGTGTCCCATCATATACCCTGGCAGTGAGTCTTTCCCATTCAGTGCCCGCTCTCTTTTGGTAGGTAGACCATCTCTTTTCCAGTAAGTTGCTAAGCACGCCCTCGCCGCCAGCAGCCGAGCATGTGTCCCATCATATACCCTGGCAGTGAGTCTTTCCCATTCAGTGCCCGTTCTCTTTTGGAAGGTAGACCATCTCTTTTCCAGTAAGTTGCTAAGCACACCCTTGCTGCCAGCAGCCAGGCATGTGTCCCATCATATACCCTGGCAGTGAGTCTTTCCCATTCAGTGCCCGCTCTCTTTTGGTAGGCAGACCATCTCTTTTCCAGTAAGTTGCTAAGCACACACTCGCTGCCAGCAGCCGTGCATGTGTCCCATCATATACCCTGGCAGTGAGTCTTTCCATAATGTGCCTGTTCTCTTTTGGTAGGTAGATCATCTTTTCCAGTAAGTTGCTAAGCACGCCCTCGCCGCCAGCAGCCAGGCATGTGTCCCATCATATACCCTGGCAGTGAGTCTTTCCCATTCAGTGCCCGTTCTCTTTTGGTAGGTAGACCATCTCTTTTCCAGTAAGTTGCTAAGCACGCCCTCGCCGCCAGCAGCAAGAAACGTGTCCCATCATATACCCTGGCAGTGAGTCTTTCCCATTCAGTGCCCGCTCTCTTTTGGTAGGTAGACCATCTCTTTTCCAGTAAGTTGCTAAGCACGCCCTCGCCGCCAGCAGCAAGAAACGCGTCCCATCATATACCCAGGCAGTGAGTCTTTCCCATTCTGTGCCCTTTCTCCTTTGGTAGGTAGACCATCTCTTTTCCAGTAAGTTGGTAAGCACGCCCTCGCCGCCAGCAGCAAGAAACGTGTCCCATCATATACCCAGGCAGTGAGTCTTTCCCATTCTGTGCCCGTTCTCTTTTGGTAGGCAGACCATCTCTTTTCCAGTAAGTTGCTAAGCACACCCTCGATGCCAGCAGCCAGGCATGTGTCCCATCATATACCCTGGCAGTGAGTCTTTCCCATTCAGTGCCCGCTCTCTTTTGGTAGGTAGACCATCTCTTTTCCAGTAAGTTGCTAAGCACGCCCTCGCTGCCAGCAGCAAGAAACGTGTCCCATCATATACCCTGGCAGTGAGTCTTTCCCTTTCAGTACCCGTTCTCTTTTGGTAGGTAGACCATCTCTTTTCCAGTAAGTTGCTAAGCACACCCTCGCTGCCAGCAGCCGTGCATGTGTCCCATCATATACCCTGGCAGTGAGTCTTTCCATAATGTGCCCGTTCTCTTTTGGTAGGTAGATCATCTCTTTTCCAGTAAGTTGCTAAGCACGCCCACGCTGCCAGCAGCCGTGCATGTGTCCCATCATATACCCTGGCAGTGAGTCTTTCCCATTCTGTGCCCATTCTCTTTTGGTAGGTAGACCATCTCTTTTCCAGTAAGTTGCTAAGCACACCCTCGCTGCCAGCAGCAGGACATGTGCCCCATCATATACCCTGGCAGTGAGTCTTTCCCATTCAGTGCCCGCTCTCTTTTGGTAGGCAGAGCATCTCTTTTCCAGTAAGTTGCTAAGCACGCCCTCGCCGCCAGCAGCCAGGCATGTGTCCCATCATATACCCTGGCAGTGAGTCTTTCCCATTCAGTGCCCGCTCTCTTTTGGTAGGCAGACCATCTCTTTTCCAGTAAGTTGCTAAGCACGCCCTCACCGCCAGCAGCAGGACATGTGTCCCATCATATAGCCTGGCAGTGAGTCTTTCCCATTCAGTGCCCGCTCTCTTTTGGTAGGTAGGCCATCTCTTTTCCAGTAAGTTGCTAAGCACGCCCTCACCGCCAGCAGCCAGGCATGTGTCCCATCATATACCCTGGCAGTGAGTCTTTCCCATTCAGTGCCTGCTCTCTTTTGGTAGGCAGACCATCTCTTTTCCAGTAAGTTGCTAAGCACACCCTCACCACCAGCAGCAGGACATGTGTCCCATCATATACCCTGGCAGTGAGTCTTTCCGATTCTGTGCCCGCTCTCTTTTGGTAGGTAGACCATCTATTTTCCAGTAAGTTGCTAAGCATGCCCTCGCCGCCAGCAGCCAGGCATGTGTCCCATCATATACCCTGGCAGTGAGTCTTTCCCATTCTGTGCCCATTCTCTTTTGGTAGGCAGACCATCTCTTTTCCAGTAAGTTGCTAAGCACGCCCTCGCTGCCAGCAGCCAGGCATGTGTCCCATCATATACCCTGGCAGTGAGTCTTTCCCATTCAGTGCCCGTTCTCTTTTGGTAGGTAGACCATCTCTTTTCCAGTAAGTTGCTAAGCACGCCCTCGCCGCCAGCAGCAGGACATGTGTCCCATCATATACCCTGGCAGTGAGTCTTTCCCATTCTGTGCCCATTCTCTTTTGGTAGGCAGACCATCTCTTTTCCAGTAAGTTGCTAAGCACGCCCTCGCTGCCAGCAGCCAGGCATGTGTCCCATCATATACCCTGGCAGTGAGTCTTTCTCATTCAGTGCCCGCTTTCTTTTGGTAGGTAGACCATCTCTTTTCCAGTAAGTTGCTAAGCACGCCCTCACCGCCAGCAGCAGGACATGTGTCCCATCATATACCCTGGCAGTGAGTCTTTCCCATTCAGTGCCCGTTCTCTTTTGGTAGGCAGACCATCTCTTTTCCAGTAAGTTGCTAAGCACGACCTCGCTGCCAGCAGCAGGACATGTGTCCCATCATATACCCTGGCAGTGAGTCTTTCCCATTCAGTGCCCGTTGTCTTTTGGTAGGCAGACCATCTCTTTTCCAGTAAGTTTCTAAGCACGCCCTCGCTGCCAGCAGCAGGACATGTGTCCCATCATATACCCTGGCAGTGAGTCTTTCCCATTCAGTGCCCGTTCTCTTTTGGAAGGCAGACCATCTCTTTTCTAGTAAGTTGCTAAGCACGCCCTCGCCGCCAGCAGCAGGACATGTGTCCCATCATATACCCTGGCAGTGAGTCTTTCCCATTCTGTGCCCGCTCTCTTTTGGTAGGTAGACCATCTCTTTTCCAGTAAGTTGCTAAGCACACCCTCGCTGCCAGCAGCCAGGCATGTGTCCCATCATATACCCTGGCAGTGAGTCTTTCCCATTCAGTGCCCGTTCTCTTTTGGTAGGCAGACCATCTCTTTTCCAGTAAGTTGCTAAGCACGGCCTCGCCGCCAGCAGCCAGGCATGTGTCCCATCATATACCCTGGCAGTGAGTCTTTCCCATTCAGTGCCCGCTCTCTTTTGGTAGGCAGACCATCTCTTTTCCAGTAAGTTGCTAAGCACGCCCTCGCTGCCAGCATCCGTGCATGTGTCCCATCATATACCCTGGCAGTGAGTCTTTCCCATTCTGTGCCCGCTCTCTTTTGGTAGGTAGACCATCTCTTTTCCAGTAAGTTGCTAAGCACGCCCTCGCTGCCAGCAGCAGGACATGTGTCCCATCATATACCCTGGCAGTGAGTCTTTCTCATTCAGTGCCCGTTCTCTTTTGGTAGGCAGACCATCTCTTTTCCAGTAAGTTGCTAAGCACGCCCTCGCTGCCAGCAGCCGTGCATGTGTCCCATCATATACCCTGGCAGTGAGTATTTCCCATTCTGTGCCCATTCTCTTTTGGTAGGTAGACCATCTCTTTTCCAGTAAGTTGCTAAGCATGCCCTTGCTGCCAGCAGCCGTGCATGTGTCCCATCATATACCCTGGCAGTGAGTCTTTCCCATTCAGTGCCCGTTCTCTTTTGGTAGGTAGACCATCTCTTTTCCAGTAAGTTGCTAAGCACGCCCTCGCCGCTAGCAGCAGGACATGTGTCCCATCATATACCCTGGCAGTGGGTCTTTCCCATTCAGTGCCCGTTCTCTTTTGGTAGGTAGACCATCTCTTTTCCAGTAAGTTGCTAAGCACGCCCTCGCTGCCAGCAGCCAGGCATGTGCCCCATCATATACCCTGGCAGTGAGTCTTTCCCATTCGGTGCCTGCTCTCTTTTGGTAGGTAGACCATCTCTTTTCCAGTAAGTTGCTAAGCACACCCTCGCTGCCAGCAGCCAGGCATGTGCCCCATCATATACCCTGGCAGTGAGTCTTTCCCATTCAGTGCCCGTTCTCTTTTGGTAGGTAGACCATCTCTTTTCCAGTAAGTTGCTAAGCATGCCCTCGCTGCCAGCAGCAGGACATGTGTCCCATCATATACCCTGGCAGTGAGTCTTTCCATAATGTGCCCGTTCTCTTTTGGTAGGTAGACCTTGGGCCTCATTCCGAGTACGGCGCTAACCAATGGCGCTATTAACGCCTTGGTTGACGCCGTACCCGGACCGGCAGCGCCTTGGTGGATGGCAGAATTACCGCCCCATTCCAAGGTTGGCGGGGCGGTAATTCCCCATTCACCAAGGCTCTTCCCCATTCCCAAATGAGCCCCCATAGGGCTCAATGGGAATGGGGAAATTGCAAATAACGGTGACCGTTCATTACGGTCACCGTTATTGGCTTGGTGGCCCCTTTGCGCCCTCGACTTTAACACCTGCTCGAAGCAGGCGTTAAGGGCGAGTTCGCAAAGGGAACTCGGAGTATGGCGGTAAGGGATCACCGCCACCGGTCTCGTTACCGGTGGCCGCTATCCCTTAGCGCCATACTCGGAATGAGGCCCCATCTCTTTTCCAGTAAGTTGCTAAGCACGCCCTCGCTGCCAGCAGCCGGGCATGTGTCCCATCATATACCCTGGCAGTGAGACTTTCCCATTCAGTGCCCGTTCTCTTTTGGTAGGTAGACCATATCTTTTCCAGTAAGTTGCTAAGCACGCCCTCGCCGCCAGCAGCCAGGCATGTGTCCCATCATATACCCTGGCAGTGAGTCTTTCCCATTCTGTGCCCGCTCTCTTTTGGTAGGTAGACCATCTCTTTTCCAGTAAGTTGCTAAGCACACCCTCGCTGCCAGCAGCCAGGCATGTGTCCCATCATATACCCTGGCAGTGAGTCTTTCCCATTCAGTGCCCGTTCTCTTTTGGTAGGCAGACCATCTCTTTTCCAGTAAGTTGCAAAGCACGCCCTCGCCGCCAGCAGCCAGGCATGTGTCCCATCATATACCCTGGCAGTGAGTCTTTCCCATTCAGTGCCCGCTCTCTTTTGGTAGGCAGACCATCTCTTTTCCAGTAAGTTGCTAAGCACGCCCTCGCTGCCAGCATCCGTGCATGTGTCCCATCATATACCCTGGCAGTGAGTCTTTCCCATTCTGTGCCCGCTCTCTTTTGGTAGGTAGACCATCTCTTTTCCAGTAAGTTGCTAAGCACGCCCTCGCTGCCAGCAGCAGGACATGTGTCCCATCATATACCCTGGCAGTGAGTCTTTCTCATTCAGTGCCCGTTCTCTTTTGGTAGGCAGACCATCTCTTTTCCAGTAAGTTGCTAAGCACGCCCTCGCTGCCAGCAGCCGTGCATGTGTCCTATCATATACCCTGGCAGTGAGTCTTTCCCATTCAGTGCCCGTTCTCTTTTGGTAGGTAGACCATCTCTTTTCCAGTAAGTTGCTAAGCACGCCCTCGCCGCTAGCAGCAGGACATGTGTCCCATCATATACCCTGGCAGTGGGTCTTTCCCATTCAGTGCCCGTTCTCTTTTGGTAGGTAGACCATCTCTTTTCCAGTAAGTTGCTAAGCACGCCCTCGCTGCCAGCAGCCAGGCATGTGCCCCATCATATACCCTGGCAGTGAGTCTTTCCCATTCGGTGCCCGCTCTCTTTTGGTAGGTAGACCATCTCTTTTCCAGTAAGTTGCTAAGCACACCCTCGCTGCCAGCAGCCAGGCATGTGCCCCATCATATACCCTGGCAGTGAGTCTTTCCCATTCAGTGCCCGTTCTCTTTTGGTAGGTAGACCATCTCTTTTCCAGTAAGTTGCTAAGCATGCCCTCGCTGCCAGCAGCAGGACATGTGTCCCATCATATACCCTGGCAGTGAGTCTTTCCATAATGTGCCCGTTCTCTTTTGGTAGGTAGACCTTGGGCCTCATTCCGAGTACGGCGCTAACCAATGGCGCTATTAACGCCTTGGTTGACGCCGTACCCGGACCGGCAGCGCCTTGGTGGATGGCAGAATTACCGCCCCATTCCAAGGTTGGCGGGGCGGTAATTCCCCATTCACCAAGGCATACGGTCACCGTTATTGGCTTGGTGGCCCCTTTGCGCCCTCGACTTTAACACCTGCTCGAAGCAGGCGTTAAGGGCGAGTTCGCAAAGGGAACTCGGAGTATGGCGGTAAGGGATCACCGCCACCGGTCTCGTTACCGGTGGCCGCTATCCCTTAGCGCCATACTCGGAATGAGGCCCCATCTCTTTTCCAGTAAGTTGCTAAGCACGCCCTCGCTGCCAGCAGCCGGGCATGTGTCCCATCATATACCCTGGCAGTGAGACTTTCCCATTCAGTGCCCGTTCTCTTTTGGTAGGTAGACCATATCTTTTCCAGTAAGTTGCTAAGCACGCCCTCGCCGCCAGCAGCCAGGCATGTGTCCCATCATATACCCTGGCAGTGAGTCTTTCCCATTCAGTGCCCGTTCTCTTTTGGTAGGTAGACCATCTCTTTTCCAGTAAGTTGCTAAGCACGCCCTCGCCGCCAACAGCAAGAAACGTGTCCCATCATATACCCTGGCAGTGAGTCTTTCCCATTCAGTGCCCGCTCTCTTTTGGTAGGTAGACCATCTCTTTTCCAGTAAGTTGCTAAGCACGCCCTCGCCGCCAGCAGCAAGAAATGTGTCCCATCATATACCCAGGCAGTGAGTCTTTCCCATTCTGTGCCCGTTCTCTTTTGGTAGGTAGACCATCTCTTTTCCAGTAAGTTGCTAAGCACGCCCTCGCCGCCAGTAGCAAGAAACGTGTCCCATCATATACCCAGGCAGTGAGTCTTTCCCATTCTGTGCCCGTTCTCTTTTGGTAGGCAGACCATCTCTTTTCCAGTAAGTTGCTAAGCACACCATCGCTGCCAGCAGCCAGGCATGTGTCCCATCATATACCCTGGCTTTGCGTCTTTCCCATTCAGTGCCCGCTCTCTTTTGGTAGGTAGACCATCTCTTTTCCAGTAAGTTGCTAAGCACGCCCTCGCTGCCAGCAGCAAGAAACGTGTCCCATCATATACCCAGGCAGTGAGTCTTTCCAATTCTGTGCCCGTTCTCTTTTGGTAGGTAGACCATCTCTTTTCCAGTAAGTTGCTAAGCACACCCTCGCTGCCAGCAGCCAGGCATGTGTCCCATCATATACCCTGGCAGTGAGTCTTTCCCATTCAGTGCCCGTTCTCTTTTGCTAGGTAGACCATCTCTTTTCCAGTAAGTTGCTAAGCACACCCTTGCTGCCAGCAGCCAGGCATGTGTCCCATCATATACCCTGGCAGTGAGTCTTTCCCATTCAGTGCCCGTTCTCTTTTGGTAGGCAGACCATCTCTTTTCCAGTCAGTTGCTATGCACGCCCTCGCCGCCAGCAGCCACGCATGTGTCCCATCATATTCCCTGGTAGTGAGTCTTTCCCATTCAGTGCCCGCTCTCTTTTGGTAGGCCGACCATCTCTTTTCCAGTAAGTTGCTAAGCACGCCCTCGCTGCCAGCAGCCGTGCATGTGTCCCATCATATACCCTGGCAGTGAGTCTTTCCCATTCTGTGCCCGCTCTCTTTTGGTAGGTAGACCATCTCTTTTCCAGTAAGTTGCTAAGCACGCCCTCGCTGCCAGCAGCAGGACATGTGTCCCATCATATACCCTGGCAGTGAGTCTTTCCCATTCAGTGCCCGTTCTCTTTTGGTAGGCAGACCATCTCTTTTCCAGTAAGTTGCTAAGCACGCCCTCGCTGCCAGCAGCCGTGCATGTGTCCCATCATTTACCCTGGCAGTGAGTATTTCCCATTCTGTGCCCATTCTCTTTTGGTAGGCCGACCATCTCTTTTCCAGTAAGTTGCTAAGCACGCCCTCGCTGCCAGCAGCCGTGCATGTGTCCCATCATATACCCTGGCAGTGAGTCTTTCCCATTTAGTGCCCGTTCTCTTTTGGTAGGTAGATCATCTCTTTTCCAGTTTGTTGCTAAGCACGCCCTCGCTGCCAGCAGCAGGACATGTGTCCCATCATATACCCTGGCGGTGAGTCTTTCCATAATGTGCCCGTTCTCTTTTGGTAGGTAGACCATCTCTTTTCCAGTAAGTTGCTAAGCACGCCCTCGCTGCCAGCAGCCAGGCATGTGTCCCATCATATACCCTGGCAGTGAGTCATTCCCATTCAGTGCCCGTTCTCTTTTGGTAGGCAGACCATCTCTTTTCCAGTAAGTTGCTAAGCACGCCCTCGCCGCCAGCAGCCAGGCATGTATCCCATCATATACCCTGGTAGTGAGTCTTTCCCATTCAGTGCCCGCTCTCTTTTGGTAGGCCGACCATCTCTTTTCCAGTAAGTTGCTAAGCACGCCCTCGCTGCCAGCAGCCGTGCATGTGTCCCATCATATACCCTGGCAGTGAGTCTTTCCCATTCTGTGCCCGCTCTCTTTTGGTAGGTAGACCATCTCTTTTCCAGTAAGTTGCTAAGCACGCCCTCGCTGCCAGCAGCAGGACATGTGTCCCATCATATACCCTGGCAGTGAGTCTTTCCCATTCAGTGCCCGTTCTCTTTTGGTAGGCAGACCATCTCTTTTCCAGTAAGTTGCTAAGCACGCCCTCGCTGCCAGCAGCCGTTCATGTGTCCCATCATATACCCTGGCAGTGAGTATTTCCCATTCTGTGCCCATTCTCTTTTGGTAGGCCGACCATCTCTTTTCCAGTAAGTTGCTAAGCACGCCCTCGCTGCCAGCAGCCGTGCATGTGTCCCATCATATACCCTGGCAGTGAGTCTTTCCCATTCAGTGCCCGTTCTCTTTTGGTAGGTAGATCATCTCTTTTCCAGTAAGTTGCTAAGCACGCCCTCGCTGCCAGCAGCAGGACATGTGTCCCATCATATACCCTGGCAGTGAGTCTTTCCATAATGTGCCCGTTCTCTTTTGGTAGGTAGACCATCTCTTTTCCAGTAAGTTGCTAAGCACGCCCTCGCTGCCAGCAGCCAGTCATGTGTCCCATCATATACCCTGGCAGTGAGTCTTTCCCATTCAGTGCCCATTCTCTTTTGGTAGGTAGACCATCTCTTTTCCAGTAAGTTGCTAAGCACGCCCTCGCCGCCAGCAGCAAGAAACGTGTCCCATCATATACCCTGGCAGTGAGTCTTTCCCATTCAGTGCCCGCTCTCTTTTGGTAGGTAGACCATCTCTTTTCCAGTAAGTTGCTAAGCACGCCCTTTCCGCCAGCAGCAAGAAACGCGTCCCATCATATACCCAGGCAGTAAGTCTTTCCCATTCTGTGCCCTTTCTCCTTTGGTAGGTAGACCATCTCTTTTCCAGTAAGTTGCTAAGCACGCCCTCGCCGCCAGCAGCAAGAAACGTGTCCCATCATATACCCAGGCAGTGAGTCTTTCCCATTCTGTGCCAGTTCTCTTTTGGTAGGCAGACCATCTCTTTTCCAGTAAGTTGCTAAGCACACCCTCGATGCCAGCAGCCAGGCATGTGTCCCATCATATACCCTGGCAGTGAGTCTTTCCCTTTCAGTGCCCGCTCTCTTTTGGTAGGTAGACCATCTCTTTTCCAGTAAGTTGCTAAGCACGCCCTCGCTGCCAGCAGCAAGAAACGTGTCCCATCATATACCCTGGCAGTGAGTCTTTCCCATTCAGTGCCCGTTCTCTTTTGGTAGGTAGACCATCTCTTTTCCAGTAAGTTGCTAAGCACACCCTCGCTGCCAGCAGCCGTGCATGTGTCCCATCATATACCCTGGCAGTGAGTCTTTCCCATTCAGTGCCCGTTCTCTTTTGGTAGGTAGACCATCTCTTTTCCAGTAAGTTGCTAAGCACACCCTCGCTGCCAGCAGCCAGGCATGTGTCCCATCATATACCCTGGCAGTGAGTCTTTCCCATTCAGTGCCCGCTCTCTTTTGGTAGGTAGACCATCTCTTTTCCAGTAAGTTGCTAAGCACGCCCTCGATGCCAGCAGCAAGAAACGTGTCCCATCATATACCCTGGCAGTGAGTCTTTCCCATTCAGTGCCCGTTCTCTTTTGGTAGGTAGACCATCTCTTTTCCAGTAAGTTGCTAAGCACACCCTCGCTGCCAGCAGCCAGGCATGTGTCCCATCATATACCCTGGCAGTGAGTCTTTCGCATTCAGTGGCCGCTCTCTTTTGGTAGGTAGACCATCTCTTTTCCAGTAAGTTGCTAAGCACGCCCTCGCTGCCAGCAGCAAGAAACGTGTCCCATCATATACCCTGGCAGTGAGTCTTTCCCATTCAGTGCCCGTTCTCTTTTGGTAGGTAGACCATCTCTTTTCCAGTAAGTTGCTAAGCACACCCTCGCTGCCAGCAGCCGTGCATGTGTCCCATCATATACCCTGGCAGTGAGTCTTTCCCATTCAGTGCCCGTTCTCTTTTGGAAGGTAGACCATCTCTTTTCCAGTAAGCTGCTAAGCACACCCTCGCTGCCAGCAGCCAGGCATGTGTCCCATCATATACCCTGGCAGTGAGTCTTTCCCATTCAGTGCCCGCTCTCTTTTGGTAGGCAGACCATCTCTTTTCCAGTAAGTTGCTAAGCACACCCTCGCTGCCAGCAGCCTTGCATGTGTCCCATCATATACCCTGGCAGTGAGTCTTTCCATAATGTGCCCGTTCTCTTTTGGTAGGTAGATCATCTTTTCCAGTAAGTTGCTAAGCACGCCCTCGCCGCCAGCAGCAAGAAACGTTCATTCAGTGCCCGCTCTCTTTTGGTAGGCAGACCATCTCTTTTCCAGTAAGTTGCTAAGCACACCCTCGCTGCCAGCAGCCGTGCATGTGTCCCATCATATACCCTGGCAGTGAGTCTTTCCATAATGTGCCCGTTCTCTTTTGGTAGGTAGATCATCTCTTTTCCAGTAAGTTGCTAAGCACGCCCTCGCTGTCAGCAGCCGTGCATGTGTCCCATCATATACCCTGGCAGTGAGTCTTTCCCATTCTGTGCCCATTCTCTTTTGGTAGGTAGACCATCTCTTTTCCAGTAAGTTGCTAAGCACACCCTCGCTGCCAGCAGCAGGACATGTGCCCCATCATATACCCTGGCAGTGAGTCTTTCCCATTCAGTGCCCGCTCTCTTTTGGTAGGCAGAGCATCTCTTTTCCAGTAAGTTGCTAAGCACGCCCTTGCTGCCAGCAGCCAGACATGTGTCCCATCATATACCCTGGCAGTGAGTCTTTCCCATTCAGTGCCCGCTCTCTTTTGGTAGGCAGACCATCTCTTTTCCAGTAAGTTGCTAAGCACACCCTCGCTGCCAGCAGCCTTGCATGTGTCCCATCATATACCCTGGCAGTGAGTCTTTCCATAATGTGCCCGTTCTCTTTTGGTAGGTAGATCATCTTTTCCAGTAAGTTGCTAAGCACGCCCTCGCCGCCAGCAGCAAGAAACGTTCATTCAGTGCCCGCTCTCTTTTGGTAGGCAGACCATCTCTTTTCCAGTAAGTTGCTAAGCACACCCTCGCTGCCAGCAGCCGTGCATGTGTCCCATCATATACCCTGGCAGTGAGTCTTTCCATAATGTGCCCGTTCTCTTTTGGTAGGTAGATCATCTCTTTTCCAGTAAGTTGCTAAGCACGCCCTCACTGCCAGCAGCCGTGCATGTGTCCCATCATATACCCTGGCAGTGAGTCTTTCCCATTCTGTGCCCATTCTCTTTTGGTAGGTAGACCATCTCTTTTCCAGTAAGTTGCTAAGCACACCCTCGCTGCCAGCAGCAGGACATGTGCCCCATCATATACCCTGGCAGTGAGTCTTTCCCATTCAGTGCCCGCTCTCTTTTGGTAGGCAGAGCATCTCTTTTCCAGTAAGTTGCTAAGCACGCCCTTGCTGCCAGCAGCCAGACATGTGTCCCATCATATACCCTGGCAGTGAGTCTTTCCCATTCAGTACCCGCTCTCTTTTGGTAGGCAGACCATCTCTTTTCCAGTAAGTTGCTAAGCACGCTCTCACCGCCAGCAGCAGGACATGTGTCCCATCATATAGCCTGGCAGTGAGTCTTTCCCATTCAGTGCCCGCTCTCTTTTGGTAGGTAGACCATCTTTTTTCCAGTAAGTTGCTAAGCACGCCCTCACCGCCAGCAGCCAGGCATGTGTCCCATCATATACCCTGGCAGTGAGTCTTTCCCATTCAGTGCATGCTCTCTTTTGGTAGGCAGACCATCTCTTTTCCAGTAAGTTGCTAAGCACACCCTCACCACCCGCAGCAGGACATGTGTCCCATCATATACCCTGGCAGTGAGTCTTTCCCATTCTGTGCCCGCTCTCTTTTGGTAGGTAGACCATCTATTTTCCAGTAAGTTGCTAAGCACGCCCTCGCCGCCAGCAGCCAGGCATGTGTCCCATCATATACCCAGGCAGTGAGTCTTTCCCATTCTGTGCCCATTCTCTTTTGGTAGGCAGACCATCTCTTTTCCAGTAAGTTGCTAAGCACGCCCTCGCTGCCAGCAGCCAGGCATGTGTCCCATCATATACCCTGGCAGTGAGTCTTTCCCATTCAGTGCCCGTTCTCTTTTGGTAGGTAGACCATCTCTTTTCCAGTAAGTTGCTAAGCACGCCCTCGCCGCCAGCAGCAGGACATGTGTCCCATCATATACCCTGGCAGTGAGTCTTTCCCATTCTGTGCCCATTCTCTTTTGGTAGGCAGACCATCTCTTTTCCAGTAAGTTGCTAAGCACGCCCTCGCTGCCAGTAGCAGGACATGTGTCCCATCATATACCCTGGCAGTGAGTCTTTCTCATTCAGTGCCCGCTCTCTTTTGGTAGGCAGACCATCTCTTTTCCAGTAAGTTGCTAAGCACACCCTCACCACCAGCAGCAGGACATGTGTCCCATCATATACCCTGGCAGTGAGTCTTTCCCATTCTGTGCCCGCTCTCTTTTGGTAGGTAGACCATCTATTTTCCAGTAAGTTGCTAAGCACGCCCTCGCCGCCAGCAGCCAGGCATGTGTCCCATCATATACCCTGGCAGTGAGTCTTTCCCATTCTGTGCCCATTCTCTTTTGGTAGGCAGACCATCTCTTTTCCAGTAAGTTGCTAAGCACGCCCTCGCTGCCAGCAGCCAGGCATGTGTCCCATCATATACCCTGGCAGTGAGTCTTTCCCATTCAGTGCTTGCTCTCTTTTGGTAGGTAGACCATCTCTTTTCCAGTAAGTTGCTAAGCACGCCCTCACCGCCAGCAGCCAGGCATGTGTCCCATCATATACCCTGGCAGTGAGTCTTTCCCATTCAGTGCCTGCTCTCTTTTGGTAGGCAGACCATCTCTTTTCCAGTAAGTTGCTAAGCACACCCTCACCACCAGCAGCAGGATATGTGTCCCATCATATACCCTGGCAGTGAGTCTTTCCCATTCTGTGCCCGCTCTCTTTTGGTAGGTAGACCATCTATTTTCCTGTAAGTTGCTAAGCACGCCCTCGCCGCCAGCAGCCAGGCATGTGTCCCATCATATACCCTGGCAGTGAGTCTTTCCCATTCTGTGCCCATTCTCTTTTGGTAGGCAGACCATCTCTTTTCCAGTAAGTTGCTAAGCACGCCCTCGCTGCCAGCAGCCAGGCATGTGTCCCATCATATACCCTGGCAGTGAGTCTTTCCCATTCAGTGCCCATTCTCTTTTGGTAGGTAGACCATCTCTTTTCCAGTAAGTTGCTAAGCACACCCTCACCGCCAGCAGCAGGACATGTGTCCCATCATCTACCCTGGCAGTGAGTCTCTCCCATTCTGTGCCCATTCTCTTTTGGTAGGTAGACCATCTCTTTTCCAGTAAGTTGCTAAGCACGCCCTCGCTGCCAGCAGCCAGGCATGTGTCCCATCATATACCCTGGCAGTGAGTCTTTCCCATTCAGTGCCCATTCTCTTTTGGTAGGTAGACCATCTCTTTTCCTGTAAGTTGCTAAGCACACCCTCACCACCAGCAGCAGGACATGTGTCCCATCATCTACCCTGGCAGTGAGTCTCTCCCATTCTGTGCCCATTCTCTTTTGGTAGGTAGACCATCTCTTTTCCAGTAAGTTGCTAAGCACGCCCTCGCTGCCAGCAGTCAGGCATGTGCCCCATCATATACCCTGGCAGTGAGTCTTTCCCATTCAGTACCCGTTCTCTTTTGGTAGGTAGATCATCTATTTTCCAGTAAGTTGCTAAGCACGCCCTCGCTGCCAGCAGCAGGACATGTGTCCCATCATATACCCTGGCAGTGAGTCTTTCCATAATGTGCCCGTTCTCTTTTGGTAGGTAGACCATCTCTTTTCCAGTAAGTTGCTAAGCACGCCCTCGCTGGCAGCAGCCAGGGATGTGTCCCATCATATACCCTGGCAGTGAGTCTTTCCCATTCAGTGCCCGTTCTCTTTTGGTAGGTAGACCATCTCTTTTCCAGTAAGTTGCTAAGCACGCCCTCGCCGCCAGCAGCCAGGCATGTGTCCCATCATATACCCTGGCAGTGAGTCTTTCCCATTCAGTGCCCGTTCTCTTTTGGTAGGTAGACCATCTCTTTTCCAGTAAGTTGCTAAGCACGCCCTCGCCGCCAGCAGCAAGAAACGTGTCCCATCATATACCCTGGCAGTGAGTCTTTCCATAATGTGCCCGTTCTCTTTTGGTAGGTAGACCATCTCTTTTCCAGTAAGTTGCTAAGCACGCCCTCTCTGGCAGCAGCCAGGCATGTGTCCCATCATATACCCTGGCAGTGAGTCTTTCCCATTCAGTGCCCGTTCTCTTTTGGTAGGTAGACCATCTCTTTTCCAGTAAGTTGCTAAGCACGCCCTCGCCGCCAGCAGCCAGGCATGTGTCCCATCATATACCCTGGCAGTGAGTCTTTCCCATTCAGTGCCCGTTCTCTTTTGGTAGGTAGACCATCTCTTTTCCAGTAAGTTGCTAAGCACGCCCTCGCTGCCAGCAGCCAGGCATGTGTCCCATCATATACCCTGGCAGTGAGTCTTTCCCATTCAGTGCCCGTTCTCTTTTGGAAGGTAGACCATCTCTTTTCCAGTAAGTTGCTAAGCACACCCTCGCTGCCAGCAGCCAGGCATGTGTCCCATCATATACCCTGGCAGTGAGTCTTTCCCATTCAGTGCCCGCTCTCTTTTGGTAGGCAGACCATCTCTTTTCCAGTAAGTTGCTAAGCACACCCTCGCTGCCAGCAGCCGTGCATGTGTCCCATCATATACCCTGGCAGTGAGTCTTTCCATAATGTGCCCGTTCTCTTTTGGTAGGTAGATCAACTTTTCCAGTAAGTTGCTAAGCACGCCCTCGCCGCCAGCAGCCAGGCATGTGTCCCATCATATACCCTGGCAGTGAGTCTTTCCCATTCAGTGCCCGTTCTCTTTTGGTAGGTAGACCATCTCTTTTCCAGTAAGTTGCTAAGCACGCCCTCGCCGCCAGCAGCAAGAAACGTGTCCCATCATATACCCTGGCAGTGAGTCTTTCCCATTCAGTGCCCGCTCTCTTTTGGTAGGTAGACCATCTCTTTTCCAGTAAGTTGCTAAGCACGCCCTCGCCGCCAGCAGCAAGAAACGCTTCCCATCATATACCCAGGCAGTGAGTCTTTCCCATTCTGTGCCCTTTCTCCTTTGGTAGGTAGACCATCTCTTTTCCAGTAGGTTGCTAAGCACGCCCTCGCCGCCCAGCAGCAAGAAACGTGTCCCATCATATACCCAGGCAGTGAGTCTTTCCCATTCTGTGCCCGTTCTCTTTTGGTAGGCAGAGCATCTCTTTTCCAGTAAGTTGCTAGGCACGCCCTCGCTGCCAGCAGCCAGACATGTGTCCCATCATATACCCTGGCAGTGAGTCTTTCCCATTCAGTACCCGCTCTCTTTTGGTAGGCAGACCATCTCTTTTCCAGTAAGTTGCTAAGCACGCCCTCACCGCCAGCAGCAGGACATGTGTCCCATCATATAGCCTGGCAGTGAGTCTTTCCCATTCAGTGCCCGCTCTCTTTTGGTAGGTAGACCATCTCTTTTCCAGTAAGTTGCTAAGCACGCCCTCACCGCCAGCAGCCAGGCATGTGTCCCATCATATACCCTGGCAGTGAGTCTTTCCCATTCAGTGCCTGCTCTCTTTTGGTAGGCAGACCATCTCTTTTCCAGTAAGTTGCTAAGCACACCGTCACCACCAGCAGCAGGACATGTGTCCCATCATATACCCTGGCAGTGAGTCTTTCCCATTCTGTGCCCGCTCTCTTTTGGTAGGTAGACCATCTATTTTCCAGTAAGTTGCTAAGCACGCCCTCGCCGCCAGCAGCCAGGCATGTGTCCCATCATATACCCTGGCAGTGAGTCTTTCCCATTCTGTGCCCATTCTCTTTTGGTAGGCAGACCATCTCTTTTCCAGTAAGTTGCTAAGCACGCCCTCGCTGCCAGCAGCCAGGCATGTGTCCCATCATATACCCTGGCAGTGAGTCTTTCCCATTCAGTGCCCGTTCTCTTTTGGTAGGTAGACCATCTCTTTTCCAGTAAGTTGCTAAGCACGCCCTCGCCGCCAGCAGCAGGACATGTGTCCCATCATATACCCTGGCAGTGAGTCTTTCCCATTCTGTGCTTATTCTCTTTTGGTAGGCAGACCATCTCTTTTCCAGTAAGTTGCTAAGCACGCCCTCGCTGCCAGTAGCAGGACATGTGTCCCATCATATACCCTGGCAGTGAGTCTTTCTCATTCAGTGCCCGCTCTCTTTTGGTAGGCAGACCATCTCTTTTCCAGTAAGTTGCTAAGCACACCCTCACCACCAGCAGCAGGACATGTGTCCCATCATATACCCTGGCAGTGAGTCTTTCCCATTCTGTGCTCGCTCTCTTTTGGTAGGCAGACCATCTCTTTTCCAGTAAGTTGCTAAGCACGCCCTCGCTGCCAGCAGCCAGGCATGTGTCCCATCATATACCCTGGCAGTGAGTCTTTCCCATTCAGTGCCCGCTCTCTTTTGGTAGGTAGACCATCTCTTTTCCAGTAAGTTGCTAAGCACACCCTCACCACCAGCAGCCAGGCATGTGTCCCATCATATACCCTAGCAGTGAGTCTTTCCCATTCAGTGCCTGCTCTCTTTTGGTAGGCAGACCATCTCTTTTCCAGTAAGTTGCTAAGCACACCCTCACCACCAGCAGCAGGATATGTGTCCCATCATATACCCTGGCAGTGAGTCTTTCCCATTCTGTGCCCGCTCTCTTTTGGTAGGTAGACCATCTATTTTCCAGTAAGTTGCTAAGCACGCCCTCGCCGCCAGCAGCCAGGCATGTGTCCCATCATATACCCTGGCAGTGAGTCTTTCCCATTCTGTGCCCATTCTCTTTTGGTAGGCAGACCATCTCTTTTCCAGTAAGTTGCTAAGCACGCCCTCGCTGCCAGCAGCCAGGCATGTGTCCCATCATATACCCTGGCAGTGAGTCTTTCCCATTCAGTGCCCATTCTCTTTTGGTAGGTAGACCATCTCTTTTCCAGTAAGTTGCTAAGCACACCCTCACCGCCAGCAGCAGGACATGTGTCCCATCATCTACCCTGGCAGTGAGTCTCTCCCATTCTGTGCCCATTCTCTTTTGGTAGGTAGACCATCTCTTTTCCAGTAAGTTGCTAAGCACGCCCTCGCCGCCAGCAGCCAGGCATGTGTCCCATCATATACCCTGGCAGTGAGTCTTTCCCATTCAGTGCCCGTTCTCTTTTGGTAGGTAGACCATCTCCTTTCCAGTAAGTTGCTAAGCACGCCCTCGCTGCCAGCAGTCAGGCATGTGCCCCATCATATACCCTGGCAGTGAGTCTTTCCCATTCAGTACCCGTTCTCTTTTGGTAGGTAGATCATCTATTTTCCAGTAAGTTGCTAAGCACGCCCTCGCTGCCAGCAGCAGGACATGTGTCCCATCATATACCCTGGCAGTGAGTCTTTCCATAATGTGCCCGTTCTCTTTTGGTAGGTAGACCATCTCTTTTCCAGTAAGTTGCTAAGCACGCCCTCGCTGGCAGCAGCCAGGCATGTGTCCCATCATATACCCTGGCAGTGAGTCTTTCCCATTCAGTGCCCGTTCTCTTTTGGTAGGTAGACCATCTCTTTTCCAGTAAGTTGCTAAGCACGCCCTCGCCGCCAGCAGCCAGGCATGTGTCCCATCATATACCCTGGCAGTGAGTCTTTCCCATTCAGTGCCCGTTCTCTTTTGGTAGGTAGACCATCTCTTTTCCAGTAAGTTGCTAAGCACGCCCTCGCCGCCAGCAGCAAGAAACGTGTCCCATCATATACCCTGGCAGTGAGTCTTTCCATAATGTGCCCGTTCTCTTTTGGTAGGTAGACCATCTCTTTTCCAGTAAGTTGCTAAGCACGCCCTCGCTGCCAGCAGCCAGGCATGTGTCCCATCATATACCCTGGCAGTGAGTCTTTCCCATTCAGTGCCCGTTCTCTTTTGGTAGGTAGACCATCTCTTTTCCAGTAAGTTGCTAAGCACGCCCTCGCCGCCAGCAGCCAGGCATGTGTCCCATCATATACCCTGGCAGTGAGTCTTTCCCATTCAGTGCCCGTTCTCTTTTGGTAGGTAGACCATCTCTTTTCCAGTAAGTTGCTAAGCACGCCCTCGCCGCCAGCAGCAAGAAACGTGTCCCATCATATACCCTGGCAGTGAGTCTTTCCCATTCAGTGCCCGCTCTCTTTTGGTAGGTAGACCATCTCTTTTCCAGTAAGTTGCTAAGCACGCCCTCGCCGCCAGCAGCCGTGCATGTGTCCCATCATATACCCTGGCAGTGAGTCTTTCCCATTCAGTGCCCGTTCTCTTTTGGAAGGTAGACCATCTCTTTTCCAGTAAGTTGCTAAGCACACCCTCGCTGCCAGCAGCCAGGCATGTGTCCCATCATATACCCTGGCAGTGAGTCTTTCCCATTCAGTGCCCGCTCTCTTTTGGTAGGCAGACCATCTCTTTTCCAGTAAGTTGCTAAGCACACCCTCGCTGCCAGCAGCCGTGCATGTGTCCCATCATATACCCTGGCAGTGAGTCTTTCCATAATGTGCCCGTTCTCTTTTGGTAGGTAGATCATCTTTTCCAGTAAGTTGCTAAGCACGCCCTCGCCACCAGCAGCCAGGCATGTGTCCCATCATATACCCTGGCAGTGAGTCTTTCCCATTCAGTGCCCGTTCTCTTTTGGTAGGTAGACCATCTCTTTTCCAGTAAGTTGCTAAGCACGCCCTCGCCGCCAGCAGCAAGAAACGTGTCCCATCATATACCCTGGCAGTGAGTCTTTCCCATTCAGTGCCCGCTCTCTTTTGGTAGGTAGACCATCTCTTTTCCAGTAAGTTGCTAAGCACGCCCTCGCCGCCAGCAGCAAGAAACGCTTCCCATCATATACCCAGGCAGTGAGTCTTTCCCATTCTGTGCCCTTTCTCCTTTGGTAGGTAGACCATCTCTTTTCCAGTAAGTTGCTAAGCACGCCCTCGCCGCCAGCAGCAAGAAACGTGTCCCATCATATACCCAGGCAGTGAGTCTTTCCCATTCTGTGCCCGTTCTCTTTTGGTAGGCAGAGCATCTCTTTTCCAGTAAGTTGCTAAGCACGCCCTCGCTGCCAGCAGCCAGACATGTGTCCCATCATATACCCTGGCAGTGAGTCTTTCCCATTCAGTACCCGCTCTCTTTTGGTAGGCAGACCATCTCTTTTCCAGTAAGTTGCTAAGCACGCCCTCACCGCCAGCAGCAGGACATGTGTCCAATCATATAGCCTGGCAGTGAGTCTTTCCCATTCAGTGCCCGCTCTCTTTTGGTAGGTAGACCATCTCTTTTCCAGTAAGTTGCTAAGCACGCCCTCACCGCCAGCAGCCAGGCATGTGTCCCATCATATACCCTGGCAGTGAGTCTTTCCCATTCAGTGCCTGCTCTCTTTTGGTAGGCAGACCATCTCTTTTCCAGTAAGTTGCTAAGCACACCCTCACCACCAGCAGCAGGACATGTGTCCCATCATATACCCTGGCAGTGAGTCTTTCCCATTCTGTGCCCGCTCTCTTTTGGTAGGTAGACCATCTATTTTCCAGTAAGTTGCTAAGCACGCCCTCGCCGCCAGCAGCCAGGCATGTGTCCCATCATATACCCTGGCAGTGAGTCTTTCCCATTCTGTGCCCATTCTCTTTTGGTAGGCAGACCATCTCTTTTCCAGTAAGTTGCTAAGCACGCCCTCGCTGCCAGCAGCCAGGCATGTGTCCCATCATATACCCTGGCAGTGAGTCTTTCCCATTCAGTGCCCGTTCTCTTTTGGTAGGTAGACCATCTCTTTTCCAGTAAGTTGCTAAGCACGCCCTCGCCGCCAGCAGCAGGACATGTGTCCCATCATATACCCTGGCAGTGAGTCTTTCCCATTCTGTGCCCATTCTCTTTTGGTAGGCAGACCATCTCTTTTCCAGTAAGTTGCTAAGCACGCCCTCGCTGCCAGTAGCAGGACATGTGTCCCATCATATACCCTGGCAGTGAGTCTTTCTCATTCAGTGCCCGCTCTCTTTTGGTAGGCAGACCATCTCTTTTCCAGTAAGTTGCTAAGCACACCCTCACCACCAGCAGCAGGACATGTGTCCCATCATATACCCTGGCAGTGAGTCTTTCCCATTCTGTGCTCGCTCTCTTTTGGTAGGCAGACCATCTCTTTTCCAGTAAGTTGCTAAGCACGCCCTCGCTGCCAGCAGCCAGGCATGTGTCCCATCATATACCCTGGCAGTGAGTCTTTCTCATTCAGTGCCCGCTCTCTTTTGGTAGGCAGACCATCTCTTTTCCAGTAAGTTGCTAAGCACACCCTCACCACCAGCAGCAGGACATGTGTCCCATCATATACCCTGGCAGTGAGTCTTTCCCATTCTGTGCTCGCTCTCTTTTGGTAGGCAGACCATCTCTTTTCCAGTAAGTTGCTAAGCACGCCCTCGCTGCCAGCAGCCAGGCATGTGTCCCATCATATACCCTGGCAGTGAGTCTTTCCCATTCAGTGCCCGCTCTCTTTTGGTAGGTAGACCATCTCTTTTCCAGTAAGTTGCTAAGCACACCCTCACCACCAGCAGCCAGGCATGTGTCCCATCATATACCCTGGCAGTGAGTCTTTCCCATTCAGTGCCTGCTCTCTTTTGGTAGGCAGACCATCTCTTTTCCAGTAAGTTGCTAAGCACACCCTCACCACCAGCAGCAGGATATGTGTCCCATCATATACCCTGGCAGTGAGTCTTTCCCATTCTGTGCCCGCTCTCTTTTGGTAGGTAGACCATCTATTTTCCAGTAAGTTGCTAAGCACGCCCTCGCCGCCAGCAGCCAGGCATGTGACACATCATATACCCTGGCAGTGAGTCTTTCCCATTCTGTGCCCATTCTCTTTTGGTAGGCAGACCATCTCTTTTCCAGTAAGTTGCTAAGCACGCCCTCGCTGCCAGCAGCCAGGCATGTGTCCCATCATATACCCTGGCAGTGAGTCTTTCCCATTCAGTGCCCATTCTCTTTTGGTAGGTAGACCATCTCTTTTCCAGTAAGTTGCTAAGCACACCCTCACCGCCAGCAGCAGGACATGTGTCCCATCATCTACCCTGGCAGTGAGTCTCTCCCATTCTGTGCCCATTCTCTTTTGGTAGGTAGACCATCTCTTTTCCAGTAAGTTGCTAAGCACGCCCTCGCTGCCAGCAGCCAGGCATGTGTCCCATCATATACCCTGGCAGTGAGTCTTTCCCATTCAGTGCCCATTCTCTTTTGGTAGGTAGACCATCTCTTTTCCTGTAAGTTGCTAAGCCCACCCTCACCGCCAGCAGCAGGACATGTGTCCCATCATCTACCCTGGCAGTGAGTCTCTCCCATTCTGTGCCCATTCTCTTTTGGTAGGTAGACCATCTCTTTTCCAGTAAGTTGCTAAGCACGCCCTCGCTGCCAGCAGTCAGGCATGTGCCCCATCATATACCCTGGCAGTGAGTCTTTCCCATTCAGTACCCGTTCTCTTTTGGTAGGTAGATCATCTATTTTCCAGTAAGTTGCTAAGCACGCCCTAGCTGCCAGCAGCAGGACATGTGTCCCATCATATACCCTGGCAGTGAGTCTTTCCATAATGTGCCCGTTCTCTTTTGGTAGGTAGACCATCTCTTTTCCAGTAAGTTGCTAAGCACGCCCTCGCTGCCAGCAGCCAGGCATGTGTCCCATCAAATACCCTGGCAGTGAGTCTTTCCCATTCAGTGCCCGTTCTCTTTTGGTAGGTAGACCATCTCTTTTCCAGTAAGTTGCTAAGCACGCCCTCGCCGCCAGCAGCCAGGCATGTGTCCCATCATATACCCTGGCAGTGAGTCTTTCCCATTCAGTGCCCGTTCTCTTTTGGTAGGTAGACCATCTCTTTTCCAGTAAGTTGCTAAGCACGCCCTCGCCGCCAGCAACAAGAAACGTGTCCCATCATATACCCTGGCAGTGAGTCTTTCCATAATGTGCCCGTTCTCTTTTGGTAGGTAGACCATCTCTTTTCCAGTAAGTTGCTAAGCACGCCCTCGCTGCCAGCAGCCAGGCATGTGTCCCATCATATACTCTGGCAGTGAGTCTTTCCCATTCATTGCCCGTTCTCTTTTGGTAGGTAGACCATCTCTTTTCCAGTAAGTTGCTAAGCACGCCCTCGCCGCCAGCAGCCAGGCATGTGTCCCATCATATACCCTGGCAGTGAGTCTTTCCCATTCAGTGCCCGTTCTCTTTTGGTAGGTAGACCATCTCTTTTCCAGTAAGTTGCTAAGCACGCCCTCGCCGCCAGCAGCAAGAAACGTGTCCCATCATATACCCTGGCAGTGAGTCTTTCCCATTCAGTGCCCGCTCTCTTTTGGTAGGTAGACCATCTCTTTTCCAGTAAGTTGCTAAGCACGCCCTCGCCGCCAGCAGCCGTGCATGTGTCCCATCATATACCCTGGCAGTGAGTCTTTCCCATTCAGTGCCCGTTCTCTTTTGGAAGGTAGACCATCTCTTTTCCAGTAAGTTGCTAAGCACACCCTCGCTGCCAGCAGCCAGGCATGTGTCCCATCATATACCCTGGCAGTGAGTCTTTCCCATTCAGTGCCCGTTCTCTTTTGGTAGGTAGACCATCTCTTTTCCAGTAAGTTGCTAAGCACGCCCTCGCCGCCAGCAACAAGAAACGTGTCCCATCATATACCCTGGCAGTGAGTCTTTCCATAATGTGCCCGTTCTCTTTTGGTAGGTAGACCATCTCTTTTCCAGTAAGTTGCTAAGCACGCCCTCGCTGCCAGCAGCCGTGCATGTGTCCCATCATATACCCTGGCAGTGAGTCTTTCCCATTCAGTGCCCGTTCTCTTTTGGAAGGTAGACCATCTCTTTTCCAGTAAGTTGCTAAGCACACCCTCGCTGCCAGCAGCCAGGCATGTGTCCCATCATATACCCTGGCAGTGAGTCTTTCCCATTCAGTGCCCGCTCTCTTTTGGTAGGCAGACCATCTCTTTTCCAGTAAGTTGCTAAGCACACCCTCGCTGCCAGCAGCCGTGCATGTGTCCCATCATATACCCTGGCAGTGAGTCTTTCCATAATGTGCCCGTTCTCTTTTGGTAGGTAGATCATCTTTTCCAGTAAGTTGCTAAGCACGCCCTCGCCGCCAGCAGCCAGGCATGTGTCCCATCATATACCCTGGCAGTGAGTCTTTCCCATTCTGTGCCCGCTCTCTTTTGGTAGGTAGACCATCTATTTTCCAGTAAGTTGCTAAGCACGCCCTCGCCGCCAGCAGCCAGGCATGTGTCCCATCATATACCCTGGCAGTGAGTCTTTCCCATTCTGTGCCCATTCTCTTTTGGTAGGCAGACCATCTCTTTTCCAGTAAGTTGCTAGGCACGCCCTCGCTGCCAGCAGCCAGACATGTGTCCCATCATATACCCTGGCAGTGAGTCTTTCCCATTCAGTACCCGCTCTCTTTTGGTAGGCAGACCATCTCTTTTCCAGTAAGTTGCTAAGCACGCCCTCACCGCCAGCAGCAGGACATGTGTCCCATCATATAGCCTGGCAGTGAGTCTTTCCCATTCAGTGCCCGCTCTCTTTTGGTAGGTAGACCATCTCTTTTCCAGTAAGTTGCTAAGCACGCCCTCACCGCCAGCAGCCAGGCATGTGTCCCATCATATACCCTGGCAGTGAGTCTTTCCCATTCAGTGCCTGCTCTCTTTTGGTAGGCAGACCATCTCTTTTCCAGTAAGTTGCTAAGCACACCGTCACCACCAGCAGCAGGACATGTGTCCCATCATATACCCTGGCAGTGAGTCTTTCCCATTCTGTGCCCGCTCTCTTTTGGTAGGTAGACCATCTATTTTCCAGTAAGTTGCTAAGCACGCCCTCGCCGCCAGCAGCCAGGCATGTGTCCCATCATATACCCTGGCAGTGAGTCTTTCCCATTCTGTGCCCATTCTCTTTTGGTAGGCAGACCATCTCTTTTCCAGTAAGTTGCTAAGCACGCCCTCGCTGCCAGCAGCCAGGCATGTGTCCCATCATATACCCTGGCAGTGAGTCTTTCCCATTCAGTGCCCGTTCTCTTTTGGTAGGTAGACCATCTCTTTTCCAGTAAGTTGCTAAGCACGCCCTCGCCGCCAGCAGCAGGACATGTGTCCCATCATATACCCTGGCAGTGAGTCTTTCCCATTCTGTGCTTATTCTCTTTTGGTAGGCAGACCATCTCTTTTCCAGTAAGTTGCTAAGCACGCCCTCGCTGCCAGTAGCAGGACATGTGTCCCATCATATACCCTGGCAGTGAGTCTTTCTCATTCAGTGCCCGCTCTCTTTTGGTAGGCAGACCATCTCTTTTCCAGTAAGTTGCTAAGCACACCCTCACCACCAGCAGCAGGACATGTGTCCCATCATATACCCTGGCAGTGAGTCTTTCCCATTCTGTGCTCGCTCTCTTTTGGTAGGCAGACCATCTCTTTTCCAGTAAGTTGCTAAGCACGCCCTCGCTGCCAGCAGCCAGGCATGTGTCCCATCATATACCCTGGCAGTGAGTCTTTCCCATTCAGTGCCCGCTCTCTTTTGGTAGGTAGACCATCTCTTTTCCAGTAAGTTGCTAAGCACACCCTCACCACCAGCAGCCAGGCATGTGTCCCATCATATACCCTGGCAGTGAGTCTTTCCCATTCAGTGCCTGCTCTCTTTTGGTAGGCAGACCATCTCTTTTCCAGTAAGTTGCTAAGCACACCCTCACCACCAGCAGCAGGATATGTGTCCCATCATATACCCTGGCAGTGAGTCTTTCCCATTCTGTGCCCGCTCTCTTTTGGTAGGTAGACCATCTATTTTCCAGTAAGTTGCTAAGCACGCCCTCGCCGCCAGCAGCCAGGCATGTGTCCCATCATATACCCTGGCAGTGAGTCTTTCCCATTCTGTGCCCATTCTCTTTTGGTAGGCAGACCATCTCTTTTCCAGTAAGTTGCTAAGCACGCCCTCGCTGCCAGCAGCCAGGCATGTGTCCCATCATATACCCTGGCAGTGAGTCTTTCCCATTCAGTGCCCATTCTCTTTTGGTAGGTAGACCATCTCTTTTCCAGTAAGTTGCTAAGCACACCCTCACCGCCAGCAGCAGGACATGTGTCCCATCATCTACCCTGGCAGTGAGTCTCTCCCATTCTGTGCCCATTCTCTTTTGGTAGGTAGACCATCTCTTTTCCAGTAAGTTGCTAAGCACGCCCTCGCCGCCAGCAGCCAGGCATGTGTCCCATCATATACCCTGGCAGTGAGTCTTTCCCATTCAGTGCCCGTTCTCTTTTGGTAGGTAGACCATCTCCTTTCCAGTAAGTTGCTAAGCACGCCCTCGCTGCCAGCAGTCAGGCATGTGCCCCATCATATACCCTGGCAGTGAGTCTTTCCCATTCAGTACCCGTTCTCTTTTGGTAGGTAGATCATCTATTTTCCAGTAAGTTGCTAAGCACGCCCTCGCTGCCAGCAGCAGGACATGTGTCCCATCATATACCCTGGCAGTGAGTCTTTCCATAATGTGCCCGTTCTCTTTTGGTAGGTAGACCATCTCTTTTCCAGTAAGTTGCTAAGCACGCCCTCGCTGGCAGCAGCCAGGCATGTGTCCCATCATATACCCTGGCAGTGAGTCTTTCCCATTCAGTGCCCGTTCTCTTTTGGTAGGTAGACCATCTCTTTTCCAGTAAGTTGCTAAGCACGCCCTCGCCGCCAGCAGCCAGGCATGTGTCCCATCATATACCCTGGCAGTGAGTCTTTCCCATTCAGTGCCCGTTCTCTTTTGGTAGGTAGACCATCTCTTTTCCAGTAAGTTGCTAAGCACGCCCTCGCCGCCAGCAGCAAGAAACGTGTCCCATCATATACCCTGGCAGTGAGTCTTTCCATAATGTGCCCGTTCTCTTTTGGTAGGTAGACCATCTCTTTTCCAGTAAGTTGCTAAGCACGCCCTCGCTGCCAGCAGCCAGGCATGTGTCCCATCATATACCCTGGCAGTGAGTCTTTCCCATTCAGTGCCCGTTCTCTTTTGGTAGGTAGACCATCTCTTTTCCAGTAAGTTGCTAAGCACGCCCTCGCCGCCAGCAGCAAGAAACGTGTCCCATCATATACCCTGGCAGTGAGTCTTTCCCATTCAGTGCCCGCTCTCTTTTGGTAGGTAGACCATCTCTTTTCCAGTAAGTTGCTAAGCACGCCCTCGCCGCCAGCAGCCGTGCATGTGTCCCATCATATACCCTGGCAGTGAGTCTTTCCCATTCAGTGCCCGTTCTCTTTTGGAAGGTAGACCATCTCTTTTCCAGTAAGTTGCTAAGCACACCCTCGCTGCCAGCAGCCAGGCATGTGTCCCATCATATACCCTGGCAGTGAGTCTTTCCCATTCAGTGCCCGCTCTCTTTTGGTAGGTAGACCATCTCTTTTCCAGTAAGTTGCTAAGCACGCCCTCGCCGCCAGCAGCCGTGCATGTGTCCCATCATATACCCTGGCAGTGAGTCTTTCCCATTCAGTGCCCGTTCTCTTTTGGAAGGTAGACCATCTCTTTTCCAGTAAGTTGCTAAGCACACCCTCGCTGCCAGCAGCCAGGCATGTGTCCCATCATATACCCTGGCAGTGAGTCTTTCCCATTCAGTGCCCGCTCTCTTTTGGTAGGCAGACCATCTCTTTTCCAGTAAGTTGCTAAGCACGCCCTCGCCGCCAGCAGCAAGAAACGTGTCCCATCATATACCCTGGCAGTGAGTCTTTCCATAATGTGCCCGTTCTCTTTTGGTAGGTAGACCATCTCTTTTCCAGTAAGTTGCTAAGCACGCCCTCGCTGCCAGCAGCCAGGCATGTGTCCCATCATATACCCTGGCAGTGAGTCTTTCCCATTCAGTGCCCGTTCTCTTTTGGTAGGTAGACCATCTCTTTTCCAGTAAGTTGCTAAGCACGCCCTCGCCGCCAGCAGCAAGAAACGTGTCCCATCATATACCCTGGCAGTGAGTCTTTCCCATTCAGTGCCCGCTCTCTTTTGGTAGGTAGACCATCTCTTTTCCAGTAAGTTGCTAAGCACGCCCTCGCCGCCAGCAGCCGTGCATGTGTCCCATCATATACCCTGGCAGTGAGTCTTTCCCATTCAGTGCCCGTTCTCTTTTGGAAGGTAGACCATCTCTTTTCCAGTAAGTTGCTAAGCACACCCTCGCTGCCAGCAGCCAGGCATGTGTCCCATCATATACCCTGGCAGTGAGTCTTTCCCATTCAGTGCCCGCTCTCTTTTGGTAGGCAGACCATCTCTTTTCCAGTAAGTTGCTAAGCACACCCTCGCTGCCAGCAGCCGTGCATGTGTCCCATCATATACCCTGGCAGTGAGTCTTTCCATAATGTGCCCGTTCTCTTTTGGTAGGTAGATCATCTTTTCCAGTAAGTTGCTAAGCACGCCCTCGCCACCAGCAGCCAGGCATGTGTCCCATCATATACCCTGGCAGTGAGTCTTTCCCATTCAGTGCCCGTTCTCTTTTGGTAGGTAGACCATCTCTTTTCCAGTAAGTTGCTAAGCACGCCCTCGCCGCCAGCAGCAAGAAACGTGTCCCATCATATACCCTGGCAGTGAGTCTTTCCCATTCAGTGCCCGCTCTCTTTTGGTAGGTAGACCATCTCTTTTCCAGTAAGTTGCTAAGCACGCCCTCGCCGCCAGCAGCAAGAAACGCTTCCCATCATATACCCAGGCAGTGAGTCTTTCCCATTCTGTGCCCTTTCTCCTTTGGTAGGTAGACCATCTCTTTTCCAGTAAGTTGCTAAGCACGCCCTCGCCGCCAGCAGCAAGAAACGTGTCCCATCATATACCCAGGCAGTGAGTCTTTCCCATTCTGTGCCCGTTCTCTTTTGGTAGGCAGAGCATCTCTTTTCCAGTAAGTTGCTAAGCACGCCCTCGCTGCCAGCAGCCAGACATGTGTCCCATCATATACCCTGGCAGTGAGTCTTTCCCATTCAGTACCCGCTCTCTTTTGGTAGGCAGACCATCTCTTTTCCAGTAAGTTGCTAAGCACGCCCTCACCGCCAGCAGCAGGACATGTGTCCAATCATATAGCCTGGCAGTGAGTCTTTCCCATTCAGTGCCCGCTCTCTTTTGGTAGGTAGACCATCTCTTTTCCAGTAAGTTGCTAAGCACGCCCTCACCGCCAGCAGCCAGGCATGTGTCCCATCATATACCCTGGCAGTGAGTCTTTCCCATTCAGTGCCTGCTCTCTTTTGGTAGGCAGACCATCTCTTTTCCAGTAAGTTGCTAAGCACACCCTCACCACCAGCAGCAGGACATGTGTCCCATCATATACCCTGGCAGTGAGTCTTTCCCATTCTGTGCCCGCTCTCTTTTGGTAGGTAGACCATCTATTTTCCAGTAAGTTGCTAAGCACGCCCTCGCCGCCAGCAGCCAGGCATGTGTCCCATCATATACCCTGGCAGTGAGTCTTTCCCATTCTGTGCCCATTCTCTTTTGGTAGGCAGACCATCTCTTTTCCAGTAAGTTGCTAAGCACGCCCTCGCTGCCAGCAGCCAGGCATGTGTCCCATCATATACCCTGGCAGTGAGTCTTTCCCATTCAGTGCCCGTTCTCTTTTGGTAGGTAGACCATCTCTTTTCCAGTAAGTTGCTAAGCACGCCCTCGCCGCCAGCAGCAGGACATGTGTCCCATCATATACCCTGGCAGTGAGTCTTTCCCATTCTGTGCCCATTCTCTTTTGGTAGGCAGACCATCTCTTTTCCAGTAAGTTGCTAAGCACGCCCTCGCTGCCAGTAGCAGGACATGTGTCCCATCATATACCCTGGCAGTGAGTCTTTCTCATTCAGTGCCCGCTCTCTTTTGGTAGGCAGACCATCTCTTTTCCAGTAAGTTGCTAAGCACACCCTCACCACCAGCAGCAGGACATGTGTCCCATCATATACCCTGGCAGTGAGTCTTTCCCATTCTGTGCTCGCTCTCTTTTGGTAGGCAGACCATCTCTTTTCCAGTAAGTTGCTAAGCACGCCCTCGCTGCCAGCAGCCAGGCATGTGTCCCATCATATACCCTGGCAGTGAGTCTTTCTCATTCAGTGCCCGCTCTCTTTTGGTAGGCAGACCATCTCTTTTCCAGTAAGTTGCTAAGCACACCCTCACCACCAGCAGCAGGACATGTGTCCCATCATATACCCTGGCAGTGAGTCTTTCCCATTCTGTGCTCGCTCTCTTTTGGTAGGCAGACCATCTCTTTTCCAGTAAGTTGCTAAGCACGCCCTCGCTGCCAGCAGCCAGGCATGTGTCCCATCATATACCCTGGCAGTGAGTCTTTCCCATTCAGTGCCCGCTCTCTTTTGGTAGGTAGACCATCTCTTTTCCAGTAAGTTGCTAAGCACACCCTCACCACCAGCAGCCAGGCATGTGTCCCATCATATACCCTGGCAGTGAGTCTTTCCCATTCAGTGCCTGCTCTCTTTTGGTAGGCAGACCATCTCTTTTCCAGTAAGTTGCTAAGCACACCCTCACCACCAGCAGCAGGATATGTGTCCCATCATATACCCTGGCAGTGAGTCTTTCCCATTCTGTGCCCGCTCTCTTTTGGTAGGTAGACCATCTATTTTCCAGTAAGTTGCTAAGCACGCCCTCGCCGCCAGCAGCCAGGCATGTGTCCCATCATATACCCTGGCAGTGAGTCTTTCCCATTCTGTGCCCATTCTCTTTTGGTAGGCAGACCATCTCTTTTCCAGTAAGTTGCTAAGCACGCCCTCGCTGCCAGCAGCCAGGCATGTGTCCCATCATATACCCTGGCAGTGAGTCTTTCCCATTCAGTGCCCATTCTCTTTTGGTAGGTAGACCATCTCTTTTCCAGTAAGTTGCTAAGCACACCCTCACCGCCAGCAGCAGGACATGTGTCCCATCATCTACCCTGGCAGTGAGTCTCTCCCATTCTGTGCCCATTCTCTTTTGGTAGGTAGACCATCTCTTTTCCAGTAAGTTGCTAAGCACGCCCTCGCTGCCAGCAGCCAGGCATGTGTCCCATCATATACCCTGGCAGTGAGTCTTTCCCATTCAGTGCCCATTCTCTTTTGGTAGGTAGACCATCTCTTTTCCTGTAAGTTGCTAAGCCCACCCTCACCGCCAGCAGCAGGACATGTGTCCCATCATCTACCCTGGCAGTGAGTCTCTCCCATTCTGTGCCCATTCTCTTTTGGTAGGTAGACCATCTCTTTTCCAGTAAGTTGCTAAGCACGCCCTCGCTGCCAGCAGTCAGGCATGTGCCCCATCATATACCCTGGCAGTGAGTCTTTCCCATTCAGTACCCGTTCTCTTTTGGTAGGTAGATCATCTATTTTCCAGTAAGTTGCTAAGCACGCCCTAGCTGCCAGCAGCAGGACATGTGTCCCATCATATACCCTGGCAGTGAGTCTTTCCATAATGTGCCCGTTCTCTTTTGGTAGGTAGACCATCTCTTTTCCAGTAAGTTGCTAAGCACGCCCTCGCTGCCAGCAGCCAGGCATGTGTCCCATCAAATACCCTGGCAGTGAGTCTTTCCCATTCAGTGCCCGTTCTCTTTTGGTAGGTAGACCATCTCTTTTCCAGTAAGTTGCTAAGCACGCCCTCGCCGCCAGCAGCCAGGCATGTGTCCCATCATATACCCTGGCAGTGAGTCTTTCCCATTCAGTGCCCGTTCTCTTTTGGTAGGTAGACCATCTCTTTTCCAGTAAGTTGCTAAGCACGCCCTCGCCGCCAGCAACAAGAAACGTGTCCCATCATATACCCTGGCAGTGAGTCTTTCCATAATGTGCCCGTTCTCTTTTGGTAGGTAGACCATCTCTTTTCCAGTAAGTTGCTAAGCACGCCCTCGCTGCCAGCAGCCAGGCATGTGTCCCATCATATACCCTGGCAGTGAGTCTTTCCCATTCATTGCCCGTTCTCTTTTGGTAGGTAGACCATCTCTTTTCCAGTAAGTTGCTAAGCACGCCCTCGCCGCCAGCAGCCAGGCATGTGTCCCATCATATACCCTGGCAGTGAGTCTTTCCCATTCAGTGCCCGTTCTCTTTTGGTAGGTAGACCATCTCTTTTCCAGTAAGTTGCTAAGCACGCCCTCGCCGCCAGCAGCAAGAAACGTGTCCCATCATATACCCTGGCAGTGAGTCTTTCCCATTCAGTGCCCGCTCTCTTTTGGTAGGTAGACCATCTCTTTTCCAGTAAGTTGCTAAGCACGCCCTCGCCGCCAGCAGCCGTGCATGTGTCCCATCATATACCCTGGCAGTGAGTCTTTCCCATTCAGTGCCCGTTCTCTTTTGGAAGGTAGACCATCTCTTTTCCAGTAAGTTGCTAAGCACACCCTCGCTGCCAGCAGCCAGGCATGTGTCCCATCATATACCCTGGCAGTGAGTCTTTCCCATTCAGTGCCCGTTCTCTTTTGGTAGGTAGACCATCTCTTTTCCAGTAAGTTGCTAAGCACGCCCTCGCCGCCAGCAACAAGAAACGTGTCCCATCATATACCCTGGCAGTGAGTCTTTCCATAATGTGCCCGTTCTCTTTTGGTAGGTAGACCATCTCTTTTCCAGTAAGTTGCTAAGCACGCCCTCGCTGCCAGCAGCCGTGCATGTGTCCCATCATATACCCTGGCAGTGAATCTTTCCCATTCAGTGCCCGTTCTCTTTTGGAAGGTAGACCATCTCTTTTCCAGTAAGTTGCTAAGCACACCCTCGCTGCCAGCAGCCAGGCATGTGTCCCATCATATACCCTGGCAGTGAGTCTTTCCCATTCAGTGCCCGCTCTCTTTTGGTAGGCAGACCATCTCTTTTCCAGTAAGTTGCTAAGCACACCCTCGCTGCCAGCAGCCGTGCATGTGTCCCATCATATACCCTGGCAGTGAGTCTTTCCATAATGTGCCCGTTCTCTTTTGGTAGGTAGATCATCTTTTCCAGTAAGTTGCTAAGCACGCCCTCGCCGCCAGCAGCCAGGCATGTGTCCCATCATATACCCTGGCAGTGAGTCTTTCCCATTCAGTACCCGTTCTCTTTTGGTAGGCAGACCATCTCTTTTCCAGTAAGTTGCTAAGCACACCCTCGATGCCAGCAGCCAGGCATGTGTCCCATCATATACCCTGGCAGTGAGTCTTTCCCATTCAGTGCCCGTTCTCTTTTGGTAGGTAGACCATCTCTTTTCCAGTAAGTTGCTAAGCACGCCCTCGCCGCCAGCAGCAAGAAACGTGTCCCATCATATACCCTGGCAGTGAGTCTTTCCCATTCAGTGCCCGCTCTCTTTTGGTAGGTAGACCATCTCTTTTCCAGTAAGTTGCTAAGCATGCCCTCGCTGCCAGCAGCAGGACATGTGCCCCATCATATACCCTGGCAGTGAGTCTTTCCCATTCAGTGCCCGCTCTCTTTTGGTAGGTAGACCATCTCTTTTCCAGTAAGTTGCTAAGCACGCCCTCGCCGCCAGCAGCAAGAAACGTGTCCCATCATATACCCAGGCAGTGAGTCTTTCCCATTCTGTGCCCTTTCTCCTTTGGTAGGTAGACCATCTCTTTTCCAGTAAGTTGCTAAGCAGGCCCTCGCCGCTAGCAGCAGGACATGTGTCCCATCATATACCCTGGCAGTGAGTCTTTCCCATTCAGTGCCCATTCTCTTTTGGTAGGTAGACCATCTCTTTTCCAGTAAGTTGCTAAGCACGCCCTTGCTGCCAGCAGCAGGACATGTGTGCCATCATATACCCTGGCAGTGAGTCTTTCCCATTCAGTGCCCGCTCTCTTTTGGTAGGCAGACCATCTCTTTTCCAGTAAGTTGCTAAGCACGCCCTCGCCGCCAGCAGCAAGAAACGTGTCCCATCATATACCCTGGCAGTGAGTCTTTCCCATTCAGTGCCCGCTCTCTTTTGGTAGGTAGACCATCTCTTTTCCAGTAAGTTGCTAAGCACGCCCTCGCTGCCAGCAGCAAGAAACGTGTCCCATCATATACCCTGGCAGTGAGTCTTTCCCATTCAGTGCCCGTTCTCTTTTGGTAGGTAGACCATCTCTTTTCCAGTAAATTGCTAAGCACACCCTCGCTGCCAGCAGCCAGGCATGTGTCCCATCATATACCCTGGCAGTGAGTCTTTCCCATTCAGTGCCCGTTCTCTTTTGGTAGGTAGACCATCTCTTTTACAGTAAGTTGCTAAGCATGCCCTCGCTGCCAGCAGCCATGCATGTGTCCCATCATATACCCTGGCAGTGAGTCTTTCCCATTCTGTGCCCATTCTCTTTTGGTAGGTAGACCATCTCTTTTCCAGTAAGTTGCTAAGCACACCCTCGCTGCTAGCAGCAGGACATGTGCCCCATCATATACCCTGGCAGTGAGTCTTTCCCATTCAGTGCCCGCTCTCTTTTGGTAGGCAGAGCATCTCTTTTCCAGTAAGTTGCTAAGCACGCCCTCACTGCCAGCAGCCAGGCATGTGTCCCATCATATACCCTGGCAGTGAGTCTTTCCCATTCAGTGCCCGCTCTCTTTTGGTAGGCAGACCATCTCTTTTCCAGTAAGTTGCTAAGCACGCCCTCACCGCCAGCAGCAGGACATGTGTCCCATCATATAGCCTGGCAGTGAGTCTTTCCCATTCAGTGCCCGCTCTCTTTTGGTAGGTAGACCATCTCTTTTCCAGTAAGTTGCTAAGCACGCCCTCACCGCAAGCAGCCAGGCATGTGTCCCATCATATACCCTGGCAGTGAGTCTTTCCCATTCAGTGTCTGCTCTCTTTTGGTAGGCAGACCATCTCTTTTCCAGTAAGTTTCTAAGCACACCCTCACCACCAGCAGCAGGACATGTGTCCCATCATATACCCTGGCAGTGAGTCTTTCCCATTCTGTGCCCATTCTCTTTTGGTAGGCAGACCATCTCTTTTCCAGTAAGTTGCTAAGCACGCCCTCGCTGCCAGCAGCCAGGCATGTGTCCCATCATATACCCTGGCAGTGAGTCTTTCCCATTCAGTGCCCGTTCTCTTTTGGTAGGTAGACCATCTCTTTTCCAGTAAGTTGCTAAGCACGCCCTCGCCGCCAGCAGCAGGACATGTGTCCCATCATATACCCTGGCAGTGAGTCTTTCCCATTCTTTGCCCATTCTCTTTTGGTAGGCAGACCATCTCTTTTCCAGTAAGTTGCTAAGCACGCCCTCGCTGCCAGCAGCCAGGCATGTGTCCCATCATATACCCTGGCAGTGAGTCTTTCCCATTCAGTGCCCGTTCTCTTTTGGTAGGTAGACCATCTCTTTTCCAGTAAGTTGCTAAGCACGCCCTCGCCGCCAGCAGCAGGACATGTGTCCCATCATATACCCTGGCAGTGAGTCTTTCCCATTCTGTGCCCATTCTCTTTTGGTAGGCAGACCATCTCTTTTCCAGTAAGTTGCTAAGCACGCCCTCGCTGCCAGCAGCCAGGCATGTGTCCCATCATATACCCTGGCAGTGAGTCTTTCTCATTCAGTGCCCGCTTTCTTTTGGTAGGCAGACCATCTCTTTTCCAGTAAGTTGCTAAGCACGCCCTCACCGCCAGCAGCAGGACATGTGTCCCATCATATACCCTGGCAGTGAGTCTTTCCCATTCTGTGCCCATTCTCTTTTGGTAGGCAGACCATCTCTTTTCCAGTAAGTTGCTAAGCACGCCCTCACTGCCAGCAGCAGGACATGTGTCCCATCATATACCCTGGCAGTGAGTCTTTCTCATTCAGTGCCCGCTCTCTTTTGGTAGGCAGACCATCTCTTTTCCAGTAAGTTGCTAAGCACGCCTTCACCGCCAGCAGCAGGACATGTGTCCCGTCATATACCCTGGCAGTGAGTCTTTCCCATTCTGTACCCATTCTTTTTCGGTAGGCAGACCATCTCTTTTCCAGTAAGTTGCTAAGCACGCCCTCGCTGCCAGCAGCCAGGCATGTGTCCCATCATATACCCTGGCAGTGAGTCTTTCCCATTCAGTGCCCGCTTTCTTTTGGTAGGTAGACCATCTCTTTTCCAGTAAGTTGCTAAGCACGCCCTCGCTGCCAGCAGCAGGACATGTGTCTCATCATATACCCTGGCAGTGAGTCTTTCCCATTCAGTGCCCGTTCTCTTTTGGTAGGCAGACCATCTCTTTTCCAGTAAGTTGCTAAGCACGCCCTCGCCGCCAGCAGCAGGACATGTGTCCCATCATATACCCTGGCAGTGAGTCTTTCCCATTCTGTGCCCGCTCTCTTTTGGTAGGTAGACCATCTCTTTTCCAGTAAGTTGCTAAGCACACCCTCGCTGCCAGCAGCCAGGCATGTGTCCCATCATATACCCTGGCAGTGAGTCTTTCCCATTCAGTGCCCGTTCTCTTTTGGTAGGCAGACCATCTCTTTTCCAGTAAGTTGCTAAGCACGCCCTCGCCGCCAGCAGCCAGGCATGTGTCCCATCATATACCCTGGCAGTGAGTCTTTCCCATTCAGTGCCCGCTCTCTTTTGGTAGGCAGACCATCTCTTTTCCAGTAAGTTGCTAAGCACGCCCTTGCTGCCAGCATCCGTGCATGTGTCCCATCATATACCCTGGCAGTGAGTCTTTCCCATTCTGTGCCCGCTCTCTTTTGGTAGGTAGACCATCTCTTTTCCAGTAAGTTGCTAAGCACGCCCTCGCTGCCAGCAGCAGGACATGTGTCCCATCATATACCCTGGCAGTGAGTCTTTCCCATTCAGTGCCCGTTCTCTTTTGGTAGGCAGACCATCTCTTTTCCAGTAAGTTGCTAAGCACACCCTCGCTGCCAGCAGCCATGCATGTGTCCCATCATATACCCTGGCAGTGAGTATTTCCCATTCTGTGCCCATTCTCTTTTGGTAGGTAGACCATCTCTTTTCCAGTAAGTTGCTAAGCATGCCCTCGCTGCCAGCAGCCGTGCATGTGTCCCATCATATACCCTGGCAGTGAGTCTTTCCCATTCAGTGCCCGTTCTCTTTTGGTAGGTAGACCATCTCTTTTCCAGTAAGTTGCTAAGCACGCCCTCGCCGCTAGCAGCAGGACATGTGTCCCATCATATACCCTGGCAGTGGGTCTTTCCCATTCAGTGCCTGTTCTCTTTTGGTAGGTAGACCATCTCTTTTCCAGTAAGTTGCTAAGCACGCCCTCGCTGCCAGCAGCCAGGCATGTGTCCCATCATATACCCTGGCAGTGAGTCTTTCCCATTCAGTGCCCGTTCTCTTTTGATAGGCAGACCATCTCTTTTCCAGTAAGTTGCTAAGCACGCCCTCGCCGCCAGCAGCCAGGCATGTGTCCCATCATATACCCTGGCAGTGAGTCTTTCCCATTCAGTGCCCGCTCTCTTTTGGTAGGCAGACCATCTCTTTTCCAGTAAGTTGCTAAGCACGCCCTCGCTGCCAGCATCCGTGCATGTGTCCCATCATATACCCTGGCAGTGAGTCTTTCCCATTCTGTGGCCGCTCTCTTTTGGTAGGTAGACCATCTCTTTTCCAGTAAGTTGCTAAGCACGCCCTCGCTGCCAGCAGCAGGACATGTGTCCCATCATATACCCTGGCAGTGAGTCTTTCCCATTCAGTGCCCGTTCTCTTTTGGTAGGCAGACCATCTCTTTTCCAGTAAGTTGCTAAGCACGCCCTCGCTGCCAGCAGCCATGCATGTGTCCCATCATATACCCTGGCAGTGAGTATTTCCCATTCTGTGCCCATTCTCTTTTGGTAGGTAGACCATCTCTTTTCCAGTAAGTTGCTAAGCATGCCCTCGCTGCCAGCAGCCGTGCATGTGTCCCATTATATACCCGGGCAGTGAGTCTTTCCCATTCAGTGCCCGTTCTCTTTTGGTAGGTAGACCATCTCTTTTCCAGTAAGTTGCTAAGCACGCCCTCGCCGCTAGCAGCAGGACATGTGTCCCATCATATACCCTGGCAGTGGGTCTTTCCCATTCAGTGCCTGTTCTCTTTTGGTAGGTAGACCATCTCTTTTCCAGTAAGTTGCTAAGCACGCCCTCGCTGCCAGCAGCCAGGCATGTGCCCCATCATATACCCTGGCAGTGAGTCTTTCCCATTCTGTGCCCGCTCTCTTTTGGTAGGTAGACCATCTCTTTTCCAGTAAGTTGCTAAGCACACCCTCGCTGCCAGCAGCCAGGCATGTGCCCCATCATATACCCTGGCAGTGAGCCTTTCCCATTCAGTGCCCGTTCTCTTTTGGTAGGTAGACCATCTCTTTTCCAGTAAGTTGCTAAGCATGCCCTCGCTGCCAGCAGCAGGACATGTGTCCCATCATATACCCTGGCAGTGAGTCTTTCCATAATGTGCCCGTTCTCTTTTGGTAGGTAGACCTTGGGCCTCATTCCGAGTACGGCGCTAACCAATGGCGCTATTAACGCCTTGGTTGACGCCGTACCCGGACCGGCAGCGCCTTGGTGGATGGCAGAATTACCGCCCCATTCCAAGGTTGGCGGGGCGGTAATTCCCCATTCACCAAGGCTCTTCCCCATTCCCAAATGAGCCCCCATAGGGCTCAATGGGAATGGGGAAATTGCAAATAACGGTGACCGTTCATTACGGTCACTGTTATTGGCTTGGAGGCCCCTTTGCGCCCTCGACTTTAACACCTGCTCGAAGCAGGCGTTAAGGGCGAGGGCGCAAAGGGAACTCGGAGTATGGCGGTAAGGGATCACCGCCACCGGTCTCGTTACCGGTGGCCGCTATCCCTTAGCGCCATACTCGGAATGAGGCCCCATCTCTTTTCCAGTAAGTTGCTAAGCACGCCCTCGCTGCCAGCAGCCAGGCATGTGTCCCATCATATACCCTGGCAGTGAGTCTTTCCCATTCAGTGCCCGTTCTCTTTTGGTAGGTAGACCATCTCTTTTCCAGTAAGTTGCTAAGCACGCCCTCGCCGCCAGCAGCCAGGCATGTGTCCCATCATATACCCTGGCAGTGAGTCTTTCCCATTCAGTGCCCGTTCTCTTTTGGTAGGTAGACCATCTCTTTTCCAGTAAGTTGCTAAGCACGCCCTCGCCGCCAGCAGCAAGAAACGTGTCCCATCATATACCCTGGCAGTGAGTCTTTCCCATTCAGTGCCCGCTCTCTTTTGGTAGGTAGACCATCTCTTTTCCAGTAAGTTGCTAAGCACGCCCTCGCTGCCAGCAGCAAGAAACGTGTCCCATCATATACCCAGGCAGTGAGTCTTTCCCATTCTGTGCCCGTTCTCTTTTGGTAGGTAGACCATCTCTTTTCCAGTAAGTTGCTAAGCACGCCCTCGCTGCCAGCAGCAAGAAACGTGTCCCATCATATACCCAGGCAGTGAGTCTTTCCCATTCTGTGCCCGTTCTCTTTTGGTAGGCAGACCATCTCTTTTCCAGTAAGTTGCTAAGCACACCCTCGCTGCCAGCAGCCAGGCATGTGTCCCATCATATACCCTGGCTTTGCGTCTTTCCCATTCAGTGCCCGCTCTCTTTTGGTAGGTAGACCATCTCTTTTCCAGTAAGTTGCTAAGCACGCCCTCGCCGCCAGCAGCAAGAAACGTGTCCCATCATATACCCAGGCAGTGAGTCTTTCCCATTCTGTGCCCGTTCTCTTTTGGTAGGTAGACCATCTCTTTTCCAGTAAGTTGCTAAGCACACCCTCGCTGCCAGCAGCCAGGCATGTGTCCCATCATATACCCTGGCAGTGAGTCTTTCCCATTCAGTGCCCGTTCTCTTTTGGTAGGCAGACCATCTCTTTTCCAGTAAATTGCTAAGCACGCCCTCGCCGCCAGCAGCCAGGCATGTGTCCCATCATATACCCTGGTAGTGAGTCTTTCCCATTCAGTGCCCGCTCTCTTTTGGTAGGCCGACCATCTCTTTTCCAGTAAGTTGCTAAGCACGCCCTCGCTGCCAGCAGCCGTGCATGTGTCCCATCATATACCCTGGCAGTGAGTCTTTCCCATTCTGTGCCCGCTCTCTTTTGGTAGGTAGACCATCTCTTTTCCAGTAAGTTGCTAAGCACGCCCTCGCTGCCAGCAGCAGGACATGTGTCCCATCATATACCCTGGCAGTGAGTCTTTCCCATTCAGTGCCCGTTCTCTTTTGGTAGGCAGACCATCTCTTTTCCAGTAATTTGCTAACACGCCCTCGCTGCCAGCAGCCGTGCATGTGTCCCATCATATACCCTGGCAGTGAGTCTCTCCCATTCTGTGCCCATTCTCTTTTGGTAGGTAGACCATGTCTTTTCCAGTAAGTTGCTAAGCATGCCCTCGCTGCCAGCAGCCGTGCATGTGTCCCATCATATACCCTGGCAGTGAGTCTTTCCCATCAGTGCCCGTTCTCTTTTGGTAGGTAGACCATCTCTTTTCCAGTAAGTTGCTAAGAACGCCCTCGCCGCTAGCAGCAGGACATGTGTCCCATCATATACCCTGGCAGTGGGTCTTTCCCATTCAGTGCCCGTTCTCTTTTGGTAGGTAGACCATCTCTTTTCCAGTAAGTTGCTAAGCACGCCCTCGCTGCCAGCAGCCAGGCATGTGCCCCATCATATACCCTGGCAGTGAGTCTTTCCCATTCTGTGCCCGCTCTCTTTTGGTAGGTAGACCATCTCTTTTCCAGTAAGTTGCTAAGCACACCCTCGCTGCCAGCAGCCAGGCATGTGCCCCATCATATACCCTGGCAGTGAGTCTTTCCCATTCAGTGCCCGTTCTCTTTTGGTAGGTAGACCATCTCTTTTCCAGTAAGTTGCTAAGCATGCCCTTGCTGCCAGCAGCAGGACATGTGTCCCATCATATACCCTGGCAGTGAGTCTTTCCATAATGTACCCGTTCTCTTTTGGTAGGTAGACCTTGGGCCTCATTCCGAGTACGGCGCTAACCAATGGCACTATTAACGCCTTGGTTGACGCCGTACCCGGACCGGCAGCGCCTTGGTGGATGGCGGAATTACCGCCCCATTCCAAGGTTGACGGGGCGGTAATTCCCCATTCACCAAGGCTCTTCCCCATTCCCAAATGAGCCCCCATAGGGCTCAATGGGAATGGGGAAATTGCAAATAACGGTGACCGTTCATTACGGTCACCGTTATTGGCTTGGAGGCCCCTTTGCGCCCTCGACTTTAACACCTGCTCGAAGCAGGCCTTAAGGGCGAGGGCGCAAAGGGAATTCGGAGTATGGCGGTAAGGGATCACCGCCACCGGTCTCGTTACCGGTGGCTGCTATCCCTTAGCGCCATACTCGGAATGAGGCCCCATCTCTTTTCCAGTAAGTTGCTAAGCACGCCCTCGCTGCCTTCAGCCAGGCATGTGTCCCATCATATACTCTGGCAGTGAGTCTTTCCCATTCAGTGCCCGTTCTCTTTTGGTAGGTAGACCATCTCTTTTCCAGTAAGTTGCTAAGCACGCACTCGCCGCCAGCAGCCAGGCATGTGTCCCATCATATACCCTGGCAGTGAGTCTTTCCCATTCAGTGCCCGTTCTCTTTTGGTAGGTAGACCATCTCTTTTCCAGTAAGTTGCTAAGCACGCCCTCGCCGCCAGCAGCAAGAAACGTGTCCCATCATATACCCTGGCAGTGAGTCTTTCCCATTCAGTGCCCGCTCTCTTTTGGTAGGTAGACCATCTCTTTTCCAGTAAGTTGCTAAGCACGCCCTCGCTGCCAGCAGCAAGAAACGTGTCCCATCATATACCCAGGCAGTGAGTCTTTCCCATTCTGTGCCCGTTCTCTTTTGGTAGGTAGACCATCTCTTTTCCAGTAAGTTGCTAAGCACGCCCTCGCCGCCAGCAGCAAGAAACGTGTCCCATCATATACCCAGGCAGTGAGTCTTTCCCATTCTGTGCCCGTTCTCTTTTGGTAGGCAGACCATCTCTTTTCCAGTAAGTTGCTAAGCACACCCTCGCTGCCAGCAGCCAGGCATGTGTCCCATCATATACCCTGGCTTTGCGTCTTTCCCATTCAGTGCCCGCTCTCTTTTGGTAGGTAGACCATCTCTTTTCCAGTAAGTTGCTAAGCACGCCCTCGCTGCCAGCAGCAAGAAACGTGTCCCATCATATACCCAGGCAGTGAGTCTTTCCCATTCTGTGCCCGTTCTCTTTTGGTAGGTAGACCATCTCTTTTCCAGTAAGTTGCTAAGCACACCCTCGCTGCCAGCAGCCAGGCATGTGTCCCATCATATACCCTGGCAGTGAGTCTTTCCCATTCAGTGCCCGTTCTCTTTTGGTAGGCAGACCATCTCTTTTCCAGTAAGTTGCTAAGCACGCCCTCGCCGCCAGCAGCCAGGCATGTGTCCCATCATATACCCTGGTAGTGAGTCTTTCCCATTCAGTGCCCGCTCTCTTTTGGTAGGCCGACCATCTCTTTTCCAGTAAGTTGCTAAGCACGCCCTCGCTGCCAGCAGCCGTGCATGTGTCCCATCATATACCCTGGCAGTGAGTCTTTCCCATTCTGTGCCCGCTCTCTTTTGGTAGGTAGACCATCTCTTTTCCAGTAAGTTGCTAAGCACGCCCTCGCTGCCAGCAGCAGGACATGTGTCCCATCATATACCCTGGCAGTGAGTCTTTCCCATTCAGTGCCCGTTCTCTTTTGGTAGGTAGACCATCTCTTTTCCAGTAAGTTGCTAAGCACGCCCTCGCCGCCAGCAGCCAGGCATGTGTCCCATCATATACCCTGGCAGTGAGTCTTTCCCATTCAGTGCCCGTTCTCTTTTGGTAGGTAGACCATCTATTTTCCAGTAAGTTGCTAAGCACGCCCTCGCCGCCAGCAGCAAGAAACGTGTCCCATCATATACCCTGGCAGTGAGTCTTTCCCATTCAGTGCCCGCTCTCTTTTGGTAGGTAGACCATCTCTTTTCCAGTAAGTTGCTAAGCACGCCCTCGCTGCCAGCAGCAAGAAACGTGTCCCATCATATACCCAGGCAGTGAGTCTTTCCCATTCTGTGCCCGTTCTCTTTTGGTAGGTAGACCATCTCTTTTCCAGTAAGTTGCTAAGCACGCCCTCGCTGCCAGCAGCAAGAAACGTGTCCCATCATATACCCAGGCAGTGAGTCTTTCCCATTCTGTGCCCGTTCTCTTTTGGTAGGCAGACCATCTCTTTTCCAGTAAGTTGCTAAGCACACCCTCGCTGCCAGCAGCCAGGCATGTGTCCCATCATATACCCTGGCTTTGCGTCTTTCCCATTCAGTGCCCGCTCTCTTTTGGTAGGTAGACCATCTCTTTTCCAGTAAGTTGCTAAGCACGCCCTCGCCGCCAGCAGCAAGAAACGTGTCCCATCATATACCCAGGCAGTGAGTCTTTCCCATTCTGTGCCGTTCTCTTTTGGTAGGTAGACCATCTCTTTTCCAGTAAGTTGCTAAGCACACCCTCGCTGCCAGCAGCCAGGCATGTGTCCCATCATATACCCTGGCAGTGAGTCTTTCCCATTCAGTGCCCGTTCTCTTTTGGTAGGCAGACCATCTCTTTTCCAGTAAATTGCTAAGCACGCCCTCGCCGCCAGCAGCCAGGCATGTGTCCCATCATATACCCTGGTAGTGAGTCTTTCCCATTCAGTGCCCGCTCTCTTTTGGTAGGCCGACCATCTCTTTTCCAGTAAGTTGCTAAGCACGCCCTCGCTGCCAGCAGCCGTGCATGTGTCCCATCATATACCCTGGCAGTGAGTCTTTCCCATTCTGTGCCCGCTCTCTTTTGGTAGGTAGACCATCTCTTTTCCAGTAAGTTGCTAAGCACGCCCTCGCTGCCAGCAGCAGGACATGTGTCCCATCATATACCCTGGCAGTGAGTCTTTCCCATTCAGTGCCCGTTCTCTTTTGGTAGGCAGACCATCTCTTTTCCAGTAAGTTGCTAACACGCCCTCGCTGCCAGCAGCCGTGCATGTGTCCCATCATATACCCTGGCAGTGAGTCTCTCCCATTCTGTGCCCATTCTCTTTTGGTAGGTAGACCATGTCTTTTCCAGTAAGTTGCTAAGCATGCCCTCGCTGCCAGCAGCCGTGCATGTGTCCCATCATATACCCTGGCAGTGAGTCTTTCCCATCAGTGCCCGTTCTCTTTTGGTAGGTAGACCATCTCTTTTCCAGTAAGTTGCTAAGCACGCCCTCGCCGCTAGCAGCAGGACATGTGTCCCATCATATACCCTGGCAGTGGGTCTTTCCCATTCAGTGCCCGTTCTCTTTTGGTAGGTAGACCATCTCTTTTCCAGTAAGTTGCTAAGCACGCCCTCGCTGCCAGCAGCCAGGCATGTGCCCCATCATATACCCTGGCAGTGAGTCTTTCCCATTCTGTGCCCGCTCTCTTTTGGTAGGTAGACCATCTCTTTTCCAGTAAGTTGCTAAGCATGCCCTTGCTGCCAGCAGCAGGACATGTGTCCCATCATATACCCTGGCAGTGAGTCTTTCCATAATGTACCCGTTCTCTTTTGGTAGGTGGACCTTGGGCCTCATTCCGAGTACGGCGCTAACCAATGGCACTATTAACGCCTTGGTTGACGCCGTACCCGGACCGGCAGCGCCTTGGTGGATGGCGGAATTACCGCCCCATTCCAAGGTTGACGGGGCGGTAATTCCCCATTCACCAAGGCTCTTCCCCATTCCCAAATGAGCCCCCATAGGGCTCAATGGGAATGGGGAAATTGCAAATAACGGTGACCGTTCATTACGGTCACCGTTATTGGCTTGGAGGCCCCTTTGCGCCCTCGCCTTTAACACCTGCTCGAAGCAGGCGCTAAGGGCGAGGGCGCAAAGGGAATTCGGAGTATGGCGGTAAGGGATCACCGCCACTGGTCTCGTTACCGGTGGCCGCTATCCCTTAGCGCCATACTCGGAATGAGGCCCCATCTCTTTTCCAGTAAGTTGCTAAGCACGCCCTCGCTGCCAGCAGCCAGGCATGTGTCCCATCAGATACCCTGGCAGTGAGTCTTTCCCATTCAGTGCCCGTTCTCTTTTGGTAGGTAGACCATCTCTTTTCCAGTAAGTTGCTAAGCACGCACTCGCCGCCAGCAGCCAGGCATGTGTCCCATCATATACCCTGGCAGTGAGTCTTTCCCATTCAGTGCCCGTTCTCTTTTGGTAGGTAGACCATCTCTTTTCCAGTAAGTTGCTAAGCACGCCCTCGCCGCCAGCAGCAAGAAACGTGTCCCATCATATACCCTGGCAGTGAGTCTTTCCCATTCAGTGCCCGCTCTCTTTTGGTAGGTAGACCATCTCTTTTCCAGTAAGTTGCTAAGCACGCCCTCGCTGCCAGCAGCAAGAAACGTGTCCCATCATATACCCAGGCAGTGAGTCTTTCCCATTCTGTGCCCGTTCTCTTTTGGTAGGTAGACCATCTCTTTTCCAGTAAGTTGCTAAGCACGCCCTCGCCGCCAGCAGCAAGAAACGTGTCCCATCATATACCCAGGCAGTGAGTCTTTCCCATTCTGTGCCCGTTCTCTTTTGGTAGGCAGACCATCTCTTTTCCAGTAAGTTGCTAAGCACACCCTCGCTGCCAGCAGCCAGGCATGTGTCCCATCATATACCCTGGTAGTGAGTCTTTCCCATTCAGTGCCCGTTCTCTTTTGGTAGGCAGACCATCTCTTTTCCAGTAAGTTGCTAAGCACGCCCTCGCCGCCAGCAGCCAGGCATGTGTCCCATCATATACCCTGGTAGTGAGTCTTTCCCATTCAGTGCCCGCTCTCTTTTGGTAGGCCGACCATCTTTTTTCCAGTAGGTTGCTAAGCACGCCCTCGCTGCCAGCAGCCGTGCATGTGTCCCATCATATACCCTGGCAGTGAGTCTTTCCCATTCTGTGCCCGCTCTATTTTGGTAGGTAGACCATCTCTTTTCCAGTAAGTTGCTAAGCACGCCCTCGCTGCCAGCAGCAGGACATGTGTCCCATCATATACCCTGGCAGTGAGTCTTTCCCATTCAGTGCCCGTTCTCTTTTGGTAGGCAGACCATCTCTTTTCCAGTAAGTTGCTAAGCACGCCCTCGCTGCCAGCAGCCGTGCATGTGTCCCATCATATACCCTGGCAGTGAGTCTCTCCCATTCTGTGCCCATTCTCTTTTGGTAGGTAGACCATCTCTTTTCCAGTAAGTTGCTAAGCACGCCCTCGCTGCCAGCAGTCAGGCATGTGCCCCATCATATACCCTGGCAATGAGTCTTTCCCATTCTCTGCCCGCTCTCTTTTGGTAGGTAGACCATCTTTTTTCCAGTAAGTTGCTAAGCACACCCTCGCTGCCAGCAGCCAGGCATGTGTCCCATCATATACCCTGGTAGTGAGTCTTTCCCATTCAGTGCCCGCTCTCTTTTGGTAGGCCGACCATCTCTTTTCCAGTAAGTTGCTAAGCACGCCCTCGCTGCCAGCAGCCGTGCATGTGTCCCATCATATACCCTGGCAGTGAGTCTTTCCCATTCTGTGCCCGCTCTCTTTTGGTAGGTAGACCATCTCTTTTCCAGTAAGTTGCTAAGCACGCCCTCGCTGCCAGCAGCAGGACATGTGTCCCATCATATACCCTGGCAGTGAGTCTTTCCCATTCAGTGCCCGTTCTCTTTTGGTAGGTAGACCATCTCTTTTCCAGTAAGTTGCTAAGCACGCCCTCGCCGCCAGCAGCCAGGCATGTGTCCCATCATATACCCTGGCAGTGAGTCTTTCCCATTCAGTGCCCGTTCTCTTTTGTTAGGTAGACCATCTCTTTTCCAGTAAGTTGCTAAGCACGCCCTCGCCGCCAGCAGCAAGAAACGTGTCCCATCATATACCCTGGCAGTGAGTCTTTCCCATTCAGTGCCCGCTCTCTTTTGGTAGGTAGACCATCTCTTTTCCAGTAAGTTGCTAAGCACGCCCTCGCCGCCAGCAGCAAGAAACGTGTCCCATCATATACCCAGGCAGTGAGTCTTTCCCATTCTGTGCCCGTTCTCTTTTGGTAGGTAGACCATCTCTTTTCCAGTAAGTTGCTAAGCACGCCCTCGCTGCCAGCAGCAAGAAACGTGTCCCATCATATACCCAGGCAGTGAGTCTTTCCCATTCTGTGCCCGTTCTCTTTTGGTAGGCAGACCATCTCTTTTCCAGTAAGTTGCTAAGCACACCCTCGCTGCCAGCAGCCAGGCATGTGTCCCATCATATACCCTGGCTTTGCGTCTTTCCCATTCAGTGCCCGCTCTCTTTTGGTAGGTAGACCATCTCTTTTCCAGTAAGTTGCTAAGCACGCCCTCGCCGCCAGCAGCAAGAAACGTGTCCCATCATATACCCAGGCAGTGAGTCTTTCCCATTCTGTGCCCGTTCTCTTTTGGTAGGTAGACCATCTCTTTTCCAGTAAGTTGCTAAGCACACCCTCGCTGCCAGCAGCCAGGCATGTGTCCCATCATATACCCTGGCAGTGAGTCTTTCCCATTCAGTGCCCGTTCTCTTTTGGTAGGCAGACCATCTCTTTTCCAGTAAATTGCTAAGCACGCCCTCGCCGCCAGCAGCCAGGCATGTGTCCCATCATATACCCTGGTAGTGAGTCTTTCCCATTCAGTGCCCGTTCTCTTTTGGTAGGTAGACCATCTCTTTTCCAGTAAGTTGCTAAGCACGCCCTCGCCGCCAGCAGCAAGAAACGTGTCCCATCATATACCCTGGCAGTGAGTCTTTCCCATTCAGTGCCCGCTCTCTTTTGGTAGGTAGACCATCTCTTTTCCAGTAAGTTGCTAAGCACGCCCTCGCTGCCAGCAGCAAGAAACGTGTCCCATCATATACCCAGGCAGTGAGTCTTTCCCATTCTGTGCCCGTTCTCTTTTGGTAGGTAGACCATCTCTTTTCCAGTAAGTTGCTAAGCACGCCCTCGCCGCCAGCAGCAAGAAACGTGTCCCATCATATACCCAGGCAGTGAGTCTTTCCCATTCTGTGCCCGTTCTCTTTTGGTAGGCAGACCATCTCTTTTCCAGTAAGTTGCTAAGCACACCCTCGCTGCCAGCAGCCAGGCATGTGTCCCATCATATACCCTGGTAGTGAGTCTTTCCCATTCAGTGCCCGTTCTCTTTTGGTAGGCAGACCATCTCTTTTCCAGTAAGTTGCTAAGCACGCCCTCGCCGCCAGCAGCCAGGCATGTGTCCCATCATATACCCTGGTAGTGAGTCTTTCCCATTCAGTGCCCGCTCTCTTTTGGTAGGCCGACCATCTCTTTTCCAGTAGGTTGCTAAGCACGCCCTCGCTGCCAGCAGCCGTGCATGTGTCCCATCATATACCCTGGCAGTGAGTCTTTCCCATTCTGTGCCCGCTCTATTTTGGTAGGTAGACCATCTCTTTTCCAGTAAGTTGCTAAGCACGCCCTCGCTGCCAGCAGCAGGACATGTGTCCCATCATATACCCTGGCAGTGAGTCTTTCCCATTCAGTGCCCGTTCTCTTTTGGTAGGCAGACCATCTCTTTTCCAGTAAGTTGCTAAGCACGCCCTCGCTGCCAGCAGCCGTGCATGTGTCCCATCATATACCCTGGCAGTGAGTCTCTCCCATTCTGTGCCCATTCTCTTTTGGTAGGTAGACCATCTCTTTTCCAGTAAGTTGCTAAGCACGCCCTCGCTGCCAGCAGTCAGGCATGTGCCCCATCATATACCCTGGCAATGAGTCTTTCCCATTCTCTGCCCGCTCTCTTTTGGTAGGTAGACCATCTTTTTTCCAGTAAGTTGCTAAGCACACCCTCGCTGCCAGCAGCCAGGCATGTGTCCCATCATATACCCTGGTAGTGAGTCTTTCCCATTCAGTGCCCGCTCTCTTTTGGTAGGCCGACCATCTCTTTTCCAGTAAGTTGCTAAGCACGCCCTCGCTGCCAGCAGCCGTGCATGTGTCCCATCATATACCCTGGCAGTGAGTCTTTCCCATTCTGTGCCCGCTCTCTTTTGGTAGGTAGACCATCTCTTTTCCAGTAAGTTGCTAAGCACGCCCTCGCTGCCAGCAGCAGGACATGTGTCCCATCATATACCCTGGCAGTGAGTCTTTCCCATTCAGTGCCCGTTCTCTTTTGGTAGGTAGACCATCTCTTTTCCAGTAAGTTGCTAAGCACGCCCTCGCCGCCAGCAGCCAGGCATGTGTCCCATCATATACCCTGGCAGTGAGTCTTTCCCATTCAGTGCCCGTTCTCTTTTGGTAGGTAGACCATCTCTTTTCCAGTAAGTTGCTAAGCACGCCCTCGCCGCCAGCAGCAAGAAACGTGTCCCATCATATACCCTGGCAGTGAGTCTTTCCCATTCAGTGCCCGCTCTCTTTTGGTAGGTAGACCATCTCTTTTCCAGTAAGTTGCTAAGCACGCCCTCGCCGCCAGCAGCAAGAAACGTGTCCCATCATATACCCAGGCAGTGAGTCTTTCCCATTCTGTGCCCGTTCTCTTTTGGTAGGTAGACCATCTCTTTTCCAGTAAGTTGCTAAGCACGCCCTCGCTGCCAGCAGCAAGAAACGTGTCCCATCATATACCCAGGCAGTGAGTCTTTCCCATTCTGTGCCCGTTCTCTTTTGGTAGGCAGACCATCTCTTTTCCAGTAAGTTGCTAAGCACACCCTCGCTGCCAGCAGCCAGGCATGTGTCCCATCATATACCCTGGCTTTGCGTCTTTACCATTCAGTGCCCGCTCTCTTTTGGTAGGTAGACCATCTCTTTTCCAGTAAGTTGCTAAGCACGCCCTCGCCGCCAGCAGCAAGAAACGTGTCCCATCATATACCCAGGCAGTGAGTCTTTCCCATTCTGTGCCCGTTCTCTTTTGGTAGGTAGACCATCTCTTTTCCAGTAAGTTGCTAAGCACACCCTCGCTGCCAGCAGCCAGGCATGTGTCCCATCATATACCCTGGCAGTGAGTCTTTCCCATTCAGTGCCCGTTCTCTTTTGGTAGGCAGACCATCTCTTTTCCAGTAAATTGCTAAGCACGCCCTCGCCGCCAGCAGCCAGGCATGTGTCCCATCATATACCCTGGTAGTGAGTCTTTCCCATTCAGTGCCCGCTCTCTTTTGGTAGGCCGACCATCTCTTTTCCAGTAAGTTGCTAAGCACGCCCTCGCTGCCAGCAGCCGTGCATGTGTCCCATCATATACCCTGGCAGTGAGTCTTTCCCATTCTGTGCCCGCTCTCTTTTGGTAGGTAGACCATCTCTTTTCCAGTAAGTTGCTAAGCACGCCCTCGCTGCCAGCAGCAGGACATGTGTCCCATCATATACCCTGGCAGTGAGTCTTTCCCATTCAGTGCCCGTTCTCTTTTGGTAGGCAGACCATCTCTTTTCCAGTAAGTTGCTAACACGCCCTCGCTGCCAGCAGCCGTGCATGTGTCCCATCATATACCCTGGCAGTGAGTCTCTCCCATTCTGTGCCCATTCTCTTTTGGTAGGTAGACCATGTCTTTTCCAGTAAGTTGCTAAGCATGCCCTCGCTGCCAGCAGCCGTGCATGTGTCCCATCATATACCCTGGCAGTGAGTCTTTCCCATCAGTGCCCGTTCTCTTTTGGTAGGTAGACCATCTCTTTTCCAGTAAGTTGCTAAGCACGCCCTCGCCGCTAGCAGCAGGACATGTGTCCCATCATATACCCTGGCAGTGGGTCTTTCCCATTCAGTGCCCGTTCTCTTTTGGTAGGTAGACCATCTCTTTTCCAGTAAGTTGCTAAGCACGCCCTCGCTGCCAGCAGCCAGGCATGTGCCCCATCATATACCCTGGCAGTGAGTCTTTCCCATTCTGTGCCCGCTCTCTTTTGGTAGGTAGACCATCTCTTTTCCAGTAAGTTGCTAAGCACACCCTCGCTGCCAGCAGCCAGGCATGTGCCCCATCATATACCCTGGCAGTGAGTCTTTCCCATTCAGTGCCCGTTCTCTTTTGGTAGGTAGACCATCTCTTTTCCAGTAAGTTGCTAAGCATGCCCTTGCTGCCAGCAGCAGGACATGTGTCCCATCATATACCCTGGCAGTGAGTCTTTCCATAATGTACCCGTTCTCTTTTGGTAGGTGGACCTTGGGCCTCATTCCGAGTACGGCGCTAACCAATGGCACTATTAACGCCTTGGTTGACGCCGTACCCGGACCGGCAGCGCCTTGGTGGATGGCGGAATTACCGCCCCATTCCAAGGTTGACGGGGCGGTAATTCCCCATTCACCAAGGCTCTTCCCCATTCCCAAATGAGCCCCCATAGGGCTCAATGGGAATGGGGAAATTGCAAATAACGGTGACCGTTCATTACGGTCACCGTTATTGGCTTGGAGGCCCCTTTGCGCCCTCGCCTTTAACACCTGCTCGAAGCAGGCGCTAAGGGCGAGGGCGCAAAGGGAATTCGGAGTATGGCGGTAAGGGATCACCGCCACTGGTCTCGTTACCGGTGGCCGCTATCCCTTAGCGCCATACTCGGAATGAGGCCCCATCTCTTTTCCAGTAAGTTGCTAAGCACGCCCTCGCTGCCAGCAGCCAGGCATGTGTCCCATCAGATACCCTGGCAGTGAGTCTTTCCCATTCAGTGCCCGTTCTCTTTTGGTAGGTAGACCATCTCTTTTCCAGTAAGTTGCTAAGCACGCACTCGCCGCCAGCAGCCAGGCATGTGTCCCATCATATACCCTGGCAGTGAGTCTTTCCCATTCAGTGCCCGTTCTCTTTTGGTAGGTAGACCATCTCTTTTCCAGTAAGTTGCTAAGCACGCCCTCGCCGCCAGCAGCAAGAAACGTGTCCCATCATATACCCTGGCAGTGAGTCTTTCCCATTCAGTGCCCGCTCTCTTTTGGTAGGTAGACCATCTCTTTTCCAGTAAGTTGCTAAGCACGCCCTCGCTGCCAGCAGCAAGAAACGTGTCCCATCATATACCCAGGCAGTGAGTCTTTCCCATTCTGTGCCCGTTCTCTTTTGGTAGGTAGACCATCTCTTTTCCAGTAAGTTGCTAAGCACGCCCTCGCCGCCAGCAGCAAGAAACGTGTCCCATCATATACCCAGGCAGTGAGTCTTTCCCATTCTGTGCCCGTTCTCTTTTGGTAGGCAGACCATCTCTTTTCCAGTAAGTTGCTAAGCACACCCTCGCTGCCAGCAGCCAGGCATGTGTCCCATCATATACCCTGGTAGTGAGTCTTTCCCATTCAGTGCCCGTTCTCTTTTGGTAGGCAGACCATCTCTTTTCCAGTAAGTTGCTAAGCACGCCCTCGCCGCCAGCAGCCAGGCATGTGTCCCATCATATACCCTGGTAGTGAGTCTTTCCCATTCAGTGCCCGCTCTCTTTTGGTAGGCCGACCATCTCTTTTCCAGTAGGTTGCTAAGCACGCCCTCGCTGCCAGCAGCCGTGCATGTGTCCCATCATATACCCTGGCAGTGAGTCTTTCCCATTCTGTGCCCGCTCTATTTTGGTAGGTAGACCATCTCTTTTCCAGTAAGTTGCTAAGCACGCCCTCGCTGCCAGCAGCAGGACATGTGTCCCATCATATACCCTGGCAGTGAGTCTTTCCCATTCAGTGCCCGTTCTCTTTTGGTAGGCAGACCATCTCTTTTCCAGTAAGTTGCTAAGCACGCCCTCGCTGCCAGCAGCCGTGCATGTGTCCCATCATACACCCTGGCAGTGAGTCTCTCCCATTCTGTGCCCATTCTCTTTTGGTAGGTAGACCATCTCTTTTCCAGTAAGTTGCTAAGCACGCCCTCGCTGCCAGCAGTCAGGCATGTGCCCCATCATATACCCTGGCAATGAGTCTTTCCCATTCTCTGCCCGCTCTCTTTTGGTAGGTAGACCATCTTTTTTCCAGTAAGTTGCTAAGCACACCCTCGCTGCCAGCAGCCAGGCATGTGCCCCATCATATACCCTGGCAGTGAGTCTTTCCCATTCAGTGCCCGTTCTCTTTTGGTAGGCAGACCATCTCTTTTCCAGTAAGTTGCTAAGCACGCCCTCGCTGCCAGCAGCCGTGCATGTGTCCCATCATATACCCTGGCAGTGAGTCTCTCCCATTCTGTGCCCATTCTCTTTTGGTAGGTAGACCATCTCTTTTACAGTAAGTTGCTAAGCACGCCCTCGCTGCCAGCAGTCAGGCATGTGCCCCATCATATACCCTGGCAATGAGTCTTTCCCATTCTCTGCCCGCTCTCTTTTGGTAGGTAGACCATCTCTTTTCCAGTAAGTTGCTAAGCACACCCTTGCTGCCAGCAGCCAGGCATGTGCCCCATCATATACCCTGGCAGTGAGTCTTTCCCATTCAGTGCCCGTTCTCTTTTGGTAGGTAGATCATCTCTTTTCCAGTAAGTTGCTAAGCACGCCCTCGCTGCCAGCAGCAGGACATGTGTCCCATCATATACCCTGGCAGTGAGTCTTTCCATAATGTGCCCGTTCTCTTTTGGTAGGTAGACCATCTCTTTTCCAGTAAGTTGCTAAGCACGCCCTCGCTGCCAGCAGCCAGGCATGTGTCCCATCATATACCCTGGCAGTGAGTCTTTCCCATTCAGTGCCCGTTCTCTTTTGGTAGGTAGACCATCTCTTTTCCAGTAAGTTGCTAAGCACGCCCTCGCCGCCAGCAGCCAGGCATGTGTCCCATCATATACCCTCGCAGTGAGTCTTTCCCATTCAGTGCCCGTTCTCTTTTGGTAGGTAGACCATCTCTTTTCCAGTAAGTTGCTCAGCACGCCCTCGCCGCCAGCAGCAAGAAACGTGTCCCATCATATACCCTGGCAGTGAGTCTTTCCCATTCAGTGCCCGCTCTCTTTTGGTAGGTAGACCATCTCTTTTCCAGTAAGTTGCTAAGCACGCCCTCGCCGCCAGCAGCAAGAAACGTGTCCCATCATATACCCAGGCAGTGAGTCTTTCCCATTCTGTGCCCGTTCTCTTTTGGTAGGTAGACCATCTCTTTTCCAGTAAGTTGCTAAGCACGCCCTCGCCGCCAGCAGCAAGAAACGTGTCCCATCATATACCCTGGCAGTGAGTCTTTCCCATTCAGTGCCCGCTCTCTTTTGGTAGGTAGACCATCTCTTTTCCAGTAAGTTGCTAAGCACACCCTCGCTGCCAGCAGCCAGGCATGTGTCCCATCATATACCCTGGCAGTGAGTCTTTCGCATTCAGTGCCCGCTCTCTTTTGGTAGGTAGACGATCTCTTTTCCAGTAAGTTGCTAAGCACGCCCTCGCTGCCAGCAGCAAGAAACATGTCCCATCATGCACCCTGGCAGTGAGTCTTTCCCATTCAGTGCCCGTTCTCTTTTGGTAGGTAGACCATCTCTTTTCCAGTAAGTTGCTAAGCACGCCCTCGCCGCCAGCAGCAAGAAACGTGTCCCATCATATACCCTGGCAGTGAGTCTTTCCCATTCAGTGCCCACTCTCTTTTGGTAGGTAGACCATCTCTTTTCCAGTAAGTTGCTAAGCACTCCCTCGCCGCCAGCAGCAAGAAACGTGTCCCATCATATACCCAGGCAGTGAGTCTTTCCCATTCTGTGCCCGTTCTCTTTTGGTAGGTAGACCATCTCTTTTCCAGTAAGTTGCTAAGCACACCCTCGCTGCCAGCAGCCAGGCATGTGTCCCATCATATACCCTGGCAGTGAGTCTTTCGCATTCAGTGCCCGCTCTCTTTTGGTAGGTAGACGATCTCTTTTCCAGTAAGTTGCTAAGCACGCCCTCGCCGCCAGCAGCAAGAAACGTGTCCCATCATATACCCTGGCAGTGAGTCTTTCCCATTCAGTGCCCGCTCTCTTTTGGTAGGTAGACCATCTCTTTTCCAGTAAGTTACTAAGCACGCCCTCGCCGCCAGCAGCAAGAAACGTGTCCCATCATATACCCAGGCAGTGAGTCTTTCCCATTCTGTGCCCGTTCTCTTTTGGTAGGTAGACCATCTCTTTTCCAGTAAGTTGCTAAGCACGCCCTCGCCGCCAGCAGCAAGAAACGTGTCCCATCATATACCCAGGCAGTGAGTCTTTCCCATTCTGTGCCCGTTCTCTTTTGGTAGGCAGACCATCTCTTTTCCAGTAAGTTGCTAAGCACACCCTCGCTGCCAGCAGCCAGGCATGTGTCCCATCATATACCCTGGCTTTGCGTCTTTCCCATTCAGTGCCCGCTCTCTTTTGGTAGGTAGACCATCTCTTTTCCAGTAAGTTGCTAAGCACGCCCTCGCTGCCAGCAGCAAGAAACGTGTCCCATCATATACCCAGGCAGTGAGTCTTTCCCATTCTGTGCCCGTTCTCTTTTGGTAGGTAGACCATCTCTTTTCCAGTAAGTTGCTAAGCACACCCTCGCTGCCAGCAGCCAGGCATGTGTCCCATCATATACCCTGGCAGTGAGTCTTTCCCATTCAGTGCCCGTTCTCTTTTGGTAGGCAGACCATATCTTTCCCAGTAAGTTGCTAAGCACGCCCTCGCCGCCAGCAGCCAGGCATGTGTCCCATCATATACCCTGGTAGTGAGTCTTTCCCATTCAGTGCCCGCTCTCTTTTGGTAGGCCGACCATCTCTTTTCCAGTAAGTTGCTAAGCACGCCCTCGCTGCCAGCAGCCGTGCATGTGTCCCATCATATACCCTGGCAGTGAGTCTTTCCCATTCTGTGCCCGCTCTCTTTTGGTAGGTAGACCATCTCTTTTCCAGTAAGTTGCTAAGCACGCCCTCGCTGCCAGCAGCAGGACATGTGTCCCATCATATACCCTGGCAGTGAGTCTTTCCCATTCAGTGCCCATTCTCTTTTGGTAGGCAGACCATCTCTTTTCCAGTAAGTTGCTAAGCACGCCCTCGCTGCCAGCAGCCGTGCATGTGTCCCATCATATACCCTGGCAGTGAGTCTCTCCCATTCTGTGCCCATTCTCTTTTGGTAGGTAGACCATCTCTTTTCCAGTAAGTTGCTAAGCACGCCCTCGCTGCCAGCAGTCAGGCATGTGCCCCATCATATACCCTGGCAATGAGTCTTTCCCATTCTCTGCCCGCTCTCTTTTGGTAGGTAGACCATCTCTTTTCCAGTAAGTTGCTAAGCACACCCTTGCTGCCAGCAGCCAGGCATGTGCCCCATCATATACCCTGGCAGTGAGTCTTTCCCATTCAGTGCCCGTTCTCTTTTGGTAGGCAGACCATCTTTTTTCCAGTAAGTTGCTAAGCACGCCCTCGCTGCCAGCAGCCGTGCATGTGTCCCATCATATACCCTGGCAGTGAGTCTCTCCCATTCTGTGCCCATTCTCTTTTGGTAGGTAGACCATCTCTTTTACAGTAAGTTGCTAAGCACACCCTCGCTGCCAGCAGTCAGGCATGTGCCCCATCATATACCCTGGCAATGAGTCTTTCCCATTCTCTGCCCGCTCTCTTTTGGTAGGTAGACCATCTCTTTTCCAGTAAGTTGCTAAGCACACCCTTGCTGCCAGCAGCCAGGCATGTGCCCCATCATATACCCTGGCAGTGAGTCTTTCCCATTCAGTGCCCGTTCTCTTTTGGTAGGTAGATCATCTCTTTTCCAGTAAGTTGCTAAGCACGCCCTCGCTGCCAGCAGCAGGACATGTGTCCCATCATATACCCTGGCAGTGAGTCTTTCCATAATGTGCCCGTTCTCTTTTGGTAGGTAGACCATCTCTTTTCCAGTAAGTTGCTAAGCACGCCCTCGCTGCCAGCAGCCAGGCATGTGTCCCATCATATACCCTGGCAGTGAGTCTTTCCCATTCAGTGCCCGTTCTCTTTTGGTAGGTAGACCATCTCTTTTCCAGTAAGTTGCTAAGCACGCCCTCGCCGCCAGCAGCCAGGCATGTGTCCCATCATATACCCTGGCAGTGAGTCTTTCCCATTCAGTGCCCGTTCTCTTTTGGTAGGTAGACCATCTCTTTTCCAGTAAGTTGCTAAGCACGCCCTCGCCGCCAGCAGCAAGAAACGTGTCCCATCATATACCCTGGCAGTGAGTCTTTCCCATTCAGTGCCCGCTCTCTTTTGGTAGGTAGACCATCTCTTTTCCAGTAAGTTGCTAAGCACGCCCTCGCCGCCAGCAGCAAGAAACGTGTCCCATCATATACCCAGGCAGTGAGTCTTTCCCATTCTGTGCCCGTTCTCTTTTGGTAGGTAGACCATCTCTTTTCCAGTAAGTTGCTAAGCACGCCCTCGCCGCCAGCAGCAAGAAACGTGTCCCATCATATACCCTGGCAGTGAGTCTTTCCCATTCAGTGCCCGCTCTCTTTTGGTAGGTAGACCATCTCTTTTCCAGTAAGTTGCTAAGCACTCCCTCGCCGCCAGCAGCAAGAAACGTGTCCCATCATATACCCAGGCAGTGAGTCTTTCCCATTCTGTGCCCGTTCTCTTTTGGGAGGTAGACCATCTCTTTTCCAGTAAGTTGCTAAGCACACCCTCGCTGCCAGCAGCCAGGCATGTGTCCCATCATATACCCTGGCAGTGAGTCTTTCGCATTCAGTGCCCGCTCTCTTTTGGTAGGTAGACGATCTCTTTTCCAGTAAGTTGCTAAGCACGCCCTCGCTGCCAGCAGCAAGAAACATGTCCCATCATGTACCCTGGCAGTGAGTCTTTCCCATTCAGTGCCCGTTCTCTTTTGGTAGGTAGACCATCTCTTTTCCAGTAAGTTGCTAAGCACACCCTCGCTGCCAGCAGCCGTGCATGTGTCCCATCATATACCCTGGGAGTGAGTCTTTCCCATTCAGTGCCCGTTCTCTTTTGGTAGGTAGACCATCTCTTTTCCAGTAAGTTGCTAAGCACACCCTCGCTGCCAGCAACCAGGCATGTGTCCCATCATATACCCTGGCAGTGAGTCTTTCCCATTCAGTGCCCGCTCTCTTTTGGTAGGCAGACCATCTCTTTTCCAGTAAGTTGCTAAGCACACCCTCGCTGCCAGCAGCCGTGCATGTGTCCCATCATATACCCTGGCAGTGTGTCTTTCCATAATGTGCCCGTTCTCTTTTGGTAGGTAGATCATCTCTTTTCCAGTAAGTTGCTAAGCACGCCCTCGCTGCCAGCAGCCGTGCATGTGTCCCATCATATACCCTGGCAGTGAGTCTTTCCCATTCTGTGCCCATTCTATTTTGGTAGGCAGACCATCTCTTTTCCAGTAAGTTGCTAAGCACACCCTCGCTGCCAGCAGCAGGACATGTGCCCCATCATATACCCTGGCAGTGAGTCTTTCCCATTCAGTGCCGCTCTCTTTTGGTAGGCAGAGCATCTCTTTTCCAGTAAGTTGCTAAGCACGCCCTCGCTGCCAGCAGCCAGGCATGTGTCCCATCATATACCCTGGCAGTGAGTCTTTCCCATTCAGTGCCCGCTCTCTTTTGGTAGGCAGAGCATCTCTTTTCCAGTAAGTTGCTAAGTACGCCCTCGCCGCCAGCAGCAGGACATGTGTCCCATCATATACCCTGGCAGTGAGTCTTTCCCATTCTGTGCCCATTCTCTTTTGGTAGGTAGACCATCTATTTTCCAGTAAGTTGCTAAGCACACCCTTGCTGCCAGCAGCAGGACATGTGCCCCATCATATACCCTGGCAGTGAGTCTTTCCCATTCAGTGCCCGCTCTCTTTTGGTAGGCAGAGCATCTCTTTTCCAGTAAGTTGCTAAGCACGCCCTCGCTGCCAGCAGCCAGGCATGTGTCCCATCACATACCCTGGCAGTGAGTCTTTCCCATTCAGTGCCCGCTCTCTTTTGGTAGGCAGAGCATCTCTTTTCCAGTAAGTTGCTAAGCACACCCTCGCCGCCAGCAGCCAGGCATGTGTCCCGTCATATACCCTGGCAGTGAGTCTTTCCCATTCAGTGCCCGCTCTCTTTTGGTAGGCAGACCATCTCTTTTCCAGTAAGTTGCTAAGCACACCCTCGCTGCCAGCAGCCGTGCATGTGTCCCATCATATACCCTGGCAGTGAGTCTTTCCATAATGTGCCCGTTCTCTTTTGGTAGGTAGATCATCTCTTTTCCAGTAAGTTGCTAAGCACGCCCTCGCTGCCAGCAGCCGTGCATGTGTCCCATCATATACCCTGGCAGTGAGTCTTTCCCATTCTGTGCCCATTCTCTTTTGGTAGGCAGACCATCTCTTTTCCAGTAAGTTGCTAAGCACACCCTCGCTGCCAGCAGCAGGACATGTGCCCCATCATATACCCTGGCAGTGAGTCTTTCCCATTCAGTGCCCGCTCTCTTTTGGTAGGCAGAGCATCTCTTTTCCAGTAAGTTGCTAAGCACGCCCTTGCTGCCAGCAGCCAGGCATGTGTCCCATCACATACCCTGGCAGTGAGTCTTTCCCATTCAGTGCCCGCTCTCTTTTGGTAGGCAGAGCATCTCTTTTCCAGTAAGTTGCTAAGCACGCCCTCGCCGCCAGCAGCAGGACATGTGTCCCATCATATACCCTGGCAGTGAGTCTTTCCCATTCTGTGCCCATTCTCTTTTGGTAGGTAGACCATCTCTTTTCCAGTAAGTTGCTAAGCACACCCTCGCTGCCAGCAGCAGGACATGTGCCCCATCATATACCCTGGCAGTGAGTCTTTCCCATTCAGTGCCCGCTCTCTTTTGGTAGGCATAGCATCTCTTTTCCAGTAAGTTGCTAAGCACGCCCTCACCGCCAGCAGCAGGACATGTGTCCCATCATATACCCTGGCAGTGAGTCTTTCCCATTCAGTGCCCATTCTCTTTTGGTAGGTAGACCATCTCTTTTCCAGTAAGTTGCTAAGCACACCCTCGCTGCCAGCAGCAGGACATGTGCCCCATCATATACCCTGGCAGTGAGTCTTTCCCATTCAGTGCCCGCTCTCTTTTGGTAGGCAGAGCATCTCTTTTCCAGTAAGTTGCTAAGCACGCCCTCGCCGCCAGCAGCAAGAAACGTGTCCAATCATATACCCTGGCAGTTTGTCTTTCCCATTCAGTGCCCGCTCTCTTTTGGTAGGCAGAGCATCTCTTTTCCAGTAAGTTGCTAAGCACGCCCTCGCCGCCAGCAGCAGGACATGTGCCCCATCATATACCCTGGCAGTGAGTCTTTCCCATTCAGTGCCCGCTCTCTTTTGGTAGGCAGAGCATCTCTTTTCCAGTAAGTTGCTAAGCACGCCCTCGCCGCCAGCAGCAAGAAACGTGTCCCATCATATACCCTGGCAGTGAGTCTTTCCCATTCAGTGCCCGCTCTCTTTTGGTAGACAGAGCATCTCTTTTCCAGTAAGTTGCTAAGCACGCCCTCGCTGCCAGCAGCCGTGCATGTGTCCCATCATATACCCTGGCAGTGAGTCTTTCCCATTCTGTGCCCATTCTCTTTTGGTAGGCAGACCATCTCTTTTCCAGTAAGTTGCTAAGCACACCCTCGCTGCCAGCAGCAGGACATGTGCCCCATCATATACCCTGGCAGTGAGTCTTTCCCATTCAGTGCCCGCTCTCTTTTGGTAGGCAGAGCATCTCTTTTCCAGTAAGTTGCTAAGCACGCCCTCGCTGCCAGCAGCCAGGCATGTGTCCCATCACATACCCTGGCAGTGAGTCTTTCCCATTCAGTGCCCGCTCTCTTTTGGTAGGCAGAGCATCTCTTTTCCAGTAAGTTGCTAAGCACGCCCTTGCCGCCAGCAGCAGGACATGTGTCCCATCATATACCCTGGCAGTGAGTCTTTCCCATTCTGTGCCCATTCTCTTTTGGTAGGTAGACCATCTCTTTTCCAGTAAGTTGCTAAGCACACCCTCGCTGCCAGCAGCAGGACATGTGCCCCATCATATACCCTGGCAGTGAGTCTTTCCCATTCAGTGCCCGCTCTCTTTTGGTAGGCAGAGCATCTCTTTTCCAGTAAGTTGCTAAGCACGCCCTCGCTGCCAGCAGCCAGGCATGTGTCCCATCACATACCCTGTCAGTGAGTCTTTCCCATTCAGTGCCCGCTCTCTTTTGGTAGGCAGAGCATCTCTTTTCCAGTAAGTTGCTAAGCACGCCCTCGCCGCCAGCAGCAGGACATGTGCCCCATCATATACCCTGGCAGTGAGTATTTCCCATTCTGTGCCCATTCTCTTTTGGTAGGCAGAGCATCTCTTTTCCAGTAAGTTGCTAAGCACGCCCTCGCTGCCAGCAGCCAGGCATGTGTCCCATCACATACCCTGGCAGTGAGTCTTTCCCATTCAGTGCCCGCTCTCTTTTGGTAGGCAGAGCATCTCTTTTCCAGTAAGTTGCTAAGCACGCACATGCCGCCAGCAGCAGGACAGGTGTCCCATCATATACCCTGGCAGTGAGTCTTTCCCATTCTGTGCCCATTCTCTTTTGGTAGGTAGACCATCTCTTTTCCAGTAAGTTGCTAAGCACACCCTCGCTGCCAGCAGCGGGACATGTGCCCCATCATATACCCTGGCAGTGAGTCTTTCCCATTCAGTGCCCGCTCTCTTTTGGTAGGCAGAGCATCTCTTTTCCAGTAAGTTGCTAAGCACGCCCTCGCTGCCAGCAGCCAGGCATGTGTCCCATCACATACCCTGGCAGTGAGTCTTTCCCATTCAGTGCCCGCTCTCTTTTGGTAGGCAGAGCATCTCTTTTCCAGTAAGTTGCTAAGCACGCCCTCGCCGCCAGCAGCAGGACATGTGCCCCATCATATACCCTGGCAGTGAGTCTTTCCCATTCTGTGCCCGCTCTCTTTTGGTAGGTAGACCATCTCTTTTCCAGTAAGTTGCTAAGCACACCCTCGCTGCCAGCAGCAGGACATGTGTCCCATCATATACCCTGGCAGTGAGTCTTTCCCATTCAGTGCCCGTTCTCTTTTGGTAGGTAGACCATCTCTTTTCCAGTAAGTTGCTAAGCACACCCTCGCTGCCAGCAGCCAGGCATGTGTCCCATCATATACCCTGGCAGTGAGTCTTTCCCATTCAGTGCCCGCTCTCTTTTGGTAGGTAGACCATCTCTTTTCCAGTAAGTTGCTAAGCACGCCCTCGCCGCCAGCAGCAGGACATGTGTCCCATCATATACCCTGGCAGTGAGTCTCTCCCATTCAGTGCCCGCTCTCTTTTGGTAGGTAGACCATCTCTTTTCCAGTAAATTGCAAAGCACGCCCTCGCGGCCAGCAGCAAGAAACGTGTCCCATCATATACCCAGGCAGTGAGTGTTTCCTATTCTGTGCCCGTTCTCTTTTGGTAGGTAGACCATCTCTTTTCCAGTAAGTTGCTAAGCACGCCCTCGCCGCCAGCAGCAAGAAACGTGTCCCATCATATACCCAGGCAGTGAGTCTTTCCCATTCTGTGCCCATTCTCTTTTGGTAGGCAGACCATCTCTTTTCCAGTAAGTTGCTAAGCACACCCTCGCTGCCAGCAGCAGGACATGTGTCCCATCATATACCCTGGCAGTGAGTCTTTCCCATTCAGTGCCCGTTCTCTTTTGGTAGGTAGACCATCTCTTTTCCAGTAAGTTGCTAAGCACACCCTCGCTGCCAGCAGCCAGGCATGTGTCCCATCATATACCCTGGCAGTGAGTCTTTCCCATTCAGTGCCCGCTCTCTTTTGGTAGGTAGACCATCTCTTTTCCAGTAAGTTGCTAAGCACGCCCTCGCCGCCAGCAGCAAGAAACGTGTCCCATCATATACCCTGGCATTGAGTCTTTCCCATTCAGTGCCCCCTCTCTTTTGGTAGGTAGACCATCTCTTTTCCAGTAAGTTGCTAAGCACGCCCTTACCTCCAGCAGCAAGAAACGTGTCCCATCATATACCCTGGCAGTGAGTCTTTCCCATTCAGTGCCCATTCTCTTTTGGTAGGTAGACAATCTCTTTTCCAGTAAGTTGCTAAGCACGCCCTCGCTGCCAGCAGCCGTGCATGTGTCCCATCATATACCCTGGCAGTGAGTCTTTCCCATTCTGTGCCCATTCTCTTTTGGTAGGTAGACCATCTCTTTTCCAGTAAGTTGCTAAGCACGCCCTCGCCGCCAGCAGCAAGAAACGTGTCCCATCATATACCCTGGCAGTGAGTCTTTCCCATTCAGTGCCCGCTCTCTTTTGGTACGTAGACCATCTCTTTTCCAGTTAGTTGCTAAGCACGCCCTCACCGCCAGAAGCAGGACATGTGTCCCATCATATACCCTGGCAGTGAGTCTTTCCCATTCAGTGCCCGCTCTCTTTTGGTAGGTAGACCATCTCTTTTCCAGTAAGTTGCTAAGCACACCCTCGCCGCCAGCAGCAAGAAACGTGTCCCATCATATACCCTGGCAGTGAGTCTTTCCCATTCAGTGCCCGCTCTCTTTTGGTAGGTAGACCATCTCTTTTCCAGTAAGTTGCTAAGCACGCCCTCACCGCCAGCAGCAGGACATGTGTCCCATCATATACCCTGGCAGTGAGTCTTTCCCATTCTGTGCCCGCTCTCTTTTGGTAGGTAGGCCATCTCTTTTCCAGTAAGTTGCTAAGCACGCCCTCGCTGCCAGCAGTCAGGCATGTGTCCCATCATATACCCTGGCAGTGAGTCTTTCCCGTTCAGTGCCCGCTCTCTTTTGGTAGGCAGAGCATCTCTTTTCAAGTAAGTTGCTAAGCACGCCCTCGCTGCCAGCAGCAGGACATGTGTCCCATCATATACCCTGGCAGTGAGTCTTTCCCATTCAGTGCCCGCTCTCTTTTGGTAGGTAGACCATCTCTTTTCCAGTAAGTTGCTAAGCGCACCCTCGCTGCCAGCAGCCAGGCATGTGTCCCATCATATACCCTGGCAGTGAGTCTTTCCCATTCAGTGCCCGCTCTCTTTTGGTAGATAGACCATCTCTTTTCCAGTAAGTTGCTAAGCACGCCCTCGCTGCCAGCAGCAAGAAACGTGTCCCATCATATACCCTGGCAGTGAGTCTTTCCCATTCAGTGCCCATTCTCTTTTGGTAGGTAGACCATCTCTTTTCCAGTAAGTTGCTAAGCACGCCCTCGCCGCCAGCAGCCAGGCATGTGTCCCATCATATACCCTGGCAGTGAGTCTTTCCCATTCTGTGCCCGTTCTCTTTTGGTAGGCAGACCATCTCTTTTCCAGTAAGTTGCTAAGCACGCCCTCGCCGCCAGCAGCAGGACATGTGTCCCATCATATACCCTGGCAGTGAGTCTTTCCATAATGTGCCCGTTCTCTTTTGGTAGGTAGACCATCTCTTTTCCAGTAAGTTGCTAAGCACGCCCTCGCTGCCAGCAGCAGGAAACGTGTCCCATCATATACCTAGGCATTGAGTCTTTCTCATTCTGTGCCCGCTCTCTTTTGGTAGGCAGACCATCTCTTTTCCAGTAAGTTGCTAAGCACGCCCTCGCTGCCAGCAGCAGGACATGTGTCCCATCATATACCCTGGCAGTGAGTCTTTCCCATTCACTGCCCGCTCTCTTTTGGTAGGCAGAGCATCTCTTTTCCAGTAAGTTGCTAAGCACGCCCTCGCCGCCAGCAGCAGGACATGTGTCCCATCATATACCCTGGCAGTGAGTCTTTCCCATTCAGTGCCCGCTCTCTTTTGGTAGGCAGACCATCTCTTTTCCAGTAAGTTGCTAAGCACGCCCTCGCCGCCAGCCGCAGGACATGTGTCCCATCATATAGCCTGGCAGTGAGTCTTTCCCATTCAGTGCCCGTTCTCTTTTGGTAGGTAGACCATCTCTTTTCCAGTAAGTTGCTAAGCACGCCCTCGCTGCCAACAGCCAGGCATGTGTCCCATCATATACCCTGGCAGTGAGTCTTTCCCATTCAGTGCCCGCTCTCTTTTGGTAGGCAGACCATCTCTTTTCCAGTAAGTTGCTAAGCACGCCCTCGCTGCCAGCAGCCAGGCATGTGCCCCATCATATACCCTGGCAGTGAGTCTTTCCCATTCAGTGCCCGTTCTCTTTTGGTAGGCAGACCATCTCTTTTCCAGTAAGTTGCTAAGCACGCCCTCGCTGCCAGCAGCCAGGCATGTGCCCCATCATATACCCTGGCAGTGAGTCTTTCCCATTCAGTGCCCGTTCTCTTTTGGTAGGTAGACCATCTCTTTTCCAGTAAGTTGCTAAGCACGCCCTCGCTGCCAGCAGCCAGGCATGTGCCCCATCATATACCCTGGCAGTGAGTCTTTCCCATTCAGTGCCCGCTCTCTTTTGGTAGGCAGAGCATCTCTTTTCCAGTAAGTTGCTAAGCACACCCTTGCTGCCAGCAGCAAGGCCTGTGCCCCATCATATACCCTGGCAGTGAGTCTTTCCCATTCTGTGCCCGCTCTCTTTTGGAAGGTAGACCATCTCTTTTCCAGTAAGTTGCTAAGCACGCCCTCGCCGCCAGCAGCCGTGCATGTGTCCCATCATATACCCTGGCAGTGAGTCTTTCCCATTCAGTGCCCGCTCTCTTTTGGTAGGCAGAGCATCTCTTTTCCAGTAAGTTGCTAAGCACGCCCTCGCCGCCAGCAGCAGGACATGTGTCCCATCATATACCCTGGCAGTGAGTCTTTCCAATTCAGTGCCCGCTCTCTTTTGGTAGGCAGACCATCTCTTTTCCAGTAGGTTGCTAAGCACGCCCTCGCTGCCAGCAGCCAGGCATGTGTCCCATCATATACCCTGGCAGTGAGTCTTTCCCATTCAGTGCCCGCTCTCTTTTGGTAGGCAGACCATCTCTTTTCCAGTAGGTTGCTAAGCACGCCCTCGCTGCCAGCAGCCAGGCATGTGTCCCATCATATACCCTGGCAGTGAGTCTTTCCCATTCAGTGCCCGCTCTCTTTTGGTAGGCAGAGCATCTCTTTTCCAGTAAGTTGCTAAGCATGCCCTCGCTGCCAGCAGCCGTGCATGTGTCCCATCATATACCCTGGCAGTGAGTCTTTCCCATTCAGTGCCCGTTCTCTTTTGGTAGGTAGACCATCTCTTTTCCAGTAAGTTGCTAAGCACGCCCTCGCTGCCAGCAGCAAGAAACGTGTCCCATCATATACCCAGGCAGTGAGTCTTTCCAATTCTGTGCCCGTTCTCTTTTGGTAGGTAGACCATCTCTTTTCCAGTAAGTTGCTAAGCATGCCCTCGCTGCCAGCAGCCAGGCATGTGTCCCATCATATACCCTGGCAGTGAGTCTTTCCCATTCAGTGCCCGTTCTCTTTTGGTAGGCAGACCATCTCTTTTCCAGTAAGTTGCTAAGCACGCCCTCGCTGCCAGCAGCCAGGCATGTGCCCCATCATATACCCTGGCAGTGAGTCTTTCCCATTCAGTGCCCGCTCTCTTTTGGTAGGTAGACCATCTCTTTTCCAGTAAGTTGCTAAGCATGCCCTCGCTGCCAGCAGCCAGGCATGTGTCCCATCATATACCCTGGCAGTGAGTCTTTCCCATTCAGTGCCCGTTCTCTTTTGGTAGGTAGACCATCTCTTTTCCAGTAAGTTGCTAAGCACGCCCTCGCTGCCAGCAGCCAGGCATGTGCCCCATCATATACCCTGGCAGTGAGTCTTTCCCATTCAGTGCCCGCTCTCTTTTGGTAGGCAGAGCATCTCTTTTCCAGTAAGTTGCTAAGCACACCCTCGCTGCCAGCAGCAAGGCCTGTGCCCCATCATATACCCTGGCAGTGAGTCTTTCCCATTCTGTGCCCGCTCTCTTTTGGAAGGTAGACCATCTCTTTTCCAGTAAGTTGCTAAGCACGCCCTCGCCGCCAGCAGCCGTGCATGTGTCCCATCATATACCCTGGCAGTGAGTCTTTCCCATTCAGTGCCCGCTCTCTTTTGGTAGGCAGAGCATCTCTTTTCCAGTAAGTTGCTAAGCACGCCCTCGCCGCCAGCAGCAGGACATGTGTCCCATCATATACCCTGGCAGTGAGTCTTTCCAATTCAGTGCCCGCTCTCTTTTGGTAGGCAGACCATCTCTTTTCCAGTAGGTTGCTAAGCACGCCCTCGCTGCCAGCAGCCAGGCATGTGTCCCATCATATACCCTGGCAGTGAGTCTTTCCCATTCAGTGCCCGCTCTCTTTTGGTAGGCAGACCATCTCTTTTCCAGTAGGTTGCTAAGCACGCCCTCGCTGCCAGCAGCCAGGCATGTGTCCCATCATATACCCTGGCAGTGAGTCTTTCCCATTCAGTGCCCGCTCTCTTTTGGTAGGCAGAGCATCTCTTTTCCAGTAAGTTGCTAAGCATGCCCTCGCTGCCAGCAGCCGTGCATGTGTCCCATCATATACCCTGGCAGTGAGTCTTTCCCATTCAGTGCCCGCTCTCTTTTGGTAGGTAGGCCATCTCTTTTCCAGTAAGTTGCTAAGCACGCCCTCGCTGCCAGCAGCAAGAAACGTGTCCCATCATATACCCAGGCAGTGAGTCTTTCCAATTCTGTGCCCGTTCTCTTTTGGTAGGTAGACCATCTCTTTTCCAGTAAGTTGCTAAGCACGCCCTCGCTGCCAGCAGCCAGGCATGTGTCCCATCATATACCCTAGCAGTGAGTCTTTCCCATTCAGTGCCCGTTCTCTTTTGGTAGGTAGACCATCTCTTTTCCAGTAAGTTGCTAAGCACACCCTCGCTGCCAGCAGCCAGGCATGTGTCCCATCACATACCCTGGCAGTGAGTCTTTCCCATTCAGTGCCCGCTCTCTTTTGGTAGGTAGACCATCTCTTTTCCAGTAGGTTGCTAAGCACGCCCTCGCTGCCAGCAGCCAGGCATGTGTCCCATCACATACCCTGGCAGTGAGTCTTTCCCATTCAGTGCCCGCTCTCTTTTGGTAGGCAGAGCATCTCTTTTCCAGTAAGTTGCTAAGCACGCCCTCGCTGCCAGCAGCCAGGCATGTGTCCCATCACATACCCTGGCAGTGAGTCTTTCCCATTCAGTGCCCGCTGTCTTTTGGTAGGCAGAGCATCTCTTTTCCAGTAAGTTGCTAAGCACGCCCTCGCCGCCAGCAGCAGGACATGTGTCCCATCATATACCCTGGCAGTGAGTCTTTCCCATTCTGTGCCCATTCTCTTTTGGTAGGTAGACCATCTCTTTTCCAGTAAGTTGCTAAGCACACCCTCGCTGCCAGCAGCAGGACATGTGCCCCATCATATACCCTGGCAGTGAGTCTTTCCCATTCAGTGCCCGCTCTCTTTTGGTAGGCATAGCATCTCTTTTCCAGTAAGTTGCTAAGCACGCCCTCACCGCCAGCAGCAGGACATGTGTCCCATCATATACCCTGGCAGTGAGTCTTTCCCATTCAGTGCCCATTCTCTTTTGGTAGGTAGACCATCTCTTTTCCAGTAAGTTGCTAAGCACACCCTCGCTGCCAGCAGCAGGACATGTGCCCCATCATATACCCTGGCAGTGAGTCTTTCCCATTCAGTGCCCGCTCTCTTTTGGTAGGCAGAGCATCTCTTTTCCAGTAAGTTGCTAAGCACGCCCTCGCCGCCAGCAGCAAGAAACGTGTCCCATCATATACCCTGGCAGTGAGTCTTTCCCATTCAGTGCCCGCTCTCTTTTGGTAGGCAGAGCATCTCTTTTCCAGTAAGTTGCTAAGCACACCCTCGCCGCCAGCAGCAGGACATGTGCCCCATCATATACCCTGGCAGTGAGTCTTTCCCATTCAGTGCCCGCTCTCTTTTGGTAGGCAGAGCATCTCTTTTCCAGTAAGTTGCTAAGCACGCCCTCGCCGCCAGCAGCAAGAAACGTGTCCCATCATATACCCTGGCAGTGAGTCTTTCCCATTCAGTGCCCGCTCTCTTTTGGTAGGCAGAGCATCTCTTTTCCAGTAAGTTGCTAAGCACGCCCTCGCTGCCAGCAGCCGTGCATGTGTCCCATCATATACCCTGGCAGTGAGTCTTTCCCATTCTGTGCCCATTCTCTTTTGGTAGGCAGACCATCTCTTTTCCAGTAAGTTGCTAAGCACACCCTCGCTGCCAGCAGCAGGACATGTGCCCCATCATATACCCTGGCAGTGAGTCTTTCCCATTCAGTGCCCGCTCTCTTTTGGTAGGCAGAGCATCTCTTTTCCAGTAAATTGCTAAGCACGCCCTTGCTGCCAGCAGCCAGGCATGTGTCCCATCACATACCCTGGCAGTGAGTCTTTCCCATTCAGTGCCCGCTCTCTTTTGGTAGGCAGAGCATCTCTTTTCCAGTAAGTTGCTAAGCACGCCCTTGCCGCCAGCAGCAGGACATGTGTCCCATCATAGACCCTGGCAGTGAGTCTTTCCCATTCTGTGCCCATTCTCTTTTGGTAGGTAGACCATCTCTTTTCCAGTAAGTTGCTAAGCACACCCTCGCTGCCAGCAGCAGGACATGTGCCCCATCATATACCCTGGCAGTGAGTCTTTCCCATTCAGTGCCCGCTCTCTTTTGGTAGGCAGAGCATCTCTTTTCCAGTAAGTTGCTAAGCACGCCCTCGCTGCCAGCAGCCAGGCATGTGTCCCATCACATACCCTGGCAGTGAGTCTTTCCCATTCAGTGCCCGCTCTCTTTTGGTAGGCAGAGCATCTCTTTTCCAGTAAGTTGCTAAGCACGCCCTCGCCGCCAGCAGCAGGACATGTGCCCCATCATATACCCTGGCAGTGAGTATTTCCCATTCTGTACCCATTCTCTTTTGGTAGGCAGAGCATCTCTTTTCCAGTAAGTTGCTAAGCATGCCCTCGCTGCCAGCAGCCAGGCATGTGTCCCATCACATACCCTGGCAGTGAGTCTTTCCCATTCAGTGCCCGCTCTCTTTTGGTAGGCAGAGCATCTCTTTTCCAGTAAGTTGCTAAGCACGCCCTTGCCGCCAGCAGCAGGACATGTGTCCCATCATATACCCTGGCAGTGAGTCTTTCCCATTCTGTGCCCATTCTCTTTTGGTAGGTAGACCATCTCTTTTCCAGTAAGTTGCTAAGCACACCCTCGCTGCCAGCAGCGGGACATGTGCCCCATCATATACCCTGGCAGTGAGTCTTTCCCATTCAGTGCCCGCTCTCTTTTGGTAGGCAGAGCATCTCTTTTCCAGTAAGTTGCTAAGCACGCCCTCGCTGCCAGCAGCCAGGCATGTGTCCCATCACATACCCTGGCAGTGAGTCTTTCCCATTCAGTGCCCGCTCTCTTTTGGTAGGCAGAGCATCTCTTTTCCAGTAAGTTGCTAAGCACGCCCTCGCCGCCAGCAGCAGGACATGTGCCCCATCATATACCCTGGCAGTGAGTCTTTCCCATTCAGTGCCCGCTCTCTTTTGGTAGGCAGAGCATCTCTTTTCCAGTAAGTTGCTAAGCACGCCCTCGCCGCCAGCAGCAGGACATGTGCCCCATCATATACCCTGGCAGTGAGTCTTTCCCATTCAGTGCCCGCTCTCTTTTGGTAGGTAGACCATCTCTTTTCCAGTAAGTTGCTAAGCACGCCCTCGCTGCCAGCAGCAAGAAACGTGTCCCATCATATACCCTGGCAGTGAGTCTTTCCCATTCTGTACCCGCTCTCTTTTGGTAGGTAGACCATCTCTTTTCCAGTAAGTTGCTAAGCACACCCTCGCTGCCAGCAGCAGGACATGTGTCCCATCATATACCCTGGCAGTGAGTCTTTCCCATTCAGTGCCCGTTCTCTTTTGGTAGGTAGACCATCTCTTTTCCAGTAAGTTGCTAAGCACGCCCTCGCCGCCAGCAGCAGGACATGTGCCCCATCATATACCCTGGCAGTGAGTCTTTCCCATTCAGTGCCCGCTCTCTTTTGGTAGGCAGAGCATCTCTTTTCCAGTAAGTTGCTAAGCACGCCCTTGCCGCCAGCAGCAGGACATGTGTCCCATCATATACCCTGGCAGTGAGTCTTTCCCATTCTGTGCCCATTCTCTTTTGGTAGGTAGACCATCTCTTTTCCAGTAAGTTGCTAAGCACACCCTCACTGCCAGCAGCGGGACATGTGCCCCATCATATACCCTGGCAGTGAGTCTTTCCCATTCAGTGCCCGCTCTCTTTTGGTAGGCAGAGCATCTCTTTTCCAGTAAGTTGCTAAGCACGCCCTCGCTGCCAGCAGCCAGGCATGTGTCCCATCACATACCCTGGCAGTGAGTCTTTACCATTCAGTGCCCGCTCTCTTTTGGTAGGCAGAGCATCTCTTTTCCAGTAAGTTGCTAAGCACGCCCTCGCCGCCAGCAGCAGGACATGTGTCCCATCATATACCCTGGCAGTGAGTCTTTCCCATTCAGTGCCCGCTCTCTTTTGGTAGGTAGACCATCTCTTTTCCAGTAAGTTGCTAAGCACGCCCTCGCCGCCAGCAGCAAGAAACGTGTCCCATCATATACCCAGGCAGTGAGTCTTTCCTATTCTGTGCCCGTTCTCTTTTGGTAGGTAGACCATCTCTTTTCCAGTAAGTTGCTAAGCACGCCCTCGCCGCCAGCAGCAAGAAACGTGTCCCATCATATACCCTGGCAGTGAGTCTTTCCCATTCAGTGCCCGCTCTCTTTTGGTAGGTAGACCATCTCTTTTCCAGTAAGTTGCTAAGCACTCCCTCGTCGCCAGCAGCCAGGCATGTGTCCCATCATATACCCTGGCAGTGAGTCTTTCCCATTCAGTGCCCGCTCTCTTTTGGTAGGTAGACCATCTCTTTTCCAGTAAGTTGCTAAGCACGTCCTCGCCGCCAGCAGCAAGAAACGTGTCCCATCATATACCCTGGCAGTGAGTCTTTCCCATTCAGTGCCCGCTCTCTTTTGGTAGGTAGTCCATCTCTTTTCCAGTAAGTTGCTAAGCACGCCCTTACCGCCAGCTGCAAGAAACGTGTCCCATCATATACCCTGGCAGTGAGTATTTCCCATTCTGTGCCCGCTCTCTTTTGGTAGGTAGACCATCTCTTTTCCAGTAAGTTGCTAAGCACGCCCTCGCTGCCAGCAGCCGTGCATGTGTCCCATCATATACCCTGGCAGTGAGTCTTTCCCATTCTGTGCCCGCTCTCTTTTGGTAGGTAGACCATCTCTTTTCCAGTAAGTTGCTAAGCACGCCCTCATTGCCAGCAGCAAGAAACGTGTCCCATCATATACCCTGGCAGTGAGTCTTTCCCATTCTGTGCACGCTCTCTTTTGGTAGGTAGACCATCTCTTTTCAAGTAAGTTGCTAAGCACGCCCTCGCCGCCAGCAGCAAGAAACGTGTCCCATCATATACCCTGGCAGTGAGTCTTTCCCATTCAGTGCCCGTTCTCTTTTGGTAGGTAGGCCATCTCTCCAGTAAGTTGCTAAACACACCCTCACCGCCAGCAGCAAGAAACGTGTCCCATCATATACCATGGCAGTGAGTCTTTCCCATTCTGTGCCCGCTCTCTTTTGGTAGGTAGACCATCTCTTTTCCAGTAAGTTGCTAAGCACGCCCTCGCCGCCAGCAGCAGGACATGTGTCCCATCATATACCCTGGCAGTGAGTCTTTCCCATTCAGTGCCCGTTCTCTTTTGGTAGGTAGACCATCTCTTTTCCAGTAAGTTGCTAAGCACACCCTCGCCGCCAGCAGCAAGAAACGTGTCCCATCATATACCCTGGCAGTGAGTCTTTCCCATTCAGTGCCCGCTCTCTTTTGGTAGGTAGACCATCTCTTTTCCAGTAAGTTGCTAAGCACGCTCTCACCGCCAGCAGCAGGACATGTGTCCCATCATATACCCTGGCAGTGAGTCTTTCCCATTCTGTGCCCGCTCTCTTTTGGTAGGTAGGCCATCTCTTTTCCAGTAAGTTGCTAAGCACGCCCTCGCTGCCAGCAGTCAGGCATGTGTCCCATCATATACCCTGGCAGTGAGTCTTTCCCATTCAGTGCCCGCTCTCTTTTGGTAGGTAGACCATCTCTTTTCCAGTAAGTTGCTAAGCACACCCTCGCCGCCAGCAGCAAGAAACGTGTCCCATCATATACCCTGGCAGTGAGTCTTTCCCATTCAGTGCCCGCTCTCTTTTGGTAGGTAGACCATCTCTTTTCCAGTAAGTTGCTAAGCACGTCCTCACCGCCAGCAGCAGGACATGTGTCCCATCATATACCCTGGCAGTGAGTCTTTCCCATTCTGTGCCCGCTCTCTTTTGGTAGGTAGGCCATCTCTTTTCCAGTAAGTTGCTAAGCACGCCCTCGCTGCCAGCAGTCAGGCATGTGTCCCATCATATACCCTGGCAGTGAGTCTTTCCCGTTCAGTGCCCGCTCTCTTTTGGTAGGCAGAGCATCTCTTTTCAAGTAAGTTGCTAAGCACGCCCTCGCTGCCAGCAGCAGGACATGTGTCCCATCATATACCCTGGCAGTGAGTCTTTCCCATTCAGTGCCCGCTCTCTTTTGGTAGGTAGACCATCTCTTTTCCAGTAAGTTGCTAAGCGCACCCTCGCTGCCAGCAGCCAGGCATGTGTCCCATCATATACCCTGGCAGTGAGTCTTTCCCATTCAGTGCCCGCTCTCTTTTGGTAGATAGACCATCTCTTTTCCAGTAAGTTGCTAAGCACGCCCTCGCTGCCAGCAGCAAGAAACGTGTCCCATCATATACCCTGGCAGTGAGTCTTTCCCATTCAGTGCCCATTCTCTTTTGGTAGGTAGACCATCTCTTTTCCAGTAAGTTGCTAAGCACGCCCTCGCCGCCAGCAGCCAGGCATGTGTCCCATCATATACCCTGGCAGTGAGTCTTTCCCATTCTGTGCCCGTTCTCTTTTGGTAGGCAGACCATCTCTTTTCCAGTAAGTTGCTAAGCACGCCCTCGCCGCCAGCAGCAGGACATGTGTCCCATCATATACCCTGGCAGTGAGTCTTTCCATAATGTGCCCGTTCTCTTTTGGTAGGTAGACCATCTCTTTTCCAGTAAGTTGCTAAGCACGCCCTCGCTGCCAGCAGCAGGAAACGTGTCCCATCATATACCTAGGCATTGAGTCTTTCTCATTCTGTGCCCGCTCTCTTTTGGTAGGCAGACCATCTCTTTTCCAGTAAGTTGCTAAGCACGCCCTCGCTGCCAGCAGCAGGACATGTGTCCCATCATATACCCTGGCAGTGAGTCTTTCCCATTCACTGCCCGCTCTCTTTTGGTAGGCAGAGCATCTCTTTTCCAGTAAGTTGCTAAGCACGCCCTCGCCGCCAGCAGCAGGACATGTGTCCCATCATATACCCTGGCAGTGAGTCTTTCCCATTCAGTGCCCGCTCTCTTTTGATAGGCAGACCATCTCTTTTCCAGTAAGTTGCTAAGCACGCCCTCGCCGCCAGCCGCAGGACATGTGTCCCATCATATAGCCTGGCAGTGAGTCTTTCCCATTCAGTGCCCGTTCTCTTTTGGTAGGTAGACCATCTCTTTTCCAGTAAGTTGCTAAGCACGCCCTCGCTGCCAACAGCCAGGCATGTGTCCCATCATATACCCTGGCAGTGAGTCTTTCCCATTCAGTGCCCGCTCTCTTTTGGTAGGCAGACCATCTCTTTTCCAGTAAGTTGCTAAGCACGCCCTCGCTGCCAGCAGCCAGGCATGTGCCCCATCATATACCCTGGCAGTGAGTCTTTCCCATTCAGTGCCCGTTCTCTTTTGGTAGGCAGACCATCTCTTTTCCAGTAAGTTGCTAAGCACGCCCTCGCTGCCAGCAGCCAGGCATGTGCCCCATCATATACCCTGGCAGTGAGTCTTTCCCATTCAGTGCCCGTTCTCTTTTGGTAGGTAGACCATCTCTTTTCCAGTAAGTTGCTAAGCACGCCCTCGCTGCCAGCAGCCAGGCATGTGCCCCATCATATACCCTGGCAGTGAGTCTTTCCCATTCAGTGCCCGCTCTCTTTTGGTAGGCAGAGCATCTCTTTTCCAGTAAGTTGCTAAGCACACCCTTGCTGCCAGCAGCAAGGCCTGTGCCCCATCATATACCCTGGCAGTGAGTCTTTCCCATTCTGTGCCCGCTCTCTTTTGGAAGGTAGACCATCTCTTTTCCAGTAAGTTGCTAAGCACGCCCTCGCCGCCAGCAGCCGTGCATGTGTCCCATCATATACCCTGGCAGTGAGTCTTTCCCATTCAGTGCCCGCTCTCTTTTGGTAGGCAGAGCATCTCTTTTCCAGTAAGTTGCTAAGCACGCCCTCGCCGCCAGCAGCAGGACATGTGTCCCATCATATACCCTGGCAGTGAGTCTTTCCAATTCAGTGCCCGCTCTCTTTTGGTAGGCAGACCATCTCTTTTCCAGTAGGTTGCTAAGCACGCCCTCGCTGCCAGCAGCCAGGCATGTGTCCCATCATATACCCTGGCAGTGAGTCTTTCCCATTCAGTGCCCGCTCTCTTTTGGTAGGCAGACCATCTCTTTTCCAGTAGGTTGCTAAGCACGCCCTCGCTGCCAGCAGCCAGGCATGTGTCCCATCATATACCCTGGCAGTGAGTCTTTCCCATTCAGTGCCCGCTCTCTTTTGGTAGGCAGAGCATCTCTTTTCCAGTAAGTTGCTAAGCATGCCCTCGCTGCCAGCAGCCGTGCATGTGTCCCATCATATACCCTGGCAGTGAGTCTTTCCCATTCAGTGCCCGTTCTCTTTTGGTAGGTAGACCATCTCTTTTCCAGTAAGTTGCTAAGCACGCCCTCGCTGCCAGCAGCAAGAAACGTGTCCCATCATATACCCAGGCAGTGAGTCTTTCCAATTCTGTGCCCGTTCTCTTTTGGTAGGTAGACCATCTCTTTTCCAGTAAGTTGCTAAGCATGCCCTCGCTGCCAGCAGCCAGGCATGTGTCCCATCATATACCCTGGCAGTGAGTCTTTCCCATTCAGTGCCCGTTCTCTTTTGGTAGGCAGACCATCTCTTTTCCAGTAAGTTGCTAAGCACGCCCTCGCTGCCAGCAGCCAGGCATGTGCCCCATCATATACCCTGGCAGTGAGTCTTTCCCATTCAGTGCCCGCTCTCTTTTGGTAGGTAGACCATCTCTTTTCCAGTAAGTTGCTAAGCATGCCCTCGCTGCCAGCAGCCAGGCATGTGTCCCATCATATACCCTGGCAGTGAGTCTTTCCCATTCAGTGCCCGTTCTCTTTTGGTAGGTAGACCATCTCTTTTCCAGTAAGTTGCTAAGCACGCCCTCGCTGCCAGCAGCCAGGCATGTGCCCCATCATATACCCTGGCAGTGAGTCTTTCCCATTCAGTGCCCGCTCTCTTTTGGTAGGCAGAGCATCTCTTTTCCAGTAAGTTGCTAAGCACACCCTCGCTGCCAGCAGCAAGGCCTGTGCCCCATCATATACCCTGGCAGTGAGTCTTTCCCATTCTGTGCCCGCTCTCTTTTGGAAGGTAGACCATCTCTTTTCCAGTAAGTTGCTAAGCACGCCCTCGCCGCCAGCAGCCGTGCATGTGTCCCATCATATACCCTGGCAGTGAGTCTTTCCCATTCAGTGCCCGCTCTCTTTTGGTAGGCAGAGCATCTCTTTTCCAGTAAGTTGCTAAGCACGCCCTCGCCGCCAGCAGCAGGACATGTGTCCCATCATATACCCTGGCAGTGAGTCTTTCCAATTCAGTGCCCGCTCTCTTTTGGTAGGCAGACCATCTCTTTTCCAGTAGGTTGCTAAGCACGCCCTCGCTGCCAGCAGCCAGGCATGTGTCCCATCATATACCCTGGCAGTGAGTCTTTCCCATTCAGTGCCCGCTCTCTTTTGGTAGGCAGACCATCTCTTTTCCAGTAGGTTGCTAAGCACGCCCTCGCTGCCAGCAGCCAGGCATGTGTCCCATCATATACCCTGGCAGTGAGTCTTTCCCATTCAGTGCCCGCTCTCTTTTGGTAGGCAGAGCATCTCTTTTCCAGTAAGTTGCTAAGCATGCCCTCGCTGCCAGCAGCCGTGCATGTGTCCCATCATATACCCTGGCAGTGAGTCTTTCCCATTCAGTGCCCGCTCTCTTTTGGTAGGTAGGCCATCTCTTTTCCAGTAAGTTGCTAAGCACGCCCTCGCTGCCAGCAGCAAGAAACGTGTCCCATCATATACCCAGGCAGTGAGTCTTTCCAATTCTGTGCCCGTTCTCTTTTGGTAGGTAGACCATCTCTTTTCCAGTAAGTTGCTAAGCACGCCCTCGCTGCCAGCAGCCAGGCATGTGTCCCATCATATACCCTAGCAGTGAGTCTTTCCCATTCAGTGCCCGTTCTCTTTTGGTAGGTAGACCATCTCTTTTCCAGTAAGTTGCTAAGCACACCCTCGCTGCCAGCAGCCAGGCATGTGTCCCATCACATACCCTGGCAGTGAGTCTTTCCCATTCAGTGCCCGCTCTCTTTTGGTAGGTAGACCATCTCTTTTCCAGTAGGTTGCTAAGCACGCCCTCGCTGCCAGCAGCCAGGCATGTGTCCCATCACATACCCTGGCAGTGAGTCTTTCCCATTCAGTGCCCGCTCTCTTTTGGTAGGCAGAGCATCTCTTTTCCAGTAAGTTGCTAAGCACGCCCTCGCTGCCAGCAGCCAGGCATGTGTCCCATCACATACCCTGGCAGTGAGTCTTTCCCATTCAGTGCCCGCTGTCTTTTGGTAGGCAGAGCATCTCTTTTCCAGTAAGTTGCTAAGCACGCCCTCGCCGCCAGCAGCAGGACATGTGTCCCATCATATACCCTGGCAGTGAGTCTTTCCCATTCTGTGCCCATTCTCTTTTGGTAGGTAGACCATCTCTTTTCCAGTAAGTTGCTAAGCACACCCTCGCTGCCAGCAGCAGGACATGTGCCCCATCATATACCCTGGCAGTGAGTCTTTCCCATTCAGTGCCCGCTCTCTTTTGGTAGGCATAGCATCTCTTTTCCAGTAAGTTGCTAAGCACGCCCTCACCGCCAGCAGCAGGACATGTGTCCCATCATATACCCTGGCAGTGAGTCTTTCCCATTCAGTGCCCATTCTCTTTTGGTAGGTAGACCATCTCTTTTCCAGTAAGTTGCTAAGCACACCCTCGCTGCCAGCAGCAGGACATGTGCCCCATCATATACCCTGGCAGTGAGTCTTTCCCATTCAGTGCCCGCTCTCTTTTGGTAGGCAGAGCATCTCTTTTCCAGTAAGTTGCTAAGCACGCCCTCGCCGCCAGCAGCAAGAAACGTGTCCCATCATATACCCTGGCAGTGAGTCTTTCCCATTCAGTGCCCGCTCTCTTTTGGTAGGCAGAGCATCTCTTTTCCAGTAAGTTGCTAAGCACACCCTCGCCGCCAGCAGCAGGACATGTGCCCCATCATATACCCTGGCAGTGAGTCTTTCCCATTCAGTGCCCGCTCTCTTTTGGTAGGCAGAGCATCTCTTTTCCAGTAAGTTGCTAAGCACGCCCTCGCCGCCAGCAGCAAGAAACGTGTCCCATCATATACCCTGGCAGTGAGTCTTTCCCATTCAGTGCCCGCTCTCTTTTGGTAGGCAGAGCATCTCTTTTCCAGTAAGTTGCTAAGCACGCCCTCGCTGCCAGCAGCCGTGCATGTGTCCCATCATATACCCTGGCAGTGAGTCTTTCCCATTCTGTGCCCATTCTCTTTTGGTAGGCAGACCATCTCTTTTCCAGTAAGTTGCTAAGCACACCCTCGCTGCCAGCAGCAGGACATGTGCCCCATCATATACCCTGGCAGTGAGTCTTTCCCATTCAGTGCCCGCTCTCTTTTGGTAGGCAGAGCATCTCTTTTCCAGTAAATTGCTAAGCACGCCCTTGCTGCCAGCAGCCAGGCATGTGTCCCATCACATACCCTGGCAGTGAGTCTTTCCCATTCAGTGCCCGCTCTCTTTTGGTAGGCAGAGCATCTCTTTTCCAGTAAGTTGCTAAGCACGCCCTTGCCGCCAGCAGCAGGACATGTGTCCCATCATAGACCCTGGCAGTGAGTCTTTCCCATTCTGTGCCCATTCTCTTTTGGTAGGTAGACCATCTCTTTTCCAGTAAGTTGCTAAGCACACCCTCGCTGCCAGCAGCAGGACATGTGCCCCATCATATACCCTGGCAGTGAGTCTTTCCCATTCAGTGCCCGCTCTCTTTTGGTAGGCAGAGCATCTCTTTTCCAGTAAGTTGCTAAGCACGCCCTCGCTGCCAGCAGCCAGGCATGTGTCCCATCACATACCCTGGCAGTGAGTCTTTCCCATTCAGTGCCCGCTCTCTTTTGGTAGGCAGAGCATCTCTTTTCCAGTAAGTTGCTAAGCACGCCCTCGCCGCCAGCAGCAGGACATGTGCCCCATCATATACCCTGGCAGTGAGTATTTCCCATTCTGTACCCATTCTCTTTTGGTAGGCAGAGCATCTCTTTTCCAGTAAGTTGCTAAGCATGCCCTCGCTGCCAGCAGCCAGGCATGTGTCCCATCACATACCCTGGCAGTGAGTCTTTCCCATTCAGTGCCCGCTCTCTTTTGGTAGGCAGAGCATCTCTTTTCCAGTAAGTTGCTAAGCACGCCCTTGCCGCCAGCAGCAGGACATGTGTCCCATCATATACCCTGGCAGTGAGTCTTTCCCATTCTGTGCCCATTCTCTTTTGGTAGGTAGACCATCTCTTTTCCAGTAAGTTGCTAAGCACACCCTCGCTGCCAGCAGCGGGACATGTGCCCCATCATATACCCTGGCAGTGAGTCTTTCCCATTCAGTGCCCGCTCTCTTTTGGTAGGCAGAGCATCTCTTTTCCAGTAAGTTGCTAAGCACGCCCTCGCTGCCAGCAGCCAGGCATGTGTCCCATCACATACCCTGGCAGTGAGTCTTTCCCATTCAGTGCCCGCTCTCTTTTGGTAGGCAGAGCATCTCTTTTCCAGTAAGTTGCTAAGCACGCCCTCGCCGCCAGCAGCAGGACATGTGCCCCATCATATACCCTGGCAGTGAGTCTTTCCCATTCAGTGCCCGCTCTCTTTTGGTAGGCAGAGCATCTCTTTTCCAGTAAGTTGCTAAGCACGCCCTCGCCGCCAGCAGCAGGACATGTGCCCCATCATATACCCTGGCAGTGAGTCTTTCCCATTCAGTGCCCGCTCTCTTTTGGTAGGTAGACCATCTCTTTTCCAGTAAGTTGCTAAGCACGCCCTCGCTGCCAGCAGCAAGAAACGTGTCCCATCATATACCCTGGCAGTGAGTCTTTCCCATTCTGTACCCGCTCTCTTTTGGTAGGTAGACCATCTCTTTTCCAGTAAGTTGCTAAGCACACCCTCGCTGCCAGCAGCAGGACATGTGTCCCATCATATACCCTGGCAGTGAGTCTTTCCCATTCAGTGCCCGTTCTCTTTTGGTAGGTAGACCATCTCTTTTCCAGTAAGTTGCTAAGCACGCCCTCGCCGCCAGCAGCAGGACATGTGCCCCATCATATACCCTGGCAGTGAGTCTTTCCCATTCAGTGCCCGCTCTCTTTTGGTAGGCAGAGCATCTCTTTTCCAGTAAGTTGCTAAGCACGCCCTTGCCGCCAGCAGCAGGACATGTGTCCCATCATATACCCTGGCAGTGAGTCTTTCCCATTCTGTGCCCATTCTCTTTTGGTAGGTAGACCATCTCTTTTCCAGTAAGTTGCTAAGCACACCCTCACTGCCAGCAGCGGGACATGTGCCCCATCATATACCCTGGCAGTGAGTCTTTCCCATTCAGTGCCCGCTCTCTTTTGGTAGGCAGAGCATCTCTTTTCCAGTAAGTTGCTAAGCACGCCCTCGCTGCCAGCAGCCAGGCATGTGTCCCATCACATACCCTGGCAGTGAGTCTTTACCATTCAGTGCCCGCTCTCTTTTGGTAGGCAGAGCATCTCTTTTCCAGTAAGTTGCTAAGCACGCCCTCGCCGCCAGCAGCAGGACATGTGTCCCATCATATACCCTGGCAGTGAGTCTTTCCCATTCAGTGCCCGCTCTCTTTTGGTAGGTAGACCATCTCTTTTCCAGTAAGTTGCTAAGCACGCCCTCGCCGCCAGCAGCAAGAAACGTGTCCCATCATATACCCAGGCAGTGAGTCTTTCCTATTCTGTGCCCGTTCTCTTTTGGTAGGTAGACCATCTCTTTTCCAGTAAGTTGCTAAGCACGCCCTCGCCGCCAGCAGCAAGAAACGTGTCCCATCATATACCCTGGCAGTGAGTCTTTCCCATTCAGTGCCCGCTCTCTTTTGGTAGGTAGACCATCTCTTTTCCAGTAAGTTGCTAAGCACTCCCTCGTCGCCAGCAGCCAGGCATGTGTCCCATCATATACCCTGGCAGTGAGTCTTTCCCATTCAGTGCCCGCTCTCTTTTGGTAGGTAGACCATCTCTTTTCCAGTAAGTTGCTAAGCACGTCCTCGCCGCCAGCAGCAAGAAACGTGTCCCATCATATACCCTGGCAGTGAGTCTTTCCCATTCAGTGCCCGCTCTCTTTTGGTAGGTAGTCCATCTCTTTTCCAGTAAGTTGCTAAGCACGCCCTTACCGCCAGCTGCAAGAAACGTGTCCCATCATATACCCTGGCAGTGAGTATTTCCCATTCTGTGCCCGCTCTCTTTTGGTAGGTAGACCATCTCTTTTCCAGTAAGTTGCTAAGCACGCCCTCGCTGCCAGCAGCCGTGCATGTGTCCCATCATATACCCTGGCAGTGAGTCTTTCCCATTCTGTGCCCGCTCTCTTTTGGTAGGTAGACCATCTCTTTTCCAGTAAGTTGCTAAGCACGCCCTCATTGCCAGCAGCAAGAAACGTGTCCCATCATATACCCTGGCAGTGAGTCTTTCCCATTCTGTGCACGCTCTCTTTTGGTAGGTAGACCATCTCTTTTCAAGTAAGTTGCTAAGCACGCCCTCGCCGCCAGCAGCAAGAAACGTGTCCCATCATATACCCTGGCAGTGAGTCTTTCCCATTCAGTGCCCGTTCTCTTTTGGTAGGTAGGCCATCTCTCCAGTAAGTTGCTAAACACACCCTCACCGCCAGCAGCAAGAAACGTGTCCCATCATATACCATGGCAGTGAGTCTTTCCCATTCTGTGCCCGCTCTCTTTTGGTAGGTAGACCATCTCTTTTCCAGTAAGTTGCTAAGCACGCCCTCGCCGCCAGCAGCAGGACATGTGTCCCATCATATACCCTGGCAGTGAGTCTTTCCCATTCAGTGCCCGTTCTCTTTTGGTAGGTAGACCATCTCTTTTCCAGTAAGTTGCTAAGCACACCCTCGCCGCCAGCAGCAAGAAACGTGTCCCATCATATACCCTGGCAGTGAGTCTTTCCCATTCAGTGCCCGCTCTCTTTTGGTAGGTAGACCATCTCTTTTCCAGTAAGTTGCTAAGCACGCTCTCACCGCCAGCAGCAGGACATGTGTCCCATCATATACCCTGGCAGTGAGTCTTTCCCATTCTGTGCCCGCTCTCTTTTGGTAGGTAGGCCATCTCTTTTCCAGTAAGTTGCTAAGCACGCCCTCGCTGCCAGCAGTCAGGCATGTGTCCCATCATATACCCTGGCAGTGAGTCTTTCCCATTCAGTGCCCGCTCTCTTTTGGTAGGTAGACCATCTCTTTTCCAGTAAGTTGCTAAGCACACCCTCGCCGCCAGCAGCAAGAAACGTGTCCCATCATATACCCTGGCAGTGAGTCTTTCCCATTCAGTGCCCGCTCTCTTTTGGTAGGTAGACCATCTCTTTTCCAGTAAGTTGCTAAGCACGTCCTCACCGCCAGCAGCAGGACATGTGTCCCATCATATACCCTGGCAGTGAGTCTTTCCCATTCTGTGCCCGCTCTCTTTTGGTAGGTAGGCCATCTCTTTTCCAGTAAGTTGCTAAGCACGCCCTCGCTGCCAGCAGTCAGGCATGTGTCCCATCATATACCCTGGCAGTGAGTCTTTCCCGTTCAGTGCCCGCTCTCTTTTGGTAGGCAGAGCATCTCTTTTCAAGTAAGTTGCTAAGCACGCCCTCGCTGCCAGCAGCAGGACATGTGTCCCATCATATACCCTGGCAGTGAGTCTTTCCCATTCAGTGCCCGCTCTCTTTTGGTAGGTAGACCATCTCTTTTCCAGTAAGTTGCTAAGCGCACCCTCGCTGCCAGCAGCCAGGCATGTGTCCCATCATATACCCTGGCAGTGAGTCTTTCCCATTCAGTGCCCGCTCTCTTTTGGTAGATAGACCATCTCTTTTCCAGTAAGTTGCTAAGCACGCCCTCGCTGCCAGCAGCAAGAAACGTGTCCCATCATATACCCTGGCAGTGAGTCTTTCCCATTCAGTGCCCATTCTCTTTTGGTAGGTAGACCATCTCTTTTCCAGTAAGTTGCTAAGCACGCCCTCGCCGCCAGCAGCCAGGCATGTGTCCCATCATATACCCTGGCAGTGAGTCTTTCCCATTCTGTGCCCGTTCTCTTTTGGTAGGCAGACCATCTCTTTTCCAGTAAGTTGCTAAGCACGCCCTCGCCGCCAGCAGCAGGACATGTGTCCCATCATATACCCTGGCAGTGAGTCTTTCCATAATGTGCCCGTTCTCTTTTGGTAGGTAGACCATCTCTTTTCCAGTAAGTTGCTAAGCACGCCCTCGCTGCCAGCAGCAGGAAACGTGTCCCATCATATACCTAGGCATTGAGTCTTTCTCATTCTGTGCCCGCTCTCTTTTGGTAGGCAGACCATCTCTTTTCCAGTAAGTTGCTAAGCACGCCCTCGCTGCCAGCAGCAGGACATGTGTCCCATCATATACCCTGGCAGTGAGTCTTTCCCATTCACTGCCCGCTCTCTTTTGGTAGGCAGAGCATCTCTTTTCCAGTAAGTTGCTAAGCACGCCCTCGCCGCCAGCAGCAGGACATGTGTCCCATCATATACCCTGGCAGTGAGTCTTTCCCATTCAGTGCCCGCTCTCTTTTGATAGGCAGACCATCTCTTTTCCAGTAAGTTGCTAAGCACGCCCTCGCCGCCAGCCGCAGGACATGTGTCCCATCATATAGCCTGGCAGTGAGTCTTTCCCATTCAGTGCCCGTTCTCTTTTGGTAGGTAGACCATCTCTTTTCCAGTAAGTTGCTAAGCACGCCCTCGCTGCCAACAGCCAGGCATGTGTCCCATCATATACCCTGGCAGTGAGTCTTTCCCATTCAGTGCCCGCTCTCTTTTGGTAGGCAGACCATCTCTTTTCCAGTAAGTTGCTAAGCACGCCCTCGCTGCCAGCAGCCAGGCATGTGCCCCATCATATACCCTGGCAGTGAGTCTTTCCCATTCAGTGCCCGTTCTCTTTTGGTAGGCAGACCATCTCTTTTCCAGTAAGTTGCTAAGCACGCCCTCGCTGCCAGCAGCCAGGCATGTGCCCCATCATATACCCTGGCAGTGAGTCTTTCCCATTCAGTGCCCGTTCTCTTTTGGTAGGTAGACCATCTCTTTTCCAGTAAGTTGCTAAGCACGCCCTCGCTGCCAGCAGCCAGGCATGTGCCCCATCATATACCCTGGCAGTGAGTCTTTCCCATTCAGTGCCCGCTCTCTTTTGGTAGGCAGAGCATCTCTTTTCCAGTAAGTTGCTAAGCACACCCTTGCTGCCAGCAGCAAGGCCTGTGCCCCATCATATACCCTGGCAGTGAGTCTTTCCCATTCTGTGCCCGCTCTCTTTTGGAAGGTAGACCATCTCTTTTCCAGTAAGTTGCTAAGCACGCCCTCGCCGCCAGCAGCCGTGCATGTGTCCCATCATATACCCTGGCAGTGAGTCTTTCCCATTCAGTGCCCGCTCTCTTTTGGTAGGCAGAGCATCTCTTTTCCAGTAAGTTGCTAAGCACGCCCTCGCCGCCAGCAGCAGGACATGTGTCCCATCATATACCCTGGCAGTGAGTCTTTCCAATTCAGTGCCCGCTCTCTTTTGGTAGGCAGACCATCTCTTTTCCAGTAGGTTGCTAAGCACGCCCTCGCTGCCAGCAGCCAGGCATGTGTCCCATCATATACCCTGGCAGTGAGTCTTTCCCATTCAGTGCCCGCTCTCTTTTGGTAGGCAGACCATCTCTTTTCCAGTAGGTTGCTAAGCACGCCCTCGCTGCCAGCAGCCAGGCATGTGTCCCATCATATACCCTGGCAGTGAGTCTTTCCCATTCAGTGCCCGCTCTCTTTTGGTAGGCAGAGCATCTCTTTTCCAGTAAGTTGCTAAGCATGCCCTCGCTGCCAGCAGCCGTGCATGTGTCCCATCATATACCCTGGCAGTGAGTCTTTCCCATTCAGTGCCCGTTCTCTTTTGGTAGGTAGACCATCTCTTTTCCAGTAAGTTGCTAAGCACGCCCTCGCTGCCAGCAGCAAGAAACGTGTCCCATCATATACCCAGGCAGTGAGTCTTTCCAATTCTGTGCCCGTTCTCTTTTGGTAGGTAGACCATCTCTTTTCCAGTAAGTTGCTAAGCATGCCCTCGCTGCCAGCAGCCAGGCATGTGTCCCATCATATACCCTGGCAGTGAGTCTTTCCCATTCAGTGCCCGTTCTCTTTTGGTAGGCAGACCATCTCTTTTCCAGTAAGTTGCTAAGCACGCCCTCGCTGCCAGCAGCCAGGCATGTGCCCCATCATATACCCTGGCAGTGAGTCTTTCCCATTCAGTGCCCGCTCTCTTTTGGTAGGTAGACCATCTCTTTTCCAGTAAGTTGCTAAGCATGCCCTCGCTGCCAGCAGCCAGGCATGTGTCCCATCATATACCCTGGCAGTGAGTCTTTCCCATTCAGTGCCCGTTCTCTTTTGGTAGGTAGACCATCTCTTTTCCAGTAAGTTGCTAAGCACGCCCTCGCTGCCAGCAGCCAGGCATGTGCCCCATCATATACCCTGGCAGTGAGTCTTTCCCATTCAGTGCCCGCTCTCTTTTGGTAGGCAGAGCATCTCTTTTCCAGTAAGTTGCTAAGCACACCCTCGCTGCCAGCAGCAAG